>NC_059332.1:23877500-28877500 GCF_018350155.1 Leopardus geoffroyi | reverse complement strand
GCCCCCACTCTTAAATTCCTATGAGCTACTTTTGCAGAGCAACCAGAAATTACTGAAGCTTTACTTTCCCCATCCCAAGCAATCTAGGATGGTCTTACCCTAACAAAGATTGTCTTCTCCCTAAAACAAAACAAAACAAAACAAAACAAAACAAAACAAAACAAAACAAAACTCTCAGTGTCTTGTGTTCATTATACTCCACAAAGACAGAGCTCTGAGTTCTGGTGAAGAGAAATATCAGCCATGAAGGGAAATGCTTCAGGAGAGACAAGTAATAGAGCTCTGCAAAAGAAGAAAGTGTGGCACAGGTATGAATTAGACCTGAAGAGCGAGGAAAGTTCTGTTAAGGCTGTCATGGCTTAGTTATATGTCAGCCACCTGTTTTTATTTCTAACCAAATCTTGGAGGGCTGGGGACACTGTTAAACCACCTATGTGGCAGGGTCAGCCATCAAGCTGGTGTGAGTCCCTCTGAGGATGAGAATGAGGCCAGCACTACACAAAGCAGTGTTCCCTGGGGATGACAAAATGCCTTGTTTTGGCACGAAAGAAAAGCACAGACACATCATTTGGGTAGCACTCACTTTTGCTAATACATATACAGTACTATAAAGTTAATAAATCTTGTTTTGTAAGTGATATAAGCTCATTATAAAAAATTATAGGTGATGAAACTCACTCTTATTTTCACCATGAGAAATAATTTCTGAATATTTTAGTGTATTTCCTGGTCTCGCTGTGATAAATAGTTTCTGAATATTTTAGTGTATTTACTGGTCTAATGGGGGTCTTAAGGAAATAAGGGATTTTCATCTCTAAGGAAATGCTTGGGTCAGTTTTACCACAGAAAAAAAGACTCTTATTTTACAGGGCCAGAACTGGATATCAAAAATTTCATCTTGACCTACTCCTAGAAGTGTCATGACCCATTCTTTAAGTTAATGTGTGTATCCCCTAGGAAACTCAGAGGATTTCCTACTCACCTTTCCCCTTAAAGTTAATTTAGTTGTTCAATAAGTACTTGCTGAATGTCCACTGTCATTACCAGACACTGTTCTAGGCAGTGGGGATACATCACAGAACAAGACAGACATAAATCTCTTCTCATGGAGCTCTTCCTTGTGGGAGGAGATAGCAAGGAGATGAGCAACTCTCTTCAATTCTCTAGGTTCCAATCTTCTCTCTGGTCAAATAAATTGAGGAGGTTGGACCAGAAATTAAACATCTTCAGACCATGGGAAAATCATTTGAAATGCCTGTCTTAAATGGGAACATTTTGTTAAGGTTCCTTTTTTAATCTTTTAAAATTCTAATGAGCTCTGTATTTTATTTCCTGATATGTCCAAGTGTTTTCAAATATAAAAACAATGTTTGAAGTGATTTATCATGGAGTAAAACTGATGCTCTGTGAAAATGTGCCTTGATTATGCAGTGACTACGCACCTGCCCAGAAAGGCACTCCACCTTGAGGAGCAAGAATCTTCCCACTCTGATAGAACATGGCAATAATTTCTAATGATATTTTTCTTGACAGCCAGTGAAGTAGGCAATATATCCAGACACTTGGTGCCTGAACTGTGCAGAAGAAACCACTAAGTGGGAATAAATTTTCAGAAAAAGGAAGCTAAAGGCAAACTTCCTACTTGTACTTCAGATAGGCCCTGAGGTGAGCTCTGTTGCTTCAATCCTTGACACATTAAATTATTTAATGCGTGTTTTGCAGCTCCTCAACTCTTTTCATGACCTAAGGTAATCCTCACGGTTAGTTTGAGATAGATAGCTTTGCTTCTGTTTTATAGATCTAAAAATACAATCAAAGAGGTAGGGTAACTTGCTCAAGGTCACACAAATAGAATATTCAAACAATGTCTCCTAATACCAAACTGTATGGTTCTTCCCTGTCTTATATATACTCTCTCTCTGGAACCTAAAATTTCTTATTACTTTTCTTATGAAGAGTACAGGCATACTAGAAGAGTACAGAGTGGCTTTGTGTTTTGTTCGTTATTAGGTAGCAATGAAATTAAGCATTCCAAAAGGTCAACTGGGAACCAGCCCCTCCACTGGCCGCATCTTCCTTTGGGTAGTTTTATTGCCTCTAGATGAGCAGCAAGAGTCTATTGAGAGTTTCACAAAAATTTCTTGGTGTCTCCTGTGCAGTAGGTTCTGTGTTTCTGTGTCTCCTAGCCCCCCATATTCAGCCCCAGGCTGCCATCTGGCTAGTTTGAGTTGACCTGGCCCATACCCTGAGCCTTTTCAAATAGCCAGGATATGTAAATTCTTCTGGGAGTCCCCTAGGAAGAAGAAAAGTTTCTTCTTAGAAGAACTTCTTTAGAAGCTGAGTTCTAAAGAAATCAAAGTGCTCTTGATAAGGTGAGGGCTTTTCTCTGCTTCATCCCATAGCTGCTGGGGCAAGGTTGGGGACATGCCACAGTGTCTCCATCTGGGAGGTTTGGTAGGACACTTACAACATTCTCTTCCTTCTGCCTTCCCCCTCCTAGGCAGAAGCAGCTTCAGTTTCCTAATTTGTAAAGTGGGAATAATAATAACCCACATCAAAGGTGTTTTCATTTGCGTTTAGAGAATTCAGCCTCGATCATTATCTTTAGCTCTATTCTTTTCTACTCATGTGTCCTCCTTTGAAATCTGAATCAACAGTTCTCAGAATAATTCAGGTTTGGGTGTGTGTGGTAGGGAAGGGGTTTGGGGAGCTGGTCAATGGTTTAGAATTTTGCAAAAGGTTGGAGCTGTCACATTGATTGTCAATAGAGGTGTGTGAGAAGCTCAACCACAGAACTGTCCTGGGAGGGCAGGGATGGGTGAGGTTATGCCCATGACTCTGTTTACCAGAGAGGTGAGGACAAGATGTACAGGGACCATGGACTCAGGAACACAGGAAAAGAAGAAGAGAGGGTAGGAATTTTTCTTTGGCTCATAAAGGAGCCTGTCTCTGTGAAAGGGGAAATTACAAAGTTGACCACTGTGTAAATAGCTACATTGCATACCAATTTTCAAATACTGTTGAGATCAGTAAAAAGAGAAAGGGAAGAAGACCATATATGTCATGAAACCAAGCCATAAATAATGAAAGTACCAGTTACTCCCTCGTCAGTTTCTAACTGACTTTTTATTAGAGAAAGCAGGTATAAGCAAAAACAGCAAAACCAAAACAGCAGTTATTTTGTGTGAATAATAATCTAACATTATAGGATATTTCTACATTGATATCTATGAAGGGCCAAGTATTAGCTGAGGTCTCCCTATCTTTGAAATTGAAATTTATTTAATAGCTTTGTCTCTTTACATTTTGTGGGAAATCCAGTAGCCCCTCAAATGCCTTTGTCTCTCAGGATGCAGGGACTGTCCTGGCCACTGCTGGCTCCAACACCAGTACTTTCTGAGCTCACACTCTCCCTTGGGTCTCAGTTCTCACACTGTTTTCATTACTCTCCATTACACAGATCTGAATGTGGAACTGATCCCTTTTGTGTGGATCCCATACTCCAACACCATTGCCCAAGATATTAGGTGTGTGGCAAAATATTGCAGGTTCAGTGTAAGAGGGACTAGCAGTAGATATGTTCACACACCAAAATACATGCTCCCTCTACTCTTCCCACCAGCCTATTTCACTATCAGGCTATCATCTTTTGCAGAGTTCCTCTCCCCCACCTCTCCACTCTCTGTCCCACTGACTCACCTGCCCCCCAATTTCCTCCCCATTAGCCCCTTCCTCAGTCTCCCACTCCCTACTCAACTCAGACCTTCCCTTTGTTCATCAAAAACTCAAAAATGTCCCTGATGAAATTAATGTTTTTGTCCTTTAGCAACATTGAAAGATTTACAGATCCTTTGAAAACTTAGTCTTTCCCTTTTCTCTCTCCTTCATCTTTGTGAGAGAAGGCTCTCTCACAAACACAATGTATAGAAATTTTCTCATTGATATGAATTGTGTGTCCTCTACCTAGAATGCAGAACATAGAAAACAATAGTTTTGAGTAACCAATTTTTTTTGCTTCTTCAGTAAGCAAAAATGAATACAACTTAATAATGCAGGAACATATCATTTGTTCCTGAAGCAACACTTGTATGCCTTCTTCATGTTAATACAATGTGAAGGCCTTTGCTCATTCTGTCTTCTCAACTCCAGCCCTTTCCTTCCTACAGCTGCCTTTTCCCTCCCATCCTATCACAGTTATCATCCTCCTACTCCTTCTTCTTCCATCCATTGGAATCCCATTCTGCCAACTCCCAGGTTACCTGGCCTCCTGTGCTGGTCCTGTTTATTTTCTTTATACTCTATTTAACTATTTCATACATCTTTGTCTTCTCTTTTTGATTTTGGATGAATGGATGTCTTAAGCCTTCAGGAATTTTAAACCTGAATTAAATTAAATTAAATTAAATTAAATTAAATTAAATTAATTAAATTAATTAATTAAAACCTTGCGGTCACCTACAAATATATACACCAGCAGTGATGTGCTCTTGGGTAAATGACCCAAATAGTTCCAGTGTCAAGTTCCCCACCTGAAAAATGGAAATGAAAATAATAGCTTTCTCATAAGTGATGCTATAGGGATTGAGATTATGTTTCAAAGAGTTAAGCATAGTGTTGATACACGGAAAGTTCTCACTAAATGTCAGCTTTTATTATGCTGTGCTGATGATCAAGATGGAAGTCATGGGCTGGGCCAAGAGGATGAAGAAAAATTGACTGAATCAGTAAAATAACTGATGGGTCAAGTAAGGAGAAACACATCAGGTCAGGCAGTTATCTGAATTGTAGATCAGAAAGAAGCCTGGTTGTTAGCTTGAATTTTCAGCTTTTCAGCCTGTGATGGCATGTTTTACAGACCATATGGTTTCTTGGAAGGTTTCTAGCCACATGGAGGAGCACAGTACATCCCCCCCCCCCCAAAACCACCCCCTACAAAGACCAGTCTTGGACAACAGTTAGAATAGAAAGTGATGACAATCCTCATTTCTCTGGCCAACTGTAATGGAAGGGGAATTCTCCCATGGATTATTGTAATTTCCCAAATTAGAAACTTGACCAAGTAGCCAGAAGGTTTGAAAGGAGCCTCTGCTTGTCAACCCATGGCAACGTGTTTGGATTTCAGACAGAGTATCATTATGAGCTTCTGCTGTAGCACAGGCTGGCATGTAGCTCCTGTCCTGACTCAAGGAACCACTCAGAAACTTCTGACTCACCAGGACCTCTTCCTGCAGCTTCTCTGTAGAGTTCCCCTCCTCCCAAGGGCTAACCAATGATAAAACTCATAACCAACAGTTTCTAAAATGTCCTTGTACATGTAGGTGGTAATTGCTGTACTATTATGTCATCACATCAGCCCTATGAGGTGCATACATCTGTTATTCCCTTTTTACAGAGGAAGAGACCAGGCTGCAATCTGTAACTTGCCCAAGATCATATTTTGCAGGTAGCAAAGTGCGAACCCAATCTTCACAGCTCCAAAGTCCACATTCTTAACACTTGGATAATGAAGAATGAGTAGATCTCAGCCCACATAACTTAGGGTTAGGATAAGTATTATAGTAAACAGATTAATGCCTATCTGGTATGATTGGAAAGGTAGAAAATAGCTGTATATTTAAAATAATCAAGCAATAGACATCATACATATTTCCTAAAATTCCTATATTGCTCATTTCTTTTTCTTAGTATTTATTTATTTTTGGGAAGGAGAGACAGAGTGTGAGTGGGGGAGGGGCAGAGAGAGAGGGAGACACAGAATCCAAAGCAGGCTCCAGGCTCTGAGCTGTCAGTGCAGAGCCCGATGTGGAGCTCCAACCCACGAGCCATATCATTACCTGAGCTGAAGTTGGAGGCTTAATCGACTGAGCCACCCAGGCACCCCTTTTTTTAGTAAAAAAAAACTTGATGTTCATTTCTTTAGATCAACACCTTAAGACTATGCAAGCATTATCTGCTAGGGAAGGAAATCTATTAAATATGTACCATGTATTAGGTAACTGTGCCACGACTCCCAGGTGATTCTTGAGCACATTAAAGTTTGAGAATCTCTGCCCTAGGGGATGTGTTTATTCTCCCTGTTTCAATAATCACTCCTTGTAAATGACCCAAAACTCTCTCTGTTCTCATTCCTGAGCTCAACACTCACTCTTCCTCTGGTACTCAACAGCCTCAAAAGTAAACATTTTTAAATCAAGACCACATCCTCTCTGACTTATCCATTCACCATGGATGGTGCACTATCTCTGCATCACCTAGGCCAGAAAACTCAGTTACCTCGGATTTTCCCTTCAATTTGAGATAACCATTTAAGTCCTATATATTCTGTCTTTGGAATGCTTATTGAAACAGCCTTCTTGTGCTCCAATCCTGTGGTTGTATCCTTATTCCAACACCTTTGTTCTTCACCATGCCCATGACCAGGGCCCAGCTAAGGGCCTGGGCTGATAGGCTCCTCTCTGGCCCCCAGTCTCTTCCCAAAGCCACCCCTCTCTACACCACTGCAGCTCTCATCACATCATTGCTATGAATGTACAAAGACTTTCCACACCCTCTATTAAAAAATTCCCTATGGGGTGCCTGGGTGGCGCAGTCGGTTAAGCGTCCGACTTCAGCCAGGTCACGATCTCACAGTCCGTGAGTTCGAGCCCCGCGTCGGGCTCTGGGCTGATGGCTCAGAGCCTGGAGCCTGTTTCCGATTCTGTGTCTCCCTCTCTCTCTGCCCCTCCCCCGTTCATGCTCTGTCTCTCTCTGTCCCAAAAATA
Source organism: Leopardus geoffroyi (assembly GCF_018350155.1). Taxonomy (NCBI): domain Eukaryota; kingdom Metazoa; phylum Chordata; class Mammalia; order Carnivora; family Felidae; genus Leopardus; species Leopardus geoffroyi. The sequence continues at coordinate 28,870,739 of NC_059332.1, read as the reverse complement.
AATAAACGTTGAAAAAAAAAATTCCCTATCACTGAAAGCCATTTACAGTTTGGCTCTAGTCTATACCTCATACCATCTTCTCTCTACCCCCAGAGAAGTCCTTCCTGCCCCTACCACAGCTCATGCAGTTCTCTCCTTTGGAATATTCTTTTCCTTCTTTCCATATAAATACTCTTTAATTTTATTAAAACCCTCTCAAAGGCACACTTTCACCAGGGCCTTTGCAAGTCATTCTCAAGCAGCTCTGTTCTAGGAAAGAACAGCAGACTTAGGGACAGGACATCTGAGCCTGAACCCAAACCTTCCACTTAGTAGCTGAGTGGTCACCAAGAAGCCAACACTACAAAATGGGATTCAAATGGAACGGTAGATACTGATATGAAATCATGGGAATCAAGATGACTTGGGGTCCAGATAGACATGTGTTTGAATTTCACCTCTGCCCATTGATAACTACATGGCCACCATTAGATTCTCTAGACTATAATTTGATTTTCTCATCTGCAAAAATGGGAACAGTAGTATCTTTTTGGAGGACTTTTGTGAGGATTAGAGTTAACAAATATAAAGTGCTTTGTACATGACTCTCAATGATGGTATTTATCATTGTGTATTTAATAGTGCTTCTCACCCTACAAAGCATCATACACATTTACTATGATTACCTCCATCAGCCCTTTGCACCTCCCTAAATGTTTTTATCATTATTTTCTATGTTTTCTACTTATTCTAAGGTTGTCCTTTCTCTTGACTAAACTTTGAGTTTCCTGGCCCAGGGATTGTTACACAGAAACATATCAGGAAATGTGGATATAGTTAAGTTCAAGGAGGAAGAAAGAGCCCCTAGGCAGTGTGGAGAGTGGGAGGATGTGTTTTTTAAGGCACTACAACAGGGACCTGTAGGACAGCTGGAGGACAGTCTGAGAACTGCCGACACCTGAGGGGACAGAGTAGGTGAAGATCAAGTGTTTTGAGGATTTGCCAGTTTCACAATTTGTCTGGCTGGAGATGATAAGGGGTTGTGAACTGCCGTGCAGTGCAATGTGCATAATGGAAAAAGAACCTGCAGTCACCCAGGTTTAAGTTAAAATTTGGGTTCTGCTTTTAACTTCCTTTAGCTTCCTGAGCTTCAGTTCACCCATCCATAAGTCCAAATGAGAATAATATTACTTACTCCAGAGGATTTTAGAGAAGATAAATTCAATGTGAAGTGCTTGGCATATAGTTGAGTGTGGTAACTGAGAGATTTGAAGGAACATCGCCAAAGGGCAGGATTAGTCTAATTTTTAATCCCAAAGAAACTCTACCACATTACACCATATTTTTGGTTATAGGAAATCCCCCTCATGGTCCCTGCCCTCCCATGGGTTATTAACACAGATGCCAACTACTGGAAGTTATGTTCTAAATCATGTGTCATAGACACCTGCATTCAGGTCCCCACAAGATAGAGGGGTATTGGCGGGGAGGGAAGAAGGAATGCAGGGGACTCTGGCTGCCATCCATTCTTGTTAGAGCCCAGAGTGAACTGAGAAGTCCAACAGTGGTCAAATTATTCCTGAGTTAATGGTGAAGGAAGCCTCAAATTCATGCTTGTCTGACTTTAAAACCCAGGCTTCCCTTAAGGTCACATTTTCTCAAGGATGAAGAAGCCATAGGGCCAGTACTTGAGAAGCTTGCAGTCTATTACAGCTTTCAGAGAAGAAAGAAGCTAATTGATTGATATGATCAGAAGGAACACCATGTGCCCTTAGTGACCAACAATTAAAACCAAAAAAAGCACCTAAATTCTTTTTTAAAATTTTTAATGTTTACCTAAGAGAGAGGGAGAGAGAGAGAGAGAGCGAGCGAGCGAGCATGAGCAGGGGAGGGATGGCAGGAAGAAAGGGAGACACAGAATCCGAAACAAGCTCCAGGGTCTAAGCTGTCAGCGAGCACGACACAGGGCTCGAAGTCATGAACTATGAAATCATGACCTGAACCAAAGTCAGAGGCTTAAATGACTGAGCCACCCAGGTGCCCCAAAACACATCTAAATTCTTATTGATCCACCCCCTCTTGCCAAATCTTGTCAGCTGAAGAGACCTCCTACCCTTTTATTCTCCCATCTAAGAAGAACAGAACAAAGATCTGACAAAAATCTCTTCCTGTGTCAGTTTTTGGGCATGGGGAGAAGTGAAATGAGTAGGAAAGGATACAGTTCTCTGGATGTCTGAGTTATTTACAGAAAGCAGAGCAACTGGAGTCAAGGAGTTGCCATGAAATTTCTAAATCCCATCATACAAAGTAAGTGTGATGATGCTCTATGGTGTGGGAATCTGATATTATTAAAGGGAAATGCTCTTTTTTAGCCTCAGCAGGTATACTCAAGGGGGATTTCAACACCTTACTACTCTGAAGGGCTGGAAAGCAACCAGGAGAAACATCATGGATTCCCCTGGGGGGTGGTCCAGTGGAGGCTCACAATTTGATACTGATCTGTTGACATGAGATCAGATCTGCTGATTAGACACTGGCTTTCACCACTTAACATGTTTAATATCCTCATGGTGGCACCCAGTTACTTTCTGACAGATTTAACCCGACAGAAAAGACAGGTTCCAAGAAGGGACCTTTTGCTCTTAAATGGGCAGCATATAGAGTATTAGAACTGGAAGCAATCTTGAAGATTTAGTTATTCCAACCCTCCCCCTCATTTCAAACCTACAAAATAGATAAAAGGAACATCTAATATCCCCTTCATCCTAGATTGATTGATTATTAACATTTTACCATATTTGTACTCTTTCTCTCTCACAAACCATTTGTAACTTGAACAGTCTTATCATGTCACCCCTAAAAGTTCTGCACATACTGCCTAAAAACCAGCACATTCTCTCACATAAACCACAATACTACCATCACACCCACAAAATTTAACATATAAATTGTTAAATGTATTTTAATTCAGAGAAGAGTATGTTGAGAGAAAACTAAATTCATAGCTTAATTCCAGTTACTGAGAAATTTAACCTCATGTTTCTTCAGCCTGGTCGACTCGAATCAGCAAAGTTTTGATTTTGTGTTAATGAAAGTCTGTAGTTCTGCCTTGGCCTCCATCAATTCACCTCACCACCCTGCAGATGTTGAATTTTTCATATTGTAGGCACAGGGACTCTAAGACACAGACTCAGGTAAGGATGAATCCTTTCTCATTTAGAGGCTAGTTTCTAGGTTCCTCGGGTAAAGTCATGAAATATTAACACTAGACTAGCTTTGGAGAGGTCTGGAAACTGGAGGGAAGCAAGACAATTCTTGTTGATTTAAAAATATATATAAGTTATTTCCATTTTGTAGAAGCTTCTTGTTTTAAACCAAACACAGAGCAGAGCATCATGCAGACATATTTTCCACATTAATGTTGAGCACTTATCTCCTTTGTTTTCTGAGGTGACATTTCTAATTGAGGGTGCTAGTAATGCTTCTTCCAGTTTCCTGTAAATGCCACTGTGGGTTCCACTTAGCTGGTTGTGTGAAACTACAACTGAGTGGTAAGGAGAGGCACAGTGATACCAAAGAGAGAGAGAGAGAGAGAGAGAGAGAGAGCAAGTAAATGAAAAGGCACATCCAAATAGCTAAATTTGAAAAGGCCACAAAATGAAACAAGGGTTGGTCATTCAGTAAGAGAGAGAGACTAGCAACTTTAAAAAAAAAATAACAAGTTGCCAAAGACACAAGGAAGTAATTTGCAACCTTTAGCAAGCATCCTTAGATGAAGACTTAGAACACTCCTAAGAGTTTCCTAAAAAAGATAGTGAATTTAGAATAATATCTTGCCTTTAAGGAGTGAGATGCTCAATCAAAGGATTGAGGAACATTTGAGAGTGGATGGCATGGTCAGCAGACAGTTTTGCCACTTGCTGCATCAAAGTCCTTAATTTCAGTTATTTAAATGCATCTATGGGGAGAATACACTTTCTGATAAGAAAGGAAACTTACTTTTTTCAAAACTCATAAAAATTGTCAAGAATTTGTAATTGCCAGAGCTGAAAGAGCTGTATTACCAAAGGAAGTGAAGTCTCTGTGGTTCTACGTATGTAAGATGACTAACAATAATAAGAGAAAAATGAATGAACTTTGCATACACATTGACAAATATGAAACTTCTACTTTGGTTCCTTTCCTAATAATTGTTTTTATTTGTCCCAATATTTTCCTCAAAAGAAAATAAATGCAAGTGGGTTGTAAAAATAGATAGGTGGTTCTGTTAAGGTAGAAACTATCGTAAGGAGTATTTTGTAATGGCCAGAATGAAAACATTAAAGAATGTATGTGAGCTAAAAACTTTGCATCAATACTCATACTGTAGATTCACTTTTTAAGTAGATAAGCAAAGTTTTAAGAACTTTTAAACATAGTGAATCTGTACATCTGGAAATCCAGATAGTTCTATTTCAGTAATAAAATGGGCATTAACTATAGGAGATGAGTATGTGTTTCTGAGATTTTCTTTGTGTATGTGAAGGGTCAATGTTCTTTTCCTTTCATATGACAGTGGAAAATGACAATAATACATCCAACTATATAATTTGCTGCCATTTTTTCTTTTTTATATTTGTCTGACATCACACATTTGACTTTCCATGTTCCCATGTGGTCAAGGGAGCAGAAATTCTGATAAGTCCTTACATGGGGAATCCCCTTCCCTCTGCCCCCTCATACCTAAAGGCAAAGCAATCAGATGCCTGTAGCTTGACAAAATTGGCTCTAAAAAGAAGCACTTTTTATCCTGTGAATTTTCTTATAAATGTGGAGGTACAATTTCTTTTTGGTGAAAGATTGCACAAAAGTGGCTGAGCAAGAAGCACATTAAAATTACACTGCTTATACTATTCATGCTTATAGCTTATGCTGTTCATTCATAGCAGTCAGAATTGAGGCAATTGTGTTTTGCAACAGTGACAGTAAACAAATCCTTCCTCACTTTCTGTCAATTTTCCAACAAGTTCTGGGAAGAAGGACTTGGCTTTGAGCAGTCCAACATTCAGTCCTGTTTTTTGTGGTCTCTCCATAGCCAGGACACAACATTCAGTTATCAAAACAAACTTATACTCCCACTTCAAATATAGACTTTTTGTTATGTTCATTTTGGTAGATGATGATTCTCTTGAAAGTATTTTGAGGAAAATATTCTAACCCATGTGGCCTTTATTAGGCTTACTTGGTACTTAACTCATGGAATTTTACATTGTTTTGTTGTTATGTCCTGCCCCCACAATGAATGTTTAAAGTCTTCCAGAGAGAGGGGACCAAAGTTTCATCAGCACCCAGCATGGCCACCTGCGTGTAGTGGCCATATATTCCATACCCCTATGTTGGTGGTAATCATGGCCACTCTCTGCCACATTACTCCATCACATCTAAATATTACTTAGAATATTTTGACATGCAAAACCAGAAATCACTCATTAGAAAAAAAAAAACAATAAAAAAACTTCCAGTCACTTCAAAGCTCCTCCTTCTTCTTTCAAAATTCTCTGAACCAGTTGAAAATGAGCACATTTTCTGAGGAACACAAGCACTCCATTTCCCTCTTTTAAATTATCAAAGAACATAGAAGAACTTTTGGAGCTGCAGCTAAAGCAACTATGAATATAGAACTCCTGAGACTGCTCCAGATCAAGCAGATATCCCTGTATCAACCCAGATCCAGAGCCTGACTGATCTTGCCCTAGCCAACCTGAAAGCCAGTGGGTCTGGTCAGCTGGACACAGGGTACATGAAGCAAATGTCATTCTTTATTGGCCAGTGGTGCCCACACATCATCTTGGAATGCCTAGAAGTGGTTTTTCTCTGAATGTTTGCACTGGAATGAAAAAGAGATAAGGAAAGTCTTATTCTAGAAAGGGTGGGAGGAAGCTGGCCCCAGAGAAGCAGGTGGTTGGTTGTGGAGTTCACAGTGATTTTGTCGTGGAATCCACTTATCTCCTATGGGCTGAGGAAAAAGCTAACATTTTATAAAATATTTCAGCAAGGCACCCTGCCCAATAAAGATGTGAGCTGCCTTCTCCCCTGGCATATGTCCTAGTCATAGCTGTGTCTCACCAACCCATCATGTTCCACCATTAATTGCTTTCCCATAATTGGCTGCATCCACGGGGGTTTATAATGTTATGATGTTTAGGTTCTATTGCAGACAAATTGAATCTGAATCTTTGGAGATGGAACCCAGGCTTCTATTTTTAAATTTTTGATGTGTAATTCTAATGCACAGCCTAAGGTAAGAACAACTGGGCTAAAACGGCTGATGTTATCCCAACCCTCTTTCTAATTACTGGTTTTGGAACATACATGTGACTTTGTTCTAGTCACTGAGACATGAGGAGAGGTCCACTAGAAGGTTCTAGAAAAGGATCTACCACTCCTAAAGAGGAAATGGCAGTTCCTCTGATTTCCCTGGATGTGACGCCTGGCAGAGCAGCTACATTAGAAGACACTAGAGTCTCAAGAATCACAGCGTGTGCAATCAGAACTTGATGCACAGTGTCTGGAGTTTGCTTAACTCTGAGCTTCTTGTGGTAAGTAATAACACATTGCCTTATTATTTAAGCTTGTTTGAGCCATGGCTGGGGCTATTTTGAGAGAAAAACATTATAACCAATTTGAGTATGTTTACTCTGGCCCTAGAGGAAAAGCCTGGGAACTAGGTACCCACTCTCAGCACCCATGTCTTATATGACTTCCTGCCAAACATTTTATTTCATTCTATGTGTCCTCCATCTACAATGATGGTAGAATAAGAGCAACCACAATCCAGATTCTAAAAGGTTTGTGAAGGCTTCCTGATGCAGTCTAGATGGGAAGGGGATGAGGGGCATAGGATAGGGTCTAGGAGTCAGACTCCAAAGGCTACAACTCTTTGGAAAACGAAGATGCTTTCTTCTGTATGCAACCAGTCAATCAATCACCTAGGGTAGGGAGCCAACCATGTATCAGGCCCCGCATTAGGTATTGTAAGTACATCTGCTCACTAAATCTTTACAACAATGCTATAGGGTAGATAAAATTACCATCCCATTTTTAGAGGAGGAAGGTAAGGCCCAGAGAGGGGACACAGTGGTAAAGCAGAGTTGTAACACCTTATTTATTTATTTATTTATTTATTTATTTATTTATTTATATTTTTGAGAGAGGGAGAGAGAGTGCATGTGCGTGAGAGGGGGAGGGGCAGAGGGAGAGAGAGAATCCCAAATAGGCTCTGGGTTGTCAGCGCTAAGCCCAAGGCATGACTCGATCCCATGAACAATCAGATCATGACCTAAGCTGAAATCAAGAGCCAGATGTTCAACTGCTCAAATGACTGAGCCACCCAGGTGCATCATTAACACCCTTTTTAGTTCAACATGGTAGTTTGGTATATACTGGGTGCCCTCAGAATGCCCTGCCAGTATGGTGGATGAAAAGACACTGCCTGCTCTGGGCATTAGGCAAACAAAAGATCTCAACCTTGCTTTACAAGTTTCTATCTGAATGACCTTAGCAAAATTACCTAATCCTTGAGCCTAGCCTCTCTCATATGCAAAATGGGGATGAGAAAATCTATCCCATATTCACCATACAAAAGTAATTAATTGAGGGCCCAGCCTGCCATCAGTACTTAGCAAATGTTAGTTGTGTTCTGATCACACTCCCACTCTAAGTGCCCAAGCTATTTACCCACCACCTATGGGAAGTTGTGATAGTTACTGAAATATCAAAGTGCCCACATGACAGGCACAAATGAGGAAAGAGACATGAATCCTACACAATGTTGTAGTGGAGAGAAAGGATGGAGCCAACTGGAAACAGTGTCTTGGAACAGAAAAATCTGGATCTGAGCAGATAAAATCCATTGACAGATCCTTACTTGGATGTACTGCTAAGGAAGAGGGGTCTAAGACATCATGGTCTATATCGAAGGGAAAACAACTCCTGTCGTGCTGTAGTTCATTAGGGCCAGACATGAGGCAAGACTGGTTGATCACTTTAATATCTGTGATTAAGGCTTCTTTAAAATTGTTAGGTCTATGGGGGGACAGCAGTACAAAATAGATCTATATCCAGAAATCACTCATACCCTTCATCTTGAATTTGAACATTATGACAGGGTCTTTCACAAAACTAGGGTTGGAGAGAAAGGTTTGACTCAAGTCTCTAGCCTGGTTTTAGTCTACTGCCTGCCTCACATCCCCAGGAGGTGGAGGAGTGACCTCTGCTAGATGCGGCTGCTACTATCTACCTTCCTGTTGAGAAATAGTGTCAGAGAATGAAAAAGAGCTTGTTCTCTAAGGGATTAAGGTGGAAATTTCCCAGTTTCTGATTTCTGCCTCTTAAGTGAAATTTACAACAGGTGAAATTCAGTATTCCAGAGACTGGGTGATAGGGAAGAATGGTGTCCTAAATCAGAACTGCAGGAGGCCTGGATAGGAAAACATGTTGTTCTGAAGCCTCCAGCTGAGATACTTTTTGGAAATATTCAAAGGACTTGAGAGTGTGGCTTACAAGCCATTACTCTAAGAACTACTTGCACACATTTTTTCCAACTGTACATACTGGGCAGTATTAAAAATTAAAAAATGAGTATTACTTTATGAATGCCTATTTTTGTACCAGGCATTGTAAGAGGTTCTTACCCTATCTTATTGCTAATTTTCACACCAACTTTATGAAGTAGGTATTACTATGTCCATTTTTGAGAATAAGAATAGTAAAAACAGTAAAATAGAGAAAGTAGCAAAAGCAAGCTTCAAGTCTGGCGCTATTTGACACGTATATACCTTATACTGCCCATTTAATCTTTGTCTTCTCACCTCCATCTGCTACATCCCTGCTTTAACTTTCTGCCTTGAGCAGAAAATAAATTCCCCAATCCCAACTTTGTGTTTTCACCACAATTATCAGAGTATGTATGCCTCACTACCAGAGACCACTCTTGCCTCTCTTGAAAGAGTAAACACATTCTGGTCAAGCTAGAGTGACCACCACTCCACCCCCACCCTCCTGAGTTACAAATCACCCTGCAAATTAAAAGGATTCTTTCCTTATCTGCTTCCCATCCTTCCATTCGGCCTCCAGCCTTGAGTCCCATGATTCTATCAGCACACTGACCCATTCACCCACCTGCCCCAGAAGATGCACAATGAGAGAGAGGTAGGCGGTAGAGAGCATGGAACCTCTTCTACACTCATCTTGCAATGCTGCATAAATGGGGCATAAACTGATTTGTGAGGCATTAATTCTCACCCTGCATCTCTGTTGCTTTGGGTGAGAGGCAGTGTGTCATGGTGCTTAGAGTACCTCTGCTGCTGTAGCTGAGCTTTATGTGTGCTACAAGGCTTAGGCCATTTATCCAAATGCTACATCACTTGTGAAATTGGAATTATATCTTCCAGCGGGGTCATCATGAGGAACAGATAAAAAAATAAAAACTTATTTGGCATCTCTGCCATTATTGAAGTTCAATAGATTGTAGTTATTATTATGTTTGCCTTTGTTATTATTTTCTCTGAAAAATGGGATTTGAGCAGCAGCAGAACATTTACATGCTGGTCACAATACTATTGTTACAGTGATAACAATGAGCTGCCTCAGAGGCCAATAGAGCTGACTTGGGTTCTCCCGATATTTCTCAGATCTCTTCACTCCCCCAGTCCTTTCTAACCAGAGATAAGCATTTCTCAGAAACAGCAGTCGGTTTTTGTGCTTAAGGTGAAGAGAAGCCCTTTCCATAACTTGGATTAAAGACTACAACACCCAGGTCTCTGCAGGATGGGCCTGAACTACACTGCACCTTCCATACAATGCCCTCTTCCAAATTTGAGTCACCTTTCACATGTGCAGTGAAGTGACTCCTGACACCAATTACCTTAGCTTAGCCAAACTTCACAACTCCCAAGTCTTCCCTCAATTCTGCTCCAGGTTCCCCAGGCCGTCTGCACGTCTGACCAACTGGCTACAAATTCAGAGGTGTCCATAATCCCTCAGGTTTTATAATTCATTAGAATGACTCACAGAACTATGGAAAACACTGTACATAAGATTACAGTTTTATGATAAAGGATATAAATTAGGACTAGACAAATAGCTTCTGTGCCCTCTCCCCATGTCTTCAAGATGTTTCACCCTCCTGGCACATTGATGTGTTTACCAAGCAGGAAGCTCCACCGAGCCCTGGGGTTCAGAGTTTTTATTGGAGATTTATTCCATAAGCATGCTTGGTTGAATCACTGGCCATGAATTTTACTCAATCTCTAGTCACCTACCTCTCCCCAGAGGTTAGGATGACTTCACATGACTCAACGCCCCCATCTTCTTTTTTTTTTTTTTTTAATTTTTTTTTCAACGTTTATTTATTTTTGGGACAGAGAGAGACAGAGCATGAACAGGGGAGAGGCAGAGAGAGAGGGAGACACAGAATCAGAAACAGGCTCCAGGCTCTGAGCCATCAGCCCAGAGCCTGATGCGGGGCTCGAACTCACGGACCACGAGATCGTGACCTGGCTGAAGTCGAACGCTTAACCAACTGCGCCACCCAGGTGCCCCACAACGCCCCCATCTTCTAATGACATTGTTGGTCTTTCTGGGATGGCCACCCACATCCTATTGTATTTAGGGAACACCAGGAGTCACTTCATCAGCATAAACTATTTCTAATAACAAAATACTCCAATAACTGGGGAAGTTCCCTCCCAGGAACTTGGAAAAGGCTAAGCAGATTCTTTTTTTTTTTTTTTTTAATATATGTACTTTATTGTCAAATTGGTTTCCATACAACATCCAGTGCTCATCCCAAAAGGTGCCCTCCTCAATACCCATCACCCACCCTCCCCGCCCTCCCACCCCCCATCAACCCTCAGTTTGTTCTCAGTTTTTAAGGGTCTCTTATGCTTTGGCTCTCTCCCACTCTAATCTCTTTTTTTTTTTTCCTTCCCCTCACCCACGGTTTTCTGTTAAGTTTCTCAGGATCCACATAAGAGTGAAAACATATGGTATCTGTCTTTCTCTGTATGGCTTATTTCACTTAGCATCACACTCTCCAGTTCCATCCATGTTGCTACAAAGGGCCATATTTCGTTCCTTCTCATTGCCATGTAGTACTCAATTGTGTATATAAACCACAATTTCTTCATCCATTCATCAGTTGATGGACATTTAGGCTCTTTCCATAATTTGGCTATTGTTGAGAGTGCTGCTATGAACATTGGGGTACAAGTGCCCCTAGGCATCAGTACTCCTGTATCCCTTGGGTAAATTCCTAACAGTGCTATGGCTGGGTCATAGGGTACGTCTAGTTTTAATTTTCTGAGGAACCTCCACACTGTTTTCCAGAGTGGCTGCACCAATTTGCATTCCCACCAACAGTGCAAGAGGGTTCCCGTTTCTCCACATCATCTCCAGCATCTATAGTCTCATGATTTGTTCATTTTAGCCACTCTGACTGGCGTGAGGTGATATCTGAGTGTGGTTTTGATTTGTATTTCCCTGATAAGGAGCGATGTTGAGCATCTTTTCATGTGCCTGTTGGCCATCCGGATGTCTTCTTTAAGGAAGTGTCTATTCATGTTTTCTGCCCATTTCTTCACTGGGTTATTTGTTTTTTGGGTGTGGAGTTTGGTGAGCTCTTTATAGATTTTTGATATTAGCCCTTTGTCCGATATGTCATTTGCAAATATCTTTTCCCATTCCGTTGGTTGCCTTTTAGTTTTGTTGGTTGTATCCTTTGCTGTGCAGAAGCTTTTTATCTTCATAAGGTCCCAGTAATTCATTTTTGCTTTTAGTTACCTTGCCTTTGGGGATGTGTCGAGTAAGAGATTGCTATGGCTGACGTGAGAGAGGTCTTTTCCTGCTTTCTCCTCTACGGTTTTGATGGTTTCCTGTGTCACATTCAGGTCCTTTATCCATTTTGAGTTTATTTTTGTGAATGGTGTGAGAAAGTGGTCTAGTTTCAACCTTCTGCATGTTGCTGTCCAGTTCTCCCAGCACCATTTGTTAAAGAGACTGTCTTTTTTCCAGTGGATGTTCTTTCCTGCTTTGTCAAAGATGAGTTGGCCATACTTTTGTGGGTCTAGTTCTGGGGTTTCTATTCTATTCCATTGGTCTTTGTGTCTGTTTTTGTGCCAATACCATGCTGTCTTGATGATGACAGCTTTGTAGTAGAGGCTAAAGTCTGGGATTGTGATGCCTCCTGCTTTGATCTTCTTCTTCAAAATTACTTTGGCTATTCGGGGCCTTTTGTGGTTCCATATGAATTTTAGGATTGCTTGTTCTAGCTTCAAGAAGAATGCTGGTGCAATTTTGATTGGGATTGCATTGAATGTGTAGATAGCTTTGGGTAGTATTGACATTTTAACAATACTTATTCTTCCAATCCATGAGCAGGGAATGTCTTTCCATTTCTTTATATCTTCTTCAATTACCTTCATAAGCTTTCTATAGTTTTCAGCATAGAGATCTGTTATATCTTCGGTTAGGTTTATTCCTAGATATTTTATGCTTCTTGGTGCAATTGTGAATGGGATCAGTTTCTTTATTTGTCTTTCTGTTGCTTCATTGTTAGTGTATAAGAATGCAACTGACTTCTGTACATTGATTTTGTATCCTGCAGCTTTGCTGAGTTCATGTATCAGTTGTAGCAGACTTTTGGTGGAGTCTATCGGATTTTCCATGTATAGTATCATGTCATCTGCAAAAAGTGAAAGGTTGACTTCATCTTTGCCAATTTTGATGCCTTTGATTTCCTTTTGTTGTCTGATTGGTGATGCTAGAACTTCCAACTCTATGTTAAACAACACCGGTGAGAGTGGGCATCCCTGTCGTGTTCCTGATCTCAGGGAAAAAGCTCTCAGTTTTTCCCCGTTGAGGATGATGTTAGCTGTGGGCTTTTCATAAATGGCTTTTATGATCTTTAAGTATGTTCCTTCTATCCCGACTTTCTCAAGGGTTTTTATTAATAAAGGGTGCTGAATTTTGTCAAAGGCCTTTTCTGCATCGATTGACAGGATCATATGTTCTTCTCTTTTCTTTTATTAATGTGATGTATCACGTTGATTGATTTGCGAATGTTGAACCAGCCCTGCATCCCAGGAATGAATCCCACTTGATCATGGTGAATAATTCTTTTTATATGCTGTTGAATTCGATTTGCTAGTATCTTATTGAGAATTTTTGCATCCATCTTCATCAGGGATATTGGCCTGTAGTTCTCTTTTTTTACTGGGTCTCTGTCTGGTTTAGGAATCAAAGTAATACTGGCTTCATAGAATGAGTCTGGAAGTTTTCCTTCCCTTTCTATTTCTTGGAATAGCTTGAGAAGGATAGGTATTATCTCTGCTTTAAACGTCTGGTAGAACTCCCCTGGGAAGCCATCTGGTCCTGGACTCTTATTTGTTGGGAGATTTTTGATAACCGATTCAATTGCTTCTCTGGTGATGGGTCTGTTCAAGCTTTCTATTTCCTCCTGATTGAGTTTTGGAAGAGTGTGGGTTTAAGGAATTTGTCCATTTCTTCCAGGTTGTCCAATTTGTTGGCATATAATTTTTCATAGTATTCCCTGATAATTGTTTGTATCTCTGAGGGATTGGTTGTAATCATTCCATTTTCATTCATGATTTTATCTATTTGGGTCATCTCCCTTTTCTTTTTGAGAAGCCTGGCTAGAGGTTTGTCAATTTTGTTTATTTTTTCAAAAAACCAACTCTTGGTTTCGTTGATCTGCTCTACAGTTTTTTTAGATTCTATATTGTTTATTTCTGCTCTGATCTTTATTATTTCTCTTCTTCTGCTGGGTTTAGGCTGCCTTTGCTTTTCTGCTTCTATTTCCTTTAGGTGTGCTGTTAGATTTTGTATTTGGGATTTTTCTTGTTTCTTGAGATAGGCCTGGATTACAATGTGTTTTCCTCTCAGGACTGCCTTCGCTGCATCCCAAAGCGTTTGGATCGTTGTATTTTCATTTTTGTTTGTTTCCAAATATTTTTTAATTTCTTCTCTAATTGCCTGGTTGACCCACTCATTCGTTAGTAGGGTGTTCTTTAACCTCCATGCTTTTGGAGGTTTTCCAGACTTTTTCCTGTGGTTGATTTCAAGCTTCATAGCATTGTGGTCTGAAAATATGCATGGTATAATTTCAATTCTTGTATACTTATGAAGGGCTGTTTTGTGACCCAGTCTGTGATCTATCTTGGAGAATGTTCCATGTGCACTCGAGAAGAAAGTATATTCTGTTGTTTTGGGATGCAGAGTTCTAAATATATCTGTCAAGTCCATCTGATCCAATGTATCATTCAGGGCCCTTGTTTCTTTATTGACCATGTGTCTAGATGATCTATCCATTTCTGTAAGTGGAGTGTTAAAGTCCCCTGCAATTACCACATTCTTATCAATAAGGTTGCTTATGTTTATGAGTAATTGTTTTATATATTTGGGGGCTCCAGTATTCGGCGCATAGACATTTATAATTGTTAGCTCTTCCTGATGGATAGACCCTGTAATTATTATATAATGCCCTTCTTCATCTCTTGTTACAGCCTTTAATTTAAAGTCTAGTTTGTCTGATATAAGTATGGCTACTCCAGCTTTCTTTTGGCTTCCAGTAGCTTGATAAATAGTTCTCTATCCCCTCACTCTCAACCTAAAGGTGTCCTCAGGTCTAAAATGAGTCTCTTGTGGACAGCAAATAGACGGGTCTTGTTTTTTTATCCATTCTGATACCCTATGTCTTTTGGTTGGTGCATTTAATCCATTTATATTCAGTGTTATTATAGAAAGAAATGGGTTTAGAGTCATTGTGATGTCTGTATGTTTTATGCTTGTAGCAATGTCTCTGGCACTTTGTCTCACAGGATCCCCCTTAGGATCCCTTGTAGGGCTGGTTCAGTGGTGACAAATTCCTTCAGTTTTCATTTGTTTGGGAAGACCTTTATCTCTCCTTCTATTCTAAATGACAGACTTGCTGGATAAAGGATTCTTGCTGCGTATTTTTTCTGTTCAACACATTGAAGATCTCGTGCCAATCCTTTCTGGCCTGACAAGTTTCAAAAGAGAGATCAGTCACGAGTCTTATAGGTCTCCCTTTATATGTGAGGGCACTTTTATCCCTTTCTGCTTTCAGAATTTTCTCTTATATTTGTATTTTGCCAGTTTCACTATGATATGTCATGCAGAAGATCGATTCAAGTTATGTCTGAAGGGAGTTCTCTGTGCCTCTTGGATTTCAATGCCTTTTTCCTTCCCCAGTTCAGGGAAGTTCTCAGTTATGATTTCTTCAAGTAAACCTTCAGCACCTTTCCCTCTCTCTTCGTCCTCTGGGATACCAATTATGCGTATATTACTTCTTTTTAGTGTATCACTTAGTTCTCTAATTTTCCCCTCATACTCCTGTATTTTTTTTATCTCTTTCTTTCTCAGCTTCCTCTTTTTCCAAAATTTTATCTTCTAGTTCACCTATTCTCTCCTCTGCCTCTTCAATCTGAGCCGTGGTCATTTCCATTTTATTTTGCATGTCGTTTACAGCGTTTTTCAGCTCCTCCTGACTGTTCCTTAGTCCCTTGATCTCTGTAGCAAGAGATTCTCTGCTGTCCTCTATACTGTTTTCAAGCCGAGCAATTAATTTTATGACTATTATTTTAAATTCACTTTTGGTTATGTTATTTAAATCCTTTTTGATCAGTTCATTAGCTATTGTATTTCCTGGAGATTCTTCTGAGGGGAATTCTTCCGTTTGGTCATTTTGGATAGTCCCTGGAATGGTGTGGACCTGCAGGGCACTTCCCCTGTGCTGTGGTGTATAACTGGAGTTGGTGGGTGGGGCCGCAGTCAGACCTGATGTCTGCCCCCAGCCCACTGCTGGGGCCACAGTCAGACTGGCGTGTGCCTTCTCTTCCCCTCTCCTAGGGGCGGGATTCACTGTGGGGTGGTGTGGCCCGTCTGAGCTACTTGCACACTGCCAGGCTTGTGGTGCTGGGGATCTGGCGTATTAGCTGGGGCGGGTAGGCAAGGTGCACGGGGGCAGGAGGGGAAGGCTTAGCTTGCTTCTTCTTAGGTGATCCACTTCAGGAGGGGCCCTGTGGCAGCGGGAGGGAGTCAGACCCACCAGAGGGATGGATCTGCAGAAGCACCACGTTGGGTGTTTCCGCAAGCAAGTTCCCTGGCAGGAACCGGTTCCCTTTGGGATTTTGGCTGGGGGATGGGTGAGGGAGATGGCGCTGGCAAGTGCCTTTGCTCCCCACCAAACTGAGCTCTGTCGTCCCGGGGTCAGCAACTCTCCCTCCCTTTGTCTTACAGCCTTCCTGCTTTCAGAGCAGAGCTGTTAACTTATGACATCCCAGATGCTAAGTCCCACTTGCTGTCGGAACACACTCTGTCTGGCCCCTCCGCTTTTGCAAGCCAGACTCGGGGGCTCTGCTTGGCTGCCAGGCTGCCCCTCTGCCCCGGCTCCCTCCCGCCAGTCCATGCAGTGCGCACCGCCTCTCCGCCCTTCCTACCCTTTCCGTGGGCCTCTCGTCTGCGCTTGGCTCTGGAGACTGCATTCTGCTAGTCGTCCTGCGGTTTTCTGGGTTATTTAGGCAGGTGTAGGTGAAATCTAAGTGATCAGCAGGACGTGTGGTGAGCCCAGCGTCCTCCTACACCGCCATCTTCTGCTGGTCAAGCAGATTCTTTACTAGGCAGAAGTGGTTGTTGCATCCACATGACTCCTGAAACAGAATGCTACAGGCACCAGTGACAGTCACAACAAAGCTTATTACAATGAGAGGCAAGTCCGACCGATTGGGACCAACACTCTTGATAAGAGTGCGTCCCCGAACAGCCGGGGTAGAGTTTTTATAACCAATCACATCGTTTTATCATCACCTGGGAACAGAACAAAGAAACAGTTTCCAGATGAGTTAGAAACAGTTGCCTAATGAGGTGTTTACTTTAGACTTTCTGCCTCTAAGTTGCAACCAGTGGATCTCCTTGACCCTGCCTCTGATGCTCTTTTCTTTGAACTTTTGTTTCCTTAATTGGTGAAGCCTAATTTGTAAGAGTATGAGGTGTAGTTTACCAGAACAAAGCAAGGCTGTTATCTCTTAACCTTCAGTGTCAACGCAAAGCTGTTATTTTTCAAGCTAAGCATTAGCCCTACACTAGAATTTAACCCTTACAGGGTGTGTGCATCTACATGTCTGAATGTTTATGAATGTACACATTCACACACCCCCTGTCATCCAAAGAATAAGATTATATCTTCTTAGCATGCTATGCCAAGTCAATTACCTGGCCTCATCTTACCTTCCCAGACCTCCTTTCAGCCACACTGAACTCCTCTCTATTCCCTGGACAGCAAGCCCCTCTGTGACTTCCCAGGTGCATCTCTCACCTTCATTACCTGACATGAGGCTCCTTCATGGCCAGCATTATGACCCTTCTCAGGTAAGCTCTCACCTGCTCTTGTGAGCAGGGCTGATTATTTAACCTTTGTGTAGCCAAAGCTCTTTGATTATATTTCTGTAATGATAATTAACATTATTACTTTTCTGTTCAATTTAAGTTTTCCCCACTTGATTTTTAAGCCTGTGTATATATTAAAAACTTTTTTTTTGGGGCGCCTGGGTGGCGCAGTCGGTTGGGCGTCCGACTTCAGCCAGGTCACGATCTCGCGGTCCGTGAGTTCGAGCCCCGCGTCGGGCTCTGGGCTGATGGCTCAGAGCCTGGAGCCTGTTTCCGATTCTGTGTCTCCCTCTCTCTCTGCCCCTCCCCCGTTCATGCTCTGTCTCTCTCTGTCCCAAAAATAAATAAACGTTGAAAAAAAAAATTTAAAAAAAAAATTTTTTTTTGCTACAAGTAACAGAAAAATTTAGCTTAAAGCATAAAGATATTTCTAGTTTACTTAAGAAGTCCAGAGATAGCTGAGACCAAAGTATTTCAGCCACTCTGTGATACTGTTGAGGACTAGCTTATTTTTGTCCTTCTACTCTGCCATGCTTAGAGAGTTGGGCTATCTACCAAGTGTACATCATTTAACATTAAAAGATAGCAGTTCCACAGATGTAGGCTTCATGTGTCTCCACAACAGTCCCAAGCAGTAAGGGAGTGAAGGAGAAAAAGGACTTTATCCATCTATGCCTCTTTACTCTATCAGGTAGGAAAATAGTTTTGAATAGCCCCCGGAATGCTTCCTTTTATGTCTTATTGGCCAATACTGGATCACAAGTTCCCTCCTAGATCAATCCTTCAGCAAAGGATTGAATCACTGCATTTTCTTTGAGCCAATTGTGAGCAGCTGATGTATTATTCTCTGGGCATAATTGGGATTCCCTTACGAAAATGATGAGAATGGAGTAGATGTATTTTGTATTTTTTGACATGGAGTAGATGTATAATGTATCCTAAAACAAGGGAAGGGCAGTTCCAGATATGAGGAAAGGAAAAAAGGAAGCAAGCAGGGAGGTAGGAGGAATTAAGCTAGCAGGCAATGGTAGTAAGGGGTAAGGAAGAAAACAAGACAGAAAAATTTAAACAAAACAAACAGCAACAACAAAAAGCAAAGTTCTATCTTGTATATATTTTTAAGTTGAATTTGCTTACAACTAAACATATCATGATGATTTACTATGGCCTAATAATTTTCACACTTTTGAAGCAAACAAATTTTTATGTAAAAAAAAATCCTGTTTTTTTAAAATGTTTTGTTCTGTGGGTTAGTATAAAACAAATATAATCCATTTTCCATCCAAAAGTACCACACACTTTTCAGCTTATTTCTGGTTTGTTCTTGGGAAAACTGTTTCTAACCTATTTTGAGCAAACATATGTACTTTCTTTGGAGATTGACAGAACAGAACAATTAAATAATAAACTTCTGCAAGCTTATTTTTTTTCAAGGTGTAACTTCTCCCAAACCATCAATGTGTGGTGTTCTTGTTAAAGTATTCTTAGACTTTTAGGCAATGTTGGTGAAATCTCAGTGGCCACATTCTGGAAAGCCCAGATTGATGATCCTTCCTTTTGTGATGCCTGTGTTGGAAGAAGAGCAAGACAGAATATACACACCAGAAATTATGCCCAAGAAACCAAGGGACTAAGGTGCAAGATTGCACCCCTCCCCACAATATCTAAATGTAGAGAGGGGCTCAGCCAGGCAGTGGGTGGTGATGTGTGGACCTATTTTCACTTCCCTGCTGCCGGGTGGATCCAAGCCAGTTTCAATGGTTTCAACAATGAAACTCACCTGGGTGTGTGTGGTTTGCCTTTGTTCTTCATGTTTAGATATTCCCCAAGGTCAAACTGAAACGCTCAAACTGGTGTATTATATAATAGGCTGACCCTTAATAATGTAATGTAAGGTAATTTATCTGTAGCATAATGTAATGTGTGCTTCAAATTTAGGTCAACTGAAATCGGTGAACTTTTTACAGCTAAACAGGACCTACCTCCTTGACCAGTGACTCCCTGGAGTCATGAAATGACAAATTGGTCCTTGTGTTCAGTGTTTACTCAGGATGAAGATGCTTGAACTCCAAAGCAAACTCTATTCACTTCAGATTATACCTATCTCCAATATACAGGGGCAATATAAATCCTTCACATTTATACTAAAATGAAATCATTATAAATAAATATACATATATAAATATATAACATACCTATACACACATATATGTCCACACATATGTTTATATATGTGTGAGTTTATGTATATGGTTTTGAATATCACTATTTTATTTAATGATCTGACTTGTAGAGCTTTCCACATGAGCATATTTAGATCTATCTCATTCGTTTTAATAGCCGTAAAATATTCCATAGTATGTACATACTTTAAATTATCAAGTCTATAAGCATTTTCCCCCTCCTCCCCAACTTGTTTTGGCCTACAAAGTACTGCAATAAACATCCTTATACATAAACATCTATAGATAGATGATGATGATAGATAACGATAGATAGAGATGTACTTAAAAACACATAGGGTAAATTGGTAAATTGCCTGGAAAAGGGCATATACATTTTATTTATTCTTAAATTTTTAATGTTTATTTATTTTTTATTTATTTTTTTTTTAATTTTTTTTTTCAACGTTTATTTATTTTTGGGACAGAGAGAGACAGAGCATGAACGGGGGAGGGGCAGAGAGAGAGGGAGACACAGAATCGGAAACAGGCTCCAGGCTCTGAGCCATCAGCCCAGAGCCTGACGCGGGGCTCGAACTCACGGACCGCGAGATCGTGACCTGGCTGAAGTCGGACGCTTAACCGACTGCGCCACCCAGGCGCCCCGTGTTTATTTATTTTTTGAGAGAAAGAGGGAGACAGAGTGTGAGCAGGGAGGTACAGAGAGAGAGGGAGACACAGAATCTGAAGCAGGCTCCAGGCTCTGACCTATCATCACAGAGCCGGCCATGGGGCTGGAACTCATGGACTACAAGATCATGACCTGAGCTGAAGTCAAACACTTAACCAACTGAGCCACCCAAGTGCTCCAGGACATATACATCTTAAATTTTGATAAATTTAACTTGCCCACCAAAATGGTTGTATAAATTTACCCTCCCACTAGTCTCATAAGAGACTGCTGGGTAAACTTCACCAATACCAAATTTTATCAAGCTTTATTTGGTAACAATGGTATAAAGACAGCCATTTATACTGTATTGTTATTTTGGTTTGCATTTCTTTAATTATGAGTATAACTGAAAAAATCTGTTCCATGTATGGTGGCTATTTGCATTTTTATTGCCTTGAACTAGCTATTAATAGCCTATTTTCAATAGATTTATTCACTTTTTTCTTACTGATTTGACAGAGTTCATCCTACAGTAAGAAAAAAAAATCCCACAGTCTATCATATGTTCCAAAATTGTATCCTTTGGCTTTCTGTATTTTTTATGTAAAAATTTAATTTCTTTTGAAAAATTAATCAATATTTTCCTTCATTATTTCCTCACCTTCTGCTTCATCAAGATTATTTTTGAAATCAACTATCTTTTCTTAGAACTTGCAGTTATGACCAATTGTAATATATAACAGAGCTTTTAAAAGCTGGTGGTTGTTAATTCATAAACATTGATTTCTGGATGATGTTCCTATGCAACATTGTCAGTTGCAAGTCAACTTTTATTCTAAGTGCCCTTTTTCCAAGGGTGACAAGGGCATTTAGAATAAAAATTTTAATTATTATTAAAAATGCCACTCGTTGGTTGTCCTTTTCATCATGTGAAAGGACAACTATTTGAAAAAGCTGAAAGCCAGTTAAATAATGATATAAACAGCCAAGGTAACAACTGTCATTTACCAATTTTTTGTTGTTGTGAAAGATCTCTGGGCTGTTCTAATTAAATCTAAAATTTACCTTATTCAACTACAGTGTCATTTCTTTTTTGTTTAATTATGGTAATATTGCTTTTGCTGAAATTCTTTGAAGGAATGTTATAAAAGCTGCAGAAAATTGCTGAAAAAGGTTTTGAATATATTTGATGGGTTGATAGATGAATGGATAAATAAGATATATATCACATCTATATATATGTGACATATATTATATAAATATATATATAATGAAATATTGTCCAGCCATAAAAAGAATGAATTCTTGCCATTTACAACAATATGGATGGAATGAGAGTGCAACACTAAACAACATAAATCAGTCAGAGAAAGAAAAATACCATATGATTTCACTCCTATGTGGAATTTAAAAAACAATACAAATGAGCAAAGAAAGAGAGAGAGAGAGACAGAGAGACAGAGAGACAGAGAGAAACCAAGAAACAGACTTTAACTATAGAGAACCAACTGATGGTCACCAAAGGGGAGGTGGATAGGAGGATGGGTTAAAAAGGTAATGGGGATTAAAGACTACACCTGTCATGATGAGCACTGAGTAATGTATAGAAGTGTTGAATCACCATATATTATACCTGAAACTAATATTACACTGGGTTAACTATACTGGAATTAAAATTAAAAACTTAAAAATAGTAAATAATACCTCAGGGAGTTGGGCCGAGTACAAAATTGAAACAATGACCTAGCTATGTAACAAATGAATAACATAATGATAATAAAGATGAGAAAGAAACCAAAATAAAAATGATTAGTAATAATGATAAAATATATTTAAAATATAAAATAAATTCTTAAGTTTTAAGGAAAAGATATTGATGTGGAGAATGTAGCTATTACATAATGAAAAAAATGTTAGCCATAATTTATTTGTTTCAAAATGAGAGAATTAAAAATATATGACCTGGTTTTTTTTTTTTTGTAAGTCATAGATATTTTATTTTATTTGTTTTATTTTTTTTCAATATATGAAATTTATTGTCAAATTGGTTTCCATACAACACCCAGTGCTCATCCCAAAAGGTGCCCTCCTCAATACCCATCACCCACGCTCCCTGCCCTCCCTCCCCCCATCAACCCTCAGTTTGTTCTCAGTTTTTAAGAGTCCCTTATGTTTTGGCTCTCTCCCACTCTAACCTCTTGTTTTTTTTCCCTTCCCCTCCCCCACGGGTTTCTGTTAAGTTTCTCAGGATCCACATAAGAGTGAAAACATATGGTATCTGTCTTTCTCTGTATAGCTTATTTCACTTAGCATAACACTATCCAGTTCCATCAACGTTGCTACAAAGGGCCATATTTCATTCTTTCTCATTGCCACGTAGTACTCCATTGTGTATATAAACCACAATTTCTTTATCCATTCATCAGATGATGGACATTTAGGCTCTTTCCATAATTTGATATTGTTGAAAGTGCTGCTATTGGGGTAAAAGTGCATCAGTACTCCCGTATCCCTTGGGTAAATTCCTAGCAATGCTATTGCTGGGTCATAGGGTAGATCTATTTTTAATTTTTTGAGGAATCTCCACACTGTTTTTCAGAGCAGCTGCACCAGTTTCATTCCCACCAACAGTGCAAGAGTGTTCCCATTTCTCCGCATCATCGCCAACATCTACAGTCCCCTGATTTGTTCATTTTAGCCACTCTGACTGGCATGAGGTGGTATCTGAGTGTGGTTTTGATTTGTATTTCCCTGATGAGGAGCGACGTTGAGCATCTTTTCATGTGCCTGTGGGCCATCTGGATGTCTTCTTTAGAGAAGTGACTATTCATGTTTCCTGCCCATTTCTTCACTGGATTATTTGTTTTTCGGGTGTGGAGTTTGGTGAGCTCTTTATAGATTTTGGATACTAGCCCTTTGTCCGATTGTCATTTGCAAATATCTTTTCCCATTCTGTTGGTTGCCTTTTAGTTTTGTTGGTTGTTTCCTTTGCAGTGCAGAAGATTTCATCTTCATGAGGTCCCAACAGTTCATTTTTGTTTTTAATTCCCTTGCCTTTGGGGATGTGTCAAGTAAGAAATTGCTGCAGCTGAGGTCAGAGAGTTTTTTTCCTGCTTTCTCCTCTAGGGTTTCGATGGTTTCCTGTCTCACATTCAAGTCCTTTATCCACTTTGAGTTTATTTTTGTGAATGGTGTAAGCAAGTGATCTAGTTTCATTCTTATACATGTTGCTGTCCAGTTCTCCCAGCACCATTTGTTAAAGAGACTGTCTTTTTTCCATTGGATATTCTTTCCTGCTTTGTCAAAGATTAGTTGGCTATACTTTTGTGGGTCTAACTCTGGGGTTTCTATTCTATTCTATTGGCCTATGTGTCTGTTTTTGTGCCAATACCATGCTGTCTTGATGATTACAGATTTGTATAGAGACTAACGTCTGGGATTGTGATACCTCCCACTTTGGTCTTCTTCTTCAATATTACTTTGGCTATTCGGGGCCTTTTGTGGTTCCATACAAATTTTAGGATTGCTTGTTCTAGCTTCGAGAAGAATGCAGGTGCAATATTGATTGGGATTGCATTGAATGTGTAGATAGCTTTTGGTAGTATTGACACTTTAACAATATTTATTCTTCCAATCCATGACCATGGAATGTTTTTCCATTTCTTTAAGTCTTCTTCAATTTCCTTCATAAGCTTTCTATAGTTTTCAGCATACAGATCTTTTACATTTTTGGTTAGGTTTATTCCTAGGTGTTTTATGCATCTTGGTGCAATTGTGAATGGGGCCAGTTTCTTTATTTGTCTTTCTGTTGCTTCATTAGTAGTGTATAAGAATGGAACTGACTTCTGTACATTGATTTTGTATCCTGAGACTTTGCTGAATTCATGTATCAGTTCTAGCAGACTCTTGGTGGAGTCTGTCAGGTTTTCCATGTATAGTATCATGTCATCTGCAAAAAGTGAAAGGTTGACTTCATCTTTGCCAATTTTGATGCCTTTGATTTCCTTTTGTTGTCTGATTGGTGATGCTAGCACTTCCAACTCTATGTTAAACAACAGTGGTGAGAGTGGACATCCCTGTTGTGTTCCTGATCTCAGGGGAAAGTTCTCACTTTTTCCCCATTGAGGATGAATTTAGCTCTGGGCTTTTCATAAATGGCTTTCATGATCTTTAAGTATGTTCCTTCTATCCAAAGTGTCTGGAGGGTTTTTATTAAGAAAGGATGCTGAGTTTTGTCAAATCTTTTTTCTGCATTGACTGACAGGATCATATGGTTCTTATCTTTTCTTTTATTAATGTGATGTATCACGTTGATTCATTTGCGAATGTTGAACCAGCCCTGCAGCCCAGGAGTGAATCCCACTTGATCATGGTGAATAATTCTTTTTATATGCTGTTGAATTCGATTTGCTACTATCTTAATGAGAATTTTTGCGTCCAGATTCATCAGGGATATTGGCCTGTAGTTCTCTTTTTATGCTAGGGCTCTCTCTGGTTTGGGAATCAAAGATTGCTGGTGTCATGGAATGAGTTTGGAAGTTTTCCTTCCCTTTCTATTTTTTGGAATAGCTTGAGAAGGATAGGTATTATCTCTGCTTTAAATGTCTGGTAGAATTCCCCAGGGAAGCCATCTGGTCCTGGACTCTTATTTGTTGGGAGATTTTTGATAACTGATTCAATTTCTTCGCTGGTTATGGGTCTGTTCAAGCTTTCTATTTCTTCCTGTTTGAGTTTTGGAAGTGTGTGGTGCTTAGGAATCTGTCCATTTCTTGCAGGTTGTCCAGTTTGTTGGCATATAATTTTTCATAGAATTCCCTGATAATTGTTTGTATCTCTGAGGGATTGGTTGTAATAATTCCATTTTCATTCATGATTTTATCTATTTGGGTCGTCTCCCTTTTCTTTTTGAGAAGTCTGGCTAGAGATTTATCAATTTTTGTTTATTTTTTCAAAAAATCAACTCTTGGTTTCATTGATCTCCTCTACAGTTTTTTTAGATTCTATATTGTTCATTTCTGCTCTGATCTTTATTATTTCTCTCCTTCTGTTGGGTTTAGGGTGTCTTTGCTGTTCTCCTATTTCCTTTAGGGGTGCTGTTAGATTTTGTATTTAGGATTTTTCTTGTTTCTTGAGATAGGCCTGGATTACAATGTATTTTCCTCTCAGGACTGCCTTCGCTGCATCCCAAAGCGTTTGGATTGTTGTATTGTCATTTTCATTGGTTCCCATATATTTTTAAATTTCTTCTCTAATTGCCTGGTTGACCCACTCATTCTTTAGTAGGGTGTTCTTTAACCTCCATGATTTTGGAGGTTTTCCAGACTTTTTCCTGTGGTTTATTTCAAGTTTCATAGCATTGTGGTCTGAAAGTGTACATGGTATGATCTCAATTCTTTTGTACTTATTAAGGGCTATTTTGTGACCCAGCATGTGATCTATCTTGGAGAATGTTCCATGTGCACTCGGGAAGAAAGTATATTCTGTTGCTTTGGGATGCAGAGTTCTAAATATATCTGTCAAGTCCATATGATCCAATGTATCATTCAGGACACTTGTTTCTTTATTGATCCTGTGTCTATATATTCTATCCATTGTTGTAAGTGGAGGATTAAAGTCCCCTGAAATTACCACATTCTTATCAATAAGGTTGCTTATGTTTGTGATTAATTGTAGTATATATTTGGGGGCTCCCGTATTCAGCACATAGGCATTTATAATTGTTAGCTCTTCCTGATGGGTAGACCCTGTAATTATGATATAATGCCCTTCTTCATCTCTTTTGACAGCCTTTAATTTAAAGTCTAGTTTGTCTGATATAAGTATAGCTACTCTAGCTTTCTTTTGACTTCCAGTAGCATGAGAGATGATTCTCCATCCCCTCACTTTCAATCTGAAGGTGTCCTCAGGTCTAAAAGGAGTCTCTTTTAGACAGCAAATAGATGGGTCTTGTTTTTTACCCATGCTGATACCCTATGTCTTTTGGTTGGAGCATTTAGTCCATTTACATTCAGTGTTATTATTGAAAGACATGGGTTTAGAGTCATTGTGATGTCTGTAGGTTTCATGCTTGTAGTGATGTCTCTGGTACTTAGTGGTCCTTGCAACATTTCACTCACAGAATCCCCCTTAGGATCTCTTGTAGGGCTGGTTTAGTGGTGATGAATTTCTTCAGTTTTTGTTTGTTTGGGAAGAACTTTATCTCTCCTTCTATTCTGAGTGACAGACTTGCTGGATAAAGGATTCTCAGCTACATATTTTTTGTGTTCATCACATTGAAGATTCCTTTCTGGCCTGCCAAGTTTCAGTAGATAGTTCTGCCACTAGTCCTATCAGTCTCCCTTTATAAGTTAGAGCCTGTTCATCCTTAGCTGCTTTCAGAATTTTCTCTTTATCCTTGTATTTTGCCAGTTTCACTATGATATGTCATGCAGAAGATTGATTCAAGTTACATCTGAAGGGAGTTCTCTGTGCCTCTTGGATTTCAATGCTTTTTTCCTTCCCCAGATCAGGGAAGTTCTCAGCTATGATTTGTTCAAGTACACCTTCAGCCCCTTTCTCTCTCTCTTCCTCTTCTGGAATTCCTATGATATGGATATTGTTCCATTTGATTTCATAACGTAGTTCTCTCATTCTCCCCTCATACTCCTGGATTTTTTTTTATCTCTCTTTTTCTCAGTCCTCTTTTTCCATAATTTTATCTTCTAATTCACCTATTCTCTCCTCTGCCTCTTCAATCTGTGCTGTGGTCCCCTCCATTTTATTTTGCACCTCATTTTTATAGCATCTTTTAGCTCCTCAAGACTATTTTCTAGTCCCTTGATCTCTGTAGCATTAGATTCTCTGCTGTCCACTATACTTTTTTCAAGCCCAGAGATTAATTTTATGACTATTATTCTAAATTCTTCTTCTGTTATATTGCTTAAATCATTTTTGATCAATTCCTTAGCTGTCGCTACTTCCTGGAGTTTCTTTTGATGAGAATTCTTCTGTTTCATCATTTTGGATAGTCCCTGGGGTGGCACAGAACTACAGGGCACTTCCCCTGTGCTGTCTGGAGTAACTTGTGTTGGTGGGCTGGGCCACAGTCGGACCTGATGTCTGTCTCCAGCTCACCGCTGGGACCACAGTCAGACTGGTGTGTACTTTATCTTTCCCTCTCCCACAGGACTCACTATGGAGTGGTGTGGCCCCTGTCTGGGCTACTTGCACACTGCCAGGCTTCTGGTGCTGCTTTGATGGGATCTGCAGTATTAGCCGGGGTGGATCCACAAGGTACACAGGGGCAGGAGGGGCGGGCTTAGCTTGGTTTGCCATTGGTGGTCCCCTGCAGGAGGGACCCTGCAGCACTGGGAGGGAGGCAGACCCATCTGAGGGATGGACCCACAGAAGTACAGCATTGGGTGTTTGTACGTGCAAGCATCTTCGGTTCCAGGAACTCGTTCCCTTTGGGATTTTGGCTGGGGGATGGGAGAGGGAGATGGCACTGGCCAGCACATTTGTTCCCCGCCGAGCTGAGCTCTGTCTTCCAGGGCTCAACACCTCTCCCTCCTGTTGTCCTCTCGCCCTCCCATGCTCCGAGCAGAACTGTTGACTTACAACATTCCAGATGTTAACTCCCTCTGGCTGTCAGAACACACACAGTCCAGCCCCTCCACTTTTGCAAGCCAGACTTTGGGATTCCACCTTGCTGGGTGGGCTGCCCCTCCACTGCACCAGCTCCCTGCTGCCAGTCCGTATAGCATGCCCCACCCCTCCGCCCTTCCTACCCTCTTCTGTGGGCCTCTTGTCTACGCTTGGCTCTGGAGAGTCCACTCTACTAGTCTTCTGGTGTTTTTCTGGTTTATTTAGGCAGATATGGGTGGAATCTAAGTGATCAGCAGGATGAGGTGAGCCCAGCATCCTCCTAAGCTGCCATCTTCCCCAGCCTCTGGGATCTGATTTTTAACCCAATGAGCCAACTCTATACCAGGTGCTTCCCTAAATCATCAGAAGGGCTGAACTCAGGAGACAGTTTTGAAATATGAATTAAGGTAATTTCTGTGAGGACTCCCAGACTAAGACCTCGCTATCAACTTCTGGGAAAGATACATTCACTCTTCCAGATTCTCACCCAGGAATCTTTATTAGTCAGAATGACCAGAAGAAAGTAGATTTGACAAATGAGAGAATTGCCTAGGGGGATCCCAGATTTCAGGGAAGACAGATGGGTAGAGGCAGAAGGAAGTAGAGTGGGAAGGAAGTAAACGTAGTGCCCTCCCAGCACTGCTGTTACATGCATATTTAAAAATCCATAAAAGTCCTCTCCTTTCAAAGCATCTGGTGTTTATTACTTGGTACCAGGTATCCTAATCTTCCCTTCTGCCCTCCACTTTCTTGTTCCTCTAAAGCTTGAAGTCATGTCAACAGATGATACCTGGATAAAAGTAGTGGTGACCGGGGAAAGAGATGCCATGGGGAGATGGAGAAGTACCAATAGACCACAACTTGTGACTGTGTTGGGGAGTGGTGTCCTATTAGCACTTTATGTACCTTCTCAATGTATCAGTAAGTTGTTCCCAAATCCTTCCTCAGAAATTCATGAATATCTTGTAAAATAGACTATCTCATTCTTATATTCTATATCCTTTTTCATAGTGAATGCAGATCAGCCTACAGAGAATTTTAACCCAGGCTTTCTTCCAAAACCATGATATGTGACCATAAACATTGATCAGTGAACATATTTTCTCATTTAAAAAAGAAGGAAAAAAAAGGAAAGGAAAAAGATTTTGGAAACTTCCTCTGATAAGTGAGGTGATTTCCCTCCATCTGTTGTGCTCTCTCTCTCTCTCTCTGGACCTCATTTTCCATTTTTTCAGACATCACATAACAGAAACTTATACAAGACAAGGCACCCACCCACACACTGAAGACTGTAAGAGGGGAGTGTGGTTAATCATTTCATAGAGAGAAACCTTTCTCTGGGGAAATCAGAGAGAGAGAAGTTGAATTCTTTGCTCACTGAATATTTACCACATAAAATTAGAGAATTAGTATTCACAAGGCCAAGTGAGAAAGAACAGCCAAAGGGAATATCTCACCAACCTTTGTCTTTTATGACCCCATTGCCCTTCTCCATGTTTCTGGAAACCGAGATTTTTGTGGAACTTTTTTTCTGGGATGGTGATGGGGAAAAAAAGGGGTCTAGAAAAAACTGTTACAATAAAGTAGTTTTGCACTTCTGACCTCAAATCTGTGTGGACAATAAATAGAACTTTCTGTCTATAACTAGAATCAATTTTTCCTTGTGTCCATTTCACCAGTTTGCAGAAACTTATTTTCAGCTTAGCCAGACCCACACCCCTTCCCCACCCACAGGCTTATGCTCACACATGAAAGCCAAGTTCTCTTCTTATGGTCCTGTACCACCTCTGGACCACTCTCAGGTATACAGAAAATCCCTCTACTACTGGCTGCTGGTGCCATGGCTGGAACTCCATGAGCTACATTGGGCCATCTTCCCAGGCACGCCATTTTTATTTTTGCTTTCTTGGTAAGTACTTTTTTACCCCATGGACATCTCCCATCCCACATTGCCACTGTATTAGGAGTCACCTACAATTTCAGAGGAAATTTATTCACAACATAAAAGGCAGTGAGAATTCTATGACTGTGTTGCTCTTTGAGCTTACAAGAAGAAAAGTTATTAAGTTGCGGCCAGCCTATTGGATTATTTTTAATTTATTTTTTAAAATACTTTTTAGTTTTTATTTAAATTTCAGTTAGTTAACATACAGCATAACTTTAGTTGCAAGTATACAGTATAGTGATTCAAGGCGTTCAGACAACACCTGATGCTCATCACAACTGCGCTCCTTAATCTCCATCACCTATTTAACCCATCCATCCACCTACTTCCCCTCTGGTAACCATCAATTTGTCTCTACAGCTAAGCATCTACTTCTTGGTTTGCCTCTCTCTTTTTTTCCCTTTGCTTGTTTGTTTTGTTTCTTAAATTCCACATATGAATGAAATCATATAGTATTTGTCTTTCTTTTGACTTATTTCACTTATTTGACTTATTTCACTTAGCATAATACACTCTAGCTCCATCCACATCATTGCAAATGGCAAAATTTCATTCTTTTTTAAGGCTGAGTACTATTCCATTACATATATATTATATATATGCACACACACACACACACACACACACACAACACTTCTTTGTCCATTCATAAGTGAATGGACACTTAGGCTTTTCCCATAATTTCCTTATTGTTGATAATGTTGTTATAAACATCGGGGTGCATGTACCCCTTCAATTTGTATTTTTTATATCCTTTGGGTAAATAACTAGTGCAACTGGTGGATTATAGAACAGTTCTATAATAGTTCTATTTTTAACTTTTTAAGGAGTGTCTATATAGTTTTCCAGAGTAGCTGCACCAGTTTGTATTCCCACAGTGCATGATAATTCCCTTTTCTCCACATCCTCACCAATACCTGTTGTTCTTGTGTCATTGATTTTAGTCATTCTGAAAAATGTGAGCTGATATCTTATTGTAGCTTTGATTTGCATTTCCCTGATGGTGAGTGATGTTGAGCATCTTTTCATGTGTCTTTTGGTCATCTGTGTGTCTTCTTTGGAAAAATGTCTCTCCATGTGCCTGTCCATTTTTAGTTGGATTATTCATTTTTGGATGTTGAGTTTGGTAAGTTCTTTATATATTTTGGATACTAACCCTTTATAAGATATGTCATTTGCAAATATCTTCTCCCATTCCAATTGTTGCCTTTTAGTTTTGTTGATTGCTTCCTTCACTGTGAAGAAGCTTTTTTTTTTTTTTTTGAAAGAGAGCACATGCACATGTGAACAGGGGAGGGGCAGATGGAGAGAGAGAGAATCTTAAGCAGGTTCCACACCCAGTGCAGAGCCCAATGCTGAGCTCGATCTCAAAACCATGAGATCATGATCTGAGCTGAAATTAAGAATTGTATGCTTCACTGACTGAGCCACCCAGGTGCCCCAAGAAGCTTTTTATTTTGATGGAGACATATCTAGAAAAATGTTGCTATAGCTGATGTCAGAGAAATTACTGCCTATGCTCTACTCTAGGATTTTTATGGTTTTAGGTCTCACATTGGACTCATTAATACATTTTGAATTTATTTGGTGTATGGTGTAAGAAAGTGGTCCAGTATCTTTCTTTTGCATATAGCCATCCAGCTTTCCCAAAACCATTTGTTAAAGAGACTTTTCTACATTATATATTCTTTTCTGTTTTGCCAAAATTAATTTAACCATATAAATGTGGGTTTATTTCTGGGGTTTTCTATTCTTTTCCATTGACCTATGTGTCTATTTTAATACCAGTGCCATACTCTTTTGATTAATTCAGCTTTATAATATAATTTGAAGTCTGGAATTGTGATAATCCCAGTTTTGTTTTTCTTTTTCCAAGATGGTTTTGGCTATCCAAATCTTTTGTGGTTCCATACAAATTTTGGGATTGTTTGTTCTAGCTCTGTGAAAAATCCTGCTGGTATTTTGATTGGGATTCCATTAAATGTGTAGGTTGTATAGACATTTTGACAATATTTATTCTCACATTCCATTGACATCAAATATATTTCCATTTCTTGGTGTTGTCTTCAATTTTTTAATTAGTGTTTTGTACTTTTCAGAGTACATGTCTTTCACAGTTTTTGTGAAGTTTATTCCTAAATATTATGCTACTTTTGGTGCAATTTTAAATGAGATTGTTTTCTTAATTTCTTTCACTATTAGCTTATAAGAATACAACTGATTTCTGATTTCTGATTTCTGAATGTGTGTCCTGCTAGTTTCCTGAATTCATTAACCAGTTCTAGTAATTTTTAGTGTAGTCTTTGGGTTTTTTACATAGAGTATCATGTTATCTGCAAATACTGAATGCTTTACTTTTTCCTGAGAATTTGGAGGCCTTTTATTTCTTCTTGTTTATTGCTGTGGCTAGTACTTTCAGTATTATGTTGAATGACAGTAGTGAGAATGCACATCCTTGTCTTGTTCCTGACCTTAGGGGAAAAGCTCTGTTTTTTCCAATTCAGTGTGATGTTCACTGTGGGTTTTTCATGTATTACTTTTATTATGTTGACGTATATTCTCTCTAGACCTATCTTGTTGAGGGTTTTTTATCATGAATGTATGTTGTACTTTGTTAAATGTATTCAACACATGTAGGAGATAGCCTTGAGTACCAGGTTTAAGTGAACAGGAGACATTGCACTATAGAGCACTATAGAACCTCTTCTTCATAATGCCACTACTTTCAAAGCAGGAGATATAGCTGACTTTTCTAACAAGAAACCGACACAGAAAGTTAGACAAAATTAGGAGAAAGAAGAATATGTCTCAAATGAAAGCATGAAACAAAATCACAGCAACAGAGCTAAATGAAATGGAGGTAAGTAATATGCCTGATAGAGGATTTACAGTAATGGTCATAAAAATACTCACTAGAGTTGAGAAAAGAATGGAGTCCTTCAGTGAGACCCTTAACAAAGACATAGAATACATAAAAAAATAATAATAGAGAATGAAGAACTCAAACCAAAATTAAAAATATACTAGAGGGCATAAATACTAGACTATAGGAAGCAGAAAAATGGATCAGATACTTGGAGGATAGAGTATTGGAGAGCAATCAAGCTGAACAAGAGAGAGAAAAAGATAATAGTAAACAATGAAAATTGATTAATTGAACTCAATAACACCATCAAGCATAACAACATTCATGTTATAGGGATCCCAGAAGGAGCAGAGAAAGAAAAGAGGGCATAAAATTTTATTGAATAAATAATAGCTGCAAAGTCCCTGAATCTGGAAAAAGAAACAGAAATCCAGATCCAGGAGGCACAGAGATCATCCAATAAAATCAACCCATGGAGGTCCAGTCCAAGATACATAGTAATTAAAATGGTAAAAGGTAGTAATAAATGTTTTTTTTAAAGCAACAAGAGAAAATTGTTATGTACAAGGGAAATCCCATAAGGCAACCAGCTAATTTTGTAGCAGAAATTTTGCAGGCCAGAAGGAAGTGGCATGATGTACTTGAAATAATGAAAGAAAAAAACCCTGCAGCCAAGAATACTGTATCCAGCAAGGCTTTCATTCAGAATAAAAGGAGAGATAAAGAATTTCCCCCCAAAAAAGTTAACAGAATTTATGACCATGAAACAAGCTCTCTGAATATAAAAGAAAAACCATAAGTATGACTAAGAAAAGTAGGAAGCACAAAAAATAGTAAGATTAATTATATATATAAAAAAAGTCAAGGAATTCATAAAATTGAAAAATGTAAATTATGGCACAATAACCCCAAAACATGGTTGGGAGAGGAGTAAAGAGTGAGTTTAAACACAAGCAACTATCAACATAATATAGACTGCTATTTGCAGTTATATACAAACTTAATGGAAACCACAAATCAAAAACAGTCTTACCTATGCAAAAATTCAAGAAGAAATCCAAGGAGATCACTAAAAAAATAAAAAAATAGCCAGCAAACCATCAGAGAAGATATTGAAAGAATAAGTGAAGAGAGAAGAGTTACAAAAACAACCATAAAACAAATAACAGAATGAAAATAAGTACATACCCATCAATAATAACTTTGAATATAAATGGACTAAGTGCTCCAATCAAAAGACATAGGATGATAGAATAGTTCAAAACACAAGACCTATATATATGCTGCCTAGAAGAGACTCATTTCAGATCTAAAGACACCTGCCAATTGAGCGAGGTAATGGAGTAACATTCATCATGCAAATATATGTCAAAGGAAAGCTGGGGTAACAATACTTATATCAGACAAAATAGACTTTAAAGCAAGACTGTAAAAAGAGATGGATAAGGGCACTATATCATAATAAAGGTGATAATCCAACAAGAAGATAAAACAATTGTAAATATTTATGCACCCAAAGTGGAAGCACTCAAATTCATAAAAGAATAAAAAAACAACAACCAAACATAAAGGAACTAATTAAGACTTTCACACCCCATTTACATCAATAGACAGATCATCATCCAAACAGAAAATCAACAAAGAAAGAGTTACTTTGAATGACACACAGGACAAGGTGGATTTAATGCATGTATTCAGGTCATTCCATCTTAAAACGGCAGAATACACATTATTTTAAAGTGCACATTGAACATTCTCACATGGAATAGATTACATATTATACCACAAATCAAGTCCCAACAAATTCAAGATCGAAGTAATACTATGCATCTTTTCTCACCATAACACTGTGAAACTAAAAGTCAACCACAAGAAAAAATCTGGAAAGGGCACAAATACATGGAAGTTAAATAACACGCTACTAAAGAATGAATGACTCAATTAAGATACCAAGGAAGAAATTAAAAATTACATGGAAACGAGTGAAAATGGAAACACAACAGTCCAAAATCTTTGAACTGTGGTAAAACCAGTACTAAGAAGGAAGTTTATAGCAATATAGACCTACCTCAAAGAAACAAGAAAAAGTTCAAATAAACAACCTAACTGTACACCTAAAGAAGCTAGGAAGAGAACAACAATAAAACCTAAACCCAGAAGGAAATAATTAGAACAGAAATAAATAATATAGAAACTAAAGAAAACCAATAGAACTGATCAATGAAACCAGGAGCTGGTTCTTTGAAAATATGAACAAATTCAATAAACCTCTAACCAGACTCATTAAAAAAAGGACTCAAATAAACAAAGTCATGAATAAAGAGGAGAAATGACAACCAACACCACAGAAAGACAAACAATTACAAGAGAATATTATGAAAAACTATATTGCTACTTTGGACAACTTAGAAAAAATGGATAAATTCCCACAAATATATAACCTACCAAAACTGAAGCAGAAATACACAGAAAATTTGAACAGACCAATTACCTGCAATGAAATGGAATCATCAAACAAAAAATTTCCAACAAATGAAAGTCCAGGACCAGACAGCTTTATAGGCAAATTCTACCAAACATTTAAAGAAGATTTGATACTTATTCTTCTCAAACTATTCCAAAAATAGAAGAGGAAGAAAGACTTTCAAATTCATTGTATGAGGCCAGAATTATCCTCATATCAAAGCCAGATTTAAAAAAAAAAACACCAAAAAAAAAAAAAAAAGAGAGAAATACAGGCCAATATCTAGCACAGTGCAAAAATCCTCAACAAAATACTAGCGTGCTGAATCCAATAATACATTTGAAAAATCATTCATAGGGGGATCTGGGTGGCTCAGTTGGTTAAGCGTCTGACTTCAGCTCTGGTCATGATCTCATGGTTCATGAGTTCAGGCCCCGCATTAAGCTCTGTGCTGACAGCTCAGAGCCTGGAACCTGCTTTGAGTTCTGTGTCTTCCATTCTCTCTGTCACTCCCCTGCTCACACTCTGTCTCTCTCTCTCAAAAATAAATGAACATTTAAAAAATTTAAAAAAAATCATTCACTATTATTAAGTGGGATTTCTTTACTCCTGGGATGCAAGGGTCCTTCAATATTCACAAACCAATCAACAAATACATCACACCAATAAGAGGATAAAAACCACATGATTATTTCAATAGATGCAGAAAAAGCATTTGACAAAATACAACATCCATTCACAAAAAAACTTCGTAAAAAAGATTGTGATTCTCATGTTAACTCCAAAGTGATTGAACAAGGAGAGGAGGTAATCCACCATTTTATCCTTGTGACAGGTCTTAATCCGTTGTTTTTTTTTCTTTTGTTATTAGAAGGAGATGAAATATTTTCCTCCTCATTTACTCTAAAAAACAAAGGCTAACAGCCAATAACAACAACAACAACAATAAAAACACATCTTAAACTTGTATTCAAAGTGCAGTGAGAAAAACTATTTTAACAAAGTTAGCATTTTCCTAGTATTGCCTCATCTCAGGATTTGTGTTTTCCAAAGGCCATTGGCAGTACATTTCTTTGGAGAGATTTAGTAGCCTTTGCTGCAGATTCTCTTCAAATGTATCTCATCCACCCTTGCACTGTGAAATTTTATTTACCAAGAAGTATCCATTTCTTATCTATATTCAATCTAGAGGATTTGATGACCCAGAGATTGTCTAATTTTCTGAATTCTGAATGAATTATCTGAATTCATTCTAAATGCTCCTCACTATTGCATGATTACTAGGACACTAAAGGAAGTCTCTCCATGACCTGAACTCTGACTTGTGGTTTTACAGGTAACTGTGTACACCCTTGGGA
Source organism: Leopardus geoffroyi (assembly GCF_018350155.1). Lineage (NCBI taxonomy): Eukaryota > Metazoa > Chordata > Mammalia > Carnivora > Felidae > Leopardus > Leopardus geoffroyi. The sequence goes on along the minus strand of NC_059332.1, from coordinate 28,834,206 downwards.
TAATTCTAGAAGTCTCTTACATTCTCTTGAAAGCTGTCGTTCTTTTATCTTCATAAAAATAATGCTTGATTACTGATGTCTAAGTTTTTGAATGAGCCTTTCAAATTAATTGCTATCTTTCTCCTTTGGCATACCAAATTCTATATTAAATTTTGCCTTATTTATTTACTTACAAACTTGCTATTTGGAATAATTTCAGACTTGCAGAAATAGCACAAAGGATCCCATATTTCCTAAACCAGGAGTCTGTAAATGTTAATATTTTATTAGACTCATTTATGTTACTGTTTTTAACAAGGCAGTGATCTCTAGGGCAGATTACAGAACATGGGTTAATCAAGTGACAGGCAATCAATTAACACTAAAATGTAAAGTGTTAACAAGGCAGCTTTGTTGCTATTCAAAACTCATCTCCCTGTTTCTTTTTTAAAAAGTGTTCATTTATGTATTTTGAGAGAGAAAGAGAGAGAGAATGAGCTTGGGAGGGGCAGAAAGAGAGAGAGGGAGAGAGGGGATCCCAAGCAGACTTCACGCTGTCAGCACAGAACCAGGTGTGGGGCTCTAACTCACAAACTGTGAGATCATGACTTGAGCTGAAATAGAGTTGGACACTGAACTGACTGAGCCAACCAAGTGCCCTTCATCTCCAACTTTCTTAATAAGTTGATTCTTGTTTTCTTTCTTTGTTTGCTTCTTGAATCCTATTTCTCAAAGTCTTAGAAATATATGTTCTTTTTCATTTAAAAAACATTGAAGGACCTGAAAAAGTCTGTCCTCAATTATATAACTGAAACGAAAGCAAATTTTAGTATTTCAGTCTAGTATAAGCTACCCACAGGAAGCCCAAGGTTTCCCCCCTCCCTTTTTGAAAGTTTATTTATTTCGAGAGAGGGAGAGGGAGCATGAATGGGGGAGGGGTAGACAGAGAGTGAATCCCAAGCAGGCTCAGCACCGCCAGCAGAGAGCTTGACATGGGACTTGAACCCACAAACCATGAGATCATGATCTGAGCCAAAACCAAGAGTTGGAAGCTCAACCAAAAGAGCAACCCAGGCAGGCACTCCCAGGGAAGCCCATATTTATCACAGAGTGTCTTCTAGTACTAGGTCAGTCATTATTGCTTCTAATAAAGTGTTCTCTAAATTAAGCCTGATACTAACTTATCAGCATGCATAGCTTAGCTTAGATATTAAACAAATTAAGTAGATGTTTATTTTCTACCTGACAGTTAACAAAGTAATTGTCACAACAGGTATAATAATAACAAAACTAAAAAATATTTGGAATGTCATGAAATGTTTATTTTCTGGTTTGAGAGAAATAATAAAGATTATTTCTTTGACACCATAATTACTCTTTCTTTTATTCTTTCTTGTCTATGGACCTTAGTTGCACAGAATTAGATTATTCACAATTCTTTGTTCATGACACACTCTCACCTGATCCATATGTGGGCCTCTTTTATAATTTACTTGTTTACTTATTTTTAAGAATGTGAAAAACAACCACCACCTACCACCACCAATACAAAAGTCAGTACTTTGACAATAATTTAATTCTAGTGTTCTGGTCCTCTCACATCTTATATCTCTGCCTCTCCTTACCCAACATTTAGGATGGTGGTTACTATTCTTTTTCCTTCCTTTTTAATGTAGATTTTTTTCTTTGTGTATCTTGATTAGCAGGCCTATTAGTTTTAAGTCCTTTCCAGGTCCCACTCAGATAATGCCTTCCACAATCATTGATTTTGAGAGAATGTTTTTACCCAATAGTGTTGGGGTAATCAATTCTCATTTATTCCTATGACTGGCAAGGGCAGAGAAAAATCCCATTTCTCTGGACAGTAAAACCAAGAAGTCCCAGCTGTGAGTGGCTCCTTCCCCATTTATTGAGTGGTCTCTGTGACTAGACAAGCCCAGTGATGATCAACTCCAGGAGTTTCCTTTTTGAGAGTTTCCCATATGGCGTATTATGAACCCACACTGAGGCAGTTTTAAATAGGGGAGGTCGACTTTGGGGGTTTTGGAATGTATTACCAATTGAGGTTAATGGAACCTATTGGTTCAGCCGGAAGGGAATATCACAAGGCAATGGAAAGCATTTGGCTTCAGAGCTGGGAGAGATGAATTGTATTTTCAGTTCTAACTAGCTGTGTGAATTTGGGCAAATGGTTTTTACCTTTCTGGGCCTTTGCTTTCTCTTCTGTACAATAAAGACTTAAACAAAATAATTTCTAATTCAAACCCTTCAGAGGAGTAACCTGGAGAAAGAGTAGTTGAGAAACCTGTTCAAAGTTCCACTGTTCTCCTTTCACTCATATAGTTTTAGAGTCAACACACATTCCATTGAGCTGCTACAATGTGTCAGGGATACAGGAATGAATAAAACAAGTACAATTCCTGGCTTAAGAATTCAGAGTCCTGTCACACCATTATCATATAATGTATTTTTCAGTCTGTCTTACTAAGTTGAGATCTACTTATGGGCAAGGACGCCATGTTAATACTTAACTGTAAGCAACAGAAGCACACTGGAGCTAACTTAAGCAAAAGGGGAGATTTATTATAAGACCACAGGGATATGGAGTATTTCATGAAAGTCATAAGCAGGGATAATTTGGGGACTCAAAAAGACTAGATACAATAACTCGGGTGTGGAAGGAAAGTTAAGAGGTTATCTGTTTCATTTTATCTCCACTTCTCCTTATCAGTCTGCTTCATTCTTTATTTTTGCAGTAGCTGCTACTTAGCAGAAAACAGCTTTGACATCTACACTGTATTATATGGAGGGAAACAAACTCTTCCTCTCCCATTCTCAATTCCAAATTCCCAGGGAAGAATTGTGATTGACCAATTTTGTGTCAACCATTCTCCCTCCTTACCCTCAAATCCAATCTATTGTGTCCAAGTTGGAGTAGAGTTTAGGAAGTTATGTCTTATAAATGTCCTTCCACCATGAAAAGGGGATGGGAGTGTCACATGCCTAGAAATGCCATCCTGATCTCCAGCTCTGACATGTGCACATGATCAATGTTGCTTACTCATCTCTTGGTGTTAAGCTCTACACAAAATGAGTACTTAGTACATGCTTTTTGAATAAATGCACAAATGAGCATGATTAACCTCAGGTGGAGGTATAGGAAAAGGCTCACCATATGAACCATTTGGCTTTAAGAAGAAACTAAAAGAGGGGGAAACTAAGATCATGGCATAGTAGGCGGACCCTAGGCTTGCCTCTCCCTTGAACACAGCTAGATACCTCTAAAATCAGTTTGAATATTCAATAAATTGACCTGAGGACTGACAGAACAAAGTGAAAATCTATAGGGAAAGAAGAAACCACTTCAAAGATGGTAGGAAGTGGGAGACATGGTTTGAGGGAGAAACAGATTGTGAGTGCTGCAGAGGGAAGGGAGCCCTGGTCCTGGAGAAAGGTAAGAAAGAGTGGAGAGAATAGTGATATACACAAGGAGAACACTTCCCCAAAGCCATTGGCTGGTAAAATGAGAGGAATTGAGTTTCATGAGTTTTTGCAATCAGCAAGGCTCAAACACTGGAATTTGAGATGTTGGCAGGCTTGACTTGGGTAGAGACCTGAAGACACTGCCTTATGCCTGGAGTAGAGGTAGGCAAACAACACTGGAGCAGGCTGCTGATCTGTGGATCACCTAAGTGGCATATGGAGAGACTGCTCATTCTTTTTGGAGTGCATCTGTGGTGTGGCATTGCCTCTCTGGGAACAAAAGAACTGGTGTGTACCATTTCCTTTCCCCATCCCTCAGCATAGGCACAGAAATACCTGGTGAAGGGAGCTAACTGGACCTTTAGCCTGATTGCTCCAAATCCATACCCCTATGCTCTGGCATGACTATCCTTCTGGATCAAACCAGCATCAGTCCCAGAATAATGAGTTCCTTTCTCAGAGGACCAGTGCAGGTCCCCAACTTACCAGATCCCTGAGGTTTGAAAATTGAATCAGTAGTCAAAAATCTCCCAAAAAGCAAAAGCCCAGAGCCAGATGGCTTCACAGGTGAATTCTGCCAAACATTCAAAGAAAAGTTAATACCTATTCTTCTCATACTATTCTAAAAAATAGAACTAGAAGGAAAACTTTCAAGATAATTCTATGAGGCCAGTATTCCCCTACTACCAAAACCAGAAAAAGACTTCATATAAAGACACCATGATTAACATGGGTACAAATATTCTCAACAAAATACTAACATATCAAATCCGACACTAAAAGAATCATTCACTAAGATCAAATGGGATTTATTCCTGGGTTGCAAGCATGCTTTAATATTCACAAATCAATCAACATGATACACTGTATTAATAAAAGAAAAGATAAGAACCATATGATCATTTCAATAGATGAAAAAAAAAAGCAGCTGACAAAGTACAATTACCATTCATGAGAAAAACTCTCAACAAGGTAGGTTTAGAAGGAACACACCTCGACATAATAAAGGCTATATATGAAAAACCCTCAGCTAATATCCTCAATGGGGAAAAACTGAGCTTTTTCTCTACGGTCAGGAACAAGACAAGCTTGTCCACTGGCAACATCATTATTTAACATAGTACTGTAAGTCCTAGCCACAGAAGGCAGGCAACAAAAAGAAATAAAAGGCATCCAAGTCAGCAAGGAAGAAGTCAAACTTTTGCTTTTTGCAGATGACCTGATACTCTATAAAGAAAACTCAAAAGACTCCACCAAGAAATTTCTAGAACTGATACACAAATTCAATAAAGTCACAGGATACAAAATTGATGTACAGAAATCTGTTGCATTGTTATAAACTAATAATGAATCATCAGAAAGAGAAGTCAAGTAATTGGTCCCATTTACAATTGCACCAAAAACCATAAGATACCTAGGAATAAACCTAACCAAAGAGGTGAAAGGGCTATACGCTGAAAACTATAAAACAGTGATAAAATAAATTGAAGCTTTGTATTTCGATGAAGTCCCAATAGTTTATTTTTGCTTTGTTTCCCTTCCCTCGAGAGACATCATCTAGTAAGAAGTTGCTATGGCCAATGTCAAAGAGGTTACTTACTGCTTGTGTTCTTCTCTAGTATTTTGTGGTTTCCTGTCTTACATGTAGGCCTTTCACCCATTTTGAATTTATTTTTGAGTATCGTGTAATAACATGGTCCAATTTCATTCTTTTGCATGATGCTGTCCAGTTTTCCCACCCCATTTGCTGAACAGGCCATCTTTTTTTCCATCAGATATTCTTTCCTGCTTTGTTGAAGATTAGTTCACCATATAGTTGTGAGTTGATTTCTGGGTTTTCTATTCTGTTCCATTGATCTGTTCCATTGGTTCATAGATCTGTTCCAGATCTATGTCTCTGTTATTGTGCTAGTACCATACTGTCTTGATCACTACAGCTTTGTATTATAACTTGAAGTCTGGAATTGTGATGCCTCCAGCTTTGTGATTCTTTTCCAAGATGGCTTTGGATATTCAAAGTTTTTTGTGATTCCATGTGAATTTCAGAATTGTTTGTTTTAGCACTGTAAAAAATGCTGGTGGTGTTTTGATAGAGACTGCATTAAATGTGTAGATTACTTGGGTAGTACAGACATTTTGACAATATTCATTCTTGCAATGCATGAGCATAAAAAGCTTCTTCACAGTGAAGGCAACAATCAACTAAACTAAAAGGTGACCTTTGGAATGGGAGAAGATATTTGCGAATGGCATATCTGATAAAGGGTTAGTATTTAAAAAATATAAAGAAGTTATAAAACTGAACACCCAAAAAAACAAATAATCCAATTAAAAATGGTCAGAACACATGAATAGATATTTTCCAAAGAAAACATACAGATGGCTAACAGATACACGAAAAGATGCTCAACATTATTCATCATATGGGAAATACAAATCAAAACTACAGTGGGCTATCACCTCACACCTGTTAGAATGTCTAAAATTTACAGTACAGGAAACAACAGTTGGCGAGGGTGTGGAGGAAGGGGAACCCTCTTACACTGTTGGCTCCAATGCAAATTGGTGCATTCTTGAAAACACTATGGAGGTTCCTCAAAAAGTTCAAAATAAAATTACCTTTTGACCCATCAATTGCACTAGATACTTACTAAAGGATACAAAAATGCTGATTCAAAGGGATATATGCCTCTTGATATTTATAGCAGCATTATCAACACCAGCCAAAATGAAAAGAGCCCAAATGTCCATCGACTGATGAATGGATAAAGACGATATGGTGTACGTATACAATGAAATATTACCCAGCCATAAAACAGAATGAAATATTGTGATTTGCAATGAAATGGATGGAACTAGAGAGTATTATGCTAAGCAAAATAAGTCAGTCAGAGAAAGACAGATACCATATGATCTCATTCATGTGTGTAATTTGTGAAACAAAACAAACTAGCAAAGGGAAAATAAAAGAGAGACAAATTAAGAAACAGTCTCTTATTTATAAAGGACAAACTGATGGTTACCACGGGGGAGGGGAGTAGGGGGATGGGTTAAATAGGTGATTGGGATTAAGGAGTGCATTTGTCATGATGAGCACAGGATAATGCATGGAATTAAATAAAAAGTAAAATAAATAAAATAAAATTTAAAAAATAAAATAAAATAAAATGAAAATGCAACAGAGATTGCAAATTTACTCCTCTTGGGGATCGCATTCCTATTGCAGAAGGTTTTAATTTTAAAGATAGTTGCCAACATATAAAAGTTGAAAGATTTTATATAACCCAGATTTTTAGCTCCTGTTTATAAACTGGAGGGTCTAATAACCTCAAATCTTCATTCTTCCTAGTCAACTAATGCTTAGCTGACCTTAAGGAACTGCTGCCTCCTCTGACACTTCCCACAATTTGACTTGCTTCATGAATAGTACCAATACCTACACTCTCTCTCTTAAGTCTGTTTTCTCAGTTTCACTCAGTCTTTGTCAAGTGTCATGGATTCTAGGCTTCTTGTGAGTAGAGGTGCTCTCCTGTGCACATTTGGCAGTCATGCAAAGACCTGAACACAGGCCTTCAGATGTTGTCAGGACACAAATTGAGCAACATGGCATGTCTTCTCTTCATATGGATATTACTCTTCTATTATTTCAACTTTACATCATGTCACTATTTTGTTTTCATTATTGACTTGCTGGGAGCTTTTGGTCAACTAAAATCCTCTAGTTCTCATTTACATCAATGCTGTTACTTGAGTTCTTCTATATTCATATCTTTTAAAAAATATATACATGCAGAACTAAAAATACTTCTTTTATTTCATCTTGTCTGTTCAAGGCTCTAATTGCAGCCCATCAGAGAGCATTTATAATTCCTTAACCTGTCATCTAATGTATTCCAAGCATCCTGTCTTCTACACATTTGATATAACAAATGATCACTGTAGGTCTATGTACCAGCTGTCAACTAAATATTACTTGAGACCATTCTCCTGGTTGTCACTGATTCGTTAATCAGAATTCTTGAAAATAGCTCTTTAACTTTTTGGAGAATGTTTTGTTTGTACTTAGTGTAATGTGTGTGTGTGTGTGAGAGAGAGAGAGAGAGAGAGAGAGAGAGAGAGAGAGAGAGAGAGAGAGAAACTGCAAACTTATTTGGCCAATTTTTGTGTAAGGTCCTATATAGAACAATACATGTAACTGGATCAAAAACAAGTAAACTATGAGTTTAAATTATACCGCTAAATTCTTGTGTTAAAGATTCAACAAAAGGAAAGTAAATAATTAAATGTTGTGCTTTCTCCAAGACCATTCTTAGGTTCAATGTTTCATTAAAAAGACTCATGGAATTTGGCAAAGTTGTTGTAGTTATGATTACAATTTATTATAGCAAAAGGATACAGATTAAAACCAGCAACTGAAAAAGACACATAGAGCAGAATGCAAGAGACCAGACACAAGCTTCCAGGTGTCCCCTTCCAGGGCATTCTTATTGATAGCACTTAATTCTCCAAGCAATGATGTGTGAGAACATGCAGAAAGTATTGCCAACTAGGGAAACTCACTCAACCCTTGATGTCTAGCGTTATGTAGACATGGCCAACTGCCCACATGGCTGACTTTGGTCTCCAGTCCCTCCAGAGTTCAAGCTGATACCATATGGCCTAAGCCCCCCACCATAAAATCAGGATATTAGTGTAAATGATCTGGCGTGGCCTCAGGTAAACAAAGATACTCTTTACTGACAGGATGTTCCAAGGGCTTAATGGTTATCTCCTAGGAACCTGGCAAAGACGTGAACTTCCTTTAAAAAAATAGTCTGGATGACCTAGAACTGCTAATTTAACCTTTTACTTTAGGGAGTAGTCTCTATTTCAACAATTTCAGTTTGATCCATTTTTATTTAATTAAAAATTAATATACTCAAAATTCAAAAGATACAAAATGGTATACAATGAGAAATATTTCTCTCATCTTTATCCCTAGCTACTTCAGTTCCCCTCCCCAAAGCAATATGTTCTCAAATTCTTGTGTGTAATCCCAGAGATACTTTAGATGCTTATACACATATGAGCAAATATGTATTATGTGTGGTCTTCCCTTCTTTTTTTTACACATAAGTTAGCATACTATTCACATTTCTTTACTTTTATTTTTTCACTTAACATTATTTCTTCGTAACCCTTATCAACTTTCTTGCTCTTTATTATGGCTACATAGTGTTATAGTACACATGTGTGTGCACACATACATACCATAGTTATTTAAGCATTCCTTAACTAATGGGCATTTATATTGTTTCTAAATCCTATGCTGAAACAAATATTATTTCAATAAATAACTTTATACATATATTATATAACACCCATATATATATATAATATATATAATATATATATAACAACATATATATAATTATATATAAATTATATAATTTATCTCTAGGATAAATTCTAGAAGTGGAATTGTTGGGTCAGAGGGTACATGCATTTGGAGTGTGGGAAATGTTACCAAATATCCCTCCAGAGTTGTTTTACCAATTTACATTCCCATCAGCAGTATAGAAAATTGCTTTCTTCTCCACACTCTATTTATTTTAAGACTTGGTGATTTTGTCAGTTCAGAGAATAAATTTTAGTGAAGTCTTATAAAATCTTGATAAGAGTTTAATTATCTTAAATGTTAAAACAGAATTCTGTTTCTTAGCTTGCTCAATTTCCAGATAAACTTTTTTTTCCCTTTTTTTGACCTTTTCCTCAATTTTGTGCCTTAAACACAAAAGTAGCATTTGAACTTTGTTGAACACTATGTCTTGGCCTTAAGTTCTGATGTGACACCTACTTACAACCTTTGAGTTCTTTCTCTTCTCCCACTTTCCCTTCATCTTTTTGTCATCACTGTACCTGGTAAATACTCTGACCGAAGTTCTGGTCTCTCTTAAAAAGATAGGTAAGTTCTACATCATCATTTATTACACTTTTTTTTTTTTTTTACATTTCTGAGCATGCTTGCTTTGCATGGCACTCTACAAAGTGCCAGTTAACATTTAAGTTCATTATGTATTCTTTCTTCACATGGCATACACAAAGGATGCAGCACAACCAGAATTTCAAAGGCTTTCTTATCCAGGGCTTAGGGGAAACTCTTCATGTGACTGTATACCTTTGTACTAGCTCCAGGAATTCTGACTTTCCCTAATTAGGTTGCAAAATGTTTGCCATTATGCATTTTCTTTCTTAAGAAAAGCTCTCCTGCCCCAGTGCATTTTAGCAGAATTGAGATATATCTTTTCTGAATATTTGTCACCAGAAACATTGGCCACATAGGGCAGTGGAAAGAAGCTATAAGAGTAAGCTGGGACTGGGAGATAGTTTGGAAGTGTTCTAAGGCTTTCTATCCACTTAGTACATCCAGGAGTAATGGGAGTAGTGTTAAAGTAATGTGTCTCATCATCAACTGTGAAGCAGATAGAGAAGGAAAAGGAAGAAGATAAAGAAAGCTCTCATACCTCTATGTAAATCTTGGTCCAGTTCCTAGAACTTCAGTTCAGTTCCTAGAACTTCTGGTAAAGTTAGTTTGATCTGCCAATGACACAGAAGACAAGAATCACATGTTTGAGATCTCTAGTACAAATAGCAGCTGAGATTGGTGAGTGGAAAAATAACACAGATTACTCACTATGTTTTTTATTTTAAGGCCACTGCTTCTTCTGCTTTTTTGAATTATGGAAAAATATATATAACATGAAATTTATCATTGTAAATAATTTGAGATGTATAATTGAGTCATATTTGTTACATTTACAATATTGTACCACCATTATCACTATTTCCAAAACTTTTTCATCACCCCAAACAGAAATTTTATAACCAATAAGCAAGAACTCCCATTGCCCCCAACCCTTGCTTAGCTCTTAATAACCTCTAATTTACTTTATCTGCCCCTATATATTTGCCTATACTAGATACTTCAAATAAGAAGACTTATAAAATTTTTGTCCTTTTGTGTCTGGCTTATTGTAGTTAACATATTTTCAAGGTTCATTCCTGTTGTAGTGCTTATCAAATTCTCCTTCCATTTAATTGTCAAATAGTAGTCCATTGTATTTACATACCACATTTTTATGTATCCATTCATCTGTTGGTGGATATTTGAGTGTTTTTCACCTTTTGGCTATTGTGAATAATGCTATAATAAACATAGGCATAAAGCATCTGTTTTAGTTCCTGTTTTCAATTCTTTGGGGCATATACCTTGGAGTGGAATTCCTGGGTAATGTGGTAATTTTCTGCTTAACCTTTTGAGGAACTATCAAACTGCTTTCAACAATGGCTGAACCATTTTAAATTCCCATCAGCAGTGTACAAGTGTTCTAATTTCTCTATATTCTTGCCAATACTTATTATTTTCTATTTTTTTAGAATTATAGTCATCCTGGTAAGTGTAAAGTGATATTTTTTTAAATTTTGATTTGAGTTTTTCTAATGATTAATAATGTTGAGAATCTTTCCATGTGCTTGTTAGCCATTTGTATATCTTTCTTGGAGAAAGGTCTATTCAAGTCCTTCTCCCATTTTATTGAGTTGTCTTTGTTGTTGAGTTGTAGAAGTTCTTTATATATATACCTTATCGACTATATGATTTGCAAATATTTTCTCCCATTCAAGAGGTTGTCTTTCATTTTCTTGATAATGTCTTTTGATGTACAAAATTTTTAAATTTTGATGTTTAATTTATTAATTTTTTTCTTTTTTTGCTTGTGCTATTGGTGTCTTCTCTGAGGATCCATAAAAAAACTCAAGGTCATGAAGATTTATTCATATGTTTTCATCTAAGAACTTTATTAGTTTAGCTCTTAAATTTAGGCCGTTGTTCCATTTGAGTTAACTTTTGTATATGATATAAAGTAGGGGTTCAATTTTATTCTTTTGCATGTGGAAATTCATTTGCCCTGCACTATTTGTTGAAAACATTATTCCTTCCCTAGTGAATGAACTTAGTACTCAGGTCAAAAGCCAGTGGTCATAGGTATATGGGTTTACTTCTGGACCCTCAATTTTATTCCATTTGTTATGTGTATCCCTATGCCAGTACCACATTGTTTCGATTATGATAGTTTTGCAGTAAGTTTTGAAATCAGGAAGTATGAGTTTTCCAACTTTGTTTTACTTTTCAAGATTGTTTTGTCTATTCAGGGATACTTGGAATACTCTTTGAGGATCAACTTTTCCATTTTCTCAGTAAAGGTTGTTGAAATTTGAAAGTGACTTTACTGCATCTGTAGATGGTTACTGGTAGTACTAACATTTTAACAATATTAAGTATTCTATACATAAATATGGAGTGTCTTTCCACTTATTTCTGTTTTCTTTAATTTCTTTCAGCAATATTTTATAGTTTTCAGTGTAATGTCTATCATCTATTTGAGGTGGGAGTTATTACTAAAAACAGGAAAAGGTGCATCAGGCCAGGTTTCCATAATGGGGGGTTAAGGACATAAGCCCAATAGAGGGAGGTAGAACTTACAGGAAAGATAAAAAGAAAAATTATACCCACTGTCACTGAGTTGGTGTTAATCACGGATAACATGGCCAAAAAACATGTTTTCAGGAGTAGAGGATTTACCCATCTGTTGTAAAACTTCCTCCACTTTTGTGGTGGTCTTCTTCAAATTTCCCCCTTCCCTTGCCCATGTCAGGAACTTCACTTGTCAAGAGCCGGGCAGGTGAATCATTTTTGGTTGCTTTTCCTCGAGGTGCAAGTGACTCATCTGAGGCATCAGATTCTGTCTGTGCCAGACCATGAAAAGGCTTGATGTATATTGCTGGAGTCCACGCTGGCCCTTCCTGAGTGGAGACACAAGTATAACTTTGCCCCCATGTTATAAGTTCTAACGGTCCCTTCTATACCTTTGTTTCTGGATCCCTCCACAACACTAAAATAGGAGATTCACTAGCAGTATGTTCAAATTTTTTTTTCAGCTGCTGATTTAAAAAAGGAATCCAAATTAAATAGATTCAATATAAGGACTGTATCAATTTGGATAGTTTTTAAATTTTTTATCTAATTGCTTGGTTAGAAATTCCAGTACAATGTTGAAGTAGGAGTAAAAATGGGCATCCTGGTCTTGTTTCTTATCTTAGGCAGAAAGTTTTCAGTCTTTCACAATTAAGTATGATATTAGCTGGAAATTTTTCATAAATTCCCTTTATCATCTTCAGGAAGTCCTCTTCTGTTCCTAGTTTCTGAATGTTTCTTTTTTTTTTTCCAATATATGAAATTTATTGTCAAATTGGTTTCCATACAACACCCAGTGCTCATCCCAAAACGTGCCCTCCTCAATACCCATCACCCACCCCCCATCAACCCTCAGTTTGTTCTCAGTTTTTAAGAGTCTCTTATGCTTTGGCTCTCTCCCACTCTAACCTCTTTTTTTTTTTCCTTCCCCACCCCCATGGGTTTCTGTTAAGTTTCTCAGGATCCACATAAGAGTGAAAACATATGGTATCTGTCTTTCTCTGTATGGCTTATTTCACTTAGCATCACACTCTCCAGTTCCATCCACATTGCTACAAAGGGCCATATTTTGTTCTCATTGCCATGTAGTACTCCATTGTGTATATAAACCACAATTTCTTTATCCATTCATCAGTTGACGGACATTTAGACTCTTTCCACAATTTGGCTACTGTTAACAGTGCTGCTATAAACATTGGGGTACAAGTGCCCCTAGGCATCAGTACTCCTGTATCCCTTGGGTAAATTCCTAGCAGTGCTATGGTTGGGTCATAGGGTAGGTCTATTTTTAATTTTTTGAGGAATCTCCACACTGTTTTCCAGAGTGGCTGCACCAGTTTGCATTCCCACCAACAGTGCAAGAGGGTTCCCGTTTCTCCACATTTTCACCAGCATCTATAGTCTCCTGATTTGTTCATTTTGGCCACTCTGACTGGTGTGAGGTGGTATCTGAGTGTGGTTTTGATTTGTATTTCCTTGATAAGGAGCGATGTTGAGCATCTTTTCATGTGCCTGTTGGCCATCTGGATGTCTTCTTTAGAGAAGTGTCTATTCATGTTTTCTTCCCATTTCTTCACTGGGTTATTTGTTTTTCAGTTGTGGAGTTTGGTGAGCTCTTTATAGATTTTGGATACTAGCCCTTTGTCCGATATGTCATTTGCAAATATCTTTTCCCATTCCGTTGGTTGCCTTTTAGTTTTGTTGCTTGTTTCCTTTGCTGTGCAGAAGATTTTTATCTTCATAAGGTCCCAGTAATTCATTTTTGCTTTTAATTCCCTTGCTTTTGGGGATGTGTCAAGTAAGAGATTGCTACGGCTGAGGTCAGAGAGGTCTTTTCCTGCTTTCTCCTCTAAGGTTTTGATGGTTTCCTGTGTCACATTCAGGTCCTTTATCCATTTTGAGTTTATTTTTGTGAATGGTGTGAGAAAGTGGTCTAGTTTCAACCTTCTGCATGTTGCTGTCCAGTTCTCCCAGCACCATTTGTTAAAGAGACTGTCTTTTTTCCAGTGGATGTTCTTTCCTGCTTTGTCAAAGATGAGTTGGCCATACGTTTGTGGGTCTAGTTCTGGGGTTTCTCTTCTATTCCATTGGTCTATGTGTCTGTTTTTGTGCCAATACCATGCTGTCTTGATGATGACAGCTTTGTAGTAGAGGCTAAAGTCTGGGATTGTGATGCCTCCTGCTTTGGTCTTCTTCTTCAAAATTACTTTGGCTATTCGGGCCTTTTGTGTTTCCATGTGAATTTTAGAATTGCTTGTTCTAGCTTCAAGAAGAATGCTGGTGCAATTTTGATTGGGATTGCATTGAATGTGTAGATAGCTTTGGGTAGTATTGACATTTTGACAATATTTATTCTTCCAATCCATGAGCAGGGAATGTCTTTCCATTCCTTTATATCTTCTTCAATTACCTTCATAAGCTTTCAATAGTTTTCAGCATACAGATCTTTTACATCTTTGGTTAGATTTATTCCTAGGTATTTTATGCTTCTTGGTGCAATTGTGAATGGGATCAGTTTCTTTATTTGTCTTTCCATTGCTTCATTGTTAGTGTATAAAAATGCAACTGATTTCTGTACATTGATTTTGTATCCTGCAACTTTGCTGAGTTCATGTATCAGTTCTAGCAGACTTTTGGTGGAGTCTGTCGGATTTTCCATGTATAATATCATGTCATCTGCAAAAAGCGAAAGCTTGACTTCATCTTTGCCAATTTTGATGCCTTTGATTTCCTTTTGTTGTCTGATTGGTGATGCTAGAACTTCCAACACTATGTTAAACAACAGCGGTGAGAGTGGGCATCCCTGTCGTGTTCCTGATCTCAGGGAAAAAGCTCTCAGTTTTTCCCCGTTGAGGATGATGTTAGCTGTGGGCTTTTCATAAATGGCTTTTATGATGTTTAAGTATGTTCCTTCTATCCCGACTTTCTCAAGGTTTTTATTAAGAAAGGGTGCTGGATGTTGTCAAAGGCCTTTTCTGCATCAATTGACAGGATCATATGGTTCTTCTCTTTTCTTTTATTAATGTGATGTATCACGTTGATTGATTTGCGAATGTTGAACCAGGCTTGCATCCCAGGAATGTATCCCACTTGATCCTGGTTAATAATTCTTTTTATATGCTGTTGAATTCGATTTGCTAGTATCTTATTGAGAATTTTTGCATCCATCTTCATCAGGGATATTGGCCTGTAGTTCTCTTTTTTACTGGGTCTCTGCCTGGTTTAGGAATCAAAGTAATACCAGCTCTCTAGAATGAGTCTGGAAGTTTTCTTTCCCTTTCTATTTCTTGGAATAGCTTGAGAAGGATAGGTATTATCTCTGCTTTAAATGTCTGGTAGAACTCCCCTGGGAAGCCATCTGGTCCTGGACTCTTATTTGTTGGGAGATTTTTTTTAATGTTTTTTTGTTTTCAACGTTTATTTATTTTTGGGACAGAGAGAGACAGAGCATGAACAGGGGAGGGGCAGAGAAAGAGGGAGACACAGAATCGGAAACAGGCTCCAGGCTCTGAGCCATCAGCCCAGAGCCTGAGGCGGGTCTCGAACTCACGGACCGCGAGATTGTGACCTGGCTGAAGTCGGATGCTTAACCGACTGCGCCACCCAGGCGCCCCTGTTGGGAGATTTTTGATAACCGATTCAATTTCTTAGCTGGTTATGGGTCTGTTCAAGCTTTCTATTTCCTCCTGATTGAGTTTTGGAAGAGTGTGGGTTTTAGGAATTTGTCCATTTCTTCCAGGTTGTCCAATTTCTTGGCATATAAGTTTTCATAGAATTCCCTGATAATTGTTTGTATCTCTGAGGGATTGGTTGTAATAATTCCATTTTCATTCATAATTTTATCTATTTGGGTCATCTCTCTTTTCTTTTTGAGAAGCCTGGCTAGAAGTTTGTCAATTTTGTTTATTTTTTCAAAAAACCAACTCTTGGTTTCATTGATCTGCTCTACAGTTTTTTTAGATTCTATACTGTTTATTTCTGCTCTGATCTTTATTATTTCTCTTCTTCTGCTGGGTTTATACTGCCTTTGCTGTTCTGCTTCTAGTTCCTTTAGGTGTGCTGTTAGATTTTGTATTTGGGATTTTTCTTGTTTCTTGAGATACGCCTGGATTGCAATGTATTTTCCTCTCAGGACTGCCTTCACTGCATCCCAAAGCGTTTGGATTGTTGTATTTTCATTTTCGTTTGTTTCCATATATTTTTTAATTTCTTCTCTAATTGCCTGGTTGACCCACTCCTTCTTTAGTAGGGTGTTATTTAGCCTCCATGCTTTTGGAGGTTTTCCAGACACTTTCCTGTGGTTGATTTCAAGCTTCATGGCATCGTGGTCTGAAAGTATGCATGGTATAATTTCAATTCTTGTATACTTATGAAGGGCTGTTTTGTGACCCAGTATATGATCTATCTTGGAAAATGTTCCATGTGCTCGAGAAGAAAGTCTATTCTGTTGATTTGGGATGCAGAGTTCTAAATATATCTGTCAAGTCCATCTGATCCAATGTCTCATTCAGGGCCCTTGTTTCTTTATTGACCGTGTGTCTAGATGATCTATCCATTTCTGTAAGTGGAGTGTTAAAGTCCCCTGCAACTACCACATTCTTATCAATAAGGTTGCTTATGTTTGTGAGTAATTGTTTTATATATTTGGGGGCTCCGGTATTCGGCGCATAGACATTTATAATTGTTAGCTCTTCCTGATGGATAGACCCTGTAATTATTATATAATGCCCTTCTTCATCTCTTGTTACAGCCTTTAATTTAAAGTCTAGTTTGTCTGATATAAGTATGGCTACTCCAGCTTTCTTTTGGCTTCCAGTAGCATGATAAATAGTTCTCCATCCCCTCACTCTCAATCTAAAGGTGTCCTCAGATCTAAAATGAGTCTCTTGTAGACAGCAAATAGATGGGTCTTGTTTTTTTATCCATTCTGATACCCTATGTCTTTTGGTTGGCGCATTTAATCCATTTACATTCAGTGTTATTATAGAAAGATACGGGTTTAGAGTCATTGTGATGTCTGTATGTTTTATGCTTGTAGCGATGTCTCTGGTACTTTGTGTCACAGGATCCCCCTTAGGATCTCTTGTAGGGCTGGTTTAGTGGTGACAAATTCCTTCAGTTTTTGTTTGTTTGGGAAGACCTTTATCTCTCCTTCTATTCTAAATGACAGACTTGCTGGATAAAGGATTCTCGGCTGCATATTTTTTTCTGTTCAACACATTGAAGATCTCGTGCCAATCCTTCCTGGCCTGACAAGTTTCAAAAGAGAGATCAGTCACGAGTCTTATAGGTCTCCCTTTATATGTGAGGGCACGTTTATCCCTTTCTGCTTTCAGAATTTTCTCTTTATCCTTGTATTTTGACAGTTTCACTATGATATGTCGTGCAGAAGATCGATTCAAGTTATGTCTGAAGGGAGTTCTCTGTGCCTCTTGGATTTCAATGCCTTTTTCCTTCCCCAGTTTAGGGAAGTTCTCAGCTATGATTTCTTCAAGTACACCTTCAGCACCTTTCCCTCTCTCTTCGTCCTCTGGGATACCAATTATGCGTATATTATTTCTTTTTAGTGTGTCACTTAGTTCTCTAATTTTCCCCTCATACTCCTGGATTTTTTTATCTCTCTTTTTCTCAGCTTCCTCTTTTTCCATAACTTTATCTTCTAGTTCACCTATTCTCTCCTCTGCCTCTTCAATCCGAGCCGTCGTCATTTCCATTTTGTTTTGCATTTCATTTAAAACATTTTTCAGTTCCTCCTGACTGTTCCTTAGTCCCTTGATCTCTGTAGCAAGAGATTCTCTGCTGTCCTCTATACTGTTTTCAAGCCCAGCAATTAATTTTACGACTATTATTATAAATTCACTTTCGGTTATATTATTTAAATCCTTTTTGATCAGTTCATTGGCTGTTGTTATTTCCTGGAGATTCTTCTGAGGGGAATTCTTCCGTTTGGTCATTTTGGATAGTCCCTGGAGTGGTGCGGACCTGCAGGGCACTTCCCCTGTGCTGTGGTGTATAACTGGAGTTGGTGGGTGGAGTCGCAGTCAGACCTGATGTCTGCCCCCTGCCCACCGCTGGGGCCACAGTCAGACTGGCGTGTGCCTTCTCTTCCCCTCTCCTAGGGGCGGGATTCACTGTGGGGTGGCGTGGCCCGTCTGGGCTACTTGCACACTGCCAGGCTTATGGTGCTGGGGATCTGGCATATTAGCTGGGGTGGGTAGGCAAGGTGTACGGGGGCAGGAGGGGCAGGCTTAGCTCACTTCTTCATAGGGGATCCACTTCAGGATGGGCCCTGTGGCAGCGGGAGTCAGACCCGCTGCCGGAGGGGTGGCTCCGCAGAAGCACCATGTTGGGTGTTTGCATGGAGCAAGCAAGTTCCCTGGCAGGGGCTGGTTCCCTTTGGGATTTTGGCTGGGGAATGGGTGAGGGAGATGGCGCTGGCGAGCACCTTTGTTCCCCGCCAAACTGAGCTCTGTCATCCCCAGGGCTCAGCAACTCTCCTTCCCTTTGTCCCCCAGGCTTCCCGCTTTCTGAGCAGAGCTGTTAACTTATTACCTCCCAGATGCTAAGCAAGTCCCACTTGCTGTTGGAACACACTTCGTCTGGCCCCTCCGCTTTTGCGAGCCAGTCTGGGGGTCTCTGCTTGGCCGGCGGGCCGCCCCTCTGCCCCAGCTCCCTCCAGCCAGTCCGTGGAGTGCACACCGCCTCTCCGCCCTTCCTACCCTCTTCCCTGGGCTTCTCATCTGCGCTTGACTCCAGAGACTCCGTTCTGCTAGTTTCTGGTGGTTTTCTGGGTTAGTTAGGCAGGTGTAGGTGGAATCTAAATGATCAGCAGGATGCACGATGAGTCCAGCGTCCTCCTAAGCCCCCATCTTCCCACCTAGTCTCTGAATGTTTCTTTTTTTAAACATGGAAGGATGTTGGATTTTGCCAAATGCCTTTTCTACATCAATCTAACTGATCATATGGGTTCTTTCACCCTAATTCCTTCTTTAAAGTAATCAATCTATTACATTGATCCATTTTCTTATTTTGAACCATCTTTGCAATTCCAGGCATAAATGCCACATGGTCATGGTATATTATATTTTTAATATGTCATAGGATTTTGTTTGCTATATCTTGTTAAGGATTTTTTCATCTATATTTATAAAGAGATGTTGGTTTGTAATTTTCTTTTCTTGTGATGTCTTCTGACTTTGATATCAGGGTAATGCTGGCTCTATAAGAATGAGTTAGGAAGTTTTCTCTCCTGGTTTTTTTTTTTTTTTTTTTTGGAAGAGTTTATGAAAGATTGTTGTTCACTTGTTGTTGTTTGGGAGAACTCAACAGTGAAGCCATCTGGTCCTGGACATTTCTTTGTTAGAAGGGTTTTTGATTACTGATTCAATCTCTTTACTTGTTACAGATCATTTTAGATTTTATATTTCTTTTTCTTTTAGTTTAATAATGTTTAATGTTTTCTTAGGAATTTGTCCACATCATTAGGTTATATAATTTGATGGTTATAATTATTCATAGTATTATCTTATAATCTTTTTATTTTTGTGAAATCTGCACCTTCTTTTTTCTTTGTCAGTATAGCTAAAATTTTGTGAATTTTGTTATCTTTTCAAAAAACTAACTTTTGGCTTTATTGATTTTCTATTTTTCTTTTTGATTTCACTCATCTCCATTCTAACTTTTATTATTTTCTTCCTTTAATTTTGCCTAAGGAAGTTTAGTTTTCTCTTTTTATAGATCATTCTGATGTAAAGTTAGGTTATTAAATTTGAATTCTTCCTTTTAAATGTAGCTATTTAAAGCTACATGTTTCCCTTTGAGCATTGTTCTTGCTACATCCCATGAGTTTTGGTATGTTGTTTTTTCTTTTATTCACCTCTAAATATTTTCTAATTTTCTTTGTGATTCTTCTTTGACCCATTGCTTAAGAGTATTTTAATTTCCACATATCTGATTTTTCTAGTTTTTCTTTCTTTCTTTCTTGTTTTTTCACTTGTTTCTAGTTTATTCCTTTGAGATTGGAGATGATACTCTGCATTATTTCAATTTTTAAAAATTTACTAAGACTTATTTTGTGGCCTAATATATAGTCCATCCTGGGAAATGTTCCATGTGCACTTGAGAAGAATGGAAATTCTAATGTTGGGTGGGGTGTTCTATATATGCGTATTAGATCTAGTTGGTTATAATGTTGTTTGAACTATCTATTTGTATTCATATTAATATTCTTTCTCTATGTTCTATCCATTATTTAAAATGGTATGTTGAAATATTCAACTATTATTATGGAACTACTTCTCCCTTCAATTCTGTCAATGTTTGCTCCAGTGCTGTTCCATTGCCTGATTTAATTATCGGACTCCATACATATTCTACACCTCCTTCTGTATTTTCCTTTCTCTCTCTCTGGATTAGCCATATAGTTTCTCTCTGGTCAATTTAATTTCCCCTTCTTTTTCCCTACCTCCTTCTTTACTTTCCTTATTCTCTCTCTGGATTAAGTTTTATAGTTTCTGTGTCTGGTCAATTTTACTTTCTTTTCTGTCTCCCCACCTACTTTGTTTTCTTTTCTCTCTTTCTGGATTAAGCCTTATAGTTGCTCTGTCTGGTCAATTTTTATTTTTTTATTTTTCCCCACCCCTGTCATTTCTCTCTTTGTATGTGCTCTTTCATCAGCACTACCTCCACCCTGGTGTTTACTTGTAGCTGGTGTTTATGTTTTTTTGTTTTTGCTTTTTGTTTTTGTTTGTTTGTGTGTTGCTTGTTTTCCTTTCCAGGGCTACTTCAACATACAAATCAATGCACACCTGGTAGAGGGTCTAAAACATTACTATGAGTAAGGAGATAAAGTAACCAAAGTCACAATAACAGAGAGCAAGTAACACTCCCCAAACCACCTCCTGAAGGGCCAGGCCCTGGACAATGTATGACCCTTCTTTAATACAGTAGTGCTCACAGGTACAGGCTACATAACAAGCTTTGAAAACACACAAGGGACAGAAAACTAGTCAAAATGATGAAACAGAAGAATTCTCAAAAGAAATTCCAGGAAGAAATAACAGCTAAATAATTGATTAAACAGATATAAACAATATAACTGAACAAGAATTTACAATCATAGTCATAAGATTAATCACTGGGCTTGAAAAAAGTATAGAAGACAGCAGAGAATCTATTGTTGCAGAGATCAAGGAACTAAAAAATAGTCATGATGAACTAAAAAAAATGCTATAATGAGGTGCAAAATAAACTAGAGGCAGTGACAGTGAGAATTGAGGCAGAGGGGAGAATAGGCGAAATACAAGATAAATTTATGGAAAAAGATGAAGCTGAGAAAAATAGAGATAAAAACATTCTGGATCATGAGGGAAGAATTAGAGAACTAAGTGATTCAATGAAAGGGAACAATATCCATATCATAGGAGTTCCAAAAGAAGAAGAAAGAGAAAGGGGCTGAAGATGTGTTTGAACAAATCATAGCTGATAACTTCCCTAATCTGGGGAAGGAAACAGACATTGAAATCCAAAAGGCAAAGAGAACTCCCTTCAGACATAACTTGAATAGGTCTTCTGCATGACATTTCAAACTGGCAAAATACAAAGATAAAGAGAGAATTCTGAAAGCAGCCAGGGGTAAACGGGCCTTAAACTACAAGGTAGACACATAATGATAGTAGCAGATCTATCTACTGAAACTTGGCAGGCCAGAAAAGAGTGGCAGGAAATTTTCAATGTGCTGGATAGGAAAAATATTCAGCCAATAATCCTTTATCCAGCAAGCCTGTAAGTCAGAATAGAAGGAGAGAGAAAGTTTTACCCAAACAAAAACTGAAAGAATTCATCACCACTAAACCAGCCCTACAAGAGATCCTAAGGGGAACTCTGTGAGTGGAATGTTGCAAAGTCCCCAAATGAATGGAGACATCACTACAAGCAGGAAACCTACAGATAACACAATGACTCTAAACCCATATCTTTCAATAATAATACTGAATGTAATGGACTAAATGTTCCAACCAAAAGACATAGGGTATCAGAATGGGTAAAAAACAAGACCCATCTATTTGCTGTCTACAAGACACTCATTTTGGACCTGAGGACACCTTCAGATTGAAAGTGAGGAGATGGAGAATCATCTCTCATGCTACTGGAAGTCAAAAGAAAGCTGGCATAGCCATATTCATATCAGACAAACTAGATTTTAAACTGAAGCCTGTAACAAGAAATGGAAAAGGACATTATATCATAATTATTGGGTCTATCCATCAAGAAGAGCTAATAATTATATGCATTTATGCACTGAATTCGGAAGCACCCAAATATATAAAACAATCACAAACATAAACAATCTTATTGGTAAGAATGTGATCATTCCAGGGGACTTTAATACTCCACTTACAACAATGGACAGATAATCTAGACAGAAAATAAAATAAACAGAAACATAGAAAATAAAGAAACAAGGACCCTAAATGATACACCGGACCAGGTGGACCTGACAGATATATTTAGAACTTTTCTCCCTAAAGCAGCAGAATACACATTCTTCTGAAATACATATGGGACATTCTCCAAGATAGATCACATACTGGGTCAGAAAACAGCCTGTAATAATATAAAATAATTGAGATCATACCATGAACACTTTCAGACCACAATGCTATGAAACTTGAAATCAACCACAGGAATAAGGCTGCAAAACCTCCAAAAGCATGGAGACTAAAGAACACCTACTAAGAAGCAAATGGGTCAAGCAGGTAATTAAAGAAGAAATTAAAACTTCTATGGAAATGAACAAAAATGAAAACACAAGAATTCAAACCCTTTGGGATACAACAAAGGCAATCCTAAGAGGAAAATAGATTGCAGTCCAGGCCTATCTGAAGAAACAAGAAAAATCCCAAATACAAAATCTAACAGCACACTGAAAGGAAGTAGAAGCAGAACGGCAAAGAAACCCCCAAACCCAGCAAAAGAAGAGACATAATAAAGATCAGAGCAGAAATGAACAATATAGAATCCAAAAAATCAATAGAATGGACAATTAAACTAAGAGTTGGTTTTTTGAAAAGATAAAATAAATGATAACCTCCTAGCCAGACTTCTCAAAAAGAAAAGAGAGAGGACCCAAATAGATAAAATCACAAATGAAAATGAATTTGTCACAACTAATCCTTCAGAAATACAAGCAATTATCAGAGAATACTATGAAAAATTATATGCCAAAAACTGGACAACCTGGAAGAAATGGAAAAATTCCTAGAAACATATAAACTACCAAAACTGAAACAGGAATAAATAGAAAATTTGAACGGACTGACAAGTAGTGAAGAAATTGAATCAGTTACCAAAAATCTCCCAACAAGTAAGTCATGGGACAGATGGCTTCCCAGGGGAATTCTACCAGACATTTAAAGCAGAGTTAATACCTATCCTTCTCAAGCTGTTTCAAAAAATAGAAATGGAAGGAAAACTTCCAGACTCATCCTATGAAGCCAGCATTACCTTGATTCCCAAACCAGAGACCCCACAAAAAAGAAGGATTACAGGCCAATATCCCTGATGAATATGGATGCAAAAGTTCTCAACAACATACTAGCAAACCAAATTCAACAATATATTGAAAAGATTATTTACCTGATTTGTTCGTTTTAGCTACTCTGACTGGTGTGAGGTGATGTCTGAGTGTCGTTTTGATTTGTATTTCCCTGATGAGAAGTGACATTGAGCATCTTTTCATGTGCCTGTTGGCCATCTGAATGTCTTCTTCAGAGAAGTGTCTATTCATGCTTTCTGCCAATTTCTTCACTGGATTATTTGTTTTTTGGGTGTGGAGTTTGGTGAGTTCTTTATAGATTTTGGATACTAGCCCTTTGTCTGATATGTCATTTGCAAATATCTTCTCCCATTCTGTCGGTTGCCTTTTAGTTTCACTCTTATGTGGATCCTGAGAAACTTAACAGAAGACCATGGGGGAGGGGAAGGAAAAAATTAGAGAGGGAGGGAGCCAAACCATAAGAGACTCTTAAAAACTGAGAATAAACTGAGGGTTGATGGGGGGGTGGGAGGGTGGGGAAAGTGGGTGATGAGCATTGAGGAGGGCACCTGTTGAGATGAGCAGTGAGTGTTGAAAGGAAACAAATTTGACAATAAATTTCATATTAAAAAAAAAGAAAAAAAAGAATTATTTACCATGATCAAGTAGGATTCATTCCTGGACTACAGGGCTGGTTCAATATCCACAAATCAATGTGACACATCACATTAATAACAGAAAGGATAAGAACCATATGATCTTGTCAATAGATGCAGAAAAAGCATTTGACAAAATACAGCATCCTTTCTTAATAAAAACTCTCAAAAAAGTCAGGATAGAAGGAACATACTTAAACATCATAAAAGCCATATATGAAAGGCCCATAGCTAATACCATCCTCAGTGGGGAAAAAATGAGACCTTCCCCCCTGAGATCAGGAACACAACAGGGATGTCCACCCTCACCACTGTTGTTTAACATAGTGTTGGAAGTCCTAGACTCAACAATCAGACAACAAAATGAAATAAAAGGCATCCAAATTGACAAAGAAGAAGTCAAACTTTCACTTTTTGCAGACAACCTGATACTTTACTTGGACAACCTGAAAGACTCCACCAAAAGGCTACTAGAAGTGATACATGAATTCGGGAAAATTGCAGGGTACAAAATCAGTGTACATAAATCAGTTGCATTTTTATCCATGAATAATGAAGCAACAGAAAGAGAAATCAAGAAACTGGTTCCATTTACAACTGCACCAAAACCATAAAATACCTAGGAACAAACCTAACCAAAGATGTAAAAGATCAGTATGCTGAAAAGTGTAGAAAGCTTATGAAGGAAATTGAAGAAGACACGAAGAAATGGAAAAATAGTCCATGCTTATGGATTGGAAAAATAAATACTGTTAAAATGTCAATACTACCCAAAGCAATCTACGCTTTCTATGTAGTCCCAATCAAAATTGTACTGGCATTCTTCTCAAAGCTAGAACAGATTATCGTAAAATTTGTATGGAACCACAAAACACCCAGAATAGCCAAAGTAATAATGAAGAAGAACACCAAAGCGGGAGTCATCATAATCCCAGACTTTAGACTTTATTACAAAGCTACAAATCATCAAGACAGTAAGGTATTGGCACAAAAACAGACACTCAGATCAATGGACTAGAATAGACAACCCAGAATTGAACCCGCAAATGTATGGCCAACCAATCTTTGACAAAGCAGGAAAGAATATCCAATGGAAAAAAGACAATCTCTTTAGCAAATGGTGCTAGAAGAGCTGGACAGCAACATGCAGAAGAATGAAACTAGACCACTTTCTTACACCATACACAAAAATAAACTCAAAATGGATGAAAGACATAAATGTGAGACAGGAAACCATCAAAACCCTAGAGGAGAAAGCAGGCAACAATCTCTTTGACCTCAGCTACAGCAATTTCTTTCTCAACACATCTCCAAAGGCAAGGGAATTAAAAGCAAAAATGAACTATTGGTACCTCATCAAGATAAAAAGCTCCTGCACTACAAAGGAAACAATCAACAAAACTAAAAGGCAACCGATGGAATGGGAAAAGATGTGCAAATGACATGTCTGATAAAAGGTTAGTATCCAAAATCTATGAAGAACTTCTCAAACTCAACACCCAAAAAACAAATAATCCAGTGAAGAAATGGGTGGAAGACATGAATAGACAAATTTTCAAAGAAGACATCCAGATGGCCAACAGACACATGAAAATATGCTCAATGTCACTCATCATGAGGGAAATACGAATCAAAACCACACTGAGATACCACCTCGCATCAGTCAGAGTGGCTAAAATGAACAAATCAGCTCTTGCACTGTTTGTGGGAATGCAAACTGGTGCAGCTGCTCTGCAAAACAGTGTGGAGTTTCCTCAAAAAATGGAACTACCCTACGACCCAGCAATAGAACTACTAGGAATTTGCCCAGGGGATACAGGAGTGCTAATGCATATGGGCACATGCACACCAATGTTTATAGCAGCACTTTCAACAATAGCCAAATTACGGAAAGAGCCTAAATGTCCATCAACTGATGAATGGATAAAGAAGATATATATATATATATATATATATATATATATATATATATATATGCTTATATATACAATGGAATACTACTTGGCAACCAGAAAGAATGAAATCATGCCATTTGCAGCAATGTGGATGGAACTGGAAGGTATTATGCTGAGTGAAATAAGTCAGTCAGAGGACAGATATATGTTTTCACTCATATATGCATTTTGAGAGACCTAACAGAAGACCATGGCGGAAGGGAAGGGGAAAAAATAGTTATAAACAGAGAGGGAGGGAGGCAAACCACAAAAGACTCTTAAATACAGAGAAAAAACAGGGTTGAGGGGGGGCGGGGGAGAGGGAGAGTGAAAATGGATGATGGGCATTGAGGATGGCACTTGCTGGGATGAACACTGGGTATTGTATTATAGATCAATTTGACAATAATTTATATTTAAAAAAGACTTGTATCTGGGATATATAAAGAATTCCCAAAGCCCAATAAAAAAGCAACACTTCCATTAAAATGGTCCATTTTTATAGATATTTCAACAATGAAAGTTATACTGATGACAAATAAGTGAAGAAAAATGTATTCAACATCATATGTCAGTAAGGAATGAAATCCCACTTTCCACCTACAAGAATATCTAAAATTATACAGACTGACCAGGCTTGGTGTTGGATTTGGAAAAATTGGCATTCATATACTTCTGGTGTGGACATAAGTTGAACATATTCAAAATGATCAAGCCATGTTCATACAAATACTTGTACATAAATATTTATGACAGTTTTATGTGTAATAGCCATAAAATAAAAACAACCCAAATATCCATTAACAGGTGAATAGAAAAACAAATTGCGCTATACCCACACAATTTAATACTATTCAATAATATAAAAGGAATCAATTATTGATATATGAATATTATGGATAAACCTCAAAATAACTATGCAGAGTGAAAGCAGACATACAAAAAAATGTGTACAAACTACATGACTTCATTGATGTAAAATTCTGTAAAATACAAACTAATCTTTAGTGATGGAAAGCAGGTTGACTCAGGATGGAAGAGGGGCAGAGTGGGGCAGAAGACAGAGGAATTATGAAAGGGGGAGTGAAAAAACTGAGGAATTATGGGTAAATTTATTCTTTATTAATCATTCTCCTAATTGTGGGATGGCTGTATAAGCACATACATACATATGTCAAAACAACAAATTGTACACCCAAACATGTGCAATTTATTACCCAATTACCCAATGTCAATTAACACCAATGTCAATAAAGTTGTAAAAATACATATATAAGTTGAGAATTGGTATTTGAGTCTGTATGTTATCAGGGGGACCACTGGAAGGTTTGAAGAGAAAGGTAATGTCCATGGTGCTACATATAATTATCATTCAATTCATGAAACTGATTTTTCTGAAAAAAAAAAAAATTCAAAGTCTTACCCCCTAAAATGAACTATATGGTATTAGGTTAGAGTCAGAGACATCAGAATGAGCTCCTGTTTAGCCTATTACAGATACCAGTTGATACAGAAATAATTATATATAAGTGAGAATACATGGGTTAGTATGTACATATGATATCCTAGTTCTGTCTACTAAGAGAAGCTAGAAGCAATGGTACCCCAGTAGCAACAAGCACACCTAGCACCCAGATCTTGATTTCTAATACCATTCTCCAATAAAAGGAACCAGGGCTCTTAGAGAAATGGCTGATTCTAAGGATTGTGACAAGGAAAATAGAAGGTGAGTCTGGAGCATTTAGCGGTGCCAACAAGAAAGGAAGTATCCAAGAAACATAATTATTAGAACATATTGAAGGGACATAATAGCTAATTTGAAAGAGCTTCCAATGTCCAAATTTGGAACAATTTGAGCAACAAAAACAATAACATAGTATTGGACTGTAACCCAAAGTGTAAAATAAAAATCCAGGAGTCCATACTGATACAAATAAGTGAATGAATGAATGAACTAATGAATGAATGAATAAATAAATAAATATTAACAAATGTTACATATAGAAGAATTTTAAATAATTTATGTAGAGTCTTTGCCCTCCAAGACATGTAGCTTAATTCTTCCTCCCTACCCCAGCCTCCTCCTGTGTAAGGGCTTTGCTTGATGATTTTGTTTGATGACTTTCTTCCAAAGAGAAGGGTATGGACATGGGAGGTGTAAATTTGTAGGTAGGGACACCCAGAAAACACTACTTCACTTATTTAATCAAGGCTATTATTACTATTAAGTCATGTTAATAGCATGTAGCCTTAATATGGTATGATGAGAATGGCACTTCAACTCTGTGGTCTTCCTCCCCAAAACTCATAACCACAGTCCAACCATGAGCAAACATCAGACAAGCCCAAACTGAGGAACATTTCTACAAAATACCTGACCAACACTGCTCAAAACTGTCAAGATTAACAAAAATGAAGAAATTCTGAAAAACTGCCTCAGACCAGAGGTAGATGACTAAATGTAATGGTGGTATCCTTGATGGGATTCTGGAACAGAAAAAAAAGAAAAAAGAAAAAAAAAGAAAAGACATTGGAAAAATCAGTGAAATCTAGATAAAATGCAAAGTTCAGTTAATAGTAATGTTCCAATATTGGTTTCCTAGTTTTGACAAATGTATTAGGATTATGTATGATGATAACAGTGGAGGCTAGATAGGGCAACTCTCGGTCTCGCCCCTACTCTTCCTCAACTCAATAAATATTTTGTATTAGTTTCTGTCCTAACATTACCACAAACTTAGTGACTTAAAACAACACAAATTTAATGGCTTACAGTTCTGTAGGTCAGAAGTCTGACATGGGTTTCACTGGGTTAAAATCAAGATGCCGAGAGGCTACATCCCTTTCTGTAAGTTGTAGGGAAAAATGTGTTTCCTTCTCACTTTGTTTGTTGATGGAATTTAGTTCTTTGTGGTTGTTGGACCTAGACTTGTGTTTTATTGCTGGCAGTAAGCTGAGGGCTACTCCCAGCTTCCAGGGGCCTCTGTATTTGGCTCATGGTGCCATTCCTCCATTTTTATTTATTTATTTATTTTTAAATTTTATTTTTTATTTTTTAAAATTTACATCCAAAATTAGCCATTCCTCCATTTTTAAGGAATTGGAAGGTTGAGTCTTTCTCACATTGTATCTTTCCAAAGCATTCTTCTTTTGTCATCTTCCACTTTTAAGGATTGGGCCAGAATAATCTTCCCATCTCAAGGTCCTTAACCTTAATCACATGTTCAAAGTCCCTTTTGCCATGTACGGTAATGTATTAACAGGCACTAAGGATGGGGGACACAACATTATTCTGCTTACCACACATTTATTGAATGAATGTTGAATGAAAGAATCAAAATTATAGGGTGAGAAGTTTTTTTTCTTTTTAATACACTATACACTACAGAAACTTTGTTTTGTTTTTACTTCTTTACTTTTAAAAAATTTGTTGTTACATCATTCCAGTAAGATTAATTTTGCTGTAATTGGCAGTGGCACCCTTAAAAACAAAAGAAGACAGTGTTCCACTATAGAAAATCAAATGATACAAAGCACTTACTAAGCACTAAGATGACCCAGAGACTTGGCTAAGAGTTTCAAATGCATCAATTTTATTTAATTATCACAAACCCTAGAAAATGAATATAAGTATAATGTCTTCATTTTGCAGATGAGGAAGCCAAGTTTTAAATATTTAATACATCTCTCAAGTTTGTGCAGCTAGTGACTATTGGAGGAACTAATATTAAAAAAAAATTCTGACAAAAGTCCATGGCAAAAATATCTACCCAAGGAGCAACCTTGACTGGCATTAACAATTAGCTGAGTTTAGGAACTAGTAATTCTAAGAGGTTGAATAGATGGTGTCTACAGAGGGGGGAAAAAGAGTCCTCAGTGGCCTTATTAAGAAAAAATTAGGAATAAGTGGGGCAAGGTTAAAACTGAGGGTAGATTAGAGGAGATGATCTGAGCCTGAGAAGGGATCCAGATACTGACCTCAGCCACTCTACTGACATTGTATATGGATATAAAATTTATTTTTGTCATTTTTAAACATTCCCAGCATTTTCCCCAACAGCATTATTGAATTATAATTCACATACCATGCTGATCCTTTTAAAGTGTACAATTCAATGGTTTTTAATATATTTACAGAATTATAAAATTATAGTAACAATCTAATTGCAGAATATTTTCATGACCTGAAAAGAAAGTACTCATCTGCAGCCACTCTCCATTCCCATCTCATGTCCCCTATGCTAAGGCAAACACTAATTTACTTTTGGTATGTACAGATTTGCCTATTCTGGACATTTCACATGAATTGAATCATAACAATATTTGTCCTTCTGTATGTGGCTTATTTCATTTAGTATATGGTCTTCGAGCTTCATCTATGTAGTAGTATATATAAGAATTTCATTTCATTTTAAGGTTAAATAACATTCCATTCTATGACATTTTGTTTATCATTCATCTTTTGATGACTGTTTGGATTGTTTCTACCATTTGGCTATTGTGAATAATGCTGCTATGAACAGGAGTGAACAAATATCTGTTCAAATCCCTTGACCAGTGGAATTGTTGGGCCATACAGTAATTCTGTGTTTAATTTTCTGAGGAACCACCACATTATTTTCCACAGTGTCTTTGTCATTTTATATTCCTACCAGCAATGCACAAAGTTCCAATTTCTCCACGTCCTCAACAAAACTTTTTTGTTTTGTTGTTGTTGTCATTGTTTTATAATAATAGTCATTCTAGTACTGTGACATTATACCTCATCTTTTTTTTATGTGCATTCCTCTAATACTTACTGACATTTAACTTCATGTGTTTATTGGTCACTTTATATCTTCTTTGAAGAAGTGTTTAATCACAACCTTTGCCCATTTTTCATTTGACTTGTTTCTTTTTTGGTGCTGTTGAGTTTTAGGAGTTCTTTATATGTTCTGTATATGAATCCCTTATGAGGTATGCGATTTGCAGATATTTTCTCCCATTCTATAAATTGCTTTTAACTTTGTTGATAGTTTTTGATGCAAATAGTTTTGTATGATAGAATCCAGTTTGTCTATTTTGTCCTGTGTTGTTTGTAATTTTAGTGTCATATCCAAGAAAGCTTTGCCAAATTCAATGTGATGAAACTTTACCCCTAATGTTTTCTTCTAAGTGTTTTATACTATTAGTTCTTATATC
Source organism: Leopardus geoffroyi (assembly GCF_018350155.1). NCBI lineage: Eukaryota > Metazoa > Chordata > Mammalia > Carnivora > Felidae > Leopardus > Leopardus geoffroyi. The sequence continues at coordinate 28,802,925 of NC_059332.1, read as the reverse complement.
TAGGTCTTCGTACATTTTAGTTAATGTTGTATAAGGTATTAGGTAAGTCCATTGTTTTTATGTGAATATCCAGTTTTCCCAGCATCATTTGTTGAAAAGACTCTTTTTTCCCTTTGAATGTTTTAAGTACCCCTGCCAAAAATCATTTTAGTATTTATGTTATTTCTGGGCTTATTTATGGGGTCTCTGTCCTATCTATTAGTCTATATGTCTGTCTTTGTGCCAGTACCACAGTGTTTTGATTTCTGTAGCTTTGTGGTAAGATTTTAAATCAGGAAGTGTGAGCACTTCAAACATTTTCTTTTTCTTTTTCAGGATTTTTTTTTTCTTTTTTGGCTATTCAGAGTCTCTTAGGGTGGATTTTTATATTTATTAAAAAAAAACTACGGGGGCGCCTGGGTGGCGCAGTCGGTTAAGCGTCCGACTTCAGCCAGGTCACAATCTCGCGGTCCGTGAGTTCGAGCCCCGCGTCAGGCTCTGGGCTGATGGCTCAGAGCCTGGAGCCTGTTTCCGATTCTGTGTCTCCCTCTCTCTCTGCCCCTCCCCCGTTCATGCTGTGTCTCTCTCTGTCCCAAAAAAATAAATAAACGTTGAAAAAAAAATTTAAAATAAAATAAAAAAAAATTACGGAGATTTTTAAAGATAGAGAGTGGAGAAAAGGGACAGAGGGAGAGAGAGAGGGAAAAAAGGGGGGAGAGAGAATTTTAAGCAGGTTCCACACTCAGTGTGAAGCCTGACACAACACTTGATCCCACAACCCAGGAATCATGACCTGAGCCAAAATCAAGAGTCATATACTCAACCAACTGAGCCACCCAGGTGGTTGGAATTATTGGGATTTTCATAGGAATTGCATTGACTGTATAGATCCCTTTAAGTAGGACTGACATCTTTAAATATCACAATCAACGAAAACGGAACGTATTTTTATTTATCTTTAATTTCTTTCAACAATATTTCATAGTTTTCAGCAAAGTATTTTATCTCCTTGGTTAATTTATAGAGACTTTATTCCTTTCAATGCTACTATAAATGGAATTGTTTCTTATTTCCCTTTTCAGATTGTTTATTGTAAGTGTATATAAAAACAAATGATTTATGTTGATTTTGTATTCTGCAACTTTGTTGAAATTGTGTATTAGTTACAACAGCTTTGTGTGTGTGTGTGTGCGTGTGTGTGTGTAATCTATCTTTCTACATATAAAACCATGTCATCTGTGAATAAAGATAATTTTACTTCTTTCCAATGAATGCCTTTTATGCCTTTTTATTGCCTAACTGCAATACTGCTGTACTGTGGACTGATTGTCCCCCAAATTCGTATGTTAAAGTCCTAATCTTTGATGTGTTGGTATTTGGAGGTGGGGACTTTGGGAGGTAATTTGGTCATGAAAATAAAGCACTGTGAATGGGCTTAATGCCCTTTTAAGAAAAGACATAGGAGAGATGATATTTCTGTCTGCAATGTGAAGATACAGCAAGGAGGAAGTCATCTGCAGACCCGAAAGAGAACTTAATAGGAATCAAACTGTCTGAGACCTTGATCTTAGATTCCCAGCCTTCAGAACTGTGAGAAATAGACATCTGTTATTTAAGTCACCCAGTTTATGGTACTCTGTTATAGCAGGCTTACTGACCAAGACAATTTATAACTTCCAATATTCTGTTGAATAAAAATGGTAAAATTGAACATTCTGATCTTGTTTCTGCTTTTGGAGGGAAAGCTTTTTCAGTCTTTCACCTTCAAGTATTATGTTACTGTTTTTTTTTTCATATGTGGCCTTTATTTTGTTGAGTAGTTTACATTCATTCCTAGTTTTTTATTAGTGTTTTTATCCATGAAAGAGTGTTAAATTTAGTCAAATGCTTTTTCTGCCCCAATTGAGTGATTGTGTGAAAATTTCCCCTTCAGTCTATTAATTTGGTGTGTATTACATGATTGATTTTCATATGTTAAGTCATCTTTGCATTGCAGGAATAAATTCCACTTGGTCATGATGTATAATCCTTCTACTATGCTGATGAATTTTGTTTGGTAGTATTTACTGGAATATTTTTCCATCAATATTCATAAGGGATATTCATCTGTAGTTTTATTTTCTTATAAAGGTTTTGTCTGGTCTTGATATCAGGGCAATACTAGCCTCTTAAAAAGAGTTAAGAATTATTCTCTTCTCTTCAATTTTTTGTTTGATAAGGATTGGTGCTATTTTTTTTTTTAATGTTTGGTGGTATATACCAATGAAGCCAACTGCTCTGGGATTTTCTTTGTTTGGAGTTTTTTTTTCTTTTTTTTTTTTCTTAGTGATTCAGTCTCCTCACTAGTTATAAATATTTGTCAACTTTGTTGATCTCTTTGAAGAACCGACTTCTGGTTTCATTGATTTTTCTCTTATTTTTATATTCTCTATTTTACTTATCTTTGTTCTAATCTTTATTTTTTCCTTCTTTCTGCTAGCTTTGAGGTTAGTTTGTTCTCTTTCTAGTTCCTTAAAGTATAAATTAGATTGTTGATTTGAGATCTTTCTTCCTTTTAATGTAAGAAGTTGCAGTTATAAATTTTCCTCTTTACAGCATTTAGTGCATTCTATAAATTTTGGTATACTGCATTTGCATTTTCATTTACCTATAAGCATTTTCTAATTTCTTTTGTGATTTCTTCCTTGATGCATTGGTTGTTTCAGATTGTACTGTTTAACTTCCACATATTTGTGATTTGTTTTCTGTTTCCCCTGGTTATTGATTTCTAGCTGCATCTTACTGTGTTCAGAAGATACCTTGTATATCAGTCTCTTAAAATCTGTTGAGGCTAGTTTTGTGCCTAAACATATATGGTCGATCCTGGAGAATGTCCAATGTGTACTTGAGAAGAATACTTGAGAAGAATGTGTATGTTGTTTTTGCTGGGTGTTTCATATACATCTGTTAAATTTATTTGGTTTATTGTATTGTTCAAATCCTCTATTTCTTATTTATTCTCTGCTTGGTTGTTCTATCCACAACAGAATAGGGTACTAAAATTTCCTCCTATTATTGTATGACTGTCTATATCTCTTAATTCTGACAGCTTTTTCTTTATATGTACTTTGAAGGTCTGTTATTAGGGGTGTAAGTGTTTGTTATATCAACTTGCTATATTGAAATTTTATTATTATAGAATGTCCTTTTACTCTCTTATAGACTTTTCTGATTTGTCTATTTTGTATGATATTCATATACCCCTTCCCCTATTCTCTTGGTTACTTTTATATAGAGTATCTTTTTCCATTCTTTCATTCTAAATCTATTTGTATATTTGAATCTACAGTGAATCTTTTATAGACAACATATAGTTAAATCATTTTTAAAAATCCATTTTTCGGGGGAGGAGCCAAGATGGAGGAATAGCATGGAAGTTTTTTGTGTTTCAAACATCCATGAAATACAGCTAGACCAACACTAAAGCACCCTGCACATCTAGGAAACTGATCTGAGGATCAATACAACAATCTGCATAACTTGAACCACAGAATTCAGCAGGAATTCACCCCAAAAGAAAGAGCAGGAAGAAATGAGAGCCAGGGACTTAACCAACACAGATACAAGCAAGATGTCTGAATGAGAATTTAGAATCACAATAATAAGAATACTAGCTGGAGTCGAAAATAGATTAGAATCCCTTTCTGCGAGATAAAAGGAGTAAAAGCTAGTCAGGATGAAATTTAAAAATGCTATAAGTGAGCTGCAATCTCAAATTGAGACTATGGATGAGGCAGAACAGAGTCTCAAATTGAGACTATGGATGAGGCAGAACAGAGAGTCAGTGATACAGAGGACAAACTTATGGAGAATAATGAAGCAGGAAACAAGAGGGAGATTAAGGCAAAAGAGCACGATTTAAGAATTATAGAAATCAGTGACTCATTAAAAAGGTACAGCATCAGAATCATAGGGGTCACAAAAGAGGAAGAGAGAGAAATAAGGTAGAAGGGTTATGTGAGCAAATCATAGTGGAAAACTTTCCTAACCTGGGGAAAGACACAGACATCAAAATCCAGGAAGCACAAAGGATTCCCATTAGATTCAACAAAAAGTGACCATCAACGAGGCATATCATAGTCAAATTCACAAAATACTCAGGCAAGGAGAGAATCATGAAAGCACCAAGGGAAAAAAAGTCCCTAACCTACAAGGCAAAACAGATCAGGTTTGCAGCAGACCTATCCACAGAAACTTGGCAGGCCAGAAAGGAGTGGCAGGATATATTCAATGTACTGAATCACAAAAACATGCAGCCAAGAATTCTTTATTCAGCAAGGCTGTCATTCAAAATAGAAGGAGAGATAAAAAGTTTCCCAGATAAACAAAAATTAAAGGAGTTTGTGACCACTAAACCAGCCCTGCAAGAAATTTTAAGGGGAACTATCTGAGGGGAGAAAAGATGAAAAAAACAACAACAAATAAGTAAGGACCAAAAGCAACAAAGGCTAGAAAGGACCAGAGAACACCAACAGAAACTCCTACTTTACAAGCAACATAATGACAATAAATTCATATCTTTCAGTACTTACTAGAGTGATATAATATGTAATAAATGTTATAAATGTTCCATTCTAAAGACATAGGGTAACAGAATGGATAAGAAAACAGGATCCATCTATATGCTGTTTACAAGAGACTCACTTTAGGCCTAAAGACACCTTCAGATTGAAAGTAAGGGGATGGAGAACCATCTATCATGCTACTGGTCAACAAAAGAAAGCCGGAGTAGCCATACTTATATCAGAAAATCTAGACTTTAAAATAAAGACTGTATCACCATTATAACTAAATAACTTGTCTAGTCATTGTATATATTTATCTGTCATTTTTTGACAGATTGGGGCCAGCTTGATGTTTTGAATCTTTAGCCCAATATGAAACCTAAAGGCTCATTAAATTTTTTTACCATTTTATTGAAAATATTTACAATCTGTTTTTGCAGTTTTATTGGTAATCTGTACCATAAAATTTGAAGACCACCATAAATCAAGGGAAATTTTGTATTCAGTCCTTTTCTGGTGTAATGTTAAAATTGTAGATTATTAATGCATGTCCACTGAATATAACCCTGGTTTTGTGATATAACTGCTTACATTTTATTGGTGATATTAGATTATTGGTTGCATTAAATAACTAAATTCTCATCGTGATTAATTGAAATTTTGTCTTGTTGCAGAAAATTATTTGTGCATATAAACTTTGTGCTTAGAGAATGTATGTGTTTTTGTCAGTATGGGAGGATGTAAATTTTGCATCATTAGTGAATTTACTATATTTGCAATGCTTTGCAAAATATAATAGGTATTTGATAGAGCATTGAGTGTAGTGTGTGTGTGTGTGTGTGTGTGTGTGTGTGTGTGTGTGTGTTGGTGGGTTAGGTACTGTTTACCATCACTACCAATCAAGGTTTTGTAAAGTATTCTCTAAGTAACTTCTATACCCACCCTTTTAATTGAGGAACAAAAGGCTCACCAAATGTGGTAAGGGCCTTTGGATACATTCTCAATTTAAAATTTATTATGGTAAAATATGCATAACCAGATTTACAGTTTAAACCATTTTTATGGATACAAATCAATGGCATTAATTTAAGTACATTCAGTGTTGCGTACATCATCACTATCTAGTTCTAGAGCTTTCTCAGTATCCCAGAAACTCTGGACCCATTAAACAATAGCTCCCTATTCCTCTCCCCACCCTAACCCCCCAAGCCCCTGGTAACCTTTATTCTTCTTTCTTTTTTTGAATTTGACTATCCAAATCACCTTTTATAGGTGGAATCATATAATATTTGTCCTTTGTGTCTTATTTCATTTAGCATAATGTTTTCAAGGTTCATCCATGTTGTGTTGATGTATCATATTTTGTTTATCCATTTATCTGTTGACGGACACTTAGGTTGATGAACACTTTTTTGCTATTGTGAATAATGCTACTATCAACATTTTTATACAAGTATCTGAGTCCCTACTTTAAATTCTTTTGAGTGTATATCTAGAAGCAAAGTTGCTGGGACATAGAGTAATTCTATGTTTAATTTTTTGAAGAAACCCAGTTTTTCATAGGGGCTGCACCATTTTATATTCCCACCAGCAGTGTACAAGGATTCCAGTGTCTCTACATTTTTACCAACATTAGTTATTTTTGTTTTGTTTTTTGTTTGTTTTTAATACTATCCCAATGAATAAAAAGTGTTAATTTTATTGTGGTTTTGATTTACATTTCTCTAATGGCTTATGGTACTAACTAAGCATCTTTTCATATGCTTTTTGGCTGTTTGTATATCGTCTGTGGAAAAATATCTTTTCAAGTCTTGCTCATTTTTAATTGGGTTGTGTTTTCTTGTTGAATTGTAGGAGATTTTAAAATCTGTTCTGGATATTAATCTATTATCTGATATACAATTTACAAATAATTCTATCCCATTCTATGGGTTGCCTTTTTACTTTCTTCATAGTGTCCTTTGATACACAAAATTTTTTATTTTAATGAAATTTAGTTTGCCTATTTTTGTTATCATTGCCTATGCTTTTGGTGTCCTATCCAAGAAAGAATTGCCAAGTCCAGTGTTATGAAGATCCACCTGTATGTTTTGTTACTCCTAAGAGTTTTAAAGTTTTAGCTCTTAAATTTATATCTTTGATCCATTTTGAGTTTTGTGCATGGATTCAATTTTGTTTTGTGTTTGGATATCCAGTTTTCCCAGCACCATTTGTTGAAAAGACTGCTCTTTGTCCTTTGCATTGTCTTGGCAGTCTTAGTTGAAATTAATTGACCATATATATGAGGGTTTATTTCTAGTTAGCATAACTAAGGGGTCTATCCACCAAGAAGACCTAACAATTGTAAACATTTAGCACCAAATGTGATAGTACCCAAATATATAAATCAATTAATCACAAACATAAAGAAACTCATTGATAGTAATACCATAATAGTAGGAGACTTCAACACCCTACTCACAGCAATGGACAGATCATCTTATCAAAAAATCAACAAGGAAACAATGACTTTGAATGACACACTGGACCAGATGGACTTAAAATATATATTCAGAACATTTCATCCTAAAGCAGTGGAATATGAATTCTTCTCCAGCGCACATGGACTGTTCTCCAGAATAGACCACGTAGTGGGACACAAATCAGCCCTCAGCAAGTACAAAAAGATCTAGATCATACTGTGCATATTTTCAGACCACAAGGCTATGAAACTCAAAATGAACAACAAGAAAAAATTTGGAAAGGTAACAAATACTTGGAGACTGAAGAACATCCTACTAAAGAATGAATGGGCTAACCAAGAAGTTAAAGAGGAAATTAAAAAGTATATGGAAGTCAATGAAAACAATAACACCACAACCCAAAACCTCTGGGATGCAGGAAAGGTGGTCATAAGAGGAAAGTATATAGAAAACCAGGCCTTCCTAAAGAAGGAAGAAAGATCTCAGATACACAACCTAACCTTAAAGAGCTGGAAAAAGAACAGCAAATAAAACCCAAAACCAACAGGAGACAGGAAATAATAAAGATTAGAGCAGAAATTAATGCTATCAAAACCAAAAAAAAAAAAAAAAACACACAAAAAAAACCCCAAACAACAACAACAACAATAACAAAAAACAATAGAAAAGATCAATGAAACCAGAAGCTGGTTCTTTGAAAGAATTAACAAAATTGATAAACCACTAGCCACTTTGATGAAAAATGAAAAGGAAAAGACCCAAATAAATAAAATCAAGAATGAAAGAGGAGAGATCACAACCAACACAGCAGAAATAAAAACAATAATAAGAGAATATTATGAGCAATTATATGCCAATAAAATGAGCAATCTGGAAGAAATGGACAAATTCCTGGAAACATATACACTATCAAAATTGAAACAGGAAGAAATAGAAAAGTTGAACAGACCCACAACCAGTAAAGGAATTTAATTAATAATCAAAAATCTCCCAAAAAACTAGAGTCCAGGGCCAGGTGGCTCCTTGGGGGAATTCTACCAAACATTTAAGGAAGAGTTTACACCTATTCTCTTGAAGCTGTTCCAAAAAATAGAAATGGAAGGAAAACTTCCAAACTCTTTCTATGAAGCCAGCACTACCTTGATTCCAAAACCCAACAGAGACCCCACTAAAAAGGAGAACTATAGACCAATTTCCCTGATGAACATGGATGCAAAAATCATCAACAATATTTAAGCCAACCAGATCCAACAATACATTAAAAAAAGTATTCACCACGACCAAGTGGGATTTATACCTGGCATTCAGGGCTGCTTCAATATCTGCAAAACAATCAATGTGATTCATCACATCAATAAAGAAAGGACAAGAACCTCTCAATAGATGCAGAGAAAGCATTTGACAAAATACAACATCCTTTCTTGATAAAAACCCTGAATAAAGTAGGGATAGAAGGATTATACCTCAAGATTATAAAAGCCATATATGAAAGATCCAACGCTAATATCATCCTTAATGGGGAAAAACTGGGAGCTTTCCCCCTAAGGAAGGTCAGGAACAAGACAGGGATGTCCACTCTCACCACTATTATTCAACATAGTATTGGAAGTCTTAGCCTCTGTAACCAGACAACACAAAGAAATAAAAGGCATCCAAATCAGCCAAGAGGAGGTCACACTTTCACTCTTCGCAGATGACATGATACCCTATATGGAAAACCCAAAAGATTCCACCAAAAAACTGCTAGAACTGATTCATGAATTGAGCAAAGTGGCAGGATATAAAATCAATGCACAGAAATCGGTTGCATTCCTATACACCAACAATGAAGCAACAAAAAGAGAAATCAAGAAATTGATCCCATTTACAATTGCACCAAAAACCATAAAATACCTAGGAATAAATCTAACCAAAGAGGTGAAAAATGTATACACTGAAAACTATAGAAAGCTTATGAAAGAACTTGAAGAAGACACAAAAAAAAATGGAAAAATATTCTATGCTCCTGGATAGGAAGAACAAATGTTGTTAAAATGTTGATACTATCCAAAGCAATCTACATATTCAATGCAATCCCTATCAAAATAACACGAACGGTCTTCACAGAGCTAGAACAAATAATCCTAAAATTTGTGTGGAACCAGAAAGACCCTAAATAGCCAAAGTAATGTTGAAAAAGAAAACCAAAGCAGGAGGCATCACAATCCCAGACTTCAAGCTATACTACAAAGCTATAATCATTAAGACAGTATGGTACTGGCACAGAAACAGACACTCAGATCAATGGAACAGAATAGAGAACCCAGAAATGGACCTACAATCATATGGCCAACTAGTCTTTGACAAAGCAGGAAAGAATATCCATTGGAAAAAAGACAGTCTCTTCAGCAACTGGTGCTGGGGAAACTGGACAGCGACATGCAGAAGAATGAACCTGGACGACTTTCTACACCATACACAAAAATAAACTCAAAGTGGATGAAAGACCTCAATGTAAGACAGGAAGTCATCAAAATCCTTGAGGAGAAAGCAGGCAGAAACTTCTTTGATCTTGCCCGCAGCAACTTCTTACTCAACACATCTCTGGAGGCAAGGGAAACAAAAGCAAAAATGAACTACTGGGACCTCATCAAAATAAAAACTTCTGCACAGCGAAGGAAACAATCAGCAAAACTAAAAGGCAACCGACAGAATGGGAGAAGATATTTGCAAATGACATATCAGATAAAGGGATAGTATCAAAATCTATAAAGAACTTATCAAACTCAACACCCAAAAAACAAATAATCCAGTGAAGAAATGGGCAAAAGACATGAATAGACACTTCGCCAAGGAAGACGTCCAGATGGCCAACTGACATATGAAAAAATGCTCAACATCACTCATCATCAGGGAAATACAAATCAAAACCACAATAAGATATCACCTCACACCTGTCAGAATGACTAACATTAACAACTCAGGGAACAGTAGATGTTGGCGAGGATGCAGAGAAAGAGGATCTCTTTTGCATTGTTGGTGGGAATGCAAGCTGGTGCAGCCACTCTGGAAAACAGTATGGAGGTTCCTCAAAAAACTAAAAATAGAACTACCCTACAACCCAGCAATTGCAGTGATAGGCATTTTTCCATGGGATACAGGTGTGCTGTTTTGAAGGGACACATGCACCCCCATGTTTATAGCAGCACTATCAACAATAGCCAAAGTATGGAAAGAGCCCAAATGTCCACTGATGGATGAATGGATAAAGAAGATGTGAGATACACACACACACACACACACACACACACACACACACACACACGCACAATGGAGTATTACTTAGCAATCAAAAAGAATTAAATCTTGCCATTTGCAACTATGTGGATGGAACTAGAGGGTCCTATGGTAAGTGAAATTAGTCAGAGAAACACAAATATCATATAACTTCACTCACATGAGGACTTTAAGACACAGAGCAGATGAACGTAAGGGAAGGAAAGAAAAAATAATATAAAAACAGGGAGAGGGACAAAACATAAAAGACTCTTAAATATGGAGAACAAAGGGTTGCTGGAGGGGATGTGGGGGGGGGGGAATGGGCTAAATGGGTAAGGGGCATTAAGGAATCTTCTCCTGAAATCATATGCTAACTAATTTGGATGTAAATTAAAAAAATAAAATTTAAATTTAAAAATTCAATTTTTTCCAGTATACATTCATTTAAGAGTTTAATCTATTTTTATTTTTAAACTATTTATTAATAAGTAGAAATTTGTTTCTGCCATTTTGCTTTTGTTTTCTTTAGGGTAATAGCTGTTTTGTCACTCATTTCTTGCATTGCTGTATTATTGTACTGAAGATTACTGTATTGAATCATTATTATTCTTTTCTCATTTCCTTCTGTGTACATACTATAATTATTTTTTCTTTTTTAAAAGTTTATTTATTTATTTATTTATTTATTTATTTATTTAGTAAGTAATCTCTACACCCAACATACAGATCAGACTCCCAACCCCGGGATTAAGAGTCACCTAGTCTTCTGACTGAGTTAGTCAGGTGCCCTGTAGCTATTTTCTTTGTGGTTACCATGGGGATTACATTTAACATCCTAAAGTTATAACATTCTAATTTGAATTTATATTAGTTCGAGTTTAATAGCAAACAAATCTCTGCTCCTATGCAGCTCCATCCTCACCCTCTCTAGTTATTGATGGCAAAAAAGACATATTGATACATAGTGTGCCACAAACCATGACTAGAAATTATTTTTCTATGTATTTATCTTTTAAAATTCATGGAAAATAAAAAGTGGAGTTAAAAACCCAAATTACAATAATACTATGTATTACCATGCATTTACTTTCATTAAAGATTTCAATTTACTCATATGGCTTTGAGCTCCTGTCTATCATCCTTTCATTTCTACCAGAAGTATTTCCTTTAGTATTTCTTGCAGGGAGGTCTAGTGCTAACAAACTCCTTCTGCCTTTATCTGGGAATGTCTTAATTTTCCCCCCTTTTTCAAACAATTTTGCTAAATATACAATTCTCAGTTGACAGTTTTCTTCTTTTAGCACTTTGAAAATCTCAACTCAGTGCCTTCTGGCCTCCAGGTTTATGGTGAGAAACATGCTGAAATTTTAATGAGGGTCCCTTGTATGTGATGAATAAATTCTCTTTTACTAATTTCAAGATTCTCTGTTTAGCTTTCAACAGTTTGATTATAACATGTTTCAGTGAGGGTCTTTTTGACTTATCCTGCTTGGGGTTTGTTGGGCCTCTTGGATTTCTAGATTTATAGCATGCTTCAAATTTGGGAAGTTTTTAGCCATTATTTTTTCAAATATCTCTCTGTTTCATTCTCTCTCTCCACCTTTAGGGACTCCTAAAATGCTTATGTGGATCTTCTTGATGATATTCCCTAGTCATCAAAGCTGTATTTTTTTTCTTTAATCTTTTTTAAAAATTTTTGTGCCTCAGACTTGATCATTTCAATTGTTCTTTCTTCAAGTCCTCCTATTACTTCATCGTCCTGCCAAAATGTTTTTTTTACTTTTTTTTTTAACTATTTATTTTTGAGAGAGAGAGACAGCAAGCAGGGGAGGGGCAGAGAGAGAGGGAAAGATGGAATCCCAAGCAGGCTCCATACTGTCATCACAGGGCCCAAATCAGGGCTCAATCTCACAAACCATGAGATCATGACCTGAGCCAAAACCAAGAGACATACATTTAACTGACCGAGCCACCCAGGCGTCCCACAAAAAAAAGTCTGTTTCTAAATTGCTTAATGTATTTTTCATTTCATTTGTACTTTTCAAATTCAGAATTAAATTTTGGTCCTTTTATGTTTTCCATGCCTTTATCATCGATATTTCTATTTTGCTCACACATCGTTTTTCTGCCCTTGTCCATGTGTTCCTTTGCTCTTTCAGTATCTTTAAGGAGACTGTTTTAAAGTCTTGGTCTAGAGCTAAGATGGAGGCATACTAGGAGGACCTTAGGCTTGCCTTGTCCCTCAAACGTAGCTAGATAACTATCAATCATTCTGAATACCCAAGAAATTGACCTGAAGACTTGACCTCTCCCCACCACCTCTGCATAGGTGCAGAGACCTGCTGAGGGTGACTAACCAGAACAAACTGCGCAACAAGGGGGAGAGAAGACACCACATTGAGGAAGGTAGGGATTGTGGAGACACGATGTGCAGAGAAATGGATTGTGAGTGCTGCAGAAGGCAGGGATCCCTAGTCCCAGGGAAATACAAGAGAAAGTGGAGTGCATAGGGATACACACAAGGAGAACACTTCCCCAAAACTATTGACTGTGTAAACAAGAGAGGCTGATTTTTGTTTTTGCAACCATAGGAGCTCAAACACTGGAGTCTTAGAGGTCAGCAGGCTTGGTTGGGATACAGACCTGAGGGCACTTCCCTACTCCTGGAGAGAAAGCAGGCAAGTAACCCCATGGTAGACAAAGCAATCTGAGGACCATCTAAGTAGCATGGGGAGAAACTGTTCAATCTTCTTGGAGCACATCTGTGAGAGATGGTGTTTGTAAGACAGGTCTCCCAGACAAAAGAGCTGGTCAGCAGCATTTCTTCCCCCCACCCCCATCTCTGCATAGATGCAGAGACCTGCTGAGGGTGACTAACGCAGACACTGGCTGTTTAGCCTGCTTTGCTCCAAATCTCATGCCTCTGTGCTCTGGCATGACTGCCCTTCTGGGTCAAACCTGCATCCACACCAGCATGGCGACACCCTCCCCCAGAAGACCAGCTCAGGACCCTGCCACAGCATGTCCCTAAAGTCTCGATTCTTAAAATCCAGCAGGCATAACTGGTATAAGGCCAAAGTGCACTGTACTCCAGGCAGGCAAGGAACTGGAAGACAGACAACATGAAAACAGTTATCTGAAAAATGCCTGGGACACAGGAGGGGAAATTATTCGCTCTTCTGAGTGTGTTTCTCTGAAAGCAGCAAGCACAGAGACCCTCTGTGGACAAAGGAGCTGGCTGACACCATTTCCCTCTCCCACCGTTCATCATAAACCAACCTCAGTAAATAGTGCCAATACTGGCTTCCTAACTTACTTACGCTGAGTCCTGCCCCTTGCACTCCACTAGTGCTGACTTTCCTGAGTAAGTGTGCCTAAGGACTAGCACAGTGGGCCCCTTCCCAAGAAGACCAGCTAAAAATCCCAAATACACCACATCTACTGACCATAGAGTTCTACAAGGCTTCAGTTCTTGTGGAAGTAACATTAGGCCTCTTTTAACAAGCATACAAGAGCATATCTAGTAAAAACTTGTCGCACTCTGGACATCTCCAAGACTACCCAATGCAGGCAAAGAGAGCCTCTGCAGATGACTGACCTGAGGGACAGAACAGCCAAAACATAGCAGCAGAGTGCACACACACACACACACACACACACACACACACACAACAAGTGATACTCCCTGACATTATATGATCTCTTCTTCATGAAGCCATTACTCTCAGGAGTAGGAAACATAACAAGATTTCCTAACATGCATAAGAAGATAGAACTCTAGATAAAATGCCAAGACAGAGGACTTCATCCCAAAAGAAAGAACAAGAAAAGTTCATGGCCAGAGATTTAAGAGAAACAGACATAAATATTATACCCAATGGATAATTTAAAGCAACAATCATAAGGATACTCACTGGGCTTGAGAAAGGCATGGAAGACATCAGGAAGACCCACATCAAGCGATAAAATAGCTTAAAAAGTCAGCCAGAAATGAAAAATGAAATTACTGAGATTCAAAACTGACTGGAGGGGTGCCTGGTTTGCTCAGTCAATTGAGCATCCGACATGATCTCGTGGTCTGTGAGTTCGAGCCCTGCGTTGGGCTCTGTGCTGACAGCTCAGAGCCTGGAGCCTGGTTTGGATTCTGTGTCTCCCTCTCTCTCTACCTCTCCCTGCTTATGCTCTGTCTCTGTCTCTGTCTCTCTCTTTCTCTGTCAAAAATAAACATTAAAAAAAACTGGATATAACAAAAGCAGGCCACCACCAAGACATATTGTATTTAAAGTGGCAAAATACAATAATAAAGAAAAAATCATAAAAGCATCAAGACAAAAGAAGTCCCCAAATTACAAGGGAGGATGCACAAGGCTAGCTGCAGATCTCTTCACAGAAACTTGGCAAGCCAGATATACATGATATGTTCAACATGCTGAGTGGGAAAAATCTGCAAGAGATGAAGAAGGGCACTGTATCATAGTAAAGGGAACTATAAAACAAGAAGATCTAACAATTATAAATATTTATGTACCCAAAATGGGAGAACCCAAATATATAAAACAATTAATAACAGTCATAAAGGAACATGTTGATAATAATATAGTAATAGTATGGGACTTTCACACCCCACTTATGTCGATAGATCATCTAAGGAGAAAATCAACAAGGAAACAATGGCTTTAATTACACACTGGGCCAGATGGACCTAACAGATATATTCATAACATTTCATCTTAAAGTGAGAGAATACATATTCTTTTCAAGTGCACATGGGTCATCCTCTAGAATAGATCACATACTAGGTTACAAAGTCCTTAACAAGTACAAAAAGATTGAGATCACACCACTCATATTCAAGAAGCAATAAAAATATCAAATCAACAACCTAATCTTAAACCTAAAGAAGATAGAAAAAGAACAACAAATAAAGTCTAAAACCAGCAGAAAATGGGAATTAATAAAGTTTAGAGCAGAAATAAATGATATGGAAACAGACAAACAAACAACAACAAAGAACAGGCCAGTGAAGGGGAGCTGGTTCTTTGGGAAAAAAAAAGTCACAAAATTGATGAAACTCTAGCCAGACTTATCAAAAACAAAAGAGAAAGGACCCAAATATATAAAAATCACAAATGAGAAAGGGGAAATAACAACCAGCATCACAGAAATACTGTTATAACAATGTTATGAAAAAATATATTGCCAACAAATTGGACAACCCAGGAAGAAATGGATAAATTCCTAGAAACATATAAACTACCAAAACTGAAACAGGGAGAAATAGAAAACTTGAAGATAGAAATGACAAGCAAAGAAATTGAATCAGCAAACAAAAGTCTCCCAAAAAACAAAATACGGTGCCAGAAGGCTTCACATGTATATTTTACCAAATATTTAAAGAAGAGATAATATCTATTCTTCTCAAACTATCCAAAAAAATAGAAATGGAAGGGAGACTTTCAAATGTATTCTATGAGGTCAACATTACCCTGATATGAAAACCAGGCAAAGACTCCACTAAAAAAGAGAACTATAGGCCAATATCCCTGATGAACATGGATGCAAGAATTTTCAATAAAATACTAATAAATTATATCTAACAGTACATTAAAAGTTTCATTCAAAATAATAGAGTCGGATTTATTCCTGGGCTGCAAGGGTGGTTCAATATTCTGAAATCAATCAACATCATACATCACATTAAAAAAAGAAATGGTAAGAATCATATGATCCACTCAATTGATGCAGAAAAAGCACTTGACAAAGTATACTTGACAAAGTATAACTTCCACTCATGAGAAAAACTCTCAACGAGTAGGTTTAGAGGAAATAAATCTCAACATAATAAAGTTTATATATGAAAACTCCACACTAATATACTCAAAGGGGGGGGGGGGAAATGAGAGCTTCTCCTCTATAGTCAGGAATAAGACAGGGTGTCCACTCTCAGCACTGTTATTTAACAGAGTAATGAAAGTCCTAGATGCAGCAATCACAAAAGAAAAAGAAAACAAAAAGGCATCCAAACCAGCAAGGAAGAAGTCAAACTTTCATTCACTATTTGCAGATAACATGATACTTTATAGAGAAAAACCAAAGGACTCCAATGAAATATTGTTAGAACAGATACACAAATTCAGCAAAGTCGCAGGATACAAAATCAACATGCAGAAATTTCTTGTGTTACTATACACCAATAATGAAGCAGCAGAAAGAGAAATCAAGCAATTGATTCCATTTACAATTATCAAAACCATAAGATACATAGGAATAAATCTAACCAAAGAGGTAAAAGATCTGTACTCTGAAAACCATAAAACAGTGATGAAAGAAATTGAAGATGACACAAAGAAATGGAAAAACTTTTCATGCTCATGGATCTCAAGAACAAATATTGTTAAAATGCCATACTACTCATAGCAATCTACACATTTAATGCAATCCCTATCACAATGCCACCATTTTTCACAGAGCTAAAACAAATAATCTTATAATTTGTATGGAAACACAAAAGACCACAAATTCCAAAGCAATATTGAAAAAGAAAAGGCAAAGCTGGAGTCATCACAATTTCAGACTTTAAGTTACATTACAAAGTTGTAGTGATCAAAACAATATGGTACTGGCACCAAAACAGACACATAGGTCAATGGAACAGAATAGAAAACCCAGAAATGGACCCAAATCCATATGGTCAATTAGTCTTCAAAAAAGCAGGAAAAAATATCCAGTAGAAAAAAGACCATTTTATCAACAAATAGTGCTGGAAAAACTGGATAGCAACATGTAGAAGAATGAACCTGGACCACTTTCTTATACCATACACAAAAACAAATTTAAAATGGATGAAATACATAAATGTGAGACAGGAAACCATCAAAATACTAGAGGAGAACACAGGCAGTAACTTCTTGAACATTGACCATAGCTACTTCTTACTAGACTCACCAGTGGAGGCAAGGGAAACAAAAGCAAAAATGAACAATTGCAACCTCATCAAAATAAAAGTCTTCTGCACAGCAAAGGAAACAATCAACAAAACTAAAAAGCAACCTTCAAAATGAAAGAAGATATTTGCAAGTGACATAACTGACAAAGGGTTAGTCCCCAAAATATATAAAGAACTTATAAAAATGAACACCCCCCAAAAATAATCCAGTTAAAAATGGGCAGAAGACACAAATAGGCATTTTTCCAAAGAAGACGTACAGATGGCCACCAGATACATGAAAATATGCTCAACATTATTCATCATCAGGGAAATGAGATATCACCTCACACCTGTCAAAATGGCTAAACTTAACAACATGGGAATTACAGATATTGGCAAAGATGAGGAAAAGGGGGAACCTTCTTACACTGTTGATGGGAACTGTTGTAACCAGTCTGGAAAACAGTACAGAGGTTCCTCAAAATGTTAAAAATAGAACTACCCTACGATCCAGCAATTGCAGTAGTAGATATTTACCGAAAGGATACAAAAATACTGATTCAAAGTGATACATGCACTCTGATGTTTGTAGCAGCATATCACAATAGCCAAATTATGGAAAGAACGTAAATATCCACTCACTGATGAATGAATAAAGAACATGTGGCATACACACGCACACATACACACACGCATGTGTGTGTATGTGTGTGTGTGTGTAATGGAATATTACTCAGCCATAAAAGAGAATGACATCTTGGGATTTGCAATGAAGTAGATGGAGTTAGAGTGTTATGCTAAGCGAAATAAGTCAGTCAGGAAAGACAAATATATGATTTCGTTCATATGTGGAATTTAAGAAACAAAACAGATGAATGTAGGCAGAAAAAAAAAGAGAGGCAAACCATAATACAGACTCTTAACTACAGAGAAAAAACTGAGGGTTGCTGGATGGGAGGTGAGTGGGCGGATGCGTTCATTGGGTGATGGGTATTACAAAGGGCACTTGTTGAGATCAGTACTGCGTATTGTATGTAAGTGATGAATCACTAAATTCTATACCTGAAGAAAAAATAAAATAAAATATACTATTGTAGCTATCAAGCAAAAGGAATATTATGTTAAGCAAATAAATCAGAGAAAGATAAAGACCATATGATTTCACTCATGTTTGGAATTTAAGAAACAAAACAGATGAGAGAAAAAAAGAGAGGCAAACCAGGAAACAGACTCTTAACTATGAAGAGCAAACTGAGGGTTGCTGGAGAGGAGGTGAGCAGGGGGATGGGTTAAATGGGTGATGGGTATTAAGGAGGACACTTGTTGTGATGAGCACTGGGTGTGGTATGTAAGTATTGAATCACTAAATTCTACACCTGAAACTAATATTACATTATATGTTAACTAACTGGAATTTAAATAAGAACTTTTTAAAAAAGTCTTTGTCTAGTAAGTCTCTCATTTGGTCTTTCTCAGTAATCATTTCTGTCAATCATTTGTACCTTTGAATGAGTCAGACTTCCCTGGATTTTTTGTTTTTGTGTGCCTTATGATTTTTTGATTTTTGAAAACTGAACATTTATATCTTTTAATGTGGTAACTCTGGAAATCAGAGGCAAAAGAAAGAAAGGCAGACAGACAAACTTTTGAATTATTGGGTGCATTAGGGCATATGCCACACAGTCTGACACTTTTATGTGACTTTTTATTGCTCGAAACTATTTACAAAGTGGGATAAGACCCTTACCTTATGTTTAAAAAGTGCAATTGCATGATAGATTTCTGATGTTTGCTAGGATATTTTCTGAGACCTTTTCCATTTCCACAAACTTGCAAATATATTTGTATCATAGCAGTTGAGTTTATTCTGAGGCACTTTCACAAAGAACAAAATCAAGTCAGACACTTAATCGACTAAGCCACCCAGGTGCCCCTCCCAATGCTATAAAAACTTAATCTTTATAGGTTTGTTTTCTCTTTTCCCAAGATTTCTTCAGAACATCTTTGGCTGTACTGTGGTGTTTTGTGTAAATGGAAAAATATACCAAGAACTTCATTTTTGTGGCTGAATAATATTCTATTGTATATATATGGCACATCTTCTTTATCCATTTATTTATTGATGGACAGTTGGGCTGCTTCCATCATTTAGCTATTGTAAATAATGCTGCTATAAACATAAGGGTATATGTATCCTGTTGAATTAGTTTTTTTTTTGAATATTTTGGGGGTAAATACCCAGCAGTGTGATTAGTGGATCATATGGTAGTTTTATTTTTTTATAAGAGCAAATAAATTTGAGACCTAAATTGTTTTAAAATTTAAGTCCATGTTATTTAACATATAGCGTAGTAATGGTTTCAGGAGTGGAACTTAGTGATTCATCACTTACATGTAACACCCAGTGCTCATTCCAACAAGTGCCCTACTTAATGCCCATTACCCATTTAGCCCATCCTCCCACCCCTCCTGCAACCCTCAGTTTGTTCTCTGTATTTAAGAGTCTCTCCTGGTATGTCTCCGTCTCTCTTTTTATCTTATTTGTCCTTCCCTTCCCCCATGTTCTATTTTTAACTTTTTGAGGAACCTCCATACTTCCATTCCAGAATGGCTGCACCAGTTTGCATTCCCACCAACAGTGCAAGGGAGTTCATTTTCCTCCACATCCTTGCCAACACTTGTTTCTTGTGTTTTTGATTTTAGCCATTTTGACAGGTGTGAGATCTTACTATAGTTTTATTCAGCAATAATTGGAATGAAATCTTGCCATTTGAAATGACATGGGTAGAGCTAGAGGGTATAATGCTAAGTGAAATAAGTCAGGGAAAGATAAATACCATATGATTTCAGTCATCTGCAGAATCTAGGAAACAAAACAAATAAGCAAAGAAAAATAAAAGAAAGGGAGAAACAAACCATGATGTGGACTCTTTATTACAGAGAACAAACTGACGGTTACCAGAAGGGAAGTGGGTGGGGGGATGGGTAAAGTAGGTGATGGGGTTTAAGGAGTTCACTTGTCATGATGAGCACCGAGTGATGTTTGGAATTGTTGAATCACTATATTGTACACCTGAAACTAATATAGCACTGTATGCTAACTATACTGAAATTTAAATTAAATTAAATTTAAAAAAGAAGTTCATTTTTGTAAACAATTCTAATTTTTGTTTCCTATATTTACCAGCTCCCCTTCCATTTCTCTAATCCTTTTTTTCAGTTTTATTGAAATATAATTAACCCATAACATTATATTAGTTTCAGATGTACCAGATAATGATCTGATATATCTATATGTTGCAAAATGAGCACCATAAAAAGTTTAGCTAACATCTATCACCTCACATAAATACAAAAATGTTTTCTTGTGATAAGAACTTTTAAGATTTACTCTGTTGGCAACTTTCAAATATACAATACAGCATTATTAAATATAATCAACATGATGTATACTATATATATATATATATATGTGTTTTTATATACAGTATATATATATATATATATACTGTATATCAGAACATATTTATCTTACAACTAGAAGCCTGTACCTTTGACCAACTCTATTCATTTCCACCATCCCCACCACCTGGTATCCATCAATCTGTTTTCTGATTCTACAAGTTCTTTTTTGTGGGTTGTTTTTTTTTAGATTCCACATATAAATGAAATCATACAGTATTTATATTTTTCTGTCTGACTTATTTTATTTAGCACAATGCCCTCAAGGTCTATCCACGTAATCACAAATGGCATGAATTTTTATGACTAAATAGTATTCCATCATGTGTATGTGTGTGTATATGTAATATTTCTTTATCATTCATCCATCAATGAACACTTAGGCTGTTTCCATGTCTTGGCTATTTTAATACTACAGTGAACATGGGGGTGCAGCTATCTTTTTGAGATAGTGATTTTATTTTCTTCAGGAGGTGGAATTGCTGAATTATATACTAGTTCTATTTTTAACTTTTTGATGAGCCTCCATACTGTTTTCTACTGTTTGTAGCAATTTATATTCTCACCAATAGTGAACAAGGGCTCCTTTTCTTTACACCCTTGACAACATTTGTTATGTCTTGTCTTTTTGATAACACCATGTTATCATGTGTGAGATGATAGCTCATTGTGATTTTGATTTGCATTTCCCTGATGATTTAGTGATATTGAGCATCTTCTCATGTGTCTGTTGGTTATTTGTATATCTTCTTTGGAAAATGTCTAGTTCCCATCCCCAATTTTATTCAGATTTTTATGCTAGTTATGAGTTCATTATATGTATTTTAGGTATTAACTTCTTGTCAGACATATGATTTGCAAATGTTTTCTCCCATTTGAAAAGGGTGCCTTTTCATTTTGTTGATAATTTTCTTTGCTGCAAAGATGCTTTTTTAGCTTGATGTACTCCTACTTGTTTATTCTTGTTTTTATTGCCTTTTTAAAATAAAATTTAAAAAAATCATTGCTAAAACTGATGTCAAGCATCTTACTCCCAGTGTTTTCTTCCAGAAACTTTGTGATTTTAGGTCTTATGTTCATTCTTTAATCCATTTTGAGTTTATTTTTGTGGATGGTGTAAGATAAGCGTCCAGTTTTGCATATGGCTTGTTCGATTTTCCCAATACCACTTATTCAAGAGACTATCTTTTTCCTGTATATATTCTTAGCTCCTTTGTCACAAATTAACTGACCATGTATGTATGGATTTATTCCTGGGGTCTCTATTCTGTTTCTTTGATTTATATGTGTTTGTATGTCTTACCTATAGTGTATTGATTACTATAGCTTTGAGTTATAGTTTGAAATCAGGAAGTGTGATGCCTCTAGCTTTGTTCTTTCTCAAGATTGTCTTGGCTATTCAAGATCTTTTATGGTTCCATATAAATTTAAGATAATTAGTTTTGTTTCTGTGAAAATTGCCATTGAAATTTTGATACAAGTTGCATTAAATCTATGGATTGCTTTGTGTAGTAATAGACATTTTAACAATATTAATCCTTCCAATTCATGAATATAGTAAATATTTCCATTTATTTGTGTCTTCTTCAATTTCTTTTATCAACATCATATAGTTTTCAGTATACAGGACTTTTACCTCCTTCGTAAAATTTATTCATAAGTATTTTGTTCTTTTCAGGCACTATAAATGGAGTTGTTTTGCTAATTTCTATTTCTGATAACTCATTGTTAATGTATAAAAATGCAACTGCTTTTGGATATTGATTTTGTATCCTGCAACTTCACTTAATTTATTCTAACAGTATTTTTGGTGAAATCTTTAGGATCTTCTGTATATTATATCATGTCATCTGCAAATAGATGCCATTTTACTCCTTCCTTTCTAATTTGGATGTCTCTTTCTTTTCTTTCTTTCTTTCTTTCTTTCTTTCTTTCTTTCTTTCTTCTTTTCTAAAGAAAGGATGAAATAGGCATCCTTATCTTGTTGATCTTAGAAGATCTTAGAAGATCTTGATCTTAGAAGAAAAGCTTTTAGCTTTTCGCCATTGAGTGTGATGTTAACCATAGTTTTTATCATGTTGAGGTGCTATGCTTTGTAAGTGTTGAAGGGTGCTCTGTGCTGGGTATCAGCCTACAGTGTAAAATTAAGGTCTTCTCGGGTCTTTTCTGAACCTGCATCTTTTTCTGGGCATGTGGGGTAACTTTCTAAATTCTCCCATATAAGCAATGCTTTTGAATGTCCTAATTCTTAAAGTCAGTCAAGCCTTTCCCTGAAAGCTGCAAGCCTTCCAATAGACTTCCAGAGTCCCACAATCTGCCAGTAAAATTATTGTCTAGGTGGAGAAGAGAATTCCTGGAGTTTTCTACTCCATCATCTTTCCTGATCTGTCTACATTGAATTTCAGCATCTCCCTACATTGAATTTTAGAAGATATCATCAACAGTGTGTGTGTGTGTGTGTGTGTGTGTGTGTGTGTGTGTGTGTGTAGTTTAAAAAATTACCATATATTTCATATATTACTCTGAGTTTTATACAATTAAACAAATATTCATATTTTCTTAATATGAAATTTATTGTCAAATTGGTTTCCGTACAACACCCAGTGCTCATCCCAACAGGTGCCCTCCTCAATGCCCATTACCCACTTTCCCCTCTCTCTCACACCCATTCTCAGTTTATTCTCAGTTTATAAGAGAGGCTTATGGTTTGCCTCCTTTCCTCTCCGTAACTTTTTCCCCCTTCCCCTCCACCATGGTCTTCTGTTAAGTTTCTCAGGACCCACAGAAGAGGTATCTGTCTTTCTCTCTATGACTTATTTCACTTAGCATAACACTCTCCAGTTCCAAACACGTTGCTACAAAAGGCCATATTTCATTCTTTCTCATTGCCAAGTAGTGTTCCATTGTGTATATAAACCACAACTACTTTATCCATTCATCAGTTGATGGACATTTAGGCTCTTTCCATAATTTGGCTATTGTTGAAAGTGCTGCTATAAACATTGAGGTACAAGTGCCCCTATGCATCAGCACTCCTGTATCCCTTGGGTAAATTCCTAGCAGTGCTATTGCTGGGTCATAGGGTAGATTTTTTAAATTTTTTTGAGGAACCTCCACACTGTTTTCCAGAGCAGCTGCACCAGTGTGCATTCCCACCAACAGTGCAAGAGGGTTCCCGTTTCTCCACATCCTCACCAGCATCTATTGTCTCCTGATTTGTTCATTTTCACCACTCTGACTGATATGAGGTGATATTTCAGTGTGGTGTTGATTTGTATTTCCCTGATGAGGAGCGACGTTGAGCATCTTTTCATGTGTCTGTTGGCCATCCGGATGTCTTCATTAGAGAAGTGTCTATTCATGTCTTCTTCCCACTTCCTCACTGGATTATTTGTTTTTCAGGTGTGGAGTTTGGTGAGCTCTTTATAGATTTTGGATACTAGCCCTTTGTCCGATATGTCATTTGCAAATATCTTTTCCCATTCCGTTGGTTGCCTTTTAGTTTTGTTGCTTGTTTCCTTTGCTGTGCAGAAGATTTTTATCTTCATAAGGTCCCAGTAATTCATTTTTGCTTTTAATTCCCTTGCCTTTGGGGATGTTTCAAGTAAGAGATTGCTACGGCTGAGGTCAGAGAGGTCTTTTCCTGCTTTCTCCTTTAGGGTTTTGATGGTTTCCTGTGTCACATTCAGGTCCTTTATCCATTTTGAGTTTATTTTTGTGAATGGTGTGAGAAAGTGGTCTAGTTTCAACCTTCTGCATGTTGCTGTCCAGTTCTCCCAGCACCATTTGTTAAAGAGACTGTCTTTTTTCCAGTGGATGTTCTTTCCTGCTTTGTCAAAGATGAGTTGGCCATACGTTTGTGGGTCTAGTTCTGGGGTTTCACTTCTATTCCATTGGTCTATGTGTCTGTTTTTGTGCCAATACCATGCTGTCTTGATGATGACAGCTTTGTAGTAGAGGCTAAAGTCTGGGATTGTGATGCCTCCTGCTTTGGTCTTCTTCTTCAAAATTACTTTGGCTATTCAGGACCTTTTGTGGTTCCATACAAATTTTAGAATTGCTTGTTCTAGCTTCAAGAAGAATGCTGGTGCAATTTTGATTGGGATTGCATTGAATGTGTAGATAGCTTTGGGTACTACTGACATTTTGACAATATTTATTCTTCCAATCCATGAGCAGGGAATGTCTTTCCATTTCTTTAAATCTTCTTCAATTTCCTTCATAAGCTTTCTATAGTTTTCACCACACAGATCTTTTACATCTTTGGTTAGATTTATTCCTAGGTATTTTGTGCTTCTTGGTGCAATTGTGCATGGGATCAGTTTCTTTATTTGTCTTTCTGTTGCTTCATTAGTAGTGTATAAGAATGCAACTGATTTCTGTACATTGATTTTGTATCCTGCAACTTTGCTGAATTCATGGATCAGATCTAGCAGAATTTTGGTGGAGTTTATCGGATTTTCCATGTATAGTATCAT
This sequence comes from Leopardus geoffroyi, assembly GCF_018350155.1. NCBI lineage: Eukaryota > Metazoa > Chordata > Mammalia > Carnivora > Felidae > Leopardus > Leopardus geoffroyi. The sequence goes on along the minus strand of NC_059332.1, from coordinate 28,777,814 downwards.
GTCATCTGCAAAAAGCGAAAGCTTGACTTCATCTTTGCCAATTTTGATGCCTTTGATTTCCTTTTGTTGTCTGATTGCTGACGCTAGAACTTCCAACACTATGTTAAACAACAGCGGTGCAAGTAGGCATCCCTGTCGTTTTCCTGATCTCAGGGAAAAAGCTCTCAGTTTTTCCCCATTGAGGATGATGTTAGCTGTGGGCTTTTCATAAATGGCTTTTATGATGTTTAACTATGTTCCTTCTATCCCGACTTTCTCGAGGGTTTTTATTAAGAAAAGGTGCTGGATTTTGTCAAAGGCCTTTTCTGCATCGATTGACAGAATCATATGGTTCTTATCTTTTCTTTTATTAATGTGATGTATCACGTTGATTGATTTGCGAATGTTGAACCAGCCCTGCATCCCAGGAATGAATCCCACTTGATCATGGTGAATAATTCTTTTTATATGCTGTTGAATTCGATTTGCTAGTATCTTATTGAGAATTTTTGCATCCATCTTCATCAGGGATATTGGCCTGTAGTTCTCTTTTTTTACTATGTCTCTGTCTGGTTTAGGAATCAAAGTAATACTGGCTTCATAGAATGAGTCTGGAAGTTTTCCTTCCCTTTCTATTTCTTGGAATAGCTTGAGAAGGATAGGTATTATCTCTGCTTTAAATGTCTGGTAGAACTCCCCTGGGAAGCCATCTGGTCCTGGACTCTTATTGGTTGGGAAATTTTTGATAACCCATTCAATTGCTTCGCTGGTTATGGGTCTGTTCAAGCTTTCTATTTCCTCCTGATTGAGTTTTGGAAGAGTGTGGGTTTTAGGAATTTGTCCATTTCTTCCAGGTTGTCCAATTTCTTGGCATATAAGTTTTCATAGAATTCCCTGATAATTGTTTGTATCTCTGAGGGATTGGTTGTAATCATTCCATTTTCATTCATGATTTTATCTATTTGGGTCATCTCCCTTTTCTTTTTGAGAAGCCTGGCTAGAGGTTTGTCAATTTTGTTTATTTTTTCAAAAAACCAACTCTTGGTTTCGTTGATCTGCTCTACAGTTTTTTTAGATTCTATATTGTTTATTTCTGCTCTGATCTTTATTATTTCTCTTCTTCTGCTGGGTTTGAGGTGTCTTTGCTGTTCTGCTTCTATTTCCTTTAGGTGTGCTGTTAGATTTTGTATTTGGGATTTTTCTTGTTTCTTGAGATAGGCCTGGATTGCAATGTATTTTCCTCTCAGGACTGCCTTCACTGCATCCCAAAGCATTTGGATTGTTGTATTTTCATTTTCGTTTGTTTCCATATATTTTTTAATTTCTTCTCTAATTGCCTGGTTGACCCACTCCTTCTTTAGTAGGGTGTTCTTTAACCTCCATGCTTTTGGAGGTTTTCCAGACTTTTTCCTGTGGTTGATTTCAAGCTTCATGGCATCGTGGTCTGAAAGTATGCATGGTATAATTTCAATTCTTGTATACTTATGAAGGGCTGTTTTGTGACCCAGTCTGTGATCTATCTTGGAGAATGTTCCATGTGCACTCGAGAAGAAAGTATATTCTGTCGCTTTGGGATGCAGAGTTCTAAATATATCTGTCAAGTCCATCTGGTCCAATGTCTCATTCAGGGCCCTTGTTTCTTTATTGACCATATGTCTAGATGATCTATCCATTTCTGTAAGTGGGGTGTTAAAATCCCCTGCAATTACCACATTCTTATCAATAAGGTTGCTTATGTTTGTGAGTAATTGTTTTATATATTTGGGGGCTCTGGTATTCTGCACATAGACATTTATAATTGTTAGCTCTTCCTGGTGGATAGACCCTGTAATTATCATATAATGTCCTTCTTCATCTCTTGCTACAGCTTTAACTTAAGGTCTAGTTTGTCTGATATAAGTATGGCTACTCCAGCTTTCTTCTGGCTTCTAGTAGCTTGATAAATAGTTCTCATCCCCTCACTCTCAATCTAAAGGTGTCCTCAGATCTAAAATGAGTCTCTTGTAGACAGCAAATAGATGGGTCTTGTTTTTATCCATTTTGAAACCCTATGTCTTTTGGTTGGCGCATTTAATCCATTTACATTCAGTGTTATTATTGAAAGATATGGGTTTAGAGTCATTGTGATGTCTGTATGTTTTGTGCTTGTAGCAATGTCTCTGGTACTTTGTCTCACAGGATCCCCCTTAGGATCTCTTGTAGGGCTGGTTTAGTGGTGACAAATTCCTTCAGTTTTTGTTTGTTTGGGAAGACCTTTATCTCTCCTACTATTCTAAATGACAGACTTGCTGGATAAAGGATTCTCGGCTGCATATTTTTTTCTGTTCATCACATTGAAGATCTCCTGCCATTCCTTTCTGGCCTGCCAAGTTTCAGTAGAGAGATTGGTCACAAGTCTTATAGGTCTCCCTTTATATCCCTAGCTGCTTTCAGAATTTTCTCTTTATCCTTGTATTTTGCCAGTTTGACTATGATATGTCATGCAGAAGATCAATTCAAGTTACGTCTGAAGGGAGTTCTCTGTGCCTCTTGGGTTTCAATGCCTTTTTCCTTCCCCAGTTCAGGGAATTTCTCAGCTATTATTTCTTCAAGTACACCTTCAGCACCTTTCCCTCTCTCTTCCTCCTCTGGAATACCAATTATGCGTAGCTTATTTCTCTTTAGTGCATCACTTAGTTGTCTAATTTTCCCCTCATACTCCTGGATTTTTTTTTATCTCTTTTTTCTCAATTTCCTGTTTTTCCATAATTTTATCTTCTAGTTCATCTATTCTCTCCTCTGCCTCTTGAATCCGAGCCGTGGTCATCTCCATTTGATTTTGCAGCTCATTAATAGCATTTTTAAGCTCCTCCTGGCTGTTCCTTAGTCCCCTGATCTCTGTAGCAAGAGATTGTCTGCTGTCCTCTATACTGTTTTCAATCCCAGCGATTAATTTTATGACTATTATACTAAATTCACTTTCTGTTTATTTAAATCCTTTTTGATCAGTTCATTGGCTGTTGTTATTTTCTGGAGATTCTTCTGAGGGGAATTCTTTCGTTTGGTCATTTTGGATAGTCCCTGGAGTGGTGCGGACCTGCAGCCACTTCCCCTGTGCTGTGCTGTATAACTGGAGTTGGTGGGCGGAGTCGCAGTCAGACCTGATGTCTGCCCCCTGCCCACCGCTGGGGCCACAGTCAGACTGGCGTGTGCCTTCTCTTCCCCTCTCCTAGGGGCGGGATTCACTGTGGGGTGGCGTGGCCCATCTGGGCTACTTGCACACTGCCAGGCTTGTGGTGCTGGGGATCTGGCGTATTAGCTGGGGTGGGTAGGCAAGGTGCACGGGGGCAGGAGGGGCAGGCTTAGCTCGCTTCTCCTTAGGTGATCCACTTCAAGAGGGGCCCTGTGGCAGCGGGAGGGAGTCAGACCCGCTGCCAGAGGGGTGGCTCCGCAAAAGCACCATGTTGGGTTTTGCGTGGAGCAAGCAAGTTCTCTGGCAGGGGCTGGTTCCCTTTGGGATTTTGGCTGGGGGATGGGCGAGGGAGATGGCGCTGGCGAGTGCCTTTGTTCCCCGCCATGCTGCGCTCTGTCTTCCGGGGCTCAACAACTCTCCCTCCCGTTGTCCTCCAGCCCTCCCTTTCTCAGAGCAGAGCTGTTAGCTTATAACCTTCCAGATGTCAAGTCCCGCTTGCTGTGGGAACACACTCCCTCCGGCCCCTCCGCTTTTGCCAGCCAGACTCGGGGTCTCTGCTTGGCCGGCGGGTCGCCCCTCCGTCCCGGTTCCCTCCCACCAGTCCATGGAGCACCACCGCCTCTCTGCCCTTCCTAGTCTCTTCTGTGGGCCTCTTGTCTGCACTTGGCTCCGGAGACTCTGTTCTGCTAGTCTTCTGGTGGTTTTCTGGGTTAGTTAGGCAGGTGTAGGTGGAATCTAAGTGATCAGCATGATGCGCGGTGAGCCCAGCATCCTCCTACGCTGCCATCTTCCCTCCCTCCTCCCAACATCATTTTGAAAAACTTCTGCTACTACATTATGTTGGCCATTATTATCACATAATAAAATCATTACACAGCCTTATAGTCAGAATTTTAATTTTTAAGTGTCCTTTATCCATGTTTACTTTGTAAGTATAAGACATCTCTTGGTTAAAGGTCCATCTCATAATGACCATTTCTCTAAGAACAGTCCCCAAACGCAGACAGACTTCTAGGGTTAGGACTCATCTGCATAAATGCCCCTGACCTCAGAGCTATAGTTAATCAACCCAAAGGTGGGCATCTGACCTAACCTGAGTCAAATTGTTTCTCCCAGGGATTTAAAATCTGGAAGTAAGAATCCAGAGATGAGGAGTTGTTGGAGGAAAATCATGTAATTGCAGTATCCAGGGAGTGAAGCCTCATGAGTTCCTACTGATCAAATTTTGGAGACATGCTGGGTATTTCTCTTCTGACTCTTAGTTGCTTTACTTTTCCTTTGATTCTGTAAGATAACCCATTGTTCACTGCCTAGCCAAGAACTCTCCTTTGTTCTTCTTTGCCTAAAAACCCCAGATATTTCCCATGATAGTTTCATGAGATGACTTTCCAGGGTTCCCAGACAACATAGATTATCTTTGCCAGAAACTCTATTTTCATACTTCCTAGAAAAAAAAAGGGGCCATAAAATCCAGTTCTAAGCAAGGATGCATAAGAGAAGTTTGAAGGAAGGATTCTAGAATGGGTCTCCCTTTTCTTTCTGGTCTTCAACGCAGACATAGTGTCTAGAACTGCAGCAGCAGCAGCAACAACAGCAGCAGCAAACACATTAAAGATGGTGGAGTAGACAGGGTGTCTAGGTGGCTCAGTTGGTTAAGCCTCCGACTTTGGCTCAGGTCGTGATCTCATGGTTCGTGAGGTCAAGCCCTGCACTGGGCTGTGTGCTGACAGCTCAGAGCCTGGAGCCTGCTTCACATTTTGTGTCTCCCTCTCTTTCTGCCCCTCTCCCCATCTATGCTCTCTCTCTTTCAAAAATAAACATTAAAAAAAAAAAGATGGTGGAGTAGAAAGAGAAAAGAGAAAAGAAATAAAAGATCCCGATGGACAACCCAACTTTGATCTCACTGCCTCCAGATCTCATTTTATCACAGAAAAAATATATCCCTATTTCTTTAAGTCACTATAGCCAGGTTTTTTATTTGTAGCTGCAAACATTCTTCACCAATGCTTCATAGTAGCCAGAATAATAGTCCTTCAAAGATGCCCACATTCTAATCCCTGGTACTTGTAAATATGTTGCTTTACATGGCAAAAAAAATGACTTTGAAAATGTGATTAAGGTTAAGGACCTTGGAATAAAGAAATTACCCTTCCCCATTCTAAACATGTGAGTCCTTAAAAGTGGAAGATAATTAGGGGTGCCTGGGTGGCTCAGTCACTTGAACTTCCTACTGTAGCTCAGGTCATGATTTCATGGTTCTTGGGTTTGAACCCCACATCAGGCTTTGCGCTGGCAGTGAAGAGCCTGCTTCGGATTCTCTGTCTCCCTCTCTCTCTGCCCCTCCCCTCTTTGCTCTCTCTCTCTCAAAAGTAAATAAACATTAAATAAAAAGTGGAAGACAATTAAAGAAGAGCGAGTCAGAAAGATACAATATGAAAAGGATTCAAGCTGTCAATGCTTTGAAGACAGAAAAAGCACCTAGTGACCTCTAGAAGCTGTAAATGGCCCTCAGCTTACAGCCAGCAAGAAAACATGAACATAGGCCCTACAACTGCAGAAACTGAATTTTGCACACAAACCAATGAGAAGGTAACAGATTTCCCCCTACAATCTCCACCAGATTTTTGCCCTTTGAAACCCATGTCAGATCTCTCACCTACAGAACTGTAAGCTAATAAATGTGTGCTGTTTTAAGCCCCCATGGTTGTGGTAATTTGTTAAGGCAGGGATAGAAAACTGACACATACGTAGTATCAACTTAGTAAATTCAATTTATCTCCTCTAGAATGAAAAGAATCTTTAGTAATTCAATAATTTAGTCTTGTAAAATTAAATCCATATATTCTCTGAATTAAAAATAAAATATGCTCTTCCCAAACTCTCAGATATGTGCCTGGCTGTGCCCAGGATTATCTTTCGTTAGTCCCTACTCTAAGCAGACAAGGATACTTCTATATTGTTATGTGTTGTTCTTCAGAATTAGATTTGGAGTTGTGGTTCCTCTTTGTTGCTTCCTCCACCAACGTAGATGAACTCAGCCAAAAAAAGGCAAATATTTGGCAGATGTTCTCCTTTTAGCAGAATTAAAATCACAGTAGATGTCTAAAAATGTAAGTGCATGAAATTTAAAAAAAACCAAAAGGTTCTAAATCTGTGATTCTGTTAGTTCAACATATAAGAACTCTGTTAATATTATTAAAAATTTAAAATAAGTTTATTATTAAAAAATAGTTGTTAGAATTCCATATGGGATTGTATGTGATTATCTATAATGAAATACAAATAGTAGGTAAGTATCCGTACTGTAGAAAGAGTTCACATTAGAGTAATGGTCAAGTGCTATTGCTCTGAAGCCACACTGCCTGGATACAAATAACACTCTTTCCACTTACTCAGCACATGATGATGAAGATTTACCTTCTCTTAACTTCTCTTAGCTCTTAATTCCCAATTAAAATGGGCTTATGTACCAAAATCATAGAATCATAAGTATTAAATCATTTAATATATTTAAGGCACCTAGAAGAGTGCTGGCCTACAGCAAATAATTAACAAATATTCTTATTTGTTGAACATCTTATGAAGAATATATTATAAATGAATATTTCAAGTATCTTTAATGAGCTTTATCATCCTGAATTGGCAAGACTATTTTATTTTACATTTGGGCATCATTAAGAAATATTATTGCCAAAACAATTGCTTTCTTATTGGCTATGATGCTTTTAGCTGCAACAAATAAAACTCAACTAAATGTGCTTAAATCATAAAGAAATTTATTGCTTATCCAATAATTCTAGTTCCCTTGGCTTTTCATATAAATTTTAGAACCAGCTTATTGATTTTTACAAGTAATCTTTCAGGGACTATAAATGGGATTTATACTGAATCTATAGAAAAACTTTGGGGACATTTTACATTTAACAATGTTGAGTTTTTCAATTCTTGAACATGGTATACCCTTACATTTATTAGATATTCTTTAATTTCTCTCATCAGTGTTTTGTTAATTTTAAACACACAGACCTTACACATATTATATTTACATCGAAGTATTTCATGTTTATTGGTGCTATTATAAATGGTAGGTGCGTAGGGGGATGGTTTAAATAAGGTCATGGGGATTAAGAAGTGCACTTGTGATGAGTACCAACTGTTTTATGTTAGTGTTGAATTACTAAATTGTACATCTGAAACTAATATTACACTTGTATATTAACTAACGGAACTTAAAAAATATAAAAATAAAATACTTAAAAAAAGAAAATTAATGGCACTATTCTTTAAAATTTAAATATCCTGGGGCACCTGAGTGGTTCAGTCGGTTGAGTGTCCGACTTTGGCTCAGGTCATGACCTCACAGTTCGTGAGTTCAAGCCCCATGTCAGGCTCTGTGCTGAAAACTCAGAGCCTGGAGCCTGCTTCCTATTCTGTGTCTCCCTCTCTCACTACCCCTACCCCACTCTCTCTCTCTCTTTCAAAAATAAATAAACATTTTAAAAAATAAAACAAAATTTAAATATCCAAACTGAGGGTTGATGGGGGGTGGGAGGGAGGGGAAAGTGGGTGATGGGCATTGAGGAGGGCACCTGTTGGGATGAGCACTGGGTGTTGTATGGAAATCAATTTGACAATAAATTTCATGTTAAAAAATAAAATTAAAAAAATTTAAATATCCATTATTTCATTCCTATTTGTTTTAAAAAATGATATTTTTATATTGATCTTGTAAGCTGTGGATTTGTTAAATTCACTTACTAGCTCTAGTGACTTTTTTGTATATTTTTTTAAGATTCTCTATGTAATAATTATGTAATGTACAAACAGAAGCAGCTGTATTTCTTCCTTCTCAATCTCTATTCTTTCTGCCCCTGCCCTTCTTTAGTGCTTTGTCTAGGATCTCTAGTATGATGCTGAATAGGAGCAGTGAGAGTGGACATATCAGCATTGTTCTTGATTGTAAAGGGACATCATTTAGTTTTTCACCATTAAGTAAGTTTTTTTTTTTTTTTTTTTTTTTAACAGAAATACCCTTTCTCAGGTTGAGAAAGTTCCCTTGTATTCCACGTTTGCTGAGAGTTTTGTTGGGAATGGATGTGGGATTGTGTCATATGTTTTTGGTTTCTTTTTCCTTTCTTTTTTTTAAATCTATTCAAATGGTCATTTTTTTTCTGTAGTATATTGATATGGTGAATTACATTGTTTGATTTTCCGATATTGAATCAACATTGCATTCATAGAATAAGTCTCACTTGGTCATAATCTGTTATATTTTTATATATCAGTAGATTTGATTTGGTAACATTTTGTTTGGGATTTTCACACCTAAATTCCTGATAAATTTGGCCTGTGGTTTTCTTTTCTCATATTGTCTTTTCTGGTTGTGATGCCAAGGCAATACTGGCCTCACAGAATGTGTTGAGGAATATTCTTTCTCTATTTTCTGGAGGATTCTGTGTAAGATAGTACTGTTTATTCATTAAATGTTTGGGATATCTAACTGAGAGGCCACCTAAGCCTTGGAGTATTCTGAAGTTATTTATCAATTTTAAATTTTGTGGTAAAATATGCATAACATACAATATGTCATTTTAACCACATTTAAATGCACAATTTAGTTGTGTTAAGTATACTCATAATGTTGTGCAACCAAAACCACTGTCCATTTGCATAACACTGGCTTTTAAGGTTTTATTAAATTCCAGTTAAATTAACGTACTGTATAAACATTAGTTTCAGGTCTACAATATAGGGAGTAAACTGTTATATACAACACATGGTGCTTACCACAACAAGTGCCCTCCTTAATACCCACCGCCTATTTAGCCCATCCCCCCCTGCTCACATCCCTCTGATAACCATCAGTTTGTTCTCTATTAAGTTAAGAGTCTGTTTCTGGTTTTCCACTATTTTTAACCCTATATTCATTTGGTTTTGTTTCTTAAATTTCACATGAGAGAAATCATATGGTTTTGTCTTTCTCTGACTGAATTATTTTGCTTAGCATAATACTCTCTAGCTCCATCCATGTCCTTACAAGGGACAAGATCTCATTTTTATACAATTTTTTTTTAATTTTTTTTTCAACGTTTATTTATTTTTGGGACAGAGAGAGACAGAGCATGAACGCGGGAGGGGCAGAGAGAGAGGGAGACACAGAATCGGAAACAGGCTCCAGGCTCTGAGCCATTAGCCCAGAGCCCGACGCGGGGCTCGAACTCACGGACCGCGAGATCGTGACCTGGCTGAAGTCGGACGCTTAACCGACTGCGCCACCCAGGCGCCCCAAGATCTCATTTTTATAACTGAATTAATATTCTGTTTGTGTATATGGAATTATAACTGAATTAATATTCAATTTTGTGTATATGGAATTATAACTGAATATCCCATTTTGTGTATATATATATATCCCATTCCATTTTGTGTATATGTGTGTATATATATTCCATTCTACTAGTATATACATATATATATATATATATTCCATTTTGTGTATGTGTGTATACATATATATACATATATACATACATACACAAATATATATATACACACACACACACATATACACAAAATGGAATATACATATATATACACATATATATACTAGTGGAATGGAATATATATATACACATATATGTATACATATGTATATTATATATGTATATATTCCATTGTATACATTGTATACATTGAATATACATGTATACATTTGTATATGTATATATTCCATTCCACTAATATATATATGTATATATATACATATATATATTCCATTGTGAGTGTGTGCAGATATATATTTATATATTTGAATCATAGGATAGGTCTGTTTTTAGCTTTTTGAAGAACCTCTATACTATTTTCCAGAGTAGCTGCACCACTTTGCAGTGCAAGAGAGTTCTTCTTTCTCTATATCCTCACCAACACCTCTTGTTTCTTGTGTTGTTGATTTTATCCATTCTTATAGGTGTGAGGTAATATCTCATTGTAGTTTTGATTTGTATTTCCCTGATGATGAGTAGTATTGAGAATCTTTTCATGTGTCTGTTGGCCATTTATATGTCTTTGGAAAAAATGTCTATTCATGTCTTCTGCCATTTTATAATTGGATTATTTGGTTTTTTGAATGTTGAGTTTTATAAGTTCTTTATATATTTTGGATACTAACCCTTTATCAGGTATATCATTTGGAATTATCTTTTCCAATTCTGTAGATTGACTTTCTATTGTTGATTATTTCCTTCACTGGGCAGAAGCTTTTTCTTTTAATAAAGTCCTAGTAGTTTGTTTTTACTTTTGTTTCCCTTGCCTCAGGAGACATATCTAGAAAGAAATTGTTATGGACGGTGTCAAGATTACCACCTGTGTTCTCCTCTAGGACTTTTATGGTTTCAGATCTCATATTTAGGTCTTTAATCCATTTGGAATTTGGTTTTGTGTATGTTGTAAAAGGAACTCGTCGAATTTCATCATTTTGCATGTTGCTGCCAGTTTTCCCAACACCATTTGTTGAAGAGGCTGTCTTTTTCCCACTGGATATTATTTCTTGACTTGGTGAAGATTATTTGATTCATTTGTGGATTCATTTCTGGGTTTTTTATTCTGTTCCAGTGATCTCTGTGTCTATTTTTGCACCAGTACCATACTGTTTTGATCACTCTATCTTTGTAATATAACTTAAAGTCTGGAATTGTGATGCCACCAGCTTCGTTTTTCTTTTTCAAGGTTGTTTTGGGTTCTTGGGATCTTTTGTGGCTTCACACAAATTTTAGGATTGTTTGCTCTAGCACTGAGAAAACTCCTGTTGATATTTTGATAGGGACTTTTTTTTAATGTGTAGGTTGCTATGGGTAGTATAGACATTTTAACAATATTTGTTCTGCTCCATGAGCATGGAACATCTCTATTTCTTTGTGTTACCTTCAATTTCTTTTATCAGTAATTTATAGTTTTCAGAGTACATCTCTACCTCTTTGGTTAGGTTTATTCCCAGGCATCTTATGGTTTTTGGTGCAATTGTAAGTGGGATTGATCTCTTAATTTCTCTTTCTGTTGCTTTATTATTGGTGTATAAAAACGCCACAGAATTCTGTACATTGATTTTGAAGCTGGGGACATTACTGAATTTCTATATTGGTTCTAGCACTTTCTGGTGGAGTCTTTGGGTTTTCTCTATAGAGTATCATGTCATCTGCAAATAGTGAAAGTTTGATGTCTTTTATTGGATTTGATGTCTCTGATTTGGATGTCTTTGGTTTCTTTTTGTTGCATGATTGCTGTCAGTAGGACTTTCAGTACTCTGTCAAGTAACACTGGTGACAGTGGCATCTCTGTCTTATTCCTGACCATACAGGAAAAGCTGTTTTTCTCCATTGAGGATGATATTAGATGTGAGTTTTTGTATATGGCCTTTATTATATTGAGATATGTTTCCTCTAAATGTATTTTGTTGAGGGTTTTTATCATGAGTGGATGTTTTACTTTATCAAATGCTTTTTCTGCATCTATTGAAATGATCATATGGTTCTTATCCTTTCTTTTATTAATGTGCTGTATCACTTTGATTGATTGTGAATACTGAACCATTCTTGCAACTGTGGAATAAATCCCACTTGATTGTGATGAATAACTTTTTAAATCTACTGTTGGATTTGATTTGCTAGTATTTTATCGAGAATTCTCGCATCCATGTTCATCAGGGATATTGGCCCATAGTTGTTTTTTTGGTGGGGCCTTTATCTGGTTTTGGTGTCAGGATAATGGTGTCCTCATAGAATGAATTTGGAAGCTTTCCTTCCATTTCTATTTTTGGGTACAGTTTGAGAAAAATAGGTATTTTCTCTTCTTTAAATATTTGGTAGAATATATCTGTGATGCCATCTGGTCCTGGGCTTTTGTTTGTGGGAGTTTTTTGATCACTGATTCAATGTCATTGCAGGTTATTTACCAGTCTGTTAAAGTTTTCTATTTCTTTCTGTTTCAGTTTTGGTAGTTTATATTTTTTAGGAATTTTTCCATTTCTTCCAGACTGTCCAATTTGTTGAAATACAGTTTTAAATAATATTTTCTTATAATTGTTTGCATTTCTGTGGTGTTGGTTGCTATTTCCCCTCTCTCATTTGTGATTTTATTTACCTGGGTCCTTTTTCTTTTCTTTTTGTTAAGTCTGGTTTATCAGTTTTTTTTAAAGAATTAGTTTCTGGTTTGTTTCATTGATCTGTTGTGTGTATGTATTGGTTGGGGGGGGGTTGTTTGTGTGTGTGTGTGTGCGTGTGTGTGTGTGTGTGTGTGTGTGTGTGTGTGTGTGTGTATGTGTGTGTTTTAGTTTCTATATCATTTATTTCTGCTCTAATCTTTATTCATTCCCATTTTATGCTGACTTTAGGCTTTGTTTTTTGTTCTTTTTCTAGCTCTTTCAGTTGTAAGATCAGGTTGTTTATTTAAGGTTTTTCTTGCTTCTTGAGGTAGGCTCATATCATTACATACTTCCCTCTTGGGATTGCTTTTGCTGCATTCCCAAAGTTTTGGACCATTGTTTTTTATTATTGTCATTTGTTTCCATGTATTTTTTAAAATTTCTTCTTTGATGTCCTGGTTGACTCATTCATTGCTTAGGAACACGTTTAACTACCTTGTATTTGTGGTCTTTCCAGATTTTTTCCTAAGGTCATTTCTAGTTTCACAGCATTGTGGTCAGAAATGGTGCCTGGTATGATTTCAAATTTTTGTATTCACTGAGACCTGTTTTGTGACTTAATATGTGATCTATTCTGGAGAATATTCCATGTGCACATGAAAAGAATATGAATTCTGCTGATTTAAAGTGGAATGTTCTGAGTCTATCTGTTAACTCCATCTGATCCAGTGTGTCATTCAAAGCCATTGTTCCTTGTTCCATTGTTTCTGTTTAGATCATCTATCCACTGATGCCTATAGTAAGTCCCCTACTATTATTGTATTATCAGTTTGTTCCTTTATGTTTGTTATTAGTTGTTTTATATATTTGGGTGCTTTCAAGCTGGGTGGATAAATATTTACAATTGTTATATTTTCTTGTTGTATTGTCTCCTTTATGATTATATAGTGTCTTCCGTCTAGTGTTATTGTCTATGTTTTAAAGTCTAGTTTGTCTGATATAAGTATTGCTACTGGGGCATCCCTCACTTTCAATCTGCTGATGTCCTTAGGTCTAAAATGATTTTCTTGTAGGCAGCATATAGATGGGTGGGTTTTTTTAAGTCCATTCTATCACCCTATGTGTTTTGATTAGGGCATTTAGTCCTTTCACATTCAAAGTAATTATTGGTAGATATGTATTGCTATTGTATTATTTCTTTTCTTGTTTCTGGAGATTTCTCTGATCTTTTATTGTCTTTGTCACTTTTGGTCTTTCTACTCAAAGAATCCTCCTTAAAATTTCATGCAGAGCTGGTCCAGTGGTCACAATCTCCTTTAATTTTTCTTTTATTTTGTTGGGGAAAATCTACTTTGCAAATTTAATTACAATATATCTTGATGTTGGCCTGCTTTTGCTGATTTTGGTAGGAGTTCTCTGTGGCTCCTCGATCTGGATGTCTGTTTTCTTCCCCAGATTAGGGAAGTTTTCAACTATTATTTCTTCAAATAAATTTTCTGCCTCTTTTCTCTCTTCTTCTTCTTCTTCTTCTTCTGGGTCTTCTATCATATGAATGTTATTATGTTTGTTGGAGTCACTGAGTTCCCTAATTCTATTCTCGTGTTTCATAATTATTCTTTCTCTCTTCTGTTCAGCTTCATTACTTTCCATTATTTTGTCTTCTAGGTCACTAACTCATTCTTTTGCTCCTTTCATTTTTTTCTTTTCATTGCATCAAGACTGTTTCTAGTCTCATTTATTTCATTCTTCATCTCTGATTGATTCTTTTTCAATTCCTTTATCCCTGTGGTAATGGTCTCCCTGATGTCTTCTATACTTTTCTTAAGCCCAGTGAGTATTCTTATGATTGTTGTTTTAAATTCTCCATCAGGCTTGTTACTTATGTGTTTTGCTTAGATCTATGACTGTGGCCTTATCTCATTCTTTCATTTGGGATAAATGCCACATTGGGATAAATGTCATTGCATTTTGTCTAAGTCTCTACCTTCTTAGTGTTACAAAATTAGTTATGTCTCCTGATTCTGAGTATAATGGTCTTACAAAGACAATGCCATGTAGCACCCAGGGCTTGGTTCTTCAGGGAGTGTCTCTGGTATATGCTGTGTGCACTCTGTTGTTGGGTTTTTGCTGCTATATCCTTCAAGCCAGTCATATGCAGAGGTTCTCTTGCCTGCTATGAGCAATGTTTGGTCCTTGGCTGAATGTGATGAGTTTTAACCAGGTGTGCTCTGGTATGCTTGTGAAATGAGACCTGACACTACTTCCACCAGAACTGAGGCCCTGCAGAACTCTCTGGTTGGGAGACATGATGTGGGCTAGGGTTTGTGCTGGTCTTATGGGGAAGGAGCCCACCCTCCTGAGATTAAGGCTACCTTGACTGAGAAGAGCAACCCCACCAGGGCACAGGGGGTCGGGGCCTAGTGTATGCAAGTTAGGCATACAGTGTTGGTGTGTGCTGCTTCCCACAGGTGACACTATGTTTACGCTGAGGGGCATGGAAATAAAATGGCACCAGCCAGCTCTTTTTGTTCTCAGAGAGGCATCTTAGTGAACTCAGCTCTGAGAAGAGTGAATAATCTCCCCATTATGTGTCCAACGTGTTCTTCAGATCTCTATTTCCACACTGTCTGCCCCTGGGTTGTTTTCCTGCCTTCTCTCCAGTAGTAGCATAATGCCCTCTAGGCTCTATCCCAGTCAAGCTTTTTGACCTTTAAAACTCCTTGCTTTAAGACCCTCTGGTTGCAAGAACTCTCAGAATTCATCCTCTCTCATTTCCCAAGTCCATGGGTTTGGGGAAACATTATCTTTGTATATTCCCGTGTATTCCCCCCCCCCTCTCTCTCCCTACTCTTTGACCATGCCTCCCTCCCCTCCCTAGCACCTGTGACCCATTTCTCCCATAAATGACATCTCCACACTTCTTACCTTCTTCACTGTAGTCTCTACTCTCCCTTTAGCTGTGGAATTTGTTTTTTCAGTCTTCAGGTCTATTTCTGTGGTATATGATTGTTATCTAGTTGTGTTCATGGGACAAGGTGAGACTAGAGTTCTTCTACTCCACTGCCATCTTCCTCACCCAACCCATTTCCATAACTTTTTATCATTCCCTAACAGTAACTCCCTATTACTTCCTGCTCCCAGCCCTGGTAACCTCTATTATACTATCTCTATGAATTTGCCTATTCTAGATACCTTTTATACATGGAATCACACAGCATTTATACTTATTTTCTGGTTTATTTTACTTAGTATAATGTTTTTAAGGTTCATCCTTGTATGAAAATTGCCTTCCTTTTAAGGTTGAACAATATCCCATTGTATGTATAGACTACAGTTTGTCTCTCTATTCATCTTTGTTTTTCTACTTTTTTTAATGTTTATTTATTTTTGAGAGAGAGAGAGAGAGAGAGAGAGAGAGAGAGGTTGCAAGCTGGGAAGGAGCAGAGAGAGAGGGAGACACAGAATCTGAAGCAGGCTCCAGGTTCTGAGCTGTCAGCATAGAGCCTGATGCGGGGCATGAACTCACGACCCATGAGATCATGACCTGAGCTGAAGCTGGACGCTTAACCAACTGAGCCACCCAGGTGCCCAACTCTATTCATCTTTGATTTCATTTGAGTTGTTCTATGTTTGGGCTGTTGTGAATAATGCTGCAATAAACATTGGGGTACAAGTTTGAGTGCATACTTTCAATTCTTTTGTATATACACTCAGACATATAGTATCTATCCCTAGAAATGGGATGACTCTTCAAAGTATTTAATTCAGGAAGTTGAATCAATCTGGTCAGGAGTTGAGTTGAATTTGGGTTTTGGTTATCTTCAGTACACCACTGGCTTCAAATTCCTCTGGTATTACATTGTGCTTAGGGTGGAATCTCAGGTCCTAGAGAGTTTTCTTTAATGTTTCTGCTCCATCCTCAGCTTTTGGCATTCCCTGGGATCCCACACCACACACATATTCTCCATGCTTGCCACTTCCCAGTGGTAGACTAAGGCAGGCCTAAGTGTGAAAGCTGGCTTTAGCCATTTTTTAAATTTCTTTGAGCCTAATTTTCTTATCTATAAAAAGAGAAGAATAACACCAAACTTCCAGGATTGCTAGGAGGAACTAGAAACAGTAAATTTAAGAAATCTGGTGGTGAAAACAATAACTACAGTAACATATATCTATTACATGGGCCAACTAGAATTCTAATTGCTTTATTAATATTAACTCACTTGGTATTCCAGACTTAGTTTGAGTCACCTCCACTAGGTCACCTTTCTTGATTTCTCAAGACTTAATTAAATGTCTTTGCTGATTATTTCTATTTGTGTCTCCAGATCTTACCATTCTCTGTCTTACAAGTGCCCTGGGAGACTGTACATATGGAACACATCTCTTGGGCACCTTTTCTGGCTTCCATGAGGGTTTGACTTTTAAGTGAGATCAACTAGCAGTTGGAGAGCAAGGCCAGGATGTCTCTTCCCCATGGGCTTACTGATTGAGTTATGTTTCTAGCAATTGCTGTTTCCTTCTCTGTATTAGTTTGCTAGGGCTGCAGCTGTAACAAAGTACTACAGAATGGGCCAAAAACATCTCTTATTTCTTTAAACAACAGAAACTTATTGTCTCACAGTTCTGGAGGCTGAAAGTCCGAGACCAAAGTGTCAGCAAGTTCGGTTCTTTGTGAGGCCGCTGTCCTGCGCTTGTAGATGCCACCTTCTCCCTGTGTCCTTATAAGGTCTTCTGTGTGTCTGTATCCTAATATTCTCTTCTTTTAAGGACACCACTCAGATTAGGGCCACCTCAATGACCTCATTTTACCTTAATTACCTCTGTAAAGATCCTCTCTCCAAGTGCAGTCACATTCTGAGGTACTGGGGAGTTAGGCCATCAACATATGAATTTTGGAGAACACAATTTAACTCATAAAACTCCTCAACTACAGCTCCAGTCAAGGGGCCTTTGTCAACCTCCTTCCATGGCTTCAGCTTCTAGTAGGCTCCAATCAATCTAGTCTTCCTTTCCTTAATTCAGGCCTAGGGATTACAACAGCTTCCCACTGTACTGGTCTCCTGCTACCTTAGCAGTTATCTTGGGTTCTGTTAACCTTGAAACCTTTCACTAAGAAATTCTTCATTGCAGTTACTTGCACAATCTGACTGGATTCCATTTCTTGCTGAGATACTATTGTAGTGCCTTCCCTGTGGATCTCCTTATCAACTTGCCTCTCCTGCTCCCAATACCTAGCACATTATGTGGCAACTGTCCAATTCCTCGTCCATGTGCCCTATGGAACTGCAAATTCCTTGGGGGTAAAATATGTGTATTTTCATTTTTATATATTTAGGGCCTAGTCTGGTATATGGTGTATAGTGGGTGCTAAATGTTTGTTGTACAATTAGTCACTGAGTAATGACTCATTTCCCCCTCCCCCACCATCACTCTCTTTCCAGCATTACATTTATAGGACCCTAATACATCTCTAGACTATGAAAACAGCTTCCTAGTGGACCTCTGTTCCATCTTCAGAACTAATGACAGATTAATCTTCCTAATAAATTATTCTCAGAGAGATTAACTATTCATTTAAGGCATCCAACTCAACCTTAACCTACCTTCAATTTCTCATTCTCCTACTATGCCCCTAACTGCCACCCACTTTCCAGATGCCAGCCTTTGTGCTACTGCTCACACAAAGCAGTTGTTACTCTCTTTGTCTTCAGCTGGAATCTCATCAAGCCTCTAAGGGATGGATGTTCATAATATCCTTATATTGGTTAATAATATCCTATATGGTATTGTAGAAATTGCATAAGGAGCTCGGAGTAGGAGCAGGGTTTAAAGTCCTAAAGTCTTTAAGTTTAGGGTACCATGGGTAAATCTAGTTTCTAGGTAGTGGGAAGGTTAGGGTATCCCAGAGGAGGGGCCTGGGTAATGAGAGGGGAACCTGGAACAGCAAATAATTTCTGCTACTGCTTATCTGTGTAGCCCTAAGAAAATCATTTAATGTTTTGATACCTGAGTTGCCAAATGTCTTAGACTAGAATCTGATGATATTCAAAGGCCCTTTGAGTTCTACAATTCAATTTTCTTTAGTATATACCAAATATGATTTGCTGATGTGGCTCATTGTCAACCGTCTATCTCTTGAGGCCAGGTTTTCCTCAAAACATATAGGAAAAAAGGCTTCCCTTCACAAGGCTGAATATTTCCCAAACCTATATACCTGTATGTATGTATGTATGTATGTATGTATGTATGTATGTATGTAAATATATATCTATATCTATATGTGTATATATCTATATCTATATATATCTATAATTAAGCTGCTTTTATTTATTTGCAAATTCTATGAAGTTCAAAGTCTTCCCTTAAAGATGTTACCTGTAAGAATATGATAAAGGACAAGGTGAGAAGGTGGGAATTGGTGAGAGGTGGGAAGCCACTATAATCAGTTTGGCTTCGAAGGAAGAGCACATTTTGACACTGCCCTTATTATGTTTAGACATAAAGCATATGCATCACTTCCTATAATATCACACTTTTGGAAATGACACCTTATGAACCAAGAATTTCAGAATGTGGCATTAAGACAGGTCAATCTTATATTACTGGCTCTAAATAACCAAAATCATTGTGCTTGAAACACGCATGAATGTATGTATTTGTAAAGAACCTGCATACCAGAAATAAGGAAATGTAAGAGCCAGCTAAGACAGTGCCATCAGTCCTTTCTGTAAGGTCCCAAAGCAAATTTTACAAACTCAATTATACCACATTACATGGAAATTGTTTACATGTAAGACCTTTCCCATGGGCTTAGTAAATAAATGTGAGTTAAGCATGAGGGCAGTTTTGGGGTGCCTGGGTGGCTCAGTCAGTTAAGCATCCGACTTTGGCTCAGGTCATGAGTTCAAGCCCTTTGGCTCACAGCTCGTGAGTTCAAGCCCTGTGTCGGGTTCTGTGCTGACATCTCAGAGCCTGCAGCCTGCTTCCAATTCTGTGTCTCCCTCTCTCTCTGTCCCTTCCTTGCTCGTGCTCTCTGTCTCAAAATTAAATAAACACTAAAAAAACATTTAAGTGTGGGGAAGTTTTGTTTATATTTCTGTATCCTGAGCATCTAACACAATGCCTAGTATATAAGTTTTCAATAAATGTTGGTTGAATAAATAAGCCACCTCAATTCTTGGATGGGGAACGTGCATGAGGACATCCAAGACCATGTTACCTGGAGAGCATTAATTGGACTCAGGGACAGTAGGAAGTGAGGGGATTTAAGAAGTGGAAGAAGATGATTCATTAATAGATTTATGTACCGAAACCCTCCACTTTATGAAAATATAACCACTTTTAGAAGACTGTCTGTTTCCTTTGAAATAATTACTCATTCTTTCAAGCATTGTGATATCTTCAATTTAATATCATAAGGAAAATATATTAGGCTCTCATCGTTATTCTGAAATAGTTTCTAGGAAAATATTCAAACGGAACCTAACACAACTCTTGACTTATTTGGGGAAAAATAAAAATATATTTTTCTCCAGGGAGAAATACTAACATTGGCTTCTCTTCAGCCAATATTTCCCTCTGGAAAGTATCGATTGCCCATTACAAACCTTTAGGAAATCCCAGTTCTTGCCTTTGTGCAGCTTTCAGAGCTAAAACAGCCTGGCCCTGCTTAGTGATGGGAGGCAGCTGCTCCTTTTCAACATAAAACACATAGACTATTTTTAAATAAAGAAGAAGATGCTTAAATGATAAGTATTTGTTCTCATTTCAAATGAATTCATATTTCCCCGAAATACATCATAGCTGTAGGGTAACTGGCTGTTCTGGGTTGCCCAAGACTTAAAGGGCTTCTGGGGACACAAGACTTTCAGTCTTAAAAGCAGCAAAATCCTGGGGAAACTGGGACAAGCTGGTCACCTCACATGACAGATGCTTTATACCTACTCAGAGAACCAAATTTTCCCCTCTTTTTATGTGATGACTAAATATATTAGAAATAAGAAATTCTACAAATTTAAAAAGAACAGAAAGTGACTAATGCAAACAAAAACCATATATTTCTTTAGGAAATAGGTAAAGAGGGCTAAGGGATTATTATCTTAAGTCCATAAAACGAGTACATTTAATAACTGGAAGCAAGCATGGTCTGTTTCAAGGTAGTTCTGCAATCAGTTAATTAGACATTTTACCTCTGAAGCCCTAAGACAGACAGCTATGCAATTCTGGCAATTAGAATCAACACTTAGACTCATCCTGAAGTTCTAGAGTTGCTATTACTCAAGAAAAGAAAAACCCACAAACATACTTTTATCCAAAAAGAGGGTTCATACCATGATTTGAATAAAATAACCACAATGAGGAGAGCGTCCTCCCCATTTGCTTGGTTATTATGACTTGAACAAAAACAGATTTTAAAAGCAAAAGGTCATTTTAAATTGGCCATATCTTAAAAATTATTGCAGTGAGGATGTATTGAAAATATCCACATAACAATATTTATTCTTCCAATCCATGAGCACAAAATGTTTTTCCATTTCTCTGTATCTTCCTCAATTTCCTTCATAAGCTTTCTATACTTTCAACATACAGATCTTTTACATCTTTGGTTATGTTTATTCCTAGGTATTTCATGATTCTTGGTGCAATTGTGAATGGGATCAGTTTCTTTATTTGTCTTTCTGTTTCTTCATTATTAGTGTATAAGAATGCAACTGATTTCTGTACATTGATTTTGTATCCTGAGATTTTGCTGAATTCATGTATCAGTACTAGCAGACTTTTGGTGGAGTCTGTTGGGTTTCCATGTATAGTATCATGTCATCTGCAAAAAGTGAAAGTTTGACTTCATCTTTGCCAACTTGGATGCCTTTGATTTCCTTTTGTTGTCTGAATGCTGATGCTAGCACTTCCAACACTATGTTAAACAACATCGGTGAGAGTGGACATCCCTGTCGTGTTCCTGATCTCAGGGGGAAAGCTCTCAGTTTTTCCCCATTGAGGATGATAGTAGCTGTGGGCTTTTCATAAATGGCTGTTATGATGTTTAAGTATGTTACTTCTATCCCAACTTTCTTGAGGGTTTTAATTAAGAAAGGATGTTGAATTTTGTCAAATGCTTTTTCTGCATGGATTGACAGAATCATATGGATCTTATCTTTTATTAATGTGATGTATCACATTGATTGATTTGCAAATATTGAACCAGCCCTGCAGCCCAGGAATGAATCCCACTTGATCATGGTGAATAATTCTTTTTATATGCTGTTGAATTCGATTTGCTAGTATCTTGGTGAGAATTTTTGCATCCATATTCATCAGGGTATTGGCCTGTAGTTTTCTTTTTTTCTGAGTCTCTGTCTGGTTTGGGAATCAAAGTAATGTTGGCTTCACAGAATGGGTCTGGAAGTTTTCCTTTCCTTTCTATTTTTTGGAACAGCTTGAAAAAGATAGGTATTATCTCTGCTTTAAATATCTGGTAGAATTCCCCAGGGAAGCCATCTGTTCCTAGACTCTTATTTGTTGGGAGATTTTTGATAACTGATTCAATTTCTTCACTGGTTATGGGTCTGTTCAAATTTTGTATTTCTTCCTGTTTGAGTTTTGGAAGTGTGTGGGTGCTTAGGCAATCTACACATTCAATGCAATCCCAATCAAAATTGCACCAGCATTCTTCTTGAAACTAGAAAAAGCAATCCTAAAATTTGTATGGAACCAGAAAAGACCCCAAATAGCCAAAGCAATATTGAAGAAGAAAACCAAAGCAGGAGGCATCACAATCCCAGATGTTAGCCTCTACTACAAAGCTGTCATCATCAAGACAGCATGGTATTGGCACAAAAACAGACACATAGACCAATGGAATAGAATGGAGACTCCAGAATTGGACCCACAAAAGTATGGCCAACTAATATTTGACAAAGCAGGAAAGAATATCCAATGGAAAAAAAGACAGTCTCTTTAACAAATGGTGCTGGGAGAACTGGACAGCAACATGCAGAAGAATGGAACTAGACCACTTTCTTACACCATTCACAAAAATAAACTCAAAATGGATAAAGGACCTGAATGTGAGACAGGAAACCATTGAAACCCTAAAGGAGAAAGCAGGAAAAAAACTCTCTGACCTCAGCCACAGCAATTTCTTACTTGACACATCTCCAAAGGCAAGGGAATTAAAAGCAAAAATGAACTATTGGGACATCATGAAGATAAAAAGCTTCTGCACTGCAAAGGAGACAATCAACAAAACTAAAAGGCAACTGATGGAATGGGAAAAGATGTTTGCAAATGACATATCGGACAAAGGGCTAGTATCCAAAATCTATAAAGAACTCACCAAACTCCACACCTGAAAAACAAATAATCCAGTGAGGAAGTGGGAAGGAGACATGAATAGACACTTCTCTAAAGAAGACATCCAGAAGGCCAACAGGCACATGAAAAGATGCTCAATGTCACTCCTCATCAGGGAAATATAAATCAACACCACACTGAGATATAGCCTCATGCCAGTCAGAGTGGCTAAAATGAACAAATTAGGAGACTATGGATGCTGGAGAGGATGTGGAGAAATCAGAACCCTCCTGCACTGTTGGTGGGAATACACACTGGTGCAGCTGCTCTGGAAAACAGTGTGGAGGTTCCTCAAAAAATTAAAAAAATCTACCCTATGACCCAGCAATAGCACTGCTAGGAATTTACCCAAGGGATACAGGAGTGCTGATGCATAGGGGCACTTGTACCCCAATGTTTATAGCAGCACTTTCAACAATAGCCAAATTATGGAAAGAGCCTACATGTCCATCAACTGATGAATGGAGAAAGAAATTGTGGTTTATTTACACAATGGAATACTACTTGGCAATGAGAAAGAATGAAATATGGCCTTTTGTAGCAACACAGATGGAACTGGAAAGTGTTATGCTAAGTGAAATAAGTCATACAGAGAAAGACAGATACCATATGTTTTCACTCTTCTGTGGATCTTGAGAAACTTAACAGAAGATCATGGTGGAGGCGAAGGGGGAAAAAAAAAGTTACAGAGAGGGAAGGAGCCAAACCATAAGAGACTCTTAAAAACTCAGAATAAACTGAGGGTTGATGGGGGAGGTGGGAGGGAGGGGAAAGTGGGTGATGGGCATGGAGGAGGGCACCTGTTGGGATGAGCACTGGGTGTTGTATGGAAACCAATTTGACAATAAATTTCATATTAAACAAAGAAAATATCCACATATCACACTGTCTTATATATCAGTTATCTAGCTATCTTTCTACCCATCACTGTACTTGTCCACCTGTTAGGCTGCCCACAAAAACCTTACGAAGCAGAAAGAGGAACTGCCATTTAAAAGTCACAAAGTAGAGACCGATTTCATATCACCTTCGAGATGAACTATGCCTTTAATAGGGAAAAAGCACCATCACGGACCCTTTAATTACAAGAGAGGTAAAATAAACACTTCCTTAGATTTTGGAGCAGAATAGGGAATGAACTGATGTCATTATAAAGCCAAATATAAATGTTTTCAGATTGTGACCTTGTTCTAGTATGTACAGTATGCAAGTTGTGTATCAGTGAAGCAGGGGTCGCTTTGCCTTTGACTTTCTTGCCCTTTTTAGGGGTTACTGGATGTATGAGTAGTCAAAGAGAAATATACCTTAACTTCCTCTGAACTGAATGTTCCCCATGCTATGACAGCTTGAACTTCTCTGCAGCTGTGGTTCTTGTGTTAGTCATTTGCACAGATCTGAAGTTGAAACCCTGCATAGAAAAGGCACACAGGTGTGACCAGCACTTGAAAAGTAATGGTCTTTGAATAACACAATGTGGCTCTAGGTGAGATCTTCTTGGCTGGGGGTTGGGGGTAGTTTGGGTGGTGAAGAGGAAGGTAGTTTCCTGGAGAACAGGTTTTCAGTGAGAAAACAACCTCACTTTGGTGTGGATAAGAAAGAAGATAATCCTGGTCTGTAGTCTAGCCTGAGCAGCTCTTTATGTATGACGGTTTTCTCATAATTCATAGGGTTTTAATGATGAATGACTAATCAAAATAATGATCAATATTATCTAATGTAAAATCCAATAGAGTGTTAAATAATGACACCATTATGTCATATGAAATGGACTTCCCCTCTCATGATAAGTGAAATTTCTTTTGGGACATTCCATTCTCTGAGGAAACCCCCTCCTCTCTCCAGCCCCCTACCCAGACATTTTAAGTATCTTCAGATATAGTTCAATTTCTGTTTCACACAAAAGGGTAAAAAACAAACAAAACTTACCAACACACAGCTTTTCACTGGAGAAAAACTCTAAAGGAACATTTAGCAGATGGATGTTATGTTTGCTAAGGAGGGCTGCTCTTGCCCAATCATTCCTCAGAGCTGGGGCTTCCCTTGCCATCTTCCTTTATATCTTCACTTCCGGGCTGCCCTAGGGCCCTGCAGGCATATTAAGAAGCAGAAGTGTGCCTTTAAGAGGGTGGCTGCCCATGCAGGTGTCATAAATGTGGACAGATGGGAACTCTGACCAGCGACATTTAGGGACCATCCCACTCCCCACTAGATATAAGGGTATGTGGTCATTTTGAATCAGGTTTTATGAAGATTTAGAATCCATTAACATAGTACTACATAGAAGGTAACTGGTCAGAGCTCCTGGTGTATCTCTTCATGCCCAGGTGAGTTAGGGTAAGAAAGCAAGGCCCAAGCTATATTTTATACCAGTACCGTCAGGCAAATTAAAAAGATGAATATTCTAGTGAATCTAAAAAGACATTAGTAGTTCAGATTTTAGTAGCTTTGGGCTTGGATCATCAACCATGAAAAAGCTTTCTTTTTTAAATCATGCAAATTATTTTTTAATGTTTATTTATTTTGAGAGAGAAAGAGGCACAAAGAGAGGGAGAGAGAGAATCCCAAGTAAGCTCCATGTTGTTAGCACAGAGCCTGATATGCGGGGCTTAATCTCATGAACCGTGAGGCCATGGCCTTAGCTGAAATCAAGAGTTGGATTAACTGACTGAGACACCCAGGATCCCCTAGACCATGGAAGATTTTAAATAACCTGTTTGTTGTCTCAGATAGACCTTTCTTGGCAGATATAGGGAAGAACATAGGTCAATTGCACACAAGGAAAATAACCATAGCCAACCTGAAAGATGGATATTCGTAAACCAGGAATGGTTTCTTAATCAAAGCTCAAAGAACAACATGATATCAAGGGCAAAACTACAGAAAGTACTGGGCTCCACCAACTACAGCTATGTCTGCAACTCAAGCGACAGAGTACAAGAGTACAGAGTACAAAGAGCTATCCCACATGGAAACTATTCTAAAAAAGGAAAAACAGGTAGATGAGGTATTGATAGAGTATCTAGCACATAAAAGAATGAATTATTCTTGAACCTCACATGACAAATGCAAAAACGTCCCAGCTGTTTTCTCTCTTTAGTTAAAAAACAATCTGACAGTTTCCCCACATACTAGGAGCTATTATAGGTACTAGATACAAAGATTGATGACAACAAGTCCCTGCCCTCATGAAGCTTAGAATTTTGGAAGTTAGGTGTACTCACAATACACATGCATCCATGTTATGACTTGTAAGCTGACAATAGTGTCACCTTCTACTTGATTTTTAGGAACCAGGGCTCGGGCTCTTATTTCCTCCTTTGCCTGATAGTCCACTCTATAAACTCCTTGATAACCCCATTCCTCCAACACTGGCCTTACCTCTGCCACCCCTCCCAAGAACTCTACATGTAGCAGACTTTATTGGCTCCCAACTATGTCTGATAGCATCTCTCCACTGGCCTCCTCCCATATTCTCCAACCCCATCTCTCTGCCCTGCTTACCTACCTGCACGCCCATTCCTCTAACTATTCTTCCCTGATCTCACCAAATGCTTGTGCTCTGAGCTCTGGGCTCTCCGAACCTCATAAGGGGAAGGAGGACACCAAGTTCATAATCAGAAGACTACTTGGAGGGCTGGAAATTGGTGGCCTTTTAAAGGTTGAAGTCATTGAGGAGCCTACCCTTATGGTCAGGATGAGGTTGACCCCAAACAGTCAACTGGGTACCCTCTTTCTGGACAGTTTTGGAGAAACAAAGAAAATGTTTTGTGCTCTTGCTTAGTAGTCCTAGGCTCCATCTTTCTTCTCTCCACAATTTCTTAGCTTGCTTTTACTTTCAGTAATGCTTTGGTTATATTAGTTCTTCATCTCAACTTCTTGTTCTTAGATTGTTCTTGTTTTACAGCATAGCCTAAGAATTCTGTGGAGGATTAACATTATCTAATAGTATAGATTTAACTTGTTATAAAGTGAGAGAGAGGAAGAGTGACAGAAAGAAAGAGATTTCATCTCTAAAAGATCTCGTCCTTGTGGCCCCATCATTCAGATGATAATGGCAGAAAGTGCCTTTTGCTCTCCAAGGACTAGAGATATTTCTGATTGTCACAACTGAGGGAATGCTACTGACATATAGTAATAGAGACCAGGGGTATTCCTAAATAGCCTACAATGCACAGGATAGCCCCACAAGCAAAAAAAAAAAAAAAAAAAAAAAAAAGAAATCCAACCCCAAATATCAGCAGTGCTGAGGTTGAGAAAGTCTGGACCAAGGAAGACCAAGGAAGATTACATAATTCCTTTTCACTTGGGCAGAGGTTTATCTCAATTCTCTGAAAATATCAGTAACACTCTTAATGATTTGGTTGACTATAATGATTGAGCTTCTGCTTGTGGGCTTTTGCATACTACTACCTTAATGTTCAGTTATTACTCACTAAATAACACCATTAACTGGTTGTCCTTCACCACATGTGTACAGACTCAGCTTAATAGACTACTCCTCTCTTGTGCACATGTGAAGGCTTTACTTATTTGGAGTCATTACCAAAATTTGTGGTTTTGAGTGTGTTGAGAGACAGGAAAATGACAAGAAGGAAAGTGGAAGTAAAAATCTTACATGGAATGAAATTCCTCTAGGCTTATGATGACTTAAAAATTTTATGAGAGAGAATGTAAATGAATAGTTTCTACTTTAGATGTGAAACTTGCCAGCTTCATCTAGGAGTCTTCTATCTTCCCTTCTTTCTATAATCAGGAACTATAAAGAATAAAAGAAGACAGGAAGGCACTTGGAAATGGGAAGGTCACCTGTTCAGCATGAAAACTGAACCTGAAAATCTCTGAAGTGTTGCTACGAAAATGAAAAGAGAGAAAACCAGGATGTGTGGCCAAATTGGATAAGACTTTCCCTTTTCCATTTCTTTAGCCCCAAACTTGCAAGATATGACAAACTGTTAATTATTGTGTGCTGATGAAGAGAAATAGGGTTAGGTTCTATGGTAGGATGGGGGAGTGCAGGCAGATAGTCTCCCCTCCCCCCTCACAAATGCACAAGAATATATTTTAAAAATCTGATTCTTCTGATTTCTGATGTTAATGGCCTCCTCTTTTCTCATTTAACCAAAAATAAAAACTTGCAATTGTGAAATGAGTTCTGGGCATGTGGATCTTGTGGGGCCACACTGAATACAGGGCAGTGCACCCTTTTTGACTGTTAGGAGATAATCATTGCAGGTTCTGAGCCTAGGAGAGGTTGTAAGAAAGGAAATATTCCAAATAGATTATAGAAGAAGAATTGGGTATGGATCTGCCATTTATGGGAAAATACCAACTTATGAACTGGTTGTGTTCTTCAAAGTTCATCTGACTCCCGGAACAACAACATCAGTAAAGTAGAGGGAAAAAGAAGTAGTTCATTTATTGCTAGATAGTATCTTCAAAAATTCAGTCAAATGCTCTCATTTTAAGGAGAAATAAAATGTTCAGAAAAGTTGATTATCTTGCCCAAGATCACTCTGAGATTTAGGAACAAAGGTTGTTCTTGGGATTCCCCAGGCAGTCCGTTAACCATGCTTTGTTATTGATGAGCAGGAAGTCAGTAAAAATAGCGATTGTGAGGAGCAGAGGGTAGGAGTGACTTCCAAGTGACTAGAAGGTGGAGAGGAGAGGTGAAGGTGGTAGAGAAGGAAAACTCCAGAAGCAAGGGTTAGAAAGGATGATGCCTGATTTGGGTTCTATCCAACCTATGGGAGCCAGTTTGGGTGTACACTGAGTGGGGGTTTCCTACATGTGGGGTTCTGGTCCCTGCTATTGCCCAGAAGATATGGAATATAAGGAGAGAAATGGCTCAGATGGAATCTGGAAGTTCTTTTCAAAGTATCAGCATCCCTCAGAATATAACTGCTGTCTTCTCAGTTCCCTAGAATTCATTAATTTATTCAGCAAATATCTATGGAATCCCTATTTCGTGCCAGGTATTGTCTCAGGCCACATGACTATAGTAATGAATGACACCAAGTCCTTTTCATCTGGAAGCTGCTTTCTAATGAGACAGATAAAATGTAAGAAAACAAATATGATAATGTCCAATTATGTTAAGTGCTGTGAAGAAAATAATATAAGGTAATATGACAGTGACTTGAAAGATCTACCTTAGATTGGGTGGTCAGGAAAAGCCTCTTTGAGAAGGTGACACTTAGGCTGAGACCAGAGCCAGCTTTGCAAAGAGCTAGGTCTGTGTAGGGGGCACAGTCCATATAGAGTGCAAGGTTCAGCCTGGCAAGTTCAACAGGCACACAGAAAGCCAGTGTGGCTGTAACTTTGTGAGCAAGGAGCAGCTTAAATGAGGTCATCAGGGGTGAGCCTGGCCATATTAGATTGATGCATATGTTCATTTAACAAACATTTAAGCACCTATTGTGTGCAGAGCATTGCTGAAGATATACCAATAAAACTGAGAAACCTCTACCTCAAGGATTTCATCCCCAGGGAAGAAAATTAAGAGTTTAGTAGGGGTGACAGAATTCTCAAAACAATTCTGCTACAGTTTAGAAAGTGTTCCACTCTAGACAGAATCATAATGCAGACATTACTACGTTGCATAGCAAGGACAGGGGCTTTCCAGAAGCAATTATATTAACACAACTATGCACCTACTACAGTCAGTTTACAATCTGAAGATGGGCACACACTAGTCGTCCAAAGCCACGGTAAGAGGTCTGAGATCCCGCCATCTGCTCCCCCAGGGTAGGGAGGTTAAGTCATCCCAGAGATGAGTCATTGAGCCCACCTTTTCCCACCGGGTGAGCCTTCTCGGTCTCCGTGGGTGGGGCAGGGCCATAGGAATCCCCCAACCCGGGCCTAAATCTGTCGCACTCAGAAAACCCAGGCAGGGGAGCCGCGAAGACCAAGGTTAGCACCTGATTCACCGAGGGAGTCGAGGCAGGGTGGTGACTACTGGTAACAGGCCCCCCGAGTCGCCCCAGGGGAAAAGGTCTGCGGGAGTTTTGGTGACCCCGATCTCGGGGGACCTGGCCTAGAGACGCGCTGCGGCCGGGTAGAGGCGGTGCCAGCGTGACCACCAGACCCCGCCCCCGCCCCCGCCCTTCAGTCTACCTCCCGGAACGCGCGCCGCAGCAGCCCCCGAGGCTTGCGCTGCGCGTGCGCTTTGGGTTTCGGCTCCCGCCGCCCATGAGCTGTGGGCCGCGCGGGGCGGAGCGAGCGGTTGCAGCTGCCGGGAGCCAGACTACAAGTCCCAGGGAGCCGGTCCGGCCAGGGAGGGGCGCTGGGGTGCACAAGGGGCGTGCACTGGCAAAGCAAGACCATTTCCCGGCAAGGGCGCCAGTGCCTCTGCTCTGTTCGTCCGGGAAGTCCGGGTCGGACGAGCGGAAAGCCTTAGAGTCCAGGCCGGCTCCCTGGAGCAAACCCAGTGGCCTGGATGTCCCTGATTATTATTATTGTTGTTTATGCTGCGAGCACGAAATTCTTCCCCAAGGCCTCCTCCCCCGCCCGCCCCACCTGCTCCTTCCTCCTCGTGTTGTAATATGCCTTTAGTGAGCCTGCGACCTCATTTCCAAGGGTGCTAGAGTTCGCATTCAGCCACCATGGGGAATGGGATGAACAAGGTAACGTGTCTTTCTTTCATTTGTTCTGGTTTTGCTTACACTTTTCAGCCTTCCCCGAGGCTGGTGTTTGCTGGGCAAGGAGAGAGCCCTCGACGAGTGCCCTGCTCTCGCTCCGACCTGTCTGGCCAGGTTCCGTTCCACAGCGACTTTGACACCGGGTGCGCTTTCCCCTGGTGGGAGCGGGAGGGCGGGGCGGCGCGCCTGTCGTGGTGCTCGCGATGTTTTTGTTTTTGAGGTGCCCCGGTCTCCAGCTTCCTGCGGGCTTCTGGGTAAGCAGTCTTCCGCACCTACCCTGCCATCCTGTGTGCTCTGCGACTGAGAGCAAGCCGTGCTCTTTAAAAGCGTTGACACTTGTTCGGTGGAGACCTCAGCTGAGCTCAGAGGGGTTGTGGTTTCTTTTTCTCCCTTCCCCTTCTCTCCCAGAGTCGACTCTTGAAGCATCACCACCCACATTATTAGTAAACTAGAGTAGCTATTTAATTCCTGTTTCTCCCATATTCTTCTTCTTCTTCTTTTTTTCTTCATGTGGACAAAGAAGTTGACAGAGACCTAAGTCCTGAGGTGTTACCTGGCAGGGGAGGGAGTTGTTGAGAAAACAGATTCAGATTTGGTTTATCCTGGATTAATATGGCTTCTGCAGCAAGGGCAACCTGTTTGGCTGTTTGTGCTGATTTTGCCTCACAGAAAATCCGTATTGGTCTCTTCTTTTTGTCTCTGTTTTGCCCCCCACCCTCTACTCTCCAGTTTCCCCAACCCCCTTCTCAGGTTGTGTTTTTCCTGACAATGGAAGATACCAGGTTTTAGCCCTGTAGTTGAGAGTTGCCTGGGGTTCATGTCACCCACATGGTTAAGGATTTTGTGATCTGGTACTACTGGTTTAAAGGAGAGACTTAGAAAACTTTTAAAAGTCCTCACCAAAGATAAGTACCTCTTCATAGGCCTTTAAATGATCTGCCTCCATTGTATTCCACACACCCACATCTCCACACAGACTCAGCTTTCATAGTTGGTGGGTATAACAATGTGGCTTTCTTTTCTTTTTTTCTTTGTGCACTGGGGTCAGCAGTGGTTTGGTTCTTTCAGCTAGAGTGTGAAGTGGGATGGGGGAGTATTAGAACTCAAGGTTGGGAAGAAGAGTTCAGTCAGGCATAATCCTGTGTACCCAGTTAAGTTTTTTCACCTGCCTGTTTCATGTTTATTGTGTTCTGCAGACACAGTTTATGGAAGAACTACTGTATGATTTAGGCCTGCATATCTGAGGCTTTTGGTAACCAGAATTGTATTCCTTGTGTGTATGTATGTGTGTGTGTGTGTGTGTGTGTGTGTGTGTGTGTGTGTTGGGGGAGGGGGGCAGTGATCAAGATTGGAAACAGACTATTTCTCTCTTGGGTAAATACTTGCATTATGTCCCCATTAGCACTGAAATCCATCAGCACCATGAGCCTTCTGCTTGTTAAATGAAAACAACAATAAAGGTGCTTCCTTAAATTTGTGGTCTCTTTTTGCCTTCCCACTAGTTGTAGTCATACCTTAGCTTTTCTTTAGTTCTTTCTAGTTTTTTTCCACTTGACTTCTTCACTCTCCACCTTTTTCAGCATTTAATTTGTAGTATTTTAATATTATAAGTCAAAGAACATAATACCAATGATTGCCTGAATGTTCAAAATTAATTTAAGACTTTTCAGCAAAAACAGTCATAGTCATGATTTTTATCTTTTGAAGAAGTAATACATTTCTTGTTGTTATTATCTTAACCATCTTGTATTGTAAACAGAGCCATTATATCTAACGTGCTGTGCTGTGCTAGTTGTAAGGGCAGAGGGAGAGTATAATGGTAAATGACACAAAGGTTTTTCATAGAACCTTTGGTATAGACCAGCAATTGAACCAACGGAGGTGTTTGCCTCCATTGTCACAAGTGAGTTTCCTATGAAATCCATGGACAGCTTGATTTCCACAAGGTAGGATGCTTTTGGAGGACACAGAGCAGTGAGGAAAAAAGAGGCAGTCAGCTTGGGCAGCTGGGTTCTGAATGAAGTAAACCAACCCTGGCAGTCAGTCAGGGGTTAAGGTGTCAGAACCAGAGCGTCCTCACATCCTACCTATAATGGTAGTGCTTTCTTTATCCCACGTTTAGGTGAGTAATTCAGGTTGACCGAGATAAAAACATGCACTTGGAGAAGCATTTAGAGTGGATTTCTCTGACATACTGCTCAGTTAGAGAGACTAGATTTTTGTTTGTAATGGGACATTATAGTACTTAAAATTAATAAGACAGTATAGGAGTTTCCATTATAGGTCCTCACCCAAAAGAGTAGGAGGTTCAGACCCTTGAAAGAGCTTTGCATCAACTGGGAATTTTCAAAGACTCTACAGAAACATGACATTTTCATGCAACAGGCTATTTAGTTTAACTCTAATCTCACTATAGATGTTTACTAGATTGAGCTTTAGCATCTTAGGCACTCTGCATTGTAGCTATGAGCCAGACACCTGGCTTTGAGTCCAGGCTCTTCCACTTACCAGCTGGGTGACTTTGGGTAGGTGATTTATCCTCTGTGTACCTCATCTATAAAACAGGGATGAAAACAATAGCACTTCATGGGATTATGGTGAAGATCAGATGAGTTGCTCTGTATGGTAAAGTCTCGAAATAGGGCCTGACACACCATAAACTCATTAGTGATTACAGTTTTGGCCAATTCAGAGAATCTATTTGGGAATCGTTTTAGTTGCCTGCCTTTCTCTCCTCCTTTTATGAATCTCAAACATGAAGGAAAAGAAAAGATGGCTTTTCCTATTTTGCAATTAATTTGGAGCTCTGGGGAGCTTTATCAAGTTATTTTTCAGAGTCTTTAGAATTCACTCGGGATAAACTGCCATCCTAGCACAAAGAAAAGACCTCCACTAACTACCTTCACAATCAATGGAAACTAGGTTCCAAACCTAGCATTAGGAATTTAGTCATGTTACTTAATCTCTCTGATGGTCCATTTCCCACAAAGAGGAAAAGACAGACCTCCTGGGGTTATAGTCAGGGTTAGATTTTATATGCTATAGGCACATGACATGAGGCTCAAAACTAATAGATCACAAATGCTGTGTTCTCTTTCTCTACATCCTCACATCTTTGGCCAGAACACAGAAGCCTCATTCCCTTAAATTGCCTGTGTAATATGCTGTGTCCACCTAACTGAGACATGATGTTTACCACACAAGAGACAGGAATGTATTGATGAGAACATCTTCCATGAGGACATGGAATATAAATAAAAACTGCTATTCTTGGAGCAGTCGTAAGAAAATCTACATTGTTTAGTTCCTAAGTTTTCTTTTGCTTTGCTCTCAGCACAGAGCCTGCTTGGATCCTCTGTCTCCCTCTTTCTCTGTCCCTCCTCCCGCTTGCATGCATGCACTCTCTCTTTCTCTCTCTCTCTCTCAAAATAAATAGATAAATATATTTTTAAAATATTTTAAAAAATAAAATGTGGCTAACTGCAAATGAGATGTGATTTAAGTTTAAAATACACACCAGACAGTACAAAAATTGTAAACCATTCTATGAATAATTTTACATATTGGTTACAGAAATAAGTTTGTATGTTGTATATTATAAATATTATGAATATATATTCTGAATATATTTCAGTTAAGTAAAATATATTATTAAAATTGATTTCATCTGCTTTTTACTTTTTATGTGACTGCTAGAAAATTTTAAATAACGTGTGGCTCACATTGTATTTCCATTGGGCCACCACCGTGGTAAAAGACAGAGGGGTAGGGCTATCACAAAGCCTGATTTGGGGTATCTCTACCACTCTGCTGCTTCATGAGTGTGATCTTGAACAAGTCACTTACTGTTTCTGAGCTTCCATTTTTTTACCTCCTTCAATTCATAGAGACGGTGGTTAGCTTATCTAGTTTTATTTGCTCTAAAACAAATATGATGATACCTCCCCCAGATACTACCAAGATTCTTGAGAGAAGCAAATGAGAATTTATTAGAAGACATTCCTGCAAACTGTAAAGTACAAATATGCACTGCTATCAGTGTTCTTAGATTTGTTCCATTAATCGTTATAGTGATAACATTGGTTTAGGATAGCTGTGTTCTGCTTAGGAAGATAAGGGAGTATAGTTGAGAAAGGAGTTTAGTTCAAGGGGAAAAGATCAAAGACATGAATATGCCTCCTTAAGCATATGGCAGGGTTCCTCAACTTCTACACTATTAACATTTTGGACAGGATCAATTTTTGTTGTGGGGGCTGTCCTATGCATTGTAGGAGGTTTACCAACATTCCAGGCCTTCTACCCACTTGGTGCCAGTTGCCCCATTCCCCCATTGTGACAACCAAAAATGTCTTCAGGTATTTCCAGGTGTCTCCTGGAGGGCAAAATCATCCCCCATTGAGAGCCACTGGCCTAGGCTTCTCCATTCAGAGGAGAAGGTGTGTGTGACTTAGGACTAGATTGTTATCAAAAGGTGTAATAGGGCCTTAAAAGTTGAGAAGCTCTGTTTTTGTATAGTAAGGGGCTGGAAGGTTAGACATCCTTGTGCTATGAATGCCACTGTTTCCATGTGACAGCACCTGACTTGGCCACCTTCATAATTTATTCATCTGTTCATCCCCCTGTTCATCATATTATATTATTGAACACCTGCTGTTGTCAAAGCACTGTGCTAGAGCCTGTACTGGGCTTCTTGTCAAAGACAAGAAGACCCTGCCACCTGGCCCCAGGCAGCTTACAAGAGGAGTACCTCTGCAGGAGGTGAATATACCATGTACACAGCTGTATAGATAAAAACTGCTCTATGCTGGTAATCTCTGTTTTTGGTCCTCTGTACTACCTTCTGGATATTTTTTCTTTTCAACATTATATTTTTATTTTGTATTGAAGGAAAGATGCTGAAGGCAATGTTCTAAGTGCATACGAGAGTATTCTCAGTTTCTTCCTTTTGTAAATGCAAACTGGTTAAGTCCATGGCCAAATGGCATTAAGAAAGTGTGTGAAATTTAACCCTTCTGAGAATCCACCAGAACTCTCCCACTTACTCCTGGCTTTGAAACCCAGAAATTTCTGACTTGGGAAGAATTAAGATTCTCCTACCCCCCACGACCTTGTACTGCTGCCTGATCGGGAATTTTATCTCTTAAATCTGTTTGGGTGGTGTTCTTAGACTCCATGGCATCCTGAAGCACTAAGAGAAATGTTTAAAAAATAAACTCAAAATATTTACTGCCTTAGAAGTAGTATTTTGTTCATAAGTGCTTTTTTTGTGGCTAAGGATTTGGTTTTATGTATTTCTGTATGGCCAGTGTTAGTATAGTGTGGGTGTGAACAATATTGATGAAGAGGATCCATTAACCATGGAAAATATTTAGCATGGTCTCAAAGTATTTCTGCAAGAGTCTGCCTTCATTTTCTATTTGCAGACAGTCTTTTATCAGAAAACAAGAATCTTTTTTGACTAGTGTAGTGCCAGAGAGCATCTTCTCTTGCAGTTCATGCTATGCTCCATCACCTTTTATTATCTCTTCATGTGCCAGACTCTGTGGCAGGCTTTTGAGACAGAGTAGGGAACACAATAGAGACCTCCTTCAAGGTCAATCAAAAAAGCAAGCAAATAGGGGCGCCTGGGTGGCGCAGTTGGTTAAGCGTCCGACTTCAGCCAGGTCACGATCTCGCGGTCCGTGAGTTCGAGCCCCGCGTCAGGCTCTGGGCTGATGGCTCAGAGCCTGGAGCCTGTTTCCGATTCTGTGTCTCCCTCTCTCTCTGCCCCTCCCCCGTTCACGCTCTGTCTCTCTCTGTCCCAAAAATAAATAAACGTTGAAAAAAAAAATATTAAAAAAAAAAAAAGCAAGCAAATAATAAAATAATTTTAAGTTCTGATAAATAAGATGAAGAAAATAACAGAGTGGTGTGATGAAGGGTGTCAGGGAGTTTAGTGGTCAGGAAAGCTGACCATCTCAGGAGCTGTCATCTCATGGATTATCTAAATGACAAGGAGCCACCCAGGTGAACAATGGAGGAAGACCATTCTCAGAAGAGGGAAAGAACAATTATTTTCCAGGAGGCCCAAAAATGATTAGGACCAATCTAGTTCTTATTATTTTAGAGTCATAGAACATTCCCAAACTGCATATACACACTTCTTTCCTTGGTCTATGCTTTTCTTTCCTTCCAGGTGGTAATGATTTTCATGTGCTTTGCATTCTTGCTTCTGGCTTGAGCTCAGACTTCATGAATTGACTGATTGATCAGCCACTTTGTCCCAGATGAACATTCTGCTCCTCCATGATCTCCTCTACAAGTCATCTTTATGCTGGAAAATGATTGTATTTCATTTTTCTCTTTCTCTGTACTTAAGGATTACCAGCAACAAGTGGATGGGTCAAATGTTTTGAGTTTCAAGTTTGAATTACGAAGCTGACTGGAGTAAAAGTTTAAATATTCATGGGGTTTTTATTTTTCTTGAAAACAAAACTGTAATTTCTCTTTCTGCCAATGGCCAGTCGTGTAGCCTTCCTTTATCTTGTTGTGTAATTCTATATAGAAGAAACTAAAGAAACTGGGATTGAGCTATTCACTTTCTATTTACAGCCCTTGAAACACTAGTTTACTCTCTTGGTCTTGAAAATGGAGTTAAAAGTTGACTGAAATAGCTCTGTCACCTCTTTGCATATGTGGAATTTAAGAAACAAAACAGATGAACATGGAGGGGGGTGGGAAAGGAGGCAGACCAGCAAACGGACTCTTAACTCTAGTGAACAAACTGAGGATTGCTGGAAAGGAGGTGGGCAGGGGGATGGGTTAAACAGGTGATGGATATTAAGGAGAGCACTTATTGTGATGAGTACCAGGAGTTGTATATAAGTGATGAATCACTAAATTCTACACCTGAAACTAATATTATGCTGTATGTTAACTGAAATTTAAATAAAAACTTGAAAAAATTAAATCATAAAAGTTTAAATGCATGCAAAAAAAAGTGCATCTTAAATTATTTTTAGTAAATTGGCTGTTTGATTTTGGTAAATTTAAGCCTTCCTCTGCCAGTACTCTGCTCTGGCATCCCAAAGGGATGCCACTCTCCTCCAACACTGGCCCCTGTGCTTCTCCCTCCCAATATTTAAGGTGGGTTTTTTTTTATATAGTTGATAACAGTTGAAAATTGGGCTGTTTCCCTTAAAACCTGGATGCTGGAATTGGGGGTCCCACTCTGCATCTTTGTGTCGTCACAAAGCTATGGGGAAGTTTGGGTAAAAAGCAGGCATGGGGCTGTGGCTGAAGATATAGCAACCTGAGTTCGTGAAGGTCTCTCTTGAAGTGCCAGATTTAGGTTTCATGGTGATAGATACTTGGAACCCTGAGAAGGTTTTAATCTGAAGAGTTACATACTCAACTTTGCACCTTAGAGGGGAGTTTGAGGATTCCTTTTGAGGGACAAGTCCAGAGGTAGGGAGATCTTTAGGTGGCTGTTACAATAAGCTAGAGGAAGCTGAACAAATGTACTAAACAGAAGTTTCAAGAGGAGCAAATAAATTGGGGAGCTATTAAGGAGTAGAAGTAAGTATTTAATGGGGTGCTAATAGAGTCCAGAGAAGGGAGGAATCTCTTGTCAGAGTGATCTCTAACTGATTCTGGGACTGCCAATGGTGCTGCTGTTTACAGGGTGGATAGGACTTTGCTAGTCTGTGACTTGCCTGAAGGTCTGTGCAGCTCATTTGCATTTGTGCATTTTGTCTGGGTTGAAAGGCGTACATCAGGGGCTGTGGTTGTAAGCAACACAAGCCAAATGTGGTTGCTTTGGGTATAATAGGTAGGATGGCCAGGAAGGCTGGAGAACCAAATTAAGGCTACCCTGCCAGAAGCAGATCCTAGAACTTGTCTGGGGAGAGCATTTCTGGGGCTACCCAAAGATACTGCTGCTGCTATTGTTAGGCTCCAGATGTGCTACCAGCCCTGCTGCCCCTAGTGTAGGAGAGAATGCTCTGGGTTATCTCTGGTTTCCAGTCTGGAGCAGATGTGGAGACCTCTTGCACTTAGGTCACATTTCCATGTCACAGCAGCAAAGACAAATGAAAGTAGATATCTGGGTATTTGCAGCTTCTGTAGTAAAAGCTAGGCTGTGCTTCCCACCACTCTAAAGTGGGTGGTGGGGGGGATTCCTCAAACATAAGAAAGGGCTTCCATGGCTAAGAAACCAATAAAATAAAATAATTGTCCATTACAGTGTTTATATATTTTTTAGTATAGCTAAGGGGGATGAGGGACCCCAAATAGTGGGGACTATTTCTCTGTTTAAAGAGAATATTGAGAACAAAGAAATGTGACATTGCAAGGCAGGACCAGTAAGGGGTAATAGGAAAATGGGGGTTACTTGACTTGGCTGCATATTAGAGAGAAATAGGGAAAATCCTTCAAGGGTAAGTTGGAACCATCCTGTGGAAGCCAAGTTGAAATTTTCAGTTAAAATTCAGTTTTGGAATAGAAATACCACATGAGCCAAGAACTCTCCTATTGGGTATTTACCCAAAGAAAATGAAGACACTAATTTGAAAAGATATATGCACTCCTATGTTTACTGAAGTATTAGTCACAGTAGCCAAGATATGGAAGCAACCCGAGTCATAATAGACAAGTGGATAAAGATGATGTGAGATCTATCTATCTATCTCGTGGAATATTACTCAGCCATAAAAAGGGACAAGATCTTGCCATTTGCAACAGCATGGATGGACTTAGAGGGTATTTTGCCAGTTAAAATAAGTCAGAGAAAGACAAATACCATACGATTTCACTTATATGTGGAATCTAAAAAGCAAAACAAGTGAATAAGCAAACCAAAAGCAGAATCACACCTATAAATACAGAGAAAACACTGGTGGATGTCAGAGGGGAGGTGGTGGGGGGGATGGGCAAAATGGGTGAAGGGGGGTGGGGAGTACAGGTTTCCAGTTATGGAATGTGTAAGTCATGGGGATGAAAGGTACAGCATAGGCAGTATAGTCAAGGGTATTGTAATGGTGTCATATAGTGACAGATGTTAGTTACACTTGTGAGTGTAGTATAATGTATAGAATTGCCAAATCACTATTTATAAAATAGTGAAACTATTTTAAACGTGAAATGTGAAACTAATGATACAGTGTGTATCAACTATAATCAAATAGACATATTTTAAAAAATAAAAATAGGGGCGCCTGGGTGGCGCAGTCGGTTAAGCGTCCAACTTCAGCCAGGTCACGATCTTGCGGTCCGTGAGTTCGAGCCCCGCATCAGGCTCTGGGCTGATGGCTCAGAGCCTGGAGCCTGTTTCCGATTCTGTGTCTCCCTCTCTCTCTGCTCCTCCCCCGTTCATGCTCTGTCTCTCTCTGTCCCAAAAATAAATAAACGTTGAAAAAAAAAATTAAAAAAAAATAAAATAAAATTCAGTTTTGGCTTTCTTTTTCTAGAAAATAAAGGGTTTGCTATGAAACATCTAGAAAATGACCCAGTAAGAATATGACATTTAAAAATTAATTTGATGGGACAGAGAAGTTAGTTCAATGGATACTACTCTAGCCCATATATGAACTGAGGCTCTGATCTGGGGTGGTGGCTTTGGGCCAAGGAGCCAGGACTGTTCTGGGAATTTGTAACTCACTGGGGAGAGAGAGGCATTAAGGAAGAGAGAGGGAGGTACTGTGGTGGGAGTAGCCTCCAGGTTTTCACTCTGGGTGACTGGGAGAAAGTGACATCATCAGGAGACTTGAATTGGTAATGTGGGTGGGAAGATAATGTTTGGTTTTAGATAGCCTTGCAGGGAGTGGAAGCCAGACTGGCGTTGGCTTCTAAAGGATGGATTTAGGAATCATAAAACTGGGGCACTTGGGTGGCCCAGTCAGTTAAGAATCTGACTCTTGATTTCGGCTCAGAGCGTGATCTTGCAGTTTGTGGGTTCGAGCTCCACATTGGGCTCTGTGCTGACAGTGCAGAGCCAGCTTGGGATTCTTTCTCTGCCTCTCTCTCTGCCCTCTCCTGAAAAACTGGGCCATAATCTTTTCCCCAAATAACCCCTCTTGACTTAAAAAAGTAGGGGCACCTGGGTGGCTCAGTCAGTTAAGTGTCCAACTCTTGATTTTGGCTCAGGTCGTGATCTCATGGTTCATGGGATGGAACCCCATGTTTGGGTTGTGCTGTTAGCACAGAGCCTGCTTGGGATTCTCTGCCTCTCTCTCTGCTCCTCCTCTGCACATGCTCATGTGCGCTCTCTCTCTCTCTCACTCTCTCTCAAAATAAATACACTTGAAAAGTAAATTGAAGTAATGCTCGCATGAAGTTAGACCATCCAAACCATATAGAAAAGTGCAAACAGCAATAGAAAGTGGCCCTACCTGGACCCTCCCCACAGCCCCCAGTGTTCCCTTTACAGAGGTAAACATGATAATGAATACATTGACTACATATACAACTTTACCTTTCCTGTATTTTTATCATGACATTTCCAAGATATGTTAAATAAAAATATATGAAAAGATATTGCTAATGGCTACACACATCTTAATCATTTTAGTGGTACTTAATCTAGAGCCCTGAAAGCTTTCCATGGCTGTGTC
Organism: Leopardus geoffroyi; assembly: GCF_018350155.1. Lineage (NCBI taxonomy): Eukaryota > Metazoa > Chordata > Mammalia > Carnivora > Felidae > Leopardus > Leopardus geoffroyi. The sequence goes on along the minus strand of NC_059332.1, from coordinate 28,736,948 downwards.
TGCTGCATGCAGCCTGGTCCACAATCTGGACCACAGCCTCCTGTTCTTCCTTCTGTGTCTCTGCCTCCCTCATGTTCTCTCCTGGTGGATATTGGCCTTCTTTCTCTCTACTGGCAGTTTCCGTTGCTCCCCTGCCTGTCCTTCCCTCTCTCCTGGCCCACTACCCTTGAACTGCAGGTCTCCTAAGTGTTGCTGCCTCCTGGAAATCTTTGGCGATCCCAGAGTGGTCAAGTCACCTCCTCTTTCTCTAGGCAAGGAGTTCCACAAGGGAAGTAGGCCTTTGGCAGTGCCATGTCTCTCTCCATCACCCCTATATCCTGAGTGCCAAGCATGCTGCCCACGTGTGACCAGAAATCAGTAAACCATTCATCTGCTGTTATATGTTCTGTGATTTTTGGCAAATACACATGCTTATATTATAGTTCATTATAATTGTCCATTTTATGAATCTGGAGCCATTTGTGGTCAATGTTATAAAAGAAAAATTATTCTGACACTTATTAAAAGTGGTAAAGAAGACCTTATTTGATGCTATTGAAATAGGGGGAGGTACTATTGCAAGTAACAGAACTCAACTCCCAATACAACAGGAAAAAGTGGGGATTTCTAGCCAATAGGCAAGTTGAGGGAAGGATGGAAAATTACTGAAAAGAACTTGATTAGGTGTAAAAGGTATGAAATGAGCTTGACTGGATATCAAGAGTGGGAGGATTCTTACTAAACAGGCTTAGCAGGATTCTTTGCCAAAACTGGCAGGCCACAGATGAGGCCTAGTCAAGAGGAAGGCTCAAAAGAGCCTAACTGAAGTTTGGTCAAGGAGGAAGTGATTGGTACTATCAGCCAAGAGAGCCATGTGATGATTATACCCTTTAGTATCTAATGTTACCTCCTAATAAAGATAGGAGAGACCCTGTACAACAGGAGATTGCATATGAAAAAGCTCTATGCAGCCAAGAGCTGCCAGGCACTATCAGTTTGATCTATCTCTAAGATGAACTTGTATTGTTCTTATATTTTAAAATAGGAATAATGCAGTATTTTCTCCACCCTTCCTCCCAGGAGAATCCCAAAGACTGATTATGTTTCAAGAAAGACCTGTCAAATGTTTTAGCTCCTTGGCAATGGATGCTGGTGTTTTCCCCTGAGATACTGTTTCACATGTTCCTGGTTACAGCTCTAACCTGGCTTGCCTCAGTGCTGTGACTTCGGTCATGAATATAACTGACCTCTCAGTCCCCAAGGGAACTCTCCAAACTCAGTGAGCCATGGTGATCACACATCCCCATGCCCTGCTCACTTCTGGGTCTTGCCTGTTGTCCTGGAGTACTGTTGATCCTTGAACAACACAAGTTTGAAATACAAGGGTCAACTTGCACAAGGATTTTTTTTTTTACAGTACTGTAAATTTATTTCCTCTTGCTTATTATTTTCTCAACATTTTCTTTCCTTTAGCTTACTTTATTGTAAGAATACAGTTTAATATACGTATAACATGCAAAATATGCATTTATAGGCTATTGGTCAGGCTCCCAGTCAAAAGTAGGCTAAATTAGTAGTTAAGTTTTGGATAAGTCAAAAATTATTCATGGATTTTCAACTTTGTGGATGGGGTTGATGCCCAATATCTTCATTGTTCAAGGGTCAGCTATAGTAATAAATTCTTTTTTCCTTCTCACAAGTATCCCTATTTGGTCGCTATGTTCTGTGGCCCCTCAGCTTGGCAACCTCTGTACCCCAGCACAGAAGCTAACCCTAGACCTGTATTGCTGTGTTCAGCAGGCTGCCTTGACAGTGACACAGTACCTTCTGCCTGCAGTGACTTGCACAGATGCTATCAATTTTTAGCAAGGTAGCTGGTTGTCAGGAAGATGCTCAAAGAAGTCCATGCATGTGAAGAATATTACTACATGCTGCTTTCAGCTTTCTTGGTGGGAGTGGATAAAAATAGGGAGTGTGAAGCAAATGGAGCTGAGGGGTGGTGGAGCGAATGGAGCTAGGGTGTGGGGTGGTAGTACTGACAGGAGGGTGTCACCAGGGCACCAAGGGTCTGCAGTGGCCAGTATTCTGTATGCATTTGAAAATCATGTCAGCTTCCAAAAGCAGTGTCTGCATTTGGATTTCAAACTCTTCATACAAAGTAATGCCAGATAAGAATTAGCTTTGTATTTTGCAAAGTGGGGAGTTGCGTGTGAAAAACCTTGCCCTGGTTCTTATCTCAGATTTACTGAATCATTCTATATGGCAGCTGGGGCTGGGGCTTGTTCATAAATCTGAATTTTTAACACCTTCTGGTGATTCTGATGGATTGTCTTGTTTGAGAACCACTGCCTTAGGAGAAGTAGACATTTTGGAGCAAACATATGCTTTTATTAACCTGTGCATTTATTTCTAAATGCACGGTTGATTCATTCATTTAGTAATTCTTTATTGAATAGTAATCATGAACCAAGCCCTGGGCCAGAAGCTAGATATACAGCAGTGAGTGAGAGGATGTGTTTGCTGTCCAAAGAGCTTTCTAGCCTAGCGGAGGAGACAGACCTTCATCTAGCAATACCCTGTGACATCATCACTATAAGGGGAATACCAAGGACTGTGGGTGCTGAAACTGGGGCCTACCCCAGACTCTGGACTCAGGAAAGGCCTCCCCAAGGTGTGAGTCAGAGCTGAGACCTGAGGGATGAGGAGAGTAGGAGTATAGCTTCCAGACTTGGAAAGAGCATGCACCAAGATCTTAGCAAAGGGAGGTTTTCTGGAGCTATGAGATAAGGGGGGGGGGGGGTATTTACGGTGTTATGAGAAAAGGAGGAGTAGAGGGGGAAGGGTAGGGAGGAGTGGTAGACGGCTTGGATTTGGGCCCCTTTGGGTTGGGGCTGTACTCTCAGAATGCTAAGGAGCATTGCAGGGCTTAAGTGAGGGAGAATATGCGGCTCTCTGTGAGGATCTGTGGGGGGATCCTGGTCTTTAAAGTCCCATGAGCTGATGGGTACCAACATGCAGCTATTCACAAGCTATTTGAGCAGGCTTTCTAGTGGCTGTGGGCAGGGCCAGAGCCCTGGAAACAAGGATGCCCAGTCATCTATGCTGTCCATATAGGAAGGTGCCGGGAAGTGGGCATGGGAGGCAACAGGCCTGGGCTGTGCTCCCACTGCTGTGGTGAGGGCCCAGCCTCTGTGTGCTTCAAGTCTGTAACACTCACATTTGATCTGTGTCTCTCTCTTAGATCCTGCCTGGCCTATACATTGGCAACTTCAAAGGTGAGTTATCTTTTATTATTGTGGTAACATGCACATAATATAAAATGTGCCGTTTAAACCATTTTTAAGTATAGACTTCAGGTGACATTAAGTACATTCATATTTGCTCTGCAACCATCCATCTCCAGAACTCTTTTCATCTTCCCAAACTGAAACTCTGTGTGCCCATTAGGCACTATTTCCCCCACCCTCAGCCCCGTAGAAACCACCATTCTACTTTTTGTCTCTTTGAATTGTACTGCTTTAGTGTTTGCAGTGTTTGTCCTTTTGTGTCTGGTTTATTTCACTGATCATAATGTTGATTCATATGGTAATATGTGTCAGAATTTATTTCCTCTTTAAGGCTACATATACCTATATAGCCTTAAATATATATATATATATGTATATATATATATATGTATACATACGTATATATATTTTTTATGTATACATATATGTCTACATATGTATATATGCATACATATATATACATATATACATATGTGTATATATATGTGTATGTGTATGTATATATGTGTGTGTGTGTGTGTGTATATATATATATACATATATATACATATATATATATATTTATTACCTTTCATCTATTGATGGACATTTTGGGCTGCTTCCACCAAAGGTGAGTTTATTTCTTAAAAGATCAGCTTGAAGCTTCTCAAGCATGATTGAGTGAAGGTGTCGACTCAGTTTATACAAAATCTGATCTGCACATAGCCACCACTTTTGTCCAGGCCCCTTGCTGGGACCTCATACTTGTGCTCAACCCCTTAACCAATGGCTGACAGAGTGGTACGGGGCCACATAGGTTCCAACTTACCTTTGATCTTCATTTTAATTCTGCATGCTTGCTGGAACATTATTATCAAAAGAAGATGGCTAAAAGGCACATTTAGCAGCCATGTAACTTATCTATAATCTTTTATCACTTTTGTTTTCTGGTTATTGTTAATACATTTTCGGAAACCTGGGAAAAATAAGTGGTAATTTTATCTCTGGTAGATTATCCTCTTCTTGTGTTGACTTTTCTTCTTACATATTTCTCTGCATCTTGTTCTATGTGTATTGATTCACTGTTAGCTACTGACTTTTTTTATTTGTAGCTCACCTGTCTCAAAATGCTCTTCAGCAGTAGAAGGGTGAACAGGCTTTTGTTAGTTTCCAGGGAGGGGCCTAGTTCCCCTTCCATGTGATGTTCTGAGTGTGTTTAAGTGAAGACATTGGTTCCTTACCACTGGAGATATGTATACTTAATAGAATGGAGTAGACCTAGGAAACTTGCAAAAACAAGCCTGCCTGTTGGAGAGAGCCTAACCTCCTCAGAGGGCTCTGCATTTCCTCCCTCCTGGAGCAAACCAGAATACATTCCTGTCTGTTTTGAAGTTGTTGCTTAAATTTGAGTTCAAGTTCAAAATGACTGTAAAAACAATCTTTTTTTCCCCCAATATATTTTAAATTACTTTAATGTCATTGGAAATTAACCATTAAGATAATTACTGAAAATATGCATAAAGGAACACCTATCTTCCATAGCCATATGATGACTATATCCACAAATCACTTAACTGTGAGATCCCATTACTGTATATCTATTTCCCTGTGAATCTGTATCAGGTTTTCTCCCCCCAAACAATTCTGCACTAGTAAAAAAAATGCTATAGCATGTTATATTTACTCACCAAAACCATCAAAAAAGACTTAGCTCTGTAAAGTAAATCTTGCTAAAGTGGTATATGAGAAACCAATAAAACACACATAGGGACAGCCCAGAAAATTTTAGGTTCTGTACCCACTGATTAATAAAAATGCCTCAGGAGAAACCACATTGAATGAAAAAATGCATAATGCTGCTCTTTTTTAATTCTCTGCATAATGTTTATTTCCTTCTCTTCTCCTGCCAACCACCCCTTTTGGCTCCTAGTGCTGTTAATTGACCTCAAAGAGAATTGAGCATAGGGAGCTGACAGCTGCTAATTGCTACTAGAACATTTTAAAAATAGTACTGGAGTTCCTAAATTAGTAAGCTTTGTAGTTCTGAAAAAGCAGCAAGTACTTTGTGGTAGGTAGGCGGTAGTACTGGAATACATTAAGAAGCAACTATCTTTTGGGGTTACTTAGGGAGTTATTAACTACTTTCATAAAGAGAGGGGAATGTCTTTGTGTTTGAGAACAGAGTTTAGGATAAATTCTTAGAAGTAGAATTGCTATGTGAAAGTGTTTACAAATTACAAATTGTAATGAATACCAACCCAATTAAGTATGTCTGCCAACAGTTTATGATATTTTTATCCTTATTCATAGTAGGTTACTTTCTTCTAGAAGGTCATGGGCGCATAATTACAGGGAACATTTAAAACTCTTTGTACTATGGGGTGCCTGGGTGGCTCAGTCGTTTGAGCATAAGACTTCGGCTCAGGTCATGATCTCATGGTCCCTGAGTTTGGGCCCCACCTTGGGCTCTGCACTGACAGCTTGGAGCCTGGACCCTGCTTCAGATTCTGTGTCTCCCTCTCTCTCTGCCCCTCCCCCATTCATGCTCACGCTCTCTCTCTCTCTCTCTCTCTCTCTCTCTCTCTGTTAAAAATAAATAAACATTAAAAAAAATTTAAGCTCTTTGTACTAAAATATATACCTATTTTGTAAGTATTCAGTGTCACGGGAATCCCTCACAGTTCCTGGATTCTTGCTGTGGGTTTTACCCATTAGAGATGTCTACACCAGCCCATACCTCTCCTGTTCAGATGGTTGATATTTTTTCATTGTCTTCATTTATTCTGACATTAGTATGTGGCCGTTTTTTATTCACTCATTAATTCACCAAACATTTATTTAACACTTACCAAGTGTAAGGCTTATCTAAAACAAAGGAATAATGATATAGTGAATGGACAAGAGGCTGGAAGGAAGTGTTGCTCTCCATACAGTTGCCTGTGAATTAATTCATTAATTTCATAAACATTTTGCAAGTACCTAATGTGTGTGGCACTGTGCTGGGAGTCTGACGTGAATGTACATTTTGGTCCTCAGTGGTTCAAAGTCAAGAGGAGCAGGTACAGAACAGGGGAGCAGGTCCTACCATGGAGAGAAGCTGTGAGGCAGTCTGCCTTGGAATCTGGTTACCCCCCACCACGCACGAGCCAGATGTTACCCTAAGACACATTACACAGCCTAGACACCAAGGGGGCTGTGATAAGGATGAACTAGACAGTGCAGCTGATACACTCCATTCAGTGTCTGGCACATAACTGGTCAGCAAGTGTCAGGCTGTTCTTGCCCTCTCTATCTGTGGAATAGGAACCATAGACTTATTTCAGGATGTTGTGGAAAGGAGATAGAGCTCATACAGCACTGATGCCATGGTAGGTGCACAGTAGGCATTGATCATTGTTAGCTAGTAAGGGTGGAAGACCAAGGTGAAAGGATCATGTCTGCTCCTGGAAAGTGAATCCAGCTGTCATAGGTGCTTTAGCATGATGTCTCATTTGTCATTTTCTTCTCTTTTTAAACTACAGATAACACATGCCTACTGTAACACAACAACCAATACAAAAATGTATAAAGAAAAATTAATGGAATTTTTTTTTTTTTTTTTTTTTTTTTTTTTTTTTTGCCTTTCTGAGAGATCTTCATTGTTTTACAGCATGGATTGGCACTGCTACTCAGGCCTTGGTTCTAATGGCTGTGGTCTCTTCAATCCAATCATTGAATGGTCTCCTGTCCTGGCTCCTTCCTCCCCTCCTTCACTCCCCCATGTCTTTTGCCTCTCTTCCTTTCCTTTCCTTTTCCTTTCCTTTCCTTTCCTTTCCTTTCCTTTCCTTTCCTTTCCTTTCCCTTTCTTTCTTTCTTCCTTCCTTCCTTCCTTCCTTCCTTCCTTCCTTCCTTTCCTTTCCTTTCCTTTCCTTTCCTTTCCTTTCCTTTCCTTTCCTTCCTTCCTTCCTTCCAGTGTGATCCTTTACATGTCACCCAGAAACTTCCTCCTTTTTCTTTTTTAACTTTGCAATGAATCACAAATGGTTTTCCAACACCTGGTGATTTTTCTACCTAGAGAAAAACCCACAAACCAACCCAGCTTCTGGAGTCTGGTCTTTGATGAGGTTCTCTCAGTTGAGGTGTCTTTGCTGAAAGCTGGCTCTGCCTAGAAGCTAAGAGGGAAGGCAGGAGTGGAAGCTTGACGAGGAGCTCCAGGACAAGAGGCTAGGGTTATCTGCTGCTTCACAATTTGGCAGATCCCAAAGTGGATGTGAACTGACAGAGGACATGTCCTTGTTTGAAGGTGTCCACAAACTTCTAGAAATGTGGGAAATAAGCTCACACCTTATGTGTGTGCTGGTTATGTACATAGAGACATGCTTGAGGTCTCAGAGCCTTTGTTCTGCGTCTGCCAGTGAGAGTGGCCATGGTTCCCAGTGGTAGTTCCCCAGTTGTTCAGATAAGGCTGACCTGGTGAACACTGATCTTTGGTAATCTGCTGTTAACTGAGCCTAAGAGAATCAGATGGTGAGTGATGAGCATCAGGTGGTAGAGCAAGAGCTAGAATTCAGATGTCTTCGAAATAAGCATGTATTTGGAAACATTCAGTGGTAATGGAGATTGAAGCCCATACTGCAGCCTTGAAACTTAATCTGGTCCTAATGATAATAATAATGATGGCAATGATGACATTTACTACATGTCAGCCAAACACTATTCTAAGCATATCATTTAGTATTTCCAGCAGCCTTTGAGGTGGTACTCTAACCATTTTCCCACTTTAAAGATGACAAAAGTGAGGCATAGAAAAACTTGCCCAAGGTCAACACCAATAAATGTTAGAGTCCACATTTAGTAAAGAAGGGAATAGGTAGGAACTGCCCCATTTTGGCCCTCAGCCCAGGTTGGAAATGTATCCACTTAAAAGTTGAACTCACTAACAGCTAATTTATAACTCTAGAAGTTATTGTGACATACAATAATTTGTAACCCTAGAATTCATTAAATTTCACAGTGGGAAGTAGAACTACAAAACAGATCAGAATCACTTACCCACCACTGAGCAGATTCTCAACTTGGAAGGCAAAAGTTGTTTGGGAAATGACTCAGAACATGGCTTGGGGATCGGGGTCAGAGCAGAGGGAATTGGGCCCTTTTAAAACAGAGACCTTCGCTCTCCTCTTCGCTCACTCATCCTGCATGGCCATGCTTTTGAGTCCACAAATCAGTGTAGCAGGTACTCTGAGTATTGGAAAGGCATTATCAAAGAAGTTCTTTCCTGCCAAATATCTGTTTCTCTAGAGTGCTTGTGATAATGGTGTTATTTTCTAGTGCTTCTTCCAATATATTTTTGTTAATTTTTAAATAAAATCAAAGACAATTAGAGACAATTCTGCTTGACTTTGATGGACTAGCTTATTTCCCATGGCCACTCTGGCATTTTTCACATCTTAGGACTGGTTACCCCTGTTCATCTTCTGTATCAGTATAAGATCTGGAGCACTAATTCCCCTTCCTTAAGGAAGCACGTGGCTGCCACTTTACCTTTTGAAGACAGCATCTTTCAGGAATCCACATGTTCCCTTAGCAAGGTCTTACCAGTGATAGATGGGATCTTCTGCTGAGGGAATGTGTAACAGCAAAGGAGAAAGATCAGGTAGGTGTTTCTATTTCAGTGCTCCCACTATGTAAAGATGACATTTGCTTCTTCTGAAGTCCACATGAAGCCTCAGGGGGGTAAACAGAAGCAGGTAGCAAGAGTGGGCAAGAGTCCAGGGGTCAGGGGAGATGTTGAGAGAGAGAGAGAGGAAAAGAACATAGTTAGCTGTTTTACCAATGAAGGATTGACTGTTTTACTTATTAATGTAATTTATGTTGAATTTTGTGAGTAGTGTTTTTTTTAAGTTTTCTTTTCCTGATTATAAAAGTAATGTAGGCTCATCAGTCAAAATAAAATAAAAACTTTAAAAATCCAAATGTGATAGAAATATGTTAAATAGAGTGAAAACTTCCCCAAACTCTACATCCCAGGGTAACCATGGTCAGTGTATATTCTTCTAGATTTTTTTCCATGGGAATTCTAACTTGTAATCATCCAGTTGGCATTATTAATGCTATTGCATTAATAATGTTACATTTGTGATTGCAAGCGGCTGTGAGTTGTTTTCTGGCTTAGAAATGGCATTAAAATGGCATGCTACAGTGGGGAAGGGACATCATTGGCACCAAGTCATAGCTCACTCCCTGGAGGCCCTGCAAAGCTCCATATGTACAGGGCACAGAGTCTTCTGGGGTTCTTATTCAGATGCATGTTCTGATCATGTAGTTAGGTAGTGGGCCTGGGAGTCTGCATTTCCAGCAGGTTCCCAGGTGATGCCATGCTGCTGCTTGACAGACTCTGGTTTGAGCAGCAAAGGACTAAGTTCCACTCTTTTGATTTTGTGCCCAAGGAGAGCTGGTGTGAAACTTCATATGCATGTGAGTGGGCTGATAACCCCATGGTCATGTCTTACAGCTGCATTCACAGCTTGTTACCACAGTGCCTATGGTTGTAAGTAGTCATCCAGAACCATCAATAATTTGTAGTCCTAAAGAGTAAGAGTTCCGATGTCATCATCCAAAAGTATTGGTTAGGCACTTTATGTACTCTCAAATAGTTAGAGCATGTGCTTATGGAATAAGGTAATCCCAGAGTGGTGTATCAGTACAGACGGCACTATAATAAAACAGAAAGGAGCACAAAACAAAAGGAACATTATTGTCTAAGAGTTGCTTCTCCTTTCTTTAGAGCCCAACAATCTGTTGTCTCATATGTGGTATCAAGTGGTTCTCTGTATTCAAAACAGCATACTTTTATTACCAAACCACATTTTTTGTTTATTTTAATTTGTGTTATAAAAGTATATTTATGAGGTAATGAAAATTTAAAGTTAGATTGCAGAGGCACCTGGGTGGCTTAGTTGGTTAAGTGTCCGACTCTTGATTTTGGCTCGGGTCATGACCTCACAGCTTATGAGTTTGAGCCCTGCATCAGGCTGTGTGTCGTCAGTGAGGAGCCTGCTTGGGATTCTCTCTCTCCCTCTTTGCCCCTCCCCTGCTCTTATTCACTTTCTCTCAAAACAAAGAAATAAACTTTAAAAAAATGTCTAAAAAAAGTTAGATTGCAGTGATGGTTCAAAAACTCTGAATATACTAAAAACCATTGAATCATATACTTTAAAAGGGTGAATTTGTAGCATGTAAATTATCTCAAGGAAAGCTATTTTTTAAAAAAGGAAAAAGTATATTTAAACAAATATTTAAAATTCAAATTCTGGGCAGAATCAGAATCCAGAAGATCCTGCCCTGGAGTGTCAGGAGGCTGCTTTGAAGCACTCCACCAGCTGCTCTGTATTGTCCCACCCGGTATTGTCCCACCTTGTCTGGGCTCTTCTGTGAGCACCCAAAGCTCTAGCTTGATCTTGCTTTACCACTTGGCTAAAACATACATACTGGTGGTGATTGGAAAAATTGCATGTTGGTGAGAATGTGGAAGCTGACTGCCAGTGAGATCCTAAATGATTCTAGTTCATATTTAATTCAAACTCACTGATGCCAAAACTTGCGATAGTTGGGGGCAGAGTGGGGGATGGTGTTTGGAATTGAATCCCCCTATGTTTGGTGTAGATGGCTGCTGTGTAAATCTGAATTTGAAACTGGAGATGGTTGATTGATGAAGAAAACCTTAAAACCAGCATTTTAGTATTACTTTTAAAGATTTCTTTTCTGACTTTATAAAGTGGTGCATGTTTATGAAAGTGCAAAATGTTTATGAAAGTGTTTCAGTCTCTACATAATCATCAAGGCTTATGAAAACTGCAGATTCCTCAGCCTTGCCATAGACCTTGAACTAAATTGGAGCCCCGAACAAGCCCCCCAGATAGTTCATAGACGTGTTAAGTTTTCAGAACCAGTTATGTTGAGTATACCAAAAAAACCCAAAAAAACAAAAAATATATAAAATAATATTAAAACACAGTAATTCCATCTTTTCAAGATTATCAGTATTAGAGCTAATTCCTTGTAGCAATTTTTCCATATATGTGTTTGTCTTTATCATGCTTTTATAAATTGAGCTCATATTCTACTTATTGTTTGGTACCTGCATTTACACTTTGCTTAATATTATATCCAAAGCATTTTCCCATATCATTAATATTTTCCAGAAACATGAAAAACATTTGACTTTCAGTCTTTTTTAACTTTCTATCATTTTACCCTGTGTCATTTAAAAAAGCTTGTCCCAGGTCAGGACATGGGCATAGGGGGAGCTGTTTCTTGGTGGACCCGTTTTGTAGGTTAGCAGAAGGGTTCCAACTTGAGGATATTCATTCAGTCTTTCTTCTACAGCATTAGATAGGAGCATTAGAAGAGAATGTAATTTGGTGTTTCCCTAGTTTCATACGCAAATAATTTAATAACCAACTGGTAACTTATGGACAATTCTGTTTGAGATTTCCAGAAAATGTTCCATTTTTACTTTGGCCCTGAAGTGAATTGTAGGTGTAAAACACAGTCTTATCTGCATTTAAACCCATCCCTGCCTTTAACATCAGGGTAAAGTCATCCCTAGCAGATTCCTATATGTTAAATAGTGAGTGGCTCTTTTGTATTTGATTGTAACTTAGATTATTAATTATTAAGAGGTAATTTTTTAACATTAATACATATTAAACAATTTTATAGTTAATATTTCATATAAGACTAACCTGAGGGTCTACAATTTAACAAATGGCAACTATGAAATGACCTCATAGTTTCACTTCCCTTAAACAGAAACAATCATGATTACATGATTCTAAATATAAATATAAATCTACATAAATCTAAATATATTTCAAGTTTTAGGTGACCACTTTGTATCAAAAAAATCTGCCAATCACAAATAAGTTTAGTTATCTGCAAAATACATTAAAGCAATTCCTAAATTTTCCTAGATATAGATTATTCTAGATTGGGTATGGCCAATTATGAAGTTTCAAGAAAGAAATATGCAGGTCATATTGTATTTTTTCCTGGCTAAACTTTAGGATTAATTCATTTGCAGAGAAGAATAAAATGCTCATGTTCTTTCTTCTATGACAGATGCCAGAGATGCAGAGCAATTGAGCAAGAACAAGGTGACACATATTCTGTCTGTCCACGATAGTGCCAGGCCTATGTTGGAGGTAAGGGAGAGCTACGTGCATTTATCTTTATTTGTGTTTCCTGGGAGTGCATAGGACATTAGTGAAGGCAACTACCTTCTCTCTGACTCCATGTGCCCCTATTCATGTTGTGTACCTGTGGGCATATTAATTTTGTTTCCAGGCCATATTTGTGTCTATGCCCTGTCTGTGGCATGGCTGAAGAATGTATTCTTTTTCTGATTATACTCCTGCTACATTGCTAGCTTGGCTTTCTTCGCTAAATACCAAAGAATAAGTTGATGCCGCATTTACCTCTAGATGTTAAAGACATTTAAAACTCATTTGCATTCTTTAAAAAAATTTTTTTTAAATGTTTATTTATTTTTGAGAGAGAGAGCATGTGTGCGCAAGCAAGCAGGGGAGGGGCAGAGAGAGAGAGACACAGAATCTGAAGCAGGCTCCAGACTCTGAGCTGTCAGCACAGAGCCTGAAGTGGGGCTCAAACTCACGAACCGTGAGATCATGACCTGAGCTGAAGTCAGACGCTCAACCGACTGAGCCACCCAGGCGCCCATTTGCTTTGTTTTCAATATTATCCTTAGCTTTAGAATCCAAAAAAATTCAGCCTGCTCATTGCCTGATTTTTTTTTTTTTTTTTTTTCCCCATTTGAGCTCAATTATCTACCATTTACATTTAAGGACAAAAGACGATGGAAGATAAATTGTCACTGGAGATTTTCCAGGGCTTCTTGTACGGGGACTATCAGTGTAGAAGCTCTTGTTATGGCTTAGGTTTTCGAGTAAACAGGGTGTGTCTGCCTGTACACTAATTCCAAAAGCACCTTCACATCTTCAATTTTACCCTAATGGATGGTTTGAGCTGTTGGCCAGGAGTAAAATCTACTTCTATTTTTTAGCCTTGACAGAGCCCAAGTTAGCTTTTTTTTTTTTTTTTTTTTTTTTTTTTTAGAAAATAATACATGTGTGGTTGTGACCCATAGGTGTTCTTCTATTTTAGGATGGGGTATTGGAAGGGGAGGGGTTACTTGCTCTGGAAGAAATAATCCTAGTTCAAGCTGTTTTCATTTAAATTCACATTATGCAAGAGCAGGTAACATACCTTTTATTTTAAATTTATTTTCCTTATCAATTAGAGCTGCCAGATTTCAGTTAGTGTAAAGACATGAGAACATGGTATAATAAGTAATTCTATTAAATGTTATAGTACCAGAGAACCATTGATGGTGAACAAACCTCTGTTCACTTCTCCAGATCTGTGACTTCATACTTCCTTCTGTTGTTTCAGCTCTGGTTTTTTGTTAAGGTGCTATAATTTGTGTTGCAGCATGATTTTATTGAAAACAAAACAACAGCACATCATTTTTTGGAGATTAACAGTTCCTTTGAAAATAGCTACTCTGTTTCTTCATCTGTCAACAATAGTTTTATATTTAAAATATAGCCAAGCTATGGTCAAGATAATAAGTTAAACACAAACTGGTCATGATTGACTTCCTCTTAAATCACAAGATGAGGCTTGAGGTTTCCTTTATTTTAATAAATTACATAGATGTTCTTTCCACTCTCATCCTCCGGGCCTGCCTCACTACTTTATACTCCATATAATGGAACACATTGCCATGTGTGAACACGGCCCTTAAATCTGTTCACATTGTAACTTCTGTCCAGAACCAAGACCCGCACGTTAGAAATAAAAAAGCTCTGGACCTTTTTTGTCCAATCTCCCCCACATTACATGTGGGAAACAAAGGGCTAGAAAGTAAAACAGGTTGGATTATAACCCAATATAAAGAGACACTCTTTGTGTAAAAACCTCAGAGCTGTGGGAAAACTGTGTTTCCCCATCAGTATTCTTTTTCATTCCCTTACCTCAGTCTATAAGGACTGGCTTGGGGAAAAAAAAAAAAAAAAAAGAGAAATTCTGTGCCTTTTCTTTAGAGGTGGCTTGTATTTAGCGACATCCTATTGTAGTCTTTGAATGCTGTTATTTACCTCAGCTTGATAATAAGTACTTTCCTGTGATTTAATATTCATTAAGAGTTAGACCATCATTTTATAGCATAATATACTTTAATGTTTCTCCTCTTATTTTGTTCAGTTTTAACTTCACAGGTAATTAATAAATACATTCCTATAAAAAAATTAAAACAGTAGTCTCTCTGTACAAGTGGGAAGACTCAGTCACCAAAAGTTATTTCAACTCATGTGCTCACATTAAGTTACTGGGATACAGGAGATTCACTAGGGTCCCAGAAGTTGCAGAACTTTGTTTAGCTCTCTGCCTGGTGCATAAAGGGACTCTTGTGTCTTAAATTGTAAATTCAGGGGCGCCTGGGTGGCGCAGTCGGTTGAGCGTCCGGCTTCAGCCAGGTCACGATCTCGCGGTCCGTGAGTTCGAGCCCCGCGTCGGGCTCTGGGCTGATGGCTCAGAGCCTGGAGCTTGTTTCCGATTCTGTGTCTCCCTCTCTCTCTGCCCCTCCCCCGTTCATGCTCTGTCTCTCTCTGTCCCAAAAATAAATAAACGTTGAAAAAAAAAATTTAAAAAAAAAAAATTGTAAATTCAGTTCCAGAAGCCATGATCTTACCCAGCCTGAGATGAATCAGGGAAATTGTTTGGAGTTGGTAAATTGAGGGATGGATTTTATTCTTCAGCAGCTCTGTGTTATGCTAGCCTTGATCATTGGAGAGAAGTAGAGCAGGGATGAAAGTGAGAGGGCAGGTTGTATGCAGAGCCAAGCAACTGCAATAAGTTGAACCCCAAACTGGTAAGAAGCCCTAATATAAGGTGAAGGGATAAGGCATAGGAGACGAGACAGCTGGGACCTCCTTTGTGATCTGAAATCTTCAAAGCCATGCATGATTATTGAATGGCCCCTAACTTACTCTGGGCAACACTAGTCTGGAGCTGGTCTGGGAGTGGCAAGGTTGTTATTATTGAAAATCGGAAGGGTTTCAGTGCTACTAATTCCATGCAGGAGTTTCCAAGCCCTGCTGCCATGTAGCCACTACACTGTAAATACTTCTTTCGTTCATTTCCAACAAATATTTGAATGGGTTTAAAAGCAATTGGTGCTTAGCATCAAGTATCAAAGGCTTTTATAATCTTTACGTATGCTCTTATTGTAATGGAAGCTAAGTGAAAGAGGGTAGTCATATTGTGCAATATGGTTTCTAGTACAGAGCTCATAGGTCAAGGGCTTTGTGAAGATTCTAAAAGGGTAGATTGTTGAACAATAGCCCTGGGATGTGATACTTTGCAAAAAATAAAGAAGTTTAGGGAATTTAGCACACTATTGGCTCCTCTGGAAGATCCACATATTTATTAAAAGCTCTCAAGTTCTGCATTGAAGATACACACTTATCAATCTTTCTAAACAGGGAACCAGTGTGTGTGTGTGTGTGTGTGTGTGCGCGCGCGCGTGCGCCTGCTTATGTAACACACTATCTAATAACATCCCATGGCACTATTTTCTGCTGTATAGAGTCATGGACATTTAGATTAAGGAGGACTCAGGAAAGGGGTCTGCTGGCCATTAGAGTCCAGGGTGAGCTTTCTGGGTGAGCACTTGTTCAGAGGGATGCTTACACAGCTAGTAAGCTAAGGTGACTGTGATCAGGGAAAGGGTGCTAAACCCGATCTTATTACCAAATGGGGCTGCCTTAATATAGATTGTTGTGAGAACCTAATATTGGTAGGGTGGAAGATTGCATAGTTTTAGTGCTTGTTACATCTTCCGTGGTCATAATGATTTGTAACCTGTTGTAACACCTGACCAGTGACCATTCTGGTGCATCTGCCATGAAAAGCCTCATGAATATGCTAAAGACATCTTTAGTTATGCATTTATTGATTTTACTTGAAGTCAAGCTTTCGCTTTTTGCAGATGACATGATATTATACATGGAAAATCCGATAGACTCCACCAAAAGTCTGCTAGAACTGATACATGAATTCAGCAAAGTTGCAGGATACAAAATCAATGTACAGAAATCAGTTGCATTCTTATACACTAACAATGAAGCAACAGAAAGACAAATAAAGAAACTGATCCCATGCACAATTGCACCAAGAAGCACAAAATACCTAGGAATAAATCTAACCAAAGATGTGAAAGATCTGTATGCTGAAAACTGTAGAAAGCTTATGAAGGTAACTGAAGAAGATTTAAAGAAATGGAAAGATATTCCCTGCTCATGGATTGGAAGAATAAATATTGTCAAAATGTCAATACTTTAGGAAGGACTTTTAAGGAACTTGTGATTTGGTTGATTTCAGTTAAATTAGATGTGATTCTCTATTATTTAGGTACTTTTTAGAAGGGTTTCCCAATATAATGTTAGGGTGTTGTACTCTTTGTAACAATCCAAAGTCAGAAAAGAAATGAAAGAATAAAAGGTGCTGTTCTTAGGGTGGAGGGGCTGGGCCTCACCTCACCTCTGGTCATCTAGTAAAACCAGGTGGTCTTTGGTGCTTCATCGGTGGATGAGACAAGGTTTATTTATCTTTTGAACCACGAGGCAAGGTGGTCAGCCAAGATAAAGAGGTCCAAAGCCCCAATTTCTTTTTCTCCAGAAGAGTATCTGAGGAGTAGATTTTCTGGGATGATGATTCTAAGAAACAGTAGAAACTTGGGGGCCTATATATTCACTTGAGTCAGCCCTAAATTAACATCTACAATTCTGAAGAGCTCTGACTCCATTTCTATGCCTACTTTTTTTGTGTTTGACATAGGAATCCCAGATGAACAGGGTCCCAGAGATCACTTACTTTGATTCTACATTGTGTACACAAAGAAGCTAAAGTTCGGAGACATGAAGGGACTTGCCCACAATCCCATAGTTGGTCTGTGTAGCTTAATAGGAACCTGGATCTTCTTTCCCAAGCCAGAGATTTCCCCAGAGTGCCTTACTGCCTTGGTCCTCTCCTTGCAGGACTGATGCTTCTGAATCTGCAAGCAATATTAGTAGATATTGCCACATATGCTTTGGAAAGGGTTATACCATTTGTGCTTTTACTGGCAATGTATGAAAGTTCCTGTTTTCCAATACTGCCACCAGCACAGAGTTCTATTCTTCATTACTGTTAATTGGCAATTTTTTTTTGTTTTATTTGCTGTGAATGCTGTCCTCACACTGTTGAGTTTCCTTTCCAAACCGTTCTTGCCTTTGAAGGCAGGGAGTGATTGATTGATTGACTGATTGATTCAACTCCTGCTACATGCCAGGCCCTGGGACAGATGCTGGAGATAACAGAAGGAATTAATCCCAGTATTTTCCCCAATGAAGCCCTTAGAGTGTAAACAAGATATATATTATGGGTATTTTACAAATACCAGTAATAATTAAGTCCAGTGGAGGAAGAGCTCTGGCTCAGGGTAGGCCCTTAGTACTAGGAATCAAGTAGGAACAGAGACCAATGAAGATCAGAGAATGAGGTTTTTCCTCTGCCACATGAATCTGGAGACATTTGCAGTTGACCAGGCATTTGACTGGGTTTTTGGAGATGATAAGAATTTGAAAAATCTGGTCTGTTGCATTCCAGCCAGGAGGAAGCTGGTAGTCCCAAGACATGACTTTTGGTAGAGATCTGATTCCATGACAGTCATACCAATCTCTTTCAATCCTCCAAAAAGACTGAGAGCCCAGCAAGGTGGATGGCAGTGTTCTGGTTCCTTCATAGCATAATCAGACCTGCTGACTTGCTCACATCACCTGTTAGCAAGTGGCAGGGCCAGGGGGAAAATCATTGCCACATTCATTAATTTCAAACAGAAGTTAAGTCCAGACCTGTAATTTAAATATTGAAGGCGGAAAAACCCCTTTGTCTATTTCTCTATGTAGGACTTGGTTGGGGAGTTGATTGCTTTTTCTGGAGTGTTTCCTTATCAGTGAGCTGTGTCTTCAGTGTCTACTTGATTGCTCTAGATTTGAGGGGTAGTCAAAACTCCTGTCACAAAGATGGTGTTTTTTTCATATCAGGAACCCCATATTGTTTGTAGGTGCTAAGGAAGTAATATTGAGCAATGAAAGATTTCTCCCTTCCCCTGAAAAAAGAAACAGAACTCTATCTTTCTAATGTAAAAATTTCAGAGGTTGTTTCATTTTTCATTCTGTGTACTTAACCAGAGCACCTGCAGGAAACAAAACTATTTTTTGCTATTAACAAAAATGCTTTAAAAAGTGTTCTCATTCCTTTGCTGAACTAATCCTCCAAATTTTAATTTTTAAATGGTTTATATTTTAGGATTAACTAGAAAAAAAAAACAGTAGTTTATATGCATATAGTCAAACCAGGGTATTTTATGTATACCAGGTAGGTTTTTTGAGCTTGAGTTCAGCATGGATATGTATTCTTTCTATTTTAAGTTTTGGCTTTTATACTTTGAACCACTTAAGGTTTTTTTTTGTTTTTTTTTTTAAGAATAAGATGTTTTCATAAAAGACAATTATTCTTGGTGGTTCTGTTTTATATTTCCTTTAACACTAAAGACATTTTTTGAGGTGCCCGTGCTCACAATTTCATTTTGTTAGTTTTGTTTATAGTTGGCCACATCTTCTGGTTCTGATACTTATTGTTATCTATATGTCTGTACTGCTGTCTTCATTACCCACTTACTTTGAGGAAACTCTCACCAAGGTGAGATATTCAGTCTACTTGGACAGTGGTGTTGGTAGACTGAGGGGTTCCTTGATGTACCTTGGTTGTCTGCTACATGTCTGTCTGGTGACCCTCCTCATTTCACTACCTCAAAAGTTAAGTTGGTTTCCCAAGTGTAAATCAAACCAGAAACAAGGTGTTAAGTGGCATTTAAAGTTTAAGAAACTTCTATGTGCTCTTCTTTCTTCTACGCTATTGCCTGCTCAAGCCTTACCCTTCCTCACAGCTTGGCCCCAGCTCTCCTTCTGAGAAGGACACTCCCAGTTTCCTCCAACCTCAGGACTTCTTCCCTTTTTTCTGTAATATTTGTAGTTTGTACTCTGAGCTGGGTTGTGAATTGTATACACTCTGTGACAGCCTCTGTAGTCTATCAAATGGCTATTTAATCTCTGTTTGATATCTAACTCTTTACTGTGTCCAGGCTCCTCAGCTGGCTTCAGGCCTACTGCAGACAAGTACTACACTGAGATTTCTTTGGTGTCTCCAGTACTCAACCTGGGTCTGGTACACAGGAGTCCCTATGCAGACTCTTACTGATGAACTGAGAGCCACATGCATTTTCAACTCCATTCCAAAGTGGGAAATCAGGTCTTTGATCATTTGTAGTTCATTGAGAGGTGTGAAAGAAGAGCTGTGCCAAGAATGATTTATTAACCATGAGTTATAAGTGAAGCCAGAGGATCTGTTTAATGCAGTGTAGCCTCATTTATGTGGTTTGTTTGTTGTGTTCCTCACTTGTCAGTAAGTGATAGCAAAAGTAGATGTACTGTTTTATGGAGTTCTTATGGACTCTAGTTCAGAATTATCTTTTGCTAAGTTATTATAACCAAGAATTCCCTGTGATACTTCTATGATGTTCTGATTGATCTCTTAAGGATCCTTTAGCCACCTTTGGTTTGCATTAGAAGCTTTGTCCTACAAGGAGGAAAGTACATTTTAAGACACAGACAGTGAATGATCAATTAGAAGGTTTGCCATACCCAAGGCAGTATGCTTGAAGTACAGGCAGAGTTGGTTGAGGCATTGTCTCAGACTTCAAGGACTTAATAGCCAGATCATGAAAAGCTGAGAGAACATTCAAGCATAGGGGCTTGTGTTCTGGCTCAAGAGGAAGATCCTCGTTGCCCGTGGTCTTCCTTTGGCAGCCACATAAGCACACTTGCAGGGTGTCACCCCCAGCTCTGCCTTTCTACCTGGTATCCATGTTAGTCCTCAGTTTTCAGGACCCAAGGGCCCACCCTGCCCATGACCTTCAAGTCACAGGAGCTATAGGACACATTTCCCCTAGGAGGATAGGTAATTAATGAAAGCCACATGTTTTGTCTTATACTCACAGAGGTATGGGCAACGATGTTCACTGCAGCTCTGTTTGTAATGGCAAAAAATTGGAGCCAACCCACACATTCAGCAGAAGGATAGTAATCAATTATGATACAACCATGTTAAGAAATACTCTGCAGCAATTCAAAAAGAGAAAGGTTTATAGGTATATACAGGAAAAAGTTAATTGTTAAGCAAAATAAGCAAGTTGTAAAATAATATCTACAATATAATCCCATTTATATAAAATTAAATATCAATTATATATTTCTGTGTGTACATTTATATGCATGTAAATGTACAGGTAAGGGTGTGGAAGGACCGTGCCAGATTCTTCAGAATGGTAAGTGGGGTAGGATGGGAAAAGAGGGTAGGAAGGATGAATTTCACTTTTGTGTCTAGTTTTATTTTTTTCACAGTGGGAGTCTCTTCATAGTTTCTTTTTGAATGAAGAAATGTAGGGAAGGGAGGCAGGCAGGTGGGTGGCCATACCCCTGGTCTCTGTAGTAGTGACAAGTGGATATTGAGGCTTGGCCAGAATGGGTTCTGTGGTAAAAGTGTTCCCTATGGATTCATGTGTGCATGTTGGACATTAGACACATTACATCCTTGTTGTCCATGATCAGGGGATATAAACCATTCATTTCAGTTATCTTAATCTTGAAAGGAGAAGGTAGCCCGAGACAAACCTTTCAACTGTCTAGATTTTATTTTTGGTACCAATTAACTTCTATTTGATTGTTTCAGTTAAATGAATTTATGTCCTTTCTTAAGATTCACAAATCCCCTAGTGCAGCTTGAAGCATTGGGTGAGATTTCCTATGTAGATTGGCCAGTGTATCCAATGTGGATGATTTTAGTTAGTTTGTTGGCATTGCAGAACCTTCACACTATCAAATTGCTAATGAGGTCCTGGGCCTTTGAAAACAAATCATTGTTTGACCATGGTTTTCAGATTGACAGTTGTTTCCAGTGAACCCCCATTGTTTTCACCTCTCTAGGAAAGTCTTTGATGCCACCCAAGTATCAGTGGCACCTACCATACCAAAGGCTTGCAACAGCTTTCATGTGTTGAGGTAAATTTGTTTGAAGCCAACCCCAGACTTAAATAGAAATGACTCAAATAGAAATGATTATGGTAGGTATCGAAAACTGTCTAGTAATCGCTCTTTCTTGAATCAAGCTGTATCTGAGTTCCGTGTGTGTGGGCAGTCAAGTGCGTAAGAAAGTTCCATCTGGCTGCTGACCCCTCTGTGACAAGCTCACTTGCAAATGGAGTTATAAAACCAGAATTCCAGCATGAATGGACTAAAAGGGGCTTGAAATCTTTATTTCTTCTAGAGAGGAAACGGTGCTTTTTTGTCCTTAAGTGAAACAGATCTATGTTAACCTTTTCTCTGGCTTTCTAGAGCACCCTGCATTTCAGATGTAAACCTTCTCTTTAGTACTCATATATATTGTCCAGCCTCTCCACATAACTGAAGACTTTTACAAAGCACTCTTCCTAAACTTTTCTCTAAATCAAGTCCCAGTTTTTTTAGTATTTCTTGCTGAGTGCCCTTTTTTGTCCTTCCTGTCCTGACTCCTCTGTGTGTTCAAGTACTGAGCACACTGTGTGTTGAGTGTTTCTGAAGTGGGCTTGCCTTGTTTGCATCCCTCCTTTTCTTCAATGGGGAATATATCCCATTGATCTGTCAATATCTCCAAACCACGGTCTCAGGAGAAGTATGTAACTTGTGGTCTCCCCTGTGTGCTTCAGCTGGAGTGATAGTATGCATTGATACAACTACATAAATTGCCTATAAATGCTGAAGCACATGGTAGAAATTCTATTTATGCAAAATATTCAGACTCATGGGCTGGGAAGTTTGGGGAAGACTTTGTAAAGAGGGGTGTTGAGGCAACCTTGTAGAACCAGTATGGTTTGGTTCAGTGGGGAGGTATGTCTCGACTAGGAGCAGCCCTTCGCAGCCCTTCCGGACTGGTCAGGAAGGGGGAAATAAGCCCTGGAGCCATGAGAGATGTGTGGAGATTGGCTGATTATAGAGTGGAGAAGGTGGTCAACATGGTGGGGTAAGGGTGGGGCCATACTCAGTTCTCCTTTTGGCTAAATTAGGAGTTATTCCCTCAGATTCAGCAGATGTTTACTTACCTTGTAACAAGGATTGGGGATAAAATACAAAGAAGTAAGATGGGGCCCAGCATTAAGAAGAGACAGGCACAGAAATCCTTGTAACAGTGCAAAGTTGTGAATGCATAACAGAGGTGAGGGGCTCTGGGGAACTTGAGAAAATGGCTAACCCAGCCAGGTCAGCTATGATTTGCCAAGGAGTTGACAATTTGGTGTGGTCTCAAGAGATAACAAAAGTTTTTTAGGTACTGATGGTGAACACAGACAGGGTGGGGGAATGAGATTTCTCTAGGCATGCAGAGGCACCAGATGTGCAAAGGCAAGGCATGTTCTGTGACTTGTGAAAGGCTCATCAGGGCAGAGTGGCCAGGCTGCAGAGGCAGGCTCAGAGCAGATTGGAAAGTTTTTATTTGTCAAGTTGAGGAGCCTGAGCTTTATCTGTGAAGCAGAGACTCAGCAAAGATTTATGAACCAAGTCAGGTGACACATTCAGATTCCTTTTCCAGGGTATTGACTAGGGAATGGGATGAATGAGGGTGATGGATATCAAGGAAACTTTAGGAAGCTCTTACAGTAATCCTGGTCAGAAATGGTGACGGTTTGAACTGGGATGCTGAGAGTGGATTTTTCTGTAGAAGTGGAAGAGTCATTTCCACAATGTGACACAGCAAGGTTAAAAATCAAAGGATGAGCAAAGATTTTTCAGTGTAAATGAACCAAAAGAAATGTGGCATAGCAATATTTTTATCAGACAAAATAGAATTGAAAGCAAAAGAATAAAATTGGATTAAGGAGGAGCTATATAAATGAAAAAAAGGAACAATCTGTCAAGAAATTTTAACAGCCATGAACTTGTAGGTACTTCATAAAACGGCTTCAAAATACAGAAAGCCATTTCTAAGAATTGTTTATAATTAGATATGGGGAGTGAAGCAAGGGAGAAGCTAGGGATGTCTGAGGCCACAGCATGATGGGCTAAAAGACAGATGTACGACCAATGGATGGATGTGAGCATTCGGGGAGGCAGAGCTGGAATTGAAGAAGCAGCAAGATAAGTTCTGGGTGAAATGCTCATGTGATATTCCCAAATGAATAGAAATATATGTCCAGGGCTCAGGAGAGAGATCTAGGCTGGAGATGAAGGTTTAGCATCATCATTGTAGACTTGTAGCTAAGCCATTGAGATGGAATAAAACCATGCAAGAAAATGCTTCAACAGGATGAATAGGAGGCTAGAGAATGAACAGAATCCTGGGAGCATGGAAGCGTCTGACTTTTATGTGGTGTTAATAACATTGAAAGCATATAAACACATGCTCCCATCAGTCACATGTCAGGTGAGGTAGATGAATCTTGATTATTATTCCTAAATTCACACCCCTTGATGGGTGCTAGTTAGTCTCAACTTTTTTGAGTACAGTCCTTGAGGTACTCTTTAGGGGCACCCCAGAGCACAGAGGGGTTAGAGAGAAAAGAAGCTCTGGTGCAGATATAATGCAGTTCTGCAGTTCTTTGGCCATCAACCCTTAACAAGAAATTCTTGTGCATGGTTGTGCTGGATGCTAGCACTAGAAGGCAGGAGAACAAGTGACATAGGAGCAAACTCTGGAAAGCTTTTAATAGGGGCCCAATTTTACTAAGGAGTTTAAAAGGGAAGAGCAGCTTAATTTGGAAGATACAACCAAAGTAAGTATCCTCATAAGGAAATATGTTTTTGGTTCCAGGTTAGGACAGCACAGCATGCAGCTGGCAGACCTTCAGGAAATCTGAGCATCGTAGTGGTAATGGCAGAGGATGTCTAGCCCAAGGGAATTGGGCAAATTGCAGGCTCCTTGGGTGAGGGGACTTTGAGTCTGTAGTCAGAAATTGGAATGAGAAGTTAAAGGTTATATTGGTTGGTTGGTTGGTTGGTTGATTAAGACCCAAAGCAGGGTATAATGGCTCTGTAGGCACTATTGTTTTCAGCCATAAGATAAAAAATATTTAAATGTAGTCTGGTTTACTGAAGACTGGTTTAAGCAAATTTGCCATTTTTAGGTGCTCCTAGTAATTCATTGCTGGTAGGCACTGCAGGTGGACCTTGTGCCTGCCACAGCTGCAAGGGAAGTGATCCAAACTGACTTTAAAAGTCCAAGAGTAAACCAATGGCACCTAGCTAAGAGTCATCATCTCAGTTCAGGCTAAGTGGACAGGTCATGCCCATACTACTCTTTGAACTGTTTCCCCCTCTGTGTGGTCTGACTCCTGAGATGTTTTACAGACCTTTATGTGTATGCTGGGGCAGAGAATTGTGTCAAACCCTGGGTTTGAATTGAGAAATTATTTCTCCTTTCAGTTATCACCACAACTAGTACAGATGTTGAGTTTCAACATGCATTACTTAGAAGCATCTTCAACTAGCTCTTATCTGCTTTTCTAATGGGAAAGCAAATGAAATACATGGTGAAAGTTTGAGCTAGTCAAGCCATACCTGCTTATAGCACTGGTGAGGGAAAAGTAGTAGATGCATCCAAGATCTGAATTAGAGCCTTCTTCTCTTGAGGGCCAATATGGACATACTTATTTGCTTCTCAGATTTTTCCCAACTAAAAGGAAATGATCCATAAGATTCCTTTGGTGAGAACCATAGCCAGCTTCCAGAGAATGGAGAGGACATGGGAAAGCTGCCATCAGGCTATGCCTTTACCCTTTAAATGGCTGCAAAGAGACAGCTTTTCTGATATTGTGTGAGCATGGGGTAAGGCATCACAGACAAACAGAGCTGATCCCAGACCTCAAATTGAACCATGGAAACTATTCCTAAGCAGAGTAGTTTAGAAATCATCTCAGAATTTACAGATCTTTAAAGCAGTTGGGGCTTCAAAATGGTGGAACTGGTCCAACTTGACTTTACCTATTTAGTGAAATACCTTGTCAAGGAGACCATCCCCACAGCTACCCAAGCAGAAGGTAATTTCAAAGCTACTATAAATGATTAATTTAAGCTGCATTATAGAATGCTCTGATACTGTGCCCTAAAGAACAAAAATTATCAGGGCACCTGATCGGGGCATCAGTCAGTTAAGTGTCTGACTCTTGATTTCAGCTCAGGTCATGATCTCACAGTAATGAGATGGAGTCCCACATCTCTCCCTCTCTCTGCTCCAGCCCCGCTCATGCATGCATGCACACACATGTTCATATTCTCTCTCTCTCTCTCTCTCTCTCCCTTTCTCCCTCTCCCAAAATAAATAAACTTCTTTTAAAAAATAACAAAAATTATGTCATAGCTAACAAAGAATAACATTTCTAAGTATTTGTTTTTTTTAAATGTTCCTTTACACTGAGGCTAGCCAGCTTTTCCAATGGAAACCTCTCTTGCTGTTGCTCCTGTATGTGTGGTGGCATTGTGGTTGAATAGTCCCAAACAGTAATCCTGAGGTACTGCTGACCCCAATGAAGGAGGGACCTTTAACCTCCTTGGTGGCCAGTGCTCGATCTCTCCTTGTGAGTCCTATGTGGGCTCTAACAAAAGTGGTCTGGGACTTCCTTCTGTGCCTAGTGCAAGAGGATGCAGCTGTCAAAATAAAAATAGCCCATCAGATTGCTTTCAATGGCAGCAGTGGGGGAGGGAAGATTTGGTAAAATGCTGCCCTTTCAAAGGAAGGCCATGGAACATTGACCAGCCAATCCTTAAAACAGAGCAAGGAAAACGCACTCCCCCATTATGTTTGGGTAATAGGACACCCCTTATCTGTTGTACATGAATGTTCCATGAAACAGAAATTTAATGCAGTCTCTAATCCACATTTACCTTCATTGTAGAGGGATACTCTTCCTTATATTCAGGAGAAATGGGACAGGTTCTGTTCTCTGCCCTACTCCTCTCTACCCTTCCAGCCCATAGCTCTTTCTCACTGTTCTGAGTTCCATGGCCCTTCTTGTGTGGCTCGTGCACTGGCCTTTACCACCTGTAGCCTTTGCATGTCATAAACATTAGCCCTACCCACGTACGACTGGACAGCTCATAGGGTCAGTTTTGTTTCAAGAATGAAACCTGCTTGTTTTCATTCTTGAAACAAACGACTTTGAGGTCTGATCCCACATAGAGGAGGTGATGTTAGGCCCAAGAGATTGAGTGCTCTTTAGAAAAAGCTTCTTAGCTTTTTCAAAGCTGCAGATTGTATCCAAGACTGAAGACAAGTGGCAATCTACAAAGTCAGTAACTCAGTCTTCAGTGAATTTATTATTCTATCATAAGTGAGAGAGTCTGAGAACTCATTTGTTTAGTAATCTCCAAAATAGGACACAAATAATGTTTGAAACAATGCTATGTTCCTCCCTGAGTAGAGAGATGTATTTAAGAAGGGAAACAGTCACCTTCTTGCTGAAAAGGTGAGGATGACTCAGGCAGGTGTGCTCATCCAGGCCTAGTAGACAAACAAGAGTGAATGTGGCTCTTCCCACTGGTTCTAGTGAGCTGTCTGCTAACAGCATTCTGAAGCCTGGTCTGTGTGACACTGAATTTGCTGGTAACCTGAGGCTGCAATCAAGATAGAGATGACTGACAACAAACTTGCCTTTCCAGTTATTGAGCACCTACTAGCAGCACTTAGTGTGTTTCACATATTGCATCTAATTTCTTTGTTAAAAATGTCCTATATTAGAGGAAGATTCCTCTGTCCCCCTCTTTTGAAGAGAAAGAAGAGAACTGAGCACAACTAATGATTTAGAATATTGCAATTCTAAGAAGGTGCTGTGCTGTATCAGGAGCACCTGGGTGGCTCAGTTGGTTAAGCATCCAACTTCAGCTCAGGTCATGATCTCGCAGTTCATGAATTCAAGCTTGCATTGGGCTCTCTGCTGTCAGTGCAAGCCTGCTTTGGATCCTCTGCCTCCCTCTCTCTGTCCCTGCCACATTCACTCGCCACCTCTCAAAATTAAATAAACATTTTTTTTTTTAAATAAGGTGCTATTCTGTATCGGATATCATTTAAATATAGAAGAAAAATTTGACATGCGAGATGAACTTGAAACCATGAAAATGACTGTGAAATGTCATTGACTAGACCAGGGCTCGGCACACATTTTTATCAAGGGCCAGATAGTAAATATTTTGAGCTCTGTGGGCTCTAAGTTTCCTGTTACAGGACAGTACTGTCTCCTGTACCATGAAAGGAGCTATTGACAATGTATAGATGAACAGGCATGACTGTGTCCCAATAAACACAGGCCTGTTTGCAAATCCTGCCAGCATCATCCAGGAGCCTGTGTTGGGTCTAAAGCCTGGGGCCATTTATTCCCCAATTTAATGCAGTCCTGAAGATATCTGAGCATTTTGCCTGCCCTCACCTTAGTTATTATTTCCCATTGTTAGTGAGACTGTCCACAAGATTCTGCTGAGACCATTTAGAGCATGTAGTAAACTAAATAGGAGACCTAGACCTTAAAGACCATTTGTGCCTGGCCTGTCTGCACTGGGTCATGACTTTGGAGCCAACTGCAAGTGCCTCTGGCCAGCCTAGGGCAGTGCTCAAGGACATATATGGGCCATTCTAGTAATTTTTTAAATATAATTTATTGTCAAATTGGCTTACATACAACACCCAGTACTCATCCCAACAAGTGCCCTCCTCAATGCCCATCACCCACTTTCCCCTCTCCCCCACCACCCATCAACCCTCAGTTTGTTCTCTGTATTTAAGAGTCTATTATGGTTTGCTTCCCTCCCTCTCTGTTTGTAACTAATTTTTTTCCCCTTCCCTTCCCCATGGTCTTCTGTTAAGTTTCTCAAGATCCACATATGAGTGAAAACATATGATATCTGTCTTTCTCTGACTGACTTATTTTAGAATTAAAATTGTAAAAATGGATCTTCTGTCCCATGCATTTCTTCCTTCACTTAGCAACCATTATTGATGGTCTTTGAAGAGAAGGGTACTGGGATACCGAAAGAAAGATGACTAAGATAGGATTAGGCATTTAAAGAATTTAGGGTCTATTGGGAGAGACCATTCATAAGACAGTTATGGTCCTCTATTCTGTGGTCTTGATGCCTGTGTGCCAGCCATGTTGTGTGTTGTCGGGGCACTTGGAACAGGGAGGTGGAGTCAGCCTGAGGTGGAGGGAGATGATGTCAGGGAAGGTTCTGGGCATGCGGCTGGTAGGTTACATCAGGGGAGGTTCCACTAAGGAAGTACCCCTGGGAGGAGTCCTGAAAGAGAAGGGTATTCCAGATATGAAAAAAAAAAAAAAATACTGGAGAGAAGAAGGAAGCCTGGGGAGAAGTGGGCAGGAAAGTACAGAACATTTGGAGAGACTCTCAAGCAGCCCAGATACCTGGAGTTTGGTGAGCTGGGGGAGGTGAGCTTAGGAGGTAAGTTGTAGAGAAGTACTGAAGGATTTTGAAGTGGATCTTCTTTACTTTGCAGATATAATAAGGAGCCACTGAATGTGTTTTAGCAGCTGAGGCATATGACCGGATAAAAATTTATCTTTGTATCTTTTACAAGTGGTATTAGAGAATGCTCCTAAAATATCTACTGCCGATTTCTCCTGATTTACAAGCATCCATTTTCAGTCATGGTAATTTTTTGATATGGTCATTTATCATTAACATTCGTTAAGTAACACTGCAGAATTACTTGGTTTGGAGAGTTTTCATGAGTCACACTGGGTACATCAGCAGTGCTCAGACACAACTGAAATCACAGAAAACGGCTTTCAGTGGTGGGTTAGAGCTGGCATGAATCTCCCTCACTACCTTCCCATAACCCACCCATGTTGGCTCACTATGTGTGATGTGCTGACTATGCCCACTTTAGCCTTCATTGAAATAGCTCGAGCAAAAATAAGCATTTGGGTCCTCATCGGTTGATCTGACGAGTCAGATGTATGTCGTTTTTTGACTAACCTGAAAGAAGCCAACAGGTGTTGGAGGTTTCTCATTTGCATTTTTTCTCACAAAATCAAACCAAGGGCTAAATCTTGTTTCTCCACTCTGACCTTCCCACCCCTCCCCACCCCATCAAGTACCACAGAGTTCTTGGAAGTTGTTATTTGTAGTAGTGTTTCCTAAATTTAGCTGGTGCAGGAAGAATCAGTGGCAAATGGGTGCCTGAAGAAAATGCATCTTCAGTTTAGAATCTAGACTCAAAACATTTATTATATAGCACAACAAAAGGATTGCATTTATTTTCTGTGGTGATTTTCTACAGTAATTCCTATGAGATTTTGGTTATGGTACAAACAAAAAGAGAGATGGCTGAGAATCTCATCCCCGGACCTTATCTGTTCATGTTTTTTTATGCCTACTTCCAGTTCTTAGTCCACAGACATACATAAGTTTTTCCATATGTAATCTTTCTGTGGATATAATTTTGTATTCTACTTTTTGCCCTTAAAATGCTATTGGCCATGTGAAAATTATTAAATTGAGGAGAAATAATATTCAAAATGTGTGTGCCAGCTACTGGGTTTGGCATCCACGTACACAAACTAGATGAAAATCTTCATATGCTTTCTCTCGAGTGAGACACTCTATGAAGAGGTGGCTTTATAAAGGAGAATAAGGTTGTCAAACCTGTGTACATCTGAAAACAATTTCAAGTCAGCAATTGCCATCTCTTGGGTCTGTGACCTTCCTAGTGTGGCTAGACTAATTTTTTCAGAGTTTACTTTAGGTTTATATGAAAGTGCAGAAGCAGTCAAATTCATAGAGACGGAAAGAGAGTGGGAGTTACCAAGGACTGGGGAAGGGTTAATGGGGAGTTAGTGTTTAATAGACATAGAGTTTCCATTTGGGAAGATAAAAAGTTCTAGAGATGGATGGTGGTGATGAGTATGTGAATATACATGATGCCACTGAACCATTTAAAATGGTAAATTTTATGTATATTTTACTACAATAAAAAAAAAAGCAGAATGTGACTTTCTCGAGTGGGAGAGACCTTTGTTTTTCACAGTGGTGTACAAACTGTGCTCTTCTGATCAGGTGTGGTACAATCTAAACTTAAATCTTTTAAAATTTTGTTTCCTTTTTGGAGTCAAATTTTTTGATAATTGGGTGAAATTAGGTCTTAATAGGGCCCCCAACTTATTTTGCTCAATTCAGTCATGGGTGTTAGATGATCAGTGTTAGTAGAGTTCTGTGTGTAAGAATTACAGAGTCCGATATCAGTGTGCCACCCTGATATCTTGTAAATGTGATTGTCAAAGAAAAAACTGTCATCTCGTTCAGAGGACAACTCCATATTGCTACTAGTATTTGGATGGGATAAGATAAGAAACCAGGGTTTCTAATAAGGTCATTTTTATTAGCAGCTAAAATAACTTTTCCATCACATGGATTTCCTGATTCTGGCCCCTTAGTGAACTTCATTTCCTATTATGTTTCCTCTTAGTTTGTGAATAAGTCCTTACAGAAAATAGTTATATTCTATAACTGGTTTTTATTAGTTTTCCTGGGAAAGAGAGAACAGATTCTGAAGGCCTTGATCTTTCTTTAGAAAAGTAGAATGTCAGCTAGGTTCTTCAAAAGCCTCATATGTTTCAGAAACAAAAGAACAGTGAATTTTAGAAATTGTACTTGAAACAAGCGAGAGTTTGATCTCTTACTAGTCCTGAAATCAGAATCTTGGCCCTGCTTTCCAAGTACTTGTCTATGTATCGTTTTAAGTGTAATCTTTAGTTTCAGCCCCAAAGAAAGGCAAAAACCCTACTTTTGGTGGTTACTATGCTTGTTGAAACAGAAAACAGAAAAATATTAGAACTTTTGAGAATATGGACTTAGAAAGCTTTAAACTTTGCTCAAAAAGAATATTCTGGAATACTTTCTAAACTTTCTTTTCAGTCAGTTGATGTCTACGGTGTCTTTCAAAACCTAACACAAAAGCTTTACCCAAAAAGCTTTCTTTGGATGATCCCATTGAAATGTAACCTCTTTCCTGTATTTTCCTAATTTTTTTTTCCATACTATGTAATATTAATTGATGTGTTGCTTGTTATGAATATTCAGTATGTATGTGGTCAGTGTAAATATGAGGATTTTTCTTAATTCTTTGCATTCTTCCTCCCTCTAGTCCCCATCTTATCAGTATTAATAGTGTTCGCAGGATGTGTTAAGCCATTCAAAATGCCATGTAGTCAAAAGAAATTATCTGCTCTTTCTTTGTACCTCCTAGAAATCATGACAGTCTTAAAGCATATACTGAGCCCCTTTCCCTTAACTGAACTGTTTTTGTATTCTTGGGCCAGGTACCTAACTTGAAAATCTGCAACTTGATGCTTAGTAACTCCATAAAAGTTTAATGGTAATTGGCTTTCCACCAATCACTTTTTTTTTTTTCAACGTTTATTTATTTTTGGGACAGAGAGAGACAGAGCATGAATGGGGGAGGGGCAGAGAGAGAGGGAGACACAGAATTGGAAACAGGCTCCAGGCTCTGAGCCATCAACCCAGAGCCTGACGCGGGGCTCGAACTCACGGACCGCGAGATCGTGACCTGGCTGAAGTCGGACGCTTAACCGACTGCGCCACCCAGGCGCCCCTCCACCAATCACTTTTTTAAAACATTATGGAAAATACTGAATTTTTATTTATTTAATAATAATTTTATTTCAAAGATAATAAACTTTAGTTTTATTTATTTTTCTTTTAGCTTTAGAGGTAATATGTAGGAGTAGGAGTAAATATCACACAGTAAGTGCTATACTAATGAAAACATTACTGTTATTTTTTTTATTCCTTTATAGTTAACATACAGTGTCATATTAGTTTTAGGTATATAATATAGTGATTCAAGAATTCTATACACATTACTCAGTGCTCATCATAAATGTACTTTTAATCCACTTCTCCTATTTTACCTATCCTCCCACCCACGTCCCCTCTGTGTTATTTTTATTACTTATGAATTTTTCAGATTGTTCTAGAATTTTGTTCTAGAATAAGATTTTTATTACTTTGTTTTGTTTGCTATGCTTTCCATAATTTATCTAAACACATCGTGCCCCTTTTCTCTGTCTGACCTCAACATTAGAGAATGGTCTTTCGCGGGGGTTCTATTAATACTAGGATAATTTTAAGTCTATCCAGCCTTCTTGTAGCACTGAGTTCCTTAATGGTGTCAGCACTCTTGCTGCTTTCTGAATTAGTAATTAACTGCCATGAATTGTACACATGTGCAGGCATCTGAAGGCTTTTTTCAGGTACTTCATGTTCTGCAGTCTGTGGCCTCCAAGAGAGACACTTTTCGTGCTTTGTTAATGACTAAGCCAAGATAAATAGATGTTCTTGTGTGGTGAGCAGCTGAACCTTTTTGACAGTTTTGACTCCTTTCTTTATAGTATTTGCATAGTTTGTTCACTGTGTGGACAGGCAGGAGACTGATATCTGGAGCTTGTGCAGGGAGCATGCCCTTCCATGGCATAGCTAAAAGTTCAGCTCCCTTGTTTTAGTGGTCACCAGGTTAAGGCACGGTCATTTTACAATATTTTTCTCACTTGTAGTATTCTTATAGTATGATCTTCATGTTAATTGATTTTCACCTTGTTCAACAGATATTTAGTGAGTGTTTACTATGTGCCAAGGTAGGTTATTGTTCTGTTTTTGAGAGAATATGATCTTGTGTTTTATATTTTTTCTGTCCTTCCTTAAGAGTAGGGGATCCCCAAACTTGTGGCCGAGAGCTACTTTGTTCCTCCTTAGAGCTTCACAGATGGGAAGCTGTAGCTGCCACATGCCCATCCCAGTTAGTGAAGGTGAGGGGCCTAGCATGGCTGAAAGTCACCTCCTCATCATCTGTGGGCATGGAGGGAAGGATATCCTTTGCCATCTTCGTGCAGTTTTCTCCTGCTTTATAGGGCCAGTATCCTTTTCTTTTTTGCATTAGGCACCAAAAAGGGGAATGTGACCCCACTCACGGAACACCTAAAGGAAGTGAAGTACTTTCCAGTCACACTGATGTTGGCATTTATAGTAAATGCTTTTAATAAGCTAAGACCTATTTAACCTCCTCTTCTGTCCATTCTCTTTATTTATTTTTTTTTTCTTACCTCCCGTCATATGGGCTGGGCTGATTTTAGATTCTGTTAGAATTAAGTGGCTGTCAGCATGTGTAACAGGCATTTTTATATCTTATGTTAGAAGGAATCCACCTCAGCATCCTTGATTGATTGAAGGTACTCAGGCTATGACAATCACAGTGGAAGGGAGCATGGAAACCTGAAAATCCTTCACATCCCTCTGGAAGTATTGGTCTGAAAGAGGTTGGAGGAAGTGTGTGGGAGGAAAGAATTTCATAAGCTTCTGGGCCCGATCCATGGCCAACTCTCACTTAAGAGTAAAAGAAAAAAGTAAATGAGTCATTTCAATGACGGGTGTATGAAATGACCAGCATGTGTATCTATACTAATAAGCTTGTTTGACCTTGATGGAGGGAAGGAGTGAAATCACTTATTTTTACAGTATCATTTCCTTTTCCATTTTTTCCTTTTAAAACACTTCTTTAATACCTCTTTGGGTTTGGAGGTGCTTTAGAACCTCAAACAACTGCCTTAATATTTCCAGCAGAGCACAGTGCCCAGAGTCCAGGGAAAAATGAGGATAGAGACAAAAGGAGGCAATTAGGGATAACAAAGCAAAAGTTAAATGAGGGAGAAACTGCTGCTTCACTATCTTCTAGCGCTGATCCTTAAACTTTACCCTTGACATGTTTGAGTGTGTTTGGTCTCATGCTGAAGTGTTCTCATATGTATTAACAGTGGTAAAACTCATCTTCTTTAAGAGTCTTTGTTGGAAGATGTAATGATTGACTCAAAGCTGGAAAAACATGAATGTGTATATGAATTAAACAGGAAAAAAAGGTTTTTCTGACTTCTCATAATAGTGGGAGACAGGGAGGGGAATTTTAGGGCTCAGGTCTTAGTTACAGACAGCTGATTCTACTCTGAGCCAGTTTAAGCAGGAAGGGGTTTATTAAGAAGTTGTTGAGAGCTTATGGTCTCCTCAGAAGAGCTGGAGAAACAGGCTTTCAGCTGAAGTTAAAGGAACAACACTCAGACCACATCACACAACTGGCCCAGTAAGATCTGCTGCCACGTCTCCCCACCCACCCCCAGTACCACCTGCCTCTGCTGCCACCTGCACCTGCCAAGCAGGTGCTCTTTACCCATCTAATTCTTCCCATGTCCTGTTTCCAAATCCACTTCAAGTAGGTGTGTCAGGTGATGCAACTAAATCCAGAGTCTACACCCTAATAGCAAAGGAGATTGAGAAACATAATTTATGTGGATTCTGTATTAGAATAGTGGGATTCACAATGTTGGGAAGTATTGAAATATGGAAGTCTGGAAGGGTTTGGGGCGGCCGCAAATTTAGACGTTCCTTATAAGACTACATTAGCAAATACGACACAGAAATGCCTCATAATATGAATTAACAGTAAAATTTTATGATCAACTGCAAAAAAAAATGCAACTCTGGAAGACAAGTTCCTTTATGGCTTTATTTGCTGAGGGACTTTTGGTAGTCTATATCATGATTCTACATATTTCTCCTTCATTTACTCTCTTAGGTTGGTTATTTTTCTAGTGTTTGATGTGTTTCTTCTCCTATTTATTATCCTTGACATGGCAAGATCCCATCAGATTAGGCTATCAAAGGAGGAAAGGGTTTACAAATCATTCATTTAAGTCCTCACAGAGCCATATTCTTTTGAAGAAGTTGCTGAGATTTCTAGATTTTGTACTTTTACTTGACATTGAAGACCTTTGGAACTATACTTTAAATCCCCCTGAAGAAGAAACAACTAGGTTTTTAATAAAACAAATTTGGCTTGAGTTTTTGTAGCATGAATTTACACAGACATTTTTTTTACTCATATAATCCATTTCAGATCTTTATTTCACACTAAAGATAGACTTTCCCTCTTCCTCATTATTTTTTATTTTTTTTAATATATGAAATTTATTGTCAAATTAGTTTCCATACAACACCCAGTGCTCATCCCAAAAGATGCCCTCTTCAATGCCCATCACCTACCCTCCCCTCCCTCCCACCACCCATCAACCTTCAGATTGTTCTCAGTTTTTAGGAGTCTCTTATGCTTTGGCTCTCTCTCCAACTCTAACCTC
Organism: Leopardus geoffroyi; assembly: GCF_018350155.1. Lineage (NCBI taxonomy): Eukaryota > Metazoa > Chordata > Mammalia > Carnivora > Felidae > Leopardus > Leopardus geoffroyi. The sequence continues at coordinate 28,701,314 of NC_059332.1, read as the reverse complement.
CTTTTTTTTTTTTTCCTTCCCTTCCCCTATGGGTTTCTGTTAAGTTTCTCAGGATCCACATAACAGTGAAAACATATGGTATCTGTCTTTCTCTGTATGGCTTATTTCACTTAGCATCACACTCTCTAGTTCCATCCAGGTTGCTACAAAGGGACATATTTCATTCTTTCTCACTGCCATGTAGTACTCCATTGTGTATATAAACCACAATTTCTTTATCCATTCATCAGTTGATGGACATTTAGGCTCTTTCCATAATTTGGCTATTGTTGAGAGTGCTTCTATAAACATTGGGGTAAAAGTGCCCCTATGCATCAGTATTCCTGTATCCCTTGGGTAAATTACTAGCAGTGCTACTGCTGGGTCATAGGGTAGGTCCACTTTTAATTTTTTGAGGAACCTCCACACTGTTTTCCAGAGTGGCTGCACCAGTTTGCATTCCCATCAACAGTGCAAGAGGGTTCCTGTTTCTCCACATCCTCTCCAGCATCTATAGTCTCCTGATTTGTTCATTTTGGCCACTCTGAATGGCATGAAGTGATATCTGAGTGTGGTTTTGATTTGTATTTCCCTGATGAGGAGTAATGTTGAGCATCTTTTCATGTGCCTGTTGGCCATCTGGATGTCTTCTTTAGAGAAGTGTCTATTCATGTTTTCTGCCCATTTCTTCACTGGATTATTTTTTGGGTCACACAGACATTTTTAATAGATTTTTATGGAGACCTATGTGAAGTTTTTGTTTTGTTTTTTTTTTTCAAATTGGGCCATTTTCTTTTTAAAAATATTTTTTTTTAACATTTATTCATTTTTGAGAGACAGAGCCAGATAGAGCACGAGTGGGGGAGGGGCAGAGAGAGGTGGGGACACAGAATCCAAAGCAGTCTCCAGACTCTGAGCTGTCAGCACAGAGCCCAATGTGGGGCTCAAACTCACAGACTGCAAGATCATGACCTGAGCCAAAGTTGGACATTTACAACTGAGCCACCCAAGCACCCCAGGGGTCATTCTTTTTAAAAAATGTATTAGTTTGGTACATAAACTTTTACTCTTTTGTAAAGCAAGCAAAATATATCAAAATATTTTGCATGTGTAAAGTTCCTACTAATGCATCAGTGAAATTGTAACTCTCTGATTACTAAAATATGATATAGAAAACTCTGTAACATAACATTACAATTTTTGCTTAGCATGTTAAAGTTTTTACTAACAGTGCTTCTTTTTTGGCCACTCAAGATCTTAAACGAAATAGATTTTAAAAATGCTAAATATGTAAACAAGCATTTGAAATCATAATTTTGAAACTTGTTGACACTTACTGGGAAGCCCTCAATTATTTCACTTTTTTGATAAACCCTGTCTAAACCTACAAGCTGTTTGCAAACTAGAGCATAAATATCTGTATGTATGGTCACGGAAAATAACCAGGAACCTTAATTAAAGAGTTTTTCCCTGGTTCCTTGGCAACAAAAGATGAGTGAAAAACTTCTCCTTTTTACTTTTTATTTTTTGACCTGAGTAAATAGTTCCTTTAAATATTTTTCTCCACTAAGTATCGTCTTTTTACTTAAATTTTTTATATCATTCTACAGGGAGTTAAATACCTGTGCATTCCAGCAGCGGATTCGCCATCTCAAAACCTGTAAGTTGGTTTTTTCCTATATTTTTTGGAGATATTAAAAACAAATAAAGGACAGTAAAGTAAAGGACTGTGAAATCGTTGGAGCCAATGGGATGCTTCATGCCTTGCGCAGCTGCTGCCCTGCAGGGGAGGTAACAAGGCCCATAGGAGGTCTGTGCTGCCAAGTTAGGCAGAGCTGCAGCTGGAGGCACGCTTCTTGTTTGCCAGTCCTTCAACTACACAACACTGATGGGATGTCTATAAGAGCCTAATTTTTAAAAAGGATGCCTTAAACCAAATCTTGAGCATGTTCATCTCTTCTCTGGAAGTAAACCCTTAAGGAAGCTATTGGGTTTTGTCTAAAAGCAGCACTGTCCAATAGAAATAGAATGTGGACCACAAATGTAAGCTGTGCAGGTAATGTTAAATTTTCTAGGAGTCAAATTAAAAAGAGTAAAAAAGAGGGGCACCTGGGTGGCTCAGTCAGTTAAGCATCTGACTCTTGGTTTTGGCTCAGGTCATTGTCTCATGGTTTGTGAGATTGAGTCCCGAGCAGAGCCTGCTTGGGATTCTCATGCTCCCTCTCTCTCTCTATGCCCCGTCTCCCTCCCTCCCTCTCTCCCTCCCTCTCTCTCTCTCTCTCTCTCTCTCTCTTTCTCTCTCTCTTTCTCTCTCTCTTTCTCACTCTCAAAATAAATAAATAAACTTAAAGAAGTCCATGATATGGAGTAAAATTTTACTGAAGCATGGATTTGAACCTTGCAGGCTCAGACACTGGGGCAGAAATAAAGTACTTAACCACTCATTGCCTCCAGTAGGTACCAGCCCCTGCTTCCAAGGCTGGCCTTGTGCTTACATTGCAGGTCAAACGCAACCATGCTAGAATTACAGGTTACTGCATCTTATCTGGAAAGTTACAAGCTATGGTGATGTTTGTGAATTTGGGAGCCCACAGGCTTGTTGGGATTCATCCTTCGTGATTCTTAAGCTCTATTGCCTACAAATCCTGCATATTGGAATTACAGACCATATAATCTTATGTTTAGTATCCCAATTGTTCATCTTCTCTGAAAGCTATCAAATACTGGAACATTCACAAATCTTGATTTTTGATTGCTAGAGAGCAGTGAAATCCCAGGTTACACAATAATTTTGTGAGATCTACCTGTTTGAAAAAAAAAATGGGGCTAGAGTCAGATGGATTGATGTAGGGAAGGGTGGGGGGTGGTATAGGACAGGGGATAGGTGGCATATGATTAGATGAGAAAAGGGCAAGGGTAGATTTGAAGCAGGGACAAATATGTTCTGCATAAGGCCTTTTTTTTACACTAACTCTCCATATTTCACAGAAAAAGTCAGTCTTTAAGGCTGAGGATGACGGAGGAAAGATTTTACTAGGATCACTAGGAAAACAGTAGTAGCTTGGGTCTAGGAGGAGAAGAAGCACCAGAGAACTTCCTTGGTTACTAGTCGTGTCAAGAAACAGAAGTGGTTGGAAGGGCATGGTGTATACGGAAGGAAGTGAGCCACTGCCTTTCTCTGGAGACCACAGCAATCTTCTGCCCATGTTTTGGTGGCTATTTTTAAAATGGTTGCTTTGTTCTTATCTCAAACTGAGATTCTAATATACTGCTGAACTTGTCAATACCTGATTGGCAATATGACTCTTTGGAGGAATCAGATTATAACACATCCTGGGCATTTGTTGTGAGGTAAGGTGGCCACCTGTACTTGATTGCCCTCAGGACATTTCAGCTTTGCTAGGAGCCAAGCATTGTGCTTGATGTCCAGGACAGTAACTGACTTACCAAACTAAGATTGAGCATTGAGCAGTCCTGCACTATATAGACAAGTAAGCAGTAGACCTTGATGTTAGATATCTTAAATTTAAAACTAGTTGTATCTACCTTGGGCAAGTCATTTAAACCCATCTGAACTTCAGTTCCCTCATGTAAAAAATACCTGCCTTGAGGATTTTTGGAGATCAGATCACATGTATGAAAGTGTTCTCTATGAACTCTAAGCACTTTTGAGAATAAGAATACACTTTTACTCTCTTAAAAGTGTATTCATATATCTTGAGAGTTATAAAAGAAGATAGTTGAAATAACAAGTTTTGGTGTTCAGGAGACCCACTTTAGTGGGAGATTTGGAAGATACGCTTACATGGAAAGACCAGAGTGACAGAACATGTAGCAGCAGCTTCTCCAAGTTCCAGGGTCTCATGGGTCAGTTCAGGTCTTCTGGCAAAACCAGCCCAAACACAGTTACCTTGGGTCCAAAGGACTAACCTGTAAGATTTGAATTTGTTCTCTCCTGTCCCAAATATGTGCAGAGGTCTTGTTAAGCTGTGTGATTTGCCTTTTTAACTCTTTCCTTACATCTTGGTGAAAGTGTAGGGTGGGACACCAGGTTTCAATAGGTAGTTACCATAGCATCCATGCATTTGGGGCTAATGACAGAATAACTTCAAGAGGACCTGCCATTGCTGCTATGTTGAGGGAAGTCCTACAGCTGTACAACCTCTGTTTCAATTGGAAAAGAAAGTTAAGGCCATAACTCATCGAAAGGCAGAAAAGCTGGCACTCGCCTGTTAAAAGTTATGTTCATAGGCATTTATGTGATTCTTTGGGAAAACTTTTATTTTTAATCCATTAGTAATTGCAAATCTTATGCATAAGTAAGACTTTGGGTACATCAGTGTCCATGAGTTTATAAATATTTCTTGCTCTACTGAAGTTACATGGAAATTGTGGAGTTAAGTTTGTAATTTGAGTTTACTGTGTATGTTAAGAGACAGCCTATGAAATAGCTGGAGTTTCTCTTTCCGTGTTACAAATGTTTCTTTGGAAGCATAACATACGTTTTAACAGCAAGCATGCTTTCATGATATAATTAGACTATTAACCATTGGCAAATGGAATACTTGACTTTTTATGTGGCCTGTTCACTTCAGGTAGCCTGTGGTCACCAAATATTAGGAACATATAGCTGACAGTGAACCTTCACTTTCTGTACCCTCAACCAATGCAGATAGGAGATAAATACTCTGGTTAACAAAAGCAAGAGAAATCATGTCCATTACTTGGAAAATATGCTCTGGCTAACTCAGACAATTATAACTAGTAGTTCTTTAGTCTAGCCACTTTTAATTACTGATGCCTGAAAAGTCCTATATTTAATGACAAAATAAATTCTAGAAAACTGTATCGCTTACTGTTTTGAACCTACAGATTTTTTAAATTGTTTAACTTTAGATGTAATTTAAAGTTTTATATCCTAAATATTACCCCACAAACCCCTATACCAACAGGAATTCTTCTTGCTAATTATGCTTAGTAAGAGGTTTGTGACCTTTTGAAACTAACTGCTTTCACTTGGCATTCAGTGGTTGTAAGCTGCCCAGAAAGGTCAATTTTCTGTCTTGGCTTTAATCCTCACAAACTCCCCCTCTGATCTTCCAGGAACTTAAAATGCAGAAACCTGGTTAAGATAACATTAACACATTAAATTTTACCTCAGTTCCCTAACCACCTTGCCTTTCAAAGTCAGGAAATGTGAAAGTTCAAGTTCTCATAGTTGTAATACCCCCACAGACCCAGGCTGGGGTGTTTTGCATGATTTGTCACAATTAGAGGCATCCTAGAGCTTATATCACATGCATACACTACATGATCTCTGAGTGGCTGATGTGGGGTGGGTGGTGAATTGAGGCTTTTAGAAATACTTGCTTTTGCTTTCTCTGTGTACTTTCTTATGCAAGTCACTTTAACCTCACTTCTCATCTGTAAAATACCTATTTCACACAATTCTTGTAGTATTAGGTTAGATAAGTGAAAGCATTTTTTATGAACTGTAAGCAATTCCAGAAATAAGATTATATTTGCTATCCAAGTAAGGAGTATTAATGTATTTCGAGAGTGAATTATTGGATATATGGTAGATCATTTATTCATTCTTATTTTAATATTTATTAAATTGGTATTTTTAATTTAGATATTGTTAAGGGAATACTTTTTTTAAATCTTCTAATGTCAAGTACAGGAGAGTTTGGTCTGTGCTGTGGAGTTGGTGGCATTGCATCATTGCAGTAGAACTTTTGTGACATTCAGTGGTTTGAGTATCGAGCAGGTCTCTAACTTTCTTGAGGTTTTTGTGGGGAGAAGAGGTAATTAGCAATACAGAAAGCTTATATTTAAAGTACCAGTAAAACTTCCTTGCCTTATTCTACCTCCCTTTTTGTGTATGTTTTCTTTAATTTAGCTGATGTCTTCTGTACATCCAACTCTTTCGTCCTCTTATAGTTTTTCTTTGTTTTAATTATTAAAAAGAAGTTTTGCAAAATCAAAGCTAGGTGGGCCCTTGGAGTGCTGTGGTTCTGTTTCCAGACAGATGCATACATACTTGAGCATACATGTGCACACACACATACACACACACACATGCTCACACATGACTCCTGAGGACTTTGCAGCCCATAGGAATGAGAAATACACAGAAAATGGATATTGAGTTTTTTTATAAGACTTCACTTATTGAACTTAACTGTATTTTAGTCTTAAACTTTCTTCTCCTAGTTTTTCTAGTGTTCAATCATTCTTTGTGAAATGATGTTATAGTAGATGGTAGAGAGGTTTTTGTTTTGTTTTTAAAATGACCTTATGTAGCAAAATGAAAAGCTTGATAAAAATCCCCCCCCCAATTAAAAACATGTTTAAGTGCAGGAAATATAAAAGTTGGGGAATCATTGATGTAAATATGAGTTAGTTGTATGTGTTAAATGCTGTGCACTGATAGAGCAGCTCTGCCAGTGTCTGTTCTGGTGGAGAATGTTCCTTCCTGCTTGCTTCTGGGTGGGGTGAGAGTGTTCCAGCTGAGGGGGCCTACATGGATTCTGCCCCAGGAGGAAACAGCTCTCCTATCTGAGCTCACCTTCCAGAACACAGGCTCACTCAGAAAGAACATTCCACCCATTTACTTTTTGCTTTATCTTTTTAAGTATTCCTTTTCCAGGAAAAAAAAAAAATCTAAGAGTGCTTGCCTTTCCTGTTTTTTTTTTTTCCTCTTTTGCTTTCATATACAACATATATGTACAGACGTGTACACGTGTCTGTGTGTACACACACATATACATGTGTGGGAAGGAGAAGTGTCCTCAGTCGCATGGCTTTGCTGTCAATACAGCCTAGTCTGATACTGCTGGCTTTGGAGTGAGCCCAGCTCCCTTGAGCTCCTGCTCATATAAGCAGAGTCTTCAGCAGGACAGAGCTGCCTCAGATCCCACAATGGGGATCACAGCCTTAAAATCTTGCAGTGTTGGAGTGAGCACACATTGTTCAGCCTCAAAAGATGATCATCATGTGGTGTAGTTTTGCTAGATCCCATCCACCAGTCTTTTTGTGTACTCTCTGAAGGTCAGGAAAACCTGGCTGATCCTGGCTTTTGGCCTCTGGACAGAGAGAGAGAGGAGGCTGTTCAAGAAGGACAGCCAGCACAGACTGAGGAAGTGGAGGAAGGGCAACAGTGGCTGCTGCAGGGCTGTTTGCTGAGTGCTCATGGAGGACATGTCTCCCTGAGGGCCTACCAAAGGCCTGTCCCTCTGCCCTACCCAAGGTGTTCTCTTCAGATTATTGGCAGCAGCAACCACTGTTACATGAGTTTGTGACACACATGTAGGTCAGTGAGCCTCACTGGCTTTCCTCCAACAGACCTTACTCCATGTGTGGGTATGCAAATGAAGGTACAAAATGAAGAGCAGGAATAGGGAACCTGTGTTCATTGAAACAGTCTGTGTTGGGATGGTGCTTGAGATATGTGCTTCTGCTTCACACCAGAGAATTGGGCAACAAGGGCCAGAGTCGCGGGTATTTCCCGCTGTGGAGGAGGGAGTTTAATGACCAGTGCTAGAGCTTATGTCATCAGCTTCCCTGGAAATAACCCCCACTCCTGCAACACACCAAAGCAGTAGTGAATGCGCATGCCTCCTGGCTTTACTTGGAAAAGGCATTTCTAGGAATGTCTGCTTGGCGTGGCCTCCTGCCTAATTGTGTTTATGAGTCAAGTTTTGTGGTGGGGCTTTAAGCCATCCCTTCACTAGCATCATTACACTCCCAGGCTGGGCTATGAGCCACCCTCTCTCTCACAGATGCCTGCTGTGGGGTTCCTCAGCCCTTGCCCCAACTCAGTGGTGGACAGGTGCTGTTTGTGGGTTTGTCTTAGGCTTAAGATTGATGCAGTTAGAACTAAGAGAAAAGGGCTGGCAGGGAACAGAGTAGGAGCACCTCCTCATGACTTCCTTGCCCCCACAGCTCTTTCATGTGCTCTCTCTGGGCTCTGACAGGTCTGCATGTTACCCTGCTGACCCCACTCCACCCCACACTCTTATTCTGAGAAGAGGCAAAACTGACTTTAGAACCCAGATACACCCCACAATATTTAAGACCCAGGTTTCGTCATGCATGTGGTTTGGGACATGCAGGTATAAAAGCCAGATATAAGCAGTTGTTTCAGGTTTCAGTAAAGGGATTCATTTGTTGTCACTTGAATTTTGCAAGTTCTTGATGAGCTCCATAGCACTGACCGTGTTCTCGTAAAACACTAAGTCCTACCCACTTAGAGTGGCATAGTTAACTTTCATGGCACTCAGGCTTTGCAGTGTGTTCTGGGGCAGTCTGTGACTTCTTCACTAAACTGGCAACTGTCATTCATTTCTAGATTTATTTTTCCTTTTCTGGTTACTGTATTCTCTGCCTCTCTTATCTCAGATGCAGCTCTGCACGATTAGAAAGAGACCCATAAACAGGCATGAGCATGGGCTGCAGGCATGGAGAGGACTCTCAGAACTCTTGGATATCCCAGCATGGCTACCTAGTGGACAAATATGTGTGCCCTCTAGCCACACCCCTCAACTGCCAGGCTGCAGTCAGGGGTGAGCCTTGGGTTCTGCGCAGCCTGTCCTGGTCCTGGGATCTATAGTCAGACCCACCCCACCCTCTGGCGTGTCTGCCACATGCAGTGACCTACAGAGGAGGACAGGCTGCACTGCGCAAACCATGAAGCAGATGGCAGAAGGGCAGCCTGTAGCCGCTCCTAGGCCAGATGAGTTGGCTCAGTGTTGTTGAAACTATTGAATTGGTTGCTGATACCGGGTAGATTGTATTTGGCTGTAAGTAGCACAGTGTCTGATTGATAATGTTTTAAGTTATAAAGAAATTTAGTTCAAGCCTTGACCAAGAAACCTGGTGATGGTTGCTCCCAGGCCAGGGCATCCCCTGAGGTCCCTCTTTGTATCCTTGCTGCCTTTCCACCCAGGGGCTTATCACCAGTGGTTACAGAGCAGCTGATGTAGCTGTAAGCATGACACTCACTTCTAGTTTCCTAACAGAAATCTGAGGCAGAGATAGATAGCTTCCCTTTCATCAGGAAGGGAAAACTTTTCCAGAAGTCCCCACCTCACCCCACAACCTTTTCTTTAGTTCTCCATGGCTGGAGTCAGAGGTAGGATGGACTATTCTGACAAACTAGTGCCCCAAACAAAATCAGAGTGATTCAAGATGTCTGCCACAGTTTTAATACTTCAAAATCAGAAAACTTCACTGCAGACTGTTTTTGCTTGAGAGATGGGAAGCTCTAACAGCACCGAGCCTTCACTCTTGCCTACAGTGCCTTGCCCTTGGGCCAGGATTCTGCCAGTCACATCACAGTGCCCGCATCCCTTCATCCTTCTGTGTACTCTGCTACACTGCCTGGCTTCCATGGGCTTCTGCTTTACGGTCCTGTCTGAGGTCTGTTTCAGTGTTGACACTTCAAATTTCAGGAATTACAGCAGGAATCTTTTTTTGCCTGCTTTATACCAAGCAGTGTTTGCAAGTAGAGTTGCAATGTCTTGAGTCATTTTATAAGTTTATGTCTGGGAGCATTTGTGCCTGGGAATGTTAGCAAAAGCATGTCTTTCAATATTCTGGTAATTAGAAATTTTAGGTAAGAATATGGAGCCCTTGGGTTAGACACCTAGGACCTTCCATGTTTAGTGACATCATGCCTTATGGTGGGTTGTGGAATATGTACAAGTATGCATGCGCATTGAGTTTCCTCTATTGCTTCTCTGTCTTAATCTAGCTGGGCAGCTACACTTAGGTTGCTAAGTTTCTTCTGCATTTGATACCTGGCTGAGTTTGTTATGCCACACCTGAATTTGCCAATCGTTTTACATTCATTTGTCTTGTCATCCTTCATAGAACAATGGACCTAGCTTATGTGGTTAGAAACTACATCTCATTCTTCTCTGAATCTCCTGCAGCACAGTTCCTGGGAAATAGTCAGCACTCAGTTGGTGTTTAAAAGAAGATGAATTTATTCCATGGGCAACTTCAGGTGTTTTACTGCTTTACAAGTCATTCAAATGTAGAAGACCTCAAAAGCATGTGCTCTGTAGGTTCCCTTGGAATATTTATAGTTAACCCACTAGGCAGTCCAGAATGTGCTCTAAGTGGTTGGTGCTGCCACACATATGTAGGAGAAAGGGTTTCTAAAAAGCTAAGGATCAGAAGAAATAAGGATCATGGTTTCATCATTATATAGGACTTTATGGTTTGCAAAGCATATTGGCATATATTGCCTCATTCCACCCTGTAAGACATTATTTCCACTTTTTAAGTGAGGTTGAGGGAAACTAAGTGACTCTCCCAAGGTCACACAGCCAGTAAGCCACTGAGCAGGGATGGAAGCTGCACTTACCATTTTCCCACAGCTCTCTGGTGACATGCTGACAGGACCTACCAAAGTCAAGGGAGACCAATATGGGAGAATATGATTAACTTTTTCAAATCATCAGAAGTAAACTACTTTTTTTTAATGTTCATTTTTATTTTTGAGACAGAGATACAGAGCATGAGTGAGGGAGGGGCAGAGAGAGAGGGAGATAGAGTCCAAAGCAGGCTCCAGGCTTTGAGCTGTCAGCATGGAGCCCGACTTGGGGCTTGAACTCACAAACTATGAGATCATGACCTGAGCCAAAGTCAGACGCTCAACTGACTGAGCCACCCAGGTACCCCAGAAGTAAACTACCTTTTATTTATTTATTTATTTATTTATTTATTTATTTATTTATTATTATTTTTTTAACGTTTATTTATTTTTGAGACAGAGAGAGACAGAGCGTGAGCGGGGGAGGGTCAGAGAGAGAGGGTGACACAGAATTCGAAACAGGCCCCAGGCTCTGAGCTGTCAGCATGGAGCCCGACGCGGGGCTCGAACTCACCGACCGTGAGATCATGACCTGAGCGGAAGTCGGACGCTTAACCCACCAAGCCACCCAGGCGCCCCTATTTATTTATTTTTTTAATGTTTATTTATTTTTGAGACAGAGACAGAGCATGAATGGGGGAGGGTCAGAGAGAGGGAGACACAGAATCTGAAATAGGCTCCAGGCTCTGAGCTGTCAGCACAGAGCCCGACGCGGGGCTGGAACTCACGGACCGCAAGATCATGACCTGAGCCGAAGTCGGCCGCTTAACCGACTGAGCCACCCAGGCGCCCCGTAAACTACCTTTTAAAACTGGGAAGCCTGTATGATAAGGACACCTTCTTCACCTGAACATCTGTGAATGTGCACAACTGGTGTGCAGATCATCAGTGTGGTGTCACTGCTATGGTCCTGAGCATTCAGGGGCACCAATGACCAATGGGATAGGCAGAAGCCTGCCCCCCCCCCGCCACACACACACACACACACACACACACACACACACACACACACACTGGTGAGCGGCAACTGTGTGTTTCAGGGATTCCTTGCAGAGAAATTCTGAAAATCCCAGAAGATGGGCAGCCCTTCCCAAGCCTCAGCATTGTGTATGAAAGGTTCTAAAGCTGAGGCAGCTCCAGACCCAGACAATGTGACCACGGTTTTGAAGCTGTGGGACTCTGAGACCTTTTCAAGAAACCTCAGATGGATTTTTTCTTTTCATCATATGTTGAGTAAAGTAGAGAGATGTCACTTCTCTCTTTTTTTCTCCCCCTACAGGACAAGACATTTCAAAGAAAGTATTAAATTCATTCACGAGTGCCGACTCAGGGGTGAGGGTTGTCTTGTACACTGGTATGTATGCCTCTACCTAATTAATAATAGCTTAGCATTTCTTCTCAACCTGATTTCTGTCAAGTGTTTTTTCTGTGTGTGATTAATTATTTCAGCTCTTAATAGTTCGTCTACCATCTGAATCTTGAACATACACCCCATCTGACCCCTGCCATTTGTTAGTCATCATTAGTTTTTGATGACAGAGAACCCTATGTTTTTTTTTATTTTCATTTTCACAGTAGGATTTCTGTAGTGACTGTCAAGGTTACTGGACAACAGAAAACTCTTTTCTAGCCTATGTCTATCATTCCCTCAAAACAGCCTCCTGTGGAGGGTACAGATTTTGTGGGCTCATCCCTGAAACTTCAATGACCTTCCAAAACACCGTTTCTTTCTGGAGAGTTTTGATCACATATGTGGGTGTTTAGCATTGTATTAGTGTAACACCAAAATAACCATTTCTTCTACATATGCAGATTGGGGCTTTTATGTATGTTTAGCTTAGTACTTTGAAAAGATCTGAATAGATTCTTAGAAATAAATAGTTTATATATAGCTCTCTACCGCATTCAGCTATACTTTGTGTGGATATGTATATACATACACGAGTATGTACACACTGCAGAGAAAGCTGTTAAAACGCACATAATCCAAGGACAATGTACATAAAGTTCTTAGCACTGTACCTGGCACATGGTAAGCTCTCAGTGAGTGTTGGCTCTCATATTTTATTTTTTTATTTTTAATTTAAATATAGTTGACATTAGTGTCAGGTGTACAATGTAGTGATTTGACAATTATATATATTATGAAATGCTTGTTACCACTAGTATTCATACTAATCACATAACTAATATGTCAAAGGAACCAGTAGCCAACATCCTATAGCTGGAACTCTGCTGTTCATTAAAGTGCAGGCTGAGCATTTCCCTCTTTATATTGAATGAGGCTCCATATTGAATACTCTTCAGCCACAGAAAAAGATAAGATCTTGCTATTTACAGCAACATGGATAGATCTAGAGGGTATTATGCTAAGTGAAATATGTCAGAGGAAGCAAATACCATAAGATTTCACTTATATGTGGAATCTAAAAAGCAAAACACATGAATGAACAAACAAAAAACAAACAAAAGGCAGAACCAGACCTGTAAATACAGAGAACAAACTGATGGTTGCTGGAGGGGAGGAGGTAGGAGGATGGGCAAAATGGGTGAAGGGGAGTAGGAGATACAAGCTTCCAGTTTTGGAATGAATAAGTCATGGGTATAAAAGGTACAGCGTAGGGAATATAGTCAATGGTATTAGCATTGAATGGTGACAGATGGGAGCTACACTTGTGGTGAGCACGGCATAATGTAAAACTTGTAGAATCACCTGGAATTAATGTAACATTGTATGTCAACTATACACAGTTTTTTTTTTTTTTTTAATTTTTTTTTTTTCAACGTTTATTTATTTTTGGGACAGAGAGAGACAGAGCATGAACGGGGGAGGGGCAGAGAGAGAGGGAGACACAGAATCGGAAACAGGCTCCAGGCTCCGAGCCATCAGCCCAGAGCCCGACGCGGGGCTCGAACTCACGGACCGCGAGATCGTGACCTGAGCTGAAGTCGGACGTTTAACCGACTGAGCCACCCAGGCGCCCCTATACACAGTTTTTTAAAAAAGAGACAATATTGGGGCGCCTGGGTGGCGCAGTCGGTTAAGCGTCCGACTTCAGCCAGGTCACGATCTCGCGGTCCGGGAGTTCGAGCCCCGCGTCGGGCTCTGGGCTGATGGCTCGGAGCCTGGAGCCTGTTTCCGATTCTGTGTCTCCCTCTCTCTCTGCCCCTCCCCCGTTCATGCTCTGTCTCTCTCTGTCCCAAAAATAAATACACGTTGAAAAAAAAAAATTAAAAAAAAAAAAAAAAAAAAAAAGAGACAATATTGTAAAATATAGATATTTTTAAAAAGCTTAACAGTCCTTTGAGTTTCCCCAAAGAAGTTGCAGTTGCAGTGAAAGCTCTTTGGAAATGTGAAGTGATGTCTCCTGGGCTGCGTTGCTGCTGAGATCGGTGATAAACTTGTCTTGACCAAGGAGATCCATTGCTTGATATCCAGGAGAGCCATCAATGAAAACTAAACTGTACAAAGGACCTGTAACCCATAATAGGAGAGCAGGGATAGTAGATCATTTGATTGCTTTAGAAAAAGACAGCATTCTGCAGTTTTATGCAGTTCTGGAAATAGTGTGATTTACTTTTTTTACTTTTAAAAAGAGTAGGACATGTAACACATTGTGGGTTTTGTAATGGTAATCTACATTTGATTAAAAGCACTTTGAGGAGTGCAGTTGGGACCATATAAGGGGAGTTCTGAAATCTTGTGCCTGTGCTTCTATGGCTCCTGGTGAATTAGAATCTCTAGGTTTGTACCCCAAGAGGATGTATTTTTTTTAAAAGCTCTCAGTATTTCTGAAATAAAACCCTAAGAAAGAGCCACTACTTGAGAGTCATTGTTTTATTATTATTATTATTATCATCATCATCATCATCATCATTTGAATATGTGTAGATATGATATTCTAGGAATTTGTATTTCATATGGTTGTATAAATCTGAAGATAGGCTTTTCTAAAAATGAGAAATTTTCTAAACTTCCCCATATTAAACCGTTGCTAGAACACTCTAAATCTGATGCAGCACAGCCTTCTGTGACCACCTTAATTTGCATATGCATTTAAAATTGGTCCCTTACTCAGCCTGCCTGATATAATTAACCGTTCTTGACCCATACATCCCAGAGCACATGGAATGTGTCCTCTCTTGTACTCTGCTTAGTTATGTCAAGAAGAATAAATATTTCCTAAGAGCTTCTGTATTTAATGGGTTTTTCGGTTATAGATTTAGTTTTCATTTATCTAAGAAAACCAGACTTAAAAAAAAATGAAGTCTTCTAAACCGCTGCAGTTTATGAATAGATTTATTGCATAGATCCAAGACCCTTCAAGTTCCTTTGATGTGCTTTGGTTAGTTTTTTTTTTTTTTTCTGTCCTGGGAAATGGGGAATATGTGAAGAGGGGCTAGGAAACATAGAAAATCATAAAACTGAAGTGTCCAAAGCCATAGCCAGTAGGAAATCTACAAAAAAATGAGGCTAACACAGATACTGAATGCCTGAGATTCTAGTGTATAATAAAGTAGAAGTGTATAATAAAGTAGAAGCTTATATGTTTCTGAATAATTTCATACTGGCTTGGTGTCCACTCATAATCCAAGGCAGGACGACTTTCTCAAACGAGATCCACAGAATCTCCTGCTCTCAGTGAATCATAGGATAGACTTCTGGACTGAAACCCTTTGCCCATGTGAGTTCTTTTGGCCCTACAGCCTGGCTGGCGTCTCCAGGAGCGTGACTCTGGTGATCGCATACATCATGACTGTCACTGACTTTGGCTGGGAGGATGCCCTGCACACTGTGCGTGCAGGGAGGTCCTGTGCCAACCCCAACCTGGGCTTCCAGAGACAGCTCCAGGAGTTTGAGAAGCATGAAGTCCACCAGGTAACCATGTTCAGGAGACTTTGGTGATGTAAACAGCAGCCCCTGGGAAGATGCCACAATCTTTCTGTACATCATGGAGGTTGGAGTTAGAAAGGCCCACAGAAGACATCTAGTCCAAGAATGCCCCACCTGCATCCCCATTAAAGTCATCAGCTTAGAACATATCTTTTACCATCAGACCCAATATTAGCTTCTGTTTATCTCCCTTTGGGTAAAGTACCATTTTCTTGGTTTGGCTTGCTTTCATGTCCTCAGGCCACAATCTGGGAGAAGCAGTTATTTCTCTTGCTTGACACTGGCTGGCCAACCACAGACCCATGATTACCCAATGCCTATTTATTCCTTGTTTATATGTGACAAAATCTGTACCGTTAAGTAATGGGTAAAATCTATGTGAATGCAGGTGTGTGTGTGACATTTTGGTTTTTTTTAACTTCTCCAGTACCGACAGTGGCTGAAGGAAGAATATGGAGAGAGCCCTTTGCGGGATGCAGAAGAAGCCAAAAACATTCTGGGTAAATATAAAGAGCAAGGGCGTGTGGAGTCCCAGCCTGGTACGAGGCGGTGGAGCAGCTTTCAGACCCTGCCTCCTCTGGCCTACAGCAACTATACGACGGAGACCTAATAACAGAGTGATCTGGTGCCTGCCTTTCCATCCCTTGTCTTCACTGCATTTCTGCTGGGTGCCCTGGAATACTGACTGCCCCCATGGAGGACAGGAGAGGGAGGGTGGTGAAGGTGGATCCAGGCTTCTTGTCCATGAACCCACCCCAGGCCCCTTCACTCAGCCAACTTCTGCCCTGCCTGAGCTTGGGGAGTCTGCTTGACTGCCCCGTACCAACTCATGTGTGCACCTGTGTGCAGGCAAGTGTGCATGTGTGTCCGTGAGTGTGAATGTTCATATTGCAGCAACAGTAACAAAATCCATGCTGACAGCCTTGGTATCACCACCCTTCCTTTTTCCAAGACTCCACATGGAAGTCATTTGAAGTTAACATTTTAAAAGCTTCTCAGCCGGAAGCAGCCTGTGGCTGTGAGCAAACAGAATCCAGGGTGGTCATGGTGAGAGCAGCAGGAGTCCAGACTCCCTCCTGAGTGTTGTTCCAGGGGCCCTGGAAGACAGAGAAGGGGTGCTCTGAGCATTGCCTCAATCTTTCAGTGAAAGTGTCCCAGGCTGTGGCTCCTACCACCTCAAGTCAAGACCCCCTTCTCAGCCCATCATATCCCTGAGTTCTACTTAGTGTTTGTTCTTGGTGGCACTGACTATATTTAAGTTCCATGGGGAGACCAACCACTTCAACCCAGGCTGTATGCCCAGAGCGCCCTTCCTTTCTACTCCTGTCCAGCTTCACTTGCTCTCAACCTCTTGTTCTCTTGCTGTTAGCACTCTGCAAGGGCCTCTTTGCAACATTTGCATGCATCTTCAGGAATTGGGAAGAGCATTTATTAGGCACTGTAGCAAGTTTGCATTTAAAAATACATTTTAAAATGCCTGAGCACTTATTAAGCACTTTTGTGTATGCTGTGGATTTGATATTCGACCTCAGCTACCTCATTAAATGTTTTTTGAAAAGGTGTTTTCGTTACTGTAATCAACTCATAGTTGAAAATGTTTGGTCATGATTGCTTTTGAAGCCAAAGTACAAAAGCATCAGTATCAATGGGCTATTTAAAATTTTTGACTGGAGCTCCAATGATGCTTTCTAGTGGGTAAAATTTCACATTCAGGCCGAGGCCAGCAGGCCTGGTGAATGTCTGCAGTTTGCAGCGTGGGGCAGCAGGAATCTTGGAATGCTGCGAGCAATCTCGTGGTTCAGTCTTTTATACCACCTCAAATTGTTTAAACACACAAAGCCACAAGAATGAAAAAGTATTGCTTGGCCTCTCCCAGAAAAGATGTTGCAACCCAGTTTCTCCAAATTCCACCAACAAAAGAGCCCCTGAATAAGAAGAGCAGTTTTCCTGTGCATATAGAAGGTATGTCACAGGTGAGCTCTTTGGGGACCAGAGAAAACTCTACACACCCACATAGGCCCCTAATATACACTGGGAAAGGGAAGCGTGGCCATGGACTTTTCCATCTACAGCTGAAATAATTTGTCTATAAGGTACATTTTTTTTCTTAAACCAAAAAGAAATGTGAATATGTTCACAGAAATAATATTTAGGATATCAGCTGGAATCCTTAAATATGTGTGTACATTTATGAACATCTAAATGTATTCTTATAGGTCTTAAAATGTTGCTGTAATATTTGTTGCCAGTAATATTCTTTCTCCACAGCCACTCCAAGAATTCTGAAGTACTGGGCCTTTCTCAGAAGACTGTAATGTACCTGAAGTTTCTGAAATATTGCAAAGCCACAGAGCTTAAGGCTGGTGCTGCCAAAAAGAAAAGCAACCTAGAGTTTATTTTTAAGTATCCAGAAGTGATTTGTAAACTTGTTTTTCATTTTAAATTGACTACATGTGCGATGGTGGTGATATATGTTGAGAACCTAAGGGTACTCTTTTAGCAAGAGAAAATATTTTTACCTTAATTCCACTGCTGCATCAATTTCTTTAACCTTAACTTTGATGTTTAAGCAATTTTTTTAAATGTTTATTTATTTTTGATAGAGATGGAGACAGAATGCTAGTGGGTTAGGGGCAGAGAGAGAGGGAGACACAGAATCTGAAGCAGGCTCCTGTCAGCACAGAGCCTGATGCGGGGCTCAAACTCATGAGCTGTGAGATCATGACCTGAGCAAAGTTGGACACTCAACCGACTGAGCCACCCAGGCGCCCCATGTTTAAGCAATCTGAAGAGCCCTGCTGCACTGCTTTGGTTACTATTTAGTAATCATGATTGCTTCTCATGAGAATTACACTGTGTAAACTCTGCCCATATGTTCTTCAATTCCCCAGCTTGGGACATATCTCTTGGTGTGTGTTTCACCCATGGTTTGCATTCTCCATGGTGGAATTTACCAAGAGCTACACATTTTTGTTAACAAAAGGCAACCTAACATTTAACTTCATGGGCAATGCATTCTTCCTGAGGTGAGGGGTGGACACTGTATGTGTTTCTGCCTATGAGGGTCATGATACAGGATTGGAGCCTGCTCTCATAGCAGTAATGCTGGTTTAATTGCAGAGGCAATGAAAAGTAAATTAATTTCACCATGAGAGAAAAATTGATCTTCAATGTGAACAGAAAGAAATTCATAAATTGGACTTATAGTTTGTTTGCACACGTGTGAGAACTGAATATTTGGCACCCCTGGAACTATTGCACTTATCTTAGGGGTGTGCAGCCCAGGTACTCCATGATCATTTGCTGCACATTGTTGAATGCAGTTTATTCTGATTCCGTATTCAGCTTTTAATTTGAAGAAACACACACTAGCCTAAAGAGCAATTTAAGTCAGTTTCCTAAATTTTCCATTTCTAAATCCAGGGGAGAAGGAAGGAAATTTGACTTTTTAGTCTAAGGATAGGGTTGGCTTGAACTAAGGGCAGGTGAACACAGGAGCTGATGTACCTGGACCCTTTAACTGTAGGTGGCAGGCTTGATCTGTGTTCTGAGTTTCTGCTTCAACCAGGGAGGGGCTCAGGGAAGGGGCTGGGAGCTGTGTGTTGGGATGAAGAGGACCCTCTGTACTGGCAACAGCCCCTGAATGGTGTGAGATGATACACAGTGATCAGTTTGGGTCATTAAAATGCTTATTCTGACTCAGCAGGCCTGCCTGAATGTAGTACAGGTAATCTAGTTGTAGGAACCTTTGAGTACTCCCATGCGTCATACTTAAAAGCCCCAAGATGTTTCCACTTCCCACTTGTGAGGATATGCCAGAGCCTTGTCTCTGGAAAACTCAGGGAAAATGGCCAAGGCTGAACACAGAGCCTCAGGAAGACCTCTGTTCTGTGTGTAGGACATGAGGCGGCAGAATTAGGAAAACAGGTTTGCTGGCAATGGCCCCAATCCAGTAGGGTCACCCACCCCTTGCAGCCTGACATCCTTTCCTGTCCACTTCTTCTTGCTATAGGATGAGATCTGGCACCAACAATAATCATCTAATAATTGGTGTTCTGTGGGTTACAAACTATCACTGCAAAGCTTTATAAACCCACAGACAGGGTTATTCATTTGAGTCTCAAAGAGGCTAAGAAATACACTGGAAAGTGAAAATGTTAGTGCTTCTTTGCCTGAATCTGGATCTTTTGATCCCAAATCAGTGGGTAAAGTGAGAGGGAGGGGCTGAGCCACCTCTGGGCTTTGCACTTAGAAGTTTGTGAGCCTCTAATGAGGGCTAAGGGAGAACAAGCACCCCTGTAGCAAAGCTGTATGGCTACTGAAGCCAGAACCTCTATTTGCTTCTCCCCTTTTCTCCCTGGAGAGTTTGTTTTGATCCCCATTAATGGTGTTGACAGGAAAATTGACAATTACAGAGTAAGTCCTAAGGACTAGTATAGGTGCTCCCAAAATGTGTGGGAAAGGGAAAGAGAAACACCATTCCAGTTTTGGGGTGAGTTAGGCAGTGTTCAGGGAAGGTATCTTGGAAAAAGTGATACCTAATTTGAGACTTGAAGCTTAAGTGCTAGAATTAGCTGGGCATAGTGGGAGGAAAGGGAGTCCAGGCCCAGGCTCAGCATGCATGTTAAGTTGGTGGCATGAGGGAACACAGTGCACTGGGGTGACCCCAAGTCATTGTGTAAACTAAAGCAAGAACCAAGGGGTGGGCATTGGTGGTAAGTGGTACAGACAAAGCTGCACACACAAACAAAGACTCAGCTGGCCAAGGTGATACCATTGCTTAGTGTCTGTTGTATAATAACTGGTTTACTTCTTAT
The DNA here is from genome assembly GCF_018350155.1 of Leopardus geoffroyi. Taxonomy (NCBI): domain Eukaryota; kingdom Metazoa; phylum Chordata; class Mammalia; order Carnivora; family Felidae; genus Leopardus; species Leopardus geoffroyi. The sequence continues at coordinate 28,681,240 of NC_059332.1, read as the reverse complement.
ACCAGCCCTGGGAACTGATCAAGCTCAGAGGTCAGGTGCCCTGCCAGCTTTCCGCAGGCTGATTCTTGAGCTTGGAACCTCATGAGCAGCATGAGTACCATTATGCAGATATAATGGATATAATGGGTGGGGGCTCATTGAATGTGCTGGAGCAAGCAGGAGCCATGGTTGGTGTGTAGGTGGAGAATTAAGGCGGGAGGTGGCAGTCGGGGCAGCTGTTATGTCATCCAGGTGATTGAAACTAGTGCCCTGAACAGGGTCATGGTGGTAGAGATGAAAAGGGACAAAGGAGGCAAATAGATTTGGGATTGAGGGGGGTTGGGGAGGGAGAAGCAAATGCTCTTAGTATTGGGATGAACTTGGGGGACTATGGGTTTTGTGGCCTTGCCACTCTGGAATCTTCCAACACAGTGGTTCTTTGTACCAGTATCCTCCTTCCCCATGATGATTGTTTGTAGGCTCTGAAATGTCAAGATTAGATTTAAGGGGGCTGCCAGACCTAGGACCTCCAAAGGCAGTCATCCCAGCTTTGCAGATTAGGGCCTCAAGTTTATCCGTGTACACAGGACAAACTCCCTGGAATAGACTCATGACAATTAATGTGGAATTCAAATGTCCAGTTTCATAATTTATCATGAAAAATAAAAGAAAGTAGCTTTATGAAAACCAATTTTATTCACTAGACTATCTCTTTCATTATCAAGATTTGTGGGGGAAGCCAAATTAGTCATTAGGCATTGTCTTGTGAGATGGACATGGAGCTAAGAGCCTTAGTGGTGTGCAGGGAGTAATCCTGATCTGGCATCCCCCATGATTGGAGTGCTTTTCCCATAACATGCTTGAGTGGTGTTTCTGCAAGGCTCCTGCTTTGCTTCCTGAAGTCACTTTTCCAGGGTCTAGCAGACTACCCAGTTTATATACTTTTTTTTTTCCCAAGGTGATCTTTGGTTTAAATCATGTTTTTTAGAGCACCTTCATTAACCTTGGGTATTCTTGTGTGTCTTCAAAAGCATTTATGCTTTTCCGTGAAGATGAGTTCCCACTAGTGGCTTTTTTATTTATTAGGTGCTTGTTCTTTCTAGTTTCTGTCTCAGCAGGGAACCCCATTTCCAACTTCTGGGGCTTCTTTGTGTTACTCATGCACAGAGACAGCCTATAAATTCTGGTGATTTGTGTGCATATGTGTGTGCACATACACCTGTGTTTTTTTTTGGTTTTTAGTTTTTAGAGAAATCTTTAACTTTCAGGAGAGTCATGCGTACAACAACAAAGGTACCTTGAACTCAGGTACCCTAGATGGCAGGTACCTGGAACACCCAGGGAAATGTCAGAGCTCATGTTGCACAACCAGAGCTGGTCACGAAGGGCTGCTCTTTGCACAAGTATCTAGTCATAAAAATAGGGAACACACTAAAATTCAAAACCCTGTGATCCCACACTAGATGACTCCTCCCATCCTTGCCCTAAGTTATTAATAATTTTATTAAGAATGTGCTTTCAACATGCTTATATTTATATATGTACTTAACAAGAAATCACCAAGACTTCAGAGGGAAGTTCCTCTTCCCTTTCCTTTTTATTGCCCAGAGAAAGGGAGAAACTGAGAAGCAAAAAAAAAAAAAAAAGCTGCTTTGATTTGTAACTGAAGGCTTGAGTATGTCAGTCATTCCCTTAGGATTTAGTAGGGTCTCCTTAAACCTTGGGCTCATCAAGACTGTCATGGACTTGGATTCATATAACACAATGGCCACATTTCATCATGCAGAGAGATCTTGACACTTTGCTCTTATTTTCCTACCCCTGCTATAGATCTTGAGACCTGTCACTGCAATAACAGTACATAATTAGTTCAGCCAGTACCAAAATTAGTAATCAAAATTAGTATCTATTTTGCAGCTTAGGCTTAACCACCTAATAAGCATCTGACTAAAGGTTGCAAGTGCTGGGTCTGTGTCTCTTTCCATCTGGGGAAAGAATTGCCAGTACGTTTTTGAACATCTGCAAGTTTGGGTTTATTTTGACTCTGGATATCTTATGCAAACTGTTGATCAAGAGTTAGTAATTTGCAGTTAATTTTCCTGAAGCTTCTAGTTCAGTTATTAGAGTCTGGTGTCAAAAGAGCTATTTTAGCAGGTGACTGAAATTACTAGGCAGTTCAACATTCTGAGTGTGGTGTTCACTGTTTATTTAGAAGTAGGGTTAAGAGAAGATGTTTTAGATAGGATTATACCTGATCACAGCCTTTACACAAAGGCCTATTTAAGAAAACTGGAGAGAGGGGGAAAAATAAAACTGATTTTTACAGGGTTAACAATTCCTTCTAGGAATAATGTCACTTGCAACAATTTTGGGAAACAACACCAATCATGCCATTTCACCATTTGTCCAACTTGACCCAAGGAGACCCCATTACAGGGGCCTTTCCACTCAGCTGCTCAGTCCTCCAGGGCCCACATCAGTGACAAGTGAAAATATAAATAAAAAGTTGCCATCGACATTATGTTGGCCTCTCTCTCCCCTCAGAGTCCATTTATCATCAAGTGTTTTGCCCTCAGTTTCTTGTGCCCTTCCCAGAAGTGGCCAAACCAGCACAAACAGGAACCATACTTTATAGTGAGCACGTTTGCCTTTTGTTGGTTGGCTGTGGGATTCCCCAAGGCACTGATATGGAGCCTTTTGGGAAAATAAAAATCAAAAGGCCTCTACATTGTGCACTAAAGAAATGTCACCTTCTGCTTTGCAAAGGGTGTGCCCTTCAAGGCAAGAGACCCAAGTGGCACTGAGCTTCCTCAGAATGGGAGTCCCTAGAGAAACTTGTCATGTGCCAGGAGTCAAATGTTTGGATGCTCCTTGGTTTGTGTTAAGCCACACTGATGTGACAGACAGAAAGTCAAGAAGGTGTGAGAGGAGAGGACCATTTCTTGACTGTTTGCAGAGGCCTTCATGGATCTCCCCAAATCAGGTGCATCCCAGAGGTGTATTGCAGGTGTGGGCTAAAACCCACATTTCATGCCTTGATATTCACTGCCCCACAGCACACAGCCCTGTTCTCTGCTTTGCCAGAGCTCCTTCCTATTATCTTCCACCTTCCAGGAGGAGGAAGGCACAGGTCCTCATTAAGCAGGTTGGGGGATAGAGGTGGTACTTAGTAAATGAGAGGCCAGGGCCCTGGACTGGTGACCAGGAAGCCAAGATAGTCACATGTCAGGCAGGCCTGACTCAGGTCCAGTTTCATCCTGGTTCTCTGGAATACCTTGGGGAAGTCCCAGAGGAGGCAGCCCACTCATGTGGGGAACTTCTTCTAAGACAGGAGTGAAAGAAGCTCCCCAAGAGGGATGAGCAGTGCTAGAGGGTACCCTGTGTCATGGCACAGTGATGTGGCCAGAGGCAGCCTCACAGCTTTCCTGGGTGGCATTTTATGTGTCTATTAAAGGCCCTTCTAATCCTGAAGAGCTCACATCTGGATAACAAGACAATCAATCTTGTGATAGTCAACAATTATTGAGTACATAATGTGGGAGAGAAGTTGGCATTGAGATTTTTCCTTGAAATCACCTCTGGCAACAATCCTGTTGGATAGATTTTACTATTATCACCATTTTTCAGATGAAGAAACCAAGTTCTAGAGAACTTGAGCATTTCCCAGTCTCAGGGCCAGAAAGTGGCCAAGTGAGAATTAGAATCCAAGCAATCTGACTGAGGTGTGCATAAATGTCACCACTCCTTTCAAAATGCCACTACCTCTCAGAGGCTAAGCTAATGAAATACTAACAGTCATGTGCTTTCATGTTCAAGTTTTTTTCTGAAGGTGGGTTTACATTAGATCACAGGAATAGTGGGGAGATTAAGGTGGAAGATAGGTAGATATATGTAAGTAGGCACATGAGAAAGACTTTTTTTTTCTTTTCATCAAAGCCTGCCCATTGTGCATACACTATGGCTACCACACATACTTCTGACTGGGCATTTCTGACTTAGCCTAGAGTAGCAGGCAGAGTACTGAGATGTCCTGGGGCTCCAGGAAGTGCTTTGCAAGAATACAGAATGGCCCATGTGTGTATGGGAAGGGGGACGGGGCTAATGCCTGGTACTTTAAGCAGATGGTATTCTGTACTTAATGTACCATCATTACATAAATGGAGGAACTTCTGTGAGGGTTTTGCAAGAAGCTTAGGGATTTGCTGTCATTCAAGTCAAATAACTCAAATGAAGATACTCATTGAGGACAGAGACATGGGAAGCAACAGTGGATGTCAAAGCAACAAGAGACTGACAGGACCTCCTTCCAACCCCTGGGGCTGAGGGCCAGGGCTGGGAGATGGAGTTACTATAGCCAAGTAAGAAGTGGGCTGTGCAGGGCTGTCCAGAAGGACCTGGGCAAGGAAGGTCTTTAAAAAGTATGGGAGGTTGGGAGGGAGCAGAGTAGAAATTTCCCATCTGATGTCCTCCTGTCCTATCTCCCTGAACCTAATGGGAAGATGGCCAGCAGAGGATTCTGTATGCTGTGATCTTGGGGGACAGAACAGGATGATTGCCATACAACAGGCAGACCTGGAACTCAGCCTTGGGTAGGGCGGAGATTCAGTGATAGGATGGAGGAAGTGCCACAAGCTTCCAAGAAGTATCTGAGTGTCAGCAAGCTGATACTAAAAGTGGGTCTGAGTGGGGAGTCTGGTTCTCCTACACACTTTGTCCTGAAGTGTGCTATCTGGAGCTTGGCCTGTGACTCACTGCTTTCATCTGTAGAGAGCATTTAGAATCATCCATGCCTGCCAATGTGCCCTCACTGATCTGTGCTTTCCTATGGCCTAGCTGGTGAAATGGCATCCCCTGAGAGAAGACCACCAGGGTCAGGTGGCATCTGAGCATCTGCTACAAACTTTGCCCTTGTGAGAGTCCCCCCTCCTCTGGACCACAGCCCATGAAGAGCAGGGGAGGATATTCTGCAGTGCCTCAATCATGCTACAGTGCCCACAGCTCACCGGGAGAACCACTTCATAAGATGTTTATAGAGCTAGCACCGTTCAGACTGCCATGAGGGAAAGGAAAATGAGGCAGGGCAGCCTTGTCTTCAGATTTTGAGTTGGGGATAGAAGAGAGTCACTCCCAAATGTTCTGTGAACAAATGCTGAGCATAGAAGCTGAATGCAGGCCAAGTGGACCACGGATGCTTCACAGAGAGTGTCCTGCTAGGAAAACTTGGAAGAAGAATCAAGTGCATCCAGGGAAGAGGGTGATACGCAGGTAAAGGCACAGGCAAGAGTGAACATGGTGTACTTGAAAGTCCAAGACCTTAGAGAAGGTGATTGTGAGGGAGGTGAGGGTTGGAAAGTAGAGTGCTTAATCCCGTCCTGTCGTATAAACTGTAGGCAGCTGTAGGAGGGCCTTGGATTGATTTGGGTCCACCAGGATGGGCTAGAGTCAGGAAGTTCAAGCAGTTAGGAGACAGACAGGCTCACTGGATGCCCCCATGGGACCTCTCCAATGACAAATCTACCAAGTGAGGCAACATATATAGTTACCACCTTGAAGTAATTATAGGCAGTGCTGGTTTGCTTTCTCCAGAAGCAGAAACAGAATTAGGGGTACAAAGGATTATTGGCAGATAGCATCTGTGACAGGAGGCAGTGGGGCTGTCAGGAAGACAGTCCCATCTCCCCATCAGAGGAGCCTAGGGGCAGGCATGGCTGGTTGCCTCAGAAGAATGGCCTGAGCTGCCAGAGAAGGCACCCCTGAGAGGTCAGAGCTCAGGGATACTTACCATTCTCACACAGTAGGACAGCCTGATGCTCTCCAGTGACACCTGGTACTAAAGTGCAGCCTTGCAGAGATTTGTCTCCACAGTGTCTCATACAGCAGGACTTCCCAAAATGCTTCGCCCAAACTCCAGTGCTGTATTCTTCAATGTGGCTTGGTCATTTGGGTGCCTCTGGCAACTGAAAGCCCTCTCCCCTCTTCTCTCCTTCTCCCCTTGTCCTCCCTCTATCCTCCTGCTCCCTCTCCCTCCTCCCTCCTACCTCCTACCTCCTTCTTCACTCCCCCTCCTCCCCTCTTCCCCCCAGTTCTCAGATTAGAACTGGGTGTAGAGAAGGTTGAAAACAATGCCAGGGTTTAGCGGATTCCAACCATTCTCCTTACAATAATTGCAGCCTCAGCTGCCACCAGGGATGCAGCAGGACCTCTCCACTCCTGGGGCAGGAGATGTACAGACACACTGTTTATATAGCATTTATTAAAAACAAGCTTTAGTAACAAGTAAAAGAGAATCTTTTATTACCATCCAGAGCCACAATCCTAAACCATTCCAGCGATAAAATATGTCTCCCCTCAAAACTTACTTTGTTGATCTAAGTTTAAACAATGGCTGTCTAGAGTTTTAATAAGATATACATAAGCTTAAAATGTACATGTTTTTATTATATCCTTTAATTAACAATATGTTCTACATGGAAGTGAGTGTGGAGAACTCCCAGTTAATGGGCATGACTGGGACATAGGAAATCAACAACTGGTCGGTTGTGTTGTTTTGTTTTTCTTTTCTTTTCCAGTAAATTCAGAGTGATTTGGAATCCAAGCTCCATGGGGCAAGTTTGGTCTCCAGTCTCTGCGAGATTACATTTCTGCACTTGCAGAGTAGATTTGAAATAACCAAGGGTTTTATACTCAGTTCCTTTAATCTGGCATTCTGAGTGACCACTTGAATGTTTGTCTAAATATTTTTGGCTGCAGACATATTAGAAAACCACAAGAATTGGTCCCAAAGAAACCTAGACATGCTATTTATAGAATTTGATGTGGAATGGGATTTTTATGCATCTTGCCCTATCTTATCTTTTTAGTTAACACTGTTTCTACCTACTTGTGTATCTGTTGTTCAACATGAAATAAATTTTTCAAAATAAACTTAAGTGTTCTATGACCAATGACGAGTGAAGATCAACTGACAAATCTCACATAAAGAGAAGTTGAGTTTTAACAAAATCATTGACAAATTCATAGAAGTTATGGCTTAAAAATTGTAATTATTCATTAATGTGGCAGACCAACATCTAGGTATATGTTCCTCCCATTTTTCAACATATGCATTACTATAATTAAAGAGTATTCATACATGACTTTTTCCTTTTTACTGTGATTTTTTTTATTATGATAATACAAAATTCAATAAAAGAACATTTTTACAGCATGTGTAAAATGGCCCCTATTATTCTTTACTTCATGACCATTACTGATTGTCACATAGAGGATCCAGGTGTGAAATGCACAGGTATGATTCTGGGTTCACAAGGTCCTTCAGTGAAAAACAAAACACATTTTTATGTGCTTCACTTTCTTCTTTCTGTATCAGTCCTCTTTCCTTAGGCAATATTGGAGGCCCTGAAAGCCTGTCTGATTTCACTGTAGCCTGCATTAGTGGGTGCCCTGTGCCCCTATTCTAATTTGGTTTTATCACATTTCCTAACATGTAAGATTTGGCTGTTTCCATTCTCTATAGAGACAACAGTGAAAAGATAATGAAAATTCTCCAGCTTTTCACATGTTTCTTTCATTTTTTCTGGTTCTTTCTTCAAAGATAATTAAAGATTACTTTGGTTATTTTTGAGGACGGTGGGTGGGAAAGCTGCTTTATTTTCCCTGTGCTGTGTTCTCCTGTGGGTATACCTTCCATTAAGAAGCTCATTATAAGAGGGGCGCCTGGGTGGCTCAGTTGGTTGAACGTGAGACTCCTGATTTCAGCTCAGGTCATGATCCCAGGGTCATGGGATCAAACCCCATGTCAGATTCCATGCTGAGCATGGAGCCTGCTTAAGACTCTCTCTCTCTCCCTCTGCAACTCTCACTCTATCTCTAAAATTAAAAAAAAATTTTAAATAAAAGAGGCTCATTATATAAAATTCTGCATTTCATAAGAGGTCAATGGAGGCTGAAGTTTCCCTTTTCTCTTTGTTAAAGAATTCCCATTAGTGTGTCTTTAAATTACCATCTCCCTTAATATATTTCATAGAGTCAGATATAAAATTACTCCATGTATATATAACTTATTAAGACTACTTCTTCTATTGAAAACATCACAGTACACCTCTCGTGATGGGACCTAATTAAAATATTTGTGCAGTTTTGATGACTCCCAGTCATAAAACATATCCTTCCTCTGTGCCAAAAATCACCAAGTCCTTTGGTCTAACAGAAGTATAGGCTTCTACCAGTAGACCATTAGCTTCTTGAAAACAGGACCTGGTGCACAATAGGTGCTTACATTCTTTTCTACCATGAACTCTTGTCCTGTGGTTTTCTTTGCTCCTGCCAGCCTTTCCTGCTGTCAGAACCTCTTATGGTCTTGCTCTGTTTAGGTGGTCGCTGCACCCTTTGGGCCAGCAAGCATGGATGCAGGACCCCCTAGTAATTAACACTTTTTTAACACCAGGTGCCTTGGTTCCCCTCTCTGCCCTCCAGCACCAGAACTCCAGGGCACAAAATCTGTGCTTTTACTACTACAACTTCTCTCCTGTTTCCTTGCCAATGTGAGTGCTTGGAGCCACATGTTTTCTATCTCTTGTGTGCTGGCCAAACAATCTACCAATGAAGAAAAAGCCCCTCTTGTTCACTGACTTCTTCCTGCCCACCAGTTAGCACTTTGGGAATTGTAGAAACACGAGCACCGTGGAATGGGTAGGACCTGGTTTAGCACCTGGAGCTTCATTATCTTCCTTATATGCTGACGTCATTTGTTTCTGAGCCTTTCTTTAAAAAAATAGTCAAATGTTTGAGAATTCAATTTTAGCCTCTTAAACTTTCTTATCAAGGCCTTCCTACTAGCATCCTAATCTTGTTTTATTTTGCTTTTTGAGCAAATAAGAGGCTAATGTGTTCATTTCCTTTTTGTGTGTTTGAGACAACCCAAATTATTGGCAACCCCACCATGCATTCAGCAATGGGCTAGACCCCTGCCCAGCTGAGCCCACATGTCCACTCAAGAGGGTTGAGGACTGCATTTAGGTGCAGAGGAAAGGCCTTTACCAGAGTCTCCTGTGAATTGCTTCTGCAGCCCCAACCAGAGCCCATCCACCCTCTTCTGGCTTCACATATCTTCTTGTGGCTTTGATTTTTAAACCATTATATATTTCTTACAATATCATTGACCTTGTCACCTTTCACTCAAATCCATGCAGTTACTATCTGATAGCCTTGTTCTGTTTCCTGGATTTCTTCATTCACTGCCTTTCTCACAATTTACACTCATTTCTCAGAAGAGTTTGATGCTGATTGTTTGCTGTGAAATTAGCTCTGAACAAAGTTCATGGTACCAGTTGAAATAGCTGTTTAAAGCAACTTTTCTTTTAGAGATACACAGCGTCTGTTACTGGAATCCCACACCTCTCTAGAAAAGAACTGAGCTAACATCAAGCAACGTGAGCAATAAGCCCTAAGCCAACATGTTGATGGCCAAGACCCCCATGAAGAATCTTGATTCAGATCTGAAGTGTCTTTGGTATACTGCCATACACAAACAGTATCCAAGTATATAACTGTTTTAATTTACAACATCTTTTCTTCAGGTTTCTTTGGGGAAAGATTAGACTCTCAAGATTTTCTGTCTAACAGCTTCTTTCTGATATCATGAAAATTTCTCTCCACCAGCACCTAAATAAAAGTAGTCTACAATAAAATTCTGAAAATTACTTTTATTTGGCCAATTTTGTAATGCTTTATGTTTTACACTTTCACATATATTAATTCATTTTACCCACAAACCTATGCATCCATATTTAGGGGCTAACTAGAAGGACCAGATCTAGATAGATGTCAGTTCTGACTCTTAGTCCAGTGCTCTTTGCACTACACCATGTTGGAGCCAATAGACAGCAAGCTCTTAATCTGAACAAAACACAAATATAACCTGCCAAAAGTATTTAGAAACAAATATTGAGGCAACTTTATCATGTGACATAGTTTTCAATGGATTGATTTATGAATTAATGAAGCAGAAATGAATAACAAGAGAGGCCACAGTTGACCATGAGGGAGTGTTGTCTGTACAAGATACATTTATGCGAGAAAATTCCTTTCTTCAAGGATAACTTGACAATATGATATTGTCTTTGAGGCTTATGGACTTGAATTTGTTGTGCCTGGGATCCACTGAAGAAATCTGAACAAGCCAGTGGGTGGCATCTAGATTAGGAAGGGCAGCAGACAGAAATGGGGTCTTTCTGGGAGGGACACTGCTGGAAGAGCCAAGAAAAACCACGCTAGAAGAACTAAGAAAGACGAAGTTGCAGAAAAGAAGAAAGGGGCAAGGCAGAGGCTGTACAGGAGAGGGAGTAGGGGGTGGGGACCAAGAACTGAGCAAACAGCAGGGAATTTGATCTAGGTTAGGAAGAGTCTTGCAGGAGCAGGTGCTCACACAGAAGGAGTACCCATGTGCTCCTGGGAATCTGTGAGGGGGAGTGAAAGGATGCTCACCATCTATAGTTGGACAGGTCAAATGTGTACTTACACTTTTTAAGAAATACAATTCTGGACCAATGACATATTCAGTCTAATACCAGATCATCAGATGTAAGTTAATAAACCTTTAAGACCATAGAGTCAATCCTCTTTTGCCCAAAGGTAAGAATTGTTTTGCCCTAACCTTCCCCCCCCCCAAAAAAAACCCCACACAACTCTGAAGTTCATAGAAAAGAATCCACTTTTTCCAAAGAAAATTTTGAGTAGGAAAAGAAGCAACGGGACAACTGAAAGGTAGTTATGACAACCATTTTAGAGAGACAATGAGTAAATATTTAAAAGGACAATGATTAAGTATCATAGTGAATATATCTCTTTCTTAGCTAGAGTAAACCTAGTCAAGATGTTGAATCAGTACTCCCCACACACACTTTGGTTTCTGTAAGTTTAAAACTCTAAAGTGAAAAAGCAGAAAACCATGATGTTCTTTGGAAGCAAAATACAACTTAGTATTTCAGAAAATAGCCTAACTTACACCACTTAGGTAGTAAGGATTTTATTTTGTCCAACCCATATGCTTTTCAGCCTGATTATGGAGTATGACAACTGTCAATACATGGAAAGAAAACTTTTCAAAATTATTTATTGACAAAAAAAGAGGTAAGTAACATTTAAGGTAAAAAAAAAATCTTTGGATCTTCTCCAGCAATGTCACCTTTTTCTTATTTCTATATTTTAGGAAATGCTTATTTTTTAAATGTGTTTGTTTCCTGAATCCTGCTCAGCAAAAATGGTGTGTATATATTTCACAAAATATGCATGGGACAAATACTGTTGTCTTGATAATCTTTCATTGCATGTTGTCCTAGTTGATCAGCAAAAATCAAAGAGAATGTTCTACATGACATTTTCTAGGAAATTGGTGGGATTTAATCAGGTAGATCAGCATCCTTCCTGTTCTCAGCCTCCAGTTTGCAAATTGGGCCTAATCAGAGTTATTTATTGCTTCAAATATTTTTCTTGTAATGTTGGCAGGCATCTTTGTTGGGTGTATTGCCATTCTGGCTGCCTTCTTGCTCAAGTTGAATATGATTTCTCTGGTACTTAGTTTACTAGGCCTGAAAATAAAATAGGGGCAGAATTTCTCAGAATTATAATGTTCTTAACATATCAAATGTAGACTTGTTAAAAGAAGAAAGTATCTTTCATGTGTGTGGCCTTTGGGAAAAATTTAAATTATTGAAATGATCTCTTTCACACAGTTTCCAGCTGAATGGCACAGGGGGAAGGGATGCAGAGGATGACTTTACTATCAATACCTTCCTTTACCCAAAACTTTTCCAGATTAAAGTCTTGGGATAACTTACCGAAAAGGCCCCATTTCTAACCCATTTCTCTCTTTTCTTAGCTCCATCAGAGCTGAAGATTCTAGAAATTTCAAGTGCTGCCTCACTTAGGGTTGTGTATTCAGCCAAGTTAGTGTTAATAACTTGACCAGGGAAGGCTCCTCCACCCCCTTTGCTTACACCCCAGACAGGCCATGAACCCCCTGAAAATGTGTAGGCCTCTAAGCAAAGAGTACATATTTTGGGCAGTAAATAATTTAAACAGCAGCTGGGCATTCTCCAAGAAGACATGTGCTGTCCCATTTACAATAAGAGAGTCCCCAGAATTTCTGTGAATAGCAACAACAGCTGTCATTTAATGCACACCAAATAAGACAATTTTTTTTCACCATGGCAGAAGTTTAAGTGGGTAATGGGGATTCTGGGTGATTTCAGATCTTTTTCCCCTTCACATATCATGTCACACTAGGCATGTTTCATATTAATGGGAATTATTTTATATGTTAACAGAAAACACAGAATGTCTTACAAGACAAACCCCTGATAATCACCCTGTCTTCTTTGCCATGTTGAACATGGGTGACCATGCATACACATTATTTTCCATAGAAAGATACACACCAGAACTAAACAGCCCATTGAGTTGCATCAGGTGCTAACAGACGTTGCAGCTGTCTGGCCAGCAAAAATATTGTGGCCTGCCCTAACGGTCATTTGGTTTGATAGAATGTGGGAAATCTGATCTCTCTGTTTTTAGGAGACTACTTCCCATAGTTAAAGGAAATCTATGGGATTGTGTTTACCTCATGTTTTCTCTTCTGCAATACATTTTATCCTCCTATCTTTTCATGTTTTAAAAAAATACAGCTTTACTGAGGTCAAATTTACATACTATAAATGCATCCATCTAAAGTGTGCAATTCAATGATTTTTAGTACACCTACCAAGTTGTGTAGCCGTCACCATTATCCAGATTCAGAACATTTTCATCATCCCAGTAAGATCCTTCATGACCATTTGCAGTTAACTCATTCTCACTCCCAACATAACAGATATTAATCTACATTCTGTCTCTGTAGATTTGCCTTTGCAAGATATTTCATGTAAATTGCATCATACACTATGTAGTCTTTTGTGTCTGGCTTCCTTCAACTAGCATAAAGTGTTTGAGATTCACCCACAGTGTAGCATGTTTTGGTGTTTCTTTCTCTTTTATTGAATAGCCTGGTTTGTTTTTTATTGGAGTTAAGGGCTGATTGCTGGTGGATTGGACCAGTGGTTCTTCACTGGGACTGATTGAGGGATATCTGGAGGCATTTTTGATTGTCACAGCAGAAATAGAGGCTGCCATGCACAGGACAGCCCCCATTACAGAGAATTACCAAAATTTCAGTGATGCAAAACTTGAGAATCCTGGAGTTAGACTTTACTGAATTTTCACTTATCATTGGGGTACATATTTAAAACCAAATGTTGCATTGTGGAAACCCTTCCTATGACTGTACTACATGTTTTTGCATTAGGGTTATGTTTGTCTCATTTTTATGTCTGTTTAAAATATGAACTCATTTGTGAAACAGATAACTTTTTTTTACCACTTGGGAAAACTCTGAAATCTCCTAAAATATTATTCAGTAGGTTGAACTGTCTACCAGAGATAGAGACAAGAAAAAAAGTACACAATTCTTGTTTCCTGGTTGAGATCTCAATACAATCTGGCTGTGAAAATTTAGCAGCAAAAAAGAAACAAATGATGTTGGTTTATACAGCATAAGTTCCCAAGAATCTGCAGGAACTGTTGGAAGCCTAATAATAAAGGCATTTAATAAAGTACATTGTCTATTAACAACAAATTGCACCATCATTTTTGTGGCATGACCACCAATGTTACACACCCTAGTTATATTTTTTCCAGTTCAGCTGCAGAATTTTGAATCTACTGTGTTATTCTTAACATTAGTAAACAAAGTTTTCATGGGGCAGAGATTAAAGGAAAACCGTACTGAAAAAAACAAAACTGAAGACTTCTTATCACCCAGCATTTGATGCATAAAGCCCCTCTTAGGAATAAGAAGAAATTAGCCAGAAGTAAAATATTTTGTTTTATCTGAGACCAGGGACTTGCTGGCTGCTTGAGTTTTTCTCTGGGGTGGTTGAGATGCCAAGAGGTGGAATTCCATCTCTTAGGTCTTTTGAATTTTGTGTGATGATGAATTAGAAACAAAGTACTTTGTTTGGGGCTTAATAACATAAAAGGAGACTGATGTGATGTGAGTCAGTAAACCATACTTGGCAGAGGATACCTTTGGGAATTTGACAAATAAACAGTGGCGTCTCAGCTGCCCCAGGCAACTTCTCCTTGCTCTGACCCCTCTTTTGTTCCAGTGAGCAGATCTTCTTCAGCCCTGCCAGATACAGGCAGGGACTGAGAAGGGTGAGGAGGTAGACAAGTGGGGGTAGGTGTGCTGGCTGGGAGGAGAGAGGGAGCAGAATTGGATCTTCTGGCAGCTCTTCTGCATTTTAACGTCCTTTATTATCTCTGAGTCTCATTAGCACCTCTTGTTTATGCTAATAGTAAATCACATCAGAAATATATGGTGGAAGTAAACTGAGAGCAAAATACATGCATAAACATACATGTGTGCATAAATACAACATGCATACATAATACACACATGTATACACATGCACACCAGTATGCACACTATATGCCTGTACAGTCATGCACAAATGTCTACACATACACAAATATGTATACACAAACATACATACATCCACGCATACATGTATGTGTGCACACAGACATACATACACACATACCTCAGAATTACCGTAAGCACCCTGTACACATTTATTCATCACTATCAGCTTTTATGTGTCTGTGTTATAGTTGGGGATACTTATACTCCGAGAAGTTAAGAAATATGCTCAGAGCCACACAGCTGATAGTAGAGCCAGGATTGAAACCTAAATTTTCTCTAAATCCAAATTCCAAAGAGAGCATTAGTACAAAAGAAAATTTTGACTTTAAAAAGATGTAACTCTGACAATAAAAAGATCAGTGGATGCAGGAGTAAGGGGAGATGAGCACATAGGCAGTGAAGATACTCTATATGATATTATAAAGAAGGAAACATGTCTTTAGACGTTTGTCCAAACCCATAGAATGTATAACATCAAAAGTGTACTAGGGGCGCCTGGGTGGCTCAGTTGGTTAAGCATCCAACTTTGGCTCAGGTCATAAACTCGAGGTTCGTGGGTTCGAGCTCTGCGTCGGGCTCTGTGCTGACAGCTTAGAACCTGGAGAGTGTTTCAGATTCTGTGTCTCCCTTTCTCTCTGTCCTTTCCCTGCTCATGCTCTTTCACTCTCTGTCTCAAAAATAAATAAACATTAAAAAAAATTTAAAAAAAAAGTGAACTCTACTGTGAACCTTAGACTATAGACTTTGGGTAATCATGATGTATCAATTGACTGTAACATATATACTACTCTGGTGTGGGATGTTGATGGTGAGGTAGGGGAAAGGCCTATGGGAAATGTTTGTACTTTCCTCTCAATTTTGTTGTGGATTTAAAATTGCCCTTAAAAATATTTTCTGTTGAAAAAAAAGATATAACTCCACACGTAAGTGTTCCAGGTCAGTCATTCCAAGACTGTCCACAGATGATTCAACTGAGTGATCAAATGACCTATCTGCATTTGAAGTTCAAGAATATTATAAACCTTAGTCTGTGTGGGCTTTTGTGTGTGTGTGTGTGTGTGTGTGTGTGTGTGTGTGTGTGTGTGTGTCTCAAAATAAAACTAGAGTTTTTACTGAAGATAAAAATGACATGTGCTAACTACTGAAATAGTACATATGTATATGAAATATAAAGAAGTAAAAATTATCTCCATTTCTTCACCTACAGATAAGCCATCTTAACATCTCTTGAATATTCCTGTTGCCATCTCTTGAGGTAGGTAGATAGATACAAAGATACATAGATAAATAAATAGATGGTAGATAGAGTTTTATATAAATGAAACTATAGTATAGATACTGTCTTACAGCAAAATTTTTTTACTGAACATGTAGATTGACATTTCTCATTACTATATCTAATTCTAAATAATCATTATAAAGGCCACACTGATTCTAATTATAATCTATTTGACTTATACTCTCTTTCTTTAAGCCCTACTGTGAGGTTGGAACAAGACAAGTAGACCTCACAAGTCCAACAATGGGGCAAAGGATGCCAACGAGAAAGGAATCAAGCCAATACTATCTGCATTAAACAAACCTTCAGCAAGTCAAAACCTCTTGATTTATTATTTCTTAAAATTCTAGAGCTATCTTCAGCCTAAACTCTTTAAACCCAGCTGAGTCTACTAAAGACTGGATTTGGATTAATGCAAAAGTTTGACACAAAAACTAATACAGTGGATACCTATGACCTTAAGAGTCCACACTATCCCATGAGCATGCTTTCCATTATACAGAGAGCCTCAGTCACCTCTTTGAACTGCTCTCCTTCATTCTAGAAAGGCTTCAAGGATCTTATGCTGGACCTTCTTGCTTACATCAATGGATTCGTGGTCTGTGCTAAATGCTAGAAAGATAGATTCTCTTTTTTTGGACATTGAGATTGCAGCCATTTTTTCCCCAGTGTTACTCATTTCATTTAACAAGTATTAACTGAACACCTATTGTATGCCATGAAGTCTTCTAGGTCCAGGGATACATCAGCAAACAAGACAAACATGAATGCTAGTGGGAGGGGAAAGAAAGTCAGTTTCCACAAAAGGAGGTTAGGGAGTATGGGAGGCTGGTAAGTACAGTACTCCCCTGCACACCCTCATGTACACAGTTTTACAAGGGTAAGTGATTTTCTCCTTAAGGTTATTTTCCAGAAGTGCTATCATGGGTCAATGGATCTATCTACATATTTAAACATTCTCCATAAATACCAGATCAAATTGTACATCATACAACAGAGCAGAACACTGGATTTTGGCTTTCCATTTAACTTCTCTCTCTCTCTCTTCTCCCTCTCTCTCTCTCCCTCTTTCTCTGGCATGGGTAATTAAATTAAAGAAATGTAGGGGCACCTGGGTGGCTCAGTCAAACATCTGACTCTCAATTTCAGCTCCGGTCATGGTCTCTTGGTTCCTGAGTTTGAGCCCCACATTGGGTTCTGTGCTGACAGCGTGGAGACTGCTTGGGATTCTCTCTTTCTGACCCTCCTCCCTCAAAATAAATAAACCTAAAAAAAAAGAAGGAAATGTAAGTGAAGGCCTCCTCCCCAACCTTCACCCTTTAATTAAAAAATTAAAAACTATTCCAGGGATAAGTATTTTGAGTTTCAATGATGAGAGAAGGGAATGTTCTTAGAATCATTTGTGTTCATCTCCCTCCAGAACTTATTAATGGATGAAGCTCTCACAATCTCAGCGAGGAGCAGTTGTTATTTGTTCTTCTTACTATACTCATTAAAAATGTGTCTGTTCTTCCATTAGGATGCTACTCTGTGCTCCTGGGAAATGTTTGCCTCCATCAGAAAACTAAAAAATCTCTGGGAGCCAGAAACTCTCAGGTTAGAAGCTGTTACCTTTTAGAAATTTATCCCCAAACCTGTGTTCCTTGGATGAAGCTTAGCTCTACTTTGTCAGTAGTTTCTCTTCCCTCAGTACCTCCCTCCTCTTTTCAAGCCTGTCTTCTGTGATCTTCTTCTCATTCTTAGTCATCTTTGGAGACATTTTACTTTTTACATAAGATTTAAATTACTATTATTTTTTTTTCAACATTTATTTATTTTTGGGACAGAGAGAGACAGAGCATGAACGGGGGAGGGGCAGAGAGAGAGGGAGACACAGAATCGGAAACAGGCTCCAGGCTCTGAGCCATCAGCCCAGAGCCTGACACGGGGCTCGAACTCACGGACCGCAAGATAGTGACCTGGCTGAAGTCGGATGCTCAACCGACTGCGCCACCCAGGCGCCCCCATTATTTTTAAAATGGTACTCAGGAAATGTTTATCCCAATTTTGGAGATCTGAAGTGCAATGAGGAGGGAGAAGTAATGTCAATTCTAGATGGTGAAATATTGTCAAGTCATCCAGTGATTGGCAGACTCTGGCTTCCTTCACCTCAAAATGAGAGAATATGCTCTTTTGTATTTATGTGCTATCTCTTCTACTGAAAAAGCACTAAAAATTTTGACAAGATTTTTTTTTTAAAACCCTCATAAGACTATCATTAGGAAGAAAAGGTACTATTATTGGTCCTGAACAGAAAGTAGATCTATTTCATTTTTACTCTATCACAGAGCAGGATGATCACTAGAAGAAGATGGTACCACCAACTTGTAAAGGATTTTATAAGCCTCATGTGTTTCAGGGCCAGGTTAGTAGCAATATTTCCATTCTCAGTCTGTTGGGAAATTTTATTAGGATAACATGACTCAAACTGAGTGTGGTCAGATCCATGGGCATGTTCTTGACTTTGCCACATACTACATAGGAACAGAAGTGCTATGGGCAAAAATGCTCCCATGAGTTCATGCCTTGCCCTGGAGCCAAGAAGAACCCAACAGTAATCCAAAGAGTACAGATCCTAAATGTGCAGATTCCCATGGTCCCCTGAAACATAGGCTCTGCTGGAAGGACCACACAAGCAGCTTCAGACATAGCACATGCTCCACCCTTGGTCATGTAGATGCCTCAGAAGAATTGATGAGAAAGAGTTCTAGATTCTGAACCTTGAATGGAATGGGGCTGAGGAGCAGAGTTGTCAGCCACTTAGGGTCCTAAGCTTTAGTGGCTTTAAAAAAAAAAGAAATGTGGGGTGCCTGGGTGGCTCAGTTGGTTAGGCGACTGACTTTAGTTCAGGTCATGATCTCACGGTTTGTGGGTTCAAGCCCTGTGTCAGGCTCTGTGCTGACAGCTCAGAGCCTGGAGCCTGCTTCAGATTCTGTGTCTCTCCCTCTCTCTTCCCCTCCCCTGCTCAAGCTCTGTGTCTCTCTGTCTCTCAATAATAAATAAACGTTAAAAATTAAAAAAAAAGAAATACAAAATATACAAAGTACAATATGGCAAATATCCAAGTTCTCACTGTTAAGAATTGGTAATTTAATAGCTTATCATATCTACTTTTTTCTATAAAAGAATATGTTACAAATATAATTTCTATAACCTTTAAAAATAATCAAAAATATTATTTACTCTTCACAGATGGGCATATAAAAGCTAGAAATAGGTAGGAGGCTTACGGGCCCAAATCACAGTTGTGGTGGCCTTTGAAAAGGTTCTGGGGGTAAGACTAGGGTGAAAGAAACTACAATTTAGGTGGGTCTCTATGAAGCCAGCATGTTCATACAGACATGTGGCACTCTTCTTCCCAGGACAATGGGATTCACTTGGAAACCACGGGGTTTATAGGCAATTTATGGAAGATTCATCTGGCATTTGTTACAGTCCTTTAGCTCTCTTAGAGATGCTGTGTGGCCCATGGGCAATGGTATGTGTGTGGGAAAATTTGACAGTCTGGTGGCCATACACATGTGCCTTTCATGATAGTCTCCATGTTGCCAGGTTCTCTCCTGAGGCCTTTTGCTGTCCTTTCTGTATGCTGCACATCCTAGAGCTTCCTTGCTTCTGAGTGAGCTGATCCCTCAGTGTGGGCTGCTTCTGTCTCATAGAAGCCTGTCTCAGAGGGAGGCTGCTGCTGAGCCCCCTCTTCTCTAGGACTTAGTTCCTCATCCCCTGAGCCCTCCTTGCTTCCCCACCACATCCTTTGTTGCACCTACCAAACTTCATCCTGCAGGAGTCTTCTTACATACCATTTGTCACACTATATCATGCAGTGTGTGTGCATGCTCACACATGCTCTCTCACAAGCCCCTTGAGGCTGGAGATGGGTATCTTATCCATCTCAGCACTCCTAACTTCCAACATGCTGCCTGGTGTAAGTGTTATGGAATGAATCATACATTCAGTGAGTGTAGGGTTGGGGTGATTCTAAGCCTGTACTTTTACATAATGTATCTCTGTGGAGTGGGGAAAAGTTAAGCTCACACTTCCCATCCCCTGTGATAAGGTTGATATCAGTAGCCAATACCTTAGAGTAAAATATATATCTAGTATGAGGATCAGTGTTAATGACTAGAGCATGGAAATCCATTATAGTCATTTATTTGAGCTTCTGTAACAAACTACCACAGACTAGGTGGCTTAAACAATAACTATTTATTCTCATGTTTTGGAGGTTGGGAAGTCCAAGATCAAGGCACCAGTAGATCTGGTGTCTGGTGAAAACCCTCTTCCTGGTTCACTATGTCCTCACATGATAGAAGAGGCTAGGGTCTCTTATATAAGGTAAGGTATCTGAGGTCTCTTTTATCAGGTACTAATCCCATTCATGAAGGCTCCACCCCATGACCTGATCACCTCCTAAAGACTCTTCCTAATACCATCACTTTGGGCATTGAAGTTTCAACATATGCATTTTGTGAGGATACAACCATTCAGTCTACAGCAACCATATTTTAAATAGCCATTTTGAGAATTTCAAATGTAAGAGGCTGAGTTCTTGTTAGATCTTGTTATATTAGCACCAAATGTCTTTAATCTGGAGAAAAACAGGCTCTGCCATTTCCAGTTTGCTTCCTCTTTATTACTATTATCTTTCATTCATAGTTTCTTTCATAATAGTTCTTTTTGGGGTTGTCTACTTAACACCAGAAGATTTTACTTGCAAATCCACTTAAAGAGGTCCCTGTAGTGTGCTGTGGCAGTCACCATGGAAGCTACTATTGCCAGCCTCTGCCTCAGGGAGATCCACCTCCTGTTAGGACCTTCCTGTGTGTATCATGAAGCATCATGGCCACCTGGGGTGGCCAAAGTGGGTCCATTGTCACTCTCTAGCTAAGGATGAGTTCAGCTTATTGTTTAAATTTTAGATTAAAACAAATAGAAGCAGATGTTCTAATATATTCTTTTGAGATCCCTTTTGGGCTCTGCTCACTAAGGATGTAAGATCTCAGGGGGCCAGAAGTTGCCCTATACCTATTGTATCCCAGCCTCTAGAATAATGCTTGGCACATGATGGATACTCAACACATGCTTACTGAAGGAGCAAAGGTATTTGAATTGAAATCAACTTTTTTGTGAACCAAAGACTGACTTCATAGCAGGTAATAAACATTCAGGTGGAGTTCTGACTTCATGTCTAGACCAGTCTTCTCCAGACTGGAGCACCCTCTAGTCTGGAAGAACATCAGACAAACTCCCCAGACTCACACACTGCACCCATAGAGTCTGAACAAGTTCCCTAAAAATTAATAGAGGGGTTATGGAGTGGCTAGTATACAATTTGGGGGCCTTCAGATATGCAAAGAGTTTACTAAAAACAAAATTTGGTTATAGCTTTTCAAATAGGGTAAAAATGTAAAAGTAGTAATAGTCACAGCAGCAGCAGTAGAAGTAGAAATGATGGCAGTGGTAGTAGTATCAGCAGTAACAGCAGTAGCAGTAGTAGAAGTAGCAGTGGTGGTTAGTAGTAGTAGCAGCAGCAGCAACAGTTGTAGTAGCAACAGTGTCAGTAGATGTAGTAGTATTAGCAGCAGTATCAGTAGATATGGCAGCAGAATGACAGCAGTAGCCACCCTTTATTGAATACCTCCTCTGTGCAAAACACTGTCCTGGATGTAATCTAATTGAATCCTGAAAATGGCCCTGTTTAAAACTTTTAGTAGCTTCAATTGCCCTTAAAATAATGTCTGAGTTCCTTGACTTGACTTACAACACCCTATGCAGCATCTAGCTCCACTTACCATCCTCTAGCCACATGCCCCGCCAGCACTCAGCCTGCATCCTTCCTTCAGTTCCTCTGCACATCCTGTCCTCTCTCCTGTTCAGGTTCTATGGGAACAGGCACCAGTCCTTACCATTCCCAGCCTCCTAGCCCATCCCCCACCCCACAGTCTTAGCTTATAAGCAGTCCTATTAGGTAAAAGCACCTCTATGCATGGTAGTTCTGTGTTATTGTAATTGCTTGTTTAACACTTAATCTGCTCCTATGGAGTCAGAAAAGAAGGAAGCACTCAAAAAAGGATGGAGACATATCAAAAGGGCACAAAAGCCAACCTGTTGGAGCTCCCAATGGCAAGAGCAGGAAGAGTTGAGCAAAAGAAAAAAAAATGATAGTATGGGATTCTAATCCATAGAAAAAAATAAATTTCCATGGGTCTATGTTAATATAAAAAATGCAGACCCGGTAAGAGGAGGATTTCACTTGTCTTGCCCACTACCCATTATTGTATCTCTCTAGTGTCCAGAATACAAGATGACACATAGTAGGTGCTTAATGAACAAGACTTAAATGAAGGAATTGTGTTATCACCATTTCACAGGTGGTTGAAAAGTTAAATGCTTGCCTGAGGAAGTGCAGTTAGTAAGGAGCAGAGCTGGGATTTGAACTCAAGGATGTCTCTTTAAACTCTGCTTTTTTAAAACTCTTACCTCCCAAAGATGAGGCCCAAACTCAATTAGCTTCCTAGTTGTTATCTTGTCATGTGAGTCAGGAGCCAGGATTGACACCAATTTTGTAAGATACTGAAACCTTTGGCTCCTCATTGTAAGGTGTATAGAACTACTATTTACACTGTAATATGCCATAACTCATCAATCTTTGTGATTCCAAGCAGTGAATCTCCTTGGTTTAACAATGCAATAATGGCAAATGGAAAGATTGTTCTGGCATATCTTATGCCATTCAAACTTTATTTTTGAAAAGTTAATTGAGTTAGAATGTTTTGCCAATGATAAAGATAACTGATAAATTTTAAAGTACCTTATTTTAGATGAGTTTAATAACATTTAGCAGAAGCTCTAATGCTTCATACCTTGTTATTTGGAGTCAGCCTTATTCCAAATGTTCTTATACATATTTGACTACCTGACTGAGCAGCTAATTGGCTGTCTGTCAATTGTTGGCTTATAAATTTGGCATGTGTGTGCCAATGCATTCTTTGGAATTTGTGTCAGTATTGCACATTATAAACCAACCATAATGATTAAATGGTTACTGACATGTCATATGATATATCCCTGTTTCCTTATTGCTTGAAGTAGCATTCAAGCATGTGGTGTGACTTATGCTCTCCTAAATTCTGTTGCATTTAAAAACTATATTTAGAAAAATTGGGACAGAGATTTGATTGGTAGTTTCAGGCTTTCCAGGCTGAAAGAAGCTAGAATTACTTCAAAGCCAGTCACCAGAACTCTCTGCTGAGTAAAGAGAAGTCCCTAAAGGATATGGGAGTAAGCCAACCTGTGTGCATACAATGAAGAACACCCTGTGGGCTCCTAAACTATGTTAGGGGCTGTTTTGGGTGGTATGGAAATAACCATGACCAGGCAAACAATGTCCCCACTCTCCTGAAGCCAAAGTCTCCATGAGAAGTTGGTGACTGGAATGCAATTATGTTTTAAAAATGTGAGGATGGATTTTGTGGAGAAGTGGTTGATTCCAATATACAATGGAATATTATTCAGCCATAAAAAAGAATAAAATCTTGCCATTTGCAATGACATGGATGGAGCTAGAGAGTATAATGCTAAGTGAAATAAGTCAGTCAGAGAAAAACAAATACCATATGATTTCACTCATGTGGAATTTAAGAAACAAAACAAACAAATGAAAAAGAGAGAGAGAGAAAGACCAAGAAATAGACTCTTAACTACAGAGAACAAACTGATGGTTACCAGAGGGGAGGTGGTGGGGGGGAATGGGGGAAACTGGTGATGTGGATTAAGGAATGCACTTGTCATAATGAACACTGAGTAATGTGTAGAATTGTTGAATCACTATATTACACACCTGAAACTAATATGACACTATATTTTAACTATACTGGAATTAAACTAAAAAAAAAAAAAAAGAAGTGGTTGATTCCAGAGATGGAGCAGAGAAAATATCAGATAAGCCTGAGACTTGTGGGGCCAGAAAATAGGAAAGTGTTTGAAAAAGAAA
Organism: Leopardus geoffroyi; assembly: GCF_018350155.1. Taxonomy (NCBI): domain Eukaryota; kingdom Metazoa; phylum Chordata; class Mammalia; order Carnivora; family Felidae; genus Leopardus; species Leopardus geoffroyi. The sequence goes on along the minus strand of NC_059332.1, from coordinate 28,657,432 downwards.
GTGAAGGCACAATATCCAATTTGAATGAGCGCCCATTGGCCAAAATTGGAATAATTTGAGCGACACAATAAAAATGGATTTTAATCTGTAAATTAGAAATAATGTATTCTAATCCACAAGACAAAATAAATATTCATGAATCTATAATGATTAGATAGATAGATAGATAGATAGATAGATAGAAATGGCAAAGGAGCAGCTCTTCTTTTTTTTTTTTTTTATTTTTCAATGTATGAAATTTATTGTCAAATTGGTTTCCATGCAACACCCAGTGCTCATCCCAAAAGGTGCCCTCCTCAATACCCATCACCTACCCTCCCCTCCTTCCCACCACCCATCAACCCTCAGTTTGTTCTCAGGTTTTAAGAGTCTCTTATGCTTTGGCTCTCTCCCACTCTAACCTCTTTTTTTTTTCCCCTTCCCCTCCCCCATGGGTTTCTGTTAAGTTTCTCAGGATCCACACAAGAGTGAAAACATATGGTATCTTTCTTTCTCTGTATGGCTTATTTCACTTAGCATAACACTCTACAGTTCCATCCACGTTGCTACAAAGGGCCATATTTCATTCTTTCTCATTGCCACGTAGTACTCCATTGTGTATATAAACCACAATTTCTTTATCCATTCATCAGTTGATGGACATTTAGGCTCTTTCCATAATTTGGCTATGGAGCATCTGTTCTTTACATGAGAATTCAAGTTAGTAAATGTGGAAGGAATGAGGCAAATATAAAATTACCAATAGACAAACAGGATCATAATAATCATTGCAAGCAACTTTTTCTGATGAATACAAAAGTCTCTGGTCTAAGCCTGAGAAGAAACAGGATATTTTCAGTTTCGACTTATTTTCCCCAAGTGATTGGCCAATTAGAAAGAGAAAGATAGTAACTTTGCAGTGGAGAAACTCTGTAGCCACCTTAACAAAGTGCTTAAGGAAATATCACCAGGAAGACCTACCAGGTCACATACCCCTGCTATCATGCACCAAGGAGGATGCAGCATCATTTCCTTGGGATTCCTGCCAAAAATGTGTTACCTCAATATTACCTCAATATATAATCACTAATGAGAAAACATCAAACAAATCCAAATTTTGAGAGATTCTACAAACTAGTACTATCAACAGTGTCAAGGGCATGAAAAACAAGGAATGACAGAGGAAATGTCAAAAAAAAAATTGGTGATCTGCCCTTCTAAAAACAAAAAGGGAAGAGTTGGATAAAAAGAGGCTCTTAAACTCTGGCAGGAGTTGGATATTATCTGGAAACCTTGAGAGTTGAATAAAATGTATCTCTGAAGTTTCTATAAGGATAAAATGAAGTATCAGAGAAAAAGCATCTGAATTTGGCCATTGTAGATGAACAATTAGGATAATGCAAACCCAAATATCTTATTTGTCTCAATAGCAGGTTGGAAAAATAACCTTTATTTGAAAAATTGCCTAAATTCTCATTTTTCCTGTCAGGTAGCCTACTTTGTGCACAGCACTATTTTACGTCCTGTGGAAAATAATAAAGACATAGAAAATGTAACTCTTGCCTTTAAAACTTATTAGGAGGGAGGCGCCTGGGTGGCTCAGTCGGTTAAGTGTCTGATTTTGGCTCAGGTCATTATCTCATGGTTTGTGACTTCAAGCCCCACATTGAGCTCTGTGCTGACAGCTCAGATCCTGGATCGTGCTTCAGATTCTGTGTGTCCCCCTCTCTCTGCCCCTCCTCTGCTCATGCTCTGTGTCTCTCTGTCTCTCAATAATAAATAAATGTTAAAAAAATAAAATTTATTAGGAGGAAGTAGGATATTACAAGAGAAATACACAAATCAAAGATTAAAAACATGCCTGTACTGAATGGATAAAGAAAATGTGGCATATACATACAATGGAATATTATTCAGCCTTTAAAAAAGAAGGAAATTCTGCCATTTGCAACATGGATGGGCCTGGAGGGCATTGGGGTAAGTGAGATAAGCCAGATGCAGAAAGACAAATACTGTACAATCTTGATTATATGTAAAATCTAAAACAATCAAACTGATAAAAGCAGCAAGTAGAATGGTAATTGCCAGGAGTTGGCAAGAGGCGGAAAGAGGGAGATGATGGTCAAAGGGTACAAAGTTTCAGTTATGCAGGATGTGTATGCTCCAGAGACCCACTATATAGAATAGTGCCTATAGCTAACAAGACTGTACTGCATACTTAAATTTTGCTAAGAGCATGGATAGATCTTATGTTAAGTGTTTTTACCACGAAATTATAATAATAAGGGATGGGAGGAAACTTTAGGAGGTGATGAATGTATTTATAGCCTTTATTGTAATGATGATTTCACAGATGTATACCTCTCTCCAAACATAAGTTATATCCATTAAATATCTGTATCTATATCTATATATATGTATATACACATATGTATATATATATATGTATGTATACACACATATGTATATATAGCTTTTTACATGTCAATCATACCTCAGAAAAGTGGTTTTAGAAATAAATAGATAATTGACTTTAAAAACCATGCCCAGGGGCGCCTGGGTGGCGCAGTCGGTTGGGCGTCCGACTTCAGCCAGGTCACGATCTCGCGGTCCGTGAGTTCGAGCCCCGCGTCGGGCTCTGGGCTGATGGCTCAGAGCCTGGAGCCTGTTTCTGATTCTGTGTCTCCCTCTCTCTCTGCCCCTACCCCGTTCATGCTCTGTCTCTCTCTGTCCCAAAAATAAATAAACATTGAAAAAAAAAATTAAAAAAAAAAAAACAAAAACAAAAACAAAAAACCATGCCCATAGATATTACACAAGGATCAGCCCATTAAAGGTAGGTGGGACATAAAGGATCAGTCAAGGAAGAGGAAGTTGAAAGCTGTGATTGAATGGTTGAATTAGGGCTGTGAAGAGAGTATTCCCAGATGCAGAGAGACCTGCGTTTTCCTGCTGACAACAGAGCACTTGGATCCTTAGGCACTAGGGGTATAGTAGAGGTTAAAGGAAAGCTTTGAGGTGTATTTTTTTGATTGAAGATGGCAGCATAGGCCACTAGGCCCAAGGTTATGAGAATAATTGGTGTCATGAAGATAAACATCTTGAAGTGTTTGGTCAGATAATTGGGGTTGATTCAAGAACATTGTGAGGCTTAGAGATTCTGAGAAGCAGGAAAAGAGTTCAGTTAGACACCAAAGGATTGTGAAAGCTATGATGCCAAAGATCAGATTAGGAGGGATGTCCTAGAGAAGGGGCTGCTCAGCCTAGGTAGAGGAGCTGAGAGGCCCAGAGGCTCAGAAAAGGGATGAGGACATTGGATTTTTGCCAGAAAAATCATTGGTGTTTTAATAAAAGTATTTCCTCCAACATCTAGTTCCAGAGAACTAGAGCTACTAAAGTAAAAATTTATTGAGGGAAGGAAACATGCTTTAATATATCTTTGTATTTTCCCCAAATACCTAACCCAGAATATCATCTTCCAATTTTCACAACGAAGGTTGTGAATGTTTCCCTGCCGAGAGCTTCAACCCAAACCAGATTGCAAGCAATCCAGAAAAAAGCACATATGTAAAAATAGGAGTAATTTGCACCAAAGATGTGTTTAAGAAATGAATTATATACTAAGAAGGAAAATATGGAGGGCTGGCAAAGATTGAGGGATTGAGTAAAAGTGAAGGTCAAGAGATATTGTCATAGTATTGACATAAATCAACATGATCAATCTTAATATGTGTTAATTTTCTGTTAAGAAACTATTTTTATGGTTTTGGTTATATTTTTATGCCCCTAAAAGTTTAAACTTCAGAAAAAATGAAGATAAAAACAATTTATATAAATAATGTGTGACCTCACCACACATGTTGGGGTTTTCCCTAACTCTTGTTCATTTTTCTCAGTTAAGATGGTATCATGCATACAATTTTGCATTCTGCTCTTTTCCCTTAACTTTATATCATAAGTATTTCCCCTAAATTAACAAAAATTTTCATAAATAAATTTTCCAACTATGTGAATGTACTAACATGTATTTAATTTAATTTAGTTTAATTTAGTTTAATTTAATTTAAATGATTAGGTATTTAGATTAATTTCAATTTTTACAGTAACAAATGCTGAGATGAACATTTTTAAGAGTATCCAACTGCTTTCTAGAAGGAGTGTGTTTATTTTAGCCACATAGATGTCTCATATGGTATTATTTAAATGGGTATGTATTTTCTCTTTTTAATGATCATTTACTCATTTATTTATATAGAAAACATGTATTGAACATCTAATATGTGTGGAAACTTTTGTATGCATTGGCTATGCCAGTGATCAAGAGCATCAAAATCCCTACCTTCATGGGGCTCACACTTTAGTAAGCTGAGATGAGCCATCAATAATATCAACAAGTAACAGAAACAGACTGTGAAAAGCTAAGTGCCATGTGGAAAGATTAAGGCAAGTGTCTAAGCATTAGTATGGGGGGGGTTCCCTGCATGGTGGTCTGAGTAAAGGCCTGATGAAAGACAGGGAGCAGGCACAGATAACTGTGAAGAGTTTTCCCAGAGAGAGAGGTTATTAACGAGGCTGAACATTTTTTTCAATATTAATCATACTGGGTTCATTTCATAACGAGGTATGTGGCCAAGAGCTGTCCTTACTGCTCAGTTCTTTCTGTTGACATGGGCACCTCTAATAACCCCATCTATCTCAATGTGTTCATCTCTAAAAATGGGATCATTATGTCTACCTCACTTTTCCACTGTGTTATAGTGAAAAATGATTGAGGAATCAATGAAGAAAGTCCCATTTGGTTAGCTGTAGACCAGATGTTAGTTTGGCTCCTTTGCAGTTTTCCACAGAACACTAATCCAAAGTAGCATTTTTGTGGAGACTTTGCTATCTTGACCATGTGAAGAGGTCTCTGACTGAATATGTGGCCCCCAAGCTCCCTCCTTCCAGTGCAGGACAGAACAGCTTCATGTTTCAAAACAGTTTAGGCGAAGAATTGTCCAAAAAGTCACTGTATTCATAGGAGCTCCCCATCTTCCCTCCTTTGCCTGCTTGCACATGGCACCTATTTTCCTTTCTTCCCTCACAGCTCCCAAGTCTGCTCTGACCAGGCATAGCATAGAACAGTGTTTCCTTCCAGGGAAAAGGAACCTGCAGCAGCCCATAAAGGAAGTTACCTTGGGTCGTTCCCACCCAGAGCCACTCCACAACCACACTGAATGAAACCTCTGTTGGAGGGAAGTGATCAACCTCCATGGTGAGAGGAAGCTTAGTTCCTCCTGACCTCCCCCTGCCCCCAACCATACAAGTTTGGGTCAGGCAAATAGAGAAGCCTGCTGTTAACCAAAATAGCCACTGTGTTTAAGATAGTTAATAAGTCCTCTGCTATCTCCCTGTCTGCCAGTGGGCCATATATACCTGGTCCCCTACCTCACCTGCTTCCAAAGTTAAATTCCAATTGTTTTTTATGGGACAATCTGTCCAAACATCCTTCTTGGTGCTTCAAGCCCAAATTCCCAAGACAGACTTGACACCCTCACACTCTGTTATCATCATTTCCTGTTCCTGGTTCTCAGTATGTCTGGTATCTCTCTTGCCTACACCTCAGTGAGCCATAAATCTCTGTCACAGTACCTCCTTCTCGGTGACTTCCTTAGTCTCCAGGGCCTGTGTCAGACCCAGAAATACCTAGACTTTCCACCTACATGCTTTTGCACCTCCAATCCATGTTGTACCCACTGCAAATTTCCCTTTCTGAAACTTGAGTTGGGTTATGGCATTTCTTGCTCCAAAACTGTTAATGTACCTGCCCCATGTTGTCTGAAGTGTGTGGTCCTGGAACCTCTGAATCAAAATCTCCACTGTCTAATAGAAATGCATATTCCTAGGCCTACTGACCGAGTCTGAATCTCTAGGATAATAGCAATGTTGAAGGACCAACATTCTGCTGATAAAGTACATGTCCCTTAGTTAGTTTCAAGGCCCTTCATGGTCTCCCTTGATGGGATTTAAGCCTCCTTTCTGGCCCCTGTACCCTGAGTCCTCACCTCTACTCTGTAGTGTGTTCTTCTTAACACAACACTTTTTTTTTTTTTTAATTTTTTTTTTTCAACCTTTATTTATTTTTGGGACAGAGAGAGACAGAGCATGAACGGGGGAGGGGCAGAGAGAGAGGGAGACACAGAATCGGAAACAGGCTCCAGGCTCTGAGCCATCAGCCCAGAGCCCGACGCGGGGCTCGAACTCACGGACCGCGAGATCGTGACCTGGCTGAAGTCGGACGCTTAACCGACTGCGCCACCCAGGCGCCCCTGTAGTGTGTTCTTCTAACAGCAACCCACTGTCATACTTCAGGACGTTGGCCATGCTTAATCTCAGCCTAGAATGTCCTTTTCTCTTCTGCTGTGATATTGAAACTTTGTGACTTCAAGGTCCAGTCCAAATGTCACCTCCATGATGCTCTCTAGTTCCCTTAATTTCCCTTCTCCTTTTCTATTTTGTCATAATTCTATTTCATTCTGCTTTGTGTTTCCTCCTGTGGGTGAATGGTGTGTGCACAGTCTAGGCCCATAATGTGGTAGGTTCCATGTAATGGTTATACTTAGGTTTTCCTTGGTGCCTGGTGCTGTGCCTCACAAAAGCACCCCATCTGGTATAAACCACAGAATCTTGAAAGACAATCATGCTTTGTTGAGATTCAGGATATAATTCAAGCTTGAATGGGTACAAGAGAAATGTTATGTACTTGCTGCCAATTTTAGGACTCTGCTTCAGCAAGCTCTGCCTCTCCAGAAGAGAGGGGGAACCTGCAGCAGAACTGAGAGAGGATGGGTGCCCTAGGCAGTTCACACAACCACTCTGGAGAAGGGACTCAAAGAATGCAGTGGAATGTTTGAATGAATTGTGTAGTGGGTGAGTGGGACTTAGAGTGCTCCAAAATCACATAATGTAGGCCCCTCTTGTAGTTCTCTAAGAGACCTGGTCACAAAATGGGGTTTGCAAGCCCCTGGAAAAGTAAATGCCTCCTCTGGTTATACTTTTGCACATTGAGACATCTTCTTCAACTGGACAAAATGAAATAGTGAACAGAAATCTCTCTCAGATGGTCAGAAAAAGCGATGAGCCTTGGGGCGGGGTGGGGGTCAGGGTAGTGAATGCACATCAGTAGAGGTCATGGAGTCTCATCACAAAATACTAGGGAGACATGTGTCTACAAAACCCATGGTGAGGAGAGTGCTAAAATTACTGAGATCTATGCATGATAAATCAATATTTCAAGAATAGACCTTTTTCTGAAAATTATTTGATAGGTTAATGCAAAAATAGTACCCACAAAATATATACTCATCTAATGGGTGTTTTAACATGGGAATCAAGATTAACATGTACTAGAACTTAACGTTGTTGATAGACCCTGAACTTGATTTTCAAAAGGAAATTTTTTTTTCCTGAAAATTATTTGATAGGTTAATGCAAAAATAGTACCCACAAAATATATACTCATCTAATGGGTGTTTTAACATGGGAATCAAGATTAACATGTACTAGAACTTAACGTTGTTGATAGACCCTGAACTTGATTTTCAAAAGGAAGAAACATTGAAGGAATTTGGAAGTTTCTATGGAAAAAATAATAATAATAACATTCATTTCAGATTTATAAAGATGGAGGCAGAAAATAACTTTTGGTTAACCAAAAGTTAAAGCCAACAAACAGTCAAAATTTACCCAAACAAGGAAAGTATATTAATTTATTTTAAAAGTTCATATAAATCACAAACTCGCAAAATGCAACATGTTAAGCCTCCTAAAAGTTCTGTATAGGTCACCCAGGATGAACACGCCTAAGTACAACCTGTAAGAATTCATTTATGAACTGTGACTACATTGTCAGGGACTATAGTGACACGTTGATTGTTCAAGATAAAATTAAAGTACATCTGCCAAAGAAGTTTAATTAAAATGTTTATAGCATAGCCCCTCTGAGGCCTTGTCTTTTATAGAAGTTGGTTCCTTTTTACACTTGACAGATTATACCAAATAAAAACAGAATCAAATTCAGTGAGCAGAAAAGGACAGACAAGTCCCTGGATTTATTAAAACTGTACTGCCTACTGGCTTTTAGTAATATTTTGCAAAGAGTTGAAGAAAAAGCCACAACATTGAAAGGAAATAGGGAATTTTTGAACGGAGTTTCCAAAGCAAACTTTCAGTTTAAACTGGATGAAGGACACAGGTTAGTTCAGGAACATAGATTAGTTAGTTTTGTGAGTTGGGTGTCTTCGAGGTGTTACAGGAGAACACAGGTAGCCTGAATGGCCCCAGGGTGGCCCCTCACACAAGGGCCCAAAAGGCATGGAGGAGAGAAGAGCAGATAAGACTCCCACAAAGTCAGCAGGGAGGAGAGCTCACATCTCACTGGAGACCTCAGGCATTTCTGAGCAGAATCATCCTCTTAAAGACCTCTGCTGTTCACAAAAAGTGCCATTATCTGATGCTGTCAGATAAGCATTATGGAAAACAACTTATAACAACATATGCCTTTCAAGAATGTTCAAACGTTTTGTGCAACTCTTCCTGTCAGTTGAATGACACCAACATGATTTATGTCCATTCCTGTGGGGTAGTGAGTCCCTTCACACATCTTACTACCCTGCTCATACATTCCTTTTCAGAACTTTGAAGGTTTCAGGTGAAATGGCTAAGCAAATGTAAACATGAATCTTACCAAGCACCTGGGCCTGACTGCACTGGGTGCTTAGAGGGAAATAGAACAAGCATCACGGTGATGCCTTTATTCACTCATTTAGCTGTATGAACACGTTGCAAGTGGAAGCAGAAAATCCCTCTGGGACAGGAGAGAAGGTGGAAGGGAAGTTGCCTGGGCAGTCACATCTCCTGCCTCATCTTCTCTGCAGGGGAGGGAGGTGGGGGTGAGGGACAAGTGGGGCAAAAGCATGCAACATTATGCACTGTGAGGAGTCAGGGAAAAAATGGAGAGGACAAAAGCCAAGCCTGCAAGACTACCAAAACACAAGAAAGGCTAAATCTGTGTGGCTTTATTTTCTCAGGACTAGCCTGAGTGAGAGAAAGGAAGCAAGTGGAGGTGGCATAGGTGACAATCTTGGGTAGGGACCGGCAGAATGGCTGAGTGCAAAGTCAGAGGTCAGGGGCCTGTGGGCATCAGCAAGTCATATGGCCAAGGGCTGTCTTCGCTGCCCAGTTCCTTCTGTTGACATAGGCACCTCTAGAAACTCCTTAATCTCAAGTGTTCCTCTCTAAAATGTAGACATAATGCCTATTCTACTTCCCCATTGGGTTATAGTGAAAAATGATTGAGGAAACTACCTTCAAATGTGTCACAAGCCTCTCCTAATTATCAGAAACAAGGTCTGGCATTGCCAGCAGGACACAGGTCTAGTGGGAAAATGCCAAGCTGCACCAGTGAGATTGAAAGGAAAGAAGTTCTAATCCAATCAGATCACATCTGGGGAAGGGGATGTGTTTCCAGCCCAGGTGGAGCAGGCCTGGTGTTGCCCTCTGTGCTCCCCCGAAGTATCCAAGCTTGAAAGAGTGTGTGACCTTCTTGGCATGTGCTATGCCACATTGCCTTAGAGAAACCCCCACTCACCCCCAGACAGATTTAGAAGACCCTTGGAGGGCCAGCCCTTTATTCCAGTTCAAGATCCGAAGCAGGGGTTCCTATCAAACATCCAAAGGTGTCCATTTCCAGAGCTGCTGGTGGCTTTGTAGGATAGGTGGAGAACATATATCAAAACCACCATCCAAATCAAATTGCCACCTGACTTAGCCTAGGTAGCTTCTGAAACAGAACAAATCAAACTTCTGAAACAGAACAAATCAGCTGCCTCACAACATTAAAAAGAAAATATGTTCAGATTTTTTAAGCTAAATATATGTGGAGGGATGTGGAAAGAGAATTTATTTGAGTTGCCTAATATTCAAGTTAAAATAAACTTAGTCACTCTTTTGCTCAAATCCATTAATGCATGCAAAGCTCTTAAACTGCTATTTGACAGGGGCCATTCTAGCATATAAAGTAGGGAGCAAAGAAGAAACCAACAATTTCTCACTCTAAAATATACTGTGTGAACCCTCTCCAAACAGCCAGAGGGATGATTCTCCTCTCCTGCCCACTCCTTACCCATCTGCTGTAGGTGTCAAACCTCCCTCCAGCCCCTACACCAGGCCTTGGGATCCTCTAGTCTATTTGTCGTTGTCCATTGTTCCCCTATCTGAAATGCACCTCCACCCTGACCTGCTTAGAAACCCCCAACTCTCCCATCAATGTTCTGTTCTAATATCACTTCTTTCATTAAACCTTCTTACAAATTCCCAACAGCCTCATTACATATTGCTTGGTTATGCAAGTGATGTCTGTAGTCTTTTTCTGCCCTTACCTCAGAGGTACAGAGGTAAAGGAACAAGTTGGTAGACAGCACAGATAGGAACACTGAGGCCCAGAGGAGACATGCACTGCCCTTGGTCCCTGTGGCTCGTGCTGGGAGTCACCACCCACATTGCTTTGAGGAAGGGATTTATACCCTCAGCTGCTAGAAGAAGCACTACAGAAAAGCTTGAGTCCTCATTTTCTCCTGAACAAATGCTCTGAGCCAGCAGAAGTCACCTTCCTTCCTACAAAGAATTTGTGTTCCCCCTTATTTGGAAATGATAGAGGCTTCTCTTCTGTAAGAGAACATATACTCCCATCAGGCTCTTCCCCATTGCTCCTCCTGGCCCTTAAGCCAATAACCAGGGTCAAGTTACTAGATAGCCTAACTGGGAATGTGCAGAATGTGCAGAGGGAGCAAAAGGATAGTGCTCTGAAGGAACCACAGTGCTTATCTACATGTATGACAGGATCTTGGAGGGTACTCATGGGACTGAGTTCTGAGAGTGCTGGGATAAGAAGGTGGGAATTACCTTCAGCTAAGAGTGACAGGATTGAACAGTCAGCAAGACCCCAGGAGATGTTGGAAGTATGCAGGTAAGATGGTGCCTAGAAATATGAGAAAGCAATGGTGCACATTAAGTAAAGCAGAAATGCCACAGCCATGGGTGGGTGATGGAGGAAGCCTTCAGAATGCTTCCTATTGTACTTGTCCCCAGCAGGACACACAGGTCAGGGAACTAAGGGGTGGAATTAGGAGCGACCCACTATCATCACTCTCAGAGACCACTTGGGGAATATGTGCTGCAAAGCTGGGCTCAAGCAAGGTTCCCTGTTCTAAAGGGGACAATATACTCCAGGAGACACAGCAAGAGTGCTACTGAGCTTTAAGCTATGGTAGCCACCTGAGAGGCTCCTGAAGCCCAAGAAACCACTGGAACCCTGGAGAAGCTGCTCCCAGAACCCATAAGAGAAAATGAATCAAAGTAAAACAAAGAGTATACTTTGGTGGATGCTGTCATTCACTGCTCAGATACCCACTTGAGAGGTAAGAAGTCACCATGCTGACCCTGCTCAACAGAAGATGTAAGTTTCTTATACAATAAGGTGAGAATGAGTGACCCATTTGGGCTCCTCTTGTGCTCTCTTGTGTGGTTTTGGTGGCGGATGGTAAGTGGGGATGCAGCAGTGGTAGGTCAGTAAGGGCATGAAGGGGTCAGGACCCTCAGGGCTAAAGATTTAGGTCTTGTCACCAAGTCAGACACTGGCCCAGCAGAGTTGCTGGCTAAAGGTGAAAGAATCTGGAAAGGACAGAAGAGGAGGCACAATTGATAAATTTCCACTGGGGCCCCCAAACCAGCTACAGTGATGGGCTTATAATTTGCCTCACTAAACTGTCTCTTCAAATTTTCCTCCAGGATAGGGTTGTGAGATAAAATATAAGTTTCCCAGTTAAATTTGAATTTCAGGTAAACAATTAATGGTTTCTTTGATATAAACATGCCTCAAATATTGTATGGAACATACTTATACTAAGAAAATTACTCATTGTTCATCTGAAATTCAAATTTAACCAGGAGTCCTATATTTTTATTTGTTAAATCTGACAACCCTACTCTAGGAAGGGAAACCACTGGAAGCCTGAAGGAGCTGCTCCCAGAACCTATAAGAGAAAGTGAATCAAAGTAAAGCAAGGAGTATACTTTGGTGGCTGTTGTCATGCACTACTCATATACCCACTCCAGAGTGATGGATTCAATCCCCTGGCTACTGGGATCTTTGTGGAAGATGGTACACAGCAAGAAGCCCTCTCTGAAGGTTGTTCCAAGTAAAGAAAATCACCTTGCCAAATTTATGCCTCTCTCCAAGGACAGCCGGCACCTGTGACTGATCAGCCCATGAGTTTGACACTATCCCTTCACCCCAATTTGAAACAGGCTCTTTCCAGCTCTAAAACTCTGAGGCATTGACTGAGACCTTTACAGTAGGCATTTAACTGTAGCTTCTCTCCCTGCCCAATCCTGCTTCCTTCTCCTGACTCCATAGGTATTTAGCCTGTAGGTATTTACTTCCTAATACTCATAAGTCCCACAAGCTAACCTCCATCTTAGGGTCTGCTTCTGTTCCACTGGTTAGAGACTCCTCAGTCTTTAAGGACCCCATTGTAATCTTGTCTCCAAAAGCATCCCCTTAAAAGCAAGACACATTCATTTTTAGAGCTCATTGGTACAAGGCACTCAGCATATTCAGGTGTTATGGTTCAAAGATGAGCAAGAGATAATTCTGTGTTTCCAAGGGAGGAAAGGGATAATGCCCATAAATGAACCACAGCACTTAACTAGATCAGCCTGGATGTTGAGATGTCATCTCAAATTTCCCCTGTATATTCTCCCACAAACCCCTTCCTCCTCCAGATGTCTTTGTTTAGGTTCTTAGTCACACCATTTCCCCAATCTATTAACCTGGAAACTCTCCAGTTATCTCTGACCCCTATCTTGTTGCACCATATCCACATAACCCCTTATGTACTCTCTTTTCCTTCTAATTAACTTTCCAACTGCCCCTGTCTGAGAACTCCTTGTGTCTCATCTGGGTCTTCTTAGGATTCCTGGCTTTTTTTCACTCTTCTACCTTACCCATGCTACTGCCAGGCAATTAGCACTTCAGTGTAGTTCTTACCTCATAACAGGAGAACATGAGTCACAGTGATGTAAAACTTAAAGAACGAGTATGTGGTTCTCCCTGTATGATTTATCTATGCCATGTGACCAGGAATATACTAGATAGCTGCTGCTGTGTTAGCCTGGATTCTCAGAGTAGTGATAACCAATCAACATATAACTCATGTAAACAAGAAGTAGTCCTGCATTATTGTAAGCCCCTGAGATTTGGGGGACTTATTACCAAAACATAATCTAACCTTTCCTGAAAATATACTCTACCACCCAAAGTGCCCGCGAGTCTCAGAAGTAGTACTTCATTTGACAAGTAATGGCGTGTTATTTCACAATGTTCAGCTGCAAGGGCAGTTGATGAACTTTAGAATAACCCAATATTATGAACTGCTACAAATGGGTGGAATTAGACAAAGCTATTTGGTTTTCACCTATTGCTTCAATTTTCAGAAAATGCCCAGAGTTATTGCACTTGCATTTTTATTGGCTTGGTGAAGAGAGTTGGCAGCATCAAGTGGCCCCTTGTTTAAAACCATGTCATTACTTATGTAGAGAGCGTAACAAGTCAGAGAGAAAAGAAATGTTACAAGGAGACTTCTTAGAATACTGGCAAAAAAGAGGAGATAAAAAGAGAACAGTTGTTTCTAAACAAAGGCACAGGAGACAATGTTGCCTTAGTCTTTGACTTTGTGACTTTTTTAAAAATATAATTTATTGTCACATTGGCTAACATATAGTGTGTAAAGTGTTCTCTTGGTTTTTTGGGTATATTCCCATGATTTATCACTTACATATAACACCCAGTGTTCATTCCAACAAGTGCCCTCCTCAATGCCCATCACCCATTTTCCTTTCTCCCCCACCACACATCCACCCTCAGTTTGTTCTCTGTATTTGTCTGTTATGGTTTGCCTCCCTCCCTCTCTGTTTGTAACTATTTTTCCCCTTCCCTTACCCCATGGTCTTCTGTTAAGTTTCTCAATATCCACATATGAGTGAAGACCTATGATATCTGTCCTTCTCTGACTGACTTATTTCACTCAGCTTAATACCTTCCAGTTCTATCCATGTTGCTGCAAATGGCATGATTTCATTCTTTCTCATTGCCAAGTAGTATTCCATTGTATATATAAACCATATCTTCTTTATCCATTTATCAGTTGATGGACATTTAGGCTCTTTCCATAATTTGGCTACTGTTGAAAGCACTGCTATAAACATTGGGTTACCTGTGCCCCTATGAATCAGCACTCCTGTATCCTTTGGATAAATTCCTAGTAGTGCTATTTCTGGATTGTAGAGATGTTCTATTTTTATTTTTTTGAGGAACCTCCACACTGTTTTCCAGAGTAGCTGCACCAATTTGCATTCCCACCAACAGTGCAAGAGGGTTCCTGTTTCTCCACATCCTCACCAGCATCTGTAGTTTCCTGAATTGTTCATTTTAGCCACTCTTAACAGTGTGAAGTGGTATCTCAGTGTGGTTTTGGTTTGTATTTCCCTGATGATGAGTGATGTTGAGCATTTTCTCATGTGTCTATTGGCCATCTGGATGTCTTCTTTGGAAAAGTGTCTATTAATGTCTTCTGCCAATTTCTTCACTGGATTACTTGGTTTTAGGGTGCTGATTTTGGTAAGTTTTTTTGTTACAAAATTGATTAAAATGACCAGTCCAATTTCCTAGAAGTCTGAAAGCAGATTATACTCTGCTTAAACAAAAGCCACACATTTTAGGTCTGTGGCCAAAAAGAGTTCACAAGCTAGTCTCGAACAGCCTGTGTTATGCTTATGATGAAATTCTGCAAAGTTCTTTCTTTGAAGAAACTCAGAGCACTTTGCAAATTAGGAAAGGTTACATAACTCTGAATGAAAAAAAATCATGTTTACATACCATATTGGTATTAGAATTTATCACTTTACGGGGCGCCTGGGTGGCTCAGTCGGTTGGGTGACCGACTTCGTCTCAGGTCATGATCTCGCTCCATACTACTTGAGAAAATCAAAGGGTTCTTTAATAAAAGACTAGACATTTATTTTCAAAAGCCCCATTGTATGGATAAGGAAAGAGGTCCACTGAGTCCAAATGGTTTGCCCAGGACACATTCTGACCAACGGTTCTTTCCCCTTGTCTACAGGTATTTAGCTGCCTGTTGCATTAGTATTTCAGAATCAGCCTCTGCTTTGCTCACCAGGAAGTACTGGTTGGGAGATCAAATGAGATAAAGTGTAGGAAACTTCCTTAAATGTTGAATAATAAATGATAATAATCCCAATTTGTTGAACACTTGGGACGTGCCAAGCATTGTGCTAAGCATCATTTCATTATCACAGCACACATTATCACTGGCAAGAAAGCCACTATCTTCATTGTATATATGAAGGTAAGACTTTGGCTAAACAGTTCACCTAAGACTTCATGGATTTGAATCAGATCTAGTAGACCCCCATACTCGAGCATTTAATTATTAATAGTACCATACAATAATTGTGCTATAATATTATATAATGTAATACTATAATACTACATTATATTACTATAGTATTGTAGTAGTGCTGTAGTGCATATTACTATATCACTACAGTATATTGTATATTACTATACTAGTACATGTTATACTATTATATAATATCATTAGTATTACCTATGATACATATAATACTAATATATAGTATTACTATTTATATAATAATACAATAATAGTATAATAATACTGCACTACAAGATGCATAGCTGATGGTAATACTTGACATTGCATACACATATTGCCAAAGAGGAGATATTTATCCTAATGATCCTACATCATAACAACAAAATATTTTATTATTTTCCTGATTTTTACAAATAATTATAAATGTCCTTTAAACTTTTTCAAGGATATAGTTGCTTTGTTTTTAACAGATTATAATGTCACCTCTTTTAAAAAATGAATTAGTAAGAAAATAGGTTTATCAAAAACAAGACTTCAATAATTTATTTTTTGTGCCTAGTATGGGTTTTACAAAATATTTTTCTTGTATATGAATGTGTAGTTTTAAAAGATTGATTTGTTACCACATTGAATTTAAGTAAATTCGACTTTTCTTACACTCTCTTTATGATATTATAAATTGCAAATTGCAATGCTTAACTCAGATTGGGCTCCATTTACAACTTCTGGACAACTCACTGAAATAACCTCCTCACAGAATATAATGATCAGCCTTTGTTTTGGATAGACACTCAAATAACTGATGTCCTATTTATTTTCACTTTTTAACAAGTTGTGACTTTTGAAAATAAATGTCTAGTCTTTTATTAAAGAACCCTTTGATTTTCTCAAGTAGTATGGGGGGGTGGGGTTGCTCAACTTTAAAAACTTTTGTCATTTTTGTTTCAACTATGACTAAGATGTAAGCCTTTGGTGAGTAACTGGCAACTTCTACCTGTTTACTCCCTTCCCTTCCCCAGGGGTAATGAGAACATCAAGAGTTTTAGTGTTTAACATATATTATTCTTTGTATTCTCATCATAAAAAAAAATAGCAGATCAATATGACAAATGAGTAAACCAGAAGATGGCGTTGAAGATTAGCAATCACATTTTACAGCAAGGTAGATGTGAAGTCTCAGAAAGTTTCATGCAGTGACTATTGTTTTGCACTTCTAAACCTGGCACAGAGGACACGTGTAGAAAAATGCAAAAAGCTCATTTGCCATTATTGTTCTTAGCAATCTCTTTCTGTCTGTTGTTTGAGAACACTTTAAGAAAAAGTAACCCATTGATTAAAATGTAATGCAACATGAAGGCAGTGACCTTTTTTTTGCTTTGTTCACGTAAGTATCCTAAGTGCCTACCACAGTCTCTGATAGGTAGCATGTGCTCAAGAAAGTATTTTGTTGAATGAATCAGTGAAAGGAGAAGAAAGGAAGAAAAACAGGTTGTGACTAGAATTTTCTTTGAACACAACTTTGTTGTTTATTACATAGACTCTGATAATGGAAAATTGCTTGGGTGAATAAAAATATGGCATCCTGTTAATTTCTGAGAAAGTCTTTTAGTTGTAGGAAAAGCATACTAAATCTGTGTCTCACTGCCTGTTTTGCTCTAGACTAAACTTAGTTTTATCTTTGAGTAGGAGACATTGACCATATATATAAGTTGAAAAGAGAAAAACTGAGAAGTAAGTGAAATCAAAAGCTTTTCAAAAGTTGCAAGTTGACCTAGGGTGGTGGTGGTCTAAAATCATATAGAAACCAGTGATCTGACGGTTTACCTGAACTTGCTAAGTACATAAACATGCTGGAAGCATCCAAGATGCTCTGGTGAAAGCTTAGTGGGCAGGTGCACAGGGAGTTTAATTTTAACATTAAGGATATCTTGGAAAATTAAGTATTATCACAGTTCGATTTAAATATTATTCCTTTTCTGGACATTTATAACCCACTAGAAATTTGCTTCCTACCAGATTGAGGTTAAAACTATGCCATTTTAAGGTGAACTGAAGTCCAGAGGCAATTAAGTGTTTGGATACTTCAAGACTCCTCCCCCAACTCATTCATGTTGCCATAATTGACTTTGGGGTCTATGCATTGTCTGTCTGAGTCACCTCAAGGCAATTTAATAGATACAAAAGTCTGTAAGCATTTCAAACATGTAGATAGTATTTGAGCCACAGTTTATTGTTCAAAGTATCTGAACCATGTTTTTCTTCTTTTTCTTTTTAATGAGTAGGATGTTCTCTAAACACCTAGGAGGGCAGGGCTGTCAGCAAAAGCTGCGATGCCAAGGGTGCCTCCCACCCACCCTCCGTTCTACAATGTGGACAATTCCTACGTTTTTGGTTACATACTCTGCAGGTGAAGTCCCCGTCACACCAGATTCCCGCTCCTACACGTCCCCCGCAACTTCCCTCCCTAACCACATCGCCCTCGTTTAGCTGTTATTAGTTATCATTAATCGGCCTCCCGCAGGACCTGGCGCTGAGGCGGGGTCCCCATTTTAGTGCCTTGCCCTTTGCGGGAAACCGCCCCAAGTGAGAGTCCCCCAGGCTGCGAACGCCCGACTCGAGTTGCGCTCTCCGCTCACAGCGCGACGAGGGTCGCAGCCAGCGCGAAAGCCTCCAGCCTGGCGGCGGCGGCGGCAGCAGACCCTCCAACACGCACACTCCTTCTATCCTTGGCCCTGGGACTCTCCCGCAGGGCCCCAGTCTTCACTCACAGCGCCCCCCTCGTCCCAACGCGGCAGGCGCATTGGTACCCGCCCAGCCCCGCCCCAGGCTCCTCCCCAGCGGGGCTTTTAAGCTTTATAAAGTTCCTCTTTCCCATCTCCGATACTTAGTTTCAACAGTTGAACTTGGGACCCACTGCTGCCCTCAGCTACGAGTTTGGGGCGAGGTAAGGCTTGGGGTCGGGCAGGAGCACGGATGTGAGGCTGGCACTACAGAGAACCGGGAACGCGAGACTAGAGGTCCCGGGGTTCATATCGAGGGCAATGCAGGGAAACCCAGCTTAGGAGGAGGGAGGGAGCATACCCCTTGTGGGAGCTCCGATTCTCACCTCTTCTGCTCTGGGCCCCGGGGCCTCTGTGGGAGCTCCGTGGAGGGCCAGACGGTGCAATGCCCAAGCATTGCCCTCACCACTCTGTGGGCCGGCTCCTCCCAAGCCCGGGAGAGGCCACGCGCTGGATGGGATGGGATAAAGAGACTGGCAGGGCCCCAGGAGTGCCCGAGGCGGGACTATCGAAAGGACTCACGTAGGACTACAGGCTTTCCCTGAGAGGGGACATCCCCTTACTCCCAAGACTTCAGTCTCAGACTCTTTATCCTGTGGCCCTGAAGGGCCCAAACTCACTGTGGCCTCCCGCGCATTTTTCCCCGGCTGGTGGCGGTGGAGGAGGAGCTCCAAATTTGGGCCACTTAGGGCCCTACGCTCTGCTGCCACAACCCCATGCCCTCTGAGAACCCCCCCGGCACCCTCCCCGCCTCCGCTCTCGCTTGCTGGCCTCCGGGGTCCTGCTGATGCTCTGAGCGCCAGAATCTCCATCTACTTGGGTGCGCAGCTCGCCTAGTCGTGACCCGGGTCTCAGCCGCGTGTTGCTCCCAGGGCCCACTAATCCTTGCTAGCTGCAGAGGGCTCAGGGATACTCTTGAGGCAGAGCGCAGGTACTGGAGGAGAAGGCCCAGGCAAGAGTTAACTGGTACTGAGCACCTAGAACGTCCAAACTGCAGACGTTCCCACGTGCGAGATCCGTGGCGCTCGGGGGCCACCAAGGGAATGTGAATGGGAGAGTGGTAGAGAGTGGTAACTGAAAACGAAGGGAGGAATGGACTGGCAACGGTTTGGGAATGGGTAAAGAAGAGCAGGAACTAATAGTGAGCGAGCAAAACGGTGCCAAAGATTGGTGGCGGCTGGATTTTGCAAAGTGCACAAAGGCTAGAGTTGTGTTGCCTGGGCAGCGTTTGGCTTATGGGATGTGTAACAAGAATGGAGAGTCCAGAAGGTGGGGAAGGAGGATGAACTACGCCAGGGGCACGCTGGAGGGGCGGCAATACCGGACGCGCCAAGGGATGAGACAGGGTGCCTTCTCTCAGGGGCCTCTGGCAACACCGACTTTTATAGAGCGCGCTTAGCTGCCTCAGAGACTGCAGTGCCTCGTGGTCAATGCCAGAGGGGTTTGAGAAGGGTGCTCAGAGCGCTGTTCCACGGTGGCTAAAGGCCGGCCCTCTTCTCTGTAGCGCAGAGCTAGAGCAGGAGGCGGATCCTAGGCGCGTGAGGGCGACATTAGGCGCGCTGGGCATGAACCTGGAGGGCAGCGGCCGAGGCGGAGAGTTCGGCATGAGCTCGGTGAGCTGCGGCAACGGGAAACTCCGCCAGTGGCTGATTGACCAGATCGACAGCGGCAAGTACCCAGGGCTGGTGTGGGAGAACGAGGAGAAAAGCATCTTCCGCATCCCCTGGAAGCACGCGGGCAAGCAAGACTACAACCGCGAGGAGGACGCCGCGCTCTTCAAGGTTACTAGCACGAGGGAAGCCCCAGGTGGGGGTGGAGGGAAGGCCCCAGGAACCTGGTGGGTCCCTAACCCAGACTCCATGGCGAACCCTGTAGGCGCCTGACGGTTCTCAGAGGAAAGGGAACCTCGTAGGAAGGACGGGATGGAATGAGACCCGCGGGGCGGGCGGTCCGGGAGCATCAGGTGGCAGTCAATTGGCAGAAGGCTTGAGAGGAGATTTCAACCTTTGTAGTGTTTTTAGAAATGGGGGACTAGGTCCCAATCCTGAGCGTGTGGCATGAGCAGTAGACAGAGAGTCAGATGGCTCCAGCAGCAGGGAAATAAATGTCTGGAGGCTCAGTCCGGGGAGAGCAGCAGTCCAAGGACTCTGACTTGAGTGTTCTTGGTTGCATTTCTGTGATTTTCTCTTTCTGTACCTCTGGATACCTCCTTGCCTTCTTTGGTCAGCATGTGTCTCTCTTTGTCTTGTTTCTTTTCTGTGAACACCCTTAGATGTGCTTGAGTCCACCTCTCTTTTCGTGTCCCTCTCAGTATGTCTGTCTGTCTTTCTCTGTTTCACTGTTTTTCTATGGAGACCTTTCTGGATTTTTTTTTTTTTCTTTAGTTCAATGTCTCTGGTACTGTCTCTATCTTTTAACTCTCTTTGGTCCTTCTTTGTGTTTCTTGCTCTCTGTCTCTGACTCCCTCTTTTCAAGCCTCTCTCCATAGACATGGACATAGACATATTTCTCTAGTTCTCTCTCTCTCTCTCTCTCTCTCTCTCTCTCTCTCTCTCTGTGTGTGTGTGTGTGTATGTGTGTGTGTGTGTGGTGATGATTGTTTTCCCCTAGAGCAGTTTACCCAGTGAAGTGTGCATTAGGGCCCAGCCCCACCACCTGCAGGCAGAGCAGGCAAAGGGGACTTCCTCAGGAATTTGCTCTCAGAATACCTCAGATTGACCGTTCAGACATACTCTATGGGTAGAAGCTCACCCCACAACTCTGCCCCTAGTTCCAGTGTAACTCACTTCAGATACTGAGGGGATGGGCTGATAAGGGCCCCTTTCCAGGGATCCTCCACATCTCACCTACCTTTTATAAATACCTAGAGAATGTTCAAACCACTTGTCTTGAAGTCAGCAATGATAGAGTCCAAGGTGAAAAGTATTATGCCTAGAGTACACCTGGTGTCTTTTTGTCCCATGTTTTGAGCAAAAGTGTAAATCTAAGGCACCTAAGCATCATTCTTTCTTTTAGAAATACAATTCTCAGGTTCTTTTTCTTTTTTTAAGACTTGTATTTTAACTTTTTAATCTCTTCTTTCCTACAAGGCTTGGGCACTATTTAAAGGAAAGTTCCGAGAAGGCATAGATAAGCCAGACCCTCCTACCTGGAAGACACGCTTACGATGTGCTTTGAACAAGAGCAATGACTTTGAGGAACTGGTTGAGAGAAGCCAGCTGGACATCTCAGACCCCTACAAAGTATACAGGATTGTTCCTGAGGGTGCAAAAAAAGGTGGGACTTCCTGGATTGGGGTCACAGAATATAGACAACCACACACTTGTAATGCCTTAATTTCATTCTGAGGATTGATTTGTCTATTATATTTCAAATAGCCTGCCTGCCTCCTGCCTCATGTCCAACCCCGGCAGGCTCTTTGCCAAGTCCTCAGGGCCATAAATTGAAATTCTTGTGGTATTGGTTAGGATATTTCTCAGATTCCAACTCTATACCTGTGGGTGTATATCTATGCATGTGTGTTCATCTGTGTGTGCATATTTTTCAGTTAGTTCTATCGATGTAAGATATAGGCCAAATTTTTCAAACAAAAAACGGAAAACTTGTTTGAAGCTTTATCTTTACTTATCAGTGTTTCATGGTTAACCATTTTGTAGAAAGGAAGCATACATATATCTGTATATTGTTACTATTTTAAGTAAAAAATGTCAACTTTTAGAGTGTACTGTGGTCAGCTGGGATGCTTATTGAAATTCATAACTTCTCTTCCCAAGTTTCTGACCAGTGTGTCAGAGTAGAACCCAAAAATATGCATTTTAAACTAGCCATACAAATTACTTCACTTATGGAACATCTTGCTGGTGGGGCTCTTTATGTGACAAGGTGCATTCACACACAGCATTTCATCTCCTTCTCTACCCTTCCTACATAAGTCAGACCTTGTAGAAACCAGTTTAATGGACAGAACAAGTAATTGCCCATGGTAATTGCTGGAAAAAAAAATGCCTTATTTGTCAACACTGTTATGCATTCTAGGAATTAAACTCTTAGGTATTTTTCTAAGATTTCACTTTTAGTTATGATAGTTCTTTTTTTCACACTTTGCCATTTGTCTTTTGCTCAAATACATAGGAGCAAAGCAGCTCACCCTGGAGGACCCACAGATGACCGTGAGCCACCCCTACACCATGACAGCTCCTTATACCTCACTCCCAGCTCAGGTATGGTGGAGAATGCAGGGATTCTAGAAGGGGAGGCTGGGTCTGGGTGAGGCCATGTGAGCAAGCTAATCCCACATAGCAGGAAAAATACACAAACAAAAACAGCAGCACTTTGTTTTTGCTATTAGTCAATTAGCCAAACCAAATTCCCAATCACTGGATGAATATCTCACTTTCCACCTGGTGTTACTATTAGTGTTGGTCTGAAGGAGAGGAGAGGTGGGTGTATCTGCCTGTTGGTAGAGACTTCTACTGATTCTGAAATCTGGGAAACAGATCTGTTGTGGAAGATGAAACTTTTGGAAGCAATACTTTATCATGTGAAACCACAGGGCAGCTGATCTCTTCAGACTTTTCTGATGTGAATTGCAGCTCTGTTTTATTCACTCTGGTGGGTAAAAGAAGGGAAATTTCCCTGCAGTACTTTTGGTGCCAGGTTTAACCATATGATGAAGCTTTACATAAGTTATTACTTTATAACACTGTCTTCATTGTACTTTTTAATTCTTTGTGGCTACTTTCCACCTAGTGTGATGAGCTATTCACTCCAAAGTCTTTTGAGATGATAAAATTATTTGGCTGTCAGCCAAATAAGAGATTCTGTGAGAAGTTTGAATATAAAAGAATCTGCCGCTCTTTCCCAGAACCAACCAACTGATCTTTGCTGAGCTGGTTGCTTTTCATCTCAGCTTCTCCCTCACGTTCCTTTAGCAGGTTCATAACTACATGATGCCACCCCATGACCGAAGCTGGAGGGAGTACGTCCCTGATCAGCCTCACCCAGAAATCCCATATCAATGTCCTGTAACGTTTGGACCCCGCAGCCACCACTGGCAAGGCCCAGCTTGCGAAAATGGTAAGGAGTGTGCTGGACTGGTTCCTATGCCTGTGGCTGACTCAGCGGAACAATCTGGGCCAAAGAGCCCTGTTCTCTCCTGATCTGTCCTTCTGAGCAGTACCCCAGTTCTTTCCCCTTCTCAGAGCTGCTAGGAAAGACCTCACGTGCAGTGGAGAGAGGGTTTTCTCTCTCCTGCAGGATGGTAAGGCCCTCAGGGGAAGGAATCCAAGGCCTGCTTGCACCAGGATCTGTGCTGGGAACTGCCTTACGTGAGATCTTATTTAAACATCACAGAGATCCATCCCAGGCAGTTAACTGCCCCACATTTTTGAGACAGATACACAGAATATAAGTAATGCCCAAAGTTATCCAGTGAAAGTGAGGGGCTGGGGTTTAATTTCAGATCTCCTAACCCCAAAGGCCAGTCTTTCATTTAAGACAGAAGATGTCAGATATCAAACTGGTTGGCTGTAGTTTTTAAATTATCTGTTGGTTAGGGTAACATTTTTCATCCTCCCTGAAATAGTCTTGGTAAAAAATAATAGATTTTGTTAGTCTTCCCTCCTGGATTGTCCCTTAATGTTGACAGGGCCACATAATCTCACTGGTCTGTTTCTTCCATACTATAGCTGTGCCCAAGCACTCCCTCTATAGGGACACCAGGAGATTATTGAGCTGGTATATTTCTCTTTTTAAAAAAATTTTTTTTTCAACGTTTATTTATTTTGGGGACAGAGAGAGACCGAGCATGAACGGGGGAGGGGCAGAGAGAGGGAGACACAGAATCGGAAACAGGCTCCAGGCTCTGAGCCATCAGCCCAGAGCCCGACGCGGGGCTCGAACTCACGGACCGCGAGATCGTGACCTGGCTGAAGTCGGACGCTTAACCGACTGCGCCACCCAGGTGCCCCATAGTTCTCTTAACCAATAGTGTGCCCATGGAGCACTCGGCTGGCTCAATTGGTAGAGCAGGAGACTCTTGATCTTGGGGTCATGAGTTCAAGCCCCACACTGGGGGTAGAGTTTACTTAAAAAAAAAACAAAACAAAACAATAGTGCACCCATTATAGTTGTTCTTGGGATTAAAGGTGATAGTAAGAATGTAATGAATAAATACTACAAACATAAAATAGTCTCCAGGAGGTGATTAGTGCTGGTATTAGGGCCCAAAGAGCTTTGCTCACTCTGGATTAGATGTGGTCCCATGCCCATAGGAGCTCCCCAGACATCAAAATGAAATCTCTCAGTGGAAGTACTAATCACTAAGAGCAGAGAAAACTTCACACAGTATATTGAATACAGCAAAACACAAGCTTTTAGGACTTTTGAGTTAGTTATTTAAATAGAAATCCTGAGACAGGTAAACACTCAAGTCCTTCTGTATGTTCTAGGAATATTTGGTCCTTCACAATTTAATCTGTTTTTCTAATCATGTTTAGGTTTACCATCACTTAAAATTTGCATTGAGTGGCATGTTTACAAAAAAGCTCAGAATTTGATTTTATTAGCTTTTCAAGAGTGATTTGCAGCAAAGGTTGTTTTCCATATCACAGTGGAGGAGTTAGCTAACTCATTTCTGAAATTCAGACCTATGGCTAGTGCATCAGGCTCTATTGAACTAAGAACTTTATTAACAAGGCAATGCCTCAAACTATACAAAAATATGGAATAGGTAGATATATTTTGAAGCATAGGTGACATTAAGTGAAGTGCCAACAAAATTAGGTTCTATTACATATTATTTCTCTATTAATGTTTAGTGTGACCCAAAGCTACCAGGCTGCCAAGAGACATGGTTCAATTTTCTCCTGAACCCAGAAATAGAAAGCTAAATAAGTGTGAACTAAACAAACTTGTAAGTTTGTAATTGGGCTCTTTGGCATCAGAGCTCAAGTAGACCTGAGCTCACAACTCTACTGTGAACTTGCTACGTGAACAGGAATAAATCTTTCTGAGCCTAGGTTACCCTGTTTATCAGGGTAATTATGGAGGGATGTTGGTCAAAGGGTACTGACTTCCAATTATAAGATAAATAAGTCCTGGAGATCTAAAGTACAACATGGCTATAGTTAACAATACTCTATTCTACTGAAAGCACCTAAAAGAGTAGATCTGGAATGTTCCCAGTATACAACACACACACACACACACACACACACACACGCACACACACACACAATGGCAATTATGTGAGGTGATGAAGGTGTTAACTAACTTAAAAAAAAAAAGAAAGAAAAAATAACAGAGGGATTGTTCCAAGTTTCCTTCCAAAGCTGTGAAAGGCTCCTTCCCCTTTCAGTCTTGTTTTTTCTGATTGGACCTCATCTTGTCTTAGTTCCTGGAGAATGCCAGTGGTCAGTTCTAGAGGGCCCTTGGCCCATCCCTCCCAGGGTTGGTGCACCCCTCAGGGGCTGAGTGGCCATATCCCAGGGAGAGGAGACCTTCCAATGCGTCGGACAGATTCTGTTTAGACATCATCTGATTCTTATTTACAAATGCAGGTTGCCAGGTGACAGGAACCTTTTATGCTTGTGCCCCGCCTGAGTCCCAGGCCCCCGGAATCCCCATAGAGCCAAGCATAAGGTCTGCTGAAGCCTTGGCGCTCTCAGGTGAGTGCAGCGTTCTGTTCTAGAGGCACCCCCAGGAGGCTGGCTTCTGCTGTGACTCCACCTTCACTTTGGGGTAGATTTGATTGGGGTGAGTGTCCCTGAGTACAGCCCATGGACACTGGCTTTCTTCCATCTGGGGCCTCAAGTGGGTGTATACACATCTGACTCCCAACTTGTGTGAATAAGGAACATCATTAGAAAACTTCGCACTAAGAAGCCAGCTTGCTATTCTGATGCCAATTCTAAATGCTGGCTTGAACTGAGTCATTTTAAGGTCTCCATTTGACATCTATCTGAATTTCCAGAAATATGCAAACACCTCAGCTTTACATACTAAGGGCCCTTCTTCAGCCAACATTCTCACAATGTAGTATAATTTCTTAGAAAAATACACAAGGACTTCTCATTTTGAAAAGCTGATCATCCTTCCAGGTTTAGCTGCAAATAGGTCATCCTCTTTGGCATTGAGATCTTCCTCTGAAATTTGACATATCCTACAAAAAATTTAGATTAGATATGATTTTTAAAGTTTTATTTCCCTGCAGTTCAGAGATGTTGCTTATTTTAAGGAAGTCACCTCAAAGCTTACTAAACATATGTGGTATGTGTATATTTATTTTTTAGATAACATTTGGATTGTTTTAAAATGGGACTTGTAATTATATTAAAAATAAGTAACTTAAGCTTCAGAATTCTCACCTGCCCCTGAGGCTTTTTAAAAATCAGATATAGAAAATATAAATTCTCAAGGTTTCAGGGAGTTGTGGGCACCTTTCGCACTTTCAGGTTAACCATTTATTTCTTTTCAGTTCTGAAGTTCTGAATGAGGCTTACTGCCTTTCTTCTTAGATGCTCCTAAATGATGGAGGGGAGATGTTACTGTAAAGAAAGGGTTGTGTCTGTTTTTAGAAACTTTCTAACCCTTCTCTTCAGCACCTAAGACTTGTGTGGGTGCCTGAAAAGTAGGAAATAAACAGCTATTTATATCACTGGGACCTTGTGATTTCTGATGACATTAAATGAAATGAAACCTGCCCTGAAAGTCAACTCAAATGGCCAACACTCACTGTCATCAAGGTACGCTGTCTGAGCTCACTCTCAGCTAGTGTGTTTACAGCAGCAGAAATTGAAGTGGAGAATTGAGACAGTGATGTGGGTTGTTTAAGTCTCAAAACCTTCCATTGAGGAATAAGAGGGTTTTGTGGATTTTTTTTCTTTTTTCGGTATGCGTTATACAGATTAATTATCAACCTTGAGCACATTTGTTGGACAACTGCAATTCCCATTCATTTGAAATCCCATACAGTTATGGGTGGGTAACTGTTGCCTTTCCATAAAGCCCTTTTGCATTTCAGTTAAGGGGCCCTTTGCAAACCTAGCTTGGTCCTTCCAGTTTGTGAAACCTTCAGAAGAAGGTTCTGAAATCAGAAAAATTTCGTAAGTGAACTCATCTTGTTTAATGTTTTAGAAAGCAGTTATTTTCAAGGGATATTTTGAAAGCCTAGTGGGACTTTAGCCTTTGAACATTTTTCTTATTGATTCTTTTCTTTCCACATGAATTAATTTTATTATACAAGTCGTACACATATAGCATAAAAACTAACTTGACAATCGGGAAAGCAAAAATGGAAAAAAAAGTCATTCCCATTATACTTCCTGAAACTTCAACATACATATATGTATATGTGTGTATATATGTATTTTTATGTAAGTGACATCATATTGATATTTTAGAACAGTTTCAGATGTAAAATATTTGTTTATTTTTTGAAACATCATTATATTCTTTTTGCTAGTAGAAATTTAACTTAGGGTTTATTTCCTCCAAAATCAAAACTTATCACCATGCTTAAAGAGGAATTTTTGTTCAGTGGCACATGACTTCGTATTTTAGACATAATTGTCATGACCACTATCATCATCATGAAAACAATGATATAGAAAGTTCGTAAGAGTGATGCTCTCTAATACAAGTCAAACATATGGTGCAGAAAACTAATGTAAGGGGTGCTCCCTCTCCACAAAAATATCTATGGTCACATAAATTTGGAAAATTCTGAGTTCAATAACATTAAGTAGATTTTTGCAGGATTTCTTTAATATTGGTCACTATCTGTGACTCCAGGAGGGAGATGAGGGCATGTAACATTTCCTACACTTCCTTCACTATGGAACTTTCTGCTTTTTATGGAGTATCAAATAAACATGTTCTGGTTGAGTAGTTTGGCATCCTGGTGGGTATCCAATGTTCCTTGGTCCCTTAGCACTGACTTTGAAACCTCTATTTTTACAGACTGTCGACTCCACATCTGTTTGTACTACCGAGAGATCCTGGTGAAAGAGCTAACCACATCTAGCCCTGAAGGGTGTCGGATCTCCCATGGGCATACCTATGACGCCACTAACCTGGACCAGGTCCTTTTCCCCTACCCAGAGGACAATGGCCAGAGGAAAAACATTGAGAAACTTCTGAGTCACCTGGAAAGGGGTGTGGTCCTGTGGATGGCCCCTGATGGGCTTTATGCCAAAAGACTATGCCAGAGCAGAATCTACTGGGATGGGCCCCTGGCACTGTGCAGTGACCGGCCCAACAAGTTGGAGAGGGACCAGACCTGCAAGCTCTTTGACACACAGCAATTTTTAGCAGGTAATACACCAAATTATCTGTTAGAATAGAGCATCCCACACCTGTGAGCCTAAGAGACAGAATAGAGGGGGTGACAGTGTGCCTGCCACAGTGGTTCAAACAGAAGGTCACTCCCACACCAGACAGAGGTCTTCCTTCTATTAACCCCTGAGCCCAGCCAGCATGATCTGAAAATAGATTTCCTGTTTGTTCATCTCTCACCTCTGCCTCTACCACCTGCTCCTCTCCATCAGCAGAGGGGTGTGAGGAGGAGGGAGATTGCTCAAGGGCATTGTGGTTCAGGCTGATATCTTAAAATTCTGGTCTTCAACCAATTGTCACTGACTAATAAAGTTCACACTTTATTGGTAGTATGATCTCAGCAAGCATGTCTGCTGATGTGTCAGCTTTTTTAAGATTCCTAGGAAAGTCATAAAGGTTAGAAGTGTATTGTTAATGTTCTTGGTTCTGAGATGTGTTACCCCTATGCAGATGCCCTCCAGCAGGTGGGACCAAGGATAGAGTATGTGGAACTGATTTTGCAAAAGGGAAATTATGAGAAGGATTTGAGTTATCTCTATGATATGCATGTTTCAAAACATATTTTCTAAAACCAGTAAGTTTTGTTTTTCTAGGTTTGATTTCATAACAGTTAAATTAGCCATAGGCTGGCTTTTGTGAAACCACTTTTGTGAAATTATTGTTGAAGTTTCATCCAGAGTGTTCATTCAGCTATCTATATGGATGATGCCTCCTTTGGAGGGAGAAAGGTGTTCCATTAGCTCCCTTCCACCTTTTTCTGTATCTTATCCTTAAGTTATTCTTTTATAAGTACCCCTTCAGAAATACCCTATGTCTTTGGATTTTCATGTGACTTTACTTTCCCTGAATGTGCTTCTTGATTCAATTCATTTAAAATAAAAATATAAAGCATCTATGTGCTTTGACACCGTTGACATTTGCTTAGCCTTTTGGGTCTAAGTTGCCCAAATTTGTGTAGGCTCATCAAATTCTCTTTAGTGCCCCAAGAAAAATATGTCTCTATATGACTAACCTTTGACTAAGATGTGTGACAAGAGGAAGAGGGAGAACTGAGTTTCTGGTTCCCCGAGGCAGCACCAAGGTGAGAAAAGCATGTGGGCCTGAACACCTCTTCCTCTCTATGAGCTGCAGAACTGGCTCCAAGCCTACACTGTGACTGTTTTGTCCATCCTGGGGTCCCCTGTGGTAATCATGGTGGGCACCCAA
Source organism: Leopardus geoffroyi (assembly GCF_018350155.1). Taxonomy (NCBI): domain Eukaryota; kingdom Metazoa; phylum Chordata; class Mammalia; order Carnivora; family Felidae; genus Leopardus; species Leopardus geoffroyi. The sequence continues at coordinate 28,627,620 of NC_059332.1, read as the reverse complement.
GGAAGAGTCAAGAACCACAAAGGGTCATCTTGTCTGTACTTCTTATATCTGCAGTGAAGTCTGAAAGAGCCCTTATGGGGTTGGATCTCCTCATAGATCTCCTCACCAAGACTGTGAATCTTGGTCTCTTTGAATTCAGAAGATGCCACAGGGCTAGGGCTTTAGTTAAGTTGTCCCAGGGGAATGACATTTGCTTCTGTGAGTTTCTCTCATCTTGTATGTTTTAGGAAGGTAGAATCCTCCCATTCTATAGGCAAGAAGAAGGAAGGCATATTCGACCAGCTATGAACATCCTCAAGCTGTGAATTCACTTGCTTAGAATTTAATACTTATCTGCGAGCAAGAATTGTTTTTTCTTCATCTGTAACTAAGGGCTGTGCTTTTTGCTCACTGCAACCTCCTATCTTGAAGTATTCACTGAAGTTCAAGGAAGAACCTGTGAACTTAAAAACTGCAGCTATGTAGACCAGCTTCTGCATAATGAAGGATTCCCACAGAATGTTCTCATGTTATCAAGCACTTGAGGCACAACTTTTTCGGAGAATTGTGCCAACTCGCCACTCTGATTAGCTTGTGTAGGTGTAGTCTCAGACCTCAGTAGTGTGAATGCCTTTTACACATTCTGACTAAGTCAGTTAGGTTTGATTTGAATTCTGGAAGAAAAAAAAAGCAGGAAGTCAAACAGTCCAGTGAGTTAGTTAGAAACTTTTCTTCAGTTGAAAAGAACAGTGGAGATCTTTGATATCTACCCATTCGGGATTTGCAAACTACTAGGGACAGCCCCAAAAGGCAAAGCCCAAGGGTGCATATCTGATCAAGATGCATGCGCACACTGTTCTGCAGAAGTTGTTGCAGCAACCGTGTAAGTGTGTTTTCTTTTGTGGAGGTGACATTTAACTCTAGCGGAAAGGAAAGAATAGGAGCCACAAGAGGCATAAGAATCATCTTGAATGTGGGCAAAGGGACATGGGTCAATGTCAGGGATTGTACACGTGTTGTTTCCACAGTGCTCAGTCTCTGTTTTGAATCCTTAGGGTAGGGATGGTGCCTTCAGGATATACATATCCACAAAGTGGGGACCCCTAGTGCTTCATCACTACCTTTCTCATTTCAAATCAATGTCTGTCCCAGAAGATAGGCAAGAAGTCAGCTGAAAGTCCCACAGTTTAGGCTTAGTGCCAAGTAGGACACAGACGCCCATAACTGGTGCTTGGTCTCCAAGATAATGTGAAGATTTTCAGTGATGCCTCAGTCACAGAAAGGTCCCTCTCTTGGGTCAATGCTGCAAAGCAAGGTTCTTAATCTGCAGGGCATATTTCCCCTAAAGAATCAAGTGAAAGCTGGAGCCCTCTCAGGAAAAGCACACATATGAACATATAGATGAAATTCTGTATCTGGGGTCTAAAAGTTAAGAACCCCGCTTAGAGAAATAAACAATACTCACTCTTATTTTAGTTTTCCAGATCAATGGTAAACTTTTGCTTCCTCCTTTAACCTGTCCTGTTCAGTGATGGTTTCTGATCAGGTTAATTTTTTTTTTTATTGTGGGGCTTCTCCAGAGCTACAAGCATTTGCTCACCATGGCCGTCCCCTGCCAAGATTCCAGGTAACTCTGTGCTTTGGGGAAGAGTTTCCAGATCCTCAGAGGCAAAGGAAGCTCATCACTGCTCACGTGAGTATTTAGTCACATTCAAATGATTGAATTTCCCTGTTTTCCATTAAGGGCAGGGTCCCAGTTAGGAAAGTCTCAAAGGAAAAGTAAATGTTAAGTGACTTGGGAAAATTATGAGGGAGGAAGCAGGGCCCAGTGAATGGTGCAGGGAGCACAGCCCAGAGACCCATTTATTTTTCCCAGCCCTAGAGGTCTACTAATCACAAACCTGCAAACATGGGCTTTATTTGTTCCATCTTGTGTATTGATCAAGACATTGTCCTATTTTCATTTTATAAGGATCTAAAAGGACTGGCGGTTATAGTTGCCCTTTAAAATTCTCCATGTTTATGGGGCGCCTGGGTGGCGCAGTCGGTTAAGCGTCCGACTTCAGCCAGGTCACGACTTCAGCCAGGTCACGATCTCGCGGTCCGTGAGTTCGAGCCCCGCGTCGGGCTCTGGGCTGATGGCTCAGAGCCTGGAGCCTGTTTCCGATTCTGTGTCTCCCTCTCTCTCTGCCCCTCCCCCGTTCATGCTCTGTCTCTCTCTGTCCCAAAAATAAATAAACGTTGAAAGAAAAAAAAAAAAAAAAAAAAAAAAGAAAATGATAAAATTCTCCATGTTTAATATTGCTTTTAAAATGCTGTCTAGCTGATCTTCACTTGATGGAGAAGTTTTCCCAAATGGTAAACTATTTACTGACTTATGTATTTTGCAGTTTCTCCAAAAGTTTTCCAAATCCTACTTTATATCTGGATTTTTAGAAATTATTTAACTAGTGGAAACCAAGGGCCATGTATTATTTGAAGGAGTCTCTTTCAAGGAGTTTAAGTAGACCAGACCACTGCAATGTTCTCTAGCAGAGTTGAAAACAGGTTGAACTGCACCAAGTAAACATCTTTTTCATAAAAAAGAAAAGAAAAAAGGTTTATATAGGTCATATTTAGAATAAATTTGCCACAGGAAACAGAGTTTTGAATACCTAAGATTTTTGAATCTGAAAGCTTTATATTGCTACCTAGCTTTGAGAGTTATTAATGGGTCCAGGCAATAAAAAAAAAATTATAACAAATAATAAAAACATTCAGGTCATATTTTAGTTCTGATAGTGTTTCTTGTTGAAAACTGAAATAGCACACTAATTTTAAACACACAGTCCCGCCTCTTGATTGTAAAATCAAAAACCAACCAACCAACCAACAAAAATATGGTCTTTATATATTTTAGAGCTTTGTCATGAATTCTCTCCGGTAATTGATACAATAATTGATATCTTATTAACACCTGACTAAATATACTTGGGATTGATAAATAACATTTCAAAAGTTGGTGGAAAACTCCTGCATCTGTCTGATTTTAAGGGGTTTTTGGATGCACTAGCTCTCCTCTGAGGCAATAGTGGGTCTCTGGGAGTTGTCTGGTATGGAAAAGAAAAATGGGTATGTGTATACCTAGGAGTTCATACTCCTTTTTACTATGGATTTAGTTTATTTTAGGTATTTCATATGAATTATGCTTAAGTTTCTATATCTCAAATGACAGAAAGGCTCAATTTAATGGCTTAGTTGATTGACAAACTATTCAGTTTTCTTAGACGCTGTAAATTAAGGAAATGCTGAAAGCTGAGTTTTTTTTTAGTGAATGTGAACCACACAATAGCCAAACAAGATGAATTTGGGGTTAATTAACCTCTCTTTCCCCATAATAGCAATGCTGTTATTTGATTTTGCTCCTTTTGTTTTCCTTTATTTTAGGTTTAGAAATATACAGATTATGTAAATCATCCAGGAATTGTAAATTGTTCAGGATTTACACCTTCATCCCTGTCAAACTGTGGTTGTGAAAAACTCATTGGCCTAAATTATCCTGAATTATCTCAAACTTCATTAATCATCTCAAACTTCCTTTTAATTTGGCCATTTTACTTGATTTGCTTAGGCTTAAACATAAATTTTAAGTGGCTATTGATTTAAAAGTATCATCTCTGACTTTAACTTCAGTTAAAACCCAGAATGAGTTAGAATCTTTTTAAAGGTTAGTATGTGTAAAGACTAACAAAAAGTTACTTCTTCAGAATGTTTTGATGTGTGTAGCACTTACCTTTGGATTTAACTTTACCATACCTTCAGATATTGAGTTATTTAATTATAAGCCAATTATAGGATGTTAAAAAGAATATTTCAAAAATATCTTTTAAAATTTCTTTTTAAAGGTCGAACCTCTACTAGCCAGACAACTATATTATTTTGCTCAGCAGAACAGTGGACATTTCCTGAGGGGCTATGATTTACCTGAACATGTTAGCAGTCCAGAGGATTATCATAGATCTATTCGCCACTCCTCCATTCAAGAATGAAAACCAAGACAAGTGATTTTGTTTCATTTAAACATCTGACTTTGACAGGAACAGCTGATTGAACTCCCTCTTTTTCTTTTGAGAAACTTGGAAACTGGGGCTTCAGTTCAACACTTCAGGAGAATCTCAGCGAGAATGAGTGTAAAAAACCAGCTCCATGTAAATGACAGATGAGCTTATTCCAAAAGGAAGGATGGTCTTCAGGGTCTTCTGTAGACTGCCATCTTTGATAATTACTGTGAAAATTGACCAAAGAAGGTGTTTACATTTACTTAAATGATATCTTTAATTTGATGTGGATTATTTCTTGCTTTAAAACTGAGAAAACTTGTCTTCAGTATTTACCACTAATTAGAAGGATAAAAGTACTTAAGTGCTGTACTATTTCTCAGGGAAGTAATATCTAAATTTGAGGTGGCTCTGCCTACAAAAGAAATGTATTAATGCACATAGGTGATGTTGCTCTTGTAGAAAATGCTTGCTAATAGAAAGGAACAGAATCTTTGACCGAGGTTGGACCACGGGGCCTCCAGCTTTGGGGTGGCTCATCACCTCCGCCCTGGCCTGGGTCTCACCCTATGACAGGCTTCCCTGCCCTGCCTCACACTGTCCCTCCATTTTCTCTATCTTCCTGAATGCCCCTGGAAGCCAGTTGGTATTTTGTGGAACCAAAAAGCATTAGTGCTACACTTGATTAGTATATTTTTGTCTGTTCTACAATCTCATAATGACTGGTTAAGATATTTTTTGTTTGTCTTTTTGTCTGTCATTCTATAGAAATTATTGGTAAAACTATTTTTCTTTAAAGAAGAAAAAAATATCAACAATCCAAATACTAAAGATATATTTTTGAAACTCGGTGACATTTCCCCTCTTATCCTGTTTGTTTTGTTTGGCTATCAGTTAGTTATCCATGACAACACTAAAGAGGAGGAGCCGATGCTTTTCAATTTGGTGAACTCTGTTAGGAAAGATGATGACAGGATTTCACTGATTGCATAACTGCAGACTCAGTGGGCTGTTTTTGCTTATTTTGTATATTATATGCTTCCTCATGCCAATATGGTTTAACAGGGCCTTTACTTGCTTAAGTAAACCTGATCACTTCCTTGTTGATTGTTTTGGAAAAGTACAGATGTTTAGACTGTGATGCTGGCAACTGATATTTTTATCATACTACAAAAAAATTGCTATTACTTTCAGGCCCAGCAAAAGACTTGATAGTTCTCAAATATATACCACTCTTATTCTAATCTATATTTTTTAAATCACTCAACAAACTGTATCCCTTTCATTAGATAGATTATATATAGCCTTTATCCAGTTTAGTAAGCAATGAAGCATTGGAATGTTATATTTTTAACTTTTTAAAAGGAGTTTTTAATAATAACATAATACATATTAACTATGGAAAATGTAAACAGTATAGACAGGCAAAAATGAAGCACATCATCCTTCTTTACTGCAGCCCAAATCCTTCTCCCTAGAAATATCCTCAAGAAGAGTTTGACTTATTCTTCCAGTACACTCCATTTCTCTATACATATGCATCAGCTCAAAAAAACCTCATAGGATCATCTTGCAACCACTTTTATGCAGTGCTCTTTTAACCTAACAATACAGATTTACCTCACTCTTTTTAGAGGCATTGTCATAGAACTCCACCACCGTGCAGTCAGTAGCATAGTTTATGGAATTTCATCAGCCACTAAGAATGAATACACGTGGACAGCAGATTATACTTCATGAATTGCAGTAATTTATACATCTTATAGATGCAAAATGTTTTAGGGTATATTATCCTAAGGACGAATTGGAAACAAAATTAGGAATGGCTGTGACACAGGCCCCACGTGTGTGGCCCTCTTCCCTGGAGAATGTTTAACCCCATCCCAGGACATCAGAGAAGCTCTATGGTGTCAGTCCCAGGGCTGTTTTGTCTTCTGAATTCTCCAAGCAGATGCTTGATTTCAAATGCTGTTGTGTATTCTTTACTGTCTTTTTTTTTTTCATTCTTTCTTTTTTTAATATTAAGCTGCTTTAACACTGGAGTTAAATTTTCTGGAAAATGCTCTTGGCTTGGGCCACTTTACCTTTTCTTATTTTTACTCTCATCTACATTGGCTTTTTTTTTTTTTTTTTTTAATTTGGAAGAATCCAGAGCGGGCATTAGTGAATGAATCATGAAATAATCAGGGTGAAGAATCCCGACAGCTGTCTCAGAACTTTGAAAATGAGTAACTATTCATTCCTTGACTCATTCCTTGACTTGATGAAGTGGGATTAGCAAAGTGGAATTTAGTTTGTTTTCAGTAGAAGATACTATAGAAGAGTTTAGGCATTTATTATGCTAAAAAGCTTTGGATGGCAAGGTTTAAAAATGTGTAAGTCTCATAGGTGCATGTTCTAAGGGCTTATTTCCTGTTCTTTGGATTTAGTAGAACTGGGCAGTAGTTGATGTCTTCTGGAACACTGTAGAGAACCAGGGTGACCATCCCATTTAAAACCCAAACCTTGGAACCCCCTCAGTCCTGGGCAAAACAGGACAGTCACCCTATAGAGAAACCCAGCAAGACTATTGCCTTTGAGCAAAGAAGACACTGTTCTACTGGGAGATAAAATTTATCCTGCATGGAATGAGCAGCAGAACAACATGGTTATCACTAAAGCACCGATATGCCCAGGTTCATGTTTAGAAAAAGGCACACACTGGGCTAGGGTCTAAACAAGGTTTTCTTTGCATGTCACTGTATGTAAACCCCAGAGTTGGACAACTCTGGTGCAGGGTCTGGCATGGGTTTTTGCTTAAGAGGCTGAGCAACAGGTGGACATGCATCCCAAGAGAATCCTTGCTCCTGTGTTGGCTGTACCCATGAACATCAATATTTCTTCCCATCAGTTATTTTTAGCAAAAATTCTTTTAGTTCAACCCCCCTGTTATTTCTCTTTGATCACATTTCTCCCCTTTCTCCAGGTGAATGTTTTTCTGGAAGTGGTGAGCTTCCTTAAGGTCCATATTTTTCTATGTATCTCCTTAGTTTATAATTGACTGGCATCTATTTAAATATTGCAATAGGGCCATTGTGCCATATGTATTGTTCTGCAATTTACTTTTTTCATAGCCCCATTTTTGAGATTGTTCCATGTCAGTGTTCTCATCCATCTCTTGTTAACTGGTGGCAAAAAGCTTGTCACATGATTGCAGTGAAGGTCAATTTTCTTGGTATTTATTTTCACTGCTTTCAGGAAAGCCTGTATGTGAAATGTAGTTGAAGTGAAGGAGAAGAAAGAGGAGATGTGAAAGATAAAAGAAAGGTCAGCAGGCCAATCCTCCTCCAATATAAACTCATATTTTGTTTTAGACTCTTTGAGATGGAAGAAACCTAATGGGTAGTGGGGTTCATTTTGCTGCACCCCATCTGTATAAGTGGATAGGACCAAGCAGCCCCTTGACTTCAATCCAAAGCTATGTTGGTTCCATCTTGCTGCTAGGCCTCCCAGGCAAGGGTGTCTGGAGAACTAGGTAGATCATCTCATGGACAATTGTATATAATCATGCATGAATTTTATTATAAAGACTTTTTTAAAAAGTAATCTGTTGTGAGCTGTGTGTGTGTGTTATTAAACACTCATCTTGATAGCTTTTAAAATACTTCCTCCTTCTGTTGTGTTCTTTCAGAGAGGCTGCCGCAGCAGCCTGCTTCCTTCCTGGTTGTTGTATGGGTCCATAAAATCAGATCGCAAAGTGCTCTGCTTGTTTAAAAAAAACCAGCAAAACTTGTCCCAGCATACAGCAGTTTCTCCAGCCCATGGAAACACATCTAAGGAGAGTATTGAACAATCCTTTCCCTCTTCTCCCTTGTGTATTTTAAAAGGTCTAGTAGACCCAAGGAAATTGTTAATGTTTCCTTTTATATTCATTGCTTCTTTGATTTTGTCGTTGTAGTTAAAGGGGAGGGGATGTAGGTTAACCAGCATCCGGAATGTGAAATATAACATAAAACTGTAGAAAAAGAACCTATCAACTGCTTACAAGTCTACTGGGAACACTAGAAGGACAGGGCTGCAGCTTGTGGTGTTAAAAGCCTTGCAGCCAAAAATTTTGTGGAACTGTCAGAAATGTTTGTAATCTGCATCTAGGAGCCCCAGAATACTAGTTCAGAATAATTTTGAATTTTCTAGGTGGTAATCAAATAGAGCTAATGGGAGTATAAACAATCATATTGCTTTTGGGGGCTCTATCTGCTCAACAAATATGAATGAACTTGAGTCACTATATATAAGCAGGATTTTTTTTCAAATAATATATCAACTCTTTATGTCTAAAAAAGAATTTCAAAGGGATTTTGAGCCCTTGAACTTGTTCTTAAGTAATTTCACACCTTCCTTAGGTACCAATGTTTATAAGCCTTTCTTTATACATAGTGCAAATTTGACTATATTGAGTTCAGTTTTCTTAAAGCAAGTTTTGTCTTGACAAACACATACTTTTATATAGAGTGCACTGGCAGTGTTTATCAATGCCAGAAAAACATCATCAAGTTCTACATCATATCTTTGGAAAGACACCCCAGGGGTCATAATATCTTTTTTTTTTCTAGGACAGTCTATACCTAAATTAACTCAGGTAGATAAATCTCTTCTGAATTAGTAGAGAGTTATGAATTCTAGGGTGTTATAGATATCAGAAAACACTTTCAGTGGCCCCTGTTCCTGCCAGGTTGGCAATATGTTGGCATATGGCAGTCTTTAGATCTGCCATTTTTGTTTAGACCACCTGTCTGTCATAATCTATTATAATGTTCATTTTATCCCTGTCCTTGAGTGACTGTTCAAAAGTTTGGAATCCATAGAGTTCAATTATGAACATTTTATTATTCTTGAAAAGCTGTTGTGTCTCTACTTTAGGTAAATTACAATTCTCATTTTTTCCCCTTTTTTTCATAAGCCTGGGCTTGATGGTAGCTTTAAAGAGAATTGTACCAGCAAATATAACTTCCTATGCCTTTTCTTCCCCCTCTCCTCCTGAGTCAGGTTTCCATAGCAATCTTTACCTGGAAGAAAATTAACAAATGCATCTGAAACCTCCACCTTTATTTCTTGTCATCCCCCTTTCTGTTTTCACATTCCAGTTCTGCCAGACTATTGCAATGCCCAAGAGCACCTCTTCTCTCTCCTGAAGACTTCTGTTGCTACCTGGTCACCTGGCTAACCCCCTTTTCTCTGCTAAGTCTTAGCCATGACATTTTCTCTTGCTGGAAGCATTCCTTCACCTCCTACAACTAGGTCAGGAGGCTTTCTTATTTGTACCTTCTGTTTGGATCTGTAAAGAATCATCTTGTTGGAGTATTGAAAAAAGCACCCCCACTATGTACACTCTCCCCTTTGCCTACTGCTGAGCAATTAGGAGAAAGAAAGTAACTTGCCTGTCTACTTCTGGCATTTTTCTTCTAAAGATACTCTTTCTGGGGGGAAAATAGGACTCAGAAAGCTGGGAATTTAAGAAAGATAAACTCTTTCACCATTTCTGGTCTCCCACTCCAGAGTAGAGAAAGATGATTGAGCATCAAAGAAGAAGAATGAGAAGAAATGAATGTATAGACTTCAGCATCTCCCTGATAAAAAATAACAAAACCACAATGAGATACCACCTCACACCTGTCAGAATGACTAAAAATAACAACTCAAGAAACAACAGATGTTGGCGAGGATGTGGAGAAAAGGGAACCATTTTGCACTGTTGGTGGGGTGCAGCTATTCTGGAAAACAGCATGGAAGTTCCTCAAAAAAATAAAAATAGAACTACATTATGACCCACCAGTTGCACTCCTAGGTATTTATCCAGAGGATACAAAAATGCTGATTCAAAGGGGTACACGCACTCCAATGTTTAAAGCAGCACTATCAACAATAGCCAAATTATGGAAAAAGCCCAAATATCCATCAACTGATGAATGGATAGAGAAGATGTGGTGTGTGTGTGTGTGTGTGTGTGTTCCATATATATATGGAATACTACTCTGCAATTAAAAAGAATGAAATCTTGCCATTTGTAACAATGTGGATGAATCTAGAAGACATTATGCTAAGTAAAAAAATCATTTAGAAAAAGATAATGTGATTTCACTCATATGTGGAATTTGAGAAACACAACAGATGAATATAAGGGAAGGAAAGGAAAAATAATATAAAAACAGAGAGGGAAGCAAACCATAGACTCTTAAATACAGAGAACAAACTGAGCATTGCTAGAGGGGAGGTGGGGAGGATGGGTTAAATAGGTGATGGGCATTAAGGAGGGCACTTTTTTGGGATAAGCACTGGGTGTCATATGTAAGAGATGTATCACTGGGTTCTTCTCCTGAAACCAAGACTACACTGTATGTTAGGATTTCAACTTGAATTTAAGTTAAAAAAAATATCTACTGCCTCTTAAAAAGAGCCTTTAAGGGACAAATAAACTTGAGAAAATCTGTTGAAAGGAATAGTGATGAAGCATAGGTTATGGAATGGCAGAGGGGAAGGACTGAAGGAGAACCCCATAGTAACCTGTGTGGACCAGTGACCATTTGGATGGTGGGCATCCCAGGATGTGTTTGAGTGGAGACCACACTGAGGACCAGAATGCCCTCTCCACTTTCTCCCCCTACCACCTGCCTGGGCCCTAAAGAAGCAGTGCTAAATTTAGTGCCCACTCAAGAGATACAAAGTGAATTGAGATTGAGTTTTCATTATCCTTGTGGAATAAGAGCTAAAATGAAAAATATATTGTTAAAGAAAATTTGAATTATATTTCTTAAAAACTTTCACTGTAGACTTAGATTTGTACTTGCTGTGTCTGTAGCACAACACTGACCATTCTTTATTGTAATTGCCTATTTATTAATTTTTCTTCCCTAACATAACTCCTTGAAGATAGAAGCTGGGTTTGCTATTGTATAGCCAGTACTTGGAGCAGCATCTGACCCTTAGTATGAACTCACATGGATTTGCCTAATAGGTCCAACAGTGTCCAAAGGGGTATTAGCTAAATGACTGGCCATCTATAGAATGAAATGTTATGTAACCACATAAAAATTTGTATGGCATGCAAGTATTTTATGACATGGAAAAATGTTTGTTACTTTGTTAAGTGAAAAGGAAGCAAGTTTCAAAACAATGTGAGATTTTTTTTAAGTGGTAGCAATTTTTAATTTTCTTGTGTGTTCTTTTATATTTTCCAAAATTTCTTCAATCACTTATTTTGTTATCAGGAAAAAAAGCAGAAAAGTTTGTATATTTCCTTCTAAGTTTGTACGTTTCTTTAAACATGTGTGTGTATTTCCTTTCTTACTCATTGCCTTTCCAGGGGAAAGGCACAGCACATGAGTGGATCTTTGCTGCCACAGGAAGCTCCTCCCTGACTGTGGGGAGGGAAAAAGAACTCTTTCTTCCCTGCCTTTCTCTGGGGTTCTTGTCTTTACTTCCTTTTGGATGCCCTTTCTCTCCCACTCTTCATCTCTCCAAGATGAATGGTATGCTCCTCCCAGCTATCCTATTGAAGATGAACACTGTCTTGGCTTACTGGCTGTAGCTATGGCCCTCTTTCACCCCCATTCCCCACCCTCCCTAGGAAGACTTCCCTCTATCATTCCCCCATCCTCTTTTACTCCTCTAGGCTCCACACTTTGCCTTTGCCTCCACTGTTTACTTTCATGTGAATGGCAACACTTGGGGTTGCTCGAAAACAGGAAGGAAAAGAACACTTTATTCATTCACTCATGCAGTCATTCATTCCTTCATTCCAGTATAGTTAATGTACAGTGTTGTGTTTCAGGTGCACAATATAAAGCGCCAACAATTCTATACATTTCTCAACACTCATCAAGGTAAGTGTATTTTTAATCCTCCATATCTATTTCACCCATTCCCCCTCTACCAACTTCTGGCAACCACCAGTTTGTTCTCTGTATTTAAGAGTCTAGTTTTTTGTTTGTCTGGTTTTGTTTTTTCTTCGTTTGGTCACTTACTTTGCTTCTTAAATTCCACATATGAGTGAAATCTTATGGTGTTTGTCTTTCTGGGACTTATTTCACTTAGCACTGTACCCTTTAGGTCCATCCATGTTGTTGTAAGTGGCAAGATTTCATTCTTTTTTATGGTTTAATAATATTCCATTATATTCCTATATATATATATATCATGTATATGTGATATATATATCCTAATATGTATATCACATCTTCTTTATCCATTCATCTATCTTATCTATGGACATTTGAATTGCTTCCATATCTTGGCTGATGTAATGTAAATGATACTGGAATATACATAGTGTGCATATATCTCTTCAAATTGGTCTTTTTGTTTTCTTTGGGTAGATATCCAATAGTAGAATTATTGGATGATATGGTAATTCCATTTTTAATATTTTGAAGAATGTCCATACTGTTTTCCACAGTGGCTTCACAATTTGCATTTCCACCAACAGTGTACCAGTATTCTTTTTTCTCCCCATCCTCACCAACCCTTGTTATTTCTTGTGTTTTTGGTTTTAGCCATTCTGAGAGGTGCAAAATTATATCTCATTGTGGTTTTTAATTTGCATTTCCCTGATGAATGAAGATACTGAATATCTTTTCATGCATTTACTGGTCACCTGTATGTCTTAGAAAAATCTCTATATTCTTAGAAAAATCTGCCCATTTTTTTAAGTTTATTCATTTATTTTGATGGGGGGGGGGAGAAGGAGATAGCAGGGGAGGAGAAGAGAGAGAGGGAGTGAGAGAATCCCAAGCAGTTTCCACGCGTGGAGCCCAATTTGGGGCTCAATTTCATGCCCCATGAGATCATGACTCAAGAGTCCATTGCTTAACTGGCTGAGCCACCCAGGTGCCTCTCCTCTGCTCATTTTTATTTGGAATATTTGTTTTGTTGGTGTTGAGTTGTATACGTTTTTAAATATATTTTGGACATTAACCTTTTACCAGATATATCATTTGCAAATATCTTCTCTCTTATTATTTTTAAAATTTATTTGAGATAAAGAGCAGGGCAGAGGGAAAGAGAGATAGGAGAGGGTCTCAAGAAGGCTCCATGCCTACCCAGAGCCTGACACAGGGCTCAATACAATGATCCCGGGATTACAACCTGAGCTGAAATCAAGAATCAGACTTAACAAAATTGAGACACCCAGGCACCCTGCAAATACCTTGTCATTCAGTAGGTTGCCTTTTTGTTTTGTTGATGGTTTCCTTTGCTATACAAAGCTTTTTATTTTGGTGTAGTCTCAATAGTTTAATTTTGCTTTTGTTTCTCCTGTTAAAGGTATATATATATATATATATATATATATATCTCTTCAACAGGACATCTTAGCCTTGAAGGTGTTATGGGATGGCATATATATATATATAGTGACCAAATACACAAAAAACAAAACGTACCATTTTCAAGTATACAGTTGCACTGTTGTACAACCACCACCACAAAACTCTTTCATCTTATGAAACTGAAACTCTGCATTCATTAAACATTCACTCCTTTCCTACCTCCCTCTAGCCTCTGGTAACCCCCATTCTACTTTCTGTCTCTATGAATTTGACTACCCTAGGTAACTCATATAAGAGAAATCATACAATATTTGTCCTTTTGTGACTGGCTTATTTCATTTAGCGTAATGTTCTCAAGGTTTATCCATGTTGTAGCATGTGTCAGACCTTCCTTCCTTTACATGCATTGTGTGTATATACCACATTTTCTTTATCCATTCATCTTTCTATGAATGACCATTTGGGTGGCTTCCAATGTTTGGCTATTCTAAATGATGCTGCTATGAACACGGGGGTACAAATATCTGTCCAAGACCCTACTTTTAGTTTTTTAGGATATTGGAATTGCTAGATCATATGGTAATTCTATGTTTAATTTTTTGAAGACTTTATGTGTTTTCGATAGCAGCTGCACCGTTTCACATTTCTACCAACAATGCAAAAGAGTTCCAATTTCTCCACATTGTCTCAAACACTTGTTACATTCTGAAGAGCTTAAAAAAAATTATTAACTCAACAAACATCTCCTGAAGATCCACCATGTTCCTGGCCCTCTGTTGGTTTCCAGGGATACACAGCTTCAACAGGACAACATCCTAGCCTTGAGGGTGTCAAAGGATGGCATAGGTATGGTATGGGCTATGTAGGTGCTGTGGGCAGGGCACCTTCACCAGTCAGGGGTGGGGGTGGTCAGTGATGACCCTTGAGAAGGAATTATTTTCATCCCCATTTTTAAAGTGAAGAAACTGAGGCTCAGAAACCTTAAGGCACTAGCCTAATGAACAACTACTAAGAAGCAAAGCCAGGATTCTAATCCAGATCTTTCTGATTTCAAAGCCTCACGTTGATTCTGATGCCAAGCTGTAGTTGAGGGACTGAGTAGTCAGAGAGGTGACAGTTTACCCCATTCACATGATTGGTGAGCTTCCTACCAGCATCAAACCCAGACTAAGACCTTTGGCCTTTTTTCACCAAGATGAGTCCCACAGATGGGAGCCTATCCCTGTAGATGGAGAAAGGGACTAGAAGCAAAGAGAACACCAAGACATCCAGAAAGAGAGAAAATCCAAGGATTTGAGATTTTGCTTTAAGATCTGGCTAACCCCCATTTAAAATCTCATTAAATTACCATTTATTGGGTACTAAATGCTTTAATATGTATCTGCTCATTTGATCCTTGAAGTAATCCTAGAAGACAAGTGTTGTATTTCTCACCTTACCAAAAGAGAAACTGAGGGCCAGGAGGTAAGTAACATATTAGGGTTGCATGATTAACAAGTGTCAGGGAAAGAACATAACCCCAGCTCATCCTATACCAGGTACTCTACTTGTCTGCTATAAAAATCTGTCTTTTAGTTTACTTTGTAACATCAGCATTTACTTCATGGGATCATTGTCAGGATTAGTGGGTAAAGTGTCAAGAATAATGTCTGGGATATTATTAGTTAGTGCTATGGAACTATTGGTTATTATTTTAAGCTCAGTATTTATTATAAGCTCCTTTGAGAGTTAGAGAAGGTAGCTTATTTCAGTAGTCACATACTGCACTCAAAATTTTATGATTATTTATATATTACCTAATTAAAACTTATGGCAAATATTTATTCATTCAATATCTATTTAAAAATGTGACTTCTCAAAATACATTTTAAAATATTGTTATTTTCTTAAAATCTTTAGGTGGACTCACTTTTAAAATTTAAATGTCTATGGGGCGCCTGGGTGGCGCAGTCGGTTGAGCGTCCGACTTCAGCCAGGTCACGATCTCGCGGTCCGTGAGTTCGAGCCCCGCGTCAGGCTCTGGGCTGATGGCTCAGAGCCTGGAGCCTGTTTCCGATTCTGTGTCTCCCTCTCTCTCTGCCCCTCCCCCGTTCATGCTCTGTCTCTCTCTGTCCCAAAAATAAATAAACGTTGAAAAAAAAATTAAAATTTAAATGTCTAGCATCATTGTAAGCAATAAAAATTGGTAAAAGACACAAAGTTGACGCACTTGTATATCTATTTTCTAATATCCATTTAAAATAAATAATAATGATTGAAATAAAATTACCCATCACTGCACCATCTAAAACACTCTTCACTCTACCTATGGGGCACACCACTCCTTGGGGAGACACCAAATACTTCTGTCTTCCCATCTTTCCACAGCACTTGACATAGTGCTTTGTGGCAGTGTTTATCAAATGAATGGCAGATTTAATTAATTAAGAAGAATTAACTTCTTGATCAATTATTGACTTCATAGGAAATTTTCCATATTTTACTGTGTAACTTCAATTAGCAATGATATATTAATGGAAATAGTGTAATGCATTTAAGGATTTTTTTAAAGACAGTTCATGTGTTAAATTTGAAGAAATGGAACATAGCAGGTTCTAAAGAAAATCTACTATCCCCCTCCCCCAAATGACCAAGCACCCTCTGCCCACTGGAATCTAGAGTGAGTGCTAATTCCTTCCACCTTCCACCATCTGATGATCAGATTGTATAGACTAGAAGGGAGTATTTACTCTTTAGAAAACATTTTCTCTGACCTACCATAACCCTCAAGCAAATAAGCAAATCCCTCTTTTAAACTTGGCTGGATCTCTTTGTGTAATTTCAGTCTTGTTGAGAAGTGTGGTTCAGCCCAGGGCTTCTCCAGTGCTGCCTTTCTTCTGGATAAGAAACATAAACTAAATGCCCTTGGTTAGTCTCATGTACTGACTTATGGTTTTTTTTTCATGTTGCTAAAACATTTCTCTATAAATGACATGTTAGAGCCTTTTCCTGGCAGAAAGACCAAGAAATGCAAACTTTAAAGCTGGGACATTAAATTAAGAAGCATGCAAACATTTCAGTCATTCCTGTCCCTGTGTTGCTTGGGCCATCTCGCCCCAGGTCTTACTCACCACTGTGTGATTTGGTTATCACATCACTCCTGCCCAGTGCTTCAGTGATTCCTGTAATGCAGCTAAGTGGGCTGCTTCCCATTATATTAACAAACAGCAAGGCACAAAGTTTTCTGACATTTAGGATCTCAGTCATCATAGACAACATTAAACTTAAAAAAAAACGTTTAGGGTTAGATACAAATATTAGTCTATCTTCTACTTTTGAAGAAAAAGTGGGAGAGGAAGCAGAGTGAGTGGTGTTCTCTGTGTTAACTTTTCCCTCAGCTATGATGGGCATTAATGGGCCTTTCCAGTCATTTGTCTCCTTTTCTTCTATAAAAGGCCATCTACCTTGTGGATCTCTGTGCTTCCTTGCAACTGGAACATGGGCTCTAGCTCACAACTTTCATCTCCACAATGACCAAAATGGGTTAACAGGGAAGGATATTTCTTAGGAGAGTTATTTCCTATTTGAGAAACTTTGGGTGAGGAGGAAGGACTCATGTATCAGGGAAAATGGTTTCACTGTTGGCCTGAGCAGGGCTCTTTGCATATTGGCCCCTCTCCTCAAACATGGGCATGGGCCACAGTGGGTGGGTAGGGCATGAGGAGGAGAGGAACACCCTTCCTACTCCCTAATTCCATATTCTTTCTTCAGGCAGGTCAGTTTGCCACCTAATCTTTAGGGTAAAGACAATCAGCCCTCAAAGGCCCCATTGGAAATGAAGAAGAAAAACTCAGCTGGTTAGTGCAACTACTTTGAGAATGGAAAGAGATTTGTGGGACCAGAGAATTTGAGTGAGAATTTGGTGGATCCTGAGCATTCTGGACAGAAGTTTCTGCCCAAGAGATGCTAGAGAGAAATATTGCCCCCTGAAGGATGGACATGGCCAAAGAGGAAAAGAGAGTGGAGTATGGAATGGAGAGGCACATTGGGAGCAAGTTTTGGGGCAGAAGCAAGGACCTTCAAAGGCAAACTTAAGCCTCACATCAATTTCATGTAGCGAGTTCTAAGGAACTTCCAAGCATTTTCCATTGGCACAAGGTTGGAGAGATCTAACAACTACCAGTGATGGTTAAGATTCTGGCAGGCTCTGCTCCACATGTCAGCCCATCTGTGGACATCGAAGTTCAAGGAGGATTCATGAGAGGGTTTAATGGTGTTTGTGAAGGGGATAGCACACAGTTGGTATGAAATTATATGCACTTTGCTTACTTTTCCTAGGCACAGGACAAATAAGGCTCTCCCAGGGCCATATTTTGCTATAGACCTGGACAAGTGCAAGAACCCTGGCCAGTCTATTCCTGGTAAGCCCAGAAAAAGTCCCCACCAGTCCACAATGATGAATAACTGCTTTGCAATTAGAACACGACACCAGCAACAGAAGCAAAACCTCTGGTCAGGGGAAAAACAAACCTTTACTCATCTGACAACTGAGTTTTTGTGGCTCTCCTGGTGCCAGCAGCATGGGCTCCCACAGAGCTCTACATCCCTGGGGCCACTGCCTCTCAGGCTATAGTTGGCCTTGTGGGGATGGTTGAATCCTGAACCAGGAGCCACTCCCCTGGTCTTGCCAGCTGGTTAACATGTCCCCCAATTGAAGGGATTCTTGTTTTTTCCTTCTGCTGCCACCACTCTTCTGCTCTGAGTCTCTGCCAGATGTCTGGATGTCAGCTCTCCTCCTAGGAAAGAGAGAGGCATTGGGAACCTATGGAAGTCTGCAGGATTTCTCAGCTGTATGGCTTCCCATGATGGTGACTCTGGTATCTACTACCCAGTTAGGAAGTCCCTCACAACTGAAAGACTGGGAGCTTCTGTGGGGCAGAAGGGGAGAGGGGAGCTGCAGCCTGCATAGAGTGAGCATGAGGGGATGACTATAGGGCCTGTAGAGAAGGCAAAGTCAGCTACAGAGAGGGACAAGAGCTTGAGTGAGATAAAAGAGTGCAGAGCTGAGTGGCAGTAGTTGAGTGGCTGCTGGGAGGCCTGTCCTAGGGTTATTGGGCAAAGGCTTGGGCAGAGCTGAACATTCAGACCCAAGACCTGGGAGGCCTCACAATCTGGAAGCCAACATGTGGGATCTCTCGCAACATGTGAGGCTGAACAGAAACCAAAAAACTCCCAGATCTGCTTCCTCAGGTGCATGTTTGCATGTCCCCTAGTGTCACTGCTGCTTCCTTACAGGGAGAAAAAAGAGGTGACTGCAAAGTGGGGTTTCCTGTGAGTCAGAGCCCTTGTGTTCCCTCTGCCCTGAGAAATAGTCCCTGAGTACAGAACTTTGTGACGGTGAGGGGCACAGAAGGAGGAAGGTGACTGAATGGTATGCCTACATTGACATGCTGAGCATCACTGACACACCTTTTGCCTCCTTCCCTGTACCACAGCCATGGCTGTGAGGTACTGGAGCTGGCTCAAGCTAGCTATCAACAGCTGAGTGTCTACTTTTCAGTGGTCATCAAATAAAGCCATTATTAGAAATTAAACTGTATAAATATATGATAAATTATACTAAACACAAAGGTAACAAAGCCCCAAAATACTCATTACTTCTAAATTATTTGACTACAATATACTATTATCTCTGCTTTGGGCATTATTTCATATTTTGTATGTGTATGGTGGAAATACAATGCCACACAACCATGTGTTATTGAACACATTATCCCAACTCCACTTCTGTGGCATCATGTTGCAGCTTGAAGCTAACCGTGGCAGGAGTGTTTACACCACAGGAATCAGTAAGCACTACAAATCAGGGTTTCCTCTCCTCTTCCACTTCCAGCCTGTTGTAAACCATGTGTTTTACCAGCACACCACTTGGTGGAATTTAACTTGCTCTTTCACTGCCAGCTTCTCTCACCTCTGGTTTTAGCTGCTTTGGAGGCTATTGAGGATAAGAGGAAAGATAGCAGATAACTCTAAGAGAAGGTCCACAGGACACAGGACACTCTTCCCCATACCTCCCTTGGAGAAATGCAGGCTGTGACCACATTTCCACAGTCCCAGCAGCCTCTGAGAGGGGGTGAGGCAAGCTGGTCTCCACCTATGGAATATCTTTAATGGGCCCAGGGCCCCAGGTGAGGTCAGCAAGATAGACTTGCTACAGTGACTTGGACTCACATGCTCTATGTGCTGAGTTACCTGCTCATCTAAAGGTGAGTCATCTGTGCCTAGCAGAGCCTTTCTCATCACAACATCCTCCAAATACTTGGCTCCTGCTTTCCTGTCCTGGCTGAAACTTCTCTTCTCCAAATCTAACAAAGTAAGGCAGAGGGTGTGAATTAAAAAAAAATTGGGGTGCTTTACTGGCTCAATTGGTAGAGCATATGATTCTTGGCCTCAGGGTCTTGAGTTTGAGCCCCACATTGGGTGTAGATATTACTTAAGTACATAAACAAACTTTAAATAAATATATCAGGGGAAAGCTGGTCCAAATGGTAAGCTCCATCTTACCTCCCTTTGCTTACTGTCATTATACCGTGGTTCCACTAATTCTCTTTTATCTGGCTTGAGTACATCAGTTATTAATTCTCTTTCTCATGCGTATCACTCAGGCTTGAGAAAAATCCCTTTGGTATCATAAAAGACACTTGGCAATGAGATGCCTAGTTGAGTGATCTGATTATCTGGAGTAAAGATTGGGGAGCCCAGTCCTTCACCCCAAGAGAAGCATCATCACCTCAGAGTAGATTGTGTGGACTACATGAATGAACTAGGTTTTGTCCTCTCTCTTATATCCTGTTCCTGAAATATTCAATGTCAAACATGATTCTTAACCAATTGCTATGGAACAAGAGGGGACTATCAGTTTGCTATTTCTAGGTACCTTATTTATATCAAGGCAGCTAAAATAATATACAAAGTACTGTGTAATGGATAGTGCCTATGTCAGAAGGTATGTGTCTGGAATTGAATGGAAAGTGTTGCAATGGATATAATTTGTTTTTCTACATCTTTATCCCAATGATGTTATTCTCTTAATTTAGATATTTTAAGTTCAACTTCATATCTGCACCACTGTTGTGTCATTATTAATAATTCCAATTTCTTGTTTAATTCCCATTCAAGAAAGGGCTTGCCTGTAAAATACATTTACAGATACAGTGTTCTATATTTAGTGAAAGAGATGTTATCTATAAATTACAGGGAAATGATTACATCAAGGTCCTCTATTGATGAAATAAACCACAAGAAAGAAATAAAGTGTGTTAGAGGAACAACATCCTAAAAGTCACTAAGAACAAAAGCTGCTTGACTTTCTTGCATCTGAAGATTCCTTTGCCCACAAGTATTCTCCAAGAGAATGAGCAGCATGGTCTTTGTGCCCTTGGTGGAGGGTGGGAGGGAGATTAAAAGAACAACAATACTGTTATAACTATTACTTCTATATCCTAAGAAAATGATCTTCTCTATTAGATGGTTATGTATCTAAACCACAAAACCACAGGGTAATTGGATGTGTTTCAAGGAAGGATAAGAAGCATGGCACAAATATCCCTTTGGCTTCCATAAAACTTAAGAGTCGGGAGAGAGTTTACTGCCACCTATCCTGCCCAGTATTTCTGCTTTTCTTAAGAAAACTGAGGCACAGAGAGGGATACGGGCCTGATTAGGACCAGATTTCTGATTGAGCTGGGACTAAACCAAGTCTTCAGACTCCCCGTACCATTCTTCCCATAGAGGAAAATGAATTCTCTCAGCTTCTCCTACCAATCAGAGGTATCCAGTAGAAGCACAGTGCAAGGTCCACTGTGCTATCCACAAAAGTGAATCACTTCTGTATTTTTAGGTTTCCTAGTAGCCACATTTAAAAAAAGAATAAAAAGAAACAGATGGAATTAGTTTTTATAATATATTCTATATAAATTCAGTCTATCCAACATTATCTTTCTAATGTACTCAATATGAAACAATTGTTAATGAGATGTTTTGCATTCTTTTTTTGTATTAATTTCAGTGGGTATGTTACACTGATTGCATATTTCAATGCAGATTAGCCACATTTTAAGTGCTCCATGGTCATGCATGGCTAGTGGCTATTGTATTAGACTGTGAACATATAGACACTTAACTCAGGGGGCGTGAGCCCTGGTTTCCCATTCTGGTGCTGCCCCTTGTTACAGGTGTGACTTTTAAAAATCTCTTAGTCTCCTTGAACTCAGGTATCCTCACATGTAAAATCAGGATTTGAATACCTGTTCTATCAGGTTGTGAAGACTATATGATCCAAACAAATTCAAGATGTCCAGGAAGCAGCCTTCTTGGTTCCTGGCACCTAGTGACATGTTTATATTTATTACTATCACTAAGGCTAGTGTCCTCATTAGGTAAATTTCCTTCCAGCTATTTTGGGAAATACATTCATTCCTCAGAGTATCATTTAAGTAATTCAAGACCACATTTTGGTAGAGATCACCAGGGGTGAGTAACTTGATTCAATTTTTAAATAAAAACTTGTATTGAAAACCTATGTTCCAGACCTTGGGTTTGGATATGGGAGCTTGATGTTTTAAAAGACGTAGTTCCAGGAGTGTCTGGGTGGCTCAGTTGGTTAAATATCTGATTCTTGATATGGCTCAGGTCATGATCTCATGGTTCCTGGGTTCAAGCCCCAAGTAGAACTCTGTGCTGACAGTGCAGAGCCCACTTAGGATTCTCTGTCTCCCTCTGTCTCTGACCCTCCCCCACTCATGCACGCATGCTCTCTCTTTCTCTTTGTGTGTGTGTGTCTCTCAAAATAAGTCAAGAAACTTAAAAAAAAAGATACAGTTCTGGTGACTGATTGGCTTAGTCAGTAGAGCATGTGACTCTTGATCTGGGGGTTGTAAGTTCAAGCCCCAGGTTGGGTGTAAAAATTATTTAATAAAATCTTTTAAGAAAAGAAAGAAAGAAAAAAGAAAAAGACACAGTTCCTTTCTAGGAGATGGGGTGAGAGGGGGAGGCAGTATTTAGGAACTTTCTGTACTCTCTGTGTAATTTACATAAACCTAAGCTTGCTCTAAAAAATAAAGCCTATATATTAAAAGGAAGACATGGTTGATTTCTGAAGAGGAGGAGGGGCCAACATGGTGGAGAAGAAGTGGGATCCATACTTCCTGCATCTCTCAAAGAAGGGCTGAAGCCAAAGGACTTTGAAGCCCAAGAGCCAAGGAAAAGAGATTGAGTCTAAAAGGGAGACACCAGGACAAACTTGGGCTATAGGTGGGTGATTGCAAACTGGGGGAGATAAAATGGGCCGCATAGGCACAGAGGGAAAGGATCCCCTTCTGTGGAGAGACAAAGGGAAGAGAAAGAGCAGCTGTGGAAGCGTAGGACTGTATCTGGACAAGAGAAAACCTTGGACTGGGACTGAGAGGGATCTTATCTCTAACTGCGGGGCTTTGCTTGGACTGGGTCCGGCTGCCCTGGTCTCACACCTGGGGAGGAGGGAAGCCACCCCTGGGTTTGGTGTTAGGTCAAGGGTGCAATCCGCAGTAGAAGAAAGCGACACCCTCCCTGGAGTGCTGCAGGATAAGACAAAATCTGCCTGTGACCGACACCCCGGGCTCAGTGGCTAGGTTGAGGGTTCAGTCCACAGTAGGAGAAGGCGGTCCCCTCCCTGGAGTGCTGTGGAACAGGACAAAGCATGACTGCATCTGCCACCCCTGGGCTTGGTGGCTAGGTCAGGGACACAGTCTGCAGCAGGAGAAGGCTGTCCTCCCTCAAGTGCTGTGGCACAAAGCCAGCTGGGACCACATATCAGGCCATACAGAGAAGCACTTCCCCAGTGCCAGAGTTCATGGATCAGGAGAGTTGGCGGAGTGAGAAGGACTGCCCACCCCATCTGCACCAGTGGCACAGTGAGGATGACTCTGAAACAGAGTCCACTGGGCCTGCGGAGAAGAGACTGGGGAATCGCTTCTCCTTCTTATCTCTTCCCTCCTCTAGGCTGGTTACTCTGGTTGGTTTGTTTAAGCAGACATATTTAATCCATTCTCTTATTTATGTATTTATTTATTTTAATATGAAATTTATTGTCAAATTGGTTTCCATACAACACCCAGTACTCATCCCAACAGGTGCCCTCCTCAGTATCCATCACCCACCTTCTCCTCCCTCCCACCCCCCATCAGCCCTCAGTTTGTTCTCAGTTTTTAAGAGTCTCTTATGGTTTGGCTCCCTCCCTCTCTAACTTTTTTTTTCCTTCCCCTCCCCCATGGTCTTCTGTTAAGTTACTCAGGATCCACATAAGAGTGAAAACACGGTATCTGTCTTTCTCTGTATGAATTATTTCACTTAGCATAACACTCTCCAGTTCCATCCACGTTGCTACAAAAGGCCATATTTCATTCTTTCCCATTGCCACGTAGTATTCCATTGTGTATATAAACCACAATTTCTTTATCCATTCATCAGTTGATGGACATTTAGGCTCTTTCCATAATTTGGCTATTGTTGAGAGTGCTGCTATAAACATTGGGGTACAAGTGTCCCTGTGCATCAGCACTCCTGTATCCCTCGGACAAATTCCTAGCAGTGCTATTGCTGGGTCATAGGGTAGATCTATTTTTAATTTTTTGAGGAACCTCCACACTGTTTTCCAGAGTGGCTGCACCAGTTTGCATTCCTACCAACAGTGCAAGAGTGTTCCCATTTCTCCATTCTCTTGATACATGTTCTACACTTCCTTCTTTACTTTCTTTTCTCTCTCTCTGGAATAATCAAGCAGTATAGTTTCTCTGTTTGGGTAACTTTATCTTCGTTTCTCCCTCCCCCCCCCCAACCACCTCCTTATTTATTTTTCTTTCTCTCTATCTGAATTAAGCCATTTAGTCTCTGCCTGGTCAATGTTTATTTTCTCTTTGTCCCCACCCTTGTCATTTCTGTCTGTATGTGCTCTTCCATCAGCACCACCTCCGCCCTGTTCTTTACTTGTAGCTGGTGTTTCTGGTTATTTCTTTTGGATTGTTTTTGTGTTTTCTTTTGTTTGTGTGTTTTTTGTCTGTTTGTTTATTTGTCTGTGTGTTTGCATGTTTTGTTTCCTGTTTGTTTATGTGTTTGTTTCCCTTTCCATGGCTACATCAGAAAACAAATTAAAGCACATCTTGTGGAGGGTCCAAAACATCATTAAAAGTAGAGAAATAAAATAACCAAAGTCACAACAGAGAGCAAGTAACATTCTCCAAAATACACCTCCTGAAGGGCCAGGCCCTGGACAGTGTATGACCCCCCTTTAATATAGCAGTGCTCACAGGTGCAGAACACATAACAAGATTCTTAAACTCATAAGGGACAGAAAACCAGCCAAAAAGACAAAACAGAAGAATTCTCCTCAAAAGAAATTCCAAGGAGAAGTGACAGCTAGAGAATTGATCAAAACAGATATAAGCAATATAACGGAACAAGAATTTAGAATAATAGTCACAAGATTAATTTCTAGGCTTGAAAAAGGCACAGAACAGCAGAAAATCTATTGCTGCAGAGATCAAGGAAATAAAAAATAGTCATGATGAATTTAAAAATCTATAAATGAGGTGCAAAATAAAATGGAGGTGGGCACAGCATGAACTGAAGAGGAAGAGGGGAGAATAGGTAAGTTAAAAGATAAATTATGGAAAAAGAGGAAGCTGAGAAAAGGAGAGATTAAAAAAAAATCCAGGATCAAGAGTGGAGAATTAAAGAACTACATGATACAACCAAACGGAACAATATATGTATCATAGAAATTCCAGAAAAGAACAGAAAGAGAAAGGGGCTGAAGGTGTACTTGAACAAATCATAGCTGAGAACTTCCCCAATCTGAGGAAGGAAACATTGAAATCCAAGAGGCACAGAGAACTCCCTTTGATGTAACTTGAATCAATCTCCTGCATGACATATCATAGTGAAGCTGGAAAAATACAAGGATAAAGAGAGAATTCTGAAAGCAGCTAGGGATAAACAGGCCCTAACATACAAAGGTAGATACATAAGGGTAGTAGCAGACCTATCTACTGAAACTTGGCAGGCCAGAAAGGAATGGCAGTATTCTTCAATGTGATGAACAGAAAATAATATGCAGCGAGAATCCTTTATCCAGCAAGCCTGTCATTCAGAATAGAAGGAGAGACAAAAGTTTTCTCAAACAAACAAAACTGAAGGAATTCATCACCACTAAACCAGCCCTACAAGAGATCCTAAGGGGGACTCTGTGAGTGGAATGTTGCAAGGACCACAAAGTACCAGAGACATCACTACAAGAATGAAATCTACAGATAACACAATGACTCTAAACCCTTATCTTTCAATAATAACACTGAAAGTCTGAATTAAATGCTCCAATCAAAAGACATAGGG
Organism: Leopardus geoffroyi; assembly: GCF_018350155.1. Classification (NCBI taxonomy): domain Eukaryota; kingdom Metazoa; phylum Chordata; class Mammalia; order Carnivora; family Felidae; genus Leopardus; species Leopardus geoffroyi. The sequence continues at coordinate 28,601,897 of NC_059332.1, read as the reverse complement.
TATCAGAATGGATAAAAAAAATAAGATCCATCTATTTGCTGTCTACAAGAGATTCATTTTAGACCTGAGGACACATTCAGATTGAAAGTGAGGGAATGGAGGACTATCTATCATGTTACTGGTAGTCAAAAGAAAGCTGGAGTAGCCATACTTATATCAGACAAACTAGACTTTAAATTAAAGGTTGTAAAAAGAGATGAAGAAGGGCATTATATAATAATTACAGGGTCTATACATCTGGAAGAGCTAACAATTATAAATGTCTATGAACCGAATTGGAGAGTACCCAAATATAGAAAACAATCACAAACATAAGCAACCTTATTGATAAGAATGTGGTAATTGCAGGGGACTTTAATACTCCACTTATAACAATGGCTGGAACATCTAGAAACAGGGTCAATAAAGAAACAAGGGCCCTGAATGATACATTGGATCAGATGGACTTGACAGATATATTTAGAACTCTGCATCCCAAAGCAACAGAATATACTTTCTTTTCAAGTGCACATGGAACATTCTCCAAGGTAGATCACATACTGTGTCACAAAACAGCCCTCAATAAATATAAAAGGATTGAGATCATACCAGTAACACTTTGAGATCACAATGCTATGAAACTTGAAATCAACACAGGAAAAAGTCTGGAAAACCTCCAAAAGCATGGAGGTTAAAGAATATCTTACTAAAGAATGTCTGGGCCAATTAGAGAAGAAATTAAACAATCCAAACCCTTTGGGATGCAGCAAAGACAGTCCTAGGAGGAAAATACATTGCAATTCAGGCTTATCTCAAGAAGCAAGAAAAATCCCAAATACTAAGTCTAACAGCACACCTAAAGTAACTATAAGCAGAACAGCAAAAGCACCCCAACCCAGCAGAAGAAGAGAAATAATAAAGATCAGAGCAGAAATAAACAATATAGAATTTTTAAAGAACAGTAGAACATATCAATGAAACCAAGAGTTGGTTTTTTGAATTAATAAACAAAATTGATAAACCTTTAGCCAGGCTTCACAAAAAGAAAAGAGAGAGGACCCAAATAGATAAAATCACAAATGAAAATAGATTTATTACAACCATTCCCTCAGAAATACAAGCAATTATCAGGGAATACTATGAAAAATTATATGCTAACAAACTGGACAACCTGGAAGAAATGGACAAATTCCTAGGCACCCACACACTTCTAAAACTCAAGTAGGAAGAAATGGAAAACTTGAGCAGACCCGTAACCAGCAAAGAAATTGAATCAGTTATCAAAAATCTCCCAACAAATAAGAGTCCAGGACCAGATGGCTTCCCTGGGGAATTCTACCAGACATTTAAAGCAGAGTTAATACCTATCCTTTTCAAATTGTTACAAAAAAAAGAAATGGAAGAAAAACTTCTGGAATAATTCTATAAAGCCTACATTACCTTGATTCCCAAACCAGCCAGAAAACCAGCAAAAAAAGAGAACTACAGGCCAATATCCCTGATGAATATGGATGTAAAAATTCTCAGCAAGATACTAGAAAATCAAACTCAACAGCATATAAAAAGTATTATTCACCATGATCAAGTGGGATTCATTCCTGGGCTGTAGGGCTGGTTCAATATTCACAAATCAATCAATGTGATATATCACATTAGTACAAGAAAAGATAAGAGCCATATGATCCTGTCAATTGATGCAGAAAAAGCATTTGACAAAGTACAGGATCCTTTCTTGATGAAAACCCTCAAGTAGGTCGGGATATAAGGACATACTTAAACATTATAAAAGCCACTTATGAAAAGCCCACAGCTAATATCATCCTCAATGGGGAAAAATTGAGAGCTTTTCCCCTGATCAGGAACATGACAGGATGTCCACTTTCACCACTGTTGTTTAACATAGTGTTGGAAGCCCTAGCTCAGCAATCAGATGAAGAAATGAAATCAAAGACATCAAAATTGGCAATGATGAAATCAAACTTTCACTATTCACAGACGACATGATACTCTACATGGAAAACCCGACAGCCTTCACCAAAAGACTACTAGAACTGATGCATGAATTCAGCAATGTTGCAGGGTATAAAATGAATGTACAGAAATTGGTTGCGTTTTCACACCAATAATGAAGCAACAGAAAGACAAAGAAACTGATCCCATTCACAATTGCACCAAGAACCATAAAATACCTAGGAATAAATCTAACCGAAGATGTAAAAGATCTGTATGCTGAAAACTATAGAAAGCTTATGAAGGAAATTGAAGAAGATACAAAGAAATGGAAAAACATTCCATGCTCATGGATTGGAAGAATAAATATTGTTAAAATGTCAATACTATCCAAAGCAATTTACACATTCAATGCAATCTGAATCAAAATTGCACTGGCATTCTTCTCAAAGCTAGAACAAACAACCCTAAAATTTTTATGAAACCACAAAGACCCCAAATAGTCAAAATAATATTTAAGAAGGAAACAAAAGTGGAAGACATCACAATTCCAGTCTTTAGCCTCTACTACAAAGCTGTAATCCTCAAGACAGTATGGTATTGGCACAAAAACAGACACATAGACCAATGGAATAGAATAGAGAACCCAGAATTGGACCCATAAAAGTATGGCCAACTAATCTTTGACAAAGTAGGAAAGCGTATCCAATGGAAAAAATGCAGTCTCTTTAGCAAATGGTGCTGGGAGAACTGGACAGCAACATGCAGAAGAATGAAACTAAACCACTTTCTTATACCATACACAAAAATAAACCCAAAATGGGATGTGAGACAGGAATGTGAGACAGGAAACCATCAAAGCCCTAGAGGAAAAAGCAGGAAAAAAATCTCTCTAACCTCAGCCACAGCAATTTCTTACTCAACACATCTCCAAAAGAAAGGGAATTAAAAGCAAAAATGAACTATTGGTACCTCATACAGATGAAAGCTTCTTCACTGCAAAGGAAATAATCACCAAAATGACAAGGCAACTGACAGAATGGGAAAAGATATTTGCAAATGACATACCGGATAAAGGGCTAGTATCTAAAATCTATAAATAACTCACCAAACTCCACACTTGAAAAACAAATAATCCAGTGAAGAAATGGGAAGAAGATATGAGTAGACACTTTTCCAAAGAAGACATCCAGATGGCCAACAGACACATGAAAAGATTCTCAACGTCACTCAGCATCAGAGAAATAGAAATCAAAACCACACTGAGATACCACCTCACACCACAGTGGTTAAAATGAACAAATCAGGAGACCATAGATTCTGCTGAGGATGTGGAGAAATGGGAACCCTCTTGCACTGTTGGTGGGAATGCAAACTGGTGTGGCTCCTCTGGAAAATAGTGTGGAGGTTCCTCAAAAAATTAAGAATAGAACTACATTATGACCCAGCAGTGACATTGCTACGAATTTATCCAAGGTATATAAGAGTGCTGATGTGTAGAGGCACATGTACCCCAATGTTTATAGCAACACTTAACAATAGTCAAATTATGGAAAGAGCCTAAGTGTCCATCAACTGACAAATGGATAAAGAAGATGTGGTTTACATAAACAATGGAATACTACTTGGCAATGAGAAAGAATGAAATCATGCCATTTGCAGCAACATGGATGGAGCTGGAGGGAATTATGCTGAGTGAAATAAGTCAGTCATAGAAAGACAGATACCGTATGTTTTCACTCATATGTGGATCTTGAGAAACTTAACAGGAGACCATGGGTGAGGGAATGGGGGGCGGGGAGCTACAGAGAGGGAGGGAGGCAAACCATAAGAGACTCTTAAATACTGAGAACAAACTGAGGGTTGATGGGGGTGGGGGAGAGGGGAAAGTGGATGATGGGCATTGAGTAGGGCACTTATTAAGATGCACACTGGGTGTTGTATGGAAACCAATTTGACAATAAATTATATTAAGAAGAAGAAGACAGGGTCATTGACATCTAGTTGCTTACAATCAGCATCATAGTTAGCATGACTGGACATTTGTGCAAGTTAAACAAAAGCACCTCTTTCTGAAAGTATTTATTCCTAACAAACAGAAATATGTATATATTTATAAATACAACTACATTGATTATGAGATAAATGGTGCCCCTAGACTCATGCAGTGTAAAACCTTTGCAACAGTCCTCAGTGACCCTACTTTACCACTGATCCACTGGGGGAGGTAGGCATACCAATTAGTTACTAGATTAAAAGAAAGAGTAAAACATGTCCAATAACAGGGAGAAGATAAAAAGAAAGGGAAGCAAAGGATAAAGGAGGGAATAAGCCTGGGAAGACAAGTGGAAGAGGCCAGGAAGGAAATGGGGGAGGTAGATGAATGAAATTGAAAGGCAGTTACCTGTGCTAGATTCCAGCTCCAGCTTTCCCTGACCCACTGTGACTTGTCCAAAATTCTGTTATCACTGTTGTGTGCAAGTTGAGTGTCTGTTGATGGGTTTCTAGGCTTGTCTCTGAGGACTGAGGATTCCCCACTTGTACCATAAAGCCATGTGAACATAATATACCCAGTTAAGCCTTATAACTCTCCTGGGACCACATTTATACCAGGAAATGATTCTTCTCTCTCCTGTGGGTGTCACCACTACCTAAAACAGGTCTTGAAACATACTGGGCTCCCACAAAGGCTGAAACCTTGACCTATCAGCACTAAGACAATGTTGTTTTCCCAGTGATGGGCAACTTTGGGCTCCTTCATCCATGCCCTTTTTCCCAGATGTCCATGGAAACATATATTTTGGAGATAGCTAACTCCTGGTTGGCACCCACTGGTTCAATGTCATGGCGTTACCCTTATTCACTAGACAAATCCACTAAACCAGCCTCAGCTCTATGGATAATTGCCCCCACAGTCCATTTTCATATGAGCCTTTCTTAATGAATTATGAAAACTCAAGCTCAAGGCACAAGACTCATGCCTAATGTAAAGATAAAAGTGGAATGTGGAGCTCTGACATCTACATCCTGCTACAGTGCAGTAGGAGAAGGGAAGTTCCAGAGAACTGTTCTGCCTCAAGCATTCATGAAGTCAGGGCTGAATCCAATAGCTACCTCAAACCACTTCTTCATGGGAAGAGTCATGGACTTTCAAAGAGCTGAGGAGAGACTGTTTGGTGAGACCACATCCACCAGAGGCTATACTCACATCTTAACCACTATGCAAACAGGCTATAGGAGAAAAATCAGAACTGCTAAACAATAGAACAGACACAGCTTTGCCCAGCTCACAGAGGCTGTCAGGAAGATAATGGCTTGGAGAGGTAGGTCTTTAAAATTAGTGACAAACTCCATTTCCATTGTATTTTTCCAGAAATACTCCAGTTTAATTCTACCTCTCCAGCTATAGTGTGGGTGTCTACAAAAGTAGTAAGTGAACAAGAATATTCATGGGAATTATATATGTCAACTTCAGGGTGGTAGCTAAATCTCATAGATGTTAGTGGTCAATAGCAGATGAACATCTGTTCTATTAACATCTGTATGTTTAAAGTATTTGACTAACAACTAAACCTCTCTGCAAAAAATATATGGATGGCAAATAAGTACATGCAAAGATGTTCTCTATAATTAGTCATCAGAGAAATTCAAACTACAAAGAATTCTATAACACCTGTTAGCATGGCTAAAATAAGAAAGAAAAAACCTGACAAAAACAAATGTTGACAAGGATGTGGAGCAGCCCAAACTCCCATAGGTTGTTGGTAAGAAGACAAAATGCTACAACCATTTTGGCAAACAGTTTGGTGGTTTCTTATAAAGTTAAACATGTATTTAATATATTCCCCAGAAACTCTACTACTAGGCATTTAACCAAGAAAATGTAAAACCTATTTTCACATAAACATGAATTAATCTTAAATGAAATTTTTTAAGTGATAGAATCCAGACTCAAAAGGAACCTACTAGATAATTCCACTTACATGACATTTTAGAAAAGGGAAAAAACTATCAGGACAGAGAAAAGATCAATGGTGAAGATAGGGGGTAGGTTTTGGGAAATGATAGGACTGTCCAGAGTCCTGATTGGTGATAGTTACCCAACTCTATGCATTTGTGCACCAAAAAGAGTGAATTTTACTGCATGTAAAATGTTTTATTAATCAACATCAAAAGTTGTTAATTCTAGTGGCTTCAGATCTCAGAAAAATTATTTTCCCTTCTGAAAAATGTGATAGAATTCTATTTTTCTAATAGATAATATTCCTTGGAAGAGCCAAACATAAATTAAAAAAAAAAAGAAAAGACAGAAGCTGATACCATTAACAACTTTTGCAGAGCTTATATATTTCAGGGTCAAGAAATAATCAGAAAACAGAAACAAGCTTCTAGGCAGGCTATGGCAGAGTACCTTAAAAATGCAAAAGTTTAAGTTGGAAGACACCTCCAAGAGCAAATGCTAGTTTTTTGTTTTGTTTTGTTTTGTTTTGTTTGCTCTTCAGAGATGTGGAAGCTGAGGTCACATTTGGACAGCATAAAGTTGGGCCTGGACATCAGCTCTTTGGGGCCATGACTGGCAGTGTGCTGTGGGGTGGGTTGGGGTGGGGGAGAGAAAGGAGGGATCAGGGTGGATGGCAGGGGGCATGTACCCTCAAGGTGTGCACCTGGTACTGTTTCTCTATCTGTCATCAAAATCTTATGGCCCTTTCCCCTTCCTTGGCATTTTTCTCTTGCTGGAAAAAGTTTCAAAATGCCAAACCACAGGAAATCTTCAGCATCCCCAGCCAGGTATTCTCAAGAAAAGTCAAAATTCAAAAAGGAAAGTTCACTTTCCTTGGTCTGCCTGCCTGCTGGCTTCCCTAAGAGATATAGAAACACAGAGCTTTGGTTTGAAGATGCAGTGGGCACCCTGAGCATTCAGCATTTTCTTTCCACTTTTATATTCTTTCCACTTTTATACTAGTTGTATAAGCTGTGTCTTACTGATTCTACATTCCCAACGACCAATAAACCATGTGAGATATCACTGATAATTGATGAAAAGGTACTTAAAATAATCTGGGCAAAGTAACTGGGCTTGCACTGCTGTCCTTGATTCTGCCCTACGGAGGAAGGGGAAAAAACTCCAGAGACATTAAAATATGACATCTTTTTAGGGAGAGGTAACTAATCTTAGGTGGATTATTTACACAGCACTTCAGGTCACACCACTCAGAATGAATATTTTATAGTCAAAACAAGAATTCCCTTAATTGCAGAAAATGATTTTTAAAGGAAGTAAGTTCAATTTATTTTGGTCCAGCAAGAAAACACAGGGAATCTTTCTGTGCTGTGCTTTGTCTGTTTCTTATGCTGGTGGGGTTGCCTTTGAGACGCTCCTCCTTGTGCAAGGCAATGAAGACAGACCAGAGAAGAGGCAGCTGCCCCACAGCCAAGATGAGTGGTCAGAGAGCAGTGACTCATTTCTCCGCCGATGTTCATTTTACATTCTCTGCAGACTTGATCAACTGTCTGCTTTCACAGAGAAAACGCCCAGGTCAAACACAGTTCTTCAGTTATTAGAAATGCTGTGTAGTTTTCCCAAAATCCTTGGCCTTATTCATTGGCATAAGCTGAAATGCAAGAGGCAATTTGCCCACAAACTGGCCTCATTTGTTTTTTATTAAGATTAACTTTGGGCTAAGAAGGGACAGAAACAAATTTTTGTGAATTTGTTTTCTAATTCTAACTCTAATTCTAATTCTAATTCTAATTAATTCTAACTCTAATTCTAACTCTAATTCTAACTCTAACTCTAATTCTAACTCTAATTCTAACTCTAATTTTCTAATTCTAATTCTAACTCTAATTCTAATTCTAACAGGTACTATGGCCCAGAGTTCAGGTTTGCAAAGCTGCAGAGGCAGGAATTTTGACTCCAGAGGCTCTGATCGAGTAAAGCCAGCAGGTGTCAGATGCCACCATGAGAGTCAGGAACCTAAACTTTGCTTGTAAGATTGGGAAGCCGTCCAGAAGAGTCCATGCTCTTTGACCTATGGGACCCAGTCAGAGCCTGGTCCTGGACTCCTGGCCAAGGACACACTTGTTTCATGAATGATGCTGCAAACACTTTGTGGTGGTCATACATCTGATTGTCTGCTTCTGGGCTTCACAGTTGCATCAGTTTGTTGCCACGCATAACTTCTGAACTGAACACTTTCTGTTGACTTGACCCTGAGTAATAGTTGGCTGTTTCTTCAAATCAACTGTGAATATTCAAAGGAACATGTTACACTCTGCTCTGGAAAGAGTTCCAAAGGAGGATACCAGGCTCTGAGCCAGGGCAGAGGATAAGGAGATAAAGGAAAGTTTGACTTTAATCTCTTTTTTAAATACACATAACATAAAATTTACCATTTACCATTTTCAAGTGTACAGTTCAGTGGTATTAAGTACATTCACATTGCTGTACAACCAACACCACAGAAGTTTTTTGACCCTACAAAACTGAAACTCTGTATCCACTAACTCCTATCACTCCTTCCCCAACCCCTGGCAACCACCATTCTACTTTCTGTCTCTTCCGATTTGACTACTCTAGGTACCTCACATAAGTGAAATAATACAGTTTTCGTCCTTTTGTGTTTGGCTTATTTCACCAAAAATAATGTCTTCAAAGTTCATGCATGTGTCAGAATTTCCTTCCTTTTTACGATGGAATGTGTATCCTTTATATGCATGTGCCACATTATGCTTATCCATTTATCCCACTTTGGATGGATACATGGGTTGCTTCCACCTCTTACTTATTATGAATAGTGCTGCTATGAACATGGGGACACAAGGACACAAGTATCTCTCCAAGCCTGTACTTTCATGTCTTTTGGGTATATACCCAGAAGTGGAATAGCTCTATCATGTGTTAACTCTGTTTAATTTTTTGAGGGGTCACCATACTGTTTTCTACAGGGTTGTACCACTCTACATTTCCTCTCTGTTATAGTCCATTTGGGCTGGTATAACAAAGTACCACAGACTGGGTGGCTTACAAACAACAGATATTTATTTTCTCAAAGTTCTGGAGGCATGGAGGTCCAAGATCATGATGCTGACAGATTTGGTGTTGCGTAAGACGAAATAAAATGGAATCACTTATGTCAAGGGGTTTAAAATGGATCTGGGAGGTCTTGAAAGAGATCTTCCCTGGAAAGACCATGAACTTTTGATCTGGGCCAAACTGCAAACATTCAAGGATTCAGTCCAAACACCTGTAAGTTTCCACTGTAGGAAACTTTGCTTAGTGATAGCCTTAGCAGCCAATAATATTCAATCAAGATTAGTTTTCTGCTGCTAACACCAATCCAAATTCTTTGTAAATAAATAATATATACTAGTGCTTCCTTTTGTCTTTAAAAACCTTTAGGAGTCACTATTTGGGTTGATATGTTCTTAAAATTACGATTCTGAAATGCCAAATCATTCCTTTTTTTTTTTTTAATTTTAGCTCTGCCCCTTTGCTTGGTGACAGTGTCTAATGAGAGTTTCCTGGTTCATAGACAGCTGTCTTCTCACTGCATTCTCACATGGTTAAAAGGTCAAGGGTGCTCTCTGGGGTCTCTTTTATAAGGACACTAACCCCATGAGGGTGGAGACCTCATGACCTAATCAAAGGCACCTCCTCAACACCATCACCTTGGGGGTTAGGGTTTCAGCATATGAATTTGGGGATGAGACACAGGCACCAGAGCTTTATTTTCTTTAAGTTAGAGACAGGTGTAAGTTGCAATTTTAACCATAGTTCATGGCAAGAAGGGGTATGTGCAGTGGCAGCAGGAGCCCAGGGTAAGTGCACCAACCCTCCACTGTTTTCAGGGCAGCCTTCGTCAAAGGGATGTGTCCTTAGTCAAATTTTGAAGGAGAGCACATTGGCAGGAGACAGTGGTGAAAACAAGCACACTCTGCACGGAGGTCCCCAGGGGTGTGCCCAGAGAGGGGTCTCTGCACTTGTGTCTCGGGTAGCCCTGGCAGCCAAAGGTTGCCAAGTCTTGGGTGATGGAAGGAAGTCCCTTTATATGAAAGCTGCAGCGGCTTGAACCTGGCAAGAGTTAGAGAGTTCAATATTCTTTTTGAACAGATTGCATTTGGTGGGGGGTGGAGGGAAGCAGCAATGGCCAAGGAAGGTAGATCTAAGAAAATCAACAAGAAGGATATTGTCTTATACAGATATAAAACAAAAGCAGTCTGAATTCATTTCAGCTGCTGACATGAATTCAGACTGCTTTGTGGATAATAATCATAGTAACATATAAAAAGCAATTTATTTACAGGTATTAACTTTTTGATTCATGAAAACAACTCCACATAGGAGGTACTATCATCATCCTATTTTACAGATGTAGCACAGAGAGGTCAAGTAAATTACCCAAGGTAAAACAGTTAATAAAGAGGAACTCAGACTCAGCTCCAGGAAGACTGGCTTCAAAGTCCATGGTCTTGTACTTTTTTGTCCTCTCTACAGAAGAAAAAGTATGAAACAACCAGACACCTGCCACCAAGGTACTTGGGGATATAGGTATAATCCTATATTTAGGTTTTTCAGGCCAAGAAGAGAACCTGAAGATATGATGTAGGTCTTTGTTGAAGTTACTCAAGGGTACTATTGGAGCATGAAAGCAACCACAGAATATATGTAATTGAGTGAGCATGGCTGCAACTGAACTTTATTAGTAGACACTGAAAATTTTCCATGTTTGATGATACTGGGCCACCAGAATGGGGCTGCTATGCTAACTGGGGGTGACTCATGCCTTCATTTTGTCTTAGACTCCTCTCTACATGACATTATATCAAGAGTCTGCAAACTATAGCCTATGGATCAAATCCAGGTCACTGGATATGATAATTTTTTCAACCATTAAAAAAAACATGAAAACTATTCTTAATCCCATGGTATTTGATCTCATTAAACACTTTTCATTACTGACAGTGGCACCAGGAATTGCCAGAAATTGCCTTAAATAAATTTATCTGCTCAAAGTGTAAATACAGTGACTTTTAAATCATTCATTATATGTCAAGCATATACTAATATAGACAGGATAACACAATGACCTTAAGCACTCCTTGCCAGCTCCAATAATTCTCCACTCATGGCCAGTCTTGTTCCATTTGTGAGTGTCTCGCCACCCCCTAACCTCAGGATTGTTTTAAATAAATCCCAGGCATCACATCAAGAAATAAATTAATTTTAAAAGCATACATACCTCAAAAAACCTTTTATTTAACAAAAATATATCATGAAAATCAGTGAAGATTGTATTAAATATCTACCAATTTGTATTTTTTAGATTCATCTGGGTTTACTAGAAAAAAACAAAACCTTAATATTTCCTCATATAAATGCACCAAATACATTTTGCTAATCTAGGAGCATTGAAAATCAGATTCTAGTGCATATTTATTTTCCAAAAATATGGCCCAAAAGAGCATCACGCAATATTAGAAAACATAAGAAATTTAAATTTCCCAGGAGAGCTCTATTGATCTGCTGATAGGGGTGTAACAAAACCACTCCCTGCCAAATTTGGTTGCGGAAACTCCAGAAAAGAGTGTTTACAGCAGCTCTTCTGAAAAGAAGTTTCCAACAAGATGGACCTAACATAGCTGTCGTGCATTGTAGCTGGGATCAAAATTTTCTGTAATAATTAGCACTTTGTAACCTGTAAACTGTGACTTGGGTAATAATGACATATCTGACATTTGTCCTGCATGTTTCAACAAAGCACTTTTACTTACATTAACTTACTTAAAGCCTCTATCCCTTGCAGTTCACAAAATGAATTTTGTATAAAAACATAGATTAAGTTCAGATCATAGCAGGTTCTTTCAAACTACCCAGTCTGGGTACATCCTATTCCATCTCCTGAAAATATCCTTTCTTGTCACATCTTCATACTGAACTATGTTTATCCTAAATACCATGGCCATCCAGAAAGAGACCTTTGTCCTCACAGAGACAAGGTTGGGTGGGGCAGTCACCAAGGACTTGAAGAGGAACAGATGGACCCCATTTCTGGGCTAGGAGCTCAGTGGGGCTGACCCCAGCTTGTGGGGAGCAGGCTTCTATTCTGCAGGTGCCTTGAGAAGTTGGGTTGCTGGTCAGACTACAGACACCATGCCATTTATGGTCCAGAGACATAGCCTTTTTTCAATGTCAAGCCTTTCCCATCACTGAAGACAAAAATTTCCTCTTATGGAAATCATTTGGGCTGTTGACAAATGCTCTTGTTCTTCACCTTGCAAGCACCAGGTAAGATTATACTCCTTTGCCTTCTTTGTAGATTAATACTACAACACTCCTTACTTTGATGGATGAGGTGCAAGAGCAAGTGACACAAGTCACATCCAGGTGGAGATTTTAAGAGCTAGTATGCAGTTTGCCACGTTCTCTTTTCTTTAGCCAAAGGGATCCTGAAAGCTTGCATGTGGACAGGGTTTCATCCACCTGGTGCACCAGTGGCCATGATAGCCAAGTTCTACTGCCAATTGTCTTGGGATTCCTGCCTCTGATCCTACTGCTCCTCCAGCCAAGGAACCCATGTCCAGCTCTTGTCCTCCAGATGCAGAGAGCTCCCTGGTTTAACTCCAAACATGCTTTTCTACCTCTTATACGCTTAGGGGAGAAATTAGATTAGTCCATCGACAGGGTGGCTTGAGGAGAGCAGACAGGGCTCAGTGATATTTAGCTCCAGACCTGCCCTCTGTGTACCAGGTTGGAGATGTTGTTGCTGTCCTTCCCTGTGATGCTTGCCATGACTCTGTTGGTTTAGTTTGCATCCTTCGTTGGCACCTCCTCCACACCAAGACATGCCACCACTAGGATCTGTCATAGATGCATGGTGACTAATGTCCCAGCTTGCCCAGAACTGACTAAGGAGGTTCTGGGACTCTGGAATTTCTGTTTTAAAAATGAGAAGATCCCAGGCCAATCAAGACAAATTGTTCTCTCTCCTCATGTATCTATAGCCCCATCACTGCATTTGTCTCAGGCATAGTTTACTATTCCAACCATTATATTTTGTTTTCTTCTCTCTACAATATACTGTTTCCTTTGCTTTTTTCCCTCAGAATAAAAAGCAATATATATGGTAAGAATCACTGCCTCTGTACTTTAGAAAAGTGTTGGGCACACTGTGACCACAAATGTCCATGAAGAACCAGACTCTAAAACCATGCTTTGTGGGGCCTGTGGATGCTCATGGTACCATGAGAAACAGTTATCCTTGCCTCCCACAAGCAGGTGATAGCAAATGTCCCTTGTTCACTAGGTCACAAAGACAGTGAAAATAAGGAAAGTGGGCAAAGCAGATTAAATGTCTCCCTCCCACCTTCCATCCATGTATTGTGGTTATATAGTTGGAAAAATGGGAAGAAGAAACAATAAATGACCTCCCCAAGTAGCTTAAAAACTGGGGGCAGGATTAACCATGTTCTAGAACTTTCTAATAAGTTCTAGAAAGGTTGGTGGGAGTGCTACTTTGGGGAGAGAAGATTTCTCAAAGCCCCTGAATTACACCAAAGGACCCTGGGCAGACTCTCATTGTCTGACAGGATCATGTCTACACTAGAACAAGCCACCACTAGGATTTTTCAGATGTGCAGAGTGACCAACCATCCCATTTTGCCCAAGACTGAGGGACTTCCTGGGACTTACTCTGGCCTATCACAAGTTCTTTCCTCCAATTTCCTCCAATCCTCCACTCTCAAGGAGTGACCTTTTCATTGCCCAACATCCACTGTTCTGGTGGCAGAACAAGCCTCTCCAAATGGCCTGGCCCATTAATCACATTCTGTTTGTGGATGTTTGGGGTGCCGGTGGAAGGCAGGTTCAGAATAGACTAAGGAAGTATGGGCAATGTGTGCCTGGCTGCCTTCTGGGAGAGGCCCAGTCCTGAGGACAGGCAGTGAGGTTAGCTGGCAGGAGCAGGTGTTTCTGATTTTCCCCTTAGTGACTCATTTGGGCAGGTTATTGCAGCTCTTTCCAGATGTATCCAAACAGTGCATGATGAGGTCAATGCACAGAAATGTATGGAACTTACTTCAGGGAAACTTTACCCTCTACCAATACCACCAGTTGGAAAATCCTGCCTGTGGGACCCAATGTGCATCTTCCCCAAGCAGGCAGCCCCCCAGCTCAGGGCTCCACTGGGCAAAGGTCTGGCTGGAGCAGTTCTCAAAGATGCAAGATACCTTCTGTGCTGTCATCATTCAAGCTCAGACACACATCCATGTGTGTCAATTCTCCTTGTAGCCAATGCTGTGGGGTCCTGCCTATATATCCTCCTTGCACTCCTCATGGGATTCCAATCCCAGGTCCATCTGTATGTAGGATGGCAGTGAGAGAACTCCCAGGCAGCAGCATGTGGGAGTGGAGGACAAATGCCCTGCTTCCTTGCCTTCAATGGTGGGGTGGATTCTATTTCCAGTGTCCCAGGCATCCCCACAACTTACCTCCTCCCCCCACCCCACCTTGCTCTCCACTCCCCATCCTGCATCTTGCTTACAATTCTTGTCTCAGGGTTGGAGTCTGGAGACAACAGGCCCTCCCTGTGTCATCATGGATAAATCTATTATTGGGTCAATATATCTAAAGCTTTTGAGAACTTATTTGTATAACCATATTTTAGAATTCTCCAGGAAAATAAGGTTCATAACTTCATAGTTTGTGAAATATTCCTTCCTTAATTTTTCTCTTCCAGTCTTCATCCCCACAGCCACCTCCTAATTTCAGGGATGGCCATTCTTAATCTTCATGTTTCCTCATCAGAAACTGTCTTAGTCCATTGGGCTACTATAATAAATTACTATAAACTGGAGGGTTTAAACAACAAACATCTATTTCTTACAGTTCCAGAGGCTGGTAAAGACCAAGATGCTGGCTGCTCTGGTATCTGGTTCCCTCTTCCTGGTTTGTAGACAACTCTCTTCTCACTGTGTCCTCAAATGTAGACTCATAATAACTTCTTCTTATAAGGGCACTAATCCCACTCATGAGGGTTCCAATGACCTGATCACCTCCAAAAGTCCCCACCTCCTAATACCATCAACTGGGGGGTTAGGCTTCACCATATAAATTTGGGGGGCATAAATTCACTTCATAGCAAAGACTTCCTCTTCTTAAAACATTATTGTGAAGAAAATGCCATCTCACCCTCATCCTTTCTCTTGCAGTTCTTAGCACAATTAAAATGGCATAAAAACTGTGGTATTAAACCGTAAGCTCCAGGAGTGCAGGGCTATTTTTGTTTGGCTCACATAATGCCTGGGACAACATGGGGGCTTTGAATGGAGACATGAATGAAAATATAGAACATAGTCTCCCATTATACACTTCCTAACACAACAAATATTTTCACTTTCTTTATTTCTTTCCAATTATTGTCCATATTCTTGTAGTTTTGCATGGCTATAATCATAGTATAAAGCAGAGTAATGCAATTTTATTGTCTGCTTGTAGTATAATACACATTTTCCATGTTGCAGCAGTATTCATATGTTATGGCAAGTTTAAGTACCATATTTCATTACTTATTTTTCTATTAACATTTATGTTGGCTCCATTAGATATATTCATGTCTATCAATATTTCCAAAAGAACACATTTTCACAAGTGGAATGAATAGGTCAAAGCTATGCCTTTTGAAATGATTGTATACACATATTGGGGCTTTGCTTTCACCAAGGGTGGGACAGTCCTGAGAGCAGCACCTTTACCTTATCTTGGGGGCCTTCAAATTTTCCCCTATAAACCTTTATCCTCTGTTTAAATGGTACTGTATGGCTTTCATTATAGTCTTTATTTATTTTTATTTATGGACTGTTTTTCACATGTTTGTTCCTCCCCTTCTAATAATGACACTATTGCAATACTACTACTACTATTGCTACTACCTGCAACACACAGCTGACAAAATACCTATAAGGCACATTATCTTCTTTGACCCATGCAATAGACTCTGAGAGGGTAGGTGAGGCAGGTATTCATTATCTATGAGGCAGAAAACTGTTGTCAAGGTAATAGCTGGTTATTAGTAACTGGTAAAACCAAGACAAGAACCCAGCTTTTCTGATTCTTAGTTCATTGATCTTTAAAAAAAATCAAGGCAATTTTTACATGGTAAATTGTCAGAGAATACAAGGCTTAGAAAAAGAAACAGTCCTGGCACAGCTCCTTCCCCCAGGCCTGGTTCCCAGAAGCCATATTTGGCATTCTTTCACCTGTCCTCATAGCAGATACATCCATGTCCCTCCATAACATTTGAGCACAACTGTTTTCTGTGTTATTAATTTTAAGCGTGTTCTACTGACTTCCCCAGAAGACCAGACCTGAGGATTTCTTTTCTTAAACTTGTCCTTTGTTCACTCACTCTCTCTTACTGTTGCCTCTCTGTTTCTAGGTCTCTTACTGGCAATCTCTGTAAATTAAAAAATATTTGTATTTCTCTCTCACTGAGCTTAGAAAGGAGGCCCTCCTTTGCAGCATGCAGAAGCTTACATCAGCCAGCTCCTCTGTAAGCTGTATTGTTATTTTATGTGGTTAAATCAAATACTTTACATTCCCTATGTGACCAATTTACAGCTGATAATACCAACTCTCTGTTTAGTCACCATAATGAAGTCTTCCACTGCTGGTCCCTCAGTTGACAAAGCAATGATGTGCTTACATATGAAGACTGCTTTTGTACAGTCAAATAAGGTGCTTTCTTGTCCAGGTTTCACTTTCCTTAGAGTTTCTAATTGTCTAACTGGAAACCCAGACTGAAGCAAAGTGGGAGAAATGAGAGAAATGAACAGAAAAAGATCTTTAAGATACCCATCTTATATTTCATCTCCCTGGGGGGTCATTAGAGATGAGCAATAACGGAGTATGTTATTGAGAACAGAGCAGGTGAGGGTCCAGTTGTGTGAGAAGAGTTGTCCCTTCCCCTGACACCCACTGGGGTCTCAAGAACTGAGAGGCCAGCAAAGAAACAAGCAACAAGTAATAAATAAAGTATTAACATTTAGGAAACTGGGTAGAAGGTATATGGGGATTCTTTACACTATTTTAACAACTTTTTTTGCAAATCTACATGATTTCAAAATAAAATATTAAAGAGCAACAACACAAAAAGAATTGGACCCATGGCTACATAGCTGTCAGTAGAGGTCTATGAATATATATGAATATCAAGAATATAGTAATTTTACTGCTATTTTAAAAATACATAAGATTCTGTTGTGATAAAACAAATGCAAAATTCATTTTAGCTCCTTATTTTATATTTCATAAATTGATGCATATTTGAAAATACATTTTAAAGGGAGATAAGGATGACACAGGAGTGGCAACACTTTGATCATTATTGAGGCAAGGTGATAGGTACATGGAGGTTCATTGTATTATTTCTAGCTGCTTTCAAGTATGGTTGAAGTTTTCCATAACAAAAATTTAGAATTTTTAAGATTTGGGTGTGTTTGAATTTGTCAAGAGAAGTGTGTACTGTGAAGAAAAAGAAAGAATGCTTTTCCAGTGATGTTTTGGGAAACACTGAGGCTGAGGTCACTGGATATCTTGGTGGCCATTTGTAAAATGGGGATGTCAACCACTACCTCAGACACAAGTCCAGGAAAGGAGTAGGCCTGTGAGCTTTCAGTAAAATGCTTACAGTTCCAGGGTGAGGAGGATTGTCTAACACAAACTCTCAGCACAGAACCCATCATCCTTCACTTATGGTAGTTAAAAGAGGTACCAACCCCACCCCAGAGGAAAAGCCAGAAAGTAAAATGGGTCTTGATGTAAATGTTTTGGCCAGAATGATGGAAAGTGGGAACCAATGACAAATGTAAATACATGAAAATCAGTGCTAGAGAAACTGGGAGGAAGATGGAAGATATAAGGAGGGAAAGAAATTGTGCCTGTTTTTTAAATGACTGAATTGAAGAGAAATGCAATGGAAGAAAACAAAAGAGCAGAAAATAAAGGGTAAGAGGGAGGGTAGCAGGAAAGAGCAGTGAGGAGATGAAGGTGCTCAGGGCCCCAGCACTGCCAAAGCCCTTGTAGCTGTACCCTGCTAACAAAGCTGAATCCCTACCTGGAAAGAATTGCCATTTGGGGAGCAGTGAGGCAAAGCTGAGACTGAGAGATCAAATGAGAACCTCAGCCAGCCAGTGCAGGAAGACTGGCAATCACAGAGCCATCATTAATCCCAGAGGGCAGAAGTGAGTCAGGAGGTGGCCTGCACTGCCTAAGCCTTGCCCAGCAGCACCAGTTCTGAGAGCCAGGGGATGCGACCCCAGGGGAACCCTTTGGGAACAGTAATGGTGTTGGACTGGAGGGGATGGGTAACCAGGTAGGAGCTGTGAAGTTCAATGACCCTTGAAATACCAGTGACAGCATAGAAGGCAGAGGGGTAGCATATAGATAACAGGGTGGGCAGTAACTTGTCTGACCTAGGTCTTCCCTGCAGCATCCCCACCCAGGGATCTGTCAGTTTCATCCTCTTCAGGAACAGATAACACACCCACCAGGGACAACCCTGTTTTCATTCAAGGACTCAGCCAGAGTGTTTCCTTTTCTTAAACTGAAACCATCTTTTCCCTACACTTTCAATCCCCTGGACTAGAGTCATTTCCTTCCTCTGCCATGAAATACTCCCTGATTACTCAGCCCATAAAAATACCTTAGAAATCAAAACTAAATACTCTTCTTGGCTCTTGGAGCCCCTGCTGCATAGCTTTTATTTAGCCTCTGCAGCATTTGACTTTTCTTGGGTTGGCCCTTGTCTGCCTCACTTCAAGGTAACATCTGTCTTCATGTCGTCTGCATTCTGCCACTGACTAGTTGAGTGCTTGGAATGACCTAGTTAGTCTTGCTGTGCCTCAGCTTCCATCATCCATTAAATTGGGGTGATGATAGTACACAGTTCATAAAGCAGCTGTGAATGATCCTAAACTATGACAAGTGCTTACAAAGGTCTAGTTCCATGAGCCACAGCAGCTACATACTTTTATCCACTGAATAAACAGAGCCCAAAATGTGACCATGTATAACCAATTTTTGCCCTCTCAGCCTCATGTCTTGGGGGAAGACTGGAGCTTGCAGGGAAGACTGGAGCCCCTCATGAGGCACAGAGGGCCCCAGGAGCTTGGATGGACGTGGCACAATGGACTTTCAATAGGTGTTTGGTGAATTGATGTGATAACATGCTCATCAGAATTTTGGTGAATGAATGTTGAATGAATTTGAAATCAAAGACCAAACCACAACACCCATGAAGAGGAAATGAGAGGATGGTTCTAGACAGAGTGAGGGTTACATCGCAGAGAAACAATGGAAAAGCAGCCAGCACTCTGGGCGGGGCTCAGAAACCCCAGACTGTGTGAAGTGTGCTTAGAGTTGTTTTTGTTTTTCCCTTTCAGATGACAGTAGTGGCTGTTTTTTTTTTTTTTTCTTTTTCTGATTTTTCAGAGTTTCAAGTAGTAAGTTAGGGGACTCATAAGAATCACTGTAAATAAACAAAATGGAACACATCTTCATGCCTGCTGGCTGGTAACTTTGGTTTCTGTGGTTTTTAACCCTGGTATTTAATAGAGTCTCTGAAACAAAACAGGGTTAAAGAGCTGTGCTCAGGAGCCCAGGTTTGGGCCTTTTCAGAAGCCACCATAGGAACTGTTCCAAAAAACAGTTTAAAAGAAAAATGGAAAAAATGGATTGGCAATGACAAGCATATCTGCCACATAAGACAGTCTAGCATTGTATTAAAATTGGAGATGCAGATAGAAAAACTGCAGGGGCAATCAATCCCTCAGAGAGCAGGGAATATGATCTGGATCCTGCTTCATCTCTGGCAGTCAGGATAAGTGGTCCCCTCCAATTCTGTAGCCCCCTGGCTTGGGGTCACCAAGCCTTTAGGGAAGCCTGAGGCAGTAGTAGGACTTTGAGACTCAGGTTAACAGCTGGATATGGTTTTTGGCACATCTACACTTACAGGAAGGGACAATGGGAATTTCTAGATGGATCAATGAGAGCAAAGGGATTTGGGGCACTGGGAGGTGGGGCACATTCACTATAGATGTTGGTGGTGTGAAAGTACTGGACTTACTGTGGGCTTTCAGAAAAGGCTAGAGTGGGGACAGCCACTATGGTTTAAAGAAGAGCAGGGAGTGGTCTGGATGCAAGGAATGGGGGGAGGGTGGAAGCTGTGCAGCTGGTAGAAGGAGTGAAGGCAGTTGCCACTCAAGAGTTGCTGCCCCTGCAAAGGAGCTTCTCAACCAGCCCAACAGGGCCAACGTTTCTGCCCATGGGCTCCAGCTGGCTTCTTTACAGGAAACAAGCAAGGTCTCTATCTGCTAGGGGACCTGCAGACTCCTACCCTGGATTCCAACTCTTGTTTTCCCAGACTTCTGGGCTTCTGAAACTTTCCCCATCACATTTCCAGGACCTGGTCATCTGCCTGCCTGGCCAGTTCTGTAGCCTTCTAGGTGGGACCTCTACCAGTCTCGATGAGCTTCTGATCCTTCCCTGAGCCTAGCCTGCCCTGGCTCAATGCCACCCAAGTCCTTGCAGTGCAGATTCCATTTGGAAGGATGAGGAGTGGGGATATCTTCTGCTGGGGTTGGGAGAAGGGACATAAATATGGAGCATGTTCTTGGCTGTTATCATCTATGTACAGGCAGTGGGAGGACTCTGAAGTGCTGAGTGGGGGACCAACATGGGAGAAATTATTGTAGCTCCACCTAGAAAGTTATAAAACAGATAGAATTTAGCAATAAGGAGGGATGCATATTTGAATGACAATAATGAGAAGGTTCAACCTGACCATGGATTCCACTTGCGTCATTGCTTCAGGGCAGCTTATTCTGCCCCCAAACTCCACTGTCTCTGTGTCCCTGAGCATTCTTGGCTCTTGCCAAACTTCCTAATTTAGACTGAGACATCCACATGCAAGCATCTCCTGAGCAGTGAGTGCCAGTAGGGGAGACTTCATTGCATTAGGCATGTGGACAGTGGGTGAGCACACCTATCATCGCTTGTCACCTATCTAGTGACTTATGCAATCTTTAAAAAAAAACTCACACATACACACAACACACAAAACAATGTGTGTTTCAATGGTTGAGTTTCACCAGGAGAGTAAAAATTTTAGTGGAAATAATGATATAGCACTCATGTTTCACTGGCATTAAGCAGCTGCAAGCCAGGTGCCCAGAAAGGGGGACTGCGGCAGAGCCTGACTCAGTGGAAGGAAGTGGTGTGTTTCCATTGCAGAGCTCAAAAACAAGGTGGTTTGAGGAAAGGCTTGCGTGTCACTGGCATTTCCCTGTTGTGTTTATGAAATAAGGTGGGAATAAAGCTTCAGGGTTTCTCTAATCTTGTCTTTTACAAGAAACCACGAAGCCCCCGTGGAACACCAGCAGGGGGCTGTGACAGCCCCAGGAGGTGCTGGGGAAACCCAAGAGCACCTGGCTAGGGAGGGAGGGGGGCACTGCAATGCCCAGCAATCTGAGGCCCTATTTTAGGGATGAAAACCTGAGGAGGCTCTTTGTCCAGTTGTTCCCTTCTCTAGATGGTCAGTGTGGGTGCAAACAGTAGGCACTGTGTAGATGGAACTGAATGTTCAGGCCAGGAAGAGGCACTGGGGTCCCTGGGAGGCATCTTAGAAGATGGATTTGCATACAGCAAATGTGGAAGATGCCAGTGTTCTTGAAACATACTGACCACCTGGAGCATACCATTTCCTCTGCACTGGTGTCATGGGAGGACTTTTACTAAAGTTGTCAGTTTTGCCAGAAACCAGCTCCATATTTCACAGGTCAGTTCACAATTTCTACTGCATGGGGGAGAGAATAACATTGAAGAGAACTTCCAAGCATCCAGCAAAGAGAGAGAATGACCCAGTAATGGTTTGGATGGTTTCCTTACCAGTGGGAAAGCAGGGTGGCATTCCCAAAATGAAGTGCTGACAAAGAGCTCAAACAGGAAAATGCCAAGGTGCTCAGGAGTGATCCTTCTCTTTCTGGATGGCAACATTTACCACAGTCTCCTAGCCCATGCAGCCCCAGAAACTAAGACACCTTTGAAGTACTATATCAGGGGTTCATTTCTATATTTAAACCAGAGTGAAAGACAATGAGCCAGATGAAAGGGTGCTTATAAACAGCAAATACAGAGTAAGCAGAGGTGCCTGCTAGTCATGCATCTGTGGCCAAGCCCTGATGTTCCACTCACCTGTTTGGGTTGTGATCAGACAGCAAAACAATGGGAGAAAAAAAATCCCCACAGGAGGCTTAGTGGAAAATCTTCTAACAAATAGAGTCAGAAGTGTAAGCACAGCAATCTTGAAACCACCTTCTCATCATTCAAATGTTGTTTTCAAAATTGTCTCTCTCCTTCGCCATTGCCTTGGCAGCCTTATAATTGATTCTTGGGCATGAAGTCCCATCTAGAGGCCACACAATGTGTCTCAAGTGCTATGGGCTAAATTGTATACCTCCTTCCACCAAATTCATACATTGATACCCTAATCCCCCATACCTCAGAATGAGACTGTTTTTGAAGGTGGGTTTTTTTAAAAATATAATTTATTGTCAAATTGGTTTCCATATAACACCCAGTGCTCATCTCAACAAGTGCCCTCCTCCCTGCCCATCACTCACTTTCTCCTCTCCCCCACCCCCCATCTATCCTTAGTTTGTTCTCAGTCCTTAACGGTCTCTTATGGTTTGCCTCCCTCCCTCACTGTAACTTTTTCTCTCCCTTCCCCTCCCCCATGGTCTTCTGTTAAGTTTCTCAAGATCCACATACATATGAATGAAAACACATGGTGTCTGTCTTTCTCTGCCTGGCTTATTTTACTTAGCGTAATACCCTCCAATTCCATCCACATTGCTGCAAATGGCCAGATTTCATTCTTTCTCGTTGCCAAGTAGTATTCCATTGTATATATAAAGCACATCTTGGGGCGCCTGGGTGGCGCAGTCGTTTAAGCGTCCGACTTCAGCCAGGTCACGATCTCATGGTTCGTGAGTTCCAGCCCCGCGTCGGGCTCTGGGCTGATGGCTCAGAGCCTGGAGCCTGTTTCCGATTCTGTGTCTCCTTCTCTCTCTGCCCCTCCCCCGTTCATGCTCTGTCTCTCTCTGTCCCCCCCCCAAAAAAAAATAAATAAACGTTAATAAAGCACATCTTTATCCATTCGTCAGTTGATGGACATTTAGGCTTTTTCCATAATTTGGCTATTGTTGAAAGTGCTGCTATAAACACTGGGTTACATGTGCCCTTATGCATCAGCACTCCTGTATCCTTTAGGTAGATTCCTAGCAGTGCTATTGCTGGGTCACAAGGTAGTTCTATTTTAATTTTTTGAGGAACCTCCACACTGTTTTCCAGAGTAGCTGCACCAGTTTTCATTTGAAAGTGTGGTTTTTTAGAGGTGATTAGGTTAAGATGAGGTCACACGAGTGGGCCTTAACCCAATAGAACTAATGTCCTTTTAAAAGAGGAAATTTGGACACAGACATACATGAGGGAAGACCATGTGAAGACACATGGAGAAGATGGCCACCTACAAGCCAAGGAGAGTGGCTCTCAGTAGAAACCAACCCTGCCAACACCTTGATCCTGGATTTCCAATCAAAGAACTGTGAGAAAATAAATTTCTGTTGCATAAGGCACTCAGTCTGTACTTTATTATGGCAACCCTAGCAAATTAATACATTGTGTTTCTAGAGACTAATTTTAAAAAATGAAAGAAGAATATTGGAAGTCAGTGAGACCCCTCACTTTATAAATGAGGCAACTGAGGCCTTCCAATCTAAAGTGACTTATATGAGGTCACACATTTAAATAGCAGTCAATCAATATTTACTGAGCATCCAGTAGGTGCCAGGCACTGTTTTAGCGCTAAGCAAGACTGACAGAGTCCCTGCCTTCACACAGCTTATATTATACCACAGGAATCAAAGAATAAATAAACACATTAATATGTGTTGTCGGGTAGTGAAAAGTGATATGGAGGAGAAATAAACAGGGTAAGTGAAGCCGCACTTGGTGAGTTCTAGAAGAGCAGGGAGGAGGGTGTGGCTGGAATGGAGAGTGAAGAGAGACTGCCAGGAGGTGAAGTCAGAGTGGAAGGGGGAGCTAGTCCTGGTAATACACAGTAAGCACTGGGGCTTTGCTGTAGGTGGAATGAGGAGTCTGGGAGAGTTTTGAGGAGGCCTGACAGTTCCTGTCTTCATTGTGAAGCCATCACCTGGGCTGCACATGGAGGACTGGCTAACCCAGGAAGCAAAGAGTGGAAACAGAGCAACTATGAGGCCACTGCAGTGCCCAGGTGAGAAGTACAGTGCTAGTGGTGGGTAAACTCTGGATCTATTTTTAAGAAGAGTGGACAATATTTGCTCATAGATTATATTGGGGTGCAAGAGAGAAAAAGAAGACTAAAGAATGATTTCAAGAGTTTGGGCTGAGCTCTTGATAGAATGGGGATGTGTGAAAAATCAGGTTTTAAGCACACAAAGCTGGAAGCACTTGTCAGACCCTCAACTGGACTTGGCAAGTGGTTAGCTTCTGGCCTCACCAGCCTGAACCAGAAAGAAATCAAGGCTGTAGATGTAAAAACTTAGGAATGGGGCACACGGAGGTGGTATTTCAGGTACTCAGCTTGGACAGACTCACTGTGTACAGAAGATAACTGAGAGGGTCAGAGAAAAGAGGAGAAGCCACACAGAGTGGGAAGCCACAAAGCTGAGAACTAGGACAAGGCTTCCAGGAATACAGCAGAGGCAGCATTTCAAGAGGGAGTGAGTGTTGACTGTGTATTTGCTGCTGAGACATTGACACAGGGACTGGGAAATGAATGCTGGCTTTGGCAAGTGAAAGTTCGGTGGCATTAACAGCTGTTTTGGTGGGGACAATGAGACAAAAGTCTGAGTCAGAGTATGAGTAGAAGGGATGGTAAGGATAAGCAATTCAAGGGGTTTTGGCTATCAGAGAAGCAAAGAAATGGGGCAGTGGCTGGAGGGATGTGTGGGATCAAGGTAAGGATTTTCGAGGTCGGAGATATAGTGCCTGTTTGTATGCTGCTGAGAATTATGCAGTTTGTTCATGCATGGAAGACAGAAAGGGAACAAATGCTCCACTGATGTCCTTGAAGAGGCAGTGGGCGGGGTGGGGGGGAGGGGTGGAAGAGGCTGGAGGTGGTGGCGGCAGGCACAGGCACTCCTCCACTGTAATGAGGGATACATGACTGTTTCCACAAGCCACTCCCCACTTCTTCATTACTCATAGAACCCAGATTTTGTCCACCACCTGTGAGAGGCTATATCATTCAGGAGAGGTTGAGTCTCCCCTAGGCCCCTCAAGTGAACATTGTTTGGTGTAAGCCAGTTGCAGAGATCTGTCTTCTTCCCAAGACATATCCTTAATGCAGGCAAATACAGTTCTGAGAAGGCCTCACTTGAATGAAGGCATATGAGACAAAAATATTCCCTTCTTTTGCCTGCCTTACGTTTGGCATCTCGAGGGACCAGTTTAATTAGAAAAGCTATGCATTGCTAATGGCAGTAGCCTGGGTCCATGAAACTAACGCTGGGTCAACCCTAGAGCTGCCACCTCCAGGCTTCTCACTAAGTTAAATAATAAATGCCATTGCTCTTTCCAACACATCATACAGTATCTACAGTATCTGGGTTTTTATTTACTTTTGGCAAACAAGCAAAGAAGATCCGTGCTAGTTCCATAGTTATTGGTAGTTCTGGAGTAATCAGCCCCACAAGAGTGTGAATGAGACCAAAAATTCAGACACACACTCGTGACATGAACTGTAGGCACAGGGCATCCTGGAACTACAGGACCAGAATGTGTCCTTGGTACAGAGGCTTGCATGACACCTTTTGGGTACTTTCAGTAGGACTTTGGGAAAATAACTTAAATGATCTATGCTGCAGTTTCCTCAAATGTAAAGTGGATGTTATAATAGTACCTACCTTATAGAATTCTTGTGAGGATAAAATAAACTTACATGTGTTAAGCTGTTTAAACAGTGCCTGGTCTATACTAAGTGCTATGGTTTTAGCTATTAATTGGCCCTTTGCCTATGGCCATTTATTTCCTATTGTAAGAAATAATTAAAGACAAAAACAGCTAAAAATTATTGAACATGTATTATGTGCCAGGCACCACACAACGTGCTCTATTAGTTGTTATCTCATTAACCCAAACTGATTATTTATTCTCTGAGGACTGCTGTTAACCTTGAGCTACCCAAGAGTCTTTTTCTTTGGATCAGTCTCCCAAGAGGCTCCCAACATATTTCAGAAAGAAAAAAGTGTCACCTAGCTTAGCTTTGACAAATGTGCAAATGCTCCAGACAGGATCCCAGAGACTCTTGCTACAAGCCATTTGGACCCCTCATGGGGATCATCCAAGTTTCTTCTCTGCCCTGACATCCCTCCCTGAAGTGAAGGGAGTAGGACAAAGGACTCTAAAGGCAAAAGGGGGACAGAAGTGGGGCAACAATATCATCCATCAGATTGGGTGGGGAGTACCCCCTGTGGATGAACCTTTGAGTCCACCCACATTTCTCCTTGCTCCTCCATGTGGCCAGAGAGAATGACCCAGAGGGGCTTTCCCTTGTGTGACAAAGGAGGAGCCCCTTCCTTTGGACAAACAAGTTGTGCAAAGAAACACAGCAGGATGCCTTAGCCTGAGAAGGTAAAGGCCATACAAAGTCTTGGACAAATGCAAGGAGACCTGGAAGTGTTCCTTCCTGCTAGGGTGAATTGTCTGGTGTAGCATTCCTTGGCAAATTCTCTAAGACCTCGTCACTTCAGGTTCTCAACAAAGTTACATCCGATGTATGTACAGTTCAGATTTCCAATAAAAACTCCAAACACTTCTGTGGTCATGTCTCTGCTCAGAAACCTCCAAGTGCTTCTCGCAGTTCAGTGAATTAAGTCCAACCCCTCACAGGATTTTGAAATGACTGAAGCAGCATTTCTGGCAAAGGCTCAGACACACTGAAGGCTGCGTCCTGTACACAGAGCCCACAGGTTGAGACCTCACTCTGTGATGCTTACTATGTATGGCTTCAGAGCAAGGCAGCTCCCCTCAGGGCCAGCTAAGACAGCTGCTGCTGCTTCCATGAGGAGCTCAGTCTTACTGGCTCAGTGAGTGGGGAACAGTGATGAGTGCTGACCCTTCTTGCTTCTTAGGCCCTCATGTAATAATCCCATCACCAGTCCTCAAACCAAAGTTATTCTGGAAGGAGTCACTGGGGGCAGAGTACACTCTGAGCACTTCATAGATGTCTTAACTAATCATCACTCTAACAATATGAGGGTGGAATTACTCTACACAGTGTATAGACTAGGGCTGCTCAATAATATTTGATAAAGGTTATACAACTGGTGGGCAGTGGAAATGGAATTTGAGCTGAGGTTTGACCCCAAAGCTAGTGTATTTTTCTGCATCTATTGAAATGATTATACAGTTTTCCTTTTTTGTCTTTTCTTAAGATGAACGACATTTATTACTTTTCAAATGTTGAACCAGGCTTTCAGTTCTGGTCTAACTCCTCTTGGTCATATTTTATTCTTTTTATATATGGTTGACCCTTGAACAACATGGGTTTGTGCTGTGCATGTCCCCTTACATGTGATTTTTTTTTTAATTTTTTTTTTCAACGTTTATTTATTTTTGGGACAGAGAGAGACAGAGCATGAACGGGGGAGGGGCAGAGAGAGAGGGAGACACAGAATCGGAAACAGGCTCCAGGCTCTGAGCCAACAGCCCAGAGCCCGACGCGGGGCTCGAACTCACGGACCGCGAGATCGTGACCTGGCTGAAGTCAGACGCTTAACCGACTGCGCCACCCAGGCGCCCCTCATGTGATTTTTTTTTAATAAATACAATATGCTGTAAATGCATTTTCTTTCCCTTATGATTTTCTTTAAAACATTTTCCTTTCTCTAGCTTACTTTATTGTAAGAATACAGTATATAATACATATACAAAATACGTGCTGATCGACTGTTATTAGTAGGTCTCTGGTCAATAGTAGACTATTAGTAACTACTTTTGGGGGGAGTCAAAGTTATATGTGGATTTTCAACTACACAAGGCTCTATGTCCCTAACCTCTGCATTATTCAAGCTGTATTGCTGGATTCAATTTGCCAATATTGTATTAAGAATTTTAGAGTCATTGTTCATGAAGGATATTGGTTAGCAGTTTTCTTCTCTTGTAATGTCTTTGTATGGTTTTGGTATTAGGGTAATATGGGTATCATAAAATGAATTGAGTGTTACGTGGATCCTGAGAAACTTAACAGGAACCCATGAGGGAGGGGGAGGAAAAAAAAGAGAGGTTAGAGTAGGAGAGAGCCAAAGCATAAGAGACTCTTTTTTTTTTTTCTTTTTAATTTTTTTTTCAACGTTTATTTATTTTTGGGACAGAGAGAGACAGAGCATGAACGGGGGAGGGGCAGAGAGAGAGGGAGACACAGAATCGGAAACAGGCTCCAGGCTCTGAGCCATCAGCCCAGAGCCCGACGCGGGGCTCGAACTCACGGACCGCAAGATCGTGACCTGGCTGAAGTCGACACTTAACCGACTGCGCCACCCAGGCGCCCCAAGAGACTCTTAAAAAATGAGAACTGAGGGCTGATGGGGAGTGGGAGGGAGGGGAGGGTGGGTGATGGGTATTGAAAAGGGCATCTTTTGGGATGAGCACTGGGTGTTGTATGGAAACCAATTTGACAATAAATTTCATATATTAAAAAAAAATAAAAAAAAAAAATAAAATGAATTTGGAAACGTTCCCTTCTATATTTTGAACAAGTTCTATATTCTAAAAGAACTTAATTATTCTTTAAGCGTTTTATAGAATTCACCAGTGAATTCACCTCTGAGCTTGGAGGTGTCTTTAGGTGGGAGGATTTTAAACTCTGAACTCAAATTATCTGATAGATACAGAATGATTTAGGTTATCTAATTCTTGAATGAACTTTGGTAGTTTGTCTTTCAATAAATTTGCCCATTTCATTCATGATATCAAATGTATTGGCATAAAACTGTTCATAAAGTCCCTTATTAGCCATTTAATGTCTATAGAATCTGGAGTAATAGCCCTACTTAGATCTCTGACATTGGTCATTTGTGTCTTCTTTTTCCTACACCATTCTGGTCATAAATTTATCAATTTTATTGACTTTTTTCAAAGAACTACATTTTGGTTTTGTTGATTTCTTCTATCTTTTTTTTTTGTTTTGTTTTCAATTTTACTCATTTCTGCTCTTATATTGATGATTTCCTTCCCCGTGTTTCCTTTAGACTTCATTTGCACTTCTTTTCTTATTTTCTTAAGGTGAAAGCTTAAAGTATGGATTTCAGACCTTTCTTGGTATTTTATTTATTCATTCATTCATTCATTCATTCATTTTTAGAGAGAGAAAGAGCATGAGTGGGGGAGAGAGGCAGAGAGAGAGAGAGATATCTTAAGCAGGCTCCACACTCAACACAGAGCCTGATGTGAGGCGTGATCCCATGACTCTGGGAACATGACTTGAGCCAAATTCAAGAGTCAGACTCTTAACTGAGCCACCCAGGCTCACCTGCTGTTTTCTCAGATAAGCATTTAATACTATTCATTTCCTTTTAAGCGCTGCTCTCAATGTGTCCCACAAATTTTGATGTATTGTATTTTCATTCACTTAAAAATATTTTCTAAGTTACGTGGCTATTTCTCTTTGAAACTATGGGATGTTTAGAAGTGTGTTTTTAATGTTTTATATTTTATATTGGTGAACGATCCATTTGCACTTGCAAAAAATGTGTATTCTGCTATTGTTTGGTGAAGAGTTTTAAAATGTCAATTATGTAAGTTTGTTGACAGTATTATTCAGGTCCTCTATATCTTTATCGATTTTATCTCTATTCTGTCAGTTATTACAAGTGTATTTATTACAGCTATAGACCCGTATATTTCTCCTCTTAGTTTTAACATTTCCGTTTTATATGAATCAAAGTTTTTATTAGGTACATACACATATAAAATTACTTTTTCTTCTTAATGAATTGATCTTTTGGGCATTAAATAATGCTCCCTGTTGGGGCACCTGGGTGGCTCAGTCGGTTGAGCGTCCAGCTTCGGCTCACAGTTTGTGGGTTTGAGCCCCGCATCAGGCTCTGTGCTGACGGCTTGCTCAGAGCCTGGAGCCTGCTTCAGATTTTGTGTCTCCTTCTCTCTCTGCCCCTCCCCTGCTCATGCTTTGTCTCATTCTGTTTCTCAAAAATAAATAAATGTAAAAAAAATTAAAAAAATAAGGCTTCCTGTTATCATTGGTAATAGTTGCTGTTCTAAAGTTTACTTTTTCTGATATTAATATTGTCATTGTAACTTAATTTTGAGTTTGTAGGTATACTTTCTTCCATTCTTTTACTTTTGGCTATCAATGTTTTTATATTTTACAGTGAGATTTTTGTACGGAGAATATAATTGGGCTTTTCTTCCTTCCTTCCTTCCTTCCTTCCTTCCTTCCTTCCTTCCTTCCTCTCTTCCATCTGTAATCTGTTTTTAACTAGGAATTTTGCATTTATTGTAATTATTGACGTAGTTGGATTTAAATTTATCAACTTGCCAATTATTATTTGTTTCACTTGTTCCTTGTTCATTTTTTTTTCTTTATTCCCTCTCTTCTTTCAATCAAATACTGGATTGACTATTTATTATTCTAGTAAAATAATCTCCACTGTTGTTAGTATGTTTAAAAAGTTCCTTGTTGGGGCGCCTGGATGGCTCAGTCAGTTAAGCGTCCGACTTCAGCTCAGGTCATGATCTCATGGTCCATGAGTTCAAGCCCCGCGTTGGGCTGTGTGCTGACAGCTCAGAGCCTGGAGCCTGTTTTGGGTTCTGTGTTTCCCTCTCTCTCTGACCCTCCCCTGTTCATGCTCTGTCTCTGTCTCAAAAATAAATAAACGTTAAAAAAAAATTTTTTTTTAAATAAAAAGTTCTTTGTTGGGGCGCCTGGGTGGCTCAGTCAGTTAAGTGTCCAACTTCAGCTCAGGTCATGATCTCACGGTTCGTGAGTTCAAGCCTCACATTGGGTCCTATGCTGACAGCTCAGGGCCTGGAGCCTGCTTCAGAGTCTGTATCTCCCTCTCTCTCTGCTCCTACCTCCCTCCACTTGTGCACGGTCTCTCTCTCTCTCTCTTAAAAATAAAATAAACATTCAAAAAAAAATAAACAAAAAGTTCTTTGCTAGTGGGTATTATAGGGTTTATATTAACATATTCAACTTCTCATGCTATACCTTCAAATAATTTACCACTTCCATATAGTGTATAAACTTAAATTATGGTTTTCTCCTTTCTTTTTTTTCTTTAAAAAAATTTTTTAATATAATTTATTGTCACATTGGCTACCATATGGTGTGTAAAGTGTGCTCTTGGTTTTTGGAGTAGATTCCCATGGTTCATTGCTTACATATAACACCCAGAGCTTATCCCAACAAGAGCCCTCTTCAATGCCCATCACCCATTGTCCCCTCTTCCCCACCCCCACATCCACCCTCAGTTTTTAAGAGTCCCTTATGGTTTGCCTCCCTCTCTCTCTGTAACTATTTTGTCCCCTTCCCATGCCCCGTGGTCATCTGTTAAGTTTCTCAAGATGCACATATGAGTGAAAACATATGATGTCTGTCCTTCTCTGACTGACTTATTTCACTCAGCATAGCACCCTCCAGTTCTATCCACGTTGTTGCAAATGACCAGATTTCATTTTTTCTCATTGCCAAGTAGTTTTCCATTGTATATATAAACCACATCTTTCATCCATTCATCAGTTGATGGACTTTTAGGCTTTTTCCATATTTTGGCTATTGTTGAAAGCACTGCTATAAACATTGGGGTACATGTGCCCCTATGCATCAGCACTCCTGTATCCTTTGGATAGATTCCTAGTAGTGCTATTGCTGGGTCATAGGGTAGATCTATTTTTAATTTTTTGAGGAAGCTCCACACTATTTTCCAGATTGGCTGCATCAGTTTGCATTCCCACCAGGAGTACAAGAGGGTTCCCATTTCTCCACATTCTCACCAGCATCTGTAGTTTCCTGAGTTGTTCATTTTAGCCACTCTGACCGGTGTGAGGTGGTATCTCAGTGTGGTTTTGATATATATTTCCTGATGCTGAGTGACATTGAGCATCTTTTCATGTGTCTGTTGGTCATCTGGATGTCTTCTTTGGAAAAGTGTCTATTCATGTCTTCTGACCATTTCTTCATTGGATTATTTGTTTTTCAGGTGTTGAGTTTGGTAAGTTCTTTTTTTTTTTAATATGAAATATATTGTCAGTTGGTTTCCATACAACACCCAGTGCTCATCCCAACAGGTGCCCTCCTCAATGCCCATCACCCACTTTCCCCTCCCTCCCACTCCCCATCAACCTTCAGCTTATTCTCAGTTTTAAGAGTCTCTAATGGTTTGCCTCCTTCCCTCTCTGTAACCTTTTCCCTCTTCCCCTCCCCCATGGTCTTCTGTTAAGTTTCTTAGGATCCACATAAGAGTGAGAACATATGGTATCTGTCTTTCTCTCTATGACTTATTTCACTTATAACACTCTCTGGTTCCATCCATGTTGCTGCAAAAGGCCATATTTCATTCTTTCCCATTGCCACGTAGTATTCCATTGTATATATAAACCACGACTTCTTTATCCATTCATCAGTTGATGGACATTTAGACTCTTTCCATACTTTGGCTATGGTTGAAAGTGCTGCTATAAACATTGGGGTAAGAGTACCCCTACACATCAGCACTCCTTTATCCCTTGGGTAAATTCCTAGCAGTGCTATTGCTGGGTCATAGGGTAGACCTAGTTTTAATTTTTTGAGGAAACTCCACGCTGTTGTCCAGAGTGGCTACACCAGTTTGCATTCCCACCAACAGTGCAAGAGTGTTCCTGTTTCTCCACATCCTCACCAGCATCTATAGTCTCCTCATTTGTTCATTTTAGTCACTCTGACTGGCATGAGGTGATATTTCAATGTGCTTTTGGTTTGTATTTCCCTGATGAGGAGCGACGTTGAGCATCTTTTCATGTGCTTGTTGGCCATGTGGATGTCTTCTTTAGAGAAGTGTCTATTCATGTCTTCTACCCATTTCTTCACTGGATTATTTGTTTTTCAGATGTGGAGTTTGGTAAGTTCTTTATAGATTTTTGATACTAGCCCTTTGTCTGATATGTCATTTGCAAATATATTTTCCCATTCTGTTGGTTGCCTTTTAGTTTTGTTGATTGTCTCCTTTGCAGTGCAGAAGCTTTTTATCTTCATGAGGTCCAATTTTTTTTTTTTTTTTTTTTTTTTGCTTTTAATTCCCTTGCCTTTGGGGATGTGTCGAGTAAGAGATTGCTACGGCTGAGGTCAGAGAGGTCTTTTCCTGCTTTCTCCTCTAAGGTTTTGATGGTTTCCTGTGTCACATTCAGGTCCTTTATCCATTTTGAGTTTATTTTTGTGAATGGTGTGAGAAAGTGGTCTAGTTTCAACCTTCTGCATGTTGCTGTCCAGTTCTCCCAGCACCATTTGTTAAAGAGGCTGTCTTTTTTCTATTGGATGTTCTTTCCTGCTTTGTCAAAGATGAGTTGACCATACGTTTGTGGGTCTAGTTCTGGGGTTTCTATTCTATTCCATTGGTCTATGTGTCTGTTTTTGTGCCAATACCATGCTGTCTTGATGATGACAGCTTTGTAGTAGAGGCTAAAGTCTGGGATTATGATGCCTCCCACTTTGGTCTTCTTCAATATTACTTTGGCTATTTGGGGTATTTTGTGGTTCCATACAAATTTTAGGATTGCTTGGTCTAGCTTCAATAAGAACGCCGGTGCAATTTTGATTGGGATTGCATTGAATGTGTAGATTGCTTTGGGTAGTATTGACATTTTAACAATATTTATTCTTCCAATCCATGAGCACAGAATGTTTTTCCATTTCTATCTTCTTCAGTTTCCTTCATAAGCTTTCTATAGTTTTCAGCATAGAGATCTGTTACATCTTTGGTTAGGTTTATTCCTAGGTATTTTATGCTTCTTGGTGCAATTGTGAATGGGATCAGTTTCTTTATTTGTCTTCCTGTTGCTTCATTATTAGTGTATAAGAATGCAACTGATTTCTGTACATTAATTTTGTATCCTGCAACTCTGCTAAATTCATGTATCAGTTCTAGCAGACTTTTGGTGGAGTCTATTGGATTTTCCATGTATAGTATCATGTCATCTGCAAAAAGTGAAAGCTTGACTTCATCTTTGCCAATTTTGATGCCTTTGATTTCCTTTTGTTGTCTGAATGCTGATGCTAGCACTTCAGCACTATGTTAAACAACAGCGGTGAGAGTGGACATCCCTGTCATGTTCCTGTTTTCAGGGGGAAAGCTCTCAGTTTTTCCCCATTGACAATAATATTAGCTGTGGGCTTTTCATAAATGGCTTTTATGATCTTTAAGTATGTTCCTTCTATCCTGACTTTCTCGAGGGTTTTTATTAAGAAAGGATGTTGAATGTTGTCAAATGCTTTTTCTGCATCTATTGACAGGATCATATTCTTTCTTTTATTAATGTGATGTATCACATTGATTGATTGCGAATATTGAACCAGCCCTGCAGCCCAGGAATAAATCCCACTTGATCATGGTGAATAATTCTTTTTATATGCTGTTGAATTTGATTTGCTAGTATCTTGGGAATTTTTACATCCATGTTCATCAGGGATATTGGCCTGTAATTCTCCTTTTTTGTGGGGTCTCTTTCTGGTTTGGGAATCAGGGTAATGCTTGCTTCGGAGAATGAGTCCAGAAGCTGTCCTTCCATTTCTATTTTTTGGAACAGCTTGAGAAGGTTAGGTACTACCTCTGCTTTAAATGTCTAGTAGAATTCCCCTGGGAAGCCATCTGGCCCAGGACTCTTATTTTTGGGGAGATTTTTGACAATTGATTCAATTTCTTCACTAGTTATGGATCTGTTCAAATTTTCTATTTCTTCCCATTTTTTGGTACTGTGTATGTGTATCTAGAAATATGCCCATTTCTTCCAGGTTGACCACTTTGTTGGCATATAATTTTTCATAGTATTCTGTAATAATTGTTTGTATTTCTGTGGTGTTGGTTGTGATCTTTCCTCTTTCATTTGTGATTTTGTCTATTTGGGTCCTCTCTCTTTTCTTTTTGAGAAGTCTGGCTAGTGGTTTATCAATTTTGTTTATTTTTTCAAAAAAACATCTCTTAGATTCATTGATCTGTTCTCCTGATCTATTTTGTTTATTTCTGCTTTAATATTTATTATTTATCTTCTGCTAGTTTTGGGGTTTCTTTGCTGTTCTGCTTCTAGTTTTTTTGGTGTGAGTTAGGTTTTGTATTTTGGATTTTTCATGTTTCTTTAGATAGGTCTGGATTGCAATGTATTTTCCTCTTATGACTGCCTTTGTCTCATCCCAAAAGTTTTGGACTGTTGAGCTTTCATTTTAAGTTTCTTCCATATATTTTTAAATTTTTCTTTAATTGCCTGGTTGACTCATTCATTCTTTAGTAGGATGTTCTTTAACCTCCATGCATTTGGAGGATTTCCAAACTTTTTCTTGTGGTTGATTTCAAGTTTCATAGTGCTGTAATCTAAAATATGCATGGTATTATCTCAATTCTTTCATATTTATTGAGGGCTGTTTTGTGACCCAGTATGTGATCTATCTTGGAGAACGTTCCATGTGTACTCGAGAAGAAAGTATATTGTGCTGCTTTGGGATGTAGAGTTCTAAATATATCTGTCACGTCCATCTGGTCCAATGTGCCATTCAGGGCCATTGTTTCTTTACTGATTCCCACTAGGTGATCTGTGCATTGTTGTAAGTGGAGTATTAAAGTCCCCTGCAATTACCATATTCTTAACAATAAGGTTGCTTATGTTTGTGATAATTGATTTATATATTTGGGTTCTCCCAAGTTGGAGGAATAAACATTTACCATTGTTAGCTCTTCTTGATGGATAGACCCTGTAATTATATAATGCCCTTGTTCATCTCTTGTTATGGCCTTTAGTTTAAAATCTAGTTTGTCTGAGGGGCGCCTGGGTGGCTTCGTTGGTTAAGCGTCTGACTTCAGCTCAGGACATGATCTCCTGGTCCGTGAGTTCGAGCCCCACCTCGGGCTCTGTGCTGACAGCTCAGAGCCTGGAGCCTGTTTCGGATTCTGTGTCTCCCTCTCTCTCTGCTCCTCCCCTGTTCATGCTCTGTTTCTGTCTCAAAAGTAAATAAACGTTAAAAAAATTTTTTTATATCTAGTTTGTCTGATATAATAATGGCTACTCCAGCTTTCTTTTGACTTCTAGTAGCATGATAGATGGCTTTTCATCCCCTCACTTTCAATCTGAAGGTGTCCTTGGGTCTAAAATGGGTCTTTTGTAGACAGCATATAGATGGGTTTTTTTAAATCCCCTGTGTCTTTTGACTGGGGCGTTTAGTCCATTTAAATTCATAGTTATTGAAAGAGATGGATTTAGTGTCATTGTATTATGTATAGGTTTAATGCTTGTGGTGATGTCTCTGGTCCTTTGTGGTCTTTGTAGCATTCCACTCATAGAGTTCCCCTTAGGATCTCTTGCAGGGCTGGTTTAGTGGTCATGAACTCCTTCAGTTTTTGTTTCCCAGGAAAATATTTTTCTCACCTTTTATACTTTTTAAAAATTTTTTTAATGTTTATTTTTGAGAGAGAGACATACAGAGTGCTAGTGGGGGAGGGTCAGAGAGAGACACAGAATCTTAAGCATGCCTCAAGCTCTGGGCTGTCAGAACAGAGCCCAATGCAGAGCTTGAACTCACAAACCCTGAGACCATAACACAAGCGGAAGTCAGACACTTAACCAAGTCACCCAGGTGGCCTCTCTCCTTTTATTCTGAATGAAAGCCTTGTTGGATAAAGGATTCCTGGCTGCATATTTTTCCTATTCAGCATATTGACTATTTCCTGCCACTTCTTTCTGGTCTGCCAGGTTTCAGTGGACAGGTTTGCTACTACCCTTAAGTCCCTACCCTTGTAAAGTCCTAGCTGCTTTCCGAATTCTCTATCTTTGTATTCTGTTAGTTTCACTATGATGTGCCATGGAGAAAACCTATCCTTGAATGTGAAAGGAATTCTCTGTGCCTCCTGGATTTGGATGTCAACTTCCTTCATCAGATTAATCAAGTTCTCAACAATAATTTTTTCAAATAAACCTTTTGTTCCTTTCTCACTTCTTATTCTGGAACTTCTATTGTGTAGATATTATTATATTTCATTGAATCACTTAGTTCTGTAATTCTCCCCTTGTGGTCTAGGATTTTATTATCTCTCTTTTTATCAGCTTCATCATTTTCCCATGATTTTAGCTTCTATTTCATTTATCTTCCCTTCTGCTTCCTCCATCCTCGCTTTCACTGCATCTAGTTTATTTTGTACCTCATTTACAACATTTCTTAATTCATTGTGACAATTTCTTAGTTTCTTGATCTCTGGAGCAGTAGATTCTCTGCTGTCTTCTATGCTTTTTTCAAGCCCATCTATTAATCTTATGACTATTATTCTAAATTCTTGATCAGATAAATTGTTTATATTTGTTTTGAGTAATTCTCTGTCATTTCTTCCTGGAATTCTTTTTGAAAATTCTTCCATTTCATCATTTTGGCCATTTTTCTGTCCTTTATGTATTTTAATATCTTGTTATGTGTCCTGCATCCATGTACACTACTATATTAAGAAGGGGTCATACACTGTCCACAGCCTGGCCCTTCAGGAAGTGTTTTTGGAATGTGTTGCATGCTCTCTGTTGTTGTGACTCTGCTCATCTCCCTACTGGTAGTGGGGCTTTGGAGCTTGCACCAGGTGTGTTTTGATTTGTTCACTGAAGTAATCCTGAAAAAAAAACTTAAAAGTGGGGTGGTTGTAGGAGAAGACTTATCTCTTGTGAAGAGAGAAATGACAGGGGTGGGAAAAAAGAAAAGAAAAAAAATTGACCAGGCATAGAATCAGAGAAACTATACAGCTTAATCCAGAAAGAGAAAAGGAGGGGTAAATAAAGGAGATACAGAAGAGGAGTAAAAGTAATAGATTAAAAATATCTATTTAAACAAACCAACAACCAGAATAGAGAAGGGAAGAAATAATAGGAAGAAATGGAAGAAAAAAAATATATAATAATTGACCAAGAATCAAATTAGAAAATGCAAAACCGTTGGACTGATGGTGCCCTAGAACTGGTGGCTGCACTGGTCTGGAAAAGGGGCCGTTTGGTTCAGTCAGTGTCAATCTTACTCTAGTAGATACACAGTTACTGTGCATAGAGGGGAATGGTTTGGTGTAGGCTGGTCCCATCTCCACTGTGGGCCTGCTCTCCCTTCCCTGAAGCCCTACCTTGTTGGTGATGGGGAGAAAAATGGCCACACCCCAGTATCTCCTCCCCAGACCAGGTGTCCCAGACCACTCTGTTCAGGCCATCCTCACGGTGCCACATGGACTTGAGTGGGATGGTTTGTCCCACTCTACAGTCTCTCATACCTTCCAGGTGGTTGGCTGGGATTCAAACCCTGATGTCTTAAAGGATCCCACTCCACATGCCTTAGTCATGGGGTAGGGCCACTCCACCCAACCAGCTGACAAAAGGCCTCTGGTTGGAGGGTGCCTGCATGGTCTTTTGTCCTTGGAGTCGCTATATACCTTCTTCCCACAACACTAAAGGGAGGGGACTGCTCTCTCTGCACCTCTGAACTAGCTACTGAACCTGGGGCTGCCCCCCCCACGCTATACCCCCCACAGGTGCATGTACAGTGAGGCAGACCCCAGTCCAAAGAAAGCCCTGCAACCCTCCATGATGATGCTGTCTGTTTTGTCTCTGCCAATTCACAATCACATACCCATAGCCCACTAAGTTGTCCCCATGGGCCCCTGGAGATGTTTCTGTCACTCTGTAGCCTGGATTCCTGGAATTCCAAGACTTCTGGCCTCAGTACTGCTGTATTTGAGGGATCAGGGAAGCTTGGGTGCCTTTATTCTCCACCATGTTGACTCCTCCCACCGGTATCTAGCTTTTTTTTTTTTTTTTTTTTTCTTTTTAACAAACAGACTTGGGCACCTGGGTGGATCACTTGTTTGAGCGTCCTATTCTTGATTTTGGCTTGGGTCATGATCTCATGTTTCACGGAAACAAGCCCTATGAAGGGCTCTGAGCTGACAGCACAGAGCCTGCTTGTTATTCTCTCTCCCTCTCTTTCTGCCCCTCCCAAGTCACACACTCTCTCTCTCAAAATAAATAAATAAACTTAAATAAAAACAAGCAGGTCAAAACACACATAGGATCAAGCTAATCTTGTTTATTTTTTCTGGACAAAATGACAAGATGGGGGAATTCATACCAAAAGAAAGAACAGGAAGAAGAAGTAATTGTCAGAGATTTAATCAATATAGATATAAGATATCTGAGCTAGAATTTAAAACAATTATAAGGATACTAGCTTGACTTGAAAAAAAGCATAGAAGACACTAGAGAATCCCTTACTGGATAGATAAAAGAATTAAACTCTAGTCAGGTCAAAATTAAAATGCTATAACTGAGATGCAAACCCAAATGGATGTCATAACAATGAGGATGGATGAAGCAGAGGAACAAATCAATGATATAGAAGATTAAATTATGGAAAATAATGCAGCTGAAAACAAGGCAGGAAGGTATGGGATTGCAAATGTAGATTCAGAGAACTTAGCAACCCATTAAAATTGAGTAACTTTCATATCATAGGAGTCCTAGGGATGAAGAGAGGAAAAAAGAGGCCAGAGGGTTTATTTCAGCAAATCATAGCTGAAAACTTTCCTGGGAAAGAACAATGACATCACAATCTAAGAAACACAAAGAATTCCCATTAAATGGCTTGGAATGACACACTGGACTGGTTGGATTTAGCAGGTATATTCAGAACATTTCATCCTAAAACAGTGGAATACACAGTCTTTTTGAGTGCAGATGGACCATTCTCCAGAATATATCCCATACTGTGTCACAAATCGGCACTCAACAAGTACAGAAAGATTGAAATCATACCATGCATGTATTCAGACCACAGTGCTATGAAACTTGAACTCAACCATAATAAATAATTTGAAAACACCACATATAAATGGTAGTTAAAGAACATCTTACTAAAGTTGAATGTAATAACCAGAAAATTTAAAAAGAAATTAAAAAGATATATGGAAGCAAATGAAAATGAAAACAGGGTAGTCCAAAACCTTGGGATACAGCAAAGGTGGT
The DNA here is from genome assembly GCF_018350155.1 of Leopardus geoffroyi. Lineage (NCBI taxonomy): Eukaryota > Metazoa > Chordata > Mammalia > Carnivora > Felidae > Leopardus > Leopardus geoffroyi. The sequence continues at coordinate 28,561,633 of NC_059332.1, read as the reverse complement.
TTAGGAAGAAAGTATATTGCAAAACAGGCCTACCTCAAGAAGCAAGAAGAGTCTCAAATACACAACCTAACCTTATACCTAAAGGAGCTAGAAAAGGAACAGAAAATAAAGCTGAAAGCCAGAAGAAGGGAAAAAATAAAGATTAGAGCAGAAATAAATAATACAGAAACAAAAAAATCAATAGGACATATCAACAAAACTGAGAGCTGTTTCTCTGAAAGAATTAATAAAGTAGATAAACCCCTAGCCAGACTTATGAAAAAGGAAAGCTAAAGGACCCAAATAAATAAAATCATGAATGAAAAAGGAGAGATTACAACCAACCCCATAGAAATACAAACAATTATAAGAGAGTACTATGAAAAAGTATATGCCAACAAACTGGGAAATCTGTGAAAAATGAACAAATTCCTAGAAACTCACACACTACCAAAACTGACAGAAATGGGAAGAAATAGAAAATTTGAACAGACCTATAACCAGCAAAGAAATTGAATCAGTAATCAGAAATCTCCCAACAAATAAATCTTGGGCCAGATGGCTTCCAAGGGGAATTTTACCAGGAATTAAAAGAAGAGCTAATATCTATTCTTCTCAAAAGTTCTAAAAAAAAGAAATGGAAGGAAAACTTCCAAACTCATTCTATGAGGTCAGCATTACCTAGACTCCAAAACCAAAGACCCCACTAAAAAGGAGAATTAAGGAAAATATCCCTGATGAACCTGAATGCAAAAATTCTCAACAAGAGACCAGCACCAACAGTACATTAAAAGAATTAGGAACCACAATCGAGTGGGATTTATTCCTGGACTGCAAGCATAGTTCAATATTTGCAAATCAACCAATGTGATACACCACATTAATAAAAGAAAGGGTATGATCCTCTGGATAGATGCAGAAAAAGCATTTGACAAAATACAGGATCCATTCTTGTTTAAAAAAAAAAACTCAACAAAGTAGGGATAGGTAGAACATACCTCAACATCATAAAGGCCATATATGAAAGATCTACAGATAATATCAGCCTCAATGGGGAAAAACTGAGAGCTTTTCCTCTGTGGTAAGGAACAAGACACTGATGTTCACTCTCACCATTGCTATTTAACATAGTACTAGAAGTCTTGGCCTCAGAAGTCAGAAAACAAAAAGAAATAAAAGGCATCAAAATCAACAAAGAAGTCAAACATTAATTGTTTGCAGATTACATGATAATCTATATAGAAAACCTGAAAGACTTCACAAAAAAATTGCTAGAACTAATACATTCAGCAAAGTCGCAGGATATAAAAACAATGTACAGAAATCTGTTGCATTTCTATACACCAATAATGATGCAGCAGTAAAAAAAAAAAATCAAGAATCAATCCTATTTGCCACTCCACCAAAAACAATTAGATACATAAGGGTAAACCTAACCAAAGAGGTAAAGGACCTATACTCTGAAAACTATAGAACATTCATTAAAGAAATTGAAGAGGACACAAAGAAATGGAAAACATTCCATGTTTATGGATTGGAAGAACAAACATTGCTAAAATGTGTATACTACCCAAAGCAGTATACACACTTAATGCAATCCCCACCAAAATACTACCAGCATTTTTCACAGAACTAGAACAATCTTAAAATTTGTATGGAACCACAAAACACTGCAAATAGCCAATGTAATCCTGAAAGAGAAAATCAAAACTGGAGGCATGATGATTCCAGATTTCAAGCTATACTACAAAGCTGTAGTCATCAAGACAATATTGTACTGGCACAAAAAGAAACACACAAACCAGTGGAACAGAATAGAAAACCCAGAAATGAACCCACAACTATATGGTCAACTCATTTTTGACAAAGCAGGAAAGAATATCCAATAAAGACAGTCTTTTTAACAAGTGGTATTGGGAAACCTGGATGGTGACATACAAAGAATAACTGGACCGCTTTCTTACACCATACACAAAAATAAATTCAAAATGGATGAAAGACCTAAATGTGAGACAGGAAATCATAAAAATCCTAGTGGAGAACATAGGCAGCAACCTCTTTTACCTCAGCCATAACAACTTATTACTAGATCTTGCTGAAGCAAGGGAAATAAAAGCAAAAATTAAATATTGGCACTTCATCAAGGTAAGAACCTTCTGCGTGGTAAAGGAAATAACCAACAAAACTAAAAGGCAGCCTACGGAATGGGAGAATATTTTTGAAAACGACATAACAGATAAAGGGTTAGTATCCAAAATCTATAAAGAGCTTCTCAAACTCAACACTCAAAAAACAAATAGTTCATTTAAGAAATGTGCAGAAGAGGGGTGCCTGGGTGGCTCAGTCGGTTAAGTGGCTGATGTCAGCTCAGGTCATGATCTCAGTTTGTGAGTTTGAGCCCCGCGTCGGGCTCTGTGCTGACAGCTCAGAGCCTGGAATCTGCTTCAGATTCTGTGTTTCCCTCTCTCTGGCCCTCCCTCCCTCACACTCTGTCTGCCTGTCTCAAAATTAAATAAACATCAAAAAATAGTTAAAAAAAAGAAATGTGCAGAAGACATGAATAGGCACTTTTTTTAAAGAAGACACCCAGATGACTAAGAGACACATGAAAAGATGAACATCACTCATCATCTAAGAACTACAAATCAAAACTACAATGAGATACCACCTCACACCTGTCAGAATGGCTAAAATTAACAATACAAGAAACAACAGGTGTTGGTGAGGATGTGGAGAAAGGGGAACGTTCTTGCACCGTTGGTGGGAATGTAAACTGGTGCACCACTATGGAAAACAGTATGGAGTTTCTTCAAAAAGTTAAAAATAGAACTACCCTACAGTCCAGTAATTGCACTCCTAGGTATATACCCAAAGGATACAAAAATAAAGATTCGAAAGGGTATGTGCACCCAGATGTTTATAGCAGCATTATCAACAATAGCCAAACTATGGAGACAGCTCAAATGTCAACTGACTATAAATGGATAAAGAAGATGTGGTATATACACTGGAATATTAGTCAGCCATCAAAAATGAAATTTTGCCATTTTCAACAACATGGATGGCCCTGGAGTGTATTATGCTAAGCAAAATAAGTCAGTCAAAGAAAGACAAATACCATATGATTTCACTCATATGTGGTATGATAACATGTGGGGTGGTGGGAGAGGGAGGGAAACTAACCAGAAGAAATTTTTAATGATAGAGAAGACATTGAGGTTTGGTGGAGGGAGGTATGTGGAGGATGGGTTAATGGGTGATGGGTATTAAGGATAGCCCTTGTTATGCTGAGAACATATGGAAGTGATGAATCCCTGAATTCTACTCCTGAAACCAATATTGCACTGTATGATAACTAACTAGAATTTAAATAAAAATCTGAAAATAAAAATAAACAAATAAACAAACAATAAATATATAAATATATAAACAAAGTAATAGTCATAAAGATATTCAATGGACTTGAGAGGAGAGCAGAGGACCTCTGTACAACCTCAACAAACAGAAAACAAAAAGAACCAAAGATAAAGAATTCAATAACTGAAATTAAAAATTCACTAGAGGGAATAAATTGTAGACTAGAGAAAGAAGAATAAAGGAGCAGAGTAACAGAAAACAATCATGCTGTACAGGAGAGAGAAAAATTATAACAAATGAAAATATATTAAGGGAACTCAACACTACCATTAAGCATAAAAACATTCACTTTATAAGGGTCCCAGAAAGAACAGAGAAAGGGGGATGAAAGCTTCCCAAATCTGGAAGGGAAACAGAAATCCATATAAAGAGGCACAACCACAGGAGATCCAAACTAAGGCACACAGTAATATAAATTTCAAAAAGTAGCGATAAAAATGTTTAAGAGCAGCAAGAGAAGACAAGGGAAACCTTATAAGGCCATCAGCTGATTCTTTAGTGAAAGCTTCAGGCCAGAAGGGAGTGGCATAATATACTCAAAATGCTGAAAGACTCTATTCAGCAAGGGTATCATTCAGAATAGAAGGAGAGATAAGGAGTTTCCCAAACAAAAGTTGAAAGAAATCATGACCGTTAAGCTAAATCGGTCCTATAAGAATTGTTAAAGGAGACTCTTTGAGTGGAAAGATAAGACCATAAGTAGGAATAAGAAAAGTAAGAAGCATGAAACCAGTAAAATTAAGTATATAAAAACCACTTATGGGATTCACAAAATAAAAAAAAGGTAAAGTATGACACCATAAGCCTAAAATTTGGGGTTGGGGGAGTAAAGATTGGGTTCAAACTTAAGGAACCAACAACTTAATATAGACTGCTATATCCAGAAGATGTTATATACAAACCAATGTTAACCACAAATCAAAAATCCGCAATACATATACAAAAATAAAGAGAAAGGAAAACAATTATATCACTAAAGAAAGCCAACAAACCATGAGATGATAGCAAAAGAAGTATGGAAGAGAGATCTACAAAAATAGCTATAAAGCAAGTAACAAAATAGCAATAAGAACACACCTATCAATAATTACTTTGCAAATAAACTAAATACTTTAATTAAAAAAAATAAAGTGAAGGAATGGATTAAAAAAAGCAACACACATCTACATGCTACCTACAAGAGACTCATTTCAGACCTTAAGACACTTGCATATTGAAAATGAAAGGATGGGGGCGCCTGGGTGGCGCAGTGGTTAAGCGTCCGACTTCAGCCAGGTCACGATCTCGCGGTCCGTGAGTTCGAGCCCCGCGTCAGGCTCTGGGCTGATGGCTCAGAGCCTGGAGCCTGTTTCCGATTCTGTGTCTCCCTCTCTCTCTGCCCCTCCCCCGTTCATGCTCTGTCTCTCTCTGTCCCAAAAATAAATAAACGTTGAAAAAAAAAATTAAAAAAAAAAAAAAAAAGAAAATGAAAGGTTGGGAAAGAATTTATTATGTAAATGGAAGTGAAAAGAAAGCTGGGATAACAATGCTTATATTGAACAAAATTGACCTTACAGCAAAGACTATAACAAAAGACAAAGTAAAACACTATATAATTATAAAAGGAACAATCCAACAGAAAGACATAACAATTGTAAATATTGATGTATCCAACACAGGAGCCCCCAAATACAGAAAGCAGCTAATAATAAATATAAAGGAACTAATCAATAGTAATACAATAATAGTAGCAGGCCTTAACATCTTACTTACATCAGTGGATAGATGGCTTAAACAAAAAATCAATAATGAAATAGTGGCTTTGAATGACACACTGGGTAAGTTTGATCTAATAGATATATTCAGAATATTCCATCCTAAAATAGAAGAATACACATTCTTTTCAAGTGCATGGAACATTCTCTAGAATAGGTCATATGTTAGGCCACAACACAAGTCTCAAAGAATTTCAAAAAGATTAAAGTCATAGTTATGCATCTTTTCTGAGCACAATGCTATTAACTAGCAATCAACCACAAGAAAAAAGTCTGGAAAGAATGCAAACACATGGAGGTTAAATAACATGCTACTAAAGAAATACGGGTAAACCAAGAAATTAAAGATATTTAATTTAAAAATACATGCAAAAAAATAAAAGTGAAAACAAAAAGGTCTAAAATATTTGGGATGTAGTATAAGTTGTTATAACAGGGAAGTTTTTCACAATAGAGAATTAACATAAGAAACAAGAAAAATCTCAAATCACCAACCTAACCAAAGACAGCTAGAAGAAGAACAACAAACAAAACCCTAAACCAGTAGAGGGAAGGAAATAATGAAGATTAGAGCAGAAATAAAATAGAAACTAAAAAGAACAAAAATAAATAAATAAAAACCACAGATCAATGAAACCAGGAGCTGGTTCTTTGAAAAGATCAACAAAATTAATAGTCCTTTAGCCAGACCCATTCATAAAAAATTAAAAAAAAAAAACAGAGAGAGAAAGGACTCAAATAAAATCAGAAATGAAAGAGGAGATGAAACAACAAACACCACAAGAATACAAAGGATTATAAGAGAATATTATGAAAGATTATATGTCAACAAATTGACAACTTAGAAGAAATGGATAAATTCATAGAAACATATAACCTCCAAAAGTGAATGAGGAAGAAATAAAAAATTTGAACAAACTGATATCAGCAATGAAATTGAATCAGTAATCAACAAACTCCAAACAAGAAGTCCAAGTGCAGTTTCACAGGTGAATTCTACCAAACACTTAAAGAAGAGTTAATACCTATTCTTTTCAAACTACACCGAAAATAGAAGAGGAAGGAAAGCTTGCAAATTTATTTTATGAGGTCAACATTACCCTGATATCAAAACCAGATAAAGACACTACAAAAAAAAGAGAGCTGCAGGCTAATATCCCTGAAGAACATCAGTGCAAAAACCCTTCACAAAATATTAGCAAACCAAATCCAACAATATATTTAAAAAATCATTCATCATAATCAAGTGGGATTTATTCCTGGGATGCAAATATGGTTCAAGATTTGCAAGTCAATCAACATGATACATCACATCAACAAGAGAAAGGATAAAAATCATGTGATCATTTCAATAGATGCAGATAAAGTATTTGACAAAGCACAACATCCATTCATGTTAAAGACCCTCAACAAAGTAGGTTTAGGGGGAACATATCTGAACATAATAAATACATTATATGACAAACCCACAGGTAACATCATAGTCATTAGGGTAAAACTGATATCTTTTCCCCTATGGTCAGGAAACAAGACAAAGATGTCCACTCTCACCATTTTCATTTAACATTGCTAGGCACAATAATCAGACAAGAAAAAGACATAAAATGCATTCAAATTGGTAAGGAAGAAGTAAAATTTTCACCATTTGCATATGAAAAGATACTATATAGAGAAAACGGTAAAGACTCCACAAAAAATCTACTAGAACTGATAAATGAATTCAGTAAAGTTCTGGTATACTGTGGAGAATAAGCTTAGAAATTCCCTGGGCTTACACCAATGGGTTAACAAGGCATAAAGAATTATGAAGCCATAGGATGCTCACACCTGAGCTTGGGTAAACAAGACAAGGCAACCACGAATAGGGAAGTGCAAAGGCACCCGATAAATAGGTATATGAAATAAATAAGATTAGATATTCAGGGTGGAAGCACCCCCAATTTAGTACTATAGCAGAAAGCTGCTTTTACATGAAGGAAGGACCTAGCTAGGTAAACAGGTAAATTGGGCTATAGACCACTGCAGTGCAGGTGAGACAGCCCAAAGGGGAAATGATTAATAAAAGAAAAGATGTCTTGTTAACTCTGAGGTCACATGTCCTACCTGTCTCATCCCCTAGGCTAGCTAAGATAAACAGAGGTGGTGCCTCATATCTGTTGTAAACAACCTTCCGCTTAACTGCCCAGCATCAGGATTTTGCTTTGTATAAACCCAAACCCCTAACCCCAGATATCTTCAAGACCCCCTTTCCCTCATGTTCACAAGTTAATGTTCACAGATTCATTGTCACTTTGTGTACATCCATCACCATGTTTGTAAGCCTCTGATCCTAATAAAAATGGGGCAAGGAGCCTTATTCAGGGCTCTTGTCTTTTCTCGGGCATTAGCCATCTCTTGCTTTTCATTCTGCATCCCACTCTCTTCCTAGACAAGAGAGAACTTTAGACCCAGAGTCTATGAAAGTATACAAAATCAACAGATGGAAATCCTTAGTATTTCTAAGGATAATGAAGTAGCAGAAAGAGAAATTAAGGAATCAATCCTATTTACAATTGAACCAAAAACAATAACATACCTAGGAATAAATTTAACCAAATAGGCAAAAAACATGTACTCTGAAAACTATAAAACATTGATTAAAGAAATTGCATATGACACAGTGAAATGGAAAGACATTTCATGCTCATGGATTAGAATAAGTATTGTTAAAATGTCTATACTACCCAAAGTAATCTACAGATTTAATGCAACCCATATCAAAACATGAACAGCATTTTCTCAGAACTAGAACAAATAACCTTAAAATTTATGAGGAACCACACAAGACCTCAGATAGCCAAGAAAATCTTGAAGAATAAAGCTGGAGGTATCACAATCCCAGAAACCAAGATATATTACAAAACTGTAATAATCAAAACAGTATTGTACTGGCACAAATTTTGACAGATAAATTAATGAAACAGAATAGAAATCCAGAAATAAACCCATGATTATATGGTAAATTAATCATCCACAAAGCACAATAGAATATGCAATGGGAAAAAGGCAATTTCTTCAACAAATGATGTTAGGAAAACTGACAGCTGCATGCAAAAGAATAAAATTGGATCACCCTCTTACACCATACACAAAAATAAATTCATTATTGATTAAAGACTGAAATGTGAGACCTGAAGCCATAAAAATCCTGGAAAAGAGTGCAGGCAGTAATTTCTGACATCAGCTGTAGCAACATTTTCTAGATATGTCTCCTGAGGCAAAGGAAACAAAAGCAAAAATAAATGAGAATACCTCAAAATTAAAACCTTCACAGCAAAAATATTCAACAAAACTGAAAAAGAATTTACTAAATGGTAGAAGATGTTTGCTACTGATACATCCAATAAAGGGTTAGTACCCAAAATATATAGAGAACTTACAAAATTCAATACAAACAAAAAATAATCCAATTAAATCCAATAATACAATTAAAGTAATCTGATTAAAAATCAGGAGAAGACATAAAAAACATTTTTCCAAAGTAGACATATAGATGGTAAACAGACACATGAAAACATGCTCAACATCGCTCATCATCAGGGAAATGAAAATTAAAACCACAATGAGATATCACCTCACACCTGTCAGAATAGCTGAAATCAATAACACAAGAAGGATGTGAGGATGTGGAGAAAAAGGAACCCTCTTGTACTATTGGTCAGAATTTAAAATGGAGCAGCCACTATGGAAAACAGTATGGAGGTTCTTAAAAAAATTAAAAGTAGAATTACCATATGATCCAGTAATTCCACTTTTCGGTATTCACTGAAAGAATATGGACACACTAATTCAAAAAGATATATGCAGCCCTATTTATTGCAGCATTATTGACTGTATATATACATATATGTGTGTGTATGTGTATGTATAATTGCAGCATTATTGACAATATATTATATATAAAATAATAATTATTATAATAAAATTATTAAATTATATATATGTATATATACATATATATATATATATATTACTCAACCATAAAAAGGAATGAAATCTTGCAATTTCCAACAACATGGATAGATCTAGAGTGTATAATAGTAAGTGAAATAGATTAGTCAGGGAGACAAAACCATATGATTTTCAATTCATACATGGAATTTAAGAAACAAAAGAAATGAACAAAGAAAAAAAAACAAAAAATTGACTCTTAATTATATAGAAGAAACTGCTGGTAATCAGAGGGGATGCTGGTGGAGGGATGGGTGAAATAGGTGGAGATTAAGAGTAAACTTATCATGATGAGCAGAAAGTGAGTAATTGTATAGAATTGTTCAGTGACTATAGTGTACACTTGAAACTAATATAGCACTGTAAATTAACTATGCTGGAGTTAAAATTTTTTTAATTTTTAAAAAATAAATGTAAAATATTAAAAAATAAGAAAAGTGATATATATTCTCATTTTTTTAAAATTTTCAGTGTTCTGTGTGTGTATGTATATACAAATTTCTAAGTAGTATCACATTCCTTTTGATTGAAAAACTTCCTCTAACATCTTTTATAATGTTAGTCTGTTCTAAATAAATTCTATGAGCTTCTGTGTTGGTGGCAATGGATTGCCTCATCTTCAGTTTATCTGAAAACATCTATATTTACCTTTATTTTTGAGAGATACTTTCATTTGGTATAGAATTCTGGATAGGCAATTTTTTTCTTTCAGTGCTACATGTATTTACCCATTGTCTTTGTCATGCATAGTTTTGGATAAGAAGTCTTCTGTAATTGTGTATGCAGTGTTTTTTTTTCATTTTTTCATTTTTTTGAATTTTTAAAAAAGTATTTTGATTCAGTTATTTAACATACAGTGTTATATTAGTTTCAGGTGTACAATAGAATGATTCAACCATTCCATACATCACCCAGTGTTCATCATGACAAGCGCACTTCTTAATCTCCATCACCTATTTCAGCTATCCCCCCATTTCCCACTCCTCTGGTAACCATCAGTTTGTTCTCTATAATTAAGAGTCTATATTGCTTGGTTTGTCTCTCTCTTTGTCCCCCCTTTGCTCTTTTGTTTTGTTTTGTAAATTCCATGTAGGAGTGAAATCATATGAAATTTGTCTTTCTATGGCTTATTTCACTTTATGTTATCTAGCTCCATCTATGTCACTGCAAATGGAAACATTTCATTTTTTATGACTGAATGACATTACATTGTATACATATACAAATAACACTTCTTTATCCATTCATAAATTTATAGACATTTGGTTTGCTTCTGTATCTTAGCTACTGTCAATAATGCTGCTATAAACATAGCGTGCATGTATCCCTTTGAATTAGTGTTTTTGTATTCTTTGGGTAAATACCCAGTAGTGCAATTGCTGGATCATAGGAGAGTTCTCTTTTTTACTTTTTGAGGAAACTCTATACTTCTTTCTACATTGGCTGCACCAGTTTGTATTCCCACCATCAGAGCACAAGTGTTCCTTTTTCTTCACATCCTCACCCAATACCTGTTATTTCTTGTGTTGTTGATTTTAACCATTCTGACAGGTGTGAGGTAATATCTCATTGTAGTTTTGATTTGCATTTCTATGATGATGAGTAATGATTAACATCTTTTAATGGTTTAATGGTCTGTTGGCCATTTGTATATCTTCTTTGAAGAGATATCTGTTCATGTCTTCTGCTTATTTTAATTGGATTATTTGTGGAAGGTTTTTTTTTGGTGTTGAGTTTTATATGTTCTTTCTATATTTTAGATATTAACCCTTTATTAGATATGTCATTTGCAAATATCTTCTCCCATTCCATAGGTTGACTTAGCTTTGTTGATTGTTTCCTTTGATATGCAGAAGATTTTTATTGTGATGAAATCTCAACACTTTATTTTTGCTTTTTTTCCCCCTTGCCTCAGGAGACATATCTAGTAAGAAGTTGCTATGGCTGATGTGTAAGAGGTTATTGCCTGTGTTCTTCACTAGGAATTTGATGGTTTCCTGGTGGTTTCCTGATTCTACTCCTGAATCTAATACTACACTATATGTTAACTAAATTGAATTTAAATTTTTAAAAAAGGAAAAGAAATAGAAAAGATTTTTTAAAAAGTAAATAAAATAAAGTGTGTCTCTTGTAGACAGCATATAGATGTGTCTTGTTTTTTAATCCATACTGTCACCCTATGTATTTTGATTGGAGCATTCAGTCCACTTACATTCAAAGTAATTATTTATAGATATGCATTTGTTGACATTTTATTACTTATTTTGTGATTGTTTCTAAAGATTTTCTCTGATTCCCTCTCTGAACCTCTGATATATTCCCTTCATGTTTTGCTGATTTTCTTTAGTGATATATTTAGATTTATTTCTACCTTTTGCATATTTATTAGTGGTTTCTGATAATATGGTTACCACTGGGTTTGTATATAATATCTTGTGCATATAGCATTCTATATTAAGTTGATGGTCGTTTAAGTTTCTTTTTTCCTCTACTGTCCATATTTTAGGTATATGTTATTATATTTTATATCTTTTTGTGTATGAGTGCCTTGACTGATTTTTTTTACAGAAATATTTCTTTTTACTGCTTTTGTGTTTTCTACTTTCGTATTGTCAATTTGGTCTCTCTTTTCCATGCAAATAGTCCCCTTTAACAATACTTGCAAGGCTATCTGAGAAACTCTTTTATCTCTCCTTCTATTCTGAATGATAGTCTTGCTGGATAGAGCATTTGTGGCTGCAGATTTTTCCTATTCAGCACTTTGAATATATCATGCCACTCTCTTCTGGTTATCAAAGTTTCTGTTGAAAAATCTTCTAGCTTTACAGGATTTCCCTTGTATGTTACTTACTTCTTTTGTCTTGCTGCTTTAAACTTTTTTGCTTATTTCTCACTGTATTTTGCCAATTTAATTACAATATGTCTTGGTGTGGGTCTGCTTTTGTTGATTTTGATAGGAGTTCTCTGTGCCTCCTGGATCTGGGTATCTGTTTCTTTCTCCAGGTTAAAAAGTTTTCAGCTATTATTTCTTCAAATAAATTCTGCCCGCTTTTCTCTCTCTTCTTCTAAGACTTTTATGATACAAATGTTATTGTGTTTGATGGAGTCACTGAGTTCCCTAAGTCTATTCTCATTTTATAAAATTCTTTTCTCTCTTTTGTTCAGCTTGATTACTACCCATTACTCTGTCTTATAGCTCATTAATTTGTTCCTCTGCTTCTTCCATCCTGCTATTCATTCCATCAAGTGTGTTTCTCATTTCATTTATTGAGCTCTTTATCTCTATTATGTTATTCCTCATCTCTGTGTTAAGGCTCTCAATTATGCCTTCCCCTCTTAAGTACAGTGAGTATCTTTATGATCTTACTTCAAATTCTTTATCAGACATGTTTCACTTAGATCTCTGACAATGACCTATTCTTCTTTCCTTTGGGATAAATTTCTCTGTACCCTCATTTTGTCTTCCTTTTTGTGTCTGTTTCTCTGTGTTAAGAAAGTCAGTTATGTCTTCTACTGTTTAAAGTAGTGACTGTATGAAGAAGATGTCCTTGAGTGCCCTGCAATGCAATGTTCCCTGTTCATCAGAAATTGGCACTTCAGGAGAGTATCATATGTGTGTTGCTAATGCCCTGCTATTGTGTCTCAGTAGAGTCTCCTTTCAATGCAGTTGTCTTCATTGACTCTCTGCCTGTTGTTGACTGTGCTTGCTCTGGTTTTGTTAGTGGGACCCAGGCAGGCTAGCTCTGAGGGGGTGTGCCCACCAGGGAATTTGGGAGCCAGGCAGGGATGATTATAAAATTTTCACTGAGCTTCTAGTTCTATGCTAGATCCCCTCCACCACAAGTGCTGTGGTGGCTGGGGGCTGTGAGCTGGGGTGGTTAGGACACAAGACTGGACATGAAATGTGGTGTTCATCAGGCACAGCTGGGGCTGGGTGTGAAGGTGGCTTGTGGCAAGTGGCTGGGTGTGGGACAGTAACTAGGTGTGGCTTGGGGTGGCAACCGTGTACTCAGCAGCTGAGTGAGGTGCACTGCAGTGGCTGGCCATAGTGTGGCAGCTGGGTATGGCATGCAGGATCAGCTGTGCATCCCGCAGCTGGGCAAAGCATACACACTAACAAAATTTTTCCTGAGCCAGGGCCAAAGCAGGCTTGGAGTGGACAAGTCTTCAGGAGAACTCATTGGTGTGGCACACCACTAGCCAGTTCAGTAGTAAGTGTCTGCACAGCACCACCTCCCGCAGGTTGCTCTGTATTTATACTGGGGAGCAGGGGAGAAAAATGACATTTGCCATCTCCCTCTTTTTTTTTTAATATATGGAATTTATTGTCAAATTGGTTTCCATACAACAACACCCAGTGCTCATCCCAAAAGATGCCCTCTTCAATGCCCAGCACCTCCCCTCCCCTCCCTCCCACCACCCATCAACCCTCAGTTTGTTCTCAGTTTTTAAGAGTCTCTTATGCTTTGGCTCTCTCCCACTCTAACCTCTTTTTTTTTTCTTCCCCTCCCCCATGGGTTTCTGTTAAGTTTCTCAGGATCCACATAAGAGTGAAAACATATGGTATCTGTCTTTCTCTGTATGGCTTATTTCACTTAGCATTACACTCTCCAGTTCCATCCACGTTGCTACAAAGGGCCAGATTTCATTCTTTCTCATTGCCACGTAGTACTCCATTGTGTGTATAAACCACAAATTCTTTATCCATTCATCAGTTGATGGACATTTAGGCTTTTTCCACAATTTGGCTATTGTTGAGAGTGCTGCTATAAACATTGGGGTACAAGTGCCACTATGCATCAGTACTCTTGTATCCCTTATCCCTCATTTTTGGAGAAGTCCCTGAAGATGCTCCAAAATCAGTATGAGCAAATCTGTCTTCTGTTTTTTCCCAGAGCTGTGTTAAGTGCTGTTTTTAAGTTGCCTTTCTGCATAGGCTGCTGTTTCTTTAAGGGAAGCAACCCACCTATCACTTTACCTCCCAGCTTGCCCAGTGCTGAGTCAGCTGACTTTTAAACTCCAGGCTCCAAGTCCCACTGGTTTTACAATCTCATGAAATTTAGCTCCTCTGGTTTTCAAAGCCAAATATTAAAGGGTTTAGTCTTCCCCATGTGAGCTCCCTGGTGAGAGGGCCTGTTTCTCTGCCCTCTCCACACACCCAACTCCCCCCCTCATGTCAATAGCTTCCCTCCACAATTTGGACCTTCCTAAGCTTTCAGAAGCAGCTTTTTCTCTATATTTAGTTGTGGAGTTTGTTCTGCCAGTGTTTGGATTGCTCTCTGGTTTATTGACTTGGATGTAGATGATCCAGTTGTAAACATGAATGAGGAAAACTCAGGGTTGTCCTGCTCTGCTGTCTTCCCAAGGTCCTTAAAGCATATATAGCATTTCTTTTTCTCTGGCTGCCTTGAAGACTTTCTCTATACTTTGGAGCATACTACTTTATGTAACTAGGTGTGTGTGTGTGTGTGTGTGTGTGTGTGTGTGTGTATTTGTCATATTTGATTCCTATGCGCTTATTGGATCTTTGGTTTGTTGTTTTCATTAATTTTGGAAATTTTTCAGCTATTATCTTTTTTTCATTCTGTCTCTCTTCTAGAGACCTGAAAGGGATGCATTAGACCATTTGATATTGACCCATATCTTTTGGATGCACTGTTCAGTTTTTTATCCCAATTCTTTTATTTACTTTTAGATCATTTCTATTGACTTCTTTCCTTGGTTATGTCCATCTGCTAAAAGCCCACTGAAGGATTTCTCTGATACTATGTTTTTATTTCTAACATTTATACTTGACTCTTTTTTATTACTTCCAATTCCCTGATGAAATTTCAAATCAGTTCATGCATGGTATTCATCTTTCCTACTAGGTTCTTGGAGATTAATCATAGTGATTTTATTTTTTTAATTAATTAATTAATTAATTAATTTTATTTTATTTTTTTAACGTTTTTATTTATTTTTGAGACAGGAAGAGACAGAGCATGAACAGGGGAGGGTCAGAGAGAGAGAGAGGGAGACACAGAATCTGAAACAGGCTCCAGGCTCTGAGCTGTCAGCACAGAGCCCGACACGGGGCTTGAACTCACGAACCGCGAGATCATGACCTGAGCCGAAGTCGGACGCTGAACCGACTGAACCACCCAGGCGCCCCTTATTTATTTATTTTGAGAGAGAGAGCATGCACGAGTGGATGAGGGTAAGAGAGGGGGAGATAAGTCCGAGCAGAGTCCATTATGTCAGCACGAAGCCTGATGCCAGACTCAATCTCCCAAACCGTGAGGTCATGACCTGAGCCAAAATCAAGAGTTGGAGGTTTAACTGACTGAGCCACCCAAGCACTCCTAATCATAGTTATTTTAAAGTCCTGTATGATATTTCAAATATATGGGTCATCTCTGTGTATACTCTGCTGATTGCTTGATTTCTTGACAATGTTTTTTTTTAAATCTTTTTTGAATCTCAATTTTTGACTAAATGACAAGCATCATGTATAGAAAAGTAGGTACTGAGATAAATAGCATACACACAATCACTTCTTCAGGCACACCATTAATGTAGAGGATGGAGTCAATCTGGTCAGTAGTTAAGCTGGATTGTTTTTGCTTTCATTATCTTTAGTGCCTGCAAGTTTCCAAATTCTCTAGTAGTGGGCTTCTGTTACTCTGTGTTTATTGGGTACCTGAATGCAGAGAGCTCCACCCTCAGTTTTCAGTCATTTTTGCATGTCTGTAAAGGTTATCTATTTCTATGTTCACGTTCCCCTCCCAGAGGTTGACTGATGTGATGTTTGAAAGATTCTTAGTTCTCCAGGTCCAGCTGCAGTCTCAAGAAAGACTAATGAACCTGGGCCATGAGGAGCAGGCCTTCCCAGTGTGGTTTTCTCTTTCACTGCTCTGTCTCTATTAACATTTCAGAAACCACCTTTATTAAAGATTTGTTTAGCCCTTAAAATTATAAATTCTAAGACCTAATGGGGATATTTAAGTCCAACTACTCATCCAAGTTCATCTAGCCATCTAACTGCCCAGGCAATTAGGTTATTTATATAACCTAGAATTAATAGGACACTAACATTCAATGCAGACTATTCTATCTCTGGATAGCTCTGATTGCTAGATCTCTCTTATGTCTAGTTATGATTGGTCTTCTCATAATTTCCACTAATTAACTATACCTGTTTAGGTTCAATATAAATTCAATACATCTTCTATATAATAGCTCTTCAAATACTTGAAGGCAAGAATTATTCATCCATATTTTAATTTTAAAAATGTATTGAATGCCAATGTGCCAAATACTCTATTTGTTACTATACTTTTGAAAAAAGTTATAATTTTACAAGATCTGAAATTCTAGTGGTAACGATAGAAACTGTAATGCAATATGGTAAGAGAATTAACTGACATAAATTTGAGCAGAATGTTTTAGGAACACAGAGAAAGAATATCTACTTGGAGGGACAAAAAGTGCTAGGGATGGCTGCCTAGAAGAGCTGAGACTTGTAGGAAAGTAAGAATTAGGTATATGGCAGGAAGAAGGACATTTCAGGCAATGAGTACTATTAGCAAAGGCTTGGAGGTGTATATACTTGAAATAAAAAGAAATTCAGGTACAGATATGAAGGGTAAGGAAGGCACCTGGGAGCACATCACAGTGTGTACTATATGCTTTATCCCATAGGCAGCAAGAATCATAGTCTACAAAGTCCTTGTAGAAGACAAGCATAGTGTATAGTATAGTATAGTATAGTACAAACAGACATATGCAAAAGATGTTTGTAAGAGTTCTACTTGTGCATAAAGTGGAGAACAGTAGTATTTCAGGGAATGTGTTCATCATGCTGTTCAGCATGAAAATAAGCACTCTCAGAAACATCTTTTATACATATGTGTCTAAACAGTGTTTTATATGTAGAACAGTGGGTGAATGCATTCATTCATGGAAGTAACATTTGGAATACTTGGAAATGTATAGGCACATTTTTGGCTCATAGTGACTAGAGATTATAGCTGGCATTTAGTGGGGTGGAGCTGGGAATGTTAAATTTGCTGTAGTGTCCTATAATGCAGAGGATAGTGCTATATGACAAAGGAAGTGTGAACAGCACCCCCTTGGGAAGCTTAAAGAACAAAATCTGGAAGGTGGCAGGAAAGGTTGGAATCAAGGGCACAGGTCCAAAGGTAGACCTAAAACAAAAAGGGAAATAGCACATTTTTAGAGACTAGTAAACAGGAATAAAGAACTAGTAACAGAGGAATGAAGTTTATTTTAGATAATGTTAGAGGTTGAGGAGGAATCATACCTGAGAACTAATAAAGAGAAAGCAAGTTTGTCTGAAAATAAAGAAGAGGATCATTGAGTGGGTGGCCTGAAGACAGAGGTGATGGGTGACCCAGTCATCATGAGGGTAGAATAGGAAGTAGGCAGGGCAGGATTTGTAGGAGATCTGAGCACCCTGCTGGGTACTGAAAAGATCCAAAGAGTATCAGAAAACATCCTACCAGGAATCAAACTAGGATAATTTAGTGATAGTTTAATAAAAGGACTACTTACAGAGGTGTGAAACGGTTGTTTAGAAACAGGATATGCAGTATCCTGGGGTTAGTGACAGCAGATCCCTATCACCCTTAAGCCTGAAAGACACCTGTAGAGAGGGTTACTGTGAAAGGAGGGGTGGTTTTGGGTCAAGGGTGTGGTTAATCTCAGCACATTCTCCTGCCTTTCTCTTATTTCCTGCCAGGCCTTCCCAGTGTTCATACTTAACCAGAAGTCAGAGTTCATGGTAGCCTGTTATATAGCCTATTATCCAAGTCAGAGTAGGGTAGGGAAGGACGGATAGTCTGAAGGACAAATAGAAAATGTCTAGTTCTCAGAGTATGGTTTAAGATTGAATAACAGAAAAAGATAACTTGGTGTTGATGAGATCCAGGAATTTAGAGATTGTTATTTAGTGGAGCTTTAAGGACATCAATGGCAGAAGTTGGATAGAAAATGTGACAGCAATCCATGGAGTTTACCTGTCTGGTATCCTTTCAAGAAAGGAAGTAAAGTAAGCATGGCAGTTTAAGAAGAAAAAAAAAAACAGTTTTTTGTTTGTGGTAGAAATGTGTGTGGTAGAAATGAGTACAGTTCACAAAACCTACTTTCTTTTCTGTTCATGGCATATGGCCAGACTCCATTTGCCAGCCTTTGGTTCAGTTAGGAGGGGCCATAGAGCTAAGTCCTGGCCAATGGCATGTGAGTAAGAGTCACACACACTGCTTCTTGGCCTGGCCTTTAGAAGCCCTCCTGCGTGAGTCTCCATGTTTCCCACTTCCATATGTTGCCAAAGGGGTCACCTGACTACGAAATAACATTGGGCTTCTTTGTGAGCACAAAATAAACTTTATTGTGTCAAGTCACTGAAATTATGAAATTTTCATGTTGATAGAATAGTTATACTTTCCTTTAAGATGTCATTCCTCCTGGGTCAGGCTAAGGATATGGTGATGAGTGAGTAGAATCCTAGAAGCCCTGTGTAGCAAAAATGGGCAGACAAGTGCTGACCAGGGGAGGAGGTGGAGAATAAAGGTAAGAGGAAATTAAAGAACATTTCAAGATGAGACTGAGGAATCTTTGAGAAATGATGACATTGACAGCAAGAGGAAAAAGAAGAGGAGAGGAACAAAACAGATCTGTGGTTGATGAGCCTGGCTTTGAAATTCAAAATGTTAAGTTCTGGTTGGCACTGAAGATGCCAGGAAGTACCTGGAGACAAGAAGGTAAGAGGGAAATTTAATCTAGCATTCATTCAGTTGTTTGTTGAGGACAATGAGTTCACTGAGGGACAAAGAGTACTCTGAGTCACAGGAAAATGCCTGTGGTCACTTCGCGGTGGGAAAGATATCAGAATGAACACTGAAATCTGCCCAAGCAGTTAGAAATCTATGAGAAATGGGTTAGTCCACTTTGATTAGTTCTGGATGAAACTTTTACTTCTGACTAGCATGACACTTTACATGGAGTGGGTATTGAAAATAGTCATTGCAGAAAATGAATAAAAGAAGGAATAAAAATGAATCCTTTAAAAGTTTTGGAAATATTCCTTCTGGTAAAATTATGACTCAGGACACAGTGTGTGTACATGGGAAGAGTCTGTTTGTAGCCTTCATGGAGTCAGGAATGTCCCAACCCCAATTCCATTTGGAAATCATCAAAGTAGGGACAACAAAAGGAAAGTGAGGATTTGTTTAGTCAGAGAGTGGATAGTAGTGAACTTGAATAGGGGTGCATTCTTTTTAGTGAAGTTGCTAGAGCTGATTGGAAGTAATATGAGAAAATGTTCCATTCTGACTACCTTTCCAAACCACTTCCCTTGCTTGTAAGGCCTGTTTTAGACAACAGACCCACTCCCTCTAAGTCTCTTCAGGTGGCAAGGGGAAGGGCTGCTTGGCCATTATTCACTTAAACCTCTAGTAGATTTAGAAAGTGGTCCTCAGTTTGTTTCCCAACTGAATAAAATTATTTTGAAATAATTTTAGAATTATGGAAGAGTTGCAAAGATAGTACAGAGTATTCATATACATACTCACCTAGTTTCCCTTAATGTTAATATCTTATCTAAACATAGTACAATTATGAAACTATTATTACTGTAAAAATTATTACGGTAAGAATACAGATTTTTAATTCAGATTTAACTTGTTTGAATGAAAGCAATTATTGCATCATTTGCAGGCAGCCAGTTTTTATCATAGTCAACAGCAAGAGATCATCTAACACACAACTATTTTCAAGGGACAATTCAGTTTTCAACTCTTAAAGCTCTGTTTGCAGATAAGTGGGATATAAAAAGGAGATTTAAGGCCTTGTCTTTACCACAGGGAATGAAGTTTTAATGGAGTTCTGAGAACAGGTGACAACTGGTTGAAAGAGGCATCTGGAAAGGGGCAGCGCTGGGACCCTGAAGGAGGCAGACACTGGGACTGGTGGTAAAGATGGTCCTGTATGCAAGACATCTTGACTTCCTTGTCTCACTCACATCCCCATCTGAAAGGGTGAAAGTACCAGTAGGTCAATTCTGTGGTGGGTTATTGTGGGAAGAGACAAACTACCTGATAGATAGAGAGATAATGGTTGTGGAGCTCTTTACAGTTTACAAACTTTTTCACAAAATTACTAATGGGTGTCCAGAACCCGAGTTTGACTAACCACAGGTTAGTCTTAGAGCCATGAGGAGCCTCAGAGAGGATCTTGCCCAACCCAATAGTCATAGAAAAGGCACTTGGGCCCAGAGTTGCTTCTGCTGGGTGACAGCTGAGGGAGGGCCAGCCCAGCTTCTGACTTTCCATCCCATTTTTGTTCTACTCGATATTTTCACTTAAATCTCCAGAATACCCAACTTGGGTAGTAAAACTCACATCTGAGAAAACAGAAATGACATGACTTGTTCTTGGCAGTCTTTTTAGTTAGGATCATAAGGTTGGTGCAGAGAATCTGAGACTTTACATCAAGGTCATCCAAAACAGAATAGGCCAAAGAGAAGAGGAAATCCTGTTTTGAGTTAATAAGGAAGAGTTAGGAAATTGCTGGCTTGGAATGTGGAATTTTAACTCTTTTACAGTATTCTATGGCCATGTGCTCAGAGAAGCTGGTGTGGAGCATTTTCTAAACCTCTGAACCTTCATGGGAAATTTTCATGCCTAATGACTTTCAGGTCACTCATTGTTTTTTTTTCATGTGCTTTAAATGAGTATCTTTATGCTTTAAAAATATCCCAGAGTACTTGAGTTTCATTTGTAAAGTGGGTTATCAAATGTATTGTCTATTTTTGTAAAGAAACACTTGTTGTTTTACTGAATGAAAGTATTTATGGGATTTTCTTACAAATGAAACAACACTGAGGTTTCCTGAAATGAAGTGAAACAAGGTCTTGCTCTGGTCTGGCCTTCGTGAAGCATGCATAGGAACCTCTTTCTCTGTCTCAAAAGTGACAACGTGGCCTTTGTAGAGACATCTCTCACAGCATTTGCCTGTGATACAGGGAGAAGGTTGGGGCCTTTAGAGGAGTTTTGACTAGTTTCTATTGTGTCCCTAACAACATATCTCCCAAACCTCTCTGCTCCCCATCCGGGATCCCAGATTGGGAAGAAGATGTGTATCTGTGCTTGGAGGGAAGAAGGGAAGTAGATGCAGGGCCCTTTATGCCTGAAGCCACCGGGGTGATTAGATGTCAACAATCTCAGTGACTGATGCTTAGTCAGTAGATGACCTTTTACTCTAGAGGGTTTAATTAGAGAAAGTACTGCATATAAAGACAGATTAGGAGGCTTTCACTGAACCATAATGGGTTTTTTTAATGTTTATTTTTAGGAAAGAGAGAAAGAGGATCTGAAGCATGCTCTGTGCTGACAGCAGAGAGCCCGATGGGGCTCGAACTCATGAATCAAGAGATCATGACCTGAGCTGAAGTCAGATGCTTAACCCAGGCACCCCAAACTATAATGTTTTTAAGCAGACTCTTCACACAAATAGGAGAGAGTCCCTTTGGGTTGGCTTGAGGGTCCCAGGCTGGGCTCTCACACTTGCCAAAATCTACTTCCATGTTCTGTCAATGGGGCAGATTTGAACTGCTATTTGAGCTGACACTGCTTACAGAAAATAAACTTTTAGTATATAGTATATCCCTGAAAAGTGAAAACAGAAAAACTAGTATCTTAGCAAATTCCCTTTTTTCCTTTAAAAAAAATGCTGGGGATGAGGTGAAGAAAGGGAAAAGAACAATTGTCCCCATTCATGCTTCTTGTCAGCATAGCTGATCAAACTCTTTAATTTCAGAATTGCTAGATGCTATGGTGGTATTCTTCAGGACATCTCATTTTCCTACCCTTTTCCAGGCATCCACTAATATATTTGCTCATTGCCACGTGTGCTTAATAAGATAAGCCTTCATCTCAGAGGCAAGGGCTGGCTGCCCCTATGGTTGATTTTCTCTTCCATGAGATGTTCTGCTGTTCTTGTCCCCACCCATGGATGTCCCACTCAGTTCCCAGGGAGGCCATTTTTGTCCCCACAAAGCAAGCTCTAGGCAGTGTGGTTGTTGGAGGAAAGATTTAGAATCACCCCAGTCTCCCTAAAGTTTATTCCAGAAGCATAGGTGGAGTCATTTGTTTTTGTCAACATTTGAGCTTAAGGCTTGGCCATGGAATTTAATAAAACAATTTAAGATTCTTTCACAGAGAGATATAAAGTAGAAGGAAACTCTTTTAAGGTAACAAATATGTGGATATAGTATCCTTGTTCAGAGCCAACACTGGAGAATGGGGTAATTTTGTTTTGGATTCAAATGAGGTAAAACTCTAAAGGAGTGTGGCTCAGTTTCTTTGTGGTTCATAAATCAATTCTGAAGGCATTTCTGAAAATTAAATAACAAAAACAAAAACAAAACATTCAGGCAAAAGAACTGTTGTCTATCCAGGTTGTATATTTTATCCGCATAAACTTAACACTGCCATATTGTTGAAGCAGAGCCTAAATCTCAGGCCATTTTGCATCCCTGAATATCAGCAGGAGTCTTAAAAGTAAGGCCATTTTCTTACACAGGTGCAATTCATCATCACACCTACCAAAACTAACTTCTAAATATTGTCCATACTTAAGCTTCCTCTGATTATCCCTAAAATGTCTTTGAACACTTGACTTACTAACTATTATATTGAAATAACATGTTACAAATTACATTGAAGGCAGAATTTGTTTGAATGTAGGAGTTCTGATGTGGGTTTGAAACTATTCAATGCAAATACTAACCTTTCCAAAAACCAGTCCCTTTTCTTAGGACCTCAAATTTCCAGGGCAATCACTAGTGCTCTGGAGCAAGAACTTGATAAGAAGAGGTATTTCTAGAGAAGGGTAGAAGAAACTCTTTCATTTCTTGAGGTTACACACCGATAACTTCATCCTGACCAGAGAGAGCTCTAATGTGAAGGAGTTTGCACGAAGTGAGACTCAGTGGGTCTTGGTTATAGCTCATCCCTTTCTCAAGCTAGTTTTGGGATCATAGGAAGGCACTAATTTATTTTAGCCTCAGCTTTCTACTTGGTAAAATCCACATGTAAATATCGTTTCTGCTCACTTGACAGAGGGTAAAAAATCTTGTGCATGAAGGTTCTTAGAAAAGCAGTGTGCTAAAGCTATGAGAGGCAATGCTGTGAAAAGAAATGATGGTTAAATACAGGCATGCTTGTACAGACATGTGCTCATGAGCTGGCCTTTTAGCATATTAGTGTGCACGATGATATCTATATTTTGTTATTTCCACAGAGGAATAGTTTGTTATATAATACCAAATAGACCTCACATGACTGGTGTTCATGAAGTGCAACAGTATTTCTTCCATAAATCTTAGGAGATATACAAAGTACCATCAGGAGACAAAATTTACTTGTAGAATTTCTCCCTAAAAATTATAGGACACTAATCACTTAAATGACTGCAAAGTTTGAACACATTTTCTAAGAAGTAAACTTTTATGTAACTGTTTCTTTTGCTTTTGGCCCTGAGCCTCTGTGCACTTGACTTCCTTCCTCTTGGGCCACTCTGAATGTTCTCTGCACACCTGTCTTCAGAGATCTGCCTCTCAGGGTGTACCTTGGAGTTTTTCCTGTACCTGTCTATGTTCAAATTTATTCCATGGCATCAATTACCATCTACTTCTTTTTTTTTTTAATTAATTTATTTATTTTGAGAGAGAGAGTGCGTGCAAGTGGGATAGGGACAGAGAGATATGGGAGAGAGAATCCCAAGCAGGCTCTGCACTGTTAGTGCGAGCAGGGCTCGAAGTCGTGAACCATGAGATCATGACCTGAACTGAAATCAAGAGCTAGACACTCAAGCAACTGAGCCACCCAGACACTCCTGACTATGACTTATTGTGCTCATGGTCATGGGAGTCCAGAATGGTTCATCCAATTTCTTCAAAACCAAACAGAAATATCAAGGAATTGGAGAAAATAATGAAACTCAGCTAGAACTTCTGTCAACCTACCTTTTCATGGGTTAAATGCTTCCCTCCTTTTTTTGTGTGATCATAGATTTGCCAAAGGCAGGCAACCAGAAGGCCAAAAACAGACATTTTGTTACTTGATGCTTATACCTCTCCTTATATGGAGCACAGGCCGGGGTCCTATGTCTAGTTCTGCACTCCTTGAGACCAGAGCTAAATGTGATTCATCTCTAAAACCTCATGGAGCCTGAGAATTACCAACTTATCTGGGGTAACACCTCTCAGTTGTGACATTTGACAGATGAATTTGTGTTTCTCCTCTGTGAATTTGTTACTTTAAAGAGGACCCTCATTCAGCAATATTTGCTGTCACATGGTCAGTTTTATATCAGGCAGTATAGGCCATACTTAAGTGCACAAGCTCTGGAGCCAGACTCTTTGAGTTCAAATCCTAGACTGTTCCTAATCAGTTATGTGGCTTTGGGCATTAGTGGACCTCTGTATTTCAGTTTCCTCTTGTGTACAATGGGGATAATAGTATAGATCTGAAAAAGCTGTTCTAAGAATAAATGCTAATACATGTAAATAAATGCTAATACATGTTCTACGCGTTAGAACAATGTCTAACAAATAGTAAGTACTCAATGTTATCAAAGTGCCTAGGGATGGACATGCCCTTGACAATGGGGTACATGTACAGAATCTAGAACCCTAAACTGTGTTGCGCAGACCTTAATGTACCTCAGAATCACCAGGGAGTTAGGTAAAAATACAGATGCCTGGGTTTGCTGCCCCAACCCCCCTGATTGATCCCATTGCAACCAAGTTTGAGAACTGCTTCATAGACAAAACTGGATTTTTTCCCCTTCACGAAATAAAAACTTTGAAAAGTAGGTAACCAAGGCACTTCTTTCCTCCTAAATTCTTTTAATCAGTCTAAGCTAGTGGAGGAGTATTCAATAATGAGGGCTGACTTCCAACAAGGACTGCAGGGCTGCTGTGAGGATTATCATTTGTGTGTCATTAACAGATGGCAAGGTATTCTTAAAAACAGTGGCATTTTTCAAAGGTTCTGATTAGGAACCTACAGTTTCAAAACCCATTTGTCATTGGAAACATCACCATGGATAATATATCACCCATCAACTTATATATAATGGTTTTTGTGTTGTGACTTGGTACTGTCAAGCAGGATAACAAACCTTTAAAAAATAATATATATTAATTTCCTCCTCAAAAGAATCTCCTTATTCTTATGAAGATATGTTTTAAGTTCTTTATCAAGTGACTGACAGGACTGAGATGGGATTGGGGAAGGGCCCACTCAGCTTTGAGTAGCTTTTCCTGTCTGGTTAGGATCCCAAGCATTCTTAGGAGGTGGTGAATCCCTCAGCTTGCTATGTTCAGGAAGTCAGTCTGATCACAGAACTATCTTCCTGTTAAAAAGTGATCATATATTTTGTTATGTTTTCCTCCTAATATTTATGCAATCTCTTCTCCCCCTCCTCCTCCCCTTCCTCCTCCTCCCCCTCTCTCCCCTTTTCCCTCTCCTACCCCCTTCTCCTTCTCCTCCTTCTCCTTCTCCTTCTCCTTCTTCTCAGTCTTGTCAGGTTTTGTCCCCATTCTCTTTTACATTTTCTCAGAGAACCAACTTTCAGCCTTGTTGGTTTGATCATCTCTGGTGTATCTTTGTTTTGTACTTCTTTCATTTCTGTTTTTTATTATTTCCTTCCTTTTTTTTAAACGTTTGAGTTTGAGACTTACCTCATATTCAATCTCCTCTGCCCTTGAAGTAATTCTTCAACTGCAGCTCACATTTTGATATGAAAAATTTCATTATTGTTTAGCTCTCAATTTTTCTAACTTTTGTGATGTTTTCTCTTTTGACCAAGATGTTCTTCAGTAATCTGATCTAAAATTTCCAAACATATATGGGGTTTTAAAAGTTTTCCTGTTACTGATTTCTAACAGAATTTTATTGTGGTCAGAGAACTTGTTAGTGATTCTTTATTATTTCTTGAGCCTTGCTTTGGGGCCAGTATGTGGTGAGTCCTCTAATGACTGTAAGTTTCTATAAATTTCAGCCAGATTTTTTTTAATTATGCTTTTTATTTATTTATTTTTTAATATGAAATTTATTGTCAAATTGGTTTCCATACAACACCCAGTGCTCATCCCAACAGGTGCCCTCCTCAATACCCATCACCCACCCTCCCCTCCCTCTCACCCCCCATCAACCCTCACTTTGTTGTCAGTTTTTAACAGTCTGTTACGTTTTGGCTCCCTCCCTCTCTAACCTTTTTTTTTCCCTTCCCCTCCCCCATGGTCTTCTGTTAAGTTTCTCAGGATCCACATAAGTGTGAAAACATATGGTATCTGTCTTTCTCTGTATGACTTATTTCATTTAGCTTAACACTCTCCAGTTCCATCCACATTGCTACAAAAGCCGTATTTCATTCTTTCTCATTGCCACATAGTATTCCATTGTGTATATAAACCACAATTTCTTTATCCATTCATCAGTTGATGGAAATTTAGGCTCTATGAAGAACTCACCAAACTCCACACCCAAAAAACAAATAATCCAGTGAAGAAATGGGCAGAAAACATGAATAGACATTTCTCTAAAGAAGACATCCAGATGGCCAACAGGCATATGAAAAGATGTTCAACATCACTCCTCATCAGGGAAATACAAATCAAAACCACACTCAGATACCACCTCACATCAGTCAGAGTGGCTAAAATGAACAAATGAGGAGACTATAGATGCTGGTGAGGATGTGGAGAAATGGGAACCCTCTTGTACTGTTGGTGGGAATGCAAACTGGTGCAGCCACTCTGGACAACAGTGTGGAGGTTCCTCAAAAAATTAAAAGTAGATCTACCCTATGACCCAGCAATAGCACTGCTAGGAATTTACCCAAGGGATACAGGAGTTCTGATGCATAGGGGCACTTGTACCCCAATGTTTATAGCAGCACTTTCAACAATAGCCAAACTATGGAAAGAGCCTAATTATGCTTTTTTATATTTTCTTCAAATTTGATAATTATTTTCCTTGCTTAACCCATTAATACTAAGAAAAATGTGTTTAAATCTACTAATATAATTGTGGGTTGTAAATTCCAGCGATTTTTAAATTACATATTGAGGTTATATTGTTAAATGTACCTAAGTTTAGAATCATTTTATCTTTCTGGAAAATTGTTACTTTTATCAGTATATAGTAGCAATTTTTATTCTTAAATAGATTTTGCTTTAAAGTGTGTTTTAGTTGATATCAAATTAGCACTACTAGTTTTCTTTCCATGAATATGTTCCTGACATAATTTTTTTAGCCTAGTATTCTTTTGCTTTTAATATTTATGAGTCTTTTATTTTAGGACCCAGATATAACACATTTTAAAGTAACATATAGATGGATATTTTTGTTCTAAAGATTTATTTTATTGAAAAAATCATTTTTGACATTTGTTAATTAATTTTAAAATATTTTTACCTGCTTCATTTGCATTTTCTGTTTACTCTTTTCGTGCTTCAATCTCCCCATATTAGTTACTTTTATTGGTTTAGTTTTTAGAAAACTTTCTCACCAACATACACTGATTTGAGTTTCTATTCTATATTTTTACTTAAAAAATTTTTTAATGTTTATTTTATTTTTGAGCAGGGGAAGACCAGAGATAGAGGGAGGCACAGAATCTAGAGAAGGCTCCAGGCTCTGAGCTGTCAGCACAGAGCCTGACTTAGGGCTTGAACCCTCAAACCATAAGATCATAACCTGAGACAAAGTCAGATGCTTAACCGACCAAGCCACCCAGATGCCCCATCTTTACTTAAAAAAAAAAAAATCAAAACACAACATTTTTATTGCAAAATAATTTAAGACTTACAAAAAATGAGCTTCAAAAATAGTATAAAACATTCTGTATTCCTCTTCATCTAGCTTCTCCAAATATTAATATCTCACATAGACATAGTACAATGGCCACAACCAGCAAGTTAACATTGATACAATATATTATTAACTCATCTACAGATCTTATTCAAACTTCTCTGATTGTCTCACTGATGTTCTTTTCTCTGTTTCAGGATCCAATCCTGGATCACACGTTGCATGTTAACTACATCTCCAATTTGAGACAAGGCCTCAGTCTTTCTTTGTCTTCCATGACTGGACACTTCTGAACAGTATTAGGTATTTTGTAGAATGTCCTTAGTTGAGCTTGTTTAATGTGTCTTTGTGGTTAAATTTAAGTTATGAGCATAACTTCTCTGCTTTTTTTTTTTTTTTTTTTTTTTTTGCCTAAAGTGTATTAGTGCTACCTGTTGGCAAATTGGAAGTGTTCAGTGCCAATGTGGTTTACGTCCCGTTGTTATGCTTTTCACATCCTGTTTTTCTATCTCATACCCCCTAATTCACAGACAAGAAAATGCTCAGATCCAGGCAACCTGCTAAACTTCAAGTAGTCCTGGGCCATAATGGCCAACAGGCCAAAGGAAAGACCCCTTTAACAGTTGCTGGTTATAGCTGAATGTGAGAACTCTTGGGAACTGGTCTGGAGAACATGTAATTTGAGACTATGTCCAATACTACTTAGGAGGAACAGTAATTTATTTATTCCCTTTAAAGTCTCCAGATTTCAGGGCACCTGGGTGGCTCAGTTGGTTGAGCGTCTGACTTCGGCTCAGGTTATGAACTCACATTTCATGAATTCCAGCCCAGCGTGGGGCTCTGTGCTGACAGCTCAGAGCCTGGAGCCTGCTTCAGATTCTGTGTCTCCATATCTCTCTGCCCCTCCCCTGTTCACACTCTGTCTCTCTCTTTCTCAAAAATAAAGATTAAAAAAAATTAAAAAAAATAATGTCTCCAGATTTCCGTGGTGTGGTTCCTTCTGGACATTAAGTAAAGTCATATTCTAAATCGTTATTTTAAGAATCCAGTAATTTTAAGAAAAAAATCTCATTTAGTGAGAGCTAAGGGAAAAATCAAGGATCCTCCTTTGTAGCAGTCTCACCAGAATTTATTTTAAGGCAGAAAACATTTGGCTTTGCTGGGTGTCTGATTAAATCTTAAAAATAATGCAGACAACTCATGTGGGGAAATAGGCCCACAGAACAAAGACAATGATTCTCCTAAGGGCCTCAAGTTTATACAAGTCAAACAGAAATCAAGCTCGGAATCTCTAATCTCTGCTTTGCAGTCCAACACTTGCATATGTTCACTTTTAGCTAAGCTGTCTAATGCTTAATACAAAACATTGTATTTGTATATCATGTCTATGTCCATGACATATATTCCTTTGAGTATTAAAATACAAACTGATCAGTTATCAATTGTATAAATAAATACTTGGAAAAATGATATTATGAGGTTTCCTTTATTCAGCATATTTATGAGCAACTACTAGCACATGCTTATTTTTAAAATTCCATTATTGTAGCTCTTCCACTTCTGCAAGCACCTAAAAATTTAGAGCACTTTGTGGGTCTCTAAGTCCAACCTCCCTTAATATGTAAATGAGTAAACAGATGCATTGAAAGGTAAAGTGACTTTCTCAGTGTTGTGCAGATTTAATGACAGAGCTGAGGGAGAAGCCAGCGCAGAACCTTTTGATTTCATTTTCTCTATTGCTTACGCATTTTCTATTTCACTGATTTGTGCTCTTCATTATTTCCTTCATTCTACTTGCTTGGGGTTTAATTTGCTTTTCTTTTTAAAAACATTTTTTAATGTTTATTTATTTTTGAGAGAGAGAGACAGACAGAGCATGAGCAGGGAAAATGCCGAGAGAGAGGACGACACAGAATCTGAAGCAGGCTCCAGGCGCTGGGGCTGTTAGTACAGAGCTCGACGTGGGGCTTGAACTCACAAACCCACGAGATCATTACCTGAGCTGGTCAGACACTTAACTGACTGAGCCACCCAGGCACCCCTAATTTGTTCTTCTTAAATTTCTTAACGTGGAAAATTAGATCATTGATTTATATTATTTTCTTATCTGACATAAACATTTAAACTTTATAATTCCCCTCTAAGCACCCCTCAAATTTGGATGATGTATGTTTCATTCAGCTAGTTTACTTTTCATTTAAACATTCATTTTCAAACTATTTTCTAAATTCTCTGGTGATTTATTCCTTGACTCATGGGTTATTTACAAATCTGTTAACTTCCGAATATTTATGTTTTTCCTAGACATTTTGTTGTTATTGATTCCTAATTTGATTCCACTGTGATCAGAGGGCTAAGTCTGTGTGATTTGAATATTTTTATTTTTTTGAGATATGGCCCAGAGTATGGTCTAGGCTGGTGAATGTGCTATGCAACTTAAAAAACACTTGCAGTGTGGGCTGTAGTGTTTTGTAAATATCAACTAGGTCAAGGTAGTATTGCAAAGAATCCATGTCGTTATTGATTTGTCTAGTTGTAGCAATCTCTGTAGAGTTTAAAACTCTCCAAATATGAGAATGATGGAATGGCCTATCTTTCCCTTTAATCTTATCAATCTGGCTTCATTTTTTTTTTCTAGAAGTTGTGGCTCTTAATTCTCTTCACCTATTTCACCCATTGTATCTACTGCTTCATTATATTTTAATGCTCTACATGTTGTTTTATTAGGCCATGTATGATGGTCTTTCTGACCATTTTATGGTTATGAAAAATTCTTCCTTGTCACTTACATTTTTTTTTGTCTTAAAATCTACTTTATCTCATTTTAACACAGCTATTCCAGTTTTCTTTATGTTTGCTTGTTTGCATGGTATATTCTTTCCCATAGTTACTTTCAATCTATCTGATGCCTTTAAATATAAAGTGCATCTCTCATATACAGCATACAGTTGGGTAAAGCTTTTTAAAATCAATTCTGAAAACTCTGCCTTTTAATTGAAATGTTTAATCTATTCATATTTAATAAAATTATTGCTGCTGTTGTTTTTTGGTATATCATTCTATTGTTTGTTTTCTATTTGTTCTATTTTCTGTTCTTCCTTTCATGTTTTTTAAATATTATCTTAATAATATTTAAGTTATTTAAAAATTCAGTTACAATTTTCTTATTGGGTTTTGTTATACTTCTCTACATTATTGTTTTAATGATTGTCCTGGGATTTAAAATACATATCCTTAACTTGTCACAGTCCATTTGAAGTTATATATTACTCCTTGTTAAATGCAGAAATCTTGCAAATATGTATGTCCATTTTCCCCTTTTTATGTTACATCTATATATGCTATAAACCATGACAATGCTATAAATTTTGGTCCAAACAGTAATGCATATCATATGTATTGTATATGTCATATGCATTTAAGCTTCTTTCATGTCTTTTCATAGCTTGATATGTATGTTTTTAACACTGAATGTTTTCCTGAATGAATATACCATAGTTAATTTACCCATTTACTTATTGAAAGACATCTTGGTTCCTTCCAAGTATTGGCAATTAAAAATAATTGTTATATCTAAAAAATCAAACCCAAGATCATGTAGATTTTCTCCCATATTACCAGGAATTTTATAGTTTTGCATTTTATATTTAGGTCCATGATCCATTTGGAGGTAATTTTTGTAAAATGTGTAACGTCTTTGTCTAAATTCTTTAGTCTCCATGTGCTGTCCAGTTGTTCCAGCACCATTTGGTGAAAGGATTATCTTCTCTCCATTGTATTTCTTTGCTCCCTGTCAAAGGTTAGTTGACTATATTTGTGTGGCTCTATTTCTGGGCTATATATTCTGTTCCATTAATATATCTGTGTGTTCTTTTGGTGATACCAGTTTTGGTTACTGTAGCTTTACAGTGACATCTTATATGGCATGTTATCATGTCATTTATAAAGAGTTAAAAGATAATGACTTTTGAAAATTATAACCACATATCCACAACACATGATAGCAACAACAAATCTTTAATGTAATCAATGTTATTTCAATATTGTTAGAACAATAGTGTTTAAAATTTTCCCAAGTGTCTAGTCTTCTTTTTTAATTTTTTTAACCTTTATTTATTTTTGAGAGAGAGAGAAACAGAGCACAAGCAGGAGGGACAGAGAGAGAGGGAGACACAGAATCTGAAGCAGGCTCCAGGCTCCAACCTGTCAGCACAGAGCCTGACTCAGAGCTCAAACTCACAAACCGTGAGATCATGACCTGAGCCGTAGTCAGACGCTCAACCGACTGAACCACCCAGGCACCCCACCAAATGTCTAGTTTTCTAAAAACAATTTGTTGGGTCAACTCAGGATCCAAATAAAATCCACAGAGGGGCACCTGAGTGGCTCAGTAGGTTAAGTGTCCTACTTCGGCCCAGGTCATGATCTTGTGGTTCCTGGGTTCAAGCCCATGTCAGGTTTTGTGCTGGCAGCTCAGAGCCTGAAGCCTGCTTTGGATTCTGTGTCTTCCTCCCTCTCTGCCCCTCCCCCCACTCACATTCTGTCTCTCTCTGTCTCCTATCAATAAATAAATGTTAAATTTTTAAAAAAAAAATCCATACAATGCAGATACATCTCAAGTATATTTTATTATGTAGGATGCCCTCTGGCCTCTCCCTAATTTTTTCTGAAATTTGTTTATTGAACAAAGGGTCATTTGCTTTAATTTCCAGCAATATTGATTTTGCTGATTATCCATAGATAATCCCCTGTATTTCCTACAAATTGTTAAGTAGATTTAGACATTCAGGTTCAACATTTTAGCAAGAATACATCAGTGGTGTATTGTAAGACTTGTTTCTAAGTATGGATAAAAGGTAGTTTCTGCGTGCTAAGCTTGATTTGGTACCTTTAGTGTCCAGGGATGGGGAATGGGGTCAACAGAATAGAAAATTCCTTTCAATGGTTAAAAATTGTAGTAAACAATAATATCTTATGAGCTACAAATCTGAAGCCCATGCAGATGTGAACAGTTTGGTGTTATGATCAAATAAAACAAACAAAAAAAATCTGACCTTTCAAATATAGATGGCAGATTGAAACCACACATTTACTTTAGCTCTAACTAAAACTTTCTCTACCTATATACCTATATATAGAACTGTACTGTCATTTTATATATTCGTGTGTGTGTGTGCATGGGTGAATATGCACCCATGCATACATGCAGTCTATACATAAACACCGTATGCATACTGCATATAACCATATATGTTACTACAGACAGTTACTAATACAGTTAAATATACATAAAAGGCATACATCCACAAAGAAAAAAAGGAGAGGAAATAATAGCTATAAGAGTTTGAAAGCTGCCAAACATATGGGTATGTGGAAACTGATTTAGAAGATCTAAACAAGTCATGGGGCGCCTGGGTGGCTCAGACGGTTGGGTGTCCGACTTTGGCTCAGGTCATGATCTCATGGTTCGTGGGTTTGAGCCCCGCATTGGGCTCTGTGCTGACAGCTCAGAGTCTGGAGCCTGTTTTGGATTCTGTGTCTCCCTCTGTCTCTGCCTCTTCCCTGCTCGTGCTCTGTCTCTCTTAGTCTCTTAAAAATAAATAAACATTAAAAAAATTTTTTTTTAAAGAAGATCTAAACAAGTCAGATGCTAAATAGGAATAGGAAATAGGCAATAGGAAAGACAAAAAGATGCAACCTAGTTTACATTGCAAATTTCTCAAAAGGCTCAAGAGTTTGTGGTATGGGAACTTCTGGAAGTGGGGATAAAGTGGGGGTTAAAAATCAAGTGATCAGTTTACAGGGTGTTTAACAGTTAGATGTTCCCAGGTCTCCTCTTCCTCCCTACATAGTTGGGAATATGCCCTCTACCTTCCCACTTGATCAGAGGACTAGCATTTTATTCTCTGGAGGGTAAATGCAGAAAGCTGTGGCATACCACATCTAGTTGAGAGCACGTGTACTGTCCTAACAAAAATGACCTCTGAGGCTTCTTCTTTCTCTTGACTTTTAGGATACTGAGAGCAGTTTATTTGCTCATGGCATGAGACTGGAAGTACCTTGTCTGAGGAATCTGACCAACCCCAGAAAAATGACCTAAATATAATAATATTAGAGATTCTCCCAATGAAAAGGCCCATCCATCTATACTACCTTAATTGAAGCTCATAATTGATAAGCCCTATCCATTCCATGGAACTTACAATACAATTCAGCTTTTGAGTGCTCTACTGCTAAATATGAATAAATATCAAAGCTTGCTAGAAATTTTAGAAAAGCTTATGATATTTATTCTAATAATATGAGAAGAATAAATAAATTTGGAGACTATGCAAAAAGGAAAAACCAACTTTGGGGTGCCTGCGTGCCTCAGTTGGTTAAGCATCTGACTTCAACTCAGGTCATGATCTCGTGGTTCATGGGTTTGAGCCCCACATTGGGCTCTGTGCTGACAGCTCAGAGCCTGAGCCTGCTTCGGATTCTGTGTCTCTATCTCTGCCCTTCCCCTGCTTGTACTCTCTCTGTCTCTCTCTCTTTCTCTCTCAAAACTAAGTAAACATTAAAAAAATAGAAAAAAATTCTAAAATAGTGTAATTATTTCCAGATAAACAAAAAATCAACAGAATTATAAAAAAGGATATTCAGAGAAAAAAAAACTTCTAATAAATTAAAAACAACAGAAATGAAAAATCAATAAAAAGGTTGGATGACCTGAAACTAATATAACACTGTATGTTAGCTACACTGGAAATAATAATAATAATAATAATAATAATAATAATAATGTTGGATGGTTTCTCAGAAAGTAGAATAAAACCCAAAAAAGAAAACAAGAGGAAAAAGATGTAATTTTTTTAAAAAAGGGCCAGGATAGGAGATCCAAATACTAAAGATAAGGATAAAAACTGGGATCAAAGGGACTCCAATAAACAATTTAAGAAAAATTCCTCCAATATAAAGACATTAGATTGACTAAGGGCATCATACCCAGAACAACATAATGAACTTTCAAAAAACTGAGAGAAGGAGAAGATTCTCCAAGCATAGATTGACAGATAATGGAGGACAAAAGTGAAAATGCTTGAGAATCTTGAGGAAATAGGATTTCCAACCTAGAGTTCTATATCCAGCCAAGCTATCATAAAGATTTTCATCATATATTCAAGGCTCAAAAAACTTACCTCCCATAAACTCTTTTCCCAGAAAGTTATTGGAGGTTGAACTCTATCAAGCTAGGGAGCAAATCAAGAAAGTGGATGCTATGGGATACAAAAGCAGTTGATTCAACACAAAAGAAGGGCAGAGAAAAATTCTAGGATGATGAATATTATGGGAGACCCTAAGATGGCAGATGTCGGGCCGACTTAGGGGGTACACAGTCTAGACTACAGAAGGTTGAGAAGCTGTGGGTAAGTTTGTTCAAGTAAATAAACTTGATGAAATATATATGTGTTTGAATATGGTTCAAGGATATTTTGCATAACTTGGGTGGAGGAAGTTTTGGGATGACAGAAAACTACATATAATAAATAAAAATATGAATATTTTGTCAAAATATGAAATATGTTCTTCGCAGATGAAAAAATACAACAGGATGAGGATGTTAGTATATTATTGGCTTACGACCAAATTGCATTTACATATGTATAATAACTTGAACAATGAATAATGACCTAACCAAAGCAAATATACTTGGAGGAAAGGCTAGGGAAGTGTGCTTGTATGGTAGAGGCAATGAAAGCAAGCTAAGTTCTCATCTTCTGCTTTAAGGAAGACAACAATGACTAAGCAGAATAATTAAAAAGTAGCAACATAAACCTATTTAGAGATATTGAACTAAATGCCAAAAGAGTTGAAAGTGAATGGCTTTAGGGAGCAGGCAAATGGGGAGGGAGGAGCTCTGAACTGCTTAACAGATGACCACAGGAGAAGGGAAGGGAAAATAAGATAAAAACAGAGAGGGAAACAAACCATAAGAGACTCTTTGAAATACAGAGAACTGAGGGTTGATGGGTGTGAGGGGGGATAGGGAAAATGGGTGATGGGTATTGAGGAGGGCACTTGTGGGGATGAGCACTGGGTGTTGTTAAGTCAGTAATGAATTACTGGAATCTACTCCTGAAGCCAAAACTACACTGTATGTTAGATACCTTGAGAATAAATTTTTTAAAAATTGCATATAAACTACATATGTAATTTGACACTTTTGCTACTCTAACTTCATCAATAACATTGAAGAAAAATTTCCTGAGGGCTTACTTGTTACCAAATGCTGGACTAAAACCTACAGTCACCACAATGATGCAGCCCAATGGCTACTGCCTACAGCACACGGAGCTCTTTATGCCATCCATGGAAGGGCTTTGGGGATCAACTGAGAGCAGGGCACAGGACACACAGCAGAATGAAAGTCAACTCCATAGCCATCTGACATTGGGTACATATTCAGGTGAGGCCTGGTACTAGGAGCCCCTACCATGTAGCTAGAGAAATTTAATAAGCATTTTGAAGGAAAACAGTTTGGAGAAAAGAAAGGGATGTGTATAAATATTTGTAAGTTATTTCAACAGGCAAAGGAGTAGAGGCAGAGGAACTGATCAGACACTCAGGAAGAGAATTTAAAGAGAAAATGAAGCTAAAGAAGAGCTTTAAAGACTGACCCTTAGGAAGAGAAATGACCCAAATAGATAAAATCATGAGTGAAAGAGGAGAGATAAAAACCAATACCACAGAAATACAAACAATTATAAGAGACTACTACGAAAAAATATATACCAACAAACTGTCAATCTGGAAGAAATAGACAAATTCCTAGAAACTCACAAACTACCAAAACTGAAACAGGAAGAAATAGAAAATTTGAACAGACCCATAATCAGCAAAGAAATTAAATCAGTTTCAAAAATATCCCAACAAACAAGAGTCCTGGTTTGTTTGAAGGCCAGATGACTGCGCAGGGGAATTCTACCAGACATTTCTTAGCCTCAGCAATCAGACAACACAAAGGAATAAAAGGCATCCAAATGGGCCAGGAGGAGGTCAAACTTTCACTCTTCGCAGATGACATGATACTCTATATGGAAAACCAAAGATTCCACTAAAAAACTGCTACAGCTGATCCATGAATTCAGCAAAGTCGCAGGATATAAAATCAATGCACAGAAATTGGTTGAAACAACAGAAAGAGAAATCAAGGAATCGATCCCATTCACAATTGCACCAAAACCCATAAAATACCTAGGAATAAATTTAACGAAAGAGGTGAAAAATCTACACACTGAAAACTATAGAAAGCTTGTGAAAGAAATTGAAGAAGACACACACAAAAAATGAAAAAAAATATTGCATGCTTCAGGATAGGAAGCACAAATATTGTTAAAATGCCAATACTACCCAAAGCAATCTACATATTCAATGCAATCCCTATCAAAATAACACCAGCATTCTTCACAGAGCTAGAACAAACAATCTTAAAATTTGTCTGGAACCAGAAAAGCCCCCAAATAGCCAAAGCAATCTTGAAAAGAAAACCAAAGCTGGAGGCATCACAATCCCAGACTTCAAGCTGTATTACAAAGCTGTAATCATCAAGACAGTATGGTACTGGCACAAAAACAGACACTCAGATCCATGGAACAAAATAGAGAACCCAGAAATGGACCCACAAACGTATGGCCAACTAATTTTTGACAAAGCAGGAATGAATATCCAATGGAATAAAGACAGTCATTTCAGCCAATGGTGCTGGAAAAACTGGACAGTGACATGCAGAAACATGAACCTGGACCACTTTCTTACACCATACACAAAAGTAAACTCAAAATGCATGGAAGACCTAAATGTAACATAGGAAGCCATTAAAATCCTAGAGAAGAAAGCAGACAAAAACCTCTTTGACCTCAGCCGCAGCAGCTTCTTACTCAACATGTCTCCAGAGGCAAGAGAAACAAAAGCAAAAATGAACTATTGGGACCTCACCAAAATAAAAACTTCTGCACAGCAAAGGAAACAGTCAGCAAAACTAAAAGGCAACCAATGGAATGGGAGAAGATATTTGCAAATGACATAAGAGATAAAGGGTTACTATCCAAATCTATAAAGAACTTATCAAACTCAACACACAAAAAATGAATAATCCAGTGAAGAAATGGGCAAAAGACATGAATAGACACTTCTCCAAAGAAGACATCCAGATGGCCAACCAACACATGAAAAAATTCTCACCATCACTCACCATCAGGGAAATAGAAATCAAAACCACGAGATACCATCTCACACCTATCAGAATGGCTAACATTAACAACTTAGACAACAACAGATGTTGGTGAGGATGTGGAGAAAGAGGATCTCTTTTGCATTGCTGGTGGGAATGCAAACTGGTGCAGCCAATCTGGAAAATGGTATGGAGGTTCCTCAAAAAATGACAAATAGAACTACCCTACGACCTAGCAATTGCACTACTAGGTATTTATCCAAGGGATACAGGTGTGCCATTTCAAAGGGGCACATGCACCCCAATGTTTATAGCAGTGCTATTCACAATAGCCAAAGTATAGATAGAGCCCAAATGTCCACTGATGGATGAATGGATAAAGAAGAAGTGGTATATATATAATGGAGTATTACTCAGCAATGAAAAAGAATGAAATCTTGACATTTGCAACTACGTGTTTGGAACTAAAGGGTATTATGCTAAGCAAAATTAGTCAGAGAAAGACAAATATCATGTGACTTCGCTCATATGAGGAACTTAAGATATGCAACAGATGAACATAAGGGAAGGGAAGGAAAAATAATATAAAAATAGGGAGGGGGACAAAATATAAGAGACTCTTAAATATAGAGAACAGAGGGTTGCTGGAGGGGTTGTGGGAGGGGGGATGGGCTAAATGGGTAAGGGGCATTAAGGAATCTACTCCTGAAATCATTGTTGCACTACATGCTAACGTGGATGTAAATTTATTTATTTATTTATTTATTTATTTATTTATTTATTTATTTATTTATTTTCCTGATCATGGTGTCTCCCCTGCCAGGTAAGTATTGTAAATTTAAAAATAAATAAATTGAAAAAATAAATAAAGAAGAGTTAATACCTATTCTCAAACTATCTCAAAAAATAGAAATGGGAAGAAAACTTACAAACTCATTCTATGAGGCAAACATTACTTGGATTACTTGTCTCCAAAACGAGACAAAGACCTCATTAAAAAGGACAATTACAGGCAAATATCCTCGATGAACCTGTATGCAAAAATTCTCAGCAAGATACTAGCAAATCAAAATCAACAGTACATTAAAATAATTATTCACCAGGATCAAGTGGGATTTATTCTTGGGCTGCAGGGCTGATTCAATATCTGCAAATTAATCAACGTGATACACTACATTAATAAAAGAAAGGATAAGAACCTATAATCCTCCCAATAGATGCAGAAAAAGCATTTGACAAAATACAGCATCAATTCTTGATAAAAGCCTTAACAAAGTAGGGATAGATGGAACATACTTCCACCATAAAGGCCATGTATGAAAGACCCACAGTTAATATCATCCTCAATGGGGAAAAACTGAGAGCCTTTTCCCCATAGTCAGGAACAAGAAAAGGATGCCCACTCTCACCATTACTATTTAACATACTACTGGAAGTCTTAGCTTCAGCAATCAGACAACAAAAAGAAATAAAGGGCATACAAATCAGCAATGAAGAAGTCAAACTTTCACTATTTGCAGATGACATGATTCTCTATGTAGAAAGCCCAAAAGACCCCACCAAAAAATTGCTCTAATGTATGAATTCAGCAAAGTCGCAGGCTATAAAATAAACGTGCAGAAATGTATTGCATTTCTATACACCAATAACAAAGCAGCAGAAAAAGAAATTAAGCAATTGATCCCATTTATAATTGCACCCAAACAAATAAGATACCTAGGAATAAACTAAAGTAAGGTAAAAAGATCTGTACTCTGAAAACTTTAGAAGACTTCTGAAAGAAATTGAAGAGGACACAAAGAAAGGGAAAAGCATCTCATGCTCACAGATTGGGAGAACAAACATTGTTAAAATGTCTATACTACTCAAAGCAATCTACACATTTAATGCCATCCCTAACAAAATACCACCAGCATTCTTTGCAGAGCTAGAGCAGACAATCCTAAAATTTGTATAAAACCACAGAAGACCCTGAATAGCCAAAGCAATCCTGAAAAAGAAAAATAAAACTGGAGGCATCACGATTCCGGATTTCAAGCTATGTTACAAAGCTGTAATCATCAAGACAGTATAGTATTTGCACAGAACAGTCATATAGATCAATGGAGCAGAATAGAAAAACCAGAAATAAACCCACAACTTTATGGTCAACTCATCTTCGACAAAGTAGGAAAGAATATCCAATGGAATAGACAGTCTCTTCAACAAATGGTGCTGGGAAACCTGGACGGCGACATGCAGAAGAACGAAACTGGACCACTTTCTTACACCACACACGAAATAAATTCAAAATGGATGAAAGACCTAAATGTGAGACAGGAAACCATCAAAATCCTAGTGGAGAACCTAGGCAGCAACCTCTTTGACCTCAGCCATAGCAACTTCTTACTAGAAATGTTGCCAAAGGCAAGGGAAACAAAAGCAAACATGAACTCTTGGGACTTCATCAAGATAAAACTTCTGCACAGTGAAGGAAACAAACAACAAAACTAAAAAGCAGCCTATGGAATGGGAGAAGATATATATAAATGACATAATAGATAAACGGATACTATCCAAAATCCATAAAGAACTTATCAAACTAAACACCCAAAAAACAAATAATCCTGTTAAGAAATGGGCAAAGGATATGAATAGACAATTTTCCAGAGACATCTAGATGGCTAACAGACACATGAAAAGATGCTCAACGTCCCTGATCAACTGGGAAGTACAAATCAACCACAATGAGATGCCTCCTCACACCTGTCAGAATGGCTAAAATTAATAACACAAGAAATGACAGGTGTTGGTGAGGATGTGGAGAAAGGGGAACACTTTTACACTGCTAGTGGGAATGCAAACTAGTGAAGCCACTGTGGAGAAAAGTATGGAGGTTCCTCCAGAAAATAAAAATAGAACTATCTCATGATCCAGCAATTTCACTAGTAGGTATTTACCCAAAGGATATAAAAATAAAGATAGGAGGGGTATATGGACCCCAATGTCTATAGCAGCATTATCAACAATAGCCAAACTGGAGAGAGCCCAAATGTTCAAACTGACGAATGGATAAAGAAGATGTGGTACGGGTATACATTGTAATATTACTCAGCCATCAAAAATAATGAAATCTTGCCACTTGCAATGACATGGATGGAGCTAGAATGTATCATGCTAAGCGAAATAAGTCAATCAGAGAAAGACAAATACCATATGATTTAACTCATATGTGGAATTTAAGAAACACAACAGGTAAACATATGGGAAGGTGGAGAGGAAAGAGGAGAGAGGGAAACAAACTATAAGAGACTCTTAATGACAGAGAACAAACACGGTTGATGGAAGGAGGGTGGCATATGGGCTAGGTAGGTGATAGGTATTAAGGAGAGCACTTGTGATGAACACTGAGTGTTGTATATAAGTGATGAATCACTGAATTCTACTCCTGAAACCAACATTGCACTGTATGTGAACTAAAATATCATTAAACAAAAAAAGACTGACCCTTAGAAATTCCACTTTTGTGCTGAGGCCTGGATGTTTTGTGATCTTCAAGAAAGAGACAGTTTTCTTGACAGCTCTTGTGGGCAAGTTAAGAGAAAGTTTCTCTGATTCCTTCCTTATCATTCTCTGGTCACTTATGATTTTCCAAATGCCAAGTTTAGCAACCATTTCTCAGCATTTATCCTTTGTACACATCTGCAACATTTGACCTTGCCAACAATCTCTATATTCCAACATGATTCTTCTTCCCTTTATTTTTGTGACCCCCGTGACTCCATCGTTCCCTGGCTCCCCTCATCCCTTTGTGATGAGTCCTTCTGTGGGCCTTCTTTGGCAGGTAGTGATCAGGTAGTTGTCTTGGTTCTCAGGAATCTGGGCCTAGCTGAAGAGTTTGTAGGCAGATGGGACAGGAA
Organism: Leopardus geoffroyi; assembly: GCF_018350155.1. NCBI lineage: Eukaryota > Metazoa > Chordata > Mammalia > Carnivora > Felidae > Leopardus > Leopardus geoffroyi. Next base: position 28,519,497 of record NC_059332.1, on the reverse strand, counting down.
TAGTCAAGAAATATGTGATAGAAATAATGAGAACAACCACAACACTATCAACAATGATTATAGCAACACAGCCAGTGGGACAACCAGTCATGGTTATGACGCTGATGAAAACAGGGTGACCAGCTTCAGTACTTCCTTTCCCTAAGTATAGAGTTTATAGGCTGGACAGGAAAAAAGTAGTTTAGCATCCTACTGACTTTTATTAGCCAAGTTACAAACAGATAACCCAAAGACCCAGATCCTGTTAGTAAAATATTTGTTATGTATTTATAACCTGGCCAGGTACAAAAAGGCTTTCCAGTGATCCAGTGATATGATAAAACTGAATTACAAATGTGGGTGAATAGAAAGAAGACATCAACACACCAAAAACATGACTCTAATATATAAAAATATGCATTCAATGCAAAGCTTGAATCATTTGCTGTTCTGACATATTTATTAAAAAAAACCCTTGCTGTTCCAGTTGAGGTATGCATATCAAATATTCAATATATCTTTTATATTGTTACAGCATTTTATACATTCATATGAAAACCTTTATAATAGCACTGCTACAAAAATGTTTAATGACAAAAATGTATGCTAGTTTCAGTCTATAGTTAAGTGTAATTATTTTAAGCATATATTAAATAAAATAGAGCTAACTTTACTTTAGAAACATAATCTTGGTTTAAAATGTTGAAATTTATAACTTTTCAGAAAACACATCATAATGCTCTTACACGTCTAAAATATCCTACAGCACATAATCAAAACTGAAACACATCACCATCTTGCACCAAACCAGAATTAAAGTGTAATATTTTCTATTTATCCCCTCTAGGAAAGCTGCATACAAGGATTGAAGAGCCAGGAGAGTGCCTCAGAAAGCCTGCCTATGGCAATGATGCTTGTCTTGCAATGCCAGAATCATTTCTAGAGCATGCCACTTTCATGGCATACTGATAAAGTCGTAGTGAAACCAAATTATTCCTAATACATTTTTTAGTATTGAAGGTGGGGCTGACTTTGCTAACTGATATGAAGTCAGGATGATCACATGAATGTGGGTGTGCTAAGCCCAAATGCTACCTATGTGTGAAAGCACTTTTGAGTATCTTAATTCTTTTTATGTTTTTGTCAATTTGCTCCAAGTCCTGGTTTATCTCTCAGCTTTCTGCAAACTTACATTATATTCAGCTTTCTCCTCTTAACCACTAAATTCTTCTGTACCTCAAGAAAGTCTTGAAATACCCCTTTCTTCCAAGAAGTTTCCCTTGACTTGTTGGAATAGTAGTCCTTGAACCACCTCATTTGGGTATGGGGTTTTTATGTGCCTACCCTCAATTCTCTGAGCCATAAAAAAACACTTACTTGTCCCTATTTTGCTTAAGTTTTATTATCCTCTAGCACTTATATGCTTCCCTGAGCCATGTCACTTGAGGGACAGCAGAAAGTATATTTGGCTGGGAGGAAGAACTGGCCATGGTTAAATTAAAGGGCAATGAAGTCAGACAACTCCGAGTGTGACACATCCTGCTCTTACCAGCCTTGTAGTCTTGAAGTCACGAATTTCTCTCTTAAGTCCTGATTTCCTCATCTGTTAAATGGACATAATACCTTCTAGCTCATTAGGTTGTCATAACACTATTGGGAAGGCTAAATGAGATAATTTGGTACAATGCCTAGCATCTGGTAAGCCCCCAACAAGTAGAGAATTAGGTGGACAGCTGATAAATGCTTTCTGACAATGATTAGGCAAATATAAGGTAAACTAAAATTTAAGTATGTATTTTGTGTGTTAAACTATATATATAAAAGTGATACAACTAATGAAAATGCTGACATAAAGATGCTTAGGGGAAAAAATGACATCTAAGTTATATCTTGTATTAAAGACTTTTTTTTTTTGAGAATCCAACCTAATGTCTTATTTTTTATTTTTTAATATAAAATTTATGGTCAAATTGGTTTCCATACAACACCCAGTGTTCATCCCAACAGGAGCCCTCCTCAATGCCCATCACCCACTTTCCCCTCCCCTCCCCCCCCCCCCCATCAATCCTCAGTTTGTTCTCAGTTTTTAAATGTCTTATGGTTTGGCTTCTTCCCTCTCTTTTTTTTTCCTTCCCCTCCTCCATGGTCTTAAGTTTCTCAGGATCCACATTAGAGTGAAAACATATGGTGTCTGTCTTCCTCTGTATGACTTATTTCACTTAGCATAGCACCCTCCAGTTCCATCCACGTTGTTACAAAGGGCCATATTTCATTCTTTCTCATTGCCACGTAGTATTCCATTGTGTATATAAACCACAATTTCTTTATCCATTCATCAGTTGATGGACATTTGGGCTCTTTCCATAATTTGGCTATTGTTGACAGTGCTGCTATAAACGTCGGGGTAAAAGTGCCCCCATGCATCAGCACTCCTGTATCCCTTGGGTAAATTCCTAGTAGTGCTATTGCTGTGTCATAGGGTAGATCTATTTTTAATTTTTTGAGGAAACTCCACACTGTTTTCCAGAATGGCTGCACCAGTTTGCATTCCCACCAACAGTGCAAGAGGGTTCCCGTTTCTCCACATCCTCACCATCATCTATAGTCTCATTTGTTCATTTTAGCCACTCTGACTGGCATGAGGTGATATCTCAGTGTGGTTTTGATTTGTATTTTCCTAATGAGGAGTGACGTTTGAGCATCTTTTCATGTGCCTGTTGGCCATCTGGATGTCTTTTTTAGAGAAGTGTCAATTCATGTTTTCTGCCCATTTCTTCACTGGATTATTTGTTTTTCGGGTGTGGAGTTTGGTAAGTTCTTTAAAGATTTTGGATACTAGCTCTTTGTCCAATATGTTCTTTATTGGATTAATGTTCTGTACTAGATATTTAAAATAACACAAACATTCAGGCTTGCAGATTTGTAATTTAGTTCATAATCATGTTAAATATAATAGTTACCAGGCTTAGGAGAGACAATATTCTGTATATTTCTTTTTTTTTTTTTTCAACGTTTATTTATTTTTGGGACAGAGAGAGACAGAGCATGAACAGGGGAGGGGCAGAGAGAGAGGGAGACACAGAATCGGAAACAAGCTCCAGGCTCTGAGCCATCAGCCCAGAGCCTGACGGGGGCTCGAACTCCCGGACCGCGAGATCGTGACCTGGCTGAAGTCGGACGCTTAACCGACTGCGCCACCCAGGCGCCCCATATTCTGTATATTTCTTAGTAAATTTTATGGAGCAAATTTGTAGAAATTAAACTTTTACTTCCAGTTAGTATGATTTCCCCCATACACCAAATGAACCAACATAACAACACTGAATTATTTTAATTTTTTTTAATGTTCATTTATTTTGGAGAGAGAGAGCGAGAGAAAGAGAAAGAGAAAGATGGAGTGTGAACAGGAGAGGTGCAGAGAGGGAGACATGTAACCTGAAGCACGCTCCAGGCTCCGAGCTGTCAGCACAGAGCCTGATGAGGGGCTTGAACTCATGAACTGCCAGATCATGACCTGAGCCGAACTCAGACTGAGCCACCCAGAAGCCCCAGCACTGACTTATTTTAAATGATACTGTACTTGGCTATACTGTACTCTAAAATTACTTGTATTAGTGTGGATCCTGAGAAACTTAACAGAAGACCATGGGGGAGGGGAAGGAAAAAAAATGGTTAGGGAGGGAGCCAAAACATAAGAGACTCCTAAAAACTGAGAACAAACTGAGGGTTTATGGGGGGTGGAAGGGTGGGGTGGGTGGGTGATGGGTATTGAGGAGGGCACCTGTTGGGATGATCACTGGGTGTTGTATGGAAACCAATCTGACAATAAATTTCATAATAAAAAAATAAAAAAAATTACTTTTATTAGTAAATATATTAATTTCCACATTAAAAAGGGACTCTGCGACATCCACAGAAAAATTTGAGAACCCTGACATACAGCCTGCAGGTAAGAGAATTACTCAGTTTTCTGAAGCAACTGGTATGATGCAGCTAGGTAGGGGAAGCTGACTTTGAAAGAGGTCATGGTGCCCTGCACCTATTCTGGTAAACGAAGTCAACATCGAATGTAGGACAAATGGCATGAGGTTTATCAGCAGTTCCTACTGCCTGGTAACAGAGGAATGTCTTTAAATCTTCAGAAAACATAGACTCTGCCAGAGCAGTGTTCTTTTAGTTACTGAGCAAGATGCTTCAAAGGGTAAGGAGCAGTGGAGAGAAAAGACATTACCAGAGGGGGAAGGAGTCAATAGCAGTGGGCAGGAATGCCAGCTGTCACCAGGGGACCTGGCTTGTTCTTTAGGAGGCAGTGAAGGCTGTGGCTATTCCCACCAGCATCTACTGGGGTATCCAAGCTCCACCGCAGTAACAACGGGGTCCTCAATGACAGGCAACACATTGACATGAAAGGACACATTAAATTATGAGTGAATGCAACAAAGAAAGGCTACACACTGAAAGGTGCTTAATGTTTATTAGCACAGTGAGAAATAAAAATTAGGCAGAAAAATACAAAGTTAACTCATGGACATCTGGGCACAAATAATCTACCCCAAATATAACATTTTCTTAAGCAGACGGCAAATTTTCTAAAAATCCACTTGAGTTAGGAGAGTGAGGTATTTGTATTTTTAAGTACAGATGTACAGTTTAGGACAGTTAAAGTTCCAAAGATGTCTAAATATAACTTTCTAAATCTCTTCTTACCAATGTCTCCATGTGCCTTGGAAGCTAGAGACACTAAAGTCTGGTATATGAGACACTGAAGAATGCCTTTGTTACATCATATGCCATCTTGAAGCACTCTCTGGAAAGGTATCTCTTCCTGTAGCATTAATCATGCAACATCTAGCTAAGAATATATATATTTAAAGGTATCTTAAAGCCATACAGGGCCTAATGTAATAAAAATGACAAAACAAATTACTGCTCGGGCATTTCAAACAAGGTCATTTTGGTTGAAATAGAACATATACCAACATCTTTCTAAGCTACCAATTTGGGGAAAAGAGACAGAGATTGCAAACCTAATGCTTTATATGCTAATACCTGTAGCGCACTTAACAAAGTAATAACAATTTATTACTTGTTATCTTTAGACTGCCCTTACTGTGGAGGTATTTATGTTTTCATCATAGTTGAAGAAGCAGCTTGGAAACAGGTGAGCTGCAAATGCATGCTACTCTTGAACTTGTTCAGCAGCTCTTCCAGTAACCTGCAGGAGGAGAGGCTATTTTACAACCTGGCAGAGTGAAGGTTGCCTAGCAACATAAGAAAACATTCGGGAGAGCCAACTGCCTAGTTTTAGCTTCTACTTGTTGAAAAGTTATTTACATATGGATTCTTAACTCAATAACAGAAGTAAATTAATCAAAGAAGCTAATCAAAAGGAATACACACACACACACACCTGTATATTTATATATAAAAATCTCCCTCCTGTCTCCTTTCCCTAGATTAATTAGATTTCTCCCCTAAAACACATTAATGTTTGCACCTGCATTTTTTTTAAAATTCACTTAAAAACTATATACACTAAAATGTACTCTTTTTGGCATACAGTTCTATGAATGTTAATGAACACATATTAGCAACCTAATAACTCCCATAATTGGGCACAGAATAGTTCCATCACCTTCCAAATTCTCTTGTGTTGCCCCTTTGTGGCCACCTTTCTCTTCATCCTGACCCCTCACCAACTAACAGTCTATTGTCTGTTCCTCCTATTTTGCAGTTTTGTCTTTAACAAATATTAGAGAGTGGTAAACTCAGGTGGTGAATTAAGCACCAGAAGAGTAAGGGCTAGTTCTAATTCCACTGGGTAAATCATTCTACTACTTGATAATCAATTTCTTTAACTGGTTTGATGTATAATTTTAGGGCCAGAAATCTTAGAGTGCATTTGGTTCAGAAGAAGCAACCAAGAAGTGCTTTTAATGAGATTGGCGTCAACAGATTATTTCATGGGTTTAACAATGCTCAAAATTGTCTCCATGTGACATTTTCCTCCCATTTTCCCAGACTCATGTGTTCTCTCTGCCTTCTGAGTTTCTATAACATTGACCTATGCAAAATTACAGAGCTTACACCAAGGTTTTCATGTCTATAGACTGATCGGCCAAATGCAAAGGCAGGTGGACTTCAGTTATGGTTAGTGAAGGAACAAAGACCTACATTGTTTCCGCTGCTTCAGTCTAGGGTAGGTTGAGCATTTATGAAATTTGCCTGGCCTACATTTTGTCTCAGGTAATAATTTCCTGTTTTATGAGTAGCAAAGTTTAAACTCTGACCAAGACCATTAACATAGTATTACTGAAACATATACAACTTTTTTATGTCATGTGTACAAATTTACTTTCTATTGCTGAGCTACTCAAAAGAAAAAAATCATCAAGTTCTGCATTTTATCATGCTGTCCTTTTTACATTTCTCTAAGAATTATCTTCTTAAAAATGTAAGGCAATAATACAGTTTACTGAGTGAGTCAAAATAAACTTTCTTAAAATGTTTTCTGTATTAGTCACTTAAAGCAAGAAAGGAACTAATTTCTGAACAGTCATAAACCCAGGGGAAAGGTTTTATCTTATTCTGTCACTTCAGAGACAAGCCAGGTACAGCATACTATCAAAGGCTATTAAGCACAAATCATTATCTATACAAAGAGTACTTTTAGGTAACAAAATCTCATTCAACACATCTTAACTGGCCCTTGAAAACAGTATATAGTACTTACTTTTTATCTGCTCCACTTGAGAGCTGAGGCAGAGCTTCCAAAGCCTGTTTAAAACTAGACCTGGAACACAGAGAAGCAAAATTTAAGTTGAAAAATTTCATATTTCTATGGGGAATTAAGAGCATCATTAAAAATTCTTAAGCATATCTTAAATATAAAGAAACCAGTATAAGCTAGTGAAGCATGTAAAAATATGAGAAAAAGTAAAAGTGAAAAACAATAGAAAAAGTAAAAGTAAAAGTTGAGGGTACAGGGTATAGTTCCCACACAGAGGCCTTGTAGGAGTAGGGTCAAAAACTCAACTATGAAATGAAACAGAAAAGCTAAAAGAGACTGATTTTTACAAAAGATGCTACTTTAATGAGGGCTTAATGTGGACATGTTTAATTTTTAAAAAGTCCTTTCAAAACAAAACTGAAGTGTTAAGCAACTGGTAAGAAAGGAAGGAAACTAAGTAGAAATAGGGATGGTCTTATGACAGATTATACAAATGGGGACATTTACAGTATTGACATGTACAGGGCCTGATTAACAGCCAATCTCTTACAATAACTAAACATGGTCTCTGGCATTTAGTTATTATTATATTTAAAATTTGTAGAATAAGTAGAGATTGACTGATTTTAATTCAACATCACTTCTTTTCATAAAAAAACATAAAAAGTACAAATTAAAAAAACACCAACTTGGTAAGCTTAACTATTTAAAACAGAAAGTACCAAAAAAGTTTCTGCATCAAATAAAAAGCATTTTAGGGGAAATTATTTGGTAGTAACTTGTACTTGTCACTAAGTAATACTTTTTAACTTCTTATCTCTTCTTCTTTTATAACTTGTTGACCATGGTAAAGAAATTAATTTTTCTTGACTTTAAGGTGGTTTTTAATTTTGTTATTATAAAAACAGATCCTCATCATTGTACCAGTAAATATACTTTTGAGCAATGTTTCTCCTATTTGGGGCAAATATCACAGTAACAAATAGACTACAAAGTCCCAACAGATTATAAAAACTGGTATTGGGAAGCTTCAGTTGTTCTTGGTTAAGGCAAGGGATGGGTTACAGCTTGTGGGGACACCTAGCTCCCTTTCCAAAATGACTTTCCTCTTCCCTGATGTAGAGAGGAGCGTCTGCTGTTATCACCTTCTTTCCTGTAAACCTTTTCTCACTCAATCAAAAAAATGTAATGCTATTATTTCTTTATTTTTACATTATGACAATAATGATGATGATGAAGAGGATACCATTAATTATTTGTAATGCACCAATAGTTTAGAAGGTAACTTGGCATATTTTTTCATTTAATTCCCCTAAAACTTTGCCTAGAAAGTATTTATTATCTTTCTTTTATAGATGAGGCAGTTAGGCGCTAAAAGGTTAAATTAGTAGGAATAAATATCTAGGTACTTACACAAAGCATGCACCCACATCACATTTGGACTGAGTGCCCTCTATCATCTATTACTTAACACTTTGTGTAGAAAAATGATGGTTGGGAAAAGGAGTCATTAAATAACTAACATGGGAACCATCCAGAAATGTCTTCTGGTCAGCCATCATGAATAAGAATAAGAAGCTAAGTTCAATTCATTAGGAAAAACTTTTTAAATGTCCTTAAACATTTTATTTGTATACTACTTGTATTCTCAGGCATATTAACAATATAACCCAGTTTTTCCTAAGTAATATTGCCAATGGAATAAACAATTTTGTATAGGCAAGTAGTTACTTATGTTTCAGTTCACCTACTGATATTTCGATGATAGGAAATCCTGACTTTCATTCAAAACAGCTAAAAATTATCACCAAATTTCCACTACAAAAATTTTCAGAGAAACCACAAGGCTTCCTCTTATGCTGATATTTACAATCTTTAAATTGTCCCTCAGAGTCTGCTATGAATACAGTAAGACTCAATTCTCATTTTCTCATTTTAGAAAGAAGTATATAATGCTCTGCTATATCATTTATGAGACTGAGATTTATCTTAGTGAATGAAAAACATAAAATCATACTACATATTTTTTCTTTTATATTATGCTACAAAGAACCAGTATTAGGAGTCATTGGCTTATTATGCTTTTTAGGTAAAAATTAATCAAATATAAACTTTATCACATCGCAATCACGAGCACTCACTCTGATCAGTTATCTTTACAAAGATAAGCTTTATTTTTAGTGAAGCACTCATAACAAGAATGTTAAGCATCTCACTTGCTTTCAGGTGTCAGGTGAACAGCCACAGTATCCCTCAAAGCACAGATTTCAAGCCGTGCCTGAAGATGAGAAAAGGACAAGTGACAATATGGAACTGTATCAATTATTAAATTGAAACAAGTGATGTGGGGATAGTCTCTAGACTGTTTATTACTGCAGGGACAGGGTTGACAGAAGACTACTGCCATGTAGTTTTACCCCCCACCTGCCATGGTGACTGTTAGTTATGAACAGATTTTCTAAAACACTCCACAGGAATCAGGTATGATAAAATATTATTTTACTGAAAATTAAGTTAGAGTCAAGTATGCCTGTGTGAAGGCAGAGAGCCAGATACCTTATTATAAAAAGTTCAACCTGTCCAGGTGTTTTCCCACAATCTGTATTTTCTACCTAACTAGTAATTTTTCCTTTAGTCTGCTTGTTGAGAGGAAGCAGAATTTGAAACACTATCCCTGGATTATAACCCTACACCACAGATTTAAGGAAGTGGATCAGTTTACTTCCTTACACCTATGCTCTTTTGGGCACACTGACTTTAATCTCAAAAACTAAAATACAGCTCTGCAGATTCAATGCAATGTCTATTAAAATCACAGCCGGCTTTTGTTTGTTTGGTGGTTGTTTCTTTTACAAAAACTGACAGGCTGATCCAAAACAGACAAAACCATTTTGAAAAAAGAATACACAACTAGAGAAACATTTTCTGATATCAAAACTTACTATAAACCTACAATATTTAAGATAGTGTGGCACCGTTATATGGGTAGAAATACAGATCAGTAGACTAGGAGTGAGTGTCCAGAAAAAAACCCTTAACATCTATGATCAATGGATTCTGACATGGGTGCTGAGACCATTCAATGGGGGAAGGAACACGTTCTTCAACAAATAGTGCTGGGAAAACTGGATAGCCACATGCAAAAGATTGAACCTGGATCCCTTTCTTAACACAAAGATGAACTCAAAATGGATCACAGACATAATGGAAGGGATAAAATTCTGAAACACATAGAAGAGAGCAGGAGTAAATCTTTGTAATGTTAGGCTAGGCAAGCCTTCTTAGAAACGATATCAAAAGTGTAAGCAACGAAGAAGGAGGGGAAGATGGCAGTGGAGTAAGAGTACCCTGGGCTCACCTCATCCTACGAATACAACTAGATAACTATCAAATTATCCTACGTACCCCAGAAATTGACCTGAAGACTGGCAGGACAAACTCTAAAAATAAAGGTAGAGAAGAGGCCACATTGAAGAAGATAGGAAGTATGCAGATGTGGTTTGAGAGAGAAACAGATTGTGGCCACCATGGTCACAGAGAAGGACAAGAAACAGACTAGCATATAGGAGAGTGCACAAGGAAAATAAATTCCCATAGCAATTGGCTTGGAGAGTGAGAGGGCCCAAATTTCGTGAGCTCTTGGAATAGGCAAAGCTTACAGCCTAAGTTTTGTAAAAGGTCAGCAGGAGTTGGGAGATGGTAGCAGTGTATGAAGACTCTAGGCTCACCTTATCACATGAATACAGCTAGATAACTACCAAATCATCTTAAATACCCCAGAAACTGACCTAAAGACTGACGGAAAAAACTCCACAATTAAAGGTAGAGAAGAGGCCACATGCAAAAGGGCAGGAAGTGCAAAGATGCGGTGTTGAAGACATATCACAGCAGCTGCAGTAGGGAGGGAGCCACAGTCACAGAGAAGGGCAAGAGATAGACGTAAGGAAAATAAATCCCCATTGCAATTGGAAAAGAAAGTGAGAGGGGCCGAATATTGTAAGTTCTTGCAACCAACAGGGTGGAAAGTCTAGAGTTTTAAACAATGGACTTGGCTGGGACAGAGTCCACAGGGCACTGTGCTGCTCTTAGAGAGAAGGAAGGAAACAACTTTGACACAGCATGGAAACAGTGATCTGAAAAGCACCTGGGGCACACAGTGGGGAGGCTATTTGCTCATCATGAAGCATGTCCCAGGAGACAGTGTTCACAAAGAGACCCGCTCAAGGGAACAAAGGAACTGGCAGGGACCATTTCCCTTCCTTGCCCGTCAGCATAAGCACAGGACCACCTGTGGGAACCAGCAGAGCACCACACTCACTACCTAACTTGCTTCATCAAGCCCTGTCCCCCAAGCTCCTGTGGAACTGCCCTTCCCAGTCACACTTAGCTCAGTGATGGCATGGTAGGTCTCCTCCCCCAGAACACTGGCCCCAACACCTGCCAACACAATGTCTCTCCAATCAGGAGTTTTGCACAGCCTCAGTTCTGGCAGTGATGGTGACAGGTGTCATATTATAAGCAGACCAGAGCACACCTAGTTAAAATGTGCCACATGCAGGCCAGGGGCCACACATTGCCCACAATAGGCAAAGAGCCACTTGCAACAACTGGCCTGAAAGATAAAGTGGCCAGAACAAAATAGCAGAGCACACGCAGCACACACTGGAGACACTCCTGGAAGCACCACGCCCTAGAAAACAGGAGACACTACCCAGCAGGGCACTGACCTCTTCCAGGTAAGGCCATTACTCTCAAGAACAGGACCATAGCTGATTTTCCTAACACAGAAAAAGGCACAGCGACTTAGGAAAAATTAAAAGACAGAAATTTGTCTCATGAAAGAATAGGACAAGGACACAGCAAAACATAAGTAACATTCCTGATGGAGTATTTAAAGCAATGATCATAAAGATACTCCCTGGACTTGAGAAAAATGGAAGGCATCAGTGAGACCCTTAAAATGAAGATAAAAAAAGAACCAATAAGAGATGAAGAGTGCAATAAATGAGATTAGAAACATGCTAGATGGAATGAATAGCAGGCTGGAAGAAGCAGAGGAATGAATTAATGACCTAGAAGACAGAGTAATGAAAAGTAATCAAGGTAAACAAAAAGAGAAAAAGAAGTATGCAAAATAAGAATAGACTTAGGAAACTCAGTAACTCCATCAAACATAGTAACATTTGTATTATAGGAAATCAAGAAGAAGAAGAGAGAGAAAAAAGGGGACAGAAAATTTATTTAAAGAAATAGTAGTTGAAAACTTCCCTAATCTAGGGAAGGAAACAGATATCCAGATCCAGGAGGCCCAGAGATTCCCCAACAAATTCAACAAAAGCAGACCCATACCAAGATATATTGTAATTAAATTGGCAAAATACAGTGATAAAGAAAAAAAAATTTAAGCATCAAGACAAAAGAAGACAGTAACATACAAGGGAAACTCCATAAAGCTAGCAGGGAATTTTTCAGCAGAAGCATTGCAAGCCAGAAGGCAGTGGCATGATATATTCAAAGTGCTGAATGGGAAAAATCTGCAGCCAACAATATTCCATCCAGAAAGGCTATCATTTAGAACAGAAGAAAAATAGAGGTTCCCAGAGTTTGTGACCACTAAACCAGCCATGCAAGAAATAGGAGACTCTGAGTGGAAAGGAAAGACCAAAAATTACAGTATGAAGATAGGAAACATAAGAGTGGCAAAAAGGAATATTTCTGTAAAAAAAATCAGTCAATGAACTCATAAAATAAAAGGATTTGACATATGACACCATATACCTAAAGTGTGGGGAGGAGAAAAGAGTGGGTTCAAACTTAAACAACCATCAACTGAACATAGACTTTTATATGCACAAGATGTTATACACAAACCCAACGGTAACCACAAATCAAAAACCACTAATAAATTTGCAAAGAATAAAGAGAAAGAAATCCAATGATATCACTAAAGAAAACCAGAAAATCATGAAAGAAAGAAAGATCAGAGAAAATCTTCAGAAGACAACCACAAAACATGAAATAGCATGTCAATAAATACATATCTATCAGTGATTACTCTGAATGTAAATGGACTAAATGCTCCAATCAGAAACACTGGGTGACTGAATGGAAACAAAACAAAACAAAACAAACAAGATCCTGCTGTCTACGGAGACTAGAGAGACTCATTTTAGATCTAAGGATACATGCAGATTGAAAGTGAGAGGATGGAGAAACATCTATCATTCATATGGATGTCAAAAAAAGTGTCAGCACAGCAATACTTATACCAGACAAAAATAGACTTTAAGACAAAGACTGTAACAAGGGACAAAGAAGGACAGTATATAATAATAGAGGAGACAATCCAACAAGAAGATGTAACAATTCTATATATTTATGCACCCAATATGGGAGAAACCAAATACATATAACAGTTAATAACAAAATAAAAGAACTAATTGATAATGATACAGTAACAGTAGAAGACTTTAACATCTCATTTACATCAAATGGATAGGTTATCTAAATAGAAAATCAACAAGGAAACAATGGCTTTGAATGATACACTGGACCACATGGATTTACAGATATATTCAGAACATTCTCTCCTAAAACAGCAGAGTACACATTCTTCTCAAGTGCACATGGAAGATTCTCCAGAATAGATCACATATTAGCCCACAAAACAAGCCTTGACAAATTCATAAAGATCAAAGTCATATGATGCATCTTTTCTGATCACAATGGTATGAAACTATAAGTCAACTACAAGAAAAAAATCTGGAAATAACACAAATATATGGTGTTAAATAACATTCTATTAAACAATGAATGAGTCAACTAGGGTCAAAGAAGAAATAATAAAGTACATATAACAAAATTAAAATGAAAACACAACAAGCCAAAACCTGTGGAATGAAGAAAAAGCAGTCATTAACAGTGAAGTATACAACAATACAGGCTTACCTCAGGAAGCAAGAAAAATCTTAAATAGCCTAAATATACCTAAAGGAGCTAGAAAAAGAACAACAAACAAAACTGAAAACCGGCAGAAAATGGGAATTAATAAAGATTAGAGTAGAAATGAATGATATAGAAACTTAAAAAAAAAAAAAGAACAGATCAATGAAACCAGGAACTGGTCTTTTGGGGGAAAAAAAATCAATAAAATTGATAAACCTCTAGCCAGACTTATCAAAGAAAAAAAGACTCAAAAAAAAATCACAAATGAGTGAGAAGAAATAACAACCAACAGCACAGAAGTACAATTATAAGGGAATATTATGAAAAACTCTATGCCAACAAATTGTACAGCCTGGAAGAAATTGTTAAAGCCATCGTGGTCAAACAGTATGATACTAGTATAAAAACAGACACACTGATCAATAAAACAGAATAGAAAACTCTGAAATAAACCCACGACCATATGGTCAATTAATCTTCGACAAAGCAGGAAAGGAAAGAATATCCAATGTGAAAAGAACAGTCTCTTCCACAAATAGTGTTCAGAAACTGGATAGCAGTCTCTGCTATCACTATTCCACAAATAGTGTTCAGAAAACTGGATAGCAACATGCAAAAGAGTGAAACTGGACCACTTTCTTATACCATACACAAAAATAAATTCAAAATGGATTAAAGACCTAAATATGACACCTGAAATCAAAGCATCCTAGAAGAGAACACAGGTTGTAACTTCTTTGACATTGGCCATAGTACATATTTTGTACATACGTCTCCTGAGGTAAGGGAAACAGAAACAAAATAAACTATTGGGACTACAAAATAAAAAGCTTCTGGAGAGAAGGAAACAATCAACAAAACTAAAAGGCAACCTTATGGAGTAGGAGAAGATATTTGCAAAGACATATCTGATAGAGGGTTAGTATCTAAAATATATTAAAAAATTATACAATACAACATCTAGAAATCACTCTAAAAAATGGGCAGAAGACATGAACAGACATTTTTCCGAAGAAAACATAGATACGACCAATAGGCACATGAAAAGATGGTCAATATCACTGATCACTGGGGAAGTGGAAACGAAAACTACAATGGGGTAACACTTCACATCTATCAGAATGGCTAAAATTAACAACACAAGAAACAACAGGTGTTGTCAAGGATGTGGAGAAAAAGGAACCCTTGTGCACTGTTGGTGGGAATGCTAACTGGTGCAGCCAATGTAGAAAACAGTATGGAGGTTCCTCAAAAAGTTAAAAATAGAACTACCCTATGATCCAGCAATTACACTACTGGGTATTAACTGAAAGAATACAAAAACAGAAATAGAGAGATATGTGCACCCTGTGTTCACTGTGGAATTATTTACAATAGCCAAATTATGGAAGCAGCCCAAATGTCCACTGATTGATGAATGGATTAAAAAGATGTGGTGTATATATATATATACAATGGAATATTATTCACTCATAAAAAAGAATGAAAGCTTGCCATTTGCAATGACATGGATATAGCTAGAGTATTATGCAAAGCAAAATAAATTCAGTTGGAGAAAGACAAATACCATATAATTTTACTCATGTGGAATTTAAGAAACAAAACAAAGAAGCAAAGGAAAGAGAGAGAGAGAAATAAAAAAAACAGACTCAAGTATAGAGAACTGATGATTGCCAGTGGGGAGAAGGTGGGCGATGGGTTAAATAGGTGATGGGGATTAAGAAGTGCACATGTCATGATAAGCACTGAGTGATGTATGGAATTGGTGAATCACTATACTGTACACCTGAAACTAATATAACACTGTATTTAACTGGAATTAAAATAAAAATTTTTTAAAGGTAAAAGCAACAAAAGAAAAATTGATAAATTAAACTTAAAATTAAAAACTTATGTGCGGTGAACTATAGCATCAAGAAAGTAAAAAAACAACCCACACAATGAGATACCCTTGACATACACTAAGATGTCTATAATCAGTAACATAAGGTAGTAACAAGTATTGGTTAGGATGTGGAGAAATTAGAATCTTTATGCATTGCTGTTAGGAAAGTAAAATGGAACAGCCAGTTTAAAAACAGTCTGTCAGGGGCACCTGGGTGTTTCAGTCAGTTAAGCTTCTGAATCTTGATTTTGGCTCAGGTCATGATTTCATGGTTTGGGAAAACATGTCGGGCTCCGCACTGACAGCAAGGAGACTGCTTAGGATCTTTCTATGGTCCTCCCCTGCTCACGCTCTTCCCCTCTCTCACAAAATAAATTAATAAACTTAAAAAAATAATTTTAAGACACTCAAGCAATTCATCAAAAGATCAAACATAGGGTATCCATATGACCTAGCAATTTCCCTCCTATGTATATACCCAAGAGAAATTAAAACACATAAATACGTTTATGTGAAAAAGTAGAAAATAACCCAAATGTCCATCAAATGATGAGCAGATAAAGAAAATGTGGTATATTTATACAATGGAATATTATCCAGTCATCAAAAGAAATTAAGTACTGGTATATGCTGCAATATGTGTGCACCTTGAAAACATTATGCTAAATGAAGGCAGCCAGTTACCAAAAGTCATATTTGTGGGACTCCATTTGTATGAAATTTTTTGAATAGGCAATTCATTGGGATAGAAAATCATGGAGGAAGAAACCAGAATGCTGCTTGTCTGTGGATGGGAAGGGTGGTTGGAAAGACAGTGGAAAGCGGCTGCTAATGGGTTCAAGGTTTCTTCTAGGGTGCATTGTTCTGAAGTTGAGTGTGTTGATGACTGTACAACTCTGTGAACACAATAAAAAAATCACTGAACTGTGTGCACTTTTACCTTGTAGACAACACAACACTCATCTACCTTGTGGCAGATGAGTTATATCTGCGTAAAACTTAAAAAAATTTTTTTTAAATGTTTATTTACTTCTGAAGGAGAGACAGACAGAGCATGAGTGGGGGAGAGGCAGAGAGAGGGAAGGAGACACAGAATCTGAAGCAGGCTCCAGGCTCTGAGCAGTCAGCACAGAGCCCAACGCAGGGCTCGAACTCACGAACGGTGAGATCATGGCCTGAGCTACAGTCAGACGCTCAACCGACTGAGCCACCCAGGTGCCCCATATCTTGCATAAAACTTTTAAGAAAACAAAACAAAACAAAACATGGTAATCTAAAGCTTAAACTTCTTTGCGATCTTGAAATGACTTTACATGCAGATCACTTGTTTTCAGAGCTCCTGAAGAGGCTCTGAATGACAACCACATTACACACCTTCTACCTTTGACTCAGGCATCCACAGTGTGTATAATGTTCAGGAGACTATTAAAAAGAGATAGCTGTGGGGCACCTGGGTGGCTCAGCTGGTTAAGCATTGGACTTTTGATGTGGTCAAGATCTCAAGATTCGTGAGTTCGGGCCCTGCCTGTGTCAGGCTCTGTACTGACAGTGTGAAGCCTGCTTGGGATTCTGCCTCTTCCTCTCTCTGTCCCTCCCCAACTTGTAAATAAACTGAAAAAAAAAAAAAAAAATTAAAAAAAAAGTAAAAGAGACAGCCCTTATTCTCCAGGAGTACATAAAACATAAAACAATGGTAAGAGAAATTTTGTAAACAATCAAGATAAATGCTGATTTATATAAGACACAGTATATTCAGTAAAACTTTTTCTGCTTGGAAAGCAGTTGTTTGGTTTCATTTTTCAGTGCTTTAGAAGCCTAGAAAATAGTTTGTAACTAGAAAGCATGCACATGACAGTTTGTCTCTATTGTTGATACTCTATATATTGAAACAGATCTACAAAGAGAATATCAAAAAGTAAAAATAAGGTAGAACTTTTAGTTGATATTGCAGAAGGATTAAATCACTTTAAAACTAATCTTCATGCCCAAATTGTATTCAAAGTGATAGGTGTTTTAAATTAATCTATGAATTATGTGAACTATAAAAGCTGTGGTTATTTATAAAATATACATAGAACTGTACACCAGAAAATGTCATGTTAAAAGATCAGCTAAAATCACCAAACTGTCATCCCATTCCTCTTTAAACTGGCTCTCAGGAAGGTTCTGAAGATTGAGGTATGGGCCCTTTATGTAAATGATTATTACAGGTTAACTTGTAGTCCTTCTGAATTATCTGCTCAATAGAAAAACAGTCTAACACAGGGATTCCCAATGGGAGAGGGGGAAATGGGGGGTTTAGACTCACTTGAACTTTTCCAATATAGAAATGACTGCCTAATTCCTAGGAAGTATTAGAATATTAGAAGTTGGAACAGTCATGGTGGTCAGCAGTCTCCTGGACATGTATTTATCAAAAAAGTTCCCTAGCTAAATATGGTACCTCTTCCTAACCCTTCCCTGCTAGTTTTGAGAGAATTTAGCCAGCAGGCCCCTCCCTAGTTAATCTCAACCACCCAGAGGAAAGCACTATCCTGAGACTTTTTCTACCATAGATAGTTTTATCTATTTGAGAATTTCATGTGAATGAACCCCATACAGTATATGAGCTTTTGTGTAAGGCTTCCTTCACTCAGCTGAATGCTCCCGAGATTTATCCAGGTGGTACCAGTAATTGTGTCCTCTTTAATGCTGAATAGCATTTGGTTTTATGAACATATCACAGTTTGCTTATTCTATTGATGAATACCCGGGCTGTTTCCAGCTTTTGGCTATTATGTTTTCAGCTCTCTTGGTTAGTTTTTTTTGTTTTTTTAAAGTAAGAGGTTTTCTTTTCTATGTACATCTATATATATGTATATAAATGTATACATATGTATAGATATACATATGTATATTTGTTTATTTTCTAAATATAATTTATTGCCAAGTTAGTTAACATACCGTGTATACAGTGTGGTCTTGGTTTCGGGACTATATTCCCATGATTCATTGCTTACATACAACACCCAGTCAGTGCTTATCCCAACAAGTGCCCTCCTCAAAGCCCATCGCCCATTTTCTCCTTCTCATGTGCCTCCCACCACCAACCCTCAGTTTGTTCTCTGTATTTGAGAGTCTCTTATGGTTTGCCTCCCTCCCTCTCTGTTTGTAACTATTTTATCCCCTTCCCTTCCCCCATGGTCTTTTGTTAAGTTTCTAAAATTCCACATACGAGTGAAAACATATGGTATCTGTCTTTCTCTAATTTATTTCACTTAGCATAATGCCCTCCAGTTCCATCCACATCGCTGCAAATGGCAAGATTTCATTCCTTCTCATTGCCAAGTAGTATTCCATTGTCTATATAAACCACATCTTTTTTTTTTTAATATATGAAATTTATTGTCAAATTGGTTTCCATACAACACCCAGTGCTCATCCGAAAAGGTGCCCTCCTCAATACCCATCACCCACCCTCCCCTCCCTCCCACCCCCCATCAACCCTCAGTTTATTCTCAGTTTTTAACAGTCTCTTATGCTTTGGCTCTCCCTCACTCTAACCTCTTTTTTTTTTTTTTTTTTTCCTTCCCCTCGCCCATGGGTTTCTGTTAAGTCTCTCAGGATCCACATAAGAGTGAAACCATATGGTATCTGTCTTTCTCTGTATGGCTTATTTCGCGTAGCATCACACTCTCCAGTTCCATCCACGTTGCTACAAAAGGCCATATTTCATTTTTTCTCATTGCCACATAGTATTCCATTGTGTATATAAACCACAATTTCTTTATCCATTCATCAGTTGATGGACATTTAGGCTCTTTCCATAATTTGGCTATTGTTGAGAGTGCTGCTATAAACATTGGGGTACAAGTGCCCCTATGCATCAGTACTCCTGTATCCCTTGGATAAATTCCTAGCAGTGCTATTATTGCTGGGTCATAGGGTAGGTCTATTTTTAATTTTCTGAGGAACCTCCACACTGCTTTCCAGAGCGGCTGCACCAATTTGCATTCCCACCAACAGTGCAAGAGGGTTCCCGTTTCTCCACATCCTCTCCAGCATCTATAGTCTCCTGATTTGTTCATTTTGGCCACTTTGACTGGTGTGAGGTGATACCTGAGTGTGGTTTTGATTTGTATTTCCCTGATGAGGAGCGACGCTGAACATCTTTTCATGTGCCTGTTGGCCATCCGGATGTCTTCTTTAGAGAAGTGTCTATTCATGTTTTCTGCCCATTTCTTCACTGGGTTGTTTTTCGGGTGTGGAGTTTGGTGAGCTCTTTATAGATTTTGGATACTAGCCCTTTGTCCGATATGTCATTTGCAAATATCTTTTCCCATTCCGTTGGTTGCCTTTTAGTTTTGTTGCTTGTTTCCTTTGCTGTGCAGAAGCTTTTTATCTTCATAAGGTCCCAGTAATTCACTTTTGCTTTTAATTCCCTTGCCTTTGGGGATGTGTCGAGTAAGAGATTGCTACGGCTGAGGTCAGAGAGGTCTTTTCCTGCTTTCTCCTCTAAGGTTTTGATGGTTTCCTGTGTCACATTCAGGTCCTTTATCCATTTTGAGTTTATTTTTGTGAATGGTGTGAGAAAGTGGTCTAGTTTCAACCTTCTGCATGTTGCTGTCCAGTTCTCCCAGCACCATTTGTTGAAGAGGCTGTCTTTTTTCCATTGGATGTTCTTTCCTGCTTTGTCAAAGATGAGTTGGCCATACGTTTGTGGGTCTAGTTCTGGGGTTTCTCTTCTATTCCATTGGTCTATGTGTCTGTTTTTGTGCCAAAACCACATCTTCTTTATCCATTCATCAGTTGATGGACATTTGGGCTCTTTCCATAATTTGGCTATTGTTGATAGCGCTGCTATAAAACATTGGGGTACATGTGCCCCTACAAATCAGCACTCCTGTATCCTCTGGATAAATTCCTAGTAGTACTATAAGAAAGAGCTTTTCTTGTCACTGTACTATTTTACCGTCCGAACAATTCGTACGATCTCTAATTTCTCTTCAGTCTTGCCAACACTTGGTATTTTTAAGTCTTTAATTTTGTTCATCATGGTGGATATGTAATGGTATATTATTGTAGTGTTAATTTTCATTTCTCTGATAACCAATGATGTTGACCATCCTTTCATGTACTGATTAACCATTTCTGACTCTTCTGGAAATTGAATTACATGTATGCTAGACCTTTTGACATTGTCCTAGTGGTCTCTGAAGTTGCATTCATTTTTTTCCAATGATTCTTTTCTCTGTTCTTCAAATTTGGTAATTTCTGTTGATCTACAAATTCACTGACTTTCTCTTTTGTCTATTCTGCTGTTATTCACATCTAGAAGACTTCAAAAAAATCATATTCTGTATTTCTCCATTCCAGAATTTCCATTTAGTTCCTTTTTTAGGGTTTTTATTTTTCTGCTGAGATTTCCTATCTATTCATTATGAGTATGGATAGTCACCTTTACATCACTGAATAGGGCAGCTTTAAAGTCCTTGTCTTCAAATTCCAACAACTGCATTATCTCAAGATTGGTCTCAGTTGATTGTCTTTTCTATTAAGAGTGGGTCACATTTTCCTGTTTTATCTTGTTTGTGCCTTAAGTATATTTGGATTGTTTCCTGGACACTGTCAATAATGTGACTGGAGATTCTGGATTCTTTTTTTTTAATATGAAATTTATTGTCAAATTGGTTACCATACAACACCCAATGTTCATCCCAACAGGTGCCCTCCTCAATGCCCAGCACCCACTTTCCCCTCCCTCCCACCCTCCATCAACCCTCAGTTTATTCTCAGTTTTTAAGAGTCTCTTATGGTTTGGCTCCCTCCCTCTCTCTCTCTCTCTTTTTTTTTTTTTTTTTTTTTGAGACTCTGGATTCTATTACAGGACCCTGAAGAGGACTGATCTTTGTTTCATTCATTTTAGCAAGCAATTAACTTATCTGGATTCAAACTGAAAACTCTCAGCTCTTGGGCAAGCACTTCAATTCTTACTTCAATTCTTCTAGTCTAACTGGGCTGGTTGGAGTAGAGTTTAATCACGCATGTGTAGTTCAGGGGTCAACCTGTGATTTAGGCAGTGTACATACAAAATTTGTGGTTTTTGTTTTCTGCTCTCTGGGATACCACCCTCACTTTCCTGTAACTGTGGTTGCTCTGAAGCCTATTCTTCAAGCCAGAAAGATAGCAGGTTTTGTGAAATCTTAGGCATCTGTTGGCCTGTAGGCTAAAATTTGTAAAAAGTGAAAAATTCCCCAAGTACCATTTCTTCTAGAATCACTCACTAATGGTCATTCTCTAATATCTTCAGGTTTTTGTTTTTACACCTTTTATTCTTAAATATTATTCAAGATTATATTATCTGTAGGGAATTGGTTGACAGAAACTTCCTCAGCCACTACTGGAAGCAAAACTGCCAGTACTTTTTATTTTCTTATTTATTTTTATTTATTTATTTTTTATTTATTTATTTATTTATTTATTTATTTATTTATTTATTTATGTATTTATTTATTTTTTCAACGTTTATTTATTTTTGGGACAGAGAGAGACAGAGCATGAACGGGGGAGGGGCAGAGAGAGAGGGAGACACAGAATCGGAAACAGACTCCAGGCTCTGAGCCATCAGCCCAGAGCCTGACGCGGGGCTCGAACTCACGGACCGCGAGATCGTGACCTGGCTGAAGTCGGACGCTTAACCGACTGCGCCACCCAGGCGCCCCAATTTTTTTATTTTTTAATATGAAATTTATTGTCAAATTGGTTTCCATACAACACCCAGTGCTCATCCCAACAGGTGCCCTTTAAAAGCGCAATTGCAATGCTCTAAATCACTGCAGTTCATAGGAGCAGGTAACTCTCCCTATGCATGAACACCTTTGCTATTGTCAATTTGGTTATATGCATACCAAGACGTATTTGGTTTATAGAAGTTATAATTGTTATTATAACTATGTAATTTAAATAACTACAACATAAAACCAATGGATTATGAGTGTGAAGAGACTGTTGTCATTTCTATGAAAACTGCACTGAATGGTTTGAAAAGATTTATTAAAAGTTAAGTTGCTAAAAATTCCTGTGAAACTGGATGTAGTGAAGACAGCTGCAAGCTAAAAAAAAAAAAAGTCACATAACTTTAGAAGGAATTTGCATTCAGAAAATTTCACAAGAGTTGTTAAGATCTTGCTCTACAGAAACAGAAACTCTAAAATTTGTAGACAATGCATGGGTATGGTATGGCTTATGCAATAGAGAAGATGTAGATCTCCAATTGGTAGATTCACAAACACCTGTCTGTATATAAGATTGATGACTACAAATACATTTTATATGTTTTAAATGAAATAAAAGTTCAACATGGAACTGAATGATTTTGGTACCTGTAATGCTCCATTTTTGCTGAAGGATGAAACACACTGCATCAGTCGACTTAGCTCTTCAGAAACTGCTTCCACCACCTTGGATAGAACTCGAGGTACCAATTCTTTGGAAATAGTGAACACCTGATGGAAGGGTTTAAAGTAAGAGCAAATGATGTGTTATAGGAACATTTCCTGACTTGAATTTGTTAAAAACAAAGAGATGCACAAAACAAAATAACTCACGGGCCTTCTAAGCCATATTTTTAAAGGATCACAATTATGAATGAAAGGAAGATACAGACAGAAGATACAGTTGTATTAAGTGATTAATGGCAAAAACTAATCCTCTAAAAATATATAGGCAAATATAATTTTGAAAGGTGTTGTTGATGTTGACAAACTAAAAATAGTTTCAAAGATTTCATCTTCCTCTTGCCCTTTTCACAAAAGGAAATATAGAAATTATAGAAATAAAATTATAGAAATTTAGAAATATGAAATTATAGAAATAAAAACACACTGTGTCAGTTTTTTTTACCACAATTAAAAGAAAAACATATGGGGTCAGACTCTTCTTAGATCGAAACAAACACCGTATAAACTGGGCACATTATTGCATATTGGACAACAAAGTCCCCAATTTTATTGTTTGCCGAATTTCATATGTGTGTCCTTTCATTTGACAAAAAAGATTATTTTTAAACTTTGAATCTTGGTATTTTCAGAATAAGAACTATTATATTTGAAAATGTGGTGAAACATTTTACTATGTTGATTTATAAATTTGTCAAGTTAAGATCATGTGGGAAATAGTAAATAAACATTATGAATGAAATTCTACTTCTAGTCACTGGGATAAATTAGAAGGGGGTTTGAAAAACCTCATCATACAAATCATGGTTACTTATAGTGGACATTAATAAAAGCTGCCTCTTTAGGAATTACTGTCATCACTAAAAGGCATACATATTTTGCAATTCCTCTGACTACCACCTGTTCATCTACCACAGAAATGCTTTCACTGAGTGATGATTTAATTTATACTCTAATTTTATTGGAAGCTAACATAACAAAAAAGCATTTGTATATCTTTGATGATAAAATCATTAAAAATGTATGTGATAAATTCTTGCTGGAGTTAAATCATATATATAATACTTCCATAGAAGAATGTGTATGTTTTCCTTTACTAAGAAATGAAAACATAACATACTACGTTTCTCTTTGTGCTCTAGCTGCTTCAAACTTAGAGACAAATTCAGGAACAAGATAGCATTCTGTTTCCTTTGGTTACTCTTTTGCTTTAGCCTTGATTATCCATGTTTTCCAGTTTATCTTGACAACCTCTGATACTTTTTGATGAAGACAGTGGTACAAACTAAATACACCTACATCAGATGCATGCAGCTTAAAAGGCACTCAAACAACAGTGGAAATTATCTAATGATAACATCTTTGTGGGCCTTATTTTATCTGGTCACCAATCTGTGTATGAGCCATAACCACTCTGAAAGTACTGGCAAAGCAGTGAGTAATGGATTGTGAAATTATAGAATTGGTAGTCATAGTGGTGATAATGGTGGTAGCTGTGCCTCTTTTGATGTTCCTTAGAAGAGTCCTTCTAAGAAGGACGTTAACAAAGGATGTTAACGTAAAGCTTAAAATGATAATGCTTCAAGTGAGGGCAAGTTTTAGCATGAACCAGAAGCATCAACATCCACATGTACCTAAGTCAGTCACTGATAGGAAACCATGCACCTGCTTCCTAACCTCGGCCTGCCCTTTCAGCCTATCTTTCTAACAAGTCTAGTTTTCTGGATTCCCAGCCACTATGTAAGAACACATTGCCACGTGAATAAGACACCAAAGCTTATTTGTATTCTGGTTAAAAAGAGGTTAATGAATTTTGCAAGATAAGGGATTTAATATTCCTTCCAAACCAAGGTGAAAAAACAATCTCTCTTCTCCTTACCTTTTGAACATTAATGGATTTAGTTTTAAACACAATTTCAGAAAAAAAAAAAAAACTCTCATAGTAAAAGCACATGCGTGTGTGTGCATGTGTTAGAGTTGTGTTTTATTTATACCCAAGATATATTCTGAAGGGAAAAAAGACTACCAGAAAAACCATCAAATTTGCCTCTTTGTGTTGTTTTCCAGTTACCCATATTTCTTAAGAACATCTAATGACAGCTTACCTCTGCGTGCACAGCAATTATATTCACCAATGCTTCTTTTAAATAGTTTCTGACACCTGAAATCCAAGAAGAGGGAGGGAAAAAAGGCATTTAATGGAAAAAAGCTACCCACCTCCCTTGACGGCATTACTGTGCACTGTACTACTGCCTTAGAGTTTTCTAAGGAGAAACAGAAAGTAACACTATCACTGTCTATTTCCTTTGAGAACCAAATGGTATAAGGACTATTTTCGTTCAGGTTAAAAAAAAAAGTTAAACATTTTCTTTCATTGTTTCTCTGTAACTGATGGTCAGTCTGCTTCAAAACTGAAATTTAAAACTGTCCTTCAGTTTCTTTATATACATGTTTCTTCATTTGTGTGTGTGTGTGCGCGTACTTGCCTACCTGGTACACACATACATTAGCAGATCAAAAAAGAAAAGACAAAAGGAAGATATTTACTAAAGCTTATAGAAGCTACATATCTATTATAACATTTTACTTCCAAAGGTAAAAGTTAACTTATGCAGGCTATTTTGATCTTAAAAAATTACTTCTGGGAGAAACGTCTGACAAAAATCAATCTGATTTTGTAAAGCAAGTTAAAGGTTAGACAAAATACAAGATTTAAGGACAGTAAAGAATTAACAAATACTACTTCACTCAAAAGTAGGCACTCAATAGCAGGTGTGTGCAAGATTTACTAGTGCAGGAGTCTGAAGTCAGTTTTGTCGCCTACAAGCTATGGCTTTCGGCAAGAAAACTGGGAGCCCAGGTTTCTCTCCCATTAAAAAGTGTAAGAACAGTACCTATCTTGCAGGCTTGTAGTGAGGATTATAGGAAATAATGCATGTGATTGGTCCAGGTACCCACAGGGCTCATTAAGAACTTTCAATTATCATTATTTTGCAAGAAAAAAAATGTGAAAGCAAGAAGCTGGTTTACTTTAATTCCAAATAAATTATTTTTACTTGGAGTGGAATATTATTTCAGAATGCCTTCTAGAATTAATTGCAAATATTGAGAATTCCTTTTATACCAAAACAGAGAAAATTCTCTATTGTAAAATCATGGATGTTAACAGTAACAATGTTACAGTGTTAAGGAGAGTCTTTTCCCATTATGTCATCTAAGCTACTGATGATTTAGAAAGGTTGAGAATTTAAAAGCCAAGAACTATAACCAACTTTCTGAATTGACAGTTTTAGATTCTAAATGTATAACTAGTTTTTGATTCTGTCATATGCTATAGTTTTAAATAGGCACACTATTTTTCTTTTGAGGAGCCAATTTATATATACTTTGGAATATGGAATAGAAAAAATTCTATTTTTCTGGTGGAAAAATAAAGAAATCTGTTGAAGAGTAAACAAATATAATCCAGAAATTAGTTGAAATTAACTAATTGCAAGGTAACAAGTCTTATCTGGGAGGTAAGCGAGGAAAATATAAGGAACCTATTATAAGTGAAAGTGAAATAAACTACCTTGTGCTCAAGACCAGAAAAGCTTTCTTCCTCTAAGAGGAAAGGCATACCACAGAGTTGTTCCTTTGGATTGTTTACCTGCTACAGTCAGAGCAACAGGGAGACCTGGGTGTGACATCTGTCTCTGATGACTATGATCACCTCAGTCAGTATGCCTCATCTTGTTCCTTGCTCTCTGGATAGTTCTTTCAAAGTGAGTGGAGGAAAGCAGGGAAGGGCTCTCTGGTTCCTGAGTTCATAATCACTGTGCTCAGGTCAAGAATTTTTAAATTGCAACCCTGTAAAAGACTAGCTCGTATATCTCTCTGTCTGTCTGTTTGTCTCTCTCTCTCTATCTCTATAGATAGAGAGAGAGAGATAGACACACACATACACGCCATGTATATAGTTACTAAAAATAGAAGCACAATCTTAGGCCAATGATGATATAAGGAACTTAAGAAATTCAACAGTTTCAGGACGCCTGGTTGGCTCAGTTGGTTGAGTGTCCAACTTCAGCTTAGGTCATGATCTTGCAGTTCGTGGATTTGAGCCCCCTGTTGGGCTCTGTGCTGACAGCTCAGAGCCCGGTGCCTGCTTTGGATTCTGTGTCTCTCTGTCTCTTTGCCCCTCCCTCACTTGCACTTTGTCTCTCTCTCTCTCAAAAATAAATACTAAAAACATTAAAAAAAATTAAAAATAAAAAAGAAATTCAACAGTCTCTGCTCTTGGTGAAAACCAGGATCCTGTCAATGCTATTATATGAACAAATGTCAAGAGGTTGGGTGCTAGAAATGTTCTAGCAGTGATGACTAGAAATGTGAGGGCAATTTTTAACTATAATTCTTCACTGTAAACGTGGGGCCAGAATGCTGACTAAAAAGCAGAAAATTAAACTTAGAATAAAGCAAGCCAGTGTCACATGCTATCAACTCAACTCCCACTCTGACCCTGATAGGAAAAACATTTCCTGGCAAGAACCCATCAGACTGGAGCATTACTAATAAAATACCCTGTAAAAGACATAAATCTAAATTACTCAATATAATTCTAAAGGCAAAGCTGTGAATAATAAGAATAAAATCACAGGACACTTTCCACCATCAGAACTATATTGCTGTTAATAAAAAAAAATATGAAAACAAAATCAAGCTTCCTGTTTTAGGTTGACCACAGGTTTCACAAGGATAGTATGCTAAAAGGAACACACAGCCTCAACCATAACAAATTGAGAAAACAAAAACAAAAACAAAAACAAGAACCTGTATTTCTTGGAGACTTACTTTTTTTGAATAGAGAAAATGAAATAATACCCCCCCCCCCCACCACCAAAAAATAAAACCACAACTGCTTCAAGGAATAAGTGGTAATGTTGGGGGGAAAAGGGAGGAAAAAAGTTTCTGTCCCTAGGGATGAACAGAAAGAGAATTCCTGGCCAAACCACATGTCAGGTCAGTAAGGGTTCAAAAAGATAACATTAAATTGAACGCACATGAAAAATACATGCTAACTTAGAGGAGGAGATTTGTGAAATATTATTATAACCTTCCAAAGCAATGTATATGCTGGTGTTAAGAACTTAAAAATTTTAAAAATATGAAAATAAATGATTGTCTCTCTCTAAAAAGCTACCCATTGTGTTAAATACAGAGATAAGTATTTTTTACTGCATATTGGGCTGAAATTGTTGTTAGTTCTAAGGGAATGGCTAAAAGTTCTCATTCATTCATTTAACATCAATTTGTTGAGATTCTACTTCATGGTGGACTCTGATAGGCACACATCAGATTTAGTGAGACATTAGGTCTTTCAAGTAGAATATGTGTATATCCCCAGTATGTGTAAGACCCCGAAGTGCTTAGCTGTTACGTTTTACCCTAATGTACTAGTATTCATATAGGTTTTTAAGTTGTATGTAGCAAATACGTAGTATGAAAGGGTTTTATACTGTAAAACAAAACCTTTGTTTTATACTAATTTGTGAAACATTTACTTGTGATTTCCTTTTTGTCAAGTTCTTGAAAGGTTAAAGGATAGTATTTGGGAGGGGTGGAGGAAGGGCACTGGACCTAGAGACTAGACAGCGTCCATGTCTAGAGACTGAGGTCTGAAGGTTCACAAACATGAAACAGATAAGATCTCTGTGGTCTTCCTAGTTAAGAATTTCAATTCCTTTCTCTTTATTCCACTCAATAGCCAGTTATCAGCCTAAGGAGAAACAAAACCAGTATCACACCCTACACACTAGCCAACCTAGTACCTACCCTACTCACTCAGGGGTCTACACTGAGCCTTTCAGATGTGTTTCTAAAAAACTAAACATAGATTAACCCCTTGGTTTTAACTGCTTTTTGAGTTTTCTGGCTCAGTTGGTTGAGTGTCTAACTTCAGCTTAGGTCATGATCTCAGCCCGTTTAGTGTCCAACTCTTGATTTTGGCTCAGGTCATGATCTCACAGTTCATGAGATCAAGCCCCATGTCAGACTTTACGCTGACAGTGTAGAGTCTGTGTGGGATTCTCTCTCTCCCTCTACCTCTTTCTCTCTCTTTCTCAAAATAAATAAATTTTTAAAAAGTGTTGCTCCAATTCTAGCTATAGGAGGATGTCAATTCTTTCAAAGATCTGTACCCAAAAAAAAAAAAAAAAAAAAAAAGCCTATAACAGTGGCAGGATGCCAGAGGTTGCCTCACTTGCTCATGTGGCACTATGTCAAAGGACCCCATCAAAACACAGGTGACAGAAGGGAGCAATCTTCTTTTGGGTGGCTAGACTGATCAATTTGCTCTTTTCTGACCTCAAAGAGGAAAGTACATGGAGATCATGACAAAAGGAGAGAAATACAATTACTCAGAGTTGAAAGAGAACAGATTTGGGTTTTGGAGAATGTAAAATTGGGTCTTCCCACTAACAGCTGAGCTAACTTCCTTGAATGGAACAGGTTAGATTTATAAAGCAAAAAAGAGGTAGTAAGGATGCCAAGAAAGATCCTAGAGCCATCAGAGAAGAGTTGTACATAAATTTTGTTATTAAATTGGCTGAGGCCTTGAAGTGGATGGCAGGGTTTAAAGGGACCATGGTCATGGTACCTGGAGACAGGACCAGGATTTTATTTTAGGTTATGGTACTATTTTCAAAAGTTCCATGTCTATGACAAAGGGACCATTTTGTAGTTGATTTTGGTGGTATATGTTTCCTTCCGACTAGACTTTATTCTAATTTTAAGATTATTAACATTAATGGTTGATGATGACTTTTAAGTTCATTGAGGTAACAGAAAGAATACTCAATGTAAAGCCAGAAGACTTGGGATCAAAGTCCTGGCTTATCTATACATAATGATATGACCCTAGACAAAGATCAGTTCACCTTTTAGACAACTGCCTACTTTACAAAATGTAGACATTACAATGTCTGTTTTGCTATCAGAGGTGTTACAAAAATGTGATATATATTTATTTATTCCCTTATTCTTTAAATATTTTTTGTGTATCTATTATGTGCTAGGCACTGACAGGTGATGGTGTACAAAAGAGAGCAAAACAGAAATGGCCCCACCCTAAGAGAACTTATCTCCATGGTAGGGAGCACTTTGTAGATTACAAAACAGTACACACATTTCAGGTACATTTTTTTTTTTTAACAAAGACATAAATAGTTGGGTAATAGGTATGATAACTAGAAAAAGTACACCAATTTCTTTTTCTGAAACACACGGTGAGAAGATTGGACATTCTTTTTTTTTTAAATGTTTATTTTTGAGAGACAGAGCACAAGTGGGGGAGAGGTAGAGAGAGAAGGAGACACAGAATCTGAGGCAGGCTCCAGGCTCTGAACTATTAGCACAGAGCCTGATGCGGGGCTCGAACCCATGAACCATGGGATCATGACTTGAGCCAAAGTCGGATGCTTAACCGACTGAGCCACCCAGGTGCCCCTGAAGATTGGACATTCTAACACATCATGACTGTCACCAGGCTGCAGCATATCCTAATTGTAGGTAAAGTTCTTTTGAGTGGCACCAGCGATCTCTGAACAGCTTAAGAACAGGACAGAGGCAGGCTGCCCAGATACAATACCAAATGTTACTGGGATGTGCTAGAACTGGAGAGATTTGTCTTTGACTATACTCTTGTTTTGCTAGTTTACACAAAGTTCTCTAGAAGTTGGAATTTTGGTGGAACTGTTTTGTCATACTGTGCACTGGTTTGGAAAGAAGGGCTGCATAGAACATACTAGCAATTGTTAGGGAAGACCTCTCATGTCCTCTTGGCACCAGCTCTCTCTCCTCCCACTGTAACAGCTTTCCACTGATTTATAAGATGACCTGATTAATATCTATCTACCTTGCTAGATTGTTAACTCCACATGCATGGGCATCACCCTTCACTTACTTTGTCTTTGTATCCTTACTACCTACCACAGTGGCTGGCCTGTAGCACAAGTTCAGAAATAAAAGAAGGCAAACACCATGTGGGTCTTGCTCACTAGTAAGCTCCCTTAACCCTCTTAAATAAATTGATAAGTGAATGAATGAGTGAACAAATACATGTGAGAAAAGTTTTAAATAATATATAATTTTGTACTAGAGCCATTCACTAAAAATGTACATGCCTCAGTTTATGTGTAAAGGAGATACTCTGCTAAAGCATGCATCTCTTACTTCTCATAGGGTTAAAGAAAACAAAAAACAGTCCTTTCGAAATAATTTTTCAGGATCCATTTGAAAAATATAGTTTGAATAAATTAAGTATAGCAGCATAGAATACTGTTAAGTCTAAATACATTAGTTTTACAAATATGCTTTGTTTTTCTGGCTATATACTTAGCAAACAGCTATTTCAATCAAATAATAAACAACATTTTTGAATGCTCACTATAGGCTTGATACTCAGAAAGAGCTCAGATATATTAGGACATAATGAACATTTAGTAAATGTGTTAGGAAACCAGGGTTTCAGCTTTAGCTTCAACATTAGTGGGCCATAAATGCCACATTTTACTGTACTACAAGGAAATGAGCTGTCCATGTGAATAGTGCACACAGAAAAATAAGGCAAACTGTTTCTTGGAGTTACAAATGCTACATTATTATGATTTAGTAATAAGTATTGTTTTTAAAAAGGTTCCCATTTAGATAAGCCCCCACAACTTTCCAAGGGACTGAGAACAACTTCTAAGTATTTATAATATGTATCTCCTCTACTCTGTGAATATAAAATTAGAATGTGTCATGCTATTTGACCAAAAAAGTGTCCCCACCCACACAGTATCAATCTAGACTATCAGTTAGCAATTAATCTAGTAGCCCAGTGTGGAAATTCCCCATGGAGAAAACAAAGCTCATCTCTGCTCTGAGCAAGAACCTGTAGGCTTCTTCTCGCAGGGTAAGCTTCCTGTAATTGGGCCTGGACCACATACCATCTTCTTCAACAATGAAGGTCTTGATTTTCATACATGAAAGTGGAAAAGAAGTCTTTTTTCTTGCTCTATTTGCCATTTTCTTCTTTTAATCAAATAGGGAGGGCACTTGATTTTGGAATGGGCATACTACTAAAAATATTTGAGTGCCTATTACTATTACATGGCAGACTCTCTTCCAGGCACTAGAGATATAGTAGTGACCAAAATAAGAGCAATTTCATAAAAAATAAAGCCCCCTCTCCTCACATTCTAATGGGGACACTACCAGAATTAAGAGAACACAACCATCTTGCACACGGGAGAGAGGCTTACATTACCTATAAAACAGCACAAGAAAGTAACTGCACAAAAGAAAATTGTTCAGCAAACACTAAAACCCACACTGGTAAACAGAGGGCTCTGTTTGATGAAATCCTCAGCACCATTGTGAAAAAAACAATTCCCTGACATGTTGGAAGGATCTTAGTGTTGCTTTTGGGCCAATCTCATGAAATAATGCCTAGCAATAACCTATAATAGATAATGTAAGGTGTGTATGGAATGGCTTGGATTTACATTTTAGCTGGACAATCAGTTAATTAACTGGAGCTTCAGGTATTCTTTCAAGTATGGGAAAATGTTTTATAAATTAAAAAGTGTTACATAAATGGGTTTGACTCCTCTTATAATAGTAATTTGGACAAATCACTAAGCAGACTTCTCTAAAGAATGTCTTTATAAGAACAGAATAGTGAACATTTTGGATTAATCAGGTCTTTCTTCTTGATTTCTTATTTTGAAAAACATTAAATGCTCACTGAAAAGAATTAAAACAACACAGAAGTATAAGTTTTCATAATAACAAATAAAAGTCCAATAAACTTCTCCATCAGTCTCCTTAGTATGGCATGTAGTCTTCCAAATCTCTTCCCATGAATATAATTTTTTCCTCTAAAAAATGAGATTACACTACACATTCCAAGTAAAACTTGTTTACTTCATTTTGTAACATATCACAAACATTCTTCCATGCCAGTGTATATATATTTACCTTATCATTTTCAAGTGCTGCCTTGTATCCTATATTATGGATGTACCATAATTGATTTATTCTGTTATTTACAATTTATTCATTTTTTATTTATTCATAATTTATTCTCCTATTATATTAGACAATTATATACTACTATAAATAATTCTGCAGTGAACATCAATCCTTATATTCTCATAGAATAATTTATGTATGATATATTCCTAGAAATGGAATTGCTGAGTCAAGGGTTTTCAGTTTTGATCAGTTCTGACAAACTGTCATTCAAGGCCATAAAAATTATAACCTTGCTTTTTCATGCCTTTTTGTTTTCTTAACTTGGATTTTCTAATTACTATAATTAATAACTATAATATATGCTCCTTCTCAACTATGATAAAGACAAAACTTTCCATTAAAACACTAAAATAAAATTTTAATCAAAACACAAAGGTCAAAGGAAATTTACTAAAATTTACATGAGACTTATGCTCAATCTAACTACATAAAGACTGTCTAAAACAGAGCTGGAGAGAAAGAACAGTGTATAATTACAGAAAACAACTGCTACACTACTTGAACCTATACCAAGAGCGCAAACTTTTCCATGAAGCATTTCCTGTCTTAATTGGACAGATGACTCCTTTAAACACAGACTGATTTCAAGGTACGCTGCCTAATGTTGTTTTGAAACATGATACTCTTCAGTCAGTGCTATAAGAAATCAAACTTTGGAAACTCTGGAGACACTACCTACTTTATAAACCACATTTCCTGTTTTTAACCCCTATGCCCTAAGGCAGTTATCAGTCCTAGTCTACAGATAAAAATAGATTGAAAAATACTATAAATATCCCACAATGTACTTTTTTTGGTAAAACTGAAACACTACATGAAAAAACTTTTTTTTTTTTGAAATAAATTATTCAATTACACTCTTAAGGCACATTATTGAAATTACTGCCTATTAAAAAAAGGTAACCAGGAACTGTATCAGTATTGGCAGACAGAAAGGCCTAAATATTCTGCAATAAAATTAGTTTTGCTGGAATAGAGAAAGGGTTTTAAGTTCCAGGTCTTTATGTTTTAGTTTGTTCATTCCTAAGTTGATTTCTTTGCCAAAATTGACAGACTGTCTTTGCCATATAGGGGATTTTAAAAGTGAACACTTGAAGAGAGGATATGCTTCATATGTAGTCTTTGAGTGAATAACCTCAACCTCTACAGTTCTCAATTTTATCAGAATCTTTTTTTGGCTTTAATTAATATGATCTTCTATATTTTATTTTATTTTTAAAGTCTATTTCTTTTGAGAGAGAAAAAGAAAGAGGAAGGGGCAGAAAGAAGGGGAGAGAGAGGTTCCCAAGAAGGCTCTGTGCTGCCAGTGCAGAGCCCAATGCAGGGCTCAAACTCAGGTGTGAGATCATGACCTGAGCTGAAACCAAGAGTGGGGCACTTAACCAAGTGAGCCACCCAGGCGCCCCATGATCTCCTATCTTTTAAATAAGAAGAGGAAAACTTTGTCTCATGAAAAGAGAAAACATTGCCAGCAGTGAAAATAACAATAAAATTATTTCATGGCTTATGTTTTCCATTTTTAAGAAAAGATTTCTATTTATTAATAGTTTAGCATTCATATACATCATAGACAAATGTCTTTCAAGACTCAAAAATGAGCAAGGGTATCACAACATCTCCCATTCCAAAGTTAAAGTCTGATGGGTAAAACAAATTATGAGTTACACTACCATAAATATTACAGATCACCTCATACATTTAACAGAGAATATCAGTTTCATCATTTGAAACATGATATACTGAATTTCAGACCTAAAGGTAGACATTTAATCAATTTAGCATCAGTTGATAAAACAAACTCATTTGTTTCAATTTAGCCTTCTGGCAGAAAATATTTTTTTCATTAGAAAGTACTTCAATTAGCAAAGTCAAAGAGACAAGATTCATTCTATCTATGCAAAGGAATGCATTTTGTTTTACACTTACAACGTTTTATTACATTTGTATATAACATTTCATAAACAAGTCTGTAGTGACTTTAATTTCAAAGTCTCAAGTTGTTGTTTTTTTTTTTAAATAAAGATGACCTCAATTAAATCACAACTAATAAAATGGTTATGAGAGAAGCCAGGCTGAAGAACATGGCACTAGAGCCTGACTGGTTGGGTTAGAATCCTGCCTTCTCTAGTTAGCTGTGTGGGCCTCTGTGATTCAGTGATTGAACACACAGAAAGTGCTCTACCACTGTCTGGTCCACTGTAGATGGTATGAAAATGCAGAGTGGTACTATCCATGTTATGGAGCAGCTATTGTATCCCTATCAGTGGAATCACCACTGTGGAGCACAGCAAAGAAGTAATAACATAAAGTCCGTATTCTCAACATTTGGTCTCGGCCTGGGTGGCTCAGTGGGTTGAGCATCCGGCATCGGCTCAGGTCCAGGTCATGATCTCACTGTTCACGAGTTCAAGCCCTGTTTCAGGCTCTGTGCTGACCGCTCAGAGCCTGGAGCTTGCTTTGGATCCTGTGTCTCCCTCTCTTTCTGCCCCTCCCCTGTTCCCATTCTGTCTCTCTCTCTCTAAAAAATAAATGAACATTAAAAAAAATTTCTTTAATGAGACATGGTTGATAAAAATGTTACATTAGTTTCAGGTGTACAACATAGTGATTTAACAACTCTAAATATTATGCTATGCTCATAAGTGTACCTACCACCGATCACCACACAACACTATTACACTACCATTGACTGTATTCCCTATGTTGTATCTTTCAACGGTGACTTATTCATGCCATAACTGGAAGCCTACACCTCCCACTCCCCTTTGCTCACTTTGTCCATCCTCCTATTCCTTAACCTTTTGGTAAATAATAGTTTTTCCTCTTTATGGGTCTGTTTCTGTTTTTTTGTTGGTTTTTAGATTCCACATAAAAGCAAAATTGTATGATATTTGTCTTTCTGTGTCTGACTAATTTTACTTAGCATAATATCTTCTAGGTCCATCCATATTGTCACCTCACACCAGCCACAACAACTAGTATCAAAAAGACAAGAAATAACAAGTGTTTGTAAGGATGTAGAGAAAAGGGAACCCTTGTGCACTGTTAGTGGGAATGTAAATTCGTGCAGCCA
The DNA here is from genome assembly GCF_018350155.1 of Leopardus geoffroyi. Taxonomy (NCBI): domain Eukaryota; kingdom Metazoa; phylum Chordata; class Mammalia; order Carnivora; family Felidae; genus Leopardus; species Leopardus geoffroyi. Next base: position 28,483,390 of record NC_059332.1, on the reverse strand, counting down.
CTGTGCAAAACAGTTATGGAGGGTCCTCAAAAAAACTAAAAATAGAAATACCATATGATCTAGTAATTCCACTACTGGGTATTTACTCAAAGAAAACAAAAACACTAATATAAAAAGATACATGCATCCCTATGTTTACTGTAACATTATATACAGTGCCAACATATGGAGGCAACCTAAATATCCATAGATAAATAAATGGATAAAGAAGATGTGATGGAATATTAGCCTTAAGTGAAACATTAGCCTTAAAAAGAATGAAATCTTGCCATTTGTGATAAAATCTTTTAAATCTTTCAATAAGTATCTTTTAAGCCTAACTGTGACAATTAAAACTACTAAGCAATTGGTTGTTAAATGTTTGAAATGATGAAATTGAAGAAGCAGTATAGCAAGGTAGAAAGGGCTTTGATGGTAGCATCTGACTTTGACAAGCTGTTTACCTACATTAGCCTACATTTGCATTATCTATAACGCTGGATATAAAGTTTATTGTAAGGACTATCAACTACAAAGGCATGGGAACTCAATAGTAGCAAGAAGGAGCAGGAAAGGTAGTAACAACAACTCATTTTATTGCTAGGATTTTGTTTCTCTGACTCTGCAACAAAATTTCTTTCCAATATCTGAATTCTAAGTTATTTTTTCTCTTGAAGTTATTATTAACAATTATGCAGTTGCTCTTCCATCTTCAAAATCAATGCTTCCTTTTATTACTCTACCAAATTTATTGCATAGGGAAGATTCTGGTACAGTTTTATCCAAAAACAAAAGTAACCTCTTTATTCTTCCTGATATTTTTATGTTTCATTATAGTAACATTTATAATTCTATCATACATTGAAATGATCCAGTATAAGTCACTGTTTTTCACAGAAAAAGGAAAACTGAATACACATACTGTCCTTTTAGCAAGCCGCCACTTGTTTCTTCAGCTGGAGTAGGACTATGAGACCAAAGCCTATGAGCCCTCATTCAGGGAAAGTGGCAGCTCTCCCTCTTCGTACCTTGTTAGGGGTACCTCAGACAGACAAAGGCACAAAGTGCTTTTTTAATCCAATTATTTACAAAATATTAGGATGTGCAAAATTATATAGTATTGTTATCTCTGTGGTCTCCTATACCCTATATACTTCTCCAATAAGAATGATAAAGTTAGAATTTAGAGACAGAAGAACAGGGCTGAGGTCCTAAGTCTAGTATCTTGAACAAGTCTGATTCCTTTTCTGATTCTTCAAATTTTAAAAATCAGCCAAATGGGGAAAATAAAATCTTACTCCAATGAGGTTGTTGGAAGGATAAAATGTGATAATGTATGTAAAAATAACAGTTAAACTGTAAGTTATTTTTATTTAAAAATGGACCAAAATGCAGTATCTTAACAAATTCATCAAGTTTTCAATATGACCCAAAGCAAAATGATGTTTGGTATTTCATTTTCAATGCTACAAGCTTAAAAATGACAAAAATGGGGCAACCTACATGTTTCCATTTGTACAATTATGTACACAATTGTACAATTATGACTTACTGTGTTACCAGGTCCTCTCTCATGCTCTTTCTAAAGCAGTGTACACAAAAGGTGTCACTTACATTTGTACAGGCATCTGAAAACACAAATGCTACCTGTTTGAAATGTTTTCTTATCAGGAAAAAATGTTAAGACCTAGTATAATTCTCATACTGGGAAACCATTCATTTACTAAAATACTCATTTGTTCAAACATATGTTGAGAATCCACTATGTAAAGGGACTTCCTATGGTGGGGACCCCAGTGGGACTAAGGCATGGTACCTGCCATCAAGAGGCACAGTCTTCAAACTTATTGATTACCCAAGTTATAAGTAAAATAAATTTGAACCCTCTTGATATAAGATTATAATGTGTGATACATAACCTCTGATATATAAAACTATGTGCCACTATGTTAATAAATAATTATATTGTTTAAAACAAATACATAGAAGGAGGGAAGATGGCGGCGTAGGAGGACGCTGGGCTCACCGCCCATCCTGCTGATCACTTAGATTCCACCTACACCTGCCTAAATAACCCAGAAAACCGCCAGAGGATTAGCAGAACGGAGTCGCTGGAGCCAAGCGCAGACGAGAGGCCCACGGAAGAGGGAAGGAAGGGCGGCAAGGCGGTGCGCGCTCCACGGACTGGCGGGAGGGAGCCGGGGCAGAGGGGCGGCTCCCCGGCCAAGCAGAGCCCCCGAGTGTGGCTGGCAAAAGCGGAGGGGCCTGACGGACTGTGTTCCGACAGCAAGCGCGACTTAGCGTCTGGGAGGTCATAAGTTAACAGCTCTGCTCGGAGAGCGGGAAGGCTGGAGGACAAAGGGAGGGAGAGCTGCTGAGCCCCCGGACGACAGAGCTCAGTTTGGTGGGGAACAAAGGCGCTCGCCAGTGCCATCTCCCCTGCCCATCCCCCAGCCAAAATCCCAAAGAGAACCAGTTCCTGCCAGGGAACTTCCTCGCTCCGTACAAACACCCAACTCTGTGCTTCTGCGGAGGAGCCAAGCCTCTGGCAGCGGATCTGACTCCCTCCCGCTGCCACAGGGCCCCTCCTGAAGTGGATCACCTAAGGAGAAGCGAGCTAAGCCTGCCCCTCCTGCCCTTGTGCACCTTGCCTACCCACCCCAGCTAATACGCCAGATCCCCAGCATCACAAGCCTGGCAGTGTGCAAGTAGCCCAGACGGGCCACGCCACCCCACAGTGAATCCCGCCCCTAGGAGAGGGGAAGAGAAGGCACACACCAGTCTAACTGTGGCCCCAGCGGTGGGCCGGGGGCAGACATCAGGTCTGACTGCGACTCCACCCACCAACTCCAGTTATACACCACAGCACAGGGGAAGTGCCCTGCAGGTCCTCACCACTCTAGGGACTATCCAAAACGACCAAACGGAAGAATTCCCCTCAGAAGAATGTCCAGGAAATAACAACAGCTAATGAGCTGATCAAAAAGGATTTAAATAATATAACCGAAAGTGAATTTAGAATAATAGTCATAAAATTAATCGCTGGGCTTGAAAACAGTATAGAGGACAGCAGAGAATCTCTTGCTACAGAGATCAAGGGACTAAGGAACAGTCACGAGGAGCTGAAAAACGCTTTAAATGAAATGCAAAACAAAATGGAAACCACCACGGCTCGGATTGAAGAGGCAGAGGAGAGAATAGGTGAACTAGAAGATAAAGTTATGGAAAAAGAGGAAGCTGAGAAAAAGAGAGATAAAAAAATCCAGGAGTATGAGGGGAAAATTAGAGAACTAAGTGTTACACTAAAAAGAAATAATAAACGCATAATTGGTATCCCAGAGGAGGAAGAGAGAGGGAAAGGTGCTGAAGGGGTACTTGAAGAAATAATAACTGAGAACTTCCCTGAACTGGGGAAGGAAAAAGGCATTGAAATCCAAGAGGCACAGAGAACTCCCTTCAGACGTAACTTGAATCGATCTTCTGCACGACATATCATAGTGAAACTGGCAAAATACAAGGATAAAGAGAAAATTCTGAAAGCAGCAAGGGGTAAACGTGCCCTCACATATAAAGGGAGACCTATAAGACTCGTGACTGATCTCTCTTTTGAAACTTGGCAGGCCAGAAAGAATTGGCACGAGATTTTCAGTGTGCTAGACAGAAAAAATACGCAGCCGAGAATCCTTTATCCAGCAAGCCTGTCATTTAGAATAGAAGGAGAGATAAAGGTCTTCCCAAACAAACAAAAACTGAAGGAATTTGTCACCACTAAACCAGCCCTACAAGAGATCCTAACGGGGACCCTGTGAGACAAAGTACCAGAGACAACACTACAAGCATAAAACATACAGACATCACAATGACTCTAAACCCATATCTTTCTATAATAACACTGAATGTAAATGGATTAAATGCGCCAACCAAAAGACATAGGGTATCAGAATGGATAAAAAAACAAGACCCATCTATTTGCTGTCTACAAGAGACTCATTTTAGACCTGAGGACACCTTTAGATTGAGAGTGAGGGGATGGAGAACTATTTATCATGCTACTGGAAGCCAAAAGAAAGCTGGAGTAGCCATACTTATATCAGACAAACTAGACTTTAAATTAAAGGCTGTAACAAGAGATGAAGAAGGGCATTATATAATAGTTACAGGGTCTATCCAGCAGGAAGAGCTAACAATTATAAATGTCTATGCGCCGAATACCGGAGCCCCCAAATATATAAAACAATTACTCATAAACATAAGCAACCTTATTGATAAGAATGTGGTAATTGCAGGGGATTTTAACACCCCACTTACAGAAATGGATAGATCATCTAGACATATGGTCAATAAAGAAACAAGGGCCCTGAATGAGACATTGGACCAGATGGACTTGACAGATATATTTAGAACTCTGCATCCCAAAGCAATAGAATATACTTTCTTCTCGAGTGCACATGGAACATTCTCCAAGATAGATCATATACTGGGTCACAAAACAGCCCTTCATAAGTTTACCAGAATTGAAATTATACCATGCATACTTTCAGACCACAATGCTATGAACCTTGAAATCAACCACAGGAAAAAGTCTGGAAAACCTCCAAAAGCATGGAGGTTAAAGAACACCCTACTAAAGAATGAGTGGGTCAACCGGGCAATTAGAGAAGAAATTAAAAAATATATGGAAACAAATGAAAATGAAAATACAACAATCCAAACGCTTTGGGATGCAGCGAAGGCAGTCCTGAGAGGAAAATACATTGCAATCCAGGCCTATCTCAAGAAACAAGAAAAATCCCAAATACAAAATCTAACAGCACACCTAAAGGAAATAGAAGCAGAAAAGCAAAGGCAGCCTAAACCCAGCAGAAGAAGAGAAATAATAAAGATCAGAGCAGAAATAAACAATATAGAATTGAAAAAAACTGTAGAGCAGATCAACGAAACCAAGAGTTGGTTTTTTGAAAAAATAAACAAAATTGACAAACCTCTAGCCAGGCTTCTCAAAAAGAAAAGGGAGATGACCCAAATAGATAAAATCATGAATGAAAAATGGAATTATTACAACCAATCCCTCAGAGATACAAACAATTATCAGGGAATTAATTTTACTATGAAAAATTAAAAGCCAACAAATTGGACAACCTGGAAGAAATGGACAAATTCCTGAACACCCACACTCTTCCAAAACTCAATCAGGAGGAAATAGAAAGCTTGAACAGACCCATCACCAGCGAAGAAATTGAATCGGTTACCAAAATCTCCCAACAAATGAGTCCAGGACCAGATGGCTTCCCAGGGGAGTTCTACCAGACATTTAAAGCAGAGATAATACCTATCCTTCTCAAGCTATTCCAAGAAATAGAAAGGGAAGGAAAACTTCCAGACTCATTCTATGAAGCCAGGATTACTTTGATTCCTAAACCAGACAGAGACCCAGTAAAAAAAGAGAACTACCGGCCAATATCCCTGATGAAGATGGATGCAAAAATTCTCAATAAGATACTAGCAAATCGAATTCAACAGCATATAAAAAGAATTATTCACCATGATCAAGTGGGATTCATTCCTGGGATGCAGGGCTGGTTCAACATTCGCAAATCAATCAACGTGATACATCACATTAACAAAAAAAAAGAGAAGAACCATATGATCCTGTCAATCGATGCAGAAAAGGCCTTTGACAAAATCCAGCACCCTTTCTTAATAAAAACCCTTGACAAAGTCGGGATAGAAGGAACATACTTAAAGATCATAAAAGCCATTTATGAAAAGCCCACAGCTAACATCATCCTCAATGGGGAAAAACTGAGAGCTTTTCCCCTGAGATCAGGAACACGACAGGGATGCCCACTCTCACCGCTGTTGTTTAACATAGTGCTGGAAGTTCTAGCATCAGCAATTAGACAACAAAAGGAAATCAAAGGCATCAAAATTGGCAAAGATGAAGTCAAGCTTTCGCTTTTTGCAGATGACATGATATTATACATGGAAAATCCGATAGACTCCACCAAAAGTCTGCTAGAATTGATACATGAATTCAGCAAAGTTGCAGGATACAAAATCAATGTACAGAAATCAGTTGCATTCTTATACACTAACAATGAAGCAACAGAAAGACAAATAAAGAAACTGATCCCATTCACAATTGCACCAGGAAGCATAAAATACCTAGGAATAAATCTAACCAAAGATGTAAAGGATCTGTATGCTGAAAACTATAGAAAGCTTATGAAGGTAATTGAAGAAGATTTAAAGAAATGGAAAGACATTCCCTGCTCATGGATTGGAAAAATAAATATTGTCAAAATGTCAATAGTACCCAAAGCTATCTACACATTCATCGCAATCCCAATCAAAATTGCACCAGCATTCTTCTCGAAACTAGAACAAGAAATCCTAAAATTCATATGGAACCACAAAAGGCCCCGAATAGCCAAAGGAATTTTGAAGAAGAAGACCAAAGCAGGAGGCATCACAATCCCAGACTTTAGCCTCTACTACAAAGCTGTCATCATCAAGACAGCATGGTTTTGGCACAAAAACAGACACATAGACCAATGGAATAGAAGAGAAACCCCAGAACTAGACCCACAAACGTATGGCCAACTCATCTTTGACAAAGCAGGAAAGAACATCCAATGGAAAAAAGACAGCCTCTTTAACAAATGGTGCTGGGAGAACTGGACAGCAACATGCAGAAGGTTGAAACTAGACCACTTTCTCACACCATTCACAAAAATAAACTCAAAATGGATAAAGGACCTGAATGTGACACAGGAAACCATCAAAACCTTAGAGGAGAAAGCAGGAAAAGACCTCTCTGACCTCAGCCGTAGCAATCTCTTACTCGACACATCCCCAAAGGCAAGGGAATTAAAAGCAAAAGTGAATTACTGGGACCTTATGAAGATAAAAAGCTTCTGCACAGCAAAGGAAACAACCAACAAAACTAAAAGGCAACCAACGGAATGGGAAAAGACATTCGCAAATGACATATCGGACAAAGGGCTAGTATCCAAAATCTATAAAGAGCTCACCAAACTCCACACCCGAAAAACAAATAACCCAGTGAAGAAATGGGCAGAAAACATGAATAGACACTTCTCTAAAGAAGACATCCGGATGGCCAACAGGCACATGAAAAGATGTTCAGCGTCACTCCTTATCAGGGAAATACAAATCAAAACCACACTCAGGTATCACCTCACGCCAGTCAGAGTGGCCAAAATGAACAAATCAGGAGACTATAGATGCTGGAGAGGATGTGGAGAAACGGGAACCCTCTTGCACTGTTGGTGGGAATGCAAATTGGTGCAGCCGCTCTGGAGAGCAGTGTGGAGGTTCCTCAGAAAATTAAAAATAGACCTACCCTATGACCCAGCAATAGCACTGCTAGGAATTTTTCCAAGGGATACAGGAGTACTGATGCATAGGGGCACTTGTACCCCAATGTTCATAGCAGCACTCTCAACAATAGCCAACATATGGAAAGAGCCTAAATGTCCATCAACTGATGAATGGATAAAGAAATTGTGGTTTATATACACAATGGAATACTACGTGGCAATGAGAAAAAATGAAATATGGCCTTTTGTAGCAACGTGGATGGAACTGGAGAGTGTGATGCTACGTGAAATAAGCCATACAGAGAAAGACAGATACCATATGGTTTCACTCTCATGTGGATCCTGAGAAACTTAACAGGAACCCATGGGGGAGGGGGAGGAAAAAAGAAAAAAAAAAAAAAGTGGGAGAGAGCCAAAGCATAAGAGACTGTTAAAAACTGAGAACAAACTGAGGGTTGATGGGGGGTGGGAGGGAGGAGAGGGTGGGTGATGGGTATTGAGGAGGGCACCTTTTCGGATGAGCACTGGGTGTTGTATGGAAACCAATTTGACAATAAATTTCATATAATAAAAAAAAATAAAACAAATACATAAATGTATAAAACATAATTTATACATATAGATGCATATTATATATTCCATGCATTAAAAATAAGAAAAACAGAAAAGGAGAATGTACAAAGGAAATAAAAATTATTTTATTAGTTTAAATATGCTAGGTTATGCTAAAGTTAAAAAAAAAACAACAGTATCATCTTAACACAATAGCAAATGCATGTCCTCATGAGACATGTCCAATGGGGGCCAGGGGTCTTGGCTTATGAGGCTTCACCTTAATATAAGTTTTCTAAGTTTGACATTTAGCAGAATAAAAAATGTTTTTAAATTGAAATAACAGTGATTTGAAGGTCTGAATGTTCATTTTGTTTAGATACTTGGATTTAGTGACTTTCATAGCTGAAAATGTCCTACACAAAATATTACACAAAGATACGTATTTGAAAAAGGTAAGCAATTGGCTGTACTTACTAAATGATGATACTCTGTTTTCAAGATTTTTAAATTTTCAGTTTTTCCCTCTTTTAAAATTAAGTATAACTTACAGAGGGCTGTCACAGTGGATCCCTTTGGCTGAGAGTGTCTGAGGATCTGTGTACAGTTTACTGAGCCCATTAATGCCCCTGCCCAGACTCATGTTGCTGTCATATCACGCTACCTGTGCACACCCCTCCCTCCCAACCCCATCTCTGTTTGTAAGGAATATGGCCCACAATATCAGACTGAAGGTTTACAATGGGAATTTGGTCATTATGGTCCTATAGTTCATGTGTATGCTCCACTTGATTTTTATACCTGCTATCCAAGAGGATTTGTTTATGTTCAACCAAGGATATGTGACACTGAAGATGCTTTACGTAATTTGGATAGAAAATGTATTTATGGATGCCAAAATGAAATACAGTTTGCACAGAGGGATCAGAAGACTCCAAATTAAATGAAAACCAAGGAAGGGAGGAATGTGTACAGTTCTTCACACTACGACGATTACGACAGATACAATATAGATGCTCTAGGAGAAGTTATGAAAGATCAAGAAACTGGTAGTTTGATTACAACTATAGAAGTATTTATAGCCTTGGAAACAGACCAGCTGGAAGACCAAAGTGTAGCAGAAGCCATTCTGACAATCATAAAATTCAAACGCTGCCATCGATCTTTTCAAGAGCAAATCCAGTTCAAGATCACAGTCCAAGTCCCAGCTCAAGAAAGAAATGAAGGCTATCCTGAACAGAGGCAGCCAAGCGTTGCCCTCCCAGGGTAAGGAAAGAGCATCTTCCCTTACCCACCCTCCCCAAGCCCACCAGCATGGTCAGACTTCAGAGGGAAACACAGCACCACCTAGTGGAGGCCAGAGTTGCTTACACCAAGTCCCACTCATCTGCACTTTGGAGCCACATTTCCACTGAAACAAGGCCCCCTGAGAATCAGCACAGCAGGCCCCTCCCAGAGAAGACCAGGACAAATCCCTTCCACCTGTTTAGTCTACAGATCATAGGGTGCTGCAGCTCTAGGGGTGTTTCAGCTCTAGGGGAAACTGGATCTAGCTTTATTTGGGTTTCCTTTTATTTGTTCATTTTCTTTGCTTCTGTTTTTGTTTATAGTTTTTTTTCTTTCTATTTCTTAGATAAAGAACATTTTTATTCTATTCTATTTTATTAAAAATTTTTTTCTTTTCTCTCTTTTCTCTATCAAGCCTCTCTTAACAAGCAGACTGAAACACACCTAAGATCTAACTTCATTTATTGAAGTTTTTTCATTTTGTTTTAATTTTTAATATTTTTTAATATTTTTTTAATGTATATTTTACTTTTGAGAGAGAGAGCAAGCACACAAGTGGGGGAGAGACAGAGAGAGAGAGAGGGAGACACAGAATCCAAAGGAGGCTCCAGGCTCTGAGCTGTCAGCACAGACCCCGACACGGGGCTTGAACTCACAAACCCTGAGATCATGACCTGAGCCAATGTCAGAGGCCTAACCAACTGGGCCACCCAGGCGCCCCTGATTTTTACTTATTATTTTACTTTATTAATTTTTTTTCTTTCTCCAAAATGACAACATAGAAGACTTCATCCAGAAAAGAAGAGCAGGAAGAAATGACAGCCAGGGATTTAATTGACACAGATATAAGTAAGATGTATGAACTAGAATTTAAAAGCACAATTATGGGGTACCTGGGTGGCTCAGTCTGTTAAGCGTCTGACTTCAGCTCAGGTCATTATCTCGCAGTTCATGAGTTCAAGCCCCATATTGGGCTCACTGCTGTCAGCCTGTCAGTGTAGAGCCTGCTTCAGATCCTCTGTCCCCCTCTCTCTGCCCTTTCCCCACTTGGACTCTCCCCTAAAATAAATAAAATATTAAAAAAAAAACTAAGAGTGCCTGGGTGGCTTGGTCAGTTAAGTGTCTGATTTCAGCTCAGGTCATGATATCACAGTTTGTGAGTTCCAGCCCCACATTGGGCTCTGTGCTGACAGCTCAGAGCCTTGAGCTTGCTTCAGATTCTATGTCTCCCTCTCTCTCTGAACCTTCCCTGCTCACACTGTCTCTCTTTCTCTCCCAAAAATAAACATTAACCCCACCCCCCCCAAAATTATAGGAACAAGCTGGGGTTGAAAAAGGCATAGAAGACACAGGAAAAATCCCTTTCTGCAGAGATAAAAGAGCTAAAATCTTGTCAGGCTGAAATTGGAAGATGCTATAACCAAGGCACAATCTTGAATGGATGCCATGATGGCGAGGATGGATGAAGCAGAGCAGCAAATCAGTGATACAGAAGGAAAAATTATGGGGAAAAAATGAAGCTGAACAGAAGTGTGAGACAAAGGCAGATGGATCATTATACAAGACTTAAAGAACTCAGTGATTTATTAAAGAGGATTAACATTCGTATCATAGGAGTCCCAGAAGATGAAGAGAGAGAAAAAGGGACAGAAAGTTTATGTGAGCAAATTACAACTGAAAACTTCTCTAATGTGGGGATGGACCCAGACATTAAAATCCAAGAAGCAGAGAACTCCCATTAAATTCAACAAAAGCTGATCATTGCCAAGGCATATCATGGTCAAACTCACAAAATAGACAGACAAGGAAGGAGTCATGAAAGCAGTAAGGTTCGGGAAAAAAGTCCTTAACCTACAAGGGAAGACAGATCAGGTATGCAGTAGATCTGTCCAAAGAAATTTGGTAGGTCAGAAAGGAGTGGCTAGATATATTCAACATGCTGAATCAAAAAATATGCAGCCAAGAATTCTTAATCCAGCAAGGCTGTCATTCAGAATGGAAGGAGAGATAAACAGTTTCCCGAGACTAACAAAAACTAAAGGAGTTTATGACCACTAAACTACCCTTGCAAGACATTTTAAGGGACTCTTTAAGCAGAAAAAGACAAAACAAAACAAGATCCGAAGAAACAAATACTAGAAAGGACCAGAGAGGATCACCAGAAATTTCAACTCTACAGGCAATGCAATGGCACTAAATTCAAATCTTTCAATAATCACTCTGAATGTAAATGGACTAAATGCTCCAATCAAAAGACATAGGGTATCAAAATGTATAAAAAACCAGGATCCGGGGCGCCTGGGTGGCTCAGTCAGTTAAGCGTCCGACTTCAGCCAGGTCACGATCTCGCGGTCCGTGAGTTCGAGCCCCGCGTCAGGCTCTGGGCTGATGGCTCAGAGCCTGGAGCCTGTTTCGGATTCTGTGTCTCCCTCTCTCTCTGTCCCTCCCCTGTTCATGCTCTGTCTCTCTCTGTCCGCAAAATAAATAAACGTTGAAAAAAAAATTAAAAAACAACAACAACAACAACAACAAAAAAAACCCAGGATCCATCTATATGCTGCCAATAAAGGACTCATTTTAGATCTAAAGACACTTGCAGATTGAAAATGAGGGGATGGAGAACTGTCTATCATGCTAAGGGATATCAAAAGTAAGCAAGAGTACCCATACTTAATATCAGACTAACTAGATTTTAAAACAAAGGCTGTAAAAAGAGATGAAGAAGTGTATTATATCATAATTAAGGGGTCTCTCCATCAAGAAGATCTAGCAATTATAAATATTTATGCTCCCAACTTGAGAGCATGCAAATATATAAATCAATTAAATCAATTAATAATAAACATAATGAAACTCATTGATAATAATACAATAATAGTAGGGAACATTAACACTCCACTTACATCAGAGAACAGATCATCTAAGCAGGAAATCAACAAGGAAACAATGGCTTTGAATGACACACTGGACCTGATGGACTTAACAGATATATTCAGAACATTTCATCCTAAAGGAGCAGAATACACATTCTTCTTGAGTGCAAAAGGAACATTCTCTAGAATAGATCACATACTGGGTCACAAATCAGCCCTCAATATGTGCAAAGATCATATCATGCATACTGTCAGACCATAATGCTATGAAACTTGGAATCAACCACAAAAAACAAAAATGTGGAAAGATCAAAAATACTTGGAGGTTAAAGAACATCCTATTAAAGAATGAACTGGTTAACCAAGAAATTAAAGAGGAAATTAAAAAGTACATGAAAACTGATGAAAATGAAAACACGACAATCCCAACTTCTGGGATTCAGAAAAGGCAGTTAAAAGAGTAAAGTATATAACAATCCAGACCTTCCTAAGAAGGAAGAAATGTCTCCAATACACAATCTAACTTTAAACCTAAAGGATCTGGGGAAAAACAAACCAAAACAAAAAAAACCTGCAAATAAAGCCCAAAGTCAGCAGAAGACAGGAAATAACAAAGATTAGAGCAGAAATCAATGATATCAAAATCAAAACAACAGGAGAACAGATCAATGAAACTAAAAGCTGGTTCTTTGAAAGAATAAACAAAATTGATAAATACCTGGCCAGACTTATCAAAAATAAAAAGGAAAAGACCCAAATAAGTAAAACCATGAATGAAAGAGTAGTGATCACAACCAACAACACAGAAATACAAACTATTATATTATGAACAATTATACCCCAACAAATTGGGCAATCTGGAAGAAATGGATAAATTCCTAGAAACACATAACCTAAGAAGAAAGGGAAAACTGAACAGACCTATAACCAGTAAAGAAATTCAATCAGTAATAAAAAAAAGTCTTCCAACAAACAAGAGCCCAGGGCTGGATGGCTTCCCAGGGGCAATTCTACCAGTCAAGAAGAGTTAATACCTATCCTTCTCAAACTGTTCCAAAATACAGAAATGGAAGGAAAACTTCCAAACTCATTCTATGAGGTCAGCATCACCTTGATTCCAAAACCAGACAAAGACCCCACTAAGAAGGAGAATTACAGACCAATTTCCCTGATGACCATGAATGCAAAAATTCTCAACAAAATAGTAGCAAATCGAATCCAACAATACATAAAAGAATTATTCACCACAATCAAGTGGGATTTTTTTCCTGGGCTACAGGATGGTTCAATATCTGCACATCAATTAACGTGATACAGGACACTGACAAAAGAAAGGATAAGAAACACATGATCCTCTCAGTAGATGCAGAAAAAACATTTGTCGAAATACAGCATCCTTTCTTGATAAAAATCCTCAAGAATGTAGGGATAGAAGAAACATACCTCAACAACATCATAAAGACCATATATGAAAGACCCACAGCTAATATCATCCTCAATGGGGAAAAGCTGAGAACTTTCCCCCTAAGATCAGGAACACAGCAGGGATGTCCACTCTCACCACTCTTGTTCAAAATAGTACTAGAAGTCCTAGCTTTAGTAATCAGACAACAACAACAACAACAACAACAACAACAACAACAACAAAAATAAAAATAAAATAAAATAAAATAAATAAAAGGCATACAAGTTGGCAAGGAAGAAGTCAAACTTCCACTATTTGCAGACATGATTCTCTATATGGAAAACTGAAAGACTCCACCAAAAAATTGCTAGAACCGATACGTGAATTCAGCAAAGCTGCAGAATATAAAATCAACATGCAGAAATCTGTTGCATTTCTATACATCAATAATGAAGCAGCAGAAAGAGAAATCAAGAAAACAGTCCCATTTATAACTGCACCAAAAACCACAGGAATAAACCTAACCAAAGAGGTAAAAGATCTGTACACTGAAAACTATAGAACAGGTATGAAAGAAATTGAAGAAGACACAAGGAAATGGGAGAAAATTCTATGTTCATGGATTAGAAGAACAAATATTGTTAAAATGTTGATACTACCCAACACAATCTATATATTCAACGCAATCCCTCTCAAGATACCATCAGCATTCTTCACAGAGCTAGAACAAACAATTCTAAAATTTGTATGGAACCAGTAAAGACCCTGAATTGCTGAAGTAATGTTGAAAAAGAAAACCAAAACTGGAGGCATCATAATTCTGGACTTCAAACTATATTACAAAGCTGTAACCATTAAGACAGTATGGTACTGGCACAAAAAAAACCAGACACATAGACCAGAGGAGCAGAACAGAAAACCCAGAAATGGACCCACAAATGTATGGCCAACTAATCTTTGACAAAGCAGGAAAGAATATCCAATGTAAAAAAAAAAAAAAAAAAAAAAAAAAAAAAGACAGCTTCTTTAGCAAATGGTGATGGGAAAACTGGACACATGCATAAGAATGAAACTAGACCACTTTCCCACACCATACACAAATTCAAAAAGGATGAAAGACCTACATGTAAGACAGGAAACTATCAAAATCCTAGAGGAGAATAAAGGCAGCAACCTCTTTGATGTAAGTGCAGCAACTTCTTACTTGACATGTCTCCAAAACGCAAGGAAAACAAAACTAAAAATGAACTATTGGGATCTCATCAACATAAAAAGCTTCTGCACAGCAAAGGAAACCCTCAGCAAAACTAAAAGGCAACCAACCGATGGAATGGTAGAAGATCTTTGCAAATGACATATCGGGTAAAGGGTTAGTATCATTTTAATTATAACCATTTGCCCAGTACAGGGAAAACTGCCACGTGTTTTTGAAGCATTGTTGCAACATTGTATTCCTGATAATTTAAGTAAACAAAGCCATGAGTAAATGAATGATACATGCCCCAAAATATCAAGATTTATCCATTTGACTTAACACTAGTATCTAAGACTTTGATTTAGATTTTGACCTAGACCTAGATTGTGATCTTGACTAGATTTGAATCAAAGTGGTTCTTTTTTCCTTGATTCATTTTTATATCTTGAGCCAGCCTTATAATGTGTTTTGGAATCTGTTTTAGAGGTAAATGCCTCTAAATCTATAACGAACTTATCAAACTCAACACCCCCTAATAAACAATAATCCTGTGAAGAAATGGGCAGAAGACATGAATAAACACTGTTCCAAAGAAGACATCCAGATGGCTAACAGACACATGAAAAGATGCTCAACATCACTCATCATCTAGGAAATACAAATCAAAACTATGATGAGCTATCACCTCACACCTGCCAGAATGGCTAGAATTAACAACTCAGAAAATAAAAGATATTGGCGAGGATGCAGAGAAAAGGGAACACTTTTACACTGTTGGTGGGAATGCAAACTGGTACAGCCACTCTGGAAAACAGTATGTACGTTCCTCATAAAGTTAAAAAAGAACTACCCTATAACCCAGTAATTGCACTACTAGGTATTAGCCAAAGATACAAAAAATGCTGATTTGAAGGGGCACATGCAATAGCAGCATTATCAACAACAGACAAACTATGGAAAGAGCCTAAATGTCCACTGACTGTTGATTGGATAATGAAGATGTGGTACATATACACAATGGAATATTAGTCAGCAAGCAAGAAGAATGAAATCTTACCATTTGCAACAACATGGATGGAACCAGAGTGCATTACGCTAAGCAAAATAAGTATCAGAAAAAGACAAATATCATATGATTTCACTTATATGTGGAACTTAAGAAACAACCAGAGAGGAATGGAAGGAAAAATAAGATAAAAACAGAGAGGAAGGCAAACCACAAGAGACTGTTAAATATAGATAACAAATATAGAGGGGAACTAGGTGGGGGGTATGGGCTAACTTGGTGATGGGCATTAAAGAAGGCATTTGTTGGGATGAGCACTGGGTGTTATATGTAAGTGATGAATTACTAAATTCTACCCCTTAAACCAATGTACTACAATGTATGTTACCTAACTTGAATCTAAATAAAACTTAAAGACAGAAATGAAGGCTCAATCACATTTTAGGTGTGCATCTCTTACAAAAACCAGAGGCATTTACTTCTAAAACAGATTCCAAAACACATTATAAGGCTGGCTCAAGATATAAAAATGAATCAAGGAAAAAAGAACCACTTTGATTCAAATCTAGTCAAGATCACAATCTAGGTCTAGGTCAAAATCTAAATCAAAGTCTTAGATACTAGTGTTAAGTCAAATGGATAAATCTTGATATTTTGGGGCATGTATCATTCATTTACTCATGGCTTTGTTTACTTAAATTATCAGGAATACAATGTTGCAACAATGCTTCAAAAACACGTGGCAGTTTTCCCTGTACTGGGCAAATGGTTATAATTAAAATGATAGGCAGTTGAGCAGCCACTCTTAAGAGCCAGTTTGTTTAATGTTATGGGCAGCTACCAGTTTGTGGTATCTCCATGTATTAAAAATTTTTTTTAATGTTTATTTATTTTTGAGAAAGAGAGAGACAGAGCACAAGTGGGAGAGGCGCAGAGGGAGAGGGAGACACAGAATCCAAAGCAAGCTCCAGGCTCCAAGCTGTCAGCACAGAGCCCAACGCGGGGCTTGAACCCATGAACCATGAAATCATGAACTGAGATAAAGTCAGACACTTAACTGACTGAGCCACCCAGGTGCCCCCTCTGTATATTTTTGTAAAGATTCTCATTTTTTATGCTTGAAGTATTGGTGAAGAGATATTGGTTGACCATAATTTGCAACACTATCTTATTAAAAATTTACTTTCATATCCATATTTGGTATAACTGTTAACACAGAAATGTAGCTTGCTAATAAGATAGAATGATGTAAAAGTGAAGTTGTAGCCATAGTACAAGTGAGACTGATCAGACACATTTAGGGTAGACCTTTTTGTCTTAAGATGTCTACTAGATACATGATAATAGTTAACTTATGACACTGTGGAATAGTTCTTTTGCTAACTATCTTGGGGAATGATGTCAACTGGGTTAAGTAGGACTTGTGAGTTTTTGACTGAAAGATGTAACCTTCACTGCTTTTTTCTGGTTTCTATGATGATTTAGAACATATAAACATTGGAAGAACTCACCTTAAAATCTGAGGTCAATGATGGCAGAAATAATTTTAAGGGGAAAAAATGCTCTCAAGTAGTTACCTTAAACTTTAAAGAGCATTGCTAGTCATATTGCTTCGTTTTCTTACTGCTATTAAAAAGCAGCAAGTAAATTGCTTCAAACTAGGCTTATGTTTATGCATATGCATAGTACAAAAGAACTGAATTTTGATGTTTATAGCACTCGGTCTGTGCATTTGTATCAAAATTTGCCTACCACTTTATGAAGGAAGCTTGTTTTTCACACCTGTTTATTGCATGTGAGGCAAGTTGAAAAAGAGTAGTCCCATTCTAGTTGATTCTGTGGTGCCATGAAATTTAAAATATTTTGGAAAAAGAATTAACTTTAAGTAAGAGTCACATCTCTGAGTGTGGCTGGTTATCAATGTAGTATCTGGCAATACCTGACTAAAAAAGAAAATTATATCTCAACTATTTATAATTTCTAGCATTTCTGTGAGAAATCATTTGGGGGGCAATAAAAGGGACATGCCCAAACTCATTTCAGAATAAAGGCTGGTATCTTTAAAAATTACAGATAACTTGTTTGCAGGTATAAGAAATATTGTGGGGAGACAATTCCTTTTGGAGGATCATTTTTATCAATTTTTGTTTTAGTAATATAGGCCTTGCCTGTAAAGAACAAAACATAGTTTTAAAATACTACTTGTGTTGAGGAGGGCACCTTTTGGGATGAGCACTGGGTGTTGTATGGAAACCAATTTGACAATAAATTTCATATATTAAAAATAAATAAACAAATAAATAAACTATGTATAAAAATAATAAATGAAATAAAAATTAAAAAAAATAAAATACTACTTGTGGAATGTTTTTAATGGACTGATTCTAGAACTTTTGTATATTTGGTAGTATTTTGAACTTTCATTTCTTTACTGTTTGCAGTTAATGTTTATGTTCTGCTATGCAATAATTTATATGCACATCTAATTTTTTTAGATTTTCCCAGATGTAAACTCTACAACAAAAAGTCTATTTAAAATTGTAGCAGTCGTTTGCAGTTCTACCAAAGAGGAAGGTTGTGGGGCTAAACTTCATATTTTCTTTCTTTTAGAAGCTTCTCAAAAGGTATTTTTTATATGTTCTTTTTAACAAATATTGTGTCAACCTTGAAAACATCAATGTTTAGATCAAAACAAGACCCAACTTATTTTCTGCTTGCTGTAAATTAATCAATCATGCTATAATAAAAACAAAATGAAGGGGAAAAATTAAGTATAACTTATAATAAGCCATGTAAATCTTAAGTGTATAACCTGATGGTTTTTTTTTTAAATTTGTATACACATATATAACCACCATCCACATCAAGACATAAAATATTTATATCCAGCATCCCATCAGGCTCTTTTGTAGTCTTTCCCAGACAATATACCCCCACCTATAAGGTAATCATTATTCAGACCTCCATCTCCATTGATCAGTATGTTGGCTTTCATACAAATGAAATAAGGAACTCCTACAGAAGCAGACAGTATGTATTCTTTTGGATATGGACTCTTCCTCTATTATATCTGTGAGAACCATTAATATTGCATATGGAAGAGCTTGGTCATTGTCATTGCTATACAAATCTTACTGTATGGCTACACCACAATTTATGTACCCATTCTAACTGTTGAATAACATCTGAATTGTTTCCAATTTTTAGCTATTTTAAATAAAACTGCTATGAATGTTGCTGTCTTTTGGTAGGCATAACACTCATTTCTCTTAGGCAATATACTGGAATCAAATTGGGTCATGGCAAAAATGCAAATTTATCTTTAGTGGACACTGCCAGTTTTCCCATGGTGAAAGACTATGTGCCCACCAAAAGCACTTCACTGTCAACATTAATTTATGCATGGTCTTGCTGGATACTGGCACATGTGTCCAAAAATAGCACTTGTTCTAGTTAAAAAAACGGGGGAAGGGATTTGTTAATCACTTTTCCTTAGTAGAAAACAAAACAAAAAAAAATAAGCCATAGCACAAAATCAAAAAAGAAGAGAAAAAGGTCTAAGAAAATATACCAATTTTTCTTTTCATTATACAACCCAACTGTAGAATATTAATCTTTTTCATATCCATCATATTTAAACTCCCTGAAGGTGGCTTTTTGTGTTTTCATAAAACCTATAACTAAGCTCCTTCAATACACAAACTTACTAAAAGTGATATGCATTCTACATATAATTCTTAAAGTTCTTGTTACTGTAATCATAGGCTGTCACTCCATCTGCAATCAGAAAGGACAGCAACTTCAAAAAATGAAAAATGGGTTTTCAAATATATCATATTTATGAATTTACTTTGGTTGTCACTCAAAAATTTTTATTATCTGTATGAAACATTATCAGTAAATTGATACAAAAGAAAATCCATATCCCAAGTAAATATCTTATACATTATAAAGATTTTATTATCATGTTTAACTTGCTCCTATAGACACAAGCTGCTTTGTTGATGTCTATTGCTCTAATCACTTAAAACTTAGCTCCAAACTGAGTTTTGGATTCAAACAATATCACTGTTGGACTGTTGATACAACACAGAGTTTACCAAATTAGCTTGCTGATAAATAATAAATCGAGGCAGAAAAAGTCCCAGTTTTGTCAACAACATGGTGCTCCAGGGCCTTCAGTAACCCTTCACCTGAGACTTGGTTTCCTCTGTTCTGAAGAGAAGAATGTGCCAGGTGTCTGAGACCCTTTCAGACCTGTCAGTTTCCCTTCTAATGAGGACTCCCAGGAAATATTCAAGATGTTGTTGTTTTAAAAAACACATACTCAAAAGTTTTCCACTGTAATGTTCAACAGTTATCAAAATGGCTTATTCTTAAGCTATACTAAAGTAATTAGGGGTGGGCTTTTGTTGCTTATTAAGAGAAGATGGTTAAGGAAGTTGGATGTAATTCACCCAATAAGTATTTATCAACCTGCTGTTTACCTATGAGGTTCTCTCCTGTACTGGGGGAGAGATGCAGACAGAGATGGCTTTTCTGACCCTGATTGATGACATATTAGAGAAGATGAAACCCAAAGAATTGTTCTACAGTTTAGCTTTCTCACAAAATTCTATAGGTGTGCATCTTCTACTAGCATGAGTAAATTCATGTGCCTTTTCCATTCACTGAGCACAGTTTTTGAGTACACAATCTGCCTGTGGCACTTTCTCAGTGGCTTCAGACTTGGTGGTGATGAAGATGCAGCCCCTCCAGGGGTTCTCTGGAAGCTCACACCTAGGTGCACACAAGGACCTTAGGCATGCTCAGGTGGGAAGCTCTGAGAGGGGTTGGAGTGCTCCAGCAGAGCAGAAGCCCAGAGGAGGGTACAGGGGGATGCAGGAGCAGCTGAGTAAGGGCTGGCAAAGCTAAATGAGGGCAAGAGATATCTTTGAAGGTTATTGTGAAGGGAAAGTTATAGGAGCCAATGACCAGATTTGTGCATATAAAAAACTTTAAGGAGAATGATAAGCAACAATGGCTTAGTTATAAAGTAACAGTTTTCAAAATTTTCCCTTTCAATCCTAGCCACAGTAAAGGCATATGAATGGTTTTGCGTTTGATGAAACTATAAACATATTGGTTTTTACAGAATATGCCAGAAACAAATTAATAATATTGTTATGGTATAAAGAAGAGAACACTTGAAATACACATTTTTCAGTTCTTCCTAGAAGTTAGCAACTAGGAATCCTAACTTACTCCCACACTTCCCCAAGTAAAGAAACACAAAGAGAAACAAAGAAATTAAAGAACAAAAAACCAGGCAGGCCAGTTAAGGGAATGTGGGCATTGGAAGTGAATAGGAAAATAGAAAAAAAATTCTTCTCTTAACATCCTTCTGTCCTTTCCACACTGAGTTTTCTGATCTCCTACCTATCCCTGGCTTTTTTGTAATCTCTCTTGTTCTCTTTAAAATTATCAAAATATCCGTTGGATATAAGGCAATTCCATAGAGCTATGCAGACCCATCTTAGCACAAGTAGTTTTGGAGCCAAAGTATGGCCAATTGGATTCTAGGTGTGTTGGTATAACAGGGCACATTATAGTCTTGAAGGAGAGATAACAACTAGCAATAATTTTAATTAAATAATAATTTCTCTCAAAAGAGAGACCATGTACACACACACACACACACACACACACACACACACACCCACACACCCACACACAATGTTTAGGTATCTGCAGTGAGTATAAAGTAGCTTTCAGGGTTTTTTTTTTTTTTTTTTTTTTTTTTGACAACTTGTCTGTCCTTAGTTTCACTTCTGTTATTTTAATGCCTTAGAGTCTGTTAACCAGTGACTAAGGAATAAAAACACTTTTTTTTTTTTTAGATTATTGCAAGGAAGAATTCATTTTTTTAAATGTTTATTTATTTTTGAGAGAGAGGAAGAAGAGAGACAGAGCGCAAGCAGGGGAGGGGCAGAAAGAGAGGGAGACACAGAACCTGACGCAGGCTCCAGGATCTGAGCTGTCAGCACAGAGCCTGACACAGGGCTGGAACTTGAGAACCATGAGATCATGATCTGAGCCGAAGTTGGATGCTTAACCAACTGAACCATCCTGGTGCCCCAGAAATAAAAAACTTTTGATGGTGACTTAATTTGTTAAGAAGTTCAAATATAACATTTGGAAGTCATCTGAACTTCAGCTTTCTGTTGTGATGCATGTTACAAATAACGGGGGAAGCATAACATTTGTCAGAGCTTTCCAGGTTAAAATAATAATTTGGAATTGTCTACTCATTCCACTAGTCCAATGCATTGCACCCATCTAAATACTAAGACAATATAAAGTGTTTCATTAAAATTTACATATAATGCAGAGTGAAGAGATACTATACTAAAATTAATCAGTTTGTTGTATCAGGTCAATAAAAATTTCTGAATATGAACAAAGTGGAAATAAGGTAACTCCTTGATAGTAGTTACAACACCTACGCTAAATTATGAAAATGATGATCCAAATGTCAACAGTACCTGTAAGCTGTCAATGTTACCAAACCTGGAGCTATGCAGTTACATTTTAGACCTGCAACTAGCCAAACAGAAGAGTGGACATAGCCACTTGCCCATCGTGTCTGACAGGCACCACGGACTTCCACAGGTTTTCAGGGCATGCCCTAAGTCAGAGATCAAAATAAAGGCAAGCCCTCTAATGCCCTTTAAAATTTTTCACACAGAACTATTTAAAGACAAATATTTTTAAATTAGTGTAGCCAAGGTCACAAGGAAATAATAAAATAGCTGGGGTGGAGAAAAGACTGCCAAAATGGTAGAATACAGACAAATATCTGTTATCTTGGGTTTTACCATGGTGCACACAACTGTGAAGTGTGTATATGACTTTTAGAATGACTTTTTTTTTTAATGAGTCAGATAATTTAATAAGTAAACATATTATTGAGACATACAGTGGACAATTGGATTCTAACTTTTATATGACAAAACTTTACAGAATTTTCATTAAAAAAATGAATTTACATATAGCCTCACCATGAGAACTATTAATTTTATTGTCCCTTTAAACATTCATGTATGTCTCTGAATTGGCATTATAATAATTATCCTTGATTTATTATTATTTTTAATATGAAATTTATTGTCAAATTGGTTTCCATACAACACCCAGTCAATGCTCATCCCAACAGGTGCCCTCCTCAATGCCCGTCACCCACTTTCCCCTCCCTCCTACCCCCATCAACCCTCAGTTTATTCTCAGTTTTTAAGGGGAGGGGAAGGGAAAAAAAAATAGAATGACTCTTAGGTATACAAAATCAGGTAAAGTAAGGAAAATAAAACCCTAACACCTCCCATAGGCCCTTTTTACAGATTCATAATTACAGAATATACATATATAGTTCTTCTAATGTCTTCCTGACTAGGAGACACCTCTTTACAGGGGACATAACCTTTCACTACCTGACTGGTAAGAACTATGATGTTAAGGAATGGGCTTACCTGGTGCTGACTTGAACAAAAGCAATGGTATTGTTGGAACATAAGAAGCCACCAGGTAATGTGACTGCTGCTAACACTGCTTATCCAATTACAGAATGAGCTTTTTGGATGAGAGTTAATGAGACAGAGAGACCACAAAAAAGCCCAGGGGGACATAGGAAGAACAGGAACAAAGTATGAAAAAAGTAAAAGCAAAGTAAAAGAAAAGAAGTTGCTTCAAATTTTACATTATTTCAATATTTATATTATTTCATTTCCTTCCAATGGCTGATTCCACATCTGGGACAAGAAAGCACACAGTAAGCATGCAACACCTCAATATACCAGGGAGTAAGGGAGCACCATGAAGCTGTACTTTGAGAGTCAGGAGCCCATCTGAAGAGATTCCCCAGACAAAGAGGGCACAAATTGATTATTAAAAAAATAACTACTATAATAAGTTGAAACTCATTAAATATGTTCAAACCAACAAAAACAATAATTTTTTAAAAATCTTATTGATCACTTTTTAAAATGTGAGGGAACCAACTCAATCTGAAAACTGATTTAAAAAAAGAGAAAGAATTAAGCATATCCTGCCTTTCCTTTAGGAACTTCACTTCAGAGTAACAAAACAGTTGATGAAAAATTTCTATTTAGTGTTTCAGCAAACAATCATGAATTTGTAATCCTTAAGGAAAAAACTGGTCATGGCAACAATTCCCAATGATGTTAAAACCACCAGATGAAAAGTTTATGATAAACTTTTAAAGACTGGATTGAGCCAGTAACACTTGAATTCAATTTTCAATTTTAACATCACAAAAAAAGACAACCAAACCCTATGTACCTCCTGATGGCAGCAAGCAAAATTAAAATAAAACCAAGCCTGACACTGATAAAGTTACTTTATTAATCACAAATTTATAGGAAGCACAAGGAATGGAAGAGAACAGTAAATGACACTATGAGGAAGCAATTTGAAAAATGCAGAAAGTGAGAACACATAGAGAACAATCAACCTGATTTATTCAATAAATAAATTAAAGAGGGGACCCTAGAGGAAAAAAAGAAAAAATTAAGAGACATATCAACAAAATGCAACATATAGACCTTGGCTGAATCCTGATTTGAACAAACTATCTAAAAAGCTTTTATGAGAATTCTGAACATTGACTAGATATTTGATAAAAGTGAGAAATTATTGTTAATTTCTTCCAGATCTGATGATGGTATCATGGTTATTTTTTAAAAAATCAGTCCTTATCTGATCTGTGTATGGATGAAATGATCTAATGTCTGGAATTCACTTCAAAATAATATATCCAAAGGTAGTGGGGAATTGAGAGGTACAGATAAAAACAAGTTTGGCCATGAGCTCATAATTGTTGAAGCTGGCCAACATGTCAGTCAAGATTTGTTTTACTATTCTATTTTGATATATGCCCGAAATGCCCAAAATGAAAAGTTAAAAAAAAAAAAAAAGTGACTTAGACTGTTTATGTGTACAAAAGTACTTTACCCTGATGACAAACAGCATAGCTTACAGCTATCAATTTAATACATAATACAATAAATGCTTTAACAGATAAGGCATGTAATGAAGAAAATATGCGGGCCACAGGTCATCTCAAGGTTAATAAATTTCACATCGAAAAATGTTTGGCAGACAAAGAAATTATAACCAAATGTTCAAAGCACTGTACAAATGGCTTTATAGCACTGACTCTAATATATAAACTGCTTATAAAGAAGGAGAAAATGTCTGGAAAAAAGGTAAGGTAAAATAATGAAACCATGATAAAAAAAAAAAAAAAAAAAGACTGACTAGGATTATTCTCCCTAGAAAATGTAAAACTGCTTTTCTCATAAGTAGATCAAATACAAGTTTACTGAAATCTACTTTGTAATACTTTTTAAATGAAATTAAGAAAACTAGTCCAAGTAATTAGTAAAACTAGTCTTTCAGAGTTCAGTAAAGGAAAAGATTATTGACTTAGACTTCTCTCTTCAAAGAGAAAGTTCACTCAATTAGCATTTGTTTTGATCAAAAGCAGAAGTAATAAAGTGTCAAACCACTCCAAGATTAGAAAGCAGGAGACTTGTGGAAGGTAGGTCAGAAGAGAAACATAAAAGAACCAGTAATGTTCCAAATTCAGAGAAGAGGGCAGATTTTTAAAAGTGTTCAACAAATAGCAAAAAGAATATAATGTTCAGAATGATGCCCTTAAAATTCTGCAAGACTCAAAGAATCTTCAGAATAATTTTAGAAAGGTAAAATTACACTTAAAAGATCTTTGGTGTTAATGTACTTTACAATATTCTGATCATTTCTAAATAGGTTGTTAATATGTTATTTTTCGTAACTTGTATCTAATCAACCGAAGTTCTCTTTGACATTTACTGAATTGTAAAAAGATAATTAAATCAAAGATTCTGTTCAAAGTATGTATTACTCTTAAAAACTAAACTGTAAACTGGTACTTTACTTGATGTTTAATTTTCCCTATCATCTCTGGCTTGAGTAACTTATGATAAGGTAGTTCTCATTAATCAACTAAGTGAATAAATCTGTTACCAATGGCTTACTATGAATCAGGCACCATTTAGGAGCTATGAACACAAAGATGAGAAACAATGTCAAAGACCTGGAGAAAAAGAAGGTTGATGGCATGTGGCCCCTAAAAGGGTAGCAGGGATTGGATCAGAGAGCAGATGCAATTAGCCCTCAACAGGCTGAGAAGGGAAGAATGGGTACACATGCAGTCATAGGCAGAAATCAGAGGGAACAGAAGTGAAGGTTTTGATTGCTGGATTCCATCATTCAGAAAACCAGAAGTTGGATGCGGAGTGAAAAATGCTTCAGAGTCAATTTAGAATGTTACCATCTTTATAACTGATCCTTAAACAGCTGGCTGAGGTATTTTATTTGTAATAAGAATGGATATTTAGATTCTGAAATAATTCTGATTCTTGGTATATAAATGGACACAAGTTTTTTATTTGCTGAAATCAGCTTATATCTTTTTGCCTGCAAACCTAGAGCTAGGTATCTCTTGCTGGTTATGTTTTTTAATAAGGGGGATGATGTCTTCCACTCTTCTGGTTTTTATGAGTGGGATTTTCCCCTGACACTCGTGACCTCTTGCCAACCCCCCTGCCCCGCCCCTACTCCTCTCCTACAGAAATGGGACTTCCCAGTTGGTGAAGCACAACCATTAGTCCACCTCTTGGTTGGGTCAAGTGAATCTACTGAAGTCCTGAGCAAGGGGCTTGCTGTCTTTCTTCTTCCTTCTCTGCTCTGGACAGTGAGGCAGTGACCTGGGTATTTGCTCGGCAATCAGCCTTTCCCTTTAGTGGCCTGTTTCAAGATGGAAGTTGGAGGCCAGGGAGCCCATCTGGCTCTTATATCTAAATCATATTCTCCAGTATCAGCTTCTCATCTGCTGACTCTTTTGCGTTATTCTTTGAAAACCTGAAACTTGGGCAGAGAAGGGTGTTGTTATTCATTGATTCCCTATCCTCAGAGATTCAAATAGTATTATTCTTTCTTTACTTTGTTTAGGTTTAGATACTGATGGGGTGAGACAGTCACTTCTTTTCTCTCTTCTCTAATATTGAATATGACTATTAAGCAATTTTGCAACAATGTGTGTATACCCTGTCCCAGGCATGAATATGCATTTTAGTAAACTCTCCAAAAATTTTCAGAGAAAGATTTTCCCTATGGAAAGTTAAACACTTGATGAGTGTTCAATTAAATGGGTGGTGCTGATTTAATGATATAAGTGTCAAGTAGCTTAGCCACGAGGTCAGAGTTCTTCATGCAGAGAGAAGTGCAACTAACTCAATGAAATACAAAGATCTAGTTAAAAATCACAAAATAGTATTACCAGAAAAATGTTGGAAAAAAATATACAATAACAAATTAGGGTAGCCTTCACATGTCAGTGGAAATATATTTTCCTTAGGTAACTGTAAAGAAATGATGATAATTTAAAAGAAAATAATAGATGAGTAGTCAAATGAACAGAATTACAGCTGGTTTTCATATTTTCCTCCCATATAACTCACTGGATTTTAATTTTAAAGGGGAGAAAAATCTCAAGTGTTCCAAGAAGGTATTGTTTTCAAAATAAATGGATATAAAATCTTATGAAAATAACAGAGCTATTTTGGCATGTAACTTTTTTTTTTTTTGCTACCTAATGTTAAGATATTTTTCACCAAAATACCTACCCTCACAACACACTACCAACCAACCAATAACAAACAAAAGAGAAGCATGCACCACAGATACAGATACTAAGAAAGTTTCACGAGTATCCTCCAGCAAATGCCTTGATTTTAAAAATATTCCAGAGTATATGGGGCGCCTGGGTGGCGCAGTCGGTTAAGCGTCCGACTTCAGCCAGGTCACGATCTCGCGGTCCGTGAGTTCGAGCCCCGCGTCAGGCTCTGGGCTGATGGCTCAGAGCCTGGAGCCTGTTTCCGATTCTGTGTCTCCCTCTCTCTCTGCCCCTCCCCCGTTCATGCTCTGTCTCTCTCTGTCCCAAAAATAAATAAACGTTGAAAAAAAATAAATAAAAAAAAATAAAAAAATAAAAATATTCCAGAGTATAAAGAACATTAGGTGGACACACTCAAGTTTATTGCCCTGGTTCCCCATACATTTTTCAATTCTCAGAGAAGAACACAGGATATAGAAGAATATGAGAGCCTTCTAACTTACTTAAGTAAAAATCACAATGATTTCATCTCTTTTATACTGTCAGCTTCTCTATTTAAATTTTAAACTTGGAAATCAGGAACTGCTATCTTTAACAACCTGGAAAGCTGGGTAATATTTGCTGAATTTGTGAATGAAAAGCAAATGTATTTTCTATCTGTACATGAGGGAAATATTTTACAGGTATTGAGTACAGAGATTAACAGACTGATTTTAATTTTTTATTCTAGTCTCAGTGTTCCAAATACATATATTTCTGTATCTGTAAATCCAACTTACACTAACTTTATTTTTTTATTTTTTTTAATGTTTATTTTTGAGAGAGAGACAGAATGTGAGCGGGGGAGGGGAAGAGAGAGAGAGAGGGAGACAGAATTTGAAGCAGGCTCCAGGGTCCGAGCTGTCAGCACAGAGCCCAGTGAGGGGCTTGAACCCATGAGCAGCAAGATCATGACCTTAGTTGAAATTGAACACTTAACCAACTGAGCCACCCAGGTGCCCCAACTTACACTAACTTTAAACAGGGCAACAAACGTATAGTTTTCTTTGGTTAGTGTGTAAAGTACAATGAGGTCCTTTAAAATCTTGTTGGTCACAAATGATAACTTGTATGACTGAAATGCAGCATTCAAATTCTTTAGAAGAATGTACTATTTAGAATGGAAAAATACCTGTATCTTCCACTGAATCAGTATCTTTAATAAAGTACTATTATACGAAGGCAACGTTTGGTGGCAGTTATGTATGCAAGGGTGGGCATGCAGAGCTGGTCAGAAATGATACTGCAGTAAAAGTATATTTGAATGCTTTAACAAAAACCTGAAAATGAAGCTAAGGGAAGAGAAGTTTAAGTTAAACGGAAGGGATAACTTTGCTTATGTATTTATTTTTTTGATAGAAAAGTATACTCAGTGAAAAGAGAAAATCTTTGTAATATTTATTCAGGTGTTCGTTAGGACACTGACATATGGGGAGAGAACTGTTAGACTTACTAGGATCCGTAGTGAAACAGTATTGCTCCTGCCTCAAAGACAGTCAGCAGAGTCATGCAACGACTGAGTGTCAACTCAGGCCCTATTGGGAACTTACAGACGACAGAATGCCAGGAAAATCTATTTCTAAAGTGATAATTTGCTTTCTTAGTTTAATATCCAAGCAATACACATACTTGAGCAGTGATATACACCAAAGTAAGTGAACTAAAAGAATTGACTTTCCCCTTTAATTTCTAAACATGTATAAGAGACTCAATTCCTACTCTGGAAAGCAGTTTTACTTACTTAATCTCAAAATTAATTATTTTTTTTTTTCTAGCAAAAAACAGATACTGTGCTGACTGAAATGTAAAAAGGCTTGTCTTACAGTTCTCCCCAAGTTGTTAATGTACCTACTGTATTTAATATTGCTAACTTATCTACCCATAGTTCATTATAAATGAAATCTTATCTGTCCTCTGACCACACCCAAGCTCACAGTCCATTCTTTTCATTCCAAGACTTCCAAAATAGCCTCCCTTTTTTTGTCTCCCGACCCACAACCCTGCTGGCTTGCTATCCCAACCCACAACCATGCCACCATCTTAAAACATCACTTCAAGGGGCGCCTGGGTGGCTCAGCCAGTTGAGCATCTGACTCTTAATTTCAGCTCAGGTCATGATTCCAGCATTGTGGGATGTGAGCCCCACATCGAGCTCCATCCTGAGTGTGGATTTTCTCTCCCTCTTTAAGATTTTCTCTCCCTCTGCCTCTTCCCCCGCTTCCCTTGTGCTCTCTCTCTTAAAAAAAAAAAAAAAAAAAAAAAAAAAAAAAAGTCACTTCAAACACATTACTTACTGTTTGGGAAACTTTCAGGGATTTGGAATTTTAATTTCCCAAAACCTATTTGTTCCTCAAGACACCTACAATATAACGCCAAGTCTGATCATCCCAGATAAAAGTAGGGGAGGGTCTCAGTCTGCCAAGTCTTCAAGTTCATTCAGATTCAACAAAAGTCCCTGATAAACAGTATACACACTTGTTTTTGAATGCTCATCATTGATGTAAACACTGGCAGCTACAGAAAATATGTTTCTTAAAAGGCTAACCACTTTTAGAAAATTCTAATTACAACTGCTACCTATTGATTGTAATTCTAACTCCCCAGCTATACAGAACTGATTTTGTTTTGTTTTGTTTTGTTTTAAAACCATTTGAAGAGAACTATTAGATCTGTCCCTAACACTTTCTCCAGGCCTAATATAGTCTGTTCTGACAATCATTTCTCAAAAAGCTTGGCTTTAAGACCAGATGTGATGACTCCAAGGCACAGGTATCTGCCCCTCCTATCCTGGAAACTACACTTTTATAATTGTAACTACCATTTCAATGGCTACTTAGAGGCAGCCACATCATAGAGCACCTATAAACAGAATTGCAAATTATCTAAAACATTTAGAATTTATGCATTAGCTCTTAGTAAGCTATTATCTCTTTCTTCCTATTGTAAAATTAAGCCATCCCCATAACTATTCTTATTCAATTCACACATGTTAACTTTTTTACACCTGAATAAGTATTACAATAATTTTTTCTTTTCATGGAGTACACTTTTCTATCAATAAAAAAATAAATCTATTAGCAAACTTATCCCCTCCGTTTAACTTAAACGTCAAGTTCTCTTTTACATTTCTAACTATGCCTCTTTATTTTGTGTATTCTTTTCCAGTAATTCAATTTTTATTGCAGGACTTTAAATTTTTTTCCAGTCATTTTTTTAGGTAAAAAAAAAAAAATTAGGTAAAATTTACATATAGTGAATGCGCATATAGTGTACAATATGATGGGATTTGATTAAAGTACATAACTGTGTATCCTCTACCATAACCATGACATATAACACTTCGAAGGTGCCTCTCCATCAGTTCCCACCATCCTCCCACAGGTAATCACCATTCTGGTTCTGTCACCATACATTATTAGCCTGTCCTTGAATTTCACTTAAATGGAATCCCATTTTATGTATTCTGTATTTGGCTTATTTCACTTAAACATGTTTTCGAGACCTATCCACATTGATGGGTAACAACAATAACAAGGATAAGTTGCACCCCCATTGTATGGATATTGTTGCACTGTATGAATATATTATAATTTCATACATTCTCCTCTTGATGGATAGTTTGGTTGTCCCCAGTTTTGGGCTATTATGAATAAAGCTGTGATGACCACATTGTACAAGTCCCACTCATGCTCTTATTTTTCATTTTTCTTGGGAAAATGCCTAGAAGTGGAATTGGTAGGTCAAGGGGTAGATTTATGTTTAACTTTATAAGAAGCTCTTTCCAAAGTGGCTCTACCATCTTATAGGCTCATCAGCAATGTCTGAGAGTTCCAGTTGTTCTACATCCTTGTCAACATGTAGTTTCATCAGTCTCTTTAATTTTAGCTATTCTAGTAGGTCTGAAGTAGTGGCACATTGTGGTTTTTACTTATTTACTCCTGATGACAAATAATGGTGCATACCTTTAATTTGTTATTGGCCATTTATGTATCTTCTTTGTGAAATGCTTGTTCATATATTTATGCACTTGTTCCAGCATATCTTGAAAAGATTTCCTTTCTTCATGGAAATGTTTAGGTGCCTTTGTTAAAAATCAACAGACTGTGATGTGTAGGTCTTTTTATATTTTCTATTTCCTGGATCTATTTATCTATCCTATTATAATACCACACTACCTTCATTCCAGTAGCTTTAAAAAGTCTTTAAATCAAGTAGTGTGAGTATACCAACTTTCTTGTTCTTCTTCAAGATTGTTTTGGCTATACAAAGTCCTCACCTTTTCTAAACAAATTTTGGAATCATCTTATTTTTATTTTTTTTTTTTTAATTTTTTTTTTTTCAACGTTTATTTATTTTGGGGACAGAGAGAGACAGAGCATGAACGGGGGAGGGGCAGAGAGAGAGGGAGACACAGAATCGGAAACAGGCTCCAGGCTCTGAGCCATCAGCCCAGAGCCCGACGCGGGGCTCGAACTCACGGACCGCGAGATCGTGACCTGGCTGAAGTCGGACGCTCAACCGACTGCGCCACCCAGGCGCCCCTGGAATCATCTTATTGAATGAACTCTGTTTCTCAAAAATCCTCTTGCACTAACTAGAGGCTTCCCTCTAGGCTGACCTTAAGACACCCTGGCTATAATTACTCCAGCAATGATGATTCCAAAAGCAAATCAGGAACAAGTTTCAAATGATTTGCTGAAATTCTAGATTTGCCCTGTATGTCATTTCTTTGACTATTAAATCAAGTTCGTGCCCATGAAAAAAATTAGTGTTACATGCTTCTTTTTGAGTATGTTGACTCCATGGATAGTTTTTCTTCTTTTTTAAAAATGTAAAATTCTTTTCAAAGTAAAAATGAATGTTCCTTGAAAATACTCAAATAACACATAATTCTAAAGTAGAAAATTATACTTTTCTGAAATTCTACCTCCCACCCCTTGTCAAGATACATTTGCACATGACAAATTTTACAAACTGTAAATTGTATGTTGTCTTTTTAAAATAAAAGTGAGAAAATAATGAAAATATTTTTCTACCAAATATATGAACAGTATCTGTGTGTCTCCATCTCATCTACTATAGAACAGCTACCTCTACTTAAAAGCAACCTCTTCCATTATAAAGAATGCACAATATTTAATGTGTAATAGTTTGGTATAGATATGCCAATTTATATTCCTAAAAATATGATAGGATAGTTTTCTTTTTAGTACTTTTGCCAAAAAGCATTATCAGGCTTTTTAACATTTGCCATTCTAGGGGCGCCTGGGTGGCTCAGTCGGTTAAGCGTCCGACTTCAGCCCGGGTCAGATCTCGCGATCCGTGAGTTCGAGCCCCGCGTCGGGCTCTGGGCTGATGGCTCAGAGCCTGGAGCCTGCTTCCGATTCTGTGTCTCCCTCTCTCTCTGCCCCTCCCCCGTTCATGCTCTGTCTCTCTCTGTCTCAAAAATAAATAAACGTTAAAAAAAAAAAATTAAAAAAAAAAAAAAAACATTTGCCATTCTAGCATACTTTATGAAAACGAAACTTAATGCTTTTTTAAATTTGTATTTAATATTGAAGATTTTTAGTATTTTTTCATGTTTTTGATCATTTTAGTTCTTTTGTGAATTTCATGATTTGTGTTTACTCTTCTGTCTTTTTTAATAGATTCTTAATGGAGGTTATTAGCTCTTTGCCTAACATCACGTCACAAGATAGTGCTTTCAGGTAGGGGATGTCTGGATGTGAACTCTGAATCCAGCTCCACCATTTCCTATCTATGTTACCTAAGGCAATTACTTACTCTCTTCTGTGCCCAATGACGTCATCTATAAAATAAGAATAAAAATATCACCTGCTCCTTGAGGTGCTGTTATAAGGATTAACTCAGATAATCCATGTAAAGCCCTCTGCCTGGTACATAGTACATACTCAATAAATGCTATGTATATATATATAATAACATATGTATGTGTGTATATAAATTCATACACATACAACATACCCAACTTATTATTTTACACAGGTCTTCAAATATTTTGATGATCCCTTTTCTCAAAAAGCACAAACCAAGCTTCAAGATATGTAGTTTTCCATTTTTTTAAATCAAATAAAAGATACTATTTTCTTTATCTCCATTCTTCTAACAACTTATTCTCTAGAAATGCTGAACTGGCCTCAGCTCTGAATCACTGAAAGTTACAAAAGGCAAAAAATAACATAGCTATCCAGTGGCTATTACAAAGTTCAGACAATGTAAATGTGTGAAAAATTCTGAAAGGTAGAGATCTTAAAATAAAACTGAAATTTTCTTGAACAGACTGACTACAGACTTAACAAAAGCTGTACATTTGTCTTTGTCTCCAAGCTGGTGGTATAGAAGATCCTGAACTCATGTTCTCTCATGGACACACTGAATCTATACCTACATATAGAGTAATTCCTCCTGAAGAATAACTGAGGGCTCACTGAAAAGGCCCTGCACAACAAAGGATAGAGGGACCACATGAGGTGAGAGCAATGAAGATATGGTAACTACAGGAAACCCACCGCCCAAAACTGCAAACTGCAAGGGGGAGGGATAGCACTAAAGGGCCCCTGGACAGATTTGCCCAAGCTGGGCACAACAAAAGAACAGTGGTTTCACAAGAAACTAGACTATAAGTGAGGAAAACCCATTTCTAACCCTAGAGAGTCCACAAAACAGTAAGAAACTGCTACTAAACTCTCTCCAGGGTTGGAGGTGCAAGTGAGAAATATTGTTTATGTTCTCCCTCTACCTTGATAACACAGGCAAGAATTGGGTCCAGGTGCTTTAGCTGGCCTGCCACCTCAATAAATCTTGGGCTTTTTGCCCACACCATCATCAACATCCTTCCAAGGCAGCATCTTCACCTATGACCAACCAGCTCCAGGTGTTCCACCAAGGCAGCCCCAGCCCTTGGCCACGAAATCTCCAGCTATCTTGCTGGAGTGCCCCTTGCCAAGAGTATCCTGGGCCTGTCCCAGCTCCAGCAGTCTCGACAGGGTGGCCCCAGTGCAGAGTACCATGGGATTTGTCAGCTCTCATCCACTTCAGGTCCAGCCATCCCACTGGGGTGTCTCTTGCATGGAGCACGCTGAACTGCTCTGTCCTGACTCCAGCAATCCCACACCAAGGGAGCCCTGGCACAGAACACCCCCAGGACTACCAGACCATGCCCATTATAGTTCCAGCTAGTTAAGCCACCAGGCAACACCATGTATGTAGGGGCATTCCTAAATATGCCTGAGAGAGGTATCAGTTTTACCTAATTCATAGAAAGAAGCATAGAAAGTAAAACAAAATGAAGAGATAGAGGAATATGCTCCAAATGAAAGAACAAGGCAAAACTTCAGAAAAATAACTAAACAAAACAGAAATAAGCAATCTACTTGATAAAGAGTCCAAAATAATGGTTATAAAGAGGCCCACTGAACTTGAGAGAAGAGTGGATGAACTCAGTGAGAACTTCAACAGAGATGGAAAATATAAAAATTAACCAATTAGACCAAAGGAATACAGTAAGTGAGATTAAAAATACACTGGAGCAAATCAACAGTAGATTAGAGCATGCAAAAGGAGGGATAAGCAATCTGTAAGACAGGGTAACAGAAAGTACTGAGGTTAACCAGCTAAAAGAAGCAGGATAATAAAAAATAAGACTAGGTTGGGAACCTCTGAAACATCATCAGATGTAATAACATTTACATTATAGGAGTCTCAGAAGGAGAAGAGAGAAGAGGTAGAAAACCTCTTTGAAGAAATAATACCTGAAAACTTCGCTAACCTGGGGAAGGAAACAGACATCTGGCCCAGAAAGTATAAAAAGTCCCAAACAAGATGAACCCAAAGAGGTCCACACCAAGACACATAATAGTTAAAATGCTGAAAATTAGGGTACCTGGGTGGCTCAGTTGTTAAGCATCTGACTTCGGTTTAGGTCATGATCTCATGGTTTATGAGTTTGAGTCCTGCATCGGGTGAACTCAAGCCTCCCTTTGGGTGAGCTTGTGCCCCGCTTCAGGTGAGCACCAGCCCTGCATTGGGGCAGCATGAGCCCCGCTTCTTTCTCTCTCTCTCCCTCATTCACTTGCTCCTCCCTCTCTCTCAAAATAAAATAAATAAAATGTTGAAAATTAAAGATAGAGAATCTTAAAAGCAGCATAAGAGAAGCAAAGAGTTGTGTACAAGGGATACCACATAAGGCTATCAACTGATTTTTCAGCAGAACCTCTGCAGGCCAGAAGGGAGTGGCATGATACATTCAAAGTGCTGAAAGAAAAAAACCCTACAATCAAGAATACTCTACTGAGCAAAATTATCATCCAGAAATAAATGAGAGAGAAAGAGGTTCCAAGACAAACAAAAGTTATGGGGTCCATCACCATTAAACTGGACTTACAAGAAATGATAAAGGGACGCAAGCAGAAAAGGAAATAATTTGAACTAAATTATGGAAGAAAATGATTTTACTGGTAAAAGCAAACATATAGTAAAGATAGTACTCAATTACTTACAAAGTTATATGAAGATTAAAAGACAAAAGTAGCAAAATTAATTATATCTAAAAAATCAGTCAAGGGATTCACAAAATAAAAAGATGTAAAATATAACATATACATAAAATGTATAAGTGGAGAGTAAAAGTACAGTGCTTTTAGAATGTATTCATACTTAAGTGACCATCAATGTAAAATATATTGCTATATACTTAAAATGTTATTATCTGAAAAAAATGCCATTTTTTAACTTTATGGTAACCACAAACCAAAAACATGATACAAAAAAAAAAAAAAAAAAAGAAATTGAAGTATAACACTACAGAAACTGTCAATCATAAGAAAGCAAGGAGGAACAGAGAAGAACTACAAAAACAACCAGAAAACAGTGAACAAAATGACAATAAGTACATTACTATCATTATTTTAAGTGTAAATGGTCTAGAAAACTTCCAGAGAAGATGGTGGAATAGGAGGATCCTGGGCTTACCTCGAACCACAGATACAATTAGATAAACACAAATCAGTGTAGATAAACAGAAAATATGAGCAGAAGACTGGCATAACAGACTCTCCACAGGTAAATGTAGAGAAAGGGCCACATTTAATAGAGTAGGTAGCAAGGGTGGAAATGAAATGGGGTCAGGAGGCAAATGAACCTGTGGGACTGTCCACAGGAAGGAGGGATATTGTGGGCATGGAGAGGGGAGAAGAGTAGACTGGGCTGGGATTCCCAGGCACAGAGGGCATGTACTAGGAAGACAAATCTCCATAAAATTTGACTTTCAAGGCCAGAGTTGCCTGACTTACAGAGTTCTTAACACCTGGACTTTTAAAACCTGGCTGGCTTGGCCTGGAAGAGCAGGGAGGGTGAGAGGAAACTGAATCCCCACCCTTAAAGAGACAGCACAGCAAACAGCACTGGTGAGATATAGCATAGAAGAAGCAATTTGAAAATGCCTGGGATATATGGGAAGGAGATTTATTTAATGATCTCAAAGCCTGTGCTGGAGGAGCAGAGATCTTTGGAACCTTCTCAATCACAAAAGAGCTGGCAGGCACCATCTTCCTCCCCATATCCCAACCTAGATACATGGACACCTACAGAAGCAGCACAATGCCAACCCTCTCCACCTAGCTTGGTAACAGCACATGAGGCATTCTTCTGTGGACAAACCAGCAGGCCTCAGCAGTTTTCCCAAGTGCCTATAGATCCCTTCCCACAAGGACCAGCCAGACAGAAAATCAACAAGGAAACAGTGGCTTTAAATGACACATTGGACTAGATGGATCTAACAGATATATTCAGAACATTCCATCCTAAAACAGCAGAATATACATCCTTTTCAAGTGCTCATGGAACATTCTCCAGAAGAGATCATATGTTAAGCCACAAAACAAGTCACAACAAATTTGAAAAGCCTAACGTCATACCGTGCATCTTTTCTACCAATGCTATGAAACTAGACAGAAATCAACCACAAGAAAAAATCTGGAAAGAATACAAATCCATGGAGGTTAAATAACATTCTACTAAACAATGAGTGGGTCAACCAAGAAATCAGAGAGGAAGTCAAAAAATATATGGAGATAAATGAAAGCAGTCTAAAACCTTTGAGATGCTCTAAAAGCTGTAATAAAGAGTGAAGTTTGTAGCAATAAAGGCCTACATCAAGAAGAAAAATCTCAAATAATCAATCTAAATTTACACCTAAAGAAGGTAAAAAAGAATAACAACCCCAAACCAGCAGAAAGAAGGAAATAATGAAGATTAGAGCAGACATATATGAAATAGAGAGTAAAAACACAACAGAACAGATCAATGAAACCTGAGGCTGGTTCTTTGAAATGATCAAGAAAATTGGTAATCCTTTATCTACCCCCTTATCACAGATAAGGAAATAGACAAGGATGTCTACTCTTACCATCTTTATTCCAGAGAGTATACCCACTTATCGTCAGTGTGGCACTAAAAAGAGCAGAAGGGCCCCGGGATTTGCTGCTTTTCCATCATGGCAGGACTCTCTTTTCAGCCTTTCTGACACTTGCAGACCCAGCTCTGTTAACTGGTGGGTGGTGAGCATGTGTGTGCACACATGCTCTCTTCCTCAACTCTATTTCTCCCTGATCCTTGCCAGAGAGCCCTGTCACTGCCAAGCCCTGCTGCCTCAAACCCCAACTTGTGACCCAAGTGCAATGTGGATCAGGAGCTGGGGAGCTCAAGTGACCCTTCTCTATGGATCTTCCCTGGGCTGGGGCCAGCGGTGCTTAACAAGGAAGGGGACCAGTGTAGCAACTTGCCTGGGACCCTGCCATTCCCTCACATGGGGGCTTGTGCACTGGGTGTAGGGGTTTCCCCAGGGGTCAAAGGCCTGGGACAGTTCAGTAGCTGCTGTTCACACAAGCACATCTGGCCACATGCATACCCCCTAGATTCAGATTGCTTGGAACTTTAAAGCTGTTCAATTTGGTTTTGTTTGTGCTAATTAAAAAAAAAAAAAAGTTTTTAATGAGGAAAAAATTGGAACACCCTGGGAAGGTCCTGGTTTCTTTGTTTCTCAGGGTACTGTAAGGCCTTACCTCTAGGAATCACTCTCTGCTCCATTTTTCTGGAAGCTGCCTAACCTGCCCACATCCCCAGAGATCTGTGTCCCCCTTCACCCTCTGCTCCACAGAGGCTGGGTCAGCTGCATCTCCTAGGGACCTTGCATGGAGGGGAGGGATGCTTGGGCCTTGGCCCAGGCCACTCCTTTCTGTATACCTAGTGCTGCCTGCCTTGCTTGTGTCTGCTTCTGTATGTCAAGACGCTAGAAACTAGAAAACAACAACAAAAACAAGCCATGGCTATCGCAAAGGAAAAAAAAGTCATCTAACTGGTGAAGGAAAAAGTAAAACTGTCACTATTTGCAGATGACATGATACTAAACAGAAAACTTTAAAGACTCCACCAAAAAAAATTGGAATAAATGAATTCAGTGAAGTTGCAGAATACAAAATTAATATACAGAAATTTGTTGCACTTCTATATACAAATTATAACGTGGCAGAAATTAAGAAATTAATCCCATTTACAATTACACCAAAAATAATAAAATACATAAGGATAAACTTAACCAAGGAAGAGAC
This sequence comes from Leopardus geoffroyi, assembly GCF_018350155.1. Lineage (NCBI taxonomy): Eukaryota > Metazoa > Chordata > Mammalia > Carnivora > Felidae > Leopardus > Leopardus geoffroyi. The sequence continues at coordinate 28,444,371 of NC_059332.1, read as the reverse complement.
AGACCTGTACTCTGAAAACTATAAAACTCTGATGAAAGAAACTGAAGATGAAACAAAACAATGGAAAGATATTCCATGCTCCTGCATTGGAAGAGTTACAATGTCTATACTCAAGGTACAGATTCAACATAATCCCTATCAAAATATCAATAGTATTTTTTACAGAACTAGAACATAATCCTAAAATTTGTATGGAACCATGAAAGACCCCAAATAGCCAAAGCAATCTTGAGAAAGAACAACAAGCTCTAGGTATCACAACTCCAGGTTTCAAGATATACTATAAGGCTATAATAATCAAAGCAGTATGGTCCTGGCACAGGAAGAGCTACATAGATCAATGGAACAGAATAGAGAGCTCAGAAATAAACCCATGCTTATATGGTATCTTTATAGCAAATGAGGCAAAATACACAATGCAAAAAAAAAAAAGTATCTTCAATTAATAATGTTGTAACAACTGCATGCAAAAGACTAAAACTAGATCACTTTCTTATACCATACATAAACTCAAAATGGAGTAAAGACCTAAATGTGAGACCTGAAACCATAAAACCTCTCTTAAAAGAAAACATAGGCAGTAATCTCTTGGACATCAGCCTTAGGAGAATTTTTCTGTATCTGTCTTCTCAAGGAAAGGTAACAAGCAAAAATAAACAATTGGTACTGGTTAAATGGAAAAGCTCTTGCACATCAAAGGAAACCATTAACAAAATGAAAAGGCAACTAACTTACTGAATGTGAGAAGATATTTGGAAATGATAACATCTATTAAAGGTTTATATCTCAACTATATAAAGAACTCCTACAACAACAAACACCCCCCACAAATAATACAATTAAAAGGGCAGAGGACCTCAATAGACATTTCTCCAAAGAAGATACAGAGATAGCCAAAAGACACATGAAAAGATGCTCAACATCATCAGGAAAATGCAAATCACAACTCCAATGAGATACCACCTCACACCTGTCAGAATGGCTAGTTCAAAGAGATAAGAGAAAACTAGTGCTGGTGAGGACATGGAGCAAGGGAACATTTGTGTACTATTAGTGGGAATATAAATTGGTGCAGCCACAATAAAAAAACCATATGAAGTTTCCTCAAAAAATTAAACAGAAATACCATATGACCCAGTAATTCCACTTCTGGGTATTCACCTGAAGAAAACAAAAGCACCTGAACATGAAACAAAAACATGAAAAGACATATGCACCCCTATGTTTATTGCAGTATTATTTACAAAAACAAGATATGGAAGCAACCCAAGCATCCTTGGATAAAGGACAAATGGATAAAGATATGGTACCTTTATGGTTCCATACAATGGAATATTACTCAGACATTAAAAAAGAATGAAATCTTGTCATTTGCAACATGGATGAACCTAGAGGGTATAATGCTAAGTGAAATAGGTCAGACAGAAAAAAATAAATATCATATGATTTCACTTATATGTGAAATCTAAGAAACAAAACAAACAAAAACAGAAAAAGACTCATAAATACAGAGAATGAACTGATAGTTACCAAAGGGGAGGTGGGTGGAGGAATGGCTGAAATAGATGAAGGGGATTAAGAGGTACATACTTCCAGTTATATAAAATAAATATGTCATAGGGATGAAAAGTACAGGATAGGGACTATAGTCATTAATATTTTAATAACATTGAATGGTGAAATACAGTAACTATATTTACTATGTGAGCATTTCACAATGTACAGATTTGCTGAGTAACTATGCTGTATATCTGAAACTAATATAATATTGTATGCCAACTATACTTCAATAAAAATTGATAATTAAAAGTTAACTACCTATGTAAAAATGGTTAAGTTTAAATTCATTAATTAAATATATATAAGGAATACATATATGTTTATATGCCTTTTAGATAGAAAAAAATCATTAAAACCAAATTTAAGTAAAAATTTAAAGAAAAGTTATTTTTATTTAATCTATTATAAAGATGTGAATTTCCATATGCATCTGTAAATGGAAAACAATATTCTTAACTTAGTTAAAATTTGGGGCGCCTGGGTGGCGCAGTCGGTTAAGCGTTGGACTTCAGCCAGGTCACGATCTCGCGGTCCGTGAGTTCGAGCCCCGCGTCAGGCTCTGGGCTGATGGCTCAGAGCCTGGAGCCTGTTTCCGATTCTGTGTCTCCCTCTCTCTCTGCCCCTCCCCCATTCATGCTCTGTCTCTCTCTGTCCCAAAAATAAATAAACGTTGAAAAAAAAAATTAAAAAAAAAATTTAGTTAAAATTTATCAAATGCAAATACTCAGAGCTCTTAATAACTATGGATAATAGAACAATTAAACAATCAGTTAGGTGACTCATAACTAACCAGAATAATCTTTCTTGACATGTACACAAATAAAGGGGTGACAGTAATTTAAATATCCAACTGTCAGGTTAAAAAAGCATAGCAATGGCTCTAACGGATATCTCTTCTTGAATCATGAAATTAATCAACTGGATTTTTTTTAATTACTACATACAGTATCAGAAACTAAATTTATTGCCAACTACAGTAATAAGTAATCAGTTACCTATCTGATTTGCAAAATTCAGTTTTTCAAGATGAAAACTCTAAAGATAATACTAATGTTGTTAATTGAAATTATTTTGCAAGATTAATAGTCAAACTATTTTGGCTGTTCACTTTACATGAGGTCTCAACTTAAGTCAACTTTAAACAAACTAAGAATCACTATATGACTATGCAAGACAGGTTCAGTTAGTGATCATGAAGTCAAAACTACACAAAGAACAGTATTAAAAACAGTTTATAAAAGGGAAACAAACACTGACAATTTCTAAGTGTTTTTGGAATTTTGGGAAAGAGTAAATAAATTGCTGACACTGCAGTGCCATGTGCCTTCTATTCTTGAAAGGATGTTTATTTAAAAAAAAAAAAAAAAAAAAAAAAAGGAGGCGAAAGCCATACCACTTAATGTCACACAGGCAGGAGAATCTTAATTTTCTACAAAAAATTTATCCAGAGGCCACAACAGTGGCCTAAACTCACATCAGTGGCTTAAACTCACATTATTACTCACATCAGTGGCTTAAACTAGCTCAATTTTATGGCTGAGAAAATATGAAGGTAGTAGAGAAGAAACTTTGAGTACCTTAAATAAATATTATATAACGGGAGGACTGGGAAACTCTGAATCACTGAAATCATCTAATTGGATGAAATAGAAACCAAAAATCCCTAACAGCCTGGCATTGCCTTTCCCACACTCCTTGCTCTCTTGTGACTCCTCACTGAGGTCATTTCCTGGCATCCACCATGGCATAACAGTGGCCAGCAATCACAGCCTCTGAAGTAGTAAAAGGACCATGCCCCTTTAGGGAAAAGAAGACCTCCTGAACTGCTCTTTTCCAAAGACACCCCTTAAAGGGATGAGCTAATAAGAAAGACCTCAGTCCTACCCCATCAGGAATTCTGTGATTGCTGTTGCTCGTCTTCAGCATGCACTAAAGGCACCTAACTGCTTATTAGGGGAAGCTCCAAGTCTGGGGTGGGGAAGGAGGTGGAAAGACAGCCCTCCTCTGCAACATTTACAAGTAAATTATGTTTCTCAGTAACAACCAGAGTTTCAATGGAGATAGATATGAACAAGTGTTAGTGGAGACTGAAGCTTAGTGACCAAGCCTTGTTGTAGCAATCATTGAACATGCAGGAAACTTGGAGTGGCTATGTCATGATTTTTCCCATTCTCACAGAAACATCACAAATAATTTCATAACCTTAAACAAATACCAAATAATTTAAGAACAATGTCAGTGCTAACAATTATGTTCAACACATGCTAATCATCGGAAAAAATATTAAATTTAACTAAATTCACTTAAAACTAGGCAATGCCACACAGAACTACTGATGTGTGGGATATACTTTATATTCACATTTTAACTCAGATGCAATTGTTCAAACTTTAGGGAGTGCATAAAACTACCATATGAGAATTCACAGAAGATAAGAACATGAGTGCTAAAAGGCTTATTTTGGGGTGCCTGGGTGGCTCAGTCGGTTAAGCGGCCGACTTCGGCTCAGGTCGTGATCTCACAGTCCGTGAGTTCGAGCCCCACATCGGGCTCTGTGCTGACAGCTCAGAGACTGGAGCCTGCTACTGTTTCTGTGTCTCCCTCTCTCTCTGCCCCTCCCCCGTTCGCACTCTGTCTCTCTCTGCCTTTCAAAAATGAATAAATGTTAAAAAATGTAAAAAAAAATTAAAGGCTTATTTTAATTCAATTCAACAAATAATATCTACTGCGTACCACCTAAAAAAAAGTCAACAAGAATAATGGAAACTAGAAGATTACATGATTAACTCTTTTATTGAAAAAAATTAGAATAACCACTGCAAAACCATGTAGCAAATACTTGAAAGATAACAAACTGAAGACTGACCTACAGATTTAGTTAAGACTGTATACTAATAAACTACCCAACTTTGTTCACTTAACAAGCATTTACAGAGCATCTTCTGTTATGTAGACTCTGCTAAACCCTGGGAGTGTGGATATGAAAAAGTCAGCCACTGTGCTAAGGAGTCCCAGCACAGCAGAACAGCAGCAAGCAGATGATGACAATTCCTATGTACAAGAGGGACAGAAAACTGCTTCAGGAGCAGGAGGGATGAGGGAGACCAACCCAACCTGGAGGTGTGCAAGGAGGTGGGAAGGAAAGCTTCACAGAGGAGGCAGTGCCTACTTATCAAAAAAGAGCAGGAGTGGAGAAGGCTTTCAGGACTGAAATGGCTCTGACTGCCAGTTGCCTAGAGAAGGGATGTGTAAGAGGTATAGGGAAGAAGCATGAGGGAGGTAAAGGATAGCCATAATTAAGTGTAAGCAATGTCTAGCAAGTTTAGGTTTAAGCCTGAGGGATAATAGGTCATCCTGAAGCGTTTCAGAGGAGTGACAGATCTCATTTATATTTTAGAAAGAGGAGTTTTCCAAAAAGGCAGAAGTGAACCTGAAACAGGCAAGATTGGGTGCTGGTACGAAGAAGAGAACCCTCAAGTATCTTGACAAGAAACAGTGAAAAATGATGAGGGGCAGAACTCAGAAATGGAAATGAGGAGACTCATAACCAAGTGTTTTCTTGAACAAGATGGAGAGGGGAGTCTTAGCTGAGGTCTTCACCCATTCCCAGTTGAGTGGAGGTTCAGCAGCAGAAAGAGCTGATGTGGTGATGATGAGAAAGCAAAGGTGATGAGTTTGCTTTTGGACTTGCTAAGCTGAAGAGGTCTCTGGAATGTTCCAGTGGAGACATCTACTAGGAAGGCTGATAGGAAGACCTTGATCTCAGAGTAGAGAGATTAGGCTATAGATGTAGATGCTGGAGGCACCAGTCAGTCTGATTTTATCTAAATTATGGTGGATGAAATCACTCAGAGATAGTTTGAGGACAGTCTGGCAAGAAGAGAGAAAGATAGAGTCCTGGGGATACCAGCAGTGTAAGGCTATGCAGAGGAAGAGAAGCCAATCCACCAAAGAAGCTGAGGGCTGTCAACTAGTAGTGGGATCAGAGATGCCACAGAAAGTCTCAGGAAGGGAGTTCAACAATGGGAGTACTACAGAAACACGGAATATGAAGTGTCTGCATCACAGATTCCAAACTACAGCTGACCCCTGAACAATGCAGAGTTTGGGGTGCTGACTCCTAAACAATGGAAAATCTACTGTAACTTTGTGCAAAAAGTTAATTACTAATAGCCCACTGTTGACCAGAAGTCCTACCAATAACATAAACAGTCAATTAACACATATTTTGTATATTCTGTGTATTATTTAATATATATAATACATACAATATATATTATATATTTATATTATATAATACATTCAATATATATTATATATTTATATATTATATATAATACATTTCTACTGTATTCTTACAATAATGTAAGCTACAAAAAAAGAAAATGTTATTAAAGAAATAAGGAAGAGGAAATACATTTTCAGTGCTGTGCTGTGTTAAAAAAAATTCATGTATGAGTGGAACTGTATAGTTCAAACCTGTGTGTTCAAGGGTCAGCTGTATAGCATCAGAGGTAGCTTCAGTGAGAACAGTCTCAACTAGGGGGGCGGGGATGTGGCAGGCTTCAGGGGATGAGAGAGATCAAGTGACACAAGAACACAGATAGCCCTAGCATGGACTCTTTGAGGGAAGACATAACTTTTTAAAAGCTGGGTTGTAAAGAGAAGAGTGATGGGGATTGTGATTTACAGTTAGGGCGCCTACAGCTGCTAGTTTAGTGCTTAGTGTCCTACCCCCTGGATTCACAAGAGATTATAAATAATCTGGTTATTTTAAGATTGCCAAAATTTAGAAAATTAGAACCACAGGTAGTAAGTGGTAATTATATGCAAGTCACTTAGTCAGATGTTATAAGGACACAAATCAACTAAAGCCATCTGCCTGCAAGAGACTTAAAACTTAGGATGTACATGCCTGTGTGCATGTGTGTGTGTTTGCGTGTACATGGCCTGTCTATAACAACTGCTTTATTTTTGAATATCTGGGATTGCTAAACTATTTCCACAAAAGTCTGGCATAGCAAGGCTCAGGCTTTTCTTTCCCTATGAGATAATTTATTTATGTATACACGAGGTGTTCCAAATGAAAAAGGAAAAGTGGTCACCAGATGCCATCCCTCTCAGCAGTCTTGGAAGGTGAAAGCAGCCCAGACGAAGGAGAAGCAGTTATCAGGCTGGTCCACAGCACTTGGCAATTTTTGTCTAATTCTTCTAAGACTGGGGGAAAGGGCAGGGCAGTGACATTTAGCTCACTAGCAGTGGTCCAGGAACAGTAAGGGCAATATCTCAGTATTGTGCACTGTTACCCTGAGTAGAAAATAGATTTTACTGAAAACGCTTCTAATATCCATCCCTTGGAATTCTGAAACTTTCAGTCATTGCTCTACAAAAATACTTAAATAATTTGAAGTCTGTAAATGTGAAAAGAATCTCCTCACATCATTAAAAATTCCTCCAAAATTGGGGAATAAAAACAGATACAAAAATATATATATTATGTACATATACTAAAGAATTATAAAAGAGGTTAAAGGGTGTAGTAGGGATTCAGGAAAAAAGAGTCCTGTTGGGGTTGATGGAGGAAGACTTTCCAGAAAAACCACTCCTTTCATAGATGGACCCTGAAGCATGTACAGGCCAGCTAAGGAAGAGAAGACCAGGAAGTGAAGACACTAGCAGAGGCACCCATGGTAGCTACAAAGAGGTCATCCAAGTAGTCGCTGAACAAATATTTACTGACCAGACTTATGTACCAAGCAGTAGTTTAGATACTGGAGGTACAGAATTCAAGAGGCAAAATTTTGTTTGTGAATTTGCAAATTTGTGATGAATTCTTCTGGTGGCATTTCTCACCTGATTTGAATAAGGATACTACATTAGCACTCCTCATCTAAGTATTCACATGTTTCCCTGCAGAAATCCTTGCTGGGAATGTAACATAATATATGGCACATGCACTATGTCTTTCTAAAATCCAAAAATATTGAAATTCCAAAATCTGGGCCCAAGAGTTCTGAAAAGGGATTATAGACGAAAAATTCCAGAGGCTACTGACTGATGATCTTGAGAATGATAATTTGTTGTTAAAAGTCATGTGTGTTCACTTAAAGTGATAATTAACCCACTAACTGTGACCTCATAGATTTAGCTGCAATAAGTTCAACCAGTATAAAGGCCAGTGCTGAAACCACATCTACAGCATTCTCCCTTGTAAGTAATTATTTTACAAGTAAAATATGAATAGTTTTCACAGGTTAAATTTAAAACACCACACTTATTGCCCATTGGCCATGTCATTTCTTCAGGTTGGATGGCTAGTATGGTGATATTTAAGTTTAAGACCTGAATGATAAAAGGGAATCAGTTCTACGAAGGGAGAATTACTGCCTAAGCAAAGGGAAAAACCAGTCTTGAAGGGGTAAGGTGGAAGGATTTGGAAACAAAAAGATATGGGCAACAAAAAGGCTCACTGTGCTAAAGTGCAGTTGGAGAGAGACCATGGGGTACACTCATGGATGATGGGCCAAGCAACCAGGGCACCAGTCAAGGGCCTGCCCTGTCCTGTCCTGTTTTGCACATTTTACTGTAAATATAATGGGAAGGTATTGCAAGGATTGTAAAATATGAACAGAATTTGAGTTAAACTTTAAAAGGATATATTTGGAGGCACCTGGGTGGATCAGTCGGTTAGGCATCTGAATCTTGATTTTGGCTCAGGTCATGATCTCATGGTTCGTGGGTTTGAGCCCCACGTCAGGCTCCACAGTAACAGTACAGAGCCTGCTTGGGATTCTCTCTCCTTTTTTCTAAAACTTCCTCACTCATGCTCAAGTGTGTGTGTTTTCTCTCTCTCTCTAAAGACAAATACACTTAAAAAAAAAAAAGAATTACAAAAGGATACATTTGGACATGAACTATAATCCAGTTTGGACAAAGTATGTGTATAGAAAAGTAACAGAGTTTAAGGAAAAAAGATTAATTATGGCCAGCTGTAGGCAGAAGGACTCATAGGACTATAATGATTGTCAGAAAATCAAATACTTATATAGTCACATAAAATACCTTTTTTTAAAAAAATGTTTATTTATTTTTGAGAGAGAGACAGATACAGAGTGCAAGCAGGGGAGGGGCAGAGACAGAGAGAAGGAGACACAGAATCTGAAGCAGGCTCCAGGCTCCAAGCCATCAGCACAGAGCCCAACATGGGGCTCAAACTGAGCCATGAGATCATGACCTGAGCCGAAGTCGGACGCCCAACTGACCGAGGCACCCAGGTGCCCCGAATATCTTTAATTTGATGATTATGGTTTTTAGTTTTGACTTCTAGCATCAAAATTATGTTATCACCTAATATTAACACCACACAATAAAAATCCAAAGGTATTTAAAGATTAAACAATTTAATCATCATCTAAGAAATGCACTACACAATAAAAAAAAAAGGGTTTAAACAATTAGGTAAAAGAATGAAAATTAACTCAAGCCTATTAACAATTCACTGCTATATCTACATATATACATCTAAACAGAATCTATGCCTAACATCAACATGACCATTTCTATGTAAGACTCTTATAAAAAAGGTTAATAGGGAGCCTGGTTTTACGTATTTCACACTATTTCATACTACACATAATCCACACATAATCATAAACATTTGACGCATCGAGAAGTTTGATTCAGCAAGCAATAGTTATTTTTAAAATATGTATCATGAAGTGATTTAAATGGCTTCATTTGATGTCACAGAAATAATACTGGAACTGTGTCAATCATCCTTCTGTGGTCCAATTTTTTTTGCTAAATTACTATAATGATCATACTCTTACACATTTTTCCTCTTTCACCTTTCAGCATTAATAATTAGGTCATATATAGAAGTGACCAGATTTCTTAAATTTTTGGATGATAGTCACAAAGTTATCATATAAAACTGTCACTCATAGTATATCTATGCAATGAAGCCACATCGCGGGGAAAAGGTACATGTTACTAAAATGGTTGAATACTATAAGGTGTAACTAATTATCTTCTGGAATTTAAGAATAATTTTAAGTCTTAAATATTACTAATATAAAGTACACTAATATCCAAACTATAAAAAATGGGTTTAAGCTAGTAAAACGTTAAAATCAAACTAATCCTTGAGTAAATATGAGAAAAAATGTGAATAAAAGAAAAACATTTTAAGAATATGCTAATTGAGGGGCACCTGGGTGACTAAGTTGGCTAAGTGACTGACTCTTGATTTTGGCTCAGGTCATGATCTCACAGTTTGTGGGTCTGGGCCCCGCATCAGGCTCTGCACTGTCATTATGGAGCCTGCTTGAGATTCTCTCCTCCCTCTATCTCTGCCCCTCCTCGGCAATCGTGCTCTCTCTCAAAATAAATAAACTTAAAAAAAAAGAATATACTGATTGATAATATCGTATCCATATTTATTACTCTAGATGTATTGGACTACTTTTAGAGAACTTCAGTAAATTGAAACCATTTACCTGTTGGTGGCAGGCAGTCTTTCCAATCAAAATAGCCTGCATAAATTCCAGGTTCTAAGGAGCCAACGATAGGATCTGCTTTCAACTCAATGTAATTTTCAAAGAGTCTTTGGTCTAATTCTTTCAATGAGGCCATGCTAACCTATAAACACATAATAAAGAAAAACTGTGAGTTGTCTATTTGAGCATGAAGGAAAAAGTAAAATAATATAAATACTTCAGTATATTTTAAAAATACTTATAATTTTTCCTACAAAAATCATGATTTTTATTTATTTTCAGTAACAAAGACCACAGGTATTTAGCAAGAACTAATTACCACATATGGACTATACACAGAAAGTTCAGCCTACATGAACTGCAAGTTCCTGCTGGTAGTGGGAATAGAACAGGGTAAGGAAGGTAGCCTCAGTCCTACAAGTCTGTGCCTGGTCTCACTGGCACTCAAGAGGCCAAGATGTTGCAGAGTAGGTAGGTAGAGTCCTAAATTTGAGAGTAAAGAATCTGTGGGCCCCGGGGCCTCTGCAGTGGACTATTGGTGATCTGTCTGCTTCTACACCACATAGTCTAGCAGCTATAAACAGGAATATCTGTGAAGAAGTAAAATTCAGATGTAGAAAAGACAAGCAACAACTTGAACTTAGAAACATTTAAGGAGATTAATGTACAATACAACACAAGACTTTATGGAGATAATACACATGATTTCAAAAAAGCTAACAACGGAGTACATTAATTGGAGCAACCAATGGTCACTACTGAGACTGAAATTGAGTGTAATAAGTACTTCAAAGCACTGAGTAAAATGTAAAGGGGTGGAAATTAGGAAGGAAGAGACTTAGATCCAGGAACTCTTATATGCAAAGAAACAGAAATTCAAATAGGATAATATGAGCGGTCACAGAAGAGATAATAAACAAGCAATAGTGGGGAGGAGTTAAGAAGGCAGAATAGTAAGAGGGTCCTGGGCTTGTCTTGGCCCTCGAACACAGCTAGAACAACGAACCATTTTGAACACCTAGGAAATCGATCTGAGGATTAATAGAACAATCTGCCTAATTTGAGGGACAAAACAGGGCTGGTACCTGGTGTGGAGAGGTGAACTGGGGGAGAGAAGAGCTGCAGTGATGCAGAGGGGAGGGAGAGGAACAAAGAGAGATGGGGAGAGTGCAGTGTGTCATCTTTGCTCAAGAAAGTACTCCCCATGAATGCAGCTAGAGAGAAAGAGTGAATACATGCACAGGGGACTGCACAAGAAAATTGTTCCCCAATATCAATGGCAGAGAAAAAAGGAGAGGGTTTCAATACTACAAGTTTTTTATACACAGTGGAGCACAGAGTCTGAAGTTTCAGAGGTCAGTGCCTGGCAGTGCTCCACTAAGAAAGCAGGGCAGAGGCCTAGGAGCAGACAGTACAGTCTGAGATCCCCTGGGTGGCATAGGGAGAAGCACTTCCCCTGCTTAGAGTGCATTTGGTAGTGGCGATAAGGCCTCTGCAAGGCAAAAGACCGGGCAGGCACCATCCCATCAAGCTTCTATGTTCACCCATATAAGAACAAAGATGCTGGCTGAGGGCAGCAAACCCTCGCACCAGCTGTGTATTGCAATTTACCCTAAAGTCTGAGCTGCTGCTGCTGCACAGATGCATGATCATTTCCTGGTCTCAGTGCGGGGAGACCCTCCCCCAGAGGATCATTTTGAGTCCATACCTCAGGGTTTTTTTAAATGCAGCATTTTGAAGCAGCCAAGCCTGAGGTAAAACTGTGGAAGGAGGCACCAACTGGTAGGTGAACAACTCTGGGGTAGGTGGGGAGCTGACAGAAGCAGGGAACACAGGAGAGGTAATCCTCTGTCAGTGAGAATACTAAGAACTTCCTCCTCTGGAGATTTGAGAGTTGGCAGAGCCAGTTTCACCATTAGCCCAACAGGGACAGACTCCAGTGAGCTAAACAGCACCACCAAACAGAGAATGGAGCCATTACACCAAAGCCACACTGCCCACTCCAGGTACAGCTCCACTGTAGCAAGCTGACCTGAGAAACTAAGCGGCAGTATCTTCCCCAAGAGGACCAGCACAAATCCCTTCCATGTGCTCAGTCTACTGTACATAGAGTATTGCAAAATTTCAGCACTAGGAGAAACTGGATCTAGATTCACTTGGGTTCCTTTTTGTTTGTTTGAATTTTGCTTCTTTTTTGTTGTTGGTGTTGTTTTCTTTTGTTTCTTTGATACAGAAAGAGAAAATTTTTTACATTTTATTTTATATATTTATTTCAACTTTTAGTTTTTTTTAAATTTTAATGTCTTTTCTTCTTTATTCTTTTAAACATTTTTTTTTAATGTTTATTTATTTTTGAAAAAGAAAGACAGAGTGCAAGCAGGAGAGGAGCAGAGAGAGAGGGAGACATCAAAATCCATTGGAAGCAGGCTCCAGGCTCTGAGCTGTTGGCAGGGAGCCCGATACAGGGCTTGAACTCATGAGCTGTGAGATCATGATCTGAGCTAAAGGAGGATGCTTAACAGACTGAGCCTCCCAGGTGCCCCATTTTCTGCTTTTTTCTTATACCTATATTCTATCAAGCTTCTCTTAACAAGCAGACCAAAACACACCTAGGATCTAGCTTCCTTTATTTGATTTTTTAAAAGATGTTTAATTTTTTATTTCATTCTATTTATTATTATTATTGTTACTATCATCATCATCATCATCATCATCATCATTGTTTTTCTTCCTCCAAAATGACAAGACAGAGGAGTTCATCTCAAATGAAAGAACAGGACAAATGACAGCCAGGAATCTTATCAATGCAGATATAAGTAAGATGTCTAAACTAAAATTTAAAATCATGATTTATGGGGCACCTGGGTGGCTCAATGAGTTAAGTGTCTGATTCTTGGTTTCAGCTCAGGTCATGATCTCATGGTTTGTGAGTTTAAGCCTTGGGTCAGGCTATGTGCTGGTGGAGTGGAGCCTCCTTGGGATTCTCTCCTTTTGCCCCTGTCCCCCGCTAGCACTTACTCACTCTCTCTCTGTCAAAACAAATAAAAAATAAAAACACGATTGTAAGGATACTAGCTGGGCTTGTAAAAAGCATATAAGACCCCAGAGAATCCCTTTATGCAGAGATATAAGAACTAAAATCTAGTCAGGCCAAAATTAAAAATGCTATCACCGAGATAGATGTAAACCCAAAAGGAGGCCATAAAAACGAGAATAGACAAGGCAGAGGAGCAAATTAGTGATACAGAACACAAAATTATGGAAAATAATGAAGCTGAAAAGAGGAGGGAAAGAAAAGTCAGGGATCACAAAGACAGACTTAGGAACTCAGTGATTTATTAAAACCTAATAACATTCATATCATAGGAGTCTCAGAAGATGAAGAGAGAGAAAAAGGAGCACAAGGTTTATGTGAGCATATTATAGCTGAAAACTTCCCTAATTTGGGGAAGGACCAAGACATCAAAATCCAAGAAACACAGAGACCTCCCATTAAGTTCAACAAAAGTTGGGGCACCTGGGTGGTTCAGTTGATTAAGCATCTGACTTTGGCTCAGGTCATGATCTCACAATTCATGCTCTCAAGCCCCACATCAGGCTCTGCACTGAGAGCTTAGAGCCTGCTATGGATTCTGTCTCCCTCTCTCTCTCTCTCTGCCCTTCCTCCACTTGTGCTATCTCTCTCTCAAAAGTAAATAAACAAACATTAAAAAAAAATTCAACAAAAGCCAGTTATCATCAAGGCATATCATAGTCAAATTCACAAAACACAGAGAGAAAGAAAGCATCATGAAAGCAACAAGGGAAAAAAAGTCCTTAACCTACAAAGGAAGAAAGATCAGGTTGTAGCAGAACAACTGTCCACAGAAACTTGGCAGGCCAGAGAGAAGTGGCAGGATATATTCAGTGTGCTGAATTGGAAAAATATGCAGTGAAGAATTCCTAATCTAGCAAGGCTGTCATTCAGAATAGAAAGAGAGATAAAGAATTTCCCAGACAAACATTAAAGGAATTTGTGACCACTAAACTAGCCCTGCAAGAAGTTTTAAGGGGGACTCTTTGAGTGGAGAAAAAAATGAAAGACCAAAAGCAACAAATATTAGAAAGGCCCAGAGAGGATCACCAGAAACATCAACTATACAGGCAATACAATGGCACTAAATTCAATCTTTCAATAATCACAATGAATGTAAAAGGACTACATTTACATAGGGTAACAGAATGGATACAAAAAACAGGAGTCATCTATGTATTGCCTACGAGAGACTCATTTTAGACCTAAAGACACCTGCAGATTGAAAGAGAAGGGATGGAAAAACATCTATCATGCTAATGGACATCAAAAGAAAGCAGTAGTACCCATACTTATATCAGACAAACCAGATTTTAAAACAAACACTGTAACAAAAGACGAAGAAGAACATTATATCATAATTAAGGGGTCTATGCATCAGGAAAACCTAACAAGTGCAAGAATTTATGTCCCTAACATGGAAGAACTAAAATACATAAATCAACTAATAACAAACATAAAGAAACTCACTGATAATAAAGCAACAATAATAGGGGAATTTAACACCCAAATTACAGCAATGGGCAGATTATCTGAGCAGAAAATCAACAAGGAACCAATGGATTTGAGCAACACACTGGACCCAATAGACTTAACAGATACATACAGAACTTTCATCCTAAAGCAGAATACACATTCTTTTTGAGTGCGCATGGGAAATTCTCTGGAATAAATCACACACAGGGTCATAAATCAGTCTTCAACAAGTGCAAAAAGACTGAGATCATAGTATGCATATTTTCAGATCACAATGCTATGAAATTTGGTGTAAACCACAAGAAAAAATTTGGAAAGCCCTCACATACATGGAGGTTAAAGAACAGGGGCGCGTGGGTGGCTCAGTCGGTTAAGTGGCCGACCTCCGCTCAGGTCATGATCTTGCAGTCCGTGAGTTCGAGCCCCACGTCGGGCTCTGTGCTGACAGCTCAGAGCCTGGAGCCTGTTTCAGATTCTGTGTCTCCCTCTCTCTGACCCTCCCCCGTTCATGCTCTGTTTCTCTCTGTCTCAAAAATAAATAAACGTTGAAAAAAAAAAAAAAAAAAAAAAGAACAACCTACTAAACAATGAATGGATTAACCAGAAAATTAAAGAAGAAATTTAAAAAAATACATGGAAGCAAATGCAAATGAAAACATGACAGTCCAAAACCTTTGGGATGCAGCAAAGGCTAAGAGGAAAGTATATTGCAATTCAGGCCTATCTCTAGAAGCAAGAAAGGTCACAAATACATGATCTAAACTTACACCTAAAGAAGCTAGAAAAGAAACAGAAAATAAAACCTAAAGTCAGAAGACGGGGAATAAAGATTAGAGCAGAAATAAATGATACAGAAACAAACAAAAAAACAGTATAACAGATCAACAAAACTAAGAGATGGTTCTTTAAAGAATTAACAAAATTGTTAAACCCCCTAGTCAGACATATCAAAAAGAAAAGAGAAAGGACCCAAAAGATAAAAGCATGGATGAAAGAGGAGAGATCACAATGAACATCACAGAAATAAAAACAGTTGTAAGAGAATACCATGAAACATTATATGCCAACAAATTGGGCAATCTGGAAGAAATGGACAAATTCCTAGAAACATACAAATTACAACTGAAACAGGAATAAATAGAAAATTTGGACAGACCCATAACCAGCAAAGAAATTGAATCAGTTATCAAAAATCTCCCAACAAACAAGAATTCTGAGCCAGATGACTTCCCAGGGGAATCCTATCAGACATTTAAAGAAGAGTTAACATCAGTTCTTCTCAAACTATCCCCCCAAAATAGAAGGAAAACTTCCAAACTCATTCTTACAAAGCCAGAATAACCTTGATTCCAAAATCAAAGACCCCACTTAAAAGGAGAATTTAGGTCAATATCCCTGATGATGGATGCAGAAAGTCTCAATAAGATACTAGCAAATCGAATTCAACAGTACATTAAAAGAATTATTCACCATGATCAAGTGGGAGTCATTCCTGGACTGCAGGGCTGGTTCAACATTCACAAATCAATCAACATGATACATCACATTAATAAAAGAAAGGATAAGAACCATATGATCCTGTCAATAGATGCAGAAAAAGCATTTGACAAAATACAGCATCCTTTCTCAATAAAAACCCTCAAGAAAGTGGGGATAGAAGGAACATACATTAACATTATAAAGGCCAGGTATGAAAGACCCACAGTTAATATCATCCTCAATGGGGAAAAACTGAGAGCCTTCACCCTTAGGTGAGGAAAAAGACAAGGATGTCCACTGTCACCATTAGTATATAACACATAATAATAGAAGTCTTAGCCTCAGCAATCAGACAACAAAAAGAAATAAAAGGCATCCAAATCTGCAAGGAAGAAGTCAAACTTTCACTATTTACAGATGACGTAACAGTATATGTAGAAAACCTAAAAGACTCCACCAAACAATTGTTAGACCTAACACATGAATTCAGCAAAGTCATAGGACATGAAATCAACGTACAGAAATCTGTTGCACTTCTATACACCAATAACAAAGCAGCAGAAAAAGAAATCAAGGAATCGATCCCATTTACAGTTGCACCAAAACCAATAAGATATCTAGGAATAAACCTAAAGAGGTAAAAGATCTGTACTCTGAAAACTATAGAAGACTTATGAAAGAAATTGAAGAGGACACATAAAAATGGAAAAGCATTCCATACTCATGAATTAGAAGAACAAACACTGTTGAAATGAATATATTAGCCAAAGCAATCTACACATTTGATATAATCCCTATCAAAATACCACTAGCATTCTTTGCAGAACCAGATTAAACAATCCTAAAATTTGTATGGAACCACAAAAGACCCTGAATAGCCAAAGCAATCCTGAAAAAGAAAAACAAAACTGGAGGCATCCAATTCCAGATTTCAAGCTATATTACAATGCTGTAATCATCAAGACAGTATGGTACTGGCATAAAAATAGACACACAGATCAACGGAACAAAATAGAAAACCCAGAATGGACTCACAACTTTATGGTCAACTCATCTTCGACAAAGCAGGAAAGAATAACCAAAGGAAAAAAGTCTCTTCAACAAATGGTGCTGGAAAAACAGGATGACGCAGAAGAATGAAACTGGACCACTTTCTTACACCATGCTCAAAAATAAATTCAAAATGGATGAAAGTCCTAAATGTGAGACAAGAAACCATCAAAATCCTAGAGGTTACAGACAGTAACATCTGTGACACTGGCTGTAGCAACTTCTTACTAGATATGTTTCCTGAGAGAAGGAAAACCAAAGCAAAAATTAACTACTGGGACGTCATCAAAATAAAAAGCTTCTGCACAGTGAAGGAAATAAACAAGAAAACTAAAAGGCAACTGACGGAATGGGAGAAGGTATTTGCAAATGACATATCAGATAAAGGGTTAGTATCCAAAATCTATAAAGAACTTATCAAACTCAACACCCAAAAAACAAATAACCCAGTTAAGAAATGGGCAGAGGACATGAATAGACACTTTTCAAAGAAGACATCCAGATGGCTAACAGACACATAAAAATGCTCAACATCACTCATCATCAGGGAAATCTCAAAACCACAATGACATACCACCTTACACTGTCGGAATGGCTTAAAATTAACAACACAAGAAACAACGGGTGTTGGTGAGGATGTGGAGAAAGGGGAACCCTCTTACATTGTTGGTAGGAATGCAAAATGGTGCAGCCACTCTGGAGAACAGTATGAAGGTCATTAAAAAAACTAAAAAATAGAACTACCCTACAATCAAGCAATTGCACTGTTAGTATTTATCCAAATGATTCAAAAATATAGATTCAAAGGGGTATATACATGCCAATGTTTACAGCAGCATTATCAACAATAGCTAACCTACAGAGAGAGCCCATATGTCCATCAACTGAATGGATAAATATACCACATCTTGTGGTATATACAAAAAATGAAATATTACTCGGACATCAAAAAGAATGAAATCTTGCCATTTGCAATGATGTGGATGGAGCTAGAATGTATTAGGCTAAGCAAAATAGGTCAATCAGAAAAAAGACAAATACTATATGATTTCACTCATATGTGGAATTTAGGAAATAAAACAGGTGAATCTATGGGAAGAGGGGGAAAAAAGAGAAGAAATGAAACAAAGCACAAGAGACTGTTAATGATAGACAACAAACTGGGTTGATGGAGGGATAATTGTGGGAGATGGGCTAGATGGGTATTAAGGAAGGCACTTGTTGTGATGAACACTGGGTGTTGTATGTAAGTGATAAATCATTGAATCCTACTCCTGAAACCAATATTGCACTGTATCTTAATTAAAATTTAAATTAAAAAAAAAAACAAATAGAATAAAATATCTACATCTACAGACTGACTTTGCAATTTGAATAGGCTTGCTGGGTTCCAGGCTAGACATATGAGATACTGCAAAAAATGTTTAAGTGCCTAATTTCTAAATATTTAAAAAAGAGAGAGAAAATTTTTAAGCTTCCAGCTCAAAAAAATAAATTACTTAAAAAGAATAATCAGTTTGACATCAGATTTCTCAGATGCAACACTAGAACTTAAAGTCATTGGAATAATATCCACAGGAATGGAATACTATATTAAGCCAAGATGTCATTCATTTAACAGAGTCTAAGAAACAGGTTTCTAGCCATGCAAAGATTCAAAGAATATATATCACCATACACTTGAGAAAGGGTTGACACCTAACAATAGTAAATATATCAGACTAAGAAGGATGAACAATTGAGGATAACAGTGGCAGGCAATGAACTTTGAGTTCCCTTCTAGCCTCCCTCATCTCTCTTTTTCTAATAGTTAGAAACATAAACCTACAAGATGATTAGAGATATTCCAGACATGTGAAATGCAAATGCTAATACCTGAAAGAGAGGAGGCATCCAAAAAGGAAATACTAATAACAATCTAGAATGACAATGAAAATACAACATATCAAAATCTATGTGACAGAGATACAGCAGTGGGTTTTATAACTAAAAATGCATTAATTAGAAAAAAAAAGTTTCATAGGAAGAGAAGGTTAAAATAAATGCTTTAATCTTCTCCCTCAGACAGCAAGAAAAAGAAAATTAAATTCATAGAAAGTACAAGGAAAAATTAAGAAGAGATATCTATTAAATTTTTTTAAGATTATTATTAGAGGAAAAAAACAATGCGAAAAGTGGGTTCTTTAAAGGGTTATTATAGTGTTATGTTAGTATGACAACTACAATCTACAAATAAGTTATAAAGAAGTGGAATTCTCTCAATAGATGACAAAAATGGACTTGATAAGTGTCCCTTCTCACCATTTAATTCAAAATTGTACTAGAGATCCTAGTCCATGCACTATAGTAAAAAATATCAGGAAAGAAAACTGTTTTTTTTTTCAAGAAATACTCTAATATATATCTATAAAATAATAACGTAATATTAACACCATGTAATACTTAATAAAAAATAGATCAGGGGCGTCTGGGTGGCTCAGTCGGTTGAACTTCTGACTCTTGATTTCAGCTCAGGTCACGATCCCAGGGTTGTGGGATAGAGGCCTGCATCAGGCTCCACACTGAGCATGGAGCTTGCTTAAGATTCTCTCTCTCTTTGCCTGTCTCCTCTGGTCACAGGGTCCCTCTCTTGCTCTCTAAAATTAAATTAAATTAAGAAACAGAATAGATCACACACCTGAATATAACAGTTAAAACTACAAAGCTTCTGGGAAAAAATATTCAGTACACTTGAGTAGGTAAAGATTTTGACAGGGTTCTAAATGATAAATTGGACCTCATCAAAACTAAAAATTTCTACTCAGAAGATAGCATTGTGAAAATAAAACAGCAAGCCATAGAAAAAAAATATATATCTGACAAAGAATTTACATGCAGATTTCTAAAAATCACTCATAGAAAGGTGAACAATCCAATTAAACTATAGGCAAATGATTTGAAGAAGCACTTCCAAAAAGAAGGTATCTGAATAAGAATACCTAAATGTATAAGAATAAGTGCTTAATAATATTATTTATCAGAGAAAGCAACAGAATTAGCTAAAATTAAAAAAAGAATGATAAAATATTAAGTGTTTGTAAGAACAACATGGAGCAAAAGGAATACTCATACACAGCTATAAAATGAGCAATGAAATGACACACCCAGTCTGGAAAACTATTCAGAATTTCAACCCATGACCAGCAATTCCACTTCTAGGTTTATATCCAAGATGAAAGAGTACAAATGTCCACAAAAGACTTTCACGGCAATGTTCATAGCAAGTTTATTCATAAAATCCTCAAACTGGAAATAACCTACTGTCTGTTACAATGAGAATGATTAAACAAAACTGAGTTATCCAAACTTAGCAAGTAAAGAAAAGAAATAACTTATACATGCAACAATTTGGATGGATCTAAAAAATTATTAAGCTGGAGCAAAGCAGCTAGACATAAAAGATTAGTAACTGGTTCCATTTTACATGAAGTTAAAGAACAGGCAAAACTAATATATGCTAACAGAAATCAAAACGGTGGTGAGAAGGTGCCTACTGACTGGAATGGGGCATGAGGAAAATCAATCTATCTATCTATCTATCTATCTATCTATCTATCTATATGTGTGTGTGTATACACACACAAGGTATAGATAAACAAGTTACCTATCAATGCACACTTAATTTTGTGTGTTTTACTACATATAATCTATACTTCAATTTTTTTAATGGTTCAAAATAAATGAAAGGGCAGATAGATAATGAAACAAAGAGAAGGTGGAGTGCCAATATTAACGTCTAACAAAGCAGAACTGAGGTCAAGAGTACCAAATAAATTTTGTGAGAATTGAAAAAGATAATGTATGAAACTTATGTAGCACATTTAAAGTACATCATAAATGTTCTCAGCTATTATTATTATTATTATTAATTAATTAATTTCAACATGCTCAATTTTCACTTAAGCCCTGTTCACACCAGCTGATGAACAAAGATGTTAACTAAGTTTTCTTGACCCTACTTTGCAAGGATAAGGTCTTCCCATAATTTAGGCACTATCTAATAGTGATGAATGAAAGTTAAATGAAAAAAAATTCTATTACAGAAATCACAGTCTAATAGGGAAGAAAGGCAAGAAAACTTTGATAAAACATTAAAAGAATATGGCTATTAAGGCAGAGAGGGAGTACTTATGGGGCACTTCTAAGGGCACTGAGAAAAGCTTTCTTAAGAAAAAAAAAAGGTACTAATTCAGTAATTATGCAACCAGAAATAGATGTACTCACTAAATTCTTAACAAATTAGAACTGGGGGAGCACCTTTTAAAGTACTTCAAAGAGTTGGTAATAACTTATAGAAATATAGAATACACCAGGAGGGTAGCATTTCTGATGCAGGGGCAAATAATACTTGGGACAATCTACCATTACATCCTCTTAAGCAGCAATATGCACATCAAAAGATATTCTTAGAGCATACAGCCTGACCTGTGCTGTGTGAACATCAGACAGGTGCTGGAAAACAAACACCGAAGCATGTCTCTCATTTCCTCAATTTCTATATAGTTGTCTTCAACTTACTCAAAATAGTTTTAAAAAATCATTAATTTTAATGTTTCTAATTTAAATTTTCTAATTTACTATTTTAAAAACTTTTTGCTGATTAAGATGGTGGAGAAGTAGGGGGACTGGGATTTCCCTTGCCCTTCAAATGCAGCTGTATCGAGGTCAGGTCACTTGGAACACCCAGAAAATCAATCTGCAGAGTGAAGGAAAAATCTCCACAGGTGAAGGAAAACAGCGTGGCAGGACAGAGGTGCATGTATGTGAATTGAGGGAGATAAAATGGCAGTGTAGGCATACAGGGGAGGGAAACCTTTCTGTGGAAAGACAAAAAGGAGAGAAAGGTTGTGGAATTACAGTATATTGCTCATACAAGAGAAAAACCTCTCTGGATCATGGACTGGAGAAGGAGAAATACAGAGAGTGCCAGTTTCTATTTTGCAAATAGATTCAGGAGCTGAACACTGGAGTTTTCAAAAGTGCCCACTTTCATCGGCTGTGTGTGCATATCTGGGGAGAGGAGAGCCACCCCGGGGTGCAGTAGCAATCTCAGGTGAGCACTGGGAGACACCAGTCCCTTTCCTCCAGTACTGTGGGAAGAGGCTTTACAGCCTCCCCAAGGATGAAAGACCCTGCAGGCCCCAAAGGCCCTTTATTGGCTAAGTTAAGTGGCACTACACCAGAACAGAATCCACCTGCAGGGCTCTTTAAGACATCAGGTTTTGCATCCCAGCCAAATGCTTAGGAGGCATGGGCTGACTGTCTGCTACTCTCTGAGGGCTGCTTGAACAGCATGCTTTGAGATACCTGGTCTGTGGAGGAGAGACTGGGGTGTTGCCATTTCTCTCCCCATCACAAAGATGGTGGGGCTTCAAGGACCCCCAGTGGAGGTGGGACCTGCTTACACCCAACACTGCCCCTCCATGCCTGACAACTGCTTATCTACTGGAGGGAGACTGACACTCAGCAAACCAGACAGTCTGTCCTCCAGACCAGCACAGCCACTGGTCCCAGGCACCAACAGACAACTGTCCTGTGGTTTTCTATGTTAGCCTGGTTTCTTCCCCACCCCCCCCCCCCTTGCTTTTCTTTGCTTCTCTTTTCTTTTTCTTTCTATCCTCTTCTTGTTCTCCTTTGGAATCAGGCTCATAGTTTCTGATTTGAGTTTTGGTCAATTCTGTATATATGTGTTTATACACACACACAGACACACACACACACACATATTTATTTATTTATTTATCTGTTCTGTTTGTTTAATCAGGCAATTCTACTTTATTTTTTTTACACCTTTCCTGTAGTTTTGGTCAATTCTGTATATATGTTTATATATATATATATATATATACACACACACATATATATATATATATATACACACACACACACACACACACAAAACATTTATTTATTTATTTATTTATCTGTTTGTTTAATCAGGCAATTTTACTTTATTCTTTTTACACCTTTCCTGTAACTCCTCTCCTTTATTTTCCTTTCTCTTTCTCTGGATTAAGCTTATAGCTTCTTTGATTCTCTGCTTGGTCTTTTTTTTTTTTCACTCCTTGCATTTTTCTCTTTGTATGGGATCAGGTTCCACCCCTGCTTTCCTTTTTTTCCAGGGTTATTTCAATGAACAACTCAAAGTACACCTAGTGAAAGGTCCAAACAATCCACCACTATGAACAAGGAGAAGCTTTGCAGAGGACTGACCATTGGGAAAGAGCAGCCAAATACACAACAACAGAGTGCCCAGAACACACTCCAAAAACACTTCTTGAAGTTCCAGGCCCTGGTCAGTGTACGACTCCTTTTTAATATAATAGTACTAGCAGGCACAGGACACATTAACAATCTACTAAAACATGTAAAAGACAGAAACCTAGCCAAAATCACAAAATGGAAGAATTCTCAAAAGAAAATCCAAGAAGAAATGACAGGCAGAGAATTGCTCAAAAGAGATATAAACAATATATCTGAATAAGAATTTAGGGTAACAGTCATAAAAGACAGCAGACAATCTATTGCTGTAGAGATAAAAGACCTAAGAAATAGTAATGATCAATTAAGAAATGCTATAAATGAGATGGAAAATAAACTAGATACAGTCACAGTGAAGATGGAAGAATCAGAGAAGAGAATAGGTGAAATAGAAGATGAAATTGTAGAAAATGATGAAGCTGAAAAAAAGAGGGAAATGATATTACTAAATCACCAGGAGAGACTTAGAGAACTAAGTGATTCCATGAAACAAAACAATATCCACATCATAGGAGTTCCAGAAGAAGAAGAAGAGAGAGAAAGGAGCAGAAGGTTTATTTGAACAAATTATAGCTGAGAACTTCCCTTATCTGGGGAAGGACACAGGCATCCAAGTCCAAGAGGCACAAACAATTCTCTTCAAGATCAACAGAAACAGGTCAACACCATGACATATTATAATGAAACTAACAAAATACAAAGATAAAGAGAGAATTCTGAAAGCAGCTAGGGACAAACAGGCCTTAACCTACAAGAGTAGACACATAAGGGCAGTAGCAGACCTGTCTACTGAAACTTGGCAGGTCAAAAGGGAACGGTAGGAAATCATCAATGTGCTAAATAGGAAAAAGATGCAGCCAAGAATCCTTTATCCAGCATGGCTGTCTTTCAGAATAGAAGGAGAGATACAGGCTTTCCTAGACAAACCAAAGCTAAAGGAGTTCATGACCACTTAACAAGCCCTGCAGGAGATCCTAAGGGGGACTTTGTGAGTGGAAAGCAGCAAAGACTACAAAGGACAAGAAACATCACCACAAACAGGAAATCTACAGATAACACAATGACACTAAATCCGTATCTTTCAATAATCACTCTGAACGTAAATGGACTAAATGCCCCAATCAAAAGACATAGGGTATCAGAATGGATAAAAAACAAGATCCATCTATGTGCTGCCTGCAAGACACTCATTTTAGCCATAAAGACACCTGAAGATTGAAAGTGAGGGGATGGAGAACCATCTATCATGCCACTGAATGTCAAAAGAAAGCCAGAGTAGCCATACTTGTATCAGACAAACTAGATTTTGAAACAAAGACTGTAACAAGAGACGAAGGGCATTGTATCAAAATTAAGGGGTCTATCCTTCAAGAAGAGCTAACAATTGTAAATATTCATGCCCCCAATGTGGAAACACCCAAATATATAAATCAATTAATCACAGGCATAAATAAATGTATAGATAATAATACCGTGGTTGTAGGGGACTTTAATAGTCCACTTCCAAGAGAGATCATCTAGGCAGAAAATCAACAAGGAAACAATGGCTTTGAATGGCACATTGAACAAGATGGACTTAACAAATATATTCAGAACTTTTCACCCCAAAGCATCAAACTACACATTCTCGAGTACACATGGAACATTCTCCAAAACAGATCACATACTAGGTCACAAAACAGCCCTCAAAAAGTATAAAAGAATTGAGATCATACATGCATATTTTCAGATCACAACTCTATGAAACTTGAAATCAACCACAAAAAATTTAGACAGCTCCAAAATACATGGAGGTTAAGGAACATGCTAGTAAAGAATGAATGGATCAACCAGGAAATTAAAGAAGAAATTAAAAACTATATGGAAGCAAATGAAAATGAAAACACAACAGTCCAAACTCTTTGGGATGCAGCAAAGGCAGTACTAACAGGAAAATATATTGAAATTCAGGCCTATCTCAAGAAGCAAGAAAGGTCACAAATACACAACCTAATCACAGCTAAAGGAGCTACAAAGGCAGCATCAAAGAAAGACCAAAGCCACCATAAAAGAGAAATAATAAAGATTAGAGCAGAAATAAACATAGAATCCAAAAAAAACAGTAAAACAGATCAATGAATCTAAGAGTTGGTTTTTTGAAAGAATAAACAAAATTGGTAACCCCCTAGCCAACTTCTCAAAAAGAAGAGAGGATCCAAATAGATAAAATCATGAATGAAAGAGGAGAGACCACAACCAACACCACAGAAATACAAATAATACTGTGAAAAATTATATGCCAAGAAACCGGAAATGAACAAATTCCTAGACAATCACATACTAACAAAACTCAAGTGGGAAGAAATAGAAAATTAAACAGACCCATAACCAGCAAGGAAATTGAATTGGTTATCAAAAATCTCACAACAAATAAGAGTCCTGGGCCAGATGGCTTCCCAGGGGAATTCTACCAGACATTTAAAGCACAGTTAATACCTATTCTCCTCAAACTGTTTCAAAAAATAGAAATGGAAGGAAAACTTCCAGACTCATACTATGAGACTAGCATCACCTTGATCCCAAACCAGATAAAGACCCCACTAAAAAGGAGAATTATAGGCCAATAACCCTGATGAACCTGGATGCAAAAATTCTCAACAATATACGAGCAAATTGAATTCAACAGCATATTAAAAGAATTATTCACCATGATCAAGTGGGATTCATTCCTGGGATGCAGGGATGAATTTGATTTGTTGCAAATCAAACAATGTGATACATCACATTAATATAAGAAAGGATAGGAACCATATGATCCTGTCAATAGATTCAGAAAAAGCATTTCACAAAATATAGCATCCTTTTTAAATAAAAACCCTCAAGAAAGTAGGGATAAAAGGAACATATCTTAACAACATAAAAGCCACATATGAAAGGTCCATAGCTAATATCATCCTCAATGGAAAAAAAACTGACAGCTTCCCCCAACTTGAGATCAGGAACACGACAGGGATGTCCACTCTCACCACTGATGTTCAACATAGTGTTGGAAGTCCTAGTCTCAGCAATCAGACAATAAAACAAAATAAAAGGCATCCAAATTGTCAAAGAAGAAGTCAAACTTCCACTCTTCACAGATGACACGACACTCTACATGGAAAACCTGAAAGACTCCACCAAAAACCTGCTAGAGCTGATACATGAATTCAGCAAAGTCACAGGATACAAGACCAATGTACAGAAATCGGTTACATTTCTTTACACCAATAAGGAAGCAATGAGAAGAAATATCAAGGAATCGATCCCATTTACAACTGCACCCCATAAATATTTATATTTACATTTACAAGTTACATTTACAATATTTACATTTACAATTGTACCATAAAATACCTAGGAATAAACCTAACCAAGGAGGTAAAGTATCTGTATGCTGAAAACTATAGAATGCTTACGAAAGAAACTGAAGACACAAAGAAATGGAAAAACATTCCCTGCTCGTGGACTGGAAGAACAAATATTGTTAAAGTATCAATACTGGGGCCCCTGGGTGGCTCAGTCGGTTGAGCGTACGACTTTGGCTCAGGTCATGACCTTGCAGTCTGTGAGCTCGTGCCCCGCGTCTGGCTGTATGCTGACAGCTCAGAGCCTGGAACCTGCTTTGGAATCTGCGTCTCCCTCTCTCTCTGCCCCTCCCCCGCTCATGCTCTCTCTCTCTCTCTCTCTCTGTCAAAAATAAATAAACATTAAAAAAAGTTTTTAAATGTCAATACTACCCAAAGTAAT
This sequence comes from Leopardus geoffroyi, assembly GCF_018350155.1. Classification (NCBI taxonomy): domain Eukaryota; kingdom Metazoa; phylum Chordata; class Mammalia; order Carnivora; family Felidae; genus Leopardus; species Leopardus geoffroyi. Next base: position 28,417,170 of record NC_059332.1, on the reverse strand, counting down.
CTACATATTCAATGTAATCCAATCAAAATAGCACCAGCATTCTTCACAGAGCTAGAATAAGCAATCCTAAAATTTGTATGGAACCACAAAAGACCCCGAATAGTCAAAGAAATGTTGGAAAAGGAAAACCAGAGCAGGAGGCATCACAATCCCAGACTTTAACCTGTTTACAAAGCTGTAATCATCCAGACAGTATGGTACACACACAGACCCATGGAATAGAATAGAGAACCCAGAAATGGACCCACAACTTTATGGCCAACTAATCTCTGACAAAGCAGAAAAGAGTATTCAATGGAAAAAAGACAGTCTTTTGAGCAAATGGTGCTGGGAGAACTGGATAGCATCGTGCAGAAAAATGAAACTGGACCACTTTCTTACACCATACACAAAAATAAACTCAAAATGGATGAAAGACCTAGATGTGAGACAGGAAACCATCAAAATCCTACAGTAGAAAACAGGCAGCAACCTCTTTGATCTCAGCCAGAGCAACTTCTTAATTGACATGTCTCCAAGGCAAGGGAAATAAAAGCAAAAATGATCTCATCAAGATAAAAAGGAAAGCTTCTGCAAAGCAAAGGAAACAATCAACAAAACTAAAAGGCAATGATGGAATGGGAGAAGATATTAGCAAATGACATATCGGATAAACAGTTAATATCCAGAATCTATAAAGAACTTATTAAACTTAACACCCGGAAAACAAATAATCCAGTGAAGAAATGGGCACAAAACATTAATAGACACTTTTCCAAAGAAGACATCCACTGGCAAACAAACACATGAAAAGATGCTCAACATTGCTCATCATCAGGGAAATACAAATTAAAACCACACTGAGATACCACCTCACAATCTTCAGAGTGGCTAAAATTAACAACTCAGGAAACAACAGGTGTTGGCAATGATGCAGAGAAAGGGGAACCCTCTTGAACTGCTGGTGGGAATGCAAACTGGTACAGCCATTCTGGAAAACAGTGTGGAGGTTCCTACAAAAATTAAAAATCAAATTACCCCATGACCGAGCAATTGCACTACTGGGTATTCAGCCAAAGGATACAGGAGTGCTGATTTGGAAGGGCACCTGCACCCCAATGTTTATAACAGGATGTTGACAATAGTCAAATTATGGAAAGAGCAAAAATGTCCATCAACTGATGAAGGAATAAAGAAGGTGTGGTATATATATACAATGGAATCCTACTCGGCTGTGAAAAAGAATGAAATCTTGCCATTTGCAACAACATGGATGGAACTGGAGGTTATTATGCTAAGTGAAATAAGTCAGGCACAGAAAGACAAATATATGATTTCACTCACATGTGGAATTTAAGAAACACAACAGATGAACATAGGGGAAGGGAAAGAAAAATAAGATAAAAACAGAGAGGGAGGCAAACCGTAAGAGACTCTTAAATATAGAGAGCAAACTGAGGGTTGGTGGGAGTGGGAAGGAGGTGAAAATGGGTGATGGGCACTGAGGAGGGCGTGTGTTGCAATAAGCACTGGGTGTTGTATGTTAGTGATGAATCATGGGAATCTACTCCTGAAGCCAAGACTATACTACTTGGCAACTAAATTAGCTAACTTGGCAATAAATATAAAATAATAACAATAATAGTAATAAAATAAAAAATAAATAAAAATAAAAACATTTTTTGCTAAAAATGCTTCTTAAAAAGTATGTTTCTGAGAAAGAAAAAATAATTTTTAAAAAGTTATTTTCATTTCAAAGACAACAGAAAGGATACATTGAACTGAACAATCTTTAAAGAAATAAAATTATCAAACTATAATTAGAACATCTATCCAAGTGAATCTGGATGACTAGGTTCAGTCAAAGTAATATACTTTAAAAATTTTTTACAAATGAATGATGGCTGTACAAATAGCAAAATGGCATTACTTTATGTATTGAACCATAATTGTCAAATATGGACAAAATAAATGCCAATAACTGATTTTTAAAAATAAACACTTAATCTCTAGTTGAGGCGGCACTATGAAAACAAATTTGAAAAAAGAACCAAGATAAAACAGGATATACTGTCACCGTGAAATAGAAGAACAGATGATGTCTCTAGGACTTAGGAAGAGCTATCATTCCTTGCTTCCTTCACATTTCATTGTGATTCTAACCTGGTGACTTACTACTTATCTTCATCATTCCTAAAACTAATTTTTCTGTGAATTTTTTTTATAATCAAGTTAACCGTCTTACATCCCATTGTTGAGGCTTCACTTAAATGCTCCAATCTTCTTCTCCTTAATAGGATAGTCTTTTACTTGACAATAGACTATTTTATTTGGTCACCTACAAAGAACGATCTAAGGGGCATAGGAAATAACTTTACTGCTACTACCTCCTACACTGATGTTTGATATCAAACCATTCTAGAGTAAGTTAATCATTTTCCTTTAGTTAATAACTTCCAAAGAATTTCTGGAAATGAAAAACAACTGAAATAAAATGTGAATAGACAGCAAATTTCAACAAGATTATATACAAGTGAAGAAAAAGTCAATGAGAAGAGAAAGCTGAAGCAATTATTCCTAATCATTACAGAGAATTAAAGATGGGGGCAGGGGAATGAAAGAATAATGTAAGAGACATGGAGAACAGAGTGAGAAGGTCTAACATATATCCAATAGGAGATCTTGAAGGAGAGAAAAGAGGTAACAGCTGACAAATTTCCAGAACTAATTAAAAGTATCAGAGACAAAGGAAAAAAGACAAACAAAACATATCAAGAGACACATAATAGTGGAACTATGAACTATTAGAGATAAAATTAAAAAAATCTAGAAAGTAGCTAAAGAAAGACTTTAATATATCTCTCTAAGTAAATGACAAATTATAGACCAAAACACACAAAAGGAATGAATACAGAAGACAGAACAACATAATTCACAAACTGTATCTAATAGACATATATGAATGTGGTATTCAAAACTGAAAGATATAATCTCTTCAAGCAAGGGAGAATATTTAAGAAAACTCAAGTTTCAATAAAGTTAACAACATGACATTCTCTGAACTCAGCATGATTAAGTTAGAAATCTCTAACAAAGAGAAAACTATTTCCCTTTACGGAAACTAATTGCTGCCTACTCCCCCCACCCCCACCACCAAAATTTTTTGGAAATTTAAAATCATGCTTCTATATATGTGGGTCAAAGAAAGACTCAAAATTAGAAGATATGACAGAACAACTAAAATGTCTTATGTTAATATGTGGGAAACAGCTAAAGTGATAGTCTGGAATGTTTATATTAAAAGGTAGAACAGTTTGGAATCAATGAGCTACATAAATAAAACAAGCTAAGGGCTCAAGTTACTGTGACAGAAAACAAGGACATAAAGAGAGATTAGTAAAGCTAAAATTTGGTTCTTGAGAAGACTCCAATAATGTAAAAAGACTGAAAATACTAAGTCTAAAAAGGGTCACAGTCTTAGGTGCAGCTAAAATTGAAATAAGATGAAATAATCATAGAATAGTTTTATGTCAATAAATTTAGAAATTTAGGCAAAATGGACAAAGTCCAAAACAAAACAAAACAACATAGGTCACCACAACTAACAAGAAGAAACAGAAAATTCAAATGTTTTTTTTAACCACTGAAGAAATTGAACCAGTCATTAAAAACCATCTCACAAAGGCTTTACCACAGAGTTCTTGTAAATATTCAAAGAACAAATAATTCCAATGTTACATAAACTCAGAGGAAGAAAAAAGGGATATACTCTTTATTTTACAAATTAGCATAAGCTACATATAGCAACATGGATAAATCACAAAAATAATAGAGTAGAAAAAGCAAGTCATAGAAAAATAGATACCATACAATCCCATTTATGCTATTTAAAAGTCAGAAACAGGTAACATTAAACAAGGTATTGTTTAGAAACCACAAAATGAAAAAGTGACTGTCCATAAGGGAGACAGGATGATGCATATATGCAAAGCATGAAGGGTCCTGAGAATATGTTCCATTTTTCATCTCGGCGATGGATGCACTTGTTCATTTTATTTTCCTTTTTTTAAATTTTTTTTAACGTTTTATTTATTTTTGAGACAGACAGAGACAGAGCATGAACGGGGGAGGGTCAGAGAGAGAGAGGGAGACACAGAATCCAAAACAGGCTCCAGGCTCTGAGCTGTCAGCACAGAGCCCAACGCGGGGCTTGAACTCACGAACCTCGAGATCATGACCTGAGCCAAAGTTGGACGTTTAACCGGCTGAGCCACCCAGAGCCCCCATTTTATTTGTCTTATATCTCACACCTACAAAAGATCCAGTCTTTTGTACACATAAAATATATAATATAAAAAATATATGAAAAAAATTAAATCTATTAAGGAAGTACACCAACATTAACCTAATAGTAATGTAATGTGTTAAAATGTTATTCTAGGGTTACAAACAAAGCATCATAAGAATAAAGAAGATGATTTGATCCATTTGGCAGTTTGGGAGAATGCATAAGTAGTCTTTCCACAGGATGGAACACCTGTATCTGAGACAGGTTTTGAAGGATGATCAAGATTTTGTCTAGTTGTGGTTGAGGAAAAGACGTTCCAGACCAACAGAACCATACAGGCTATAGGTATATATTCTTAAAATAGAACCTGGTAAAAGCTGATGTTGAATGAATGTTAGTTGAAGGAATGAATGAGCCGAAAAAAATAATATGAAATGCTCAAGGAAAGATGAGTGGCTAGAAATCTCTAACAAAGAGAAAATTAATTCCCAGAGTAGAAACTAACTGCTGTCCACCCCTCCCAATTTGGAAATTGGGTATTGTGCTAGATTTTAGGTACTGGAATACAGGAGATGAATGGCATGAGAGAAAGAGGTAAGAGGGGCCAGATTAAAACAATAGGAACAGCAGCCTAAGGAGTTTATGTGTTATCCCTCAGTCAATGAGGAGATGAACATAAGGCAAGGAGGAAGAACAATATAATCAGATCTGTATTTCTGAAAACCCATCCAAGAAAGTCCATAGATAATGAGTTAAAGAGTGAAATTTAGAGCATAAGCAAAGCACTTAGAAGGTAGCTTTCCGCAACAGCACAATGATCAGATGATGAAAAAGAGCTGGTTGTGGACAGAAGAACAAATGAGGGAGGTAGAGACAGATTTGGATAATGGTTGAGTCAAGAACAATTCCCAAGACTCTGGCTTGCTGACTCAATGACTACTAAGGCAGAAAACACATAAAGAAAAGCTGATCTGGAGGAAGAAAGAGGAATAAGTTTTTGGTTTGGGTAAGTTGATCTGAAATCGCAGTGGCAACTTTAGTGATGATGTCTGACAGGAAACAGATCTGCAGCCTAGGAATGAAATGCAAGCTAAAGATATAGATTGGGTAGGAATGCAAGCTGGTGTAGCCACTCTGGAAAACAGTATGGAGGTTCCTCAAAAAACTAAAAATAGAACTACCCTATGACCCAGCAATTGCACTAGTAGGCATTTATCTACGGGATACAGGTGTGCTGTTTTGAAGGGATGCATGCACCCTCATGTTTATAGCAGCACTATCAACAATAGCCAAAGTATGGAAAGAGCCCAAATGTCCATCGATGGATGAATGGATAAAGAAGATGTGGTATATATATACAATGGAGTATTACTCGGCAATCAAAAAGAATGAAATTTTACTTGCGACTATATGGATGGAACTGGAGGGTATTATGCTAAGCGAAATTAGTCAGTCAGAGAAAGACAAAAATCATATGACTTCACTCATATGAGGACTTTAAGAGACAAAACAGATGAACATAAGGGAAGGGAAACAAAAATAGTATGAAAACAGGGAGGGAGACAAAACAGAAGAGACTCATAAATATGGAAAACAAACTGAGGGTTACTGGAGGGGTTGTGGGAGGGGGGATGGGCTAAATGGTTAAGGAATCTACTCCTGAAATCATTGTTGCACTATATGCTAATTTGGATGTAAATTTTAAAAAATAAAATAAAAAAAGATATACATTTGGGACTCATGGGCATCAATGATAAATGAAGTGTTGGGAATAAATGAGCTCTAAGGAAAAGGTACAGAGTGTGAAGAGGAAACAAGCACAAGCCAAGAGAAGAGAAACAGTACAGGAATGATGAAAGAGAACTGTTTAGGTTGTTGAATTGTACCTGCTCAGGTTCAAGGTTTTTGATTTAGGACCCCACACCCTATCCAACTGATGACCAACGGTCTTACTTATTGCCAACTTTCCAAAGAGACTTAGTCTTTCTCTCATCTCCAAAGCAACTACTTCTATGTGAAATCTAATATCCTTCCTTGCTTTGGAAAAGCTTTTCTGATTTACTTTCTGTATTGGGGAAGCAATATTTTACTTTATAAATTACGAGGTTCTTGTGTCATTACTATTATCTCTTTATGTCTGTTTCATTTTTCCCTTACCATTTATAAAAGAACTTGAGGCAGTTAAATAAGGTCAAAAATCACCTTTCGTATGTAGTAGACAGGGACACATCTGATCAACTTATAATTCCTGTCTCTAATCTATTAATTTACAACTAACTTATTATATAAAAATAGCCTCTAAACAAAACTTAGCAGGAGAAGAAATGAGAGAAATAAAATATAAAGAGATAATATAATGAGGCCACAAAACTATAGTCATTCACAAAATATACTGAATTCAAATGGCTTCAATGAAACTTGAGAATTATATACAATTAAGCTAAAAAATAATCCAATATATAAAATATGGTATGTATGGTTCAAGTGATACAAAAATCTTTAAAACTGATTGCTGTATGTAAAGGATCTTTCTAGACATGTGAACAAAAGAAGCTGCCCTCTCCCCACCCACCATGTCAGAATTTCTGAAAGAGATTTAGGTGCATAAAATAAAACATCATTCAAGAATTTAATGCCAAAAAAAAAAAAAAAGAATTTAATGCCCAACTTGTTTAATGACTACAGTCCCAAGTCAGTCAAAAATCTGCAACTATACAAACTCTAAATTAGAAGTTCACTTTTTAAAGACTGGAACAGGTTAAAATAGCATTTTATGTAAGAAAAAAAAATTCTTTGGAATTTTGTAATTACAGCTACCACAATTATGTGCTAAAAGTTTATTAACCATATAGTTCTGGTCGTCTGTTCTCAAAGGTCTCAAGAGTTAATGACTTACAGCAAATTTGGTTTGAAAAACTCTGTATTTCCTTAACCTTGTAAGTATGTTTGTTTGTTTGTTTATTTAATTTTTTAAAAATGTTTATTTATTTTTGAGAGAGAGAGAGAGTGTGTGTGAGCAGGCGAGGGGAAGAGAGAAGCAGACACATAACCGAAGCAGGCTCCAGGCTCTGAGCTGTCAGCACAGAGCCTGATGCGGGGCTCGAACCCACGAACCGTGAGATCATGACCTGAGCTGAAGTCAGAGACTCAACAGACTGAGCCACCCAGGAGCCCCTGTAAGTACCTTTAAAATGAACTCTACTAGAATATCAACAACGAACACATCAAAAAGTGTTAAACTACCAAATAGGGAAAGCATGCAAATTAAAATACCATGAAACAGTATTTTTATCTATCAAATGAAAATATTAGCATCAGCAATGATGACCAAAATGTGGTAAAACCAGCTGCTGAAAAGCAACCTGGCAATATTTACCAAGGGTCTTTGGAGCTCTAATTCTACTTCTAGGAACCAGTTTTGAGAAAGTAATAAAACATGTCATCAAAGATTATCTTTACCTCTCAGTCACAACAATAAAAATAACCTTAAGGTTCCCACTAGGAAACAACTTAAAAAAAAAAAAATGGTACATCCACATTAACTATCGTAAGACATAAAACTCACATCTACCTATTTAATAAAGGTCTTCACAACAGAATAGTCAACAGAAAAAGATATATTCAATACAAACTGAATTCAGAAAAATGTTTCATATTTTATTACATATACACATATAGGTATATGGTATATATAAAGTACTGCTTACTATTACTAGATATACTAAAACACAACAGTGTTTATCTTGGGGTATTATAGATAATTAATTTTTTTAGACTTTTCAGTATATATTTTTAAAAAATGTTTATTTATTTATTTTGGGAGAGAGAGCGTGCACACGCAAGCGGGGGAGGGGCAGAGAGAGAGACAGAGAGAGAGGCAGAGACATGGAAAGGGAGAGGGAGAGGGAGAATCTTAAGCAGGCTTCACTCTCAGCACAGAGCCCAACATGAGGCTTGATCCCACAACCTCAAGATTATGATCTGAGCCAAAATCAAGAGTCAGACACTCAATTGACCTGAGCCACCCAGGTGCACCAGTATTTCTCCTTGCTAAAAATAATGATTGCTTTTACTTTTATAAGCAGGAGAAAATGTATGCCTGGGAAAACACATTTTCAAGGCTTACAATAAAGCAAAATGGAATTGGCAATGCAAATGGAAGTGCATGCAAATGACAAGACACTCACTGCTGGAACTTGCCATTTGGGATCCAACAGCACAAAGTCCATTTAAGGCTTATAATAGGGCTTATTTTATTTTTTTTTTTAATTTTTTTTTTTTTCAACGTTTATTTATTTTTGGGACAGAGAGAGACAGAGCATGAAGGGGGGAGGGGCAGAGAGAGAGGGAGACACAGAATCGGAAACAGGCTCCAGGCTCTGAGCCATCAGCCCAGAGCCCGATGCGGGGCTCGAACTCACAGACCGCGAGATCGTGACCTGGCTGAAGTCGGACGCTTAACCGACTGCGCCACCCAGGCGCCCCAATAATAGGGCTTATTTTAAAAGAGGTAACCTGTAGGACGAGTTTGATACACTGATCTGATGAATTACCATTTAATGTTGTTTCATAAAGTCCAAAACAATATACATTAGCCAACTGACTTCATGTCCTATTTGGTTTATTTTCATGGGAACAATTTTGTTTTTTATTTTAAGATGTATGGTACTGGACCAGAAAGCATTCTGGATTCAGAATTAGAATACTTAATTTTAGGTTCTGCTTTGCCCTGCTACTTACAGGTCAAGTCATGAACATCTCTAAGCATATTTCCATAAGAAAAAAAACAGAGTTAATAATTTTTTCCTTAATTACTTCACAGAGTTATTTGCACTAAAAAAATGTCTATATGAAATCATTCCAGTTTTAAATGATCATTGATCATTAAATTTTAACAAACTCCTGAAACATATAGTTATTAGTGTACTGTTTCTATATTAAAATTAATTCCGCTTTTGAAGAGGAGGATCAAGATGAAGGGAATTAACAACTGGACGTTTTCACACTTCTACTGGTAAAAGTACTAATAAGAAAGCAGAAGGAAATATGCCTAGAAGACCCTCAGTAAACCACCAATCCTTTCTGGAAGGAGATCTGAGAGAATGTCTAATGTCTTGTGACACTAAATTAGAAGTCCATAATGCACTGTTATTTCCAAGAGCAGAAACAGAGTGACAACATGGATAACAAACTATTTGTGTAAACAATGTGCCCCATAGTTTCGCTGGGATCTTTGCCTCTAGAGTTGTCATTTGAGAAGGGAACTATGTAAAACAATGGAACTTGGCAGTGTTTTTCCATTAATGCAAGAAATATATTTTACTTGGTTGGCATCATGAAATTAATGGATTCACTCATAATAAACAAAATCAGCACATCTACTATCATCTAAATCTAGTTTACTGCCTATTCATTTAATATACAATTAATGATTTCAAAGTATTCAATGTCAATGATTAAAAAAAATCCTAATTCTGAGTGTGAAATATAGCCCATCATTTATCCTAAGCTGTACCCCCAGATCCAATAACATATTACCTTGATTTCAAAATAATATCAAGACTAGGAAGGATATCAAAGGCATGTCAATTTCATTCTATTTCTTTATTACACAAACTGAAGCAACAATTACTACTAATAACTTTGTAAAAACCTAAAGAAAACCAAGCTTACTGCTTCTGTTATATGCAAGTCCTAATCATTTTATGTATTTTTAAATGATCAAAAAACTGTTCAATAAATATATTTGTGTCACTATTGTTACTGCACAAAAGCAAAGTGCCCAATTTCTACAAATACTAATTCTTTACTGCAAGAGAGCATCTTGCAATTCTCAACACAAAAATTTCTGGAAATAAACTCAACATTTGACCCTATAGCCTTAAGTCACAACATTTCTCATCAGGATGATTAATCTTTACAAAAAGGCAGGAAAACAAGACAGAGCCACCCACTTTGACATTTTCATTCTTTGAAGAAAAAAAAAATCCATTTCTAGTTCACAAAATGGAACTATCACTTATAAAAAGCATGCAATCCATCACAAGTACTTTTTGATTATAAGATTAACAAGATCATTATCTTTCTTATTTTTTGCACCGAGAAAACTGTAAAAATGGTTCTTCGTTTTACTTAGAAATCTGATAAATCTTTGCCCAAGAACCAACCAACCTTTAATAACAAGGTTCCTTCATTTTTTTCCTTTTCTGCTTACTTGAAAAATATCAACAACAAAGTATAATATCCAAAAAAAAACCCTACTCCATGGATTTATACAGGACTCATTTTTGTCCGACTTTGCTACATCCATGGATTGGAGAGTAGAAAGCATGTTATTTTTCAGGTAAGTTATTAAGCATCCTAAAGCAGTTGTAAGCCAGGGTCGTGTTGTGTGTATCTGTGTCTGTGTGTGTCTCTGTGCTTGTGCACCTGTACCCATGCTTAAGTAGTAAAAAGCAAAAGCATCACTGTGGTCATTTGGAAAGGGGGAAAGGAAGAAGAAGTGTGCATAAGCAGGAAAAGGTTTTTCTGCAGGCTCAGGGAGTTTGCTGTTGGCTCTAAAGTAAAAGCTTTAACCTAGAAGGAGACAAATATGAGATGATTCTTAAAGATTTCGGTTTGAAACCTTTCTTTCCTATTTCCTTCCCTTACTTTGAGCAGGTTAGGTGGGAAGTAAATCAGTTTTCACCTTGAGAAAGCTCTGATCTAGAGGAAAGAAGAGAATATTAACGATTCAAGGTGAGTTTTAAGGACAGGAATCATTCAAAGTCAGGGTGGAGTGAAGATGGGGAAGGAATACGGATGTGGGGAGGATCAGGAGAGAAAAGTTTAGGAAAACCAAAAGAGAAAGGGTGCTAGGAAAATAGTTTGGAAACTAAATTGATAAAACCACCAACCTGTTCAATTTAACATAATTTATTTACCTGTGTTATTTTTTCTATTCCCTGGAAGTTGTGCTTTTCAAAATGTTCTGCTATATTTAGGAAGGTGTGACGTTCTAGGTAGCAGCAGTTACTTAGGACTATCAAAAGTCTCTGTTCCTAAAAGCAAAACAAATATATAGAAAATTATCTTTATAGTAACAAATTGAGAGTTAACACTTATTAAATTTAATTATACTCTCTTATAATTCAATAATGTAATTACAATGTCAATATTCAATGTTTTACTTTCCATGGTTCCTTCTTTCCCAATAATAACATAAAAAAAAACAATACAATTCTATAATTCTACTAACTGCTTGTTATTACATAATACACTAAAGAGTCAAATAATGCTGCCTTTGAAATTTAATAGCTATATGGAAAAACAGTTAGCTAGTAAGCTGTTGTTCTTATGAAAGGGGTTCTACTTTGTTGGTTTTTCTACCTAATATTTTTTGCACCAAAAAATGCTATAAAAAGGGGTATTTTAAAATAATTACAAAAAATGCATAAACTCATAGAAAATAATTTACAAATTTTTCATAACTTGACAGAGAATTACAATGCTATCCATACGATGGGCTCCTTCGAAAAACTGGGCCTTCACAGATGTTTTTATGTAGAACAGTTTCCCTCCTATGGGGAGTGATGGGACAGGAGCTAGGAACTCTCCCACAGTAACAGTCATGAAGAGGGCTAAAGCCTCATATTCTATACTCTCCAGGGTTCTAGCCACTTTAAGGTAATTTCTTATCAAAATTACCAGACCCCAAGGCTGATGAATAAACATCACTTTACAATTCAGAAGAACTATTTTTGTAAACAAAATTCCAGGAATGGCATTTATCACTGCTGTTACGGCTCACCAAGAACACTTTCCCATGCTCCCTCAGTGTCAGAGCATTCTCTAGAACAATTTTGAGTAATTTAGAGCCTTGATTGAAGATCCCTTAACTAAACACTAAGGCAAAAGTACTTTTCCAGGAAAAACTTTCAGCCATATTTTACTTACTGTTTTGTCTATAACTCATGTTAAAGTCAATATAATAAATGTGAGGAAAAAACAATATAATAGATATGGAAAATAAATATATCCTTGTTTTTTGAGGTACACCCTGAACTCAAATGTCAAGCATAGCTATATCTCCCAATAATTTCATTTAGCTCCATCAAAAATTTTAAAACTTTCTAGATATCTTTATTTAAAATATTACTATATTGCTAGCTGAATTTGGCCTATTCAACAAATGTAACTGAAGGGCAAGGAGTTATTAAATGCCTTCAAAGAAATGAAAGGTTGTTAGTGGTCTTGAATGAATCTGTGGACGGGAAATAAATTATAAAACAAGGAAAACAGGGTTTTGGTACATATACCACTCCTCCACATTTTGTGAATAAATGGCAAGTAAGAACCAGAAAGAATGTAGTAAACAGCCCTGCATAGGCACTCAGGCCACACTTGGGGAGGGGTATATTCCCTCTTGCCCCATACCTGGTGTTACCATTATGGGTTCCTCATAAAGAACATGAAATAAAGTAAGCGTAAAGTTTCATCAGCTGCTCTAAACATGCTCTGTTCTGCAAAAATCTCAACTGGTTTTTCAGTTATAAGATCAATCCTCAATTACCTTTCCCTTCAAGAGTCTTCCCCCCAAATATTAGCCTTATCTAATAGACCCCTAAGCCTGCCACATCTTCTTTGCCTGGTTAATTAACTCTCTTAATTTTTCTCCTTGTAATTTGCATGGTTCTTCCCCCAAAATGGAAAAATGATTTGAGTGATTTGAAGTCTTACTCTTGATAAGCATTTTTTTCTTCTCAAATCTAACCAATCATAAGAAGTGAAAGTGGGAGGAACTGAACACAAATAATCAAATTCTTAAACTTGGATGACAAATTAAAAGCTTATTAACAATTTAGATGAATATGTATGTTTGAAAATAACAACTCAACCTATCAAAGGTAGTACTTGCTAATTAGGCTATGGCTTTATGTATTATTTCAATTATTTTTCAAAGAATCTCTCAGATGTAGGCATTACCATCCCAATTTTGTCCAGGAGAAAATTAGACAACCTCAATGACATGTTCAAGATTCTTCAGTTAGTAAAAAGACCAGGCAAACCTAGACCTCTTCCTTACCATAACTGCTTCTCTGCTGGATAACAGAACAAGACCCTAAGAAGATCTTGATAATCTGTACCAAATCTAATGAGACATCATCCAAATGTAGCAAAACAGGAACTGAATTTGGTACCAAATGAATAATTTTAGGGAGCAAAATGGGAGCGACAAGGCCCTTGATTAGCAGAATCAAGTATGAAACACCTGGAGTTTGGCTGACAGTAAACTCAATAGGAGTCAATAGAGGTGTTAACATAAGGTGTAGTTCTGGCTGCTTCCCAGTTACTAGGGTCACATCAGAGTCCTATACTCCACCCTTGAAAAAGGACAGAAATAGACTAATAGGAAAACCACTGCCATATTAACTAGGAAATGCCTAAATGATTTAGGGTCTTAACCAAGAAAAAGGAAGATTCCAAGCCTACACAACAACTGTTTTCAAACACTGGAAAGATTGTCATGTAGAAATTAGGCTTGTTCTAAAGGACAGAGAAAAAAGCACAGCTGGCCCAATAACTCACAAGGCCCTTCTCAATTTAGCTCTTTCCTCCAGCCTGTGTCCTTCTCTAGTCTTCTATGTTCACAGTGGAAAAAATGGTTTAAACTCACTACATCAATTTCCTCAGCTCCTACTGGATCTTGACCCAGGGCATACAGATGGCCCATTAGCAATCCACTGATATGTTTCCTCTACAGTCACACGTGACCAACTAACTGTCAAGCCCACAAGGCTCTAGTTTTCATTTGACCCCACCTAATCCTCCATCAGTCTGCAATACTGTTAAATATTCTTTGGTTAAACACGCTTTTCTATCTTTCTCAAGAACACTGCTCCATCTGGATTTTCTTCTTTTTCTCTATTATTCTTTTTCAGAAAACTTTGAGGCTCTCTGCTTCTGGCCATCTCATAAATACTAGTATGTCCCAAATTATTTTTATATATTATATTAATTTTATACATTTGGCCCTCCTCTCATTCTACTAGTAGTTTTCACAGTATACTCATCCACTCCCAGGTCTTATCTTGCTTATACAGTTGACCCTTGAACAACACAGGTTTGAACTGCAGTGGTCCACTTACATGCAAATTTTTTTCGAGGTAAACACAGCACAGTATTATAAAGTAATTTTCTCTTCCTTATGATTTTATTAACATTTTTTTCTCTAGCTTACTTTATTGTAATACAGCATATAGTAATAACACAAAATATGTGTTAATTGACTGTTATTGCTAAGATTTTCACTCAACAGTAACTATTTGTAGTTAAGTTTTAGGGAAGTCAAAAGTTATACATGGATTTTCGATTGAACAGGGCATTGGTGTCCCTAATCCCCATATGCTCAAGGGTCAAGTGTAAATTACTAATTCACAAATCTGTATCTAGATTTCTCTCTTGGGGTCCAGGCAAGTATATCTAATTACCCACTAAATATCTCTCCTTGAATGTCACTCATTCAGTACATCTGGTCCCAAACAAAATTTTTAATCTCTCCTAATATAACAAATTTCTTATTTAGTAATTCACACTTATAGTGTGTAATAAATGAATGAATGAATGAATGCATGAATAAATAAATATAGTGTTTGTGGGAATGATATAGGGCAGGAAATTTTGGTCATATGTTTTCTTTATGAGAGATACACATACATATATACATATACACAACCACATCCTTCAAGCAAATGACAAACCAGAGGGGGTTATTTTTTTAAGATGGATGGGTTTAGAATTGAAAAAAAAAAAAAAAAAAAGATAGATGGGTTTGGATTTCAAGACCTGAATTTATACATATAATAAAGTATGTGTATGAATCATCCCTAAAAACATATATATGTTGAAAACCAATCTAAGTGTGTGTGTGTGTGTATGTATGTGTATTATATACACACACACATATATATAAAAGGTAGTATAATTTTGTTTTTGCTATGGAACTTTATGTTCAAATGAAATACTATTAGAAACTATTAGGAATCAGAGCTTCTCTGATTAAAGGGGAAGAGTATGGGGAAATGGGCCCTTTTCTTCTGCTTCCTCTGCAACTTTCACACACCAGGGAACCACTAGGGCATGTATTTTCACAGTCACAAACCTGCATGATGCATGAGTAGATGGAATTACTTAAGTTACAACTTTGGCTAAAGAGTTTTTAAGTGTGGAATACATATGAAATTATATTTTTACTAAAATTTTCACAAAAAACCAGCCCCAAAGTATAGAGCAATATATTATAGCAGTTATACAATAGCAATCAAAGTAATTTAGGCTGATTTGTAAGTCATCATATAGTTTTAAAATGATATGTTTAGCTTTCTATTTATCATCTTACTTACAGAAGTCAAACTGAAGTCTTCATGGATACTTCCAAACAAATCAGGAGAAGAAACGTCAACAGAAAGACTAAATACAAAAACAAGTAAGAGAACAGTGACAATTAAAGTTAATAATTAAAAAATGTTAATATTAAAAATGTTAATATAATGTTATATGCTTATTACACCTCAATTAAAAAATGCAATAAACCCTATGTAAATTTGACTTTAAAATCTTGGTCAAAAATCTCATAACTCTGTTTTTTATATTAAACAATTAACAGCTCAAAGTAGACACTATAGGCTATCTATTAACAGAGGCCATATGACATTTGCTTTTGGACCTTCCCAATACTCAGTTAAATTTTTTAAAAATCACCAAAGGGGAAAATACCAAATAGTTTAGTTTTTAGGTATAGACTAAATTAATTGAAATGTTTTTGCCTATCAGAATCTCCAGAGGGCTTTTTCAAGCTCATTTTCATAGTAAATCACTTATAGGTGAGTTGAGTTAGGAAATTAGTTAATAACCAACAAGTGACCAGATATACAAAATTGCAGGGAAGGATATACTATAAATCTACTGATTAATTGATATAATAGAATCATAATAAACACTTCTGTGAAAATTCTTTTCTTTAAACGTAACCAATGGATTTTAGATTCATATGGAACACTAAATAGATGAAAATAATAAATAATATCTTAACAGAAGCAATAAAAGGGTACCAATCTTAAAAACAATAAAAAAATGAACTAAAGAACATTAAAATAACACAAACTGGTATAAAACATATATGAATGAATGGAACAGAAAATACAGTTAAGAAATATATAGAGAACCCTAAAGACTTCACCAAAACTACTAAAATTAATAAATGACTTTAGTGAAATCATAGGATATAAAACCAATGTGCAGAAATCTGTTGCATTTCTATACATCAATAATGAAGCAGCAGAAAGACAAATTAAGAAAAAAATCCCATTTACAACTGCACCAAAAATAATAAAATACCTAGGAATAAACTAACCAAACAGGTGAAAGATCTGCACTCTGAAAACTAAAACAATGATGAAAGAAATTGAAGATGACACAAAGAAATGGAAAGATATTCCATGTTCATGGATTGGAAAAACAAATATTGTTAAAATGCCTATACTACCCAAAGCAATCTACACATAATGCAATCCTCATTAAAATACCAATAGCATTTTTCAGAGCTAGAACAAACAATCCTAAAATTTGTACAGAAGCACAAAAGATCCCAATTAGCCAAAGCATTCTTGAAAAAGAAAAGCAAAGCTGGAGGCATCACAATTCTAGACTTAAAGTTATACTACAAAGCTGCAGTGATCAAAACAGTTATGGTACTGGCACAAAAACAGACACATAGATCAATGAAACAGAATAAAAAACCCAGAAATAAATCCATATTATATGGTTAAGGCAAGAATAACCAATGGGAAAAGGACAGCCTTTTCAATAAATGGTGTTGGGAAAACTGGACAGCCACATTCAAAACAATGAAACAACCGCTTTCTTACACCATACACAAAAATAAATTCAAAATGTATGAAAGCCCTAAATGTGAGACTTGAAACTTTAAATCCTAGAAGGGAACACAGGTAGTAACCTCTTTGACATTGATCATAGCAACTTTTTCTAGATAACTTCCCTGATGCAAAGGAAACACAAACAAAAATAAACTATTGGACTATATCAAAATAAAAAGCTTCTGCACCCCAAAGGAAACACTCAACAAAACTAAAAGGCAACCTATGGAATGAGAGAAGGTATTTACAAATGACATATCCAAAAAAAGGTTAGTTTCCAAAAATTATAAAGAACTCTAAAACTCAACACCCAAAGAACAAATAATCCAATTTAAAAATAGGCAGAAGGGTGCCAGGGTGGCTTAGTCAGTTAAGTGTCCAACTCTTGATTTCAGCTCAGGTCATGATCTCACGGTTTGTGAGTTTTAGCCCCATGTCAGGCTCTGAGCAGACAGCATGGAGCCTGCTTGGGATTCAACCTCTCCCTGCTCCTCTCCCATCTCAAAATAAATACATAAACATTTTTTAAAAATAGGGAGAAGACATGAAAAGACATTTCTCCAAAGAAGAATCCAGATGACCAACAGACACATGAAAAGATGTTCATCACAAATCATCAGGGAAATGCAAATCAAAACTACAATGAGATATCACCTCACACCTGTCAGAATGGCTAAAATCAACAATACAAGAAACAAAAGATGTTGGCGAGGGTGTGGAGAAAAAGGAACGCTTATGTAGTATTAGTGGGTATCCAAATTGGTGCAGCCACACTGGTGCAGCCACTCTGGAAAACAGTATAGAAGTTCCTCAAAAAGTTAAAAATAGAACTACACTATGATCCAGCAGTTGCACTACTGGGTCTTTCCCCAAAGGATACAAAAGTACTGATTCCAAGGGACACATACACTGTGATATTTATGGCAGTTTTATCAACAATAGCCAAATTATGGAAAGAGTCCAAATGTCTATCAACTAATGAATGGATAAAGAAGATGTAGTATATATGCAAAGGATTATTCCTCAGCCATTAAAAAAAAAAAAAAAAAAAAGGAATGAAATCTTACCATTTGCAGCAAGGTTGATAAAGCTAGAGAGTATTAAGCTAAGCAAAATAAGTCAGTCAGAGAAAGACAAATACATGATGATATCACTCATATGTGGAATTTAAGAAACAAAACAAAGAGAAAAAGAGAAAGCATGAGAAAGAGACAAACCAAGAAACAGACTCTTAATTTTAGAGAGCCGATGGTTACCATAGAGGAGAGAGTAAAGGGACAGGTTAAATAGGTGATAGAAATAAGGAGTGCACTTGTGATGAGCACCACGGGATATATGGAATTATATTGCACACCTGAAACTAATGTAACACCGTATGTTAACTATACTGGAATTTAAAATAAAATAAATAAAAAGTTCAGAAATATATTGCACTATTTAGTAGAATTCAATGGTGTCTGAAACAGAAATTGCAACAAAATAATACGGAAAGAAAGACTTATTAATCAACAATATTAGCAAACTGATTAACAATACAAGTTCTTGGTGGATTATGTTAAATATATAAAATCAAATCAGAAAAACTAGAAGAGTTAAGTATTTATTAGGTCTCAGAGAAGTAGTAGTATTATATACCTAAAGGCAAAAACCAATACCAAGAAAATCACAAAAATGGAAAACTTCTGAAATTATCAATTACAGATATAAGAGGCATCTATTTCAGTATTTAACCTTAGGTGCAGAAAAGTTACACGTGTCAAATACATTCAGGTATCATTCAGATAAAATAGATTTCTGAAAGACCCTATAGAACAACATTATAAAATAATTATTACCAGAATTCATAAATATTAACAATCAAAATGTGTTCTTCTGGAGCTCAAGTAACTAAGCCCGGCCCTGACTTAATTCTACTAGCAAAATTAGTCTTTAACAAAAGTATTGCTAAATCTCTAACACCAGAATTCTAAAGGTTATCAACTAGGAGTTATATATTTTAATTTTCATTCTTATTATTTATAAAACTTGTTCCTTTCAATAATTAGTAAGCTAATAAGGTGTTCAGTTTGCTCAACATGTCTCTAGCAATACTAATTAAGATGAGTTCAGAAGATAAATCATATAAAAAATATAGGTCAAATATATAAAAATATGATTTCAACATACGCCATCTATCTCTTCCATTGCCTTAGGATATAAGATCACATATAAAACATTATTCTGTATTTTTAATCTTCCTAAATACATCAATGAGGTTAGTGTTAGTTTACTTACTGTGTAGTATCTACATCTGCATCAGGCTTAGTGCTCAACTGTTCCAGACAGTATATAAAAATCTAAGTCAAAAATAAGAAGTTTCAGTGGCATGAACTCTTAGATACTGATATATTTGGACATTAAAACTAATTTTATGTAAATAGAAAACCAGAAATATATATACTGTGTTATATATGTATGTACGCATGTATATCTCCCAGAAGTGATAGAATATATATCCTATATATATACTGTTTATGTATGCTCTGGGTATATATATGACAATGTATATAACATAAGTGATGGTCAATTAAAAGCATCTGTGTTTTTCTCTGACTATAAAATCTTGAATATATTTTAGGAAAAAGACCTTTTCCTTCCTCTCATCCACTCAGTCACATGCTCAACTTTATTAATGTCCTGACTAAGCGCTGGTTCCAATCAAAGAATTTCATACTCTAGATACGGTATAAACAACTATCACATCATTGAATTTGTGCTCTAAGAGAAATAAATGTAAAGTACAATGAGAACACAAAAAAGCAAGTATAATATAAAGGGGTATTGCTAGAATAAATTGGAATTAACCATACCTTGAACTTTATTTTTGTTACCTTACTTCCTATAAACTATAATGGACTCAGATAAGATGAAAAAAGAATACACATTCAATATATGTTATACATGTATTATTAATAGGAGGAAGTTTACTATAATTTGCATTATTTCAGGCTTCAGGGCATCAGTACTTTTACATATTACCTGCATGATATTGATGCTGAGTTGACAAACCTCCTCCTGTGTTTTAGGTTGTTGAAAGACCTATAAGGAAGAATTTTGATGAAAGTTTTTAGATTTAGCTAAGAAAACAAAACTTTTTCTTTGTGAAGTTCCATATAAAAAAATCACTTATGGGAAACTTCTTCCAGTGTGGGTAACCTTACTCCAAAAGGGACAGGTATGAAGAGCTGCCCTACAGGCAGTGTTTTGGCACCTGTGTAAGACACTGACATGGAGCTGGTTGACAACATCCAGGTCAGTTATTCTCTCTGTATACAAAGTGCCAACAATTCTAAGTACTCTACCTACAACACTTACATTCACATTTTAACTTCCATCAGCCTATCTGGGAACCAAGAAATCGACACACAAAATCAAATAAAACAAATAAGTATCTGAGGGAAAAGGTCTTTTGTGCTGAAATGACTCATTTACAACTGTGATTCCCAAGGGGTCCTGGGAAAGTCTGAAATAGAAGTTGAATTTAATAGAAAACTTACACTGGCTTCTCCAGGCTTGCACTCTACAACTCCTTTAAGTGACTGCAGAGAATGTATAATGCACTGTTCAAACTGACATGGCTGAAGGAAAAAAAAAAAAAGTACATTACCTTAAAATTCAAAAACAATTAATGGTTATTAAGACATTTAACAGAAGCAAATTATGGCCCCAAACTCTCAATTTTACAGATTTATTGAAAGGAAAACAGATGCAAACAACTTGACAAATAATCTCCTACCGATCAAGATTTAGATTTGGCAAGTTTGCACTTGATATTTAAATATGGGTAAATCTTAACTCTAAAGTACATCTAATTCAAATAGAACAGAAATCAGGTATAATTAAAATTCTTCTTAAAAATCCTACTCTTCTAAGAGGGAAATGACTTGATGAAGAACAGATACAGCAAGTTTATATTTTAAACACTACTTTGAAGATATATTCTGAGCTCAATCTTCCAGATCTTTCACATCTCTGGTAGTGTTCAACAAAATTTAATGTTACTAATAATGATTTGTAGAAGGTCCAGGAAATTCAATTCAAAAGTCATTACAGTCATTTTTCATATACATTAAGTCATAAAATAAGTGAAGATATGTCCAACAACTGGCATTCAGATAAATCTGAATGAATTGTAACATCTTAGCTCCTACTGTACTTAAGGTTTCACTTTGTGCTAGGCATACTCTACGTGATGGGGATATAGGAGTAAGATTGAGTTCTCATCAAGTGTATGCTCTAGGATAAGAGTCACAACCAAAAAAGTCACAGTCAACAAAACTGTTACTTTTTACCAAAAAAAAAAAAAAATACAGAAATAAGTCAACTACAAACTAGAGTAAGTGCCATGGGAAAAAAAAAAAACCAGAACTCAGAAATGATGATGATGGAGGGGAATCTGCTCTAACTAAGATGGTCAAAGAAGAGCTCCCTTAGACAGTGAGAACATTTAAGTGGAGACTTGAAGGGCAAGAGGACTCAGCCCCATAAACGATAAGGGAAGGGAGTGGTGAGCTCAGGGAGACAGGGCAATATGTACACAGGCCAGGGAGGGCAGAGCCTAAAGGAACTGAGAAACCACAAGAACAGCAGTGCATCACAACCACTAGGCATGAGTTTGGCAGTACAAGATGAGGCTAAGGGTCTGGGTTTCACTCAGACAGAGGGCTGTATAAGACACATAGTTGAGGGGCGCCTGGGTGGCTCAGTCGGTTAAGCATCTGACTTCGGCTCAGGTCATGATCTCGCGGTTCGTGAGTTCAAGCCCAGCGTCGGGCTCTGTGCTGACAGCTCAGAGCCTGGAGCCTGTTTCAGATTCTGTGTCTCCCTCTCTCTCTCTCTGACCCTCCCCCGTTCATACTCTGTCTCTGTCTCAAAAATAAATAAGCGTTCAAAAAAAAAAAATTTTTTTTTTAAAAAGGCACATAGTTGAATTAAAAAAAAAAACAAAAAAACTCTGTGCAAAAATCCGGAGTCAGAACCTCTCCTCACTACATGCTTCAATTTGTTAAAAGAGATTGGGGAAAAAAACTGAACAGAAGAGACAAGTTTATTTTCTTACAAAAAGGAACCCAGATTTAATGAAAGCTAAAATAGTGCCTCAACATAATGTTATTTTAATACTGCACTTTGAAGCCACCAGAGGGCACCATAAAAAAACAAAACAAAACAAAACAAAAAACAACTTCTAAGTACAAAAAAAAAAAAAAAAGAATATGGGATAAAATACCAACTGCACAGAACTATTTCAAGAGGTATAATGTTTGTTAAATACCTGACCTAATGCCTCCAACTTACCCGCCTCAAAAGGTAGGAAAATCTAAGAATAATGGTGAAAATTAAATCCAAAATTCAACTGTGGGTAATTAAACCTGTTGTTACCTGGATTTTTTGCATTAATATTTGGACTAGATTTTCTTAATTTCTTTTTATATCTACACTAATACAATAAATGGATAATACCAGAGAACTGATTTAGTAGTTTCAGTTAAATTGGGAGTAATGATAGTCTAAACATCTGCTATTTCTTTTTTCTAAAGAGAAGCAGTGCTATTTCTGCATGTTGTCAGTGAATCATCCAATTTAGCTGACTATAAGAGCTATCACAAATCATTCCAGTTCTTATGAAAGAAAAAAATTCTCAAAATTATCCAAATTGAAAAAAGCAGTACACATTTTCAATATGAAAAGAAAGCAGGATGCTTTCAAAAAAGCTGTTTCAGAGCACTGAAGTGAGGTTCAAATTAAATATACACTACTTCGGGGGTGCCTGGGTGGCTCAGTTGGTTGAGGGTCCGACTCTTGATTTCGACTCAGGGCCTTGGGATTGAGCCCTGAGTGAGGCTCCACGCTGAAAATGTAGCCTGCTTAAGACTCTCACACTCCTCTGAAGGGTCTACCTCCCTCCAGGTGCTGCAGACCCCTCCCCAGGGGACCACGAAGAAAAAGCTATCTGAGCGTGCCCCTCCCGCCCCTGTGCACCTTGCAGATCCACCCCAGCGAATAAGCCAGATCCCAATGAAGCAGCACCACAAGTCTGGCAGTGTGCAAAGAGCCCAGACAGGGGCCACACCACTCCACAGCGAGTTCTGCCCCTGGGAGAGGGGAAGATAAGGTACACACCAGTCAGACTGTGGCCCCAGTGGTGGGCTGGGGACAGACATCGGGTCTGACTGTGGCCCCGCCAACTAACACAAGTTACTCCAGACAACACAGGGGAAGTGCCTAGCAGTTCCACACCACTCCAGGGACTAACCAAAATGACAAAACAGAAGAACTCTCCTCAAAAGAAACTCCTGGAAGTAGCGACAGCTAACGAATTGATCAAAAACGATTTAAGCAATATAAGAGAACAAGAATTTTGAATAATAGTCATAAAATTAATCGCTGGGTTTGAAAAAAGTATACAGGACAGCAGAGAATCTATTGCTACAGAGATCAAGGAACTAAGAAATAGGAGGAGCTAAAAAATGCTATAAATGAGAAGCAAAACAAAATGGACACGAACACAGCTCGGATTGAAGAGGCAGAGGAGAGAATAAGTGAATTAGAAGATAAAATTATGGAAAAACAGGAAACTGAGAAAAAAAGAGATTAAAAAAATCCAGGAGTTTGAGGGGAGAATTAGAGAACTAAGTGATGCAATCAAACGCAACAATATCCATATAATACGAATTCCAGAAGAGGAAGAGAGAGAGAAAGGGGCTGAAGGTGTATTTGAACAAATCATAGCTGAGAACTTCCCTGATCTGGGGAAGGAAAAAGCACTGAAATCCAAGAGGCACAGAGAACTCCCTTCAGACGTAACTTGAATTGATCTTCTGCATGACATATCATAGTGAAACTGACAAAATACAATAAAGAGAAAATTCTCAAAGCAGCTAGGGATAAACATGCTCTAACTTACAAAGGGAGACCCATAAGACCAGTGGCAGACCTATCTACTGAAACTTGGCAGGCCAGAAAGGAATGGCAGGAAATCTTCAATGTGACGAACAGAAAAAATATGCAGCCGAGAATCCTTTAAGCAGCAAGTCTGTCATTCAGAACAGGAGGAGAGATAAAGATCTTCCCAAACACACAAAAACTGAAGGAATTCATCACCACCAATTCATAGCCCTACAAGAGATCCTAAGGGGGATTCTGTGAGTTAAATGTTGCAAGGACATCAAAGTACCAGAGACAACACCACAAGCATGAAACCTACAGACATCACAATGACTCTAAACCCATGTCTTTCAATAATAACACTGAATGTAAGTGGACTAAATGCTCCAAACAAAAGACATAGGGTATCAGCATGGGTAAAAAAATGAGACCCATCTATTTGCTGTCTACAAGAGACTCATTTTAGACCTGAGGACACCTTCAGATTGAAACTGAGGGGATGGAGAACTATCTATCCACCATGCTACTGGAAGTCAAAAGAAAGCTGGAGTAGCCATACTTATATCAGACAAACTAGACTTTAAATTGAAGGCTGTAACAAGAGATGAAGAAGGAGATTATATAATAATTACAGGGTCTATCCATCAGGAAGAGCTAACAATTATAAATATCTATGTGCTGAATATGGGAGCCCCCAAATATATAAAACAATTAATCACAAACATAAGCAACCTTATTGATAAGAATGTGGTAACTGCAGGGGAGTTTAATACTCCAGTTACAACAATGGATAGATCATCTATACACAGGATCAATAAAGAAACAAGGGCCCTGAAGGATACATCGGATCAGATGGACTTGACAGATATATTTAGAACTCTGCATCCCAAAGCAACAGAATATACTTTCTTCCCGAGTGCACATGGAAAATTCTCCAAGATAGATCACAAACTGGGTCACAAAACAGCCTTTCATAAGTATAAAAGAACTGAGATCATACCATGCACACTTTCAGACCACAATGCTATGAAATTTTAAATCAACCACAGGAAAAAGTCTGGAAAACCTCCAAAAGCATGGAGGTTAAAGAACACTCTACTAAAGAATGAATGGGTCAACCAGGCAATTAGAGAAGAAATTAAAACATATATGGAAACAAATGAACATGAAAATACAACAATCCAAATGTTTCAGGATGCAGCGAAGGCAGTCCTGAGAGGAAAATACATTGCAATCCAGGCCTATCTCAAGAAACAAGAAAAATCCCAAATACAAAATCTAACAGCACACCTAAAGGAAATAGAAGCAGAACAGCAAAGACACCCCAAACCCAGCAGAAAAAGAGAAATAATAGACATCAGAGCAGAAATAAACAATATAGAATCTTAAAAAAACCTGTAGAGCAGATCAATGAAACCAAGAGTTGTTTTTTTGAAAAAATAAAATTGATAAACCTCTAGCCAGGCTTCTCAAAAAGAAAAAGGAGATGACCCAAACAGATAAAATCATGAATGAAAATGGAATTATTACAACCAATCACTCAGAAATACAAGCAATTATCAGGGAATACTATGAAAAATTATATGCCAACAAACTGGACAACCTGGAAGAAATGGAAAAATTCCTAAACACATACACACTTCCAAATCTCAAACAGGAAGAAATAGAAAGCTTGAACAGATCCATAACCAGCGAAGAAATTGAATCAGTTATCAAAAATCTCCCAACAAATAAGAGTCCAGGAAGGATGGCTCCCTGGGGAATTCTACCAGATATTTAAAGCAGAGATAATACCTATCCTTCTGAGCCTATTCCAAAAAATAGAAAGGGAAGGAAAACTTCCAGACTCATTCTATGAAGCCAGTATTACTTTGATTCCTAAACCAGACAGAGACCCAGTAAAAAAAGAGAACTACCGGCCAATATCCCTGATGAAGATGGATGCAAAAATTCTCAATAAGATACTAGCAAATCGAATTCAACGGCATATAAAAAGAATTTCACCATGATCAAGTGGGATTCATTCCTGGGATGCAGGGCTGGTTCAACATTCGCAAATCAATCAACGTGATACATCACATTAACAAAAGAAAAGATAAGAACCATATGATCCTGTCAATTGATGCAGAAAAGGCCTTTGACAAAATTCAGCACCCTTTCTTAATAAAAACCTTGAGAAAGTCGGGATAGAAGGAACATACTTAAACATCATAAAAGCCATTTATGAAAAGCCCACAGCTAACATCATCCTCAATGGGGAAAAACTGAGAGCTTTTTCCCTGAGATCAGGAATACGACAGGGATGCCCACTCTCACCGCTGTTGTTTAACATAGTGTTGGAAGTTCTAGCGTCAGCAATCAGACAACAAAAGGAAATCAAAGGCATCAAAATGGGCAAAGATGAAGTCAAGCTTTCACTTTTTGCAGATGCCATGATACTATACATGGAAAATCCGATGGACTCCACCAAAAGTCTGCTAGATCTGATACATGAATTCAGCAAAGTAGCAGGATACAAAATCAATGTTCACAAATCAGTTGCATTCTTATACACTACTAATGAAGCAACAGAAAGACAAATAAAGAAACTGATCCCATTCACAATTGCACCAAGAAGCATAAAATACCTAGGAATAAACCTAACCAAAGATGTAAAAGATCTGTATGTTGAAAACTATAGAAAGCTTATGAAGGAAACTGAAGAAGATACAAAGAAATGGAAAAACATTCCTTGTTCATGCATTGGAAGAATAAATATTGTTAAAATGTCGATACTACCCAAAGCTATCTACACATTCAATGCAATCCCAATCAAAATTGCACCAGCATTCTTCTCAAAGCTAGGACAAGCAATCCTAAAATTTGTATGGAACCACAAAAGGCCCCGAATAGCCAAAGTAATATTGAAGAAGACCAAAGTGGGAGGCATCACAATCCCAGACTTTAGCCTCTACTACAAAGCTGTCATCATCAAGACAGCATGGTATTGGCACAAAAACAGACACATAGACCAATGGAATAGAATAGAAACCCCAGAACTAGACCCACAAAAGTATGGACAACTAATCTTTGACAAAGCAGGAAAGAATATCCAATGGAAAAAAGACAGTCTCTTTAACAAATGGTGCTGGGAGAACTGGACAGCAACATGCAGAAGGATGAAACTACACCACTTTCTTACACCATTCACAAAAACAAACTCAAAATGGATAAAGGACCTGAATGTGACACAGGAAACCATCAAAACCCTAGAGGAGAAAGCAGGGAAAAACCTCTCTGACCTCAGCCGAAGCAATTTCTTACTTGACACATCCCCAAACGCAACGGAATGAAAAGCAAAAATGAATTACTGGGACGTCATGAAGATAAAAAGCTTCTGCACAGCAAGGGAAACAATCAACAAAACTAAAAGGTAACCAACGGAATGGGAAAAGATATTTGCAAATGATATATTGGACAAAGGGCTAGTATCCAAAATCTATAAAGAGCTCACCAACTCCACACCCGAAAAACAAATAATCCAGTGAAGAAATGGGCAGAAAACATGAATAGACACTTCTCTAAAGAAGACATCCAGATGGCCAACAGGCACATGAAAAGATGCTCAACATTGCTCCTCATCACGGAAATACAAATCAAAACCACACTCAGGTATCACCTCACGCCAAAATGAACAAACAGGAGACTACAGATGCTGGCGAGGATGTGGAGAAATGGGAAGCCTCTTGCACTGTTGGTGGGAATGCAAACTGGTGCAGCCACTCTGGAAAACAGTGTGGAGGTTCCTCAAAAAATTAAAAATAGACCTACCCTATGACCCAGCAGTATCACTGCTAGGAATTTACCCAAGGGATACAGGAGTACTGATGCATAGGGGCACTTGTACCCCAATGTTTATAGCAGCACTCTCAACAATAGTCAAATTATGGAAAGAGCCTAAATGTCCATCAACTGATGAATGGATAAAGAAATTGTGGTTTATATACACAACGGAATACTACGTGGCAATGAGAAAGAATGAAATATGGCCTTTTGTAGCAACATGGATGGAACTGGAGAGTGTTATGCTAAGTGAAGTAAGTCATACAGAGAAGGACAGATTCCATATGTTTTCACGCCTATGTGGATCCTGAGAAACTTAACAGAAGACCATGGGGGAGGGGAAGGAAAAAGAAAAAAAAAAAAAGGTTAGAGTGGGAGCCAAACCATAAGAGACTCTTAGAAACTGAGAACAAAGTGAGGGTTGATGGGGGGTGGGGGTGGGTGATGGGTATTTAGGAGGGTACCTGTTGGGATGAGCACTGGGTTTTGTATGGAAACCAATCTGACAATAAATTTCATATTAAAAAAAAAAAAAAGATGCTCAGTCTCTCTCCAACACTCCTCATTCATGTTCTCTCTCTTAAAAAGCAAACATAGGAGAGACCTAAACCTTATTAAACAAATAAATAATAAACAAACTTCAGCTGAAATAAGTCATAGTGAGGCAAAGTTCATTTCATTTCTTTTTTTTTAATATATGTTTAGTTTTGAGAGAGAGACAGAGTGTGAGCAGGGGAGGGGAAGAGAGAGAGGGAGGCAGAGTCCCAAACAGGCTCCAGGCTCTGAGCTGTTAGCACAGAGCCCAACATGGGGCTCGAACCCATGAACTGTGAGATCATGACCTGAGCTGAAGTAGGTAGCTTAACTGACTGAGCCACGCAGGCGCCCCTCTTTTTTTCTGTTTTGTTTTGTTTAATGTTTACTTATTTTCTTCAGAGAGAGAGAAAGTGCTACCAGCATGAAGCCCGATGCAGGGCTCGATCTCACAAACCATGAGATCATGACCTGAGCCAAAACAAGAGTTGGGTACTTAAATGACTGAACCACCCAGGTGCCCCTATGTTACATATTTTTTTACCTACATCTGGCTAGACGATATAATGGCTGACATCAGAAGGGTAACTTTCTCTGGGTCATTCATCCACAAAGTTTAGTCTTCTAGCTTTTATGTGTGACAAACATGAAATTAGTTATTCTATGGTTCCAGTTTCTTACTATTATAGTCAAACTTTAAGTGGACTACAAACAAGTTTCTACAACATTTCAAAGTATTTTCAAAGAGGTTTATCTATTATAATCAAACAACCAAAGTTAGATGTGGCAGCTACCAGATAAGCACTAACCGGGAGAGGGGGAAAGTGGCTTCTTTAAGACTGCATGGCTAATGGGGTGCCAGGCTAGGTCAGTCAGAAGGTCATGTGACCCTCAATCTCAGGGTCATGAGTTTCAGTCCCACATTGGATGCAACGATTAAATAAATAAACTTAAAAAAAAAGAAGAAAAAAGATTGCATGGCTGTTATGTGACAGAACTATGGACTGAACCAGATTATGATTCCAAATCCAGGGCAGCACATTTTCCTCCATATGAGCACTGTTCAAAAGAAGTATAATGTGAGCCACAAACATAAGTCATATATATAATTTAAGAGTTTCCAGTAAACACATTAAGAATATTAAAAGAAAAATTGATTTTAATATAATTCAGGTTATGCAATATACCAAAATATTATATCATCATGTAATCAATAAAAAGTTGAGATATTTCACATTCTTTCTTTGTACTGAGTCTTATAATAACCATGTCTATAATGACTGCTATATTGGATATTGGACCATGCAGGTCTACTCTATGTCTCCTTTCTCTAAATATTTACTATGACAGAATTAGCTATAGGATAGTTTGTATATAAGCACTAATAATTATGAAAAGTAGAATAAGCCAAATAAAAGTAGTTTTTATTAAAAATAAATCCTTTAAAATATAATTGAATTTATTAAAACTAAATTTCCCTCATTTCAAACATGATTTAATTTACAAAAATTTGTAAGTAAGCACTGATGTTCTAAACCACATTGTTATATAAAGGTATATTTTAGTGTACTTAGGAGGGATAGGAGGAAAGAATTTCAACTTGTCAAAAATTTCCAACTCCCAAAGTAAGACTGTCAATAGGAAGTATACAATTATTTCAAAAAGTACAGCAATTTGAAGAACTGAAGAAATATTACATGAGATCATTCTGTCTCAACAACCTCACTCACCATGATTTTGTAAATTTGGGCAAGTCAAAACCATTTTATTCTAATTTCCTCACCTACTAAACAGGCAGAAACCTGACTGCCTCCTCCAGATTTATTTTCTCCATTTTTCTTACTAAGGTAAAACAGAAATTGTTGGGATTAGCAATGTGCTCTGCTAAAAAACAAAAAAAAAACAAACAAAAAAAAAAACAAACAAAAAAACTCTGCATTTTTCCAGCCTCCACAGTAGATAGGGATGGGCATGTGAATCAATTCTAGCCAATTAGATGTGGGAAGAATTGTCAGCTATGGCTCCTGAAAAAGTGCTGGACTTTTCTCATGACAGAAATAAGGCCATGGTGGTTGGAAAGGCAATAGCATTCCTTTGATCATGAGGCCATTGTGAGACAAAAGCCACAATAAAGATCACAAAGAAGAAAGTCAGAAGGAGCCTTGTGTACTGACTGCATGATTAATCTGCCACACCAGTCCTAATTTCTTTAATATTAGAAGAAAAGGAAATGCCCATCTCCTTTAAAGACCCTGGATGTTTTAGCAGCTGAATGTCAATTTAACTGACACACCCACCTACAGGATCATTGTGGGAATCCATGAAACAGATGTGAAAACATGATAAATCATGAAAACTATTTTCAAAAGTATTTTGATAATCTATAAGTCCCATCTAAACAGATGATGACTCTAAAATGAATAGATCATGTTTATAATTGCCTGCCTGACCCATGTATATATCTGGAGAGGTTAGTTATTGTTGGTTTCTTTTGTTTTGGCTTAGGGGTCAGCAACAGAATTTTTTTTTCCCATTCTACTTTTCTGAAAAATTCAAGTTACTGAGAAACTTAGAATGAAGCACAATCTATTTTATTTTTTTAACTTATTGTCAAGTTAGCTAATATACAGTGTATATACAGTGTGCTCTTGGCTTTGGGAGCAGATTCCCATGATTCATCACTTACCATACAACACCCAGTGCTCATCCCAACAACTGCTCTCCTCAATGTCCATCACCCATTTTCCCCTCTCCCCTGCCATCCCTGGCACCAACCCTCAGTTTGTTCTCTGTATTTAAGAGTCTCTTATGGTTTTCCTCCCTCCCTGTTTGAACTATTTTTCCCCCTACCTTTCCCCTATGGTCTTCTGTTAAGTTTCTCAAATTCCACATATGAGTGAAAACATATGGTATCTATCTTTCTATGACTCACTTATTTCACTTAGCATAATACCCTCCAGTTCCATCCACATTGTTGTAAATGGCCAGATTTCATTCTTTCTCATTGCCAAGTAGTATTCCATTGTATATATAAACCACATCTTCTTTAACCATTCATCAATTGATGGACATTTGGGTTTTTCCCATAATTTGGCTATTGTTGACAGTGCTACTCTAAACATTGGAGTGCATGTGCTCCTATGGATCAGCACTCCTGTATCCTTTGGATAAATTCCTAGTAGTGCTATTGCTGGGTTGCAGGGTAATTCTATTTTTTTTTGAGGAACCTCCACACTAGTTTCCAGAGTGGCTGCACCAGTTTGCATTCCCACCAACAGCTGAAGCACAATCTATTTTAAAATGTAATGCAAATAAAATATAGTGACACATGATGAAGAAAGAGCACGCTAAAAGAAATCCACTGCTTTTATTAATTTTTAAATATTTGTAGTGTTAAGCAAAAATGAGTCTAAAAAAGAAAACTTTAAGAAGTTTATTTTTCTGTTTCCAGAGATGATTTAGAATTACAATGCAAAAAACATATGCTCCCTATTAATAAAATTAGTCATTTATTTTGAATATTATATACATTAATCATTAATCATTGAAAAGTATTTAAACTTACAAGAGAAGTCAGTCCTTCATTATCGACAATCCAGTCTTCCTTTTCAGCTAATCTCTTTATTTCTGCAGGGAAAATAAGCACACAGTACTTTTTATTTTAATTTCTCATTGAACTTTATATAAATAAAAATCTATAAAGGTCATGGTTTTTCATTATTTTATATAGATTTGTAAAAAAAAAAATGGAAGTAGGTAATAGGCATAAGACATATTTCTGGTAGACTCAAGTTTTTAAATGTATATTGTTTTTCTGGACATTTTTAATAAAACATTAACGTAAATAAATTTAGCCCCAATTGTAGACTGCTAGGCTAGGCTTAATGACAACTTTTGACAATGGTTTTTTACCTAAAGAGGACTCTTGATAATATTCAATATGTACAAAATAAGCTACAAAATGTTTTTTCCCAAAATATCTGATGAAAAATTTATATTGTTTTAATCCTATATACTTCTGATGACTGGCACTATGATTCTCACTTGGCTAAAGGAATCCTACCTGTCCAAACCTTTAGCATTTCATGCTGTCTCAGGTCCTTGTGGGGAACAAGTAAATGAATTCAGAGGATACTGCTGTTTCTCACCTGGATTCTACTCCTTTTCTGTTGACACAGTATATTTAGTCACCAATTCTTAGAGATGTGACCTTCTTACTCAAAAGTCTTGGTGACAGATAGTTATGGCGTATGTCATTTATAATGATGTTCTTGATTGTTTTCAACGATATTTAATATCCAGAAGGTGGCTTTGTAAAGATAACCTTGTTTTTTATGATTGTGTATACAAAATTTTTCCTGAAAATTCTAAAATGTATAAAGAAAACGAGCATCACCTATAATTTCTACTATGCAGAAAACTATTATTTATCTTTCTTCTGATTTTACATTCGTATTTCTAAATATCTAAAATGCACACACATTTTCAAAACTGGGATCATATGTTATATTCATTTTATACTATACTTTTTCTACTTAACATTTGCCATAAGAATGTTCTTATATCCTTAAATATTTTCAAATATATCCACCTTAATTTATGCATGGTCTGGCATCTCAAGTAAATAGATTTGAAAAGATATTCAAAGAAGGAAAAAAATTCTAGGGGTGCCTGGGTGGCTCAGTCGGTTAAGCATCTGACTTCAGCTCAGGTCATGATCTCATGATGGGTTCATGGGTTCAAGCCCTACATCAGGTTCTGTGCTGACAGCTCAGAACCTGGAGAGGCTGCTTCAGATTCCGTGTCTCTTTCTCTCTCTCTCTCTCTCTCTCTCTCTCTGCCCCTCCCCATCTTGTGCTTTGTCTCTTGCTCTCTCAAAAATAAATAAACATTAAAAAAAAAAAAAGAAGAAGGAAAAAATTCTATTGAGCAGCTACTGGTGATCTAAAATATTCAAGTTTCCATAAAAGGAATTTTCTCATTTTCAAGGATTAGGAGCTACAAAGAGGTGGGATATTCAGATAATCATTGTCTAGCAAATGTCATCAATTTCTCTTAACATACCTTCCGCTGTATGTTGCAATGTGACCATCACACAACGTACTCGGAGATCTAAAATGAGATCCTGGATAGTCTGTAACATGTCATTAGGAATTTCAAGGGCAGTCAATGATTCATAAGTAAGCCTGTAAAAGAGACACAAGAAAACAAAAGTGAGCAGAGTGAGATCTCAAAGCAATTCCTGTCATCAGTTTGGCCACTCTATATAATGATGCCTTATGGAGGTTATAAGCTACAATATTATATTGAAAGCAAGGGCAAAGTAAGACCATAACAAGAATTTTAATACAACAGTACCACTGAAATAATAAAAAAGATGCACATTCAGTAGGATATTCTCATCAAATGTAAGCAACAGGAAGGTTTAGGAGCTCAGGTGCTCTAGCACTGAGGAATATATTGAGGAAATACTAGAGGCAAAAGGACAGAGTAAAATTCTTTGGTCTTTTTTTTTCAAAAGGCAAAAAAAAATTTACCCCTTTTTAGAAGACATTCTTGTTAAAAAAGATATTCCATATTTACCTTATGGTCTGGATGATATGAGCAAGCCACTGTCCTGACAGCTCAGACTTTACCTCCCAGCCTCCATACTGCCTCACTCCACACTCTGGGATGCTAAGTGGGAGCAGGGCTCCACGGATCAACTTCACAAGACACTGCATTACTTCTTGAATCATTTTCTAGACAATGATGAAAGTAAAACTGCATTAAAAGTCATTAATTTGATTAAATCAACTAAAGGACTCTGCCTGAACAATGATGAATAGTTCGAACATAAAGTTTTCTAGCAACTTTGGTTGAGAAAATCCTATCTTGTGAAAAAGTCTACACGCTTATCCTTAACTTACCTTAAAATCATTTTGTCTTTGCCTTACATTCTTTGATCTTTCAATCTGGCCTGATTTCTCTGCAGTCTTAAAAATCAAAACAGCAAAATAAAATATATTAGTTATCTCTAGAAATAATGTATAAAAATAAGAAATACTTTAGCAGCTGTATATAAAGAGAGCATTGTATACGGTTGTAACTTGATTAAAAGGAATGTATAAGACAAAATCTAAGTTTGTGACTTAAAAACAGACTTAATTAGAAAACCTTTCTTATTCCAACAAGAAGTTACTTATCCTCCTAAAACCTTTAAGTGCAATTCGTATAAATAAACCTAAGCATTAAGCTGAAATTACCTTTTCCGTAGGTGAATTTCATGTGCCATGCTCATCAACAATTTTATATATTGTTAAGCCTAAATCATACCCAAGACAACATTTTCAACCCTATTTTTCATTAGCTGGTACAGAAGTAAAAGGAAGAGTAAACTCTGGATTAATGTCT
The DNA here is from genome assembly GCF_018350155.1 of Leopardus geoffroyi. Lineage (NCBI taxonomy): Eukaryota > Metazoa > Chordata > Mammalia > Carnivora > Felidae > Leopardus > Leopardus geoffroyi. The sequence continues at coordinate 28,382,316 of NC_059332.1, read as the reverse complement.
AAGAATCTTAGGATATCCATTCCCTTCCCTTAAACATTTATAAATAAGCATTATATTTGGCATTTTATTTTTACAAAACTAAAAGTCACGATTCTTCTTTCAGGGATTTTACTGTATAATTTAGGAGAGAATATATTCTAGAATCCTAGAATTAAATTTTTATTTGTTTCCTGCTAGCCGTACTTTCCTTTGATATTCCTTTCTCCTTAAAGTAATATTTGGAAGACTACACTGATTAAAACAGAAATCTATTCAATTGGATTTCATTTAACTTTTTATTCCCAAATTTTCTAACAACTAAATATTACCATATAACATGTCTGGGAAGGGCAAGCCTAGAAAACTTTCCAAATAAAGGAAAAATAACAAGATGGTATGATGTAAACGAAAATTCTGATAATTCATTAACATAACGCAAAATTATCCTTTAAAGTTGAAATGCTTATGTATTATTGGTTAGAGACATGTCAAAAGAACTTTCAAGTTAAGAACAACTGCATTATAGGGGCGCCTGGATAGCTCAGTCAGTGAAGCGCCCAACTCTTGATTTAGGCTGAGGTCAAGATCTCACAGTTTGTGAGTTTGAGCCCCACGCCCAACTCCTCATTGACTGTGGAGCCTGCGTGGGATTCTCTCTCTCTCTGCCCTTCTCCCCCTCTCTCAAAATAAACTTAAAAAAAAAAAAAAGATTATAAATGATTATGATACTGACATCAAGTTGATTTTAAAATACAATGTTATAGGGGCGCCTGGGTGGCGCAGTCGGTTAAGCGTCCGACTTCAGCCAGGTCACGATCTCGCGGTCCGTGAGTTCGAGCCCCGCGTCGGGCTCTGGGCTGATGGCTCAGAGCCTGGAGCCTGTTTCCGATTCTGTGTCTCCCTCTCTCTCTGCCCCTCCCCCGTTCATACTCTGTCTCTCTCTGTCCCAAAAATAAATAAATGTTGAAAAAAAAAATTAAAAAAAAAAAAAATAAATAAAATAAAATACAATGTTATATATATCTTTTGTATAAGCTAGAGAAACAATGTATAGAGTTCATTATTATGATGAATATTACTAATGTGAATGACTAAAAGAAGGGTAAGGATTGCTAAATGTTTTCGACAAAAACCATCAGATGTACCTAATAAAAAGCAGTCAACATACATATACATACATACCTCTTCAGGCTCTGATTTACATTTATTTTACAATTTTATATTAAACTGTAGGTTTTTATCATTTAAAAACATTTTTTGGGGGGCGCCTGGGTGGCTCAGTCGGTTGAACGCCCAACTTTGGCTCAGATCATGATCTCATGATCAGGAGTTTGAGCACTGTGTCGGGCTCTGTGCTGACAGCTCAGAGCTTGGACCCTGCTTCAGATACTGTGTCTCTGGCTCTCTCTGCCCCTCCCCCACTCACACTCTCTCAAAAATAAACATTTAAAAAAATTTTTTTAATTTTAACATTTATTTTTGAGAGACAGAGACAGAGAGTGAGCAGGGAAGGGGCAGACAGAATCCAAAGCAGGCTCCAGGCTCTGAACAAGCTGTCAGCACAGAGCCTGATACAAGGCTCAAACCCAGGAACTGTGAGATCATGACCTGAGCCGAAGTTGGACGCTCAACTGACTGAGCCATCCAGGCGCTCCTATCATTTTGTCTTTGTAGAAATGCACGTTTGCTTTAAAAGATAAAAGTTTAATTTTTGAAAAATCTAAACCTAAAATTCACTTCAATAATGTCAATAAGCCAATTCCTAAAATTTACTAGGCAACAACACTCAAAATTCTTTGAACACCAGGATTTAATTCAGAAGCTGATGTTTTTGTCCCTTTATTTTTAAGACAAATGAGAAGTAATTAAAGTGTTTTAAAGCAACAGTGAGAACTGACTAGAGGGGCTAATATTAGGAGCACAGCCAGCTAGGAGGATGCTACACTAACCAGGTGAGCAATCACAGCACCTTAGACAAAAGGAGGTGGAGCATGAACTCCTGTTGATGGCTTAGCCACAAGCTTCCAAGGTAGAGTAAACTGATCATGGCAATTCTACTGGGTATTGCAGTGAGAAAGGAGAGATGATGTCAAGAGTGACTGCCATCTGAGTCATGACTACTCAGGTAAGTCCAACCAGCCTTGAATGTCTGTTAGCCTACTTTCTGTTTCTGTCAAGTGTGATGCTCTGATTCAAAGTAACACTTTGGGCAATATAGTGGCCTAGGTGTAGAAAAACAAATGAATGGCCACAGCCTTACTGAGGTGATGAATTAACTATTCTCTAAATAGTGCAGTTTGTCAGGTCTTAGTCCTAGGCACTTTTTTCTCTATACACTCTCACTAATTCATTCTCATGGCTTCAAATATCATTTCTATGTAATGCCTTCTATTTTGGATTCTGCACTCAATTCCAACATGTGTGGGTAGGGGTAGGGGCCTCCCCTTAAAAACAAGCAGTTTTCCAGATACCAGCTGTGAGAAGTGACATGATTCATTTTCAGAAATACCAGATAAAAGCTGTGCTGTCTAGTAGCAAGAGATTTACAACCTATTGGAAATGCGTACGAACTGCCCGCCAAAAATGCAGTCCCAAACCCTTAAGACACTGCACTTCCTGGTTCCTCTTCCCCACCCCCTCTCCATTTTGCAGGCTTATTTTTCGAAGGCTTCACAATGAGTATGCATCAGAGAACTGAAGTCTCTGTGTCACCTCAAGGAATGTACATTTGTTACAAACAGACTACTTTTTGGCCTTACAAGGGCATAGGTGACTTCCCAGTAAGGCTATAACCTCTGTAGTACTCAGCCAATGAGGAATCAGGAGAAGGACTTCATGCTGGGAGATAAACTGCCTACTGTAACTGCCACCCACTCTTGCAAAAGTGTTGATTTAAAGCCTTGCTTCACTGTGCTCCGAGTCTCTGCATCCCTCCTTTGATTGGGGCAGTGGGCTTATTTGTCACACCAGCTGAGTGTCCTACAATTCAACTCACTTCTGACACTCTCTACCTGGGAATAAAGTGAGATCCCACAGGTAAGGGCTTAGTCCTACAAGATTTGTGCCACCCCCTCCCCCTAACACTTAGATGCCAATTTCAAGACCAGGTTGTTACCTGTGCTTCTGACCTACTGGCTATAGATTGGACATTCCCATGACTCGCTGCCTAGGTTCAAATAATTTGTTAGAATAGCTCATAGAACCCAGAAAATGTGTTCACTCACTCAATTACCAGTTTATTATAAAAGGATATAATTCAGAAATGGCCAGGTGGAAGAGATGCATAAGGCAAAGTATAGGAAAAGGGTGCAGAACTTCCATGCAGTCTCCAGGCAAGCCACCTTCCCTGAATTTCCAAAAATTCACCAACCTGGAAGCTCTCTGAACCCTGTCCTTTGGGTGTTTAAGGAGGTTTCATTAACATAGGCACAACTAATAAAATCACTGGTCATTGTCAACTGATTCAACCTCCAGCTCCATTCCTCTCCCAAGAGGTCTGAGGGTGAGACTGAAAATTCCAACCCTCTTCCTCCATAGGTGGGGACAAAAGTAACATAACATAACATAACATAACATAACATAACATAACATAACATAACATAACATAACATTACTTCTGCATTCCTCACTTAGGAAATTCTGAGGGTTTTAGGAGCTCTATGCCAGAAACCAGAAGACCAAATATATATTTCTTATATATAACCACAATGTCACACTTCCAAATTTATATTTCCAGCCCAAATCTTTCCTCTGAAGCCCAAATTTGAATATCAGATTGACTACTTGATGTCTCTTCTTGAATAATTCACAGGAATTTCAAATCCAATATATTAAAAGTGGAAAACTGCATGTTCTTCAAGTCTTTCTGATGAGGGACTATAAAGCATGCTGAGGGCCAACACAAGCTAGTACACTCCCCACCCCCAGGAGGGACACATGTGATATTCCTCAGGTACTCCTGGATGCCCAAGAACAAAGGAAAGAAAAGAAAACAAATGGCTAACTGATAAAGATCACAGTCATGCAGGACACAGTCTCCATCAGTTTACAAATACCTTAGTAAATTACAAGAAAAAGGCAATCTTATCAACAGCCTAATATCCAGAAACTTATAGACTCAAGTTTCCTGGAGCCCATAGTATCACCATCCCAACCATTCTGATGTGGGGAACAAATGCAAGAAGAAAAAGGCAGGTAAAATTAAATTTCTTTATAACCTGCAGCCCGCTGGCAAATACTTGAGGCAACACAAAGTATAACATTACTCCAGGAACTCCTTACTATCTATCTTAATGTTAATGCTTCGCTAGAGGGAAAAACAACCTTAGCTTGACAATAGGTAGGCCTCCAGTAATCTGTCAGTCTTCAGCACATGAAAGTCTCTTCCGAAACTTCTCTTTTAACTTTACCTCTCCCAAGTACATGGTATATAACCAGCCATACAACAACCCCAGTGCAGCTCTTTCTTCCCACAGGCTTTAATAAAATCACTTTTTTGCACCGAAAAAGAAAACCAAAGATGGAGGCATCAGAATTCCAGACTTCATGATGTACTACAAAGCTGCAGTCATCAAGACAGTATGGTACCAGCATAAAAACAGATACCCAGATCGATGGAACAGAATAGAGAATCCAGAAATGGACCCACAAACGTATGGCCAACTAAGTTTTGACAAAGCAGGAGAGAATATCCAATGGAATAAAGACAGTCTCTTCAGCAAATGGTGCTGGGAAAACTGGACAGCAACATGCAGAAGAATGAACCTGGACCACTTTCTTACACCATACACAAAAATAACTAAAAAAATGGATAAAAGACCTAAATGTAAGACAGGAAGCCATCAAAATCCTAGAAGAGAAAGCAGACAAAAACCTTTTTGACCTTGGTCGCAGCAACTTCTTACTCAACATGTCTCTGGAGGCAAGGGAAAAAAAAGCAAAAATGAACTATGGGACCCCACAAACCCCACTGTCACCTCAGAGCTTCATCATTTCTGACTTCATAAGTGGCATACCTACTCACTCAGGGGTCGGTCCATTTGGTAGCTCTATGTTAATTCCTGTCCTTATCTTACTCACCTGATTTATCAGTAAGTTTGGTCAACACTACTTCCAAAATACAAATGAAATCCATCATTTTCTTTCCAACTCCACTAACAAACCTTAATCCAACCACCATCATTTCCTGTCCAGACAGCTTGAACAGCTTACCCACTTCGATTTTTATTCCCTGACAATTCATTCTTGAATAGGTAACCAAAGTGGTCTTTTTAAAACCAAAACTCTGATCAGGTCACTCTACCACTTAGAGTCCATGCATGGCTTCCTACCACACTTGGAATATAAATCCTTTACCATGTCTGTACAACAAAGCCCTGTCAATTGGTCCCTGCTCAGTATACTCAGGATGTTATGACCTTCTGTTTTTTAAATATGCCAAACTCTTTTCCTTGGCTTTGCATGTAGCATTGTCTCTGCCTAATACATTTTTTCTCCGATTCTTCGTGAGGTTGTTTCCTTCTCATGCTTTGAGTTTTAGTTTCAATATCATCTCTACAGAGAGATCTTCCAGGATCTCCATCCCACTACTGACATTCTTTATCTTAGAACCCTATTTCTTTTATAGCTGTTAGCAAAATTTAGGATAATTTTTAAAAAAATTTATTTTGGGGAACACCTGGGTGGCTCATTTGGTAAAGTGTCTGACTTCAGCTCAGGTCATGATCTCATGGTTTATGAGTTTGAGCCCCGCATCAGGCTGTGCACTGCGCACAGAGCCTGCCCTGGATCCTCTGTCTCCCTCTCTCTCTGCCCCTCCCCCACTCATTTCTCTCTCTCTCTCTCTCTCTCTCTCTCAACATAATAAACATTTAAAAAAATTATTTTGGTTCTGTCTCTCCAGGAGGGGAGAGATGATGTTTATCTTGGTCATCTTTATATATATATTTTTTTTCAATTTATGCACGTGTGCGTTATGTGTACATGTACGTATACGTGTGTGTGTATGTAAATCTATCAGTGCCTGGCACATAGAGTGTTCAGGGTATTCATGAAATATTTGGTGAATGAAGGATCACCTAGGTTAGGGTTAGTGTTCTTCAGGACCTCCTGGGATATATTTCAGAAAGCCTGAGGGCCCTGAACAGTACTGTAATAATCTGAAGTTTTTCTTTAAAAAACTCAAAGTCCTGGGTCTCCACATGGCAGACAGGCCCTTTGAAGGGTATCTGCTAGGCATAATCCTATGATATACTCCTGAAAAGTCCAACAGACTTACTGTTCTCCTAGAGATTTAAGATATCAACAAAAGGGTATGCAGAAGTTTAAGAATTTCCTAGGGGTTAGGAGGACTACTGTAGGTGTGGAATTCAGATGTTGCTGAGGAGCCCTGTACCTACTGTGATGTCAGGAGGCACAAATGACACTGGAATTCTATACTGCAAAATCTAAGTTAAGGACCTTGTGATGGTTAAGTCTATATGTCAACTTGACTGCGCCCCATATTCCTTTAACATTATTCTGGGTAAAGTCTGTGAAGGTATTTTTGGATGAGATTAACATTTGAATTGGTAGGCTGAGGAAAGCAGATTGCCCTCCTTAATGAGGGTGGAACCCACCCAATCAGTGGAAGGCCCGAATACAACAAGAAAGCTGACCTTCCCTCCAGTAAGGGGGAAATCCTCCAGCTTGACTGCTTTGACTGAGGACACTGAACTGAAACACTGGTACTTCCTAGGTCTTAAGCCTCTTGGCTTTCAGACTGGAACTACAACATACGCATTCCTGGGTTTCCTGCTTGATTACTGCAGATTTTGGGACTTGTTAACCTCTATAATCATGTGAGCCAATTCCTTATGGTAAATCTTTCTCTATATACACAGTCAGATACAGAATCAACATCCTATTGGTTCTGTTTCTCTGAACCCTAACACACGCTGGTTTAGTATGTTGTGGACAAAGGGATGAAGCTCTGAAATAAAGGCACAATTTGTTTCAATAATGAGTCAAGCCAGTATAAAATTCTAAGTATACTGATCAGTTGGTGCCTTTCTAATTATATCTGTCACAGTACCTAATACTGAACTTTTTGTTTAATCGGCTAGTTATTTCATAGTCCTTCTGTGAAATATTTTTAAATCAAAGAAAAGAGTGAAAAGTAATTTTTAAAATTTGATTATTTATCAAAATTAAAACTAAATTTTGCCCATCAAAGAGGTATTAATGAGTGCATAATGGCATCTACTAGACAAAATAATCTGTGAACTTTAAGGACTGGTCTCCAAATATATAGAGAGTGGAGGGGGACAGGAATTAATTGTAAGGCATACCTCTTAAAATTATCAATTAAAAAAGTTACTTATTATTTTAATTTGATGAAGAGTCAAATATCTTTAACATACTGAACTGTATAATTTTTGCCCTGTTTTTAAAAGAAAATCTGATTTGGGAACATAAAGTGCATTTTAATCTACAATTTATGAGTTATGCAACTTAAAAAATGTCAATTACTAATGTTGAAAATTATTTGGATGCTTCACAATTTTTCATTCCAAATTATACTATATTTAAAATATGTCTAAAGGTGAGATTTCAAGCTACTGTTAACCATTTCTTTAAAAACCTTAACTCTTTCCTGCACACACAGACCAAAACTACTTTGTGGTGAGACCAACGGCTAGATTTCACTGTTTTGATTCATGTATGTTACTTCACATGGGCATGACTGGTTTGAAGAACCATTTTTTAAACTGTTGGAAACTCCATCTAAATATTTAACGGATGGGCTCTTAATAAAGCAAATAGTTACTATAACTAGAAAAAATTTTTCAGGTAAATTTTGTTTAAATATTACAGAGCTTTCTTGTATGAGTTTGAATACCAAGTATCAAAAACCTCAGAACTCTTCCCAGTTTTAATTTAATTAAGTTTCAGGATTTCACTAGTAAACTGACATGGTAGGCACACGTTCCTAACTCATCCATTCCTTTCTAGTACCCTTAGTGTCTTTCTAGCTTTTCAATAGAGGGTAAACAATTTAAAAACATGCCCAGATCTGCATAATGAATTACACTCAATTAACAATAATTACTATCAACTCTTAAAAGCTTACAAATACCACAGACATATCCAATTCAGTACAACTAATGTTTCACTAAAATATCCCAGATCAAGGGACACCTGGGTGACTCAGTTGGTTAAGCATCCGATTCTTGATTTCGGCTCAGGTTATTTTATTTTATTTTTTTTATGAAATTTACTGTCAAATTGGATTCCATACAATCGGCTCAGGTTATGATCTCACATGAGACTGAGTCTCAGGTGGGCTCGATTGTGAGACTGAGCTTTCAGCATGGAGCCTGCTTGGGACTTTTTCTCTTCCTTCCTTTCTCTCTCTCTCTCTCTCCCTTTCTCTCTGCCCCTCCCCTGCTCCCGCTCTCTGAATGAATGAATGAATGAATGAATGAATAAATACCCAGATCAAAAACTTGGGAATTTTACAACCTCCAAAAAGACTCAAAATAAGGCAACTACGATCCTTGTGTGGTAGGCCACCTACGGGAACCAATCAAATTGGAAGGAAGAAACATTTGACTGGAAACAAATAACTAGGTTTAAAATCCATTTCCTAAGGTACTAACTCTTTTGATGAGTCAATCTATCTTGACATTATTCACCATGACTCTAGTAGTTCATCAGTCCACTATTTCTTAATGCTACTAAACTTTGTTCCCTGAATACCTATTATGTGCCACGCCAATGAGATTTCAAGTACTGGAATAAATATTTTTTCCAAATAATAAGAGCACATTTTCATTGACCTGCTGGACACTGCTATAAGTACTTCACTGACATTAACTCGTTTAATTCTCAAACCAGAACTATACAACTAGGCATAAAGAAGTAAAGTTATTTGCCTAAGGTCACAGCTAGTAAGTGAAATATACTGGATGTTTCTATTAAAACACTTCATGTTCTGTAAGAGGAGCTGTGCACACAATCTGTCCAAGGCACTTAAATGGAAGCATCTACCTTTCCAGTTGTTATGAGCAATCAGGATTAGAGACAGAGTAGATAAGAAGGGGAAGTTATGCCATGATATGGGTGGTACAGCTGTTCCCCACTGTGGCAGAGGGCAAGAAATCCAAACCTGTCCTCAGCACACAGTCACACAACTCTCATGCAGCTAAGAGGAATAAAAATGCAAATTGATGGAGACATGTATGAAAGCAGAATGTTGAGAAAACTTTTTTCAGGACACCAGAAAAGCTGAAATTAAAACATTCTCTTCCTTGGTTTGGGAGGAGGTAAGATGGAGGTGTGTAGAAAATAGAGGTTTGTAGAAAATCCTAGGCTTGTCCTCAAATACCACTAGATAACTATCAAATCATTCTGAATACCCAAAAATCTCCCTGAGGACTGACAGAACAAACTATACAACTAAAGGAAGAGAAGAGGTCACATCAAGGAAGATAGGAAGTGCAGAGATGTGGTTTGAGGGACAAACAGATCACAAGTGCTGTGGAGGAGAGGAAGTCCTGGTCTTGGAGAAAGGCAAGAGAGAGAGTGGAGTGCCCAGGGAAATGAATAAGGAGAACACTTCCCCAAAGCCAGTGGCTGGGAAAATGAGAAGAGCTGATTTTTGTGAGTGTTTGCAACCAGTAGGGCTCAAAGACTGGAGTTGTAGAGGTTGGCAGGTTTGGCTGGGATAGAGACCTGAGGGCATTGCCCCACTCCTGGAGAGAAAGCAGGCAAGCAACCCTGGCGGCAGACAGAAATCTGAGGATCACCTAAGGTGCACAGGGAGAGACTAACTGTTTGCTCTTCTTGAAGCATACCTGTGAGAGGTAACATTCACAAACACACCTCTTGGGGGACAAAAGAACCAGAGGGAGCCATTTCCTTTGCCTGCACCTAAGCACAGGTACAGAGACATGTGCTGAGGGTGGCAAACCTGGACACTGACTGTTTAGCCTACTTGCTCCAAATCCCACGCCCCTGAACTCTTGTGTGACTGCTCTTCTGGGTTAATCCTCCATCTGTCCCAACCCAGGAAGACCCTCCCCCAGAAGACCAGCACAGGCCCCCACTATAGCAGCTCCTTAAAGTTTGTGGAGTTTTAAAAGTCAGCAGGCTTGGCTGGTATATAACCCAAAGTGCACTGGACTGCTCCAGGCAGACAAATAATGTGGACACAGATAGCATGAAAACACCAATCTGAGCGGTGCCTGGGTGGCTCAGTCGGTTAAGCATCCGACTTCGGCTCAGGTCATGATCTCACAGTCTGTGAGTTCGAGCCCCGCGTCGGGCTCTGTGCTGACAGCTCAGAGGCTAGAGCCTGCTTCGGATTCTGTGTCTCCCTCTCTCTATGCCCCTCCCCTGCTCATGCTCTGTCTCTCTCTGTCTCAAAAATAAATAAAAACATTAAAAAAAAAATTTAGAAAAAAAGAAAACACCAATCTGAAAAATCCCTGGAATGAATGAGGGGGAAATTATTCACTCTTCTGGGAGTGCTTCTCCAAGACCAGCAAGCATGGAGACCACTCTCTGGAGACAAAGAAGCTGGCTAGCACCATTTTCCCTCCCTTCTCCCTCAGCATAAACCAACTTCAGTAAACAGCACAGTCCCAAAACTGGCTGCCTCACCTACTTACACCAAGTCTTATCCCCCTGCACACCAAGTCTATCCCCCTGTACTGCTTTTCTTGGGCAAGTATACCTAAGAACCAGCACAGTAGGCCCTTCCTCAGAAGACCGGCACAAACCCCCACACGCACTACATCTACTAACTATAGAGTTCTTCAAAACGTTAGGTGTGGTGGAAATATCATCAGATCTCATTTAACAAATAGACCAGAGCACACCTAGTTAAAACTGGGCATGCTTTGGCCAAGGTCCAAACACTCTCTGATGCAGACAGGGGAAACTCTGTAGACAACTGACCTGAGGGATAAAGCAGACAAAATACAGCAGCAGAGTACATGCAGTACACACCAGAGACACTTCCTGAAGCTCCAGGCCATGGACATTATAGGACTACTCTTTCATAAAGCCATCACTCTCAGGAGCAGGAGAAGACAGAGACCCAGATAAAGTACACAGATGGAGGAATTCATCCCAAAAGAAAGAACAAGAAAAGGTCACAGCCAGAGATCTAATCAAAACATAAATAATATGCCTGATGCAGAATTTAAAGCAACAGTGAAAAGGATACTTGCTGGGCTTGAGAAGAGTATGGAAGACATCAAGGGGACTCTTACCACAGAGATAAGAGAGATAAAAAACAACCAGTCAGAAATGAAAAATGCAGCAACTGAGATTCAAAACAGACTGGATAAAATGACCACAAGAATGGAAGAAACACAGGAATGAATAAGTGATATAAAAAACAGTATAATGGAAAATGAAGCCAAATAAGAAAGAATGAATTATGGATTGCAAGAACAGACTTAGGGAATTCACTCAGGGAATTCACTGACTTAATTGAATGTAATAACATTTTATCATAGGATTCCCAGAAGAAAAAGAGAGAGAAAGGGGGGACAGAAGGTTTATGTGACGAAATAACAGCTGAAAACTTCCCTAATCTGTGGAAGGACAGACATCCAGATCCAGGAGTAAGAGAGAACTCCCATCAAAATCAACAAAAGCAGACCAACCCCAAGATATACTGTAGTTAAATTTATAAAATATAGTGATAGCAAAAAATCCTAAAAGAAGACAAAAGAAGTCCCTATACTACAATGGAACACCCATAAGGCTAGCTGCAGATCTCACCACAGAAACTTGGCAAGCCAGAAGGGAGGGGCACAATATATTCAACACGCTGAATGGGAAAAATTTGCAGCCAAGTATAATCTACCCAGCAAAGCTATCATTTAGAATAGAAGGAGAGATAAAGAGATTCCCAGACAACGAAAAACTAAAGGATTCTGTGAACACTAAACCAGCCCTGCAAGAAATATTAAAGGGGACTCTTTGAGTGGGAAGGAAATACCAAAAGAAAGAAAGACTAGAAGGAACAGAGAAAATCTCCAGAAACAATGACAAAACAGGTAATAAAATAGCACTAAATACATATCTATCAATAATTACTCTAAATGTAAGTGGACTAAATGCTCTTTTGATTAAAAAAAAAAAAAACCCACAACCAAACCCATCTATATGCTGCCTACAAGAGATTAATTCTAGACCTAATGACATGTGCAGATTGAAAGTAAGGGGCTGGAGAAACATTTATCATGTAAATGGACTGTAAAAGAAAGCCAGAGTAGGAATACTTATAACAGACAGACTAGATTTTAAACCAAAGACTATAACAAGAGATTAAAAAAAAAAGAAAAGCCACTATATCATAATAAAGGGGACTATCAAACAGAAGACACAACAATTGTAAAAATTTATGCCCGCATCATGAAAGTGCCCAAATATGTAAAACAATTAGTAACAAACATAAAGGAATTCTTTGATGATAACATAATAATAGTAGGGGTCTTTAACACCATCAACTTACATCAATGGACAGATAATCTAAGCACAAAATCAACAAGAAAACAGTGTCTTTGGAACGACATACTGGACCTGATGGACTTAACAAATATATTCAGAACATTTCATCCCAAAGCAGCAGAAAACATTATTTTCAAGTGCACATGGGACATTCTACAGAATAGATCACATACTAGGTCACAAATCAGGCCTCACAAATACAAAAAATGTGAGATCATACCATGCATATTTTCTGATCATAATGAAATGAAACTTGAAGTCATACACAAGAAAAAATCTGGAAAGATGACAAATACAAAGAGATTAAACAACATCCTACTAAAGAATGAATTGGCCAACCAGTAAGTCAAAGAAGAAATAAAAATAATACATGGAAACAAATGAGAATGAAAACATGATTATCTAAAACCACTGGAATGCAGCAAAAGTCATCCTAAGAGGGCAGTATATAGCAATACAAGCCTACCTCAAGAAGCAAGAAAAGTCTCAAATAAACAACCTAACCTTACACCTAAAGTAGCTAGAAAAAGAACAAACAAAACTAAAAGCCAGCAGAAGAAGGGAAATAATAAAGATTTGAACAGAAGTAAATGATATAGAAACTAAAAAACAATAGAACAGATCGATGAAACCAGGAGCTGGTTCTTTGAAAAAATTAATAAAATTGATAAACCCCTAACTAGGCTTATCAAAAAGAAAAAAGACCCAAATCAATAAAATCACAAATGAAAGAGGACAAATAACCAACACCACAGAAATACAAACAATTATAAGAGAATATTAGGAAAATTATATGTCAACAAATTAGAAGAAATGGATAAATTCCTAGAAATATATAACTACCAAACCTAAAACTGGAAGAAACAGAAAACTTGAACAGACTGATAACCAGCAAAGAAACTGAATCAGTTATCAAAATCTCCCAACAAACAAAATTCCAGGGCCAGATGGCTTCACAGGGGGAATTCTACCAAATATTTAATTAAAGAAGAGTTAAGGAGCACCTGGGTGACTCAGTCAGTTAAGTGTCTGACTTCAATTCAGGTCACGATCTCACGGTTTCCGTTCAAGCCCTGCATCGGGCTCTGTGCTGACAGCTCGGAGCCTGGAACCTGCTTCAGATTCTGTGTCTTCCTCTCTCTCTCTTTGCCCCTCTCCTACTAGTGCTTTGTCTCTCTCTCAAAAATAAATAAACATTAAAAAAATAATAATAAAATAAGAAGAGTTAATACCTATCCTTCTCAAACTGTTCTGAAAAACAGAAATGGAAGGAAAATTTCCAAATTCATTCTATGAGATCAGCATTACTCTGATTCCAAAAACAGACAGACTCCACTAAAAAAGAGAACTACAGGTTGGTATCTTTGATGAACATGGATGAAAAATTCTCAACAAAATACTAGCAAATTAAATCCAACAGTGCATTAAAAGAATCATTCAGCATGATCAAGTGAGGTTGATTCCTGGGCTATAAGGTGGCTCAATATTCGCAAATCAATCAATATGATACAGATATTAATAAAGAAAGGATAAAAACCATATGATCCTTTCAGTAGATGCAGAAAAGCATTTGACAAAGTACAACATTGCTTTCATGATAAAAGCCCTCAACAAAGTTGATTTAGAATGAACTTCAACATAATAAAGGCCAATATGAAAAACGCACAGCTAATATCATCTTCAATGGGAAAAAACTCAGAGCTTTTCCTCAATAGTCAAGAATGAGACAGGGATGTCGACTCTCACCAGTTATTTAAAATAGTCCTAGCCATAGCAATCAGGCAACAAAAAGAAATAAAAGGCATCCCAATAGGTAAGGAAGAAGTCAAACTTTCACTGCTGATGACATATACAGAAAATCAAAAGACTGCAGCAAAAAATTGCTAGAACTGATACACAAATTCAGTAAAATCACAGGATACAAAATCAATGTACAGGGGCGCCCGAGTGGCTCAGTCAGTTAGGTATCCGACTGTGGCTCAGATCATGATCTCACGGTTTGTGGGTTCCAGCCCTGCACCGGGCTCTGTGCTGACAGCTCAGAGCCTGGAGTCTGCTTTGGGTCTGTGTCTCCCTCACTCTCTGCCTCTCCCCCACTCTCATTTTGTCTCTCTCTTTCTCTCAAAAATAAATAAACGTAATAAAAATTTTTTTTAAAAATCAATGTACAAAAAGCTGTTGCACTTCTATACACCAATAATGAAGCAGCAGAAATAGAAATTAAAGAATTGATCTGATTTACAATTGCACCAAAAACCATAAAATACCCAGAAATAAATTTAACCAAAGAGGTAAAAGGTCTATAAAAAAACACTGACGAGGGGGCGCCTGGGTGGTGCAGTCGGTTAAGCGTCCGACTTCAGCCAGGTCACGATCTCGCGGTCCGTGAGTTCGAGCCCCGTGTCGGGCTCTGGGCTGATGGCTCAGAGCCTAGAGCCTGTTTCTGATTCTGTGTCTCCCTCTCTCTCTGCCCCTCCCCCGTTCATGCTCTGTCTCTCTCTGTCCCAAAAATAAATAAACGTTGAAAAAAAAAAAATTTAAAAAACACTGATGAGGGAAAATAAAAATAACACAAAGAAATGGAAAAACATTCCATGCTCATGGATGGGAAGAACAAACATTGTTAAAGTGTCTATACTCCCCACAGAAATCTACACATTTAATACAATCCCTATCAAAATACCACTGGAATTTTCATAAAGTTACAACAAACAATCCTAAAATTTGTACAGAAGCACAAAAGAACCTAAATAGCCAAAGAAATTTTGAAAAATAAAAGCAAAGCTTGAGGCATCACAATTCCAGATTTCAAATTATACTACAAAACTATAGTCATCAAGACAGTATGGTAATGGCACAAAAAGAGACACATAGATCAATGGAACAGAATAGAAAATCCAGAAATGAACCTACAACTATATAGTCAATCTTCAACAAAGCAGGAAAGAGTATCCAATGGAAAAAAGACAGTCTCTTCAACAAATGGTGCTGGGAAAACTGGACAGCAACATCCAAAAGAAAGAAATTGGACAACTCTCTTACACCATACACAAAAATGAATTCAAAATGGATGATTGACCTAAATGTGAGACAGGAACTCATCAAAATCCTAAAGGAGAAACTCTCTGACATCAGCTGTAGCAACTTCTTATTAGATATATCTCCTGAGGCAAGGGAAACAAAAGCAAAATAAACTATTGGGATCTCATCAAAATAAAAAGCTTCTGCACAATCAATAAGCAATCAACAAAACTAAAAGTCAACCTTCAGAATGGGAGAAGATATCTGCACATGACATACTGGATAAAGAGTTAGTATCCAAAATCTATAAAGCACTTATAAAACACAACACCTCAAAAAACAAATAATCGTTAAAAAATGGGCAGAAGACATGAATAAATGTTTTTCCAGAGAACACATACAGATGCCTAACAGACACAGGAAAACATGCCCACCATCTTTATCATAAGGGAAATACAAACCAAACTACAATAAGATATCACCTCACACCACTGAGAATGGCTAAAATTAACAACACAGGTAGCAAGAGGTATTGGTGAGGATGCAGAGAAAGGGGAACCCTCTTACACTGTTGGGTGGAATGCAAACTGGTGCAGCCACTGAGAGAACAGTATGGAGGTTCCCCAAAAAGTTAAAAATAGAACTACCCTACAATCCAGCAATTGCACTACTAGGTATTTACCCAAAGGATACAGAAATACTAATTCGAAGGGGCACATGCACCCCAATGTTTATAGCAGTATTATCAACAATAGCCAAATTATGGAAAAGAGTCCAAATGTCTATCAGCTGATGAATGGATAAAGTAGACATGGTAAAGGATAAAGAATCCAGATTCTAAGAGACATATGCACCCTGATGTTTATAGCAGCATTATCGACAGCCAAACTACGGAAAGAGCCCAAATGTCCGACTGCTGAATGGATAAAGATGTGACATACATATATGTATGTGTGTGTGTGTGCGTGCACACGTGTGTGCATGCAATGGAATATTACCCAGCCATCAAAAAGAATGAAATCTTCCATTTGCAATGATGTGGAAGGAGCCAAAGAGTATTATGCTAAGTGAAGTAAGTCAGAGAAAGACAAATATTATATGATTTCTCTCATATGTGGAATTTAAGAAACAAAACAG
The DNA here is from genome assembly GCF_018350155.1 of Leopardus geoffroyi. Lineage (NCBI taxonomy): Eukaryota > Metazoa > Chordata > Mammalia > Carnivora > Felidae > Leopardus > Leopardus geoffroyi. The sequence goes on along the minus strand of NC_059332.1, from coordinate 28,365,672 downwards.
AGGAACATATGGGAAGGGGAGTGGAGAGAAAAGAGGGAAACAAACCACAAGAGACTTTGAATGACAGAGAACAAACTGAGGGTTGATCAGAGGTTGGTGGCAGACGGGTTAGATGGGTGATGGGTATTAAGGAGGGCATTTATTGTGAGGAGCACTGGGTATTATATGTAAGTGATGAATCAGCAAAGTCTACTCCTGAAACCAATATTATACTATATGTGAACTAACTAGAATTTAAATAAAAATTTACAAAGATAAAAAAAATAAAGAAGATTTGGTGTGTGTGTGTGTGTACGTATGTGTGTGTGCGTGTGTATGTGTACACATACACACAATGGAATATTATTCAGCCATAAAGATGAATGAAATCTTGCCATTTGCAAGAATGTGGATGGAGGTAGACAGTATTATGCTAAGTGAAATAGGTCAGTCAGAGAAAGACAAATATAATATAATTTCACTCACAGGTGGAATTTAAGAAACAAAACAAATGAACATGGGAGGAGAAAAGAGAGGCAAACCAAGAAACTGACTCTTAACTATAGAGAACAAATTGATGGTTAGGGAAGTAGGCAGAAGGGGAGGAGGTAGGGCAGTGGAATGGTTTAAATAGATGAGTATTAAGGAGGGCACTTGTGATGAGCCCCAGGTATTAAATGTAAGTGATGAATCACTAAATTCTACACCAGAAACCAGTATTATACTTCATGTTAACTAAAATTTAAATAAAAATTTGTAGAAAAAAAAAATAAAGCATTCTCATCCTCAGTAGCAACAAGCAACTCTGCATTTATCAAGGGCAGCCAAACTCTACATTTATTTTATGGAAGGCTCACTTCCCCTGTATAGTTAACTTTTCAATAGAGTTTTTGTATAATCAAGTGATACAAAAAGACAGAAGACATACATTATTTAATGCTATAATATTTTAATGTTATAAAGCACAGTAACTAATACACTGCTGAAAAGGAAGAAAAAAATATGGTGATAACTCATGCTTAAGAGCTCAGTTTTTATGCACTAAGGAGTTTTGTCATACACTATAGTTTTTCCATTTTTCATACACCAAGGAAATTTTATGGTTTAGATAACTAACCATTCATACAAACAAGGATCTACCTGGTTTAAAAGAAAAGAGTCAGTGAACCAATGAGAATTAAACATACAAAGGAAAACAAATTGCTCCAGAGAATAATTCTATTTCTTTTAGAAGTCACGTGAATAATGTCCATGGGTCAAGGGAGAAAAGATGGACCCCTGGAGTACCAAGACACCCAACCACTTTCCATGAAGGAGAAGAGGTCTTGAACCACAAAGGTGTGCTTACATCCAAAATACCAAAACCAGTTAGCCCTTTCCATATCCAATTTCTATGTTCTATTTCTATGCAAGTATAAAAGAGCAGGAAATAGCCATTATCCTCATGAAGATCTCTACCTGTCCCAGCTCCCAGGGACAAAAGGAGTTCTCTGTAGATAGACAAAACCAGAGCTGTCTTCTCCTTGTGACAGGTGGGGCCTCTTTGGCAGCTGAAGGCGAAGGAAGGGCATTAGTGTCTACACTCCAGGGCCTGGGGGCTTTTCATGGGGCACTTGAAATGAGAGTCTGGAATGATGAGTCTGAATTCCGTGTGCTACACACAAAAATCAGTCATTACTGTGGAGGGAGAATGCCGCAGGCTGAGGGGCAAAGCACAAGATAGCACCCCACCCCTACCCCAGCTGGTATCTGTGTGATATTCCTGGACACTCCCAGCTACCCAAGAACAAAGGAAAGGGGTTTAAATGCTTGCAACTAAGGCAAATGAAAAGTTAAATTCCCTTACTGCCTGCAGCCCATTGACAAGTCCTTGAAACCAGCAGAGTGACCTAGCTTTAGGAGCTCAGCTGCCTCCATGATGACACTTTGCTAGGGGCAAAAGAGAACCTTGACTTAACATTGTCTCAACCTCCTGAGGATCCTGTAAATCTACTTCCTTTATCTCAACTGCTCCAGGACATATGCTGGCAATCATGCTCCAAGCTTATGGCCCCTGATATGCATCTGAAGGGTCTCCAGACTGAGGTTTTATAAAATGGTGATAAGGGTGATTCCCCAGCAACAGCTAGCCCCTCTGAGGTCCTGAAAACCTTGCTTCCAAAATTTCTTAGAGACTTATTCTGTCCCTGACTCCCTCCCAACCTGAGGGAATATAATGAGTTATCCCTCAGGACCCCAGTGCAGCTCTTCCTGCCCATGGGTCCTCTCCCCCCATGCTTTAATAAAATCACCTTTTTGCACCAAAGACATCTTCAAGAATTCTTTCTTGGTCGTTGGCTATGACCAAGACCCCACCATCACCCCAAAATTTCATCAATTACTTTCTGTTCATAATTTCTATGCTACCAATTATATTATGAATAAGACACTAAGTGAATGTGCGACTTTTGAAAATTTAAATGCAATAGCTTCTATGCGCTGATCACAGTGGGCTAGAAAACAAGATCATTTAATTCTTTCCAGCTAGAAACCTCCATAATTACATGGGTTATTTCAGACCCATGTGCAAGCTCCTTTTACCTTTGTTTTATCTTCGTTTTAACATTTGTTCATAATCAACTGTACAATAATTTCATCTATAATTTTACCTAACTGGCAATCTACTCAACTCTAAATCCTTGAAGATATTTCACATTTTCTTTTTTTCTTTAACTGACTCTCATTTAATCCTCATGACCACCTTTTGAGACAGATAGCCCTACTCTCTTTTTACATTTGAGAATACTCTCAGAACAATGAAGTAACTTGTTTAAGATCATACAGCTATGAAGTGTTAGAGGTTTATAGAACTCTTAATTAATCTTAAAATATCTGACAATATTAATAAGCTTTGGGACTCAAGTTTTTAAAAAGTCACTTAGAAATCTAAAATTTTTTAAGACTAGAAATTAATTCACAATGACTTAGCGACATCTACAGTCAAATTTGTATACATACCTCACTGAAAAGGCTTCCATTAACATATGAAATCCAGAGTTTCCAGAAGTTAGGCAGCTGACTTAAAACAAGCTTGGTCAGTTTTTCAACAAATGCCACCCGGTGAGGAGTTTTGTATCTCCATGCTAAGGGGGGAAAATACTATGAATATACTTTGAGTCAAGAATAAAAATTGGTTTCAACATATTACTGCTCCCCCACCTAAAAAATGTGTTGCACTTTGTCCCACTTTGGCTACAGAGCTTTAATTTATTGATAGACCAATATCAGTAAATGTTCTTTTCCACATCACACTACCAAAGCCTGCCAGCACACAGAATACACTTTAACCAGAGGTTCCTGTTTTTCTCAAAGGGGCATGGCAGACTGGTCTGGAGGGCACAGCAGGAGAAGGAGGATGCTTTGGCTTTTCAACCTTGTCTTCAGGATGTTCTACTTCCCTCAAAAGTCCTACCCTCAAACAGCAAAGTAAGGCAAAGTCAGGGCAAGGCCAATTAGCCTTAAATTTCAGGCAAATATCAACCAGTTGGAAATACCACTGTATGGGGGTGCCTGGGTGGCTCAGTCAGTTAAGTGTCTGACTTCGGCTCAGGTCATGAACTCACAGTTCTTGAGTTCGAGCCCCACATCCAACTTTGTGCTGACAATCTAGAGCCTGGTGCCTGCTTCAGATTCTGTATGTCCTTCTCTCTCTGCCCCTTCCCAGCTTGCGCCATGTGTGCATGCTCTCTCTCTCTCTCAAAAAATATATATAAACATCTAAAAATTAAAAAAAAAAAAAAAAGGAAATGCCACTATGATAACTTGATTCATTACTGAATTTTCACCATGTAAAAGGAACATATTCAAGTATAATCATATAATGAATAACTTCCCATGACAAAGAAATTTAAGAAATAAAAATACTGAAGTCTCTTGGGTTACATATCATTTAATGCAGTTATTGTTGCAAGTGGGAAATAACATCTTATAGATTTCTTATGGGAATAAGTTCATTGGAATAAAAACAAATTAGTAATTTAAAGAGCATTAATCACTTCCAATCTCTTTCCTTTTTCTTTATTTCATTCTTTCCTGTTTCCTTCTTCCTCCATGCCTTGCTTCCTGGCCCTGCTGTTCTGTTTCACAGCCTCCAGCAGGAGCAGGCAGAGGCATCCCCACTGTCCAGTTTCACAGCAATGATTAGGAGAACTTCTGGGGTCAACTTCTAACTTCTATTCAGCAATTTCAAAGACTGGCCAGATAAGAGAACTTAACTCCTTTATCAACTGTCAGCTTCCTTTCAAATTACTCCTAGGCAAAAAGTTTTGTTGCTATAATTACTGTTGTTATTCTGGCGGGGAGGGGGGGGGAGGGAGATGGATTTTATTTATTTTAAATGTTTTGTAGTATTTTAAAAAGACAAGATGTGGTTGGAAAAGAAAACTTAAAAGGCATACAGAACAAAGTCTATCTCCCACTAGTTCTCCATTTGCCCAGTTCCCAGCTGCAACCATAAGAAACCACTGTTATTAGTCATTTGTGATTCTTTCTGAAATGTCTTTTATATACACAAGCAAATATAAATACATATTCTCCCCACCCACCCACCCAAATGTTCTTTCACACAAATGAAAGCAAACTCAACACAATCTTTTGACACTTGGCCTTTTTTTCATTTAACAGTGGATCCTGAAGTTCTTCCCTATTCGTACATAAAATGTTTCTTTTTTCCCCCCACGAATACATTTGTGTACAGCTGACCCTTGAACAATACAGAGGCTAGAGACACCGATCCCCTGCACAGTCAAAAATCTATGAATAACTTCTGACTCCCCAAAAACTGAACTACTAACAGCCTACTGTTGACCAGGAAAGTTACCAATTACATAAAGCAGTCAATTAATACATATTTTATGTGTTATATGTATTATACTGTACCCTTACAATAATACCTTTTTAATTTTTCTGTATTTCAATGATACCTGGTTCATCTTAAGAGTTTTTTCAAATTGTCACAAGTCTCCAAAAAACTTTCCAATATATTTACTGAACAAAATTTGTGTATAAGTAGACCTACACAGTTCAAACCAGTGTTGTTCAAGGGTCAAATGTATTTCATATTTTGTATGTATGATAATTTTTAAAAATTCCCTTTTAATGGATAAGACTGTTTCCAATGTTTTGTCATTAAAATTAGTACTTCAAAAAAAAAAACACAAAGTAAGTGTTTTAATCAATAACTTTTTACCTACAACATTTAGCCTATATGCAAGTATCAGTGTAGAATAAATTCTCAGAACAAGAACTTCTAGGTCCAAGAGTACATGAAGTTATGATTTTGATAAGTATTATTAAACTGTCCTCTACAGGGATTCTTTACACACCCACCAGCAACACACATAAACACATATAAGCTTCTTTATAATCTTACCAATGAACAAACCAAATACATAAAACCTAAAACAATAAAAATTTAGGGATTTTGCCAAACTCACATCCCATCGTTCTTACATAGCCTTTTAAATTTTTACTGTAAGTGAGGCTGAATACCAGCCTTCATATACTTAAGAGCCATTCAGACTTCCTATCTGTGGCCTACAGAGCCTCTTTACCTCTTAGGTATATTAGCCCTTTGTCTATGAGTTGGGGGGAAAAGCTTTAAATTGTTGTCACATACGTGAAAGGCATAGTTCTTTATTTAGGGGTACATTACAAACTGTACTTGTCTATTTGGCCAATATTTATTAAGTGTCCTGTGTCTTAATCCTGTGGCTATACCATAACGTCTATCTATGATGCTGACCACTAATACTGAATGAACAGAACAGGTCTTTGCCTTCATGGAGTCTACAATTGAACAGACAACCAATGAAAGGAGTCCTAATGATAATGTGATATGAGTCTAATGAAATTAGAGGTATTTTTTATCTTGAGACAGAGCTGAAAGAGACAAAACAAATACAGATAAGCACTGTTTTCCAAATGGCAGGCAGCATGCTACACAGCATAGACCACAACCCAGTGCATGATGGGCCAATGATAATAAATAGGAGAAGAAAATCTAAAAACTGAAGCACTGAAACACGTGCCTCATGTGGTGGCAAGTAGACTGTTATGATGTCTTCCCCCAAATTAGTGTTTCAAAGGTTTGAGCTCCTCCATGCAGCTATATCGATCATTACTTATATAACACTATTGTGAGAAATTCAACTAGTATCCTTATCTCATATATTCTTTGCAAGACTATTTGCTGGGAAATTAAAGTGAAAACACCCTATGCCGAACCAAGTCCTTGTTGGCTCTGATGCTGAACAGGCTCTCTGAGTGGCCTGGCTTACTGCACTTCCATGTATTCTACATATACACAGTATATAGACATTCTACATATATAGACCACTGGGTCTCAAAGATCAGTCTGTCATGGAGAATGCCTCCACTCCAAAGAAAAATAAGGAACAACTGTTTTCTCACCAACGTAAAGAAAAATTTCTTTAAGAAAAAAAACAGAGGGGCGCCTTGGTGGCTCAGTTAAGTGTCCGGTTTCGACTCAGTTCATAATCTCACGGTTCGTGGGTTTGAGACCCACGTCAAGCTCTATGCAGACAGCTCAGAGCCTGGAGCCTGCTTCAGAGTCTGTGTCTCCCTCTCTCTCTGCCCTACCCCACTCACGTTCTGTCTCTCTCCCTCTTGTTGTCTCAAAAATAAGTAAACATTAAAAAAATTTAAAAAATCACACACAAAAAAGTAAACTCCAATACTTAGAAGAATAACATAAAATACTTTAAAATAAACTTTGAGATATTTACTTTTAATATAAAGTAAGATATTTCTATTAGCCTATTTGGATTTCTTTCTTTAAAAAAAAAAAAAAAATTATTCTTAAGTAATCTCTACACCCAACATGTGCCTTGAATTCACAACCCCGAGATCAAGAGTCACATGCTCTACTAACTGAACCAGCCAGGTGCCCCACCCTATTTGGATTTCTTAGATTTGTTATTGAGGTTATAAATAATTAGTGACTAATAGCATTTAACTGGTACCCAAATGCATTATAACCAATATATTTTGTATCTCACACAGGTAAATAAACAATAGGTAAATATCAACTTTACAAAGGAAATGTAATATAGTTACAATTCAAGATACTTTATTCTCAGGAAAAAATGATTAGTAATTAATATATTATTAACCCTTCTTTCTAAACCAAGTTTTAAAATGCATACATGGGGTGCCTGGGTGGCGCAGTCGGTTAAGCGTCCGACTTCAGCCAGGTCACGATCTCGCGGTCCGTGAGTTCGAGCCCCGCGTCGGGCTCTGGGCTGATGGCTCAGAGCCTGGAGCCTGTTTCCGATTCTGTGTCTCCCTCTCTCTCTGCCCCTCCCCCGTTCATGCTCTGTCTCTCTCTGTCCCAAAAATAAATAAACTTTGAAAAAAAAAATAAATAAATAAAATGCATACAAAAGGTGTTTCTCTGTACTGACTATAGAGATTACTTTTATTACAAATGTCATCTTAAAGAATTTCTCACAAAATATTTTCTGTAGCATATTTTTTAAAAGTCAACCACAGGAAAAATTAAAGTAGACTTTAACTATGTATGTTGAATATACATTCACCTGTGAAGGTTGGTAATACTTAGCAGCAGCAACACAAGGAAAATTTCCAAGACAAAAATGTCTGAAATTATAGAAGTACAAATTTAAAAGACAAAGTAGGAGTAGAGAGAGATACTTACTGTCATCTCGACCAGACTGAAAGCTGCTGCCCCTCTTTAATGACGCTGTCTGACTAAGATGACCCAACACCAAGGGACGTGTATCACTGTCCAGATCCAACATGGGACTGTGAAGGCCTGGGGTACCTAGAAGAGAGGTGACATTTCCATACATTCCATATATTCTTATTTAGTTGATGTAATGAACTGCTTCTCAGAGTTATTTCTTGATCAATTGTTCCATTCTTTTAAATAAAACATTCACTAAGCAAAATAAAAAAATGTTTTCTCTTAATAGCTTTTAAAAGTCAGTCCCACCATGACAGATTTGTAGGATTCAATCCATTTCTTTGGCTTAATACAGAGAGGTAACAAACCATGAAAGAAACTTATGTTTCATTTTAGAATGAATATTCAGCAATACTGGCAGGGGCAAGGGTGGGACAAAGTCTACAAATAAAAATCAGGATGAGAAATCCTTTTTTGAAAAACAACTTGGCGCTTGGAAGTCACGGAGTTCTGATTCTTTTAATGGAGCAGACTTACAGCATACATCTTTAACTTTCCTGTAAAATTTAAATCTCCAAATCCTATGATTTCTTTGGTATGTGGGATTTGATCCCCTATTTCTATTCCTGATGCCAGCCGCCTAATTTGGATCCTTCCCACCTCACACTGTTAATATTCCAGAAGCCTAACATTTTACTACTGTCTAGAAACTCTCTTTACTGTCTGGATTAATATCACCAAAATAGTGCTTTCTTGATTCTCTTCTCAGAAGTCTTCCACAAAACCCTTAGACATCCAACCCAGGGGTGCCTGGGTGGTTCAGTCAATTAAATGTCCAGCTTTGGCTCAGGTCATGAGCTGGAACCTAGAGCCTGTTTCAGATTCTGTGTCTCCCTCTCTCTCTGCCCCTCCCCCGCTCATGCTCTGTCTCTGTCTCTCTCTCTCAAAAATAAATAAACATTAAAAAAAAAAATTAAAAAAATAAATCCAACCCAAATTATTCTAAGAACCAGGAAACATTTTTTCCTAAAATGGATACCAAGAACTATTAGTATCCCATGTTGCTTAATGAGTTAGTAAGACATTGGCTTTAGGTGGTAACATTTGCCTTGCCAGTCTGTAGAGGCATCTACACCACTTTGAGCTCTTTAGTTGGGCATCCAAAGATGTTCAAAACAAACTGAATTCAACACATTTACAGAGAATTTGCCATGCATAGGACATTTACATATTCACCCTATGAAAAATCATCTTACATTTTTCTGCCTTATATCCTACCCTCTCCACCTGAAAGGCCTCACCTATCCTTCCTGTCCACCCAATTAAACTCTCATTCTTAAAAACGCGACTTGAGGGGTGCCTGGGTGGCTCAGTCAGTTGGGCTTCAGACTTTGGTTCAGGTCATGATTTCACGGTTCGTGGGGTTAAGCCCTGTGTCAGGCTCTGTGCTGACAGCTCTGAGCCTAGAGCCTGCTTTGGATTCTGTCTCCCTCTCTCTCTGCACCTCCCCCATTCATGCTCTGTCTCTCTCAAAAATAAATAAACATTAAAAATTAAAAAAAAAAAATAGGACTTGAATTACAGCTGCTCCATGAAGTCACCTCTTATTCCAACTCAAAGTGTTACCTATCTTCTCTGTCTTCTGACACAAGTGAAAAGTAACATAATTCAACTGACTTGACATTCTACCTTCTGATGTTCATTAACAGTCAAGTTACTCCTGTTTCCAAATCAAAATACTATATTCTCAGGTGTAAGGATTAAATATTATATCTGTGTCCATAATTACTGGACCTTCTGCAAATAACTCCCTCAATATATACTGAGTGACTGGTACTAAATTATTCAGTAAGAACTCTATTCCTTCTTTTATAACTTAGTAGAATAATAAAAGCTTATAGATTAGTTTTCAGATACAAAAGATAAAACATATCTATGCCACTGATAATATTAGTTATTCAGTAACACTGACAAGTATTTATTGAGTACCTCCTATGTGCCAGTAACTGTAGACCCTGAGGATAAGGTGATGAATAATAGACAAGGCCCTGCTCTCAAAATGTTTACATTCTGGTAGTGGAGGCAAAAAAATAAAGCAAAAAATAAAGCAAAAAATAAAGGCAAAAAAATACAGTAAAAACATGCTATGGAGAACCTGCCTTCACAAGCTCCTCCTAACATGAGCCACTTAACATGATACACTATGAGCTATTTCCTTGTATTCTCACAAATTCTACTAAGGTAGGGATTGTAAAAATAAAAATTAAATCATTTGAACAGATTTTTTAGTGGAACAGAATTTTATTGAAGACATACTATGTTCTACTAAAGTGCTAAATATAAATAATTTATTTACCTGCATTTCTACTTTGGAAAACAAAATAAATGATATGTGATACAGAGTAAAAAAATACAATGGAGAAACAGTATTTTTATAATTGATTGTTTTCTGTATTAAAGAAGTTGTGTGTAGAAGCTTTAATGATATGACATTTTCCTTTGCAGTTACACAGTTGCCACTGCTATTAACTGTAGAATTCAGGAAATTAGTATTATAATATCAATTTTCTGACATACTTTAATAGGAAATATAAAGAAGACCAAACTTATTTAGCATCACAATAAGTATTTACATTAAAATTATAATATAAATAAAATTTTATATAAAAAGGTACAAAGAATGTTTTACTTAAAAAAAATTTTTTTTAAATATTTATTCACCTTTGAGAAAGAGAAAGACAGAGTGCAAGCTAGGGAGGGGCAGACAGAGTGAGAGACACAGAATCCGAAGCAGACTCCAGGCTCTGAGCTGTCAGCCCAGAGCCCGACGCGGGGCTCAAACCCACGAACTTTGAGATCATGACCTGAGCCAAAGTCAGATGCCCAACCGACTGAGCCACCCAGGAGCCCCTAGAACGTTTTAATTTTAAAATGTTACAAGTTACTCTTCAAGGTTTCAGAAATATATGTTTTAATTTTATTTAATTTTTTTAATGTTTATTTTTGAGAGAGAGAGAGAGAGAGAGAGCAAGACAGAGACAGAGAGACAGAGTATGAGCGGGGGAGGGGCAGAGAGAGAGGGAGACACAGAATCCGAAGCAGGCTCCAGGCTCTGAGCCATCAGCACAGAGCCCAACACGGGGCTCGAACTCACAAACCGCAAGATCATGACCTGAGCCAAAGTCGGACACTCAACCGACTGAGCCACCCAGGCGCCTACCAGAACTATACATTTTTAATTAAGAAGGAAAACACTTCCTAGTTTCCTAAAAATACATTATGTACCATTCCTACAGAAAAATATAATTATCATTATTCAAGTAGATCCTCAGAAAAAGATTTTCCCCATAAATAATGTCTTTACAACTTTAATTTAAATAGTTTAATTTTAAGTAATTTATGAAGTTTAAGTAAATCTTGGAATTTTGAAACTGTTAAAGCACTGATTTATCTTCCCCTTTAATAACAGAAATTATATTATGAATATGCTTTTCTTCTATTAGAAACCATATCATCATTTTCTATTATATCAGGAAAAGAAAGTTTAACATGAACTGATTTCTAATTGGCAGTGTCAAATTACCATCCAGTGTAGCACAGCATCAGGGAGTTAAAACAGCATATACACCCTCAGGACTAACCAGCATCTGGAACAAATCTGTAAGACGCATTTTTGCTGAGTGACCAGAAGATAGCGCAACAGCACCACACACATTCATCAGCCCTGAAAACTCAACAGTGGGCATTAAACTCGCAAATGCATTTCTCTAACATTTTTTTTTTTTTTTTTTGCTCAAAGAAAAGGTCTTATCATCAGTTATTTTACAGGGAATTAGGAAGATTATCCTTTGAAGAGAAAATTAAAACATTTTAAATCTCATTTATCAGAAACTATTTACTATCAAGTGTCAAAAGAAAAAAATCCTTGAGGATTGACAGCCCTTTTAAACTTAAATTACATGATGTAGCATTCCTACACTATAAAATTATTACAAACATGAAGTGGTTTTGACGATAAGTAAAAAGAAAACAAAAAATGAGAAAAACTATTTCTGTAACATCAAATCAACAAAAGGCTTTAAAATACCTTACAAGAAATCAGCATTTTTTCTTGGCTGTTTTACAACACAATGATAGCAACATCTTTTGATGTGTTCATGAGACATACATACATTATACAAAACATATGTTTATTAAATGAGAATAATTAGCTGGGGCGCCTGGGTGGCTCAGTCAGTTGAGTGTCCGACTTCAGCTCAGGTCACGATCTCACGGTTCGTGAGTTCGAGCCCCGCGTCGGGCTCTGGGCTGATGGCTCAGAGCCTGGAGCCTGCTTCCGATTCTGTGTCTCCCTCTCTCTCTGCCCCTCCCCCATTCATGCTCTGTCTCTCTCTGTCCCAAAAATAAATAAATGTTAAAAAAATAAATAAAAATAAATAAATAAATAAATGAGAATAATTAGGAAGTTTCATAAAATCATGTTCTGACTTATGTGCAACTGAAACTTATGTTACTTACTTGTGTGTTTTCCCTGACAACCTAAGTTATCTGCCCCTGCATACAAGATGGTGTTCAAGTGTATACACACAACTTCAGTTCTTTCATTAGAATTTTAGCTTGCAATGGAACATTTTACAGGTGACAGAGACTAAAGTTTTTGTAAAATTGTGTTTGGCTATGTCTTTCTCAATACTGCATTAGGTTATGAGAAATCATTTGTTTTCTTGGCAGTAAATTTTCTCCAGAAATTAACTGTTTCGACAATTTTTTCTAGATGAAAAAAAATTAAAAGTAGGATTGCAGCCTTGATGAAAGGTTATCACTTTCTGGCTTCATTTGTGCTAATACTAACAACCTGTTCACTATATTTGAAATTGAGGCAGGGATTAACCCAGGATTCTCATGGTTTTACAACTGGAATGGAATTCTACAGCTAGCTGAAGGAGTCATAATAGGCCAATGCTTCATCACCTGTAAAAATCAGGACTTGAAACTATAAAAATTTTAAAGTCTTTTTTGGCTGTAAAATAATGATTCTAAGATATGAAGTTTAAATCTGAAACTTTATATCACCACTGAGAATAAAATGGAAAATATGTTTCTTTTGCTCACTATTCCTACAACTTAGGTCACTGATTACTGTTGTTATCTAAATGTATAAAAAGTCTGCCTCTACAGAGCAAATGCGAAAATTAAGCCTTAAATGGAAATTATATAAAGAAAATATAAAGACAACAAAAAAGTAACAGTGAAACCTATTTTGAAATTCATCAGAATTTGTTCTGAAATTCATCAGAATTTTGTTACAGCTTGGCTATTTTAAAGACACGAAGCAGGGTAACCAATAAATACATTCAAAGGAATAAATGCTTATAAGATCAAAATTATTTGGCTATAAACAGTTAGCTGGGGAACAGTGTAAAGACTACTCTGGAGACAAAATTCCACACAGAAACATACCCGATAGCATGAGAACCAACACTACACTTAAAATTTAAGTGTACCACACTACATTTAAAATTTTTAAAAATAATAACTAAACTTCTTAATTACTGACAATCAAAAATCTATGTTTTATTTCTCCAGTTAAAGCTTCTATACCTCAAAAGGAACTTTTTCTAATTGTGAGTATGTAGGAGAAATTAACAGATTGTAAACAAACATAAAATCAGAAAAACCCTTTTAAGGATACTATATAAACAGAACAGAAAATTTGTTTTCATTAAGAGAAAAAGAAAAAGATGTTTTCAAAAGCTGCAGAAGTTATTTTCTATAGGACACTAATAAAACAATCCTAGTCACTTCACTAAAAGAATAAAGCTGCAAGCATAGAAATAATCAAAAGTTTAAAATGTATTACTTTTCTAAAAGAAAATAAACAATCTTTCACAATTTGCTCTTAAAAGATCTGAAAAGATCTTCCCTTAGGCCCAAAAACTTAATGGTTTACATTAAAACATTGATTCCTAAGGAAAAAAACCTGATAATGAATTTGATTTTGTAGAAAATGCTTATTGTATCTAGTACTCCAAAAGAGTTCCAGGAAACCTTATCATGTATCAATCAAATCCTTTCAACTCAAGCTGTGCAAGTTTTCCCTATTTTCAATGCAAATAGTAGTCAATATTTATTTAACAGACTATACAACATAAAGGGCAGAAGAGTCCTTTCTTAAGGGAAGCCTGCAGATGTGGAACCAGGTGAATAAGTTTACTATATTTTCTCATCCTTCGTGCCTCCTGCAGCAAGTTTTCTCACAGTCTACAATAGTGTGGAGAACACTGATCTATAGCCCCCGGAATCTCAGAAGGGCGGCTGACTTCCTTACCGCCCTTAAACACCTTTGAACACATTTTCCTGCGCACAGCGGGCCCTTGTCCTGCACTGCAGCCCGACCACCCACTGTTGCTTGTTGACCAAACACACGGGCCAGGAGCCTCCACAGACACAGGCAGGATAGGATTCCTTTCAAGCACACCACACAGAAGAATTTCAATGCCAAAGCTGGAGGGGGTGGGGGGGGGGGGGGGGAGTAGGGGGTGGTGGTTATATCAAGACAGAATTAGAAATTCCTCACGAATTAGACCTGTGTCAACAGATAAAAATGTTCTTTTTGATCTTACTGTGTCTCTATATTTAAAGTTGCTACAGGGGCATTTCCTTAATTTAAAGAGGATCATTTCATCTAAATTAAATGAAGGGAAACATATTTAACATACTCTTTGTTAACCTCACTTTACTTTCTAGGGTGTCACAACTGTCCTAAGCAGGTTCCAGGCAAAAATTCTGGTGTACTTTAACATCATTCAAAACAGTAGGTAAAACAGTAAAGTATATTTTAAAAGCAAAACTAGAAGTGTGAATTTTGAATAAGTATTTATTAGCTAACATTAGCTATGTAAGCAAGAACCAGATATTTGAAATAAGCTAGAAAGATGAATAAACAAAATAAAATTATTTATGTTTTTATGAAAATACTTATATTTTTTAGGGGCGCTTGGGTGGCTCAGCCGATTGAGCGTCCGACTTTGGCCCAGGTCATGATCCCGCTCTTCATGGGTTGGAACCCTGCGTCGGGCTCTGTTCTGACAGGCTCAGAGCCTGAAGCCTCCTTCAGATTCTGGGTCTCCCTCAATCTCTCTGCCCCTCCCCCACTCTGTCTCTCTATCTCCCAAAAATAAACAAACATTTTAAAAAATATTTAAATAAAAAAATAAATAAGTACTATATTTTTTGTAATTTTTTATAGATCTAAATAGAAAAAACATGCTCAGAATATATAAGCAATAGAATTATTACAAAATGACATAACACAAAATATTTGTAATGAATATTTTAAAATTACCAGTTAATGCTAGCATTCAGTGTGTGCTTGACACGCACTGTCAAAATTTTTTTTCTCTCTTAAGGATAGGGGGACATGAATTAGACATGAAATGGCTCCCAGCTGCAAGATGTCTTCTTCCAGATGTACAGTAAGCCAAGACAGTAGAAAAGAACCAGCTGCTAGGATAACAAATTTAAAAAAAGGTCCTTTTGACATAAGCCTTATTGGCCTGTCTTAACAAAGATGGATCACTCATTCATTGTAAGGTGAATGGAATCTAGTATAAAATAGAAGAAACAAGTAAAAAGAACTTAATCCAACTCTTTCCTATGATGTTTAACAGCTGTTATTTTACTATGCAAAT
This sequence comes from Leopardus geoffroyi, assembly GCF_018350155.1. NCBI lineage: Eukaryota > Metazoa > Chordata > Mammalia > Carnivora > Felidae > Leopardus > Leopardus geoffroyi. The sequence goes on along the minus strand of NC_059332.1, from coordinate 28,350,297 downwards.
CTACAAACAAATGCTATGTTATTCAAAAAAAGTAAATCAAATATTCAAGTCCTAAGTTACTGACTTTAAAACACTACTTAAATTACTAGTATTAATTACTACTCTTAATTTTAATTTGGTAGCTAAAATTCTCTTTTCAAATTAGATTTAAAAACAAATCTACAGTCATTATATAAAAACCTGCTGATCTGCATTCAGGTAGTGAATACCGCTTATATAAACTTACACTTACTACAAACAACAGGGATGACTTCTAATAGTATGCCTTGTAAATCTAATTCATGGCACCCTGAACATCACTTGGGTTTTTTCCCTTTCTGTAAAAAAGGACAAACGGGAAAAGAAAATCAGACCACCACATTGCTGAATAGAGTTTTTTTATAACAGTCCTAAACTGGTACCTCTACTTCTCTCTCTTGAATCTGCCTTATTCTATATATCCCTTGTAGCTTATAAATCTCAAAGCAAATGACTAAAATCCCATTAGAAGCATTTAATCTTCTAGAGCCAATTAAAAAAATCCTCTAGTCACAACAACAACAAAAAACAAGGGTACAGATAAAGCTGGGGTTGTATAATCTACATCAGAAGGGATTTAGGAAGAGCAGGTAGATCAAATCAAAATCTTCTATCTGTAGCTGCTGTTGTGCCTTTCCTTTTTTTTTCTTTTTAAATAAACTTCTATTTTTCTAGATTTATACTGTTATGATCAAAATTCAGGAAAGAAATTATTTTTTAAATCTCCAGAAAATAAATTTCATAAAGAACCATCCTTAGGTACAACCTCATTGTAACAACTTAAAAAAATTATAATTTTATTAAAATATTTAATATATGTATAACAATATTACTATATATTGTTATGTATATAATATATATTGTTAAATATATAACATTTAATGCATGTATAATAATAAAAAGACACATTTTTAATGTCTTTTAACTATGGAAATATTTTTGTAGTTCTATAATCTGCTGCCTATTCCCTATAGAGGTTGCAATTTAATCAAGAGTACAGGAAATTTACCTAACCCTACATTATAAAAATACCAGAATTATATTTATTAACTCCACTAATTAAAAGTGTGTATGTATATGTATACATACACACATATATATACATATATATATGTATGTATACATACACACACATATACACATGTATAAATTATGTACACAAAGTTCATAGGTACACTTTCTAAATATCAAGAAAAATAGTTTAGTTATACTCTGTAAATTCAGAAAATTGAATATAAGTTTTAAAAAATATTTTATGCATGTTATTTTTAAAATTCTTTCATTAAAAAAATTTTTAACATTTATTTTTGAGAGACAGAGTGCAAGTGGGGGAGGGGCAGAGAGACAGGGAGACACAGAATCTGAAACAGGCTCCAGGCTCTGAGCTGTCAGCACAGAGACTGACACAGGGCCCGAACTCGTGAACTGCAAGATCATAACCTCAGCCAAAGTGGGATGCTCAACCAACTGAGCTACCCAGGTGCCCCTATGCATGTTATTTCATAAACTGGAAAATACAGCCTTTTATATCTTAAGATCATCAGATAAACATAAATATTTTTATTTCAGCAAGTAATCAATAATCTGCTCAGTGTTTGAAAAAATTAAGAGTAGATATTTAGCACAGCCTCTATTCTTAATACTTTTTCTTCCATAATAGATACACACCGTGATGATTCAGAATAAACCTTTCAAGTATGACATATCATCTCAAAGTTTTCAAAGAGAACCTGAGCCACATATAAATGTATTTTCTTCTGTTGTGTGACTATTTTAAAGAATCTGTTGCTTACTTAAGCTATTGCTCCTATTCTAAATGCCCCTGATTATGCCCATACTCAAATACGTCCTTTGGGGGAAGTCCTAATTAAATACATACCTGAAAGAAGGGAATAATTACTCTATGAGTAGGCTGATACCTTTCCCCTTGAGTTATTAGATATCACCAGCATATATTTTAAGAGTTAAATTCATTTTCAGAACAAAGAAAAAAACACCTTTGAAGGCTACCTTTAAAAATCCTGTTTGAGAATGTCAGTAGGGGGCTAACCAAAGGCTTTTCCTGACAGGAAACCTGAAGACTTAGTCTAATTTTGGACCTGTTTCACAGGAATTTTAAGAGAGGAATGACACTTCTTATAAGGTGGTAAAAGTTTTCTGTACAACAATTCAGGACATAAAGCTGCTGTGAATGCAGGGGAACAGTAGCAAAATGGTTAAACAGTTTAGGCTGGGGGGAAAAAAAAACAATCAAACTCTTCCTTTAGTATTTAAGCTAGGATGAGTTTTTAAAATATTAATCTTTATGCCTATTCCCTATGTTTTTTCCCCTGTGTCTCCCCTTAGAAAAGCCAAAAGTCACATTTGCACTATAGAGGTAGGTCATAGAAAAGCAATGAAGAACATTTGGGGATAAATGTCAAAGCATGTTTAAGGTACAATGGTAATCTCTTGTTCTGTGTGTTTATAATCTGGAAGACACCATCCACTAAATCCAGCCTATGTTATTACTATAAAAATAAGAATTCAGAGAAAGGTCTAATGCAGTGTCCATAAGAATATCAATATTATGACCTAGCTCTGCTAACAAAAGAATAGCTCTGCTATACAAAAGAATCCTTCTTGGAAAAAGGTGGCTTTTTTTAATATAGGATTGCTGTCTCTGAACATCTATCACCATCTTTGCTTATGAAATTTTCTCTGAAGACCACAAGACTAAATATAATTAACATTTTTTTTTCCTTAAACCACTATGGAAAGGCTTTAAGACTTGAAAAAAAATTATGTTAGATTTCTTAAATTAATGCATAAAGACCAACTTAAAAAGACATTAAGAAACCTTTTCCTGTCTGAAATACGTATAGTCTATCTATTTAAAATTGTATTTTATTTCACAGGACTGTCTCCGTTCTTGACTACTGTTCTTTGCCTAGGGGTTTAAACAATTACAACCATTTTATCTTATCCAGTGTTAAAAGTCAAAGTACAGATATTATAATAGAGGAACTTACAATTCATTCTTTAGATTTAGAATGCAATAAGGTTTCATTTTGAAAACAGTATGCTGAGAATACCTGAATAAAAGCAATGAAACTTCATAATGAAGTGCCAGATGAAATAAAGGCACTGTCATCATCATGATCATCATGTTCAGAAATCCTGTTTGATGAAATATTTGCTCCTACAATAGAATACAGAGAACCTGCTGTCCTACCTCACTGGTCCAGAAGGAGTAGAGTCTGGTGGAATGGGGAGAAATCTGAACTGCTCACTACTTCCACCCCTATTCAGGACAAGGGGAAGCTGGGTTGTCACTCTCTGAGATTACCGCCTTCACATGCACAATAGACATAGTCATCAATTGAACTAGACACTATCCCAGGTTTTTTACGTTTCTAAAATGACATAACAATGAGAAGATAGCCAATAAAAAATCCAAATGATATTTAGGAGACCTCCCCCATATTACCTTACACTTATATATTTAGACACTCAAATATCAACTGAGAGTACATCATGAACAAACAGCTTATTCCCAGCACACTTCTAATTAAGACATATATTTTATATAAACACATCCACACATACATACACCTATACTATATATGATTACATCATCTGTGTGAATGTAGTAAATGTGTATTATGTGTATGTAAGAGCTAACATGTGTCCAATGACATATACATGCATTAATGAGAGCAACCAGAACAGAAATGGGTCTGTGGGCCATATTTTACTAATGGCTAGTTTTTCCATTTTAGGAAACACATGTTCAGTCTATATCTATGCCACATTTCATGTCCTTTGCCTTTGCATTGAGTGTAAGTTAAAAAGGTAGGGTATCAGTGTACTTAGATACATCAAACTGATTCTGAATTTTGAAGACTAAATATTTGATATTAAGAAATTATTAATAACTTTTAAGTAATCATAATGGTGTTTTGGTTACAGTTTTTAAAAAGAATTTTTATCTCTGAAACTTACATACTGAAATAATTATGAATGAATATGACCTGCTTCAAAAATAATTCAGGGTGAGGGGAGGTAAAAAACAGGTAAGAGCACAGATACAGTAAGACTGGCTATGAATTGATAACTGCTGAAACTAGGTTAGGTACACTGGAGGTTATTTTATCACACTTTCTGCTTTTAAGTATGTTTGGAATTCTGCAAATAAAATCATAAAAACTCATCCTGATATGAGCTCAAGGAACACATCAATTTTCCAAGTAAAAGGCTCTTCCATGTTAGGATTATCTATGTTGTTTTTATTAGTCGTATTTGCTGACAATAAAAGAGGGCAGTTAAGGGGCACCTGGGTGGCTCAGTCAGTTAAGCAACCGACTTCGACTTAGGTCATGATCTTGTCATTCATAGGTTTGAGTCCTGCATCAGGCTCTGTGCTGACAGCTCAGAGCCTGGAACCTGCTTCAGAGTCTGTCTCCCTCTCTGCCCTTCCCTGGCTCATGCTGTGTCTCTCAAAAAAAAGAGTGCAGTTAAGCATGTTCTTTTGAAAGAGAAAAATTAAAATATAACCTATAAATATGTGACTAATTATATATTTAGGAAATTTATCTTGTATGGTTATAAAATCTGTGGAGTAAGTTATAAATTGTTATGTTTTTACTTCCTAATCAAAAAGACCAACTTATGAAAATAAATTTAGGTAGAGCTCATCACTAACAAATGGATCTATTTAACGTACATTCTTTTCATTATTTCATGAGTACAAGTGATGAGCAAGTTCTGCAATAACTTTGGTCAGTGAATTTAAAAGGTACAGCTCCAGTTACACATAAGCTATCATCATTTTTTTTCAGACATACTGATTTTAACCAGTTCTAGATAAATACATATGGTGATACATAACATCAAGATGACAGGAAAGGAATCCATCGGGTAAAAGTGTGTCTCCATTTATCTTAAAGATTCAGACCTTTAGCAATGGAATACTGGTTACCAGATATTTCAGGTATGGACATAACAAAATGTGTTATTAGGTGTTCAGATAAGTGAAATTTCATGGTACATTTCCAATTTCAAATAGTCTACATGTTGTCTTTATAAATTACACATATCCCAAAAATTCAAATATTTTCATAACCAAATTACACAATCAGATGTCTCTTATAAGTAGGAAAATCCTTAGTTAGACCATGTATCCTCTTTGAATCTGGAGATATATGTTAATCACTGTTACTTATTAACCATTTAGTGGATTGGGGAATAGGGTGACAATACTGAGCACCTCCTAGGAATCTGGGCTACTCTATACTTCTTTATCTGGATAACTGATATTTATCATTTAGACTCAATGGAAATATCATCTCCTTTAGAAAACTTCCTTGGACCTCCCCCTCAATAGACTGAAGTAGAATTTTATACTCCCTACTTTATGATGTTTTTCACAATTATATATGTGGCTTTTAAAAATATATATCTCTCCCACTAGGCTACAAGCTCTAAGAGGTCAGAGACCATGTCGCCTTGCTCACCACTGTACTTCCAGTCCCTAGCACAGCATGTAGTGCACAGATTCAATCCAGGCTATTCCTGAATCATCTGAGAGCATTAAAAAAAAATACTGATGCCTAGACTTAGAGATTCTAAAATAATCAGTAGGAATAAAGTAGAGGTCAGGAATTGACAGTCTTTAAAAAGATCCAGGGAATTCTGATGGGAAGTCAATGTTGAAAGTTCTGGCTAATAAAGTACACCCAATAAACAAATGTGTAAGGCCTTTTAAATATCCCTAAAGACTACATACAGACTGTGTATATAATTTGAGGTCATTTTTACCTGCTAAAACTTTAAAGTAATTAATGACATTAGTAGGAATTTTCATGTGGCATCAATAAGGAGATATCTGGGTTTTCCTAAATACCTAGAATAAAACAAAATTACAGCTGGGAAGTACTCAAAACCAAGCCAAGTAATTCATGACAAAATGATGCTATAAACAAATAATTGTGACCTCTCCATTATACTTCCTTGTGTTCCAGGACTGTTTTTATGTTACTTCACTTATTCCTCCTGGAAACCTTGCCATGTAAGTATCACTATGTCTCATTTATTTTTACATTTATATAATCTATTTGGCATCTCATGCCACTGAAACTACATTTACCAAGGTCACCAACAATAGCCTCAGTGCTAAATCTAAAAGACATCTTTTCATCTTATTCTTCATCTTAAAACAACTTGCTGATCACTCCTCTGTGATGTCATGACATTAAACGCCCTGTTTTCCTCCTACCCCAGCAGACCACTCCTCCTTTGTCTCTTCTATCAGCCCTGTAAATATTGTGTCCCAGATTTCTGCCTGAAATTTTATCCTTTTTAACTCTTCTTGGGTGAATGCATCAACTCCCAGGGACCATCTACACACAGATCACATCCAAATCTCTTGTTCTGTAAATCCGAACTACCTATTGGGTATCTTCCCTTGTATGTCAGACAACTCCAAATCAATCTTCCCAAACAAAAGAAAAAAAAATAAGTTTTTTCTTCTATGCTCCCTAACTCAATGGTGCCATCGTCCTAACTAGTTGTTGAAATCAGATATCTGGGAGTCACCTTTGACCCCTTCTTCTTCCTCATTCTTCAATCACCAAGTCTTATCACTTCCAGTTTCTGAACAGCTCTTGTATCTCTTTCTCCATATCCACCACGTCCACGTGAGGCAAGATGCCTGAATCAATGTAGCAGCCTCGTAACGAGCTTTGCTGTTCAGTCTTGCTCCCTCTCATCCATTCACTACATGGAAGCCAAAGGAGTCTTTCAAATACTAAGTCTCAGTGGATCTTTCCCCTGCTTCAGACTTCAGACCTGTAACTGTCAACCCAATGTCCTCTAGATCAAGTCCAAACCCCCTGAAGTGGCTAACAAGGTCCATATAAGCCTTGGCACCTCCTAACTCTGGCCCCTACTCTTGCCATTTTGATTGTGCACTATGTTCCAGCCACAGAGAATTCACTGGCCATCTCTTGCTTGAAGTCCTGTGCACATTCGGTTTTCTCTTCCTGGAGTGGTCTTTCCTCTTCTCCTCCTCTATTTCAACTGGCCCATACATATATCATTCCGATCTCAAAACAAGTGTTATTTCCTTCAGATTTTGGAATGTCACTGTGACCTCAAAACTCTGATTTGAATGCTGTTCTTAAGTGCTACTACCATGGCACTAGGAACTTCCCAGGCTTAGAAAGTAACACTGTATTCTACTAGTCCTTTCTACTTTCCCTGTCCATAGCCCCCTGCTATTTTATAAGTCTCATGTGAGCCAGGCCCCTGTCTGCCACACTGACCGTTATATCCTTAGCACCCAATAGTGGCCAACACACAGCAGGAACTGGATATATCTACTATCTGTGGAATGATAGAATTATACAAATAAGGGTTGATAAACCTGAATGTGAATGCAGCTGTGACTTCTTCCTTTAAAATTTACCTCAGGGCCTTTGTAAATGTTTCTTTTTCTCAGAAAAAAATGGCCATCTAACGTATTCTCCTCTGTTCTCCTCCTGCGCAATATTATGATTTTTCTTTATATTACTTGTCAATAATTTCATCTTTTGTTAGTTTAACACCATCTGTACTTGGCATAGTACTTGGCACATAGCGGAGCTCAACGTATATTTGATGAATAGTGAGTGGACTCCTACCATTTATTAAAGACTAATATTTCTACAATAACATGTTGCTTCCCATAAAAGTTTAACTATTCCCGAAACCAAACCTTTGTCAACACTGGGTGCCAACCATAAAAATAGGCATAATCAAGAATTTTCTCCCTTCCCTCCCGTTTTGTTAATCACTCAGGTATAATGCTAAACCAGGAGCAAAACCAAAACCAAACCAAAACAAAACAAAAACCAGGCACAAATATCAAGAAAATTAATCATTCCCTTAATCATTAAGCATTTCCAAATATTAAACTGACAATAAGGAATGGCATGACAATAAGGAATGGCATAATGCACTAGAAGAGAAGCAGACTTGCCTTTCAAATCTTGTATATAGCCCTCTTTGCAGCTGTGCATGAGCTGAAGGATCCATCTGTGTTGGGCACCAATACATTGCCAAGCAGGGTCACCTGGTGCATGAAGGTCAGACAGGTACCTGAAAAAACAAGGCCAAGTTTAACCAAGTAGGCTTCCTCTGTACAGCCATAAATAAGGATAAAAGGAAAGCTAGCATTTTTCTTTTAAGTCATTACTTATTTTAAGAAAACCTGAAAATTTATAAGGGGGGGCCCAGGTGGCTCAGTCGATTAAGCATCTGACTTTGGCTCAGGTCATGATCTCACAGTTTTTGAGTTCACATGCCACATCTGGCTCTACTGACAGAGTGGAGTTGTCTTTGGATTCTCTGTCTCCCTCTCTCTCTCTCTCTCTCTGACCCTACCCAGTTCATGCTCGCTCTCAAAAATAAACACACACACACACACACAAAAAAAAAAAAAAAAAAGCAAGAAAAGAAAAAAAAACAAACCTAAAATTTTATCAAATGGTAAAAGCACCTGTTAACATTAGTCTTCAAAATTTTTAAGTTTGTTTGTTTGTTTATTGAGAGAGAGAGAGTGAGAGGAGCAGAGAGAGAATCCCGAACAGGCTCTGCACCATCAGCACAGAGCCCGAGTGGGGCTCAAACTCACGAACCATGAGCCAAAAATCATGACCTGAGCCTTGGACGCTTAACCAACTGAGCCACCCAGGAACTCTTTTAATAGTTCATTCTAAATGAAATATATTCAAATTTCTTTTCATGCAAAAATAAACAATAAAACTGTATTTTTTAAAAATTAGGACTTTATACAAAAACAACCGAGAAGACAAATTTACAGCTTGCAATAATCCTAAAACCTTAGAACTTAAATTTATATTTATATTTAATTCACAGAGTGTTTCCATACCTAGTTCTCAACCATTATAGAAAACACAAGTGGGAGCCAGCAGAGGACACCTAGTGAATATTCTTTTGATTTCAATTGCTTTTTTATTCCTTTCTGTTCTGAAACATGGCCTCTAGATGGCAGTGTGACACCATTTTCTATACATCCTAATAGGCTATTTTATTATATGAAGAGATTCAGTGACAATAAACACTTAACCTCCAAAGTCTGAACTCTACTTTCATGACTGTTTGAGAAAACACTTCTCTACAAAATGTAGTATAGATGGGCATTTTTCTTAGTTTCTAAATAGTTTCAAATATTTAACATCTTCTTTGTACAATAAAACATCCAAACCCAGAATGACAATTGAAATACATTTCATTTGAAAAATTTCCGACAAATTCCAGATTTGGCCCTCGGCTATCACAAAATATATAAACATACAGTAGTCACCCCCTTATCCAAAGGGGGAATATGATCCAAGACCCTGAGTAGGATGCTTGAAACCACAGACAGTACTGAACCCTATATGTATAGTATGTTTTGTCATATATGTGACAAAGTTTAACTTATAAACTGGGCACAGTAAAAGATTAACAACAATAACTGATAAAAATAGAACAATTATAACAATATACTATAATAAAAGTTATGTGAATGCAGTGTCGCTCTCTCTCAAAATATCTTACTATACTCACCCTTCTTGTGATGATGTGAAATGACAAAATGCCTACAAGAGGAAATGAAGTGTGAGGAATGATGTAGGCACTGAGATGTAGCACTGAGCTACTACTGGCCTTCTGACTACACTTCAGAAGGATGATGCTTCCAGATCATAGTTGACTGCAGGTAACTGAAATCATGCAACTGAAACTGCAGACAAGGTGGGGACTACTGCAATAAGTTAAATCCAATTAAAGCAACTCCAAAAGCTGAATTTATTGTCTTGAAATTATTTTTAAACCATAAGCTAACTATTGTCTTGAGGTTAAAGAATTTTGTTCAATGATAAATTTTAATTAATGGTTACAAGCTGTGACTCTATCCTAATCACTGAGGGATACACCAGATGCTTCTCTTCCATGTCCCTCTAGTACTAGGTATTTCCTAACTCACCGATATCTCAATTAGCAGCTAATTAGAGGAGAAACATTTTGTAATAAGCAATAAATAAAATGTTGAGACATCTGACATCAATCACATTGAGGAACTATCCACCCTGACCTTCACAAGCTAATGCAGATAGCCTGGGCTCTGAGCAGAGCCTAGGATCATCCTGCAAAAGGGCCCTTTAAACAATGTAGCTCACACTGTACAGCACTGCTTCAAAGTAAGCCGAAGAGCTGGCCCTTTTCCCTCTCCTTAACCGTCTATTTACAGACTGCTAATAGGCTATGTCTGTGTTGAGAAAGGCACAAATCAATTAACAGCACCCAAAAATAAAACTACAATCTAACAAAATACATTTAGTATGGCATAAATATTTCAACATAATCTGGTTCTTCCACTCACACAAAGCTTTCTCCTCTTTTTTCATCTGGAATATAAAATGACAAATAGTACACTATGTCATTTCTTTTCAAAAAACATAATTTTATTCTTTCTTGTTGGGGATAATTTGTCTTAGCATTCTCCTTAGGTAGGTTTGTTTTGCCTCCGAATACTTCTACAATACTTTTTCCTAACACTTTCACTCATATAACATCCTCAGATTTAGTGTCAGTGGTAAAATATAGGAATACTCTTTTAGGAAAGCTGCTTCCTTTTAATTTTTAAACTACTGAATAGGAATACACAGGGTCCATTACAAGAGCTCAATACAGCAAGAGAAATCAATATGCTCTTTTGCTTAATAACTTTTAAAATTATAAGCTCCTTTAGTATGTTGCCTAGGTCCTTGCAAAATTTACTAATAATCCTTTACAGCATCTTATTAGTGGGTATTACATTAAATGTGATATAAAGATAAATGTGTTCTCTCATAAATTCTACAGTGTTGCAGTTCAAAAGTATAATCTGTGGTAGGCTTTTCCTTGCTTACATGACTTAACTGAATAAATTTCTTCTTTTCTTTTAGTAGTAAACAATAAGTACAACTAACCTTTGAAAACACAAGTTTGAACTGTGTAGGTCCACTTATACAAAGATCTTTTAAGTACTGTACCATAAATGTATTTTATCTTCCTTATGATTCTCTCAATAACATTTTCTTTGGCTTATTTTATTGTAAGAATAGAGCATATAACACGCAAAATGTGTTAATCGGCTATTCACGTCACTGATAAGGCTTCCAGTCAACATTAGGCTGTAAGTAGTTAAGTTTCAGGGGAGTCAAGTTATACATGGATTTTCGACTGGGCAGACGGTTGGTGCTCCAACCCCCACACTGTTTTAACACTCAACTGTATTTCATTTCAAAGATCGTTGTTTAAAACATGCCACATGTTAACTACTATTTCTTCTAAAACTATGTATCAAAGAACATAACAGCTTTTTTAGAGGGGTAAAGAATGCTAATTATGAGCACAGCCTCAGTATTTTAAAATTAAAGAATTAAAATTTTTAGCCATATTCTAACATGATTTTTAACAATTACCAGGAATAGGATCACATTCATATGGAAAGAAGTATATATGACATAACTTTGCTTCTCACTAAAGCTACTAGAATCAAGACAAAATAAGAGTGAAAATAATCAAAAGTTTTTAATTATACAAAATAGTGAACAAAAATGAAATACAAAAGTAATTTGATTTTTAATCACACCATGCAAAACTTCCGAATATGTAAGAGAACTAATAAAGACATGCTTTGCTGATGATAAAGCCCTCTCCATCCCTTCCTGATGTTCACAGTACCTATCATCATAGATTCCAAAGTCCAATAGATACTTGACCTGGTTGTGATGCTATTTTTCCTATTTATTAATAACTAAAAACTTAATTTAAAAAGGGGAGGATTAATTGCTCAGTGTCTTCTCAAAGCATCAAAAATAATTATTACAAAATAAGTAAACTACTTGACATTTTTGTTAACATTCTTATTCTTTTCCCCTTTTAAATGACAGGAAAAAAAGCACCTAAACAGGCCATTTAGAAAAAATCTTTTTTAACACCTACCATCTTTAAAATAATATTCAATAGATTAACTAGTTACAAGAACTACACATTATGTATATAAATGGGAATTCACTATATAAAGACACTGTACATTCAATAAGGTTTAATATATTACTATTGGCAAATTTAATAGCATAAATATAAATACAAAGCAAAATTAAGTAGCATGGTGGAACACAGACAACAAGACACTAACCAGCTGTATATCCCTGGACAAGAGGATTAACCTTCCTGGAGCTTTTCTTTACATGTAAAGGAAAAAAAAAAAAAAAAAAAAAGCAGATGGAGAACTAACATATATATAGTTTATTTCTAGCTTTAGATTTCCATTATTCTACAAGCCAGAAAAATCTCCCAAATACATTCTTTCCTATATGAAGACAGCTTAGAGAAAAGCAAAGATAAGCTTTGAAATCAGACAAACAGAGGAATCCTACTGCTAGCCGTGTGCACTGAGCAAGAATGAAGTCTGAGGTTCAACTTCCTGATCTATATACAACGGGTATCAGACAAATGCCTCCACAAGGTAACTATCAGGATTAGAATTTATATACATAGTGCATCTAGCATGATGCCCAGGGGTACTACAGACTCCAGGTAGTGGCAGTAATCAATGTTAGTACTCTCTACTCCCCTGCTAAAGCCTCCTCTCCCTTTCTTCTTTAGTAACGCAAATGTGCTGATAATGACAAAGGCTCATGTTGCTACTATTCTACTGAATCACCAAGAATGCAAGTCTTGAGTGTGGATCATTGTCCCCACCACCATTGCAAACACAGCAGCTTTCAGGCCAGACCTTCTTTTCATACCTGGAAATCATGTTCAATGGTCATATGGTAACAACAGCCAAATGCATAAATATATATAGTCAATCTATTATTTTATAAGTACTGAATACTCCATAAACTTCACTAATTAAAGAGAGAGGGCATTAAGTTTGGAAAGTAGCTTATTCTGAGAATAAAGGCCACATTCAAAAAAAAAAGTTAATACTTTCAAATCATAGATATAAAAAGTTTGTAACATATGCTTTATCTCCAAATCCTGGTATAAACATTACATATGTATGTAATATATTTACTGCTTATGTGCCAGGTGCTGTATTAAATGCTTAAATGCATTCTTAGATTATCTTTATAACTACCCTAAGACATAGATTGTGTTATCATGTCATCTCAGATCAAGAAACTGAAAACAGAATGCAAGTAAGTCACCGAAAGGGAACAGCCAGTTACCACCCTGCTATAATGCTTCCTTCTAAGGCCTTCTTCTCATCATACCCTGTGGTATCCATCACTTTTCATATTCCTGCAATTTTTTAAATTTATTTATTTTTTCTTCTCAATACTAAAACCTTTCAGAATTTTCTATACCACTGAGCCACAGCCCACTCTTGTGGCATGAAGAATTTCCCACCCAGAATATGACAGTGTTGTGCTCTAAACCAGACAAAAAGCCCCCTGCCTGTGATCTCTGGGTGCCCACAGAGTGCAACACCCACACTGTCCGGCTAGGTTAGGTAAATCCTTATTGAGCAGGAGGAAGAAATGACTAAACAATGAGGCCACTTTCCCTTTCCCCAAACAAGCAGAATTTTCTTGCCCTGAATACTCCCAAATTTGTTAGTATACAAAAGAATTTTGGTGTCCTATACTGGATACCACTAAATTTCTATTTATCTTCCCTTTCACCATTTCATCAGTCTCCTAATTTCCCCCAAATGATGTATCTAGTACTGTAAGGTACATGTGATTTGTCAAAATTCTTGCAAAAGGTTTACCTTATGTAACGTTTTTGGTCATGTAAAGTTGATGGTGTCTCAAGCAATTTATCCAGAAGTAATTCTCTTAAAGTTTCAATCCGTGTTTCCACTTCAGCATAATCTATTTAAAAAGGAAAGAACATATAAGATTAGAAAATGGAGACTTAAAATCAAATTATGGCAAGTAGAACAGTGATTGCCTTGGGGGATAGGGGTTGACTAAAAAGAGGCACAAGGAAACTTGCTGGGTGTGGGTTACATGGGTGTGAGCATTTTGTCAAACTCACTGACCTGTAATTTGTAAGTAAGGTTTGTACATTTCATTGCATGTAAATTTACCACAATAAAAAAATGAAATTAAGTTTTCTGAGTCCTTATGGATTTCATTTAGAAATTTAATAAAGCCCTATGATATTTCTCCTAGTTGATAAGGCATTACCATAGGACATTTTAGGCTTTTCTTACTTTTTATAACTCTTGTATTAGAGATAATTTCAAAAATTGTGTTAGTTCACTTTAAGGTTAGAATTCATAAACATAATGTTTTTTCTGAAAAGATTAAAACTAAGTTTCCATCTCTATAAAGTATCTGTAATTGATTCTTTCCAGTAAAAAAGATTTTTTTAATAGCATTATGATTAACAAGGAGCACAGAATGTACAAGACTAACTTATCCTATAGCTGCGGTTGTTCATCTTTGCTACATCTTGGTTAGAAAAGCCATTTTATTTTTGAAGCAACTGTTTTACATTTTAAAAAGAGTACCATATAACAAAAATTAAAATTCAAATAACTTTCTCTGCAGAATGCATTCTACATTCTTCCTGTAAAAGTAAAGTAGAAGATCTAAAAGTAATAAACAAATCTTACATTTCTTGAAAACCTGCACCTCCGTTTTCCCAAAGAGTGACTTGGCCTTTTCATAATCATTAATAACCACATCATAATCACCCTTTAAAATAAAGAAACATTTTGGAGACTGTCAGTAAAGTAGCATGAACACATTTGGTTACGATAAATAACTATCTCAATAACTCTTTAAAATTTATGACATCATAACCATGGGTACATAAATATGTACTCTACCTTTTGGATATTCCTTTCAATATTTAGAGGAAGGTTGAAGAGAAACTTAAATCGCTGAAGCACATTGAGTGCATTTCTAGTGGAATCTGCCTTGTCCTTTCGACCTAATACTTCTTGAAATAATGTGTCCGCAGTATTACTTGCTCCTATTTTACAAAGACCAAAAGAAGCTTAGATAAAACAAAATGTTAGGCATGTTAGGCTACTATTATAGCTTTACATTAAAACTCAACAGACTTTTTTTAAAGTTAGTTATATTGGAGATCTTTTATGGTTTGTTAAAATACATTTCCACTTTGCCTACAAAGTCCTTTTGTATATTAAAAATAAC
Organism: Leopardus geoffroyi; assembly: GCF_018350155.1. Taxonomy (NCBI): domain Eukaryota; kingdom Metazoa; phylum Chordata; class Mammalia; order Carnivora; family Felidae; genus Leopardus; species Leopardus geoffroyi. The sequence goes on along the minus strand of NC_059332.1, from coordinate 28,335,088 downwards.
TATATTTACCAGGCCCAAATAAAATTGCTGATGTGAACCTACATTTATTTTAGCTACTCTTCCAAATTTTATAGCAATTATGGGTCCTTAGATTATTTCATTAGTTCAGATAATAGGTTAAAACACACATATACACACACATGCACATGCATGGGCATACTAGATACTAGGTACTATACTAGATAAATTCTCTGGATTTAATATCTGCATTATATGGTAATAAAACAATAAAAATATCTTTCAGGAAAGTTGTTCAAAAGAAGTATTTTAGAACTAATCCTATTTCTTGGTAAAATTATCTTCTGTTCATGCAACAGGCACAAAAATTACATAAACAATTTAAATGACAAATTTTAACATATCATTAATGAATACTTGCTTCTTAAATCAGCTAATTCAATTTATACACAAACTGGACATTATGTGTATATAATATATATATATATATATATATATATATATATATATATATATGTATATATAATATATATATAAAAGTCTTCCAACTATACAAATCACTATAATGACAGAGTTGCTTATCTAAAGCAAAATTTACTATGTACAAAAATAGTTTAACTTTTTCAACTTGTGAATTATTTTTAATTAACCACAAAGAAAGGGGAGAAAAAGAGTAACTGTTTTTGGCTATTTGATCGCTGCTCATAAAAAGTTTCTACATTATCTGGTCTACTGACTATACTTTAAGCAAAGATGAAAAAATGACCTCAGTCTCACTGGGTGGTTTGCATGCCATATTCTTTAGTCCACACTGTGGGTGGCCTGATCACGTTAAAAGTTGTCTTTGTAACATAATTGTTTTATCTAAATAATGTTGAAATTCTGTTGAAATTTTAAAGACCTTATATAAAAACTTTGTCAATATAGCCATTTTCCTTGATGCAGAATGCTAAATTTCTGTAACATGAGAAAAAAATATATTCCCTTGTTCCCATCAAACCACATAATGGTGGCTAAATGAATATTTGAAATCTGATTAAAGGTTAAAACATTTTTCTTCAAAGACAATTATTATTAAGTATTTATCATTTAAAAATATAAACTTTGTGATCTGAGGGTTCATAAATGAAAAGATACATCAATGTGACCGAATAGTTTTAAAAGATACATCAATGTGACCGAATATTTGAAATCTGATTAAAGGTTAAAACATTTTTCTTCAAAGACAATTATTATTAAGTATTTATCATTTAAAAATATAAACTTTGTGATCTGACGCTTCATAAATGAAAAGATACATCAATGTGACCAAATAGTTTTAAAAGGCTGATTACTAATCGGTAGGCTGTGGATACTAAATTCCCAAGCACTTTTTTGTGCGTGTGTACAATAAAAGAATTTGGGACAAAGCTATAAAAGCTCAAAATTAGGTTTTACTCATTGTATTTTAAAGGTAACAAAAAAATACCAACTAATAATTTTAACTCCTCTAAAAAGTATGAAAACAAGTACAAGTAAAAAATTCACTTATCATTAAGTCTTTTATAGTGAAAATTTAATAGGCAGAAATTAGACTATAAAACTACGATTTGTACAGAAAGGTAGATATGGAGAATTTTAATATGTGCATAGAGAAATCATAATTTTAATTAAAAAATAACTTTTATCCATAAACTGTTATTGTATTGTGAATTTTACTGCATACACAATAAAATTTGGGGAGTTCATAACTCTTTGATAACTGAATGATTCTATCAGTAATAAAAAATGAAAGCAGTGAAACTAAGATTTCTGTAAGCAGATAAAATCACCAAAAGCTCACAAAATGTATTTTAATGTCTTCATTCTCTAGGGCTACTAACAAGAAAAACGAAACCACTAAACTCAGTGGTGCTGTTCACACATGAAGTGGCACTGCAGATAAACCATCAGTTAGACATCCGTCAAGTCTCCCAAGAACAATTTCCCCCACGTACCAATCCATCCACATCTTCACTCCACCTTCTTATACCGAGAACACCCAATTTTAAGACAGCTAGCAGGGGTTTTAACATCCAGTGTGTACCCACGAAACAAAACTAAATGAGCTATATTGTAGTGAAAGACATGACTTAGGTCTTATAGTTTGCAGAACCAACCCTGATCTTACAAATACCAGCCCTAGGCAACTCTAGACCTGAAAGTTGGTCATTTCTCCCCACAAGGGGTGTCTTAACTCCAACTCACTGGACTGTGACTATGTTCGTCTCAGTTACAGATGCACCCCAAGCACCAAGAGCAAGCCTGTTGTAATGGCACTGTGGCTGCCACTATCATAGTCATGTTGACAATAGCAGTAAAATATTCCTCATTGTAAGATAGGAGAACATGGATGGACCTTTACAGTATCATCCTTAAGTGAAATAAGTCAGATAGAGACAGACAAATACTACATGGTATCACTCATATATGGAATCTTAAAAAACAAAACAAAACAAAACAAAAACTTAAGTCATAGATACGAAGACAGAAATAGTGGTTACCAGAGGCTGGAGGGTGGGGGGAAGAGGGAGATGTTGATAAAGGGTACAAATTTCCAGTAAGAAGATGAACACATTTTAAGGAACTAATGCACAGTATTATGAATATAGTTAACATTATATATCATATACTTGAAAACTGCTTAGATTAAATTTCAAATGTTCTCATCACAAAAAAGAAATGGAATTATGTGACATGACAGAGGTGTTAGCTAATGCTAAGGTGGTAATCATGTTGCAAGATACATGTACATGTATATCAAATCAACATGGAGAGGAGCCAAGATGGCAGAACAGCATGGGTATTTTTTGTGTGTCTCACGACCATAAAATACAGCCAAACTAACATTAAACCATCCTGCACACCTAGAAAACTGATCTGAAGATTAACACAACCATCTGCACAACCTGAACCATAGAATTCAGCAGGTATGGGGCGTGGAGAGGGGAACTTGGGGAGAGAAAAGCCATGGAGAAAGGATGGAGATGGGGGGGGCGGAATATGGGAAAAGCACCCCTCTCCAAAAGCAGCTGGAGAGAAAGTGGAAAATTGGAGACAGCCACAGGGACTGAACTAAAAAGGGAGAAAGGAGAAATGAGAGGGTTTAAATTCCATTAAGACGGTAAACAGGAGGAGCACAGAGTCTGAAACTCTGCAGCTCAATACCTGGTAGTGCTCTGGTGGAAAGAGCAAATCCCCAGGAACAGAGTGGGGTCCAGGAGGTTCTTGGGCCACACAGGGAGAAGCAGTTCCACTGCTGGAAGGACATTTGGTGGAGGCTGTGAGGCCACCTGGGCCCAGGAGACCCCAGAGAACGGCCACATTCGCTAGTACTGAAACAAGGTCATTGGGGGTGAAGCCTGGTACCATATGTGTGTTGTGATTTTCCATAATCCCTGAGGCGCTGCTGTTACACTCTCTCACAAACTTTTTCTGGGGTGGACTGGCACATGGCCACAGTGTCTAGGCATTGGCAACAGCATGGTGCCACAAGCGTTCCTGGGTGCAGCCAGCACCTGGCCATTGCTCGATGAGACTCTCTGCAGACGGGCAGTGTAGGTCGATGCCACATTCCCTTAGAAGCGGGGGGGCCGGGGAAGGCAGCCACACCTGAGACAAAACTGGGGAGGAAGGTGGTGCCTGGGGCTTGGTCACGGACAGTGTGGAAGTGGGAGTGGATGGAAGCTGAAGATAAAGGATGGGTGCACAATTGCTGATTGTGGAGAACAGAGTTCCAATACTAGAGACTGGGTAGCTGGGTGACACCATTTTCACCACTCCTGCACATGCGCATACGCACCTACAAGCACCACAACAATCCACCCCAATATGCTAGCACTGCCATCTAGAGGAGAATGGAGCCATTAACACTGAGCCCTGACCAACTGGGCCAACCTCACTCTTCAAGAACACAAGTCTCACCACCTGCTTAGCTTATGGACTATAAAACACTTCAGAGTTTGACTTCTAGGGGGAAACGAAGTAATTTCAGTCATATTTCAGTCTGTAAGCTGGTCCAACTATTCAATTTTCTTCCTTTGTTTCTTTCGTCCTTTCTTTCTTTCGTTCATTCCTTCCTTCCTTCCCTTCCTTTTTCTCTTTTTCGTTTCTTTTCTTTTTCATGAATACAGAAAAAGAAAAAAATTCATTTTTACTTTCAATTTTTATTAAAAATATTTTTCTTTATTTTTTTTACTGTATTTTTTACTTTTATGTGAATTTTTTCAAATTCTAGTTTACTTCCATCATTTCATTTTAGTCTACATCAGTGTATTCATTTTTTCAAATTCTCAAATGATTTCTTTTTTTCCCCCCTTTTCTCTAGTCTATCAAGCCACTTTCAACACCCAGACCAAAACACACCTAGGATCTAGCATCATTTATTTGATTTGTGTGAGTGTGTGTGTGTGTGTGTTTTTAATTTTTTATTTTATTTTAATTTTAATTTATTCTACCTCATTAATTCCTTTTCTCCCTTCAAAATGATGAAACGAAGGAATTCACTCAAAGAAAGAGCAGAAGAAATGACAGCCAGGGACTTAACCAACACAGATAAAAGTAATATGTCTGAACCAGAATTTAGAATCACAATAATATTAGCTGGAGTCAAAAACAGATTAGAATCCCTTTCTGCGAAGATAAAAGAAGTAAAAGCCGGTCAGGATGAAATAAAAAATGCTATAACGGAGCTGCAATCTCGAATGGATGCTGCAGCAGCAAGGATGGATGAGGCAGTACAGAGAATCACAATATAGAGGACAAACTTGTGGAGAATAATGAAGCAGAAAACAAGAGGGAGATTAAGGCAAAAGAGCACAATTTAACAACTAGAGTAATCGTGAGAGGACATCAGAATCATAGGGGTCCCAGAAAAGGAAGAGAGACAAACAGGGGTAGAAGGGTTATGTAAGCAAGTCATAGCAAAAAACATCCCTAACCTAGGGAGAGACACAAACATCAAAATCCAGGAAGCACACAGGACTCCCATTACATTCAACAAAAACCAATCATCAACAAGGCATATCATAGTCAAATTCACAAAATACTGAGGCAAGGAGAGAATCATCAAAGCAGCAAGGGACAAAAAGTCCTTAAACTATAAGGGAAACAGATCAGGTTTGCAGCAGACCCATCCACAGAAACTTGGCAGGCCAGAAAGGAGTGGCAGGATATATTCAATGTGCTCAATCAGAAAAATATGCAGCCAAGAATTCTTTATCCAGTAAGTCTGTCATTCAAAACAGAAGGAGAGATAAAAAGTTTCCCAGAGAAACAAAAATTAAATGAGTTTGTGACCACTAAACCAGCCCTGCAAGAAATTTTAAGGGGGACTTTCTTAGGGGAGAAAAGATGAAAAAATTAATAAACAAATACAAAAATAAATAAATAAATAAACACCAAAAGCAACAAGGATTAGAAAGGACCAGAGAACACCACCAGAAACTCCAACTCTACAAGCATCAAAATGGCAATAAATTCATATCTTTTAGTACTCACTCTAAACGTCAATGGACTCAATGCTCCAATCAAAACACATAGGGTAACAAAATTGATAAGAAAACAAGATCCATCTATATGGTGTTTACAAGAGACCCACTTTAGACCTAAAGACACCTTCACATTGAAAGTAAGGGGATGGAGAACCATCTATCATGCTAATGGTAGATGAAAGAAAAGCCAGAGTAGCCATACTTATATCAGACAATCTAGACTTTAAAATAAAGACTGTATCAAGAGATGAAGAAGGGCATTATATCATAACTAAGGGGTCTATCCAACAAGAAGACCTAACAATTGTAAACATTTATACCCCCAATGTGCTGCACCCAAACATATACATCAATTAACCACAAACATAAAGAAACTCATTGATAGTAATACCATAATAGTAGGAGACTTCAACACCCCACTCCCAGCAATGGACAGATCATCTTATCAAAAAAATCAACAAGGAAACAATGGTTTTGAATGACACACTGGACCAGATGGACTTAACAGATATATTCAGAACATTTCATCCTAAAGCAGCAGAATACACATTCTTCTACAGTGCACGTGGAACATTCTCCAGAATAGACCACATACTGGAACACAAATCAGACCTCAGGAAGTACAAAAAATCGGGATCATACCGTGCATAATTTCAGACCACAACACTAAGAAACTCGAAATCAACCACAAAAAATTTGGAAAGGTAACAAGTACTTGGAGACTAAAGAACATCCTACTAAAGAATGAATGGGCCAACCAAGAAGCTAAAGAGGAAATTAAAAAGTATACAGAAGCCAATGAAATGATAACACCACAATCCAAAACCTCTGGGACGCAGCAAAGGTGGTCACAAGAGGAAAGTATATAGCAATCCAGGCCTTCCTAAAAAGGAAAAATGATCTCAGATACACAACCTAACCTTACGCCTTAAGGAGCTGGAAAAAGAACAGCAAATAAAACCCAAAACCAGCAGAAGACAGGAAATAAAAAGATTAGAGGAGAAAATAATGCTATTTAAACCAAAAAAAAAAAAAAAACAGTGGAACAGATCAATGAAACAAAAAGCGGGTTCTCTGAAGGAATTAACAAAATTGATAAACCAGTAGCCAGTTTGATCAAAAAGAAAAAGGAAAGGACCCAGTAAATAAAATAAAGAATGAAAGAGTAGACATCAAAACCAACACAGCACAAATAAAAACAATAATAAGAGAATATTATGAGCAATTATATGCCAATAAAATGGGCAGTCTGGAAATGGACAAATTCTTAGAAACATATATACTACCAAACTGAAACAGGAAAAAATAGAAAATTTGAACAGACCCACAACCCATAAAGAAATCAAACTGAAAATCAAAAATCTCCCAAAAAAACAAGAGTCCAAGAGCAGATGGCTTTCCAGGGGAATTCTACCAAACATTCAAACACCTACTCTCTTGAAGCTGTTCCAAAATAGAAATGGAAGGAAAACTTCCAAACTCTATCTATGAGGCCAGCAGTACCTTGATTCCAAAACCAGAAAGAGACCCCACTAAAAAGAACTATAAACCAATTTCCTTGATGAACATGGATGCAAAAATCCTCAACAGGATATTAGCCAACCGGATCCAACAATACATTAAAAAACGTATTCCCCACGACCAAGTGGGATTTATACCTGAGATGTAGGGCTGGTTCAATATCCGCAAAACAATTAACGTGATTCATCAGATCAATAAAATATAGGACAAGAACCATATGATCCTCTCAATAGATGCAGAGAAAGCATTAGACAAAATACAGCATCCTTTCTTGATAAAAACCCTCAAGAAAGTAGGGATAGAAGGATCATACCTTGAGATCATAAGCCCTATATAAAGGACCCAATGTTAATATCATCCTCAATGGGGAAAACCTGAGAGCTTTCCCCCTAAGGTCAGGAACAAGACAGGGATGTCCACTCTCGCCACTGTTACTCAACATAGTATTGGAAGTCTTAGCCTCTGCAATCAGACAAAACAGAAATAAAAGGCATCCAAATCGGCCAGGAGGGGGTCAAACATTCACTCTTTGCAGATGACATGATACTCTCTATGGAAAACCCAAAAGATTCCACCAAAAATCTGCTAGCATTGATTCATGAATTCAGCAAAGTTGCAGAATATAAAATCAATGCACAGAAATCGGCTGCATTCCTAGTCACCAACAATGAAGCAACAGAAAGAGAAATCAAGGAATTGATCCCATTTACAACTGCACCAAAACCCATAAAATACTCAGGAATAAATCTGAAAAAAAAAAAAAAAAGAGGTGAAAAATCTATACACTGAAAACTATAGAAAACTTATGAAGGAAACTGGAGAAGACACAAAAAAAACAAACAGAAAAAGATTCCATGCTCCTGGACAGGAAGAACAAATATTGTTAAAATGTCAATAATACCCAAAGCAATCTACATATTCAATTCAATCCCTTTCAAAATAACACCAGCATTCTTCACAGAGCTACAACAAACAATCCTAAAATTTGTATGGAACCAGTAAAGACCCCGAATAGCCAAAGTAATCTTGAAAAAGAAAACCAAAGCAGGGGTTATCATAATCCCAGACCTCAAGCTACACTACAAAGCTTTAATCATCAAGACAGTATGGTACTGGCACAAAAACAGACACTCAGATCAATGGAACAGAATAGAGAACCCAGAAATGGACCCATAAGCATATGACCAACTAATCTTTGTCAAAGCAGGAAAGGATATCCAATGGAATAAAGACAGTCTCTTCAGCAACTGGTGCTGGGAAAACTGGACAGCGACATGCAGAAGAATGAACTTGGACCACTTTCTTACACCATACACAAAATAAAATCAAACTGGATGAAAGACCTAAATGTAAGACAGGAAGCCATTAAAACCCTCAAGGAGACAGCAGGCAAAAACCTCTTTGACCTTGGCCGCAGCAACTTCTTACTGAACACGTCTCCAGAGGCAAGGGAAGCAAAAGCCAAAATGAACTATTGGGACCTCATCAAAATAAAAAGCTTCTGCACAGCAAAGGAAACAATTGGCAAAACTAAAAGGCTACTGACAGAATGGGAGAAGATCTTTGCAAATGACATATCAGATAAAGGGTTAGTATCAAAATCTATAAAGAACTTATCCAACTCAACACCCAAAAAACAAATAATCCAGTGAAGAAATGGGCAAAAGACATGAATTGAGACTTCTCCAAAGAAGACATCCAGATCGTCAACCGACACATGAAAAAATGCTCAACATCACTCATCATCAGGGTAATACAAATCAAAACCACAATGAGATACACCTCACAACTGTCAGAATGGCTAACAGTAACAACTCAGGCAACAACAGATGTTGCCGAGGCTGTGGAGAAAGAGGATCTCTTTTGCACTGCTGGTGGGAATGCGGGCTGGTACAGCCACTCTGGAAAACAGTATGGAGGTTCCTCAAAAAAATAAAAATAGAACTACCCTACGACCCAGCAATTGCACTACTAGGCATTTATCCAAGGGATACAGATGTGCTGTTTCAAAGGGACACATGCACCCCTATGTTTATAGCAGCACTATCAACAATAGCCAAAGTATGGAAAGAGCCCAAATGTCCATCGATGGATGAATGGATACAGAAGATGTGGTATATATATACAATGGAGTATTACTCGGCAATCAAAAAGAGTGAAATCTTGCCATTTGCAACTATATGGATGGAACTGGAGGGTATTATGCTATGCGAAATTAGTCAGTCAGAGAAAGACAAATATATGACTTCACTCATATGAGGACGTTAAGAGACAAAACAGATGAACATAAGAGAAGGGAAACAAAAATAATATAAAAACGGAGGGGAACAAAACATAAGAGACTCTTAAATATGGAGAACAAACAGAGGGTTACTGGAGGAGTTGTGGGAGAGGGGATGGGCTAAATGGGTAAGGGGCATTAAGGAATCTACTCCTGAAATCATTGTTGCACTATATACTAACTATATACTAACACCACTGGGTGTTATATATAACCCAGCACCACTTGCTGAAGAGACTGTCTTTATTCCATTGGATATCCTTTCCTGCTTTGACAACGATTAGTTGGTCATATGCTTATGGGTCCATTTCTGGGTTCTCTATTCTGTTCCATTGATCTGAGTGTCTGTTTTTGTGCCAGTACCATACTGTCTTGATGATTAAAGCTTTGTAATACAGCTTGAAGTCCGACAAGTCACATTAAAGTTACTGAAATAATAATTTTTTTAGAGGTATCATGGTTTGATGACAATTTTCCCAGTGAAAATAGCATCCATGAGTAGAACTATCTTTCCAAGACCATAAAATGTCTGACTATGCTAATATAGTAATAGCTTTAATAAATGTTTATTTGGTTTGAAGTCAGAATACATTAATTTCAACCAAGCTGGTGATGGTTCTCAGACAAAAACCAGGCAAAATCTCAAGGCAAAATAATAACAACAACAACCACAACCCTCCCCCAAAAGCACCAGAAGGAAAAATATTTAAAGTGCTGTTAAACTCACAAATTTAGGATAAAATCAAAGTACTCAAATTCTACTACCAAGGAAAGCCTATATCAAATTAAAGCTTCATTCCAGAAACTACTTTATCAGGGATCCCTGGGGTTTTAAAATAGATACTTACAGAAAAGTTCAGAAAGTTACACTCATAGGGGTAAACTGAGCTAGAAGTACAAAACTAACTCAGTATCACAATCTTGCATTCACAGAATCATTATAGATATGATGTTAAGGTTCTTAGATGTTTTAGTTATTATTAGTCCTATTTCATGAGGAAATCATTTGCTATACTTACATTTAAAAACAAGGAGATTCTCCTGGACATTATTGCTCTTTGTCAAATGTTTATTATATGAGTGAAAGAGGGTAATTTACTTTTAAGCTGCTAATATTACAATAGGGATCAATTCATCTGATTATTTTTTTTTCCAGATCATTAGGGTAAATAGCTGGGAACTAGGATGTCGGGGTGGGGGGGGAGAAATATAAGAGGAAATGGATGGGACCCCAAACTCTGTACATTATCAGTTTCTCTTGGCATACAATTTTAACAAAATGCCTCAGAGTTAGAAACACTCTTAAATATGAAGCTGCCTTAAACTCACTTTGGAAAAAGGCATGCCATAGATAAATAAATGACATGTAAGCATATGTCATTCTAGTAGCTAATATTATTTATATTAACACTGTCAGATACATGAAGATGTTTTTCAGATTTCTGGTCAATGACAATCCTGGCTACTGCTTTAGCACTATTTTATATTTGATAATGCTATTTATATATTGGTCTCTTTTATGGTAGCAAGTTTCACTTCTTAAGAAGCATATTGGCTTATTTTCAAATTATGATTTCTTATAAACAAAATGCAAACAGAAACAGAACATTCATTTTCAATGTTTTTATTCCCCTTTATATTTATTAATTCATTACTATTCAGAAATAAATATTAAATGCAACTCACTGCCTTATTCTGTGAAACCAGGTCAAAGAACTATATTAAAGCTTGTTATAAAGTCCATAAATAGTTTTGGGTAGGAGGACAAAACTTACTGTTCAGAACATTCTCCAGTTTTTGCGTCATGGACCCTTCTACTTTTTCCGTTCCATCCGCTTCTAGCTTTTGATGGATAGCTAGAAAAAACATCTAGTTAAAGTGTGGGCTATTTTAGTGGGTGGGAACACATTACATCAAAATGACATTTTTAAACAACTTTAAAAACAAAAAAAGGTCATATTATTTTCACTGCTGGAAAGAAGCACAAACATGAAAAAACTCTGCAAAGCAACCAGCAGACACCAGTCTAAGTTATTCACAGATTAACACTATTAAAATAGTACATAATACATATACTCAAATCATCTGATAATCCAGGCTAAGTGGTAAACACAGTTAAATTAAAAAAGAAAACTGAGATGTAAGTAACTAATATCTTTGATATTTGGCCACAGGAAAGTCATTTTTCTTTCTCAGTTTTACCATCTGCAAAACAGAAATACTAGTATTTGAAGTCTACCAACCTCAAAATATTTCATTTCAGCCTTGGACATAAAATGGCAAAACACATATTATTCATGTTCTATTCATTCTGTTATTACTTCCTTGGAAGTTCTCGAACTATCTAGTAATATCTAACAATATATCAATTTGTGGATATACAAATGACATTGGTGTTTTTTGCTATTGATATATGTCTGTATGGTTCTGATACACATTATGAAAAATAACTTTATATTTAAAAACTGCTTTACCTACTAGAGGGTAGGTTTTAAACAGAGCAAATCAAGCTTATCTAGGTAAAGTATTAAGAAAATTTACAAAATGAAATAACCAAATACAATTTCAAATCAAAACTGTGACATAATAAAAATAAAATTAGAAAGGCAAACATTAATTGAGCCATGACCATAAGTTAAGCACAATCATAAATTTCTAATGAATATTGTTCATCTGGCAGGAAGTCAATGAGGCATGTTCTAATATTTTTATTTCATAGATGAGAAATTACATGGCTCAGTGATACTAAATAAGTTGACCAACTTCACAAAGCCAAACCCAAAATTTGAACTCAAGCTGTCTAGTCTCAGAACAAAACTTCACCCCATATGATTATATGCACAGGCAAGCGATTTAACCTGTGTAAGCCGGTTTTCACATTTATAGAATGAAAAGGATAGACTTACTATGTTAGTTGGGAACTGCATTCAGATGCAAATAAAAGATATCTCTCTTCCAAATAATAGCTGCTAAAATACCCAGGATTTTATTGTTTCACATAACTTCCTTGGCAAAAACTCAAATGTAACATGTATAACTCCAAGGGCTTCACAGCCAGTACAATGAAATTACATCACTCTTACAGTCCTTATTCTCCAACATTCAAATAGCATGTCAAACTCTTCTTAAAGGAATTAACAGGTTCTGTCTCAACCCATCAGTCAAGCATGGTAGATTTGAGGGAGTGGGGGGTCTGCTTAAGAAAAAAAAAACTGAAGTGTTTTGTTTTAATCAATCACAATTTGATTTGTTTCCTTTGACTCATTGATTAGAAAATTCTGGGCAAATTCAGTGTTCAAATGCAGTATAAAAATATTCTCAATGCATAATAACATCTATTTCTCTCCTTCTTTAATTACTTCCTAATTTTGATCCTGCCTTTTTTTTTTTTTTAGAGAAAGAGAAAGTACAAACACGAGCATGAGCGGGGCAGAGACAGAGAGAAAATCTTAAGCAGACTCCATGCTCAACACAGAGGCCCAATGCAAGGCTTGATCCTACAACCCTAGGATCATAACCTGAGCCGAAATTAAGAGTAGGATGCTCAACCGACTGAGCCGCCCAGGAGCCCCTGCCCATTTTTAATACCTTTTTTAAAGCAATTTCAAATTGTGTTTGAAATTTATAAACAGAATGCTTCTGTTAGAGAAACACATTCAGAGAGAGAAAAAGAAATACATTTTGAAAACAAAGTCAGCCAGTATATTCTTAATTGTCTTGGTTGATTCAGGAGTGAAAAGAAAGTTATTTACAAAACTAAAAGGCAACCAACGGAATGGGAAAAGATATTTGCAAATGACATATCGGACAAAGGGCTAGTATCCAGAATCTATAAAGAGCTCACCAAACTCCACACCCGAAAAACAAATAACCCAGTGAAGAAATGGGCAGAAAACATGAATAGACACTTCTCTAAAGAAGACATCCGGATGGCCAACAGGCACATGAAAAGATGTTCAGCGTCGCTCCTTATCAGGGAAATACAAATCAAAACCACACTCAGGTATCACCTCACGCCAGTCAGAGTGGCCAAAATGAACAAATCAGGAGACTATAGATGCTGGCGAGGATGTGGAGAAACGGGAACCCTCTTGCACTGTTGGTGGGAATGCAAATTGGTGCAGCCGCTCTGGAAAACAGTGTGGAGGTTCCTCAGAAAATTAAAAATAGACCTACCCTATGACCCAGCAATAGCACTGCTGGGAATCTACCCAAGGGATACAGGATTACTGATGCATAGGGGCACTTGTACCCCAATGTTCATAGCAGCACTCTCAACAATAGCCAAATTATGGAAAGAGCCGAAATGTCCATCAACTGATGAATGGATAAAGAAATTGTGGTTTATATACACAATGGAATACTACGTGGCAATGAGAAAAAATGAAATATGGCCTTTTGTAGCAACGTGGATGGAACTGGAGAGTGTGATGCTAAGTGAAATAAGCCATACAGAGAAAGACAGATACCATATGGTTTCACTCTTATGTGGACCCTGAGAAACGTAACAGGAACCCGTGGGGGAGGGGGAGGAAAAAAGAAAAAAAAAAAAAAGAGGTTAGAGTGGGAGAGAGCCAAAGCATAAGAGACTGTTAAAAACTGAGAACAAACTGAGGGTTGATGGGGGGTGGGAGGGAGGAGAGGGTGGGTGATGGGTATTGAGGAGGGCACCCTTTGGGATGAGCACTGGGTGTTTTATGGAAACCAATTTGGACAATAAATTTCATATATTATAAAAAAAAAAAAAAAAAAAAAAAAAAAAAGTTATTTAATGCTCCAAAATTGGATTATACAGTAATAGCAACATAAAATGTTTCCACATATTAAAACCTAAACTTAACTTGAACTTGTTAAATGGAAAAGAACTTCCCTATCTTTAAAGAAAAGAGATAAAAATGCCCAAATATAAAAAATAGAAACTAAAAAGACTACTCACACTATTTATTTAATGCTGGTGTAATTTTCTGACAATCTTGCTGCAAAAGAATATATGGCATACATTGCATTTTATTAAGGGGGCATTGCAAATGGCTCTTCCATGGCAATAAGATATTGCATTTTACAGTAGCCTTGCTTCAAATGTTGCTTTCTAAGTCAAAACTGTTAAAAACCATGCAGCCACATTTCTGTTGCTGACAAAACCCATCACTGATCAGCAGGTCAAAATGAGGTAAGTCTGGCTCCCCTCAGCTCAGTTTACAACCTTTTTATGCTGACAAAGCAGCTTCCTGCCACCCATCTCCAGCACAGCAGAGTCACTGTCAAGCTTTCAGCCAAGCATGAGGACCAGGAGACACTGGATCTGATAAAGGCAATCCTATTTTCCAGAAAATTAAACCAAATAACCCAATGTCTGGTTCACTTGACCTTTTATTTTCTCTAAAAACATTTTTAAATAGTATAACTCAATAAGCAACTTGGTACATGATCACAGGTTTGTTATTGTTTCTAATCTATTAAAACTTAAATATGTGAAACAGTTGCACACCATAAAATTGTATTTGGGAAACAAAAAAGTATGTATATAAAAGTTCTATTCAAAGAAAATTCAGAGTTATAAAAAGACTGCCTATTGATTCACTGAAATTTGTTTTATTTAACTCTCTAATTAAATGTGGACATCAAATTTGCAGATTTCAATAAAAAAAATTCATAGCATTTGTCCATACATTTATATAATGCCATTATTAAATGAGGTACTAGAAATGATATGTGCGTATAGGCAATGTCTGTAAGATTTAATGTCAGGTACACTGTGATCTACACACTCTAACCACTATATATTACTACTAGCCTATATGAGACAGGAATATTCAAACTAGGTCAGAGACTAGCAAACTATTTCTTTTCTTTTTTTTTTTTTTTTTTAATGTTTGTTTATTTTTGGGAGAGACAGAGCACAAGCAGGGGAGGGGCAGAGAGAGAGGGAGACACAGAATGCGAAACAGGATCCAGGCTCTGAGCTGTCAGCACAGAGCCCGACACAGGATTCAAACTCATGAACCACAAGATCATGACCTGAGCCCAAGTCAGATGCTTAACCGACTAAGTCACCCAGGTGCCCCACCAACTATTTCTATAAAGAACCACATAGTAAATATTTTAGGCTTCATGGGCCACATAGGGCCTCTATCACATATTCTACAACTGCTTCCCTCTTTTTTTTTTTTTTTTTCCTCTCACACAAACCTTGAAAAACACAGCCATCTTTAGTTCCTGGCCTGTACAAAGACAGAAAATGGCCAATCTGGCCCACACACCAACCTCTGAGGATAATATTTACTAAAATAGGAGACTAGGAAGAGTTAAAATGAGATCTCTTAAAAATTTAAATTTGTAAAGAACTTTCAAACATTTAGTTTTTACTTACACCAAATTTTTATGAGTGGCTAAATTATATAAATTACATTTAAATAGGCCAGGTAATCTGTGAATCATTTCCTCAGTTACACTGGGAAGAAAAACAATAATGAAATAATTGCGACTATTATATAGAAGGCTAATAGGTATAAAGGATTCTCACTTAGATAACTGGATCCTAGACAACCATACCTGCCTAAATAACCTTCAGATATCAACAGACACTAATAACAGAATGTGCCAAAAAATCAGTTATGGCTACATTGTCTCAAGTAGCAGCAACAAAAGTAACATGGGAGGGAAGGTCAATTGTGTATCGAGCACCATGTGTTATTTACTCTGCTTCGGCCTCTTAGTTATTCTTTAGTATAACATGAATAAAAATAATTCATACAGTTTTGGTCCATAATTGTTCTCAAAAAAAGCAAGTGATAATGTTGGACTTGCCCATAAAAACAAGAGACCAAACAGGTGAAAAGCTCAAGGGGCAGTCAGGGAAATGTTCACCAAAACAAAGATGACAATCAGAAGGCACTGAGAAGGGGTGCCTGGGTAGCTCAGTTTGTTAAGCATCTAACTTCGGCTCAGGTCATGATCTCACAGTTCATGAGTTCAAGCCCTATGTCAGGCTCTGTGCTAACAGCTCAGAGCCTAGAGCCTGCTTCAGATTCTGTGTCTCCCTTCTCTCTCTGTTCCTCCCCCGCTCACACTCTGGTCTCTCTTGCTCTCAAAAATAAATAAGCATTAAAAAAAAAAAAATTGAAGAAGGCACTGAGGAAATGAAGAAGGCCTTTAATAATATGAAAAGCTCCACAAACATCACCGTGGCCTGCGAGAACTGGTGTGAACTCATATCTGGTAAGAAACTATATGTCTCATCAACACTTCAAAGGATTGAAGGGGCGCCTGGGTGGCTCAGTCAGTTAAACTTGATCTCAGCTCAGGTCTTGATCTCAGGGTCATGAGTTCAAGCACTGTATTGGGCTCTGTGCTGGGTGTGAAGCCTACTTACAAAAGAAAACAAACAAACAAACAAACAAACAAAAAAGTACTTCAAGACTTCAAGGGATTAAAAGAGAATGGCAGGGTGACTGCCATGGAAAAGTAACACAAGATGCTGGGAGTATCTTTGCAGAACATAGTAAAGTAAAAATTACAATAAATATACTGAGGTTAACACTGGAAGTTATACCAGACACACTAGTCAAGTTCTAATTAAAATATTTATGGATACACACATGAAAAAAGAAAATTGACAATAGCATAAATACTTCAAGATAAATAAAGGCCAGACAAGAGGGCAATAGCCACTGTTTACCTGACTGGGATGGCCCGAAAAACACCCTTGGATACATATCAAACAGTCTACTTAATCAAAGAGAAGAACACAGGTGATACCAAAAAAAAGAAGAGTAAGGTGTTTATTTATACTCTGTCATCTCTATCTAGCTTAATTCTGACACAACGCATCTTCTAATTTTTTTATAACTATCTTCAGGACTATAATTCTGCTCCCCCATTTTTCTTACTTGTAACAACTCCCTTCTCTTTACAATATTTAGAGACCACATTTCCTAACACCCAGTATGGCAGGAAACAGAAGGAAACTAGTTGAGGCATACTACTATTGGGCAGCATACTGAAAAACAGAAAAGGTACTGGGTACCATATAGGAGAGCAGAAGGAAAGGAATACTATTTTTATACAAGGCCATTCAGAAACAAACCATAAATGATAGTTGACACAACAAAAGAAAAGTGTTGAAAACTGCAGATATGGGTCTACAGATTCTAAAAGCTTATCAAGTATTGGGAAAAATGAATAAAGACAAGACCTACATTCTAATATATCCTGAAAGGCATTTGGTTTTTTTAATTCAAGTCGAAACAAATATATCTTTTAAGCATTTAGGGAGAGAGAAAAACATCAATTCATCTATAAGTAATAAAGAATTACACTGGCTCAGGACTTCTCTCTGTAACACTAAAAGATACTGGATCAATGTTTTCAGAAAATAATTCTGTATGAAGCAAGACACATTTCCAGATATGCAAGAATTCAAAAGCTCTAGCACAAAACATATATCCCACTGTTCAAAAAATTCAAAGATAGAAAAGATGAAATGTAAAATGACTGGCAAGAAACATTAAAGCCAATTAAATTTATGTGAATAGATGGTAAATTTTAATTAACTGCAGTAAATGTGTTATAAAATGAAATGCAAAAACAAAAATAATTGAGAAACATAATAATGAAATGGAAAAGAAAAGGTAAAATAAAAAGCTATAACTCCAGATTAAATTAAGACCAGAAAAAAAGGAAAGAGCATGAGAAATATAGATGTCCTGAACCGATGTTATACACAACAGGAGGCAAAAGGCAACCTATAATAGAATTTAAAAACATTTCTTGCCAATGTGCAACAACATGGTCTATATAGCACAGAAGGAAAAATGAAAACCGAAAAATATAATAGAACAATAAAAACAAAAAGACAAAAATGTCAGTTAGGATAAATGTATATGGCTTGAATTATTCTATTAAAAGGCAAAGACTCCCAAACTGGTATAAAAATATAAAAATTCTACCATATGTTGCTTACAAGAGAAATGGTAAAATCAAAATTTCTAAAGGTTAAAAAGAATATGATGTATAATATATTAGGCAAATGCATATATAATATTTCATATTAATATAATCGCGTACTAAAGAATTTAATCTTATCCAAAAAGAGGTCTGGCCTTTGTCTTTAGCTTCTGAGAGGTTACCTCTAAGCTTTTCAAATTCTTACCTGATAAAAGTATCTTTGTTTACTTGGGAGCCTTGAGCTATACCAGATAGTGTAACAACGTAATTTACAGTGAAGACTTTGGGTCACTCCATATCAGCTTGACCTCCAGAGAGACCTCTAGATGGAGGTCAGCCATTGGAGCAGTCAACTATGTCTATGTGACAGAGCTCTAATAAAAACTCTGGACACCAAGGCTTGGATGAGATTCTCTAGTAGGCAATACTCCATGTACACTGACTCACATCATACCAGGTAAATCAACGTTGTTTATGACTCGACCGTGAGAGGGCAACTTTCACTCCATGCACAGAACTTTCCTGAACTGTGCCTCATGCATCCTTTCCCTTGGTTGATTCTAATCGATACAACTACCAATACCCACCCCACTGGGGAACCCACTTGATCCATCACAGTGTCTCCACAGGAAAAACATGCAGACACTAAAGGCCTCCTGAAATAATAACATAGGAGTACACAGTACCATATATGACCAAAATGTTGAAAACCAAATCTAATGTCCAAATAAGTCCAAGCAATACAATGGAAACTAAAATAAATTAAATAACACCATGAGGAAATAATCAGTCAAATCCAGAGTATGGGATACCCTATAGGACAAACAGCCTCATGTATTCAACATATCAATTACATGGGGGAAAACAAAAAGTCATGGTAGCAAAGGTAAGGGTATTCTAGTCTAAAAGAGAACAAATGAAATGCTTGGACCTTATTTGAATCTTGATTTGGACAAACCAACTATAAAGAAAGTTGGTGGGTAAATGGGGAAATTTGAGTATGACATGGGAATTAGAGGATATTGAAAAATTACTGAAACTTATTTTGGCTGTAATAACAGCATTGTGGTTATGCAGGTAAATGTCCTTATTTGGGTGGGAACCATATACTAATGTATATAGGAGGGAAATGTCATAGAGCTTTAGACTCACTGCTTGAGATCAGCAAAACACAACCAACCTCAAAAAATATCACTGAAGCAAGTTTGAAAAACATTACTAACTTAAATCTGACAGTTATACAGGGGTGACTGTACTATTCTACTTTTAACATGTTTGACATTTTTCAAAACAGAAAAGTAAAACAGATTACCTGAGCAAATAATTTATTAGTTCTTTCAATGTATTAGCTCTTTCAAATTTCCAACTGATAATTCCTACTTTACATAACCCATCACATAGTACCTACATATATACACATACAGATTCAAATGCTTCTGTAAAACACTAATACCAAAACCTGACCAAAAAAGCATTTCAAAAAACTACAGATCAATTTCACTTAAGACTATAGTCAGAAAATTTTCTAAAGAGCTACCAACAAATCAAATGCTATAGTATATTAAAATAATTACCCAAAGGAACACTCTAAAGAGTAAAGGAGGTTTCTAGCATACACAATTGAATATACAACGCAACTCCAATTTTGTAATATGGACTCATATAGGCCAAGAGCAAAAAGACCAAAAGAAAATACATCAAAATGTTAATGTAATTATCTTTACAATGGTATTACAAATAGTGTCTGTTCATTACTTATTTACTGTCTTTTTGTAATATGCATTTCATTTACATTAAAACACAGAAAAGCTAGATATGTGTGTAGCTAAAATCTTGGAATTTTATTATTAAAATCACTTTCTATATGCTATAGAGTCACCTGCTTATATGATTAAGCAATTGGTCAGAATTATCTTTGTTAAATGTTAAGTTTCCAATATACTTAGGTGAAATAATTTTAAATACAATAATTTCTGAGAACTGCTAATCACCTATGGCAAATTATCACTTGCATAGCTACTAGGGAATTACTAACCTAATTCTGCTTGATAATGCTAAACTCTGTTCATATATGCTCAGGTTTCTATTGTTAATATAGTAACATTAGTAACTTAAGACAGAATATCAATAAGCACAAAGAACGAAAGAAAAGCATCCCACCAAAAAATACAGGGCACAGAGTGTTTATCAAAGAAAATTATCTAATTTCTGTTCCCCCCAGGCATTCACATTTTGCTCCTTCAAAAACCTAACTTCTACCTAGCAAGGAAAGAGCTGTATCAGATGCACATTAACTTCCCAGAAGTCATCTATGCTTGTTTGACCCAGGAGAAGGGTTTTAGAAACAGTAACAGGATGTCTGTACTTTGAGAATACAAATTAATAAAAAAAATTAAGTCTTACTGAATTAAAGGAAGTGTGGCTTCTTAGTCTACACTTAAAAGTGCTTATGTGCAGGTACTTAGTTATAGGTATATTTGTTTTTAAAAAGAATTAGGCTAACTTTTATTAATATTTTTTACTAAACAGTAATTTGATTTCTATTAATTAAAGGTGATTTTAGGGGTGCCTGGGTGACTCAGTCAGTTAAGCATCAGGCTCTTGATTTTGGCTCAGGTCAGTGAGATGGACCCTGCATCTGGTTCTCCTCTGACAGCACAGAGCCTGCTTGGAATTCTCTCTCTCCCTCGCTCTCTGCCCCTCCCCCTGCCCAGCAGGCACACATGTGTGCTCTCTTGCTCTTTCTGTCAAAATAAATAAATAACTTAAAAATTAAATAAATAAAGTTAATTTTAGGTGAGAAAAAAACGTACCCAACATCTTTTCCATGATATGTCTAAAACTATGCTATATCTATTTACTATACTTGCTCCCCCATATAAAGATGACAAAATGGATGGTGGACTTTTAACTATTGTGTATGAGGTTCATGGGGTGATAGCTGAAAAGAATGACACATTATCATCAGTCCTTACCACACACTAAACACACAATGGATCACATTTACAGAATTAGTCACATGTGTAAGATATTGATGGGTATAAGAGGATTTTTAAAATTCTAGAATTTTACCTATTGGGATTTAGTTTCTTATCAGCCCTGGAGATTGGGCATTGTGGGAAGGCAAAGTAGTCTCCTATTTCACATATGTACAATGGGTCAACAAAAGCCTCAGAGACAAATATTTAAAGTACCAAGCCTTCAAAGAGATTCCAGCCTGGTCTGCAACAAATATTTATGGCACATTTTAGATCTCTACTTTTATAAATACAGACTGAATGTCACACCCTGTAAACACTCTGCAAACACAGTGTTGGGTTTCTGTTGTGGAAGCCCCAGCAGATGGCTCTGAGGGTCACCTTACCTGAGAGGGCATCCTGGGCTTCAAAGAAAGTACTAAGACCTCCTTTCACATATGCCAAGCTGCCTTCACTTTTCTTGTTAGCCTGTCTCTTCAAGTTGGTGACTGCCATTTTAAGCTGTTCAAAACTGAAATGAAATTAAGAAACCAAAAGTTTGAGACTCCTAAAAAGCAAAAAAGAAATCAGATAATGCATTAAACGTGAAATACTGAAGCCTAAGTTAAGAAAGACATAGATTGACACAAGATGTAACCAGATTAAAACAAAAAGCTTTCAAATTCTTACCTACATCTAAATTTTTTTTTTTTTTTTTTTTTTTTTTTTTAAGAGAGAGTACAAGCAGGGAAGAGGAGCAGAGGAAGAGAAAGAATCTTAAACAGGCTCCATGCTCAGTATGGAGTCCGACACGGGGCTCAATCCCACACCCTGGGATCATGACCTGAGCCGAAATCAAGAGTAGGACATTCAACCGACTGAGCCTCTGCGGCACCCCTACATCTAAACCCTTTTATTATAAATAACAAAATTACAGCAACTATAAAACAGATCTGTAGCCCTCAAATGGTCATTCCAAATGTCAGATCCCTAAGAAATGAACATACATATAAATATTTCTATAAGTAATATGTATCATGTATATGATTTGCCAGGTAAGGAGTCCTGAACATCATGTCCCTTTGCACAGACCTCGATCAATGCAGTGGTTATCTAAGTTATCTAAGGCAGAACTCCTCTGTATGTTCATTTCTGTGTCCTATATCAAAATTAACCGTATCATGATTCACCACATCAATATCCAGTCCTCTGTCATTAACAGTGAAATTATAGAAAAACCTGGGGGGTGGGAGCAGGGGCAGTCAACTCAACAATTTAAATAACTAAAAAGACCAAAATATTTTATCTCTACATCTCAAGCAGAGAAAATTGGTAGATCTCTATATTTTTTTATTTCCAGCTGGGCTAAGAAAATCTGGCTGTAAAAACAGAGATCGATTCTGAAATACAGTAATAGAAAAAGCACATCCGTGATGTAAAATTAGAACCATCTTCTGCAATTAAAGATTTGACATTCCCTTTAAAAATGTATCAGGATTCTCTCTCTCTCTCTCTCTCTCTCTCTCCACACACACACACACACACACACACACACACACACACACACCAATGTTTCCTCATGTTTTCTAATGGTTTTCACTCTAACTGGTGAAGGAAAAATTTCTCCTAAGGTGTATTTTAACAAATTAACTTTTCAGGAATGTAAATTTTTAGCAATAAACCATTCATTTATTCAAACACTGTTACTAAATTTAATTGCTGCAAAAAAGTTACAAACCTACTCTTATCAAGAGTGTGGCAAAATGTAATTAGCAGACAATAAGGAGCACTTTAATTTGGATATAAGACCTTGACTATTTTTGGCTAATTTTAAGGCAAGTCTTTGCAAAATGATAAATCAAATCATCTTCCTTTGCTCTATGGTCAGGAAAAGAAGTATGTTTACTATTTTACACCAGGACTTGAAAGTTTTGTTATTTGAATAGAGAAAGATCACATCAGTTTAGGTACCCAGATGAGACTCCACAAAGTTTTAATGGGTTGCACAAATATGAATCATACAGAAACAAGATAGCAGGAAACAAGGGACTGCTAATTATTAACAACATTTCATAAATAGGAGAAAAGATAGCCTGAGATATTCATGAGCTCACCCAAAGTCAAAGGGCTCCTACCTGGCAGAGGCTAGCCTAAATCTCTTTGTATCATATAATCCTATTAGGTACAACCACATGAAACAATAGTCCAACATCCACTGACCTGGTAGTTGAGTGGTTTTCTATAAGATACCAAGCAGCTGAAAAATTCTCACTTGTAAAATCAGCACTCATTCCAGGAAACAGCATTTCTAAGTCCTTCTGGGGAAATTTACTTCTAAGGGAGAAAAAAGATTTAAAATATACTTCAAATGCTATTACTACAATAATGTAACAGACATCCGAGGGTACCTAATGTAATAAACAGGACTACAAACCATTAAAATTATACATCTTACATTATGGAGTCTATATTTACATGTGTATACAAAATATACCATTAAAATTATACATCTTACATTATGGAGTCTATATTTACATGTGTATACAAAATATATTTCCTACACCTCAGCTCATTTCTTATTATATAAACTTTATGTATATGCAAGAAATTAGTTAAAATACAGAAATTACATCAATATAGAATTTAAAGAGGCCGAGTTGATACTTTATGATATCTATCCAAATAGGCAATCATTCTCTATTCAATGAATAAAAATCAAAATTTGTATACACTGAAATTTAAACATTAGTTTGTTAAAATGGTTTTTGTTAAAGACTTATATGAAAGTTGTTTTAAAACATACTAAAGCCTATTAATAAAAATTAGAGCTAATTAATAAAATAATTATATTTATACTTCTATGTCTATATCTAGAATAATTTTAAGAAAAGCTTATAACAGGCAATCCCCTATCTGCAGCTGACTTTATTGCCTACATTTTTAAGGTCAACTTCCAGATCATTTCATTTATGTATCCATTCAAATAATAACTAAATACTACTATAGTTCAGGCTCCATGCTGGAAGTCAGACAGTTGTATCTAAGAGCAAAAGTAGTATGGGCAAACCCTGTTATGGGCTTATGAGCTAGCAGCCCTCACCATATCCCCAACTCTTCATCTGTAGAGGATAAAGTCCAAGTTCTATAGTCAAGTCTCTCCATGATTCAAAACTGCTTACCTCTCAGGACTCATTTCTACTCATCTAATCCTCAAAACTGGGAGATTCAGTAACTTCAAAGGGATTACACTTTCTTGCACACATCATGTTCATTTTCACTTCACTCCTCTGATCTTGGTGTCCTTTATGACTGAAGTGTGGTCCTCAACCCCATACACTGGATAAGCCAAACTCATGGGATATGGACAGCACACAGCACTGTTTTATAGCCCAGTGTATTCAGGGTTGTGGGGAGCCATTTGGAGGGGGTGATGCAGAATTATCACCACCCTGTAAGAAAATGTGAGCAGGTGCAATGACTTTTACTCACTCTTATCTGAGAGAGACTTGATTTCACATTATTATGAACACAGCCTCAATTCAGAAATCACGTAGTGTGGTCCAAGATCAGCACTCCATCTTTACCAACAACAACTCTCTGATGGAGCTCCTTGACTTACAAGTGACCTTACATACAACTTACAATGGACTGGGGCCTACTCTCTAGTGAGGTGCTCATCTTGTCCCAAGAAACATCTTTCCCAGGGCAGACACCTCTACTGTCTATGTGCACTGTTCCTGTGCTCTCAGGTGCCAGGATCTCTGTTTCACAAATGCAGGGAACACTCCATGGAAGCCACACTCCCCAGTTATGAGTTAAGAAAAGCAGATGTTTGTCATACCTCCCCTTCACAGCCTAGCACAGCTCCTGTCAAAGAATCTCATAAACTCTTCCCCTTCACTCCTGGCTCCCTTCATCCCTTCATAGTCCCTAAAAGGGCAAGAGATGCAAAGAGTAAACCAGTTCTCTATGATTTCCTTTGTAAACCCTACACTTTAATCTAGAATCCTACATCTATTTGTAAGTCAGTCAATAGAAAGAGACCCACTTTATTTCCTATTACACTTACCTTTCTCACTATGACATTTTCTTTCTTTTTTTTTAATGTTTATTTATTTACTGGGTGGGGGAGTGCAGGTGGGGGAAGGTGTGCTGGGGGCAGAAGGAGAGGGATAGAGAGAATCCTAAGCAGGTTCCGTGCTGTCAGGGCAGAGCCCAATGTGCGGCTTGTCATGACCTGAGCTGAAATCAAGAGTCAGATGCTTAACCAAGTGAGCCACCCACATGCCCTACAATGTTTTCTTTTTTAATTAGTGGGGAAAAAAGCCTTGCTTAGCACTACAGTAACAGACAAGATAAAATGAGACTTTAAGAGAATCATGGACATCAAGCTGGCATTACCTCAGTAATCAGTAATTCAGAGAGTAAGTCAATCTCACAGCATAACTCACTGGCTCCAAAAGTTAGATTATAGTCTGAATCTTCTTGGGGTGCATATGTGTTCCAGAAGCTTGTTGGTCATTTTTACCAGACAGAATCTCTGAGAGGACTCTGGAGAACTCTGCATTTTTAGAAGTTTATTTTGATTTGGATGCTTCTTGCTGGTTTGGTACTTTACTTAGTAATAAAATCCTGTCACCTTGGGAAGTTTTTCTCATTTATAAATAAAATGTACATCATGACTCCAAGTTAGAACTTTGGGGGAATATAATGACTGAGTTGAAAGGGCTGAGCCCTACCTAAGTAACTAAAAACACTTCCTTATGATATGCATAGTCCATACTCCCTAGTTCTACCTTAATTGGTGGGCAGTATCTGTCTAGAGTGTTGTGTCAAAGATCATATGTCTAAACTGGAAAGAAAAGCATAATGAATTAGTGGGGTCTGTCTATGGTGTGAAGGAAAAGTACATGGAGAAATGCCTAACATTTTTTTTGTCAACCTTACTTCTTTTTGACACTTAAACTGGTATTCTATGTAGTCCTAACACTTTGCTTGTTCAGAAAGTTGAATGATCTTAACAGAATCAAAAAGTACTACAGAATCATCTGATATCAACTAAATCCCTACTATTAACATTCTTTATGAAGTATTCAACTATGTGAAATCCTCTTCTAACAAAGGTCAGTTCCAAACTCACAGATTAAAGACACAGCTAACAAAAAAGCAGCAAAAGGGGACTCTGAGAAGGCAAACTGAACTTTACCCTTCACTCAAGCCCTGTAGTTTTATTATGGTTGCATGGGTTCCCTACCCATAATCAGAGCAGAAGTGTGAAGAGGGATTAACATCAAAAAAGGATAAAAAAAATGCAGACACAAATCCAAAAAATACAGCAGTTGTATGTATTGGTGAAATGGCTGAGACTGCATAGTCCCCATGGGTTTGACATTAAATCACGCTTAACATAGTTAGTTTAAAAAAAAAAAAGAAAGAAAAAACTGTTATTTGTCTTTCTCTGTGTGGTATAATGAAATCAAGGTCCATTCATGTTGTAAATGACAGGATATCCTTCTTTCTTGTGGTTGAATAATATTCTACTGTACATATATACAACTTCTTCATCCATTCATCCATTAATGAAGTTAAGTTGTTTCCATACCTTGGCTATCATGAATAATGCTGCAATGAACATGGGAGTGTAAATATCTCAATATCCTGTTTCATTTTCTTTGGATATACACTTAGAAGCAGAATTTCTGTGTCATAATGGTAGTACTATTTCTAATTTTTGAGGAATCTCCATACTGTTTTCCAGTGTGGCTGCACCAGCCACTTATAATTAATAAGACAAAATAATGTCGAGAGGTGCATGTGCACACACACATGCATGCACACACACACACACACACACACACACACACACAAAAGCTAAAGAAAACATATGTGAGGGGTTGGATGTATTAGTTACCTTGATGGTGGAAATCCTTTCACAATGTATACATTTATAAACTCATCAAGATGTACACTTCAAATATCTTACAAATTTATCAGTTATGCCTCAATAAAGCTGATGATGTGTAAAAAAAAAAAAAAAAAAAAAACAACCTTGGATACACATAGCACATATGAAAAAGGTCACATCCTAAACAGCTAAAATGCTTAAACTGGTGATGCTGAACAATGTAAATATGCAGCTATCTACAACTTCCCATATTTAAAATTCATCTAATTTTTAAACTTCAATATTTGTTGGTGTTTTATTTTTGGGGGGAGAGACAGAGCAAGAGTGGGGGAGGGGCAGAGAGAGAGGGAGACACAGATCCGAAGCAGGCTCCAGGCTCCACGCTGTCAGCATAGAGCTTGATGTGGGGCTCAAAATCGTGAACTGCGAGATCATGACCTGAGTCGCAGTCGGGCGCTCAACTGACTGAGCCACACAGGAGCCCCCAATTCTGACATTTTAGAAACGTGTCATTTACAATGTACTAAACTGTTATTTCGACAAATATAAATAAACTTGTCTTATCACAAGATAAAAGACTCATGTCTGGTAAGGCTCTAGGAGGTAAACCATTAAGAAACTCTCCTACTCCAGGACACCTCCATATCTCCCTCCTCCTCAAGAGGGAGCAGAAATGGGCCTGGCCACATTATTAATAGTGGAGTTTCTTGGTGATAAAGAAAAGCACATGGGACATGGCCAGGCTTCCATAGGCTTTGCACCCTCATCTCCTCAATCATAGGCACATCACGCCACTGGCAGGGCAAGGGTGAGAGGAAGAGACGGAAGATCTTGAAATGGAGCTTTGGAATTAGTATAAGTGGTAAGGAGGCACTTCGGCTATTTGGAACAAGCTATGTGCTTCTACAAGAGAATTCTATGCTGAGATATGAAGCATTAATCTACCTACTAGTATCTCATTTCTCATGTACTATACTATTATTTCTCATTCACATAGCTTCTTCAGGCACCTAAATGAGTCAGAGTTTGAAAAGTATTGGATCTTTTGGTCAAAATACTATCTCCTCATAATCACCCCTAAGACTGAGTTTACTTTACAGTGATTTCATACTGAAGACATTAAAACTCATTTACCAATGTTACTATATAAATTTAAATAGGAAGAAGAGTATTGAGACCTACCCTAAGAATCAGAATTATAAGAATAAGAAATTATAATATTAAAGATGACAAAATTCTAAGAGAGAGGTCAAATAATTTGCCCCAAATCACACAATTAAGTCTAATTTTGGGTAGTGATCCAACATGCATTCTCCACCCTCAGACCAAACAATCCCACACACCAGCGCAATCATAAATATCAATTATCCTAAGCAAATCATGGTTATCATATTTCCCTTGCTATCTACTGAGTGATCTTGTTTTGACCAGTGATGTCTGAGGAAGATCTACTTGACTATTTCTGAGAAAGGTCTCCAAACTTTAAGAAGGAGAATAAAGAAGAAATAGAGGGGGCGCCTGGGTGGCGCAGTCAGTTAAGCGTCCGACTTCAGCCAGGTCACGATCTCGCCGTCCGTGAGTTCGAGCCCTGCGTCAGGCTCTAGGCTGATGGCTCAGAGCCTGGAGCCTGTTTCCGATTCTGTGTCTCCCTCTCTCTCTGCCCCTCCCCCGTTCATGCTCTGTCTCTCTCTGTCCCAAAAATAAATAAACGTTGAAAAAAAAAAAAAAAGAAGAAATAGAGTCCTTCTGCCTCTAGACATTGTTGTGTTTTATTAATTATTGTGTATTATGGCTTCCATATTAGATTTTTATATTATTACTTACTGTGTGTTATTATTGCTTGAATAGCAGAAATTGCTTTAGCCACTTGACAATTACAAAGAAAAAAAGTGTTATAGTAAGGGCCACAGAATAGCACACCAACATTCCTTACATCTGGGTGACATTACTAGGTCACTGACTCAACCAACAATGGAGTCCACCATCTCTGGACTCAGTATATTATGAGAAAATAAATATTTTTTTTTTGTTGAAGCTTAATTTTCATTTTCTGTTAATGTTCATTTTCTTATAGCTGAACGCATCCTGAGTCAGTATTTGATCCTAAAATATATGCCTAACATATGCTTTACACAAATACCTCAAAATGAACATGCAATAGAAGATCTGGAAAAAACACAATGAATGACAATGCCTAGGGAACGTATCTACAAAAAGCAAAGATGGCTCATAGCATTATATAAGTGGGAGGCAATAATAATAAGTAGTGGTTAAGAGCTCAGGCTCTAGGTTCAATCTCGGAAGTTTGCTAGATTTGTCTGTATAACCTTCGAGAAGCTATTTACTCTAAGGTCCCAGTTACTGGATAACTAGGATCATAATATCTTCCTCCCAGGAATGTTTTGAGAATTAAAATAGATAATGCATTTGAAAGGCTTAGCAGTTTTAACACACAATAAATTTTCAAAAATGTTATTTGCTGTTATTGTTATTCTTTTTATTTAGTTCTTTGTATTTCACAGACTATTTTCATAAGTATCATTTTATTTGATTGTCATAACAACATACTGTCATAACAACATATTCCCATACTACAGTGAGGAAACAGCCTCAGAGACATTGCATGTAAATAGTTGAGATTTGAACCTGGTACTTCTATTGTCAAATAAAGAACCGGTGACTCTGAGGTATAAAATAAAACCACAACTACATATCTAGAAAGATAGAAATTTAAGGAGAGTGAAGGCAGCGCTGTTTTAGAATACAGAGAATTGTTAATGGTCTTTATAACAGTATTAGGAGAGGAGGAAGCACTGTGTCAATGGTGCTGAGAAAGTAAGAAAGTTAAAACTTAAATGTTTGTTCACAATAACCAGATTTTAGGATAAGGCCCACCAAGTGAAGTGATGGCTTAACAAGTCAGTAAAAGCAAGGTATATTCTGAGTAATTTAAACTAAATTTACACTTTAAATCTACTACCATAGTTGGGACAGTGAAAGCAACACATATTCTACTAAGCAAGTTCATGAATCAAAACAATTTCAGTAGCTGACAACTCTTGCCACCCCTAAAATATACACTTTCCATTAGATGGCAGTGTAAGCTCAGATTTAAATCTTCTGAAAAGATTTAGCCCATGCCATGGGAAGATCCAGGTATACAGAGTCACTGGTCAGATTTAAAACTAACAGGAATGTTTTTAACATATCAGAATTTGCTTTCAAGTATGAGAACAATCTGCAGTAATGACCCTTAATCTGCAGTAATGATCCTTAAGCAAGCAAAACAAAATCATTTTGAGAAAAATTCTAACCACCTCACATAGAGTGAGGCCTGGTTACAGTTGTGTTACTCTGTGTTTGCATTAAAGAGAACATGTTTTCTTGATTTGGCAGATGGAAAGATGAAAGGCAGGGAGGCCAACACAGTAAAAGTAAGCTTATATAGTTCTTTTGAGTGTGTGTATATTATGCTCAATTCTTTTGGCTTTCAATTTTTAGCATCACTATTTTCACTTTGGTATATTAAATATTATGAGCTTGTTTTTGGTTGTATGTGTGCTGTTGTTGTTTTTTTCTTTCTTTCTTATTTTGGGGGATAGGGCGTGACAGGTTCTGAACTTAGGCACTGTATCACAGCCCACAACCTGTTTTATAAAATTTCTAAAAGACAAATTTATCCAAGGCTTTTCTCTTCTACACTCATACTAAGAATTATTTTTCCACCTGTCCCTGGTTTCTAAATCTACTGGGAAAACTGGTCACCTTTTCTTTCTACTGAAAAACCTAATTGATGAGAAGAAAATCAGATCTGCAATGCCCTAAAATCCACATGGAAATAAAACAAGTAAACGGCACATCAAATGACTACTCTAGATAGCCTTTCTTATGTAACTATTTCACAAAAAAGTTGTAGACCATATAAAAACAAGGGCAAAGTTTCATTTTTATGTCCTCACTCCCATATATGTACAATGTCCAAAAACATTACTTATAAATATTCCATTCGACAAATATTTATTTTAAGAAATACAACCCAGTGAGGGCTTTTACTTAACATGAACCTGTTTTACCTTCTCTTTCAATTTAAATGATTTGTCTCCATTACAATTTAAGCTGTGCAACGAACACATACATCTGTGACAATCAATATAACAAATCAGAAATATACACTTTTTACAACTAAATCCTAGTCTCAGTTCAAGGTGAAGTTATCTTTTTTGAAGCAATTGGTAACATTTTTATAAATATCAAGGCACCATGTATGCAAAACATCAGTAAAAAATTTAGGAATATGAAGGACTTAAGGAGGCAAATGAAGCCAATAAATGCCAGTTGTTAAACCCATAGCTGAAAGACAACAGGATGCATGCTGGGCACAACAATAAAATGTTTATTAAACTTTGACTCACACCAAAGAGCAACCAGAAAACTATATTCTGCTACTCTCACTCACTTTTTCAAATTCAGATGAACTGGCCACAACACTACAGGACACCCCACTGTTCCACGTTGCACATTTGACTGTCAGCTGAAGAGAATTTCATAAACATTCACAATGCAATTACCAACAACTGATTCATCTTCCAAAGTGACCTGACCACTTTAATCTGATAATTCATCGGGACCACAGTATTTTATAACATAACTCTTCCAATCTTCTCAATTAATATATTTCAACAAGCAGGTAATAATTAAAACCCTGGTGTTCGTTCTCTAACGAAGTTTTCTAAAAAATTAAAAGTAGATCCTCTTCCAACCTTTTAAATAAAAGAATCCCCCAAATGACATTAATATACAGAAATAAAAAACAGTAAGGAAATGCTCTTAGGGATTCTAACCTGAAAGTACATCCTTCTCTACAGACAGCAAAACTTTTATCTGAAAAATATTGAGTCAGGGAAATAAAATCCATCAATATTTTAACACCTGCTTTTCCTTTCCTTTTCTCTTTTTCTAAAATAAGATTTCTATCTGAGGTCAGAGAATTCAATAAAATAAATGCGGTTTTCCTGGCAGTACCTTTAAAAAATAAAAAAGGAACCTGAAAAAGCATGTCTAGCCAAAAACATTCTCTTCTCTTGTTGTCTATAACTCTTCCTACTTTCACCTTTCATTTTCTTGCTTGCTAGTATATCTAGTCTGTCCTTCTTTTACTGGAAAATTTTCAGAAGACTTTAAATAAGCAAAAGGATTATTGGGTATCCTTTCACTGTCTGGAGGACCTTCCCAGTATTTTCTGATTCTTATAGGGATCTCTATGCCTTTGTCCCTATTTTGCAACTCTGTTAGAAACACAGAAGTTAAACTGTAGAGGGCTGATGGCAACCAGGAATACCTATCAGGTAAAGATGTAACTAATTACCATGCAGTATAAGTGCCCCATCTGCATCTGTTAGCATTCCTCATTGCCTATTATGTCTACCCTCTGGAATTCCCCCTGAACTGGTTTTAACATTTTACTCGATTTCCCATTAATTAATGAATGAAATAATGCTCTTAAAATGTGTTCATTTTATATTTGTAGGACAGTCATGATTTTACCTTTTCAAAAGGCTACTCTTTAATTATCCCATGGCTGAGCAAATTATTATTTGAAACTTAAGTAAGAGCTTGAAAGAAATACTACTGTTAATTTTATCCCCATTTAAACACTTCTTAAATTAATGTACATAATACTATTTTAAGATTTTAACAAATTTATTACCCCGAAATCTTAATAGTCATTAAAAAGAAATTCTCCTCCTAAGTGACGGAGCGAAGCCAAGGAACAGTGTATTATACAAGAGCACTGAATCCTTGTAATGATGACAAACATTTTTTAAGCACTTGCTATGAGAGACACTCTTCTAAAGCACTCACTCACTGAATCTTCACAACCACCCCATGACACAGGTATGGCATGTTCTACCTAAGGAAACTGAGTCAGAGTAGTTAAGTCATACTGCTAGTAAGCAGTAGAGCTATGATTCAAACTGAGTTTGGCTCTAGACTAAATTAGATTACCTCTCAGAAAAGAAAAAAAAGAACTTTTAAAGAGCCAAGAACTTTAAGTGCCATTATTCCTGGTTACTATTACCAATGTTAGCAAAGAATAATCCTGACCCGTATTATGAAAAAGTGCTATTAGAGAGATTTCAAGCCTAACTCCTTTGTGGGTAGCAGCAATAACAGGAATAATAAAGGCGGTCAAAAGGTGGAAGGGCCTAGGAAGGTAAAAAAGTCATAGAAGGGGTGGGTTATATGCCAAACTGAAAATTAAGAAAATCTATTTTATGATAGTAAACATTCAATTTAATCCTAACTTTGAAAGTTTTGTCTCAAGCTCATACAAAATTCATACAATACTCCTAAACTGTATTTTCCTCACGAAAGAACAATCATATAGGACCTCCTGCTCTACACTTCTTTTGTGGCAGGACTTGGAAAGAAGCTGGCTTTCAAGGGTATTGAAGCAGCCTATTAAAAGGCTTAGTATCAACTGCAAAGTCTATTCATGCTTGAAACTGCTCAACTAAATAGCTAGTAATTACCATTCTTTTCTAGACTTTCTTGATCCTCAAACTCTTTATAGAGCACTGAAATCCTTAAAACAGCTCCAGAATGACCCATACTGCCAAAGAGCTTCAAAGATGTGACCTAGGACAGTCCAAGCTCACTAAAAGCTGCTAAACCCGAGGACTTCTCAACACATCGTAAATTCCAAGACAAACACTTGCTCCCTTCCTCTTAGCCAGAGGTAAAAACCTCACTAGGTGAAAAAGCAGCTGACTATTTGAATTACTAATGGTCTTCAAGTGTAGGCTTGAAGGTTAAATATATAAAGATTAAGCAGAGAATTTTCCCCATTCTTAGAAAAACTTAAAGCTATGGGTAAAGTGTTAATAGAACTAACTTGTCACCCTCAGTGTTTACAGAGCAACACTCAGTATATAACTTCATGAGCAGAACCATCAAGGCTAGAAAATAAATTAGACACGATTGATGTGTTAGATGAATTGATTAAGTAAGATGTAAGGATAAAGGTACTAATTATAAAAGTTACTAAACATTGTCCTAGCAATTAAGAATAAAAAATTACAGATTCGGTAACATCTTGAAAAATATCATTTACCTGTCACAACACTGATAAAGTAAGTCTGGATTAAGTACGACTTACAGGCAGGGATCGTAAACAAAATAAAAAACTACACTGGGCCTAATTATTCTAAAATATTTCCCCAAAACATCAAGCACTTGGAAAATTCTGTTTTGAAAAAAAAAAAGTTAATGTTTATTTATTTTTTATAGAGAAAGAGAGAGACAGAGCATGAGTGGGGCAGGGGCAGAGACAGAGGGAGACACAGAATCCGAAGCAGGCTCCAGGCTCTGAGCTGTCAGCACAGAGCCCCACGTGGCCTCAAATTCACAAGCCAAGAGCCAAAGTCCGAGGCTCAACCAACTGAGCCACCTAGGCGCCACAGAAAATTCTATTTTGATTTCAAGTACCATCTAAATATTTAAACTCACAAACCTGAGATAACGCATTCTCCTATCATTAAAAGTATTAGTTATTAAATATTTCAAGATACTTTTCTTCTTCACAAAGTGTAAATTCAAAAAACTAAAAGAGGTAGGTAGTTTTCACCAAAAGTTTTAACTAACTGGAACACTCACAAGCAGCAAACCTGACAAGGCTTCAGAAATACAACTTGTCTCCCAACAACAGAGATGTCTTCAACTATGCTTGCCTGGATATTTCTGGAGTGTCACTCTCTTCACTCTTAAGTATATAAAAGTTTTCAGCAATAAAGAAAACTGAAGGCAAGATGGTACTCACTTTTCAATGTCAATGCCAAGTGGATTAGCAGGACGCAAAGACAAGGGAGGAATTCCTTTATTCCTGTCAGTACGCATATCATAATAATTCATTTCATCAACCCACACAGCAGACTGATCCAAAATACCTACCAAAATGAGGAGCACATCCTTAATAAGATACAGGCTAAGTCTTTCGCTATTGCTTCACTTTTTAAAGACCTAAAACAAAATGCACACTAAGGTAATTTTTAAGAGATTTGACAGCACAAAAGCTCTGTTTGTTTTTTGGGTGTTTTCTTTTTTTAATGGCTTGTGGCTTGATTAAAAATACTAAAAATCTATCACATGGCAAAAATAATATCTCTTGCTTCATGGTTACATTGTACATTATTCAACAGAGAAGACAAGCTAAGCCTCTGAGAAAAAGTTCTGCTCAAACAAATGTATTTTATAAAAAATAAACAGTATAATTAAGTTGGCTAATTCAAAAAAATATCCAACAATTCTTTATATAAGGATATCAGTCAAACACTTTCCAAGAAATGCATGGCTTGAGTAATGGAAATGACTAGGATATTCAGGAAAAAGTGGACAGACACTGTGAACAAAATATAATCTCTGAAAATGGTACTCTCTTTTATGTGACCAGATTCTTGACATTCACTTTGGCATAGGACTAACAGGCTTACCACTTCTGAATGTGGGTTGAAACAGAAAATGGGCAAAGGGCCAATGGGTGGCTTGAGGCTGTGAAGGCTTCATGGAAGGTATTTGATCCCAGGCAACTTCTAGCTGTATGAACCTTTGTGAACCAACTAATTCTATTAGTACCCACAGTTCTGACAGAATGCAACAAGAGGCTTTGTTAGAGGTTATGCTCAAGTCTAGATACTCCTGAGTTCAGTCTGATAAGCCTTTATTGAACCTATACTGTGCCAGGTCCTGGGCAGGATGTTTTAGAATAAAGTTAAAACTTTCGATTAAGTTGTCTTTATCTGTTGTATAAATATAAGACATTGCTGGATTCTGCCAAGATGTTTTAAGTTCCTCCAGAAAACTGATAACAAGTTCCTGCTTTAATTTTTAATTTTTGATGTTAAATAAAAATGAGTAAATAAAAACAGGAATATTATATATGTACAATGTATGCAGACACATGTGTGTGCAGATGTGTGTATATACATGTATAAATGTGTGTATATATGTATATATGTGTGTGTGTATATATATATATATATTTTTTTTTAATTCTCCCTTAAATTCCTTATCTAAGTTTTTATTTATGGAAAAAAAATCCAGAAATATAAGGAAGATAATGCTGTAGAAAAGCTCTATGTTTTATGATAGAGAACAAAAACAATTTGCAAAATTATTAAAATTATTTACTTTTCAGTTTAAGAGAGATATGTGACCTGGGCTTAATTAAGCCTGTGATAGCGCTACTTTAAACAAATGTTTATCAAGTACAGACCATGTACAAGACATTGCAAGACCAGAAAGATGAATCTGACACTATCCTAATTTTAGTAAGCGAGATGGCCATACACAGAAATAACTATGAGAAGAATAATTTAAAATGATAAATTAATTAAACACTTACTTAGGGTAAGGGTCTATACTAAGCACTATACAATACATGCTCTAACTCATTTAATCCTGTGAGGTAGGTAATACTGTTGTTCTACTTTTACCCACAAAAAAACCTAAGCATTCAAGTTCCACAGCTATTGTAGTGCTAGAGCGCAGATTTGTATTCAGAGTGACTCCTCAGACCAATTTGAGGAAGCAAGTGTTAAGTGCATAAAAAGTAACATATAAAGTGCTATAGGATACAAAAAAGAGAGATTATTTCTAGTTTGGAGGGCTAAAGGCACATTCTGGCCAGGCAACATTGTGTACTGGCCTCAAAGGATAGAGAAAAAGAAGGAAACAAGAACATTATTTAGATAATATGATTGCTAATTTGGCCACATCAGGAGAATATTTTACCTCAAATCTCAACTGTATAATACAAAGAAATGCAATTACTGTGTTCAAGATCAAGGAACTAAAATTGGCAAAGCAAAATGTTAAATAAACAGATTTTATAAAGAATTTAGGATAATAATTCTCTCATGACCATCCTCCTTAGGTTTTACTGTTAGCTCACTAAACTGCGTTTCCAAAAGTAATGCAAATTTTAACCAATATCCCATTCCTGTCAAAATAAATATAATCTAAGTTAATGAGATGTGAAAATAGGAACGTTTTATACAAATCTACCAGTTATACATTTTAAAAGACAAAATGTATTTTCATTTTCCTCTTTAGAAAAAAGTCATAAAAGATGGATACCTATTTTTTCAGGTTTGAGTAGCTTGAAAGACACTGTTGAGGTTCCTCTGCCACCTGACTTGGTTGTGACAATAATGTCTCCTTTGTCATTTTTAGCTTGTCCCACTCGGCATACTATTTTACTTGCAGACATCCATTCTGCTGTCAGGAGGCAATTATGTCCACAAATTGTCAAACCTGAAAATAAAAGCATGCATGTAACAAAGTTCAAAAGAACAAAGATCTTGGTCATGTCTGTTACATAAAAAGACAATTCTTCTGTCAGTCTTACCAGGTTTTTTCCATGAAGAAAATAAATCTAGAAATAACATT
Source organism: Leopardus geoffroyi (assembly GCF_018350155.1). Classification (NCBI taxonomy): domain Eukaryota; kingdom Metazoa; phylum Chordata; class Mammalia; order Carnivora; family Felidae; genus Leopardus; species Leopardus geoffroyi. Next base: position 28,297,564 of record NC_059332.1, on the reverse strand, counting down.
TCCTGTTCAATAGTTATTTCTATTACTGAATATACCCAATGTTATTTGCAAACATACTGTCTCTATTGATTTTTGTCTACTCTTTTATCTCTATTATCAAAGACTTCTTTAGATTATACTTAAATTTCTTCAAACACCAATGGGATTAAAAAAAAATGACCATAATAATTATGTGTAGGCATTCCATATACTCAGCTTATGAGAATCTTAAATTATGTTCGTAGGTTTTAGAAGGGGAAATTATTACTATTATTAGAAATCAAAGTTGCTGATATAAAATTCTACAGTGTACAAAGAAATGTATATATCATTCCCTACAAACAAATATATTTATCCATCTTCCTAAACATAATCTGCACTTACTTTTCCTAGTGTTTAAATTATATATTGCATATATGGAGGATATTTTATTCCAGGCACAGCTTGAAATCAGGTGAATGTAGTTAATGTTCTTGGGAATTACTGGATTACTATTTCATTTTTAATATCTGCATCCTATAAAGGTAGTGCATGGTGCCTTTGAGTTTCCCTAATGATACTATCACTATATTACATTCTGTTCTCATAGTAAACCAACACTCCCAAAACTTCAACTCATGCCTGGCATCTCAGGCCCGATACCAAGTAAATTATTATAATTTAGGCAGTAGCCAAATATGGAGGCACTGAAAGATTATAGTGAGGAAGATGTACCCCAGACAGAACAACAATATATCACCATATGGACATACTGCCAGCTCTTCTACTAACTTATTTTCTTTGTATTTTCTATTTCTGCAAAGCAGAGAACAATGTAATAAATATTTATGGAAAAAGTAAACCGAACTGTATGTGGTAAAGACCCAGACACTTCACACTTTGTTTTCTCATTATTTAACTTTTTATACTGTTCAACAGTCAAGTTTGGTAATACAATTTTTTTTCAGATACCAGGAACACCTCAATTAATGCCAAATTTGGTTTAAAAAGTGTAGGAAGGGAGTCAAGTCATCCTTCGTTAAAATGAAAGCACTATTTAGTAGGAATGTTGTACTAACCATTGAGAAAAATAACTACATTTCAAAGATGCATTTATTGAAATAATGAATTTTAGAGATTTCCCTAAAACAGCTATATGATTTATACATGTATGGAATCCTAATAATAGCATTTAAATTTTTTTTTTTCAACGTTTATTTATTTTTGGGACAGAGAGAGACAGAGCATGGACGGGGGAGGGGCAGAGAGAGAGGGAGACACAGAATCGGAAACAGGCTCCAGGCTCTGAGCCATCAGCCCAGAGCCTGATGCGGGGCTCGAACTCACGGACCGCGAGATCGTGACCTGGCTGAAGTCGGACGCTTAACCGACTGCGCCACCCAGGCGCCCCCCTAATAATAGCATTTAAAGGCTTCTTTAGGACTAAGTTTTCTTTTGGTTTCTTTAAATGTGTAATGGCATTTACACATTTTTAAATGCATTCATAATTCAAAATTATTTTTTCAAAATGGGAACATCTTTGATATCTTTCCTGAAAATCAATATTGTTTTGAAAAATGTAAACAATCTAAGAGATTGAAAACACCCCTAGAATTCCTCTCCATCTTTAAGATAAGCACTGAGTAGGGAGCTTGGGTGGCTCAATCGGTTAAGCATCAGACTCTTGATTTGGGCTCAGGTCATGATCTCACAGTTCATGGGCTTGAGCCCCACATTGGACTCTGCTGACAGCGGTAAGCCTGCTTGGGATTCTCTTTCTCCCTCTTTCTCTGCCCCTTCTCCCATGCTTGCTCACTCTCTCAAAATAAGTAAATGAACTTAAAAAAAAAGATAGGCACTGTGAAACACTTCAGTGAATATTTGCTCAAATAATTTTTATGCATACATAAATCAGTCTATGTATTTTTTAAATGAATGGAAAAAGTTTTAATTAATAAACTGAATACTTTTAGTGTTATATATGGTGGGTATTTTGATATTACTCTAGGTCAATACGTTAATGTTTTTAAAGTTTATACTATCAAAAAGATTCTTGTCATTTTAAATATTAACTCATTTCAGAAAGGAAAATTACTCAACAATAAATGTCAGGATTTAACATAAAGTCATTCCTAATATAGGTTCCTTGCTAAAGAACAACCTTATGATTAAAACTGAGCAATGAGGGGTGCCTGGGTGGCTCAGTCAGTTAAGTGTCCAACTTCGGCTCAGATGATGATCTCACTGTGCTGACAGCTCAGAGCCTGGAGCCTGCTTCAGACTCTGTGTCTCCCTCTCTCTCTGCTCCTCCCCCACTTATGCTCTCTCTCTCTCTCTCTCCCTCAAAAATAAACATTTAAAAAATTAAAAAAAAAAACAAAAACTGAACAATGAGAGAGGCACCCGGGTTAAACATTGGACTCAAGCCCCATGTCCAGCCCCACATTGGGATTCTCTCTCTCCCTCTTTGTCTTCCCCTCTCCCACTCCCATATTCATACACTCTAAATAAATAAATAAGTAAATAAATAAATAAATCTTTTTTAAAAATTAAGAAATGGAATTAGCTTTCCAATATACTGACAGGAAGCCTAAAAACATGTTCAGATGAACAAACATGAATGATATCCATGAAAGCACAAGTTGGAAAATAACTACCCAGAATAAGTTTATTCATCTAGTTGTAGCTGCTATAAAGTTTTCTCTGATTTAATATCTGCTCTGCATTTTAACTAAAAAAAAAATTAATAATCCTCATTTAATTTTAAACATAGATTTGAATAGATCATTTTAAATGTCATAAAAGTTAAATAAGATAGTAAGAAAGATTTCTTAATTTCTTAAGGACATTTTTAGTAAGTCACTGCAAGCTAAGAAATCTGCTTCATACAATATAATATCTTTTTTTTAAGTAACTTGTAGAATTTCAAATAAACTGCTTTTATAATGTTTTACTTGGCTAGTGTAGACTTCATCTGAGCTAAAAACACTCAAATTATTTAGCAGGTTAAGTTTGCTTTTTTTATAAAATGGTTTCTTGGCAATACATAGGCAGGTTGAAAGCTGAACTAGTGAGGTTTATAAAAGTATACACACTTAGTCAAATTAAGAACAGCACTGCCTGAAGCTAAAGCAAGATTAAAATTTACATAGACTAGTAACTGTCATGTTGGGAGCTTCCAGTTAAAATGTAGGACATAACCTCCATCTGTATGGTTTATTTGCCTGCATTCTAGGGACTATTCTACTTTGGATGAAGAAAAAACTAAAATGAGCTACATCAAAAAACCAAGACAAAAGTTAAATAAGACTATCTTCATAAGAATAATAATTTAAATATTGTTTACTGGAGAAACAAAAACCATGGCTAGAGAAGAATATAAAATAAGACATTTAAATAACACTAGTGAAAAGAATTAGTTGGGAAGTACAAAAATCAGTTATTAAATATAGTGCTGAGCTCCAATTTACTTTCTCTTTTCCAAGAGTTTTCCAGATGGCCAAAAAACAATCTGTCAACCTGCACCAATAATTCAAGAAAAACAAGTTCCAACTCATAATCTCCAGTATTTTACCAATAGGTCCCTCATAAATTAAGAAGAGTCAAGAGAATGTCTGAATCCAGAAAAGTTTATATGGGAAACTGGCATATACATGCAGTAGCATATACTGAAGCCTCTCCCTTCCTCATTCTGAATGCACCTCTACTCTGAATGCACTTCAGAGTTCACAGAAAAATAATCCTAACTGACCATACAATTATATTTATAATTAGCTCTCTACCCTGGCTGTACATGACACTTATTTGCATTTTCAAAAAGATGATTAGGCTCCATCTTTAGACTGAGACATAGCAGCCCAGAGCATTTTTTTTAAGTTCTAGAGGAGATTAAGACAAGCCAAGGGATGGCCCCCAATGTTTACAGCAGCAGCATCTACAATAACTAACTTATGGAAACAGCTCAAATGTCCATCAACTAATGAGTAGATAAAGAAGATATACATATACAGAATATCACTCAGCCATAAAAAAGAATGCAATCTTGCCATTTGCAATGACATGGATAGAGCTAGAGACTATTATGCTAAGTGAAATAAGTCACTCAGAGAAAAACAAATACCATGTGATTTCACTCATGTGTAATTTAAGAAACAAAACAAATGGGCATAGGGAAAAAAGGAAAGGGAAAGGCAAACTAAGAAACCGACTCTTAACTATAGAGATCAAACTGATAGTGTGGTACCAAGGAGAGAGAGTTTAGATTTGATTTGAAGGGCAATAAGAAACAGAAGAGGCATAATTCACAAGCACTAGAGAAAGAATACAAACAGTTGTATAATGGAGGGAAAAACTAAAGAGAGCAAAAATAGCTAGGAGGCTGTTTGAGCAATCAAAGCAGGAGAGATCAAAACTGAGGAAATGGAGGCAAAATCTCACCTGTGGGAAACTTTCTGAAGGACTTAGTGATAGGCAATTTTGACAAGATTTGATAAAATAATGATTTTAACAGAAAAGTCATAAAACCAAATAATTCTTTAATCTTTATTCAGCTCATTCTGTACAGATCACAATGTTGTTTTTATATCATCTTTCCTCAACTGCCCACTATAAAACTGCATTTACCATGGAAACACAGCACAGTTCTTGCTCTTACCAATGAGGTCAGTTGGGCCAGTCCCAAGGTTTTCTCCTCTAATTATGACCTTTGTCCATGGTATTCCTTCGTTTGGAGAGATGCCTGTCACAAGGGGGGGTTGTCGCAATCGGGACATTCTGCTTTGTTGAGCAAATTGGAGATCTAGTTACAGAAGTAATCTGTTAGAAAGAAAAGAAAAGGATTAAGTGACAACTGAAATAAGCGTTGACTAAAAATACAACAATGCTAGACACTAAGTACCAAAACATAAAAACAATTCTTAAACATATAGTTCTGAATTTCTTAGTTGTCATTTAGCTTATATGCCATCTCATGAACATTAAATTTACCAAGGACACTGTATCTAGTACTGTGAGGGAAATGTCAGAAAAATAATAGACAAATAAGCCCTTGGTTCTAGAACTTTCAATAAAATAACAGAACCTAATGTCACCATTTAGTTCTATGCTTATACCTGCAGAACCCTCAAAATATGCTAGAAATTGTTCTACTCTCAAAGTTGTTAAAGGAAAATGTTCTGATTATCATGTTCACAAATAGTAAAATACATCTATATTCCCAAAGGTGTACTGAACTTCACTTTATTTTTGTATTATACTTAGTATAACAACTCTTTTTCAATGTGATCAAATCAATATATTGACATTTTTCAAAACCTAGAATGTAGACGTACTGGCAAAAGCATGAATTTGCCAACTGTTCTGAGTGTAGCAGAGTCGGTAAAAGTGCAGTTTCTGAGGTCAAATACACTTGTTTTCACAGCCTGGTGCTCCAATTTACTAATTCTGTTCTAAACCCTCTGTTTTCATATATGTAAAATGAACCTCATAGTAGAACCTTTCAAAGATTACAATTAAGGTTACATAGGATAATCCTAGCACAGTACCTAGCATATGGTAGGCAACCAATACATAAAAAAACCTCACTAATATACTCCCAAAGAACTCCTCAATTGCTCAAGGCTTCAGATGCCCCAGAAGATGAAGGGGAGGTTCAGAGCAAAATAGCAAGAAATTGCAGGTTTTCTATATCTTCACATACTGAGAAGTTAAGACACCCTGGCGTCTGCCTTCAACCTTGCAGTCTTCAGGAGATTAGAAGTTTAGTCTCTGAAGAGCCAAGCTGAAGAGGACCTGTAATCAGGAATACCAGGCACAGTAAGGGTGATTAAGTGTCAACCTGCACACCTAACTGTGAGAATATTCAGGCCTCTTCCTTCTCTGCTCTTATACCTCTATCAGCAAGGTGTGAAAGTTCACCCTGCAATAAGTTGAATATTATTCTCTGGGGAAATTAAAGGGGAAAAAGACCAAAGATCTTGACATGTAAGCGTCTTCTCCCCCAAAAAGAAGGGCTATTTGCAGTCGTATTGCCCAATAGAAAATCCACTTACAAACTCTGCCCATATACAAACTAAACAAACCAGCTACTCCCAGACTCTAAAATATACAAGGACAGCCAAAGACTATAAGATGGTCAAGGAAAATATGTAAGAGAGAGATGGAAGTCAGATAAACAAAAAAATCCACAGAAAACAGAGATAAGGCAAATGTAATACACTAAACTGTGTCCCCTAAAAAATAGCATGCTATAAAGGTAAAATGAGTTTATACAGATGGGATCTAATCCAATATGACTGGTGTCCTTATAAGAAGAGGAAATTAGGACACAGACACACATGCAAGAAGACCATTTAAGGACACAGGGAGAGGTCAACTAGCTATAAGACAAGGAGAGAGGCTTCAGATGAAACCAACCCTGCTGACCCCTTTAACCTGCAGCCTCCAGAATCATGAGAAAATAAATTTCTATTGTTTCAACTTTTTAATTACCCAATGTATTGGACTTTGTTACGGCATTTTTAGCTAACAAACACAGAAGAAAAAGAAAAATAAAGCCTTTAAAAGTATTGTAAGCTTTGACCCCAAATTAGTATCTGCAGAGGGAGAAAATTTTTATCTTAAAGAATAGGATGTCATGAAAATGAATCAATCCAAGAGTAAAAACTTTTGAAACTTTCAAAAGAGGCAAAAAAAAAAAACAACACAAGATTTATATTGTACTTTTAATGCAGGAACTGACACTGGTTTAACCAAAGGTAGCAATAAGGCTGCAAATAGGCAGATGTGTGTTTGGGAGTAGGAGAGGTGAATAAAGAGAGAAATGGAATTATACATTTTATCTAAAATTGATTATCAAGATAATGGCAGATTAGACACAGAATCTGGAAATGTGGAGGTATATGGCAGAAGACTTATAGGTGTCTGGGTTATGTTGTATAATAAAAAATGTTACTGACCTTTGTCCCTAGTTTCTGGGAGACTCAAAATCCAGGAAGTATCTTTGTTATTCATGAGCCTTCAATATCATATGTATGTAATATTCATGACGTCTCAATATCAAAGCCTAACCAGAAAGGGCAACCATGTGATTAGAGGGTTGGGGTTTTGAGCCATCATCAGCTTGGCCTCTTCTAGAAATGGGGAATGAGGCCTGAGATTGAGTTCAATCTCATAGCCAATGAGGCAATCAATCATGCCTACATAATTTATTTAATACAATTAAAATAACAAAACAACAACAAAAGAAGGACAGGAAAGAGATTACCAATCATCCAACAAACCAAATGAGAAAACTCAAGTTATTTTGAACCCTTCCCCTTCCCTATCCTACTTCCAAAATCAAAGAGTCAAAATCTTTCTGTTAGAATCCAAAGTTAACTATTCATGTCAGAGCCTGTGGTTTTCCCAGTTAAGACATTCACCTTCTCAGGGTGCCTGGGTGGCTCAGTTGGTTAAGCATCTGATTTCGGCTCAGGTCATGATCTCATGGTCCATGGGTCAGCTTCTATGCTGACAGCTGTGGTCTGCAGCCTGCTTCGGATTCTGTGTCTCCCTCTATTTCTGCCCCAACCCCACTCATGTTCTGTCTCTCTGTCTCTCTCTCTCTCTCTCTCAAAAATAAACATAAACTTTTTTTTTTAAATAAAGAAAAATCCTGTTTTAAAAAAAAGAAACATTAAAAAAAAATTTTTTTTTAAATTCATCTTCTCTCCCTGGATATTTAACAGACTTCTAACTGGTTACTCAGCCCCGATTACCTCTCCACTACAATCCACTCTCAGCAAACACCTGCTAAAATACAGATCTAATCAACATCATCCCAGATTTAAAAAAATCTTCCACGATACTCCACTACTCAGAAATCTCCAGTGCCCACAAAATCCTTACCATTTTATTAAAACCTGTCACAACTATTCTGTATTTCCTACTTCACTCTCAATCATTTCCTTCATTTGATACTAACTATATAAGCCCATTCACCTTTTATGAACTGTCAAGAACTTTTATGTCTTCATGATTTATCTTATTTTGATTAAATAGAAAGTCTTTCCAAGTTTGCTAAACCCTTACCAATATTTCAAGGTCAATCTAAAATAGTCTCCCTGATCCTCTACAATGCTTCTGATACATAATTCTAATATTCACTGTGTTAAATCTTAGATATCATGTTTACATCTCCTCTTTGAAAACACAAGATGTTTAACCAACTCTATACAACCAATGCTTGTCATACATATCTCACAAAATAGACATATCATATGACTGCTGAAAGAAATCACATAAATTCTGAATGTTTTCTGAATGTTTCATGGTATCAGTGGAACACTGGAATTAAAATAGAAGAGAAGAAATACAAGGGGTAAAGTATAGATACATAGTCTATATAACCTATTGGGTATAGAGACATAGTCTATATACCTATTGGGTATATAGACATGTATATTAGGTATATCCATGCAAAAATCTTTTAAAAGTTTAAAGGACACTTGTATACAACACCTTCACAAAGAATAAAATACTCAGGGGGCGCCTGGGTGGCGCAGTCGGTTAAGCGTCCGACTTCAGCCAGGTCACGATCTAGCGGTCCGTGAGTTCGAGCCCCGCGTCAGGCTCTGGTCTGATGGCTCAGAGCCTGGAGCCTGTTTCCGATTCTGTGTCTCCCTCTCTCTCTGCCCCTCCCCCGTTCATGCTCTGTCTCTCTCTGTCCCAAAAATACATAAACATTGAAGAAAAAAAAAAAAGAATAAAATACTCAGTAATACATTTTACAAAAATGCAAAACTAGTACTTTGAAAACTACAAGACAATATTGAAAAAGATTCAAAAGCTAAATAAATGGAAAGACATGGACAGGAAGGCTTAATACTGTTAAGATGACAATACTCAACTTGATCTGTAAATAAAATTCAATCTCTATTAAATTCTCAGCTGGCTTGCAGAAATTGACAAGCTGATCAGGAAATTGTATGGAAATGGAAAGGAACTAGGACACCTAAAGACACCAGCAGATTGAAAGTAAGGGGATGGAGAACCATCTATCATGACAATGGTCATCAAAAGAAAGCTGGATTACATCAGACAATCTAAATTTTAAAATAAAGACTGCAACAAGAGATGAAGAAGGGCATTCTATCATAATTAAGAGGTCTATCCACCAAAAAGATCTAACGATTGTAAGTATTTAGGCCTCCAACATGAAAGAACCCAAATATGTAAGTCAATTAATCACAAACATAAAAAAACTCATTGATAATAATACCATAATAGTAGGGGACTTCAACACCCCACTTACAACAATGGACAGATCATGTAAGCGGAAAATCAACAAGGAAAGAATGGCTTTGAATGACACACTGGACCAGATGAACTTAACAGATATATTCAGAACATTTCATCCTAAAGCAGCAGAACACACATTTTTCTTGAGTGCACATGAAACATTCTCCAGAATAGATCACATACTAGGTTATAAATCAATGCTCAACAAGTACAAAAAGATCAAGATCATACCTTGCATATTTTGAGACCATAATGTTATGAAACTGGAAATCAACCACAAGAAAGACCATGAATACTTGGAGATTAAAGAACATCCTACTAAAGAACGAATGGGTTAACCAAGAAACTAAAGAGGAAATTAAAAAGTACATGGAAGCCAATGAAAATGAACACACGACAATCTAGAACTTCTGGGATGCAGCAAAGGCAGTCATAAGAGGAAAGTATATAGCAATCCAGGTCTTCCTGAAGAAGCAAGAAAGGTCTCAAATTCACAACCTAACCTTATACCTAAAACAGCTGGGGGGAAAAAAAAAACCCAGCAAATAAAGCCCAAAACCAGCACAAGAAGGAAAATAATAGACCTCGGAGCAGAAATCAATGATACAGATATTAAAACACAGAACAATGAAACCAGGAGTTGGTTCTTTGAAAGAACTAATAAAATTGATAAACCCCCAGTCAGACTGATAAAAAAAAAAGTACCCAAATAAATAAAATCACGAAAGAAAGAGGAGATCACAACAAACACTGCAGAAAAACAAACAATAAGAGAATATTATGAACAATTATACACTGAAAAATTCTGGAAGAAATGAACAAATCTGGAAGAAATGACAATCTGGAAGAAATTAACAAATTCCTAGAAACATATAAACTACCGAAACTGAAACAGAAAGAAATAGAAAATTTGAACAGACCCATAACCAGTAAAGAAATTGCATCAGTAATCAAAAATCTCCCAACAAACAACAGTCCAGGGCCAGATGACTTTTCAGGGGAATTCTACCAAACATTCAAAGAAGAGTTAACACCTACTCTTTTGAGGTTGTTCCAAAAAATATAAACGGAAGGAAAACTTCCAAACTGATTCTACGAGTCCAGCATTACCTTGATTCCAAAACCAAAGACCCTACAAAAAAGGTGAACTACAGACCAATTTCCCTGATGAACATGGATGCAAAAATTCTTAACAAGATACTAGCAAATGGGATCCAACAATACATTAAAAGAATTACTCACCACAATTAAATGGGATTTATTCCTGGGATGCAGGGCTGGTTCAATATCTGCAAATCAATCAATGTGATACATCACATTTAAAAAAGAAAGGATAAGAACCTCATGATACTCTCAACAGATGCAGAGAAAGCATGACAAAATACAGCATCCTTTCTTTATAAAAACCCTCAAGAAAGTAGGGAGAGAAGGAACATACTTCAAAATCATGAAGGCCATATATGAAAAATTCACAACTAATATCATCCTCATTGGGAAAAAACTGAGCTTTCCCTCTAAAGCCAAGAACAAGACAGTGATGCCCACTCTCACCACTGTTAATCAACATAGTGTTGGAAGTCCTAGCCTCAGCAATCAGACAAAAAAAAGAAAATAGTAATAATAATAATAATAATGATAATAATAATAATAATAATAAATAAAAATAAATTAAAAAAATAAAAGGCATCCAATTTGGCAAGGAGGAAGTCAAACTTTCACTCTTCGCAGATGACATGATACTCTACTACATCAACAAACTGCTAGAACTGATACATGGATTCAGCAAAGTTGAAGGACATAAAAACAACATACAGAAATTGATTGCATTTCTATACACCAATAATAAAGCAACAGAAAGAGAAATCAAGGAATTGATTCCATTTAAAATTGCACCAACCACCATAAAATACCTAGGAATAAGCCTAACAAAAGAGGTGAAAATCTATAAACTGAAATCTATACAAAGCTTATGAAAGAAACTGAATTAGAAGACACAAGAAAGTGGAGAAAATTCCATACTCATGGATTGGAAGAACAAATATTGTTAAAATGTCGATACTACCCAAAACAATCAGCACATTCAATGCAATCTCTATCAAAATAAAACGATTCTAAAATTTGTATGGAACCAGAAAAGAGCCTGAATAGCCAAAGCAATCCTGAAAAAGAAAACCAAAGCTGGAGGCATCACAACTCTGGACTTCCAAGCTGTATTACAAAGCAGTAATCATTAAGACAGGATAGTACTGGCACAAAAACAGACACATAGATCAGTGGAACAGAATAGAGAATCCAGAAATGTTCCGATGTATGGCCAACTAATCTTTGACAAAGCAAGAAAGAATATCCAATGGAAAAAAGTCAGTCTCTTCAGCAAATGGTGTTGGGAAAACTGGACAGCAACATGCAGAAGAATGAACCTGGACCACTTTCTTATACCATACAAAAAAATAAACTCAAAATGGATGAAAGACCTAAATGTAAGACAGGAAGCCATCAAAATCCTAGAAGAGAAAACAGGCAACAACCTCTTTGACCTCGACCGCAGCAAGTTCTTAGTTGATATGTCTCCAGAGGCAAGAAACAAAAGCAAAATGAACTATTGGGGCCTCATCAAGGTAAAAAGTTTCTGCACAGTAAACAATCAGCAAAACTAAAGGCAACCAACAGAATGGGAGAAGATATTTGCAAATGACACATCAGTTAAAGGGTTAGTATCCAAAATCTATAAAGAACTTTTCAAACTCAACACCCCAAAAAACAAATAATCAAGTGAACAAATGGGCATAAAACATGAATAGACACTTTTTCCAAGAAGACATCCAGATGGCTAACAGATACATGAAAAGATGTCCAACATCACTCATCATCAGGGAAATACAAATCAAAACCACAATGAGATACTACCACACACCTGTCAGAATGGCTAAAATTAACAACTCAGGTGATAATTGATGTTGGCGAGGATGCAGAGAAAGAGGAACCCTTTCACACTGCTGGTGGGAAAGCAAACTGGTACAACCACTCTAGAAAACAGTATGGAGGTTCCTCAAAAACTTAAAAATAGAACTACCTATGACTCAGGTATTTACCCAACAGACACAGGACTGCTGATTCGAAGGGGCACGTGCACCCCAGTGTTTATGGCAGCACTATCAACAATAGCCAGAGTATGGAAAGAGCCCAAATGTACATCGACTAATAATTAGATAATGAAGATGTAGTGTGTATACATATAGTGAAATATTAGTCAGCAATCAAGAAGAATGAAATCCTGCCATTTGCAACAACATGGATGGAACCAGAGTATATTATGCTAAGTGAAATAAGTCTATCAGAGAAAGATAAATATCATATGATTTCACTCATATGTGGAACTTAAAAAAATAAAACAGAGGGGAAGGGAAGGAAAAATAAGATAAAAACAGAGAGGGAGACAAACCATAAGGGAGTCTTAAGTAGAGAGAACAAACTGAGGTTTGCTTGAGGGGTGTTGTGTGGCAGGATGAGCTAAATGGGAGATTACCATGAAGGAGATTACCATGAAGGAGGGCATTTGTTGGGATAAACATTCGGTGTTACATGTAAGTGATGAATAACTAAATTCTATTCTTGAAATCATTAATACACTATATATTAACTAACGTATTTTTTTTAATTAAAAAAAATGTTTAAAAAAAAAGATAACAAAAAATTTCTTCAGGGGGTATCTGGGTGGCTCAGTCGATTAAGTGTCTGACTCTTGATTTCAGCTCAGGTCATGATCTCACTGTTGGCAGATCAAGCCTCAGGTTGGGCTCTGCACTGAGCATGGAGCCTGCCTGGGTTTCTCTGCCTCTATCTCTCTCTACTACTCCACGCCCCCGTCCCCCACCACCGAATGTACGTGTGTGTGTGCGTGTGTGTGTGTGTATGTGCTCTTGCTCTCTCAAAATTAATAAGTAAACATTAAAAAAATTCTTCAGATAAGTTTAAAGAGGCATACAAAGTTTATAGTATTTTGCTAGGATATTTCAGAGAATTTCAAAATCACTCAATACACACAGATATTAGATACTCAGTTTTCATCTGAGAGAACTTCCCAGTTTACTAGCACAGGGAGCTAAACAAAATCATAAAGCCACAGTCCTATGGCTTGAGGAGTAGGAGGATGGAGCTTTGAGCCAACAGTAACTAGAAAGAGAGGAACAAAGTCCTGGAGCAGATGGAGCCACAGAGGCAGAAAAAACATTACTGAAACCCTGGGCTGAACCCTGAACTGTACGTGAGAGACTCCAAATAGCACAGTAGACCGCAACAGCTTAAAGAATGAAAGAAGCAGTGATTTCAATTGCTGCCCACTACAGGAGAGACAAGATTTTGAAATCTGAATCTAATCAAATTAACAATGTCTATTAAAAAATATTCTTTAATGAAAAATTTTTAAAAAGCCAATGCTCTTCAGAAGAATACAAAAGAATCCAAAGTCTTTAAAATGTATTATCCACATACCTAGATACAATAAACATGACTGGACCCATTTAAAAAAAGTGAAAAATACATAGCCCCTAGTCAAGTAACAAAGCAGACAATAGAAACAAAATGAGCCAAATCCAAATTAGTAAACAAGAATCTGAAAGAGTTTATAACAAATAAGCTATTAAAGAACATATTATCATAATGAATGAATGTATGGATATTCAAAATAGCAAAACTGAAATGGAAATTCTAGGTACAATATATGAAATGAAAAATACACTGATGAGTTGAACAAAAGATAGTTGAAGAAACAATGAACATGACCATAGATCAATAGAAACTATATAATATAAAGAAGAGGAAAAAGAAAAGGAACCTATGGACCAGGGACGTATGGAAAATATCGAACACTGGTATGAGTGAAGTCTCAGAAGGAGAGAGGAGAGAAAATGGGGCAGAAAACAATACTTCAAGAAAACAATGGGTGAAATTTTCCCAAATTTATTGAAAACTGTTATTTTCTAGATACCTACGAAGTCCAGCAATCCCTAGGCAAGATAAATATAAAGAAAATTGCACCAAGACACACTGAAGTCAAACTGCTAAAAATCAAAGATACAATCTTAAAAACAGATGTGAATAACAGTGACACATAACACTGATAAATAAGAATGACTGTATGATGATAATTTCCAATCAGAAAAACTAGCCAAAAGACAAATGGAACATCCTTAAAGTGCTGAAAGGGGGAAAAAAAGTCAAAAATGAAGGTTTATTTTTAACGTTTATTTATTTTTGAGAGAAAGAGACAGAGTGTGAGTGGGGGAGGGGCAGAGAGAGGAGACAGAATTGAAAGCAGGCTCCAGGCTCTGAGTTGTCAGCACAGAGCCCAACGTAGGGCTCGAACTCACGAGCAGTGAGATCATGACCCGAGCTGAAGTTGATGGGCTGATATGTTCATGGGTTCGAGCCCCGCATCAGGCTCTGTGCTGACAATGTGGAACCTGTTTGGGATTCTCTTTCTCTCTTTCTGTCATTCTCTTAAACTTAAAAAATTCTTGGGGCACCTGGGTGGCTCACTCAGTTGGGCGTCTAACTCTTGATTGTAGCTCAGTTCATTAGTTCCAGCCCCGCAATGGTCTCTGTGCTGACAGCATGGAGCCTGCTTGGGATTCTCTCTCTCCCTCTCTCATGCCATTCCCTGCTTACTCTCTCAAAAATAAACATTTAAAAAAATTCTTCTAATAAAAAAGAGATTAACAACATTAGCTGTAGACAAAACAAAGCACTTACATACTGCTGGTGGAAATGGAAATTGGTACAGCCACTATGGAAAATAGCAAGGAGGGTCCTCAAGAAATTAAAAATAGTTTTTCACACTAGGTTTGCCACCAGAACAGAGGGTGTCATGAAACCACTGCTAAATCTAAGCCAAAATGGATAAGGAAAAGGCTCAATCCAACACCATTATCATTAGACATGTAGATTTGGGCACGTTTACCACCCTTGGCAATCTTATCTACAAATGTGGTGGAATCAATATAAGAACCATTACAATATTTGAGAAAAAACCTGCTGAGATGAGAAAGAGCTCCTTCAAGTATGCCTGGATCTTGGATGAACTGAAAGCTGAATGTGAGTATGGTATCACCACTGATATCTCTGTGGAAATTTGAGACCAGCAAGTGTTATGTGACCATCATTGGTGCCCCAACACACAGAGACTTGATAAATATATATGTATGTGTATGTGTGGATATATAAATATATGATTATAGGCACACGTCAGACTATGCTGTCCTGGTTGTTGTTGATGGTGTTTATGAATTTGAAGCAAGTATCTTCAAGAATGGGAATGATGAGGGATAGAAGCAGAAAAATGTTCATCTTTAGCCCAGAATGCTAACATCTAACCTGCATAGTTCTGATAAGGATCAAATACATGCTTGTTGCTATATTCTTAAAAGGTATAATGAATGCTTGTAAATCTCACCTATAATTAAGCACCCAAGAAATCTTGCGAAAGTAGTTTTACAAGTAGAAATTCGAAGAAAACATTTATGATCTAATACTCCCTCCGTGTCCCCTCCCCCATGATCCCTAAGCATATAAGCACTAGCCTCATACAGCAAAAGTACAACTCTTTCTGTCCACAGGTCCTATCCCCATGCTACTTGAATGAACTTACTAAGTTGCACCATGAAATGTCTCAAGGATCCTTGGAGACTCTCTCAAATGATCCCGCAACAGGAAGACACATGAGCATGTCCCTCTGGCTTACACACTGAGTCTGAAACAACTAATTATTGGTATTAACAAAATGGATACCATTAAGCCACTCTACAGCCAAAAGAGATATGAGGAAATTAAGTAAGTCAGCACCTACATTAAGAAAATTGGCTACAACCCTGACACAGTAGCATTTGTGCCAATTTCTGGTTGGAATGAGAACATGCCTTGGTTCAAGGGATGGAAAATAATTCTTAAAGATGGTAATGACAGTGGAGCAATGCTGCTTGAAGCTCTAAATTGTATCCTACACCCAACTCATCCAACTGACAAACCCTTGCATCTGACCCTCCTCCAGGACATCTACGAAATTGGTGGTATTGGTTCTGTGTCTTTGGGCTGAGGGAAGACTCTCAAACCCAGCATGTTGACCTTTGTTCCAGTCAACATTACAACTGACTCTTGAGTGAAGCTCTTCCTAGGGACAATGTGGGCTTCAATGTAAAGAATTTGTCTGCCAGAGATGTTGATCGAGGTAACATGTCTGGTAACAGCAAAATGACCCACCAACAGAAGCTACTGGCTTCATGGCTCAAGTGATTAACCTAAGCCCTCCAGGCCAAATCAATGCTGGTTTGTGTCTGTGCTTGCAAGTTTGCTGAGATGAGAGAAAAGACTGATCATCATTTTGAAAAGTAGCCAGAAGTTACTCTTGAAATGGGGATCCTGTCATTGTTGATATGGTTCCTGGCAGGTTCACATGTGTTGAGGGCTCCTCTGACTATCCTCTTAGGGGTCATGTTGCTGTTCATGACATGACAGACAGTTGCTGTGGGTGTCATCAAAGCATGGACAAGAAGACTGCTGGAGCAGGCAAGGTTACCAAATCTTCTCAGAAAGGTCAGAAATCTAAATGGATATTATCCCTAATACCTGCCACCCCAATCTTAATCAGTGGTGGAAGAACAGTCTCGGTACTATTTGTCTCAATTCATTTAAGTTTAATAGTAAAAGACTAGTTAACAATAATAATGCAGAGAAAACCTTAAGAAGGAAAGGAGAATAATCTGAACCATTTGGCATGTGGGTGGGGGCAGTGTGTATATATGGCAGTTTTAAATTATTAGTTTTTAAATTCATTATTTTTTTCAATGTTTTCATTATTTGAGAGGAAGAGAGAGAGAGTTTATACTGACAGTGCAGAGCCCAACACGATGCTCCATCTCATAAACCATGAGATCATGGCCTGAGCCAAAATCAAGAGTTGGACATTTAACCAACTGAGCCACTCCAGGCGCCCCTTAAATTCAGTACTAAAAGAAAAAAAATTTTAATGTTTATTTTTGAGAGAGACAGGGAAGGGGGAGGGGGCGGGAGGGGGAGGAGCAGAGAGTGGGAGACAGAGGATCCAAAGCAGGCTCTGTGTTGACAGCAGACAGCCTGATGCGGGACTCAAAGGCATGAGCCATGAAATCATGACCTGAGCCTAAGTCACACAACTTCACCCACTGAGCCACCAAGGCACCTGGAAATTCAGTACTTTTTGATGGAAGCAACTTGACCAAAAATCTGAAATTTTGAAACCCATTAAAACAATGTTTAATGAAGAAAAAAAAATTTAAAGAAACTTTCATATGATGCAGCAACCCCACGTCTGAATAAATAGCCTAATGAAATAAAATCATTATCTCAGGGAGATATATGTATTCTCAGGTTCACTGCAGCATTCATTATTCACAATAGCCAAGATATGGAAACAACATAAATGTCAATGGATGGATGAATGAATAAAAGAAAATGTAACATACACATACAATGGATTATTATTTAGCCTTTAAAAAGAAGGGAATCTTGTCATTTGTGTAAGATGGATAAAACTAGGGAACACTACGCTTAGTGAAATAAGCCATTCAGAGAAAGACAAATATTACATGGTATCACTAAAAAAATGTGGAACCTAAAAAAATAAGTAAAAAATAAACACTTTTTTTTTTTTAAGGCTAACTCATAGAAACAGTAGAATGATGATTGTCAGGGGTTGTGGAGTAAGGGAAATGGGGAAAAGCCGGTAAAAGGATACAAACTTTCAGTTACAAATAAAGTCTAAGGATCTAATAGTGACTATACCTGGTAACACCATATTGTATATAACAAATTTCCTGAGAGAATAGAGCTGAAGTATTTTCACCAAATAAATAAAACAAAAAAGGGTAAATACGTGAAATGATAGATGTGTAGATCAGCAACATACAGAAGGATGAAACTAGACCACTTTCTTACACCATTCACAAAAATAAACTCAAAATGGATAAAGGACCTGAATGTGAGACAGGAAACCATCAAAACCCTAGAGGAGAAAGCAGGACAAAACTTCTCTGACCTGAGCTGCAGCAATTTCTTACTTGACACATCCACAAAGGCAAGGGAATTAAAAGCAAAAATGAACTATTGGACCTCATAAAGATAAAAAGCTTCTGCACTGCCAAGGAAACAATCAACAAAACTAAAAGGCAACTAACAGAATGGGAAAAGATATTTGCAAATGACATATTGGACAAAGGGCTAGTATCCAAAATCTATAAAGAGCTCACCAAACTCCATACCCGAAAAACAAATAATCCAGTGAAGAAATGGGCAGAAAACATAAATAAACACTTCTCTAAAGAAGACATCCAGATGGCCAACAGGCACATGAAAAGATGCTCAACATCACTCCTCATCAGGGAAATATAAATCAAAACCACACTGAGATACCACCTCATGCCAGTCAGAGTGGCGAAAATGAACAAATCAGACTATAGATGCTGGCGAGGATGTGGATAAATGGGAACCCTCTTGCACTGTTGGTGGGAATCCAAACTGGTGCAGCTGCTCTGGAAAACCAGTGTGGAGGTACCTCAAAAAATTAAAAATAGATCTACCCTGTGACCCAGCAATAGCACTGCTAGGAATTTACCCAAGGGATATAGCAGTGCTGATACATAGGGGCACATGTACCCCAATGTTTATAGCAGCACTTTCAACAATAGTCAAATTATGGAAAGAGACTAAATGTCCATCAACTGACGAATGGATAAAGAAATTGTGGTTTATATACACAATGGAGTACTACGTGGCAATGAGAAAGAATGAAATACGGCCCTTTGTAGCAACGTGGATGGAACTGGAGAGTGTTATGCTAAGTGAAGTAAGTCATACAGAGAAAGACAGATACCATATGTTTTCACTCTTATGTGGATCCTGAGAAACTTAACAGAAGACCATGGGGGAGGGGAAGGGAAAAAAAAAAAAAAAAAAAGAGGTTAGAGAGGGAGGGAGCCAAAACATAAGAGACTATTAAAAACGGTGAACAGGGGCGCCTGGGTGGCGCAGTCGGTTAAGCATCCGACTTCAGCCAGGTCACGATCTCGTGGTCCGTGAGTTCGAGCCCCGCGTCAGGCTCTGGGCTGATGGCTCAGAGCCTGGAGCCTGTTTCTGATTCTGTGTCTCCCTCTCTCTCTGCCCCTCCCTCGTTCATGCTCTGTCTCTCTCTGTCCCAAAAATAAATAAACGTTGAAAAAAAAAATAAAAAAAAAATAATAAAAGTTTAAAAAAAAAAAAACGGTGAACAAAGTGAGTGTTAATGGGGGCTGGGAGGGAGGGGAGGGTGGGTGATGGGTACTGAGGAGGGCACCTGTTGAAATGAGCCCTGGGTGTTGTATGGAAACCAACTTGACAATAAATTTCATATTTAAAGAAAAAAATCATTGCTTGATTTGGGATCCCTATCACTATGGGATCAGATAATAGGCCAGCATTCATGGCTGATGTGGTGCGGCTGGTGGCAAAGGGGTTAAAGATCACCTCGAAGTTACACACGGCATACCAACCCCAGAGCTCCAGGAAGGTAGAATGAATGAACCAAACCCTGAAGCTACAATTAAGTAAACTATGCCAGGAAACCCACCTACACTGGGACCAGGTGTTGCCAAATGCCTTGTTAAGTAAGAATCAGGTATAGCACCACTAAGCAGATGGGGTTCTCCCCTTATGAAATCTTTATGGGTGCCCTTTCCCAATTATCAAGGGCATAAGGGGGGGACCTAAATGAGATAGGCAACTAACCCTAAGGCAAGAGATACAGACCCTTGGCTCTACCCTAACCATCTTACACCACTGGGTTAGGGAGTGATTACCTGTGAGTCTGACCACAGAGGCTCACCCCTTTGAACCAGGAGATGCTGTATGGGTGAAGAAGGAGAATGTCCAGCCCCTAAAATCCCTCTGAAGGGACCCGTTCACTGTCATTCCGTCCACCCCTACTGAAGTAAAGATAACCGAGGTGGGTCTCTGGATTCACCACAGCAAAATGAAGCCAGCATCTTGAAACTGGGAGCTGATTCATCAATGCCATGCAAGCTGACCATATGGAAGAAGCAATGTGCAACTCCAGAGGCTCTGGGAGACTGCAGCCCTGCAGTGACTGGGGACAGTCACTCCGGACGCTGACTAATCTACACACAGCAGAAGCTTGAGAAATCGATGGTCTGGTGGAACAGACAGACTGTCCCTATTTTCTATATCTGTTCCCTTACTGTGAAGAGCTGTCACCCCTTGTGTCTTGCCATCACTGTGATTCTTGTTCTACTTTTTGCCACAGGATTGGCAGAGACCGCCCTGGCCAGATGGCAGTATGGTGAGAGATTTCTGCTAGCACTCATCTTCCTTTTGTGGATAGGATGCTTCATTGGTATCGGTTGCTTCTAATCTGGACCCTTTCTGTAGACCTAGATTCCTCACCATGTGACCCATGTATTCACATAACCAAGTCAGGCCAGGGAGTCACTTGGACCTTACTATACCATACTCACTTCTTATGCCAAGGAAAAGTCCTGGGGACCTGCAGACATAATAAGACCACATATTCTATCTGCCAATGGGAGAGTCAATATACTTGCTTTGACCCACAATATTCCCCCAGTGAAGATTGTTTAGAAGACCGATCCTACCAAGAGTAGGGGGCCTTGGTCAGCTAGACACAAATTATTAACCCAAAACGACAGGTGTCAATGCTGTTTGACATATGTGGTTATAGGTATTGGCCCAGAGGCATGTCATATGAAAAAAGTGGGCACTTGTCATAGAGGGCCCAAGGACTCTTGATATACCATGCAGAGGCTTAGATTAGGAGCAGGAATACTGACTCAATGACAAACACGTGTGTGAGGAAAATGGTTTTGGTGCCTATACACCTGAGTTTTTACGCCCTAGCAGGAGCTGTGTTTCATGGACTACTTGGGAAAAAAGAAGGCACGACAGCATTCTTTCAGAAGGGAGTGACTACACCAAATTGTCAGTTGGGGACCTGTAATCCGGTTAATTTTACTACTCTTAACCTGGGAGACCCCTGATGGAACGGTACCTGGCAGATGGGGATATATATCCATGGACGGGGCACAGACACAGGAACAGTGTCGTATTTTAAGAGAGTTATTGTCACACATGAGGCCACAACTCACCAGGTCTTTCATTCCTTTTATGAAAAAATGGAGAAGGGTCCTCCTCCTGTCTGTCGCGATGAAAAATCTACTTCTAGCCCTAGCAGAGACTATAGCCCAAACTCTAAAGATCTCTTCTTGTTATGTATGCGAGGGAACCAACATGGGGGATCAATGGCCATAGGAGGCTAGAGAATCAGATCCCTGAGAACCTTATAATGGAACAGAATGCCCCAACCCTACTACTGGGGTTTGGCTCCTCAAAACCTCAATTACTGGAAAAAAAAAAAAAAAAAAAAAAAAAAAAACTGCCTTGCCCAGGGGGAAAGGAAGTTCACCATCTCTGTTGGAAGCTTAACATGCCTACCTAGGCCAAAGATTTTATAACTCAGGAAACCCAATGGTGGGGAACCCCAGATCACCTTGAGCCAGATCCCCACCCCTTGTCTAACTTCTCTCATCTCCAAGAGGCCTGGGACATTGTCGACACAGTCATCAAATGGTGGGCCCCAGGTGGACTATACTGGATATGTGGAAGGACAGACTACACAACACTTCCCTCAGGCTGGTCAGGATCATGTGTGCTGGGAACTATTTGTTCATCTTTCTTCCTGATCCCACTTGCCAGAGGGGAACATTTGGGAATCCAAGTGTATGGGGACAGGGAGACTCAAAGGAAACAACATGCCCTACCAATTGGCAATTGGAAAGATAATGAATGGCCTCCCAAGTGTATAATCCAATATTATGGCCCTGTCACCTGGACAGAAGATGGATCCTGGGGCTAATGCACTCCCATCTGCATGCTAAACCACATAATCAGACTGCAAGCAGTTGTACAAATTATAACCAATGAAACTGCCAGAGTTCTTAACTTACTAGTCATGCAGCAAACTAAAATAAGCAATGTTATCTATTAAAATTGCTTGACGTTAGATTATTTGCTTGCTTCGGAGGGAGGAGTTTGTGGAAATTTTAACCTGAGCAACTGCTGCCTACAGATAGATGATGAAGGAAAAGTCATAGAGGCGATAAATCGAATGAGAAAGGTTGCTCATGTCCCAGTCCAGACCTGGAAAGGTTGGGACCCCAGGGAGTTATTTGGAGGACGGTTTTCAACTCTTAGGGGATTCAAAATCCTCATAGGTATTATTCTCTTAATTTGGTGACCTTGCTTAATCCTACCTTGCCTAGCTCCCCTGGTTATGCAGTCTGTCTCCAGCCTCACTGACGTAATGGTCAAAAAGAAAACAGCCATGCATGTGATGATGTTATGGAAGTATAAACCCCTAAACCAAGATGATGCTCTTTGACCCAAAGTAAGGGGTCCGAGCATCAATAGGGGTAATGTGGTAGAGTCCCTCCCTAAGGAATATCGTGAAAACCTAAAGCCAAGGGAAGGCGACCTGGTTACGTGCAGGTGTGCAACATTCCTCACAACTCTGCAACAAAGACCATCCATTCAGACTTTGAGTGTTACTATATATGGGAGACAAAGGAGCAAAACTTGTACAAAAGGAAAACCCCCACTGCACTAGGGGCTCAGTGTTTCGGGTACAAACCCACTGAGCCCATGCCAGCACGATGAGTGAAGTTGCTTCCTGGACAGAAAAGGTTCAGTGTCCTGTCTCTCTGTGCAAGAATCCTGCTACAAATTCATCATCAAAAACTTTCCTATAAAGAAAACCCCAGAAGTGCACCTGGGTGGCTCAGTCAGTTAAGAGTACGACTTTGGCTCAGGTAATGATCTCGCAGTTTGTGAGTTAGAGCCCCAAGTTGGGCTCTGTGCTGACAGCTCAGAACCTGAAGCCTGCTTCAAATTCTGTGTCACCCTCTCTCTCTCTGCCCCTCCCCTACTCATTCTCTTTCCTCTCAAAAATAAACATTAAAAAAAGAAGAAGAAAAAAAAAAAAAAAAACTCCAGACCTAGTGGTTTCACTGATAAAAACTATCAAAGATTTAAGGAAGAAATAATACCAAGCCTGAAGCCTGTTTCAAATTCTGTGTCTCCTTCTCTCTCTGCCCCTCCTCTACTCGCTCTCTTTCTCTGAAAAATAAACATTAAAAAAAGAAGAAAGAAAGGAAAAAAAAAAAAAAAAACTCCTGACCTAGTGGTTTCACTGATAAAAGCTATCAAACATTTAAGGAAGAAATAATACCAAGCCTACATGAATTATTTCAGAAAACAGAAGCTGTGGGAAGACATCATGACCATGTGGGGTTTATAAACTCTGCTGTGCAAAGGCAGTTTCCCTTTCAAAACTCAATCACTGTAAATCACATTAAAGTAAAAAGAAAAACCATATATTTATCTAAAAAGATGTAGAAATCATTGACAAAATTCAATACCTATTCATGATTTAAAAACCTCAACAAACTAGAAATAGAAAGGACCTCTTAATAAAGGAAAACGGGGTGGGAGGGATCACCTAACATTACACTTAATGATGAAATATACAATGCTTTTCCTCTCAGACCAGTAAATAAAGGAAAAATGTCTCGCTCATTTTGTCTATATAACAATGTTCTAGAGGTCCTAGCCAGTGCTATAAGACAATAAGGCTAAAGAAATAAGCGGCATAATGATTGCAAAGGAAGTATTTCCATTTGCAGATGTCAAGATTGTTTATATAGAAAATCCTAAGGAATCTACTAAGCAACTAATAGTACTAATAACTGAATTTAGCAAGATATCATTATTCATGGTTAATATACAAAAAGTATCTACTTTAAATTCTAGTGGGAAACAACTATAGTCAAATTTTTAAAAGTTCTGTTTAAGAATATCATTATAAAAACCAAAATACTTAAAAAAATACATTTAATAAAAACAACATACAATACTTCTTGAAAGCTTTAAAATATAACAGAGAAGGCAAAAAAAGAACTAAATAAGTGAAGAACTATACAGTCTATGGGCCAGATAATTCAATGTTATTGAAATATCAATTCTCCCCAAATGGAAGAGTAAGTTATACAAGCTTATGTAAAGAAACTAGCAAGCTGATGCTAAAATTCCTACAGATCTTCAAAGAACCTACAATAGCCAAAACAGTTTTAGGAGGGGAAAAGTTTTTTAACTTTTTTTAACTCTTACAGAACATGATTTAAAGACTTATTATGAATCTACAGTAATCAAGACAGTGAGTTGCTGGCATAAGGATAACCTAATGAATGAGAAGAACAGAGTTCAGAAATTGACCCATGCTTATATAACCAGTTGATTTTTGACAACACAACAAAACAATTCAAGGGAAATAAAAACATTTTCATCAAATGGTACTGAAATAATTCAGTTTCCACATGGGGGGGGGGAAGAATATAAATGTAGCCTCACACCACTTACAAAAATTAATTCAAGATGGATCACATCTAAACATAAAATTATAAACAATAAAGAAGATAAAATAAGAGGGCATCTCTACACATAGAGTTCTTCTCCAACATGGCAAACAATAACCATACATTGAAAAACCTGATATTTTTAGACTTCATCAAAACTGAAACTTTCTCATCAAAAGAAAATAAATAGGCAACCATACACTGGCAGAAAATATTCTCAATAGATTTATCTGACAAAGGACTTTATATCAAAAACATAATTTTTCAACTTAAGTAACCCGATTTTTAAAAAATGAGCAAAAACTCTGAAAATCCTCTTCATAAAAGATGAACTCAGAGTTTTTAATAAACATATATATGACATATATGATGGACAGATACACAGATAGGCAGATGTATGTATCCGATAGATTGTGAGTGTGTGTTTCCTAGCTCTGTACACAATGAGAGAGGCTACACGTAATATTACATAAGTGGCAATGAGCATACCTAACTTCTAAGTACCATCATCCAATAAAGGGAACCAGAATCCTTGGGAGAAACTGCTGATTCCAGGGCCAAAGCAGGACAACTACAAGATAAACCTAAATCATTTTGTTACATCAATAGGGAAGTACTCACCGAAGGGGCTCCCATTACCCAAATCTGAGACATTTGGACATCAAAAAAATTAATGATAGCAATGCATTGTAATCTATTATATAAGAAAATATGCAAGACCATCCTATTAACATAAACCAGTAAAAAAAATAGAGAAGAAAACTCTCCTTACTACAGAATGTTAACCAATAAATAAGAAAGTTATGATGCAATTATTAATTACCAATGGATGCTAAAACTAGTGTTTGGCTTAAAAAAATGGATATTTACATAGTCTCAAAGCATCTCTCTACAAATTACCTACAAAGGGAAAAACAGTAATTTTACAAAAGATCTGACACCTATCACGTTAACCAAGTGATCCAAATTAAAATCACCAATGTTGAGACAAACATCATGTCGTTGATGTATTACACTGGGAAGAATCTGACATCACTTCTGTGATAGTCCTGCTAAAAATGCATAACCCAAAACTAATCATCAGACAACCTAAATTCACAGACATTCTATAAAATCATTGGTCTGTACTCTTTGAAAATGTCAAGGTCAATAAAAACAAAGAAAAGCTGAAGAACTATTCTATATTAAAGGACAATAATGAGACAGTACAACTAGAGATGCCTGGGTGGCTCAGTCAGTTGAGCATCTGTTAACGATCTCATGTTAGGTGAGATCAAGCCCCATGTCTGGCTCACTGCTGTCAGCACAGAGCCCACTTAGGATCCTCTGCCCCACCCCCTTCTCTGCTCCTCCCCTGCTTGCACTCTCTCTCAAAAATAAATAAAATATTTAAAAAAAGAGACAGAGAGAAAAGACACATTACAACTAAATATACTGCACGATCCTGGATGGATTCTAGAAGAGGAAAAAAATACCTTCTATAAAGTACAAAATTGGACAAATTATCACCATCTGAATTGGAACTGCCATTTACATAGTATGGTATTATTATTAAATTCTCACTTTGATAAACGTACTGTGGTAATGTAAGAGAATGTCTTTGTTCTTAGTTACCTACTGAAGTATGTAGGGAAAAAATGTTGTTTGCACCATATTTTCAAATGAGTTAAAGAAATACATACTGACAGACTGACAGAATAATAAAAATAAATGGGACAAAAAGTAAATATATCAAAAGTGGGGGTTGGGTTAAATAGCTAATGGGGATTAAGGAGGGCACTTGTGATGAGAACAACGTGTTGTATGGAGGTGCTGAATCACTAAATTCTTCACCTGAAATTAATACTACACTGTATGTTAACCAGCAGGAATTTAAATAAAAACTTGAGAAAAAAAGAAAAGTAAACAATTGGTCACTCTAGCTAAAGAGCTTACAGTTGTTATTTACCATAATTTTTTTTCCTTATATGGGCTCCATGCCCAACATGGAACCCAACATGGGGCATAAACTCAAGACCCTAATATCAAGACCTATGCTGAGACTGGACTCTTAACTGACTGAGCCACCTAAGCACCCCACCACTGTATTTTCTTATAAGTTTACAGGAGTGAGTTACTTTTACTATTTTTTTTTAAGTTTTCTGTAAGTTTGAACCTGTATCAAAATAAAAAGTTCTCAATAATGCTTTGTTAATATTTTAAAATAAAGCAAAACTAAATCAAATTATTATTCTCCTACTAATCAATGTACAAGGTCCACTGTTAGTCAACAGATATTTACTTGCATATTCACATTAGCAAAATGCACAAATAAGCAATGAATAAACAACTACTAAACAAAAGACATGCTAAAAC
The DNA here is from genome assembly GCF_018350155.1 of Leopardus geoffroyi. Taxonomy (NCBI): domain Eukaryota; kingdom Metazoa; phylum Chordata; class Mammalia; order Carnivora; family Felidae; genus Leopardus; species Leopardus geoffroyi. Next base: position 28,270,466 of record NC_059332.1, on the reverse strand, counting down.
TAATGTTTGGTTAAAAAAATATTTAACTATATTTATATCAAGTCCCATATATTTAACTATATTTAGTAAATACACTAAAATTATAAAAATTTCAAAAATAAATATTCTTTTAATGGGTCATATAGTACTATCTCTTTAAACATGTTTCTAAGCATGTACAAAAGAATATAAAGCTTGTTTTGAGAATGTGCTTGAAAACTATTATAAATCGTTAAGCCTGAAATTTAGTAAGCTAACACATATTAATAAATTTTTTCAAGAAAGCACAGACATATTTCAACACAAAGTTCCGACAACTGCTTTAATTAGTAGAAATTATATTGTTCCCAAAGATACCATAACACTGCAGGGAAAACAAACACTAAGGAAAGAGTGGGTAATTAAGCTGCCTCACTGATTAATGTCTACAGTTCTGGACAAAGGAAAATGCTTTGTTCAATTGGCATGGAAAATCAGACCACTGTTGAGTGGTGGTTTAATTATCTTTATAGTATTAATCCCTGTCTTTAAATTTTTTTTTTCAACGTTTTTATTTTATTTTTGGGACAGAGAGAGACAGAGCATGAACGGGGGAGGGGCAGAGAGAGAGGGAGACACAGAATCGGAAACAGGCTCCAGGCTCTGAGCCATCAGCCCAGAGCCTGACGCGGGGCTCGAACTCACGGACCGCGAGATCGTGACCTGGCTGAAGTCGGACGCTTAACCGACTGCGCCACCCAGGTGCCCCTAATCCCTGTCTTTAGTATTAGACTATAAAACAGATAAGCATGTGGCTTCAACTGATTACTTTCAGAATCTAAAGAAGATTTAAGCAGAAATATCTTACAATCTTTATTTCCAGAAAAACAGTAGGATGAAAACATTCAGAAAAGGTAATTACTTTGTAATTACTCAACAGAATCAAAGCCAAGAGACTTGATCCAATTAATGCCTAGACCTGTCATCTGAAGAAATTGCAACCCAAAGATGTTAAATGATTATTTCAAGGTCACACATCTAAGTACTTATAAAAGAGACCATATCCTTGGTTTCCTGACTCCTAGGAGTCTAAAATCACTCTTTCCTTTATACCACACTGCATACTATGAGGTCATTTTTCTATCTGATAGCCCACATTCTGAGAACCTTAGTTGCTTCCTATGTGACTGAGTTACTGCTCATTCTGGTATGAAAAAGAATTGAAATTAGAGAAACTCTAGTTTAAAAAAAGAAAAAGAAAAAAAAAAAAAAAAGAAACCCTCCCCACTCCAACAAACAAACAAACAAACAGAGAAACACTACTAAGAAGTAGTTTCCGATTTACTTCCAGTATTTCAAATCCATTTTGAGAGCATTTATATATAGAGGATCATAATCTTAACTATGTTAACCTCAAAGTTTGTCCAAGTAAAACAAAGTAATGTCTGGTAACAATAGGTAATGTCTGGGCCACTACTAATGATAATGAATCAAAAAGTATGATCTATTTTCTTATTTATGATTGAGGAGTACAGCTGTGTTCCAGACATTCAAATCAGAGGCAGCTGAAAATCCAGCATTCATTATACTGGCTCATATGTAAAAATTAATGGTATTTCCTTACCATGAAACATTACTTACATGTCCCCAAATATGGGCAAACCATTATCTCAGGAAGACCATTTAGGCATTTAATTTAGTAATATAAGAATATCTACTTTTTACTCTACAAGGTCCAAAACACATAAAACAATGCCCACCACACAGTATGCACTCAGTAATTATTTGTAAAATGAATTATAGAAAGAGATCTCTTTTCAACCTGTCCCAAATTAGAAATATCCTACATTATAATGTTTTGTTTAGTGTCACAAATAAATAATTTCTTATCACTATGAGGGAAGAGTCTAAGCCTTACAAAACAGGATTCATCTCCAAACATTTTCAGTTTCACAACCCATGCCAGGCTAACAGAGACATTTTTAAAGGAAAATTCTCATCTGTACTTGTCATTAAGTATCTACAAATTTTCCTCACAGAGATTTCCAAATGCAATACCAGTAGTCTTTGAAAATCTGTCCTAAGGTCTTTCTTATGCAAATATACTAAACAGGTTAACAAAAATTTGGCTTTGCCTTGTCATAAACCTCATTTAATTAAAATAATATAGTATTAACCTTACACATTTCATCAATGATTTATTTTCTAAAGATACAGTGAAACATAAAAGCCTAAGTGTTTTCCTGCTTCTTAGTAGTTTTTCTCTAAAATACAGAAACAGAAGCTGAAATAATTTCTAAACTTGATGCCTTGATTTTTTAATGTGTATTGGTCTTCCAGAGAATTACCATTTTCTGGCAGATAAACCCCTTCCTACCTGCAAGAACAAAGGATATCTTCACACAAGGACAGTAGACAACAGCTTTTAAAATGTTTTGGACTTTTTTCATTTAAATTTTATCTTTTCAGATAAGTAATAGAGTCACAAGGCAATCTAGATTTATTTTGATAAACAAAAGTATATCCAATCTGTTAAGTCTCTAAACTAAGCCATAATAGACCAAGCTCAAATACTTAACATACATAGTTTGTAGATCAGGGTTTTAAAATGGGTTCTGGCATTAACAATGGCAATAACAGATAAAAGCCCTGGGGCATCTGGGTGGCTCAGTCAATGCTGCATAGGACTTTGGCTCAGGTCACCATCTCAGGGTTTGTGGGTTCGAACCCCGCCTCGGGCTCTGTGCTGATAGCTGAGCCTGGAGCCTGCTTCAGATTCTGTGCCTCTCTCTAGACCTTCCCTTGCTCATGCTGTCTCTGTCTCTGTCTCAAAAATAAACATTAAAAAAGAAAAGAAAATTAAAAGCCCTTACTTTTATGCTCTCTGAAACTGTTTTCTTATCTATATATAAGGTGGGTAGATGAGATCATCCCTAAGGATGATTCTGTAAGAATTTTATCATTGGACCAGGCTTTTAAATTCAATTAATAATTGTAAGACTAGAAACTGGCAGTGCCTGACTTTTCACAACTAAACTATAATAAAAACATGTTATTTTAAAATGTTTGTATTCATTATAAACATTTTTTACTAGACCATTGAAAGAATCTGAATTTTTAAGACCTTATATTTAGATGTTACAGTATGAGATGGTCTTTTAATTTTTCTTTAATAGCAACATACCTGTAGGTTGAGTAGAGGAATAAATTACACCTCTCCGTTTTCAAAAGTTACATTAGAAAGACTAGGCTACAAAACTTTTATAGATACTTTCTGTTAATGAATTATTAAAAGTTAACCATCATAATAATTTACCTTAGATTAAAGTGCACAAATCTGTATTTTCCAAAACAAAGAATAGGTTTTTTTCATTTTCCTGGTTTTATTAAATACAGAGAAAAGAGGCACAGGAAAAGATAGAGGGAGAGAGGGAGAGACAGAGAGACAGACGGAGGGAAGGAAGGAGAGGTAAAAAGGCAGACTTTTACTACAGCTTGAAAATTCTCACTTAATTAATAAACCAAAGGAAAAAAAATTGGAAAAGATATAGAAACAAGTATGAGAAGTCATTTCTGTGTTATGCACAGAAAAAAAAAAGTGCATATCTTATAATTTTCTAACTGAGTTAAAGTATTTGTTTTACATTTTCATCTTTCATTTAAAAAGCTTTAAAATATTCACCAAGCAACTGTGTTTAATTCATAAATTAGAAAAAAACTTAAGCCATAATTCTGAAAGTTATGTTAATAATTTTAAGATACTATGTTTGAAATAATTTTTAAAACAACTATTTAATCTTCTTATATTGAAACCCTCAGAGGACTGAAACGGAATCTGCTCAAACTGAAAGATCTTAAAGAGCCAGAGTTCAAGTGACTTGCCTAGGTCTCATGTTTCTGTGTTCTTTCCACAACAGCATGAATGGAATTTACAAATCAGCAAAACAAAATAAATTAGCAAATTTAAGCATTTTATCACCAAATCTAGTAGGAAATTATTCATTGGTGATTAAAATGTAGCCATGGGAGTTCACTGAGTCTGCAAAAATAAAGGCTGCCAAGTTAAAGACTTGTCTTATTGCATAAGCCATTAAAAAAGTAAAATTTAATATGAAAGAATATAAACCTTCCCTCTAATCACTGTAGTAGTCCTTTATAACTCCTCCTTCCTCTTCTCAAAATATTGAAACATTAAGAATCATTTTCTGTTAGAATAATACTATGGGGAAAAAATGAAAACTAGGTTTATATAAAAGTTACCCATAAGAAATATCTTAGTAAACATAAACTGACCATTTCCTTGAATCACAGTGAATAAGATGCACTATTAGTGAGCCTAATAACCAACTCAAGCTTTGCAGATGATAAATCTAAAACTATGAATATACATTAATACATACTTTGACCAAAAAACAGCTTAATAAAAACTATGTAATATGCACAAATGCTAAATACCTTTCAGGTATCATATCAAGCTAAGAAAATTCCCTCAGAAAATTATACTTGCTTTAAAAGAATGAAGTTCCCATTTCACATGGTAGTATTTTATAATAAAAACTGATCCAATGTTCCAGGTCAAAGTTTTTATTTATTTTGTTACAATCCTTTTTGTTAAAAAGAGTTAAAATAGAAAATCTTTTTCTTGTTGGCATCTTAAAAAGTATGAAAAAAACTGATAAAAGCCAAGAAACATAAAAAATGAACTATCCAATTCTTTCACCAATGACTTTTTTAATAAAAGCTTTGTAAAGGAAGAAGGGCTGAACAAAATGTACATTCTATATAGGTCAGTGAGAGTGCAGACTTGCAACCCAATTAACTCAGGGTCTGTTTCAGTTTTGAAAAGACTACATAAGCTTTAAAAAGAAAAAAAAAAAAATACAGGCCGCTTGAATTTTTATAAGCAAAAATAAAATACTGAAAAGAGACATCTTCATGAACCAAAAACAAGATGAAGAAGAGTATTGCTCAAAATATTGCATAAGGCTATTGTAGGATTTATTTTGCTGTCCCTCGAAAAACTACAGAAGCTTCCTACTTTCCACTAGTACTTGCAACATATTCTCAGGGTTTCTATCTTGAGGCGTATCCTGAGCAGACTTGGAAGGATTTTCCAAAATTGTTAAAATAACTTTTAATAGACACAGCAGTTTGTACCCTCAAGTTCATTTTGCCATTTAGATTTGCTTCAACCAGCACTCGATCACCCAAGTTTGCTAGCCTTTCTATAGTGCTCTTCAGAGTCTTCAAAGCAGGAAGATAAACACTAACATCATGGGCTTGCACACTGGGCTCCAGGAAATCTTCCAACACCATTCTGGGAAGCAACCTCACAGGCGATCAATCGACTGTGTACCACAACAAGAGTCCAACCTGTGGGCAATGGCAGCTCCACAGCCACAGTGAGGTGGGGGAGCCACTTATTGGTCAACTGGGGCTTCAGGGCAGAGGCATTCCCTGTGCTTCTCACCGCTCTGAACAAATGCTCAGATGGCAGCTCTAAATAAATCTCATTAAACTCCTCTGAAACATCTTTCATGTGAAACCAGTGGAAGAAGTCTCCCGCCTCACCTCACACCACACTCTAGCATCACAGATGACCCTGCAGTCATCAGGCCTGAAGCACACTTGTGCTGGCACATGTGGAGCACACAGACTCTCTCCAGCTTTGATACAGTGCTGCAGATGTGAATAAAGAGCTCCATAAAGTCTTTGCCAGAAATGCTGGCACAAAACTTCATGATGCCATGAGGATGGCATCCAGAGCTTGGTCAGCAGGGGACGACCCCACATGTAGCAGGTCTCAACAGAGCCAATACTCGGGTTCCACTCACCTGCAGGCCCCCTGAGAAGGGCAACATGGCATGGCAGACATGGGGTCCCTAAAACCAAGGCCTCTGTTCCCATCTTCATCTTCCCTCTACCTCCTCCCTTAAAAAGAGCTTTACTGTTTCCACTCTGCTAATTAAAAGGACAGGCATTCCACCACAGAAACTTCTAAATATTCTTTCTAAACTGTACAAAGAAAATTGAAATCATCTTTCACAGAGCCACATTTCACTCTGTTGGTATATGCATTAATACTGTCTTCATCAACCAGGACATATACGTACATACCGTTACATGTGCTTTCTAAAACTGTAGCATGCTTAGGCATACATTTGCAACTGATTTTTATAAACTATAAGATGGACATCTTTCCTCAGTGGCAAATATAAATCTACATCATTTTCAGGCTGCTTAGTATTCCATTGTAGTGATGTATAATCAAAGTGACAATTTCCAATTTTTTGCTATGATGAATATAACAATGAACATTTTTCTATAAAACTTTTTGCACATTTATCCAATTATTTCCCTACAGTACATTCAAAGACGAATTACCAGTCAAAAGTTGTGCATTTAAGATCCTAACATGTACATATTACCAAACTGGCCTGCAGAAAAGCTTTATCAACACACCCTTCCACCAGGGACACTGGGTAGTAGCAATCTGTTTAATCTGTAGCAATTTGATAGGCAAAGTAAAATAAATGCTCTCAACCTGCACTGTGGGTGAATTCCATTTTAATGATCATTGCAACTTTTTATTAGGTTTATTTTCCTTGATTTTAAGACCTCTAGTAAAAACATTAACTCTCTGTCCACTTTATACACTGTGAATATCTTTCCCAGTTTATCCTTCGTCTTTTCACGTTGTTTATGGTGCTCTTTGCTCTTAGGAAATTGAGTCTTTTTTAATGCCAAACCTATAAACCTTTTCTTTGCTACTTCTAGAATCATGCTTTCAAAGTCCTGTTTCTGGTACTTTAATGTTGTTTTATCTTCTTAATTACCTAGCTCATTTGGAATCTACTTTGGAGTATTAAATAGCTAGTTGACCAAATACCATTTCACTGAACAATCCATTGTTTTCTCCACTAGTCTGAAATGCCACTTTTATTAATGACAAAAATCCTCATTTGAGACTATTTCTAGACCTTCTATATTTTGTCCCACTGATGTATTTTATAACTATAACATAGTTATTTTAATGAAATATTCAATAGGACAAATAATCTTTAACAAGTTATCTTTACCATCCTGTCATAGGTATTGATCCAGATGAACTTTAAAATATTGTGTAAGATTCTAAAAATAACCCTACTAAAATTTTGATGGGATTATCATGACCCTGACATACTATATTCCTGCTTCTTTTATTTACCTCTACTAACCAGACTGTAAGTCCCAGAAGAAAAGGGTTTTTTATATTTCCATACACTGCTACACACCCAGCATTTAGAACATCCACCTGGATATCACTGACACTCAACACATACTTGTTAAATGAACAAATATATCAATTACATTGACTATCTAGATAATCTCAGGACATTTAAACTATCTACAATACTGAATCTTCCCACACATTCAAATCACTTATAACTGTCAATAAACTGTTCAGCTCTGTTCACAGAGAAGCCCATGTAATTTATCTTGAAGCCAGGCAACTTACTGAGCACTGAGTCTCTCTCAATTGAAATCATTTTCCAAATGATCTTTTCCTTAATGTTTTCTCTACAGAAAATCTTATTACCTTCAAATCCTATCATAACTTGGACGTTTGCTCTTCAATATTTATGTCTCACTTATTTTAATTGCCTGACTGCTTTTGTTATATAACTTCCAAAACAATGCTAAATAACTCCATTACTGGGGTGGCTGGGTGGCTCAGTCAGTTAAGCGTCCGACTTCGGCTCTGGTCATAATCTCACAGCTCGTGAGTTTGAGCCAAACGTCGGGCTCTGTGCTGACAGATGAGCCTGGAGCCTGCTTCAGATTCTGTGTCTCCCTCTCTCTCTGCCCTCCCCGACCCCTCCACTCATGCTCTCTCTTTCTGAAAAATAAAAAACATTAAAAAAATTTTTTAAATAACTCCAGTATTAGCAAGTATCTTTGTCTTACTTCTAAGAAAAGATATTTTTTAGGTTTTATCCTCATTGCCCCCCAAAATTTTAATATCATAAATACACATTTATGTACTTTATGCATAAAAATTAAGATCTTTTTTTGTCCCCTCATGGGCTAATTTTCAATTACAGTTCCTGTTGAGAATACATGCTCTATATCCAAAATCTATAAAGAACTCACCAAACTCCACACCCGAAAAACAAATAATCCAGTGAAGAAATGGGCAGAAGTCATGAATAGACACTTTTCTAAAGAAGACATCCAGATGGCCAACAGACACATGAAAAGATTCCTAACATCACTCCTCATCAGGGAAATACAAATCAAAACCACACCCAGATACTGCCTCAGGCCGGTCAGAGTGGCCAAAATGAATAAATCAAGAGACTATAGATGCTGGAGAGGATGTGGAGAAACGGGAACCCTCTTGCACTGTTGGTGGGAATGCAAACTGGTGCAGCCGTTCTGGAAAACAGTGTGGAGGTTCCTCAAAAATTAAAAATAGATCTATCCTATGACCCAGCAATAACACTGCTAGGAATTTACCCAAGGGATACAGGAGTGCTGATGCACAGGAGCACTTGTACCCCAATGTTTATAGCAGCACTTTCAACAATAGCCAAATTATGGAAAGAGCCTAAATGTCCATGAACTGATGAATGGCTAAAGAAGATGTGGTTTATATACACAATGGAATATTACTTGGCAATGAGAAAGAATGAAATATGGCCTTTTGTAGCAACATGGATGGAACTGGAGAGTATTATGCTAAGTGAAGTAAGTCAGGCAGAGAAAGACAAATACCATATGTTTTCACTCATATGTGGATCCTGAGAAACTTAACAGAAGACCATGGGGGAGGGGAAGGAGGGAAAAAAAAAGGTTACAGAGAGGGAAGGAGGCAAACATAAGAGACTCTTAAATACTGAGAACTGAGGGTTGATGGGGGGTGGGGAAGAGGGGAAAGTGAGTGATGGGCACTGAGGAGGGCACCTGTTGGGATGAGCACTGGGTGTTGTATGGAAACCGATTTGACAATAAATTATATTTAATATAAAAAAATAAAATCTTAAAGAGGAAAAAAGAGAATATACGCTCTAGTACTGTACCATTAGGTAGGCTGTTTGCTATTGTATTACATAGTAACAATTATGTTACAGAAAACAGCTTTCGATCCTGAAAAGTTCAGGATCACTGTCCTGTGAACAAAGTCCAGTTCACTGGAAGTCTGTTTTTAAAATTAGAAATGGACAGTGAAATCTATCAAATATTTTCACAGCATCTTTTGACATAACTTTATTTTTACCTATTAATATAATGAATTGAAATAAATTTCTTAATGAAGTAGTTCATATTCTAGGAATAAACTTTAGTTGGTTCCATTTTATCAATCCTTTAAACATTCCTGGATTTGATTTGCTACTACTTTAAGAGTTTTATATGTTAAATCTTATTTTCAGTTAGTCAGAAATTATCTTTTCTTGTACTTCTTTGCTCATTTATTGTAATATCAAGAAGCATTCAGTAGTTTACAAATATTACTGAGCATTTACTATATCTGGAGTGCTATGCTGGCCTTACAGAAAGAATGTGAAGTTTTCCTATCTGCTATCTTACAATTGTTTAATTATAGAAATAGTCTATTCCTTATATGTTTCCTGTTGCTTGCTTGTAAAACAATCTACATCTAATGCATCATTAGCTAAGATTATTTGAGAATTTTCTTCATGGTTATGGAACCATATTTTATAAATCTTAAAATAATTAGTATGTTTCATAAAGTTAAATATTTCATTCTGATTTTCAAATTTAATATCACACTACTTTCTTGAATGGCTGTGGTTTTATCACTTTTTTCATTGTCTCCAGTATCTGTAAATATCTCTTTTTTCATGGTTAGATTTGTAAATGCTCACTGTTTTAATGATCTTTTATAATAGCAGAACTTGATATAAGTTATAAATTCTACCTTCTTTTTTCAGGAGAGGTGTTCATTACCTACAGCTTCAACCTGCAGCTTCAACATTTGCTTAAGTCCTCTTCCATGCATTTTATTTTGCTTTGCTTTTCCCACCTGTCTAGATTGAATACTTAGTTCATTTGTTTTAGTCTTCCTTTAGTAATAACTTTTAAGGCCACCATTTTTTCTACTTATAGCTTTAGTCACACCATAGATTTTGGCAAGCAGTGGTTGCATTGCTCATTTGTAAATGATCCGTAGTTGCAGTTTTTATTTCTTCTTTGATCCAAGATTAACTTTAGAAAACTTTAAAAACTTCCAGTTAACAGTTTATTGTCAAACTTTTTTTTTTTTTTAATTCCAGCTTTTACTGGCTTCATTCTTATTCCAGAGTTTGTTTACTTGTTTTGGTCAGAGAATTTAGTCCACAAATGTCCTAACTGGGGAATTTATTGAGAGTTCTCTTCTTAAATCTCTTCATTTACTTATTCACTGAGCTTCTCCAGTGTCTATTTTAGATCAGGAGTCAGCAAACTACAGCAACCAAGAAATTTGGTCTGCCCACCCGTTTTTGTAAATAAAGCTTTATTGGAACACAGCTACGTGAATTCATTTCCATGTTGTTTATGACTGCCTTCTCACTGCAACAGGAGAGATGAGTAGTTGCAATAAAAATCTTAAGGCCAAAAAAAGCCTAATATTTACTATCTCACTTTTCAGAAAAAGTCTATCAACCCCTGTTAGGTGATGGCAGGTCAGGTCAGCATCCCCTGCCTCAACAGGATTATAATCTGAAAGACTTGCAGCTGAAACTGTCTGAATTTCCAGGTATATGTTAAGGTTCCCTTCTGTTTCCAGCACTGGCATTTTCCTCATAGTGATTAGAACATATAAGAAAATAAGAGAGAAAGTAAAAAACATTGGCATATACGATGGCATTTTTATCCTGTAAATCCTAATGATACAAAACTGAATGAATCCTCCAAATATTACTTACGCTTACAAAAAGAATTTCAAAAATCGTTTTAACATCCCTTCTAGAAATAAAGGTCTGTTAAATCAGAGTTCTTGCACAGAACTGAGAGAGTTGGTACTTAGCTTTGTTTCTTTTAAGACTTGACAAGTTAGATGTTTTTCTGAATAGACTTTTTAATAGTTTTTGGCTTACAGGAAATTTAAGTAGAAAGTACAGAGAATTCCCATATACCTGTAAGTATTAGTTGAGGGAAACCTCATTTAGGATGGAGTCAGGAAGCCCTGAAGGAGTTTTCCATCACAGCTTACTTCACATTCCTGGGCAGGAAGAATCCAATTTACTATCCCAGCAGGTGGAAGATTTTCTCCTTGCCCAGCAACAGCTCAGCCACAACTCAGACGATGGGAAACCATCACTGTTACGTGGAAGCTAGGCATGAGTGACAGGATGATGGACCTTAGACATCTTGATGGAAAGACCCAACAGAGGACTGCCCAGAGACAACCCCATTTCACCCCTCTAGCAGGCTGTTTATGGTTACAAGATCCTGGCAGAGGAAGAGCTACGTTTGTTGTGCTTGCCCTTATTTGACCTATGTCTCTAGAATAAAAATACTGCTGCGGTTTCACAGGAAAGGGCATGCTTAGTTAGCTATTTATTGTATAATCCAAGCCTGTCATTCAAATGTTGCAACCCTAGCACCCACACAAAAGAAAAAAATGGAGTTCTAGGGCCTTTGCCTCTCTTGACTGGCCCTCTTCTCCCTTGGAGTGTACTTTAACAAAACTTTTCTCACTTTACTTTCATTTATCTGTCCTGTAATTCTTTACTGTGGCAGCAAAAAGAACTGAGGCTTCTGCTAGTAAAATAAGTTTTATTTTTTAGGTTAACATCATTAATATTTATTAGAACCAAAAACCTATAGGATGCTTCAGTGGCTTTTTCATTTTTAGTTTGAAAAGTTGTAATAGTTGTGCCTAAACTTAAAAAGCTCATTCTGGGGAAGCCTGGTGGCTCAGTCAGTTAAGCATCCGACTTTGGTTCAGGTCATGATCTTACGGTTTCTGAGTTCGAGCTCCAAGTCAGGCTCTGTGCTGACAGCTCAGAGCCTAGAGCCTGCTTTGGATTCTGTGTCTCTCTCTGTCCTTCTTCCATTCATGCTGTCTCTCTCTCTCTCAAAAATAAACATTAAAAAAAAAAAAATGGGGGTCGCCCGGGTGGCTCAGTCGGTTAAGCATCCAGCTTCAGCTCAGGTTACGATCTCATAGTTCATGAGTTCAAGCCTCAAGTACCCATGATTTTCCTCTTTCAACTGCCAAGTATATAGTCAGTCTCTCTTCATGGTCCCAGGGCAGCTCTTCCTGATCATAAGTCCTGTCCCAGTGCTTTAATAAAATCACCTTTCTTGCACCAAAGACGTCTTCAAGGATTCTTTCTTGGCAGTGGGTTCCGAACCCCACCCCTCCACTCTAAAAAACCTCATGAGGGCCATTTTTCCTCTGAAGAGTTCACACACCCTATAAGAAAATTATCTTGTACAAAATGTAGACTGTGAACACTTCCCAAAGCCTACCAGTAAAAATGAGTTTGGACTATGGTAAACACAAAAGAAAGCGTATCTCCAAAACACAACAGTAACTTCAAAAATAATTGGGAGAAGGGGGTTAGATATCAAATGCTTTCTCTCAATACTCTTTTCTAGGTCATATTTATGCCTCTTCTCATTGTCAATATGATTCACTACTATGATCTTTGCTCTGCTCTGCTACTAAATCGTGAAGCTGTGATACAAAGTCCTGGTCCATGTATTAATCATGGTTTTTGTTTTTCTGTATTTTATAATGCTTTGACATCTTGGGGCCTTGCAGACTAGGAAAGGAACTGCCTCTCAGAGGGTTAGCTAATTCCTAGAGAGCAAACAACTTGGCAGAAGCAGGCCTTTGATACGCAAACCAACCAATCCAGAGTCCACACCTACCTTTTCTCAGGCTCCTGCAGTCCAGAACAACATTCCCCAGCCCTAAACACACCAAGGCGAGACACTAGACACCTGAGGATAACTGTAGTTTGCCAAAATCAAACTATCCAATCCTAAACTTGCTCAGCTTGCCTACCCTGCCTTGCCTGTTCCTTCTGAAGAAAAACACAATAAAGGCTCTAGCCATTCTCACACTTTCTGCCTACTGACCAACCCTAATACTTTCCCCAACCCTGGCTTCTCCCACCCTGCCTGGCAAGGTATGCCCCCTCCTCTTAGGGACTGTGAATAACAAACTGTCTTTTCAAGAGCTACCTTTTCTCCTGCTGTTGGCCTCACTATAACTGAATAATAATAAAACCTACATTTAAAACAGTCCTCCCTTTTCAATCTTTTCTGGGCCACTATGAATAAATGCCATCTTCGCTCTTCACCAAAGAGAGTCTCAGGCTAGCAGGAGGGAAGAAAGCAAAAAATATTTAGAAATTCCTTAACTCCAAGTGTTTTAAGGGAATCTGGCCACAGTTATGTTTTTATATTATTTATCCAAGGCAAATTAGTGACAGGAGAATCCAGGATTACTGACCTCTGACTTTTGCAGACTACATGAAGAGATGCTTTATTCATTCTCAGAGATGTGTACCATATCACCCATGGTTCCAAACTGACTCTTTGGAAAGGACAGGTTCTCCTGGTGACTCTTGAGGATGCAAGGTTCTGCAATTTCCCACATGACACTTTATGGGGGATCTTGATTACTTAATTAGTGGATTAAAGTTTTCATGTGTAATGGACAGTTAGCATTTGAAGTGTATATTTAGAAACAAATATGGCTTTTGCCTTTATTTAAAATATTTTTCGGGGTGCCTGGGTGGAGCAGTTGGTTAAGCGTCCGACTTCAGCCAGGTCACGATCTCGCAGTCTGTGAGTTCGAGCCCCGCGTCAGGCTCTGGGCTGATGGCTCAGAGCCTGGAGCCTGTTTCCGATTCTGTCTCCCTCTCTCTCTGCCCCTCCCCCGTTCATGCTCTGTCTCTCTCTGTCCCAAAAATAAATAAACGTTGAAAAAAAAAATTTAAAAAAAATATTTTTCAATATAATGTAACACAAATAACATCAGTAAAGGACATAGCCATTAATTAAAAAATAACACAACATGTCTTAGATAATAAGCAAACATCAATTAATAATAGTAATAACAGTTATAATTATTGAACGCTGTATTATCCTTCCCATGTAATAACTTTTAATCCTCACAACTTCCCTGTGAGGATACCCCATTAATACTTTGTATTAACATCCCACAACTAATAACTGAAAGAGCAGGATTCACACGTAGGCAATCTTGCTCAAGTGCCTGTGTCTGTAATATCTCTCTCTCTCTCATACACACACACACACACATAGATGTACTTCATATATGAAAAAAGCACCAAAAAGAATAGTTTTCACAAGTGCTGACAAGCTGACCTCTCAGCCCAGCTCCACAGTGTGGCCATGTTAATGCACTAAGAGATGCAGACTGCCATTAAGGGCACCACCAACAGTCTTTATCAGAACAAAGCAAATTAACTTAAATGGGGTAAGGAACACTGATGTCATTAGAACACACTTTAGTAAGAAAAACCGACCTGTTCAGTTGGGAAGGAAATAAAACCCTAGAAAAGCCAATTAACTAGTAGGAGTCAAAAGACACAGATGCAAATCCTAACTATATGATTTATTCAGGCCCCTTTAAACTCCTAGTTTTCTCATCTATAATATGGGAATAATAGCTAACTTCACAGGTACCCTGAGAGGATTAAATGAAAAGTCTCTCCCAACTTTAAAGCTCATTATAAGAATAATACAGCATTGCTACTCTGCATATATAAAAATACAACTTTAAGTGAATTTATGGGCTGGGTGAGTCGTTAACTGTGCTGTCATGTTGGAGACTGGATGTGAAACTTTACAGGAGGATGACCTTAATCTGTTTTAAGACAGAAGAGATGTTATTAACAAAGAAATAAGAAAATTATAAGATTCATGCCACATAATTTGGGAAAGACCCAAGAAGCAGGAGGGAGATGGCTGAATATAATACTGCAACCGTAAACAATTATATCTCAAGACCAGGGAAACTACTTCTTTAAAGCGACAGCACTGTAGTTCACAATCCAATGAAACAATTCCAAATGCTGACTATGATATATACCCAAGATAGTCAAATACTAAGCTTAATAGTCTAAACAATTACTTTATTTTCTTGGGTTTTTTTTTTTAATGTTTTTATTTATTTTTGAGACAGAGACAGAGCATGAGCAGGGGAGGGGTAGAGAGAAGGAAACACAGAATCCGAAGCAGGCTCCAGGCTCTGAGCTGTCAGCACAGAGCCTGATGCAGGGCTCGAACTCACAGACTGTGAGATCATGACCTGAGCTGAAGTCAGATGCTTAACCGACTGAGCCACCCAGGTGCCCCATCTTGTTTATTTTTAATATATTAATTTGAATCCCCAAAATAGTTATAGTCCAAGGCATAATTTTCTTGCTTACATTAATTCAAGCATCAATATAGTTTAAGAATTCTTGGTTATTTAAAGAGTCAAATATAATTTTGATCAAGCAAAAAAACCTAGAATAACGTTAAGAGTGAATGTATATTACAGCTTTGGGTATGGGAAGACTAAGTTTGAACCTGATGGAACAATCCAAACAGTGAACACATCATATAGAAATGTACGCCTTCTGGGGTGGTTCAGTCAGTTAAGCGTCTGACTTCAGCTCAGGTCATGATCTCACAGTTCATGGGTTCCAGCCACACGTCGGGCTCTGTGCTGACAGCTCAGAGCCTGGAGCCTGCTTTGGATTCTGTATTTCCCTCCCTCTCTGCCCCTCCCTGCCTCATGTTCTGTCTCTCAAAAATAAATAAGCGTTAAAAAAAATTTTTTAAAGACATGTGCACCTTAGTAAATGAGACAACCAAATTTAAAAGCCAAATGGGAAATTAAAGAAAATGTTCAAAATAAAACATGAATAGCTTTACTATAAATACATCTCACAAAATCAACAGAAAAACACTAAGACTCAAAAAAAAAAAAAAAAGAGAAAGGCATAAAGCAGAAAATTCCCAATAGAGGAAATGCAATCAATAAAGAAAAATATGGGAAAAAAATCAATCTTACAGAAATAAAAATTACAAGAGATTCCATGGTTGGACAATTAGTGAAAAATATTTAAGACAATCATGATTGTCCAGTGAATCTGTGTAGTGCTCCCATGTACTGCTGGCAGCAATATAAACCATTCCAACCCTTTGGAAAACAAAAATTTAGCAAAATGTGTCGAAGTCTTACAAGTGCTTGGAATATATTCTTTTTTTCCCCAACATATTGATTCAACAACTCTATACCTTATGCTATACTCACCACAGGTAGAGCTACCATCTTTCACCATACAACACTATTATAATACCATTGACTATACTCCTTATGCTATACATTCATACTGTGACTTATTCCACAACTAGAATTCTGTACCTCCCACTCCCATTTACCTGGTTTACCCATCCCTCCTTTCTCCCTCCCCTCTAGCAACTATCAGTTTGTTCTTTGTATTTATGGGCCTGTTTCCACTTTTTGTTTGTTTTTTTTAGATTCCATATATAAGTGAAAGTATACTGTATTTGCCTTTCTCTAACTTATTCACTTAGTATAATGCCTGCTAGATCCAACCATTTTGCACATATGGCTAGACCTCATCCTTTTTATGGCTGACTAATGGTCCACTGAATGTATATACCACTTCTTTATCCATTCATCCAATTTAGGTTGCTTGCATATCTTGGCCATTATAAATAATAGTGCAATAAACAGTAGTGCATATATCGCTTCAAATTAGTGTTTTCATTTTCTTGGGTAAATATCCAGCAGTGGAATTACTGGATCATGATATTTCTATTTTTTTTTTAATGTTTATTTTTGAGAGAGAGCATGCGCAAGGGGAGAGAGGTGCAGAGAGAGAGGGAGACAGAGGATCTGAAGCGGGCTCTGTACTGACAGCAGCGAGCCCCATGTGGGGCTCAAACTCACGAATCATGAGATCATGACCTGAAGTCCAGCGCTTAACCGACTGAACCACCCAGGCAGCCCTCTGTTGTTGTTGCTGGTTTTTTTTTGTTTTTTGTTTTTTTGTTTTTTTGAAGAACCTCCACACTGTCTTCCACAATGGCTGCACCTATTTATGTTCCTACAAACAGTACACAAGAGCTTCTTTTTCTCCACATGCTCACCAATACTTATTTCCTATCTTTATTTTAGTCATTCTCACAAGTGAAAGGTACTATCTCTGTGGTTTTGCTTTGCATTTAGCTGATACTTAGTATGTTGAATATCTGTTCATTAGTCTGTTACCCATATGTATGTCTTCTTTGGAAAAAATGTCTATTCAGGTGCTCTACTTGAGTTAATTTGGTTTTTTGGTGTTGAGTTCTGTAAGTTCTTTATATATTTTGGATATTAGCCACTTATTATTTGCAAAAGGCGGTAAGTTGCCTTTCTGTGTCGTTGGTTTCCTTCACTGTGCACAAGCTTTTTATGTGATGTAGTCCCAGTAGTTTATCTTTGCCTTTGTTTCCCTTGTCTGAGGAGACACATCTAGAAAAATGTTCCTAAGGCCAATGTCAAAAAGATTACTGTCTATGTTTTCTTGTAAGAATTTTATGGTTTCAGGTTTTACATTTAGGTCTTTAATCCATCTTGGGTTTATCTTTGTGTATGGTGTAAGAAAGCAGTCCAGTTTTCCCAGCACCATTTATTGAAGAGATTCTCTTTTCCCCACTGCATATTCTTATCTCCTTTGTCATAGATTAACTGACCAAGTAAGCATGAGTTTATCTCTGGGTTCTCCATTCTGTTCCATTGATTTACGTGTCTATTTTTGTGCCAGTACCATACTGTTTTGATTATTATAGCTTTATAGCGTATCTTGAAATCTGGGTGATACCTCCAGCTTTCTTCTTCTTTCTCAAGATTGCTTTGGCTATTGGGGTCTTTTGTAGTTCCATAACAAATTTTAGTATTATTTGTTCTAGTTCTGTGAAAAATATTGTTAGTATTTTGATATGACTGGATTGAATCTGTAGATTGCTTTGCGTAGTAGAGACATTTTAACAATATTAATTCTTCCTAACTGTGAGCATGTTCGGTCTTTCCATATGTTTGTGTGGTCTTCAATTCCTTTCATCAATGTTTTGTAGTATTAAGAGTACAGGTCTCTTACCTCCTTTGCTAACTGTATTCAAAGGTATTTTATTCTTTTTGGTACAAGTGTAAATGAAACTGTTTTCTTAATTTCTTTCTGCTACTTTGTTATTAGTGTAAACACAACAGATTTCTGTATATTAATTCTGTATCCTGTAACTTTAGTGAATGCATTTATTAATTCCAATAGGTTTTTGGCGGAGTCTTCAAGGAATTTTTTTGTATAGAATCATGTCATCGGAAAATAGTGACAGCTTTTCTTCTTTAACAATCTGGATGCCTCTTACTTGTTTTTTGCTTTTTTTGTTTTTTGTTTTTGTTTTTGTTTTTTGTCTGTCTTGGCTAAGACTTCCAGTAGTGTGTTGAATAAAAGTGGTAAAATGGACATCTTTGTCTCATTCCTGATGTTAGGGGAAAAGCTCTCATTTCTTCACCATTGAATATAATGTGAGCTATGGGACTGTCATATAAGGCCTTTATTACACTGAGGTATATTCCCTCTAATCCCACCTTTTTGAGAGTTTTTATCATGAACAGATGTTGAATTTTGTCAAATGCCTTTTATGTATCTATTTAGATAAATATATGATTTATATCCTTCACATGTTGATTGATATGGGAATGCTGAGCCATCCTTGCATCCCATAATAAATCCGACTTGATCATGGCAAATGATCCTTTTAACATACTGTTGAATGTGGTTTGCTAATATTTTGAGACTTAAAACATTCTTAAAAGGTGACCAATGGATAAAATAATCCAAACCATGAGGACTGTTATTAGGCATGAAGGTTTCCATAACTGTAATTATTTATTAACACAAAGGGGAAAAAAATAAAAACATCCCAAACAACTAGAAAACGACTTACGTAAAATATGAAGGTCTATACAAGGAAAAATTTTTTTTTTAAGTTTATTTATTTTTGAGAGAGAGCATGTGCAAGCGAGAGGGAGAGGGGCAGAGAAAGAGGAGAAAGGAGAAACTGAATCCCAAGCAGATTCCACACTGTCAGGGCAGACCCTGACATGGGGTTCAAAACACAAACTGTGAGATGATAACCTGAGCTGATATCAAGAGTCAGACACTTAACCGACTGAGCCACCCAGGTGCCCCATCCAAGGAAATATTATGCAGTAAGTGATATATTACAAAAAGATGCCAGAGCAAGAAAATATTTATAACAAATTAGTTTTTAAAAGGGGCCATGTATGTGTGTGTGTGTGTGTGTGGGTGTGTGTGTGTGTATATGTAAATATGTAAATCTATATTTAGCAAATCATTTAGCATTTTAGAATACTTACTTCAAGGAACTTTGTTGTATATTTTTAAATCATTTTGTGTATGTATGTATATACATTATATTATGTATAATATATTATAAAGCTTCCATGGGACAGTCTTCTGACTAGATGTTTGGAAAAATTTTAGCCTGCTTATCAAATGCCCTTTACTGGTCAAGAGCCTATTGGGAAGAAAGGGAAAACTGACTCAATGGACATCATTCTAGCACAGACAGTTTCTATTTAAAAGGTAACTATGGGGCACCTGGGTGGCTCAGTCAGTTAAGCGTCCAACTCTTGGTTTCAGCTCAGGTAATGATGTCATGGTTTGTGAGTTCAAGCCCCACATTGGGCTCCCTACTGTCAGCGCAGAGCCCACTTCAGATCCTCTGTCCCTCTCTCTGCTCCTCCCCAACTTGCAGGTTCTCTCTCTTAAAAATAAATAAAACATTAAAAAACATATAAAAAAAAAAAAAAGAAAAAACCTGCCTTTGTACAAGTATATATGCTTGAATGGATATGGGAAAGTCTGAGATGGATAGACACCAGAGGTTAACATTACAGGGGGAAGGAGACTGAGGAGGGTAGAGGGGTCAGAAAAGTCATGTTTTTTATACATTTTTATATTGGTTTCCCTGTGGCAGTGAGCATGTATACAAATTTTTCAGAGATGTAGTAAGGCCTTGGACACAGAAAGGTCAATTCCAGAGCATGGTATGGAGTAACCTTATGAATGGGGATACAAGGCAGTATATAGCTTCCTTGGTAATGCTGACCACATAATGTTTCCTCTTGACAGATCTGGAACTGTTGATTTCTCTTATTAATTGATTTTCTTATGAAAGAGATAACAAATAATATTCCCTACATTTAACAAAAAAAGAAAGGATGGGGCACCTGGGTGGCTCAGTGAGTTTAGCGTCCAACTCTTGATTTCAGCTCAGGTCATGATTTCATGGTTTGAGATCAAACCCCACATCAGGCTCTGCACTGATAGCATGAAGCCTGCCTGAGATTCTCTCTCTCTACCTCTCTCTCTCTCTGCCCCTCCCCTGCTTGCACACACACACACACACACTCGCTCTCTCTCTCTCTCTCTCTCAAAATAAATAAGTAAACATTAAAAGGCGGGGGTGGGGGGGAGAATTGCTGTACCAAGGTCTCTGATAAAGAACTGTCCTCAATGGGCTTGGCTAAGACTGCATCATGTTCTTTTCTTTACTCCTAGGACCTAGTCCAGTACCAGAACAAAGCAGATACTCAGTAAAACAGTGGTTGGGCTGAACAGACCTGGGAACACACGGGCTGTCAATTCTCTCTTCTTTTGGCTCTTCAGGGACAGCAGCAAACTTTAAGCCATGTGGAATTTTAGCTATGAGAATTGAGATGTGGTCTTCGAACAGAATGTCAGCTTGATTTGTACCACTGCAGGATATACACCATTTCTTGATTCCGTACCGTGTCCCACACACTATTTTTTAAACCAGTAAATCTATCACTTGTTAGCCTCCAGGCTAAGATCAAATGTAAACTAATAAATCCATGCCACACTAGCAATCAAAAACTACTAAGAAATTAAGTCTTCTAACTACAACCTAAAAGTTTACTCAAACTGTGACAGCTCCTCTTAATACTCTATACAGAAATGCTAACTATAAAGACAAGTTATTTGTTCATGCCACAGAAAGGAATCAGAAATGAATCCAAATTAACCACAAAGTGCAGAACAACTCATCTTCTATGGGTCACCTCTGAGTGACAGTAGGTCAAGTTCAAACGTGGCCTCTAATTACAAGGCCCAAGAGGTGAAAAACTTGATACTGTATTACCTCTTCCATAAAGAATTACCTGAAAATCAGAAATTCTAATGAGTAGGGTCAGATCTTTAATATTGTGTCCTTTTCAAAAAAATATCTTAAATGTCTAAATCAAAATTAATTGTACCTCTCATAATTCTTTTTTTTAAATTTTTTTTTTCAACGTTTATTTATTTTTGGGACAGAGAGAGACAGAGCATGAACGGGGGAGGGGCAGAGAGAGAGGGAGACACAGAATCGGAAACAGGCTCCAGGCTCTGAGCCATCAGCCCAGAGCCCAACGCGGGGCTCGAACTCATGGACCGCGAGATCGTGACCTGGCTGAAGTCGGACGCTTAACCGACTGCGCCACCCAGGCGCCCCTCATAATTCTTTACATTAGAAAAATACTTATTTTTCAACCATCCTTTATTTCTATAAAAACTAGGCCAAAACTGACTTAAGTTTGATCTTTCAAATGTCAAAATCCACACATAAAAAAGAAGAGCAAAACCAAAAATATATTTTAAAATTCTACTTTTTGGTTCTAAATAATGAAAATTCCAAAGACAGTAATTTTTGTCTTAGATCTAAAGATGAACTTGTATTCAACAAAGATGCACTTAGAAATGCTATTTTAAAAATGCTGCCAAAGCAGTGTGGCTCAAAAGACAATGTTTCTCTGCCCTTGAAAGAGAATCAACTGCTGTTGAGGCCAATTGCCACCTCAGTTACATAGACCAAAACTCTGCTCCTCTTCCTTTTCAGTGTTCATTAGCCCAATAAAAGCAAAGCAGGAATGGAGGGATTTGGTTCAATCAGGATTTATCCTTTTAGAGTTCTAGATCAAATTTCAAAAGCCAGTTAGCAATGGCATTGTTCAGTTCAAGACAGGTTGAGAATAGGTCCCTGCATGACTTACTCCTACAAGTAAGGGCTGGGTGACTGACATAGCATTTCTATAAAATATAAGCCTAGAGCATTTCACAGCTCCTGTTAAATATTTCTGAGTTTCTGAAACATAAGTTCAATTCTACTTATAATGTTTACTTGACTATACCCATCATTTATCAATGTTTTTTCTATCTACAGAATTTTCAGTCATTAGGTAAAAGAAATAGGGTAATGACTGACACTATGCACATATTTTGCCATAGTCAACACAAAAGGTGACATATTATATGATTGCATTTATATAAAAGTTCAGAATAAGTAAACCCATAACGATAAAGTATATTATTGGTAGCTAGAGAAGGGGGAATGGAAAAGGATTGACTGGATTCAGAGTTTTCTTGGGGAGTAAGGAAAATGTTCCAGGATTAGATAGTAGCAATGGTTTGCATAACACTAATTTTGCTTCAGAATTCTTGGGAGCAAAAGATTACCATTTTCACCACAAAACAGAACACTCAAAAAATGGACACAAGAGGAAATACAAGATGATAGCATTAAAAAAAAAAAAAAAAAAAAAAAGCATTTGACACTACTTGAATTCCTAAAGTCTTCTGATTTAAGATCAAATGAGATGAAAGAAAGAAAACCTTGGCCAGGACTGAAAGAACAGGAGGGAGTAGGAAAGACTTTATTTACCCTCCCAGTGATGGAAACTGAGTTCATTAACTAAAACTCAGGGTAAAAATAATGGGGAAGAGGTACCTGGGTGGCTCAGTCGGTTAAGCATCCAACTCCTGACTGCAGCACAGGTTGTGATCTCATGGTTCCTGAGGTGAGTTTATAAAATATATAAACTTTTAAAAAATAAGTAAATAAAACAAAAATGACAGGGAAAATAGTGGAACAACAATAAGCTAGACATATTAACCTCTCTGGAAAATGTCAGTGGTCGAGACTTTCCAGTCCTAGACAACACATCAGTAACACCAACTCCATTCCAGCAAGACTGTGGGGAAGATGGGGAAATAAAGAAGCTAAACAATGCGAAATCCCAAGTGATATCAACAGTCTAGTGTTTACTTAAATGACAAAATACTTGACTATCTTAGTAATAATGTTCAGAAGTGAGAGAGGAACAAAAATCAAGATACTACTGCTAATTTATTTATAATGAAAGAATTAGAAAAAAAGATATTGTCCTAAGTTTATACTACTGCATAAAAAGTTTCACTTGTCTCAACCTGTCAGATCTGTATTATAAGCCAATATCACTGTATTATAAGCCAATATGACAAATATAATAATTACAGTAAACAGGCATGCCAAAATCAATGCAGATTTTCAAAAAGGGTCAAGGAATCAACTGTCAGCTTAAATTGGTTAATTCTATTAAAATTGTTAAACATGACAGACTGTCGTCACACAACTCCCAGATTCTTTTACATGAGCAGAGTTGGATTAATTTGACCCAAATTTTGTATAATAGCTTTTCCCATTTCTAAAAATACATCAACTTTGTCACTTACTTAAAATCTCTGCTTTACTTCTCTAGCTTGACCTCAAAAGAAACTTCTTCAAGGCCATATATCTTGACATAGTGAAAGCAAAATAATCACAGCACTCAGCAGTGCTATTAACATTTCTGAGCCACAGGGATTAAACAGGCAGATGCTATGGAAAGTGCCTGTTGGGAGAAGACAGGGAGTTGAGACTGCACCACAGCTGTGAGGGATTGAAGCTGCTAGCTACGGAATCAAGTTTAGGAGAAACTCTGGGCACAATTCCGGCATCCGAAATAAATTAAAGTAAACAGTCTTGCTCTCTCTCATCCACCCTGTTAGCAGCCTCTCTACTGAGTGAGACCACACACTCAGACCACACAGCGCCAGCTGAACTCCTCGCACGCAACATCTACAAGCTGTCACTCGGCAGCACAGAGGGCAAGGGATGGTGGGGGGGGGGGGGGGGAGGTTGAAGGAGAGTGAAAAGAGAGGGAAAGGGGGGAGGGGAAAGTGGAGAATCTCCTCTACATACAGCTGGACTGAGTGATACATGGTTTAGAGAAAGGGAAAAACCTCCCTGAGAAAACAAGCTGGCCATGGCCTTGTGTATCCTTGACCTGTACTCCCCCATACCAATTTAGTAGCCGATGAAGGATTAACAAAGCATGCATTTAACATCAATTAACCTTCTATCCATCACAGGTCAAAAGAGAAAACTGCCATTATAAAAGTATTTCATTAAAATAAAGAGGAAAGGCCACATTTTCTTACAATTTATAATGTATACTTAAACAAGTGCATTTTCTTTTATTTTATATTATATTGGTTTTAACCCATCTGCTTCTTTTCCTTTAATGGAGCACACAGAATGAATTTAGTGCTTCTGCAACAGAGGTCAGAAAATTTTAATTTTGTAATTTTCCCATACTTCACTGTAACACAACCTTTGATTTTCCAAAATATTTACTGGTAGAAGAACAGAGGATAAAATATCTTTTACATAACTTCAGTCTAAATATACATTTAAAAAAATAACTAGTAACAAAAATATTAAGGGAAAGAAACAGAAAAATAGTAACCACAAAAGTAGCTTTAGAATGATTAACCAAATTTTTACTACTTATTAAAGAAGAATTTTGCTGATTTTAATAGCTAACAAGAAATAAGTGATCAGGTGTCTTACCCTCTGAGGTCCCCAGAGGCTCGGTTCAGCTAAAGAGATAAGACCAGGAGTTGGAAATAACAGGAGTTCTGATTCACTGCAGACTTAAAGAACCCTCACCAAAGAGGCCAGGGAAAGCCTCCTGATGTTAAAGCACTATTTTCTTAAATCAGGCCACAGAAAAGTGAAAGTTTCCCCCAAAAAATAATAGCACTAGATAGATTTTTCCTGTCCAGAGTCATCATGGATCCAAAGGACCCCAGAAAAATCTCATTGCAGAGATGCCTAGAGTTTCAACGATAAAATTACATGCCACTAGACTCAGGCCGCCCAGCAACAGAACCAAATGTAGAATTCACCACATCCTCCTTGAGTCATGTTCAACCTGCTCTAGAATAGACTTGCCTCTTGGGGTTGGGCTGGGCTAACCCCAGAGGGATCTCCTTGAGATACTGGAAAAGGGTTTTAAAGAATGGTAATTTGTTTTCTTCCATTTTCTGTAAACTCATTCTACTTTTCCTGTGCAGGTTCAAGATCAAGTTATCTCAGCACAAACACACATTTTACCATCTAAGGGCACAGGGTGGGACAAGTCTCAAAGACAGGGTCATGAATTCTTCTATCCAACATTTTTTTTTTTAAGTATGCAAGGTGGGGAGGGATGGAAGGGGGAGAGAAGGAGAGAGGGAGGGGGAGAAGGAGGGGGAGAAGGAGAAGGAGAAAGAGGGAGAAAGAAGGAGAGAGAAGGAGAGAGGGAGAGAGAAAGAGAATCTCAAGCAGGCTCCACTCTCAGTGTGGAGCTTGGTGCAGGGCTGGATCCCATGACCCTGGGATCATGACGTGAGTCATCTGCACAAAGGAAGGACTGAACAAATAAGAGATAAAGCATCCCTACTTTCCCAGCTCTTTTTAGACTTCTTTCCTTCATCACTCCTACAAACAAAATATAATTTAAATACGCAATTTTTAAAATGTTTTTAATGTTTTATTATTTACTTTTGAGAAAAAGAGAGAGAATGCGAGGAGGGGAGGGACAGAGAAAGAGAGGGAGACGCAGAATTCAAAGTGAGTTCCAGGCTACAAGCTGTCAGCACAAAGCCCTATGCAGGGCTCGAACCCACAAACCATGAGATCATGACCCGAGCCAAAGTCAGACACTTAACTGACTGAGGCACCCAGGTTCCCCAAAATAACTGTTTTTAAATGAAAGCATAACTTTTTATGTGTTAATTCGTTTGGGAAAAAAAACAATGATTTTAAAAATAAAACTCTGAGGGGCGCCTGGGTGGCTCAGTCAGTTAAGCGTCCAACTTCGGCTCAGGTTATGATCTCGCGGTTCGTGGGTTCAAGCCCACATCAGGCTCTGTGCTGACAGCTCAGAGCCTGGAGCCTGCCTCAGATTCTGTGTCTCCCTCTCTCTCTGCCCCTTACCCACTCACACTCTGTCTCTCTCTCAAAGATGAATAAACATTAAAAAAAATTTAACTTTGATAAATGGCACTGAATTATGTATCTATAAACTTATGCATCTATAGATATTACATATATATAGGGGTGCCTGGGTGGCTCAAGTCAGTTAAGGGTCCAACTTTGGCTCAGGTCATGATATGATCTTACGGTTTATGGGTTTGAGCCCCACGTTGGGCTGTGGGCTGACAGCCTGCTTCGGATTCTGTGTCTCCTCTCTCTCTGCCCCTCTCCCACTTGTGCACTGTCTCTCTCACTCTCCCCCAAAAATAAATATTTAAAAAATATTATACACACACACATACATAATGAAAAAAAACCTTCACTCTTGCTATAATGTTTTGGAGTAAAGGGAAGGGAATGTACAAGAAGTAACTAGAAAAGAATACTGGAAGCAAGAGAGTATATAGGGGAAAAGCCTGACAATTTGGCTCTCTAGAGCTCCCACATAACTGATCTGTTACATAAATACTTGAGTACACAGCTAATCTAAAACAAACACTGGATACCATCTTAATTCCGTCAATTAAAAGTCTCATTCTTTATTTCCCAGAAACTTTAAAATCCCCTGCCACAGCAGGCTAAGTCTTCCTAGAAGACAATTAGCTTCACTACACTTCAAAGTCAAAAGCTGTTAGGTCTAAAGGTGGCTGGTTCTCTAACTTACATCACTGGACATTGATAGCATACTGAAAATAAAACAGGCCAGCGCAAATCCACCACCCTCCAAAAACACAAACAAAAACATAATTTTAAAGAAAATACACTACTCAATGGAAGGAAAAAGGAATCGTAGTTCATGTAAAAGCACAGCTTTATTCATTCACCAATCTATTGCCAATTGTACCCATGTCCCTTACCACCCTCATCTTCGTTAGATTTACATTGGGTGAACAAAACATTACTTCTTGATATTTCAGAAAACATTATTTCTTCAGGAAAAAAAAAGTGTCCCAGTGTTTTTTTTGTTTGTTTGTTTTTTCAGAAACACAGATCACGTGGACAATACTGAAGAAGGCATTATCAAATAAAACTGATTTTTATCTTTGTTTAGTCCATCAAGAAGATTTGGGACATATACAGATTGGTCATCTAGCACCTCAAAAAATGACAGTGCTGGATTCCTCATTAAAGAGATAAATAAACTAAAATTTGGAACAAGGAACCTCAGATAATTCAGTCAAAACAAATATTTATTAAGGACTTGCTATGTCCCAGGCACTATACTGGTAAAATGATAGGAACAAGATTTTGTGACAAGGAAGTCATGGATGACCCTGACATTCAATAGAGTGACAGGTACTGAAACCAGAAAGCAGTGGGATGAGTGTGAAATGGACTTAAACAACTATTTAAGAATTTTGCCTAGGATGGAAAAAGAAATTTGAATAGAGGAATGTGAAATCAAAGGAGCATGCTACTTTTTTATTGTTACTGTTTTTCTATTTTGCTTTAATTGTCATCTGTGTCTAGGCATGATTAAAGGCTGACAAGAATGAGCCTTTGGCCAATGAACAACTAAATAAAGTACTCCCAAAGGCAAGAGTGGATACAGGGGCCTGGGACATATGTCTTAGGATAAATGCAATCTCTTTTGGGGTAACTGGGGAAAGAGGAAAGGTTTTTTGAAAGAAAGAGCATGGGATTCTCCACTGATAGTTCTACTCGTTGTGAAGTAGGTGGCAAGAGTATCTGCTGGGAGTATAGATTATGTGAAAGGATGAGAGATTTGAGAAAAATGGAAAATGCTTAAAATAGATTCTGCAGAGGGCAGAAGCAAACACTTACAAGGAAAACCCTAGAAAACTCTTTGATGGTCAGTTGAGATTGATGACCATGGATCCGTAGGAGTACAAATCTAGATGCTAGAATTTTCCCCTGTTGGTTTCAGCAACTCAGTTCAAGCATTAAAGAAGGTAAAGAATTGAGATGGTCCAGGGCGGAGAATTTGCCAGCCAGATGCTACAAACGGATAATAATACAATTGAGCATTCTGGTATGAGAGTGACCAAAGATCCGGTAAAAGTGCAGCTGTAATGGAGGTAACTGAGTGAGGGTGAGAAAGATAAGACACTAAGCAAAGAGTGGAAGATTTGAGCTTTGCATTTCAGAAATGGACTAGTTTCAGGTATGGGCACTTTAGTCCTGCCTCCCCACTCCCAGGTACATCTCTGGCAATAGCCATATCCCTTTGCTTGGCTCCAGCTCTCAGGAGGCTGTAGTTTGTCCTTTTGTTCCCTCTACTTGTTGTCAGTTTCTCTTTGGGCCTCACTGTCCCTTGTTTGTTCCCTAACCCTGCCCACACCTCTGCAAGTAGTGCCTTTATTAAAATCTCCCTACTTGAACCATCTGGCATGAATTCTGATTCCTGCTGAGACCCTCATTTATCAAGATACACATCATGTCAATCACATGGGGATTTCATTAAACTAAAACCAAATATCCCTGACTTTCAGTCTTGTTTTGTCTTTCAGTAAAATTATAATACAACCAAAGTTAAAATCATATAATCTTCAATATCACATAACTTTGTAAGTGGAAAAGGCCTTTAAAAATTCAGGAAATTTGGGGCACCTGGGTGGCTCAGTCAAACGTCTGACCTCACAGCTCGTGCGTTCCAGCCCCACGTCAGGCTCTGTGCTGGCAGCTCAAAGCCTGAAGCCTGCTGACACTGTCTCTCACTCTCTCTCTCTCAAAAATAAATAAACATTAAAAAATAAAAATTCATCAAATCTTACAGATGAAACTATGAGACAACCTTACAAGAGCAGCACAGCTAGCAAGCAGCAAAAGGAGAACTCATTCATCAATGCACCATTATTATTGAATGCTAACTTTGTGCCATGCACCACTCTAGGTGCCTGCTTGGATCCACCTTATGCAGCTTACATTCTAATTACTAAACTCCAGGTTTCCCAAATCCCAGTGTCCACTGTTGTTTCCACTACAGGCACCAAGACTTATTTTAAGCAGGAAGTAGTAAGTAGAAGGAATTACTAAAATCAAAACCGAAAATTAAGCCTGGGATGCACCCCAGTCTTAAATGTTACCAATGGTATTAAAGTTAAAGAATGATGGGGCGCCTGGGTGGCGCAGTCGGTTAAGCGTCCGACTCCAGCCAGGTCACGATCTCGCGGTCCGTGAGTTCGAGCCCCGCGTCAGGCTCTGGACTGATGGCTCAGAGCCTGGAGCCTGTTTCCGATTCTGTGTCTCCCTCTCTCTCTGCCCCTCCCCCGTTCATGCTCTGTCTCTCTCTGTCCCAAAAATAAATAAACGTTGAAAAAAAAAAAAATAAAAAAAAAAAAAGAATGTTGATGAAACTTTAGAGCAAGCCTAATACAATTTTCCTGGGGGAAAAAAAATGCATAGTAAGTCAGTTCCAAACCCCTCAGCTTTACCTTCAAGGCACTCCATAATTCAAAACATACTTACTTACCAGCCTGTGGGCCTTCTTCTGTGTGCCACCCAGACGTTCCAGTGCCTTCCCTATGAAGGGCCACATCCTCCCCATCAAGGTCTGACCTCCATGAAGCTTTCCCAATTACTCTAACCCCAACAGATCCCCTTCTCTGAATTCCTGCTATTCTTACACTCAATATTATAGTTTAGTTCTTAGATATTCTTTAACTGAGAGCAAAAATGCCCCTTCTGAATCTAAGCTAATATTATTTCTAATGTGTATGTCAAGCATATGCTAAAGTGGAAGATACAAAAATGGCCAAAACTAATCTCCAGCCAGCCAGAACTTAGCCTTTTGACAGATGTAAATACCAGTAATACCTATAGCCCCTAAAACAACACAGGGATAGGACAAGTGCTAACTGGTTTTGGATTCACTGAGCTGAAAAATTTCAAACCAGGAAAAAATCTTAATCTAGTTTTTTTTTTTTTTTAATTTTTTTTTTCAACGTTTATTTATTTTTGGGACAGAGAGAGACAGAGCATGAACGGGGGAGGGGCAGAGAGAGAGGGAGACACAGAATCAGAAACAGGCTCCAGGCTCTGAGCCATCAGCCCAGAGCCCGACGTGGGGCTCGAACTCACGGACCACGAGATCGTGACCTGGCTGAAGTCGGACGCTTAACCGGCTGCGCCACCCAGGCGCCCCCTTAATCTAGTTTTATATATTCCCTGACTACAGGAAAAAGGAAACTGAAGCCCAAAGAGGCTATGCCCATGCTATGAAGCAGGTAGGTGGTAGCTCACAGACCAGTAAATGGCTGCTTTGACTCCTAAGCTGAAAAACCTTTTGACTCCATAATTTTCAAACTGAGGGCCAAAGATGACTATAGGTGTACCCATAGCTTCAAGAGTCATATTCTCTACAATTACTTTAAGTTTGTGTGTTTGTATCAAGAATAATTATTTTATGGGCCCCTGGGTGGCTCAGTCAGTTAAGCGTCTGCCTTCAGCTCAGGTCATGATCTCACAGTTTGTGGGTTCAAGCCCCACGTCAGGCTCTGCACTGATAGCATGGAGCCTGCTTCGGGTTCTGTCTCCCTCCCTCTCTGCCCCTCCCCCGCTCACTCTCACTCTCTCAAAAATAAATAAATAAACATCTTTTTTAAAATAATAATTATTTTAAATTAACATAAACATACACTGAACCATGTGATAATAACAACACTACTACCATGCAATTTCACCAGGCAATCCAGGAGATGCATGAACACATTCCTCACCATCTGAGAACAATCAACATTCTAGCATACTGCTTAGCACAGTGATCAATGTTATTTCCCATGCCAATCAATTTCAAAATCCTCTCTACTCAACACTGGCCTAAAACTTATCCATTCAATAAACACTGAAGCTCCTGGGATGTGGTAGGTGCTAACTAGATCCTGGCTACATGAAGATGAATAAATTGGAAAATGGGTGAAAAAGTAATTAAAAGATTAACTATATACATAACTATACATAGCATTTCCTATACTCTGGCTTAATCCTGCCATTCCCTGGTGCTAGAAATTATGCAAAGTCCTCTACTAGAAGGCTGCTTTGCAAAATTTGAGTTCTGATTTCATTTTCCCTACAATTCATACATAACAGGCTCTCAAATATTAGTGCAATGAGTGAAAATTTAAGCAGATTAACAATCATCTTTTCAAAAAGTAACATTTCAAAATTATATTCAGTACAGAAAATTAAATGCTTGACACGATAAAAAAGAAATTTCTGAACCTTTCAAGGGTCATTCCAAATTACACTGGGGGATTCTGTTTCCTTGTTTAAATTAAGTTCCTACTTAGGGGCCCCTGGGTGGCTCAGTCAGTTAAGTATCCAACTTCAGCTCAGGTCATGATCTCACCTTTGGTGAGTTTGAGCTTGAATGGGACTCTGTCTCCCTCTCACTCTCTGCCCCTCCCCCGTTCACATTCTCTCTCTCTCTCTCTCTCTCTCTCTCTTTCTCTCTCTCAAAAATAAAAATAAACATTAAAAAAAAATGTTTTAAAGTTCCTAAACAGAAGAGAACATTTGAGTAGTAAACACACATCATCCTCTTTTTATTACCACCCTTTCAGTCAACAACTTTGGACACACAGATGATCCTCAGGAAGCTTCTGGCATTCAGTTTCTGTTGGTAGAGTCAGATACACAGAGCCTGACCAGAATGTACTAATGTTTATACAGAAAATATAATGTATTAGGAGACTGAGCCACAAGACCTCAGTTACAACTAGCTTTACAGGGTGCCTGGGTGGCTCAGTCGGTTAAGCCTCAGACTTCACCTCAGGTCATGATCTCACGGTTCATGGGTTCAAGCCTGGCATCAGGTTCTGTGCTGACACCTCGGAGCCTGGAGCCTGTTTCAGATTCTGTGTCTCCTTCTCTCTCTGCCCTTTCTCCGCTAGCACTCTGTCTCAAAAACAAACACTAAAAAAATATTTTTAATAAAAAATAAAAAAATAACTAGTTTTTCAATATAGTGCCATCCAAATGATTTAATTAAAGTGTGGCTGGGTAAGCCTTTTTAAAAGGTTTCCTTGTAAGTTTACTCAGGTTCATGAGAGGAAAAAAAAAAAAAAACTTTCTCATACCTATTATTATAATTGACCTTTACTGATTAAGAATAGCTTATTTCCATTTAAAGACAATCTTTTGCAAGAACTGTTTCTTGGAAATTAAGGAAGTGTCTATACAAAATCTTGGGATAGCAAGCTAGCATCACCAGGCTTACATGAGAGATGACACCGTGTTTGGGTGTGCAGGCTGTAGAGCTTCGGTGCCTTGTCTCAAAGGAAGTTAAAAGACTGAGTAACTACAAGCTAGTTACATAACCACTCCGGGCTTCCGTTTCTCCCTCTGTAAAATGGGGATGATATACAGCATCTACCTCTCGTGAGAATTAAATTAGTAAATATAAACGCTTAAAACACTGAATGAAAGGCACCTAGAAAATGCTCAGTATAGCTCTAAATGACGCAAACTTAAGCAAAACAAGCAAAACATGTCTCACATTCGCTCTTCGCGAATAAATTCTTACACCTGACACAGTGACAATACGCAGGGACGCAAGGGGGACGAGTGAAGCCGACTACAACCAACGGGTCGATGGTCAGTGTTCTGGAGGCCCATGACCGGCGCAGGGGTGAAGGTCTCTGGGCCTCTAGCAGGTGTCAGGGACGGTGCGGACTGGAACCGCGCGGCGCCTTCCTCCTCACAGTCAGGGACTGAAGAGCGGTGCAGGAGACTGACACCGGCGCCGGCGGACCACTTCCACCCGCCTCTCTGGGAGCGAGGCCAGCCGCCGGCGCCCGCCGCCCTGCCTGTCCGTGCCTCCCCAGGCTGGCCTTCAGCCAGGACCTCCAGGCTCCACAACGTACCTCCAGCCTGCCTGCCGCCCCCTACGGCCCGCAACGACCGAGCTCCAGGCGGCTCTCGCGAAGAGTCCCGGGCGGTGGCTGCCCTAACCGCCGGCGCCTTCACTTCCGCCCGCTGGGAGCGCCGAGAGCGTCGATCCGCCGGCTAGTCGAGCTCCGAGTCCTAGATGATCCAAGCCTCTGCGGGAAGAGCTGGTGGGAGGGTCGGAGCCGGCTTCCGGTAGGGCTGGGACTGGCGCTGGGGCCGCAGGACAGAAGGCGTGGCTGGGAACGCTGGAGGGTTGGGGTGGGGAGGTCGAGGGGATCCACAGCTTGCAGCGTCGGTTCGGTACCCTCGGATCTCCTCTAGGAGGATGTAGGATGAGATGGTGCGTTTCTGGTTGGTTCTGCACCGAATCGGGATGTTGTAGTTCCTACCGAGGCTTTTGGAAGCTAGGCAAGGCACAAAAGCCACAGGACCTTGGATATTGTGGAGGAGGATGCCAGGCTACAACCTGGAGACTCTGAGACTTGGTGACTGTTGTAGTTAAATTTAAGGAACAACTGCATGGGCTAGGCGCTGTGCAGGGCATTGGAGATATAAAGGTGAATTAAAGGCAGTCACTTCCTTTCGGGATCTGGCTGGGCTGAGGATAAATCAGAGCCTGGTTAGAGGAAAAAGAATGGCACTTAGGGAGTGACTACAACAGCCTAGGCAAGAAATGACTGGTTTGCACTGAAAAGACAATGGTGGGGATGAAGGGAAAGTGGTGATAGGAAACTGAGAAAATAGAATTCTGGTTGTTTCTACTTTATTAGCAGAAGACTCATTAAGATCATCCATGAAAATGGAGGATGGGAGGCAAGGGAGGTTTAAGAAAAAAAGGTGAAATCTTTGTCTTGGATACTGCGAATCAAATTACTAAGAAAATATGGCAAGATTTCCAGGCAGGGCTGAGAGCTTTCTTGGGATGTGTAGTCCTAAATTTAAAATGGAATCAGTCAGCATGCTTGGTTATGCTTTGGCTGCTCTGGTGTAGGTAGAGAAATAGTAGAAAACTATTTCTAAGTGAGGATGGAGTTTTACAAGGCAAAAGGAACAGGAAACAAAGGAGTTGAAAGTCTGTGCAAAGAAATGTTATTATGGAGGACAATGGAGTTTAAGCTTGTGTAACAGTATTTAGAGGGATTTTTCTGGTTGTCCTGGAATTTAAATTGGCCACTTAGACTATTAAGGTATCAGATAACTAGGATGATCATTTGTCCCACTCTGCATGAGATAGCTCTGGTTTTTGTCTGTTATCCTGGCTTAACTGTTAAGAGTGTCCCTTTCAGTGTCAAAAATGCCTCTGTTTGGACAATATGTAGTCACACTAAAGTCACACTGCTTTATAAAGAGAGATGCAAACAATTGAGGTCAGACATCTCTTCAGGGCTTAGAAGGGATTCCCTCACCTGGCTCTAAGCAAAGTTAGTACATGCTGACCTGAGGTATACAGGAGCCTATGTTTGCTATCAGAGTGGAGCTGAGCATAGGAACAAAGTTCTTGGAAGAGTTGGCCTGCCATTGGCACTAAACATAATTATGAGTATGCTATATCTGCTTAGTATGCTATATCTGCTTTTGGTCTAGAAATTCCCAAAGATACGAGACCTGTTGGAGTCACCAGTTACAGCTAAATAGAAAGGATAGCTGTGAAGCAGAGGCACAACCATGATAAAGGTTTTGCCATCTCTCACTCTAAGAACTCAGACATGTGCTTCACCTAAATTTCATCTTTGGTCAATTTTTATGTCTCACATGAATGCCCACCAGAGAGCATCCACAGCAGAGGAGAACTCAGTACCCAGGATGATTTGACCAACACCTTCAGTCCTGGGTCACACCAATGTTTATGCAGTGGGCCTGTGAATGGTATAGCCATAGTAGCAGGGATGGAGCTCCATGGACCCCTTTCAACAAGGCAGATCCAGATAGTGTGTCTACTCCCTCCAACTGCAAAGGCCAGTGCAACTACTTGGCAAATTAATTTCTTCAGACCCAGTTACATATCCTGGGTTTTGGTTTGTCTTCCCTGTCTGCAGAGCCCTGACAAGCATCACTATCCAGTTGCTCACAGAGTGTTTTATTTATCATCATGGGATTTCCCATAATAACATCTGGGACCAGGGACACACTTAAGAGTGAAACAAGTCTGACAAAGAAGACACTACAAGATCTACTGGTTCTACCCTACATCACACGCCCAGAAGCTGCCACTCTGAGAGAACTTTAGAATGACCTCTTAAAGGCTCCAGCTTGGAGAACTAAGGCTCCAGCTTGGAGAAAATATTTTGCAGGGTCGAGATGCTATGTTATTCAATGCAATATGTATTTTGAACCTAATGCCAGCATATGGTACTGCACCTCAGATCTTGTGGTGGGAGAGAATGCTCTTCCAGGGAATACAAGGTTCCATTAAATCTAAAGGCCTCTCCTCATTTGGGCTCCTCATTTGGGCAACAAAAAATGACCTTATGGTTAAGAGGAAATAGGACAGGGAGTATTTTTTCTAGAACTCAGGGCACTCCCTGGGCATCTTTTCCATGCCTGATGATAACAGTAAATGGGCAACATAGCAACCCTGGCCTGACAAGGGCATGGCAACTGGCTCAGACCCCACAGGTATAGAGGTCAGGGTCACTTCATCAAGCAAGCAGTACAGGCCAGCAGAAGTGCTAGTTGAGAATGAGGGGAATCTAGAATGGGTGGTAAAGGAGGAAGGTGATGGAATCACTGTGGCCTCAGGATCAACTGCAACATAAGCCCATATTTCAACGTATCAATACATCTGATGTTGGTATGACTGGACATCAGCATAAGGAATCAGAGACAGAACGAAGTGAACACAACACAGCATGCAAAGGATAGATAGTAACAGAGGCTGTCAGAGCCCACCCATACCCCTTTGCTGTCCCCTTTACTCTCTAATGGCTACTTTCCTGGAACACATACCCCTTTTTGCCTTAGGGCTTTTTTTCCTAGACACAGGGCAAGCTGGAAGCACTGGAGAATTCATTGGCCCAGATGCAGGCTTTAGCCAAAGGTAGGCAAGGATTTTGTATATAAGTATCCAGTTGCCTCAATCCTAGGGTAGCTCAAAAGCATGTTATCCAGCATATTCCAGACCTTCCCGTGAGATTGAACTCCAATGCCCTCAGGAACACCTTCACAGTATACCTTTTATTGGCTTCCTTCCCTTTCCCTCCTGGCTTCCTCACTTCCCTTCTGTGTTTCCTTAGTATCATCTCCTAAGTTAAATACTAGCCCTTGAAACCGTATCTCAGAGTGGGCTTCTGGGGGAAATCCAGCTGAGATAGTCATTATCATAGACCAAAAACAACCTATAGTTATTACAACTCAAATATCTGAATGTGCTGAATTACAAACCTATTAGAGAAATATATCCTAAGAAAAGGTGATTTTTTTGTATAGATGCTTTGAGTGGTGGGATTTAGCATGACTCTCTTCTGTCTCTACATCAGAAGACTTGTTAAGTAGCATCTGGGTAGCTCAGTTGGTTAAGTGTCTAACTCTTGGTTTCAGCTCAGGTCATGATCTCACGGTTTGTGGGATCAAGGCCCACATTGATTCTCTCTCTCCCTCTCTCTCTCTGCCCCTCCCCGGCTCGTGTTCTCTCTCTCACAAATAAATAAACTTAAAAGAAGAAGAAGACATGTCAAAGTATTACTCCAGTGTGCAATAACTTGACTGTCCCAGGATCATCCATGTTAAAAGACACAGAAAACATGAGTCAGACACCTGGAAGCAGAAGCTGAAAGGAAATTAAATTTTCTGTATCCCTGACAGTGATACCCTGCTTAAAGTGAAACTAATCCCCATGCTAATCTTCTCCCCTTTGGGTCTCAGTAACACACCATTTCTCAAATTAGGCAATTCTTCAATTATGCTGGTATGAATGGCTCTTGAGGACTCATAGATCTTTCCTGGATCAAAAGAATGGCAGTACTGTATCCCTGAAACAAAAGCACAAAAGAGGATAGATTCTTCTGCTAATTTCTGGTGGTAAAATTTACTGGTGGTATTTTCTTTTACTTAAATTTCTGGTCTGTATTCTGAAGGCAGCTAACAAATGTTAGTGCAGTATATGCAGAAGCTGGCAGCAAATAATATCATTTAATGTAAAATTGCAGTGGTAGATACTGAGGCAATTCAATATCATCATATAACTGTGTGTTTTTAATTCTACATCAGATTTAGTTTGACCTAAAGAGAAAAAGGAACTTTGAAGCATGAAATTCCTTTGGTTTCAGGCTTAGAAAACACTATGACAGTCCCTGTTTTTTAGATTTTTTTTTTTTTACACTAAATGAACACCTGAAGTGTTTCATACTACATGGCATATCAGTTTGTAATAGACCATAGTTTTTATAGAATCTAATCCTCAAAACAACTGTAATTTGCCATATCTTAGTGATGCTTTTTATCAGAGACTGATAATTGTTTAGTCTGTTGTTTCATAGATTCTAAGTCCTTTGCTGGCAGATTCCTGTCTTATTCATTGTTATAGACACCACAGAACCTTACATAGCAGGTTTTGAATACAATAGCCACCCAATAATAGCACTAATCACAGCCTACAAATATATTATTGCCTACTTGTTTACTTTTTTTGTCTCCTTCCACTGGGATATAAACTCCTTGAGGGAAGGGACTTTATATTTTGCACTCATGCCTCACACATTGTAGATACTCAATCAATGTTTAATGAAAAACTAAAACTACTGAAAATAGCAGCACCTTATAGTAGCAAAGCTGGAGAGATGGCTGTTTTCAGCTGTCTATTTTAAAATATGCTTAATGGTCACTTAAAAGCATAAAAGATAAGCAAAATCTGATATGTAAATCTTGACGATATATGAATGTTTGAGATCTTTCATTCAATACCACCCAACTTTGTCATCCTTTGCTGGTGTCTTTTATGGTTTAAAATCATAAGAACAATTTGAAATCCTCCAAGGTTGTAACAATTACAACTCTATTGTACCCGTTCCCGGATTGGGTTTATTGGTTAAGGAAGCCCCTTGCATCATTTTGCTTTTACCTTAATCTCACTATTGTGTAATTCTAGCAAATACCTTTATGTTAGGTTTTAGCATCTATGTTTCTCAACAGCTTCAGAGCTCTTTTTGTGTAAAGTCCTCAAAATAGTCAAATGTCTCCACTCAATTTTACAGCAAAGTAGAGCTCTGTGGTTTTCTATTGAGTTGCTATTTGCATATTTTATTAAGAAAACTGTAAATAAAGCTGGATCTATGTAGGGATATGGTGTTTCAACAGTGTTACTCCAACCATATGGCCATCACTGCCACCCAGCCCAACGATGCAGCTGTGTTTACCACCTGTGTTTATACTGGGGTGCCTCTGGCAGTAGACTGTATCTGTAGGTGGTCTGGAGAACAGAGAGATGAAGGAATGTCACTTAGTACCAAGAGAGATATGAGAGATAATGAACCTGCAGAGAGGGAAGTGGGTCAGAATGTGAAATGACTCATTTTAGTGGCCAGGGGATCTCCCTTCCATGATAGGCCTACCCTGCTGCTACAGAGAGGGCAGGACAATCTAAGTTCTGTGATTTTCTGTGAATAGGAATTTAGACCTCTTTCTGTTCTGAATGAAGAACTTATAACAACATAAGATAACATTTCATTTATTTTAAATTGTTAGACAATAGATGGTTGGCATTTTTGTTTTGGGTTTTATGCGTGTTTGTGGGTTTTTTCTTTTTTTGTTTTTTAAAACTTTCCACTTGAAGTTTCTGTATATTTCAGGAGGAACAAGGCCAATTTGCATTTTATCAGTAGTGTCTGCAATCACAGAAAAGACTTAGAAAATGGTACCGTATTTCCAGTTGATTCCACTGACAT
This sequence comes from Leopardus geoffroyi, assembly GCF_018350155.1. Lineage (NCBI taxonomy): Eukaryota > Metazoa > Chordata > Mammalia > Carnivora > Felidae > Leopardus > Leopardus geoffroyi. The sequence continues at coordinate 28,231,569 of NC_059332.1, read as the reverse complement.
GGTATTTCCCCTAATAAATAGATCGGGGCTTAGGGCAGCACACCAGCTTGCTTGCCACTTTATACATCTGCTGTCAAGGAATATCACCCCATTGAGAGCAGGAGCACCAGTTGGGTTTCACTTAAGTAGAGAACCATGTTCCTGGCCTCTGGATTTTTGTGTAGGATTTGAACCCTATTGACACTCCTTTGTGAAGACTTCCCATTTCCAAGAAACTTTAGAAATGACTTGCATAACATTTGAGTGTCTGGCTTCATATCTTATTTCTTTTTGTTCTAATATGACACAATTTTTATCTGAGTCCCTTCATCATAAGTCAGATATCACCTTGGTTTCCCATAAACCCAATAAAAGATTTTAAATTCCCTAAGGAGAATTTAAGGAATTTAAAAGCAGGGATGTCTGGCTGGCTCAGTCAGTTGAGCATTCGACTCTTGATTTCAGCTTAGGTCATGATCCTAGGGTCATGGGATCAAGCCCCATGTCAGACTCTGCACTGAGAGTGGAGCCTGCTTGCGATTCTCTGTCTCTCTCTCTCTCTCTCTCTTCCTCTGCCCCTTTCCCCAGCTCGTCCTCTTTCTCTCCCTCTCTCTCTCTCTCTCTCAAGTTAAATGAATGCATGAATGAATGAATGAATGAATGAATAAATAAATAAATAAATAAATTCCTTAAAGGCAGTTTTCTCCAAATTCAATAGATTTCACGTATCTATACTGTTAACTCAGCCGAGTTTGCCTTGTAGTTATTGGCTATAATTCCTGAAGGCAATTACGAGCATCAGTGTGCAAGATGCCCGCTCAGTGTGCCCTCTGTGGCTGTCTCCTGGCTGCTCACAACTGAGTGCCCTGGAGGACTTACCCTGCCCACCTGCACCTAACTGTCTTCCATGAGCTCATCTTCAAGCTGCTGCTGGTATTCTACTGCTGACCAGTATCCCAGGCCAGTCCCCCAACAGGGCAAAGCTTTCTGAGTTCTCTTTATACTTTCTGTGGTTTGAAGAGACAAGAAATGCACAAAAAATAAAAAGCCAAAGATAATTTTCAGTTCATACTTTGGACAACAGTCTGAACATTGGTTCTTTCTGACTGAACTCATAACAAAAGTGGTAACATAGAGTATAGCCAATTGATTTGAATGTGTACTTATTTTTCCATCCATAGTGGAGAATGAGGAGTGAAATACCAAGAGAAACAAAAATATCCATAGTTCTTGAAAAATCAACAGCTGACTATAGTGCTGTTGGTTGATAGGTACAGATGATATAGGTTAATTACACTTGCAGTCCAGAAACCCACATTTTGGGTAGAGCCTGATATTGACCCTGATCAGATGTGTTCTTTGACCTCTTGAGAGGTCTAGTTATCTCTTTTTTAAAATAAGGTGGTTAGGAGAGAGAAATTTAAAGTCCCTTTAAGTTCTAAAATCCCATGACTGCGCTTTTCAACAAACAACTATTCTGCAGTGAGTTTTGGCTGAACTACAGGGCCTTCTCTCTGGCAACTTTATCTGGCCATCTGCGTAGGACAGGACATATGGGTGGTGTTAGTGGAGTTTTTCCAAATAACTCTATATGCCAGCAGTAGTGGATCACACTAACTGTTCTTGTTATTCAATTAAAGGAAATGTTTTTCCTCCTGGATACTTTGTTCTTTGAATTTGTTACCTGTAAAGCAATCCATTTTCACACTGAGAACTTCTTGGTTGCTTTCTCAGACCTTGAAGCACATTGTCCTTCAGTGTTTCTGTAACTTTTTGCTTTTTTGCCCCAAATGACTTCCACACCTCCTCAGCCCTTGCCCTGTGAACTAATTGCTTTGCTTCTTTGTTCCTTGCTAGGTTATTGTAGTAGAAAGCCAAACCATAGTAGACTGGCTGTGAAGAAAAGTAATAAAGAGGAAAATAGTGTAATGTTAAATACCTAGGTTGAATTTTCAATTTTGTGATTTTATAGAAGTCCTACTTTTCCATGAAGTATTTCCTTCTAAACTTGGCTATGTTTTATCGGATCCTGAATGTGTGGGTGTTTGTTGATTTGCATTATTATTATGTTTTACATATATTTAACATGATACATATTCATCCAACTAACATAGATTAAAAGCTCAAATGAATGAATGCATGATTAAAAGATATGAATGATAGATTTTAGCCATACATATGGTTTCTTTCTGATAAAGAAAGAAAGCATAGCTTTTCAGGACTGTAGACTTATGAGGATTCCTAAGAAAGTTTTATTTGAGGGGCGCCTGGGTGGCGCAGTCGGTTAAGCGTCCGACTTCAGCCAGGTCACGATCTCGCGGTCTGGGAGATCGAGCCCCGCGTCGGGCTCTGGGCTGATGGCTCAGAGCCTGGAGCCTGTTTCCGATTCTGTGTCTCCCTCTCTCTCTGCCCCTCCCCCGTGCATGCTCTGTCTCTCTGTCCCAAAAAAAATAAATAAACGTTGAAAAAAAAAATTTAAAAAAAAAAGAAAGTTTTATTTGAGAACAAATGGCAACTATCTCTCTAATGATGTAATTATAATTTTATCCTAGAGATTTGTATACTCTGTTGATTTCAAATTGTGAAAGAAAATTTCATCAATCACTGTTCCTTTCACATCATTTTGTGTTTTGGATATGTTTAAATATGATATTGCTGTTAAGTGGCATCCTGTTTATAAGCATATATTTGTTAAAACACATTACAAAGGAAGTTTTCATTCTTTAGAAAAATCAGTTTGAACCAGAATTTATAGGCCATATTTTTCCTTGGTTATCCTGGCTTGCTTTGAAGTGTCAGTCCTCTGCCACTGTCCAGTGGAAAAATGACCAGCTTTGGTGTGACAAGGCACAATGTTGATTAATATCCAGGAAAAAATATTAAACACCATCTAATTTTCTAATGCTTTGCATAACTATGCTGGTAACTGCTGACTGTAAATATGGCAGCAAATTTTCTAGTAATCATAATTTCAAGCCAGAAACTCTATGTAAAGTAGGATATCATTCAAAGGAAAAGAGGAATGAAATGCATTGCTATACCAGGCTTTGTCCTTCCTCCCAATCCCCCAATGGGTTTTGGCATGCTTTAAGAGAAATAAAAGATAAATTAATTCTCAAAGAATTTAGATTGTTCTTCCTGAACAAGACGAGTCAGCTTTCCACATCAAGCAGAGAGAGGAGCTTTTTGTATTTTTAATCTTCTATATTTATAGAATTTACACATTGCTTTCTTTTCTTGGTTTATAACAGAGTAATTTTTTCCTTTAAAGATGTCGAAGTCCCAAACTCATCGAATAGTATACATTAAACATGCAATTTTTTGTATATCAATTATACCTCAATAGAGATGTTAAGTTTTTTAAGTGTCTCAGGGATCTGTGTTTCATCCTAGAGGGAGTGCAATTGTAGAAATCATATTCAGAAAAGGTCTATTTCTGCATAAAACTAATTGTCTAACTACTAATTCAGAGAGATCCTTTGTACATGTTATTACAGCAATTCAGGCTTGTTTTTGTGAATCAACAAATATTGACATGGTGCCTCTTATACTTCAGGCACTGATCCTTTTTTCTTCATGTCCTCTCTTGGTTTCTATATATTAAGTTAATCTGCCATTAAGGTAAATATTATAGTTATTATTTTTTCAGTATTTATTTTCCAAAAGCAAAATAAAATCATATTTTGAATGGTGGGAAGTAATGAGGATAAGTGAAATATCCTATTTTGTATTCTTTTAATTTTTGTGCCCAGGTCTTATTTGATAAATGTTTACAATTAGGGCTGATATAAATTGATCGCCTAGGAGAATCTGTTGGGGAAAAACCTTTAAAAAATAAGAAAATATCAGCTAAAACTCTGAAGAATCCATCTTTCCTGCTAGCTTTTCAAGTATACTCTAACACATTTAAATATCAAATTTTGAGTAGAACCAAGTAGAGGACTGTTCTGTTAGTTAGGTTTATGAGTAAATACAATTATGTAAGCAATATTTGGAGGTGGAAATAATCCCAGGCACAAGGTTATTGACACAACTAAGGTTGTTACAATGCAAACCTGAATAAACTCACTACTTTAAAAATGTTAAGTGACCCATATACCATTAATCTTTGAAGTTTTTAATATGGACTTATTCGTATTGGAAGAAATATGTATATTGTAATTCACATTATGGGTATTCATTTACATTATTGTGATCTCTACTGGAAATATAGAAATATAGGCACTTGTAAGCTTCATATGAGAATAAACATGCAATTAAATACACATTATTACTGCTATTTTTGAAAACTGATACTGAGAAATCATTCAAATGTGTTTTGAAACTATATGAACATCCTGATTAGGAATATAATAACTACACATTAAACAGTTTTAAATTACCAGAAATGTTATATATTGCATGACATTTAATGAATCTAAATAACTAGAATACGGACCTTTATAAAGTATAATTATAAACTGTAGTTCTTTTATGGAATCAAAGCTTTCTACTTTATGCAATGAGATTTCATATTATCTTAGCATACCAACTAATAGCAACAGTTAATTAACTTCTATAAACTTGAGAGACTTTATATTTTTTAAAATGGAAATTAGAATATTTCTCATTGTAGAAAAATTTTAATGAATGACAATTCCAAGAAGGCTACATAAGCACTGTATTTAAATATGAAATAATATAGGGGTGCCAGGGTGGCTCAGTTGGTTAAGCATCCAACTGATTTTGGCTCAGGTCATGATTTCATAGTTGTAAAATTGAGCCCAGCATCAGGCTCCATGCTGGTGTTGGAGCCTGCTTAAGATTTTTTCTCTGCCCTTCTCTGCCACACACCTCCTCTCTCTCTCTCTTTCTCTCACTTTCTCTCTCTCAAAATAAATAAATAAATAAATAAATAAATAAATAAATAAATAAATAAATTTAGTGACTTTGATGCATGAACTTATGCTGGCTCATTATCCTTTCAGCATATCTATAATAATTATAATATAATTAGTATTGTTAATAATATTTATAATTAATAATAGTCTTCAACTGCTAAGAAACACTTGGAGACAAAAACCTTCCTTAGTGTATAAAATCTATGGGAGTCTGAAGTATTAAATCTCGATCCAGTTTTGGTCACTGACACATCCCAAGTTCTTATCAGGCCTTTGTAAACATAACATACTCAGAGATCCTAATGGCCAGTCCAGGGAGTGCCCGTGCTCCAGGGTGGTCAGTAGATGGTGGCCACAGGAACATTGCAGAAGATTGAAGCAAGCAGATTGGTCTGCGAGTAATGGTAGCAATAGATGTCAACTTCTTATTCCTTTTGCATAAATAATTCATCTTAGATTCATAGGGATGGATCATATCCTATGGCTTTTCATTTCATAGTGAGAAGAAAAAGATGGTACAAAGCCACAAATGACCAGCAATAGGCAAGTGAGAATAATTACCTAACTAATTAAAATTTAAGAGAAAAAAATTCAGTGGAACTAGACAGAAGAAAGAATTGAGTCAAGATAGACTGGCTAGTTTCTTGTTTCCTCCTTCCTTCTCTTCCACCCTCTCTTCCTTCTTCCTTGCTTTTATTTTCATTTTTGAACAGAGCAAATAGTTCTGAGAATATTAGAAGTTTTTTTAAAAACAACTTCCGTGACATCATTTTATCTTTTACTCTGTTTAAGCTAATGACAGTGGCAGATTAAGGCAGGCCTCCCAAAACCTGAAGAAGAATGTCCCTTATTCAAACTCAAGGGGTCTCCTATTTCCTCTGGGCAAACCTTGCCTGGCAGGCCATCCAAAGGCTTGCAGTGTGGTCAGGCCAGCGGTGAACATTGTGGGTCACTGCCCACCACTGCCTACCACACACACACACGTGCACATACTCATACACACCCTCTTAAAACAAGATTGAAAACTTAAACTGAATTTGGAGGTAGCAACTACTGAGAAAAGCTAGAATGGGGTGAGTGGGGGGCAGTCCCTCTAGAATCATGCTCCTGATGGTGGGTGTAAGGAACTGGGGGTGGGGAATGGCTGTAGGGACTTGAGGCCTTTTGAATGTTTAGATTCCATTTTGTCTTAGCCCCATTTTAACCCACCGTGTATCAGACTATCTCATCAATCACAGTTTAAATATTTATTTTCCCTACATCTCTTTCATCTTTTCTGTAAATTGAGGTTTTCAGCAGAATTCAATGTAAAAAGAATGCTGACAGCAGCATTCTAATTTTTAAAAAATTCTCTGATTAACACATTCCTCTTTTGTGGCTGACCTACTCATCATAGGAAGAGTGTAAACTGGTACTTTGCTTTCAACAGCTCTTAAGATCATTCGTGACCTATATAACAGGAGAATTGTGTTTGGGAGAATTTGGGCTTCCTAGCCACAAGACATCTTCTCTAGCCTTGAAGTGAGTAGGAAGTCTACACTGGTAGATCCTTAGGCCTGGAGGTCTGTTAGGCACCTTGTTGTCTTAGTTATATAGCTTTTTTTTTTTGCCTCTGTCACAAGAAAGTGTGCAGAAGAACCAGCTTACTTTTTCAAGAAAAAGAAATCTGGAACCTGGTTTATTTTGCCTTATGCTTTGGATAAACCAATCCAAATCAGGTAAGTTGTCAGTTGTTTACAGTTGGAAGTCAGATGTAGAACAGATACCTAGATCCAATAATTCTATTATCCAACATTGTACATCTACCCTAATTTTCTAAGTTTCAAGAGGAAGAAAAATGAGAAAATAGTTCATACTTACACTTTCATTTTGGGGGCAGGGGGTGCACACCCATTTGGCAACCTTGTGCCTCTCCAGCTTGCTCAGCACACAATGGCCCATCCTCTGTTACATAAATCTTGCAGCCCAGACTGTACATTTCTATTAGGAATAGTTTTGAAATTTTAGGAATTAATTTATTTTGGGAAATCCCTAAATTCAGCTATGAATTATGTTTATGTATAAATTGTAAAATATACTCTGGAGTCACACATCTCTACTGAAAGGAAATGGCAGCTCTCTGCTCTATGCCGGAAAGGGTAAGTCACCAGAAATGGGTTTTGTTCTGGCTTATTCTGTCAAGTACATTTGTTTTAAAAAATATTTTAATTTTGCTATTTGACATCTAGGGAATAAATCATCAGCCATACTAAAATTATTTAAATCTAGCCAAGAGGAAATTAGAGTGGGCAATCTTAGAAATGTGTCATTTTTATTTTTTGAGACTTTGTACAAATAATATGTCTTTCCCAAAAGGCAAGTCTGTAAATGGACTATATCCCAGATGGCATTTTTATTTTTATTTCCTTGAGGTATAACATAACAAGACAGACACAATAAGAGGCCCACAACTGTGAGAAAAATGATATGGTTATGAAAATGTAATTTGCTTTTAGTATTTTATTTTAAAAAGTCAAATGGAAAGAAAAACTACTCAATAAAATATATTTGAATTTACCAAGTTAACTTCTGCTAGGCTGTTTTCCAAACCGCTCAGAAGATTGAAAGAGCTGCAATAATCCTATTCCTCACTGGATTAAATATTCAGCACAGCCATCTAAGGTTAAGTATCTTCTTTATGTAAACTGCCATATTTTTCCTATTTTTTCATACTTGATTCTATTAGTATGTGTGTCTTTTTAATAAACGTAAACTTATTTGACTTTAATTTTTTTCTTGAGTTTAATATGCTTTTTAAACAAGTGAGCCTCAGAGAATTATAATGAACCTTAATTATATATGTTGAAAAATACTTTTACAGCCTAAGAAGAGCTATACAAATATGAAATGATCATTGCTAATTGCACAGCATGTCTTATATAATGAGTTTCAAATAAATAATCAGTATCACATGAAAAACTGTAATTATGTTATTTAGCTCACATGTATAATTCAAAATAAGTACTTCAGCTAAGTAATATTTGCATAGTCCAAGCACAGTTTTTTTCCTCTTTAACATATTTAATGTTAAGACAAAATCTGTATGGAAAAGAAATCTTGTTTATGAATTATGGTAAGGCATTAAAAAGTTTGTTCAGCTGAGAAGTCAGATACCTGTATGTACTTATTCTTTATATAAAGATATGACTTAAGTGTGATTGTCATTGATTTTTTGACAATTTAATGCTAGATCCAATTTATAAAAGTAACTCAGAATAGCAATTTAATACTGTCAATTGCTTGACTAAAATGAACAGATGACATTTTTTTTTATTTCCCAGAGCAGTTGCTCAAACCAAATAGGACAAATTGGTTTTTAAGATTTTACTTTTGGCTCACAACCTTGGCAACCTTTGGTCTGCAGAAATGTCTTACCATTTTCCCATTTGGAGTTAACTGATGTATAATTAGTGTGCCCATCAGTTATACCAATGGCAGAAATGCTATAAAGCAAGGGAAGGTAGCTCTCACGATTAAGAAAATAATCTAGACTCAGTTCTGTTTTAAAGGTACAAAACTGGAACTGTGTTTGCCCCTCAGTTGGCACACTTTCAGGGAGTTGAATTAAACTAATTGTTTTTAGTAAATTACTCTAACGTGTATATATTTCAATCATCCTAAATCTTTCTTTTAATATATTTTATGCAAAAGGTATCACATGTTAAAAATTTACTCCCCCTATATACTCTTAGTTCAGAAATGAGAGATGCACACATCCAGGGTGAAATCAAAAGTCAATTTGGAGGTGTAAATTCTATAAACCATGTATATAAATTTAAGTTTTGCCAAAACTGTGTTTTTATACAAATTCACTGAAATACAGTCCTCTTTGAATGTTAGGCAATACAAAATTTACAGCAGTGGTAGATTATTAGAACAACATGGCATAACATCTTGATAAAATTAAAAGTTTCACTGTTAGCCTTCATATTCCTAAAGAAAAATTCTCATGCAACACATGCAGGCTGTAATCGGTATGAAACTCCAGTGTTACAGGATGGTGAAGCAAGATTTTTGGATTTTGTAAGAATACATTTATTAATCAGACAGGAAATTTGAGCCAGTGCATTTTATGAAGATTTAGATGTGGACAGTCAGTTGTTAAATTTTAGCAAATAATTTTTAATATTACCTCCTATTTATCTTTTATTTTTCCAGTAACTTAGTACATCACTGTGTTTTCTCCTTTTCAAGGAGAAAGTAAACTTGTCTTTTCAGTTGCATGAAAAAACAAAAAAACTGATTGCTTACATTTAGTTACAATTTATAAAGGCAGTACTGCAAATTCAAACGGGTGGGGGGCATACAGTCTTCTTTTGTTGTGTGTCTGTGTGCTGATGGGGACTGGCTTTTCTTCCCATTGTCCTAGTTTGAAATGGAAATGCTGCACTACTGAGAAAATGCCATGAAAATATAACCCACTGCATTCCAGGAAAATAAATAAGCAAGGCCACCCAAATTTTCAATTAGTGCTCATGCTGAATGCAGGAAATGGCAAGAGATCCGTCCAAGGCGCCCTAGGCCGGGTCGTGGACACGGAGCAGTGACAGGAAGGCTGGAAAGGGAATCGCAGGCACAGTGTGAAGATGGCTTGTCTCCAAGGAAAACTGCATGCTAATAGGCTAGTACTGACTTCCTAAAGCAGACCAGTGGGTATTACATCCTGACCAAGGGTAAGCTTCAAGATTTGGAAGTTTAATAGTGAAGTAACACTTGAAATTTCTGGTGGCATTACTTATTTTATGTCATAGGCTTATTAAGCACTCTCAGTATTCCCCACAAACAGTTTTAACCACCGGAAACAGCACTATTCTGGACAGTTGGTGAAAATTACAAAATGCTTTTGATTTAAAGTATTAGGCATAAGGATCGATATTTCCCACTTGGTGGCATTGCTTGCTAACATACCAGAGCCAGTGGGGGTTCATGGGGGGAGTAGGGACAACTGGTTCAGAAGCAAAGCAGTTCTGTGATGTCTCTTGAGTCAGCAAGAGATGTAGGAACACAGATTTCTAAGGGAGGTAAAAAGTTATGATTTAAAAGCCCCTTTCCTTGATTGTGTTTTTCTAAAATGCTCAAATCACTAGTTTGAGATTAGTACTTGAAAACCAAAAAAAGAATGATAGAAAACAGTGGATTCTTCGGGGGATCATGTACTCTCCTGCTTTGTCACTCTTTTACTTGCTTTCTGTTTCACTTCTCAGATCTTCACTAAGCATTTGGAGTTTTACAGCTCATCATATTAAAGTTAGTTAAGGAAAAAAGAAGAAAAGGGGTTAGTTTTTCAGCAGCATGGTGTTGGTTGAGCTTACAAAAAAGCCCCTATCATTTTGAATGGATTTTAACTGTGTTGTGGATCTAATTGTTTTTAACTTCAAGCTACACTAAATTCTTTGATCACCATTACACCACACTGATGAAAAGTAAATCTGCATATTTGATGTATTCTTACAACCAAGAAGTGAAATAATTGAGGAGCTAATATGGACTACAATTATTAAAAGAAGGAATAAAACTCAAGTGATCTCACCAAGCTATAATTATGTGGGCAGAAAGAATGATATGGGTAAGTAGAAGACAAATATTCATCAGTCCAGCTGAAGATTAAATGTGAAATTCAAATTATGCTTTGTAGTTATTTAGATAACAATGCTGTGTAGTCGTGCTAAATTTAGGAGAGTAAATGGGAACAAAAAAAGTACTGACTATTTTTCTCCTTAGCTGAGTCCCTTGACTTGAGAGCATTTTCTTGGCAAATCAACTATTTTGTTAGTTTTCAAAGGCTATCATTTCCTTTTCACAGTAAAATCAGGAATTTCATTTTTATACAATACTGCAACATTTCCTATAATTGAATTCCAACAGTTTCAGAGTGTGCTCTTTACCTAGTTTTCCTATATAAAATAAGGAACAGTAAAAAGCCCAAACCTCCTTCTATTTGCAATAGTTTAAAAGTATATTTGTCTTTAGATTTAGTAAGCTAAGCAATTTTCAGCCATAAGGAAATGCAGAACTGTACATAATATATGCTTTCAGTCACAGAACTGCTCTAAAAGGAACTACCCAGGAACTGGAGCATTCTCAGCCTTGGTTTTCCAGCTTGCCTTTGTCCACTCACGTGCTGTGTTTTTCATTTCTGTCTTCCTTCACCACCGCCTGAGGCTCTCAGTGCTCTCCACATTCCATCATTGGAACCTGCTTCCAGAAAATTATCTAATGAATATGCACAAATGTGTAAGTTATTTGTAGGGTTTAGCTTATTTATTTAACAAATGTTTCCAAGCACCATACTTGGTGAGGTCTCTGAGAAATGTAAAAATGGTACTAGCACTTGTCTGTTGAATAAGATAACAAAACAAATAACCATAATGCAAGGCTTTTGGCTCAATGGCAGAGTTGGAAGGGACCTTGATACTATGTAGACCAAACCTCTGATTTTATAGATGAAACAGTTAAAGCCTAGAGTCAGACAATCAACATGATCACATTTTCACTAAAACTCAATAGGAAACTGCTGGTCTAGTGTTCTTTCTGGATTGCTACAATATCTGAATCTTTCTCACATATTGTGGTAGGTGAAATTATTGTTTAAAATATTCATTTCTCCTGCTACAGGTTTCTTCCTCTGAGGGAATTATATACTCTCAACACATTAATGTCAATTTTGGTCATGGACTTGTTTTAACAATGAACAGGGGCAAGAGTGACCTGTGCCGTGTCCAAGAAAAGCTGAAAAAGCCATCGCATGGTCTGTCACCTACTTCTCCCTCTTTTGGGACATCTGCATTGTTCTGGATAAAGGCTAATTCTTCTAGGTCCTAAGAGAGAATGGATGGAGCAGAGCCATAGCCAAGAAAGATATATTAGGAGTAAGAGAGAAATCTCTGTTGTTGTAAGCCTGAGATTTCAGAGGTGTTTGTTGTTGCAGCAAAACACAACCTCAGCTGACTGCTACATTGCATTGCTGCCAAAACAGAGATTGGTTGGCTAGTGGTTACCCATTCCATCTGTATAGTTTAACCTTAATCAGGGAAATTATATACATCATGATGTAACTTTTTTTTTTTTTACTAAGATCAAAAAGTAGATTCATGGAGGGCAGATACCCAGTGCAATGTTCCAGGATTCCACAGATGGTCTCTTCTTTTTGGAGGCCAGAGCTGGGTGAGAAGGGCACACCCAGAAAGCTATGGATACCACTGTTCAGTTAGTAACTGAGTCCATATATACTCATTTGAGGTACATTTATTTGACTGAATTTCCGAAACATCAGCTTATCTGCCAAGAGAGGAAGAAATTCTCCAGGAAAAGGGAGAAAGGTGAACTTTCTCTTTTTGGTAACTTCAGATGGTCTTGACCTGAGCCATATGTTCTTGAAAGCAAAAATCAGAAAAAATCGCCATAACATAGGTTAAAAAGTGATCTATTTAGAAGTTGGTAGTAAAGCAAGCATGCAGCATATTCAGATTAGGGAATCAATAAAATCTTCTTTGAAGGAACAACTTTTCTAGTAGACTTTGAAGAACATTTAGAAATAGGATGTGGCCATTCACCCCACAGGTTCATTATGATCAGAAACACGATGGTAGAAAGGCCTGAAGTGTTTCACAAAGTGTGTTGCCTCTTTCAGAAAAACTCTTTAACTCAAAGAATATTTACTAGGTTTGGACAAGAGTTTTGTTTGTTTTTATTTTTTATTTATTTATTTTTAAATGTTTTTTAAATTTATTTTTTGAGAGAGAGAGATAGAGCGAGCACGCAGGGACAGAGAGAGAGAGGGAGACACAGAATCTGAAGCAGGCTCCAGGCTCTGAGCTATCAGCATAGAGCCTGACGCAGGGCTTGAACCCACAAGCTGTGAGATCATGACCTGAGTGGAAGTCGGACGCTTAACCAACTGAGCCACCCAGGCATCCCTCAGCTCATTGTTTTTAAATGATAGTCACAACAATCTAAATTTTTCCTCCTGATTCAGCTCATGCTAAGGTCTAAGTACATTTCTGAATCATAGAGCTATGATCCTTAGAAGCCTGTAAAGCTATCTATTAGAAGGATGTGCCCTTTGAGAGCATCTCTCTGCTGGCCAGTGTAAACTGGTAGGAATTACCAGAGTCATGTCTTTCATTCCTCATGAAAGAAGCCACAACAGTTAGGATGCCATGACTAGGATGTCTAGTGCAATATAGATTTTTAAAAGGTAACAAATTTATCAGTATATAAATGGCCAGAATAATTAATATTAACAAACTAGACACTCTCTCTCATCACTGGAGGCAGTGTGGGTAAACATAAATAGATGGAAAGTGGGCTTTGGAATCCAAAAGACTCATGCTTTTATTTTGTTTTTTCCCTGTATTGCCGTGGGAAAGTGGATTAATGTGCCTTATGGAGATAATGTTTTCTGTTTCCAGCATTGTAGTGCACAAAGCAGATGCCCCTTATTTATTTCTTTCTCTTTTTCTGTTGTAAGTATTTATCATATACTATATGATAAATTATTACTATTTTGAGTATTACTGGTTTTGGTAAATATAAAATATTTATCAAGGTCCTTCTGTGTGCAAGGCAATGGGCTCAGCACTGGTTCAGTGCTCATTGTGGGTTTTCTTTTCTTTTCCCTGCTCTTAAGCTTCCTCCCTCCCACCATCCTCTAGATAAAATGCAAACCCAAACCATAGTCTATTTAGAGGTTGCAGCGCATGGCCATCTTCGATGTAGCAGTCCACTCTGAATTTAAATTTGTCACCATTTTCCTTAGAGGGAATGAGAGAGAAAATGAATTTAATTTAGTATAAAAAATAAACATTTCTGGGCGCTGGAAATGTCTGTGGTGTTTTAAGAGCTGTTATCATTAATCAGTCAAGCATGTTTACCCATACCCATGATTGCTTATGAAACTGAACCGCACACACTGAGCCCTTCAATGAGAGATGGACACCAAAATCTGAGGCAAAGGGTTTATGTTCCCAATACTCATTATATGCCTTGACTGGCTCATGAATGTAACTTCTTTCATACTATGCTTTTCATGGCTAAAAGGTGACATTAAACAGTAGTTCAGAGTATCGTAAAGCAATATTTGTACTGTTGTTACCTTGTGATTCTTAATTTTTCCCCACAGCATTTTCTTGTGTTTGTGCTTTTTAGTAGCTTATCCTGTTATAATTTTGAGAGGCAACACCTTCTTCAGAAATATATTTATTATAGTTGTAAAATGGCCATGGTAATTATTATCATTGGCTAATTCTTACCACACAAAAGGGTTTGGCATGTGCCTGAGAGGAGAAACTTACTTAGCAGTCAACAAGGCATGGCAGGCTTACAGTATCCATAGTAACCTCGGAATGCATGGGAGTCTGGAGTGGGAGGAGAGCTAGTGAAATATCCCTTGAATGTGCTTCTACAACAAACAAAAGAAACTTTCCTAAGAAGCTAAGGCAAAAGGGAATCCCAACACAGAAAATATTAAACCTTAACAATAAGTTTTTTTCTAAGGTATTTTCTAAACAGAAAAATAAGGTTCTATTTAGAACAGAATTTGGCCCAAGTCAGTAAGTGTTATTATCATTATTATTTGTGAATTAAGCAACTAGGTGAATTTGGCACCATTTACTGTGATGGAGAAGACTGGAGGAGGAGTAGGTTTGGGGGAAAATATCAGGAATTCTATTTTGGAAGTGTTAAGTCTAAGATGTTCATTAGATTTTTTTTTTTTTTTTTTTTTTTTGGGACAGAGAGAGACAGAGCATGAACGGGGGAGGGGCAGAGAGAGAGGGAGACACAGAATCGGAAACAGGCTCCAGGCTCTGAGCCATCAGCCCAGAGCCCGACGCGGGGCTCGAACTCACGGACTGCGAGATCGTGACCTGGCTGAAGTCGGACGCTTAACCGACTGCGCCACCCAGGCGCCCCATCATTAGATTTTTAAGCAAAGGTGTTGAGCTAGACATAAGAATCTGGAGTTGCAGGGAAGAGGCCAGAACTTGGATATGGATTTGATCTTTAAAGCAAGAGTCCTGAATGAGATCATGAATATGGAGAGGTGGGGGGAAAAAAGGAAGAGCCAGGAGGAGGAGTAAAAAGAAGGAACCAGTGGTGTTTGAGGGAAATAAGAATGCATTTTCTAAGGGAACTAGTAACTCAAGGAAGAAGTGTGGTCAACTGTGTTAGTTCTTACTGAAAATTCAAATGAAGTGGGTTTCAGGCTCGACATGGAATGTGGTAAATGCAGGTAACTGGTAACTTAGATAGGAGGGGCTTCAAGCCTGTGTGGAGTGAACCATGGAAAACAGGGAAGTGAGGAAGTGCAGACAGCTCAGTAAAACACAGCAGCCAAGCACAGGCCCCAGACCCTTCCTATTCTTATTGCCTAGGTCTGTGCAAGCTTGAGCTCCTCAAACCCTTAACCTTCAGATTGGCACTTCTCTGAGGCCCATGGTATTTTCAATTCCTTCCCAATTCTTTAAGAAGGATTGAGAAACAACAGGGATTGTTCTGTTGCTTAAAAGTAGTGAAGCCAACTGACATACTCACCTAAATGATGCACAAATTGGCACAAAGAAATTTGTGGGTGTAATTTGTAAGTTAAGGGATAATGTGTCCTAAAACTGATCTAGATCCTAAATCCTAAAATCAATATAGATTATGCTCTTCAAGTAAACAGAAAATTTTTTTACCCTTTAAAATGATTATAATGTGCTTACTATGTAAAATAAATAATATATCTGTAACAGCAATGAAGAACAATTAGACAAATCATGTAATTTTGGAGGTCATCATTGATGCTTCTTAACCTAACAGATCTTCTTTCCTGTTGTGGACTGAATTTTGTACCCCACCCAGCCCTCCCCCCCCTCCCCCGCCATATTTATATGTTTGAAGCCCTAACCCCCAACCTGACTGTCTTTGGAGATAGAGACTTCAAGGAGGTAATGTAAATTAAATGAGGTCATAAGGACAGAGCCCTAATCCAACAGGACCAATGTCCTTAAAGAAGACACACACACACACACACACACACACACACACACACCAGTGAGAGGACAGTAAGATGATGGCTATCTGCAAGACAAAGGGAGAGGCCTCAGGAGAAAACACCCTGCCAATACCTTTGTCTTGGACTTCCAGCCTCCAGAACTATGAAAAGTAAATGTCTGTTGTTAAAGAAGCTCGGTCTGTGGTATTTTGTTACGGTAACACCAGCAGACTAAGACACTCCCATTTTCATTTACCTAGCTGATCAATTCTAGTGCTGTAATATCTCTTGAATTTATTCACTCTCCACCAAGCTCACTGCTGGGGCCTTATTATCTCTTTCTTGAACAATTAAAATAGTCTTCATAGGGGCGCCTGGGTGGCGCAGTCGGTTGGGCGTCCAACTTCAGCCAGGTCACGATCTTGCGGTCCGTGAGTTCGAGCCCCGCGTCGGGCTCTGGGCTGATGGCTCAGAGCCTGGAGCCTGTTTCTGATTCTGTGTCTCCCTCTCTCTCTGCCCCTCCCCCGTTCATGCTCTGTCTCTCTCTGTCCCAAAAACAAATAAACGTTGAAAAAAAAAAAATTTAAAAGCATGTAATGTTTAAAAAAAAAAAAAATAGTCTTCATATTGGTCTTGTGTCTGCTGTAATCAACTTATCCTTCATACTCTAATTCTTTAGCCTCAGGGACCAAAGCCAGGAATATAGAATTGGAATCAGAGTTTCCCTTTAAGGCACTTCTGGTCTTAGGGAACTAGAGGAAATCTGAGGAGGATACTCACTGGGGCACAGGCTCTGAAGCACTGTGAGTATACCAAGGAAGAAGAAACAAACCATATACCCAGAGACATGTTGGGGAAGGGGCAATTCACAGCATTCATGGCATGTGAGTTGGGCATGTTGCCAGTCACAGGCCAAGGAATTTATTCATTTATTGACTTGTTCAATAAGTATGCTATGTAATGAGCACTTGACACCTAGAATCTAGTGGTGAATAAGCAAGAAGGGATCCCTGACTTTGTTGAGCTTACATTCTGATGGATGGAGATACAACACATACATAAATCAATAAGGTGGTTTATATTTCTAAGTTTCTTTCTTTCTTTCTTTCTTTCTTTCTTTCTTTCTTTCTTTCTCTCTTTCTGAGAACAAATGGGTAAGGACAGAGAGTGGGGAGCAGAGGATCTGAAGCAGGCTCTGTGCAGCAGAGAGCCCAATGCAGGGCTTGAATGCACAAACTGTGAGATCATGAAGGGAGCTAAAGTCGGATGCTTAACCAACTGGGCCACCCAGATGTCCCAATAAGGTGGTTTAAAATAGGGAAAGGTGCTAGGAACATTATGAAAAAGGGTAATGGGATACTGGAAGGGGCTTCTTTTGACAGAGTGGTCAGAGAAGTAGTCAGAGAAAGTGACAGTGCACTTGAGATATGAAAGATGAGAAGGAGCTAGCAATGCATAGGGAGTCAAATGCCAAGCACAGGAAACAGCTACTGACAAAGCAGATAAGATGGATGAAACATATAGGCAGGAGTGGAGGAAATGTAAATGTAGATGTTTGGCAAGAGCTAGGTGATGGAGTGTCTTGCTGGCCATGGGGTGTGGAGAGTTGTATCTTCTTCTAATTTGAGTGGGCAGCCACTGGAGGGTTGGAAACTGGGAGATAAGATTCTACCTATCTAACTCTATAATTTTTTTTAGAAATGGAGAGAGCAGAAGCAGGGAGGGAGAGGCAGAATATTTTCTCTCTCTTTCTCTCTCTCTCTCTATATATAGATAGATATGTTATATATCTATATATCTCTCTATCTATATATAGATATATAACATAGATATCTGTATATTCTTATGATATCTATATAGATATATCTATCTATCTGTATAGATCTATAGGTAGATAGATAGAGAGATAGAGAGATAGAGAGAATCTTAAGCAGTGTCCATGCTCAGCACGAAGCTCAATGCAGGGCTCAGTCCCATAACCCTGGGATCGTGACCTGAGCCAAATTCAAGAATCAGAGGCTTAAGCAACTGAGCCACCCAGGCACTCCCGACTCTATACTTTTAAAAGGTTTTTCTGGGGGCACCTGGGTGGCTCAGTCGGTTAAGCATCTGACTTCGGCCCAGGTCATCATCTCACAGTTTGTGAGTTTGAGCCCCGCATCAGGCTCTGTGCTGACAGCTTGGAGCCTGGAACCTGCTTCAGATTTTGTGTCTCCCTCTCTCTCTGCCCCTCCCCAGCTCATGCTCACACTCTGTCTCTGTCAAAAATACATAAACTTAAAAAAATTTTTTTAAAGGTTTTTCTGGCTGCTGTGGAAATAAATTGTGGAAGGTAACCCAAGGGGAGGCAGGTTTAAAGGGTGCTAGGTTAGAGATGATGGTGATATGCACTAGGGTGCTGGAAGTATAACTGTGAGGAGATGGCAGTTTCAGAATTTATCCTGGTGGTAAAGTGGCCAGGATTTGCCATTGGAGGGATATGCTTGTGAGGAAAACAGAGAAGGTGAATCTGACTCCTAGGATTTTGTGGATGGTGATGCAATAAACTGGGAAGGATAAGCAGGATTCAGGGAACAGAGCTACAGCTACAGTTTGGCTTTAAATATGAGGTACTTTATTAGATATTAAAGAAAGGGAGGCTGGTTAAATGTGTCAAATGCCACTTAGAAAGTAAGTAAAGAATCCAGGAGGGATCTCTGGATTTTGCTAGAAGAAAATAGTTGGTGCTGTTGATAAATGCCAGTTTAGCTGAGTCATAGGAATGGCAACTGCTTTAAACCAGAGTGTGTTAAATAAAGAGAGAATGTGAGATGAGAATGTGGAAATTTTGCTGGGAAGATGAATAGAGAAATAGGGGTAGGGTAGCTGGAGGACATGTAGGGTAAAGAGTGATGCCATTTATGATGAACAAGAATTAAGTTGGTGTGCATGCTGTTGGGAATGGTGTGTTCAGAGTGAAGGGGCTAGGTTCTGAAGTAGGAATGAGAAGGGAATTGGAGCATAAATAATTATGCTGAAAAAGCTAAAGTTGGAGAATTGAAGTTTTCTCCTAAAATGAATATTGCTATTGTAAGGAGCTTGACTGTTTAAAAAGTTGAATATGTTTAAACCTTTGCAAAGATACATAATTTTCTAAGTCTGGAGATAATCTACTAATTTTGTAGATCATACCATTCATAATTAAAGCACTAGCTTTTGTATTTCTGTGTTATGAATATTAAACACTGCTTTGATAGTACTATATCAAGATGTATACTATAAGGATTCACATTAAAATTATAATTTTAAGGAATAGTTTAAAGAATGTAATGATATTCAAATATTACATTAGAGATTTAGTGAATAAATAAAAAGTAAATACCCTGTATGTATTTCTAGCAGATTAAGAAAAAGGTGATTTTTTTTGTAGAGGGGGGTCAGGTAACAGTAAAAGAGTAATTTTTGAGTTTGAAAATTCACATTAAATTCTGTTGCACAGACTTTGGAAATGCCCTGTTGCTCTCCAGCTCCAAAACTGCCACCACTAGAGGGAGTATGAAAGGCCTCTGAATGGTCAAGGATTCTGAAACTTGGACAAAATTTAAGCAACTTTTGCATCATAACAGTTAAAGCTTACTCATTGCTACCTAGAATTTCCTAGGATGCAGATTTAATGGTAATGGTCAAAAAGCTAAAGTTGGAGAATTAGTTTTTCCCCTTATTTGAATATTTCTCTTATAAAAGCATGTGTGGTTAAAAAAAATTCAATATTTTTAAACTTTTGCAGAGACATATAAGTTCCTAATGTGTATAGAGATTAAAAATTATCTCAGGGTCATGAGTTCAAGTCCCACGTTGAGCATAGAGCTTACTTAAAAAAAATATGAAGTGAAATACTGATATATTTTGAAATAAACTTCTCTGTTGTATTCTGTATTTAACCAACCTTAATGGGGAATAAAAATATAGGATTTCACTGCTATTTCTTTGTGGAATTAAAGTTATGGATATCCCCTTCCCTTTCTTACCAGTCTGTTCTCTGATTTTAAACATTCAATAAGTTCCCAGCCAAGGAATGCATTTTTTCCCTTTTGATATTTTTCTGTGGTTCCTTATTATCGTTTGTAGAATATACTGTGGTTCTGTTTACCTCTGCCTGCAGCTTCCAGACCTTTGTGGTTTCCTCTACAGCTGTGGGTATTTCTCATAGGTCAGTACAGAACCACAAAACTGATCCTGACAATTAGAATTTTAGCCACTGTCCTGTGGGGTTTTCAGAGCCACAACTGACTCTGTATTTTAAATCCAGATCCTTAAATTACTACCATATGATGTTAGGCATCATTATTTTAGAACAACCATGGTTTCTCCAGGGGGCCTAGGTAAGCCTTTCTTCATTTTATTTAACGTTAGTGTGCACCTATCTTTAAATGAAGCTTCACAAATACTCTCACTAGATGTGAGATCTATGAGAATGAGGATTTGGTTTTTGCTGTGTGTTCTGGCACCTGTCCACATCACTTAGTATGTTGCCTTTGTGGCATGAATGCATCTTTACTTAGGTCACATTTTGAGCAATGGGTCTCAAACTTTAGTAAGCACCAGAATCTGCTAAAGAGCTTGATAAAATACAGATTGCTGGGTTCTACCCCCAGAGTTGCTGATTCAGTAGGTCTGGGAGGGGCATTAAAGAAAAAATTGATCATGACATTTGTTAAAAGTGGTAGGAAAGACTTTATTCAAGGGGGCTACTTTAACAGGGTTTTGTAGGAGAGGAGAGAGATTGGGCTTAACTCTGAATACAACAAGGGAAAGTGGGAATTTACAGTTAAGGAGCAGAGCAGGGGTGGTACTCAGTGATAGAAAATTACTAAAAGGAAATATCAGGAGTGAAGGAAGATTCTGACTAAACCAACCTAACAGGATTCTTTATGAAGGCAGGCTAGAGTGATCAGATATAGGAGGGGCTTGGTGCTGGAACCTGATTAGATATTGAGGGTGGGAGAATCTGGCTAAACCAAATTAGCAGGATTCTTGCTAAAACTGGACAATGCAGAGAAACACACAGGAACCCAAAATTCAGGACCTGAGAAAAGAGTTTGGAGGAACCTGACTGAAGTTTGGTAAAGGAGAGAGTCTTTGTAAGGGGGTGAGAATTTGTATTCCTTACATGTTTCCAGGTGATGATGCTCTTGGTCTGGGAACCAAGTTTCAAGACCCACAGGTTTAGAATATTATGAGTGCCATCAGGAAGAAGAGTTGTTTTAGAGTTTGACTCAGACTGAAAGAGCTGGAATTGGTATTTCAACTTTTGGCTGATCTACTTGCGGAAAAAGACTTTGTTAGAGGTAATATTTAACTTCTAGCTGAGTAAGACATGTAATACCTGTCAATGCAATGGGAGCCATGAGCATGGAGAATGGCAGAGACCCAGTCAGATTGTTAGTTTGGAAGAGAGTGTTAATTTTGTTATTAATAGTGTGACAGTGTTTAAAGTATGAATCATTAACTACGTGTGATTTTTAACAATGGAAGAGTTTGCCTGAATATTATGGTCAGGGAAAGTGTTAATTTCCTCATTCATTTTTGTGGTGCAGGTTTGGTCCTCCCTTTGAAGTAGCAAGCAGGGACTGGTAGGAGAATTAAACTTTGGTCCCCATCCTCACATATCTCTCTGGGCAGCAACCTGGGCTCTTCACCTCTGAGTGAAGTCTGCCTGACCACTCCCTCACTCAGCCTGGGCTCTGGGAGGCTGACCCTGAGTCAAATTCCATAGACAGCCTGGACTTTTTTTTTTTTTAACCTATTTGTTTGTTTGTTTTTTAACCTATTTGTTTGTTTCTTTAAAGATACCTATATACACAGCTTCTAAATTCATGCTTCTCAAATAGGTTATGTGTGATCCCTGCCATGTGCTAGGGAATATGGGAAAGTACAGGATCAGCATGGCACTTGCTGGAGTGATAATTCTATTGGAGATTTTTGGTGGAACCAGGATGCCATCTGTGCTCTGTGCCCCACCATCATCCCCCTGACTTCTGCTGCAGGGTGGGGCACTTTCCTTGTGCATGCTTCGCCACCACCCCAGGCTCACTCCATCTCTCAGCTCCTCTACAATGGGCTTTCTCCAAAACAGAAGTTCTTCCTCACCTAGAACTTAGACACTTTGGAAATGCCAAAGGAATTAATGCCCCTGGCATTGACTCTTAGTGAGGGCAGGAATCAGTGCATATATTCCCCAGCTTCCAGTCCTTCAAAAGGTCAATTCTCTGAGGTGCACTCTGTGTAATTTCTCAAAGGATCTCAACGAAGTTCAATTCCATTTGCCCACAGTTGCAATCAGCTCAACAATACACTCTTCATGGCTTTCTTTCCTTCTCCATCTCCTTCCCTCTGCTCTCTCACTTGCACGGGGAAAATTCAAAACTATGATACACAATACTCAATATCACTCAGATGCAAAATAAGTCTGTAAAATTTACACAAAATTTAAAAATACACAATAGCACTTAAAGAATTGAGGATGGAGCTGTAGTGTGGTACTAGGCATTCTCTTTTCTGTCCATGGGGGAAAAAAATAGAGGATGATAGCTCTAAATTCTACAGAAGATTATTTGCTGCCTGTTTTCTTACTGCACATTCACACCTTAAACTCTTGCACTTTGGCTTCAGACCCCACCTTTCCACTAAATCTCCTAATAAGTAACTTCTGATCAGCCAGTCCCAGTGGACAGTTTTGAGTTATTTTCCTAGACCTCTATATTGCTTTTGACAGTGATACCTGCTATCTCCTTGAAATTTCCTTCCCACTTGTTATGTTGGATGTAAACTTTGTGGTCTTTCTCTACATGCTTGATTCTTCCTTTTCTTGTTTAAATCCACTGACATGTAGCTTTTCTGCTCACATTGTCTTATAAATCATGTTGCACTTATTTGGGCTATTTATTTTCAGTTGCCTTAATTTAAAATACAAACTAAAAGGCAAATCACTTAAAAAAATAAATTTTCTTATTCTGTATTGTTTACATTTGTATCAGAAAAGAAATGGGATTGGAACACATAGAAAATTCAGACTTGACTCCAGACATTCTGTAGTACTTCTTATAGCATTCCAAGCACAGAATAAGTGACCAACATGTCAAATGATATGATTTGTCATTTTTGAACCATGTATAAGCAGTGACCTGCTTGATACCTAGTAAATTTAGTAGGTGGTTATATGTATGTAGGTGTAATCTGTGTAAGAGATCATAGTCTAGTGTATTTAATCCTGAGAATAATGATGGGGAAAACATTTGATACTCAAGAAATGAGATTTACATGTCTTAATAAGATTGTAATATTGTTCTCCTGAAGTATATCCAATATTACAAGCAAATGCATTTACACGAGAAGTTTGAAAAACGTATTTTAGCATAATAATCCCAAGCAGGCTATCATTTTCAGGGCAGAAATGCCCAGAGTTGACTAGCCATCAAAATACAGATGTTTTAGAGATAAGAAGGAACAATCTTAACCTGCAGTTGAAAAAAAACTTGTCACGGTGACATGATTATTAGACTTCTTGTTGTTGTTTTCAAAACATGTAGATTGAGAAATTATAATTTCATCAGAATACATACTTTATTCCAAGTATCTATTTTAATAATCATTTAAAATTTTTGTTCAAAGTAATCAGAAATGTCCCATCTTCTCTAGCAATAATTTATCTTTTTTTTTTTTTATAAAGTTAGCCTTTATTAAAGATAATTGTTTTTCTTTTTTTTATTATTTTTTTTCAACGTTTTTTTATTATTTATTTTTGGGACAGAGAGAGACAGAGCATGAACGGGGGAGGGGCAGAGAGAGAGGGAGACACAGAATCGGAAACAGGCTCCAGGCTCTGAGCCATCAGCCCAGAGCCTGACGCGGGGCTCAAACTCCCGGACCGCGAGATCGTGACCTGGCTGAAGTCGGACGCTTAACCGACTGCGCCACCCAGGCGCCCCAATAATTTATCTTTTATAGGAAGGGCATTCATTTTTCAGAGACAAAGTCACTAATTATTTTACATGTGTTTGTTTTTCTGTATTCATTGATTACCCCCTCCTCTCCTCTGATCTCCCTTCTTTTTCTCCCCTTCCCTTCCTTTTTCTCCTTTCCCTTTCTCTTCTTGACACTCCAAGTGCTCAAACTTTTGTATCAGTTAACTGTTTGTACCTTCCATCTTTATAAACATCACGCTTTTCTCTTTAGCTCATGACTAAGTTCCTTGGCCAAGTGCTTTATGGAAGTGTTGGGAATAGAAATCTCACATAAAAATGGAATGAGTTGTGAAAACAGTCAGTTCCCATCTCTCCTAAGATAGGCAAATCTTTGAATGACCTCCTTGGGAGGAAAGAGCCTAGGGCATATTCTGATTTATAGCACAAAGTTCAGGATATTGAATGAAATACAGTTATGACATGATTAAAAATGAAGTGCATTTCAGACATCTTTAAATGTCCAAATGGCACTAAGACAAATTTTACTATATTCATGGTTATTCTTTTTACTATTTCACTTTCCAGTTATTCACCATGAATCTTATGTGAAATCTATGGCAGGATGAGACCAAGCAAGAGCAGGAAAAGAGCTCAATTAATACATTCAAAGCCATTGTCATTTTCCATGTCAAAGATGGCATTGTTAGGGTGAACATATATAAACTTTCTTTCCCACTGAGTAGACCACGTGGAAAAATGCTTTATTTTTTCTTATAAGAATAAAATTGCAATCTTTCAACAGAACATGTTGATTATGCCATCTGGCACATAATTTCTATGCTTAAATTAAGCTGAGAAATAAATTCAGTGTTGAAAGATATTATCCGTTTAACATTTTTTTGCCTTCAAGCAATTTGAGAAAGTAGGACAAAAAATAAGTTGTTTTCATTTCTTAGTATGTGAATCATATATTTCTTGAATATTTTCTTCCACATAGAGGAAAATTATAATTTATAAGTGGATAGCTATGATCTACTGGGATTTCTAGTCCTGTAGTTATGCCAAAACTATACTGTATTACAGGAACCTACCCTGAGAGATCAGGTGATTGTCAGTTGGAGATTAGCATCAGTTAATGGATGGTGTAATTAACTGAGAATAAAGACGCTTGTAAGGAGTTGCTTATATTTTGTTTGGACTTTTCTTTATTAAGCAGTTTGTGACTTCAGGTTGTTGCCAATACTAAAGGCACAAATAAATGAGTGTAATATACACAAATTAGGCTGCATCTAGGGCTACCTACCAAAGTTAAGTAACTAGCAGGTGGTGGAAACTCAAAAAGAGTGGAAATGTCTACCTTTTAACTGGGGAAGGAGGACTCCTTCAACAGGATCTCCTTGTCAGTTTTTTCTTTCCCTCTCTCTCCCTGTGAAGATATAAATCAATGCTCAGTCACCTAAGATCTTCCTAGTGAACAGTTTAAGTCAAGAATAATCTTTGACCGGCCTATAGCTGCTAAGACAGCATGGAGGTGATCAATGAGTGGTAGTAGCAGGAAGCTCAAACATTTGGAACAAATTGCCAGCAAAAGAGAGCTTTGAACTGAACGTATACATTCATATGGCAGAAAAACTAGGGAAAGATAACAATTAGAATTTCTCCTTTCATTATTTAAAAAATTATCTTTAAAATAATGATTACCTTTAAGTTTTGCTGCCTTTTAAAATGGTTTTTAGGGGGGTTTTATTTATTTTTGAGAGAGAGAGAGAGAGAGAAAGGCAGAGGCAGAGAGACAATCCCAGGCAGGCTCCACACCTCTAGCGCAGAGCCCAACACAGGGCATGATCTCACAAACTGTGAGATCATTACCTGAGCTTAAATCAAGAGTCAGACTCCTAACCAATTGAGCTCCTAACCAATTGAGGCACCCCCTTCTGCTTTAATTAAGGAACAAAGAATGGGAAATTTACACTTATTGGGGGAGAACGCATCATCTAGGTTTAGCCATCTGGAGTCACACTATCCTGAGTCTTTGATGCCCACCTGCCTATTGAGGTCTTGGCACATCTGTTGACTGCTGGGGCACTCAGGAGAAAAGAAAAGTTAAATGCTTTCCTATCAAAGGAAGTGTATGAAGTAACTGCAAGCACTGCAAATGGAGATTTTAAGAAAGTCTAGATTCTAGTTCTAGCTCAGAGATAGATTCAGAATAGATTTGGAAAATAGATACTATAATTTTTGCTACAAGGACTTTGCATAATGATAATAACAAAAATGACAATAATAAAAACAATACTTTTCACAGCACTTAGTTTTCAAAGCACATCATATGAACTATGAGCTGTGCTTCCCATTAACCTGTTATAAGCTAATATAGTAGAGAAACACAGAACATAACAGTAGATGCAGAATTGGAGAACGATTCAGGATTTGGGAACTGAGGAAGCTGAAGTACTGTGTCCACTGTGGAAAAATGACATATACTTGGCACATATGCTTAGGATATGCTCTTTCACCATGGTACTAATTGAAAATCATGAGAGAATTTTACAGTTAAAATGTAGAAATACTATGGTCAAAATATTTTATGAAAGGGCCCAAACACATAGTAAATTAAGATTGATTTGCATGAAATTTTGCAGATACCCAGATGACAATTGTTTTTATAAAGGCAAAAAATTAACCATGGGAATGAAAGTCCTCTTAGAAGCTGCTCTGTAACTTCATTGAGTCTGAGACATGAGGAGCAGAGAACACATGTATAGAAGCCCCTTTCAAGGCTTTGCACTCTGCTGCTGTCCTGGCAAGCTCCTCGTGACTCTAGAACAGTCCTTCTGAGCATGGCTCTGTGCATTGTGGGAATTGGACCCCATACTCTTGGCTCTCAAAACTGAGAGAGGGGATAGAGGAGGGAGAGGCAGAGAGAGAAAGGCCAGGCAAGAAATTAGAAAAGATCAAAGGTACATTGACCAAAAAAGATGAAAGGCACTTTGGCAAAGACAAGCATGACCCACAGCTCCTGCTAGAAAACTCAAGCTGATGAAACATTTCAGAAGGATTAGTATATATAAAAGTGCACCTGGGAAAGAATTTCTCTGATGCCTTAGCTTTCAGACCATTTTAGCAATGAATCAACAAGTCCCATTTGTAGAAAGAAGAAAGCTAATGTAATGAACAATAAAAGCACAACTCCAGGACTCACCTCATTACTTCAGAGATGCACAGCCAGACCTTTCTTGCACTTAACCAGCCCTTTAGTTCAAGTGTTCAGTATCATTGAAGCCACCAGGACCTTCTCCAATTTTTCTATTTGTTCAAGAAATTAATTTTAAAAAGTGAATTAGAAGACTTTTAAGTTCAAACTCTATGTGTTTCATCTCTTTGCCATGGTTTATAGTCCTAGCAATGCCTCCCGGCTCTCCTGACCACTTTTGCTAACCATTGCCAAACACTACAAGATACAAAAAATGATAGAAAATGAATTACCCACATTTTTAAGGATGGGGAAAGGCATGAGCTAAAGAAATTCTAATAAAATTCTGACTCATACACAATTTGACCTCCCTACCTTTGCAATATGAAATTTACATTTTATATGCAATTTCCATGGCAATTTACAGGTGTTAAATTAGGAACAGGAGTAGAGTACAGACAAGGGGATAACCTAATATAACAGCAATAGAGTTCAAACAAAGTTTGTTTCCTTTTTTTATATTATCATCTGGGTATCTGCAAAATTTCATGCAAATCAATCTTAATTTACTATGTGTTTTGGCTCTTTTATAAAATATTCCAACCATAGTATTTCTACATTTTAACTGTAAAATTCTCCATAAATGGGGCACTTATTACATTTTTTTAATATGTAGAATGATTCAGTTACTACAAAAGTCCTGAAGAAGAAATATTTACTCCAGGTAGAGTAATCTAGTTTTTTTTACCAGTTCCCAAGGGCATTGCTAATACCTTGTATTATTCAGACTTAGAGAAACATACTAGGAAGACAGTGTTAGAGCATGCTGTCCCTAGTATTTCTCTCATATGTTTCTACTGCAAATCTAGGTTAATTTGGGCCCAGCTCTACTGATCAACGAATTGTAAAACTAAGTGAGCACTTTGTAAAAACTCTCAGGTAGATTTGGGCTAAATCAAAAGATTTTGTCGATAACCCAGTCCTGAGTTTGAAAGAGCCTGGGCTCATTTCTATCTTGAATTTTACTCCTTCACATTCATTTTGGTGGATGGCTGAGGGGAGGCAACTGAGTGATAAGCAAACCTTCCCTGGCCATCATAGTTTCAGTGGTTGGAAGAAAATTAAGGATTAAGCTAGGGAGCTTATTCTCAAATGATGGTTGATTAGGCTGGTCACGTAAGAATCAAATCAGGAAAGCACTGCAAAGTCCAACATTTGGTGTTACTTAGGGAAAGCTTGAAAACTAAGAAGGCTCTTCAACTTAAGTTAGAAGGATTGGGGGTGGCGGCACAGGGATTCCTTGGAAGGCCTCCTGCAAGAAGTTTTTGTAAGTGTGTGTGTGTGTGTGTGTGTATGCCCTTGTTTTTACAGGAGAATCACATTCTTCAGACCACCCGTCTATCTCGCACAGGCAGAGCACGTCATGGGTCCTGTCTCCCAAAAGTGAGTTGAACGTTATTGGGGCTTTTGCTATTGTATTGACTTGTGACTAAGAGAGATCAGTGTTGCATTATTTGGATTTAGTATGCTCAAACTCATTTCTTTTCCACATTCCACGAAGATTTCTTCCTTAAAAAAAGGGGGGATAGGAAAGCAAATTCCAGTGTTTTTATTCAAACATAATCCCTAATATCCTTTCTGGGAGCTCCCCAAAAGGACAGTTGTTTTTAAAAGGAAAGTATCAGTTAAGACATACCATGTCACTAAAGGGACCTTTAAAAAGTCATTTGGCCTCCTAGCAGGACCACACTCAAAGCAGAGATCACAATCTATCCCTTTCTTTAAAATCTCCAAAGTGTTTTTGAAACAGTTAGTAATAATAAACAAGATAAAGAGAATCCAGGTGGCATGGCCACTGGGGCACCAACAGCAGCTCCTTTATATGTTAGGTGTCAGCCAATTTGCAGAACAAAGCTGACCACATTTTATAAGTAGTATTTTAAGAAGTGAAGTATTATGTACCTTTCAGAACATGTGCTTCTATTTATTCTTTGTCAGCATGCTGGGGCACCTGTGTTAGTTTTATGCCACTGCATGCAGATTTTTTGACAAGTAGAATTCTGGTGAGTTCCAGCTGTTATTTCACCTGTGTGAGCACAAGAGCAAAAAACCCCTGGAACTTTGAATCTGGAGCACTAAAATTATTTGGAAATTACCACCACATTTGTAATATATTAATTCTATGTATTAAATGCCCAATTAAGAAATGTTGGTTCTTCTTAAGGGTAACAACAATGACTAAAAATGAGCAAATATATTTGTAAGGTTAATATGTGCTCATTATGGTTGTAGTGAGAAAAAATAAGAACTGGATATCTTCATGATATATGTTATTTACATAGCTACAATGGTCATTACTTATGATCCACCAGGTACTGTGCTAAGCACTGCACATGCATTATCCAGCTGAATACTTCTAATAACCCTATGATAGAGCTATCAGATCCTCATTATCTAAGACAAAGAAATAGAAACTTTAAAAGGTCTGCCAAACAATAAGTCAGATAATGTACTCAAACCCAAGCAGTCTGATTTCAGAGCCTGAAGTCAAACCACTGCACCAGTATCTCACAGAGGATGGGAGCCAGAATGCCAGATGTGAAATACTTTCAGGTAGAACATGGATGAAACATGTACAACTATCAAGAAAGGTTTATTTATTTTTTATATGTATCAGAGAAAAAAAAATAAAACTAACTAGCCAATCCACCTATTTCCTCCACCTCCACCATTACTACCATCCCACTCCTCACGGCCCCCTTAACTTTAGAAACCTTCTAAGTGATTCCCAGAATTTCTACTCCAAGGTCAGTTCACACAAAAGCCTGAGTAATGATTATGAGTGAAAAACACTTAATGTCATTCCCCTGCTAAAAATTCTCCAATGATTTCTCATTATATTCAAAAGAAAATCCAAACTTCTTCCCAGGACCTATGAGATCCTATCTGTTTTGGACCTTGCTTGACCCTGAAGTCTCACCTCCAGGCCTCTCTGGCTTCCTTTCTTTGTTTTAGCACATCAGCCTTCTTGCTATTCCTTGAGTATTTTCACAGTGGGCATTTACCATTCTGTTTTCCATTGCTGAGGCCTTCATGGGTTTGCAGTCAAGTCTCCATTCAAAATATCACTACTTCAGAGGTCATTTACTCTACTCCATCTTCTTTCTTCCCCCCTCACTTTCCTTTAGCTTTCTTCATAGCACTTAGCTAACATTGTATTTGTAGAATGCCCTGTATTGATTGATTGGCTGATTGATTACCTTCTTCATTAGAATGTAACCCTCATGAGAGATGGTCTTTTCTTAGTTATAGCTGTATTTTAAGCTCCCCAAAATGTGTCACAAAGTGTGTGATAGACACATATTTTTTAAATTAATTCATGAATCAAATGGATCATTTCATAGTTACTGTCACTTGGAATGAAGATAAAGGTAGGTTTATAAAGAAATATATTGGGGCGCCTGGGTGGCTCAGTCGGTTGAGCATCCGACTTCGGCTCATGTCACGATCTCGCGGTCCATGAGTTCGAGCCCCGCGTCGGGCTCTGGGCTGATGGCTCAGAGCCTGGAGCCTACTTCCGATTCTGTGTCTCCCTCTCTCTCTGCCCCTCCCCCATTCATGCTCTGTCTCTCTCTGTCTCAAAAATAAATAAATGTTAAAAAAAATTAAAAAAAAAGAAATATATTAAGGGAATTTAAAGAGTTCTATTAAGAAGTGATAGTACAATGGAGATGATGAAAATCATGAAACTAGAATAAGAATACCTAAAGTTTGGACAACATTGTTTACGTTATATTCCATGTAATTAGTTAAAAGTGACGTTATTGCATTTTCTGTAAACTCTAAATGATGAATAAGATTCATACATAAAATAAATCCATCAGTTAAAGCTATATACCTGCCTATGTAGACTAGTAAATTTCTGTAGAAAGTTAGGATTGCATTTAGAATTTGAGTAGCTAGCGTTATTAAATAAACTGAGAAATCTTATTATAACTCCTTCTGAAATCCCTAGGACAAATGACACTAACTGATCTGCAGATAAATAAGTTTCTATCCCATTTAGAAACAGCAGTGGCTAGTTAATAATATCTTTTTGTTTTCATTTCACTGTGTATCAACTTCTGTATACTATCAACTTCTATAAGCTAGATAAAGTGTTGAATTAATAGTTGGATGAAACCAGTAAGAAATCAGTGTGATAAAAGAGAAAATTGATTATTTTACTTATGTTTATTTTACTATTCAGCCAGCCAAGGAAATTGTTACGGACCAAAATCAGAGTGCAAGTAGATAATTTTTAGTCCGTATAACTCTGTTTCTACAAAGGTGGCACATAGAGGAAGCACATGCAAATTACAGTTTTCAATGCTGAGATTGCACTAAGATTTTATAATTCAGCATGTAAAGAAAATATAATGCTAAGAATTAAATTGACTCTTTTGGCGATTTTGAGCTGCTTTATGAATATAGAGTTTATTATAAATTAGTAATAGCTGCATGAGGTTGAACGTCTCCAGTCTTGGTGGGTGTTTAGGTCCATTGCCATCACTCAGTGTTCCTTCATTGCTCACTTTCATCATCACCACAGCATGCTTTAGCTTCTCTCAATCATGATGCTAATTGCCTTTCATCATTCCTGTAGTGAACATGTACTATTAAAAATACCAATAATTAAATCTCTCACCAGAAGAAATTAAAAGAACTTGAAGGTTTAAGGATTTTAAATGGAGAGAAAAAACAGGGTATGGAGAGTAACCTAAGAATGGCAGCTGCTAACTGATTGCTTGACTCATTCCCAGCATTGGGTTTCTTCTTTGGGGAGTGTGTTGAAACATTGTTTGGAGGGTTTTGGCAAGATCTATTGGAAATAAGGGATTTTTCTATAATGTTTATTTGATTCAAAAAGTGGTCAAAGGGAGAAAAATCTTTGAATGAATGTACCCTGCTCTATAATTCTGATTTGGTAGTGAGGCACAGAAGACTGAGGGTTGCTGGCAATGCTCCTAAATTACTGCATTGGCAAACCCTAATAATTATAGTAAATAGAAATCTTGACTAATGTCAAGAGTTCTTAGGTGTATTTTTCCTCTCATCATTATTCAAAATAGTTGACTATAGGTGGCCTTCTTTCATTCATTTATTCAAGAATATTTAGTGCATATCTACTATGTGCTAGGTACTCTTCTAAGTGAGACAAAGTAGGAATGAAATGGCAGAAATCCCTGCACCTACACAGTTTACATTCTAGTGGGGAAGGTAAAAAATAAAAACATTAAAAAATTTGTGATATGTTAGATATGACAAATACTATGGAGAAATAAAGAAGAAATAGGGGGTTTAAGCCAAAGCTTAAAGCATGTAGAACATGCTCCTGGATATATTGTATGTTAGACCACAAAACAAGTCTTAGTAAATTTAAGAAGATTGAAATCATATAAAACACCTTTTCTGACCATAATGGTATGAAACCAGGAATCAATACAAGAAGAAAACTAGAAAATTCACTAATAAATGGAAACTTAACATGTTACTGAACAACCTATGAGTCAAAGAAAATCAAAAGGGAAATTAAAAAATATCTTGAGACAAATGAAAATGGAAGCATAACATACCAAAACTTATGGGATGTAGCAAAAACAGTTCTAAGAAGAAAATGATAATGATAAATGCCTACTTTAAGAAAAAAAGAAGAGCTCAAATAAACAACCTGACTTTATATTTCAAGGACCTAGAAAAAGAACAAAGTAAACCCAAAGTTAGTGGAAGGAAGAAAATAACAAAGATTAGAGCAGAGATAAACAAAATAGAGATTAAAATGGCAATAGAAGA
The DNA here is from genome assembly GCF_018350155.1 of Leopardus geoffroyi. Classification (NCBI taxonomy): domain Eukaryota; kingdom Metazoa; phylum Chordata; class Mammalia; order Carnivora; family Felidae; genus Leopardus; species Leopardus geoffroyi. The sequence goes on along the minus strand of NC_059332.1, from coordinate 28,198,728 downwards.
AATCAACAAAATTGAGTTGTTTTTGAAAAGAAAAAATGAAATAGACAAACCATTAGCTAGACTTGCCAAGAAAATAAAGAGAACAAAATAAAATTATAAATAAAAAGGAGACATTACAACTGATACCACATAAGTACGAAGGACCCTAAGAGACTACTATAAGTAATTATAGACCAAAAAAAAAAAAAAAAAAAAAAAAAAAAGAAAGAAAGAAAAAATTGGACAACCTAAAATAAATGGGTAAATACCTACAAACATACAATCAAACAAGATTGAATTGCAAAGAAACAGAAAATCTGAACAGATCAATTACTACTACAGGAGAATGAGTCTGTAATAAAAATACTTTCCAACAAGTGAAAGTATAGGACCAGATGGCTTCACTGGTGAATTCTACCAAACATTTAAAGAAGAATTAATACAAAATTTTCTCAGACTCTTACAAAAAGTAGAAGAAGAAACACTTTCAAACTCATTTCATGAAGGCAGCATTACCCTGATATCAAACTAATTAAGGACACTACAAGAGAAGAAAATTACAGGCAAATATGCCAGATGAATATAGTGGCCTTGGTGAGCTGAATTCAACAATGGATTCAAAGGATCATATACTATGGTCAAGTGAGATTTATCCCATGGATGCAAAGATGGTTCAGCATTTGAAAATCAATTAATACACCACATAAACACAATGAAGGATAAAAATTATATGATCACTTCAACAGATGCAGAAAAAGCATTTGACAAAATTCAACATCAGTTGGGTAAGAAAAGAAAATAAATGGCATCAAAATGTGAAAGAAAAAGTAGAACTGTTTGTAGATGATATGACATTATATACAAAAAATCTCTAAAGACTCCACTGAAAAATTTAGAGCAATAAATAAGCTCAGTACAGTTGAAGGATATAAAATAAGTTGTGTTTTTATACACTAACAATGAACTACCAGAAAGAGAAATCAAGAAAATGTTCTTATTTACAATTACATCAAAAGAATAAAATACCTAGGAATCAATTTAACCAATGAGGTAAAAGATCTGTACACTAAAAACTGTAAGACATTAATGAAATAAATTGAAGATGACACAAATAAATAGAAAGATTCTGTGTTCATAGATCAGAAGAATATTATTAAAATGTTCATTCTACTCAAAGCAATCTACAGATTTGATGCAGTCCCTATTAAAATTCCAATGACATTTTACACAGAAATATAACAAGCAACCCTAAAGTTTGTATGGTACTGCAAAAGACCCCAAATAGCCAAAGCAATCTTGAGAAAGAAGAAAAAAGCTGGAGGCATCACACTTCCTGATTTCAAAATATATCACAAAGCTATAGGAATCAAAACAGTATGGAATCGGCATAAAAACGGACACATAGATCAATGGAACAGAATAAAGAGCCCAGAAAGAAACGCATGCAAGTATTAAAATTTTAATACTTTTTTTAATGTTTATATTTGAGAGAGAGAGAGAGAGAGTGCAAGCATGAGGAGGGGAGGGGCAGAGAGATGGAGACGGAGGATCTGAAGCAGGCTCTGTGCTGACAGCAGAAAGTCTGATATGGGGACTGAACTCACTAACTATGAGATCATGACCTGAGCTGAAGTCAGACACTTGACTGAGCCACCCAGGCACCTCTGGTCAGTTAATTTACGACAAAGGAGCCGAGAATATAAATAGGAAAAGCATAATCTTTTCAATGAATGGTGCTGGGAAAACTGGAGAGCTATATGCAAAACAATGGAACTGGGGACCCTATCTTAACACAAAAATTACACAAAAATTAACTCAAAATAGTTTAAAGTCATGAACATAAGACCTGAAACCATTAAACTTCTGGAAGTAAACATAGAAAGTTCCCTTAACATCAGTCTTGGTGATGATTTTTTGGATTTGACACCAAAAGCAAAGGCAACAAAAACAAAAATAAACAAGTAGAACTACATCAAACAAAAAACTTCTGTATAGGAACGGTACCTGAATGGCTCAGTCAGCAGAGCATATTACTCTTGATCTGGGGTTTGAGTTCCAGCCCCATATTGAGGGCAGAGATTACATTTAAATTTTTTTTTAATAAAAACTTTTTTTTTTTAAATCAAGTCATCTGTACAGGAAAAGAAACCATCAACAAAATGAAAAGACAACCTGCAGAATGTGAGAAAATACTTGCTAATCATATCTGATAAGGGGGTTAATATCTAAAATGTATAAAGAGCTTATAGAACTCATCAAAAAAAAAAAACCAATCTGATTACAAGATAAGCAGAGGAACTGAATTTATATTTTTCTAAAGAAGACATACGGATAGCCAGAAGGTATATGAACAGGTTGTCAATATCACTAATATTCAGAGAAATGCAAATTAAATCCTTAATGAGATATAACCTCATACCTCTTCAAATGGCTATCATTAAAAGGACAAGAGATAATAAGTGTTTTTGAAAATGTGGAAGAAAGAGAATCCTTGTGCGCTGTTGGCAGAATGTAAATCTGTGCAGATAGTATGTATGTCCCTCCAAAAAAATAAATAAAAGCCCAAACCCCCATATAACCCAACAATCCCACTTCTGGGTATATATTAAAAGGAGATAAAAATAGGATATTGAAGCAATATCTACACTCCTATGTTCACAAATATTCTCCTGTGTTCACATTATTTACAAATGCCAAGATATGGAAACACCCAAGTGTTTATCAGTGGATACACGGGTACAGAAAATGTGGTGTATATGTACAAGGGAAAGTTATTCAGCCATGAGAAAGAAAACAAACCTGTTATTTGTTATAACATAAATGGACCTCAAGGGCATTGTGTTATGTGAAATAAGCTAGACAAATAAAGACAAATACTGCATGGTATCACTTTGATGTAGAATCTGAGAGAGAGAGAGAGGGAGAAAGAGAGAGAGAAAGAGAGGGAGTGAAGATCCAACTCATAGAAATAGTAGAAAAGTGGCTGCCAGTAGCTAGGGGGTGGGAGAAATAGGGGGAGGTTGATAAAAGGGTACACATTTTCAACTATAAGATAAATAAGATCTTAGGATCTAATATAAAACATGGTGAGTATAGCTGACAACACTGTAACACTGTATTGTATAAATGAAATTTGCTAAGAGAGTAGATCTTAAATGTTCTCAAGAAAAAAAAGTGAGGTGATGAATGTGTTAATTAACTAAGTGGGGCAAATCTTTTCACAATGTGTATCACATTACCACAATGTATACTTTAAATGTGTTACGATTTTATGTGTCAATTATATCTCAAAATGAAGAGGAAAAAGAAGGATGAGAAGGAGGAAGAATGGAGGATAGGAAATGCTAAGGGAGGGCTTTCAGTGTTAAATGACTTAGCAGGGAAGCCTCACAGAAAAAGATGACTTTAAAAAATGTTTACTTATTTATTTTTGAGAAAGAGAGAAAGAGAGCAAGCAGGGGGCACACACAGAGAGAGAGAGAGAGAGAGAGAGAGAGAGAGAAGGAGAGAGAGAAAGAGAGGGAGACACAGAATCCGAAGCAGGCTCCAGGCTCTGAGCTGTTAGCAGAGTCTGACCCGGGACTGGAACTCACTAACCGCGAGATCATGACCTGAGCCGAAGTCAGGCATCCAACAGACTGAGCCACCCGGCTGCACCAACAGATCGTATTTTAAGTGAATCTAAATTAAAATAGCAAATTCCAACATCTATTTTAATTTCTTCAAGTACTCCAAAGAGAAAATATTAAATTTTTTATTTCAACACCTAGTATTTTCTGTAAGTAGTCTGTGGACTGTCAGAAAAAAAATTCCCTATTAATCAAGCACTATTTGGGTATAATATAAATAAAAGAAATTGATTCTTTAAAAACATAGCACAAAGTTTTGGCATTTGAATCAATGTTGGCCTCTTCTGGGTTGTCAGTTAAGAAGTTGGACATATATTCTGGTAAGTGACCATTCCTCTAAATATTTTGCATTTCCTGTTTCAAATTGTTTTCAATGATTGTAAAATTGAGATGAAGCTTTATTTTTTTTAAGTTTATTTATTTATTTTGAGAGAGAGTGTGAGAGAGGGGCAGAGAGGGAGGGAGAGAGAGAATCCTAAGTAGGCAGAACCCAAAGTAGGGCTTGATCTCATGAACTGTGAGATTATGACCTTATCCTAAATTGAGAGTGAGGTGCTTGACCTACTGAGCCACTCAGGTACCCCATGAAACCTTATATTTGATCATTCTTTGCTTTGGGTGTATGAATTTGATTTCTGAACTCACAAGTCATTTGCAGTGATCCTACTGATTACAGAGGGTTGTCTGTTGCAAACTGAGAGCAAAATGAAGAGGATGTTGAACTTGGTGCAGAATTAAACTTTAATTAATTGAACAAGCCATGGTTCAGGATTTTCTCTGATTTTTCAAATACAAGATGGGGATAATGAGGCAGAGGAGAAAGGTTATTGTAAAAATGTTGTTTAAGCATTCCTATGGGTGACTTTAGGTCTACAGATATTTTAACATATTAGGTGTGCTTTTTGTGGGCAAAAAAAAAATCATTTTATAAATTGTAATTACCCTTTGATATTTTGACATGGGTTTGAGTTCAGCAAAGTTATTTCAAGTTAAACTAAAACAATTTTATTGAATAATACATGTATAATTTGGGGAATAAAAAGAAAGTGAATCCCCATGTACCTATCACCCACCTAAAGAGTAAAATGGCAGTTTCACAACGGGAGTCTCCTCTGTGTTTCTTCTCTATGCCTTCTCTCCTGACTGGTTGGAACCACTGTTCCCCAGCTTATAATTCTAGTTTCTAATCTAATCATCTAGGCTGTTCAGGTTCTGGTTTTGTTTTCTTTCTCCTAAGGAGTAGTCCATTAAAATCCAGAACCTAGGCCACCAGGATTGAGCATAGATTGGAAGGCAATCAATCTGTGGCTCCAGTGCTGCTTACTCCTGTGGATAAGAACTTTCCTTCTCAGGCTTCTGAGGAATTCCTTTACTTTCTGCCAGCCCAATCATGTGTTATACTAGTTTTTTTTTTTCATCTCCCCATAACTCCTGCATTTTTGTGTTCTACTAAGAGTGGTTTCTGTGAACATCTACTTTACTATGTCTTATATTACAGTCAAATAACACACTTTTTTGTATTATATGAATCTAATAATTTTGTGACAAAAGGGGGAAAAAAACTTCAGGGCACCAATATCAGGTGAATGTCCAGTTTAATAAGGAAAAACAAGTTTTGTTTTGTTTTGTTTTTAAATGCTAGAATGCGACAAGGGGAATAAGTAAGGAGAATTTAAGTGCCACTAAGACCAAATAATTTTAAAAGTAATAGGCTTCTTTCTAGGGCCAATTTAATGAAAGCATCAAAGCAAGATATTTAATTATTTGGTTTTCCTGATGTACCAAATTAGAAAGAGTCTCGGAAAGTTTCTGGTGGAAAAAAGAAATCCTATACTTATAAGTCAATTTTCTACCTCATGTTAGAACTCTAGTACCTTTGTAGTTTTTAAATGTATCGCCAGTTTATGAAACTTAGCTGATGAACAACATTCTCTTTATATTTGAGGAGACTTAACCTAGAAAAGTGAGTCAATTTACATAATTCTATCATTGTGTTTGAAGTTCTGGCAGAAATGTATTAAATACTGCCTTTGACTAGAATTCATTTGACAATCTATAGGACAGCCAACTAAGTTCTTAACAATTTAAAATTATAATTAGCAAAAAATGATCTAATAAAGTATTTGCCTTATATTAGCATGTAGAAACCAGGTTAAAGAGAAGAGCTTATTAATCATGAGTACAGTATTTGGAAATGGAGAAACATCTTGTTTCTCTAACATGGGTCATTTGGGCTTTTGTTTTCATTAATTCCTTTTAAATAGAAACTGGACTACACTTGTGAATCCCTTTTTCAATTTTGAGCAAACTCGTCTATATCCTGAACATTTTTTCAACAATTTTTCCTATTTCTTCATCTGAATGAAGTCTGACTTTCCCTCCACTCTTTCCCCTACAAATCCTTCCAAAAGGAGTCTGTTCCGTCTCTTCCTCCAGGTCATTCTTTCTCTCTATTTCTCCTGTTTGCATTCATATCAAGTGGCTGTACCTGGCATGTCTTTCTTTCTTTCTTTCTTTCTTTCTTTCTTTCTTTCTTTCTTTCTTTCTTTCTTTCTTTCTCTGATTAAAATTTTTTAAGCACCACCAGATTGACCTGGTGTAGAGCTTATATCAGTAAATGCTATACACATCTCTCCTTTCATGTGTACATCATTCACCACTTCTCCAAAGTTCATGCTGTCAGAACTGATGTTCTGGACACCTTCCTTGATGATCTAGGTAACTAGTCTTCCTCCCTGACTTCTCTGCTGTCATAACTCATCCCACACTTAGGCATATTCCCATTTCTCAACCTTTTAAGCCACAGCTTTCATCTGTGCTGCACTTTGCTCCACAGACACGACCTTATATTCTTTTAGAACTTTTCCCCTTGACACTTTGAACTTTGGAATTCCCGTCTAGCACCTTTTAACATTTCCTACTTGCCCAGTCCTCATTAACAGGAGAATGAAGATCATCTGATTAAAATAAATCAGTCTCTGCCTTTGCTTTCTAATAAGATACTGTTTATAAAGAGTTTGTGAGCCAAATATGATCAAAATAAATAAATAAGACTTTTTATTTCTAAGAATTTTTATCACCATTTAGTTATACCTTCTTGCAAGAAATTTTGACAAAAAACATATATGACAAAAACACAATTTATATTTTCTTATATAGAGGTGGCTCTATATTTATATGATTAAACAATAAAAATTGCCATCTTTAGTCTTTGTGTCAGTAGACATGTTCTGAAGAATTGCAAAGTCACTGGCACAAAAACAGACACTCAGATCAATGGAACAGAATAGAGAACCCAGAAATCGACCCACAAATGTATGGCCAACTAATCTTTGACAAAGCAGGAAAGAATATCCAATGGAATAAAGACAGTCTCTTCAGCAACTGGTGCTGGGAAAACGACAACGACATGCAGAAGAATGAACCTGGACCACTTTCTTACAACATACACAAAAATAAACTCAAACTGGATGAAAGACCTAAATGTAAGACAGGAAGCCATCAAAATCCTCAAGGAGAAAACAGGCAAAAACCTCTTTGATCTTGGCCGCAGCAACTTCTTACTCAACACATCTCTGGAGGCAAGGGAAACAAAAGCAAAAATGAACTATTGGGACCTCATCAAAATAAAAAGCTTCTGCACAGCAAAGGAAACAATCAGCAAAACTAAAAGGCAACCGATGGAGTGGGAGAAGATATTTGCAAATGACATATCAGATAAAGGGTTAGTATCCAAAATCTATAAAGAACTTATCCAACTCAACACCCAAAAAACAAATAATCCAGTGAAGAAATGGGCAAAAGACATGAATAGACACTTCTCCAAAGAAGACATCCAGATGGCCAACTGACACATGAAAAAATGCTCAACATCACTCATCATCAGGGAAATACAAATCAAACCACACTGAGACACTACCTCACACCTGTCAGAATAGCTAACATTAGCAACTCAGGCAACAACAGTTGTTGGCGAGGAAGCGGAGAAAGAGGATCTCTTTTGCATTGCTGGTGGGAATGCAAGCTGGTGCAGCTACTCTGGAAAACAGTATGGAGGTTCCTCAAAAAATTAAAAATAGAATTACCCTACGACCCAGCAATTGCACTACCAGGTATTTATCCAAGGGATAGGTATGCTGTTTTGAAGGGGCACATGCACCCCAATGTTTATGCCAGCACTATCAACAATAGCCAAAGTATGGAAAGAGCCCAAATGTCCATTGATGGATGAATGGATAAAGAAGATGTGGTATATACGTACAATGGAGAATTAGTCGGCAATCAAAAAGAATGAAATCTTGCCATTTGCAGCTACATGGATGGAACTCGAGGGTATTATGCTAAGTGAAATTAGTCAGAGAAAGACAACTATCATATGACTTCACTCACCTAAGGACTTTAAGAGACAAAACAGATGAACATAAGGGAAGGGAAACAAAAATAATATAAAAACAGGGATGGGACAAAGTATAAGAGACTCTTAAAATATGGAGAACAAACAGAGGGTTACTGGAGGGGTTGTAGGAGGGAGGATGTGCTAAATGGGTAAGGGGCATTAAGGAATCTACACCCGAAATCATTGTTGCACTATATACTAACTAATTGGGATGTAAATTTAAAAAATTTTTTTAAAGGCTAAAAACCATGAAACAAAATAATTGCAAAGTCACATTTCTGGGGTGCAGGTAAAGTAAGTTGGTTAGGGACTCTGGCAAACTAAGGAGTACTTGTTGTAATTGAAGGGAAGTAATTACCCATCAAACAAATGGGCCCCAACTGGCAGATCATCTGAGTTTTCAAGTTGGAAAACTGGATTTTTATATGAAATCTCCAAATTTTTGTATGTTGACAACTAATGCAAACTTTAAAAACATCACTATGCCAAATCAAAATCTTTTGCTCGTAGATCACTGACTTGTAACATGTGTGATAAGTAAAAAAATAAGCATATTTATATAGGAAAATAATGATAACATGAAAAGAATTAAAAAATTGACTTTTATTGAGAACAGCTGAAATTTGAAGGCTCGGCTCAAAATAATTGCTGTGGCCATGCTCATTCTGCATTGGTATTATATCCATGGGCACAATATAGATGTACATCTTTAGTAGAAAAGGTTTTTACTACTTAGACTCTGTTTTAGAAATTCATTCCTTAGAAGTGCAGTCCAATATTGTGTTTCTTCCATGGTTTGGTGCCTACAAGGTTAATAGCTTAAGCCTTTCGGCTTGGGTTATCAATTGTTGAATTTCTCCAGTTAATTATATAGTTTTAATATTATTATTTATGGGGTAATTCAGCCAAATAAAGAGTATTTTTCTTTTGGCCATGATTATGATGATGATTGATATCAAAAAATATTAAGCATGTATATTAAGGAAGATTTTAATAGATCCAATGTGAATAGAATGTAGGACAATATTTTAGACAAATTGATGAAGGAAGATGAATGTTTTATAATACACATTTACAAAATTCATTTTCTTTTTCTTTTAAAGTTTATTTATTTATTTATTTCTGAGAAAGTGAGTGAGTGGGGGAAGGGCAGAGAGAGAGTGGGAGAAAGAGAATCCCAAGCAGGCTCCAAACTGTCAGCATGGAGCCCCACATGGGGCTCCATCTTACTAACTGTTAGATCATGACCTGAGCCAAAATCAAGAGTCAGATGCTTAACTAAATGAGCCACCCAAGCATCCCTCTTTTTACACTTCTAGAATATCATCAAACATTCATGGAAAATGAATTTTGTAGGGGTGCCTGGGTGGCTCAGTCAGTTGAGTGTCCAACTCTTGACTTTGGCTCAGGTTGTGAGATTCAGCCCCACATTGGGCTGCACACTGAGCGTGGAGGCTGCTTGGGATTCTTTCTCTCCTTCCGCTGCCCATCCTCCCACTCTCAAAACAAATAAATAAATGAACATTAAAAAAAGTGTAAAAAAAGAGTTCTACCCTGTTAATATATGTCACAAGGGAATGTCATTTATTTAATGCCATTAGTAGGTAGCCTTTTACGTTACATTTAGGTTCTTAATCCCAGTAATTATCCAGATATAGGACACTTTCTAAATCAGTTTGAAGGTAATAGGTTATTCAGAAAATTGAGAAGTGAATGAATGAATGAAGTATTCCAAACCATCAGGAAGTTAATATTTGTTGTTTTTAATTGTTTATTTTTTTGAGAGAGACAGAGCATGAGTGGGGGGTGGGCAGAGAGAGTGGGAGACACAGAATCTGAAGCAGGCTCCAGGCTCTGAGCTGTCAGCACAGAGCCCAATTTGGGGTTCGAACTCATGAGTAGTGAGATCATGACCTGAGCTAAAGTTGGACGCTCAACCAACTGAGCCACTCAGGTACACCTATTCTTTTTTTTAAAAAAGTGTTTCTTTATTTATTTTGAGAGAGAGAGAGAGAGCAGGGGAAGGGGCAGAGAGAAAGGAGGGAGAGAAACCGAAGCAGGCTCCACAGACCCCAATGCAGGGCTCAATCTCACGAACTGTGAGATCATGATCTGAACCAAAATCAAAGTCAGATACTTAACCAACCGAGCCACCCAGGTGCCCCAATATAATATTGGTCCTTTTTATTAAAAAAAATTAATGTTTATTTTTGAGAGAGAGAGAGAGCACAAGCACAAGAGGGGTAGAGAGAGAAGGAGACACAGAATCTGAAGCAGACTCCCAACTCTGAGTTGTCAGCACAGAGCACGGTGAGGGGCTTGAACTCACCAGCCATGAGATCATGACCTGAGCTGAAGTTGGATACTTATCCGACTGAGCCACCCAGGCTCCCCAAGATAATATTTGTTCTTAATGTCATAAGCTACTGAGACCAAAATAGGATTGACATATTTATTTTCTTAAAATTTTTATATTCTGAGATTACTTACATTTGGAGACAGAAAGCACTGCCGAAGCATAAGGGATTTGTAAAGGAAAATACATTAATATCATTTTGGAGTCTCTTCATGCTTAGGTCTTTTTTGTTTCTTCTCTTTCTTACTGTTAATCTGACTCATTAAATGATTATTTAGGAAAATTTTAACCTGATTTACTAAATTAAAATAGTTTCTTTTACTTTATTTTATTAATATCATCTTTTATTTAAATCAAGTTAGTTAACATATAGTATAATAATGATTTCAGGAATAGAATATAGTGGTTCATCACATACATATAATACCTAGTGCTGACCCCAAGTGCTCTCCTTAATGCCCATCACCCATTTAGTCCATCCCCCCACCCAACACCCCTCCATCAACCCTCAGCTTGTTCTATGTATTTAAGAGTCTCTTATCATTTGTCTCCCTCTCTGTTTTTTTATCATATTTTTCCTTCCCTTCCCCTATGTTCATCTGTTCTGTTTCTTAAATTCCACATATGAGTGAAATCATATGATATTTGTCTTTCTCTGACTGATTTACCTTAGCATAATAAACTGTAGTTACATCCATGTTGTTGCAGTGGCAAGATTTCATTCTTTTTGATCACCGAGTAATATTCCATGTATGTATGTATATACCACATCTTCTTTATCCATCCATCAGTCTATGGACATTTGGGCTTTTTTTCACACTTTGGCTATTGTCAATAGCGCTGGTATAAACATTGGGGTGCATGTGTCCCTTCAAATCAGCACTTTTATATCCTTTGGATAAATACCTAGTAGTGTAATTGCTGGGTCATAGGGTAGTTCTATTTTTAATTTTTAGAGGAACCTCTGTGCTGTTTTCCAGAGTAGCTGTACCAGTTTGCATTCCCACCAGCAGTGCAAAAGAGTTCCTCTTTCTCCACATTGTCACCAACATCTGTTGTTGCCTGGGTTGTTAATTTTAGCCATTCTGATATGTGTCATCTCAATGTGGTTTTGATTTGTATTTCCCTGATGATAAAAAATTAAAATTGTTTTAATGTGTATATTCTTTTGACAAATGTAATCTACATTCATATTATCTTCTAGTAGAGAATGAGCAAAACAGTCTTCATTGAAGCAGAGGAAATTAAGGTAACTGTTTTGGTAAGAAAGGTAAAAACCCCATTTCCTTTTTCTCAAAGACATAATTGTACTCTTACCCTTTCAATATAAAATGATTTTCGTTGAATAAATTAAAATGGAAATGTTTGTAAATATTTTTTTGAAATATTTCACTTACTTTGAACATGTATTCATAGAAAAACTGTCTAATCTTGCAATATTATTTTGAAATTTTTCTAAAACATACTTACTTCAGCCTCTCATGTCAGACACAGTGGATTCTTACAACATGTTTGTGTCCACATTACCCTACAGCTGTCTGTGTCTTTGTTCTTTTGAGGGTGTGACTACATAAGCCAAAACATAGGCAAAATTTCTTTTGGTTGTATTTATTATATGTTGTTTTGTAATTTTTTTAATGTTTATTTATTTTTGAGAGAGAGAGAGAGAAAGAGACAGAGTGTGAGCAGGCAAGGCATAGAGACAGAGGGAGACACAGAATCCGAAGCAGATGCCAGGTTCTGAACTGTCAGCCCAGAGCCCGATGCGGGGCTTGAACTCATGAACTGTGAGATCATGACCTGAGCTGAAGTTGGACGCTTAACTGACTGAGTCACCCAGGCGCCCCTATTTATTATATCTGTTAATCTTTATGACCTCTTCTTACCCCTTTTCATTTCCCTTCCACTTTCTTATCTGAGTGCAACATCCAGATACTACCTACACTCTCCAATCCCACTCCCCCCCACTTCAGTGGCCTATCTTGTGGAGTGCAGTGGCCTCCTACTCATGCTTCCAGATCTACCTCCTTCTTGAGTCCACCCTCCCAAAATACATCTGTCCTGTATAAAATCTCTTCAGGATCTGTTTTTTTTTTTTTTTTTTGTTGTTGTTGTTCCTATGGTTCCTCACAGCAAAATCCTTTAGCTCACTTAAAATGCCAAACATTTCACCCATTCAAGCCTTTCAGTTGAAGAAACAAATAAGTACATGGAGGTTAAACAACATGCAATCTCCAGGATTATCTTTATGGAGAAAACAGAATTAGTGTTTTAGTCCATCCTGAGAGGGGCAGCAAGGAGCAGGGCAAAGAAAGTAATTAGATACTGACCTTTGCCTGGTAGTTCTAGGTTGCTCTGTAGAACTGCAAAACTGACTTCTAAATGTACTGGACATAAGAAACTACTAATAATAATTCTTAGAATATCCAGGAGAAATATGATCACTCCAAGATAACTCTAAAGAGATTTAATCTACTCTGTTATGTTGGAGAATATACATATTGCCTTTTCCTTCTAAACCTGAAATGGTGATCAAGGTCTGTTAATTTTTTTTTTTTAAATCAGGTTCTGTTTGATACAGATAACAGTCTTACCTGGCATTTCATTAACAAGATTTGTTCATTTTCTGTATTTTTATAATAAATTAATATAATATTTGATACAAAAGAGTATATGTAACATATAGAAACTATGAAGCATAATGTCAGAGTATAAACTCACTCTGAAACTGACACCATTCCCACTAACTGGTGCCTCCCACTTATGGACCAGAAGTGAGCACTATCTCAATTTTTATTTTTATCATTTTCTTATCCTAAAAAGTAAAATTTTATACTTGTCTAAAAAGTAAAATTTTATACTTGTCTACACTTCTAAACAATATATTGTTTAACTTTTTTAAGCTTGACTATTATGTTTTTTAATTTTAAGTGGTCTAGGACTTTCTTTTTATGCTCAACATGAGATTTCCATGAGTCTTCCATGTCACTGCATACAGTTCATTCATTTTCAACTGTAATATAATATAGTCCATTGTGTAAGTAGAAAAATTTCAATTTGTCTGCCTATCATTGGACATTTGGGGGTGTTTCAAGTTTCTTTGTTACTAGGAACAGTGCTGCTATGAACATTTTTGTACATGTCTCATGATATACATGTTTAAATATTTTCTAGGATGGTTAGCTATGAGGGGTCATTGGGTAAATGTTAAATTTTATAAGATGATGCCACATTTTTCCTCAAAGTGTCTGTGCCATTTTACACTTCCACTGGCAGTCTGCAAGAATTCCCATTGGTTCATTTCTCTCTAACATATTATATTATCAAATTTCTTAATTCTTGACAATTTTTGAAATCTTATATGATCTTAATTTACATTTCTGTGATTACTGATATTGAGGGCATTACCATATGTTTCCTCTTCTGTGAAACATCTGTTTGAGTCTTTTAGCTATATTTCCACTGGGTTGTTTGTTCTTATCTTGCTGGATTTTTAGAATTTCTTCATATATTTTGTATATGAATATTTTGTAGGTTATATGTGTTACAAATAATTTCTTCTAGCTTAGGAACTGAATTTTCCATATTAAAGTGATGTCATTTGATTAAAAGAAGTATTTGGTTTTTATACACATTATGATTTTTTTATATTCAAATTTTTTGGAGATTTGCTATTACATATTTATGTCTTTGATCTGTTATTGATTTTTGTGTATGGTGTGAGGTAGGGATCAATGTTTTTTTTACCCATATTGATAGCTAATTGCCCTAGCACCATTTATTGAGTAGTCCCTTATTTTCCCACTGATGTATTCACCTCTGCCAATTATCAGAATTCCACAAATGCACAGCTATCTTTCAAGTTCTCTTTTCTGTTATTTTCTGTCAATTTTTAAATCTCTATTGTAATTAAAAAATGGTTATTTATATGTATATTCATTTTCTGGCAAGTCAAGTTCTTCCAATTTTAATTTTTCTTCAGGAGTATTTTATCTTTTTTCAGTCCTTTGTCCTTCAACATATATTTAAGAATTAGCTTATCAAATTCCATGGAAGCTCTGTTGGACTTTTGATTGGAATTGCTTAGAATCTATATATCAAATCAATTCTTTAATTTTTCATTCATTAATTTATTTAAGAAACATTTATAGAGCCACTATGGTAGGTTCTGGGAATAAGAAAATGAAGGAACATAACCTCTGAACTCAACAAACTTGCAGTCTAGTAGGGAGGTAGGCAACCAGACACAACTACAACATGGCAATAGTAGAAAACTCTTATGGGCTTTATCACATCAGGCATTTTTCAAGCAATTTATATACATTTATTTGTTTAATCCATGAAAAATCATATGGAGTAGATATTATATTTTACAGATGAGGAAATTGAGGAAGAAAAGTAGAAACAGCCCAAATATTCAGTGACAAGAGAATGTATAAAACATTTTTTTAAAATATTGACACAATGAACTATTATACAATAGTTGAAAGTGAATGAAGTATACACAACAACATGGAAGACTTGTAGAAATATAATTAGTTTGGGTAGTCAGCAAAGGTGAAGTGGGAACAGATTACATTGTAATTTAAAAAAGGATAGAGTAAATGATTAGAAGTTGATGTGAAGTATGTTAGAGGAACCTAGCTTGCTGCCCTAATAAGCAAACATAAGAAAACCATAACCCTTGCCCCAAATCTGGTCTGCTGCCTCTTCTTGTAAATAAAGTTTTATTGGAACAGAGCCATGACTGCTCATGATGACTGTTTTTGCACTATAGCAAGTGGAGCTGAGTAGCTGTGACAGAGAACATCTGGCCTGCAGAGCCTAAAATATTTACTATATGACTTTTTGCAGAAGAAGTTTGCCAAGCCCTGAATCTGTTATAGTTAACTGGGTGAATGAAATGCACTGAGTTTGGAAATCCACAAGATAAGTAGTTTACCTTGGGAGAAGTCAAATTTGAGGTATTGATGTTAACCCAGAAAAATATTTGACACTTGATTCTTGAGTAAGCGTTTATACCTTTGTTCCTTAGGCACATATCACATTCTGATATTTGTGCAGACCATATGATGTTCACCTCAACATTTTACTCTGACCTTAAATTCCCTTTTATATATAGGGCACCTGGAATTTTTCCTTTTCTTACTTTTGAGGTCAGGTATACATTAACATTTTTTAAAAGATCAAATCCAACATTTCTTTGGTTTTGAGGAAGTTGGACAAATCTTCATCTGTCATAGCGATAAGATATTCTAAGTTTTAATTTTTGTTTCTGTTTCTAATACAGATTCTTTTTTTTAATTTTTTTTAACATTTATTTATTTTTGAGACAGAGAGAGAGTATGAACAGGGGAGGGTCAGAGAAAGAGGGAGACACAGAATCTGAAACAGGCTCCAGGCTCTGAGCTGTCAGCACAGATCCCAACGTGGGACTCAAACCCACGGACCGCGAGATCATGACCTGAGCCAAAGTCAGACGCTTAACCGACTGAGTGACCCAGGCGCCGCCCTAATACAGATTCTTGATAAAACCCAGTGAGACATTTCTTCGGGGTATTAAAAAATAGAATAATAAAGACAAGTATTTCTCGTAATCTAGCTTGAAATAAGGTATGACCTTAATAATCTAGTTGAATAAGAAGTTATTATGTTTCTCATATTATTCTGATATAATATGAATTCAGCCCACAGTGTTCAAAGCAACTGTAAAGTGAAGATTAAATTTTCTGCTGAAAGTATAAATTTGGATAGACTCTTTGGAAGATTGTTTATAGTATATTCTAAAGTTATACAGTATATTCTAAAGCTAAACATACATATACCCACTCTTTGGTAATATCCAAGAGAAATGAATGCTTATGTCCACAAAAATATGCATGCTGAATATTTGTAGTAGTTTTATTCATGATAGACACAAACTGGAATCAGCCTTAATGTCCATCATAGGAAAGTGAATAAATAAACTATGGTGTATTTATACAATGGAATACTATGCAGCAATAAGAGACCAAAATACTGAAACATGTAACATCATAGATAAGTCTCGAAAAACAGTATGTTGAACAAAAGAAAACAGATGCTAAAGATACTAAATGATTCTATTTGTATTTCAAGAATAGGAAAAGCTAATCTATGATGCTAGAGTTCAGAATAATGTTTATCTATGGGAGTTCAGGGCAGTGGTTACCAGGTAGATACACAAGGGATCATCTTTAGGTGCTGAAAATGTTCTTTATCTTGATCTTGGTGGTGATAACATAGGTCTATTATAGCACATGCAAGAATTAATCTAGCTATATATTAATTTTTTTAATGTTTATTTATTTTGGAGAGAGAGAGAGAGAGAGAGAGAGAGAGCAGGGGAGGGACAGAGAGAGAGGGAGACACAGAATCCGAAGCAGGCTCCAGGCTCTGAGCTGTCAGCATGGGGCCCAATGTGGGGCACGAACCTACAAATGGTGAGATCATGACCTGAGCCAAAGTCAGATGCTTAACCGACTGAGCTACCCAGGTGTCCCTCTAGCTATATATTTAAGATTTGTGCACTTTATGAAAGTTACACGTCATTAAACAAGAAAAGAACTAGTTGTTTTGGTAAGTGCCTAGAGTGTATATGATGATGTACATAGGTAAGAGAGACACTGAATGTATGAACCTAAAAGGTTATAGTCTCTTATGAAAATGATAGATACTTTTATTCTTGCCCCAAAGAGGTTCTATTCCACCTCCTAATACAAATTAGCTGTAGAGGTAACCAAAGACAGAGGTCATTTCTCAAAGAAAGTTTTGGATTTGCTCATATATTTGGGCAATTATTATTTGAGATCTTAGAATTACATATATAGAAAATAGAAAACTGTAAGAGCAGGTGTTGATAGTTACCTGTCTGAACTATAGATGAACTTGAGGCTATGTCTCTTGTGGAGCCTGATTTTCTATAGTATCATTTTCTTTTTTTAAAAATTAAATTTATATATTTTTAATGTTTATTTATTTTTGAGAGAGAGAGAGATAGAGAGAGAGAGAGATCAAGCAGGGGAGAAATAGAGAGAGAGGGAGACAGAATCTGAAGCAGGATCCAGGCTCTCAGTTGTCAGCACAGATCCCGATGTAGGGCTCAGATTCACAAACCTCGAGATCATGACCTGAGCTGAGCCACCCAGATGTCTCACTGTACTACCATTTTTTAATGGGCATGCCAAGATGAGTTAGCTGCAAAGATATTCCCAGGAAGTTGAAGAATTAATTTGGTTGATATGAATGTGAGTTAGATTTTGGCATAGTTAATATTGAGCTTTCTTGTTTCTTATTCTTTATTCATAACAGTCAAACTATCTCACGCATACAGTTTGGTTTTACTTTGAAATACGTTTTAGTATTTGATACGTCTTTGAAAATGTGTACCTCACTTATGAGAAGTAACAATTATTATTCAGGATAGTTAATTATTAAATCTATATGCTAACCCAGCTGCATATGTTATGTTTTACAATTTTCTGATTTTCCTAAATCTTCCTAAAGGAACATGCATTACTTTTTAATTAGAAGAATAATTATATAGTATATTATATAATTTACTGTAGTTATATATAATTTATATATTATTTATATTATATAATACTAACAACATATGTTTATTTACTTCAGTTATCCTCCCTGAATTCCATAGCCATCTATTAAATATTCAGTTATAATGTTTAATAAGCAAGTCTCTAGTTTATCATATCTCCAATCAAAATCTTCTTCTCTGTATTTGAGACTAGCACCTTCATGGAGACAGCAACCGAAACCATCAACTGGGGTATTATCTCCATCACCTTCCACATTCTACCTAACAAGAAGGCATGTCTGTTTTACCTTTTTAGAGTGTCTCTTACCCACTTCATCTCTTCACCCTTATATTACTGTCCCTCCAGTTCATCTTCCATAAAGCATAAGGATGAGCTTTCTAAAACACATACCTGATCATATTACACCCTTGCTCAAAATACTATTGCCTGTTACATTAAATTCAAACTTCTTAGCATACCTGGGGCCTTGGTTCCCTGACTCCTGCCTACCTTAGCCATACTCAGAACTTATGCTCAAGTTGTGCCAAGCTTCTTGCAATGATCTTTACCTGCCAGGCTAATGTAATCTGTTGTACATGATGTTTTTTTAATGCTCTCTCATTCCATCTGCCATCATCCACCTGCACATCTTTCAAGATTAAAAGGAATCTACTCCAACTAGGTTAATCTACTCATTTTTCACCAAATATGTCCTATGGTTTTGAACACCTATACTTGTGTTGTTATGCTTTTCCTTAACTTGAATGACCTTATCAATTATCTGCAAGTTTCCAGGCCTGCCATTTTCAAGGCTATTTTAATAGATAGATGAGATCATTCAGATTGAGAATCTGTTCTGGGACTGTGGAATTTAGATCTTCCCATTCACTTAAGGCCATTCTAGCACACTATAAAAGCAGTTATGTGGATGAGCAGAAGGACAGGGATCTGACCTTTTGGCTCCATTTTGTTATGCCATGGCTATACGGAAATATGTTTTCAAGTAACTAAAGCAAACAGGATGCTGAGCAATTTGGCCAACTAGGGACATTCTTGATAACCATTCTGGATATTTAAGATGAATGAATGCCTTCAGACTTGGGCTTGGATTAAGGGAATTGGCTTGCCAACTGTTGCTTTGCTGTGTAGATACAGCTGGTGTTAGATATTTGCATTTGATAATATTTGACTTACTCTGATGTCTAAATCTAATTTTTGACAGGGATACCTAAAAGGAAAAAAAAATTGCCTTGAAGATTTCCTTGTGAAACACTCAGGGATATATGCAACTTCTTTCTTCTGCATAAATCAAAATTTGCCTTTAAATTAATAAGGAGTTCTCAAGGTTCAGGAGAGCCAAGTTTCTGTCATACTCCATTACACAATAGGAAATGGGAAAGAGAAGAAAGAAATGTGCTGGGAACACAGTAAGCCAGCCACTCTACTGATACTCTTGCTGTGGCCTAATTATGACCAATTTGTGGAGGGTCAGTTGTATAATAGATAAAATTAAGAGATTCTTAAGCCAAAACATTCTGCGTAGAGAAAAAAAAGCCTACAGCAAACTGACAGTACCATATGGAAATTTGTTTCTTTATTTGTGGTATCTTGGATAAACTTACACAAAATATTATGCTTCTGGCAATGTTAGAACAAATGGCCATTATATTATGTCTATATTTAAAGTATTTTCCCCTTTTTACTACCACAATAATTTGAAGGGAACCAAGCAGCTGCCTCATTGTTTGAGAAACAGTTGTTTCATGGCTAAATTGATCCCAATTTCAGCAGCCACCAGCTTGTTAGGGATTTACTTTGAACATTTCAATGATAAGTGACAAAGTCCTAATGTCTAAGTATATTATGATGTGAGTCACATCCAGAGAAATTAGGAAAAAACACACTGGTCTAGCTTTTTGTTTGTTTGTTTCAATGTTACACATAAGGTTACTGCCAGATGTTCACATTTCATCTTGCCTGGATAAAAATTTGTATTCAAGCATGTCAATATCATTTAACAGCAAAAGCAATATAATTACAGTATTCAATAAACATTTAATAAGACACAGACATTTTCAGTCAGAAGAAGACTTACCAGAGTGTACCTTTTAGCAATTTAGTAGTTAAATTAGGACCCCCCCTTTTTTTCTTACAACATCTGGTGAACAGTCTGTAATTTCTAACGTTTTGCAGTGAAAAGCCACTGCAAAAATTCATTCCTATGAACAATTTGCCAGTTGTTTACTTTTATGCCAATCTTATACCCCTATCAGGCATATATATTTCAAATGTGTTTTCTGCATTAAAAAACAAAACAAAACAGAACAAAACAAAACAAAAAACAAAACACTAGAAACTTCAGGTTTCTGGGCATAAAGTTAATGCTATTCAGTTCACCAACTGTCATCCATGTTTTAAGATGTCATCATCCTCTCAGCATTGTAAAATAAGCCACATTGGAAAGAAAAATGATTTACTAGCTTTACTTTTGCTTCAATTTGCTATGTTATCTAGATAGACAATGCACCAGGGGAAGGGAGGGAAGAAGGTAGTTTCAATTTTCCCTTCTTCCCTGTGTTGGTAGTTTGAGAAGTTAACATGAATGATCTTAAGAATAGGTTTAAAAATATCTAGCAACCCACAAGAATTGCTATTCTTTCCCACGTTTGTCAATGTCATCACAATGTACAAGATGGCAGTGAGTAGCACTAACAGCCTGAAATACTTACATTGTTCTGTATTTTAATCTACCAGCCAAGGCCCCTCTCTTTTAAATTTTTAAAAGAGTTTTATGGCTGAATTAATTTACATGCCTGGTTTACCCAGACAATATCATGCTACATTTTGCTTTGAAATGTATGACATCAATCATTGACATATATCAGAGGTCAAAACTTGGATCATTGTTGGAGCAACACCCTGTATTGATTAGATATATTTCTTTTAAGAAACATTAAGTATGTATACGTTCACAATATGAATCCTCATAGAAACCACTTGAATTTTCATAGATAAGTGTAGCTTCAGTTTATAAATGAGAAAATAAAGATTAACGACTTAATTCAAGCCAAAAGGTTGGCCCTTGGCGGGAGGCAGAGCTCTTTAGTGGAAAGAAAGTTGGTCTATAAATCAAAGGACCAGAGTAATAGTCTCAATTTTGCCATTAGCTATGAGAAATTGGACAAACCATCTATTCTTTCAATACCCTTGTTTCTCCATCTGCAAGTGGAAGTGAAATTCAGTTCATTTTTGTATCCTCAGAACTGTAGATTCAGAGTTGCAGTGAGTATGTATTTATATCTTTCTAATAAAATTCTTTGAAAAAGTATAATTGAATAAACATTTAATGAGTAAAAGTCTTCTAAGAAAACAGAACTAGACCTTGTTTTTATTGGAGGTACCCCCTGATAGGCTGCTTGTCTGGGGAGATGAGGTCCCTCAAGGGACTGCTTGAAGAAACATAGATTGTCCCTTCAAGGCTGGCTAACTGGTGGTTTTTGGTCTGCTAAGTGGCTTGTGAAAATGAAGACAAGAGTTTAATATGTGGATTTGGCAGAAAGCATTTTTATAGGTCCTATAAGGAAAGAAGAGGAAAGTAGAGTTAGTTGGCAGAGAAGAGAAATTTTGAGGAAAGGAACAAAACTGCTTAATGGAGATTTTGGTTAACTTCCTTTGGGAACTATACAATTTAGCTTTTTATCCATAACTCCACAGGTCCTGAGTGGGCAATCCGGTTCTTATCTGCATATTGTCCAGCTGGACTGCTTTGAAGATAAGAGAAATACTAAGTGTGGTCTTAAGATGGCATACAGTTTTGGCTATGTTGCCCTCTGGGGGCTTGCTTACAGGTTACAAATAAGTCAGGGGGAGGAAATGTCTGATCAGACAACCTAAAGATAGCAAGATTAGCTATAAGGACAGTGTCCTATTGCAGCAGTGAAATGACAAATGACTTAAAATATTTCCATCATGTATTTAAGTTCTTCATAATTTCAGTTTCATACACAGGCAGCAAATTAAATAGACACTCCTTCAGATGCATTTTTTTAGTGTGTGAACAAATGAAGTCTTTAATTCAGTCCTCCAGTTTAAATATAACCAAGTAAGTGGACTTTATCTTCTTAAAGAGCAAGAGAAAATGCATAAAGAAGCTGAGATTGCAGTTATATTTATTTATATAGAAGCTGATGTTTTATCATAACTTCCATTACATAGTAAGCACTGTATAAATGTTAGCTAATATTGTTATTATTATATCAAAGGCTAACTTGTCAAAAATATGAAATAAGAGAAATGTATCATCCAATTATAAATAATTTACATCTTAAGTAAACTAAACAAAATCACCTAAGAATTCTGATTTCATTGGCAGGGACATTTTAGAGCTCCCTAGTGATTTAATGTGCAGTGGAATTGGAGGACAACTGCCTTCAATAGATTCACTATTGGACTTTTTTATTAAGAAGTGAGATGAGAAAGAGAAAATATATATAATAAACTGATAACAGTTCTACTTCTGAAATATTTTTATTATGATGGCGATGGTTGAGGGATGGGCCATATGTGACAGGAAATATGACAAAGTTAGGTTTGGATGTTAAATATTTTATTTGCTTGCTTAATACTCATTTAAGGCTGATTGCTTTTTCCTTATTTTGCCAGTGGTCTGATTGGTTAGTCTGTTTTCTAGTTAGTTCAGATTGTATTTAAGTAGACACAAAATCTACTCCCCTTGATTGCTGTTCAAAATCATGCTTTTTTGAAACATCTTATCTAAGTGCAAATAAATCCATGTTTATTCCATAGGTAACTGAGAGAAATCTCTGTGCCACTATGTTTTAAAAATGTTTATTTATTTATTTTGAGAGGGAGAGAGCTCAAGCTGGGGAAGGGCAGATAGAGAATCCCAAGCAGGCTTCATGCTGTCAGTGCAAAGCCCTACCCAGGGTTCAATCCCACAAACTCTGAGATCATGATCTGAAGAGTAGGCCACCTCACCAGCTGAGCCACCCAGGCACCCACTCTGTGCTACTATTCTAATTGTTATATTCTTATAGGTGTATATTGATATCTCAGTGTTATTTTAATTAGCAATTCCTTACTTGCACATGATGTTGAGAATCCTTTCATTTGCTTATTTGCCATCTTCTTTGGTGAGTTGTCTGTTCAGATCTTTTGCCCATTTTGTAACTGAGTTATTTGTTTTACACTTTTCCCTATTACTTCATTTTATTTATGTATTTTTGATAAAATTATATATATTTAAAGCATACAATGTGATTTGATATACATACACATAGTAAAATGATTATTATAGTTAAATATAACATATCTCACAGTTACCATTCTTTTTGCTATGATGAGTACACCTAAAATCTACTGTCTTAGCATATTTCCAGTGTTCAATATGGTATTTTAAGTATAGTCGTCATGCTATAGAGAAGATATCTAGACATATTCATTCCATATAAGTGCAATTTTGTACCCTTTGACCAATATCTCCCTATTTCCCATGCCTCCTCATCTCTGGTAATCACCACTCTACTCTCTGCTTCTTTGAGTTTGATATTTGTTTTCTTATTATTGAGTTTTAAGAGAACTTAGTATATTTTGGATACTAGTTGTTTATCAGATATGTGTTTTACAAATAGTTTCTCCCAGTTTCTGGTTTGTCTCCTCAAACTGTTAAGAATATCTTTTGCTAAGCAGAAGTTTTTAATTTTAATGAGGTCTCATCTATCAACTTTTTCTTTCATGATAATACTTTTGGTGTTGTATCTAAAAAGTTATTGCCAAGCACAAGGCTACCTCAATTTTCTCCTACGTTGTCTTCTATGAATTTTAGGTCTATAGTCCATTTTGGTCTAAAATCCATTTTGAGTTAATTGTTATGAGAGATGTAAAGTCTGTGTCTAGATTAATTATTATTTTTTTTTTTTTGCATGTGGATGTCTGAATTTCCCAGCACCATTTGTTGAAAAGATCCTTCCTTTATTGAATTGTCTTTGCTCCTTTGTCAAAGATCAATTGACTATGCAGGTCTATATATTGTTTCTCTATTCTGTTTAATTGATCTAGTTATTGATTCTTCCACAAATACCACACTATCTTAGTTTTTTATTCTCAAGTTAGTTAATATATAGTGTAGTTTGGCTTCAGGTGTAGAACCCAGCGATTCGTCTCTTATGTATGACACCCAGTGCTTATCCCAAAAAGTGCCCTCCTTAATGCCCATCACTCACTTTTCTTATTGCATGAGCTACAACTTCCAATACAATATTCAATAAGAGTGGTGAGAGGAGTGGTGCCTGGGTGGCTCAGTTGGTTGAGAGTCCAACTTCGGTTCAGGTCATGATCTCACAGGTCACAGTTCAAGTCCCAGAGCCCTATGCCAGGCTCTCTGATTGTCAGCACAGAGCCTGCTTCAGACCCTCTGTCCCCCTTTCTCTCTGGCCCTCCCCCATTGTTCTCTCTCTAAAAAATAAAATAAATATAAAAAAGAGTGGTGAGAGATGTCCTTTTTTTAAAACAATTTTTTAAAATGTTTTTATTTGAGGAGGGATGGAAGATGGCAGCATAGAAGGACGCTGGGCTCACCTCATCCTGCTCATCACATCTGCCTAAGTAACCCATAAAAATGCCAGAAGACTGGCAGAATGGACTCTCTGGAGCCAAGCAAGACAGGAGGCCCACAGAAGAGGGTAGTAAGGGCAGAGAGTCAGTGCATGCTACATGGACTGGCAGGAGGGAGCCAGGGCAGTGGAGGGGCAGCCCTTTCAGCAAGGCAGAGCCCCTGAAGTTTCACTTGCAAAAGCAGAGGGGTCAGACTCTGTGAGTTCTGAGCCAGTGAGACTTAACATCTGGAATGTTATAGTCAACAGCTCTGCTCAGAGAGCAGGAGGGTGAGAGGACACCGGGAGACAGAGGTGTTGAGCCCTGGAAGACAGAGCTCCACTCAGCAGGGAACAAAGGCACTGGCAAGTGACTTCTCCCTCTCCCATCCCCCAGCCAAAATCCCAAAGGGAACCAGTTCCTGTCACTGAACTTGCTTGCATGGTACAAACACCCAACGCTGTGCTTCTGTGGGTCCATGCCTCCGACGACGAGTTAGCCTCCCTCTCAGTGCTGCAGGGCCCCTCTCACAGGGGACCACCAAAGGAAAAGCGAGCTGAGACTACCCCTCCAGCCCCTGTGCACCTTGCGGATCCACACTGGCTAATACGTCAAATCCCATCAAGGCAGCATGGCTACCTGGCAGTGTGCAAATAGCCCAGACAGGGGCCACACCACTCCACAGTGAGTCCTGTCCCTGGGAGAGGGGAAGATAAGGTACACACCAGTCTGACTGTGGCCCCAGTGGTGGGCTGTGGACAGACATTGGGTCTAACTGTGGCCCTGCCCACAAACACAAGTTACTCCATACAGCACAGGGGCAGTGCCCCGCAGTTCCGCACCACTCCAGGGACTATCCAAAATGATGAAACGGAAAAATACTCCTCAAAAGAAACTCCAGGAAGTAGCAATAGCTAACGAATTGATCAAAAATGATTTAAGCAATATAACAGACCATGAATTTCAAATAATGGTCATAAAATTAATCACTGGGCTTGAAAAAAGCAAAAGGATAGCAGAAGATCTATTGCTACAGAGATCAAGGGACTAAGAAAAAGCCATGAGGAGCTAAAAAAAATGCTATAAATGAGGGGCAAAATAAAATGGAAGCGACCATAGCACAGAATGAAGAGGCAGAGGAGAAAATAGGTGAAATAGAAGATAAAATTATGGAAAAAGAGGAAGCTGAGAAAAAGAGAGGTAAAAAAATCAAGGAGTATGAGGGGAGAATTAGAGAACTAAGTGATGCAATCACACGGAACAATATCTGTATAATAGGAATTCCAGAAGAGGAAGAGAGAGAGAAAGGGGCTGAAGGTGTACTTGAACAAATCATAGCTGAGAACTTTCCTGATCTGGGGAAGGAAAAAGGCGTTGATATCCAAAAGGCACAGAGAACTCCCTTCAGACGTAACTTGAATTGATCTTCTGCATGACATATCACAGTGAAACTGGAAAAATACAAGGATAAAGAGAAAATTCTGAAAGTAGCTAGGGATAAACAGGCGCTAACTTATAAAGGGAGACCCATAAGACTAGTGGCAGACCTATCTACTGAAACTTGGCAGGCCAGAAAGGAATGGCAGGAAAACTTCAATGTGACGAACAGAAAAAATATGCAGCTGAGAATCCTTTATCCAGCTAGTCTGTCATTCAGAATAGAAGGAGAGATAAAGGTCTTCCCAAACAAACAAAAACTGAGGGAATTCATCACCACTAAACCAGCCCTACAGGAGATCCTAAGGGGGATCCTGTGAGACAAAGTACCAGAGACATCACTACAAGCATGAAACCTACAGACATCACAAGGACTCTAAACCCATATCTTTCAAAAATAACGCTGAATGTAAATGGACTAAATGCTCCAACCAAAAGACATAGGGCATCAGAATGGATAAATAAACAAGACCCATTTATTTGCTGTCTACAAGAGACTCATTTTAGACCTGAGGACACCTTCAGATTGAAAGTGAGGAGATGGAGAACTATGTATCTACCATGCTACTGGAAGTCAAAAAAAAGCGGAGGTAGCCATACTTGTGTCAGACAAACTAGACTTTAAATTAAAGGCTGTCACAAGAGATGAAGAAGGGCATTATATCATAATTACACAGTCCATCCATCAGGAAGAGCTAACAATTATAAATGTCTATGTGCTGAATATGGGAGCCCCCAAATATATAAAACAATCACAAAAATAAGCAACCTTATTGATAAGAATGTGATAATTGCAGGGGACTTTAATACTCCACTTACAACATTGGATAGATCATCTAGACACAGGATCAATAAAGAAACAAAGGCCCTGAATGATACACTGGATCAGATGGACTTGACAGATATATTTAGAACTCTGCATCCCAAAGCAACAGAATATACTTTTGAGTGCACATGGAACTTTCTCCAAGATAGATCACATACTGGGTCACAAAACAGCCCTTCATAAGTATACAAGAATTGAGATCATACCATGCACATTTTCAGACCACAATGCAATGAAGCTTGAAATCAACCACAAGAAAAAGTCTGGAAAACCTCCAAAAGCATGGAGGTTAAAGAACACCCTACTAAAGAATGAATGGGTCAACCAGGCAATTAGAGAAGAAATTAAAAACTATATGGAAACAAATGAAGATGAAAATACAACAATCCAAACGCTTTGGGATGCAGTGAAGGCAGTCCTGAGAGGAAAATACATTGCAATCCAGGCCTATCTCAAGAAATAAGAAAAATCCCAAATACAAAATTTAACAGCACACCTAAAAGAAATAGACGCAAAACAGCAAAGACACCCCAAACCCAGCAGAAGAAGAGAACTAATGAAGATCAGAGCAGAAATAAACAATAAAGAATCTAAAAAAACCTGTAGAGCAGATCAATGAATCCAAGAGTTGGTTTTTTGAAAAAATAAACAAAATTGACAAACCTCTAGCCAGGCTTCTCAAAAAGAAAAGGGAGATGACCCAAATAGATAAAATCATGAATGAAAATGGAATTATTATAACCAATCCCTCAGAAATACAAGCAATTATCAGGGAATACTATGAAATATTATATGCCAACAAACTGGACAACCTGGAAGAAATGGACAAATTCCTAAGTACCCACACACTTCCAAAACTCAAACAGGAAGAAATCTAAAGCTTGAACAGACCCATAACCAGCAAAGAAATTGAATTATCAAAAATCTCCCAACAAATAAGAGTCCAGGACCAGATGCCTTCCCTGGGGGAATTCTACCAGACATTTAAAGCAGAGATAATACCTATCATTCTCAAGCTGTTCCAAAAAATAGAAAGGGAAGGAAAACTTCCAGATTCATTCTATGAAGCCAGCATTACTTTGATCCATAAACCAGACAGAGACCCAGAAAAAAAAGAACTACAGGCAAATATGCCTGATGAATATGGATGCAAAAATTCTCAAGAACATACTAGCAAATCGATTTCAACAGCATATAAAAAGAATTATTCACCATGATCAAGTGGGATTCATTCCTGGGCTGCCGGGCTGGTTCAACATTTGCAAGTCAATCAATGTGATACATCACATTAATAAAAGAAAAGAAAAGAAAAGAACCATATGATCCTGTCTATCAATGCAGAAAAAACATTTGACAAAATTCAGCATCCATTCTTAATAAAAACCCTCGAGAAAGTCGGGATGGAAGGAACATACTTAACATCATAAGCCATTTATGAAAAGCCCAAGCTAATATCATCCTCAATGGGGAAAAACTGAGAGCTTTTTCCCTGAGATCAGGAACACGACAGGGATGTCCACTCTCACCGTTGTTGTTTAACATAGTGTTAGCAATCAGACAACAAAAGGAAATCAAAGGCATCAAAATTGGCAAAGATGAAGTTAAGCTTTCACTTTTTGCAGATGACATGATACTATACATGGAAAACCCAAGACTCCCAAGACTCCACCAAGAGTCTGCTAGAACTAATACATGAATTCAGCAAAGTCTCAGGATACAAAATCAATGTTCAGAAATCAGTTGCATTCTTATACACTACTAATGAAGCAACAGAAAGACAAATAAAGAAACTGATCCCATTCACAATTGCACCAAGAAGCATAAAATACCTAGGAATAAACCTAACCAAAGATGTAAAAGATCTGTATGCTGAAAACTATAGAAAGCTTATGAAGGAGATTGAAGAGGATACAAAGAATTGGAAAACGTTCCGTGTTCATGGATCGGAAGAATAAATATTGTTAAAATGTCGATACTACCCAAAGCTATCTACACATTCAATGCAATCCCAATCAAAATTGCACCAGCATTCTTCTCGAAGCTAGAACAAGCAATCCTAAAATTTGCATGGAACCACAAAAGGCCCCGAATAGCCAAAGTAATATTGAAGAAGAAGACCAAAGCGGGAGGCATCACAACCCAGACTTTAGCCTCTACTACAAAGCTGTAATCATCAAGGCAGCATGGTATTGGCACAAAAACAGACACATAGACCAATGGAATAGAATAGAAACCCCAGAACTAGACCCACAAAACTATAGCCAACTAATCTTTGACAAAGCAGGAAAGCATATCCAATGGAAAAAAGACAGTCTCTAACAAGTGGTGCTGGAAGAACTGGACAGCAACATGCAGAAGGATGAAACTAGACCACTTTCTTACAGCATTCACAAAAATAAACTCAAAATGGGTAAATGACCTGAATGTGAGACAGGAAACCATCAAAACCTTAGAGGAGAAAGCAGGGAAAAACCTCTCTGACCTCAGCCGCAGCAATTTCTTACTTGACACATCCACAAAGGCAAGGGAAAGGCAAAAAAGAACTATTGGGACCTCATGAAGATAAAAAGCTTCCGCACTGCCAAGGAAACAATCAACAAAACTAAAAGGCAACTAACAGAATGGGAAAAGATATTTGCAAATGACATATCGGACAAAGGGCTAAGTATCTAAAATGTTAAAGAACTCACCAAACTCCACCCGAAAGACAAATAATCCAGCGAAGAAATGGGCAGAAAACATGAATAGACACTTCTCTAAAGAAGACATCCAGATGGCCAACAGGCACATGAAAAGATGCTCAATGTCACTCCTCATCAGGGAAATATAAATCAAAACCACACCCAGATACCCCCTCACGCCAGTCATAGTGGTGAAAATGAACAAATCAGGAGACTATAGATGCTGGAGAGGATGTGGAGAAACGGGAAACCTCTTGCACTGTTGGTGGGAATGCAAATGGTGCAGCTGCTCTGGAAAACAGTGTGGAGGTTCCTCAAAAAATTAAAAATAGATCTACCCTATGACCCAGTAGTAGCACTGCTGCTAATTTACCCAAGGGATATAGGAATGCTGATACATAGTGGCACATGTACCCCAATGTTTATAGCAGCACTTTCAACAATAGCCAAATTATGGAAAGAGCCTAAATGTCCATCAACTGATGAATGGATAAAGAAATTGTGGTTTATATATATACAATGGAATACTACTTGGCAATGAGAAAGAATGAAATATGGCCTTTTGTAGCAACGTGCCTTTTGTAGCACTCTCCAGAATGGAACTGGAGAGTGTTATGCTAAGTGAAATAAGCCATACAGAGAAAGACAGATACCATATGTTTTCACTCTTATGTGGATCCTGAGAATCTTAACAGAAGACCATGGGGGAGGGCAAGGAAAAAGAAAAGGGTAGAGAGGGAGGGAGCCAAACATAAGAGACTATTAAAAACGGTGAACAAAGTGAGGGTTGATGGGGGGTGGGAGGGTGGGTGATGGGTATTGAGGAGGGCACCTTTTGGGATGAGCACTGGGTGTTGTATGGAAACCAATTTGACGATAAATTTCATATTAAATAAGTAATAAAATGTTTTTATTTTTTTTTGAGAGACAGAGACAGAGCATGAGTGGGAGAGCGGCAGAGAGAGAGGGAGACACAGAATCTGAAGCAGGCTCCAGTCTCTGAGTTGTCAGCCCAGAGCTTGACATCAGCCTGAACTCACAAACCAAGAAATGATGACCTGAGCTGAAGTGGGACATTTAACTGTCTGAGCCACCCAGGTGCCCCAGGAGATGTCTGTTTTTAAAGATTTTTTAAAATGTTTATTTATTTTTAAGAGAGAATGAGAGAGACAGAGGGCAGAGAGAGAGGGGCAGAGAGAGTGACATACAGAATCTGAAGAAGCCTCCAAGCTCTGAGCTGTCAGCCACAGCCCCAGGTAGGGCTCAAATTTACGAATTGTGAGATCATGACCTGAGCCAAAGTCCAATGCTTAACCGATTGAGGCACCTAGGTGCCCCAAGATGAGATGTCCTTGATTGTTACCAATCTTTAGAAGGAAGCATCTAGTTTTTCACCATAAAGTATGATGTTAGGTGTGGATTTTTTATAGATGATCTTTATCAAGTTGAGAATGTTCCTCTCTATACATTTTTAATTAGAAAAAATCAAACAGATAATATACATGAGCACATTCTAAGTTCAAAGACCTCAATAAAGAGCTATATGATAAAATATTTCTTTTACTTTTTCTACAGCTCTGGTTCCCACTCCAAATCATGCTTATCATCTCAGAAGTGGTATTAATAGTTTTATGCATATTATTCCACTATATTCTACACACACACACACACACACACACACACACACACACACACTCAACTCTTTGGGGATTATTGTTTGGGTTTCCTTCTTTTATGAATAAAATGCTGTGCAAAAATGACATCTGTTGACTGGTCATTACATGCTAGGCACAATTCTTCATATATTCATGCACTCAACCCTCACAATACTACCTTTGATGTAGATGTTTTTAGCATTCTTATTTTATAAATAACTTAAAATATACTTATTTTATAAGTAATAAATAGAGAAAAGTTAAATAACTTGTCTCTATTAGACCAATACTGCTATTTCCAAGGTCAATTCTCAGTTCTCATCTTACTTGTTCTATTAGCTGTTAATAACCCCTACCTTTTTTATTTTGTTTTACATTTGGTTTCAAAGAAATCACCCTTTTCCAGTTTTTATATTTCACTGGTCATACTTATTTGGTCTTTTTTTTGCTGGTTCCACCTATTTTCACTGAATGAATGTTGGAGTACCTCAGGGCACACAATTTGGTTCTTTTCTGTTTTCTGTCTACAGTTATTCTTGAGTATCTCATCTAGTCTCCTGACTGAATACCATCTATATGCTGATAACTCCTGAAGTTATACTTCCGGCTCTGAGCTCTTTTTGAAATTCACATTTATGTATCCAGTCGCCTACTCCCATGTATCCAGCTGATATTTAATAGACAAGTAAAATCAACATGCCTCGAGTTGAACTTCTCATATTTCTCCTCTACCTGCTCCATCGACAATTCCCTTCAAGTTGTTAAAACTTTCTAAGTATTATGCAAGTGCATCTAATTGGCAGATTCTTATACATATACCAGAACCCCAACTTCAGGGGAATATTGAAAAAATTGTTCTTTATTTTATATCTTGTCCAAATAGAAAGGGGCTTAAAAGGAAGTTGAGAGAGCCAAACCAGGCATTTACCACTATCAGTTTACTTATTTATTTAAAAAGAAAAGCAAATTGAAAATTTTATAATTTGTTAACCAATGCCCTTGTTTTTAATTTTATTTGCTTTTCTTAGGTTTATTGTAATGTTTTTCTTCTAATTTTTTATTTTATTTTTTATTTTATTTATTTATTTTTAATATTTATTTATTTTTGAGAGAGAAAGAGAGAGACAGAGTGCAAGCAGGGGAGGGGCAGAGAGAGAGGGAGACACAGAATCTGAAGCAGGCTCCAGGCTCTGAGCTGTCAGCACAGAGCCGGATGTGGGGCTTGAACCCATGGACTGTGAGATCATGACCCGAGCTGAAGTCGGATGCTCAACCAACTGAGCCACTGAGGTGCCCCTTTCTTCTAAATTTTTTAAAAAGTAATCTCTATGCCTATAATGAGGCTTGAACTCATGACCCTGAGATCAAGAGTCACATGCCCTACTGACTGAGATAGCCAAGCACCCCATCTTCTAACTTTGTAAATTGGATGCTTAATTTATAGATTTTCCTGTTTCTTATTTTTATATGTGTAATTAGGGCTATGAATTTCTCACTGCTTTATGTGTATCCCATAAGTTCAGATATGGAGTGTTTCTATGATAATTTCTAATAATGTCTATAATTTCATGACAAGTTAATAGCTTTTTTTCAATTTCAATTTTTATTTCTCTGTGAACAGTTCTGTTTCTCTGTAAACATTCTAAAATTCTGAGATGACAGGGATTTATTTTTATTTCTTGTATTGTTATTAATGTATATATATATATATATTTGTTTTTGTTTTTAATACTGAAACCACTCTTGGTCTCTCACTCTTTTTTTTTTATTTACTGAAAGAGAGAGAGAGAGAGAGAGAGCAGTTTTACATTTAAGGGGCAGAAAGAGAGGGAAAAGGAGAATCCTAAGCAGGCTCCACTGTCAGTGCAAAGCTCCATAAAGGCTGGATAGGGAGCTTGATCTCATGAAGCATGAAATCGTGACCTGAGCCAGAGTCAGAGGCTTAACTGACTGAGCCACCCAGGAACCCCATATTAATGTATAGTTTTATTTCATTTTGACCAGAGAATGGTGCCTATATTATTTATACCTTTAACTTTTTGAGGTATTTTTATGACCTAGTATATGGCCAATTTTATGAATATTCCATGTTATGTGTCAAAATAAGATATATTGTTCCTTTCAGGACATAGAATTCACCATATATCCATATATATGCATCTCCTTATATCAATTAGATCTTTCCATATTTTTTATCACTTCATCTGTACTGAACTGAGGCTTGTAAAATAAAGTTTCCTATAACTAATGCATTTCTGTATAGTTCTTTTTAGAGTAATTGTATAATTTGATTTATGAAAGTAGATTTGATAGATAGAATTTAATAAATTTACCTTGGTATAATTTACTACTTTTGCTCTGAAGTCAATCCTAAATAATGTTAAATTTACAATTTCTTTTTTATTTGTATTTGCCTAATACCCTCTATCATTTGATGTTTAATATTTAGATTATATATGGCATAATGTTGGATTTTGCTTTGTTGTATATTTTGTAAGTCTGTTTCTGTAATTAAGAATGTTTTACTCATTTACAGGGGCGCCTGGGTGGCGCAGTCGGTTAAGCGTCCGACTTCAGCCAGGTCACGATCTCACAGTCCGTGAGTTCGAGCCCCGCGTCAGGCTATGGGCTGATGGCTCAGAGCCTGGAGCCTGTTTCCGATTCTGTGTCTCCCTCTCTCTCTGCCCCTCCCCTGTTCATGCTCTGTCTCTCTCTGTCTCAAAAATAAATAAACGTTGAAAAAAAAAATTAAAAAAAAAATGTTTTACTCATTTACATATGTTGACATAACCCTTTGCCAATTCCTATGTGCCACTATATTTAACACTAAACCTTTGATTTTAATTTTTTTCATAATATGGCTTATATTTTCTTTATTTTTTACTGTTTTTCTGATAACTGAAATGGTTTACATTTTTGTTCTAATGATTAACTTTATAACTTTACTTTTTTATTTCTTTAGACAATATCCTTTGACCTCTTGCTATGAACAATATTATAATTAATGTTTTCCCTTCTTTCTCCTTGTTCCCCTCCATTATTCAGTATTAACTTATTATTGGTTTTATTTTTATACCTATAAATGTACTTATATTTATTATTTGACTCATCAGCTCCAGGTGGCATAATCATATAACCAAGAGTAAGAGGTAAGGATAAAACCAGCATATTTTTATTTTTTTCCATCTTCTCTTTTTTCTTCTTATATCTTTTGTGGTATTATTTATATATTAATAGGATTTATAAAGTTTACTTTATAAATATTTGTTTTAATCCTATTCCTGCAATTTGATGGATTTAGTGTTCACTGCTAGTTTTTGGCCAAACTCCATCTTTTAATAATTTTTTTAGTAGGAGGTCATGGGAACCGAGTTCTTACATGTTCATGAAATTTTACTGTTGTCTTTTTATGTAAATGAGAGTTCAGTTGACTGTAAAATTCTTAGACTACTTTTTATGTCTTTGAAGATGTTGCAGGTATCGTTCACTGTCTCTTAATGTGAAATCTATGGAAAAAGCTGAGGACTGCCTGATAGTTTCTTTTAGAAGGCTTCATCTAGTGTTTTTTTCCTTGCTGTTCAAGATATTCTCTCTAAAATCCAATTACTTTACCAAGATATTTCTTAATGTTTGTCATTCTTTGTGAGCTTTTTCTGGAACTTTTTAGTAGGTAAATTAAAATCTAATTTTATTTCTTGTAAGCTTTCTTGAATTATTTATTCTTAATTATAAAATAATCTAAATAAACATAAAAATATAGAGAATAAAACAAGCATCTCCATATCTAGCACCCAGCTTTACCAAATCATATAGTTTTACTATATTTGTCTTAGTTTTATTTTATTATTTTATTTTATTTTATTTTATTTATTTATTTATTTTTTTTTTAATTTTTTTTTTTTTCAACGTTTATTTATTTTTGGGACAGAGAGAGACAGAGCATGAACGGGGGAGGGGCAGAGAGAGAGGGAGACACAGAATCGGAAACAGGCTCCAGGCTCTGAGCCATCAGCCCAGAGCCCGACGCGGGGCTCGAACTCACGGACCGTGAGATCGTGACCTGGCTGAAGTCGGACGCTTAACCGACTGCGCCACCCAGGCGCCCCTTATTATTTTATTTTAAATTTCATTTTCTGTTTTTGGAAATACAATACAGTTGAAGCCCCAAAACTCATAATTCTACTCCCTCTGACCTCTTCAGGAGTAGTTATTACTCACAATTATGTAGTTTTCATTTCTTTGCACATTTTTATCAATTACCATGTATGTAAATAATACATATGTAGTATTTTGCATGTTATCAAACTTTACATAAGTATTACAGGACACATATTATTTGTACCTTGTTTCAACAGAACTTTGTTTTAGATTTGGTCACATCAATATATGTGCTGTATGTGCCATAATTTATTCTATTATCCTTTTTCTCCATTAAAAACACTGTAATGAAAGAATGCTATAATGAACATTCTTACAGTCTCCTTGAAGATATGTGAACTTTTTTCTTGGCTTTAGCTAGAAATGAAATTGCCAGTGTTTAGTAAATACACATCTTCATTATTTAATGGATATTGCCAAATTTCCCTCAAACGATTTAACATTCTACATTTCTACCAGCGTTATATGTGCATTTCTAGTACTTCATATCTTGGCCAATGCTTATTGTTTTCAAATTTGAAAGTTTTTCCCAGCTGATGAGTGTGAAGTTAATTGTATCTCGTGTTATAATTTGCATTGCCCAGATATCTAGCAAGAGTGAAAATTATTTTTCATATTGTTAATGTTCATTTGGGTTTTCTCTTTTGTAAATTGCCTGTTCATAAACTTTCTCCAGTTTTTTTTATTGTTTGTCACTTTATTAGTAATTCATAGGAGTTCTCTTTGTGTCATGTTGAAGAAATCATACTACCCCAGGATTAAGAAAATATTCTGCTTTATTTTCTTCAAAAAATTTGCTTTTCACATAGAAGTTTTTTTTTTTTTTTTTTTTTTTTAACTTATCTGGAGTGTGTGTGTGTGTGTGATAAGATAGGGATATAATTTTGTTTTTTTTTTTCCATATGATAACCCATTGTTCCAGAATTATTCATTAAATAATCTCTCATTTCCCTTGATTTTTCTTGCTCAGTATGTATATATTTAATCTTATATATGAGTTTATTACTATATTTATGAGGTAACTTTTGAATACTTTTTTTAAGGCTTATTTATTTGTTTTGAGAGAGAGAGTGTGTGAGCAGGGGAGGGGGGAGAGAGAGAGAGAGAGAGAGAGAGAGAGAGAGAATCCCAAGCAGGCTCCATGCTGATAGTGTGGGCTTGAACTCCCAAACTGTGAGATCATGACCTAAGCCAAAATCAAGAGTCCGGCGCTCAACAGACTGAGCCACCCAGGTGCCCCCTTTTCAATACCTTTTATACTGGAAGTTTTGGGAAAAGTAGACAAAATAATAATGAATACCCATGTACCTATCTCCCAAATCAACAACCATCAACCCTTGGCCATTTCTATCCTATTTAAGTTTTATTCATTTCCTCTGATATCATATTATTTTTGAGGGAAATCGCAGCCACCCTATACTTAATATCAATGCTGTTATATACCAACTTTTCATATACTTTCATTTATATTTCTGTATTCTGCTTCGTTTGTATATTACACAATCCAGATGACAATAAAACACTATGTTAATTATAACAGCTTCATAAGCTTTTCTATCTGTTAACAAAATTTCCTCTTGTCAAAATCCCATAAAATCTTGTTAAAATTGTTATTGTAATTTTTTAAATTTATATTTTAAATAAGGAATAATTGATAACTTTATGATTTTGAGAATCTTTCCTTCCATGAATGTAGTTCAAATTTTAAGTTATCCAATTCTTCTTGCTCTTTAGTAATGTTTGGTAATCACTGACAAAAAAACCTTTTACAACTTTTGCCATATATATATATATATATATATATATATATATATATATATAGTTATAGTTTTCATTGCTGTTAGAAATAGGATATCTTGGGGTGCCTCGGCAGCTCAGTCAGTTGAGCAACAACTCTTGATTTTGGCTCAGGTCATGATCTCGCAGTTTGGGATATCAAGCCCCATGTTGGGCTCTGTGCTGACAGTGTGGAGCCTGCTTGGGATCTCTCTGTCCCCCTCTCTCTCTGCCCCTCCTCTGCTCATACTCACATGCTCTCTCTCTCTTTCTCTCTCTCTTAAAATAAATAAATAAACTTAAAAAAAGAAATAGGATGTCTTTTTTCTTCCCACTGTTGAATTTTGTATGGTATATTGTAATATTTTATAAGTTGCTGTTTTATTCCATAATTTGCTGAAGTTTCCTATTAGTTTTAATAATATTCTGTGGATTCTCTTAGGTTTTCTATGAGACAATGTATCACATGCAGAAGAAAATGTTTGAGTCCTTCTTTTGTAATTTCTACACCTATTATTATTATTATTATTATTTGCTATGATACATGGTTAGGGCATTCAGTCTAATATCAAACAGAAGTAGTGATAGGGGGAATCTTTGCTTATTTCTGATTTTAATAGAAATGCTTCTACATTTTCATTATTATATGTGATATTAGCACTACTTTGATAACTATCTTTTATTAAATTAAAAGATAGCTCTTCTATTACTACTTGCAAATAACGCTTTTTACTATATCATATATAGAAATGTTGAATTTTAGTAAGTGTTTTCTCCCCATTATTAAGATGATAAGATAGTTTTTCTTTAAACAGTTAATATGTATTAATATATAATAAATAATATAAATATAATTATATTTATTTTATTTTTATTCCTGGGATAAACTCTACTTGGTTGTTTTTGGTAAATATTGTTCAATTTTATTTATTTGTGATTTTTTCATCTGTATTAATCAGTGAGATTAATGAATATCTTTTAAGATAGAAATTTGGCAGCCCATTTTAAAATATTGTGATTAGTTGTTAGAGATGTATCCTTGTTTTGTCAAAGATAGAAATTGCATTTATGTTTCTTCTTACTGCTTTTGAACAATTTATGTGGACAGCTATTTTATAGGAAAATCCTAAGTTTTTCTTTTTTTGTGTTTTTTTTATTCAGATTTTAATATCAGTATTCCTTAGAATGATAAAAGTAATGCAAAGCTTTTCTTTCTAATTCTGTGACAGTTTAAATAGAATTAGAAGTATATACATTTTGAATAACATTTGAAATGATTTAGTGATGGGGTGCCTGGATAGCTCAGTCTGTTAAGCATCTGACTTTGGCTCAGGTCATGATCTTGCAGTTCATCCCCACATCCTGCTCTGAGATCAGTGCTGAGCCTGCTTCAGATCCTTGTCTCCCTCTCTCTTTACCCCTCCCCAAGCTTCCTCACTCTCAAAAATAAGTTAAAAACATAAAAAAAAAAAAAAAAGAAATTGGGGTACCTGAGTGGCTCAGTCGGTTGAGCGTCCAACTTCAGCTCAGGTCATGATCTCATAGTTTGTGGGTTCAAGCCCCGCATCAGGCTCTGTGCTGACGGCTGGCTCAGAGCCTGGAGTCTGCTTCAGATTCTGTGTCTCCTTCTTTCTCTGCCCCTCCCCCGCTCACGCTTTGTCTCACTCTGTTTCTCAAAAATAAATAAAATGTAAAAAAAAAAAAAGAAGAAAAAAAAGAAATGATTTAGTGGTGAAATGGTTTGGACCTGGTTCACTTATAGAGATTGCTCTTTGAGAGTGTTCTCAATTGAGTTTGTGTCTTACCCATATATGCATTTCTAACTCCTAATGGGGTACCTAGTAGGCACCAGATACATAATGTGTATATTTGATTAGAATGTTAGTGACCAACCTTCAGGCACAGGAATATTCTTCCTGACACTTATTATTGCCTAAAATTCCAAAATTATATCACTTTGACCTAATTTCCTTAAAAAGTCAGGGGTGCCTAGCTGACTCAGTCAGTTGAGTCTCTGACTCTTAATTTTGGCTTAGGTCATGATCTCAGGGTCATGGGATCCCTGCTTGGGATTCTCTCTCTCTCTCTCTCTCTCTCTCTCTCTCCCTCCCCCTGTCCCTCCCCC
The DNA here is from genome assembly GCF_018350155.1 of Leopardus geoffroyi. NCBI lineage: Eukaryota > Metazoa > Chordata > Mammalia > Carnivora > Felidae > Leopardus > Leopardus geoffroyi. The sequence goes on along the minus strand of NC_059332.1, from coordinate 28,159,545 downwards.
TCTTGCTCACATGTGCACATGCACACTCTCTCTTTTAAAAATAAAGTCATTGTCTTCTGTGAAATGATAGCAGTTCATAAAGTTATAACATAATAAGCCTTGTTTGTCATTTTTACTTTCAGTGTAAATGACCTGCTTAGATACTTTCCTAATTCTTGAAATTAGAATTTAAATGGAGTGTGAAATTTAAATGGACTGCATAGGTTATAGCAGCCATTTTAAAAGAAATAGGGATGAGAAAGAAATAGGGATGGGAAAGAAATAAGGATGGGTTTGGGAGAGAGAAAGAGAGAGAAGAGGAGGAGAGATAAAGGATGAGAAGAAGGAAACACAGTGTCTATGGAGTTAAGGAATGCTTGCTAACAAGTGGAGAAAGAACACAGAAATCAAATAAAATACCAACTTTGCAACTTTGTTTATTTCACAGTTTTACCCAGAATTGACCTTATGCTATATGGCATTGGATTTCTTGATTAGGTAAGGCAAATATTTTTCCCGGGCATATTCAATTTCAGCCATTTTGTTTTTCTAAACTTCCTGCCTCAAACCTTCTTCATTCTGTTCTTCTTCTTGACTAAGTATTTCCCCCTTCCTGCTCTATTATAGGCAGACGACTTAACTTTCCAGAACATGACTTTTTAAAGCCAAATTATCATAATTCGTAATGAAATTTTACCTTCATTTAGAAGAGTTTTAAAAGGAATGTAATACTGGAATTTTTTTAGATGAGCTTCCTACTAAAATCAAAAAAGATATTGCTTTCATTTTATTGAAATTTTTGGTCAGTTTATTTTTTCTAAATAAAGTACTTTGAACTATTTTATCTCATTAACTTTAAAACCACTATATGACCATTTCAAGGCCAGAGGTAGTTCTATTCCCAAGGGGATGGCACTGAAAAAAAATCCCTCTATAGGGGCTAGGGCACCACCCAACAAGTACTATCTCCTTTATGCACTTGTACAGTATAAAAAATGGATGGAGTCAATAGCATGAGTTAGCTCATAAACACAACTGAATTGATCAGATTAGCCAGTCACTGACAACAATGATAGTTCTAGGGAAATAGAACATAGAAGAGGTCAACATGTGTTCACTAATAGGACATGTTTGTTTGCAATGAAAATTATGAGAGTACTGAATAACCTTTTCTTGTCTTTGTCAGAGCATTTGAGGGCTGTGGGGGTTTTAATGGGAGAGAAGTGAAGTGGAGTGAGAGGGTGGCAGCAACAGCAGTAGGCCCCCCCCTCCTTGACCTGCTTCACCTTGTTGTCTGGCTCTGGGTGGCGATTTTCTAGTGATAACGTCAAGGAAAGGTTTTTATTTCACAGTGTTCTGGGTATCTTTTGTTGGGCCTCCAGGTCCTCTCTCCACTCTTTTCCCTGCTGCCCTGCTCCTAAGAAGGTAAGCCATCTGTTCTGTGTCAAGGAAATTGCTTGTGAAAACACCAAAAGAGTGAAGTTGGGCTTTTTATCTTCCAGCTCCATTCAGGACCACATGATTTGGCTGTATCAGCTTATCAAGGCCACAGTTCTTTCTATATAGCTCTCTTCATATAGCTATTCTCTCTGCTTTCCTGTAATAGAACTTGCTCCTTGAAAGCTAGGAGTGGTAATGGCTGTCTATTGTTGTATGTTGAAATGAGATACTTCATTATTCCTAATGGGCTTATCTAAACTACTCCCATGCCATCCATCTGTCTATTTATCTATTCATCAAATATCTATCTACTCATCTATTTATCTATTAATCATTTATCCTCTATGTATCTATGTTTTTGAAAAAAATATGTTTATTTATTTTTGAGAGAGAGAGAGAGACAGAGTGTGAGCAGGGGAGGGGAAGAGAGAGAGGGAGACACAGAGTGCGAAGTAGGCTCCAGGCTCTGAGCTGTCAGCACAGAGCCTGATGTGGGGCTCGAACCCAGGAGCTATGAGATAATGAACTGAGCCGAAGTTAGAGGCTTAACTGATTGAGCCACCCAGGCGCCCCTGTATCTCTGTTTTTGTTCAAATCTTTTGAAGTAGTTCTTTTATTAAACTTCCCTCAATTACTCCATTTGAGTATGATGTCTATAACATCTGATTGACATAGTAATTGGTACCAGAAATGGCCCTGGGAACAAAACCCTCAAAATGAAATTCTGGCATTGGTTTGCTCATATATTAGAGGGCTATACAACAACTTTGCTAGGGGGAAATAAGACTCTGGTCAGCTGTAGCATATTGTGACATCACAGTCACTCAAATCCCCAGTGGTGGCATGAGATGAAGTACAGGTGGAGGACTAGCAATAGGGAGATCAAATGGCCCTGGTCATTATGGCAACAGTGATACTAAGGATTGTAAGGTCAGCTGGCTGTTTCTGTTGGCATTAGAAAATGTAAAAAGAGAAAAGGAGAAATTGAAGATTGTGATTATTATCACTATTTACTCAGAACACACCCAGACAATTAGAAAGTTTGGAAGCTTTATAGAAGTTCATATTTTGCAGACACACAGCAGATATGGCTGAGGTACAAACCCTGATGATGTATGGGTTGCAGAATTGCAGCACCAAATGGTGTATAGCCCTATGGGTCTTTAAGTTAATGGCACTTGTGGGGAATAAGTGGGACCCCAAGATAAGTAATGGGGCCATTTGGGCAGACACAGAGAAGGCTAAGAAGTTTAAACCTCCAAATCCCCCTGAACTCTTGCCATTAGGCAACCCCTTCCCATACATAAGTGTTCTCTATGAATGTGCCCAAGGAATTTGCTAATAAAAGGATACTGATTCTCCTCAGCTATATGTTCCTACCAGCCCTGATTGCCTCCAGGCCCATATGAGAGTTAGATCCCAGTAGAACCCAGATGGAGGAACACAAAACCTATTTTTGTAGGAGATAGCCTATCCACCAAAAGAGTTATAAGATCTTGCCAGTTTTTATCTGCTAGAGCTTGGGGGGAATGTATGGGAATGTATTTTAAGGGTATGAGGCCAATAAAAATGAAACATAAGGGTTGTTTAGGCTGTATTTATTGTAATAGATGTATACATTTGTGATTTGGAATTTAATGTGTTGGCTTGAGTCTACTAGATTGAGTAATTGAAACCTGGACTCAATAGTGACCTGGAGTTAGAGAGATTCTAATACTTCCCTAATGGCTCAGGAAAATAAAAAAGTTGAAATGTACCTATTGAGTACAACTTGATTAGTTAGCTTCTAATCAGGTCTCTTTCTCCCTCCTTCTCCCCCTCTCCTTCCCTGGCAGGGCCTAGAGGATGTTCCTTTAATGGAGACATTTAGCTAGCAAAGGAGAACCAGCATTTTTGAAAAACTCCACGTGACTGACATCTATAGGCCAGAGATGATGGTGGAAAATGTTTCACCTAGAAGTGGCAGATGGCAGTTGATGGTGCTTAAGTGGCAGAGGCAAGTTGGGCAGAATTACAAAGAAGCCACAGGATGAGTGGTAGCCATGAATCTACAATAATGGCTAATTGATCTAACTGCTACAAATGAAATTGATGGGAAGCATATCAAGGATATAATGTATATCAGAGGAAAAATTCTAATTTTGGTGGGCAGAAATCCAACCTAAATCATTGTGGTGGGGATCCATGTCCTAATACTAGTGCCTACACCTAAGGCAGTTCCCAGACCCAAGCTTCTAGAATGAAGGAAAAAACATTCTCTTAAAAGAAGGACCCTGCAAGGTGGCCCTAGACATATTTTGTCATTCTCCCCCCAGGCTTTCCTAAAAATACCTGTCATTCATCAGGGCGACTGGACATTGGGAGAAATGGAGATATCCAGATGTCTTGTAGATTATTTGATAGTGGCTTCCAAGTAACCTGAAACCCCACCATGGTCCGCCAGTTAGAGTGGAAGTTTAAGAAAGTCAGGTAATTGAAGAATCTTGGTCCAAGTCTGTCCCAGTGAGGCCAGTAGGACCACAGTTTTTCCCCCAGGCCAAGAATGTATGTAGAGAAGAATATACTTAATTATATATATAATTAGTATCTGACAGAATCTTCACTTTTGTTCTCTGGTGAAAAGATGAAGTGGAAGGGCCTGGAAATGTGCCTATTTTCTTGTTCATTGCATAAAAAAACAGTATAAACCAAAATCAATAATGGAGCTCTGGGTGAATTTCAGAGATTTCAAAGACTTGAAATATGTATGATAGTGATTTCCACTACATCCCAATTTAATTAGCCTCTTAATCTTAATTCTGCTATGCAAAATCCAGATGATTCATGGAGAATACCTGTAGATGAGTTGTAATTGAACTTTAGTAAGCATCAGAATCACCGCAGGGTCATTAAAACACAGATTCCTGGGTTCCATCCCTAGAATTTCTGATTTAGCAGGTCTGGGGTAAAACCTAAGAATTTCCATTTCTAACAGGTTCTAGGTGATAGTAATCTTGCCGGTCCTGAGACCACTCTTTGAAAACTTCTGTCAAAGATATCCAAATTTATTAAGATGGAAATGCTAATTTCATTTGCTTATTTCCTGCCATATGATATACAGCATTAAACTACATTAAAAAAAATTCCCCATTCTTGAAAACAAAAGTACTTAAAGTAATTTGCCTTTTTGAGGTCATATATCCTTTCTCTCATGCTTCTGCTCACTGTCATAATGTAAACTGAAGGGAAATTCATTATTCTGATATCCCATAGACCAACAAGGTGGCTCATCATATTGATGATATTATGCTAGTAGACCTAGAGGGCAGGAAATATCAAGCATTCTAGATACCTTGATGACACATATACGTGGCAGAGAGTAGGAGATAAACTCTGCAAAAGATAAGGAACCTAATAAATTAGTGATGTGTTTAGAGATCTTGTGGTCTGGCATATATTGGAATATAACCACAAGAATAAGAGATAAATTGATGTACCTTATACTGCCTACCATGAAGAAAGAATTATGGTGCTAGTGGGATTTGAAAACTTTGTGCATCACATTTTAGGGTGTGGTTATGGCCCAGTTAGTGGGTAGTCCATAAATAAACCTTTTGTTTTTTCAGCCTGGATGAAGTATAATTTGTACAAGGTAAAATTAATTAAATTGATGAATTTTTACAAATGTGTTCAATTGTGTAACAACCACGAGACAACCAAAATCATGATATAGAACTTCTCCATCATCCTGAAATGTTCCATTGGGATTTCACTCAATCCCTTTACCCCACCCACTTATCCCTCATCTGCCTTCTATTTATGGTTTTGGCTTTTCTAAACTTCCATATAATGAGATCACACTGCATGTAAATCCTTTAAATATGACATATTTTTCTCAGCCTGGGTTTCTGAGCCTGGGTGGCTCAGTCAGTTGGGCGTCTGACTACAGTTCAGGTCATGATCTCATGGTTGGTTCCTGGGTTCCTGAGTTCGAGCCCCACGTCTGGCTCTGTGCTGACAACTCAGAGCCTGGAGCCTGCTTCAGATTCTGTTTCCCTCTCTTTCTGCCCTTCCCCCGCTAACACTCTGTCTGTGTCTCTCAAAAATGAATAAACGTTAAAAAAAATTTTAAAAAAATTTTAAAAGAAATTCACAAGCTGATTTTCTTTTTTTCTTTTTTAAATGCTTATTTTTGAGAGAGAGAGAGGGCAAGGGGGTAGAGAGAGAGGGAGACACAGAATCCAAAGCAGGTTCCAGGCTCTGAGCTGTCAGCACAGAGCCCTATGTGGAGCTCAAACTCATGAACTACAAGAACATGATCTGAGCTGAAGTCAGATGCTTAACCGACCGTGCCACCCAGGCGCCTCCACGAGCTGATTTTCAACATGGCTGTAGCACTTTATACTTTTATTTTATTTTTTAAAATATTATTTATTTTGAGTGAGGAAAAGAGAGCAGGGGAGGGGCATAGAAAGAGGAAGAGAGACAGAATCTCAAGCAGGCTCCATATGCCATGTGGAGGCCCGATCAGGGGCTTGATCCCACCACCTTGAGATCATGACCTGAGCCAAAATCAAGAGTCTGACACCCAACTGAGCCACCCAGGCACCCTGGATGTAGCACTTTAAATTCTCACTAGCAGTGTATAACATTTATAGGTGCTCTACATTTCCATCAGAATATGGTATTGTTAGTTTATTATTTTTTTAAATTTCAGTTATTCTCAAAGATGTGCAGTAGTATCACATTTTGGTTTTTATTTGTATTTCCATAATAACTGAAGATTTTGAATATCTTTATCATCTATATATCTTCTTTGGTGAAATGTCTGTTCAATTTTTGTATCTATTAAAGTTTTCTTATTGTTGAAATTTGAGAGTTTGTTAAACATTCTGGATACACATCCTTTGTTAAATACATGATTTGCAAATATTTTCTCCTAGTCTATGGCTTGTCTTTTCATTCTCTTGACAGTCTTTTACAGAGAAAGTTTAAAATTTTGATGAAGCCTAATTTATGGATTTTTTTCTTTTATGGATTATGCTTTTGGTGTCATGGTTGAAAAGTTTTTGCCTAACCCCATGTCATGAAGATATTGTTCCTGTATTTTCTTTTAAAAGTTTTACATTTAGATCTATAATATATTTTGAGTTAATTTTCAGATAAGATGTGATGTATAGGTCAAGTTTCATTTTTGTTTTTTTTTATATGGATGCCCATTTGTTCCTGCACAGTTGGTTCAAAATATTCATTCTCCACTGAATGGCTTTTGCACTGTTATCAGTTACCTATTGACCACCTTTGTGTACTATTTTCAGACTTCCTATTTGAATTCATTGCTATAGTTACCTATCCTGTCACCAATTTCACACTGGAATGATTATAAATAGTAAGTCTTTAAATCAGGTGGTGTGAGTTCTTCAAGTTCGTTATTATTTTTCAAAATTGTTTTGATCATTGTTGTTCTTTTGCTGTTCCCTATAAATTTTAAGATTAGCTCATCTATGCAAAAGTCCCCACTGTAATTTAGATTGGGGTTATATTGAATATATATATCATTTTGAGAAGAACTGATATTATAGCCATATTGAGTCTTCTGATCCATGAGCATGGTGTAACTTTCTATTTATTCAGGTGATCTTTAAATTATGTCAGCAATGTTTGGTTTTATAGTTTTAATGTATAGACCTTGCACATTTTTGTTAAATTTATTCTTAAGTATTTCACACATTTTAATGCTATTATAAAATATTAAAAATTTTCAATATCCAATTGTTTGTAATTAGTATATAGAAACACAACTGAGTTTTGTATATTGACCTTGAATTCAGTGACTTTGCTTAATTCATTTAATAAGTCTAGAAATATTTTAGTACATTCATGGGGTTTTCTATGTAGACAACCATGTTGTCTGAAAATAGGGAGAATTTCTTTCATTCTTTCCAATATGATTGTCTTTTGTTTCTCTTCCTTGCCCTAATGCATTGGTTGGGACTTCCAGTACAATGTTGATTAGGAACAATGAAAGAAGACATGTTTATCTTGTTCCTGTTCTTAGAAGGAAAGCATTCATTCTTTGTCCATTAAGTATTATGTTAGGTGTAGGTTTGTCATTGATGTTCTTTATCACATTTAGGTTATTTCCTTCTATTGCCTATCTGCTAAGTTTTTAATGTGAATGAAAGTGGAATCTTATTAAATACATTTTCTTCATTTAGATAATTATGGTTTTTCCTCTCTGCTAATGTGTTAAATTACATTGATTGAGTTTTGAATGTTCAAACTTGCATTCTTGAGATTACCACCACTTAGTCATGTTGTCTTACTTTTTAAAAAGTGTTAAAACTGAGAATAAACTGAGTGTTGATGGGGGGGTGGGAGGGAGAGAAGGGTGGGTGATGGGTATTGAGAAGGGCACCTGTTGGAATGAGTGCTGGGTGTTATATGGAAACCAATTTGACAATAAATTTCATACTAAAAAAATAAAAAATAAAAAGGGTTGCTTGATTCAATTTGTTAACATTTTGTTGAGAATGTTTCCATCTATGTCCATAAAAGACATAGGTCTAGATTTTTATTTTCTTATTAATGTCTTTGATTTTGGTATCAGGTAATGTTGGCCTTATAAAATAAGTTGGGAAATGTTCCCTCTTCTTCTGTTTTCTGGAAGAGTTTATGTAGAATTGGTATTACTCATTCCCTCAACGTTTGGTTGAGTTGAATAATGGAGATATCTAGGCCTGTATATTCTCTCAAGTGTATTTTATTAATTTGTCTTTCAATGAAAGATATTTCCTTGTCCATTCAAGTAAAATTTTAAAATTCATTTGCATAAAATTGTTTATAATATTCCTGTATCATCCTTTCAATGTCTGTAGGATTTATAGAAAAGTCCCCTCTCTCATTTTTATTGTTAGTGATTTGTGTCTTCTCTTTTCTTTCTGATCAGCCTAACTAGAGGTTTATTAATTTTGTTGAGTTTCTCAAATTGACTTTTGTTTTCACTGAATTTCTCTTTTGTGTTTGTTTTCTATATTATTGCCTTATAATTTACCAATATTCTTTCTTTTCTTCTACTTCTTTTGGACCAATGGGAAGAAAAGTTGGAGAAATTGGAGAAATTCTTCAGGAAATTGGAGGAGAATGAAGTCCCTCTACCTGTTTGCACCTCCTGTCATATATCATTCTCTGAATTCTAGGAATTCCTCTTCAGGTAAAAGAATAGTGAGAACTTCCCGCTGTCATTAGCACTAAGATACTAAATCACCCCTTGTTGACATTCCTAAACACCATCCACACATTTATAATGGCCTCTTCATTAAACTCTCCTTACCCAGTATTTGATTTCTTGATGTTTCCTGTCTGCTGATACAGATAAGTTTTTACAATTAATTAATTAGCTAATGGATTTCAAATAGGATGTTTTCAGGTTCACAGCAAAATTGAGTGGAAGGTACCCATCTGAGCCTGGAACTTTCTTTTTTGGGAGGTTATTAATTAATGTTTCAATTTCTTTAATGTATGCTGGCCTATTCAAATTGTTATTCTTGTGTGAGTTTTGGTTAACTGTTATCAGGGAATTCCTAAATTTTATGTAGGTTATCAAATTGATGGGCATAGAATTATTCATAATATTTTTTTAATGTTCATAGGATCTGTAGTAATGACTTCTCTTTCATTTATTTTTTATTTTATTTAAAGTTTCTGTTTGCTTTTGTTTTTATCAAAGTAATACAAGCACAGAAAAATAGAATTGTGCAAATAGAAAAAGCAGAAGTATTCCCACTCCATCCCTTCTCAGACACCCTTAAAGCAACAAAATTCTTTTATAATTATTTACTTCATTCCATTATGTGGATGTATCATTATTTAATAAATTTCCTTAAGAAGTTTGGATCATTGACATTCTTCCCCACCCCTGCATTTTATTTTGGAAATTTTCAAATAAATCGGAATGTTGAAAACTTTTACAGTGGGCACCCATGTCTGCACTACTTAGGTTCTTCCCCTTAACGTGTTACTATACTTGTTTTATTATATATACATCTACTCAATGATCCATCCTCTATCCACCCATCAATCCATCAATTTTTTGATGCATTTCAGACTAATTTAGAGACATTATTTATACTTCCTCCCAGATGCTTCAGTCTGTATGTGATTGACAGGAGTTCAATATTTGTCCATGATTCTTTTTTGTTTTTGTTTTTGTTTTTTAATATGAAATTTATTGTCAAATTGGTTTCCACACAACACCCAGTGCTCATCCCAACAGGTGCCCTCCTCAATGCCCATCACCCACCCTTCTCTCCCTCCCACCCCCCATCAACCCTCAGTTTATTCTGTTTTTAAGACTCTCTCATGGTTTGGCTCTCTCCCTCTCTAACTTTTTTTTTCCCACTCTTATGTGTATCCTGAGAAACTTAACAGAAGACCATGGGGGAGGGGAAAGAAAAAAAAAGTTAGAGAGGGAGGGAGCCAAAACATAAGAGACTCCTAAAAACTGAGAACAAACTGAGGGTTTTTTGGGGGTGGGAGGGAAGGGTGGGTGGGTGGGTGATGGGTATTGAGGAGGGCACCTGTTGGGATGAGCACTGGGTGTTATATGGAAACCATTTGACAATAAATTTCATAAAAAAAAAAGGATCATACCCATGATAGTGTAAGATTTATTTTAGGGATGAATAGATGGCTCAACACTAGCAAATCAGTCAATGTGATACACAACCTCAACAAAATTAAGGATAAAAATCATATGATCATCTCAATAGATATAGAAAAATCATTTGACAAAATTCAACATCAATTTATTATAAAAACTTTCAACAAAGTGGGTGGAGAGGGAATGTACATCAACATAATAGAGGCTATATATGACAAGTCCACAACTAATACTCAATGGTAAGAAGCTGAAAGTCTTTTCTCTAAGATCAGGAACAGACAACGATGCCCATCATTGCCACTTTTATTCAACATAGAATTGGAAGTCTTAGAGCAATTAGGCAAGAAAAATAAATAAAAGGCATCCAAATTGAAAAGGAAGTAAAACTGTCATTATTGTCATTTTTAAATAAGTTTTTAATTTTAATTCCAGTATAGTTAACATACAGTGTAATATTAATTTCAGGTGTATAGAATACTGATTCAACAGTTCTATACATTGCTCAGTGCTCGTGATAAGTGTAATCTCTAATCCCCATTGCCTATTTTATCCTTCCCCTTACTTACCTTATCCCTGCTAACCATCAGTTAGTTCTCTATAGTCAAGAGTCTGTTTCTTGGTTTGTCTTTCTTCTTTTTTCTCCCCTTTCCTTGTTTGTTTTGTTTCTTAAATTCCACATAGGAGTGCAATTATATGGTATTTGTCTTTCTCTGACTGGCTTATTTCACTTAGTATTATACTCTCTAGCTCCATCCATGTCATTGCAAATGGCAAGATTTCATTATTTCTTATGGCTGAATAATATTCCATTACCTATTTATATCACATCTTTATTCATTCATCTTGGGCTGCTTCCATAATTTGGCTATTGTAAATAATGCCTTTAATAAACATAGAGGTGCATGTATTCCTTTGAATTAGTGTTTTTGTATTTTGGGGGGTAAATACCTAGTACTGCAATTACTGGATTATAGGGTATTTTATTTTTAACTTTCTGAGGATGCTCTATACTGTTTTCTACAGGGGTTTCACCAGTTTGCACCCCCATCAACAGTGCACCATGGTTCCTATTTCTCTACATCCTCGTCAATGCTTGTTGTTTCTTGTGTTTTTTATTTTAGCTATACCAACATGTGTAAGGTGATATCTCGCTGTAGTTTTGATTTGCATTTCCCTGATTATGAGTGATGTTGAGCATCTTTTCATGTGTCTTTTTTTTTTTTTTTAATTTTTTTTTTCAACGTTTATTTATTTTTGGGACAGAGAGAGACAGAGCATGAACGGGGGAGGGGCAGAGAGAGAGGGAGACACAGAATCGGAAACAGGCTCCAGGCTCTGAGCCATCAGCCCAGAGCCTGACACGGGGCTCGAACTCCCGGACCGTGAGATCGTGACCTGGCTGAAGTCGGACGCTTAACCGACTGCGCCACCCAGGCGCCCCTTCATGTGTCTTTTGACTGTCTATATGTCTTCTTTGGAGAAATGTCTTTTCATGTCTTTTGCCTACTTTTAAATTGGATTATTTGTTTTTGGGTGTTGAATTTTATAAGTTCTTTATGTATTTTGGAGACTAGCCCTTTATCGAATATGTCATTTGCAAATATCTTCTCCTGTCCAGTAGGTTGTCTTTTAGTTTTGTTGATTATTTCCTTTGCTGCGCACAAGCTTTTTATTTTCAAGAATAAAGCTGTCACCATGTTCAGGTGTTAATTTTTCTTTAACTGTTTGGTAGAATTCACCTGTGAAGCCATCTGTTACTGAGGTTTTCTTTGTTGGGAGGTTTTGATCACTGATTCAGTGTCCTTACTTTTTATTGGTCTGTTCAGATATTCTATTTCTTAATGATTCAGACTTGGTAGGTTGTATGTTTCTAGGAATTTACCCGTTTATTCTAGGTTGTCCATTTTTGGGTGTATAATTTTTGATAGTAGTCTCATGACCCTCTGAATGACTGTGGTGTCAATGGTAATGTCTGCTTTTTAATTTCTAATTTATTTGAGTCCTCTGTTTCTGTTTCTGTAAATTTATCTAAAGTTTATTTATTTTATCTTAAAAAACCCAGCTCTTAGTTTTGTCTATCTTTTATATTTTTCTCTGTTCTATATTTCAATTATTTCTGCTCTCATTCTTGTTTTCTCCTTTCTTCTGTTCATTTGGTAGCTTGTTATTATTTTTCTTGGTAATTGACATATAAAACTAGGTTCTTTGAACTCTTTCTGTTTACTTAATGTAAGCATTTATTGTTATAAACTTCCCTCATAGCACTGCTTTTGCTAAATCTCATAAATTTTGGTATGTTGGGCTTCCATTTTTATTTGTTTCAAGATATATTTCGATTTACCTTTGATTTCATTGTTGATTCATATGTTGTTCAGGAATGTGTTGTGTAGTTCCCACATGTTTGTGAATTTTCCAAACTTCCTTCTGTTACTGATTTCTACTTTCATACCATTGTGGTTGGAAAATATACTTGGTATAATTCAATTTTCAAAAATTTCCTGAGACTTGTTTTGTGACACAACATATACTCTATCCTGGAAAATATTCCATGTACACTTAAGAAAAATTTATATTCTACTGCTATCAGATGGATTGTATGTGTCTCTTAGTTTCATTTGGTCTAAAATGTATTTCAGGTCCAATGTTTCCTTACTGATTTTCCATCTCAATTGTCCAAATGTTGTTGAAAGTGAAATATTTAAGTCCCCTACTATTATTGTATTGTCTATTACTAACTTCAGCTCTGTTTGTGTTTGCTTAAGATATTTAGGTGCTCTGATGTATGAAGATATATTTACAATTTTATATCTTCTTGATGAATTGACTCCTTTATCAATTTATAATGGCCTTAGTCTCTTATCACAGTGTTTTACTTAAAGCATATTTATGTAATATAAGTTTGGCTACCCCTCCTCTCTTTTGGTTTCTGTTTGCATGGAATATCTTTTTCCACCTCCTCACTTTGATCCTATGTGTGACCTTATAGGCAGCATATGTTTGGGTCTGATTTTTTAAAAAATCAGTTCAGTCAAACAAATAAATAAATAAATAAATAATCAGTTCCACCATTCTATACCCTTTGACTTCAGAGTTTAATCCATTTACACTTAAAGTAATTATTGGGGTAAGGACTTAGTACTGCCATCTTGTTAATTATTTTCTGGTTGTATTGTAGTTCCTTTGTTCCTTTCTTCCTCTGTTGTCTTCCTTTTTGAATTGATGATTTTCTGTAGTGGTATACTTTGATTATCTTATCTTTATCTTGTTAGTACCTACTATCCGTTTTTATGGTTACCTTGAGGCTTCCTTGAAATACCTTATGGACAAATCAGTCTGTTTTAAGCTGACAACAACTTATCTTTGATTGCATACCAAAACTGTCCCCTTTTTCTTCCTTTCCACATTTTGTTTTTCAGGTAGCAATTTAAAAATTTTTATATTTTTTATATTGTTTATATTTTTATAATATATATTATTATATATTATATATAATATATATTATAATATATATAATATATATTATCACAATATTATATTGTATTATTATATTATATATATAATATATATAATTATATAATATATATTATCTAATTATATATATTATATATATAATATATATAATATATATTATCTAATTATATATATAATATATATAATTAGATAATATATAATTTTTTATATTGTTTATTAACAGGTTATTATGGCTATAGTTATTGTTAATACTTTTGTCTTTTAATCTATGTACTAGAGTTAAGTGGTTAATACACTGCATAATACAGTATGAGAGTGTTTTGGATCTGACTATATCTTTACCTTTTTATCAGTGTGTTGTGTGGTGTCATGTGTTTTCATGTTACTAATATCATCCTTTTGTTTCAGCTTTTTAAAAAAAGTTGATTTACTTATTTTGAGAGAGAGAGAACACAAGCAGGGGAGGGGCAGAGAGAAGAGAGAGATAATCCCAAGCAGACTCCATGCTATCAGCACTGACTGAACCACCCAGGGGCCTCTTGTTTCAGCTTTAAGAAATATGTCAGCAATTGTTATAAGGCAGATCTAGTGGTAATGCTTTTCCTCATTTTTTGTTTATTTGGGAAAGTCTTTATTTCACCTTCTTTTCTGAAGGACAACTTTATTGGTTACAGTGTTCTTTGTTGGCAGTTTTTTATTTCTTTTAGCACTTTGAATATATCATCCCATTGTCTCTGAGCCTGCAAGATTCTTGCTGAGAAACCTGAAAGTCCTTTGTAGACTCTCTTGGATGAGAATTTTTTTTCTCTTCCAATTTTTTTTTCCTCTTGATATTCTCATTCTCTTTTTGCCTTTGATTTTAGACAGTTTTATTATAATATATTTTGGAGAAAATTGTTTTGGAATTAATTTTGCGGTGACCTATTAGATTCATGACCTTGAATGTCCAAATACCTCCTAGGTTTGGGAAGCTCTCAGCCTTTCGTTCTTTCTTTCTCTTTTTTTTTTTTTTACTGTTTATTTATTTTTGACAGAGAGGGAGACAGAGAGTGAGCGGGCAAGGGACAGAGAGAGAGAGGGAGACACAGAATCCAAAGCAGGCTCCAGACTCCAAGCTGTCAGCACAGAGCCCGATGCAGGGCCTGAGCCCACAAGCCCTGAGATCATGACCTGAGCCGAAGTCAGACACCCAACCAACTGAGCCACCCAGGAGCTCACAGCCTTTATTTCTTTAAACAAGATTTCTACCACTGTTTCCACCTCTCTTTCTTTTCAGAGTCCAATGACGCATACATTGTTTCTGTTAAAGATGTTCCATGAGTCCCAAAATATTTATTTATTTTTCATTCTTTTTTGTCTTTTTGTTCCTCTGATTGGATAATTTCAATTGCTCTTTCTTTGAGCTCACTGATTCCTTTCTACTTAGTCAAGTGTGCAGTTGAAACTCTCTATTGAACTCTTCAGTTCAATTATTATATTCTTAAGCTCCAAAATTTCCATTTGGTTCCTTTTTTTTTTTTTTTTTTTTTTTTACATTTTCTATCTCTTTGTTGAAGTTCTCATTTTGTTCTTGTATTGATTTCCTGATTTCACTACACTGTTTATCTGTGTTTTCTTGTAGCTCTCTGTGAATCTTTATGGCACTTGTTTTGAATTCTATGTCAAGCAAGTCCTGGATCTCCTTTTCTCCTTTTCACTTACTAGAAGTTTATTGTGTTCCCTTGGTGGTATCACATTTGCTTGATTCTTCATGATCCTTGTAACTTTGTATAGGTGTCTACATATTTGAAGAAGCAGTTGCGTCTTCCAGACTTTATGGACTAACTTTAGAATGGAAAGATCTCACTTGTGGATGGAGGCACACTGGAGCATGTTGTGACCCCAGGTTTAGTTGTGCAGAATGCCAACTGCAAGGGTGTGTTGTGGCTCCAGATTTAGGAAGGCATGTTGTATCTTTGGCTCGAGCCACTGGCATCTACAGCATTGACAACCCTTAGTCCTTGGCTAGCATTTTGAGTGTTTTCGGTGGCTGCTAGGGCTATTGGTGTCCTCAGAGGTGCATTCAGGTCTAATGGTTAGGGACCAAGACAGGCAGTGGTAGTGACTGGAGCCAGTGGTGTTCATATTTGGCTGTGAGAGCTGTGAGTTTCTGTGTGGTGGTAGGGGCCTGTTGCAGAACATATGTAATAGTGGTAGCCAGAGCAGGCAGCAAGACCTGGGTACAGAGAATGCAACTTAGGAGACCTTGGCTATTAGCGTGCTTTACTGTGGCTGCTGGGTCTCACCACAGGCACACAGCAGTTTAGGTCAGTATTTGAAGTCAGGTCAGGGACATACAATTACACAGCCCCTTCAGGGGCTACCTGCAGGTGAGCCCCATGGTGCTAACCAGTGACAACAGACAAGGTCTGATCCAGATCCACAAGCAACTGTAGGATCTTTGGTTCTGAGTATATACCCCTGTGGCTACACTGTCTTCCTATGGGCACATGGCATTGGAAATCTATGATAGGTTTTAGGTTCCTTGCACATGCACAGTTGGAGGGGCTAGCCCCATGGATGTGCATATTGTTGTGGGATAGCTGCAGGGGTCTAGCCTAGCCTCGTATACTTGTGCAGCCTCATTTGGCAGGTGTGGGTGCTGGTATAGGTTCTGGCTCTGTCAGGGAAGGGTCTGAGGGAAGAAACCAGGAGAGACTCGGGCATCTGCCATACACAAATGCAAAAACCAGATAAATTTCCAACGGGTGTGCCACAGCTATGCTGGCTGTCCATTGGTTTCTTCAGTGGTGAAGGTTTTGGAGTCAGCCTTAGGAAAGATCATTTGGAAGTTCAGTTCTTCCTACTACATGTATACATCTCAGCATTGACAGTCTCTGGGTGGGGTAAAGTCATAGTGGGTCCTTTGTGTGGTGCTCCAAAAGGCTGGGGAAACTGGTAGCTCACTCTGTTCTCTTTTCCAGTGGGAGGAACTCTCTAGCTGGGAGTTTCCTCTTGGTGCTGAGCAAGGCCAGCCTGGGAGTTGGGGGTGGATGCTGGCAAAATGAAGCTGTTTCTCTTCCCTTTTTGTGCAGTTTTTTTTTTTTGTTTGTTTGTTTCGCTATTGTTTTTCTACTGTGTTGCTGAAGTTTTTTAAGTGGACTCCATGTATCCCCTAGAGCTGTTTTTGTTTGTAGATAGCTAACTATTGATCTTTGTGGTGGGATGGATGTTGTCTGCCTCCATCTCATGTTGCTATTTTGGTGATAACACTCTTTCCTTCACTTTTGAGGGATAATTTCATAGGGTACAGAATTCTAGGTTGGTTGTTTTTTCCTCTCAATACCTTAAATATTTTATTCCACTCTTCTCTTGCTTGCGTGGTTTCTGGGCAAAAGGTGAATGTAATTCTTATCTTTGTTCTTTCATAGGTAAGATATTTTTCCTTTTCTGGGTGCCTGGGTGGCTCAGTTGGTTAAGCATCAGACTCATAATTTCAGCTCAGTTCATGATCTCACAATTTGTGCGATCGAACCACACACTGGGCTCTGTGCTGACAATGTGGAATCTGCTTGGGATTTTCTTCCCCAACCTCTACTCCTCCCTCACTCTCTCTTATCTCTCACTCAAAATAAGTAAATAAACTTAAAAAAATTGTTTTCCTCTACCTTTTTCAATATTTTTTCTTTATCTTTTATTTTCTGCAGTTTTTTTGTTTTTTTAGAGAGAGAGCACACAAGTGGGGGGAGGTGCAGAGGGAGAGAGAATCTTAAGCAGGCTCCACACTCAGCACGGAGCCCAATGTGGGGCTCTATCCCATGACTCTGAGCCAAAATCAAGAGTCTGGTGCCCAACTAACTGAGCCACCCAGGCTCCCTTGCAGTTTTAATATAATATGCACAGGTGTAGTATTTTTGTTTTTGTTTTGTATTTTTCCGATGAATCTTCTCTAAGTTTCATGGGTCTGTGGTTTTGAGTCTGACACTTGTTTTGGGAAATTTTTTGTCATTATTGTTTCAAATATTTCTTCTGTTCTTTTTTCTCTCTTTTTGTTCTGATACTCCTTTTATGCATATGTTATACATTTTGTAGTTGTTCCACAGTTCTTGGCTATTCTGTTCCATGTTTTTTCATTCTTATTTTCTTTTTACTATTCAGTTTTATAAGTTTCTGTTTTCATATCTTCATGTTCAGAAATTCTTTTTTTTTTTTTAATTTTTTTTTCAACGTTTTTTATTTATTTATTTTTGGGACAGAGAGAGACAGAGCATGAACGGGGGAGGGGCAGAGAGAGAGGGAGACACAGAATCGGAAACAGGCTCCAGGCTCTGAGCCATCAGCCCAGAGCCTGACGTGGGGCTCGAACTCCCGGACCGCGAGATCGTGACCTGGCTGAAGTCGAACGCTTAACCGACTGCGCCACCCAGGCGCCCCTTCATGTTCAGAAATTCTTTCCACAGCCAAGCTCATTTTATTAATGGACCCATTGAAGCACTCTCCACTTCTCTGAGTGCTTTTAGTCTCTGGCATTTCTTTTTTGTTCTTTCTTAGGATTTGTATCTCTCTACTTACATTACCCATTTGTTCTTGAATACTGTTTATTTTTTACATTAGAGCTCATAGCATATTCATTAGAGTTCTTTTAAATTCCCAGTGGATAAGTACAACATCCCTGTCATGTCTGATTCTGATGCTTGCTCCATCTCTTCAAAATGTACTTTTTGCCTTTTGGTATGCCTTTTAATCTTTTCTTGATAGGTAGTCATGCTGTACCAGGTGAAAGAAACTGCTATGAATAGGCCTTTAATATGTGCTATGAAACGTGAAAGGAGAGAAATGTTCTATCATCCCATGATTCAGTCTTTTAGTGAGCCTGTGTCCCTGGACTGTGAATTTCATAAGTATTTCTCAGTTTGTTTCTCCCCACTTAGGTGAGGCAGGATGTATTTCCCTCAGGTTGGTTTGGTTCTGAAGAAACCCAAATAGGCTCTGATTAACCACTTTCTCTTGAGGACAGACCTTGTTAGGAAAAACAGCTCTAGGGTAATTCAAAATAGTTACTTCTTCCCTTCCCCTGCTGCATGCACAAGAGGATTTGTTTTTGGTATTCACTGTGATGATCTGGTCAAGCTCTAGGTAGTGAAACTCACAAAAATGTGAATGCCCCATTATTGGGTCTCCCTGGAGTTTTTAACTTTCATGGCCGTCCATAGTGAGCCTCCAACAATTTGTTAATTATAGTTCAGGTTTTCCTACCTCATTCCTGGTTCCTGGGGAGAATCAGCTCATGGGTTTCTGCTCCAAGAAGTTGTGATTCTCTGTATTTGCTTGTCTATCTCTTCCATTTTGGGGGCATCAGTTTGTCTTGTGACCTTCCTTCTCTGATAGGTATAAGAAGAGCTGATTTTTCAGTTTGTTCAGCTTTCTAATTGTTAGAATAGAACGATGACTTTTAAGCAACTTACATACCAGACCAGAATTCAGAAGTCCAGAATTTGTTTTTGAATTTTAACACATATTTATAATTTTAAAAAAGACTGGTAGAAAAATTGCAAAAATATTCTATTATTATGGTTCTGTTGCTAAAGTTAAGCTGGTTTGGTAAAGTCAGTCTGAAATTGTTAGCCTTGGAATCCATTGACTTAATTTTCCAGAGATCTTATAAAATGGTAGAATTTACTGGAAACATTCTTTGACCTGTATTGATAATTTATTTTTCACTTAATCTCTTTAATAATGGCTTTGTGACTATCTGTTGTACTTGCTGTGGCTCTATAAAACTAATTGACTCTGCAGCTCTCCAAGAAAATTATAGAGAAGGCAGAATTTGCAATAGTTAGGGAAAACACCAATTATTGAAAACCTTTTTGCCAATGTGTGGACCTCATTTCAGGAGGCACAGATGTGTTTAGAGTGTGGTTCCTGCCCTTAAGGAGCAAGTAATGAAGTGGAGAATGCATTTGTAAGAAAATAATCATATAAGTCAGTCTGTTTTGAGGAGTATGATAAACAAAAACTAAACATTACAGGGACACAGGAGCTTCACAGGTAAAGTGCTATTGCTATATGTGGTAGCAAAATAAGTTCTCCTCCTCCCCAAGCTCCATGAAAATTTCCACATCCTAATACCTAGGACCTGGGAATATGTTACTTTACGTAGCAAAGGGGAATTGAAGTTATAAATGGAATTAAAATTGCTAATTATCTGACTTTAAGGTAAGGAGATTATTTTGAATTATCTAGGTAGGTTCGGTGTAATCACAAGTGTCCTCAAAAGTGGAAGACAGGCTTAAGAAGAGAATCAGAGGGAGAGGTCATGACTTGAAAAGTGATCAGAGAGATGCAATGCTGTTGTTTTTGAAGATGGAGGAAAGAGGCCATGAACCAACGAATGTGAGGTTTTTAAAAGTTTGAAGGAAGAAAGAATAGATTCTCCCCTAGAATTTCCAGAAGGATCCTAGCCCTGTCAAATGCCGTGATTTTAGCCTGGTGTCATGTCAAACTTCATGTCTAATGAACTGTAAGATAATTAAGTTGTGATAAGCCACTATATTTGTGGTATTTTGTCATAAAATCATAGGAAGCTATTATATCATTTCTGGGAAGAAGAGAAAAAGACATTGTGGGCAAAGGAACAGCAAAGGAAAGAGATAGAGGAACAAACCCTTACCTTTTCAGAGAATCAGCTGAGGGTCAGGTGTGGTTTGGGGCCAGTTTTGGGAGAACCTTAAGTACCATACAAGAATCTGGCCTTTAATCTTTAGAGCAAGAAAAGAATCAGTAAAGTTTTTAAGTACAACATTGAAATTCTTGGTTTTGTCTTTTGAAAAGAAAAAGTGGTATTTCCTAACCCAGAGTAGACTATAGGGGATAGTTGCGAAAGATACTCACTTTTTTGTTTTGCCTGAGTGATGTCTTTATAGTGAGGCTTTATGTTCTGTTTGAATTCCCAGAATAAAGGAATATTGATATGTAAAACCACGTTGTGAAGACATAACAAATATCTGCCATGTTCACTCATAAGGCCCCTCCATTACTAGAGTGTTTGGATTGTTGTCTGATCCATTCTGTCACACTTTATAATATATTAATGTAAGTACAACTCATTTTACAGTCAATTCTTTGATTTTTTTTTTAAACAATCTGCCGTTTTGGATTATCTCTATCTCTAGTTTCTATCATTAATATAAATAAGCATAAACTGCATGGTTAACCATATTGATTGTGGAGGAATTGGCCATTAAAATAGCAAAATATAAAAGAGAGATTAAGTTAAATATCCACGCTTTCTTTTTCCTAGCTGTGAAAATTTCAAAACCAGCTCCCTACCAAAAATACTCAAGTTGCAGTCCTCTAGGTTCTGTGATAACTTAAGTTTGGAAAATTCTGGTTAAGTAAATTTATTTAATTATAAATCTCTATGAGATAAAGATGCTATACAGCCCAATAAGTTTCTAGACATGGAATCCTTTTACTTGGAGTGGTAAAGGAGGTGAGGGAAAAGAACACTACATGTTGTGTACAGAGACTGACTTTCTGGAACTGTTGATGACTCCAAGAAGCTCAGAATTTAGAGGAGAGACTTTACATTTTGGATCCTCAGTTTCCAGGTTCTGTTAAATCAACTTATTATCTTTAATTCTGCAGTTTCTTAAAATTAAATATGAAAATCTTGTTTTACATATGATTTCATAATCACTGGTAGGTTTTTATCAGATTTTTGTAATCCATCATTAGAGTTTCCTACTAACGCTGTATATGAGTGCTAAGCAACATGAGATTATCTCAAAACTTGATGGCTGGAATAGAAAGAGTTTCAGGAGAGTATTTCCTGAAGAGTTTCAGGAGATGTATTTCTATACATATTTTCATCCTTATATCAAAGTTATAATGTCAGAAGTGCAGGAAATGTGCCCACATCACAGTGAGAAACTAGAGTCTCATGAAGACAAACATACTCAGGTTATGTAGCTAGTGAAGTTCCATGTGTCTAAATCTGCTGATACTATGACATCTTGCTGCTTTGGATGGAAAATAGGTTTTTATTTAACAGTCTTTTGACATCTGTTCTAAAATATGGATTTTGATGCACATTGGATTTTTTCTGAAGGATCTAATTTCATCACAAATTAATAGAGACAATTATTGGGAAGGAAAGGGGATTTATGAACCAGAAGTGTGATGTGTGATAATGATATATCTTTTTATTTTTTAATATTTAAACAAATTTTTTAATGTTTATTTATTCTTGAGAGAGAGAGAGAGAGAGAGAGCGCTAGCAGGGGAGGGACAAAGAGAGGGAGAAGGAGACAGAATCTGAAGCAGGCTCCAGACTCTGAGCTGTCAACCCAGAGCCTGATGCGGGGCTTGAACTCATGAACTGCGAGATCATGACCTAAGCTGAAGTCATACACTTAACCGACTGAACCACCCAGATGCCCCCATATATTTTTTTATATATAGGTCTGTGTCTGCATGTGTGTGTCCATATGGATGCGTGTATCTATGTATATACACATATATTCTATATTATATATGTGTATATGTAAATATATGTAGGTATACACCGAAAGGCATACTTGAAGGAAATACACTGAAATGTTAACAGTGGCTCTCTTTGAAGTGGAATTATAAATGGTTTTTCTTCTTTTCTTTCTTGCATTTTACAAATTATCTAAAGTGAATATGTATTATTTTTGTAACCAAGAGAAACAGAGATTCTTTTAAAAAGGTAAAGAAAACAAAGTATGCTATGCTATATGGTGCATGCTCTTTTTTTTTTTTTTTTTTTTTTTTTTGGACTCAAGACAAACATTCTACATTTTCATATTGGATAGGAATGCCTTTGTCTTACATTTCTTCAATCCATTTACCTAGTTAAGCTGTATAAACCAGGGCAAGTCAGTGGTTGTCCATTACCATTCTGTTTGTCTTCACTGTATTTATGTCTGAACTTTGACAGGAAAATATGATACTGTTGCCCCTGAAAGTCACAAAACAACTTAATTTTAGTTCAATTGAATCTTAAAAATAAGTAAAATAGTGACCAATGAAATATAGACAGGATATTTTAATTCTTGTTGTTTTATAAGATTGGGGCTGTGTGATAGTTTTATGTGTCAACTTGGTTAGGCTATAGTACCCAGTTGTTTAATTAAAGAATATCATAGGTGTTTCCATGAAGATATTTTGTAGATGTGGTTAACAACTACAGTCAGTTGACTTTAAAAAGTAAAGGAGAGATGGCCCTGGATAATGTAGGTAGGCTTCATTGAATCAATTGAAGGCCTTAAGAGCAGAACTGAAGTTTCCTAGAGAATTTATGCATCAAGATGATAGCATCCTGCCAGCCCTACACATTTTGGGCTTTCCATCCCCCATAAGTATCTGAGCTAACTCCTTCAAATCTCTATCTACCTATCCAAAAGAGATACTTATCTATCTATTTATCTATCTATCTATCTCTTTTATTAAGATAGATTGTTTCTCTAGAGTACACTGACTGATACAGATATTGGTGTGAAAGTTGCTTTGGCATTGGATAGTAGGTAGAGGTTGGAAGAATTTGGAAGCACATCTTAGAAAAAGCCTAGGTTGCTTTGAAAAGAGTGCTGGTAGAAATATGGGTGTTAAAGTCTCTTTTGATAAAGTCTCAGAAAGAAGTAAAAACTATGGTAGAGAAAGTTTCCATTGTCTTAAAAAATACATATATTATCATGATCTGAATGTTGCCAGAGATGTGAACATTAAAGGTGCTTCTGGTGAAAACTTAGAAGAAAGTGGGAAAATGTTGGACACTGAAAGCCTTGTTATACAATGGCAGAAAATTTGGCTGAATTATATTCTACCATTGGGTGAAAAGTAGTACATATAAAGTGATGAACTTGGATATTTAGCTGAGAAGATTTCCAAAGTGTGGAAGGTGTGGTCTAGTTTCCCCCTGCTGTTCATAGTAAAATATATGAGGAAAGAGATAAACTGAGAAAGGAACTGGTAAACAAAAAGGGATGAACATTTGATGATTTGAAAAATTCTCAGCCCATTCATACATGCCAAAGATGTGCTCTGGAGAAAAGGCCATGGGTGAGGCTGTACAACCTTTGTGAAGAGATTAGGTATTTCCTTATGGAACTACTTAAACATTTCAACCGAAGCTAGAAATAGGGATGGAGTTATCCAGGAAAAATTTATGAAGGACCCTTGTATCTAATAGCATGGATACCTGTGATATCCATAGAAGACCAATGAGGTTTTTGAGAAAGCTATACCAGCAGACACACTGGCAGCTTGGACTGCAGTGCATGAAATGCACTGGAATGCAGGATGAAATGACGGCTGATTGGCAGACTTCTGGGATTTCACAAACAGAAATGAACTGCTCTAATAGCAAACCTGACTGGACTTTACCTGGGGTCTGAACAAGCCTGAAGAATAAAGCATGGAGACACAGAGAGGCCTTGAAACCTAATGGAATCTGCCCTGTTGGGTTTTGAACGTGCCTGGGACAGTGACCTTTTTATTCCTTCTATTTTCCCTATTTTGGAAAGAGAATGCCTATCTATGCCTGTCATACCATTTTATTTATTTATTTATTTATTTATTTATTTATTTATTTATAAATTTGAGTATAGTTAACACACGATGTTACATTAATTTCAGGTGTACAGCTTAGCAATTTGAAAAGTTATGCTATGTTCACCACAAATGTAGCTACCATCTGTCACCATACAACATTATTACAATATCATTGACTTATGCTGTGCCTTTTATTCCCATGACTTATTTATTCCTTAACTGGAAGCCTGTATCCTCCACTCCCCTTCACCCATTTTGGCCAACCCCCCACAACCATCATTTTGCTCTCTGTATTTATAGGTCTGATTCCACTTTTTGTTGAGTGTATATATATATATATATATATATACACACACACATATATATGTATATATATATGTATATGTTTATATATATGTATATGTACATATGTACATATGTATATACATATATATACATATATATAAACATATACACATATATATATATACACATATATATATTAGATTCCACATATGAGTGAATCATATACTATTTGTCTTTTTTAGTCTGACTTATTTTACTCAGCATAATAGCCTCCAGGCCCACTTCCTTACACCGTACACAAAAATAAACTCAAATAGATGAAAGGCCTAAATGTGAGACCTGAAACCATAAAAATCCTAGAAAACAGAGGCAGTAATTTTTCTGAGATCGGCCATAGCAACATTTTTCTAGGTATGTTTCCTAAGGCAAGGGAATAAAAGCAAATATAAACTATTGGGACTGAGTCAAAATAAAAAGCTTTTGCACAGCAAAGAGATCATCAACAATACCAAAAGGCAAACTACTGATGGGAGAAGATATTTGTATATGATATATTTGATAAGGGGTTAATATCCAAAATATATAAAGAACTTACACAACTCAACACCAAAGAAGCAATCTGATTAAAAAAAAAATAGTCAGAGGACCTGAATAAACATTTTTCCAAAGAATAGAAATGGCCAACAGACTCGTGAAAAGATACTCAAAATCACTTACCATCAGGGAAATACAAATCAAAACCACAATGAGATATCACCTTGTACCTGGCAGGTTGACTAGAATCAAAAAGATAAGAAATAACAAGTGTTGGTGAGGATATGGAGGAAAAGGAACTTTTGTACACTGTTGTTGGGACCACTATTACATTTTAGAGGCAGTTAATTTGTTTTCTATATCAAAGGTCCACAGATAGAACCATCCCAGGATGGTTCATATCAAGGTTCTCATCCATATCTGATTTAGATGATTTAGATGATAAGATTTGGGGTTTTTTAAGTTGACGATATTTAATTGAGATTTTGATGTGTTTATTTATTTTTAATGTTTATTTATGTTTGAGAGAGAGGCAGACTAAAAGTGGGGGAGGGGCAGAGAGGGAGGTCGAGAGAATTGGAAGCCGGCTATAGGCTCTGAGCTATCAGCACAGAGCCTGATCTGGGGCTTGAACCCATGAACCGTGAGATCATGATCTGAGCCAAAGTTGGGTGCTTAATGGACCGAGCCACCCAGGTGCCCTTTTATTTGAGATTTTGGACTTAGAGTTGGAATGAGTTGAAGACTTTTTGGGGAAGAGATGGGGTGACTGTATTTTGCACATGGGATGAACATACATTTTTGGAGGCTAGCAAGTGGACTCTACAGATTGGAATAGTGTCTCCCCAGAATTCATGTCCACTTGGAATCTCGGAATGTGACCTTATTTGGAAACAGGGTGTTTGCTGATGTCATTAGCTGTGTTCATACTTGAGTAGGGTGGACTGTAAATCCAAAATGGTGTCAGAGACACACAGAGAGAAGATGGCTATATGACCACGGAGGCAGAGATTGGAGTGATTTATCTTCAAGCCAAGAAATGGCAAGGATTGCTGACAAATACCAGAAGCCAGAAGAAGCAAGGAAGGATTCTTCCCTAGAGTCTTCAGAGGGATAACAGCCCTGTTGACATCATGATTTCAGACTTCTAGCTTCCAGAATTATGAGGACATAAATTGTCATTATTTTAAATTACCCAGTTTGTGGTAGTTTGTCTTAGCAGCCCTAGGAAACTAATACAGAATGGTTATGCATTTTACGCCCAGGTCTTGGGAAATGGATAGGAAACACTAAGAAAAAAAATGGAAGCTCAAATTACTTTTTCTAGCCTGGAAGGCATATTTCTCATATATATAACCTCTACATGTTGGATAGCTTCTTCAGTCACTGCAGTGACTATTAAAAGTGAAATAGGGGTGCCTGGGTGTCTCAGTCGGTTAATCATCCAGCTTCAGCACAAGTCATGATCTCACAGTCTGTGAGTTCAAGCCGTGTGTCAGGCTCTGTGCTGACAGCTCAGAGCCTGCTTCGGATTCTGTGTCTCCCTCTCTCTCTGCCCTTCCCCTGCTCATGCTCTGTCTCTCTCTGTCTCAAAAATAAATAAAAACATAAAAAAACCTTTTAATAAAAAAATATAAAAAAATTAAAAAAAAAGTGAAATGAGTACACTTACCATTATGAGCATTTTGTAATGTATATAATTGTTGAATCACTATGTTGCACACCAAAACTAATATAATATTGTATGTCATCTACATTGCAATTAATTTTTTTAAATTAAAAAAGGAAAAAATTTCTAAAAAATGAAATGAGGGACATCTGGGTGGCTCAGTTGGTTGAGCATCCAACGTTAGCTCAGGTCATGATCTCACAGTTCATGAGCTCTTGCCCTGCATCAGGCTCTTTGCTGTCAGTGTGAAGCCCACCTTGGATCCTGTGTCCCCCTGTCTCTCTGCACCTCCCCTGCTCAAGCTCACATACTCTCTCTCTCTCAAAAATAAATAAACATTTAAAAAAATGAAATGAGATATTGAGAAATTTGATATAATTGGTAGCAGTGTTCTGTATGAGTCATTTGCTAACTAGTCTAGCCAAAGTAGCTTGGAGAGGTATGGAAGCACACCCCAAACCTGAGAGATTTCCAGATTTTGAGGAACACATGTCTTCTCCAACTATCTATAGTTTCAGCCCCAGGAGAAAAACAAGTTCTTTGATTGTATTTAGGTTTCTAATTTTCATTTTATTGCTTTCTAGCTCTAATTGCTTTTATCACATTTTTACTTTTATGGATTCATGTATATGAGCTGTGGGGTAGAATACTTGGCCACCCACACAACCCAGTCATTTCTCACTCGGTCAGAGTGTGTTTGCTCTTGGCAAAATACAACTTCTTTTTTTTGGAGAAAAGGATTTGAAAAGGCTTTTTAAATGGCTCCCAAGACTCCTTGAATAGTAAATAGCTTTTAAAGACAACACTTTAATGGGCCATGGATAACCAGTTCAAAAACAAAAGTATTGAATATCCCTTTATATGTCCCTTTATATGGGCTTAAAGAGAAAGAGGGAGATAGATTTGGCAGTTTCTTTTCAATTTTACAGAATTCAAAATGTTTGAAAAATTTCGACATACATGCCCATACACAACTGCAAAAATTTTATAAATGACCTGGGAAGATAACAAAGATGATAGATGCCAATCCAAACAGTATACAGCTTATGCATGATGGAAATAGTTATTTCTTCTATAAGCTTTTCTCTGTGGAAGGGGAATGGAGAAGGCAGGGACAAAAGGAAGGAGGAAGAGAACTACACTGCAGGAGTATCATGGCTTCTCTAAATAGTCACTGGCATTGTTCTATAAATGGAACCATTTGCTACACATTTTGAATTGCTAACATTTGGGAGAATAGTGGACAATGGATCTTCATGTAAATTATAAATTTTATAACAGTAAATTAACATGTTCATTTAACAGAGAGTAAACGAATCTTAGTGCAAAATGTATTGAGTGTATAGCCTCACTTTTCCACTGCTTAATGAGTGGCGGTGATAAAGCCAAAACAAACAGCTTTATGCTTTGTAAAGCACAAGGAAAAATACTTCTGGGTTTAATTACTGCATGGTCAGTGACAGGCTGGTACCTGCTTGGACTAAAGTTTTCTAAGTTTGTAGCAACTATTCCTTAGCAACTTGGACGTTGAACAAATTATTACACTGGCTTTGGAATAGACAAAGAAAAAATAGATACAATGAATTCTGGCAACCTCCCAATATCTGTTAAGCACCTACTGTATGCCAGGTACTGAGGATATAAAATAATGATAATGAGATGGAGGCACTTGAATTGCCCAGAACTCCAGGAAGTGTGGAAAAGATAGGGCATGATTATTTCAGTTTGGAATCCCCAGAAGCAGACACTGAGACAACGATTTGAGGACTACTAGTTTAAGAGTGATTCTGGGAAGCATGCACAGGAAAGTGGACAAAATGAGACAGGGAAGGCAAGGAAGACAACTAAAGCTAGCCACCACTGTAGGCAACAGGTAATTCTGCTGGGAAATACAATACAACCTGATGTTACTCTACCCAAAAGTAAGGGAGACCGGTAGTTATCTTCTAAGTCCTAGCCATCATTAACTAGGGTTGCTCCTGAGAGCATTTACTCCCCAGCACTTCTGGTTTTCCCTGTGCAGTCAGGAGAAAGCCTTCAGCTGGAGAGTTGCAGTTTCTTGCAGTAAAATGGTCTCAGCAGGTACTAGTGAATACCAGGATGAGGCATCCACAACATCTGCTGTAATAATTGAGTGGGTTAAGAGTGGTCTGGCAATAAGTATATGAGGAGCTCAGAGGAGAAAGAGAGTACTATCGGATGTAGCAAGAAGGGAGAAATTTATAAAAGGGTTTTGGAATTGATCCAGGCTCCGAAAGGTGGGAGGGGGCACAATGAGCCAGGGTGGTAGAGTGAGTTATTTTAGGGGCTTCTGAAAGCCTGAGCTGCTAATGAAAGATTGAGAAGGTTCTGCTCAGGAATATCCTGTAATGCAAGCTGCATGGTCCATCATCGACTATATTTATAGAACTGTAGATACTCAATGTGACATTTTGAGAGGAGACATATGAAGTATTCTGGTATTACCATCTCCTACTTGTCCCCCAATGTCTGCTCTTTCATCTCTCATCACAGTATAATTTTTAGCTTTTAAGAGCTGAACAAAATATAGACTTTATTCCCAGACTTTCTTGTGGGTGGGTGTGGCCATGCGACTAAGTTCTGGCTGGGGAGGATGTGAACAGAAATAACATAAGCAATGCCCATGCTTTGCCCTTATTAGACATGCTCTCCTCTTTCACTTCCTTTTTTTTGTAGTGGCTTGAATGTGAGCTTGATGGAGAAGGTCATGGATAAAGACAACACTTTTGGGAGAATAGAATATCAGGGCAGATGGAATCTAAGCCCATAGACACTTTATGGAGTAGAAGCACAAACCATTATTTTGGGTCTTTGTCAGCAAGGCTAACTCTATATTGTAATTAGTAGATTAGGGAAATTAATCTGGCAGTAATATTAAGAGTAAATATTGGAGGGGCACAGAGGTCCTTCTGTGTACAATTGTACATATGTTGCACAATTGTCATGATTCTATGGTTAGTATTCTCTATTGTGTTGAGCTTTTTCATGGTTCTGATACTTAACTCTTAGATTGTTACTTCTTTTAGACCTCAGCTTTCATATTTGAAAACTAATATGGTGACGAGAGTTCCTATAATATTGGAAGGTGGTATAGCCTGACAAAGTGGAGAGAATGTTAATGGGGGGTCTTGGGTAGATGTGACTTGAAAAAAGGAAAGAAACTTGAAATAGCATCCTTGGAAAATATTAAAGGAAAAATTTTAATGAGTATGACTCTAAGCACATTTCTTGATATGTGAATGCTTATCTTTAATGTCAGTTTGAACGTAGGGTAGAGGAGGGGTATCCGGTTGAGAAAATGAATTGAGTTGGGCTTAGAGTTGCAGTAGTAATCATCTTAAACAGATTAAGCTGATATCTGGCAATTAATAAATTGTATATTGCTCATTTACAATCACATCAAATAGTCCAGATTTATGTAATATAGCCAGAGATTAAAATCAGATGTATATTTATGCTTGGTTGCTTTGTGATGCTGTGCTTGGTGCTCAATTCTTGGCCAGACACAACAAAATAACATCATCTGCCTGCATCCTAAGGATGGTCCCAGGCCAAAGAACAGCAGGGGGTGCCCCAGAAGGCACTTTCAAAGACTCAGAAACTATGTTTCACAGAGGAATCAAGCCTCTTCTATAGGGTATACCTTTTGAATTGTACTCCTTAGTCACACTCCCTTGGATTATTCAAGGAGAGGTGTCAGTGTCATAAATTGAGCTACATTTTATTGAGACTTTTGTGCATAGCCACAAAAAACCTTCCCAGTGATTATGATGTCAGGCACAGGGTAGATACTCAATAAATGTGTGTGGAATAAATAAAAAAAATAATTGACCATAAACTCGGCACCAAACATCAATACCTATGTAATAGAGTGTTGAGCATCCCAGAACTTTAGTAATCATGTGCTCGTTAGAAACTCGGTCTTCCAGGGGGATGTCAATCCTTACTTTTGTCCAAGTTTTTTTCTTTATGAGAGTCTATGCCCTGTCCCTTGTCCTAATCAGCCTCTTTCTGTAGATCAATATGTACATTCATATCTTTAGCTTTTATTGGGCAGCAATTTTGCAACCCATATGTAATTCATTAATGTATGTAAAATGCTCTGCTATTTGAGCCAAGATAATATACAAGCTGTCTGAAAAGTTTGGCAACAGAGAATAAACTTATATCAAATAATTTATTAGTTACATTTTCAAATAACATAATATACTTTCCCTCAACCTCCAGACACCTTTTTAGGTAAAGTAACTCTAAATTTAAAGCAATAGGTCTGATCCTTAGTCTGAAAAAAGTACAGTAAATATATTATTTCCCCTTTGTTTACAAAATATTTGCACACTCTGTAGGATACTTATTGTAATTTTGTTTCAGATTAACACTAGGATTATTGCTTAAATTTAGAGGTACTTCATCTGAAAAGTTATCTGGAGGTTGAAGAAAAACACACTGAATATATCTTTTTTTTTGATATTGCAAATAACATGCTGTTTAAAGGTAAGATTTTCATGTTTTTGCAGAACTATTGTAATTCCTGTAATTTATAAGCATCTTGGAAAGTTTATTTTAAATTCTTTGTTATGGATTAGTTAAAAGAAAACAAGTGTTTCAACATTTATTTTCAAGTGTCTACCTACAATATGTTCAAAAATAAAATGCAAAGATTGAGGTTTTGGCTTGATCCAAACTTTACTCTCTGCAAAAAATATTTTAAAGGGAGAGAATAATAAATTTAAAGTAGGAAATAGGGGAAAAATGCATAATATTCTCCATCAACAAATCTGTCTTTGCAATATCCCAAGAAGCCAGCAAGTTCCATATGCTCTATAAACTCACTTTACAGGGGAACTTAATGGGTTGGATTTGCAGCAAGTTAAATGAGATTTTTTTTAACTGATGTAGTTTTCACAGGCTGACGCCCTTCACTCTTTGAGTGAAACCATCTTGGTTTTGAATTCTTTGGCACATTTCACCATCAGCCTTGTGTCAAATGACCCTGAATTTGAAATGAAAGCACCCTTCAGATCTTCATTTTGGGTTGGTGTCATAAACAAATCTGAGTTTTGTTCTCATGGCTTATCATGATCTCTTCCAAACCTTTGATGTATTTATGTCCAAGTTGAAGGATTATATGAGAAACTTTGCACATTTACTTCTTCATTCCATTATGAATGGGCATGAGGCAGAGCCTCTGCCTCCAGCTCCTATGCTATCTGTGATGATGGTTCAGGACTAAAATCTTTATCTGGGAGCCCCTTTAGAAAAAAATGTTGCCTTGGTATATGTAAGCCTATTACAGAAATATCAGTCTTAGTGGGGATATGCTGATAGAGTTCATGATCATTAACCACATTCTTGGAAATTACCAAGATAGGCAAACTTCAGATTTCAGCAAAAAGTAGGGCTTAGAGAAAATCAATAGAAAGAGTAATAATGCATTAAAAAATTCTAGAAGAAATTTGCTTCCAAGACAAAATAGGCTGATTAATGTGAAAACCTGCTGGCACAGTTATTTTCCCTCCTGAACCACATTCTTTCCATTTTTGGGGAGCATAGCACTGTTTCTCTTGAGGCAGACTTGCTTACAAGTTTTAGTTGTACAGCCAGCACCTCTTTAAAAGTTTTTGCACCAGCCCTTACTGGGTTTAAATGTAATATATTTTATACTTACATTTTACTCTCGTTTTGTCTACATAAGCCTCAGGGGGAAAATGCTTATATATCCTCCTGACCTTTTAATAAATTATTTTTGGGCACTGAAACACATTTTTCTCCACACCTAGTTTTCCTGTCCTATGTATTGAGATGCTGGGTTGTGAATACATTCTCTTCGTGTGATTATCTTAGACACCTGTTAACATGTGGGGGTGTAGGGCCATGACAGTAATGGTGTTTTTATTTTAAGGGACTGATTCATGTAGACTGAGAAATGTCAGTCTGGAAACACAAAGCCTGATTATCCCAAGGTATTTGTAGATTAACTTCACATTGATATAGAGCTTTATAACTGGTTAACCAGTTCATATTCAGTATAACATTTGACATGACAGATTGCAACTCTT
Source organism: Leopardus geoffroyi (assembly GCF_018350155.1). Classification (NCBI taxonomy): domain Eukaryota; kingdom Metazoa; phylum Chordata; class Mammalia; order Carnivora; family Felidae; genus Leopardus; species Leopardus geoffroyi. The sequence goes on along the minus strand of NC_059332.1, from coordinate 28,126,892 downwards.
CCTCCCTAGTAGTTAAGTAGTTAGGCTAGCACACCCCATTTTGGTCACTACTATCTTTCATCTCTCTCTCTGATTTTCCATCCCTCTCTTCCTTTCTTGTGCGCGGCACAAACAAACTTGCTTATATTACAAATGCAAACTATATTTTAAAATATAGTCTATATCTTCAGTGGCCTACAAAGTTGTTTAGGATGCCATGAAATGTAACAAATAAGTCTTATACAAGACACTATCTGATAAGACCTATGAGAGGTATAAGGACTAAGTACCACTAAGTCCATAAAACCCAGAGGTCAACAAGATTATTTCTTCTGGTGAGGAAAGGAGACTAATGCAGAGTAAGCAAGATTTGAACTCAGTCTTCAAAATGAGTAGAGTTGTTATATTTTCAATAGATTAAATGTGAGAAAGACTGTGTTAAAGGTAAGCAATGCCTATTTGATTGACTAACATCTGGGAGATCAACAGGGTTGGAAAAATGAAACTCATGGGAAACCATGGCAGCAAAGAAGAAGAATGTGGGAGGGAGGGATTGCAGGACAGGTGGCCAGTGGTCTGTTCTGGCACATGAGTGAAGAGAACCGGAAGGGTTCTGGGGTAACATCTGAGTGTCCTATTACCTGTCTTGGTGTGGACTTCATGTTTCTATTAGTGAAGCTTAAGCCTGGCTCTATTTTTTTTTAAAGATATTATAACTTATTCTCAGGCCTTTCTTTCAAAAATCACTCAAGCTAGATGTTATTTACCCTGGGTTTAATTGTGAATATCTGAAGTCATAATTTCACATTTTCTTAATTTTATTTCGAATACATTTTATCTATTTGTTTTTGGCTCTTTATTCTAGGCCTGGAAATCATTTTTCATGTAAATTCTGTCACCTAGCATATTAGTTATCCCTACAGCTTGATTTTATGAGACTTTCCTCCAGGCTAACATCAATTGATGTGTCAACACCTTTTGGTGTGAACACCATTGTCGTTACATCAAATACAAACACATCTACTAACACTTTATTCAGCCCTCTCTTCTCCATCAAGTAAACACTTTGCAGGAATCACACTGCTGATATTCTTCTGATCTACATGTGTAGTGACTCCATCAAAAATTAAATAGTCATTGGTTGGATGAATTCTTTAGTTCTTTTTTAAGTATAATCAAGTTGTCAATAAATTGACTATTCTACAATATCTTTTCAGGTATCTGAATCAAATATACCAGGTTAGAACCCTAAATCCATCTTCTTGTTCTTTCTTATATAAAATTAGCCCATTTATTTGTCTCCAGTGTTCTGGTACCTCTCTTTACAGCATGATTCATCAGATATTACTAAAAGTGGTCAATTTAAGATTTCCTGAGGGGGATTATATCCAATAGCCCAATAAAATCTCCCCAAGTAAAGGATTTTCACGTATCTGAGAACATGAAAGAGGACGTTGGCCACTGCAAGGCCTTGGATTTATATCTCTTCATGCTTATTACTTTCCCTTTAGATGATCTTCCATGGCACAAGTAAAATCCAAGGAATTGCAAGTGCTCTATTGCTGAGTATTCCTTCAGCTTGTTACTCAGGAGACCAGGGGAAAGGAACAGTGATTGGAAGAGTCACACCCTGGTAGGAACTTTTCAATGCATTCAGTAACTATTTTCATAATGCCTAAAAGAAGAGGAGTCTGGAATCAATTTGTAGCCCCTTTTCCTGCCTTCCCACTCTGCTTACTTTTTGGATGGGAAGTTTTATGGTAACTACTAACAGAAGATTTGCCCTGGTTGGGCAATCTGTGCTCCAGGTCACTGCTACCTGGAGAGTGTGTGCCTGTGAATAAATCAATTAATTAATGTCTCTGGGTTTTAAATGTACTAACTGTGAAATCAGGATCCCTCTGGCATCAACAACTGTAACATCCAGTAAGTAGGTGTGCCATATTTGTAATAAGAATAGCTTTCCTTGTGTGATAATTGTGTTTCGCGATTAATATCACTTGGAAGTGATCCAGTGCCATACTTGTTCTCTCCACTTCTTTCCAGCTTATTGCCAACTTCTTGTATGCATCTCCTAAGGTTTGTAAAAGTTCTCTGGGACTTTCATCCTTTGTGCATTCTAAGTCCAAGTTCTAGTTAAATTTTTCAAAAATGTTAACATTACATTCTCCATTGCTGGGAGAAGCTGAAAGAATTTATGAAAACACACCTATATGGCAATTCTTCTATACCCAAATAATGAGATTTTGATTTGTTTTCCTGATTAAAATGCCTATTCTCTTTTGTCCAGTTCTTTTGCACACACTTAAAGTGGCTTTTCTTGGTGTGTGTCCTCTTTTGTTTAACCACCCGGAAATTGAAGTGCTTCAGGCCTTTTCATTCTTGCATAAAACCTTGGCTGCTTTTTCTTCCAATATTTGGAAAAGTCAAGGTATCATGTGAGCTGCCAAGCACACTGGGGTGGGATTTGGAAAAGATCCAGGGCCATATTAGTTCTCTCCACTCCTTTTCAGCTCATTGCAAACTTCTTGTATCAGTCTCCTAAGATTTGTAAAAGTTCTCTGGGACTTTCATCCTTTGCACATTTTTCTTCATACCCTCAAAGAGTTTAATTCCAAAATCATCCATTAGTATGGATTCAGATTAGCAGTATACCAACTGGGAGGGAGGCATTTGAAAATAACCACTTCCCTGGTAGGAGCATTGGCTACAGAGAAACTTGTTAAGACCTCAGACTTATACTGATTGGCTGTTAGGTGAATGGCTGAGACCTATTTCCCCCTTTTGATTTAATGGGAACAGGTCAAAGGGCCTTTGAAAAGTATGCAACACTTACAGTTTAAAATAGATCTTGGAAGACATTGAAAGAAGAAGGAAGAATGTGGGAATGCAATGAGACAGGGTTCTTTGATCCTAAACACAGTCAGAATTTTAATTAGCAGTATATGTAAGACCAAAGAGAAGGACCTCCCATAGAGCAGGCCAAGTGAAATGGAAGTTCCAAGAAATTATTGAGTTGTCCTATTTCCAATTAAATCCATCATAAAATCCTGGGAGGTTCAGAATGAGGAATCTTCCTTGTCTCCATGTATTTTGAGTAAAATTGTTGGTAATACAGATGATGTCCTTGAAACACAGAGAGAATGTTACCTATGAATTATGTACTATACGTTATACATACACTTAGCATAATGGGAAGAATTTACTACCCTATTTCCTTTCCGCTCTTCCTCTATCCAATTTCCCCTCAAGAGTTCTAGAGAATTCACCAGTGAGGATTAGGAGGATGAAGAGCAGCTCCAGGAAAGAATGGAGGGACCTTCCAATATTTGGAGGTTGAGGCAAGAGGAAAAACTAGCAAGGGAACTTTGAGCCATGAAGGTAGAAGGAAAATGGAGAGGAGAATATGGCCTAAGTTAAGAGACAAAAACATCTTCAGAGGTAATTGGTGTGAAAACTGTTGAGAAGTTGAGTAAGATGAATCAGAAAAGTAACCACTATATTTGACAATAGGGAAGTCCTTGCTGAACTTGACAAGAGTAATTTCTGTGAATAGTGGAGTAAGAACTCCATTTGCCAGACTTTATGTAAAAATGTTTAGTTATTCAAGAAATAGGCATATTCGTTGTTTGCAATAATGAGAAATTTAGGGAAAAAATGTGATGTGGTCTTCAAGGTCTTTCTAGACAATGGGACAGGATCTCTGGCCCTCATTCCCAACTACCTCCTCTTGTGGGACTTACCTATAAAGGAGCATTACCAAATCCTGGACCAAAGTTCTCAGATGTCTATGAGACTAGGTGACATGGATTAAGGTAATTTGGAGTAGGAATGTACTTCCAGGGGAGTGTGATTCTTACACATAAAACTGGGGTTTATGGAAGGATATGGGAGGGAATTCCCATCAAGACACTATACTAGAATTTCTTTTTGTAATCTGTTCCAATTCCTACTTCTATTCCCTCTTTCATTAAAAAAACATTTTGGACCACCCATTAGTTATCAGTATTAGTGATGATGGGAAGTAAAGTAATATGTAAAACTGCCAAAGTCCCTGCCTTAATCAGTAATCATATTCAAGTAAAGATATCTATATATATTCAAAACTTGATGCAAATGAAGACACAGGATGCCAAAGGAGAAGGGAAGACCTGCTTAAGGCACTGGAATAGTAGTTTTCAACTGTGGATACACATTAGTATTGTTTGAGTGCTCAGCCCCCTCTCTGATTATGTCTGGGGATAGACCCAGACATCAGTACAATCTCCCCAGTTGATTTCAGATTTCAATATGCACCCAAAGTTGGGGACTGCTGCATTAGAGCAGTGGCTCTCCAAGTGTGCTCCTGGACCAGCAGCAACAACATCACCCAGGATTTGTTGGAGATGCAAATTTGCTGGCCTCACCCCAGACCTGTGGAATCAGGAAATCCGGGAGTGGTGCCCAGCAACCTGTTACCAAACCCTCCAGGTCATTCGGATGTGGACTAAAGTTTGAGAAAAGACTGGGTATAGCAATGTCTCAGGTCATAGTTTATTTTTAAGGATATAAATATTTAACAACCAATTAACACAATGTGAAGAATGTTCTGTGTCCTAGTTCTATGAAAAGCAAGAGAAAAATTCTTGCCTTCAAGGAATTTACAGTCCTCACTGGGAACATACAGAACAATTAGAAATCAATAAGTAGTATGGAATTATGTATAAATAATTATATATTTAAGTTTATACATTTATGGGTGGTTTTCTGGTAACATAGGTGACGTTATAGAGAGTACTTAAAAAACTTTAATAGGGATCTTAAACTCGAATAACAAGTTCAATGCATGAATATTCATAGTCACATTTCTCTCCTACAGAAAGAATTTCATAGACTTTCTTCCATCATCTTCTGGCATTATTTGTTGGAAAACTCTGAGCTTAAAAGGAATTTTCCCCTTTGTAGGTGAATTTCTTTTCTTTGCTTAGATATTAGGATAAAATGTTCATAATTTTTACAATTTAACTGAAATTCAATAATCTAACCAGGATGTGTCTCAATGACTAATCTCTATTTTGTTTTCTGAATGAAGGTGTACTGTTTTCATCTGCAAATTCAGTACTTCACTCATTTCAGAATTATTTTTGTATTGTATTATATCTCTGATTTTTAAAAACACAATTGAATAATTATATGGGCTAGTTAGTCCTAGTCTCCCATGACTATCAAAAGTTGCTAGAGGTGTTTAGAGTAGAATATTATCATAAGCTGGAATTGGCTTCTTAGATATGATACAAAAAGGACTAGCAATAAAAGAAAAAAAAAACAGATCAATTAAACTTGACCAAAGTTAAGAACTTTTGTGCCTCAAAGGATACCATCATGAAAGTGAAAGACAACTCAGAATGGGTGAAATATTTGTAAATCACATATTTGATAAAGGTCTAGAGTCCAGAGTGTACTAAGAACTCTTAAAATTAAAGAATAAGGGCCCCTGGGTGGCTCAGTCGGTTAAGCATCCAACTTTGGCTCAGATCATGATCTCACGCTCCATGAGTTCGAGACCCGCATCGGGCTCTGTGCTCACAGCTCAGAGCCTGGAGCCTGCTTCGGATTCTGTGTCTCCCTCCCTCTCTGCTCCTCCCATGCTTCTCTCTCTCTCTCTCTCTCTCAAAAATAAATAAACATAAAAAAAATAAAAAAAATTCAACAATATAAAGACAACCCACTTTTAAGGATTTGAACATTTTTTTCAAAGAAAGCATATCTGAAAAGGTACTCAACACAGTCATTAGGCAAATGCAAATCAAAGCCACAGTAAGATACCATTTCACATACACTATAATTTAAAAAGATGTAAAAAGACACCTGGGTGACTCAGTTGGCTGAGCATCTGACTCTTGATTTTGGCTCAGGTCATGATCCCAGGGTTGTGGGACTGAGAGCCACACTGGGCTCCACGCTTAGATTCTCTCTCTCTCTCTCTCTCTCTCTCTCTACTGTTTGCTCTCTCTCTATAAAATAAATAAAATAAAATAAAATAAATAAAAATAAAAATAAATAAATAACTTATACAAAAAAGATGGGCGAGGCACCTGGGTGGCTCAGTCATTTAAGCAACAAACTCTCAATTTTGGTTCAGGTCATGATCTCATGGCACAGAGCTTGCTTGGGATTCTATCTGTCTCTCTCTTCCCTTCTCCCCACCATCAAAATTAATAAATAAACATTAAAAAAAATGGACAAATAAGAAGTGTAGCTGGAGATGCAGAGATATTGAAACACTTACACATTACTGGTGGGACTGAAAAAATGGTGCAGCCACTTTTGAAACCAGTCTGGTAGTTACTCAAAGTTAAATACAGAGTTACCATATAACCCAGAAATTGCACTCCTAGTGGAATACTCAACAAAATTGAAAATATATGTACACACCAAAATTTGTACATGAATCTTGATACCAGAATTATACACAATTGGAAAAAAATAGGAAAAACTCAAATGTCTATCTGATAACTGTAAAAACATGATGTAGTATAGCCATACAGTGAAATGTTATTCAGCCATAAAAAGGAATGCTCCATAAGAAGGAATTTTGCAGCATGGATGAATGTTAAATCATTATGTACGTGAATGAAGCCAGACACAAAAGACATACTGTATGATTTCATGCATATGAAATTTCCAGAATAAACAAATCTATAGAGACATTAAATAGATCTGTGGTTACCTAGAAGAGGGTTGGTGAGGGGATGGTTGGGAAAAATCCAATGAGTATGAGGTTCCTTTCTGTGGTGAGTCAAGTGTCCAAAATTGATTATGGTGATGATTGCATAATACTAAATTGGCAATTTTTGTAGTATGTGAATTATGTATTCATAAAGCTGTTAAAAACTTAGTAGGTTTCTATCTTGTATGCTTCCAGTCAGTTCCACATGCCATTAGCCACACTCAAAAGATATTTTAAGAATGATTCTCAAAGTTGTTTAATTTCTTTGCTTTCTTGTCTGTTTAGCTCCCCCCACTCTCCTTAATCTCAGTCTGGCTCTTGCTCTCTGTCTCCTTGTTTCATCCCTGGGGTTCACTGTAATAACTGTGTAACTGTGGAGGCCACACCTTCCATGTGTTCATTGCCCTTAGTCATTTTACTAAATTGAAAGGTTTATTCACCTTTGCTCTCAAAATCTCTTTTAGTTCCATCTGTTAATGCTTGGGATTTAGAAGTATTTGGTATTTCCAATCCTTTAAGACTCTGAATTTATGGATTTTTTCTATTTACTTTTATATATGCTTATTGCACACTGGATGAATCATTCCTGAGACTATTTCTTGAAACACCTCCATGATTGGAGCCAGTACAGCCACATATAGCACTCACCACCAGTTTTCCTACATTTCCCCTCCAGTTTTGAGGAGTAGGCATTGGCCTGTCCCCTCTGTCATTACAGGCAATATCTCTCCCAAACTCCTAACTTCTGGGTAACATGAAGTTCTACCTTTCCTGCCTTCCATATTAGTTTCCTTGCCTGCTGTCCAATGCCCTATATTTTAGATGTATGTTAGTTAGGGCTGGTATCCTTGGTCTATAGTGAGGTACCAGTGGGGATTTTTGAGTGAGGGGAAAAAGTTCAGAATACAGGTGTGTTGTTATTTAACATAACATTCCCAAGGAAGCAGAATTGTCTCTATTATTTAGCTCTATCTGTCTGTAACAACCATTTTTAGAGTTGACTTTGTAAGTGAAATAACATAATAGAGATACAAATCAGCTCTGAAAGAATCACCGGTGCTGAACATTGGTCAGGGTCAGCCCAGATTTTTGCTTCTACCCTTTTCCTCTTGTCATGCTATGTAGTATTTGGGCACTTTTAATTATAAGTTTCCAATGAGGAGCTATAAGGAAGCTAGTCGGCTGGAGGGAATGAGAAGAAAGGTGGTTTCTAGCCTTTTCATATTGGAAGAAAATAATTCTGGGACCCAAGGAGATCAAGATGAATAAAGACTGAGCATAACATTTCTTTACACTGTTTCAATTTGAAAATGGAAGGGAAAAGCACCAGAAAGAAACCACATGAACACTTTCCTATGGAGAGGGTACAGAAATTTTGGTTCAATGAAAGTGAAAAGATGTTTTTCCTTTTTAAAGCGATATTTGTTTAACATTTCCCCATGTTTAACCATGACTACATTGATTTAACCAAACTCCTACTGTCAGACATTCTCATTGTTACCAACTTTTTAAAAAAGTCAGTTTTGTTGGGGCACTGGGTGGCTCAGTTGGTTGAGTGTCTGACTTTGGCTCAGGTCATGATCTTGAGACTCATGGGTTTGAGCCCTGCATTGGGCTCTGTGCTGACAGCTCAGAGACTGGAGTCTGCTTCAGATTTTGCCTCCATCTTTCTCTTTGCCCTTCCCCTGCACTGTCTTTCTCTCTGCTCTGTCCTTATGCACTGTCTTTCTCTCTCTCTCTCTCTTTCAAATATAAATAAACATTTAAGAATTTTTTTAAAAATGTGAACTTTGCTTTTAAAACTATTTTATTTTGGGAAAAAAAGAGCAGAACTAGTACAATCTGCTTCCGTAACCCTAAAACTAAGTTCATAATTTCTTAACAGTTTGCCCTATTTTTTTTACTGTTATCAATGTGGCATTATGAAAAGAAGAGGTCATAGTAATTTTCTATGCTAGGCAACCCCACTAACAATATAAGTACACCAAAGCACCAATCAGCCAACTAAGACTTAGTTTCAGGGGCGCCTGGGTGGCTCAGTCAGGTGAGCACCCAACTCTTGATATCAGCTCAGGTCATGATATCATGGTGTGTGAGTTCTATCCCTGCATCAGGCTCTCTGCTGTCAGCCTACTTTGGATCCTATGTCCTCCCACTCCCTCTCTCTGTCTCTCCCCTGCTCATTCTATCGCATTCTCAAGTACATTAATAAAAACTGAGGATACAAAGAGAAAATGAACTATGGCACCTATTTTCAAGAAGCTTATAATGTAGGTGGAGAGAAATACTAACTTAACATGAAATGATGTTAAATAAGAAGAGACTAATAGAAGTTCATAGAAGCCTGAAAGAATTCTAAAATTATTAGTTACAAGGAAACTTAGAACTTATCTCTCCAACCTTCCTATTTTATTTTATTTTTATTTTTATTTTTTTTTCAACGTTTATTTATTTTTGGGACAGAGAGAGACAGAGCATGAACGGGGGAGGGGCAGCGAGAGAGGGAGACACAGAATCGGAAACAGGCTCCAGGCTCTGAGCCATCAGCCCAGAGCCCGACGCGGGGCTCGAACTCACGGACCGTGAGATCGTGACCTGGCTGAAGTCGGATGCTTAACCGACTGCGCCACCCAGGCGCCCCCAACCTTCCTATTTTATGAATGATTCCTCTCTACATAATTTCTTTCTAGAAATCCTACAGTCTTTGCTAAAATGTTTTCAGTGTGAAAACATACCACCTTGCAGCAGAGCCCATTCTATGTCAGCTCTGTGCCAGTGTTCTTCCTTATACTCAGCTAAAAAGGGGTTTGCTCTAGCCTTCACCTCTTGGTCTCAGTTTAGCTCCAGTAAATTGTACCTGGTTAATACCATCAGGTATTCTTGGGTGGAGTTTGAATGCAAAAGGCAGAGCAAAGTCTAGACTTAGAGCCAGGAGGAATATGAGATGCTGTCTAATCTCCTTCACCCCCAGCCAGCTGGCAGTTCTGGATTCTCTGTTACTTTCTGTACTTGATTAGTCTGATTTTAGCCTGAAGATTCTGAACCCTAGAGGAGCAAGCTAAGTCTCTCCTGAGAATGCTCTGGAGGTTGCTAAAAGCACTGATGCCACAAATTTCTAGATTGGAGGAAACCTGATCTGCAAAGCTAGCCCCATGTCCATGTTGCATTGCAGGTTGCTTGTCTGTCCTCAGCTTCCTCCAAAAGGATCAAAAGCTGTGTCACAGGCAAGATCCTCCTCCTCCTTGGTCTCCATATCTCACTTCACAAGAATCAAGGTGGAGCCATAGGGATCAGCATTTCAGAATTTAGAACAGAGCCCTAATGACCTACAACTCAGACCACTCTTATGACCCTGTATCACCACTATGAAATGAAGAAGTGTCCAGGACTCTGGGTCGTTACCACTTAATGCTTCTGCCACTCCTATCCCCCATTGCCAAATGCTATTACTGATGTTTGCCTCAGACCACTAATCTCTTTATCCCATCCACATTATCTCCACTGGAAGCTCAGACCTCTGGAGTCACCATCCCTATCCCCACATGGTTTTGTACATCCTCTCTTCTTTTTAAAGTTTTAAAGTTCATTTATTTATTTTGAGAGAAAGAGAGGAGAGGATGAGCAGGAGAGGTCAGAGAGAGTGAGAGAGAGAGAATCACAAGCAAGCTCTGCATTGGCAGTGCAGAGTCCAATGTGGGGCTCATACTCATGAACCTTGAGACCATGAACTGAGCCAATTTTCATAGGTGGACCCTTAACCAACTGATCCACCCAGGTACCCTGTACATCCTCTTTTCTGACTCTTTTCCTTCTCTCCCCAACTCCTGAAATCCAGAAATGGATTTACTATGATGCCAATAAAGTTTAGGTTTCAGGACCCCTCATGTCCCTTCCAAGGCTAGCTCCTCTAGGGCAAGGGAAGGAAAGCCGCTGTGACAGTCTGATGTTGAAGGCCTGGAGTGCTGCTTCCCCACAGGTGACCTCTCTATATACCCTGGAAGGGGTCCTCACCACCTGCACTTAGAGACAGTCTGTTCTTGTAGACATCTTGGACATCCACACCCTAGGAGAATAAAATGAATGTTATGTGGCTGATGGGACCCTTCCCAAACGAACCACAAAGGCTACAGTTTTTAGGGCATAGGCCCCTGAACAAGAGCCTCTGAATAGGAAACTGGAAGATGCTTCAGTTGTAGCACTACCATTAAGGAAATTATTGAAATTGAAAAAAACTATCAATTATTAAGAAAACACAAACTATAAATGTTAAAGAACCCCCAAATTTCAATCAGCTACACTTGAGAAGAGACAATTATTTTGATATTCCCTCTATAGAAAATATTACAAAATCACTGTCATATGAAAAGATAACTAAAGAGGATTCAGGCAAATAACAGGAATGTCAGGCAGTTAGTGTTACTAATAATAGTAAGGTTTTCTCTTGTTCTGGGTTTTTTGATGTTTACTTGTCATTTTGTATTCATTTTATAAAAGAAAGTTCTCCAAATTGTATAACATTGTCTTGACAAGACATGTATTTACTCCAGAGTATTCCTTGAAGTTTTCAGCTACTGTCTCCTTATTCATTTCAATGCTATTCTGATCTTAAACTTGATTTTAATGCCTATGGATATAACTTCTCTAATATCCTGGCCTCTTACTTCCTTACCATTTTCTTCTTCAAAGACAGTTTCCTTCACTCAACCTCAGTCACTCATTCCCTTGATGGCCCCTTCAGACATTTCTGCTATTGATAAGGACAACCCCTCCATCATCTCAGTTCAAGCACTCCTCCACTCAGACTCTCATCTTTGTGGTGCATATGCTTTATATCCAAGCTCCTACAAACTTCGACCTTACCCAGACACCACTGATTCCACCACTTTTACTACCTCACACCACCCCATCTACCTATGTCCCTCTTTACCCAGTGTGAAGTCTGTGTGCCACCATTATAATCCATCCCTCACATATACCCTAAAACTCCCCTTTTCTTCTCTTTTTAAAATCAGAATCATTTGGTCAAAGCCAAATCCAGCCTAACATGAACTATCTAGCTCCAAGTTGTGGAGAACATTCAACCATGTTGACAGGTCTCCTTAAACTTTATGACTAATCATCTCCAGTGGGCCCTTATGGGGTTGAACTGTCCCTTCACTCACTTGCTTTCTTCAACTCCTTCATATCTTCTCTACCTGCCTCAAGCACGCAACACTTTCTTCTTCATCCTCACTCTCAGCTACTTTTTATTTCACAAAAAAACATAAAAACACACAGAAGATATCTTCCAAATGCTCCCACCAGGAATGTACCTACTTTCCTGCATCTGCTTTTTTCTTGCACACTGTCTTTTGGTGGCCATAGGTTACATTTTCCCTTCACTGATTGAATGCACAGAATTCCATTCTCTTTTATTTGCCAGTAGATATCTCTACAACAATCTCTCCTCTGTCTCTGTACCTTTGATCTCTCTCTACTGAATCATTCCTGGCCATGTACAAACTTTTGGCTGTTGCATCCTTCAGCCTAACAGTAGCTCTTCAATTCTCTTCTACAGAAAATCTCTTCAAAATTGTCCATATTTGCTATTGTGATTACTCTCCTCTTATGCTTTCTCAAATCCACTCTGGTCAAGTTTTTTCCTTATTAAGGTCACCAAAGACAAATATTGCTAATCCAGCAATCAAATCTAAGGCTTTCTCATACCTTTATGGTCAGAGACATTTGACATAGTCAATCATTCCTTCTTCATTGAAACATTTGCTTTGTTAAGCTTTCAGAAGATGACATTTCCTTGGTTTCCTCTAAGCTGACATCCTTCTCCTTCTGTTTCCTGTGCTGGTCTTTCTTATCTCTCTGTCCTCTAAATTCAAGTTTCTCCTGAGCTAAATGTTTGGATCTCTTCTCTTGAATGAATATACTCAAATCTTGGACTTCTTACACAGTGTTGTAGCTTTCAATATCATTTGATGTCCTAAAAGCTCTCCAAATTTGTCTCTAGCTCAGATCTTTCCTTTAGAATCCAGATTCAGATATATTGTCATCTCTCTGACATTTCCAATAATATCTAATAAGCACTTAAAATATACCACCTCTAAAAGCAAATTTCTGATTATGTCACTAAGTTGCAAACTTGTCCTTCTTGTTTTTTGCCCTAGCATACTTAGAGTCATTTTTTTTCTTTATCTCACACTTCACATCAAATCCATGGATAAATCATGTTTAAAATGCATCCCAAATCATACCTTTTACCTTTCCACCATGCTTTTTCATTTGAGGGCTTGGAATAGCTTCCTAACTTATTTTCTTGCTTCTGTTCTTCAATCACTGCTCCTATATCCCCCAGTGGTGTTTTCTCAATAGAACAACCAGAGTGATTCTTTGTATATGTAAATCAAATCATGGTTCTTGTTGACTCAAAACCTTCTAAGGCTTCCTATCTCTCAAAAGGAAAATTTAAGTGTATGTGCCCTACACAGGCTGGCATCCTATTGCCTCTCTGACCTTCTCTTACCATTCCACCATTCACTAACTTGGCTCCACCTTGGCTTCCTTATTCTTCCATTCCAGGCACACACCACTGCCTTGGGGCCTTTGCACTTGTATTTCCTCTGCCTGGAACTCTCTTCCTCTAGGCAGTCTCAAATCTCATTTCCTCATCTCTATCAAATCTTTGCTCAAATGTCACTTGCCTGATCACCCTCTCTAAAATTGCACCCTTCCTGCCCTAGAAGTCCTCACTTTCTTTGCTGACTTTCCTTTTTCATGTAATAATTTTCATCATCTACACACTATTTTTTGTATTTACTCATTTTGTGTATTGCTTTCACTAGAATGCAGGCTATAGTTTTGTTTAATACTGTAGGCCAAGTGCCTGGAGGAGTGCCTGCTGCATATAAGGTGCTCAAAAAATATTTTTTGAATAAATAGGTAAATGGTACATTGGTGCTAAAGTGAAGAGATCAGCAGAGATGAGAAGGTGAGCAACAGCTTTGCGTTAGTTGAGGCAGCAGATTCCATTAATGGGAGCAGAGAGGATAGAGAGAGGAGAGTTGGTTGTGGCAGAATTTGGAAGAGCAGGAATACAGACAGGGATCAGCTGTGCCATTTGGATAGTCCATCAACTATAAGAGGAACAAGCCTTGGCACTGTGGGAGGGAGACTTCTAGACACACTAGGGAGTCAGGGAAGCTAATGTCAAACCACAGAGCAATTCTTTGTTTTGAATGACATTTCAGTCTCTGTTACTTCTGAGATTTCTTTTTGTCTCTTTTACTTTTACATACGCTGTGTTTGATAATACAGAAGATGCGTTATTTCCCCCCCAAATAATTATAACAGTGCCTGTGTTATGAATGGAATGTTAAAAATTGAAGACATAAAAGAAAGAATTGGCCTAAAGGCAGAAGGAAGTTCATATTATCCCACTGTCTCTACTTAACAGTATACATAGCTCACATCAGAATAATTTATTAAATTATTTAATTGCTCTGTTAACTCTGATAAACACTTATGCACACTACGAATGAAAAGTATACCTAGAAAGGTTTGGGAAATGTTGATAGAAAGTCCAATCCATAAGTCTATTATTTGCAAAGAATGCATGAAGGACAATGGCCATGCCGTGACCTCCTAGTGGTGGGATGATATAACAAAGTAACTTAGCCAAGCCTAAGGTTTCACATCCATTTTTTTTATTTGAGAGAGAGACGGGGAGAGAGAGAGACCACAAGCACGAGGAGAGAGGAGAAGAAGGAGGAGAGAGAATCTTAAGTATCTTGAGTGTGGATCCCCATGCAGGTGTCAATCCCACAACCCTGGGATCATAACCTAAGCCAAAAATCAAGAATTGGATGCTGAACCAACTGAGCCACACAGGTGCCCCCATTTTTTTTAAAAGGAAAATTGCACAGCACTTTGTTATAGGTAGAATTTTAGTTATTCCTTTATCATTTTAGTTTTATATTTATTGGTACCATAATCCACAGCTCAAATTAATAGATATATTGCTCTAATATTAGGTAAATGCTCCTTATTAATGATTTAGTAAAATAAATTAGGAACAAGTTTGCTGAGTAGCCTTTTGCTTATTGAAACCTGAATAGACAATGAAGATTCTAGAAATCAAGAAGAGAAGCTGGTAGATGCAACAATACCACAAGAACAAATGAAACAATCTTCACAGTGGCCACAACCACATCTTATAAGCTTGCATATTAGATAAAGGAAACTCAGAATTTATTAACCATTGAAATGAAAATATACCAACTATTGGTAGAAATACACAGATACATCAACTCTTTTTTTTTTTGCTACAGATTAATGAGGAGAATAGAGTTATATCAAGCACAAAATACACCTAGTACATAATAAGTTAAAATCATCAAATTAAATAAATTATAATTCTAGGAGAAAAACTAAATTTTGCCTTTCATAGATCAGATATATTGCCAAAGTTCTTTTGATATTTACTGTGCATAGCAAAAGAAAAAAAGAAAGAGGTGGACTCTTTTAAAATGTACAATATGTGCCTGTTAAAACTTCTGGACATGAGAAGGAACACTACAGAGTTGTGTTAGTATGTGCCAATTTCATGAAAGGTCGTTGTGTCTAATTATAATAATAAATATTGTATCAAAAGAATCTCAAATGAAATTTATATGTGTGTCCATGCAAATGGTGGATGAACAAGGATGGAATAAAACTGTGATCAGAGAGAGATCCAGGCAACCTGTTGGGCTTTTTAAAATCTTGGCTAGGAATTTACCCAAGGCATACAAAACTGCTGATGCATAGGGGCACATGTATCCCAATGTTTATAGCAGCATTTTCAACAATAGCCAAATTATGGAAAGAGCCCAAATGTCCATCAACTGACAAATGGATAAAGAAGATGTGGTTTATATATACAATGGAATACTACTTGGCAATGAGAAAGAATGAAATATGGCTATTTGCAGCAATGTGGATGTAACTGAAGGGTATTATGCTAAGTGAAATAAGTCAGGCAGAGAAAGACAGATACCACATGTTTTCAGTTATATGTGGATCTTGAGAAACTTAACAGAAGACCATGGGGGAGGGGAAGGGGAAAAAGAAGTTACAGAGAGGGAGGGAGGCAAACCATAAGAGACTCTTAAACACTGAGAACAAACTGAGGATTGATGGGGGGTGGGGGAGAGGGGAAAGTGGGTGATGGGCATTGAGGAGGGCACTTGTTGGGATGAGCACTGTGTGTTGTATAGAGAACAGTTTGACAATAAATTGTATTAAAAAATAAAAAAGTCAGTATCAATAATAAATTAAAATAAAATCTCGGCTTTATTAGTCTGTACCAACTGTTCAGAGGATACACTTATGTAGCTATAATTCTGAATAGGCAAAGGGCAGTGTAAGCTTCAGATGTGACTGTCCTTGTGTATTTAAAGGATTCAGAAAGAAGGAATGGAACAGGTGGGTATATGGCAGGGCTTCTGAAATGACCCTGACAGGGGAAAGGAAGTGGCCCTCTTTGATAAGCGTGTAAATGAATTAGGACGTCATGGTATGTTGAATAGCAAGAGGTAGTGCTAAAGTCCCTTAAATGTATGGAATTAGCAATGTCTCCAATTCTATGTAGAATGATTCTAGCAGTAAGAATGGATTTTTAGGAGGGTCGTTTCTCTGCTTTTGAAGATGACGGCTTTACTCTAGTCTTTGAGGATGAAAATTGAAACTTTTGGTACTTTTTTTCATACTTACTCTGCTTATTACATATGTACAAATGATATTGAAACACCAGTTTCTATTATAATGCATTATATATTATTTTATTTTCCTATTTAAGGCTGGATTTTCTTTCAGTCATGCAGAAGCATGACGTATTTTATTCAAGATTATTTTTCTACATTTTTGTAACTTAAAAGATTTGTCTATATATACTAAAAACTACCTGTTTAGGAATTCCTTCAATTTTATTTTGCTGCTTGTTTGTATAAGTTTTTACTGCTGTATTTGCCCTTAGTGTTTTCCATTAGAAGACAAAGTTATTGGGGCGCCTGGGTGGCGCAGTCGGTTAAGCGTCCGACTTCAGCCAGGTCACGATCTCGTGGTCCGTGAGTTCGAGCCCCGCGTCGGGCTCTGGGCTGATGGCTCAGAGCCTGGAGCCTGTTTCCGATTCTGTGTCTCCCTCTCTCTCTGCCCCTCCCCCGTTCATGCTCTGTCTCTCTCTGTCCCAGAAATAAATAAACGTTGAAAAAAAAAAAAAAAAAAAAGAAGACAAAGTTATTTTATAATGCGGCTTGCCTTTTAGTCCCTAATATGCACTAAAATATAATAATGTTATTTGCTCTGATAGTGCCTGTGTGTAGTGTGAAATGTAATTTTCTAGCAAATATGCTCTGTTTTGTTACCTAGTCCATGTCCATATTAATACATTTAATTACATATTAATACATTTTCTTTAGCTTTGGGATTTAATATTTTCCTTTCAGAATTAATAGCTTACATCACATATCCAGAACTTTGAAATCACTTTAAATTTTTTCAAAAAAATTTCTTATAAAATTGAGGTGCATCTTATATATCTGTACATTACGTATGAAAGTAAATATGATATTTACAACAAGTAATTAATAGCTAGGTGATGTAAGAGTATCAATTTTCCAGTAATCTAAAATTATTTAATTAATGTAAACATATGCACATTGAATTATATTTATTTTAATGTAGTTTTAATCTTGATGTACTTGGTTTGACAATGAAGAGATTGGTAATAGAGAATTTGAAGAATTAGGGACATTTGTATCTATTGTAGAAAACCAAAATATTAATTTAGTAGCAAGCACTACTTTGTCATTTCTGAATTCTTCGATCTTTTTTCCAGGAAAGAAATATTCAATTTATTAACAAATTTAGGGATTAGAAAAATAAAATGGATATGTGATTTCAAATTTACTAAGTAAGTTTGTTAAGATTTCTCAGGAAATCTTAAATTTTTTGTCTTGGTATTTTGTGTTTAATGTCTTGTGCTGCGTTTTCTATCTGAAAATTAAAAAAATATAAATACTGAAAATAATATAGCAAAAACTCAGGTGTTCACCTTTCAAGATTAATAAATGTTAATGTTAAAGTATTTGCTTCAGTTCATTCTTTATATAGAATAAACCATGTAGGTAAAGTCAAAGTCTCTTTTACATCCCTTCTCTACTAAACTATTATAATTGGAGAAGAATAATGATGGAGGGAGAAGCTCCCTGTTGTTTGCTTTTCCTGCTCACAAATGGAAGCATTGAAGGCACTGCAGAATTTGATTATGTTAGAAACTATCACTCATGTCATCTCCACGTTGATTTTGCAGACTGTTGGGGAAAAACACAACCAAAAAGAGATGAGTGAAGATTGGGATGATCTAAAACTCTGAGATGCTTCAACTTTGGGGTCTAAGTAATTTGGATCCAGACCATTTTGCCACTTGCTCTCCTCTTTTAGGGTTTATTCAGGAGCGTCCCACAGTCCCATGTGGGTGTCAGAGAGTGGTGGGCTCAAAATTCTATTTACCAAAATCATGGATTTGGAAATTCAAGTCTTGGGATTATATGGCAAACCATCTTCATTTTACAATTGAGGAAACTGATGTCCAGACAGTAGGAGAAATGTCTTCAAGACACATGGCTAATTGGTGAATGAACAAGGCCTGATTCCATATTTCCCGTTTCTTTCTCCCAATTAATTCAGCTGTTTTCTAATCAGTTTGAACCAGAGCCAGCAATCTTAATATTCAGGAAGTTTCAAGATCATATTTCTTATACCAGGTTTAGAATGGAGGGAAAATTGAAGACATGCTTTAATTTGCCTACTGTCTAAGAGGACTTAACTTCTAAGAGAAGTTGCATAAAACAGCAGAAAAAAAGTCCTTTGGATATAAAGTATCTTTTTCCAAGTGAATATTGTGTGATTAAATGGTTAACAGAGCAAAACTTCCCAGATGTCATGGACTGCCTTCAAAATACTCTTGGGGATGAAAATAGCATTGGCTGAATACTCAATGATAGAAAAACATTTTGTGCTCTTGCTAATTCTAGAATGTCCCTATGCCCATGGAGACGTCTTTTATGTAGGTCTTGTAAGAGAATACTGTGTCTTCATGCATATTTCATCAACTTTTCTTATCATTAATGTAGCCTTAAAGACTGGTCCTCATAGGCGGAAGAGAGGAGCAGCACTATGTCAGGAGGGTCACATGAGTTAGCTCATTTAATCTTCACAACAGCCTGGAAGTGCATATTATTTAGCAGACTCATAAGAATTTTAGAGACAACAGCCTAAAGAGAGTTCCTTCAACATTAAAAATGACTCCTGCTCAATTTGAGAGTTTGTGCAATAGGGCATATTTTCTACCCTCTGGAATTTTGGTTTCTGTGCTCTAGATTTGAAAATAGGTTATGATAGTAATATATTTGGGTACTTCCTCCAATTTTACCATTTGAAAATGTGATAGTTATAGTAGCTAAGCTCAGAATAAGATAGAACTGGCACAGTTACATAAAAGCTGGGTGCCCTTGAGTTTGTTGTATAGCTCCTCATCTGTAAAATGGGCACAATGACATGTTAATTATTGTGAAAATTAAAATGGGAGCTATTATTGCTGTTATGCATATAGTAATACAAAGTAAGCATGGAAGGATGTATTGTATGCCTGTGTGGTGGAAACCCATGGGTGGGCTGTAAATCCCCATATCCAGAAAATCCTGGCTTAATTCTCTATAAAATTGTCCTGTTTACTCCTCACTTTCCATTTTCTGCTCATTTCCTATTGAATTGGGCCTATCGAGGAGATCTGTTTTTCCTTCAGGTTTTGCACTGTTTCCTTGAGAGTTACAACTATTGACAAAATCCTGTAGTGCTATTCTTACTTTGTCATGTTTCGTCATTCTATATGGCTCAGAGTGGATGAGCTGACTTGTGTTAACATGGCAGGCATGGAAGTTTCAGATCACTGCAGCTTTCTCAGCAAATTAGTTGCAACCAGAAAAGCTGAGATTATGATGGAAATCAATCACAACCTCATTTAGGGCAACCAGATATATCACAACATTTGAAACATTGATTTAAGCAACAAGCTTTCTTTGGAAATAAGACAAATCCTTAAAACTCTTGACAGGGTTTGTTTTCATCTTGAAAAGGAAGTGGGTTGCTCTGTTAATGAGCAATCAGCCCATTTATTTTCTTGGATAGGAAAAATAAATTATAAGAAAATCTGTTCATTTTCATTCATTGCAGCAAATTAATCTCTTCATTTCTTAACTAAGGAAAAAAATCACAATAATAATTCAACGCAATGAAAATCCAGAAAAGTATTTATATTTGACTTTGGGATTTATTTTTCGTCTTACATTTTAATATGTGCCTGAAGTTCTGTCTGAAATTTCACTCTTTACACAATAAAGAAGCCACTCCTCCTCCCGTAAAGCTGAAGAACAGGAGAGGGTAAGAAGCTGTTCAACTTTTCTTTCAGCCTCCGTCCAGATGCTCCCTGGCCTCTCAGCCAACTCTGAAATAGACAACATTTTCTTTCAGACCTAAACTAGCCAAGCAGAACTGCCTGTTCTCCCTCTCCTCTCTCTCAAACATCCCACCTCTGCTTCAGAAGGAAGAAGGAAGAATAAACAGACTGTGAGATGCAAACAAAGGACTAATGTAAACAAATGATGCTATAACTAAAAACTGAAAACCAAGATTCGCTCCAGGTATTTTGTGATCGATGTAGTAGATGTGGCACAGGACTATTTGCTATTAGAAACATGCATTTCATTTTCTGACCACTCCATTACTATTTGAGGATCCCTACGGGGCATTTTAGTACTCCACGAAAGCTTTAACGAGCTCCAACACGTGTATAATAAACGTAAGCTCTGACATTCAATTTTGACTCAGCTTTTAAAATGGCATTAAATGTAAAAATGCAATTTCTTTTCCATTTCAGTTTTTAGCATTTTATTTGTAAGTTTTACCACAAAAATGAGGTTTTCTTAGATCATAGAATCTAGAAATTAAAATGCAGTTTGAAAGACTTTTGTGGGTAACATTTCTAAAGTATTTTCCTTATTATTCACATTCTATTTTTCATTCATATACTTAGACTTTTTTGTACTTCTCCTTTTTACTTAGACTTTTTAATAGAAATAATTTATTCAATGTTTTTCATCAGGATTTATTTTAGAGTATCTCAAGAACCTAGCATCCAGGTATATGCTGCTTGAAAAAAAGTTATTTTCTTTTAAAATTGTATTTATAAACTATTTTGATACTTTTAACAAAGTTTAAATGAGTTAATTATATCATTTTCATACATGTACATAAATACATACATACATATAATTCTTTGTCATATACGTAGAAAGCATTTAGTGTTCAAAGCCAGCTTAATTTAGTAAAGTGCACCTGTGGTCTGGAATGTGTAACAAAAATGCTCTGATAAGTTTCTAGTTTTAATCCAATCACTGGATCTTTTTCACAAATTCATAGTGAATTTGGTTAGATGCCCACTTAATGCTGAAAGTTGGGACATGTTTTTTGTGATAGTGATTTCATTTTTATTCCTTGACTTGCCTAGCTCTGTTGAATAGGGGGAGAGAGAGCACTGTGGCGGGGTGGTGGTGGTGGTGGTAGGCTGAGATGACCTTGGTAGTCTAGCGAGTTTAGAAGACTGTGTATCTAATTCTAGGAGACAGTGGTTAAGTCTTCTGGAGGAGGACATCTTAATGGGAACAACTGCACCACACTCAACACACACCATCCCTGAGGAGGTTTCTTTCTCCAAGATCCTTCCTATCTTCCTTCCCACATTATTTATCTGTTAAGGGGGAAGCAGTGAGGAAAAGTTTCTTATTTTTCTCTAGCTGAGCATTTCCCAGTGAACCCTAGATATTGTTCAGCCCCAATCCCCAATTCCCAATCCTTTGGTAGTAAAGTTAGTAAAGAGTAAGAGAATAAAACTTTGAATATATTGTATATATATAAAGGTGACAAAGGTCACCTACAATTAAATAAATGTGAAAAAAACTTTGAAGGTAATAATAATTTTGTCAGGAAATAAAAAAATAAGTTTCTTAATAGGTATAATGGCATAGAGGGCTTTTTATCTAAGTAAGTATTAGATAACTTAAAATGTTCATGGAAAGTTTTTAGGAATATCAGATTCACACATTTCATCAGTTTACAAAAAAAATGCAAAGACGTCTATTGTATAAAGTAAGACATTTAATCATAATAACCATGTTAGGAATATCCCCAGTTGCCCCTGGGAACACTGCCTCCCAGACTGGAGATGTGCCTGTTACTGCCATCTGTTTTAAGGTCTCCATTTGGATGCTTCTGATGATGGATTCCTGTCCAAGACTTAGAAGCAGGTAACAAATCCAGACTGATAAGAAATGGAAGCTTTAACTATAAAATCTTAGCACAGAAACAAAAGGCTTTCACTGTGTCTGGCAGTCCTCATTACCTTGTGAGGGTCAGGATGTGGCTCCAGGTTTCCTACTGTAATGAAATTATATGGGGCTATCACTGGAGCATATGGCCACCATAGAGGGCAAAGCTGGGATCAGGCATGCGGGTTCTAATCAGGTGTCCTGCCCAAGTCTGTTTCCTATAAATTTGCTTTACCCAAAGCATCTACCTTACTGATCTCTAACATCTTCATTGCCTTAAGAGAAGGCACTTGGAGACTGCTCTTAATTTGCTTTTGTCACCAATGGTCTTTTGTCTTTTTCTCTAACCTCTGCAACATGGGAGCTGAAGAGCAGAAGGATCAGGTTTCAACTGAACATGTGTTTCACTGTATTGAAATGTGCACTGCTTAATAAACATCAATATATCTGAGGGCCAGGAGACTGAATTCACTGATCAGTATCAAAGAGTGCTGGAGCTGTAAACAGTAATTGGCTATTTTCCAAGGAAAGGTAGAACTCCTTTAAGACAAGTTCTTCTATTCTCAAGGAAGATTAGAAATCATCATCTAGTATCACCAGGCCAAGAGAATTAACCATTTTATAATTTTTTCTTTCTTTCCTTTTGATAGGAAAGAGGAGTTGAGCTAGCCTCTTATAAAATGTAAAACAAACTTAGAAAATGCCTTGTGGCCATTTTAAGGTTCTCTTTGATTTTTTGACAAAGTAAAGGTAAAAGATCCTATAGTACAAAAATAAAAGTCACCTACAATTAAATAAAGGGTATCAGAAACCCCGTGAGAAATGAGGAATGATAATATTCTTGAAATATATGAGAAATTAAGGCTGTTTTATTAAAAAATCAAGAACTTGGATCAAGCTTGCAGGCAATGCTATATAATAAAGAGGGAAAGGAAAATGTACCCAGCATTATTTTTTTCTGTTAAAATGTGTAAATTTTACCATTCGAAAGAAGTAGCTGCAGTAGTGAATACAAAAACATACTTTATATATGGCAATAATGATCAATGTAAACATGTTCCCCTCATCCAGTTTTTCTTTACTCATAAGTCCTGTTGATAATCCTGAAAATAAGATATTCTCCTTTGTAATGATGGATGAAGAACAACTGCCCTTTCCCTTCCTTCTCCTTTCTAACAGATGATGAGATCCCTATGTTCAAAGCCCTGTGATGCATTTCCTGTGACTGATCATGCTTTGTTAACTAACCTTCGGGAACCAAAGCTTTTTATCTAAATGCAGGTTTAATGCAACATTCCTTTCTTCATTGTACTCTGCATAA
This sequence comes from Leopardus geoffroyi, assembly GCF_018350155.1. NCBI lineage: Eukaryota > Metazoa > Chordata > Mammalia > Carnivora > Felidae > Leopardus > Leopardus geoffroyi. The sequence continues at coordinate 28,103,473 of NC_059332.1, read as the reverse complement.
GTATAAAATGTCCCAAAAGACATAATTTGTTCTCCATATCTTCCCTATACATTTCCTTTTAAAATATTTTATTAAAAAATTAAATACAGTAACCCAGTTTGCATTCTTTAACTCAAAAGGTTTATTTATTTACATATAACTGATTTAAAAAATTCTTTGCCCTATGTGGCACATGGATATGTTTTGAAATTTCCAGAAAATGGAATAAAGTACTTTCTGTAAATTACCCAGCACATATAAATAATAGCAAATTAACTGAAAGTCTAATAAAATACACTCATTCATCTGTCCCAAATGAATTTTTTAATGTTATTTCTTCTTCTTTTTTTAAATCAGGAGAGAAATTTGGGGTAATGTATATTAAATGAAACATTCACTTCTGAAAATTTCTAAAACTTTCTCTAAGACTAGAGGATAATGGTATAAAAATGGCTGAATGCCTACTAAGACTTTTAAATACGTTTTGAAGCATGAGATGGCATTTTATTGACAATTTAAAAATAATTATAATGTTTATTATTCTGGAACACTAAACTATTTTGTTATGAAGACCATAGAAAAATTTTTATAAATTTTACCTACTTTGATTTAAAAAAATGAAAGGAAACTTAATATTGGGGAAAATATTGGGTAAATATTGAAGTTTCAGTTTGAAAGACACTTAAAAATTGAGTAATACTCAAAGAGCAATATGTATGTTAAGCAATTATACTAAAAATAATTTTTGCATGGTTCTAAGCCTTAGAGAAACTTTATTGTTATTTATACATGTTTTGAATTTTTATATTTATTTTTTCCATTTTTATTAGTCTACACACATTGCTTTAGCAAAATCTTTATCACTTGTATGTTTTATTCTTTTCAGAAGTCTTTCAGCTTTTATGTTTTTGTTAGGATTGAAATGAAATTTTTTAAGATTAAACATTTTCCTTGTGAAAAATAAGAAGTGTTAAGAAGGTAAATATTTTGGACAGCGTTTTGATTAGGCCTAATTCAAAGATTTATAATTTCTAGGAAAAGAATAAGATACACTCAGCAAACAAATTCAAATGACATTTTATAACGATAATTATGTGCTCTGTTCAGTATTTTAAGATTTAAGCAAGGAGAAGAGTTCCAAGGGACTGATTTTGAAAATACATTAATACATTCAGCCAGCAGGGGGCACAAAAGAATATGCAATGACTTTGGAATACTTTCTTCTCTAGAGTTCCAGTACGGCAAAACATTTATCATGCTCCTGATGATAAAACTAAAACCACATTTTCAAAACTGGGAAAAATGAAGTTTGAACTAAATTTGCAAAGTCCCCCTTGAAAAAGAGACAAAAAATAGAGATTTGAAGAAATGCCTCTATGGATTTTTTTTTTTTTTTTTGGGTCTTTAAAAAATGTGTTTAACGGGGCGCCTGGGTGGCGCAGTCGGTTAAGCGTCCGACTTCAGCCAGGTCACGATCTCGCGGTCCGTGAGTTCGAGCCCCGCGTCAGGCTCTGGGCTGATGGCTCAGAGCCTGGAGCCTGTTTCTGATTCTGTGTCTCCCTCTCTCTCTGCCCCTCCCCCGTTCATGCTCTGTCTCTCTCTGTCCCAAAAATAAATAAACGTTGAAAAAAAAAATTTTAAATAAAAAAAAAATGTGTTTAACTAGTTATAAAGGACCACATAGTGTTTGATACATTTACATGAATGTCTCAAATTAAAAAATAGAGAGAGACAGAAAGTATATGGTTGCCTACTGCTGTGGTGGAAAGGAGGTTTGGGGATGATGGCTCGGGGGAGTAGGGTTTCTGTGGGGTAAAAGAACATTCTAAAATTGTGGTGATGGATTTAGGAGTCTGAATATATTAAACATTGAATTGTACACTTTAAATGAATAAATTATATGGTATAAAAACTATATCAATAAAACTGTTGGCTTTAAACATATGGTACTTTCAAAATCTTAATGTGGAAAACTAAATTTATTTTCTAATGAGTATTAGTGGGTTTTTGGATAACAAAATATAAGAAGAATTAATGGTTTAAATTTCTGTCAGTTATTTCATTTCAAACAAATGTAGATTAATTTATATTATTTCATGTGAACCCAAAATAGTTATCAGGAGTCCTGGGAGAGAATAGGTCTGCCAGGAGAAACTCCCTGGAGAGAGGAGTTTACAAAAGGCTTCAGGTTCTGAGCCTGACTTTTGTACAAGCTCACAGGTGGCTTTGGGTAATTTGCATTTCCGTTCTAGATTTATTTTTCTTATTTGTAAAATGACTGGCTGAGTTTTATCCTTCAGGTGTCATTTTAGTTTTCCAAATCACATAGAATCTTCTCAGTCCACTTGCTTATTTGGGACTTAGTGAAAACTTAGAAGCCTTTCTGTTAATTTCCAGCAACCTCTGTATAACATTTACACATTATTTGAGTGCGGGTGGAGAAACAATTTTATTGTCTAACATTTGCTAAGCCTGCTTTGGAAGCAGATGTTTGAACCTTGCTAAATTACTTGGATTTGGACATCTGAATAAAACATTACTTATATTTTAAAGCTTTAATAAAATTAGCTTTTTATTAAAAATACTTAATTAAAATTATAAGAATTTCCAAAACTGGAATTTTATGTGTAATAAATGATAGAGCAGGCAGTCAGATTCATATATGTATTTAATAAATTATACTCTAATTATGCCCCTTGACTTTTTAACTTAGCAGTTTTAAATGTAGAGAAGTGGTGATATGTATTTTTTCAGACATAGGAACATTTTCAGAGAAATGTGTTTTGAATCATAGAAAGAAAAATTCCAAACTGATTAACTTTACGCTCTTCACTTCTTTATGATGATAGACCTCTTGTGGTTCACACTTGAATTCTCTCATTTCATTAAATCTTTATACAGCAAGTATTTGTAACATACTAGCTTTTTATTTTTGTTTTTTATTTTTTCCTCTTCAGGACAGCACTTTAAAGATATCAAAATGAAAAGCTGTCTGTCTGACTTTCTCAAAAAAAGACAATCTTATAGTATTGTCTAGCTCTCACAACATAGTGAGATAAGATGATAAGGTAGGTGAAGTATGTCCTGACATTTTTTACTTTGCCAGTTTTAACTGAGCTCCTCAAATCCTTTCCTTTCATTGTCTTCTTACCACCAGCGTCCAGTATGCAAAAAGAAGGTTGAAAACCACCAAAAACATCAAAGTAGAAAAGCTGCAAAGCCTCGAGGAAATGGCCTTCCTTGATCATGTGTTGGTTTGCTTTTCTTTAGTTCATAGGATCTGAGACTAGTGGCCATGTCTGTGTCATCTCTCTTGAGGCTTATTTCTTTGCTGTTAAACATTTCAGCTCTTTAAACATAGAGCATCTCTCATTTATAGGGAGAATCTAGAATCTTAGAATTGGCAAAGTACTTTGAAGCTATCTGGGTCAATTTCTCATCCATCAAGTAAGACAAATGCTACTTGTTATGTTGAGCACTGGGTGTTACATGTAAGTGACGAATCACTAAATTCTACTCCTGAAACCAATGTTACACTGTATGTTAACTAACTAGAATTTAAATAAAATTTGAAAATTTTGAAAAACTTGAAAAAAAATAAGACAAGTGCTTTTATTAAATTTTTCTGCATTAAAGATATGGTATTTTTTTTCCAGGAACAAGTGGCCACTACACCGCTTTAGAGCAATGAACTGCTTTTGTGTTATCATAGCTAGACCTGTCTCATAACACAGGTGTGATTCTATAGCTGTCCAGTCTGCCTATCCAGTGCTGAGGCCATTTAACTCCCCTGCTGAAGTGTCCCACCATTTTAGAGCCCTGCTGAAGTGTCCCACTATTTTAAGTCCAGTTTTATTCATATGTTGTCTTAGACTGGAGACCCTGGATGCCTGTCCAGGTACAAAACTGTGCTCATCTGAGCAGTGATCTTATATTTACATATAGTACTTATAGTATAATATATAAGAGTAATAAGGCCACCAACCCTATATCTTCTTACTGTAGGATTATGAGCACAGATACATTAGGCACTTGCTGAAGGCAATTCCAATATATTTTATCAGGAATAATTGATTTAAGAAGTTTCTTTTTTACAATCAAAAAGCAATCATTAAGCAGTTAAAGGATCTATGATACCCTATGGTTAAAAAACAGAGTATTGCTTAGATTTGAATTCTCTGGTTCCTTATAATTTATACAGTAAGGAGCTTTGGAATTATATTGTATCTGAATCATCAGAGATGTAAAATAACAACTTAAAGTGGTGTATAATTAAATATTTATATAAAAATCATCTTACTGATCTAATGCAGAGATGGTGACTGCATCCTTTTTTCTATTCTGCCTTCCACGTTTTTAAAATGAATGAAAGCTAAATTACAGAATGAATGAATCAATGAGGGAATAAATGAGTGAAAAAGTACTTTGTGTACATACATATATATGAGCAGACAGACATAAACACTTTGCCTTCCTGATACCCATGCAATATGAGTTATAGGGGTTACATTTTCCTGACTCTGCATTAGACAGAGAAGCTCAACACATGGAACCTAATGTTAAAAAGTGACAGGAAAAACAAAGTGATTAAGGCATTAGTCTAAGCATTTCAGCATTTAAGTTTATATATTCAGATTTCAGTGTAAGCAGCTGGATGTTAGAGCTTCATTTTTTTTTACTACTATTTATTTACATGTTTTAGCTGACATAGATAGAACCTATGCTCAGAGAGAACAAAAATAATGAACACCTGACTTTTTAAAATCAGGATTAGAAGAATCTTTGAGAAGTAGAAGTAGTGTAATTAGGTAAATGTTTTTTTTTGTTTTACTATTTTTAGGACATGAAAATTTTTTTAATATATGAAATTTATTGTCAAATTGGTTTCCATACAACACCCAGTGCTCATCCCAAAAGATGCCCTCTTCAATGCTCATCACCTGCCTTCCCCTCCCTCCCACCCCCCATCAACCCTCAGTTTGCAGAACATGAAATTTTATTATATATTGCTTTACAATATCCTTTTTTCCCAGTTTATTGAAAAAATAATTAGCATACATCATTGTATAAGATTAAGGCATACAGCATGATGGTTTGATTTATATATATTGTGAAATGATTACAACAGGTTCAGCTAACATGCATCTTTTCATATAGATATAAAAAGAAAAGAAAGAAGAAAAGAATAAAGAGGAAAACATTTCTTATTGCAAAGAGAACTCTTAACTTTCCTGCATATCACACAGCAGTGTGAGCTATAGTCATCATGTTGAACATCACATCACTAGTACTTATTTTAACTGGAAGTTTGTACCTTTTGACAACCTTTTTCCAATTCCCCCATCCCATCCCCTGCCTCTGGGAACCACAAATCTAATTTCATTTTCTATCTATGTTTTTATTTTATTCCACATATAAGTGAGATCATGCAGTATTTGTCTGACTTATTTCATTTAGCATAGTGCCTTTAAAGTCCACCCCTGTTGTCAAAATGGCTGAATAATATTCCATTGTGTATGTATACACACACACACACACACACAAACAAACACACATGCATCTATACCATAACTTTTTTATCCATTCATCCATCAGTGGACACTTACTATGTTTTGGCAATCGTGCTACTGTGGACATGGGGGTACAGATATCTCCTCAAGTCAGTGATTTTGTTATCTTTAGAGTTATTCCCAGAAGTGAAATTGCTGGATAATATGGTAGCTCTGTTTTTAATTTTTTGAAGACCCACCACTATGTTTCCCATAGTGGATGTACCAATTTACAATACTACCAATGGTGCACAAGGGGTTCCTTTTTTCCATATTCAGGCGAGAATTTTTGATGTTGGCTATTTTAAAAGGCATGAGGTGATATCTCATAGTGGTTTTAATTTCCATTTCCCTAATGATTAGTGATATTGAGCATCTTTCCATGTACCTATTGGCCTTTTGTGTACCTTCTTTGAGGAAATGTCTATTCGGGTCCTTTACCCAATTTTATTAAATTTAAATTTTAGTTAACATACCTTTGCCCACTTTTTAATTAGGTTATTTGTCTTTTTGCTTTGAGTTGTAGAAGTTCTTTATATGTTTTGGATATTAACCCTCTATCAGATATATGGTTTGCAAATATTTATTCTCATTCCATTGGTCATCTTTTCATAGTTGTTGATGGTGTCTTTTGCTGTGTAGAAGTTTGTGGTTTGATATAGTCCCCACTTGTTTTTGTTTGTTGTTGCATGTGTAGGTGTCATATCCAAAAACTAATTTCCTAGACCCATGTCAAGAGGATTTCTTCCTATGTTTTCTTCTGGGAGTTTCATGGCTACCCATCATTTATTGAAGAAACAGTCTTTTCTCCACTGAATGTTCTTGGCTTCCTTGCTGAATACTAGTTGAGTGTTTATACTTGGGTTTATTTCCGAGCTCTTGATTCTAGTCTGTTGCTCTATTTGTCTGTTTTCATGTTTTGATACTGTTTCAATGACTGTCATTTTATAGTCTAGCTTGAAATCAGAAAGTGTGATAACTCCTGCTTTGTTTTCCTTTCTCAGGATTTCCTTAACTATTTCTTTGACTATTTCCTTGAATTTTTTGGTTACATATAAATATTAAGAATATTTTTTCTATTTCTGAAGAAAATGCAATGGAATCTTGACAAGGACTGCACTGATTCTATAGATGGCTTTTAGTATTTTAACAATATTAATTCTTCCAATTCATGAACACAGGCTACCTTTCCATTTATTTGTGTCTTCTTCAATTTCTTTCATCAATGTCTTATACTTTTCAGCATAGATATCTTTCCTTAAATTTATTTTTCTGTATTTTTTTTGATGCTGTTGAAAATAGCATTTATTTCTTTTCAGAAATTTCATTATTAGTGTATAGAAACTCTACTGATTTTCGTGTGTTTTGTGTCCTGTGACTTTACTGAATTCATTGATTTTATGTAATATTTTTTTTGTTTGAGTCTTAAGGATTTTCTATTTATAAAATCATGTCATCTGCAATTTTTTTTGCCTGATTGCTCCACCTAGGACTTCTAATACTATGTTGAATAGAAGTGATGAGAGTAGGCACCACTATTTTGTTCCCGATCTTAGAGGAAAACCTAATCTTTCACTATTAAGTATGATATTAGCTATGGGAGTGTCATAGGTAGTCTTTATTATGTTGAGACATGTTCCTTCTGTGCTTAATGTGTTAAGAGTTTTTATAATGAATGGATGCTGAAGTTTGTCAGATGCTTTTTCTGCATCTATTGATATGATCATATGATTATTTTCTTTCATTCTATTAGTGTGATGTATCATATTGATTGACTTGCATATGTCAAACCAGTTTTTCATCCCAGGGGTAAATCCAATTTGATCACTTTGAATAGTTTTTTCAATGTGCTGCTGAAATCAGTTTTCTAGTATTTTACTGAGAATGTTTGCATCTATACTCATAAGAGACATTGGCTTGTAGTTTTTTCTAGTGGTTTCCTTTTCTGGTTTTGGTATCCAGATAATGCTGACTTCATAAAATGAATTTGGGACTGTTCTCTTCAATTTTTTAGAAGAGTTTGAGAAGGATTGGTGTTAATTCTTTGTTTCTTTCTTTTTAAATATAATTTATTGTCAAACTGGCTTACATACAACACCCAGTGCTCATCCCAACAAGTGTCTTCCTCAATGCCCATCACCCATTTTCCCCTCTCCCTGCCCCCCATTCACCCTCAGTTTGTTCTCTTTATTTAAGAGTTTCTTATGGTTTCCCTCCCTCCCTCTCTGTAACTATTTTTTCCCCTTCCCTTACCCCATGGTTTTCTGTTAAGTTTCTCAAGAGCCACATATGAGTGAAAACATATGATATCTGTCCCTCTCTGGCTGACTTACTTCACTCAGCATAATACCTTCCAGTTCCATCCATGTTGCTGAAAATGGCATGATTTCTTTCTTCCTCATTACCAAGTAGTATTCCATTGTATATATAAATCACATCTTCTTTATCTTGGTATTAATTCTTTAAATGTTTGGTAAAATTCATCAGTGAAGCCATTTGGTCCTGGATTTTTCTGTCTTGGGAGATTTTTGACTACTGATTCAATCACCTTACTGGCAATTGGTCTATTCAGATATATATTTTTTTTATCTCTTCCTGATTCAGTCTTGGTAAGTTGTATGTTTCTAATAATTTTTCCATTTTTTCTAGACTTTCCAGTTTGATGGCAAATAGTTATTTATGGTTGCTTCTTATGATTCTTTGAATTTCTGTGATGTTAGTTACAATTTCTCCTTTTCCACTTATAATTCTGTTGATCTGAATCCTTTCTCTTTTATCCTTGGCTATTTAGGTAAGAGTTTGTCAATTTTACTTATTTTTGCAAAGAACCAACTCTTAGTTTAGTTATTCCTTTCTATGGTTTTTCAGTTCTCTATTTCATTTATTATTTTTTCTTTTTTAAGTAGGATTCACACCCAGCAGGGCTTGAACTCATGACCCTGAGATCAAGACCTGAACTGAGATCAAGATCACTTAACTGACTACCACCTAGAAGCCCCTCATTTATTTCTGCTTTAGTCTTAATTATTTCCTTTCTTCTGTTAACTTTGGGCTCAGTTTGTTCTTCTTTTTCTAGTTCATTAGGGCACTGAGTTAGGTTGTTTATTTGGGATCTTACTGTAGGCATTTTAGTGTTATGAACTTCCATCTTAGAACTGCTTTTGCTGCATCCCATAAGTTCTGATATATTGTTTTCTATTTTTGTTTGTCTCAAGAAACTTTTATTTTTCCTTTAATTTTCCCTTTGATTCTTGATTGTTTAGGAAAGTGATTTTTAATTTTCATGAGTTTGTGAATTTTCCAGTTTTCCTTGTTATTGATTTCTAGCGTGGCCAGAGAAGATGCTTGGTATGATTTAAATCCTTTTGAATTTGCTAAGACTTGTTATGTAGTCTAGCATATGGTCTATTCTAGAAAATGTTCCATGTGCACTTGAGAAGAATGTTTATTCTTTTGTGATTAGACATAATGTTTTATATATGTCTATTAGTTCCATTTGGTCTATAGTGTTATTCATATATGCTGTTTCCGTATTGATTCTTGATCTGGATGATCAATTCCTTGTATAGAGTGGGATATTAAGGTCTCCAATAATTTTTGTATTACTGGTTTTCTTCCTGTTAGCTCTATTAGTTACTTCACAAATTAAGTACTCTCATGTTAGGCACATAAATATCTACAATTGTTATATCTTCTTGATATATTGACCCCTTTATTATATAATGACTTTGCTTCTTCTTATAATTTTTAGTTTAAAGTCTATTTTTCTTGATATAAATATAGTGAATCATGATTTTTTGTTGTTATTATTTGCTTGAAATGTCTTTTTCACTCTCCTCTTATGTATGTCTTTAAGGTAAAAATGAGTCTTCCATAAGCAGCATGTTTTTGGACCTTGTTTTTTCATAATTTAATTAATTAATTTTTATCCATTCAGGCATCCATCCTATGTCTTTTGATTGGTACATTTAAATCACATATGTTTAAAGTAATTATTGATAGGTAAGGACTTACTATAGACATTTTGTTAATTATTTTCTGGTTGTTTTGTAGATGCATTGCTCTTTGTTTCTTATCCTGCTGGGGTTTTTTGGTGTGTTTTGATATAAGCATGCTTTGACTTCTTTATTGTGTTCTTTTGTGTAATTACTACTAGGCCTTTCCGTATTTTAAAATTTATTTATTTTTAAATTTATATCCAAGTTAGTTAGCATATAGTGCAGCAATGATATCATGAATAGATTCCAGTGATTCATCCCCTATGTATAACACCCAAGCTCATCACAACAAGTGTTTTCCTAAATGCCCCTTACCCATTTAGCCTATCCCCCCACCCACAGTCCCTCCAGCAACACTCTGTTTGTTCTCTATATTTAAAAGTCTCTTATGTTTTGTCCTCCTCCATGTTTTCATATTATTTTTGCTTTCCTTCCCTTATTCTCATCTGTTTTGTATCTTAAATACCTCATATGAATGAAGTCATATGATACTTGTCTTTCTCTGACTAATTTCACTTAGCATAATACCCTCTAGTTCCCTCCACATAGTCACAAATGGCAAGATTTCATTCTTTTTGATTGCTGAGTAATACTCCATTGTATATACATACAACTTCTTTATCCATTCATCCATCGATGGACTTTTGGGCTCTTTCCATACTTTGGCTATTGAGAGGAATATGATAGTGCTGCTATAAACGTTGGGGTGCATGTACCCCTTCAAAACAGCACTCCTATATCCCTTGGATAAATGCCTAGTAGTGCAATTGCTGGGTGTAGGGTAGTTCTATTTTTAATTTTTTAAGAAACTGCCATACTGTTTTCCAAGTGGCTGCACGAGTTTGCATTCCCACCAGCAGTGCAAAAGACATCCTGTTTCTCCGCATCCTTGCCAACGTCTGTTGTTGCCTGAATTGTTAATGTTAGCCATTCTGACTGGTCTGAGGTGGTATCTCATTGTGGTTTTGATTTGTATTTCACTGATAATGAGTGATGTTAAGCATGTTTTCATGTGTCTGTTAGCCATCTGGATGTTTTCTTCGGAGAAGTGTCTATTCATGTCTTTTGCCCATTTCTTCACTGGATTATTTGTTTTTTGTGTGTTGAGTTGGATAAGTTCTTTATAGATTTTGGACATTAACCCTTTACATAATATGTCATTTGCAAATATCTTCTCCCACTCCATCAGTTGCCTTTTAGTTTTTCAGATTGTTTCCTTCACTGTGCAGAGACTTTTTATTTTGATGAGGTCCCAATAGTTGATTTTTGCTTTTGTTTCCCTTGCTTCCAGAGACATGTTGAGTAAGAAGTTGCTGTGGCTGAGGTCAAAGAGGTTTTTGCCTGCTTTCTCCTCGAGGATTTTGATGGCTTCCTGTCTTACATTGAGGTCTTTCATCCATTTTGAGTTTATTTTTGTGTATGGTGTAAGAAAGTGGTCCAGGTTCATTCTTCTGCATGCCGCTGTCCAGTTTTCTTACCAGCATTTGCTGAAGAGACTTTTTTCATTGGATATTCTTTCCTGCTTTGTCAAAATTATTTGGCCATACATTTGTGGGTCCATTTCTGGGTTCTCTATTCTGTTCCATTGATCTGATGTCTGTTTTTATGCCAGTACCATACTTTCTTGATGATTACAGCTTTGTAATACAGCCTGAAAGCTGGGATCGTGATGTCTGCAGCTTCTGTTTTCTTTTTTCAGATTGCTTTAGCTATTCGGGCTCTTTTCTGGTTACACGCAAGTTTTAGGATGGCTTGTTCTAGCTCTGTGAAGAATGCTGGTGTTACTTTGATAGGGATTGAATTGAATATGTAGATTGCTTTGGGTGGTATCAACGTTTGAATAATATTTGTTCTTCCAATCCAGGAACATGGAATGTTTTTACTTTTGTTTTGGTCTTCTTCATTTTCTTTAATAAGATTTCTACAGTTTTCAGTGTACAGATTTTTCACCTCTTTGGTTGGGTTTATTCCTAGGTATTTTATGATTTTTGCTGCAACTGTAAATGGGATCAATTTCTTTATTTCTCTTTCTGTTGCTTTGTTATTGGTGTATAGAAATGTAATTGATTTCTGTGCATTGATTTTATATTCTGCAACTTTGCTGAATTGATGGATCAGTTCTAGCAGCTTTTTGGTGGAATCTTTTGGGTTTTCCATATAGAGTATCATATCATCTGTGAAGAGAACTTTGACTTCCTCCTTGCTGGTTTGGATGCCTTTTATTCCCTTGTGTTGTATGACAGTTGAGGTAAGACTTCCAATACCGTGTTGAATAACAGTGGCAAGAGTGGACGGCTCTGTCATGTTCCTTACCTTAGGGGGAAAGCTCTAAGTTTTTCCCCATTAAAGATGATATTAGCAGTGGGTCTTTCATATATGGCTTTTATGATCTTGAAGTATGATCCTTTTATCCCTACTTTCTTGAGGGTTTTTATCAGGAAAGTATGCTATATTTTGTCACATGCTTTCTCTGCATCTATTGAGAGGAATATGCAGTTCTTGTCCTTTTTTTATTCATGTGATGTCTCAGTCACATTGATTGTTTTGCAGATATTGAACCAGCCCTGCATCCCAGGTATAAATCCCACCTGGTCGTAGTGAATAATTCTTTTAATGTATTGTTGGATCTGGTTGGCTAGTATCTTGAGGATTTTTGCATCCATGTTCATCAGGGGAATTTGTCTGTAATTCTCCTTTTTGTGGGGTCTTTTTTCTGGTTTTGGAATCAAAGTATGCTGACTTCATAGAATGAGTTTCAGTTTTGGTTCCATTTCTGTTTTTTGGAACAGCCTCAAAAGAATAAGCGTTAACTCTTCTTTAAATATTTTGTAGAGTTCCCCTGGAAAGCCGTCCGGCCCTCAACTCTTGATTTTTTGGGAGATTTTTGATTACTAATTCGATTTCCTTACTGGTTATGGGTCTGTTCAAATTTTTCATTTCTTCCTGTTTCAGTTTTGGTAGTGAATATGTTTCTAGGAATTTGTCTATTTCTTCCAGATTGCCCATTTTATTGGCATATAATTGCTCATAATATTCTATTATTATTGTTTTCATTTCTGCTATGTTGGTTGTGATCTCTCCTCTTTCATTCTTGATTTTATTTATTTGGATCCTTTCCTTTTTCATTTTGATCCAACTGGCAAGGGGTTAATCAATTTTTCAGTTTTGTTAATTCTTTCAAAGAACCAGCTCTTGGTTTCATTGATCTTTTCTACTTTTTTTTTTGTTTTGATAGCATTAATTTCTGCTCTAATCTTTATTATTTCCTGTCCTCTGCTGGTTTGGGGTTTTATTTGCTGTTCTTTTTCCAGCTTCTTAAGGCGTAAGGTTAGGTTGTGTATCTGAGATCTTTCTTCCTTCTTTAGGAAGGCCTGGATTGCTATATACTTCCCTCTTATGACTGCCTTTGCTGCATCCCAGAGGTTTTGGGCTGTGGTATTATCATTTTCATTGGCTTCCATGTACTTTTTAATTTCCTCTTTACCTTCTTGGTTAACTCATTCATTCTTTTGTAGGATGTTTTTTAGTCTCCAAGTATTTGATATCTTTCCAATTTTTTTCTTGTGCTTGATTTGACTTTCATAACGTTGTGGTTTAAAAATATGCATGGTATGATTTCAGTCTTTTTGTACTTGTTGAAGGCTGATTTGTGTCCCAGTATCTGGTCTTTTCTGAAGAATGTTTCATGTCCACTGGAGAAGATGCTTTAGGATGAAATGTTCTGTATATATCTGTTAAGTCCATTTGGTCCAGTGTGTCACTCAAAACCATTGTTTCCTTGTTGATTTTCTGTTTAGATGATCTGTGCATTGCTGTAAGTGGGGTGTTGAAGTCCCTGCTATTATGGTATTCCTATCAATGAGTTTCTTTATGTTTGTGATTAATTGATTTATATATTTCGGTCGTTTCACATTTGGAGCATAAATGTTTACAATTGTTAGATCTTCTTGGATCTTCTTGGATAGACCCCTTAGTTATGATAGAATGCCCTTCTTCATCTCTTGTTGCAGTCTTTATTTTAAAATCTAGATTGTCTGATAGAAGTATCAGCCAGTATCTGGCTTTCTTTTGATGACTATTAGCATGATAGATGGTTCTCCATCCCCTTACTTTCAATCTGAAGGTGCCTTTAGGTCTAAAATGGATCTCTTGTAAACAGCATATAGATGGATCTTGTTTTCTAATCCATTCTGTTACCTTATGTCTTTTGATTGGAGCATTTAGTCCATTGATATATAGAGTGACTACTGAAAGATATGGATGTATTGCCATTATGTTGCTTGTAGAGTTGGAGTTTCTGGTGGTGTACTTTGGTCCTTTCTAGATTTTGTTGCTTTTGGTCTTTTTTTTTTTTTTTTGTCTTTTCTCCCCTCAGTCCCCCTTAAAATTTCTTGCAAGGCTGGTTTAGTGGTCATGAACTCTTAGTTTTTGTTTGTCTGGGAAATTTTTCTCTCTCCTATTTTGAATGACAGTCTTGCTGGATAAAGAATTCTTGGCTGCATATTTTTTTTGATTCAACACATTGAATATATCCTGCCACTCCTTTCTGGCCTGCCAAGTTTCTGTGGATAGGTCTGCTGCAAACTTGATCTGTCCTCCCTTGTAGGTTCGGGACTTTTTTTCTTTGCTGCTTTCATGGTTCTTTCCCTGACTTAGTATTTTCTGAATTTGACTATGATATGCCTTGTTTTGGTCAGTTTTTGTTGAATCTAATAGGAGTCCTCTGTGCTTCCTGGATTTTGATGTCTGTGTCTTTCACCAGGTTAGGAAAGTTTTCTGCTATGATTTACTCACAATAAACTTTCTATCCCTTTTCTCTGTCTTCATCTTCTGGGACTCCTATGATTCTGATGTTATTCCTTTTTAACGAGTCAATAAGTTCTCTAATTCTTATATAGTGCTCTTTTGCCTTAGTTTCCCTTTTTTTTTTTGCTTCATTATTCTCCATAGGTTTGTGCTCTATATCACTGATTTACTGCTCTGCTTCACCCATCCTTGCCTCTGTGACATCCATTTGAGATTGCAGCTCCGTTATAGCATTTTTTATTTCATCCCGATAAAAGAAGTTTTACTTCTTTTATCTCTGCAGAAAAGGATTCTAATCTATTTTCAACCCCAGCTAGTATTCTTATTATCATAATTCTAATTTCTGGTTCAGACATGTTGCTTGTATCTGTGTTGATTAGGTCCCTATCTGTCATTGCTTCCTGTTCTTTCTTTTACAGTGAATTCCTTTGTTTCATCATTTTGAAGGAAGAAAAGGAATTAATAAAGTAAAAAAAAATTAAAAAATTAAAAACAACACAAAAAAATCAAATAAAGGAGGCTAGATCTTAGGTGTGTTTTGGTTTGGTTGTTGAAAGAAGCTTGATAGAATAGAGAAAAAAGGGAAAGAGAAAAAAAGGGAAAACATGAAATTTGAAAAAATGAATAGAATAAATTAGAATAAAATGAAATGATGGAAGTAAAATAGAATTTTAAAAACTTACAAAAAAGTGAAAAATATAGTAGAAAAAAATTAAGGAAAAATCTTTTTTATAAAAATGGAAAATAAAAATAAATTTTTTCTTTCTGTATTTATGAATAAGAAAAGAAAAAGGAAAAAAAAAATACTGACTAGATGGACCAGCAAACAGAATGAAATATGATTGAAATTACATCCAGTTTCCCCTAGAAGTCAAACTATGAACTACTTTATAATCTGTAAACTAAGCAGGCAGAGAGACTTACAGTGTTCCTCAAGAGCATGATTGGCCCAGTTGGGCAGGACTTAGTGTAATGGCTCCATTTTTCAGGAGATGGCATTGCTTAGCTTACTGGGGTGGATTGTTGTGGCGTGTGTAGGCTTGTATGCACATGTGATGCGTGGGAGGGGTGAAATGGTGTCACCCAGCTACCCAGTCTCTAGTATCAGAATTCTGTGCTCTCCCCAACCTGCAATCAAGCACTGCCCCCTTTGTCTCTGACTTCTGTCACTCCCTGCTTCTACACTATCCATGACCAAGTTGTCAGGCTGCCAAGCAGCACCTCTTTCCTGAGTTTTATCTCAGATGAGGCTGTGTTTCCCACCCCCTCATTTCTGAGGGACTGTGGCTTTGATCTGCTCTAACCCTCCATGGTGGAGGGTCTCACTGAACAATGGCTGGGTGCCAGCCTGCCCCCAGGAATATTCAAGCAACTGTTCTGCTGCCAACGTCCAGAGACTGCAGCTGGATGCCAGCCTGCCCCAGAAATAGTTCACAGGATAATGTAGTAGCAGAATTTCAGGGATTGTGGTAACTCATAAGACACATCTGGCACCAAGCTTCACTCTTAACATCCTTGTTCCAACACCAGTGAGTGTGGTTGATCTCCAGGGTCCACTGGAACCATTGTCTGCTAAGTTCTGTGGTTCAAGTTGTGCAGATTGTTGTGTTAATTCTCAACTCAGTTTTCTAGGTGTGCAAGATGGTTTGATGTTGATCTGGCTGTATTTCAAGGACAAGAGATGCAAAAAAAAAAAAAAAACCTTTCATGCTGTTCCACCATCTTGACCCTTTGTACAATATTTTCTAAGATGGTTACCATGAGGTTTACACAAAATATCTTAAACTTATAACACCCTATTTTATTTTATTTATTTGTATATTTAACATTTTTTTTAAGATTTTATTTTTTAAGTTATTTCCACACCCAATGCGGGGCTCAGACTCACAACCCTGAGATCAAGAGTTACATTCTGTACTGACTGAGCCAGCCAGCTGGCTCTTTAACACCCTATTATAAGGTGATAACAACTTAACTTTAATAAAATTTGTTTGCTTTATACTTTTACTTCTTTCCTTCATGTTTTAGGTCATTACTATTATATTTTACACTTTTTTAAGTGTAACTAATAGATTATTTTGCTTGTAGTTATTTTTGCTATATGTGATTTTTTAAACTTTTAAACTACCATTGTAAATCTATTACTACATATTGAGCATTACCCAATGATATTTATGCTACATTTTTGTGTTCTTATGATGTTAATTAGGTGTTCTTTTACTTCCATTCATAGATCTCTTTTTAGTATTTCTTGTAAGCCAAGTCTAATAGTAATGAACTCTCAGTTTTGTTTGTTCAGAAAACTCTTTATTTCATTTCTGAACAAATTAAGGAGGCTTCGTTTCTGGAGGAGAGCTTCACTATGTGTATAATTCTTAGGTGACAGTTATTCTTTTTCAATATTTTGAGTATATCATCCCATTATCTCCTGGACTGGAAAGTTTCTATTGAGAAATCTAGCAGTAATGGGGATTTTGTATGTAACTTCTCTCTTTTGCTGCTTTTAAAATTCTTTCTTTGTCCTTGACTTTTGACATTTAATTATAATGTGTCTCATGTTAGCTTTATTCAGGTTCAACATACTTAGGGTCCTTTGGGACTCATGGATCTAGATGTCCATTTCTTTTTCCAGGTTTGGAAAATTTTTAGCCATATTGCTTTAAATATACTTTCTGTGTTCTTTCTCTTTTCCTTCTGGGATTCCCATAGAGCAAATATACTTTCCTTTCATTGTGTTCCATAATCTATGTAGGTTTTCTTCATTCTTTTTTCTTTTCACTCCTCTGACTGGGTAATTTCCAGTGTCCTATTTTCCAGGTCCCTGATTCTTTCTCTTACATGGTCAAGTCTACTTTTAAAACTCTCTATTGAATTCTTCAGTTCAATTATTAATTTAATTGTTTAATTAAACATCATTTAATTAATTAATTAATTAAACTCTAAGATTTCTGGGTTTTTTTTTGTGATTGCTATTGCCTTATCAAATTTCTCATTTTGCTCATGCATTGCTTTCTTATTTTTGTTTAGTTGTCCCTCTGTTTCCTTGTAGGACACTAAAGTTCCTTAAGAGGATTTTTATGAATTTTTTGTTTGATAGTTCATAGTTCTCCATTTCTTTAGAGTCAGTTATTGGAGCATTATTAGTTTCCTTTCATGATGTCAAATTTACCTAATGTTTTGTGATCATTGATTTCTTATGCTAGTATCTGCACATTTGAGTAACAGGGTTCTCTCTTCCAGACTTATAGGTATGTGTTGATAGAGATAGACTGTCACTAGTTACCTCAGTTTGGATTTTTGGATGTGTTTGCTAGTAATGTTTTTGGGCAGGTGGGGCCTGCTATGATGAGGTAACTATTCAAACTCTTAGGAAAGGGGTGATGGGGGTATGCCATTGTCTAAGAGCAGTTGGATAGGACTGCTGGCCTGGTAGGATGGACACCACAGTTGCCTGAATTCTCTGTTCAGGTTTACTTGAGGGTTGGGACTGGGAACCATATTTGGTAGTAGCTGAAGCTATGAATTAGCATTCCTGGTATGACAGGGCAGCAGACTATGACCTAGAGCCTGTACAACACATTGTTTGGGGGTCCAAATCAGGCCTGAGTATGCACTGAATTCCCTAGTCAGTTAAAAAAAAAGTCTTCAACCATTATTGCTTTAAATATATTTTTAAATATATGGTGTCACCAGCTTTTCATGCAGATGGGGGAAACCAAAATCTGTACTCTCTTTTCAAGTTCCACTGTACACAGGATGTTGAATGTCTATGCAGCTTCCTATTTGCTCTGGTTAGTTTCCCTGGTTAGACAGACTGAAGGCTGTGTTCAGAGATGAGCTATGAATTAGATTTCCTGCTCTAATGCAGTGGGAGAAGCAGTTCTAAAGCTGGGAAAGATCTTTTGTTGTCTTAACTCAAGTTGATTTGCACTCCAAATTCCTTGGCTGAATAGGCCAACTGGCTTTGTTCTGCAAACTATTGATTCTGCCCTTCTCTTGGCTCCAGCTCCACTGGGCTGCACAGCTTTCAGTAGTTTTTGACAGCCCTTCTGGTCAGATGGGACCAGAAGACACTCTCTACCACGGGTGGGGCTATATCCCTGCTTCCCTGCTTAGGTGCAAGACAGACAGGTCATGCCAGACTACTCTCAATTTCCCAAACAGGATATCCAGTTTGAAGGGGTTAGGAGCTATTCTCATCTTTGAGAATTAATCCCACTGCCTGTGTATAACATGGAAAGACTCCACTTGGTACAGGCTTTGCTCTGGGGTGATCAGCTCTGCTACCCACTTTTCAGCACAATCACCGCTGGGCTGCTCAGCTACTACTAAGAGTTGTCACTAGGTCTTCTGGTCAGATGGGGTTGGCTGGGCTGTGACTCAGCATTTTGTCTGGGTGTGGGCAAACCATGCTCTAGGTCTGGAAGAACTCATTTGAGGACATAAACCAGGCTTATCTGCACTTTACTGAGTTCCATGGTCCGAAAGCATCTCCGACTTGTTTCTGGAGATGAGAAAAACCTATAGTTGGCGTTACTATTTAGGCACTGCAGATATGAATTTGGTCTACCAAGATCCATGTGCTGGTTGTTGCAGACCCCTCCTCCCTTCTCTGTAACAGATTCCCAGTGATGGGCCATCTAGATTCCCCTGCAATCCCCATGATGCAAGATCAGAGTAGGACTTCCCATAAAGTTACACAATGCTAGAACAGGAGCTGACACTGGTTGTCTCCCCTGGGTTCTCTTTTCCCACTGGAGGATCTGGAGGTTCAGGGGGGCCTCCTTGTGTTGCTACACTGCCCTGGGGAAGGGGGAGTGTGGTCAATGTGTCGCCATTTCTTTTACCCTTCTAATGCAGTCTGTCTTGGTCTCTGATTTGCAGGAAGGTACTTCAGCCTCACTCCCATGTTCTAGGATTTTCTCAGTGGTATCTTGTTCTTAAATAGATGTTAGTTCTTCTTATGAGGGAGAGAAAAGTCAGGAATAACCTATGTCACCATCTTGATGATGTCACTATGTGAACTAATTTTACATAAATATTTGTAGCAGCTTTTAAAGTTAACACTAAAATAAATCCATGAAAGAGAATGACAGAAGTAAATTTTCCTTTGTATATTATACAGTAAATTTATGTTATACATTGCAGAACAATGGTAACTTTTAACAATATCTAACAATTCATAATGTTCCCATTCAACATCTGCATTCAACCAGTGTAGTAAAATCTGTTATATTTTATTTATCAATTCTATATCACACAGTTTGTTATAATTTAACCCAATTTAAGAAATTATATTTTTTCATATCAATAAATATGTAAAATTTTCCCTCTGGGAAAAGACAACTGAATTTTTTAGAGTTCCAGATGTCCAGTTTTAAACCATGCTGTCTGGTATTTGAAGTTTTATACCGTAAACAAATTGAGAAAACTGTGCATATAGTTATGGCAAATACATTCTAATTAAATCATCTTCATCATTACATGACATAACTAGCTCTGCTCATTCTCTTGAAGTTGAAGTTCTCAGGCAACTGGCCCCAGGGCACAGAGTCAAGTCCTCCTGGCACCTGGCCACACTGGTATAACCTGAATTTAAGTTTACACTGCCTTCCCTGCCAGAAAACAGGCAACTTCATGAAAGAGCAGTGTGTTCTCATTATAAAATTGTGATTCATTGGAGAAAGTTTTCATTTTTCTAGTATATAGCAATATTGTTTTGTGGGCAAAGAATGCCTGATAGCTTTCTTTAGAAAAAAATACTGATTGCAATACAACAAATCTTTCTTTTCTGCCAGAGTTTAAAATGTTTTCTTTAATTTAAAAAATATTAATGTTCTTTTTAGTATTTTCTTGTAAAAGTAAAATGTCTGGCAGTGCTTAGTTAAATTAAATATACACTTACTCATTTACACAGAAATTCTGCTCCTGGGCTTATACACCAAAGAGATCACACCTAGCTTCATGAGGCATTACTGAGGAGACAGGTAGTTAGGGCAGCCTGGATGTTCATTCTTGGGAGGGTGAATTGATTAAGCACAGGAAGTCATGCCATGGAGCAATTAGAAGCAATAAACAAGCTGCATACAACCTGCAATATGGGTAATAGTAAAACTATAGTGCTAGATTAAAACATGAGGGTCAGAACAGATAACAATATCATTTATATAAATGAAGATATATTAGTACAAAACACACAAAGAACAATGCATATTAAAGGCATGAATATGGCTGCCCATAGGGAAAGGCAAAGAGGGGATGAATAGGGAGAAAAGGGAGAAACTCATAAATATGCCACAAAATGAGAGACAAGTCTTGAAGGATCAATGATAATAACATGCTATAAATGGAGGGCACTTGATGCTCTGAACTTTAAAAAAAATGCAACAATACATAAATGTGTAAATACGTAAAGCTAAATGTAAACCTGTCTTGTTAACCCTGGCCCAGTTCCAGTTTCTAGAGGTAGCAATTGTGAGCAGTTTGAAACAGTTTGTTCTAGCCTCATTTCTGTGCATATATACAATCTAATTTTGTTTTTACAAAAATGGGATCATGCTATGCTTACTGTTCTAAACTTTGCTTTCTCTCTCTCACACACTATTACACTCTCTCACACACAGTTACACTATATATAATTGTTCTGTGCCTACAGGTATGGATTGGTTTCCTTCCCCCTCCTTTTCTTCCATCCTGCTCCACCTTCCTTTTTTTTTGATTTAACTTTATTTTTTATTTTTTAAAATTTACATCCAAATTAGTTAGTATATAGTGAAGCAATGATTTCAGTAGATTACTTACTGCCCCTTACTCATTTAGCACATTCCCCTTCCCACAACCCCTCCAGCAACCCTCAGTTTGTTCTCCATATTTATGAGTCTCTTCTGTTTTGTCCCCCTCCCTGTTTTTATATTATTTTTGTTTCCCTTCCCTTATGTTCATCTGTTTTGTCTCTTAAAGTCCTCATATGAGTGAAGTCATATGATTTTTGTCTTTCTCTGACTGACCAATTTCACTTAGCATAATACCCTCCAGTTCCATCCACGTGGTTGCAAATGGCAAGATTTCATTCTTTTTGATTGCTGACTAATACTCCATTGTATATATATACCACATCTTCTGTATCCATTCATCCATCGATGGACATTTGGGCTCTTTCCATACTTTGGCTATTGTTGATAGTGCTGCTATAAACATGGGGGTGCATGTGTCCCTTCAAAACAGCACACCTGTATCCCTTGGATAAATGCCTAGTAGTGCAATTGCTGGGTCGTAGGGTAGTTCTATTTTTAGTTTTTCGAGGAACCTCCATACTGTTTTCCAGAGTGGCTGTACCAGCTTGCATTCCCACCAACAATGCTAAAGATATCCTCTTTCTCCACATCTTCGCCAACACCTGTTGTTATCTGACTTGTTAATGTTAGCCATTCTGAAGGTGTAAGGTGGTATCTCATTGTGGTTTTGATTTGTATTTTCCTGATGATGAGTGATGGTGAACATTTTTTCATGTGTCAGTTGGCCATCTGGATGTCTTCTTGGGAGAAGTGTCTATTCATGTCTTTTGCCCATTTCTTCACTGGATTATTTGGTTTTTCTGTGTTGAGTTGGATAAGTTTTTGTAGATTTTGGATACTAACCCTTTATCTGATATGTCATTTGCAAATATCTTCTCCCATTCTGTCGGTTGCCTTTTAGTTTTGCTGATTGTTCCTTCTCTGTGAAGAAGCTTTTTACTTTGAAGAGGTCCCAGTAGTTCATTTTTGCTTTTGTTTCCCTTGCCTCAGGAGACGTGTTGAGTAAGAAATTGCTGTCGGCAAGATCAAAGAGGTTTTTGCCTGCTTTCTCCTCGAGGATTTTGATGGCTTCCTGTCTTACATTGAGGTCTTCCATCCGTTTTGAGTTTATTTTGTGTATGGTGTAAGAAAGTGGTCCAGGTTCATTCTTCTGCATGTCCCTGTCCAGTTTTCCCAGCACCAGTTGCTGAAGAGACTGTCTTTATTCCATTGGATATTCTTCCCTGCTTTGTCAAAGATTAGTTGGCCATACGTTTGTGGGTCCATTTGTGGGTTCTGTATTCTGTTCCATTGATCTGAGTGTCTGTTCTTGGGCCAGTACCATACTGTCTTGATGATTACAGCTTTGTAGTATAGTTTGAAGTCTGGGATTGTGATGCCTTTAGCTTTGGTTTTCTTTTTCAAGATCACTTTGGCTATTCAGAGCTTTTCTGGTTTCATACAAATTTTAGGATTATTTGTTCTAGCTCTGTGAAGAATGCTGGTGTTACTTTAATAAGGATCACATTGAATATGTAGATTGCTTTGGGTAGTATCGACATTTTAACAATATTTGTTGTTCCTATCCAGGAGCATGGAATCTTTTTCCGTTTCTTTGTGTCTTCTTCAATTTGTTTCATAAGCTTTCTATAGTTTTCAGTGTATAGATTTTTCACCTCTTTGGTTAGATTTATTCCTAGGTATTTTATGGTTTTTGGTGCAACTGTAAATGGGATCAATTCCTTGATTTCTCTGTCGCTTCATTGTTGGTGTATAGGAATGCAACTGATTTCTGTGCATTGATTTTAAATCCTGCAACTTTGCTGAATTCATGAATCAATTCCAGCAGTTTTTTGGTGGAATCTTTTAGGTTTTACATATAGAGTATCTTGCCATCTGCGAAGAGTGAAAGTTTGACCTCCTCCTGGCTGTTTTGGATACCTTTTATTTCTTTGTGTTGTCTGATTGCAGAGGACAAAAGACTTCCAATACTATGTTGAATAACAGTGGCGAGAGTGGACATCCCTGTCTTTTTCCTGACCTTAGGGGGAACACTCTCAGGTTTTCCCATATTGAGGATGATATTAGCATTGGGTCGCTTGTATATGGCTTTTACCACCTCGAGGTATGATCCTTCTATCCCTGTTTCTTGAGGGTTTTTATCAAGAAAGAATGCTGTATTTTGTCAAATGCTTTCTCTGCATCTATTGAGAGGATCATATGGTTCTTGTCCTTTCTTTTGTTGATGTGATGAATCATGTTAATTGTTTTGTGGATATTGAACCAGCCCTGCATCTCAGGTATAAGTCCCACTTGGTCATGGTAAATAATTTTTTTTTTAATTTTTTTTAACGTTTATTTATTTTTGAGACAGAGAGAGACAGATCACGAATGGGGGAGGGTCAGAGAGAGAGGGAGACACAGAATCTGAAACAGGCTCCAGGCTCTGAGCTGTCAGCACAGAGCCCGATGCGGGGCTCGAACCCACGGACTGCGAGATCATGACCTGAGCCGAAGTCGGCTGCTTAACCGACTGAGCCACCCAGGCGCCCCGAATAATTTTTTTAATGTATTGTTGGATCCGGTCAGCTAATATCCTGTTGAGGATTTTTGCATCCAGGTTCATCAGGGAAATTGGTCTATAGTTCTCCTTTTTAGTGTGGTCTCTGTCTGGTTTTGGAATCAGGGTAATGCTGGCTTCATAGAATTTGGAAGTTTTCCTTCCATTTCTATTTTTTGGAACAGTTCAAGAAAATAGGTGTTAACTCTTCCTTAAATGTTTGGTATATTCCCCCTGGAGAGCCACCTGACCCTGGACTCTTGTTTTTTGGCAGATTTTTGATTACTAATTCAATTTCCTTACTGGTTATGAATCTGTTAAAATTTTCTATTTTTTCCTGTTTCAGTTTTGGTAGTGAATATGTTTCTAGGAATTTGTCCATTCTTTCCAGATTGCCCATTTTGTTGGCATATAATTGCTCATAATATTCTTTTATTATTGTTGTTATTTCTACTGTGTTGGTTGTGATTTCTCCTCTTTCATTCTTGATTTTACTTATTTGGCTCCTTTAATTTTTCATTTTGATCAAATTGGCTAGTAGTTTATCAATTTTGTTAATTCTTTCAAAGAACCAGCTTCTGGTTTCATTGATCTGTTCTACTGTTTTTTGGTTTCAATAGCATTGATTTCTGCTCTAATCTTTATTCTTTCCTGTCTTCTGCTGGTTTTGGGTTTTATTTGCTGTTCTTTTTCTAGCTCCTTAAGGCATTAGGTTAGGTTGTGTATCTGAGATCTTTCTTCCTTCTTTAGGAAGGCTTGTATTGCTATATACTTTCCTCTTATGACCGCCTTTGCTGCATCCCAGAGGTTTTGGATTGTGGTGTTATCATTTTCATTGGCTTCTGTATACTTTTTAATTTCCTCCTTAGCTTCTTGGTTGGTGCATTCATTCTTTAGTAGGATGTTCTTTGGTCTCCAAGTATTTGTTACGTTTCCAAATTTTTTGTGGTTGATTTCGAGTTTCTTAGTGTTGTGCTCTGAAATTATGCACAGTATGATCTCGATTTTTTGTACTTCCTGAGGTCTGATTTGTGTTCCAGTATGTGGTCTATTCTGGAGAATGTTCCACGTGCACTGGAAAAGAATGTGTATTCTGCTGCTTTAGGATGAAATGTGCTGAATATATCTGTTAAGTCCATCTGGTCCAGTGTGTCATTCAAAGCCATTGTTTCCTTGTTGATTTTTTGATAAGATGATCTGTCCATTGCTGTGAGTAGGGTGTTGAAGTCTCCTAGTATTATGGTATTACTATCGATGAGTTTTTTGATGTTTGTGATTAATCGATTTATATATTTGGGTGCTGCCACATTTGGTGCATAACTGTTTACAATTGTTAGGTCCTCTTGGTCTATAGACCCCTTGTTTATGATATAATGCCCTTCTTCATCTCTTGATACAGTCTTTATTTTAAAGTCTAGATTGTCTAAGTATGGCTACTCTGGCTTTCTTTTGTTGACCATTAGCGTGATAGATGATTCTCTATCCCCTTATTTTCAATATGTAGGTATCTTTAGTTCTAAAGTGGGTCTCTTGTAAAGAGCATATAGATGGGTCTTATTTTCTTATCCATTCTGTTACCCTATGTCTTTTGATTGGAGCATTGAGTCCATTGACTTTTAGAGTGAGGTGAGTACTGAAAAATATGAATTTATTGCCATTTTGATGCTTGTGGTTTGGAGTTTCTGGTGGTGTTCTCTGGTCCTTTCTCATCTTTTATTGTTTTTGGTATATATATATATATATATATATATATATATACACACCATCTTTTCATCTTTTCTCCCCTCAGAAAGTCCCCCTTAATATTTCTTGCAGGGCTGGTATAGTGGTCACAAACTGCTTTAATTTTTGTTTCTCTGGGAAACTTTTTATCTCTCCTTCTATTTTGAATGACAGCCTTTCTGTATAAAGAATTCTTGGCTGCATATTTTTCTGATTCAGCACACTGAATATATCCTGCCACTCCTTTCTGGGTGCCAGGTTTCTGTGGGTAGGCCTGCTGCAAACCTGATCTGTCTTCCCTTGCAGGTTAGGGACTTTTTTTCCCTTGCTGCTTTCATGATTGTCTCTTTGCCTGAGTATTTTGTGAACTTGGCTATGATATGCCTTGTTAATGGTCAGTTTTTGTTGAATCTAATGGGGTTCCTCTGTGCTCCCTGGATTTTGATGTCTTTGTCTTTCCCCAGGTTAGGAAAGTTTTCTGCTATGATTTGCTCACATAACCCTTCTTCTCCTATTTCTCTCTTCATCTTCTGGGACCCCTATGATTCTGATGTTGTTCCTTTTTAATGAGTCACTGATTTCTCTAATTCTTAAATTTTGCTCTTTTGCCTTCATCTCCCTCTTTTTCTCTGCTTCGTTATTCTCTGTAAGTTTGTCCTCTATATCATTGAGTCTCTGTTCTGTCTCATCCATCCTTGCTGCAGCTGCATCCATCCATGATTGCAGCTCAGTTATAACATTTTTAATTTCATTCTGGCTATTTTTTATTTCTTTTGTCTCTGCAGAAAGGGATTCTATTTCTAGAATCCAGCTAGTATTCTTATTATTGTGATCTAAATTCTGGTTCAGACATCTTGCTTGTGTCTGTGTTGGTTAAATCCCTGGCTGTCATTTCTTTGTCCTCTTTCTTTTGGGGTGAATTCCTTCATTTCGTCATTTTTAAGGGAGAAAAGGAATTAATGAGGTAGAAAAAATGAAATTAAAAAACTTAAAATTACAATAATATTAAAATTAAAAATTAAAAAGACACCTACACAAAAATAGAATAGATGATGCTAGATCCTAGGTATGTTTTGGTCTGGGTGTAGAAAGTGGTTTGACAGATTAGAGAAACAAAAAAAGGGAGGGGGAGAAAAAAAAGGAAATCATTTGAGGATTTGAAAAAATGAATAAACTAAAAGTAGACTAAAATACACAAAAGTAGAGAATATAGTAGAAAAAATTATTGAAAAATACTTTTAACAAAAATTAAAAAGAAATATGAATTTTTTCACTTTCTGTATTTACGAAAAAAGAAAAGAGAAGAAAAAGAGAAAAAAGATAAAAAAGGAAAAGACAAAAAAAAGAAATCGTTTGAGAATTTGAAAACGTGAATACACTGTAGTAGACTGAAATAAAATGATGGAAGTAAGATAGAATTTGAAAAAAATTAGATAAAAGCAAAAAATATAGTAATAAAAATTAAATAAAAATATTTTTAAAAGAGGTTGAAAGTAAAAATGAAGTTTGTCTCTTTCTGCATTCAAGAAAAAGAAAACAAATGAAAAAGAGAAAAGTAGAAAAGAATGAAAAAGGAAATTTTTTGAAAATTTGAAAAGGTGAGCACACTGAGGTGAGTACATTAGTCTAGCCTAATGTACTTCTCATGTTTGCTATTTTCAGGGTCCAATTTTTGTTAGTAGCATTATTATTTTTACAATGTCAATGTTTGTAACACTTATGTTTGTTTCCATAACTATAATTAATACAGTTACTCAGCCTTAGTCCTATAGCTTTGTTGATTCAGTATACACTTTTCGTTGTTTCCTAGTAGTGTTTCCCTTAACATCGTCTGGTTTTTAATGTTGAAATGTTGATATAGAAAAGGCTGAGTCAGCCTGAGCGTTAGCCTGAGTTTTCTTACTTTCATATGAATTACTTTTGCCTAATTTGTCATAGATTCTTTCTTTTCCCTTGGAGATAGGTAACTTCACCAGAAAATGTCTAAGTCAGCCTTTGCTTCTTTTGTTCTATGCATGGTTGATGAAAGGAGCTCAGCTCATCATGATGCCAGGACAGATAGGATGTGCCAGAATAATGTAGAGTCTGACTCAGTGTCTTGAAGTTAAGGCCTCAACAGATCACAGTGTTGGTAGGTTACTGTTTGTCTACTCAAAAGCAAGTCCTGTTTTTATTTCTTTTTTTTTTAAATTATTTTTGTATCTTGAGAGAGAAAGAGATAGAGTGTAAGCAGAGTAAGGGCAGAGAGAGAGAGCGAGAGAGAGAGAGAGAGAGAGAGAGAGAGAGAGAGAATCCTAAGCACAGAGTCTGACATGGGGCTTGAACTCATGAACTGAGATCATGACTTGAACCAGTATCAAGAGTCAGCTACTTAACCCACTCTTAACCCCGGTGCCCCCTCTTTTATGTATGACAAATTTTATGTAGATGGCAGTATGCCTAGTACTAAGGGATAGTTATGATTGCTCTCTTCTGGCAAGTTTCTCTTTCCAGTCAGTGATAGGTATTCACATACTCCTGCTTCTGAGACTTAAAGAGAAGTCAGTTAGAAGAAAAAGTTTCCTCCTTGTTACAAAGCTACATGAGGATAAAGCCATTGACCCCTTCTGACTTTGTCTACTTTGAGCACTCCATGGTAATTTTGGCTTTGCCATCATCCATGTGTCAAACTTTTTTCATGGATTCAAGATGACTACCAGCAACAACTGGGGCAAAAGATTTTTTGTTCATATGAACAAATAAGAGGTACTTCTTTCTGTTTCCCAGAAACTCCCAAACTTTTCCTTACACTCACTGGCCCAAATGGAAATAGAGTGTCAGCATTACTGCAATTGGGTTTTACTACTTGGGGTAGAAAAGATGTTGAGAAATCAACCACATTGTCCACTCAACACCAACTGTTGAAGACTTTAAAAGGGGGAAGCTTGCTGTAGGAAAGACTAGAGAGATACATTTTGTTTCTCTCCTAATCAGAGAAAAACTGGAGAACAAGAGATTGAATTCTTTGGTGATTTTTAGGAGAGCACAAAACCTCACATGGAAAGTTTTCTGGAAGAAACTGACAAAATCAGAGTCAGACAGACTCCTCCCCACAGATACTTAAATTTTTATTTAATTTACATATTACATATTTTAATATGTTTAAAAGTTATACATTCTGTCTTTTTATTTTTAGTGATTACCCATAGGTTTATTATTATTTTTTTAATTTTAATTCAAGTTAGTTAACATATAGTCTTGGCTTCAGGAGTAGAACCTAAAATTATCCATAGATTTAAAAACAGGATACAAAGTGGAACCACAAAAGACCCCAAGTAGCCAAAGTGATATTGCAGAAGAATACCAAAACGAGAGGCATCACAATCCCAGACCTAAGTCTCTGCTACAAAGCTGTAATCATCAAGACAGTTTGGTATTGGCACAAAAACAGACACATAAATGAATGGAATAGAATACAGACCCCAGAGTTGCACCCACAAATGTATGGCCAACTAATATTTGACAAAGCAGGAAAGAGTATCCAATGGAAAAAAGACAGTCTCTTTAGCAAATGGTGCTGGGAGAATTAGATAGCAACATTCAGAAGAGTGAAACTAGACCACTTTCTTGCACCTTACATAAAAATAAACTCAGAATGGATGAAAAACCTAAATGTGAGACTGGCAACCATCAAAACCCTAGAGGATAAAGCAGGAAACAACCTCTTTGACCTCAGCTGCAGCAATTTCTTGCTCAACACATCTCCAAAGGCAAAGGAATTAAAAGCAAAAATGAACTACTGGGACCTCATCAAGATAAAAACCTTCTGCACTGCAAAGGAAACAATCAAGAAAACTAAAAGGCAACAGGTGGAATGGGAAAAGATATTTGCAAATGACATATCAGATAAAGGATTAGTATCCAACATCTATAAAGAACTTACCAAACTTAATACCTGAAAAACAAGTAATCCGGTGAAGAAATGGGCAGAAGACATGAATAGACACTTTTCCAAAGAAGACATCCAGATGGCCAACAGCCACATGAAAAAATGCTCAACATCGCTCATCATCAGGGAAATGCAAATCAAAACCACATTGAGATACCAACCTCACACCAGTCAGAGCGGCTAAAATGAACAACTCAAGAACGGAAGTTGAGAGAAAAAAGAACCCTCTTGCACTGTTGGTGGGAATGCAAACTGGTGCAGCTGCTCTGGAAAACAGTGTGGAGGTTCCTCAAAAAAATTAAAAATAGAACTAACCTACAACCCAGCAATAGCACTACTAGGAATTTATCCAAAGAATACAGGAGTGCTGATGCATAGGAGCACATGTACCCCAATGTTTATTGCAGCACTTTCAACAATAGCCAAATTATGGAAAGAGCCTAAATGTCCATCAACTGACAAATGAATAAAGAAGGTGTGGTTTATATATACAATGGAATACTACTTGACAATGAGAAAGAAAGAAATCATGCCATTTGCAGCAACGTGGATGGAACTGGAAGGTATGCTGAGTGAAATAAGTCAGTCAGAGAAGGACAGATATCATATGTTTTCACTCATATGTGGATCTTGAGAAAATTAACAGAAGACTGTGAGGTAAGGGAAGGGGAAAAAATAGTTACAGAGAGGGAGGGAGGGAAACCATAAGAGACTCTTAAATACATAGAAAAAACTGACGGTGAATGGGGGGGGGGTCAGGGAGAGGGGAAAATGGGTGATGGGCATTGAGGAGGACACTTGTTGGAACGAGCACTGTGTGTTGAATGTAAGCGATGAACCATGGGAATCTACCCCAAAAACCAAGAGCGCACTTTACACACTGTATGTTAGCCAATTTGACAATAAATTATATTAAAAAAAACAGGATACAAAGAAAGAGGATAAAAAAGGATACAAATTAACTTTCAGATTTTGTTGAAAAATATACATTGAAGACTATTAAATTAAAAGTGCATTGGTAACCCGTGCCCTAAACTTCTGAGTGTCCCTTAGCATTGCCTCCTGAAGGATCTTTGGATCACCCTTAATCCAGCAACTAGAGGGATAATGCCTATCTCAGCAAGGTACCTTTTCCAAACTAAGACAAATGTCCATTATATTCATTCGTTCTTGAGTCACACCAAGTTTAATCTAATTAAATTGTCATTCCTATACATTGATATCTTATTGTTGTTGTTGCTAATGAAGATGGGAGTTCTTTTAAAATTTTTGGTTGATGTATAGAAATATCATTGCTTTTTGTATATAAATCTCAGAGCCAGAAACCCTCCTAATATTCTCTTATGCACTTGTAGCTTTTCTATGCAGTTAATCTTATCATATGCAAATAATAATAGTTTTATTTTCTCCATTCCAGTGGTACAATAACATGTATTGTTAACAAATATTTATTCTTTTCTACTAAGTGGACCATGAATACGCTGACACCATCTTTAAGGAGGCACTCTGAAATTGCTTGCATTTTTGGACTAAGCCTGTTGAGCTTTCCCTCCTCTTGAGAGAACTACAAGTCCCCACTAGTGCACATCCTATAACCTATGACCCAGAATGAGGACACATATGGTGCAAGAATGCTGAACCTAACTTTTAGCCTGGAGTCAACCTCAAATGAGGCCAGGCGACTACAGCTAATTTGGCTGCATTTTATTTGCTTATGTTTTATTCAGAAATTTTGCATCTAGGCTTATGCATGACATTGAGTTGTTTTCTTTATTGTATTTTCTTACCTGATTTTGTTATCAAGTTTAAAATATCTTGGAATGAGTTTGAAAAAGTTTCCTCTTTTGTCCTAAAAGATTTGAAATATTTGTTGTGTGACTGCAAACATGACTGCAAAAATATCTGGGCCTCATGTTCTCTGTGTGGAATACTTTGAGATTTCATTGTTCTCTGTGTGGAATACTTTGAGATTTTATTTCATTGTTATAGGATAATCAATGTTTTAATTTCTCCCTAAGTCCTTTTTTGTCATTTCTTCCTCTGAGAAATAAATGTACATTTCAATGTGTTGACATAAAGTTGTCAAGAGTATTCTTTGACTAGTTTCTAAAATTTCTGTTGTATCTCTGTTAATATAGAAATTAAATACCTATGAAGAACAGGTTGGGGCCCTGAATTCTCAGGGTCAATCTGTTTGGACAATCTGTACCCAAATGCAATGATAAAACTGTCAATGTTCCTTGCTACCTGACTATGGGGCATTTTGTTTCCTAGTCCATATTTTTGCCAAGTGTTTCTTGGTTCCCACCACTGGTAAGCAAGCAATTTTGTAGATAAATTTCTTTTGGTTCTTCAAAAAAAGTAAAAGCAAGAAAATAACAAATATCCATGTTTTTAACATCTTAGCATAATTGCTTCCAGCCTTTGCTTTGATTATTGTTTTAAGGGTAAATATCTATTGTTCTTTTGAAGTAATTTGTGTTTATTATAAATAATTTAAATGCTTAGGGAATATTCACATATAATTATTAAAAATTCACCACAATTTTACCCTCCAGAAATATATACCATTAACATTTGATGGACTTCATTCTACACATAGTTCCTCACATATGCATACAGATGGTCCCTGACTTAGGATGGTTTAACTCATGATATTTTGACTTTATGATGATGAGAAAGTGATACCCATTCAGTAAAAGTGACAAGATGGTACTTTGAATTTTTAATTTTGATCTTTTCTGGGTCTAGCAATATGCAGTATGTTACCCTCTTATTATGCTGGGCACTAACAGTGAGACACAGCTCCTAGTTGACCACACCATCATGAGGATAAACAACCCTTACTGATGACCATTCTGTACTTATATAAACATCCTGTTTTTTACTTTCAGTAAAGTATTTAATAAATTACTTGAGATATTTAATACTTTATTATAAAGTAGGCTTTGTATTAGATGATTTTGCTCAACTATAAGCCAATGTAAGTGTCCTGAGCACATTTAAGGTAGATTAGGCTAAGCTATGACATTCAGTAGGTTAGGTGTGTTAAATGCATGTTTGACTTACTTTATTTTCAGATTACAATGAATTTATTGGGATATAATCCTATCACAAGTGGAAGAGAATCTATATATAGAAAGACAAGTAAATGAAAATAAATTTAGGAAAATGGGCCCATTGTATAGATGCTGTTGTTAATTTTTTAAATGCTCCAAGTTTAATATTACTTGAATGTATCAGAAAGAGAAGAAATTGAAGTAAAACTGAAGAAACTATTGAACTCCAAATTAAAAAAAACTGTCAAATTCCAATACTTTTATAAGTTATTTTCTCCTAGACGATTCCTCTAAATTAAAAAGAGAGACAGTAATAGGAGCACCTGGGTCACTCAGTACGTTAAGCATCCAACTTTGGCTCAGGTCAGGATCTTGTAGTTCGTGGGTTTAAGCCCTGCATCAGGTTCTGCACTAACAGTGGGGAGCCTGCTTGGGACTCTCTCTTTCTACCTCTCTCTCTCTCTATCTGTCCCTCCATCATTTACATGTTCTCTCTCAAAATAAATAAATAAACTGTTTAAAAAGACAATACTAAATATGGAAATCATTGTTCCTTTTAAATGATATGAATCAATTTTAGATAGTATTGACATCTTCTTGTGAATAATGAAGAGGGCCCCTCCTTTCACCTTCTAATTTCTGGTGTAGTATTTTTACATTGCCTCAATTTATAATGTGCACCTTCCACTTTGCAACAAAAATGTCTATGGTTATTTAACATTATTTACATATTTAAATGAGCTTAATACTTACCATATGTCCTTTAAGTATTGCTATTCTGATACTGAAGTATTTACTCGAATTCATCTTTTTTAAATTTTTTTTTAACGTTTATTTATTTTTGAGACAGAGAGAGACAGAGCATGAACAGGGGAGGGGCAGAGAGAGAGGGAGACACAGAATCTGAAACAGGCTCCAGGCTTTGAGCTGTCAGCACAAAGCCTGATGCGGGGCTTGAACTCACGGATCGTGAGATCATGACCTGAGCTGAAGTCGGACGCTTAACCGACCAAGCCACCCAGGCTCCCCTGAATTCATCTTTTTTAGAGGCTGGGGAGCCTGGAATTATTGATAGTAGTTTTGTTATCTGTGAGATGTGCTTGTAGGAACTGTAGCCCTTAAAGTATTTTATATTTTTGTGTTTACATTATTTTAAGCTTTGTCTTTTTATCACAATTTCCCTTAGGTCTCTGTATGGCATTTCAATATATGTTGACATTTAATGCTGTTATAGAAAACACTGAAGACTAATTTTTTTCCCTTAAAACTGATTTGCTTTTTTTTTGGCATGAAGTAATGGTTTCTTTCTTTATCCTTGAATTAGAATAGACTACTAATTTGTGTTGCTCTCACTTTTGCATAAATTTTCATAACCTAAAAATTAAAACAAATATTATCTATATAATTTGCTTCTTCTGATTGAATCTCTACTTCCAATTGGCTTTACTACCAGTTATCTGTATGTTCGATCATCTGTGTTCTATATCTGTTCACTTTGCTCCAGTTCTCTTAACTTTGCCATATCCATTGACTGGGATTATTTTGAACATTTCTTCTATGTATGAAATTCAGCTTTCAGTGATGTCTGATTTATAAACTGATATTGCACATTTTCATTATGCAGTAATTTCTTTTGGCTTTTATTGTGTTAATTAGATCTGAAATTCATTTATTAAATAAACGTTTGTTTACTGAGTGCCAGATACAGTGCAGTTTATTCAATTTTATTATTCAATTTTTACACTTTTATTGAGTTGATTACCTGGTTACCTTGCATTATATAATGCAATTACAGAGAATTTTCATGTGTGTGTGTGTGTTTGGGATGTTTATATTTTGATTGGTAGTTTTTCTTTTTTTAAATAAATTTATTTCTTCTGTTATATATTTATGTAGTTGCCATAATATTTGGTAACTCTGTCCTGACATTGCTTTCACTCTTCTATAAAGAGGGTAACTTTTGTTCTTTTTCCACAAAGTTACTATAAGCAGCAAAGAACTTGTAAATTTTTAACATTTCTTTATCATGAGTAACTCAGTGAAAACAGTTGGAGGAGGGGAAGAATGCTACTTAAGAGGTAGATATCTTTACTAGAAAATGTAGAGCCTAGTCTTCTTCTGAGGCATTGTTAAATACATACACTATGGTTTAACCCATACCCAATTTAAACAGCTTTTTAAAAAGTTTATTTATTTATTTATTTATTTATTTATTTATTTATTTATTTTGAGACAGAGAGAGAGAGAGAGGGGGAGAGAGAGAGATCTGCGAGGAAGGGGCAGAGAGAGGGAGACAGAATCCCAAACAGGCTCCATGCTGTCAGCACAGAGCCAGAGGCAGGGCTCGAACTCATCAACCGTGAGGTCATGACCTGAGCCCAAATCAAGAGTCACACAATCATCTGAACCATCCAGGCACCCCTAAGCCATACCCAATTTAAAACAACACTGTATTGTGTTAAAAACACTTAACACAAGATATACCCTTTTAACAAATCTTTACATGTATAGTACATTATTGTTGACTATAGGTACAAAGTTGTACAGCAGATCTCTAGAGTTTATTCATCTGGCTTAACTGAAATTTTATGCACATTAATTTGTAACTCCTGATTTTCCTCTTTATCAGCCCCTGGAACCACTATAATATGATTCTATGAATTTGAATATTGTGAATCTTTCATACACATGAATTATACAGTATTTGTCTTTTGTAAATGGTTTATTTCACTTAGAATAATGTTTTCAAGTTCATCCATGTTGTAGGATATTCGGAATTTCTTTCCTTTTTTAAGTCTCAGTAGTACTGCATTGTGTGTATAAACCACATTTTCTTTAACCATTCATCTGCCAATGTACATTTAGGTTGTTTTTACATCTTGGCTATTGTGAGTAATGCTGCAATGAACATGGGAGTGCTAATATGACTTCAAGATCCTGATTTTGCTCCAGGGATGCAAGGATGATTCAATATTTACAAATCATGTGATATACCATATCAGCAAAACAAAGGATGAAATCATGTGATCATCTCAATAGATGCAGAAAGAGGATTAGACAAAATTCAACACCTATGTATGATAAAAACTCTCAACAAAGTAGATGTAGAGTAAACATATCTTAACATAATAAAGGCCATATATGAAAAACCCACAGCTAATATCATACTCAATGGTGAAAAATTGGGAGTATTTCCTCTAAGATTAGGATCAAAATACTCTCACTACTTTTACTCAACATAGGACTGGAAGTCCTAGCCACGACAATCAGACAAGGAAAAGAAATAAAATGCATCCAAATTGGTAAAGTAGAAGTTAAATTGTCACTATTTGCAGATGCTATGATAGTATACATAAAAAAACCCTAAAGACTCCACCAGAAAATCATTAGAATTAATAACTGAATTCAGTAAATTTGCAGGATACAAAATTAATATGCAGAAATCTGTTGTGTTTATATGCTAATGATGTATTAACAGAAAGAGAAATTAAGAACACAACTCCATTTACTGGGGCACCTGGGTGGCTCAGTTGGTTAAGCATCCAACTTCGGCTCAGGTCATGATGTCAGCGCTTGTGAGTTCAAGCCCCACGTCAGGCTCTGTGCTGACAGCTCAGAGCCTGGAACCTGCTTCGGATTCTGTGTCTCCCTCTCTTGCTGCCCCCCTTCCCCCACTCATGCTCTGTCTCTCTCTCAAAAATGAATACATGTTAAAAACATATACATATAAAAAAAACACAACTCCATTTACAATTGCACAAAAAAGAACAAAATCTCTAGCAATAAACTTAAGCAAAGAGGTGAAACACCTATACTCCAAAAACTATAAAACATTGATTAAAGAAATTGAAGACAACACTAACAAATGGGAAGATATTGCATGATCTTGAATTGGAAGAATTAATATTGTTAAAATGTCCATACTACCAAAAGCAGTCTACAGATTCAATGCAATCCCTATAAAAACACCAACAGCATTTTGCACAGAAATATATCCTGAATAGCCAAAGCTATCCTGAAAGCAACAACAACAACAACAGCAACAACAACCACAAAAACCAAAGCTACATATATCACATTCCCAGATTTCAAAATATATTAAAAAGGTCCAGTAATCAAAACAATATGGTGCTGGCACAAAAATAAATACTTATATCTATGGAACAGAATAGAGTCCAAGATAAAACAACACTTATATAGTCAATTAACCTATGACAAAGGAGGAAGGGTATACAAGGGGAAAAGAGAGTGTCTTCAATAAATTGTGCTGGGAAAACTGGACAGATACATGTGAAAGAATGAAACTGGACCACTATCTTACACCATACACAAAAATAAAGTAAAAATGGGTAAAAGACCTATATGAGACCTGAAACCATAAAACTTCCAAAATAAAACAAAGGCAATAATCTCTTTGACATTGGCCTTAGCAACATCTTTCTAGATCTGTCTCCTCAGGAAAGGGAAAAAACTAAATAAAACCCTGAGACTGAACCAAAATAAAAAAGCTTTTTGCCAGCAGACACACAAAAATATGGTCAACATCACTTATCATCAGGGAAATTAAAATCAAAACCACAATGGGATATCACCTCACACCTGTCAGATTGGCTAAAATAAAAAGGGCAAGAAATAACAGGTGTTGGTGAGGATGTGGAGAAAAAGGAACCCTCCTGTACTATTGGTGGGAATGTAAATTGGTGAAGTCACTGTGGAAAACAGTATGGAAGTTTCTCAAAAATGTAAAAATAGAATTACCATAATCCAGTAATTCCACTGCTGGGTATTTACCCAAAGAAAATGAAAACACTTATATGAAAATATACATGCTCCCCTATGTTTATTGAGGCATTATTTATAATAGTCAAGATATGGAAGCTACCCAAGTGTCCATAATGAATGGACAAAGAAAAAGATATGGTACACACACACACACACACACACACACACACACCATGGAATATTAGTCATAAAAAAGAACGAGATCTTGCCAGTTGTGACAACAGGATGGACCTAAATGTTAAGTGAAATAAGCCAGACAAAGACAAGTACTATTTAATTTCATTTATATGTGGAATCTAAAAAAAAAACCACAACAAAAAAATGTAGCAACAAAAAGCAGATAAAAACACATGAATACAGAGAACAAACCGATGGTAGCAAGATGGGTGGGGTGGGGGGATGGACAAAATGGGTGAGGGGGTGTGGGAGATACAGGCTTCCAGTTATGGAATAAGTCTGAGGATAAAGGGTACAGAATAGGAAATATAGTCAATGTTATTGTATTAGCATTGAATGGTGACAGAAGGTAACTATACTGTGGTAAGCATAGCATAACATTATAGACTTGTCAAATCACTATATTGTACACTTGTAACTAATGTAATATCATGTGTCAATATGCTGTAATAAACAAACGTGTATTTCTATTGTTTTGAATAAATGTCTAAAAGTGGGATTACTGGATGATATAGTAATACTATTTTTAACTTTTGAGGACCCCCAATAATATTTTCCACAATGATTGCCTCATTTAGCATTCTTACCAGCAAAGTGCAAAAATTCCAATTCCTCTGCATGCTGACCAACGATTCCTTTTTTTTTTTTTAATAGCCATCATGTCAGTTGTGAGATGATCTTTCCTTCTTGTTTTGATTTGCATTTCTCTGATGATTGATGACATTGAGCATTTTTTTCATATGCTTGTCCATTTGCATGCTTTCTTTGGAGAAATGTTTATTCAAGTCCTTTGCCCATTTTAAAAATCAGTTTCTTTAGTTATTGAGTTACATATTTCTCATATATTTTGGAGGTTAACTCCTTATCAGATACATGTCAGGAAAATATTTTCTCCCATTCTGGAGGTTGTATTTTTACTCTGTTGATTGTTTCCTATACCATCCAGAGGCTTTTTAGTTTGATGTAGTCCCATTTGTGTATTTTTGTTTTTATTGCCTGTAATTTTATGTCATATCCAAGAAATGATTAAGACAAATGTCATG
Organism: Leopardus geoffroyi; assembly: GCF_018350155.1. Classification (NCBI taxonomy): domain Eukaryota; kingdom Metazoa; phylum Chordata; class Mammalia; order Carnivora; family Felidae; genus Leopardus; species Leopardus geoffroyi. The sequence continues at coordinate 28,065,097 of NC_059332.1, read as the reverse complement.
AAGATTTTTCACTGTTTTCTTCTAGGAGCATCAAATTTTAAGGTATTTAATCCATTTTCAGTTTATTTTTGTGTATTATGTAAGATAAGAGTCCAATTTTATTCTTTTGACTGCGGATACTCTTTTTTTCAGCACCATTTATTGAGAAACAATCCTTTCCTCCTTGAGTATTTTTGGCAGCTTTGCTGAAGATCAGTTGACCTGTATGGACTTATTTTTGGCTTCTCTATTCTGCTCCATTGGTCTGTATATGTGTTTTATGCCAGTATCATACTGTTTCTTAAAAATCATTATTCTATATTATTATACTTTATTTATTTCTATTTTTATTTTTTAAATAATTTATTGTCAAGTTAGCTAACATACAGTGTATACAGGATGCTCTTGGTTTTGGGAGTAGATTCCCATAACTACTTGCTTACATACAGCACCCAGTGCTCATCCCAACAAGTGCTCTCCTAGAACCATACTGTTTTGATTACTGTAGCTTTATAATGTATTTTGAAATCAGGAAGTGTGATGCCCTCTGCTTTGTTCTTGTTTCTTCAGATTGATTTGGCTATTCATGATTCTTTCTTGTTTCAAATGAATTCTTATTTTTTGCTATTTCTTTAAAATATGTCTTTGGGATTTTGATAAGAATTGCATTGAATCTGTAGATTGCTTTGGGTAGTATGGACATTTTAACAATACTGAGTCTTTCAGTCCATCAACACAAGATATGTTTCCATTTGTTTGTGTCTTCTTTAATTTTTTCATCAATCTTTTGTGTTTTTCAGCACACAAGTCTTTTACCTCCTTATTCCTACATCCTTACATCAGGGATATGGGACTGTAGTTTTCTTTTTTGTGTGACATTTTGTCTGACTTTGGTATCAGGGTAATTCTTGCCCCAGTTTTACTTAACTCCTGATTCTGAGGCAGTATTGAAAATTCTAAAAAATTATTATTTTTTTAATTCTTTAAAATTCTTTCCTTCTTTTTTTAAAAATTTAAATCCAAGTTAGTTAACATATGGTGTAATAATGATTTCAGGAATAAAATTTACAATTCATCACTTACTCATAGCACCCAATGCTCATCCCAACAAGTATCCTCCTTAAGGCCCCTTGCCCATTTAGCCCATTCTCCCACCCAACACCCCTTCAGCAACCCTCAGCTTGTTCTGTGTACTTAAGAGTCTCCTCTTATGGTTTGTCTCCTTTTCTGTTTTTATATTATATTTGCTTCATTTCCCTTATGTTAATCTGTTTTGTATCTTAAATTCCACATATTAGTGAAATCATATGATATTTGTCTTTCTCTGACTGACTTGTTTCACTTAGCAAAATACACTCAAGTTCCACCCATGCTGTTGCAAATGGCAAAATTTCATTCTTTTTGATTGCTGAGTAATATTCTAGTGTGTGTGTGTGTGTGTGTGTGTGTGTGTGTGTGTATCCCACATCTTCTTTATCCATTCATCAGTTGATGGACATTTGGGCTCTTTCCATACTTTGGCTATTGTCAATAGTGCTGCTATAAACATTGGGTGCATTTGCCCCTTTGAAATAGCACTCCTGTATCTTTTGGATAAATACCTAGTAGTGCCATTGCTGAGTCATAGGGTAGTTCTGTTTTTAATATTTTGAGGAAGCTCCATACTGTTTTCCATGTGGCTTTACCAATTTGCATTCCTACCAGCAGTGCAAAAATGTTCCTCTTTCTCCACATCCTTGCCAACATCTGTTGTTGCCTGATTTGTTAATTTTAGCCATTCTGACAGGTGTGAGGTGATATCTCATTGTGGTTTTGATTTCCCTGTATTTCCCTGATGATGAGTGATGCTGAGCATTTTTGCATGTGTCTGTTAGCCATCTAGATGTCTTCTCTGGAAGTTTCTATTCGTGTCTTTTGCCCATTTCTTTACTGGATTATTTGTTTTTTGGGTGTTGAGTTTGATAAATTCTTTGTAGATTTTGGATACTAGCCCTTTATCTGACATGTCATTTGCAAATATCTTCTCCCATTCTGTCTATTGCCTTTTAGTTTTGTTAATTGTTTCCTTTGCCACGCAGAAGGTTTTTATATTGATGAGGTCCCAATAGCTCATTTTTGCTTTTGTTTCCCTTACCTCTAGAGACATTTCAAGTAAGAACTTGCTGCAACCGAGGTCAAAATGTTTGTTGCCTGTTTCCTCCTCGAGGATTTTGATGGCTTCCTGTCTTACATTTAGGTCTTTCATCCATTTTGAGTTTATTTTTGTGTATGGTGCAAGAAAGTGGTCAGGGTTCATTCTTCTGCATGTTGCTTTCCAGTTTTCCCAACACCATTTGTGAAGAAACTATCTCTTTTCCATTGGATATTCTTTCCTGCTTTGTCAAAGATTAGTTGGCCATACGTTTGTGGGTCCATTTCTGGGTTCTCTATTCTGTTCCATTGATCTATGTGTCTGTTTTTGTGCCAGTACCATACTGTCTTGATGATTACAGCTTTGTAATGCAGCTTGAAGCCTGCATTACATTTTGTGATGTCTCCAGCTTTGGTTTTCTTTTTCAGGATTGCTTTTGCTATTCAGTCTCTTTTCCAGTTCCATGCAAATTTTAGTATTGCTTGTTCTAGCTCTGTGAAGAATGCTGGTGTTATTTTGATTGGGATTGCATTGTATATGTATATTGCTTTGGGTAGTATTGACATTTTAACAATATTTTTTCTTTCAATCCATGAGCATGGACTGTTTTTACATTTTTGGTGTGTGTCTTCTTCAATTTCTTTCATAAGCTTTCCATAGTTTTCAGTGTGTAGATTTTTCACCTCTTCATTTAGGTTTATTCCTAGGTATTTTATGATTTGTTGGTGGGGGCAATTGTAAATGGGATTGATTTCTTGATTTCTCTTTCTGTCGTTTCATTGTTGGTGCACAGAAATGCAACTGATTTCTGTACAATGATTTTATATCCTACGACTTTGCTGAATTTGTGGGCCAGGTCTAGTAGTTTTTGGTGGAGTATTTTGGGTTTTCCACATGTAGTATCATGTCATGTACAAAGAGTGAAAGTTTGACTTCCTTCTTGCTGAATTTGATGCCTCTTTTCCTCCTTCCTTCCTTCCTTCCTTCCTTCCTTCCTTCCTTCCTTCCTCTTTCTTTCTTTCTTTCTTTCTTTCTTTCTTTCTTTCTTTCTTTCTCTGATTGCTGAGGCTAGAACTTACAATACTATGTTGAACAACATAGGTGAGAGTGGTCATCCCTTTCTTGTTCTTGGCTTTAGGGGGAAAGCTCTCAGTTTTTCCCCATTGAGGCTGACATAAGCTGTGAATTTTTCATATATGGCCTTTATGATTTTGAGGTATGTTCCATCTATGCTTACTTTTTTGAGGGTTTTTATAAAGAAAGGATGCTGTATTTTGTCACATGCTTTCTCTGCATCTATTGAGAGTATCGTGTGGTTCTTACCCTTTATTTTTTTAACGTGATGTATCACATTGATTGATTTGTGAATACTGAACCAGCCCTACATCCCAGGAATAAATCCCATATGATCGTAGTGAATAATTCGTTTAATGTATTGTTGCATCCAGTTTGTTAGTATCTTGTTGAGAATTTTTGCAGCCATGTTATTCAGGGAAATTGGTCTGTAGTTCTCCTTTTTTGTGAGGTCTTTGTCTAGATTTGGATACAAGGTAATGCAGGCCTCGTAGAATGAGTTTGGAAGTTTTCCTTCCATTTCTATTTCTTGGAACATCCTCAAAAGAATAGGTGCTAACTCTTCTTTAAATGTTTGGTAGAATTCCCCTGGAAAGCCATCCAGCCCTGGACTCTTGTTTGTTGGGAGATTTTTGATTACTGATTCCATTTCTTTACTGGTTATAGGTCTGTTCAAATTTTCTATTTCTTCCTGTTTTGATTTTGGTAGTTTATATGTTCCTAGGAATTTGTCCATTTCTTCCATAGTGCACAATTTGTGGGCATATAACTGCTCATGATATTCTATTATTACTGTTTATATTTCTGCAGTGTTGGTTGTGATCTCTCCTCTTTCATTCTTGATGTTATTTATTTGGGTCCTTTATTTATTTATTTATTTATTTATTTATTTATTTATTTATTTTTTATCAATCTGGCTAGGGTTTGTCCATTTTGTTAATCCTTTCAAAGAACCAGCTCCTGGTTTCATTGTTCTGTTCTGGTTTTTTTGTTGGTTTTTTTTTTTTGGTTTTTGTTTGTTTGTTTTTGATTTTGATATCATTGATTTCTGCTCCAGTCTTTATTATTTTCCTTCTTCTGTTGGTTTTGGGCTTTATTTGCTGTTCTTTTTCCAGATATTTTAGGTGTAAGGTTATGTTGTATATTTGAGACCTTTCTTCCTTCTTAAGGAAGGCCTGGATTGCTGTATACTTCCCTCTTATGATTGTCTTTACTGCATTCCAGAGGTTTTGTTCTGTCGTGTGTTCATATTCTTTGGCTTCCATATACGTTTTAATTTCCTCTTTAATTTCTTGGTTAACCCATTCATTCTTTAGTAGTGTGTTCTTTTTTTAAAAAAAATTCTTAAATGATTATTTATTTTTGAAATAGAGAGACAGAATGTGAGTGGGGAAGGGACAGAGAGAGGGAGAAACAACTTGAAGCAGTCTCCAGGCTCTGAGCTGTGAGCACAGAGCCTGATGAAGGACTTGATCTCACAAACCATGAGATCATGACTTGAGCTTAAGTCTAAATGGTTAATGACTGAGCCACCCAGGTGCCCAGTTGTGTGTTCTTTAACCTCCAAGTACTCATGGTCTTTCCAAAATTTTTTTTGTGGTTGGTTTCGAGTTTCATAGCATGTTTTGAAAATATGCAAGGTATTTTTTCCCATCTTTTTGTACTTGTCAAGGACTGATTTGTGTCCTGGTATGTGATCTATTCTGGAGAATGTTACATGTGCACTAGAGAAGAATGTGTATTCTGCTAAAGTAGGAGGAAATGTTCTGAATATATCTGTTAAGTTCATCCAGTCTAATGTGTCATTCAAAGCCATTGTTTCTTTGTTGATTTTTTCCTTAGATGAATTGTCTTTGCTGTAAATGGGGTGCTGAAGTCCCCTACTATTATGGTACTATTTTCAATGGGTTTCTTTGTGATTAATCGATTTATATATTTGAGTTCTTTCATGTTGGGGACCTAAATGATTACAATTGTTAGTTCTTTTTGGTGGATAGTCCCCTTAATTATGATAGAATGCCCTTCTTCATCTCTTGTTACAGTCTTTTATTTTAAAATCTAGTTTGCCTATTATAAGTATGGCTACTCCAGCTTTCTTTTGATGACCATTAGTGTGATAGGTGGTTCTCCATCACCTTACTTTCAATCTGAAGGTGACTTCAGGTCTAAAATAGGTGTCTTTAAGCAACATTTGATGGGTTTGTGTTCTTATCCATTCTGATACCTTATGTCTTTTGATTGGAGCATTTAGTCCATTGGCATTTAGAGTGAGTACCGAAAGGTATGAATATAATGGCATTGTGTTGCTTGTAGAGTTGGTGTTGTTCTCTGGTCCTTTCTAGTCTTTGTTGCTTTTGGTCTTCTTTGTTTTGTTTTAGGAAGCCCTTAAATTTCTTGCAGGGCTTGTTTAGTGGTCATGAACTTGTTTAGTTTTTGTTTGTCTGGGAAACTCTTTATCTCTCCTTCTATTTTGAATGGCAGCCTTGCTGGATAAAGAATTCTTGGCTTCACATTTTTTTTCTGTTTCAGCACTTTGAATATATCCTGTCACTCCTTTCTTGCCTGCCAAGTCTGTGGAGAGATCTGCCAAAACCTGATCTGTCTTCCCTTATAGGTTGAGGACTTTTTTTTTTTTCCTTTGCTGCTTTCAGGATTCATTCCTTGTCTATATATTTTGTGAATTTGACTATGATATGGCTTGGTGGTGGTCTGTTTTTGTTGCATCTAATTGGAGTTGTCTGTGCCTCTTGGATTTTGATGTCTGCGTCCTTCCCCAGATTAGTAAAGTTTTCTGCTATAATATGCTCACATAAACCTTCTGCTCCCTTTTCTCTCTTTTCATCTTCTTGGACTCCTATGATTCAGATGTTATTCCTCTTAAAAAAGTCACTGAGTTCTCTAAATCTTGTATTGTGTTCTTTTGCCTTTGTTTCCCTCTTTTTTTCTGCTTCATTTTTCTCCATAATTTTTTGTCTTTTATATCGCTGATTCACTGCTCTGCTTCATCCATCCTTGGCGTCCTGGCATTCATTCGAGATTTCATCTCAATTATAGCATTTTTAATTTCATCCTGACTAGATTTTACTTCTTTTATCTCCACAGAAAGGAGTCTATAATTTTTTTCCAACCGCAGCTAGTATTCTTATTATTGTGGTTCTAAATTCTAGTTCTTACATCCTGCTTATATCTGTTGATTAAATCCCTGGCTGTCATTTCTTCCTCTTCTTTCTTTTTGGGTAAATTTCTTTGTTTTGTCATTTTGGAGGAAGAAAACAATTAATAAAATAGAAAATTAAAATTAACAAATTAAACACAAAACAAAAAATCAACTAAAGGGAGCTAGGTCCTAGGTGTGTTTTGGTTTGCTTGTTGAAAAAAGCTTGATAAGGATAGAGAAACAAGGGAAAGAAAAGGAAAAAAAGTAAGAAAAAAATTAACAATTAGAAAAATTATATAATGAAATAGAATAAAATTAAATAAAGAAATTAAATAGAATAAAAATTAAAATATAAACTAAAAAATAAAAATAAATCAAAAATAAAAAGTAAAAGTAAAAATAAAATTTCTCTTTCTTTATTGAAGAAAATAAAATAAAGGAAAAGAAGAAAATATTTAAACAAAAACAGAAGGAAAAAAAGGAATAAATGAACCAGAAAACAGAATGAAACCCAAATTAAGTTATATCCAGTTTCCCCTTAGAACTGAAACTATGACGCACCCTATTGTCTATACACTAGACAGGTAGAGGGACTCGTGATGGTCTAGGGAATGTCCTTGGAGGGCCCAGTTGAGAGGGGCTTAGTGTAATAGCTTTCATTCTCCACTAGGGCGTGCTGCTTAGCTTACTGGGGTGGATCAGTGTGGCATGCATGTGCATCATGCTCAGGAGAGGTGCTTAACCCAGATCCTTAGTCTCTGGCACAGGAACTTCTCTCTCTCACTGACCCATGATCAAGCACCCCTCCTTTGTCTCAGGCTCCACTCCCTGCCTCTATCCTGGCTGTGTCCGAGCCATCTTCTTGGCAGCCAGCACCTCCCTCCATGTTTTATCTCAGATGGGGTTGTTTCAAAACCCTACACTTCAGGGACCCCTGCAGCTTGAACCTGTACCAACTCTCTGGGAAAGAGTCTTTTTGAGCAATGGCCAGGGGCTGGCTTGCCCCGCAAAATGTTCATGCCATTGCACAGTGGCAGAAGTTCAGCGATTATGGCAAATCATAACACACAGCCAGCACCAGGTTTCACTGAATTCTGGCATCTTTTCTCTAATACCAGTAAATGTGGCTACTCTCCAGGATCTACTGGGACCTTTGCTTGTGGGGAAGCTGTATGGCCTCTACCAAATGCCCTCCAAGCAGGGGAACTGCTTCTACCTGTGTGGCACATGGACCCCTCAGATCTTTATACCTTTCTGCCTGCCCCTGGGGATTTGCCTTACTTCCTTATTGGAGCACAGTGAGGCACTGGGCTCCAGAACCTCAGACTCTGTTCCATTGTTTATAGAATCCTGTTAGTATTGAAAACCTCTCCTTTCTTCCCATAAGTGGTTTTGGGGAACAGATTTGTTGTTCAGTCCCCTGTGATTGTTTTCACTCTCTCTCTCTTTCTTTCCAGATACTTTTGGGGGAGTATTGCTCTTGCACTTCCCTGATGCACCACACTCTCCTCCTTTCTGTATCCTCTTTCCATATAAAGAGCTCCCTACCCTCTGCAGCTTTTCTCTCCCCCAGTCCACCTCTCCACACCATGTACCTTCTCAGTTCTGTGGCTCAATTTATGCATATTGTGTTAATCCTTAGATCAATTTCCTAGGTGTGCAAAATGGTTTGGTGCTGATCTAGCTGTGTTTCAGGGATGAGACAAGCTCAGGGACTCCATGTGGCTCTGCAATCTTGATAACTTACAGTTCTAAAATTCGGAGTCTGAGGACATGGTGAACCAGTTAAGCTTGACTGTGTAGTGCAACCAAGACCGGGTAAAAGAGAGAGAGAAAGCATAGGATGGAACCAGGTCTTTGACTGTGCAGGGCGTGCAGGACTCAGCCCTTATGGACATCAGCTGTGGGATCTGAAATGGTGCCTTGGGTGAGCTGTTCTGCAGTAAAGAAGGGAAAGAATTTTTGTTTTGGCTACTTACCTGAAAGGGTTTTGCTGCTTCTCTAAAAAAGTTATTGACTCATCCATATAGCTTCTTATGAGGAGAGATGAAAGAGGTAAGATTAGGATTCATTGTGAACTTTGATGCTTTTTTTTCCAGAAATGTATGTTTCTTTGATTGGTTGCCCAGTTTTGAAATGTATAGAATTAAGCTATTCTGTGGGTGAATTTTTACTGTGGTAATAGCACATAACATTTACCCCTTTAAAAATTTAAATGTACAGTACAGTATTGTTAACTATAAGCTCAAAGGTTGACAGCCAATCTATAGAAAATGTTCATCTTGTATAACTGAAACATTATAACTGTTGAATAGCAACGCCCATTGCCCTCTTCCCTAATCCCTGGAAACCACCATTCTGAATTTTACTTCTACTAGATTGAATATTTTAGACACCTCATATACATGGAATCATCCAGCATTTATTCTTATGTAACTTGGTTACTTCCCTTAGCATAATGTCCTTAAAGTTCATCCATGTTGTTGTATATGGTTAAATTTCCTTCTTTTTCTTCTTTATCTTGTTGTCACCATATGAATGTTTTTTTAAGTTTTTATTTTGATTCCAACTAGTTAACATACAGTGTGATACTAGTTTCAGGTGTACAATATAGTAATTTAACACTTCCATACATCGCCTGGTACTCATCATGACAAATGCATTCCTTAACCTCCATCACCTATTTAACCCACCCTCCCCCAAACACACATCCCCTCTAGTAATCATCATTTTGTTGTCTAGCATTAAGAATTGGTTTCTTGGTTTGAATCTCTCTCTCTCTTTTTTCCCTTTGCTTGTTTGCTTTGTTTTTTAAATTCTACATATGAGTGAAATCATATGTATTTGTCTTTCTCTAACTGACTTATTTTGTTTAGCATAATAGTCTCTAGCTCTATCCATGTCATTACAAATGGCAGGGTTTTATTCTTTGTATCACTGAGTAATATTCCATTGTGTGATATCTATCCATATCTGTATCTATCTATATCTATATCTATATTTATATCTATATCTATATCATCTATATCTATATCATGTATCTAATCTATATCTATATATCTATGTATATCTATCTCACATCTTCTTTATCCATTCATCAATCAATGGACACGGGCTGTTTCTCATAGCTTGGCTATTATAGATAATGATGCTATAAATATGAGGGTACATGTATCTTTGAATTAGTGTTTTTTCATTCTTTGGGTAAATTCTTAATAGTGCAATTGCTGATTGTAGAGTATTTCTATTTTTAGCTTTCTGAGGAATATCCATGCTGTTTTCCAGAGTGGCTGCACCAGTTTCCATTCCCACCAACAGTATAACATTCCTTTTCTCCACATTCTTGCTAACACCTATTGTTTCTGGTGTTGTTGATTTTAGCCATTCTGACTGGTATGTAGGGATACTGCATTGTAGTTTTGATTTGTATGTTCTCGATTATCACTGATGTTGAGCATCTTTTCATGTGTCTGTTGCCCATCTGCAGGTCTTTGGACAAATGTCTATTAATGTCTTCTGCCCATTTCTTAATTAGATTATTCCTTTTGTGGGTGTTGAGTTTTATAAGTTCTTTATACAGTTTGGGTACTAATCCATTACCAGATATGTCATTTGCAAATATCTTCTACCTTTCCGTTGGTTGCCTTTAAAAAATATATATATACTTTACTGTCAAGTTGGCTAACATACAGTGTATACAGTGTGCTCTTGGTTTTGGGGGTAGATTCCCATGACTCATCACTTACATACGACACCCAGTGGTCATCCCAACAAGTGTCCTCCCCAATGCCCATCATCCATTTCCCCCTCTCCCTGCCCCCCCATCAACCCTCACTTTGGTCTCTGTATTTGAGTCTCTTATGGTTTGCCTCCCTCCCTCTCTGTTTGTAATTATTTTTACCCTTCCCTTTCCCCATGGTCTTCTGTTAAGTTTCTCAAGTTCCAAATATGAGTGAAGATACATGATATCTGTCTTTCTCTAACTGACTTATTTCAATTAACATAACTCCTATTCCCATTCCATCTGTTGTCTTTTAGTTTTGTGGGTTGCTTTTGCCACCATGCAGAAGCTTTTTTTTTTTTTTATAAAGTCCCAGTAGATTATTTTTGCTTTTGTTTCCCTTGCCTCAGGAGACACATATAGAAATAAGTTGCTACTGCCAATGTCAAAGAAGTTACTGCCTGTGTTCTCCTCTGGGATTTTTATGGTTTCATGTCTCATATTTAGGTCTTTAATCCATTTTGAATTTATTTTTGTGTTTGGTGTAAGAAAGTGGTCCAGTTTCATTCTTTTGCATGTTGCCGTCCAGTTTTCCCAACACTATTTTTTAAGAGACTGTCTTTTTCCACTGACTACTCTTTTTTGTTTTGTCAAAGATTATTTGACCACACAGTTGTGTGTTCATTTCAGGGTTTTCTATTCTGTTCCATTGATCTATGTGTCTATTTTTGTGCCAGTACCATACTTTTTTTTATCACTACACCTTTGTAATATAGCTTGAAGTCTGGAATTATGATGCCTCCACAATTTTCAAGGTTGCTTTGGCTATTCAGGGCCTTTGTGGTTCCATACAAATGTTTGTTCAAGCTGTGTGAAAAATGCATTAGTATTTCGATAGGGATTGCATTAAATGTGTAGATTGCTTTGGGTAGGATAAACATTTTAACAATACTTGTTCTCCCAATCCATGAGCATGGAATGTCTTCTCATTTCTTTGTGTCATCTTCAATTTCTTTCATTAGTGTTTTGTAGTTTTCAGAGAATAGATCTTTCACCTCCACAGTTAGGTTTATTCCTAGGATCCTATTGTTTTCCTGCAACTGGGAATGGGATTGATTTCTTAATCTCTCTTCCTGCTGCTTCATTATTGGTGTATAGAAGTGCAATGGATTTCTGCGTGTTGATTTTGTGTCTTGCAAAGTTACTGTATTTGTTTCTCAGTTTAGCAGTTTTTTTGGTGGAGTCTTTTGGGTTTTCTATATAGAGTATCATGTCGTCTGCAAATAGTGAAAGCTTCACTTCTTTCTTTTCATTTGGATGCTCTTTATTTCTTTTCATTTTCTGATTGCTGTGGCTAGAACTTCTAGTACTATGACAAATACCAGTGTGATAGTGAACATCCCTGTCTTGTTCCTGACTGTAGAGGGAACGCTCTGTTTTTCCCCGTTGAGGATAATATTAGCTGTGGATTTTTCATATGTGGCCTTTATTATTTTGAGGTAAATTCATTCTAAACCTACTTAGTTGAGGGTTTTTTTGTGCATCTATTAAAATGATCATATGGTTCTTGTCCTTTCTTTTATTAATGTGGTGTATCACATTGATTGATTTGGGAATATTGAACCACCCTCGCAACCCAGGAATAAATAAATCCCACTTGATCATGGTGCATGATTCTTTTAATGTACTGTTGAGTTTGGTTTGCTAGTATTGTACTGAGAATTTTGGCATTCATGGTCATCAGGGATATTGGCCTGTAGTTCTCTTTTTTAGTCGAGTCTTTATCTGGTTTTTGTTTCAGAGTAATGCTGACCTCATAGAATGAATTTAGAAGTTTTCCTTTCTTTTCTACTTTTTGGAATAGTTTGAGAAGAATGCATATTAGCTATTCTTTAAATTTGGTTTGGTAGAGAGTGAATTGGGGCGCCTGGGTGGCTCAGTTGTTAAGCATCTGACTTCAACTCAGGTCATGATCTCACAGTTTTTGAGTTCAAGTTCTACATTGAGTGAGCTCAAGCCCCACTTTGGGTGAGCATGAGCCCTGCTTCCAGTAAAACACAAGCCCCAGAGAGCCCCACTTCTCTCTCTCTCTCTGACCCTCGTGGGATTCTCTCTCTCTCTCTTTCTCTCTCTCTCTCTCTGCCCCTCACTCACTTGTGTCCTCTCTCTGTCTCTCAAAAAAAATTGGGGCGCCTGGATGGCTCAGTCGGTTGAGTGTTTGACTTTGACCCAGGTCATAATTACATGGTTCATGGATTTGAGCCCTGCGTTGGGCTCTGTGCTGACAGCTGAGCCTGGAGCCTGCTTTGGATTCTGTGTCTTGCTTTCTTGCTACCTCTGACCCGCTCACACTCTATCTCTCTGTCTCTCAAAAATAAATAGAATAAGATAGGTGTTAGCTGGTCTTTAAATCTTTTGTAGAATTCGCCTGTGAAACCATCTGGCTGTTTTGTTTTTTTGTTTGTATGTTTTTTTTTGTTGTTGTTTTTGATTACTGCTTCAATTTCTTTCCTGGTTATGTCTGTTCAAGTTTTCTGTTTATCGTGGTTCAGTTTTGGTAGTTACATGTTTCTAGGAATTTATTCATTTCTTCTATGTTGTCCAGGTTGTTGACATAAAGTTTTTCATAATATTATCTTATAATATTATGTTTGTATTTCTGTGGTGTTGTTGTCATTTCTCCTCTCTCATTTGTGATATTATTTATTTGGTTTCTTTCTCTTTTCTTTTTCATTAGTCTGCCTGGAGGTTTATCAATGCTATTAATTTTTGGCTAAGAATGAGCTCCTGGTTTAATTGATCTGATTTATTGTGTTTTGATTACTATATCATTTTTTTCCCTGTTCTACTCTTCAGATGATTTTCTTTCTTCAGTTGGCTTTAGGCTTCATTTTTTGTTCTTTTTCTCACTCTTTTATCTGTAAATTTATATTGTTTATTTTAGATTTTTCATTCTTAGTGCAGTAGGCCTGTATTGCTATATACTTCCCTCTTAGGACTGCTTTTGCTGCATCCCAACAGTTTTGGACCATTGTGTTTTCATTTTCATTTGTTTCCATGCATTTTTAAATTTGTTCTTTGGTTTCCTGGTTGATCCATTTATTGTTTCGTGGCATGTTGTTTAATTTCCATGTATTTGTTGTCTTTCCAAATTTTTATGGTGGTTAATTTCTTGTTTCACAGAATTGTGGTCAGAAAAGATGCACAGTATGAATTCAAACTTTTTGTATTTGTTGAGGCCTGTTTTGTGACCTAATATGCGATCTGTTCTGGAGAATGTCCTATGTGCACTTGGAAAGAATGTATATTCTGCTGTTTTATCATGGAATATTCTGAATATAACTGTTAAGTCCATGTAGTCCAGTGTTTCACTCAAAACCATTATTTCCTTGTTTATTTTCCATTTAGATGATCTGTCCAATGAAATAAGTGTGTGTTAAAGTCCCCTGCTATTACTGTTTGTTATCAATGAGTTCCTTTATGTTTGTTATTAATTGTTTTATATATTTGGATCTTTCTATGTTGGGGGTATAAATATTTAAAATTGTTATATTTTCTTATTTGATTTGTCTCCCTTTTGATTATATAATGTACTTCTTTGTTTCTTTTTATAGCCTTTGTTTCAAAATCTAGTTTGTCTGATGTCCCCTTTATGATTATATAATGTCCTTCTTTGTTTCTTTTCATGGTCTTTTTTAAAAGTCTAGTTTGTCTGATGGAAGCATTGCTATTCTGGTTTTCTTATGACATCCTTTTGTCTGATAAATGTTTCTCCACCCTCTAACTTTCAATCTGCAGGTGTTTTAAGTCTAAAATGTGTTTCTTGTATTCAGTATATAGAGGGGCCTTTATTTCTTTTCAATCCATTTTGACACCTATGTCTTTTGATAAAACCATTTATTCCATTTACATTCCAGGTAATTATTGATAGATATGTATTTATTGCCATTTATTTGTTGTTGCTGCTAGTGATTTTCTCTGATCCTTTCTTTTCTTGTCATTTTAGGTCTCTCTTTTCTACTTGAGTCCCCTTTAAAATTTCTTGCAGGGCTGGTTTTGTGGTTATGAAATCTTTTAGTTTTTGTTTGGGAAACTCTGTCTCTCCTTCTAATCTGACTGATAATCGTGCTTTGTAGAGTATTCTTGGTGCAGATTTTTCTCTCTTGGCACTTTGAGTATATTATGCCACTTCCTTCTGCCTTGGGATATTTCTGTTGAGAAATCTCCAGCTAGCCTTATCAGTTTTCCAATGTAAGTTAAGGACTTCTCTTGTCCTGTTGCCTTTAAGATTTTTTTTCTTTATCACTATCTTTTGCAAACTTAGCTATAACATGTCTTGGTTTTGGCTTGCTTTTGTTGATGTTGATGGGATTTCTCTGTGCCTTCTGGATCTGGATGTCTGTTTTCTTCCCAAGATTAGATAAGTTTTCTGCTATTATTTCTTTTTTTTCTTTAATATATAATTTATTGTCAAATTGGTTTCCATACAACACCCAGTGCTTATCCCAACAGGTGTCCTCTTCAATGTCCATCACCCACTTTCCCCTCCTTCCCACCCTCCATCAACCCTCAGCTTATTCTCAGTTTTTAAGAGTCTCTTATGGTTTGCCTCCCTCCCTCTCTAACATTTCTCCCCCTTCTCCTCTCCCGTGGTCTTCTGTTAAGTTTCTCAGGATCCACATAACAGTGAAAACATATGGTATCTGTCTTTCTCTGTATGACTTATTTCGCTTAGCATAACACTGTCGAGTTCCATCCACATTGCTACAAAAGGCCATATTTCATTATTTCTCATTGCCAAGTAGTATTATTTCTTAAAATAAATTTTCTTTTCCACTTTTCTCTCTTCTTCTGGGACTCCTATAATACTAATGTTATTACATTTGATAAAGTCACCGAGTTCCTTAAATCTACTCTCATGTTGCATAACTCTTCTTTCTCTTCAGGAGATGTGGTGTAGGCAAGGATTTGTGCCCATCTTCTGGGGAACAGGCCCACCGTGCTGGGAATGAGGCAAGGTTGACTGAGAAGGGAAGTCCTGTCAGCACAGGGGGTGGGACTTGGTGTAAGGAAGTTAGGCAGACAGTTTGGTGCTGTGCTTCTTCCTGCAGATGGCTCTGTGTTTATGCTGAGGGGCAGAGGAGAGAGATGGCACCAGACAGCTCCTTTGTGTACCACATTCTCTTTATCTATTTATTTGTACATGGACATTAAGTTGCAGGTGAATTTTTGTGTAAGCCCAAGATTTGGGAGATTTTGCAATATAATTTCAATTCACTAAGTTAGAAGTTAGAAATAAGCTGTCCACCAATGCCATGTATGGAGTTATAGTAGCCATGGTTAGTGGACAGAGATATTTAGATTTGTATTCACAGAGAGGCAGCACATTATGGGATTTTAGCTTCTTGCAGGCACCCAAATTTTGAATTTTATTTCGGTTTGGGACATGCTATTTTGACTCTTGTTTGAGCAAATGTTAAAACCCAATTCCTATCATCTCCAGGAGCACTTCATCTTCACATCCTACTTACTACTATGTGTTTCTGCTTCCATTAAGACTTTACTTCATACTTTAGAGATTGGCTCTAAATAATTTATATTCTACTGGCATTTTTATCTGTTCAGAGAGTAAAAGAGGGATATCCATATGTGCTCTACCTGCCATCATGACCCTAATGACAAACCTCATAAATATAAAGTATCTGGAGCCATAAGACAATAGTTGAACAGAACCAGGGCTTAAAAATAATAGGTAGTAATTTACATATATGTTATATATATATACTTTTAGACTGCATGCATAAAATAAAATTTAGAGAATAAAGAAAATGTATAGATTAAAACCTGTGAGTGAAAAAGTGAAAAACTGAATCTCAAGTCTGGCACTGTCATTAAAGCCAGAACAGAACCAGAATAATAATGAGAAAACAAGTCAAAAGGAAGTGCTTTCTAGGTCAAAGGGAAAAACATTAAGCATCCCAAGATTAGTGTATTTGCATCATCAGAGCACAACGCATCTCAGAGAAGTTATTCCACTTCTTAGTGAAACCACCTAAGGTTTTGCAAAAAGCCAGATGTTCTTTATGGAAATATTTGCCTACTATAATTGGGACTTTTGGAATCATTACTGATAAGTGTTGGAAAAAATGATACTTAAATGTGGTGAATAAACATCACACCATACCCTTCTTTGCAAAAATACTTTTGTGATTTGGGATGAGACTTTAAAAGGACATTCATAAGCATTTCACAATTTTTAAAAGGACATCTGCATATTATTCCAGTTTTAAATTTTTATGAGCTTTTACAGCTTTGATTTGGCTATTGTTTGAGAGTTGGGAATATGCATAAGAAAATTAGTGACTAATACCTAAAAATCCTTTTCATCTCTACAGAATAAAGTTATGAAGGAGGCAGCGCACAGAGTTATATACATTGGATATTGTATTTTTAATTCATGCAAGCAAATTTATTTACAGTTTTAGTTTAAAATGACATACACAGACTCAGAGGTTAATGTAATAGTCAAATGATTATTCTAATGTAATTAACTCACTTTACAGCTGATAAACAGAGACCCTGGAGGGACTACATGATTTCTTTTTTTTTTCCTCTTTTTTTAAAATGTTTATTTATTTTTGACAGAGGCAGAGACAGAATGTGAGTGGGTTAGGGGCAGAGAGAGAGGGAGACACAGAAGCAGAAGCAGGCTCCAGGCTCTGAGCTGTCAGCACAGAGCCTGACGCGGGGCTCGAAATCACGAGCTGTGAGATCATGACCTGAGCTGAAGTTGGACGCTCAACTGAATGAGCCACCCAGGCACCCCAGGGACTACATGATTTCTATAAGATTATGTAGTCAGTGAAAACATCATAACTAGAAACCAAGTTTTCTGTTTACAAACAACCTTATTCATATCTTTACATTAATTTATTTTTTCTAGTTTTATCCTTTATCTCCTTTTTCCAGTTTTATCCTTTATCTCATCATTAATTTATCTGACTCTAGGAGTAGTGGACATTACTTTAAAAAATTATGTATGTCAGAGAGTTGTTTGGTTAAGAGTCAATGTTCTTCTCTTTGCAGCATTTGAAGATGCTGTCCTTCCTTCCTTAGCTCCTTTTGCTTTTAGATTCTGTGGGGTATATTTTCTTGATTCTTCTTCATTTGTGACCACTCCTCATAGTGTAACTAGTGCCTCTTTCAAAGATATTCTGACATACAGTCATCTTGTAAGCTTGTGTCTTTAACTGGATTCTCTTTCTGTAACCAAACTTCCCCTTTCGGATATACCCATTTCTGCCTCCTAATTATTATTTCTCTGCATTAACTCAAAGATCTTCATGTCTAGTACCAATATTTGCTAAGCCATAACACTGCTGTATTGAAACTTGCCAACACTGCAATCTCAGTGTTTCCACAACTGATTTCATCTTCCTTCAGGACAACTTCCTTCTTCTGTACTCAAGTCTTGATTAATGCTACCACCAGCAAACCTTTTCAACTTTTTCAATTTATCCCCTCTTCCTTTGCAAAACTAGCCAATGCTTGATCTACATCAACTTTACTTTTTTTGAAAACATTTTTTAAGTTTATTTATTTATTCATAATAAATGAGACAGTAAGAGAGAACAAGCAGGGAGGGGCAGAGAGAGAGAGGGAGAGAGAGAATCCCAAGTAGGGTGCATGCTACCAGCACAGAGTTGGATGCAGGGCTCAAATTCACAAACCGCGAGATCATGACTGGAGCCCAAACCAAGAATCAGACGCTTAACCAACTGAGCCACCCAGGCACCCCTCAACTTCACTTCTTAAACACACCTTATATTATATGTTTTTATCTGTACTATTATTACCTTAGTTTCAGTAATTAATGTCTCAGTCTGACATTTATTAGGCTTCATATATCACAGTATTCAGTCTTTCCTTTCCCATCCATATCCTTTAGGTTACCAACATTCTTTCTTTGTTTCTTTGTTTCTTTGATTCTTTCTTTCTCTCTTTCTTTCTTTCTTTCTATTTATTCACCTTTATTTTTTTTATTTTTTAAAGTTTACATCCAAATTAGTTAGCATGTAGTGAAACAATGATTTCAGGAGTAGATTCCTTAGTGCCCTTACCCATTTAGCCCATCCCCCCTCCCACAACCCCTCCTGTAACCCTCATTTTGTTATCTATATTTATGAGTCTCTTCTGTTTTGTCCCCCTCCCTGTTTTTATATTTTGTTTCCTTTCCTTTATGTTCATCTGTTTTGTTTTTTAAAGTCCTCATATGAGCGAAGTCATATGATTTTTGTCTTTCTCTGACTGACTAACTTCACTTAGCATAATACCCTCCAGTTCCATCCACCTGGTTGTAAATGGCAAGATTTCATTGTTTTTGATTGCTGATTAATACTCCATTGTATATATATACCACATTTTCTTTATCCATTCATCCATCGATGGACATTGGGCTCTTTCCATACTTTGGCTATTGTTGATAGTGCTGCTAAAAACATGGGGGTGCATGTGTCCCTTCAAAACAGCACACCTGTATCCCTTGGATAAATGCCTAGTATTGCAATTGCTGGGTCATAGAGAAGTTCTATTTTTCAATTTTTCAGAAACCGCCATATTGTTTTCCAGAGTGGCTGAACCTACTTGCATTGCCAGCAACAATGCAAAAGAGATCTTGTTTCTCTGCATCCTTGCCAACATCTGCTGTTATCTGAGTTGTTAATGTTAGCCATTCTGACAGGTGTAAGGTGGTATCTCATTGTGGTTTTGATTTGTATTTCCCTGATGATGAGTGATGGTGAGCATTTTTTCATGTGTCAGTTGGCCATCTGGATGTCTTCTTGGGAGAAGTGTCTATTCATGTCTTTTGCCCATTTCTTCACTGGATTATTTGTTGTTTGGGTGTTCAGTTGGATAAGTTCTTTATAGACTTTGGATAAACCCTTTATCTGATATGTTATTTGCAAATATCTTCTCCCATTCTGTCAGTTGCCTTTTAGTTTTGCTGATTGTTTCCTTCTCTGTGGGGAAGGTTTTTATTTTGATGCGGTCCCAGTAGTTCATTTTTGCTTTTGTTTCCCTTGCCTCTGGAGACGTGTTGAGTAAGAAGTTGCTATGGGCAAGATCAAAGAGGTTTTTGCCTGCTTTCTCCTCGTAGATTTTGATGGCTTCCTGTCTTACATTTAGGTCTTTCATCCAGTTTGAGTTTATTTTGTGTATGGTGTAGGGAAGTGGTCCAGGTTCATTCTTCTGCATGTCGCTGTCATTTTCCCAGCACCACTTGCTGAAGAGACTGTCTTTATTCCATTGGATATTCTTCCCTGCTTTGTCAAAGATTAGTTGGTCATATGTTTGTGGGTCCATTTCTGGGTTCTCTTTTCTATTCCATTGATCTGAGTGTCTGTTCTTGTGCCAGTACAACACTGTCTTTATGATCACAGCTTTGTAGTATAGTTTGAAGTCTGGGATTGTGATGTCTCCAGCTTTGGTTTTCTCTTTCAAGATCACTTTGGCTATTCAGAGATTTTCTGGTTTCATACAAATTTTAGGATTATTTGTTCTAGCTTTGTGAAGAATGCTGGTGTTACTTTGATAGGGATCGCATTGAATATGTAGATTGCTTTGGGTAGTATCGACATTTTAACAATATTTGTTGTTCCTATCCAGGAGCATGGAATCTTTTTCCGTTTCTTTGTGTCTTCTTCAATTTGTTTCATAAGCTTTCTATAGTTTTCAGTGTATAGATTTTTCACCTCTTTGGTTAGATTTATTCCTAGGTATTTTATGGTTTTTTGGTGCAACTGTAAATGGGATCGATTCCTTGATTTCTCTTTCTGTTGCTTCATTGTTGGTGTATAGGAATGCAACTGATTTCTGTGCATTGATTTTAAATCCTGCAACTTTGCTGAATTCATGAATCAATTCCAGCAGTTTTTTGGTGGAATCTTTTGGGTTTTATATATAGGGTATCATGTCATCTGCGAAGAGTGAAAGTTTGACCTCCTCCTGGCTGTTTTGGATACCTTTTATTTCTTTGTGTTGTCTGATTGCAGAGGACAAAAGACTTCCAATACTATGTTGAGTAACAGTGGTGAGAATGGACATCCCTGTCTTGTTCCTGACCTTAGGGGGAACACTCTCAGGTTTTCCCCATTGAGGATGATATTAGCGCTGGGTTGTTCATATATGGTTTTTATGATCTTGAGGTATTATCCTTCTATCCCTACTTTCTTGAGGGTTTTTATCAAGAAAGGATGCTGTATTTTGTCGAATGCTTTCTCTGCATCTATTGAGAGGATCATATGGTTCTTGTCCTTTCTTTTGTTGATGTGATGAATCCCATTAATTGTTTTGTGGAAATTGAACCAACCCCGCATCCCAGGTATAAATCCCACTTGGTGGTGGTGAATAATTTTTGTAATGTATTGTTGGACCCGGTTGGCTAATATCTTGTTGAGGTTTTTTGCATCTGTGTTCATCAGGGAAATTGGTCTATAGTTCTCCTTTTTAGTGTGGTCTCTGTCTGGTTTTGGAATCAAGGTAATGCTGGCTTCATAGAAAGAGTTTGGAAGTTTTCCTTCCATTTCTATTTTTTGGAACAGCTTCAAGAGAATAAGTATTAACTATTCCTTAAATGTTTGGTAGAATTCCCCCGGAGAGCCACCTGGCCTTGGACTCTTGTTTTTTTTGCAGATTTTTGGTTATTAATTCGATTTCTTTACTGGTTATGAATCTGTTCAAATTTTCTATTTCTTCCTGTTTCAGTTTTGGTAGTGAATATATTTCTAGGAATTTGTCCATTTCTTCCAGATTGCCCATTTTATTGGCATATAATTGCTGATAATATTCTCTTATTGCTGTTTTTATTTCTGCTGTGTTGGTTGTGATTTCTCCTCTTTCATTCTTGATTTTACTTATTTGGCTCCTTTAATTTTTCATTTTGATCAAACTGGCTACTAGTTTATCAATTTTGTTAATTCTTTCAAAGAACCAGCTTCTGGTTTCATTGATCTGTTCTACTGTTTTTTGTTTGTTTGTTTGTTTTTTGTTTTTTGGTTTCAATAGCATTGATTTCTGCTCTAATCTTTATTCTTTCCTGTCTTCTGCTGGTTTCAGGTTTTATTTGCTGTTCTTTTTCCAGCTCCTTAAGGCATTAGGTGTGGTTGTGTACCTGAGATCTTTCCTCCTTCTTTAGGAAGCCGTGGATTGCTATATACTTTCCTCTTATGACCGCCTTTGCTGCGTCCCCGAGGTTTTGGATTGTGGTCTTATCATTTTCATTGACTTCCATATACTTGTTAATTTCCTCTTTAACTGCTTGGTTAGCTCATTCATTCTTTAGTAGGATGTTCTTCAGTCTCCAAGTATTTGTTACCTTTCCAATTTTTTTCTTGTGGTTGATTTCAAGTATCATAGTGTTGTGGTCTGAAAATATGCACAGTATGATCCCGGTCTTTTTGTACTTAGGGCTGATTTGTTTCCCAGTACATGGTCTATTCTGGAGAGCATTCCATGTGCACCGGAGAAGAAATGTATATTCTGCTTCTTTAGGATGAAGTTAAGTCCATCTGGTCCAGTGTGTCATTCAGAGCCATTGTTTCCTCGTTGATTTTTTTATTAGATGATCTGTCTATTGCTGTGAGTGGGGTGTTGAAATCTTGACTATTATGGTATTACTCTTGATGAGTTTCTTGATATTTGTAATTAATTGATTTATATATTTGGGTGCTCTCACATTTGGCACGTAAATGTTTACAATTTTTAGGTCTTCTTGGTGGAGAGACCCCTTGATTATGATATAATGCCCTTCTTCATCTCTTGATACAGTCTTTATTTTAAAGTCTAGATTGTGTGATATAAGTATGGCTACTCCAGCTTTCTTTTTTGACCATTAACATGATAGATGGTTCTTCCTCCCCTTATTTTCAATCTGAAGGTGTCTTTAGGTCTAAAGTGGGTCTCTTGTAAACAGCATATAGATGGCTCTTGTTTTCCAATCCATTCTGTTACCCTATGTCTTTTGATTGGAGCATTGAGTCCATTGACGTTTAGAGTACTGAAAGATATGAATTTATTGCCATTATAATGCTTGTAGAGTTAGAGTTTCTGGTGGTGTTCTCTGGTCCTTTCTCATCTTTTGTTGCTTTTGGTATTTATTTATTTATTTATTTAAATATTTTCATCTTTTCTCCCCTCAGAAAGTTCCCCTTAAAATTTCTTGCAAGACTGGTTTAGTGGTCACAAACTCCTTTAATTTTTGTTTCTCTGAGGAACTTTTAATCTCTCCTTCTATTTTGAATCACAGTCTTGCTGGATAAAGAATTGTTGGGTGCTTATTTTTCTGATTCAGCACACTGAATATATCCTGCCACTCCTTTCTGGTCTGTCAAGTTTCTGTGGATAGGTCTGCTGCAAACCTGATCTGTCTTCCCTTGTAGGTTAGGGACTTTTTTTCCTTGCTGCTTTCCTGATTCTCTCCTTGCCTGAGTATTTTGTGAATTTGACTGATATGCCTTGTTGATGGTCGGTTTTTGTTGAATCTAATGGAAGTCCTGTATGCTTCCTGGATTTTGATGTCTGTGTCTTTCCCCAGGTTAGGAAAATTTTCTGCTATGATTTGCTCACATAACCCTTCTTCTCCTATTTCTCTCTTCATCTTCTGGGACCCCTATGATTCTGATGTTGTTCCTTTTTAATGAGTCACTGATTTCTCGAATTCTTAAATCGTGCTCTTTTGCCTTAATCTCCCTCTTTTTTTTTCTGCTTCATTATTCTGTATACGTTTGTCTTCTATATCGCTTATTCTCTGTTCTGTGTCATCCATCCTTGCCGTGGCTGCATCCATCCGTGATTGCAGCTCAGTTATAGCATTTTTCATTTCATTCTGGCTTTTTTTTTACTTCTTTTATCTCTGCAGAAAGGGATTCTAATCTATTTTTGACTCCAGCTAGTATTCTTATTATCGTGATTCTAAATTCTGGTTCAGACGTCTTGCTTGCATCTGTGTTGGTTAAATTCCTGCTGTCGTTTCCTCGTGCTCTTTCTTTTGGGGTGAGTTCCTTCATTTTGTCATTTTGATGGAAGAAAAGGAATGAGGTAGAAAAATTGAAATAAAAAAATTAAAATTTAAAAAGTATTAAAATTAAAAATTACAAACACACCCACACACACAAATTGAATAGATGATGATAGATCCTAGGTGTGTTTTGGTCTCAGTGTTGATCGTGGTTTGACAGATTAGAGAAAAAAAAAAGGGTGGAGGGGAGAAAAAAGAAAAGAAATCTCTTGAGAATTTGAAAAAGTGAATACATTGAAGTAGACTAAAATGAGGTGATGGGGTAAATAGATTTTGAAAAAATATACAAAAGTAAAGAATATAGTAAAGAATATAGTAAAAAAATTTAAAGAAAAATATTTTTATTTATTTTTTTAATTTTTTAATTTTTATTTTTTTTATCATGGTGGGAATAGTTATGAATTTATTTAAATATCAGGGAGAAAAATAATACAGTAGAATTCGAACTTGTTTAAAATAATTTGGAATATTAATACATACATTTATTATATGAGAACAATGTTATGAAAACTAATATGGCTAATTCACAGCAGACATTGATCTTGGTGTGTATTTACTTTTATAGAGTAATCTTTTCTAACCTCTTTTTGTCTTTTTGCTGTCAGTTACCATCAATCAGTTAAACCTTTTAAAGCAAACTGTGAGAGAATTCTTAGGTCACCTTTATTTTGTGTTTTTCAAAAGAAGTATATAAAAAGGACATGTGCTTCTGTTGAATGACTGAGTGTCCTGTATATTAAATATATCTTTTAAATATGCCATACACTTTCATTGGCCTTGCATATTGTTATTCTTATTTTATTAGAAAGCTGACATTAGTGCCTCAGGGACTGAACTTGTCATAAACATTTTTTTCTGAAATTATAAAAAGTAAATCTTAGTGCCTGGAAATGAACACTCACCTTGATTAAAATAAGAAAATACAACCATCTTTCATTTTCAATCTTTCTTTACTAGAAGAATGGTTTTTACTAAGTGATTTTATTTTTTTCTTTTTTTTTAGAAAAATATTTTTAATAAAAATTAAAAATAAATGTGAAATTTTTCTTTTTCCTTATTCAAGAAAAAAGAAAAGAAACAAAAAAGAGAAAAAGATAAAGAAAGAAAAAAGGAAATCGTTTGAAAATTTGCAAAAGTGAATACACTGTAGTAGACTAAAATAAAATGATGAAAGTAAAATAGAATTTGAAAAAAATTACATAAAAGAAAAAATATATTAAACAATTAAATGAAGATATTTTCAATAGAAATTGAAAGTAAAAATGAAGTTTTTCTCTTTCTGTCTTCAATGAAAAGAAAAGAAACAAAAAAGAGAAAAAAGAAAAAGAAAAATTGTTTGAAAATTTGAAAAGGTGCATACAATTAAGCAGACTGAAATAAAATTATGGAAGTAAAATAGAATTTGAAAGAATTTATACAAAAGTAAAAAGATAGTTATGAAAATTAAAGAAAAATACTTTTAATAAAAGTTGAAAATAAAAATGAATTTTTCTCTTTCTGTATTCAAGAAAAAGAAGTGTAAAAGAGGAAAAGAACAAAAAAAGAAAATTGAATAGATGAAACTGCTAACAGATTGATGTAAGACTGAAATTACTTTGTTTTCCTCTAGAAGTCAGTCTATGTAGTGCTTTATAGTCCATCAATTAAGCTGGTGGTGAGACTTGTGTTCTTGGAGAGCAAATTTGGCCCAGTTGGGGCAGGCTTGTTGTAACAGCTCTGCTCTCCACTAGATAGCGGTGCTATCCTACTGGGGTGGGTTGTTGCGGTGCTCATAGGTGCGTATGCACATGTGTGGGAGCGGTGAAAATGGCTCCACCCAGCTACCCAGTCTGTTCTCCTGAATCAGCAATCATGCACCCATCTTCTGTCTTCAGCTGTGGTCCACTCCATGCTTTTTCACTCTCTGTGACCAGGCCGCAGGCAGTCTCAGTTGCGGCTGTTTTCTCCAGCACCTTCTGAAGGACTGTGGCTTTGACCCGCTCCACCCTTCTGCAGGAGAGTCTCACCGAGCAATGACTGAATGAGCAATGGCCAAATATTGCCTGAACCCAGGAACACTTGCTGGACCCTGCTGCTGCTGGTGCCCCAAGACTGTGGCCAGGTGCCAGCCCACCTCAGAAAAAGTTTGTGAGACAGTGTAGCAGCAGCATTTCAGCATTTCAGGGATTATGGAAAAGCACAACACGCATCTGGCACCAGGCTTCACCCTTAGCGACCTTGTTCCAGCACCAGTGAATGTGGCTCTTTTCTGAGGTCTGCTGCGACCAGGTGGCTTCAACAGTCTCTACCAAATGTCCTTCCAGCAGTGGAACTGCTTTTCCCCATGTGGCCCAAGAACCTCCCAGACCCCAGTCTGTTCCTGGTGATTCTCTCTTCCCACCAGAGCACCACCAGGTATCGAGCTGCGGAGCTGTAGCCTTTGTGCTCCCCTTATTTACAATCTTAATGGAATTTAAACCCGCTCCTTTCTCCTTTCTCCCTTCTCCCTTTTTAGATTTGTCCCTGCAGCTGTTTCCAATTTTCCACTTTCTCTCCAGCTACTTTTGAGGAGGGGTACTTTTCTTGTATTTCCCCCCCCCTTCCCCAGTCTCCATCCTGTCTCTGCCCTCAAAAGCGGTTCCCTTCCCTCCGTGGCTTCTCGCTACCCAAATTCACCTCTCTGCACCATGTACCTGCTGAATTCTGTATTTCAGGTTGTGCAGTTAGTTTTCTAGGTATATAGGATGGTTTAATATTGGTCTGGCTGTATTTCATGGATGCGAGACACACAAAAAACTTCCATGCTGTTCTGCCGTCTTGGGTCTTCCCCACCAACATTCTTTCTGCAATGCAGGTTGAATTATTTTTCTTGCTCAAAATATTTTAATTGTACAGTTGACCCTTGAATGACAGATTTAAACTGTGTGGGTGTACTTATACATTTTTTTTTTGGATACATACAGTACAGTACTATAAATGTATTTTCTCTTCCTTATGATTTTCTTTTCTTTTAATTTTTAAAATGTTTATTTAATTTTTTTGAGACAGAGAGAGAGAGAGGGAAACAGAGCATGAGTGGGGGAAGGGCAGAGAGAGAGAGGGAGACAGAGAATCCAAAGCAGGCTCCAGGCTCTGAGCTGTCAGCACAGAGCCAGACATAGGGCTTGAACTCCCAGAATGTGAGACCATAACCTGAGCCAAAGTCGGAAACTTACGTGACTGAGCCACCCAGGTACTCCACTTCCTTACTATTTTCTTAATAACATTTTCTTTTTTCTAGTTACCTTATTGTGAGAATACAGTATATAATAGATATACAAAATATGTACTTACTGTTTATGTTATCAGTAAGGGTTCTTAGTCAACTTTATAGTCAAGTCTATTAATACTTAACTTTTTGGGAAGTCAAAAGACATATATGGATTTTGGATTGCACAAGGGTTCAGTGCCTCAACCCCTACATAATTCAAAGTCCAATTGTATTCCATTGTCTACAAAGGGAAGAACTAACAATTAATATGAATTTCTAACCTCTGTATGATCAGACCACAACCTATGATTCCAACCTAATCTCCATTACTCACACATTCTACAACCACTGGACACTAGTACTAAATATTTCTTTCCTTTCTTCCTTTGTTAATTTGCGCAATAAACATATCAATTTCTTATTTTGTCTGTAATAATTTGGTGGCGCTATGAATAAAACATTATGCTTTCCTAAATATTCCAAATTTTCTCTGAATGTATGTCACTTTAATAACCATGAGTAAATAATTAAAAACCTACATATAATAGAGAAAACAAGAAAACAGATGATTAAGATAAAGTACAGGTGTTAGGATACCTAAAAGTTAGGTGTTAGGACAGAGTGAAGCATAGCACACTGGAGATGCTTATAGGTAGGCAGCCAAATGCAGACTAATAATCAGGCAAATGGTGATAGGTCAATATAGACTTCCAGAAAGAGATAGTACCTGATCATCCTCAAATGTAAATGGAAGGAACCAGTACACAGAGACATGACAAATGATGAAGAAACAGTCCTGAGAATGAGAGAGGGCCCAGCACATACAGCAGATAAAGACTTCTTATATTGTAAGAAAAAGAGAGGAGAAAAGGATAAACATCATATCAGTTAGTAAAGCTCTCAGCTCAATTAAGATAAGCTTAACTAACAAAGTTTAAACAGTAATTACATTTAGTTGTGTTATATCGAAATTTCTAAGGGTAGATGGTTCAAAGGTTGGAACAAGGAATTCAACACTCCTGTCTTTTGAAACTGTCATCCTTATTGTGTGGGCTTCTCATCTTTAGCTTCATTGTCTTGCGTATTCATCTCTTTTAATTTATTCTTCAGCTACAACGTCCAAATTTAAACAACAGATGTGTATTTCTTATGCTATATTACCTTTGTGTTTTCGTTCCAAGATATAAATTTGAGCAATAGCCTTCATGTAGAACATACTATTCTCATGAGAGAAGAAAAAAGATTCAGAGTTGAATCATAGAGTGGCTCTTAAATCCCACATTAGATATGGTGTATGCCATGTTCCATTATCCAAAACAAGTCACGTGGCCACATCTGAGCATTAATAGTGGTTACATGTCACTGAAAGTTCTGTGGCAATCAATAGTAATATGTCATTCTCTAATAGGAAGACACAATAATTGAGTACATTAGTATAACCCACCACACCTTTTAGGATTGAACAATATTACCTTTCATAAGAGGGATGAGATTGAAATAAGGGGCAAAATTTCTCCGTATACTTCTGCATAGAAAGGAGCAATATGTGTATGCAATGCATAAATGAACAGTGTCATAGTTTGATGCTATTCTCATTAGTAAATCAGACTCTTAAATACAGAGACAAATTGGTAGTTGCCAAAGGGGATGTGGGAGGAGGGAGGGGTGAAATAAAGTGGATTAAGAGGTACAAACTTCCAGTTACAAAATAGTCAAGGAGATTAAAAAGTACAGCATAGGGAATATAGTCAATAATATTGTAATAACATTGTATGATGACAGATGGTGCCTATATTTATGGTGAACATTTAGTAATATATAGAATTGTTGAATCAATATGTTGTACAGCTGAAGCTAATATACCATTGTATATTATACTTCATTAAAAAACAAACAGACACAAACCAAATGTTTCTCAAAAAAGGTGTCAAGGAATACAATGTGATTTCAATACAACAAATTTCTAAGAAAATACAATAAACAAAGAAAGAGGTACTATTTATTGCCTAAATTCCTTAGCTTATTTGTGCCAATTCCCCAAGCACAACAATAATTGCATTCTTTCAGGGCCTGCTCAATCTCTAGTGTGACTTTTCCCTCTGCAGTCAGTCATTGCTGAGTTGTCTGGAAAAATACAATTCATTAGGCTCTCTTTAAAATATTGGGCACTGACTGACTTCCAAATTTGTCATGTCAGTGCGTGTTAGAGAATATAAACATGTAACATTCATTTCCATTGAGTATAATTTTTAAACATTAATCTGTACAGTAAAATCTACTGAACAAGTTTAGTGTCAATTGGTAAATACTCTCTTTGGTAGCCAAGATGTTCATCAATACCTCTGTGGCTTTAAAGTTTTAGAGTAAAGACAGGCCTAATTTGTGAATCTTTTCCTATACAATCTGAAGATATCAGATTGTATTGTGTTACGTCCCCTAAATATTCTACAACTTCTTCAGTCAAATCATACTAACAACTTATTGATATTCTAAATAAGCCCAAATTCTTAAATTGGAGGAAGTATACATTAGAGAAACTTCATGAAGACTTTATAATGTTCCATATAGGAATGTTTTGTTGGGAGACATCTCATTGTTATTTTGGAAAACAATCATCATGAAATTTTAATAACAGCATATGCAGAATATCTTAGAATTGTTAACATGAATGTTAGCTATAAAACCATCTTGAAGCCTGTCATGGATGTTGAATCTGAAAAGATGTGAAGGTATATAATATGTATACTGGGCTGGGCTATTGGACACTATTTCATGTCGGCCTTTAATTGAGAAAGGAAACACTTGTTTTACTCTATGGTTGGCATGAGAGCATATGTTTGCTCAGATGCTGATAAAGGATATATGGGGCTAGGGCAAAGTTCAAGCCCTTTAATAGAGAGGGGATTGAGATACCCACATGATGAGATACATAAAAAAATGCACAAAAATTTGATTTTAGGGGATGAATTTCAAAACACCTATTAATGGGATTTGAAATAAACTACATAAAAACAACAGTTTGTATTGAAATCTTTTCCTCTTCAGAGTGTGTGGTAACTTAGACAAAATCTAACATTGAAATGCAGAGAATTAAGATATTTCAGTTCATACTTGATCAGTTCTCTAGGCTACACATTAAGAGAGCCCTGCTACTTCTTAGCATATGAGCCAGAATAGTTTTTTTCTCTGGTAACTAATGCCAAGAGTTTCAACCAAAGCATATTAGTAATATTTTTTTAAAAGATTGTTGTGAAGTGCCTCCAAATGGGAAAGATTTAAAATCTTATAACTAAACCCAGGTGTACATTTATAGAACCAATTTTTTTATTACAATGAAGTGAAATAAAAATAACTGAAACTCATAGTTGCCCATAAAATCCCTAATTTTAGTTTCTAAATAATTGTCTTGCTTTCCACTATTTTGAAAGATATATTGAATATCAATGAACCAGAATTTGATGGGTTTTATATATTTTATTTGACCTTGCATGCCTTCTATTTATAACCCGTGATGAAATCACCAAATTTCAGGAGTTTGAAGGAGAAGGCCCCTTGATAATTCAGAAGACACTACTAAAGTATGTACCTACTGGTCTATCCACCAATCTATTCTCTACTCTTTTATCTCTCTTTATTTATGGAGGCACCGAACTTACAGAATAGACCTCAAAATTCTGTCGAAGTCTGTCTTCAGCTTTGGTTTGAGTCTCAGCTTTTAGAAGACCAAATAGAAAATGCCTATTTATTGTCATTTCTGACATTCCTGACTTGTTTGATCAATGATATTGTTGTTAATCATTATACTTAGTAGGCTTGATAATATCTATATCACAAATGAGGCATTCATGTTTATTGCTTTTTTAAATATATATATTTTTAAATTTTAAGTAGACTCCATGTCCCTCTCATGACCCTGAGATCGAGAGTTGCATGCTCCACCAACTGAGCCAGACAAGCTCTCCTCATGTTTTTTGTTAATATCTGAATGTTCACTTTCAGATAAAGTGTCATTCAAAGATGTAAGTTGGAGTAAAACCATATCTTTATGTGTTTTCTAAGTTGAAATTATAATGGCCAGCTGAAGTATAAATGCATATTTATAATTGCACAAGTAAAATGCTTTAATAATTAATGATTATTGTATAGAAGCCACTGGCCTTTCATGCAAGCAATATTCTTTGGTCCGGTTTCTATCAATATGAAAATAGTCATTTTATGCTTGCATCTTTCTGTCAGTTGGTTCTGAATCTTCAGATATGTTAAAATTTTTGATTAAAAACTTATAGGGTAAATGAGATGTACTTCTTGGCCCCTAAACATCTAAACTCAATGAACTGTTTAAAATAAATTTCTGGGGGGTACGTTGATGGGTTACTTTGATTATTCTCCTTCTATCATGGGATTTATATCCATAAAATAAACTGTCATTCACCTGAGCTTATTTAAGCAGGTTTCTGTTGCACCTAAACTTGACACACTAGGCTAAGTGCCTTTTATTTTACAAAGCAACTATAGTTTTTCAAGAACTCTATAAATATGTTTGACTCATTGGTAATGAGAAATGTGATTTCTAATGAAATGAAAAGAACACTAAAAGCTGAAAGAGTGTAGTAACTTTTCTAGGGTTACATAAAGGATCCTAGAAAAAAAGCTGAAAAGGGGCTCTGAAAAAGAGATATGTTTTGACATCTATCAATGGCTGTGTGTGAGTTCACAGATGAATATTTTCCTCTTCTCAATGTGGAATCCAGAGTACCATGACTGCACTTGGACTATCTGCAGGGTGCTATGGCCATGCACCTAATTCAAAGCTCGTGACCCTCAGTGCTTAAGGATTATAATGAGTTTTAGCAGGAGACTTTTAAGCATAATGCCTTAATTTCTTTCACTTGGCTTAAAAATTTTGTTTATGTAGTTATTTACAATTTTATTACTATCTATTACCATATAACAAATTGACAAAAACTTTTTAGTTTAAAACAATGTATGTGTATTATCTCACACTGTTTCTTTTTTTTAATGTTTATTTATTTTTGAGGGAGAGAGAGAGAGAGACCGTGAGTGGGTGGGGGAGAGGCAGAGGGAGAGGGAGAGGGGCAGAGAGAGAGGAAGACCCAGAATCAAAAGCAGGTTGGAGGTTCTGAGCTGTTAGCTCAAAGCCCAACGCGGGGCTCAAACCCACCAACTGGGAGATCATGACCTGAGCTGAAGTCGGACGCTCAACCAACTGAGCCACCCGATGCCCCTATCTCACACAGTTTCTGAGGGTCAGGAATTCAGGAGTGGCTTAATGGTTCTGTCTCAGGGTTTCTCATAAGATTGCAGTCAAGATGTTGACTGAGGAAGAAGTTCTCTGAATGCTTCACTGGGACTTCAGGACTCACTTCCAATGTGGTTCATCCACATGCCTTGCAAGTTAGAGTTGCTTGTTTGCAGGTGGCCTTAGTTCTTCCCCACATGGACCTTTCTCCATAGGGCTATTTGAGTGTCTTCATAACATGGGGAGCAGGTTTACTCCAGAGTGAGTGATCCAAGAGAGGGCAAGTTGGAAACTGCAACATTGTGACCTAACCTTGCGTAAAAATCTTAAACTAGTTATATAATAGCAATACTTTCAGGAATTTAAAAACTTAAATAGGAGCTTTAATGTTAATTTTGTTACTCCAGATGTCTTTATTTCAAATGGTGAAGAACTGGAAAGTTCTAAAATTAAATTTTGTTTATTTGTTGGACCAATCTAGGATTTCTACTTCAAAGTATCATAAGATAATGTAGTTATTCCTATAGCCAGCCAGTCTTGTAAAGGCAAATGCTGAGAGGTGGTGATTTTTTCTTGACTTGGTTATAACTATTAACATTTTGGGAAGGGTCAGAAATAACACCTTTTACCACACCCCCCCACTTCTGTGTTTGGAACCAAGTGAGAGATAAGGTACAGGATATTTTCAGGTAATAATTAGAGTGCCAGATATATTGCTGAAGGAGCAGACTGGAGGCAGAGCTTTAGATTTATGGCCAAATGGGCTTGATTATAAATGTACCTACTCACTTCAGGCACAGCTGGACAGCTATAGGCCCCTTCAATGTACCACATGGACAAGACTCCCATCAAGTACAGGCAGAAAGACTTGAAAGACGTAAGGAACAGCTGAGCAGAGCTGGCTCAATTCTTTCTCCCAACCTCACTAATCTGATAATTCAGCTTCTCCCTCAAGGATAGGAGTGAGTGAAGGCTGGGTCAGAGAGAACCTATGTTGATCAGGTACTACTTCTGGGGAAAAGAAAGGTATTTCAAAGAATCTATACTAATGATAGCAGGTCATCATTAATCCTTCAATTGGTTAGCGAACCATGACTGTGCGGTTAGCACAGATCTAAATACTACAGATAACAAAGGTAACAGAAAGCATTCTGGCCTGTAAAAAGTATCTGGTCAGACAGATAATATACATACATGAAAATTTACATATCTGGATATGCTCTTACTGTTAACAAAATCAGCGGTTACAAGCTGTAAGTTTTGTAGTATAGAAGAAATGATTACTACATACCTCAGGAGGTCTTTTCACAAAAACATTTTTTCCTGCCTGATTAAATGTGAAAACTGTGGTAAAAAGAGGTCTGTTCTTCATAAGTGATGGTCAACAATGCTCTATATTAAGTCTGTCTTTTGATTCTGATGATTTGATATATGGGGCTTCACTGAGGGACTGCCCTTCCTAGGGTTAGCTAATTCTTAGAGATAGTACACAACTCTCTAGGGAGTATGCCTTTCACATGAAAAACAACCGATCAAGAGCCTGCCATATGCCCACTGTGCCCCACTGCTCACTGATTCACCCTAGAAAATCCTACGCCTATGCATGCTGCCTGGTATGTTCTTTCCCTGTGGAAACCCCAGTAAAGGCTCTTGCCCATGTATCCCTTTTTCTCCTCCTGTCTCCTGATCAATCCTGGTGATTGGTCCTACATGGCATGGCATGCCTTCTACTCTTAGAAACTGTGAGTAATAAACTGTCTCTTCAGTAGCCATTATCTCTTGATCTTTGGCCTCACTGTACCTAAATAATAATAAAACTGACATTTCAAAACACACCCTTCTCCTCCTGCCTTAGAACACAGTTTGTAAGTATGAGGATTAAAGTTTAAATGTATTTTTGTTACTAGCAAGATTTCTGGTGTACTGAAAGTGAGGCTTGGGGTATTCTGAAGTATTCTAGATAGACTTAATACTCATATGTAACCTACCTTTCAAAGACTTTCCTGTTTGATATCTTCTCCTTAAATATACCCACTGTTTTTTCATTATTTTTTTTATTCTGAGACAAATGTAAATTTACATGGAGTTGTATTGTAAGAAACAATGCAGATGGATCCCATGTGCTTATCACCAAAATTCTCCCAATGGTGACATTTTGAAAAATTACAGCACAATATCATAGCCAGGAAATTGACACTGGTACAATCCACAAATCTTACTCAGATTTCACTGTTTTACCTGCACCGTTTTTTGTGTGTGCATTTTAGTTCCATCATGCGTGTAGATTTCTGTGACCAGAACCACTATCAGGATACAGAGTGGATAGCAGTTTTATCATAATGATCCTTTGTGCTGCCATTTTAGAGCCACAACTTCCACCACACTCTCTTCCCTATCTCTTGGCAACCACTGACCTGTTCTCCATCTCTATAATTTTGTTATTTCAAGATGTTATATAAATGGACTAATACTACAGTATTTGACCTTTTGAGGGTTTTTTTATTCAACATATTTCACTTGAGATCCATCCAAACTGTTGTGTATACAAATATTTTGTTCCTTTTTATTGCTGAATAGGATTCCATGGTATGGATGCACCATACCATGACAATCATACAACCACTGAAGGACATCTGAGTTGTTTCCAGTTTTTTTTTAGACATACATTTGGCATCTATATCAGTCAATGACCCACATTTGTTGCCTCAAACTTGCCACTGTTGCAGTTTTATTCTTATTCATTTTTTCCACGTCTGCTATAACATTCCTCTGTTTCTATAAGAATCTTTGGTCACTTTAAAGGAAGACAGTTTTTCTATAATCAGAGGACAAATTCTTCTTTAACCTCAAAATAATTATTTTCTTTGTGCTTCATTCCTTGGGATAATTATTCACTTCCTCTTTGTTTCATTTCCCCTCCCCATATGAAGCTATGAAGTGTTTCTATCTCTAATATTTAAAATGTTAATGTGATCACTTTTGTTTACACAGTCTGAGAAGAAAAAGATTATATAAATTATTTAGATATACAGGTGTGAGTTAGCTCCCTCCTCCAAGTAGAAGGTAAGTTATAGGAAATCAAAAATAGCTCCCTCTGCTGCTTGCCACCATTTCTGGGCCTGGCTCTTTTCCTGATGGTATTTAATTCCCAGAATTCTGTCTTTCCAGGGGTCTGGTGCTTAGACTTTGTTCAGGCACAAACCACTTAGAGTTGGCAGACATTCTAGATTATTAATTATCAACTAACTACCCAAGAAAGAATGAGCTGAACCTGCATAGGATTGGACTTGTAACTCAAGATAATTAGACTTGACCAAGTTCAGGCAGAGGCCACACACATTCTCTCTTCAGGCTAAAAGTTTGCTTTTATTGTAGACTCAGTGCTTAATATGTCTTATTTATAGGAGTGCCTGGCTCAGTTGGTTGAGTGTCTAACTTTTGATTTCAGTTCAAGTCATGATCTCATGGTTCATGGGATTTAGCTGTGTCAGTCTCTGTGCTGACAGTGTAAAGCCCTGCTTGGGATTCTCTCTCTCTCTCTCTCTCTCTCTCTCTCTCTCTCTCTTTGCCACTACCCATCTCTCTCTCTCAAACCAAATAAATAAACATTAAAAAACATATGTTTCATTTATATTCAGCCAAGTGCCAAAAAGGAATACTTGTGCATTTAGAGCCATCACACTAGAAATCTTTGAAATTCAGGCTCAGAATTCCAACTAGGCCTACCTCCGAATGAGGACAGAATGTTCCAGGTTGAAATATTTCTGTCTGAACATCCTGGTTCCATTAGCCATAGCTTGGAGGGAAATTGAAGACTTTCTCCTGAGTTTGTGGCCTCTGTTGCCCAGCATGAGCACCCTGGGGGTGTGAGTTATAGTAGGAATCTGATTTCTAAATTTTCCACAGTGATTTTGATGATTAGACAGGTTTGGAGAAACTGTACTAGGTGAAATTGCAGGAAATACTCTTCTAAGTCTTTGTTTACTCCTAGATACAGGAAAACAACACAGAATTTGGGATATAATTGACTTGAGGAGCTTGATAGCAAAGCTGAAGATCTGGAAATTTCTGAAGCTGGATGTCTCAGAAGGAAGCTTGGTGACACTGCTGATGGACCCATGCTGGATCACCTGACTCTGAGGCAGAACGAGCATGAACTTGGTAACTGCTTAGCCTCTGTCATCCTCTGTGGGGGAAGTTAGAATGGATGTTCTCTTAGGTCACTTCTAGATCTATAGTCTGTTTGGGACCAAGCTTCCTTGTATAGATCAATAGGATCCAAAGTAAGGATAGTCTGGCTCTGGGACCCTGGGGGGCTAAGTAGAGGAAAGAAAACAGGCTGATGTCAGGATTCTCTCTCTCTCTCTCGTTCTATCCCTCCCCCCTCCAAAAAAAAACAGAGATAAAAATAAAAAGCAATAACTCATATATTGATTAAGAAAAAAGAGAGTTGCCATCTCTCTATCTTTATAATCCTCAACTACAACCGTATGGTGACTGCCATCAGAGAAAGCATGGCAACAGTTATCCCATGTTCTCTATAAAGATAATGCAAATGTGCACATAGCAGAAAGGGTATATTTAACTAAGGAACAGAAAATCTTGCAAGCTAGATTTCTGAAGAGCTAATATTATGTTCTGTACTAAGCTAGTACATACCTCAGAACATCAAATATGAAAAAACGTACTGAAGCTTAGAGTAGTATTATGCATTAAACAAAATAAAAGTTCTGAATAACCAACTTGTTTGCCTTTTTTGGTACCTACTATAAGGGAGACACTTTGCTGAAAATCAGAACAAGCTTTCACAATAATTGCTATAGGACATTAACATGGATTTGAATGACATTAGTAGAGCTCTGATTTCTAGAAAGTCAAAAACAGGAAAAACTATTTTATTACAAAAAGGAAAAGTTTTTTGTGGCACCTCCGTGGCTCAGTAGGTTGAGAATCTGACTTTGGCTCAGGTCATGATCTCGTGATTCATGAGTTTGAGCCCTGCGTTGGGCTCTGTGCTGACAGCTCAGAGCCTGGAGTCTTCTTCAGGTTCTGTGTTTCCCTCTCTCTCTGTCCTTCCCCCACTAATACTCTGTCTTTCTCTCTCTCAAAAATAAATTAAAAAAAAACATTAAAAAAAGAGAAAAGTTTTATGAACATTGAAAGGGAAGTAATGCTAATTACTTTAGGGCTTTATATTTTCAAAGTCAATTTACTATTTGGCATATATACCATACACCTTGGTTTGTTCCTCAAAATTACAAGGCAAATAAATTTAAAAATAAAAATTTTTATGTCATTATCTATCTGCTAATTTAATATGATGTTGATGTTTCCTTGCTTTTTAACAAAGGTTCAAATCTTTACATTTTCTGCAATATCTGAAAAATCACCTTTCCATCAGTATGAAGTTGTAAGAGCTGGCTTATTGCAGTCAAACCTTGTGTGAGTATCACTTGCATTTCCAGTTTGGAATTCCATAAGTGCTCAATATATATTTCTGAGTAGATAAATAAATGAATAGGGTTGGCATTTGTAATAAAAATGCTATTTTGTATTTATCTTGTTTTAGAATAGAATTACCTACTACTAATATAGATTATATTATATATACAATAACAGAAAGAAGTATGTAATTATTCCAAGTATCCCACCATATTCTCCTGACAAGTGCAAGCTAATGTATGTATGATCAGTTAAAGTACCAATATGTTCTAATCATCCTTAACTCACTGTTTTAGGCTTTACTTTTCAAATTCCACAGCTGTGATACGTGAGAACTGCGATACAGTATCATAGTTTCCTTTTTGAAGTGAAGTGATCCAGCATGCAGGAAATACAATGTTTTGTTTTTGTCAATTTTTATCTTTCAATTATTTTACCAGAGCCCTTTCTCCCATTCCTAGAATATTTCCCAGTGGGAAGCTGGACCCTTAGGATGATGCAGTAGGGCTATGTCCTATAGGACATTAATAACTGTTCCTGCCAACAAACCATATCCTCCTCAATAATGCCAGTTGACAGTTTTGTTTTGTTTTTTTTTTTTGAAAATCTCTCTCTCTCTCTCTGTGTCTCCATTCCTCCATATCTATCTATCATCTATCTATATCTATCTATTATCTATCTATCTATCTATCATTTATCTATATCTATAATCTATTTATGTTAGAAAAACTCTACACATGCATAGAATTATTTCTTACAAACATATGATAGTCTTCTTTCCAGAAGCCAGAAAGAATACATGCTCTTTATTATTGCACTGTTGAAAACAAGCACTGATCAACTAGCTGTGGCTTATAAGCTAAATCTTACAAGCCATTGGCAACAAATAAGAAGGCCAGAAATGAAGGAGTTGGGTCTGTATCTCCCACTCTCTCCCTGACTGCTTGTGGTTTTGTAGTGAATTGCTGTGTCCTATACTTATGATCCTAGCTCCTGGAAGAAGTCTTCTCACCTATGGTCACAGCTTTCCTGAGATTTTGGAAGTCCTGATCTTAATCCTTTTCTCTCATGGCCTAGGGTGCTAACATTTCCCCTGCTGTTGCTAGTCCCTGGGTGCTTCATCATCTTTGGTTGTTGTTGCTTTTTAATTCTGCCAGTACTTTTAAAATAGTGTCTTTACTAAATTATCTTCAGTTATACCTATTGAGTGTACCTTATTATTTTGAAAGGCTTGACTAACAAAGTAATGGGTTCAGACTCAAGAAATAGTCCCTCAAAATTGGGTTACTTGTATACTTTATGAGCACTCCTATAATCTCTTTGGGGAGGATAAGGTATTCATAATTTGTGGAATGTTGTAGCACCATAATTTCTCAAATCATCACTCTTGGTAATATTGAATAAAGTTCAGGTACAGAGCAGAACACTGGATATCAAACTGCTGTTGCTTTTAGTGGTTATAATGACAACAATGAGTAGAAATACTGTAGGTGGGACTAGGCAACTACTTCACAGAACATATATAAGTAAAACTGAAGTCTTACATTTCCAGCCTAAGTGACTGATAGAGAATAGGAAGGTGTGTATGGTGGCTTTGAAGAATTCCTTAATTCATGTGCTTGCAAGGCAGACTTGGGTGAGTTTCAAGATGAAGGCTTACTTATAAAGGTTGAAGGATTCCAGTATCAATTCAATGCTTAACCTAATGGGTCTCTTATTCTAAGATAAAAACATTGCTAAATGTGAGTGTGATTCTCAGATATAGAATGAAAATCTTTGGGCTTGAATTGATTAGGTTGAGAAATTTGACAGGCACATGTCCCTAAACCTTCTTTGATGGTAGAGTAAACTTCTCTACCATCTGAGGGAACTAGACTTACCTTGCATAAAAAGAAACAACAAATGTTTAATGACTTCACTTGGGGCAGTTGCCTTAAAAGGAGGTTCTGGTTATCCTCAGGATCCACCTCCACCTCCCCTCATTCCTCCAAGCACCAGGAGCACAGGCAGAGTCCAAAGGTGTTGAGGGATCTTGCCAACTAGTATCCTCAGGGATGCAAGTAGTGCATATGCAAAAGAATTCTCAATGTGTAAGAATAAAGAAGACAAAATATGAGATAGTAATGGATAAAGTTTATCTGCATGAGAGCATTTACTTGAGATTTTAGAGGTAATGTGTTGACCTAAACACCTACGAGTAGTATTTACTTCTACTGGGTTAGATCACTGAAACCTGGACTGCATGGTGTCTATCTAAATGAGAATGAAATGTTAGAACTTCCTTACCATGCTGTAGAGAAAGAATACAAGGCTAAGGGAGATGGGAATGTTGGAATGCTTCTATCATTGCAAACAGTTCAGCTAGCCCCAAACATAACCCCTGGGAGGATCCCTGAGGATACAAAACATTAAGAAATGCACTGGGGGACTTATGGTTAAATGAAGACAGTGGCAGGTACATAGGTGTCCAAAATCTTTGGGATGCAGCTGAAGTGGTAATATGAGGGAAATATATAGCAATACAGGTCTACTGCAAGAAGCAAGAAAAATCTAAAATAAACAACCTAACTTTACAGCTAAAGGAGATAGAAAAAGAACAAATGAAGCCTAAAGCAAACAAAAGAAAGGAAATAATAAAGATTAGAGTAGAAATATATGATCTAGAAACTAAACAAACAAACAAACAAACAAACAAAAAACCAACAAAACCCAACAGAACAGATCAATGAAACCAGGAATTGGTTCTTTGAAGAAATTGATAAAATTGATAAAACTCCAGCCAGAAAAGAGAAAGGAGCCAAATAGATAAAATCACAAGTTAGAGAGGAGAAATAACAACCAACACCACAGAAATACAACTATAAAAGAATATTATGGGGGCACCTGAGTGTCTCAGTCAGTTAAGCGTCTGACTCTGGCTCAGGTCATGATCTTGTGGGGATATGAGCCCCATGTCAGGCTCCATGCTGACAGCTCAGAGCCTGGACCCTACTTTGTGGATTCTGTCTCTCTCTCTTTGCCCTTCCACCGCTCATTCTCTCTCTCTCTCTCAAAAATAAATAAAACATTAAAAAAATAAAAGAATATTATGAAAAACTATGGGTCAACAAATTGGACAAGTTGGAAGAAATGAAACAATTCCTAGAAATATATAAACTACAAAAACTGAAACAGGAAGTAGAAATCTTGAATAAACCAATAACCAGCAAAGAAATTGAATCAGGAACCAAAAATCTCCCCCAAAACAAAAGTCCACATGGGAAGTCTACCAAACCTTTTTATTTTATTTTATTTTATTTTATTTTATTTTATTTTATTTACTGTATTGTATTGTATTGTATTATTTTGTTATTTTATATATTTTTTAATAAATGTTTAATGTTTATTTTTGAGAGACAAAGAGATAGAGTGTGAGCAGGGCAGAGGTAGCAAGAAAGCAAGACACAGAATCCAAAGCAGGCTCCAGGCTCAGCTGTCAGCACAGAGCCCAACGCAGGGCTCAAATCCATGAACCATGTAATTATGACCTGGGTCAAAGTCAAACACTCAACCGACTGAGCCATCCAGGCGCCCCAATTTTTTTTGAGAGACAGAGAGAGGACACAAGTGAGTGAGGGGCAGAGAGAGAGAGAGAGAAAGAGAGAGAGAGAGAATCCCACGAGGGTCAGAGAGAGAGAGAGAAGTGGGGCTCTCTGGGGCTTGTGTTTTACTGGAAGCAGGGCTCATGCTCACCCAAAGTGGGGCTTGAGCTCACTCAATGTAGAACTTGAACTCAAAAACTGTGAGATCATGACCTGAGTTGAAGTCAGATGCTTAACAACTGAGCCACCCAGGCGCCCCAATTCACTCTCTACCAAACCAAATTTAAAGAATAGCTAATATGCATTCTTCTCAAACTATTCCAAAAAGTAGAAAAGAAAGGAAAACTTCTAAATTCATTCTATGAGGTCAGCATTACTCTGAAACAAAAACCAGATAAAGACTCGACTAAAAAAGAGAACTACAGGCCAATATCCCTGATGACCATGAATGCCAAAATTCTCAGTACAATACTAGCAAACCAAACTCAACAGTACATTAAAAGAATCATGCACCATGATCAAGTGGGATTTATTTATTCCTGGGTTGCGAGGGTGGTTCAATATTCCCAAATCAATCAATGTGATACACCACATTAATAAAAGAAAGGACAAGAACCATATGATCATTTTAATAGATGCACAAAAAAACCCTCAACTAAGTAGGTTTAGAATGAATTTACCTCAAAATAATAAAGGCCACATATGAAAAATCCACAGCTAATATTATCCTCAACGGGGAAAAACAGAGCGTTCCCTCTACAGTCAGGAACAAGACAGGGATGTTCACTATCACACTGGTATTTGTCATAGTACTAGAAGTTCTAGCCACAGCAATCAGAAAATGAAAAGAAATAAAGAGCATCCAAATGAAAAGAAAGAAGTGAAGCTTTCACTATTTGCAGACGACATGATACTCTATATAGAAAACCCAAAAGACTCCACCAAAAAAACTGCTAAACTGAGAAACAAATACAGTAACTTTGCAAGACACAAAATCAACACGCAGAAATCCATTGCACTTCTATACACCAATAATGAAGCAGCAGGAAGAGAGATTAAGAAATCAATCCCATTCCCAGTTGCAGGAAAACAATAGGATCCTAGGAATAAACCTAACTGTGGAGGTGAAAGATCTATTCTCTGAAAACTACAAAACACTAATGAAAGAAATTGAAGATGACACAAAGAAATGAGAAGACATTCCATGCTCATGGATTGGGAGAACAAGTATTGTTAAAATGTTTATCCTACCCAAAGCAATCTACACATTTAATGCAATCCCTATCGAAATACTAATGCATTTTTCACACAGCTTGAACAAACATTTGTATGGAACCACAAAGGCCCTGAATAGCCAAAGCAACCTTGAAAATTGTGGAGGCATCATAATTCCAGACTTCAAGCTATATTACAAAGGTGTAGTGATAAAAAAAAGTATGGTACTGGCACAAAAATAGACACATAGATCAATGGAACAGAATAGAAAACCCTGAAATGAACACACAACTGTGTGGTCAAATAATCTTTGACAAAACAAAAAAGAGTAGTCAGTGGAAAAAGACAGTCTCTTAAAAAATAGTGTTGGGAAAACTGGACGGCAACATGCAAAAGAATGAAACTGGACCACTTTCTTACACCA
This sequence comes from Leopardus geoffroyi, assembly GCF_018350155.1. Classification (NCBI taxonomy): domain Eukaryota; kingdom Metazoa; phylum Chordata; class Mammalia; order Carnivora; family Felidae; genus Leopardus; species Leopardus geoffroyi. Next base: position 28,022,809 of record NC_059332.1, on the reverse strand, counting down.
AACACAAAAATAAATTCAAAATGGATTAAAGACCTAAATATGAGACATGAAACCATAAAAATCCCAGAGGAGAACACAGGCAGTAACTTCTTTGACATTGGCAGTAGCAACTTATTTCTATATGTGTCTCCTGAGGCAAGGGAAACAAAAGCAAAAATAATCTACTGGGACTTTATAAAAAAAAAAAGCTTCTGCATGGTGACAAATACAACCCACAAAACTAAAAGACAACCTACAGAATTGGAGAAGATATTTGCAAATCACACATCTGGTAAAGGGTTAATATCCAAAGTATACACAGAACTTGTAAAACTCAATGCTCAAAAAAGGAACAATCCAATTAAGAAATGGACAGAAGACATGAATAGACATTTTCCCAAAGACTGCAGATGGGCAACAGACACCTGAAAAGATGCTCAACATCACTGATAATCAAGAAAATACAAGTCAAAACTACAATGAAATTTCAGCCCACACCATTCAGAATGGCTAAAATCAACAACACCAGGAACAACAGGTGTTAGCAAGAATGTGGAGAATGGGGAACCCTTTTACAGTGTTGATGGGAATGCAAAATTGTTCAGCCACCCTCGAAAGCAGTTTGGAGGTCCCTCCAAAAGTTTAAAATAGACCTACCCTATGATATAGCAATTGCACTACTAGGTATTCATCAAAACATACAAAAATATTAATTAAAATATGTATGTACCCTGATGTTTTTAACATTATTATCTACAATAGCCAAACTATGGAAACAGCTACATGGATGGAGCTAGAGCATATTATGCTAAGTGAAATAAGTCAGTCAGAGAAGGACAAATGCTGTATGATTTCACTCATATGTAGAATATAAGAAACAAAACAAATGAGCAAAAGGGAAAAAAAAAGAGAGAGAGGCAAACCAGAAAACAGACTCTTAACAATACAGAACAAACTGAGGGTGAGTGGAGGAGATGGACAGGGGCATGGATTAAATAAGTGGTGGGGATTAAGGAGTACATTTGTGATGAGCACTGAATGTTGTACAGAAGTGTTAAATTATTATATTGTGCATGTGAAACTAATATTTTACTGTATTTCAACTAATTGGAATTAACATAAATTAAAATTAAAATAAATTGAAAAAAAAAAAAGGCATCCCTGAAGAATCAGAGGCATTGGATTTAGTAAACAAAGATTTATTTATTTATTTATTTATTTACATATTATTGACATACACTATTATATTAGTTTCAGGTGTATGAAATAATGATTTGATATGTGTACATACCGTGTAATGAAAACCACAATAATTCTAGTTAACATCCATCACCACATATAATTAATTACAAATTTGTGTTTCTTGTGGTATGAACTTTTAAGATCTACTTTCCCAGCAACTTTCAATTATATAATACAGTATTATTAACTATAGTCACCATGTACATTATATCCCATGACTTATTTATTTTATAATTCAACTATGGTATACTGTGACTACCTTCATCCATTTTGCCCAACCTCCAACCATCAATCTGTTTCTGTATCATGAGTTCAGTTTTTAACATTAGATTCCACATACAAATGAGATCATATGGACTGTTTCTCTCTGACTTATTTCATTTAGTATAACACCCTTAGTGTCCATCCATGTTGTTGCAAATGACAAGATTTCTTTTTTATGGCTGGATAATATTCCACTCGGAGTGTGTGTGTGTGTGTGTGTGTGTGTGTGTGTGTATCACAATGTCTTTATTCATTTATCAATGGACACTTAGTTTATTTCTATGTAAGTAATGCTGTGATAAACATGGGCATGCAGATATCTTTTTGAGTTAGTGTTGTTGTTTCCTTCAGATAAATACTTGGAATGGCTGGGTCAACTGATGGTTTTGTTTTTATATATTTATATTTTTGAGGAATTTCCATACTGTTTTTCATAGTGGTTGCACCAATTTATATTCCCAAATATGCATCAGAGTTCTCTTTTCTCCATATCCTCTCTAACATTTATTATCTCTTGTCCTCTTAATGATAGCCATTGTAACAAATGTGAAGTGATATCTCATTTTGGTTTTAATTAGTATTTCTCAGATGCGTGATGATGTTGAGCACCTTTGGACAAAGACTTTAAATCTACTTTCTTAAATATGTGTAATCAGCTAAGGAAAGTCACAGGCAAAGAACAAGAGAAACCAGGAAAACAATGTCTCAACAAGAATATAAAGAAATAGAAATAATCAAAGGAATTAAATAGAACTTATAGGACTGATAAGTACAGTTACTGAAATGAAAAATTTACTAGAGGGTATAAAAGCAGATTTGACAGGCAAAAGTGTCAATGAATTTGATGATAGGTCAAATGAAATTATCTAGCCTGAGGAGCAAAAAGAAAAATAATGAAAAATGAAGATAATTTAAGGACACAAAAAATACCAACATACACAAAATGGGAGTTCCAGAAGTTGATAGATACAGAGACAGAAAGAATATTTGAAGAAAGAATGGTTGAAAACTTACCAATTTCATAAAATACATGAAACTTCTGAGAAGTTTGAAAGCATCAAATTGATTAAAGATATCTGCACTGAGAGCCATTACAATTAGTCAAAAGCCTAACAAAAAAAGAGAATCTTGAAAATAGTAAGAGAACTGACTTATTATGTACAAGAGATAATTAATCAGATTAGAAGCTGATTCTTCAGTACAAATCATGAAGACCAGAATGCAGCAAGAGGCCATATTTAATGTGCTAGAAGAAAAAAAAAAAAAAAAGGAGTTCAGCCAAGAATTCTATATTCAGCAAAACTATGCTTTATGAGGAGGAGACCTGAGGAAGATGGTGGCGTAGGAGGACACTGGGCTCACCGCATCCGGCTGATCACTTAGATTCCACCTACACCTGCCATAATAACCCAGAAAACTGCCAGAAGACTAGCAGAACAGAGTCTCCGGAGCCAAGTGCAGATGAGAGGACCATGGAAGAGGGTAGGAAGGGTGGAGAGGCAGTATGCCTTACACGGACTGGCGGAAGGGAGCTGGGGCAGAGGGGCAGCCCGCTGGCAAAGCAGAGCCCCTGAGTCTGGCTTGCAAAAGTGGAGGTGCCGGACAGAGTGTGCTCTGACAGCAAGTGGGACATAACATCTGGAAGGTCATAAGCTAACAACTCTGCTCAGAGAAAGGGAGGGCTGGAAGACAATGGGAGGGAGAATTGTTGAGCCCCGAGCAACAGAGCTCAGCTTGGCGGGGAAGGCGCTCACCAGCGCCATCTCCCTCGCCCACACCCCAGCCAAAATCCCAAAGGGAACCAGTTCCTGCCAGGGAACTTGCTTGCACCGCGCAAACACCCAACCCTGTGCTTCTGTGGATCCATCCCTCTGGCGGGTCTGACTCCCTCCTGGTGCCGCAGGGCCCCTCCTGAAGCCGAACTCCAAAGGAAAAGCGAGCTGAGCCTGCCCCTCCCGCCCCTGTGCACCTTGCCAATCCACCCTAGCTAATACGCCAGATCCCCAACACCACAAGCCTGGCAGTGTGCAAGTAGTCAAGACGGGCCACGCCACCCCACAGTGAATCCTGCCCCTAGGAGAGGGAAAGAGAAGGCACACACCAGTCTGACTGTGGCCCCAGCGGTGTGCTGGGGGCAGACATCAGGTCTGACTGTGGTCCCGCCCACCAACGCAAGTTATTCAAGACAGCACAGGGGAAGTGCCCCACAGTTCCACACAACGCCAGGGACTATCCAATATGATGAAATGGAAGAATTCCTCTCAAAAAAACCTCCAGGAAATAACGACAGCTAACGAACTGATCAAAAACTATTTAAACAATATAACAGAAAGTGAATTTAGAATTATAGTCATAAAATTAATCGCTGGGATTGAAAACAATATAGAGGACAGCAGGGAATCTATTGCTACAGAGATCAAGGGACTAAGAAACAGCCAGGAGGAGCTACAAATGCTATTAATGAGCTGCAAAATAAATTGGAGACAACCATGGCTCGGATTGAAGAGGCAGAGGAGAGAATAGGTGAACTAGAAGATAAAATTATGGAAAAAGAAGAAGCTGAGAAAAAGACAAAAATCCAGGAGTATGAGGGGAAAATTTGAGAACTAAGTGATGCACTAAGGAGAAATAATCCACGCATAATTGGTATTCCAGAGGAGGAAGACAGAGGGAAAGGTACTGAAGGTGTACTTGAGGAAATAATACTGAGAACTTCCCTGATATGGGGAAGGAAAAAGGCATTGAAATCCAAGAGGCACAGAGAACTCCCTTCAGACGTAACTTGAATCGATCTTCTGCACGACATATCATAGTGAAACTGGCAAAATACAAGGATAAAGAGAAAATTCTGAAAGCAGCTAGGGATAAACGTGCTCTAACATATAAAGGGAGACCTATAACACTCGTGACCAATCTCTCTACTGACACTTGGCAGGCCAGAAAGGAATGGCAGGAGATCTTCAATGTGATGAACAGGAAAAACATGCAGATGAGAATCCTTCATCCACCAAGTCTGTCATTTAGAATAGAAGGGGAGATAAAAGTCTTCCCAAACAAACAAAAACTGAAGGAATTAGCCACCACTAAACCAGCCCTACAAGAGATCCTAAGGGGGATCCTGTGAGACAAAGTACCAGAGACATTGCTACAAGAATGAAACCTATGGACATCACAATGACTCTAAACCCATATTTTTCTAAAATAACACTGAATGTAAATGGACTAAATGCACCAGCCAAAGACATAGGGTATCAGAATGGATAAAAAAACAAGACCCATCTATTTGCTGTCTGCAAGAGACTCATTTTAGACCTGAGGACACCTTCAGATTGAGAGTGAGGGGATGGAGAACTATTTATCATGCCACTGGAAGTCAAAAGAAAGCTGGAGTAGCCATACTTATATCAGACAAACTAGACTTTAAATTAAAGGCTGTAACAAGAGATGAAGAAGGGCATTATATAATAATTACAGGGTCTATCCATCAGGAAGAGCTAACAATTACAAATGTCTATGTGCCGAATACAGGAGCTCCCAAATATATAAAACAACTACTCATAAACATAAGCAACCTTATTGATAAGAATGTGGTAATTGCAGGGGACTTTAACACTCCACTTACAGAAATGGATAGATCATCTAGACACACGGTCAATAAAGAAACAAGGGCCCTGAATGAGACATTGGATCAGATGGACTTGACAGATATATTTAGAACTCTGCATCCCAAAGCAACAGAATATCCTTTCTTCTCAAGTGCACATGGAACATTCTCGAAGATAGATCACATACTGGGTCACAAAACAGCCCTTCATAAGTATACAAGGATTGAAATTATACCATGCATACTTTCAGACCACGATGCTATGAAGCTTGAAATCAACCACAGGAAAAAGTCTGGAAAAACTCCAAAAGCATGGAGGTTAAAGAACACCCTACTAAAGAATGAGTGTTGAGGTCAACCAGGCAATTAGAGAAGAAATTAAAAAATATATGGAAACAAATGAAAATGAAAATACAACAATCCAAACGCTTTGGGATGCAGCAAAGGCAGTCCTGAGAGGAAAATACATTGCAATCCAGGCCTATCTCAAGGAACAAGGAAAATCCCAAATACAAAATCTAACATCACACCTAAAGGAAATAGAAGCAGAATAGCAAAGACAGCCTAAACCCAGCAGAAGAAGAGAAATAATAAATATCAGAGTAGAAATAAACAATATAGAATCTAAAAAAAAAACTGTAGAGCAGATAAACGAAACAAAGAGTTGGTTTTTTGAAAAAATAAACAAAATTGATAAACCTCTAGCCAGGCTTCTCAAAAAGAAAAGGGAGATGACCCAAATAGATAAAATCATGAATGAAAATGGAATTATTACAACCAATCCCTCAAAGATACAAGCAATTATCAGGGAATACTATGAAAAATTATATGCCAAAAAAATGGGCAACCTGGAAAAATGGACAAGTTCCTAAACACCCACACGCTTCCAAAACTCAATCAGGAGGAAATAGAAAGCTTGAACAGACCCATAACCAGTGAAGAAATTGCATCAGTCATCAAAAATCTCCCAAGAAATAAGAGTCCAGGACCAGATGGCTTCCCAGGGGAATTCTACCAGACATTTAAAGCAGAGATAATACCTATCCTTCTCAAGCTATTCCAAAAAATAGAAAGGGAAGGAAAACTTCCAAACTCATTCTATGAAGCCAGCATTATTTTGATTCCTATATCAGACAGAGACCCAGTAAAAAAAGAGAACTAGAGGCCAATATCCCTGATGAATATGGATGCAAAAATTCTCATTAAGATAGTAGCAAATCGAATTCAACAGCATATAAAAAGAATTATTCACCATGATCAAGTGGGATTCATTCCTGGGATGCAGGACTGGTTCAACATTCACAAATCAATCAACGTGATACATCACATTAATAAAAGAAAAGATAAGAACCATATGATCCTGTCAATCGATGCAGAAAAAGCATTTGACAAAATCCAGCACCCTTTCTTTTTTTTTTTTTTTTAATTTTTTTTTTCCAACATTTATTTATTTTTGGGACAGAGAGAGACAGAGCATGAACGGGGGAGGGGCAGAGAGAGAGGGAGACACAGAATCGGAAACAGGCTCCAGGCTCTGAGCCATCAGCCCAGAGCCCGACGCGGGGCTCGAACTCCCGGACCGCGAGATCGTGACCTGGCTGAAGTCGGACGCTTAACCGACTGCGCCACCCAGGCGCCCCTCCAGCACCCTTTCTTAATAAAAACCCTCGAGAAAGTCGGGATAGAAGGAACATACTTAAACACCATAAAAGCCATTTATGAAAAGCCCACAGCCCAAAGTAATTTTGAAGAAAAACAAAGCAGGAGGCATCACAACCCCAGACGTTAGCCTCTACTACAAAGCTGTCATCATCAAGACAGCATGGTATTGGCACAAAAACAGACACATAGACCAATGGAATAGAAGAGAAACCCCAGAACTAGACCCACAAACGTATGGCCAACTCATCTTTGACAAAGCAGGAAAGAACATCCAATGGAAAAAAGACAGTCTCTTTAACAAATGGTGCTGGGAGAACTGGACAGCAACATGCAGAAGATTGAAACTAGACCACTTTCTCACACCATTCACAAAAATAAACTCAAAATGGATAAAGGACCTGAATGTGAGACAGGAAACCATCAAAACCCTAGAGGAGAAAGCAGGGAAAAACCTCTCTGACCTCAGCCACAGAAATTTCTTACTTGACACATCCCCAATGGCAAGGGAATTAAAAGCAAAAATGAACTACTGGGACCTTATGAAGATAAAAAGCTTCTGCACAGCAAAGGAAACAACCAACAAAACTAAAAGGCAACCAACGGAATGGGAAAAGATATTTGCAAATGACATATCAGACAAAGGGCTAGTATCCAAAATCTATAAAGAGCTCACCAAACTCCACACCTGAAAATCAAATAACCCAGTGAAGAAATGGGCAGAAGACATGAATAGACACTTCTCTAAAGAAGACATCCCGATGGCCAACAGGCACATGAAAAGATGCTCAGCATCGCTCCTCATCAGGGAAATACAAATCAAAACCACACTCAGATATCACCTCAAGCCAGTCAGAGTGGCCAAAATGAACAAATCAGGAGCTGGAGAGGATGTGAAGAAATGGGAACCCTCTTGCACTGTTGGTGGGAATGCAAAATGGTGCAGCCACTCTGGAAAACAGTGTCGGGATTCCTCAAAAAATTAAAAATAGATCTACCCTATGACCCAGCAATAGCATTGCTAGGAATTTACCCAAGGGATATAGGAGTACTGATGCATAGGGGCACTTGTACCCCAATGTTTATAGCAGCACTCTCAACAATAGCCAAATTATGGAAAGAGCCTAAATGTCCATCAACTGTTGAATGGATAAAGAAATTGTGGTTTATATACACAATGGAGTACTACATGGCAATGAGAAAGAATGAAATATGGCCCTTTGTAGCAACGTGGATGGAACTGGAGAGTGTTATGCTAAGTGAAGCCATACAGAGAAAGACAGATACCATATGTTTTCACTCTTATGTGGATCCTGAGAAACTTAACAGAAACCCATGGGGGAGGGGAAGGAAAAAAAAAAAAGAGGTTAGAGTGGGAGATAGCCAACAAGCTGAGGGTTGATAGGGGGTGGGAGGGAGGGGAGGGTGGGTGATGGGTATTGAGGAGGGCACCTTTTGGGATGAGCACTGGGTGTTGTATGGAAACTAATTTGACAATAAATTTCATATATTGAAAAAAAAACTATGCTTTATGAAAGAAGGAGAAATCAAACCATCCCAAGGTAAACAAAAGTGAGGGAGATCATTTCTATTATACAGGAAATGCTAAAGGGAATCCTTCAGGTGGAAATGCAAGGACACTACACAATAGCTTGAAGCCAAAGGAAGAAAAAAAAAATTGGCAAAAATAACTGCATAGGTAAATATACAAGCCAGTATTATTGCATTTTTGGGTTTTAACTCCTATTTTTTTCTCCTATATGATTTAAAAGACAAATGTGTGAAACTATTATTATGTATATATTTTAATGGGCACACAATGTGTAAGATGTAATCTGTGACAATAGCAGTGTGAAAGAACAGGGACAGAGCTGTATAGAAGCAGTTTTGTGTGCTCTTGAGAGAAGGTTAATAGTAATTGAAACTATGTTGTTTTAAGATGTTAATTGTAATCCCCAAGGTAACTACTAAGAAAATGATTTAAAAATGTAGTTTTTGTAAATAAAATTTTATAAGCAAGACAAAAGTAAAACACTATACAAGTAAATGGAGCTATTTTTTTTTAAGTGTGAAAAGTCACAGTCAGCCTACTTTGTCATCTAATTTGCAATGCAGGTTTAGAGATCATTTAAATGAAATTACATATGCAAACATATATGAAAGTATTTTTCTTAATTGTAAAGCATTATAAAGTATTTGTTAAAATGTTAAAATTAAAATTAATTAAAATAAAAGTTAATTAAAAAATTAAAATTGTTAGATCTATTTCTAGACAAAAAAAATGTTTAGTAAAATTAAATAATAGTCATGAAAAAAATTTACTAAAAAGGAAATAAGAAAGGACTCAAAGTAATGCACTACAAAATTAATTAAATATAAAAAAGGCAGTAAGGGAATAACTGAAGGACAAAAAATTATGACATACAGAAAACAAATAGTAAAATGGAAGAAGTGAAAGATAGGTCAGTGAACCTTGTTCTCCTTATCATTAAGAAAGGGACACAATGCTGAATGGGCCTCTCTGAATTTTATAGACAACATAAATGACATTTAAGCATGCTGCTCTGTAAACCTGCTGAGTGGAGCTCATCATAAGAAAAGATTCTGTATGACTGTAGCTTCTATACAAGCTGTCCCCATTCTTAAGTCTATAAGCCTGTAAATACAATGTTACTCTGTGACAGACAGGGATGCTGAAGGAAGCCCTGGAAAACAATAGGAGGATCACAGAGCAAATGCCTAAGGTCTTAGAGTATGTCCTCTTCTGGATAAAGTTATTTTCTATTTGAAAAGCAGCAACTGACTACTGGTTCTTTGTGGACACCAAACACTTAACCATTAGAGACCAAGTGACAATGTGATAGACCCAAGATGTCCATTGTAAACGAGGTATTATATTACTAATTGAATCATAAAGTTGAGCTGCACAGTATACATTCAATTATTAAATGAATTGGTATGTATGAGACTGGATCTAAGCAGGTCCAAAAGGCACTGGTAAGAGGTAAACATGGATAGATATACAGATACCCATGATACTTTCTCCTAGTGCTTCACTATGTCTCCTGCAGGCTTCAGTAGGAGTTCCCCATATAAAATTAATGAAATGGGAAAAAAGCAGAGGGCTGGTTAATGAATGCATCATGTAAAAAAAAAAAAAGTACACATTTCAGCATGCAACAGGGTCTTGGCATGAAATAGATACTCTGTAAGTAGTATGTGTTTATAAGTGGGTAAGCAGAGTTAAGGGAAAAAAGGACTAGTTAGCAACCCCTAACAACCATGAGAAACTGATAACATTCTAGGCTTGAAAAGGGAAGGGAAGGGATGGCTATGTGAGTCTGAAGAGACTTGAAGCTGACAGAGAAGGCAACCCCCCAAAAATACGTGGATTTGGAAGAATCCACTGCCATGCTGTAACCCTGGAGAGAGAAGATTCAGAGAATAAATGCCTTGACCTCTTTCATCTTACAAACCCAAATTCTCTTCTGATGCCTTTAATAAGGAAATTGAGGGATTTAGGGCTAATCTAGAAAAAAGATATGACCATGAGGGGGTGTAACACTCAACAAGCTTTATTGGGTGGCTCATGGGCAGGTTGCATGAGAGGGAAAGTCCCTTACAGCAGGAATCTGTCCAAAGGCTCAATGAGAAGGGGTCGCCATCCAGGAGAGGAGGGTAAAGGATATCTGGGGAGCTCACATTTCCAGAGGATATTGCTCAGGAGCTTGATGGGGAGTATCTGGGTTAAAGAGCTCTGAAAGGCCCTAGCAGCATGGTGGTCTTTTAAGCACAGGGCTCTATCTTATCAATGGTCAACAGATGTGGGGTGAGGTTTCCTCAGTGATTCAAAGCAGGGAGACCATAAATAGATACAAATGTGCTTGTTTGGGTATTTTAAAAACAACTGGATTTACAAAAATTGGAATTTGACACCTGTGGGCTTTTGAGCTAATGGAACTCAGCCTGCAGTGAAGAAATAAACAACCTAGGAACAATACACAGAGGCTATCTTTTACTATTTAGATAATAGCTTCAAATTGGCCAAGTTTAATTGAAAGCTGGAGATCCAGGAAGCCTATGTAATGCATTTTTAGAAGTCTGACCCCTTGAATATGGAATAAAGTAGACAGAAGATCTGGAGAGGTAAAGAACAGATAGCAGAGGTGTTCAGGATCAGCACAGCACCAGCCAGAAGTAGTAATAGCAACTATATCATAATCCTACTCCAGTTGTTGTGAAAATATGTTGCAAATTTAACTGGTTCAAATTTTGAGTGATACCTCTGGTTTTCTATTTACTCAAGGTACAGATTTATGTATAGTGGATTGACTGGCTGGTGAGAAATGTGCAAAGAACAAGGTGATAATATTAGGACAAGTAGGTATGGGGAAGAGATATGGGACACTCTTCTCAGATATTTGTGTCTTAAACTGCTTCTATCTTTTTACTTTATCACTGTAGTATAAGACTTTCTCCTCAAATACTGAAGTGGAAGAAGAGATTCATGGAGGATTTCACACTGACAATTCAATGCACACATCACTTCCACTCTCATTTCATTGACCTGAACTAGTCACATGTTCCTGCCTGTGAGTGGGAAACTATAATCCAGGGGAACTGAATATCAGTGAGCCCAATAAAGCTCTTCTACATGCTCACATAAACTATTTTAGTTCAGCACTATGATGATAATTTCTCAAAAATGGTTATGAAGTATTTAAAAGTATGGGTTCCAGAACCATATTATATGAATTTAACTCAAATTTTGTTACTTTCTAGTTCTGTGCCTTGAGTAAGTTACTTATTGTCTTTGAGATTCAGTTATTTCACTAATAAAACTGGGCTAATAAAACTTACCTCATAAAATTGATGTGAGGATTATGTCAATGAACATATTCAGAGTACTTAGCACAACACCAACTACCTAGTAAATTTTCAATACTTGTTCATATTATTTATGAACTGATTTTTCTGAGTGGACACTTATTGGAAGATGATGGAGAGTTGAAATAGAATTTGCAAATTTATTGTCATTTGAATAGGTGCTGTTTTATTTTTATATACTTAGTGAAAAATTTTGTAAGTGGTATCATTCCAATATATTTAATCATGAAGGATTTATCCCTGTGTTTTAGTTTGATGCATTCACCACAATTATAGGCATACCTCAACCACATTGCTGGTTTAGTTCCAGACCATCACAATAAAAAGCCAATATCAGAATAAAATGAGTCAGATATTTTTTTTTTGTTTCCCAGTGCATATAAAAGCTATGTTTACACTGTACTGTAGTCTACTAAGTGTGAAATAGCCTGATGTCTAAAAAACAATGTAAATACCTTATTAAAAATACTTCATTGCTAAAAAATGCTAACCATCATCTGAGATTTCAAGAAAGTCATAATCGGGGCGCCTGGGTGGCGCAGTCGGTTAAGCGTCCGACTTCAGCCAGGTCACGATCTCGCGGTCCGTGAGTTCGAGCCCCGCGTCAGGCTCTGGGCTGATGGCTCAGAGCCTGGAGCCTGTTTCCGATTCTGTGTCTCTCTCTCTCTCTGCCCCTCCCCCGTTCATGCTCTGTCTCTCTCTGTCCCAAAAATAAATAAACGTTGAAAAAAAAAATTTAAAAAAAAAAAAAAAGAAAGTCATAATCAATTCTCTTTCTTTCTTTTTTTCTCTTCCTTCCTTCCTTCCTTCCTTCCTTCCTTCCTTCCTTCCTTCCCAGGGAAGACTGCCTTAAGCAAAGTAACAACTATGATGTACCTGTTCAGTACAAGAAGCAATGACACTGGACTGATTTGAGGGCCTTTCTCATAGAATTCCAGAAAAACTTGTCTTCATACTTCTCATTAATTTAAAATAAATTAGCTTAAAATTCACTGATTTGTCTTCAAGATGATGTTTTCATTGGGATTTACATCTCCCATCCCTCTGAAGACTCTATTATTGAAAGACATTTGTGTTCTGGGTGTCTGAATAAGACACTTTTCAAAGGGGCTGAACTTTATTCCTTATCGTCATATAAAACAGAAAAAATTTCCATGTGTTAATTATCTCAAGATCCTTAGGTATAACGTTTCATTTGAAGGATTTTACAGGGATATTTACACACGGTGAATGTTCCAGTGGCTCTTCTTGCCTAACTCTAGGGCTTTATAGTTCCTTTGGTTATGCATGTTACTAAATTTACAAAAAATTTTATCTGTTGCAAAATCCCAAGATCATTCTCACCCAGAGGATATCTTTAGATCAGTAAACACTTGAATATGACTACTGCTAAGCAAAACTTCAAAAGAAAATAATTTGTTGTACTTGCCTTTTTAAAATTTTTGGTCTAGATCCAACTGAGGAAATTTATGTGTAGCTTGCATGTTGGTTCTGTGTGCGTGCATCCTGGAAGTTTGAGGACATGCACCATTCCTTAATGATGTATTTATTCAGAATTTAAGGAAACTTGCACCACTAAAGAAAATTGCAAGGTCAAATAATTTTCATTACATAACATTGTAAATATAAATAAAATCCACAAAAAGATGTGGGTAGTGCAGATAAAACATAAAAAGAGGAAAATAAGTGACTGCCAAATATTTGCATAAAATTAAGACACATAGCAGTATTTAGAAAATGTACTAGATAAAAAAAACAAGTCCAATTTTCCTGGGAAGATTCTGGAAAAATTATTTGAAGGTAAAACAAGATTATTAGAGAAAAGAGAAGAGACACACATGCAGGAGATACCATGGTCATCACTGAGACTACTAGACATGAGCAGAAGCATTTCAAAAGCTCTAATCTTAGAGATTCTCTTGACTACATTTAGAAATCTGAGCTCAGTTATTATCTGACCAGTTTATAAATCTGAAAATAGCAATATTTTTATTTTTCTCTAAACATCAAGCTTTATTACTGTAGCTTAATTTCAAAGATCCTTTGCAGTTGGGTGAAACAAAACAAACAAAACAAAAAGCCATAGATTTTTTAGCTGATTTAATGAACACTCTTAATACTCCTCAGATGCTGGTTTTGCACTAATTTTCACAGTACTGTTAATGAAGACAGACAAGTTTGAGAGATTCTGCCTTGTATTCCAGCACAGGCTGACCTGAACCACTCTGGGCAATGACTCATTTGTTTTTTCTTTTCAAACATTAAATTATGTTGTGAATCCTGCCTATGTCTAATGCCTCTACCAACTTTTTGTATGTGCATTCATAAATTGGTTGCTAAAAATATATGACCTGAACGTTTAGATGCTTTTTGTGACATGAAAGAATTCTACAACTTTGAGTTGTTTCTAGCTGTACCTCTCCATATGAGCAAAGTGTTCCACAGTTACCTATTTTGTGAAAGGGAGAAGTATTTTTATTCTGACAATGTGAATTGACCAAAAATGTGTTGGTTGGGCTCAGTGTGGGAAGGGGAAGGTTTTCATGTGGAGACATATCTAATTTTAAAACATTCATTATGAAGTTTTGTGAACTTTTCCTGGACTGCCAAAATTGTTAATAATATTGTTAATTCATATTAACTCATCCAACAACTTACTTTCTTCCTTTCCATTTGTTCTGTCCCTTCTTCCCTCCCTGACTTCACACATTGGTTCTTTATTTGTGCCAGGTACTTTCTGACAGGCTCTGGGAAGACACAAAGTGGAAAAACTGTCCTTGACCTTAAAGTGCAATGGGAATAGAGAAATATGCATCCTAACACAACACAGGCTATGGTAGAATCTTCACAGGATGCTTTTGGAGCTAGGTAGGAGAGGAGGAGCAACTACATCGTATGGCAAAAGTTCAGGAAACTTTTCATGTGTTTGTTGGTTATCTGTATGACTTCTTTGGAAGTCTTTGGGAGACTTCTTTGGGAAAATGTCTATTCATGTCTTCTTCCCATTTTTAATTGGATTATTCATTTTGGAGTGTTGAGGTTTATAAGTTCTTTATATATTTTTGATACTAACCCTTTATCAGATATGTCATTTGCAAATATCTTCTCCCATTCTGTAGGTTGCTTTTTACTTTTGTTGACTGCTTCCTTTGCTGTGAAGAAGCTTTTTATCCGATGAAGTCCCAGTAGTTTATTTTTGCTTTTGTTTCTCTTGCCTTAGGATCAACAACACAAGAAACAACAGGTGTTGGTGAGAATTTGGAGAAAAGGGACCTCTCTTGCACTGTTGGTGGGAATGCAAACTGGTATAGCCACTCTTGAAAACAGTATCTGTGTTCCTCAAAAAGTTAAAAATTGAACTACCCTATAATCCAGCAATTGCACTACTAGATATTTATACAAAGAATACAAAAATAGTAATTCAAATGGAAACATGCACCCAGATGTTTATAGCAGTATTATCTACAATAGTCAAAATATGGAAACAGCCTGTGTCCATTGAGTGATGAAAGGATAAAGAAGATGTGGTATATATGTATATATACATTGGAGTATATTCAGCAAAAAAAGGGAATAAAATCTTCCCATTTGCAATGGCATGGATGGAGCTAGAGAATATAATGCCAAGTGAAATAAGTCAGTTAGAGAAAGACAAATACCACAGTATTTCACTTACATGTGGAATTTAAGAAATAAAACAAATGAGCAAAAGGAAAAAAAGAGAGAGGCAAAACAAGAAACATACTCTTAACTATAGAGAACAAATTGGTGGTTACCCGAGGGGAGGTGTGTGGGGATGGGTTATATAGGTGATGGGGATTAAGGAATGCATTTAGTGTGATGAGCAGTGGGTGTTGTATGGAAGTATTGAATCACTATATTGTACACGTGAAAACCAATATTACACAGTATGTTAACTAAATGGAATTTAAATAAAAACTTTTTAAAAAGGTTCAGGAAAACTTCATGGAAAGAGTGACATGTAAGTTGCATTTTAAATGTCATAGTGGTTCTGTGAACGAGGGTAAGAAAGAACACCTCTGGCCAAGAGAAGAGCCTGGAGTATGAAACAGGAGGCTGAAGAAGACAAGAGGTTACAACTAGTGAAGAGCTGGTTGGGCTATTTTGCCTGTGGAGACTTGACTGAATAAGCATTCATCTACTGTTGCTTGGGACTTGGGGTTCAATTGTTAGGTGGTGGCACATGCTACTTAGATAACAGAACTATTTCCAGAGTCTTGTCTCTGTCTCGTACCATCACTGCCCTACTTCCATAAGAATTTCTGGGGCAGAAACAACAGTATCTTTCTGTTGCAGGGATCTTTTGCCCAGGCTCCTTGGTTATCACACTGGGATTAGATCTGCTGGTTTTACTGCAGTAGTTAAGTAAATATGAAAGTGAGGAAATTAGAGCAATATGATTTATAACAACAAATTGGAATGACTTTGATCTTTTCCTTATACAGACTTAGAATATGATGTGAGATTCTATACATTTTTATGCACCCTTTTGGTCAGTATCATTCCTTGATTAGTTCATGATATACATAGCATAATATATATTAATATAATATAAATATATAAATATATTACAATATATACTATAAATATATTACATAATATATAATATAAATATAAATCAATATAATAAATTAATATTAAAATAATGTATACGATACAATATACATATATTAATATAAGTATGTATATTATATAATATAAATATATAATATATTAATATAATTAAGTAATATATTATATACATTTTATATCATATGACTAATTATATATATAAAGAAGCTACTTTGGGATCCTTTAGCATAGTTTCCCAAACTACCACAATAATTATGAGGGCTGGAAATTCCCTGGAAATTCTGATTAATGAATCAGAGTCTGTCTGAAAGAAGGCCATGGATACTTGTTAAGTAATAAGTGCGCCAAGCATTACTTATGTTCAGGCTAATTTGGGAAACACAGAGCACTTAATATATTACTGGATATTAGGCAGTAAACAAATATTTCCATCTGTACCATAGAAGGTAAGCATAACAATGATGGTGAGGATGATGATGATGATAATGATGATGATGATGTACATTTTATGAATTAGTGAAAGATGAAAGAGAATCACTTGCCTAAAAGCACATAATTAGCATAGAATGATCTAGCTTTGAATCCAAAGCTTCTGTGTTCCATTACATTATAGATTGAATTACAGATATTAAAATGATAAGACCTGATTATGATATATGCTAGGACTTGAGAATTAACTTTTCTCTTAAAAAAAATGCTTATTTATTTATTATGATAGAGAGAGACAGGAAGAGGGAGGTGCAGAGAGAGAATCCCAAGTGGGTCTGTGCTAACAGCACAGAACCCAACGCAAGGCTCCATCTCAAGAAACGTGAGATCATACACTGAGCCAAAATCAAGAATTGGTGCTTAGCTGACTGAGCCACCCAGGCACCCCAGGAATTAACTTTCCTTTATTGGATTTCAATTTTTTTTAGGTTGCACTACTTCAGATGTGCATAGTTTTAAGGTAGTGACTGAAAAAATTTGAGAGCAAATCAAGCTAAGTAAACTGAATCTGGTGGAATTTGACTTTATGAATCCAGAGATAGCTGATTCAGTTTAAATAGTTTTCAATCCAAAGAAGGGTATATGTTGTTTAAAAATATAAAAAAAAAATATGTTACATAAATGTGTTTGTCTTTTTTCAAAATAAAGCAAACCAAACATAAGTGAATAAAATAAATCAATACACAAAAGTATACCAGAGAATTATTTATGTCAATCAAATTAGTTCCTGTTTGTAGATCTAGTATTTATGAAGTAATTCTAAATAGTTTTTTTAGCCCACCTTAATGTGTGATAATCTTATTAGAACTAGATTGAAATTTACCTCTGAATTGCTTACTAGAAAACTATTTGCTTAGCAGATTGGTAACATAAAAAGTTTTGAGGAAAAAATACATTTTCCCCCAACTATACAAATATAATTAATTACAAATTACTCAGCACAGACCTTGTAGAATCTGTACACAGTAACTGAATGCTAATATACTCAATTTTGTTAAAATAATGTTTATAGTAAAAAAGTAATTTTTTAACATTCTACATTACATTCTATGATACATTCACTTTAATTCACTGTTTCTCTTTGATTAGTTTAACATATAACAATTTTACTAAGCTCTATGACAAAAGATTGCTTCCTATTTATACACTATGTTTCAGTCATATATGAAGCAGCATTGGATTTTCTAGATTAACTAAATAAAAATGTAATTATAATATTAATAGTGGTAGCTATGAAATTATGTATTTAAATAAATGCATTTATTTGCTCAATAACAATTACCTACTAAGGTCTTTGCTAAGTCATTGGAATACAGAGATGCACAAGTCACTGATCTTGCCTTTTAGGAGCTTGCCTCTTATGGGAGAGGGAGACAAGTTGCCCACAGTCACTATACAGTGTGGCAACCTCCATTAGGGATATGCACAGGGTGCTCCCAGACAACTACCTCAGGTTGGAAGGGCTGAGAAAAGCTTTCCATAGAAAGATGTTTTAAAGACATGTGATATGACCCAGGTGGAAAGTTTGAACCCAAGGGAGAAGGTAAAAGGCTGGGATGGTGGGAAAGACTGAAGTTCAAGATTTGGCATGGCAGCCTACCCCCCCTACTACATGACATGTTTTACTCTAATTTCTCTTCGTAGTCATTATTGTTGATGTGTAACCCAACTTTCATTTTCTCTTGTGGAAACTTCTGTTTACATTATGGTAGCATATTGGTTTCATAATACTTGGAAATCTCTAGGATTCTTTAAACATCATTGTTCTGGATTCTAATATTGATAAAACACAATGATATATTCTAATTAATTGCTCTTGGGAGTTACTACTACTAATGGAACTCTCCATTTATTGCAAATCTCTCAAAGTCAGAACTCCAATTTTTAGTGTTTGTTCTCCCAATGTTTTGTGTGCTTTAAATATAGAATACCTTTGGTTACTTTGGACTATTTTCTGTGACAGTTTAACACTGTGAGAAATGAATTTTGGACCACTGATAATATTCCTTGGCAAAGTAGTCATAAGAATTAAATTCTAGTTGAATAGTTCTACTGCAAATAAGTTCAATTTTGAAAAATATGACCTAGTTTCATTGATTTCTAGGAAAATTGGTGCAAGGTATCCCATGTAGAGTGGTAGTTTGTTGTGGATCTGCCTTTTACAAGTGGAGTTAAATGAAAGCTCCTTTCTCTTGTCATCCTTACAATCTTTAGATGCAAAGGTGGGCTTTACATTCATGAACATATGTTGAATCATAGATTAAGCCCCTCAACTAACTTTTTTTTTCACTGCCCCTGACCCCCAAACCATGCAGGAAATCCCTTTGTAAGCAAATTCCCATTCTCAGCCTCCTGGCTGTTTAGTCTATACCGGGTTAAGCATGGGCTTACTTATTCCTTTGATTGGCAAGCCTAGTACTAGTAAAAACAAATGTATGGAGCAATTCTCACCAGAAGTTCCCTGCCCTCCATCCTCCTGATCTGCAAACTCTTGCAGCTTTATTTGGACTGAAACTTGACAAGAGCTTCACTAGACAGGAAACATACCCCTCCTCTTGAAAATGCCACTGACAGGAGAACATAGTTTTTCACATATGCAGTTTCCATGCTGTAGGGACCAGAGCTATCCCACAGCTTGGGAATTTTGACTACTGTCACAAAAAGAAATATCTTAAACTATTTATTTTTACTGAAGGTGAAGTTAATTGTTCAATTAAAAACTTCAGTTCCAATGACACATGGACTTGGTGAGTAAGATGGGCAGAAACATTAAGCAACTTATGACACTCATGATGTACAGGAAAGAAAATAAGAAAAAGATGTGAAGATTATGAAAATTAAGAAAAAAGGTGAATTTCACATCTAAAAAAGCACAAGAGACCAAAGAAAAAAATAGACAAATTAAACTTCATCAAAATCAAAATTTTGTGCTTGCAAAGGACCCCAGGATGAAAGGGAACAGACAATCCACAAAATGGGACAAAATATTTGCAAATCATATATGTGATAAGAGACATATATCTAAAATGTATAAAGATATCCTACAGTTCAATGTTAAAAAGATAACCCAATTAAAAATGTCTGAATAGACAGTTCTTCAAGAATGATATAAAAATATCCAATAAGCACACGAAAAGGTAATGATGTTCAACATCATAATAAATGATCACAATAATAAGGGTGAACAATTCTCCTCTTAGGTTGGTAGATACATAAGAGATTTGAAAACAGGCCCACACAAACACTTGTACATGAGTCTTCATAGTAACTTTTTTCATAATGGCTAAAGAGTGGAAACAACCCAAATGTCCATCAACTGATGAATAGATAAATAAAATGTGATATATTCATACACTAAAATATTCAGCCATAAGAAAGGGATAAAGTACTAATATATTCTACAACACAGTTCTACCTTAAATATATATGCTAAGTGAAAGAAGTCAGCCACAATGGTTCCTGGGTGGCTCAGTCAGTTAAGCATCTGACTTTGGCTCAGCTCATGATCTCATGGTTCCTGAGTTTGAGCCCTGCGTCAGGCTTTGTGCTGACAGCCAACAGCCGAAAGCCTGGAGCCTACTTTGGATTCTGTGTCCCCCTCTCTCTCTGCCCTCCCCTGCTCATGTTCTGTCTCTCTTTCTCTCTCAAAATAAACATTTTAAAAAATATTTTAGGGGCACCTGGGTGGCGCAGTCGGTTAAGCGTCCGACTTCAGCCAGGTCACGATCTCGCGGTCCGGGAGTTCGAGCCCCGCGTCGGGCTCTGGGCTGATGGCTCAGAGCCTGGAGCCTGTTTCCGATTCTGTGTCTCCCTCTCTCTCTGCCCCTCCCCCGTTCATGCTCTGTCTCTCTCTGTCCCAAAAATAAATAAAAACGTTGAAAAAAAAATTAAAAAAAAATATTTTAAAAAAGAAGAAAGAAGTCACAAAAGGTCACATACTGGGTGACTCCAGCTATAAGAACCATCCAGAATAGAAATCCATAAAACTAGCAAGTAGGTGAGTGATTTTCAGAGGATTAAGGGAGGGGGAAATGAGGAGTGACTACTAATGCATATGGGGTTTCTTTTGGAATGATAAAAATGTTCTGAAATTAGGTGATGGTTGCACAACTTTGTGAATATTCTTAAAACCGCTGAAATTGTAAACTTTATAAGGATAACTTATACTCTGTGAATTATATTTCAATTAAAAAAACCTAAGGGGGGGTGTGCCAAAATAGTGGAGAAGTAGGGAGATCCATACTTCCCACGTCTCTCAAACAAAGAAGTGATGAAGCCAAAGGACTTTGAACCCCAAGAGTCTGGGAGGAAAAGAGACTGAATCTACCAGGAAGAAAATTGGACTTGAGAAATGATAGGTGGGTGATAGCGAAGTGTGGGAGATAAAACGGGCTGAGTAGGCACAGAGGGGAGGGATACCCTTTTGCTAAGAGACAAAAGGAAGAGAAAGAGTGGCTGGGGAAGTATCTGGGACTGTATCTGGACTAGAGAAAAACCTCAGACTGGGACTGAGAGGGATCTTATCTCTCTAACTTCAGGCTTCCTTCGGACTGGGGCTGGTTCCCTGTTTGCGCACCTGAGGAGGAGGAAAGCCAACCCTGGGTTCCATGGTAGATCAGGCGTGCAGTTCGCAGTAGGAGTAAGTGGTCCCCTCCCTGGAGGGTGAGGTCAGTGGTGTAGTCCGCAGCAGGAAAAGGAGGTCCTACCTGAAGTGTGGTAGCACAGACAAAGCCAGCCGGGACCATATATCCAGCCACACAGAGAGGTGCTTCCCCAGTTCCAGAGCACACAGAGCAGGTCTTTCAATCCTAGGCAAGCGTCAGGCCAGGAGAGTTGGTGAGGTGAGAAGGACCACTGTGTCTTCGCCTGTGGCTAGTGAAGATGACTTGAATGGAGTCTACCAGGTCGTGGAGAAGAGACTGGGGGATTGCCGTTTCCTCCTCCCTCCCCACCACCAAGGTAGGGCCTCAGGGATAAGTCCCAGGGCCCATAGTGGATGTGGGATCAGCCTACAACAAACCACTCCCCTCCGTGTGGGGTAACTGCATTTTTGCTGGAGCCAGATAGATGCTGTGCAACCAGACGGCTCCTTCACTCAGACCAGTGATGCTGCATAATCTGGATTAATTCCAGGACAATTCTTTTTATTTAGATATATTCTCCCTTCCTATCTCTTCCCTCCTCTAGTCTGGTTACTCTGTTGGTTTCTTTAAGCAGACATATTTAATCCATTCCCTTGATACATATTCTATATCTCCTTCTGTACTTTACTCTTTCTCTCTGGAATAATCAAGCCATATAGTGTCTCTGTCTGGGTAACTTTATCTCCCCTCCCCCCCTTTCTTTATTTTCCTTTCTCTTTCTCTGGATTAAGCCATTTAGTCTCTCTGCCCAGTCAATGTTTATTTTCTCTTTGCCCCCACCCCTGTCATTTCTCTCTTTGTATGCGCTCTTCCATCAGCACTGCCTCCACCCTGTTCTTTACCTGTAGGTGGTGTTTCTGTTTTTTTTCTTTTTTGTTTTTGTTTTTTTTGTTGTTGTTGTTGTTGTTTTGTTTTGTTTTGCTTTTGGGCTATTTGTGTGTGTGTGTTTAATTATTTTATTGTATGTGTGTTTGCACACCTTGTGGAGGGTCCATAACATCACTACAGGTAGAGAAATAAAATGACCAAAGTCACAACAACACAGAGCAAGTAACACTCTCCAAAAAACACCTCCTGAAGGGCCAAGCCCTGGACAGTGTATGACTCCTGTGTAATAAATCAGTGCTCACAGGTGCAGAGCACATAACAAGATTTTAAAACTCATAAGAGACAGAAAACTATTCAAAATGGTGAAACGGAAGAATTCCCCTCAAAAGACATTCCAGGAAGAAGTGACAGATAAATAATTGATCAAACCAGATATAAGCAATAAACTGAACAAGAATTTAGAAAAACAGTCATAAGATTAATTGCTGGGCTTGAAAAAGGCATAGAAGACAGCAGAAAATCTATTACTGCAGAGATAAAGGAACTAAAAAATAGTCATGAAAATTAAAAAAAAAAAAAGCTATAAAAAAGGTGCAAAATAACATGGAGGTGGCCACAGCACAGATTGAAGAGGGGAGAAGAGGTAAATTAGATGACAAAATTATGGAAAAAGAGGAAGCTGAGAAAAAGAGAGATAAAAAAATATAGGATCAAGAGGCAAGAATTAGAGAACTAAGTGATGCAATCAAATGGAACAATATCCGTATCATAGGAATTCCAGAAGAAGAGGGAGAGAAAGGGGCAAAAGGTGT
The DNA here is from genome assembly GCF_018350155.1 of Leopardus geoffroyi. Lineage (NCBI taxonomy): Eukaryota > Metazoa > Chordata > Mammalia > Carnivora > Felidae > Leopardus > Leopardus geoffroyi. The sequence goes on along the minus strand of NC_059332.1, from coordinate 27,999,809 downwards.
ACCTGAACAAATAATAGCTGAGAACTTCCCCGATCTGAGGAAAGAAACAGGCACTGAAATCCAAGAGACACAGAGAACTCCCTTTAGATGTAACTTGAATGGATTTTCTGCATGAAATATCATAGTAAAACTGGCAAAATACAAAGATAAAAAGAGAATTCTGAAATCAGCTAGGGATAAATGGTCCTTAACACACAAAGGTAGAAGCATAAGGGTAGTAGCAGACCTATCTGCTGAAACTTGGCAGGCCAGAAAGGAATTGCAGGAAATCTTCAATGTGATGAAAGGGAAAAACATGCAGCCAAGAATCCTTTATCCAGCAAGCCTGTCATTCAGAATAGGAGGAGAGATAAAGGTTTTCCCAAACAAACAAGAACTGAAGGAATTCATCACCACTAAACTAGCCCTAAAGAGATGCTAAAGAGGATTCTGTGAGTGAAATGTTGCAAGGATCACAAAGTACCAGAGACATCATTACAAGCATGAAACCTACAGATAACACAATGACTCTAAACCCATATCTTTCAATAATAACACTGAATGTAATTGGACTAAATGCACGAACCAAAAGACATATGGATTAATGGAATGGATTAAAAAAAAAAGACCCTTCTATTCGCTGCCTACAAGAGACTCATTTCAGACACTTTCAGACTGAAAGTGAGGGTATGGAGTACTATCTATCATGCCACTGGAAATCAAAAGAAATCTGGAATAGTCATACTTAAATTAAAGGCTGTAACAGATATAAGAAGGACATTATATAATAATTACAGGGTTTATCCATCAGGAGTAGCTAACAGTTATAAATGTCTACACACCAAATTCGGGAGTACACAAATATTTAAAACAATTAATCACAAACATATGCAATCTTATTGATAAGAATGTGGTAATTGCAGGGGACTTTAACACTCCACTTACAGAAATGGATAGATCATCTAGACACAGATAAAGAAACAGTGGCCCTGAAAGATGCATTGGATCAGATGGACTTGACAGATATATATAGAACTCTGCATCCTAAAGCAACAGAATATATTTTCTTCTCAAGTGCACATGGAACAATTCTCCAAGATCACATACTGGGTCATGAAACAGCCCTCAATAAATATAAAAGAATTGAGATCATACCATGCACCCTTTCAGATCACAATGCTATGAAATTTGAAATCAACTACAGGAAAAAGTCTGGAAAACCTCCAAAATCCTGGAGGTTACAGAACATCCTACTAAAGAATGAATGGGTCAACCAGGAAATTAGAGAAGAAATGAAAAGATATATGGAAGCAAATGAAAATGAAAATACAACAATCCAAACCCTTTGGGATGCAGCAAAGGCAGTCCTAAGAGGAAAATACGTTGCAATCCAGGCCTATCTCAAGAAACAAGAAAAATCCCAAATATGAAATCTAACAGCACGCATAATGGAACCAAAAACAGAACAGCAAAGACACTCCAAACCCAGCAGAAGAAGAGAAATAATAAAGATCAGAGCAGAGGGGTGCCTGAGTGGCTCAATCGGTTAAGCGTCTGACTTTGGCTCAGGTTATGATCTCACGGTTTGTGAGTTCGAGCCTCACCTCAGACTCTGGGCTGACAGCTCAGAGCCTGGAGCCTGCTTCAGATTCTATGTCTCCTTTAGTCTGCCCCTCTGCTGCTTGCGCTCTGTCTCTTGCATTGTCTCAAAAATGAATAAACATTAAAAAAAAAAAAATCAGAGCAGAAATAAACAATATTGAATCCAAAATAACAGTAGAACAAGAACAATGAAACCAAGAGTTGGTTTTTTGAAAAAATAAACAAAATTGATAAACCTCTAGCCAGGCTTCTCAAAAAGAAAAGAGAGAGGACCCAAATAGATAAAATCATGAATGAAAATGGAATTATTACAACCAATCCCTCAGAAATACAAGCAATTATCAGGGAATACTATGAAAAATTATATGCCAAAAAAATGGACAACCTGGAAGAAATGGAAAAATTCCAAAACACCCACACACTTCCAAAACTCAAACAGGAAGAAATAGAAAATTTGAACAGACCCATAACTAGTGAAGATATTAAATCAGTCATCAAAAACCTCCCAACAAATAAGAGTCCTGGACCGGATGGCTTCCTGGGGGAATTCTACCAGACATTTAAAGCAGAGTTAATACCTATCCTTCTCAAGCTGTTCCAAAAAATAGAAAGGGAAGGAAAACTTCCAAACTCATTCTATGACACCAGCAATCTTTGATTCCCAAACCAGAGAGAGACCTAGCATAAAAAGAGAACTACAGGCCAATATCCCTGATGAATATGGATGCAAAAATTCTCATTAAGATAGTAGCAAATCGAATTCAACAGCATATAAAAAGAATTATTCACCAGGATCAAGTGGGATTCATTCCTGGGATGCAGGGCTGGTTCAACATTTGCAAATCAATCAATGTGATATATCACATTAATAAAAGAAAAGATAAGAACCATATGATCCTGTCAATCGATGCAGAAAAAGCATTTGACAAAATTCAGCATCCTTTCTTAATAAAAAACCCCGAGAAAGTCGAGATAGAAGGAACATACCTAAATATAATAAAATCCATTTGTGAAAAGCCCATGGCTAATATCATCCTCAATGGGGAAAAACTGAGAGCTTTCCCCCTGACATCAGGAACATGACAGGGATGTCCACTCTCACCACTGTTGTTTAACATAGTGTTGAAAGTGCTAGCATCAGCAATCAGACAACAAAAGGAAATCAAAGGAATCAAAATTGGCAAAGATGAAGTCAAGCTTTCACTTTTTGCAGATGACATGATACTACACATGGAAAACCCAATAGACCCACCAAAAGTCTGCTAGAACTAATACATGAATTTAGCAGAGTTGCAGGATACAAAATTAATGTACAGAAATCAGTTGCATCCTTATACACTAATAATGAAGCAACAGAAAGACAAATAAAGAAACTGATCCCATTCACAATTGCACCAAGAAGCATAAAATACCTAGGAATAAACCTAACCAAAGATGTAAAAGATCTGTATGCTGAAAAGTATAGAAAGCTTATGAAGGAAATTGAAGAAGATATAAAGAAATGGAAAAACATTCTGTGCTCATGGATTGGAAGAATAAATATTGTCAAAATGTCAATACTACCCAAAGCAATCTACATTCAATGCAATTTCAATCAAAATTGCACCGGCATTCTTCTCGAAGCTAGAACAAGCAATCCTAAAATTTGTATGGAACCACAAAAGACCCTGAATAGCCAAAGTAATATTGAAAAAGAAAAGCAAAGCAGCAGACATCACAATTCCAGACATGAGCCTCTACGACAAAGCTGTAATCATTAAGACAGTGTGGTATTTGCACACAAACAGACACATAGGCCAATGGAATAGAATAGAGTCCCCAGAATTGGACCCACAAATGTATGGCCAACTAATCTTTGACAAAGCAGGAAAGAACATCCAATGGAAAAATGGATGAAGGACCTGAATGTGAGACAGGAAACCATCAAAACCCTAGAGGAGAAAGCAGGAAAAAACCTCTCTGACCTCTGCCGCAGCAATTTCTTACTCAAAACATCTCCAAAGGCAAGGGAATGAAAAGCAAAAATGAACTGTTGGGACCTCATGAAGATGAAAAGCTTCTGCACTGGAAAGGAAACAATCAACAAAACTGAAAGGCAGCCGACGGAATGGGAAAAGATATTTGCAAATGACATATCGGACAAAGGGCTAGTATCTAAAATCTATAAAGAACTCACCAAACTTCACACCTGAAAAACAAATAATCCAGTGAAGAAATGGGCAGAAGACATGAATAGACACTTTTCCAAAGAAGACATCCGGGTGGCCAACAGACACATGAAAAGGTGCTCAATGCCACTCATCATCAGGAAAATACAAATCAAAACTACAATGAGATATCACCTCACACGGGTCAGAGAGGCTAAAATGAACAAATCAGGAGACTTAGATGCTGGTGAGGATGTGGAGAAACAGGAACCCTCTTGCACTGCTGGTGGGAATGCAAACTGGTGCAGTTACTCTGGAAAACAGGGTGGAGGTCCCTCAAAAAATTAAAAATAGAACTACCCTATGACCCAGCAATAGCACTGCTAGGAATCTACCCAAAGGAGAAAGGAGTGCTGATGCATAGGGGCACTTATACCGCAATGTTTATTGCAGCACTTTCAACAATAGCCAAATTATTGAAAGAGCCTAAATGTCCATCAACAGACGAATGGATAAAGAAGATGTGGTTTATATATACAATGGAATACCACGTGGCAATGAGAACGAATGAAATCATGCCATTTGCAGCAACGTGGATGGAACTGGAGGGTATTATGTTAGGTGAAATAAATCAATCAGTGAAAGACAGATACCATATGTTTTCACTCATATGTGGATCTTGAGAAAGTTAACAGAAGACCATGGGGGAGGGGAAGGGAAAAAAAAGTTACAGAGAGGGAGGGAGGCAAACCATAAGCATCTCTTAAGGACTGAGAACAAATAAGGGGTAGATGGGGGAGGTGGATAGGGGAAAGTGGGTGATGGGCAGGGAAAAAGGCACTTGTTGGGATGAGTACTGGGTGTTGTATGGAAACCAATTTGACAAAAGATTATATAAAAAATAAATAAAAAACTATATGAAGGGAATAAAAATTGAAAAATACCCTCTTGAGCCACAGATTCAGAGAAAATATTTGCACAAGACCTATCTGATGAAAAATTGTTATCCAACATATACATAGAATTCTTAAAACTCAATAATAACAAAAAATCTAACAACTAGATATTTTAAATGACCAAAAGATTAGAATAGACACCTCACCAAATAAGGTATACAGATGGCAAATAAACACATGAAGAAATGTTTAACATCTTATGTCATTAGGGAGTTGAAAATTAAAAGAACAATAAGGGGCACCTTGGTGGTTCAGTAGGTTAAGAGTTTGTCTGTTGGTTTTGGCTCAGGTCATGATCTCACAGTTTGTGGGTGTGAACTCCACATTGGGCTCCTCACTCTCAGTGTGGAACCTGTTTGGGATTCTCTCTCTCTACCGCTCTCCTGCTTGTGCACGTGCTGTGTGCTCTCTTTCTCTCAAAATATGCAAATAAACTTAAAAAAATTACAATAAGATACCACTACATATGTACTAAAATGGCAAAAATCCAAAACACTGACAGCACCAAATGCTGGGAAGATGTAGAGCGTATAAATTTTTGTTCACTGCTGGCAGGAATGCAAAATTATTCAGTAAAGCAAGTAAATGGTAGTTCCGAATATATTACTTACAGGCTGTTATAACAACATAGCACAGACTAGGTAGCTTAAACAACAGAAATTTATTTTCTTATTTGTGTAGCCTGCAAGTCTTTGATTAAGGTGCCAGCAAGGTTTTCTCGTGAGATCTCTCTCTTTCTTTTACAGACTTCTTACTATGTCCTCATATGGTTTTTATTTCTGTGCACTGCTTGAAGACAGAGGGAGAGCTCTGATAGTCTCTTCCTCTTCCTTTTTTTTTTTTAAGTTTTTTTAAATGTTTATTTTATTGTGAGAGGGTGAGAGAGAGAGAGCGCGTGAGCACACGAGTGGGGGAGGGGCAAAGAGAGGCTCCAGGCTTTGAGCTGTCAGCACAGAGCCTGATGAGTGGCTCCAATTCACAAACTGTGAGATCATGACCTGAGCTGAAGTCAGATGCTTAACCGACTGAGCCACCCAGGTGCCCCTCTCTTCCTCTTATAAGAACATTGGTACCATTGGATTAGGGCCTCACCTTTATGATCTCATTAAACCTTACTTACCTTCCTAAAGGTGTTATCTTCAAGTATAGTTATATTGGGTATTAGAGTCTCAACATATGAATTTGGGGGGGACAAAATTCAGTCCACAGCACCATATGTTCTTTGGTATTTACCCAAATAAGGTAAAGACTTAGGTATAGCATTATTCATAATTGACAAAACTTGAAAGCAACCAAGATGCCCTTCAATAAATGGATGATAAAGATGGTAATTTTCTGAAGAACATAATGGTTTGATTATTTTTGTTCTTAGACAAGTGGCTAAGCAATCTGATATGTGCTATCTCTTCACTTAGCATTTTTCTAAGAAATAAAGCAAGAAGATTAGGGGCACCTATATGTCTTAGTCTATTAAGTATCTGACTCTTGGTTTTGGCTCAGCTTATGATCTCACGATTGTGAGATTGAGCTCTACATGAGGGCTCACAATTATTAATTATAGCCATTATGCTGTACATTACATCCCCAGAACTTATTTACCTTATAACCAGGAGTTTTTACCTTTTGACCATGTTTATCCCATTCTCTTTACTTCCCATCCATGGCAGCCACAAATCTGTTCTCTATTTCTGTGGGTGTGGTTTTTTTTAGATTCCACATGTAAGTGATATCATATAATATTTTTCTTTCTTTGTCTGACTTATTTCACTTAGCATGATGCCCTCAAAGTCCATTCATGTTGCCACGAATGGTAGAATTCCTTCTTTTTAAATGCTGAATAATATTCCTTTGCATCTATATACCATACCTTCTTTATTCATCTGTTGATGGACACTTAGGTTGTTTCCATGTCTTGGCTATTGTAAATAATGCTGCAATGAATATAGAGGTACATAAACCTCTTTGGGATAGTGATTTTATTTCCATTGGATATATACCCAGATGTGCAATTGCTGGATCATATGTAGTTCTATTTTTTTTTATTATTATATGAAATTTATTGTCCAATTGGTTTCCATACAACACCCAGTGCTCATCCCAAAAGGTGCCCTCCTCAATACCCATCACCCACCCTCTCCTCCCTCCCACCCCCCATCAACCCTCAGTTTGTTCTCAGTTTTTAACAGTCTCTTATGCTTTGGCTCTCTCCCACTCTAACCTTTTTTTTTTTTTTTTTCTTTTTTCCTCCCCCTCCCGCATGGGTTCCTGTTAAGTTTCTCAGGATCCACATAAGAGTGAAACCATATGGTATCTGTCTTTCTCTGTATGGCTTATTTCACTTAGCATCACACTCTCCAGTTCCATCCACGTTGCTACAAAGGGCCATATTTCATTTTTTCTCATTGCCACGTAGTATTCCATTGTGTATATAAACCACAATTTCTTTATCCATTCATCAGTTGATGGACATTTAGGCTCTTTCCATAATTTGGCTATTGTTGAGAGTGCTGCTATGAACATTGGGGTACAAGTGCCCCTATGCATCAGTACTCCTGTATCCCTTGGATAAATTCCTAGCAGTGCTATTGCTGGGTCATAGGGTAGGTCTATTTTTAATTTTCTGAGGAACCTCCACACTGCTTTCCAGAGCAGCTGCACCAATTTGCATTCCCACCAACAGTGCAAGAGGGTTCCTGTTTCTCCACATCCTCGCCAGCATCTATAGTCTCCTGATTTGTTCATTTTGGCCACTCTGACTGGCGTGAGGTGATACCTGAGTGTGGTTTTGATTTGTATTTCCCTGATAAGGAGCGACGCTGAACATCTTTTCATGTGCCTGTTGGCCTCCGGATGTCTTCTTTAGAGAAGTGTCTATTCATGTTTTCTGCCCATTTCTTCACTGGGTTATTTGTTTTTCGGGTGTGGAGTTTGGTGAGCTCTTTATAGATTTTGGATACTAGCCCTTTGTCCGATATGTCATTTGCGAATATCTTTTCCCATTCCGTTGGTTGCCTTTTAGTTTTGTTGGTTGTTTCCTTTGCTGTGCAGAAGCTTTTAATCTTCATAAGGTCCCAGTAATTCACTTTTGCTTGCCTTTGGGGATGTGTCGAGTAAGAGATTGCTACGGCTGAGGTCAGAGAGGTCTTTTCCTGCTTTCTCCTCTAAGGTTTTGATGGTTTCCTGTCTCACATTCAGGTCCTTTATCCATTTTGAGTTTATTTTTGTGAATGGTGTCAGAAAGTGGTCTAGTTTCAACCTTCTGCATGTTGCTGTCCAGTTCTACCAGCACCATTTGTTAAAGAGGCTGTCTTTTTTCCAGTGGATGTTCTTTCCTGCTTTGTCAAAGATGAGTTGGCCATACGTTTGTGGGTCTAGTTCTGGGGTTTCTCTTCTATTCCATTGGTCTATGTGTCTGTTTTTGTGCCAATGCCATGCTGTCTTGATGATTACAGCTTTGTAGTAGAGGCTAAAGTCTGGGATTGTGATGCCTCTTGCTTTGGTCTTCTTCTTAAAAATTCCTTTGGCTATTCGGGGCCTTTTGTGGTTCCATATGAATTTTAGGGTTGCTTGTTCTAGTTTCGAGAAGAATGCTGGTGCAATTTTGATTGGGATTGCGTTGAATGTGTAGATAGCTTTGGGTACTATTGACATTTTGACAATATTTATTTTTCCAATCCATGAGCAGGGAATGTCTTTCCATTTCTTTAAATCTTCTTCAATTTCCTTCATAAGCTTTCTATAGTTTTCAGCATACAGATCCTTTACATCTTTGGTTAGATTTATTCCTAGGTATTTTATGCTTCTTGGTGCAATTGTGAATGGGATCAGTTTCTTTATTTGTCTTTCTGTTGCTTCATTGTTAGTGTATAAGAATGCAACTGATTTCTGTACATTGATTTTGTATCCTGCGACTTTGCTGAATTCATGTATCAATTCTAGCAGACTTTTGGTGGAGTCTATCGGATTTTCCATGTATAATATCATGTCATCTGCAAAAAGCGAAAGCTTGACTTCATCTTTGCCAATTTTGATGCCTTTGATTTCCTTTTGTTGTCTGATTGCTGATGCTAGAACTTCCAGCACTATGTTAAACAACAGCGGTGAGAGTGGGCATCCCTGTCGTTTTCCTGATCTCAGGGAAAAAGCTCTCAGTTTTTCCCCATTGATGATGATGTTAGCTGTGGGCTTTTCATGAATGGCTTTTATGATCTTTAAGTATGTTCCTTCTATCCCGACTTTCTCAAGGGTTTTTATTAAGAAAGGGTGCTGGATTTTGTCAAAGGCCTTTTCTGCATTGATTGACAGGATCATATGGTTCTTCTCTTTTTTTTTTTGTTTATGTGATGTATCACGTTGATTGATTTGCGAATGTTGAACCAGCCCTGCATCCCAGGAATGAATCCCACTTGATCATGGTGAATAATTCTTTTTATATGCCGTTGAATTCGATTTGCTAGTATCTTATTGAGAATTTTTGCATCCATCTTCATCAGGGATATTGGCCTGTAGTTCTCTTTTTTTACTGGGTCTCTGTCTGGTTTAGGAATCAAAGTAATACTGACTTCATAGAAAGAGTCTGGAAGTTTTCCTTCCCTTTCTATTTCTTGGAATAGCTTGAGAAGGATAGGTATTATCTCTGCTTTAAACGTCTGGTAGAACTCCCCTGGGAAGCCATCTGGTCCTGGACTCTTATTTGTTGGGAGATTTTTGATAACCGATTCAATTTCTTCGCTGGTGATGGGTCTGTTCAAGCTTTCTATTTCCTCCTGATTGAGTTTTGGAAGAGTGTGGGTTTTAGGAATTTGTCCATTTCTTCCAGGTTGTCCAGTTTGTTGGCATATAATTTTTCATAGTATTCCCTGATAATTGTTTGTATCTCTGCGGGATTGGTTGTAATAATTCCATTTTCATTCATGATTTTATCTATTTGGGTCATCTCCCTTTTCTTTTTGAGAAGCCTGGCTAGAGGTTTGTCAATTTTGTTTATTTTTTCAAAAAACCAACTCTTGGTTTCGTTGATCTGCTCTACAGTTTTTTTAGACTCTATATTGTTTATTTCTGCTCTGATCTTTATTATTTCTCTTCTTCTGCTGGGTTTAGGCTGCCTTTGCTGTCTGCTTCTAGTTCCTTTAGGTGTGCTGTTAGATTTTGTATTTGGGATTTTTCTTGTTTCTTGAGATAGGCCTGGATTGCAATGTATTTTCCTCTCAGGACTGCCTTCGCTGCGTCCCAAAGCATTTGGATTGTTGTATTTTCATTTTCGTTTGTTTCCATATATTTTTTAATTTCTTCTCTAATTGCCTGGTTGACCCACTCATTCGTTAGTAGGGTGTTCTTTAACCTCCATGCTTTTGGAGGTTTTCCAGACTTTTTTCTGTGGTTGATTTCAAGCTTCATAGCATTGTGGTCTGAAAGTATGCATGGTATAATTTCAATTCTGGTAAACTTATGAAGGGCTGTTTTGTGACCCAGTATATGATCTATCTTGGAGAATGTTCCATGTGCACTCGAGAAGAAAGTATATTCTGTTGCTTTGGGATGCAGAGTTCTAAATATATCTGTCAAGTCCATCTGATCCAATGTCTCATTCAGGGCCCTTGTTTCTTTATTGACCGCGTGTCTAGATGATCTATCCATTTCTGTAAGTGGGGTGTTAAAGTCCCCTGCAATTACCACATTCTTATCAATAAGGTTGCTTATGTTTATGAGTAGTTGTTTTATATATTTGGGGGCTCCGGTATTCGGCGCATAGACATTTATAATTGTTAGCTCTTCCTGATGAATAGACCCTGTAACTATTATATAATGTCCTTCTTCATCTCTTGTTACAGCCTTTAATTTAAAGTCTAGTTTGTCTGATATAAGAATGGCTACGCCAGCTTTCTTTTGGCTTCCAGTACCATGATAAATAGTTCTCCATCCCCTCACTCTCAATCTAAAGGTGTCCTCAGGTCTAAAATGAGTCTCTTGTAGACAGCCAATAGATGGGTCTTGTTTTTTTATCCATTCTGATACCCTATGTCTTTTGGTTGGCGCATTTAATCCATTTACATTCAGTGTTATTATGGAAAGATACGGGTTTAGAGTCATTGTGATGTCTGTATGTTTTATGCTTGTAGTGATGTCTCTGGTACTTTGTCTCACAGGGTCCCCCTTAGGATCTCTTGTAGGGCTGGTTTAGTGGTGACAAATTCCTTCAGTTTTTGTTTGTTTGGGAAGACCTTTATCTCTCCTTCTATTCTAAATGACAGACTTGCTGGATAAAGGATTCTCGGCTGCATATTTATTCTGTCTAGCACACTGAAAATCTCGTGCCAATTCTTTCTGGCCTGCCAAGTTTCAAAAGAGAGATCCGTCACGATTCTTATAGGTCTCCCTTTATATGTGAGGGCACGTTTACCCCTTGCTGCTTTCAGAATTTTCTCTTTATCCTTGTATTTTGCCAGTTTCACTATGATATGTCGTGCAGAAGATCGATTCAAGTTCCGTCTGAAGGGAGTTCTCTGTGCCTCTTGGATTTCAATGCCTTTTTCCTTCCCCAGTTCAGGGAAGTTCTCAGCTATTATTTCTTCAAGTACCCCTTCAGCACCTTTCCCTCTCTCTTCCTCCTCTGGGATACCAATTATGCGTATATTATTTCTTTTTAGTGTATCACTTAGTTCTCTAATTTTCTCCTCATACTCCTGGATTTTTTTATCTCTCTTTCTCTCAGCTTCCTCTTTTTCCATAACTTTATCTTCTAGTTCACCTATTCTCTCCTCTGCCTCTTCAATCCGAGCTCTGGTGGTTTCCATTTTGTTTTGCATTTCATTTAAAGCGTTTTTCAGCTCCTCGTGACTGTTCCTTAGTCCCTTGATCTCTGTAGCAAGGGATTCTCTGCTGTCCTGTATACTGTTTTCAACCCCGGCGATTAATTTTATGACTATTATTCTAAATTCACTTTCTGTTATATTATTTAAATCCTTTTTGATCAGCTCATTAGCTGTTGTTTTTTCCTGGAGATTCTTCTGAGGGGAATTCTTCCGCTTGGTCATTTTGGATAGTCCCTGGCGTGGTGAGGACCTGCAGGGCACTTCCCCTGTGCTGTGGTGTATAACTGGAGTTGGTGGGCGGAGTCGCAGTCAGACCTGATGTCTTCCCCCAGCCCACCGCTGGGGCCACAGTCAGACTGGTGTGTGCCTTCTCTTCCTGTCTCCTAGGGGCGGGATTCACTGTGGGGTGGCCTGGCCCGTCTGGCTACTTGCACACTGCCAGGCTTGTGATGCTGGGGATCTGGCGTATTAGCTGGGGTGGGTAGGCAAGGTGCACAGAGGCAGGAGGGGCAGGCTTAGCTCGCTTCTCCTTAGGTGATCCACTTCAGGAGGGGCCCTGTGGCAGCGGGAGGGAGTCAGATCCGCTGCCGGAGGTTTGGCTCCTCCGCAGAAGCACAGAGTTGGGTGTTTGCGCGGAGGGAGCAAGTTCCCTGGCAGGAACTGGTTCTCTTTGGGATTTTGGCTGAGGGATGGGCGGGGGAGATGGCGCTGGCGAGCGCCTTTGTTCCCCACCAAACTGAGCTCTGTCGTCCGGGGGCTCAGCAGCTCTCCCTCCCTTTGTCCTCCAGCCTTCCCGCTTTCCGAGCAGAGCTGTTAACTTATGACCTCCCAGACGTTAAGTCGCGCTTGCTGTCGGAACACAGTCTGTCAGGCCCCTCCGCTTTTGCCAGCCACACTCGGGGGCTCTGCTTGGCCGGCGAGCCGCCCTGGCTCCCTCCCACCAGTCCGTGGAGCGCGCACCGCCTCGCCGCCCTTCCTACCCTCTTCCATGGGCCTCTCGTCTGCGCTTGGCTCCGGCGACTCAGTTCTGCTAATCCTCTGGCGGTTTTCTGGGTTATTTAGGCAGGTGTAGGTGGAATCTAAGTGATCAGCAGGACGCGCGGTGAGCCTAGCGTCCTCCTACGCCGCCACCTTCCCTCTGTCCTTGCAAAAGCTTTTTAATTAGATGTAGTCCCACTTATTTATTTTTTTATTATGTTGCTTGTGTTTTAGGTGTTGTATCCAAAAAGTTATTGACAAGACCCTTATTAACATGCTTTTCCTTATGTATTCTTCTAAGCATTTTGTGGTTTTAGTCTTACATTGAAGTTTTTAATCCACTTTGATTAAATTTTTATGAGTAGTATAAGATAGGAGTCTAGTTTGTTTTTTGTTTTGCTTTTGCACATGAATATCCAATTTTCCTAGCAAAATTTATTGGAGAGATTATTTTTTTTCCATCAGATACTCTTGGCTCTCTTGGTACATATTAGTTGACCAGGTTTATTTCTTGGCTCTTGATTCTGTTTCATTGGTCTATGTATCTGTTTTATTTGCCAGTGGCATACTGTTTTGATTGCTACAATATTTTTGTAATATATTTTGTAATCGAGAAGTGTGATGTTTCCTGCTTTGTTCTTCTTTCTCAGGATTTCTTTGGTTATTCAGGGTCTTTTGTGGTTACATATGAATTTTAGGATTGTTTTTCTCTTTCTGTAAAAAAAATGCCATTAGAATCTTGATAGGTATTGCATGGAATCTATAGATGGCTTTGGATACTATGTGCATTTTAACAATATTAATTTATCCAATCCATGAACATGGTATATTTTTCCATTCATTTGAGTCATCTTCAATTTCTTTCATCAATGTACTATAGTTTTCAGTATAGACGTCTTTCATCTCCTTTGTTAAAGTTATTCCTAGATATTTTGTTGATTTTGATGTTATTGAAAATGGGACGTTTTTCTTTATTCCTTTTTCAGATAATTCACTCTTGGTGTGTAAAAATGTTACTGATATTTGTATGTTGATTTTTTATCCCACAACTTTACTAAATTTGATCAGATTGAAGTTTTTTGGTAGAGTCTTTATGATTTTTTCCTATATAAAATCAGGTCACCTGCAATAGAGACAATTTTGCTTGTTCATTTCCAATTCTGATACTTTTCATTTATTTTTCTTGCCTGATTACTCTGTCTAGGACTTCCAGTACTGTTGAATGGGAGTGGTGAGAGTGGGAAGCCCTGTCTTGCTCCTGATTTTACAGGAAAACCTTAGAGTCTTTCTATGATATTACTTGTGGGTTTGTCATATATGGTCTTTATTATGTAAGGAAAATATTTCTCTTTTAAATCTACCAGTATAAAACAACAAATATGTGTTATCTCCCATTTCTGTGGGTCGAGAGATTGAGAGTATTTTAGTTGGATGGTTCTGGTTCGAGTCTTTTAGGAGGTTGCAGTCAAACTACCAGCCAGGACTGCAATCTCCTTTAAAGGCTAGGCTGGGCTTCTGGGTTCAATTATGTTCTCACTGGCAAGCCTGTATTTCTTGCTGGCTGTTTGATGGAGATTTAAATTCCTCATCATGTAGGCCTCTCTATAGGCTTCTAGGACTGTCCTTTCAACATGTCAGCTGGATTCCACCAGAATGAGAGACGTGATAGAGAAAAAAGAAGGAGAATCTCATACAGAAATCATAGTCTATTTGTATAACATAATCTCAGGAGTGACATAGCATCATTTAGCTATATATTGGTTGCACAGTTCACTTTTAGTACATTGTGAAGGGAAACCACGCCAGGAGGTAAGGATCATGGGAGGTGTCTTATACACTGCCTACTATATTGGTGTTTGACATCTTTAACACAAGAGACAAACTTTCAAAAATTGTGATTTTTACTACTTTAATCATCTTCTCATCTAATAACTTGTGGCAACATGCTATTCCTGTGTAAAAACTTGGACAAAATGATCCCTATGGTTCCCCCCAGTTCAGACTATGGTTCTGTAGCACTTTTGTGCCTACCTTAAAATGACTGGATGCTTTCCTAGTAGAGGAAAGAGAGGTATGAAGAACTTGTACCCTAATGGGTGTTCATATTTACTCAAAGAATCAAAAAGAGATAAACATGAAGCTAGGGGGGCAGCTGAGGTGAGAGATTGAGAAACTTGATAATGTATTCAGATGGAATGTTGAAATGAACATCTGCAGAGATAACAGGCAACACACCTACTAGCCAAGGGTGCAGGGAAAATGGATCCAGGACTGCATTGAAGAGTGGGTGAGGCTGGGGGTCTTAAGAATAACCCCATGAGGGGTGACTTTGTGGCTCAGTCAGTTAAGCATCTGACTTTGGCTTAGGTCATAATCTCGTGGTCCAAGAGTTCCAGCCTTGCGTTGGGCTCTGTGCTGACAGCTCAGAGCCTGGAGCCTTCTTCGTATTCTATGTCCCCCCCCTCTCTCTGCCCCTTCCCTGCTCATGCTCTGTCTGTCTCTGTCTCTCTCTCTTTCTAAATAATAAACATTTGAAAAATTTAAATAAAAATATAAAATAAAGAATAACCCCATGAAGCTAGGTGTGTCAGGCTTGTCTTACTGCATCTGGGAATTTGGTTATATACATGTCCATTCTACTGCTGAAAGCCTTACATATTCCTAGATATATAGATCAACTATTGGATATTGACATAGAACATATTATACTCCATATGGAATTTCTTTCCACTTTTATACATGTGGTTGTTGTTACTTTCTATCTGGTCAGACGTTTGTTGAAGAAATCTTCTAGGGGAAGTGATTCTCCAAAGGGTTTAATATCCTATATATGGATATGCATTTTCAGTGGCTAATCCCAGATGTTATTTCCCACTACTGGATGAAGTAAACATTTTTAATTTTAGAAAATAGAGTAAGGGAGTAAAAAACAAGTCATTATGAAGTTCCATTGCATAAGGTCAGGAAGGAGTAAATAAATGCAAGAATATTTCAACATTGTATCCTCCATTCAAAAATGGACATAAGTGTTTATCACAGGCATTTTTCTCCCCAGCTCTAATTCCAGTCTCATTATGGTTTTGGGAAGTCACATGCAAAACTGGGCAAGAACCTGGTTCACTGGTTGAAGTGACTGTGCCCCACCTAATCTTAAATAATAAAGCATGTGTGGTTCTTATGCACTGTGCTGTTTTGCAGCACAATTTCACTTTGTAGTCTGATTATCAGCCACTAGTATGTGGCATCCACTATCACTACTTTTTCTAGAACACACAATAGTTTTGTTTCTCAATCTCTTCCCATTGTGAAAACTGCTCCAAGTTTTTGTGCTGCCCACTGCATGGTGCCCATCAGCATCAACATTCCTTGTAGACCATGCTATGGAGACAGTGAACAGACACATTTCAGAATGTTTTGCTAAGTGCCCCCACCTCCCAAAATCCACAAAAGGAAATCAAGTTATAGTACAACAATAAGATGTGTAGAAACTTTATGGCTAAGTTTTCATGCTGACAAAATACTCTATATATCCATTCCATTAGTATAAGTTTAGTAAAAGGTATTAATTTATAGTCTCAAGTACTTTGAAATCCATTTCATGCAAATATGGGGATACTGTTGAAAGTGGAAATTAAATATCATATTCTTATGAAATGATGAACCTAACATCTGGCTCCTTAATAATGGACAAAGAGTGACTAACACTGAGAATCCTTTTAGATTTATATTTAGACTTTTTTCGTAGTTTAAATGTGCATATAAAATTTATAAATAAGGAAACATCTTTAAAATGTTAAGCACGAATGGAATTCAACCATTTAGGAGTATGCTCTATATATTTCTGAATTTTCTCAGCACTCAAGTTCAGAATGGATCTGTATTATATTCTGGGTCCTTGAGCTTTATTGATTATAAACAGATTCCCTCTGTTATTATCCTGTTTAAATGGCTGATGCCATCATGCTTCCCTGAAAGACAAAAAAAAAAAAAAAAAAAAAAAAAAACTCTTCTATGTATTTTCAGATCTCTGGGCATTTTTTTTGTGTCATAAGTTGAAATTTAAACATAATTCTGCCAAGAGAAAAGAAGCATTAATTTTATTCTAAATTTATCATTATATGACATGTGGACTATTCTTTTCTCCATTGTTGGCACTCAGGTCCACAGGAGCAAGGCAAGATATTTGGCTGAATTCCTCAGAGCACTGTTCAAGCAGAGATGAGAGACCGCCAGGTACGTGAGTCAGTGGCAGCTCTTCTTTGCTGATCAAGTGAGGTTGACATTGCTATAAAAATGGAAAAGCAGATTTTGGACAAACCTGGGCCTCTCTTGTGCTCTTATTATATTTTGCTTTGGCAACTCACAGGTCTAGTTCTTAAAGAAGCAGATGGTTTTTTAAGACTTAAAGGGAAAAAAGGGTATCAGATTCCATGCTTGTGATTGTCACAAGTGCACTTGCCAAGAAGGGAACTCTGCACTGAACATCCAGAAGGGCAAAGGATACATTCAGAGGTGCTAAAGAGCACTTGCAGAATATCTTTAAAATAAAAAATGAATTATTTTTTAGGGCTGGTCAAAACTTCCTCAGTCCTTGTTCATTTTGATCTTTAGCCATAAGAATGCAATTTTGTTGGGAAAGAAGATGCCATTCCTGTGGTTTTCTACCTAGGAAGTCCTATTGTATTGGGGACCTCATGACTCTCCAACTATCCTGTATGTGCTTTGAGGACTGGGAAGGTTTATCTCTTCACTGCGTGGATTCCCACATCATCCCATCATTGGCCTTGAGCATAGTGGACACTTAAAGATATGTCTGAACTCCCTTAATTCCACAAGGATATACCAGATTTAAAGCATTTTGATTCCCCACTGGCCTTTGCTTTGGTGTTATTTTTCAGGAGAAGAGGTAAATTATATTAGCACAAGAAGGATAAGTTTAATTTTTTTTTTCAACGTTTATTTATTTTTGGGACACAGAGAGACAGAGCATGAATGGGGGAGGGGCAGAGAGAGAGGGAGACACAGAATCAGAAACGGGCTCCAGGCTCTGAGCCATCAGCCCAGGGCCCGACGCGGGGCTCGAACTCACGGACCGCGAGATCGTGACCTGGCTGAAGTTGGACGCTTAACCGACTGCGCCACCCAGGCGCCCCAAGAAGGATAAATTTAAATAGATGAACACTGCAGAAGCTGACAGACTAAAGGGTTGCAGGGGATTTAGGATGAGGGAAACTGGCAAACTAAGTGTATCTAAGCTGCAGGCAATAAAGGCAGTGCTAGAGTGGCTTCTGTCCTTTGCATGTAAAATTGCATTTTTATCTCCCATGTACTATCTTTGTACTATCTTCGAATGTTTGGTATTTCAGTGGTGGTATGGACTTAACTGTGCCCTCCCAAATTTCATATAGTAAAGTCATAACCCTCAGTACCTCAGAATGTGACTGTTTTTGGAAATAGGACCTTTAAAGAGGTGATAAGTTTTAAAGGAGGCCATTAGAGTGGGCCCGAATACAACATTAACTAGTGTCCTTTTAAGAAGAGATGATTAGAAAATACAAAGAGACACCAGGGAAGTGTGTGCACAGAAGGAGAAGATGGCCATCTACAAGCCAAGGAGAGAGGCCTGAGAATAAATCAACTCTTCCAGCACCTTGATCTTGAACTCGTAGCCTCCAGAGCTATGAGAAAATAAATTCATGTTAAGTCACCCAGTCTGTATTATCTTGTTATGACAGCATGAACAGACTAATACAGATGACTTTTTCCATTCTTGTGATATTTGTAAAAATGGTAAGAAATTATTTCCCTCCATGTAGCAATATTCCTTTGTATTATGACTTTGCAGCTTGGGAGGTGAAGATTGTTGCCTATGGTTTGACTTTGTTGACTTGCTCTAGCCAATAAAATGTGCCAGAAATTACTTTGTGCCAATTTCAAGGCTGGACTTTAAGAGGTTTTGCATGCTTCCTTGGGGCCCACCTAGGGCCCCTGTGGAGAATTGCAGACTAACTTGCCCATAGCCATGCTTAATTCTTCAACTGTATACCTCCAAGTAAGGAAGACACAGAAGAGAAGAAACAAAGTTGAAAAGTGAATTAATTATGTGTGCTTAATATTGAATTATTTTTCTAATAATTTGACCAACATGCATAAAAGAAGTTTTGGCCTTTGCTTCTCCACCACCCCCCTCCCTCCCGCTCCAGCCCCCTGACCACTGCTCCTGGAAAACCAAGCATATCCAATGACTGTTAGTCTGAAAACATTCTGTATTGGGGGCTGGGGACCACCATCCATCCCTATCTTTTGGTGGCTGTACTGAAGATGCTACAGGAGGATAGGAGTCATTTTTATATTTTTCTTAAGTTAATTTCATAATTTGTCCTTGTGACTTTCCCACTTTCAGAATGTTACACTGGCTACTATCCAATGAGAAAAAGAGAGCTCCATTTTAAATAGAAAATGGACAGTTTGGCACATCTTGGTTCTCACCTTCTCATTGAGAGTGTCTGCTTTCTGATTTTGATGCCAAATTGTATGCCTGTCTGGGAAGGAGATTTATAAAATAGGGCAGTTAGAGAAACACAGCAGGTTCTGTATCTGTCAGGAGGACATGTTGAGGCTATTCTGACAGAGGGAAGTTTGGACTTAAGGCTAGCTTCAGCTCTGCCTTTGTCGGCTAAGTTCCCTCCTAGAATGTGGAGGTCCACATGGCTTTGCTCTTCTCCATTGTTTGGGAAGGCATTTTCTAGCATGTGCTCTTTGAAGGATAAAAAAGGTGAGCCACGTGTAGATCATTTGTGGCAAATGTGGCATATGGGCTCCTTGCCAGGTGCAATCACTGGTTTTAACTGCTGCAGATCTATCATCTGTAAGGCATCTTGTACATTTTCTGAGACAGAGCAGTAAAGGAATCTGCCCCAGATCATTAAAGTCCTGTGTGTGGGAGGTCTGTGTGGGGGGAGGGGCTGCTGAATGTTTCACATGACCATTCCAGACCCTAAGCCCCTTGGAAAAACTTTGTGGCACTAGATTGAGGGAGTTTAGCAAGTCTAAACAGTTCCTGATGATCTATATATATATTTTTTAACTAAAACTAAACTGTATCTACAAAAGAACAGATTAGTATACACACACACACACACACACACACACACACACACCATCCCACCACTCCCCTAACCCCCTGCTCAAATAAAAACATTTCAAACGTTTTGGATCTGATTTCTTATTTCCTGTGAGCAGTTGTTGGCATTATTTTATGTGGAGAGGTTTGGTTGTAAGATGAGCAAATGCCCGTGAGCTCTATCCGTTGTTGTAAATTAGGCCAATAGGCAGTGATACTCTTTAGGCTGATGCCAGTTTTCTTTCTAAGAGCATAATCCTGGAATGCAGAACAGAAAGTTTTTGCTCCTTTGAATTAAAGCCTTAATACTTTGCTTGATTTTTGTTTGAGATTTTTTCTTCTTTGAGTAGAGACAATTTAATCTCAAAATTTCAAGTAACCTCAAACTTTTCTACTCTATTTTAAAGTGTATTTCATTTTAAAATCATCCAGGAGAAAAGTGGGAAAAGTTATGTCCTTGGGCATGTTAATGTTCTCCTTACCATGGTAGAGACTGCTAAGCTTGATAGAGACTACCATGAACAGACTGATAGAGATTGCCAAAAGATCAAAACTTGTATCTGTCAAGCTGGTTTCACAGCAACGAGTGAAGGTACTTGCATGACATTTTGTAGTCTGCATCTCACTTCCACTTAAATTATCTCCCAATAGGCCCATAAGATCTGTTTGCAGCAGGTATGACTACTACTCTGTAAACACTTCCTCCCTACAAAATGGCCCAGTCCAGGTTTTCTTAAAACCAGTCCCTCTTCTATCGTATTGGTGTTTTTTTTTTTTTTTTTTTACATTATGGTGATTTTGTATATGTATTCACTGTGAAAGGAAATCCCCCCCCCCCATCTAATTAATTAACACATCCATCACCTCACATATTTATCTGGCTTTTTATTTTGATGAGAACATTAAAATTCTACTCTTTTAGCAAATTTCAGTTATACAACACAGTGTTATCAGCCATAGTCACCAGACCTCAATAATCTTATAGCTAAAAGATACCCTTTTACAATTCTATTTCTATTTTCCTCCAACCCCCCTCCCCCCAGCCTCTGGCAACCACTTTCCTACTCTGTTTCTATGAGATTAATTTAAACACTTTTTTAAAGATACTAGATATGAGTGATACCACACGAAATTTGCCTTTCTCTGCCTTATTTCACTTAGCACAACACCCTCAAGTTCTATATTGCTGCAAATAGAGAATTGCCTTCCTTCTCATAGCTGAATAACATTTCACTGTATATATCATTTCTTTATCCATTCATCTGTTGAAGAACATCTAGGTTGTTTCTGTATCTTGTCTATTGTGAATAATGTTGCAATCAACATGGGAATGCACATATCTCTCCATTACCTCTTTTCATTTGCCTTGAATATATACCCAGAAGTGAGATTGCTGATTCACTTGGTAGTCTTATTTTTAATTTTTTGAGGAAACTCCATATGGTTTTCCATAATGGCTATACTGATTTACGTTCCCACCAACAGAACACAAGAGTTCTCTTTTGTCCACATCCTTGCCAAAACTTGTTATCTCTTGTCTTTTTGATAATAGTCATTCTAACAGATCTGAAGTGATATCTCATTGTGGTTTCAACTTGCATTTCCTTAATGATTAATGATATTGACCACCTTCTCATGTATCTGTTGACCATTTATATGTCACCTTTGGAATAATGTTGTTTTAGTTCTTCTATCCATTTTTAAAATCTGATTATTTTATGCTATTGAGTTATTGAGTTCTTTATATATTCAGATATTTTCAAATATTTTATCCCATTCTGTAGTTGTCTTTTCATATTATCAATGATTTCCTTTGCCATGCAGAACCTTTTCAGTTTGATGTAGTACCCATTATTTTTGCTTTTGTACCCTTAATCCAAAAAATTGTCACCAAGATTGATGTCAAGGAGCTTACCAGCTATGTTTTCTTCTAGCAGTTTTATGGTTTCAGGTCTTACATTCAAGTCTTAAATACCCTTTGGGTTTTATTTTTGCATATGGTATAAGATAGTGTTCTGGCTTCATTCTTTTGCATATGGCTGGCTGTCCAAGTTTTCTAACACCATTTGTTGTAAAGACTGTCCTTTCCCCACTGTATATTTTTGACTGCTTTGTTGTAAAGCAATTGATCATATATGCATGGGTTTATTTCTGGGCTTTCTATTCTTTTACTGATCTATGTGTCTTTTTTTATGCCGATACTATACTGTTTCAAAAACTACAGTGTTTACAAAATGGCCACTCCATTTCTTTAAATCAGTTCCTTTTCCATCATATTTGATTTTACTCTGTTTCCTATCCTATGGTGTGAGTGAGCATTCTTTCTCTGTTGTTACTCAATTGTTCTCTCCTGGACACAAGAGAAGGTCGTGGGATTCTCAGGTACTCACGTGGACCAAGTTTTTGGGGAATTTTCTCCAGCTTTTGGCCTCCATAGTTGCTGCTGAAATACCCACTGCCCCCATCTGTCTGGTCCCTTGTAAGCCTATGGTTCTTTTGCTTCTTTGCTATGTGTGAGCTCAGGAATCCTTCCTCAATACCCCTAATGTTGGAATCCTGACTCCCTAGGTGCACCATCTGGAATGTTCCTTTGAAGCCTTGCTACCTTCCAGGGCCCACTGTTGCAGGCCCAGGGCTTGCAGTTTTACTGCCCTGCCCTTTATCTGTCCACTTTTGCCCTCTGTTTCTGCCTCTTTCCAACTCTGTAATATAATCTCTAAAAGATGAGACCTTTCAACTGCTTCTCAGCTGTTTGGCTAAGATCAAGTGTAAAAAGATTAGACCTTGGGGAGATAGAAGTACCTGGGTGGCTCAGTCAGTTAAGCGTCCAACTTTTGATTTCGGCTCAGGTCATGGGGTTGTGAGATCAAGCCTTGTGTCAGGCTCAGTGCTGACAGTGTGGAACCTTCCTGGGATTCTCTCTCTCTGCCCTCCCTGCTCAAAATAAGTAAATAAACATTAAAAAAAAAAAAGACTTGGGAGGTAGAGAGCCAAGAAGGGAAGAATTTACAGTCACAAAGAGATTGCACACAAAACACTCATCACATTGGTAAACCATTTAACTTGTTGTTGGATGAGGAAAGTAAGGTGCAAAAAAGGTATATAATGATACATAGAAAACCACACAGCAAATGAATCACAGGTTTGGGTATGAATGGAGCCTTTTTAATGCAGATCATTGCTCTTTACAGACAGGAAAACTGAACCTTTCAGTTCTGAACTGAAGCCTTTCAGTTTCTGAATCCAAAGAATTTTGCAGGATGGAATGCAAGTTAAAATCTACTCTATGGAACAGAAACAGGACTTATTTTCTTTCCGTGGTTTTCTTTTCTTTCTTTAGCTTTTCTTTTCTTTCTTTCTTTAGCTTTATTCATCAGCCAAGCATTTTCATAACCTAGTCCCAAGGCTGTAGGAGTCTGATTGCTGGTGTCAGGAGCCAATGACAGAACCTCCTGTCTCAGTACTTACTACTTACTTATGATACCAGTCAGATAGGCATCCAGGGCATCTGTCAACAACATGTGGTAGGTTTCAACCATAGCCTTGCCCGTTGAGTAGCAGATGTCTATTTTTCTAATCTCTTTAGAAAACATAAAGTGTTGTAGTAAATATCAGTGCTCAGAGACTGAAAACTGAAGATGTAGGTGGCCACTTGAGTCAGAAACTCTAAAAATCATTCAGCTTCAGGAAAGCATGGGTTTAAAAATTGGAAGCTTGCTAGCCTTCTGGAAAAAGCAAATCAAGTTATTGAGTTGTAGCTTTTTAAAAATTATTATTAAAAAAAAAGGGAGAAGAGCACCTGGGTGGCTCAGTTGGTTAAACGTCCTACTTTGGCTCAGGTCATGATTTCACGGTTCATGAGTTCGAGCCCTGCTTCAGGCTCTGTGCTGACAGCTTAGAGCCTGGAGCCTGCTCAGGATTCTGTGTCTCCCTCTCTCTCTGCCCCTCCCCTGTTCAAGCTCTGTCTCTCTCTCCTTCAAAAATAAACATAAAAATAAAGAGGGAAAGAGAGATTGTTTATTTCCACAAGTGAAAATGCTGGCAGGAGCCTTATAGAAAAAAATGATAATATCGCAAGAAAATGCATAGCTCCTGCTTAAGGCATTCTAGTGTTTTTAGATCAGTCACTTTAAAATGTGGCTGGATATTTAGGCTTATTGCACCATTGCTGCAATTTTTCTTTAGGTTGATCTCCTCAGATGAAAGAAATTAAAATATAGTAATTGTGTTAGCAAAGCTCAAACCTCAAAAAGTATGCTAGGAGGTCAGATGATGAAGACTATGAAATGTACATGTGAGAATACCAGCTCAATGGGAAGTCCAACATCGCTACCATTCATTCATTCATTCATCCAGCCAGCCATCTATCCATTCATTCACTTAACTAATAGTTACTCCATACCTGCTTTGTGCCCGGCACTGGTTTAAGAGCTTGCGTAACAGAACTGAATAAAATAGGCAGACTTCTCTGCTTGGAGCTTCTTCTCATTGAGACTGATGCAAATGGGAACTGTTTTCTACGTGGTGGGCACTTGCCAGATCTCTGCACTTTCCCCGAGGTGTCAGTGTCTGAAAAGCTCATGTGTCAGGAAGCCATGTCCTGGAAACACAGCAGGAAATTACAGTTTTCATCACTGGGTCAATTGATGGTTAAACTTTTCTTTTTTCTTAGAAGCAAGAATATTAAAGGAATGAACAGAAACCATGGCATCCCCTAAACTGCAAAAAGAACACATATTTGCATTGTATTTTGCAAATTATAACATTCTCACTAAGGAAATGAGGTAAACTGTAAAGTAAAAATAACAAGCAGTTTTCAGCTTAGACTCAGCTCTCAAGAACTATTTTCCTCCTAGAGCACATGTTTCAGGAGGGCCTGGGTTTCTAACTCCTCTACGTGAATTACCTCATGATGTCTATTTCATAGCCTCTCCTATCAGATGTTCACTTGTTTTCTCTGTTGTCTGCACTTTTTGCCATCATTATATCGCCTAATCTGGGTAAAGTAATTTGTGCCAGTATAAATGCCAATCATGTGTAGCCCGTTTCAATATTTTTCTAGATGGATTATGTCTCCATGAATCCCTCCTCAAATCTATCAGCTGAGACTGATTTATCTTTATTTTTGGCGTATCACACCTTTTGGCAATACATAGCTCATTGCCTGGCATATAATTGATGATCAATTAATTATTTGTGAACAAGTGAATGAATATATATATCTATATACATATATATAGATATGTCAATTTCTTCAAAAATTTTTTTTCATAATTTTTTAAATGTTTATTTATTTTTAAAGGAGAGAGAGACAGAGAGTGAGCAGGGGAGGGGCAGAGAGAGAGAGAGACACAGAATCTGAAGCAGGGTCCAGACTCTGAACTGTCAGCACAGCTGATGCGGGGCTCAAACTCACAAAATTAGACACAACCGACTGAGCCACCCAAGCACCCCAACAATAATTTCTTGATATTTAAAGGACCTAAAAGATCTTTCTCTTCTATTTTTCAGACATTCTTCTGATGAATAAATAACCAGAATGATGTTTATCCTGTACTTCCTTATCTTTTTCTTCACTAGGTTGTCATTTGAACGTTCTTTGAATTCATTTGCATTATATTGCAGCTACATTGCATTCCTGGTTAATTGCAGTACAAACACTCTTTGGTCTACAATAGATCTGCACTCTGGAAAAATTGTCAAAGTATCAAAAGTGAAGGAGAAACATTCTTTGTTTCAGTGGAAAAGTCTGCATTGTTGCAAATCCTGTGTGTTGCTGAGAGGTCAGGTCAGTAAAATGCTCTCAGGAGGGCAGTTTTTAAGAGGTAACCACTCAGAGACTTGCTGCAGATGGAGAAGGCAGATGAGTGCAGTAGATAAACCCCATGCTGGAGAAGGTCTTGGGGCTCTAGTCCTAATTCTGTCCTAGCTTGTGGCCTTGGGTTACATTTCCCTCCCAAGGCTACAGTTTCTTAATTTTGAAAGTGAGAGGATGGGGCTTCCATAGGATCTCAACTGGCATTTGTTGCTTGATTGCTTTATAGTTTGGAGATAATAGCCCGTTTTGTAAGGGTTGGACCTTCTGTGGGCCACAGTCCTTCAGAATAAAAGGCATGCTGCAGGGCACTGTGTGGGAAGCCTCATAATTTCCATGAAAGACTGAAAACTAAAGATGTAGGTGGCCACTTGAGTCAGAAAGTCTAAAAGTCTTTCAGCTGCAGGAAAGCATGGGGTTGAAAACTGGAGGCTTTCAGAAAGCCATGTCTTTCTCTTTCAGCTTCTTCTCCTCTCCATCTCTATATGACACAAACACAAACTTCTTGCCATTCCCTGTAGTCCTGTAATGTTTCACTCCTCTGTGCCTTTGCCCTTTGCTCATGCTGCACATTTTCCCAGCTCACCTCCATATTCCTTTTTTTGACTGACTCTTGTTTATCCTTCCAGAGTGGTTTAAGCCTTCTGTGCCCCAAGGCTCTGCTCTGCCTTTCTGCATTTCTTTCCCTGTGTTCCCAAAGCTGGGTCTTCATGACTCTGTCATTATCTTTATTACATTACATAGAAATATTTGGTTCTTGAGCAGACCATGAAGTTTTTGTAGGTAAGGGTGGTGTCATGGTCAGCATTGTAGCCCCAGCACTTAGTATAGAGTATATGATCAAAGAATATCAGTTGAATGGAATTTCAGAGAAATAAAGGGGGGCAGTTGGTCAGCTGCTATTATACAGACACTCTACAGTCTAATTGGTAAAATAGGATGGATGTCTATTTCTCTCTTCTGTAAAAGCTTGGATAGGATATGGAGGGCTGGTCTTGCAGTTACCTAATCACTGGGGTTTCAGGCATCTATCCTATTGTTCTACCATTCTTAATGTATAGTTTCCATGTGGGAATATAAGATGATGTTATACCTCCTACTAGGGTGTCTCATTCTAGTAGATATGGAGCAGGAGAAAAGGATAAGGGGGAGTGTGTCCCTTGTCTATAAGGATATAGTTTGGCTCTTGTATCACTTTCCCTCACATCCACCTGACCAGAGCACATCATGTGGCTGTATCTAGCAATATGAGGGATTTGGATAAATAGTCTTTTAGATAGATGGCCATGTGTCCAAACACAAATTTTATTACTTTATAAAGAGGGGAGAATGGATACAGAAAGACAACCAGAAAGTCCTACTAAATAAAAGCTAAGTTTCATTGTATGCAAGGTACTGTAACATGGTACCTCTTGGAGGCCTGGCAGAGGCCACTTCTAGATGCTACTGTGATGGAAAAAATGTAATTAACCATAATGCCTCTTAGAGTATTGCACTTGTTTGGAGGAAATATTTCAGCAAGTTGAGGGTAAGACCCCTAAGGACATGCTCAAGGAGAAAAGATAGTCTCTAAATTGTCTTCTAAGGGTGGGGATGGGCGATGAAAGGGAAACCTGATTTGTTGAGTACTTAAATAAATTTTAGTATACATGTTTGGGGATAGAAACTAGGGCAGATGAATTGTTATGCATAAAATGGAAAATAAGTGCCTGGAGTGGTCAGTTCTGGGGTAGAAGAAGGGGAGAGAAGAACCACCGTGATGTTGGCATGGGCAATTTGTAGGTATTGGGTTTTGAGTGGAGCATGCAAACTTTCTTTCTTTGACCTCACTATGAAATTTTAGGCAAGTTATGCATTATTCACAATACTTCTTAGTAAGTGGGTCCTTTGGAAAGCCTCAAGACTCTCTTGTCTATGTCCAGATTGGCTTTGGGGTAAAAGCAGAGCTAGCTCATGGGGATGCAAGAACTGGAGGATAGTTTTGGGGATGCATCACCGATGTTACTGAATGTTACTGATATGTCATGAACAAAAGGTTGCTACAGGATTCCTTTGGTTTCCTGAAGTCTCTCTGCTGGCTTGTCTTCACCCATTTTGCTTGGTTTAAGACCTAACCCATGAGATTGTTTATGGTTTAGACAATACATGATGGACAGTTATCATATGAGCAATCCCTAGAGTCTCTTCCACACAACACAAATGATCTAAGATGGGTATTCCACCATAACAGGTTCTGTGGGGAAAACAAATTTGGGGAACATGGAGTTGAATTAAATGAACAAGTTCAATGCTGTGGGATTAGTGGAAGGTTTTAATAGAATTTTATAATAATGTGCCTTTATAATGTGCCTTTATAATAAAGTGCCACTCAGAATATGTGTTGTTTTATAAACATTTTAACCACAGAGTCTGGGATCTGTGGGATTTGTGTGTGTATGTGTGTGCATGTGTGAAAGAAAACTAGAGAGGAAGAGAGAGAGAGAGAGAATCACATATTCAAATTTACAGCTGGTGCTCTATGGAACACACTTTGGAGAAATGGACCACAGGACCAATGAGAAAACCCCAGGGAATACTAAGCTAGTTCTGTCATCCAGAACTAAGCACATTCTAATGCAGCCTTTGGGATCCCAGTGTCCACATGGACTTGAGGAGGACATGAGGTTTGGAAAACACAGTAAAAGCAAACTGAGAACATCTGTGACTGGGAACACCCCCAACAGAACACTTGACACTCCCTTCCCTAGAAGGCCTCCCAGGTTTGCACACCTTCCTTCAGCTACTTTCTACTGCCCCATGGGACACCTCTGTTCTGCCTGTTCTTGGCCTACACTTGGTTTGTATTTCTGTTGTTCCTCTTGCATGAATCTGGTCACACTGCACACTATGCAGACGAGTCCCACACCAGCCTCCTAATCCTTTCCCATTATGTTTGCCTCCCTCAGAATTGTCACAGTCTCTTTAGGTTCTCTGGCTCAATAGTCTAGGGATGGACTCAATGAGCAGCCACTTTCTGATTGATTGGAGCAGGACTTGTTCTCCAAGAGACTGGATGGAAGGCAACCCCTGCAGCCACCTTGATGGAGGCAAGGCCACCCCTGAGCTCTAAGAGGCTCAGAGCCCTGAATACCACTGCTCAGGGCTGAAGAGAAGAAAAGTAAGACAAAGAAAGTCTCCAAGGGGAGCAGATAGAGAACCCACATGTAGAACACGTTGCTTTCGGTGTCATACTGTTTTTGTATCTGGAAACAGAACTTCTGACAATGCAGTGCAAGGTTGGAAAGCAGCCATTTTATTAAAAGGGGTGTTAATGGCAGACTAACATGCCATGCTTCTTGGATAAGGGACAGCTGGCAATGACACTTGATTAATTCTGGTTACAGATTAAATCTCATTACACTAAATAACTTGGTGGTACATTCTTCTATTATCACAAGACTTTGCTTCAGGCCATTGTCTATTTATTCAAAGGGTTATTTAAATGAATTGGAATATTCTAGTAACATGCAATAATTTGGATGATCCCTGGATATGTTAAAGTAGGATTTTGCCAATGGAATCAGAACACAGTGGTTGTGAACTGCAAATATCTTTCAAAAGTGTCCTTTACAGGTAGTTTATTTAAAGGAGAGTGCAAGAGAGAGATTTGTTTTTGTTTTTTTACCTTGGATAGTTAATGTAGTCACATCCAAGAAGAGAAATAATTGTCCAAAACTAGCTTTATTTTTTCTACTTTAGTAAAGTTCCCCAATGTCATTCTATACCTAGTGGTAATTGATTTGTGTTACTATTTTGGAAATATATATTACTGTACACTTGAGACTAATATAACACTCTATGTTAACTAACTGGAATTAAAATAAAAACTTTAGAAAAATTAAACAACCCAAGACTCAATTAGAGGTCTCTCATTGCAAACAAAATAAGTAAAATAAAAATTTAAATACAAATAATATTAAATACTAATTCATTTTATTTAAATAATATAAATTGACATTTCATCTTACTACTTAAAAGATGATCTATGTATACATTTTAGGACATACACAAATATTTCTAGCCAGAGAGA
The DNA here is from genome assembly GCF_018350155.1 of Leopardus geoffroyi. Taxonomy (NCBI): domain Eukaryota; kingdom Metazoa; phylum Chordata; class Mammalia; order Carnivora; family Felidae; genus Leopardus; species Leopardus geoffroyi. The sequence goes on along the minus strand of NC_059332.1, from coordinate 27,970,328 downwards.
AGTGTGGTAAAGTGGTGAGAGTAAATTAAATTCAGGGATTATTTAAAAAATAATCCAAATTAGTAAAACTCCATTTTTTTCAGTGGAGCATCCAAAATTATTTCCAGGTAAAATGTAGTGAGGCATTTACTTTTATGGACAAAATTCGGTATCTTCTCCCACTGCATCTTTCCTTCCCCCATTCTCTTGTGAATCTGTAAGATCAACTTATTTAATTCAAGAAATAGAAACCAATAAAATGTTAATTGAGAGGGCATGTAAGTAAAGCTAAGAATCTTTTCAGAGTATTAGAAGTAACCTGGAACACTGTTCAGAGTAAGTGTTCGTAGTTCTAACATTTATTTAACTACTATGTTTTCCCAAATTTTTTCTTAGGGAAAGAAAATCCTCCAAAAAAGGTCTTGTCAAGAACATATGAGACTGAGCTTTCTGTAACAACCTAGTTTTTATTTTATTTTCGAAGTCATTCCAGAGCCTAGAAACATTTGTTTTTTGTCCTCTAAGGGAAAACACATCTAATGGGAATATAGCAGGGAAAGCACTTGTGTATTTACTGAATTTCTTTATGGGAGAACATAATCGGTGAAATTTCTTATTTGCACTCTACCTGCTGCTGTTTACAAGAATGTGTGTAGTAGCCAAATGTCAATGGAACATGTTTGAGGGCAGTTGTTCTATATTTTCTCTAGGATTTTACTGCCAGTAGTTCCAACCTTGTTAACCGGTCCTGTTCTAAAACCACATGTTTAGAAAAGAATGTTAGCTATTTGCCTTGATACTTCAGTGTTTTGGTTCTAATGTACCAGGTTTTGATGAGAATACTACAGACAGTGAAGTGAGTGGAAATCTGGGCTTCTGTTTATCTAACCTTTACTGAGTATTTTCTGTATGCCGGGCACTGTACTAGGTACTGGAGACAGAGAACACCTAAAAAAAGGTGCTGCTAAAGATGCTCACTGTCACATGAAGTCAGAGATTTCAAGGAAACAATCTGTTTCATCCAGCAGGACGAAGGATGTGAACCCAGATGATTTTGCATCCAGCAGGAGGTGACACATCCCAGCTGAGGCTTGGAGGGTAAATGAAATTGACATGAGGTAGAGACACTTTATATGGAGGTCCTTAGACCCCTGTGGGGGTGTACACCTGCACCACTACCCAAGCACCAGGGGACCTGAACTGTGTTAAGACCAGAATAGCCTTTCATGCAAGGTGACCCTTTGGTCACTCTGAAATCATTAAGGAAAGGGTATGAGGGTGGCCAACTCAAGAATAGCAGTTAATTTTTCAGAAATGCATTCTCACACCCTGCCCTCCCTCATGAAAAGTGTAATCAATTGTCCCTAGGCAATGTTTTCATAGTTAATTTTCAGTTTCCAAAGGCTAATCTCAAGTGGTATTTCTCATATTAACTATAAGTAGAGTAAACCCTGTTTGTTTTGTAATTCTTTCATCTTGCCCAAATAAGGACAATAGATAGCATCTCCTTTACAAATTCACACCTTTCTTGAAAGATGTGATAGGTGATTGAAAGGTGATAATATTGAAGAGACCCAGGCTATCAGCTCCTGTTTCAATACTGACATTTGGAATGATAAACTGTAATATAAACAGGTACTTAAGACAAAAGGGTTCAACTGATCAGAACAAACCCTGAGGGCTGAAGCAAGGCTTACCAAACCTACTATGACAAAAGACAAAAAATAAGAGCAAGCACCAAAAACATAAAAACATAAACACAATTTGAGGAAGTATAATCAAGTGAAACCAAAAAGTAAAGAAGGGTGTGGACTTTTTCTTTAAAAAGTATTCTTCCATTTTATCTTCTTTTTATAGCTTAGAGTGGAATTAGTCTTTCTTGGCTTGCTTAGGTGATGACTGACCTTAGTCACTCCTAACTTAGCTCCCCATTCCACAGAGCTCTTCAAGACCAGTGAAGTTGGGCTGGCTGGAGAGTTTTCAGTTGGAGTTTGTCAGTATCGGACTAGGTACTTCCTGAAATTATTATAGTTTTCCCCTCAAGAAATCATTTCTTTTGAAAACAACAAATATGGCAGATATCTTACCCAAACAGGAATAAAGGATAGATTTATTTCTGTGATGTGGTTTTTCCTCCTCCTTTGGTGCCTGAAATAAAAGCAAGTTGCCTAAAGGACATGTGTCATGAAGGAAGGTAGGGAGCAATAAAGGAGGCTGATATGAGGAGATAAAAGTCTAAACTTGGATTTTGGATTCTCTATCTATCTATTTGAGATTATTTATCTCCATAGACTACAGATAGACAGGCCAATTTGTAATAGCAAATTAACCAGCAAACTATAATTGTATATTTAAATTTAAGAAAAACAGGCTAACTTTTGAAGCTTGCCCATTATCAAGGAATAGGGTTACAACCATAGAATTTAGAATTGAATAATTCCTTAGAGATGTTATATATTCTGTCTCCACTTGCATTTGATATATTTGGAAATTGACCTCTGCTTACTGCCAAAAATACTTTCCAAAGGTTTTTGATAATTAAATTACCAAGGTATGTGATACACTGTCAGAAAATTAATAAGTTGTAGCTCTGCTTGTGGTGACAAACTTATATTTGCTGAGACAAATTTGTTTGGTAAGTGTTTTATACCATAACTATCACTAACAGCAAATGTTTTTTTTTTAATTTTTTTAGAAATGTTTTAAATTTTTTATTTATTTTTGGGGGGGCTAAGTGAGGGAGGGGTAGAGAGAGAGAGAGAGGGGGAAAGAGAGAGAGAATCCTAAGCTGGCTCTACACTGTCAGTGTAGAGCCCAGTGTGGGGCTCAAACTAGTGAACCATGAGATCATGACCTGAGCAGAAGTTGGACACTTAACTGACTGAGCCACCTGGGCACCCCCTAACAGCAAATATTTTGTGTATACCATTACTCTAACCAAAGCTCAAACTGGTACTTATGAACCATCTCAATGACTGTTATTAGCTAGTAGTGAACTCAGGAATTCAGAGGTTTAGCTGATGTGTTTAGCTAATTATGTTTTATGGACTTTGGACCATGCATAGAGTTTTAAGATTTGCTGTTATGAACAACAAATTAAAATGACTTTTGGGGCACCTGGGTGGCTCAGTTGGTTGAGAGTCCAATTTTTGATTTCAGCTCAGGTCATGATTCTGTGGTCAAGGGTTGGAGCCCTGCTTTGGGTTCTGTGCTGAGCCTGGAGTATGCTTGGGATTCTCTCTCTCCCTTGTGTTCTCTCTTTCTAAAATAAAATAAAAAAAAATGAAAAAAAATTTTAAAGTGAAAATGACTTTTTAACAAAGAGAAACAAGAATTTTAAGAATCTGACTCTGGTTTCATATTTACTTCAATATCTAGTGACATCAGCCAATCTTGACCTAGACACTAAAATCATAGACTCTTCATAGTTGGCTGTTACTTCAGAGTCCATTTGGCCTAAACTGTACCTCAACCAGAAATCTTTTACAATATTCCTGTCATTCTAGCCAGCTTCCTCCTGGACACTCTTATTGAGGAGGAAGTGCTGACTCTCTCCTACAAGTGAGAAGAAAAGCTAGTAAAAAAAAGATAAAAGGGGCCAGCCAGATGCCCGAGGCTGGATACTCCCCTTGCATATTTTTGTCTTCTGTAATCTTATTTGCCTCCTGTGTCCACCAACTGCCAAGATAGCACCACTGATAAGGGCTCCCTCCCATTTCTTTTGTCTCCCAACCCCCTACCATCCCAGCCATAAAAGGAGGCCGATGCCAAGATTAGGGGCTCAGCCTTTGGAGATGACTCCCCTGGGCCGGCACCGCTGTGCAATAAGCAGTCTTTTCTGGTTCCCCGAGTGTATGTGACTTGTCTCTTCTTGGCACTGAGTATTTACTGTAACATTTGGTGCATTGGCCAGGAAACTCAACAGCATGTTGGCCCCTTGAGCCACCATTGTCAGAGGCCAGCAGAGAGGTCACTCTTCCAGCGCCCTGTGATGGAAAGGAAAGCACGTTGCCAGTGATTTCACTGGACCCCCATCCTTGCTGGGCCTGGCAATAGTCAGCCCCCCTGTGCTCGAACAGAGTCCGTGGGGGAATCAGAAAATTCTGCCAGGACAGGACATCGGATCAGGTAAGTGTCCCTGGACCTAGGACTGAGTTCAGGCCCACCGTAGAGGCAAAAGGGGGGTCTGAACACCTCCCGGGTGACAATAGTCACCACATAGGAAGGGAAGTCCTGGGTGGAAGTCTGCAATCTGTCTGAAATGTGTGTGAGGGCCCATGCTCCACCGTCTTGGTTATGAAGCCTGAGTGGGTCCTATCCTGTGATTCTGTGATGACCTCATACAGCTCAAGATAGAATCAGGTCTGCAGAGGTCTGATCCAAGTCAGGAGTTTATACTGACCTGCCAATGCTAAGAGGCATCTAAATCCCCATAAGGGCAGTGGCCAGGTGGTTGAAGCAACCTCTTCCTTAGTGTTTGTCCTGCCACACGGTACATTGGGAAGGATCTATCTAGGATACCAGGATGGGGGGAAATTCCTCAAAACCAACTGTCTTGGAATGTATGATTAAGAATTTTAAAAAGTTATTTTCAGGTGACTATGGGGTCAAAACGACCCCCAAAAAGTTACACACCATCTGTAAATTAGAATGGCCCACATTTGGTGTAGGCTGGCCCTCTGAGGGCACCCTAGATGTCCCCACAGCCCGGGTTGTTTATAAAGTAGTTAGTGGAGACTCTGGCCACCCAGATCAGTTCCCATACATTGATCGATGGCTGGAAATAGCTCAAGTCAAGCCTCCTTGGGTCTGGTTCTGCATTAATAGCAAGGGACAATATAGGGTCTTAGTGTCATGGGCTGAGAAGACTTCACATCTGCCACCCCCATCCCCCAAGAAAATTCAGAAGTCCTTCCATTTCTTCTACCAATGCCCTAAGCACCCCATCAATCGAGGGAGGGGAACCTCATCTGCCTGATAGTCCACCTCCATCAGTCATGCCTCCTCTAGCAGCCAGCCTGCCCTAACCAGGGACACATGAACCATTAAGAAGATGCCTTAGGTCTGAGGCTCAAGGTCCAAGGCCCCCAATGGCAGTGCAGACGCCATTGCAGGAGACTAGGGTCCCCAGAGAATAGGCCCCAACGGGACCCTACAAGAGGGGGGATCGGTTTTCTACTACCAACCATTCTTTCTCCACTCCTGACCTCCTCAACTGGAAACACCACCCTCTGTCCTGAGAAGCCAAAGGTGATGATAGATCTCCTAGAATCCATAATCCAGACTCACTGCCCTGCCTGGGTTGACTGTAAGCAGCTTCTTCTTATCCTTTCCAACATGGAAGAGTGCCCATGAATTGTCACTGAAGTCAGAAAATGGTTCCAGACTCAGGCACCAGAGTGCCTGAGTGGAATCTAGAAGTTGAGCCTTGGGTACGGGAGGCTATGCCTGAAGCAGAGCCCTGCTGGGACCCCAACACAGAAGTGGAAAGGGCCAGATTAGAAAGATACCGACTTGCCTTCCTCCAGGGGGTAAAAGCAGGGGCCAAAAAGCCCACCAACATGACAAAGATATCTGAGGTCTTACAAAAGCCAGAAGAGAGTCCAGCTGATTTCTATGAAAGATTATGTGAAACCTTCAGAGTTTACACTCCATTTGACCCAGAAACCCCCCAAAATAAGTGCATGGTTAATGCTGCCTTTGTGGGAAAGGCCCAAAGTGACATTAGACAGAAGTTACAAAAATTGGAAGGATTTGCTGGAAAAAATGCCACCGAATTATTGGAAATTACAAACAAGGTTTTTGTAAACTGGGATCAAGCTGTTGGAAAGAAGACAGACTGAAGAATGAAACAAAAGGCAGCTCTCCTGGCCGCTGCCTTGGGGCAACCACCCCCTCCAGAAGGGCCCCCATGGAAACCACGAGGGATGCAAGAACAAAAAGGAAGGGCGCCACTGGGATGGGACCAATGTGCCTACCGCAAGGAATTCGGACACTGGAAAAATGAATGCCCCAACTGCCAAAAAGGGAAACCAAAAACCTCTGCTCCACCCAGCCACTACCAACCAGAACCACCTGAGGCTGACCTGATCAGACTGGCAGGAATGAACTCTGATTAGGAAAGACTGGGCTATATCTAACTAGGCCTCCATGAGCCCATGGCCAAAATGAAGGTGGGGGTGGGGGGGGGCAAACAATAGACTCCATTGTTGACACTGGTCGTAGGAGCCACAGGGGCACAAACATGAAGCCATTTTGTGGTCCCCAACAGTGCTGCTGGGGGTCACCAAGTAGTTTATGAATTCCTGTATCTACCCGACTGCCCAGTCTCACTGTCTCCTAGACAAGTTGAACACAGAAATAGCCTTCTCCTCAGATGGACAGATGCAATCGTGCCTGAACAAAAAGACCCAACCCATGATTTTGTCCTTGATGATTCCATGGGAAGAGAAATGGAGATTATATACTTCCCCTCGCAGTGAGCCAACTGTGGCCCCCAAGCTGAAGCGGAATTCCCTTGAGTTTGGGTGGAAACTCCCTGGTCTGGCAAAAAAACACACCCCCTGATATTAATTGACTTAAAGCCTGGATCCCAACCTGTCAAAAATACACCAATATATGGCCCCACGGGAGGCACGCCTGGGGATTCAGACACACTTGGACAGGCTACTCAAATGAGGACTCCTAAAATGATTCCAGTCCCCATGGAATACTCCCCTGCTGCCCATGAAAAAGCCTGGGACAAATGGTTACTGCCCAGTGCAGGACCTAAGAGCAATTAATGAAGTAGTCATCATGCTGCATTCAGCATTGCCTAACCCAGACACTCAACTAAGACTCACACCCTTGGAAGCAGGATGGTTCACTTGCCTAGATTTAAAAGATTCCTTCATCTGTCTCCAGCTAGTGCTTAATAGCCCACCCCTATTTGCTTTTGAATGGGAAAACCCCACCACAAGGGCAAAGGAACAGTTCACTTGGACTAGACTGCTGCAAGGATTCAAAAATTCACCAACCTTATTCAGTGGGGCCCTGACATCTGATTTACCCAGGTTTCCAGGACAGGGCCTAGGATGTGTCCTCCTCCAATATATGGACGATCTTCTGCTAGCCGGTCCCACACGGACCCAGTGCTGGGAGGGAACTGGGGTCCTACTCAGGCTATAAGCAGAGGCAGGATACCAGGTGTCAAAGAAAAGGATACAGATTTGCCAACAGGAAGTCAAATATTTGGGCTTCAAAATTAACCAAGGCAAATGGATGCTGGGAGCCAAAAGTAAACAGGCAGTCTGCCACTCCAGTTCCCACTACCCATTGGCAGATCTGAAAGTTCTTGGGAGCAGCAGTATTCTGTCGAATATGGATCCCAGGGTTCTTAGAGTTGGCCAGACCTCTATATGAGGCACTAAAGGAGGAAGAGAGAGCACCCCTTTTCTGAAGCCCTAATTAAGAAAAGGCATTCAAAATTATAAAAACAAAACTCATGGAGGTACCAGCCTTGGGACTCCCAGATGTATCATGAGATTTCAACCTGTTCATACATGAGAAGAATGGAGTGGCCCTGGGAGGTTCTCACCCAGGAATTTAGACCTTTTCAAAGACCAGTGGCATATTTTTCAAAGCAAATTGACTCAGCTGTGACAGGATGGCCACCCTGCCTGAGGGCACTAGAAGCCACCACACTTTTAATCAAGGAAGCAGACAAACTCATATTGGGACAAAACCTAACATTAAGGTTCCCCATTCTGTAATTACCTTGATGGATGCCTGAGGGCAACACTGGCGAATGCATGCTTGGATGATACAATATCAGGGACTGCTATGTGAGAACCCACGAATAAGATTGGGAGCTGTAAAAACTCTAAACCCTGCCACTTTCTTGTCTGCAGTGGTGGGGCCCCCAGAATATGATTGTATTTGATAGTCTATTCTAGCTGACCCAACATATCAGACAGGCCGTTACAAAATCCTGACCTCATCCTGTACACTGATGGCAGCAGCTTCATGAATGAAGGCAAAATATATGCTTGTTAAGTAGTCTCTGATTTTGAGTTCATAGAATCAAAAGCCCTTCCACAAGCATTGTCAGCTCAAAGAGCAGAACTGTGGGCCCTAATGAGAGCACTAGAACTCAGTAAAGACAAATGGGCCAACATATACACTGACTCATGCTATGCCTTTGCCACTCTACATGTACATGGTGATCTATACAAGGAGAGAGAGGACTTTTGCCTGCAGGAGGAAGAGGAATAAAAAATCAGGAAGAATCCTAAAACTATTAAGGGCAGTCTAGGAACCGAGGGAGGTAGCAGTCATCCACTGCAAGGGACACCAAAGAGGAAAGCACTCAGCATCAGAAGTGACGAGCTGATGCCACAGCTAAACAAGCAGCAGGAAAACAAACAACACCCTCAAAAATCATGGTGGCCCCGGAACTGCCAACTTCCCCAAAGTACACAATCCAAGAAACAAAATGGGCATAACAGGAAACAGGAAGTCAGACAAAAGAAGGATGGTGGGTACTTCCAGACCAAAGAGTCTATATACTGGAGCAGCTAGCATACCCAGGTAACATGAGCTCACTCACCTAGGAAAAACTGTCCTTGAAACCTTATTAAGCTTTACTATGTGATTGCTCGACTTCTGCCCCTCTGTACCTTGGTCTCTCAATGCTGCCTCCTCTGTGCTCAAAATAACTCCAAACAAGGCCCCACTGGGCCCATGGGAATCCAGTGCTGTGGTCAAGCACCCTTCAAAGATTTAGAGGTAGATTTTACAGAAATAAGACTCAGTAAAGGATAAAAATATCTTTTGGTTTTCATCTGCACGTTTTCAGGCTGGGTTGAAGCTTATCCCACACACACTGAAAAGGCAAGGGAAGTAACTACGGCCTTTATAAGGGGTGTCATTCCCAGAGTTGGAATGGCATTAACCATAGGCTCAGACAAGGCCCCAACTTTTGTGGCTGAAGTGGTGCAACAAGTAGCCAAAGCCCTAGTTATCCAGTGGAACTTACATGCAGCCTACTGGCCTCAGAGTTCAGGGAAAGTAGAATGTAAGAACTAGACCCTTTAATTAGCCATGGCAAAACTATTTCAGGAAACTAACTTGCCCTGGCCAGATATACTACCCTTAGTTCTTCTCCAAATACACTGTACACCCCGGGCAAAAATATGATTCTCCCCATTCGAGATCCTATATGGAAGACCCTCTCCACTAGTCAAATTCAAGGGGGATCTGACAGAGCTTTAGAAATACAAAAACAACTACAAGGACTAGGGAAAACTGTATCTGAGATACATAGATGGGTGACAGGGTACCTATTTCCCTAGAAATAATTATACACCCCCACAAACCTGGGGATCAGGTTTGGAGAAAAGATTGGAAAAAGGAACTGCTTAAACCTACCTGGAAGGAACTTACTTAGTTGTGCTAACCACACCCACAGCTCTCAAGGTTGTGGGACTAAACATTTGGATTCACCATTCTCGAGTAAAGGCAGCCCACCTGTCACCTGACAACCACTTGAGATGGAAAGTAACTCCTAACCAGAATAATCCTCTACAGATCACCATTAAGAAGATAACAGATGAGGGGCGCCTGGGTGGCGCAGTCGGTTAAGCGTCCGACTTCAGCCAGGTCACGATCTCGCGGTCTGTGAGTTCGAGCCCCGCGTCAGGCTCTGGGCTGATGGCTCAGAGCCTGGAGCCTGTTTCCCATTCTGTGTCTCCCTCTCTCTCTGCCCCTCCCCCGTTCATGCTCTGTCTCTCTCTGTCCCAAAAAATAAATAAACGTTGAAAAAAAAATTAAAAAAAAAAAAAAAAGATAACAGATGATAAGCAGCCTGCAGCCAACACTTGAGAACTCTCTGTAACCAGAAGCTTGAGGAAAATCACCAAGCAACTTAAATGAACTATAACAAATTGTTCTCTCTCAGATTTCATTGTCATCTCCTACCTATTTCTCTTTTCATACTTGTTGCTATACTCTTTGCTGTAGGGATGGACCTGCTAAATGCTGAAAGGGGAGGACTATATCTCTCCCTATATGAAGAATGTTGCCTCTATGTCAACCAGGGATAGTCTGAGATATGGTCCAGCAGTTAAGGGCGAGAATCAACAAAGGAAGACAGGAACTAGCAGATTCATGGAACTCTTGGAGCAACATATGGAATTGGGCATCTTGGCTCCTCCCTTTAGCTGATCCTCTCCTAATGCTTTTCATAGCCCTCCTGTTTGGTCCTTGTATACTTAATATGCTAACCAAGTTTGTCTCCTCTTGTCTGGAAGCTATAAAACTCCAGATGATGCTCCAGTTGGATGATTCTAGCTGTGGCTACTCTCCTTTGGATGATAAAGAACCCCAGATGCCTCACCCCTTTCTTCAATGTCCCTGTCCAGCAGAAAGAAACCAGAAAGGTCTTTGCCTCTCTTCCCATGGCAGCAAAGGGTTCCCTGGCCCACAAACTGATTGTCTCTAAGTCTGCTACAGCAGCTTGAGAATCAAGAGGGGGAGGGATGAGAAGAAAAGCTAGTAAAAACAAGATAAAAGGAGCCAGTCAGATGCCTGAGGCTGTATACTCCTCTTGTATACTTTTTGGCTTTTGTAATCTATGTTTGCCTCCTGTGTCCACCAACTGCCCAGATAGCACCACTGATAAGGTCCCCCTCTCCTTTTTCTTTTGTCTCTCAACCCCCTACCATCCCAGCCATAAAAGGAGGCCAATGCCAAGATTAGGGGCTCAGCCTTTGGAGGTGACTCCCCTGGGCTAGCACGAGTGTGCAATAAACAGCCTTTTCTGATTCCTTGAGTGCATGTGGCTTGTCCCTTCCTGGGAGCCAAGTATTTGCTGTAACACAAGGACTTCTTTTTGGGGCAGATCTTTCTTATTTGAATAAAACCCCACCTCCCTGCTACTTCCTCCACATTCTTTGGCTCTCCAGTAGCCTTTGGATATTTGAAGTCATTGCCCATTGACCCCAGCCTTTCCATGAACCCATTTTTCCCCCTCCAAATTAGATGTGCTTGCTGTGTTCAGCTGTTTATGCTATTGTGTGCTTTCCAGATCCCTTCTTCCTCAGTGTGTCCCAGGGGAGACATCTGGGGGTGATGGCCTCCAGATCTAATCTGGCCCACAAGGAGAAAACCAGAGTCATGCCCTCCCTTATCTCCCAGAATTGAAATCTGCTGTCTGGGCAAAGACTATGACATCCTGAGAAAGGATTGGGATAGAAGGTATGAAAACAAGGACTTGAAATAATTTCACCTTCCAACCTTGAGAAAGACTAGCTATCTTCTCTTCTCTCCTCTGTTTCATTTCATCTTTCACAGAGCCCAGGCTGTGCTGCAGTGCTCTGGGGTACCTTGAACAACAGCAGCAGGCTCCCCTCTCCTCTGTGCTGAAGCTCCAATGACACTTCTTACTTCTGAAAAATTCTATTGTGGAGTCAACAGAACTTTAACAAATAGAATGTTTTTCTTGGTATTTTTGGTTACTTCTACCCTTCCATCACTAGGCACCTTACCCATTCTGCCTTTATTCCCCCAGGAAAAGGAATACACAACAGAACACACATAATAAGCAAATTAAATTAGAGACTTTTGAATTTCAAATGCCTCAACTCTGGCATAAGACTAATTGACAGGTCCCAGGCTGGATTTCTTGAACTTGGGGAGATGGATGACCAGAGGAGAAGTGGGCCTCCATACTGATAGGTCCCTTCACAGGGACTCTATGTTCTGCTTCTTACTCCCTGGGCTGCTGGTGGGGAGGGGGGAGGGGTTGGAGGCATGGTGGTGGAGAGTTACAAAGAAAATTTTGGTAAAAAATCTTAAAATTCTCAGAGTAGAGTGGGAACAGAAGAGAGGTTTGCTTGTGCCCAAGAAGGCCTGATGGAGATCCCTATAGATGTGTCCATCCTGGAGTGAGGGAACATTTCCTGGGCAGTTGAGGGTGGCATGGCCTAGAGGGTAGATGTGAGGGGATCATAATTAGGGTATAGTGAGGAGACAGTTGTGACCTGCCTGGATCAGTTACAAGAAAGGTGAGCAGAGTGTCTCAGGATGGACCATGATGCCAAGCATCCCTTGGCAATCTCTCATCTCTCCTGCGGAATTATGGGGGGACCTGAAGTTGGTGCAGTGTGTTCCCGTCTCTCTAGAATGTGGACTTCCAATTGATGTTAGCTCACTTCAGAACACTAAAGTGGTTTATTACACACTTGAGTTAATAAATTGAAAATAATGTCCACTATGTATTTAGTAATAAATAGCCTCTCGTTTTGAGTTAAAATGCCCATTGTAGGTAGGAGAAAGATGAAAAATATTGCCATGCAACTAAACAACACACAGTAAACCCATTTTCCAAATGGCCATGTCCTATATTTCAACATAAGTGCTAACATAATGAAGACTGGAGAAAAAATATATGAGTTTTTTATTCATCCATCCATTCATTCAACAGATATTTATGGAGCATTTATTATGTCAGAAAATACAGTGACTAATAAAATAGACTAAGTTGTTAAGCAACAACTGCATTGAAATTTCATCTTTCAGTGTATAACCATATCTTCAGGAGAAAACTCCACAGAGACCTCATGGTCAATGATGCCAAGGAGAATAGCTTTAAATGTTTCTCTTTGTATTTACCATTGACCTTTCCCTCCAGGTGTGCCCACATCCATCACTCTTAAGGAATGGGGTGGCTCCCAAATCATACTTGACATTCTAAGGGTTTTGAGATATAATTCATATGCCTTTTTTGTACCTTTTTGAAGTGTACAATTCAGTGGTTTTTAGTATATTCATGGAGTTGTGCAACAATCATCATAATTGATTTTAGAATATATTCACCACTCCCCTCCAAAATAAACCACTGTACCCATTAGCACTCACTGTCATTTTCTCCTACCCACCCATCCCTTGACAACCATGAATCTACTTTCTGTCTCTATAGATTTGCATATTCTGGATATTACATGTGAATGGAATCATATAAGTGGATCTTTGTGACTGGCTTCTTTCACTTAGCATAATATTTTCAAGGTTTATCCATGTTGTAGCATGTATTGCTACTTTATTCCTTTTTTATGGCCAAACAATATTACATTGTAATGGATTTACCACATTTTACTTACCCATTTATCAGTTGAGGGACATTTGGATTGTTTCCATTCATTGGCTATTATGAAAAATGTTGCAATGAATGTTTATTTACAAGTTTCTTGGGTGTATACATATGAATTTTGCTGAGTTATATGGTAACTCTATATATAACATTTTGAGGAACTTCTAGACTATTTTTCAAAGTAGTTGCACCATTTTATATTCCCAAGAGCAATCTACAAAGTTTCCAAATTTTTCCACATCCTTACCAACATTTGTTATTGTCTATCTTTCTGATTATAGTCATCCCGTTGGGTGTAAAGTGGTAGCTCATATGATTTTGATTTGGCTAATGATGGTGAACATCTTTTAATATGTTTATTGGCTATTTGAATAACTTTAAAGAAATGTCTGTTTATATGCTTTGCGTATATTTAAGTTGGGTTATTTATCTTTTTATTACTAGCATACTTCATTTTATTGTGCTTTACAGATATTACATTTTTTATAACTTAAAGGTTTGTAGCAACTCTGCACTCAACAATTCTATCTGCAGTATTTTTCCCAAAGCATTTGCTCACTTTATGTCCCTGTGTCACATTTTGGTAATTCCTTCAGTATTTTAAACTTTTTCATATCATTATATTTGCTATGGTGATCTGTGATCTGTGATCTTTGATGTTACCATTGTAATTGTTTTGGTGCATCATAAACAGCACTCATATGAGATGGCAAACTTAATAAATACCCTGATCTTCTGACTACTTTACTGAATGGCTGTTCTCCCATCTCTCTCCCTCTTCTTAGATTTCCTTATTCCTTGAAACAGAACAACATAGGAATTAGGCCAATTAATAATCCTACAATGGCCTGTAAATGTTCAAGTGTAAGGAACATTTAAATCAAAATCACTTTAAATCAAAAGCTAGAAATGGCTAAACTTAGTGAGGAAGGCATGTCAAAAGCTAAAATAAACTGAAAGTTAGGTCTCTTTCCCGAAACAGTTAAACAGGTTGTGATGCAAAGGAAAAGTTCTTGAGAGAAATTAAAAGTTCTATTGCAGTGAACACCACTCAAATGATAAGAATTGTGAAACAGTTCTGATTACTGATATGGAGAAAGTTTTAGTGGTCTGGATAGAAGATCAAACAAGCCATAATATTCCCTTGAGCCAAAGTCTAATCCAGAGTAAGGCCATAACTCTCTTCAATTCCGTGAAGGCTGAACATGGTGAAGAAATTGCACAAGAAAAGTCTAAAGCTTGCAGAGGTTGGTTCATGAGATTTAAGAAAAGAAGCCATCTCCATAACATAAAAGTGCAAGTGAAGCTGCAAGTATTGATGTAGAAAGATCTAGCTAAGATAATTAAAGGAAGTGGCTACACTGAACAACAGATTTTGAAAGTAAGTGAAACAGTCTTATATTGGAAGAAGATGCCATCTAAGGACTCTCATAGCTAGAAGGAGAAGCCAATACCTGCGTTCAAAGCTTCAAAGGACAGGATGACTTTCTCATTAAGGACTAACGCAGTTGGTAACTTGAAGTTGAAGCCAATGCTCATTTGCCATTTCTAAATCCGAGGGCCCTTAAGAATTATGCTAAATCGACTAAGCCTCTGCTCTATAAAAGGAAGAACAAAGGCTGGATGACAGGATGTCTGTTTACAACATGGTTTACTGAATGTTTTAAGTCCACTATTGAGACCTATTACTCTGAAAAAAAGAAACAAAAAAAGATTTCTTTCAAAGTGTTACTGCTCATTGACAATGCACCTGGTCACCCAAAAGCTCTGATGAAGATGTACAATGAGATTAACATTGTTTTCATGCCCGCTAACACAACATCCATTTGGTAGCCCATGGATCAAGGTGTCCTTTAATCTTTTAAGTCTTATTATTTAAGAAATACATTCTGTGAGGCTGTAGCTGCCAAAGATAGTGATTGCTCTGATGGATCTGGGTAAAATAAATTGAAAACCTTCTGGAAAGGATTCACCACCCTAGATGCATTAAAGACATTCATGACATGGGAAGAGGTCAAAATATCAACATTAACAAGACTTTGGAACAAGTTGATTCAAAGCTGATTCCCCATGGATGGCTTTGAGAGGTTCAAGACTTTGGTGGGGGAAGTAACTGCAGATGTGGTGGAAATAGCAAGATAACTAGAATAAGAAGTGGAGCCTGAAGATGTGACCAAATTTTTGCAATCTCATTACAAAACTTGGATGGATGAGGAGTTGCTGCTTATGGGTGAGCAAAGATGGTTTCTTGAGGTGGCACCTACTCCTGGTGAAGATGCTGTGGAAATTGTTGAAATGACAATGGTTTTAGAATATTACATAAACTTAGTTGATAAAGCAGTGGCAGGATTTTAGAGGATTGACTCCAACTTTGGAAGAAGTTGTACTGTGGGTAAAATGCTATCAAAGGACATCTCATGCTACAGAGAAATCAGGAAATGAGGAATCATTTTATGTGGTAAACTTTATTGTTTTCATAAGAAATTGCCACTGCCACCCCCAACTTTCAGCAACCACTACCCTGATCAGTCAGCAGCCAGCAACATGGAGGCAAGACTCCTCACCAGCAAAAAGATTGCAACCTGCTGAAAGCCCAAATGATGGTTAGCATTTTTAGCAAATAAGTATTTTTAACTAAGGGAAATACATTTTTAAGGCATAATTCCATCTCACATTTAATAGGTTGTAGTATAGTGTAAACATAATGTTTTCATGTACCGAGAAAACAAAAGAAAATTAATTTGAGTTGCTTCATTAGGTTGTTTGCTTTATTGTGGTGTTTTGGAACAGAACCAATTATACCTCCAAGATATGCCTCTATTGAGCTGTGTTTTTCATATATTCTAGGTAAAAGTCCTATAAATTCCTATTAGATATATGATTTGTAAATATTTTCTTTCATTTTGTAGGTATCTTTTGAAACACAAAAGTTTTAAATTTTAGTCAAGTCTAATTTATGTGTTGTTTTTTCCTTTGTCACTTCATAGCATAGTTTCTTTTTTTTTTTAAATTTTTTTTTTTTTTCAACGTTTTATTTATTTTTGGGACAGAGAGAGAGACAGAGCATGAACGGGGGAGGGGCAGAGAGAGGGAGACACAGAATCGGAAACTGGCTCCAGGCTCTGAGCCATCAGCCCAGAGCCCGACGCGGGGCTCGAACTCACGGACCGCGAGATCGTGACCTGGCTGAAGTCGGACGCTTAACCGACTGCGCCACCCAGGCGCCCCAAGCATAGTTTCTTAATCTTAAAAAAAAAAAACCTTTTGAAGGCCAGTTATCCCTACAGAGATTATAGTAAGATTTTTTAAATGTGGTATTAAAGATGAAAGCACTGTTTAATTTTTTAGCTTAGAGGTAAATGGTTATGGTTACATGGAAAGAGAATGTTTTGCTGCATTAGTGTCACAAAATGCTAGCTCTCTTTCTACTAAATATCAGATACAGCCTCATTGAAGATATGTTTTTTTTTTTAATTTTATTTTAATATTTTTAAAATTTACATCCAAATTAACGTATAGTGCAACGATGATTTCAGGAGTAGATTCCTTAATGCCCCTTACCCATTTAGCCCATTCCCCCCTCCCACAACCCCTCCAGCAACCCTCAGTTTGTTCTCCATATTTATGAGTCTCTTCTGTTCTGTCCCCCTCCCTGTTTTCATATTATTTTTGTTTTCCTTCACTTATGTTCATCTGTTTTCTCTCTTAAAGTCCTCATATGAATGAAGTCATGATTTTTGTCTTTCTTTGACTAATTTCACTTAGCATAATACCCTCCAGCTCCATCCACGTAGTTGCAAATGGAAAGATTTCATTCTTTTTGATTGCCGAGTAATACTCCATTGTATATATATACTACATCTTCTGTATCCATTCATTCATCGATGGACATTTGGGCTCTTTCCATACTTTAGCTATTGTTGATAGTGCTGCTATAAACATTGTTGATAGTGCTGCATGTGTCCCTTCAAAACAGCACACCTGTATCTCGTGGATAAATTCCTAGTAGTGCAATTGCTGGGTCGTAGGGTAGTTCTATTTTTAGTTTTTTTCAGGAACCTCCATACCGTTTTCCAAAGTAGCTGCACCAGCTTACATTGCCAACACAATGCAAAAGAGATCCTCTTTCTCCACATCCTTGGCATCTGTTGTTGCCTCAGTTGTTAATTTTAGCCATTCTGACAGGTGTAAGGTGATATCTCATTGTGGTTTTGATTTGTATTTCCCTGATGATAAATGATGTTGAGCATTTTTTCATGTGTCAGTTGGCCATCTGGATGTCTTATTTGGAGAAGTGTCTAGTCATGTCTTTTGCCCATTTCTTCACTGGATTATTTTCTTTTTGAGTGTTGGGTTGGATAAGTTCTTAATAGAATTTGGATACTAACCCTTTATCTGATATGTCGTTTGCAAATATCTTCTCCCATTCTGTTGGTTGCCTTTTAGTTTTGCTGATTGTTTCCTTCACTGTGCAGAAACTTTTTATTTTGATGAGGTCCCAGTAGTTTATTTTTGCTTTTGTTTCCCTTGCCTTTGGAGACGTGTTGAGTAAGAAGTTGCTGCAGCCAAGATCTAAGAGGATTTTGCCTGCTTTCTCCTCGAGGATTTTGATGGCTTCCTGTCTTACATTGAGGTCTTTCATCCGTTTTGAGTTTATTTTGTGTATGGTGTAAGAAAGTGGTCCAGGTTCATTCTTCTGCATCTTGCTGTCCAGTTTTCCCAGCATCACTTGCTGTCTTTATTCCATTGGATATTCTTCCCTGCTTTGCCAAAGATTAGTTGGCCATACATTTGTGGGTCCATTTCTGGGTTCTCTATTCTGTTCCATTGATCTGAGTGTCTGTTCTTGTGCCAGTACCATACTGTCTTGATGATTACAGCCTTGTAGTACAGCTTGAAGTCTGGGATTGTGATGCCTCCTGCTTTGGTTTTCTTTTTCAAGATTGCTTTGGCTATTCAGGGCTTTTCTGGTTCCAAAGAAATTTTAGGATTATTTGTTCTAGCTCTGTGAAGAATTCTGATGTTACTTTGATAGGGATTGCGTTGAATATGTAGATTGCTTCGGGTAGTATCGGCATTTTAACAATATTTGTTCTTCCTATCTAGGATCATGGAATCTTTTTCATGCTTCTTCAATTTGTTTCATAAGCTTTCTATACTTTTCAGTGTATAGATTTTTCACCTCTTTGGCTAGATTTATTGCTAGGTATTTTGTGGGTTTTGGTGCAACTGTAAATGGGATCAATTCCTTGATTTCTCTTTCTGTTGCTTCATTGTTGGTGTATAGGAATGCAACCAATTTCTGTGCATTGATTTTATATCCTGCAATTTTGCTGAATTCATGAATCAATTCCAGCAGTTTTTTGGTGGAATCTTTTGGGTTTTACATATAGAGTATCTTGTCATCTGCGAAGAGTGAAAGTTTGACCTCCTCCTGGCTGTTTTGGATACCTTTTATTTCTTTGTGTTATCTGATTGCAGAGGACAAAAGACTTCCAATACTATGTTGAGTAACAGTGGTGAGAATGGACATCCCTGTCTTGTTCCTGACCTTAGGGGGAACACTCTCAGGTTTTCCCCATTGAGGATGATATTAGTGCTGGGTTGTTCATATATGACTTTTATGATCTTGAGGTATGATCCTTCTATCCCTACTTTCTTGAGGGTTTTTATCAAGAAACGATGCTGTATTTTGTCAAATGCTTTCTCTGCATCTATTGAGAGGATCATATGGTTCTTGTCCTTTCTTTTGTTGATGTGATGAATCCCATTAATTGTTTTGTGGAAATTGAACCAACCCCGCATCCCAGGTATAAATCCCACTTGGTGGTGGTGAATAATTTTTGTAATGTATTGTTGGACCCGGTTGGCTAATATCTTGTTGAGGTTTTTTGCATCTGTGTTCATCGGGGAAATTGGTATATAGTTCTCCTTTTTAGTGTGGTCTCTGTCTGGTTTTGAAATCAAGGTAATGCTGGCTTCATAGAAAGAGTTTGGAAGTTTTCCTTCCATTTCTATTTTTTGGAACAGCTTCAAGAGAATAGGTGTTAACTCTTCTTAAATGTTTGGTAGAATTCCCCCGGAGAGCCACCTGGCCTTGGACTCTTGTTTTTTTTGCAGATTTTTGGTTACTAATTCGATTTCTTTACTGGTTATAAATCTGTTCAAATTTTCTATTTCTTCCTGTTTCAGTTTTGGTAGTGAATATGTTTCTAGGAATTTGTCCATTTCTTCCAGATTGCCCATTTTGTTGGCATATAATTGCTCATAATATTCTTTTATTATTGTTGTTATTTCTACTGTGTTGGTTGTGATCTCTCCTCTTTCATTCTTGATTTTATTTATTTGGGTCCTTTCCTTTTTCATTTTGATCAAACTGGCTAGTGGTTTATCAATTTTGTTAATTCTTTCAAAGAACCAGCCTCTGGTTTCATTTATCTGTTCTACTGGTTTATTGGTATTGAAAACATTAATTTCTGCTCTAATCTTTATTGTTTCCTGTATTCTGCTGTTTTTGGGTTTTATTTGCTGTTCTTTTTCCAGCTCTTTAAGGTGTAAGATTAGGTTGTGTATCTGAGATCTTTCTTCCTTCTTTAGGAAGGCCTGGATTGCTATATACTTTCCTCTTATGACCATCTTTGTTGCATCCCAGAAGTTTTGGATTGTGGTGTTATCATTTTCACTGACTTCCATATACTTTTTAATTTCCTCTTTAACTGATTGGCTATCCCTTTCATTCTATAGTAGGATGTTCTTCAGTCTCCAAGTATTTGTTACCTTTCCATTTTTTTTCTTGTGGTTGATTTCAAGTATCATAGCATTATGGTCTGAAAATATGCACAGTATGATCTCGATCTTTTGTACTTACTTAGGGCTGATTTGTGTCCCAGTATATGGTCTATTCTGGAGAACGTTCCATGGGCACTTGAGAAAAATGCATATTCTGCTGCTTTAGGATGAAATGTTCTGAAATATATCTGTTAAGTCCATCTGGTCCAATGTGTCATTCAAAGCCATTGTTTCCTTGTTGATTTTTTGATAAGATGATCTGTCCATTGCTGTGAATGGGGTGTTGAAGACTCCTACTATTATGGTATTACTATTGATGAGTTTTTTATGTTTGTGATTAATTAATTTATATATTTGGGTTCTCTCACATTTGGCACATAAATGTTTACAATATTAGGTCTTGGTGGATAGACCCCTTGATTATGATATAATACCCTTCTTCATCTCTTGATATGGTCTTTATTTTAAAATCTAGATTTTGTGATATAAATATGGCTACTCCGGCTTTCTTTTGTTGACCATTAGCATGATAGATGGTTCTCCCTCCCCTTATTTTCAATGTGAAGGTCTCTTTAGGTCTGAAGTGGGTCTCTTGTAAACAGCATATAGATGGATCTTGTTTTCTTATTCATTCTGTTACCCTATGTCTTTTGATTGAAGCATTGAGTCCATTGACATTTAGAGTGAGTACTGAAAGATATGAATTTATTGCCATTATGATGCTTGTAGAGTTGGAGTTTCTGGTGGTGTTCTCTGGTCTTTTCTCATCTTTTGTTGCTTTTGATATATATATATATATATATATATATTTCATCTTTTCTCCCCTCAGAAAGTCCCCCTTAAAATTTCTTGCAGGGTTGGTTGAGTGGTCACAAACTCCTTTAATTTTTGTTTTTCTGGGAAACTCTTTATCTCTTCTATTTTGAATGACTGTCTTGCTCGGTAAAGAATTCTTGGCTGCATATTTTTCTGATTCAGCACACTGAATATATCCTGCCACTCCTTTCTGGCCTGCCAAGTTTTTATGGATAGGTATGCTGCAAACCTGATCTGTCTTCCCTTGTAGGTTAGGGACTTTTTCCCCTTGTTGCTTTCATGATTCTCTCCTTGCCTGAGTATTTTGTGAATTTGACTATGATATGCCTTGTTGATGATCGTTTTTTGTTGAATCTGATGGGGGTCCTCTGTTCTTCCTGGATTTTGATGTCTGTGTCTTTCCCCAGGTTAGGAAAGTTTTCTGCTATGATTTGTTCACATAATCCTTCTACCCCTATATCTCTCTCTTCATCTTCTGGGACCCCTATGATTCTGACGTTTTTCCTTTTTAATAAGTCACTGATTTCTTTAATTCTTAAATCGTGCTCTTTTGCCTTAATCTCCCTCTGTTTTTCTGCTTAGTTATTCTGTATAAGTTTGTCCTCTATATCACTTATTCTCTGTTCTGCCTTGTCCATCCTTACCACGGCTGCATCCATCCGTGATTACAGCTCAGTTATAGCACTTTTCATTTTATTCTGGCTATTTTTTGCTTCTTTTATCTCTGCAGAAAGGGATTCTAATCTATTTTTGACTCCAGCTAGTGTTCTTATTATCGTGATTCTAAATTCTGGTTCAGACATCTTGCTTGTATCTGTGTTGGTTAAATCCCTGGCTGTCGTTTCCTTGTGCTCTTTCTTTTTGGGTGAATTCCTTCATTTTGTCATTTTGACAGTAGAAAAGGAATTAATGAGGTAGAAAAAAATGAAATTAAAAAAATTAAAATTAAAAAATATTAAAATTAAAAATTAAACACACACACACACACATACACACACAAAGTGAATAGATGATGCTAGATCCTAGGTGTGTTTTGGTTTGTGTTGAAAGTGGTTTGACACATTAGAGAAAAGAAGAGGGAGGGGATAAAAAAAAAAAAGGGAAATCCTTTGAGAATTTGAAAAAAATGAATACACTGAAGTAGACTAATGTGAGAAGATGGGAGTAAAATAGAATTCGAGAAAATATACACAAAAGTAAAGATTATAGTAGAAAAAAAATTAAAGAAAAATATTTTTAATAAAAAATTAAAAATTAATAAGAATTTTTTCGTTTTCTGTATTTAAGAAGAAAGAAAAGAAATGAAAAAGGGAAAAAATATAAAAAAAGGAAAAGAAGAAAAAAAAGAAATAGTTTGAAAATTTGAAAAAGTGGATACACTGTTGTATACTAAAATAAAATGATGGAAGTAAAATAGAATTTGAAAAAAAATTACATAAAAGCAAAAAAATATAGTAATGAAAATTAAGTAAGAATATATTTAATAGAAATTCAAAGTAAAAATGAATTTTTTCTCTTTGTGCATTCAAAAAAAAGAAAAGAAATGAAAAAGAGACAAAAAAAGGAAATTGTTTGAAATTTGGAAAGGTGAATACACTGAAGTAGACTAAAATAAAATAATGGAAGTAAAGTAGAATTTGAAAAAAAATTTACACAAAAGTAAAAAAATATAGTAATAAAAATTAAAGACAGATGTTTTTCATAAAAATTGAAAATAAAAATGATTTTTTTCTCTTTCTGTGTGCAAGAAAAAGAAAAGAATTGTAAAAGAGAAAAAGAAAAAAGAAAAATAAAAGAAAGAAAATTGAATAGATGAACCTGCTAACAGATTGAAGTAGGACTTAAATTACTTCGTGTTCTTCTAGAAGTCAGTCTATGTAGCTCTATAGTCCATAAATTAAGCCGGCGGTGAGACTTGTGTTCTTGAAGAGGGAAGCTGGACCAGTTGGGCCAGGCTTGGTGTAACAGCTCTGCTCTCCACTAGATGGCGCTGCTAGCCTACTGGAGTGGGTTGTTGCAGAGCTCATGGGTGCGTTTGTGCATGAGTGGGAGTGGTGAAAATGGCGCCACCCAGCTACCCAGTCTGTTCTCCCAGATCAGCAATCGCGCACCTGTCTTCTGTCTTCAGCTGTGGTCCACTCCCCACTTTTTCACTCTCCGTGACCAGGCCCCAGGCAGTACCTCTCTCCCAAGTTTTGTCTCAGTTGTGGCTGTTTTCTCTGGCCCCTTACTTCTGCAGGACTGCGGCTTTGACCCGTTCTGCCCCTCTGTGGGAGGGTCTCATGGAGCAATGGCCTAATGAGCAATGGCTGAATATCAGCTGTACCCAGGAATGCCCAATGAACCCTGTTGTTGCTGGTGCCCCAAGACTGTAGCCAGGTGCCTGCCCACCCCAGAAAAAGTTCGCGAGACAGTGTAGCAGCAGTGTTTCAGGGATCATGGAAAATTGCAACACACATCTGGCATCAGGCTTCACCCTTAACAACCTTGCCCCAGCACCAGCGAATGTGGCCACCTTCTGGGGTCTGCTGAGACCAGGTGGCTTCAACAGTCTGTACCAAATGTCCTTCCAGCAGTGGAACCGCTTTTCCCCATGTGGCCTGCAAACCTCCCGGACCCTACGCTGTTCCTGGGGATTTGCCCTTCCCACCAGAGCACTGCCAGGTATTGAGCTGCAGAGTTGCAGCCTTTGCGCTCCCCTTGTTTATAGTCTTAATGGAATTTAAACCCTCTCCTTTCTCCCATTTTAGTTTAGTCCCTGTGTTTGTTTCCAATTTTCCACTTTCTCTCCATCTGCTTTTGGGGAGGGGTGCTTTTCCCGTATTCTCCCCCCCCTCCCCAGTCTCCATCATCTCTCTATCTGCAAAAGTGGTTCCCTACTCCCCACGGCTTCTCGCTCCCCAAATTCACCTCTCTGTGCCATGTACCTGCTGAATTCTGTGGTTCAGGTTGTGCAGATTGTTGTGTTAATCCTCCAATCAGTTTTCTAGGTGTGTAGGATGGTTTAGTGTTGGTCTGCCTGTATTTCATGGATGTGAGACACCCAAAAAGCTTCCATGCTGTTCTGCCATCCTGGCTCCTCCCAAAGATATGTTTTATAGAAAACTTTTATGACAATATATGAGCATTCATGTTAGAATATTTCCATCATATTATCATGCAGGAAAATAGTGGCTGTGATATACATTATTGGGCAAGGTTACATTTTCTATCTGTTAATTTTACCTGATTCTTGGAGAGTGGGGTCAGGGTCCTGTGAATGGGGAAGAAAGCTTTTTGTGTTATTAGGAGGCTATTTGTGAGAAGCATTCAGGAGGTCAGCTTTCCTTTTCTGAATTTACCAACATGAGGTAAAGCAAGCTTTGAAAATCTTTGGAAGAAAAGAAAACCATAAAATCCTGTCAGCTCTGGACAGCCAAGAGCTCTCCTGGCAGAGTAATGGGTCTGCTCTCAAGCAAGGGACTGAGGTTTGTCTGTGATGTTGTTTCTTTTCTCATTCTGCAAAATCAAAGTTACCAACATTTGGTGGTTTTTGCCATAAATCAAGCTATAGAACAAATTGGGCCAGCCTGAATTTTCTAGGTTCACTAGGATCAGAGATCATTTTTTGGACTTGGTTATTGAGATGGAAAAGTGAAAAAAAAAAAAGATAAAATAATGAATGAGTTCAAAAGTTTAATGAAACGTTCTGTCCTATCCATTTGTCATGGACTGAATTGTGTCCCTCCAAACTCATGTGTGGAAGTCCTAACCCCAGAACTTCAGAAAGTGACTGTATTTGGAGATCAGGTCTTGAAAGAGGTAATTAAGTGAAAATGAGGTCATTGGGGTGGGCTCTAATCCAACACAATTTATGTTCTTTCAAGAAAGGATATTAGGACACAGACACACACAGAGGGAAGACCACATGAGGACAAAGGGAGAAGGTCATCTGCAAGTTAGTGAGGAAGGCCTCAGAAGAAACGTCCCTGCCAACACGACGATCTCAGATGCCTAGCCTCCAGAACCGTGAGAAAATAAATTTCTCTTATTTAAGTCACCTAGTCCTTGGTACTTGCTGTGGCAGCACCAGCAAACTAATGCACCATTTATTTTCATCAACTTTTGTGAAAAGAATATATTTTCCTCTTAGAAATGAGGAAAATATATAGTATTGAGAATGAAAATTAGCTTGTATGTGACCACTATTTTTTGCTTCAAGCAAAACTATTTATCTTTCTAGCTAACATTTGTATAGCATTTATAAAAACTTTTAGTTTTATCTTCACAGTTGATCATTTTTAATGTCATTATTATTAGCTATAGTTTGCACAGGAGGAAGCTGAGAAACTTCCCTAAGAAATTCATCCAGTAAATAGTAGAGAAAGGCTTGCACCCTGTTCTTTGGACTTGAACCCCCTTTTCCCTCAGGTCAAAACTGTATTCCTGGAACTTATGGCTTCTTAAGTTCTGGGAAAGGCACCACAAGTTGAAATGATGTAAGTCTAATCTAATTTATATTATATGCATATATATATACATATACATATATATTTTAACATTTATTTATATTATAATGGAAGTTATAATACAGACCAAGTGCTTGATTTTCAAATTATTATAAAAAGAACAAAAATACCATATGTGATCAAGTCTGTTATATACCTAGACAGTATACAGTGAAAATAGGAGTATAATATCTTCTCTTATAAAACTTAATTTAATTTTTAATATAATCCCAAGAGAGGTCTGCACAGAATGGGATGAAGGGCTAGAGGTTTTGTGGATACAGCTGGAGATTTCTGGTTTCCAGAGGTTTTGCTTGAGGCTGAGGGCTATAATGACCCATGGGAGAGATGCTATAGAGGGTAGGGAAGGTCTCTTGAGTCTCACACTAGGACACTGTGTCTTCTCATCAGGATTCTTCAGAAGGAGGTGTGATGGCTGGGGTGTCTGTGTGGGTAACATTGTAGGCAGAAGTCCATGCGGGAATTTATGGTTGAGCTCTTGTTTGTGGAGGGAAGCCTTATCTGTCCTTTGCTCTCAGAGTTAGCCAAAGGATCAGCAGCAGGCCCAGGCTACTTTGCTATATAAAGCTGTTTCTCACCCGTAGAAAACAAGTGCTCAGCACAAAAAAAAAAAAAAAAAAAAAGCAGGGCTCAAGAAGGAGCTTGTGTGCAGCAGGATCCCTCTGCATAAGGATGAAACATTCCAAACCAAAGCCTCTCTGAAAAACTCGCTCCTGCTTTGCAGAGAAGACAGGATAATCAGTGAACTGCTTTCCCTGATGGCCAGGGTCCCACCCAAGGTTGCCCATAGCTGCCCAGTTTCCTGATGATCTAACAACAGTGAGTAGTAGCTTGTTTTCCCTCTTTCAAGTTATCTTGGTCACAATGGATATGAAATTTAGAGCATCTGTGTAGGGAGTCTTTGGCCATCTGTGTCTAGTCCTCATAAAGCAGGAAGCATTATTTTGCTTTGTTTTGTTTCGTTTTGTTTTGTTTTTGAGAAAGTCCTTGTCCTAATCCTGCAGCTGGAAGGAAGGATGGCTGTTGTTATTTTTAGAGGGTCAATGAGTGTGTAGGTGTATGTGTAGACCATGGCCCAAGTTGGGATCCGCAAATGGCTTCCCATTATGGTGAGCAATTTTTCCGTGGAGCTCCAGCATTCTTCTGGGCCCTGTAATGAGGAATATAACCTTGATGCCTATTTAGAAATTTAGATGGAACAGTGATTTGTCATGTCACCTTTTTCCTCTGTCCTGTTGAGAAGTTTTGCAATAGTTAAGCTAGAAGAGAAATGTAGAGCTTCATGACAAGGAGTTCACTCAGTCACAGTCTTCACAATTCTTTTTACTCCATCTTTTCTTTTTTGTTAATGTTTATTTATTCTTAAAAGAGAGACAGAGCATGAGTGAGGGAGGGGCAGAGAGAGAGAGAGTGAGAAACAGAATCCGAAGCAGACTCCAGGCTCCAAGCTATCAGCACAGAGACTGATGCAGTGTTTGATCTCACCAGCCATGAGATCATGACCTGAGCCAAAGTTGGTTGCTTAACCAACTGAGCCACCCAGGCCCCCCTCCATCTTAAATAAAAACAAAACCAAAAAAACCAAAAATAACAAAAAACCCTCTAAAAAGTGGTACAGACTACTTTAAAGCTATTTGTAATTTTTCTAAATTTTCCCCTCCTCTCCTCTTTCATCTCTATCCCTATCTATCATCTATCTATCTATCTATCTATCATCTATATCTATTTTCTATTTTTCTATTTGTTTAAATTTGAGAGGAAACCAGAGAGTCATGGATGTCTCACACCCTTACATTTTCAGTGGGGAAATTTGTCTCTTACTTGCTGTGAAAAATCTCACTGCATTGATCTTTTGATAGATATTTGGGCCTGAGACAAGTGGCTCATTTGGGTCTTATTTTCTGTAGACCTGATGGAAAAAGAGTTGGATCCTAAAAAGGAAGAAAGAATATGAGATTGTTCTTTGAGAGCTGTCCTATGATATTGTTCAATTCAACTCCAGGTTTTCTGTGGAAAATGAGACCAGATTACACCTAGTAGGTGAGTACCCATTGTTTTCTCTTCAAAATTTCTCAAAGAAGGTGATCTTCTCCAGTGGTGTTGTAGCTTTTTCTTTTCTGAGGTTCAGATTTAGTATGTTTTGCTGTTTGCTTTTTAATGCTGACAAGCCAAGATTAGGTGTTACACTGAATTGAGCTTCTAATAATGTTAGCAAACCAGATTGTCAATCCCATTTTACACTTTTTCTCTGATCTAGGTAGGATGTTTCCTGGAAGTAAATATTTAGTTAGTCTGAAAGTTTAATTAAAGACATGTTTGATCTTTTTGATTTAATAATTTTCCAGTGAAATTGTCTTTTCCCAATACCTTATTGTCAGTGGGTAGGTTGGTACCTTTGACTGTCAGAAATTTTAATAGGCCCACAATCTCTGACTGGATTCTCATGAGAAAAAGTGCAGGAGAGACAGGAAATGGGACCTTGGGAGTCTGTTCTCATGACATGGAATCAGTGGAAACAATGGGATGGGTCCACTCTTTTTCAAATTTTCAGTTAACTTTCTTCTTTGATGATCTTTCTTTCTTCTGACCCTTCCACTCACCCCAATCCTCTCCTAGGGGTGGGAAGCAGGATATTTTCACAAAGCCTCTGTTCCTGTGAGGAGCCCATAATCTGTCTCTAGCCAAACTCTCATTTCCCAATCCAACTAGTCAGGTGCCCTGTGGACTTCTTGCAAGAATATCTCTGGATAGCCGAGGCTTTCCTCCCTGTTATATTAGAAAGGAATGATAAATAATCCTATAAAGTTCTAAGTTGCTGTTAAAAATATGACAACATAGGGGCACCTGGGTGGCTCAGTCAGTTAAGCATCTGACTCCAGCTCAGGTCATGATCTCCTGGTCTGTGAGTTTGAGCCCTGCGTCAGACTCTGTGCTGACAGCTCGGAGCCTGGAGCCTGCTTTAAGTCCCTCTGTCTCTGCCTCTCTCTCTCTCTCTCTCTCAAAAATAAACATTAAAGAATTAGAAAAGTATATATCACAACACAGAGGTGCCTGGGTGGTTCAGGCGGTTAAGTATCTGACTCTTGATTTCGGCTCAGGTCATGATCTCATGGTTTGTGAGTTCGAACCCCATGTTGGGCTCTGTGCTAACAGTGCAGAGCCTGCTTGGGATTCTCTCTCTTTTCCTCTTTCTTTACCTCCCCTGCTTGTGCTCTCCCTCTCTCAAGAATAAGTAAGTAAATAAACTTAAAAGAGTGTATAAACATATCACAACATATTAATGATTACTATATAATATAATTAATATAATAATATTAAACACCACTTGAAATATCAATTGTTCTTTTAATGTCAGTGAAGACCTCACCCAAACTGTTGAAGGTAACACTCTTTCTGGGGCAAAAGCTTTAATGTGGGCTAACTGTGATCTGGTAGGCTTGGAAGAGATGCTCAGCAACCAGGAAATTCAGGGTGTGAATGGAAGCTGCACCCACCGGAGAGAGCTGGCTAAGCAGGGAATTCAAGAATGTGGTCATTATTAACTTACATAGTGAGTGGTTTCTATAGCTGATAGGACACTGCAATGAGTCTTTTTATTGCTTTTTTAATCTCCCCAAATCACCTGGTTCCTACAGAGTGACTAGGGCTGTTCACTTGTGGTAGCTAACTAGTCAAGGTGGACTCAAAGGAGATAGCTTTCTTCATTCAGCATCCTAACTTATAGGCAGTTGTTCTCAGTAACCCAAGCTTCAATTCTTGACCTTCCAAGCACATTTTCACAATGGCTAACACTTCTTAATTTAAACAATACCCTATTAAGGAAACTCCACTTTTCTCCACCTCATTCATTTTGAGACCTACTTTGCAACATTATTTCAACATCACCCTTGAAGAAGCAAATGACTCCTCAGCTTCCATGCTTCTTGTCATGGATAGCTGTTATTTTTTGACTTTATCTGGCTCAGGCCTTAAGCTACAGTGTGTTTGAAAGACCACATTCAGGTGCTATCAACATGCTTTGCTAAACTAATATTGCTATGTAAAAATGCTTCAAATATACAGCTTCTTGCAGCTTAATCTTAATTGGTTTATACATAGTAGTTCAGGATGAAATCAATCACCCTCACTCTTTGATTTAGAATGCAATTTCTGATGCTTGAAAGAAAGATGTTTGCCTTTCCCTACCCTGAGAATAACATTCTTCTCCAACCAAGTGTCTGTGTAATCAATATCTGATAAGCAGCAGGGAATTTAGAGTGTTCAGAATACAGGTGAAAATTTAAGAATCTACAAAGATAGGTTTGCAAACCACCATTTAACTTGGACTCAGACAAGATGAAGAGAATTGTCCGTATTGTTTATCTTCTCTCCCCTACCTCCTCCTTCCCTATAATTTAATTTCACAAGTCAGTTTTATAGGGGAAGCTGCAAATTATCCTGAGGCCCCACATATATCTATGATCTTAACATGATGCACAAGAACATGCAACTTGTGCAATTTGGGAAACTCAATAGCAGGTTTTCAGAGAGTTTCCTAATTGTTTCCAGAAGGATATTATCATCTTCAGGTCAATGGAAAAACTAAAGTAAATGGAGGTAAACTTCCCTGCAGCCAAGTAAGTTTATTCTCCTGCTCAAATGATCCATGCACACTTTAAAACTGGAAAAGGAAAACCAGTGCATGTCTTAGCACTGCCTACTAATCCCAACTCAGATCTAATCACACTATAAGAATGTGCTTATTGGTATTCATATTCCTTGTTGAACTATATGTTCAAGGAAAAGTTTGCTCAACCAGATAAACGGGTTGGCCATAGAACAAAATACTTAGTCTAGCTAATTGGTTTTAACTTTATAAATTTATAACTCCTAGATTATTGCTATAGGAATATCACTAATAGTTATGAGTGGCTTATCGCTTGTAAAACCATATCAGTGGAGCTACAGGTGCAGAGCAAGTAAACCTGAGTGCCATTGCCACAGGCACAAGATATGCTTTGAAGAAAACTTTTTGAAACAATGTCCTCTGAAGCAAATTCCATCTCTCCTCTTCCATATCTTTTTAAGCATTTTCCCACCTCAAACTTGAAAAGAGAGAAAAGAAAGGAAATATACCAAAGTATACTGACTACACAGTTCTGTAAAAGCAAAAATGTTTTACATTCCACTAGGAAAAAAAATACAAATTAAGAAGCTTTTAGGATAATGGTATTTCATACAGACATTGACTCAATTTTTTTCCCTTAAACTGCAGAGAATCTAAAGACAGGATTTCTCACTTTTCCCAGTTGAACTATTCTACTCACCAAAGCAGATGCCATTACTGACCCGAAACTATTCTTTTAAAAGGAGTGATGTCATGGATGGTGGAGATGGTGGAATCAACAATGGGAGTGTGTCATGTTGCAAAAAAGTCTAGGAAAATCTTGAAGTGTTCTTTCAGATGCCTACCTTAGCCCTTGGCATGTATTGAAGAAGTTGTCAAAATGGGATCTATTTTGATATCCTGATAAAGTAGGGTTGGGAAAAGCACTTCACTCAAAAGTTCACTTTAGGTTATCATGGGATCTTAAACATAGATCCAAATTCAGGCCATGAGTACTTAAAACATTTTGCCCTAAGGAAGTCATCTAGACGTAGGATAACCAACAGTCTGTTTGCCCTGGCCTGAGGGATTTCCAAAGGATGAAGGACTTCCAGTGCTAAAACAGAAAGAGTTCCAGGCAAACTGGAGTGAGTTGGTTATTCTAAAAGGTCACTCATACTACTTACAATAAACTTTTCAGATTATAAAGGAAAGAAGTGAGTTAAAAATTCTCATGGAGAGCTCATAGAAGATAAGAGTGTGTCTGTGAGAAAAACTAAGCCAGAGTATGGTCATATCTACATATTTTAAGCAAACATACTTACTTTTTCTTTTTCTTTTTTCTTTCTTTCTTTCTTTCTTTCTTTCTTTCTTTCTTTCTTTCTTTCCAACACGGCCAGGTGTTCTGGAGTTACAGTAATACACAGAATTACGCAGTAATTCTGGAGTTACAGTAATACACAGAGCAGTTAGGGCCTGGCCATCACTGAGCTCTAGATAGCTGCCATTCACTCCTCTGGGAAAGGATTGTCTTTTGAGCTTTGGTTTTATTTCCACATGCACAATTTTCTTAAACAACTGGTGTTAGCAAAATTATTTACTCATTTTTGTTTGTTTCTTCATTTTTTGGACTGTCTTTATATAGAAGACAGAGTGATTTATTTTGCCAAAGAAAACCAAAAAAGGTATTATCTAGCCTGGCCAGACAATGGATTAATGGCCAGAAGATGTGAGTTCTAGCTCCTTCTGTGAATATTATGGCTCTCTGACTCATTGTCTTATCAGTATTACGGGATAAATAATACATGCCCTTTATTTCCTTGTGATACAGTGGATTTTTTTAAAAAAGAAACATTCATGAAAATGCATAATATGCTATATAAGTGTTCTCAAAAATACTGTATATGTGCAGTCATTAAGATTTCATGGAGAAAGTATATATAAATTGGATGTTAAAGAATAGGTAAGATTTTATTAAAGATTATTTCTTCTTGTAATGAGAAATTTGGAATCCTTCCTTTAGAAATTACAGAAAGATAAACATGAAATAGTCTTTCCACAAAGCACAACCAGTGTAAAAGCACTTTTCACTAGTCTTACTGTTACTCAGACAGAAAGTCTTGACAGGGATCTTGGTTATCACCTCCATTATGGAGGTGATGGCCGTCCTAGAATGGGCACACTTGGATTGTAACTTCTGCCCTCTGCTGGCCCAACATGCTTTCCTATGCCTCCATGAGCCCTCTAATTCTGGACTGCGAAGGACAGGACAGAGAGATCTGAAACAGGAAAAGCAGAAACAAACGAATTTGTGGGCTGCTGACTGAAGAGCATGGCAACATCTGGTCTTGGGCAGGAACTGCCTCTCTCCGGCCTCTTCAAGATTAATGGGAACAGTGGGCATCAGGCAAGGGCCTGCCTCCAGCTCAGAAGGTTCTGCTCCAACACCATTAATCTTTTCTTTTATGAACATTTGTGGAATAATTTGCAAAATAAAAAAAAAAAGATTCATAAAGAGGTTGTCATCTTTTATTATGGTCTAAACAACTGCTACCTCAAGTTCCAACAGAAGATGGGCTTCCTTCCCTTTCACCAGAGAGTAATTCAGTAATAAACAGTGGTGATTTGATTAAGGTAATTGCTAATAAGAGAACCAGAAACAAACAACTACCATGCTCTGAAGCCAAGGACACAGGGTGCCACCTCAAAGAGGCCCAGCTTAGGTGGGCTCACCAATCACTGCCCTGCCCTTGGAAGATAGTCATAATGACCCCCACACCATGGCTTGTGAGGGAAAGAAGAACTTTAATGTGAGAAAGTCTAAGTCAGACACTAGGAGAGCAATCAAGTATTGGCTTTCCCTTTTCTTTCCACAGTCCATATTCATAATTATTTCAAATGAGTGCCCTGAATCTCTGAGATTCTCCAATGATATTAGGGTTCGCAAATTGTTAACTCACACAATACGGTGAATAAAGTATGAAGATAGATGTATATATTCAGGCATTACTACATACAATACTTTTAGAGATGCGATTCTTCATTAGGTACACAACATGACTAATCACATGTACTACCTTAGCAGAGGGAACCTTCTATATAAATCCACCGTTTTATCAGATTTTTCTTTGTACTTTAATTTCTATACTGAGACTGTCCTTTCATCTAAAGTTTGCTTGTGGGGGGTGCCTGAGTGACCAAGTTTGTTGAGTGTCTGACTCTTGATTTTGGCTTAGGGCATGATCCCAGGGTTGTTGGATTGAGCCCTGCGTGGGGCTCTGCACTGAGTGTGGAGCTTGCTTAAAATTCTCTCTCTCTCTCTCTCTCTCTCTCTCTGTCTCTTTCTCCTTCAAAATAAAAATAATATTGATGTTTACATTTGGTCAATGGCTTTCTCAGCTTACTCAAAACAACTCTGCCTTTGTTTTCCACTAGTAAATTACTGTATAATTTTCAAGCATTTTGTTCTAGTTTTACAATGAACCAAAAAATTCATACAAATTATGATGAATTTTATTTTTGAGGAAGCAGTTTCAGAGATGTTAGAAGGTTTGCCAAAATTTGAATTTCAAAGATAGAAAGTTGTGCGTAGTTTGGAGCATAGTTCTTATTCCAAATTCTGTCTTTCTCAGCCTCTCACCTGTGCTAAATAGAACTCCATTTAGCATCTCTTTTTCTCCTTTCAGTTATAACATTATTATTGAGATTATTCAAAACAAAATCACCAATACAGATATTCCTAGTTTTTTAATCATTTAAACATGAGCAAATGACTTGGCCATTTTCCTCAATGTCTCCAATTTTAGTTGAGTAAACAAAAAGTATTTTGCATTGAACACTTGTCATTTTCAGGATATTTGGCTAAGCCCATTATTTACATGATCTCATGTCATTGCACAAGAACCCTGTGATGTAAGTAACTACTCTATAGAAGACAAAGACAAGGATTAGAAGGGCTAAGTACATGTTAACCTACAAGTGTCTGACTCAGAGTCAGTGATAGGTAGCCTTTCAGTGACAGAGGTCATCAGAATTAGACCCAGGCCTAATTCCTAGTCCTATCCTTGTTCAATAGGCTGTAATCAAGATGTTAGCTCTTTCTGGCAAGTCTGAAATTATAGTCCAGAAGATATTTCACACAAGGATGCTCTAGAGCTTCCTCAACCTGCATGAAGGCCTTCTAGCTTCCCCCTCTAGTACAGGTTTCCATAAAAAGCACTTGGGGTGCCTAAGATGAAACACCATTAATGCATGCCTTCATACTTCACTGTGTCACTTATGGCTTTGCCTAATAGCTTTCCTTTCTCTTTGGAGTCATTATTTATTTCTTTTTAACCCAAAATGAAGGAAGGCAACTGGAAGCTTTTATACTGTATGTAACTTGGGAGGAACTTTGCCTGTAAGCAGTGGTCCACTAGGAACTTCAGCAGGCTGTGCTGCTATAAGTTGAGGCAAAGCTTCTACAGTCCAGTTTGATAAAAATGTGCAGAGGTGTTAATGTGACTTGAGATTGGAATGTTTGCAAAGACCCTGTCAGGTTCCATCAGTGGTTCAAGCCTTATCTTGTGGGGGAATGCAGTATTGAAGCTTTCAACCAGCAGAGAAACATAATTTAAGCTGTTCTTGATTATGGTCACTCTGGAGAAGCTTGGAGGGTAGTTACATGAGAAAACTGAAGGCAGCTGGACAACCAAGTGGGTTATTCCAGTATTCAGAGAATTAGGGACACATATCTCAAACTCAGAAAGCAATAATAAGAATGCAAAAAACAGAGTAAAATTCAAACACCACCACAGTGATAAGATGTAGAAGATGAGAAAGAGAGGAGTCAGAGTTGATGGACGTTTCAATCCTGGATAACTTAAAAGAAGGAGAGACCATAAACAGAAAGGGCCAGGAACATATACAGTGACTGGCTTTGGCCACATAAGTTTGGGACACAAGCAAGGAACCCAGATGAAGATGTCCAATAGAAGGTTGAAATGGTCAACTGAGGAGAAAAGTGGTTGGGGTTCAGGTTGGGTAGTAATCTACATAGGGGTGAGCTAAGTTTCTAATGGTGAATATAATTGTTTGGGGACAGGATATAGGGGCAAATAATTCCAGATTCCTTTAAAAATCTTAGAGTTTCTCTGAGGTATGGTTCTTCTTTCACGGTGATGGTTAGTTCAGTGCAATGACTTTGTTACAAATAAGAATGTTAAAAAATCATCACTGTCCTTACATTAGCATTTGGGTCACACTTAATATGCACATGGCTTCTGATTAAAGCACATTCTGTATCTGTGAAAGAATAAGAACCCTGCAACACAGTTTCCTTACTACTTATTTTTCATTAAGAAACATTTAGTCTTTAACAGTAAAACAAATAACTATTCCATGCTTTTGAATGTCTGCATGATTGCTTTTACCTCCCCATATTGTTGATAATAAGCCTTACAGAATGGCTTCTCCAAATAAGCAAAAAACACCCAGCTGTTTAACCCTAAATCAAAGCCAAATTCATTTGAAAATGAGAGAGAAAAATTATCTTAGAAGCAAAGTTGACAGCCCCTCCCTTCTCAAGATCAAACGAGGTAAAGCGACTTTTAGTATTTTTGAACTCCATACCTTAATCACCCTGAGAATATAGGCAGCTGACGTTAGTCATGTCTAATTAAAATTGTTCTGTGCCATTTAGTTTCTAATGACTGCCACTGCATCGTTTCCCACATAGTGGTTAGTCAATTTGCCTCAATCTATCACCAAGCTTTCTCGATTAGTAGTAGTAATTATAACTACAAAGTCAATAGCAGTATCAAAGCAAGGTTAAGTAAACACCATAAAGTTATTAGGGAAGAAAAAAACTAAAAGCATAGCAATATCCATAGTCATACAGTAGAATCTGGATAGAACATAATCTCTTTAAAAAGATAGGAATTAAAAGTTGGGGAAAATGGAGGCAGATGTGATTGAGAGACTTTGCATAAGATGATGAAGTGGGACTGCCAACAGGCTCCAGACCTTTTGCCTCAAGGACATAAATTCAAAGTCATCCCCAAGGGGTGGAGGTGGAATATTTTCAGAAGGTTCTGAGTGATGGACCAAGACCAAGGAATGACTCTCTGCACCATTCTCACTGAGCTTTCCTGAAAGCAAGCCTGGTTGGAGAACAGAAACAAAAAGAAGTAAAAGTCTAGGTTACGAGCAAAAACTCTAATCAGTGTTTTTTTGCTAATGAGTTTATGTAAGGAGAGGAAATGAGATTGTGTTGACTTAGCCAACTCCTGCCATTTATTTGTGGGCATTTCTTAACCAAATCAAACTTCAGCCCCGGCCCTAGAAGGGCAAAGAAAAGGTACCATTGTCAGGCCACTCCCTGTTCTATTCTTTCCTGAACTGATAGAGAATTTCCTGCTCTGAAGTTATAAATCTCTTACTCCATGAGAATATTTAAAGTTGCTTAAATAAAGCTTAGTATCAATAAAGGGGCCTTGGACTTGAGCTCCTTCACACTCTCCATAGACTGATTCAGTGCTATTTGGTGACATGTATATGTGTGTTTGTGTTTGTGTGTACACATATACACACATATGAGGACTATATCTATTGGAGATACACACACACACACACAGACATACACACACACCATGGACTGAGAAAACTCATCTGAGTGCTGTAGACTAGTATCACATAGTTATCTGAACTTTTTTCAGTTTTCTATTACATTAGTTCCTTGGGAAGTATTTCTAGGCAGTAAGAAAAAACAATTAGCTTTATGAATTTAAATAGGATTAGCATGGACTGGCCTGGAGAATAAAACAATAACTCCCTCCCCACAAAAATGTTTTCTCTCTTTTTTTTCCTTCTCTGCACTCCTTAACAATGTTATGAATTCATTTCTTGTGTATCCAGTGATGCAGGTAACAGATGGCACATTTCTCTTCCCATCCCCACATTCTATTACCCAGAGGACTAGTCCTGAAGAAACACCAGGACTATTTGCTGAATGAAAAATTTAATACTTCTCTGTACATTATGTGCATTATTCTTCAGGAGTATAGAGAAGGGTCAACTCATCACCTGTTCATACATGTATATAGGTTGAGTACATATGTATACACATACATAACACACACATGATAAAACGTGTGTACATATGTATACACATACATAACATACACATGATAAAAAAAGCAAAACAAAAAACTCATTATTTTGACCATTTTTAAGCATGCAGGTTGATGGCATTAAATGCATTCACAATGCTGTGCAACCATAACTACCATGCATTTCCAGAACTCTTTTTATTTTGTAAAACTGAAGCTCTGTCCCCATTAAATAATAACTTCCCATTCCCCTCCCCACAACCCATGGCAACCCACATTTCACTTTCTGTCTCTGAATTTGACTACAGACCTCATATAAGTGGAATCATATAGTATTTGTCCTTTGTGCCTTGCCTATTTCATTCAACATAAGGTCTTCAAGGTTCATCCATGTTGTAGCAAGTGTCAGAATTTCCTTCATTTCTAAGGCTCAGTAATATTCCATTATATGTTTATGTCACATTTTGTTTAGACATTCATCTGTCCACTGCCTGCTTTTGTAAATAAAGTTCTTCTGGGCAGTCATGACTGTTGGTTTATACATTGTCTGTAGCAATGGTTACTGTGGCTAGGCAGAGTTGAGTAATTGTGACAGAACTTTATGAACCACAAAGCCAAAACTATATACTCTCTTGCTTTTTATAGGGAAAAAATGCAGATCCCTGTTATCAAGAACTTTAGAATAAGAAATTGTTTGGTCTGACATAGAGAAAAAAACATTTTAAAGGCCTCACACAGTCAAAATCTACCTCCTTCAGCAGTGCTCTCTGCATCCACCAGCTCAGCCAAGTGGCCATTCTTTACATTTGACCTGGAGTCTGTCCCTTTCATAATGGAACCCAATGTGACTTCCCAGTTCGAGTATAGGCAGCAAGTGCCTATTTGTAGTAATTTGAGGAGGTCTTTGCAAGCTCTCTCTGACCTCACCCCATCCCCTCTTGCTTTTTTCTTAGCCATATGAGAGTATCTGTGGCTTGCTATACAACCATGCAGAAAACACAGTAACTGGAGTAGAAGGAACCAAAGTGGGTAGAATTGGCTTTGCTCCCCAGGATGTTCCTTCACAGCTGTCCTTGCTCCATGCCTGCCACACATATTCCCCTGCCACCAATGCTCTGAGAACCTGTATCCACAACCATAGGCAGCTGTAAGGTGTGTGGGAGATGAAGGCCTTCTGTCCTCACTGTGCACAGAGCTTCCTGTGTGACAAGGGTGACCCTCCCTGGCTGTGAGTGTGCAGGGAGTCTGTTGGTCTAGGGGGGAGGCAGTGGCTTGAGAACCAGCTTGCCCCTGTGTTCACACCCCCTTAGAGGGTGAGATCTGTGAAATGGGATCCACAGTTCCAGGCCATTTGTGACAGATATTCCTAAACCTAGGTAGGCTTCTCTTAAGCTGATGAAAGAACCCTAAAAAAGAAGTTCTACTGCAAACTGCTTTAAGGAAAATTTACTTAAAAAGTGCATTTTTAAGGTATAATTCATGAATCAGAAGCTTTGGTGAAATTTCTTGCCAATTCAACCTGTAAGACATTTCCTAAATTAGAAAAGAAACTTTGGACTAAAGTTTGAATTCCAGGTGAACATTGTTTCATGGACACTCTTAATGAAATAGTAATCTTTGCTTGAGGAGAAAATGCCCTTATGCTGGGACTGGTTAATGGAAACATGTTAACTTTCCTATGAATGACTTTGTTTTTATCATTAATCATTTCTGTGAACAGCTGTTTCCTTAAAGACAAAGGAGTATTCTATAAAATGGCATCAGTTTTCTATCTCCAAGTGAGTTGGCCACTTACACACATTGACCATTCCACAGCCTCAGTCATTGAACCTCTCAGGACCTGAAATAGAGGATCCTTCATTTATAGTCTGCATTTGTTTTTAGGAAGCGTGTTCTCATTGTAGTTTTGCTATGGATGAAATCTGTACAAAGCATATGAAAGCAAAAGCACCAGGCTTCCTGATTCCCTCATCCAGAAGGCATTATGCTTCACTGGGACTCCTGATGGGCTATGTGGGGTCACCCAGGGCACACTCAACAGGCAGCCAAGTCTGGGTGTGGCTGAATCAACGTGCAAAGATGGTGATTCTGCTGCCATAGCTACCAATGTACAGTGGCTGACCAAAAGGGACAGTTAATTCCAGTAAGAATAACCCTACTTCTCTTTTCCACATTTGAAAATAAAAACTTCCCATTTCCCACTAGCCAGCAGGCTTCCATAACTAGATTCACCTACTTGAGTGATACATGCATTTTAAACTACTCTCCCTGAGGACTGAGGTGTTGGATGAGTTGTTCACGCTCTCTGAGCTACAGGTGCCATGCCCAGTGATGTGACTGGAAAGTCAGGGTAGGACTTTATTATATGTCTTCACACCTGTGAGTATAGCAAGTGTCTCAGAAACTCCAGGGTTTTATCAAATTCATTAGTTAGACTAGGAGTTGGCAAACTGCCCTCCAGGCCAAATCCATCTTGCTGCTTATGGACTAAATGGGTGATGGGCATTAAGGAGGGCACTTGTTGGGATGAACACTGGGTGTTATATGTAAGTGATGAATCATTGGTTTCTACTCTTGAAACCAGTACTCCAGTGAATATTACCTAACTTGAATTTAAAATAATAAATTAAAAATAAAACAAAGGAGCTAAGAAAAAGAAACAGAGAGAGAGAAAAACCAAGAAAGTATTTTTTTTAAGTTTATTTATTTATTTTGAGAGAGTGAGAGAGAGAGAGGGAGAGGGGCAGAGAGAGAGGGAGAAAGAGAATCCCAAGCAGGCTCCACACTATCAACGTGGAGTTTGATGTGGGGCTCAATCTCATGAACTGCTAGATCATGACCTGAGCCGAGATCAAGAGTTGGTCACTCAACTGACTGACCCACCTAGGTGCCCCGAGACTCAACTATAGAGAACACACTGATGGGTTACCAGAGGGGAGAGGGGTAGGGAGATGGGTAAAATAGGTGATGGGGATTAATGAGGTCATTTATGATGAGCACTGGGTGATGTATGGAATTGATGAATCAGTATATAATACATCTGAAACTAATATAACACTGTTTGTTAATTATACTGGAATTAAAATTTTAAAAGTAAATATTTATAGAAATAGACTCACAATTAAGGAATTTGTTTAGATTTTTCACACAAGAATGATACAAATGCACTAGGTTTCACTTTGCCTCATTTTTGGAACCTAGAATAATTGCTTTGAAAATCATTACAAGTCTTCCTAATGAGATTGGCCTAGGGTCATACTGTTTTTAGTGACAGTGGTGAAACCTGCATCAAGGTCTCCTCTAACTCCAAGTTGAATGTTTTGATAGCAAAATATCTGCAAATCAGGCCCTCATTTCTGTGAGCAGTCTTTCCTTTTCCTGACTGCTAATGTCTATTATGTCAGCACTGGCACAAACTAGTGGGGCATGGGAAGCAATGAACATGGAAGCATCGAATGGTGGGGGGTAAAGGTTAAAGGTAAGTGATGAAACAAGCTTCAACAAAAGTAAAAGACCCAAAGAGAAGAGAAGAGAAGAAACTTTTGGCTGAGTCCTTAAAATAACCTTAGGGTTATTTTAACTGATGTTATACCCAGATGGAAGGGATACTGATAATTGCATTTGCAGAAGTAAAACAGATGAGGATTAGAAAACATTATACAATAGTATATTTTCTTTTATGTCCACTTCATCAAATAATTGTCTTTTCCAAGCATGCTCTGGTAGAAGTAACTGTTGTGTATGAACTGGAGAGATCTATAAACAGGATCTCTGACCTTTTACATATAGCACCTCATGACCTTGAGTTACTCTTCATCATTAGCCTAGGTCAGGGGTTGAGAAACTTTTTCTGTAAAAGGCCCAGTAGTAAATATTTTGGGCATTGCAAGTCATAAGGTGCCCATGGCAGCTATTCAAGGCAGCCTTGGTAGAGGGAAGGCAACAATAAAAGTGGCCAAAGACAATATGTAAACAAATGAGCTTGACTGTGTTCCAATACAACTTTATAAATAAATATTACTTTATATAAAATATTACTTCTTATGTCCATCCATCTATTGATAGACCCTTGGGCTGCTTCCATCATTTGGCTATTGTAATTAATGCTGCAATAAACATAGGGGTGCATGTATCCCTTTGAATTAGTGTTTTTATATTTTTTCAGTAAGTACCCAGTAGCACAATTACTGGATCATAGGGTAGTTTCATTTTATAAATTTATGAGGAACCTCCCTACTGTTTTCCATAGTGGCTGCACCAGTTTGCATTCCCACCAACAGTGCACAAGGGGTCCTTTTACTTCACATCCTCACCAACACTTGTTTCTTGTGATTTTTATTTTTTAGCCAATCTGATAGGTGTATAGTGATATCTAATTGTGGCTTTGATTTGCATTTCCTTGATGATAAGTGATACTGAGCATCTTTTCATGTGTCTGTTGGCCATCTGTATGTCTTCTTTGGAGAAATGTCTGTTCATGTCATCTGCCCATTAAAAAAAAAAATTAATGTTTATTTATTTTGAGAGAGAGAGAGCAGGCAGGGGAGAGGCAGAGAGAGAGGGAGACACAGAATCCAAAGCTGGCTCCAGGCTCCGAGCTGACAGCACTGAGCCCAATGCGGGCCTCAAACCCACAAACCTTGAGATTGTGACCTGAGCCAAAGCCAGACGCTTAACCGACTGAGCCACCCAGGTGTCCCGTCTTCTGCCCATTTTTTAAACATTTTACTCTTTTTTAAGATGTATTTATTGTTTTGAGGGAGAGAGAGCGCAAGTGGAGGAAGGGGCAGAAAGAGAGGGAGAGTCCCAAACAGGTTTCCCACCATCAGCATGGATCCCGATACGGGGCTTGAACTCACGAACCGGGAGATCATGACCTGAGCCGGTCAGTTGGACACTTAACGTACTGAGCCACCCAGGCACCCTGTCTTCTTCCTGTTTGTTATTTGGATTATTTGTTTTATGGGTGTTGAGTTGTATAAATTCTTTATAAATTTATATATTTTAGATACTAACCCTTTATCAGATATGTCATTTGCAAATATCTCCTCCCATTCTGTAGGTTGCCTTTTAGTTTTGTTGATTGTTTCTTTAACTGTGTAGAAGCTTTTTATTTTGATGTAGTACCAATAGTTTATTTTAATTTTATTTCCATTGCCTAAGGAGACATATCTAGAAAAATGTTATTACAGGCCATGTCACAGACATTACTGCCTGTGTTCCCTTCTAGGATATATATGGTTTCAGATCTCATATTTAGGTCGTTAATCTACTTGTGTTTTGTTTTTCTGTATAGTGTAAGAAAGTAACCTAGTTCCATTTTTTTGCACGTAGTTGACCAGTTTTCCTACCAGCATTTGTTGCAGGGAATTTCTTTTTTCCCATTGGATATTCTTTCCTGCTTTGTTGAAGATTAATCCACCATATAGTTGTGGGTTTATTTCTGTATTTTCTATTCTGTTCCATTGCTCTATGTGCCTTTTTTTTTTTTTTTTTAGTTTATATGTCATTTGTTTCTTCTCTAATCTTTATGTACCAAAACCACATTGTTTTGATTATAGCTTTGTAGTATAACTTGAAATCCAGAATTGTGATATCTCCAGCTTTGTTTCTTTTTTTTCAAGATTGCTTTGGCTATTTGAGTCTTTCTTTCTTTCTTCCTTTCCTTTCCTTTTTTTTTTTTTTTTTTTTTTTTTTTTTTTGTGGTTCCATACAAATTTTAGGATTGTTTTTTCTAGTTCTGTGAAAAATGCTGTTGGATATTGTTGTGGTCAGGGCTTCTAGTATTATATTGAACCAAAGTGGTTAGAGTGGACATCCTTGTTTTTCTCCTGATCTTAGGGGAAAAGATCTCAGTTTTTCCCCATTGAGGATGATGCTAGCTGTGTGTTTTTCATATGTGGCCTTTACTATGTTGAGGTATGTTCCTTCTAAATCTACTTTTTTTGAGGGCGTTTATCATGAATGGATGTTGTACTTGGTTAAATGCTTTTTCTGTGTCTACTGAAATGATCATTTGGCTCCTATCTTTTCTCTAATTGATGTGATGTGTCACGTTGGTTGATTTCTGAATATTGAGTGATCCTTGTATCCCAGTAGTAAATCTCACTTGATTGTGTTGTATGATTTTTAAAACTTATTGTTGGGTTCAGTTTTCTAGTATTTTGTTGAAGATTCTTGCCTCTATGTTCATCAGAGATATTGGCCTGTGGTTGTGTGTGTGTGTGTGTGTGTGTGTGTGTGTGTGGTATCTGGTTTTGTATCAGGGTAATGCTGGTCTTGTAGAATGAATTTGGACCTTTTCTTTTTCTTTTCCTTCTGGAATAGTTTGAGAGGAGTAGGCGTTAGCTCTTCTTTAAATGTTTGATAGAATTCCCTTGTGAAGCCGTCTAGCTCTGAACTTTTGTTTGTTGGGAGTTTTTTGATTACTGATTCAATTTCCTTGCTGGTTATCAGTCTTTTCAAGTTTTCTATTTCTTCCTTTTTCAGGTTTAGTAGTTTATATGTTTTTAGGAATTTATTCATTTCTTCTAGGTTGTCTAATGTTTTGACATATAATTTTTATAATATTCTCTTACAATTGTTTTTATTTCTGCAGTGCTGGTTATTATTTCTCCTTTTCCATTTGTGACTTTGAGTCCTTTCTCTCCCTTTCTCTCTCTCTCTCTTTCTCTCTCTCTCTCTCTGTGAGTCTGGCTAGAGGTTTATCAATTTTGTTGATTTTACAGAAAAACAGCTCCTGGTTTCATTGATCTGTTTTATTGTTGTTGTTGTTGTTTTTTTTTTTTTTTTTTTAGTTTATATATCATTTATTTCTTCTCTAATCTTTATTATTTCCTTCCTTCTGCTGGCTTTGGGTTTCTTTTTTTCTTCT
Organism: Leopardus geoffroyi; assembly: GCF_018350155.1. Lineage (NCBI taxonomy): Eukaryota > Metazoa > Chordata > Mammalia > Carnivora > Felidae > Leopardus > Leopardus geoffroyi. Next base: position 27,926,560 of record NC_059332.1, on the reverse strand, counting down.
TTTTTTCTAGCTACCTTAGGTTTTGATTGTTTATTTGAGATTTTTCTTGCTCTTGAGGTGGGCCTATATTCCTATAAACTTACCTCTAAGGACAGGTTTTGATGCATCCTAAAGGTTTTTGGACTGCTGTGTTTTTACTTTAATTTGTTTACATGTTCTTTTTAAAATTTATTCTTTGATTTATTGGTTGATCCATTAGTTATTTAGTAACATATTATACTTTATGTCCACATACTTGTAGTCTTTCTGGATTTTTTCTTGTGGATGATTTCTAGTTTCACAGCATTGTGATCAGAAAAGATGCATGGTATGATTTACAATCTTTTTTAATTTGTTCATAATTGTTTTATGGCTGATATGTGATCTATTCTGGAGAATGTTTCATGTGCACTTGAAAATGATGTGTATTCTGCTGTTTTAGGATGGAATGTTCTGAATATATCTGTTACGTCCATCTGGTACAGTGTGTCATTCAAAGCTATTGTTTCCTTGTTGATTTTCTGTTTATATGACCTGTCTATTGATGTAAGTGGGGTGTTAAAGTCCCCTACTATTATGGTATTAATTAATTCCTTTAATTTGTTATTAATTGTTTTAAGTATTTGGGCACTTCTATATTTGGTGCATAAATATCTGTAATTGTTACATCTTGTTGGATTGTCCCCTTTATTAGTATATAGTGTCCTTCTTTGTCTCTTTCTACAGCATAGTTTTAAAGTCTAGTTTGCCAGATATAAGTATTGCTACTCTGACTTTCTTTGACATTCATTTGCATGATAAATACTTCTTCATCCTTACTTTCAATCTGCAGGTGTCTTTTTTTTATGTTTATTTTTTGAAAGATAGAGAAAGAGAGAATGAGAACAAGCAGGGGAGGGGAAGAGAGAGAGGAAGAGAGAGAATTCCAAGCAGGCTCCACTCTGTCAACACAGATCCTGACATGGGGTTCAATCTCATGAACCATGAGATCATGACCTGAGCCGAAATCAAGAGTTGGACACTTAACTGATTGAGCCATCTAGGTGCCCCAATCTGTAGGTGTCGTTAGATATGAAATGAGTCTCTTGTAGGCAGCATATACATGGATCTTATTTTATTATTCACTCTTCACTCACTCTTTTGATTGGAGCATTTAGTCCATTTATAATCAAAGTAATTGTTGATAGATATATATTTAATGACATTTTGTTAGTTGTTTCATGATTATTTCTGTGGTTTTCCCTGATCCTTTTTTCCCTTGCTCTCTTTCATGGTTTGCTGGTTTTCTTTAGTGATATACTTGAATTCCTTTCTCTTTATTCTTTGCATTATATATTAGTGTCTATATATATATATATATATATATATATGTGTATATATATATATAGAGAGAGAGAGAGAGAGTGTGTTTTTTTTTTTAGAGAGAGAGAGAATGCAAGCAGGGGAGAGGGGCAGCAGTAGAGAGAGGGAGAATCTTAAGTAGGCTCCATGCTCAGTGCAGAGCCCCAGGCAGGGCTTGATCCCATGACCCTGGGATCATGACCTGAGCTGAAATCAAGAGCCTGACACTCAACAAAATGAGAAACTCAGGTGCTGTTGTTAGTGGTCTTTGATATGTGCTTACTTTTAAGTTTGTATATAACATCTTCTGAAACATCAGTCTATATTAAGTTGATGGTTGCTTAAGTTCAAACCCATTCTTTATTCCTCTTCCTCTCCACCTTTTAGATATATGGTGTGATATATAACATCCTTTTATTTTGTGATTCCCGTGACTGATTTTTTACAGTTTTCCTAACTAGACCCTGACTGATACAACCATCTTACAACTAAAAGTACACATTAAATGATGACTCTTGTATTTTACTAATTTTTCAAGAGCATTTGAATAACTGAGGTTGCTAGTTCTCCTGCAAAATACTGATCAATTTTAAAAACTGTCCATTTCTAAGCAAAAATATTTTGCTTTATTTTAGTATATGAAATTGATTTATTAGAATAAAAAGATCAACATCTAGTTAAGAAGAATTCATTGAAATGCTCACACTCATAAGATTAAGGTTAACCACTTGTTGCAGTAAGTATCTTGTGCATAGTTTAGAAATATCAAATATAAGTTTGTCTATTCTTTCCATTTTTTGGCTTGAAAACTAAAATCAGATTCAGTACAAATAATCTTATATTAATAGCATTTACAAGCTAATTAGGTATTTTTTTTAAATATGAAATTTATTGTCAAATTGGTTTCCATACAACACCCAGTGCTCATCCCAACAGGTGCCCTACTCAGTACCATCACCCACCCTCCCCACCCTCCCACCCCCCATCAACCCTCAGTTTGTCTTAGTTTTTAAGAGTCTCTTATGGTTTGGCTCCCTCCCTGTCTAACCTCCTTTTTGTTTTTCTTCCTTCTCCTCCCCCATGGACTTCTGTTAAGTTTCTCAGGATCCACATAAGAGTGAAAACATATGGTATCTGTCTTTCTCTGTATGGCTTATTTCACTTAGCATAACACTCTCCAGTTCCAACCACGTTGACACAAAAGGCCATATTTCATTCTTTCTCATTGCCACGTAGTATTCCATTGCGTGCATAAACCAATACTTCTTTACCCATTCATCAGTTGATGGACATTTAGGTGATTTCCATAATTTGATATTGTAGAAAGTGCTGCTATAAACATTGGGGTACAAGTGCCCCTATGCATCAGCACTCCTGTATCCCTTGGGTAAATTCCTAGCAGTGCTATTGCTGGGTCATAGGGTAGATCTATTTTTAATTTTTTGAGGAACCTCCACATTGTTTTCCAGAGTGGCATTCCCACCAACTGTGCAAGAGGGTTCCCATTTCTCCACATCCTCACCGGCATTTATAGTCTCCTGATTTGTTCATTTTGGCCGCTCTGACTGGTGTGAGTTGGTGTCTGAGTGTGGTTTTGATTTGTATTTCCCTGATGAGGAGTGACGTTGAGCATCTTTTCATGTGCCTGTGGGCCATCTGGATGTCTTCTTTAGAGAAGTGTCTATTCATGTTTTCTGCCCATTTCTTCACTGGATTATTTGTTTTTCAGGTGTGGAATTTGGTGAGCTATTTATAGATTTTTCATACTAGCCTTTTGTCTGATATGTCATTTGCAAATATCTTTTCCCATTCCATCGGTTGCCTTTTAGTTTTGTTGATTTTTTCCTTTGCAGTGCAGAAGATTTTCATCTTCATGAGGTCCCAATAGTTCATTTTTGTTTTTCATTCCCTTGCCTTTGGACATGTGTCAAGTAAGAAATAGCTGCAGCTGAGGTCAGAGAAGTTTTGTCCTGCTTTCTTCTCTAGGGTTTTGATGGTTTCCTGTCTCACACTCAGGTCCTTCATCCACTTTGAGTTTATTTTTGCGAATGGTGTAAGAAAGTGGTCTAGTTTCATTCTTCTGCATGTTACTGTCCAGTTATCCCAGCACCATTTGTTAAAGATATTGTCTTTTTTTCATTGGATATTCTTTCCTTCTTTGTCAAAAATTAGTTTGCCATACTTTTGTGGGTCTAATTCTGGGGTTTCTCTTCTATTCCATTGGTCTATGTGTCTGTTTTTGTGCCAAAACCATGCTGTCTTGATGATTACAGCTTTGTAGTAGAGGCTAACGTCTGGGATTGTGATGCCTCCCGCTTTGGTCTTCTTCAAAATTACTTCAGGTTTTGGGTTTTTTTGTGGTTCCATACAAATTTTAGGATTGCTTGCTCTAGCTTCGAGAAGAATGCTGGTGCAATTTTGACTGGGATTGCATTGGGAGTGTAGATAGCTTTGGGTAGCATTGACATTTTAACAATATTTATTCTTCCAATCCATGGCATGGAATGTTTTTCCATTTCTTTATATCTTCTTCAATTTCCTTCATAAGCTTTCTATAGTTTTCAGCATACAGATCTGTTACATCTTTGGTTAGGTTTATTCCTAGGTATTTTATGCTTCTTGGTGCAATTGTGAATGGGATCAGTTTCTTTATTTGCCTTTCTGTTGCTTCATTAGTAGTGTATAAGAATGCAACTGATTTCTGTACATTGATTTTGTATCCTGCGACTTTGCTAAATTCATGTATCAGTTCTAGCAGACTTTTGGTGGAGTCTATTGGGTTTTCCATGAATAATATCATGTCATCTGCAAAAAGTGAAAGCTTAACTTCATCTTTGCCCATTTTGATGCCTTTGATTTCCTTTTCTTGTTTGATTGCTGATGCTAGCACTTCCAACTCTCTGTTAAGCAACAGCGGTGAGAGTGGACATCCCTGTCGTGTTCCTGATATCAGGGAGAAAGCTCTGTTTTTCCCCATTGAGGATGATATTAGCTGTGGGCTTTTCATGAATGGCTTTTATGATCTTTAAGTATGTTCCTTCTATCCCGACTTTCTCGAGGGTTTTTATTAAGAAACATGCTGAATTTTGTCAAATGCTTTTTCTGCATTGATTGACAGGATCATATGGTTCTTTTCTTTTCTTTTATTAATGTGATGTATCACATTGATTGATTGGCAAAAGTTGAACCAGTCTGGCAGCCCAGGAATGAATCCCACTTGATCATGGTGAATAATTTTTTTTTATATGCTGTTGAATTCGATTTGCTAGTATCTTATTGAGAATTTTTGCATCTATCTTCTTCAGGGATATTGGCCTATAGTTTTCTTTTTTTACTGGGTCTGTGTCTGGTTTAGGAATCAAAGTAATGCTGCCTTCATAGAATGAGGCTGGAAGTTTTCCTTCGCTTTCTATTTTTTTGGATCAGCTTGTGAAGGATAGGTATTATCTCTGCTTCAAATGTCTGGCAGAATTCCTCAGGGAAGCCATCTGGTCCTGGACTCTTATTTGTTGGGAGATTTTTGATAACTGATTCAATTTCTTCGCTGGTTATGGGTCTCTTCAAATTTTCTATTTCTTCCTATGTGAGTTTTGGAAGTGTGTGGGTGCTTAGGAATTTGTCCAATTATTCCAGGTTGTCCTATTTGTTGGCATATAATTTTTCATAGTATTCGCTGATAATTGCTTGTATTTCTGAGGGACTGGTTATAATAATTCCATTTTCATTCATGATTTTATCTGTTTGGGTCCTCTCCCTTTTCTTTTTGAGAAGCCTGGCTAGAGGTTTATCTTTTTTTTTTTTTTTTTTTTTTTTTTCAAAAAACCAACTCTTGGGTTCATTGATCTGCTCTACAGTTTTTTTTTTTAGATTCTATATTGTTTATTTCTGCTCTGATCTTTATTTCTCTTCTTCTGCTGGGTTTGGAGTGTCTTTGCTGTTCTTCTATTTCCTTTAGATGTGCTGTTAGATTTTGTATTTGGGATTTTTCTTGTTTCTTGAGATAGGCCTGGATTGCAATGTATTTTCCTCTCAGGACTGCCTTCCCTGCATCCCAAAGCATTTGGATTGTTGTATTTTCATTTTCATTGGTTTCCATATATTTTTAAATTTCTTCTCTAATTGCCAGGTGACCCATTCATTCTTTAGTAGGGTGTTCTTTAACCTCCATGATTTGGAGTTTTTCCAGACTTTTTCCTGTGGTTGATTTAAAGTTTCATAGCACTGTGGTCTGAAAATGTGCATGGTATGATCTCAATTCTTGTATACTTATGAAGGGGTGTTTTGTGACCCAGTATGTGATCTATCTTGGAGAATGTTCCATGTGCACTTGAGAAGAAAGTATATTCTGTTGCTTTGGGATGCAGAGTTCTAAATATCTGTCAAGTCCATCTGATCCATTATATCATTCAGGGCCCTTGTTTCTTTATTGATCCTGTGTCTAGATAATCTATCCATTGTTGTAAGTGGATATTAAAGTCCCCTGCAATTACCACATTCTTATCAATAAGGTTGCTTATGTTTGTGATTAATTGTTTTATATATTTGGGGGCTCCCATATTCAGCGCTTAGCTCTTCCTGATGTATAGACCCTGTAATTATGATATAATGCCCTTCTTCATTGCTTGTTACAGCCTTTAATTTAAAGTCTAGTTTGTCTGATATAAGTATGGCTACTGCAGCTTCCTTTTGACTTCCAGTAGCATCATAGATAGTTCTCCCTCCCCTCACTTTCGATCTGAAGGTGTCCTCAGGTCTAAAATGAGTCTCTTGTGGACAGCAAATAGATGGGTCTTGTTTTTTTTTTTTTTTGTTTGTTTTTGTTTTTGTTTTTGTTTTGTTTTGTTTTTACCCATGCTGATACCCTATGTCTTTTGGTTGGAGCATTTAGTCCAGTTACATTCAGTGTTATAGAAAGTATGGGTTTAGAGTCATTGTGATGTCTGTAGGTTTCATGCTTGTAGTGGTGTCTCTTGTACTTAGTGGTCCTTGCAACATTTCACTCACAGAATCCCCCTTAGGATCTCTTGTAGGGCTGGTTTAGTGGTGATGAATTCCTTCAGTTTTTGTTTGTTTGGGAAAACCTTTATCTATCCTTCTATTCTGAATGACAGACTTGCTGGATAAAGGATTCTCGGCTGCATATATTTTTCTCTTCGTCACATTGAAGATTTCCTGCCATTCCTTTCTTGGCTTGCCAAGTTTCAGTAGATAGGTCTGCCACTAGTCTTATGGGTCTCCTTTTATAAGTTAAAGCCTGATTATCCCTAGCTGCTTTCAGAATTTTCTCTTTATCCTTGTATTTTGCCAGTTTCACTATGGTATATCATGCAGAAGATTGATTCTAATTACATCTGATGGGAATTCTCTGTGCCTCTTGGATTTCAATGCCTTTTTCCTCCCCCAGATCAGGGAAGTTCTCAGCTATGATTGGTTCAAGCACATCTTTAGCCCCTTTCTCTCTCTTACTCTTCTTGAATCCCTATGATATGGATATTGTTCCGTTTGATTGCATCACTTAAATCTCTAATCTCCCCTCATACTCCTGGATTTTTTTTATCTCTCTTTTTGTCAGTTTCCTCTTTTTCCATAATTTTATCTTCTAATTCACCTATTCTCTCCTCTGCCTCTTTGATCCGAGCTGTAGTCCCCTCCATTTTATTTTGCACCTTGTTTATAGCATTTTTTAGCTCCTCATGAGTATTTCTTAGTCCCTTAATCTCTGTTGCAATAGATTCTCTGCTGTCCTCTATGCTTTTTTCAAGCCCAGCGATTAATTTTATGACCATTATTCTAAATTCTTGTTCCATTATATTGCTTAAATCGTTTTTGATCAATTCGTTAGCTGTCATTACTTTTTGGAGTTTCTTTTGAGGAGAATTCTTCCTTTTTGTAATTTTGGATAGTCCCTGGGGTGGTGCCAAACTGCAGAGAACTTCCCCTGTGCTGTCTGTAGTAACTTTTGCTGGGGTGCAGGGCTGTAGTCAGACTCGATGTCTGTCCCCAGCCCACTGCTGGGGCCACAGTCAGACTGGTATGTACCTTATCTTCTCCTCTACCAGGGACAGGACTCACTGTGGAGTGGTGTGGCCCCTGTCTGGGCTACTTGCACACTGCCAGGCTTGTGGTGCTGCTTTGATGGGATATGGCCTATTAGGTAAGGTGGATCACAAGGTGCACAGGGGAGGAAGGGGCAGGCTCAGTTCGCTTTGCCATGGGAGGGGCCCTGCAGCCTTGGGAAGGAGGCAGACCCATCAGAGGGATGGATCCACAGAAGCACAGTGTTGGGTGATTGCATGGTGCAAGCAAGTTCAGTGATGGGAACTTGTTCCCTTTGGGATTTCGGCTGGTGGATGGGAGAGGGAGATGGTGCTGGCCAGTGCCTTTGTTCCCTGCTGAGCTGAGCTCTGTCTTCCAGGGCTCAGCATCTCTCCCTCCCAGTGTCCTTTCACCCTCCCGCTCTCTGAGCAGCGCTTGACTTATAGCATTCCAGGTGTTAAGTCCTGCTGGCTGTCGGAAGTCATGCAATCTGGCCCCTCTGCTTTTGCTAGCCAGACTGGGGATCCTGCCTTGCCAGGAGGGCTGCCCGTCCACCGGCCAGGCTCCCTCCCACCAGTCTGTGTAGCATGCACTGCCTCTCTGCCCTTCCTACCTTCTTCCTAGGGCCTTTTGTCTATGCTTGGCTCTGGAGAGTCTGTTCTGATAGGCTTCTGGCAGTTTTCTGTGTTATTTAGGCAGATGTGGGTGGAATCTAAGTGTTCAGCGGGACAAGGTGGGCCCAGTATCCTCCTAGGCCTCCATCTTCCGAAGCTCCCCCAGTGAGATCTTAATGTAAGCCCTGAATGTTTATTATAAAATTTAAACAGATTATGATTAATTAATTTTGCATGTAATTTTTTTTTTTACTTTGCAGATAGTATCAACATTTGATGTGGAGACACCTCCCTTCCCCCATCTATGTGCAATTACGTAGTTTGTCCCACTTGTCTGCTCCCTTTCCCTCAGTTCTGTTTTCAGCTGTTGTGCCTTTTGTCTGCACACCCCACCCTCTTCTTCTTGGGCTAAGTGCCCCTCTTATTCCATGAGTATGCCACCCACACACTTATTAGGATCCTTACCAGGCTGCACTGAGATCATCTGTTAAGGGATGTCTATTCCATTTTATCATGAACATCTTTGGGTCTGGATTGGCTTCAGTAATCCTTTTGAATCGTAGCACATTGCCTGGCCCCTCAGATGCTCAGTGAAGGTATGTTGAATGAAGCACTGCATGATCTTTAGTCAGGTTTCTCACTCACATGAGAAGAGTAAGGTCTCTAGCTTAGTGCTCATGATCCAAGCAGTGGTATGTGCACATCCCACAGTGGAGATCTGGTAAGTTCTAAGTCACTGCCATGTTCCATGCCCTGAACCTCCTGTGCCATGGCAGCCAGTCAGGAGGCAGGGGATAATATAAATGCATTGCAGCATCTAGTGTATGAACACAAACACACCAGGGACTTTCTGTGCCCTTGTGTTGGGATATTGAATGTGGGTGAATGACAACGGGGGCAATTGTACAGTCAGAATGTTCTGGATAAGCTCTCTCTTTCCATCAAACTGAAAAGATCCAGAGAGATGCTTAATCTGCCCCCATCAACTGTAGGACTCCCCTATGTGAAGGTCCCTAAGAGCCCACTGGGAGTCTCTGTGATACAGACAATTCATTTCTAAGTAAATGACCTGTGAAGGAAAGTCCAGTCCTGCTCAGCCTTTGTTTTTGAACCTAAGACATTTGCCTTTTCTCTGCAAGCAACTTCTTTTATTGCATGAAGTTTCATGAGCAATAGAAACTGTTTTTGTAGATAGCTGCTTTGAGGGTTACACATACTGTTTTAAGGTTGGTTGAGATTTAGACTGGCATGAGTGATATTTTTACTAATGTTGGAATTTAATTGAAATACTTAGTTTATTGGCACTAGTTAATCTAAGTTATTTTTTCCTAGTTAAGAAACATGCCAAGAGCTGTAATTTGATCATTTTTATATGAACCAAAATAGATTTTGGCTTCAGGATGGGAGCAGGGACAAAGATTTTATTCCTTTTCAAAATTGGCCTGACAGTTTAACTAGCAAAGTTAACAGAAATGAGAAGAAAGAAATTTCACAGGAAAAAAAAAAGTTATGAAAATTCCAAGATGTTTTCACAGAAACTTGCCTGGGGGTGCAGTTTGAAGCAATCTGCAGCTCCCTGTATGGGATGCTCCCAGGCATGTCTCTCCATGCTTGTACAACTGCCCAGCACTTGAGTTGGGTCACAGCAGAGGTAGGGAAGCCAAGTGATAACTGAGCCAATCTGAAGAGACAGTGGCAGAGTCCCTTCTCTTTGTGTCCCCACAGGGAATGTGCTGAGGCTAGTGAGGCCTGGGAACATCCTTTGCCCCCACCATGTCCCAGACAGGGCAAGTGTTCCATGTTAGGTCACCAGCTTACTAGCCCAGCACTGTCTCCTCCCATTGTGCCCCTGGGAACTGAAGCCAGAATCTGTTCTCAGTCACAGGAGTGGGCTGTGGTCCAGTAACCAATAAGCTTCCATTCAGCCAGTATTTACTGACCACATGCAAGGTCAGTTACCAACAAGGGGCAGGAAACAACTAGTGGTGAGAAAAATAAACACAATTCTTGTCCTCAAAATATTTACTGCTTAGTTAGACATATAATACATGCATATATTAAAATTTAGATTATGATAGAAGTTAAATAGTAATCCAAGACTTCCAGACAAAAGATATCACTGGCTACTGCATTATGTGCCAGATAAATATCACAGATCCACATGTTATGACTTCTAAGGAGGAAGATGCAAGGGACTGTCAGGGCTACTACAAGGATCCATCATGTGTCACTTCTTTACACAATTATTTCAAGTCCCAAAAGCCAATGAAAGTGCCTCAACATCAAACAATTCTTCAGTGATAACTTCAGATGTTTAAGGGCTAGGTGACATCAGTCCATCATCACCATTACCACAATCTCCATCAATATGAACATAATCATTGTCACCACCATCATCTCCTATATTAATCAACATTTATCCTTGGTGCCCCTCTTCAGGCCTGTACAAGGTGTGAGCAGGTTCCTTTGATGGTGGGGGCATCCAAGAATCCCAGGGGTTCCCAGCATTCTGCTCTTGCTTTCACATGCTGTCCTAAGGTTGGCTGACACTGTTTTAAGAACAGTCTTGAACATATAAAGCATTGTTGCCTGGGTTCAGATCCTGGTTCATTCTCCAATTCATCAATGTGGTTCTTGTATTTCAGCAGTGATAAAAATGTTTTCTCCTTCTCTACTTATATGGATATGGCAGATATTAATTATTAATAAAAGAAAGTTTGTGAAGGGTTTGGAAAGCACTTTATAAACACAAGACATCATTATCCTTGTGGATCCTGGGACTTTACAATTTTTTACATAAGATTCAACAAATGCTGTAATCAAAATGCCTTCTTCCTCTAATGAAAACCACTCAAAATTGTTCCATTTACCCAGCCAAAAAAATGTTACATTTTCCAATGAACATGCCTTCATGAGTGGCAGGGAAGTAGGGCAATCCTGAGCCAGTGGTCTGTACAGCTGGTCAAGAGATTGGAGTTGGCTCTGGCTCTCTATATGACTAGTTTTATGTGGGAACTTTGGGAGGTACAGGTAAACTGCTAAGTGAAAGTCAGAACTGTCTTCCACTTTATGAATAGTCTGTGAAGCATTACCCTTTTGCTTGGCGTTTAGGTACTTGGCAGGTAGCTCTGTGCTCATAGGCCTGGGGCTGATGGTAGTCTCTGGAGGGCCATGAGAATCTTGATTGTTCTCATTTTACTCTTCAAATAGATGTTTAAGGGGTAAGAAAAATAGCAACAAGTGTCTCTTGAAGTCTAGATTTTAAAATTTTCTGCAAAGATGTTTAGAGGTGTTTTTATCGAATTGTCTGAAGAAAGTATTTGGAAGCTTGGCACTGCTCTAATGTAGGCCCTGGCAAAGAACATGCTGATATGATCTAGCCTCAGTCTATCTTATTTTGTTTCTAAAGTGATTTTTTTTCTTTCAACTTTTTTTTTATTTGAGTATAGTTGACACACAATGTTACATTAGTTTCAGGTGTACAACTTAGTGATTTGATAAGTCCATGCTTTATGCTATTTCACAAGTGTAACTACCATCTGTCTTGTTATGCGACTCTCACAATATCATTGACTGTATTCCTTGTACTCTGCCTTTTATTCTCATGATTTATTCATTCCATAACTGATGACTTTTAGCATCCACTGCATCCCCCTTTCTATATATTCTGAGTTCCAGTGGTTCTAGGGGCCTTATGGTTTAGGAATGGATGCCACTTTTCCTGTCTCTAGGTTTGCTCCAGATTCTCCCTGTCCCACTGTGTGTAGGGACATGCCTCTCCCAGGATGTCTTGTCCTCTGGCTTCTAGGGAGGAAGACACTAACTGGAGGCTGGTGGGTCTCCCACACTGGAGGAGGGGAGAAGCCATCCTCTACCTGAGGGATCTTTAACTGTTTCTTTCTCATGACTCCAGCTCCTCTCCTGTCATGGTCCATTGTCACACTGGACAGCTTTACTCTGGCTGTAGTTCTAGTTGGTTTCCATTCCTAGTTTCTGGAAATGTCACCTCCTGCCACCTCCTACAGTTGTTCCTCCAGCCCTATGGCTGTTATCAACTTCCTGTTTTTGCTAATGTTTTGATTGCTCTACCCTCACCAGTGTGGTTTTCCAGCATTTTCCTTGCTTCTGTAACCAATTTTCTACTCTACTATAATGTAAGCTTCAGGCAAGCCAGGGTTTGTATTGGCTTTCTTAGCTGCAGTATCTCCTGCATTTAGCAATCTAATATACAGGAGAGCTGTAATGTCTTCCTCCTGCTTGGTGTTTAGGGAAACATACCTAAACTATTATGTAGCTCCATGCTCACATGCCTGAGGCCAGTTGCCATGTCTGGTAGGGCATGAAGGGTATTGATGTGTATACTCAGTAAGTATGTAAGTGTTGCAGGCATTTGTAGGTAAGTGGAGACTGATAGCACTTGTGCTTGCATCTGTGCCCCAGTCCTTGGACCTTCTCCCATACCATCCCCCAAGAAGTGGATAGATGTTGACCCCAGAGGGAGAAAAATGAAGAGAGGAAAATATGAAAGATTAGGCTGACCATCAAAATGTGCAGGTATGAGACTTTCAGATTTCCATTATCCACATTGCATAAGGCAGGGCTCCATTCATTAGATGCTGTTCAGAGCTGGGAACTGGGTTAGTGGGCATGAGGTGGCTAATGGGCATGTGGATAATGAGGAGAGCCCAAGGAGAACAGGTAAGATCTTTTTTCTACTGAAGATACAATTTCTCTTCTCACTTTATTTCTTTCTTCATTTTAATCTTTCTGTAATTGAATTCATTCTTTAGTGTACACAATGCAGGAGCATTTCTTTTCTAAAAAAACTTATTAAATACATGATGCATTTTACACTTGATGTCATTAGGATCAAGGACATCTTTTCTCTTGTCATCTTCAAAGCAGATAGTCAATACCTTGGGAAAATAGTGGTAGTCTCACCTGGCCTCCCTCTGATGTTGTTCTGTCCCATGAAGACATATGCTGGAACACATCTCATTTTGTTAGGCTATGGGACATCTGGAAAAGTAGTCTTGCTATGTTTGTGGGAAGCAAAATCACCCACCTCTAGAAGGTGCCTTAGAGACCCTAAGGTAGGATTCTTTAGGCTGCTCCAGGAAAGTGTTTTTTGTTTTTTTTAAATAATTTTTAAATGTTTGTTTATTTATTTGGAGAGAGAGAGAGACAGAGTGAGAGAGAGAGAGAATCCCAAGGAGTCTTCATGCTGTCAATGCAGAGCTTGACATGGGGCTCAATCCCATGAATCATGAGATCATAACCTGAGTAGAAATCAAGAGTTGGACACTTAACCAAAGGAACAACCTAGGTGACCTTCCAGGACAGTGTTTTAGGGGTCAGTCTTAGCTGGGGAGTGTACATTTTGATCTTGAGAATCTAATCACAGCTATGCACATAAGCACATACACAGGACCTGTGTAAGTGTGATTTTATGGGTGTCATCAACTTAACCTTTCTTTTTTCCTAGGGATTCTGGAAAAACAATGTTACTCACTTTAAAGATATTATAGACTACTGCCACAGAAATGGAGGAATGACTTCAAACGATGACAGGTGATTGATCCTCCTTTCTATTTATGCAGGAAGCTTCATGGATGAAGCAATATTAGGGTGGAACAGAGGGTAGAAAGTGGACCTGTCCAGGCATTTACAAAGTTGAAATAACAATTCTTTCCAGGCTCTGTCATTAAATGTTACCATGGCCTTGGTTCAACATATCTGAGTTCCAGTATCATTAATGATCCTCAAGGTCCTTTTCATAATTAAAATTCAGGAAGTATTTACTGTGTAACTTCTATCATCAGGCACTGTCCCAGGTGCTGGAGTAAATTTGGAAAAAAAAAAAAAAAAAAAAAAAAAACAAGACAGATGAGACCTCTGTCTTTATGGGTTTATGTTTTAGGATTGGGGAAGGAGAGGGGAGAGAGAGAGAATAAACTATACATGTAGCAAATAAGTAAATGATATATTATTTTGGATCAGGGACCTAATATTATCTAAACTCTTCCTATAAAGGGCCAACAAGTAAATATTTAAGACTTTATGGTCCTTGAAAGTCTCTGTGCAGCTCTGACTTATGGAAAAAGTAGCCATAGATGACACATAAATGATATGGCTGTGTTGGCCACTGACTGCGGTTTGCCAACCTCTGCATTTGAAGAAGGAAGTGTGGTTACAGCGCTACCTATGGTGACAGACTTGTGGTTTTTTCCTCCTCAAATCTTTGCAGACCAATAATTTTGTAAAATACAGTAAAGTGAGTTACTAGAAAATATGATTAAAGAAAGACATACAAAATATAAACCCACTGTTTTGTCATTAGATTTACCAGACAGGACCTGCTCTTTCCAGAGACTACACAAAAGCGGGTTCTTGCTCCCTCCTCCTGGCTCCTTGTTGTTTTCTCTCCCACCACCATCCTTTTCTTTCTCTTTCACTCTTCCCTTTGTTCTCCCCCTTCCTTTCTCCTAATCTTTCCCTTCATTGGTTCAGAGCTTTAGCTCTATATCTCACTAGGAAGAGGGTCTGGCTTGAAGACCTAGCTTTTAACCAGGTCTGGTTATACAGGTGATATTGCACCAATAAACAAGTCCATTGAGGATGGTGGGAGTCCACACTGTTGGAAAAGGAAGCTTCATGCATGCTAAGAGGAACAGTTAAAAATAATGCTGTTGGATTGGAATTAGAGGTATTTTTGTGAATCCACAGTCTTTAGTATATATAGATAAGTTTTTAATATATATTATAGTTATTATGTATATTAATGATAACATTAATATAGATATAGATCTATATATATCTATATATCTATATAGATATAGATTTAAAACATATGTATATATGAATAAATGTATTTCCTAACTCTATATATGCTGCAAGGGTCTTGAAACAATAATACTCTGGTAACAATAAGCATGTCTAGTCTCCAGAGCTTAAATTCTAAATGCTACACTCCACTTTTTGGAGAAATGTCTGACTCCAGGTCTGGGCAGAGAAAATAAGATAAACCTGCAGCATTTGTTTTGTGTCAGAAAGTACAGAAGCAATGACTGTTGCAGACATTGTCAAACCAACATAGGAATCAGTTTGAAGGCATTCCTACTGGCCAATGGAACATTTAAGTATCAAAATAAATAATGATAGTTTGTAACCCCTTGAACAAAGTATGAATTCCTGACTTCATAGTGATATAAATAAATTGGAGAGAAGGGAAAGGTGTAACCTTCTAGAAGTCTCAAAGTTTCTCCCCACAAAATATGCATTACTTATTTTTAATGAGTATAAGATACTTATTAACTAACTTTACAGTGGAAAAATCTGGCAGACACCTTCCTAACTAGTGATAAAATTACCGTCACTAGTAATAGGACAAATCAAGGTTGGGTGCCCCAGACACGGTACACGGAGAAGAACACAGCACCACTTCCATGAGATTTTGTCCCAAATGCACAAACAACAAGGAAATATCAGACAAACCTGAATCAAAGAATATTTTTTACTAAGATACATATTTTTCAAAAAAAGCAAGAGACGAAGAAAGGCTGAGGAACTTTTTCTGATTGGAGGGAGCTAGAAGTGTGAAAGTGTGCACAAGGAATGGTCTGGGTCAGGCCCCAGCCCTGTAGAGAACATTGTTGGTGCAAGTATGGAGATTTGCAAGGGATGGAGACTTTATGGTACTGTTAGATCAGTGTAAATTTCTGGATGGTTGTGCTGTGGTTATATAGAAATATGTCATAATGGCAAATACATAATGAAGGAGTAAGTAATGAAACATCACGTCTGAGTCATAGTAGGTGATTCAGGAACACATACATATACACACAGAATGTTAACACACTGTGATAAAATGTAATAATTAGGAAGTCTAGGTTAAGAGTATGTGGAAGCTCTCTGTATTCTTTTTGCAGCTTCTCTGTGAATTTGCAATTATTTCAGAATGAAAGTGTAAAATTTACTAGAAAAGTTTCTAAATGTTTACTCTGAGTTTCTGTTCTGGTTTTACTAGGGTGGGCATCTTATAGTTTGTCAAGAGGAATTTCGAACAACACTGATCCAGCAATACAATCAATGAATTGAATCTGTCACTTTCTAACACACTGGCTCATATCTAGCAAGGAGTGCCATGTGCTAAGGCTACCTATGCCTAATGTATCAATGCTTGGTATTGAAGTGAAAGTAAGAACAGCTATTCTCTATAATTTCAATACTGTAGCTGGAGAAATTCCCATTAAATCCTTTTTTCTTTTAATACAAATGGGCATTAAAGTCATCACATGAAGAGTCCTTGTATTTATCTCTTAACTAATTCTGTATCACCTCTAAACATCAACTGGAGATGTTTTCTGAAGAGAGGAAAAGCCAGGCCTTGGGTACTCCTAGTGTAGAAATCTTACCAGCCCAGTACCCCTGGGTAGTGGAACCTGCGCGAATCAGGTGCCTTCCCACCAAAGGCAAAAGGCAACTTGGCAAAGAAGTAACCGATTGTTTGAATTGCCTGCCTCTCCTTTTGTTTCATTACCTGAAATCAATTTATTTTATAGTGGTAAATGTGTGATCCTTCTTATTACATTCTTTAGAAAGCAGCTTTGCTTTACACAGGGACACCTGTCTATATGAAAGTCCGTAAATGCTTTTTAACAGGTCTTCAAGCAACTTTGGGCACACAGCTGGCCAAAGAGCCCCCGGTGGAAAAGGACAGCTGTTTGGCTGACAGACTTGGAACCGGTGCAGGACATGTGCAGCAATTGTAAACAGGAATGAATTTTCCTTAACCTTTATGAGTCAAATATTTATTTTGGGATTATTAACAAAATCAAAAGAATTATGGTGTTCTTTTAATTTTAAGTCAAACACACTGATGTCCAGCTTTTAAGAAATTTTATTTAATAGATACTCTTAAATTGAAGCAGAAACAAATCCAGAATTACTGGAATTTCTTACCTAGTATATACAGCAACATTTAAAAAAATCTTTAATGTTCTGTAAAAGAGGGAACAAAATCCCTCTTTCCATACACTGTCCATCAGATATTGAGGATCACGTTAAAAACTCCTAAGCATGCTGTGGATAGAAAGCTCTTGGTGTGTGGTATGTTTGTGTGCATGTGTGTTTGTGTGTGATGTGTGTGTGGAACTTTGTGTAAGCTCCCTAGCTCACCTGTCCTCCCTCCTTCCCCTTTCCCTTTCATAAGTACAGGCACTTGGGTAGGAGGATATAGGAGTTGATATTTAAATTTTTTTTTTTTACATTTTTAAATTTATTTTTGAGAGAGAGAGAGAGCAAACGAGCGAGCACAAGTGGGGGAGGGGCAGAGAGAGAGAGAAAGACACAAAATCCAAAGCAGGCTCCAGGCTCTGAGCTGTCCGCACAGAGCCTGACGTGGGGCTTGAACTCATGAGCTGTGAGATCATGACCTGAGCCAAAGTTGGACGCTCAACCGACTGAGCCACCCAGGCACCCCAGGAGTTGATATTTTAAAGTGGCTAAGAGCAGGCACATGGAAAAGGAAGTATTTCTCTGTGTGGAGATGGGGAGAAAGGCAAAACATTCTTTCCCAAACTTTTCTAAGAAATATTTCTTCAAATGGATTGAAATTAAAGAAAGGGAAAGAAAGAAAGAAAGAAGAAATAATGCCCACATTGTCCTAGAAACTTTTGGTTTTCTTGTGATTGCACACTGTGAGGAATTTTGTGACTGACTCCACACACAAAATGCCCAGGACCAGCTATATAATTTTCAGGCCCAGAGTAAAATGAAAATTCAGGGTCCTTGTTTAAAAGGATTAAGAATTCCAAACAAGGATACCATCATTAACACAGCCTGGTGCATGTGCCACTGCCCAGGTCTTGTGCCCCTGAAGTTGTTCTCTAAAGACCTAATTATTCTAGCTGTAAGCCTCAAATGCAGAGTAAGTTAAAAAAGCTGAATGTTTCCAGAGTAAATAATGGTCAATGACTAACTGCTAAGAGCAAATTTTAATTTCAGCCTGTAGCCAAGTTCAATTAAAAGTTAATATTATTTTAAAACCAGTGATTGGAAGTAAGACTTCACAGTTTGAATCAAAGGATTATGTGGTAAAAAGTTATCAGAATCTTAATAAGTTTCACAGCTTGTCAAATATAAACCTCTCTTCTCCTTTACAAAATGGAATTATGGTCTTTCAAAATATCAGACTGGTAGGAGCCTTAGAAGCCATCTAAGGTTTGACATCATACTGTGCAGGTTAGGATAATCCAACCCATGAAAATAAAGTGATCAGGAATTTGAATCTGATACTTGAGACTCAATACGTGTCTCTTTTTGCTATATTAAATTTGTATCCATATTTTCCTGTCCTGAGATAGGTACAAGACTTCACAGGAAAAAATAAATCTGTTGAATGGTTGACAAATTAGGTTGACAGGTGGCTTGATTATGTATATTAATCAAATTAGTCTGGAAGCATTATAAGGTTAAGTCCCTAGCTTTTCCAGGCTGTATTTACCCATGGCAGGTTGTACATGGCAAAAGGAAGTAAGTAGTGGTGAGCATGTGGAACAATAGAAAGTCTTACACATTGCTGGTAGGAGCATAAATAATTTTCCAGAGTCTAGTTACAATTCTGCAACTTAGAAATTCCATTTCTAAATATTTACCCAAGAAAATTTGTAGATGTGTGCTCCAGCAGATATTGTGAAAAATGGTCATAGTAATATTCTTTGTAAAAATCTCAAACTGGAAATAACAATGAAAATATGTATAAAGAATGGATAAATATATTTGGTATATTCAAACCCTTGAATTCCACACAGAAGTGAAAAAGAATTAATTATAACTATATGCATTGAAGTGGATGAATTTCAGAAACATGTAGGTGAAAAATAAGTTACAAAAAATGCAAACAGCATGATATCATCTGTATAAGTGTATACAAAACTAAACAGTACTGCTATGGAAATGTGTGTATAAAGAATACTATGGAAGTAATAAACATAAAATCCATGATAGTGGTTATTTGAGGAAGAAGCAGAGCATGAGAGGTCATAGAAGGGCACTGAAGAACATCTAGGAAGTGGTAAGGTTCTATTTCTTAAGCTTCTGGTGCTATAATTATTATTAAGCTGCTAGTCAGATTATTCTTCATGACTTGTGATTTATCTATCATATTGTTTGTATCTATCTATCTATCTATCATCTATTATCTATCTTCTATCTATCTAATCTATCTAATCTATAATCTATCTATATATCATTTACCTATCATCTATCATCCATTCATCCATCTCTCCATTATGTAGCTATCTAATCATATATATTTTTTTCTCAGTGGTATACATTTTATGAAAGTGTGAAAAAGAGTAAATGTGAAGGACATTGGCTCAAGATAGCATTTACAATTTCATTTTGAGCCACCTCTTATAAAGTTCATACATGCTCTTTTCATGAAAACTGAAAATTCCACAAGTGGCTTATACAAGGTAGATGTTTATGTTGATCTCATCTAGGAAGAAGACAAGCAATTGATGTCATTGGGGAATCAAGTTCATTCTAAATTTCCATTCTGCCTCTCATAGGACATGAGCCTTTTTGTCATGCTCACAAGATGGATGGTTGCTGGCACTCAAGCCATCACATCCATATTCTGGCTCAAAGAAAGGACAGAGACAAGCTAGCCAAATCTGTTCACTTTTATTTTTTTATTTTTATTTTTTTTAAATATGAAATTTATTGTCAAATTGGTTTCCATACAACACCCAGTGCTCATCCCAACAGGTGCCCTCCTCAATGCCCATCACCCACCCTCCCCTCCCTCCCACCCCCCAACAACCCTCAGTTTATTCTCAGTTTTTAAGAGTCTCTTAAGGAGCTTTCCCTGAAGTTTGACTCAGGGATTTTTGCTTATACCTCATTGGTCAGAACTATGCCCTATTGCCACTATGAGCTACAAAGAAGACTGGAAAATGTAGCTTAGTAGAAAGTTGCTCTTAACAAAACTGAGGTCTTGTTAGTAAGAAAAAGAACAGTGGACAATGGGTAGGCAATTAGCAGTCCATGCCAGGGTAATTTGTTGTTTCTGAACAAGAAATTTGAAATACAGTTATAATTCTAATATTGTAAAAAATTATTTAGGCTCTTATTGATAAATACAGGACCATTATAGTAATCATTGATTCTGCTCAACAAATATGGTGGAAAAATAATTGTTTTTGTTTTAAGGTTCTGAGATTTGTTCTTATTTTAATTTCTCTGTTATCAGAGCATTAATTTGACTACATTTAATTTGACTTCTTTTTGAATATATTTGATTTATATTGAGTACATTGACATATATTACTGATACATTAAATTCCTATTAATCTACAATTAATTTTTTATTTTTCCTGTTGGTATATTTTGCTAGACTTTGTTTTCAAAATCTCATTAATTTATATACAGTTAGCACATAGCTTTAGTAACTCTGAATAATTCTTCAACTAGAATAAATTATAGCATCATCTTTAGCACTGTGCTCACCTGTTATGTAATATTTTTGATATGACAAATACCATTTATTTCTTTCAATTGTTGAAACCACTAAAGCTCTCCATCTTTCAGATATATTTGAAAATATTTAAGAAAATATTCAGAAAGCAAATTATTTTTCTCTTCTGTGAATAAAAACCTGCCTTTTTGTATTAGGAAAAAAAAAGATTTCTTTAATCCTCTGGATTGTTTTACAAAATTTGTTGATGCAAATTCTATGAACATGGCTGAGAGTTCAGCTGCAAGATAAACAAAGATCTAACACGTACCCCCCACCGTTGAAAATGAATTCCCCCAGACAGAAGCAGACCAGTGCCCGTCACAATGACATCAGCTTATTGTAACCTCTCCACAATGTAGACAAAATAACTGATCGGTCTCTCAGATCCGCCCAAGCCAAAGTCATGAGTCACCCCTCCCTGTGCCCCCGTGACTTCCTTTGAGACACCACACAAGGGGACTGCCTTTGAATAGCATCTTTCAAACAGATTGCCATCCCCCCAAATGCAGATTAATAGTGGATGCTAGCCCTGATATGCAACAAGCAGGTGGATATAAAAACACCTGCAGAGAGAGCTCCATTGTGTCTGTGTCAGACACCTCATCCTGCTTCACAATGTTACCCTGACGACCTGAGAGAGAATGCCAGGGCCCGGGGTATCGCAAAGTACTCCCAAGCAGCCCACATCAATGGTGGTGATAGTTGTGAACATGACCACGTTTATGGCATCCTATTCATTTCTCCAGGTTTGCTATTCATTATATTCTTTCAAAGAGTTCTGAAAACTGAGACTTATATTTTCTTTACATCTTAAATATCTCTTAAGGAAGCCAGAAGCAAATTTAAAGAAATACACAAAAAACAAATACACCTCCCCCTCCACACACACATCTATTGGTATTTGGGGCAGCAAAGATATTTCTCTGAGTGCTCTAATTTATTTTAAATGCTTAATTAACAATAAAATCCTTATTATTTACATAATGCTTTCTACCATAACAATCTGTTTCACACAGTTCTCACACCTCTGAGAAATACAGGGCAGTGTTTTTGACCACTTCCCTCTGTGTACTCATTACTTCCATGGACTTGGACAGATCACTCAATCTTCCCAGACTTCTGCAAGTGGGAAAATAATATCTTCCCTACTTCCTTACCTTACCATGTTGGGTGTATCAATATTAAAATAAGAAAAAAAAGAAAAGTCTCATAAACTCTTATATTAACACAATAGGTAATACCAACACTCACAGTATGTAAGCTTTCTCCCTTTTGTGGATGATTTTGTGTGGCAGATTTGGAGATGATGTGACTTCCATATCACCACTTAGCATGGGAGCCCAGACACTCCATGCAAGTCATCTGACTTCTAGTCCCCTCAGGGGCCAGTAAAAGCAGCATCCTTGATTACCTCTACTCAAGATCTTGTTGCAGCTTTATAAGTGCCTCTGCTAAGTTAAGCACAAGTTAAATCAGGGTGTGACTCCACAAGCTCAAATCTTGGGAAGGTGTTATACTTACCCAAGAGACAGAATTCACTTTGGATCAGGGAGTGGCAAGTTGTAATGAGAGGCTTCCCTTTGGCTATTCAGTCACAGTCTGTTTAATAAAACTTAAGATTTCTTCAAGAAGAAGGCAACCTAAGTCAAGGATGATTGAAGCGCTTTTGTCTAACTATAAATAGCTTCTGGGAACCAACTGAGTTTTTGCAAACAGTAATAGTCTGCACGTCTATTTTCCATCTCTGGATCAGTGATATCACAGTGGTCAAGAGATCAGTGAAGTTGAAGAACTTCAACTTGAAGCTACAACATTTTTGTACCTTGAGAAAGTCTTCGATGGGGATATAGCCATAAATACCTGTCCTGCAAATAATCTGTGTTTTTAGCAATAAATTATGAAGAGAAAGGCTAAAAGTGGGCATTTGCCAGGAGACTTTTTGTAAAAGTTGATTAATGACAAGCAGTTGGACAGTCGTGATAGCTAAGTGACAGCTGGAAACAACTTTCATGTATGTATGAAAGTTCATGTATGGATGCTCCTCCCAGGCTGAAATTCAACATGGCACCATGATGTAATCCACCTCTCCACAAAGCCCCAGGATATGCCTGCAAAGGTGGTGGATCACACTTTCTCCATTATTCACAAATTTAGGTCTTATGAAGTCTTTTTCTGCCCTTTTGCAAAGACAATTTTTGCTGTTTTTTACACATTCACTAATTTCCTTCTTTTATTCAATCTGGTACATTGAGTGTGTGGAAGAATTCGTGGCTATTGGACCTCACTGATCATTTATTGAACTTTATTGAACTCTACTCTGCACATTTTAGTGGACGGTCTGATGATGTCCTCAGATGACACTTTTCTTTTGGAAATTATGGATGGTATTTTCCTTTACTCTCTGTTGGCCCCAAAGATCCTAAAGGCCTCCTATTTCCTGGGAAAAACAAAACAAACCAACCAAACAAACAAAAAACAACCCACAACTATTGCCATTCATTGGGTAATTACTATGCCCCAGACACCGTTCTGGACACTTTATGAAAGTTAACATAAGTATCATGACCATCTTATGAAGTTTATACTATTATACTCATTTTAAGATGGGTGACATACAGGATCACACAGCTAAATGGTACAACTGAGATTTAGACCAGCTTGGCTTTTCCTTGAGGATAGATAAACCATTTCCTCTGATTGAGGACAGATGGTCATGGAAGGAGATTCATATGTTCTGTCCAACAATGTCACTGGTTATCCCCACTTGGCACACACTTATTTTCCCTGAGACCCTGGCCAAACACTTCCCTGGATCATTGTCCTCTACATTGTAAGGTTATTAAATGATGCCCAGAGTATCCCTGAAGGATAAAATAAGCAATCCAATGTGAAGAGCCTTGGAAAAGCCATACTCTTTGGTCCCTACATGCTAAGCACTTCTATCAGTTCTGTCCTCATCATGTTAGCAGCCCTCTGAGAAGTCACCTTCATCCTGGGTCTCAGGGCCACCTGTGCCATAGCCACATAGTCCCAGTATAGCCACTGTGGGCAAGGCTGGGGTTAGATGTTTTAGAAAACTCACAGAACATTCTAGGTGCTCTCTATCTAGCATTTATTATTTTGCTGATCAGAAAATAAAAGCAATGAAAATATTTTGAAAGAAAGGAAAGTCACAAAGGGAGCTTCTCCTTCCTTCAGTGGGCTTGAACCACATCACACAACCAGGAGCACGGATGACTGCCCACCCCCCAGGAAGGGATGTGTCCGTGCTTATATGGCCCTTTTGCACTATAACTACTCTCCTCACCTGTAGGGAAACTGAGGCTCCTGCACAGCATCCAGCAATGCCTGAATGCTTCTTCCCTTGGCTTATGAGGACTTCCTTCTTTTGCACAAAGTGGAGAATCTTTGAGAGACTTACTTAAGAAGGCTTCCATATAAAAGTCATTTATCCCTGGTATGTGGTAGAATTTCAGTCTGCCCCAGACAGAAAAGTGCTTTTGGCATCTCTGTGGAGAACTTCCAGCAGCAGACTCAAGTAGTAGCTAAAATGGGTTACACTGTGATTCTCACACAGGAACACAGACAGGCAAATCTTCACTGTGATGAGAGAGAAAGACAGAGAGAGAGAGAGAGAGAGAGAGAGAGAGATCTGATACTTAAAATGTAAGCTCCAAAAAGATAGGGATGTATGTCTGTCCTGCCCTTCAGTCATTCAGAAAGTGACTGGCATGTGGCAGGTGGTATATTAATTAAAGAATAAATGGCAGAATATGTTTACTGCTCTGAATTCTGGAATTTTAGAAGAGGGAGAAATTGGGATCTAAGATGCTCAGCTCCTTGTTCTTATCCAGTGGTGCTAGGAGACAAGACACACCAGGCTAGGTCTTCACGCATGATACCAGTGCTATTTCCTCCAAGTGTCCACACTCACTCAAAGAACACTGTTTTATGGGGACCCCCAGTTTGGGTAAATTCTACTCCAAAATGCAGTTGTCTTACTTTATTGACACTGCCATTTTCTTTTCATAACCCAGTCTCAGCAGGTAACATTACCTGGGCAATGCATTAAGCAAAGATTTCCTCCTCGCTATCACTTCCTTGGAAAAATAAGCTCAATTTCTGTTGTAGCTTTTAGAGAATTTAGCAGGGTGGAACTGGAAGCTTTCATTTCTGCCTAAGTTGATTTGAAAACCAAAAGCAGATCATCTGCCAGGCCACAAGAGGACAGCAGTGGTTTGAGATCCTGGTTGCTACTACCTACTCTGGATCAGCATTACTATGTTACCTGCATGGTTTAAAGACTTGTTTTGTCATTTTGTTCCAGGATTCTAATTTGAAAAAATGCTTATTTCTTAAAATAGGCAGGAAAAATCTCAGAATGATTTCAGTGTTGCCAACCTAGAATTTTGCTGTGTTTTTCTTTTCTTCTAGATATTCTTTTTTTTTTTTTTAAATGTTCATTTATTTTTGAGAGAGGGGGGAGGGAGGGCAGAGACTGAGACACAAAATCTGAAGCAGGCTCCAGGCTCTGGGCTGTCAGCACAGAACCCGATGCAGGGCTCAAACTCACATACTGCAAGATCATGGCCTGAGCTGAAGTCGATCGCTTAACCGACTGAGACACCCAGGTACCTCTGGAATATTCTGACATCACTATTATCTCTATTATGACAGTCTGAGAAAATATGTGAAATGATTTACTTAAAAGGCAAAACAGAAGCCATTCCTATAGTGTCTTCTGGCCTACATAATCTGAAATGGGGTAATATTTAACACCTTTGATACAATATGCTCAATATCACAGATTATTTCCATATCTAATGGAAACATTTTTCTTTATTCAGTAATCCAACAAAACTTTATGACTCTGACAATTTTTTTTTACTAAATAAATATTTCACTCAAAGAGCATTTATTGGATACTTACTATGTGAATACATAATATATGCCAGGAATAGAAACACGCATAAGCCACAGCTTTGGGTTGGAGCTTTTTGCTCTTAGGGTGGTGTAGGCAAGAGATAGGCATTTAACATAAAATTAAAAGTCAACATGAAGGGTGCTAAGTGTAGATTATGTAAAAATCTGGGGGTAGGAAAGAATTACTGTATTGTGAGGATAGGCACAGGAAGCCCCCAGCAAAGAAGACTCTGCAGGGACTAAGATAGTTAACAGATGAATGGGTTCTTTGAGGTAAAAGTATTTAACGTCTTGTCTTTACCTCAAAACCCTGATCTCCATTATTTATTTATTTATTTATTTATTTATTTATTTATTTATTTTTATCATTACTTTTTAATTTAATTTATTTTTTAAATTTATATACATGTTAGTTAGCATATAGTGAAACAACGATTTCAGGAGTAGATTCCTTAATGCCCCTTGCCCAGTTAGCCCAACCCCCTCCCACAACCCCTCCAGTAACCCTCTGTTTGTTCTCCATATTTAAGAGTCTCTTATGTTTTGTCCCCCTCCCTGTTTTTATCTGATTTTTGCTTCCTTTCCCTTATATTCATCTGTTTGTATCTTAAAGTGCTATTATGAGTGAAGTCACATGATATTTGTTTTTCTCACTAATTTTGCTTAGCATAATACCCTCTAGTTCCATCCATGTAGTTGTAAATGGCAAGATTTTGTTCTTTTTTGATTGCCTAGTAGTACTCCATTTTGTGTGTGTGTGTGTGTGTGTGTGTGTGTGGATGTGTGTATGTGTGTATGTGTGTGTATATACACCACATCTTCTTTATTCATTCATCCATTGATGGACATTTGGGCTCTTTCCATACTTTGGCTATTGTTGATAGTGCTGCTATAAACATGGGGGTGCATGTGCCTCTTCGAAACAGCATACTTATATCTCCTGGATAAACACCTAGTAGTGCAATTGCTGGGTTGTAGGGTAGTTCTAGTTTTAACTTTTTGAGGAACCTCCATACTGTTTTCCAGAGTGGCTGCACCAGTTTGCATTCCCACCAGCAGTGCAAAAGAGATCCTCTTTGCATCCTTGGCAACATCTGTTCTTGCCTGAGTTGTTAATGTTAGCCATTCTGACAGGTGTGGGGTGATATCTCATTGTGGTTTTGATTTGTATTTCCCTGATGAGGAGTGATGTTGATCATTTTTTCATGTGTCAGTTGGTGATCTGGATGTTTTCTTTGGAGAAGTGTCTAGTCATGTCTTTTGCCCATTTCTTCACTGGATTATTTGTTTTTTGGGTGTTGAGTTGGATAAGCTCTTTAAATTTTTTTTTTCAACGTTTATTTATTTTTGGGACAGAGAGAGACAGAGCATGAACGGGGGAGGGGCAGAGAGAGAGGGAGACACAGAATCAGAAACAGGCTCCAGGCTCTGAGCCATCAGCCCAGAGCCCGACGCGGGGCTCGAACTCACGGACCGCGAGATCGTGACCTGGCTGAAGTCGGACGCTTAACCGACTGCGCCACCCAGGCGCCCCGGATAAGCTCTTTATAGAATTTGGATACTAACCCTTTATCTGATACGTCATTTGCAAATATCTTCTCCCATTCTGTCGGTTGCCTTTTAGTTTTGCTGATTGTTTCCTTTTCTGTGCAGAAGCTTTTTATTTTGATGAGGTCCAGTAGTTCATTTTTGCTTTTGTTTCCCTTGACTCTGGAGACGTGCTGAGTAAGAAGATGCTGTGGCCAAGGTCAAAGAGGTTTTTGCCCGATTTCTCCTCTAGGATTTTGATGGTTTCCTGTCTTACATTTAGGTTGTACATCCATTTTGAATTTATTTTTGGGTATGGTGTAAGAAAGTGGTCCAGGTTCATTTTTCCATATGTCACTGTCTAGTTTTCTCAGCACCACTTGCTGAAGAGATTGTCTTTATTCCATTGGATAGTCTTTCCTGCTTTATCAAAGATCAGTTGGCCATACGTTTGTGGATCCATTTCTGGATTCTCTCTCCTGTTTCATTGATCTGAGTGTCCCCTGTTCTCCATCACTAACAACTAATAGTGAAATTTTATCACAGGGCAGTCACTGTGGTAACTGCTTTCCATGTATGATGTTTATTCACATAGTAAATTTGTGAGAGAAGAATTAGGACCATACTGTTTCATAGCTGGAAAAGCAAATTAAACTGCCTGAAGTCTTACAACTAGTGATTTGGAGTACTCAGGTTTGATTCCAGATCTTGAGAGTTGAGAGCCCAGAGCTAACCATTATTCTGTGCCATCTTTCAATTCTACCTGCTGGGTTCCTGCTCAGGATTCCCTGATCCCTGTAATCACCTCTGGCCCTCTTCCAGGCCCAGAGGCCACTCCATCTGGGCTTTACCCAGGTCAAACAACAGGAGCTTCCTGTTAACTCACTGAGCTGTGCAGGCAGCCCTTTTGGCAGTGATGGATGCTGGCACTTTGGCTTTGGGGGTCGGGGGGCTCTGAACTAGGTGCCCATTCCACTGGCTTCATCCATGGCTGGTGCTCTTTCGACCTTATCCGCCAAAACAATTTTTGTCACGGTGATTCTAAGCTAAGGCAAGGGTGGTATGTTATTCATTGTAACATTTCTTGTGCCAAATACAGGGCCTGACATGTTCACTAATCATTCATTCAAAACAAATGAGTGACTATAAGAACACAAATTCTGCTCATTTAAGAGTAAAACTTATGGCCCTACTTCTCTGACCTCATAACATCTCTCTGTAAGTGTGTATTTTTTAATGTTTATTTATTTATTTTGAGAGAGTGAGCGGGGGGGGGGGGAGCAGAGAGAGCGAGGGAGAGAGAGAGAATCCTAAGCAGGATCTGTGCTAAAAGCATGGAGCCCCATGTGGGGGTCAATATCACCAACTATGAGATCATGACCTGAGCTGAAATCAAGAGTCAGACACTTAACTGACTGAGTCACCCAGGACCCCCATCTGTAGGTAATCCTTTGTAGGTGAGCAATCTGTAATCTCTTAATTGCTGTTCCACCAGATTGAGCATTTTGTTATTTTATTTTATTTTACTTTTTTTAGTTTATTTATTTATTTTGAGAGAGAGAGAGAGAGTATGCAGGGGAGGGGCAGAGAGAAAAGAGAAAGAGAATCCAAGAAGGCTCCATGTTGTATTGTCAGTGCAGAGCCCAACATGGGGCTTGATCTCAAGAACCTCGAGATCATGACCTGAGCCAAAATCAAGAGTCAGATGCTTAACCAACTGGGCCACCTAGCTGCCCTCAGATTGAGCATTTTGTTTAATTTTATTTAAAAAAAAATTCTAAATGTTTATTTATATTGGATAGAGAAAGAGAGAGATAGTGTGAGCAGGGGAGGAGCAGAGAGAGAGGAGACACAGGATTTGAAGCAGGTTCCAGGCTCTGATCTGTGAGCACAGAGCCAGACGTGGAGCTCAAACTCCTGAGCCATGAGATCATGACCTGAGCTGAAGTCGGACGCTTAACTGATGGAGCCACTCAGGCACCCCTCAGATTGAGTGTTTTAGATTACACATCATTTAAAGTTTCTTGGTTACCCATCTTTTATATATCCATGACAATGTTGCATATTTCTTGGGCAGCATTCATCCCTTATTCTTTATGTTCTATTATCTCTGTGAACAATATTTTTATTATATTTTTAAAAAACCAAATTATATGACATAGCAGCCTCTTTGAAGCCATTCTTCTTCATGTTCACTCTTGAAATGAAAAAAAAAAAAAAACAGTTCTATGTTTAATTTAAAAATATCCAGTAGTCTCTGAATACAAGTGAGTAGAAAGAGACCACATTTAGACACCTCCAGGCCAGCATCATCTCACATTCATGCAATACACCTGAGACATCTGTGTATTTAATTTCCGTTTTTAAAATGTACTTTCTGGGGCGCCTAGGTGGCTCAGTCGGCTGAGCGTCCGACTTCAGCTCAGGTCATGATCTTGCGGTCTGTGAGTTCGAGCCCCACATCGGGCTCTGTGCTGACAGCTCAGAGCCTGGAGCCTGCTTCGGATTCTGTGTCTCCCTCTCTCTCTCGCCCTCCCCCGCTCATGCTCTGTCTCACTCTCTCTGTCAAAAATAAATAAACATTAAAAAATTAAAAAAAATGTACTTTCTGTCCATGCAATACACTAAAATTTACTGCAGTTGTACCCATATCTCTGGCTCCAAGACATCTGAAAGAGGTTCTGATGATGCTAAAGCTTTTACTGTTGCATTACGTGAATTTACCTTGACAGAAAAGTAATTCCATGAAACAAGACAGTTGGGGAATGGTCCAAAATAGTTTGAATTCTACTGTGTCACTAATGTTCTGGTACAACCAAATAACTTGACTTCACGAGATTTTTCTCTGTGAGCTCCCCTTCAAGGAGATAACAACACAGCCAAGTCTATGAGCGACAATTCAGTTACAGGAAACCTCTGATTTAATGTACCTTGCCCTACTCACTCCTCTATGCCCATGCCAGGCACATCTTGTTTTACCACCTGAATCCCCTGACTTTGACCAGGTCCGAGAGCCTCAGACCAAGCCACTGCATTTCTAGGTAAGCTTGAGGTTGCAGTTGTGATAATATCAGAGTTTTAGAGTCATGAATAATTTGTAAAACAAAGACATTCTTAAAACCTGTAATGAAGTTTCTGTTTTACCCAGATTTTTCTGTGATGTAAACAAAGATGGACACTTCTAGTAAAAACTTATCAGGTTACTATGCATCAATGACTAAGGATTTACCACTTCTGGTATTTTTTTTCTATATTCCTTCAAATTACTCATGAAAAAAAGAGTAGCTTCTAAGGTATTACAGAAAAAGAACCAAATCACAGTTTTAAAAAACCTATGTTCCTCATCTACCTCTAAGCTGTGTAAATCTCATAATCTTCTGTCACTTAAACTGCCACAGCCGTAGTGCTTCAGTCACTTAAACTGCCACTGCCATAGTGTCTATATCTGTTTAGTGGGGATGTGTGCCCTGTCTACCTCATGAGATCCCTGTGAAGATGAGGTAGGAAAAGTTATTTTAACTACATATCCTATCAAACTGTTCTTTCTGAAGATGATGATCTGCTCTCCTTCCCAGTGCTCTTCATTCACAGGTTTTTAAGTTTTTAAGTATTTACAGAGAGGCTACAATGTGCCTGGAATTCACTCTGCCCACCATTACCAAGAATCAGCTTCTGTGTTCTGCCACCTCCAGTTCTTTTCTTCAGCAAATACTTACATGTCTACCTTGTGTCAAGAGCTCTGGCAGCCACAGAGGAGTCAAGGATGACTGCAATATAGCCCCTGTTTAGCAGGGGTGACAGATAATTCTTGACATCATGATCATTGGGACTCAGTGATAAAATGGGTCACAGGGACTGCAGGGGCACATTGGGGACACTTTACCAGACTGGTGAGACCAACGTGTGGGCTTCAGAGGCTGAGGAAGGGTAATCTGTGAAGGACCTGATGCTTAAATGTATTCTAAAAGATGAGCAGAATGTCTAAGAGAGGAGAATGCATTCAGGTAGAAGAAAGAGCATGATTAAATATTGGCCTGGAAACTAGGGAGCCCAGTGGGAAAGTCTAAGAGGGCCTATGTATTCTAAACCTTGAGGAATACCAACATTTAATGTCCATGTGAAAGATATGAGATTTGCAAAAGAAACAGGAAAATCAGCTGCTGGCAGTGATGAGGTGGAATGGGGTGGGGCAGAAAAAATATAAAAACAACCAGACTGATGGTGTGGCAGAAGCCAAGGAAAGAGAGAGTTTAATGAAGGAGGTTTCTAACAACGTGGAAGGCCAAGACAATGAGGACTCAGCTTAGTGGTTTTGAGTTATTCATACCTGAGGGGGCTTGTTTAATCAGAATGCTTTTTTTTTCAACTTTCAACAGAGATTAGAATTTAAAGGTAAGAATTTGATAAAAGATTAGGGCAAAATATTTTGGAATATGATAAATATATGTTTTTTAAGTTTCTTAGATGCACTTGTGAGAAGGTAGGAGACAGACTCAGGAAAGTGAGGTGGTAGAAAGACACACAATCAAATTTGCCAACCTCAAAATAAGAGTGTAGGACTGTCCCCTCCCAGGGCCTTGTAGGTGTGTGGGTATTTACAAAGATTAATCATAGGCCTGATGCTACAAGTTAAAAATAAGCAAATTATGTACTTTAAGAGGTTTCTTAGTCATGAAATTTTACACTGTCTTTTAGACCTTAAGGCTAAACAAAATTAACTGCCTGCCCAGTTTCTAATTAAATACTTCACTTGTTATTCACTTTACTCAGGCTATATTTTACATTGTTTCTAGGCCGTGTTGCTGTGAGATTCATTATTGTGGTTAAGGCAGGCATGAGAGAAAACATCTTCTGTAGCTATATGATTACTAATTTTATTGTGTGCATATTATTTTTATTATATGGCTAAGATATTATTAAATTGTGCACCTGGAATGGGTAGAATTTGGAGCGCTCTCTCTCTCTGCCTTGTGTGTGTATGTGTGTGTGTGTCTCACCTTAATGAGTAATCTAAGACAGAGCTGATCACCCAAGCCAGGTGGTTATCACAAAGGGAAAATAGGCACATAGAAAGTTATTTTTTCCCCTAGAAGAGAAATTAGAAATGAATGTGAAGTTGAGTTCCCATCTCAAACACAAGAAAAGGTTCTGTTTTGGAAAATCAGAATGTTTCCTTGAATAAAGTAAGAAATGCAGGTGAACCAGTTCCCTGTTTTCTGGGAAACAAGATAGTACTCAAAATGTTGAGAGAAAGGAAATCAGGCAAGGGGAAAGGTGGCGGGGTAGGGGACATTCAAGTTGATATTTTAAGCATAACAACAATAGAAGTGGAGACCATGTGGAGTCCAATCCCTTTTCCTAAAAGGATTATTGATTTACTTAAAATTAGAAAATGTGGACAATGTTTTTTGTTTATCTTCTTAATTTTTTATTACATTACATTTATGAAATGCCAGACTAATTCAGACTAAAGGAAAATATTTAGATCCATGAGTGGATCCGGGCCCAGGTGGAGATAGGGGCCTTGAGGTGAGCTGAAAAATCAGCAGAGAAAGTTGGTTTTGTTGATTTATTACCCCTTCTACTGGTGGATTTCTTTCAAGAGTTTCTTTTCTCTCTGAAAAGCATTTTCTAAGATGACAACACATTTTTTGCTCTATAATGAGTTTGCAAAACAAAAACTAAACACTCTCGATGTTGCAGTCCTTCTTGCAGGGCATTTGGGTGACATTTGTTATCCTGAAATGGTTCACTGACATGATGAGACATAGCAGACCAAAAACTTCTGCAGATACACAGTTTTTTTTTTTGTTTTTTTTTTTTTTTTTTTTTTTTTTTTTTTTACACCTCTTGGGACCACTCCCAGGGCTCTGTAGGGAAAGGAATTCATAGGACCAGAGTCCTTTAGAGATCATAATGTGCTCTTTGGCTACTCTTTATACTTCCTGAAAGAGTGGAAAACATTGACAAGATAGAAAATGGGCTTATGACCTACCAGTGCGTTTTCCAACTTGCCATATGCCTTAGTACAAATCTCTTCTATTTTCAAGCGGATGATCATGCCTTTGACAGGACAAGAACAGAAATTTCATGAATAGAAATAATCTTTAGGCTGCTATTAATTGGAAGAATGCTAGAAATAGTTTGCAATGATAATAAAAGAACAAAAAAGACTAAAATATTGAACATATAAACTTCTTTGTAGATAAGAATAAACATGGAGCAACTTTTCTTGAACATTTTCTGTAACACATTTTTATAACTTAATGGGCAGAGGACCATTATGGGTTATAGAATTACTTTCAGGGCCTCTGGCTGGACTTTTTAAAATGCATGATCATGAAGCAAAATTTTACTATGATGAAGCTATTTAAATGTGATCTTTTCTTTAGGGGTACTAATCCCAATGGAAAATTTCCAGGTATTTAATAGGTGTTTCTAGTTTTTAATTTCCCTCAAAGGAAGGTCAAAGAGAAGTATTTATTTTAAACTATTTATGACCCGGTACTATGTAAGAGACTTATATGAGCCCCTATTAACGTCACCTTTCCCTCTTTTTCTTATACCCAACAGCAACTGCCTGGAATTGGCATCAGGTTAGATTCAGAGCTGGAAATAGTCACTGGCAGATTTCATCTCGAACCTGGGGGGTAAGAAAGCAGTTTCATGAATTCTTACTCAGTAGCCATCAGACACCATCAGCACTCTCTTTGCCAGCAGTTCCCTATGAGACAGATGTCAATTTTAGCCTATTTCCTCCTCCTCCATAAATGGAGTTGCCCCATTGTATTTTTATTAATTAGTGTGAAAGGTATTTACTGAATGTGCAAAGCACTTTGCTCATTGTGAGAAAGTTGTGAAGAATCAGATTTTAAGAGATTTACCCTTTTGTTGGCTGGAAAAGAGGCAAGATCCATTAAAAATTTTAAATAAATAAAAAAGGTAAATAAAACCAGAGATCAAGGTCAACATTAACAGTGTAAGTCATGTTAATAGCATGTACTTTTAAGTTTCTCAGGATCCACATAAGAGTGAAAACATATGGTATCTGTCTTAACAGAAACCCATGGGGGAGGGGAAGGAAAAAAAAAAAGAGGTTAGAGTGGGAGAGAGCCAAAGCATAAGAGACTCTTAAAAACTGAGAACAAACTGAGAGCTGATGGGGGGTGGGAGGGAGGGGAGTGTGGGTGATGGGTATTGAGGAGGGCACCTTTTGGGATGATCACTGGGTGTTGTATGGAAACCAATTTGACAATAAATTTCATATATTGAAAAAAAATAGCATGTACTTTTGATATGAGAATGACACTTTACCCCCTTTACCCCTGGAGTTTCCTTCCCAAATCCCATTACCCCAGTCTGATCATGAGAGAAACATCAGACAAACCCATATGAGGGACATTCCACAAAATACCTGACCAGCGCTCCTCAAAATTGTCAATGTCATCTAAAACAATGAAAGCCTAAGAAACAGTCATAGCCAAGAGAAGCCTAAGGAAACATGACTAAATGTAATGTGACATCTTGGATAGGATTCTGGAACAGAAAAAGGACATTCAGTAAGAACTAAGGAAATCTGACTAAAGTGTGGACTTAATAATAAAATATCAATATTGGTTAATTATAACAAAAGAACTACACTATTGTAAAATCTCATACAGAATTCCCTGTACTATTTTCAGATTGTTTGATAAGTCTAAAACTGTTCTAAAATAAAAATGTTATCTTAAAAACTGAAATAAAAACAGATATTTGGACAAGAGAGTGCAAGGCGGCATAAATGGTAACAGTTAACTTTAATTAACAAGGTACTCTGTACTTGACACTGTGCTAAGTATTTTACAAAAATTAATCTGTTTAATCCCCACAACATTCCTCTGAGGTACATGTTATTACTATCCTCATTTCAGAGTCCAAGAAACTGAGGCACAGAACAATGCAGTGATCAACACAGACCTCAAAAACATTCTGGGTAAAGGTAGGCTTAGAACCCAGGCACATGTGCTCACTACATCTATCTGTTTCTCAGTATGTGAGGAGGTGCTAGATGAGGTACCCGGACAATACATTGTCGGTAGTTAGAGGATGAGCCATGCCATGGCCTTGGATGAGTGAAACCCTCATGGAGAAGGAAAGACTTGATCAGAGCTTTGAAGTGTGGCTGGAGGGAAACAGAAGAGATGTTGCCAGCAGGAACAGAGAAAGTAAATTGGTCTAACTGTAAGAGACCGCAGGGAGGAAGTGTGACCTGGTAGTTAAAAACTCAGGTCTGGCACTTTCAGCCTTGACTGTAAGAAGCTATTGTAAGAAACTATAAAACTGGACAAAAAACATAAACTGCTGAACAGCAGGCAGTGCAGAACCATGACTCTTAAAAGAAGGGGAACATGCAGTGAGCACACTTATACCCTGACTGTCTGTCGGGGGGTACTTTCTGGGTTGTAGCAAAGGCAGATGAGCACAGAGAACACAGATTCCTGCTGCCCCAATGAGGTGGAAGGAGAGCTGATAAATGGCCTGGGAAACCCAGGACAGGCTGAGGAGGGGCCCAGATGTCCTGGTGGAATGCTGACTGCATCAGAGCTGAGTTGTG
The DNA here is from genome assembly GCF_018350155.1 of Leopardus geoffroyi. Lineage (NCBI taxonomy): Eukaryota > Metazoa > Chordata > Mammalia > Carnivora > Felidae > Leopardus > Leopardus geoffroyi. The sequence goes on along the minus strand of NC_059332.1, from coordinate 27,891,024 downwards.
CTTCATACAGGATGAGAGTCCATGAGGCCACCAAGCAAGCATGAGCAACTGCTGTGGGGCTGAGGGGTTGATGGGGTCACAAGGGCTGGGACATGTAGGAGTTGGGACCCAGCCAGAGGCCAGAGACCACATTGAGCACTCTGGGCATTCAGATGAAGCCTCTAAAGCAAGGATTATGCCACAGGCAAGATTAAGGACAAAGCTGAATCATGAAACTCTAGAAAAGAAAAAAAAAAACAAAGCCTGACAAAATCATGAGAAACAACCAGAAATTTAACTACCTGACAGAATAAAGTTTTAGTACCTGTTAAAGGAAACAACATAATCCAGAATTCCAGAATTTTGGCAATGTATCATCTACAACATTCAGCATGACATAAACACACACATGCACACATACACAACTCTAGGAGAAAACTTGAAAGGGCCTACTGCAAATATGTTCAAGGACTTAAAGCAGACAAAGGGAAGTTATTTTGTTAATAAAAGGAAATTCTAGAACTCAAAAGTACAAAAACTGAAATTGAAAAAGCACTGACTGTCCTAACAGCACACTGGAAAGATTAGAAGGAAGACTTAATGAACTTGAATAAAATCAATACAATGATCTCACTGAGGAAAGAAGTGAAAGCAAGATTTAAAAAATTAAGCCTTAGTGATTTTGGAGATGTACCGAGTAGCATAATGTATATGGAAGGACATGGGAGCTAAGGGAGTAAAAAAGTATTTGAAGAAATCATGATAAATAAATTACCCCAAATTTATTTATCATACATCAACTTTTCTTCAAACACCAAGCAGGGTAAATATGAGAAAATCACACCTACATATAAAGTCAAATTCTGAAAATGTAATATAAAGAGAAAATATTATAAGCAGTCAGAGGAAAACACATTTCCTACAGGGGAACAGTGATCCAAATGATGAATGATTTCTCATCAGCATCAATGAAGTTCAGAAAATAGTGAAATAATATCTTTAAAATTTCAAAGGAAAAATAAAACTGTCAACTGAAAATCAAATCCAACAATATATATTTTAAAAAGATAATACAACATGATCAAGCTGAATTATTCTTTGAATATAAATCTAGTTTAATATTAAAAAATCTATTGACACAACTCAAGACATTAACAGAACAAAGGAGAAAACCATTTGATCATCTCAGTAGATGGAGAGAAAAAGCATTTCATAGAACTAAAAACTTGTTAATATTACATTCTTCCAGCAAACCTGGATGGTACTTCTGCTACCATAATTTAATGTATATATTTAATGCTTTCTCCCTGAGATTAGGAAAAGGCAAGTATGTCTACCATCATCATTTCTCAGGCAGAAGAAGGATATAAAAGCAATAAAGGTTGGAAGAACTAAAACTGCCTTTTTACAGAAAAGAAAATCGTGTATATAAAACATCATAAGAATTTACAAAAAGCTTCTGGTGGAATACATTTATTTAGCAAATTCATAGGACACAAAACCAATATACAATACTCATTTGCATTTCTACATTCTAGCAATAAACAGTGGGAAAACTAAATTTAAAAATTAAGTTTTACAATAGCATCAAATATTTAGGAGTAAATCTAAGCTGTGTACAACTACTACACTGAAAAATATGAGACGTTTCTCAGAAATTAAATAAGACCTGCATAAGTGTTGCAATATACCACATTTTCTTTGAAAAAGTCATTATTGTTAAGATACCAAATCTCTGCAAATTGATCTGTACATTCAGTACAATTCCTAATCAAATGTCCAGCTGTTTTTTAGATAATGGAAGTAGATTCTCAAACTTATATGGAAATGCAAGAGAATAGACAAAACTTACTTCTTAATAGGAACTGGAACAGTAGTTTCCTCAGGGGGCAGGGACATGGGTATGGACTAGGAAGATATATGAGGAAAACTTCGGAAGCCCTGGAAATTTTGCATCTGAGCTCAGTAGTTGTTACAGGCTTACACATAAATAAAATCCATCAAGCTGTACAATTAAAATAATGCTCCTTAAGCAATTTATATATGTAACTCAAGACAAAAAAGACAGATATATGATTTCACTCATGTTCGGAATTTGAGAAACACAACAGATGAACATAGGGGAAAGGAAGGAAACATATGATAAAAACAGAGAGGGGGGCAAACCATAGGAGACTCTTAAGTACAGAAAACAAACTCAGGTTGCTGGAGGGGAGGTTGGTGGGGTGATGGGTTAAATGGGTGATGGGCATTAAGAAGGACACTTTTTGGGATGAGCACTGGGTGTCATATGTAAGAGATGAATCACAGTTCTACTCCTGAAGCCAAGACCACACTGTATGTTTAACTAATTTGAATTAGAAAAAAAAGACAAAAATAAATAGAATAATAAACCAAAAAAATGCCATGATGAATTTTAAAGTATTTAGCATTGATACACAATAAATACACTACATAACAAACCTAGGATATAAAGCTAAAGCAATACTTAAGGGAATATATATATATATATATATATATATATATATAAATCAAATAATTTTATTTGAAAAACTAATTAATGAAACCAAGACAAGATCAACCAGAAAGCAGGACAAGAACAACTCAGCAAATACAAAAAAATCAGAAGGAAAGGAAACATAATAATACTGGAATCATTGAAATAGAAGCAGAAAGAGTAATGTAAAGGCTAATATAAAAGGTTAACTGAAGATCTGTTGTTTTGAATAGCCTCCTGATTATAAACAAACCATTATGATCAAGATGGCATAGTAAAGGTCCATATAAAAGTATTGGGACTGATAAGAGCAAGAGAAGTGCCAACACAGTTGAAATTGAAATTGTAAGCAAATATAAATCTTATGCAAGTTATTTCGATAACAAAAAACAAATGAGAAAATTTCTACAAAAAAAAATAAGCAATATATGTTGTAACAGTAAACTAGAAAGTGGTCTTTATTAAAAGTGCAGCAAACACACCACTGAGTGGTGAAACTTGAGGAGCATCTCTGTTAAGGTCAAGAACGAGACAAGGCTGCCTGTGGTTCCAACTCGTGTCATATTAAATTGAAGTCCTTGCCAAAATGTATAAGATAAGAAAAAGAAAAAAAATTATAAGAACAAGAAAGGAAGAAATATAACAGACATTACTTCTGAGTTGATTAAATTTTCTAAAGAACATAGAATTCAAAAAAATATATAATCCCCAAACATTACCAATTTCAATCAGAAAATTTGAAGAGCTAATGGGAGAAAAACCTCACAATCATATAAAAATTGTAATGTACTCACCTTTGTGGATACACCTCTGGGCATATAATATATATATAATATCTCTGTGGGGGAAAATTGCAAATCATTGATTAAGCACATATAGAAAGTCCCAATATAAATGTTAATGAATGGGAAGAGTCATTATCAAAATATAAGTAATTTCTCTCAAGCCAATCAACAAATTAAGTGTAGTTCCAGAAAAATAGGGATTTTTATAGAACTTAAGCTCATCCTAAAATAAGTATGGAAAAGGAATAGACCAGATAGTATACAGAGATGATTAATTTTTTTAATCAAGTATAATTAACATACAGGTATACAATATAATGATTACATATATATGTATTTATTTATTTCACCCACCTAACCCCACTTCCACTCTGACAATGACCAGTTTGTTCTCTGTATTTAAGCATCTTTTTTGTGTGTGTGGATTTTCTTCGTTTATTTGTTTTATTTCTTAAATTCCACATATGAGTGAAATCATATATTTGTCTTTCTCTGACTTATTTCACTTAGCATCACACCTTCTAGGTCCATCCATGCCATCGCAAATGGCAAGATTTCATTATTTTTTGTGACTAATATTCCATGATTGAATATTGAAATTGAATATCCATCTTCTTTATCCATCCGTCTTTTGCCAGACACTTGGGCTGCTTGTGTCTTGTTAAAATGTTCATACTACCTAAGGCCATCTACAAATTTAATACAATCCCCATCAAAATATCAAGAGCATTTTTCACAGAACTAGAACAAATAATCCTAAAATTTGTACAGAATCTCAAAAGATCCCAGATAACCATAACAATCTTGAAAAAGAAGAGCAACGCTGGAGGAATCACAATCTCAGATTTCAAGATGTACTACAAAGGTGTAGTAATCAAAACAGCATGGTCCTGGCACAGAAGTAGACACACAGATCAACAGAATAGAGGAGAGACCAGGAATAAACCCACACTTCTGTGGTCAGTTAATCTATGACAAAAGAGGCAAAAATATACAATGGGGGAAAGAGTCTTTTCAACAAATAGTGTTGGCAAAAATGCACAGCCACATGCAAAAAAAAAATGAAACTGGAGAGATAATTTTGAAAAAGAAAAAAATGGGGGTTGCCTTAGGAGATGTCCAGACTTAGGAGAATGCTAGACTATTTAAGACTATGTGGTATTGGCACAGATAGGCAAGAACAAACAAATAAACAAACAAAAAACCCCAAAAAATAAAACCAGAAACAGACCTAGATACATACAAAACCTCCCTGTGATGGGAATGGAAATTTAGAGCAATACGTTAAAGAAATATATATTACTAAATCAATAGTATTTGGGATACTGGCTTTCCATAAATAAATAAAGTAATAAAAATCATTTTTAGCTCACATTATCCATAAAAATACATGTAATATATACTCAAAACCTAAATTTGTAGAGCAAAATGTAAAACTCTTAGAAGCTTTGAAACTTATTTGATGATATCATGTTAGGAAAAGGTTTCTCAAACAAGATGCAAATGGCACAAATCATAAAGGAAATATTGGTAAATTGATAATATTAAAAATAAAAACCTCTACACGAGAGGCTCTATAAGCCAAAAGAGAACACAAGCCTTAAGTGGTCAAAGTTACTTGTAATAAATAAAACTGACAAATACCCAGAACATGAAAAGATTTTCAACAAGATGAGGAAAAACAAAAGTAGAAAAATGAACAAAAGCTATAAAATGATAATTCAAAAAGAACAAAGTCCAAATGGCCAATGAGTGGGTGAGAAGATGTTTAAGCAAATGCAGAGTAAAATGAGGCCCCATTCCATATCCAGAAGACAATTAGTCAGTGTCTGATGGAAGGTGTACAGCAGGTGATGGCAGGGAGAGTGGGAGACAGAGGTGGGGGAACTTGTGTTCTTTGACCCTGTCAAGTCATAGCGTATAGTGTACCAAATTTGAAATCACTTGGAAGCTTGAGGGTCCTATGTCATCCACAACTTGGAAATTCTACTTTCATGTATGTGCCTTAGAGAGATCCTGTGTTCCAGAGACCAGTATAAGAATATACATACCCTTAATGTTTAAATGGACTGGATATATAAACCGTAGTTTTGAAATAACACAGCAGTTAAAATGAATACGCTTCATCTACATATATCAGTATAGATAAATTTGAAGTGTTAAATTTTTAAAAGCTAGTTTTACAATGTTATATGCTATCTAATCCAATTTATGTGATAATTAAATATACAGAAAACAAGTACATATTGTTTTTAAACACATACATATGTAGCAAGAGTCCAAAACATATGTGGAATAATGCATACCAACTTGAGAAGTTATCTCAGGAGAAGACAAGGTAGAGACATAAGGTTTGTTTGTATTTGTCTGCATTTGTAATGCTTTATTTTAAAACAAATAGTCTACAATAATAGTAAAATGTTAGCTTCTGCTCAGCCTCAGGGTAAAGCAGTGGCTGACTATTGCATTATTCAACTTTTCTGTGTTTGAAATGTCTCACAATGCAAAATAAAGAAAAACGTAAAGCAAGTACATTTATTATTAATAATAATTAAGGAACTGAAATATCCTCACAAGCAAAAGCAAAATATCCTCAAAAGCAAAGACTGTTATTCACTGAAAACACATTTCTGTGCAGTCCAAGTGGTACTTGGGGCAAAGGGACTATAAAATCAGGATGGCTTCACCCTTATTGTTGGGGTTTGGCCAGAACACAAATGGGACCCACAGCGTGGCAGCCATCAGGGGTTGTGGGTCAGACCTCTGAGAGCTTTGTCCAGAGGGTGCAGGGAAGTTTTCACCAAGGAGGTTGGTGAAGAACCAAATCTTGCAAGATGAGTAAGTACTGGCCAAGCAGACCAGTAGGAATGTGGAAGAATGGGTTCACAGAGCCCTGTTAAGACTACTGGACATCTGGGCTATTCATTAGCATTGATGGAGCATACCCTAGGTGTCAAGTGTTGTGCTCCATGGGTGGAGAACCCTGACCTCCTAAAGCTTACTCTTCATGTTAAAAATTCAGTGTGGGCTTTGTTGTCTATGACTTGTAAGGCTGTCTAGAGAAAAAGTGTCAGAAATACAGGTCTCAGCTCTGTTCCCTGAGCTTCTCCATTAGGAGATTGGTAGTGGAAATTTTGTGACCTATCACGGGAGCCTCTAGAGAGGATGGGAAGAGAAACAGGAGAGAGGGTTGAGGTACGGAGCTAGAGAGAGCAGGCCCACTACCCTACAAGGTAGCTCTGCACAAATTGGAAAAAAATAAATTAGAAAAGTGTTTTCTTTACTATAGCACAGTTTGGCAGGCAGAGTATAGGACAGACTTCAACCTGGCACCCTTATTCAATGCACAAACTGCAACTGTACATGACAGCCCCAAGCAAAGGCTCCTTAAGCCATGCTCAGGCAAGACGTGAATGTGGCCTACTTCTTTGTTGTCTGGGTGTGTGCCTATGTCCGCCTGGGAATTGGAAGGGACTACTCATCAACTCCTGATCTGGAGATAGCCTGGATGCCCTTGAGCCTTGTTTTCATGGGGGCTGCAGCCCATTCCCTCAGGAGATCTGATAGGGGTTCTGTTCCACCCTCCTGGACTGGGTGCCTGGTTCCTTCTGTCTTAGCTCTGGCTGCTATGACAAAAATACCATAGACTGGATGACTCTAACAGCAGAAATTTATTTCTCATAGTTCTAGAGGCTGGAAGTTCAGGATCTGGGTGCTGCTTATTTGGTTCCTGGTGAGGACTTTCTTCCTGACTTGTAGACTTCCAACTTCTCACTGTGTCCTCATATGGCTGTGAGAATGAGAGCTCTGGTCTCTTCATCTTCTTTGTAAGGGTGTTAATCCCATCATGGAGACTCTACCTTCATCACCTCATCTAACTCTAATTACCCCCTCTAATACCATCACACTGGGGTTAGCATGTCCACATACAGAATTGTGGGGACACATTCAGTCCATAGCATCTTCTTTCTGCTGTCTCTGACATAGCTCCACAATATCTGACAGAGCAAAGAGGAGAGTGAGAGTTTGATGTGGTGTCACAAAAAGTTGTGCCATGAAGAGAAGAAGAAGCATGAGGAGAAAGACTGGAGGGATGGGGCCGAGGGGTCTGAAAGGCAGTGAGCTTGGAGACAGAAATCCTTTGGAGCCGGAGACGGTCTGAGGAGAAAGGGCAAAGGATGTGAGTGTAGCCATACTTCAGGGACTCTCTGTGGTTCAGATCTCAGAGGAGCAGCATACTTGGGGAGGCCACAGTGACAGGAAGCAGTGGTGAGGCAGAGTTTTAGAGAGCATGTGAGTATAGGGATTGGAGGAGAGTGCCATGTCTAAAGATAATGGCTCATTCATTCATTCCCTTGCAGGAAATGTTTACCCATCAAACACCTGCTGAGTTTCAAACTCCACTCTCCTAAATCTTGAGATGGGTACTGCCCTGAAACACACAAGAATGTACTGAAAGCCTTCAAGCCTCTGGGAGCTCAAGGCAGCATGTCATTCCAAGGTCCCATCTGGGAGCTGGGTGGCTCCCTTTTCAGAATGTGATTCCAGTGCTGGGTCACCCTTCCCCAAGCCGCATGGGTGATCTTTCACCAAATATGACCCCAGTGGCAGGGGTGAACTCATTGCCCAGGTCTTTGGAGCAAGGGTGGGAGGCCTGGTCCAGTGATGTGTTCAGTCCAGACCTGACAACTCCCATAAGCAGGTCTTGACTCTCCCACGTGGTGTGGCAAATTCCTGCCTACAGTTCAGCCATGTGACCTTAGAACATAGTCTTCTATTTAACCTAAGCTAAGGCACTGATAATTTCAGTCCCAATTTTGGGTCTTGGAGGAAGGAAGAATAGGAAGAACTTTTTCTCTGTCTCTGAAGGCCAGTTCACAGCAATGTTCATCTGCTGGCATCTCTTGCTTCCTGAGTGCTCTTCTGTCCTGCTACCTTCTCTCCTGTCAGTGTCCTGATGCTACCTGGTCCCCTGAGCCATCCTTATCTCCCAAAGAGCTACATATTCTCAAGTTACTAACCATCCCCTTATCACCAAGAAAAACTTCATATTGGCTAGCCTGGGTGAATTCATATTAAGATAGGGATTACCTAGTATTAGAAGAGATCTTTATTAGGCAATTAAATTTTTAAAATATTATTTCCGGTTAAATGATTTTTAATAGACTTTTATTTTTAAAGAGCAGTTTTAGAATCACAGAAAAATTGAGGGGAAAGTACCAATTTTCCTTATAGCCACTGTCCCTACACATACATGGTCTTCACCACTATTAACATACCCTGACAGAATGGTGCATTTATTACAATTGATGAGTCCACACTGACATATCATTATCAGCCAAAGCCCATAGTTTACATTAGGGCTCGCTCTTGATGTCATGCATTCTTTTTTCTAATTATTATTTATTTTTAAAATGTATTTTATTTTATTTCTTAATTTAAATCAAAGTAAGTTAGCCTACAGTGTAGTATTGGTTTCAGGAGTAGACTTTAGTAATTCATCACTTACATATAACACCCAGTGTTCATCCCAACAAGTGTCCTCCTTAATGTCCATCACCCATTTAGCCCATCTTCCTACCCAACACTCCTCCAGTAACCCTCAGTTTATTTTCTGTATTTAAGAGACTCTTATGGTTTGCCTCGCTCTCTCTCTGTTTTTCTTATTTCTTCTTCCCTGGTTCTATGTTCATCTGTTTTGTTTCTTAAATTCCATATATGAGTAACATCATATGGTATTTGTCTTTCTTTACCTGACTTATTTTGCTTAGCATAATGCATTCTAGTTCCATCCATGTTGTTGAAAATGGCAAGATTTCATTCTTTTTCATTGCCAAGTAATATATCATTGTGTGTGTGTGTGTGTGTGTGTGTGTGTGTGTGTCTGTGTGTCTGTGTGTTTCTGTGTGTATCCTTTCACCAGTCAATGGACATTTGAGGTCTTTCCATAATTTGGCTATTGTTGATAGTGCTGCTATAAACGTTGGGGTGCATGTTCCCCTTTGATTCAGAATTTTTGTATCCTTTGGATAAATACCTAGTAGTGCAATTGCTGGGTCATAAGGTGGTTCTATTTTTAATTTTTTGAGGAACCTCCATACTGTTCTCCAGAGTGGCTACAACTAGTTTGCATTCCCACCAACAGTGTAAAAGTGTTCCCCTTTCTCTAAATTCTTTTCAACATCTGTTGTTTTCTGAGGTGTTAATTTTTATCCATTCCGACAGGTGTCAGGTGATATCTCATTGTGGTTTTGATTTGTATTTCCCTGATGATGAGCGATGTTGATCATCATTTTATTTGTTAACAATCTGGATGTCTACTTTGGAAAATTGTATAATCATGTATTCTGCCCATTTCTTCACTGGATTGTTTGTTTTTTTGGGGGGGTGCTTTCTTAAGTTCTTTATAGATGTTGCATACTAACCTTTTATCCAATATGTCATTTGCAAATATCTTCACCCATCCCGTTGGTTGCCAGTACCAAACAGTCTTGGTAATTACAGCTTTGTAATACAGCCTGAAGTCTGGAATTGTGATGCTTCCAGAACCAATTTTCTTTTTCAACATTACTTTGGCTATTCAGGGTCTTTTGTGGTTCCATACAAATTTTAGAATTGTTTGTTCTAACTCCATGAAGAATAGTGGTGTTATGTTGATAGGGATTGCGTTGAATATGTAGATTGATTTTGGTTGTATCGACATTTTAACAATATTTGTTCTTCCAATCCATGAACATGAATATTTTTCCATTTCTTTGTCTTCAATTTCTTTCATAAGCATTCTATAGTTTTCAGTGTATAAATTTTTACCTCTTTGGTTAGGTTTATTCCTAAGTATTTTATGGGTTTTGGTGCAATAAAAAATGGGATCGGTTCCTTGATTTCTCTTTCAGCAGCTTTATTATTGGTGTATAAAAATGCAACCTATTTTTGTATGTTGATTTTATATCCTTCGACTTTGCTGGGTTCATGCAGGTTCTAGCAGGTTTTGGTGGAGTCTTTTCGGTTTTCCACATAGAATATCATGTCATTTGTGAAGATTGAAAGTTTGACTTCTTCCTTGATGATGCGTATGCCTTTTATATCTTTTTGTTGTCTGATTGCTGAGGCTAGGACTTCCAGTGCTATGTTGAACAACAGTGGTAAGAGTGGACATCTCTGTTGTATTCTTGAACTTAGGGGGAAAGTTCTCAGTTTTTCCCCATTGAGGATGAAATTATCTATGGGTCTTTCATATGTGACCTTTATGATGTTGAGGTATGTTACTTCTATCCCTATTTTCTTGAAGGTTTTTACCAAGAAAGGATGCTGTATTTTGTCAAATGCTTTTTCTACATCTATTGAGAGGATCATGTGGTTCTTATCCCTTCTTTTATTAATGTGATGTATCACATTGATTGATTTGTGGATATTGAACCAGTCCTACATCCCAGGAATAAATTCCACTTGATCATGGTGAATAATATTTTTTAATTTTTTTAACGTTTATTTTATTTATTTTTGAGACAGAGAGAGAAAGAGCATGAACGGGGGAGGGGCAGAGAGAGAGGGAGACACAGAATCGGAAGCAGGCTCCAGGCTCTGAGCCATCAGCCCAGAGCCTGACGCAGGGCTCGAACTCACGGACCGCGAGGTCGTGACCTGAGCTGAAGTCGGACGCTTAACCGACTGAGCCACCCAGGCGCCCCAATACTTTTAATGTATTATTGGATTTGACTTGCTGTCTTGCTGAGAAATTTTGCATCCATGGTCATCAGGGAAATTGGTTTGTAATTCTTCTTTTTAGTGGGGTCTTTGTCTGGTTTTGTAATCAAGGTAATGTTGGCTTCACAGAATGAGTTTGGAAGTTTTTCCTTCCATTTCTATATTTTGGAACAGTTCAAATGTATTTGAGACATTTCTTCCTTCTTATGGAAGGCCTGTAATGCTATACATTTTCTTCTTATAACAACATTTGCTGCATCCCAGAGGTTTTGGACTGTAATGTTTTCATTTTCATTACTTCCATGTATTTTTTTTTTTGTTTTTTCCTTAATTTCCTGGTTTACCCATTCATTCTTTAGTAGGATGTTCTTTAATTTCCAAGTATTTGTGTTCTTTCCTAATTCTTTCTTGTGGTTTATTTCGAGTTTCACAGCATTGTGTTCTGAAAATATGCACGGTATGATCTTGATCTTTTTGTACTTGTTGAAGGCAAATTTGTGACCCAGTATGTGATCTATTCTGTAGAATGTTCCATGGGCACTTGAGAAGAATGTGTATTCTAGTGCTTTAGGATTAAATGTTCTGAATATATCTGTTAAGCTATCTGGTACAGCGTGTCATTCAAAGCCATTGCTTCCTTATTGATTTTTTGCTTACATGATCTGTCCATTGTTGTAAGTGGGGTGTCAAAGTCCCCTACTATTATTGTATTATTATCAGTGAGTTTCTTTGTGTGTGTGATTAATTGATTTATATATTTAGGTTGTCCAATTTGGGGACATAAATGTTTACAATTGTTAGATCTTCCTGGTGGATAGATTCCTTAATTATGATATAATGCCATTTTTCATCTCATGTTAGTCTTTGTTTTAAAAACTAGTTTGTCTGATATTAGTATGGCTACCTTGGCTTACTTTTGGCGACCATTATCATGATAGATGGTTCTCCATTCCCTCACTTTTAATCTACAAGTGTCTTTAGGTCTAAATGAGTCTCTTGTAGGCAGCATATAGATGGGTCTTGTTTTGTTGTTGTTGTTGTTTTGTTTTGTTTTAAATCCATTCTGATACTCTATGCCTTTTGATTGGAGCATTTAGCATGTAGAGTGATTATTGAAAGATATGAATTTAGCGCCATTGTGTTGCCTATAGAGTTGGTGTTTCTAGTGATGTTCTCTTGTCCTTTCTCGTCTTTATTGCTTTTGGTGTTTTTTGGTTTGTTTTGGTTTTTTTTCTCCACTCAGAAAGTCCCCCTTAAAATTTCTTGCAGGGCTGGTTTAGTGGTCATGAACTTCTTTAGTTTTTGGTTTTCTGGGAAACCCCTTATCTCTTCTTTCATTCTGAATGATAGACTTTCTGGATAAAGAATTCTTGGCTGCATATTTTTCTGATTCAGAAATATTGAATATATCCTGCCACTCCTTTATAACCTGCCAAATTTCTGTGGACAGATATGCTGCAAACATGATCTGCCTTCCTTAGTAGGTTAAGGACTTTTTTCCGCAAACCTTGATGCTTTCATGATTCTTTTTTTTTCTTTGTGCATTTTGTGAATTTGACTATGATATACATTGGTGATGGTTGGTTTTTGTTGAATCTAAGGGGAGTTCTCTGTGCCTCTTGGATTTTGATGTCTGTCTTTCCCTGGATTAGGAAAGTTTTACTGCTATAATTTGTTCACATAAAACTTCTGGTCCTTTTTTTCTTTCTTCATCTTCTGGGACTCCCATTTTATGAATGTTATTCCTCTTCAATAAGTTGCTGAGTTCTCTAAGTCTTTATATTGTGATATTTTGCCTTTATTTCTCTCTTTTTTCCTGCTTCATTATTTTTCATAATTTTATCTTCTATGTCACTGATATGCTGTTCTGCTTCGTCCGTCCTTGCTGTTAAATCATCCATTTGAGATTGCATCTTGGTTAAAGCATTTTTAATTTCAGCCTGACTATATTTTAATTCTTTTATCTCTGCAAAAAGGGATTCTCTGGTGTCCTTTGTGCTTTTTTCATCCCCAGCTACTATTTTTATAACCGTGGTTTTAAATTTTAGTTCAGACATCTTACTTATACCTGTGTTGAGTACATTCCTGGCTGTCATTTCTTCGTGTTCTTTATATTAGGGGTGAATTCCTCTGTCTTATCATTTTGGAGGGGAAAAAAGTTAATACAATAACAAATTAAAATTAAAAAATTAAAATCAAAACAAAACAAATGAAGTAAGCTAGATCCTAAGTGTGTTTAAGTCTGCTTTTTGTGAGAAGCTTGATAGAAGGGGAAAAAAGAGAAAGGATAAAATGTTAAAAAAAATAATTTAAAGATTAAAAAAAATAAAAATAAAATAAAGAAAAAAACAGAATAAAACATTTAAAAATTTAAAAAGTTTGCTCTCTCTGTATCTAAGAAAGAGAAAGAAAAGAAAGAAAGCAAAAAGAAAAAAAAAAACATAAGCAAAGAAAATGAACAAACAAATAAACAGATTGGAACCTTAATGAAGTTACATCCAGTTGCCCCTGGAACTGAAACTTTGCAGGAAGTGGAAGGGATTTGGTCTTCTGTGGGATGTGCCTGGAGGGCGCCGGTGGGTGGGGTTTGGTGTAAAGTCTCTGTTCTCCACTTGGCTTAGTTCAGTGGGGTCTATCCATGTGCATGTGCACTAGAGGTGAAAATGTCTTTTCCCAGCTTTCTATTCTCTGGCGTGGGAATTTGTGTCCCGGTAGACACATAATCAAGCACCCTTCCTATGTCTCAGGCTTCTGTCATCTCCCCACCTTTACCCTGTCTCTGTCCAAGCTGTCTGCTTGCCAAGTGGCACTTCCCTCCAGAGTTTTATCTCAGATGCAGCTTGGACCCACCCTGATTCTATGGGGGAGGGTCTGAGCAATGGCTGGTGCTGGCTAATCCCAGAAAACATTTGCACAATCGCATAGTGGCAGAGGCTCCGAGATTATGGTAAATAACAACACACAGCTGGCACCAGGTTTCACTGCACTCTGATATCTTTGTCTCAATACCAGCAAATGTGGCTGCTCTCTGGGGTCTGCTGGGACCTTTGCCCTCCAGGAGGCTGTATTGCCTCTCCCAAATGCACTCCAATCAAGGGAACCACGTCTCCCAATGTGGCACATGGACTCCTCAAAACACACTGCCTGCTCCTGAGGATTCACCCTACTTCCTAGCTGGAGTATTGCCAGGCACTGAGCTCCAAAACTTCAAACTCTGTGCTCCACAGTTTGTAGAACCCTGGCAATTTTGAAATCCTCTCCTTTCTCCCCATCAATAGTTTTGGGGGAAAGACTTCTTGTCCAGTCCCCTGAGAGTGTTTTCACTCTTTTTCTCTCTCTTTCTCTCCAGCTACATTCAAGGGGAGTGCTTTTCTTGCATATGATTCCAATGTGCTGCACTTTCCCCCTTTCTCTTTATCTCTCTGTCTTCTCTCTGTGAAAATGGATCCCTATTTCCCATGGCTTCATGGCCTTCCTCTCCCCCACTTCACCTCTCTGCACCCCATACCTGCCAAATTCTCTGGCTAAAACTACGCAGATTGTTGCATTAATCTGCAGATCAATTTCCTAGGTGTTTAAAATGGTTTGATGGTGATCTAGCTGCATTTCACGGATGAGACAAGCTCAGGGTCCCCATACTACTGTACCATCTTAACTCTCCCCGGTGTCATGCATTATATAACAAACTTGTAACAACACATATCCACCATCAGAGTATCATACAGAGCAGTGTCACTGTCCCTAAAAATCTTCCATGCTCGCCTATTCATCTTGCCCTCCCTAAACCTCTGTAGGCCATTTATTTATTTATTTATTTATTTCTGTCTTCATAGTTCTTCCTTTTTTGAAGGCAATAAAATTTTAATGGTAAAATAAAAAAACAATTCAAGAAAGAAGATATACAATATTTCTAGATCTGAGGAAGAGAGAAAGGAACTGGCATATGGACAGGTGGGCCACCACCATTCTCTCCCACTTATTCTACTTTATTCTGCTTCTTAATTCACATGTTCTCTATAAGGCTTCAAGATGTTTTCATTCTGCTTTCAGGTACTGGAACTTCATGGAGGTTGCATGGCATTGTCTGTGTGTGGGCCAGGTGGGCATGTGATGTTTTAAAGCATGTGATGTTCCTCATACCAGAAACTCTCAGTTGAAGAGCTTTTAAAGTCCACTGAGATTCCAAAGTAGAACTTTCCAGTTCATAGTTCTTTGGTTGATACAGCCCAGCCCCATCCCTAGTTAGCTCAAGTCTATTCAAAATTCCCTTTCCCAGTTGAAAATAAATAGTTGGCTTCTTTGGAATTACTTTAGAAAAGGTGCAAGGTGGAGACATGTGGACAATGAGTTCAAACACTTGCCTCGTCCTGAGCTTCCACAGTGCCTGTACAGGAAATGTAGATCCACTAATCAATTTCCTCACTTGTATAACAAGCTAACTTCTCTTTTTTTAAATTAAAAATGTTTTTAAACATTTTTTATTTTTGAGAGAGCATGAGCAGGGGAGGGGCAGAGAGAGGGAGAAACAATCTGAACCAGGCTCCAGGCTCTAAGCTGTTGAGCACAGAGCCTGGCATGGGACTCCAACTCACAAACTGTGAGATCATAACCTGAGCCAAAGACAGGCACTTAGCTGACTGAGCCACACAGGCGCCCCTCTATTTTTTTTTAAATTTATTTTGAGAGAGAGAGAGAGCAAGCAGAGGAGACAGCAAACAAACATCCTGATCCTGAACCAGATTGCTGTTAACGATGGGTGGAACATTTTGGGAGGTTAGGGCCCCTTTCTGGTGAAGAAAAGGCCCCTTTAGTGCACATTGTCCTTGGATATTTTTTAAAACTTTCTCCTTAACTTGATCATGTGCTCAGATACTATCATATTAATAAGTAACCTTGAGAATTTTGCCCATATGTATAAAGCATAATTCATTTATAGGAGGAAGGATCACATTAAAGGAATAATACTCAAACTTGGAAGACTTTGAACTCTCATTTGAAGAAACAAAAAATTTTAAATATATTGTAAGATTGCTTTTATAAAGCAATTGTAACCTAGTTACAATCAGCTCTGCAGGAATTAAATGCTGTTATATTGCAGAAAAAGGATGTTCAAAACCATTTGTTTCCCTAATAGGTGAAGGATATTTCAAACCACTTTTGTGTCTTTCTAAATATTGTTACACAAGAAATATTCCTCATTTCTACAAATAGCAGGCTTGAAAGTGTAGTGTGAGACTGTCTTGTAATATCCTCCTTTTATAGATAAGGAAACAGGTTGAGATTGAGATCTTTCCTGAGATTGTAGGCATAAACACTGCAGCCCTGAGACTGGAGTCATGTCTCCTGAGTCCCAGACTTTTTATAATATACTGTATTTCTCTATTTGGGAGGAAGAAATTGTTAATTATTTGGTTTGTTGTTGTTGTTGTTATTTTGTTTTTTTAAAGAGTCTAATACTTATAATATCCACCTTCATGGTAAACATAGTGTAAATATACTAAAAAATTAAAAACAAATTTATTTATCTAAATCTCAGTTAGGATTTAATATTAACAAGGTGGAAAAAAAGAGTACCAATAATGGGTTTGGGATAATGTTATAAAAATATGTCTACCCTTGAAAAATCTCCAAATTTAATTATATAACATTTTTACAGTCTCTCTTTTTTTTAATTTTCTTTTTTCTTTTTTAAAATTTACATCCAAATTAGTTAGCATATTGTACAACAATGATTTCAGGAGTCCATTCCTTAATGCCCCTTACCCTTTAGCCCATTTCCCCTCCCACAACCACTCCAGTAAACCTCAGTTTGTTCTCCGTATTTATGAGTCTCTTCTGTTTTGTCCCCCTCCCTGTTTCTCCATTATTTTTGTTTCCCTTCCCTTAGGTTCATTTGTTTTGTCTCTTAAAGTCCTCATTTGAGTGAAGTCATATGATTTTTGTCTTTCTCTGACTGACTAATTTTACTTAACATAATACCCCCCAATTCCATCCACGTAGCTGCAAATAGCAAGATTTTGTTCTTTTTGATTGCCGAGTGATACTCCATTGTATATATATACCACATGTTCTTTTTTTATATGAAATTTATTGTCCAATTGGTTTCCATACAACACGCAGTGATCATCCCAAAAGGTGCCCTCCTCAATACCCATCACCCACCCTCCCTCCCCCCCACCACCCATCAACCCTCAGTTTGTTCTCAGTTTTTAAGAGTCTTTTATGCTCTGGCTCTCTCCCTCTCTAACCTCTTTTTTTCTTCCCCTCCACCATGTACTTCTGTTAAGTTTCTCAGGATCCACATAAGAGTGAAAACATATGGTATCTGTCTTTCTCTGTATGACTTATTTCACTTAGCATCACACTCTCCAGTTCCATCCACGTTGCTACAAAAGGCCAGATTTCATTCTTTCTCATTGCCATGTAGTATTCCATTGTGTATATAAACCACAATTTTTTTATCCATTCGTCACTTGATGGACATTTAGGCTCTTTCCATAATTTGGCTATTGTTGAGAGTGCTGCTATAAACATTGGGGTACAAGTGCCCCTATGCATCAGCACTCCTATACCCGTTGGTAAATTCCTAGCAGTGCTATTGCTGGGTCATAGGGTACGTCTAGTTTTAATTTCCTGAGGAACCTTCACACTGTTTTCCAGAGCAGCTGCACCAGTTTGCATTCCCACCAACAGTGCAGGAGGGTTCCCGTTTCTCCACATCCTCTCCAGCATCTATAGTCTCCTGATTTGTTCATTTTGGCCACTCTGACTGGTGTGAGGTGATATCCGAGTGTGGTTTTGATTTGTATTTCCCTGATGAGGAGTGACGTTGAGCATCTTTTCATGTGTCTGTTGGCCATCTGGATGTGTTCTTTAGAGAAGTGTCTCTTCATGTTTTCTGCCCATTTCTTCACTGGATTATTTGTTTTTCAGGTGTGGAGTTTGGTGAGCTCTTTATAGATTTTGGATACTAGCCCTTTGTCCGATATGTCATTTGCAAATATCTTTTCCCATTCCGTTGGTTACCTTTTAGTTTTGTTGATTGTTTCCCTTGCTGTGCAGAAGCTTTTCATCTTCATGAGGTCCCAATAGTTCATATTTGCTTCTAATTCCATTGCTTTTGGGGATGTGTCAAGTAAGAAATTGCTGCAGCTGAAGTCAGAGAGGTCTTTTCCTGCTTTCTCCTCTAGGGTTTTGATGGTTTCCTGTCTCACATTCAGGTCTTTATCCATTGTGAGTTTTTTTTTTTTTGCGAATGGTGTAAGAACGTGGTCTAGTTTCATCCTTCTGCATGTTGCTGTCCAGTTCTCCCAGCACCATTTGTTAAAGAGACTGTCTTTTTCCCATTGGATATTCTTTCCTGCTTTGTCAAAGATTAATTGGCCATACTTTTGTGGATCTAGTTCTGGGGTTTCTATTCTATTCCACTGGTCTATGTGTCTGTTTTTGTGCCAATACCATGCTGTCTTGATGATTATAGCTTTGTAGTAGAGGCTAACGTCTGGGATTGTGATGCCTCCTGCTTTGGTCTTCTTCAAAATTCCTTTGGCTATTCGGGGCCTTTTGTGGTTCCATACAAATTTTAGGATTGCTTGCTCTAGCTTCGAGAAAATTGCTGGTGCAATTTTCATTGGGATTGCATTGACAGTGTAAATAGCTTTGGGTAGTATTGACATTTTGAAAATATTTATTCTTCCAATCCATGAGCACGTAATACTTTTCCATTTCTTTATGTCTTCTTCAATTTCCTTCATTAGCTTTCTATAGTTTTCAGCATACAGATCTTTTACATCTTTGGTTAGGTTTATTCCTAGGTATTTTATGCTTCTTGGTGCAATTGTGAATGGGATCAGTTTCTTTATTTATCTTTCTGTTGCTTCATTAGTAGGGTATAAGAATGCAACTGATTTCTGTACATTGATTTTGTATCCTGCGACTTTGCTGAATTCATGTATCAGTTCTAGGAGATTTTTGGTGGAGTCTATCGTGTTTTTTTTTAATTTTTTTTTGATGTTTATTATTGAGAGACAGAGAGACACAGAGCATGAGCAGGGGAGGGACAGAGAGAGAGGGAGACACAGAATCCGAAGCAGGCTCCAGACTCTGAGCTGTCAGCACAGAGCCGGATGTGGGGCTCGAACTCATAAACTGTGAGATCATGACCTGAGCTGAAGTCGGTCGCTTAACCAACTGAGCCACTCAGGCACCCCAATTGTGTTTTCAATGTATAATATCATCTCATCTGCAAAAAGTGAAAGGTTGACTTCATCTTTGCCAATTTTGATGCCTTTGATTTCCTTTTGTTACCTGATAGCTGATGCTAGCACTTCCAACAATATGTTAAACAACAGAGGTGAGAGTGGACATCCCTGTCGTGTTCCTGATCTCAGGGGAAAGCTCTCAGTTTTTCCCCATTGAGGATGATATTAGCTGTGGGCTTTTCATAAATGTCTTTTATGATGTTTAAGTATGTTCCTTCTATCCCGACTTTCTCGGGGTTTTTTTATTAAGAAAGGATGCTGAATTTTGTCAAATGCTTTTGCTGCATCGATTGACAGGATCATATGGTTCTTATCTTTTCTTTTATTAATGTGATGTATCACACTGATTGATTGGCAAATGTTGAACCATCCCTGCAGCCCAGGAATGAATTCCACTTGATCATGGTGAATAATTTTTTGTATATGCTGTTGAATTTGATTTGCTAGTATCTTCTTGAGAATTTTTGCATCCATATTCATCAGGGATTTTGGCCTGTAGTTCTGTTTTTTTACTGGGTCTCTGTCTGGTTTAGGAATCAAATTAATGCTGGCATCATAGAATGAGTCTGGAAGTTTTCCTTCCCTTTCTATTTTTTGGAATAGCTTGAGAAGGATAGGTAATATTTCTGCTTTAAATGCCTGCTAGAATACCCCTGGGAAGCCATCTGGTCCTGGACTCTTATTTGTTGGGTGATTTTTGATAACTGATTCAATTTCTTCACTGGTTATGACTCTGTTCAAGCTTTCTATTTCTTCCTGTTTGAGTTTTGGAAGTGTGTGGGTTTTTAGGAATTTGTCCATTTCATCCAGGTTGTCCAGTTTGTTGGCATATAATTTTTCATAGTATTCCCTGATAATTGTTTGTATTTCTGAGGGATTGGTTGTAATAATTTCATTTTCATTCATGACTTTATCTATTTGGGTCATCTCTCTTTTCTTTTTGAGAAGCCTGGCTAGAGGTTTGTAAATTTTGTTTATTTTTTCAAAAAACCAACTCTTGGGTTCATTGATCTGCTCTACAGTTTTTTTTAGATTCTATATTGTTTATTTCTCTAAGACCTTTATTATTTCTCTTCTTCTTCTGTGTTTGGGGGTGTCTTGCTGTTCTGCTTCTATTTCCTTTAGGTGTGCTGTTAGATTTTGTATTTGGGATTTTTCTTGTTTCTTGAGATAGGCCTGGATTGCAATGTATTTTCCTCTCAGGACTGTAATTGCTACATCCTAAAGCGTTTGGATTGTTGTATTTTCATTTTTATTTGTTTCCATATATTTTTAAAATTCTTCTCTAATTGCCTGGTTGACCCATTCATTCTTTAGTAGGGTGTTCTTTAACCTCCATGCTTTTGGAGGTTTTCCAGCCTTTTTCCTGTGGTTGATTTCAAGCTTCATAGCATTGTGGTCTGAAAGTATGCATGGCATGATCTCAATTCTTGTATATTTATGAAGGGCTGTTTTGTGACCCAGCATGTGATCTATCTTGGAGAATGTTCCATGTGCACTTGAGAAGAAAGTATATTCTGTTGCTTTGGGATGCAGAGTTCTACATATATCTGTCATGTCCATCTGATCCAATGTATCATTCAGGGCCCATGTTTCTTTATTGATCCTGTGTCTAGATGATCTATCCATTGCTCTAAGTGGTGTATTAAAGTCCCCTGCAATTACCACATTCTTATGAACAAGGTTGCTTATGTTTGTGATTAATTGTTTTATATATTTTGGTGCTCTGAATTTGGTGCATAGACATTTATAAATGTTAGCTCCTCTTGATGGATAGACCCTGTAATTATTATATAATGTCCTTCTTCATTGCTTGTTACAGCCTTTAATTTGAAGTCTAGTTTATCTGATAAAAGTATGGCTACTCCAGCTTTCTTTTGACTTCCAGTAGCATGATAGATAGTTCTCCATCCCCTCACTTTCAATCTGAAGCTGTCCTCAGGTCTAAAATGAGTCTCTTGTAGACAGCAAATAGATGGGTCTTGTTTTTTTTATTCATTCTGATACCCTATGTCTTTTGGTTGGAGCATTTAGTCCATTTACATTCAGTGTTATTTTAGAAAGATATGGGTTTAGAGTCATTGTGATGTCTGTAGGTTTCATGATTGTAGTGATGTCTCTGGTACTTAGTGGTCCCTCCAACATTTCACTCACAGAATCCTCCTTAGGATCTCTCATAAGGCTGGTTTAGTGGTGGCTAATTCCTTCAGTTTTTGTTCGTTTGGGAAGACCTTTATCTCTCCTTCTATTCTGAATGACAGACTTGCTGGATAAAGGATTCTCAGCTGCATATTTTTTCTGTTCATCACATTGAAGATTTTCTGCCATTATTTTCTGGCTTGCCAAGTGTCAGTAGATAGATCTGTCACGAGTCTTATCAGTCTCCCTTTATATGTTAGAGCTTGTTTATCCCTAGCTGCTTTCAGAATTTTCTCTTTATCCATGTATATTGCCAGTTTCACTATGATATATCATGCAGAAGATCTATTCAAGTTATGTCTAAAGGATGTTCTCTGTGCCTCTTGGATTTCAATGCTGTTTTTCTTTCCCAGAAAAGCTTCCCTATCAGGAAGTTCTCAGGTATGATTTCTTCCCGTATACCTTCAGCCCCTTTCTCTCTCTTCTTCCTCTGGAATCCCAATTATGTGTATATTATTATGTTTCATCGCATCACTCAGTTCTCTATTTCTCCCCTCATACTCCTGGATTTTTTTATCTCTCTTTTTCTCAGCTTCCTCTTTTTCCATAATTTTATCTTCTAATTCACCTATTCTCTCCTCTGCGTCTTCAGTCCTAGCTGTGGTCGCCTCCATTTTATTTTGCAGCTCATTTATAGCATTTTTTAGCTCCTCCTGAATGTTTCTTAGTCCCTTGATCCCTGTAGCAATAGATTATCTGCCATTTTGTATACTTTTTTCAAGCCCAGAGATTAATTTTATGACTATTATTTTAAATTCATTTTCTGTTATATTGCTTAAATCGTTTTTGATCAGTTCATTAGCTATCACTACTTCCTGGAGTTTCTTTTGAGAAGAATTCTTCCGTTTCGTCATTTTGGATAGTCCCTGGAGTGGGGCAGAACTGCAGGGCTCTTCCTCTGTGCTGTCTGGAGTAACTTGCATTGGTGGGCAGGGCAGTCAGACCTGATGTCTGCCCCTGGCCCACCGCTGGTGCCACAGTCAGACTGGTGTGTACCTTATCTTCCCCTCTCCCAGGTGCAGGGCTCACTGTGGAGTGGTGTGGCCCCTGTCTGGGCTGCTTGCACACTGCCAGGCTTGTGGTGTTGCTTCGATGGGATCTGGTGTATTAGCCAGGGTGGATCCGCAAGGTGCTCACTGGTGGGAGGGGCAGACTCAACTTGCTTTCCCTTCAATCATCTGCTTTGGGAGGGGCCCTGTGGCACCAGGAGGGAAGCAGACCTGTTGGAGGGATGGATCCACAGAAGCACAGTGTTGGGTGTTTGCACGGTGCAAGCAAGTTGAGTGTTGGGGACTGGTTCCCTTTGGGTTTTGGCTGGGGGATGGGCGAGGGAGATGGTACTGGCCACTGCCTTTGTTCCCCACCGATCTGAGCCTTGTCCTCTGGGGCTCAACAACTCTCCCTCCTGTTGTCCTCTAGCCCTCCCATCTCTGAGCAGAATTGTTGACTTACAGCATTCCAGATATTAAGTCCTGTTGGCTGTCAGAACTCACGCAGTCTGGCCCTCTGCTTTGCAAGCCAGACTCGGGGGTTCTGCCTTGCCAGTGGGGCTGCCCCTCCACTGCCCCAGCTCCCTCCCGCCAGTCCATATAGCATGCACTGCCTCTCCACCCTTCCTACCCTCTTCTGTGTGCCTCTTGTCTATGCTTGGCTCCAGAGATTCCATTCTGCTAGTCTTCTGGCAGTTTTTTGGGTTATTTAGGTAGATGTGGGTGGAATCTAAGTGATCCCAGGACGTGGTGAGACCAGCGTCCTCCTTTGCCACCATCTTCCACAGTCCTCCTGCTCACATGTTCTTTATCCATTCATCCATCGATGGACATTTGAGCTCTTTCCATACTTTGGCTATTGTAGATAATGCTTCTATAAACATGGAGGTGTGTGTGTCCCTGTGTCCCTTCGAAACAGCACACCTCTATCTCGTGGACAAATGCCTAGTAGTGCAATTGCTGGGTCATAGGGTAGTTCTATTTGTAGTTTTTTGAGGAACCTCCATACTGTTTTCCAGAGTGGCTCCACCAGCTTGCATTCCCATGTTAATTATTGTTAATTTCTGTTCTCAATGCAGCCATGACCAATGTATGCATGGTCCACAGTACAGGGACTCGTGCTTGCTGGCTTCCTTTCTCTATCTTTAGCAAAAGAAATGCTGAGTGGAATAGCAAACATTATATGAACTGCCCTTCCAGAAAAGATATCTGCAACATATTAAGCATGTTCTGGCTATTTCTATGTTCAGTGCATCCATGTCACACGGGACTTGATAAGAGGGTCCTTCCAGAGTGAATATTCTGGGATCTGTGATGCCTTCCTCCATATATAAGATGCCATGTATCCAGAGGGAATGTGCCTCATCTAGGCTTTGCCTTTTCCTGAAAAGGCTGTTTACTTTCAACAGACTACAACCTCATGATTTCTGTCTAAGCAGCATTTACCTAGAAGACCCTATTTGAATGCCGGAGTTTATTAACCATGTTCTTTTATCATCTGTATTTGCTTTGCTATCTGGAGCCTTGTTGACCCTGGAGAGACTGTCCCTTTAAGGGCTAGTCAATTCCTAAAGATAGTAACCCCAGGAGTGCACCTGGAAAGTGCAACCAATCCAGAGCCCACACTCCAATTTACCTGCTTTATCAGGCTCTAGTACTCTAGGTCACTCTGTACCTGCTCTACTAATTCCAGGACCAGGTGCCAAACAACCAGGGATGGCTCTGTGTCTCAGACCCTGTTGAAATGATTCAAGCCAGCTAATAAAAAATCTGCTTACCCTGCCTTACCTGTTCCTTCCTTCAGAAGCTACAATAACATGTTTCCCCCTGGCTTCCTGCACCTCCTGAACCACTGTGATGCTTTCCCATGTGTCCCTGCATGATGTGGCATGCCCCTCCTCTGGAGATCTGTGAAAAACAAGCTATCTTTTCAAGGGCAATCACATCCTAATCTGTTGGCCTTATTATACTCCAAATTTTCTATTAATACATTATACTTGAGAACATAAGAGATGACAACATTCAGATTGGCAAATTATTTGCCCTCACACTTGGGTAGTTTATGTGCCAGACCAGGCTCAACCTGGGGCATTTTATACCTTTCAGGCAGGTTTCTCCTCTGGCACATTTGACTGAACCTGATCAGCCACACTTCTGATCATCCCCAAAGATGACTTTTCTGAAAGAGGGAGTTTACATATAAGCCAAGTTCTAGTACAAAGGGGAAAAAATCATTTCAAAATCTACTCTAGTCGGCTTTCTCCACTTTTAATCTCCTGGGATGGTAATTTAAATTCTTTCTATTAATGTGAAATAATAGGGTGGGGGCTGAAATTCTAACCTGAGTCATCCTGTCTCCACCCTGGACTCAGGTGCCTGACATGAATAATATCCTCCCTCTCCATTAACTTGAAAAAGCAGCTGCCAAGCTGTGATCACAAGCAAGCTGTAGGACAGAACTGACCTGGGTTCAAATGAAGGTAAACTACTGCTTGTTCTTTCTTGCAAAGGGACAAGGAAGTGGACAAAGAACATGCATGGGTTCCATGGAGTAGGCAGATAAAAGAAAGTTAATAGTATAAGCAATGGGACACACAAGCCTGGCTTAGAATCCTCACTCCCGCTCTGATTAGCTGTATGATCTTAGACAAATTAATTAACCTCTCTGAGCCTCAGCTTCTTTGTCAGTAAGATGACAAAATAAGAGAAAAATGAGAAGTAACATTTTCTGAGCAATTTTGATGTGCCATTGTTTTCAGTGCTTTCTATTATTAGCTAATTGAATAATAGTTAAATGTGATGTAGGTCCCATTGTATGGATGAAGAAACTAGGTGAAGAGGTTAGGATGTACATCCACGCAGCCTGCTGTGTTCAGGAGTTCAGGCCATTTCATGACCATGACAACATGTATGTAGAATAATGCCAGCCGGTGGTCAGCATCCATTGCTATCATTGACTGGTAGAGACTGAGTAGAGCTATTCTTATTCATAAGCAACAGCTGTTAATGCTTTTTGGGAACAAAGCTGCTCTCACTTGTGTGGTTATACTCAATGTGTCAATTCCTCCTCCTTATGGTTTCTTTCCAGTCTTCTTCCCCAGAGCTAGAGGGGAAGGAGCCTGGTTCCAGTAACTCCTCCTACTATGAGTTCACTGAGGGAGAAGAGTTCAGACCTGGCTGGGAGTGGGGCAGGGATCCTCATATCCTGACCCCAAGATACGTCTGGAAATCCATAAGCATTATCCTCAGCCATCCCTGTCCCTAATGTGCTCCAGTGTCCTGCAGCCATGGTCTCATTGCAAAAGCTGTCTAACTGGTTCTCAAACTCTTCCTTGCCTTCATTCAACCTTAGGTTCACACTTGTCCTCTCAGTCATGTCTCATTTGAGAAGCTGTTCTCATGAAGAGGTATGGGGCATGGAGAGTTGAATCTCAGAGGGAGGAAGGTTGAGGAGAGTGATGTGTGATCAGCTCCATCACCAATCCAGGGTAACCATTGTGGGTACTCAGGCTCAGTCTCATCAGGCGCTTAGCAGTATCTTCACAACAGAGCTGGGCTGACGCTGACCAGAAAGATGGAGCTATGTGGAAGGCATGGGGATGTCATCCCACATGGGCACAGCAGAAATGGAGTGGAAAACAAAAGTCCTGTGACTTGTAACATAAGCTCATTCTTCCAAAGTTGTGGATATTGTGGGGATATGGTGACAAATACATAAAATAAAGATTCTCTACAACTGGATTGATGGTATCAGAGGTTCAAAGCCCAGGAGGAGGAACTTGGATTTGACCTTCAGCCCCACCACCTCATTTGCACTTGTGGCATCCATCCTAATGGTTCTGTTGGGGCTTACATCTGTGACCAGGCTAAATTCATGATAGAAGGTACAGCTGAATGCTCAAGGGCCCTGCACTTTCAGGGCATTGCTTCAGAATAAGGTGGTTAAATTGGTAGTACCTGGGCAGAAACACCAATGCCTGTAATTTTCTAGCTCCATCCTGGCCTTGAAAATTGAAAGACTCGGGGCGCGTGGGTGGCTCAGTCGGTTAAGCATCCGACTTCAGCTCAGGTCACGATCTCACGGTCCGTGAGTTCGAGCCCTGTGTTGGGCTCTGGGCTGATGGCCCAGAGCCTGGAGCCTGCTTCCGATTCTGTGTCTCCCTCTCTCTCTGCTCCTCCCCCGTTCATGCTCTGTCTCTCTCTGTCTCAAAAATACATAAACGTTAAAAAAATAAAAGAAAATTGAAAGACTCAATTTCTGCTAGTTAGTACAGATTGCTGATCAGATGAGTTAGGAGAATTAGGAGATACCACTGGAGAGCCATGTGAGGAAATCAGATTTTGGGAAGTTGAAACATATTTCAAATGCACTGTGTAAGCCTTCTGTTTAAAGGTTGCCTTCTAGAAAATTCTCTTATAATACTGAGGAATCATTTCACAGAATAAGTAGGAGCTCATTCCTAAACATAAAACCTACTGCCATCAGCTAGATTTTCCCAAATCTTTAAGAGTTTCCAGATGTGACATTATATAAACTTTTCAAAAACGACTCATGGAGTAAAAAATAATTGCAAAAATATGTAAAAATTTCTTATTGCTCCTTTTCTTATTAACAAGATAAATCAAAACTTAAATTGCTCGAATGAGTGAGAGATGGTGCCCTGATGCCTTTGAAATTGTCCTAGATGGAATGGCAGGGTGTGTTAAGGGGGAAAACACAAGCTCACTTTGTAAAGGACAAAGCTGTGGAAGATAAAATCTTTGGAGCCAGCAAAGATGACTTTGATGGGTTTGATTCCCAACTTCACCCTAAATAGCAAGCCGATATTGGGCAAGTTTTATAATCCTGTGAACCTCAGTTTCTTCATCTGTAAAATGAGACTAGTATTTCTCTTATAGGCTTACTTTGAAGATTTTGATCAATAACCAATAAGAAGAGGTCAATTAATATTAGTTTTCTCCTTCTCCCTTACCAAACATGTTTTAGATGAAACAGTAGAAAGGGGCACAGGGTCATCTAAACATACCTCAGCTTCTCTGTGATGAGGAAGGGTACACAGGCAGCCAGTACAGGGTGCTCCTTCCTGCACCTCTAGCATATTTTTATTTTCTTCTCCCTTGTCCCTTGCTGGCCAGATTAAATGAATATCCCACCTAGTAAATGCTTCCAAAGTACACAAAAGACAGTGAAGGAAAAATCACAGCTATAAAAGGATTAAACGCTCCTAATGTTTCTCAGTTTTCTTTGTGAGGTGAGTTCTGGCCTTGTTTATTCCCTCCATATCCTCATATGTGAAATGGCCTCTGAGATGTTTTTAATTTTGAGCTTTCTATGATCTGTTCTCACTTGCTCTCCTGCCTAGGTGATGTTCTAAGCCCTTTAGCTCTTTAACTCACTTATCTTGATAACAACCCTTGAGGTAGTCACCATTGTTCCCCCTTTCACA
Organism: Leopardus geoffroyi; assembly: GCF_018350155.1. Classification (NCBI taxonomy): domain Eukaryota; kingdom Metazoa; phylum Chordata; class Mammalia; order Carnivora; family Felidae; genus Leopardus; species Leopardus geoffroyi. The sequence goes on along the minus strand of NC_059332.1, from coordinate 27,863,163 downwards.
GATAAGGAAACTGAGGCATAGAGGGATGAGTAATGTGCTCAACATCCTAGAATGAGCAAGTGGCAGAGTGGGATCCAGGCCAAGCAATCTAGATCCAGAGTTTATGCTCATTCTGCTGTGTGCCTTTCCACCAAAGTCAAAATAAGAAAACTAAAGTCAGAGAGGCTTGGCTTCATGATATTGCCCTAAGCAGGGTATTTGAACCACAGTTTCTCTTGGAGAAAGACATGTGGCCCATGGACTCCTTTAGAAATCTCTACTTCCCTTGTTTTTCTGATGATACAGATATTTCATCACTCATCTTTTGGTCTTGGGACTGTGCATTTGGCTTGAGATCCTGAAAAACAAATTTGGTGGGAGTAGGATAACATTGGGAAGGGGCTGCATCCACACCTGGGGCTTTGTATGGGCAGAGCCCGGGGAAAGCACAGTTGGGTTTTCTGAGACAACAGTGCACAAAGGGATTAGTCAGGCAAGGCCAACACAAAGTGGTCAGATGGAGTTGAAGGTGGCTTCTCAGGATCCTAGGAAGCAGTCTACGTGGGAAGCTAGCCTGAGTGGCAGTCAGCCCCAGGAAGTCCATATTCTAACCTGTAGCTGGATACCATGAATAAAACCATTGTAAGAGGGTCTTGTTCTCCACTCCATTGGCAGTGCAGTACAATGCCTGAAACATACTGAGCATTTAGTAACATACTGAGCATTAAGTAACAGGAGGGCTGGGACCCAGGATGGATCCAAGATCTAAAGAAGAACAGAGGATCGAGGGAGGTACTGAGACAGGACTGTATGGACATTTGCAAAAATTGCTATGTGGGCACTGAGGACATAGGAATGATGAGGCTGGGCCTCTTAATCTGGGGTCTAACTGGGTGACAGTTTCCAGATCCACTGAATGGTGAAGCCAAAGTTTTTGTTCATTTTCTTCTTTAAAATTTGCTCAAAGACTGAAAGCATAAGGGATCTGCAGCAAGCAAATACAAGGGACCAAACATAGGTAACTGTAGAGGGCAGAGTAGAAGAAACAATGCAGGGCCTGACACTGCCAAGGCTTCTTAGGTGGCTTGGCACCAATAGGTTGGTAGGAAGTTGATGGAGCATTCATGGTAATTTTTACCTACAAGCAATAAGCATAACAGATCCCAGGGAAACCTATATTTGAAAGACTATTTTCATATTATAGAAATCCTAAAGAAGCCATTAATTGATCATTAGTGACTGGGTAACATCTATAATTAAAAACTATAGTGGGTGCCTGGGTGGCTTAGTTGGCTAAGTGTCTGACTCTTGATTTCAGCTCAGGTCATGATTTCACAGTCATGAGATCGAGCCTTGCCTTAGGTTCTGCACTGAGCATGAGCCTGCTTGGGATTCTCTCTCTCCCCTCTCTGTCTGCTCCTCCCTTACTCACACACATGCTCTTGCTCTCTCTCTCTCAAAACAAATAAATAAATATTAAAAAAGTAAATAAAAGGATAGTTAATAAGTTTGAAATAAATTTAATAGTCTTGGGCAATACTTATAAAAAATGAAACAATGACACTAGGAAATATCTATGCATTGTACATAGTAAGATAGACTATTTTTTCATGAAAGTTTTGCTTCAATTTATAGAGTCATCTGTGTGTTTCTACTGAGTTGTGCTCAAAATGTATTTATGGCTGTGAATTTTAGTTAAAACAGGTTGAGAGTCATTCCTCCAAGCATTTGCTGAGAGCCTGTGATGAGTCAGATTCTATGCGAAGAGTGAGGGCTTTCAAAGCTCAGTTCTGCTCTATAACCTTGGTGGACAGAAGGAACTGATACATGTTCAGTGTTCTATCAAGGGAAAGAGGAAAGCATCATAGAGACATGAGGAACAAAATGATGGGCATCTCAGGATGGATAGGAGTGCTGGGGAAGCCCTAGCAAAAGGTTGACATTGTATATTATACATATAGTTTACATGTTCACTACCTTCCAAACATTCTGATTGCATCAGATCTGATGTCATTCCCTTTGAGTTGACACCTAGTATGATCTCACCAAGACCCAAGAATTAGAACTGTCTGGGAATTAAATTGATGACTGTGGCATCACAAAGACATATTTTGGGAGCTACATTAAATTTTTCTTATAAAACAACACCAAATATCTGCTTGTGCTTGAAGAAATTTAAACAAATGTCTGGTACGAATGTAGTGTTCTCTTTTGTCATTTTATGTTTTGCAATGGTGTTAAGAGTCTCTGACTCAGGTAATGTGGTAATGTCATATCTTTGCTTCCAAATAAATATGCTACCAAAAAATGACTTCTGTTTCACAACTAATGTTACTCAATCTCTGAACCTGCCAAACACAGTGTCAGTAGTCTTTCATACTGTGTAAGTTTTGCATGCCATCCTAATAACCCTCCCAAAGAAACCTTCAGGACATTTAAGACTAGCTCATCAGTTGTGTTTTCCGGAAGTATGTGTGAGTGTGAAAATTGGAGCTGTCAATAGACTGAGAAAGATTACAACAATGGAAATGCAGTCTATGGGTGTGGTTAAAAAGATGTATATGTGATACCAAACACATGGATTAAGTGTCACCATCCGCAGAACATGAAACCTCACCCATCTATTCGCCAAGGGACAGATAGCCACTTCTAACTGGTAAAATGTTGTCTTTGGTTTAGAATATTCCTTAATGGGTTGCTTCTTCAAAGCAAAGAAAGTGGCTCAAGAACTTTAAGGGCATTTTGGTATATTTAGAAATAAATTAGTTTGTAAGTTTATATAAACATATACATTATTTTGTAATAGTCATTTACAGTCCGACTTTCTGAATTGTGGCTGTTTCATACAGGCTGTCTTCCAAGTGATTGTCACTATGGTACAATTTTGTCACCTGGGTTTAGTCAAAAGGTTTTTCAAGGGGGGGGGTCATAAGCTTTTTACCAACTTTTTATTATAGAAAATTCTAACCTAAAAAATGGAGGTTGAAAGAATGGTACAATAAAAACACATTTAATTTCTGTCTAGGTTCAATGATTGTTACTATTTTGGATATTTATGTACACACATACACACACACACATATATATATATATATAATATACATATAACTACATATAAATACATATAATTAATACTTATGATTTAAATAAATATATTTTAATATAAAATAAATAAAATTTAAATAAAATCTTCATATCATGATTATAAAGTACTAAATTATAGGCATGATGAAGACAGACAAAGGAATTAGGGTTAAGACAATGCTTTATGATTCTAATAATGCTGGAAACATGGCATTTATACTGAGTAAAAAAAAGAGGATGGCAGGCAGGGGTGATAAAGGGTCAGAAAAAGGAGGGAGGCTCTTTGTTCCTCTGAGGTTGAATATCACTGGGATCATAGGTTCTGGAGGGAATTAGGGTGATAGTCCAGTTTGAAGACTGGGATGCTTGAACTTGAGATTATGGATGAATAACAACTATTGATATGACAAAGTCTAGGGCATAATTAGGAGATAAAGTTGAGAACATAATCATTATATGAGAAAACCAAGAGACCAAGGTATTAGAAGGATTTATGTGGATGTAAATAAACATCACAAAGTGTAAGAACAGAACTAGTGTTGAAGAAAGTGAAGGTGACTTATTTTTTGCTTGTTGGTTTGCTTTTTTTGTTTTTAGGAAAGAGTGAGAAAAGAATAGAATGGAGTGAGAAGAAAAGAAGACATACTCTGCAGTCCCAATGGTATGAGAGGTAATGGGATAAAAAAAAAAGCGCCACCTCAGAGACAGCCATGAAGGGACATTGTGGAAGGGGCAGCTTTCCATGAGAACAAGGTGAAAAGAGCGTTCAGCATAGCTTTGGAAATCACTTTTGAAAAGCAATATAGTTTTTTGTTTGCTTTCTTTTACAATTCAATGGATTTTAATATATTCACAGAACTATGCAACCAGTTACCCAACAAGAAACCCTCTACTCATCAGTAGCCCTTTCTTCTGCCAGACCCTAGTCCCATGCAACAAGTTAATGGAAGATTATGCAGTTATTAACTTTTTTGGTGAAGAGTATAGAATTATGGGGAACTGCTTAAGAAAGCATAAAGAAAAAATCCAGAATACAAAATTCTTCACCATATTCCATGCAATAACTCCATGCAATAACTATTGCAACCATATAGCACATGAATAGATATTGTCAAAGTGAAGTGAAATATAAAAAATATATATATACTTTTTGCATGGTGGAGTTATCATCTCTGAAAATAAAATGCCTATGCTTTTTACCTTCTCAACCCTGACCTATATGTACGATATAGGACATATACCCAGAACGATATTGTCAATGGTCTGCTGGATCTAATTGAATATCCATTTTCTCATCCCAACTCATTATGTCTCAAACCCAGTTAACTTGTGCCATACTTGCTCCTCTTGGAGTTTATAGCATCTCTTAAAACTGGAGAAGATTATGTGACCCCCTTCCTCCCCACCTACCATATGCAATTTGAAACAATTTAAAAGCTAAAGCATAAAGTAAGCATAAGAAAGTCTAAGTTTCCCAACATAGCACTTTGGATGTTTTCTTCTAAATTGCCGATTTATTTTGTAAAATATTGCTGCTTTCACTTTGCTGGTACCCCTGAACTCATGAGTAGGCTGCAATGCCCTTTATGTAACTTCTTCATTCAGTAATTATCGTTGTTCTAGGAAACCACACTTGAAAATTGGAAGTATTTTCTCTATTGTCTTTTCTTTATTCCCTATATCCAAATACATAAATGAATCAGCTGATTCTTCTTTTCAAGCATCTCATGCTTGAAAAGGTGTTTTTCCTTGTCTTTATTCACATGGACACCACCCTAGGCACACTCTCCTCATCTCAGCCCTAGGTAAGGAATCACTCTTCTCAATCTTCCACCTCTTTTGGATCCAATTCAATATACCTCCTCCAAATGCTGCCTTTAGCATCTTATTCCATGGCTCAAGAACTTCCAGTGACTTTCCAAAAGCCTACTTCTAACTCCAAAGTCCTAGCTTCCCAGTCTAGATTACCTTTAAAGAAGAGCTAGTTCATTTATTTGAGTTCACCTTTCCTGCTTTTCTTCATAAATCCCTCTTCTGGGTAGTCTTCCCATGACCTGTCTCTGAGCTTTACTGAGCACTGCTTTGTTACCTAGCATGACTTCTTGCTTTTGCAAATCCTGCCAAGCCCGTGCCTTCCATTACTCCTTTAGCCTCTACTTCTACCTCTCTTCTCTAATTTAGTGCATACAATACTTATTTTTGTGTCACATATTATGGTATTTCATTCATTTCTTCAACAAATGTTTATAGAGCATGTCTTCTGTAGAAGAAACATTTTTCTAGGATTGGTTAGTTTTGTTTTACATATTCCTCCAATTATTTAATATTCACACCTTGCCTCTTTAACTAGTCTCTACATTCTTATAACACATGTAAATTATTAGTTTGTTACTTGTTGGATTATGAGAATAAAATTCAAGAGGGAAAGCAACTGCACATGAAATGTCAAAAAGAGATACAATATCAAAAGTATTCTTGGACAGGAGACTATGAAAACTAAGAAACCTGACATCAAAAATAAATCATTTTCTTCATTGTATTGGCTCAGTTCTTCCTAATGTAGCCTGGCGCCACTGATAATAAAAGTAATCAGTTTTTTTTTTTAAGATGGGGAGAGGAAAACTTTATACAAATCTTAATGTTAAATTTTTACAGATCATTTCATTTTATGATATTTAGGCACTGAGATATTTGACTTAGCAAATAGTAAATGGGAATTTGACAATATATAGTCAGCAAATATTCACCAATCTTGCAATCCATGTTGATTAACTACCACGAGACGATATCAGATTTAGTCAGGAATCTGAGGGTGGTAGCTTTAATTGTCTTGGCTTTATCCACCTTTTTCTTTTTTCAATTTCAAAATGGCAACTTGTAATTATATAATATAAAATAACTGCCTCAGGTATGTAGGTAGGGCCAACATATTTTCTTCCTATTTTAAGCTACATTGGAATAGGTGTCTTTATTCTACAACAAAATGTGCATTTTTTAAAATTTGAGAAGTCTCAGGAAAAAAAAAATAGACCCCTATCTGGCTGCTGACCCAGGTCAGTTTTTTTTTTTTTTTTGGCCTGTTGGGTTGTCCTTCAGAATCTTCACATTTCTTCCAAGTGCATTTATTTTATTTTTCCTCCTTCTCTGATTGTGTAACTACCTATATACTTATATCTATTTATTTAAAGATTGTTTTCATATTCATGAAAGGAATTGTGTTTTGGGTATAAGATGTAGTCAATATATAAAATGTAAAAAAGGAAATGAAAATTACCCATAACTCTACTACTTTATAACAATTTTTCTAGACTTGAATAATATATAATGAATCAATTATATCATGTCACACATTGATCATCATAAAGATTTTCCATGGTTTAAAATATTCCTTTAAAAACATGATTTTTAGCTCTGGTATAATGTTTTAATATATATAAAGTTTAACCATTCCTTTTGTTGACCATCTACATGATTTCTGAGATTTAGCTATTGAATCATTTGTGATGGTCTTTTTTAAAGTAAAGTCCTGATCATATTTTTGGTTATTCTTTAGGATAAGTTTTTAGAAGTGAAATTCCTAGAAATTCTTGATGTATATTGAAAATATGCTTTCTAAAAATTTGTACTTAAGTATTCCCTGTAGGTATTTCTGTAAGAGTTCTTGGATGATGGATTTTTTACTATACTATATTCCTTCCAATAAGGTAAATAATTATGAAATCCAACAGAGTTATTTCTTCCATATGCTCCCATGGCTATAGCTGTTTCTTCTGGCTGTATATCCGGGTCCACACCTCCTGCTACCAACTAAATCTTTTCTCTGTTTTCTTCTTTTGTCTTCCCTACTCTGGGCATCGGTGCTTCCATCCACCTAGTTTTCCTAAGGAGGAGCTTCAGAATCTTCCTTGACAACTATCCTTGCCACATCCATCTTTGGTTACTCTATCCACTTTTGCATCACACTCTTTTCACTGCCATTTCCATAGTCTAGCTTGTCTGAATTCGCACATTCCTAAATGCTTTCCACCACCAATCTGTCTACTTTCTAACATTACTTCTTAGACTCCCCCAAATATGTTTGAAAAAATAGATACGATTATGAAATTCTTCTGCTTTATATTCATTGTGAATATAAATTCTCCTAGAGAATTATTACCAGGTTATTTAATATGGCACAGAACTCATACATTTTCCATGAAGTCATGCCCCAGTTTACCAATGAAGTCATTTCCAGCCATTCCTAATGCCTATGCCACACAAACCACAGACTGTCTCTTCCATGCCCTCTTCTTTGTTCATTCCTTTTCCCTTGATAGAATTCCCTTTCCTTTTTTCATTGCAAACTTGTTTTTCATTATTCAGTTCGTATGTCACTACTTTCCATAGCCAATCTGACTCCTTAGACCACAAAAATTCTTAACTAAATATCGCTTCTGTTTTACTAGCCATCATATTATATCTGTCATTGTGATTATCTTTTTATTGAGCTTTTTGAAGTCAGTATTTGTGAACAGATCATCTTTATGTCCCTTGTGCCAACCAAAAGATAGTGACACCCAACTTTTCAGTATGCAATGCATGCTTCAACATGTTTGTTGTGTTGTTCTATATATTCACGTGTTGCTTTTGGTGTATATAGTATTTTCTTTGCTAGTCCCAGTATGTGATAATTTGTGTTGGGATTTCTGAGCATTCATTGGCCATATTTTAAAGCTATCCATAAAGTTTAATTTAATCTGTTGCAGAATATTTACATTGTTTTAAGAATCATATCAATCTTATTTCTGATCCATTGCTTAGATGTAAAACATTTTAATAACCAGGAAAAGCAGAAGCTTGAAAATGTTCTGCTCAGAGTATCCAAAAGTAGGGACAACCAAGGTTGTTTATTTTTCATTGTCACGTGACTGAACATCTTGCTTCATCCTTAAAAATGTTCAACACTTACAAACAAGCAATTAAGCCGTAAGTCTTTCAGAGAAATGAATATTTAGAAGCAGCAAAAGACAGTGACTTCTGGGGTAATAATAAAGATTACAAATTGACCCATTGGATGATTTTCATTATACTGGTAGGATATTATGTGGTCTTTGGAGTAGGATATTCCATGGTAAACTTCAAACTGTCATCCATACATTGATTGGTTGTGATTTTGCTGTTGCACTGGAACTTGTTTTTCAAATGCTGACTGTAACAGTTTTTTTCTTCTCTTTTTGATCATAATCATAAATGTTCTAGAATGGATATCTTAATATGAAAAATTTAATGGGCTCTTCAACAGGAAAGCCAATTCTGGTTTTGGTCAGAATTTATTTTTCTTTTAGTTCTCTAGTTGCAACAAGGTTTCAGATTTCAGCATGGAGTTTAATGTGCAGACTGGAAAGGGTTTTTATCAACTCTAATTCTGATGAATGAATCAATAACTTCCTGGATACTAGTATCATATTTTTAGATTAATACTCTAAATGTATGAACTTTGGATAACGTAAACAAACATTCTCTCTTGCATTAATTGGTACTGAGGGTTAATGTTATTTATAAAATAAAATCAATATGATCTCTATTGCTCATTAACTGAGATGTTCTGGGCTTAATTCTGTTTTATTTTTCAATTAACTTCTATTAATTTTCCTTATTGGCCCTTGAAAAATAGCTGTAGAAACAAACTGAAAATATCAGAGTCAACAAAATGCCCTATGGAAAACGCTATATATTTGAGTATAAAAAATAAGCCATTGGGAATTATAAGACAGTTTATATACCTAATCTTTATTCTGCATTCTTTTTTAAAGTGAGTGACTTTCTCTCAGTTTTTCATTTCATTTTCTGCATAAAATCAAAAGCCTCCTAGTGCTTTTGTTATTGCTGATAACTATGGGACTAACAAAAAGGCAAATACTGCAAAACAAGGGAAGGTACACTTCCAGAAAGACCTCACTACCTGAAGGCTACTATTCAGAGGGTCTGCTCTAGGTCCAGCCTTGGTCCCTCTCCTTTAGGCTCTGTGGTTGGCTGAGTAATGGTCTCCAAAGATACCCACATTCTAATCACTAGAACTTGTGAGTTGTCATTTTTCCTGGCAAATACCTTACATCAAGAGCAGATATGATTAAGTTAGCATTTTTTGAGATGGAAAGATTATCTAGGTGGCTCTCAATGTAATCACAAGGGTCCTTATAAGAGGGAAGGAGGAGGGTCAGAGAAAGAAGGTGTAACAACAAAATAGACCAAAATAGAGGTTGGGGCATCCAAGGAATGTGGACAGCTTCCAGGAGCTGGAAAAGGCAAGTAAATGAATTCTTCCTGAGAACTTCAAGGAAGAGCCAGCCAGGCCAATGCTGTGGTTTTAAACCAGTGAAATCCACTCTGGATTTCTGATCTCCAGAACTTTAGATAATAAACACAGGCTGTTTTTAAGCCACCAAGTTTGTGATAATTTGTTACAGCAGCAACAGAAAACCAGTACTGGGCCAGGAGGGCTCTGTACATATTGTGTTTCTAGAGAGATGATCATTAGAGCTCATCATGAAGGAACCCTTTCTGTCAGTTAAGAATTTGGTACCTTTAAAAAATAATTTACCTGAGAAGAGTAAGACATTTACCTCCAAGGTCACTTTTAATAACCTGACTCACAGCTTCTGAAACACATATTTGAAAGCACTGTTCCAGGTCTGCACCAGCTGAACACTGTAGAACTTTACTTTTCTTAGGGTCTTCCTCAAAAGCAGTTCACCAATAATAGGTAAGTATGATGAAATATTAGAATTAGGTTTACCTGGTCTCCAACTAAGTTTGCTTGGTTTCTTCCAGGAAATTAAAAAAATTAAATATTCTTGAAATACAATATTTAAAACTTAATGTTTTCTTAATGTTTATTCATTTTTAAGATAGAGAGAGAGACAGACAGACAAAGTGTGAGCGGGAGGGGAAAAAATGGATGGAGACACAGACTCTGAAGCAAGTACCAGACTCTGAGCTGTCAGCACAGAGCCCGAGGCAGGGTTCAAACTCACATACCTTATCATGACCTGAGCCGAAGTTGACTGCTTAATGAACTAAACCACCTAGGTGCCCTAAAAATGTTTTAGTTTTTAGGATTCTAGGTAAGTGAAAGTTATGAGATACATTTTTCTAATGATTTTTTACTCACTGTTTAAATTTTTCTTAGGCTAGGAAGGTTTGTGTGTGTGTGTGTATAAACTAATAAAACTTGCCTCTTTGAGAGGGAGGAACACCTATTACCCCATATAGCAATCACACTTTGAAGTAGAGAAATGATAGCAGTGTTTCTATTTATACATTAAAACTTCTTGACTGAAAAGTCCACAGGGAGAGAACTTTCTGTACCATTTTATCAAAAAGATAATCAAGGGGTGCCTGGGTAGCTCAGTCAGTTGAGCATCCAACTTCAGCTCTGGTCATGATCTCATGGTTCATGAGTTCGAGCCCCACATCAGTCTCATTGCTGACAGTGTGGAGCCTGCTTTGGATCCTTTGCCCCCCTCTCTGCCCCTTCCCCCCTCAAAAATAAACGTTTAAAATTAAATTAAATTAAAAAAAGTTAAAAAAAAAAGATAATCAAAATATAGAAACATTTAGCCCTCACAACATGGATAAAATGGTGGCCAAGTCCATTTTCAGTTCATGTCCCTGAAAGTCACATTTTTTGGTGTTCTTTAGGAGAAAGATCAATGTCATAAAGAGGAGCTGTGCAAAAAAAAAAAAAAAAAAAAAAAGATGGGTTTTGGAATCACTGCCCCCCCCTCTCCGCTGTACTATGTACTTTCAAACTACCATAGACTGAGACTAAGTTTCCTCAGCTGCAAGGAGATAATATTGCCATCAGTGGTCATGTTAGCATATTAAATAGATAGATATAAAGTGCTCAATCTCTGCATTTCAACCTTGGCTGTGCCATGAACCAGAAATGTGAGTGAACTAATTTCTAAGTTCCTGTTTAAGGAACTCAAGTAATAGGAACTAAAAAATGGCTGCCAGTATTATCACTTTGGTAAGGTATAGATTCATTTAGATACTTGAAAAAAAATGTAACCTCAATCCTCCTATCCAGAAAATAGCTCACAGAAAATGCTTGTTGGTTTTATGGCAGGTATCGTAATAAACCTTTTCTAATTATCTACAACAGTGATAGGTTGGTTCTTTTATTATACCCATTTCATAGTTCTAAAAGGGAATGTTAGGGAAAGTTAAAGGATTTGTATGAAGTTGTATTCCTAGTCAGTGGTACAGCCAAAAATCAAACATGGCAGGGAGCCTTTTGCATGCAAGCTCTGAACCATGTCTCTAAACCATATACAACGGTGGCCAGTGTTAGTTTTAAAAATATTAAATGGACTGGCACAAGCAGATGGTTTAGGGAGGTGTTTAAGGTCATTGGGTTCATTAATGAATGATTAATAGTTGTTGCCATTTATTGATTTCTTACTGTGTACCAAGTGGTATTTTGGGTGCTTTACCTATGCTGTCTTATTTAATCTTTCTAAATATTCTGTGACATCAATGTTATTCTTGTTATATAGATTGGAAAACTGAGGGTCAGGTCACATTAAAGCTAAAAGTTATGCAATTTGGGCATAATAGATGTAGGATTTAAACCAGAGTCTATTTAAGTTACAAGGCTATGCTAGTCCCACTGCTACAGTGCCTCCCATAAATAAGTCATTTTATTCTTTGAAATACTGAAGATTGGGATTTTTGTGGAGTCCAAAGCAATAGTTTCCTTTGCTTATTTGTTCTTTGGAATATCAATGTGGTTACGTAATTGATTGGATTTTTCTTTTAGATCTAGTTATCTCCAAAAACATAATAATTTAAAATATATACAAGTATCTAGAGAGATTTGGTCACTCTTCCCTCATTCAACAAACGGCATAAGACCTGCCCTTCAACAGCATGTGCAATGGATTGAGTACCAGTTTACATAGTTTCATCTGAAAGACTATAGGAAACAGATGGGAGAGATGAGTAAGAATTGAGTCAAACTTACAGGTGCCGAATCTTTGGTTATAAACCATGAAGCCATCCCCTCAAGTGAAGAGGTTATAAACTAGATAGAGTAAAAGTAACCTTCTTTGATCCAGTGGCTAATGTGTTCTCCACTAGACAACTGCTGTATTTAGTAGAAGTCTAGGAATAAAATCCTTCCAATTTGCCATTTAATATGGTAAAATACATATGAGAGACCACCTTGCACAGACACTATTCCTAAGATTATGTTTTATTCATTTGTTATTTAGTTTATATTGTAGTCTTTAATTTTTTTCAGGTAGATATGATGGTGTCTAGCTCTCTCAAGGTTATATCTTAAGCATCAATGAGAGACATCTTGCTGATATTTACAATTCTAGAAATTATTTTCCACTAAAATGTAGCTACCTTAAAAGTTGATTGAATTGAAACTTTAATTTTTTAAAATTTATTTGCTTAGAGAGAGAGAGAGAGAGAGTACATGTATGTGCACACATAAGCAGGAAAGGAGCAGAGAGAGAGGGGGAGAGAGAATCCCAAGCAGGCTCTATGCTGTCAGCCTGGAGCCTGATGCAGGGTTTGATCTCAGGAACTGTGAGATTATGACCTGAGCTGAAACCAAGAATCTAGTCTCTTAACCAACTAAGCCACCCAGGCAACCCAAGTTGAAACTTTAAAAGAATATTGTATACAAATCATCGTGATCAGATGCTTCCTTATATAGTTTATCTATTTTTTTATGAAAAACAAATGACAGCAAACATTATTTCCAACAAGTTATTTCTATTATAAGAAATTTATCACTATGTTTTATTTCTAAACATGGCCTCCCTCTAATATAATAATTAAACAAAATATTTAAATTATATTTAATCTTATCACTCTCCCTCAATCTTTTTTTTCCCAGAATAAATTTAAAAAATAATAATCGGGGCGCCTGGGTGGCGCAGTCGGTTAAGCGTCCGGCTTCAGCCGGGTCACGATCTCGCAGTCCGTGAGTTCGAGCCCCGCGTCGGGCTCTGGGCTGATGGCTCAGAGCCTGGAGCCTGTTTCCGATTCTGTGTCTCCCTCTCTCTCTGGCCCTCCCCCGTTCATGCTCTGTCTCTCTCTGTCCCAAAAATAAATAAACGTTGAAAAAAAATAATAATAATCAATAGTTTTAACAATTGATATCATTTTTATTTTATGTATATTCTTGAGACCAGTTTGGTTGGTTTAGAACGAATTAGTCCATTATGGTAGCCACTTAACCATAGGTAGCTATTGAGTCCCTTAAATGTGGCTAGTCTAAATAGAGTTATGTTTAAGTACAAAATACACACTAGATTTTGAATGTGAAACATATCAATAATTTTTAAATTGATTGTATGCTGAAATGATAGTATTTTTTATATATTGGGTTAAATAAAACATACTATTAAAACTAATTTTACTTTTTCCCTTTACTTTAAAAAAAGGTGGCAATTAGAAAATCTAAAATTGCACACATAACTTGCCTTTTTCTTGTTCTATTTATATTAAACAGTACTGATTAGAGTCTCTTAGTAAGTAAAAATACCCTTTCTGGTTTTTCAACCATCTAAAAAATATCCGAATGATTCTTTTAAGCCCATTTCATTCTCAAGAATACATTGTAACCATCACTTACCAAATTGTACCATTTACTTGTAGATTGTACCCTAGTGGCAAAAGGCATGTAATTCACCTTCTTAATTGGCTCTCTTTACAAGCAGGGAGTGACTTTCTTTGAAAAAGTTTGGCTTAATAAATTTTAATTGACAATAATACTAATAAATGAAAGGGGAAATTAATTTACAATTATGGTTTATAAGTAACAAGTAATAGAAAACTCTGAGAACGTATCATAATATATACTGCATATAACTTAATACTATACTATTATAAAATTACATGATTATGTATCTGTCTTATTCTTGCCTTCTTAGCTACTGGTAAATTGGCAGAGTTTTAAAATATAAAATTAGCTTCTTAACAGTTAGGCATAATTAGTTATAAAATTCTCCTATCAAATCATTAAAACATGCTCACAGGCAATGACTTGTAAAAATAATCCAACTGTTGTTTATCTGTGGGGTGGTAGGTATCTCTTTTTTCCATCAGTGTTCAAGTTTAGAATAGCAAGAGTTCTTTGAACTGAAGTAAAGCTGGATTTTTCATTTTGACAACCACCCATGGCAAAGTGATACAAATACTTGAAGACCATGTTCTTGTCCTCATCAGGATGCCTGGTAGACCAAGTTTGTGTGTCTTTATGGCTTCTCATTTACATACGATGCTATTTTTGTTACAATACTAATGATTTGTTTTCATGCTTGTACAGACCAACAAGTCTTCTTGCCAGGCAGTTGCTTTGTTCTATGTGAGTTGGGTTATCTCATCATTCATCTCTGCCTTCTATAGAATGCTTCTCCTTAACTTCTTTTCCTCTATTAAAGACAAACTTTGAAGGATGTTCTAAGTCCTTCCAGATAGCTTTAAGTTGAAACAGAAGAGAAGGGAAAAGATAGGCCAGTTTGGTAAACATGATTAGTTAAAAAAAAAACAAGTTTCAAATGTAAAATATCCAGTGGTGGGCTAAAAAGCAGTTTCATGAAATGATATGCTTTAATGATTAAAAAAACCCCACAAATGTTCGGTTAAACAGTAACTATTCTTGTTATAGACTAGAAACACTATGGCAACAGATTAGTTTTATTTACAAACAGATTTTTTTGGTTCATTAAAAAATTAATATTTGAAGTAACTGGAATATTGTCCACATGGTTTACATGCCAGAGTGGTTTCCTGAGAGGATGTAGTGGTTTAGGACAGCATGATTTAGCTGACCAAGTGGTATTTCACTCTGTTTCCATTGGAAAGAGACAGCAATAGTAACATGGCCTTTCCTGATATCGAATCAAAGTGATAGCATTCTAAGAAGGTCATTGACCTGGGTTCAGGTCCCTTTGAAGTATTCCACAGGACTTCAGCCACAAGCTCCACTGAAATACAACAGCCAAAGAAGACCATCTGGATTCATTTCAGTGAGGAAAAAGCAACAAATTTGAACATAAGTGATTTTAGCAGGAATTTATCTTTTCCTCCTACAAAGTTTGATGCATGAGGCTTGGACTTCTGGGCTGCAACACTTCAACCTGTCAGGTGATCTCCCCTTTCTCTCCTTGCCCTTTTTGGCTTACTTTGCTTGTAGAGTGCTCAGTATATTCATGGGGAGAAGCTTCCAAATAGCTGGACTGGGACATTCAGGCACCTGGACTTCAGCAGTTTCCACAAGATGCCTTATGGCAGAGACCACAACACATCTCTACAACATCCTGACCTAGAATCAGAGACACAAGCCATGGGCCATGTGGATTTTCCAAGGACCCTCTTTCTCAGCCTGGTATGGTACTCCAGACACAAATGGATCTTCTAGCAGAAAATCTCCAGATGGCTTATTTGGGTGGGGAGGGACTGGGAAGACATACTATGATCTTTGGCCCTGACATATTTTTCTGATTTTCTTCCTGACTTTTCTTTCTTACTTTTCAAACTTTTCTATGTGCATTTGGTATACAAACCAGTGCCTCATTCATCAACTTTTGTTACCAACTCCATCCCTTTCCTATACCTCTATTTCTAATCACGATATTGTCACTTTTCATCACCTATGGTGATCTTTGACACTTTCTTTACTTTTTTTATCTTGCCAACTTCACATCTAACCAATTGCCAAATCTCACAAATTTTCCATATTTTCTGTTTCCTATGCCATCACTCACTTGGATCCAGGCCCTCCTCATCTCATGTTTAGAGCATTATACTGCCTCCTGACTCATCTTCCTACCTTCTGAAAGGTCCCTGCTTGTGTATATTCTACACCCTCTGTCAGGCTAAACTTCCTAAGGTCCTATGGTCATTTTGATACACCACTAATGTGAAGACTTTGAGATTCCTATAGGATAAGCTCCAGATTGACATTTAAGAATTTGCAGTGCAGAACTGACTCTGCACTGGCTCTCACATCTCCTTAGGTGAAGCCTGTACCTAAAATTCTCTCCTCACACTTTCTTGGCCCCAGAATTTCTCTGTGTCTGTGATTTCTCTCACATCATGCTTCCTAACAGAATTTCTTCTCCCTGATTTTCATTCACTGTTTACTCATGAACTATTAACACCTACTTCTTCCATGAAGCTTCCTATATGATACCTGCTCATAATGATCTCTTCATATACTCCTAACTCACAACTCTTAGACAAATAGTTGGGTACTGCACTTTGATACCTCTTACATTTGAAAAATCCCATTATTTCATACATGTATTGTTAATTTACTTTTCACCTATGTACATCATTTTCCCACAAGAATATACATTCATAAGCAGAATTTCTTGAGACTCTTAGATTCAGGAAACTTTGTTTCAAATAGTCAAGGCTCATCTTGTGATTTGTCATGAGTCTTTCCTCCAATGTCCTTGTTCGTGTTAGTTGATTATTTTATTCTTCATTTCGACATCAATAAGAGTTTGTTTAATAAACAGATTATTTGTGTAATGTTCTGGTAAAATAGTAAAATTTTTAGTGTTTTGTTTTCTATAAAAAAGGGTTTTTTAATTTATTTTTTATTAGCTATTAGTTTTGTTTCATTATCCCAATTGCTTTCTAAAGAGAGTGTATCCCATTAATGGGAAGGGTGTGGCATTCCAGAGCATCTTGAAGAGATTCAGTATATAATCCTGGGAGCAGTAAGTGAGAAAGCTGAATTGCTCTGACAGTGACACAGGGAGAGGAAAAGGGGAAAGGAGCCAGAGGAAGACCCAGTAAGACAGGCAATAAGGGAAGAAGGAATAAGGACCAACTGAACAGTGAGACAGAACTTGGGGACAGAAGTGCTGCAATTGGGATTTGTTATACTGTTTGATGTGGGCTGGATGGCTCACCTTCATCTCCACATCAAGGATCTTAATAAAGATGACATTGTTTACTGATACTTTTGTTAAGAATGGGCTAGTCAGAGGAATTCAAAGGGATGTTGAGTTTCATGTCTGGGCCAACAAAGTGCAAAGACTAAAGAGGCTAACTCTGTTCTCTGGGTCACATCTAAAGTCTTTTAGTGTTGGTAACTCTCAAAGCTCTCCCTGATCTTCAGATGAGAGACATGAAAACATTTTGTATTGATGTGGCACTAAACAGCTTACATCCTAACAGAAATTTTGTGTGGCAAGTGGAGTATATTTTAGTAATTACACACTAGAAACTTAAAAATGGAGATTCAGAAAAGTTAAGTCATATGCCAAAAAGGACTCAAGGCTGTGATCTTGTTCTTGTTTTTTAAATTCTAGTGTTATATCCATAAAATCCATTTTTTCTCTTTCTCCCTCTTTGCTATTGCATAGCTGGAATCTGTAGGCTGACTTGCTGCTCTATAATTCACAACATTACCCTTGTGTTTTTCAGTTTTGTTTTGCTTTCAGAAAAACAGTTGCCCTGTTTTTCTCTTGTGTACCAAACTTTGTCCTGATTCTTCAGTCATTAAAATATTCAGCTACCTTGTTGCCCTCTAGGTTTCAGGATATATGTCATCAAAATCTGAATTTTGTACCCCAGATTATCTACATATGTTAGTTCAAATTCTGATTTTTGTTAAGGCCTGTTCTATAGTTTTTTCTTTACTTTGTCATTTTCCATCATAATTTTATTTTGACAACTATGATTATTATTATTATTATTTGTTTTAATTGCATTCTACTCTATTGGTTTAGGGATTGTTTCTTTCCTTCTATGTCATTTGCCTCCATGTAATTATAAACTTTTCTATCACAAGCCCTTCTGAACCATAAGTCTATGATTCATAGCATCCTGTTTCCAGATCCACCTTAAAATATATTATTAGATGAAGATATTATTTTTTTTTCTTGACATGATTCTTTTGGCCTAATCATCAATTAACCTTAATAGGGTTAATTTCCTCATTGGAGATCAAAAGTTATCTTTTTATTCTTTATTTTTTTAAGAGAGTAGGTCTTTTTTTTAAATGATTTTATTTATTTTTGAGACAAAGGGGGGGGGGGAGACGGGGAGGGGCAGAGAGAGAAAGAGAGAGAGAGAGAGAGAGAAAGAATCTGAAGCAGGCTCCAGGCTCTGCTGTCTGCACAGACAGACCCAGACATGGGGCTCAAACTCACAAACCATGACATTATGACCTGAGCCGAAGTCAGACACTTAACCGATTGAGTGACTTAATCTGTCACCCAGGCACCCCAGTTATCTTTTTAAATGAAAATAATTATTTTTCTTTTCTTTTTTCTTAAATATGCTAGAGTGAATCAGAAAATAGATAATATTTTATGCTCTATCAGTGATTAAAATAAATGTGCTTCAAAATTGGTTTTTGTTATTTGTAGTAGGATAAATTCACAAAAACTTAAATGTCTAATTTCTACAGAAAATTTTAAATAAATTATTGTAAAAGCTTTAAAACAGATAATGAGCCTTATGAAGAGTAATTTGAGAATATTTATACCCTTTATCCTAGCAATCTCAGTTCTAAAAATCTATTCCCTGGAAGTTATCAAAAATATGGTTACAGATTTATATAAATTGACACCTCCAGAGTGTGATTTATAAAGATAAAAAAATGGAAACACTTTAGGGGCACCTAGGTGGCTCAGTCAAGCATCCGACTTCAGCTCAGGTCATGATATTGCGGTTCATGAGTTTGAGCTTCGCATCAGGCTCTGAGCTGTCAGCGCAGCTAGAGCTTGCTTTGGATTATGTGTCTCCCTCTCTCTCTGCCCCTTGCCCATTCACGCTCTCTCTCTCTCTCTCAAAAATAAATAAACATTTAAAAAATGTTTATAGCAGCACTCTCAACAATAGCCAAAGTATGGAAAGAGCCTAAATGTCCATCAACTGATGAATGGATAAAGAAATTGTGGTTTGTATACACAATGGAGTACTACGTGGCAATGAGAAAGAATGAAATATGGCCCTTTGCAGCAACGTGGATGGAACTGGAGAGTGTTATGCTAAGTGAAATAAGCCATACAGAGAAAGACAGATACCATATGTTTTCACTCTTATGTGGATCCTGAAAAACTTAACAGAAACCCATGCGGGAGGGGAAGGAAAAAAAAAAAAAAGAGGTTAGAGTGGGAGAGAGCCAAAGCATAAGAGACTCTTAAAAACTGAGAACAAACTGAGGGTTGATAGGGGGTAGGAGGGAGGAGAGGTGGGTGCTAGGAATTGAAGAGGGCATCTTTTGGGATGAGCACTGGGTGTTGTATGGAAACCAATTTGACAATAAATTTCATATATTAAAAAAATTTAAAAAATGGAAGCAGTTTAAAGGATGATCGTTTAATTAAATACTATAGAGTTATAAAATCATGTTTTTGAGGATTAGGTTTAATAAAAGTGTTCATGATATAATTTGAATAAATAAAATCCAGGGTATAAAAATATACATACAGTTTGATCCCATGTTCCTTCTATACTTAATAAACCCGACAGACTCCATGAAAAGTCTGCTAGAACTGATCCATGAATTCAGCAACGGTGCAGGATACAAAATCAATGTACAAAAATTGGTTGCATTTTTATATACCAATAATGAAGCAACATTAAAGAGAATTAAAGAAACTGATCCCATTCACAATTGCACCAAGATCCATAAAATAAACCTAACCAAAGATGTAAAAGATCTGTATAGTAAAACTATAGAAAGCTTATGAAGGAAATTGAAGAAGATACAAAGAAACAGAAAAACATTCCATGCTCATGGATTGAAAGAATAAATATTGTTAAAATGTCAATACTACCCAAAGCAATCTACACATTGAATGCAATACCAATCAAAATTGCACCAGCATTCTTCCCAAAGCTAGAACAAACAATCCTAAAATTTGTATGGAACCACAAAAGGCCCCAAATAGCCAAAGTAATTTTGAAGATGAAAACAAAGCAGCAGGCATCACAATCCCAGACTTTACCTTCTACTACAAAGCTGTAATCATTAAGACAGTGTGGTATTAGCACAAAAACAGACACATAGACCAGTGGAATAGAATAGAGACCCCAGAATTGGACCCACAAAAGTGTGGCCAACTAATCTTTGACAAAGCAGGAAAGAGTATCCAATGCGAAAAAGTCTCTTTAACAAATGGTGGTGGGAGAACTGGACAGCAACATGAAGAAGGAGACTAGACCACTTTCTTACACTGTACACAAAAATAAACTCAAAATGGATGAAGGACCTGAATGTGAGATAGGGAATCATCAAAACCCTAGAGGAGAAAGCAGGAAACAACCTCGTTGACCTCCACAGCAGCAATTTCTTGCTCGACATATCTCCAAAGGCAAGGGAATTAAAAGCAAAAATGAACTATTGGGACCTCATCAAGATAAAAAGCCTCTGCACTGCAAAAGAAACAATCAACAAAACTAAAAGTCAACAAACGAAATCAGAAAAGATATTTGCAAATGACATATCGGATAAAGGGCTAGTATCCAAAATCTATAAAGAACTCACCAAACTCCACACCCAAAAAACAAATAATCTAGTGAAGAAATGAGCAAAAGACATGAATAGACACTTTTTCAAAGAAGATATCCAGATGGCCAACAGACACATGAAAAGATGCTCAATGTCACTCATCATCAGGGAAATACAAATCAAAAGCACACTGAGATACCATCTCACATGAGTCAGAGAGGCTAAAATGAACAAATCAGGAGACTATAGATGCTGGCGAGGATGTGGAGAAACGGAAACCCTCTTGCACTGTTGGTGGGAATACAAACTGGTGCAGTCATTCTGGAAAACAGTGTAGAGGTTCCTCAAAAAATTAAAACTAGACCTACCCTATGACCCAGCAATAGCACTGCTAGGAATCTACCCAAAGGATACAGGAGTGCTGATCCATAGGGACACATGTACCCCAATGTGTATAGCAGCACTTTCAGCAATAGTCAAATTATGGAAAGAGCCTAAATGTCCATCAACTAATGAATGGATAAAGAAGATGTGGTTTATATATACAATGGAATACTACGTGGCAATGAGAATGAAATCATGCCATTTGCAGCAACAAGGATGGAATTGGCGGGTATTATGCTAAGTGAAATAAGTCAGGCAGAGAAAGACAGATACCATATGTTTTCACTCATATGTGGATCTTGAGAAATGTAACAGAAGACTATGGGGGAGGGGAAGGGGGAAAATTATAGAGAGGGAGGGAGGCAAACCATAAGAGACTCTTAAGGACTGAGACCAAACTAAGGGTAGATGGGGGGGAGAGGGGAAAGTGGGTGATGGGCAGGGAGGAGGGCACTTGTTGGGATGAGCACTGGGTGTTGTATGGAAACCACTTTGACAATAAATTATATTTAAAAAATAAAAATAAAAACAAAAAATTAAAAAAATAGAAACATTTTAAGGGATAATTGTGTAATTAAATACTATAGAGTTATAAAATCATGTTTTTGAGGATTAGGTTTAATAACAGTGGTTAATGATATAATTTGAATAAAGAAAATCCAGGGAATAAAAATATACATACAGTTTGATCCCACGTTCCTTCTATACTTAATAAATGATATTAACTAAGTGGGAAATAAAGTACTTCTCCTTATGTATTTGTGCTTATTTTGCTTAAAATAAGAACTGCACTGTCATTATATTCTTCTGCTTTTTTGTTTTTAACATAATAAAAAATGACATCTATATTTGGAGCATTTATTCAAATACAGAAAAGTATGTAGAAAAGAAATGCCGTCTGTACTATCTTGAAATAAATCCCCTAAGCCACATAGAGTAGGTTAAGCATGGAAAAAAGAAGTAGGTAATCTGGGCCAGTGACTCATTCATTCTAAAAGGGCCCTGGCCCCCCTGGACTCATCTACCAATTAACATTTCACTGGTGAGCAGGTGTGTGATGTGAGTAGAAATGAGGAAGGCATTTAGTCAAAATAATGTTCAAAAAAGAACTTGATTCTGCAGACCCTTTTATTATGAAGTGCTTCAGAGAAGGGTGTGGAAGGTTTTAGCAGAGATTTAAGACTTCTTGCACTTAGTTCCTACCAAAGAGAATTTTCAACAGTGAAGCCAATGAAACAGAAACAGATGGCTCAAATTTTCTTTGAAATGTAGGCAGATTGAAGAAGAAGACGTTTGGCAAAAATACATTTGGGGTTTGGCCAAACTGAAAACATTTTAGAAATAATGCTATGAAACACTGGAAAAACATTAAAGCACTCAAACACTCACACTAAGTGTAACGTGATGGATACACAAAGAGAAATGGAGCTTAAAGACAGGCCTCAGTTTCTGGTCAACCATCACAGCAACTGTTTCATTCTGGGTCAGGATGGACATTGATGACTAGTAGTTCTACCTGTGCAACAGAAATTACTTGCAAAATTCAAAGAACTTGTGCAACTGAAACACCCCAAATGACTGAAATGCCCTGTGGGACCAAAACAAACATCCTGTACTGCTGAATCTATTAAGACATCCTTCTCGAGTACACATGACATTCTCCAGGATAGATCATAACTTAGGCCACAGATTAAGTCTGATTGGTTTAGATATCATAGAAAGTATCTTCTCTGGTCACAGAGATGAACTTAGAAAGTAATAATAGAAGGAAAACTGGAAAATCAGATTTTGTGGAAACTCATCAGTACACTCTTAAAGAATTAGCAGATCAAAGAAAAAATCACGGGGCACCTGGGTGGCTCAGTCAGTTGAGCGTCCGACTTCGGCTCAGGTCATGATCTCATGGTTCGTGGGTTTGAGCCCCACATTGGGCTCTGTGCTGGCAGCTCAGAGCCTGGAGCTGGCTTCAAATTCTATGTCTTCCTCTCTCTCTGCTCCTCCCCAGCTCACGCTCTGTCTCTCTCTCCTTCAAAAATAAATAAAAACATTTAAAAAAAAGAAAAAAGAGAAAAAATCACAAGGGAAGTTAGAAAATACTTAGAGATGAGTGAAAGTGAAATCACAACACATCAAAACACGTGAAAGCAGTTCTGAGAGGGAAACTTATAGCAATAAATGCTGATATGAAAAAAAAGAAGAATTTCAAATTAATAAACTAGCTTGACCACTTAAGGAACTAGAAAGGCTACTATCAAAAAAAAAAAAAACTGAAAAAAACAAATATTGATGAAGATGTGGAGATGTTAGTACCCTTGAACACTGTTATACAAATAGTTTAGCCACTGTGGAAACCATGAAGTTTCCTCAAAAAATTAAAAATATAACTACCATATGATTAAGCAACTCTACTTTTATGTACCCCAAGAATTGAAAGCAGGGTAGTGAAGAGATATTTGTATACCTGTCTCTATAGCAACATTATTTACAATAGAAAAAAGGTGGAAGCAACTTAAGTGTTCCCTTACATATTATGGATAACAAAGTATATGGTATATACAAACAATAGAATATTATTCAGCCTTCAAGGAGAAGGAAATTCTGATACATACTCTAACATAGATGAACACTTCAGGACACTATGCTCAGTGAAATAAGCCAGTCACAAAAGAACAAGTACTGTATGATTCCATGAGATCCCTAGAGTAGTCAAATTCAAAGAGATAAAAATGTAGAATGGGGCTCCAGGGCCTGGAGGGAAGATGAAATGAGGAGTTTGCATTCAATAAATTCATAATTTCTGTTTTACAAGACAAAAACAGTTTTGGAGATGGATGGTAGTGATAGTTGCAAAACAGTATGAATATACATAATGCAACTGAACTGTATACTTAAAAATGGGTATGATGACAAAATTTATGTCACATGTATTTTACAATTGAAAAAAATTTAATGAAATAATGAAAATTTAAAAATAATACATAGCTTAAAAAATTAAGTTATGTAGAACAAAATGTACCAAACAAGAAAGAAAAGTTAAGAAAATTATATGTTCAACATTAAAATAACAGAATTTCCAAAAAGCAGAGAGAAAATAGGGGGAAGAAACATCAATGAAGGAATTTTAATAGTTCCCTAGAACTGAAGTATACAAGTTTCTGGACTGAGAAAGACACTAAACCCAAAATGATTCATGAAAGTAGATCCACATCAAGCCAAAGCATTTTGAAATTTCAAAGCAATGATGACAAAATGTCCTAAAGCCTTCCAGAAAGAAACCCAAACCAGCAGCAATAATACCACCAACAGGTCACAAGAAAGGAAAAGGAACTAGAATTCAGCTTAATTTGGGGGCTGTTTGGTGGCTCAGTGGGTTAAGAATCCATCTGTCTGACTCTTGATTTAGCTTCAGGTCACGATCTCAGTTTGTTGGATTGAGCCCCATGTTGGGCTCTGCACTGTCAGTGGAGCCTGCTTGGGATTCTCTCTCCCTCTCTCTCTGCCCCTCCCCCATTCAAGCACTGTCTCTTAAAATAAATAAATAAACTCTAAAAAAAAAAAAAAAAGAATTTGGGTTAATTTTTTACCCAACTGTAACGTTGAGTAGTAGATTACAAAGAAACAATGTTTTTAAAATTCTGAAGGAAAATGATTTTCAATTTAAAATTGTATTTTCAGCCAAACTATCAGTTCAGTGGGAGAAGAAAGATATCCTTTCAGACCCATTTTAAAGAAGGTAATGTAAATGTGCTCCACCAAATAAAGCCAATAAACAAACAAAAAGAAATACATGGAACTCAGAAAACTGGATATCTAGTTCCAGAGTGTGATGAAAGGAATCTTGTGGAGAATGGTGATTGTGTATTTAATAATTACTGCTGTGCACCAGGAATGGAGAGCAATCAATCCATATCAGGGTAGTTCTAATATTTGTGGTCAAGGAACGTGCAAGAATCTATATCATTTGCCAGCCTGTACAATGAAAATGTGGCATAAAGAAAGTCAATGGAGCCATCTGTTTTATTAATAAGGTTCACAAGGCTGATGGCTCATGCTTGAGACCAAAATGATAAGACAAAAACTGTGTTCCTATTATGAATAATCACACTGTTACTTAATTCCTCATGTTGGTAAGAGCTTTCTGATTCCTAAGACAACAATGTAGATGAAAATTCCAATCTATCAAAATAAGATATCATTGTTTAATGTTAATAGAATATCTCTGGAAAAATACACAAGAAACTGGGTGCCCCTAGTGGAGCAGAACAACAGCATCGTTCTGAAAAGCTGTGCATTGGAGACCTATTTTTCACATATTTGTTTCCTTAGAACGTTGTACTAGGTAATGTATTATAGCATCAAAAAAAGATTAAAATAAAGTTCATTTTCTACAATGATAAAGACAAAGGATAAGAAAAGAGAGAGAGAGAGAGAGAGACCCCGAAATTCAGAACAAAGACCAAGTTGGTCAGAATCTCTTTCTGAGGAAGCTGACTTAACACATCCTGCCACACAAAGATGGTATGAAGCTGGGAATGTGAGGCTGAGACTCATGAGTCCCAGGGGTGGAGGTGTGAGGAGACAATGGCAAACTGCAGGGAATTGTTGAGAGATGATTTAATGTTTTAAACTATGACAAGCAAAGAAAGTAATTGGAAACTGTTCACCTGTAACTCACCTTAGATAGATATAGTTTGTGTTCCGAGGTTCTCTCTTCTTTATAAACTGTATAACCTTGATCCCACTGAACACATCCTCTAAACAATGCAAAGTATTGGGAAAGAAACAGGTAAACAAGAAAGAACATAATCCCTTTATCAGAAGGAGGAGTAAGCAGATGTCTTTAAATGACTTCTTTTGTTTGTTTTTGGTATGGTGTCAGCAAGCAATCATCAGAGACAATAATGAAGAGATTGATGTGGGAATTTATTTCAGAGCTGGCCTTGGGATATGCCTACTTCATTATATGCCGTTTATTCTCAACTCACCCTCCATGAGAACAACCAGAACTACAGAAAATGGGATTAGACTAGTGACAAAATATTTTCAGATTTTTTGTCCTGTTTTGCAACATAGGTGCCCTGGGCCCCTTTCAGGTCACTGGATTGCAGTTCAGGGTTCACTCCTCTTCCCACACTGGCCCTAGGATGAGACAAGACTCGATAAAAAGGTAGGCGAAGTCTAGAAGAAAAGAGTGCTCATGGTGGTCAACCAATACAGGGCCAAAAAAATATATATATATATTAGGGAAGCAGGGCTCCAGCTGGTCCTCAGGATGAAGTTGGGTGCTGTCCTCAGATCCTGAAAGGGGAGGGGATGAGACTTCACACCCTGCAAAATAAGCCTTTGGCTTGGTCTTTGCTGAGCTTGGTGTCTCTTTTCTCCTCAAAATGGTTCCAAAGACAGCAAAGAGTGGAACTACAGGGGATATGGAGAGAACTGCCAGGATGATAAGAAAATGTCAAAACAGAAAAGAAAATGCTAACACTTCTTATGCATCACTGATTAAAAATATGTCTCTAAGTATAAAGCTATCTATAATGGGAAATGTATGCCCAGGCTGGATGGCTTAATTATAAGAGATATAAGAAACAGAATAATAAGGCCAAACTGGCAATGTATATGAAGAATACCTGAGAGCCAAGAGCTTAAAAACAACTGTAATTTATCAAAGGTTTAATTGAAGAAAATTACTATGGACTATACATATATTTTAGAGATAATTATTTTAGCATATTGGTGTTTTATCAATTTGGTTGCTTTGTTGAATAACAGATCTATTTCTGTTATAATAACACAAACTCAACCCAGAATGCTTTTAACAATAGATAAATTTTTTTTAAATAGCTTTTCAGGTGAAATTTGATTTAGTAACAAAGTGAAATATGATTTCTATTTATGAAAGTATGTTCCAGAAATTATGTCCTCCAAAGAAACAAGAAATTGTGTGTTTATGAGTACAAATTGTGTTAATTTAGTAGGTGGTTGGTAAGTGTTTTATTTTTAAAGAATGTATATTAGTTTGCTAGGGCTGCCATAATAAGTATCACAGACTGGGTGGCAGAAAAAACAAAAAAAATATTTTCTCACAGTTCTAGAGACTAGGAGTCCAAGATCCGTGTTGATTTCTTCTGAGGTTTCTCTCCTTGGGCTGTGTTATTTCCCTACCTTTACATGGTCTTTCCTTTGTGTATATTGGCATCCTCGTTTCTTCTTCCTATAAGGAGACTAGTCATATTGGAGTAACGCCCACTTTAACGACCTCATTTTAACTGAATTACCTCTTTAAAAACCTTATCTCCAGATATGGTTACACTCTCAGAGGAATGTTTCAACATATGAATTTGAGGCTGGGGCATAATTCAGAGGGTTTCAACATATGAATTTGAGGCTGGGGCACAA
Source organism: Leopardus geoffroyi (assembly GCF_018350155.1). NCBI lineage: Eukaryota > Metazoa > Chordata > Mammalia > Carnivora > Felidae > Leopardus > Leopardus geoffroyi. Next base: position 27,835,835 of record NC_059332.1, on the reverse strand, counting down.
TTCAGCCCAGAATAGAATGAATAAATTATGAAACCATTGGAAAAGAGGTGAAGAAGAAAATTACTAGGACATTTTAACAAATTTAGCATTTTATGTAAAAGTGATTTGGATTCCATGGTTTGATGAGAATAAGGCAAACATGTTCAGGAGGGGTGTTTGTGATTACCTGGTTTTCCTGAACAAAACAAGCAGAGGAAAAGTCTTTGTGACACTCCTTAACCCCCAGGTAGGTGTCTGAAAGGCTCACCTGGCTGCATGGACCACAAAGCCATGACTCCCAGCCTCCTCTCCGTTGGTGACATTATGCCTAGGACAGGCAAAATCAATAGCCTTACATGTCCTTCCCCTGTAAGCCCTATTGTATATTTAGGTGACATAAAAATGTCTTTCCTGTCATGTGCTCATTATGTCACATGAAAACAAAGTCCTTATCTGGATTTTATCAATTGTGTTACTAATAAGATCCCTGGATCTTTCTAATGAATTTTTTGTAACATACTTATTTCTTGTCTTTATATAATTTATTGTCAAATTGGTTTCCATACAACACCAAGTGCTCATCCCAACAGGTGCCCTCCTCAATGCCAATAACCCACTTTCCCCTCTCCCCCACCCTCCATTAACCCTCAGTTTGTTCTCAGTATTTAAGAGTCTCTTATGGTTTCCCTTCTTCCCTCTCTGTAACTTCTCCCCTTAAACTCCCCCCTGGTCTTCTGTTAAGTTTCTCAGGATCCACATATGAGTGAAAACATATGGTACCTGTCTTTCTCTGCCTGACTTATATCACCTAGCATAATATTCTCCAGTTCCATCCATGTTGCTACAAATGGCCAGATTTCATTCTTTCTCATTGTCAAGTAGTATTCCATTGTATATATAAACCACATCTTTATCCATTTGTCAGTTGATGGACATTTAGGCTCTTTCCATAATTTGGCTATTGTTGAAAGTGCTGCTATAAACATTGGGGTACAAGTGCACCTATACATCAGCACTCCTGGTGGGAATGGGTCATTATAACAAATTGGAGAACCACTGTCCTTAACTAGCCTACATAAAATTCTCTGCCATCTATTCTAGAGCACTTACTTTGTAACAACCACTACCTTTGTAGGCTGGCTTTGTGACTTTCTTCTCCACTATATTAGAAACTCTTTCATGACAGGGATTGAGTTTATGCTCTCCATTTTTGGGTATCTGGTGCTTAACATTGCATCCTTCAAATACAAGACATGAGGCTGATTAAGATGAAGACTTCTGTCCCAGAATTATTGTTTATAAATGGTAATAAAGATGGGTCTGAATTCTAGGTGATGTGCCTGACTCCAAACTCCAAAATTGGGAAGGAAATGATGTGAAATTGGGGATGTTTTAGCTGGTTGGAGATTTGGTGAAAATCTTAATCATTACAGACTGTGGAACTCAATCTTAATTTTTCTTTTTTTATTTAAAATCAAATTAGTTAACATAGAGTATAATAATGATTTCAGGAATAGAATTTAGTGATTCATCACTTACATATAATACCCAGTGCTCATCCCAACAAGTGCTCTCCTTAATGTCCATCACCCATTTAGCCCATCCCCTGACCCAAAACCCCACCAGCAACCCTCAGTTTGTTCTCTGTATTTAAGAGTCTCTTATGGTTTGTTTCCTTCTCCATTTTTATCTTAGTTTTATTTCCTTTCTCCTATGTTCATATGTTTTTTTTCTTAAATTTTACACATGAGTGAAATCATATGATATTCATCTTTCTCTGACTGACTTATTTCACTTAGATAATACACACTCTTGTTCTATCCATGTTGTTGCACATGGCAAGATTTCATTCTTTTTGATTGCTGAGTAATATTTCATTGCATATATATACCACTTCCTCATTATCTATTCATCAGTCAATGGAAATCTGGACTCTTTCCATACTTTGGCTATTGTTGATAGTGCTCTTATAAACATTGGGTTCAATGTGCTCTTTCGCATCTGCATTTTTGTATCCTTTGGATAAATACCTAGTAGCACCATTGCTGGATCATAGGGTAGTTATATTTTTTATTTTTTGAGGAACATCCACATTGTTTTCCAGAGTGGCTGCACCAGCTTGCAATCCCACCCGCAGTACAAAGGGTTCCTCTTTCTCTGCCTCTTTGCCAACATCTGTTGTTGCCTGAGTTGCTAATTTTAGCCATTCTGACATGTGTCAGGTGGTATCTCATTGTGGTTTTGATTTTTATTTCCCTGATGATGAGTGATATTGAGCATATTTTCATTGTCTGCTAGCCATCTGTATGTCTTCTTTGGAAAAGTGTCTATTCATTCTTTTTCCCATTTCTCCACCGGATTATTTGTTTTTTGGGTGTTGAGTTTGATAAATTCTTTATAGATTTTGGATACTAACTCTTTATCTGACATGTCATTCGCAAATATCTTCTCCCATTCCATAGGTTGCCTTTTAGTTTTGCTGATTGTTTCCTTTGTTATGCAGAAGCTTTTTATCTTGATGATGTCCCAATAGTTCATTTTTGGTTTTGTTTCCCGTGCCTACAGGAACATGTCAAGTAAGAAGTTGCTGCAGCCTAGGTCAATGGCTTCCTGTCTTAGGTTTAGGTCTTTCATCCATTTTGTGTTTATTTCTGTATATGGGCTAAGAAAGTGGTCTAGGTTCAGTCTTCTGGATGTTGCTGGTGAAACTCAATCTTAATGTGTATTTTAGAAGGATATCTGCATTCTACTTCAAAATTATGACCAAAATGTGTGAAAATTTAAGGTAATTCTCACTACAATATTCATCTGGGTTTCCTTCATGCAATAAGTTTATTTTAAAAATAATTTTCTTAAAAATGTCTGTACTCACAATTTTGAAAATAAAGTATTATTGTTTCCTTATGAATGAATATTTTTATTCATCCCTATGTCCAGATTATGATCAACTTGGGAACAGGCTTGTTTCTTCAATAAGCCTGCTAGAACTTTAAGGTTTGTGATATTCCCCTCTCTTTATTTACTTTAAAACACAAGACTATTGTTTAATTTTACAAAAACAATATCAAATAAACTGAAGCATAAGAACTTTGTGTACAAAAAAAAAAAGAGTAAACATATACCGTAGGATGTCAAGCAATGAATGCAATATATTTTAGATAGAGAAGTGCTCCTGCATTCTCACCAAGCTTCAGGGTAAAGGTGAAATTTGGGTTGCTTCCTGACAAAGGAAGAGTTAGTGACTCTATCTGGAGAAGTTTTCCAAGATCTGAGGGTACAAGTGGGGAAGACTGGAGTCAGGGTATTAATAAGAGCATAATGGAACAGTTTTTTCCTAGCAAGTAGGACAAGGCAAGTAAAGTAGGAAAAGAACCTATCACAACCTCATAGGTGAGCCTACCTCAAACATTCATGCAGGATGAAAACAGGTAATAAAACAATTGTTCCTGGATACTGCCCAAGCCCACAAACATGTCATAGTTGGGAACAGATGAAACACTGAACTTTAAGTAGTAGCTATAAAAGACAGATGGCAATGTTTCAAACTTTCAATAATCTTTCCTGTTTATATACCTTAACAAATTAAGATGAGAACTTTCTATTTTTCTAATGAAACTAAATGAAGAATAGTTTATAGTTTTACCATAAACTAGTATACTATCATTAACTAATAAACAATTAGTGCCAAAACTCTTCCAGAGATTTGCATCATATGCACATTAATTTTTATTTAATGTTTTTGGGGAATAAAACAGTAGCAAATAACTTTCAGATTTTAATTAGAAAATTGGGTGGAATCACATAGGTCATTAGATTTTAGGTTTCCTGAGGGCATGCATAATATTTTATTCATTTCTTAATTTCCCACCCAGACTGGCATGACACATAGCTTAATAGCGTGAGTTAAATTGAATTGGTTTTATTGAATAGAGTGTCAGATGTTCCTTGAGTAAAAAAAGATCTTATACCTCATTATCACACATATTCATAATGTATGCTAAGTTTGTTACATAATAAAATTGGATTAAAATGTCAGGTCTACCTAGAATCCTTCTTAGACTTCTAGTTATATAAGATGATATCAAATTGTGCTCACTTAACAGTTTAAGCCTTAACACTTAACACTTTTAGTGACCAACACTTAAAATTGAGGTGAAATGTTGGGTTGATAAAGGAGCAAAGGGTTGAGAAAGAACTCTTAAGCCATGTTCAGTGCAAAAAGGTGGTTTTGTTAAAGCACGGGGACAGGACCTTTGGGCAGAAAGAGTCACACTTGGGATTGTGAGGAGTGACCAATTATATGCTTTCAGGTTGGGAAGAGGTCGGGGATAGTGTAAGTTTCTAAGGAATTTGGAAGCAAGGTTTCCAGAACCTTGAGGAGTCATTTACTACTGTCTAGTAAAACCTTAGTCATGAGACACATCAGATGTATATCAATTAGCTATATACTTGGAGAATGATTGCTAATATATATCCTGGGGGGCAGAGATAAAGGAAGTTCCCAAAGGGATTTTCATATGTTAAAGAAGACTTATAGGATCCTGGAAGTTGGGGATAATGTCAAACTCATGTTGCCTTTCACCTCTAGCAAAGTATTAACATTGAGGCAGTTGAATTCTTGGAGGAAGATCACCTTGCCTGTCTCGAGTACTTCTCAGGGGAGCCTGGGTGGGTTAGTTGGGTAAGCATCTGACTCTTCAGTTCAAACTCAGGATCTGTGAGTTTGAGCCCTGCATCAGGCTCTGTGCTAACAGTGTGGAGCCTGCTTGGGATTCTCTCTCCCTCTCTCTCTGCCTGTCCCCCCACTTCTTTTTCTCAAAATAAATAAATAAACATTTAAATAAAGTACTTCTCAAGTTGTAAGGATGTTTAATTTTTCTTTTTTTTTTTTTTTTTTTTTTTTTTTTAAATTTTTTTTTCAACATTTATTTATTTTTGGGACAGAGAGAGACAGAGTATGAACGGGGGAGGGGCAGAGAGAGAGGGAGACACAGAATCGGAAACAGGCTCCAGGCTCTGAGCCATCAGCCCAGAGCCCGACGCGGGGCTCGAACTCACGGACTGCGAGATCGTGACCTGGCTGAAGTCGGACGCTTAACCGACTGCGCCACCCAGGCGCCCCGGATGTTTAATTTTTCTACATTTCTTTTACCTTTGTTCTCCACATCAAAAATGACAGTAATTTTTTTTGAAGAGATACTTTGCTTTAAAATTTTCAGTTGGGTAGGGGCATCTGGGTGGCTCAGTGGGTTGCACATCTTGACTCTTGATTTCAGCTTAGATGATGATCCCAGGGTCATGAGATTGAGCCCCACGTCAGACTCCTTGCTAAGTGTGGAACCTGCTTAAGATTCTCTCTCTCTTTCTCTCACCCTCTGCCCCTCTCCCCAACTCATTCTCTCTCTCTCTAGAATAAAAAAATTAAAAGAAAAAAATAAAGAAAAAAATTGAGTTGTGTAAAATAAAAAGACAATAGCATTCTAATCTCCCCTGATTACTCAGAATATACATTTGTTGTTTTTTAAAGTATTTTCTCTTTAACAATCTCTGCCCTACAATTTTGAGTATAATGTATAGTTATCTCACTGTGAATTAATATTTTCATTTATCCTATGTTCTGGCTGTCATAATCATTAATAGGCAAAAAAAAAAAAAGAATTTAAATGAATTTTAAAAAAAATTAAATAAGCTTCATGCCCAACATGGAGCGCAACACAGGGCTTGAACTCACTACCTTGAGATCATGACCTGAGTTGAGATCAAAAGACAGGGACTTAACTAACTGAGCCACCCAGGTACCCCTAAATGAATTCTTAAAACCAAGTTAGCTACCCAACTTGAAGACTTATTATAAAGCTACTATAATGAAGACAGTGTTGTATTGGTGAAAGAGTAGAGAAATAGATCAATGGAACAAAGTAGAGAGACTAGAAATAAACTCACACAAATATAATGAACTGATTTTTGACTAAGAAGCAAGGTAATACAATGGAGAAAAGATAACCTTTCAACAAATAGTGGTGGAACAATTAGATATCCACCTGCAATAAAATAATAAAATAAAATAAGATAATTTAAACCCCAGCTTCATTCTTTTTACAAAAATTAAAAATAAATTATAGACCTGAATGTTAAATGCAGAACTATAAAAGTTTTAGAAGATAACAAGGAAGAAAATCTAGGTGACATTTGGTTGCAATGATATCTAAAAGATATGACATCGAAAGCTTGATCCATGAAAGGAAGAATTGATTAGTGGAACCTCATTAAAATTAAAAATTTCTGCATGCAGAAAACAACCTGATTAAAAAGTGGGGAAAAGTTCTGAACAGACAACTCCTCTAGAGAAGATATACAGATAGAAAATATGTATTTGAAAAGATGCTCAGCATCATATATCACTATGGAAATACAAATTAAAACAATGCGATACCACTATACATTCATTAGAATGACTAAATCAAAATGTAGGCAAAGACATGGAGGAAGAGGAACTCTCTTTTATTGCTGGTGGAAACGCAAAATGGTAAAGTTGCTAAATGATTTTACCATGCAGTCCAGCAATCTCATTCTGCAGTGTAAATGCCTATCATTGAGGTTTTTGATTGTAATGCAAGTACCTGACATTAAGCTTCCCATTGCTGAGGCATCCATTTCAAAGACAATCTTCTTAAATAAATACCTTGCCAGCTGTAAGACACAGCTACTAGCAAAACCACTAGGTAAGGTATAAGGCCACCTTCACCCATGAAGTTTTCTTCTTAGAAAGCCAACCTAGATAACTGACCACTTGAATGAACCTGCTTCTCCCTTTCTGCACTCCAATTCCCACTCTTATGCTTTATATTCACCAATAATGAGCCCGAGAAATCCGAGGCACCCTACCCTAATAGAGGTAGAGCCCCAAGTCTGTGTTCCATCCTTCTCTCTCTTTACCAGAGACCTCTTTGTGTGGTCTAGGGTGTGCCATGTAACCTCTAGGACTTGTCAGTGATAAATCTTGTTCCTCAATATTCTATGAAGGTTGTTGATGAAGTGCATCATTCCATCTTATTGAGACCCACAATGTTGTCTAGCCACAACATTGGCTCTGGTTGAGGAAATGTCTGTGGGGCATTCCTAGCCAATAGCATCACTATCAATAGGGTGAGACTGACACAACACACTCTTTGGTATCTAGCCAAATGAACTGAGAATATGTCCACATAATAACCTGCACAGAGATGTTTATAGCAGCTTTATTCATAATTGCCAAAATCTAGAAGCAATCAAGATGTTTTCAATAGGTGAATGGATAAACTGTGGTACATCCAGACAATGAACTACAATTCAAGAATAAAAAGAAACAAGCTATCAAGCTATAAAAAGACACCGAGAGACTTAAATTCATATTACCAAGTGAAATAAGCCAGTTTTAAAGGGCTACATATTGTATGATACTATCTCTGTGACATTCTGGAAAAGGTAGAACTATATGCAGAAGACAAAGGTCAGTAATTACCAGAGGTCTGGGGAGAGGAGAAGGATGACTAGGTGGGATAGAAGGGATTTTTAGGGCAGTGAACCCTTCTTTCTGGGTGATATTGTAATGGTGACTGCATGATATTATAATTTGTCAAGCCAATAGAATGTACAATACATGTACATGTATTACATGTATTATATGTATTACATTATGTTAAGGAAACATATTATGTTACCATATTATAATAAGGCAATTATTATGTTAGCATAATAATTAATGTAATAGTGCATCAATATTGGTTCATCAGTTATGACAACAGTACCATACTGATGCAAAATTTTAATAATAGGAGAAACTATGAGGGTAGGGGTTGTATGAAAACTGTCTGTACTTTATTTTTAATTTTCTTTAAACCTAAGACTTTTCTAAAAATAAATCTATTAATTTAAAAAACAAAAACAAAATTAAAAACCAAAGCCCAGTAAGTCATTCACTTTATTTTCTAAAGTATTAAGATAAATACTATTTCTAAAAGTAATTTAATTTTTCCTTCTTATAACTTAAAAACATTTAAATACAATTTATTACTGATAATTTGCTCTATGAAATTAGAATAAATTTTAACTGAAGATGTCCAAAATGAGTAGTTTGCTTCACACTATCTCAGCTTCAAGTCCAAGAAATATATCTGATTTTAATTTCAACCCTCAATTTATTTTTGATGTATAGATGAATTTTCCAGTAGAAATGTATACATACATTCTATATTGTTGGCTTGCAGTGTCGCCACAAGCATAGCTGTAATGTCAAATCTTACATCACAGGTTTGACTTCAGAAAATATATTCTTCATTGTTACTCTTAGAGAAGTTGCTAATCCACAAAGCAATTGCATGCCTACTTTGCCCAACAGGATATTGTTATACTAACCCCTTGATATTACCTCAGTCTTTCCCCCAAAGGTAATCAGCTCCTCAGAGGGCTTCTGATTTTAAAACTAAATCTCAGGTGGCAACTCAGAAAAATTAAGTTCCTAAACTAATACATTTGTATTTAATCCTCTTGAATTCACCTTGTACTGAAAATTCAGAAAAACGGAAGCCCCTCCATGTTGTGTAACATTTTGGGTTTGTAACCTGAATCCCTTGAATGCATTTGCTCAGTTAAGTAAATGGCTGACATAAGTATGAATGGGCACCCTGAAGAAACATAAAGTTATGAGACAGCACTGATTATGAGTAAGGAAACTAGGGTAACAGCCAATAGGACATGGATTGCTTGTTTTTTAGCATTTATAAAAAATATACAAATAGTACTTAATGTACACAACATAGATGAAAATATATTTTTTAAAGGGTTTATAACTAGCAACATGGTGGAATTATTTGTTTGTGTTAATTCTTTGGTCAAAAAATTTTTAGCAAAAGATTTAATATTGACAGAAGAAGAGAAAACGCAAGCAGAAAAGAATGATATATTAAAAGGATGTTCCCCAGCATTAGTGAAAGTTAGGATGCAATGTTTTTCACCTAAGAATACATAACATATACTGTTAAATAAAAATTCATGTGAACCAGCAATCCCAAATTGTTAACATTTAGGAGATTTGAAAGTCAAAGAGTCAAATAATTGCTTATAATTTAACACACTATAAAAATTCAAACTGAAGTAAAGAAATAGGAAAATTGAAGAATAAAATCTACCCAAGGAGACTAGAAAAAATCTCAGTTACAGGAGACTACAGGGTTTTCCTATTTTGGCAATGTGTAGTGTAAATGTAATTTACACAATTACAGAAGTGCCTTTCAAATTCTCACAGGTTTTTTCATTTTTTAAAATATGAAATTTATTGTCAAATTGGTTTCCATACAACACCCAGTGCTCATCCCAACAGGTGCCCTCCTCAATACCCATCATCTACCCTACCCGCCCTCCTACCCCCCATCAACTCTCTGTTCTCAGTTTTTAAGAGTCTCTTATGTTTTGGCTCCCACCCTCTCTAACCTCCTTTTTGTTTTATCCCTTCCCCTCCCCCATGGTCTTCTGTTAAGTTTCTCAGGATCCACATAAGGGTGAAAACATATGGTATCTGTCTTTCTCTGTATGACATATTTCACTTAGCATCACACTCTCCAGTTCCATCCACGTTGCTACAAAAGGCCAGATTTCATTCTTTCTCATTGCCACATAGTACTACATTGTGTATATAAACCACAATTTCTTTATCTATTCATCAGTTGATGGACATTGAGGCTCTTTCTATACTTTGGCTATTGTTGAGAGTGCTGCTATAAACATTGGGGTACAAGTGCCCCTATGCATCAGCACTCCTATACCCGTTGGTAAATTCCTAGCAGTGCTATTGCTGGGTCATAGGGTACGTCTAGTTTTAATTTCCTGAGGAACCTCCACACTGTTTCCCAGAGCGGCTGCACCAGTCTGCTTTCCCACCAACAGTGCAAAAGGGTTCCTGTTTCTCCACATCCTTGCCAGCATCTATAGTCTCCTGATTTGTTCATTTTAGCCACTCTGACTGGCGTGAGGTGATATCTGAGTGTGGTTTTGATTTGTATTTCCCTGATGAGAGCAACGTTGAGCATCTTTTCATGTGCCTGTTGGCCATCTGGATGTCTTCTTTAGAGAAGTGTCTATTCATGCTTTCTGCCCATTTCTTCACTGGATTATTTGTTTTTCAGGTGTGGAGTTTGGTGAGCTCTTTATAGATTTTGGATACTAGCCCTTTGTCTGATATGTCATTTGCAAGAATCTTTTCCCATTCCGTTTGTTGACTTTTAGTTTTGTTGATTGTTTCCATTGCAGTGCAAAAGCTTGTTATATTGATGAGGTCCCAATAGTTCATTTTTGGTTCTAATTCCCTTGCCTTTGGGGATGTGTCAAGTAAGAAATTGCTGCAGCTGAAGTCAGAAAGGTTCTTCCCTGCTTTCTCCTCTAGGGTTTTGATGGTTTCCTGTCTCACATTCAGGTCTTTATCCATTTTGAGTTTGTTTTTGCAAATGGTGTAAGAGAGTGGTCTAGTTCCATTCTGCATGTTGCTGTCCAGTTCTTCCAGCACCATTTGTTAAAGAGACTGTCTTTTTCCCATTGGATGTTCTTTCCTGATTTGCCAAAGATTAGTTGGCTATATTTTAGTGGGTCTAATTTTGGGGTTTCTATTCTATTCCATTTGTCTATGTGTTTGTTTTTGTGCCAATACCATGCTGTCTTGATGATTACAGCTTTGTAGTAGAGGCTAACGTCTGGGATTGTGATGCCTCCTGCTTTGGTCTACTTCTTCAATATTACTTTGGCTATTCAGGGCCTTTTGCGGTTCCATACAAATTTTAGGATTGCTTGCTCTAGCTTCGAGAAGAATGCTGGTGCAATTTTGGTTGGGATTGCATTGACAGTGTAAATAGCTTTGGTAGTATTGACATTTTAACAATATTTATTCTTCCAATCCATGAGCACAGAATGTTTTTCCATTTCTTTGTATCTTCTTCAATTTCCTTCATAAGCTTTCTATACTTTTCAGCATAACAGATCTTTTACATCTTTGGTTAGGTTTATTCCTAGGTATTTTATACTTCTTGGTGCATTTGTGAATGGGATCAGTTTCTTTATTTGTGTTTCTGTTGCTTCATTATTAGTGTATAAGAATGCAACTGATTTCTGTACATTGATTTTGTATCCTGCAGCTTTACTGAATTCATGTAGCAGTTCTAGCAGACTTTTGGTGGAGTCTATCGGGTTTTACATGGCATCTGCAAAAAGCGAAAGGTTGACTTCATCTTTGCCATTTTTGATTGCTTTGATTTCCTTTTTTTATCTGATTGCTGATGCTAGAACTTCCAACACTATGTTAAACAACAGCATTGAGAGTGTACATACCTGTCGGGTTCCTGATCTCAGGAACTGAGAAAACTGAGAGCTTTCCCCATTGGGGATGGTATTAGCTGTGGGCCTTTCATAAATGGGTTTTATGATGCTTAAGTATATTCCTTCTATCCCGACTTTCTCAAGGGTTTTTATAAGGAAAGGATGTTGAATTTTGTCAAATGCTTTTTCTGCATCGATTGATAGGATCATCTGGTTGTTATCTTTACTTTTATTAATGTGATGTATCACATTGATTGCTTTGTGAGTGTTGAACCAGCCCTGCAGCCCAGGAATGAATCCCACTTGATCATGGTGAATAATTGTTTGTATATGCTGTTGAATTCGATTTGCTAGTATCTTCTTGAGAATTTTCGCATCAATATTCACCAGAGATATTGGCCTGGAGTTCTCTTTTTTTGCTGTGTCTCTGGTTTAGGAATCAAAGTAATGCTGGCTTCATAGAATGAGTCTGGAAGTTTTCCTTCCCTTTCTGTTTTATGGAACACCTTGAGAAGGATAGGGATAATCTCTGCTTTAAATGTCTGGTAGAATTCCCCAGGGAAGCCATTTGGTCCTGGAATCTTATTTGTTGGGAGATTTTTGATAACTGATTCAATTTCTTCACTGGTTATTGGTCTGTTCAAGTTTTATATTTCCTCCTGTTTGAGTTTTGGAAGTGTGTGGGTGTTTCAGAATTTTTCCATTTCTTCCAGGTTGTCCATTTTTTTGGCCTATAATTTTTCATAGTATTCCCTGATAATTGCTTGTATTTCTGAAGGGTTGGTTGTAATAATTCCATTTTCACTCATGATTTTATCTATTTGGGTCCTCTTCCTTTTCTTTTTGAGAAGCCCGGCTGAAGCTTTATAAATTTTCTTTGTTTTTTCAAAAAACCAACTCTTGGTTTCGTTGATCTGCTCTACAGTTTTTTTAGATTCTATATTGTTTATTTCTGCTCTGATCTTTATTATTTCTCTTATTCTGCTAGGTTTAGGCTGTCTTTGCTATTCTGCTTCCATTTCCTTTAGGTGTACTGTTAGATTTTGTATTTGGCATTTTTCGTGTTCCTTGAGATAGGCCTGGATTGCAATGTATTTTCCTCTCAGGACTGCCTTCGCTGCATCCCAAAGCGTTTAGATTGTTGTATTTTCATCTTCATTTGTTTCCATATATTTTTAAAAATCTTCTCTAATTGCTTGGTGGACCCATTCATTCTTTAGTAGGGTGTTCTTTAACCTCCATGCTTTTGGAGGTTTTCAAGCCTTTTTCCTGTGGTTGATTTCTTTTTTTTTTTTTTTTTCAACGTTTATTTATTTTTGGGGCAGAGAGAGACAGAGCATGAACGGGGGAGGGGCAGAGAGAGAGGGAGACACAGAATCGGAAACAGGCTCCAGGCTCTGAGGCATCAGCCCAGAGCCCAACGCGGGGCTCGAACTCACGGACCGCGAGATCGTGACCTGGCTGAAGTAGGACGCTTAACCGACTGCCCCACCCAGGCGCCCCCACTGTGGTTGATTTCAAGCTTCATAGCATTGTGGTCTGAAAGTGTACATGGTATGATCTCAATTCTTATATACTTATGAAGGACTGTTTTGTGACCCAAGATGTGATCTCTCTTGGAGAATGTTCCATGTGCACTTGAGAAGAAAGTATATTCTGTTGCTTTGGGATGCAGAGTTCTAAGTACATCTGTCAAGTCCATCTGATCCAATGTATCATTCAGGGCCCTTGTTTCTTTATTGACCGTGTGTCTAGATGATCTATCCATTTCTGTAAGTGGAGTGTTAAAGTCCCCTGCAATTACCACATTCTTATCAATAAGGTTGCTTATGTTTGTGATTAATTGTTTTATATATTTGGGGGCTCCCTTATTCAGCGCATAGGCATTTATAATTGTTAGCTCTTCCTGGTGGATAGACCGTGTAATTATGATATAATGCCCCTCTTCATCTCTTGTGATAGTTTTTAATTTAAAGTCTAGTTTGTCTGATATAAGTATGGCTACTCCAGCTTTCTTTTGACTTCCAGTAGCATGATAAATAGTTCTCCATCCCCTCACTCTCAATCTGAAAGTGTCCTCAGGTCTAAAACGAGTCTCTTGTAGACAGCAAATAGATGGGTCTTTTTTTTTTATCCATTCTGATATCCTATGTCTTTTGGTTGGCACATTGAGTCCATTTACATTCAGTGTTAATTTAGAAAGATATGGGTTTAGAGTCATTGTGATGTCTGTATGTTTATGCTTGTAGTGATGTCTCTGGTACTTCTCTCACAGTATCCCCCTTAGGATCTCTTGTAGGGCTGGTTTAGTGGTGACAAATTCCTTCAGTTTCTGTTTGTTTGGGAAGACCTTTATATCTCCTTCTATTCTGAATGACAGACTTGCTGGATAAAGGATTCTCGGCTGCATATTTTTTCTGTTCATCACATTGAAGATCTTCTGTCATTCCTTTCTGGCCTGCCAAGTTTCAGTAGAGAGATCGGTAATGAGTCTTATAGGTCTCCCTTTATATGTTAGAGCACGTTTATCTCTAGCTGCTTTCAAAATTTTCTCTTTATCCTTGTATTTTGCTAGATTCACTATGATATGTAGTGGAGAAGATTGATTCAAGTTATGTCTGAAGGGAGTTCTCTGTGCCTCTTGGATTTCAGTGCCTTTTCCTTCCCCAGATCAGGGAAGTTCTCAGCTATTATTTCTTCAAGTCCACCTTCAGCACCTTTCCCTCTCTGTTCCTCCTCTGGAATACCAATTATGCGTGGATTATTTCTCTTTAGTGCATCACTTAGTTCTCTAATTTTCCCCTCATACTCCTGGATTTTTTTTATCTCTCTTTTTCTCAGCTTCTTCTTTTTCCATAATTTTATCTTCTAGTTCACCTATTCTCTCCTCTGCCTCTTCAATCTGAGCTGTGGTCATTTCCATTTTATTTTGCAGCTCGTTTATTGCATTTTTTAGCTCCTCCTGACTCTTCCTTAGTCCCTTGATCTCTGTAGCAATAGATTTTCTGCTCTCCTCTATACTGTTTTCAAGCCCAGTGATTAATTTTATGACTATTATTTTAAATTCACTTTCTGTTATATTGTTTAAATCCTTTTTCATCAGTTATTAGCTGTTGTTATTTCCTGGAGATTCTTTTGAAGGGAATTCTTCCATTTGGTCATTTTGGATAGTTTCTGGAGTGGTGCAGAACTGCAGAGCACTTCCCCTGTGCTGTCTTGAATAACTCACGTTGGTGGGTGGGGCCGCAGTCAGACCTGATGTGCGTCCCCAGCCCACTGCTGGGGCCACAGTCAGACTGGTGTGTGCCTTCTCTTCCCCTCTTCTAGGGGCGAGATTCACTGTGGGGTGGCGTGGCCCATCTGGGCTACTTGTACACTGCCAGGCTTGTGGTGCTGGGGATCTGGTGTATTAGCTTGAGCGGATTGGCAAGGTACACGGGGGTGGGAGGGGCAGGCTCAGCTCGCTTTTCCTTTCGTGAACTGCTTGCGGAGGGGCCCTGCGGCAGCGGGAGGGAGTCAGACCCGCTGCAGCCGGAGGGATGGATCCACAGAAGCACAGTGTTGGGTGTTTGCACGGTGCAAGTTCCCTGGCAGGAACTGGTTCCCTTTGGGATTTTGGCTGGGAGATGGGTGAAGGAGATGGCGCTGGCGAGCGCCTTTGTTCCCCACCAAACTGAGCTCTGTTGTCCCGGGTTCAGCAACTCTCTTTCCCGTTGTCCTCCAGCTTTCCTGCTCTCTGAGCAGAGCTGTTAACTTATAACCTTCCAGATGTTAAGTCCAGCTCGGTGTCCAAACACACTCCATCCAGCCCCTCTGCTTTTGCAAGCCAGACTTGGGGTCTGTTCTTGGCTGGCAGGCTGCCCTTCCCGCTCCCTGCCGCCAGTCCGTGTAGCTAGCACCACCTTGCTGTCCTTCCTACCCTCTTCCATGGGCCTCTCGTCTGCACTTGGCTCCGGAGACTCTGTTCTTCTGGTCTTCTGGCAGTTTTCTGGGTTATTTAGGCCGGTGTAGGTGGAATCTAAGTGCTCAGCAGGACGCAGTGAGCCCAGCGTCCTCCTACACCGCCATATTCCACCAAAATTCCACCTAAGTCTAACCTTTAATGTGTTATACTCGAGTATGGTGGGTGTGACAGCATGGTTCATTTTTAATCTTATTGGAAATATGACTTTGGGCATTATTTGCCCTGTCTCAATTTTCTTATCTGGAAAATGGAAAAGAATATCTAAAGTGGGAAAATTTATCATTTTGAGGATATAATGAAATCACAAAAGGTGTGTGCCTGGCATGTGATAGGTGTCCAATAATGTTAGCTCCCTCTTCCCCCATTTTGCAGGACTCTTCCAGAGGCTTATTTTTTGTTTGTTAATATTAGCTCTAAAATTGTGTGGGAGAGGATAAAATTGTTTCCAAAAAAACCCCCACATTTTTAAAACAGATACAATTATAGACTGTGGATGATGATGAGGTGTCAATGTAGGTTCATCAACTGTGACACACATATCACTCTGGTGAGTGGTGAGCACTGTTGATAGGGGGGGAGGCTGCATATGCAGGGGGAAACAGGTTTATGGAAATCTCTGTGCTTTCCACTCAATTTGATGTGAACCTAAATGTGCTTAAAAAATGAAGTTGATTTTTTTTCCTTCCCCTCCCCCATGGGTTTCTGTTAAGTTTCTTAGGATCCACATAAGAGTGAGAACATATGGTATCTGTCTTTCTCTGTATGGCTTCACTTAGCATCACACTCTCCAGTTCCATCCACGTTGCTACAAAGGACCATATTTCATTCTTTCTCATTGCCACATAGTACTCCATTGTGTATATAAACCTTTTGGGATGAGCACTGGGTGTTGTATGGAAACCTATTTGACAATAAATTTCATATATTGAAAAAAAAATAAATAAAATAAAAATGAAGTTTATTTTTATTTTATTTTTTCAATGAAGTTTATTAAAAAAATTTTAATGTTTATTTATTTTTGAGAGAGAGAGAGAGAGACAGAACACAAGCAGAGGAGGGGCAGAGAGAAAGGGAGGCACAGAATCTGAAGCAGGCTCCAGGCTCTGAGAGGTCAGCACAGAGCCCAAAATGGGGCTTGAACTTATAAACTGTGAGATCATGACCTTAGCCGAAGTTGGACACATAACCTACTAAGCCACCCATGCACCTCTAGTGAAGTTTACTTTTAAAAAGAGAGAGATAATATAAATATAAAGACAAGCTGAAGGGAAAATTTTTTAAAAGTAATTTGTAAAAAGAAGGTATGAAGACGAAGGGAAACAAAAATACAGATGCCACAGAACCACAGACCACAGACCCTCTACTCCCACCAGTAAGTCAGGGGACAGAGTCACATAAAATACCAATAGAGAAGCCTACAGCTTCGTGTTTTATCACCTCTCACCAGTGGGTTTTTGCCTGTGTGCACACGTACCTACATGAATTTTAACTTGTAATCTGAGCAGAAGTTTTTGGTGGCTTCTTCCATATTTTGGTCTACCTAAGTAAGAGTTTACCTGGATCTTAATAAGTTATAGTCACCCTAGTAACTTTACTTAATTCAATATTTTGATGTTTTTAAATACACAAAACATGTTCTAACACTAAAGACTTAGGATTCAGTGACTGCCACAAAGCCTCAGGCTAACTTTCACAGGTAACAAAAGGTTATGAAGACACAGCTTGGGATTGGGGAGGGGCTGGTAATAAAATCTAATTGGGTATCCTTTATTGGGTAGCTTCATTTTGTTTTAAGGAGAGGATTTTAGGCCAGATAATAATGACAGTAATGTATTCAACTTATGTAGAAAAGTGTTTCAGATGATATTAATAGACTTAAGCTATGTTTACATTTTATATTTGGTGTACAGTTCCCTATGGAGACAAAGCCTTAAGCTGAGATTTCATGCTACTCTTCTTTTTCCACCTAGATCAAAAATACAATAATTCAGTGCTTCAGATATACTTTGGCAGCAGATTTTCTGAGCATTATGAATGTTTATATTCCCCAGCAGCAGTTTCAGTGTTTCCTGGGGTTTTAATTGTTTTACTTTGTGAACTGTTGAATAAACTTAAGCCATCATCATTATAGTACAAAGTTCAACACTGTTGTAAAATACTTCAGCATCACATTCATACTTGCTCCAGAATGGTGGTGGAAGCTGTGCAAGTGATCTGCATACAGAAAGTCTAAATTTCTTGCTGAAAACACTTAAAATGTAAACCTTACTGCTTAGTATTAAGTAGATGATTGATGCCTGTGTTGAATGAATAGAATTCAAAGCAGTGGTCAACCTCTGTCTCCTGCTCATCTCCTGTTGCATTCACTTTTTCAAGGAGGTGACTCACACAATTTTATTGGTGCCCCAATTTCCCCCTATTCTCTTCTAAAAATTTTTTTTAATGCTTATTTATTTTTGAGAGACAGGGTGTGAGTGGAGGAGGGGCAGAGAGAGAGAGAGAGAGGGATACAGAATCTGAAGCAGGCTCCAGGCTCTAAGCTGTCAGCACAGAGCCCGATGCAGGGCTCAAACTTACTGACTGTGAGATCATGACCTGAGCAGAAGCTGGACGCTTAACCGACTAAGCCACCCAGGCACCCCTTCCCTCATTCTCTTCTAAAATTTCCTGTATACATATCCATGGTAGGTTGGCTTCCTCATAAGCAGACTGCCTCTGGAGATGCAGGGCTTTGGACCTTCCCAAGGCCTGCCTACAACTGAGGCAGACCCTGAAGGAGCTGACAGCAAGGGATTTCAGCTCCTTTGTAGTCCTAAGGAACATTTCTGTTTATGTAAACTTTTGAGTCTGTAAATTTCCCTATTTTGCGCATTCATATGAATAGAACCATATGATATGTGGTATTTTGCCCTGATTTCTTTCACTTAGCACATGTTCTTGAGGTTCATCCATGCTGTAGAATGCATCGGTACTGCATTATTTCCTCTCACCAAATAGTATTTCATTTTATGCATTTTTTAATCCATTCATCAGTACATGGAAATTTTGGTTATTTCCACCTTTTGGCTATTATGAATATTCTCATACAAGTTTTTGTCTGGATACATGATTTTATTTCTTTGGGGGTATTTACCTAAGTGGATTTCCTGGGTCATATGGTAACTCAACATTTAACCTCTTGAAGAAATGCCTCAGACTATTCTCCAAAGTGACTGTGCCATTTTATATTCCCACCAGCAGGGTGTGAGGGTTCTGATTTCTCCACATCCTTACCAACATCTGTTATTATCTTACTTTTTATATTTTAGCCATCCCATGCATTTAAATTGGTCTTTCATTATGGTTTTGTTTCCATTTCTCTGATGATTAATGATGATAAGCTCAGGAATCTTTCATGTGGTTATTGGCTATTTATACATTTTCCTTAGAGAAATGTCTATTCAGATCCTTTGCTTATTTTTAATTGAGTTACCTATATTGATTATTAAATTGTAAGTGTTCCTTATTTAATCTGGATATTAATTTTTTATCAGATATATGATTTATAAATATTTTCTCACACTTTATGAGTTGTTTTTTTTTACTTTATTGTTATTAATGCATAAAAGTTTTTAATTTTTCTGAAGTCCAATCCATCTATTTTGTTGTTGTTGTAGTTGCTGCTTGTGTTTTTGTTGTCATTTCTAAGGATTCTTTGTCAAATACACAATTATGAAGATTTGATCCTCTGGTTTCTTCTAAGATTTGTGTAGTTTTAGCTCTTACATTTAGATTGTTACTCCACATTGAATTAATTTCTGCATATGGTATGAGGTAAAAATCTTTGCTTTGGCTATCCAGTTGTCCCAAATTATTTGTTGAAAAGACCATTATTTTTCTCTTTGAATGGTCTTGAGACAATTGTTGAAAATGTGTTGACCATAGATGTATAAGTTTATTTTTGCATTATCATTTCTATCACATTGATCTATATGTTTCTCCTCATGTCATTATCATGTTGTTTTGACTATTGTTGCTTTGTAGTAAGTTTTGAAATCAGGAAGTGCTTGAGTCGTATTTTACTCTTCCTTTTCAAGATTTTGGGTTATTCTATGTCCACCAAAATTCAATATGAATTTTATAATCACCTTGTCTATTTCTACAATGAAGTCAGCTCTGATTCAGATTGCATTGAATCTGTAGATCACTGTGGGGAGTATTGCCATCTTAACAATGTTAAGTCTTCCAATCCATGAACATGATTTTTTTTCATGTTTTTAGATCAATTTCTCCTAGCAATATTTTGTAAATCTAAGTGTATAGTATTTCATTTGTGAAATTTATTTTTTATTTGATAAACATTTATATTTGTAATATGATTGCTGTTGTAGCAATATTTAGCCTCTACCCATTATATAATTATCCTTTCATTTTTGTGGTTAGGATAATTAAATTTTTTTTTAACGTTTATTTATTTTTGAGACAGAGAGAGACAGAGCATGAATGGAGGAGGGGCAGAGAGAGAGGGAGACACAGAATCGGAAACAGGCTCCAGGCTCTGAGCCATCAGCCCAGAGCCCAACGCGGGGCTCGAACTCACGGACCGCGAGATCGTGCCTGAGCTGAGGTCGGACGCTTAACCGACTGCGCCACCCAGGCGCCCCTAGGATAATTAAGTTTTAGTTTCTTAGTAAGTTTGTTTATTGTAGTACAATGTTGTTTGTATTTATTATATGTGCATTAGATCTCTACAGCTTATTTACTACTCATTGTAAGTTCATGACTTAAACATCAATTTTGTCCCTACACCTCCATTTCCTCATAACCACCGTTTTATTCTCTGCTTTTTCATGAGCTTAACTTTTTAAGACTTTACATATAAGTTATATGATACAATACTTGTCTTTCTCTGACTCATCTTATTTAGCATAATGTCCTCAAGTTTCATCCATGTTGTTGCAAATGGCAGAATATCCTCCTTTCTGTGCCTGAGTATTCATGTGTGTGGCTGAATATTCTTTTGTGTTTGCGTGCATGCATGTGTGTGTGTGTGTGTGTGTGTATAACATCACTTATATTCATTCATCCACTGATGAGGATTGGTTGTTTCCAAATCATGATTATTGTGAATAATGTAGCAGTAAACAGGGGAGTGCATATATCTCTTCAAAACCCTGTTTCTACTTCCTATGTGTATATACCAAGAAGCAGAATTGTTAGATTGTATGGAAGATATAATTTTAATTTTGGAGGGACCCTCCATATTATTGTCCACAGTGGTTGGATCAATTTATATTCCCACCAAAATTGTAAGGGTTCCCTTTTCACTGCATCCTTTCTAGTACCTGTTGTCACTTGTCACAAAATCTCATTGTGATTTTGATTTGTATGTTAAATTTATTCTTAAGTGTTTAATTTTTTGATGCTACTTTGAATGCCATTTTGTCTTTTTAATTTCACTTTCAGATTGCTCATTAAATTGTACAGAAATGTAGTGGATTTTTTGTATGTTGATTTGCATGCAATATTGCTGAATTACTTTTAATAGTTTGTCACTGTGTATAATGAATCAAATACTTAAATTAAATTAATAAATAATTAATTAATAGTTAATAGTTAAAAGTTAATTAATAATTAAACACTGAATTAAATTCTGCAAAGTTAAGCAACTGAATCAACTTTGTCAAAAGTCTAGAAAGTCATCAGAATTTACAGCAACCAAATGAACACTGAATCAAGAGAAAAGCAACCTAAAAACAGCTCAGAATAGCCAAGAAGTGAAAGCTAAAGCAGAGTTGCAAATAGCCTGAATGAGCATTATAGGAGTCTCCTAACACAGCGATAATTTACAAATACTGGAGAGGGTTTTTATTTTCTTCTTTCTTTTCTATTGTTTTGGGAGGGCTTCAGATGTTCAAGGAAGTATCTGTCAAAACATAAGCTAACCGGTCTTATTAGGAAGGTGGCAGCATAGGAGGACGCTGGGCTCACCGCATCCTACTGACCACTTAGATTCCACCCACATCTGCCTAAATAACCCAGAAAAATGCCAGAAGGCTAGCAGAATGGACTCTCTGGAGCCAAGCATAGATGAGAGGCCCATGGAGGTTAAGAAGGGTGGAGAGGCAGTGCGCTCTACGTGGACTGGCGAGAGGGAGCCAGGGCAATGGAGGGGCAGCCCGCCCTCAAGCAGAGCCCCCGAGTCTGGCTTGCAAAAGTGGAGGCGCCAGACGGAGTGTGTTCTGACAGCCAGCGGACATAACATCTGGAATATTATAAGTCAACAGCTCTGCTCTGAGAACAGGAGGGCTAGAGGACAATGGGAGGGAGATATGTTGACCCCAGAGGACAGAGATTGGTGGAGGAACAAAAGCGCTGGCCAGTGCCATCTCCCTCGCCCATCCCCCAGCCAAAATCCCAAAGGAAACAAGTTCCCAACAGGGAACTTGCGTGCACTGTGCAAACACCCAACGCTGTGCTTCTGTGGATCCATCCCTTGGAGGGATTGGCCTGCCTCCCTCCCAGTGCTGGAGGGCCCCTCCTGCAGAGGATGACCAGCAGCAAAGTTAGCTAACCCTGTCTCTCCCACCCCTAGCACCTGTGGATCCACCCTAGCTAAAACGCCAATCCCATCACAACAGCATCACAAGCCTGGCAGTGTGTAAGTAGACCAGACAAGGGCCACACCAGTCCACAGTGAGTCCTGCCCCTGGGAGAGGGGAAGATAAGGTACACACCAGTCTGACTGTGGCCCCAGTGGTGGGCTGGGGGCAGACATCAGGTTTGACTGCGGCCCTGCCTACCAACACAAGTTACTACAGACAACACAAAGGAAGAGCCCTGCAGTTCCGCCCCACTCCAGGGACTATCCAAAATGATGAACAGAAGAATTCTCCTCAAAAGAAATTCCAGGAGGTAGTGACAACTAACGAACTGATAAAAACAATTCATGCAATGTAACAGAAAATGAATTTAAAATAATAGTCATAAAATTAATCGCTGGGATTGAAAAAAGTATAGAGAACAGCAGATAATTTATTGTTACAGAGATCAAGGGACTAAGAAACATTCAGGAGGAGCTAAAAAATGCTATAAATGAGCTACAAAATAAAATGGAGGCGACGACAGCTCGGATTGAAAAGGCAGAGGAGAGATTAGGTGAATTAGAACATAAAATTATGGAAAAAGAGGAATTTGAGAAAAAGATAAAAAAATCCAGAGTATGAGGGGAGAATTAGAGAACGAAGTGACACAATTAAATGTAATAACATACACATAATTGGGATTCCAGAGGAGGAGGAGAAGGTGCTGAAGGTATACTTGAAGAAATCATACCTGAGAAATTCCCTGATCTGGGGAAGGAAAAGGGCATTGAGATCCAAGAGGAACAGAGAACCCCCTTCATATGTCACTTGAACCTATCTTCGGTATGACATATCATAGTTAAACTGGCAAAATACAAGGATAAAGAGAAAATTCTGAAAGCAGCTAGGATAAACATGCTTTATAAAGGGAGACCCATAAGACTAGTGACAGATTTATCTACTGAAAGTTGGCAGGCCAGAAAGGAATGGCAGGAAATCTTCAATGTGATGAACAGAAAAAAAATATGCAGCCGAGAATCCTTTATCCAGCAAGTCTATCATTCAGAATAGAAGGAGATATAAAGGTCTTCCCAAACAAACAGAAACTGAAGGAATTCGTCACCACTAAACCAGCCCTACAAGAGATCCTAAGGAAGATACTGTGAATGAAATGTTTCAAGGACCTCAAAGTACCAGAGACATCACTACAAGCATGAAACCTACAGACATCACAATGACTCTAAACCCATATCTTTCTAAAATAACACTGAATGCAAATGGACTAAATGCACCAACCAAAAGACACAGGGTATCAGAATGGATAAATAAACAAGACCCATCTATTTGCTGTCTACAAGAGACTCATTTTAGACCTGAGGACACCTTCAGATTGAAAGTGAGGGGATGGAGAACTATCTATCATGCTACTGGAAGTAAAAGAAAGCTGGAGTAGCCATACTTATATCAGGCAAACTAGACTTTAAATTAAAGGCTGTCACAAGAGATGAAGAAGGGCATTATATCATAATTACAGGGTCTATCCATCAGGAAGAGCTAATGATTATGAATGTCTATGCGCTGAATAAGGGAGCCCTTAAATATATAAAACAATTAATCACAAACATAAGCAACCTTATTGATAAGAATGTGGTAATTGCAGGGGACTTTAATACTCCACTTACAACAATGCAAAGAACATCTACACACAGGATCAATAAAGAAACAAGGGCCCTGAATGATACATTGGATCAGATGGACTTAACAGATACATTTAGAAGTCTGCATCCAAAAGCAACAGAATATACTTTCTTCTCAAGTGAACATAGAAGATTCTCTAAGATAGATCACATCCAAGATAGGTCACCAAACAGCCCTTCATAAGTATATAAGAATTGAGATCATACCATGCATACTTTCACCACAATGCTATGAAGCTTGAAATCAACCACAGGAAAAGGTCTTGAAAACCTCCAAAAGCATGGAGGTTAAAGAACACCCTACTAAAGAATGAATGGGTCCACCAGGCAATTAGAGAAGAAATTTAAGAATATATGGAAACAAATGAAAATGAAAATACAGCAATCCTTTGGGACGCAGCAAAGGCCGTCCTGAGAGGAAAATACATTACAATCCAGGCTTATCTCAAGAAACAAGAAAAATCCCAAATACAGAATCTAACAGCACACCTAAAGGAAATAGAAGCAGAACATCAAAGATACCCCAAACCCAGGAGAAGAGAACTAATAAGGATCAGAGCATAAATAAACAATATAGAATCTAAACAAAATCTGTAGAGCAGATCAACGAAACCAAGAGTTGGTTTTTTGAAAAAATAAACAAAATTGATAAACCTCTAGCCAGGCTTCTCAAAAAGAAAAGGGAGATGAGCCAAATAGATAAAATCATGAGTCAAAATGGAATTATTACAACCAATCCCTCAGAGATACAAGCAATTATCAGGAAATACTATGAAAAATTATATGCCAAAAAACAGGACAACCTGGAAGAAATGGACAAATTCCTAAGCACCCACACACTTCCAAAACTAAAACAGGAGGAAATAGAAAACTTGAACAGACCCATAACCAGTGAAGAAATTGAATCAGTTATGAAAAATCTCCCAAAAAATAAGAGTCCAGAACCACATGGCTTCCCTTGGGAATTCTACCAGACATTTAAAGCAGAAATATTACCTATACTTCTCAAGCTGTTCCAAAAATAAAAAGAGAAGGAAAACTTCCAGACTCATTCTATGAAGCCAGCATTACTTTGATTCCTAAACCAGACAGAGACCCAGTAAAAAAAGAGAACTACAGGCCAATATCCCTGATGAATATGGATGCAAAAATTCTCAAGAAGATACTAGCAAATCAAATTCAACAGCATATACAAAGAATTATTCACCATGATCAAGTGGGATTCATTCCTGGGATGCAGGGCTGGTTCAACATTCACAAATCAATCAACGTGATACATCACATTAATAAAAGAAAAGAAAAGAACCATATGATCCTGTCAATCGATGCAGAAAAGGCATTTGACAAAATTCAGCATCGTTTCTTAATAAAAACCCCCAAGAAGGTCGGGATAGAAGGAACATACTTAAAGATCATAAAAGCCATTTATGAAAAGCCCACAGCTAACATCATCCTCAATGGGGAAAAACTGAGAGCTTTCCCCCTGATATCAGGAACACGACAGGGATGTCCACTCTCATCGCTATTGTTTAACATAGTGTTGGAAGTGCTAGCATCAGCATTCACACAACAAAGGGAAATCAAAGGCATCAAAATTGGCAATGATGAAGTCAAGCTTTCACTTTTTGCAGATGACATGATATTATACATGGAAAACCCAATAGACTCCACCAAAAGTCTGCTAGAACTGATACATGAATTCAGCAAAGTTGCAGAATACAAAATCAATGTACAGAAATCAGTTGCATTCTTATACACTACTAATGAAGCAACAGAAAGACAAATAAAGAAACTGATCCCATTCACAACTGCACCAAGAAGCATAAAATACCTAGGAACAAATCTAACCAAAGATGTAAAAGATCTGTTATGCTGAAAAGTATAGAAAGCTTATGAAGGAAATTGAAGAAGATACAAAGAAATGGAAAAACATTCCGTGCTCATGGATTGGAAGAATAAATATTGTTAAAATGTCAATACTACCCAAAGCTCTCAATGCAATCCCAACCAAAATTGCACCACCATTCCTCTTTTCACCAGCTTAGAACAAGCAATCCTAAAATTTGTATGGAAACACCAAGGCCCCGAGTAGCCAAAGTAATTTTGAAGAAGAAGACCAAAGCAGGAGGCATCACAATCCCAGACTTTAGCCTCTACTACAAAACTGTAATCATCAAGACAGCATGGTAATGGCACAAAAACAGATACTTAGACCAATAGAATAGAATAGAAACCCCAAAATTAGACCCTCTAAAATATAGCCAACTAATATTTGACAAAGCAGGAAAGAATATCCAATGGGAAAAAGACAGTCTCTTTAACAAATGGTGCTGGGAGAACTGCACAGCAACATGCAGAATGGAACTAGACCACTTTCTTACACCATTTGCAAAAACAAACTCAAAATGGATAAAGACCTGAATGTGAGACAGGAAACCATCAAAACCCTAGAGGAGAAAGCAGGGAAAAACCTCTCTGACGTCAGGGGCAGCAATTTCTTACTTGACACATCCCCAAGGTCAAGGGAATTAAAAGCAAAAATGAACTATTGGGACCTCATGAAGATAAAAAGCTTCTGCACAGCAAAGGAAACAATCAACAAAAGTCAACCAACGGAATGGGAAAAGATACTTGCAAATGACATATCAGACAAAGGGCTAGTATCCAAAATCTATAAAGAGCTCACCAAACTCCACACCTGAAAAACAAATAATCCAGTGAAGAAATGGGCAGAAAGCATGAATAGACACTTCTCTAAAGAAGACATCCAGATGGCCAACAGGCACATGAAAAGATGCTCAACGTTGCTCTCATCAGGGAAATACAAATCAAAACCACACTCAGATATCACCTCACGCCAGTCAGAGTGGCTAAAATGAACAAATCAGGAGACTATAGATGCTGGCAAGGATGTGGAGAAACAGGAACCCTTTTGCACTGTTGGTGGGAAAGCAGACTGGTGCAGCCGCTCTGGGAAACAGTGTGGAGGTTCCTCAGGAAATTAAAACTAGACGTACCCTATGACCCAGCAATAGCACTGCTAGGAATTTACCAACGGGTATAGGAGTGCTGATGCATAGGGGCACTTGTACCCCAATGTTTATAGCAGCACTCTCAACAATAGCCAAAGTATAGAAAGAGCCTCAATGTCCATCAACTGATGAATAGATAAAGAAATTGTGGTTTATATACACAATGTAGTACTATGTGGCAATGAGAAAGAATGAAATCTGGCCTTTTGTAGCAACGTGGATGGAACTGGAGAGTGTGATGCTAAGTGAAATAAGTCATACAGAGAAAGACAGATACCATATGTTTTCACTCTTGTGTGGATCTTGAGAAACTTAACAGAAGACCATGGGGGAGGGGAAAGGATAAAACAAAAAGGAGGTTAGAGAGGGTGGGAGCCAAAACATAAGAGACTCTTAAAAACTGAGAACAGACAGAGGGTTGATGGGTGGTGGGAGGCAGGGGTGTGTGGGTGATATATATTGAGGAGGGCACCTGTTGGGATGAGCACTGCGTGTTGTATGGAAACAATTTTGATAATAAGCTTCATATTAAAAAATAATAAAAAATTAGTCAAAAATCCACTATTACCACAACTTTGTTTTTTAACTCTGCATGTTCTTTTCTACAAAATTTAATAGACTGATGTATTTAAAAGAGTTATTACTTTATATTTTGGGACAGACAGTATATAAAGATCTAATTCTGGCCACATCAACAACCCCCAGTATGAGAACAGAGATGTAAAGAGGCAGAGTTTTTGTTATTAAAGTTAAACTGGAATATATTTAAATGAGTGTGTTCTAAGTTTAGGGTGTTTAATATGCTAATGTAATGCTGATGGTACCCACAAAGGAAATACGTATGGAGTATACACAAAAGAAAATGAGAAATTAGTTTAAACATTTCACTACAAAAAATTAACTCAAAAGAAAACAGTAATGCAAGGACAAAAGTGTCTAAAGCATATGAAAAGCAAATAACAAAGTGACAGAAGTAAATCTCTCCTTATCAGTTATTACTGTAAATGGGTTAAAGCCTCTAATCAAAGGACAGATGTTGGCACAATGAAGAGATATATGTTTCTCCAACTGTACACTGTTTACAAGTGTCCCAGTGACACAAATAGATTGAAAGGATGGAAAAAGATACTCCATGCAAATAGCAACCACAATAGTATAGTTGGCTATACTAATATCAGACAAAATAGACTTAAGTAGAAAAATAAGATTAAAAGAGACACAGAAGGATGTTATGTTGTAATAAAATTTCAGTACAGCAAGATGTAATATTTATAAACATTTATGCATCTAATTACAGACCATTAAAATATAAAGCAAAAACTGATAGAAATGAAGGGAGAAATAGACAGTTCTACAGTGGTAGTTGGAGACTTCATTACCCTGTTCACAAAAATGGACAGAACAACTGGACAGAAGGTAAGTTAGGAAATAGAGGACTTGAACAACATAATAACTAGATCTAACAGGGCATGTACAGAACATGCTCTCCAGCAACAACAGAATACACATTCTTCTCAAGGGCACACAGGACATTTCCTGATCTGCCACCCAGGTTGATTGTGGCTCTGTTGCTGTTAGAGGAGGGTGAGGCTAGGACCCTCACTGGTTCAGTAGTGGTCCATCTGTTGTGTGGTTTGGGTAGGGTGCAGCGCACTTTCCCAGCCTACTATGGCATGAGGTGGGCAGATCATGCTCTCTGGTGCAAGCAGGCTAGAGACAAGGTACCAAAAATGGTGCCTGTCAGCTCTGCCATCAGCAAGTTAGGATAAGTGCAAAAAATAGCATCTACTAGTGCTCTGTCCCCAGATGAAATCCCTGAAGGTTCCTGCCTCTCTGGCAGCCATGTTACAGTAAGTGGGTGCTCCTCACTTATGGTCTAAGAACTTTTAATCTTCTGTATTTGCACTGGATCTCAGGGTAAGTGGGTTTGCCTGTGATCCCTTTAAGAGTGGGATCTCCATTCCCAATAGTTCAATGATTCTCCTGGTATTAAGCCCCATTGATCTTCAAAACCAGATGTTTTGTGTACTGATCTTTCCAATGCCAGCTACTAGGATTGGGGGAGCCTTGTATGGGGCACAATTCTTTCACTCCCTGAGAAGGAGTTCCATATTTTTAGGATCCCCCCAATTGTGGGGTCGCCACATCTGTGCGGAGTCACAGGCTTCTATTCTTTTCAGTGTGTATCTTTTCTCTTTTGTTGTGGAGTCATTGTTCATCTATTTTGCAAGTCCTTTTTTGAGGAAAATTATGCCATATAGAGCTATAAATTTACTGTGTCCTTAGGAGAAGGTAAATTCAGGATCTTTCTTTCTTTCTTTCTTTCTTTCTTTCTTTCTTCTTTCTTTCTTTCTTTCCTCCTTTCTTTCTTTCTTTCTTTCTTTCTTTCTTTCTTTCTTATTTTTCTATGTTTATTTTTGAGAGAGAAAGAGAGAGAAAGAGCACAAGCTGGGTGAAGGGCAGAGAAAGAGGGAGACACAGAATCTGAAGCAGGCTTCAAGCTCTGAGCTGTCAGCACAGAGCCTGATGTGGGGCTCGAACTCATGAACCATGAGATCATGACCTAAACCAAAACCAAGAGTCTGACGCTTAACTGACTGAACCACCCAGGCACTCCAGTTCAGGATCTTTGTATGCCACCATCTTGAACACCCTTCCCCCAGCAATTACTTTTTAGAGGCTAGACATTGAGAATTTTGCATTATTGGATAATGAATTTGTTATATTTAAAATATGTGTTAATCTTCGTTCTGGAACACAGTTACATTGCTTGGAATCAGTTTGAGTACATTGATATTTTCATTTAAGTTCAGTTAAGGTAGATCCAGACTATCCTCAGTATATAGGGCTGAAGTGAGCCCATTTTGGAGTCAATATTCTGAGAGTTTCACCTTGTGTCTTCATATGAGCAGTTCTTACCACTCTGGCTTGTAGGAGCCCTGCATTTACTCTGATGATTACTCCCCTAATTTTTTCCAATGGTGTTGCCCAGCTTGGCTGGTTTTCTCATAAGTATGTGCAGATCACTATGAAGGCAGACTCAAGAAGAACCCTCCACAAGTATCTGGAGTGCATTCCTTCATTTCAGCTGTTTACTTTCTGGCATTCAGCTTCACAAATTCCAATTGCTTAAGTCTCTGTTCCTCCATCAGGCCTGAAAATGAAACTCTCGAAATCATGGTTTTACCATGCAGAGGAATATTGTACAATTCTATAAAAAGAAGAAGGATGCTCTCAGTGGGAATATTGAACAATCTCCAAGGTCTGCTTCTAATTGTAAAACAGCAAGTTTCATGAATGGAACAAGGAAGAAAAAATGGGAATATAATTTCACGTTTTCTTGTATTTACAAAAAGTAACCAGGATGTTTATAAAAGATTTACTAAAAGTGGTTATGTCTGGGTGTGCAGGTGGGAAAATGAATTGTTGAAGCAGGGTAAAGTATGAATTTCCACTTTATGTCATTTGACAGTGTTTTGATTCTTTGATATGAACCCAGAAATTTTTAAAGAATCAATGTTGCTAGTTATCAAATGGAAAAGAGTGAAAGTGATTTTTTATAACATACCACTCAAAAAAATCAATTCTAGGTAAAATAAAAAATATGAAAGGCAAATTTATAAAAGTTTTTAGAGGATTATATGGGAAAATATCTTTACTTGCTTAGAACAGAGACAAACTTATTATAAAAGACAAATATATACAAATAGTAAATAAAACAGCTGATAAACTAGACCATGTTAACATTTAATAATTTAATTTTAACTCAATTCATTTTATTATGTTTATCAAAAGATAATTTTAAAAGAAAAAAATAAAAACTGGGAGAAAATTATTTTTATCGTATAAACTAATAAAGAGTTTGTCTGCAAAATATATAAAGAACTCCTTTGAATTGACAATAAAAAGACCACCTAATCGGAAAAAAATAGGCAAAAGCTTTGAATAATCATGTAAAGAGGAGGAAACATGAATAGTCCATGGTCTTGTGAAAAGATGTTTCACTTGGCTGGTAGCAGGGAAGGGCAAATTAAGACCATGGTGACATTTCATTCCACTTGCACCAACTTCACAAAATTAGTCAGGTGGAGCTGAAATTAGTGAAGGTGTGCAGGGGTGCCAACTCTGACCCATTGTGTGTGAAGGTGTAACCTGATAAAAACATTTGGAAAAGGTCTGGACTGACTTAGCAAACTTGAATATGTTTATACTCTATGAACTGACAACTCTATTTCCAGATATGTAACCTTGAAAAACTGTGAACCATGTGTACTGATAAAAGACATTTTCAACTTTTAACATTTGTGGCCCCTGCTCCTGGACTCCTAGGGAGTCCTGGACTCCTATTTCTGCCCTGAGCACACATTGTATGGCTTTGGTAAAAAAAATAAATAAATAAAAATAAATAAGTAAATAAAAACCAAAAGGAGCACTCCAAACATAAAGATAAGGAAAAAATAACTTTCTGAGTTCCCATAAGGTTAAAGCCTTGCACATACTAAAAATCTAAGATAGTCTGTAATTTTCTGGAATGCCCTCCATCTTGATTATTTGTAACTCTTTATGTAAAAAACATATATACCCTGCATCAAATGCTCCTTCTTTGAAGCGCTTCTTTGTGAAGTCTGTGTATCCCAGGAAGATATCCTAACTTGGGCTTGAATAAAGCTTTTTCCTTTCTCTTCGAAATTTTATAAAAAGGTTTATTCATTTTGCATAAACAGTACCAAGACACATAAGCAACAAGACCCATAGCAACACTATAACAATGGAGAATCTACACAATTTATAAAAGCAGCACAGTCAGCATGAAACTGGAATCCACCCAAATGGCTATCAATAGTAGAGTGCATAAATTGTGATTAATCATACAATGAAATACACAGTAATGAATGCACATGAACCACAGTGGCAAATATCAACATAGATGTATTTTAACAATAATTTAGTCAAAAGGCAAGTCAGATAAATATGCATATACAATATAAAATTCCAGTTAAATAAAGTACAGAAAAAAAGAAAAATATACTATGTGAATGTATATTATCTATCTATCCATCTATCATCTATCTATCTTCTGTCTATCTGCCTATCATCTGTCTTTCATCTACCTAAATATCTTAAAGGAAAGCAAGGAAATAATCAACAAAATATTCAATCAAGATAGCAGTTAATTAGTTTGGAAGGTGATATATACAGAGGAGCTATAACGAAGCTTCAGTCTACATTATTGGGGATATTCTATTTCTTAAGTTCTTTGGAAGATACATAGGTATTTGTTTTATTATTATTTAAATATCACATGGATATGAAATGTACTCTTGTGTGAAGAATATATTTCACAAAAACAATTAGTAGGGTAAAGTCTTACATTTTCTCATCAAGTAAGTTTTTTTCTTTTCTTTTTCAGGTTTTACACCATAATTTATTTTATAAGGAGAGATTTGAATTAAACATTTCATATTAACAAATTTAAATAAACTTGAATGTTTAACAAAAAGCCTAAATTGATCCCCACACCAATGGAACAGTAAAATTTATAATTTGTAATTTATGAGGAAAATTTTCTTTCTGAGTCATAATTTTTTTCAGTCAACAGTTTCAATAAATTTATATTTTGGGTGCCTATTGCTGGTCAGGTTTCCTAGGAAGCTGACTGTTACAGAGATTACCATGCAGGATATTTCCTAAGGAAAAGTATCAGAACTGACACGTGCAGAAAAAGGTGGGCAGCCAGATGGGCAGAGGGAGAAGTTGGGCTTTGGTGTAGTCTCAACAAAGGCCTCAGCTGACCCCAATAGGAGGATGTGTGGAGCTGGGACAGCCCTTCACAGTTAGTTATTCCAAATTGGGGTGAAAGGGCGGGGGTCTTCCTGTCATGTTAACATCATTGGATGCAAGCTGTTCCCATGATATTGTTCAAGGTAGGCCCCTCCAGCTGAGGGCAGTGCCTGGAGTGGGGACAAGTGGGGATGACAACAGCAGCACTCCAAGAAATGGGGACATAAATCTCTTCATCTCTCAGATCTGAAGGGGAAAGTCAGTAATGTGTTCCAGCTTCATACTTCCTAGAGGTAAGGTCAGGTGTTAGATGCCCTGGGGTGTCACGATGGATAAAGTCTGGTTTGCGGCTGGGATGGGGGATCATCAGAGGAGTGATGGAAAACTAACTAACAAAGGAGGAAGACACAGATAGAGCTCAGGAACTACAGAAAAGGCTTGAGAAGTCTGCTTTGAGGAATGAGCTGGAGGCAGGAATCTGGGTGGAAGCTGGTTAGAGAATTCTCTCCAGAAACTCTGGAAGCTGGTAGTAAGAGGTGACAGGGTTTTTGTTGTTGTTGTTTGTTTGTTTGTTTGTTTGTTTGTTAGGGTTAAGGTTGACCAAGGGAAAAGGGCATGAGGCCAGGAAGGAAAAGAATGTAAGGACTCTGTGTCTTACTGGTTGTTCTGTGACCTCTGCCCCCTTTCTCCCTCTACTCCCTTTCCATACTCCCTTCTTGCCAGCTTCCTAGCAGTATGAGTCCAGGAACAGGATAGAGCACTGAGGGAACAGAAGTGGATCACATGGTATCTTTAAGGTGGGGAATGAAATGTGAGGCAACCAATCCAACCACTGATGAGTAGATAGACAAAATGTGGCCCATCCATACAATGGAATATTATTCAGTCACGTAAAGAAATGAAACACTAAAACATGGTATGACATGGATGAACCTTGCAAACGTTATGCTAAGGAAAAGAAGCCCAGTTGTTGTATGAAATGTGCAGAACATGCAAATCCATAGAGACAGAAAGTAGATTAGTGGTTGCCTAGGACTTGGGGCCTAGAGTACTGGGAGGAAGTAGGAACACAGGAGTTCTTTCTGGGGTAATGAAAAATGTTATCAAACTGATGGTGGTGATGGTTGCACAATTCTGTGAGTATGCTAAAAACCATTCAGCTGTATACTTTAAATGGGTGAATTGTGTTCTTTCTGAATTATATCTTAGTAAAGTTATTATTAAAAAGAAAGTGAGAACATGAGAACCAAGTCCACAGTAGAGATGTATATAGACTGGTAAATATTGTTTTTTCTCTTTTCTTTTCCCTTTATTTCTCTTTTCTCTTTTTTTCTTTCCTTCTCTCTGACCCCCTATTCTCTCCTTCCTCTCCTCCCCTCCTCTTCCCTCCACCTCCTCTCCTTTCCACTCTTTTTTTTCTTTAGTCTAGGATCCTCTAGCATATTAATCTTTCTTTTCCACAGAGCAGTGCTGAAGGACAATGGCCTGTTGCAGGGCAAGGGAAGATCATGGTTGCCACTCCCTTCTGCACGCATCCTCCATATATTCTCCATCAACTCACCTCTCAAATCACCCTAAAGGAATGTAGGTTCAGAAGTAGTATAGGTATAGTAACAAAGCTATAAGAACATTCTTGATATGAAAATGTAACTGCAAGACCACTCCCTAGTTGCCCATTCTAAGCACACATACCCCTAAACCCACTTTATTTGGACTCTATAGAGATGCCTTGTTTTCAGGGTTCTCATGTCTTGTACCTTGCTATTTTGCACAGTTGGAAATACTGCATTATTTTCTGAACACTCCCTCTGGATACCCTTCAGTCCTGTCTGAAATGATGTGCTGGGTCATTTCACCATGCCTATCTTGTCTTCCTCCCCCCTGCTACAACATTGCACTGAGGCCTACAGCACTGCCTTGCACAGGATGGGGGCTCAGTAAATACCTGCTGAGAGGCTGAATAAATCCTGACCTTCAGCATCCCTGGAGAGCCACATTTACTACTTACCTCCATGGGTGCTGCACAGACCCAGAGTAAACTTGAAGTGGTCTGGGGTCAATTAATGCCTGTACAGAAGTAAAAGACCTTATTTGTAACCCATATCAGGTGTTTTCTGTGAGTGTTAATTTATTACCTATACCATTTATTAAATACTGCTCTATAAGTGCAATATAAAATAGGAAACTTGTAGAACATACAATACTGGTGTAATAGTTTTTGTCTGCATTTGCTAAGCATTTACTACATGCCAGCTGTTCATTAATGCTTTCAATCTTCACAACATACTATAAGAAACACACTATTGTTATTCTAATTTTTTATTAAGATTTGTCTTTATTTTTTATTATTTATTTTTAATTAAAAAAATTTAAATATAATTTATTGTCAAATTGGCTTACATACAACACCCAGTGCTCATCCCAACAAGTGCCTTCCTCAATGCCCATCACCTTTTATTCTAATTTTTTAAATAAGAAAACAGACTTCAGGTAAATAGAAGATCCCTGTGCTCCATAGCCAGTAAGTTCCAGGAACACTTGAAACCCATGTCTTTCTATAGCTTGGAAGGAAGAGAACACACTTCTCACTTCGCAGATTGCCATCTCCCATGTGCCTTTGACTTCCAGGTGTCTTAGTGCTTGCCCCAGGAGCTCTGACATCCTTTGGCATGCCATGGATACTATAGCTCCAATGTACCTATGTTCTGTGCTCAGCACACCATCCTCAGTTCCACCTGCTTACCACTCACCTGCAGCCTTGTGTTTCTCTATCAGGCATTGCAAAAAGGCCCACCTGGCTCTCACCTCAGGTGGCCTTTTCCTTCTCTTTCTTTTCAACATGCAGCAGAAACTTCACTATTTCTTTCTTTTTTTAATATTTATTATTTATTTCTGAGAGAGAAAGAGAGAGAGAGGAAGAGAAAGAGAGCACATGAGTGGAGGAGGAGCAGAGAGAGGGGAACAGAGGATCTGAAGTGGGGTCTGTGCTGACAGCAGGTAGCCCAATGTAGGGCTCAAACTCATGAACTGTGAGATCATGACCTGAGCCAAAGTCAGAGCTTTAACAAACTGAACCACCAAGACCCTGCAGAAACTTCACTGTTTCTTAGAGTTAAACTGCTTTGGCTCAGACTCCAAGCCAGACCACAACACGTGTCTTGCCAGAGAAAGGAGACTCCTACCACCTTCCTTCTCCCCAACAATGGTCAAGACCCAACTACTTGCTTTATGTCTATCCCATTTTATACCAGAGAGTCATTTTTTTTCTTTCAGTTTTTCACCAACCACCTTCCCCAGAATTAAGTCAATGAGTTTGCATTGTCTGGTTCTCTTTGAAGCTTTCTGTATGCATACATACCAAAGAACAAAAAGGAAAAATTCAGAAACAGATATCACAGCTGGGTGGCTCAGCTCATATTGTCACAGTTCGTGAGTTCGAGCCCCACGTGGGGCTCCCTGCTGTCAGCACAGAGCCCACTTTGGATCTTCTGCACCTCCCTTGCTCATGCTGTCTCTCTCTCTCTCAAAAATAAATATTTGAACACTGACTTAAAAGAAAAATAAGCTGATGTCAATATACAAGTAGTAGAACATTGGCTTAACTGGCAAGACATTTTCAATACTGATGAATTAAATAGTATGTGAGTCTGCTTGGCTGCCATAACAAAGTACACAAACTGGGTGGCTTAATAACAGAAATGTACTGTCTCACAGTTCTGGAGGCCAGAAGTATAAAATCCAGGTTGTCAGAGCTGGCTCCTTCTGAGGCTGTGAGGAAATCTCTTCCAAGCACGTCCACTGGGCTTGTAGCTGACCATCTTCTCTTTGTGTCTTTTCACATTTCCTTCCCTATATGCATATCTCTGTGTCAAAATTTCTCCCTTTTATAAGGATATCAGACATATTGAGTATGAATATGAGTGGACTGTGAATATGAATGGAATTGGATCGAATAACTTGATTACATATATAGAAACCTATTTCCTCCAAATAAGGTCACGTTCTGAGGTACTAGGGGTTAGGACTCCAACATATCTTTTTGAGGGGACAAAATTCAACCCATAACAGTTATCAATAGTGGATTTCCCTTGGCATCATAATTCTTCATTTAGAATTAGCTTTGAGGTACAGTTAAAAGAGATGCAGTCATCATCCCCTGTGTACATAGACATACACAGAATCTCCAATTCTGCCACAGCCTTTTGCAGGCTGGGCCTTGTGGGCTGTTGGCTGTTTCTGTGGCCATAAATCAGTAGGGAGACCTCTTGGTCATTAGGGGACACCTAGACAGGTGACAGGTTCCATGCAGATGAGTAAAAGGTAGTTCCTTTGGCGCTTTCTGGGACAAATCTGAAATGTAGAGAAGATACTAATGACTATCTCTACTTGTACTCAACAAGTATTTGTAAACATGGTGAAAGCATCAAGGAGATTGGGTGGAAGTTAAGCAATTCAGTAGATCTGAACAATCCATAGTGGAATAGTCATGCTTTTTTTCAACTGTGACATTTTCTCAGTTTATCATAGTTTATATTTTTAAAGAAGAAATCTTGAAAGAAGCATTTAATGTACCCTTTAGTGAATCTTTAACCCTAAGCTGGCCACAGAGAAACATGAGCCCCTAGACCAGGGAACTGCCTATATCTGACCTATCCATTCCTAGTTGCCCAACTGAGTCAGAAACATTTGTTAGCATGACTGAAAGTCCTTTTGTGTTATGTTTTCTGGCCTGGCTTACACTGTTTTCTGGGAAGCTGTCCACTGACAATGGACTTGCTTTACAGAATGATCAAAGACACCATCTTTAACTGTACGGTCTTCATTTCTGAGCAGAAATACTAGGCCTTCCAGCCTCTGCTATTATATGAAACTATAAATGGTGCTGTGCCCTTTGCTCACCTCCAGCTCCTAATTCTGATCTTATTTATCTTTCAGAAACAAGCACTTGACAATAATTTCAAGAATTCTATGCTACTTACATTGGTAGGAAATCCTTTTATTTTAGTATGTATGGTTTCTATATCTGCCCCTGAACTGAACTGTTAATTTTTTTCAAGAATATGTAATGTTTAGAGCTCAAGAGAGAAAAAAGGTTTAGAGTAAAATGCCCCCGGAAGGAATTGTGTCAGGCATAATGATTACCAGGGTCCATACATGCTTTTGTCTTTTGTCTTCCAGTTTCATAATAAGATACACAAAAATGATAACTGTATGCTCTCATTATTGGTCCTATAAATTTCCGTGTTTTTGTGTGACAATGTTTTTGTCAATCACTGTTCCAGATAAGTCTTTGTAACAATTGGGCTAGTTTATCTTCATCTTACTTTAGACATAGAGAATGCATGTTAAACTCATTCATCTGCCATCTTACTATACCAGTTAATCTTGCTGCCATACTTTTGAAAGGAAAACAAACAAGCAAGCAAACAAACAAACAAAAACCCTGATAGTAAGTTTTTTAAAAGAGCTGTATGGTGTTTTATCCTACTCCTCCACCCCACTCTTCATTTAGAAAATGTGTTATTTAAATTTTTTTAATGTTTATTTATTCTTGAGAGAGAGAGCATGAGTGGGACAGAAGGGCAGAGAGAAGAAGACACAGAATCCAAAGCAGACTCCAGGTTCTGGGCTGCCAGCACAGAGCCTGATGCAGCTCTCAAACTTACAAGCCATGAGATCATGACCTGAGCTGAAGTCAGAGCTTAACTGACTGAGATACCCAGGAAACCCAGAAAGTGTGTTATTTTTATTGCAAGTTTTTCTCAGTAGCATTATATCTGTGCCATTCCAAGGTACAGTGACATCGGATTGGACACAAGGTAATAATGACAAAGTCTCCACTCTCTGAGTTCAATGTGTTTAGATCATTTATGGGACCAATCTAGACAAATAGTTGACCTCCTGCAGGTGAGATGTCCTGGACAGTAAAGTTCCTCTTTTTGAACGATGGGGAGGTCCTTTTCTGTGTCTGCACCTTTCATTTTACCAGGAACAGTGTGAAGAAAGAAAAGCCCATATCTGTGTTTTCATAGCCTCCATCCATCTCAGGCCATTTTCTCTCTCCATTTCAGCCAGATCTGTATCTGTGAGTCTCCCTCTTAACAAAGCAATCCATAGATTCTTTCAAGCCTTATCTGATTCTGGCCCGAGTCTATCAAATTTTATCAAGGGAGAAATCCCAGAATAATTCTTAAAAACAAAACACCAATAACAAACTTCTCAAACAAAAGGTAAATACATGGCATTGTGTTAGGGCTGGGATGTGAAAGGTGAAATACAGGAAGGGGGTCAAGGTCCTAGGTAATCACTCTGAGGGTTGGGGGGACCTATGTCTTACCTGGAGGGCAGACACTGTGTTGAATATCAAATGGGACCCACATTAAGTGCTTAAGAATTACTTATTTACTGTTTTTTTTTTAAATATAATTTATTGTCAAGTTAACTAACACACAGTGTACACAGTGTGCTCTTGGTTTTGGGGGTAGATTCCCATGATTCACCACTTACATACAACACCCAGTGCTCATCCCAACAAGTGCCCTCCTCAATGTCCATCACCCATTTTTCCCTCTCCCCCATTCCCTCCATCAACCTTCTGTTT
The DNA here is from genome assembly GCF_018350155.1 of Leopardus geoffroyi. Lineage (NCBI taxonomy): Eukaryota > Metazoa > Chordata > Mammalia > Carnivora > Felidae > Leopardus > Leopardus geoffroyi. Next base: position 27,796,878 of record NC_059332.1, on the reverse strand, counting down.
GTTCTCTGCATTTAAGAATCTTATGGTTTGCTTGCCTGCCTCCCTCTCTGTAACTATTTTTTCCCCTTCCCTCCCCCCATGGCCTTTTGTTAAGTTTCTCAAGTTCCACATATGAGTGAAAATATATGAGATCTTTCTCTGACTGACTTATTTCACTTAGCATAATACCCTCCAGTTCCATCCATGTTGCTGCAAATGGCAAAATTTCATCTTTTCTCACTGCCAAGTAGTATTCCATTGTATATATAAACCACATCTTCTTTATCCATTCATCAATTGATGGAGATTGAGGCTCTTTCCACAATTTGGCTCTTGCTGAAAGTGCTGCTATAAACATTGGGGTACATGTGCCGCTGTGAATCAGCACTCCTGTATCCTTTGGATTAATTCCTAGTAGTGCTATCGATAGGTCATAGTGATAGGGTAGTTCTATTTTCAAATTTTTGAGGAATCTCTGCACTGTTTTCCAGAGCAGCCGCAACAGTTTGCATTCCCACCAACAGTGCGAGAGGGTTCCTGTTTCTCCACATCCTCACCAGTATCTGTTGTTTCCTGAGTTGTTAATTTTAGCCACTCTGACTGGTGTGAGGTAGTACGTCAGTGTGGTTTTGATTAGTATTTCCCTGATGATGAGTGATGTTGAGTATCTTTTCATGTGTCTGTTGGACATCTGGATGTCTTCTTTGGAAAAGTGTCTATCCATGTTTTCTGCCCATTTCTTCACTGGCTGTTTTGTTATTTGGGTGTTGAGTTTGGTAAGTTCTTTTATAGATTTTGGATACTAACCCTTTATCCCGTATGTCATTTGCAAATATCTTTTCCCATTCTGTCAGTTGCCTTTCAGTTTTGTTGAATGTTTCCTTTGCAGTGCAGAAGCTTTCTATCTTGATGAGGTCCCAATAGTTCATTTTTGCTTTTATTTCCCTTGCCTTTGGAGATGTGTCCAGCAAGAAATTGCAGCCGCTGAGGTCAAGGAGGTTGTTGCTTTTCTTCTCCTCTATGGTTTTGATGATTTCTTTTCTCACGTTTAGGTTTTTCATCCATTTTGAGTTTATTTTTATGTATGCTGTAAGAAAGTGGTTTAGTTTCATTCTTCTGCATGTTTCTGTCCAGTTCTCCCAGCACCATTTGCTAAAGAGACTGTCTTTTTTTCCATTGGATACTCTTTCCTGCTTTGTCAAAGATTAGTTGGCTATAAAATTATGGGCCTAATTCTGGGTTCTCTATTCTATTCCGTTGGCCTATGGGTCTGTTTTTGTGCCAATACCATACGGTCTTGATAATTACAGCTTTGTAGTAGAGGTTAAGTCTGGAATTGTGGTGGCTGCTACTTTGGTTTTCTTTTCAACATTACTTTGGTTATTCAGGTTCCATACAAATTTTAGGATTGTTTGTTCTAGCTTTGAGAAGAATATTGGTACAATTTTGACTGGGATTGCATTGAAAATGTAGATTGTTTGGGTAGTATTGACATTTAGCATTATTTGTTCCTCCAACCATGAGCATGGAGTGTTTTTCACTTTCTTTCTGTCTTCTTCGATTCCCTTCATAAGTTTTCTATAGTTTTCAGCACACAGATATTTTATATTTTGGTTAGGTTTATTCCTAGGAATTTTATGGTTCTTGGTGCAATTGTAAATGGTATTGATTTCATCATTAGTGATAGAAATGCAACCAATTGCTATACACTGATTTTGTATCCTGAGACTTTGTTGAATTCACGGATCAGTTCTAACAGCTTTTTGGTGGAGTATTTTGGGTTTTCCATGTAGAGTATCATGTAGTCTGTGAAAAGTGAAGGTTTGACTTCTTTGCCAATTTGGATACCTTTTATTTCATTTTGTTGTCTGATTGCTGAAGCTAGGACTTCTAACACTATGTTAAACAGTGGTGAGGGTGGACATTCCTGTCTTGTTCCTGATCTCAGGGGGAAAGCTCTCAGTTTTTCCCCACTGAGGATGATATTAGTTGTGGGCTTTTAATATATGGCTTTCATGATGTTTAAGTATGTTCCTTCTATCCTGATTTTCTTGAGGGTTTTTATTAAGAAAGGATATTGTATTTTGTCAAATGCTTTTTCTGCATCTATTGACAGGATCATATGGTTCTTATCCTTTCTTCTATTAATGTGATGTATCACATTGATTGATTTGCAAATATTGAACCAGCCCTGCAGCCCAGGAATGAATCCCACTTGATCATGGTAATTTTTTTTTTTATATTTTGAATTTGATTTGCTAGTATCTTGAGAATTTTTGCGTCCATGTTCCTCAGGGATATTGGTCTTTAATTCTCATTTTTTGTGGGGTATCTGTCTGATTTGGGAATCAAGGTAATGCTGGATTCATAGAATGAGTCTGGAATTTTTCCTTCCATTTCCATTTTTTGGAACAGCTTGAGAAGGATAGGTATTAACTCTGTTCTAAGTGTCTGGTGGTAGTGGAAGAAGCCTTATCCCATACAAAAAAAGAAATAATAGGAGCAGGGAAAAATAAAAAATAATAATAAAATAAAATAAAATAAAATAAAATAAAATAAAAAGGTAGATCAGGCAGAGAAACTATACAGCTTAATTCAGAGAGAGGAAAATAAAAAAGGAGATACAAAACAGGTGTAAAGAGAATAGATTAAATATGGCTGTTTAAACAAAACAACCACCAGAATAACCAGACTAGAAAAGGGAAGAAATAAGAGGAAGAAAAGGAAGGATATATATATATATATACACACACATATATATATATATATATATATACATATATATACATATATATATACATATATATATGTATATATGTGTGTGTGTGTGTGTGTGTGTGTGTGTGTATATATATATATATATATATATATATATATATATATATATGAATTGACCAAGAATTAAATCAGAAAATGAAAAATTGCTAGGTGCCTTGGAATTGGTGGCAGCCTGGTCTGGAAGAGGGGCTGTCTGGTTGGTCAGTATCAGTCTTGCTCTGGTAGACACACAGTTACCAGGCACGGAAAGCATAGTTTGGTGTAGGCAGGTCCCACCTCCACTGTGAGCCCACTCTCTGTTCCCTGAAGCCTTACATTGTTGGTGATGGGGAGAAAAATGGTGACACCCCAGTCTCTCCTCCCCAGACCAGGTGTCCCAAACCACTCTGTTCAGGCTGTCCTCACAGTGCTGTGTGCACATGAGTGGGTCGTGTTTTTTGATCCACAGTCTCCTGTGCCTGATCCATAGTCTCCTGTGCCACAGGTAGTCGCCTGGGATCCAAACCCTGATGTCTTAAAGAATCCCACTCTGCATGCCTTGGTTCCAGGGAAGTGACACTCTGCCCCACCGACAAAGGGCCTGTGGCTCCTCATAGTGCTGCATGGCAAGAATGACACTGTTTGTCCCACTCCACAGTCTTCAATAGCTCCCAGGAACTTGGCTGGGGTTCAAACCACAGTGTATTAAAGGATCCCACTCTTTGCTCTCTGGTTCTGGGGTAAAGTCACTCTGCCCCACCAATAAAGGGCCTCTGGCTGTCAGGCGCAAGCAGGGACCTTTGTCTTTGGAATGGCTCTTTTCCTTCTTCCCACAGCACTCAGGGGAGGGGAGGGGAATGATTTCTACCACTGTGGACTATGACTCTGAGCTAGTTACCAAGGCTGGGGCTGGCTCCCCTCCTCCTTAGGCACACTAACAGGGCAACGAGACCCAGTCTGGAGAAAGCCCCTCTGTTAGAAATTGGATCTTTGTCTGTTTTTTCCAATACCCAGTCCATGCTTTTTCTCTTGTCTAAATAAAATCTTATACTTCTACAGTCTCTCTCTTCTTTTTGTCTCTCTGCAGAAGGGGATCCCTCCCTTACATGCCTAAGTCTCCCATTTTATCTCTCCCGGTTTTCAATCATGCACCTATGGCCCACCATGTTGTCCCTATGGGCCCCTGGATATGTCTCTGTCACTCTGTAGCCCAGAATCTTGGAATTCCAAGTCGTCTATCCTCAACGCTGCTGTGTTTGAGGGACAAGGGAACCTCAGGTCCCCCTATTTTCCACCGTGTTCTTCTATTCTCTTATTTACTGTTATTAAGTAACAGGCCCAATGTTACTTAAGACTACCTCACATGGCCATGCAGATTCTTTGCTGTTTTAAAATTTGGTTGTGCAAAAAACTGATTAAAAAGAATGAGGCTTCTTGAGGTTGAGATGCTTTTTGTCCAAAAGCAGACATTGTTTCATTTACTGTACTAGATAGGTCCACACTCCATGTTTGTGGTCAGGAGGAAGCTTTGGTAAGGACCACCATGGCTTCCCTGAAATTCTGGTGTTCAGGGATCACTTGAAGCTTTGAAAACACACAGATTTCTTCTGAGGTCAAAATTAGCAGAATCAAAACCCTCTGAGGTGATGTCTAATGCTATTTTCAAAAGATTGGAAAGGAGAAATTTTGTCTTCATATAAGGTTTCCAGTCAATTTGGTTCCAGACCAATGATGCTTACATAAGCATCTGAGAGTTAGCTGGCTCCCTCCTCACTCAGAATCTTTTGATGCTTACCGCGACCCCCACTAACTACGGCATGGAATGCACTAGCCTAAACTCCATGATGAAAACCAAATAAGCAATGATTGGGTCTAGAGACCAGAATGTTGGGCCAATAATCTAAAGAGAGAGATGTGAGTTACTAAATAAGCTTCATCTAAAAGGAGGACAATGAAATCTGAAACCCGGCAGGGCAGACACATGTTTGCAACTGTGGCCACTAAGCTCAAAGCATCGTCAGAACAGTATGGGTTCTCCCATATGTTGATGGTTATTTAAGTTCAATTCCTGAGAATTACTTGAAACAATCATTCTGTAAGCCACAAATTATTGTTATTTTCAAGTTTGCAGCAAATTATGTCTCAAATCATCCACGTTAGTGAACTCTCTCTAAAACATGAGAAAATGTAGTATATGTAGTAATCTTCTCTTTGTGCTCTAAATCAAAATTCAATCATGCATAGGATATAAAACAAACTTGACCGTCTCACTTTTTTCTATGTACCTTAATTTTATAAAAATATATGTTGCTTTAGGAAAATGCATTCTACTTACATATTCTTGATTTGCACATTCTTTTGGGTTAGGGATGTGACATACAGTTACAAGATGACCTGGAAGAATGGGGCTTTTGAGAAAAACTCAAAGGAGACATCCTGAATTCATATATTAGACCCAGTATAAGATGTTTCATGTTGAAAAATATCACTGAAGAAAACAAAGCTTTTAATCTGCCCCTTTGCATATCAGGTTAAAATATGAAGAAGGGAAGACCCAAGGATAGGAAAAGACAAATCAAGAAGAGAAATATTGGGATTAGAAGACCAGCCAACTCTCTTCTCCAAAGTTTCACTTATTCCCTTCTGTGAGCCACTGGTGCCCACCAATTCACCCCTTTCCTCCTCATGCTAAGCTTTTGCTTAGAAGATAAATTTTCTTTAAAACACTGCCTCCATGACAAAAGGAGCAACTAGGAAATTAGAGATATTATATCTACATATTTATTTTTTCAGTTCATACTGTATCTTGGGTATTTTGTTCTGCTACTGAAAAAGACTAACATGCAAAGCACCTTAGAGTCTGCAAGAGAAAATAATGTTTTAAAAAAATTATGGGACACTTGGGTGGCTCAGTCGGTTAAATGTCTGACTTCAGCTCAGGTCATGATCTCATAGTTTGTGAGTTTGATCCCCACATCAGGCTCCATGCTGACAGCTTGGAGCCTGGAGCCCGGAGCCTGCTTCAGATTCAGTGTCTCCTCTCTCTCTACCCCTCCCCTGCTTGCATTCTGTCTCTCTCTCTCTCTTTCTCAATTATTTTTTTTTTTAATTTACTAGGCACCACTGGACACACCTCTTTTTCTCTTCCTTCTCCCACCATAGGGTGAGGGTGGAGACTCTCACCCATGAATACCTGAGTAAAGGAGGCTGAGAGTGCGCTACAGAAAAAATTCTCCCCACTGAAATGCCAGTGTGGTACCCAAGAAGGGGACCCTTGCACTCCAATTCATCTTCTGGAGAGGTTGGTCCTGGTGACATCTGACTAGCTATTCATAACACTGGCACATGCACCCTCATGTGACTATTGATCTCTGGCTTGATGCTTGCTGGTTAGAGTTCAGAATGCAGCACATCCCCAAACCCCACAATTCCATCCTCCCTACCACTCTTTTCTCATTCTATAACAGAGAACTTTCTACCAGGAATGTCAGCCAGGCTCCTGACTTGACTTTATGGAGTATCTGAGTGCTGAGGCAGATCCAAGTGCTCCCTGAACTCCAGATCTGTAATTTCAACTACAGGGCAAATAGATATACAGGAATGTTCCAGAGGGGACACACACTCAACTTGTACAAAGTCAAATTTATTATATGGAGTTCTTCTATTCACAAGTGAGAAAAAACACAAGCCTAACAACTAGGGAAAGAAGAAAAATATTTTGCAAGGAGATCTGGGCATCTGTGTAATTGTGAGAAATGTTGGGGTTGGGTCTCTTAAGCACAGATGAGAATCTCTCACCTCCCCCTGCCACTGCCCCTCTTCCACTTCTTCCTGTGTGTTGGCTTCATGTTCTGTTGCATACCACCTTCCTCAAGAATGTGAGGGGAACATGCATGGCAGAGGCTAGATTAACTCTTTTCCTTAGTTCTGGCTTCAAAAAATTACAGGAGGGACTCTGCTCTAGAGATGAACAGTGACCCAAGCCAGGGTCAATCAGTTATAACCAAAGGAACAGAGTACGTGGCACAGACATGTCACTGAGACTGGCTCTGCACATCAGAAGAGTTCCTGTGGTCCAGAAAACCAGTTCATGGGTGTCAACTACAGAAGTCATCATCCTTCCCTTCAAACCTGGTTCCAAACTGTGCTGGGTGTTAACACTGTCTATAGGCTAATAAATGCAAAATTCACAGCTTCAACTCCAACTGCCAAAATGACCTCTCTAGATCACTTAGGGGCACTCACTGGTCTAAAACTGACCCACTGATTCCTCCCATTTCCATATCTAATTATCATCAAGTTTTGCCAGTTTTACCACCAAAGTACACCCAGAGCCCACCCATTTCGCTCCAAGTCCACCCTCACCTATCACATAATCTAAGTCATCACCACCCCTTATCTGGACTAATTTAGTGGCCTCCTCAATTGTCTTCCTGGGTTCACTCTTGCTTTGGTATAACCCATCCCGCACACAGCTGGTAATGTCACTTTTGGTGTATGTAAATCGAATGGCTTCTTACAGTGCTTACGGAAAAATCAAGGTCCTTACCAAGGACTACAGACCCCTACGATGATCAAGGTTCTGCTTGCTTCTTGGACTCCTTCCCCTCCCTTCATATTGCAAGACCCTCACAGGCCCCCATCCACCAAACCCACCATGTTCTAGCCACACTGGCCTTCTACCTGTTCTTGCTAAGCTAGTTTCCAATCTTTACATCTTTATTTCTGCTGCAACACTTTCCTTGGGTCTTTTTCATGTCCATGATTCAGCATTAGTTACTCTTTATACATGACCAACTATTTTTGTTTATAGCAGTTATCTCTAACAGGAATTATCTTTTTTTGCTATTTGTTTACATGTTTTCTGTCTCACTAGCATTTTGATATTTGGAATGAAAATATACATAAAGGAAAAAAAAGAGAAGGAAACAGCCAAGGAAGAGAAAGTAAAGTGAGGGAGTCCCCAGAGTGGGATTGTGTGTGTGTGTGTGTGTGTGTGTGACTATTTTTCAAGGAAAGTTTTAGGTATACAGCCAAAGAAATTTTGTTTTAGAAGTTCATTTTAGAAATTGAGAATAAGACATGTAACAGTATTTGGAAATTCTTTTATGTGCTCAAGATAGATGTAAATTAATCAGAAAAAAAAATTAGTTCCTTAAAGAACTACTATTAGAAATAACTCTACATTCTGCAATCCTTATTTGTGTTTAACACCACTTTGGGTTAATTCTTTCACATTGATTAGTCTTAGAAAGGAAAGAAGGAATTGAAAAGACAGCTTTAAAACTTGGTCTTCAAATTTGGGAAATGGGAGTGAGTTTCTGACATCATAGCTTTGTCCTGGTGGTGGTTAAGGAGAATCACGGCACAGGTGAAGATTTAGTCTTTTGTGATTTTGAATCAGTTTTCAGCCTATTGTGAAAGGGAGAGCACAAGGAGGCCATATGATGAAGAGCAGGCAATAAGAAAGCTGGAGAAGGCTATGGCTATGGAAACCATCCTCAAAGATCATCAATGCCTCAAGGGACAAACACCATTCCAAGCTAGTATAAAATAGCAAACATTTTATGGTGCCAACTCAGAGCCAAGCTATGCCCTTAGTGCTACATATATATTAGCCCATTCATCCTCACCCTTATTTCATTCTTACTCTGTGCAAATGGAGAATGTAAGGTCCAGGAGTCTCATTACCCCAGCCAGGGTCACATGCCAGTAAGTGGAGATTTAAACAAAGGCATTATTGCTGCAGAGGATCTCCCACCACTCCGCTTCTGAGAAAGAGCAACTTTAATCTAATTCTAGCAATTTCTAGAAGTCAGAAGTTTCTATATCACAATATCACATTATCATCCTGCCATGGGCAATTGGGATCCATTACAGGTGAAAACAATTTGTTGTTTTTCTTGGGACATAAATGAGTTACACTTATGATTATTTAATTAGACTTTAATACAGAAAATTCTAGACAAATTACCATGTTTTTTAGACTCATTTATCCTCTTAAATATTACTTTACTATTTATACATTGTTCATTTTTCAGAATAGTGACTCTCAATTTGAGATAGCCATCTCCATAAGGTCCACTGTGTCCACTGTAGTAAACAGAGTATAAGAGATTGTCTTCATATTTAAGAAGTTAATGGATTTGGTAAAGTTACCCATGAAAAAGCCAAATATGAACTTTTCTGCTTTCACATGGAAAATGTTGGTAATTATTCTACAGTTGATTTGCCCATGTCATATTAATAGCTATTTGCTGTAGAGTAAGTATAACTCTCAGTTTGACTTGGATATATCATTGATCCATATGTAGAATACGTTATCCCATTGTATCTCTTACTGGCCAAATCTAACTGCTGGCAGTCACCAGAAACCTTGGCAGAGAGAGCAGGAAGGGATCAGGCACTGAGACAGGTTGTCTGATCTTGGAAAGACTGTTGAAAAGTTATGACAACCATGTATTCTGACCCTCACTCAGAAAGAAAATCCCAATTTTTGCAGACAGTTTAAGGGGGTACATGGTTTTCTAAAACTGTTTTAATAAACTATTTTTGGATTCATATAATACATTTCAGTCTTTTAAACATTTTATTACAATTAAAACCCAAATTTCTAAGCCACAGAAACAGATGCATAAAGAAGTGAAATGATTTAACTGATATAATGGGCAGACATATTAACATGATATTCATAGACTTCCTGCTCACCTTTCTTGGATAAGATATCCTCTAATTCAGTTATCATCTCCATTTCTCCTTCCCCAATGTTCTAAGGAGGATATTCTTGGATATCTTGGAGGATATTCTTAGATAGACTAAGGGGACATATGTGACAACAACTGGGTGAGAAGGGATATCAGCTTTGTGGGAGGTGCAGGTGGAGGTGCTTAAGCAACTGTGCTGGGTAAGAAAGGTGACTAAGAGAAAAGCTGAAATAAATATGTAAACTCTTTATAGATCTCCCAAAGGTACAATTTATTTTTCAAATCTTTTATGGCTGTCAAGAAGTACTTTGAATGCAACATAACTCTAATATCCAATTAGGTGACACTCAAGGTGTTGGAGGACTGCAGTGGTACATGAAAAGTAGACACATTTTCAAACAGCTTCCACCTTCTCCTCAGGATTGAACAGGCCCCTTCTGGATATGTTTTCCTTTCTCCTTCTCTGTCCCCAGAGAAAGGGGAAACAAACAAACCCTAAGTTATAAGTTTCTGCCCTAGGAGATACTAGGATTAAACCCAAAAATGTCCATAATAATGAATATCTCATCTATTCCATAGTACCTTACCTCCTCAATCCCATTTCCCTCTATTTTCACACACACACACACACACACACACACACACACACACACCTCACTCCAGGCACAGGTAAGGATAAAAATGATTCCTGCTTAGAGACGTGTGTTTCAACAAAATGCCAGTGTCTCAGAGGAGTGAGAGAATGGGTATGGAGAAGTTCCAAACACAGGTCCCTCTTACTTAAGGAAGTTATTAACAAGGTGCAGTGATTTCACCTTTCAGGAAACAGAAGACATCACAAATGCTCTCTCTTATCTGGGGATACATAAACATCACATGGGAGCTTTTCTTTTACATAAGGTTAAAAGCAAGTCATATACTCACAAACTTGATTTTGAGATGAGTCATAATGTGAACTAAAATTCTTGTGGTTTTATTGAGTTCATACTGGAGAAGGGCTTGGTTGATCTGCCTCAGAGCAAACTGTGTAACTTTTACAGAGAAAAACACCCAGGATTTATGATGTGGACAGTTTAAACTTAAAATCCACTGGATATTAAGAAGTCTACCTGTCCTCAGATAATTTCAAGACTGTTGGTTGATCTGCCTCAGAGCAAACTGTGTAACTTTTACAGAGAAAAACACCCAGGATTTATGATGTGGACAGTTTAAACTTAAAATCCACTGGATATTAAGAAGTCTACCTGTCCTCAGATAATTTCAAGACTCTCTAAAATGAAGTTTGTGTGGTGTTTATGTTCTCTTCCTTCTTCTCTCCCTTATTTCCTTCTTTTTTTTCCCTTCCCTCCCTCCCTCCCTCCCTCCATTTCTTCTTCCTTTGTTAAAAATGTGCCAGACCCACTAAAAGGAATCAGAGCTCCTTAGCGAAATGGCCAACTCCAGGGCTGGAGCTATAAAGGATAAGATGAGCCTCAGAAGATGAAATTGTTTTAAAAAATAATGAGGACATGCCAAAAGTACACAGGAATTAGTTTGAAGGGGCTGTCCCTGGCCAAACCTGAAGCAAATTGAGCATCAAAACAAATAGTGACTGTAATGGATTATAACTCTTTGAATAAATAAATTGATAATAAACCTGTGACTACATACTAGTAGCGGAAAATAAAGAAATAAATAAAGGAATAAGGTAGAAGGGAAAGCTCTTCCTTTAGAGTAGAATACCAACAAATTAATGAAGAAGGAGTAATAGAAATAGAAATTTACTACTTTGCAGCCATCATAATAATTGATCCAGGCAAGAATCTTCACTAAATAATTCACTAGGTGAGATTGGGGGAGGTGCAGATCATTTACACAGTCTCTTAGTATCTTTCCATAGATTACTTACTATCCAAGAGTAAAAGGAAGCTTCCTAGTGGAGAAATTGAAATGGCACCACCATTGCTAAGGGACTACACACAAACTGAGAGATGGTCTACAAAGCAGTAACCCTGAGTTCTTTAGAAATGTCCATGTGACAACAAAACACACAGACACACAAAACAAAACATAAAAAAAATCCCGGACATGTCAGTGTCACAAAAGACAATGAAAGGTTGAGGATAGTTCTAGATTAAAGGAATCTAAGTGGACATGATACATAAATGCCTGTATAATCCTAGATTGGCTCTTGAATTGGGAAGTGAAAGTTAACTTTTATGATAGTTTTGGGACAATCAACAAAACTTGAAAATTCACTGTATTATCTAATGATAATAATTTTCTATCCATATTAAATTTTCTAAATTTGATAATTGCATTGTGATGATGTGAAAGATTGTTCTATTTATTAGGAGACACACTAAATATTTATAGGTGAAGTGTCATTATTTCTTTAAACTTACAGCAAATAATTTTTTAGTTTATTTTTATTTTGAGAGACAGCATGAGAAAGTGAGCATGCACAAGCAGAGGAAGGGCAGAGTGAGAGAGAGAGAGAGGGAGGGAGGGAGAGAGAACCACAAGTAGGCTTCTGCTCTGCACTCAGCATGGAGCCTGAGGCAGGGCTCGAACCCACGAATTGTGAGATCATGACCTGAGCCGAAATTAAGAGCCGGACACTTAACCAACTGAGCCACCCAGGTGCCCCTCAAATAATTTTTTTAGCAAAGAAGAGTTGAGTTAATGGATAGACAGAGAGACAGACAGAGAGAGTCAATGTGGCAAAGAGTTCATGGTCAGAATAGAGGTAAAGGACATATGAACATTGGTATTATCCTTGCAACGTTTTTGTTGTCTTTAATGTTCTTTTTTCTTTTCTTTACATCTTTTTTTTTTATTGAAGTATAGTTGACAAAACTTGTATATATTTAAAATGCATAGGGGCGCCCGGGTGGCTCAGTCAGTTGAGCCTCGGACTTCGGCTCAGGTCATGATCTCCAGGTCTGTGAGTTCGAGCCCCGCGCCCGGCTCTGTGCTGACAGCTCAGAGCCTGGAGCCTGCTATGGATTTTGTGTCTTCCTCTCTCTCTGCACCTCCCCCACTCATGCTCTGTCTCTGTCTCTGTCAAAAATAAATAAACATTAAAAAAAAGTGCGCAATGTGATGGTTTGATATATGCATACATTGTGAAATAATTACCATAATCAAGCTAAATAACATTCATTACCTCACATAGTTGCCTTTTTTTTTTTTTTTGTGGTGAGAACACTCACAATCTACTCTCAGCAAATGTAAAGTATTTAATACAGTAATATTAACTACAGCCACAATGCTATATATTAGATTCTCCAGAACTTATTTATTTTTTAAAACGTTTTTTTTTTTTTTTATTTTAATTCCAGTGTAGTTAACGGACAGTGTTATATTAGCTTGGGGTGTGCAATATAGTGATTTAACAATTCTGTGCTACTTAGTGTTTATCACAACAAATGCACTCTTTAATCCCCACCATCTATTTCACCCATGTCCCCACCCACCTGCCCTCTGATAACCATTAGTTTGTTCTCTGTAGCTAAGGGTCTGTTTTTCTGTTCTTCTCTCTCTCTCTCTCTCTCTGTCTCTCTGTCTCTCTCTGTCTCCTTTGTCATCTTGATTTTTTTCAAAATAAAAAGTTTAATAAAAAATAACTTCCTGAGAGAAGTTGAAGTGAGAATAACTTCTTTCTAAAATTATTACTCTTTAATAGTAATATGTATTTTTTATAAAAATATTTGAAAACAGGGGCACCTGGGTGGTTCAGTTGGTTAAGCATCCCACTCTTGGTTTTGGCACAGGTCGTGTTCTCATAGTTCATGAGTTTGAACCCCATGTGGGGCTCTGAGCTGACAGTGTGAAATCTGCTTAGGATTCTCTCTCCTCCTCCTCTCTCTACTTGTGCTTTCTTTCTCTCTCTCTTTATCTCAAAATAAATAAATAAAATTAAAAAATATTTTTAAAATGTTTGAAAACATGAATCAAAACATTAAAGTTATCTGTTCTTTTACCACATAGATTTAGTAATGTCAACATTTAGAATGAATATTGTAAATGTACTTCTTTCTTTTGCTTTTTTCACTCAGTATTTATAATCACAGTTTCTCAGGATTTAATTTTTCTTAATGATTTGAAATTATTTATTGTTTTACTTTATTAGATATAATTTTGTCTATTTTTGTGTTCTCATTATAGAGGCCACCACTTTAATATTAAAGAAAATGGCATACAGGTTTTGTAGCTAATATTGCTTTTATTATTTTTAAAAATGTGCCAGATACTATGATAAGCACTGGAGATATTTAACAGAAGGGTCAGATCCCTGTGTCCCTGAGACCATGAGGTAAATGCAGCAAGAAGATCATATATGATGGATATAGACAGCCAGATTTCATTTTTTGAAATATGTTTACATATGTTCTCTATTTTGGATATTTTAAAATGCAGATGTGTTCTCTTTCTTTCTTTAAAAAATTGAAAATTAAATATGGTTTTAAATCTATATGTACCCTACTTTCACATATGTTAAAAACAAAAAAAAAAAAAAATCAAAGGCTCAGCTCTTTAGCAGTAGAATATTTCTTTGTTTTTCTACATTGCAAATATATTTCTATCATTATAAAAAATAATGAATTGATATAGCTTTTAAATCTCTCAGCTCCCTAAGTAGGTTTTCATCCTGTTTCTCCAATGTGTACTTGGCTCTGTAGTTCCTAAGCCCAATATTCATTGTCTCTGTGGCTCTGTACATGGTCCCAATGGGAACATGGATGTACTTGACACAGAGTTGCCAGCATTCACAGTTAGAAGGTATAGAGTTTCTTTAATGTCAAAGTTGGGACACTTAGTAAGAGATGTACACAAAATTCAGATAGTACAGTGTCTTCCCAGACAGGAATGTCTCTTTCCAGCTGACCGAAAGCTCCCCAGGTGGGCAAACAGCTAAGGGTGACCCCATCTACGAGAAGTGAGGGTTCCACCAGGTGCAGAAGGCTCTTTTGTACCTGTTTAAAAGATATTTTTATGCCCCTTTGACTTTTTCCTGCTTGACTGTTCTGGCATCTTGCAACCATACTTCCTGCACATTAGGTGCAAGCAACCAGTGTGCCACTTCCTCAGCACATTCCTGGGTGTTTTCTTGGAAGCAGAAAAGGGATTCAATCAGGGTGGGTAAGGTGTTTTTCAATGTTCTCATAGGTCAGATTGTATGTTTTAGAATCAAACAGTGATATAGGTATTAAGACAGTCCTAAAATTACACATTATTACCTGTTTGAAAATGATGAATCAAGATATAGTAAGACAGTGTGTGGAGCTTGATATGCTCACCCAACAAGAGACATTGCCCTTCAGAGATAGACCCTCAGAGTCCTCATGAGCATGGCTTGAGTTCCTAGCAAAGCAATAAAATGAAATTTCATGGCCATTGTTCAGGTAGAAGGAGCCAAAATTGTGCTTCCCTGAAAAGAAAGGGACAGAAATTTTGTTCCAAACTTCATAGAGACCACAACTGTCAAAGAGTAACTCAAAGACATCTGGTTAATTATCATCAGTTTTTTACTTGTATTCACATGGGAGGCAGTAATCCACTTTATCAGTGTTCTCTGACAAAGGAAAAAAGAGATGCATATGAGAACAGAAGCAGACAGGGAAGGCAAGGCTGCAGAAAGTTTGCATGTTTGGGATAAACTGATTTATGGTCAGCTAGCAAAGAGGTCAATACAGATCAGGTTGACTATCAATACTAGTGAAAACATTTCTAGTTGTTATGGACTCTCCAGAATTATTTAAATTTGGTGCACATGTGACAAGCATCCCTATGTCTGCCAGTGTCCTGTCAGCACCTGCACTTTAATAAGTCCAATTCTGCCCCCCTTTCCTTATTGAGATTTCTCACTACAATCCTGAGTACCAAATGGCAAGCTTCCATCCTATCAATAGTGTTGCTATCCTTGTTAGCAGGGTAGGCATCTATGCACAGAAGTATATCACACCACGGTATATGACTCAAATGTAATCTGGCCCCTTGTTGAATTTTCAACACTGGACCAAAGTAAAAAACAACAACAACAAACAAACAAAACAAAAAAGCAGCATTTTCTGTAAGGTCATGTTACTCAAAGTCAGAGAGAGTGTTGCCTGTGCTCACAGGCAAGGAGAAGGGTTTCCCTAACTCTAGGTGGGCAAAATGCAGCCTCACACAGAAGAGCAGGACTATGGACTATGGAGACCAGGACACCAGCGGTATTGGACAAGTTCTATGGGGCGGTAGAAGCATCAGCCACCAGAAGACGCTACCATGGGGTAGACTTCTCAGGTCAAACATACCAGTAACCCGAGAGTTTCTTTGGCCACAGAGGAAGGCTCAGGGACTACCCATATATTGAAGAAAGGACTGCAAGACTAGACTTTCTGCATCTCTTCCAGGTAGGGACGAGAGTTAAAAGAGGTGCCTCTGGCATCCATACACTTAATTAGCCCTCAAGTCAGGAAGAGTCTGGGGGAGTCAGGGTTGTTAGCTAATTTGACCTGATAAGAACTTCATTATTCTAGAAAGGCATTTTCTCACTACTAGACAGAGAGCTACCAGATCACACCATCCTGAACACATTCTGGTATAATTTTGTACTTTTGGACAACAAGGAAACATACTCATGTTGTGACTACATCAGGCTGATTTAGAAATATGCCAGATTTGTCAGCCTGATCCCAAACTATCTCAGAAACACAATGGATTAGAATTAGAATCTTAAGGACTACTTAGTCGAAACATATGCTTTTACAGATAGGAAAACTGAAGTTTAGAGAGGTGCAAAATGTGTTGTTTCCAAGTTACTACAGGAGTCTCGAGGTAAAACCAGCGCTGGATTTGATATCTGCTTATTATAAACTGGATTATGTGTTGGCAACTTGTGCTTGGCTCCCCATTTGTTGCTAAATAATTGTATCAGTAATGAATGAGTGTGCTTGTGATAGTCACACATTTTAGTCTCGAAATTTACCGTTTTAACCATTTTTAACTTTAATGTCAACCATCACCACCATCCATTTCAGAACTGTTTTTATCTTGCAAAACTGAAACTCTGCACCCATTAAACACTGTCCCTGTCCTTCCCCACCAGCCCCTGGTAGCCACCCTTCTACTTTCTGTCTCTATGAATTTGACTACTCTAGGGACCTCATATGAATGTAATCATAGAGTGTTTGTCTTTTTGTGTCTGGCTCATTTCACTTAAAATAATGTCTTCTGGATTTATGCTTACCATAGCATATATCAGAATTTCCTTCCTTTCTGTGGCTGAATAATATTCTACTGTATGTGTATACCTCATTTTGTGTATTCATTCATCCACTGGTGGACATTTGAGTTGTTTCTACCTTTTGACTATCATAAATAGCACTGATATAAACATTTTTTGTAAAATAGCTGCTTGAGTCACTGCTTTCACTTCTTTGAGTATACACCCAGAAGTGGGATTCTGGATCATACGACCATTCTGTTTAATTTTTTTAGGAATTGCCATATTGTTTCCACAGTAGCTACCAGGGTTCCAGTTTCTTCACATAGCTCTTATCTATTTGTTTTCTTTAGTTTCTTTGATAGTAGTCATCCTAGTGGATGTGAAATGGTTTCTTCTTGTGGGTTTGATTTGTATTTCCCTAATAATTTAGTGATGTTGAGCAGCTTTTCACATGTGTAGCTTCTGTTTATAACCCATTTTTTTTCAATAGTCATCTTTTCTCTGTGTGCACAGGTAGCTATCTATTTGCAACAGGGCACTGTGAGATCTGAGGCTTTAGAGCACCCATCTGTCTGTGACTTTTTGGAAGGGCAGTTTAAAGTTGAAAACTCAGTGAGCTGTGTCCAAGAGAGATGAAAGGATTGGTGGAGGGGGTGTTTGAAACAGGAAAGGCTGGTATTAGTGCATATAGGACAAATTGTTAAGTCTTATTCTCTCTTTCCCTTACTGCTGACATCTAGTCAGGAGCAGGTCCTTGAGCTTTACTGAATCATTCAACACTGATGGTTTCTCTTACTTCCACTCCTTCTTTTCCATGCTTACTGCCAGTCCAGTTCTCCTTCCCAATACACTACATTACAAATATAAAAGTATTATGCAAATGCAAGGAGCTATTAAAAAAAAAGGCATGCACTAACCTTAGACCCCTGTCCCATACCACTTTGTCACTCATCCAGAGCTGACAAAGTAACTCCCAGAGGTATAGGAGCAGAGGGCTGGGAGTCAAGGCCTGTTACAATTTGACTTTAGTCCCCTCTTCCTACTTTCCCTCATGCCTGCCTCACAACCAGCTTTCCTTCCTTCTTTCACTTTCCCTCCTTACCCTTCTTTCTTTTCTTCTTTTCTGATCATTTTTCTCACTGTATACTAACATGACAGTTGTTTTCCTACCTCAGGATGCTAGTTCCCTGTTTCCTAGTACTGAAACATCTCCCACCTTCTTCTCTAATTGCCTAATCATAACTGTCTTACAAATTAGTAGAGTCTTTCCTCCTTTCAGGTATGTTCTAGTCATTGAAATCTTCAGGGCTGCTTTTCCAGACTCCTTAGATCTAACTGACCTTAGCTCTCAAGACATGTGTGGTGGATTGCTCTCCTACATTTAATTTTATTTTTCTTTAATTCCTGTGCTAGTGTGCACATGTCTTGATGCAGAGATCATGTGTTGCTCATCCAGAGATACAGGAAGCCAAAAGAGCCCTTGTCTCAGGGCATAGACTTGACATCAACTTGTAGCCCTGCTGCGTGCTGGCTTTCTAGTTTGGGGTTGTTTTTCTTATTATTTTACAAGAAGATCCTGCTAAATAATCATTATAATCACTTTTTGCTCTGATGCTTATGATTTTTTATGTCTCATAGTGTGGGATCATCTCATAAACCTATATTGTCTAATGAGTTCCTTGCCTTTTGTGTTCCCGGACTAGTGGCTACAAAGCACACACAGTAATGTCAACTCTGAAAATTCTTACTCCAAAAACAACTTTTCAATGTCCAACTACAAATTTTGTGTGCATCTCTGTCCTATTAATAACCCTAGTTTCTGGTGCTTTGAGTAAATGAGGTACAATTTTTGCCTTTATTATATAGTAAATATGCAGACCAAAAGGACATGTGCATCCTAGGAAAAACCAAGAACATTTTGTTTCATCTTTAAATGTATGTACAGGTACTATAACAAGATTACTTCTGTAAATGAGTTAATTTGGCTGGCTTAAAATAAATCTGGTCAATTAAATTTCATATGCTGAAAATAGTGTACTTCAACCTTATTTACAAGGCTTATTCTAGAGTATTTTTTTTCAAATAATATGTTTTTCCCCAAACAATCTTCCTTTAGTAATTGGCCCAATTCCTAAAGAAATAATGGTGTTGCCCAATTTGAAGTTTCATTACTTGTGTAGACTTCCTACAGGTCCTCATCAAGGCCATTTAGAAAATAGGTTTTCTGTTAGAATTGGTAATTCCAATACTCCACCACCCAAGTCTTCTGAATTCGCTCTGCAAAAATGTCCATAAGGATGGATCTCCTGAGACATTTTTGCTCAAGTGTCCTTGGGTATTAGCAGTTCAAGTGCACCACAGAGGCAAAAAGTGTTTCAAGAGTCTTCAGCTCCAAGGGCCAAGCCCAATACTGCCCTCAAGATGCAGTTTTCCCAGTGGTCTCTAGCTGGTGATGAGGGCTTTTATTTGTTTCCTATGGCTACTATAACAAATTACCAAAAACAAAGACATAAATTTATTATATTACAATTTAGTAAGTCAGAAGTTCAGATGGGTGTCAATGCACTAAAATTGAATTGTCAGAGGGCTAAATTCCCTTCTGGAGGCTCTATGGGAAAAACCATTTTCTTGCCTTTTGCAGGTCCTAGATACTGTCCACATTTCTTGGCCTTGTGCCTCCTTTCTTCAAAGTCAGAAATATCACATTTCTCTTACCTTTCTTTGTTGGCACATCTCTGTCTCTGACCATAGCCAAGGAAGATGCTCTGCTATTAAGTATCTGTGTGATCACATTGGCCCCACCTGGATAATCTAGAGTAATCTCCCCATTTCAAGTAATCTCCCTCCTTAATCCTACCTACAAAGTCCCTCTTGCCATGTAAAGTAACATTCATAGTTTCTAGGGATTAGGATGTGAACATCTTTGTCAGAACATTTTTGTGCCTAGCGAAGGGTGGAGGGGCAGATGGGGCAGACTACCACTCACTTACTGTTGGGAATGCTTCTAAGCCAGATCCCTGTATTTTCTCCTTTTATACAGATCTGGTCTACATGTGTCTTCCATCCCACAGCTGTTTTCTTGCTGCTATCACAGTCTACACTTTTCATAAAAAAAAAAAAAAAAAATTCTCTTCCCTTCTGGGTGTGATTTTCTCTCCACTAAATGCTTCAGAGCCAATCTTTCCAAATCTTCAGTCCATAAAGGAAAGCTCTTAGCAATCTGTGGGGCCAGTTGTCAGCCAGTTGTTGCCATAAAAGACAGAACTCAGCCAGGGTTCTTTAAGCACTTTTCCTGTTCTGAGGAAAGAACTCATCTCTATAATGTTATGCTCTGGAGCACATATTTCTAACCATTATGAATTTAATAAATTTGCTTTAAAACCCAGAAATTTTAAGGACATTTCTTTTTGTGACTATCTGTGACTTTCAGAATGTGTGTATTGCTTAACTACATGATTACAATTTACTATGCCTTCAGTAATGGTTATCAAAGAGTTTGCATTTTATGAATCACAATGGCATCTATATAATTTGACGTTTATTTATTTTTTTGGGGACAGAGAGAGACAGAGCATGAACGGGGGAGGGGCAGAGAGAGAGGGAGACACAGAATCGGAAACAGGCTCCAGGCTCTGAGCCATCAGCCCAGAGCCTGACGCGGGGCTCGAACTCACGGACCGCGAGATCGTGACCTGGCTGAAGTCTGACGCTTAACCGACTGCGCCACC
The DNA here is from genome assembly GCF_018350155.1 of Leopardus geoffroyi. Taxonomy (NCBI): domain Eukaryota; kingdom Metazoa; phylum Chordata; class Mammalia; order Carnivora; family Felidae; genus Leopardus; species Leopardus geoffroyi. The sequence continues at coordinate 27,776,515 of NC_059332.1, read as the reverse complement.
CAGGCGCCCCTATAATTTGAAAGATAGGACAGGAATGGGTAAGAGAGGTGATGTATCTGATCTAGTTAAATCATAATGCTAGCTGTGCATATGGATTTGTGGGCACCAAATATGAATCCTGGTCTTACTGGCAAATTTTTATCTAAGGGTGACAGGCAGTGTCCCTGCAGTCTTATTCATTTTTCTAGGTTCCCCATGAAATGACCCATATATTGTAGGTTTTCCAGGACTTTCTTGAAGGAAAAGTTTTCCAAACCCTGTCCACAGTAACAATTGAGACAGAATAGCTATGTATTCATGCCCCTCAACACATGTTCCTCTTGGCGGCAAACTCCCACTCAAACCGCCATGACATTTGATCTCCTTTCCAAGTCCTACTCATCTTGTCTAACTTTTAATTTCTCTCTTCCATCTGTACAATTGTCAGCTCAAGGCACTTTTTGTGATCTGATATTTTCAATAACACTGCAAAAAAATGTTAACTTTCCTGCACTACTTTATGTTTTGGTCAATTTAGACTTTTTTCCCTCTTAAAACCTCAATTCTACCCACTGTCTTCTGATAACTCATTTGGGCTTGAAAATGTACTTCAGCTAAAACATATGAAATCATACTATATTTATGATTTCTTTCTTTTGATGCAGCTACCCATTAGGCAAAGTAAATATATATCAGACTCACAATTTGTCCTATAAAAACATTCACTTGCAATTTTACATTTGGTTGAGATTATCTTCCTGCCTCTACAAGACAGATTTTTCATGAGCCTTCACATTTTGTAATAAATATTCTCCACTCAGTGTTTTCACTTTCCACTTGTAGTACTGACTCAAGGGGGTGTTTTCCAACTGAAATGTATTTCAGAGTCTTCATTCTTAATAATGGTTCCCCTTAGCACAAGGTGTTTTTTCTTAGCATCTCAACGTACCTACTTTTAATAAGTGGAGCATTGGTAGAATCCTATCAGTGAAGTAGAAGCTATCCAGAGATTTATTCATTTCCCTCCTTATACCTAGCAGCATAAGTCTAAACCAAAGGAAATGCCAATTTCAGACTTTTCTGGACACATTTTAATGGTATTTGTGGTATTTTTCTCTCCGGTGTAAATCTTCAGTGATAGTATACCTCAATGAAAGTTTCACCTGGAGGTCATACAGGAGGTTTTGATCATACAGACATTTCATGACAGGCCCAATCAAGCCTTGGGAGTCTGCTTGGAGCTTTCAGTTCTTAAAACAATCCTATGAGGTAAGTAAGCAGAAAACAGATCTAACAAGGCTCAAGAATAAAAGAAATTAATGCAAGTCAGGGCTAGATGGGTCTTCCAGAAATAAGTCCAGTCTTCTTTTCCATATAAAGTGTGGCTCCTCAGTTTTCCAGGTAATGAAATCTGCTGCCTTGAAGTTGCTGAGGAACTGAGCCCAAACAGGCTTTCCTTGACCTTCCCCTAATCAGAAATCTTCAATGAGAAGTTGAATGGGGAGCATGGACTTCACTATGTGAGAGGCCCATATGACACAAAGCTAACCTTTTGTGTTTGAAGTAGATTCTGGGACTGTTACACTCAATATGGAACACTGAGCTTCTTTGTCCATGTTTACCTAAGCTTCTTCATGAGCGACTAAGTGAGGACTGGGTAGTGAATAAATCAGTCTGACTTCAGTGAGCTGGACCCTCCCACTTGAAGATCTATAACTGTAGCATCTACAACCCAAGGGACACATTGAAATATGGGGCGTTGGTGACTGTTAATGCATTTCAAGCCATGGGAAATCTTGTTAATTGCTTATGTGATTAAATTTTTTTGCTCTTCAGTCTGACATCAGGGAGTACACATGCACACCCCCCCAACACACAAACACTGACTCACTCATACTTAATTAAAGACCAGCACGAACTCCAAAGCTTCTGATATAGAAATTAATCTAAAGACAGAAGACAGAACATAAATAAAGGAAATAAACAGATGCAGAGTTGTCACATTTGTTTTCCTTCTTCTTGTTTACTCACTGTTTATGGCAGTCCTGTAAAATCTCTCATAATAAATCCTCCTATCCAAAGGCTATAGAGACAAACCCTTTTCATAGTGATTGCATTTTAAAGTTTCCTTTGAACAAAGGCCCTAGAGGATCCAATGTATGAGGTTAGCCTCCAGTTTTCCTATATGCAAAATTAAGTAGTAAAAAAAATGAGACAATTTTGGGACTTAGATCTTCAAGCTCGCATGCTTATTCAACCGTCTATTCATTCCCTCATTTACTTATTCAATAAAAATATACATGCATCAGTCACTAGACTAGGGCAGAGGGAAGTACAAAAGATTGATCCCTAAGTTACCTAGTGGTTTCTGATCTAGTACAATCCATAATACAGTTCACAGATAATCAGAACAGTTCACAGATAATCAGAACAGAATAATTAGAGAAGTACTACGATAGAAGTATAAGAAACATACTCTGAGAAGACAGAAAAAAGAGTAATACATTATGCCTATTTGAAGGAAAAGAACAAAGACTTTATGGAGAAAATGTCTTTGAACTGGGCATTGATTAGAAATTTCTGGTAGGTCAAAATCTGGGAGAAAGAAGAACAGAGGAAAATGAAAAAGACTGCAGATTGGAGAAAATGAGTGAAGAAAGACAACGAGCAGAGAAAAGGCATAAAGTCACCACCCACCTAAGAGCACAGAGACTAGGTTACAGACAATGCTTTAGGGGGGTTGAGGTGATGCACACATGAATAACCTGGTCAATCCTCAGCATTCATTCACTTAAGGGACTTTGTACATTTATGTTATCCTGAACTGTAGTCTATTCTACAAATGGTAGTTGCTTAATATTAACTCATAGCTTGCCCACCACAGACTCTGATATTCTACTGACAGTTTCAGATATTAAAAGTGAAGACAGAAAAATCGTAATCAACTGGATTCAACCAAAACAACACTCATTCTGAAAGGCAAGAAAAAGAGAAAAGATTGGAATTGACACAGAATAGAAATGAATGAGAGGCACTTGGGCACTATAATACCAAAGGGAGGTGATAAGCTAAATTTCACATGTAGAGGAGGGGTAATAAGCATTCTCAAAATACTTAATATTTAGCTTTGAGATTGGCGAAATATTTCCATTGGAGACTCAGAAGAAGGCATTCTTATTTAGAGAAATCAAGAGGTACCAAAAGAATGGTCTCTTATAAATTCCTATATATTCCTCTATACTGCCTCCAAAGAAGTATTTTTGTCAATAAGTTAAAGGTCAATAATTTAAATACTTATAAATAATATTCAGATTACAAGATATGATATGATTTTTGTTTCTTAAAAACCCTATAAATACATAAAATAAATATATACATAAAAGGTAAATTCTACAAGGGTATTTATAAAAATATTAATAGCAGGTAGAAGAATGACTGGGAATGTTTTTCTTATTGTTTGCTTGACTTTCTAATTTTCTAACAGGTACAGAAACATTTGATACCTTCCTTACTGATACCTCAGTATAGCTTCTAGTTATCACTATGGGCTCTGGAGCTTGAGTCCTAGCTTCATTAGTCACACTTGCTGTGTGACATGCACCTCAGCTTCCTTATCTGTAAAATGGGAGATGTTAATAGTGTAGAGTTGTTGTGCAGATTATGAATTAATACATACAGAGAGTACTTAGAATAGGGCCTGGTACACAGCAGGTACTATCCCTACTATTCCCTCTGTCTCAAAATAACAGGAATATACAACCTATGGAAATTTGTTTATATGACGGGTTGACTACGAAATGATTTCATCTGTGGATGTCAGTGAGCGTATGCTGACAGGACCTCAGCTGCCTCCTATTCCCATATCGCCCAGCCTTGTTGTCAGGCCCCCAAGTCCAGTGATCTAGAATCTCTAGAATGCCAGGAATTGTTCATGTTATGGAATTTCATACATATTGACAAAGTAGAAGTGAACATTTTAGTTTATATTCAGAAAAGGAGAACATGTTAACCAGTAATTTGGGTTAGATATGCCTTGAGAAACAGATAAGCTGGGTAGCTGGTCTCTGAATAACAAAGTCCAGGGGGGATGTCTGTACTAGCCTTAGACAGGTGAATGTCCACACCTCACTGGGAGCCAGCATGTAGAGTAGGGTGGTCTATGCCAGATGCCTCCCATACCACTCAGTGTGTTTCCACCAGTGTGAGGTGGCACAGAGCTAGGGGATTTTTTAAGTTCCCTGGGCAAATCTTTGCAGCCAGGGAGGAGAATCAGAGGTGCTGTGAAAGAACACAGGCTTGTGTGAATCTGAATTCACGGATAATTCATCACTAATTATGTAGGCTTCAGCCACTCATCTTACTTCTATGAGACTTAATTTCTCATTTGAAAAAGAGAAAAAAATGTAGAGAGAAGACATTTATGCATAGATTCCTTTGAAAATTAAGTGAAATAATAACAGAAGATGCCTAGTAAACTTTTTGCATTTACCAAGTGCTCAATAAATGCTCAGTACGAATATCAATAATATATTTTTATTCTTAACATTAAAGTCAACGTGTTATAGGAAGAGGGTTCCAATTTATAATTTTTTCTTCTACTTAAAAAAAATAAACATCAATTGAACAGAATAGAACAAGCAAAGTACATCTCAGAATGAAGCAAATACCCTACCATATGCTAAGAAGAATTAAAATTACAAGAACACATTTCTATTTGATTTTAAGGAAAATATATATTAATTGAACTTTTCAAAGTTTAGATTATAGACATTGAGCATTGTGACCAAAATAGATTCTGAATGTTTTTAATTAATTTATTTATTTATTAATTTTGAGAGAGAGAGAGCAGAAAGGGTCAGAGAAAGAGGGGGACAAAGAGAGTCTCAAGCAGGCTCCAGACCATCAGCACAGAGCCTGATGTGGGTCTTGAACTCACAAACCGTGAGATCATGACCTGAGCCGAAACCAAGAGTCAGGCCTTTAACCAACTGAGCCACCCAGGTGCCCCATAGATTCTGTTTCTTAATCAAAGATAGCTTCATTGATAATAGCCTCATTGGGATAGGAGTTTAAAATCTGCTTTTTGGTCAAGTAGACAATAAAGCCACCTCTGAAATTTCAGTCCTTACTGTGACTAACAGCAGGAGCTGTGCGCTAAAAGATCATAAAACTGCAGTTAGGTAACCCTATGACTACCCACACCCCACCTCTAGCATGTTCACGCCTTAGTAACAAGGGAGTCCAGGGGAAAAGCCCACCCTGACTGGAGATTCTCTGGCTTTACTTTGTAGGCAAAAATCTAAAGGGTTCTTTATTTTTTGGTGAGCAGTTCCCACTGTTTCCACCTGTACATCCCAGAGCTAACCCCTAGCTTGTTTCAGTTATAGGCTCAAATAATATACATAAACACATGAAGGCTAATTTGCGTGATTTGCTTCTCTGGATTTCCCAAAAAAAAATCCACTCAAAATTCTTCCACATTTAGAATGGGAAAAATAAATCTGTTCTTTGGGTTACCATGAAAAGTATGCTATTTAAGAAATTCATGTTCTGTAAAACCATGGTGATTCATGTCTGTGTTTAGATCACACTACCATCCACACTTGTGAGAGAACACTTGGAATGTTCATTAGTAAGGACTACACTGACCTTTCATAGCTAGCAGTAATCCTTTATGTGAGTAATGTGTCTTCGACTTTATTAGAAATTTTTGCACCTGTCTGTAAATAGTATATGTGAATTTCTACAAAACATGTCCATTTTTCAGTCCATAGCTAATATAGGTTGTATACCAAGATTTATAGTCAAAGAATTATGTTTAGTAACATTAACTGTTACCTCAAAATGCTGAAACAGGAAAAGGTTAACTAATTTCTTAGCATTCTTCCTTATTGTACACATGAGTACATGATTTTAAGCTTTCATAACATATACATATTATTTACTATCACAAGTCTTTATATCTGGAAAGGAACTCAGAGATTATTTAATTAAAGCATATAGTATTCACTTTACAAATGAAGAAATGGAATTGGGGTTCAAACATCTTCAGTAATTTACCCAATATTACTTTGTGTTTTGTAGAGTAAATTAAACTAATTTTTACTATCATCCGTTATTTTACTGAATAACTATTTGTTACACAGTTTCTACGTGCTAAGTGTCATGCTGTGCTCCAGGAATACAATGTGTAAGGCCCTGCTTCTGCCTTCCAAGAGACTTTAGTTAGTCTAGTGGGTAAGAAAATAAGTTAACAGGCAATTACATTGTAGTGGGATAAATGGTAAGCCAGGGAGCCCAGCTGTGCTCTAGAATCCTCAAAGAAAGGAAATGATTCTGACATTGAGTGTTCAGGGAATGCCTTATCTGATTTTCAATTCTTCATTATTAAAATGGTGAGCACTGGAAACATGCCTTGACTCAGGGAAATCCAAAAAACTACATTTTAATTTAATTTTGCTACATACTTGCTCTATGGACCTTGGACAACTTACTTATCCTTTCTGAGTTCCCTCATATTTCAATGAAGATAATATTAACCCTGGTTATTTGAAAGACTCTATAATGAATACAAAATTCTAAGTATTCACTAAATAGACACTGCTATCCAAATAATAATTTATTTATTTTTAAAATTTTGTTTTTGTTTTTGTTTTCAGAAAGAGAGAGAGAGAACATGAGTGAGGTGGAGGCAGAAAGAAAGGGGGACAGAGGACCCAAAGTGGGCTCCCTGCTAACATCAGAAAGCCCAACACTGGGCTCAAACTCATGAACTGCGAGATTATGTATAACCTGAGCTAAAATCAAGAGTTTACACTTAACCAACTGAGCCCCCTAGGCACCCCACCAATATATTAATTTAAAATGTAGCCTTTTGGGGATGATACAATATAATTCAGAGTATGTATTTCAGAGTGGAGGAGAAAATGCCAGAGATACTCAAGTAAAAGGCTTATGAGCCTCCCAGTACAATGTTCTCTCCTACCTAAACACACTGGGTAAAGCTACTGCAGGGGCAGAAGCTTTGGGGAGAAAAGGACACAAAAATTCAGGTTCACGAGTGATCACAGAAGCTGTGGCAATCTGGAGGGGCATACAGTAGAATGGGAGTGGGTGATACATGTTATGAACAGCTGCCAGAGGAGATCCTGGGAAGGAGACCTATCTTCCTGATTCAAACAGCCCATATCCCAAATTTTTTAACCTGTAAAATTCACTAATGAACTTAAGTTCTCCATTGCATTAGGAATTTGGGTGTGACCTGATTAAAGTTCTTATCACACAAATAAAATTTCCTTCCTTCTTTCCTTCCTCCTTCCTCCTCCCTCCCTTTCTCTCTCTTTCTTTCTTACTTTCTTCTAATTTTATTTAAATACAAGTTAGTTAAATATAGTGTAATAATTATTTCAAGAGTAGAATTTAGTGATTCATCACTTATATATAACACCCAGTGCTCATCCCAACAAGGGCCCTTCTAATGCCCATCACCCATTTAGCCCATCCCCCCACCCAACTACCCTCCAGCAACCCATAGTTTGCTCTCTGTATTTAAAAGTCTTTTATGGCCAACAGGCACATGAAAAGATGCTCAATGTCGCTCCTCATCAGAGAAATACAAGTCAAAAGCACACTCAGAACCACACCTCACGCCAGTCAGAGTGGCTAAAATGAACAAATCAGGAGACTATAGATGCTGGTGAAAATGTGGAGAAATGGGTACCCTCTTGCACTGTTGGTGGGAATGCAAACTGGTGCAGCCACTCTGGAAAACAATGTGGAGATTCCTCAAAAAATTAAAAATAGATCTACCCTATGACCCAGCAGTAGCATTGCTAGGAATTTACCCAAGGGATACAGGAGTGCTGATGCATAGGGGCCCTTGTACCCCAATGTTTATAGCAGCACTCTCAACAGTAGCCAAATTATGGAAAGAGCCTAAATGTCCATCAACTGATGAATGGATAAAGAAATTGTGGTTTATATACACAATGGAGTACTACGTGGCAATGAGAAAGAATGAAATATGGCCTTTTGTAGCAACACAAGTGGAACTGGAGAGTGTTATGCTAAGTGAAATAAGTCATACAGAGAAAGAAAGATACCATATGTTTTCACTCTTATGTGGATCCTGAGAAACTTAACAGAAGACCATTGGGGAGGGGAAGAAAAAAAATAAAGAGGTTAGAGAGGGAGAGAGCCAAAGCATAAGAGACTGAAAAACTGAGAACAATCTGAGGGTTGATGGGAGATGGGAGGGAGGGGTGGGTGAGTGATGGGTATTGAGGAGGGTACCTTTTGGGATGAGCACTGGGTGTTGTATGGAAACCAATTTGACAATAAATTTCATTTTTAATAAAAAATTTTAAAAAGTCTCTTATGGTTTGCCTCCCTCTCCATTTTTATCTTATTTTTCCTTCCCTTCCCCTATATTCATCTGTTGTGTTTCTTACTTTCCACATGAGTGAAATCATATATTTATCTTTCTCTGACTGACATAGTATTTTGCTTAGCATAATACTTTCTAGCTCCATCCACGTTGTTGCAAGTGAAAAGACTTAATTCTTTTTGACCATCAAGTAATATTCCATTGCATGTATACCACTTCTTCTTTATCCATTCGTCAGCTGATGGACATTTGGGCTTTTTCCATAATTTGGTTATTTTTAATAGTGCTTCTATAAACATTGGGGTGCATGTGCCCCTTCAAATCAGCATTTATGTATCATTTGGATAAATACCTAGTAGTGCAATTGTTGGATCGTCAGATAGGTCTATTTCTAATTTTTTCAGGAACCTCCATACTGTTTTCCAGAGTAGCTGCTCCAGTTGGCATTTCCACCAACAGTGCAAAAGGGTTCTCCTTTCTCTGCATTCTTGCCAACATCTGTTGTTTCCTGAGTTCTTAATTTTGGCCATTCTGACAGGTGCAAGGTGATATCTCGTGGTTTTACTTTGTACTTCTCTGATTATGAGTAATGGTGAACATCTTTTCATGTGTCTGTTAGCATTCTGGAGATCTTCTTTGGAAAAGTGTCTATTCATGTCTTTTGCCCATTTTTTCACTGGATTCTTTGTTTTTTGGGTGTTTAGTTTGATAAGTTCCTTATAGATTTTGGATACTCATCCTTTATCTGATATGTCATTTGAAAATATCTTCTCCCATTCTGTCAGTTGCCTTTTAGTTTTGTTCATGATTTCCTTCACTGTGCAGGAGCTTTTTATCTTGATAAGATCCCAATAGTTCATTTTTGCTTTCATTTCCCTTGCCTCCAGAGACATGTCTAGTAAGAAGTTGCTGTGGTCGAGGTCAAAGAGGTTGTTACCTGAATTTTCCTCTAGAATTTTGATGGTTTCCTGTATTATATCTAGGTCTTTCATTCATTTTGAGTTTATTTTTGTGTGTGGTGTAAGAAAGTGGTCCAGACTTTTACATGTTGGTGTCCAGTTTTCCCAACACCATTTGCTGAAGAGTCCATCTTTTTTCCACTGGATATTCTTTCCTGCTTTGTCAAAGATTAGTTGGCCATACATTTGTAGATCCATTTCTGGGTTCTCTATTCTGTTCCATTGATCTATGTGTCTGTTTTTGTGGAATTACCATACTGTTTTGATGATTACAGCTTTGTAATACAGCTTGAAGTCTGGAATGCATCCAGCTTTGGTTTTCTTTTTCAGAATTGCTGTAACTATTTGGAGTCTTTTCTGGTTCCATACAAATTTTAGAATTGTTTCTTCTAGTTCTGTGAAGAATGCTGGTGTTATTTTGATAGGGATTGCATTGAATGCATAGATTGCTTTGGGTAGTATTGACATTTTAACAATATTTATTCTTCCAACACATGAGCATGGACTGTTTTTCCATTTTTGTGTGCTTCTTCAATTTCTTTCATAAGCTTTCTATAGTTTTCAGCTTACAGATCTTTTACCTTTTTGGTTAGACTTATTCCTAGGCATTTTCTGGTTTTGCTGCAATTGTAAATGGGATTGATTCCTTGATTTCTATTTATGATGCTTCATTATTGATGTATAGAAATACAACCAATTTGTGTCATTGATTTTATATCTTTCAACTTTGCTGAATCAATTCTAGCAGTGTTTTGGTGGTCTTTTGGGTTTTTCACGTAGATTTTCATGTTGTCTGTGAAGAGTGAAAGTTTAACTTCTTCCTTGCTGATTTGGATGCCTTTTTGTTTTGTTGTATGATTGCTGGGCTAGGACTTCCAACACTATGTTGAACAATGTTGGTGAGATTGGACATCACTGTCATGCTTCTGACCTTAGGGGGAAAGCTTTGTTTTTCCCCACTGAAGACTATATTAGTTGTGGGTCTTTCATATATGGCTTTTATGATTTTGAGGTATTTTCCTTCTATTCCTACTTTCTTGAGGATTTTTATCAAGAAAGGATGCCATATTTTGTCATATACTTTTTCTGCATCTATTGAGAGGATCATGTGGTTCTTATCCTTTCTTTTGTTTATGTGATCTATTATGTTGATTGATTTCTGGGTATTGAACCACCCCTGCAGCCCAGGAATAAAGCTCAGTTGATTGTGGTAAATAATTCTTTTAATGTATTGTTGGATTTGGTTTGTTAGTATCTTGTTGAGAATTTTTGCATCCATGTTCATCGGAGAAATTGGTCTGTAGGTATCCTTTTTGTGGGGTCTTTGTCTGATTTTGGAATCAAGGTAATGTTGACCTCATAGAATGAGTTTGGAGGTTTGAATAAAATATTCTTAATAGTACCTTGGATTCTGAAATTCTAAATCTATAAATTTGTGTATGAGACCAAAATACAGAGAGGTAAACTGACTTGGCCACAGCCATTTAAAGTTTACCAATATGAGGCTGGATGTGCAAGAATGTTATACATCCCCATGTGAGAGAGAATGGACAGGGAATGGAGGAAGGTTGCAAAAACTATCAGACTGAGAGGCAAATGTGTGCTGGAGTGATAGAGTGGAGGCAGTGTGGTGAGGTGGGGTGGAAGGAATCATCCTACACTGCTATTAAGCCAGTCTGAGAGTCAGTCTTTTTTTTTTTTTTTTAATTTTTAACATTTATTTATTTTTGAGAGACAGAACATGAGCAGGAGAGGGGCAGAGACAGAGGGACACAGAATCGAAAGCAGGCTCCAGGCTCTGAGCTGTGAACACAGAGCCTGATTACAGGGCTTGAACTCATGAACTCTGAGATCATGAGTTGAAGTTGGACACTTAACTGATTGAGCAACCCAAGTGCCCTCAGAGAGTCAGTCTTTAAGCAAAAGTCAGAGAAGCCCATTTCTTCCAGGGCTGGCTTTGGGATCTCTGTTGCTCTGTTATTAGCCAGGAAGAGGGATGGCCATGGCACAAATATGGTGATAGACTTCAGAAGGCAGGTGCTGGGCCCCTCATTCAATTATTTCTCTATGGTTAAAGATCATACATTTGGGAGCAGTGCCTCCCTGGCTCCTGTGGGGCTTTCTCCAAAGGGAAAATGCAGAATAGGGAGATGATTAGGATGAACTGTATCCTCCTTTGCCATTATGAAAGTTGACTTGGGGGCACAACCGGTACTTATCCTCCCCCTACTCCACTCTCAGTTCTAAACGTCCCTTATGCTGAGAGAGCGCCTAAGCAGATCATGTGCATTTATTTTATGGGATGACCCAAACCTTCATTCATGGAGAGTCCAAAACTTGATAAGCATATTCTTCTCAGTCCAGGGTTGCTCAGAATGTCCATTCTTGCTCACAAAGGAGAAAGTCCCATTTGGGCCCCTGGCTTCCACAGGTGTTCGTTTATGTTCCAACCATGTAAAAGCAACCCCAGCTCGTCCCTTGATCAGGGTCAATTTCCCTGCCAGTATGGTAACACCCCTTTCTGCCTGCTGGTTCTTGAACACAGCAGTCCAGCATGCCCTGTGATCATTATAACTTTTATTCAATAGGACTCTTTTTGTACCATCTACAAGGGTATACTGCCCTATAAGACCTGGAACCTCTAACTCCTCTGAGGTAGATGAAAAGCATAGCAGTCTGTGGAAGTAATTGGGAGTGATATTAAGTGGGGCCCTGCCTACTTATACCTCTTGATTTCCAGACCCAAGTATCTTTCCTACTGGGGACACAGCACCACTGTGGGGTGACTGATTTAATAAGTATGCTATATTTTCAAGGATGGTAGCCTATCCTTTCAGAGAGGTTTCTCTAATCTAGTACCTCAGTTCAGCCTTCAGAAGGCTATGCCAATGTTCTACAAGACCAACTGTTTCTTTAGGGCAAGGTCATGATATACCTAGTGTATTCCATGGTCATGGACCCACTCCTGCGCTGCCTTTGCTCTGAAGTGGGTGTCCTGGTTAAATGCTATACTGTATAAGGTTCCATACTTGTGGATCAGGAATTCTTCAAACACCTGGACTGTGGTGCTGGCTGAGACTATGCAAGTAGGAAAGACAACCCTTCTTCCTTTCCAATATGGATGCATTTTATTTCTTTTTCTGGCATAATTGCTCTGGCTGGGACTTCCGATACTATGTTGAATAGAAGTGGCAAAAGTGGGCATCCTCATCTTATTACTGATTTTAGAGGAAAATATTTCAGCCTTTCTCCACTGAGTATAATGTGAGCTGTGGGCTCGTCATATACCGTCTTTATTATGGTAAGGTAGGTTCCCTCTTTACCACCTTATTGAGTACTTATCATACATAAATGTTGAATTTTATCAAATGCTTTATCTTTATCTATTGAGGTGATCATATGATTTTTATTCTTTATTTTGTTAATGAAGGGTATCACATTGATTGATTTGCAGATGTTGAACCGTCCTTGTATCTCTGAAATCCCACTTGATCAGAGTGTATGATCCTTCTAATGTTTTGTTGAATTAAATTTGTTAATATTTTGTTTGGGAGTTTTGAATCTATGTTTATCAGGGATGTTGGCCTGTAATTTTCTTTTATTTTGATTTCCTGTCTGGTTTTGGTATTAGGGTAATTTTGGCCTCCTGACATGAGCTTTAAGTATTCCCTCCTCTTTTATTTTTTGGAGGGTCTTAAGAAGGATTGATATTAATTCTCTTTTGAATTTTTGGTAAAGTTCACTAATAATGTCTGTTTAGTTTTGGATTTTTGTTTGCAGGGAGTTGTTTTTTTGTTTGCTTTTGTGTTTTTTGTGGGTTTTTGTTTTTGTTTTTGTTTTTTGTTTTGTTTTTAGACAGCACAAGCAGGGAAGGGGCAGAGAGAGGGGGGGAAAGAGGATTCAAAGCAGGCTCTGCACTGACAGCAGTGAGTCCAATGTGGGCCTTGAACTCATGAACCTCGAGATCCAACCTGAGCCAAAGTCAGATGCTCAACCGAGCCACCCATGTGGTTGGGAGTTTTTAAATTACTGATTCAATCTTCTTATTTGCAATCACTGTGTTTTATTTTCTATTTCTATGGGGACCTATTCTTACTGCAACACATTAACTTTGATGTTAAGAATAAAAATATATTATTGATAATAGTACTCTGCATTTATCAAGCACTTGGTATATACAAAAAGTTTACTAGGCATCTTCATCATTATTTCACTTAATTTTCAAAGGAATCTATGGGTAAATATGGGTAATGAGAAATTAAATCTCAGAGAAGTAAAATGAGTTGCTCAAGGTTACGCAGTTAGTAAACAATAATCCTGAGATTCAGATTCACACAAGCCTGTGTTCTTTCACACTACCTCTGATTGTTCTTCCTGGATGCACAGATTTGTCCAGGGAAGTTGAAAACAAATACCCTAGCCCTGAGCCACCTCACACTGGTGGACATACATTTCTGAGTGGTGTGTCATTCTGGTTCCCGGTGGACATTCACCTGTCTAAGTCTAGTCAGACCTCCATGCCCCCACCCTGCCCTGGATTTTGTTATTCAGAGACCAACTATCAAACTGATCTGTTTCTCAGGCATCTCAAACCTAAATTACTGGTTAACATATTCATGATTCAGTCTTGGTAGATTATGTTTCTAGGAATTTATCCATTTCTTCTAGATTATCCAATTTGTTAGCATATAACTGTTCATAGTAGTTTCTTATGATCCTTTGTATTTCTGTGGTATTCATTTTAACATCTCCTCTTTCACTTCTGATTTTATTTATTTGAGTCCTCTTTTTTTCTTTGTGAGCCTAACTAAAAGTTTGTCAATTTTGTTTGTCTTTTCAAAGAACCAGCTCTTGGTTTCATTGATCTTTTATATTGTCTATTTAGTTTCTATTTTATTTATTTCTGGTCTGATCTTTGTTATTTCCTTCCTTCCACTAAGCTCGGGCTTTATTTGTTCTTTTTCCTAGTTCCTTGAGATGGAAAGTTAGGTTGCTAGTTTGAGGGTTTTTTTTTTTTTTTTTTTTTGAGGTAGGCTTTTATTATCCCTTTGAACTTTCCTCTTAAAACTGATTTTTCTGTATCCCATAGGTTTTGGTGTGTTGTATTTCCATTTTTGTTTGATTGAATGTACTTTTTGATTTTACTTTTGATTCCTTTGTTGACCCTTTGTTTGTTTAATAGTGTGTTGTTTAGTCTACATATCTTTGTAAAATTTCCATTTTTATTCTTATAATTTATTCTAGTTTTATGCAGTTTTGGTCAAAGAAGATGCTTTGATATAATTTCAGTTTTCTTAAATTTGTTGAGCCACTTGTTTTGTGGCTTAATACATTATCTATCCTGAAGAATGTTTCATGTGCATTTAGGAAGTATGTATATTCTGCTGGTTTTGGATGGAATGCTCTGCATTTATCCATTAGGTCCATCTGACCTAATGTATTTTTTAAAGCCAGTGTTTCCTTATTGATGATCTCTCTGGATGATTTATCTATCATTGTAAGTGGTGTATTAAAGTGCTCTACTATTATTGTTTGCTGTCTATTTCTCCAGTTAGGTTGATTAATATATATATATATATATATATATGTATATATATATATATACTTCTATGTTGGGTGCATAAGTATTTATAAATGTTATATGCTCTCTTTGAAATGATCTTTTTATCAATATATAATATCCATTGTTGTTTCTTATGGCAATCTTTGTTTTAAAGTCTATATGGTTTGATATAACTACCCCAAATATATATATTTCCATATATATATATATATATATATATATATATATAAAACTACTATATATACATACACACAAACATATATATGTATATATATATACATACACACAGACATGTGTGTGTGTATATATATATATATATATATATATTTGTATGTTTCCATTTGCATGGAGTGTCTTTCCTCATCTCTTCACTTTTAGTGTGTGTGCTTCCTAACATTTGAAGTGAATCTTTTGTAGGCAGCATAGAGATGAATGTAGATTTTTAAAATCCATTTAGTTACCCTAAGTCTTTTGATTGGAGAATTTAGTTCATTTACACTTAATGTAATTATTGATAGATATAACTTATTGCCATTTTGTTATCTCCTGGCTGTTTTGTAGTTCATCTCTTTGTTTCTCTTTCTTCTGTTCTCCTCTCTTGTAGTTTGATAATTTTTTGAGTAGTATGCTTAGATTTTTTTCATTATCTTTTGAGTTTTTATGAGGTTATTTTCTAAGTAGTTTACATATAACAAATTATATTTATTACAGTCTATTTTAAGTTGATAGCAAGTGAAGTTTGAACACATTCTAAAGCTCTATATTTTATGTTTTTGATGTCATGTTTTACTTTTTTATCTTGTGTATCCCTTAACTATTATAGTTACAGTTATTTTCACTTTTAAACTTTATATTAGCTTTATAATTGATTAATCTACTACCTTTATCACAAATTTACCTTTACAAGTGAGATTTAGATTTTTATGTTTCCCTTTACTAATTAGCACTCTTTCTTTTCAGTTTCTTGTAAAGCTTGTTTGGTGGTGATGAATTCTTTTAGCTCTTTTCTCTCCCCACCCCACCTTCTTTTTTTTTTTTTTTTCATTTAGCTTCTTAAGTTTTTATTTTATCCAGTTGGTTAATATATAACATTATATTAGTTTTAGGTGTACAATACAGAAATTCAACAATTCCATACATCACTTGGTGCTCATCACAAGTGCACTCCTTTATCCCCATCACCTGTTTAACCTATCTCTTCACACTCCTGCCCTGTAACCATGAATTTGTTCTCTGTGGTTTGTTTCTTGATTTGTCTATCTCTCTCTTTTTTCCCTTTGCTCATTTGTTTTGTTTCTTAAATTCCACACATAAGTGAAATCATATGGTATTTGTCTTTCTCTGAATGGCTTATTTCACTGAGCATTACACTCTCTAGCTCCATCTGTTTCATTGCAAATGGCAAAATGTCATTTTTTTTTTATGGAGGAATACTATTCCATTGTAGATATATATTTGTTCTTTTATTAACCATTTATAAACTGATTGACACTTGGGCTGTTT
Source organism: Leopardus geoffroyi (assembly GCF_018350155.1). Lineage (NCBI taxonomy): Eukaryota > Metazoa > Chordata > Mammalia > Carnivora > Felidae > Leopardus > Leopardus geoffroyi. The sequence goes on along the minus strand of NC_059332.1, from coordinate 27,760,125 downwards.
CCATATCTTGGTGATTCTAAATAATGCTGCAATAAACATTGCGTACATGTATTCCTCTGAATTAGTGTTTTTGTATTCTTTGTGTAAATAACTAGTAGTGCAATTGCTGGATCATAAAGCAGTTCTATTTAATCCTTTTGAGGAACCTCCATATTGTTTTCCACAGAGACTGTACCAGTTTACATTCCCACCAAGAGTGCAAAATGGTTCCCCTTTCTCCAAATCCTCACCAGCACCTGTTGTTCCTTATGTTTTTGATTTTAGACATTCTGACAGGTGTGAGGTGGTATCTCATTCTGGTTTTGATTTGTATTTCTCTGATGACAAGCAATGTTGAGCATCTTTTCATGTGTCTGTTTTCCATCTGTATGTCTTCTTTGGAGAAATTTCTGTTCATGTCTTGTGTCCATTTATTAACTAGATTATTGGATTTTTGGGTGTTGAGTTTGATAACTTCTTTATATATCTTGGATACTAACCCTTTATCAGATAGGTTGTTTGCAAATATATTCTTCTATTCCATAGGCTACCTTTTAGTTTTGTTGATTGTTTTCTTTATTGTGCAGAAGATTTTTATCTTGAAGTCCCAATAGTTCATTTTTGCTTTTGTTTCCCTTGCCTCCAGAGACATGTCTTGTAAGAAGTCGCTGCAGCCAAGGTCAAAGAGGTGGCTGCCTGGGTTTTTATTCAAGGTTTTGATGGTTTCCTATATTACAGTTAGGTCTTTCATCCCTTTTGAATTTATTTCTGTGTATGGTGTAAGAAAGTGGTCTGGTTTCATTCTTTGGCATGTTCCTGTCTAGTTTTCCCAGCACCATTTTTGTAAGTTTTATTGATTTTATTTTTGAGAGAGACAGACAGCACAAATCGGGGAGTGAAAGAGTGAGACCCAACTGTATCTGTTTTTATGCCAGCACCATACTATCTTGATGACTACTGGTTTATGGTATGCTTCAAGTTGGAAACATGATGCCTCCAGCTTTGCTTTTCTTTTTCAGGATGCTTTGGTTATTCAGGGTCTTTTGTGGTTCCATACAAATTTTAGGATTGTTTGTTCTCGCTCTGTGAAAAATGCTCATGGAATTTTGATAGGGATTGAATTAAATGTGTAGATTGTTTTGGGTAGTATAGACATTTTAACAATATTTTTTCCTCCAACCCATGAGTATGAGGAGTATGAGATGTTTTTCCATTTCTTTGTGTCCTCTTCAATTTCCTTCATAAGTGTTCTATAGTTTTCAGAGTACAGATCTTTTACTACTTTAGTTAGGTTTACTCCTAGGTATCTCATGGGGTTTGGTGTAATTGTAAATGGGATCAATTCCTTGATTTCTATTTCTGCTGCTTCATTATTTGTATGTCAAAATGCAACAGACTTCTGTACATTCTTTTATATCCTGAGACTTTGCTGAATTCATGTATTAGTTCTAGCAATTTTTTTGGTGAAGTCTCATGTTTTTCACATTAGAGTATCATGTTGTCAGCAAATGGTGAAAGTTTGACTTCTTCTTTGATGATTTGGTTGCCTTTTATTTCTTTTTGTTGTCTAATTGCTGAGGCTAAGACTTTCAGTACTATATTAATTAGTAGTGGTGAGAATGGACAACCCTGTCTTATTCTTGACCATTGAGGAAAAGTTCTCAGTTTTCTCCATTGAGGATAAAATTAGCTGTGGATCGTTCATATATTGCTTTTTTTAAGTTGAGGTATATTCCATCTATCCCTACTTTCTTGAGGGTTTTTATAAAGAATGGATGATGTATTTCGTCAAATGTTTTTCATCTATTGAGAGGATAATATGGTTGTTATCCTTTTGTTTATTAATGTGATGTACCACATTGATTGATTTGTGAATATTGAGCCACCCCTGAAGCCCAAGATTAAATCCCAGTTGATCATGGTGAATAATTCTTTTTATATGCTGTTGACTTTGATTTGCTAGTATCTTGTTGAGAATTTTTGTGTCATGTTCAACAGGAATATTGATCTTTAATTCTTCTTTTCAGTGGGGTCTTTGTCTGGATTTGGAATCAGGGTAATGCTGGCCCCATAGAAGAAATCTGAAAGTTTTCTTTCCATTTGTAGTTTTTGGAACAATTTGAGAAGAATAAGTATTAACTCTTTTTTAAATGTCTGGTAGAATTCCTCTGGGAAGCCATCTGTCTCTGGACTTCTGTTTGTTGGGAGATTTTTGATTACTGATTCAATTTCTTTGCTGATTATGGCTCTGTTCACATTTTCGATTTCATCCTGTTTCAGTTTTGGTAGTTTGTTTGTTTCTAGGAATTTGTCCATTCTTCCAGATTTCCCAGTTTGTTGACATATTTTTCACATTATTCTCTTATGATTATTTGTATTTCTGCAGTGTTGGTTGTGATCTCTCCTCTTTCATTCATGATTTTATCTACTTGGGCCTTTTGTCTTCTTTATAATAAGTCTGACTAGAAATTTATCAATTTTGTTAATTCTTTCAAAGAACCACTTCTTAGTTTCGTTGATATGTTCTACTGGGTTTTTGTTCGTTTTTGTATCATTTATTTCTGCTCTAATCTTTATTATTTCCCTTCTTCTGCTGCTTTGAGCTTTGCTGCTACTTTTTTTTTTTTTTTTTAGCTCCTTTAGGTGTAAGGCTAAGTTGTGTTTTTGTGACTTTTCTTGCTTCTTGATGTAAGCTTGTATTGCAAAATACTTCCCTCTTAGGATTTCCTTTGCTGCATCCTAAAGGTTTTGGACTATTGTGTTTTCATTTTCATTTGCTTCCATGTACTTTTTTATTTCTTTTATTTTCCTGGTTAACCAAATCATTCTTTAATAGGATGTTCTTTAACCTCCAAGTATTTGTGGTCTTTCCAGTTTTTTTTCTGGTTTTTAAGTTTCCTAGTATTGTGGTCTGAAAATATGCATGGTATGATCTTGGTTTTTTGTACTTTTGGAGGGCTGATCTGTGACCTGCTATGTGATCTACTCTGGAGAATGTTCCATGTGTACTGGAGAAGAGTGTGTATTCTGCTGCTTTAGGATAAATTGTTCTGAATATGTCTGTTAAATCCATCTGTTCCAGGGTGTTTTTCAAAGCCATTGTTTCCTTGTTGATTTTCTGTTTAGATGATCTGGGGTAAGTGGGGTTTAAAGTCCCCTACTATTATTATATTATTGTCAAAGTGTTCCTTTATGTTGGTCATTCATTTTTTTTTTTTTTTACATATTTGTGTGCTTGGATTTGGGAGGCATAAATGCTTACAATTGTTTTATCTTCTTGTTGGATGGTCTTCTTTATTATGATATAGTGACCTTCTTTGTCTCTTGTTAGTCTTTGTTTTAAAGTCCATGTTGTCTGATATATTTATTGCTACTCCAGCTTTCTTTTGACATTCATTTATATGATAGATGTTTCTCCATCCCCTCACTTTCAATTTGCAGGTCTAAAATGAATTTCTCATAGGCAACATATAGATGAGTCTCTTTTTTTTTTTTTCAGATGAGTCTTATTTCAATCCATTCAGTCACCCTATGTCTTTTGAATAGAGTGTTTAGTTTATTTGCATTGAAGTAATTGTTGATAGATATGTATATGGTCATTTTATTATTTGTTTTGTGATTGTTCTGAAGATTTTCTCTGATTCTTGTCTTTCTCTCTTTCATGGTTTGCTTAGTTTCTTTAGTGATCTATTTAGATTTATTTCTCTTTATTCTTTGCATATTTATTTGTGTTTTTTGATATATGGTACCATCAGTTTTGTATATAAGCTCTTCTGAGTATAACTGTCTATATTAAGTTGATGGCCCTTTAAGTTTGATCTTATTTTTTACTCTTCTCCACATTTTAAGAGTATGTGGTCATATTTCATATCCTTTCATTTTGTGAATTCTTTGAATTTTACAGAAATATTCATTTTTACTGCTTTTGTGTTGTCTACCTTTATACTATCACTTTTGGTCTTTCCTTTTCATTCAAAGGGCCCCTTAATATTTCTTTTAGGGTTGGTTTAGTGGTCATGAATTCCTTTAGCTTTTATTTGTCTCAGAAACTATCTCTCCTTCTATTCTGAATGTTAGCCTTGCTGGATAGAGTATTCTTTGCTGCAGATTTTCCCATTCAGCACTTGGAAAATATCATGCCACTACCTTCTGTCTTGAAAAATTTCTACTGAAAAATCCCCTGCTAGCCTTATGAGTTTTCCATTTTCATCTTAATATCTTCTTTTGTCTTGCTGCTTTAAAAGTTTTTTCCTTATTATTATATTTTACCAATTTTAATTACAATATGTCTTTGTGTGGATCTTCTTTTTGTTGATTTGATGAGAGCTCTGTTCCTCCTGAATTTAGATACCTATTTCCTTACTCAGATTAGGGAAGTTTTCAGCTAGTTTTTCTTCAAATACATTTTCTGTCCGCTTTTTTTTTCTCTTCCTCCTCCTCTTCCTCCTCTGCTTCTGCTTCTGCTTCTGGATTCCTATAATATAAATATTATTATGCTTGATGTAGTCACTGAGTTCCTTAAGTCTATTCTCATGTTGCATATTTATTTTTGCTCTCTTTTGCTCAACTTGATGACTTTCCCTTACTCTGTCTTCTAGGTCATTAGTTCATTCCTCTGTTTCTTCCAGCCTGCTGTCCATTCCATCACACATGTTTCTCATTTTATTTATTGAGCCTTTTATCTCTACTATGTTATTCCTTATCTTTGTATTAAGAGTATCACTCATGTTTTCCACTATGCATCGAGTCCAGTGACTATCCTTATGATATTACTTTAAATTCTCTATCAGACATGTTACTTATATCTATTTTGCTTAGGTCGCTGGCCATGGCCTTGTACTTTTCTTTGTTTGGGATAACTTTCATTATCTTCTCATGTTTTCTAAGTCGCTATGCCTGTTTCTGTGTGTGATGAAAGTCAACTATATCTCCCATTCTTATGGATAATGGCCTTATGAAAAAGAGGTTCTGCAGTGCCCTGCCATGTAGTGTCCCCTGTTGCCCACAGCCTGACTCTTTCAGGAGTGTCTCCAGTGTGTGTTATATGTTCTCTGGTATTTTGTCCTGGCTGCTTTATTTTTCAGGTTAGTCATCTTCAAAGGCTCTCTTTGCTCAATGTGGGCAGTGTTTGGTCCTTAGCCTGAATGTGGCTCATTTTAACTAGGTGTGCTCTGGTCTATTTGTGAGCTGAAACCTGTTGTTACCACCATGGACACAGAAGCTCTGCAAAACTCCTACATCAGGAGGTAAGGTGTGAGCAGGGGTTTGGGCTGGTCTTCTGGGGGAGGGTGCCTACTCTAATGGGAGTGAGACAAGGGTGACTGGAAGGGTTGTTCTTTTGTAATCCAGGGCTGGGGTTTAGTGTAAGCAAATTAGGTAGGAACTATTTGTCTGTGCTAGTTCCAACAAATGTCTCTCTGTTAATGTTGAGGGGTAGGGGAAGGAAATGCCACAGGCTATTTCTTTTCTTCCTGGAGGGGGTTTCTCTGTGATGCTGCCTCTCTGGGATGTTCTAGTGATGATGTTTTTTTGAAGTGATGGTAAGGTTTGTTGCTAATGGTCAAAAATAATTCTTAAAGATGTCTTTGGTGCAAAAAAAAGAGGTGATTTTATGAAAGCACGGGGACAGGACCCATGGGCAGGAAGAGCTGCCCTGTACCTTGAGGAGAGACTGATTATATACTTGGGAGTTTGGGGAGGTGAAGTCAAGAGGAAGTTTCCAAAGAGATTTTCATATGCTAAAGAAGACTCACAAGATACTGGAGGCCTCAGTATTGTCAAACTAAGGTTGTTTTTCCCTCTAGCAAAACATTAACATTAAGACAGTAGGGCATTCTTGGAGAAATGTTTACCTGCCTCAAGTATTTGTTAATGGGCTGCAGGTTAAAGGAAATTTAATTCTATATGTCCTTTCCTTCTGCCTTTTTATCCCATATCACTAGGAGATGAGTGAATAACCTCCCTACTGTGTGCGTCAGCTACTTTTTAGATCTCAGTTTCTTCACTGTCTGTCAGGGGTTGTTTGTATGCCTTGACTCCAAAAGCAATGCACTGCCCTCTGGGCTCTATCTCAGCCATGGCTTTTGACCTTTAAAACTCCAGACTTTATGCCCTACTGGGGGATTTACTATGAGGATTTGTTTTCCCAGTGTGCTCTCCTCTGTGTCAGTCTGTCTCACACCCTTCTCTGCAACCATGGCTCCCTCCCCACTGCAGTAGCCATGATCCACTTCTCTCCCAAACCACATCTCCACACTTCCTACCTTCTTCAACATGGCCTCTTCTCTACCTTTAGTTGTGGAGTTTGTTCTGCCAGTCTTCAAGTCAATTTCTTGGGGCATTTGGGATCATTTGATAGTTATCCAGTTGTGTTCATGGAATGAGGTGAGCCTTGGGTCTTCTTACTCCACAGCCATCTTTCAACTCCTGTTTGTTTTGTTTCTTTTAGCACTTTGAATATATCATGCCAGTCCATTCTATTGTGCAGGGTTGCTGCTGAAGAAAATCTGCTAATAGTCTTGCAGGGGTTTCCTTGTATCTAGAAAATTGTATTTCTTTTCCTGTCTTTAAGATTCTCTTCTTGTCTTGGGGCGCCTGGGTGGCGCAGTCGGTTGAGCGTCCGACTTCAGCCAGGTCACGATCTCGCGGTCCGTGAGTTCGAGCCCCGCGTCAGGCTGTGGCCTGATGGCTCGGAGCCTGGAGCCTGTTTCCGATTCTGTGTCTCCCTCTCTCTCTTGCCCCTCCCCCGTTCATGCTCTGTCTCTCTCTGTCCCAAAAATAAATAAAAACGTTGAGAAAAAAAAATTTTAAAAAAAGATTCTCTTCTTGTCTTTAACTTTTAACATTTTAATTATGATTTGTCTTGATGTGTGTCTCTTTGGGTTCCTCTTATTTGGAACTCTCTGGGCCTCCTTGACTTGGATGTCTGTTCCTTTTCCTAGGTTAAAAAAGTTTTCAACCATTATTTCTTCAGATAAAAATTTTCTATTCATTTATATCTCCCTTCTTCTGGGATCCTTAAAATGCAAATGTTAATCTGTTTGATGTTGTTCCATAAGCCCCTTAAGCTATCTTCATTTTTTAAAATTCTTTTTTCTTTTTGTTTCTCCCATTGGTTGAGTCCCTCTGTCCTGTTTTTTAGTTCATTGATCCTTCCTTCTGCTTCATCTAGTCTGCTATTAAACCCCTTTGGTGTACTTTTCATTTCAGTTATTCTATTCTTTTGTTCTGTGACTTCTGTTTGCAATTCCCTATATTTTCTATCTCTTCATTGAAGTTCTCACTGTATTCATCCATTCTTCAGTTTGGTGAACATCTTTATGACCATTACTTTGAACATTTTATCTGGTAAACTCCTTATATCAATGACATTAAGGTTTTATCTGGGATTATATCATATTCTTTCACTGAGAATGTATTCCCCTGGTTCTTCATTTCGGTTGACATTCATATTTATTTCTATACATTGGAACAAACAGCCACCTCTCTGTCTCAAAGCACTGACCTTGTATAGGAGATGAAATTTATCATTCAATCCTGCTCTCTTTGGTTTTCTCTCAAACTTTTGTGATTTCCAAGTGGCTTATGTTATTTTTAACAGCTCCTTATAGTTGAGGGTGTGCCAAGATCTATCAGTGTCCCAAAAAGAAGTATCTCAGATACTAAAAGAAGTATCTGCATTTAGATTTAGGGTGATTGGAAGTGAGACCCTCAGGCAATAGCTTTATAAAAATGCAAAATATACAGTCCTGTCACATGTTTTAGCCCTATTGCCCCCAAGACCTGGTAATCTGGAGTTGTTCCCTGGGTAGCAGTTACAAAAAGTGGGGCTCCAGACAAACTTATAAGCTATTTTCTGGAAGATACAAGGCAGACAGAGAGAATAAAGATGGCATTCCTCAGCCTATACTCACTGAAAGCACTTCTATAGCCTCTACATGTGTGCCTAGCATGAAGACTGCCACTAAGGCCAAATCTCCAGGACTAACCCATTGGCCTCTTTCCTGAAAGGCTGGGAGTGTGTATTACTATGCTGTTTGTACAGTGCCCTGGAGGTGGCAGCCTATCAAGGGATGTTTCTTTGATTGTTATAGTCCAGGGGACCCAAGAATGCTAGCCCCTCTACCAGTTCCAGGATATCAAAGAGTACCCCCTTTGTGGCAGCTGCAAAAAACAGATCACAAGACATAAACTAGAATACCAAGCATGTATAAGAACTCCTCTTTAATGGATGAGCACTCTGGCACTCTGGATCATGGCAGAGGGAAAGCATGAAGGTGTGCTCTCCTTCTGAGGTCTCAGGAAAGGTTTACAGTCAGCCCTTAGATCTGCCCCTCAAGCTGAAGCTGTGATGATAAACAAATGGATCTCTTTTCAGAAATATTGAGCTTCTGGGTCAGTGCCTTTCACTGTGCCCTGGTGGTGGTAACTATTTAAGAACTCTTTCTCCATTGGTTATAGTTTTGTGGGATCCATCCATAAGCATAATCATCACTGGTCACGAGAGCCAGATGATGTACAGGTGTCCTCTGGTAGCAGATGAAAAATTAGGGCATCAGAAAAGGATGTAAGCTCCTTTCTGTATGATACTGATGAGCTGTAGTGAAGCAGAAGAAAGCACAAAATTGAATTTATCAGCCTCCATTCCCTGGAAGCTCCTCTGTAGGCTACTCTAAGTGTCCCTGACAACTCTGTGGGCTGTTTTAAGTGTACCAAACCAGAAAGCTGCCCCTCAAGCTAAAGCTCCTGGATAAGCAAATAGACTTCTTTCTCAGAAAGACTGGAAGTGTGTTTCAATCTGCTTTCAGTGCAGTACCCTGGGAGTAATAGTCTGTCCCAAACTGTCTCTCTCATTGTTACAGCTTTACGAGACCCAGAAATGAAAGCCCCTTCCTTGACCTCCAGATCCAGGCAATCAAGGAATGCCCCTGGATGGCAGCTGCAAAATCCATATAACTAGACATAAAAATCAGGCAACAGACATGTGTAGAAACTCTCCTTGGGGAGATGGGAGCATTCTGGAATACAGCAGTTGCTCTTCTCCCAACTTTTTTTTAATCCTAAGAACATTTTGCTCTATTAACAATCTCTAAAACTCCCTGTAGGTCAGGTATCTATGGCTATCTCTCCATTGATCATGGTAATTATGGCTTCCTGGATTCTACTCTCTATTACTTTGGGGCCCTGTCATTCCTAGGATGTTATTGAATCCAGTTTGGTGACCCAGTGTGCAGAGAAGGATTATCACCAAACTTCCTAGTGTTCATGCCCTTCTCACCTGTGCCTTCCTATGCCCTTGGTGCATGTATATCCACTGGTCCCTCTCATGAAAGATAGTCATTTTGTAGCCCTTCGGTTTCTTACCATGTGCCTATTTCTACACGTTCCATTCTCTTAGCCTCTTTGTTCCTTCCTCTACATCTACCTACTTTGCTGATATTTAGCCACCAGTTTTCTCTAGTCTTCTCAAAGTCACCTCAGTAGTGAGTTAGCTCCATTCTAGGACTCCTGACTAAGATGTTAAATCCCATATCCTAAACACACACACACACACACACACACACACACACAAACCAAAAGAAAACAAAAAACAAAAAACAAACCAAAAAACCCCACAAAACTTTAATTATTGCTTATCTGACTTTATAGTCTGAGCCCTTTGATCACACACCCTCAAAATCCATCCCAAGTATACTCCCTTTGCTCCTGGTTGGGAGCCTTTCAATTCTTTAGATGAATAGTCTTTTCCCTCCCTTATCAGGCCCAGCATATCCCTAATTGGGTTCTGTTAATATTTAATCTTAGTTGTTGTCTTGGCAGCTAGAAGAGGAAAGTGCCTATTGGCTTGTGTATGGGGGTGGGACCTTCTGAGCTCTAACTGGGAAAGGGGAGGGCACCTCTGTAGTCCTGAAAGACAATGGGATCTGTAGAATCACCATCCAAAGGGATCTCCACCCAGATACTCCTGTCATAGTTTTCAGGTTTCCAAGTTTCTCCCCACCAAGGTTCTGACTTGCATATCTCAGACCTGCCTTCACTGGACATTCACACCACTATAGAGATCTAAAACTCTCACAAAGACCCTCTGCTATATTGCAGCTTCCTGCCAACCACAGATGATGAAAATCTCTTTGGAAGCCCTGGCTGAAGCTCTCTGGCTCCTATGCTTACTCATACATGTAAGTAAATCTCACTCTCTCCTTTTTTTGCTTCAGGACATCAGCTCAACATAGCAATAACTGACCAACTCCACTATCTTTGTCAGCACTGTTCCCTCATGTTTTTCAAATGCTTGTATCATTGCACTTAGCTCAGCAACATTCCACATAGGGTCATTTTCCAAGGCCAACTCCAGTGAAATCTTTAGTAATTGAGCTCCCGTCTTGCATCAGGGTCTATATGTGCCCTTTCCATCAAGGATTGTGTCTTCTTTGTCTCATAGCCAGTGTGAGATCCAATCCCAAGCCCTCATTTTGTGTCCTTTTTAAATTTTAATATAATTTAATATAATTTAATATAATTTACTGTCAAGTTAGCTAACACACAGTGTACACAGTGTGTTCTTGGCTTGGGGAGTAGATTCCCATAACTCATGGCTTACATACAACACCCAGTGCTCATCCCAACAGGTGCCCTCCTCCCTGCCCATCACCCACACACCCCCCATCAACCCTCAGTTTATCCTCAGTTTTTAAGAGTCTCTTATGGTTTGCCTCCTTCCCTCTCTGTAACTTTTCCCCCCTTCTCCTCCCCCATGGTCTTCTGTTAAGTTTCTCAGGATCCACATAAGAGTGAAAACATATGGTATCTGTCTTTCTATGCCTGACTTATTTCACTTAGCATAACTCTCCCAGTTCCATCCACGTTGCTACAAAAGGCCATATTTCATTCTTTCTCATTGCCAAGTGGTACTCCATTGTATATATAAACCACATCTTCTTTATCCATTCATCAGTTGATGGAGATTGAGGCTCTTTCCACAATTTGGCTCTTGTTGAAAGTGCTGCTACAAACATTGGGGTACATGTGCTGCTGTGAATCAGCACTCCTGTATCCTTTGGATTAATTCCTAGTAGTGCTATTGCTAGGCCATAGGGTAGTTCTATTTTTAAATTTTTGAGGAACATCTGCACTGTTTTCCCGAATGGCTGCACCAGTTTGCATTCCCACCAACAGTGCAAGAGGGTTCTTATTTCTCCACATCCTCACCAGCATCTGTTGTTTCCTGAAGTTGTTAATTTCAGCCACTCTGACTGGTGTAAGGTAACACCTCAGTGTGGTTTTGATTTGTATTTCCCTGATGATGAGTGATATTCAGCATCTTTTCATGTGTCTGTTGGCCATCTGGATGTCTTCTTTAGAGAAGTGTCTACTCATGTCTTCTGCCCATGTCTTCACTGGATTATTTGTTTTTCAGGTGTGGAGTTTGGTGAGTTCTTTATAGATTTTGGATACTAGCCCTTTATCCCATATGTCATTTGTAAATATCTTTTCCCATTCCATCGGTTGCCTTTTAGTTTTGTTGATTGTTTCCTTTGCAGTGCAGAATCTTTTTATCTTGATAAGGTCCCAATAGTTCATTTTTGCTTTTAATTCCCTTGCCTTTGGAGACATGTCAAGCAAGAAATTGCTGTGGCTGAGGTCAAAGAAGTTGTTGCCTGTCTTTTCCTCCAGGGTTTTGGTTTCCTGTCTCATGTTTAGGTCTTTCATCCATTTTGAGTTTATTTTTGTGAATGGTGTAAGAAAGTGGTCTTGTGTCATTCTTCTGCATGTTGCTGTCCAGTTCTCCCAGCACCATTTGTTAAAGAGACTGCCTTTTTTCCATTGGATATTCTTTCCTGCTTTCTCAAAGATTAGTTGGACATACATTTCTGGGTGCAATTCTGGGTTCTTTATTCTATTCCATTGGTCCATGGGTCTGCTTTTGTGCCAACACCATACTGCTTGATGATTACAGCTTTGTAGTAGAAGCTAATGTCTGGGATTATGATGCCTCCTGCTTTGGTTTTCTTTTTCAAAATTACTTTGGGTATTTGGGGTCTTTTTGGCTCCATACAAATTTTAAGATCATTGTTCTAGCTTTGAGAAGAATGCTGGTGCAATTTGACTGGGATTGCATTGGATGTGTAGATTGCTTGGGGTGGTATTGACATTTTAACAGTGTTTATTCTTCCAATCCACGAGCATGGAATGTTTTTCCATTTCTTGGTGTCTTCTTCAATTTTCTTCATAAGTTTTCTATCGTTTTCAGCATACAGATATTTTACATCTTTGGTTAGGCTTATTCCTATGTATTTGTGGGTTTTGGTGCAATGGTAAATGGGATCGATGTCTTGATTTCACTTTCCATTGCTTCATTATTGGTGTGTAGAAATGCCACCGATTTTTGTACATTGATTCTGTATCCTAAGACTTTGATGAATTCATGGCTCAGTTCTAGAAACTTTTTGGTGGAGTCTTTCAGGTTTTCCATGGAGTATCGTGTCATTTGCAAAACGTGAACGTTTGACTTCTTCTACCAATTTCTTTTTGTTGTCTGATTGCTGAGGTTAGGACTACTCAGATTTCACTTGTTGTTTAATAATAACTAAGACATTACCTGGAAACCTTTTTTTTTTTTAATATAACCTACCAATCAGTGGTTTGCTGGTGAACTGTCCCTTCAATCAAAAAAGTCCTAATTGGTAGCATTTACTGATTTCTGTAATATGAATGTCTCATGATGGCTGGTTCTCAGCTCCTAACGTGATGTGTGGATGTGGAATGGAAGGAAGTGAGCAGCATCTGTCTTGTGAGTGGGTATAGGCCTGCTCCAGGAGAACACTTTTGCCAAACGTATCTGTTTAATTTTTTTAAATGTTTTTTTAAGTTTATTTATTTTTGAGAGAGAGAAAGCAACAAAGTATGAGTGGGGAAGGGGCAGAGACAGAGGGAGACACAGAATCTGAAGCAAGCTCCAGGTTCTGAGCTGTCAGCACAGAGCCCAATGTGGGGCTCGAACCCATGAACCATGAGATCATGACCTGAGCTGAATTCGGATGCTTAACTGACTGAGCCATCCAGGGGCCCCTTGCCAAACCCATCTTTGATTGATTGTTTAGTATCCATGTACTGCATTGTCTACCTTTCAGCTGAACAAAAACACAAGCTCACTAGCACAGACACAATACAAATGCACTACACCCTTTAAGTGCTCAGATACTAACACTAATGTTTGGAAAGAGTTATTGTTACCAAGTATCTCCATATATATTTCCCTGTTCAGTCATTACAACTGTCCTGTAAAGTCAGTATTATTTTTTCCTTTTTAGGTTTGGAAGCTGATGCTCAGAAGGGTTCAGTGACTCACCCAGTCAGCCCTGATGCCAAATCGGGGTAAAGCAGTCTCATCTCACTCCATTCGATCCAGTCCTCTTCCCACTTGGCCTCTCTTGATTTTCCTAATGACATGTTGGAGATCATAGCCAGAGTGGGATTGGAAGAATTAGAACATTGACTTGGATCTTTTTTAGGGATAAATTGGTAAACTTCCTGGAATACATTGTTTTTAATCTCCATTTTGTGGATGATAAAGGGATGCAGTAGCTCTTTGTGAGAAGGAACAATCATTACACACACCTGAGGTAGGGAAGGCAGCCAGTGAAAAAGCACAATAAGGCTTCATGCCTGGATCTAAGCCCCTTCCATTTCTTCCCTACTGGGCCCAGCACCATCAGATGGGGCAAGGATAGGCTTCTTCCTCTTTAGAATACCTGAGTATGGACAAAACACCAAGTCTCTTTTCTCTGTTCCTCTTTGCACAGCTGAAAAAGCATGGGATTTTCAAAAGAAATTTTACTTAAACATTACAGAAAAACAAACAATGAGTGAACAAAGGCAAAAACCATAAAGGCAAAAAGAGCCTTCAAAGTTTTGACATGGAGACCCACAAAAGCTTACCCTTTCATCAAGCATAGATGCTTATTTAGCAACACACCTTGTCTGACAAGCAGAGCCCTTCCCTTGCAATCCCTGTACCTCTTTACCCTGCCAATTTGTCAAGGAGAGTCCTGCTACCTAAGGGAGAAAGGGTACAAAATGAACGGGGTAGTGCTGTAGCTGGCAAATGCAGCCCTTCTCTCCAGAGGTTATGAGATGCAAAGGGAGTAAGTGGTGGATCACTTTTGTGCAGCACAATGTGTGGGTACCTGGGCTTGGGAGCCAGGTGGACATAGTATAATGCCCAGGTAAAGTGAAAGACTTGGATGAGTCCGTCCATCTTTGGTCAGTAAGATGGAAATAATTATCTTTTTTAAATTGTTATTCAAAAAAAATTTTTTAACGTTTATTTTTGAGGGAGAGAGATAGAGAAAGGGAAAGAGTGCAAGCAGGGGAGGGGCAGAGAGAAAGGGAGACAGAATCTGAAGCAGGCTTCAGGCTCTGAGCTGTCAGCACAGAGCCAGATGTGGAGCTCAAACTCACGGACCGTGAGATCATGATTTGAGCCTAAGTCAGATGCTTAACCCACTGAGCCACCCAGGTGCTTCTGGAAATAACTATTTCTTAACTCTTGCTGGGGGTTGTGAGGACAGAAGGAAATGACACATGTGATGGACTGAGCATAACTCCGGACTCATAATAAGTCCTCAGGATGGGCCATTAATGAATGTCACTAACAACAGCTGATTTGAGCCTGACCTTTCCAGGGGCCCTACCCTAGTTCTTTACAGGGGCAAATGACAACAGCATATCCATGTATGTGAATAGGACTTGCATTGGCAAAGGTCTATGAATTCTATGCCTGTAGACTAAAGATACTGGCCCCAGATTCTGTTCTCACTAGGTAGGTTTTCATGACCACCAAGGGAAACATGAGGAAGGAAAATGGAGAGAAGATGGACAAAAGAGGCAAGAAAAAAGAAGAGCAAACCATTCAAGACAGCAATACTGAGTTCCTGGCTTTGGGAATATGTTGCATAATGCCAAAATCTTGAAGAAATAGAGAAATTGTGCAACTGGAGTTTGCTTTGGGAATATTAAGAATCAAAAATCAAGAAAGCCCAGATATATGCAGCATCTATTGGGGAAGGCCTATATCACCTAGGACTTCCTTTACTATTACTGAAACTTTCCATTTCTTCATTCTGCTTTGTTGCTTTGTTCTTTATGCCCTACCTATAAATAAGGAAAAGGGAGTGTTACATGGAATACAGCAATGGTTTTATACTTTTTTGAAAAAAAAGTATTTTCCCCCAAATTATGTCTTATACCATAGACTATAAATGTCAAGAAAGCAAGAGAAATGTCTGTCTTAATTATTGTTGAAATTTCTGTCTTAGTTAGAACAATGCCTAGCAGATACTCAAAATACATTGGTTTAATGAACAAAGAAGAATCCAAATCATAAAGCTGAAAAAATTGCTAATTTGGGACTTTGAATTAAAAATTAGAAATGAAGAGGTTTACTCTCTTCCCATCTCTGGAAGTCATAAAAATGAACAACAACAAACAACAACAAAAAGAAAATGAAGTAGAAAACTTCATCTCTAACTAAATTAGGAAGGAGTTCAAGAATATTAAGAATTCCACCAGATAAAGTGACATTTTGATCAGCTGAGAATACTATGGTTGCCTCCACACCTTGTACCCATTCTCTCCTCATAACTGGACTCCGGTCTCCTGGCCATGTGGTTTCAGTGGAATTGAAGTTTCCTCCCAGCCCAAGCAAAGACTCTGATTATCTTGAGACCATCTCAAACCCCTGGGCTGAGATTATTTGTTCAATTCTGGACACAGAACCCAAGTTAGACCCATAAGGGCCTATTAGACTAATCTCCAATACTTTGGCTGACATACTGGAGAAGCAGTTCATTTCTTTTTCCTTTTGCAAGTAAATGAGAATTATATTGGCCCATATAGTCAGTCAGCCTCTTAAGACCTCCAAAAAAGACCTGCTTGAGAACTCCCAAGATGCAAAGACAAAAAACAGAGAGAAAGTGGTTCATGGTCACGTTGCTTAAGGCCTGGTTAAATCTCATTTGAAGCCAGATATGCCCTTGGATTCATCAGCTGTGGGAGACAATTGACTTTGTTTATTTAGAGCTCTTTCAGTTGGATTTTCTATAGCTTGCATATGCATCTGAAGTGGAGCTATCTCAAAGCTGATAATACACCTCTCAAGATTTTTAGATTGCTCTGAAGGTAAGTGGACCTTGAGGAATCTGATGAGGCTATACTTGAAAATCAAAAGGTGAGAGCATGAATATAGGAGAGGAGTAGTAGGAGACATACAATTTTCCATCTTGAAGACTGGTTAAGGGTGGAGGTCAACACTAGACATTCTTATTTTCTATAAACAGGTTTTAATCTGGAGAAGCAGCTGGAAGTAAGAAATTGTTAACCAGAGTCATGGGAGCAGAGAAAAATCAATGTTAAATTATTATCAATGTTAAACCTAATAACTTTTGAGCTATGAGGCATCTCTGGAAATCACTGTCCAGTTGCTGTTGGGAGATCATTTTACTTCAATAAAGTGAAGACTCCAAATATAAGGAAAGAACTATGTCCACCAAGTGGTAGATTTTGTGGAAAAAGCATTTAGTGACAATAGAACTAATTGGACGCTATTGACTGATTGGAAGCTAATACTCTCTGCCCTCCTCATCTTTTTTTTTTTTTTTTTGAGCAAATAGAAGGTACAGACAAACCCATCCCAATAAAAATGAGTAATATGCAGAAGGGATATGAAATAGACCATGTGCACAAACATCGCAAATTTTTAAGTGAAAGTAAATGATAATTACAAGCAAAGAGCAAAGAAGAATACACTTAAAAAGAAAACTCATTGAAGGTAAAAAAAGAAAATTTTAGGAAAATATTTCTCTGTACTCTCAAATTGAAAAGTGAATAGATTCTTTTGGCAGTTAGTTGGGAAATTGTTTGTTTGTTTGTTTTAAGTAAGCTCTAAGCCCCAACATGGGGCTCAAACTCACAATCCTGAGGTCAAGAGTTACATGCTCTACTGATTGAGCCAGCCAGGCGCCACCAGTTGGGAAGTACTTTAAAAAAGAGATTTAGAGGATATAAAATGAGATTGCAAAACTCCGAAAGGCAGTCAGTGATAACAATATAATTCTTACTGGGAAAAAAAATTTGTTAGTTTAGAAAAATATTAGAATATATATCACTGAACACAGTGTCCGTAATATGAGGAAATCACCCAGCAAAGTTAAATAAAAAGAGATTCCGATTCCTGGGTGGCTCAATAGGTCAAGCATCCGAGTTTTACTCAGATCATAATCTCTGGGTTCACCAGTTCAAATCCCACCTTAGCCTCTGTGCTGACAGCTCAGGGCCTGGATCTACTTCAGATTCTGTGTCTCTTCTCTCTGCCCTTCCCCCCACTCATGCTCTAGCTCGCTTTCCCTCAAAAATAAATAAACATTAAAAACATTAAGAAAAGGGATCGTGAATAGACAAAAATGAAAAATATCTAAAGCAAGAAGGAAAAAATTAAATTGAGTGAGTTAGTGTTCCCGAGGAAATGAAGAGAATAAACAGAAAAGTAAAAGTACTCAAATATAATAGAATGAAACATTTCTAAAATAAAAACAAGAACTGAAACTGCAGGCACACTTCGTACTGGGTAAAAATTGATACAGAATTATTAACACTGAGTCATACCTTAGTAAACTTATTGAGCTTTAAGGATAAAGAGCAAATGCTGTAGACATCCAGGAAAAAAGGAAGTCACTTATCAAGATGAGCCTCAAACTTCTCTAGAGGCAGACACAGTGCTTTAAGATAAAGTAAAAAAAAAATATTCAAGAATTCTGAAGGAGGAAAAGTTCGACCTGAGAATTTTCTACCCAGTCAAATGTTAATTCATTATCTAAAGACTTAGGCATATAATAGTCATGAAAGATTTTTGAAAAATTATTTGAAAATTGTATTTATTCTACTAAGAGAAGAATCAAAACAAAGAACTAAGAAAATTACATTACATATAAGTATAGGGGTAATAATATCTATTTAATAGGATCAAATCAATTCTTCCAAATTGTTAAAACCTTTAAGTTTTTAGAGTAGTTTTATGTTTATAATAAAATTAAGAGAAAGGCACAGAGATTTCCCATATATCCCTTGTTCCCACACATGCATGGCCTCCCCTATTATCAACATCACTAACCAGAATGGTACATTGTTTTCAACCAAGGGTAAGCCTACATTGACACAACATAACCACCCAAAACCCATAGTTTACCTAAAAGTTTACCCTGGACATTGTATATTCAATGTATTTAGACATGTATCCATCATAGGGTATTTTCACTGCCCTAGAAAAGCTTTACACTCTGCCTATTCTTCCCCACCCTCCCACCCTCTGGGAACCACTGATGTTTTTACTGTCTCCACAGTTTTGCCTTTTCCAGAATGTTTTATAGTTGGTGGAATCATACAGTATGTGGCATTCTCAGATTGACTCCTTTCACTTACTAATATGCATTTAAGTTTCTTTTATGTGTTTTCATGGCTTGGTAACTCATTTCATTTCAGTGCTGTATAATATTTCACTGTCTGCATGTGCCATTTATTTATCCATTCATTTACTGAAGGCCATCTTGGTTGCTACTAAGTTTGACAATTATGAATAAAGCTGCTTCAAATATCCGTGTGCAGGTTTCTGTGTAGATATAAATTTTCAACACTTTTGGGTAAATACCAAAGAGTGTAATTGCCAGATTGTATAGAGAAGTAGTTTTATAAGAAACCACTAAACTGTCTTACAAAGTGGCTGTACCATTTCACATTTCCATCAGCAAAGAATGAGAGTTCTTGTTGCTCCATATCCAAATGCTATTGTCAGATGTCCCAGATTTTGGATGTTCTAATAAGTGTGCAGTGGTATCTCATTGTTTTAACTAACTCTGTTTATATCAAAGAAGTTATCAAGAAATGAGAAATAATAAGCTTTAAAACTGAGATAAATTCATAGAATATAAATATTGTGATTCCTCATAGAATAAAATTAATCATAATGTAATTTAAATATCTGGAAAAACAGAGTGAAAAGAAAGCTAGGAGACAATTTAAGTGTTTTCATGTCCTCATATGTAATATCAGAGAATCAATGAAAATTATATTTAATTAATACAACTTTATTTTAAAATCCAAAGTTAAAAAATACTTAAAAGGTAAATGAATGATAATTAAGATTCTTTTGGTGACCATGGAATTTGAAATCAGGGCATATGGATTTTGTATAGTTCCAGTTTTCAGCATATTTCTGTATTTATTTTCATTACACAGACATGAGAAACTCATGATACTTACAGATAATTAGTTGTAATTGATTTTTTTAAAAATTTTAATGGCTAGTCTTGGAATCTCAAGGTACTCTAAATGTGTCAGGTTGAATAACTAAAAACAGACCACAATTGCTCTCATTTCTAAATAGACAAATACACAGTTGAGAAGGAATCAGTGAGCAGATTCCTCAGACAATTAACATCTGTATTATTTGACAGAAAAAAAAAAAAAAACGCCTTTCAAATATACATAGAGTGACTATGCGGGCTGCCATAAACAAAATACCATAGACCGGGTAGCTTAAGCAACAGGTATTTATTTTTTTCACAGTTCTGAAGATGAGAAGTCTAAGATCAAGGTGCCATCATGGTTTGTGTCTAGTGAGAGTTCTTTCCTTGGCTTGCTTCCATCTTGCTGTGTGCTCACAGGGCTTCTCTGTACTAGTGGGAAGACAGAAAGTTCTCTGGTGTCTCTCATTTTCTTGTAAGGACACCAGTCCTATAGGATCAGGGACTACCCTTGTGACCTTCTGTAGCCTTAGCTACCTTCCGATCTCTAAAGAGAGTCACCTTGTGGGTTAGGACATATGAATCTCAACACTTGAATGTTGAGAGAAGAAAATTTAGTCCATAGTACCTAGTAATAGTTTAATATGTTCCATGGTATCTTTTTCAGAAATCTCAAACACTTCAGATTAACCTCTGTCAAGTTTACTGAGAATTAAAAATTAATTTTATTTATGTTATGGACATTAACTCAAAATAGAAGAATTCACACAACAGGGAATTGTGAATGTATACTGAATTATGTCAGCTTATTAATTAGATCAGCAAAACACATAGAGCCAATTTATGATAATATTTTAGCTAGTAGAGATTCCTTATCCCTTAAAAGTAGTGATTTATTGTGCATTAAAATGTTTGGTTTAGAATCTTACTTTTTGACAACCAAAGAACTTGGTTCAGTTCTCATTAAATAAATAAAATCCTGAGAATAACTATCTATTTCATGTTATATAACTGAAAATTTTGTAATAGAAAACTGTACCTAATCGCTATTAGAAAAAGAAAGATGTTACATGCATAAAAATTGGATTAGAACAGGTAAAGTTATCATTGTTTACAGATCATATAATTATAAACATGAGTAAAGAAAGAGACCTACACTGGTGGTAGGAATACAAAATAGTGCAGCTGCTATAAAAAATGGTATGGTGGGTGCACCTGGGTGGTTCAGTTGGTTGAATGACTGACTCTTGATTTCAGGTCATGATCTCACGGTTTGTGACCCCACATCAGGCTCTGCACCGACAGCATGGGGCCTGCTTGGGATTCCCTCCCTCTCTGCCTGTCTCCCACTCTCACTCTCTCTCTCTCTTAAATAAATAAACCTTAAAAAATGGTATGGTGATTCCTTAAAAAAATCCTTACTATATTATCCTGCAATTTCACTTCTGGGAATATATCCAAAAGAATTGAAAGTGGGAAGTCACACAGATATTTGCACACTCATATTCATAGCAGCATTATTCACAATAGCCAAAGGTGGAAGAATCCCAACTGGTCATTGATAAATGAATACACAAAATGTGGTTTTGCATACAATAAAATATTATTTGGCATTGAAAAGGAATAAAATTCTGATACATGCTATAACTTGGATGAGTGTTAGGACATTATGTTCAGTGCAATAAGCCAGGCACAAATGGGCATATACTGTATGACTCTATTTACATGAGGTTTCACACTAGAGTAGTCAAATTCTTAGAGTCAGAAAGTAGAATTGTGGTTTCCAAGTCTAGCAGAAGAGAGTAATAGAGAGTTATTGGTAAATTGATATGAGTTTCAGTTTTGGAAACTCAGTTTGATAGTTGCAGAACTCTGTGAATTCCATGAAACTATACAGTTAAAAATGGTTAATATGCTAGGTTATGTGTGATTTATATTTTATTGCAGTTGAACAAAAAAAGAAAAGAAACTGTTATCAATACCACTCCATTCCCCAAAATTCAGAATAATAGTTGGGTATACAATTAATATGTAAAAGTCAATAGCCTTCATATATATAAAAGCAAACACACACACACACAAAAACAAAACAAAGCTCCCAAAACCAAAAAAAGAAAAAAAAAACAGAAATTATAATCAAGGGCCTATTTTTAAAATTTTGTTTTGTTGTCACTTAATATGCATTACATAAAATTTACCATTTTAATCACTTTTTTGTGTGTAATTCAGTGACATAAAGTATATTCACAATGTGTACAACCATCACTATTATCCTTCTATAGTACTTTTTCATCATCCCAAACAGAAATTCTATACTTATTCAATAATAATTACCCATTCCACCCTTCTCCTATTGCCTGGCAACCTCTATTCTACTTTATGTTTCTATGAATTTGCCTAGCCTGAGTACTTCATATAAGTGGAACCATAAAATACTTATCTTTTTTGTCTGCTTTATTTCATTTAGCATTTTCAATTTTCATCCATTTTGTAGCATGCATCAGATTTGTCTTCCCTCTTAGACTGAATAATATTTCATTCTCTATATACATATTTTGATTACCCCTTCATCCACTGATGGATATTTGGATTTTTCCACTTACTGGATACTGTGAATAAACTGCTATGAATATCACTACAATTGTCTTGGTCCCTGGTTTCAATTCTTTTGGGTATATTGCTAGGAGTGGAATTGCTGGATCATATGGTAATTCTATTTTTAATTTTTTAAGGAACCATCAAACTGTTTTCTACAGCAGTTGTACCATTTTACATCCCTATCAAAAACGTACACAAGTTCCAATTTCTTCACAAATTTGCCAGCTCTTGTTATTTTGTTTTTGTTTTGTTTTCTTTTGTTTTGTTTTGAATAGCTATCCTAGTGGGTGTGAGATAGTCTCCCATTGTTATTTTGATTCGTATTACCCTAATGATTACTGATATTGAGCATCTTTTCATGTACTTAGCCATTTGTGCATCTTCTTTAGAGAAATGTCTATTTAAGTGTTTGTCCATTTTCTAATTGAGTCGTTTGTTTTTATTTTTATGGAGTTGTAGGAGTCTTTTACATATTCCGCACAATAATCCCTTATCAGATATATGACATACAAATATTTTCTTCCATTTACTTGATTGTCTTTTCATTCTCTTAATAATAACCTTTGATGCATACATTTTAATTTGATTAAAAAATGCAATTTATTTATTTTCCTTGTTGCTTGTTTTGGTGTCACATCCAAGAAATCATTGTCAAATCTAGTATCATAAGGATTTATTCTGTGTTTTCTTCTATGATTTTTATAGTTTTAGCCTTTAAATTTTGGTCTTTGATCCTTTATGACTTAACTTGTTTTGCATTATGGCATAGGGTAAGGTTTAAATTTCATTCTTTTGCATGTGAGCATCCAGTTTTCCCACACTATCTATTGAAAAAAAAACTGTCCCTTCAATGAATGATCTTGGCAAGCTGGCTAAAAATCAATTGACTGTATGTTATTTCTGGTGTCTCTATTCTAATCCATTGGTATATATGCATGTTTTTGTGCCAGTAAAATACTGTTTTGCTTATGGTCACTTTATAATAAGTTTTGAAATCAGGAAGTGTGAGTTTTCCAACTTTATTCTTCTTTTTCAAGATTGTTTTGGCAATTCAGGGGCCCCTGAAATTCCATACACATTTGAGAATAGAATAAATTATGTTTCTGCCAAAACATCCTTGGAATTTTCATAAAGATTGCATTTAATCTGTAGATTGCTTGGGCAATCATCTAAACAACATTGAATTTATAATCCATGAACACAGGATGTCTTCCCACTTATATTTCTTCTTTAATTTTTTTTTTTCAGAAATGTTTTGTAATTTTCAGTATACAAGTTCTTCATCTTCCTGGTTACATTCATTCCTAAATATTAAAATTGGTGCTATTATAAATGGAATTTTTCTCATTTTCTCTTTGGATTTTTAATTTTTAGTGTATAGAAATGAAACTGATTTTTGTGTTGGTTTTGTGTCCTTCAACAATTTGTTTATTAGCTCTACCAGTATTTTTTGTATGTGTTTTTTAGGGTTGTTTACATATAAGATCATGTCATCTGCAAACAGATAATTTTACTTCTTCCTTTCCAATTTGGATGCTTTGTATTCCTTTTTCTTACCTAATTACCCTGGCTAGAACTTCATGTTGAAGAGAAATAGTGAATTCAGGCATCCCTTTCTTGTTCCTGATCTTTGGGGAAAAGCTTTCATTCTTTCATTATTGAGTATAATGTTAGCTGTGGCTTTTTCCTATTGGATTTGATCACAAGAAAGTTTCCTTCTATCCCTAGTTTATTGAGTGGCTTTATCATGCAATGAGTTGAATTTTGTCACTTTATTTATTTATTTACTTTTTGCATCAATTGATATGATCATGTTTTTCTTCTTTCTTCTTCATCTCCTTCTTCCTTTCTTCTTTCTCCTTCTCCTTCTTCTTCCTTTCTCCTTCTCCCTCTCCTTCTCCTTCTCCCTCTCCCCTTCCTCCTCCTCCCCTTCCTCCTTCTCCCCTTCCTCTTCTTCTTCTTCTTCTTCTTCTTCTTCTCTCCTTCTTTTTCTTCCTTTCTTCTTTCTCCTTCTTCTTCCTTTCTCTGTCTCCTTCTCCCTCTTCTTCACTTTCTCCCTTCTTCTTCTTCTTCTTCTTCTTCTTCTTCTTCTTCTTCTACTGGCTTTGGTATCAAGATAATTCTGGCCTCAGAGAATGAGGAGGTGCTCCATGCTCTCCAGTCTTTTGAAAGAGTTTGAGAAAGAAATGGTATTAACCACTTTTTAAATGTTTGGTGGATTTCACCAGTGATGCCTTCTGATCCAGGTCTTTTCTTTCTTGGGAGATTTTTGAGTAGTGATTCAATCTCCTTAATAATTAAAAGTAAAACACTATTTTTTAAGTTGATTTATGTTGAGAGAGAGAATGCATGAGCAGGAGGGGCAGAGAGAGAGAAGGAGAGAATCCCAAACAGGCTTTACACTGTCAGCACAAAACCCAATGTTGGGCTTGAACTCATGAACTGTGAGATCATGACCTGAGCCAAAACCAAGATACGAAACTTAACTGACTAAGCCACCCAGGAGCCCCTATTTTTAAAGCACCAAAATATGTATAAATTGCTTCAAATAAATTACAAGAACTGCATGATATATATAAGAATAATTGTAAAATCTATTGGTGTATACCTTTGTGATTTGAAAAATATTCTCACTCCATCTTCTTGAATAAGAAGATTCAGTGTCATTTTTAAAACTGACAATATTTCTGGGGTGCCTGGGTGGCTCAGTCGGTTGGGCGTCCGACTTCAGCTCGGGTCACGATCTCGCGGTCCGTGAGTTTGAGCCCCGCGTCAGGCTCTGGGCTGATGGCTCGGAGCCTGGAGCCTGCTTCCGATTCTGTGTCTCCCTCTCTCTCTGCCCCTCCCCCATTCATGCTCTGTCCCCAAAATAAATAAACATTAAAAAAAAATTTAAAAAAAACTGACAATATTTCTAAAGTAATTTATAAATGCAATGCAAAATCAATAACAGAAAAATATTTTGAGTGAAAATGTAGAGAAACCTTGATAGGGGATTTAAAAAATTTATATAGAAAATTAGGGGTGCCTGGGTGGCTCAGTCAGTTAAGGGTTCAACTTCAGCTCAGGTCATGATCTCATGGTTCATGAATTGGAGTCCCACATTAGGCTCTGTGCTGACAGCTCGGAGCCTGGAGCCTACTTCAGATTCTGTGTCTCTCTCTCTGCCCCTCTCCTGCTCCCACTCTGCCTCCCTCTCTCTATCTCTCAAAAAAATTGAAAAATTTAAAATTTATATAGAAAATTAAATATACTATTCGCAGAGAAATTCTGACAGAAAGGAGTAATGAGATGAGATTACCCTACAAACCATGAAAACATAACATAATTAAAACAGTGAGGTACTGATATACTAATAGGCTGACAAATTAATGCACAGGATGATGTAACATCAAGGAATAGGTTCATGTATCCCTGGAAATGTAATATTCAGCAAATATATATTATTTTCAAAATCACATAGTCAAATAGAAAATAATATGAACTTGGATTCAAATTATGTACCAAAACAAATCCCAGAAAGATCAAATATTTAAAATGGAAAACAAGAAACTTTTAATTTTTTTCTAATGTTTATTTATTTTTGAGAGAGAGAGAGAGAGACAGTCTCTCCTCTCAGGGGACACAGAATCTTAAGTAGGCTCCTGGCTCTGAGCTGTCAGTACAGAGTCTGATGCAGGACTCGAACCTATGAGATGTGAGATCATGACTTCATATATAAACAATAAATATATATATTTGTATACATAACCAAATATATATTTGTATATATTCATTTTATATATTATATATTTTATATATGTAATATATAAACAATATATGTATGTATGTGTGTGTGTATATATGTATATATATAAAATCAGTGAGAAAAAATACCAATAACCCAACAGAAAAATAAGCAAAATATATAAACAACAAAAAAGGAATTACAAAACTACAGATTATTTTTAATATATTAAAAGATGTTCAATCTCATTTATTATTAGAAAGATGCAAATTAAAATAACACTGAGATGCCATTTTTTCTCCTATCATATTGGCAAATGTCTAAAAGCTTGATAAATTTCCCTGTAAGTTTGAGTATAAGTGTACGAAACATGTCTGCTAATACATTGCAAGTGGGAGTGTAGACTGGTACATCTCAATGGTGAGCACTTGGCAGCATCTATCAAAATTATAAATGAACCTACCTTTTGACCCAGCAATTCCATTTCTGGAATTTACCTTACAGAAATACTTATACCTGTGCTACCTGATGTATGTACAAGGCTATTCATTGCATCATTGTTCTTGTAGCAAAGAGTTGGAGATAATCTAAATATACAATGTAAGACTGATTAAATAAATGATGGTACAATCATACAGTGGAATGCTATGTAGCTTAAATAAACAGTGAGAAAGCCTTGTATGTACAGATATGGAACAATGCTCCAAATCTATTGTAAAGATTTTTTTTTAAAGACCATGACTTAAAAGTATGAGTATTAGGTTTTTTTGTTTGTTTGTTTAAAGGGAAGAGAATATGCATAAAATATCTCTGAAGAGATAGGCAAGAATCTGATAACATTGATTTCTCTCAGAGAAGGGAACTTGGATGGTTGCAAGAATGAGTTTTTTCACTGAATTCACTTTTGTCCAATTTTATTGTCATAATTTTATTTTTTAATAATTTTCATTACCTATTTCAAGATTAGTAAATAAAACATAAGAAATAAAGCAAAATAAATATATTCCTTCATAAAATTGGCAATTTTTGTATGGGATTCTCCCACACTTTGGGAACCTGGCTATTGCGAAGCTTGGATTTGCCCACCAGCATGATGTGACAATATTCTTGTGTTTCTTTTGCATCATTGATTTAGTTGTCATGCCATGTTATTATAAACATATGTAAGTTATTGGATGCATGAAAAATTCTAATTAATACATGAAACAAATACACTAATATCAGTACATGAACTAATATGTGAAAAATGTTCCTCTTTTTTAAAAAAAAATAATAAAAATTCCTTTTATTCATTATGTGAGAATATTATTTGAAAATAAAAAGTTCATGTTCTGAGTCCTCATTATTTTGAGGACTAATTGAAATTTTGCTAAATCTGTAGTCTTATCCAGTTGAACCATAATGATTTGATATAATCTCATCATCTAAATGAGTGAAGGATATTGAATTTTTTTCTCTAGTTTGCATTATCATAATGTTTTCAAATGACACAGTGGGATCCTTTAGTGGGTTATGGAATTTGATGGGTCATAAGCAGATTTTTAAGAACATGAAATACAATAAAACAGAGTGAATAACAGAGTGAATCACATACAATAAAAAAATATGTTCTGGATTGTGATGAAAATTGTGTTTCTTTTTTATTTTATTTAAGTAAGCTTCATGACAGCACAGAGCCCAGTGAGGGGCTTGAACTCATGACCCTGAGATCAAGACCTGAGCTGAGGTCAAGAGTCAGACACTTAACCAACTGAGCCACCCAGATGCCCCTGAAAATTGTATTTCTTACATACCAGGTACTGAGGGTTCTGGTGCTGAGAATGCAATGGCAAACAGGACTTTGTTCTGGCCCTTATAAAGTTTGCACTCTATTGGAAAGAGTCAGGCAAGAAAGAAGCATCAAATAAGCCAGTGTGGATTATAAACAGTGCCAAGAAGGAATTAACAACATGCTGGAAGGAAGAATACCAGAGATAGTAATATCTTAAATGGAGAACATGAGGAAGGCCTCTAGGAGATGATGGTCAAGTTGCAGCTGAAAGATGAAAAGAAGCCAGCCATCTCATGGTCCAGAGAAGAGAGCTTGAGGGATAAGGGACAGCAAGTGTGGACCCCCAAGCAGAGAAAGAATAAGGTGTGTTCTAGGGATGGAAACAACAGGGAACGTAGCATGAGATAAGACTATGGAAAGAAACAGGAGTCAGACCATGCCAGGTCTCCCAGGCCAGGGGAAAGCAAATATGGATTTTGTTCTAAGTACAGTATGAGGTCACTAAAGGACTTTTATCAGGGCAGTTATAAGTTAGTGCTTGAATTTTAAAATAACATCCTGGTTTTCAGTGGAGGATGAATTGAAAATAGGGCAAAGGTGGGTGGTCGAGAATGCTTTGGAGGGACAGGAGGTGAGAAGGGAATGAGTTTGCCCTTGATTTGGAGGTAGAACTGACATGTCATCAATGTAGGGTTAAGCAGAAAGGAAATAACAAGAATGACCAGCCTCATGGCTTTAATAGCTGGGTGTATGACAATACCATTGGTTGCATTTTTGTGGCTACCTACTCATCTAACAGACTTAATACAATGTCCCTGGCATGGCATGTGATTAGCTTTGGCTTTATGGATTGTGCTTTCCTGCATATATAACATGGTAACTTAACTTTGAATGACGTTCAACTTTAATTTTTTTTTTTATTTTAGAGAGAGAGAGAGAGATCATGAGTGGGCAAGAGGGGCAGAGGGAGACAGACAGAGAGAGAGAGAAACAGAGACAGAGACAGAGAGAGAGGGAGAGAAAGAGAGAGAGAATCCCAAGCAGGCTCCATGCTCACAGTGTGGAGCCTGAGGCAGGGCTTGATCACATGACCTTAGGATCATGACCAGAGCCCAAATCAAGAGTCGGATGCTCAACCAACTGAGCCACTCAGGCCCCCCTCCAAGTGATATCTAAATGTATGCTCAGTGTTGAATTTAAATGTTATGTATATATACATTTGTTATAACTTTGAGCTATTCAGTTTATCATGAAAAATATTTAGAGCCTCATATCTATTCTCTAGAGAGTTTTCTATTGATCTGATAGGTTACAAATGATGTTTCTTATTGGCAGAATTCATAAAGCTATTTTCCAAAATTTCATAAAATGGTGAGGACTTGGGCAATTTGAACTTCTTGCAGAGTGAACCCACCCTCCTGAAAAATAAGTTGTATCACTTCCTTATTTTTCATCACATATGTCATGCTATTGGCAGTTTAGATGCAATTGAAACATCAGTTAGTGCTGTGTAATATGATTTGTTATTGATCTTGAGTCTGGTCAATCTGTTACATTTATTTTCAATTAAAAATATTTTTAATTTTTAACTAATAATCTATTTCTAATTTTAAGGAAAAAATAGAAAATAATTTAAAAAATAGAAAATGATGAAAGATTACTACTTAATAAATATTGAAATAGAAGTATTCCAATGTCCAAATTTATAATAATTCCATCTTGTATATCACAGACAAAAAAATTCCAACCTATGCTTAAAAGAACCTATGACTCTTGTCTCTTATTAGGAATACAGGCTGTTTTGGGTTCACTTATTATTAGGAAATGATTATGCATTGATAAATGCTTACCCCAGATGATGCTCTGTACTTTTCCTGGCCTTTAATTGAGGGAATGCCCGTGGGCCACGCAGGTGAGGTATGACTTTCTGGGGCCTGAGCATCCACAGGTCTCCACCTAAAGAAAGATCAATGTAGGATTATACTTATTAATCACTGATATATGAATAACAAGTTAAAATTTAAATACAGGTATTGGGAGAAAGAAATTTTTAAAAGTGTTTTAAGAGAAAAAACTTACACCCATACTCCAAACCATTGTATTATTAAATATGGCTGATGAATTTGAGGACACATGCTCTTTTCTATGGCTTTGAAACAGTTAAAAAATGTATTTTTCAAATTTGATTTGGAAAAGAATGTTTGCAGAACCACTAAAACATATCCCTGAAGCCCAAATGGTCCGGGGCATGGTTCAAAAACTATAATAACAGACAAGATTGATGACTTATGAGGACACTGAGAAGAAGTTAAATGCTTCTCTGCAGGTTCTACTCTGATGATCCTCTCCCAGCCATCCCATCACTTCTCTGGAGTGTTCAAGGCCATGGTTTTAGAAAAACCCCAAATATTTTTTACAATTTCTGTACAGTTTCAGAAGGGCAACCAAAAAAAAAG
This sequence comes from Leopardus geoffroyi, assembly GCF_018350155.1. Lineage (NCBI taxonomy): Eukaryota > Metazoa > Chordata > Mammalia > Carnivora > Felidae > Leopardus > Leopardus geoffroyi. The sequence continues at coordinate 27,730,299 of NC_059332.1, read as the reverse complement.
GGGGGGGGGGGAGAAGAAAGCCTAGACTTTGCTACTGTCTAGCTCTATGGCCCTTGGGCAAATAAACTAACCTAAGTTCTATTTCCTCATCTGCTAACATCTGGCATATAGGGCAGTTCTGAGCAATAAGTGAGGAACTATATGTATCTGATCTAGCACATTGCCTGATATATATTAAGAATTCACTAAACAGTAGACATATTAATTAGTCAACAAGGGTATATTATGTATCTACTACATGCAAATTTCAATTATAAGAGCTGTGAGAAAAAAAAAAAAAACGTAGACCACAGAACCCTGCCCTTCATGAATTTATATCAACAATGGGCGGAAGAAGGCAAACGAAAGGCTGATAGTCCTTGTACCAGGTTGTGCTAGGTTCAGAGTGATGGATTCTGTTCAAAGAACAAAGTGACTGAAACTCATGTTTAAATTAAATAAATCATGGTTAGGGGTACCTAGGTGGCTCAGTTGGTTAAGTGTCTGACTTTGGCTCAGGTCATAATCTCACCACTTGTGGGTTTGAGCCCTGCGTTGGGCTCTGTGCTGACACCTCAGAGCCTGAGGCTGCTTCGGATTCTGTGTCTCCCTCTCTCGATGCCCCTCCCCACTTATGCTCTCTCTTTCTCTCTCTCTCTCTTTCTCTCTCAAAAATAAATAAATGTTAAATAAGTCACTGTTAGTCTGCGACTTCATTTCTAAGCTGTTAATTTCTTTGTACAGTGATCAGCTGTTGCTGTTTCCAGTAATTGATCAGGGGTCAGAGTGCTGGATTTAAGGTGTAACATCTATAAACTGGGGAGAAAAACCTGATTTCTTTATATGTAAACCACTCTGTACAATGGGAATATGAAACTCAAGTCCAACATCTGCTGAGATTTTTAAAGAAGAGACCTTATTCAGTGACAAAGCAAAAGAGCATGGCCTTCTCATTTACATACAAGTGCCTGTTGCTAAGCAAGAGGCAGACATTTTTTTTTTTTTTTTTTTTTTTTTTTTGGGACAGAGAGAGACAGAGCACGAACGGGGGAGGGGCAGAGAGAGAGAGAGACACAGAATCGGAAACAGGCTCCAGGCTCTGAGCCATCAGCCCAGAGCCTGACGCGGGGCTCGAACTCCCGGACCGCGAGATCGTGACCTGGCTGAAGTCGGACGCTTAACCGACTGCGCCACCCAGGCGCCCCGAGGCAGACATTTCTAGAACTAAAGAACAGTCAGATTTGACTAGACCCCAGAATTCTCTGGTTTTACAATGTTTCTGATTCAGTTAAATCATAAGTGTGTTTAGCTTAAGTGCTTTTCACCCCTGATTTTCTTTTTTTTTTTTTTTTAATTTTTTTTTTCCAACGTTTATTTATTTTTGGGACAGAGAGAGACAGAGCATGAACGGGGGAGGGGCAGAGAGAGAGGGAGACACAGAATCGGAAGCAGGCTCCAGGCTCTGAGCCATCAGCCCAGAGCCCGACGCGGGGCTCGAACTCCCGGACCGAGAGATCGTGACCTGGCTGAAGTCGGACGCTTAACCGACTGCACCACTCAGGCGCCCCTCACCCCTGATTTTCAAATGTAAAATTTTCCAACGTTATTTAACCAACATTAAAAATTATTTTCTTGAATCTGAACAATTTTTAAGAACTATAAAAAACTCTTAGTGTCTACTCCTCTCTCTCTCTCTGTGTATATATATATATATATATACACATAGTGTGTGATATATATATATATATATATATATATATATATGAATGTATAATTTGCTGTTCAAACCTTCAGCACAGCCATTAACACCATGCTCCCTTCCTAGGAGGCTTAACATTTGTGGAAGAGGCTAAAATGCTTTCACACATATGTGAGGTAGGTAAAAGAGATGTCATTGTCTGAATGTTTCCAGTCAAGAAACAGAAGTTAAATATCTAAGGTCACATGGCCAATAAATGTTCAAACCCTGTCTAGTACTCAGGGCGATGGATTCCATGTCCTGTACCGTCCATGACAGGGATACATAACCTGGAGTCAATTTGTTGGCATTTGACCTACTGTATGTGTGTGTACATAACCCAAGCTCCAGGAAGAAAAAAAAAATTTCCCAGGGAAATCATGCCAATGGGTGGGGACAGAAACAAAGGAACAGAAGAGATTCTGCAAGTAGAACTCACTGACTGCCTTGATTAATTGCCACCCACACAACTAGGTGTTGTACCTGTTTACTTAGAATTCTGCCAGCAGTGAGGGTTCTGGATTCCTGAGGATTGCTCCATTTCTAGTCCCAACTGAAAGTCGTTATCAATTATATCTAATGGATGACCACCACCCCAGGCATCGACTCTCACCATGTTGGATCCAGGCAGCCAGCTGTGTGCACACACACCATTAAGGCTGTCCCTGCGTGTTCTTCCCTATGGCTGCACCTTCAGGCCCTCTCAGGAACTTCACCCCTCTGTTTCACCATGTCAAGTTTCTACTTGTGGCTTCATTTTGTATTTCTCAAGGCTTAGGGGAACTCTGTGGGATTTGTCCTGAAGACAGGGGCAATGATAAAAAGGACTGGACAAATAAAAGATGAGAACAGAGAGAAGTAGAATTCACCTCTAAAATGTGGACTTGATTGGCTCTCAACCCACCTGAGCGAAGACCTACACAGCCTTCAAGGGGAAATGGCCGGGAAAGGTGCAGAAGCTTCTCTTTCTAATCTCTCTGCTGCTCTGGTTTTCATTAGACTTCCAGAACTCAGGGAGGAATTGAAGTATGAGGAGACCCACCTAAGAATTGGAGGAGGGCCCTGGGCAGACACTGGTTCAGGGTACACTTATTCCTCCCAGAAGCTTTGGTGTGCTTACTGCGAAATTACTGATTCCTTGCCTAACCGAGCCAGGAGCCTCCATTCTCTCCCCTTGAGCCTCTCCCAGGCAAAATAGCAGTTTCCCAGAATTATCCCTCCTACCAACCCCACGTCCTGCCTCCATCACACACAGGGAGGCTTATTCACAGGGTATAAGATGGATAAGAGGGATGTCTGTAAACAACATTCCTGTCACAAATGGTTATTCTCTCTCACTGGCCTGTAATTTCATGACTAAATTTCTACCTCTAGTCTTCATTATTTTTGAGTTTCCTTCTTCTAATGGCCTCTCTGTCTCTTTAAATACTTTTTTTTTTAAATTTTTGGTTAAAAAAACCCACATAGCATAAAATTTAGTATCTAAACCATTTTAAGGGTACTTTTTAGTGGTGTTAAGTATATTCACATTGGTGTGCAAAAGGTCTGTGGCCCCTCTTTGAGAACACAATGTCCCTGGGAGGGATAGCGTATTATGAGTGGATGAGCTTTCTGAAGCCAGGATATCATGTCCCTTCAGTAACAGGAGAGACACAGGGGTCATAGCCAGGGAACATGGGACAGCTGGGACAAAGATGGGCTCAGGTGCCTTGGGAAGAAGGAAAGGGGGACAGAACTGTCACAACCCATGCCCCTGTGAGCTACACATACCCTAATGCCACATGACTCCCTCTCAACTAAAGACAAGGGGAGATGCTTAAAGAAAACCAGAATGATTACCAGAAGCCTCATTTCTTTTACTGATTATAGATGGCTAATGCTTACAATACATGGGCAAAAACCATTAAATAAAGAATTTTGTTAAACAAAGGTAAAGTAAAGAAGTGTTTTTTTTTTAAATTCTTAACCTTTCACTATTCACCTAAATATTTACCAGAATACAATTATTTTAAAGTACATTGCTAGTTTCTAAGAATAGAATTCTCTTATGTATATAGTCTAAGATATGGGCAATCAGTGCAGAGCCCAGAACAAAATAAAGGTTTGTTTTTTGCATACCAAAAATAGTTCTTCCATAATATACTACAGACACTATGGCCAGAAACAAATGATATAACCAACCTTTTCAGTGGAGGAACAGGGAAAGAAGTGCTTCTTGCATTTCTTTTTCACTTGTGGTAAAATATACACAACATAAAATGTACCATCTCATGTTTAAGTGTACAGTTCAGTGGCATTCAGTGTGCTTACATTGTTGTGCAACCATCACCACCATCCTTCCACAGAATCCTTTTCATCTTGCAAACTGAAATTATGTATTGTTTAATTTCATTAAACAATAACCCCCATTCCCACCTCCTCCAGCCCCTGGGAACCACCATTCCACTTTGTGTCTCTCTGAATTTGACCCTCTAGGAACCTCATATAAGTGAAATCATTCAATACTGGTTCTATTGTGGCTGACTTATTTTAGTATAATGTCTTCAAGATTAATCCATATTGTTGCATATGTCAGAATTTTCCCCTTCTTAAAGCCAAGAAATATTCTATTCCATTGTATGGTTATGTCACATTTTATTTATTCATGTACCTATTGTTGGATACTTGAGTTGCTTCCACATTTTTGACTACTGTGAATAATGCTGGTGTGAACATAAGTGTACAGATATCTTGCTTTTTAAATTCAATTGCCATCCAGAAAAAATCACGAGCCATCTCACTGCTATCTCATCAAGGACCTCAGAGTCATGGTTAGTTTTTGAGTCTGTTAGTCCCTCTTATAATAATGTTAGGCTTCAGAGTAGGCAGTCCTCAATCAAAATGGTTTTGATTATTCCCTCCACTTCTTTGGAAGTCAGGAAGGGTCATTAATTGGAGCTTTCTTGAGAGTTGTAACTTCTGATCTTGTCCCCTGTAAGGTTTGAATCAAAGTTCTGAATCATGTCAGGGATGAAAATCTTGGTTGAAAATGAGTTGAACTGGTGTGTAAAATAATAACAAAAAAATAATAATAGGGGCACCTTGGTGGCTCAGCGTCAGACTCTTGATTTTGGCTCAGGTCATGATTTCATGGTTTGTGAGTTTGAACCCTGTGTGAGGCTCTACATTGACAGCACAGAGACTTCCTAGGATTCTTGGTCTGCCTCTCTCTCTCTCAAAAATAAATAAATAAACATTTAAAATAATAATAATAATAGGCTGAATCTGGTGTAAAACAATGATGCTTTCATGGGTTAGCTACTCTGAGTATAGGTCTGAAAGCCTAAATAATCAAAGAGCTGGGCAAACAAATGTCAGAAGGTAGGCTTATATTGGGAAGTCATCAACAGCATGGGGACATTAAATGTACAGGAACTTACAACCCGCTAAAGAAAAATTAACAGGATATTTATATAATTTTTAAAAAGCACATTTTGCTTTAAAAAAACATGAAATACATATTGAAGTATCAAAGTGTAAGTAAACCATAGCAATTTTTGAGTTAATGTAGTTTTCCTTATGGTGATAAATAAAAGCTTTATTGACCCAAAATTTGCCTGATAATAGTAAAGCAGGTAATCATTGAGTCCTGGGTAGAGCATGGCTTGATTTGGATGTCAGGGGGTCAGGGTTTAAATCCTCTGCTGCCTGGCTAAACTACTTACCCTCCCTGATTCTGTTTCCTTTACTATATAATGGGAAAAATGATTTTAAAAAAAACCTCACAAGAATATTATCAGAATTAAATGGCACATATGTTAAAGTGTCTCATGCAAGACAGGCATTGAATGTTTGCTCATACTCATTTCCCTTCTCTTCCATCTGCCTAGTAGATAGATTTCACAGGTCAGGCAATGGTGTTTTTTCAAATACTTATGTCTGTGTTGCCATTATTGAAGAGTAACTTCATCTGAGCCAAACCAGTTCAGTCGCTAAGTTAGAATAAAGATCTCTTTTCAAAAAAAAAGATATTTGACCCAAATGGAGAGCTGAATACTCTAGGACAAATACCCCTAAGGTATTTTCTAACCTCTATTAATTACACTTGGTAAGATGTTGGAGGATCCAAATCAATGGGATGTTAAATTACCCCTGTGTGGGAATGTTATGCCTCAGAAGATGTGTCTTTGGTTTTACATTGAAGGTCTCATTCTCCACGGTCAAGTCAGCATGTCAAGGCTAACTGAACAAAGGGAATGGCATGTGATGATTCAGGGGTTTTTTTCTCTGAGTTCTTGGCATTTTTTTTACCAGAAAATTTACATGTATGGAGTGTTTTGGTACCAGCTGCATTTAAATATACCTCTTATATGTTGCTTTGTTCTTTTAGTGACATAACTGCCCTCCAATTATTGCTGCAATCAGCACTTTGCTTTCTTCTCCTTGTAGCTCTTTGTATAGTGTATACAGTGAGGGAAATGATGTATGCTGTTTAGAAATACTCTGGTCAATTCACTTCTCTTTCTTTCTTCATATGATCATCTGGAGACATGCTGTGTTTACCAGTGGTAAGCCATGAAACATGCACTTCCCTTGGAAGAGTACTGGAGAAGAATGGCATGTGGTGGAGATTAGCACAGAAAACCAGGGACAGGAATCCCAGAACCTAGATCTTAAATTCATCTCTACATCCAACCATTTGCTAAATTACAAAGAGCAACTGTGAGTATGCCATTCTCTGATCACTTCAGTAGTGTTTTTCAATCTTATTTATTCATTATTGAGTTGACTAAGCCGCAGAGACAGGGAATGCCATGTATCGACCAGGAGAAGGCTACTATTCCTTCTCTAAAATCCTTCTGGGAAGATAGATATTAAATAACCAATTCCAGGTGTTTTCAGGGTCTCAACAGAATAAAGTCAGAATGCTATTGGAATGTAATTTAAGCCTCAGTGCCTCAAAGGAGGCTTGAATTGGCAAATGCCATTAGAGACAAGTCATTGGAAACCCCAACCCTGCCTTAACTGAGAACTCCACATATCCTAAATTGTTTGTAGTCACAGGTCCTGGGTTGTGATAGGTCAGTGTGTTCTCCAATGCCACATCTTTCTGGAGTGGCCAGTGTACATCCATTCCACAGTCCCCAGGCTGTTAAGACCAAAATTTTCCTGTGAGTATGGTGGTGAAAGGCAACTTTCTTGGTTCATTGAACACCCACACTTCCTCCTCAGTAGGTGTGTTTACAGAAGAAGGTAGTTATCAGGTGCACCATAAGCATACTTTTCAGAACAATTGCCTGCAACCAATGTTTTTATCAGCTTGGCTTTCTTGTCCGGAATCCAGTCCTTGGCAGGAAGTCAGCTGTCTATTGACTTTACTAGTAGGATAAACAAGCCTCCTTTGACATACAGAATAGCAGAAACTGTGACTTCCTTCCCACCTCCCATAAAGGCAAAGCAGTTCAAGTTGGAGAAGGAGAGATTCCGGTTTAAATGGATTCAGAAGGAAAGTCATATTAAATATCTGGCAAAATGCTCCAGGCAAGGAGTGAAAGGCATAAGAATCACCCAGGAAGCCTCAAATAAGAAAGGAAGGGGAAAGAGTCCAGGAAGAAAGGGATAGACCCACTTCCCAAGAGGTATTTGTTTTGCAAACAATGATGTCTAAATGAGCTTTTTTAGCTTTGAGTTTGCACTCTGAATCTGCTGCATATTATTTAGTGATATGATTGTAAGTGAACTTGAACGATCAAGAAGCATTTTGGTAACTGTGGAATTAGTACATTGAAAAGCAAGATTTAGGAAATGTAATCACAAAAGCATCTTTCATTTTTGTGCTTCTGCTACCCATTTAAATTTGCTCATTACAGTTTAAAGGTTGTCTTCTGCTCCCGGCTGAAAAATCAAGCCATCTCCATGACACTCTACTCACTGTTTTGTAATAGAAAATCCTACCCATACTGTAACATTTAAGGGCAAATGTAATTAGGAAATTACAATGTTCAACCAAATGATAAATAGAACTCTAAGCAATACTGTTTTAAAGCTTCAACTCCCTGTACCAAGCTTGGGTGGGCTGGAGGCTGCTTATAGTGGTGGCATCAGTGTGAGGAAAGATGGGCTTGGTTCTTCTCTATTTCTCCACTTTGTGTACTAGGTTTCCAATCTGGGCATGGTCAAGGGTTGGTAAGAGAAGGAACAGATATAAGAAAGTTTTTACTTGAATGATGCTGTCATAAAATGGCTTCAGGGTCACTGAACCTGGTATATGTTTATAGCTGGCTTTCTATGGGCATTTTTATGGGTTCATTGGAGGTAGGTGGCATTGAAAATTTTGCTTACGCTTTCCAAAATGAAGACAGTATATTTTCTTCTGATTAATTCTAGAAAAATACTCAATGTTAGGAAATTTTTATTTGGTGGCAAAATTGATGCATGTCAATAAAGAGCATGTGGTATTGCATATGTAGAATTATTATAATGGAGACAAATTGGGACAGAGTTTGTTGTCTCCCTCCTATAATATGTAGCCAGTCCAGTTTTTGTACATGTGGCTGACCAATGTCTTTGTCTTTCCCCTTCTGATCCTGGACATCCATTCCTCTGAGGTCCTGTCCCATGGAAAGAATGCTCTCCTGGCCCTTCCTCCAGGTCACTGAGGAATAGGGAGGATTTAGCGCTGCTAAAGGAAGGAGAGGTGCTCTTGGCATTGCATCTTGGAACTCAGATCTCATTTTGCTGAGAAGTTTTAAGTCTCCCAATTTGAGAAATGAGAAATATTATTACCCACAGGATTTGGGAGAATTTATGGAATTAATCAGTGAAAGTACCCTTCCTAAAGCCAAAATGCAATAAAAATGAGTTCCTTCCCTATTTCTTCAAAAAAAAAATTACTGTGAATGAGTGGGGAAAAGAAAGACTGAAAGTATAATAATCATAAGTATCCATCATGTGACAAACAATGGTTAGGATAAATGGCGCTACCAATGTTCAAAATCAGTTCCTTTGTAGATTAATCAGGATTTTACGGATTAATCTGAAACTTCATAACCATTTTGGCAGGGTTTTTTGAGAAAAATGTGGTATAGATTCTGAACAAGTGTTTCAACATGAAATTTGGAACTAAAAAATGGCAAATGCTATATATATATTATAATATATATAATATATATTATTATATATATTATATTAAATATATTATATTATATTATATATAAATGCTATATATAATATATATGAAATCATCAAACATATATTGTGAAATATTCTCCATTTAAGATTAAGTGAATTTTAACCTGTTTTGCTAGAAAATTAAAATTTTTAATTTTTTGTTACCAAAATTGCCAAGATTTTCTGCTTAAAGCTTCAAGGAAATAAATTAGATTAATTAGAAAATAGATTGTACCACTCAACTATCTTTTCGGTCTTCAGATAAACAAATACCCAAAGGATATTTGGGAAAAATAAATTTCTCAAAGCAGCCTAAAGGAATATATGACACTCTGCTTCCAGGATTAATCTGGGCTAGAAAACAGGAAGATTGTGGCTTTCTCACCTGAAAGTAGGTATCTATTGTTCTCCTTCCTGGTAAATTGCCATATAGCTGTTAGGTCGGCTCATCCCTGTGTCCCCATGTCACAGGATTTAGATGATACAAAGGCATATCACCACTCTGAGAAACCCCAAGATACAAGGTCCAACAGCCTGTCATTGTCAAGTGGGGTGGACCATCTTGGTTCATGCAGGAGGGGAATCCCAGCAGGAGAGAGCTTCTGAGGAAGTCTGTGTCTGGAGAAAAGACACATTTGGCTTTCCCTGTGGTGCTAGCCTGTACACTCTAGGAGTATTCTTTGGATTAATCCTGATTATAGAGACCAAATCATTGAAGACTTAGGATGTGTTAAGCAATTTTCTGATGTCTAACCAGTGTATTATTTATTGAACTTCTTTTCCACTCTCTTCATTGAGTCACCCATCTGTCAGCATCAGATCTATTCTCTAAAATACTGTTCCATGTGCCATGCAGATCTCCCACCTATATCTTGAATCTTCATTTTCCTTCTTTCCTGTTGTCCAAATTCTTTCTAACTTTCTATTCAGCTCAAGTTCTACATTTGCTCTCAGTGATTCTCTTGAATCACTTGAGATTCACCTGGAAGGCTTTTGTCAACTATATATTCCCACCAGAATCTTGTAACCAGTGGAATGTTGGCTCTTAATACATATTGGCCTTAATTATTCAAAAATGGAGTTCATCTCTTCCACACCTAAGTTTGCAGACTGTGTTACTTGGTACTCATGCTGCATCTTTCTCCTATATTGAGAAAACCCTATAGAATTGGGAATATGTTGATAATTTTTTAATATCTTTTCTTGTAGCTAAATTAAAATGGTATCTGCACAGAATCTAAGGAATGTTGAAAGACTGAAAGAACATAAGCTAGAAAATAGAGTACTAACATGTTCTGTTTTTCAGTCTTTCCATCTGTTCAGTGGGAAACACTATGTCTAAAGTAGATCTCTCATACAAAGATAATTCCTGCTAAATCCTTGACAGATGTGAAGCTTCATGAACAGTTCCAGGTGGGTTGTGAATATCTTTCAGATATCACTTGAGTCATTCAATTTTCTTTTAAAACTTTCAACCTTTTCTCTTGGCAGAGTTTGTACTTGTTTAGCAACAATCATGCTGTTAATCATGCTGTTAAAAATGATCATTGCTTTCATGAGCAAATCATTACAATATTTTTAAAATTTCTGCCTTCTATTGGTACACACACACACACACACACCCTTGCATGAAACACATCACAGGTCATTTCTTGATTACACTAATGCTTTTGTACAGAGATCTCTTATCCTTGTTTGAACTTTTTGCCCTTGACCCCACCCACCCCATCTTCCACAGGGAAGAAGACCAAAGAAATTACTGGTGTGCTTTCCCCCTGGCACCATCACCTCAAGGCTTTCTTCCCAAGCAAAGCCTACCTTAAGCCACTCCCCATGGCTTCTGGCATGCCCTCTGACCGGCAGCTTTGAGGAAGGTCAGGATCCTTTGCGTGTCTCTGTTGCTTGCTGTCAGGCACCAAAATAGTATCTCCCCTTCTTTCCGTCTCCAAGCACACATACTTTTCTCTCTTGCTTGCTTGCCTTGTACAAAGGAAAGAAAACATCCTCATGTCCTGGACTTCTGCCAGTTTAAAAAAAAATAATTGAACTTCCCTTACTTTCAAAGAGACCAGTTCTCTGTGACTTCTAAGCTCAGATGTTCAATTCTGTGGGTGCTACTTAAGCTTTGACTGACCTTTCCTCAGGACCCTCTGATGATGTAACAGGCAACTCTATGGGCTGAGGAGCAAGTGTCTTGTTATCTTAGCCACTGAAACTGATGGGGACCATGGCTCCAGGTGTTGGAGGAGAGGTTGCTACTGAGGACAAAGGTGTGTCCATAGTCACCAGCATCTTCAAAATAAAAGACTCAGTGCATTTCTATGGCCAGCCTCTTTGTTCTGTTCTGCCAAGTGAGTTTTTAGTTCTGATAGTAAATTTCAGCTTTCTGATTTAGCTTCGTCTCCTCTAGTTTTTCCATCCTGAAGCCTCAAGCCTACTGACAAACATCACCAAACAGCATGCAACATGATGGCTGCTGTGGGAGCAATTCTTTCTCATCCATAGTTGTCAATTTGGAAAGCAGTGGGGTGTAGTGGGAAAAACAAGGTCTTTGCAGCCAGACTCACCTGGGCTAGTCCAAATTCAGCACTTATTACAATTTGACATTGGGCAGGAAATTGGCCTTTCTGAACCTCAGTTTCTCCACCTTTAAAACTGAGGAATGCCTTACAGGCATTTTTTTTATTTTTCTTTTTTTCAAATTAAACATCATCCATGCAAAATTCTTCGTGTTATTCTTGTTATGAAACAAGTCATCAGTACCTTATAGTGTTATTACTGTTAAAAATGTTTTCCATACTCTTTGAAACTTTGCTTGAGCTAGATCACAAAAGCAACTTAGGCCAGCTACAAAACAATAGACAAGAATTAATATTTTTCTTCCAAAACTTCAAATTTTTTTTTAAAAAAAGTTTATTTTGAGAGAGGGAGAGAAAGCCCACATGTGCATGCGAGTTGTGGAAGGGGAGGAGCAGAGGTGGAGAGAGAGACAGAATCCCAGGCAGGATCGTTGCTCTCAAGGCAGAGCCAAATTGGGGCTCAATCTCACCAACCGTGATACCATGACCTGGGCCAAAATTTAGAGTAGGATCATTAACCATCTGAGCTATCTAAGTGCCCCAAAACTTCAACTTTTTAAATTTAAAAACTCGAGAGACTTTAAAATTAATATTGTAAAAGAAAATGAATGTTCACTTCTCTTGGTGCTTGGAAACCTCCTGTATTTCCATCTACATTATGCTTGCTCTTGAGTATCTCCTGAAAATACACAGTTATTCTGGCAGGTTCCAAGGCTTCTTTCATGTGTACTCATGAAGAGGCTTATAATGCTCTTCTAACCCATTCCCTTATTATCAGGATCGGTATTAGTCTGCTTAGGCTTTTATAATAAAATGCCACAGACCGTGTAGCTTAAATAATAGAAATTTATTATCTTACCATTCTGGAGGCTGGATGTCTGAGATCAAGGTGTTGGCAGGGTTGCTTTCTTCTGAGGCCTCTCTCCTTGGTTTGCCTCCATATTGTATCCTCACATGGTCACCTTTTGGTCAGTATGTATGTCTATATTCACTCCTCTTAAAGGAAGAACAGTTGGATTAGGGTCTAACCATGTGACTTCATTTTACCTTAAATATTCTTATAAAGACCCAATCTCCAAACATACTCACATTCAAAAATACTAAGGGGTTAGAATTGCAACACATGAATTCTGCAGGTGAGTGCAGGGAGGAGACACAATTCAGCCCATAATAAAGTCTCTGGAAGAAAGACATTTGAAGGTGACACTTCACCAAGTTCTGCTCCCAGGGAAGACACTGATGTTTGAGCCAGAAGTATCATCTCCCTGTGTTCCTACAGCTGCCAGCCTTCAAAATGTAAAATCTTGTGTGTTTTTTGGTCCTTTTTGCCAAAGACAACCTAAGCTCTCTACTCCTCTACCACACTTGATCACTGAGGTGGACCCCACTGTATCTTCATGAAGACAGTGTCTTCACCTTCAGTCTCAATTTCTTGTTTCACAAGGCTCAGAGATGAGTCCTATGACTTCGCTGGTCCTGGACCTATGTGGCCTGCCCACCCAAAGTGGTACTCAGAGCCACTTCTATCCCAAGAAGGAGGCTTGGTTACTGGAATGCAACTAAAATTCCCAGCTCTGTCTCCCTCAAGGATAAGTTCATTACCAGATGATTCCACAGATTCACATCATTCTATTTCACTTGACATGCCCATAGGGATATAAACCTCTATTGTGGACCAAACTTAAGCTCAGGCTACCATTCATATTTCTACACTTTGCTGTGATATGTACCTTTTCATAAGTTTTTAAGCTAAAAGATTTTTTAAGAGAGAGATAGATACCCCATATGGTTTTAAAGGTGTCCTCTTGCAATATCTTTTTTTGTTTGTCTTCCATAGCTTTCTGTCATAAACTAGGATGGAACTTCATGGAAATTTTGAAAGAGAGATAAAGTAAGCAAACAAGTGATTACTTACTCTATGAGGATTAGGACAGGACATTGTCTGCTTTATCCACCCATGTATACTCTGTGCTTATCAAGGTGACCAACACATAGTTGGAACTCAAAAATGTTTGTGGACTGTTGAAAGGCATATGTGCTAGAGCAAGTTCTAGTAGAAGGCAGAGATCCAGTAACTTAACTACTATTCTGTATCTCAAGCCAGATTTTCTGGGTACTTTCTTAGACCAGGACATGTTGCAAGTTTTAGCCCTCTTAGCTCTTAGCTGAGACTTAGTTCTATCCATAGCCATACACACAGACACAAACATGCACATGCACATACTCATAGCAGTGGTCCTTTGCCTTATATAGATCACATGCAAGCAAAAAAAATATGCAAATGGAGTTCTGCTCACTAAGGGCATCTTTGTCACATTTCCAGCATCTTCACACTAGCATCATACAGTGTGCAAGTGTAACACAACATCATGGCATCCTGGATGCTAGCTGGAAAGTAGTAGCTATCTTCCTTCAGCATACAGACAGTCCAGTACACATTATCTTGGATTCTATAAGCCATTTTTTATTTTGTTACCATTTAATTGGTTCAAAGTTTAGAAATAATTCAAACATTTATGGAATTGTACTGAAGAAAGACTCAGACATTCTCCACATATAGGATGTTGGGTTGAGTTTCAGAACATTTTCTCATTGATGTATTATTTTGTATCTGAACAAGTCACTGATGTACAAGTCTATCCTTTTGCATACATAAATCTCAAACTTTTTCTGACTCATAAATCTCTTCAAATTGTCCAGTGTTGGTCTAATACCAAGATCTCCAACCTTTTGGAACTCATCACTGGGTTGAGCACTACAAAGGGTTCTTCACAATAACTTCATTGATAGCATTAATAAAATGTGGAATCCTCCAGCCTCACATAAATTTTTATGATACATTTTCTTGATATTTTTTAATTTTTTTAACTTTTATTTTTAGAGAGAGAGAGAGAGAGAGAGAGAGAGAGACAGAGCATGAGTGGGGAAGGGGCAGAGAGGTGGGGAGACGTAGAATCTGAAGCAGGTTCCAGGCTCTGAGCTGTCAGCACAGAGCCTGATATGGGGCTTGAGCTCATGAACCATGAGATCATGACCTGAGCTGAAGTTGGACGCTTAACTGACTAGCCACACAGGTGCCCCACATTTTCTTAGTATTTAATGTGTTACGTTTTCATCACCAATTTAAGTAATTATTCATAGTTACCTATGATGCATGATCCTGAAAAACCTCGCACCCACTCTTCCTTTCCCTCTCAAGAAATAAAGTTTCAACTGTAGCACAACATCCCTCTGTCCATGATAGCCTTACACACAAAATGATTTGATTGTCTATTTAACAGCAGCAACCGGAAGAGAAAAAAAATGTGTTTTATTACAACGAGACACAATGTGATGAATTATATGATTCTTTTTTTAAGTTTATTTCCTTTGAGAGAGACAGAGGGAGTGCGAGCAGCGGAAGGGCAGAGAGAGAGAGAGAGAGGAAGAATCTTAAGGAGCCTCTGTACTGTTATCACAGAGCCCCACAGTGGCTCAAACTGATGAACCATGAGATCATGACCTGAGCCAAAATCAAGAATTGGATGCTTAATCTACTAAGCCATCCATGTGCCCCAGATATTATTCTTAAATATCCTACTCCAGTAAAAACTTTGCCATCAACCCTGGTTCAGGAGCCTGGGGTTTCCTCTGCTCCTTATAAGGAAAGAAGCAAAAATAAATGCTAGAATTTACGGAGGGGAAAATGAGATAATATGGAAGAGAAAAACATAGATCATGAAGATAATAAATGGAGAATAATAACATAGGGAATGTGTGGATCCATCAGAAGGCTGTATATGAAACTTATGATGTAATTCTAAGGTGTTACAAAACCTTGAGGCAGCCTCCCTCAGTCTGACAATGGGGGTAAGTATGGGGGTGATGAATAAGAAGATAAAATTTCCCATAAATAACAATGAAACACTTCTCAGAAACCACATCAAAGTGCATAAATATTGCTCTTCAAATTCCACTCATGCCAGGAATAGATGCCTATAGAAGGAATTCTCAACCTTGGCACTTTTGATATTTTGGGCCAGATAAGTCTTTGTTGTGGAGGACTGTCCTGTGCATTGTATGATATTTAGTAGTACCCATTAGATACAGTACCCCCTTCCTCTTAGTCGTTACAACCAAAAATACCTCCAGACATTGCCAAATGTTGCCAACATTGTTCCCACCAGTTAACAACCATTGGATAAAGAGGGGGAGAAGGGAATAGATATGGTAAGGAAATTCATATTATTCTCCTTGGACTCACCACTGCATAAGGATGTCAGGCAGTAGAGGTAAGCAAATATGTAGAGAGGTTATCTTAATAAAACTTAATTTTAACTTGGCTTTCAACAACCCTCTTTCCCCATCTTCCTACCTTCCTCTACCTATGCACATTCTTTCCTTTTTCACTGGGCCTGTTCCAATAGCCGTGTGAGTCTTCCCAATCAAAATCATTGGCCTTTGACAATCACCTCTTTGATTCTACTGTAAAAGGTGGGGGAAGCCATTCTGTCCTGTTGTGAAAGGCTTCTTTGGTTTTCTGTGATCTCCCTGGGTGTGTAGATTGCAAAACCCAGGTATAGACAAGAAGCTTAGACAATAGGAAGACTCATTAGTAAATCCTTTGAACTGTGCAGACAATGCAATGGCAGACACCTCTTCTTTTTCTTTCTCCCTCCCTCTTTCTTCCCATCCTTCATTCCAGATGCCAATGGTGGGAACTGGCAAAGTAATGGAAGTAAAGAATGAGATCAGGGAAGAAAGGAGTCTTCAGAAGTGACATGGAGAAGACTGCCAATGCTTCCTTTCCCCACTGGGAAAGAACTCAGAAAACAGCATTCTGTACCCTAACCTGAGGCCAGGATCCTAAGGATAAGGGAGGCACTTTTGAGAACAGGTCTCATGTGATCATGGGTAGCTGTTATGGCTTGGTTTAGGGACTGCGAGTCATGCAAGCTTGACTGATCAGCCTTGGCTGCAATAAATTATGGCCTAAAATGTGCTAGAGGAGCACAACTCATATGTATTGCAACCTTCTTTTTAACACTTGGTTTAAAAAGTCAGTTTGAAGTATTCAACACCTTTCTTCTCTATCTTTGGTAAGCTATCCCTACTCTTGGCCAGCTGTACTTGCTTACCAGAAGATGATATGCTTATTCACCTCTGGGATTCCTGATTTCATGTCTTCACTCTTGGAAGGAGAAAAGTCTACAGGTACATTTTGATATTATAGGGGAGGAAAACTTTACCTTTCTTCTTTTCTAGGTCCTTTGGCTGATCTAATAATTAATTAGAAATAAGACATAAAGCTGATCTAATTAATAAATAGACAAAAAAAAAACAATTTTAATTCATCCGTACAAGAGCTCATAAAATATGAGATCCAGAAGTGAAAAAAAGCAGATAGATTTTATATATTTTAGACAAAGAAACAATAAATTTGCAAACAATTGAGGAGACAAAGGGGTTAAGTCTTAGGATAGAAAATTAGGAAAGAAGTAACAAGGTTTTTCATACAATTTTCTTAGCCTTGACTTTCTTATCTCTGATGGTAAAGATGCCTTCTACCTCCAGATGCAATGGAGGTACCCTTCACTTGAGAAATTTATTTTCTGCTTTCAGGAGGAAGGATGAGGGTCAGACTGTCCCTGCATTGGCTGTTTCTGAATAACTTTAATCAAATATAATCAATTTGTTGGGACTTCTGGGTGGCTTAGTTGGTTAAGCATCCAAATTCAGCTCAGGTCATGATCTCATGGTTCATGAATTCAAGTCCCTCATCGGGCTCTGTGCTGACAGCTCAGAGCCTGGAGCCTACTTCTGATTCTGTGTCTCCCTCTCTCTCTGCCTCTCCTCCACTCATGTTCTGTCTCTGTCTCTCAAAAATACATAAATGTTAAAAAAAAATTAAAAATAGTCAATTTGCCAAAGTGGCATATTTTGGGACAGCCTTCCGGTGCCCCATAAATTTCCTCCTCTGAAACTTTACATGTTAAGAGCTGAGCTGATTGCTGTGGAGAGCACATTTGGGTTAATAGTGAGTAGTAGATTGTTCCATATCTCATCAAACAAGTTTTTTAGTCCTGAGAACAGTTAAGGCAGTAATGCAGGTGGGCTTCCAAAGTTAGGCTATTGTATAAGCAATCAGGTATTTAATAAGAAGCATTTCTTTGGAAACAAAAGAAAAACAATAGTTAATGGTTAGAGCAAATTTCAAACCAGTTTCTGAGTTCTGAGTGTACCCAATCAAGAAGATTTTAGATGGCAGACTCGAAGCATTTTCAGACAGAGTGACAGAGGTGATGACCATCTGACAGATTTTTTCTGGTGTGCAGTCTGAATGTCTCTGATGATCTGTCTGAGTATTTCACATAGCAACAGGCAGGAAGATTATCTATACAGGAACTGTTGTGATGATTTACCTAAAGTTTATATAGAGTTGTCTAACTAGTTTCTAATAATTACAAGTCAGAAAAGTGGGAGAGGAATTATAAATGTTAGTTTGGAGAGTTGTAGCCAAATATTGAGGGAAACTAGAAAAATTCAGGATATGACCAGTTTATAGGTGGAAAACAAAACCTCAAAGACAATTAAGAGAATGAGAATCCAATCTCCACGAGTGTTTATTATGGTCGCTACTAACACATACTTTTTCTTATAATCATTCTCATTTTTAAATTAAAAAAAAAACTTTTTTAATGTTTATTTTTGAAAGAGAGAGGGTGTGAGTGAGGGAGGGGCAGAGAGAGAAGGAGACACAGAATCTGAAGCAGGCTTCAGGCTCTTGAGAATGCCAGCACAAGAGGAGGGGCCAACATAGTGGAGAAGTAGAGGGAACACATACTTCCTGTGTCTCTCAAACAAAGAAGTGTAGAAGCCAAAGGACTTTGAACACCAGATTCTGGGAGGAAAAGAGACTGAATCTACTAGGAAGAAAATGAGAAAGCTGTAAAGAAGATAGGTGAGTGACTGCGAACTGGGGGAGATATAAAAAAGGCCGCATAGGCACAGAGGGGAGGGATCCCCTTCTGCAGAGAGACAAAGGGAAGAGAAAGAGCAGCTAGGAAGTGTAGGACCATATCTGAACAAGAGAAAGACCTTGAACTGAGACTGAGAGGGATACAATCTCTAACTGCAGGGCTTTCTTCTGACTGGGACTGGCTCCCTGTTCACACACCTTGGGAGGAGGGGAGCCAGGGGTCTGGGTGCTGTGATAGGTTAGGGACTCAGTCCTCACTTGGAAAAAGTGGTTACCTCCTTGAAGGGCTGTGCAATAGTACAGAAGCTGCCTGCGTCCACTACCCCTGGGCACATTGGCTGGGCCGAGGGTACAGTCTTCAGGAGGAAACAGTGGCCATCTCCCTGGAGTGCTGTGGGAAAAGACAAAGGCTTCCTGCTGTCTGCCACCCCAGGGGCTCCAGGCGGTGAGGGCGGTGGCTCTTGGTCCACAGTAGGAGAAGGCTGTCCTCCCTGAAGTGCAGCGGCACAGACAAAGCCAGCCGGGATCACATATCTCTGCACTGAGAGGTGCTTCCTCAGTTCCAGAGCTCACAGAGTGGGACTTTGAATCCTAGCCAAGCACAGGGTCAGGGGAGTTGGCAGAAAGAGAAGGACTGCCCCGTCTGCACCTGTGGCACAGTGAGGATGACTCAAACTGAGTCCACCGGGTCTGGCTCCATGGAGAAGAGACTGGGGAATCACTATTCCCACCACCCCAACCACCACCAAGGTGGGCCTCAGGGATCACTCCCAGGGCCCATAGTGGAGGTGGGTCCAGATACAACAAACACGCTCCTTTGCACTGGGTAACTGCATATCCACCATAGCAGCACAGACCCTGCGGACAGCTACTCCTGTCAAGTGATGCATCATTGCCTGGATTAACTCTAGGTCAATTCTCCTCATCTCCCCCCCATTTCTCCTCATCTCTTCCTTCCCCTAGGCTGGTTACTCTGGTTATTGAGACATATTTAATCCAATGTCTTGATACAGGTTCTACACCTCCTGCTTTATACTCCTTTCTCTCTCTCTGGAATAATCAAGCCATATAGTTTCTCCATCTAGGTAACTTTATCTTCGTTTCATTTTCTCTGCCTCCTTCTTTATTTTCCTTTCTTTCTCTCTGGATTAAGCCTTTTAGTTTCTCTGACTAATCAATGTTTATTTTTTCTACCCACCCACTCCTCCCCCCGTCATTTCTCTCTTTGCATGTGCTTTTCCATCAGCACTGCCTCCACCCTCTTCTTTACTTGTAGTCAGTGTTTTGGGCTTTTTTGCTTTTAGTCTTTAGTTTTTTGTTGTTGTTTATTTGTTCGTTTGTGCTATTTGTGTGTTTGTGGGTTTTTAATCTCCTGTTTGTCTATCTGTTTTCATTTACAGGGCTACTCCAAGGAACAAATCAAAGCACATCTGGTTGAAGGTCCAAAATATCACTAGAAGTAGGGTAATAATATAGTCAAAGTCACAAGAAAAAAAAAGCAAGTAACAATCTTCGAAAAAACATCTCCTGAAGGGCCAGGCCCTGGACAGTGTATGACCTCCCTTTAATATAGCAGTGGTCCCAGGTACAGAGCACACAACAAGCTTTGAAAACACATAAGGGACAGGAAACTAGCCAAAATGATGAAACAGAAGAATTCTTCTCAAAAGAAATCCCAGGAAGTAGCAATAGCTAATGAATTGATCAAAACCAATTTTAAGCAATATAATGGGACAAGAATTTAGAATAATAGTAATAAAATTAATTTCTTGGCTTGAAGAAAGCACAGAGAACAGCAGAGAATCTATTGCTACAGAGATCGAGGAACTAAAAAACAGTAATGATGACTTGAAAAATGCTATAAATGAGGTGCAAAATAAAATGGAGGCAGACACAGCATGGATTGAAGAGGCAGAGGAGAGAATAGGTGAATTAGAAGATGAAACTATGGAAAAAGAGAAATAAAAAAAATCCAGGAGTACTGGGGGAAAATTAGAGAACTAAGTGATGCAATCAAACAGAACAACATCTGTACCATAGGAATTCCAGAAGAAGAAGAGAGAGAGGGGCTGAAGGTGTACTTGTAAAAATCATAGCTGAGAACTTTCCCAATTTGGGGAAGGAATCAGGTATTGAAATCCAAGAGACACAGAGAACTCCCTTCAGACATAACTTGAATCGATCTTCTGCATGACACATCATAGTGAAACTGTCAAAATACAAGCATAAAGAGAGAATTCTGAAAGCAGCTAGGGATAAACAGGACTTAACATATAAAGGTAGACACATAAGGGTAGTAGCAGACCTATCTACTCAAACTTGGCAGGCCAGAAAGGAAAGGCAGGAAATCTTCAATGTGATGAATAGAAAAACCTATGCAGCCAAGAATCCTTTACCCACAAAGTCTGTCATTCAGAACAGAAAGAGTAAAAGGTTTTCCCAAACAAAAACGTAAGGAATTCATCACCACTAAACCAGCCCTACAAGAGATCCTAAGGGGGATTCTGTGAGTGAAATGTTCCAACGACAACAAAATACCAGAGACACCACTACAAGCATGAAACCTACAGATATCACAATGGCTCTAAACCCATATCTTTCAATAACAACACTGAATGTAAATGCTACAATCAAAAAAACATAGGATATCAGAATGGATAAAAAAAAAAAAAAAAAAAAAAAAAAAAAGACCCAGGAGAGGAGCCAAGATGGTGGAACAGCATGGAAGTTTTTTGTGTGTCTCGCATCCATGAAATACAGCCAGACCAACACTAAACCATCCGGCACACCTGGAAAACTGAGTGGAGGATTAACACAATGATCTGCACAACCTGAACCACAAATTCAGCAGGAATTCACCCCAAAAGAAAGAGCACGAAGAAACGACAGCCAGGGATTTACAAAAACAGATGCAAGCAAGATTTCTGAACCAGAATTTAGAATCATGAAAATAAGAATACTAGCTGGAGTCAAAAATAGGTTAGAATCCCTTTCTGCGGAGATAAAAGAAGTAAAAACTAGTCAGAGTGAAATAAAAAATCCTATAACTGAGTTGCAATCGTGGATGGATGCCGTGGCAGCAAGAATGGATGAAGCAGAAGAGAGAATCAGTGAAAACCAGGACAAACTTCTAGAGAATAGTGAAGCAGAAAAAAAGAGGGAAATTAAGGCAAAAGAGCACGATTTAAGAATTAGAGAAATCAGTGACTCATTAAAAATAAACAACATAAGATTCACAAAGGTCCTAGAAGAGGAAGAGAGAGAAATAGAGGTAGAAGGGTTAAGTGAGCAAATCACAGTGGAAAAATTTCCTAGCCTGGGGAGAGACACAGACATCAAAACCCAGGAAGCACGGAGGACCCCCATTAGATTCAATGAAAACCGACCATCAATAAGGCATATCATAGTCAAGTTCACAAAATACTCAGCAAGGGAAAAAAGTCCTTAACTTACAAGGGAAGACATATCAGGTTTACAGTAGACCTATCCACAGAAACTTGGCAGGCAAGAAAGGAGTGGCAGGATATATTCAATGTGCTCAATCAGAAAAATAGACAGACAAGAATTCTTTATCCAGTAAGTCTATCATTCAAAACAGAAAGAGATAAAAAGTTTCCCAGACAAATAAAAATTAAAGGAATTTGTGACCACTAAACCAGCCCTGCAAGAAATTTTAAGGGTGACTCTCTGAAGGGAGAAAAGATGAAAAAATTAATGAATAAATGCAAAAATAAATAAATATATAAATACATAAATATCAAAAGCAACCAAGTTTAGAAAGGACCAGAGAACATCACCAGAAACTCCAACTCTACAAGCAACATAATGGCAATAAATTCCTGTCTTTCAGTACTCACTCTAAACATCAATGGACTCAATACTCCAATCAAAAGGCATAGGGTAACAGAATGGATAAGAAAATAAGATCCATCTATATGCTGTTTACAAGAGACCCACTTTAGACCTAAACACATCTTCAGATTGAAAATACGGGAAGGGAGAACCATCTATCATGCTAATGGTCAACAAAAGAAAGCCAGAGTAGCCATACTTATATCAGACAATCTACACTTTAAAATAAAGACTGTATAAAGAGATGCAGAAGGGCATTATATCATAACTAAAGGGTCTATCCACCAAGAAGACTTCACAATTGTAAACATTTATGCGTCAAATGTGAGAGCACCAAAATATATAAATCAATTAATCGCAAACATAAAGAAACTTATCAAAGGTAATACCATAATATTAGGAGACTTCAACACCACACTCACAGCAATGGACAGATCATCTCATCAAAAAATCAACAAGGAAACAATGGCTTTGAATGACATACTGGACCAGATGGACTTAACAGATATATTCAGCACATTTCATCCTAAAGCAGCAGAATATACATTTTTCTCCAGTGCACATGGAGCATTCTCCAGAATAGACCATATACTGGAACAAAAATCAGCCCTAAGTAAGTACAAAAAGATCGAGATCATACTGTGCATATTTTCAGACCACAACACTATGATACTCGAAATCAACCACAAGAAAAAAAATTTGGAAAGGTAACAAATACTTGAAGACTGAAGAACACTCTACTAAAGAATGAATGGGCTAACCAAGAAGTTAAAGAGTAAATTAAAAAGTATAAGGAAGGGGCGCCTGGGTGGCGCAGTCGTTAAGCACCCGACTTCAGCCAGGTCACGATCTCACGGTCCGTGAGTTCGAGCCTCGCGTCAGGCTCTGGGCTGATGGCTCAGAGCCTGGAGCCTGTTTCCGATTCTGTGTCTCCCTCTCTCTCTGCCCCTCCCCCGTTCATTCTCTGTCTCTCTCTGTCCCAAAAATAAACTTTGAAAAAAAAAAAGTATAAGGAAGTCAATGAAAATGATAGCAAAACCTCTGAGACACAACAAAGGCAGTCATATGAGGAAAGTGTATAGCAATCCAGGCCTTCCTAAAGAAGGAAGAATGATCTCAGATACACAACCTAACCTTATGCCTTACGGAGCGGGAAACAAACAGCGAATAAAACTGCAAACCAGCAGAAGACAGGAAATAATAAAGATTACAACAGAAATTAATGCTATTGAAACCCCCCCCCCAAAAAAAAAAAAAAAAAACAGTAGAAGAAATCAATAAAACCAGAAGCTGGTTCTTTGAAAGAATTAACAAAATTGATAAGACACTAGACAGTTTGATCAAAAAGAAAAAGACCCAAATAAATAAAATCAAGAATGAAAGAGGAGAGACCACAGCCAACACAACAGAAATAAAAACAATAATAAGATAATATTATGAGCAATTACATGCCAATAAAATGGGCAATCTGGAAGAAATGGACAAATTCCTAGAAACATATACACTACCAAAACCGAAACAGGAAGAAATAGAAATTTTGATCAGACACATAACCTTAAGGAAATCGAATTAGTAATCAAAATCTGCCAAAGAACAAGAGTCCAGGGCCAGATGGCTATCCAGGGAATTCTACCAAACATTTAAGGAAGTGTTAACACCTATTCTCTTGAGGTCTTCCAAAAAATAGGAATGGAAGGAAAACTTCCAAACTCTTTTTATGATGCCAGTATTACCTTGATTCCAAAACCAGACAGAGACCCCACTAAAAAGGAGAACTATAGACCAAATTCCCTGATGGACATGGATGCAAAAATCCTCAACAAGATATTAGCCAACTGGATCCAACAATACCTTATAAAAATTATTCACCACAACCAAGTGGGATTTGTACCTGAAATGCAGGGCTGGTTCAATATCCACAAAACAATTAATGTGATTCAACACATCAATAAAAGAAAGGACAAGAACCATATGATTGTCTTAATAGATGCAGAGAAAACATTTGACAAAATACAGCATCCTTTCTTGGTAAAGACCGTCAAGAAAGTAGGGATAGAAAGAGCATACCTCGAGATAATAAAAGCCATATATGAATGACCCAACCCTAATGTCATCCTCAATGGGGAAAACATGAGAGCTTTCCCCCTAAGGTCAGGAACAAGACAGGGATGTCCACTCTCACCACTGTTATTCAACATAGTATTGGAAGTCTTTCGTCCTCTGTAATCAGGAAAAAAACAAAGAAATAAAAGGCATCCAAATCAGCCAGGAGGAAGTCAAACTTCCTCTCTTCTCACATGACATGATACTCTATATGGAAAACCCAAAGGATTCCACCAAAAAACTGCTAGAATTGATTCATGAATTCAGCAAAGTTGCAGGATACAAAATCAACACACAGGAATCGGTTGCATGCCTATACACCAATAATAAAGCGACAGAAAGAGAAATCAAGGAATCGGTCCCATTTACAGTTGCACCAAAACCCACAAAATACTTAGGAATAAATATAACCAAACAGGTGAAAAATCTATAATCTGAAAAGTATAGAAAGCTTATGAAACAAATTGAAGAAGACACAAAAAAAATGGGAAAAGAGTCCATGCTCCTGGAGAGGAAGAACAAATATTGTTAAAATGTAAATACTACCCAAAGCATTCTACATATTCAATGCAATCTCTATCAAAATAACAACAGCATTCTTCATGGAGCTAGAACAAATAATCCTAAAATTTGTATGGAACCATAAAAGACCCCGAATAGCCAAAACATTCTTAAGAAAGAAAACCAAAGCAGGAGGCATCACAATCCCACACTTCAAGCTATACTACAAGCTGTAATCATCAAGACAGTATGGTACTGGCATAAGAACAGACACTCATATCAATGGAACAGAATAGATAACCCACAAATGGACCCACAAACTTATCGCCAACTATTCTTTGTCAAAGCAGGAAAGGATATCCAGTGGATTTAAGACAGTCTCTTCAGCAAGTAGTACTGAGGAAACTGGACACCAACATGCAGAAGAATGAACGTAGACCACTTTCTTACACCATACACAAAAATAAACTCAAAATTGATGAAAGACCTAAATGTAAGAAAAAAGCCATCAAACTCCTAAAGGAGAAAGCAGGCAAAAACCTCTTTGACCTTGGCCACAGCAACTTCTTGCTCAATACGTCTCTGGAGGCAAGGGAAACAAAAGCAAAAAGGAACTACTGGGACTTCATCAAAATAAACAGATTCTGCACAGCGAAGAAAACAATCAGCAAAACTAAAAGGCAACCGACAGAATGAGAGAAGATATTTGCAAATGACATATCAGATAAAGGGTTAGTACCCAAAATCTATAAAGAACTTATCCAACTCAACACCCAAAAAAACAAATAATCCAGTGAAGACATGGGCAAAAGACATGAATAGACACTTCTCCAAAGAAGACATCCAGATGGCTAACTGACATGAAAAAAAGCTGAACATCACTCATCATCAGGGAAATACAGTGAAAAGCACAATGGGATACCACCTTACATCTGTCAGAATGGCTACCATTAACAACTCAGGCAACAACAGATGTTGGCGAGGATGCAGAGAAAGAGGATCTCTTTTGCATTGTTGGTAGCAATGCAAGATGGTGCTGCCACTCTGGAAAACAGTATGGAGGTTCCTCCAAACACTAAAAATAGAACTACCCTATGACCCAGCAATTGCACTGTTAGGCTTTTATCCATGGGATACAGGTGTGCTGTTTTAAATGGACACATGCACCCCCATGTTTATAGGAGCGCTATCAACAATAGCCAAAGTATGGAAAGAGCCCAAATGTCCATTGATGGATGAATGGTATATAAAGATAACATGGATAAAGGAGATGTGGTATACACACACACACACACACACACACACACACACACACACACAATGGAGTATTACTCAGCAATCAAAAAGAATGAAACCTTGCCATTTGCAACTATGTGGATGGAACTGGGGTTATTATGTTAAGTAAAATTAGTCAGAGAAAGATAAAAATCATATGAATTCACTCATATGAGGTCTTTAGGAGACAAAACAGATGAACATAAGGGAAGGGAAACAAAAATAACACAAAAACACGGAGGGGGACAAAACAGAAGAGACTCATAAATATGAAGTACAAATTTAGGGTTACAGGAGGGGTTGTGGGAGGGAAAATGGGCTAAATGGGTAAGAAGCACTAGGGAATCTACTCCTGAAATCATTGTTACACTATATACTAACTAATTTGGATGTAAATTAAAAAGAAATAAATAAATTTAAAAACAAAAACAAAACAAAACAAAAAACAACACCCATCTATTTAATGCCTAAAACAGACACATTTTAGACCTGAGGACACCTTCAGATTGAAAGTGAAGTTAGAGAGAATTATCTATCATGCTACTGGAAGTCAAAAGAAAGCTGGAGTAGCCATACTTATATCAGACAAACTAGACTTTAAATTAAAGGCTGTAACAAGCGATAAGAAGGGCATTATATCATAATTACAGGGTCTATCCATCAAGAGGAGCTAACAGTTATAAATGTCTATGCACTGAATAGGGGAGCCCCCAAGTATATAAAACAATCACAAACATAAACAACCTTATTGATAAGAATGTGGTAACTGCAGGGGAATTTAATACTCCACTTACATCAATAGATAGAACATCTAGACACAGGATCAATAAAGAAACAAGGGCACTGAATAATACATTGGATCAGATGGACTTGACAGATATATTTAGAACTCTGCATCCCAAAGCAACAGAATATACTTTCTTCTCGAGTGCACATGGAACATTCTCCAAGATAGATCACATACTAGGTCAGAAAACAGCCCTTAATATGTATAAACAAATTGAGATCATATCATGCACACGTTCAGATCACAATGCTATGAAACTTGAAATCAACCACAAGAAAAGTCTGGAAAACCTCCAAAGGATGGAGGTTAAAGAACACCCCACTAAAGGATGACTAGGTTAACCGGGCAATTAGAGAAGAAATTAAAAATATATGGAAACAAATGAAAATGAAAATACAACAATCCAAATGCTTTGGGATGCAACGAAGGCAGTCCTGAAAGAAAATACATTGCAATCCAGGCCTATCTCAAGGAACAAGAAAAATCCCAAATACAAAATTTAACAGCACACCTAAAGGAAATAGAAACAAAACAGCAAAGACACCCCAAACCCAGCAGCAGAAGAGAAATAACAAAGACCTGAGCAGAAATAAGCAATATAGAATCTAAAAAAACAGTAGAGCAGATCAGTGAAACCAAGAGTTGGTTTTTTGAAAAAAAAATGATAAACCTCTAGTCAGGCTTCTCAAAAAGAAAAGGGAGATGACCCAAATAGATAAAATCACGAATGAAAATGGAATTATTACAACCAATGCCTCAGAAATACGTGCAATTATCAGGGAATACTATGAAAAATTATATGCCAACAAACTGGACAAGCTGGAAGAAATGGACAAATTCCTAAGCACCCACACACTTCCAAAACTCAAACAGGAAAACTTGAACAGACCCATAACCAGCGAAGAAATTGAATCAGTTATCAAAAATCTCCCAAAAAATAAGAGTCCAGGACCAGATTGTTCCCTGGGGAATTCTACCAGACATTTAAAGCAGAGATAATACCTATCCTTCTCAAGCTGTTCCAAAAAGTGGAAGGGGAAGGAAAACTTCCAGACTCATTCTATGAAGCCAGCATTAATTTGATTCCTAAACCAGACAGACCCAGCAAAAAAAGAGAACCACAGGCCAATATCCCTGATGAATATGGATGCAAAAATTCTCAAGAAGATACTAGCAAATTGAATTCAACAGCATATAAAAATAATTATTCACCATGATCAAGTGGGATTCATATTTGGGCTACCGGGTTGGTTCAACATTCGGAAATAAAACAATGTCATGCGTCACATTAATAAAAGAAAAGAAAAGAACCATATGATCCTGTCAATCGATGCAGAAAAAACATTTGACAAAATTCAGCATCCTTTCTTAATAAAAGCCCTCAAGAAAGTCGGGATAGAAGGAACATACTTAAATATCATTAAACCCATTTATGAAAAGCCCACAGCTAATATCTTCCTCAATGGGGGAAAACCAGCTTTCCCCCTGAGATCAGGAACATGACAGGGATGTCCACTCTCACCGCTGCTGTTTAATATAGTGTTGGAAGTGCTAACATCAGCAATCAGACAACAAAAGGAAATCAAAGGCATCAAAATTGGCAAAGATGAAGTCAAGCTTTCACTTTTTGCAGATGATATGTTATTATACATGGAATACCCTATAGACTCCACCAAAAGTCTGCTAGAACTGTTACATGAATTCAACAAAGTTGCAGGATACAAAATCAATATACAGAAATCAGTTGCATTCTTATACACTAATAATGAAGCAACAGAAAGACAAAGAAACTGATCCCACTCACAACTGCACCAAGAATCATAAAATACCTAACCTAAGATGTAAAAGATCTGTATGCTGAAAAGTATAGAAAGCTTATGAAGGAAATTGAAGAAGATATAAAGAAATGGAAAAACATTCCGTGCTCATGGATTGGAAGAATAAATATTGTTAAAATGTCAATACTACCCAAAGCTATCTACACACCCAATGCAATCCGAATCAAAATTGCATCACCATTCTTCTCGAGGCTAAAATAAGCAATCCTAAAATTTGTACAGAACCACAAAAGGCCCTGAATAGCCAAAGTAATTTTGAAGAAGACCAAAGCGGGAGGCATCTCCATCCCAGAATTTAGCCTCTAATACAAAGCTGTAATCATCAGGACAGTATGGTATTGGCACAAAAACATACACGTGGACCAATGGAATAGAATAGAAACCCCAGAGTTAGACCCACAAAAGTATGGCCAACTAATCTTTGACAAAGCAGGAAAGAATATCCAATGGAAATATCCAATCTCTTTGACAAATGGTGCTGGGAGAACTGGACAGCAACATGCAGAAGAATGAAACTAGACCACTTTCTTACACCATTCACAAAACTAAACTCAAAATGGATAGAGGACCTGACTGTGAGACAGGAAACCATAAAAACCCTAGAGGGGAAAGCAGGACAAAACCTCTCTGATGTCAGCCGCAGCAATTTCTTACTTGAGACATCTCCAAAAGCAAGGGAATGAAAAGGAAAAATGAACTATTGGGACCTCATGAAGACAAAAAGCTTCTGCACTATAAAGAAAACAATCAACAAAACTAAAAGGCAACCGACGGAATGGGAAAAGATATTTGCAAATGACATATCGGACAAAGGGCTAGTATCCAAAATCTATAAAGAACTCCCCAAACTCCACACCCAAAAAACAAATAATCCAGTGAAGAAATGGCAGAAAACATGAATAAGACACTTCTCTAAAGAAGACATCCAGATGGCCAACAGGCACATGAAAAGATGCTCAACGTCACTCCTCATCAGGGAAATACAAATTGAAACTATACTGAGATACCACCTCACGCCAGGCAGAG
The DNA here is from genome assembly GCF_018350155.1 of Leopardus geoffroyi. NCBI lineage: Eukaryota > Metazoa > Chordata > Mammalia > Carnivora > Felidae > Leopardus > Leopardus geoffroyi. The sequence continues at coordinate 27,700,514 of NC_059332.1, read as the reverse complement.
TGGCTCCAATGAACAAATCAGGAGACTAAAGATGCTGGCAAGGATGTGGAGAAATGGGAACCCTCTTGCACTGTTGGCGGGAATGCAAACTGGTGCAGCCATTCTGGAAAGCAGTGTGGAGGTTCCTTAAAAAATTAAAAATAGACTTACCCTATGGCCTAGCAATAGCACTGCTAGGAATTTACCCAAGGGATACAGGAGTGCTGATGCATAGGGGCACTTGTACCCCAATGTTTATAGCAGCACTGTCAACAATAGCCAAATTATGGAAAGAGCCTAAATGGCCATCAACAGATGAATGGATAAAGAATTGTGGTTTATATACACAATGGAATACTACTTGGCAATGAGAAAGAATGAAATATGGCCTTTTGTAGCAATGTGGATGGAACTGGGAGTGCTATGCTAAGTGAAATAAGTCAGGCAGGGAAAGAAAGATACCATATGTTTTCACTCTTATGTGGATCCTGAGAAACTTAACAGAAGAACATGGGGGAGGGGAAGGGGGGAAAAGTTACAGAGAGGGAAGGAGGCAAACCATAAGAGACTCTTAAAAACTGAATAAACTGAGGGTTGATGGGGGGTGAGTGGGTGATGGGCACTGAGGAGGGCACCTGTTGGGATGAGCACTGGGTGTTGTATGGAAACCAATTTGACAATAAATTTCATATAAATAAATAAATAAATAAATACATACATACATACATAAATATTAAAAAAAGAAAAAAGAGACTTAAATACGGAGATCAAACTGAGGGTTGATGGGGGGTGGGGGAGTTGGGAAAGTGGGTATTGGGCATTGAGGAGGGCACCTGTTGGGGTGAACACTGGATGTTGTATGGAAACAAATTTGGCAATAAATTACATTTAAAAAAAAAGAGAGATAGAGAATGCCAGCATAGAACAGGATGTGGGGCTCCAAGTCAGGAGCTGTGAAATCATGACCTGAGCCTAAGTGGCTTAAGTGACTGGGTGACCCAGGTTCCCCTTAATCACTCCCATTTTTATTAAAGGTAACCACAGTGAACTAATTTGTTTGTGAATTAGATCCCATTTCAATAAACTTGGCCTAATTTTTTATGTAAGTGCAGCAAGAATAGTGATTGACCATGTAGGTTCTTTTAAGTCTGCTTTGTTGGAACTTTTCATAAGAAATCTCAGATTGAACAGTTAAAAGCCTCTTCAGGATAAGAATTTACCATGAAATTGTGCCAGGAATACCTGAAAATTCGGGTGAATTCGTCTCCTCCTGAGGTCCCCATATTATCCTGAGATTTCTGGGCCTGCCAGGAAATTATTTTCCTTTCTCACCTGATAAGGCTGCTGGGAACCCTGGAAACAAGGTACCAGACTGATATTTCCAGGAGGCTTTATTGGCTCCATAAAGCTCCGCCTTAGCTATCTGGTAATATCTATGAGTCTCTCTCAAAATTGACATTCCAATCATATAAACAATGTTTCCAAGTGTGCCCTGTTATAAAAACAGATTCTTATTGAACTTATGTAAATAACTGTATTGCCATGAAAATAAGAGTATCCACTGAGAGTTTCTGAATTGTGAAGGGATAAGGTAGGGAGAAAGAGATAAATGTTTCATCTTTATTCACAAAGGTATATTTTGCCAAATTGCTGTAAGTCATGGACAGCCTAAGAGGAAAGATAAAAAGGTTTCCTTAAATCTGGAAAGAGAAAACAATTTTTACAAATCAGCAATGTTTCAAACAAAAAGTCATAAAAAATAATTATACTCTTCAGTTCATTTAGTCCCATGTAATTAATATTTGTTCTGTTAAAATCCAGTTTTTTTTAATTAGTTCTGGAAATATTTACCCAGTTCAGTTATTTTTTTTTATCTTAAAGTTATCAGAAATCTGTATTCTAGAGTATTTTCTGTGAGTCTCCTTTGCAGATGAAGCACTTTTACAAACACTTTCACAAAAGAATCAGAATGAAACTATAACCATTTATAAATGACAAAACTTAAAAATGGTTGTGATTAAAGATCTGACGAGAGCTCATTACAATGCAATTGACAAAGAATTTTTTATTTCTGTGACACATACCTTTTTAAAGTAATAACTGGAATTACCACCAATAACATTAAACCAGGACAGAAATTAGATTTCTAAGAAGTTCATGTAATTTGTAGAACACAAATACTCATACAACATGAAGAAGCGATAATATTACTTTTTATTCAACAAGTTTCCCATGCAATTTAACATACCAAATAAGCCTAATTAGTGTAACATCTCTTTTTATTTATTTATTTTTGTATGTATGTATGTATGTATGTATGTATTTATTTAAAACATTTTAATATGTATTTATTTATTTTTTTTAGAGAGAGACAGAGTGTGAGTGGGGGAGGGCAAAGAGAGAGAATCTGAAGCAGGCTCCAGGCTCTGAGCTGTCAGCAGATAGCCCAACACAGGGCTCAAACTCTCTAACTATGAGATCATGACCTGAGCTGGAGTTGGACACTTAACTGACTGAGCCACCCAGGAGTCCCATCTCATATATATATGTATGTGTATATATATACATACATATGGAGAAAAAAAACATTTTTTATGTGGATGATTTTCCAGGAAACTTTTCAAAAATCCAGTTACTTGTAGGTCAAAAGATTCCATTTTGAATTTGATTTTGGAAAGTTTATCAAAAAGGTTTTAAAACACTTCATCAAACAGGATCATAGGCCATTGTGAAATAGTACTCCATTACCAATTTAACCTAAGTGACAATTAAAGACTTCACAGGCAAATACAGAAAATTTATAAAACCTTGGTTTGCAAGCATAATTCATTCCAGAAACATGGCTGTAATCCAAAGCACTTGTATATCAAAGTGAATTTCACGTTGGCTCACTTGTGATCATGTGACATTCAGCATCACATTCTACTTGTATTGCAAGACATCGCTTGTTTATCAAGTTAAAATTTATTGGAAATGTTTATTTTTCTTGCAGAGCACTCGCAGAGCAAGTTATTCCCAATCCAATGTGTGTGTGTGTGTGTGTGTGTGTGTGTGTGTATGTGTGTGTATACAAATATATATACAAATGTATATTTTGTCTCTTTATCTCAGAAATCTTTATGTCCATATATCTTTATCTCAAATATCTTTATCTTTATTATATATATATGTGTGTGTGTATATATATATATATATATATATATATATATAGATGGCTCCTTTAGTAGAGAAGACTTGGTTTTAAGTAATCCAAGACCTAATGAAAGCAGTGTGAAGCACAGTTCATAAGACACAAAATCTTTGTTTTCTAAGTAGATTACTTAAAAGGTAAAGAAAAACCTTTGCTTAAATTTCTTATTAAGAACAGACCAGTAATCTAAAAATACCTTTCTCCGTTTAACTGAGAGAGAAAAAGAAATTTTAATTCTGTACCAGATTATTTTTGATATTAAAAAATTCATTTAACTTAATTACATTCATTTTATTTTAGCCAGCTTGACTACACATTAAACTTTCTTTCCAAAGATTTTTTTCCCACAAACCTTCTATAACTTTCTTTTTTACATTCAGATTTTGTCCTAGGTTTTCCTCTTCCCCATTTTGAAATAATTAGCCTCTCTTTAGGACAAAATTACTTTCTTTTCTCCCAACAAAAATGTATTTCCATTCCTCATACCTTCTTTTAATGAAAACACACATGCTGCTTTCCTTGCATTTGGAGATGTTTTCCTTATTATTTCTAGTGGTTTTAATGGCATATATTAGAATTTTAATCCTTAAAAACCTTAATTTATAGTGCAAATAAAGAAGTAAACAATTATAAACTGTCTTTTGTATTAGCATTCTATATAACTTATAAGTACTTTTCATGATTTCTAGAAACATGTTTTTTCACAGTAAATATCTCAGTGTGACAGAAAACCTATTTACTAATAGAAAAAAAAATGCCTTTAGTTCCTCTGTAAAAGGAAGCAAAAGGGAATGAGCCTATGCTCAGTAATTGATGTTTTAGTACTTTATCTTATTTGGAAATGATTTGAATATTTAATTACTATCCATCATTTAACTTAATTTGGCAAAACTCAACCATTTATGTCACCAAAGAGATTTGGGTAACTATTTTAAATTAGACATACCATGAAACAATCATTATTGAAAAGTTCACATAAAAATTCTTATCGCATTTACATCTATTTAATTTACCTGTTCTTTACAATCATACTTAGATTATTCATGGAAATTTCATGAGACATTAAAGCAGCTAGCCATCATCTTAAGTTATTTTTCTGGCTGACAAGTTTTGTAACAGAGATAATATGAGCTTATTTGACTTTAAGTAAACCTAGCTAGAATAAAAGTTGCATGTTTGCACTACATTTAAGGCTGATAACTCTGAAGACATGAATATTTAATTAAACCAATAAACTTAAACTAGATTTTATTTACTAAACATTATCTTAGATCATGTGAACTTGAAAAACATTTGGGTTAGTTTTTATATTTCTGAGAGTTTTAAAATACTAAACTCATAAATGCTTATTTTTAAGCCAATTGAACAGAGCTCTTTTACAAATTAATTTTGACAATACCATCCAGAGATAGAAAAATGCCATATCTATAACCCACATATACATAAATATATAGACATAAATAAACATACAGATAGATACAAACAGATTTTATTGCTTTCATTCTGAAACTTGAGCTATGAATCAGTGCAATACAAAACCAGTTTATAAATAATTGTGTCTCTGGCAGATGGAAAAAGTTAAGGTTACCCACCTAAAAGTTGAGGGTTTTTGTTGTTGTTGTTGTTGTTGTTGTTGTTGTTGTTGTTTTTGTTGGCACTTGTGGAGTAGATTTTAAGATTTGTATTTGTTCTTGATGAGTAATCTTAAGGAGTCTATAGTATAGAATTTAAGCAAGGGAACTTTTCTAGCATTTTGTACTTTTAAAAAGCCCCCCCCCCACTTTTTTTTCAGCTTGAAGAGTTTTAGTTACTTCCTAGGGTGTTTATAGTTCAATGGTAAGATTTGCATCTTCAAGGGACAGAGAAAGAATGTCACTTGGTTTCTTTCTCTGTCTCAGCTGTTTTTGGTTTGGTTTTGTTTTGTTTTGTATTTTTGGTAGGATCTTCTGAAAGTGGAGGTAAAAGGGCTATGTAATTTAAAAGATTTGTTGTTCTGCATTCTTAGTGTGGAGTTCTAGGATATATCTGCAAAGAACATCACATAGGAAAAGCTTGAAGCTGGCAGAGCTTGATTCTAGAGCCCAGCAAAACAAGCATTATTGTTCATCCCAAGTACTCTTGCTAAATTTACTTCTTGGCTTTCAGCATTTTCATGAGTAACTGTATGCACTGGGCCCAGAGATTAGGCTGGAGTGCTTACTGGAAAAAGGAAGCTAAAACAGGCAACTGGGTTTTTAAGGGATTTTCTGGAGAAGGTAGAGGAGTTTTAGGAGTTAAGGTAATTTGCTAAGAGGATGGGGCTGGATTTTAAGAAGAGGAATTTATGTTGGATATAGACTTTAATTTTGTTTTAACTTTAATTGCTGTTCTTTCATCATGTTAAGGGAGTCCCTAAGGCTAGCTGTTATAGTTTCTTGTATCTACTTTTTAATTTGGTCTTTTTATAGGTACCCAAAAGACAATTGTTTAGGATGAGAGATCTCTAAAAAAAAATTTTTTTTTGTTAATAGCCAATTCCATGGATCTATCATCTGGCCATTGACAAGTAAGATCTTATATTAATCTCAATAGCAGCTCAGGACAGTAAGTCTTTTTATGGCTTAACCAAGGATACAAGAGGCATCCCACAAGAGTGCAAAAGAGGTAGCCCTCACACAAGATGCAGACAGGTAGTCTAAGAAAACACAGATGATAATTATGAGGGACCCTCTTTAAATAGTTGTTCCAAAACACAGATAATCATGTGAAAGGGAATCCAACCCCCTTTGAACAGAATAAGGTAACTTAACAAGCTAAGCCAAAGTTCACCCTTATTTATTTATTTATTTTAGATCCTCCCTAAACCCAGATCCATAGCCTGTCAGCTGCTTACCAGATGCCTATGCTGATGGAGTTTTGGGGTAATGGTGGGGTGGTCCAGAGCCAATGGCCAAGAAAGAATTCTTGAAGACCTCCTTGGTGCAAAACGGTGATTTTATTAAAGCACAGGGACAGGACCCGTGGGCAGATAAATCTGCACTGGGGTTGTGATGGGTAACTGATTATATACAGTCAGGTTGGGAAGGGGTTAGGGATAAAGTCTCTAAGGTATTTTGGAAGCATGGTTTCCAGGACCTTGAGAAGCTATGTGCTGTTATGAAAATGCCATTTATTACCATTTAGTGAAACCTCATTCATGAGAACCTTCAGATGTATATCAGGGGCCATAAGCTTGCAGTATGATTGCCAGCATGTATCTTGGAGGAGCTGAGATAAAGAAAGTTTCCAAAGGAATTTTTATATGTTTGAGCAGACTTACAGGATCCTGGGGGTCGAGATAATGTTAAGCCAAGATACATTTTTGCCCCTAGCCAAGTGTCATTATTGAGTCAGCTGAGCTCCTAGAGAGATGTCACTCTGCCTTTTTCAATGACTTATCAGTGGGCTATAGACAGTAAGGGAATTTAATTTTTCATTTGCCTTAGTTTCCCACATCACCGTGGTAAGTACTCAAACCTCTTTCATTTGTTCCTGGGTAGCCAGGAGTGTCCAAAGAATATCAAACATATCCCACTTGGGGGATGGTGCTGTTAGCTGTCAGCTTGCCTCATGCTCCTTCATCATATGCATCCTACTACTGGCAGAGACCAGAGAGAATACTCTCATGTGTCATAGACATAAAAAAAATAATGACCTTCTCTGGGAGGAAAAAGGATCAATAGCAAAAAAATCCTTACCAAAGTTGATATACCCAAGGAATTAGTTTACACAAATATTTTCTCCTGTTGATTTAAACTTAGAAAAAGAAAAAAGATTCTCATAACTCTCACCTTTAACAGACCCTGCAGGCAAAGCCCAGAGACTGGTGTTGGTAAGAATTTTTTATCTTTTGCAGACATTTGTCAGAGGTCCCAGGATCTCTTAGTCACAGCAGCCCTCAAGTGAGCAGGGTCCAGCCAGAGAAGTCTCCTGGCTGGCTGGCCACAACTGTAGAGGAGGAAGGCTTTCCTTTCTTTCCTTCTAGTTTCTTTGGCTGGTGTAATAATTAAATTGATGGAAGACAGATTAGCAGCAGAAGAAAAAATTTAACTCATACTTATAAAAACTCAGAGAGATATGAAACTCAAATATGTGATCAAATAGGCAGTTTTTATATCTTTTAGACAAAGAAACAATAAATTTGGGAAGAATTGACAAGACAAGGGGTTTGATTTTGGAGTAGTAAATTAGTAAAGAAGTAACACATTTTCTCAGTCCTGAATTTCCTACTTCTAGCAATTAAGATGCCATCTACCTTCCAATATCAAGGACAGTAGGAGAATTTATTTCCTGCTTATGTGGGAAATTTATTTCCTGCTTTCAGAGGGACAGAGGAAGTTCAGAGTGTCCTTCCTACACTGGTTGTTTCTTAAGTAACTTTAATTAAAAATAATCAATATGCCAAAGTGGTATATTTTGGGGCAGGCTTCCCTGAACTATATGAATATTTAATAAACATTAAGAGGCTGCTCTGACCTTACTTTATTCAACGTGGAAAGGTGGGCAGTTACATGAAAAGAGATGAGATCAGGGATTCTACTGGGAGCTACCAAGGATTCTACCAGGGATCAGTGAAGAGACATATCTAAAATCACACCACAACAGCCTTTAAAATCAAAGGTAAATTAGAAAAACATCCTGGGACCTCAAGACACAAATCCATAACATCTAGGCAGATCTCTCTTCTTGATGCTTTTCAGGATTCCATATCTGAAGTATCTTCAAATCAATGCTTCACACAGAGGATTTTTTGCTAGGGAGAAACCAGGCCCTTCAAGAGCACTACTGTGAACATCATCACAGCAAATGCACTCCAGAGGAGGGACTGGCAGTGAAGCTGTGGACTAGTGCCCTTACTGGGAAAGTCATGGCCAAATCTGGAAGCAGGAAGCTCCATGTTGCTAGGTGACCTCACCCCATGTGTGGGAGGTAGTGAGTGCTGCACAGTGCTTTAACTTTAGGAGTGACAAAAGATGCATCCCACACAGGATACAAGGGGTCAGTTTGCTGTCCACGTTCCCCACCCTGAGCTGTTCTGCATGCTCTTCCCTGGGCATACACAAGACTTCTTTAGGTCCCAAGACAATGTCCGCCATCTTTAAATAACACGATGTCTCTTTCTATGAGCAAGTCTGAAGTTATTTACCAGTTATTGCTTTCTTAAAAATTGTATTATTTTTATTACAAATGATTAGAGGTTTGCTCTTAGAAATTTTTTGAAAAAAAGAGAAGCAAAACAAAAGAAAATCAACCATAATCCCAAACTGTTTTGCAAAGATTACTTGTGCTAATATTTTGTCTATATTCATCTAGTTTTGTTCTTTGAAAAGATGTACATTTTTTTTTATTTTCTATCATTAACACTTTATTTTTTTTTTTCAGGGAACCAGATTTATTTATTTATTTATTAATTTTTTATTATATGAAATTTATTGTCAAATTGGTTTCCATACAACACCCAGTGCTCATCCCAAAAGGTGCCCTCCTCAATACCCATCACCCACCCTCACCTCCCTCCCACCCCCCATCAACCCTCAGTTTGTTCTCAGTTTTTAACAGTCTCTTATGCTTTGGCTCTCTCCCACTCTAACCTCTTTTTTTTTTTTTTTTTCTTTTTTCCTCCCCCTCCCCCATGGGCTCCTGTTAAGTTTCTCAGGATCCACATAAGAGTGAAACCATATGGTATCTGTCTTTCTCTGTATGGCTTATTTCACTTAGCATCACACTCTCCAGTTCCATCCACGTTGCTACAAAAGGCCATATTTCATTTTTTCTCATTGCCACGTAGTATTCCATTGTGTATATAAACCACAATTTCTTTATCCATTCATCAGTTGATGGACATTTAGGCTCTTTCCATAATTTGGCTATTGTTGAGAGTGCTGCTATGAACATTGGGGTACAAGTGCCCCTATGCATCAGCACTCCTGTATCCCTTGGATAAATTCCTAGCAGTGCTATTGCTGGGTCATAGGGTAGGTCTATTTTTAATTTTCTGAGGAACCTCTACACTGCTTTCCAGAGCGGCTGCACCAAAATCTATAAAGAGCTCACCAAACTCCACACCCGAAAAACAAATAACCCAGTGAAGAAATGGGCAGAAAACATGAATAGACACTTCTCTAAAGAAGACATCCGGATGGCCAACAGGCACATGAAAAGATGTTCAGCGTCGCTCCTTATCAGGGAAATACAAATCAAAACCACACTCAGGTATCACCTCATGCCAGTCAGAGTGGCCAAAATGAACAAATCAGGAGACTATAGATGCTGGCAAGGATGTGGAGAAACGGGAACCCTCTTGCACTGTTGGTGGGAAGATGTACATTTTTAAAAGAAAATTCACTTACTATTTTTCTTTAATAATTTCCCAAAAACTATTATGTTTTCAGGAAACATGATATCACATATCACATGATAACACATATCACATATGTGATACGTGAGTGTGAACTTCTTAGAGTAATGGTTCCCAAATTTTGACGTGCATTGTATTCCCCTAAGGAATTTTTTTATTTACATTTTTAAAATGTTTATTTATGTTTGAGAGAGAGAGAGAGAGTGTGTGTGTGTGTGTGTGTGTGTGTGTGTGTGTGAGTGGGGGAGGGGCAGAGAGAGAGGGAGACAGAATCTGAAGCAGTCTCCAGGCTCTGAGCTGTCAGCACAGATCCTAACACGGGGCTCAAACTTATGAACTGTGAGATCATGACCTGAGCCAAAGTTGTATGCTTAACCAACTGAGACACCCAGAGGCCCTCCCCTAAGGAATTTTTAAAAATACAGATGCCTGGATTCTGACCCTAAAGATTCTTTTTTATGGGGGGGGGGTGGGGTGGGGGGAGTATGGTCTGGAAATCTGGATATTTAAAAGCTCTCCAGACAATTACACTTGCAACCCAACTTCAAAACCTCTCCTAGGTTTTTTTTACTAATGGCCTCTTTTATGGACTAACACCAGGTTTCTGAACCTGCACCAGTCTTCCTATGTTATAAAAAAACAACCAAAGCACAGTCTTCATTTAAGCCCAATGTTGCTCTACTCCAGCCCTTAAAATCCTACCTCCACCCTAGTCTATCCTTTAGTGCTCCACTGACACATCCTACCATGTAAGGAACTAGTTGAAATAACAAGCCAGTAGTGATCTGATTGCTTTATGCAATGTAGATATGTAAGCTCAAGGGTGGATCAAGCAATTTAAAGAATTAAAATGTAGGCTGACACCCATGTCAACCTTGCATCTGTTCCCATAATCCTCCAGGAGGCAGTGGAAGTTTCAGGGACAAGCCCACAGCTTTTTAGAACCACAGAATTGAGTCTCCTTGGGGTTTGTCAGCTGCCTACTCTCCCTAAAGTGGATAAAGAAGATTTATTGTTTCTTGAACAAATCTAACTGTTGGGTTTATGGTAAGGGTCATTTATCATTTGTATTCAGAAAATGCCAATCTGAATAGCAAGAGTATTAAAAATCTCCTGATAGATTTTGTTTTTGTTTTTAAAAAGATGAAGATTTATTTAATGCCTTTTCTTATCATTCCATTATCTCTGAGACCTTTAAGGAGCCCACACACCATTGCTTTGGAATATTTGAAAATATGCTTGAAATATACTTTGCAATATTTTTGTACCCTTTCACATACCCTACCAGCCCTTTACATACAGATCTGAACAATATAGCCAAAAGAGGTTTGGAAAAACCCTTTGTTTATCATAACTTACACTGGCTTTCCTTCCAACACTCACACTCTATGATTCCAAATCCAAGGAAGATGACACAGTAGGGGTGAGCTGTTTAGCACACAAGGCATAACAGTTTATTCATGCAGTGGTTCTGGTCAGAGGACAGAAAGCACAGTGTGATGATGATTTTATATGAAGCCTCTTAGTTTTGGGACATCTGGGTGGCTCAGTTGGGTAACCGTCTGACTCCTGATTTCAGCTCAGGTCATGATCTCATGGTTGGTGAGATTGAGCCCTGCATCAGGCTCTGTGCTGACAGCATAGGGCCTGCTCGTGATTCTTTCTCCCTCTCTCTCTGCTCCTCCCCCTCACATTCTCTCTCTCTCTCTCTCTCTCTCTCAAAATAAATAAATATATATGAAAAAAAGCTTTTTAGTTTAAACACCATAATGTCAAAATGTTTACCAGTGTGGGACTATTGATCAGGAGACATAAAGGAGGTAAAAACTAAAACCATTTGTAACTCTTGTGCACTGTTGGTGGGAATGTAAAATGGTACAACCACTCCAGAAAATGGTATTGTGATTTCTCAAAAAATTAAACATAGAATTGCTATGTGCCCAGCAATTCCGTGTTTGGGTATATATCCAAAAAAATTAAAAACAGGATCTCAAAGAGATATTTGTGTTTTTTTAATGTTTTATTTTATTTTTTTTAACATTTATTTATTTTTGAGACAGAGAGAGACAGAGCATGAACGGGGAAGGGTCAGAGAGAGAGGGAGACACAGAATCTGAAACAGGCTCCAGGCTCTGAGCTGTCAGCACAGAGCTTGACGCGGGGCTCGAACTCACGGACCGCGAGATCATGACCTGAGCCGAAGTCGGCCGCTCAACCGACTGAGCCACCCAGGCGCCCCAATGTTTTATTAATTTATTTTAAGAGAGAGAGAGAGAGAGAACATGAGCAGGGGAGGAGCAGAGAGAGGGAGACAGAGAATCGCAAGCAGGTTCCACATTACCAACATAGAACCCGACACAGGGATCCAACCCATGAATGGTGAGACCATGACCTGAGCTGAAATCAAGAGTTGCACACTTAAGTAACTAGACTGCCCACAGGAACCTCAAAGAGATATGTGTAGACCTATATTCATAGCAGCATTATTCCCAATAGCCAAAATGAAGAAACAACTAAGTGTTCATCAATAGATGAATAGATAAGCATAACATGGTGTATACATACAATAAAATATTATTCAGCCTTAAAAAGGAATGAAATTCTGACATGTACTACAACATTGAGGACATTATGCTAACTGAAGTAAGTCATCCACAACAAGACAAATACTGCATGGATCTATTGATATGAGGTTCCTAGAGTAATCAAATTCATAGACACAGAGAGTAGAAGGGTAGTTGCCAGGGGCTGGGGGGTGGGGAGGAGTGAGAGTTAGTGTTTAATGGGGACAGAGTTTCAGTGTGGAAAGATGAGGAGTCCTGTGGATGGATGGTGGACATAGTTGCACAGCAGTGTGAGTGTACTAAATTCCACTGAACTCTACACTTAAAAATGATTACAATGGTGTATTTCATGTTATGTGTATTGTACCACAATAGGAAAAACTAAACTAAACTAAAACCTTGCTTTTGTGAACCATGCACAGAAAACAACACAAAATCCCCTTGATACAATAAAGAATCACTTTTGCTCCTATAAAATTTCAAAGAAGGAAAGGCCAGGCTGTGGCAGAAGAGGGAAGCCTGGAAGAGGAGAACATTCAGAACAGAAGCGCAAGATCTGGTAGGCTGAAGGAACCCTGGGACCCAATAATAATAGAGAATTTCATTTAATTCATGACTATTAGATACACTACTTTCTCTCTTCATTTTATGTTCATTTTTTCTGATTTACTATTTAGCAATATTTTTTCAGAGACCCAGACTCACAAAGGGTGAATGAGAAAGAGGAAGGCTGGTGAATCGGAGGAGTGTAGCTGAGGAAGAACCCTGTATGCTCTTCACCCAGAGTCTCCAATTGTTATGTCACCAAACTTGCTTTATCATTTTCTTTTCTATGTATCTATATTTAATATATATGTGCATTTTACCCCCAAAATACATATTTCCTAAAGGCAGAGAGAAAAATTTCCTACAATCATAGTACAAACATCTAAACCAAGATAATAACATGAACAACAATGTGAATATATTTGCCACTACTGAACTTTACACTTAGGAATGATTAAGATGATAAATTTTATGTTATACATTTTTACCACAATAAAAAAGGAAAAGAAACAATATTAATACTAATGCATTACTCTCCTCTAACCCATGGAGCTCTTGAAATCTCATTATTCCAATAATGTTCTTAGTAGGAGACAGAGGAGAGGAGAGGAGAAGAGAGGACAGGAGAAGAGAGGAGAGGGGAGGAGATGGGAGGGGAAGGAAAGAAGGAAAGAAGGAAGGAAGGAAGGAAAAAAAAAGAAAGAAAGAAAGAGAGAGAGAGAGAAAGAAAGAAAGAAAGAGAGAGAAAGAAGGAGAAAGAAAGAAAGAAGAAAGAAAGAAAGAAGAAAGAAAGAAAGAAAGAAAGAAAGAAAGAAAGAAAGAAAGAAAGAAAAAGAGGTGGTCCAGGATCTAACAGAAGACTGTGCATTTGACTTAGCTACTACCATGGTCCTACTTCCTTTCACTTGGGAAGAGCTACTCAGTTTGTCCTTGTTTTTCAGGATCTCAACATTTTTGAAGAGAACAGCCAGTTATTCTATAAAATATTCCACAATTTGGATTTATCTGGCATTTTCTCATGATTGGGTTGGGGTCATGCATTTTTGGCAGGAATCCCAGAGAAGTGATTGGTGTCCTTCTCAGTGACTCATCTCAGAAGATGCAGGAATTTGCTGAGTTTAATCACCACTGATGTCATCTCTGGTCACTTGTTTTGGGGTCTTCCAGGCTTCTCCACTGCAAAGTTTTTATTTTCTTTCTTATAATTTATGATCATTCTGTGGTGAAATAGTTTCAGAAACTCAACTACCTTGCTCTTTATCAAACTTCCACCCACTGGTTTCAGCATTCATTGAGGATTCTTGCTTGAATCAATTGTTACTATTTTGGTTACTAAGTGGGGATTTTCTAATTTCATATTTCCTTCTACATTTCATAGTTGAATTCTATAGTGAAGAAAAAACTTTACTTCCACCCACATGTATTTATTTGTGTCAGAATGAACTCATGGATTCCAATTTTATTCAGTGGGTTATAATCTGTTACTATCATTATTTACTCTGAGGCTCAGATTATCCAAGGTTTGGCCAGTGGAAGCCCTTCTGCTTGGCTTCTGTGTATTCTTCACATATCCTCATTTTGGAGTACTTCTTTGTTTTCTGGTGGAAGATATTCCAGGCCCACCTTGTACTTACCATGTCTGAACCTGAAATCATCAATTTCTCCAAGAAGCCCTCAATCCTTTTAGTGGAGAATGTTGGTTAGCATTTAAGATCTGGGCATAAGGTGTACTCACCACCACTGTGGTATGATTGCTTGTAGGTCTTCTCAGCAGAGAGAACTAGGAAATATATGTATGTATACATATCTTTTGCATAAAATAAACCTATCTCTGAATTATATGTTAAAAACCATGAGTTCACGAGGTATTCCACCTCCAATCCAATAGTCCAGGGCTTATTCTGGCTTTCCTACTTCCCATTTTGGTAATTATCTTCTTCAGTGCTGAGAAACCTGACTCCCATCATCCTCAGTATATTTACTTATTTTGGTTGATGCCTTGTATGTAACCATGTCCACATTGGTCACTTCCTCAACACTCCCCATCCTGGCTCCCTCCTAAACACCTCCTGTTCCTTGACCTGGCTTATCTCCTCTTCATCTCCTTCTGTGGTCCTGACCCTACCTCACTGGCTGCCTCCTTGGCTTTCCCCCATACATATTTTTACATAAAATAAAAAATGGAAGCAAAGAAAAGAGCAGAAATTTTAATTTGAACACCACTCTTATATTTACAGAATATTGTCTATCTCTAACTTGTGGTTCTTAAAAACCTTTAGCAAACAAGGTTAATCTAAATCTGGAGGGTAAAAGGATTGGGATGGAGTGGGAATGGGGGTTTGAAAGTGTTCTCCAGGAGATTCCCTTTAAGTGACCCCCCTGTCCCCAAATGATAACCACTTCTTTAGATGAAAAGTCTGCTTTCAAAAGTTTTTCATCTGGGCACCTGGGTAGTTCAGTCAGTTAAATGTCCAACTCTTGATTTTGGTTCAGGTCTGATCACCCAGTTCGTGGGTTCAAGCCCCATGTCAGATTCCACACTGGCAGTGTGGAGCCTCCTTGGGATTCTCTTTCTGTCCCTCTCTCTCTGACCCTCCTCTGTGCGCTCTCGCTCTCTCTCTCTCTCTCTCTCTCTCTCTCAAAATAAATAAATAAATGTTAAAAATAAAAGTTTCCCATATACTGCTGAAACGAAAGTAAATATCTGTATTTTTTGGATCCTATGACAATGATTATAAAATTTGTCATAGATTTAACATTAGCTTTTTCAGTGGAAAAATTCCCTTTACCTGAAATGTATGTATTAGACAAGATGGACTAGGTTATGAGGCAGTAACAAATAAACCCTACATTTACTACTTAACAATGGTTTATTTTTCTTTAATTTCTCAGTTGAATGCAGGTTGGGCAGCTTCCTTCCTCTTAGAGCTATGTGATCAACAGTACATGACCTCCAAGGTCAAGGGAACAGAAAGCTGAAGAAGATTCACAAGGTTTTAACTGCTTCAACTGAAAATGACAATATTTTAGCTCCTCTTTTGCAGGCTCAGAATAACTGCAAGGAAGCTGGGGGATGCAGAGAATCCCATGGGTAGTTAGTGAGCACCAACAATCCTTACAGACTGTATTATTCCTTAATTTCAAATGTCTTAAGATGAGGGGGCTAAATATGGCTCAGAATTCAGGAAATATGTTATTACTAGAACACTTTAACTCAAAGAGAAATTATAAACATTAGTTTCAATTATAAATTTAGCAAAATTTTGTTGTAGCTTTAAACTTAGAAACTTTAAAAAAAAATTGCACATATTTTACTTTGTTTTGTTTTCTTCAACCAACATTTCACTCATAAGTTGATAAACTCATGCTCAGCATATTGACCAGGCTGGATTTTTTTGCAAAAATTGTGCATGCTTTTGGTGAAATATCTGCCTTCTTGCAAGCAAAATATTCCTCTTTGCAGACATTCAGAGCTATGTAAAGACTGTTTCTCAGGCCATGTGTCTTTGTGTTAGGCATGCTATCATAACGACTCCCTTTTAAAGAGCTTGCTTTGTAAAGTGGACATCAAATGACCTAATTCCACTGGAATTTTAGTTGATTTGAGAAGCAAATGTTGGGATTTAGCTAGAAATTGTCATGAAGTTGCTCTCATAGATATCACTGAGTAAATCAAGCCCAAATGTGGTTACCAATAAGCATTCTAAGTCACAAATTGCTTCCCTCTATTGGTAACCTTTCTATGCACCACTCTCTGAAGGCCTGAGTCACTGCCTGGGCAACTCTTAGAGAACTCCATGTAGACACTGAGAACAGATAACACATTTTTATAAGTCAGTGAATCAATGTCAGTTGTAGCTGAGGGCATGTCAGGGCTGTAGAAACAGTATAAAATTATACAGGGTGTGAAACAGGCATGGAACAATAGAGAGGCCATGTGTTTTTATATTGGTGATTAATAAGAAAAATGCATGCTTTATTTATCCTGGGGTCAAGCCAGTTTGTGGGCAGTACATGGGTGTGTGAGGCTGTTTGTAGTGAAAAGCAGCATGGAGGGGAGGTGTGTAGGAATTACCTTCTTCCTCTGACCACGTAAGGTAGCCTTCCTGCAAGGAAGTCAGTCCATTTGCATCTCTGCTTTATCTCCTCCTTTCAGGGTGGTCATAAACATGGGAAACATGTTTCCCAAAACATGCCTAGATTGATAGTGTCATGTACTCTAACACTATGCTCAAAAAATTATTTTGCCCAGAATGTCAAAGGCAGAGGGAACACTTTGGCACAAACACTTGTATAAACAACACTAAGGAAGGAGGGTCCTTCACCAAAGTCAATGTCTGTATTGTCTTTCATTAGACAACAAAGAACATTCATGCCCATTGTCTCCTGAATTCCTCTCAATATCCCTGTAAAGGAAAGAGGTCAGGGTCCTTATCCCCTACCAAGTAAGGAAACAAAAAAAAAAAAAAATTAAGGGATCAGCTTACAATCAGACAACTAGTAGATGCCAAGACTTGTAGCCAGGTGTTTGCACTTCAAAGCTTTTATACCATTTTAGGTCACTATGCTCAGACTTCCATACTCTGTCACAAAATTAAATGTCTTCAGAATTTGGGTAAGGATAGCAGGTGACGGAGGGCAGCTGAAAGCTGGCTCAGACCTCCCTGGGAGTGGGGGATACTGGAGAGAGTCTATAATAACTCCAGGTGCCCACATTCACTCCCCTCCTCGGATTCTTGCCTTGTGCAATACAGACCCAGTGTTGGATGTTCTTATGGCTTTCAGAAGAGCCAGACACCCAAAATCTTAAAAGCTTTCTATTTTTAAGTATGTTGGCAACTAATTTGACTTTTTTTTTTAAATCACACACCTGTGAACTGAATTTGATTTTTAGATTGTGACCACTACCTTGGAGCATCTCTGGGCAGAGAGTTAGAGCAAGGATGGATGGAAGGCAAGTAGGGTACAGGAGACCCTAAAAGAAATAACAAAACATGGAGATCTCTTTGGGAAGGGAGAGATCTGTAACAAGGTTGAAGCAAAGGAAATGATCAAAATGGGAGTAATTCCCATTTTTTTTTCTCTGAAAAAAGGGAACCCCAGGAAAGACTTGTGGTACGGAGCCTCATAAGAAGAGCCTGCTTTTCAGTTCAGCTAATGGAAACAAGTTGCTAATGATGAAGAAAGATAAAGAAATAAATGCTGAGTAAGTCTGTGTAAACAGACTTAAGAATTTTGTACATTTAAGATGCCAGAGAGGTGGTAAATAACCATAAAAATTTCAAGCTCCATTAAACACTTGCTATATTTGTAAGCACTGATCAGGTACTTACCATAATTATGTCCATGTTAGAATGGGGAAACAGAGTCACTAGTTGGTTAGCTAACTTGCCTGAGGTTACCCATGAAAGTTGTGGCACCTGCTAGAGCCTAACTCCACACTCATGCTTGTAGCTACTTTGGTATTATACACTCAGATCTGAGGGAATAGAATGTTCTCAGGACTGGATATGAATAGATCAGAAGGACTGACACAGAGGTAGTGATGGCCTCCTTCTCCAGAAAATCCCAGAATTCTTGGTGGGATTCTTGTCTAGACATGATTCTCTAATCTAATCTGTTATAGACAGACTTGACCAAAGACACAGTGATATGGATTTTATTAATGTCTAATCACCCGTCAATTCACTACTGAGTATTTTCAGAAGACTTGTTAAATATCAGCAAGTATAAATCATGGTTCTTGCCCTTAAGGAAATCAGGGAGACAAGATTTATGCTACAGAAACAAGAACAAACAGTACAATCTCCACTTTCGTGTCCATCCAAGATGGATGAGGAGGTAACACATAGGCCAGGAGACACCAGCCTGATCTTCTACAACCAGAGTTTAGGGAGCAACTACTCTTTCGAGTTTCTTAAAGAAATATCAAATTCTGGAAAATAAGTTTCAGATGAGGAACTTCCTCACTTCTATCAGTTGGAGGAACAGAAGCATACCAGTGAGCGGAGGGAAACAAACATGAAAGTTCTCAGTCTCCTTCATCCTTGACACCTTTGTCAAGCTTCAGACAAGGCTTCTGGTTCTTACAGTTTTCTGGCTGTGCAGCTGCTGATGCAGTGTGTTTTAACTCTCTTCAGCAACACCCGCAGGGCTCATTTCAGATGGAATAGATTAAACTAGAGAGCAAGAGAGAGTTTTGAAGAAAATATAATATTCCAGAAAAGCACGTCTTCAAGTTTCATAATCACAGACTAAAAGAAACACATGTATAAGACTTGTGTGATGTTTCACTAGCCAGGCAGTTAGTTCAAAACAGAACAGGTCTGAGCATGCTGTCATAAGCACATGCTCTTTATCAATTCCAGGGCTATAAATTAATAATTTACAATGATTTATCTAACTTAATTTACACAACTCCCTCAGAAGTCTATCTAAAACATTCCCTAACCCTATTATCTTAACAGTGCCTTCGTTGGTAAAGGATATAATGAAAGACCTTAAAGCAATAAATTAAAAGAATAAAGTTTCTCCTACATGTAAAGAAGAAAGTAGGACAGTTTGAATCTTGTCCTGGTAAATGCTGAAGACTGATCATGTGACAATGAACAAATCAATTCTTTTCTCAGAGCTTCGGTTTTCTTGATGTGAATTCAGTAAGAATAACAAATACTTCACTCTGTTGTTGAAACCACTGGTCATCAGACAGAGCATATGAGTTCTTGGGAATTTCAAGTGCCATCAAAATATAGATATTGGAAAGATATTAGCTGGCACCTCAAAGATTGTACCTCATGTTGATAATTTAAATAAGTAGTTTTCCTTGTCATTTGCTGAAATACTCTAAGGTACCGCTTTTTATTGACTGGAAGCCTGGAACAGGAGCTGCAGATTCCAGGGTTCCTATCAAGTGAGAGCCACTCTGCTTCCACATGAGGAGATGCATGCATTCTCAGCTATAGATGGACAGAACAGTGACCTCCTTTACAGGAAGCACAAAGCTGATTTGAGGAACTTTCTTCATCAAAGTGAAAAGCACATGGTGATTAACCTGCTTATTTATAGCCATAAGAACAGACAAGTATTAATTTCTAGAAAATGGAGTGCTTATTAAGCAGGCCATTCTGAAGAAAAATCTCCACACTATTCACTGTGTATGAGTCTGATGTGTGTGGTATGTGGTGTGTGTGTGTGTGTGTGTGTGTGTGTGTGTGTGTGTTTCTGGTATGTTGGTATTGCAGGTGGTGTGTATGTGGCATGTGGTATGTGTGTGTGGTGTGTATGCATGCATGTGTATATGGTTTGTGTGTGTGTGTGTGTGTGTGTGTGGTATGGGTATGTGTGGTATGTAGTATGTGTAGTATGTGTGATATGTGTGTGGTATATGATGTGAGTGTGTGGAGTGTGTATGTGTGGGGTGTGGTATGTATGTGGGGGATGTGTGTGTGGCACATATGTGGGTGACTTATCAAGTTGTCAGCATATCAATGAACAGACATCCTTCTTTCATCAGGGTTCAATAAATGGTGAAAGCTGAAAGAGCAGTGAGGAAAAATAACAGAAGGTGAAACCAATACAAGCAAACAAACGTTGACTCACTGTTGAAAATTGTCTCCAAACATAACATTCTTGAAAAAAATAAATAACTCAAGCTGATAGTGAAATCATCAGAAATACCAAAATAGACCTTTTTTTTTTTAATTTTTTTTTAACGTTTATTTATTTTTGGGACAGAGAGAGACAGAGCATGAACGGGGGAGGGGCAGAGAGAGAGGGAGACACAGAATCGGAAACAGGCTCCAGGCTCTCAGCCATCAGCCCAGAGCCTGACGCGGGGCTCGAACTCACGGACCACGAGATCGTGACCTGAGCTGAAGTCGGACGCTTAACCGACTGCGCCACCCAGGCGCCCCAAAATAGACCTTTTTTGATAGGATATAATTTCTTGAATTATTTTTATTTTAGTGCTACTTATATACAATATAATTCTGAAAAGTGCTTTACCAAGTACTAGGAAGGCACAACTAGTCATCCAATCTCCCCCCCTCTTTCTAAATTCAGAGTTATCCTTATTAGAGTTTTTTTTTTCCTTTTCCATTAAAAAAAGTCTACAAAAATGGTTGATATTTTGTGTTATTGCGAAGATATAGTTTGTAATTATGTTTGTTGTCCTCAGTGTAGGAAATGAAACATACTTGAGTTTTCAAGATGAAAAAGGGATTTATACTGAGGCTCTGTGTGTACAGAACTGGAGGGAACAGACACCAAGAACCAAAGTAAGCAGTTCCTCTATTTCTTCTCTCTCACTTTTCCTGATCGCCCGGCAGGTAGCAGTTTCCATTATCTTCCTCTTTCTCTCTCAATCCTGATCCGTGTGTGTGTGTGTGTGTGTGTGTGTGTGTGTATGCATTCAATAAATTCCCCCCTGTAGACAGCAGACTATCTTCCACCTGGGCACAAAACCTCTTCAAAAATGAATGAAAGTAGCTTTAACTGCATTTCCTAACATCCAGCAGATTAACCAAATCATTAATTTCCAAATACTTGTTTAGCATTTCACAGGGAATTTTTAAATGCTTATCCTAATAGGATGGTTAAGATGGAGCTTCTTTACTTTTATTGGCTAATGTTCTTAGACAACAATATTGAGCCATCCCTGATCTCCCTGAAAGATCAAAATAACATGACTCTCCCCAGATAATTGATCAACTAAGACTGTCATCACAGTTAGCTTAATACTGACTTTGATGTATTATCAGTGGCCCCATCTATAATAATTAAACTAGGGTTAAATGTTACGAGTTACATCATCCCTCCACTAAGATGGCAGTGACTGCAGTTTTCTTGTTTTCCATCTTTCACAAGATAAATCACCCACAATCCTTTGGCTCAAGCTCTGGATTGAAGCCCCTCAGCTGTATGTAGTAGACAGGTGGACAGTGACATAGACCTCAGTGCTGTGACCTCTCCTTAGAACAGAGCTGATCTTCCCAAATGCCTGTTTCAAACTGGACCAGCTTTGAAATTCTTAAAATTTAAAATCACATTTCAGAGCTCTCTAAACGGTGTTTCACATCTTCTAGATTCCTACAGAGGATGGGCCCGAGTCTGACTTGTCATTGATTCCCTCCATTTGCATGTCTCTGATGTGGGGTAGCTATGCCTTCTATGGTTTTGCTTGTAAATCTTCCATATGATAAGCTGGGCATTGGCAGGTGTTTTCAGGACTTGTCTTTGCAGTGTTATATGACTATATGCTGTCGTTTCCAAAGGGCACCACTTATCAGTAGACTACTTCGGCTCAGGTCCTCTTGTTTCCAGCTTGTCCTCACTGGTGTCCTTGCTATGTCTGCTGCCAAAGCCTCCATGACCAGGTAAAACTAGTCATCATGCCCTCTCCACTTCCTTTCCTGTACTTATCTCTAAGATTCTTGAAGCTACACAGATTTTCTTCAGGGTAACCCACTAAGGCTGCATCAGTTTTAGCACTGGATCACTACATCCTAGGAACCCCTCACCTTGATGCTGCTTCCCTGTGCTGCTGGTGAACATGCCTCATTGAATCAAATCACTCCTAACAGCCATGGGAAATAGTAGGCAGTAGGCTGACCTCTAGAAATTACCAATCTCAGAAACAGAGAACCAGAACTGGAACCAGAAAAAAAAATCAGAAACCAAAGGAAATAGCTGCTATTCCTTTTTCTAATGAACCGAGGGGTCTCAAACTCTGCTGAACTAGAAATCTAATTCATGAGGACTTTGCATATTCTAACCCAGTGCCTTTGAAGAGCTTAGGAAGTCCATCTTACTGTGATATTTCCAGGTCTTCCTATAATAAAAGCAAACAAATCCCAAACCACACAATATTTGCTTAATGTTTCACTTGTACCTCAGAGCCATTGATCTAATCTGCTGGGTGCCAATATGAAGAGGGTGAATACCCAAAGCCTACTTTCAGGGTATCTGCAGGCTGGCAAAGTCTTAGAGCAGGTCTGTGAACAACAGAGAAGGGCAGGCCATGGGGCCACATCAATGTGACAGACAGTATCACAAGAATTCAGAAGGGGCCAGGATCTCTTTCCCAGGCATGAAAAAGTGATATTTGATCAGAGCCTTGATAGATAATAATGTTGATGAGTTCAGAGAGATGAAGAACAACATTTCAGGTGGAAGAAATATGTGCAAATAGCAAGAGTGCACATTCAAGCAGGCTTCAGCCCAGTACACAGTAAGCATTCAGTAACTTCTGTATTGTTGAATGGGGATATAAATATCTGCAAATAAGCAACTGCTGTGTCAAAGCTTTCAGTTTCTGTTACTTGAGCCTGGGAAAAGAGAAGGCATGAAAAAGAGTAAAATGGGATTTTATTCAGGGAAGCCATCTTTAAACCTTACCCACGTTACAGCAGCGATTCAGCAGCAGCTCAGCAGAGCCTTTGTTTGAAATCAGACATTATACTTTCATTCCCTTGTACATTTCTGAGTAGACTTCTGTGTTTTCCATGAGAAATGTACTGCTATCCTCCTGGCAGAAGAACGCTCAGGAGTTACCCTAGGTCATGTGGCAATAGGGGTTGCAACACTGAACCATTTGTTCCAAGCACTAAGAGCCCTGAAGATATGGCCTCACCATCCAATTACTGGCATGACTGGGGAAGGCAATTACCATTTACTTGGCCCTCATTAAGTTAAATCCACAATTGCCACATGGCACAGCATCTCCATGTGTAACCTAAACTCATCAGTGGCCAAAAAGGGTGTGGTCTGGGAGAAGGGTGGGAGTGGAAAGGAGCCAAGAGTTAGGTTACTATGGTGATTTTCCTCACTAGGTTCATTACTTAAAACGGTTCTAGGAGCCAACACATACCTCTCAGCCGCTACAAAGCCTGATGTGGCTAGCACTGGTGGTTTGGGTATTCCCCAGCTGAAGAAGTTGTAGCAATATCAGGCTAAAAAACATACAGTGGGAAAAATTAAACAACATTAGAACTAGAAGAGACCATAAAGTTGATATAAGGTAAAAGTTCCCAACATGTATGCTCTAGATCTTGGGGACATCAGGGCAAAACTGAATTATTAAAAGAGGCCCCCAGATCCCTAGGTGTAGAAAGAAAAGACATCTATTGGGAACCACCTATGTGATCTAATCTCACATTTTAGCTGATGAGGCTGGAGACAGAAGTAATTTGTCTGTGTCTGTAAAGCTGATTTGTAGGGGAATTTGTACTAGATCCATGTTTCCTGATTTCTACTTTTTCCTCTTCACCCCACTTGCTTATGTCCTCCCACACATGTTTGGGCAGATTAACCTTTCCCACTGGGATTGAAAATTGAAAATGAAGCCCATGATCTATAAGCACAGGGAACTCAGACCTGAAGATGAGAACCTGTGATATCCAACATGAGGCAGTGGCTTTAATGTCATGGAATTATCTCTACCAGGAGAATGGACTTTATCTCCTTGAAGTAGGTTCTTCAGGGCAAATGTGAGAAAGCCTCAGTCTGTCTTATGCCTTACAGACTGCTTACTGCTTGTATAGTGCTCATTACTAAAGGATATTCCATAAAAATGGGCAGAACACTCCCCTACCCGACCCATCACACTGATAGATAAAGAGAGGAGAAAGTCACTGTAGAGATAACCCCAAAAACCCCGGCTTCATCTTGAATAAAGATACCAAATTAAAGTGAAGAGTGAGGACAAAATATCTACATTTGGACTACAACTTCCCAAGCAGCCAGATTGACCAGGAGAGTGATATGCTCTGTGCTTTCCTAAGACGTCTGTCCTGGGAACGTAAGGTCTAGAAAAATCATCCCAGGATCCTGTAGACTCATCCTCTGCTTAGACAAGTACTTTTCCACCTGCTGAAATGTGCATTCATGCCAAATATCAATTTGGTCCTGAAGGACGACATCAGTTGCCGAAAAAAAGAGCATATAGCCTTAGAGCATGTGTGGGCAGGACTTGGGTGGTCCCAGCATTTCCTTTAGTCACCTAAAAACCCTGTGTGACAGTAAATCACGACCTAGTTGTAAAGCATCTTGAATATCCTCACCCCACCTCCTGCCATTACAGTCCAGCTACTTGACAGTGCTCACTTCAGGTGGTGCCTGGAAATTACCTAAGGAGCCTTTGAAAACTGGTCTGATCTGGACCTCAGTAGATTGCACAGGGATTCTGGTTTCACCTGAGGTAGGACCTGAGTACTGGTATCCTTAAAACTTTGGTTTTAATGTGTAGCCAGGTGTGAGAACCACTGAGCTAGATGGAGACATGCTAGGAAGATACAAATCATCTAAAGATACTGCTGCTGGTGACAGTGGTTGCCATCTTTCCTGGCTACATCAGAACAATCTCCCGGTATTTCCTTCCCAGGGAAATGTCTGAATTTATCTAATAATAATGATAATAATAATGAAATATATTACCACTACCTCAACAGCAGCTACCATTTCTTCTTACGTGTGTCACATAATAAGCTAATTATATTGTACACATTTTTTTTCAGTCAATCATTGCAGCTACCCAGTGAAACAGGTGTTATTGTCTCCATGGCATAAATAAAACAAGCACAATGAGGCTCTAAGTTAGTGCCAGAGGAGCAAGGGTTAGCTCAAGCTTCTCCCAAAGGCTGCATGTAATAACCCCTGCACCCACAGGCAAGGCTTCCTCAACCCCCTCTTTCACATCTCTTATTTTAAAGTTTCTTTCCTCAGAGGGATTATGAGAAACCCAGATAAAAGAAATAAGTACCAGCCAACCAAATTTTCTTGGGATTGAAACAACGTCAACAGAGTAGCAGTGGGAAGGCTAATGAGGTAGAGTGTGAATAGTGGAATCTGTATAAAAAGAGGCTCTATCTTTTTCAAGTAAATATAGTAACTCCTGTGAAGTGCTCAAGTATTTTTGTGGAGAAGTTCTACCCATCCTGACTGAAGGCTCCTACCCCAGCCCCTCTGAGAGAAAGTTCACCTTTGGAACACCCTCTGACCATAGGGAGAGATTTCACCTTGTCCCTGCCCTTCCTCACACTAAGCCTGCCTCCCATCCCTGTCTGGCTCCCCTGACCACCCTCGCACCATGGGCACAACCCTCCCTCTCACTGAGGTCTCTGCCAGCCCCTGGGATTCCCGTTCCAGCTGATGATCTGCTATGGTGGCACCTTGCCCTGGGTAGAACCTGATGTCTATCTTTCTTGAGACCTGTGAGATCCCAAGTTTCACATTCTTTGATTGACAAGGGGCCTGGGTCCTGCAGCAGCCCAGTCCTTCGTTCCAGTTCAGGGAGCACTCTCACCCATTCCTCTTCCTCCCTCCCATACTTCTCTGCTCCTTTATCTGCTTCCATATGCACTTTCAGTCTCCTCTGGGTTTGTTTGAGGCCACCACCTCCAGCACCAAATGAAAAATATCTTCCTGTCCTCCTGACCCTTCCTTCTGCTAGAAACATGCCTAGGTATGACCATCTTCAATCTTCCAGCAGACAACCTTCCAGCTTAACTATGGTGCTGAAATTTTAGTGTTCATAAAAACCACCCCTGAACTCCTCTAGAATGAAATTCTGTATACAATGTGCTCTTGGTTTTGGGAATATATTCCCATGATTCATCGCTTACATACAACACCCAGTGCTCATCCAACAAATGCTCATCACCTATCTTCCTGTCCCCCCCACAACCCTCATCAACCCTCAGTTTATTCTTTGTATTTAAGAATCTCTTATGGTTTTCCTTCCTCTCTATTTGAAACTATTTTTCCCCTTCCCTTTCCCCATGGTCTTCTGTTAAGTTTCTCAAATTACACATATGAGTGAAAACATACTGTATGTTAGCTAACTTGACAATAAATTATATTTAAAAATAAATAAATAAATAAATAAAAATAAAGTTGATCTATCACCCCCCAAAAATGATTTCCTTTTTCTGCCCCTTTTCTGCCTTTAAAAACCTTTTCTATAGCTCGATAGAGCTCCTTTCTTTCACTAAATGGAATGCTGCCTAATTCATGAATCATTGAATAAAGCCAGTTTGATCTTTAAATTTAAGAAAAAATGAAATTCTGATCTCATCACCCTATAGTGTCTAACTCAATACATCTGGTATAGCCCCAAGAATCTTACTGAATATTCCAGATGATTCTGATGTGGTGGATTCAAGGATCACACTTTGAGAAATAATTTCCCAAAGCCACCACCCCAAATCTACGACCTTTTTCTAAAAAGAAATGCATCCTTGTGATCTCTGCTTCTTCCTCTTATCTCTTCCCTATAATCTGGTATTCCTGTCCCTCTTTCAGTCTTCACTGAACTGATCCCTGGTTGATGAAGCAGTGACCTCATGCTTAGCAAATCAATGACCTAGCATTTGCATCTCATTTTCCTTACCCTGTCTCTGGTGTTTGGAGGGGCCACTTACCCACTTACCCACTTCTTAGAACTTGCAATCTTTATCTCTGTGTGTGTGTGTGTATTAAAATATACACAACATAAAATTTACCCTTTTGACACGTTTAAGTGTTCATGAAGTGAACACTGAAGGTAGCATTAAGTATATTCATAATGTTCAGTTCTCTTTAATAACTACACACTGTTCTTTTCTCTCAAATTCTTATCCAGAAAAATTCTTTGCTATAGCCTCTTCCTCCTCCTGGTCCCTAAATTCCTGCCCTCAGTCCTGACCCCCAAAACTTTCTACACTGGCTCTCTCAATTCTTTCTCCTCTATATCTGTTATTTCTAACTGGTGAACACCCAAATGTTTCTCTCTAGATTTGGTCTCCTTCCTGGACGCTAAATGCACATTTTGCACTGCTTGCTGAACTTCTTTAGTTTGGTACCCAATAGGCATCTCAGATTCGACATTGCCAAACTGATTTAATCACTGTCCTGTAACACACTTCCTGGTTTATGCAATGGCATCACCATGTTTCAATTACTTCAACACAAGCCTGGGAATAAATTGTAAACCTTTCCAGTACCTTAGCCTATTGACCTACACAAGTAATTGAAATATCCTATTGATTATACCTTTAAAAATATTTATGTCCATGTACCTATTAGGAATTTTCTATAGTTTGAGTATATTTGGGATACTGTGGTGAATAGGGCTCATAAGCTTACTAGCTAATTGGGGAGACCGTGACCATAGAGTCTCATGGGAATTACAGACAAGCAAACCCCTGAATCATACCTAGGATACCAGGTTCCATGAGCACACAGAAGAACAAGCATCCCTGGCTGCATATTAGTACCAGAGGAACTTTTGGAAAATACCAGTAGTTTCATCTTAGGTTAATTACACCTCCTGTTCATTTCATCTGCCTAAAATTGGTCTAATACATACAAACCATTTTAAAAATATAATTTATTGACAAATTAGTTTCCATACAACACCCAGTGCTCATCCCAACAAGTGCCCTCCTCAATGCCCATCACCCACTTTTCCCTCTCCTCCACCCACATCAAACCTCAGTTTGTTCTCTGTATCCAAGAGTCTCTTATGGTTTGCCTCCCTTCCTCTCTGTAACATTTTCCCCCTTCCCCTCCTCCATGGTCTTCTGTTAAATTTCTCAGGATCCACATATGAGTGAAAACATATGTATCTGTCTTTCTGCCTGACTTATTTCACTTCACATAATACTCTCCAGTTCCATCCACATTGCTACAAATGGCCAGATTTAATTCTTTCTCATTGCCAAATAGTATTCCATTGTATATACAAACCACATCTTCTTTTATCCATTCGTCAGTTGATGGACATTTAGGCTCTTTCCATAATTTGGCTATTGTTGAAAGTGCTACTAAAAACATTGGTGTACATTTGCCCCTATGCATCAGCACTCCTGTATCCCTTGGGTAAATTCTTAGTAGTGCTATTGCTGGGTAATAGGGTAGTTCTATTTTCAATTTTTTAAGGAACCTCCACACTGTTTTCCAGAGTGACTGCACCAGTTTGCATTCGCACCAACAGTGCAAGAGGGTTCCTGTTTCTCCACATACTTGCCAGCATCTATAGTCTCCTGATTTGTTTATTTTAATCACTCTGACCAGCATGAGGTCATACCAACTATTTTTAACAGTAGTAGAAAGGTATTTAAAAAGAAAATACCATACCAATGAAATCACATGATTTCTGAGACTTTGTTTTCTAAGAATCCAGGAAAAGGGAGAAGTAGATGGAATATAGGTAAAACAAGATTGATCAAAAGTTCATCACCCTGCAAGGGAGTTG
The DNA here is from genome assembly GCF_018350155.1 of Leopardus geoffroyi. Classification (NCBI taxonomy): domain Eukaryota; kingdom Metazoa; phylum Chordata; class Mammalia; order Carnivora; family Felidae; genus Leopardus; species Leopardus geoffroyi. Next base: position 27,671,628 of record NC_059332.1, on the reverse strand, counting down.
ATTATGCTATTTTCTATTTCAGATAAGTCTGAGATTGTCCATTATACATTTTTTTAAAGAGTGTGTGTGTGTGTGTGTGTGTGTGTGTGTGTGTGTGTGTAATGAGTAGAAGTTACAGAAAGCAAGTGATTAAAAATACTTTGAATAAAGGGGCGCCTGGGTGGCGCAGTCGGTTAAGCGTCAGACTTCAGCCAGGTCACGATCTCGCGGTCGGTGAGTTCGAGCCCCGCGTCAGGCTCTGGGCTGATGGCTCAGAGCCTGGAGCCTGTTTCCGATTCTGTGTCTCCCTCTCTCTCTGCCCCTCCCCCGTTCATGCTCTGTCTCTCTCTGTCCCAAAAATAAATAAACGTTGAAAAAAAATTTAAAAAAATAAATAAATAAATAAAAAATACTTTGAATAAAGAAAATATATGAATGGGCACTTTTCAGGCAGAGAGCATTAGTATCTTTTTAATTCCTGCTCCCAGAAACCAGCTTCATTCAGGCCTGTACTGTCTTTCTCCTGGGTTGTTACATTATCCACCTATTATAAACTGAATGCTTGTGTCCAGCCCCTAAATTCATGTGTTGAAACCCTGTCCCCTAGTATGATGATACTAAGAGGTGAGGCCTTTGAGAGGTGATGGAGGGATTAATGATATTATGAGAATGGGGCCCTCCTAAAGAGGATTTACTGCCCTTCTAAGAGTCAAGCAAGACTCTTGCTTCCTTCCCCTTTTTGCTTTCTGCCACGTTAAGGCTACAAGAAAGTGGCAGTCTGTAACCTAGACAAGGGCTCTCAACAGTACTTGGTCATGCTGGCATGCTGATTTTGGACATCTAGTCTCCTGAACCATGAGAAATAAATTTATTGTATATATAAAACATCCAATCTATGGTTCTTTGTTATAATAGCTAAAACTAACAACTTCTAACTGTCTTTCTATCTCCATTTGTTCTCCTTTATTCAATAAATATTTATTAAGAGCCTTTTATGTACTACTCACTATTCCTAACATTGGGAACACAGCCATTTACAAAAAAAAAAAAAGACAAATCTTCTGTCTCAGAATATTTACACTACATAGGAGGACAGAAATAAGTAAACTTGTTTTTAACTGAAGTATAATTGACATTATAATATCCTATTAGTTTTAGGTGTATATACCATATAGGTACATAGTCTTATTATGTCAGGTCCTAGTATTCTGATATGATAGTATCAGTGGTGGAAGCTATGTGTTTGCATGAGTGATTTTCTATCTCCTCTAGGCCTGCAAGTGTCTTTGAGAATGGGCTGGTTATTCCCCCTTTATCTCCTTCTGGAAGGAGATGGTGAGCACTCGTTCCCTTTCAGATGGGCTAAGTGCTATACCAAACCTCAGGCATGGAGAGCTTGCAGAACAAAGCTTCTGGGAAATAGAGAAGGTGCTAGCATCAGCTGAGGAAATATGCAATGAGGCAGCCCACTGACTTAACAAGGCATTCTTAGCTCTGAGGCTGCTTTCAGAATCACATTAGATGGAGAAGAAGATGACTGGATACTCATTGCCCAACTTCTATGGCTCAGACTGATGGTTGGTTAGGGAGACCAGTGTCCCAGCATGTCCCAGACTTGGGGATTCCCTAGGATGTGGGGCTTTTAGTAATAATGTGAGGATATTTCCAAGCAAATGAGGACAGATGGGCACACTAGTGTAGGGCTGTGCCATTAGGGCTGAAGCATTTCTTTCCAAAGGAACATTCTAGTATATAATATGGTGTATGGCGATGTTTAAAATGACATGATACAAATAGGCAAATTATCTTTAATCAGTTGATGTCCTCCCCCAATGTGGTCTTTATGAACCAATGGCAGACATAAGCCTGTGTTGATGTGAACATAGGAAGAGTCCCCACCTTGCCTTCTGCCAGGATTTATCACCCACTGTTTAAAGTCTGAGGAGTCCTTCTCTGTGTGGTATGTAACTTTAAGAATCCCCTAAGTTGTTTAGACTTTGATATGACTAAAGAAACTTGTTAAATTGATATCTCACTGTTTCAGTAACCAGGTTTTTAGACTAAATGAGAGCACTAGTATTAGTACTTTTTGGGGTACCCAGGTGTCTTCTGAGAAGTGCCTCACTGGTAGCAGGGATAGTCTTTACTTTCCTGGGAATCACAGTCTCACAGACGATTGCACAAATAGTGGATGTTGGCTCATGACTGGCTAATTTATTTCTCCCTCCCCACAATGTGAAGTTTAGCCAAGGAATATCTATCTAGTTGGCTATGGAGACCGTATTTATTCAATTATGACTGTTCTGTCAAGGGGCTAGTTAATAAAGAATTAAGATCTTTCTATGCATTTGATTCTCTTTGAGGTATGGGGATTCCAGAATGAGATGCTTTCTTTGAGGACGCCCATTTGGAACCACCACACCAGCAAGTAAGCAGAGAAGGATGCTCTGCAAAGAAATGCTGGAAACTGTAGAAGTCTCCATGTCAAACCAGATATGAGACACCTGGGTTCAGGAAGGAGGAAAGAAAAGAATGAGCATGACCACATCCATGCCCCATTTCTGGTTCTATACCACTTACCCTTAGTCCCAGGAGGTCCCTTGTGTATTTCCAGTACTTGTTTCCTTTTCTATGCCCAGGTAGGATTTTACTCCTTCAACCAGATAAACTCTGAATTTATTTTGCCAATACTCTACAGATGAGGATGAGCTGGTGAATTGGTTTGAATCCTTTCTTCTGTTCCCAGAACATGTTCAGAATGTTTCTTCTTCAATAGTTTTCCAAAGCTTGCTGTGTAATGGTGGTGATTCTCTTGCTTTCCTCTGATTAATGCAGAAGCAAGGAAAAGCAGATTAGGAAAAACACATGCAAAAGTCAGCACTTGTACTTTCTTTTTCTCCTGGTCTCCTAGAATCTTAAACATGTGATACTGCAAAGACGATATGGATACCGTGTGAACATCCAAACACTTATTTACCAAAATTAACAACCGTCAGAGTTCAATCTTAAAATAACTTAGTAACTATTTTTCCCATTAGTCTCTAATTCAGATTATTTTAGTCTATTAGCTAATTTGTTTAAGATTCAAATATATCCATGTGAGCTGGAAAGATTCTTCATGGGCATAATGATCCTAAATTTTCTCCTGGTCTTTTATACTTGAGAAACCTGAAGATTTGGTTTATAGAGGGCATGCTTCTTGTTCCAGAAGTTCATAAAATTTGAACTTAGCCACAAATTTTAGCTATAGCCACAAATAGGAAGGGATTTCAATGAACAATTCATTTGTATGGGTTAACCAGAAAGGTTAACCAGAAAGGCACTTCTGATGGACACAGGATCCCACTTCATGTACCCTTGTCTGCTCTGAGAATCTCTGGGGGAAATATCAGAAATGGATTCAGTGTGGGAAGGTGGGAGGTGGGCAGAGACCATACAAAGTACCCCTGATTCCCTAACCTGTGCAGACTCCCTTCCCTTCTGGCTCTTTGAACCACCCAGGAAGCTCAGGAACCTGGATGTTGAGTAAAACCTGCATCACAGAGTTAGAACCACATTGTACCCTTGATCTTTTAGACCAGAGTCAGCAAACTACAGCCCACAGACCAAATCCAGGTCCCCGACACTGTGTTCAATGTTTTGTAAAATTCTCTTGAAAACAGCCACAATATTTGTTTATGTATTGCGGCTGCTTTGCTGCAACAGCAAAGTTGAGCAGGTGTGACAGAGACAAAACCTAAAATATTTACTATCAGGTCCTTTATAGAAGAGATTTGCCAACCCCTGTTCTCGACCTACAATAAGTAAAAAGCATCAGAACTCTTGCAAGTGTTCTAGTACTTTCTTCTTTATGACTAAGCCTATTTCAGACTGTAAGTTTATGGGAGTGGCAAGATAGGTCATTCTATTTGGAGTTTAAGTGAAATGTTATCAGAAGCCATTCCCTTGATCAACATGGACGGCTTTCTTAGATAAGCTCTAAATTTGTTCTCAGTCTCCCCTAGAGATTTCATAATTTTTTGGGGTGGGTGCAGCCATCGCTCAAGTCTGACACAGCTGCCAATGTCAGGATATCCAGTAAGAGATGTCATCTACAGGCTGCCATGGAGTCAGAGGAGTAAGCTTGCCCCTTCCTCCTCATGGCCTTTGCTTAGTGCATAGTGAAACTAAATCTCTCTGTTGTGAATTGTATTAAGTTCTGTGTGGCATATAAAACAAAAATGTTACAAAGGCCTGCCACCTTCAAGAAGTTTACAATCTTGCTAATATTCCTAATAACTGTGCAGACAGCAAGTAATTACAATTTTCCTCCAAAAGGGGAGATATGAAATAGATAATTAGGTTATAAGCTTATCTGAAACAAGGGATGAAAATGGAGTCATAGAAAAGAGTAAGAAGAAAGCTTTTTTTTTTTTTTTAGCATATATGCTATATGCTATATATAAGGAAGATATTTCCCCAATTGACCAGGATATATTTTACCTAGAATTAAAAGTGTTCCAAGATCAGTGCAATAGAGGTAACTACTTAAACATGCTCTGGGATGAAATGGGGAAAATTGCTGGCAGCTGACAGAGTACAGCTGTTTGATAGATATACACAAGAATTATTCCAAGTTCTATAACTTCTATATAATAGAGGAGCCTTATTCAATCTGGAATTTGCTATCCCCACCTGAGCGATAAGCATAGGCTCCTACTGCACTAAGGCACTCAAGGAGAGAGAACATAAAAAGCTACAGTTTCATGAAAATAGAAATACATTTCTAGGATAGCCAAGCAGAAGTCTTTTGAAAAATGTTTTGAAGACAGAGAATGGCCCTTTAGATATGGAAAAAAAAACACAGCTAACTCAATAGATAAACAGGGAGAAAGCCTCATCACTTAAAGTCTGAACAAGCATTAGAGACAGGAGAACTTAGGATTTGCAAAAATAACTATGAATGCCCTGATAGGAGATGCAGCCACACTGGAGCAGAGCAGAATGGAACATGACATGTAACTTCAGCACACAGCACAGAGCATACGGAGACCAGGAACAGGCAAGGGACCCTTTGAGGCTATGAGTTATTGTCACTCCTTGAGAGGGAACCTAAAAGAAAATATAAGGACCCAACAGCGTGATTTATTGCCCATAATGTATATAATTATAATTAAACCAGTTAAAATATTCTTTTTTGGTAATAAGGATGAAGTTCTTTTTCTTGTTTCTTAAACCTCAGATAGAAGAAAACCTTTATTGCATGGACAGTAGCACCCAGGATCAGATGGCTGGTGCTGGTGAGTTGTGAAGTAATCCTGCAGAAAACTTTCTCAGGCTCAGGCCCATCTGGGGCACCACTGACACACAATTACTGTGTGCAAGGCACCGTCCTTCCCTGAGGCTGTTCACTTTTCTCTCTGAGAATATTCAGGTCTTTATTTTTTTAATGCCTGATGGTCAAGGAAGGGTACGAAGTTTTCATGGATCATATATCTTCTCCTCCATTTTGTTACCTTGAAAGCACCTCCCCAAATAAAGCCAGGACAGCAGACCTAAGTGAAAACTGTAGCCAGTGAGTCCTGGTGGGATTAGCAGCTTTGGGAGCAAAGATTTGTTAAAGAGGTTAGGTTTACTGGTTATTAACCAAAACAATTTAATTAGGTTCAATGATACTGCATGTGGCAAGGCAGGAAATATGTGCTGATAGTTTTAGAACAAAATTGTGCAAAGAGTTTAACAATACATGGATGTTTTGTACAGTCCCTAGGAAGACATTAAGAAAAATTAGACTTATAAACACATTTCCCAAAGCATTAATTGCATTCCAATTTTTCTAGAAAAGATATTATGATTTATATTGATTACAGTTTCTGATGTAGGCTAATATCCTTTCAGGCCGGTTTCTAACAGTTATGAACTCTTAGAAATGTACCTAATGTAGCTAATTGTTCCTCCATAAAATTTACTTAATACTGGCTTAAGAATTTTCACTTTTGATATCTGAAGCTTTTGTTTTTCAGATACGTCAGTCTGTTCTATCCCTCGCTTATAAACACCAAGCACTCTGAGAGCAATAAGGCTGTCTACTGTCAGAAAGCCAGGCCTGCTAATTAGACCACAGGAAATCCTCAGCTCAGCACACTGGACAGGCCCAGAGTGAAGGAGCCCAACCCACTCCTTGGAAAAAATCCAGCAAGTTTTATCGAAGTTCTGCTCCCTATGTTATTTCCATGACACATATATTATATATAACAGAAATGTTTATCCAGCAGGGAATGCAAACCCAATCAAAGGTGCCTTATCTTATATCAAAGCCATGCTAAATTAACAAATAGAAAATATTTCCCCTATGTCCTGATTTAGATAATGCTGATGAAATATAATCAAGAAGTACATGTCATACAACTCCAAAAGAGGAGACACAAACACAGACAATGTATGCATAGGAAAAACATTAAAAGAATAAAGCAAAGGTAAAAGGGGAACTGAGGTTTTTATGAGCATACATTCTTTTAATAATTTTTTTTTCCAAAAAATGAAACCTGCACCTCTATCCCTAACAACTTTCTGACATCACTGCCCAGGAAAGCCACATAGCTCTTAGACTGGATGGGCTTTAGGATTCCTCAGGATGTGGAATCCACTAGCTTTCCTTTCCTATTAGTGCTTTTCCCCTCTTTGCTAATGGATCATAACTATTTATAAACCCACCTGTCTGGTATAAGAGGGTGGGCCACCAATGCTGGGAAGCACAAATTTCCCACACCATCCGACCACCTTGCCACTGCACTCACTGTCCTTGCCCTGACCTCTGCCTGACCACACCTGTAGGAGGTTTACCTGGGGCAGGGGGAGTAGGAAGGAGTAGGTAGGGCTTTGGGTGTCAGTCAACTGGAGCCAGGAAACTTGCAAGGTGCATGATCTGACCCTGAGTCAGCCTGAAGTCTGCTGACCAACACTGTCTGTTCCTTACCTGGCTGCTCCATCCACCCTTCTCACCAACTTCCAGGAAGTACCAAAAAGCAAACATAAACTCTGATATGAACAACTACAAGCTCTTGTTTTAAAATAGTTTGAATGCCTCTCCAGAGTAAGCCTGTTTGAGACCTCCAATATTCTTCAACTGGAGGGGCACAGGTAAGAAAGTTAGGTTCCTCTTTATGTACCTGTTAAAACTGCATCTGTAGCAATTTAAACAGCCAGCACAAATGCCCACGCCAAATCCTCAGGAACCAGTCAGCATGAAGCATCTCAGCTGAGATTTGCAGACCTAGGTTCTTGTGTCATTACCTCAAGTTTCTGTTTCAAACTTTTCGGACTGTGCAACTCTAACACATACTGAGATATAGGAGACTAGGGGAGAGGGAACCACCAAAAAGGGGAAAAGGAACTAATATTTACCTCCACTATCATGAAGAGATTATTCTGCCCTGTACACTTCGATATGGTGATTGCTCAAGTGTTTAACTCTTTTTTTAAATATTGCAAATACCAGTGTGAACCGGTTTTGACAAGGAGTTCGCCTTAAAACTGCTCTGCCATTTGCAACATCTGATCAAGAGATTCCAGCTCCTCAGCTGGTGAAAAGAACCCTCAGTTCATGAAATTATTAAAGTAAGTCTAAATGAAGCTTAATAACACTTAGCACTTCAAAGCACACTGAACATATTATCTAATTAATCACCACCTTACCCCTTCCAGGTATATAAATAACTATTATCCTCACTTTATAGTTGGGATAAATGAAGCAGAGGGTGGCAGTGCAGTTGCCCTGGGCCCCAGATGAAGTCTGCATCTATAGTAAAAGCAAAATCAGGCATTTCTGAGGGCCTTGTCTTTTGGCATATCCACTCGTCTCAATTTTCCTTCCTTCTAGATCTCTGTTAAAACATTTCACATTTGAAAAAAAAACTTCGCGTTTAGAGTTGGAGAGATTTCAAATCTTTTCCTAAATGTGACTGTTTCTGACATAGATACTTTAAAACCAAGGGGGTCCAAACTGATTAAAGTTGTAACAAATTGGAATGCTGGAAAGTTCATGTCATCAACCAAGGAAAGAGGTTAATCTGATTGAATAATGAGTTTCATCTGGATGTGCCTGTGCCATCTGTTGCAAAATGTTTTCCAAATTGTGCAGTGTGAATGCAGGATTTCACAGAATAGGAATATCAACTATTATGACAAAAGTAACATGTTTTTATCCTTCCTAAAAAAAAAAAAGGTAAATCTCTCCCCAATGTTCATATCATATAAAGCAAACACATGGAGACATGACAGAGCAGGATTTAGAAAACTGTACATGCCTCTGAGCAGTAAATTCCCCAAATTCCCCAAATTAGTCTGTAAACTTTTTTAGGCATTGATACTTCTTATGCCAACACCTCATTGTCTCTAAAACCTTCAAGGCATATAACGTCTGATAAAGGGAATAGTTTTCTGATAAAGGAATATTAGAGCAGAAAGTGAAATTTGAGATTGCTGGCTTTAAGCCACAAAGTTGACAGGTAAATCTAGTCAGAGAAATGAAGCAACAAGAATGCAGATTCAGGTCTCCTAATTCTCAAGCCACTGCTTAGATAGAAGGGGATATTGTGTGTATTACTTTGTAATTTTGCAGATGGCAGTTAGAGACAGACCAGCAATAGAACCCAAGGAAATTGACTCCCTGTTCTACATTCTCTTTACGGTACCATACTGGCTCTGCAATTTCTTTAACTTTATTTTGTTTTGCTGTATTTTATTTACTGAATTTTCTATTTCATTTTAGTTGTCTTGATTCAGTGCATTCCCCAGTGCCACCATGAATAAACCATTGCTAGGTGGATAACAATTTCTTATGGGAATAATGATAAAATCAAGGGTTGTATTTTTTTTTTTTTTTAATTTTTTTTTTTCAACGTTTATTTATTTTTGGGACAGAGAGAGACAGAGCATGAGCGGGGGAGGGGCAGAGAGAGAGGAAGACACAGAATCGGAAACAGGCTCCAGGCTCTGAGCCATCAGCCCAGAGCCCGACGCGGGGCTCGAACTCACGGACCGCGAGATCGTGACCTGGCTGAAGTCGGACACTTAACCGACTGCGCCACCCAGGCGCCCCAAGGGTTGTATTTTTAATCAAGAATGTAGCATCAACCAGACCATATATTTGAACAACAACATTCATATGGGCAAAGATTAAACATCCACAAACCTTTAAAACAATTTTCATCTCTCTAAGCCTCAATTACCTCATCTCTAAAATAGGCATAATGGTGGGGTCTATCTCATAATACTGAAGGATTTATAGAGATAATGTTACTAAAACACTCAACAAAGTGCTTCCTTAGCTTTTAGTAAGTGCTCTTAAAGTGCTGGTTTAACTTTCATTAACTGTGAGTTATTTATAGCATCCTTCAGATTTCGTTGCTCATAATCCTCATAACAGTATTAAAAGTTAGGTGCCATTATTATTCTTATTTTTAAAATGAAAAAAATAAATGCCCACGGATGCAAAGTAACTTGGACAAGGCACATAGCCAGTAGGTGACCCAGCTGGTATTTCAATCCAGAGGATTTGACTTCAGAGTCTATAACCTGTTTCACAAATGCAGTTGACATGTAATAAGTAATGTTAATATGATCTCTTCATTTAAATAGAAAAACTGGTATTCGGGTACATGTATTGGGAAAATTATTTTATAAAAGACTTCATTTTACTATAAAGTGAAATACATCAAAATGTAAACCTACTGAGCATGACATTGGTCCCAAAACTAATACTTTGGAGATATATGTACAGTAATTTAGAGGTGCTTTATACTTACATATGACCCATATATGTCATATATATTATAATAATATAAAATCTGGTCTAAGAAAGTTTGAGGTCAAGTTTCCTTTTTTTTCTTCTCAATAAATTTCTTACTCAACATAAATTGTCTAAAACTATTGTGTGAGGTTGGTGTTCCATACTTGTTACTGTAGTTAAGGACATCTGAGCTATTTTTTATTACTGGAAAGCACTGAGTTTTGTTTTTGTTTTTGCTTTTTCTAACATTTATTTTATTTTTGACAGATAGAGAGAGACTGAGCATGAGTGGGAGAGGGAGACACAGAATCCCAAGAAGGCCCCAGGCTCTGAATGGGGCTCAAACTCATGAACTGTGAGATCATGACCTGAGTTGGATGCTTAACTGACTGAGACACCCAGGCACCCCTGATTTTTTTTTTTAATTGTGAGAGATTTAAAGTGTACTTAAAGTAATAGAAAATAAAGGAAAGTGCTCAAACATACCACCACCCAGTTTTGTCAGACTTTTATGTTTGATAAATTTCGACACTATTTAATTAAAACTCTTAGGAAAATAGGGATAGAAAGGAAATTCTTGAATTTAAAATGCATAGCTACACACATTCCACAACTAACAGATTTTGTGTGTTGTTCCTTTTAAAGCTGATAATGCCTACACAAGAATGACCGCTCAGCATCCTGTGTCCACTGTTGCTCTGGGCTTGGAGGACTCAGCTACAGCCAGGGAAAAAATGGAGGAAAGATGCAAAGGAAACCATAAAACTGGAATCACTCCCTTTGTGGTGGTGGCAATGAGTTTTGTTGTTATTTTCTAGTTTAATTGAAAGTTTGCTAGAGAACATGGTCTGTGTAATAATAATTCTTTGATTTTGTTGAGACTTGCATTTGGGGCAAATGTGTGGTCAATTTTAGGCAATGTTCCATTCATACTTGACTAGAATGTGATCTTTTAACTTGGGGGCACAGAACTCCTTATAGTACAGTTGAGATAGTTGATCTTACTAATTGTATAGCTAGACACGGTGTAAAAACTGTTCATTGTGCTCCTAACCCTTTAATTCCTAATCTTTATGAGGGTCCTCTGTGCCCAAAAGACCCAAATTGTCACTGATTGTCCCTGCTTTGAGCCAGGCATCACCAAGAATTATCCTAAACTCAAGCTACATAATCAGAGAATTAATTTGATTGACCCTTTGGGTGCTTGAATTTCTTTTGCAAAGATCCCACTAAGCAGCATGAACCCTCCAGGACTGGGGTGCTTGGCCTCTGGGAGAACAACCTGCTGGGATGGGAGATCTCAGGAGCTCTCACTCAGTTGTTTTCCACACCACAGGTAAATGGCTGCAAAAAGGTCAGGGCAAAAAGTCTTGACTTTCTAAAGATATTATTTACCAGTTCTTTCAACAAATATTAGTTGAGCACCTGCTGTTCTAGTGCCTTGAGGTAAACTGTGATTTCATTCTACCCCCAAAGTAATTCCATGCTTTAGAGGAAGAGGGAGAGAGTAAATGCAAATACTAATTATTTAAATCCCAGGTTGCACTAGTTTAAATGAATCTAAGATTTATGGCTCTTTTATGCCATACAACTGAATCCCAATGCCTCCTGTCATGCCTTTTCTTCTCTTTGCTTCCAATAGTAAATATTTTGTCATAATAAAACGTGACTTTATGAATGGTTTCTCCCCAAATCTCACATCAAGTTGATGGCAGGGTCAGCTTTTCAAACTTCTTTCAACCAAGTGTCTCGTCCCTGGCCCTACCCATGCTTCTCTTTCACATGTGTGCATGTGGGTGTGCACACACACACACACACACACACTTGTCACATCTTGTCATTTATGACCCCCAAACAGATCAGGCATTTTCTTTACGTGTGCTATTTTCTCTGCTACTGTCTCTTTCTATCATCCATTCATTGTAAAATATATTTATTAAGTGCCATAGTTCTAAGCACATCTATGGAATACAAAAGGGAATAAAATCAGCAAAAATTCCTGTCCCAAAGAGCTTCACATTCCAATGACTCATCATCATTATTGCTACCATCTATTGAGCACTTCCTGTATGCTAGACTCTGTTCTAGCTGCTTTACCTATGCATTATCTCTAATTCTCATAATTTCCCTGCAAGATGAATTATTAATCCCATTTAACAGATGAAGAAATTGAATCTCATATAGAATAATGAGTCACCTGATTCCAAAGTCTTCACTGTTTCATACCATGGTGATAATCTTCCAGCTGACCAAAACAAACAGCTTGCTTCTTTGTGAAATCTTTGCTGACCCCCTTTACCCCTGAGCCTCCTACCCATCTTCATGATGTCACTGGGCTTCTGCTATAGTTACCTGCGAGGCATCTGTCTCTCCTGGGTCACTCAAGCTGCAGATCAGAGAATGTTCATCATGGTATTGTCAGTGCTCAGCACAGTACCAGATCACATTAAAATAAGAGATATTGAATTACTAAACAAATGCCTTCTGGCCAACCTTAGTCCTCAAGCATCTTCAGGGAAGCCACCCATCAGAGGTGATGGTAATTGTCTCAAGGTTGTACAAACAGATTGGGAACTTCTTTCCGTATTTGCTCTCGTTCTGCCATTATTCTTCACAATAAGCACCTAAAATGCTGAGTCATGCAGCTGGGTGGAGTATCCTAACCAACTTAAATGAGACAATGTACTTGTGTAAAATCATATATAATAAAAGATGATACAATGTAATAAAAAACAAAGCTGGTATTATTACTGTTGTTTAAGCAAGTTTTTGGCCTTTTAGCTAACAAAGCCCCATAAGCCCCATTAGACAGCTGTTCATTTTGTCTTAAGTACTGCAGTTTTACTCCAAAAACTTTATCTATATTCTTCCTCTATAAAGTCATAAATGAAGTTTAGTTTTCAAAATCAAGATTAATTTTGCTTAGCAAAACACATTTCTAAAATATTTTCCAAACTTAATAACTGATGTTCTAAACTCCGATCTTCTTTTTCTTCAAAGCAATTTGCCCTTTTCTCAGAGAATCACTAGATAAGAAACAATCATGGCAAACATCTTCTATGCTTCATGTGTTCCAGGCACTTGTATAAATGGTTTCCAACTACTATCCTCTTTTAATACTAAACTATGGTTTGGGTACTATTATTATCATTCCCATTGTATGTGTGAGGAGATAACTCAAGATCACTAAGTGGCAGACCCCGGATTTGAATCCAGGAGAGCAAATTCTGGAGTCCACAATTTACTTTTTAATTTCTCAATTAGATGGTTCAAAAATCAAAACAATCTAAAGAGGTATACTGTGAAGAGTCTTGCTCCCACTACAGTCTGCCTGTTTTCTCTTTGCCCACTGACTTCAACTCCAATATGCAGGTAGCACTTTTATTAGTTTCTGGTGTATCCTTTTTGAGTTTTTAATGTGAATGCCAGCACATAAAAATAATATGTTCTCATGTTCCTCCCTTTCTTACACAAAAGGTAGTGTGTTACACACACTTTGCTTTTCTCTGTTAATAATGAGTCTTTGAGATCTTTCCACATCAGTTCATAAATAAGCCTTCTTAACCTTTATACATACATATTTTGTCATATGGGTGTGCCATAGCTTCTTTTTTTTTAATATTTTTATTTATTTTTGAGACACAGAGAGACAGAGCACGAGCAGGGGAAGGGCAGAGAAAGACGGAGACACAGAATCCGAAGCAGGCTCCAGCCTCTGGGTTGTCAGCACAGAGCCCAACGCGGGGCTCGAACTCACACACCGCAAGATCATGACCTGAGCCGAAGTCAGATGCTCAACCGACTGAGCCACCCAGGCGCCCCGCCATAGCTTCTTTAACCAGTTCTGTATTGATGGAAATTAGATTGTTTCAATTTTCATTGCTTCTGCATTGTTGCCTCAAATAATCTTGTTGTCCATCTTTTCCTATACGTTTGGTGTATCTGCAGGGTAAATATCCAGAAGAGGGATTTTCAGGTCAAAAAACAAGTGTTTTTATGATTTTCTTAATATTGACAAATTCCTCTCTATATTCATTGACTAATTTACATATCTTCCTGCAAATGCCTATTTTTTTGAAGCCAACAGAATGTGCTATTAAACGTACTTGAATTTTTGCCCATTTACAGGTGAAAAAAAGATATCTCATTGAATTCGTATTTCTCTTATTACCAATGAGGTTGAACATCTTCTCACATGTTAAGTCTTGTTCATCATGTTTTCTTTTCCATTCTTTTTTCTTGTTTGTATCCCTCACTCACTTTTCCATTGGTTTATTGCCCTTTTTCTTAATGAAATCTTGGATGTTCTTTAAACCATTTTGCTATGCTTTAAACTTCCCAGAAAAGCTGAAGGCAATATTACTAATGTTATTGAAATGTTTTAAGTACAGTTAAAAGACCTCCCTGATTACTTTAAAAAATATATATTTATTTATTTTTGAGAGAGAGAGAGCACCATGAGCAGAGGAGGGAGACAGAGGTTCTGAAGTGGGCTCTGTGCTGACAGCAGAGAGACCAATAGAGGCTTGAACTCACAAACTGAACTGCAAGATCATGACCTGAGCCAAAGTCAGAAGCTTAACCGACTGTGCCACCGAGGCACCCCATCACTGATTACTTTTAACATTAAACTCTATTCATCAAATAAAATAATTCATATTAATATTCTATAAACTCTAGTCTATTAGTTATTCATTAATATAATAGAGACAAAGAGAGACAATAATGTAAAAATGTAAATAATTAAGATTCAGATCTCAAGAATTTCACTAACAAGAGATTGATTAATCCTAAAAACCTTTCATGTTTACTCAGCTGATAAATAACCATTTCAAGAGTGAGGAAATAAAAGAAAATTAAAATATTTTTCTTATGTCACCTTTCTGAAGCATGTGCAAATTATATTTAGTGTCTAGATTTCTCTGAATTTCTAAAACACTGTGTAATTTTTAAAAATTTCAAAGCACTCTTAAACTCATCAGCAATCAACAGACCATCTCCTTAGAGACAAGAACTGAGCAGTTGCCCATAGCAACCATCCTAACCCTTCTGACTATTTATATCTCCAATCCCCAGATCTCAGGCAACTGGTTGTCTTGGATTGTAGGTACTCAAAACTGTAGGAAACACTTTGCAATTTCTACCCATAGGTGCATCTTTAAATACCAGAGTAAATTCATAGTCTCTCCCCATTTCTCTGGTCTGGGGAAAAGGAAGGTGAATGAGTCCAGGGTCTTCAGAGCCTGTACTGGAGCCAGAGCTCAACCAAGAGCTGCTACAAGGTCAGAATCAAAGGTGAAGGGTTAAGGCCATCTACCAGATCAAGGTGTTCAATGTCTGTGATTATTTGGTTATAAAAAGCTGGCAGAGTACTCCTGTATCCCTTGGGTAAATTCCCAGCAGTGCTATTGCTGGGTCATAGGGTAGTCTATTTTTAATTTTTTGAGGAATCTCCACAGTTTTCCAGAGCGGCTGCACCAGTTTGCATTCCCACCAACAGTGCAAGAGGGTTCCCGTTTCTCCACATCCTCGCCAGCATCTATAGTCTCCTGATTTGTGCATTTTGGCCACTCTGACTGGCGCGAGGTGATATCTGAGTGTGGTTTTGATTTCTATTTCCCTGACGAGGAGTGATGTTGAGCATCTTTTCGTGTGCCTGTTGGCCATCCGAATGTCTTTTTTTGAGAAGTGTCTATTCATGTTTTCTGCCCATTTCTTCACTGGATTATTTGTTTTTCAGGTGTGGAGTTTGGTGAGCTCTTTATAGATTTTGTATACTAGCCCTTTGTCCAATATGTCATTTGAAAATATCTTTTCCCATTACGTCAGTTGACTTTTAGTTTTGTTGATTGTTTCCTTTGCTGTGCAGAAGCTTTTTATCTTTATGAGGTCCCAATAGTTCATTTTGCTTTTAATTCCCTTGCCTTTGGGGATGTGTCAAGTAAGAAATTGCTGTGGCATGGATGGAACTGGAGAGTGTTATGCTAAGTGAAATAAGTCATACAGAGAAGGACAGATTCCATATATTTTCACTCCTATGTGGATCCTGAGAAACCTAAAAGAAGACCATGGGGGAGGGGAAGAAAAAAAATGGTTAGAGAGGGAGGGAGCCAAAACATAAGAGACTCTTAAAAACTGAGAAAAAACTGAGGGTTTATGGGGGGTGGGAGGGAGGGGTTGGTGGGTGATGGGCATTGAGGAGGGCACCTGTTGGGATGAGCACTGGGTGTTGTATGGAAACCAATTTGACAATAAATTTCATAATAAAAAAAAAAGCTGGCAGAACCAGTACACTTCTCCAAAAAACATACACTTACATTAATACATGTAGTCAGATGGTATATATTCAGTGCTAACAGGGCAGGGCATGTGTATAGGCGTGTCTTTTGAGAAAAATTCTGAAGCCCACAAATCCCACTGAGGGATCAAAACCAAACACCTACAAGGTGATAAGGGCCTCTGGTAAATCCAGTCATAGCAGGATTTGAGTAGAAATTTCCCTCCTGGAGTGATTTGCTGATGTAAGTAATATGACACTTCCTTATTTGTGTCTTTGAGTTTCTTGACATAGCAGCAAGATTTTTTTTAAGCCAATCACACTCCTATAATTCCATTATATTAGAAAATAGATTCAAGCCTTTCTAACTCCTCTTCTTTGGGAGTTAAGAAATTGTTTGCACACACTCTCAAATCTATAATGGGTGCAATATTTATGTACATGGAGCATAGGGTTTGGTTCATTTATCATATAATCCACAAACAACTCCTGCATGAGTCAGTAAAAACTTGTAGTCAGGTTTGTTCCATATTACATGGGGAAATCATGATGAGTGAAGAATGAATGTTAATCATGCACATTTAGAATTTAACAGATAATATAAAATAACATTGATGATATCCACTAATTATTTATACCACAATGACCAACACAACAACCACAACCAGAAGCAATGTTTCCTCCTTTTCACATTCCACTTTCATGGCTGATTCTCCCCTCTAAACCCAAAATGCAAAGCTATCCTTCAGTGCAAGATGTCATTTCATTTCAGACTGACTCCCACAAATTGTATTCACAATGAAGTACAAAGCTGTATCCTGGGAGCCCTACCGTAAGGGAGGAGTGTTTCCCAGTGATCTGAAGACAGTGGACTAGAGCATGTCCCTTCATGACATTATCCCAATGACCTTGAAACAAAAGCTCATCTTCAAGAGATCAATGTTTTGATCTTAGCATCGATAGAATACTATATATAATATCCTAGACCACCTGATATGGCCCCTGCCTCCCCTTCTGGTATCTCTTCACCTTGTTCTCCTTGCCTCTGTGCCCCAGCCACATAAGGCTTCTTTCAATTCTGCAAACACACAGTGCTCTTTCCTGTTCAGGGCCACCTGTAGACCTTCATTTCTTCCCTCTGTTTTCACTCCCACCAGCCTTTGCTTTGGTTAGCTAACATCCCCAGAATCCCAGAATACATGTAACTTTTGAACAATGCTTCCTTGACCCCCAGTTTCTCCTTGTAGCACTTAAAAAATTACTTGGTATTTGAATTCCCTGCCAGAATGTGAAATCTATGAAGGGAGAGACACACTTTGTCTTATTCTACTCTGCCTCTAGCAGCTAGCACATAGGGGACAACTGTATTGTGAGTATATGATGTAGGCTGTGTTGTATTTGTCTTTATCATCACTGCCTGCATACAGGAAATACTAAATAAATGTCTTCTCAGTGAATGGATGGATAAATCAGTGAAAGACTTCACATAAATACAATTTGGCACTAAAACATCTAACATAAATATTAAATATTTTTTATTTTATCCATTAAGTTACATTCAGGTCATTTTTCTCCCACATGGGTTCTTGGATATTCTATTGTAAAAACCAACAATTCTAGGGTGACTGAAAAATTCCCAAGCCCACAAAGAGCTGACTTGGAATCTTTTTATGGGTAAGTATCACTTCTCCCAGAATTGGACTTCTTTTAGGGAGTGACTCATTGTTCCCAAGATCAGAGACGTTTCTCATTGGGCCGGTATTGTGCCCCTTTTCTGAACTTTGTTGATTTTTCTTTCTTTCCTTCTTTCTTTTTAAAAAATAAGTTTGGCCCAAAGTTTTAAAGAAATGAGAGATTTTTGCTGCATCCTAGAGGTTGATAGAATCTGGTTGTACTGGATTATAATCTAAGAGATTCCTGTGTTGTGGCTTCTCCTTATTGCCCTAGAACCCCAGGAAGCTAAGAGCAAAACCTCCAGGGTCAAAGTCTAAGTTTAAAGGGAGGGGCATTTCATGCATATACCCGTACTCCAAAACAATCCTGTAGACACCCAACACATACCCACACACCCAGCACTCACAGATATCCCTACCACATGTGCAGCCTGCACACAACACCCACAAACACCCCAACATGCACACGTACCCCAGATGGGAACCTAACTTTTCTTAATCCTAGAATAAGGGTCCCCTTTAAGTACTGTCTCCTTTATTCTTTCCCTTCCCCTGTTCCCTCCTTCAGTCTAGCTTGTATTTAAAGCTATTTGCCCTTACACTAAAAGTTATTTTGATTAGGGAAAACTCAAAAGAAATTTCAGATCTTAGAAAAAGTTGTAATGAAGAAGAATTTGGGGTTTGATCCCTGTCATGGTTTTTACTCACTTTTGGACCTTCTTTTTGGGGATTATAGTTATATCACAGCAAATTGGCAATAGATGATTTAGTACTTCTGAATTCAAATGCAACTGCTCCATTCTAGAATTAGCCCTTTTCCTCATTTTCTTACCAAACATGAGAATTGCCTTTCTTATATTCTACATTAAAGCCCCCACCCCCAGCTATGAAGAAGACAACCAATATATTAAACCATTGACAGATTGGTGCTATTTAATCATTTCTCATAGGAATGTTGCATTTTAAAAGAGGATACAGGCAATGTTAGGAGAAAGCTATTTTTCATCACAGGAATAACCCTCTAAAGATGGAATTTCAGTACTGTGGTGTCTGAGTGGGGACATACACATAGTTTATTTCTGGTCATTCCTCCTCATAGCACAACATAGAGACATGAGACAATGGGAATGTGAATCTTAGAGATCCCCTCTGTCCCCAGCTGCCCAAGGAATCACCACAACTATTGGTGTCTCCAGGGCTTGAGAAACAGAAGATAATTTACACTCTTCTTACATGAGAGTGACATAGGTGCTGGCAATCCAGTGGAGGACAGAGTTCCTGAGGGCAGCCCAGGCAGAGTGGCCTCCGTAGACCATTGCATCAGGCATTCTGCTTGGAAAAGTCTCAAGGATTGTTTTGTAAATAGACAATTTTATAGCAGCACTTTTTTGAGTTCACATAGCACTAGTCACCATAGTGATGAATACAGCTAGAAGCTAACCTGAAATTTCTGAAACACCTAAGGAAAGGTGTCAAAGGGAAGCCTCGTTACCATAAACCACTGTTCAGATATAAAAGGAAGGGTAAAAGTTCTACTCCCTCAGAATCACCATGTGACATGCCTAGAACAATAGCATAAACAAGAACATTTAAAGCATCAACTATAGAGGCTGAATGGCCAGCAACAGCTCACTAACATTTTCTGAATGAAACCTCTTTCTGTTCTATCCAGCCCTGTTTCTGCACAATGCATGATGTGATACTGTTTTCTGTGAACAGATATAAAGTAATAAAGTCTTAAGGGGGCTTGCAAACATCCATCCCCCATCTCCCACAAGTTCTCTAAAAATACTGCTTCTGACTTGCTTGATCTTCAACTTGTCAGGACCAGGTGGTATTCAAGGACTGGAGGCCTGTTGGCCTCTGGCCTCCGCACTTCATTCTCCTGAAGTAGTGGGGAAAAGTGCCTTTGGTGACTTCCAGGGCCTTCAGTAGTCAATGGGTGGTCATTGGTGGTTCAAAACATCCTTACCCAGGGAGGGTCAGCCCTGGGCAAAGGGATGGCCAATCTACTGACCTCAGAGAAGGATTCATTTCTTCATTTTTTCCCTCACTTCCAAATTTTGATTTCACATAGCTTACATCTCTAACTAGCAGTGACAGCCATGTGTTCTTGAGCACCTACTGCATGGTGGTTGTCTCCTGGACATTTTGCATTATTGTATTATATCATATTATATATACATGTATACATATATATGTATATATGTACATATGTATATATATACATACACATATACATATATACATATTTGTATGCATATACATATATATGTGTACATATATACACATATACATATATATACATATATACGTACACATACATACATATATATACATACTTACACATACACATATATATTTATGTATATATGTGTATATATATATATATACGTGTGTGTGTGTGTGTGTGGTACCTTTTTCCTACTCCGTCCCTCATTTTCTCTTCTTTAGCGACATTAACCCTTGAACATGCCAGGCCCAGCCCTCTCTGGCCTTGGCACTTCTAGCCTGCTGTTGCCCCTGACTGATTCTTTCCCCCTTTTTGCTGTTTCTCTCCTTTCTTTCTTTCTTTTCTTGAGAACTTTACTAAAAAGTTACCTATTCAGACTACAGTATTTAAAATTTCTACCCAAACCCACATCTAGTGCACCCCAGAGCACATACACAAATTATATTCTCTTCATTCACAGCTTTTTTCTCCTAAGAGCTTCCACTTCATACAGAGTACCATATATTTTGCTTACCAGTTTCATTTATTGCCTGTCTCCTCTCAACTCTAAGCTCTGGGAAAAGGTCCTTTCTATTTGTTTGCTGCCATATTCTCCGTACCTAGGATAGCACCTGGCATACAGAAGGCACTCAGTGGAATCAATAGCTGAACAGTACCTCCCTCCCCGGGTTGTTGTTATTAGTCCTGCTTCTCCAATGGGCACTCTTGATCTCAGAGAATTTGAATGACGAGTGCAAGGGTGCATGGTTGCAGGTGAATCTGGCTCTGGATTCTGCCCAACCCTGGGCCTATGCTCCTAAACAGTCTTCCTGCCACACATGCTCTTTCCTGACTGGTCCTTGGGATAATGCTGTCACACAACCCTCAAAAAGTACGTGGGCAGGAGGATGTGACAGTGAGGAGGAAAGTCTGCCCTGTCCCGTGTGGATCAACATCAGCCCCACTGGGTATTGATGAACCTCATTTATGTTGCATAATATTAATAACAGTATATTCCCTCCATGTCATGATTTCTGATTTACAAAGAATACATATGTCTCATTTGATCATCAGCACAGATTTGCCAGTGAATCATAAGTATTATTTTCTCCATGAGGACACTCTAGTAAATGGAATTTAGGTGAAGTGTAACTTGCCCCACATCTTCTGATGAACAGGGGTCCTGATGGGACAGAAAGTTGGCTTCCTTTCTCAGTCCCTCCACTATTCTCTTTCTTCACACTGGGCACTGGGGTTGGCTTGTCCACTCTGCTGAAAGCACTGTTCTGCAAAGAGGGATGCTCACCAGCCCTCCCCACTTTTCACTGCACTCCAGGAAGGCAGCAAAATTGGCTGCTCAGAACCATAGAACAACATACTGGGCACTGGCCACTCCCTGGCCCAGTGGGTAGAATCAGTTGATTGGAGTCTGTAAACAAAAAGAAGCAGAGTTCATCCATTCCTTTGCTTATACAAAAGTCTACCTCATTTCTTTTTAAAATTTTGATTATGGGGGCGCCTGGGTGGCTAGTTGGTTGAACATCCGACTTAGGCTCAGGTCATGATCTCACAGTTCATGAGTTCAAGCTCCGCATCAGGTTCTGTGCTGACAGTTCAGAGCCTGAAGCCTGCTTTGGGCTCTGTCTCCCTCTATCTCTTCCCCTCCCTCTCTCTTCCTCTCTCTCTCTCTCTCTTTCTCTCTCTCTCTCTCAAAAATAAATAAACATTAAATTTAAAAAAATAAATAAATAAAAATTTCTATTATGGAAAGTTTCAAACAAATAAAAGCAGAATTGTAAAATAAATTCCCTTGTGCCATCACCTATCTTCAACAAATGACTCATAGCTAGTTTTATTTTTCTGTATTCCTGTATTTCTCATACTTTCCTGGGTTACTTTGAAGAAAAGTCCAGGAACCACATTATTTAAAAAAAAAATGTATCACCAACAGGTCTGGACTCCCCTTTTAAAAATAACCCCAATGCCATCACCACACGAAAAATTCGTATTTCTTCAATGTCTACGAGTATCTTATCAGTTTTCACATTTTCCCAACTGCCTAATTAATTTTTTAAAAATGTATTTGTTTGAATAAGAATCCAAACAAGGCCTATACTTTGTGATTGGTTAGGTTCATTCTACATTTCTTTCTTTTCCCTAGATTTTCTTTTTGCTGAAGAAGAAAACAGGTTCTGTCTGAATTTCGCTGATTGTATTCCTGTGTTTTTCTATCCCTTTTATTTTCTCCAAGTAGGTTGTTGCATCTAGAAGCTGATCAAATTCAATTGAGCATCGTTAGTAAGAATCCTTTGTAGGTGGTGTTGCATGTGTACTTGTACTGGGAGCCACATGTCTTCTTGTCCTGCGTTTGTGATGATCCTTGTCTAGACTTGACATTGCTCATAACTCATAATCTGGAAGGGAGGTCAGGAGGAGATACTAAACACATTAATGAATATCAGGACAACCCATGACATATCCTGCTTCTTCCACACTTACATAAATTTACATTGGACCGTATGTGAGTTCTGAGGTCCTGGGGTGGAATGGTTGAAAACCTCAATGATTGTCTATTCAGCTCAGTCTCTTGACCAGCCCCCATCCATCAGGCCCTTCTGTTCTTTTTGTGCTACTTTCTTAGAGTGCAGGTGAAAGTATGGCCTCTGGGTTATAAACAACCCAAATAAAAATCCTATACAGACACTGACTGTGGGGCTTGTCTAGGAGATTCCATTTCTTCTATAATAGTGGTTCTCAACCAGGATAATTGTATCCCCCAAGAGACACTTGGCAATGTCAGGAGACATGGGTTGTCATGAAGAAGGATGCTATTGACATATATTCGATTGTGGCCTGGGATACTGCTCAATGCCCTGCAGTGCACAGACAGGCCCCTAAGACAAAGAATGATCAGGCCCCAAATGTCAATGGTACTGGGGTAGGAAAACTCTGCTCTCTAAACAATGGTAATTTCTACCTTGCAAATTTGTTGGGAAGATCAATTGAGATAATGTTACACCAAACAAGTATACAAGTGTGTCAGCCTCCTTCCTTTCTCAGTAAACCAGTATGAAGTCCTCATTTTAGCTCAAGATAAGATGTGAGTAACATGCCAGGAATAAAACTGAGACTCCAATTGAGCCTGTAGTGGCTTAGGGGACAGGGGCTTTTGTATTGGACCTGCCAGCAGCTGGCTGAATGACTTTGAGTATGGTTTGCTCTTCTCTGGCCTCAGTTTCTTCATCAGTAAAACGAGATGGACTCTGAGGATTTCTTTGCCCTCTAAGCTCTAAAACTCTTTGAGACTAATTTTATTCATTTCTTGGAAAGACTTATCTTTTGTAGATGCCGGATATGTAGATTAAGCAGGGATATGATGGGAATTACCACCCTTGTACCCTTCAAGGCTTTATGATTAACACTAATCTCAATTCTTGAGGAGGCAGTATTATTTGTGATTTATTTTCTTAAATGGAATGGAGGCAGTTTCAGAGGCTTCCAGTTGGTTTTCCATGGGATATTAGAACACAGGCAAAAGGAGAAATGTTAGGTTTATTCCAACTACCAAGTATACCTACCCTGATTATACATTTAAGGACCAAGGAAGTGACAGTAACAGTCCTGGATGCAGTGAACTCACTGTGAGTCAGACAAAGACTTCATTTATGTTCTGGATTTCATGGACCTCCACTGTAAGATGAGAGCCACATTGATACTTTAAGTTCCAGAGGTCAATGCCAATTCAAAGTCTGTGCTCAACACCCCTCAAAATTCTTGAGCATTCTCCTTTCTGTAGTAGTGCTTACCCAAGTAAATGGTCATAGGTCCACTTGGGGAAGGACTGGGGGAATCACTACCATAGACATATGGTGTGGTATTGCTAGGTGCTTCCTCATAGACACCCAGCTGCTCCTTCAGTCAATAGATTCCAAGTATGAGAATTTTCCCATTTCCAGAAACTGGGCAAGAGATCATGACTTGGTTATAGAAGTTAAGCAATACCTTTATTGGCTGCTTATCTATCTTGCCTTAAGAATATTTTATTCAGGACTCCTTAAAAGCTACTCTGACATTCTGTTCTAGTAACTGTGTCCACCTTGCTCCTGAAAGGTAAGCACTACCAGTTTGCCTTTATTATTTCAGTATCCTGTCATCCCTGTTGCTATCAGGGACTCCAGTTCTGTAACTACCCTTGTAGACACTCTGGATGATAGAGGACAGTCACCACTGTGCTTCTTAGTGATGCTGGTGCCCTCTCATCAGCACATTCCTTACTGTTCTGCCAAATGAAATCTCTCTTACACACAGCTGGTGCATTTTCAGCCTCATACATGAAGGTTCAATTCTATGATTCTGTATCCTTTTCTCCACTCTGCTATGCCAATCTAGCACATCTAGTTCACTGAGTGTGTCATTGCTTTGTACAAACCTTTGCTAGTTATTGTAGTAGCCTGTGGACACTTTCTCCCAGGGTCCATGGCATGTCAAGGTCATCTCTTTCCTTCACTGTATAGTCTCTTTTCTCCCTTAGCACGCTAAAATTTCCCTGGATGAGTTATACAGCGATCTGACCTCAATTGTTGGTCTTGTCACCAGGAAAGGAGATAACCCTGAGGGGGGTGTATGTTGTACATAAGCCTCTGTATTGTCTTAAAGCCAGTGAGAGAATACTAGCCTTTAATAGGGAAGAGCATGTCATTCCTGAATACCTAGAGAATTCAGGAGAATCTGGATTTTGAAGTACTTAATTGCATCAACTCAGATGTCTCTTTTTTAAGTCAGAGACTTGATTTCTTCCTGAGCAAGGTCACAATTTCTTTTTTCTTTCCATCTCTTGTAATTTCTTATTGACTATTAAACATTTTATGTAATGTATTGTAGGAATTCAGGAATCTGATTCTTCCCAAGGTAATAATTGTTGTTATTCTTTATTTATTTGTTTAGTAACTTAGTGGGACAGTGTCATTCTCATTGTATAACCATTGATATCTCTGAGTCCCTTCCTTCCTCCCTTCCTTCCTTCCTTCCTTCTTTTCTTCTTCCTTCCTTTCTCTCTCTATTTCTCTTCCTTCCTTCTTCCTTCCTTCCTTCCTCTTTCTTTCTTTCTTTCTTTCTTTCTTTCTTTCTTTCTTTCCTTTTAAGCCTGGCTTCCTAGGACTTACCCATGTGTCTGCATAGCTTAGTGATTAGAGGAAGATTGATCAATATTCATAATGATTGATCTCAAACCAGTATGGCTTTCATTCTCTGATGATGGATAGGCATGGGGTTGGGGAGCACATTCAAAGTGCAGACTATTTCCAATACTGCCCTGGTTTTTGCTTTCTACAGGGTCTTCTTGTTTCTCCTATGTGTGCACACTCAGACTCTGTTGACCAGGGATATGTGGGTGACTGCAGGTGGCTCTGGTCAAATCCAGATGTGTGGACAGGTGGTCACATTCAGTTGTCCCTGGCCCACAACACATGTTTGACAATTCAAGAAAAAGCCTATTGAATTTGGCAGTTTTGAGGGATATCAGATCCTATGACTCCATGTTTATTTATACCTCTGGCCTAGTCACATGCTTCCCTTTGGAATGGATGTGGCTGCCAACAGATGCCCAGCAGTGGCTCTTGACTCAGCCATGAGTTTCCACATCTTTCCTGTCCTGAGGCCAGACTAACAAGTAAGACTAACGAGTTAAGCCTCACTCTAGGTAGACAGATGCAACACCAACCTCAGCACCTCCTTATTTCTCCTGTCAATGCCCCTCTACCCCACTCTGCCCAAGTACTTTCCCATTACAGCCAGGATGCTGTGTCAGAAGTGAGGGTCTGACCTTGCAATGGGCTATAGTGCTTCCAGGTAAGACCCAGTCAGAAGAGCCGAGGCTCTAATCATTACAATACAACATTTGACTAGAAGTAGAAATTGCAATCAAAATATTTCTTTGACAGGTTGTGTTGATCAGTACAAAATCATTACTGAATCATCCAGTATATACTTAAATATCTCACCTGAACATCATGAGATAGCTTCTACTTTAAAAAGGGGGGAAATGATAATATCATTCTGTACAAAAATTTTCAAGTATAGACTGAAAGCTACCTTATCTTTTTAATCCCAACCCTTAAAATAAGCTAATCATAAGTAGAATTTTTAAGTACAGAGAATATATTGGTAATTCTCAATGTAGTCCCACTAAAGTCCTCTTGTTTTTTTAAACTTAAAAATATTAATTTATATTAACATTTAATATCTTATTTAAAATATCTTTAAAATCACTCAATACTTTTACACTTTTATTCAGCACAACTCCTGAGCTTATGAGTATTTGCCAATTTTTTTAAGTGATCTCTACACCTGATGTGGGGCTCAAACTCATGACCCTGAGATCAAGAGCTGTATGCTCTACCAACTGAGCCAGCCAGGCACCCCTTGGAAATTCCTTTTTTTTTTTTTTTGGAAACATTAGGTACCATAGAGGACCATAAAACAAAAGTTGCTCTAAATGTTTATTTAAAATATCTTTTGTTTATTAACAATAGTTGTGAAATTCTTAATAAATGCAAATAAAGCTCTAATAATGGACCAAAACTTTAAATTTTTTCCTAAGTGATTTTTTTACTGTGTAAAGGTAGCATTTATACTTTAAGTTAAATAATTAAGACATTCTGCTTTTGATGTTGATTACAGCCTCAAGAATTATAATTTACTAATATAATTCATTTACATAGATTTAATGTACATAAATCAATTATCTCTTTTGAAATGCTACATTGTTAATAAATGAATATCAAGAATGCATGCATCTATGTACAGGAAGTTGAAAAAGTATTTATGATAATTGATATTAATACATGGTTATGGTAGTACCCTCCTCCTGTATACCATCATTCAGATAGTTGTTTCCTGTGAAGTCCAAGCTAAAGAGAAAAAATACATTGGCCATTAAGATAAGTTTTAGTTGTATTAAACTGTGTAGTAGTGGAGGGCTTGAAAGAGCCCTAACTGAACTAGGCAAGTAAGGTAGATATAGAGTCTGTGGAGTAGCTGAGCAATAACATAGAGATTGCCAGCAGCCCCAAAATGCATTCAAAGGCAGGGGTTAGTGCTGAGTTGGGGCTTAGGGAGCTAAGGCAAGAGTACAGGCAATTTGGAAGAGGGGGGTTTTTCTACTCAGTTCCTGTTTACTCCACCTCTGATCTGAGGGTCAGTAATAGTGAAGTTAAAAACCAGTTCTGCACACTGAAGAAAATGTGTAAACTCAGGATTATCATGTTGAATCATGGTGACATGTCTCTCCATTGTTTAAAAACCCTCTAATGGTTGGAACCCAGCAAATATTGTAGGGAGCAGTACAACCCAGGCTAACCTGAAGCTTCTCAGACACGTTATTACTTGCTACTGTGGAGTGTTCCTCAAATAGTTTACTTAGCTGCCGAGCATGTCAGAGACAAGAAGCAATTTACCTCTCACTTAAAGAACAATGATTGTTATCAAATACAGCAGATATTTAAAAATAACAAACCAACGAACAAACGGATCCCCTCATTCATTCTATTGGCACTCATGCTTAGCTTTTATTTTTCTTTGCCTCTCTGTTGTGCACACGCTCTCTCTGGCGCATTCTCTTTCTCTCTCCTCACGTATTAAAGAACTTACTGTTGAAATTGTTTCAGGCAGCAGCCTCTTGTAAAGTAGCAATAGTATTGGTTGCAAAAAGAACTTGATGACTGCATATGTTTAGCCATCTTAAAAATTAAATCAGTTTTGCTCCTCGATTTTCCTGTGGAGGAGGATCTCACTGTGTGGGGCTGGAAATCACTCTAAAACTGCACCTAGGTAGATATTATCAGAAGAGAGTAGTGACCACAGAATTGAGTTGGCAGGTGAAAGTCAAATCTTCCAAGTTCAGGGTCTGGGTCTGGTTCTTTAGTAAGCAGAGAACAAGGAGAATATGGGAAAGCTAATTCTGTTATCATTTATTTTTTTTCTCTATGGATTGCAAGGGTTGAAAAATAACATTCTGGAAGGTGCAACAGAAAACTCTAAAATGAAGTGAGACAGATTTGATGTTTTCTAATCACCCTCTTGTGGAGCTGATTTTGAAGAGAAGAGGAGAATTATATGTCGAGACACCTTTTCCAAGAATCCAATATGTCTAACATCATAGGGTCATGTTGTGAGCACTGTAGAGCATTCAGCACGTTGTTCCTTAAAGTCTTACTATTTTCTCTGCTTTAAATCTCTCTCCATTCCTCCAAATCCTAGCAAACCTGTAACACAATTGTGATGGAGCCAGAAGCTATTAAGTGTCTTCTGAGAGAAAGAAGGATCAATGAGGCCACCAGATCTTTTCCTATTTCCTCATCATGGTCTCCTAGGAAATCCACCCACGGTTCTATCTGTCTATCTATCTATTTATCTATCATCTATCTATCTATCTATCTAAGACACAAATGTACTGACATGTGAGCTCTGTGTCTAATGCTAAAACAACAAACTGCCTCATTAGTTTTTAAGTTTTCAACAATTTGTGGAAAATAAGGGTTTTTAATGAAGTTTTAGTTTATAGGACTTCATGGAATGGCTTTTCAAGAACACTAAAGAAAGCTCCTGAGGGGAAGTAGAATTCAGTTTGCCCTCTTCTCTGTCTCTTCTTCCATCCTTCTTTCTATCCCACTGAGAACTCTACAAACCTGAAACTTGATGATCCTATCTTTCTAAGGTGATAAGATGACACATTCTGGCCAGATTAGATGCTATTTGCATAAAAACTGCTGAGGTGAGGGGTGCCTGGGTGGCTCAGTCGGTTGAGTGGCCGACTTCAGCTCAGGTCATGATCTCACAGCTTGTGAGTTCGAGCCCCACATCAGGCTCTGTGCTGACAGCTCAGAGCCTGGAGCCTGCTTCAGATTCTGTGCCTCTCTCTCTGTCTCTGCCCCAACCCACTCACATTCTGTCTCTGTCTGTCTCAAAAATAAATAAATATTAAAAAAAAAACTCCTTAGCTGATAACCTGATGCTGTGAATAAGGATATAATCTAATATCGTAGTCATCCTTTGAATCTTGGCAATGATACACACTTTCATGGATCATTATTGAGGGAAGGCTCATAAATCCTTCTTAGAAACACCTCAATTGATCTTCACAACAATGCCCCAGATGAGTACTGCTTTAGTTCCATTTACATGTGAGGAAGTCTAGGCACAGAAAGACAGAATGTTTCCTCCAGGTGACACAGGTAGAAAGAATGCAACCCATACTGTCTAACTCCAAGTGCTAATCTTCAAACTACCTCCTCTATTGCTTCTGCTTTATACACAGACCCTGGCTGAAAACTTTGGCATTACCAGCCATGCAAGAAGATGCTAATGAGTTCACTTAGGCTGGATGTAAGAATCAAGCAGAGTTAACCTCGATATTCAACCAGGGTGCAGTAATGAAAGAGAGTGTCACATAGGGGCACCTGGGTGGCTCAGCCAGTTAAGTGTCTGACTTCAGCTCAGGTCACAATCTCACAGTTCATGAGTTTGAGCCCCATGTCGGGCTCTGTGCTGACAGCTCAGAGCCTGGAGCCTGCTTCAGATTCTGTGTCCCCCCCCCCTCTCTCTGCCCCTCCCCTGCTCATGCTCTCTCTCTGTCTCAAAATTAAATAAAAACATTAAAATTTTTTTTTTAAAGAAGAGGGCCTCACTGAGAAAAAGGAGCTCAGAATGGCCTTGAAGAATTGCATTACTTGGTGACAAAGGTTTTTCTAGGTAGATGCAACAAAATCAGCAAAATCATGGAAGTGGTAATGATTAGGGAACATAGGGTGGTAACAAGGGTCAGCCCCTATGAGACAGAGAATGTTAATAGATGATCAGCAGGAGACATTATCACATGAGCTGGCAGGGCTCTGGGATACAAGAAATGGAGTCTAGATCTCACAGCATGAGCAATGCAACCACCATAGTTTCATCTATTTAATAATTATTTGTTGAGGGTATCCTGCATGCCAGGCCCAATGCCAGCTCATATGGATATAGCAGTGAACGAGTCAGGCTAAGTTCCTGTCTTCACAGACCTCACATTCAAACAAAGGAGGATATAGACACTAAAGTTTTTTTTTTTTCTTAAAGTTCATTTATTTAGAGGAGGGTAGGGACAGAGAGAGAGGGAGAAAGAGGGAATCCCTAGCAAGCTCTACACTGTTAGCACAGAGCCCGACATGGGGCTGGATCTCACCAACCATGAAATCATGACCTGAGCCAAGATCAAGAGTCAGACGCTTAAATGACTGAGACACCCAGGCACCCCAAGGAAGCTTAATAAGTCAAATAGAGTTCACCTTTAATTGACATTTTATTTTCAGAGACATCTGTCTTCCCTTCTACTAGATCTCCAAACAGCAATAGCCTGAAGATTTCTGTTTCAAATGTCAGTTTCAACCTTGCCTTCCACACATCAAATCCCATCTTAGGCTAAAGAAGCACAATATATTTGTGTGGTAGGTAAACTTAGAAATCATTTAGTAAATGCTATTCATTTCACAGGAGAAAAAACTGAAAGCCCAGAAAGGCGATTTCATTGGCATAAAGTCACACAGAGAATTGGAGGCAGAATTAGAATTAGATTCATTTCCAGATCCTCTATGCCATCCACCTCCCAGTCATTCCCTTTTCTCTTTGTGTCTCTAATCTTTCTCTTCTGAAAAACTCACAGTGAGAAGGATGACTTCTCTTATACCGCATCCTTAGCTCCCTGGGACAGAGCCAATTCTCTGTCTTCCAGCCAGCAAGATTAGAGATAGTGGCTACCAAATAAGGACAAATTTTGTAGTTTCCCTGCTGCCCTGGAAACAAGATAATGGCCTGAGCTTATCAAAATAGGAGTTGGGCAGAGCCAGGAAGAAATAGGGACAAGAGTTCCTATATAAATACTTTCCTAAAGGGAGAAAAGTCCTCTAGAGATGTAAATAACTACTTTCCCATTTATGTTCGGCAAATATATGTATAAATGGAAGGTTTATACAGAGAAACCACAAACAACCAGTATTAAAATAACCCCCACACAACCCCTTGCATAATGCTCTGGAAATGCACTGACAAGTCTGGAAAAAGTCCAAAATAAGCTGCGTGGCAAGAGGAAGCAAGCCTTGGTCTCAGACATTCAGTAGAATCACTTAGTCCCCTGAAGAGACCATGCAAATTCTGAATACATATGGCCTCTTAGTATTCTTAGTGCAGAGGAATAATAGAAGTCTGAAGTGAGTAGTTTAAAAAATAACTCTTGATCCAGGACCACATACAGACCCACCTGAAACAGGTAGCCCAAAGAAGATACCTGCATGCATTAAGCAGTCAATCGTCTTGGGTTCCTTGCTGGTCTAGATGATTTGTTCATTTGCTTTTATTTCAGCGGACTCTTATCCTTCTGATTCAGAAAACCATAGTGAAGTTCTCCCTCAGGGGCCAAGTGCTCATCTAGTTTCTCAGAGACTCAACATCAGGCTGTGTTCTGGGATTAAGAAATATCAGTGAAATTCTCAAATATTCTTCTTGACAACATCTCCAACTCAAAGCGGACCCAAAAAGCACCCCAGTAGAATCAAAGCCCTGACATTTGCAAGCTCACCGTTTATTGTTTCTTCAGTTGGCCTGTTGAAAGATAAATTACAGGGGGAAATAAAAACAACACATTGCCTTCAGTAGATTATTCTTTACTGAATAACACCTTGTCTTTTAACACTCCTCTTAAGAAATAGCTTTCTGCATGGGGGTTCTCTTGTTGTGTTATACCTAAGATAGCCTACACACTTATAAACTTTCAAAAGCAAAACCCATGATTTCACAGACCCAGAAATGTTTATTTTCTCTTAGCCAATAACACATGCTTGGGTTTATGCCAACTCTACACTAGAGTCACACAGATTATAATGAAGCATGAAGTCCAGAAAAATAGATTGCGGAGAGTTAAAAGAAGCTGAGAGCCCATTTAGACCAACCCCTTTCTTTGACAAAGGAGTTTCCTGATCCAGAGAGGTTAAGAGTTTATTGTAAGACACCCTGGCTGGTTGAAGGCAGAGTTAACATTTGAAGCTAAGTATTCTGATCCCCAACTTTCTAGGGTTCTTGCCTAGGAGTCACACTACCATGTGAACCAATATGAAAGCAAGGGGAATAAAAATAACAAGTATTGTCCCCTGAAAAATTCTCACATTTTCTTTGGGCCAATATTCTTTGCAATTGCCTTTAAGTAAATATCCAGAAATAAATTTTAGATACAGTCCAAAGGTTCTTCCAAGGAATTTAAAGTCCTATCCTGATTAAAGATATATTATCTAAGCAAGAACCTATCAAGTATTTCCTGGAAAATGTAAATATGATATGAAGCCATAAAATTACACTTTATCATATGTCTTTCCTGTTTGAGAAACAGCCACTGAAAAAAAATGTACTACTTGAGAGATGTTGACAAAAATGTATCTTGTCTTTGCAGAAGTTGCCATGCTAAGAATGGGAAGAAGAGAGATAAGTTACAAAAAGAGACAAAGTCTAAATGCCTAGGTCAACTTTTCCCTGTGAGATAACTTCCAGATTTATCATTCTTCAAAATGCCACATATAATTACCATTTCTCTTTGTCCACAGAGGACATGACCAGGAGGCTCTGGTGGAAAAGGAATTTAAAATGTGGTAGTTTCAGGGCCAAGATGCATGAAAACATCATCAGTTACTGTGCTCTGTCTGGTGTTTGGGGCACTGTGTGGGATTTCAGTGGGGCCTGTTTCCTGAGAATGAAAGTTTGTCTTCTGGAAGTGACACACAGGGACCACCTGCAGATGATGTTTATAAATCCATTGGCAGGGACTGACTGATCTTACAATGGGACCATGTAATATAAACATTTCATTATTCTACAAAGGAATATGCACAATGCCACCTAAGGTCCTCTAAGAGCAGGTCTGTGGAGTTTTGAAGGGAAAATGCCACTCAGAAATAGAGGCTTGTTTCTTTTAAGCAATGTTAATATTAACTTTACACACTTAAAAATGGTATTTTAGCTGGAAGGTTGTTTGCAATCTCTTTAGATATCTAAGATTAAATTAGTATAGAACTCAGAGCTCCAAATTTCCTAAATTCAGGGATTAATCTATTTCAACAGACACCCTTGGCATGCATGTGAATGTGTGTACTTCTGAGTTTGTGCATGCATGTCTTTTTGAGGTTTGCTTATTTGGTAGCATTAATTTAAAAGTGACAGACCCAGAGAATTTTATTTTGTGGCATGCTAGAATGTAGGAGTTAAAAAGAGAATTAGTATTTTCCTGGTAATAGCAAGCAGATGAAATTAAGTATGGGAAGGAAGGAAGGAAGGAAGGGAGGAAGGAAGGAAGGTAGGAAGGAAGGAAGGAAGAATGAAGAACAGCCTTTGGTTTTCTGAGGTAAGCAGCAATAAATATCATTGTTTCACACTGCTGAACATAGACTGGAAAAGTTTTTTTGGGACAGAATCAATTGCTTTTAACCTAATACAATCCATTCAGTGCTTATTAGGACTCAACAAAAAAAAATCAAAATAATTTGGTGTGGATACAATTTGAAAACAGTGCTGACATCTAAACAAAATAGATGTAGGAAATGAATTTTAGATCAATTCAGAGCTGAGTTATTTCTAGAAAGGGCAGGAAAGCAGACAAGCCCTTTTTAATTTTGTCCAAGTGCTTTAGGAGAGGGACTGTTAGCAGTAGAGAGACAGTGGTGATTCCAGTGAAATAAAATTACCCTATATTTGGAAATAAACAAACTCTACATGGCATGGAGATTTATGACCACTGGGATCGCCTGTGGGAACATGTACAACTCAGACACTACAAACTATTTTCCTGTTGTAGCCATAACAAATCTCCTTCAGGTGATTACACATCTACAAACTGAAAAATAAATTATGAACAAAGTCTCACTTAACATTGCATCAAAGGCTCTAGAACAGCATTTGGAACAAGAACAGGAAGGTGAGGAATGCATGTGCTGACTCACCACTGATGCCTCTCCAGTGTTTGGAAATCTCTTTTTTCCTACCTTAAAGTTATAATAATAAAGAAGAGTAAAATCAATTTTAAAAGGAAAGAGAGAAGACTTACATTACTCAAAAATATAGATTTTGGAGGAAATTTCAGTCTGAGATCAGATTATTCAAAATGCAATTTGGTTTTTAACAGGCTAATGATTTATGGAATGTGCCATAGTTAAGTGTCCAAACTTCTGAGTTGGTGCTCATAATGAGAAAAATAGGAATTGGAGCAGGAATCGGTAGAGGAATAGGTAGGAATAGGTAGAGGGGTGCTGCTGCAGATTTGGTATTTTCTGAATTCATCTCCCCTTTAAAGGGTAGAATATGCTAAACTTGTGACATGAAAATCAGGACAGCTGACTCAACTAGGAAGCTAACACCAAATCAAAGCACACTTCTGAGACAAGGCTGAAAGGTCATGGGCAGACTTATTTGATGCCATGTGGAGAGACCCCACTGCAGGAAGAGTGTACAGATGGTCCTCGGCTTAACAATGGTTCAAATTACAAGTTTTTGTCTTTGTAACAGTGCAAAAGCAATACACTTTCTTACTGAAAGCCATACTTCAGATTTTGAATTTTGGTCTTTTCCCCTGGCTAGCGATGTGTAGGACAATCCTCTCTCCTGATGCTGGGCCTCAGCCACAGCTCCCAGTTGGCCACATGATCACAAGGTGAACAACAGATATACTTACAACCATTTTGTTACCCATACAACTATTCTGTTTTTCACTTTCAGTACAGTGTTCACTCTATTACATGGGATATTCAACACTTTATTATAAAATAGACTTTATATTATATTATTTTGCTCAATGGTAGGCTACTGTAAGAATTATGAGCATATTTAAGGTAGGTTAGGCTAAGCTATGAAGTTCAATAGGCTAAGTGTATTAAATTCATTTTTCACTTAGAATATTTTCAACTTACAGTGGATTTATTGGTATGTAATCCCATCATAGTTCAAGGAAGATATGTAGTTGACCCTCAAAAAAAATCTGATAAAATAACTTGAATGAGACCTTGTGACCTCTGAGTTCCTGGTTCTTGACATGTCTAAGGCTCAGACTCATCCCTGAACCATGATGCAGAGAAAATGAGGTTTTACAAAAATGGAAACTATAAGGACAGTGAGAGTGGTCATGATTGGGAGATGTGGTCCTTCTCTCTCATATCCCCAAGATACAATCCGATGCCTGAAACATGGAAGGAATTCACTAAAGCTATGTTGAATAAATGAATGAACAAATAAATGAGCAAACAAACCAAAAAATGAATGAGCGGATGGATGAATGAATGGATGTTGTGAAGGATACAGAAAGCTTGCTTAACATAGTCAATACAATCAAGGAGCTTACAATCAAGTTGAAGAAAAAATTAAGCAACAAAACTAAGAGCAATGCAAGAAAGTGGAGTGTCTCCTTTGCCCTACATACCATCTCTTTCTTCAGAAACCTACCACACCCACATTCCTGCTCTGGGTATGGCTGTAGGACTCTACTTTCTGTCTCATGAAACACCACCCACCCTCTAAGCCATGCTCATTGGACTAAAAGAAAGATTTGATACAACACACAGCAGTGGCCTGGCACAAAAATGTTCTCCCTGAATGGGGCATATCAGATTCTGTTCTCAAGAAACTGAGATAATTAAGTGGCAAACACTGGGAGTGGAAGCTTAAAAGATACTGACAGAAGCCAATACTAGACTTTATGTTAACTAACTTGAATTTAAATAAAATCTTGGAAGAAAAAAGGAAAAAAAAAAGATGCTGACAGAGGCACAAACAAGTCAATACCATGAGGATTCCAGAGTTGAGAGAGCATATAAATTATGGGCAAATTGAGTAAATTTTGAGAAAGGATATAGAGATTGGTAATAGGTAAAGTACAAAAATACATGGGAAAAGATATAGTGGTTGAATCATGGTAAGGTGCTTCCCTGGGATGATGAACCAGAATCTCCTGCGGAAAAAGGTTTTGGAACTGCTCTGGGATTCAAATGACCTTCCAGATTTAATTTCCATGAGGTCAAATTTTACTATGCAATTTTCCTTCTCAAATTTCCATGGGATTCTTTTGTCCTTATTGTCATGCACAGCCCTACAATACATTTCAATTTCCTTTAACTGGTCTGAGTGAATTCTTATGTCTGGTAAGTCCTTACAAGAAGGACTCTTATAAGGCAGAGTTTGAAAATAATTCGCCAAGATGATGAATGGCACAGGCTCTTGGCACAGAAAATAATACTTAAGTTTGAAGTGATCAGTACATTTTAGAATGAATCAGGTTCCCACTGCTCTGGAAAACAGTGTGGAAGTTCCTCAAAAAATTAAAATTAGATCTACCCTATGACCTAACAATAGCACTGCTAGGAATTTTCCAAAGGGATATAAGAGTGCTGATGCATAGGGGCACTTGTACCCCAATGTTTATAGCAGCACTTTCAACAATAGCCAACTTATGGAAAGAGCCTAAATGTCCATCAACTGATGAATGGATAAAGAAATTGTGGTTTAGGAAGATGGCGGCGTAGGAGAACGCTGGGCTCACCGCGTGTCCTGCTGATCACTTAGATTCCACCTACACTTGCCTAAATAACCCAGAAAACCACCAGAAGACTAGCAGAATGGAGTCTCCAGAGCCAAGCGCAGAGGAAAGGCCCACTGAAGAGGGTAGGAAGGGCGGAGAGGTGGTGCGCGCTACACGACTGGCGGGAGGGAGCTGGGGCAGAGAGGTGGCTCACGGCCAAGCAGAGCCCCCAAGTCTGGCTTGCAAAAGTGGAGGGGCGGGACAGAGTGTGTTCTGACAGCAAGCGGGACTTGACATCTGGAAGGTTATAAGCTAACACCTCTGCTCGGAGAACAGGAGGGCTGGAGGAAAATGGGAGGGAGAGTTCTTGAGCCCCAGACGACAGAGCTCAGCTTGGCAGGAAAGAAAGGCACTCAACAGCGCCATCTCCGTCGCCCATCCCCCAGCCAAAATACCAAAGGGAAACACTTCCTGCCAGGAAACTTGCTTGCACCACGCAAACACCCAATACTGTGCTTCTGAGGATCCATCCTTCCACGGGTCTGACTCCCTCCAGTGCTGCAGGGCCCCTCCTGAATTGGATCTCCGAAGGAAAAGCGAGCTGAGCCTGCCCCTCCCACCCCTGTGCACCTTTCCGATCCACCCCAGCTAATACACCAGATGCCCAGCACCACAAGCCTGGCAGTGTGCAAGTAGCCCAGACAGGCCATGCCACCCCACAGTGAATTCCACCCCTAGGAGAGGGGAAGAGAAGGCACACACCAGTCTGACTGTGGCCCCAGGGGGTGGGCTGGGGGCAGACATCAGGTCTGACTATGGCCCCGCCCACCAAAGCAAATTATTCAAGACAGCACAGGGAAGTGCCCCGCAGTTCCCCATCACTCCAGAGACTATCCAAAGTGATCAAAAGGAAGAATTCCCCTCAAAAAAAAGTCCAGGAAACAACAACAGCTAACAAACTGATCAAAAAGGATTTAAACAATATAACAGAAAGTGAATTTAGAATAATAGTCATAAAATTAATCGCTGGGCTTGAAAACAGTATAAAGGACAGCAGAGAATCTCTTGCTACAGAGATCAAGGGACTAAGAAACAGCCAGGAGGAGCTAAAAAATGCTATTAATGAGCTGCAAAATAAAATGGAGATGACCACGGCTCGGATTCAAGGGGCAGAGGAGAGAATAAGTGAACTAGAAGACAAAATTATGGAAAAAGAAGAAGCTGAGAAAAAGACAAAAAAATCCAGGAGTATGAGGGAAAATTACAGAACTAAGTGATGTACTAAAGAGAAATAATCCACGCATAATTGGTATTCCAGAGGAGGAAGAGAGAGGGAAAGGTACTGAAGGTGTACTTGAAGAAATAATAGCTGAGAACTTCCCTGATCTGGGGAAGGAAAAAGGCATTGAAATCCAAGAGGCACAGAGAACTCCCTTCAGACTTAACTTGAATCAATCTTCTCCACTACATATCATAGTGAATCTGGCAAAATACAACGATAAAGAGAAAATTTTGAAAGCAGCTAGAGATAAACGTGCTCTAACATATAAAGGGAGACCTATAAGACTCATTACCGATCTCTCTACTGAAACTTGGCAGGCCAGAAAGGAATGACAGGAGATCTTCAATGTGATGAACAGAAAAAATATGCAGTCGAGAATCCTTTATCCAGCAAGTCTGTCATTTAGAATAGAAGGAGAGATAAAGGTCTTCCCAAACAAACAAAAACTGAAGGAATTTGACACCACTAAACCAGGCCTACAAGAGATCTTAAGGGGGATCCTGTGAGACAAAGTACCAGAGACATTGCTGCAAGCATGAAACCTACAGACATCAAAATGACTCTAAAGCCATTTCTTTCTATAATAACACTGAATGTAAATGGACTAAATGCACCAACCAAAAGACATAGGCTATCAGAATGGATAAAAAAAACAAGACCCATCTATTTGCTGTCTGCAAGAGACTCATTTTAGACCTGAGGACACTTTCAGATTGAGAGTGAGGGGATGGAGAACTATTTATCATGCCATTGGAAGTCAAAAGAAAGCTGGAGTAACCATACTTATATCAGACAAACTAGATTTTAAATTAAAGGCTATAACAAGAGATGAAGAAGGACATTATATAATAATCAGAGGGTCTATCCATCAGGAAGAGCTAACAATTATAAATGTCTATGTGCCGAATACAGGAGCCCCCAAATATATAAAACAATTACTCACAAATATAAGCAACCTTATTGATAAGAATGTGGTAATTGCAGGGGACTTTAACACTCCACTTACAGAAATGGATATCATCTAGACACACGGTCAATAAAGAAACAAGGGCCCTGAATGATACATTGGATCAGATGGACTGACAGATATACTTAGAACTCTGCATCCCAAAGCAACAGAATATACTTTCTTCTCGAGTGCACATGGAACATTCTCCAAGATAGATCACATACTGGGTCACAAAACAGCCCTTCATAATTATACAAGAATTGAAATCATACCATGCATACTTCCAGATCACAATGCTATGAAGCTTGAAATCAACCACAGAAAAAAGTCTGGAAAACCTCCAAAAGCATGGAGGTTAAAGAACACCCTACTAACGAATGAGTGGGTCAACCAGGCAATTAGAGAAGAAATTAAAAAATATATGGAAACAAACGAAAATGAAAATACAACAATCCAAATGCTTTGGGATGCAGCGAAGGCAGTCCTGAGAGAAAAATACATTGCAATCCAGGCCTATCTCAAGGAACAAGAAAAATCCCAAATACAAAATCTAACAGCACACCTAAAGGAAATAGAAGCAGAACAGCAAAGACAGCCTAAACCCAGCAGAAGAAGAGAAATGATAAAGATCAGAGCAGAAATAAACAATATAGAATCTAAAAAAAAAAAGAAAAAAGAAAAAAAACTGTAGAGCAGATCAATGAAACCAAGAGTCGGTTTTTTGAAAAAATAAACAAAATTGATAAACCTCTAGCCAGGTTTCTCAAAAAGAAAAGGGAGATGACCCAAATAGATAAAATCATGAGTGAAAATGGAATTAATGCAACCAATCATTCAGAGATACAAGTAATTAGCAGGGAATGCTATGAAAAGTTATATGCCAACAAACTGGACAACCTGGAAGAAATGGACAAATTCCTAAACACCCACACGCTTCCAAAACTCAATCAGGAGGAAATAGAAAGCTTGAACATACCCATAACCAGCGAAGAAATTGCATCAGTCATCAAAATCTCCCAAAAAATAAGAGTCCGGGACCAGATAGCTTCCCAGGGGAGTTCTACCAGATGTTTAAAGCAGAGATAATACCTATCCTTCTCAAGCTATTCCAAAAAATAGAAAGGGAAGGAAAACTTCCAGACTCATTCTATGAAGCCAGCATTAATTTGATTCCTAAACCAGACAGAGACCCAGTAAAAAAAAGAACTACAGGCCAATATCCCTGATGAATATGGATGCAAAAATTCTCAATAAGACACTAGCAAATCGAATTCAACAGCATATAAAAAGAGTTATTCACCATGATCAAGTGGGATTCATTCCTGGGATGCAGGGCTGGTTCAACATTCGCAAATCAATCAACGTGATACATCACATTAATAAAAGAAAAGATAAGAACCATATGATCCTGTCAATCGATGCAGAAAAGGCCTTTGGCAAAATTCAGCAACTTTTCTTAATAAAAACCCTCGAGAAAGTCGGGATAGAAGGAACATACTTAAACATCATAAAAGCCATTTATGAAAAGCCCACAGCTAACATCATCCTCAACGGGGAAAAACTGAGAGCTTTTTCCCTGAGATCAGGAATACGACAGGGATGTCCACTCTCACCACTGTTTAACATAGTGTTGGAAGTTCTAGCGTCAGCAATCAGACAACAAAAGGAAATCAAAGGCATCAAAATGGGCAAAGATGAAGTCAAGCTTTCACTTTTTGCAGATGACATGATATTATACATGGAAAATCTGATAGACTCCACCAAAAGTCTGCTAGAACTGATACATGAATTCAGCAAAGTTGCAGGATACAAAATCAATGTACAGAAATCAGTTGCATACTTATACACTAACAATGAAGCAACAGAAAGACAAATAAAGAAACTGATCCCATTCACAACTGCACCAAGAAGCATAAAATACCTAGGAACAAATCTAACCAAAGATGTAAAAGATCTGTATGCTGAAAACTATAGAAAGCCTATGAAGGAAATTGAAGAACATACAAAGAAATGGAAAAACATTCTGTGCTCATGGATTGGAAGAATAAATATTGTCAAAATGTCAATACTACCCAAAGCTATCTATACTCTCAATGCAATCTCAATCAAAATTGAACCAGCATTCTTCTCGAAATTAGAACAAGAAATCCTAAAATTCATATGGAACCACAAAAGGCCCCGAATAGCCAAAGTAATTTTGAAGGAGAGCAAAGCAGGAGGCATCACAATCCCAGACTTTTGCCTCTACTACAAAGCTGTAATCATGAAGCAGCATGGCATTGGCACAAAACAGACACATAGACCAATGGAATAGAATAGAAACCCCAGAACTAGACCCACAAACGTATGGCCAACTCATCTTTGACAAAGCAGGAAAGAACATCCAATGGAAAAAAGACAGTCTCTTTAACAAATGGTGCTGGGAGAACTGGACAGCAACATGCAGAAGATTGAAACTAGACCACTTTCTCACACCATTCACAAAAATAAACTCAAAATGGATAAAGGACCTGAATGTGAGACAGGAAACCATCAAAACCCTAGAAGAGAAAGCAGGAAAAGACCTCTCTGACCTCAGCCGCAGCAATTTCTTACTTGACACATCCCCAAAGGTAAGGGAATTAAAAGCAAAAATGAACTACTGGGACCTTATGAAGATAAAAAGCTTCTGCACAGCAAAGGAAACAACCAACAAAACTCTAAGGCAACGAACAGAATGGGAAAAGATATTGGCAAATGACATATCGGACAAAGGGCTAGTATCCAAAATCTATAAAGAGCTCACCAAACTCCACACCCGAAAATCAAATAACCCAGTGAAGAAATGGGCAGAAGACATGAATAGACACTTCTCTAAAGAAGACATCCGGATGGCCAACAGGCACACGAAAAGATGCTCAACGTCGCTCCTCATCAGGGAAATAGAAATCAAAACCACACTCAGATATCACCTCATGCCAGTCAGAGTGGCCAAAATGAACAAATAGGAGACTATAGATGCTGGAGAGGATGTGGAAAAACGGGAACCCTCTTGCACTGTTGGTGGGAATGCAAATTGGTGCAGCCACTCTGGAAAACAGTGCAGAGGTTCCTCAGAAAATTAAAAATAGATACACCCTATGACCCAGCAATAGCACTGCTAGGAATTTACCCAAGGGATACAGGAGTACTGATGCATAGGGGCACTTGTACCCCAATGTTCATAGCAGCACTCTCAACAATAGCTGAATTATGGAAAGAGCCTAAATGTCTATCAACTGATGAATGGATAAAGAAATTGTGGTTTATATACACAATGGAGTACTATGTGGCAATGAGAAAGAATGAAATATGGCCTTTTGTAGCAACATGGATGGAACTGAAGAGTGTGATGCTAAGTGAAATAAGCCATACAGAGAAAGACAGATACCGTATGTTTTCAGTCTTACGTGGATCCTGAGAAACTTAACAGAAACCCATGGGGGAGGGGAAGGAAAAAATAATGGTTAGAGAGGGAAGGAGCCAAAACATAAGAGACTCCTAAAAACTAAGAACAAACTGAGGGTTGATGGGGGGTGGGAGGGAGCGGAGGGTGGGTGATGGGTATTTAGGAGGGCACCTTTTGGGATGAACACTGGGTGTTGTATGGAAACCAATTTGACAATAAACTTCATATATTGAAAAAAAAGAAATTGTGGTTTATATACACAATGGAATACTAGGTGGCAATGGGAAGAATGAAATCTGGCCTTTTGTTGCAATGTGGATGGAACTAGAGAGTGTGATGCTAAGTGAAATAAGTCATACAGAGAGAGACAGACACCATATGTTTTCACTCTTATGTGGATCCTGAGAAACTTAACAGAAGTCCATGGGGGAGGGGAAGAAAGAAAAAGAGGTTAGAGAGGGAGAGAGCCAAAGCATAAGAGACTCTAAAAACTGAGAACAAACTGAGGGTTGATGGGGGGGGGGGGGCGGTAGGAGGGGGGGAGGTTTGGTGATGGGTATTGAGGAAAGCATCTTTTGGGATGAGCACTGAGTGTTGTATGGAAACCAATCAGACAATAAATTTCATTAAAAAAATTAAAAAATTAAAAATAAATAAAATAAAATAAAATAAATAAAATGAATTGGGTATTGGAAAGTTGAAAAGGGAGAGGAAAAAAAAAACTATCAAACAAGCTGCCTTAACAGAAGCCTAGAGACAGAAAGGCAGCCATCCTAGTAGAAAAAGTAATAGTCATGCTTGCCATTTGGCCTTTCCACCATCAGACCCTGGCCCCACACTTTGCTGACTTCCTGTGCATTACTGGACTACATTTCCCAGTGTTCCCTGGTTTGTAACTCTCTGCTAGGTTTGGGCAATGGGAGAATTTGTTAGGAGCTAGAAGGGCAAGATGAAAGGAAAAGTTAAAGTGTTTAGTGTTTGTTCCTCTGTCTTTGAGGAACAAAGGTAGGTTAGGTTGTATCTTAGTAGCATCTGCATCTCAAAAGAAAGGAAAAAGAAGGCAATTTAATATCAGTTACAATTCTTTAGGAGTTAGGTGGTTAGAAATAAAAGGTTGTTAAATATCCAGAGTTAATAGAAGTGTGGAAAAAAACCTTGCTTACACATTGGTAGAAATGCACATTGGTACCACCACTCTGAAGGGCAATGTGTCCATGATAAGGGCAGAGAAGGGAAGTATCTACCATAACTTGAGAGTTGTAGA
Source organism: Leopardus geoffroyi (assembly GCF_018350155.1). Taxonomy (NCBI): domain Eukaryota; kingdom Metazoa; phylum Chordata; class Mammalia; order Carnivora; family Felidae; genus Leopardus; species Leopardus geoffroyi. The sequence goes on along the minus strand of NC_059332.1, from coordinate 27,628,223 downwards.
CCTTTGACCATAGCAATGAGAAATCTAAGGATCATGAGTCTATAAACCTAGGAATCTAGGATTTTACAGTTTTGGATATATCTCATAAGTAATATTTTATACACAGTTATTCAAGGGTTGTAGTAGAAAAATAGAAAAAAATAGAAACAATATAATTCTCCATCAGTAGAGGAAATCTTAAGTGAATTACAATATATGGAATGTTTGGTCCTCTGAAAAACATAAGGTAGATTGTGCTATACTGACATGGGAAAAAATGGTATATTGTTATATTTAAAAAGCAGGAAGCAGTGAGAGCAACAGTTGTTTGCCTACCCAGTAGCCTCATCCTCACTGGTATTGACTCCATCCTGAATAAGCTAGGATAATCACACTGATGCCAGTGATTGGATTAAGAATGGGTTAATGACTAAACTAGGTCATTAAAACCTGAAAAATCTGCTAGGAAGCTTCTAAGAAAGAATTTTTTTTTCTCTCTGATAAATTGAAACAGGATGAGACTTTCTGTCTTCTTCCACTAAATGTCTAATATCTGCCTATGATGGCTAGAGCTTCAGTGGCTATCATGGCCTGTGATTAACAAGCCAAGTATAAAACTCAAAAACACAGAAGGAAGGGGTGAATGTGGAAACAATCTGAGTTCGAAATGACATTGTAGAGCTACTAAATTAACATGGAGCAAACTTAGCTTGGGACTTCTTATTATGTGAAGTAATATATTTTCTTTACTGTTTAAGAATCATTGAGTCTGGCTTTTGGTCAGGCAAGGAATTCAGATGTGGGAACAGGGAAACTAACTTTTTATTTTTACTTTATATTTCTCTCTCTCTCTCTCTCTCTCTCTCTCTCTCTCTCCAGTGAAAGTATATTACTTTTGCAAATAAAGGTGAGGGAAGAGCTGTGTCTTCTGCCAGGGATCTCATACATAGATTATAACCAGTTTAGCTCTGGTTCATTAGTGAATGGCAAGCAAGACTATCAAAGAAAGCTGCAGAGATGAGGGGTGTAAAGTATGGCATGGGGAATTAGTAAGTCCGGGTTCTCAAGCACCAGTTACCTAACTTTGAATAGTTCTCATAACCTCTCCATCAGTTTTTTCATCCCAAATGGGGTTAATAATAGTTGTCCAACCTACTAGCAAAGTACATGTGAGGCACAAACAAGGTAATTGCATAAATATGCTTCAAGAACTGTAAAACCCCACAATACATAGGAGGTGCTATTATCACCACCATCATTGTGATGGCTATGGTTTGCATATTTGTGTTTCCTCAAAATGAATATTTTGAAGGCCTAACCCCCCATGTGATAGTATTAAGAGGTGGGAGCTTTGAGGGATGATTAAGTCATGAGGGTGGGGCCCTCATGAATGGAATTACTATTCTTATAAATGAGACCCCAGAAGGCTATCTAGCTCCCCAGGGAGCTCTCATGTGGGGAAAGAATGAGAAGTCTTAGACCTGGAAAAGAGTCCTCACCAGAACCCAAGCATGCTGGCACCCTGATCTGGGACTTTTAGCCTCCAGAAATTTAAGAAATAAATTTCTGTTATTTATAAATTACCCAGACTCTATTATCTTGTCATCACAGCCCTAAGTGACTAAGACAGTCACCATTATCATCTTTGACTCTTTGAAGCCATCATTATCTTTGGAAAGGGAAATGTTGAGTCATGTGGCTCACCAATTCAAATCTAGAATTTTAATGCACTGGTTGACTTTCCATTCTGTTCAAAGTGGAAGATGATTTCTTGCTGTCTCCTCTTTCATTCTGAGCAGGGTAGTAAGACACTTTGCCTGAGAAAGTGATACTGCCAGTGCCATAAATACAGGCCTGCAGGGCTCTTTTCCACTCAGAAGGCCAAGATTTTGTCAACTCATCTTGCTCTTGGCAGGGGCAACATTTTCTTTGAAAATAATCTAGGATGTGGGCCGCATGAGTCCTTCAACATCTAAGTCACTGAAACTCCAGTTTCAATAAATTTTCTATTGTAGAAAAGGATATCGTTCATTTTTTATGTATATTCTTTGTAGGAGTTTAAATATCTGCTGGCTCATGCCAATTAACCTTACTTGAAGAAAAAAAGTAATCATTTAAAAAAACAAAATTGAAATCTGCATTGCTACAAAATGAAATGAAATTAAACAAACTAGATTCAAACAAAGGTACATAGAGCACCTATAAGGTGCTCGTCCCTCTGCTAGGTACTTTAAGTAACACAGAGATTAACAAGATGCATCACTAAAACACAATGGCAGACACTTGGATTGGAATTAAAGAAATCTTGACAAATTCAAAATCCTAGTTTCCATAAAATTGTAAACTGTAAGGGATGACAGATAATCTGAGATTTGTTTTTCTAAGCAAGTTTTTATGGCTCTCTTTTATGGTATTCATCATGTCTCAGAGAGCCTCCATGATGTGGTTCAAGATATTTTATAACCTTTTCTAGGAAGCCATTTAGCTTCCCAAAGCACATAGAATAGGAAATTCTCCATAGCTGTGCCAGATCCCCAAGTCTCAGATTAAGCCAATTTCTCTTCTCAGACCTAAATGAGTATTTTAAAGCTCATAATTTTTACAGATGGGAGATAACTAATTACTCACCAAATTTCTTCATTCCTCAATTTATTATCAGAATTGATCAAATTGCTTATCTCTACTGGGGCTATGGGAAGGAGGCTTTGTGCACATGAGTATGAGGGAGACCCATCCTGACCCTGCAAGGTCATTGCCAGCAGAAAAGGAATTAACAGACAATGGAGAAGGGGAGATAAAGTGGGATTGGCGGGAAAGCTTCCCATTTTTGTTGAGACTTGAATAATAAATATTCTGTGCTGAACAAACCAACATCATTTAACAATTACTCCTGCATCCTTTTTTATGTAAGCCTGTTTTCCACATATAACCACAGATGTGATAGCCTCCTTCCATTCTCCAGGTGTGCTAAATCCCCCTTAACTTCTCTTATTTTTAGGGCATGAATCTTGCTGCCTAATAGGCTATCAGCTTCTCAAGGATGGGTATTACATTGCTTTGCAGCATTTACTGTACTCAGTCCAGGGTAAAGCCCATGGCAGGTGCTGGGGAAGCTCTTGCCAATAGACTGGCCATCCTCATGCCGCCACACTCCAGCTCTTGCTGCCCTGATGCTTCTGTGAAACCTCATACCCCATATCATAGGTGCTTTTTTAATATACCCACTGAGTACAACTTAAACACAGCTACTAGGGCAGAGACTTTCAAGCTTGGTAAAAAATATGTTTCCATCACCACCCATCATACGTGTATATAGCTGAAACAAGAGCTTAATGAAATAAAGCATACATTGTGTCATGCATATGTTCTGTTTTTTGGTATTATGTTCTAATTTATTGTAAACTTTATAGTACTATTCTGTCTTGTTTTATCCTTTAAATGTTGGAAGTAGGTCCACCAAATTGATGTCACAACCTACTAATGATTGCAAAATTCTGCTTTAGAGGTTCCTGACATCTTTGGGCTCTGTGTGATAACCTCAATTTGCAAAAATGAGTAGGACACAGTTGCAGCCCCCAAGTAGCATACTTTCCAAGGGCTGAAACAGCTACGTTAAAAATAATACATTCAGCATTTTCAATTAGTATGTATTATGCAGTTGATGTGTTTTATTTTTTCTGGATCAATTGTGTGTAAAATAATGAATAGTGTCTCAGAAGCAGTGAGAGGCCATGCTTTAAGGATGATGTCCCATAAACCACTATACCTGCCATTTTCCTATTCTGAATACCCCATGTGAACCACTTCAGCTAATTTCAGGAAAGGTAAATTGTTATACTTCCCAGATAGCTAGAGAGTAACTTCCCATACTATTTGCCCATTCACTGGAATATTAAAGGAGACCATCAATTCAGACTCTTTCCAAGTTGTTACTACCAAAGACCCTGGTGGTACTATGGTTCCACCAAGCCCAGGATTGACAAGCTATTTCCAGAAAGGATCAGATAGTATTGAGGCTTTGAGGATCATAGAATCTGCATTGCAACTCCTAAAGTCTGCTCTTGTAGCACAAATACTTAAAGAATAGTGTGGTTATATTCCCATAAAACTTTATTTATAGACTCTGAAATTTGAATTTCATATCATTTTCAAATGTCGTGAAATATTATTCTTCTTTGACTTTTTCAACATTTAAAAATGTAAAAACCATTCTTACCTCATGGGCTGTACAAAAACAGGTTATGAGCTGAATTTGGCTCCAGGGACTGAAGTTTATTGACCCCTGTTCCAAGCCAATAGGACCTTGGAAGATGGAAAATATTTTATCTTTAACCATGAGCTGAGACTCTCCAACTTAGGCCCCCCTGAGAACTCTGAAACAGAGACAAACTAAAGAGGCCATCCAGGCAATTTTCTCTTGATGTGTGTACTAAAGAAGGGTCACGTGGAGAATATAAAGAGTTGTTTATAAAAAGGCTGTTGCCTGGGGCAAGCTATCTTAAAACAACCATAGCTTTTTTAAAAATAGGAAGAGTTTATAAATGGAAGGGCAGGAATTCTCCTCCACTAGTCCTTGTGGTCACAACTCCTTTTAGGTTAAAAGGAACAAATCCACCTTTTAAAACAATCAGGCTCAGCCCATCTTGTGGATTTTTCTATTGCACAGCTTTCCAGGATAAACTATCACCGTGTTTCACAATGTGTTCATCCAATCTTAGCTAGAATGGAAAATTTTCATAATCCAATAGCAGCATGCTCAATGAAGTGTTTCATTATTCAGATCAGTCTGATCAATCTTCAATGTCCAATGAGCAGCTGCACAGACCAGACACATTACTATGTGGCCAATGTTCCAAAATATAGTGCTAAGCCCTTAGGCAAGTCTAGATTAGTTCCCCACTCTTGCATTGGGACATACAGCCATGCCATTTCTGGAGGAATAAAATAGTTCAGGAAAAGAGACAATTTGATCACACCTTCCATCTTTCTTTTTCTTTGCTCTTTTATTTACAAAATTAATGTGCTTATATTTAAAATTTAATCCAGAAGTGTCCAGACTGAATGAACAAAATATCATCTTGCCTTATCCCTTCCTCAACCAATTCTATCACCTCCCCCACTAAAAATTACTTTTTGGCAACTTGTGGTCTCCTGTATAAATACAAATGCATCATGTACATGTTTGTGACATTTTTAATGTATTTTTACATGTTTTTCAGCACTCTGCTTTTTGATTTCATAAGGTTTTCCATTGAAGTCAGTACATGTGGAACCACCAGCTTCATGGGCATCTATAAGTTCTATCTTCTTTACATGTTATCAGTTGAGCATGATATTTTTACCTTAGAAAATGACAAGCTCTTTTCTCTAAAAGAACCAGTGAACAGAATAATTGATATTTAATTGCTTGTTTTGTTGCCATCCTGACATTCTGTGTGTGCCACACTTATAGACACTCGAATGTTCCACCAAAAGACAAGTTTCTAAAGTCTAATTGGGAGGAATTTGCTACCAGAGGTTCTTCTGCATAGCATTTTTTTTTATTTTAATACTTCTGAAGTGCATTTTAAAATAACTTCACTGGAATGAGATATCTGTGATATCTAGGCAAATTTTACTTGAGAGGATTCCTTCAGAGTGAAAAATGTTTGAATTCACCAGCAGACATGTAGCCCAGAGGATGCTCTTTGCTAGTCGGAATCTGTAGTACAAAAGCTGGCCTGAAGAAAAAAGGAAAAATTAGTTTGGGAATAGTTGGGAACAGAGGAAGTAAATAGCTTAAAAGAAAAGCTTTATTGAAGAGTAATGTATATTGAAGAGTAATACCAGCGTATAGGATTCACTCTCTTAAGTATGCAAATTAATTGTTTTCGATAAATATATACAGTTGTGCAACTTATCACACCATTTCCATCACCCCCTCCCAAAGAAGCTTTCTACTCATTCATAGTCACTTCCTATTCCCAGCAGTTACCAATCTACTTTCTGTCTCTATAGATTTGCTTTTACTAGAAATCTCATAAAATTGTACCATATATCATGTGATATTTTGTGACTAGCTTCTTTCACTTAGCATAATATGTTCGTGGTTAATCCAAGTTGTAGCACATACCAGTACTTCATTCACTTTTTATGGCTCCATTGAGTGAATATACCACAGTATGTCACCAGTTGATGGACATTTGGATCGTTTCCACTTTTTTGGCAATTATGCATAATGCCATATAAAATGCTGTAAACATTTGCATACAAGTGTGTGAACATAGGTTTTTATACATTTATTTATTTATTTAGAGATAGATAGAGACAGCGTGAGTGGGGTGAGGGACAGGGAGAGAGGGAAAGAAAGAATCCCAATGTGAGGCCCATGAAGCCATGAGATCATGACCTGAGCTGAAACCAAGAGTCAGACACAACCAACTGAACCACCCGGGCTCCCCATGAACATATGTTTTGAATGTTTTTATTTAGGTATATTCCAGGAGTGGAATCTAGTAATTCTATTTTTAACATTTTAAGAAACTGTCAAACTATTTTCCAAATTGACTGCACCATTTGAAGTATGTATCTTTGCTACTTGCCTTTAAAAAAGACCTGGAGATTGTTATTATCTAAACTAACAGCAACTCAGGATTAATTATTGCAGCTTTTTGGCTCATTATGGGGAAAAGGTATTTATTTTCAACTTGTCATGTACATAACCAATTTTATTTCAATGGTCTGTAGTGATTTGTAATGTCTGGGGATTTCCATTCACCTCACTTTTGAAACAACAACAATCATATTCAGGAGGCTTTGCCCCATTCTGACCATTTCTACTGAATCTATTATGCATGGGTAGTTAATGTTTGTGACAACAATTATACCTAGAATGTGTGTAAGAGATGGAGATCAAGGCAGAGACAAAGACATCCAGATGCAAATTCACTATATAAATAAATGCTTCAATAGTCTGAAAATGCTTGTGGCCTTTTATTTTTTAAAACATCTGCTCCTGCATTAGTCATGCTCTCTTCCAGTAAAAATTAGCAAAGATATATATATGTATATATATATGTATATATGTATATATGTATATATATGTACATATATGTACATATATGTATATATGTATATACATATATACATATATGTGTGTGTGTATATATATATATATATATCAGGACTTTCTCTTGTGAGTTTTTATATTTCTAGTAGGACTTTATATCAGAGCCCATTAAAAGGCATGCCTTTGCCATTCTTACAAGTGTGCTAAGAAAGTGATGGTGATACTCTTATGTGGATCCTGAGAAACTTAACAGGAACCCATGGGGGAGGGGGAGGAAAAAAGAAAAAAAAAAAGAGGTTAGAGTGGGAGAGAGCCAAAGCATAAGAGACTGTTAAAAACTGAGAACAAACTTGAGGGTTGATGGGGGGTGGGAGGGAGGAGAGGGTGGGTGATGGGTATTGAGGAGGGCACCTTTTGGGATGAGCACTGGGTGTTGTATGGAAATCAATTTGACAATAAATTTCATATAATAAAATAAAATAAAATAAAATAAAATAAAATAAAAAGAAAGTGATGGTGATGGCTAGGGCTTAAGAGTTACTTGGGAGGTGATATGATCTAGTGAATTAAGAACAAGACACTATTTTTTTTTAATTCTGAATATACAGTGAGAATTGCCACAGGTCAAAAAGACCCCCTGAAAAATTATCTACCTGTGCCCCTGTAGCGTAGAAGTCAAGCATGCTTTTGAATCATTTTAGATAGATAAAGTTCTATCTTCAGTGTACAAAGAGAAAAGGATTCTATTGGAATCTTCTAAGGGAAAAGATTCAAAAGATCTTTCTGACCACCAACTCTGAAGACTAGTAACCTTCAATTTCCTCCACTTTTTTTAAGGTAACTAACTCAAGCCTCTCATCTTGAGGCTTATGTCAGGTTACTTTTGTATATGCTCAAGTTCAGGGAGCTGAAAGAAGTCCAGGATCATTGGATCCTTAGAGCACAGAGAAAGCAGGGAGTGGCAACGATGAAACACAGATCAGATCAAAGAGGGACTCGGGCATCAGGAAAGATTTTAAACTTAATCCTAAGGGCAAGTGGCTTGGTGTGATAATAGGGGGTATGAGTAAACATTCCAAATGAGACATGATGGTGGCTTGTGTATGATGGCTATATGAGAAGCAATTGGAGAATTTAAGATAAGTGATAAGTATTTGAAATTAGAAATGATATTGAGAATTGGTTGACAATGAAGGTTCAGAGAAGGTGTTTGAAGTTTCTAACAAGAAGCTGGGAGACTGATGGTTCCATGTACTGAGGAAGAGAATATTAATACTGTAGGAAGTGCAAGTTTGGGGGAAAGATCATGCATTCAGTTTTCTCTTTAGAAAGATCATGCATTAATATGCCAATGATATCTCCAAGTGGATTTGGAATTCAAAACATAAAGATATAAATTTTTCAGTTGTTGAAAAATTGATAACTGTAATTATAAAAGCACCTGAAATTGCCTGAAGAAATGGTTAGCAAGTAAGGAAGGAAAGCCTAAGGCAAATCTTTGATAAATTTTTTTTAACTTAAAAAAATGTTTATTTATTTTGAGAGACAGAGAGAGAGAGAGAGAGAGAGAGAGAGAGAGATCAGTGGAGGGCCAGAGAGACAGAGAGGAGAGAGAGAATTCCAAGCAAGCTCCAAGTTGTCAGAGCAGAGCCCAAAGCAGGGCTTGAATTCACCAACTGTGAGATCATGATCTGAGCCACTGACTGAGCCACCCCAGGTGCTCCTTGATAAACTTTAATATTTAAAGCTCAGGAGAAGAAAAAGTAAGCTCAAAGGAAATGAAGTCACCACAGGAGAAAAAGAGAGTGAGACTGAGAACGAGAGAGAGAGAGAGAGAGAGAGAGAGAGAGAGAGAGAAAGTCACCATGACCTTGTTGAAAATAGCATCTATGAGGTGCTGGAGAAGACACTGACTATAGTGGATCAAGGATGAGAAAAATAATGGATATCCTCTTGAATGGGATGTAGGATGGGCAGTGTTCCAAAAGTAGAGCCAGGTTGTGTTCAGGCAAAGAAGTAGAGTGAATGTCCAATCAAAAAAGCCTGAAAAAAAAAAAGAGTCTTTCTTTAAACGCTTAAGTTATACTGTTTGGCTTGCATTTTACATCTCACTAGGCTTTTGTTTTTCCTCTCCCTCTCCTCCTTCTCTCTTTTTGGGGGCAGAACCAGAGGTGAAAGATTAGAATTATGGTGGCATCTTTTCCAAAACCTTTCTGTTCTCTCCCTTCTTCTCTAGCCCAAGAACAAGGTAAACCACATTACCTGCCACCCTCCCGAAAACAGTTACTGGTCACTCTCTTTCTCTATTTTTTGTTTTAAAAAGTTACTTCTACCCTGTTACTTAATGAACAAGCATGTTGGTTTTCTTCCTGCAAACATCAACCACTTATGCTCCCTACATTCTGATGGCAGAAGGTCACATTCCCTTCTGTCTTTGGACATCTTGAGTATACTTTTTCAGAAAGTCTTCTCTGACTCAGAGTAGAGTGAAGCAGCCTCACAGCTCAACCAAAACTCACCAAAACGTTTATGTCACAGGCCCCACAACCAATGGGAAAGGAGCCACATAAGCTCAGGACATTTCCTCCTGAGAACAAAATTCCTAACACCTTCCCACCTTTTTCTCCTTTTCCTGTCCAGCAGTTTCAGTAACAGTCCATCCCTCCCTCCCTCATTCCTGCTCCTAGAGCTTCTCCTGGTACTAAATTAAAACAGCAATATTCTTGCTGGCCAGACATCTTGCGGGTCAGCTCAATTACAGAAAACAAGGGGAATTTTCTAAGAATAAAAACATGTTGTATTCAGGAAGGGATCACAAACATAATCCAAATGCATCCCTCCTCTCTGGAAGCCTATCATGGCTTAGAATTTTAGAGTGTGATTTCTCAAATATTAGATGTCCCCTCATCTGCTGGAGGAGATGGGTCAGAATGAGGCCCCTCCTTTAAGGGTCTCCCCAGTACTGGCATGGTGTATACAAACTTTTCTACTCCTAGAATAGGACAATTTCAAGAGAATTATACTGTAGGTAGGAAAGTGGTACATTTCTAGTGAAGTTGGATGTCCCCTGTTGTCTCACAAGATACCCACCCTTTATGAAGAAGGAGTTCCCTCCTGGACTAATCTAATTTGGCCTTCCTATATTTAGGTTTGCCCCCATCTCCCCAAATAACTCCTTCTTCATATTCCAATCTGACCATCATTCCCCTTCCTAAGGGGCAGGGAAAGGGGAAAATATCTTTTCCCATAGCAAGACATCTCCTTCCCTGGATCCCCCTACCAAATCAATGACGTGAAGTGTTGGCTAGTCTCAAGCTTCAGCCATGTAGGAAGTTAAACCTCTACATTGAATACATCCTCACACACCAACTGAGAACATGAGGAGCCTAGTAAAGAGGAGGGTGGGCCCTTCAAATCAATGTTCTTTCTAATAGCCCCTTACTGTATGTTTTAGCTCTGTTAAAACTCTAAATTAACACTAAAATATTAACATTAAAAGATGTTGTGGGTGCAGCCATGCAGGAAGTTCAACTTTAAAAATAAATATGTCTTTCAAGTCCAAACATAATGTTTTTGGGTCACTATTGTCCAAATCCATGAGAAAGAACTAATACTTCAATTATGAAGACAACCACTCTGCTCATGGAGTCTCTGGGTCTCCAGCATTGCACAGAAGCACAAGTAGTTTTTCCTGTTTCACCCAGCACCTGCCAGCATCATGAAGGAAAAACACTGGATCCAATGATTTAGGTCCTATTGCCCCTTCTTGAGGAAGGGCATGGAAGCTGCTGCTTCTCTTCACTAGACACATTGGATCACTATCCAGTCTCTGGCTGGTACTGGGACAAATCAGGATGTTGAGTTCAAGGTGAGGGACTAGGAGAGGAAAGTGTCTAGAAATATAGGCAGTACCTGTAGCAATAAGGAAGAAGGAGAGACAGAAAGTGAAGGCAATCCCAAGACATAATAGCAGGTAGAGAGAAGAGTTTCCTGAGTCTGGCTGCCATTTGTAGAAGGCATATCTGGAAGTCAGGCATTCAAAAATCAGACTCTTGTCACATTTGATAAGAGTCTGTGACTATGTCAGTCCCTCATCCAAATGATTTGTAGCATGTGATACTAATTCTCATTTATAGGAAGGAATCTAATCAACAAGCTCAGACTCATTGATATAGCAGTCTGCAAACTTGGATCATTGTTAGAGTGCTCAGCTGGCACTTTAAATTGAGTGATTCTTTATCTTCAGAGGGTCAGGAATCCTTTGAGAATCTACTGCTAGAGACCCCATCTCCAGAACAACTTACGTCCAGCTACATATTTGCACAAACAATTTTTTGGGGGGGCGAGGAGTGCTTCATTGATGCTGAAGCCATACAAGGAACTGTTTTTTACAGTAGTGCTTTTTAATCTTCTTACAAAATAGCCCACTTTTGAGAAATATACAAATCTCTTTTAATGTTAATTGCAAAAGAGCCTAAACCTTGTAGCTAAAAAAAGAGCTAAGCAGTGAGACAAAAAAACAAACAAAAAGGCCTTTCCTGATTATAAGAGCTGCTTCCCACTCTTTTGAAAACCACTGTTCTACAGGAGCATGGAGCAGTGAAAGGGGCAAAAACCAAACCCTGCACAATAGGAGTTATTAATGTCATGTAGACAACTGATTTCATTATTGATATGTGATCAGTTTATAAGTATGGCATTGTATGCATTTTAAAATTGTACACATTTGAACTTGTCATGGTCACACATAGAAGGACCTGATCCCTGTTTTCTGATTTCCAATTCTGTGTTTGGTCAATTATTTTTCCACTTGGTATACCTTGTCATGCTGTATTTTACAAAATTTTCAATACACAAAGTAAATAGAATTTATATATGGTTAAAAGTTTAGGGGCGCCTGGGTGGCACAGTCGGTTAAGCGTCCGACTTCAGCCAGGTCACGATCTCGCGGTCTGTGAGTTCGAGCCCCGCGTCAGGCTCTGGGCTGATGGCTCAGAGCCTGGAGCCTGTTTCCAATTCTGTGTCTCCCTCTCTCTCTGCCCCTCCCCTGTTCATGCTCTGTCTCTCTCTGTCCCAAAAATAAATAAACGTTGAAAAAAAAATTAAAAAAAAAAAAAGTTCATTCCATCCCTGGAAAGAGACTTAGCAGGATAAGGGAACTGAGTAAACCAATTGTGAATAAAATAGAAATCTTTCAACTTTTTTCAAGATAATTTTAAGTAATTTTATCATTTTCTGCAAACAAAAGAAACGTTTCCCTTTCCTAAGAAATATTGATTATAGAGAACTATAACAATTTGTTAAATTATTATAATTATCAACAATTAATATCATTAGAACTATAAATGAGAGTAGGAAATAATCATCCCCTCCTACCTTGGAATTTGTCCATCTCTGCTAGACCATTTGTGCTGCCACTCTTCCCCAACCCAAGGCTATGGCACTGGATAGAGTGGGAGGCAATGTCCAAGCGTAGAGAATGCAAGAGAAAATGCAGAGGGGAAAGGGACCATATCTGAGGGAGGTTCTGAGGCTGGGCAAGGAAGCAGTGAGAATGATCAAGGGTATTGCCCAAACCACCTCCTTCAAATCAGAATCCTGTTATTATCACCTATCAATTTGCTCTTCTAAATGCCAGCGGGGCGCCTGGGTGGCGCAGTCGGTTAAGCGTCCGACTTCAGCCAGGTCACGATCTCGCGGTCCGTGGGTTCGAGCCCCGCGTCGGGCTCTGGGCTGATGGCTCAGAGCCTGGAGCCTGTTTCCGATTCTGTGTCTCCCTCTCTCTCTGCCCCTCCCCCGTTCATGCTCTGTCTCTCTCTGTCCCAAAAATAAATAAACGTTGAAAAAAAAATTTAAATGCCAGAGTCCATGATTTTGTAAATGAAGTCATAAAACAATAACAAAATAAAAAACAGAACATAAATCTTTGTAGACCAGCTGTACAGCTGGTTTCCTAATGCATGGACAGTTCTACTCTGCACAACAGTATGACTTAGTTGCATCTCTTATAGCAGATGAGGAGAGGAAAGCTCTCTATCCCTGTGATTCACTCAAATAATAAAGTATAATGGAAGGTTTTTACTTGATTTTGATGACTCAAAGAAGCAGTTTTTTCTTTGATAATTTGGACCTGAACAGTTAGTTGTTCACGTCCCTGTCTTCTCTTCCTAGTCCCTCAGCCATTAGAATTTCCCTTGTCTAGAACTGGGTTAATGACTACTTGTGAAAAATAATGTTTTAACGGCCACATGGGAAGTCTTACATTCCAACTCCGACTAGTGAGCATATCTTTATGCCATTTTAGTAGCTATTGTAGGATATTAGCTAGATACAGACTAAGCTATTATAACAAAAAAACCCAAATAGGATAGCTTATTTCTCTCTTAGGTAATGATCCAGTGATGAATAATGCAATGTGGGAAGCTGCCCCACAGCACTTGGCTTGGAAGTTTGTTCCAATCTTCACTGTTTTCCAACTAACAGGAAAGGAACAAAAAGGATGTTTAATGTGGCATCACTTCCACTCACATCTCATTGGATCAAACTTTACCACTTGGTCACAATTAGCTGCAATGTAGATAAGAAAATGTAATCTGTTGGTGGATGACCTTGTGCCCATCAGCCAAACTGAGGGTTTCCAAAAGGAAAACTGGAAGAATGGATATGGAGGAGTAGTTAACCATCTCTGTCACATGAGGTAGCTATGGCTCAGCTTGATATCTTCTTGTTATGAGGCCACATTCACGGATTGGTTAAAAGGATCAGCCAAATGTGTTAATTCATTTTATTCTATCCTTTACTGACACATTGCTCTATTGTCCCATGCCTATATCTTCCATCTAAGTTGCCACTTTTGGCTTCCCTGAAAGTTCAAAAATTAGTCCACATGTCAAGCACCTAAACTTTTATGCTGCCTATACAGAGTTTTTAGGTAATGACCTTCTGCCCAGAGCATCACCTGTTTGTAATCCCCCAATAATCTGTACTATCATTTGAGCCTCTTATGTCTTATTTGGTATCACCCAAATATTGTTCATTTGGTGAATCAGAAATAAGATGAAAATGTTCCATGGACACCATGCTTTTCTCCTGTGGCTGCACCTCTGTAATCAAGCTCTACATCTGATTTTATTACCAGGAAAGGTCTTATGCCAAGTCTTGATATCTGGCTCTGCCCTATTTGTCCCAGATTGCCTTGAGTGGTCATGCCCTCATGACCCATGCTTTTCACTCCAGCCCTTCTGGTGACATGTGGTAGAGGGAGTAGATGATCCACAGACATCTGTCACCTCTGTTAGGTTCTTTCAGGTGTACCTTTCAGAACTACTACTATCAGATATATAATTGAGGTGGAACTTGGACAGATCAAAGAACTTAGGGAATATGTTTAACTGATCTGCATTTCCTTATTGATCCTATGTATTAGGAATTTGATATTTTTGTCTTTCATTGGTAAGAGCACTAGGAAACCAAGAAGCATAATTTTAAATTTTTCTATGATTTTACTGTTGTGGAGCCTGAACCAGAATTACTATTCATAACTTTACCTTTAACCTTAGAATCCTATTTTAAGGAATCCTTCCTGAAGAAATAATTACACATTTAAACAAAGAACTATGTACAAAGCTATTCATCCTATCACAATATATCATAGATAAACATTGGTAACTACTTAACAGTCTAACAAAAGGCAAATCATTAAGAACACTGCTTTCTAGACTTCAGTCATTCACAATTTTTCTACATTGATAATCAACTTGGACTTTCACTCTTTAACACTTTAATTCTACTTTTAAACCAATTAGTCTTTTTACTTTGCCTCTTTAAGCAATAATATCCATGATGTAACAGGAATATGTAGTAATTATACATTTTTCTCAAATATATATTAATATAAATGTATAGCTGTTAAAATAAAAATATTCATCTGTGTGCTAGCTAAAATAACCTTATATACTACCAGTGACGCAGGTATCCTAGGTTTGATAACTTGAGGAAATCATACTATATCCAGATAACAAAATACTATTCAGTCATTAAAATTAGTTTTTTTAGTATGGGAAAATGTTTATGCTATAATGTAAAGTGGGTAGAAAAAAATACAGCATAAACTAAGTTTTATAATTATATATGTGTGTATGTGTATATATATATACACATATAAATGGATTTTTTTAATGTTTATTTATTTTGAAAGAGGGAGAGAGAGAGCATGAGAGTGTGAGGGGGGAGGGCAGAGAGAGAGGAGAGAGAAAATCCCAACCAGGGGATCTGTGCTGTCAGCACAGAACACGAGGCAGGGCTCCATCTCACAAACCTTGAGACCATGACCTGAGCCAAAATCGAGTCAGATGCTTAACTGACTGAGCCACCCAGGCACCCCTATATATGGAAAATTTGAATGGAAATACACAAATATTAAGGTTGATTATCTCTAAGTGGTGAGATTAATTCTTGGTATTTTCTTCTTTATGCTTTTTTTATTTTTATTTTTTACAACAATGAATATACACTACTTTTAAACCAGGGGGAGGAAAGTTTTAGTTTTAAACTTTTTTACTAAGCATCTATTTAATGAGTCAGTAAACTAGGTATTGCCCGAGGGCACCTGTAATACAGAGAAACATAGAGCACAGTGAACATAAAGCAATGTGTGAGTGTAGTACAAAAGCTGCTACCAAAAATTAAAGATCTTTCCCTTTGTGTAGTGTTTTTCCTGTCTCACATTAGAATCCAATGGTTTCTCAGTGACTGAAGTTGGGAGAATCAGAATAAGCCCTTCTGAGGACAAACAGATGTCCAATAAGACTGGGTGATTTTGATTGGGTCGGCAATAGCTGAGACCTCCCGGAGACACCTTAAAAGTGAGCCCTTGAGGCATTTTCACAGGAGTTTCCATTTTTACAGATGGGACCCCCTCCTGGCCTACTAAGACCCATGAGAATTAGAAACAGATGAGGAATCATGCCGTATTCTCATACATGAGAAAAACTGACCTACTGAAATCCCACAACGTTCTCTGGAAAAAAAAGAAAAGTCAACCTGCTCTTACAACAAATAACCTCAATGATTATATAAATGATGATATATGTGATTGTTTTAGAAAGTATGAGTAATACTAACAAATTAATATGTCTACTAATAATAAGAAAAAAAGTCAACTGCCAGCAAGTCTAAGCGAGGGAAGCCCAAATCTGTTTTTGGATATAAACAATGACCACCAGGGCTAGACCAACTCCCGGGGTGAACCCTGGGAGTTGAGAGATAAATGATCTAGAGTCCCAGGCTTCAAGGAACTCAGACTAGAGCTGGGGCAACAGTCAATCATGTAGCCTCCTGGGATTCTTTATTAATGCAGGTCTGAACATTAAGGCTAAAAAAGGCATTTTTTTATAATCAAAATTTTCCATGTAATAAATTCTTCTCATTTTTTATATGGGTTAGTTCAAAGGTGATAATTATAAGTTTCACATCCTAACACCAAATAGCTAGTGAGCCCAATCTAAATAAACAATCTTTATAAGAGAAAATGCAAGAAATTTAATAAGGGATATTTTGATTTAATTAATTTTTCAAGTAAATAACAATCACAAAATCCAATAATCTTTATAGAGATTAATGGGAAACAATGGTATTTTGAAATTTTAGTTATTTTAGAACAAGATTTAGAAAGGCCTGCTTTGGCTGCGGAAGATGCAGAATCCCTAAAGTTGAATCCAAAGAAGTGTTGGTACACAGAGCCCATGTCCCACCTGAACTAAGCAGGAACTACACACATCCCCCCAAACACACATTTACATACCTACACACAGTGAAAATACAAACACACCCAGATCATCTTAAATTACCATCAATCTTGACAGTATGTTTTCCTAGATGCCAGGAGCTCTGAAGGCCAAATGAGATGGCTCAAGATTGTTCATGTAGGTCAGTAGGGATTAACTCTTAGAAGGTAAAAAATCTAGGTATCATCTAGGTGCAAAAGATATCTGGGAAGAGATGTGAATACTGTTTTTTCCTTGGATTCTGCCCTAAAGCTGGTCTCCAACTCAACTAGCCTCAAAGGCCAAAGCTGGACTTAATGCCGAATACTGCCCACTAGTACCTCATGTTTTGGTCAAGAAAATATCTAGTACTAATCCTCTATTTTCAAGTGCACGGAGTGCTGCAATCAGACCTTAACTTCAATTCTTTGATTTAGACCCAAGCACAAAGCACAAGGCAAAGCATGAAAGGGAGCCTCATGAGTCTCTTAAGAGTGCTGTAGTATCAGCATTTTCCCAAACATCAGATTCCTTGTGTGCCAAAGATTAATGTTCCCATCTTTTAGTTGTGTCAGGTGTATATAATGCCCATACATCTCATTCCAGAACTTTTAGCTTTTTAAGAATATAAAAAGGATCCCGATCCCTTTTACAATCTAGAAATCTTCCTTTCTGTACAAAGTATTTGAAGGCTGTATCCTGAACCTGGAAAATAATGACCAGACTGGATAAGAAAGATGGTGAGATCAGGAGAAGTGTTTATCCATATGCCCCTTTCACTCTCAGAGTAAGAATTGAGCGCATCACTTTTAATCAGGAAGAAAAACAAAATTAATTCAATGCCCTCACTAATATTTTAACACATTGTATCATAGCAGATCCAGTCACTGCCCTAAATAAGTATAAGCCGTAAAACAATGCAACTTCTAGTTAAATTTAAATAAGAATCAAATGTCTACTTTTTCTTAAGTATGATATAAAAATGAATGAATAACAGTATTGATCAATAGAATTTTTTTAAGCACAACTATGTGATACTTTTTACAAGCTCTGTTTCTATAAAAAGAAGTGGAAAATTTTCTGTGGTTGAAAATCTTAGAACTAGCTAGAAAGATGAATTTTATTTTATTTTTTTTCTTTTTTTACTGAAGTATAATTGACCTATAACATCATATTATTTTCATTTTACAATGAAGAGACAAATTTTAAATGAATATGTAGAAGAAACTGGATATTGCCTTCTGGCACTCCCTTCTTCTTCTTCTCAGTAATAGAACCCCTGAGTTTCAGCTAAGCATATGGCCCCTAGGTAAAAAAAATATGCACCAGCCTCCTTTGCAGCTAGGTATGTTAAGGACAATAGGTCATGAATAGGAATAAAGTGTAAAACTGTGAGCTATCTCAATGAAGATGAAGCTTTGGTTCTCTCCTGTCCTGTGGGGTTAGGAATGGCAAAGAGTGAAGCCATCTCAAATGTCACATGTTGAGAATGACAGAGCCACCCTGCCAACCCTACAGCACTCAACTCTGGACTGTGACCATCAGAAAGGAAGAAACATCATCATACTTAACCTATATTGGGGGTATTTCCTTAATAGCAGCTTAGGTTAAAAGACACAATTTCATAATGGCAAATCTCTGTATGGGAGTTTGAGAGATGGCAAAAGTTAAGGAACAAATAATAGAAAAGCAGATAGAGGGAATAAGAGCAGCATAGCTGCAAGTTGTCAGAGTGAAACGTCACCTGAGGTCAGCCTTGAAGGTAGGACTGGAAGAAGCAGGAGAAGTGGAGGGAACCATGGGCTCTTTTTTTTAAGCTTGTTTATTTTTGAGAGACAGACAGAGCACAAGCTGGGGAGGGGCAGAAAGAGAGGGAGACAGAGTCAGAAGCAGGCTCCAGGCTCTAAGCTGTCAACACAGAGGCTGATGCAGGGCTCAAACTCACAAGCCATGAGATCATGACCTGAGCTGAAGTCAGATGCTTAACTGAGTCACCCAGGCATCCCTAGCCATGGGCTCTTCTAAGAGAGGGTGGCAAGATGGGAGAAGGATGCATGGACCTGCAGCAAGCAAAGCATTGTGCAAACAGTAGGCACTCAGTAAATTTTTTGAGTAATGGCTGAGTAGGGCTCAAAAGCTCACCCCAGCATTGGGACCTTACCCTGTAGGCAACTGTAAGGCATCAGAATAATGTGGTAAAAGGGTTGCTTGAGGAAAATCAACTTGACAGAATCATGCAAAGTTGGATGGGAGTATTGTAAAAAAATTTTTTTTTAAAAAGCAAGCCAAAAAAATCTGTAGACTAGGGTAATACAGAAGATGACCACATAATTTGTCATCCAAATTGGCACTAAATGGGGTGCTGTTAGTAATTACACTGGGACACTGGTCATAAACTGGGATTTTCCTGGGCAAATCACCATGTAACATCAACTTGGAAACAGATAACTTGAATAGACTTCTCAGGGTATGCTCCTTCATTTGTAATGCCTGTTTGACAACCTCCCTCCCCCCGTCCCCGCCCCTACCATAGACTTTCTATAGTCTGTCGATAGGGTCTATCTTCATACTGGATCCAAAGACTGGGCCAATTTTATGTTCTATGTTCCACTGTGTTAGGTGAGAAAGGACAGTAATTTTCAAGGATTTTTTCTCATCACTTGCTCCTTTTTTATCTTCACAGAAAGCAAACACTGAATATTTTTTAATCACTTTTTCTTTTGCCATCATCTCTGGAGCAGTGTGTTTATTACTTTTAAAACCCAGCCATAAGTAAAATTCCTGTGTTTTCTTTTTCCTCTCTACTCTATTCATAGAAATAGATTGATGTTCTCCCACCTGGTATAGAGAGATGAGGACAGCAGCATGGGGCTCTTCTGTGTGGAAATCCACAAGTTGGGCAAAGTTGGAAAGTGTGGATGACACTCAGAAAAAAGGTAGCTATAGAAAGAATGGTGACTGTGAGAACCCCCCTTAAGAATTTGGGATTTGGGATTAACATGGCTGGATTTTTTCACCTCTCCTTTGAAAAATATTGCAGATTAACAAATTTGCAGCACCTAAATCCTTTGGAAATGTCTTAAAAGGAATTAATTTGAGTTCACTGTTCATGTATTACACAGGTGTTTGTAGATTTACCATTTTAGAAAATGAACAATCCAAACATCCCTGCCCTCAGATTTCTCATAGAGGTAAATTCCAAGACAGAGAGGTAAACAAACCTCTCTGCTCGGTGGCTCCCATGAATCAGATTCAGGCAAGGCAAGCACTGTATCTGATGGGTGTGAAGTACTTGGGGAGTTTTCAGGCTGTAAGACAAGTGAAAACATGCTTCAGCTGCCACCTAAGAGTCAAGTATTTACCTGCTGAAGCCCAACAGCTTCAGGCCCATGCATATACCCTGTGCCACCTAATGGAATTGTAATGGATTCCAAAGCTTCACAGCCCCCACCCAAGGTCAGTCTAAAATAGAAATTTCTGTCATATAGCATGTAAAGGACCTGAGAAATCTGAGACATTGCCCAGATTATCTCCTAATATTATAAATGTAGAAGTGGAGCCTGGAAAACCAAGGGGTTCATCTAAGGTCACCAAGTAGTAGCTGTGTTATGTTGTTGGCTTTATCAAAGCTCCAGGTACTGGGCATGTCAGAACAATTGGCCAGACTATGGGTAAGGGGAGTGGGGAAGCCAGCAGGAATGGGGGACATGGGGAGATAAGAGGGGTACCCCCAGGCTACTGACTTCTCCAAAGAAGCCAGGGAACATGACCACATTGCTGCACAGGGAGATGGTGTCTTTGGCAATCACAGACCACTGCTGGTCCAGCAGCTTGCCAGAAAGTCAGAAATGCACAAAAATGTCTATTACACTCCGATTTAGGTGAGTAAAAAAACAAAGAGAAGTAGAATATTCACAGATTTCGTATCTTCACAACTTGTCTGTGAAGGCAAAAGACCCACAGAAGCTGTTGCATAATTGGGTGATTTTAAATGGTAAAACCAGTGATTTAAATTTCAAATCCATTGACTCCCCCTTCTTGAGCCTGTCTCCAGTATTAATCAGCTTTTTCTTTTATCCAAATATGTAAAAAAAGAAGGTTCTTTTTTCAGTGTCTGGTACCTGGTATACATTTAACACAAAAATGTTAACATGAATCAAAATATCAGAATGAATTATTATAGACATTCATACTCTGTTCAGAAATTTATCTTTTTATACCATCTCAGTACTGGTAACCATTTAAATAGAGAGGTGGAATCAGAGGATGTGAGGCATCCTTTGTCACTTATTTAAGAAGGATGCTTCTGTTTTGAGTTCCATATAGTGATACTATAAGTGACCCATTTCTACTCTGAGACTTAGAGGCAGCAGTGGGAGCCATGTCAGAAACTAGCAGAGCTCAAGTGGTGCCATGAACTGATGACATCTGTATACATGGGCATTGACACTGTTGCATGCACATGCCTACCCATGTGTAGACACAAACTATTATGCTTTACGCTGCAACTAATATAGCCTTAGAAATTACACAACAACAAAAGAAAAACAGATCACAGAAATATGTAGAAGAATCAAAGCTTGCAAGCTCTAGAACAGAAAGATTACCATGTTTGAGTGACAAATATGGCTGTAAGAATTCTAGCCACAAAGCCAAGTGAAAAGTGAGTTTAGTTGGCTAGAACTGATACATGAATTCAGTAAAGTCGCAGGATACAAAATTAATGTACAGCAATCAGTTGCATTCTTGTACACCAATAATGAAGCAACAGAAAGACAAAGAAACTGACCCCATTCACAATTGCACCAAGAAGCATAAAATACCTAGGAATAAACCTAACCAAAGATGTAAAAGATCTGTATGCTGAAAACTATAGAAAGCCTATGAAGGAAATTGAAGAAGATACAAAGAAATGGAAAAACATTCTGTGCTCATGGATTGGAAGAATAAATATTGTTAAAATGTTAATACTATCCAGAGCAATCTACACATTCAATGCAATCCCAATCAAAATTGCACCAGAATTCTTCTCGAAGCTAGAACAAGCAATCCTAAAATTTGTATGGACCACAAAAGACCCAAAATAGCAAAAGTAATATTGAAGAAGAAGACCAAAGAGGGAGGCATCACAATCCCAGACTTTAGCCTCTACTACAAAGCTGTAATCATCAAAACAGCATGGTATTGGCACAAAAATAGACACATAGATCAATGGTATAGAATAGAAACCCCACAACTAGACCCACAAAAGTATGGCCAACTAATCTTTGACAAAGCAGGAAAGAATATCCAATGGAAAAAACATAGTCTCTTTAACAAATGGTGCTGGGAGAACTGGACAGCAACACACAAAAGAATGAAACTAGACCACTTTCTTACACCATTCACAAAAATAAACTCAAAATGGATAAAGGACCTGAATGTGAGACAGGAAACCATCAAAACCCTAGAAGAGAAAGCAGGAAAAAACCTCTCTGACCTCAGCTGCAGCAATTTCTTACTTGACACATCTCCAAAGGCAAGGGAATTAAAAGCAAAAATGAACTATTGGGACCTCATCAATATAACAAGCTTCTGCACTGCCAAGGAAACAATCAACAAAACTGAAAGGCAACCAACAGAATGGGAAAAGATATTTGCAAATGACATCTCAGACAAAGGGCTAGTATCCAAAATCTATAAAGAACTCCCCAAACTCCACACCCAAAAAACAAATAATCCAGTGAAGAAATGGGCAGAAAACATGAATAGACACTTCTCTAAAGAAGACATCCAGATGGCCAACAGGCACATGAAAAGATGCTCAATGTCACTCCTCATCAGGGAAATACAAATCAAAACCAAACTCAGATATCACCTCATGCCAGTCAGAGTGGCCAAAATGAACAAATCAGGAGACTACAGATGCTGGCAAGGATGTGGAGAAATGGGAACCCTCTTACACTGTTGGTGGGAATGCAAACTGGTGCAGCCACTCTGGAAAACAGTGTGGAGTTCCTCAGAAAATTAAAAATAGATATACCCTACGACCCAGTGATAGCACTGCTAGGAATTTACCCAAGGGATACAGGAGTGCTGATGCATAGGGGTACTTGTACCCCAATGTTTATAGCAGCACTCTCAACAATAGCCAAATTATGGAAAGAGCCTAAATGTCCATCAACTGATGAATGGATAAAGAAATTGTAGTTTATATACACAATGGAATACTACTTGGTAATGAGAAAGAATGAAATATGGCCTTTTGTAGCAATGTGGATGGAACTGGAGAGTGTTATGCTAAGTGAAATAAGTTATACAGAGATAGAC
This sequence comes from Leopardus geoffroyi, assembly GCF_018350155.1. Lineage (NCBI taxonomy): Eukaryota > Metazoa > Chordata > Mammalia > Carnivora > Felidae > Leopardus > Leopardus geoffroyi. The sequence goes on along the minus strand of NC_059332.1, from coordinate 27,605,123 downwards.
AGATACCATATGTTTTCACTCTTATGTGGATCCTGAGAAACTTAACAGAAGACCATGGGGGACAGGAGGGGGGAGTTAGAAAGGGAGAGAGACAAACCATAAGAGACTCTTAAAAACTGAGAACAAACTGAGGGTTGATGGGGGGTGGGAGGGAGAGGAAGGTGGGTGATGGGTATTGAGGAGAGCACCTGTTGGGATGAGCACTGGGTGTTGTATGGAAACCAATTTGACAATAAATTTCAGATTAAAAAAAAAGAAAAGTGAGTTTAGCTATGATACTTTCATTGTCTGATAATAGAATATGCAAATTACAATGAAGACTCTTTTTTATAAAACTGAACACAGGTAGAAAAGAAGTTGTTGGAACTAGGGTGGAATACAGTTCCATCAGGGGGATCAGAGCAGAGACCACTGCTCGCTTGGCCCATGCAGACCTGTGCATGGATCAGGGGGCATTTGACAAAAAGACCTGAATGCTGTAGACAGAGATCAGCCCAACAGCAAGCACCTAACAACACATGTTAACAAGTTTAGCACTACCACAAGCATACCAACCTAGAGCAGATCAGGTTTGCCCTTCCATACTCAGAAGTATAATTCCGACACATATTGAATATGAACTTTCTGGCTCTTTACAACAAACAATAAACAACACTTTACCAAATTATTTTTATGGAGAACTGAGAAATGGAGAAAAATGGAGGCTGCCTAGATTACTATGTACTCATCAAAGTTATTGATAGCTAATAATAAAATGGACTCTGGTTCATGTAGTTAAAAAAAGGAGTTTATTGGAAGCTAGCTATCAAATCATCAGGAAGGCCAAGAACTAGACTTATAAAATAGGCAGGAAGTAGAATCATCTGGTGGCTATGGACACAGTTAAGTCCCTTCCACAGAACCAGCCCCATCATGACCCTGTCTCATGGATAATTTCCAACTGACACTGTATCTTTTAACCTCTCCCTCCATATTCAGAGTCCCACATGAGCCATCTAGGTGACCAAGTTTTGCCCACATTTGACACACTAAAGGTATGAAGAGATCATGACTGACCCCTTCAGGGTTTTATACATAGATGGAAGCAGCACCCTGCCTCCCACTAAGATGCATGTATTGGCTGATACCCCATCCCACAGAAAGATAGTGCAGATGCTGGCCAGTAGTAGTGAAGTAATAACACCAGCAGCAACAACCACAAAACCTAGCAATTGTCCACTACAGGGAGAACTGATCAAGTGTATGTGTGTGTGACTCAAGGAGGAGGGTGGAGGTAGTAATGAAGCATAATGAAGAGGGGAACAATTACAGAGAGAAAGGACAGCCAGAGAAAAAAGCAAAGGAAAAGGAAAAGGAAGAAACCAAAACTATGAGAAAGACTGAATTTCGTCATCGTTCCACTATCCCATGGGCAGTGTATGATGTCTCTTCATATCAAGGAGTTGAGAACTTCCAATGAATATCCTCAAAATTATAAAGGTGCAGGGTACCTAAGGATGAAGAATGGATACAATCTTATTGAATCACTTTTATTGCTTTAAACTTACAAGGGATAGTGTGACCATGAAAGTACACCTGCTATAAAGCAAATACATAGGTTTCAAGATGTGACTATAAATGGAATTAAAGCCAAAGCAGACACATTTCCAAAAAATTGATTTTCCTAATTTTTCCCTTTCTGGATATCATTTCACAGTCATCAATTCTTTTCTACTTTTAAAGGCTATTGTGCTGAACATCTTCCAAATGGAATTAGAAGTCATCTCTGGTATGACCACACATGAAGTGAATATTCAATAACTATTTTACTGATCCCAATTCCAAAGATGTTCTATCTTACTTTACTTTTATGTACCCTTTTGTAATATATATTTTTGAAAGTTATTCGATGGCAATTCATTTACAAATCAATTTTGCCCACCTGTGTCAAATAGAAGTTAACCAACAATAAAAATGCATAATAAGCTACAAATTCTCCTCCAAATATGTGAATCAGAAGTCAAGCACCATAATTCTTGATCACCAATAGGTATCACAGGAAATGTAGCCCTTGAAAAGCCACATCGCCCATACAGCACAACACAACAGAGGAAACACGAAACTTGAAACCACAATCTAATGTCTTGCTGTTACCCTTCTGGCAGCCAAATTGTTATTATCATTATTGTTTTGTCCCCTATGCTTTATTACCCTTTATAAGAAATAAAAGTAATTTTCTAGACATTCTTCTGTAGCTTTCCAAATGCAGTCCAACAATTTGGGTAGAGGGTGATTTAAAGTCAGAGAAGAAAAGCCACTAACACTTTCTGCATTACCTTGTTACCCAGAGGTCTGGACCATGATGATCCAAGTATTTCCACCCTGTATACTAAGCACACACCTCATCTTCTCCCTTTTCAATAATCTGATATGCCTTCCTCTCATCAATATGTCTGGAGAGCATGTTTTCCAAAGTAAACCTGGTCTGGCTCAGGAATCTTGACATTCCATTCAAATGAAAGAGCATATTGTTGAAAACCAGCTGCAGAGAGACAGATAGGGATATACACAGTGTCATCACTTGACATCTTCATTTCTAAGAATGTAGTTAAGCAGCAAAAGAACATTTGGGGGTGGGGGAATGTTGTGAAAAACTTGATCCTGTGATATTACATCTTGACATTCTAGAAGATACATAAATGATACTTGACTTCTGAACACCTATGCCCCTTTTATCTCAAAGTATGGTGAGAAAGTAAAAAGCCCAGTTTCACAGTTAAGTCTATAGTTGATTTAGGAACTGAAGAGGAGGACACACTCCTTTTCACCTTGAACCCATCATCAATGCCTACAGAAAAACAGGACAACACTCAGACAAGTCTCATCAGAACCACCAGGTGGGCACATGTGAGGGCAGACTCAGGGCTCAGAGATAAGATTCCAGAAAAAAAGGAAGGTTCCTCCAGATTGGATGCAGATCACTTCAGTGTTATTTATCTCTCTAGCAGAGGGCCACCTTTGGAGACCTGGAGCTCAGACCTTAGGGGAAGGACTTGAAGGTGCTGCTTTGCTTCCAGCCTCTGAAGCTTACAGACAGCTCAAACAATAGCTGAGATGTTGAGGTTCTTTTTGCTTGTTTTTTGTTTGTTTGTTTGTTTTTGTTTTTAATTTCAAAATATGATTCCTTGCTGAAGTAGCTGACCCAAAAAGGCCAAAGATTATTATTACTATTCCTCTCCAACTTTAAATATGCTATAATGCTTTTATTTTTCAGCACCTTTTTAAAAATTTTTTTAAATGTTTATTCATTTTTGACAGACAAAGAGAGAGAACAAGTGGGAGGGAGGGTGGAAGAGGTTGGGCAGAGAGAGGGAGACACAGAATCTGAAGCAGGCTCTAGGCTCTGAGCTGTCAGCACAGAGCCTGATGCTGGGCTTGAACTCACAAACCATGAGATTATGACCTGAGCTGAAGTCGGACACTTAACCAACTGAATCACCCAGTCACCCCTCTTAGGATCTTTGAAATCACCAGAGAATGGCAGGGACAGAGTGTCTTCAGTACTGGGTGTCCATTGCCAGGAATTCACTGAAGTTTCAGGATCATGGAGTGACTGTTGGCCACAGTCTTTGAAAAACTGGAATTCAGCTGGCACCTCATCTGAAGAACAGAAACAACTTCATAGAATTTGGGGCATAGACTGAATTTGGAAGAATCACCTTCTCTTCGCTCCACTGTCATTTACTCTTCCCAGAAAGCAGAAATGATTTTGAATAAAAACTGAGAACAAACTGAGGGTTGATGGGGGGTGGGAGGGAGAAGAGGTGATGGGTATTGAGGAGGGCACCTTTTGGGATGAGCACTGGGTGTTGTATGGAAACCAATTTGACAATAAACTTCATATATTGAAAAAAAAAGAAATGATTTTGAAGACACTTTGTCTACTGGGTTGGTTTTCATAGTGAGCCTCCATAGAAGCCACTTCTCTGGCTTGTTCAAATAATAAGCTATTTCCTCTGCCTCACTTACTGAGTGTCTAGTGAGCTGTGGCAGATGGAAGTAGAGGTTTGTTCCAGGGCACACCATGGTAGCCTTCACAGAAACTGAAGGGCATGGTGCTGCTTTCTAAGGAAGTCCAGGGAAGTATTTCAAATCTTCCTGTCCTCTTCCATCTGAGGCCAGGATGCAGGATGGGCTTTTATACATGTTTCAATGACTACATCCAGGCTTACACTAAAATTCATTCTCCATGGTTCTTCATCTATCCAACCCTCAGAAAAGCGTTCTCTATTTACCAAGATATTTGAAAAAGGTTTGAGCCTGGCTCTTCTAAAATCTAATTGACCTAATTGTTTAACCAAAGTGGACAGCACCGTTGTTTCTGAAAGTACTTCCTGGTTATTATAGTTATGTCAGAAACTGAAAAAAAATGAGACTTCCACCTTACCAATAATGGATGAATCCCACTACACAAAGAAGAATGTGCTATAATCACTTTAAGTATCCTTTTCTGCTGACTCAATGAACCTCAGCCTGAGCTCCCAACAGAGAGACCCAGAACAGGAATCTCTTTAGCAGGGGGTGAAGTCCATCAGAACTGAAAAGGCTGACTTTTACTTTAGCCTGAGGTATTCACATTTATCCATTTAAGTAAAGAAAAGCCTGATAACTTGTCACTAAAATAGCAAGTCAAAGAACAATTTTTGTAGAAACCTAGTGTTACAACGTTTCTAAAGAGTGTATCAGGGGCGCCTGGGTGGTGCAGTCAGTTAAGCGTCCGACTTCAGCCAGGTCACGATCTCACAGTCCGTGAGTTCGAGCCCCGCGTCAGGCTCTGGGCTGATGGCTCAGCCTGGAGCCTGTTTCCGATTCTGTGTCTCCCTCTCTTTCTGCCCTTCCCCTGTTCATGCTCTGTCTCTGTCCCAAAAATAAATAAACGTTGAAAAAAAAAAAAAGAGTGTATCAGACACTCTGGAAGGTAAAGAAATAAGGCATATAGGGGCTCTGGGTGGCTCAGTTGGTTAAGCATCTGACTTCAGCTCAGGTCATGATCTCACAGTTTGTGAGATTGAGCTGCGTGTCAGGCTCTGAGCTGACAGCTCAGAGCCTGGACCCTGCTTCAGATTCTTCGTGTCTTTTCTGCCCGTCTCCAGCTCTCTTTCTCTCTCTCTCTTTCTCTCTCTCAAAAATAAACATTAAAAAATAATAAAATGCACATAGTTACTGCCCCCAAGAAGCATGCTGTCTTACACCCATGAAGTGCTCAAGAAACCTTCTAGGGTGGGGTTCTCCAAAGACTATAGGAGAGACTCCACCTGATCTAGGAATTCTAGCTACTCCTTGAAGCAGGTTTGACTTGACTATTGCCATTGAAGTAGACTTTGTGGAATAACTAAGTAGAATGGAAAGGGGACTTAGATTGGATATTCGGGAACAAATAAGTGCATCCCAGATCTAGATATGAACAGTTTATGGTAGGGCTGTATCCTAGAAGGAAGATTAAACAGCAGAGTGAGGCCCCTCCCATGACATCTCTAAGTAGCCCCATGGACTGACTCAGACCACTGTGGCCATCACCTGTCTCCAACAGTTCTTTTCTCTGCCTCCAGAAGCCAGCCTTTTTCTCCTTCCCTCTCTCATCCTGTTTGCTCCTTGTTAATGTTCCCAGTCAATTGGTATGTTGGTCTCTTAGATTTGTGTGATTCAACAATTTTTTCTCTGGCTCACATGACAGATCCTGTGTGTTAGTCCCAGAGTACCAGAAATGCCCATAGGAGTAGAGACCACAGACAGGATTAGTCCCAGCTCTGACATGCAAGGCACAACACTCAGCACTAAATAAACTTGGGGAAAAGTTAACAGAGCAGCCGTATGTATAGGATATCACAGCTTCTTGGCTAGAATAATTTACACACTGAATTTTACCTTTAGTTTAAAGTTAGAATTTAGAGAAGACTTAATTCACTATTTAAAAATGTCTATTTTCAATGTTGACCTTGGACTTAGATTTAACAGTGTGTGTGTGTGTGTGTGTGTGTGTGCGCGCGCGCGCACACGTGCATGCGCACAAGCAGGCATCTGTGTGTGCTAGATCTGCTTGGCCTCTTTGCAATTAGAAATTCATAACTTGTGGGGCGCCTGGGTGGCGCAGTCGGTTAAGCGTCCGACTTCAGCCAGGTCACGATCTCACGGTCCGTAAGTTCGAGCCCCGCGTCGGGCTCTGGGCTGATGGCTCAGAGCCTGGAGCCTGTTTCCGGTTCTGTGTCTCCCTCTCTCTCTGCCCCTCCCCCATTCATGCTCTGTCTCTCTCTGTCCCAAAAATAAATAAACGTTGAAAAAAAAATTAAAAAAAAAGAAATTCATAACTTGAGCTTAAGAATTAAAGGAGGGGTGTATGGTGGGGAGCAATGAGGAGTTGTCTCTTATTAAAGTGTAGATATCTCTGTTTAATTAGACATTTCTTTCTCAGAATAAATGCACCCCATTGATCTTTAATGGAGATTTGATTTCAGCTGGAATATCAATTGTCCAGTCTGCACATTTCATGTGTGAGGAAACTCCGTTCCATAAAGGGGATGTGACTAGTCTGTGATCAGCAAGTTTAGGAGGGAAATCAGATCTCCTGACAGCCCAAGCAGGCATTTTCAATCATAGTCCATTGCATCTTGATCTTTAGCACTCCACCTTACCCCCAAAATACAGTTTCAAATTAAATTAGTTATACTACCTTAATTCCCAAATTCTTGGAAATGTCTTCCTTAAACTCAGAGTCAGTGAGTCAATGATGGCTGGCCCTGGAATTCTCACTTGGGCTTAATGGGCTGGTATGTTGAGCTTGTCCTCGAGTGGAAACATCCTACATAAGGTGGAGTAAGGGAGCACACAAACTTCACACAGAAACAACCTTACAACTTCAAGATGAGTAAGTTAAGTAATTACTAAATAAAATCATTACATTATTGAGGGGACAATGAGCTCAGAATCTCCACTATGAGGGTTCCCAAACAAGATTCATCCACACTTCAATTTTTGGTGTTTTCCAGGACCTATGAAAAGACCATTACTTTGAGGTCATTTTGCTTTATTTTATCCCACTAGAGTTTGTATGGACAAGACTTCTCACTATTTTCCTCTTCTCTCGGAAAAATGAGAAATTAATAAAATGTAAGCTCTAATAGGAAGAGACTATGCCTGTCTTATTCTATGTTTTATTCCCATCACATAACACAATGCCTTGGCACATACTATGCCTTCAGTAAATATTTTTATTAGATAAATACATGGAAAATATGGTTAAATAAAATATATTATATTTATATGGTTACACTTTATATCAAATATTCTATTATGATAAACTGGGTATGTTATGGAGTTGATATCTCAATAAAAACATATCATAGAAAAGATGATTTATGGAAAGTCAATCCTACAAATAGATTCCTCAGGTAGGAATGTTTCCATAATCTGATAGGTCAAGAGTACAAATATCTCAAGCTTTTAGTAGTGAAGCAGCAGCTCTTATTGCTACGCTCTCATGGATAACAACTATAAACATTGGTCAAGAGAAGAAATTGGGGGAGCCTCGGTGGCTCAGTTGGTTAAGTGTCTGACTTTGGCTCAGGTTACGATCTCACAGTTCATGAGCTTGAACACCACATCAGGCTCTCTGCTGTCAGCACAGAGCCTGCTTCAGATCCTCTGTCTCCCTTTCCCTCTCTCTTTCTCCCCCCAACTCCTCCAGTCAGGCACATTCTCTCTCTCTCTCTCTCTCTCTCTCTCTCTCTCTCTCTCTCTCTCAAAAATAAATAAACATTTTTAAAAAAATAAAGAAAAGAAATTGAAGAAGACACAAATAAATGGAAAGATACTCCATGCTCATGGACTGGAAGAAATAATACTACTAAAATGCCCATAGTACCCAAAGATCCAATGCAAAATCTCATCAAAGGAACATACATTTATTAGGAATAAAATAGAAATTCTAGATCCAAAAAGTAGAATATCAAAATTCCAAAGATATTTTTCACAGAAATAGAACAAACCATCCTGAAGTCTGTATAAAACCACAAAATATCCTGAATAGCCAAACCAACCTTGAGAAATAAGAACAAAGCTGAAGGCATCACACTTCCCTGCTTTCAAACTATATAAAAAAGCAATAACATCAAAACAGTATGGTATTGGCATAAAAATAGAAACAGAGAAATATGGAACCCAATAGACACCCCAGAAATAAACTTATGCATATATGGTGAATTAATTTATGTGAAAAGAACCAAGAATATACAATGAGAAAAGAATAGTGTCTTAAATAAGTGGTGATGAGAAAACTGGCCACATGCAAAAGAATGAAACTGGACCATTATCTAACACCATACACGAATATCAACTCAAAATGGATTAAAGACTTGAACATAAAACATAAAACCACAGAACTCCTAGAAAAAGACACAGGGGAGGCTCCTAGACATCAGTCTTTGCAAAAGCAAAGACAACAAAAGCAAAAATAAATAAGTGGAACTACATCAAACTAAAAGGCATGTGTATAGCAGAGAAACCAACAAAAAAATGAAAAGGCAACCATTCCAAAACTGGGTCAGGAAGAAACAAAAAATTTGAACAGACCAATTACTAACAATGAAATTGAATCAATAATGACGGAGTGCCTGGATGGCTCAGTTAGTTAAGTGTCCAATTCTTGGTTTCAACTTAGGTCATGATTTCATGGTTTGGTGGGTTCTAGCCCCACATCATGCTCCACTCTGGCAATGCAGAGCTTGCTTGAGATTATCTGTCTCCTTCTCTCTCTCCTCCTCCTCCACTTGCACTGTCTCTGTCTCTCTCAAAATAAATAAATAAATAATTTTAAAAAAAGAAATTGAATCAGTAATCAAAAAACTACCAACAAACAAAAGTCCAGGACCAAATGGCTTCACCGGTGAATTCTACCAAACATTTAAAGAGTTAATATCTATTCTTCTTAAACTATTCCAAAAAAATAGAACAGGAAGGAAAGTTTCCAAATTCACTTTATGAAGCAAGCATTATCCTGATACAAAACCAATTAAAGATGCTACAAAAAAATATATAACTATAGACCAATATCTCTGATGAACTTATATGCAAAAATTCTCAGCAAAGTATTAACAAATCAAATGCAACAATATATTCAAAAAGTTATTCACCACACTCAAGTGAGGTTTATTTCAGGGATGCAAGTGTGGTTCAATACTTAGAAATCAATCTACAAAACACATCACATTAACAAGAGAAAGGATATGATCATCTCAATAGATGCAGAAAAAGCATTTGATAAACTGCAACATATATTCATTATACAAATTCTCAACAAAGTAGGTTTAGAGGGAATATACTTTAACATAATAGAAGCAATATATGAAAAACTTACAGCTAATATAATATTAAATGGTGAAAACCTGAGAGCTTTTCCTCTAAGATCAGGAACAAGACAAGGATGTCCACTCTCACTACTTTTAACCAACATAGTACTGGAGTCCTAGCCACAGCAATCAGAAATAAAAGTCATTCAAATTGGAAAGAACAAGTAAAACTTTCACTATTTGCAGATGACATGATATTATAAATAGAAAACCCTAAGGACTCCACTGGAAAACTACTAGAACTGATAAATAAATTCATTAAAGCTTCAGGATATAAAATTAATGTACAGAAATCTATTGCATTACTATACTAATGAGGTAGCAGGAAGAAAAAATAAGAAAACCATCGCATTTACAATTGGATCAAAATGAATGAAATTTCTAGGAATAATTTTAACCAAGGAGATGGAAGACCAGTATTCCAAAAACTGTAAAACATTGGTGAAAGAAATTGAAGATGACACAAACAAATGGAAGGCTATTCCATGCTCATGGATTAGAAAAAAATAATATTGTTAAAACGTCTATACTACCTAAGCAATCTACAGATGTAATGCAATCCCTGTCAAAAGACCAACAATGTTTTTCACAGAACTAGAAATAATAATACTAAAACTTCTATAGAACCACAAAAGATTCCAAATAGCCAAAGTAATCTTGAAAAAGGAGAAGACAGAAATACCACAATCAAAGCTGTAGTAATCAAAACAGTATGGTACTGGCACAAAAACAAACACATAGATTGATGGAACAGGATAGAGAGTCCAGAAATAAACCCACCTTTTAAAAAAATGTTTATTTATTTATTTATTTTGAGAGAGAGAGAGAGAGCATGCAAGCAAGGAATGGGCAGAAAGAGAGGGGGAGAGAGAGAATCCCAAGCAGGCTCTGCACTCTCAGAGCAAAGCCCAATGCAGGACTCGAACTCATGAGCTGTGAGATCATGACCTGAGCTGAGATTGAGTCAGACGCTTAACCAACTGGGCCACCCAGGCGTCCCATAAACCCACCCTTTTATGGTGAATTTTCTATGACAAAGGAGGCAAGAATGTGCAATGGGAAAAAGACAGTCTCCTTAAAAAATGCTATGGGAAAAACTAGCTACATTCAAAAGAATGAAACTGGACTTTCTTACACCATACGCAAAAATAAATAAGTTCAAAATGGACTAAAGGGCTAAATGTGAAACCTGAAACCATAAAATTTCTAGAATAAAACATAGGCAGTACTTGGTTGCATAAACATTTTTCTAGTTATATATCCTCAAGCAATGGAAACAAAAGCAAAATTAAATTATTAGGACTATATCAAAGCCAAAGGCTTTTGCACAGCAAAGAAAACCACCCATAAAACAAAAAGGCAACCTATTGAATGGGAGAAGATATTTGAAAATAATATATTTTATAAGGGGTTAATATCCAAAATACATAAATAACTTATACAAGTCACCACCAAAATAATAATAATTAATAATAATAATAATAATTCAATTAAAAATGGACAGAGGGCCTGAATAGACATTTTGCCAAAGAAGATCTACAGATGGCCAACTGAAACATGAAAAAATTCTCAACATCCTCAATCTCCAGAGAGTGCAAAGCAAAACGACAATGAGATAGTACCTCACACCTGTCAGAATGGCTAAAATGAAAACCACAGGAAATAATAAGTGATGGCAAGGACATGGAGAAAAGGAAGCCCCTGTGCACTATTGGTAGCAATTCAAACTGGTGCAGTCACTGTGGAAATTAGGATGGAGGCTATTCAAAAAATTAAAAATAGAATTAACCATATGATCCAGCAATTCCACTAGGGGGTATTTACCCAAAGAAAACCAAAACACTAATTTGAAAAGATATTTGCACACCTCTATTTATTGCAGCATGTTTTACAATGTCCAAGATAAGGAAGCAATCCAATGTTTATCTATAGATGAATGAATAAAGATGTGATACACTCACACACACACACACACACACACACACACTCACAGTGGACTATTACTCATCTATAAGATAGAATGAAATCTTGCCATTTGAAACAAAATGGATGGATCTAGAGGGTGTAATGCCAACTAAAATAAGTCACTTATAGAAAGACAAATACCATATGATTTCACTCATATGTGAAGTTTAAGAAACAAAACAAGGGAAGAAACGAAATAAAAAGAGACAAACAAAAAACAAGACTCTTAAGTACATAGAACAAACTGGTTGTCACCAGAGGCGAGGTAAGTAAGAGCATGGGTGAAATTGGTGAAAGGAATTAAGAATACACTTATCCTGATGAGCGATGATAAATGTATAGAATTGTTGAATCATTAAATTGTATATCTGAAACTAATATGGCACTATATGTTAATTATACTTTAAAAAAATAAAGAGGCAACATATAGAATGGGAGAACATATATGCAAATCATATATCTGATAAGGGGGTAATATTCAAAATATGTAATGAACTCATGCAATCCAATAGAAAACAAGCTATCAATAAAACAGCAACGTGTTGGGCATGAAGCCTACTTAAAAAAATGAATTAAAATAGGCAGAGTATCTGAATAGACATTTTTACAAAAAGACATGTAAATTGACAAAATGTATATATATAAAGGTGCTCAACCTCACTAATCATCACAGAAATACAAATCAAAATCACAATATCACCTCAAACCTATTAGAATGGCTTAAAATACAAGAAATAACTAGTGTTGGTGAAGATTGTTGGTGTAGAAAAGAGAATCCTTGTGCACTGTTGGTAATAATGTAAATTGGTGTAGCCATATGAAAAACAGTGTGGAAGTTCCTCAACTAGTTAAAAATAAAACAATCATATGATCCAGCAATTTCATTTCTGTGTATTTATCCAAAGAAAATGAAATCACTGTCTCTCAAAAAGATATCTGTACCCCATGTTCATTGTAGCATTATTTATGATAGTCAAGACATAAAAACAACCTGTGCCAAACATATGGATGGATATAGAAAAGGTCTGTGATTATATAATTAAGCCATAAAAAAGAAAGAAATCTTGTCATTTGCAACAATACGAATGGATCTTGAGGGCATTGTGCTAAATGAAATAAATCAGATGGAGAAAGACAAATACTATATGATCTCACTAAAATTTGTAATATTTAAGAAAATGAAGTCATAGATACAAAGAACAAATTGGTGGTTTCCAAAGGCACAGGGTGGGACTGTGGGTAAAATGGGTGAAGGTGTCAAAAGGTACAAACCTTCTGTTATAACATAAATAACTGCTGAGGATATAAAATACAGTTTGGTGACTATATAGCTAATAATACTGTATTGTATATTTGAAAGTTCCTAAGAGAGTGGATCTTGAAAGTTCTCATCACAAGACAAAAATTGTGACTACGGAGTTAATAGATGTTAACTAAACTTAATTTGGTAATCATTTTGTAATATACATGTACATCGAATCAATATGTTACACACCTGCAATGAATACAATTTTATATGTCAATTACATCTCAATTTTTTAAAACTGATGTGCTCCCAGAGAAAGAAAAATGTCTCCTAGATCCTAGCTTTTTTTTTTCTCTAGAAAAGCAGATTCTTCTGAGGTGTATGCAACCCTCTTGTTGACCCTTCACCTATTACTTTAGCAATCTGAGAAATCAGCTGAAGGAAATTTCACTTTTAATTTCCCTCCACAAATACCATTACAAGTATTAACAGTAAAACAACCTAACCTCATCTGAGCCCCACACTGACAAGGGCACAAAGGGTCCTTTCCTTTTATGCTTTTTGCAGCTGTCTTAACCACATATGACACACAGGAAAGAAATTTCAATTGAGGCCTCCAAAGTGCTACTTTAATTCTTTCCATATTTCTTGCTTTGGGGCATTTACTAAGAGTTTTATGAACTGAGCAACCAACCACATTGTTTATTCACCCTGCACTATCATCAAACTTGCCAAATCCATCCAAAAGTTTCTGGGGGTAGGGAAAAATGCTTATCAAATATAAAAAAACAACTCCTTGCAGTCACTACCAAAAGGAGGCATAGGTGTAGGGGAGTGTGCACTTGGAAGAAAAGAACCATTCTGGATAGTGAAGTTTCAGGACAGTCAGGTTAATAATCTGCTAAAATACAAAATCAGTATTTTCAGAGAAACATGCTATAAATGAGAAACCCTATAACAAATAAATTACAATTTCCATAATAGGATCCAAAATTAGTTGAAGAAACTCAAGAGTTTCAATGGAGACTGACCCAAGATGACCCAGATGTTGTAATTAGCAGAAAGGGATTTTAAAACTCAGCTCTAGGACATAAAGGAAATAATACTTGTAATGAATGAAGTTATCAGAGATTCATTAAGAATCAAATGGAAATCCTAAATCTAAAATAAATTGAACATCCAAAAAGAAAAATTTACCAGATAGTCATAACAAGAGAGTGATGATGACAAAACAAAGATTTAGCAAACTTAAACACTGAGCTCTAGAAATTAACCAATCTGAAGAACTAAGAGCACAAAGATGGAAGAAAAGTTAACAAAGTCTCAGTGACAAAATTAGAGGATCTAAAATATATGCAGTTAATGTAATTACAGTCATAGAAGGAAAGGAGGGAGAGGGAATGGTGCAAAATGCTGGAAAAAAATAATGGCCTAAAATTTCCCAAATTTAGTGAAAGACATAAATTTCAAGAAGCTCAAAAGAGTCTAAAAACTTTAAAATTATAATGTATAGAATATCTGTATTCAAGTACTTGATACTTCTTTCTTGCTGTCTTGCTTGTATCATAAGAACTGGCATCCTATGACTGTTCAGATATGGGATTTTTTGTTTTGTTTTTTGTTTGTTAGTGTTAGAGAGAGCACATGTGAGCAGGGTAAGGAGGCAGAAGGAGAGAGAGTATGTGTGCATTCGAGAGAGAATTTCAAGCACGCTCCATGCTTAGTATGGAACTCAAACTGGAACTCAATCCCACAACCTAGGATCATGATCTGAGATGAAATCAAGAGCCACCCAAGTGTCCCTGTTCAGATGTTTTATTGCTTCTGATTACACTTGAGGTTAGGGAAACCATGTTTCTCTCACATCTTCATCCTTCTTATTCTCATAGAATATGATCCAAACACTTTTTTATTTTAGGGTTTAGTTGTTTCTAAATTATTTTAATTTAACATGTAAGAATTTTTAACTCTTAAATAAACATTTCAGTTTGAAATATTGAACTTAAAGACATGACATGCAACATTATTACAATATTATTGATTATATTCCCTATGCTATACTTTTCATCCCTATGACTTACTTATTTTATATTTTTATCTCCATCTATTTCACCTATGGCCCAACCCCACCCTCTAGAAACCACCAGTTTTTCTCTGTATTTATGAGTATGTTTCTGCTTTTTGTTTGTTTGTAATAATATTATATGGTGACAAATGATAACTGCATTTATTGTGGTAAGCATGGTATAATGTACAGAACTGGCAATTCAACATGCTGTTCATCTAAATTAATATAACATTGCATGTCAACTACACTTTTTTTTCCTTTAAAAAAAAGCATATCCAAAAATCCTTTGAGGTGGAGTTACTGTTTATTGAGCACAGAATTTGTATTTGAGATTATGAAATATTTTTGGAAATGTGGTGGCTTTACAAAATTGTAACTAATGCCACTGAATTGCACATTAAATATAATTAAAATGGCCGATTTTATGTATATATGTTTTATTATTATTTAAAAAATAATGTAACATACCAAAAGCTGAGTTATATACCTCAAATGGGTGAATTGTTGGCATGTGAATTATATCTCAATAAAGCTGTTAAATTTTTTTTTAAATAAAAACATGGCATGAATTTGTAAGCAAGGCAAGCACAAATTTCAGTTTATTCCCCATGATAATAAATAGAATTGGCCTTGAAACTTCAGTGACTTTCTCTTTTCAAAAGGGAGATCTTAATTTTGCTAACCTGAAACTGGATTTTTTTTGTGGGCTGTCTATGCCTTTAAAATAACATGAAGGAATGATCTCCTTTGTCTCAGCATTACCCTTCCCACTTTGTTTGGAGTGCATCTGAATAAGCACCCAATGCCCAGGTCACCTCAAGATCATAAAATTATAAAATGACATCAAGTTCTTTGGACATCATTACTTGGAAGAGGCATGTCTAGCTACTGAATAAACAAAAACCAGTATATGGCTCTCCAGACATTTCTCCAGAACAAAGAGGCTAAGAGGTTGCTGAAGGGCTTTCTTCTCAGTTGTTTGATCCTTTCCAATAGACCAGAAATTAGCCCTTCAATTTAGGCCAATAAGACACATTTGTTTGGCCAAGACAGGCAACTGAAGTGTGGCTCAGGCTCTTGGGAATCAATGTACATTGACAGGTTATCCTAAGTCCTTGCTGCCAACATTGATTCCATTTTTGTAAGCTCCATAAAGATAGTATGAAAAACAGTTTTTCTCTCTCTTGGCAAATATCTCCTTTATTATTATCATCATCATTATTTGGAGGAATTTTAAAAATGTGCTATGCTCTTCAAAAAGGTGCAAGGTGCCAAATGCTCTGCATGAGGTGGAGGGTTAGTCATCCGACACTGTCAGTTTTTCTTTTTGACTTTGGCAGAAAGGTCCATTTCAGCAGGGAAGAATCAGCAAGTCAGCTGAGACATGTGATCTTTTCTCAGCGTCACTGCTAGTGCCAACTCGTAGTAAATTAGGCGCCTAACTTATTAATAGTGATGAATCCATTAGAGTTGACAGGAGCCTGGCTGCATTGCCTGGAATTAACTGTGAGTGGTCAGAAGTACTTTTGGTGTGATCAAGCACGAAGTCAGATAATGAGTGGAGCTGCCACTTACTTCTCCCTGGGCTTTTACAAAATGGAGAGCTTAGGAACCAGATAGACAAAGATGCACATTATGTTTGAGATAAAGGATCTGGACTAAAATTAGAAATATTTATGGGTTGGCACGAAACCTTAAATTGCTGTAATAACAGGCCATTAAAAAAAATCTCCACAGCTTGGCATAATTGAACTCTCCCTCCTTGTTTGAAACACTTTCTCTTAATGGCATATAGCATTTAATAAGAAATTCCAGAATCCCACCCCTGGGTGGGTCTGCCTGTTGGCAGTGTGCCAACATGCTTTAAAATCCAATTTATTGGGGCGCCTGGGTGGCGCAGTCGGTTAAGCGTCCGACTTCAGCCAGGTCACGATCTCGCGGTCCGTGAGTTCGAGCCCCGCGTCAGGCTATGGGCTGATGGCTCAGCCTGGAGCCTGTTTCCGATTCTGTGTCTCCCTCTCTCTCTGCCCCTCCCCCGTTCATGCTCTGTCTCTCTCTGTCCCAAAAATAAATAAACGTTGAAAAAAAAAATTTTTTTTAAATCCAATTTATTGAGGGGCACCTGGGTGGATCAGTCAGTTAAGCACTGGACTTCGGCTCAGGTCATGATCTCACAGTTCGTGGGTTCAAGCCCCACGCCGGGCTCTGTGCTGACAGCCCAGAGTCTGAAGCCTGCTTTGGATTCTGTGTCTCCCTCTTTCTGCCTCTCTCTCTCTCTCTCTCTCAAAAATAAATAAACCTTTAAAAATTAAAAAAAAGAAATCTAGTTTATTGAAATTACCATACAACTATTTGAATGATTTTGAAAAGTGATTAATGTGTTTCAACCCATAGGCATACACTTAAAAAAAGACACTGTCTGCCATTTTAACAGGGCCCAAATGTGCCTTGGGATGGAGCATAAACTATGTCTGTACAGACATTTACAAGTAGGTATTTGAGCAGAGGTTCAAATGCACTTCTGTTGGATAAACACATAGTAACTCAGAACCTGGCTGAGCTAGACACGAAGTTCTATAATGTAATGTGGCACTTTGTAATTATCTTAAATAATTTGACTTGCTTTATATACAGTAAATATAATTTTAAAAAATAGAGGACAGATATATGTTTTCACTCGTATGTGGATCTTGAGAAACTTAACAGAAGACCATGGGGGAAGGAGAGAGGAAAAAATAGTTACAAACAGAGAGGGAGGGAGGCAAACCACAAGAGACTTTTATTTTTTTTTCAACGTTTTTATTTATTTTTGGGACAGAGAGAGACAGAGCATGAACGGGGGAGGGGCAGAGAGAGAGGGAGACACAGAATCAGAAACAAGCTCTGAGCCATCAGTCCAGAGCCTGACGCGGGGCTCAAACTCACGGACCGCGAGATCGTGACCTGGCTGAAGTCGGACGCTTAACCGACTGCGCCACCCAGGCACCCCCACAAGAGACTTTTAAATACAGAGATCAAACTGATCTCTGGGGGGAGGGTGGGGGAGAGGGAAAAATGGGTGACGGGCATTGAGGAGGGAACTTGTTGGGATGAGCACTGGGTGTTGTATGTAAGCCAATTTGACAATAAATTATATTTATTTTAAAAAGTCTACTGCTTTGTAAAATCAAGTTGCAAAAATCCCTGAGTGACATTCCCAATTGCAGCATCAAGAATTCTAATGATATATTTTAAATGCTAATATCACTCATTCTTGATACATTCATAATTTTTAGATTATAGAATTTGTAACATAAAAGAATAACTCATTGTAAATGATCTGAAATGGGAAACTTAGTAAGTTTTACATTGTAGGACTATGTGTAAACTTTAGCATTAATATTTGAAGGAGTCAAAAATGACCCAAACTAAAAAAGAGCTATTTAGAATTAGGAAAGATGTTTTTCAAAACACTAAATAACTACTTAGTGGCTACTTAGTGACTACCTAGTCACTGCACTTCTGTTATACTATAAAATCCAACATGCTACAAAAAGCTAAATTTTTTACACCATTGATAGGGTGATGGCCAAAAAACAAAAATTTGATCACGTCACTTTCACTGCCTAAATATACACCTTACCTTGTCACTAAACTAAACTATTTTCTTTGTTAGGTGGTCTCATCATGGCCTGAATTTTCCCCATCTTTATACAGAGTGCCTATCTGCTATTATGTGTTGAAAGTGAGTATTTTCATCCTTAGAGCTTCATTAATGACGGCAGGAACTGTATCTATTTTTTTACCACCATATTCCACTTTGTACCATATAAATATGTATTTCTGTTAAAAAAAGCATAATTTTTTCCTTAATCCAATTGCTTCTGTCATCTTTCCTTATATTAATAAACACTTATAGCGGATGCTTCAATTTGGGCTAGTGAATCATGGAGATTATGAGTGGGCCTTATTTCCATTTTCTAATTCCATTTCTTGTTTTTCTATCATAAACTCCAGCCTACTTTAAATTATACAGCTTCTAATAAGAACAAAATCTTCATAGAACTGGTAAGGATCAAGCTGACTTTTGATATATAATATAGGCAACCTAGATACTAAAATACTAGAAAATAAAACAATGTGATCCATGAGAGTAAATTGTGCTAAGCTTAGAGTTTCTGATAATTTACAATGACTTCCTTCTCCTCCTTTACAAATTCATATAACTATCTATTGACATATTATATAAATAAACCAAAGACGACCTCTGTATATACATCCTCAGATTATTTCTTTTCTCAAAATCCCATTAGCACCAAACTCAAATTTGTACATGTCCAATTATTTTTAAAATTGCCCAAACAAGCAGATATGGGGCCACTTTGAGTCTGTCTATTTTGTATCCCCATAAAGCATCCCCTGATAGTTGTTACCCATTGATAAAATAGGGCTTGAAATTATAAGGCCCCAAGCCACCAAACTGCCCTTAGGAGTTCTTTGATCCAGGGACTCCCTACCATTCTCTGAATGACATCATTTAGACATGTAAACCTCCTATCTGATCACAGGGGGTTCATTTGCTCTCTTCATTTTCTAGATGGTGACTCCCCCTCACTGTTAGCCTCTGAATGATCTTCTATTTTGAGAGACTTTGCATCTCATGAAACTCTATCCAAACATCGTCCAATAAAGCTTTTTGTGTGTTACTGCCTCTCATGGCCATGTCTTTTTCCTTGACCAAACCAAATTCCCCTGAAGCCCTATTCATCATATAGTTAGAAAGAGGTTGACACCTGATAATATATTGGTAAAAATTTATATCCAGGAGGGGCACCTGCGTGGCTCAGTTGGTTAAGCAACCAACTTCAGCTTAGGTCATGATCTCACAGTTCGTGGCTTCAAGCCCTGCATCGTGCTCTGTGCTGACAGCTCAGAGCCTGGAGTTTGCTTCAGATTCTTGGTCTCCCTCTCTCTCTGTCCCTCCATCATTCATGCTCCCTCTCTCTCAAAAATAAATTGACATTTAAAAATTTTTATATACAGGAAACCTCTTCACTATTAGCAATCTCTAAATCATGAAAAGAATGTTTCACCACAATTCCAAAGCTAGAGCTCTTAAACTAGAAAACCCCATGAATATACTTTCAAAGGTCTACAACTATCATCCTCCATCCAAAAATTATATTCAAGTGCAGAGCACTTGGGTGGCTCAGTTGGTTAAGCATCTGATTCTTGATCTCAGCTCAGGTCATGATTTCATGGCTTGTGAGATTAAGCCCCAAATCAGGCTTGGTGCTGACAGTGCAAAGCCTGCTTGCGATTATCTCTCTCCCTCTCTCTCTGCTTCTCTCTCTCTCTCTCAAAGTAAATAAATAAAAATTTTTTAAAAAATAAAAAATATATATACCAGTGCTATATACTTCTTTTAGGGGAGAGAATTGCCAGACTTTGTTTGATTCTTCAAGGAATTAAAAATCCCTAGAAGTTAAGAACCACTACTTTGTAATCTCCAGTGGACTAGAGACCTCCCTTTCATTTCACATGAGTACAGTTGACCCTTGAATAACATGGGATTTAGGGGTGCCAACCCCTTGCATAGATAAAATTGCACATATAATTTCTGACTTACCAAAAACTTAACTATTAATAGTCTACTATTGACTGGCAGCCTTATTGATAACATAAACTGTTGATTAACACATACTTTGTATTTTATATGTAATATATACTGTAATCTTACAATAAAGTAAGCTAGAGAGAATAAAATATTATTAAGAAAATCATAAGGAAGAAAAAGTACATTTATAGTACTGTACTGCATTTGTCAAAAAAAATCTGCCTGTAAGTAGATCTGTGTAGTTCAAACACATGTTGTCATACTTTGAGCTGGACTTGCTCAGTTGAATAGAGCACAGAGTGGGAGGGAGACATCAAGACCAAGAAGAAAATTTACCTACCAGATTCTTGACCACTTCCATTGCAGTTATGGAATAACAATAGAGTCTTACAAGCAGAACTTGATATTCAAAGATTAGTTACAATAAATATATGGCATAGTCAGTTATGTAGGTTTGAGGAAAAGCAGTCAAGTGCCTCAACAGGTGTGGTGATAACGAGAACCATCAGCATGTTTGAGCAGAGCCCTCTAAAGTCAGACCAGCATTAGTTGAGGGAATTGGAGGCTATTGCCAGTCAAGGGATTCATTCCTACAGTGGGGAATGGCTGCAGAGACAAGAACCAGGCTGGTTTAGAAAAAAATATAGCTTTGCATTAGAAGTCCACCAGGAAACAAGGAAGGGTGGATGGATGAACAAAGAAAAAGAAGCAGACAGAAATAGAGAGACACAGAAAGAAAGGAAGACAACGATTGTTTCAAGACACTGGACATCTGATAATAAAGAATCAAGATTCCTGAGAGATCAGAAACAAACAAGATCAGCCTTAAAATTGCCTCAGCTTAGTGCCTTAAGAAAACCCAGATGGAGCCTGGAAAATTCCCTGAGTTGAGGAGACAGATGCTAATGTTCAGGCAGAACAAAGCAACTACAGTTTTCAGAATACTGAAAAGAAGACAGTTACAGAGACAGAACTCTGGTAATCTTCAAAGGGTGTCTCTTGGGTATCCAGCAGAAACTAAGAGAAACTGAGGAAAAGTTTCCTAAAAGGATTAAGTATGGTCCTTGGTGTTCACACAGCGCTGATAATAGTGCCTGATTCTACCAGCCAGGTTAGAAAAGCCCATATTGAAAAAGGTCTTTCCTCAGTAATGAGAATTAATTGGCCCTAGATGAACTCTGGACTGCTCTAGACTCACCCAACAAATCATAAAAGCAGTACCTAAAAGAACCAAACTTATCAAGTAATTTCATTGCATCCCAGAACAAAGATAAAAAATACTCATGAGAATGCAGAAATATCTAATACCCCACAAAGTAAAATTTCCCACAAAGATTACCAAACATATAAAATTGCAGGGAAACATGATCTATAATGAATAATAGGTTAACTGAATCAACCCAGAATTGACATATGTTATAATTTGCAGAACAGGACATTAAAGCAGTTGTTATAATTGTATGCCATATACAATTCCATATTCAGTTCAAAAATTCAGCAGACATACGAAAGGTATAAAAAGGATTCAAATCAAACTTCTAGATATGAAAAGCTAAATATATGATTTTTTAAAATACAATGAATGGAATAAATAGCACATTATACACAGCAGAATAAAAAATGAGTGTACATGAAGACATAGCAATATAAACTGCCCAAAATGATACACAGACAGTAAATAGAAAAAAATTAAAGAGTATCTCTGAGCTTTGGGGCCACTTCAAATGGCCTAGTATCTGTATATTTGGAGTCTTCAGATATAAAAATATTTGAGGAATAGTCAAAAGATGTCTGAATTAGAGGAAAACCATAAATCCACAGATCTAAGAAGCTCAGTGAACCCCAAGCACAAGAAACATTAAAACATCTGATCACCTAAGCATCTTGTGATCAAATTGCTCAAACCAGTGCTAAAGAAGAAATTTTGAAGAGTGACCAGAGAAAAGGACATATTACACAGAAAGGAGTTGATGTAGAGACCAAACAAAGATGCTTCAAACATACAAAAGCTGGAATAGTTCATCACTAGAACATTTGCCCTTTAAGAAAGTTGAAAGTCCTTCAGACAGGAAAAAAAAATGATATCAGATTGAAATATAGATCTACACAATGGAATTAAGAGTCCTTGGAATGATAACTACATGAGCAAATATATAAGAGTGATGTTTTGTTATTTAATTTTTTATAAAAGGTAATTGGTTGCCACGGGATGAAGGGAGAGAAGGATAAATAGAGCACTGAGGATTTTTAAGGCAATGGAAATATTCCTTATAATACTATAATGGTGGATATATGTCATATATTTGCCAAAAAACATAGAATGTACAAATCTTAGAGTAAATCCTAATGTAATTTGTGGACGTTGGGTGATAAGGATATTTCAATGTAGGTTCATCAGTTGTAACAAATGTACCACCCTGGTAGATGTTGATAATGAGGGAAATTGTGTATGTGTAAAGGGAGGGAATGCATGAGAAATCTTTATTTTTTTTATTTTTTTTATAATTTATTTTTGAGAGAGAGAGAGAGACCGAGGGTGAGTGGGGGAAGGGCAGAAAGAGAGGGAGACACAGAATAAAAAGCAGACTCCAGGCTCTGAGCTGTCAGCACAGAGCCCAACATGGGGCTGGAACTCACGAACCACGAAATTATGACCTGAGCTGAAATCTGACGCTTAACTGACTGAGCCACCCAGGCACCCCACAGAGGAAATCTTTGTATAAGTACACATAGAGCATTTACCAAGATAGACTGTATTCTGGGCCACAAAACAAATCTTAACATCTAAAAAAATGTTTTTTTAAATATTTATTTTTGAGAAAGAGAGACAAGTGTGTGAGCAGGGGAAGGAGCAGAGAGAAAGGGAGACACAGAATCCGAAGTAAGCTCCAGGCTCTGAGCTGTCAGCACAGAGTACGATGCAGGGCTTGAACCCATGTACTGTGGGATCATGACCTGAGCTGAAGTCAGACACTTAACCACCTGAGCCACCCAGTATACCAAATCTTAACAAATTTAAAAGCATTCAGGTTGTACAAATTATGTTCTCTGATCTAAATGTAATTAAATTAGAAATCATTAAACAGAAATATATCCGGAAAATACCCAAATATGTAGAAACTAAATAGCACACTTCTAAATGGTGTACCATACATAAAATAAAATCTACATTCTTTACCAGGGCCTTTGGGACCCGTCTTCAGTTTTCTTTGCTATTGTCCCTTGGTTGACCATACTCAGGTCACACATCAGTCAAGCCTCTGATGATTTGGCATTCTCTGAATGTTCATGTGCTATATGTTGTTAAGAGTTCACTGGATATCTTTCTCCTGGGAAATTTTCTGCTTTGTCAATCTTTGTTTTCTGTCAGTCAATTTCCGCTTTAGAGTTTATCCCACATCATGATGAGCTTTATTTATGTTGTTTACTATTTCTTTTTCACACTTGGACTCTAATTTTATAGGAAAAAGACATGTGTTTTTTAGTTCCTATCTATCGTTTTGGCTACAAAAGAGTCACTCAAACTCTGGGCTTATTAACTGCTATGAGACAGATGAGGGAGAGAGCCTTCTCTTAGAATAGTGTTAGGGAGATGCTCTATAGTGATGACTGCAGACTCAGTAGTCAGACTGCCTACATTTGGGTTCCAATTCTCCCATTTTTTGGGCTAAGGAACAAAAGCAAGTAACTTAATGTCTCTTAGCATCAGTTTCTTCATCTATAAAATGGGGACAATAAGAGTTTGACTAATAAAATTGTATTAAGGACTAGAAGAGCTAATATGAAAATAATGTATCATAGTGCACATCACCAGTAACTATTGCCCAAACATTATTTGTTACTGTATACTCACTTAATGAGGATCTCTTGAATATCGACTGGGAAACATTCAAATGGTGTATGAGATACAAGGGAATTAACATATTTAAGCACATAGTTTGTGTCAGATATAATGCTAGGCACATTCTGGATTTAAGTTGGTGGGGAAAAAAGAATGTTGAATAAAATTAAAACAGATATACAACATATCAGAATGTGTGGGGTACTGCTCAAGCAGAATTTATGAGGCAGTTTCTAGACGTAAACACCTATATTAGAAAAGAAGAACTGTCTTAAATCAATTACCTCAGCTTTCGCCTGAAGAACTAGAAAATAAAGAGCAAATTGAAGGCAAATCAAGCAGAAAGAAGGAAATAATAAAGACCAAAGTGCCATGGAAACAGAAAACGAATAGAGAAAATAAATAAAAGCTTCCTTGAGAAAATCAATAAAATTGATAAACTTCTAGCCAGACATATCGGGACAAAAGAAAGAATAAACAAATACCAATATTAGGAATGAAGGTAGTGGCATCACACTAGAGTTTAACAGATATTAAAAGAATTATAGGGGAATGTTATAAACCATTTTATGCCTATAAACTTGATAACTTTGATGAAATGAACTAGTTCCTTAAAAGAGACCCTCTACCAAACTCAAGAAGAAATATATCACCTGAAAAGACCTATATGTGTTAAAGAAATTTATTTTTTAATTAAAAACCTTCCCCCAAGGAAACCTTCAGTTCCAGATGGCTTCAGTGGGGAATTCAGGGAATTCTAACAAACATTTGAGGAAGAAATATTACCAATTCTATTCAAACTCTTCCAGAAAACTTGAAAAAGAGGCAATACATCTCTACTTATTCTTTGAGCTAACATTATCTTGATACCAAAACTAGGTAAAAGCATTACAGGAAAAAAAAATATAGACCAATATTTCTCATGAACATGAATACAAACATAATCACTTTATTTATAGATAACATAATCACCTATGTAGAAAATCTAATAGAATCTAAATTAAAAAGATGCTAGAATTAATAAGTAAGAATTAATATCAAGGATGCAGTGTAGAAGATCAATATTAAAAAATTAAATGTATTTCTGGGGCGCCTGGGTGGCGCAGTCGGTTAAGCGTCCGACTTCAGCCAGGTCACGATCTCGCGGTCCGTGAGTTCAAGCCCCGCGTCAGGCTCTGAGCTGATGGCTCAGAGCCTGGAGCCTGTTTCCGATTCTGTGTCTCCCTCTCTCTCTGCCCCTCCCCCGTTCATGCTCTGTCTCTCTCTGTCGCAAAAAAAAAAAAAAAAAAAAAAAAAAAATTAAATGTATTTCTATATACTAGAGATGAATAAACAATTGGAGATTTTAATTAAAAACACAACACCATTTACAATGGCATCAAACTTATAACTAAATCTGACACAAGATGTGTAAGACCTATAAAACATTGCTGAGAAAAATTAAGGTCCTAAATTAATAGAGAGATACACCTTGCTCATGAGTTAGAAGACTCAATATTGTTAAGATGTTGGTTCTCCTCAAATTGATCTATAGATTTGAAGTAATCCCAATCAAATTCCCAGCAGGTTTTTCTAAGCCTTCTGTTAAGGCCTTCCTTCACAAGTTCTATCCAGCTTTTTCCAGTGTCTTCAATGAAACTCAAAATCAAAATCAAAGAAACCTAATCACTAACATATAACACATCTAAATCCTCTCTTGGCCATTCTTTTTTCTTTCATATATCACTGATTAGTATTTTTTATTTCTTTTTTGATGGATCTACTTCTGGGGAGAAGAAAAGAAAATTTGTTTGTTACAGGAAGATGGTTAACTTTCATAAGGGAAGAAATAAAAACAGAAATTGAGACTAGCCAGATAAGAACGGATTTGGTCAATGAAGGTTAATCCAATGAGGACTGTGCCAATCAAAGGCCTTCTGAAGGATCCTGAGAATTTCATAATCATCTATGCAAAGCTTGGGAACCTGAGAGCCCTCATGTGATGCACAGGGTACCAGACAGCAGCTTCCAGTCTGCAGGTGAGCGAAGCTCTTCACCTCCTACCTTCCTCATGGCAAAAAGGGCACATGTTACACCAGTGCTTTCTAAGCTGTGTCCATTAACATGCTGGCCTCCAAACTTTTTGAAGTGTATACTTCTTCTCCAGGAAAATCTTTGAATATCTATACCTAGTAAATGTATATCTATGTCTGTAAATTATATATATGTATATGTTCAACCATATCAATATACTATATAAATTATAAAAGGTTACAGAAATGACTTATTTTTTTTATTAAGTTGTTATTTTAATTCCAGTTAGTTAACACAGTGTTTTATTAGTTTCAGGTGTACAATATAGTGATTTGACAATTCCATGTATCACCTAGTGCTCATCATAACAAGTGCACGCCATAATCCCCAACACCTATTTAACACATCCACCTAGCCAGCCCCCCTCTGGTAACCACCAGTTTATTCTCTGTAGTTGAGTCTGTTTCTTGCTTTGTCTCTCCTTCTCTCTTTTTTCCCATTTATATATTTGTTTTGTTTCTTAAATTCCAAATATGAGTGAAAACATATGTTATTTACCTTTCTCTGACTTATTTTTGCTAGCATTGTACTCTCTAGCTCTATCCACATCATTTCAAATGGCAAGATTTCATTCTTTTTTGTGGCTGAATAATATTTTATATATATACACACATACACACACACACACACATATATATATATATATATATATATATATATATATATATATCACATTTTCCTTAACCACTCATCAATCAATAGACACCTGGGCTGCTTCCATACCTTGGCTATTGTAAATCATGCTATTATAAATCTAGCAATGCACATAGCCCTTTGAATTCGTTATTTGTATTCTTTGGGTAAATACTTAGTAGTGCAATTATTGGATCATAAGGTAGTTCTATTTTTAACTTTTGAGGAAACTCCATACTGTTTTTCACAGAGGCTGCACCAGTTTGCATTCCCACCAACAGTGCATGCACAAGCGTTCTTATTTCTCCAAACCCTTGTCCACCCCTTTTGTTTCTTGTGTTTTTGATTTTAGCCATTCTGACAGGTGTGAGGTGGTATCTCACCATAGTTTTGATCAGCATTTCCCTGATGATGAGTGATGTTGAGCATCTTTTCATGTGTCTGTTGATCATCTAGATGTCTTCCTTAGAGAAGTGTCTGTTCATGTCTTCTGCTAAATTTTTAATTGGATTATTTATTTTTTGGCTGTTGAGTTTTGTAAGTTCTTTATATATTTTGTATATTAACCCTTTATCATAAAAGTCAAGAAATGACTTCTTTAAAGGTGAGATAAAAACAAATAGATATTCTCACATTTTCTCTCCACATATCCACTCATCACTTTGGAGCACAGGTTCAGCCCTGGGACTCACAGTCCATCACTGCTGAAATGGATGGAGTGACCACATGAGCAGGGGTTCTTGAGGCTCCCACATGCCTCAACCAAATTGGCTTCACTTTTATCTGTCCTATATATTAGAGGTACACTGACTAAATAAATTTTGAAACCCATTAAACTAGATGTTGTCTAAAGGTTTTTTTTTGCTTGAAGAAACTATTTTCCTCATTACATTTCCTACCATATACAATATGCATTCTTCCTGACTGATGAAACATATTAACTTTTTCAACTTTTGTTTTATTTTGTTTTTCAACATGACCAACCTCAGCTGTCACACTACACTGTGAAGTGAAGTATAAAAGAAGCTGGGGCAGATGACCATTCCCATGAAAAGGATCAAAGAGAATTTTTTTAAGCAGCTAAACATAGTTATGTGAGACCCACTGTATAAACCATTTCTGTTCATACCAAAATTTTCCTAAGGAAAACGCCCAGAGGGACAATCAATTCTCAAATTAGATACAATCCTTAATGTAGATTTCAATAAACAGCTCCAAGTGGCAAAAGTTATGGTGAAATTGGTAGTCCTAACAAAGAGTCTCTGGGAGTCATCCAGCGATGTTGTTAAATTACCAATTTATAAAAGGAAGGAAAACACAGCCTGTGTCCAGGAGCAGGTCTCCTGGATGTCAGCTGCACTTCAGGACAGAGTGGCCCTGTGCTGCATTTCTGGTTGGGCCCTCCCAGAAGGCAAGCAGGCACTAAGGGCCAGGGAGGCCATGTAACTTTTTGGGACTTTTATTCCAAGTTCCCAAAGGAAATTCAACAGGGCACCAAAATTCCTATTTCCTGACACTACAGTTTAGCCCCTAAAGTGAGGTTCTCTCAGAGTCAGCTCACCCTTAAGGGCAATCTGGAAAGGAAATGAGTGCTTTTCTTCTAAAATCAGGGTCACTGACCTCTTCATATTTAGCCAATAGCCTCCATACCAACTCATGAAAGTGTCTTCATGACTCTGCCATTCTATCATCTTTACAAGGAAGCCTGAGGTTTCCAGCCTCTGTTGAAGACATCCTAACATTTTCTCCCTGCCCACTAGGGCTGGGAGAGTTAATGTGAGTGATGATGTGGGGATGGTGTGCATGAATTTAAAGTAGAATTATCCTGGGGCACCTGGGTGGCTCAGTCAGTTAAGCCTCCGACTTCAGCTCAGGTCATGATCTCAGTCATGGGTTTGAGCCCCGTGTCAGGCTCTGTGTTAACAGGTCAAAGCTTGGAGCCTGCTTCAGATTCTGTGTCTCCTCTCTCTGCCCCTCCTCCACTCAAACTCTGTCTCTCTTTCAAAAGTAAATAAACATTAAAAAAATTTTAAATAAAGTAAAATTATCCTTACATATTGGATTGCAGCCCCAACATGCTTACGCCATAATTAAAGGCATTGTAAAGATAGCTAATGTTTTTGTTTTGCCCCATGTCTCCTGCCCCTTTGTGCATCCAAAAGTAGGCTTGCATGCAAAAGTGGGCTCACAAGACATGGGCCCTCCCTGAGTGTTTGAAGGAAGCTATTGACTGGCAGTTCAATTGTCCATATACCAAAAAGTGCCAGACTTCATGGAACAGGTCTACAGATCAATTCAAAGTGACTGCTGAAGGCAAAGCCTCATCTTTTCTGCCAAGAATTCCCCTTTCCACATCAGAGGAAAATGCTTAAATTCCTTGAAGATATGTGCAAAATGATTCCCTTCCAGCTTGCTGTATCCAGAAATGAACTCACCAGATACCTTGGAGGCAGTGGCCAAATACAATACAACAGGATCCACCAACTGTGAAGGAAGATTGTTCTCTCTCCCTGAAGGTGTTAGAAAACCAATGTGTGTTAGAAAACACCTGAAGGTGTTAGAAAACCAGTGTATTAAATATAACCCCCATCCATTGTCAGGGTATAGAACAGGAATAGGCCAGTGTTCATCCCACAGTCATGCCCTATGTGTGTGTGCCCACACACATGCACACAGAGACACAGAGGGAGAGGGAGAGGCACCCACTATCTCTTCTTCCCCTACCAGCTCTTCCTCTCCAAAATGATTCTCTCTCCCTGTATCTCACAAGCCAGTCAAGATCCTCTTCATTGATGAAACATCCAACTTCTGCTTGGAAAAGAGAGGCAGTGTGGTTTTGTTGGTGAAGGTGAAACCAAAATTACAGACCTTGGGTGAGAATGTTGCCATCTGACTTTGCAGAGACCCATGCATTTCTAGCCTCCACTGTCTTACTCAGGGTCCCAAGCACCCCACAGCTGCTTAGACCCTACAGGGGATGTTGGCTTGCCTTGAGGGGGAACCACCCAAGGCTACTCTTCTCCCTGCTGGGGCATGGCAGCCTTCCATTATATGGCCATTCTCCTCTCTGGGATAAGTTTCTGGATGCCCAAGGAACATATCTCTGGATAGTATGATAGGAGGAGTAGGATTATAAATGGTCCTATTATCATCTCACCCTTCATCTGGAGCCCCACTGTCACAGCATATTGGCTACAGACGTCACTCTCATTTCCAGAGGACTTCCTTCCTGAAGCACAGCCTCCCCTCCCCCAGTCTGTGGCAGCCTCTGTCCTGACTTGCTGGAAATGCATTGAAATACTTGGGCTATCCCTATCATTACCTACATTTTTATTGCAGCTGAATAACAAAAAAAGGAAGACTATCAGTATTGGCTGAGTAGGTAGGTGAGACCTGTGCATGGAATATCTCCATGAAGAAAAATTCTCCAAATGTACATATAGACAAAGACTACCAAGAAAATGTGGCCATATTGTAAACTCCTGTAGGATGAGGGCCAGGCCCTCTTTATCACCATGCACCCACACTTAGACCTCTTACAATTGTGAAGATGCAATAGATACTTTTTAAGAATTTTTTTTCTTTTAAGATTTATTTATTTTTGAGAGACAGAGAGCAAGTGGGACTGAAGCAGAGAGAGAAGGAGACACAGAATGTAAAGCAGATTCCAGGCTCTGAGCTGTCAGCACAGATGCTGATGCGGGGCTCAAACCCACCTACCATGAGATTATGACCTGAGCCGAAATCAGAGTTTTAACTGACTGAGCCACCCAGGCACCCCTAGATACTTCTTGAGTTAATGAGCAAAGCAGCCTATGAAGACCGTGGAGCTTTATCTGAGATGTGTTCTCATGAAAACTTTTGTTAAAACCTTCCATGGAAATGTCCAAGTTGTTGAACAGTATTCTAGAAGACCTCCATGCACTCACCTCTGCCCCTAAGAATGGCAGCACAGCTTCAAAGTAGCAACCTTTTTTTCTTGGAGTCATATGTTGGCATATTTTATGTAAAAGTTTCCTATTCACAGGAAATGTCAAGAGAACTCTAAAAATTAACCCCCAGAGCAGAATATGGGCATAGCTAATTTAGTGTATCATCTGTTTCTTCATTTGAGGGAACTAATGATTGGAGGCATCTCTAAACACTGACCCCATGTTTTTGTCTCTGCTGATTCTATGAAGCCCACACTGGGAGGTATTTGGTAGGACAATGCATCCAGAAAAGCCTGAAAAACTAGAGGAAAAAATGGCAATAGAAGTAAACAATGGAGTGAACTCATCAGGCCTTGGTGATCCACCTCCAAAGCTTTCCTAATTAATACGGGTGAAAAAATGACAGTCATCCACATTGTAAATACCCATACTTCAAAACTGTGAATAAAAAGCTTATTTAAATTATTACAAGCCTATTTTTAATATAAAATTTGTGCCTACAATCTGTAACTTAATGGCTTTCTCATTCCTTCTCTTGCTCATTTCTTTCTTCACTTTCCCCTGGTCCTTTTCTATTCTGAAAAGAGAGGCTTGACTTGGCTGGCAATGGCAAAGCAGGTGTTTCCATAAGGCCAAGGAAAGTTTTTTTATGTGATTCAAGGCATGCAATGAGAATTATTTTTGGCTGTATAATAATTAGTAACTTTATGTTCACATGTTTATCAGATTTACCGGTGAACAATAAATTCATGAGACAAATATTTATTGTTTATGATACACAACTGACTACTTTGTTGTCTTTTGCCTTAGTTAAGACTGTAGATAGCTATATACAGGAGAGTTCTACAAACATTTTCTATAAAGGGCCAGAGAGTCAAGATTTTAGGCTTTATAGGCCATAAAATCACTGTAGCAACTACTAAAATCTATCTATGCAGTGGAAAAACAATAAAAACTCACTGACAAAAGCAGACAGTGGGCCAGATTTGGCCTGCTGCCATAGTTTACTGAACCAAATCTACAGAAACCTCACTCCTTCAGCAACCTCAGCTACTGAATAAGAATTTAGAAACAAGAGGACAAAAAACAAAAGCCTCCAAGCAGCCAAAAGAGACATCAACAGTTTTGTGAACCAAAACTTCCCTACTTTATACATAGAATAGCTGCTCAAGTCCACAGTCCCAACTGATTGATTTATACTTTTTAAAATGTTCTTATAAGCTGCATGTACTTACTCTACGTATTTTTGTAAAGTTTTTTTTTTTTTTTTTTTTTTACTGGCGCACAGCCACACCTTTTGTTTATGTATCATCTATGTGTTCCTGCTGTAATGGCAAAGTTGGGTGGTTGGAACAAAGACCCTGTGGTTTTCAAAGCCTGAAATATTTGCTATTTGGGCTTTTAGAGGAAAAGTTTGCCAGCACTGCCTTATATTAACATTTTGAGGACCAGACTTTGGAAAACCTTGACCTCGAATATAGTTGTTCATTGTATCTCTCCTTTAACATATTTAATAAAAAGGACCTGCTGTCTATATATGTTTATAAATATAAAAGTTTCAGAAGAAAAACAAATAAGGACCTAATAATTAAAAACGAAGTCAATTAAGACAGCTCAAATACTAATCAATAGTTAAATCTTATACAAATATTTGCTTGGCATATTGACTCAAACTCTCTTCAAATAACAATTCCAGCTTTAACACTAATTACGGCAATTATTATATTTGCTTTAGTAATAGCTACTTTTTATCTTCCTTCAAGTAAATTAAATGCACATGCAAATATTCATTAAATGCCATATATTTTTTAATCCTTTGACCTTTTAAAACTTATCAGATAACTTTTTTTAAGGATGGGGCTCTTTGGAAGAAGGCAGCAAAGGCAAGGTCATTGTGAACTCCCACCAAAAGGAGATAAAAATTAGATAATTATTAATAAAATTAGTTTCAGGCTGTTAAATATAAGTATTTCTCAAATCATGAAAAAAATGCCTACAAATATTATTTGGAATTTGGTGCAATAATAGAACATAAGGATGAATAGAAACCAAGAGGCAAATCCAACCAGTCCTAAGGCTGAACAAACTTAACAGATGAGTTTCCATAGTAGCTAATACTCAACCTCAACTTACAAATGTGTTTCTGCCTGTCTCAGCACTTCTAATGGCTATATAGGATAAAATATGTGAAAAGTGGCAAATCCTCAAAAAGGTAGGAATGGGCAATTGTTCAAAAATTAGCTAACAAGTTTGAATTTGAAAACCATGGCATCTGTGTGGTCCCTTTTTAGCTTGATTACTTCTCATCTTCCTTCCCTCCACACACCTGCACTATCTTCCTCTGTCTTTCCCATTTGCTCCCTCCTCTCCTACTCTTTCCTTTATTTGTGCTACTTTCTTTTCTAGTTTTCTGTCTCCTCTCTTACTTGCCAGATGTCTCCCTGCCTACTGGTTCTTGGTCATCCTGGCAGAGCAAGGAGTTCAGCAGGGCACCCCTCAACTCATGAGTGGGATGGGAATGGAATCCCCACTTTCCCTTGATTAAAATCATGGAATAGGATGTCACATTTATCTAGATTTATCCAGAAATAGATGTTTTATGACACTGTTTTTTAGGCAACAAAACATGTCCTGTTTTATAACATTTTAATGCTGACTGATGAGTGTTTAACTATATTTACTGTAACCTGTTTAATAAAAGTTATTTGAATTGTTATCTAAAGTCCTTTGTCCCTTCAAAGAACTTAAAATCCAATTGAAGAGACAAAACTAAGGTAAACATTTTAGAGAACAGTGAATATTTCAAAGGTACTCAGGGTAAAGTGAATAATGCATGCATCATTCTACGTGCCTTCAATGACTGTCTTGAAGTCAACTTCTCCCATCAAGCCTCTAGCCCTTCTCAAGTGAAATTCTCAAGCAGGGTTTGATAACCTGAAGTCCATGGACACTCAGTATGACCATGATCCCCTCTGAATATACAGTTTTGCGTTTATGTGAGCAGTTCTGAGGGGAAAGTCAATAGCTTTCATCAAATTCCTGTAAGTGCCACATTTACCCCATATACACACACAGGCACATACATGTACATACACACGAAGAATCTGCTATAAAGTTTGAGTGTATTTGAGTAAGGGTTTTGTAAGAAAGATAAGATGAGAGGTAAACAGAGATATAAGGATAAGTAAGTAGTCACTGGAAAAGAAAGTCATATGCATGTGAGAAACACTGAGAAAAGCCTTTGGCCTCAGTAACAGTGCCTTTCAGGGAGTGCAGGAAAGTAAAATCACAGACAAGATTATAAGAGCCCAAGAAAGCCTAAGAGGGTCAAATATGGTGTAAGAGGAAAAAGACTCATTAGAGTTTTCCAAGTAGAAGAATCTATTGAGGAAGTATGCAGAACTCACTAGGCAAGAAGAACATGGATATGGAGAGCCCCTCCTGGAAACCTTCCTATCAGGTAAGGCTAGGGAACATCTCCTGTAGATAGCAAGATTAAAAAAAAGTGGAGCTGAACTTTACAATGTGTCAGAACGTACACAAAAACTAATTTTTAATACAAAAACTGAAACATTCTTTTGACCAAATGTGTTCAAAGGTAGTTTTTTCTTTGGCTATACTACAGCTGAAATTTGCCAATATGACAGGATTTTTTTTTAATAGAACGTGATACACTCAGAGTAAGTTTACAAATAACATATGCCTCTTGTTTTTTTTTATTTCCAGATCATTTTCTTGAACATCTTCCAAATATTTAGTTATAATATCAATGTCCTCAACTACCATGAAGAAAAAGCAGTTATACTGGAAAGATGATGTTGACAGCTTACATGGGGTCCAATTTTAAAGTACTTTAGCACTGAGGGAATATCATTTAAGACATAGCTGGGAGCTTGAATTATTTAAAAAATGTCCCAAGGGAACTACTGAAAGATGTTTAAGCACCTATACTCATTGGCAGCTACTGAAGTGATGAAAATTTTAAAACAGAAATGTCTTCAGCTATAAAAACAACTTTTTTCTTCTTTTGAATTAATTTAGTTAAAATTGAAGAAAATTATTTAATGGTTTGAAAAATAAGTAAACTTGTCTCTCTTTTCTGGTTTAAAGATAAGAAAAAAAGGGGAAGGGGAAGAAGATCAAGTAAACCCCATAATTCATCATTATATATGTCTATGTTGTCCTGGAAGAAAGCCCATTTGAGTTATATTGTAAAGAATCATACGTAACATTTAGAAATATGAAGCAGATTAAAAATCCATATGGTGTTTTTATAAAAATATACATGAAGGAAATATATAGAATACGTAAGCCTGCTATTTTCAGCTAAGCAAAATAATTTAAATGTATATTATTTAATTGTGACAGTGGCTGTCTTCTTGAGTACAGTGTGTAAAAATATTCTTTCCAAACGCATGATTAATATGTTTAATGAGAGACATATCACCTTGTAATGACTTAACAAGTATCTACCTCAATTAGTAACTATACATACATAAACCAAATTAATATCATGCTTCCTCATTTAACTGCAGATTTAATCTGAAAAAGTAATTAAATAAGCACTATTTTAAAGTGGACAGTGTATGCCTTCATTTTTCCTCCTCCTCCTCCCCTTTTTCTTTTTCCTTCTCCTTCTCTTCTCCCTTCTCCTTCTCCCACTCTTTTCCCTCCTTTTTCCTAAATGAAAATTTAGGAATCAAAAGGCTTTAAATCAAATCTACCTAAGATCAAACTTGTTTATTAACTCTGGCAATCAACAACTTAGAGAAATTTATGTGCTGATTCCTAGGAAAGTCTGATAGATGAGATAACCCTTTGTCTCAGATTTTTATTCT
This sequence comes from Leopardus geoffroyi, assembly GCF_018350155.1. NCBI lineage: Eukaryota > Metazoa > Chordata > Mammalia > Carnivora > Felidae > Leopardus > Leopardus geoffroyi. The sequence continues at coordinate 27,569,551 of NC_059332.1, read as the reverse complement.
TGGAGGCAAAATTCTGACCTAGGTAAAGCCTAGAAATGCCTGGAGCTCTATGGTTCTGTGAGTCTATAACCCAAAAAGAATGTCCTCAGAACTTTGAGCTAACCGTGTTAAAGTATGGATTCCAGAAAATGTTCATCTCACCATTGAAAAACAAGGTCTGTAAATTATTACACTATACAAAAAATTTAGTAATTTAAAAAATTTTCAAAAGACCAATTCTTCAATTCAAAGCAAAATGAAAAGAAAATGTCTGGGTTGATTTCAAGCCAAGCTTTTCAATGCTGCAACTCTGAGAATATTGGAATTGCTTCTAGAAAGAAATAGTGAGAACTTTACTGCTTGAAACATTTCTGATGAAGCTTGATTAAGCCCTAAGGGGAAATATGGCATTCCTAATAACTGAGAATGGATTTTGTGAATTCTTAGACCCTTTTCCTGGTCCTTTCATGATTATATAAAGCCAATGGCAAAACAAAGCTGGTTCACTCTGTGAATGTCTTTCCTGTGTTTTCTCCTCCCTCTACAAAGCCCTTTCCCTCTCCTAACATCTCCACCCACTTCCACAAAAAGAAGTATTCATTGGCTGAACCCACCCTTGTAGCTGAAAGAAGAAAAAAGAGAAGTTGTTTTTTCACTCAATGTTATAAGAAAGAGACAGAAGCCATGTTAGACTTTGCAAGAGCAACATGACCACTATATGGGCCACTGAATGGTTTCCAAGCTGTAAGCATTTGTCTGTGTAGGGCTGATCACCTCATTCTCCATAAGAAAAGCAAGTTGAGTCTACACATCAATACTATTTGTATGTGATTACCCCAATCTGGCAAGTCCAGGACAGTTCCATATATTGAAGATTATGTGTTTTGACACAGTAATTATCCTTTTCTACCAAAACAATCATTCTCAAACTTTGTTATGAATCAGAATTACCTAAGCACCCACTAAGTAGTAACAACTAGCTTTTATTGAGCACTTACTGCCAGACACTATTTTCATTGGTTGATTTTAATTTCTGTACAAAGTAATAAAAATTAAGCAGTGGTGTGCTGGTAAATATTTAATAACAATTCTAGGAAAAGTTGAAATCTCTGATTCATAGCATTTGCCAATTTATGTCATGTAAATACACCTATTATGACAGGTCTCAAGCTATCAATGTGACATCACTAAACCCGAGTAGGGAAGAGATGCCCATGACTGGCTCTTCTCCCCATTTTACTGATGAAGAAAGAGAGACACTAAGTCCCAGACTTTCTAAACAAGATTTCTCAAATAGTAAAACCTGGACAAAAATATTTTTACTCCACTGGCTCCACTAACAGGTCTGATTTCCTTAAGGTAGAGAACTCTGCTAAGGGCCACATTGGTGTGTGGCCCACCACATCAGCTTAGAGACAAAAGAACCAGGGCTCAGAGTGTTTGTGTTCTTGGCTGAGCCAGTTTCCACTAAATTCTGTGCATAGGATTTGGACCACATCAGAAAATGAAAGCAGTAATTCTAGGGCCCAAAGGAATAGCAAAACTCTACCTCAATGACATAGTGAAAGTAATATTTTAGAGTCTAGCCATCCATCTCCCCAAGTACCAAAGGAAGAAAGAAAACTAGGAACTCCCTTAGGGGTCTTTTACCACTTCCTAATGACAGTTATTTTCAAGTTTCTTGGACTTAAGACTCTTTTATATGCTTAAAAATTATTAAGTGCCCTATCAAGAGCTTTTATGCATGTGCGCACACACACACACACACGCGCGCGCGCGTTTTAAATATTTAATCCATTTATTTCAAATAAAAAATAAATGTATTACATGTTAATATTCTTTGATAAGACATCAAAAACTGGCAAGTGGTATTTCTTAACGAGGAGTTGTAATGCAGAACCTGAAACCATATCAAAGAACTTTTCATACTGTTACCTTAAAATCCATTTGTTTCCCTTGCATGATTTTAAAACATCATTCACTGGTTATTTGAAAATATGGGTTCACTGAGCTAAACAGATCTTCAAATGCTGAACATTTTATTACATAATATTTAAAAATGATCTCTAATAATACATTATCTTATTGGAAATATCTTTAAGTATTAGGAAGCTGTAAAGCTTATAGCAATGAATAAAAGTTTTCCAAAATTATAGTTTTCTCTTCAAAACTCAAAGTTAAATCATTGGCAACAAATATAATTTGTCTCTTCCTTAGAGAAACTAGTTTCCTTCATTTTTGAGAAAATATCTGTCACATACTCAACTCTAAACAGCCATATTTTTGTCAGTTTTCTTGCACATAAAAATACTGTCCATGAAGAACGCAGCTAGTTTAGCTCAAGTTCAGTTCCACACATTGCTTTCTTCAAGATGACCGCTGCAGCTCAGGTATGCAGCAGAAATGCTTGATGGAGAATTCCCATTCCATCACCCAAAATGTGAAGAGGATCTGTCCTCCAGGGACAAGATGAAACACCATCACTGATTTTTTTACTGTTTCATTAAGGACATTCTTAGATGAAACTAGTTTTGTCTTTGCTGGTTTGTTTTTCACTGGGAAATTGTGAAGAAATATAATGACCAGAAACCAGCATTTTGTCCACCCCTGCTTTGGCATCATTGGTGCAACAGCAAAAGGGACCAAGTGTTCCAGGCCCCCAAAGGTCTGCAGACCCCACTTGGAGAACCACTGTACAGGGGAAGCAAGAGAAGCTTTGATGAGAAAGGAGACACAAATTGAATACTCAGTCCCTCTGGTATAAGCTGTGCTAAATTGGGAGTTAAGAGGCCTGAATCGTGTTTATTAATTAAATTTAGATAGATCAGTTAACTCATTTATGACTAATTTTTCTCTTTCATGAAATTTTTCTCTTTCAGAAAACTGGGACAAATAAATCTAGTAGGTCATGAACATTTAGCTCTCAACCACCACATTGAAGTTCAATAATTTGATCTTAAATTCCAAGTACAAGGATCAGCAGACCATATAATTCTGCACTACACTAGCCATGCTAGATACCAGGAACCTCTCAAAAGCCAAGAAAGGTGGGAATCTGGACTATAGTCTACCTCTTTCCAGACACTTGCAACACAGATGATATTGACAACACAGACCCCAAACTGAAATAATCTTGGATCTATCCAACACTCTATAGCCTCTTTTTTCTCATCTTTCAGTGGGAAAAATAATAGTACCTATCTCCTCCACATATGATAACAATTAAATTGGATAATGCATCGAGAATGCTAGTGCATTGCCTGGCACTTAATGAGTACCCTCTGCTGGCCAGCTACTGTTAAGCAGTTATTAAAGCAAGGTTACCACCTTCTCACATTTGTTAAAAAGTCATACAAAAGAGAGCAACAATATTTTCTGCCTTCACACACTAACAAACAGAAGGAAAATTCCACCCAGAAAGGTGTGTGCTGATGCCAAGAAATGGAGCTGCATAATAGTGCTTAATGATGCCCAGTATAAACTACCAGACTGTGGGTTATGTAAACTCTGCTAATTTATTAGAGAGGGAGTGGCAGATAAAGGATTAAGGTTGATTTGTTCATGTCTGGGACAAAGAAAAAGTCATGATTTTCAAGTCTAACCATGTCAAACTATGACGGTTAAATGGACGAACCTAATGATAATCTCCAAAATAGCAGGGCAGGCAGTGAGCAGGAAGGAGAAGGGCTTGGCTGAACAGAAAAGCACTAGGTTGCTTCCTCATGGTATTAATATGAGATTTTCCTTGAGCTGAATTTTTCCTTAAACACAAGCCTTCCTCAGATAATTGTCCCTCTATTCCAGCCACCAGCCCACTTGGCTGTAGCACCAGTTCCCCTGCTAGCTCTGAGGAGGGAGACCCCATCAAGTCCTCCAAATAAGAATGTCCTAACCAATATGTATTTGGGTGGGGTCTTGACAGACACACAGATTTCCAGAAAATGGCATTTATAGCAAGTGGATAGAAGTATGTTTTCATCTGTAACCAGAAGGAAGAACAGAAACTAGATATCATTTCCTTGTAAAAAAAAAAAAAAATGAGAGATTATCTATGGGTTAGGGAAGTACATAGTTGCAAGTAACAGAAAACTGAACTATAATGGCTTTAAAAGAAGGGTTCACTTTTCAACTTAATACAAAGTTTCAATGTAAGCAGTTGTTAGTGTTAATTCAGCAACTCCAGTAATACCAGGGCTTTTGTCTCTTTCTTTCCCTCATGGTTGCAAGATAGTTGCAAAGTTCCAACCATGACATTCACATTTAAGGCAGGAAGCAGAATAAAAGACCATATAAACTGTATCTGTCCCCTTCTTCAGGAAAGAAGAAACATTCCCAGAGATTGACAGTAGATGAATGTTTATGTCTAATTGGCTTGAAATTTTATATATCTGTCATGGTGACAAATGTGTCACCCCTACTTATAAAAGAGGCTAGAAAAGTAAGAATTTAAGATTATATCTTCCTCAAATTTTTTGTAATCCCTTTAGCAAGAAAGTGGAAATAAATATAGTAGAGGTAACAGATTTCAAGTAAACTTCAATAGCATTTTCATCATGAACACACTTGAATTCATTATGCACAGCCACCAAAACTGATGGTGAATTTAGTGGGAACAGTATATAGTTATAAGGTTGTTTCTTTTCAAGTTTTGACTATGATAAATTCTTATTATTCTCCAGACACCAGGATTATTATCTTCTTTCCCCTGAGTCTGCTTGTTTGGTGGAAAAAAACAACTTGAAGAAAAAACAAGTCTCTAAAACTCACCCTAAGCTGAAAGAAAACCTATTATAAAATCAAACATAGGCCTGTTTATTTTGTCATGGTACCTTCCTATTCTGAGGTCTCTGTGTTTAGGTAAGAAGAACAGATTTTACTATGTAGGGCTAAACTTTGAAAAATTACACTCTTGGCAAAACAGGTGGAGGAATATTACATTTGTTAGGGTTTACCTGTATTAAATGTCTCAACCATGTTTGGGGAAAAAAGACAAATACTCCTCATCCTTCTCAGAGGCCTCATTGAGGTTTTTCAGGCAGATAAGCACACTATATGCTCTTAAGTATGTATGCTTTTAATAAATCTTAAGCTAATTTTCCAAAATGAAGGATGAAGAACATGTTCATAAAGTATTAGAGCAAATGATGCCACCTCTTGAACTATAGGTGTGCATATCACCTTGGAATTAAGAAAGAATTCCAAGATTTAATTCCTTCTCCTTGAAGACTGGTTTCATGAAGTAGGGAGGGAAAGATCAAAGAAAATACAACAGATATGCCCCACAAGTAGATAATCCAACCTATGGGACCAAGAAGAGGAGATAAGCAATCATATAAAGAAAGGAGGAGGCGGGGGGGATGAATTAAATAACAGCACAAGGAAAACTGAGGGACATCATCCTATATTAACAGCAAGTTCAATGAAAAAGAAGGCAAGTGAGAGAATGGCCAAAGGGGGAAAATAATAATAGAATATCTGAGTTGTAAAATCCCAGAAGTTATTTAGTAAAAACGATTCATTCACAGGAGGTGAAACTGAGATGAGAAAGGTTGAGAACTTGTATTAAGATCAGGGAGTTAAAATAATGGTGGAGCCAAAAGCAACACCCAAGTTCTGGGAAGTGCTCTGTCCCTTGAAGACTAAATGGATGAACACAGGAAATGAATGTAATGAGAGGCCATAGGGTGAGAGGTAAACTGGATTTCCTGTACCAAAAATAGTAATGAGTGGGAGCAAGTAACATCACAAAGCGATTGGGTATGGCAAGACTACTTACTGTGACTTTAATTTGGACTATTTTGCTGTACAAATATATGATCTTCCAAAGCATTGGTTTATACTCTTGAATTCCCAGTGCATTCTTCTGGCACAAATCACAAATTTAGGTTGATTGACAATATGGTATCTAGAATGAGAGTCTCTAGACAGTAGTATGACATTCAATGCCATCAGCACTAGGAGGGGCATATGGGCCTCATTCAGAGACTTCACATTCTCACTCCAAAGAAAGAAGAGGCAGAAACCAGCAGCCACATCTTAAATTCTGAAATGTCTCCAATGAAATAATGAGACCCACAATGGACTTTCAAACCCTAATAGAAGGGAGACATCTGAGCACATCCAGTGCTGACATCCCTCTCCCACGGCCATGGACCATGTGCAGCTAACACACAGACAGCCAGCAAAGGCAGCACAACCTTCCATGAGGCCAGCTCACAGGGAGCAAGAACATTATGATGAGCTGTAATATAATGTTATGTACTCTCCTGTTCTTTTTCTATCCTTTTCTTTGACTGACAGTTGCTACATCTTGAATAATTACACTTAAGGATTTACTTGAGTGACTGCTGGGTCAATTTCCCTTTTAAGTTGTACATGCTTTTCATTCCAAGCATATAAATAAAGAAGTTGAACCTAAGGTTTTCATGTCAAGCATTAATAGAGTCAACCCATGTATTATGTAACTTAAATGTTTAAACCTAACAGATTAATTAGTTTTCTCCCCTGAAATTCTGCAAATACTGTATGCAAATATTACACATGCAAAGACTTCCATTGCATTATTTAGATGTTTGCAGTCTGTATTACTTAATAACCCTCAGGGACATTTATAGTGGCTACTAATATGTAAGGCTGGGGAAAAAGAAAGAGAGGAAAGATGGGGGAGATACCTAGAGATAATATAGCAAACAGAGGAAGAGAGGAAGATGAAAGTTGAGAGACATATGGCTGAACATCTAGAATCATAGTACATCTCTGTAGCGCGGGCCTCATAGCTCTGGGGTAATTTTGAAACGCTCTTTGTTGTCAGGGTCTTTGCCACCTGAAAACTGAACTTGATAAATGGACATAAAACTTCCACAGAAACTCACAGTTAGTGAAACATTTTGCATAGTTCAACTTTCTTCAGAAAACTCCCAGTGCAACAGGGATTATTAAGCTTCCATCCTGAAAAACTACACAGATCTTTCACTCTGACATTATACTATATATAGCCGGTTATACTTTGACTCTTGGAAATACAAAACGCCGGTTTCCAGGCTAGGGAAGTTGCTTGAACACAACTTTTTATTCCTGTGGAAGTCTTACTAAAACTAGTTAAGGATTTTTTTTTAACATATGAACCCACAAGATGGAGAGAACAGGAGAAGAGAAAATAGACATAACATGTTGGAATCTGGAAAGCTCATGTAAAAGTGATAATAAATAATGAACAGAATGAAGACAGTTAAATACTTATCCAGCAGTGGGAAAAGGCTAAAAATCAACCCTAATTATATTGTGAAATTACCAAAGGTTCAGGAGCTTTTGTAACAACCAGAATTGGGAATAAAAAGGAAGCTCAAATAAGGAAGATTAAACATCAACTCTCTGAGAAGAAAATAGAGTCACTGGTCACCTTTCCTTCCAACCTTGTGACAGTGGGTGACTAAAGTGATAAAAGAGGAATTTTGAGCAGAGAGGTCAAGCACAGTTGAGGTCCTGGTTACTGCCTACAGAACAGGGGCAGTTAAGAGCCCCTCCAGCCTTCACCCCCCTTCTGTGTCCAGACTCTCAATATACTACTTCAAATTGATAAACTTTAGGTTGTTCCATAAGCCATAAACCCATCCCAATGTACTATAACGAGGCCCACATTTCTTCATATTTCCCCCTAAGGTTATCAGAAGACACCATCAAATTCCATGCCCAAACTGAGACTCATTTAATGTAATTACACAACCTGTTGTTCACTTATTTGGGATTTTAATTCCCTCTTAATTATCTTCTATCTGTCTTATTCCTTTGAATTTTAATGTCACCCTCCTCCAAGTAAAGGTCAGGTATAAATTTAGGATTAAATAGGCTGTGTTGACACTTTCACCTCTTAGCATGACACCACCTGCCTCAGGCTTGGAGTCTATACATACCACATGGAACTTACTCTAAACATCACTTTGAAAACCTCTTGCCACATCCTTAGCATTTCCTAAGCCACAGCTTAGTCTCTGCTTTTGCTCTCCCAGCACTAATTGTACAAGTCCACTTTTCCCATTGATGGTGGGCTCCTTCTTTTATCTTCTGTAAGTACCCTTTCAAAATCTAAGTTACCCAACAGTTCCTGGTGTCAGAACATCAGTTTTTCTTTCTTGCTGAGATCACATATGATTATATTGTCAGCCATAATGTTTTAAAGCCTCCAGTCTTCTTGAGCCAATTCTCCTCTCAATCTCTCTGGCCATCAGATCACAAATGATCTTTCCTCTGAACCAGGTTTTGTCTGTCTATGCCCAAAGCCTTCTGCTTCTTTATTACAAAAGCTCAGAAAACCTAATGAATCAGGAGAACAGATAGGACTGAGGTCATTAAGAGGCCAAGTCAGCCTTTCTAGAACTTGACCCTGTGGTTTCAGATGCCTGGAGGCTTCTAAAGTTGTCTGAGACCACTGGCCAAGCCCACCACTCCTCCCAACAGTGTCTTGTCTAGAAATAGAACTACCAGTGTGATAGAACTGTGGTCCATTATGTAAACTCACAGAAAAATAGTCAGATGCAAACACTTGCTGACTCATCCCTACCCATTCTGGTTATCTACTGCTGCATAAAGACCCAGCATGCTGGGGGGCTGGAAGAAGATGGCGGCGTAGGAGGACGCTGGGCTCACCGCGCATCCTGCTGATCACTTAGATTCCACCTACACCTGCCTAAATAACCCAGAACACTGCCAGAGGATTAGCCGGAGCCAAGCGCAGACGAGAGGCCCACGGAAGAGGGTGGGAAGGGCAAGGGCGAGGCGGTGCGCGCTCCACGGACTGGCGGGAGGGAGCCGGGGTGGAGGGGCGGACGTCAGCCAAGCAGAGCCCCCGAGTCTGGCTTGCAAAAGCGGAGGGGCCGGACAGACGGAGTGTGTTCCGACAGCAAGCGCGACTTAGCGCGTCTGGGAGGTCATAAGTTAACAGCTCTGCTCAAAAAGTGGGAAGGCTGGAAGACAAAGGGAGGGAGAGCTGCTGAGCCCCCAGACGACAGAGCTCAGTTTGGTGGGGAACAAAGGCGCTCGCCAGCGCCATCTCCCCTGCCCATCCCCCAGCCAAAATCCCAAAGGGAACCAGTTCCTGCCAGGGAACTTGCTCCCTCCGCGCAAACACCCAACTCTGTGCTTCTGCAGAGCCAAACCTCCGGCAGCGGATCTGACTCCCTTCTGCTGCCACAGGGCCCCTCCTGAAGTGGATCACCTAAGGAGAAGCAAGCTAAGCCTGCCCGTTCTGCCCCCGTGCACCTTGCCTACCCACCCCAGCTAATACGCCAGATCCCCAGCACCACAAGCCTGGCAGTGTGCAAATAGCCCAGACGGGCCACGCCACCCCACAGTGAATCCTGCCCCTAGGAGAGGGGAAGAGAAGGCACACACCAGTCTGACTGTGGCCCCAGCGGTGGGATGGGGGCAGACAACAGATCTGACTGCAGCCCCGCCCACCAACTCCAGTTATACACCACAGCACAGGGGAAGTGCCCTGCAGGTCGGCACCACTCCAGGGACTATCCAAAATGACCAAACGGAAGAATTCCCCTCAGAAGAATCTCCAGGAAATAACAACAGCTAATGAACTGATCAAAAAGGATTTAAATAGTATAACAGAAAGTGAATTTAGAATAATAGTCATAAAATTAATCGCTGGGCTTGAAAACAGTATAGAGGACAGCAGAGAATCTCTTGCTACAGAGATCAAGGGACTAAGAAACAGTCATGAGGAGCTGAAAAGCGCTTTAAACGAAATGCAAAACAAAATGGAAACGACGACGGCTCAGATTGAAGAGGCAGAGGAGAGAATAGGTGAACGAGAAGATAAAGTTATGGAAAAAGAGGAAGCTGAGAGAAAGAGAGATAAAAAAAAAATCCAGGAGTATGAGGGGAAAATTAGAGAACTAAGTGATACACTAAAAAGAAATAATATACGCATAATTGGTATCCCAGAGGAGGAAGAGAGAGGGAAAGGTGCTGAAGGGGTACTTGAAGAAATTATAGCTGAGAACTTCCCTGAACTGGGGAAGGAAAAAGGCATTGAAATCCAAGAGGCACAGAGAACTCCCTTCAGACGTAACTTGAATCGATCTTCTGCACGACATATCATAGTGAAACTGGCAAAATACAAGGATAAAGAGAAAATTCTGAAAGCAGCAAGGGATAAACGTGCCCTCACATATAAAGGGAGACCTATAAGACTCGTGACTCATCTCTCTTTTGAAACTTGGCAGGCCAGAAAGGATTGGCACGATATTTTCAGTGTGCTAAACAGGAAAAATATGCAGCCGAGTTTCCTTTATCCAGCAAGTCTGTCATTGAGAATAGAAGGAGACATAAAAGTCTTCCCAAACAAACAAAAACTGAAGGAATTTGTCACCACTAAACCAGCCCTACAAGAGATCCAAAGGGGGATCCTGTGAGACAAAGTACAAGAGACAGCACTACAAGCATAAAACATACTGACATCACAATGACTCTAAACCCGTATCTTTCTATAATAACACTGAATGTAAATGGATTAAATGCGCCAACCAAAAGACATAGGGTATCAGAATGGATAAAAAAACAAGACCCATCTATTTGCTGTCTACAAGAGACTCATTTTAGACCTGAGGACACCTTTAGATTGAGAGTGAGGGGATGGAGAAATATCTATCATGCTACTAGAAGCCAAAAGAAAGCTGGAGTAGCCATACTTATATCAGACAAACTAGAGTTTAAATTAAAGGCTGTAACAAGAGATGAAGAAGGGCATTATATAATAATTACAGGGTTTATCCATCAGGAAGAGCTAACAATTATAAATGTCTATGCGCCGAATACTGGAGCCCCCAAATATATAAAAACAATTACTCATAATCATAAGCAACCGTATTGATAAGAATGTGGTAATTGCAGGGGACTTTAACACCCCACTTACAGAAATGGATAGATCATCTAGACACACAGTCAATAAAGAAACAAGGGACCTGAATGATACATTGGATCAGATGGACTTGACAGATATACTTAGAACTCTGCATCCCAAAGCAACAGAATATACTTTCTTCTCGAGTGCACATGGAACATTCTCCAAGATAGATCACATACTGGGTCACAAAACGGCCCTTCATAAGTTTACAAGAATTGAAATTATACCATGCATGCTTTCAGACCACAATGCTATGAAGCTTGAAATCAACCACAGGAAAAAGTCTGGAAAACCTCCAAAAGCATGGAGGTTAAAGAACACCCTACTAACGAATGAGTGGGTCAACCAGGCAATTAGAGAAGAAATTAAAAAATATATGGAAACAAACGAAAATGAAAATACAACAATCCAAACGCTTTGGGATGCAGCGAAGGCAGTCAGTCCTGAGAGGAAAACACATTGTAATCCAGGCCTATCTCAAGAAACAAGAAAAATCCCAAATACAAAATCTAACAGCACACCTAAAGGAAATAGAAGCAGAACAGCAAAGGCAGCCTAAACCCAGCAGAAGAAGAGAAATAATAAAGATCAGAGCAGAAATAAACAATATAGAATCTAAAAAAACTGTAGAGCAGATCAACGAAACCAAGAGTTGGTTTTTTGAAAAATAAACAAAATTGATAAACCTCTAGCCAGGTTTCTCAAAAAGAAAAGGGAGATGACCCAAATAGATAAAATCATGAATGAAAATGGGATTATTACAACCAATCCCTCAGAGATACAAACAATTATCAGGGAATACTATGAAAAATTATATGCCAACAAATTGGACAACCTGGAAGAAATGGACAAATTCCTAAACACCCACACTCTTCCAAAACTCAATCAGGAAGAAATAGAAAGCTTGAACAGAACCATAACCAGCAAAGAAATTGAATCCGTTATCAAAAATCTCCCAACAAATAAGAGTCCAGGACCAGATAGCTTCCCAGGGGAGTTCTACCAGACGTTTAAAGCAGAGATAATACCTATCCTTCTCAAGCTATTCCAAGAAATAGAAAGGGAAGGAAAACTTCCAGACTCATTCTATGAAGCCAGTATTACTTTGATTCCTAAATCAGACAGAGACCCAGTAGAAAAAGAGAACTACAGGCCAATATCCCTGATGAAGATGGATGCAAAAATTCTCAATAAGATACTAGCAAATCGAATTCAACAGCATATAAAAGAATTATTCACCATGATCAAGTGGGATTCATTCCTGGGATGCAGGGCTGGTTCAACATTCGCAAATCAATCAATGTGATACATCACATTAACAAAAAAAAAGAGAGAAGAACCATATGATCCTGTCAATCGATGCAGAAAAGGCCTTTGACAAAATCCAGCACCCTTTCTTAATAAAAACCCTTGAGAAAGTCGGGATAGAAGGAACATACTTAAACATCATAAAAGCCATTTATGAAAAGCCCAGAGCTAACATCATCTTCAACGGGGAAAACTGAGAGCTTTTTCCCTGAGATCAGGAACATGACAGGGATGCCCACTCTCACCGCTGTTGTTTAACATAGTGCTGGAAGTTCTAGCATCAGCAATCAGACAACAAAAGGAAATCAAAGGCATCAAAATTGGCAAAGATGAAATCAAGCTTTCGCTTTTTGCAGATGACATGATATTATACATGGAAAATCCGATAGACTCCACCAAAAGTCTGCTAGAAGTGATACATGAATTCAGCAAAGTTGCAGGATACAAAATCAATGTACAGAAATCAGTTGCATTCTTATACACTAACAATGAAGCAACAGAAAGACAAATAAAGAAACTGATCCCATTCACAATTGCACCAAGAAGCATAAAATACCTAGGAATAAATCTAACCAAAGATGTAAAAGATCTGTATGCTGAAAACTGTAGAAAGCTTATGAAGGTAATTGAAGAAGATATAAAGAAATGGAAAGACATTCCCTGCTCATGGATTGGAAGAATAAATATTGTCAAAATGTCAATACTACCCAAAGCTATCTACACATTCAATGCAATCCCAATCAAAATTGAACCACCATTCTTCTCGAAACTAGAACAAGCAATCCTAAAATTCATATGGAACCACAAAAGGCCCTGAATAGCCAAAGGAATTTTGAAGAAGAAGACCAAAGCAAGAGGCATCACAATCCCAGACTTTAGCCTCTACTACAAAGCTGTAATCATGAAGACAGCATGGCATTGGCACAAAAACAGACACATAGACCAATGGAATAGAATAGAAACCCCAGAACTAGACCCACAAATGTATGGCCAACTCATCTTTGACAAAGCAGGAAAGAACATCCAATGGAAAAAAGACAGTCTCTTTAACAAATGGTGCTGGGAGAACTGGACAGCAACATGCAGAAGAATGAAACTAGACCACTTTCTTACACCATTCACAAAAATAAACTCAAAATGGATAAAAGACCTGAATGTGAGACAGGAAACCATCAAAACCCTAGAGGAGAAAGCAGGAAAAGACCTTTCTGACCTCAGCCGTAGCAATCTCTTACTCGACACATCCCCAAAGGCAAGGGAATTAAAAGCAAAAATCAATTCCTGGGACCTTATGAAGATAAAAAACTTCTGCACAGAAAAGGAAACAACCAACAAAACTAAAAGGCAACCAACGGAAATGGAAAAGATATTTGCAAATGACATATCGGACAAAGGGCTAGTATCCAAAATCTATAAAGAGCTCACCAAACTCCACACCCGAAAAACAAATAACCCAATGAAGAAATGGGCAGAAAACATGAAAAGACACTTCTCCAAAGAAGACATCCCGATGGCCAACAGGCACATGAAAAGATGTTCAGCGTCGCTCCTTATCAGGGAAATACAAATCAAAACCACACTCAGATATCACCTCACGCCAGTCAGAGTGGCCAAAATGAACAAATCAGGAGACTATAGATGCTGGAGAGGATGTGGAGAAACGGGAACCCTCTTGCACTGTTGGTGGGAATGCAAATTGGTGCAGGTGCTCTGGAAAGCAGTGTGGAGGTTCCTCAGAAAATTAAAAATAGACCTACCCTATGACCCAGCAATAGCACTGCTAGGAATTTACCCTAGGGATACAGGAGTACTGATGTATAGGGGCACTTGTACCCCAATGTTTATAGCAGCACTCTCAACAATAGCCAAATTATGGAAAGAGCCTAAATGTCCATCAACTGATGAATGGATAAAGAAATTATGGTTTATATACACAATGGAATACTACATGGCAATGAGAAAGAATGAAATATGGCCTTTTGTAGCAACTTGGATGGAACTGGAGAGTGTGATGCTAAGTGAAATAAGCCATACAGAGAAAGACAGATACCATATGGTTTCACTCTTATGTGGATCCTAAGAAACTTAACAGAAACCCATGGGGGAAGGGAAGGAAAAAAAAAAAAAAGAAAAAGAGGTTAGAGTGGGAGAGAGCCAAAACATAAGAGACTGTTAAAAACTGAGAACAAACTGAGGGTTGATGGGGGGTGGGAGGGAGGGATGGTTGGGTGATGGGTATTGAGGAGGGCACCTTTTGGGATGAGCACTGGGTGTTGTATGGAAACCAATTTGACAATAAATTTCATATATTTAAAAAAAAAAAAAAGACCCAGCATGCAGCTCATGACCTCTCATGCTTTTGTGCATATACTGGTCTCAGCTGGGTATTTCTCATTTGGGGTCTTATGTGTAGATGTCAGCAAGGACTGCAGTCATGGAACATCTCAGCTGAGCTAGGTGTGCAAGATGGCTCATTCATTGGGCTAGAAGTTGATGGTTCTGGCTGTTGGCTAGGAGTTCAGTCAAGATTCCAACCAGATAGACTACACCAGTGGGAAGCCAAGTTCCATATGAATACTCCCCAAAGCAAGCATTCCAAGGTACCTGGGAAGACCTATAGGGTAGCCTTGAAGTTCTAGAATGTACCCCCACTTTGCATTAGCCAAACAAGCTGCTAAAGCTAGGTCTGACTCAAGGTCAGACTCTTGCTTTGAGGAACAGGTGTATGTGCAATGAGGAAGGCTTTGGTGGAAGCCAAGTATGAAGACTGCCTCATGGGTCCATCTCCTTGCTGGTTGACATCTTTGAGACCAGAGAAACCTGGCTTAAAATCCAAGACCTTAGATCTAACAACCTCAAAAGGCAAAGTGGTCCAGTCACACCTTCAAGTATATGTGATCTCATTTTACACTTGCAATAAAATGTGTTGATTTTCAATCTGTATGATCCCAAAATTGGCCTCCATCTCTCGCCTCCTCTTTGTCTTGAATGAATTCATCTTGGAAAATGGTGACTTTCAAGAGTTCAGAAACTTCCACTCTGAGTAGAGAAGTTCACCTAAAGAAGAATAGTAGTCTCAACAACTCTGTAGAATGCAATCTAGCACTGGCCAAACAAGACTGGACTGTCAAATGCAAAGTCTCCCTGGTGGGTTTCTAGGGAGCTGGACCCATCTTAAGGGGACAGGTGCATGTTGCAAAGCCTGATACACAGGGCTCTGTACAAAATTCTGACACATTCATGTGAAAAAGGAGGGGCATAGAGAGGTAAGGGTAGACTCTAGGCAGACTGAAGGCTACACAGAAACTTGGGAGAGGGTTAAGTGAGTCCAAGATACAAGGTGAAAGGGTAGATCAAGGACAGCAGGATCTTTTCCCAATACTGAACCCACTGCTTTCTTCAGCTTTCTCTCAGGTCCAGGTAACAGCAGCTCACTGCATTTTGAATTTCCTGAAGCACTACAGGGAACTCTGACACCACATTCTTGTCTGTAAGTCCCAAGGCAAGGACTCAAAGTAAGTTTTTTTTCATGCCTGAGACACTGTTTAACACATTATTCAATCAATCTGATAAATAACAAATCTTTGAAATTATATTCTTTTCTTCAACAATATAAAAAATCATTAATAAGTTACCAATTCCTATGACTTAAGGAAAATCCTATTCCTTAATAATTACAATCATTTTTTAAATTTTTTTTAACATTTACTTATTTTTGAGAGAGACAGAGACAGAGTGTGAGCGGGGGAGGGGCAGAGAGAGAGGGAGATGCAGAATCTGAAGCAGGCTCCAGGCTCTGAGCTGTCAGCACATATGCCAATGCAGGGCTCAAACTCACAAACCACGGCGAGATCATGACCTGAGCTGAAATCAGACGCTCAATCGACGGAGCCACCCAGGAGCCCTGACAATCTTTTTTTTAAATACTTATGTCCTAGTCACTGTTAGCTTTTTTATGCCTTCTCCAGCCTTCACCGAAACACTGCCAAACACTTGTTATTCATCCCCATTTTCTGCTGTTCACACCAGCGGAACCCTTTTCTCAAATGTCCTTTTGCATGGAAGCCCAAGTGCACAAGGGAAGAGGAAGAGTGGACAAGGGTGAAGCTGAGGGGCCCAGAGCCCTGCCCTCTCTCTGCACCTCCCAGCTAGAAAGTGAATGACCTAGCAAAGCAACCTGACTTTCAAATAAGAACTTCTTTAAAGTCTGGAACTGTCAAAGAGTGTCTGTGAGAAAGAATACTCTGTCATTCCCACCCTCAACTGGGGCTCTCCCACCAAATCCTTCAGGAGGATGTCCTCTCAGTTTCCCCCACTTTGCATAGGGTTATCCTACGATTGTTGTCAAAAACTGGAACACTTTTGAAAGACCAAAGGGGGGGTGTTTTTAATAATTACACCAGATTCACAGGGATTATTTGGGACTGTCCTAAGCAAACTGGGATAATAGATATCCTACTTATATGGATCAAGGAACCTAAAAGTTTTACCTGTCCTAGGGCTATTTATATCTTAAGAGAAAATGAAGAAACTAATTTATTTTTTTAATGTTTATTTACTTTTGATAGAACACAAGATGGGGGGGCAGGAGAAGAGAGAGACGGAGACCCAGAATCTGAAGCAGGCTCCAGACTCTGAGCTGTCAGCACAGAGCATGATGTAGGGCTCGAACCCACAGACCATGAGATCATGACCTGAGCTGAAGTCAGTGGCCCAACTGACTGAGCCACCCAGGCCCCCCTGAAGAAACTAGTTTAAAAGAGATATTTTCAAAATGTATTCTTAGCATCTGTGATAGGTTGAATAATGGCTCCCCCAAAGATTTCCCTGTCCTAATCCTCGAGCCAATGACTATGTCACCTTACATACCACATGCAGGTGTGGTCAAGTTAACGGCCATGAGATGGAGAGAGTATCCTGGATTATCCAGGTGGCCTCAATGTAATCACAAGGTCCTTATAAGAGAGAGGTGGGAGGATCAGAGCAGAGAAGGAGCTGTGACCACAGAAGTAGGGCTCAGAGTGACAGGAGGAAGGGGCTGCAAGCCAAGGAATGCTGATGGCCTCTAGGAGCCTGAAGAAGCAGGTGAACTAATCCTCCCCTGAAATCTCCAGAATTATCCAGCCCTGCTGACACCTGACTTCAGCCAGGCTAAACTGATTTTAGACTTCTGACATCTACAACTGTAAGAGAATAAATTTACTTCATTTTAAACCACTAAATCTGTGGTAAATTGTTACAACAGGTATAGGAAACTACTACAACATCCCATCAGAATAAAAATCTTAAACACCCACATGGTTCTAAATGAATCTGGATAAGAGCTTAGAGCTTGGATTCTCTCCTGGAGTTAAGTTTCATTCCTCCAACAAACTATTCTTTTGTATTTGAGTCTTAGATGCTGCAGGACAAAATTAGACTATATTCCACCCTACAAATCTATTTGCATCCATGAATTACATATGAGCAAGAAAGCCTCATGCACACAAGAGGCCAGGATTCCAATAATAATTGAGTGAATAATGAATGAATTGTAATCATAATAATAATGGCAAACACTGAAATTTATGTACCAAGTACTGTTCTAAGAGCTTACTGTGAAAAATCATGTAATAATCCTGCAGGGACGGCAGGATTTTCATTCCTGCTTTCAGATGAGAAAACTGAGGCAAATAGAGGTTAAATAGCTTTCTATAATAAATCCACTCACTGGCAAACACACCACTACCACACACCCTTCAAACCACTTGAACCCAAAAATCATAACTGATCTTTAGTGACTGTTTACCATGGCCAGACACTATTGTAAGTGCTTCAGATGTATTAACCCATTTAATCCTCAAAATGATCCCATGTGGTAAGTGCTATTATCATCCCATTTTGCAGATGAAAAAACAGACACACAGAGAGATGAGGAAATCAACCCTAGTTACATAGCTATGAAGTGACAGTGAGTTTCCTACCCAGGTAGATGGACCCCAGAGCTAAAACTCAGCTACTGTGTGATGCTGCATCTCTTGATATAAAAACAGCCTGAGGATGTGAAACATGCACACACCTGCTGGGTGCTGGGAGTGGGGAACAAGGCTGAAAGACCCAAAGAAAGACTTAATAGAAGGGATAGTGCCAGGACCAATGACCTGGGATTAGAAGCCCAGTCAAGGTAGTAGAAGGTATGGTTCACTCAGGCCACAGCCATTGATGGTGTATGGAGCCTATCACCACCTGTCTGCACCCAGCAGGCTTCAGCTGCCAGCCTCCCTGCCCCAACCTGTGGAGGCCATGGAGAAGATGGCTAGTTGTGAGTGAGTCAAAATAAGAATATTATATGGGGCCTGGCAGTGGGAATGGAGAACTGTCACTCACCCCAAAGAACTACTGTGGCTTGAAAACAGCTGAGTATCTATGAAAAAGCCACCAGGCAGTAGTTGGGACAGCACTGCAGAGTGGCTGGATGGAACCAGAGCTGGAAACCAGGCAAGCATGAGGGAGGCCTGCGGGCCCCTGTCCTTCCCTGCTGCTCCACATGTAGTATGTGGGTAGAGTTTGCAGATCACTGGTCCATGTACCATCTAACTTCCATTATAGGTTCCTAAAATGAAAATAAAGCGAGGCTTGAGAACTACTGGTTAAGAAGCCTAAAGCCATCTCTCAAAGTTCTCTAGAGTTTTAGGGATGGCCCCCTCAGGAGTCCTGCATTCTCACCCAGGACTCTTGGGCAGCCAGTTACCTCTTCTGGCCTTAAAGTCCTCATTGTCAAGTGGGGAGTCAGATGAATTCACCTCTGAACTCCTTCCAATTATAGCACACACAGTCCAAAATTTTATAAAAGGAAAACGCAAAGATAGGTGAGAACAGGATAGGAAGAAAAAAAGGAAGAGGAGGGCAGGGAAGTAAAAGGAAGGGAAAAGAAAGGAAAGGGGGAAAAGCTCCCTGTATCTCAAATGCTTTTTCCCTTCCAGCTATGAGTCTATCTATCCATAAAGATAAATCCCTCCTCAGTTTACTATTTGGTTTTTGGCTTTTCTATGTTAGAAAAGTTTGTTCTTATTCCATCTGTGCTTTTATTATGTGACCTTAATACATTTTGAAGTAGGCAGGGTATAAATAAATGAAACAAGGTAGGATCACAAATACCTCACTTCCTCTGTGTGCAATGATAAAGGTACCAAGGGACCAAGAAACAAGGACACAGCTGCTAGCAGGGACAGGTGCTCAAGCAGGGACGATACCAGCCCTGGACAGGAAGTCACTTGTCTCATTGGCCACATCTACATGGATGATGCTACCAGCACTAATGGCATCTTCATGCAGCAAGAACATCTCAGCTCTAAGGGTACTACAAGACCGCCCACAGCCCTTCCCAGGAATGGATTATTCCAGTTTTAGTGCATTGCCCATGAATGTCACATTCTATTATTGGTCTGAAAATTTACTGCTTGTTTGATACTTCTGCTAGAGGTTTAATTAAGACAAGGCTACAAATGACTGCCTGAAGATACCATGGCATTATTCTGGAATCTTCCCAGAATATTCTGGAATCTTCTTCATCATTCCCAATCAGGAATTGTGAATCATGGACTTTTATTGAGGGCACCAGGAAAAGTTGGGGAGTTGGAAGTTTCCAGGTGAGGTATTAATTTCATTGCCAAGGTCCTTCCATCTCCAGTATCCTCGGTGCCATTTACTTTTTCCTAATAATTCTTCATA
Organism: Leopardus geoffroyi; assembly: GCF_018350155.1. Classification (NCBI taxonomy): domain Eukaryota; kingdom Metazoa; phylum Chordata; class Mammalia; order Carnivora; family Felidae; genus Leopardus; species Leopardus geoffroyi. The sequence continues at coordinate 27,549,642 of NC_059332.1, read as the reverse complement.
TGCACTAAAGAAGGAGGAGGACATGCATCCTCCGCTTCCATCTCTTTTCTTCTGTGTTCACGACCCCACCCCAATATTTACTACTTTCTAAAGGAAGACATCCCACAGCTGACTGAAGTCTGATCACAATATTCAGATAATAGAAAAATTTCCTGACCTGAAAGAATTCCTGCCTGTCAAGTAATTGATCATGTTTTGGATTCTCCTTCTTCCTCTACTCACACATATTTGAACTTCACCAGAAGAAGAAGGAGAAGGAGGGGGGAGGAGGGAGGGGGAGGGGGGAGGGGGGAGGGGAGAGAGAGACGAAGAAGAAGAAGAAGAAGAAGAAGAAGAAGAAGAAGAAGAAGAAAGAAGGAGGAGGAGGAGGAGAGGAAGGGGAAAGGAAGAGAAGGGAGAGAAGGAGAAGCGGGGAGAAGGAGAAGGTGGAGGAGGAGGGAGAAGGGAGAAGGAAGAAGAAGGACTGTATAAATATCAAAGTTCCATGTGAAAACTGAGGTCCCCAGTGTGAACAGGAACCATTCTGAGGTGAGGGAGAAATGTGCCTGGAAAGTATATTAGTCCACATTCAAGTTGATTCTTGACAAGTTTTATAATACAACCATGATGTGGACCACAGAGAGGAATGTTTCGTGTGTATTTGATAAAGAATATTAATTTTAGGCCATATTGGTTATGAAAGTACAGGGAACATCTGAAATATACCTTAGAAATATATATTTCCACATACATATAGTTCACAAATACTTTGTCATGTTGTGATAGTTTTATTTATGATAAGAGATCTATATCTGGTCTTTGTCCCCATTTCTGGCACAGAGTTACTAAAACCCTAGGAATTTCCTAAGTCATTTGTTAATTTTAATGAGGTGATATTATTTTTTCAATAAAATTAAGCTTTTCTATTACAGTTGCCATTAAGAAAAATAAAAGGCGGGGCACCTGGGTGGCGCAGTCGGTTAAGCGTCCGACTTCAGCCAGGTCACGATCTTGCCGTCCGTGAGTTCGAGCCCCGCGTCGGGCTCTGGGCTGATGGCTCAGAGCCTGGAGCCTGTTTCCGATTCTGTGTCTCCCTCTCTCTCTGCCCCTCCCCCATTCATGCTCTGTCTCTCTCTGTCCCAAAAATAAATAAACGTTGAAAAAAAATTAAAAAAAAAAAAAAAGAAAAGAAAAAGAAAAGGCAAGTTACAAACTGGGAGAAACCAATTGCAGTACATGTATCTGACAAAAGGTTTGTGTCCATACTACATACAGAACTCTACAATTAACCAATAAAAAGAAAACAACTCACTTAAGAAAATTACAATACTTAGTAGCTTCATAAAAAGATATATGAAATGTCCAATTAGTTTATAAATAATTCTTAAGTATCTTTAGTCATCAGGAAGTGCAAAGGATTATGTTTTTATAAGATCTGAACCCAGAGTTTATTAATAACTATATTGTCAACAATCAGAAAGTGATTTAAAACTCATTATTTTATTGTTTGTGCTTCTTCTAACTTTTTTAAAATTCCAGTACAGTTATCATATAGTGTTATATTAGTTTCAGGTGTACAATATTATGACTCAGCACTTCTGTACATAACAGTGCTCATCAAGACAAGTGCACAATGAGGTAACTTCTGAAAAGCTCTAAGGATGAAAACTGGTTGCCAATAGAGTCAACCATGTGATTAGAGTTGGAACTGTTAGTCCCATCCCCTGTCCTCCAGGGAGGGGACAGGGACAGGTGGCTGAGTCAATTGCCAACAGTCAATGATTTAATCAATCATGCTTATGTAATGAAGCCTCCAAAATACCCAAAAGTTGGGGTTTGGACAACTTCCAGGTTGGTGAACACATGGAGGTTCTGGGAGAATGGCACATCAGGAAAGAGTGAGACCATGGAAGCCCCACAGCTTTTCTCCACAGTTGCCCTGTGCATCTCTTCCACCAGGCTGTTCCTGAGTTATATCCTTATAAAATAAACTGGTAATCTAGTAAGCAAAATGTTACTTTGAGTTCTGTGACCCACCTTAACAAATTAATAAACCTGAAGAGGGCGTCTTGGGAACCTCTGGTCCATAGCCAGTTGGTCAGAAGCAAAGGCTATGACATGGGCTTGCAACTGGTGTCTGCAGTTGGGGGAGAAAGGTTTGTCTTATAGCCCTCAACCTATAGAATCTGATGCTATTTCCACATAGTGTCGGAGTTGAGTTGAATTCTCACTTTGCTGTTGTTTGAGAATTGCTTGGTGTTGTGTGGGAAGGGCCCCCTCTCCCAACACACACATTGGAATTGGGTTTGTGAAACCTAAAAAACAGATATAAATAGATAGATGATACATAGATGATAGATAGATGACAGATAGATAGATAGATAGATCATAGATCATAGATAGATCATAGAGAGATGACAAAAGAATTGAAATGTTAAAACTTGTGATTATTTGACTTATTTTTGTATATTTTTTAAAGTTCAAAAAATTACTTTGTTGAGTTTTTCATGAGCTGACTTCTCTCCTAATTTCATGGCATGAGAAGCTACTCTATCCCAAGTAAACACATACACTTTTACCCTAAGTCATAACTTACTAAGGCATCCATGGATAAGCTTTAAAATCAGAAAATCTGAAATAGGATATTCCATGGATCAGAAACCCTTTAAAATAGCATGCCAAGCTCTATGTGCATATGCATTTTTCTGAGAAGGCTATCTATTATCTTTCATTAAATTCTCAAAGGGGTTCATGTCCTTAGAAAGTTCAAGAACAATTCTCTTACATCAACCAACTTAAGACTTTTATTTGAATCATTTTATTATTATTAATAACTCAAGAGGTTAAAATTATCAGAACTTACACTATTTAATGTGATTTGGTTAAAAAATCTTAGGAGAATTTTTTAAAGAAATTCAATTTGAGGGGCGCCTGGGTGGCTCAGTCAGTTGAGCATCTGACTTCAGCTCAGGTCATGATCTCACAGTTTGTGGGTTTGAGCCCTGCATCAGGCTCTGTTCTGACAGCTCAGAGCCTGCAGCCTACTTCGGATCCCTCTTTCTCTGCCCCTGCCTCACTCACACTCTGTCTCTCTCAAAAATAAACATTAAAAAATTTTTTACAAAAGAAATTCAATTTGAGTATATTTAAGAAATTTAAGTAATAGAACTATACTTTGATACTTATGTCTAGCTGTTTAGGAAAATGTGAAAAATGAAATTCTTATTCTTTAAAAGTAAATGGATTCTTATCAAGCTTAAAGAGGATTTAAAATAATCAATTCTTTGTAAAAGTTTTTAAAAAGTTTTTAAATTTTCTTTAACTGTTAATTTATGTACCAAATTCTTTGTTTTGCTTGTAGTTCAAAATGAATCAATTCAACTTCTGTCTAAAATACTACATATGCCAACTGTAAGACTTTAGGTCTGTTGGTTTATATTGCACAAATACAAATACTTAACCAGATACTATGTCCCAAATCAGATAATGGCCAATGTTGAAACTAAAGTTAACATATACATTGGATAATCTCATCATCAAGAAAAACAATAAGGGGAAAAATGCATTCTAAAAACTAGACAGATAGCATCATTAGCCACACTTGGGAGCTGGAGAGGTAGACTTACCACTACCCGAATGCAAATGAATATTAGCCAAGTAATTTTGATACAAGCACACTCAGATTTTAAGCTAAACCATATATATTGGAATATTTGTCATTGCCTTCATACTTCCTCTTCTTTAAAATCTCTGGTATAAAGCCCTCCTTGATTCCACCTCCTCACCCCCACCCTCTCAGTTAAGTGTCAATATGTTGCTTACAGCATTACCTGCCAAGACACTGTCAGTGCTATTTTGTAATTGCCTCTTATTGCTTCTAATTCTAAGCTGCAAGACCCTTCTCAGCAGGATTCTTGTCTTTGTATCTGTGATAAACTGGCACACATTTGGTACTAAATAAATATTGTTGCTGAATGAAAAAAGGGCCCTTTGTAAAGCCATGAACAAATATAAAAGTGTAGAAAACAAAACATGCATTTGAATCTCATCTCATCTTTCTCTTGAAAGTTCTGACTCAAGAAAGGAACGCTGTGTAGTCTGATTTTAGTGGGGACCTTTTATGAACACAATGGAGAGATAATGCAACTGAGCCAAGAAGTTAACGCTCCCGTTTATGAGCTTGCTAGAGATCAGACACGTCACTCACCCACTTTCAACACGACAACATGCTTAGGGAGTGATAGATCTGCAGCTACAAGCCCACATTGCACAAGCCTGTGGGTTCCTGCTGCTTATGTCAACAGGGAGTCCTTTCCCCAGCAAATGATTTGGTATACTTTTCATCTTCCTTGACAATTAAAGCTCGAGTGTGGCATGTTTGTGTTTCAGGTGAAAGGTTTAAGACACTAAGAGAGAGTCACTCTTGTTGCATCATAAACAGCTAATTAGCTAGTATTATTTCCAAATAGCCTTTGATTAAAGCCTTTGAGACAGTGACAGTAAAGAACAACAAGGTCCAAGTCTTCGTTAATCAAACAAATGCCGCCCAAAACAGCCATCTCTTGGAGCTGACTGCCAGAAAAGTAGACCCACCAAAGAACAGACCATCATTCAAGATCATCTGAAAGCAATCTAGAAAAGAATCCAAAGAAAATAACAAGGTGATGCCCCAAACTGCCTAAAATGTAGAGAGGTTCAGAATTACTTTTCAAAGAGGCTACAAGAAGCTCTGGTATCCCTAGCAGAGAATACAGATAATAATAAAACATGGACCACTGTGGCAAGACCAGTTCTCAGGTATCTCCTTCCAAGTTGTATTTTTTGGCCAAAAGCTGCAGATTACAAACTGGAACATGCATCAAGTTGTACCTTCAATCTCTATCTCCTGGCTCTTCATGTTTCTCTGCCCTCAGCCTATTCCTGGACATCTGCCCTGTTCTTTCAGCCCCATGTAAACCTTATCACTTCTTCTCTCCTCTAGCATCTTAGTGAGATCAAAGATTGTGGTTCATCTCAATAAAGTACACCTAATACTAAAAACATTCAGAGGCATTATTGCTTTACCTATATCACCAGAGCTAGGTAATAAAGGAAAGGCTTTGTGCCTGGATAAAGGAGGGTGAGAAGAGGGAGGGCACAGGGCATCTTACTAGTGCCCTTTGAATGGAGTCACCACAGCTTCTGCTGGGACCTGTTCTAAAGCCTCTTCATTCAGTTAAGTATCCATTGAGTGCATGCTCTGTGTCAGGCACCATGCTAGGCACTGAGGATGGGAAAAAAATAATGGGCAAGACATATGCCTACTCTAAAGTTGCTTAGGTCTGTATGGATCTAGGTGTGGGGTTACATGAGTGATCTTGCTATATGAATTCAGAGGGAATGGTCAGCAAAAATAGCCTCTAGTCTATCCTTAGATCTCTTAGAGGGAAGCTTGACTATAGGAACATCTGTTCCAGGCTCCATCTGTCCACCTCCAGCCACAGCCCCAAAATCTCCGCAGAGAAAGGGCAGCTCTGTCTGCCTCTACTCCTTCTCCAGAGTTCATGGTTCCCTACTAAATCCACATCTCCCTCCTGCCTCCTGCTTCCTCTCCCATCAGGAATTCAAAATGTATTTCCCCAAGGTTTGCTTCTAACTCAGATCTTCCCTGATCCCATGTAGTGACAGCATTTCTCTATATTCAGTGGACACAGGCAGATTTCCTTCTTTAATTTTGTGCCAGTAAAATGTATGAATTTGCTTACATTTTCCTTTTTTTTCTAAGTTTATTTATTTATTCTCAGAGAGAAAGAGAAAGAAAGCATGATCTTAGGAGGGGCAGAGAGAGAGAGGAAGAGAGAAAACTCAAGCAGGCTCCGCTGTCAGCACAGAGCTGGAGGCGGGGCTCCATCCCACCAACTGTGAGATCATGACCTGAACTCAAACCAAGAGTTGTACGCTTAACTGACTGAGCCACCCAGGTGCCCTTGAATTTGTTTACGTTTTCCTGAAATCACATTAACAAGAAACTCCAGGGTTGCCCTGCTTCCAAACATGTTAGATAAAATTGTCAGGGTCTTAAATGATGCCACTAATAATTCACCAGGTGCACCGTTTACTAACCAATAATACAAGATTTGACCAAAGAGATCTAGCAAATTAAAATAAAAGAATGAGTGGGGAATCAAAAGTAAGATATTGACCCCCAAAGAGTGACTCATTAGATGTTAAAATATATTTGTCCTAAAATTTAAGACTCAAGTAATTGCTCTGACATTGAGAATCATGGTATAAAATCTTTGCACCTGGGATGGAGGCTTAAAGCTGTTATTTTTGTTGTTGTTTTTGTTATTGCTGATAATTTGGTAGCAAATTTGCAAAGTCTGGGGTTGGATTTCATTAATACACAATTTAAAGACACTGAATTCTTGCCTCTCAATCACAAATTGCTTCCCTCTAAAGCAATGATCCTCAACTGAAAGTGATTGCACCCCCAAGGGACATTGAGCAATGTGTGGAGACATTTTTGCCTTCACAACTTGGGGATGGGAGGTGTTACTGGCATTTAGTGGGTAGAGGCCAGGGGTACTTCTGAACACCTTACAGTGCCCAGGAAGTATAGGAAGCTGCAGGCACCTGCTGAACTCCCACAACAAAGAATTAGTTTTCACAAAATGTCAACAGTGCCACAGTTGTGCAACCTACCCTCAAGGAATCCATTAAGCATGTACAGTACGTCCCTATCACCCTGTCATTCATTAAGTGTCCCTCAAAGAATTACCTAAGGTAAGACCCTTCTAGCATTCTATACCATGGCTGGGGTCTAGATGGCTTTCAATCTTCTCTTCTATAGGAATATGCCTTTTCCTGGTGATGGGGATGCCAGAGTTGGCCAGCAGATTCCCATCAGCCTCATAAGCACTCTAAACCCTTGTAATTGTCAGAAGAGAATTTCAACAAGAGTTGAACAATTTTGTTTGTTTGTTTTTTTAATTTGCTTGTAAGTTTCAGAGAAACAAGTGGAATGGTTTATCTAGCAATACAGGCTTGGCTCTGTATTGCCTGGAATGTCACTACTAATCCACAATGGACAATGTATGTATGTATGTATGTATGTATGGTGTAAACAGACACTTTCTGAAGAACACTTGCAACCTGCCACATTCAAGGCCCCCTGATGAGAGTATTCTTATACAATTACATTTGGAACCTCACCACCCTGGCCATATTGACTGGGCCAAAGATATTGTCTGGCGCAAAGGTGGTCCAGAAGGGAGCCCAGAAAAAGTGTTCTGCTCAACATGAATTCTTAATACAGATAATCAATTGGCAGGAACTACCGTATCTTTTGGTTTGAAGTGTTTGTGCTATGTATAGAGAAGGACACAGACAGTTGAAAGAGAGAAGGCAGTGGATAGAATCCATGAATGGCGTGGGATATCAGCAAGCAGCTACATGATGCAGAAATAAGACAAATCTGTTATGTATTTATGCTTGTGAATCCCTGGTACTTAGAACCATCACTGGCTCATAGGTAGGTGTTCAATAAATACCTGTTTAAAGACTGCATTAATAAAAGAGACATGTGTGTTAGTAGTATTAAGAGATCAAGAGGAGTGGAGTCATATAGGAGAGCTCCTATACCATACTGTCTGAGTCCTAGTACAGGAAGCTGCAGGCACCTACTGCTAATGTGATCTCATATGCTATATAACATCCTTGCTTCCCTGAGGCCTGAGGCTGCCTGTGCTCTTTCCTTTTTACTTATGCAATTTCAAAATAAAATAATAATAACTTGGGTACCCTTGATTGTTTCTTGAAATGCAAGAAAAAGTCCACAAGATCTTGTCAAAGTGAGAGGGGCATTAAGTCCCTAAACCTGGAGAGATTTTTAAATGAATGGAGGGCCACTGAACTTGGAGTCCGAAGGTGTACATCTGCTCTGAAATTAATCTCCCAGACATCTTGATTTTCCTTGTAGTGCAGAGCATAGATTAATAATAGGACAAAATATCTTAGAGAGTAGAAGAAAGAAAAAATATTTTTCAGATGGCTTATTCCCTCCCCTGTTCACAACCACAGTATGCTTCTTGCCAAATCAATTATAAGAATTCTGTACCTTCTCCTGCATGATATAAATAGGACTGAGGATTTGATGAGCCCTATCTCAGCTGAGACCTAAGACAGACCACAACTCTGCCCAGCCCCATTCTGAATGAGTCAACACAAACTGAACCACCCTATAATCAAAGCATGCTTTTTCCTGGAGCCCTGAACCCACAGCAAAACATTAGATAATAACTAGCCTATTAATAAGAGATGAAAGTGTTATTTTAAGATTAGGTTAACCTAGAAAAAAGTTGACTCAATTTTGGCTTACTAAAATGAACCAGATTGTGTATATTAATGGCTCGCCTATTTGTGTGCTTAGCAATGCTCAAATTAACAGGCACATATCTACTCATAACTTCTTGTGGTGTCTGAAGTAATCACACATGATCTAGGTAAGACTTACCTCTATAAATAAATACATTTCTCTTTCCTATTAGAAAACATCTTGAAATCTATTTCAAATGTTGTGCAAACCAAGACCTGTAAGGATATTACAAATTCAATACAAGTTGCGCCCTGACTATAGTTTCACCCTGAATTAACATTTGCTCATTCCATTTTTCAGTTTTCTTTTCTGGGTGGATAGATGGTGAACATGGTCTTGACACAGTGCAAGAATGATTGCTGCTGCTTGTTTTTATAGTAAGATTTTTAATTAAGAAGTCATTTCTCAATTCCTACATTGAACTATCTTATAATGAGAAAGAATAATAAAGTTTTTTTCAGAAAAAAAATCTCTCTATATATATATATCCTTTAAATATTTTCAGTAGCCTTAGTAATTATACTTACTCTCTGCTTATTTTACAGATTTGAGACAACAAGACCCATCATCACAAAACACTTTATTTTTGATTCTGGAATGAAACCCAGTTTTTCTCATTTTAATTTCAGTACTATGACCTAGTTAACTCATTATCTGAGTAGGTTAAATGAGACCAAAGAAAAAAAATAGAATTTCTATCTCAAAATTGTTAATATGTTCATTTCTGGCTCTGATGGGGTAGCTTCGCTTATCAATCCAACCATGCTTTGAGAACAACTATAAAAGCTGGACAAAATACAAAATGAATTGTTGAAAGATAATAAACAACAACCAATTCAGACATGACTTGAGGGCCAGGATCTCAGAGAAAAAGAAAACACAGGTGAGTTCAACATTTTTCCTTGCCTTTTGCCTTGACACATTTGTTGTATCTTTAAGCAACACTCCAGCACAAGCAGAAAGCAGAGACTCGGAGCTTTTATCAGTTGTTACAGCACAGTGGAGATGAAATTGGTGTCCAGGAACTACCAAGGCAACAATACTGGAGAAGCCAAGAATCTAGAGAAACAGAAACCACAGATCAGTGAGCACAACATTTTGTATTGCATTTCACCTTGAGATATTTGTCAGTTCCTAACCTGTGTACAATGCGAGTCCAAAAAGCCAATAGGACGGTGTCAGCTAAGAGGCCACAAAACTTAGCAGAGCTTTCCAAAACTCATGGCACAACAGACAAGAAACACCTAAAGAGCTAGGCCCTTAGTAATAAAAAAACTAGAAATAGACTAGCCCACATAAAGACACAAAGCATTTCAATCCTTTATTGGGTCAATATCATCTGCCCTTATGTAACTGTCTGCTGGAAGAAAAGTAAATTCTTTGTGAGAAAAGATAACATAATTCAGAGAATCTACAATTTTTATAAACAATATCCAGCCTACAATCATAGATTATCAGGATTGCTAATAAATAGGACCAAATGAATGAAAATCAGGAAGCAAATATAGATAAAAGTAGCAGACCCACAGGTAATCTAGATACTGTTGTTATTAGATAGAATTTTTAAGTAACTATGATTAATACAGTCAAAAGAGTAGATGACAAGGATTGGGAGTATGTATTTTTTTAATTGATAAAAAATGAAAATGCTAAAAATGCTAAAAATAATTATTAAAATTAAGAATTACAAATGTACCCAACAATGAACCAAACAAAACAGTAGAGATAATTAGTGATTTAAAAAACAGGTTAGTAGAAAGACAAGTAAAGAGAGAAAAAAAGTGATAGGGTCTAATATATATGTAATTAGAGTTCCAGGAGAAGAGAGAGCAAGAAGAGAGAGAGAGAGAAAGGAGAAGAAGCAATATTTGAAAAGAAATTGTCCAAGAAGTTTTCCAAAATGGTACAAACATTAATCCACAGAATTAAGAAGTTCTACAAAATTGAAACAGGTTAAATACAAAGTGGGAAAACACATTTAGATGCATCAGAGTTACATCATGCTGAAAACAGCATAAGTCAACATGCTGACAATCAAAACCAAAAAGAACTCTTTGAAAAAGCCAGGGATGAAGGCTGGGAGTATTAAAGAGGGAGATACATCACATTCAAGGGAGCAACAATTATACTTAACAGCTAACTTTTCAAAAGAAACAATGGAATCCAAAAGATAATGGAATGGTATTTTTCAAATGCTGAAAGAAATTTTTTCCCAAACTCTAAACCTAGAAAAATATCCTTTTATAATGAAGGCCAAAAAGGTATTTAGACAAATCTATTGACACGTAGCATAGTAGGCAAAGCTGCAAATATAGAAAAACATTGGTGCAATACATTGTTCTGCTAACATATATGCTCCTTCCCACTTGGCTATAGGCTATACCTACAAGGAAACAGACAGGATAGGAAACCATAGATATTTTTAAGGGCAAGCAACTAATGTATCTCTTGTTTTTCCTTGCTCCAATTCATAACTTTCATCCAACTTTTACTTTTGTCTTCAGATATATAAAATGCTGTGCCTAAGAAACCATGTTTTTATGTAAATAATCTTTTGATATTCAAAAACATGAGAAAAATAAATGTAAATATTTTATCTGGCACCACACCATAACTGAGGAAGTGGGATTTACTTTGCCCTCTCTCTTTCTGCATTATGGTCCTAATGTTCCTGCACTAGACAGAAAAGGGTGAGGTGTGAAGTTGAATAGATGCATTATACATCTATTATTAACATGTTTTTAATAATTTTCTAGGAATGTGTTGCCTGATGAGAGGTAAGTTTAGACTCTCTGAAAACAAGATAGCACCTTTTCTTAATTAAGTCATGAAGTGTGAAGGAAAGATCATGGGCTTTGGCATCAAACAGGTCTTTCAGATGAAATCTTCACATCCATCACTTTCCAGCTGAATGACTTACAGCAAAGCACTTAACATCTTTGAGCTTTGTTTTCTTGATCTTTTAAATGAGAATACTAATTCCTACCTCAAAGCGTTGTGAAGATTAAACTAGATCATTAATATGAAGATTGGAGTACGGTGCATGACTTATGGTTGGCACTCAAAATAGTAAGATTTTTAAAAATTATATAGGTATATTGGTCTATCAGGTAGGAAGAGAGTACTGAATGACAAAGCACTAAGTGGGAAAAAGTAATAGATAAATTTATTGTCACTTGAGAATAATGAGGAACAAGGGCTGGGTACTAACAAAAGCAAAATGTTACTCATACATGCTGATTTCCCTATTCTGCAAGCTGTGAAAATTTGTTGCCTTAGAGATAGGGTAGTTATTAGCCACCAGTAAAAATAAGCATACTGCTGAGAATTTATAGGAAAATGCATTTAATTAAGTGCCATCTGAGCCACCCACACTGTGAACAAGGATTCTGGCAACAAAGGGGTTATTGTTGCCAAGTTCCTGCCAAATGTTATTTTCCTAAGTTAGTGGGTTTTTTTTCCCTGACCAAGGCCTGAACAAAGAGTTCCAGATGGCAACATAGAATGAGAATGCCCCATCACCACAGACCAAAAATCTCCCCAAATCCAAAGAAGATTGGAAAAACCTTTAAAAATATTTCCCCTGAATGGATGAAGGGGGTGTGTACCACATGCAAATATAAAGTAGGAAATAATGGTGATTAAACCTTAGAGAGAATTCTTTAAGGATGTTAAGTAGGGTTTTTGCATCTTTGAATGTGCCCTAGTGTGGGGCCCTTTAAAGGACAAGGTTCTTACAAAGTGCTGGTGGGACTGAATTGAACTGCTCACTAGAAAAGGCATTAAAGTTCACATTAACGACATAAACAACAATGACCAGTTTATTGAACCTGTATGTTTCAGTCACTGTGCTAAGCACTTCACAGGTATAATAAAATTTAATCCCTGCTATGACAACCTTATTTCATCCTTAATTTTTAGATGCAGCAACCCAGCTTCAGAGAGGTTAAAGCATTGCCTGTTATCTTGGAGCTAGTCAGCAACAGAGCTGGGCTCCAAATAAAATCTGTCTAAATTCAAAGGTTGTATTCTACCACTGCACTAAGAAACTGGGGCAAAGTTCTACAAATTCCACCTTTCCATGAATAGGTAATGAAAAAAATCAATCTAAAGATTAAGCTTGGCCAATAAAGAAATCCTGACCAATATGAGAATATAAATCAAGAAACTCAGAAAGGTATCTACTGTGTTGGTAAATCACAGGACATTCTGTGTAACAAAGAAGATCAGTATCATGAGGTTAAGAGTAAAAACATTCCAAAAATTCACTGAGATCCAAGTGTTTAACTCAGCCCCCATATTTGCACTAGAGGAGGAGAGTGTACATGTATACAGTTTTAAACCTCACATGGCTGTAAGCAGTTCTGTCATTTGTACACCCTCTTTTCTCCTTAACTAGCAGGAAAATGGGACGTGCAAGTTGCAAGTATAAATATGAAAACTATTTAATTCCTTGTTCAATTTTCTTCTGTGTGTCAGAAGTAGGGACAAAGAGAGATGATAGAAGTCTTATTTTTATTACTGTTTAGAAATAGAAAATAATGAAATATAGATATGGAAAGTAATTAAGTATGGGCTGTGAGTACAGTTTTGTCCCACAGGAGCAACATACTTCCACTTCAGAGTCTCCACCATCATCTAGACCTATCATGTCTTAACTAAAGACCCAGATATCAATCTCACATCTCTATTGATACATGGTCTTTATTACGTTGAGGTTATTATGTTCCTCTATCCCTACTTTGTTGAGGGTTTTTATCATGAATGGATGTTGTAATTTGACAAATGCCTTTTCTGCATCTATTGAAATGATCATATGGTTTTTATCCTTTCTCTTTTTTTTTAATATAATTTATTGTCAAATTGGCTAACATACAGTGTGTAAAGTATGATCTTGGTTTTTGGGGTAGATTCCCGTGGTTCATCGCTTACAAAAAACACCCAATGCTCATCCCAACAAGTGCCCTCCTCAATGCCCATCACCCATGTTCCCCTCTCCTCCACACCACCCCATCTACATTCAGTTTGTTCTCTGTATTTAAGAGTCTCCTATTGTATGCCTCCCTCTCTCTCTGTTGGTAATTATTTTTTCCTCTTCCCTTCCCCCATGGTCTTCTGTTAAGTTTCTCAAGATCCACATATGAGTGAAAACATATGATACCTGTCCTTCTCTCACTGACTTATTTCACTCAGCATAATACCTTCCGAGTTCCATCCACGTTGCTGCAAATGGCCAGATTTCATTCTTTCCCATTGCCAAGTAGTATTCCATTGTATATATAAACCACATCTTCTTTATCCATTCATAGAATTTATCCTTTTTCTTAATGATGTGGTGTATCACATTCATTTATTTCTGAATATTGAAACACCCATCCTAGGAATGAATCCTTCTTGATGGTGGTGAATGATTTTTTTAATGTATTGGTGACTTCAGTTTGCTAATATTTTCTGGAGGGTTTTTACACCTATGTTCATCATATATTGCCCTGTAGTTCTCTTTTTTAGTGGTGTCTTTATCTGGCTTTGGTATCAGAATGAACTTGGAAGTTTTCCTTCCTCTTCTACTTTTTTGAAGAATTTAAGAATAGGTATTAACTTTTCTTCAAATGTTTGGTAGAGGGACACCTGGGTGGCTCAGTTGGTTAAGTGTCCAACTTCAGCTTAGGTCACGATCTCATGGTTCGTAAGTTCGAGCCCCACATTGGGCTCTGCACTGACAATGCAGAGCCTGCTTGGCATTCTGTCTCTCTTTCTCTCTCTCCCTCTCTCTGCCCTTCTCCCACTTGTGCTTTCTCTCTCTCTTTCAAATTAAATAAATAAACATAAATAAATAAATAAATAAATAAATAAATAAATAAGGTTGGCAGAATTTGCTTGTGAAGCCATCTGGTCTTAGACTTTTGTTCATTAGTAGTTCTTTGATTACTGATTCAATTTCACTGCCAGGAATCAATTGGTTGAAATTTTCTATTTTTTTCCTGCTTCAGTTTTAGTAGGTTATATGCTTCTAGAAATTTATCCATTTCTCCTAGGTTGTCCAATATGTTGGCATATATTTTTTCTTACTATTCTCTTAAAATTGTTTATATTTCTGTGGTATTGGTTGTTATATCTCCTCTTTTATTTGTGATTTTTGTTTGAAACCTCTCTCTGTCTTTTGTTTTAAATGAATCTGGCCAGAGAGGTTTATCCATTTTATTGGTCTTTTCAAAGAACCATCTCCTGTTCCTCACAAAATTAGAACTAGAATTACCCTATGATCCAGCAATGACACTACTACTAGGTATTTACTCCAAAAATATAAAAATACCAATTAAAAGGGTTACATGCACCCCAATGTTTATAGCATTTATAGCAGCAGCACCTACAGCAGCCAGGTAAATTATGGAAACAGCCTCAGTGTCCATGAATGGATAAAGAATATACATATAATATTATATACATTATATATTATATTATGTTATATATTATATTTATTATATTATATATAATATTACAATATTACTCAGCCATAAAAAATGAAATATTGCCATTTGCAATAACATAAATCAGCTAGAGAGTATAATGCTAAACATAATAAGCATAATGAGTCAGTCAGAGAACAACAAATACCATATGATTTCACTCATACGTAGAATCTAAGAAACAAAACAAACGAACAGAGGGGGAAAAGAGAGAGGGAAACCAACAAACAGAATCTTAACTACAGAGAACAAACTTATGGTTACCAGAATGGAGATAAGTAGGGGGATGGGTGAAATTAGGTGATGGAGATTAAGGCATGCACTTGTCCTGATGAGCACCTGGTAATATATGGAAGTGTTAAATCACTATATTGAATACCTGAAACTAATATTACACTGTATGTTAACTAACTGGAATTTAAATAAAAACTAAAACACAAAAAAAGCGTAGAACCATCTCCTGGATTCCAATGTTTTTTAGTTTCTACGTCATTTATTTATGTTCTAATCTTTATTGTTTCCTTCCTTCTGCTGATTTTGGGTTTTGTTTGTTGTTCTTTTTCTAGCTCCTTTAGGTATAAAGTTAGGTTGTTGAGTTGAGATTTTTCTTGCTTCTTGAGGTAAGCTGTATTGCTATAAACATCCCTCTAAGAAATCTTTTTGCTGCATTCCAAAGATTTTTGATTGTTGTGTTTTCATTTTCATTTGTTTCCATGTAATTTTTGCTTTCTTCTTTGATTTCCTGGTTGACCCATTCATTGTTCAGTCAGATGTCATTTAACATCCATGTATTTCAGCTCTTTGCAGATATTTTCTTGTGGTTGATTTTATAGTGTTGTGGTTAGAAAAGATGCATGGTATGACTTTGATCATTTTGAATTTGTTGAGACTTGTTTTGTGGCCTCATATGTGGTCTGTTCGGGAGAATGTCCCATGTGCACTAAAAATGAAGCATATTATGCTGTTTTAGGACAGAATATCCTGAATATCTGTTAAATCCATCTGGTATAGTGTGTCATTCAAGGTCACTGTTTCCTTGTTTATTTTCTGTTTGGATTATCTGCCCATTAATGTAGGTGAAGTTTTAAAGTCCCCTACTATTATTATATTACTATTGATTAGTTCTTTTATGTTTGTTATTAACTGTTTTATATGTTTGGGTGCTTTCATATTGGGTCCATAAATATTTATAATTATTATATCTTCTTATTGGATTGTCCCCTTTATTATTAGTGTACTTGTCTCTCGATATAATCTTTGTTATAAAGTTTATTTTGTCTGTTATGAGTATTGCTACTCCAGCTTTCTTTTGACATCCATTTGCATGATAAATATTTCTCCATTCCCTCACTTTCAGTCTGTAGGTGTCTTTAGATCTGAAATGTGCCTCTTGTAGGCAGCATATAGATGGGTCTTGTTTTTTAATTCACTCTGTCACCCTATGTCTTTTTATTAAAGCATTTAGTCCACTCACATTCAAAGTAATTATTGATAGATATGTATTTATTGTCGTTACTTATTTTGTGGTTTTTTTTTTTTTTATTGTTTTTAATGTTGGAACACCTGGGTGGCTCAGTCGGTTAAGCGTCTGACTTCGGCTCAGGTCATGATCTCACAGTTTGTGAGTTCGAGCCCTGCATCAGTCTCTGTGCTGACGGCTCAGAGCCTGGAGCCTACTTCAGATTCTGTGCCTCCCCCTCTCTCTACCCCTCCCCTGCTCATGCTCTGTGTCTCTCTGTCTCTCAATAATAAATAAGCATTAAAATTTTTTAATTTTTTTTTAGTGTTTATTTTTGAGAGAGAGAGAGAGAGACAGAGCACGAGCTGAGGAGGAGCAGAGAGAGGGAGACACAAAATCAGACGCAGGATCCAGGCTCTGAGTTGTCAGTACAGAGGCCAAAGTGGAGCTCGAACCCATGGACCGTGAGATCATGACCTGAACTGAAGTCGGATGCTCAGCCGACTGACCACCCAGGTGCCCCAGTGGTGGTTTTTCTTTTCATTTTCTTTTTTTTTCTTTTTCTTTTTCTTTTTTTGTTTATTTATTTTTGAGAGACAGAAAGAGAAAGAGCAAGAGTAGAGGAAGGGGCAGAGACAGAGGGAGACACAGAATCTGAAGCAGACTCTAGGCTCTGAGCTGTCAGCACAAAGCCTGTTGCAGGACTCAAATCCATGAACTGCAAAATCATGACCTGAGCCAAAGTTGGACGCTTGACTGAGCCACCCAGGCACCCCTATGGTGGTTTTTATACTTTTTCTCTAATCCTTTCTCTTGCACTCTTTCATGGTTTGTTGGCTTTATTTAGAGATACACCTGGATTCCTTTCTCTTTATTCTTTGCATATCTATTACTCTTTTCTTGTGTGTCGTTACCATTAAGATTATATGTAATATCTTCTCCGTATACCAGAAGTTGATGGTTGCTTAATTTTAAAACCATTCTTTACTCTTTCCCCCAACCCACAATTTAGGTATATGGAGTCATATTTTATATACTTTTATTTTGTGAATCCCTCAACTGATTTTTAAAGAATTACTTATTTTTACTGCTTTTGTCTTCCAACTTCTTATATACTCTCACTTGTGGTCTTTCCTTTGTACTTAGAGTCCCCTTTAACATTTCTTGCAGGGCTGGTTTAGTGGTCATGAACTTTAGTTTTTGTTTGTCTGAGGTTTCCCTTGTATGTAACCATAATTTTTTCTCTTCCTGCTTAAAAATTTCTCTCTTTATCATTACTATTTACCATTTTAATTAGTATGTGTCTTGAGGTAGACTTCCTTGGGTTGACTTTGTTAGGGGATCTCCATCCCTCCTGGATTTGGATATCTGTTTCCTTCTCCAGATTATGGAAATTTTCAGCTATTATTTTTTCAAATAAATTTTCTGCCCTCTTTTTTCTCTCTTCTTCTGGGATCCCTATAATGCAAATATTGTTATGGTTGATGGAGTCACTAAGTTCCCTAAGTCTATTCTCATTTTACATAATTATTTTTTCTCTCATTTGCTTAGCTTAATTGCTTTCCATTACTCTGTCTTCTAGGTCATTAATTCATTCCTCTGCTTCCTCTTGCCTGCTATTTATTCCATCAAATGTATTTTTTTATTTCATTTATTATGTTCTTTATCTCTGATTGGTTCTTTTTTATCTCCTTGTTAAAGGTCTCACTGATGTCCTCACTCTTTTCTCAAGTTCAGTGACTGTCTTTAAGATCATTACTTTACATTCTTTATCTGGCATATCACTTATACCCATTTTGCTTAGGTCTCTTGCTGTGGTTTTGTCTTGTTCTTTCATTTGGGACATATTCGTCTGTCTCCTCATTTTTTCTGCTGTGTCTGTTTCTGAGTGTTAGGAAAGTCAACTATGTCTTTTCTTGAAGGTAATGGCTTTATGAATAAGAGGTCCTATAATGCAGTGTAGTCTTCCTTGTTCCCCAAGACCTGGCAGTTCAGGGAGTGTCTCCCATGTGTGTTGTGTGTGCCCTGCTGTTCAGTCCCGGCTGCTTTTTCATTAAGTAAAGTTGTCTGCAGAGGCTCTCTTTGCCCATTGTGGGCAGTGTTTGGTGCCAGACAGGGGTGAGACATGTCTTAACAAGGTTGTGCTGGTCTCCTTGGAGATAATACCTGCTGTGCCACAGCATCACTAGAACTGGGATTCCACAAAATACATGGGTCAGGAGATAAGGTATTGGTGGGGTTTGTGCAGGCCTTCTGTAGTATGGGGCTCACAGCAACAGGACTAAGGCTAATGTGACTGGGAAGGGTGGATCTGCTGAAGCACGGGTCAGGTGGGGCTAGGTATAAGCAAGTTATGTAGCGCATGTGGGTGCCTTGCAGGTGGTTCTGTGTTTATGCTGAGGGGCAGGAGAGAGAAATGGTTCCTGTCAACTCCTTTACTCCTGGAGGGGTTTCCCCACCATTCATGCCTCTCCAGGCCATGCTCTGAGATGAGTAAATAACTCTCCCTTCTGTCTGCCCTTTGTGTTTTTCAAACTACTGCTTCCACACTATATTTCCACTAACTTTTTTGTCTCTTTAAGTGTGGGAACTCCACTTGTAAAGCCCTTAGAGCTTTCCCAGAGTGAAGCTCAGCAATTTTTAAATTCTAGGCTTTAAGCCCCACTGGTTATAAGAACTCATGAGATTTAGTCCCTCTCACTTTCAAAACCAATGTTATGGAGATTTGTCTTCCCTGTGTGGGCTCCCTGATGTGATAGTCTATTTTTCACCCTTCTGTGCCCCCAATTCCCTCTCCACTGTGGACTGCCAAGGTCCATTTCACTCTCAAACCACATCTTCATCATTTCTACCTTCTTTGATTTGGCCTCTTCTCTACCTTTTGTTGTGAAGTTGTTCTGCCAATCTTTTGTTGTTTACAGGGGTATTTATGCTGATGTATGTGCTCTCTAGTTGTATACATTGGTTGAGGTGAGCTTTTTTGATGCCTGAGGAATATTCCATTGTGTGTGTGGATATATGTGATAAATATAGCACATCTTTTTTTTATCCATTCATCAGTTGATGGGCACTGGGGCTGTTTCCATAACTTAGCTATTGTAGATAATGCTGCTATAAACACTGTGGTACATGTATCCCTTTGAATTTGTATTTTTTTTTTTAATTTTTTTTTTCAACGTTTATTTATTTTTGGGACAGAGAGAGACAGAGCATGAACGGGGGAGGGGCAGAGAGAGAGGGAGACACAGAATCGGAAACAGGCTCCAGGCTCTGAGCCATCAGCCCAGAGCCCGACGCGGGGCTCGAACTCACGGACCGCGAGATCGTGACCTGGCTGAAGTCGGACGCCTAACCGACTGCGCCACCCAGGCGCCCCTGAATTTGTATTTTTGTATTCTTTGGGTAAATATCTAGTAGTGTGATTGCTAGATCAAAAGGTAGTTCTATTTTTAACTTTTTGATCAACCTCCATATTGTTTTCTACAGTGGCTGCATCAGTTTGCATTCCCACCAACAGTGCAAGACTCCTGTTTTTCCACATCTGTGCCAATACCTGTTGTTTCTTGTGTTGTTGATTTTAGTGATCCTTACAGGTGTAAGGTGACATCTCATTGTGGTTTTTATTTGTATTTCCCTGATGAGTGATGTTGAGCATCTTTTCATGTGTCTGTTGGCCATCTGGATGTCTTCTTTGGAGAAATGTTTGTTCATGTATTCTGCCCATTTTTTAATTGGATTACTCATTTTTTTAATGTTAAGTTTTATAAGTTCTTTATATATCTTGGATTAAAACTAACCTTTTATCAGATATGTCATTTGCAAATATCTTCTCTCATTCTGTAGTTTGCCTTTAGTTTTGTTGATTATTTCCTTCATTGTGTGGAAGCTTTTTATTTTGATGAGGGAGTGTACCTCAACATAATAAAGGCCATATATGTACCCTTCACAGCTAATTTAATCCTCAATGGGGAAAAACTGAGAGATTTTCCCCTACGGTGAGGAACAAGACAAGATGTCCACTCTCACCATTGTTATTTAACATAGTACTGGAAGTCCTATGCTAGCTATAGCTAGCTAGCTATAGCAATAAGACAACAAAAAGAAATAAAAGTAATCCAAATTGGCAAGGTAGGAGCAAAACTTCCACTATTTGCAGATGATGTGATACTATATATAGAAAACCCAAAAGATTCCACCAAAAAAACCTGCTAGAACTGATACATGAATTCAATAAAGTACAGAAATCTGTTGCATTTCTATACACCAATAATGAAGCAGCAGAAACATAAATTAAGGAATCAATCCCATTTACAATTTTACCCAAAACAGTAAGATATCTAGGAATAAACTTAACGAAAGAGGTGAAGGGCCTGTACTCTGAAAACTACAGAACATTGATGAGAGAAATTCAAGATGACAAAAAGAAATGGAAAGAAATTCCATGCTCATGGATTGGAAGAATATTGTTAAAATGTCTATCCTATCCAAAGAAATCTACATATTTAATGCAATCTCTACCAAAGAACTAACAGCATTTTTCACAGAGCTAGAATAAATAATTCTAAAGTTTGTATAGAACCACAAAAGACCCCCAATACCCGAAGTAACCTTGAAAAAGAAAAGCAAAGCTGGAGGCATCACAATTCTGGACTTCAAGTTATGCTACAAAGCTGTAGTAATAAAAACAATATGGTACCGGGGCAAAAATGGGCCCATAGATCAATAGAACAAAATAGAATACTCAGAAGTGAACTCACAACTGTATGGCCAATTAATGTTTGACAAAGCAGGGAAGGATATTATCCAATGGGGAGAAGACAGTCTCTTCAAGAAATGGTGTTGGGAAACCTGGACAGCAACATGCAAAAGAAAGAAAGTGGACCACTTTCTTACACCATACATGAAGATCAATCAAAATGGATTAAAGAGGGGCGCCTGGGTGGCGCAGTCGGTTAAGCGTCCGACTTCAGCCAGGTCACGATCTCGCGGTCCGTGAGTTCGAGCCCCGCGTCGGGCTCTGGGCTGATGGCTCAGAGCCTGGAGCCTGTTTCCAATTCTGTGTCTCCCTCTCTCTCTGCCCCTCCCCCGTTCATGCTGTGTCTCTCTCTGTCCCAAAAATAAATAAACGTTGAAAAAAAAAATTAAAAAAAAAAAATGGATTAAAGACTTAAATGTAAGACCTGAAATCGTAAAATTCCTGGAAGAGAACACGGGCAGTAACTTCTTTGACATTGGTTATAGCAACTTCTTTCTAGGTATGTACCCTGAGGCAAGGGGGGAAAAAAGCAAAAATAAACTATTGGGACTCCGTGACTGACTTTGACTTCTCTCTACTGTGTTGTGTCTGACTCTTCCACTAGAGTCCCGGGTTCAGATTCTATCGTCCTTCCTCTGAACTTAGCTGACCCAAGTCTCTGTCTCACAGGACCCTGCTGTCCACTACTCAACAGGAGCTAAGAGTTGTGAAAGAATGAATGAGCTCTTTGATAAGACAGTTATATTGTAAGTATTACCTTCTGGAGATAATGCTTTAGACCAGAGACTCCAAGATTGAAGATGTCAGGCACCCTCTGAGGGCAGATAAAGCTGGCCTTTTAGGACAGCTCTCAAGTTGCAAAATTTTGGTAGCTTCCTTTTGACTAAGTATTGGAAAATCCCCTACCAGGTGGAATCCATCAATACTCTAAATTATTTGCCTAAATAAGTCAAAATACTAAGGCCACCAAAAAGAAAGATGTCTTGCAAGGTAAGAAACAAATCTCATGAAACAATATTTTAATCTTCTGGTAAGAAACTTCAATCCAAGGGCAGAGTGTGAAAAGGCACTGGGTGAGTTGATGACTAAAGTGTCTCCTTTATTTCAATGATCTTCTGTTCCTGTGAATAATTAGATTATCACAGATCCTGACTTCATGTTATGACCTGATTGAAATCCAAACCTAAACCTGTCCTGGAGCATATGATAAACCAGATGAGCCTGGAGCTCAGTTGTCACCACCTTTTCAAATGCAGACATCTTAATTAAAAAATTATAAGCTAGACTTTTGCCAAGGAGTCAAATAAAAACATCAAAAAAGTGTCTTTCTTTCAGTTAAAGGCAGTTTCAAAGTTGGGGGTTGGGGTGAAAAATAACTCAGAAAGAGACCTGGGATGAAGACTGACCAAAGGTGAAGCATGTTCCCTGCCAGGGAAACTTTACCATTTGGGGAAGAAATTGCACTATACATATGGCCGTGTGTGAAAACAAGCCTCTTTCCTCCACTCCTAGAGATTGTCTCCAAAAACAGGCCTGTCCCAGCATGTGGGGAAAAACATATAAAGCATGTTGAGCTCAGATATGAATCTGAATGCTATGGAAAATAGCCAAAAAAGTGGCATCTTGTCAGCCACTGACAATACTTTAGATCCCTCTGTTCCTTTCAGATAAATGAGAACTAGAACTTAGCCTTGGCTCCCAGCAAAAAACAATTTAACACAGGGAGCATCTACATTCACATGGCAGTGTTCAAGATCCTAATAGATGCAGGAAAAAAAAAGTCAGATTTGTTAGTAGCAGAGGTCATCTTGGGATGAAACATCAACCTGAAAGCCAAGAGAAAAACATTCTGACTCCAGTAACATACTGACAGTAACCTGATGGTCTCCAAACATGTGGGCATTTAAATATACAGATTTTTGTAAAATGTCTAATTAACAGCTAATGGTTGTCAGTGAAGTCTGGAATATTGAGAAGAGAAATGGCTGCATTTAGTTTGTCTTGAGTGCTCTCAATTTTTACCTCCTCTATCTTTGCCTGTAGAATGACCAACCACATCTTGCGAACTTAAGTGAACCGAAGCAGAACCAGGGACAATGAGCAGATGACATTTAATGAGGGCTCACCCAAAACTCCCTTCACTTTGGTCCCCAGAATTGGGTCTTTTGAAAGATTCAGACATATATGCTTCTCCACTTAGAATTAGCTTTTCCCTTGAGACAGCAAAGATATTCCAGGATATTTCAGTCTATAAATAAACCTAGAGCACATATTCCTGAGCAGTGGTTGAACCAGAAGATTTAGGGGAAGATGGAATTAAATTTTTATTTGGTTTAAAAACAAGTCCAAGGTTTTTTTTTTTATATTAAAGTATGCTGACTTACAGGATTATACATAATTTGCAAGGAATTTTAATATAGAACATGAGATTTTAGTATATTTTACTTTGTGGTCAGTCCTGTGATGTGTCATCTCCACACCTCCTGTTGTACTGGTCCTATCTTTCCATTTAGGTCTAGAAGTCTGATATATATTGTTCTAGATGAATGGAGCAGCTCTGCTCCTGGTTCATTGCTCATTTTTCTTCACAAATCTCAGAGAAACCCATAAGAATCAAGCATCATTAACAATGACAAAACATGGATGGATAAGAAGTGTCCCTCTTCATGGTTTGATCAATTTCCTACCACAAGGTTTCCCAGTTATGTTATGGAGATGTCTCAATGGTAAATTAAATTAAAGATCAAGCAGACATGATTCTGGATGCTCACAGGTTGCCACACTTGATCATTGGTAGGATGTAGAGCAGATGGCAGAGAAATTCAGTCAGAGAATTGTTCTCCTGGGTGTTCCGTGGGCCAAATGGCAGCAGAACCAGCAGGCATAGCAAAGCAGAAACTTCCTGGGACTGCTTCCCAGGATGCCCAGCAGGTCAGACAACCTCTGGGGACTGGCCAAGGGCCAAGTATGACCCAGATCTGTCTCAGGTACTCCCACAGTTCTTCACTGCATACTCCTGTTGCCCTAGCCTCTCAACCCTATCTGGGACTACATTCTGGACCCAGGAGGGCAGGAAGAAAGGTTTCCTCTGCTTATGCCTTCTTTCCCTTTTTATCTATGTCCTCCTATTACTTCCTTTCTTGGTTTCTTCCCAAAATTGGTTTCTTTGGGTGTAAATTCAAAAACAAAAAATGGTATCATGTAACTATAAGAAATCAACATGTAAATAAATCTTCCATTTGGCTAAGGGAGAGGAAGATTGAAATGTTTGGTTTTCCCATTTTCCATTATCATGTGCACAAAAATGTGTGTGTGTGTGTGTGTGTGTGTGTGTGTATTCACTAATCTTTAATAAGTATTCAAGGAGCATCTACTCTGTGTAAGGTATGCATAAGGATGTGTGGTGTGAGTGAGTGTACATACATATTCAAAGATCACAGATTCCCTCTGTATGTCATGCCCTTCCCCACATATACACAGATAACTTCCTCATCTCCTTGAAGTGTGCTCAAATGTCAGTTTTTCCCAATTCCCACTGAACTCTTTCTTTTTCCATAACACTGTCAACTTTTTAATGTAGTATAAAATGCTCTGATTTAGTTTGTCTATTGTCTATTGTTTAATTCTCCTTACTGCAGTTCATATTTCATGAGGGTAGAGATCTTTCTTTTGTTCACCAAAGCACTAGAACAGGGTCTAGTGCATTGTAGATGCTCAGAAAACTTATGTTGAAAAAAATCAGTTTCATATGTTACTTTCCCAAATATTATTTCTGTAAATGAAACCAAAGCAAAGAAAAACACTTGAAAAATCATGAGAGAAATCTTCTCTATATGTTGATGGGATGTATTTAATCCTTGTCCATGATAGTGACAATTGTACATCAGGAAGTCAGCAAGTGCCAACGAGATGACACTAGAAATCAGGATTCCTGGGTTCCATTGTTGGTTCTCTGACTAATTACCTGGGGCAGAAGGCATGCTGGATGAGGTTTCACTTTCCTCATTTGTAAAATGACAGGATTGGAATAGGTCATCTCCAGGGTCCTTTCAGCCCTAACTTAATGTTGCTCCACACATTTCTGGAAATTTCAAGATCACCTGGATACCTCCTTATACTGGTGCAGAGATTGCGAATTCTTCTAACAGATGCTTGTCTGGGTGAACTTTCAGATCAATTAACCAGAACCATTACTGGTGAAAAACTGAGGCTGAGTGTTCAGAGCAGTTTCCAAGAATAAAACACACAACCAGTCTCCATATGCTGTGGAAGTCTGTGAATCCCCAGTGTTGCTTTCCAATGCCCAAAGCATGGGGACCCTCCAAAGAGGGTCAAGTAAGATCCTCCAGCTGAACAATTTCTCAATTCTATCTCCGGAGAATAAAAAGTCACACAACATTCAGGCAAAAAAATTTTTTCAAAGGACTCTGATTGGCCAACTAAATACCAGACAATTTGTTTATAAGTAAGGAAAGTACAACTGGGCTAGCCAGAGCCTTGGGAGAAACCCACTAAAACGAGCCTTGGGGAACCTGGTTAAGGTTAAGTATCCTACTCTTGATTTCAGTCCAGGTCATGATCTCACACAGTACATGAGATCAAGCCCTGAATCAGGCTCTGTGCTGACAGCATGGAGCCTGCTTGGGATTCTCTCTCCCTCTCTTTATGCCCCTCCCCCACTCGCACACACACACACTCTCTCTCTCTCAAAATAAATAAACTACAAAAATAAAAAACAAATAAATAAAAAGAAAGAGGCTTGATTAAAGACCACCTGGAAGAAGAGCCAAGAACACTTTGACCAAACTGGGCTAAAGGTGCAATAATTAATACAGCATATTGGAGTAAGAATTAGTAACAAATAAAAAAAAAGAATAACAAATCAACTGAACAGAATAAATGATAAGATCAGACCACCAAAAAATATATATATATGATAGCTTCACATATGATAAATGGTAAATGCATTATTTAATAAAGTACTTTATTCCTAACATCACACACCAAAATAAATTTCTAATGGATTACAGAGTTACATACTCAAAATTACTAATTAAAAAACTAGAAAACAATGTAGCTAAATATTTATCTGATCACTAGTAGATACAATGTTCCTAAGCAAATGCACAAATTTTATATATATATAGATAGATAGATAGATCTATATATAGATAGATATTTTATAGATAGGTAGGTAGATAGATAGATCTATATATAGACCTATTTATAGATCTATCTATCTACCTATCTCTCTCTATATGTAAAATTTGTGCATATGCTTAGAAACATTGTATCTTCTAGTGATCAGGTAAATATTATACGCACATACATACAAACACACTAAAAGAAAGATCAATGTGCAGGACTATATAAAAATTTGAAATTATTTGTATAAAAAGAGTATAAACTAAATGAAAAGATGAATAATAAACTAGGAGAGAACTTAAAACAGTATGATAGCCAGAATGCTTAAAATTCTAAACAAAGTTCTTAATCAGTTTGCATTACTAGCTGTGTGAGTTTGGGTGGGTCATTTAATCTTCATAAACTTGTATCATTTTAATAAGGATAATATTGAATATATCTCATAGGATTGTGAAGATTAAAAGGGATAATACATGACAGAATTCACACAGTGAAAGATATGTAGTAAAAGCTTACTAAATGTCATTCTGCTGTCATTGTGTCACCATTATTAAGATATTATCATAATAAATAATATTAAATATATATTATAAATACAGTAGAATTATGAATAAAGGCTTAAAAAGCTGGTTCAAACCAGAAGAATACAAATAAATAAACTAAATGGAAACTACTCATCATCTGTTGAAGCAGACATGTTAAAACAATAATATGTTTAAATGACAATATATGGAGTACAGGGAGTATTTTCATACCCTGTTGGTGAAAGTGTAAATTATTATAGTCTTCCTTAAGGGCAAGTTATCAAAATGTGTCAAAGCTTATCAAATGATATAAAAGGATATTTATATAACTTTATCTAATAATTCTCCTTCTAGAATTTTATCTAAGTAAATAATCAGTTATCTTCAGAGGAAAAAGTATATCAAGATTATTCATCATAATAGCAAATACCAGAAACAACTTGAGATCTAATAAAAGAATGCTTCTTCCATCCATGCAATGGAATTCTATACAGCAATTGAAAATCAAATTGTAGAAAATATTTGGAAGCATGGAAAAATGTTCAAAATACTAATTCAAAGGGAAGAAAAGTAACTTACAACTTTGTTCTATATTTCATCTCAACTTTGTAAAAAATAAATACATAGACATATAAATAAATGTACATATATACGTGTTCATATATATATATATATGAAACATAAATAAATACACTTTATACTTAGGTGGTGAAAATGTTATATATTTTTCATATTTTCTTTGCACCTTTCTCTATTTTCCAAAATCTCTGATTTATGTATATCAGCTACTTCCTTATTGGGAAAAAAATGCAATATATATTTCAATAGCCCCTAATATCACTTTCATTCTTATCTCATATTACTTTCCAAGCTAAATTTTTATCTGAAACTGGAAATCAAGAAGGTCCATCAATCACTCAGTTGAGGATCTTATTTCCACCCAACCTATGATATGAGTCCCTTTCTAGAGAGTAGTTGGTCCAGTAAGTTATTTCTGGACCAACACAATCATGTTGGCCACCTCTGCCAGTTCCCTTTTCCCTTTTTGGGAAGTAGAGGCATGTGCAAAGAGCTCAGGATTTGGAGCTTCATTCTCTTGGGATAGAACTCCAGCTTCCTGGCTCCCTTGACCTCAGGCTTAGTGTTGTGGATTGTGCATGTGCTTGGAAAGAACCTTGAGAACTGCAATACAAAATAGAGAAGAGCTTGTGATGTAAAGTCAATCTAGGGAATTTGGATTTTCTTCTATGATCAGTGTGAGCAAATGGAAGTTTTTAAATCAGAAAGGCAGTATAACCACTTGTTACTTAGCAAATATCTCTAGCAGCAATGTGACAAAAAGACAGAAATGGGAGGAGTAAATTGATGACTGTTGAATAGTTTGGGAAAGATAATAAAGAATGGATCCAAGATGCCATAATTAAAGAACAGATGTTGGATAGTGAGTGTATGAGTGGTTGCTTAGATGTGAAAGGAGAGAGAAAGAGGAACTGAGGATGAGTCTTAGATATCCCTCTAAGGAAATTATTGGGCTTGAGGTACTACCAATCTACTATCTACTCTCCCTACCTTCCCTAGTCACAGACCCCCAATTTCATTCAGGGTAGCAATATGCCCAGCTAAAAGATTAAGTCTCCCAGTCTCTCTGGCAACTCAGTGTTACCATGAGTATTGTTAATCAAGCATTAGTAGAAGTTATTAAGTGGAACTTCCAGGAGAATTTCTTAAAAAGACAATTGGTGTGCACATTTTTGGCCCCTCTATTCCTTTTTCCTATGCTCTACTTGGAACATGGACGTGATGTCTAGAGCTCCAACAGCCATCTTGGATCATGAGATAATAGTGTAATGGAATCCACATTTTTTTTTTTTTTGGAATCCACATTTTTAAGAGTGAAGGAACACAAAAATGTAAGTACATTGGTTTCCTGAAGACCACCATACTTTTACACTAGCTCTGTGCTGTCCTTATTCAAATGTCTTTTATATTCAATGTCTTGTTTAAGACAACTTATGTGGCTTCTTTCAAGTGCTAAATTAGTCACTGTGAACTAATATGAAGAATACAGGAAGTGGGCAAATTTAGGGAGATGGCAAGCTTGGTTTGTGTAATGCTGTATTTGAGACACTTATATGATACCCAATTAGACTTATCCAAAAAGAAGTTGGAAATGTGAGGTATTGATTACAACTGAAATTTTAAATATGATTATATCAGCCAGAGATGGTATATGCAGAAGAAACAGTTTAACCCCTAGAGATCACCAACATTGCAGTATAATTCTAAAAATGTATTCCTCTAATAAGAGAGATTCAAAATACATACAGTAGCACTGCAAAGAGAAACATACAAATTTACAATCATACTCAGAGATTTCAGCACTGCTCTCAATAATCAGTAGAACAAGTAAACAGAAAAGCAGTAAGGACATACAGGATTTTAATAACATTGTCAACCAACTTTACCTAATTGATATTTATAAAACACTCCATTCAACTTCAACAGAATACACATTTTTCAAGTGCACACAGAACATTTACCATGATAGACCATATTTTGAGCCATAAAATAAGTCTCAAACAAAGTATATTCTCAGACCACAATGGAATTAAATAATGAAAAAATAATGGAAAGTTATCTGGAAAGTCACCCAATACTTGGAAACGTGGTAACACGCGTTTAAATAACCTGTGGATCAAAGAAAAAAAGGTAATTGGAAAGCATTTTGAACTTTAAATAAAATAAAAATAAAAGTACATTTCAGAAATAGCAGGATGCAGATAAAGAAATATTTAGAAGAATATTTGTACTACAAAATTGCCTAAAGATGAAAGGTCTCAAGTAAAAAATTTCAGCTTCCTGCCTAAGAAACTAGAAAAAGAAGAGAAATGAAACTCAGAATAAGCAGAAGAAAGGAAATAATAAAGATAACAGAGGAAATCACTTAAATAGAAAATAGAAAGTGATAGGGAAAAAATTAATAAAACAAAAAGATCATTTATTGAGAAACTCATCAGCCAAGTCTCATATTAAATGTCTCCTTCTCACTAAATGCTTTCCCTTAGTGTAAAGCAGGTGTCCTCCTACTTTTATTCTTCCTCTAATTCCCTATTCTTTTGTTTTTATCATATATTTTAATTTGTAATTTTACTGTCATTGGTTGTTTAAGATTTGTCTCTTTCATACTCTAGACTCCATGAAGGCAGGAACTATACCCAGTTTTCTCATTACTGTATACCCAGCACCTAGGACAGCTTTTGACACATAGTAGGTACTCAATAAATACTTGATAAATTGATGACAGAAGAGTAATTGCTCAATTATGAGAGTTGTGAGAAGAAGAAAAAGAAGGAGAAGGAGGAAGAGGGGGGAGTTGAAGGAGAAGAAGAGGAAGAAGAGGAAGAAGAGGAAGAAGGAGAGGAGGAGGAGGAGGAACTGGCAGAGGAGGAAGAGGTGGAAGAGAAAGGTGGGAGACCCACGAGATGGGGAGGGGGAAGCTGAGGGTGAAGCTGAGGGGGAAGAAGGAGTGAGAGGAAGTGATGGAGAAGGAGGAAAAGAAGGAAAAGAAATTAATGAACATGCATAGAGGAAAATGAGGCAAAAAAGAGTAGCTTTTTTTCACCCTTTCAAAGTGGAGAGTCAAGAAGAATGATTTTCTTCAAGAGGCTAGGACTGATTGTCCTGAAACTATATGTCACTCATATGTGGAACTTGAGAAACTTAATGGAGGACCATGGGGAAGGGAAGGGGAAAAAATAGTTTCAAACAGAGAGGGAGGCAAACCGTAAGGAACTCTTGAAGGTGGAGAACAAACTGAGGGTTGATGGTGTGTGCGGGGTGGGGGGAGGGAATGGATGATAGGCATTGAGGAAAGCACTTGTTGGGATGAGCACTGGGTGTTTTATGTAAGTGATAAATCACAGAAATCTACCCCCAAAACCAAGAGCACACTGTATACACTGTATGTTAGCTAGCTTGACAATAAATTTTAAAAATTCAAAAAAAATATGTCAATATATGTAAGGAGATGGGATAAGAAATGAAAAAGAGAACATACTTAGAACAACATATACAGGTTAAAGAGGAATAACAGAAAATTACACATTTGAGAATATGCCGGTAGTTGGACATGGCTAGAGAACAGAATACTAGAAGGGAAAATAAGACAGGATATGGTCTAGGTGACATAAGTGAGATTTTGAGCTGTGTACTATAAGGAGTTTGGATTTCATCTAGTATCTCTTTGGAGTCTATGGAAATTTTTAAGCACGGAGTGATGAACAAATTTGTATTCTAGAAAGTTGACTCTTACACTCTGTGGAAAATAGCTTGGAAGAAAGGGAAAAAATGTGAAAGGGAAGAAGAGATAGCTTGACTGATGCATGTCAACTGAGCAAATGGACATAACTTCATGAGAGTTTAGACGGAGGAAAGGGTGTCATGAGGAAGAGCCAAGGTTGACTCTCAGTTATCCAGCTTAGCCAACAGAGGAGATGGTGTGCAAAGCAATAAAATAAGAAAAATAGGATAAGACTTTCTAGGAGAAAAATATAATGAATATCTTTTGGATAAGCTCAAATGCTTCATTTTCCATTTCTGAGCCATTTTCCATTTCTTTAGTCTACCCAATGGCACTATGAAGGAATCCTATCTGACCTTACCTGAACCACCTGACCCTCTCATCAGACCAAAACTCATCTCTTCCTAGGTGCCATCCTCTTCAGGCCCAGAAATCTACTCAGCAGCAATGAAATAACTGGATGAATGACCCTAGGCAACACATCTAGGTGTTATCACCCACCAGGTTTCAACTGGGCCTTGTTAAAAAACGAGCATGTTAAATAAAATTAGCTTAGCTTGTTGGGACTACCCAATTACAACTGTTTTGGTTTTTTTTGAAGTTTACTTGCATTAATACTTTATTTTTTTTTCAATATCTGAACTTTATTGTCAAATTGGTTTCCATACAACACCCAGTGCTCATCCCAAAAGGTGCCCTCCTCAATAACCATCACCCACCCATTCCTCCCTCCCACCCCCTATCAACCCTCAGTTTCTTCTCAGTTTTTAAGAGTTTCTTATGCTTTGGCTCTCTCCCAATCTAACCTCTTTTTATTTTTTTCCCTTCCCCTCCCCCAAGGATTTCTGTTAAGTTTCTCAGGATCCACATAAGAGTGAAGCCATATGGTATCTGTCTTTCTCTGTATGGCTTATTTCACTTAGCATCACACTCTCCAGTTCCATCCATGTTGCTACAAAGGGCCATATTTCATTCTTTCTCATTGCCATGTAGTACTCCATTGTGTAAATAAACCACAATTTCTTTATCCATTCATCTGTTGATGGACATTTAGGTTCTTTCCATAATTTGGCTATTGTTGAGAGTGCTGCTATAAACATTGGGGTACAAGTGCCCCTATGCATCAGTACTCCTGTATCCCTTGGGTAAATTCCTAGCAGTGCTATTGCTGGGTCATAGGGTAGGTCTATTTTTAAGTTTTTGAGGAACCTCCACACTGTTTTCCAGAGTGGCTGCACCAATTTGCATTCCCACCAACAGTGCAAGAGGGTTCCCGTTTTTCCACATCCTCACCAGCATCTATAGTCTCCTGATTTGTTCATTTTGGCCACTCTGACTGGCGTGAGGTGATATCTGAGTGTGGTTTTGATTTCTATTTCCCTGATGAGGAGCGACGTTGACCATCTTTTCATGTGCCTGTTGGCCATCTGGATGTCTTTAGAGAACTGTCTATTCATGTTTTCTGCCCATTTCTTCACTGGGTTATTTGTTTTTCGGGTGTGGAGTTTGGTGAGCTCTTTATAGATTTTGGATACTAACCCTTTGTCCGATAAGTCATTTGCAAATATCTTTTCCCATTCCATTGGTTGCCTTTTAGTTTTGTTGGTTGTTTCCTTTGCTATGCAGAAGCTTTTTATCTTCATAAGGTCCCAGTAGTTCATTTTGGCTTTTAATTCCCTTTCCTTTGGGGATGTGTCAATAAGAAATTGCTACGGCTGAGGTCAGAGAGGTCTTTTCCTGCTTTCTCCTCTAGGGTTTTGATGGTTTCCTGACTCACATTCAGGTCTTTTATCCATTTTGAGTTTATTTTTGTGAATGGTGTGAGAAAGTGGTCTAGTTTCATTCTTCTGCATGTTGCTGTCCAGTTCTCCCAGCACCATTTGTTAAAGAGACTGTCTTTTTTCAATTGGATGTTCTTTCCTGCTTTGTCAAAGATGAGTTGGCCATACGTTTGTGGGTCTAGTTCTGGGGTTTCTGTTCTATTCCATTGGTCTATTTGTCTGTTTTTGTGCCAATACCATGCTGTCTTGATGATTACAGCTTTGTAGTAGAGGCTAAAGTTTGGGATTATGAAGCCTCCTGCTTTGGTCTTCTTCTTCAAAATTACTTTGGCTATTCGGGGCCTTTTGTGGTTCCATATGAATTTTAGGATTGCTTGTTCTAGCTTCGAGAAAAATGCTGGTGCAATTTTGATTGGGATTGCATTGAATGTGTAGATAGCTTTGGGTAGCTTTGACAATATTTATTCTTCCAATCCATGAGCACGGAATGTTTTTCCATTTCTTTGTATGTTCTTCAATTTCCTTCATAAGCTTTCTATAGTTTTCAGCATACAGATCTTTTACATCTTTGGTTAGATTTATTCCTAGGTATTTTATGCTTCTTGGTGCAATTGTGAATGCGATCAGTTTCTTTGTTTCCCTTTCTGTTGCTTCATTATTAGTGTATAAGAATGCAACTGATTTCTGTACATTGATTTTGTATCCTGCAACTTTGCTCAATTCATGTATCAGTTCTAGCAGACTTCTGGTGGAGTCTATAGGATTTTCCATGTATAATATCATGTCATCTGCAAAAAGTGAAAGCTTGACTTCATCTTTGCCCATTTTGATGCCTTTGATTTCCTTTTGTTGTCTGATTGCTGACGCTAGAACTTCCAACACTATGTTAAACAACAGCGGTGAGAGTGGGCATCCCTGTCGTATTCCTGATCTCAGGGAAAAAGCTCTCAGTTTTTCCCCATTGAGGATGATGTTAGCTGTGGGCTTTTCATAAATGGCTTTTATGATCTTTAGGTATGTTCCTTCTATCCCGACTTTGTTGAGGGTTTTTATTAAGAAAGGGTGCTGGATTTTGTCAAAGGCCTTTTCTGCATCGATTGACAGGATCATATGGTTCTTCTCTCTTTTTTATTGTTAATGTGATGTATCACATTGATTGATTTGCGAATGTTGAACCAGCCCTGCATCCCAAAAATGAATCCCACTTGATCATGGTGAATAATTCTTTTTATACGCTGTTGAATTGGGTTTGCTAGTATCTTATTGAGAATTTTTGCATCCATATTCATCAGGGATATTGGCCTGTAATTTTTTTTTTTTTTTTTACTGGGTCTCTGTCTGGTTTAGGAATCAAAGTAATACTGGCTTCATAGAATGAGTCTGGAAGTTTTCCTTCCCTTTCTATTTTTTGGAATAGCTTGAGAAGGATAGGTATTATCTCTGCTTTAAACGTCTGGTAGAACTCCTCTGGGAAGCCATCTGGTCCTGGACTCTGATTTCTTGGGAGATTTTTGATGACTGATATCATTTCTTCACTGGTTATGGGTCTGTTCAAGCTTTCTATTTCCTCCTGATTGAGTTTTGGAAGCGTGTGGGTGTTTAGGAATTTGTCCATTTCTTCCAGGTTGTCCAGTTTGTTGACATATACTTTTCATAGTATTCCCTGATAATTGTATCTCTGAGGGATTGGTTGTAATCATTCCATTTTCATTCATGATTTTATCTATTTGGGTCATCTCCCTTTTCTTTTTGAGAAGCCTGGCTAGAGGTTTATCAATTTTCTTTATTTTTTCAAAAAACCAACTCTTGGTTTCGTCGATCTGCTCTACAGTTTTGTTAGATTCTATACTGTTTATTTTTGCTCTGATCTTTATTATTTCTCTTCTTCTGCTGGGTTTAGGCTGTCTTTGCTGTTCTGCTTCTATTTCCTGTAGGTGTGCTGTTAGATTTTGTATTTGGGATTTTTCTTGTTTCTTGAGATAGGCCTGGATTGCGATGTATTTTCCTCTCAGGATTGCCTTTGCTGCATCCCAAAGCCTTGGGATTGTTGTATTTTCATTTTCATTTGTTTCCATATATTTTTTAATTTCTTCTCTAATTGCCTGGTTGACCCACTCATTCGTTAGTAGGGTGTTCTTTAACCTCCATGCTTTTGGAGGTTTTCCAGACTTTTTCCTGTGGTTGATTTCAAGCTTCATAGCATTGTGGTCTGAAAGTATGCATGGTATAATTTCAATTCTTGTATAGTTATGAAGGGCTGTTTTGTGACCCAGTATGTGATCTATCTTGGAGAATGTTCCATGTGCACTCGAGAAGAAAGTATATTCTGTTGCTTTGGGATGCAGAGTTCTAAATATATCTGTCAAGTCCATCTGATCCAATGTATCATTCAGGGCCCTTGTTTCTTTATTGACCGTGTGTCTAGATGATTTATCCATTTCTGTAAGTGGAGTGTTAAAGTCCCCTGCGATTACCACATTCTTATCAATAAGGTTGCTTATGTTTGTGAGTAATTGTTTTCTATATTTGGGGGCTCCCATATTCGGCGCATAGACATTTGTAATTGTTAGCTCTTCCTGATGGATAGACCCCGTGATTATTATATAATGCCCTTCTTCATCTTTTGTTACAGCCTTTAATTTAAAGTCTAATTAGTCTGATAAAAGTATGGCTACTCCAGCTTTCTTTTGACTTCCAGTGGCATGATAAATAGTTCTCCATCCCCTCACTCTCAATCTGAAAGTGTCCTCAGGTCTAAAATGAGTCTCTTGTAGACAGCAAATAGATGGGTCTTGTTTTTTTATCCATTCTGATACCCTATGTCTTTTGGTTGGCGCATTTAGTCCATTTACATTCAGTGTTATTATAGAAAGCTACGGGTTTAGAGTCATTGTGATGTCCGTAGGTTTCATGCTTGTAGCGATGACTCTGGAACTTTGTCTCACAGGGTCCCCCTTAGGATCTCTTGTAGGGCTGGTTTAGTGGTGACGAATTCCTTCAGTTTTTGTTTGTTTGGGAAGACCTTTATCTATCCTTCTATTCTAAATGACAGACTTGCCGGATAAAGGATTCTCGGCTGCATCTTTTTTCTGTTCATCATATTGAAGATCTCCTGCAATTCCTTTCTGACTTGCCAAGTTTCAGTAGAGAGATCCGTCACAAGTCTTATAGGTCTCCCTTTATATGTTAGAGCACGTTTATCTCTAGCTGCTTTCAGAATTTACTCTTTATCCTTGTATTTTGCCAGTTTCACTATGATATGTTGTGCAGAAGATGGATTCAAGTTACGTCTGAAGGGAGTTCTCTGTGCCTCTTGGATTTCAATGCCTTTTTCCTTCCCCAGTTCAGGGAAGTTCTCAGCTATTATTTCTTCAAGTACACCTTCAGCACCTTTCCCTCTCTCTTCCTCCTCTGGAATACCAATTATGTGTATATTATTTCTCTTTAGTGCATCACTTAGTTCTCTAATTTTCCCCTCATACTCCTGGATTTTTTTATCTCTCTTTTTCTCATCGTCTTCTTTTTCCATAATTTTATCTTCTAGTTCACCTATTCTTTCCTCTGCCTCTTCAATCCAAGCCATAGTTGTCTCCATTTTATTTTGCAGTTCATTGATAGCATTTTTTAGCTCCTCTTGGCTGTTCCTTAGTCCCTTGATCTCTGTAGCAAGAGATTCTCTGCTGCCCTTTATACTGTTTTCAAGCCCAGCGATTAATTTTATGACTATTATTCTAAACTCACTTTCTGTTATATTATTTAAATCATTTTTGATCAGTTCATTAGCTGTTGTTATTTCCTGGACGTTTTTCTGAGGGGAATTCTTCCGTTTCGTCATTTTGGATAATCCCTGGAGTGGTGCGTGACTGCGGGGCACTTCCCCTGTGCTGTCTTGAATAACTTGCGTTGGTGGGCAGGGCTGCAGTCAGATCTGATGTCTGCCCCCATCCCACCGCTGGGGCCACAGTCAGAGTGGTGTGTGCCTTCTCTTCCCCTCTCCTAGGGGCGGGATTCACTGTGGGGTGGCGTGGCCCATCTGGGCTACTTGCACACTGCCAGGCTTGTGGTGCTGGGGATCTGGCTTATTAGCTGGGGTGGATCAGCAAGGTGCACAGGGGTGGGAGGGGCAGGCTCAGCTCGCTTTTCCTTCGGAGATCCGCTTTGGGAAGGGCCCTGCAGCACTGGGAGGGAGTCAGACCCGCCGGAGGGATGGATCCACAGAAGCACAGCATTGGGTGTTTGCGTGGTGCAAGCAAGTTCCCTGGCAGGAACTGGTTCCCTTTGGAATTTTGGCTGGGGATGGGCGACGGAGATGGCGCTGGCGAGCGCCTTTGTTCCCCGCCAAGTTGAGATCTGCCGTCTGGGGCTCAACAACTCTCCCTCCCGTTGTCCTCCAGCCCTCCCGCTCTCCGTGCAGAGCTGTTAGCTTATAACCTTCCAGATGTTAAGTCCTGCTTGCTGTCAGAACACACTCCATCCGGCCCCTCCGCTTTTGCAAGCCAGAGGGCCAGCAGGCCGCCCCTCCGCCCTTCCTACCCTCTTCCGTGGTCCACTCGTCTGCACTTGGCTACAGAGACTCCATTCTGCTAGTCTTCTGGTGGTTTTCTGGGTTATTTAGGCAGGTGTAGGTGAAATCTAAGTGATCAGCAGGATGCGCAGTGAGCCCAGCGTCCTCCTATGCCGCCATCTTTCCAGGATTCCCTCATTAATACTTTTATGTAATAAATAAAAATCTAAAATGAAAATCATGATAGGAGGACAATAATAAAAATTAAAAACTGTATAATAATGACAATTTTTTGAAAAAGAGCACTTTCAGTGGTGAAACTATAGAATCCGTGTGAGAGATATTAGAGCCATTCAAGACATGGATTGTTTTCTCTCCTGACTCCTGTATCTAAAATCAAATAACAGAAGACTAGCAATGTAATTACTGTAGTAACTAAATTAATAAGATGTCTCTGGGATCAAAATATACCTAGGCTCATAGCATAGCACTGCCACTGCTTAAATCTGTGACCTTGATACTCATTGTGCCTCAGTTTTCTTTGAAATTATTATCTGCAAAACCATGATAATAATTTTTACTTAATTAAGATTGAATGAGACTTATGTAAAGCACCTGTAAGTCCCAAGAGACGTCAGCTATTTTTAGTAGTAATAATAAGGTTTCCAGGGAAAACTTACATTTTCATGATTTACTATATCTATATGGTCAATTTCCTCATGTTATGATAGGCTGATAACTGTTACATTTCTTTGTCTCATCCTCAAAGAGTTGGAGGCAAATTGTAATCCTGAGTGAACAACGCAATCCCTAAGGAGCAGAAAGTAAACAATGTGAAACACAAATAGAATCAAACATCATGTAAACAACTGCACAAAACTCACAATGCCTTTAGTGATCCTTGTAAAGACAACAGGAACAACAATTATGGCAGTGAAGCAACAATTATGGCAATTAAGTTTAATGGAGATAATTAAGCCAACTTAAATAAGTGAGCATTCTTTAGATATCTTGCTCACTTCTTCCACTTAATGTTCCTAAGATTCAAAAGAGCAAAGCAAACATACAACACAGAGTTTCCATACAGAAACTTTAGGAAGAAACCACCAAAGCTGGCATATGTACCATCTGTGCACACACACCCTCCTAAGGGGGGTATAGTGCTAAAGATGGGGAGATGGGTTAAGAACTGGATACTGGCTGTTCATATGGAGCTCCCAGGCAGTGGTCTGGGATCTATTAATAGTTTCCTTGTGTTTTCATACCTAGAGAGCTAAATAAGAATTGCAATGCCAAAGTCTCTGACAATGACCATGGGATTTCTAACAGGGTAAAGACCTTGCTGTTTAATCTCCTGTTCTTCTCAGCAGATTCTCCTCTGAAGCTCTGCCTGCCCTGAAATCACCTGGATGGAGCACAGAAGGAAGCTTTGGTGTTTACAACAAGAAAGAAAGATAAGACTAACCTATCTCAGATGACAACCAACCTTTTATTGATGAGGCTTATGGAAAAACATGGAAATTAACACATATAAAAGGAAGGAAAATAGTATCTATGATCTAAAATGCTTCCTCACCTCACCTCCAGAGTCCTGCCTGTGTTTAAAAACAGTCGAATAGGATGTCTAGCTTCACAAGAGATAGAAGGTAGTGGGAAATGCAAGGACTCGGATTGCCTGGGTCCAAATTGTGACTCTGTCACTTACTCATGTGTCTGATCTTTGTCAACTTACTCAATTTTTCTTTGTTTTTATTTCCTAATCTTTTTTTTAAAGAATTAGCTTTTTTTGCTTTTTATTTTATTTTTTATTTTTTTTCAATATATGAAATTTATTGTCAAATTGGTTTCCATACAACACCCAGTGCTCATCCCAAAAGGTGCCCTCCTCAATACTAGAATTAGCTTTTTTTAACGTTTATTCATTTTTGAGACAGAGAGAGACAGAGCATGAGTGGGGGAGGGTCAGAGAGAGAGAGGGAGACACAGAATCTGAAACATGCTCCAGGCTCTGCACTGTCAGCACAGAGCCCGACACGGGGCTCGAACTCATGGACTGTGAGATCATGACCTGAGCCGAAGTCGGACGCTTAACCGACTGAGCCATCCAGGCGCCCCATCATTTCCTAATCTTTAAAAAGGGATTAATTATAATACCTACCTTATAAGATCATTTACAGAATTTGAACCAAACTAATCAATGTAAGAACAATCCCTGATGTATACAGAGCACTCAGTAAGTGCTACAATGGAATTACATGTATATTGGTAACTTCACAGTCAGCTGGAAGCTTATTTCATCCTCTTACTACCAAATTATATCCTTTCATGGGAGCTACTCAGAGCATAGGCAAAACTTCCCATTGTTGTTATTGCTGCCTTGGGGAAGGGGAGTTCTTTTAAATCTAATTCATCAAACACATTATGTATTTGATTTAGAAAGTTCTCTTAGATGACAGAATCTGGGATTCTAGCATGTTTGCTTTTGATTATTTGATGTACATTATCTCCTACCCCAGTCATGTCTTTAGCCATATCCACCTTTTTCTAATTGTGTCTCCTATTCTTGACTCTGAGCATAGCCCATGTTATATGCAACTCTTGGAACAAGTTTCCCACTTGCTGTTGAGTGACAATCATCCATGGATATTTTCGTGTTCCTACGTGGTCAGAACTCTTTGAGCAAAAGATACTGGCATGCTGGGTTAAAGGATGATTGAATGGCAAACAAGTTTAGAAGCTAAAGAAACTTCTGGAGGGAGGTAGAAACACAGCCCAGACAGTGAATGCAAAATTGGCCAGAAAGCATTAAAAACATAGGCTTTCAGATGAGTACAGATATGGCCCCATGTGTACTAAAGACCAGTGAACTCTCTCACCTGCTAGCAAGTGGAAGAAGAGAGGAGCAAGCCTAGACACGGCTGATGCCATTAGGGTCTCAGAAACCAGATCCTGGGACCTTGCCTGACTGTGCAGCCAGAACCATGTTGCAGGGGCCAGCTGGGACTGCAGAGAAGATGTAGACTGAGTTTCTGGCTTCCCTGACCAAGTGGGCACTGACTCAGTGTCAGAGAGATTTTGATGGGGAGATGGGCAAAATGAGTGAAGGAGAGTGGGAAGTGCAGGCTTACAATTAAGGAATGAATAGGCCATGGGACTAAAAGGTGCAGTATAGGGAATATGGTCAATGATACTGCAACGGCAATATTTGGGAACAGATGGTAGCTACACTTTATACATTCATAACAAAATGTATAAACTTGTCAAATCACTATGTTGTACACCTGAAACTAATGTAACATTGTGTGTCAACTATTCTCAAATTAAAAAAAAGAGACTTCTGGCTTAACCTTAGGATGCAGAAAGCTGGAAAAAAGAAGAAGAAAGAAAAATATTATGATTTTTATTGTGAACTGTGGTGGTATAAAATGTAGTCCTGCTTCATGAATACACCTCCAAGGCATTGACCTGTAAATACATTTCAATAGCTCGTTTTATGAACAGGGCTGTAGTCATTTCAACAATTAACAACCTGGAATCTCCTTTCTCCCTAATTCCATGCAAAGGAGGAGTCATGCCTTGGCCTCTTATCTCCTATCTACCTCCTTTGAAGGCTTCTGCAAGTCCTCGAGTCAGTGACACTGTGGCAGTCCTATTGATGACAGATTGGCTCAACCTGCTACATTTTCAACCTCCCCTCTGCTGCTCTGCTATATGGGACAGAAAGAAATTATAAAAACATTCTTGGTCATGGCCAACAGCAAGGAAACAAAAGGTGCAGAGTTGCCCCAACTCTTCTCTGATTTGAGAGCATTCTCTTCCCTCTCAGGAGCATTAGCAAAGTCAGTTCCAGCCTCGTGGAACAATTAGTGGGTCTCTGTTCTTCAGAGCTCTCCTTACCTGTAAACTTACCAAGTCATGGCCCCCAGCCAGCTGCCCGGTGAACTCTGTTATTCATTCCTACTTCCTCCTCAGGAGGTTTGCCACTGAGTATTTGGAATTGCACAACACACAAAGTTGGAGCAAGTTCAACTCTGTAACTAGTTTCGGTTGTTTTATTATCAATACCTCTTGCCTCAGGCTCCAAAGGAAAATTACAACCAAATAAGTCCTGTGTTTGTTTAAACTGTGTGCAGCTTCCCTCTGCCTTTGATCCATTCTCATATGACACAGTAACTGGGCATGGTGATGGCCAAGTAGTAGTATTCAGAATAGGATATTAATGATGGGTCACACCCTATGCAAATGACTGCCCAGAAGGCCTCATTCCAATGGGCTCACCTTTGTTGTCCTAAATTTACCAGGAATCTTTTGTCTGGATTCTCATTCTTGCACTTGTATGCTTCTGTATGTTCCATGTTCCTGGATGCTACCTCCCTCTGAAATGCCATGCTATGGTATTAGAAGGAGTGGGAAGGAGGCTGCTGGGGCCCAGAAGTGGGACTTTGCTACTCTGAGGCCTCAGAGATTTTGAGTGTGGTAATTTTTCGCTTTAAGTACAAAGTTCCAGAAAAAGATATTGTCAACTAATAATAAAAGTTATAATCCTATAATCCTTTGAGGGTCGATGAAAGTGTGTGTGTGTGTGTGTGTGTGTGTGTGTGTGTACTCATTCAATTCTCAAAAATGGAGATAAAGAAACTGAAGGGCAGAGAAGCTCTGTGTAACTTGCTCACGGGTCCTGTCAGCTAGCAAGTGGAAGAGGAGAGGGGCAAGTCCAGATGCAGACATGCTGAACTGTCCTGCTGTGCTGCCTGATCAGCCAGAGTGAGCAAGCAAGGAGAGCAGAGTGATATCACTGTGCTGAGTGGTAGGGCCCAGAGCAAAGCAGGACCCAGAGTGGCCCAGCTCCCCCCACCTCTTCCAGTACATACTTGCAGATAAGGGGAGTCAAGCAGCTAGTCATCTAGGGCAGGTGGCCATGCTTCCACATCCATGGTGCTTTATATCCTCTTTGCTTCTGTAAGGTTCCATCTGAGGTTCTCAGAAACCCAGATGGCATAATAGCCTTGCTAGAAGCATGGCTTTCCCTGGCATTTCCTAGCAACAATACTCTTGGGAATCAACTCGCCTACTCCAGAGTTTCACACAATCTCTAGACAGGTGGTAGACCTGTTCCTGATGCATCAGAAGACAGCCCTTCTCCTCCTCAACCTGCATCTTAGATACCATATGAAAAACTGATAGAGGGCCTGGGTGGCTCGGTTGAGCTTCCAACTCTTGATTTTGGCTCAGGTCATGATCCCAGGGTCCTGGGATCAAGCGCTGTGTCAGGGTCCATACTGAGCATGTAGCCTGCTTAGGATTCTTTCTCCCTCTGTCCCTCTCCCCGACTCATGCATTTTTTTCTCTCTCTCTCTCTCTTTCTCTCTCTCTGTCTCTCTGTCTCTCCTTCTCTTGCTCTATAAAGAAAAGGAGAAGGAGCAGGAGCGGAAGAAGAAGAAGAAAAGAGGAAAAGAAAAACTGGCAGCATGTAGATCTTTCCCACCAATTTTGATTTGGGAGCAGAACCTAAACTATGGCATTCAATGAACTTTGGCAAAAGAGATGTCCCTAAATAGGATTTTTAAACATAACAAGAGAAAAAAAAAATAAATCACATATTTAAAAGAAGTGATCATTTCTTCATAATAATACTCTAAAAATCTCTAAATAATACTCTAAATAATAACAATCTGCTGAAGGTCAATCTTCTATCCCTTTGAAGCCCTGTGGTCGGTGAAACCCATAACCTTCATCTATGACTCATTTGATCTCATACTCCCTTTAAATCTCCTGAGTGATTAGTCATTCATTCTAAATGTATCTTCTGTGATATCTCATAATTCTTGGCTTATGTAGAAGCCACATTAAGATATAAAGACTACTGATGTCAGTTGTATCTCTATGCTATCCACAAATGCTCCCCAGCTTTCCATCTCAGCATCTCCCCAGGTAGGCTTCTCATCACCTCTCACTGGGAATTTACTGCTGCAGGTGTCTGGCTGATCTCCCACCTCATTCTAATTATAAAAGTCACAAGATCAGGACGTTGTTACTCAGAGTTCTGGTCACCTAACACCAAGGGCTCTTCACTCAAATAAAGCAAATACAGATTCCTTGTCTGACACAAGCTACCTTCAAGAATTACCTCACATATGTCCCCACCAGGCAGACTTGATTGCTCATTCTTTCCCTAAACAAGTGCTAAGTCTTTCCTCATTCAGTACTTTCTATTAAAATTCTATACACCTCATTTCCTCTTATTAAGATTCTGTGGTTTTTAGTCCTGGATATCCATTGGAGTCAT
Organism: Leopardus geoffroyi; assembly: GCF_018350155.1. Lineage (NCBI taxonomy): Eukaryota > Metazoa > Chordata > Mammalia > Carnivora > Felidae > Leopardus > Leopardus geoffroyi. The sequence continues at coordinate 27,506,085 of NC_059332.1, read as the reverse complement.
CTGGGGCATTTTTAAACAGGTGCATTCCCATAATCACAACTGTTCAACTGAAACAACACCTCTAAGGGTAAGGATACCATGATTTCATAAAAGCCTCTCCCACGTGACACTTAGCCTTGGCCAGGTAAAAGCTATTGGAAAGGCCCTTCAAGACCACCTCCAGGTGCTCCTCCATAAGGCATCTCCTGAGCCTCACCCTCTCCCCTAAAGCCTGTGTGCTTTGGGCCTCTTTGCACACACAAGGGAAGCTTGTTATCTCCTTTAAGAGCCTTCCTGAGGTCAGGTGTATACTGGCTGTGTCTGAGTTTTGCCATATTTTCTCAACTGGACTGTAAACTGCAGCAGGGCTGTGCTCCCATCTCATACCCCCTGAAAGTGCCAGCACAGGGCTTAGCCTGGGACAGGTCCCCAGAATGTGTGCTCAGTCATATGTGGAGGATGGATACATGCACACACACATGGAAAACTTCCTGATGTGATCTTCAGGGCTTATTTCTTACCCTGCCTCCCATAAGGTGTCAATTAAAACTGTTATTTTCAAACTTCACTTCCATAAATGTGATTACTGACTAGTTCCTCTAACAAGAATACTAGGCAATAACAGCAGTATTGATCTTAAAAATTAGATAACTTTGTGGCATGCATCTCAGGGTAGAAGCTGAAAGTCTGACATAAACCGAAAAAGAGTTCAATATTTCAGAAGAATAGGTGTGAGTGGAAGAGATAAAGTTTGCTATAAACAGAAACGAGACCATTAAGGCCTAGCACCACTTTTAGGATTTCTGCCTTTATTCTAAATGCCATCAGGGGTCATTGAAGGCACTCAGTTACACATTTTAGGAGATGCCTGAAGAGTGACCTCCAGGGTAGAAACACTGGAAGCAGGGAGAGAGGAAGCAGTTGCAGGTATCCAAGCAAGAGGTAACCTCTGCCAGAACTAAGATAGAAGAAGAGATAGAGAAAGGCCAATTGATTCTTAGCAAGTACCTGATTTGGAGATAAAGAAAATAGGGATAAAGAAGAAGAAAGACTTAAATGCCTTCCCATCTTCTGGTTCTGTCAGCTATCTAGGTAATGATGTCATGCAGTGAGGCCCAACAGCTAAAGGAGAAGCAATTCCAGTCAAGTAGCCAGTTTTTTATGCCTGTGGGATGTCCGGTGGCATGTGTCCAGCAGATAATCAGATGCTTGAGCCTAGAGTAAGGGAGCCATGATCATGTGGGTGCTCCCTGAAGCCATAGGAGAGGATGTGGCCACCCAGGGGAGAGAGGAAGGTAAGAAAACAGGAAACAGAGAATGAAGCTGGAGGGAGGGCCAACATCTTAGAGATAAGACACCAAGGAGGAGCAAACAGCAAGACAAGCAACCAAACAGAGGAGATAGAAAGGGAGACTGTCACCATGCTAATAAAGACTCTGGGAGGTCATGCTGGGACATCTCAGAGGTGAGAGAATAGAGAAGACAGCACAGAAAGAGGTTGACAGTGCAAAGGGAAAGTGTGATGCAAGGTCCCGGCTGGTCTGCCCTGGAGGTCTCCGTTTCAGAGCAGAGTGTACAGTTCAACACAGACCTTGGAAAAATGAATGCGTGTAGCAGGAAAGCTGCATGACCAGCAAGCAGCTGCTGAGAGAACCGCAAGACAGAAGGGGGTGTAGGATGCATAAGGTGGAAGTTACCAAGAGACAAGTGCAAGAGGGGCTCCCCCATAATCAGGTGGTGAGCCTGGGAAAGGCAGTCCCTCCTTCTGTCACCACTATGTGCCCGAGGCACCCTGAGAATGCAAGTGTTGGCAAACTCAGTTCTGTCTGACTTCAGCCTCCAGGCTGGGTTTGCAGCTCCCCTTGAGTCCCCAGGATGTGACAGTGAGAGGGATGGGGAGGCCCAGTTCTCATGTTCTCTGTGCTCACTTGCCCACACCCTCAGCCTTAAGTATTTCTGTTCCATCAACAGTTCTCCCTCTGAGGACCAGCCAGAAGTAGTGTAAAATCACCTCACATGGTTTGAAACACTAGAAAGTCAACAGCCAGAATTTAAATTGATCAGATTATACTAGGTCTACAAAGAGTATGGGCTTGATATTGCCCATGGGTAATCATGAAAATCTTGTAGCATTTAGGAACTAGGTCAATGCTGAGGCCAGGTACATCCCTGGTGTTAATTATCTAAGATGTATTGATTCTTTTGGTACTCCTATTCACATTTAAAAATATTACAAAATAATTAGGAGCAAGCATTACATGAACTGAAGTGATATTTAATTTGTTTGGGAGTAGATTTAATAAACACATCTATGCATTGTCCTTTGCACATGAACAATACTTAACATTTATTATGACCTACATAAATGTCATGCTTATCATGATGATGAGCCCTGCACACTAATGATCTCATTTAACCCCTTAACAATACTATTAGGTAGGTTCATTTTACTCATTTATTTTTATGATGAGTAAAGATGTGTGCCCAGATGAGCCTAACTTCTAAATCCAAATGCTTAGCCACTGTGCTGATCTACCTCTCATGACTTTGGAGGAGACAGCATTAATGATGAACCCTAAATAGCTTTGCTTTTGACACTAATGAGAGTGGTAGTTGCCAAAAAAAGAGAACTCTGTTCACCAAACAAAACTTAGCAGTTAGCAACTTGAGATTTTTAATGAGAGAAAAGTGGGAATAAGTGTAAACTCTGTTGTCATGGTGCCCTGATTAAAATCCTCCAATGATTCTTGCTGCGAGATGGGTTTCTAATTCTTCAGCAGCGTAAACTGGCTGCCTCAGGACTGCCCCACTTCCTAGCCAGCTCCAGCAATCAGGCATTCTCTCTGTCCTCAGAAGATGTCATGGCCTCTATGCACCAGCACTTTGCACAGGCTATTCCTGCTCCCTGGCACTCTTCCCTGCTCCAGGCTTCCAGGACCCTCTCCTACCCCTTCTATTTTCAAATTATGCTATAACCCTTCCTGGCACCTACCCACCCTATTAGGCTAGGTCCCCTAGCCTAATAGGTCAAGATAAAATCGATTAATTTTGTAATTAAATACTCACTTGTTTAATCTTGGCCTCCTCTTTCTTCTGCTAAGCTCTCAGAGTATGAGAACAAGAGCCCTGTCTGCTGTAATCTGCTATATTTCAGCCCCTGGCATTGTACTTGACTTACAAACACTTGTCAAAGGAAGGGAGGGAGGGAACACAGCCTTTCTGCATCTACCACAAGACCATGGCACAGGCTGCCCCATATGGATGTGCACACTGGGCCCAGACAGGGGTCCCTAAGGATAAGTGGAGCTGAAATCCATCCAGGCTTCTTATCTAATTTACAGTCAGTGCCATCTCAGCCAGTGGTAGCCCCATTAACCATCATTCATGTACTAGACACCACAATTGTTGCTTTAACGTCTGCTATCTCCTCTCCTCCATGATCCCATGACTTAGGTCTGATTAAGTCCATTTCACAGGAAAATGGCCCTCAGAGAGATCAATTTGCCTAAGGTGTTCCTAGCCTTGTTCAAGTTTCAGTGTTTTCACATATATGCATAGTGCTGCCAGATAAAACACAAAGCATCCCATTTAATTTGAATTTCAGATAAACAATGAGTAATTTATTTTAATGTAAGTATGTCTTACACACTGCATGAGACATACTTATACTAAAAACAAAACACAACACAACAAAATAAAAAACTTTCATTTAACTTGAAATTAAAATTTAACTAGGGGTCTTATATTTTGATGTGCTAACACTACTAATGCTATTTTCTCAGTCACATTACTACACTGAAGTAGAAAGGCTAGGAAAGAATGAACATTCAGTTTATTGGACCACTACTAACATTCAAATGGTTTGTCATCACTCACCTTCTCTCCCTGAGTCTCCAAAGATGTCTAAAACCCTATGGTTGACCAGCTGGATGGCCAGCCTTAATATGAGAGGTTCTCATCTCCTCTGGAAACTGAGACACTTCCTTCCCTTTCTTCCAGCCCTGGCAGGCTGGGTGATAGGAGCATTGTCAGCCCATGGCCTCTTCCTCATGACTGACTGCTGGAACCTTCATCAACACTACTGCTTTCAACTCCCACCTACCTATTACTTCCCTCAAAGACACTGAAAATATCTGGAAACATCTCTTCCCTAGAGGGTGGTAGTATTGTGTAGCAGGAGTTATTTGTCATTTCTTCTTGCTTTCCATTTTAATCATCTTTTTATATCAGCCAAGTGTTTACCTGTTTTTCTAAATATCATGAAATCCTACACCTTCCCATGGCATTTGTTTTATTATCATCCATTACTCTGTACATATATAATATGCATGTTCCTTTTCTCTTATTTGTTAGTGAAAAAAATTAAAATCAAAACAAAACAAATACACAAACAAGCCCAAAACATTGTCCTGTATGAGACTTCTGTGTTGCTTTCTAGGCCATTCCCATCCCCAGGTGTTTCTGCAAAATAGTGGCTAGACTTCCTGTTTCTGAGAAGAAATGGAGTTGGGAAAAGGATTATTTAATTGCTGGAAGTAGAAGGGGGAAGGGAGGGGACAGAGAATAAGGAAAAGGAGAAATACCCTTAGCCATAAGTTAACAACTTAACCTTTCATCCAACCCATTTATTAAGACAGTCTTTTTCTTACTGAATATATTTGACATATAACATTGTGTAATTTTAAGGTTTACAACTTGTTAATTTGATGTATTTATATATTGTGGTATGATTGCTATTGTAGTGATAATTAGCTGCTCTATCACATTATTTATCTTTTTTTTTTTTTTTTTTAGTTCCAAATGGATCAGAGACTTAAACATTCAGACCTGATATTATAAAACTCCTAGAAGAAAACATAGGGAATAAGCTTCTCAACACAGCTCTTGGCAATGAATTTTTGGATATGATACCAAAAGCACAAACAACAATAAAAGCAAAAATCAATAAATGAGACTACATAAAACTCAAAACCTTCTGCACAGCAAAAAAAAAAAAAAAAAAATGAAAAGGCAACCTACAGAATGGGAGAAAATTTTCACAAACCATGTAGCAGATTAAGGGGTTAATATCTAAAATATATAAAGAACTCATACAACTCAATAACAACAACAACAAAAGATAGTCTTTTATATTTATAAAGTATCTTTTTTTTTTAAAGAAAGGATTTGAGTACAGCAAATAACACTCATGCCCATACTTTACCTGTTCTCTATGTAACTGGGAGGTCATTGACTTCTGTGGAAACACAAGGGCCAGCAGGCTCTCAGCCCTAACAACAAGGCCCCGGGGCACCACCTCCTCATCTACCCTCTGTTCAAAAGTCACCTGTCCAAAGAACAGGATTCCTCTTCTTATACATCTTAGATCTATGGCTTTTCTTTTATCCCACTACAATGTTATTGGAGCTCCATTTACTACTGTTGGTGTCTCCAATGAAGCTATTTCATGTTGCAGAGAGTGTAGTGTTTAAGGGGACTATGAAGGATAAAAGTTTGCCTCAACCACATACTGGATATATGACTGACCTTGGGCAAGTTATTTAACTATGCCTCAGCAACTCATCTAATACAATAGGAGAATTAGGGTGATAGTGAGGGGTCAATGAGGGACAGAGTGCTTGATACAGTGCCAAGCACAATAGGCACTAAACGAATGTTCATCATTTTCTTCTTAGTACACTATCACTCAAATCAAACTTCACAGAAAGGCATTTAAAGCTAGTTTTTCAGACTAATATTTTCCTGTTTAGATGTCAGTAGTTTTCCCCAGTGTGAAATAATGGCCTAATTAGACCTGTAGCCATATAAATTAAATCCTATTAAAATTTGGTAAATGTAATGCAAGACAACCAAACAGATTCAAAATGCACATGTTCTAGGTTCCAAGTCTGAGAAAAACTAGCTGTCAGTTCTTAAGCAGTTGCTTCTATCTTTAGTAGTCACCTTAACCAAAGGAAGGGAATTTAAATCACTTTTCCTGATCCTTCCAGCATTAAAATTTAAATTCTCTGAAGTGTCAGGATATACAGACTGAAACTACACTGGATGTGTTAAGTAGAGATTGTTAATAATGTAGAGAATGTACATATTAAAAAGATTACTTACATCAAGACCATATTGCTTTTAAAAATAAAAACAAAATACTGTAATTAGAAACTTAAAGTAGTGCCTAAATTGCTAAAAAACAACTAGCAAACCACAGGAATGAGTTTGTGAAACTTTTTCATCGAATAGTTCGTGTTATTCTGTAAGGCCCACTCGTGTCGTGAGGTGGGACAGCTGGTGTAAACAGGAATGTAGGCCTCTTTCTGTACTTAGCCTGAGGAATAAAACATCCAAATTCCTGTGGCATGCAGCTGTGTGTTCCCAGCTCCTCATCCAGTGACACTACATTGGTAGCTTGAAGTCAAACCGTATTTACACCATAGAAATTGGCAAAAGGACAAATCACCGGCTTTTAGCTCCACTGTCTCCTCTCCAGCTGGTTATTAAACACTTACCAGCACACCTTAATAGATGTTTAATTGGGTCCATCTAACCCACGCAATTTCAAACCAAAAACTAGAACTTATCTTGAATTAATCTTCTAATTCACGGGATCCTTTACAGAGACTGAGCATCCAAGTAAAGTAGAATTTATACTACTATTATTTAAAAACATGAATGCATATACATATATACATGTGTGTGCATATGTACATGTATTTAAAATTAACATTTTGTAGGAGAACAGAGGCCTGGTCCAACATAAGAAGCAGGATAAATAAATGATGCTTCAGACTTCAGCTCAGGTCATAATCTCGCGGTTCGTGAGTTTGAGCCCCTTGTCGGGCTCTGTGCTGACAGCTCAGAGCCTCGAGCCTGCTTCAGATTCTGTGTCCCCTTCTCTCTCCATCCCACCCCTGCTTGTGCTCTGTCTCTCTCGGTCTTTCAAAAATGAATAAACATAAAAATTTTTTTTTTAATAAATGATGCTTACCACAGAGAATATTTAATTATCTTCCTTATACATGCCTTGCCTGGCCCTATGCTTAAATCTCTAAATTTTTCCTCTTTCTTTCTTTCTTTTTTTCTTTCTTTCTTTTCTTCTTCCTTCCTTTCTTTATTTCTTCTTTCTTTTTTTTTTCTTTCTCATTCATACTCCTCCTTGTTCTGGGAAGAGTTTATGACATATATCTGTATGTTAAATTGTTATAATATTGACATACAAGGCTAGCCTTCAAATGTGGACAGAATTCACGAGCAAAGATAGAGCAAGGTTGACAGAGATATTAAGCAAACAATATAAAAGCAAGAGCTAAAATATTAATATTAAAAAGATCCAATTTAAAGGTAAAGATTTCTTTAAAGCATTTAGCAAGATAAAGACTATGTATAATAGCCACAAACATGTATTCACCAAAAAACAATTAACAGCAGAATTTAATATACTCCTTACAGAATTAGACAGATCTAATAGAAAAAAAATAAGTTAGGATATTCTCATAATAATCCAATAAAATTAGAAAAATATAATAAGAATAACAATAAAAATAGTTTAACTGCTTAGAAACTAAAAATATACCTTTCTAAATAAGCTATTTAATAAAATTTAAAATCAAGTTAAAATTAAATCTATCTAGAAGCACTCAAATAATATTTTATACCAAAACAGAGATATAACTAAAGTAGTATTAACTGTTTTATCTTACATTAGAAATAAAACTTAAGAAAATAAAATTTAAAAAAAGAAAGGAGGAAGAATCAATAAAGATATAAGTATTGAGATTAATAAAAATAAAAAAAAAGTAGAAAAGGTAAAATAAATCCTAAACTGATTATTTGCTTTAACCATTTCATTAAATATAGATAATCACTTCATGGGCCCGATTAAGGAAAAAAGAGAGAATAAAAAATATACAAAAATCAAGGGCCCCTGGGTGGCTCAGTTGGTTAATCATCCAACTTCAACTCAGGTCATGATCTCACAGTCCGTGAGTTCGAGCCCTGCGTCAAGCTCTGTGCTGACAGCTTGGAGCCTGGAGCCTGTTTCAGATTCTGTATCTCTCTCTCTGTCCCTCCCCTGCTCATGCTCTGTCTCTCTCTGTCTCAAAAATAAATAAAAACATTAATTTTTTTTAAATATACAAAAATCAAGAAAGAAAAAAATACTGATATAGGAGGAATTATAAGAATAAGTAAATAGTATCTAACTATGGCAATGAAGTTGAAACCTAGAGACAACTTAGTGATTGTTGTAACAAATATCAAAAGTCAAAATTTCTCCATGAAGAAGGAAAAAAATTGAATATACTGAAAGAGTGATTAAAAACCTACTATTGAAAAGGATCATAGGGCCAGCTGGCTTCGAAGCTGAGTCCTATTTAATATTTATTTAATGTTAATTTTAATGTTATATACATTTGCCTATAAAAAAAATGGAAATCTCCTTTATTCATTCTCTAAAACTAGCATATCCTGAATGACAAAACTTTATACTCAGAAAACCCTATAAACAAATAAAATGTATAATTTAAAATACACTTTAATTCTAAATAAAAGATTAACAAGTGAAATCCACGCTTTCAAAAGAATAAAAGGGCATGATCAAATCAGGTTCAACATAAGAACGAACATGTATATACTATTTGAAAACATAGCATCATGATTCATTACATCCACAAGGAGAGTCATACGAGCACACCAATTGATACAGCAAAGACCTTTTGTAACAGTTCAGCAGCTGTTCCCCCCCCCCAAAAGTTCAGTTAAGTAGAAATAAAAATTGAATACTTAATATATAGTAGAGGATCCTTATTAAAATCCAAAAACAAACATCACTCTGAAATGAAAATATGCTAAAGTCATCTCCACTAAAACCAGAAGAAGCAAGGATTCCCACTATCACCTATATTATACCACATAGTTTTAGTGATCTGGCAAACGAAATGAGAAAAGAAAACAGTCCATATAAATACTGGAGGAGTAAAGATTACTTTTCTTTCCTTGCAGATAATATGACTGAATACATGTAAAGTTCAAGACATTTTAGAAAAAAATTAAAATAAATCAAAGAACTTGGTAAGGTGTTTATTATCATACAATATAAACGTACAAAAATCCATAACTGTTTTTCTATACTGATACTAAAAACTAAACATGGGTATTAGAGAAATGTTTAATTCATAATAGGGATAAGTATATAAAATAGGAAAACATCCAATAAGAAATATTATTCAGGCCATCTAAAAAAACTATAAAATGTTATTAAAGGACATAAAACAAGGTCTGAACAAAGGGGAAAATATATCACATTCTTGAATGAGAATATTTAATAGGATTATAAATTATAATTATAAAAATTATAAATTATAAAAATTACAAAAAAATTATATAAAATTTATATATAAGTTATATATAAAAATAATTAAAATATATCATAAAAATTTATATATAATACAATTGCAATCTTGATTCTATTGGATTTGGGAAGAATGTGAATAATTTGGGAATTTGAAGGTTGAATAAAGTTATGGTAAAATTCATATCAAAAAATAAGTTACCAAAGATAACAAAGAAAAAAATTTTAAGTATGTGAAGTGAGGGGACAAGGAACTTGCCTTACCAGCTACTAAGGCATACTATAAAATCACCATAGCACTAGAATCAAAATAAAATGGTATTTATTGGCATAGAGATAAATAAGTTAATGAAACAAAACAGAATTCTAGAAACAGATCTTAATTTATATGATAATTTAATAAATGACATATTTGGTATTTCAATTTGGTGAGTAGAGGTTGATTTATTAAATTAATGATGCTGGCACAAATGGCTATCCTGAAGAAAGGGAAGTTGGACCACCTCATACTACATATAAAATTAATGTCAAGTGAAGTAAAGATTTAAATGTGAAAAAATAAATCATTAATAATAATAACTTAGGGTAAATTTTAGGAGAATACACAAATGACTTACAGGATAATCTGTTAACAGCCAGAAAAAACAGAAAAAAGATGGGGACTCAGAATGTATATAGAATATATTTATACATCTGTCTCTATAGATAGATAGATAGATATAGATAATTAACCACAGAAAAAAATTTTAAATATGCAATTAAATATATTGTATAAATAAATCAAAAGATAAATGACACACTGAGAGCAAATATCTATAATGCATATTATAAAGGAAATTATCTGTAGATAAAGGCAATTATCCATAATATACACAGTGCTTTCTCAAATTGTTAATATAAAGAAAAGACCTACAACCCAAATTGAAGAAAAAGAGGTTATTCACAGAACATAACCAAATGGCCACCACATATACCAAAAGATGCTCAACCTCACTGTTAGTCAGGAAATGAAATAATTAACAACAAAATACCACCCTCAGTGAGGAAAAACATTTGAACATGGTAATATCCTACTAGGGGAGAAGTTGGTTAAAAAAAAAAATACTTGCACACTTTTGTTGGAAACATAAATGGTTGCAGCCTTTCTGCAAAGCAGTCTGACAATAGTTGTTAAGTAAAAAAAGAAATGAATGTCCTTCAACCTAGGAATCTAGCTGCCAAAAATAAATACATGGGTGGGTTAAATACTTTTTTAAGTCAACTGTAGCAATGTTCATAGTGACAAAAAGCAAAAGAGAGAGAGAAAAAGAAATGTCCATCAAAATAGAACTATTTGAAAGGTGATGGAAATTAAGGAAGGCATTTGTCATGATAAGCACAGGGTGATGTAAGGAACTGTTTAATTACTATATTGTACACTGGAAACTTATAGCACTATATATTATCTAACTGGAATTAAAATACAGACTTTTTAAAAAGAATACTAAGCAGCCAAAAAAAAACTATTTGGATAAATTTTTGTAAATGTATGCAATGAAATATTACAGTCATTAAAAAGAATGAGTTGCATAGCAGCTTTCTATATAATAGCTCCAAACTGGAAACAGCCCAGGTGTTGGCCAACAAGAGAATGAGCAAATTAAGGGTGGCATATTCATAAAATGGACCACTGTTCCAAAAACTCAAGAAGAGGAAGGGGTGAACAAACTACTGTAACAGTCTGGATGAATTTCAAAAACATCATGCTGTGTGAAAGAAGCATTACAAAAGAGTACATGTTGTAAAATTCCATGTGTGTGTGTGTGTGTGTGTGTGTGTGTGTGTGTGTGTGTGCTCTTTAGAGTAGGCAAAACTAATCTATGGTGGGAAAAATAAGAACACAGGTTGTCTCTGGGAATTGATCGGGAAGGGATGTGGAATACATAGGTGTATGCCTTTGTCAAAACTCATCATATGACACACTCAAGGTTAGTGGGTTCAATTGTGTATAAATTATGCCTCAAAAAAAAATTACTGAACACTGGCTAATGGCATGGATACAAAATATTTAGGGGGATCTATACTGATGTCTGCAGCTTACTTTGAAGTATCTTAAAAAATAAAATAAGATGAAATGATGGACAGTTAGAAGTAATGGAAAATGGAGGTTAACTACTGGAAGGTTAATGGTAGAATCCATGTAGTGGGCACAAGGTTGTTGTGTTTAAAATTCTTACCACTTTTCTTTGTGTTAAGATGTTCCATTAATCAATATGGGGTTGGAAGAATGAGTTAGATCTATACCAAATGGCTGAAGGGATTGCTACAGGGAGACAAGCAAGCTGTAGCAAAAGTGTACATAATAAGGTTCTATTTTAGTAAAATAAACAATGGCAAAAATACATTTCTGTGTATCTACTGAAACTATATGCTGTGTATAGTTATAAGGACATGAAGACAATTATATAAAGATGCTCAGTTCCTCAGGGACACAAGCGGGGAATGAGAGGTCAGTTCATGGTGAGAACAAAATAGAAACAGGGGGAATATTTCTGTATACAAAGAGAGACAAAGATGGTCACCAACACAATGTTGTTAGATCAAGGTGGTAGAACTCCAGACGATTTTAATTACTATCCTTACAATTTTCTATAGGGTTTAAAAAATCTTTTCTACACTGATCAATTATTATGTGTGCAATTTAAAAGCTATTTTTATTTTAGAAAACCATAAAACCAAACAAAACAAGAGAGCAAGAGAGACACAGATGAGAATTTTTATATCTTAATTCTTTTTTTTTTTTAACGTTTATTTTTGAGACAGAGAGAGACAGAGCATGAACAGGGGAGGGGCAGAGAGAGAGGGAGACACAGAATCTGAAACAGGCTCCAGGCTCTGAGCTGTCAGCACAGAGCCCGACGCGGGGCTTGAACCCACTGACCGTGAGATCATGACCTGAGACAAAGTCAGACGCTTAACCGACTGAGCTACCCAGGCGCCCCATACCCTAATTCTTAAATGGACCCCCAAATCACTTCAGCCTCAGGCCCCCAAGAAACCCTAGACAGTTCCTGCCTACAGGACGCAAACAAGTTTATCCTCTGCTCTCAGCTCTGAGGCCAGAACCAGCACAAATTGCACAGGATGAGGTACCACCAAGCTTTGTTCTCTGTGGTCTCCAACCTGCCAGAATGCAGACGGCCAGGAAGACTCCAGAAAGCTTGCTCTTGCGGCCTCTCCAAGGGCATCTAAAAGTCCCAACAGTCCTCAGAATTGGCAGCAGCATTCCGAGGGGCTTGTTCTGCAGACCTGGCCTGTGCGTGGTCACACCTAAGGCCTCTGCAGTGCTCACTGTCCCCGGCTCATCAGAGGGTCATCGCAGCCAGGAGACTGTGCACAAATGCGGGCCCAGGAAGGACAGTTCTTTGAAGGAAGGCTGTGGGGTTCGGGCATGGGGTTTTGCTGTCACCCATAGGCCCAGGGTCAGGGGACAAGCATTCCAGGTGGGCCACTGAGAGGAGAGGCCTCCACAGAGGGTACTTAACAGACCTGCACTGAAGAAAGCACCCCTTTCCACCCCCCAGAATCCTTCCAGGAAAGAGCAGGATCAGCAACGCCGGTGCTCTCAACCCTCAGGTCAATCACTTGCCCTAGGGCATCAGGCCTGGTAGAGAAGGCTAGAGAGTGGACCTTGAGAAGCCCAGGGAAGCTTTCCAGGGCTTCAGTTTTCTAGAATCTCCACCAATGGCAGGTGTCCTCCACATAAGTGAGACTCCAAGGAGCCCAGCAACTGCTCTCCTTCCCTCCCAAAAGAAAGGGTCACAGAAATGCTGTAGGCATCTTTAGTTAGAAGAATGCTCCTTGCTTTCATACTTTCTGCCTCTTTGTGAATTCCTAGCCCCTCTAATATGCCCTAGAAGGTTCAGGAATGGTGAGTGAAGCAGCAGCTGAGGGGCAAAGTTCAAGCAGGTGGCATTCTCAGAGTGGCACGCCTCCCGTTTCACTCTCTTCCTGGCAACAGATAAATACATCAATGTGGATTTGGGGACGCAGTCAACGTTAAGTACCTTTGCCAACAAAGTTCTTTATGCCCAGGCGACACCCTAAAACACATGTCACTGTGACAACTGGCCTTGAAATGGCTTTGCTTTGGCATCATTCTATAAACACCTTTCACCAGCACAATCTGAGTGCCAGTTTTCCCTGGTTCAATCAGCCCAACACTTAAAATAAATGTCTCAAATGACACTTATAAAATGGAAGTGAAACCTGACTACCCAGAGTAGTTAAGCTGTTCATCTTGCTGTGCTGTGTGGCATAAAGGTTAAGACCCCACCTTCAGGATGCAGATTGCTAGATCTTGTTATCTGCTTAACCTTGGGCAAGTGACTTACCTAAGCCTCATCCACAAAATGGGAGATAAATGACAGAGTAAGCCTCAGGGGGTGGTTGAGAGGCTTAGGCGAGGTAATACAAATAATGACTGAAAATTAGAGAGGAATCAACCAATGTTAACACTTTTATTATTGTTGATTATTTGTATGCATATTTTTTAAACTTTTTTGTCATTTTTCTAATATGTAAACTGGCTATCAGTGCTTCTACCTCCAATTAATTTCTGTCAGAAGATGATGGAGTTGTTTGAAGTCCTTTGGCCCATTGGATGGGATATTCTTAGATATGATAGAAAAATAATGAAAAATAAATTAAAGAATGTAACGCACAACATAGGTTTTCACAGAAAATATAATTTCTTAACAAGAAAATGGTATTTGTAGAACTTAGGGGTTTTTTATTGCAATTTAGTTTTTAACTATACCAGGTAAGAGGAATTACAAAAGGGGGAAAAAAAAAAAAAACTTTGGAAGCATGAGTTGCATTCCTTTGTCACTAATTAACTGTTCCGCTTATCTAAACATGCTCTTGCCTTTGAACCTGCACCATTATCTGGCCCTCGTTGTTGAAGACCTGACCCCATGTGTTCTCAGCTTCCACTGCAGCTGTGTGGAATGCTCAGTCCCAGCAGGGACCACATCTTATTCCATTCTATCTCCAAAGTCAGTGACACAGTAAATGTTTGTAAAATTTAAGCTAAAAAAATGGCTAAATGGGTGATGGGTATTAAGGAGGACATTTGTGTTGAGCACTGGGTTATATATAAGTGATGAATCATTAAATTCTACTCCTGAAAACAGTATTACACTATATGTTAAATAACTAAAATTTAAATAAAAATCTGAAGATAAATACATACATACATACATACATACATACATACATACATATGTACATACATAACCCTTGTTATCCTTATTTATTTTCCCCCAGCCATCTGGAACTCTGAGCTTCTGAAACACCCTCTCCAATGTAACATCCCTCTGTGAGTTACTCACACTTAAGGAACTAACTTCACCATCTGGCTTCAAAAGGAGCTGTTTAAGGGACTAGAACTTTTCTCTTACAGTATTGAAAACTCTACACCACATAATGTTCTCTGATAGGATGTTTTAAACATGGGTATTATCAGAGCCTACAAAGCAGGGCAAGAAATCTTTGAAAGGGCCAGAACTTACAACAAGCTCATCACAGGGAGGTAGAGAGGAGTTGCGGGGGGTGAGGAGGGGAGAGGCACATACGTGCCCCTTGGCAGGTTTTAGGGTTGAGTTTCAGTGCCACAATTCTCACACCTACAACAATAATTGGTGACAGCCTCAATCCTAAACCTATCTGGATCCTAGGAAGATTCTAAAGATGGACTCAGACATGGGGACCATAACCCGATCCCATCACTATAACCTAGATACATGGGGACCAAGGAATAAGTCTACTTATCAAGTCTGATATATGTCACATCTGCCACCTCAAGTGTGGCTTGGCCTCCAGTAACAGACTATTGACCTCAGTCTACATATTAAGTCAGAAATCCTAAACATATCCTTTACATTTAATGAATATCTACCCAACCATTTGTGCATGATGTAATAACAGAGAAAAATAGTTATTTTCATTGAAAAGATTTATGATGTGCAAATGTACATTGTACTGGGAAATTTGTAATGTAGCTTTATATAATCTCTGCAAACACTCAGGGAAACATTATTGTCGAAATAAAGAACTAGAAAGTGGTGGAGCTGAAATTCAAACTCAGCTTTATCTGAATCCAATATTCATGTTCTTTTTATTACATGACATGGACTCTCAGCTCAACTATTCCTGTGCATGGCACATTTGTCTTTGTACTTGTATTTTAACCTCCAAAGGGACAGGATTGTGTCTTAAGTTGAATAGTAAGTACTCTTTGCAGTACCCACACTAGTTTTTAATACAAAGTAGGTTTAGTAAATATATTTCAATTAATGTATGAGTCCATGGCCATCAGTTTCAGTAAAGCAATTTTGATGGAAAGCATGACCTCACAGTACCCATCCTACTTCCTTAAGTATGGGTTCACAGGTGAAAGAGTTTGCTCCATGTAAGAAATGCAATGTTGCACAAATTATGGAAACTGCCATCCAAACCAATTCACTGCTTCAGATGCCTTGTGCAGAGTCACAGTATAGTTCCACTTTCATTGGCTGACCTCAGCACAGGGAGTAGCCTAGAGTAACCACATAATGAGAAGTGTAGCTGATAGCTAGTTACATGCCACAGGGGACTGGGTTGGGCCTGAGTGGTTGGGCCCAAACTTCCTACCCCACTTCAACCAGAGCAATTCCACTACATTTGTCCCCAGCTAAAAGTTAACATTTATTGTGGTGTTACGATGTGCCAGGCACTTGTCCAGGGCTTTGTAAGTATTTCAATTTACCACCTTCCAACAATGCTATGTGATAGGTACAATTGCTCTCATTTTTAAAATGAGAAAACTAGATCTTAGAGAATTTTTGAAATGTGCTTCTCAGAATAAGTAAAGTGGTGAACCTGGGCTTTGAGCCCAAGAGTGTACTCTATATAGCATGTGCAAATAAAATTTCTTTCAATTACATTGAGCCAAGGACTTCTTTTGTGCCACTTAATTCCTTATTATGTTAAATCCTCTGACCAGAAGCCACATATAAGGGCTCATCCATACAATTTCTCCGGCCTTTAAAAATAAATAAATAAATATGGGCAGACAATGCATACTAAATATTATAACATTACCTAAAGAATATTTAATTATTTGGAAAGACATTACAGTATATATTTTTAATACTTCTATGGAATTTACGGAACAGTGTTGGGAATAGGACATTATTATGGAGCTATATTGGAGGCAGGAAAGAGTAGTGGTTCTTAATGGGGAGAGGGAGGAAGATTTAGTCCCCACCCACCCACCCAGGGATAGGCATTTGGCAATGTCTGGGGACAATTTTGGTTGTCATCACTGAGGAAGGGGGTGCTACTGGCATCTAGTGGATAGTGGCCATGATACTTCTAAGCATCTTGCAATGCATAGGACAGTCTTCCATAACAAAGGATTATCCAGTCTAAAATGTCAATAGTGTCAAGGTTGAGAATCCCTGAGAGAGACAGAGATGTAGGTGGGTCATTCCATAGGTAAGCAATTAAGTAGGTAGCTAGGTAGGTAAGTGGATGGATACATGGATGGTTAGATAAGACTGTGCCCTAGAAGTTACATTTGAATCAAAAGGCTGACTCAAAGTATCATGATTATCCTTCCAGTTTGGGGATGATCTTGTCTTCTGACATCATTCAAATTTAATGTCTTTCTAAGCATGTAATAATATTATCAGTAATATTTAGAAACAACTTATCAGTCATCCTATGGAGTAATGTGGAATCTTACAGAATTGACAAGTACTTATCATCATCCAAGATGTATAGTTATGTGAGAATAGAGGAAAAAGAAAATATAAAATGTTATTTAAAGCGTCTGAAACTATTTAATTAGAAAAGTAATGATGCTATTCACGGAAATAAAGGAGTTGGAAAATAAGACCAATTGTGTTATAGTGGCTTTGGACATTTTGAGTTTGAGATGACCATGGTATATCCAAACAAAGATGCTTGGGAAACAATTCAAAACATGGGACTGAAACAGAATAGTTCTAAGATGAGAGTCTCAGCTTTGAAGTAATAGCTGAAGTCATGAGACAAGAAAATTGTTTACTGGGGGCAAGAAAGTGGCAACACTGATGGGAACACTGGCTTTGGAGAGCATCCCTAGGGAAGAACCAAGAGGAAAGGAAGTCACTAAAGGATTAGAGGATCAAGAAGCTTTGATGTCACAAAGGCTCAGGGAGGAGAGATTTTAAAAAACAGGGTATGGTCATCAGTACCAAATGCTACAAGGAGTTCAAGAGAAAAAAAAAAGGTGGAGGAAAGATCAGATATTTTGAAATATCAGAGGAACAACAGATACAGATAATTAAGGAATAGGTAATTTTTAAAATGGAGACATTCTAGGTAGACCAATTGTTTCATAAGTGTAACAGTGCTGGGAAGCCAATTTGGATGATATTCTTTCCCTAAAATGTAAGCTATTTAAATGTGTTTTTTAAAAAGGTTGGGGAGACTCTTAAATATGGGGAACAAACAGAGGGTTGCTGGAGGGGTTGTGGGAGGGGGAATGGGCTAAATGGGTAAGGGGCATTAAGAAACCTACTTCTGAAATCATTGTTGCACTATATGCTAACTAACTTGGATGTAAATTTAAAAAATAAATTAAATTTAAAAAATTAAAATAAAAAAGATAATAAAAAAATAAAAAGGCAGGGGAGGGTGTAGTCTATAAAAAGTAATCTCAATTGAATAAATTGTTCTTCTATGAATAGAAGGAGAAAGAAAAGAATGATTATAACTATTTGAAATGTTAAACTAACAAGGAAACTTTACCAAATATACATTAGCCAAAAATGATCAAATACCTAAAACAATCAAAAATTTTTGGGTCTATTTCCAATTACCAAAAAAAAATGTTGTAAAGATAACTGGACCAAAGAAAGCTATCTCAGTGTGTATTATATTAACATCTGTAAAAGTTGTTCCTATTTTCCTATTCAGATTAGATTTTACAGCTTCCAGGAGAAACTTACGCAAGATGTTTGGCATGAGCTTGCCAATCAATGCTTATATGTTAAAAGCAAGAGTAATGTATTAGCTTAGTAAATTTGCTTTAATTCCAAGGGGGAAATGGTAGCACTGACCTGAAATGGTTCCAGTGCATGATAATCTATATAAAACAAAAGTGATGCAATATAATGACTATTGGTGATAAGAATAGCAGAGTAACTTGTTTGCTGCTTGGCAAGACATGGCCCTAAGTTCAATTACATAAACATCCTTTGTAAAACTTGTTACAGAGTCAGGAAACACAAATCCAACTACTGTAATTACAAAAGAATTTTCCACATTCTTAGCAAAATCCAGAAATCTAGGTCAAGGATAGTTGTCATCCAGATTTAACTTAAAATAAAACTATATCTATTCATTTTTTGATACCCACATTAAATAAACATTAAATTAAATTAAGTTAAAATTAAATTAGCTTAATGTACTTTATTTTCCTTATAATTTTATAGCTATCTTAAAATTCACAGTATAATATATGACTAAAACATGAGGACACATAGCAAAAGGAAACACACGCTTACATTTTTTGGGGCACCTAGGTGGCTCAGTTGGTTAAGCGTCTGACTCTTGGTTTTGGCTCAGATCATGGTCTCACAGTTCATGAGTTTGAGCCCCATGTCAGGCTCTGCAGAGCCTGCTTGGGATTGTCTCTCTCTTGCTCTCTTTCTGCCCCTCCCCAGCACACGCTGTCTCTGTCTCTCTCAAAATAGATACGTAAACTTAAAAAAAAAAAAAAAAGCTTACATTTTAAAAGGCACAGCTTCTTTGGGTGGGGGGAACATGTATAGAAGATAGAATATATGTTTGAGAGAAAAATGAGGACTTGGAGATCATATAATTCAAACTCCACCTCTACCAGTTTGTATAAGATTAGCAAACTAAGGCAAACATTAGTGAACTGCCTAAAACATTCCTTTAGCTCTGATTTTAAAAGGAACTAGAACCAAATTTTATTTTATCTTCAATATAATTGTATTTCCATTCCTGAAAGTTATCTCTATCGGTGGCATAGATTTGGTCAATAATAGTAATAATATAAATACATACATACATACATACATACATACATACATACATACAACAGCAATAATAAATCTTGTTCTTTGCCCTAAGTCATTTTTAGTAAAAATAGTGATCATTTTCAAAACTCTTGATTTCTTTTGTGAGCTCTTCAGAGTAAGAATAAGCTAATTGCCCTCATTCAGCTTCCACTAATGGAGATAGAGAAAAGGGCTTCCTGATTCCTAAGTGCTCTGCTGGAGGCCCGGCTGAAGATGAGAGACAGAAAGTAGTAAATTTCCTTCCCAACCTCTGGCCTACAAAGCAAAGTGAGCTAGTTGCAGGGAATATGGGATTACGGGGCTTGATTTGGTTGAAATCCCAAGCACAATGGCCATGATACAGAACTTTGAAGAATCAGGCTAGCAGTGGGATTGACCACAGGGGTCAAGGTACGCTCAGCAAAGAGATTTATCAATTCTATTTGATTTGTAAACTGAACATACATATCAGGGGAAGTCCCCATCAGGAGAGTCTCAAGGCAAAGGGAGTAGCTTCACTTTGTCACACCTTTCCTTTAAAAAGGCCTGATAGTTTTCCAGTTTTCAGTGGGAGTGCCATCAAAGAGTATGTGCTTCACATGAAGCAACACTACTAGAATCAGTTACATAACAAACCTTGACTTGAACCCCAGCAAGATACCAAAAGCATCAGACCTCTGCTCTCACTGTATCAGATGGCATCACCACTGAATAATACCCTAAAACCACAAAACATTTTATTTCCTTTCACACAGGATTCTACTCTTTGGGGCTTGAATACCAAATGACAGTGACTTCCAACATATAGAATGACAGTCTTTCTTTTTTTTTTCAATCAAGTAATTAAAGATAAATGGTATTCTCTATCATGCTCAAATTGTCTTATCACTTTAGCAAAATTATAAAAACCTTTTTGTTAAAGTGACTAACAGTGAGTGCTCTAAGATTGGCCTCTACCATGTGATCATATGATGCTGTGTTTTGTCAACTCTGTCATGCAGAAAAGGGTCCTTAAAAAAAACAAGAAGAAAACCTACAAAATATGCAAATTACACTGTATTTAAACTTTTAGACTTATAACATTTATTAACATAGAAACAAGTTATGTGTTTTCAAACTGACTCACCTTATCAATTGATTTATAGTCCTTAAAATAGATCAATTATCAATAAATAAAGGGCAGCATTGGAAAGGAAAATGGGAGGAATATGCTGAATTATCAAATATATTTGATGTAAAAACTACTTCTTGTACTTAAGAAAATGCATCAAGTTGAACAAGCCAATTCTATCAGTGCTTTATTAAATAAATCTATGCAGTGAAAATGTTTTAATGAATGGAGAAGAGTTATAATCACTTTATAAATTACTGTGAGTCAAATGGTTACTTCCAAAGCAGAATTTCTCAAACTGGGTCCCAAGGGAAAGTAGAGATATGTATAGGTGTTTGGAGGTAAACAAAGTTTCCATAGTTAGGTAACACATTCTGTGTACTTCTCCCAGAGATTTCCAAGACACATTAATGTATCAAGAGTCTATTTGACCACAGAATCATGTGTCCCTGAAATTCCTACTAAAACTCCAGTGGGTCTCAGTTTCCCTGGACACTAGATGTGAAACATTATTCTGAAGTCTCTAAAAACAATCCATTCTATAAGCAGTTTGAAGAGTTCACCTTTTCAGTAATGGTTTGCTTGGTAAAATCTTTCCTCAAGGATTTCTGCTCAAGTATGTGTTAAACATCAAAGGTTAGAGTTAGCAAGGTTTGAACCAATGAAGGTTTAAGGACATAGGTATACCACTACAGAAGTGGTGAGGAAATCCCCATATTGGCATACTTCTCTGAACACACCTCATAACCTTTCTTATCTATGCCCACCCCTCCAGCAAACATCTACACATGGCCACTGGTAAGACTGTGAACTTCCTGATGCTTGACTTAGTGCTCTATCCTCCCATCCTCCCTCATTTCTACACCTTAAACCATGTCGTTCTCCCACTTGAAACATATAGTTGGTCCCTGCTTTTCAAAAATCTCCTTTTGAAAAGAATCTGACATAGAAATCTATGACTCAATTATCCAGTAAAACTTTAAATGCTACCTCTCCTAAAGATATTCATATTTAATAGCAAATAAGTCCATCCCTGGTTAAAGAACACATAAAATTCTAAACTAAAAGGAACATTAGAGATGAAGCTAATGGCTCAAGATCACACAACTAAGTAGAAATAACATCAGACAAACATCATCAAAGTCTCTAACTTAAGACTGACTCTAAAAGACTCCATGATAGTGTTACTTCCAAACCTGTGGAAACTGAAATCCTTTGATCAGCTTTTCTCTTTGTACATATGTGGGGAGAGAACAGAAATTCTAGACCTCATAGTCATCCAACAAGTACCCACTCTGTTTTTGTCACTGTTCCAGACACCAGGGACATATTGTAAACATAAGAAATGAATTCCCTGCCCTGTAGACCCGATATTCTACTGGTGAAAACAGAATAATGAGCAAACATGTAAAATACATATAAAATGTAATGTCAGGTGGAGGGGCGCCTGGGTGGCTCAGTCAATTAAGCGTCCAACTTTGGTTCAGGTCATGGTCTTGCCATTTGTGAGTTCGAGCCCCATGTCAGGCTCTGTGTTGACAGCTCAGAGCCTGGAGCCTGCTTCAGATTCTGTGTCTCCCTCTCTCTCTGTCCCTCCCCCCTCATGCTCTGTCTCTCTCTCTCTCTCTCTGTCAAAAATAAATAAACATTAAAAATATTAAAATATAATGTCAGGTGGAGATCAATGCTATGCAGAAGATAAAGCAAGATAAAGGGAGTGGTGAAGGGCATTCTTTTAGATGCAATGGTCAACAAGGTTTCCCTGAGAAGGTGAAATTTGGTAAAGTTCTGGATTATACAAAGAAGTACATGGAAAGGCCCAGGAAAAAAATCTCCCAGGCAAAGGGAACAGTGAGGGTAAAGGAGTTAAGGCCAGAACCAGATGGGTGACCTCCATAAAAGGTAAGTGTCTAATGAGGAAGCAGGATTTGAGCCTGCAGGGCTTGTGAGTCATGATTGGAAATCTATACTTGATTCTGAGGATGATGGGAACTCCTGGAGGAGTCTGGTCAGAAGAGTGACCTGACTTTAATGTGCATTTTTTGAAGGTCTCTCTGATGCCAGTATGAAGAAATCAGACTGGGAGACTGTGTGGGAACAGAGTGGAATAACAAGATCAGTCAGCAGACCATTGCAGTAAAACAGAATAGAGATGATGTCTGCCTGGACCTGGGAAAAGGGGGGAGGGAAGGAAAGGAGACTGAATTTCAGAGATGCTTTCAAGGTAGGGGTCGATGGGATTTAGTCTACATTAAGCATGGAGGGGGAGGAAAATAAAGGAATCAAGGATTAATCATATGTCAGAGCAACTGGTGCTAATCCCTGAGATGAGAAGAATGGGGGACAGAGGCTAGGGTGAGGTGACAGGAGTACAAAGTTCTAGTTTAAGCATTTTAAAACTTGAGGCACCTCATACAATGTCTGTGTAGAGAAGTTATGTAAACAGTGTGGTACACAGTCTAGAACTGGGGGGAGAACCATATGGAAAGCAACAGAGGGCATTTGATTCAATCAATGGCATTTCAGGCTATATGAGACCTCCTAGGGAACAAAGGAAAGTAGCACAGAGAAGAGAGCCAAGGCCTGTGTCTTGGACATGCTAGATTTATAGAGTGGAAAGAGAAAGGGTACCAGCCAAGGAGACTGACAGGAAGCTATCCATGGAACCAAAAGTAAAAAGAAAAAAGGAAAAAAAGAAACAAACAACAACAAAGCAAGTTGCATGTTCCAGAAGCCAAGGAAGGAAGAAGAAAGTGAACAATATCAATTATGTCAACTGCTATTGAATAACAGAATAAGATAGGACTGGGGACTGGACATTTGACTGGGCAATATGGAATTCACTGAGGAATATGTTAGGAATAGGAGAAGTAAAAATAGTCCACACAACTGTTTGTAAATTTTTCTGTGAAAAGGGAGAGAGAAATAAGGCAGCCCCTGGCATGGGGGGTGAGTCAGGAAAATTTGGGGGGTTTTTTGTTTGTTTGTTTGTTTTGTTTTCTTTTGGTTTTTAATGGAAAAAAAGTCTTGGGATGACACAAAAGGAGAGGGGAAATTAATGACGGGGGAAAAAGAGGGCTCAACTGCAGGTATAAGCTCTTTAAGAATGTGAGAATAGAAAGGACCCAGCACACAATAAGGGGATCATCATGAGAAAGACACAGAGATGTTCATCCATAGTAAGGAGAAGGAAAGTACAGTATCTACACACAGGTACAGGCAGTGAGCTACTTTTAATTTTATGGATTCTATTTTCTCAGTCATGTAAGAAACCAGATCACCAGCTGAGAATGAGGATAAAGAGAGACACTGTAATTTAGGGGAAGGAAAGCATGAATCAGACATCTCAGAAGCAGGAAATCAGGCACTCACTTGAGAGCTTTGGACATAAATGGAAGCAAATTTGTTCTGTTCCTTGGATACAAGGTGGAGTAGGGCAAGCTTGGAGTTAATCAGAGTTTTGCCAGGAACATTGAAAGTTCATAAAAAGAAGTATGAGTGGTACACAATGGGATCTAAGCCAGCATGGAAGTGAGGTTGTGCACACATCAGTGTCAGGGAACCAGGGTGGGGGAGAATGATGAGTGGGGTGACAGAGGAAGAGGGCTGTGAAGATGACAGTGGCAGTGGCAAGGACAAAGTCATTGATGATGACACATCTAGGGAACTACCCTGAAAATAGATGGCTGAAATGAGGTGGATGGAGAGGCTGATAGAAGTAAAACCATCCAAGTATGGAGAGGCCAAAGTGTTGGAGAATCATCCACATAGACTTGAAATTGCCACAGGTGGAGATGTGAAGAAGAAATTCAGCCAGCCATATCAATCTTCGGGGAATAGCCAGAGACAAACCAGGAATCCTGAGAACATAGAGAATGGTACTGAGAATGTGTATTATGTTAAGTAAAATTAGTCAGTCAGAGAAAGACAAGTATCATATCATATGATTTCACTTGTATGAGGAATTTAGGATACAAAACAGATTAACATAAGGGAAAAGAAGCAAAAATAATATAAAAACATGGAGGGGGACAAAACATAAAGACTCAAATATGGAGAAAAAATAGGGTTGCTGGAGGGGTTGTGGGAGGAGGGATGGTTTAAATGGGTAAGGGGCATTAAGGAATCTACTCCTGAAATTATTGTTGCACCATATGCTAACTTGGATGTTAACTAAACAATAAATAAATAAATGCATAGATACATAAATACATAAATACATAAATAAAAAAAGAACGTGTAGTTACAAGGAGATTGGGAATTTTAGGGCAAACAGGAGACATGGTGAGGAAGCAGTAAGGAGGAGCAAGGTAAGCATTTACCTGCAACTCCAGGCCTAATGCTGTATGCGGTTGAAGGGAAAACACAGCCACTATTTGAGCAGTGTAGGATAAGCAATGTCCCTGTGGACCTGCAGGCTTCAGGTAGAGCAAAAAGTGAATTAATAATGGAACCAGAAGTTTTAGAGCGCAACAGAGGAAATTTTCTCAAAGTCATATGCCCGGGGTTTCTCAATCTGAACACTATTGACATTTGAGGCCAGATAATTCTATATTGTGAAGGCTGTTCTGTGCATTATAAGATGTTAAGCAACATTTCAAGACCTCTATCCACTAGATGCCAGTATCACACGCGCGCACACACATACACACACACACACAAATTTGACAACCAAAAATATTGCCAAATGTCCTCTGAGAGACACAATCACCCCATTTGGGAACCTCTGACCTAATGACCCTGGTGACATTCCCCTTTAACCCTATTAGGTACCTAAGCTGAGCCATGGGAGAGGAAAAAAAGTACATCCTTGTGAAGGACTACCTTCTTCCAAGAACATACATCAAATTTTCCTGTATTACCTTATTACTGTATTCAAGTATTACCCCTGTTTCAGAAGCAACTTAAAGAAGACTACCTAAAGAAACCACTATTTGTTCCACATTTTCTACTGGCCCTAAACACTATGGTAGAATTGGTTCACTGTAGATCTCTCTAGTATATTCAGTACTTACAGCTAAAATTTCCAGGATGCAAACATAAGCCAGAGAATTACTATACAGTTCTCTGCAGGGTCATATGAAAGCCTGACACTGGGTTTTCCAGAAAAGACTAGCCTTATCCCTAAAATTACTCTGCAGATTCTGCATGGAACAGTATAACTCACTACCACATTCGGTGAACTTGTGTGAATAAATGACAGTAGGACAAGCACACAGATCTTTGCAAACAGTATACTCCTGAGCCATAGGATGGCAGAGTGCCTGATGGTTGCACCACTACAGTACCATCATTGTGTAACCTGGCTCTCCCTGTGTCAGGGAACTAGTCCAATCCAGAATCGCTGATTTCCAAATAACAATGTAATCACCTGTAATCTATGTGTTTAAAAAAGGAGAAACCACACACATACAAACACAAACACACACCATTTCCTTGAAGTAACCAGAATGACAACCTCTAAAACAAATAGTCTCCTTTGGGAAGATCATTTCACCAAGGTTAACCATTGATGGGCTGGGGTGATTGATCCCATTGTACACTGGGTGCACACACTCAAAGCTAAGAATTAAAACCCCATCAACAATTCGTCTAAGAGATTGATCTCCTCAGGACCTGCTCAAAAAAGAACAGATTCCTCAGAGTGCTGTAGTCTAGTGGTGGGAACATATGGGTGGGTGACCTACATTTATGGAGAAACTGTACTTCTGCCCTTCTCAATGCTCAAAATTCATTCTGTCCTCAGGATTTCATTTGAATTCACACTTCTGACTGAGGATCAAAGCCCACAAAAAACATATCAAATGGACTTAGATATTCAGTAAATGCATCTCTCCCTGTCTTGCACCTTTATCTGCTGGTTAGTTGGATGGTCACTGAGACCCAATCTTACAGAGGCTGGGCAAGAAAAAATGACTATGAAACCAAAGAGATCTACTGCACCATTAATGAGCCACTCTTCAAAGAGGAGCATGGGAGGTGGATTGCCAGCTGAAGCAAGGTCTGGGAGGCTCTGTGACCTTTACATAGCTGTGCTCTCCAGTCTTCCATAATTCCAGCTGGCTAATAGTTTTCTACATATTTCCAGTCTGGAATCTCCCAACTTTCTCAAGGAGGGCATAGCACTGTGGGCAAAAATTGTAGGGCACTGAAAGCATTTTTTGCATCATTGCCCCCTTTTTATTTTTTTAAGTTTATTTATTTTAAGAGAGGAAGGGGGAGGGGCATAGAGAGAGAGAATCCCAAGCAGGCCCCATGCTGTCAGCACAGAGTCCAACGTGGGGCTCAATCCCCATGAACTATGAGATCATAATCTGAGCTGACATCAAAAGTCAGATGCTTAACCAACTGAGCCAGCCAGGTACCCCTTGCATCATCCCCCCTTTCATAAGGCATACTTTCCAGATGAACCCACTAGCAATGCTTGGCCAAACACTTTGTTCCTTTGCAAGGCCTTAAGATGGGGAGGAGTGCCCCTCAGCTGACTTTACTCAGCTTTACTTTACTTATTCTGAGCAACCCTGTCCTGTCTTACTTCCTTTCCCTGTGTGGAAACTGGGAGGTTGGAAAAGACAAAATTCTTCTAAAAATAATCACTGTAAGCAAAAAGAAGAACTTTTAAATCTGAAACAAGAATTAACCTGAAGGAAGCTAATTTGATCAGAGAGCAATGTGTTCGTGCAGAATTCCCAGGATACTTGAAAATGAAACTGGTTTCCCTGAGCTGGTCACCAGATTAGGAACAAGGGTATTTCTTCTTCCACTCATTCCTTCAGTTAAACAATTTATCAACATGCATTTGTTGGCACCTGCTATGAATCCAGCTCTGTGCCATGGATTTAAAATAGGAGATAAATGGGACATTTATTCTTTTAACAAGACTTGAGTGTCTACTGTGTGTCAGGCCCTAAATCTACAAAGGCTAATGAGACTCAGTCCCCGCTGATAGGGAACTCAGTCTAATAGGAATGGTACATAGGTAGACCAGTTTCTCAACCTCAGCACATTTGGCATTTGGGGCCAGATCACCCTTTGTTGTGGGGCTGCCCTGTGTGTCGCAAGATGTTTTGCCACACCTCTAACTGCTACCACTAGAGCACCTTCCCGCCCAAGTTGTGACAACCAAAAATGTCTCCAGATATTGCCAAATGTTTTCTGGAGAACTAAATAGCTGCCCCTAGCCCCCTTTGACAACCACTGACATAGACAAATATTTGCAATATAGTCTAATAAATTTTGGGGTGACTGAGTGGCTCAGTCATTTAAACATTCAACTCTTGATTTTGGCTCAGGTCATGATTTTGCAGTTCATGAGTTTGAGTCCTGCATTAGGCTCTGAGCTGACAGTGTGGAGCCTACTTGGTATTCTCTTTCTCTCTCTCTCTCTCTCTCCCTCTCTGCTCCCCTCCCCCACCCTCGCTCTCTTTTTCTCTCTCTTTCACAAAATAAATAAATAAACATCAAAAAATAATAAATAAATAAATTTAGTCAATAAATAAATTAGTCATATACAAACTGTGGTTGTCACACAAAAGAAAACCTAAACATGATTGTCTAAGAATGGACTAAGAGGAGATGATGTGGAACATGGCCTTGAAAAGAAAGTAGGAATTCAATGGGTAGACAGGAAAGCCTAGGGGCAGGGTGGTGCCATTCAGGCAAAAAACAAAAACAAAGACAAAAAACAGTGTGCATAAAAGTAAAAAAGCAAAAAAAACAGTAAGCACAGGTAAAGTATAAGAGATGGTCAGTCTAAGAGGCAGCTGGATGGAAAAGCAGCAGCCAGATTACTGAAGGCCTTACCAACCACAGAAAACAGTCTGACCTCCTTTCGGCTGCAAAAGATGGATATGGATGGAATGTTTTAAGCAGGGCTATAAATGAAGAAAGTTAATGGGGTTTTTGTTGTTGTTGTTGTTGTTGTTGTTGTTTTAATCTCACTGACAGACATTGCCATTGCTCTAAGGAAAATTGAAATCTAGTATGGAAAAGAGAAACGTTACAAACCATGTAGCCACATCCCATACAGATACAATAAATAAAATAGTACAGAATAATCATCATTAGTGTGCTAAAAAAAATTAGCAACTCATCTTATGTATAATATTAATGTTATTGTTTGTATTATTGCTTTTTTTTTTTTAATTTTTTTTTTCAACGTTTATTTATTTTTGGGACAGAGAGAGACAGAGCATGAACGGGGGAGGGGCAGAGAGAGAGGGAGACACAGAATCGGAAACAGGCTCCAGGCTCCGAGCCATCAGCCCAGAGCCCGATGCGGGGCTCGAACTCACGGACCGCGAGATCGTGACCTGGCTGAAGTCGGGCGCTTAACCGACTGCGCCACCCAGGCGCCCCATTGCTTTTGTTTTTAATAAAGCAGCTGCTTGTTCTTTCACCATCAGTCTGTGAATTTTTTAGTCAGAGACAGATGTCAGTTTCTCTCTATGTCCTAATACCTAGTAAAAAGCCTGGCATGTTGCAAAGTCTCAGTAAATATCATTAGATGAATGATGTTCTAAACTAAGGATCAGCAAACTTTTGTAAAGAGCCAACTAGTGAATATCTTTGGCTTTGCGGACCACGTGGGTCTGTGTCCCAACAACTCAGTTATGCCTTGTTGTGTAAATGTAGCCACAGATTGTGTACTAATGAATGACCAAGACCCTGTTCCAATAAAACTTTATTTATAAAAGCAGACGGTAGGCTAGATTTAGCCTGAGGGCTATGGTTTGCTAACTTCTGCGCAGACAAAAGTAGTCTTGATGTGTAAAAGAGGGGCAAATACTCAAGAATATTTTTCCCAAAGTAAACATCCCCACAAATACAGAAAAGACATCCTGACTCCAACTAATTGATCTGCTTTTACAGACACATGTACCCAGTTGCTCTAATAAACTCAAAGTGATAGAGTACTAGAGACAAAAGAGATCTAAATGAATCCGTTTCTTATTGCTAAGAAAAGGAGTTCCTCATAATCCAGAGTGCCTACCTCATAGTGGCTAATTTGCTCTGACACAACATATGTGGGGGAGAAATATCAAACGTAGAGACTTCTAGGTGCAGAATTCTTGTACATCCACTGCCTCATTTTTGTTAGAAGTGATCCAGGGAGATACTCTAGGATTAGAAATAAAGCATTCATTAAGCCAACCTAAAGTGGGATGTTTGGCAATACCATCCTATCTTGCATCACGCCCAGTGCCAGAGGGCTGCAGAGCCAGCAGTGTCTGCACTTAATAAAAGCCAGGGCCACTCAAAAGGGATCCAAAAGATGCCAGGAGGGAAGGAGTGCCTAGTACCTAACTCAGCCATGTACATGTACATAAAGCAAAAAATAATCTATTGAACTTGGATTCATTGATAAGGAGAGCCTAAACACCAGCAGTCTCAACAATGGCATTCCTTTAATAACATTACATCACAAGATTCAACTCAGGAGACTTTTAAGAACCTACTTACTGATAATTTGGCAAAGAAATGTCTCAAAGTACTGTAATTTGGTTCCCAGCACAAAGCTGACTTTCTAACACAATACTAGTTACAAGGTCTGAATCTCTGAAGTACTTAAAGCTCACAGTCTAGCTTCTCTTCCTAGCCTCCCCCCAAGATAAAAACAGTCTTTATATTTCCCCTGTTTTACAAATAAAAAGACAAAGACAAGTGGAGCTGACATGGACAATAGTCCTTCCTAGTTTGTGCAGGGGCCTGATGCATCTCTCTACCAGCTGAGCCTGTCACTGAATGAATTAGGGACATTTTATGGTCAGAGAAATGTGTGTTCTTTATTGATTTAATTTTTGTTGTAATCTTTGGGGTCGTTCCCATTCAAAGGTTCGAAAGTAGCTAGATAGATAAGACAACTTGCAGAAATGGCATTTCCAGTGAAAAACATAATAGGAATATAGGAATCCAGTGTCAAAATTTTCCTCAAAACAGTTCCAAAGTCAGAAAGGCAGTTAGAAAGTGCTATCGAGGTAAAATCCCAGGTGCCTTCCAAAACAGGACAACAATATAAGATGCTATCTTCCCTCTCCTGTCAACAGCTCCTGATTTGTTGAAGCGAACCACCCCTTTCCTTAATGCCTTGGTAAATCCAGGTTAACAAACCAGCACGCCCATCTTACATAAACTGCTTTACTTAAACCTACACGTCCCAAACTTACAGTCAAGTGAGAGATCCTCACTAGAAGCTTAGAACAAGTTAACATGATAATCCACATTTTGATTGAAAAGATTTTTATGTTTAGATGGCAACCTCAAAATGGGATAGAAGTAATAACACAAGAGGGGTGAATGTAGAACTACTATGAACCAGATTGTGAAACCGCCCAATACTTGAGGGGCATTTTAGACTCTGTTCGCAGTATCTACACGAAGAGTTAATATTCTTCATGCACACGGCACTGGTCTCCCACCTTGGAGGAGGGCTGGGAGGGCTGGGAGACTGGGAAGACTCTCTGGGAATAATCCATCCCTGGAGGGCCTGGATGGTTCCAGGTGGTTGGGCTTTGTTCCTAAGTCTGTCTGGATTTGGGCATACTTTTCAGCAGAGGGCATGACACCAACTGACCTTTCTTTTAGGAAAAATGATTGAAGATGTGAATGAGAAAGAGGTTGAAGATAGACTGATGTTGCTTTGTGACCTTATACAACTCTACAGAATACTTTAAATTCTGAAACAGACACAGGAACAAAAGTTGATATTAAATATAAAATTAAAAAGGCAGGGGCACTGGGGTGGCCCAGTCAGTTAAGCATATGACTTAGGTCATGATCTTTTAGTTGGTGAGTTCAAGCTCTGCATCAGGCTCTGGGCTGTCAGCATAGAGCCTGCTTGGGATTCTCTGTCTCCCTGTCTCTCTGCCCTTCCTCCCACCTCTCTCTTTCTCTCTCTCTCTCTCCCTCCTTTCTCAAAATAAATAAACTTCAAAATAAAAATACAAAAAATAAAATAAAGTAAAAAATAAAAAAGGCAACAATTACATACACTGGTGAGTTGTTTCTGCACATAGAAAATAATATGTAAGGTTAGGCCTTGTCTGAACACTGGATCTTAAATGTTTTAATTAAAATATTTTTTATGACTACAAAAGTGGTACATGCCTAGCTAGGATGAGGCTGGTACTGGACTCCAGGCCGAGGTGCAGCATATGGAAGGGCTCAAGAAAAAACAGCACTCAACACCCTCAGAGGTAGAGAACTCCAGGTAAGTGGTATGCTTGCAACAAAATGCTGGAGGCGGGTGTAATAGGACCATGAGGACTGAACCTGCCTTGACTCTCTCTGACAGAGGGGACATTTGCCTGCTACATGAACAGTCCTCACAACAGTTCTTCCGAGTTCACTGACAGTGGTTCTGTGAGCATATCAACACCTGAAATGCAATCAGTGTATTCAGGTCCACATGGTAAACTCACTCAAAGTCACTTGGGGCTTTCTTCATCTCTCTCCATGATGTCTGGGCTGGATTACTTCTCAGTCACCTTGGTTCTCTTCATTTGGGCATGAAGATAGTTCTCCCTGATGGAGAATACAGAGAAGGGTCAAGTAGCTGTCTTCTCCCTACTCTGTCAGCACAACTCTTGCTCCAAGCAGTGGCCTGGCCCCCCTCAATCTTCTCTTTGTTCCAAACCAATAGCTGTTGAAAATACCTTTTTTTATTCAGCTCTTCCTGTTTTGTAAGCCTCACTGCCTTGGGGACTCAGCCTGCTCTTTGGTCTGTGCTTCTTCTTTGCCTTCATCTTTGGGGATATGCATCCTCTTCCAGATTTACAGATTATTTTTCTATCAAAGCCCACCAGAAAATTCTTAGTCCAGTCCCCTTGGATTTCTTCATACCTCAGAGGAGAGCACACATCCTTGGCCATCCAACCAAGTGGCAGGACTTACACAGTCTCTGAGCTGATTCCTCACTTTCCATGCCTCACCACCTTCCCACTTCCTTGAAGGTCAGACTGTCAACATCTGCACCTGGCAAGGCTGTACCCGTTCATCCAAGTCCATTCACTCCATTTGTTGGCTCTATTTGGAGGCATCTGGAACCTCAGTGATCAGAATGGAAGGAGAATCTGGAACTGGAGGCATGTGCAGAAATACATAGAAACTGAGGAGAGGAACTAGGGCACCCACATGCAGTTCAAGCCAGCATCAATGCCCAAGGGGGTGTGGCTGAGTAGGTGAATTATGAGTACAGTAGGTTCTAGGAAATGATATCATCCCAATCAGTTTGAAGGAAGATCTCAGGAACCATTCAAGTAAACAGTTCTGTGTACCATCAGGAAAACCAACAAGAGTTAAGAAAAGTTAGCTTTTATGTAGGGGAGCAAGATGGAGGGCATCTGGGCAGGCCCAAGTTTAAGGATCCAGCTGACACAAACAGGGAGTTATTAAAATCATCAGGATGGGGGAAGGGGAAATTTTCCTGCTACCAGAAATTTAAGTCAAAATTATCTCAATCACCCCATGACTGTGATAGTAAATGCACTCCTAATATTCTTTATCATTTCTATGATTTCCTGAGAAAGTTCTGTCCCACAGATGCCTCAGCCTCTAGAACCTTCATATCCTGGAAGGAGTCACACACATCACAACCTCACACCATGGAGTACCTTCCTCCATTCCCAAAATAACCCATCACTCAGATCATGAACATACACATTCAGTAACCCATGCAGACATTTCTGTGGAGTCACTGAAAGTCACCCCAAGGATTACCTACCTCTCGGCTGCCTTCTTACCCTCTCTCCATCTCCGCTCTCCCTTCAATGTCTCCCCTAGTCTTACCAGGACCCTCTGGAAGTTCCAAATTCTTCTTCCTTGTACAGAGCAGCTTCAAGAGAACCCTTGACTTTGAGTGCTGGTACCACCCAGAACCAGCTCAGTGACATTGGCCCAGTCACTTACCCTCTCTTAATCTCAGTCTCCCTAACTATAAAATGGGAATTTTCAAAGACAAGAAAACAAATAAGAATGTGGTTTTTTTTTAGGGGCTCCGGGGTGACACAGTCAGTTAAGGGTCTGACTTCAGCTCAGGTCATGATCTCACAGTTAGTTGGTGATTTTGAGCCCCGTGTCAGGCTCTGCACTGACAGTATGGACCTGGAGCCTGGAGCCTGCTTTGGATTCTGTACCTCCCTCTTTCTCTGCCCCTCCCCCACTCACACTTTTTCTCTCTTTCTCAAAATATAAACATTAAAATTTTTTTTAAAAGAATGTGCTTTTTTCCTAGAAAAATAAAAGTAAAACAAAAAAAAAACCAAACTATAAATAAGAATGATGGGTTTTTTTCTAGAAAAAAATTAAAAAGCAAAACAAAACAAAACAAAAACAAAATGAGAATTTTCATAATACCCACTCTTAGTTTCAAATGAAAACCCCAAGGAAAATGCTAGCACAGCGTCTGGCACATAGTAAGTACTTGGTAAATGTTAGGTATTATTATCCTTAATATTAGTTCCTAAAACCATATGATCTTGAAAACCACTATGCATCCTAAAAGCCAAGCAAGTTACTTTGCCAAACGAGGCAGAAAAAATATTTCTCTACTTGTTACCTGGAGAATGAGGGATCCTCACAGAACCTGCCAAGGCACTGAAAGTTTAAAACACACTCTCGGTGTGTGTGTATCTCTCTGTCCCTTCCTCTCTCTCCTTCTCTGTCTCTCTCTCTCCCTCTTCTGCTCTCCCGGCCTCTTCCCTCCCCCCAACTCTCCCTCTGTCTCCCTATCTCTCTATGTGTCTCTCTCTTTCTCTTTACCTTTCCCACTCTCCTACTCTCTCTCCCTTTCCCTCTCTACCTCCCTCTGGCATCCTGTGGATCTTTATCCTTCATCAGCCATGCTGATCTGTCCTTATTGTTTACCTGCCCTGACCTCCCTCTCTCTCTCTCCCTCTCTCTGTCTCTGTCTCTCTCTCTCTCTCCCTCTCTGTCAGCCTTTCTCTGTCTCCACTTTCTTTCTTTCTGTCTCTCTCTCTCTCTCTCTGGCTGACCATTTTCTTACAAGAGCAGGACTCCTTGTTCTCAGTTACCTGCAACAGTCCTGTTGCAGTCCTCTGGACTCAGCTCTGCTCATCTTGCAGCAACTTTGCCAACATTGTCTCATGCAGACCCCAGGCCTTTTCTTCAAATTATAAAGGCAAAGACATCATGGCTCAGTTTAAATGAGGTATCCACACTTGGTGTGCTTAGCTGTGGCCAAAGGAGCAGGGCAATCTGGCACAACATGTTCCTAAGCCCACCTGTTGGCAGGAAAATGAGAATGCATGCAAGCAAAGCCTGTGGCTGATAGCCCACATACATTTATCAAAATAGGAGTCCTGGCCAAAGCTGCCATGTGCAGGCTGGGTATGCAGAGCTGGGCCTCAATCACATACCAGCCTCTGGGCTTCACCTACCAGTGGTTCTGAGTCTACACATATTCTCCTGCCATGTCTGGAAAGTGAAGGGCATTGGTGCAATTCACTAAGCAGGCAAGCATGCAACAGGAAGGAAGGCACTGAACCTCCAAATCAGTGTGTCTCCCCCTCATAATTCCTTCCTATGTAGCATTTCCCAAACAATGTTTGAAGAAGCAGATATTCATGAGTCATCGCCAAGTTCTCCTCACCTCACTTCTTTTAAAGGACCCCTTTGGCAGGTAGGTTTCAAAATCAAGGTCTAATCCCCTGGGAGAGTTGTGCACATTAGCACACAAAAGCTCTGAAAAGTCCACAGGAACAAACCTAGCATTTCCCATACATATTTGACAAAAAAACAAAACAAAACAAAACAAAACAAAACAACAACAAAAAAAACCCTCTTTTTAAGTAGAACACCTATTAATATCATATGTATTCCTCCTTGGAATACAGTTTGGATAAAACTACCCCATAGCATTCTGTTTTATTCTTCCTTCTTTTGGGGGGTGGGTTATGTTCCTATATAATCCATCCTACTATCTTGTGAGCTCTTTAAGGACACTGAGCACCGAATCTTACCTGGCCTTGCTTCCCAGCACTGCCTGGCAACTGAATTTTCTCCAGGAAAACCCACGGCAGACTATACCTTTCTTCTTTAAACTCTTTCTTCCGTACTCACTTGGATTTTGCCTTCAGTGGTTTCATGCCTTACCCTATCCTTTAATGTTCTGTTCCCCAAATGTACTCCTCACTATCTCTTTTTCTCCTTGAGAAATAGGATGCACACATCTTCCAACTGTATTCTCATCCACACGTTCTCTCTCTCCTTCCTGCATTGGTCCTGCTGCTCCCTTATTCACTCAACATGATGGCTCCCTGTTCTGGCAGAGATACACTACTGAGGTTAGGAATATAAGGAGGAATAAGCCACATTCCCTATGAGTTCCCAGTCTGAACAGTGAGTTAGGACAGGTAAACAGTAAGGATATATTAGTGTGACTGATAAAGGATAAAGATCCACAGGCTGCCAGGAGCACGCAGAAGATGCAAGCATGAATCAGCCTGGAGGGACAAGGGAAAGCCACCTTCTAGAGAGGAGACCAAGGTTGATTGAAGCCTCAAACAAACAGTGGGAAGGGAATGGGCTCCAATCTGAGAGAGGCAGCTGGAGCAGTCCAGTCAGTGTATATGGAAAGCCATGGGCAGTTTGACATTGCTGCAGTCCCATGTTGGAGACAGAGAGCAGTAGAGAGGAGCCCTAAAAGACTGGTCTGGGCAGGGTCCTTATCAGTTCTGGTGGGAACTCTGCAGTTGGTAGTATAGATTGTGAGCTCCAGTGGTGGGCTTAATGCACAGTGATATCTTATCTAGTGCACATCTTAGATCACTTGGGCAGCTTAGAGCCAGGTGGTGAATCAGACAAGGGATGCCAAGACCTGGGCATACGGGGATAAGAGGCAGGACCATGGATGTTTATGAGGGAAATCAGTTGTACTTCACTGAGCTCCTCTAACTAGATGCTGCCCATCATGCCTCATTGTTCATTTGTTCAAAATCACCATCTTTTCGCCCAAACGTCTCTCTCCATTTGCTTCCCCTTTTTCCCCTTGATTTTTCAAGTCTCCAGGTCAAGAACCTTAAGGCCACTTTTGACTCCTCCCTCTCCAAGTCCCATTAATCCTTCCTCCATCCATGTCCTCTGTCTCTTTTCATCCCTCTCCATTCAGTGGCCTCCTCCCTAGCCCAGCCCCCAGCACACTGGACCGTTGATCCTGCAGTCTCCTGTCTGGTCCTTTTATCAGCATCTTTCCCCTCTGATCCACGTAATTCATTCTCAAAGCAATGACACACATTTCTCTTTCTGCCCTGCACGATGTGGCCCTTAGATATGTTTTCATTTCTCTCTCTGTAAATCTTCGATTCCAGCCAAACTGATCTTCTTAGTTCCCCACCCTCCAAGTCATGCTTTTTTCCTACCCAGGGTGCTGTCTTCTCTCTCTGTGCTTGGACCTGAGACCCAGCTCATCACCACCTTCTTGGTAAGACTTTCTTCTGAACGATTGTATCTGTACCTTCTGCTCCACTGCTTGGGTCCTGACCATGTGCTTTCCTGTACTGATATTTATCTCTTTACATGTAGGTCTTATTTCATCAGCTAGACAGTAAGCCTTGAGAGAAGGAAGAGACTTTATTATGCATTTTTGCCCCTCCTCCCCTAATACACACAGAAGGGGCATATTAATATTGTTGATAAGGGAGTTTGTGCTCCTATTCACTCCATGGGTCACTATTGGCCAACAATGGTCTCCCATGAATAAATGCAACTTTCTGAGATTCCTACTCACTATGGGGAAGTGATTCAGGCAATAGGGAGAATCTGGCTCATTGACATTTTCTATGGATGATTTCTCTAAGTACTAGAATTTCTTGTTCTCTAATTTGCTAGGAAGTGAACCAAACTGGACCCAACAAATAGCAGCTCCCAGAAGTTTATAGGCTATGAGGTACTATGTTCTAAGCTTGTTGTAAAACCATGATAAGACTTAGTAAAGAATTGTCATAGATTTTTGTACCTTTTAATACTATCCCATCCTACTAAATGAAAAAATATATATTCAAAACAAGGTAAAAATAAAATCAGACATGTAAGTACAAAGAACAAACTGATAGTTGCCAGAGAAACAGGGGTTGGGAGTTAGGCAAAATGGATGAAGGGAAGTTGGAGAAACAGGTTTCCAATTATGGAATGAATTATTCATGGGACTAAAGAGCACATCATAGGAAATATAGTCAATGATATTGTAATGGTATTATATGATACTGTGGTGTTGGTGAACTTGTGTTGAACATAACAAAACATATAGAGAAGTTGAATCACTATGTTGCACACCTGAAACTAATATAATATTGTGTGCCAACTCTACTCAAATAAAAAAAAGTAATAAAATAAAATAAAATATTCATCCATTTTTTCCCCTACAAGAATCTGATTCAAGTAGCATGGCTACAATATTCTAAGCATTATTCTAGATGCTTTTGCATTTATTATGTCACTTTGTTATCAGATATCTTCACAGTTTTAACAAAACAGAGATGACTGTTTTACTAATTTGTGTCTACAGATTTAACTGAAGCCAGTCAAAACAAAGTTATAATATAAACTATAAAATCAGATAATGGGATCTACTGAGCTACATTTAACCAGGTAACTAATAAATATTTGTTGAATATACTTTTGGAAACATTAAACTTAAACTTTCACACAGTCTCACAAGGTTGGTATTGGCCACATTTAGAAAGAGAAAACTGAGGGTAATGGACAGGAAATACCTTGCCTGCAGTTACACAGCCAGTAAATGGAGCAGGATTAGAACACTACTCGTCTGGCTCCAAATCTTGCTCTTGACTGACTTCCAACAGATAACCAAAAAGAAAAAGACACAGACACTCCCAGATTCAAATATCCCCTCTTTCTTCAAGTGAGCACAGTAGACAGAACTAGAGTGCGTCTCTGCACAGGGCATGAACAACCACAGGTATGTTAATACACAGACCCTGAGTAGTTAGCACTTATAATGCAACATGTGGGTTCTGTTACTTTACTAAGAGGAGTTGAACCCCTAGTGGAGGCCAGTTAGGGCAGGGATTTGTGAGAGAGTCTTCTTCACCTCACCTTCTAGGGAGATACTTTGGCAGAAGCAGACAAAACTCAAGCCTGTCTCTTGGGGTCTTCTGGTCTATCCCCTTGCCT
The DNA here is from genome assembly GCF_018350155.1 of Leopardus geoffroyi. Taxonomy (NCBI): domain Eukaryota; kingdom Metazoa; phylum Chordata; class Mammalia; order Carnivora; family Felidae; genus Leopardus; species Leopardus geoffroyi. The sequence goes on along the minus strand of NC_059332.1, from coordinate 27,467,411 downwards.
GCCTTACAAGCCATATGCAATTTTCAATTTAAAAATAAAATATGATCCATAAAATAAAAGTATTATAAACAACGCTGGAAATGACCACATCCATTCTGCACTGCACCCACAAATCCCTGCCTGGGACATCTTCCAAATGAGAAAGAGGCCACATGTGAGAATAACCAACATAAATAGTTACAGCTTTCAAACTTTATCCTAAAGCGTAAGTAACTTTTAAAAAGTAGCAATTGCAGGGGAACCTAGGTGGCTCAGTCAGTTAAGTGTCTGACCCTTGATTTTGGCTCAGGTCATGATCTCACAGTTTGTGAGATCGAGCCCCATGTAGGGCTCTGCACTGACAGCAAGGAACTTGATAGGGATTCTCTCTCTCCCTCTCTCTCTGCCCCTCCCCTGCTTGTGTTCTTTCTCTCTCTCAAAATAAATAAACTTTAAAAAAATAAAATAAAAATTACCAACTGTTTTAAATAAAGCCCTTAGGAATGTGTTTACATATATTATATCCCTTATAAAAATTGTCATTATTTTCAAAACAAATGTTTCATGTAAAGGAAATAACAGATGTTGAACTTAAAGATGGACTCTTCATTGGGAAAACCTGAATTCAAATATAAGAAAGCTATTACCCTAATGTGAATGATTCACTTATTAAGAAGCAGGAAGCTTGTTCTTAAGAGGAGAACATCTATTCATTGCTCACTGACTTAATGATATTCATGGTATTCTTCCTTGTATGTAGTTCTACAATTAACCTTTAGTCATGCCATTTTTCTTAAATAAGAATTACCTAGATTGTATATAAAACTTGTGTATATATGCATGGCCTTTGATCTAGAGCACCCATCCACACAGGACTAATAACATATGATTGTGAAATTCTAAGGAAGGCTGGAATTCTCTGTGATGTTGGAGACATAAAAATCATTACCTTTTGCTGTTGTTATTCTGAGCGGTAGTGCTTTCAGTTTAATTATTGGTGGTAAATCTCTTAGCTGAGTGATTCTTTTAGGATGACTGTTATATTAAGACAAATGGATCTATTCGTAGGCCTAGTAAGTACAGTATGTAAAAGGTCTGAACATTTGATCAAATTGTATGGTTAATCCTCTAATTGCCCACTGAGAAACTGTTTCAGGAATAATTATAGTACCTGGTCCTATTCATATGCATTGCTAATCCTTTTAAAAATCTTATGAAGCTATTTGGCTCAACAATACCCTGAGGCTGAACTTACTATAAGTTTGACAGACATTTGCTGTAAATTACTGCCCTGGAAACACAAGCACACGCGCGCGCGCGTGTGCGCGCGCACACACACACACACACACACACACACACACACACACACACACATATTTGCTTTCAAAGATCCCACTGCATTTTAAGTAAGTTTTCACTCATGAATTTTTGCCTGAGCACTTCATATATATGTATATGTATGTCACTTTTTTCTCAGAGGGGTGGAGTATGAACATTAGTAAAGATCAGACAGACTGAGGAAAATGCACACCATTCCTCTGCCTCTTAGTCTAGCTAACTTCTATTGGCCCTAAATTTAGAAGTCATTGTTAAAGACCCAAATTGAGGTCAATTGCCTTCCTGTTCTCCTGTGTGTCAAGCCTTCTTTCTCCATCAAGTACCAGCTGCTGGTGTTTTAGAGACACAAATCAGGTATGTTGCTGTTCTCAAGGGACCAGCAGGTATATAACTACAAAATGGTGAGGTCTCTATGGATTTTCAGACACTGAAGGCCAAAAAAGGGGCTGGGCCTGGAGAAATCTGGGAAAGTTTCAGGGAAAGGGTGAGAAAAAGCAGAAATAATTTAGCCTACTTTCCAAAGAATCTCCCATGGGCTGCCTACCAGAATAGGCAGCTTATCATGATTACTGCTTTAAACCAAGTGGCTTTAGCTCTAGAATGAATAAGTAGAGTGTGAAGCATGTGAATCTTTAACACAAAAAAAACATAACTGGTCAACTCTAGTAAAAAAAAAAAAAGTGGCATTTTTTGACACCCTCCCTTCTTTTCTTTTTTTTTTTTTTTTTTTTTTTGGTTGTTACCATCAACAATCCCCTCTCCTCAAAAGCCCATAAAATCAGATGGGTTTAGAGAAGGCAAGACCTGGGTCAAGAACAGGAGAACATCAGAAATGGCGAGCAGGAAGGGGATCCAGCTGCCACCAACAGAGAACAAAGTCAGAGCCTGCCTGTGGGGCTTTAATGACTGTGAAAGTCAGTGTGTCTGTGAGAAAGAAACTGTGGTTATATAATACAGGATAGAGGGCATCAGGGAAGAAATATTCTTTCTTCTGTTGACAAAAGGCAATAAAGGGAAGAAAAGAACTATAATTTTGTACTCGAATATGTATTCTGCAAAGTACATATTAATTGGAGTCTCATGGGAGAATTGATTGTCTCTTGTGGATAATTATCTTAAGCATAATAACTATTAGGTATGACAATATGTGTCACATTAAATTTGTTTTAAGTTTCATTTTATTAAAATACTAAGCCTTATTCTTGTTTGTTCAATCTTCTGTTGCCCTGTTAACATGTTCATAAGTCTAAAAATGCAGAGGCAGTACCAGTTCAGCACACTGGATTATTCCCCCCCCTCCCAGTATGTTCTTTCTCTCCTTCTCCCCTGCCTCCCACCATCTTCATATCCACATGGACCTACTTAGGGGAATAACAATATATGTATTGATCAAGATATTAGGGTCAATTTTTTAAAAAGATGCTAAAAGTTTAATATTATGTCACATATAAATATTAAGGAAAGTTGATTAGGAATTATGCAATAAAAGTCTTATCCTTTACCTTCTCAATAATATCAGGGAAAAAAATCTACAAAATTAAAACTCTAGTAGCTAACTAAACAATTCTTCATCAGGAGGAGAAAAAAGAAAAGAAAAGAAAATACAAGGGGATTCCCAAATTGCCCCTGACATTGACCCTATAATGTATCTGTGATGGATACTAATATAATGAAAGTCATCCAATTTTTTTTTCCCACTTCACAGCTCAAACTGTTTGACTACCACATTTTTTTTTAATCCAGTGCATTGTGCTAGATAAGGGCTGAAGGTGAGTCAGGAGAGAGATGAGGGGTTCCGGGAGTCTTCAGGAGGCATTTGGATGGTCATATGGAAGAGGCACTGGCATCACACTGTTCAGTTTTCAACTCACTAACCACTTCTTTCACTACAATCAAACAAAAACAAAAACAAAAAACAAAACAAAAAGTCCAAGTGTAGCCATATGAGCACCAAAACATAGTCATGAAAGCTCAGAAGGCCCTGGTTTTAATGAGATACCAGGGAGCTGATAACTTTTATTCAGCATCAAACATGAAGTTCCACTCCATGATTCAAACATGTAGACCTCACCATATTAAAAAAGACTGAATATCAAATCACACAAACTAGGATATTGCTTGAGGAGTTGCTGCTGACCCACTGCACTGCTTTGATCTGTAGGAAGAAGGATGGGCTCACCTGGCTGTATCTGGGGAATCAGGAGTGGCAGTGGGAGGTTAATGGGCTTTGGAACCTGAAGGCTGGAGCTGAATCTCAGCTGCTTAATTGTTAATTTTGTAACCTTGGGCATGTTACTCAGCCTCAACTTACACATCTGCAAAATGGAAGTAATCACAGTGTACTGCCCTGACAAGGTTGCTGTGAGGTTTTATACCGAAAGTGACACATGGTGAATGTGAGTTTCCTCCCTCCCACTACACAAGATTCAAGTAAGTCTCTCACTGTCTTTTAATTTTTCTATGATCATCAGTAACAACTGCTGCCATGTTCTCCCCATAGGTGCCACAAAACTGATTGTAGAATTGTTTCTGTAATTCATAAATGTTTATCTTCTAAGAGTGAGTAATTATATAGAAGCAGGTGATTTCCTCCCCAAAAATAATAGAGCCTTATTATTCTACCTATCCTTATCCAGTTGTGATAACATAACATTGTGATAACATTATTGTGACTATGTTGCTGAATAGGAAATCGCTATTTAAAGCTAATGAAATAGAGAAACATATGTTTCTATGTTAGGTTAAACTACCAAAGCTCCCATTTCTATTGCAGAAAATCACCTGTGATAGCAGCCTCCAAGTTGGCCCCCAAAGACCTCCTCCTTTTCTAGTTCCCTCCTATACTGTACCAGACTTAGTCTATATTACCAATAAAATATGGCAGAAGTAATGGTAAAAGCCCCTGGTATCTGCCCTCTATCTTGAATCACTGCTTGGGAAAAGCAGCTGCCCATCCTGAGGATATGCAGGCAACTTTGCAGATGTCCACAGAACAAAGAACTGAGATCCCAGCCAGTAGGCACTAAGAACAGAATAGAACTAAAAACCATATGAAGTGGATTCTCCTTTAGCTGAGAATTCAGATGACTACAGCCCTGGCTTGACTGTAGCATGATGGTAGAGCCTGAACTAGAACCCCCTAGCTAGGCACTCCTGGATTCCTGGCCCACCAAAACTGATATAGTAAGTGTGCATTGTTTTAAGTTACTAAGTTTGGGATAAAATGTTACTCAGTGGTAGGTAACTAATACATTACCTAATCAAAGCATATAATCACACATATACATGGGCATACACACATTCATTAAGAAATTCTTAGCATACTAATAATTATACTGTAGTCTGGAGTCCTGCACTAAAGTTCCCATACAGATGTATCATAATATCATGATGTCCTTTAGTTCTTCAGCCAAGAGAGTTTAGTCACTGGTGCCGAAGATGTACTCATCCATCTTACATCAAACTCCATCGTACATCAAAGAGTATACTTAGGTTGGAGAAAAGAGACCCTCTTGACTTCCCAGTCTTTATCAAAAGAAGGACAAATATATATGAAAGTATTTGGCCTACTACATATAAAAGGCCTCACTAGACTCTTCCCATAGTATGAAAGGACAATCGAAATTTTACAACCTCTGGAAAATTTGCTAAGCATGGTAAGATATCAGTGAATGCTTCTTTACAGAGCTAGAACAAATAATCCTAAAATTTGTGTGGAACAAGAAAAGACCCTGAATAGTGAAAGCAATCTTGAAAAAGAAAACCAAAGCAGGAGGCATCACAATCCCAGACTTCAAGCTATACTACAAAGCTGTAATCATCAAGACAGTATGGTACTGGCACAAGAACAGACACTCAGATCAATGGAACAGAATAGAGAACCCAAAAATGGACCCACAAACGTGTGGCCAACTAATCTTTGACCAAGCGGGAAAGAATATCCAATGGAATAAAGAGTCTCTTCAGCAAGTGGTGCTTATAAAACTGGACAGCAACATGAAGAAGAATGAACATGGACCACTTTCTTACACCATACTCAAAAGTAAACTCAAAATGGATGAAAGACCTCAAGGTAAGACAGGAAGTCATCAAAATTCTCGAGGAGAAATCAGGCAAAAACCTCTTTGATCTTGGCTGCGGCAACTTCTTAATCAACACGTCTCTGGAGGCAAGGGAAACAAAAGCAAAATGAACTACTGGGACCTCATCAAAATAAAAAGCTTCTGCACAGTGAAGGAAACAATCAGCAAAACTAAAAGGCAACTGACAGAATGGGAGAAGATACTTGCAAATGACATATCAGATAAAGGGTTAGTATCCAAATTCTATAAAGAACTTATCCAACTCAACACCCAAAAAACAATCCAGTGAAGAAATGGGCAAAAGACATGAATAGACACTTCTCCAAAGAAGACATCCAGATGGCCAACCAACACATGAAAAAATGCTCAACATCATTCATCATCAGGGAAATACAAATCAAAACCACAACGAGATACCACCTCTTACCTGTCAGGATGGCTAACATTAACAACTCAGGCAACAACAGATGTTGGCAAGGATGCGGAGAAAGAGGATCTCTTTTGCATTGTTGGTGAGAATGCAAGCTGGTGCCGCCACCAGCTGGAAAACAGTATGGAGGTTCCTCAAAAAACTAAAAATAGAACTACCCTGTGACCCAGCAATTGCACTACTAGGCATTTATACATGGTATACAGTTGTGCTGTTTTGAAGGGACACATGCACCCCCATGTTTATAGCAGCACTATCAACAATAGCCAAAGTATGGAAAGAGCCCAAATGTCCATCAATGGATGAATGGATAAAGAAGATATGGTGTGTATATATACATATATATATATATATATATATATATATATATATATATATATACATATACACAATGGAGTATTACTCGGCAATCAAAAAGAATGAAATCTTGCCATTTGCGACTACGTGGATGGAACTGGAGGGTATTATGCTAATTGAAATTAGTCAGTCAGAGAAAGACAAAAATCATATTACTTCACTCATATGAGGACTTTAAGAGACAAAACAGATGAACATAAGGGAAGGGAAACAAAATTAATATAAAAACAGGGAGGGGGACAAAACAGAAGAGACTCATAAATATGGAGAACAAACTGAGGGTTACTGGAGGGGTTGTGGGAGGGGGGATGGGATAAATTGGTAAGGGGCACTAAGGAATCTACTCCTGAAATCATTGTTGCACTATATGCTAACTAATTTGGATGTAAATTTTAAAAAATTAAAATAAAAATAAAAAAAGAAATCAGTGAATGCCTGATACATTGCCTATTCATTGAAGAGTATCTTCTGAAGCATTAATAATATGGGTTATTAGCAAAAATAAATCAAAGAACAAAATGAATGGACAATTTGTGCATATATTAATTGTTATACTTTGAAATATATGAAAGGTTTTATAAGAATCCAAACATACTGACTATTCAGTATTTATGTAAAACACATATATAAGCATATACATAAAAGATTTAAAAGATTATGCCTCAGATCTGACATGGTCTATTAAATCCTACAGTCATCATTTAGTTAATTCCCAAATTCTTTGCCATCATCATGAGATGAAACACCATTAATCAACAAAATGATTTGTTTATTTATATAAAATGAGTCATGAAGTAAATTTTTATTTCTGGTTCAGACTATGATATTCATTAAGTGAGTAATGCTGTAGTGAAATACAATGCTTTAAATACTAATAGTAATGACATTAACTAAAACTATTGGAGATTATCAAAGTAAGTAGACAAAAGCTGGAATATGTAGGTGTACCATAACTAATTTAAATTTGAAGAGGTGGTCTGCAATTTGAGTTATTAAAACTGTTTTCAAACAAGTCTGTTATGCTTTATTCTGGACTTCAGTCTATTATATAAAGAAAATCTTCATAATAATTAGATTCAAAAAGCAGAGCACTGCCTGTGAACCTTTGGGAAGGACAAGTGGACTTGAAGAAATATGGTATTATTCTTTGAACTCAGAAAAAAACCCGAACCAAATGTCATCAAATCAACCAAGAACAAGATAATTGCTCTTTGAAGAATTTTCTGCAGCCTACCCCAATTTAATTCAGACTTGAATACTTGGATATTTCCTGAAATCCCAGCCTCTTTTCTTTTTTTTTTTTATTTTATTTTTTTTTCAATATATGAAATTTTTGTCAAATTGGTTTCCATACAACACCCAGTGCTCATCCCAAAAGGTGCCCTCCTCAATACCCATCATCCACCCTCCCCTCCCTCCCACCCCCCATCAACCCTCAGTTTGTTCTCAGTTTTTAACAGTCTCTTATGCTTTGGCTCTCTCCCACTCTAACCTCTTTTTTTTTTTTTCCTTCCCCTCCCCCATGGGTTTCTGTTAAGTTTCTCAAGATCCACATAAGAGTGAAACCATATGGTATCTGTCTTTCTCTGTATGGCTTATTTCACTTAGCATCACACTCTCCAGTTCCATCCACGTTGCTACAAAAGGCCATATTTAATTCTTTCTCATTGCCACGTAGTATTCCATTGTGTATATAAACCACAATTTCTTTATCCATTCATCAGTTGATGGACATTTAGGCTCTTTCCACAATTTGGCTATTGTTGAGAGTGCTGCTATAAACATTGGGGTACAAGTGCCCCTATGCATCAGTACTCCTGTATCCCTTGGGTAAATTCCTAGCAGTGCTATTGCTGGGTCATAGGGTAGGTCTATTTTTAATTTTCTGAGGAACCTCCACACTGCTTTCCAGAGCGGCTGCACCAATTTGCATTCCCACCAACAGTGCAAGAGGGTTCCCGTTTCTCCACATCCTCTCCAGCATCTATAGTCTCCTGATTTGTTCATTTTGGCCACTCTGACTGGCGTGAGGTGATATCTGAGTGTGGTTTTGATTTGTATTTCCCTGATAAGGAGCAACCAACAAAACTAAAAGGCAACCAACAGAATGGGAAAAGATATTTGCAAATGACATATCAGACAAAGGGCTAGTATCCAAAATCTATAAAGAGCTCACCAAACTCCACACCCGAAAAACAAATAACCCAGTGAAGAAATGGGCAGAAAACATGAATAGACACTTCTCTAAAGAAGACATCCAGATGGCCAACAGGCACATGAAAAGATGTTCAACGTCGCCCAGCCTCTTTTCAATTCAGACTTGAATCCTCAGAATCCAATGAAGATAAAACCCTTAGAAATATCTCAAAGGCCAGAAACTCAAATTAAAACTAAAACCACTAAAAATATATAATCGTTTAAATATTTACACAGGATTTGGCAAATTTTAACCCTCATTAGTGATTCTTTAATAACTGTCAGCAGGAAACTTCCTCAAACTAATAAAGAGAATCTATAAACAAAACCTAAAATGAAATATTGAATGTTTTGCTTTGCCCCTAAGATGGAGAATAAAGCAAAGAATCTACTCTCACCATTATATTCAAAATTGTACTCAAAGTCTTAGCCATTGTACTAAAGTAAGAAAAAGATAAAGGGCTAATATCCAAAATCTATAAAGAACTCACCAAACTCCACACCCAAAAAACAAATAATCCAGTGAAGAAATGGGCAGAAAACATGAATAGACACTTTTCTAAAGAAGACATCCAGATGGCCAACAGGCACATGAAAAGGTGCTCAACGTCACTCCTCATCAGGGAAATAGAAATCAAACCACACTGAGATATCACCTCATGCTTGTCAGAGTGGCTAAAATGAACAAATCAGGAGACTATAGATGCTGGAGAGTATGTGGAGAAACAGGAACCCTACTGCACTGTTGGTGGGAATGCAAACTGGTGAAACTGCTCTGGAAAACAGTGTGGAGTTTCCTCAAAAAATTAAAAACAGACGTACTCTATGACCCAGCAATAGTACTGATAGGAATTTACCCAAGGGATACAGGAGTGCTGATGCATAGGGGCACTTGTGCCCCAATGTTTAGAGCAGAACTTTCAACAATAGCCAAATTATGGAAAGAGCCTAATTGTCCATCAACTGATGAATGGATAAAGAAGATGTGGTTTATATATATGATGGAATACTACTTGGCAATGAGAAAGAATGAAATCTGGCCATTTGTAGCACCATGGATGGAACTGGAGAGTATTATGCTAAATGATATAAGTCATACAGAAAAAGACAGATACCATATGTTTTCACTCATAAGTGGATCCTGAGAAACATAACAGAAGACCATGGGGGAGGGGAAGGGAGAAAAAAAAGTAAGAGAGGGAGGGAGGCAAACCATTAAAGACTCATAAATACTGAGAACAAACTAAGGGTTGATGGCAGATGGGGGAGAGGGGAAATGGGTGATGGGCATTGAGGAGGGCACCTGTTGGGATGAGCACTGGGTGTTTTATGGAAACCAATTCGATAATAAATTATTTTTTTTTAATTTTTTTTCAACGTTTATTCATTTTTGGGACAGAGAGAGACAGAGCATGAACGGGTGAGGGGCAGAGAGAGAGGGAGACACAGAATCGGAAACAGGCTCCAGGCTCTGAGCCATCAGCCCAGAGCCTGATGCGGGGCTCGAACTCACGGACCGCGAGATCGTGACCTGGCTGAAGTCGGACGCCTAACCGACTGCGCCACCCAGGCGCCCCTAATAAATTATATTTTTAAAAAAGAAAAAAGGAAAAGAAATAAAAGCCATAAAGATTAAAAAGGAATAAGTAAAACTCTATTTGCAGATGATATGATGATTTATTTAGAAAATTTCATGAAACGTATAAAACAACCACTAAAACATATTATCAAAGTCCCAGGATTACAGGATTAATATACAAAATCAATTATATATTTTTTTAATACTTATTTATTTTTGACAGAGAGAGACAGAGCATGAGCAGGGGAGGGGCAGAGAGAGAAGGAAACACATAATTCGAAACAGGCTCCAGGCTCTGAGCTGTCAGCACAGAGCCCAACGCAGGGCTCAAACTCACAGACTGTGAGATCATGACCTGAGCCGAAGTCGGACATTCAACCAACTGAACCACCCAGGTGCCCCCAAAAAATAAATTATATTTTTAATGCTAGCATAAACAATTGGAAAATAAATCTTTTAAATATCATTTACATAGCACATATAATACTTAAGGATAAGTTTAACAAATGAAAACTATAAAAAATATTTCTGAGAAAAAGGAAAACCACATAACGGAAAATATATATACCATGTTCATGAATTAAAAGATTCAATATTGTTAAGATGCCAAGTCTCTCCAAATTGAACTACAGAGTCAATGCAATAACACCAGTAGGTTTTGTAGAAATTAATTATAATTCTAAAATCATCAGAGAAATTAGAGAACCTAGAATAACCAAAGCAATCTTGAAAAGGAAGAAGTATTGTAAAGTAAATATATTGTAAAGTATTGTAAAGTAAAGTATTGTAAAGTAAAAGAAAAGTTGAAGTATTTACACGGACTTTAAGATATATTGTAAAGCCACAGTAATCAAGAGAGTGTGGTATTGGCATAAGGATTGATAGTAGATGAATGAAACAGAATAGAGAGACCAAAAATACACCCACACTTAAAAGATCATTTGGTTTTTCTCTAAAGGAGCTACAGCAATTGAAGGAGAAAGAATAATCTTTTAAACGGACGATGCTGTAATAATTTGATGTCTGTGGGGGGTAAAATGCTCTTTGACCCCTATCTTATACTATCCACACAAATTAATCTGAGCTGGATCATAAATGAAAATGTAAAACCTAAAACTGTAAGTATTTTAAAAGAGAGCATAAGAATATCTGTAACTTTGTTTGGGTAAGTAAGGTTTGTTTTTGTTTTTTTGTTTTTTCATATGAGATATGGAAAAAACAATAATCATAAAATAAAAAGATTAGACTGTACAAAATTTAAAACTTTTGTTCATCAAAAAAATATCATTAGGTTGAATGGATAAAGAAGATGTGGTATAGGGGGGCCTGGGTGGCTCAGTTGGTTGAGCATCCAACTTCAGCTTAGGTCATGATCTCACAGTACGTGAGTTTGAGCCCTACATCTGGCTTTGTCCCCCTCTCTCTCTGCTCCTCCCCCACTCATGCACTCTCTCTCACAAATAAATAAGTCATTTTTTAAAACCTTAAAAATAAAGAGAAGATGTGGTGTATGCATGTATATGTACATATACATACATAATGGAATACTACTCGGCAATCAAACAGAATGAAACCTTGCCATTTGCAACAACATGGATGGGACTAGAATGTATTATGCTAAGTGAAGTAAGTCAGTCAGAGAAAGACAAATATCATATTATTTCACTCATATATGGCATTTAAGAAACAAAAGAGATGAACATAGGGGAAGGGAAGGAAAAATAAGGTAAAAACAGTGAGGGAGGCAAACCATAAGAAACTCTTAAATATAGAGAACAAACCTAGGGTTGCTGGAGGGGGAATTGGGTGGAAAGATGGGTCAAATGGGTGATGAGCATTAAGGAGGGCACTTGTTAGGATGAGTACTGGGTGTTATATGTAAGTGATGAATACCTCTGAAACCATTATTACACTATATGTTAACTAACTTGGATTTAAATTTTAAAAAATGTATCATTAAGAAAATGAATAGGCAAGACACAGACTGGGAGAAAAAATCTATAACATATATATTTAGGTTATATAAAGAACCCCTAAAACGCAATAAAAAGAAAAATAAAGGTAAGAGATTTCAACATTTCACAAAATAATAAATACACACGAAAAATGTTCAATATACCAGTCATCAGGGAAATGCAATTAAAACTAATATGAAATACCACTGTGGATTAACTAGAAGACATAAAACTAAGAAAGACTGACAATACTAAATATTGGTTAGGATTTGAAGCACTTGGGTGAAGTATAAAATGGTACAATCACTTTGGAAAAAGATCTTGTAGTTTCTTAAACTAAATGCATTCTTTACAAGAATGTTTATAATGGCTCTATTCATAATAATAGCAAAAAAGTAAAACCAGCCTAGGGATCCATATGTAGAAGAATAGCTAAACTAACTGGGTGTATTCACCCAGTGGGCCACTACTTAGGAATTTTAAAAAATGAACTGCTTATATGGACAATACACACATGAATCTTAAAGACATTTTGCTGGATTGCCTGGGTGGCTCAGTTGGTTAAACGTCTGACTCTTGATTTCAGCTCAGCTCATGCTCTTGTGGTTGGTGAGTTTGAAATCTGAGTCGGGTTCCACTTGGGATTCCTTCGCTCCCTCTCTCTCTGCCTCTCTCTCTCTTTCTCTCAAAATAAATAAATAAACTTAAAAAAAAGCATTTTGCTGAGTGAAAGTAGGCTTACACAAGGAGTACAGTATGCATAATTCTATCTATATGAAGTTCTACAACAAGAAAACTTCATCTGAAGATGATGGAGGTGGAGGTTGGTAGGCATGACAGAACTTTTTTGGGTGATGGTAATGCTCTATGTCTTGATAGGGATTTGAGTTACACAAATACTTTTGTCAAAACCCAAAGAATAGTACACTTAAGGTTTGCATTTCTTTTTACATAAATTTTACCTCAGAAAGGAAAGGCTGTTAATAAATAATAAACTCTCTTAAGGCTAAGTATTTATGGGGAAAAGGATACTCTTGAGAAGCATTAAAAATATAAGATGGTTTGACAGATCAAGGAATGGATAGCTGACAAGCATGTTGTAAGTCTAGTAAGCTTGCTTGACTGGGTAGGGAGAGTCTATGTGGCAGATTAATGACTCTTCACTGTGAATTCAATGCAATTTTGCTCTATGTTTTAAATTTTCAAAATAATGTGTTGGAAAAATATTTCTCCAAGGTTTGGAGAACCAATATTTCTCCAATATTTCATCCAGGGTTTGGTTTCTTCTTTTTCCTACCAACAGAACATCTGCCAGTGGTCTGAAACAAAATGATAGCCAGACAAGGCCTAACCCTGTATGTCTGTACCAGCCAGACAATCCAGCAAGATCATCAAGAGTAGGCCAGGTAAAGCTCAGAGTCTCATAGACGTTTCTAGTACTGTTGTACATGAAGAAACAAGTTGTTAAATTTGACCTAATAATTTATAGACAGCAGATACATGAGAAACCATAGAATTTATCATTTAAAGGCCAAACATAATTAGAAACCAAGTTTTAATTGATATAAAATTAAGAATATCTGAGATAACAAACAAAACTTTAAATTAGCACAAATCCAAATAAGTTAACAAAAAAATATAACAAATATTTTAAAAACCTTCTAAGTGTACTAGTTTAGTAATAGATATAGAAGAGGCAAAGGTTGATTTCCTTTGCAAAGAAGATATGATTTGCTAATAGAAATAAAACAAACTTACACAAAACAAGTAAGTAGCACTGAAACGTTAAGCCATGAGATAGAGATTCAAAGGTCTGTAACAGGAAATCTCAGTATAGATTGGAAACAGAAGGTAAGTAGGGTTTAGGTCTAATGACAATAGCTTATCAATATTATTCTGCACTTTACAGATTTCTAAGTGCTTTTAATGTTTTCTCTTAACATAAAATTGCTGTGAGATGAACAGGGGTTAATAGGGTCTCTATTTTATGGAAGACCAGAACTTGGTTCCCCTGTCCCTTTGTTTCCAGTTAAGAGGGGAAGGACCGCATTCACAGAAAGTGCAGTGAGTGGAGCTGGGTTCTGGGTGGCTCAGATGGAGTAGAGGGTAAACATTATAATGTTAGACCAGGAAGTCAAAAGTGGATTGGTCAGGCAGAGCCTGGTGGTAGGTAGCAAAATTGGGAAAAGCCAGTCTCTCTTCAATGAGGAAAGGCAGCTTAGCAGTGTAGAACCCAGATTTGGGTGTCAGGCTCATGAGTGTTCCAACCTCAATCCCAGCATTCCTGTGTGGCTCCCTGCAAGCTACAGCCCCTTATCTGAAAAATGATGTTGTTCAGCCTGACAGCTTCACATTCTTTTTCTTAAAGTGGACTCCCTAAACCCTCTAAGCTTCAGGCCCCAGGCAGTCTGGATCTTTCTCTGTACTCCATAATACTAACTACTCTTATTTTATGACACATAACATGGGATCTTGTCACTCTGGACAGAGTCACAAAGAGACAGGTGAGAAGGACAGCTTCTTCTACACTGCCAACAATCTGCAGAGGTGAATTCAAAAGCAGGAGACCAGAGCCCCTGCCCTAAAGATCTATACTCTATTTAACCTTCAAACACCAAAAACATAAATAGGTAATGACAGCAATAATAACTACTTGTACAATTGAGCAGATCCTCACCAGAATTTCTCAGAGTTCAGTCTGTCAATTCTCAGAGGTATTTAAAGGAAAAAAAATCTGAAATTTTAGATGTTAGTATTTTCCCTGAGTTTAAACAAATTTCACCATGTGCCAAATCCTCTCCCGGTCACACAGATCTGTCTATGAGGCAACAACCAGAGTGCCATCTTAAAATTGATTTGATGAATTATGTTTTGCTCAGCTCACAAGATAAGCTAGTCATTCGACTGGAATTAGAACCAAATGTCCTTAGGACATGGCTCTGCTCACAGCAATGGTAATTTTTCAATGAAAGTTAGCTTTTCTGAAGCTCCAGTCTCAATGCTTCAACACAAGGACCTCACATACTGTGAGCCAGGTACTATTTATCAACCCCTTTCAATATGCCAGGAAACTGAGGCTCAAAGAGGTTAAGACAGGCTTATACAGGTCACACACCAACCTAGTGGCAGAGCTGGGATGTGAGTCCAGCATCCACTCTGGATTCTGTGCCATGAGCTCTATGCTGCCCTGCATCTCTAAATGGGATGGAATCACAGACTATCGGAGCCAACGGGACAGTGAACACTCACATAACCTAGGCTCCTGATTTTGAGACTATATAAAATAGCAGATAGTAGTAGAACCAGAAAAAGAGTGACAGCAGAAAAAAAGGGTCTTCCCGCACTCTGACTCTCAGACACAGGGTCTTTGGAATTCTTTCATCATGTCTATTCCCACAGTCCAGGAGAAGTCTTCCTCACAGCACACCTGTGCCTCTCATAATAACATGGTCTGGGCATCACTTTGTAATTTTGTTGGGAAAGCTCAATCTCCTGACCCAAACTGACCAAGAAAACTTTTGAGAAGCCCCTGACTCTTTCTAGGGAAAGGTGAGCTGAAGGTAAGAAGCGGTTGTTTATGTAGACTCCAGCTTTAGAACAACTATCATCAGACTGGTAGTCTACATGGGTGAGGAAGGTCAAAACAATAACAAAACACCCTTCATTTGAGATCATAGCAATTCCTTAATTATATAGTGCATTATGTTATGACATTGCTGGGGTTTCCAACCTCCAACAAATGCCACTGAATCTCCAGCTCGATTTCACTGAATATGGCTCGTAGAAACTTGCCACTGGCTGAATGGTTTCCAGTGGACTCAGGTCTTCTGGCCTTGATAATGAGGTGACCTAGCAAACCAAGGCTGGGAAAAGTCTGGAACCTAGAATTAATGTGAGAACCAAGAAGTTTTTAATTTGCTGGCAATAATTCTCCCTGTCTGTAAAACATCCCATTCTTTTATTTTCTTTCCAAACAAAAAATGCTTTCTTTGTGTTGCTTAGTCACTCACTCAACACGGAAAAAGGAACTGTTTCTATTCTTTATCATTTGCTATTTATTTAGTGTACAGAGGTAGAGTCCAATGCTTGTGGAAAATCCTGTGCATAAACTGGTAATTCTGGCTTCTTAAAGAATGTGTTCATGTAATTTTATTTTGAGATACACAGATTTTCTTTCCACTGATTATAAAGAGAATGTTTAATACTGCTGAGCGTTTTGGGTTTTTGTTTTGGTTTGGTTTGGTTGTCTTTCAAAAAATTGCAAAGTTGTGGAGCGGTAAGATTAAGGTAAAGTTTCTAATTTTTTTGTTTCCTTTTTTATTTTAGAAAAAAAAACTATTCTAAGGGAAAACTGAATATAAGAACTTTAAATAAAAAATGTATTAGTGGGGTTAGGTGGCTTTGGATAAAGTTGTCAGGTATGTCACTAGAAAAGGAAAATGAAGAATGAAAATTTTTAAACTGTAAATTTGGTCCTAGACTTTTAAATCTACATTCTCTACAATGCTCACCATCTGTGCAAAGTAACAATTGTCTATATTTGTTTTTCATTCGTGGATGAAGAATAAAAGATGGATAAAAATAAAACACTCAATGGAAAAAGTGGAAATATCCTCAAATAGTATATTTCGAATTTACTAAAGCATTACTTTATTAAAAATTAACCTAGTGGCTGAGTAATTGAAATTTCTGAAATCATTTAATTTTTAAGTGTGAAGTATACTGTTTATACCCAAGGAGAATTAGAAAACCCAACCTCCTAGAGACAGTAGGCTGTGAAGAATAAAGCTCTCCCAGATGATAAATTGATGACCAATGTGGCTTTCAGAAATAGTATTGGGCAGAGTGAAGAGACTCCAGTTCTATTTTCATTTCTCCCACCAACTCAATGTGTAGTTTTGGCTTTGAACTGCCTGGACTTGAGTTTTCTCATTTGTAATAAAAGCAGCTCAACTAGATACCATCTTTCAGGTCACTTTTAGAAACACAGATCTATTGTCATTTGCATTTTTATCAATGTCAGTTTACTTTCACTGTCCTTTATCTAAACCTTTAATGTTTGAGAATATGTCTGACTGAAGTACAAAAATATACGCTATTCACTTGTTCCTTCAAACACATTTTTTATAATCTCAGCAAACATTCCATTTTCTGGCTTTGGCAGAGACCATCAAGTTCTGTGGAGCACTGGAAACTTTCCCTCTAGCTATGGGAGCCTTGTGGCTCTTTTTCCTTTGAGATCTTTTCCTGCTAGAAAGCATCTTGTTCACCTTAGTATCCCAACAGCCCTTTCAAATGATGCTTTAGGCTAGCAGAAGAAAATACCATGCATAGAAAGAACTATTATCCGAGGCCAAGAGTGGCAGATGCCATAATTCAGCTGTAAAATTCCAGCCTGTTATGGGAGCTGCAAACGATTCACATATACACCCTTCCTGGAAGGGATTTCTGCTAGCCTA
Organism: Leopardus geoffroyi; assembly: GCF_018350155.1. NCBI lineage: Eukaryota > Metazoa > Chordata > Mammalia > Carnivora > Felidae > Leopardus > Leopardus geoffroyi. The sequence goes on along the minus strand of NC_059332.1, from coordinate 27,450,036 downwards.
CAGGATGGATCTGCTCTCCATTCATCAAGACCTAATATTTCAACTTTCCTCCACCTTACCTAGACTCCTGTGTCAGGCTTAATCCCCTACAGATTCACAATACAGCACTTCCTCCCATCATGTGTGCCTGTCTCTGTTTGGCCCCTACCCAGTGCAATAACCAGCAGCCAAATTGGTGAAGGAAAGCTGAGAAATTGAGGAGATGGGCTAGGAGGTCTTAAAGACTAGTCAGATAAGCAGTTTGACATAAGCAAAATAATGGATTTGTAGCTGGAATTTTTACTTATTATGCTGAGCTGAATTGTGTCCCCCAAATTCATATGTTGAAGTCTCAATCCCTAGTACCTCAGACTAATTTTATTTGAAGATTAGGTCTTTAAAGAGGTAATTAATTTGAAATGAGTTCATTAGAATAGGCTTTTATCCAAATCTGACTGGTGTCCTTATAAGAAGAGGAGATCAGGACACAGGCACACACAAGGAGAAGGTGGTGATTTGCAAGCCAAGGAGAGAGGCCTGAGAAGAAACCAACCCTGCAGACACCTTCATCTTGGAACTGTGAGGAAGTAAATTTCTGTAGTTTAAACCTGTGGCACTTTGTCATGGCAGCCTAAGCAAATCAATATACATATTGTCTTAGTGGGCACTTGAGGTTAGGTTGCTGGAGAACGTTTTGAAGGATCCAGAAGAGCTGCTGTGATCACTGCTCACTCATCAGTTGACTCATCTGGTATTCTCTTAAAACCCAGAGGGACTCCTTTGCCTAGGAGACCTATACTCATGATGCCTGGGCCCATATTGGAAACTAAATTGCTCTTCAGTGGATGGCTTGCTGAATTGAAGTCAGAGCAGACATGGGAATTCTTTTTAAGTTGGCTTTTCATTACAAGACTAGAAAGGAGTTGGCACATAATGGGTGCTCAAGAAATATTTGTTCAATGAGTGAGTGAAGGCTATGAGAGCCTGAAGAATCCCCTTCTCCAGGTGGGGAATCTTTCCACCCAAAAAAGTTGTCTATACTCAAAAGTTTTCTCCTCCTTTTTCAGAACTACAGCCCTCCTCCTCTATTTCAATTTCTAAAACTATTTTCTCAAAGTATCCTTTCTAAGCTACACTCCCCTTCTCTTTTCAGTAACAAAATCTGATTGATTGCATTCCTAAGATCAATGTAGTTTTGCCTGCAGGAAGATTCTTGGCAGATAGTAATCATCTCCCGAAACTCCTGGAGCAGTGCTACAACAGAGCAAAGGAAGGATCTCTGGGAGCTCTGTTCCACCTTTTTCTCAAGATCAAGTTTTCCTCTCAGGATAACAAGTTGATGCTTCATGGTTTGCAATTTACAAAGCATATTAACATATATTATCTCATGTAATCTTCACAACAACACTGTAAGGCAAATTTTATTAGTAAAGATGCACCTCAGGAAGGTAATAAGATCTTAGTGTGAAGATATATAGTATCCATTGACTTATTTACATAGCACCTACCATCATTCTACACACAAAATGGGCCAAGTTATTTACAGTAATAAATTATAACAAGACAAAAAGCATTTCAAGGATCTCAGGGAGCTGGTAAGAAAAACTAGTATTTCATTTATCATCTGCGAACAAGAATGGAACATGGGTGGCATGAATCCAACAGTTTCCCTTGCATCCACAGAAGACATGCTAAGCATGCATACTTTTCCAGCTGGGTCAGACACCACCTCTCCTACACGGACTTCGCAATGTGTTATGCTGTCTCGGTATCTAAGTAAGTGTTTGTGAGAGAGACTGACTAGTTCTGACCAACTGTTAAACTATTTATTTGTACATTTTGATGCTACAGGTAATCTGATGACTAGGTTTAATGTGTGTTCAGGAATGCCCTTTCTGATATTTTGCCATTATGTTTTCTTATTCTTTTGGGGGATTTAGGCCCGTGAGCAATAATCTCTTTTTAAGTGGCCAAAAGAATTCTGGTCAAGTCAAGGCTGCACCAGTAGCTGGTGCATTGGATAAAACAAAGTGTCCGCAAAAGTATTTGGTTATGACATTATCACAAGCTGCTGGAAGCAGTAAAGGAAACCAGCTACTGCCTCCCCTTGTCAGATGCACTTCGTTTTCTTATGAAACCCACATCTCCAGGTCCTAACAGGAGTTGCCAATCACAGATGTCTTGAGGAGATAAGGATTATTTTTTTTCCATTTCTAAGCATGAGTCATGGAATACTAAAAGCACCAACAGTTGAGACACCATATGTGAACCCCTGCACTTCAGGGCTCCATGCTGAGCCGGAGCTGCCTGCTTTCTTCATGCCTCCTTCAGCAGCACCCAGAGAGCTGCCGCAAGCTGTTGTCGCTTCAGACGGGTTCTTCTGTTGAAACAATAGTCTTTGAAAGATGGTTTTCACAGAACATGCAGGACCAGGAGGGAGAGCAAGTTACCAGGCAAAAGCGTAAACTTATAAGGCTGCATTTGGTCCTGAGGTGAGCAACCAAAAAAAAAAAAAAAAAAAAAAAAAAAAAAAAAAAAAAAGGTTCAACTTCTTACAAATCAAGAAAGTTTTCAGTTGTTACCAGTTTTGTCTATTTTTACAGTGCTTCACCTTTGTTTTACACTTGATCACAGACAACAGTCTTGCTCTGCCACCTGTACAAGTTGGTTTTAAGTTGTTTTGCTTGCCTAGGGAATAGGATACAAAATACCTTTCTTGCTTGCTTATTTCATTCCTAATTCCCAGGTAGCTGGCACTCAGGAAGAAGCAGAGTTTCACAGTGAATACATGACAGGGGTGTGCAGCGCTAAAGCTCTATCTTCAGCCTCACTGAAACCTCGCCCTCACCAGCTGAACCCACAGTCCCTCAAGAGTTGGATCTCACCCAGCCTCTTCAGATGGACAGCCAACCCAAGTAGTATTCTGGGCATTCATAACACCACTGCAGGAGCACCACTCCCAACACACACACACACACACACACACACACACACACACACACACACACGTGCACACAGGCAAACACATGCACACCCACACAGACACACATGCACATCCACACTGCCTCCTATTTGCCCATCCTAATGGGCTCCTCTTCAATCCAAATTGTGCCTGTTCTTTGTCTTCCATTGTATTTTAAATTACTTGGATGTTTGAACTGCTTTGCCTAAACTTGTATTTATCTCAATTTGGAGCCATCAGAAAGAAGGTAAAAGTCCCATGGGACTGATGGCCAGTTCTAGTTGTCACCATCAGGCAGCTTAAGGAATAGGTTGAATTCAGATTTGAACACTGAATTAATCCACAAAACAGAGTAAAAACTGCAACCCCTTCTCATAAATGATGGTCATTGACTCTTTACTCAGGAAGAAAAACTGAAAAAGGAAAGAAAAAGTAAATACCCAAACTAAAAAAACTTCTGAAAACATCTTTAGAATAATTTTCACTTATTGTTCCTGTTGACATAACTTACCAGAGGTTTTCTGGACTCATGGCCTCTCCACCACAGTAAAAAATTACTCCTAATTTGGTTGTTCTTCTGATCTGCTGTAACTGATCGCAAAATACAGGACAAGAAAAATCCAAATAAAAGGAGCCAAGGTTCAGAGAAAATCGTGAGACAATGGATACACTTCCTACTGTGACAACCATGACATAATTTCCTAAACCCTTCTCCTGGTGTCTATGAGAAAAGGAGATCACAAACTATTAGTCCTTGGCAGAGATCCATGGTGATAAAGGTAACAGAAAATATGAATCAATTAAACCTTGGAGTTAATTTTGTCCAACTTCCTATTTTAGCCGAGGAGAAAAATGAGATAGATCCAGAGAATTGAAACAACTTGCTTAAGGCCAGTAAGGCAGTTTGTGACAAAGTTGGGGTTAGAACTTCAGTTTCTTGGGTCCTCATCATGGACTCACAGAATTCCAGGGTTAGGAGGAACCATTCAGTCCAACCAGCTGGTTACCACCTCATTTGTGTCTTAGCTCCAGGGAGTGAGATTGATCTCACCTCTTTTCAGGGCGGCCTATCCTGCCTTTGGGCATCTCTAAATGTAAAAAAAAAAAAAAAAAATATTGCATCCCCAGTCCTACTTCTGTCTTTGGAGGCTACACACAAGTTTTACCTTGCTTTGTTAGGCCATGCCTTCAGAGTGCAAGGTAGCTGAGGACTCCAGTTTCTCATTCTTCTTGAGGCTCTCTTATAAGCTTATCTCTGCTTTCAGCATGTTTTGTCATTCTCTTAAATGCATCATCCCAAATGGAATGCCAATATTCCAAAAGTGGTTACACTGGCCCAGAGAAGAGAGGAACAGTTCATCATTACAGAAGGAAATATCTTTCCATAATGTAGCCAAAGATGGATTGAGCAGACAGTCTACTTTATACCATAAGCTCTAGGCTTTTTTTTTATACTTTACACTGCTGTGAAGCCATATTGCACCCTTGGAGTACTAGTGAAGTTAATTCTTGTAACTCAAGTGACAATATTTTACATTTAAGCTTTTAAAATGCTTTTTTATCTTATTCAGCCTTTCTTTCTAACCTGTGCTATAAAGTCCTTTCAGATCTTCCTTCCTGTACTGTCCTTCCAAATATGTTTATCCTGGGTCAGGACAGAGCTGGGTCTCATGACTCAGCATGAGAAGTATCTCTTCATGTTACTGCTGGTCATCACCTAGACCGGCCTTTGCTGAGTGTAGTCATTGAACCTGTTCAGGAACTGCCATCACACTGACCTCTAGCCACATGCCTTTGGTATGTACACAAGGATATCATCAGGAGAGACTCTGCCAAATGCCTTGAGAATACCCCCACAGTGGCAGCATTTCCTTGACCTACCAGTCTGGTGGCCCTGTCAAAAGAAACAATGAATTTGCTTTAATGTGACTTGTACTTGTGAACTTAGACTTGAGCATTTGCCACTACTGCCCTGCTACTCCAGCAAATATTGAAGAGTATGCCCACGCCCTGATTGTCGACTCTGATTCATACAAGTGGCATGAAAGTGCTCTAGCAGAGCACTTCACCAATTCAAAGGAGGAGGTTGTCCAAGATAGTGTGTGTGTAACCTTAGTTACCCTTGTATGTCCAAAATCTTGGTTCCTATTTTGGTTTTGTTGATGTTGCAACCTCTAAGCCATTTCAGAGACAGTATGCACAATGTGGGAGGGGAGAGGCTGGCCAGGCAGAAGATTCCTCCCCAAGAACTAGCAATAACAACCTGCAAGGGCAACACTTACACCCCATCCACTGGGTATATACAGCCATGTAAGACCGGTCTGGGCCACAGTTACCATCCCTCCCCTCATGTTTAGGAAGTGAGGGGCTCCCATCCATCCAGTTTGGGGTCTCCCAGCTTTGATAATACTCACTCCAACCTTCACCCAGCTAATCATAGGAGTAGTCTTCTCTCCCGTCCTCACCCCATGCAGATGAAACTAACATTTCTTTTTCTTTTTTTAAATTTTTTTTTCAACGTTTATTTATTTTTGGGACAGAGAGAGACAGAGCATGAACGGGGGAGGGGCAGAGAGAGAGGGAGACACAGAATCGGAAACAGGCTCCAGGCTCTGAGCCATCAGCCCAGAGCCCGACGCGGGGCTCGAACTCACAGACCGCGAGATCGTGACCTGAGCCGAAGTCAGAAGCTTCACCGACTGCGCCACCCAGGCGCCCCTCTTTTTCTTTTTCAATGAGTTAAACAAATGGCTATTCCTTTATGCTTATACATATAAGTTTACTTTTTAAGTTTGTATTTAAATTTCAGTTAGTTAACATACAGCGTAATATCAGTTTCAGATGTATAATATAGTGATTCAACACTTCCATACATCACCCTGTGCTCATCACAAGTGCACTCCTTAATTCCCATCACCTATTTCACCCATCCCTCCACCCACCTCCCTTCTGGTAACCATCAGTTTGTTCTCTATAGTTAAAAAAGAGTCTGATTCTTGGTTTGCCTCTCTCTGTTGTTTCCCCTTTGTTCACATGTGTGTGAAATCATATGGTATTTGTCTTTCCCTGACTTATTTTCCCTAACATAATAATCTCTAGTTCCATCCATGTTATTGCTAATGGCAAGATTCCATTCTTTTTTATGGCTGAGTAATATTCCATTGTATATCTATACCACATTCTCTTTACCCATTCATCAGTTGATGTATATTTGGACTCTTTCCATAATTTAGTTATTGTAGATAATGTTTCTATAAATATTGGGGTGAATGTATCCCTTTGAATGAGTATTTTTGTATTCTTTGGGTGTGATTGCTGGATCATAGGGTAGTTCTATTTTTAACTTTCTGAGGAACTTCCATACTGTTTTCCAGAGTGGCTGCACCAGTTTGCATTCCCATCAACAGTACACGAGGGTTCCCCTTTCTCCACATCCTTGTCAGCACCTGTTGTTTCTTGTGTTGTTGATTTTAGCGATTCTGACAGGTGTGAGGTGATATATCATTGTAGTTTTGATTTGCATTTCCCTGATGACGAGTGATGAGCACCTTTCCATGTGTCTGTTGGCATTTGGATATCTTCTGTTAGTTTTGTTGATTATTTCCTTCACTGTGCAAAAGTTTATTTTTGCTTTTGTTTCCCTTGCCTCAGGACACATATCTAGAAAGAAGTTGTTATAGCGGATGTCAAAGAAGTTACTGCCTGTGTTCTCCTCTAGGATTTCTATGGCTTCAGGTCTCACATTTAGGCCTTTTTGAATTGGGAAAGAAAGTGGTCCAGGAAAAGTGTTTGGGAAAGAAAGTGGTCAGTTTCATTCTTTTGCATGTTGCTATCCAGTTTTCTTAACCCCATTTCTTGAAGACATTTTTTCCATTGGATAGTCTTTCCTGTTTTGTCAATGATTAATTGACCATACAGTTATGTGTTCATTTCTGGATTTTCTATTCTGTTCCCTTGATCTATGTGTCTATTTTTGTGCCAGTACCATACTGTTTTGGTTGCTACAGCTTTGTAATATATCTTGAAGTCCAGAATTGTGATGCCTCCAGCTTTGTTTTTCCTATTTAAGAATGCTTTGGCGATTCAAAGTCTTTTTCCATGCAAATATTAGAATTATGAAACTAGCATTTCTGTTTAAAATTTATTGGTGACAGAAAGAAGGAAAGGAAAAGAGAGGAGAGGACAGGAGAGAAGAGGAGAGGAATGGAGTGGAGAGGGGTGGGGAGGGGAGGAGAGAAAAAAGAAAGAAAAGAAAGAAAAAATGAGGAAAAGAAAGAGAAGAGAAAAGAAAGAGAAGCTAAGTGAAGAGAAGAAAAAAGAAAAGGTGGGAGTTGTCTGTGAAAGCACCAAAAACCACAGAGATCTCCAGGCTCAGCCTACCCTAGAACTCAGCTGGATGTGCTTCTGATGAGCTGGACTACCCTTTCCTTCATGGGTTCATGAGAAGACAGAAGTGGTCCAGTGCATGGTCCAGGAAGAGGCTTGGCATGCCACTCCTCCAGGGAGAGGTCCTCAAACCTTCCCCCTTTTCAGACTTCCTTAACTTCTCCCCTGAAATAAGCTGCAGCTGCTTAGTTTCCAGATGTCTGTAGGCCTCTTTCTACCTCTCACCCAATCTCCACTGATGGTAACAGGAGGCATTCACTCTTGGGGATGTCTGGATGGATTTCATAAATTACAAAGGGACCCCTCACAGCAACAGAATAAAGCATTCCAATCAAGCTAACGATAAAAATTTATGAAGCCTATGATCCTGCCTTAGACTAACTAATGTGCCACTTGTCGGTTTGGATTTCAGAGAAAAATACTTCTTTCCCTTAACAGTGATGTAATAGCCCTCTGTGTTTGTGAAGCCACAAATCTTCCTGATCAGTATATGCCATTTAAAATCATTACAAATAGGTCAGTAATCTCTGCCTTCAACACAGAGGGGCTACTTTCCATTCTTTTCAGCAGCTTATTGCATAAATATTATTTTTGCCATCATTTTTCAAGGCATAGGTGGGATCTTCAGTGGGCAGAGACAGTGATAAACAAAACTCCAGGTGTTACTGCTCTTAAAAAAGATTCCTTTAACAAGTAGTTATGAGAACTGAAGTTATTTTCAGAGGAAGCTATTAGGAAAGGCTCCTCTTAGACAATTCTTTAAAAAAATACTGACATGTTTAGTAACTATACAACACACTCTCAAGGAGACAAAATATTATGTCCATATATTGAATCGAGTTGAATACAATTCTGTCGATTTTCTGCTCTATTCCAGAAAATTACATCTGATGCTTGGACTATAAATAGCCCAATACACAGTGGTAGACTTTCCAGGAGAACATACACTACTTAATCTGATCGTATGGTAAGCACATAAGTTGACTCTTCCTAACTGTTTAAAGACCCACTCCAAGAATGTGAGGGAGTTGATCAAGACTTCCAGGCTAATTAGCAGTAAGTTCAGCACTAGAATTCAGGTTTCTTTAACCCAAGACATAGACTTTTCAGGAGAGAGATAGTAAAGGAAGATGGAAGAACTATGGCGTTGGAGCTTGGATACCCATCCTAGCTCTCCTTCCTACCAAATATGTGGCCTTGGGCTGTCATCCAAGTGGTCTGAGTTCTAGTCTTCTTGTCTATAAATGAAAGTGTTGCCAACTCTCAGAATGGTGATGAGAACCGGAAATGATGCATGTAGTGTGCTTGGAAGTTACTAGTTAATACCATAACACCACAGTGTTTCCACGTACCTTGGTCTTCCTCACTGTGCAATTGTTTTCCAAAGCATGTCCCACAAAACACATGTGCCAGAAAATATTTTCTGAAAAAGGGTTTAATCATTAAGTATTTTGGGGACATTACCCACCTTATCTCCCTCTTTGAAATGAGAAAGAGCTCCACCAGAGTTTAATCTTCATGAGGGAAGGAAGCACACCTGTCTTCCTTTGCACTATTTTTCCAAGGCTTTTACAAAGCCTGATACATGGTAAGCGTTCAGTGAAATGGTAAATAAATAAGTGAATTAATAAAATTCATAAATTAATAAAATTAATAAATACCCTAAGGAGTCTTGCTTCATGAAAAAAAAAAAAAACTATTTAGCTTTGTGGAACCCAGCCTTTCCATTTTTCTCTGAATACCTATAAACTGTCTTCCTGAGAAATACTATTCTAGAGGAGTTAATGCATTCTCAGCCCTTCTATGAGTGTGGGTAGTCTGCTTCTGGGAGATAAGTTAGATAGAATGCAACAGGTTTTCCATTCTAGCCATTGCCAATTCTATGAAAGCCCACAGACTTCCCATATCTGAAGATGTAACTGACTGCTTTTCTCCATCCACCAATTAACTTAGAAAATGCAAATACTGTGGCACCTGGGTGGCTCCATCAGTTGGGCATCCAGCTCTTGGTTTCAGCTCATAGCATGATCTCATGGTTCATGGGTTCAAGCCCCATGTCAGACTCCTCACTGACAGTGCAGAGACTGCTTGGAGTTCTCTCTCTCTCCCTCTCTCTCTCTCTGTCCCTCCCCTGCTCATGCTCTCTCTCTCTTTCTCTAAATAAATAAACTTAAAAAAAAATAAAATGCAAATACTAATTTCACTGTTAGTCTATGAGAAACAATAATTAGGAAAGTCAGTACAATGCAAATCTGCAATGTATTCCAAAAGGAAAAAAGAATTTTTTCTTTTAGGCATTAATGAGTTAACTGAGTACCAACTCCCACCCATTAGACTGATGTCAAGTCTTAATATTTAAATTTCTCCCTAGGAGGGAACAAAAAGAGGATGGTATTTCTACAATCACAAAGACATTTCAGATGAGGTCATTTTACTTGTACAGAAGTCTTTGTAAACATGACCCTTGCCGAGGGAAAGCTCTCAGCAGTGATGGGGGCAGGGGTATTGTCCCCAGGAGTCACAGCTTTGATGCTTCTTCATGGATACTGTAGAGTGTGACGGAAGAACCACATGCAGCCTTGAAGCTCCCAGCTGAGGGGGAAAGAGTTTCTTTCTTTTATAGGTCACTAACCATCTTAATCAGCTCAGGCTTCCTCAACACAATACCACAAACTGAGTGGCTTAAAAACAGAAATTTATTTCTCCCAGTTATGGAGGCTGGAATATGAAGGTACTTGCTGATTCAGTTTCTCATGAGGGCTCTCTTCCTGGCTTGCAGAGGGCCACCTTCTTGCTTTGTCCTCACATGGTGGAGAGAGAGCACTGGTCGTTCTTCCTCTTCTGGTAAGGGTACCAGTCCTACTGGATTAGGGCCCCACCCTCATGAACTCACTTTACTTTTATCATCTCCTCACAGGCCCTATCTCTAAATATAGTCACAGTGGAGTTAGCACTTCAACATATGAATTTGGGGGAAACATAAACATTCAGTCCAAAACACTAACCTTGTGCTGGAATGAGCACTACCAGCAAAGACTCACAATGCCAGTTGTCTTGAAGCTGTGAGAGACCCTGAAGTTGAACAGACTTAACATAAACTAGCCACAGGTAGTGCACAGCTGAGCCCGGCAATAAGGAGTCATGAGGACATTTCACACCACTAGCTCAAATCTGCCACACCACCTGGTCCCATGGGCTGCATTAAACTTGAGGAAAAAAAAATGAATAAAAAATGCACCCCTCCCAGACAATGCCAATGTCTATTAACAGAGGAATGAATAAACAAAATGTGGTCTATAAATACAATGGAATATTACTCAGTCTCAAAAAGGAGGGAAATTCTGACATATGTCACAAAATGGATGAACCTTGAGGACATTACTCTCAGTGAAATAAGCCAGTCATAAAAGGACAAATACTGTATTATTCCACTTATATGAGGTGCATAGAATAGTAGAATTCATAGAGATAAAGAATAGAGTAGTAGTTCCCTGGGGACTCAAGGAAAGGGTGAGTGGGGAATTATTGTTTAATTGGCACAGTTTCAGTTTTGCAAGATAAAGTTCTAAATGTAGTTGGTGGTGATGGTTGCACAAAAGTGTGAGTGTACTTAGCACTACTGAACTGCACACTTATAAATAATAAAGATGGTGCCTGGGTGGCTCAGTCAGTTAAGTGACCAATTCTTGATTTTGGCTCATGTCAAGGTTTCACATTCGTGGGATTGAGCCCGACGTTGGGTTCTGCACTGACAGTGCGGAGCCTGCTTGGGTTTCTCTCTCCCCCTCTCTCTGCCCCTCCCCTGTTTGCTTGTGTGTGTGTGTGTGTGTGTGTGTGTGTGTGTGTGTGTGTGTTTGTACACAGGCACATGCTCTCTCTCTCCCTCTCTCAAAATAAATAAATAAACTTTTTTAAATAATGAAGATGGTAAGTTTTATGTGTATTTTACCATACTTTTTAAAAATAGCACCAGTTTCTTTTTGAAGAAGCCATGGTCCGCTTCATACAGTTTCCTCAGCATTCCAAAGTGAGTTTCTTTCCCGTCCTGCCACCCCAGCACAGATAACCATTATAAATGCTGTCTCTCCTCACCAAACCTAGAACCACTGGCACTTTGGGGAAGTAGGGATATTACCAAAGTAGTGGCTCCAGTTTAAGCCTGCAATTAAATCTCTTGCAGGATAAGGGCTGTGTTGAGGTGGTTGTATTGTGGAAAACTCTCTGGCATTTCGTAGCTCATCCTCTAACTTCAACAGCATTTTCAGCATGGCTCTGGCTGAGAATGCATCACACCTTGGCAGAGGTTTGCAAAGACTGGCATGCTTTCATAATTCTTGCTCTACAAAATGTTTTTTTTAAAGCATCTCTGCCCATAAAGGCAACACAAACAAGTTGCCTGTGAGTCATAAAACTATAGAATACACACTAAAACCATGCAATAATCTTTATATAATTTGCTCCTTAGTCATTGTCTAGCCCATTAGGTAAATATGCAGCATGTATTTCTTTGAAAATAAAGGCCTCTATAAAAACTACCTTTGCAAATACACTGAGCAATAAAGAGTTCCACAACAAGTTTTATCAAAAGTAACTTTTAAAAGATAAAAATAGATTTGTTTTGAAGTCATTCAAGGTGAAATATCAAACAGGGCTTCCCCCAAGTCAACTCTGGGCATTAACTGCTTTTAAAACTACATCAGAAAAAAGTCTTGATGGCCTATCTGAGCAGTAGGGACAAATGCAGAAAGTCTCTCAGTGGAGGTCGACTTTGCACAGGAAAAACAGCAATAAGACCCAACAGGTAGAACATAGAGTTCAACCATCTGGTTTCCTTTCCTAAGCTTGACCTTGGCCATCCTTCCCTCCCTTCCACACAAAAGGTGCTGCCCCCCAGCACTGCCCTGTGGGGAAAGGGCATGTGTTCTCTTCTTAGCACTGTACACAGTAAGAAAGTTAGGAACTTTTTGTTGTTTTCAAGGAGTGGGGACAAAAGTTAATGTTGTTTCATACCTAACTTAACATGATTTATTCAAAGTTCTTTTCCTTATAAATAAAATGGAGAGAGTTGAACCTCACAGAACAAAGTAGAATTCTATTAGAAATACCCAAGAAGAGTTTGGGAGAAACAGGCATCATCACCTACACAATATACACACATGCACACCCACATATATGTTCACACACACTTGCACTTAGACACACACTTACATACATTCGTGCATGCTCACACATACACTCAGACACATTCATACACACACACATACACTCAGACACATTCACATATGCTTACACCCACACATGTACACTCATACATGTACCCTCAATCTCAGATGTTCTGCACAAGGTTGGTAAGTACAAGACACAAGCACCAGACCTCTGGCCTCCAGAGCCCAGGGCAGACCATAACTAACCATGACACCAACCTTTCCCTTAAAGCTCAGACTTGTCTCTTAGCCCCTCCCAGCCTTTCAGGCAGCAGAATTCTTCCATCCAGTTGGCACTTAAACTGGAACCTGTGTGTCCTCTCTGATCTAAGCTTCTTCACTATGAATCCAGAAATCTTAAAAGATAAAAAAAAAAAAAAACACAAATGGAATTTAATATCAATGGACTATTAATCATTTTTTGCCTCTTTGTGTAAAGGGCAAAGATAATATTACTGTACAGGATAGATTATCAAGTCACTTAGGTGTCAACCTGATTTTTTAATGGTTTATTATTTAATGATAGCATCATTTTGAAATGTCTCCAAAAGTGGACACAAGGGAATAATGTTTAACGAGAGGCTCTGATTTGGGGCATGGACTTTTATGGATCAATACAGACTTTGTGTCCCTTGTTCCTAGAGTTTGATGTGCTGCATGGACATACTGTCTGAATCTTGCATCCTGAATGCACAGAGATGAAACAGGATGACTGATACTCCAGGGGTCTGCTCAGCTCCCTAAATCTGTCCTCCTTTCAAGAAGAAAGGAAACCATGTTCTTTCTATTTTATTAAGTTCATTGAAATTTAATTCTATTGAATTAATCTCAAAAAGTTTGAGCAACTCTCCTTTTTTTCCCTACTGTGTGTGTGGGGTGGGGTTGGGGGTGGGTGGATAATGGAGTTTTTGAGAAAAAAAATGTTTTTCGAGGAAGGCGATGGGAGGACAGGAATCTTCTGGTTGAGTCAGTTTCATAGAAATAAAAATACAGGTATATATATTCATCCTTCCCCACCAGCTTCTTCAAGCCTCAGGGGCTGCATGGTCCTTCTGTCCATAAGTGATAGCTTTAAACAAATGGTTAGCAAGGCTAAGTGCCTAAGTAAGACAAAGATTCATGAAAGGAAGCCAGAACTTTCCAATGAAGCATTTTGTATCAAGCAGTTTGAGAAGCATCACCTACAAGTCCCTTTTCCACTGTGTCCCAGAACCAAGACATACCCCCAAATTATCCTTTGTGTGGGGCAGAGTGCTGGGACATCTTGCCAGTTCCTCACCAGGAACAGAAAGGGTAGATGAATGCACAGCCAAGACAAGAGGAACAGTGACTCCTCGGTACATTTGCATAGTTGAGTGGACCAGAGACAGGAGGGATCCTGTGGCCACAGGAGAGAAGGGTGGGCCCCTGGTCCCACAGTGGGCTCCCCAACCCCTCCTTTCTCACTTCAGCCAAAATCACCCCACTACCATCAGTGGCCGCCAGTCATGTCTGTGCCTTCCCCCATGTCACTGCTAGCCTTGCACTTGAGTAAACACACCCCACACTTCAATGAATATAATATAAAGAAAAAAGAGGTATGTATCAAATGTAATTTAAAGTATACTAATTGAAAGTCAAACAGAGGACAGATTGGTAAATACACCAGGCTGTTGGGTTGTGCCCAGGGCCCTGCTAACCCTCTCCTCCAGGCAAACTCCAGTTTCCACTCATCCTTTAAGACTGGGCTGACTCAGGAGATACCTTCTCAGTGAATCCCTCCCAAAGAACTCTCCTCATCTGGGCTCACCCCAGAACCCTACCTTTATAGTACTGATGACATTGCACTGTAACTGTTGGTTAATCAGCTTGCATGCCTGGAATTGGAGTTCTGTGAAAGAGGGAATGTCTTTAATCTTTAGATCCACAATCCAGTGTCTAATACTGTAGACACTAGGTAAACAATGCTGAACATACACCTGACTCAATCTACCAACAAGTATTTGTTGAGCATCTGTCTTCAGGCCCCAAACTGAAAAGACCCCTGGGAAATGAAGAATAAGTAGAAGACACGATTGCTTTCCCCAAAGAGATCATACTTTTGTTGGAAAATATACACTTGGATGGCCAAGTGTACACTATAGACACATCTTTAATGTAACCTAAGGATGTGGATGGGAGTTTAACTAGTAAGGGAAGCTGCATGGAAGATAGATGAAGGTCTAGGGCACAGGGATTAAGAAGAAAAGTGACAGGGAAAGGAACATATCAACTGAGAGGCAGCTGAACACAGGGGCTGTGACCATAACCAGTGAGTAGTCAGTCCTGTGTTAAAATACTTGGTGCCCTCTTCACTAACCATGTGATCTTGAGAATGTTCCTTAAATGCTCTCTGCCTCAGCCTTCTCTGTAAAATTAGAGAAATTATAGTAACCTCAAATTGTTTGTGTGAGGATTAAATGGGATAATGCATTATCCCCTTAGCAAGATGCAGTGCAAAAGAGTGCCTCAACATTGGCTATTAGCAGGCACCAAGTGGGAATGAGACCAACTTACTTACAAGACAGGGACAAGAGCTGTGTCCATGTTGGTATCCACCAAGAAGTGTGCAAACCTTTGTTTAGAGAAATATAGCAGGCTTGGATTATGAAGAACTTGGAAAACTGACTGATTGATTTAAACATCATGTGGGGGAAAACAAGAAGCCCCCAGAGGTATTTCCCTAGTCCCACTGAGAATAAGAAGCTGGGCCCACGTGCTGGTCCTGAATCTCCTCACTTCATTTCCAGAGTTGAACATAGGCTTGCTCAGGACCCCAACTACCTTATGGGGCTTCCAACAAATCAAATATTTTGTAGTATTTTATTACTGTGTGGGTTTTGTTTTTGTTTTGTTCCATTAATAAGGAATGTTTAAAATAGGCTAGAACAATAAAATCTCTTCTCATCTCTGTTTGACTTCGTAACCTCAACTGAAATAACATGATGCTGTGCTCCTCAATTTTCACATCTTCAAAACATAGATGAAACCAGTAGCTCCCCAGGGTATGGAGAGGATGAGTATCCATCCAACACACTGGAAACCTTGGGACCAATGACCCTAGAAGGGTTGAACTTCTCCACATCTTGCTATCCCTAAGGTCCATGCCATTCTGGATTTTCTTCTTTTCCATTTTAACATATCTATCCTTTACAGAGGCGGATGGTTTTCTCTTTGAACACCATTGCACATTCAGCTGTTTTCTCCCTCTCTGTTCCCCATAATACTTATTTGTTCCAAGTTTCCATGCTTTTTTCCAATCAGGGAAACTAAGGTATAGCCTGTCACTGACTTCCAAAAGTCTTCGTTTAAGTTCTGCCAGCACTACTAGCAGGCTGGAACCAGTTTATGCCAGCTCACTAGAACCAATTATTAAATTTTCACATGTCTAGGAATTGGTTGTGAAACAATTGGTAATTTGAAATCACCCACTGTGGGAGTATTTACACTATGTAAATCAGTATGTACTATAAACTGTGGCTTGATTTATTGCTTTATTGATTGTCTAAACTCAAGAAAGTGATAGAGAAAATGTGAATATTGAAGACTAAACTTTAAAATATGTCTTGTCTGTAGACATTACATTGCGAACAGCACAAAATAACTGAGGAAACATTCCTCCAGTATTTGAAAACTACTGTTTGATTCAATGGCTTCATTTGTTTCTCTTTTGTCTCATTTATTAATGGCAAACAAAGTATCAACTAACATTCATGTTGGAACCACATTCTGAGAGCCAGCACTGCATCTACCACCACTACCCACAACACAGAATCTCCGGGGCAGAGACGACATTTGTTAATTTCACTCCCATGGGACGCAAGCTGCCCAGCCCTCCTCAGCCCATATGCTGAGATAATTGACCCCTCTAGCTGCAGACCCTACTCTAGCCATACAATCCATCCTTCAACCAGGCACTTTAAAAAGCAAACAGGGCCCCTAAAGATCACCAACTGTGGGTCCCACCTACTCATGCCTTCTTTGCTCACAGGCTTTGAAATTTGAGAATTTCACAACAGTGAGATGTCTCAGAGATTGTGAAATAAATAAGAGTACAGTCTTAAGCAAGTCATATATAAATGATGGGAAAGGGAATTAACATTCCCTCAGGCTTGGCATTAATAAATATTTAGGACAAAATCTAAAGAAACTTTACTTGGCCTCATTTTTCCACACATTCTGTTTTGCACTTTTGGAAAATTTACACCTGGATACAAAATTGTTCTCACAAACTAATTGCACCTGCAGTAGGCTAATTGGAGGGGTAAGGATCCAGCTGTGCTTGCAATTATATAATTGCTGTTGTAATTCCTTGACTAAGAACAATGATCATTTTTAGATAGCACTTACAGGTTTTCAAGTAGTTTATAGGCATCATGTAGTTATTCTTCCCAATAACCTGACACAACATACCGCTTTTACAATGGTGAATTGAGCAGAGAGACAGCAGGGCCAAAGCAGAAGCTCTCTGATTAGTGTCAAAGAGAAACCATGCAACCCCAAACACACAAATACCACCATATCTCATGGATTTAAAACCAGCGCTAGCCCCTGGTGTCTGCTAGGTAAAATCCTGTTCTTCAGTAAGACATACAAGCTTTTCCTCATTTGCCTAAATCTATTCCACCTGTGCCATTCCTACACTTTCTCACCTTCCTAAAAACATTCTGGGCTCTAGCCTCACAGCTCTGTACCATTCCCTGTGCACAGCACATTCAAAGGGACCACCAATGTATTTGCAAGTGACCTTTTGCCAGATGCCCTTCTTCTTTCTTTCTCAGAAAACATCCGCTTAACTGAGCTTAGCTGTCACCACTCTTGAATAGCCTCCCCTCAATGTCCCTAGGTAAAGTTGGTCACTACAACTCTGTGCTCCAAGGCAAAATTGTTTCATGTATGATATTATAACTGAGTTATTCTTTATGTGTCTGTCCTGTGCACAGGATCAGAGGATGAGGTATCTGAAGGAAAGCCTCCTTCTGTGAGAACCAGGAGGAGCTCTCTATCCACCATATGGGCAAAGTTAAGAATTACTGTCACATCCTGGAAGGCCTCCTTATGCTTCCTCTATTATCTCTACCTTTAATGGTAGAATAATGCCAACTAAAGATGAGATTCCTATCCAAAGTTGGCCTGATATATTTTCCAACAAAAATCAGCTTTCATTTTGAAATTTTCTATTCTGACTCAAAGTGCTACCACCATTGGCCTAATAGCCCAAGTCAGTGTCAACCTTCCTGGGCATAAAGCCTGCTCCACATTACTCCTGAATTCCTCCCTTGTCCATCGTACCCTCTTGGTCCCCACTGGCACTATAGTGCAGGTCCTCCTCATCACCCACCTGGGTCATTACAACCACCTCCAACTTATCTGTCACCATTCCCAGCTCCCTGAACTTAACCCAAAATTTCAGCTTGTTCCCTACCTCATACAATATAAAATCCAAATTACTAAAACACATCCTTAGTCTAAATCTGCACTGTCCAATATGGTAGCCACTAGGTACATGGGGCCATTTAAACTTAAATTTGAACTAAGAAATATTACATGAAAATAAAAATTCTCAGTAGCACTAGCTACATTTTAAGAGCTCAAGAGCCACTCACTGCTTATAGCTACTATTTTGGACAATGCAGTTCTAGAATATTCTGTGATCACAGGAAATCCTATTGGACATCTCAGCTTCAGCTATTCTAGGCTGTTCTTTGGTGGCACCATCACCCAGAGAAGGACTTATATTTACCACTAGTCCAGGGAGCTTATAAATGGTTCATCAGAATAAGAGTTCCTGGGTGTCCCATTTCTGAAAAATGAGAGGGCATGATTACAGCAGTTTCAGAGCAAAGAAGATTCTGACTGAGGAACTCTTAGGTGAAGTATCGTTCAGAGGCTCAAGAAATCTGATGGCTCTAGACCTACCCTAGAATGAAGTGAAAACATCAGCAGGACTGCTCAATGGTGACCTTTAGTAGCTTGGGGTGAGGGAGGTGGTCACATGACTAATTTAGTGGTTGTCAACTATGGCTATACCTGTCGGATTCCAAGTCCATCCCAGAGCAATTGACTCAGAGCCCCAGAGGTGGAGCCCAGACGCTGATAGACTTCAGAGCTCTCTAGTGACTGAAGTGTGTACTGTGGATTGAGAACCACTGGTTTGGCCCAACAATATGTGACTCCTGTTTTGGTCTTCTTTTCCCTTCCATTTTCCTCCATAGGTGTACTTCATAATAAAATGGATAGAAAATCAGAATTCATTTCTGCTAATTTGATATGAATTCTTCATCAAGTGAATTGATACAAAATTGGGACTATTGACTATTATTAAATGACTTATGGAAACATTTTGACATTTCTGCAGAAGTTTTCTCCTAAAAGTCATTGCAGTTCCAATGAAGAGGGCTCAGCACAGACCTGTCCCTGACCCAACTCCTCACTCCACCCTTCAGCCATTCAATTTTAACTTTCTGTTTTACTTGTAGTCCATTGTGTATATTTGATGTGCAGTTTACACACATGATTGATTATGTCACCCACATTTACTTGCAAGATTTTGTCATATTTACTCATACCTAAAAAGCAAACAAAAAGCAATTTGTGTTCTCTCTGCTTACAGAAACTATTTTAAGAATAACTGAATTATGTAAGCATCAGAAAGAAAACTGCCTTGTGCCCCAATATTGGGTTGACCAGCATTAAGTTGAGGAGTCATAGAATTTTGGAGCTTGAAGGGACTTTGAAAATCGTAAGCCAATAGCCTCATTTTACGTGTCAGGCTCCAACACTGAGGGGCTTGCGTAAGGCCAGCTGATTAATGCCAGAGCCGAGAGGAGGCCATGGTTTCCTGCCTTTCAGCCCCAAGTCACCAGAAGTTGTGGTTAAGGAGAATAGGAAAACAAATGTTTGCACTGTTTTCTCAACAATTTAATTTTAAGACTAAAATTATAAAGCTTTGTACTGAACCAAACATCCTCTTGCCTGGGTCCTCCAAATGCAAGTGGCAATTACTAGCATTTAAGACAGACTTGTTCACATGTGTGGTTTCCTTTCAAACTAACCAACACTCATAGGCTTTGGCCTCAGTAGCCCTTCATTACCCCCTGCTCAAACAGCTCAGCTTAGTGCAGGTTCATGACAGGTGACCCTATCCTATGTGTCAGAAACATGAGTGAGCACTTCATTTCATTTAATCCACACCATAATCCTGCAGACCGCTATTATTACCTCAATTTTGCAGATTAGAAAAAGGAAGTTAATGAATATTATGTCACAGAGCTGATATTCAAACTTTGATCTGCCTAACTTGAGCCCAAGCTCTGAATGACACAATGTCCTGCTGAAGAGTTAATCCTAGAATATTAACCCTGATATTCAAACTTTGATCTGCCTAACTTGAGCCCAAGCTCTGAATGACACAATGTCCTGCTGAAGAGTTAATCCTAGAATATTAACCCTAGTCTGTTCAGGACTGTACTCCACCACAGGTCTGCAAAACTTTCTTAAAATACTTCCATGTACAATTCGCAAGCCCCTTTCACCCACAGTTGGGACCTTCGGCTTCTTGCTGGACTACTCCCGGTAATGACACACCATGAGCCTGTTTTTCATGTTTATGTAACAATTTAAGTAATAAATTTTGATAATTACCCAAAAAAGAACTCACTGCCCTGATTCAGAACTGGCTTCCCTAGGCGGCCCATTAATTAGGATGTCAAAATGTCTACCTAGCCAAATGCCACCCACATGTGGAGTGGTGGGTCACCCACATACTGAAGCCTCTTCTTGCTGAGACTACTTGAACCTCATAATGATCAGGAGATTCACAAAAATAACCCTTGTTAGCTTAACTGTGAAGACTACTAAGCAAAATAGGGCTCTGGTGCATGCCCTCCAAGAACTTATCTCAACAATTAATTTGGAAAATTTTCCCTCACTTCACTGTCCCTCATGCTCAACTCTAAAAATAATCACCAGCACTCACTAGTTGTATTTTGACAAAACTGGTTTAGCACATTGTCCAGAAGCATGAAGGTTATTCTTAATCATTACATGGTTGTTCTTAACATTAGACAGATATGGCACTGAATACTGTATTACCACAAGGAAACAAGATCCTTCAACAGCAGCAAGTCAACAGACTTGCTAAATATAGTTCCTTTACAGCTATGGGAACCCTCTCCTCTTAGAACCCCTTGGCAAATAAATAAGATCTTGTGCCTTTAACAATGTCCCCAAATGACTTTGTACTTCAGGTCATAAAAATGCAAAGTAAATCGCTCTCTAGGGATCTTGCCAGGCTATTTTTAAGTAGATTAACTCCCATAACACTGTTCATTCATTCATTCATTCATTCATTCACTCAATAACCTTTTGTTGAGTCAGCCCTTGTTCTACATACTGAGGACACACACACACACTCACACACACACGTAAACATTCACATGTAAACATGCATGTACATTAATACACCCACACATACATATACATACATGCATACAGCATTCATGTACTCCCACATACACACATGTACATACACATATATACACATGTACCCATGCACACACACACACACACACACACACA
The DNA here is from genome assembly GCF_018350155.1 of Leopardus geoffroyi. Taxonomy (NCBI): domain Eukaryota; kingdom Metazoa; phylum Chordata; class Mammalia; order Carnivora; family Felidae; genus Leopardus; species Leopardus geoffroyi. The sequence goes on along the minus strand of NC_059332.1, from coordinate 27,428,907 downwards.
CACACACACACATTCTCATACAAACACAAAGTGCTCCTGTTTATCCTTAAAGAGATCACTGTCTAGTAAGGAAAACAGGCAAATATCTGACAGTACACTGTAATAAGCATATCATGCAGGCCCAGTTCCTGCAGGAGCAGAGGAGAGACACTGAATCTAAACCAGGAAAGTAGAGGAAATATCTGAGTTGCATACAAAGAAGGAAAAGCTGACACAAAGAAGAAAATTCACCCAAAATTAGTTGAATGGGGGCGCCTGAGTGGCTCAGTTGGTTAAGCATTCAACTCTTGATTTCAGTTCAGGTCATGATCCCATTTTTCATATGTTTGACCCCCGCATTGATCTCTGCACTGTTAGTGCAGAGCCTACCTGGGATTCTCTCCCTCTCCCTCTCTCTGCCACTCTCCCATTCACACTTTCTCTCTCACAAAATAATAAAATATAAACTTAGTTGGGTGGGTGAATGGATGAATGAGCGAATGAATGAATGAATCCAGAGAGGGGCGATATGATAGATACGCAAATAACATCAATAAGTGTAACAGGGTTAGCTCAAGGTTCTGCAGGCTATGAAGAAGCCCACATCTAAGCTCTGCTGAGGAGAGACAGCCTCCAGGGAGATGTGCTTAAATGTGGAACAGAAGTTACCAAGCAGAAAAAGGGCTTTCTGGGCTGCAGGAAGGACCTGGTCAGCAGCACCAAGGAGAAAGAGCTTAGCATGTTTGGGAAACATCTGATTTTTCTAAAGCAGGGAATGAGTTGGGGAGAGGAGTCAAGGGGGAGGGCCTGACATGTACCTCAGGTCACAGAACATGAACAGCCAGCAGAGCAATTTGGATTTTGTCCTGGAGATGATGAGGAGCCATGGAAGAATGGCCAAGTAGATGGCTTGTGATTCATAAAGATGGTTGTGATAATGATTTGGCAGATGGCCTGGAGAAGTGATTAGCATTCTGAATCTATTGCAGTAACTTCAAGAAAATTATGAGGATCTGAAGTAGGAGGGCTGAAGTGGACACAGGGAGACTGGGTTGGATTTTTAAACACACACACACACACACACACACACACACACACACTTTAAAGGACTGCTAATTTGGATGTGAGCAGTAAAGGGAGAGTTAAGAAGCACAACAGCACAGTAACCTTTCCATTCTGAGTACCTAGAGTGAGCAGGTGACCAAACAGACCAAGAAAAAAATGCTGCTGTGATCACCCCCAGGGCAGTGCCTTGACCAGAAGGCACCAAAGGGCAGGATTCCAGCTGTAATGACCCCTTCTTTGCTCCCAAGTACCAATTGTAAAAATAGACACCATTTCTTGAACACCTTGACATATGCTGGACTAAACACTTTGTACATATCACCCAACCAAACCCTGCCCAAAACCCTTAGGTGCATCTTAATCCTCCTTTTGTACTGATGAGGACATGGAAACTTCTAAAGATCAAGTAATTTGCCCAATATCACACAGAAGATCTAGGATTTAAGTCCAAGTTTAGAGTGACTCCAAAGCCTTTGTTTAACCACTATACTAGGCTCCTTCCCCAAATGTTTTCTTCTTGGATTCATGTCTCTTCCTCTCTCCCAAACCAATTACCTTCATCTAGCCTAGGTCAGTACACAGAGTAACAAAGGCCTGGATGCAGCCCACTGGCCGATCTTGCACAGTTTTTTAGAGTAGAGTCTAAGTTACTGAAATCTGCCTTCCCAGGGTTTCACATGGGACTGTCCAAGCCCCACTTTTGGCCATGCAATCAAGTCCCAGGAACAGTGTGGCACAGTTGCCAGACTCTTAACAGTCCCCTCTTCCTCAATAGTAGAACTCCCAGTTCTTAGTAAACACCCCGTTGCCCTGAATAAAGACTATATTTCCCAGCCTCCTATGTCTAGGTGTAGCCATTGTGAGACATTCTGGTCAACAAGGTTCAAGCAGAAGTGTTAAATGCATCTCGGGAAATATTGCATACAAGGAAGAGAGACACCCTTCATTACTCCTTCTTCCTTCATTCTGGCTGGAGTGGGGACACGTTGGCAGGAATCAAGCATTCAGTATGGACCATTCAGTATGGAAGCCTTGGAAGTGGCAGCACAGAAACCTGGAAGAAGCCTAGGTCTCTGAGGACTTAGTGTAACAGACATACTAACCTAGACTTCCTATCATCCACTTTTTTTACAATATATCAAACATTTTGTGTTTGAGCCTCCATTAATTTGCTTTCTAGCATTAATAACTAATGCTATTTCCAATGAATACAGGTTACAAAATTGTGGGGGAGCTATTGCTATTTCCCCTATTTTCTCTAAATTAAATACTTGTCACCTGCTCAGTGATTCATGCTGACTCTTTTCAATAGAAAATGCTGCCTATGCATTAGGGGACATTTATATTCCTCTCCATACTGCATTTTGCTATATGAAGGGGGAAAATGACCTGAACAGAAAACAGCACATTCTGCAGCTGAATAAGCAAATTTCCCAATCCCAATCATTTGTGCTTTGATTTTTCATAGCCTATTTATGACTTTCATTCTGTATCATTAAATTCTAACCCAAACTCAAGCAGTCTTCTGGCCCATACAGTTCATGACCGTTTAGCATCCATGACATCTTTATACTTTATATAAACTAAGAGTTGATCATTTTATTAGTGTCCTTTAGCATTAATTGAGTGTCTACTATGTGTTCTAAACTGTCCAAGGATCTTAGAAGACATGGAAGGAAAATACAAAATGATTCCTGTTCTCAAGTTCCCAGGCAATAGCCATTTGAAGTTTCCTTGTGACTGTATAAAAAGCACAAAATTTTTTATTTAAAATACGAATTTTTACTGTGTATTAAACCAGAACTCAGAATCAGAGATTATAAATCTGTTTAAATGTAAATTAATATATAAGAATAATAATAGTCTAAAATTGTCCTTATATATCAAAAGACTTTTTTTCATTCATTGCAACAGAAAATATGGATATAAGGGAACATTTTAACAATGATGTTGAAGAAGCCCATATTTACCATGAATGTTCAATAAGACTCATGTAAAATTGTAAATTTTATATCAAATTGTACTTTCTCTGAAAAAACTCAAGGCAATCTAGCCCTGTGGTAGAAAGGGCACTAGATCTGTCATGCTGTCATGCAGACTTAGGGTCACATTTCAATTCTGCCACTTAATTAGTCAGCAATCCTGGTCAAGCCACTTGCTTTCTGAGCATTCATTGCAGGTGTGCGGTTAATAATGCTTACCTTCAGGTGCTTTTCTGAGCATGAAGGGAGATAGCACACGTGGAAATGCCTAACACAGTGCTCAACATGTAGAGACCACTCAATAAATACTGCTTGAAACTGAGTCTAAACCTATAGTTCATTACGTATAAATGGGTTCTTCAACAGGCAACATCATTAATCATATGCCCTAGGATTCTAATTCTGCAAGGATATATGCTGGCACTGAAACAGATGAAATAATACAGTTCACACAAAGTCTTAAAATAAAGGCAGTAGCCAATAACAATGACAACCATACGCATTTATTGAATACTCACTATGTGCTAGACATTATGTTAAACACTTTATATAAATAATCTCATTTAATCCTCACAATAACCTTATGGGAGGGTATTCTTATCCCATTTTACAGATGTGAATACAGATCTAAACCAAGCGGTGGCTATAGTAGTAAAAGGTGATGGAAAAGAGAGAACCCTTAGCTGTTGGAACAAGAATGTAACTAGTCATCACCAGGTAGTTGTCTCATGAGTGGCCCTTCCTGCAGTGTGAATGGGAGAGATGCTGTGATACCACTGAATCCTTCCTTTATACAGTCAGGGCCAGCAAAAATTATAAACAGCATAAGATGAAAGTAAATCTTATAAGATATTTGGGAAAAATATGGAAATGAAGAGGGTTAATGTTGTGAAGCTAAAACCAAACTGGTAGTGAGATTTATTAGGCAATCTAAATAAAACATGAGCTGGGAAGGAGAACTTTTCCTTATGCATTCATTTTTGGGAACAATTATCTTTGAATTTTAGCCTTAAGCATCCTCTGGGTATGCAGCTCCACCTGGACCCTGGCCTGTGGCCTCCGAAAGGCCCTTGTCTGACTCCAGGGAACCCTGAGGCCAGTTACCCTGGGAACATGGCCCACAGTACAGATTCTCAACTGCTGGCTGCAGTGGACATGATGCACCTTGACTGGGCAGTGGGACAAGAAAGCTGCATTTCCTCGGACCTCTCCAGAGACAGGCAAGACTTACTGGAATCTGTAAAGGAGGCAAGAGCTGGACTTCAGCCTTCCCGGCATAATCACACTGTCTCCACACTACTGATGAAATCATCAGTGCAAAAGACAAGAAGTCATAAAAATGGGGCAAACATTTTGGCCCATTGCCTTGAGGTGTTTCATCTATACCTGTCTACCTTAGATTGCAACCCACTCGGCCCCAACCACCCCTTCCTTTCTGCAGAGATACCAACAGATAATCTCAGCCCCTCTGCTCTAGTTCCATCTTCTATACCAAGTAGCCAGACTCTCTCAAGGAGCACACAGGAATCCCAAACATCCCATGCTGTGCACTGGTGCAGCACACAGCAAGAGGACCATCCCAGGTGTCAGTGGAGTTACTGAATCACGGGCCACCTTTTCTTTCTCTTTTTATTTTCTCTTCTCTTTCTTTCTCCTCTCCTCTCCTCTCCTCTCTCCTCTCCTCTCCCCTCCTCTCCTCTCCCCTCCTCTCCTCTCCCCTCCCCTCCCCTCCCCTCCCCTCCCCTCCTCCTCCTCCTCCTCTTCCTTCTTCTTTTGGAAAAAAAATAGAATAAGCTGGGATGAAAAGACTAGAGGATACCTGAGTCATTGAGTAGGATTAAACTCTGCTTCTAGAAACTTTTGTTTCAGCGTGTGTGTGTGTGTGTGTGTGTGTGTGTGTGTGTGTAGGATCACAGTTTAAAATTGTGCAGCTTGGATGGGAAAGTGAAAGATAGGTCTAGGGCAATCCATAGAGATTTTATGTGATGACAACAGCTTTCTGAAGAGCTGTGAGGTCACATGGAAAAAAAAAAAGCAGTAGGGACAAAGAATGTGAATTCTAATCCTGGCTGTGCTGTGTGTCCCCAGCCAAGTTCCATAATCTGTCTGAGCCCTTTCCTTATTTATAAAATGAAGATGATAAATCCTACTCTGCCTACATGGCAGGACAGCTGTGTGGCTCAAATGGAACATGGTTTGCTGAATATTGTGTACATTGCAGGGCAAAGGCTGAAATAAGCCATTGTGAAATTCAGTTTTATGGTGGGAAGTTCAAGCCAGGAAGGGGAAAGATGGACAACAGGATTGTCTGGGAGCTATTGGGGGAAACAGAGAGTGTTACAGATCCCTGAAATCCTCACATGTGGCATGCCCCCAGTTCCCTTATGTGTCCATCTAAGTGACACAGTCCAGGTGACACCTCAGGAATCCTACCACAATGTTTCTAAGCAACACGAACAAAGGAAGTTTCACGTTTGTTCTGTTACACGTCATTGGCCCAAGGGCTAGTATTTGGTAGCACCTGAATGTCTAGCTCTTTCTGTCTCACTCCTCCCCTGTGGAGTAGTAGGAAATCCATGCAACCTCATCATTATTGATGAAGCAAGGCAACATCAAGTGCACATATCTACCGGAGCAAACATTGATGCTCTTTCTATTTCATGGAAAGGTCTTGCAAAACATTGGTTCTAATATCTTCTTGCATGAGTCATAGACTAAGGAATGAAGAAACACTTCTGAATGACAAACAAGGAAAAAAGAGAAGAAAGAAAGCTATGATGATGTGTTCTTGGAACACAACTCCAAGTCTGTTTACACAAGCGAAATCAACATGTAGATCTCTGTTTAGGGTATGCTGCTGAAAGACAAAACAAAACAAAAAGTCCATTCTTTTCCTTTTTTTCTGATTAAAAAGATAATAGACACTCACACAAAAATCAAATAACAATATTAGTTCCCAAGAGGAAAGGAATATCAGCATTTTAAAGTGCATCATTCTAAACCTGTTTTTTTTTTTTTTACTGAACCATCAGGTGGATAGACATAAATGGAGACATTGTACAGATGTTATTTTGCAACCCACTTGTTTATATATTAGTATGTGAAAGAGTTTTATCCATAAAAGTGAATGAAGATCTTGAACACTGCCATTGGCAGTTGTATAGTATTCCATCATACATATGAAGCTTCATTTATTAATAAATTTAGGACTGAAGGACATTTAATTGGTTTCTGAATTTTTTACTGGAATATAATTGACATATAGCATTGTGTAAGTTTAGGGTATACAATGTATTGATATGATTCACTATGGTTGCTTCTAAATTGTTGCTTATATAAACAATACCAGCATAAACATCCTTATACATTCATCATTGTACCAATTATATTCCTGGGAAAAATTTCTAGGGTAAGAATAAGCCAAAACCTATCCACGTTTTCCATGTTAATGCATACTGCCAAACTGCCCTGTGGAAATGGTGTGCCAGATCCCACTGCCCCAGCAACATATGAGAGAACCTGTTTCTCCACACCTCACCAACAGTGTATGTCTCCAATTCTTTTACCTTTTTTTCTAATATGACAGGTAACAAATAATATTCCACTCGTTTTAATTGCATTTCTTTGATTTCAGTGAGGCATTCGATATTAATATTACTTGTTACCAATGCACATATACTATTAGTAGTGATAATAGCTAACATGCATTGAAAGTGTATTACGCACCACTGTGCTAAACACCTAACAGAATTATTTCTTTAAACCTCATAACAACCCCTCCAGATAAGTGCTATGATTATCTCTATTTCACAGATAAAAACAAAGACCTAGGGATTTCTGGGTGATTCAGTCAGCTACGTGTCCCACTCTTGATTTTGGTTCAATAGTTCATGAGATCGGGCGCTGACAGTATGGAACCTGCTTGGGATTCTCTCTCTCCCCTTTCTCTGCCCCTCCCCTACTCATGATCTCTCTCTCTCTCTCTCTCTCTCTCTCACACACACAAATAAATAGAGGTGTCTGGGTGGTTCAGTCAGTTAAGTGTCTGACTCTTGGTTTCATGATCTCACCATTTGTGAGTTCAAGCCCCACGTCGGCTTCTGCACTGACAGTGTGGAGCCTGCTTGGAGTTCTCTCTCTCCCTCTCTCTCTGCTCCTCCCTGCTTGCCTTCTCTGTCTAAATAAATAAGCTTCAAAATATTTTTTAAATAAATAAATAAACAAACATTTAAAAACAAAAAACAAAGACTATTTGCTAAAAGTTATGGAGCTAGTAAATAGTAAACCCAGAACTCAGTCCAGGTAGATCTACCCAAAACCATGTTGTTGAGCTGGGTATTGTACTTTCTTTTATTTCTATATGCAAGTGTGCTAATTCTGTGTTTCTTCTATGTATGTTTTTATATATGAGTTTTATGTTGTTATAGCCTCTAACCATTTTCAGTTGAAATGTTCATATTTTCCTTACTAATTAGCAATAACTCTTATTATGTACTAAGAATATTGATTTGTTGTCATTTTTTGCTAGCGACTTTTTTTCTCTGTCGAATATACTTACAACTTTAACTTCTGCTTATAATTAGTGTAAGGACTTGAGTAATGACTGTAATAAGCCTGTTGTAGTATCCCTGACATATAAACAAGCACAAGCAGATTAGCTAAGCTGATGGTGTTAGATTTTAGTGGTAGCCCATTCATGGACACTGGGGGTGTTTGGATAACAGTTCATGGTAATAGAGAAGGGGGAGAAGTAAAAGAGAAAAGAGAAAGATTAAATCACCAAGTAGCAATCTCCCCCTTAACGGGTCTCTTTCTGAGTTTCTTCCCCTTGCAGGACTTTTTCTGCCACTTCGGCCACCCCTAAGAAGTAGGGTTTTATCACTGGGTAAGGTTTATAGAGATCTAAATCTCCTCTTTTCACTCCCAAATTTAATCACCGTTTATTAAAACAAAGACTAAGCTTTGGCCATGGACTATTTCCCAGAAAGTGGAGCATGTGCAAAGGAGAGGACATAGGGTCAGAGGCCCCAGCTTGGAGTCCAGCTAAGGACATGCTGTGTGGCCTAGCACATTGTTTCACTCTCTTGGCTTCAGTTTCCTCATTTGCAAAATTGGCGTAATGATTTGCTACATCACACAGTGGCTTAGAAACTACCTAAGAAAATGTTCAAGTATTGGTGTCTCATAGGACCCTGAATGCTCAGCAGATGGCCCTCCGCCCCCATTCCCGGTTCTTAAGGGTGTGTGGTTCAAGTGAAAGAGAAAGAGAGGGTTTGTGGGATTCACAACAGGAATGTAAAGGCTCGCTCTGACTCAGCCGCCCTGCTAAGTTCTAAAAAACTAGAACTTCAGCTTACGTGTCTCTAAAATCGTCCCATGAGACACTGACAGAGCTAAACAGGAAGACAGCTGACAACCTAAAAACCTAACTCTAGTTAGCTTCCCCCTCCACCCCATCTGCAGGCAGCTAGAGTGCTTCTCTGCTGCCTATGTCTGTCATCCACCAATCATTTGCCTCAGTAGGCATTCCAGAACTATCTCATGGTCCCAAAACCTCTAACTCTGCCTTTGATTATACAGGATAGCAAAGCTATCATTTGAATGAAATAATAGGAGGATTCATTCAGAGAAAATTCCCCTATATACCATAACTCCTTGGAAGATAGATGAGAAAGGTGAGCCACTTAATTTATTATAAGGACCAAAACAATCCCCTCATTTTCTGATACCTACTTATTTCCAAGCCATCTCTCCCAACCCCCCACCACACCCCTCCTTTGGCCTAAGGCTATGTTTATTATAATAATACTTTTCCTTTGTAAAGAACTTCAGACCTACAGGAAAGATTCCTGCCATTTATTGAGCCCTACTCTGTGATTCAGAGGCTTAAGCAGTTCCCAAAGCCACATAACTAGACAACGACTAAAGTGCAGCCAAGCCCGGGCACATCTGCTCCTGATGCCTGTCCACCAAGCCCACCACACCCTTGCCCTCTGCACTTTCACAAAGTACTTTCATATGCATTAGCTCCTTGATTGTCTTCTGAAACTTTCTAAGTAGCACAATTCCTGTTGCCTCCATCTACTGATGTAAGACTGAGAGAGGCTACAGGACATAGGCACCCCCACTGTCACCCAGGGCCCCTGGGATTGGCCTAACCCCACCAGGCAGCCCCCCACAGCTAAGCCCTGGCAGTGCCTACCAGAGAGCTCATGGCCCACTGAGAAGTTCTCTGTTGAAGGAAGACACAAACATTATATTTCAGCAAGATCTAAGTCAGTGTTGACTAACTCTGGGGAAACCTGAATTCAAAGGCTTTGGGCTCCCAACCCTCCTCCCCAAGATGGCCACTTCAGGAAGTAGGTGCTGCTCCCATAATCCTTCAGCCTGTCCCCATAGGTCATTTCCACAGGATAGTTGACTTGTAAAAGTTGATCAATACAACTAGCTCCTAAGGGCCACATAACAAGGTATAAAACCAAATACAACTCTTAATGAGGAAGCTCAGAAATGAAGCCAAAACAAATGTTGCTGAGATGAAGGATTAGAATAAAACTACAAGAATAGCTGGCACAAGAAGCACACATGCCCCGCATGATTCAAGGGTGTAAGATATCAAGGACAACTCATCTGCCAGAGAAGGCGCCAGCTCAATCAGCTTGCGCCATTTTAAACTACTTTCAATAAGGAATCATTAAGGCTTTGGAGCATTCATATTGGAAACATAGACTTTTTAAGGGAAAGACTCTTTGGGATAATCCAGTCCAATCCTTGTGTTTAACAGTTGGCAGAACTAATGTCCAAATAAGTTAACTGCTGTGATCATAGCCATATAGTTGGTCAATGGCAGAAAAATGACCAGAAATCAGATGACAGCACTCCAATAACATCTTCACATGCTTTTAAGCACTTAACCTTTCCTCCAATTCTTCTTCTTCTCTATAGAAGCTTATATGTATGTGTGCACATGCATGCACACACACACATATCTGCACACACAAACATGCACCTGCATGTACATGCATGCATGCATACACACATGTACATATATGTGCACACACACATACACATACTTCTTCACCTGATGTCACAGACTCCATATGCCACATCTTTATTAAGCCCTTCTGAACATTCAAACAGGAATATAATTCAGGTGACATGGCTGGCCATGGGGCTTACTGAAAGAACCACTGTGCCCCAGGAGTAACTTGGTTTACTTTCAGCTTCGTATTTGTACCTATTGTTCAGATAACATTGGGCCAACAACAGTAGTGAGCTATAGGACAGTTAAATGAATGCAAAAATTCTTGCAAAGGACTCAGCAAGGTGCCTTGTGCACAATGGATCCCAAATCATGTCCCAGTTGGGGATGTGTCAGGAAGAAGACCTGGGTGTAAAGAGCAGGGGTTTTGTGGCCAGACAACCTGGCCATGACTCTCCCCAACCTTATGTTCTTGACTTTGGGCATCTTGCCCACCCTCCCTCAAGTCTGGAGTCCACATACACATGGACCATTGCAAGGAGTAAATGAGATGATATGTTTGCTGCCTGACTCTGGGCAACTAACAGTAAGTGCTAAACAAACAAAAAGGTAAGCAGGTTTGTGATTTGCATACAGTGGAGAAATGCACTGCCCTGCCCTTTCCTTCTCCAAAATCCCAGGACTACAGTTTCCTCCTTGAGAGTGAGTTCTGTAATTCCACAGTGAAAAGCATTGGGTGTAGCACAGAATTGAGGTACAGTCTACTTCAATAGAAGGGAAGTTTCTTCAAGCTCTTTTAAAACTCACCTAATCAGGAAGTCTTTGCCTGGGGATTCTGAACTGACTGGGGTGGGTCCCTTCTTGGTAGACACTTGGTCTTTGTAGAGACCATATTACCTCCCATGTATTATGAAGTTTCTTTCTGAGCATTCTCAAATCACTTCATCTGGGTTTGCTCTTCCCAAGTAGAACATAATGCCTAAAGGGCAATAGTCCCCATGTCAACTGAGAGAACATTTTGACCCAGTAGGAACTCAAAGGTTAGATGCCAGAATATCTTTCTGTTCACCCTAGCCAAACCTTGAGGCAAGGCCCTTGGCATCTTTTAAGAGATTCTGCTAAAAGTCACTGTTTTCCATATACTCAATTCTAAGTGTGGGGAAAGTTGTAGGTAGATCCTGATTGCCCCCTCTCTTCACACATGAACACAAGTTTCTCAAAGGCCAAATGCACAAGACCAAATGCGTAAGAGTAAGGCAGACACTTCATTCTGTGTTCAGACTCAGACACTGTGGGGGTCTCTCACACACAGAATATGCCTGGTGAGGAAATTTGGAAATATTAGAAACAAGAGCAACAAGAGAAGGAGAAAGAGCCACGTGTTGGGAGAGTCAACTGTAAGAAGTCCCTCCTGGCCAGGGTTAGTGTCCAAAAAGACTGTCCACCCATCCCACCCCTTGTTGTTCACGTGCACATTCCTGGCTGATGTGAAATGTTAGAACCAGACATTTGGCCCAGCCTGAGCATCTCCAAGTTCAAATTATAACCATCATGGAAGTGGCCTTAAGTCACAAGAGGCCTCTGGTGTAGGCAGTCACAGCTCACTGACTCACTGAACCTTCTCGTGAAGACTACAAGAAACTGCCAAGGATTTGGCGCCTAGGAATATATGGCCCCCATCAGCTGCTTTCTTATCTTCTGAAATCCTCATTATTTATTGAGCAGTTAGTCTGAGCTGGTTGTTTCAAGAACATTATCATATTTAATTTAATTCCCACCACAATTCTTATTTCCCCAGTGATGAACTGGCTGCGAAAGATTAAGCAATTTGACAAGATTACACTTCTAGAAGGAGATAGAAGCTCATGCTTGGCCTCTGCCAGACCCAAATCCAAAAGGCCTCTTTGCCACTCATTAGCTGAGGCACCTAAAAGAAGCTCTTGGAGCTTTCTTCTCCTCCTTTGCAAACAAAGGGACACTAATATTGACCTCACAAGATTATTACGAAGATTGAATATACTAAAGTAGATAGAGAGCTTAACATGTTCAGTAAAAGGTAGCTTCCCTGATTGTTTTTTTTTTTTACCATTTTGTTTTCTGATACCCCATCCTGCCTGCACCAGCTCACCCCTTTGTCCCCTCAGTAGGACTTTAAAGATAACAGGAGGCAGCTCTCACTTTAACACAGTCCTCACACCAATTAAGTTCCAGAGAATGACAACCTGGTTTTCCATTCCATAAGAATGTCCCTGTGGCCTTTCGCTTTGACACAGCCCTGATTGCTACTAAGCACTTGTGCATAACCAACTGAATACATTTTAATTCGTACAGGTCCCTCCATACAATTCTAGTAATCCTTAAGTGACCTGTAGAAAAATAATAAAAGATAAAGGAAAAAATGACCCACAATTTTCTTGAACTGACATCAATCCTGGGATAAAACGCACACCCCTCAAAATGTTATTGTTTAAATGTGCATTCACTGTGAGCTCCTGAGCCCCTGTGCTTCTTCCTAGTGTCAAAGCCAGGAACACACTGAAAATGTAACTCAAATGGAATGCTTGGGAGGAGGTGTTAGCAGCTCTATGAATGCAGAAGCTCTCTTTCATTTTTATTCACATATCAACATGAATTGAGATCTGGTACAAATTTAAGGTAGTTTCATTTAAAGATCCATATGCTGGCATTTGTTTCCCTCTCTCTCCTGTAAAATATCCGACACCAGTAAAAATCATGGACACCACTGAAAATTCCCCTTGGCCCACCTCTCCTTTTAGCCTTATCCCACATCTTGTTCTAGCCTGTGCTGCCACCAGCTACAAACAGATGTGGCTCAAATGCACCTCATCCCTAATCTCCAATGCCTGCTGGGACCTCCAGGCAGTAACATAGGAAGCCCAGGGGCTTACCACCCACTGTTTTCCACCCTTTTTAGGGAAAGACAGACAGTTCCAACACATATCTCCTAAAGCACCTAAGGAGGTCTCAGGCAGCTGTTCTCTCCAAAATGCACCTTGTAGGAGCCATCCTTCCCTGTCTCCTTCTCCCTGATCCTCATTCCTGCTTCCCGGCATCATTTCCAAAATGAACTATCTGCAAGCAAGGCTCTTTTTCTGGCTGTGCCTCAGGGAAACCCAAGCTAAGACAAATAATTTCCTGTAAAGAATTCAATGACGACAGTTTTAAAATCAATGAACAAGACGTGAGACCTTACCAAAAAACGTTTCTGTGCCATTTGTACTTTCAAGGAAGCAGTCTGGAAGACATGGATTGAGCATTGACATATGTAAAATTCCAGAGAATCTCAATAATTTATGTAGATAACTAGTCAGAAATTTTATAATAGGACTATTACCCAAATGGATTATGTTTGTTATAGCTCTACAAGAATGGTTAAAATAAACTTTAACTTTACTTCCCTCAAGAGTGAGACAAAGAGGCAGAGTATCAGGTCTTGTTTGGCAATAAGCCAGCAACAGGCCACATCAATGCTAAGAGGTTGTCACCACACCTGAATTGAGATTGCTGAAGTAGCTTTTAAAACATACTTTCCAGAAAGTTGAGACCAAAAATCCCACACTAAGCAAATATTTTAACTTAGAGAGGAGGAGATTACCCTCTAAGGTGTACCTGGAGTGTGGTGAAGGAAGAAATACTAACACCGCAATACTCCAAAAATAAACAGTATAGAGCTTGAGAAACCAATATTGTGCCTTACCAAATATACAGAACATCTTGGGAGCATTCCAGAAGGACAAGGGTTAGTTGCAGATTAGTGTGAACAACCAGACTGACTGCCTGCATGGCTCAGACCACTTTAGGGAGTATACATACCTACACACACAATTTATTGAGCATACCAATGAAGATTAACCAACACACTAGAAAAATGTTCCAGAGTTTCCCAGAAGTTCCCAGACACATGAAGTTTAAAACAAGACACCATAAGCAGGACTGAGCTACAATTACTATCCTGAAAGCTACTTGGAAAACATCAGTATTGATTCTTCTGCACAGGTTTGGTGAATATGGAGACTAAAGAGAACCTTCTCACTATGTTCTAGGGCATAGAGTGCAAGTTGTGGAAAAACCGGGGAACTGGAGGCAGGGAGCCCTGGCTAAATGAGGTTCTCCAAGTCCCCAAATCTTCTGTGCCCCAATTCCTAAGTCTTACAAAAGTAGGCTGATAGTATCAGATAAAAATCATGAGGAAGAAGAAACAAAAGAGTATAATAGAAAGTTCTTTGTAAAAATAAATAATCTCACGTCTACTAGTATGAAAGCTGGGATAGACACTGACTTTTGCTTTAAAAGTCCTATGTCCACAGGGGCTCCTGGGTGGCTCAGTGGGTTAAGTATCTGACTTTGGCTCAAGTCATGATCTTGCGGTTCATGAGTTCCAGCCCTGTGTCAGGCTCTGTGCTGACAGCTTGGAGCCTGGAGCCTGCTTCAGATTCTGTGTCTCCCTCTATGTCCCCTCCCCTGCTCATGCTGTCCCTCTCTCTCTCTCTCTCTCCAAAATAATAAACATAAAAAAATTTTAAATAAATTAATAAATTAGTTAATTGATTAATTAAAAGTCTTATGTCCACAAACTCATGGTTACCAGGTAAGGGGTGAGGGTTGGGTGAAATAGGTAAAGGAGATTAAAAGTACATTTATCTTGGTGAGCGCTTAGTAATGTATAGAAGTATTGAGTCACTGTATTGTACACCTGAAACTAATATTAACATTTTATATTAATTATACTGGAATTAAGATTTAAAAACCTAAAAAAAAATCCTATGTTCACAGCTAATGAGTTAGCCCCATAAACTAGCATGAAAGGAAATGTTTTTAAAAATTTAGACTACAAACAGCTTTTACATACTTTTAAGCATTACAAAAGCATCCTTGTGTTATGATTGATATGAAAAGCTATCCTTGCCTCTCATTGAAAAAACTTAAAGGCGCCTTCCCTTCTGGAAGTATCACTTGAGCCTAGCTTATTTAGAGCAGTCTTGAAAGTAACATGTATGAATTGATACAATTCAGGCTGGCCTCCTTTAAATTTGTAAAAGTGGGTCAAGTTTTCCTTGAGCAAGTTTAAAAGCATGCCTTTTTTTTTTTTTTTTTTTTTTTGCAACAACATGGATGGATCTACAGAGTATAATCTTAAGGAAAATAAGTCAGTCAAAAAGACAATTACCATATGATTTCACTCATACATGGAATTTAAGAAAAAAATCAAATTAACAACAACAAAAAAAGAGACAAACCAAGAAAGAGACTCTTAACTATAGAGAACAATCTGATGGTTGGTTACCAGAGGGGAGGTGGGTGGGGGGGATGGGTAAAGTCGGTGAGGGGATTAAGAGTACACTTGCTGAATCTCTATACTGCACACCCGAAACTAAATATAATTATGTATTATGTATGTTAACTCTACTGGAATTAAGTTTAAAAAAAATAAAGAAATGGAAATAAAAGAGAAGTATAGATTATTTTTTAAAATTCCATTTTTTATGGGAGCTCAAATTTGTCATTATAGTTGATATTTTAAAAACAAACATGCCTAAAAATAATAGCTCCATTTCAATAGTCTAGAAATTTAACCTAGCCAAAACCCAGTCTGTATGATAAATTAGCAAATTTAAAGAAGTGTTTTGATCTTGTTATTGAACATCGATGGCTGTTAACATTACAAAAAGAAAGACATGTGCCTCTGGATAGACAAACCAACACCTTTAAAGTAGTCTTGGAAAAAAAACTAATGTGAATCTGATTGAATCTCCACATTAAATTACCAATTACCAGGTAGTACATATGGAAGAACATGTTAAAAGACACCATGGAGGGTCGCCTGGGTGGCTCAGTCGATTAAGTTTCCAACTCTTGATCTCGGTTCAGGTCATAATCTTACAGTTCATTAGATCTAGCCCTGTGTCAGGCTCTGAGCTGACATTGCAGAGCCTGCTTGGGATTCTCTCTCTCTCCTTCTCTCTCTGCCCCTTCACTGCTCATGCTCACACGCGCTCTTTCTCTCCCTCTCAAAATAAGTAAATAAACTTTAAAAAAAAAAAAAAACATCATTGGGGCACCTGGGTGGCTCTGTCGGTTAAGCATCCAACCTCGGCTCAGGTCATGATCTCATGGTCCGTGAGTTCGAGCCCTGCGTCGGGCTCTACGCTGACAGCTCAGAGCCTGGAGCCTGTTTCAGATTTTGTGTTTCCCTCTTTCTCTGCCCCTCCCCTGTTCATGCTCTGTCTCTCTCTGTCTCAAAAATAAATAAACATTAAAAAAATTAAAAAAAAACATCATTAAAATGCAATCAATAAAATCCAGATTGTGGGATTATAGGCATATATTGCAGTTTCTATCAACAAAAGAAAATGGAAGGAAAAAGAGAGTAAGAAAGGTGGAGATGGACTTAATTAAAGATAAAAAGATTTACCTTTAGATAAAGGTACAAAGACACACCAACTGATTAAAATCTGTGGACTTTATTTGAATCCTGATTTAAATATTTAAACTGTCTTAACAAATTATGACTCCAATTCTTGGAGAATTGGAGTCTTCATAAAGTCTTCATATTATTATTATTTTTTTAATATGAAATTTATTCTCAAATTGGTTTCCATACAACACCCAGTGCTCCTCCCAATAGGTGCCCTCCTCAATGCCCATCCCCCACCCTCCCCTCTCTCTCACTCCCCATCAACCTTCAGTTTATTCTCAGTGTTTAAGAGTCTCTTATGGACTGGTACAGAATATTTTTCCTCTTCACAAGAAATAGCAAATTTCACAAAATATATAAAAACTTTTTTCAGACATATGAGATCAAGCAATATGATTGTGATCCCTGAGAAAAAGGAAATAAGCTGAGTTTTACAATCATCCTGGATTTTTGTATAAAAGCAACTTTAAAACAGGCAAAGGGACAAGAAAAGCCAAGAGGCGTTCCACAATCTCACTGAGTTGAGAGAACACGGATCTGAGTTCAGGAGCCCAAGTCAGTTGGAATTCGTGGGGCAAAAGTACAAGAGAGAATTGGTCTAGCAAAAAAGAGTTCCAAAAACCTAGATGGCAGCCCCTTATGTCTTTCACAGAATGCAAATCTGTGCATTCATGGGGTAAAAATCCATACATCTTCCCAAAGGAACTGAAGAAGAACTTTAATCATTAATAGTTCCCAGAGGTTTCATAGAGCTGGAGGTATACAGATTCTAACTAGCCAATAGAACACTCTGGACAATATGCAGAGTTGCCAGAAGGAGCACACTTTGGGCTAACTTAGCCCTACATTACAGTCTATTCTAGAACTGCCCTAAACAGGCTTAAAAACCAGTCTGGTAAGAAACAATCAGTACCACGCAAAATAATTGTCTGCCAAAACAAATTTCAAAAATCTTAAGACAACAAGATCCAAATGCTCAACAATATAAATGTCATAATGTCCAGCATCCAATTAAAAATTACTAGGGGCTGCCTGGGTGGCTCAGCCTGTTGAGCGTGGGACCTCGGCTCAGGTCATGGTCTTGTCATTGAGGAGTTCAAGCGCCGGGTCAGGCTCTGCACTGACAGCTCAGAAATAAAATAAACATTAAAAAAAATTTTTTTTTAATTACTAGACATGGGGCACCTGGGCGGCTCAATCAGTTAAGCATCCAACTCTTTATTTCAGCTCAGGTCATGATCTCCCAGTCATGACTAGAGTCCCATGTCAGGCTCTGCACTGAGCATGGAGCCTGCTTGAGATTATCTCTCTCCATCTCTCTCTCAAAATAAATAAATAAACATTTTAAAAAATCACTAGACATGCAAAAAATCAGCAAATTATGATCCATAACAAGAAAAAAAAATAGTCAAAAACTAGATCTATAAATGATAGAGATTTTAGAAATAGCAGACAAGCACTTCTAAAAAGCTATTACAAATATGTTTAAAATGTTAAAGGAAACATGGATATAATAAAATATTTTTAAAAGATCATATGGAAATTCTAGGAAAGAAAAATATAATAACTTTGTACAATACAACAGGGAATACAATAATACAATTCAAAAAATACAATAGGGAAAATTCCATTGGACAATCATAACAGCAGATTAGATGCTGCAAAAGAAAGATCAATGAACATGAAAACATTGCAGCAAAAAATATTCAAATCATAGAGAAGAAAAAAGACAAAGCATACACACAGAGAGAAACTCAGGGACCTGTGGAACAATATCAAGCAGTCAAATATATATGTAATTGGAGTCCAAGAAGAAGATTAAAAGTAGATGGCAAAAACAAAATTATTTGAAGAAAAGACTGAAAATTTCTCATCTGTGATGCAAATAGGAAATCCAAAGATTTAATATGCTCAATGATGCACAAGATGGATATACCCAAACCGTAGCAAGAAACAGCCTAATCAAATTGCTGGAGACCAGCTATAAGCAGGAAATGTTTTAAGTGGCCAGAAAAAAAAAAAGACATAGAGAGACATATACTCATATAATTCATATAAATGTGACAGAAAGCAGAGTAGCTGTTACTTGGGGCTGAGGACAGGGAGAGCAAGTGGAACTGACTGCAAGGGGCATGAAGCAACTTTTTGTGGTGATGAAAATGCTCTATATCTTGATCATGATAGTAGCTACAGGAGTTTGTAAGTGTCAAGACTCACTTAACTGTGCCCTTAAAATAGGTAAATCTTATCATATTTAAAACAGATCTCAATTAAATTGATTTTAAAGCAATATGACATTTAGATAATTAAAAATTTGAATACCCACTGAATATTTAGTGATATTAAAAAATTACTGCTAATTTTGTAGGTATGATAATGGTATTGTGGTTATTTTTTTTTAAAGAGTTATCTTTAGAAGTATATAGTGAAATATTTACAGAAGAAATTATGTTGTTTGAGATTTGTCTTTCAAAAAATGTAGGTAGCAGGGAAATGAGAAGAGTAAAGATACAACAATATTGGCTATAAGTTGATAATTGTCAAAGTTGGATATTGGATATATGGGATTCATTACACTATTTTCTCTACTTTTTAAAAAATATTTGAAAATAAATAAAATAACTATTTGGAACTTTTCATAGTAAAAAGCTTTTTAAGTGCTTTAAACACATGAATGATGTCATAAATTACTCATTTAAAAATTATAAACTGAGCAACTATTTTGAGATATTATGAGACATAAAAATTATAAAAGAATATTCTCTTAATATTCCTTATTATTGATTCTCTACCAGTACTCAGTTTAACTTAGCCAAAATTAAAGAGTTAGATGGAATCTTGTGGAAGTTTTCAAACAAATTTTTGGACAGTCTTAAAGACATGAGTGTTCTTCATTAAGTGCAATTACCTATCATAACTTACACATTCTTCTCTATTAATATAGTATCGTCAGCTCTAAGCTGGTATGTATTAATCATGATAGAGATAATTTTCTAATTCAAAGAGAGTTTAAATGAGAAGAAAAGGGAAAGGAAAATAATTCAAACTCCCTGATAGGGAATTAAAAATGGTAAAACTATATATTGGTTATGATAGTTTCCTCAGAAGGCACCATTAGTTCAACAGAGAATAGTTTGATTATAGTCTGGCCTGACAACAAAGTTGGCTTATAGACTTTAAGTGAATGGTGAAGACAGTTTATAAAAACAACTAACATGTAAAAAAACTTTAAGAATTATTAATGTAAACTTGAGGAACAATTCTAACTGTATATAAAAAATAATAGTAATATGGATAGATGTCTCCATTTTTATAACTTGGGAAACATAGTTATAAGAATTCCACTAAGCCCAAAAGGAACAATTAGAGCAAATCATTATCACTATTATTATCTATTATCCATTATCACTATCATTATCACTATTATGCAAGACAGGTTATTTTTATTAATGCAAGCAAATATGCTGATTAATTCAATGTTTATTGACAGCATGGTTTCTAAACATTACATTCAGTGTTTATTTTTTTTTTTAATTTTTTTTTTCAACGTTTATTTATTTTTGGGACAGAGAGAGACAGAGCATGAACGGGGGAGGGGCAGAGAGAGAGGGAGACACAGAATCGGAAACAGGCTCCAGGCTCTGAGCCATCAGCCCAGAGCCCGACGCGGGGCTCAAACTCACGGACCGCAAGATCGTGACCTGGCTGAAGTCGGACGCTTAACCGACTGCGCCACCCAGGCGCCCCTACATTCAGTGTTTAAATTCTGCACATTTCATGATGCAACCTTACATAATTCTGTCAATATTTTCTAGGTGGTCAGAGTATACCAACAGACTAGTATGCAGTCTTCTTTGGGTAACAACATGGCCTCCATCTTGGGAAGTTGAGTTCATTAGAAAGTAGCTGAGAAACTTAACAGAAAACCATGGGGGAGGGGAAGGAAAAAAAAAAGGCTAGAGAGGGAGGGAGCCAAAACATAAGAGACTCTTAAAAACTGAGAACAAACTGAAGGTTGATGGGGTGTGGGAGGGAGGGAAGGGTGGATGATGGGTATTGAGGAGGGCACCTGCTGGGATGAGCACTGGGTGTTGTATAGAAACCAATTTGACAATAAATTTCATATTTAAAAAAATAAACAAACAAACATTAGGAAAAAAAAAAAAGAAAAGAAAGTAGCTGACAACTTTTTGAATTTACCAGTCAAAGCTCAGAAAGACCAAGACAAGTTTTTTGCTAACTAGAGTTGATACCCAAAGTTCAAGGCTCACAAGGTCATTTATGAAAGTATAACAGAATCCTCAGAACAGGTTAATTCTTGCTTAGCACCAGATTCTGCCAAAGAACTAACTGGGAATAATGTAGAACTCAGACTTACAGCCATGCCTAGAAAATGATAGCCTTATACTTTTAACACAGAGACCATTACTTTATTATTATTTATTGGACCCTAAAACTAGGGTGTCCACAGAATGTATTGCCCCAAATTGGAATACTCTTAAAGAGGAAAGGGGACCATATTAATAATGACATGAATACAACAACCAGAAACTGAGACTCCACTAAGCAGTTGAGATGTATGGTCAGACCATTTAAAACCACACAACATTGTAATAAACAATTGATCACATCGTTTGACCAGGACTCCATACATATTATGCAACACATACCACCAATTACATAGCTCCCATTTTTACTGGCCAACTTCATGGTGCTCTATTGCTCTCTGTCTTCTGAAAATGTCAAACTGTTGTATCTCAAATATGCACTCCATGTCTCTAGACCATGCTGTCTTTACATATGTCCTTGCCTCTATCTTACATGGAAAAATAGAACAGTAACAGGACAGGCCACTCCAAGGTCATTCATGGAGTCTGAAGTCAGTATATACAAGGACCTCAAGGCCATTCCAGCCATACATAGTCATTCATTTTTATGCCTCATATATCTCTCTTACCGTCTTTGAAGTCTTAAGTTGAGTGAAAAAAATCAATATATTTTCTTTAATGTCAGAAAATTCTTGAGCTCAATGAACTATTAAAATACTATCTTCCAAATAGGAGCAATTCTATATACTGCCGTGGCGTGATCTCTAGAATATTTTATTATTAAAAATATAGAGAGAACTAACTATGTAATATTTAAACATTATCTACATGGAGGAAAACATGAACATATGTGTGTTGACTTAGATATTTTAAATGGAAGCGTGATATGGGTTGAGTCCTCTCACCAAAATCTATATGTTGACGTTCTAACCCACAGTACCTCTGAACATGACTGTAATGGTAGATAAGGTCTTTTAAAAGGTGGTTAAATCAAAATGAGGTCCTTAGGGAAGACCCTAATCCAATCTTATTGGTGTCCTTATAAAAAGAAGAAATTTGAATGCAAAGAGACACTAAAGAGACATGTATACACACAGCAAGTCCAAGTAAAGACACACTGAGAAAATGTCCACACCACCGAGACCTTGTAGTAAACAATTGATCCCATCATTTGATCAGGACTCAATACATACTATGCAACACATAACACCAATTACATAGCTCCCATTTTTACTCACCAACTTCATGGTGCTCTGATGTCACATGGACTGATAACATCTCTGTCTTCTGATAATGTGAAAGTACTATTGTAGATCACGAATGCACCATGTCTCCAGATTGGAACAAATAAGTTTTTGTTGTTTAAGCCTCCTAGTCTGTGATATTCTGTTATGATGGCTCTGGCAAACCAGTATAAAGGGTAAAATTTTAAACTTGGATCAATTGGTTATCCTGAAACAAGGATGAAAACTAAATTTCCCTGAATATATCTCATATGATAGCTTTGACTTCAAAACCAGGTAAATATTATATACTTATGAAAAAAACTGAAAACAATGGAGGAAATAAAAACCAAATTCACCAAATGATACTAACCAAATATCAAGTTGAAGTTTTACTCACTAGAGTCCAATTATCTGAAGTTACTCTAATAGTTGGTAATTTGTGTACCTAGTGAGATGTATTCTCTAAGGGCAAAAAAACAAAAACAAAAACAAAAACAAACAAGTAAAACTCAAACTTCTATGAAGTTTCCTCAAAAAACTGAAAATAGAACTACCCTACAATCCAGAAATTGCAGTGCTATGTATTTACCCAAAGGATACAAAAATACAGATTCAAAGGGGTACATGCACCTAATGTTTATAGCAGCATTATCAATAGTAGCCAAACTATGGAGAGAGCCCAAATGTCCATATGTATGTGTGTGTGTGTGTGTGTGTGTGTGTGTGTGTGTGTGTGTAGAAATATTACTCAGCCATCAAAAAGAATGAAATTTTGTCATTTGCAACAATGTCATGGGAGCTAGAATGTATTATGCTAAACGAACTAAGTCAATCAGAGAAAGACAAATACTATATGATTTTACTCATATATGTAATTTAAGAAACAAGACAGATGAACATATGGGAAGAGGGGGGAAAGAGGAAAGAGGGAAACAAACCACAAAAAACTCTTAACTATAGAGAACAAACTGAGGGTTGATGGAAGGAGGTAGGTGGGGAATAGGCTAGATGGGTGATAGGTATTAAAGAAGGCACTTGTTATGAGAGCACTGGGTATTGTACGTAAGTGATGAATCACTGAAGTCTACTCCTAAAACCAACATTGCACTGTATGCTAACTAACCAATATATATATATATATATATATATATATATATATATATATGTAAAAAAAAAGAACTAAAACTGTTTTCAGTCACCACATTATTATCAAAAAATTGGGATTGATATTTTGATACAAGAATAGAGATGCACACCTATACACATATACACAGGAATGATAAAGCAAATAAATAATTATACTGATGTGATATTCAGCACAAGAGAAAAGAGATACAGATATCAAATGAAAAACTTAAGTAAAAGAGTGTGTGGGTGGCTTAGTTGGTTGATCATCTGACTCTTGATTTCAGCTCAAGTCATGATCCTAGGGTTGTGAGATAAAGTTTTACATCAGGCTCCACATTGAGCATGGAGCCTGCTTGAGGTTCTCTCTCTCTCTCTCTCTCTCTTTCTCTCTCTCTCTCTCTCTCCCTCGCTCCCTCTGCTGCTTTCCTCCACTTGCACATACTCTCTCTCTCTAAAACAAAAACAAAAACAAAACTAAAACTAAAACAAAACAACAAAAAACTTAAGTAAAAACCTCATAATCCTACAGTGAATTAGAAATATCATGCATTTTCTTTAAGCAAATTTTTTCTTCCTAGTACTGTCCACTGTAAAATCATGGAAAAAATGACCCACCCATAAGCAGTGCACACCTCTAGAACTTAGATTTTGGTCTCAATACTATTTCTATGAACAAAGAACTAGGACTACTTGGATAAATAGATAATTCTAGGTATGAGGCAGAAAATGTGAGTCTGTAATATCTGGTCAGATAAGAAATCTAGAAGGCTATGAATGGATTTAAATACACTATAGACGTTTAAAAAGCTGTTAGTTAATTATATAGTTATATAGGTGTGTGTGTGTGTGTGTGTGTGTGTGTGTGTGTGTGTGTGTGTCCTTTGCAGAATCCTAGGACCATCAAATTATTTGAAAACAGGTAAATAAAAGGAATTAAACATTTACCCTACTATTCTGCACAGACTGATCCAAGTAACAAACAATTGATGAGGAAAGGTTTTTCTTACATAAGTATTCTAACTTATAAAGAAAGAAGAAGTGGTGGAATAGTAATGTCACAATCTTGCAATACCTGATGGCAACAGGCAACTGTCATCAATGGATGCAAAAACCATGAGACAATAAGCTGATGTAGAGTTTTATAATAGATGAATCAAGCTTAGACTCAAATTCACAAATATCTTAACTTACAAAAAGAACAGCCAATAACCAGTCATTATGAGCCTCCATAGAGAAATCCACATCATCAGTATTCTTGGAAAACAAAAATAAAAGCTAAATACAGTCGAGCCTCTAGATCTGTCAAATCACCAAAAATATAGGGGAAAGAACATGTTAACCAATACTACATAATCAAAAAGTCCAAATGGTAGGAAAATCTACAGGACAAATAATCTGACTTATTTAACAATTAAACTTCAATGATAAATTAAAAACAGGCAAGGAAGATCTATAAATTCAAGATAATTAGAAGACTTATCAACTAAACAAAATGGGAGGACCTTTGGAGTCTGGATCAATCAAACTAATTGTTCATTAAAAATGACACTATTGGGATAGCACTACTAGGGATATATCTAAAAGATATAAGACTGCTGATTCATAGGGGCACATGTACCCCAATGTTTATAGCAGCACTTTCAACAATAGCCAAATTATGTAAAAAGCCTAAATATCCATCAGTTGATGAATGTATAAAGAAGATATGGTTTATATATACAATGGACTACTATGCAGCAATGAGAAAGAATGAAATCATGCCATTTGCAGCAAGGTGGTTGGAACTGGAAGGTATTATGCCGAGTGAAATAAGTCAGTCAGAGAAAGACAGATATCATATGTTTTCACTTATATGTGGATCTTGAGAAACTAAACAGAAGACCATGGGGGAAGGGAAGGGGAATAAAAATAGTTACAGAGAGAGAGGGAGGCAAACCATAAGAGACTCTTTTTTTATTATTTTATTTTTTTAAATTTACATCCAAATTAGTTAGCATATAGTGCAACAATGATTTCAGGAGTAGATTTCTTAATGCCCCTTACCCATTTAGCCCATCCTTGCTCCCACAATCCCTCCAGTAACCCTCTGTTTGTTCCCCATATTTAATGCAGAAAACAAACTGAGTGTGTATGGGGGGTGGGGGAGAAGGGAAAATGGGTGATGAGCATTGAGGAGGGCACTTGTTGGGATGAGCACTGGGTGTTGTATGTAAGAGATGAAACACAGGAATCTACCCAAAAAACCAAGAGCACATTTTACACAATGGATGTTAGCCAAATTGACAATAAATTATATGTTTTTTTTTTTTTAAATGACACTATTGAGGAAATTTTTAAATATTTTTATTAAAGTATAATTAACATATAGTGTTATATTAGTTTCAGGGTACAATACGATGATTCAACAGTTCTATACTCAGTGCTTATCAGGATAAGTGTATTCTTTTTTAAAAAAAATGTTTATTTATTTTGAAAGAGAGAGAGAGAGCATATGAAAGGGGAAAGGCAGAGAGAGAAGAGAAAGAGAATCCCAAGCAGGCTCCATATTGTCAGAGCAGAGCCCAATGCAGATCTCAAGCCCATGAACCTTGAGATCATGACCTGAGTCAAAATCAAAAGTTGGGCACCTAACTAACTGAACCAGGTGCCCCAGGATAAGTGAACTCTTAATCCCCTTCACCTATCTCACCCATACCACCCCCCCCACTTCCTTTGGTAACCATCAGTTTGTTCTCTGTATTTAAGATTCTGTTGTCTCTTTGTTTGTTTTTTTATTCATTTTGTTTCTTAAATTCCACATTTGAATGAAATCATATGGTATTTGTCTTTCTCTGACTTAGTACATTTAGCATCATACCATCTAGGTCCATCCCTATTGTTACAAATAACAAGACCTCATCCATTTTTATGACTGAGTAATATCCCATTCACTTTTCTTCTTTCATTCATCTATGGATGGACACTGGGTTACTTCCATATTTTGGCTATTGTAAATAATACTATAATAAATATAAGAGTCCACACATCTTTTCAAATTAGTGTTTTCATTACCTTTGGGTAGCTACCCAGTATTGGAAATACATATGGTAATTGTATTTTTAATTTTTTGAGGAAATTCCATACTGGTTTTGACTGCACCAATTTGAATTCCCACCAAAATTGAACAAGGGTTCCTTTTTTCTCCACGTCCTTACCATCACTTTCCATTTCTTTGTTCTTTTGATTCTAGCCATTTTGACAGGTGTAAGGTGTAAGGTTACATCTCATTGTGATTTTGATTTGCAATTCCCTGATGAATAGTGATGTTGAGCATGTTTTCATGTGTTTGTTGTCCATTTTTATGTCTTCTTGAGAAAAATGTCTATTCAGGTCCTCTGCCCATTTTTTAAATCAGATTATTTGGGGTTTTTTGGTGTTGAGTTGTAGAAGTCTTTTACATATTTTAGATATTAATCCCTTATCAGATATATCATTTGCAAATATCCTCTTTGAGACTACTAGGGAAATTTAAATACTGACTAGATATTTCATAATATTATGAAAATATTAGTAATATTTTGAGATTTTGTAATGATACTGTGGTTATACTTTTATTTTTTTAAAAATAAGTCCATATCTTTTAGAGATATTAATTACAAAATAAATAATATGGTCTCTTGGATTTGATCCACAAAAACCTAGGGAAGGGTGGGAATTAGGCACAGTGAAGATACAAATGAAACAAGAGTGGCCATAAATTAGTAAATATTGATTGGGATGATGATTACATGAGATTTGGTTACACTATTGTTTCTATTTTTGTATATGCTTGAAATTTTCCATGATAAAAAGTTGATAGATGATAGATAGAAAGATATATAGACCCTTAGACAGCCAGATATTCTCTTCACAGCTCGTTCACAATCTTTCCTATGTGATTTGCTAACATGGGTTTTACCCTCTCTGGACAAAACAATTGTCCTCAAATTTCTAGAAGAAGAACAAGGGGCTTGATTTTTCTCTTTCTTTCTAGAACAGTGGCTAAGGCATTAGCTGCATGCTAGGTCTAAATATCCCAAGGAAGTTTCCCAATCACCCAAGACTGTTTTTCCCTTTTCCAGTTTCCACCTGGAAATTTCGCTTAGTTGATTACTGCCAAGGAATTTTCCCAACTGGGTTTATCTTTGCAAGATGATCTCCCCCAAGATGAAGGGGAATGAGAAAGACAAAGACTGTGGAATCTAGGAGTTCAGTTGTTACAATATTTTTATTGTAAAATAAACAACAGTTATTTTTCTAGATAAAAAAAGAAAAGAGAAAAGAAAAGAAAAGAAAAGAAAAGAAAAGAAAAGAAAAGAAGAAGGAGGAGGAGGAGGAGGAGGAGGAGAAAAGAAGAAGAAGAAGAAGAAGAAGAAGAAGAAGAAGAAGAAGAAGGAGGAGGAGGAGGAGGAGGAGGAGGGGGAGGAGGAGGAGGAGGAGGAGGAGAAGGGGAGGAGGAGGAGGAGGAGGTAGAAGAAGAAAAGTGAGGCCCAGTAACTTGCCTGGTAGAACAAGAATAGAAACCCAAGATTATCCATCTCCAAAGTCCACACCTATCCTAAGAATAACAACACCTTCTCTAGAGTTAAATGGAGGGGTTCACTCTACCTCTATCCCATACACACAGACTGTGGGTTCCACAGCTAGGTACTATTGGCCAAGGCAACAATGACACAGACCTTTCCCTAACCCAATGGGAAGAGCTAAGTGGGACCCTTGTTTTGTTTTGTTTTGTTTGCTTGTACATTCTCATATTTGTGTATCCAAGGATACTAAGTAGATCTCATTTGCCACCTGTCCCTCTCTCACCAGGATCTGTATGACAGTGTGACAATGGGGCAGTCCCAGGGGTGTAAGAGTCAGAGGCACCACATTAAGAACTTCTTTTGGAAAGAGAGTCTTCTCTTTGCAAACATTGAGGGAGGGTCTAATTTTTTCATTTGTTATGGAAAATGGCAGCCTCAAAGTTAAAAAGAGAGAACTGGATAATTCATTGCAAAAGGAAGTTCAATTTTTCTTGCTCACCTGTTAATATTTAAAATTTAAAATTTAAAGAATTTCAGGTAATAGGGAAACTGGACTAGAACTGGACAAGAAGGGTTCCTCAGACTTGGTCAGCTCTGAAGGGATGGACTCCAAGACCACAGTATCAAAACTATTATTTTATTATAATAAATAATCCCAGGGACTTTCTTTCATTCTCTGATATTATTTCATACATAGTGCAGGATTTGATCTCTAAATTGCAGAATCAGACAGCTTTTTCAGTGATCTCTAATCCCTGCCATACTGTGGCTGATCTCCTTTATATCTTCACATCTTCTCTCCTTCTCCTTTACCCTTCCCCAATTTCTCTGTAGCTACTTTCTCTCTTCTCCACCATCACTAGTCCTGCTTGTCTGCCATACCCCACCCCCCAGGACCCACTAACTGGAGGTTGCACTCATGTAGCCCAACAATGCCTCAGTTCAATGAAAGCCCAAGGGGTTTCTAGCTGGTTGTGACTTTTGGACTCTCAAAAGAAACTTCAACGATAGCCCTTAGGCTTGTACCTGATCAGTAATGCCTAGCCAAATCCTGGGCTGCTTTGATTAAACTGTGTCTATGGGCTGGGCCAGAGTACCAACAGCAGCAGAGTGCCAGAACAAAGGCAGCAAACAGACACACAAGCCTGTGTCTACTACATACATATGTAAAATTACCTAGGTTTTATCTCCATCCTCCCACATCCACCCTGAATCTCTGTGAGATTCTTCCCAAGTGTTCAAAATCTACCAAAAAAAAAAAAATCAGCCAAACAATGGAAGTGTGGATTATAACAGGGCACAAAGTGCTGCTTCCCATATGTTTTCACTAAGAGAAAGGAAGAGAGAAGGAGCTGGGCTTTACCTTTGAAAAGAAACTTCACTGCCACCTAACTTCCAGCACCACAAGTCAGGACCCTCTCTGTTCCTCAAGAGAGAATTTACACAGATCCAATGCCATGCATTTTGCTTTGGGGCTCTGAACATTAGCCTGTCCTCTTTGCCTGTGGCTCTTCAGTACTTAACAGCACCATAATGTAGACTCACCCAGAGGCCCAGGTCCCCATAGAAAAGTGATTTTAAGTTCACCTTCTCTTCATACCTGAGGCCAACATCAGCTACCAGCAGAGGTTAACAAGGAAAGAAACTTAAAGCTGTTTCTATGTTACCCACAGGGAATGTTATCAAGGTAATTCCATGTTCCCACTGTACAAAGGCTGTATGCTCTTCTAAGTCATGGGACAACTCATCAGTATTTCCATTAAGAGTCAATTTCCAGTCTACCAAATTACCTTAGGTATTTTAGGAATTAAATTATTTCCCTTCCATATCAGAATGAAGCCCTATCAAATTAGTAAATATGCAAATAGTTTCCACAGTTAATTAAGTTAGTTCTTGGTCTCTGCAGATAGATGCATTACTCTCCTTTGCCTAAAACCACTTCATGGAAGCTACAAGATCATGAAAATATGTATTCATCCTTGGCCATAGTGTATTCACTTTTCTCCATGGAAATTAAAAGGGAAAAAAAACAAGCTAATTAATCTTTCATACCTGCAAGTGTTTGGTCAGGTTCCACCATTTATTATTTATTATTAATCCATCAATAGCAGACCCCCAAAGGACTGAGGAATTAGGGAACAGAAATCTCCAAGCATTTCTGGAGAACTTATGAACTACAAAACATTGCATGTGATTTTACAGTACCTAAGCTTGAGGATGTGGATAGAGATGCAGAGAATGGATGCCCTTCTCCATCCATTCTCATTGTTCTTAAATCTGCAAAAGGTGAATTATTTCCTGGATGTAGACAACAGTTAAAGATAATATACCAAAGTAAACCACAAAGGGAAAGAGAAATTCTATTACTGATCTTAATTGGAGACAAATGCAGCATGCCTTAGGAAATGGCATAATGTGACACTCATTCTGGAGGCAAGGATTGGGGACACAGCAGGGAAGGAAAAAGACAAAACCCCTGCCTTAGTGGGGCTTACATTCTAGTTCCTGGGGATCTTTTTAGTTTTTCAAAGTAGCCCACCTTGAAATTCTCACCATGGCCTTCCTTTCCAAAGTCCACCAGCAATTTGTAAGTCACTCTGATATTAAGAAAGGTTTTCCTACTGAGAATTCTCCCACCTCCACCCTTCCCTTCAAACCTTTTTAGGCTCCAAACCTACTGACAACAGCCTACCAGTGTCCTAGCACTGAGGAAGGGGAAGGCCTATGCCATAGGAGTGACTGACATGTCCTTTGCCCACATAAGATGGGGTAAGGAGAGGGTCTGCTGCTTCTGAGGATGGGGAAGGTGCTGAGTAAAAAAGGGGAAAAATGGGACATGATTGGGGGAAGTCTGACTTCTTTGGTGGGGGGAAGAGGGCACAACACTCTTTTTGTACAAAGCCCCATGTCCAGGTTGCCTGCCCAGGATATCCACAATCGCCCTCCCTCTTCTCACCAGGCTGGGATTACATGCATTCTGGAGCTAGCAGGCTAAGGCAAAGAGAGCCACTGCCACTGTAGTCCAGGTGGCTGGATATCTATGCCCCCTGGCCCTGCAAACTCCCCAGAGGCAGATGTGCACCTGCTGTTCATTCAACCCAAGAAAAAACAAGTGCCAAAAAACTATGTGTGCAAGATTGAGAAAAAACTTGGAATTCCATTCTGATGGCCTCTTTTTATAAGTGAAGAAGATCCAAAGGGCAGCCCCAAGGTCACACGGTCATGTGTGAGTGGCAGCAGGGACAGGTATGTTGCTCAATTTTCTTCTCTCTGAACAATATCCCTTTTAATAGTTCACTGGAACTTTCCAGACTAACATGAGAACGCCCAGAACACCTGGGCTGGGAGATTTGGTGAGGGAGGAGGAGAGATAGGAGGGTGCTTTAGGACCACGTGGAGGAGTCCCCTGGGGGTCCAAGGAGGGGGACTTCCCAATGAGGTGAGTGTTGCTGCAAACCTGGAGGTGTTTGGGCTGTATCAGGGTCAGGGGTTTTGTAGTAGCTGTGTGGCTTCAGTTCTGTGGTACAGCACACCCGGCCATCTCTTAAGATGGAACTGGGTGATGACAGAACACCTTGGTGCTGGAATGTCTCAGAGGCCTCCCTTAGACTCTGCAGCCAAACTGGCCCCCACCTCAACTCAAGGGGGCTTATCTCACCCATAAAATAGGCCTTCCTTCTCCTGCCCTGCCCACCTCCAGAATTCAAATGAGGATGACATTCATTGCGAGTGTCTTTTATCCCTAGCCAAATCTGT
The DNA here is from genome assembly GCF_018350155.1 of Leopardus geoffroyi. Lineage (NCBI taxonomy): Eukaryota > Metazoa > Chordata > Mammalia > Carnivora > Felidae > Leopardus > Leopardus geoffroyi. Next base: position 27,397,481 of record NC_059332.1, on the reverse strand, counting down.
GACTCTTTACCTGGCTGCTTTCTTGCCCCAGCCCACTCCCCTTCTCCAGGTCCAAGGAGCCATAAACTCCCAGGGCTAGGGTGAGCAGATCTCCTACAGGGAGGTTCATCTATGGAAAAGAATACATTTCCCACCCGGTTCCCAACTCAAACACGCAATAAACGTCAATCTAATCTCCAAACGTGATCATTTCTCCAAACACGAAAATAACAGAGCCGCCAATGGGTCTGTCATTTTGTTCGCCCCATTCTAAATGCCTTCAAAACCGCCTGAATAAAGATAAGAGAGGATTGTGTACGTTTTCTACACAAATGGTGGAAAGTAATAAAATAAACATCAAAGGTGAGCTCCCACGTACTAGCAGCTCCGTCGCTATTTTCAACAAAGGCAGGAAAAAGGAGGAAACCTCAGCGTGGAAGGGCAGCGGGTTATAAGTGCACCCTTCCGGGGGTCCAGCGCGCCCCCTCCCTGGGGTATTGACACCACGTAGGCCCAACCGCCCAGAGAAAGGACCCCCTTTCCTGTTGGTCGGAAACCACAGCCAAAGTCCTCAAGGTGAAGGACTGGAAAGTAATGGTCGTAAACACGTGGTGCTCTAGGCCCCTGCCCTCGGGAACACGCCCTCCCTTTCGTTCCTGCTACAGTCGGAACCCCGGGAATAGCTCTTCTCTGCCCGGCTCGCGTCGGGAGGATTCCGCCGGGGTAGACACGCCGGCAGAGCCTGGCACCCTGCGCCAGACACAGTTGCCCCAAGGAAGAGGGAAACACTCCTTTTACCCAAGAGCCACCAGCCAGGTAAAGAAAAACGTACAGAAAAACAAAAGTGAAAGTCAGAGGCCATTTATCGAGCAACAGTCAAGGCCACTGAAAAAAAAAAAAAAAGGTACACAATTTCAAGTCCAGTATTTTACTCAGAAAGGAAGGGAGAAAGAAAGAAGAGACAGAAAAGAGAAAAGAGAAGAAAATAAATGAAAAAGAAAAGAAAAGCCAGCAAAGGGAAACCACAGAAAGGTGCACAGCATGTGGCTCCCATAAGCGATCCCCGCAGAGTGTCCTGCGCGGTCTTTGCTGTTTAGCACTTCGTTAGTAACGACAGGGGGTTGCTTTCCGAAGAAGCACGGTTTTCGCTACCAAGAGGAGGAAAACACACACCGCAGGCAGTTTAAGAGGACTGCTGGCGGGAGCGAAGTCCTTGCTGCCCTGGACCCAGCCCTTCCGGGTGTCCCCTAGAGATATCCCCCTCCACTGTCCCAATCGCCTCCTTGAGCTCTAAAATGTAGTGACTCCTCCTAGGCAGCCGGGCTCTCACACCTGAGGGAGGAGCGGGCGGGCGGGGCCGGCACGCGGGCACACTCACTGACACGCGCACACCCCCAGCCGCGCGCAGGCTCCTCATTGGCGGGAGGCGGAGGGCGGGGCCGGGGGGACCCAAAACAAACAACCTGCGCGGAGATTTTGCCTCCGCGCTGCCGCATGGCTTCGGCCTGGTGTGAGCCCTCCGGGGAGCTGCGGCCACCTTGGCCACCTTGTTCCCCCACCCATCTGCCGTCTGCGCCCAGGCCCCGCCCCCTCGGAGCCGCCGCGGGGTTATATTGGGCTTGGGCGAAGGTGGAGGCGAGACGTAGCAGCGGAAGGCCAGCGAGGAGATGCAGCTTCGGAGGCCCGGGACGGAAAGGCGGCTGCGGACGCCACGGTCTCGGGGACTCGGCTCCGTGGGCGTTCAAGGCTGAAGGCTCCATACCCTCCCCCCAAGAGTGGCACGCACACAGGCTGGCACCATCTCCGTGCCTCGAGGACGCCTGCCCGGGACCTGGGACCTGCAGTGAAGAACACCTCCTGGTCTCTTGAATGGATAGCAGATGCTCACGCTTCTTCCTTCCAGCAAGAAGTCCCAAGCCCAGCACACTTGGGCACCAGAGGGTGGAACTGCACCCCCTCACGCGTTCACCCCGAAGTCTCTAATCCTCGAATTGAAGACAGAACACATCCAACTCCTCCATCTCCGCCCCTCTTAGTTCACCCAATAAGCACAACCCCTCCAAAAAAATTCCAGCGGAAGAAGACTCGTAAACGGAAAAGTGACTGTCTCTCGTAAGAGGACAGAGAGCTCCCGGGAAAGAAAGGCAAGGACCCGTGGCCCCGGGATCTCCATTCCGGCGCCCGGCACCAGCTTCCCAAGACCGCGCGAAGGAAAAGGGTACGGCGCGGGGCAGGGACAGGGTGTGTGGTCATGAAGTTGGAGGTGTTCGGCCCCCGCGCGGCCCACGGGGACAAGCCGGGTAGTGACTTGGAGGGTGCCGGCGGCAGCGACGCACCATCTCCGCTGTCCGCAGCCGGCGACGATTCCTTGGGCTCGGACGGGGACTGCGCGGCCAACAGCCCGGCGGCGGGCGGCAGCGCCGAGGAGCTGGCGGGCGGCGGCGAGCGGAACGCAGGCTGCGGGCCAGGCGCTGAGGAGGAGGTCCCCGCAGCGGTGGCGGCGGGGCACGCGGAGGCCTGCGCAGCCGGGCCAGGTGCGGGGAGCGCGGGGGGCGGCGAGGGCGCGCGCAGCAAGCCGTACACGCGGCGGCCCAAGCCCCCGTACTCGTACATCGCGCTCATCGCCATGGCTATCCGCGACTCGGCTGGAGGGCGCCTGACGCTGGCCGAGATCAACGAGTACCTCATGGGCAAGTTCCCCTTCTTCCGCGGAAGCTACACGGGCTGGCGCAACTCCGTGCGCCACAACCTCTCACTTAACGACTGCTTCGTCAAGGTGCTGCGCGACCCCTCGCGGCCCTGGGGCAAGGACAACTACTGGATGCTCAACCCCAACAGCGAGTACACCTTCGCCGACGGGGTCTTCCGCCGCCGCCGCAAGCGCCTCAGCCACCGGGCGGCAGCCCCCCAACCAGGGCTTCGGCCAGAGGAGGCCGCGGCCCACCCCGCCGCTGCGCCCCCTCCGCCCGCGCCCGCCGCCCCGACTTCTCCCCGTGCGCGCTCGCCCGCCCGCCACGAGGGGCGCGCCAGCCCTGCGGGCAAGTTTTCCAGTTCTTTCGCCATAGACAGCATCCTAAGCAAGCCCTTCCGCAGCCGCCGAGACGGGGACGCAGCCCCCGGGGCGCGGCTGCCATGGGGCGCCGCACCCTGTCCGCCGCTCCCCACATATCCCGCGCTCCTCCCCGGAGCCTCCGGAGGGGCCCTGCTGCCGATGTGCGCTTACAGTGCGGCGGAGCCCTTGCTGCTGAGCGCGCGCGGAGCCGACGCACCGCCGGCCGCGCCACCCGCAGTGCCTCACCTCTTGCTTGCGCCTCTCTCTGCCTCGGCCCCCGCCAAGCCGTTTCGTGGCCCCGCGGCTGGCGGCGGCGCGCACCTGTACTGCCCCCTGCGGCTGCCCGCGGCGCTGCAGGCGTCCTCAGCCGGTGGCCCCGGCCCGCACCTGCCTTACCCAGTGGAGACGCTTCTGGCCTGAGCTGCGCCGCGGAGCCCGGCAGCAGGGGTGGGCGCCATCGGGGAGGCAGGGAACACAGGCTTGGGGTTTTTGCATTTTCCAGCCAGACAAAAAAAAAAAAAAAAAAGACTTTAAAAGAAAAATTTCCATCAAACGTGCCTTAAAGCTAAAGCATTTTTGACAGAAGTGTTTTAACTTAGTTCAGAATGTTTTCTTTCTTTTGTGACTTTACAGAGAACTAAACCAATTTCTTCATAATTGTTTTAGTTTACTGACCAAGCCTGTCCCTCCTTCACTTCACAAAGACTTTGTCTATTTTCTTACTGCCCAGGCTCTCCCTTATCCCTATTTTTGTAGCACCTTCCATTGATTTTTCCCTTAAAACACACACACACACACACACACACACACACACACACACACACATCAGGGAACCATTCCATATGATAAATGATATGACTACTGTTTGGGGTTTATTGGGGCCCCGCTCTATGTAAGTATGTGGCATTTACAGGCATGACTGAGTGTGAGAGAGGTGTCAGAGAATCTTCAGTCATTTCTCTGGTATTGACCAATGCTTCACTGTGCCAAAAGATAAAAAAAAAAAAAAGGCTGGGTTTTGTAATTAAATTATTTATATATTTTTGAAACCTGAATTGAAAATGTTGCAGGCAACGGGCTACAGCTTTATTAGTGGTTCGGTGGTCTCTAACTGTGGTCTCCTTGGGCCAAGCAATTTCTGTAAAGGAAAATTTAACATTACCTATGTGGGGTGCCAGGACCACTGCCACATGAAAGCGAGTGTGATTTTTTATTTTTAATATTATTTTATTTGTGTCTGTACATATTCATGTATAAATTTTATGAAACCCAGGCATAGTGCTTATTTTTAATAAAACTCACAACTGACTTTAGCACTTTGTGGTAGTAGGTTGGAGATGGAGACTTTTTTTTTTTTTTAACATCCCCACCCCACCCTGCCCCTGCCAAGAAAATTGGTTGAGGTTTGACTCTCAAAAAATTTCCAGTGGGGGTCAAGTATCTTCTTGAATAATTCAGTAAAGGTAGAGGCAGAGTGCAGGTTTCCTTACCTAACCAATTGCTATACAAATTTCCAGGATGAGACTTCCATCAACACGATTTCTTAAACTTCAAACCAATGACCTCTGAGAAATTCTCTTAAGAGTTATCAGAAAAAATGATAAGGTGTGTGCCCCTCTCCTACAAGAATCCCTTAGCAGACAAATTGAGCTATTAACAAGGTTATAGTCAAGCAGACATTTTTAAGTGACTTGGTTCTGATTTGGAGCTCAAAAAGCTAGAAACAATTGTGGTATAAGACATTCTCAACACACCAAAGATTTCTTTAGGGTAGTTTTAGAAAGCAATTTGAAAGTCAGTGTTTTTTGACAAAATGAAACTACCTACCTTTTTAGGGATTCAAAAGTTAATTTGCTTATGAACCAATCAGTAGTAATTTTTTTTCACACTCTCCTTTCATATGAGGATAGCATTTGTCAAGGTGGGGCTGCTAGGCCTATTTCAGTTGTGATCTGAAGAGAAAATACTATCTCAGATGGGGCAAAAACAGTTTCTCATAGCAAAAAGGAAAGGTTTTGATCTGAGGAAGCACCAGAAAACAGTGCGAACACCTGTTTCTTGGTAAATTCAAAGGCAGTGAGGCTCTAACAATTTATGGATCTCAGTATTCTAAAGACTAATGCAAAGAACAAGAAATCCAGAATCTTGACATTTAGGCCCCATTGTTGTTCCTGCAGTTCTGGGATAGATCTCATCTAATTTAAGACAAGATGAGATTTAGGATTTACATATTGTGAGGTGGGGAAAAGAAAGTGGAATTTATTTCAGGATGCTGTCTTTTGGTGGAAATGGAGGGGGGAGGGGGGAAGCCCATCTGCTAGTCTAGTACCAACAAGTCTTGACAGATTTTGGTTATATCTACTTAGTAATCATGAAGGGTGATAATAATAGGATTGAATTATGACAAAAGGTAGACATTGAAGTGGAGATTTGCACCTACAAGGCCAATAATTAGACTAAAAAATAAGACTGAAATGGACTGGGGCAAGAGATAGGGCAACAAGTTTACTGGATTGGAAAGATCAGGACCCATATGCTCAATCCTTTTCCTTTTTCTCTTGAAAACACACTCTGAGTTTAAAGGCCAACAGGAAGTCAGCCACTTGAGGTACTTCTGAACTCCAGTAGACCATTTCTCTCCAACTGTGTGCCTTGCCTCCAGAGGCAAAGTGCTGCCTACTTTTAAATCAGTTTTGTAAAGCCACAGTTTTCATTTCTACATTGATACATGAAATCAGTTCTGCAAATGGAGATTTTAAACCGCCTTTGATTTATTTATGTTAACACAATAGCGAAGTAAAAGAGGCAAAGGGCAAGGTGATTTTTTTTTTTTTTTAATCACAGCTAGTCTCCCCTCTCTTCAACAAAGTCCTTCTTTCCTAATGAACACTCCAGAGTCCCATTGACTGGGGTCCCCTCCCTGGCTTCTGGTCCCCTTCACTGTCTCCCCATAACTGTAAGGTTTGCTAGAGGATGGTCAGAGTCACTTGAACTTTGTGTCCCTGATCAGCCTTTTATGACCAGCTCCAAGCTATAACTTTCACGACCCAAATGCCAATTACTCTGGGGGCCCAGGATGTGGAGTGTGGAGGGATAGAGGCCCCTGGGGTTCTGTCGTGCCCTCCCTGTCTCTCCTTCGCACTCCCCAGGCTCTCCCTGCTGGGCCCCAGGAGACCCCAAAGGAGGGGAATCACACAAGCTCCGGTTTTCTAAATGAAAATGTAAAGTTGCAAGGATGCTTTTAGTTCAGGCCACACTCCAATTCCACGGGAACCGCACCTCGCGGAAGAGAAAGGGGCTCTCAACGACCACGCTCGGTAGTGCTCGCAGGACCCAAGCCTCGGGCCGCAGCCTTCGAGGTTGTAATCCCTCCAAGATTGTCGCTTGTGACAAACGCCCAGAAAACTGGATTCCTTGGCGCCGCCGGGAGGACCGCTCCCGGCTCAGCGCGCGTCCGGTGGGCCTAGGGCTGCCTGTCCCTCCCCCTGCGCCGAACCACCGCCCTTCCCCCACCTCCACGGCCCACCCTTCCCCGAGCTGGCCCCTTGCCGGCCGCGGGGGTCCTGGCCCACCTGTGCAAACACCGGGCCGCCGGCCACCGAGCGCGCTGACCCCAGGGTGGGGTGTGAGTCTGTTTGGTTTGGGAAACGCCCTTTGATACCGGTCAGGCCTGCCGGGACCCAGAGAAGTGGGTGAAGGGCTCCGTGGGTTAGTTTTCAAAGATCCCCTCTTCTGCCCCTGCGTTGGCACTTTGCAGTGCCTTTTCCCCTCAGCGCTTCAATGCTCAGAAAAACCTCCAGAGATGAACAAATGCGTGGAGAGAAGTGCTGGAACCCCAAATCCCATTCCAGCTGGACCTCCCCTTACAGTGCAAGACCTAGTCGTATCTGCCTTCCCCACAGCCAGAAATCAAGTGCGCCGCTTTGGAGAGCTGAAAAATTCTCTGGGAAGTGAAAGGTGGAAACATCCTGATAAATCTAAAACCCACTTCCTACTGTAAAAGACGCTTCTTCTAAATACAGGAAGCATGGAGCCAGGTAGTGAATGTGCCGGGGTCCTGTGCTGGGAGGCCCACATTCCACTACCTCTCTGCCTGTGTGTGAGCCAGGGCAGTAAATAACTTCAGTCATCCCTGGAGATTGCTTACTCCAAGTCCCTTAGCTTACGGATAAGCGACCTAACTAACTAAAGCTCCTTGTAGAATTGTGAGTGAGATTCTTGTTTCTCAAAAAGAAAAAGAAAAAAGAAAAGGAAGAAAGAAAAAGAAAATCAGAAAAATTCTCATCCCCAGCCAATGAATACAGGTTCCTCCATGAGCACCCCAGAGTTGACCTTGCTGAGCTGGAAGCATCCTTAAGGAATATTACCTATGCCCTATACCGACTCTTGTTCCACTCTGGCACAGTTTCACAAACTGGACATTTATCTGCCTCTGGGAAACACTAAGTTAAAGTCATTGACTCTCAGGTAGACCCCTAATCTTATAGATGAGAAAACAGGCTCACAGAGTAGCTTAAACACTCCTCCTGGCAGACCCTCGTGGAAACAAAGATCCAGCTCCCTGTTCAGAATTCTTTCCACTGTAACAGAATTATCTGGATAATTCAGACCAAAACATACTTTGGCCTGAACTGAGTTGAACTATTCAGATAGTTGTCTCAACTCACTTTTATTACAATGGTAGGCAGATTTCTCAAACTGGTAAGTAGTTTCTTTCATTACTAAGAACTTGCCCCCCCCCCCCCCCGCTGCCCCACTATAATTGTCCTTTTCTGGAAGATGTCATGTCCACTACTTGCCTGAGAAAGCTGGATGTGAAGTGTCTTAGACCCTTTAGCTTTACTCTATTAATGGTCATGCTACCACAATGGAATTGGCAACTGCTTTCTCTCACTTATGCAGAGTGCCAAATGCATACCCCTACTGAAGCACAATTCTGTACTGAGGAAGAAGGCTCTCTAGAGGACTGAGTGTAACTCAGCACTCCCCGGTGAGTCTTGGTGACAAGCACTAAATGATGAGCACTAAATGATGAGGAGAGATGCACACCTCTCCCACTTTTCCACACCAGGCCCCAAATAACAAAAATGGCCCCTTGCCCACATGGGAAAGAAACTTGTTTGTGCACTTGTTATAATAATTTTTTTTTTCAACGTTTATTTATTTTTGGGACAGAGAGAGACAGAGCATGAACGGGGGAGGGGCAGAGAGAGAGGGAGACACAGAATCGGAAACAGGCTCCAGGCTCTGAGCCATCAGCCCAGAGCCTGATGCGGGGCTCGAACTCACGGACCGCGAGATCGTGACCTGGCTGAAGTCGGACGCTTAACCGACGGCGCCACCCAGGCGCCCCTATAATAATTTTATAGTTGTAAAAAATGCCAGTGAGTGCACGCATATGACTAATGATTTTCTTAGGTATTAAGGGACTTTGTTGTCATCAAATTTACAAAGATATCGCTCCTCTGTTTTACTATTGTTTTATTTCTTTAGATCAGGATAAGCTGAGTTGTTCCTTAGTTCCAGAAATTAGAACCTGAAGTAAATATTTCCTGCTTTCAAACTACCACCATATTTCTCTCTTATGTAACAGACTTTATAGTTCTCTAATGAAACCATTAAACTTTTGTTATGCTTTAACAACATAATTTGTTAATTCTTAATGTTGTCAACAAATGGCCCTAATAAGTATCTTCTAAGAAGATCATGATCAAAAACATAAAATATAACTCTCCCCAGATTCAATGTCCTCTTTCAAATTGGCAAGGATTCCAATGTCATGAAATGCTGGTGGTTGTGTAATAGTTTCTACACTGTATCTGTTCAGCATTATTAAGATGGATGGGTGATTAGAAGCAAATGTTGTTCCTGTCATTTGCCAATTTATACACAGACGGGGGAGAGAACTGTATTGGCCTTCATTTTTGGTGAACTACAGCCAAACATAAACATTAACATAATACCACATTTCCCTTACCACTCCTGAACCCTCTTTGCCGCTCTTTTCAGGAAAAGTTTAACTTAGAAGACTTGCCATAACTGAGCCTTTTTATCACATCTGTTTGAAGCCCAAAATAATACACATATTCAACATCCTTGACATGTATTTGTTGTTTCTGACCATCAATTTCTAACCGTTAAGGGAAAAGGTAGAAAAGTTTCCCAACCTTTGGCTGGCTGTGTTCACTGTAGTTATATGTCTGGTAATGATCAAAGTCAAAAAAGTGGTCAATTCAAGAAAGAACTCAAAGAAGACCCGAGTCTAAATTCTGGCTCTGGCTCTCACAGCTGTGTGACCTTGGGAAAGTAAGTCATCCCTCTAAGCTTCAGTAGGACAAAGGGGTTGAGGTAGAACTTACCATAGTACCCAGCCACAAAAACTTGTATAGAATGTCAAAGATGTCAATGCAAATGGATGCTTTTTCTTTCCCCTAAACTCAATCAACTTGGGATCAAATATACATTTCAGGGACAAGCTTCATTTTAGCATTATTCAACATAATTAAAATTCTCATAGACATAGCAAAAATATTGGAGACCATTAGGGTACAGAGCACATACACAACTTGTCATTCTAACGGAGCGTAACGTGGATTTTTGACAACATTTTCCCCCAATGTGTTCTCGACAACGTGATTTTTGCACAAAATCCCAGATTTCAGAATTTTGTGTAAAACACTAGCATACTTATTTTGTAGTCTGGAAAGCAAGGTTGAAAGAGATTGGGCTACTATCAAGAGGTTTCATTATAAGCAAGACATCCAGGGCTGCTTTCCTGGCTTTGACAGCTCCCAGGCCAGTCCTTAAATCCTGGGATGAGAGGATCATATCAGTCCTTCATTTGTTTATTTAAGAACAAAGTCCAAAGATGCCAAAGGCAATTCTCAGCAAAGTCAATACAACCTAAATATGCAACCAGCACCAAGGAACTCAAGGGATGCAAACCAACATGTGCATTTGTTTGTACAAATATAACACAAAATACTAACATTAAATATAACATAAAATAAATGTGGGAACACCAAAGGAAGGCAAATCTGGAAACTAGAGAAAATCCCTAAAAATATGAACCTAAATAGTAATAAGTATTATTATTTAATAAAGTATATTCCAGGTACAATCTCGGGCTCAGGGAAAACATGAATCATAAGGGTTACATGATTCTTAACAGATAGATCCACACTCATTTGGGGAAGCTGGTATTTTTCTGAGGGAGTCAACGTTTGTATCTGCCATCTCAGGGTCTACACCCCTGCCCCTGGTCCCAACACCCTGATTTTCATTTGTTGAGTCGCCTCTCCCTGCAGTGTGCCATTCTGTGTGTTGCCCTCTTCAGCCTAAGGCAAGCCAGGCAGACTTTCTCTTCCCCAGGACTCTGAACCTGAAGCAACCTGAAGACTTGAGGGACAAACATGAGTTGGATTGATTTGTCTCTGCTGCCCCAATGAAATGGTCCATCTGCTCCTGCTAAGGAGCCCATGGAGGTGCCCTGGCTCTTTTTCTTTCCAGAAAAAAACCTTCCAGTCAAGTCCTGCTTTGTTCACGTTAGTCAAGTATCTGTCACTGGTAATTTCACCATTCTGCACAATCAGGCCAGGCACAGCTGAAGGCAGCCAAGATGGCCTTCATGCTCTTGCCCTTTTTTTTTTCTTTGGAAGCTCTTCTCTTACTGGTCCTCCTTGGATGCACACTGCTCCAACAAGAGAATGTGGGTGGCACAAAAACTAGGGGAAAGTGTCACGTGGGTGGTCAGGCAATCAGTGCAGTGCAACTGTCTCCTTTTTGGGGAACAAACAACCAGCAAAGGAAACCTCACACTATGGAGGGCTACTCAGGAAGACAAAGTCATGAGACTAAGCTCAGCCACATGGGGACCCTTTTAAACATCAGCCTGAGTGGAAGGATCCAGTACCAAAAGTTTACATTCATACAATTCTGTTTACTTATATGACACTCTGAAAAAGGCAAAAAGGACAGAAATCATATCACTGGTTACCAGGTGTTGGATAGGGGAACTCAAAGGAACACAAGGGAAACTTGGGGTGATGGAAATAATCTACATCTTCATTGTGAAAATGGTTACATGATTACAGACATTGGTCAAAACTCAGGGCTATACATCTAAAAAGTATATGTTGCTGTATGTAGATTCTACTTGAATCACCCTAACTTAACAAATAAACTCATAGGGAATGAATGCTAAGACTTAATATATGGCCCAAACCAGTGATGTTTCCCAATAGCAGCTTAAGTTAAAAGAAATTAAGACTTATTTATGAATTTCAGCTAACTAGAACTAGTTAGGGGAATAATTTCTGAGGAAAGGTAAACTTTCCAGTGCCTCTTAAATCATATATAGCACTCAACTGTCCCCTTCCCACTGTGGGCAAGGCAGCCTATGGCATTGGTGTCTGCTCCTCTTCAATGTGGAAACTGTCTCAAGGACCACCATCGAAAAGGGACATCATGCCAGAACTTCCTCTGCCTGTGTTCTTCTTACATTCAGACAAATTGTGTTCTTCACCTGACCAGTTAGCTGAGAAAGGCCATGAGGCTATGAGCCATCAACCCAAGTGGAAGAGAAAGTCTCACCTGTTCCCTGAAGCTGGATTAGTTCACAAAGCAACTCTTGGGGGATGTTGCCAACTCCAAGACCTGAATCAATGCCCAGTACCCCTGCAAGGAAAGGTCATTAAAAGAGGGACCCAAGAAAGGCACCTGGGTAGCTCAGTCTGTTAAGCACCCTTATCTTGATTTCGGCTCAGGTCATGATCTCACCCTGCTTGGGATTCTCTCTCTCCCTCTCTCTTTGCCCCTTCCCCACTCATTCCCTCTCTCTTTCCCTCTCCTTCTCTCTATGCCCCTTCCCACCACTCATGTGCATGCACTTACTCTCTCTCTCAAAATAAATACATAAACTTAAAAAAAAAAAAGAGGGACCCAAGAGAGACTATATGACACTGCTCAAACCTATCAAATATACCTGCCAACACTAAATGAAAGAGATCACACAAACATAATTTATTCCCTTTGCCCTCTGACCCCTACCTGCACCCCAATTCTGTAATCACAAGTGTCAGAATGCCAAGGAAATGTTGAGCAAACTGGACACTTTTGACCTGTCACAGCAGTTACACAAGTCAGCAATCTGAAACAAGATAATTATTAGTTCTCATATTTATTAGCTGAGCCCTTTTGAGTAATAGCCTCTGGGGATATTTATATATGCAGTAAAAGACCTCATCATTGTTAAGTACAAAATGATGTGGCTTACTGTGAATTTGCGCTGAAGCAAAACCTTAGGTTCATACAGTGCCTTTGCCTAATTCAGGAAAGATAACAGCTGTGGCTTGACCCTTCTCCACTCCTGTGTACAACTGCAGTGTCTGCCTTGTAAGTGCTTGTTGAACTTAGAGGTTGGAAGTTGGTAAGAGATGCCAGCTGATTTGGATACAGTAAAGATAAATCTGAGCCTGTATTTTCCAATATGTAACTCCAGAATGACTGGTAGCTGAAAAGAGATGTCTTGTGGCCCAAGTCACCTCTTCAAGTTCTGCCTATGGGCAGAGTCAAAGTGCTTGAGCTCACAGGTTTGGCCTTAGAAGCAAAGTTTGCCCAACAGGGCTTTCTTAATGAGTCACAGGAAATTAAAATTAGTGCATCTTTTAGTCACAGTTGATTCAACTGAATCAAGGCCTAGCCCACATCTGGGGCCAACAGTGGTTGTTGACACAGAGTGATTCATGGAAGGAGCCAAAATGCTCTGCCAGATAAGATCTCTCTCTCCATACTCTGTTTGCCCACCAGCCCACTACCACTCCCCCAGGTTATTTTGCTGTCTGAAATATTACTACTCAAGTCTGTTTAGTTATAGAATAAAAATGGGTCATAAGAAACACTAAAAACAAAAAGAAAAACAAAACAAAACAAAAAACAACAGGAAAAGGGGAGGAGGAGACAGAGGCAATCACTGTTCCATTATAGACACAACTTGACCTTTCTCTCACCTTTGCTAATTTCAGGGCCCAAGCAGACCAGCACAAAACACATCTGTCCATAGGCAAACCAAATGACAGAGTTTTCAGAAAAATTCCTGGTGCCAACCTTAACTTTTACCTTCTATACTTCACTAGGAGAGTTATTGGGTATAAATGAAACACTGCTGGTAAGCAGCAGTGAGTTCAACTCCTACAGTGAATTTGATGTTAAGTTCGGCTGCTCATTAGCCACAGTCAGTCATCCCTCATGGTGATCATTCTTCCTTTATTCCAGGATAATAATACCACACTGTGCACTTGAATAATTTGCTTTTTTAAGCTCCTTTGACAGATATTTTTTCTCCCGCTTACACCTTTTTACTGAAGTTAGAAAGCAAACCCAACTCATGTTTGTCCCTCAAGTCTTCAGGTTGCTTCAGGTTCAGAGTCCTGGGGAAGAGAAGGTCTGCCTGGCTTGCCTTAGGCTGAAGAGGGCAACACACAGAATGGCACACTGCAGGGAGAGGCGACTCAACAAATGAAAATCAGGGTGTTAGGACCAGGGGCAGAGGTGTAGACTTAACAAAATACGCAATCTATATTTAGAACTCAACCTTCAGGGAAATGGGTGTGATGCAGGACAGGACAGGATTCTAGAGACTTGGGAAGGAACCATAGCCTACTTGCCTCTACAGCCTGGCTCTTGAGTCAGCCACTGCCTCTGAGGTCCTTGTTCCTCACTTTCTCCTCCAACATCCTGTCTTGTCTTTGCCCTTTTGGAGAATGAAAATCTGTTCTTAGTGCTGAGTACTCCTAGTAGCCAAAGTCAATCTTTAGCTCTAAGTCAAAAGCAATCTAAAGGATAAATGGAATCACTCTAATCAAACATATCAGCTCAAAATCTCTATTCTGTGCCAGACCCAGGGAACAGACCAGTTCAAACAGACTGCTTCCCTGAAATGTTCTGCTAGAGATGTAAGTTCTGTCACACCTAAGCAAATGGTGACTTTCTCCAGCAAAGTTCGTGTTGTGCACCTGGAAGAAGGGAGAGCCAGGCAATATCTACTCTGGGCTCAGGGGAGCACCTCTCAGCTAAGGTCAGAATGATAACAAGTTCATATTATTCCTTTAATTTACTGAGGGAAACTCTTTTAGACACTACAGGGTCTTCCCTGGAGGAACAGACACTCCTCTGGGTAGTGGACCGGGCAGTCAGCAATGTACCCTAGTCTCCAGGAGTGTGGTGGACAGGTAGGGTGCACATCTTGAAACCAGGCAGTGGGACTAGCAAAGCCAGAGAATGGAGTTTCTTAAATACAGAGCAAGCAAGAGACCCAGGGAGGGTTAAGGCAGTCCAGCTCGTTGGCCAGGCCTCCCCACCTTTGCATGCCAAGCACTGGGGGCTGCCCACTCAGCCCCTATTAGTTGAGGTCTCCCCAGAAGCACTCTCAGAGAAAAACTGGAGTAAAAGTTCATTTAGTAAATGCAAGAAATATCAAGAGGGTGACAGGGGACTGAGCCAGTCAACTGATGGCAGCAAATAAACGGTGAGTTATCAAGCCAGCAATGACTAGAACTTAAGGCCATGAGGAAATCCTGGGATCTGTGTAAAATACCTGCCTCAAAAAGATCCCACTAGTGACCAGTGGGACAAGGGAATCATTTGTGAAGAGGTTCTGGAGTTGGTTGGGTAGGGGAAGGATGGGTTTCTTGACATTTCTGGGCTGCTGTGCATTAGGCTGAGTGGCTTTCCATGCCTTCAAAGAGAGCCCTCATGCAAATTCCAGCAACTGAAACTATCTCATAGATGAAAACATCTAATCTAGCCCAGCAAGGCCCTGGGAAAGTAACAACAAAAACAACAACAACAACAACAACAAATGCCACCATCCTGTGGGCCCACATTAGGCTCTTTCAATCAAGAGTAGGATCCTCCAGAGGGACTCTGGGGATATGGTCTCTGATTTGTAGTGTTTGCCAATTTCCATGGTGTAAATACTCCTACCGTGGCTGATTTTAAGCCATCAATAATCTAACACTGGATGCAACATTCCTGAATAGTTAGCAACTGGCTGTTGTGCCCCAAGCTAGCAAAAGACCATTCTAGCACACCAGTAAGAATGGGATGGGGATCCTTAAGCCTTGGGACTCAAGTGTTGAGCCACTGGCCTTAGCCTCATCATTTGCTATCTCTTGGGCACTTGGTCTCTTGATCACAGTGACCCCTATAAAGGGATCCTCAACCTAGAATCAGCTCTTCTATGGCTGAGTTTTAAAGTTTAGGAATTAACTTCAACATTAAGAAGCCATGTAGTATAATAATTAAAATCATGGACTCTAAAGCCAGACTGCCCAGGTTTGAATCCCAGCTCTACCATGTATTATTGTTGTAACCCTGAGCAAGCTACTTAGCCTCTCTCTGTTTCCTTACTTATAAGATGGGAATATTAATGATAATAATAGTAATGGTCTCACAAGTTTCTGGTAAAGGTTAACTGAGTTAACCTTTCTTTTACATCTATGTTTTGTTTTTTTTTTTTATCTTTCTTATGCCTTCAGTAAAATAAGGAGGTTCCAATCGAATTATATGAATAGGAAATCCAAGGGTAATATGAAGTTCTTCCATGGATCTTATTCAATTCCAACCTTTGTGAGCAGCTTCCTATGTGCCAGGCACCCAGTACTGATGGAGAAGCAAAGGCAAAACACAGCCTCTGCCCTCCAGGCCTCACTGAGAGTGGGCAACTAATGCATGTATGGTAGTGGTATACCAGAAGCAGTTCTTCAATGCCATGTGGCCATATGAGAGGTGCATTATTCCCAGGCCTTGGGGAATTTAGAGAAGGCCTCTGGAAGTAGTGAATATTTCCACTGAAATCTGAACCCTGAATAAGCCTCAGGTAAAGGTCCAGGGAGTGGACAGCATGTACAATGGTGTAGAGTCAAGAGACAGCATGGCATAGTCAAGTGAAAGCAAACTGTCTGCATACGTGAGGCGAGAGACATTATGGCATACTTAGGTAAAAGCAAATTGTCCATATGCATGAGCTGAAAAACGTGTGGTGTGTGGAAAAAGGAGGCAAGAAAGGGAGGTAAATATAAGCCAGATCACAAAGGACCTCGGCTGTCATGCTGAGGATAATGAAGAGACTGACTGGATATGGAGGGGCAGGAGGACACTGGGCAAGTGTGGGGCCACCCATGCAGCAAGGGCATCAAGAAGGACCTGACCCTGCTAACATGTGAGGATGAAGGAAGGGTATGAGGGTGCACAATAATACAGTGCACAAATAAAGGTAGTCATAATTTTCTATATCAATTACAATTTTTACCCAATGGAAATAAAGGGCTTTGAGGAAAGTATATTTTTGTAATTTGCTCAAAGACATCATCTGAGCCATCCATGGCCCTGAGTGTGGTTTGGAGTTAGACTTTGAAGATATTGAGTTTGAGTTGCCTACAGGACATCTAAGTGAAGCAAGTGTGTGAACAGTTAAATATAAATGTCTGAAGTCCAAGAAGGATCTGGGCTGGAGAGATAGGTTGGGAAATATCAGCATATAGATTGTTTTTACAACCATGGAAAGAAATGATGTCATCTAGGAAGCATGAGCTGAATGAGGGTTCTTCATTTGGGGTGTAATAAACTTCTTTTGGAATCAGTTGAAAGTAATAAACAGAAATATCAAATTAAGCCTACATCAAAATGTTTATATAGGAAGGAGTGGAGAACAGCGGGAATAACAGCTTCTGAAGCTAACAGTAAAGTGTCCCTGAGTGAAGGGAGAAGACAGGAGAGCCAAGCATATGATATTTACATTTAAGAGGTGAGTAAAGGAAACTGAAAAGGAGGGGACCAGCAGAGTGTGGAATCATGAGAACCAGGAAAAATCATGTTTTATGAAGAGAGAAGGTGTCCATTAAGGCCAAAGAGAGCAAGGAAGTCAAGGATAATGAGGTTTGACTTCCCAGAAAGACCAATAGTGACCCCAGGAGCAGCACTGCAGAGAAGCGGTTCCTGGGCCAGGAGCAGTGATTGGGATAAATCCTCTCAAGAACACTGACTTGAGAGAAAATGCATTAGGGGAAAACTGGGAAAAAAGTCTAGAGAAGATTATTCTTCCTTTTAAAAAATGCTGGAACATTCTTAAGTGTTACTGGAAAAGAGTCAGGAGAGAGGAGAGGCTACAGAGTCTTGAAAAGAAGTAGTGAGGGCTAAATAGGGGGACAGTCATAATCTAGACAAAAGGGGCCAGCAGGTGCTAATCACACACAGGCCTGGCCAATGGATGAAAGTCTAAAGGGCTACTGTCAGACCTCTTTCAAGCCAATCCCGACCCCTGGTCCTTGTGTAAGCTCTCACTTCAGCCAGAAGCTAACAGTGGCCAGGCTGGGAGAAGCTCCCTGCCCTGCCCAGGGTTCCACAGGAAAACTCTTGGGATAGTTGGAATACCATGGGCAGGGGTGGGGACTGGTCAGAGCTCAGGACTCTTAGGGACCTTAGAGGTAAGGCGTCCATAGCAACAAAGAGATGGTAGAACTAAGGAAGGGAGTGGCAGGAAGAGAGTACGGTGGATCTTGATTCCTTAAACTGATGTGGAATTAAACTTTCACTGGAAATTCTCTTGCCTCTCATTGTGTCTGCACCTGTCTTTGGGGAAAGAGATAGTATAAAATTGTGGAAAGAGCACAGAGTTTGGAGTCAAATAGTTCTGAGTTAGGTCTCAACTCTGCACTAAATAGTTGTAGGATCTTATATTCTACTTAGTCAACCTGAGCCTCTGTGTCTTCATTTGTAGAGTAGATGTAATGGAACTAGTCTTGTAGGCCATGTAGGAGGTATTAGGATTAAATTAGAGCGCACACACACACACACACAGATTTGTTGACTACAGTACAGTATATGGCAAAAATGGTAATCAGTATTAATAGTGTAGTACACCTTAGCCTTTAATGTTGAAATCAAATCCTCATCAATCAACTTTAATTATTATACAAATTACACAATTTATGTGAGGTACACACTTGGGGAGGAGAGAGTTCTTCAGTACCTTTTAACTAAATTACCTGGAATTTGATCTACAGGATTATATTCTTTATGTTGCAAATCAAAGTCATGTAGGTCTTTGCCAACATGCACATCGTATCACTCATGCCAAGAAATACAAACCTCTAGTGTTATTGATTGTGCAATTACTTATTTAGTCTTCAAAGGAGAAATACCCTGTACATTTAGGAACAATGGGAGGAACACTGAAAACCTAGTGAACACCGTAAATGAGATCTCTTGGTCTGCCCATAAGAACTTTACCTGTTAAACCAAGAAAATCCATACAGAAAAATTGTTAAAATGCAAGTAACATAAAAGTTGTGTATTCCTTCTTTTCTTTTTTGAACAGAGCTAGATGAATAAAAGGTAAACAGAATTCATATGCTCAATTGTGTTTTCAGCCCAGTGATTCTCTGTCTTCATTGTTCACACTATCAAAGTAAAAATAGGCCCTTATTAGCTCCATGGTTTATGCACATCAGTGATTGACCTCATCTTAAATTTATGTTTGTCACTTCCCACCAGAACCCCTCAATTTTCCATTTTTCTTCTGACCTTCTTTTTTCCATCTTCTCCTTTACTCTTTGAGGGCTCCTTCAAAATACAGCTAAGTATTCTCCAATCTGGAAAAAGACCAAATCTTTGATCCAAGAAGAAAAGAGAATGAGGCAGATTCCTTCCTGGATCCACAAAAAGCTTGTCTGAATCCTTTTATTTCCAAAGCCTCACTTGGCAGCATGTCACTATAGCTAATAGGTTGATTTGGAAAACTATATAGAACCAATAGAACCTCCTCAGAATAAATCCCTACCTCACCCCATACACCAAAATAATTTGTGAAACAGCAAAGATTTACATGTATAAAGCAAAACTTGTAGGGCACTGAAAGAAAGCACAGAAGAGCTTGAAGTCTTTTTGACATGAACATGGCTCATTGAAGAATGGTGCAAACCCTATATGCTACTCAAGAAAAGGTAAGTAAATCTGACACCACAGATATTGCAAACTTCTATTTGTTTCAAAAACAAACAAGAAATGCATTTGTGACCTCTCTGACAAATAAATAAGAGCTTTTATAAACCATTTTTTAATATTACTAAAAACTTAATGGATAGTGGTTAAGATCAGATAGTTTCCACAAAAAAGAAATGCAAATAATCCATAAAATGTGAAAAATGTTCAATATTTCTTACTTAAAATACAAATTAAGAAAATAATGACTTGCTATTTATTTCCTATTAGCAAAGATTTAAAAGTTTGAGAGAGCATGGAGTTAGTGAGGTTTTGAGGAAATAGGCTGTTCATACAGTGTTAATGGGGTTGTAACTTGGTGCAACCTTTTTGCAGGGCAATTTGGCAATATTTGTTATAATGTAAAATGCACATAACCTGCAACCCAGCAATTCCATTACTAGGAATTTATCCTAAGGATCTGCTCTCTCAATAGTGCAAAAAAAATACATGTGTATTAATTAGCATGTGTGTTGCAACATTACTTACAATCCCCCCAAACTGGAAAAAAAACTTTTAATACCAATTTAAGGAACTGGATAAATTGGGTACAGCCACACAATGGACTCTAAGCAGTCATGAAGTGAATGGGTGGTTGTCTGTGGGCTGTTATGGTGTCTGTTGGGGGCTGGGTATAGCAAGCTGAAGAACAATACACTGACTGGCCCCTATACACTGACTGGCCCCATTCATATTAAAGATCTTAAATATACAGTTTATCCATATATATGAATGCATGTATATACAGAGGAAATGTTCAGAAATATTTTGAGAAATGTTTTAATTATAGAGTTACCTCTGGATAACTGATATTACCTTACACACTTTACAATTTAAACAAATGTAGTTTACTAAAAAGGAGAAAGAAAGAAAGAAAGAAAGAAAGAAAGAAAGAAAGAAAGAAGAAAGAAAGAAAGAAAAAAAGAAGAAGAAAGAAAGAAAGAGGAAGAAAGAAAGAAAGAAAGAAAGAAAGAAAGAAAGAAAGAAAGAAAGAGAAAAAGAAAGAGGACAGAGGTAAGGTATAAAAGAAGTGAAGGAGGGAAGCAGTGGGCAAGAGAGAATATGACTCTTCTGAGTAGATGAGCCCTTTGTATTTGTTTTGATGGAGACAGATATTAGCACATTTTAAAACTTCAGCAATTTTACCAAACTACCTTGCTACCCCTTTTTAAAATGGAAATAAGGGAGAGATACCAGAATACTGGATTTGTCCACACTTTTCCTTGGTCTTTGCAAACCACCTTTGGATAAAGTTCTTACTGAATATAAGCCAAGGGTGACTCCAGGAAGCCAGACGGCATTTCCTCCCATAATACACAAATTTGTATTTTGCCTGATGTTTTTGTCTCTGTGCCTAGATCCCACAGTGATAGGCGCCACGAAAGTACACAGATGGACAGAGAACTCGCCCTGATTTTGCAGAGAGGAGACAGACATTTGGAGGTCAAGAGGCTCTCTTTCTAAAGGCCACGGAGCCCATCAGAATTCCAAGGGAGAGTTTTGGCGTCTGGGTCAGATTAGACCGTCAGTCTTTGTCGTTAGTGCATGTGAAGTTTTCTCAGATAAAATATCTGTGCTTCTTCCTCTTATGAATTCTGGTAGTTGACCAGAGGCTACAATAACTTTTTATCACTCACTTTTAAAAATCAAAATCATATTTTAGGTCTATTTTAAAAAATAATGGTTTGTTGCAGATGATTTTTTTTTTTAAAGAACTGTTTTTCTAAAATTGAGAGATTTTAAGAGGTCTATTTTTTTTTAACTTTTCCATAGAAAATTAGAAAAGTTTAGACCTACTACAGGGCCATTTGCAGAAGGACAAATTCCTCTAGAAAAAGCAAATTGGACCTCATCCTCAACCCCCTGCTCCTACCCTGCCTGTCCTCCATTCCTAGCCCCATGCTGAACTCTGCAACCATGACTGAAGCTTACAAAATATTCTTCTAGTACTCAACAGTTTAAATATTAACAAGCATGTAAAGCTACTGGGGGTAAAAGCCTGGGGCCTGTAATAAGAAGCAAGCCTCTGCTGGATTCAGTAATTACTTCTTACGCAACTCCACAACTCCAGGCCGCAGTCATGGTTTTCTGAAGATTACACACTTCCAGCAGCTCAGGCATGAGGGCCCAACTCTGCCAGGGTTGCATAAGCTTTTTCATAGCATAATAATTAGTCATTAAGAAACAGAACAAAGGGCCTTTCTGACACCAGGACACTCTAATATTGTATGCATTTGCTTTCCAGAAAGGAGGCATTTCTTGCACATTCTCCCCTATAAGAGTGTCAATGGGGTTAGGAAGAAAAGTGAGAGATGTGAGCAGAGGGATGTGGGTCAGTTTGTTGCAGATCACAGACTCTGGGGGATTTTCTACTCCTGCTGTTGTGTTTCTTGTTGTTGTTGCCACTGTGTTTAATCTCACACCAAATCAAAATGCTCCATTCCAACCACACCAGCCTTGGCTCATCAATTGGAACTGTGCCTCCAGTTGGGCCTCTGAGCTTCCTTGGTTTCTAGTCCTATCCTAGGCTTCTTTTTGTCAGCAAAATCACTGTCCTTCTGTGCTACACATTTTATTTTTCAATGGACTAAATAC
The DNA here is from genome assembly GCF_018350155.1 of Leopardus geoffroyi. Classification (NCBI taxonomy): domain Eukaryota; kingdom Metazoa; phylum Chordata; class Mammalia; order Carnivora; family Felidae; genus Leopardus; species Leopardus geoffroyi. Next base: position 27,375,817 of record NC_059332.1, on the reverse strand, counting down.
TTGTGAAATCAGGGTTCTAAAGTATTGCTGCCCTGGTTACTTCTAATTAAATGAATATAGAGAACTTGAATTTATTTGGGGGGTAAAGAATCAGCTTTAGAAACAATCTAGTCTAGTCCACTGATTCTATAAATGAAGAAACTGAGGCCAGAGAAGCTAAGAAGTGAGCTTACTTACAAATATTTGGGAGCCCTAATAAAGGCACTTGACTTTACCCTTATTCTTGGAATACATAGCTAACCTTATGTGCTTTCTTTGTCCCCTGTATGAATTCAATGTCTACCTGAAACCTCCACCCAACCTGTTGGTGCACATGGGAAACTCAGCCTTGTGTACGGGCTAGAAGATAATCATGGCAACACTGCAGCCTGCAGGTAAGTTTGAAGATAACAGCAGTGCACCTGGATAAGAGCTGTCTGACAACACAGGGGGCCCAGGCCTTCTGAGAGCCTCAATCCCTACAAAAAAAAAAAATGCCCAAAGAACTTGGAGAAAGGCATTGAAGAGACACACTTTGGGTCTGGACTGAAATGATGGAGCCAAAGTAATGGTTTGTTATTCAGAATTACACTTGCCAAAGTTTACTGACGAAAACATTCCACAAAATTGCCAAGAGAATTGAAACTTTTCACCTATGGTTTATGGATGAGAGTCCATAGGATAGATAATGGACCTTAAGTCACCCTGTCTCCTTCCTTTGCCCACAGCAGCCATCACTACTCAGCCATGGTACTTGCTAATCATTAAGAGTTATTCTGAGTTGACAAGGGAAAAATTATCTTTCAAATTAAACTCATTTTCCTTATGTAAGAGTTGGACTTGTCTGGATCAGGGAAATGCCATGGATGTTAAATATCCAGGTTTAATATGTCTCAAAATGTCCTTAAAAGCATTACAGGGAAATGCAGACTAGATACTTAAGTTATAGAAAGTTTCAATGGATTCATTAGTTGTACCTCAAAGGTACAAGTTAATGGGGTTAACATCAACCTATAGGGAGGTTTCTAGTGACAAATCAAATAATTATTTTTCACCATATTTTCTAATGAAATGGAGAGAAACATCTTCAGGTCTCTGCTGAAATGTCACCTTTTCTGTGAAGTTTTCTCTGACAACCCTATCTAAAATTGCAAAACAACCTCCTCCTCTCTTCTATCTCTCTTTCTTACTTTATTTTTCTCCTTGGTACTTGTCATTAACATATTAATGTACATATTAATGTCATTAATGTACCATGTACATATCTTTGTTTACTGTCTGACTTCCTCAGTGTCTGTCCAGGAAAACAGAATTTTCTTTCTATTTTGATCACCATTGTATCCCCAGAGCTTAGAAGAGTCAGTTTCTGGCATATTGTGGGATACTCAATAGACAGTCACTGGATGAATGAATGAATGAATGAATGAAGATAGGATGCTTACTAAATGTGATGATAGCATAAACCCAGAAGAGTTGAGGAAAATAGTACGTGACAAAATCAACAACCAAAATTATCTTGACAGGTGAGAAGGATAGTCTGAAGCTACTAAAAACAAGCTATGTAAATCAATCCTACACTTAGATTTCAGAAAAACAATTGCACAAGATCAAGATGGGCAAGATAATGTGGCTAAATAATAATGTGTGCAAAAATGACAGGGTCTCAGATGACTGCCAGCTCAATCTGAGTCAAAAATAAAACCAGTTTGTCAAAAAAGTGTGATCTTTGATGTTATAAATAATTAAAATAATCATAATTTTCAGTATACAAGTGTGCCCATATGTCTTCCTTCATATGAACTCACATCTTTTCATACATACAAGCAATGTACATGTGGACAACGTTATTCCTTTCAGCCTGGCTTGTAAGAACAGATATGAGAAACCACCTAAATATCCATCAATAGGGAACTCATTAAATAAATTAAGAAAAGCTACACTGTGGAATACAAAAGAGTCTTTAAATAAGAATGAAAAAATTCTTTTTTTTTAATTTTTTTATTTATTTTTGAGACAGAGAGAGACAGAGCATGAGCAGGGGAGGGGCAGTGAAAGAGGAAGACACAGAATCCGAAGCAGGCATCAGGCTCTGAGCTGTCAGCACAGAGCCTGATGCAGGGCTTGAACTCACGGAGCGTGAGATCATGACTTGAGCTGAAGTCGGGCACTCAACCAACTGAGCCACCCAGGAACCCCAGAATGAAAACATTCTTAATGCACTGATTTAGAGCAATTTCTAAGGCAACTAGGTAAGCAGGGGGAGAGAGATTTAAGAAAAAGTAAAGGAAATGCCAATTTTTGTTTACAGATCTTTTTTTAAATTTTCTACCACACATCAGTTATTACTTTATTTTTATTTTTTTAGTATGAAATTTATTGTCAAATTGGTTTCCATACAACACCCAGTGCTCATCCCAACAGATGCCCTCCTCAATGCCCATCACCCACATTCCCCTCCCTCACACCCCCCATCAACCCTCAGTTTATTTTCAGTTTTTAAGAGTCTCTTATGGTTTGCTTCCTTCACTCTCTGTAACTTTTTTTTCCCCTTCCCCTCCCCCATGGCCTTCTGATAAGTTTCCCAGGATCCACATAAGAGTGAAAACATATGGTATCTGTCTTTCTTTGTAGATTTATTTCACTTAGCATAACACTCTCCAGTTCCATCCATATTTCATTCTTTCTCATGGCCAAGTAGTATTCCATTGTATATATAAACCACAAATTCTTTTTTTTAATTTAAAAAAAATTAAGGTTTTTATTTGTTTTTGAGACAGAGAGAGACAGAGCATGAGCAGGGGAGGGGAAGAGAGAGGGGGAGACACAGAATCCAAAGCGGGCTCCAAGCTCTGAGCTGTCAGCACAGAGCCCGATGCGGGGCTCGAACCCATGGAGTGTGAGAACATGACCTAAGCTGAAGTCAGATGCTGAACTGACTGGGCCACACAGGCACCCCAAACCACAGCTTCTTTATCCATTGAACAGTTGATGGACATTTAGGCTTTTTCCATAATTTGGCTATTGTTGAAAGTGCTGCTATAAACATTGGGGTACAAGTGCCCCTATGCATCAAGACTCCTGTATCCCTTGGGTAAATTCCTAGCAGTGCTATTGCTGGGTTATAGAGTATATCTATTTTTAAGTTTTTGAGTAACCTTCACACTGTTTTCCAGAGCAGCTGCACCAGTTTGCATTCCCACCAACAGTGCAAGAGGGTTCCCGTTTCTCCACATCCTCACCAGCATCTATAGTCTCCTGATTTGTTCATTTTAGCCACTCTGACTGGTGTGAGGTGATATCTGAGTGTGGTTTTGATTTGTATTTCCCTGATGAGGAGCGATGTTGAGCATCTTTTCATATGCCTATTGGTCATCTGGAGGTCTTCTTTAGAGAAGTGTCTATTCATGTTTTCTGCCCATTTCTTCACTGGATTATTTGTTTCTCGGGTGTGGAGTTTGGTGAGCTCTTTATAGATTTTGGATACTAGCCTTTTGTCCTATATGTCATTTGCAAATATCTTTTCCCATTCCATCGGTTGCCTTTTAGTTTTGTTGATTGTTTCCTTTGTAGTGCAGAAGCTTTTTATCTTGATGAGGTCCCAATAGTTCATTTTTGCTTTTAATTCCTTTGCCTTTGGAGATGTGTTAAGTAAGAAATTGCTGCAGGTGAGGTCAGAGAGGTTTTGTCCTGCTTTCTCCTCTAGGGTTTTGATGGTTTCCTGTCTCACATTCAGGTCCTTTATCCATTTTGAGTTTATTTTTGTGAATGATGTAAGAAAGTGGTCTAGTTTCATCCTTCTGCATGTTGCTGCCCAGTACTCCCAGCACCATTTGTTAAAGAGACTGTCTTTTTTCCATTGGATATTCTTTCCTGCTTTGTCAAAGATGAGTTGGCCATACTTTTGTGGGTCCAATTCTGGAGTCTGTATTCTATTGCATTAGCCTATGTGTTTTTGTGCCAATACCATGCTGTCTTGATGATTACAGCTTTGTAGTAGAGGCTAAAGTCTGAGATGGTGATGCCTCCCGCTTTGGTCTTCTTCAATATTACTTTGGACATTCAGAGTCTTTTGTGGTTTCATACAAATTTTAGAATTGCCTGTTCTAGCTTCAAGAAGAATGCTGGTGCAATTTTGATTGGGATTGCATTGAATGTGTAGATTGCTTTGGGTAGTATTGACATTTTAACAATATTTATTCTTCCAATCCATGAGCACAGAATGTTTTCCATTTCTTTGTATGTTCTTCAATTTCCTTCATAAGCTTTCTATAGTTTTCAGCATACAGATTTTTACATCTTTGGTTAGGTTTATTCCTAGGTATTTTATGATTCTTGGTGCAGCTGTGAATGGAATCAGTTTCTTTATTTGTCTTTCTGTTGCTTCATTATTAGTGTATAAGAATGCAACTGATTTCTGTACATTAATTTTGTATCCCGTGACTTTGCTGAATTCATGTAATAGTTCTAGCAGACTTTTGGTGGAGTCTATCTAGTAGTTTTCCATATACAGTACCATGTCATCTGCAAAAAGTGAAAGCTCGATTTCATCCTTGCCAATTTTGATGCCTTTGATTTCCTTTTGTTGTCTGATTGCTGATGCTAGCACTTCCAACACTATGTTAAACAATAGCGGTGAGAGTGGACATCCCTGTTGTGTTCCTGATCTCAGGGAGAAAGCTCTCAGTTTTTCCCCATTAAGGATGATATTATCTGTGGGCTTTTCATGAATGGCTTTTATGATGTTTAAGTATGTTCCTTCTATCCCGACTTTCTCGAGGGTTTTTATTAAGAAATGATGCTGAATTTTGTCAAATGCTTTTTCTACATTCATAGACAGGATCATATGGTTCTTATCCTTTCTTTTATTAATGTGATGTATCACATTGATTGATTTGCAAATGTTTGAACCAGCCCTGCAGCCCAGGAATGAATCCCACTTGATCATGATGAATAATTCTTTTTATATGCTGTTGAATTTGATCTGCTAGTATCTTGTTGAGAACTTTTGCATCCATATTCACCAGTGATATGGCCTGTAGTTCTCTTTTTTTTGTTGGGTTTCTGTCTGCTTTGGGAATCAAATTAATGTTGATTTCATAGAATGAGTCTGGAAGTTTTGCTTCCCTTTCTATTTTTTGGAATAGCTTGAGAAGGATAGGTATTATCTCTCCTTTAAATGTCTGGTAGAATTCCCCAGGGAAGCCATCTGGTCCTGGCCTCTTATTTGTTAGGAGATTTTTGATGACTGATTCAATTTCTTTGCTGGTTATGGGTCTGTTCAAGTTTTCTATTTCTTCCTCTTTGAGTTTTGGAAGTGTGTGGGTGCTTAGGAATTTGTCCATTTCTTCTAAGTTGTCCAGTTTGTTGGCATATAATTTTTCATAGTATTCCCTGATAATTGCTTGTATTTCTGAGGGATTGGTTGTAATAATTCCATTTTCATTTGTGATTTTATCTATTTGGGTCCTCTCTCTTTTCTTTTTGAGAAACCTGGCTAGAGGTTTATCAATTTTATTTTTTCAAAAAACCAACTCTTGGTTTCATTGATCTGTTCTACAGTTTTTTTAGTTTCTATATTGTTTATTTCTGCTCTGATCTCTATTATTTCTCTTCTTCTGCTGGGTTTGGAGTGTCTTTGCTGATCTGCTTCTATTTCCTTTAAGCGTGCTGTTAGATTTTGTATTTGGGATTTTTCTTGTTTCATGACATAGGCCTGGATTGCAGTGTATTTTGCCTTTAGGACTGTCTTCACTGCATCCCAAAACAATTGGATTGTTGTATTTTCATTTTAATTTGTTTCCATAATTTGTTTATGGAATTTGTTTAATTTGTTTTTTAATTTCTTCTCTAAATGCCTGGTTGACCCATTCATTCTTTAGTAGGGTGTTCTTTAACCTCCATGCTTTTGGAGGTTTTCCAGACTTTTTCCTGTGGTTGATTTAAAATTTCATAGCATTGTGGTCTGAAAGTGTGCATGGTATGATCTCAATTTGTTTGTACTTATTAAGGGCTGTTTTCTGACCCAGTATGTGATCTGTCTTGAAGAACGTTCCATGTGCACTCAGGAAGAAAGTATATTCTGTCGCTTTGGGATGCAGAGTTCTAAATATATCTGTCAAGTCCATCTGATCCAATATAATATTCAGGGCCGTTGTTTCTTTACTGATTCTCTGTCTAAGTGATCTATCCATTGTTTTAAGTGGAGTATTAAAGTCACCTGCAATTACTACATTCTTATCAATAAGGTTGCTTATGTTTGTGATTAATTGTCTTATATACTTGAGGGTTCCCATATTCGGTGCATAGACATTTATAATGTTAGCTCTTCCTGATGGATAGACCCTGTAAATGTTATGTAATTCCCTTCTTCATCTCTTGTTACAACTTTAATTTAAAGTCTAGTTTTCTGACATAAGTATGGCTTTTCCAGCTTTCTTTTGACTTCCAGTGGCATGATAGATAGTTTTCCATCCCCTCACTTTCAATCTGAAGGTGTCCTCAGGTCTAAAATGAGTCTCTTGTAGACAGCAAATAGATGGGGCTTGTTTTTTTATCCATTCCGATACCTTATGTCTTTTGGTTGGAGCATTTAGTCCATTTACATTCAGTGTTATTATTGAAAGATATGGGTTTAGAGTCATTGTGATGTCTGTAGGTTTCATGCTTGTAGTGGTGTCTCTGGTACTTTGTGGTCTTTGCAACATTTCACTCACAATATCCCCCTTACGATCTCTTATAGGGCTGGTTTAGTGGTGATGAATTCCTTCAGTTGTTTGTTTGGGAAAACCTTTATTTCTCCTTCTACTCTGAATGACAGACTTGCTGGATAAAGGATTCTCGGCTGCATATTTTTTCTGTTCATCACATTGAAGATTTCCTGCCTTTCCTTTCTGGCCTGCCAAGTTTCAGTAGATAGACCTGCAACTACCTTTATGTGTCTACCTTTCTATATTAGGGCCTGTTTATCCCTAGCTGCTTTCAGAATTCTCTATCCTTGTATTTTGCCAGTTTCACTATGATATGTCATGTGGAAGATCAATTCAAGTTACATCTTGAAGGGAGTTCTCTGTGCCTCTTGGATTTCAATGCCTGTTTCCTTCCCCATATCAGGCAAGTTCTCAGCTATTATTTGTTCAAGTACATATTCAGCCCCTTTCTCTCTCTCTTCTTCTTCTGGAATTCCTGTGATACGGATATTGTTCCATTTGTTTGCATCACTTAGTTCTCTAATTCTCCCTTCATAATCCTGGATTTTTTTTATCTCTCTTCTTCTCAGCTTCCTATTTTTCCATAATTTTATCTTCTAATTCAGCTATTCTCTCCTCTGCCTCTTCAATCCATGCTATGGCCACCTCCATTTTATTTTGCACCTCATTTTATAGCATTTTTAAATTCCTCATGACTATTTTTTAGTCCCTTGATCTCTGTAGCAATAGATTTTCTGCTGTCCTCTATGCTTTTCTCAAGCACAATGATTAATTTTATGATGATTATTCTAAATTCTTGTTTGTTATATTGCTTAAATTGGTTTTGATCATTTTGTTGGTTGTCACTACTTCCTGGAGTTTCTTTTGAGGAGAATTCTTCCATTTCATCATTTTGGCTAGTTTTCTGTCCCTTTTGTGTTTTAAAAGCTTGTGTGCTCTGCACCTGCGAGCACTGCTATGTTAAAGGAGGGTCATACACTGTCCAGGGCCTGGCCCTTCAGGAGGTGTTTTTTCGAAGATTGTTATTTGCTCTCTGTTGTTGTGACTTTGGTTATTTTATTACCTTACTGGTAGTAATATTTTTGACCCCCCACCAAGTGTGCTTTGATTTGTTCTTTGGAGTAGCCCTGTAAAGGAAAACAGATAGACAAATAGGAAACAAAAACACACAAACACACAAATAACACAAACAAACAAATAAACAAAAACAAAAAACTAAGGACTAAAAACAAAAAATCCAAAGACACCTACCACAAGTAAAGAAGAGGGTGGGGTGGTGTTGATGGAAGAGCATATACAAAGAGAGAAATGACATGAGCGGGGAGCGGGAGGGAATAAATTTTGATTAGGCAGAGAGACTAAAAGGCTTAATACAGAGAGAGAGAAAGGAAAATAAAGAAGGAGGTGAGGAAAACAAAACAACGATAAAATTACCCAGACAGAGAAACTATATGGCTTGATTATTCCAGAGAGAGAGAGAGAGAGAGAGAGAGAAAGGAGTGTAAAGACGGAGGTATAGAAAATGTATCAAGACAATGGATTAAATATGCCTGTTTAGACAGACCAATAACCAGAGTAACCAGCCTAGGGGAGGGAAGAGATAAGGAGGAGAAATGGGGTGGGGGAGGGGGAGAATATACCTATATATCCAGAATGGACCTAGAGTTAATCCAGGCAATGCTGCAGTGCTTGTAGGTAGTAGCTGTCAGCAGGGTCTGTGCCGCTTGGTGAATATGCAGTTACCCGGTGCAAGGAGGTGTGGTTTGGTGTATTCTGAACCCACCTCCACTAGGGGCCCAAGGAGTGATCCCTGAGGCCCTGGCTTGATGGTGGTGTTGGGAGGGGCGGGGCAGGGTGCGGGTGGGGGGTGGGGGGTGGGGGGGAAATGGTGATCTCCCAGTCTCTTCTCCAAAGAGCCGGACTGGTGGACTCCGTTTGAGTCGTCTTCACTGTGCCACAGGTGCAGATGGGCAGTCCTTCTTGCTCCACCACTCCCCTGACCCTGTGCTTGGCTAGGATTCAAAGTCCAGCTGCCTGTACTCTGGAGCTGGGGAAGCACCTCTCAGTGCTGTGATGTGTGGTCCTGGTGGCTTTGTCTGTGCCACAGCACTTCAGGGAGAACCTCCTTCTCTTAATGCGGACTGAGAGCTTCTGCCCTCGCCAGGAGCCCCCGGGGTGGCAGACCTAGGCAGGCTTTGTCTTTTCCCACAGCACTCCAGGGAAACAGCAACCTTATCCTCCTGCAGACTGAGCCTTCGGTACAGCCACTGCGCGTGGGAATGGCAGATGCAGGCAGGTTCTGTGCTATCATGCAGCCCTTCAAGGAGGGAACCACTTTCTCCAGCTGTGGAATGAGCCTCTGACCCACCACCGCACCCAGGGCTGGCTCCCCTCCTCCCCAGGTGCATGAACAGAGAGCCGGCCCCAGTCCGAAGAAAGCCCCGCAGTTAGGATCCCCCTCAGTGTCAGTCTGAGGTCTTTCTCCTGTCCAGCTGTGGTCCTGCACTTTCCTAGACGCTCCTTCTCTTCCCTTTGTCTCTCCACAGAAGGGGGTCCCTCCCCTCTGTGCCAGCGCAACCTTTTTTTTTTTTAATCTTCCCCAGTTTGTAGTTACCCACCTATCATTTTTCCAGCTTTCCCATTTTCTTCCTAGTAGATTCAGTCTCTTTTCCTCCCAGGCTCTGGTGTTCAAAGTCCTTTGGCTTCTACACTTCTTTGAGAGACACAGGACGAATGGATCCCCCTGCTTCTCCGTGAACTATCATGTTTTCATTTGCATTGTTTCCATGTATTTTTTAAATTTCTTCCTTAATTTCATGGGTAACCCATTCATTCTTTTTTTTTTTTGAACTTTTTTAATAGGCAAAACTATGATGTGTAGGGATGCATACATTTTGTTTTCTATCTTTATAACAAGGTATTAAAATTACTTTTCAAGATAATTGAAGTTTCTACCTCTAAAACTATTTCTACCTACAAAACTATTTTTCTTTTTTTTCTTTTTTTTTAGATTTCAGAAATAGAATTTAGTGATTCATCAACTTACATATAACACCCAGTACTCATCCCAACAAGTGCCCTCCTTAATATCCATGGCCCATTTAGCCAATCCCCTCACCCAACACCCTGTCAGCAACCCTCAGTTTGTTCTCTGTATTTAAGAGTCTCTTATGGTTTGTCTCCCTCTCTACTTTTATCCTATTTTTGCTTCCCTTCCCCTATATTCATTTGTTTTGTCCTTTAAATTCCACATATGAGTGAAGTCATATGATATTTGTCTTACTCTGACTGACTTATTTTGCTTAGCATAATACATTCTAGTTCCATCCACATTGTTGCAAATGGCAAGAATTCATTCTTTTTGATCGTCATGCAATATTCCATTGTGTGTGTGTGTGTGTACATATATATATATATATATATATATATATATATATATATGTACACCACATCTTCTTTATCCATTCATCAGTCAATGGACTTTTGGGTTCTTTCCATACTTTTAACCCATTCATTCTTTAGTAGAATGTTCTTTAAACTCCATGTATTTGTGGTCTTTCAAATTTTCTCTTGTGGTTGATTTCAAGTTTCATGGCATTGTGGTCTAGAAATATACATGAGATGATCTCAATCTTTCTGCATTTGATGAGGGCTGATTTGTGACCCAGTATGTGATCTATTCTGGAGCATGTTCCATGTGCACTTGAAAAGAATGTGTATTCTTCTGCTTTAAGATGAAATGTTCTGTTAAGTCAATCTGATCCAGTGTGTCATTCAAAGCCATTGTTTCCTTGATTTTCTGCTTAATCTATCCATTGCTATATGTGGAGTTTTAAAGTCCTCTACTATTATTGTATTGTAATCAATGAATTTCCTAATATTTGTTATTAATTGATTTATGTATTTGGATTTTTCAAGTTGGGAGCATAAATATTTATAATTGTTAGATCTTCTTGATGGATAGACCCCTTAATTATGATATAATCCCTTTCTTCATATCTTCTTATAGTTTTTTATTTAAAACCTAGTTTGTCTGATATAAGTATGGAAACTCCAGCTTTTGGCATCCATTAGCATGATAGATGGTTCTCCATCCCCTCACTTTCAATCTGAAGATGTCGTTAGGTCTAAAATGAGTCTCTTTTGGGCTGTATACAGAGGGGTCTTGTTTTGCTATCCATTCTGATACCCTATATCTTTCCATTGGAGGATTTCATCCATTTACATCCAGAGGTATTATTGAACAATATCAATTTATTGCCATTGTGTTACCAGTAGTGTTCGTGATTTTGGTGATGTTCTCTGGTCCTTTCTAGTCTTTGTTGCTTTTGGTCTTTTTCCCCACTCAAAGAGTCCCATTTAATATTTCTTGCAGGCTGGTTTAGTGGTCATGAACTTTAATTTTGTTTGTCTTGGAAACTCTTTATCTCTCTTTCTATTCTGAATGACAGCCTTGCTGGATAAAGTATTCTTGGCTGCATATTTTTCCCTTTCAGCACATTGAATATATCATGTGACTCCCTTCTGGCCTGACAAGTTTCTGTGGACAGATCTGCTGCAAACCTGATCTGTTTTCCCTTGTAGGTTAAGGGCTGTTTTTCCCTTGCAGCTTTCAGGATTCTTTCCTTGTATGTGTATTTTGTGAATTTGACTATGGTATGTCTTGATGATGGCCAGCTTTCATTGAATTTAATGGGAGTTCTCTGTGCTTCTTGGATTTCAAGGTCTATGTCCTTCCCCAGATTAGGGAAGTTTTCAGCTATAATTTGCTCAAATAAACCTTCTGCTCCTTTTTCTTTCTGTTCTTCCGGGACTCCTATGATACGAATATTATTATGTTTTAAGGAGTTGCTGAGTTCTCTGAGTCTACCTTCATGATCCAATACATTTCTTTCCCTCTTTTTTCAGCTTTATTATTTTCCATAATTTTATTTTTCTATATCACTGTTTTGTTCCTCTGTTTTGTCCATCCTCATTGTCATTGCATCCATTTGGTTTTGCAACTTGGTTATAGTATTCTTTATTTTGACTTGACTAGTTTTTAGTTCTTTTATCTCTACATTAAGAGATTCTCTAGTCTCGTCTATGCTTTTCTCAAGCCGAGGTAGTATCTTTATGATTATTGCTTTAAATTCTCGTTCAGACATCTTACTGGTATCTGTATTGATTAAATACCTGTCCGTAACTTCTTCCTGTTATTTCTTTTTTGGGTGAATTCCTCCATCTTGTTATTTTGTCTGGGTCACTGTTTTTCCTGTATGATTGTTAGGAAAGCCTATTGTATTACTACTCCTGAGAGTAATGGCTACCTTAAAAAGAGGTCCAAAAACAAACAAACAAACATCAAAAAAAAAAAACAACAAACAACAAACAAACAAAACAAAAAAGGAAGCTAGATATTATTTCTGCTAAAGCTGAAGCTTTGTAGCACCCGGTAGACTTGGTGCAATCCAGGGGTTTGTGGTGGTATTCGGGGGGTGGGTCTGCTACGCTGATTCTCAAGTGGACTTGTCCTAGTGGAAATGCACCTGCAGGGCAGGGCGAGGTCGGGGTGGGGGCAGTTTGTTGTAAGTGGCTCCAACCTCCACTGAGTGGCGCTGTTTTGCTCTTTGGTGCTTAACTTGGTCAGTGTTAATGCAGGGAAAATGGTGTCGCCCCATTTTCTTGTCCCCAGAGCAGGCAGTTTATGTCTACTGCCTTTCCAGAAGCCCTCACAGAAGAGCAAATAATGACCTCTTTTGTGTCCCCAGCTTCCACCAGATCCCTGCCTTCACCCTATCTGCACCCAAGTGGTCTACCTGCCAGGCGGCACAGTACTCCTGTGTTTTATCTTAGGAGCACAACTGGGTTTCAAAATTCTAAGTTTTAGGGATCCCTGCAACACAGACCCATGCTGATCCTCTGGGGGAGTGTTTGGCTGTGCTGTAGCCCATGACAGTTTGTCCCAGAAAGAGGTTGTGTGACCACGCAGCAAAAAGTCAGCACCAAGATTTGTTGGTCTCAGCCAGTGTCTTTGTTGCTATGTTAGGGATAGGGCAGCACGTTGGGACTACCGGTTCTTTTGTCCCTGGAGAGGTTGGGTTGCCACTCCCAGATGCACTCCAAGTAGGGGAACTGTTTCTCCCTGTACGACCCTGGGTCTGCCAGCTCCTGGGTCTCTGCCTTCCTTCCCCATCAGAGCACCACCAAGCCTGCCAGGCACAACCCTGGTGATGGCACAGACCTCCAAAACTTCCCACATTGCACTCTGCTGCTTTGTCTTTGTTTTGTCAGCCCCTCTCCTTTTCCCAGTCAATGGTTTTAGGGAAGAGTTTTTCTTGTGCAATCTCCTGTGCACTATTTTCACTCTTTCTTTCTCCCTCTCTTTTTCTCTCTTGTTTCTATCTCCATGATCAGGGCTCCCTCTCCCTCACAGTACCCACAATTCTTTTCTCCCCCAAACTAACTCTCCAGAGCTCCTACCTTCCACAATGTGGCTTCCACGATGTGGCTGTTTTTCTGCCTCTAGTTGTGCAGTTTTGTTCCCTCAGTCCTCAGATCAATTTCTTGCATGTTCAAAATGATTTGATATTTATCTAGCTGTATTTGAGGGATGACACAAACTTAGGGTCCCCTACTCCTCCACCATCTTAACTCCTCTTTTTCAATTTTTTAAAAAAAATAGTAAAAGGATAAATCAACTGGCATGACTTTGTTTATATACATATTATTCCTGGAAGAAAATATAAAAACCAACATATAGTTACTTCAGGGAAGAAGGAGAAGGGGACTGAACCAGGGAGCTTTTCCATACATTTGGAACTCTTAGCATTGTTTTGTACCATATACATTTATCATCTTTTCAGTTTAAGAGAAAAAGGGTCAGCCAACAACTTCCACATCCCTTTCAAACAGAAACAAGTAGGTCAGAACTAGATACTTGATGTTTTCTCAACACATTTATCATTTTTTTAATTCTTTGTTTTTCTTTTAAATGTTTTTTTTTGAGAGGCAGAATGTGAGTGAGGGAGGGGCAGAGGGGGGAGGGAGACACAGAATTGGAAGCAGGCTCCAGGCTCTGAGCTGTCAGCACAGAGCCGAAGGCAGTACTCGAACTCACAAACCATGAGATTGTGACCTGAGCCAAAGTCAAACACTCAACTAACTGAATCACCAAGCACCGAATTTTATGGCTTAATTCTCTTAATGTATATTTCCATCACTATAAATATACCTTTCTCAAAGTACAGGAAAGCCATTTATCCACAGGAGCCCAAATTTGTAGTCTTTGGCACATAAAATGAACAGAACATGTCTATTGATGGTATCATTTCTATTGTTGTTTTTAATCATAGTTGTTGATTTTTGCAAATTCATCTCTACCCTGTTCCCCAGGCTTTCAGCCAATCATAACTACCACCTGATATTTATTGAGGGCTTACTATGTGTTACACACAGTGTTGTGTTCTTACATATATAATTTCCTTTTATATTTAACAGCCTTAGGTCTCCATACTGCTATTATCTCCATTTTACACATAAGGAAACTGTACATAGGAAGGTTAAATAATTTTTCTGAGACGTTGATGCATTAGGAATCGATTTTGCACCAATTTTGCTCTATGAATCCAAAGTCCGTATATATAACACCATACCTCCTGTGACAGCATTTCAGGGCAGGCATGGAGTTCAGCCTATTGCTGTGAAACTGAAAGTACAGCTACCCTGCATGCAAGCTTCTATTTGTTCACTGTGGTAACCCTAACAAATTGCACAGCACCTGGCACAAAGAAATTGAATGATTTCATTAATTTACTGGCCCCACGAGAACCAATAGCTATTCACTTGGAAGTGCAGATGAATAGATAAGCTCCAGAGGAACTGAGAATATAAATCCCTCTTATTTTCTAAGTAAAATATAACTGCTGGAAAGCACATCTGGAGGTCTGTTTTTCAATCCCAGCTCTTTGTACTAACTAGCAGCACATTCTAACTCTGGTGAGACGTGTATAATCCACATGTATATTTGTATTCTCTTAACCACTTGTCACCACTGAGTGGCAAATTACTAATTACCAACACTCACATGAAGCCATGTTGCTCCTCAAAGGAGATGCTAAGGATTTCAGCAATGCTGTCACCTTAGCATGTTGGAAAAAAGTAATGTAAGTGGCAGTATGAACTCACGTCTGCACCACAGGAAGCTCCAAAGTGAGAACCTCCTGTGGAATATGAAGGTTGCAGTCAATACCCCATGGTGGCTTGTGAATAACATGGCACATTCACCTGGAATTCTGATACAGAGATGAGGAGACATGCTGCTATATGCGTCCTTTTGTTGTCTTCTAACCACTTCTGTCCCTGCCAGCCCCCAAGTAAACTAGCCCCCAATGCCTGTAACAACTTTTAAAATAAAATTCTCAGAGCAGAAAGTTAAATATGACAAACACATCATCAGCACCATATAGAATTGTTTGTTAAAGTCACCATCTTATAATGATTATTTTTAAGTTATTGTTATTAATGAGAGATTACACTGCTTTATTATCTCCTTTTTCCTTAGGTTTTTAATGGAGCACTACTAGGATTTTAGGACTTTTCTAAACAAATTTACTCATTACTCTTCATGTATTTCTAGCTCAGCAGGTCTGGAGTGGAGCCCAAAAACTTAAATTCTAAACATTTCATGGTGATACAGTTGATGCTGGTCCAAAGCTCCACTTTGAAAACCATTGCCTACAAGGAATAACTTCAAAATCCATCAAAATAGATGACAATTTTGAATACAGAAAAAAACAAAGAAACTCAAGAAAATTAAAAACCATGTTCAACTGTCTTTTTTTCCAGCTGTCTTAATAAAAATAATAAAATACTAAAAACACTAAGACAGAAGGACTTTGGTAAACTTTCAAAATCATCATCATAATAACCGTTATTGAAACTTTCTGAATAAGTATATATTTGACTGTCTGCCAACTTCTCCTAAATTTAAATCTTACAAAGGGGTACTTTCATATCTTTGTAAATAAGATGGACCCTTGATAAAATTTTGTGTTTTTTTTTCTTCTGAGCTCCACGCTCTCTTTCTTGGGGTTCTAGTTGCTCCTAAAAGTTAACACCATGTGTCACTCTTGCATCTCTGCCCACTCTAAGTCATTGAAATGAGTTCTTCCTTGCCCCATACCAAAACTGCTCCCAGAATAAAATACGATTGGTGCATTCACACAAACATGTAACGTGGCTGGTATTCTTCAATGCGTGATTCATCTTAGAAGAAACTGATTTTAAGTATTGTTTTGGGGCACCTGGGTGGCTCAGTAGGTTGAGCTTCCGACTTCGTCTCAGGTCATGATCTCACGGTCTGTGGGTTCGAGCCTCTGTGCCAACGTCTCGGAGCCTGGAGCTTGTTTCAGATTTTATGTCTCCCTCTCTCTCTGACTCTCCCCCGTTCGTGCTCTGTCTCTCTCTGTCTCAAAAAAATAAACGTTAAAAAAATATTTTAATGTATTGAATTCTCAAATAATCATTAGTGTACTTACTGCTCCAAGCAAACTAAGAAAAGGCAGAAAACTGTAAAGAGGAAAAATGAAAATAACATAACATCAAAGTCAGGTTAAATATATGTGAAAATTCTGGCTATCTCCTTCAAGTGCCTCCCCACATGTGTATATATGCAAACACACACCCCAACATTATCAAACTAATAGAATGGGTAAGATATTTGGGAGAACAGTGCCCAGAAAAATCCCATCCATGGAACCAACCATTTTTTCCATGTCTCACATAAGACATATTTCAACAAGTACACATATTCTTACGGAAATAAAGGAAAAGTGTTCAAAACTGTAATTGATATCGAAAGCTGCAACATATGGTTTTCCATCCCATGGATCCTCAAAATCCTAAGGGCCTCTCTGCTCAAAAGGAATGTGTAATTGAATTCCCTGTTGACACTTTATGAAATGTGATCATTGTCATGACAGAAAACATCACATGGGACAACTAATGAGAGGAGGCCACTCAGCTGGGACGTCAGTGGGTGCAAATGTCATAGACTCTGCCCCCAAAGGTTTCAATCTGGCTTTGACTCCAGTGACCTGAAAAATTCTTCAGATCAATAGTCAGCAATTCTGGCATGCTTACAGTCCTCCAGGTTAAACATGGGTCTGAGTTGACATGGTGGCATACTCATGTCTGTATTGCAGACCTCACATAGCTGACACTATCTGTGAATTTCTGCAGAGCAACGTTGAGTTGAAATGTTGTCTTTACCCACATCCTATCAGCAACAGTGCTACAGTCATGCCACCCCTGAGGCCACATCTCCCTACCCCATCAGAACATCAGTGAGAGTGACATAATGACAGCTTCATGGTTCTGAATATAGCACCATTTAAATCATAATATAAATCATACATTTGTCATAACCAAAAGAAAGGGAAAGTGTGAACTTGGAAGGAATAAAGATACAAAAATGTGGCAACAGAAGCAACATTAAGGAGTAGCAGCATGTAACACAGCCCGGAAACAGTACCATACCACAGATGCTGCCGTGGTGTTTGGCAGTGAGTACTGTGGTGTGTGTCATGCTGCATACACACCTGCTAAGTAATGAATCCATAGAGACGCTGATGTGGTGGAGAAGGGTTATTGCTCTATTAACCATCTAGGGAGTGGGGAAAAGCAGACATTATTCCATGGTTTATAAGGAATACCAGCCAGGTGCAGCAGCAGTCCCCAGGTGTGCTCTTCTCCTTCGAATTGCTCCTTGAAACTGCAGTCATCCAGCACAGGCAGGGCTCCAACACAGCAAAGCGGAAGTAGGTCATTAGAGGACTTTAGGCTTCTCCTGCAACCTCTTCTCACGGGTAAAGTGCATTCCTTAGAGTTCTTACCTGACTAGATTTTAGAGTGGTCATGTGAGGACTGAGTGCATAGGACAAGAGAATGTTCTATAGGAATCCCACAAGACAGAGACATGCCTACCTGAAAATCTCTCCCTTTCCTTTCATTACATCCTGAAAATTTCAACAAGTTGGCAAGTAACAGTGGGTGCAGGGGCTCCTCCCAACTGTTATAGCTATCTCTACTTTACCATAAGCACAGCTGGATATTTTGGCATCAACTGAACGACTCATCTTCCATGAATCTGAAAAACAGACCCAACAAACGTAGAGAGCTAGTGCAATATTTAATTTTTGAATATGAAGACTTTTGGTAAAAATGAAAGAGGATAATACAAATTTATCTATGGCGCATTATAAAAACTTTTTGATATGGATATAGAAAGAGTAAATTTAAAAATTTTTTTTTCAACGTTTATTTATTTTTGGGACAGAGAGAGACAGAGCATGAACGGGGGAGGGGCAGAGAGAGAGGGAGACACAGAATCGGAAACAGGCTCCAGGCTCTGAGCCATCAGCCCAGAGCCCGACGCAGGGCTCGAACTCACGGACCGCGAGATCGTGACCTGGCTGAAGTCGGACGCTTAACCGACTGCGCCACCCAGGCGCCCCAGAAAGAGTAAATTTTAAATGTAAAACCCTTTAGGACTTTAGAATAATGTGTAGTTTTTCCTCATGAATACTTCTTAAGATATATTATCTTCATAAATGAAAAGTATAACACATGCTTACCACAATCTCTGAAATAATGCAAGAACAATTAAAAGCTGATAAGGTATCCTCCATATTCTGTCTCCATTTACACCCAAAATTTCACTACAATCAACCTGGATATCCCAGTATTATCCTTATACATCTGCTCCTATGCTCAAAGGAAAATACAGACACATACACAGGGGATTTTGGTTGTTATGGGTTTTTTTAAAAAAACAGGAGATGGATAGATAGATGATAAATACATACATACATACATACATACATACATACATATAAAAACACATGGACTAATTCTTTCTCTTCATCTTTTCTAGTTTAAAACACCATGGATACCCCTCCAGGTCAGAGGACAAAACTCTAACTCATTCTTTTGAGTGTTTCACAGTATACCATGACACAGATATTCCATGGCATAGTAAACTTGCTTATTGATAAACCATCAGGTTGTCAGATTGTTTTAAGGTTTTTGCTGTTAGATACAATGTAGACATCACTATGAATGGCAGTAAAATCTCTGAAACTTTTCTTCTCCATAAAAGAAATGAAACTTCTGGCAAAAATTATCATCAGTGGGGCACCTGGATGTCTCAGTCAGTTAAACATCTGGCTCTTGGTTTTAGTTCAGATCATGATCTCACAGTTTGTGGGTTTGAGCCCTGCATTGGGCCCTTCTCTCTCTCTCTCTCTCTCTCTCTCTCTCTCTCTGTCTCTCCCTCTCTCTCTCTCTCAAATAAATAAAAATTATCATCATCAACTTTTCTGGTCTCTGGAAATTAAACAAGTCTTGCAATTGTCCAAGGATAATTTATTCAGGTAAAACAGCTGAATCTCAGTAAGAAAAGAGAGTTTTGTACCATTAAAAAAAAACTTTTTTAAGTTTATTTATTTATTTTAAGAGAGAGAGTGAGCATGAGTGCAAGCTGGGGAGGGGTGGAGAGAGAGGGAAAGAAAGAGAATCCCAAACAGGCTCCACACTGCCAGCTCAGAGCCCAAAGTGGGCCTCGATCCCATGAACCATGAGATCATGACCTGAGAGTTTTGTGGCATTTTAAACTGCTCTATTCCCATCTCTTCCTCCCTATCTCCTTAATGCCTTGAAAATCAACAGCCCAAAATCATGATAAAAACTAGCAGCCTTGCAAATGCTGTAGGGGGAAGAAGGGAGCTAGTTCTCCAAAGCCCCATTTTCAAAGAATTGTCATGATGGTGTTTGTCAGGTGGTTCTCTAAGAGACCATGTCTTATTTAACCTGACTCATATAAAGTGCAAAGCACACTTTCACCAGAAGTATTTGTGAAAGACAAATCAGTAGCAACTGTTTAACATCATGACTGCCTGAGACAGTGATAAAAAGCAGGCTAACCAAAAAGGTTAAAAGGAAAAGCTGAAGAATGAGATGTCTATAGAAGGCTTTGAAAAGCTATGATGTATTCCTAGGACTCTAGAAGGCCACATCCATGTGTAGGGCTATGTGAATTCCAAGAAAGACTGGACAAGGTCCTGGTCTCTCACCTTTGGGTGACCTTGAGGCTCTGTGCGAACAGCAAGCAATGGTTAAGGCAGACATGCAATTTGCCCCACTGAGTATTGAATGCATATCCCAATGCATAGAAGTCTTTTGGCAAAAGCTGGAAGACTTACTGGTTCTTAATGTTTAATGAAATTGTTGCCCAATCATGAACTGACCACTGAGCTAACTGAGCAGATATTTCAGTGACTCGTAGGACAAAGAATAATGATTTTATAAAATTTGTTCAAAAAAGCCAAACCAACAACAACAACAAACAGTAACAACAGTAAACCTTGGGAAGGAGGGAGAATTTAATTTACAGAGTTGCCACAGTATATTATTTAAAATGTCATTTTCCAAAAAATTATAAGACATGCAAAGAAAAGAGAAACAATTGCTCACACACAAGGGGAAAAAAGCAATCAAAAGAAATATATCTGAGGAAGCCCAGACATTAAACTAACTAAACAAAGACTTTAAATCAGCAAATTTAAATTTGTCCAAATTACTATAAACAATTATACCCAAACAACTAAGGGAAAGTATGAGAATGATATTTCACCAATATAGAATATCAATAAAGAGAATTATTTTTAGAGAGAGAGAGCATGAACAGAGGAGGAGCAGAGGGAGAGGGAGAGAGAGAATCTTAAGCAAGCTTCACACCATGGAGCTTGATGTGAGGTTCAGTCTCACAACCATGACATCATGACCTAAGCAAATAT
Source organism: Leopardus geoffroyi (assembly GCF_018350155.1). Lineage (NCBI taxonomy): Eukaryota > Metazoa > Chordata > Mammalia > Carnivora > Felidae > Leopardus > Leopardus geoffroyi. The sequence continues at coordinate 27,355,296 of NC_059332.1, read as the reverse complement.
CAAGTCAGATACCCAACTGACTGAGCCACCCAGGCACCCCAAGAGAAATTATTTTTTAAAAGACCAACTCTAGAAGAAAAAAAGTACAAAATTGAAATGAAAATTCACTAGAGGATCTCAACAACAGATTTGAATAGGTAGAAGAATAAATCTGAACTTTGGAAGGTAGGTTAATAGAGGTAATTGAGTATGAAGAACAGAAAGAAAAGGGAATGAAAAAAAAAAAAAAAAAAAAAAAAAAAAAAAAAAAAAACAGTACCTTAGAGACCTGTAGAACACCATCAAGTAAATAAACATATGCCTAAGGGGAGTCCAAAAAGTAAAGGGAAGAAAGGAAGAAATGGGCAAAATCTTCCCAAATTTGATGAAAAGCATTAATTTATGCATCCAAGAAGTTCAATGAACTTCAAGTAGAGTTAAAGAAAGCAAGATCTAGACACATCATAATCAAACTTTCAAGAAACAAGGAGATTACCCTGAAAGCAGCGAGAAACAACTCATCACGTACATGAACTCCTCAATAAAATTAACAGCTGATTTCTCATCGAAATCATGAAGACCATGTGATAATAAGATGACACATTTGAAGTGCTGCCAGTCAAGAATTCTATATCCAGCAAAACTGTCCTTCAAAAATGAAATAGAAATTAAGACATTTCCACATAAAAACTGAGAGAATGCATTGCTAAGCAGATCTCACATATAAAAAATACTATGGAGACTCATTTGAGTTAAAATGAAAGGACACTAAACAGTAACTCAAATGCAAATAAAAAACTAAAGAGTACTAACATAGGTAAATATATAAGACAATAAAAAAGTATTTTTATTATAATTCTTTTTCTTTTCCTACCTAATTGAAAAGATAATCCATAAAGCAATAATTATGAATAAATCTGTGTTTGTGTTGTATAGATGTAATTTGTATGAAGATAATAGGACAAAAGAGAGGGAAGTGATGAAACTGTATAGTAGCAAAGTTTTTATGTACTACTGAAATTATTTGGTATTCATCTGAACAAGATTATAACTTAGTTATAGATTATAGATTAAATCATTGATTATAATTATAACTACTTACAATTTAGGATATTGATTATAATTGCCAGAAAAATAACTTAAAATAACTTTAAAAAGTATAGTTAAAGAAATGGTGTGGTATACTTAAATTTTACACTACAAAATATTTATGTAGCACAAAATAAAGCAATTCGAGTAGAGGAACAAAAAATATAGCACATATAAAAAATAGATAGTAAAATGGTAGATACAAATCCTACATTATCATTAATTACATTAACTGTAAGTGGATAAAAGAGTACAACAAAAGGTGGAGACTGGCAGAATGGATTTTAAAAACATGATCCAACTATATGACATCTAAAAAGATACATTTTATACCTAAAGATGCAACATGTAAATATAAGTATAAAAGAAGATATAACATTGCAACAATAAAAAAAAGATCTGTAGTGGTTATACTAACATCAGATAAAATATATCTTAGAAAAACAAATGCCACTAGAGACAAAGAAGGACATTTTATAATGATAAAAGGGCCAATCAGTCAAAAATATATAAAAATTGTAAACATATAAGCACCTAACATAACATATATGTATCTAACAACAGAGTCTCCAAAATACATAGAGCTGACTGAATTTAAAGGAGAGATGAATGACTCAATAATAACATTTGGAGACTTAAATACCTTACTTCAATACCTTACTTTCAATAATGGAAGAAAAACTCAGAAAAAAAGGAATTAAGCAACACTATTAAACAACTAGACTTTAGAAAATCCACCCAACAATAGCAGAATACATATTTTTCTTAAAAGATGTATGTGGAACATTCTTCATAACAGACCATATGATGGTCTATAAAACGACTCTCAATAAATTTTAAAAGAATAATATTATACAGGGGCGCCTGGGTGGCGCCGTCGGTTAAGCGTCCGACTTCAGCCAGGTCACGATCTCGCGGTCCGTGAGTTCGAGCCCCGCGTCAGGCTCTGGGCTGATGGCTCAGAGCCTGGAGCCTGTTTCCGATTCTGTGTCTCCCTCTCTCTCTGCCCCTCCCCCGTTCATGCTCTGTCTCTCTCTGTCCCAAAAATAAATAAACGTTGAAAAAAAAAATTAAAAAAAAAAAAAAGAATAATATTATACAAAATATATTTTCTAAACAAAATTTAATGAAATTAAAAATAAACAAGGAAAGAGACTCAAATATAGAGAATAAACCGATGGTTGCCAGAGGGTAGGTGGGGAGATAAGTTGAAATAGGTGAAAGGGATTAAGAGTACACTTATCATGATGATCACTGAGCAATGTAAAAAACTGTTGAGTCATTATATTGTACACCTGAAACTAATATAACAATGTGTTAATTATATTAAATTTAACAATAAATAAATAAATATTAACAATTAATAACAGAAGTTTAGGGGGTTCACAAATATGTGAAAGTTAACACATTCTTAAATACCAATGAATCAAGAAATCACAAAGAAAATACTTTGAGATAATGAACACAAAAATAAAACATGCCAAAATTAGTGGGATGAAGTAAAATCAGTGCTCAGAGGTAAATTTTATAGATGGAAACATCTATATTTAAAAAAAACAACTATCAAATCAATAACCTAATCCTCCATCTTAAGAAACTAAAAAAAGAAGAACAAAAGGAAAGCATAAGGAAGGGAGAAATAATAAAGACAGAAATAAAATTAGTTGAAAAAAGAATAGAAAAATCATAAACAAGCCAATAAATCAAAAGTTATTTCTTTAAAAGATGAGCAAAATTGATAAACCTTTAGCTGGAATGACCAAGAAAAAAAGAAATACTCAATAGTTAAAATTAGGAATACAAAAGGAGATATTACTGTCTATCTTAATTCTTATTGACAGATTAAAATTATAAGAAAATACTACAAGCAATTATAAGGGCAACAAATTACATGACCTAGATGAAATAAGTAAATTCCTAGAAAGACACAAACTACCAAAACTGATGTAAGAAGAAATAGAAATTCTTAATAGAATTACAACAAATAGATAACATTAGTAATCAAAAAACTTATCACAAGGAAGTGACCAGTACAAGGTGGTCTCACTGGCAAATACTACCAAGCTTTTAAAGAATAATTAACACAAATTCTTCACAAACTCTTCCAAAATAATGGAAAATAAAGGAATAATTCCCAACTCAATATATGAGGCCAATGTGAGCCTGATACCAAAACCAAAGACAACAGAAGAACACTTTAGATCAATATTCCTCATAAACATAGATGAAACAATCCTCAACAAAATATAAACAACTTGAATCCAGCAACATATAAAAAGAATTATATACCATAACCAAGTTGGATTTATTCCAGGAATACAAGGTTGGCTTAAATGAAAATCAATCAATGTAATAAACCATATCAATAGAAAAAAAGGACATAAGCCATATGATCATCTCAAAAGATTCAGGAAAAGCATTTGATGAAACCAAATGCCCTATCAAAATAAAAGCATGAGAAAAATAAGAAACCTTTTCCTCTGGAAAAAGGAATTTATGAAAAACCTACAGATAACATCACAATTAATGCTAAAAGAATGAATACTTTCCCCCTATGATTAAGAACAAGACAAGGATATCTGCTATCACTGCTTCTCTTCAACATTGTTCTGCAGTTCTTGCCAGTGCAATTAGGCAAGAAATAAAAAGCATCCGGATTAAAAAGAAAAAAAAATAAATCTACCTATATTTGCACTTGACATACACAGCCTTGTATACACACACACACACACACACACACTAATAAACATGTTCAACAAAGTTGCAGGATACAAAATCAACATCAAATTAGTTGTATTTCTACACACTAGCAATAAGCAATGTAAAAATGAAACCAGAAAAACATCCCATTTACAAAAGGATCAAAAATAATAAAATATGTAGGAGTAAATGAAACAAAATAATTTCAAGTTTTGTAAACTGAAAACTACAAAACATCATTGAAGAAGTTTTTAAAAGACCCAAATGGGGTGTCTGGGTGACTCAGTTGGTTAAACATCCAACTTCAACTTAGGTCATGATCTCACAGTTCGTGGATTCAAGCCCTGCATTGGGCTCTGTGCTGACAGCTCAGAGCCTGGAGCCTCCTTCGGATTCTGTGTCTCCCTGTCTCTCTGCTCCTCCCCCATTCATGTTCTGTCTCTGTCTCTAAAAAATAATAAATAAAAGTTAAAAAAATGTTTCAAGACCCAAATAAACAAAAAGACATCCCATGTTCATGAAATGAGTTAATATTGTTAAGAAGGCAATAGTCTCCCAATCAATCTATAGATTCAACACAATTTATTAAAATTCCAGCTGTCTTTAATTCAGAAATTGATAAAATGTCTGAAAATTCATAAGGAAATCCAAGGGTCAGGATAGCCAAAGATTCCTGAAAAAGAACCAAGTTGGAGGATACACACTTCCCAATTTCAAGCATTCTATAAAGTTTTAGCAACCAAGACAGTGTGGTACTGGCATAAAGCTAGACATACAAATCAATGGAATAGAGTTGGGAGTCCAAAAATAAACACACATATTTACGAGCAGTTGATTTTTGACAAATGTGCATAGATAATTCAATGAGGGTAAGTAATCTTATCAACAAATGGTGTGGAAAAATAAATGGTGTGGAACAACTGATATCCACTTATTCATGAAGTTGGACCCCTTCCTTACACCGTACAAAAAAATAAATAAATAACTCTCTGTGGATCATAGACCTAAATGCATTAGTTAAAGCTGTCAATGCCTTAGAAGAAAACAAGATAAACCTTTGTGACTTGGGTTAGGCAAAGCATTCATAGATACAACACTGAAAGCCCAAGTGACAAAAGTAAAAACAGACAAACTGACTTCATCAAAATTAAAAACTTTCAGCCATGATGGTGGAGTAAGAGGATCCTAAGCTCACCTCATCCCACGGATAGGTTACACAGAGAGATAACACTCCCATCAGTGTAAATAACCTGGAAAATGACCTGAAGTCTGGGAGAACAAACTCCACAACTAACAGTAGAGAAGAGACCACATTGAAGAGGGTACGAAGGGTACGATGGGAAGATAAATGTACTGTGGCTGTCTGTGGATGGGAGGGAGCCTAGAACACAGAGAATATTGGAAACAGATTACAACACCAGAGAGCCTGCACAGAGAAGACAAATCCCCAAAACATTTGGCTTTGCAAACTAGAAGGGCCTAATTTTGTAAGTTCTTACAACCCTCAGACTTAAAGACTAGGACTTTAAAAATCAGAGCAGGGCTCTGGAAGACTGTAGAGGATGTTAGGAAGAGGAGTTCCTGCTCTTAAAGAGACAGCATGACAGACCACAGAGATACAGTATACAACAGCATACAAATAGCAGTTTGAAAAACAGAGATCCCCCAACAAAATCAACCCAAGGAGGTCCACAACAAGAAACAATAGTAACCAAAATGGCAAAAAAAAAAAAAAAAAAGTAATGATAAAGAAAAAAAATCTCAAAGCAGCAAGAGAAAAGAAGACAGCTACATACAAGGGAAATGCCAGAAGTCTATCAGAGGATTTTTTCACAAGAAACTTCACAGGCTGGAAGGGAGAGTCATGATATATTCAAAGTTCTGAAAGGGAAAAATCTGCAGCCAAGGATTCCATGTACAGCAAGCCTACCATTCAGAATAGAAGGCAAGATAATGAGTTTCTCAGGCGAATAAAAACTAAATCAATTCATGACCACCACCATCTCTACAAGAAATATTAAAGGGGACTCTTTGAGTGGAAAAAAACACCATAAGCAAGAGTTAGAATATAGAAAGCACAAAATCAGTAAAAAGTAAGGATATCTGTAAAAACCAGTTGAGAGACTCTCAAAAATAAAAGGATGTACAGTACGACACCATATACCAAAAACATGAGGGAGACAGGAGTAAAGAAAAGGCTCAAACTTAGGCAACCATCAACTTCATATAAACTGCTTGCTATATGCAGATGTTATATACAAACCTAAAGCGAACCACAAATAAAAAAACAGAAATAGATATGCAAAAAAAAAAAAAAAAAAAAGATAGAAATCCAAGTATACCACTAAAGAACACTAGCAAAAGCAAGGCAGGAAGGATCAGAGAAATACTACCAACACTCCCTCCAAAAAATAAGTAACAAAATGGCAATAAATACATACTTAACAATAATGACCTTGAATGTAAATGGACTAAACACTCCAATCAAAAGATATAGGGTGACAAAGAGGATAAAAAACAAGACCCATCTGTATGCTGTCTGCAAGAGATTCATTTTAGTCCCAAAGACACCTGCAGGGGCGCCTGGGTGCTCAGCCCATTAAGCATCCGACTTTGGCTCAGGTCATGATCTCGAGTTCATGAGTTTGAGCCCTGCCTCAGGCTCTGTGCTGAGAGCTGAGAGCCTGGAGCCTGCTTCAAGTTCTGTGTCTCCCTCTCTCTGCCTTTCCCTCACTCACTCTCTATCTCTCTCTCTAAAAAATAAATAAAAATTTTAACAAAAGACACCTGCAGATTGAAAGTGAGGAGATGGAGAAACATTTATCATGCAAATGGATATCAAAAGAAAGTTGGGGAGAAATATTTATATTGGACAAATAGATTTTGAAATAAAGACTATAAAAAGAGACAAAGATGGACATTATAAATAAATAAAGGGGACAACCATCAGGAAGATATACCAATTATAAATATATATGCACCCAATATGAAACCACCAAAATACATAAAATGGTATTAAACAAATAAAAAGTAACTAACTGATAGTAATACAATAAGATTAGGGGACTCTAACACCTCACATACATCAATGTACAGAGTATACAATCAGAAAATCAATAAGGAAACAATGACTTTGAATGACAAACTAGGCCAGACGGATTTAACAGATACATTCAGAACATTCAATCCTAGAACAGCAGAATGAACAATCTTTTCAAGGGTATATAGAACATTCTCCAGAATAGAACACTTATTAGACCACAAAACAAATCTCAACAAATTCAAAAACTTCAGTCATACCATCCATCTTTTCTGACCACAACACTATGAGACTAGAAATCAACCACAAAAGAAAATATCTGCAGAGTACAAATACATGGAGGTTAAAAACATGCTACCAAACGATGAATGGGTCAACCAAGAAATCCAAGAAGAAATAAAAAATGACATGGAGAAAAACAAAACTAAAAACACAACAGTACAAAATCTGGAATGTTGCAAAAGCAGTTCTCAGAGGGAAGTTTATAGCAATGGGCCTACCTACAGAAGCAAGAAAAATCTCAAACAACCTAACCTTACACCTAAAGGAGCTAGAGAAAGAACAAACAAAACCTAAAGCAAATAAAAGAAATGAAATAATAAAGATCAGAGCAGAAATGAATGAGCAGAAACTGAAAAAAAAAAAAAAAAACCAATAGAACAGATCAATGAAACTAGAAGCTGTTTTGTTGAAAAGATCAACAAAATTGATAATCCTCTAGCCAGACTCACCAAAAAAAAAAGAGAGAGATAGAGAAAAAGGACTCAAACAAAAACGAAGAGAAGAAATCATTGACACCACAGAAATACAATTATGAGAATATTATGAAAAATTATATTCCACCAAACTGGACAACCTGCCAGAAATGGATACATTCCTAGAAACATAACTTACCAAAACTGAATCAGGAGGAAATAGAAAATTTGAACAGATTGCCAGCAATAAAATTGAATCAGTAATCAAAAAAACTTTCAATGAGCAAAAGCCCAGGACCAGTCTGTTTCACAGGTGAATTCTACCCAACATTTAAAGAAGAGTTAACAACTATTATGCTCAAACTATTCCAAAAAATAGAAGGAGAAAAACTTCCTCATTCATTCTATGAGGCCAGTATTGTCTGATACTAAAACCAGATAAACACACCACACAAGAAAAGAGAGCTATAGACGAATATCTCTGATGAACAGATGCCAAAGTTCTTAACAAAATATTGGCTAACCAAATTAATGATACATTACCAAATTCATTCACCACAATCAAGTGATATTTATTGCTGGTTGCAAGAATGGTTTAATGTTCACAAATCAATCAACATAATACATCATATTAATAAGAGAAAAGATGAAAACCATATGATCATTTCAATAGACGCAGAAAAAAACATTTAACAAAGTACAACATTCATTCATGATAAAAACCCTCAACGAAGTAGGTTAGGAGGGAACATACCTCAGTGTAATAAAGAGCTTATATGAAAAATGCACAGTGAACATAGGGAAATAGGGAAAAGCTTGACAGCTGACAGCTGACAAGACAAGGACGTCCACTCTCACAGCTTTTATTTAACATAGTACTGGAAGTCCTAGCCACAGCAATCAGACAACAAAATAAAATAAAAGGCATCCAAGTTGATAAGACAGAAATAAAACTTTCACTATTTGCAAATGACAAAGTTTCATATAGAAAACCCTAAAGACTCTGCCAAAAAGCTATTAAAACTGAAACATAAATTCAGGAAAATCACAGGATACAAAATCAATTACAGAAATCTGTTGCATTTCTATATACTTATACTGAAGAAGCAGAAATAGAAATTAAGAAAACAATCCCATTTACAGTTGAACCAAAAATAATAAAATATCTAAGAATAAACTTGACCGAGGAGGTGAAAGACCTGTACTCTTTAAACTACAAAACATAGGGGCGCCTGGGTGGCGCAGTCGGTTGAGCGTCCGACTTCAGCCAGGTCACGATCTCGCGGTCCGGTGAGTTCGAGCCCCACGTCAGGCTCTGGGCTGATGGCTCGGAGCCTGGAGCCTGTTTCCGATTCTGTGTCTCCCTCTCTCTCTGCCCCTCCCCCGTTCATGCTCTGTCTCTCTCTGTCCCAAAAATAAATAAACGTTGAAAAAAAAATTTAAACTACAAAACATTGATGAAAGAAATTGAACTTGACACAAAGAGATAAAAAGACATCCAGTGCTTATTGGTTGGAAGAACAGATATTGATACAATGCCTATACTACCCAAAGCAATCTACAGATTAAATGCAGTTCCTATGAAAACACTAACAGGATTTTTCACAGAGCTAGAACAAACAATCCTAAAATTTGTATGGAACCACAAAAGTCCCCAAATAGTACAAATAATCTTGAAAAAGAAAAACAAAACTGAGGGCAGCACAATTTTAGACTTCAAGTTATATTACAAGTCTGTAGTAATAAAAAAATATGGTACTGGCACAATAAACACATAAATCAGTGGAACAGAAAAAAATCCCACAATTAATTGATCAATTAATCTTCAGTAAAGAAGAGTATGCAATGGGAAAAAGAAGTTGCTGCAGCAAATAGTGTTGGGAAAACTGGAAAGCTACATGCAAAAGAATGAACCTGAATCACTTTCTTATACCATACACAAAAATAAATCCAAAATGGATTAAAGACCTAAACATGAGAACTGAAACCATAAAAACCCTAGAAGAGAACACAGGCAGTAATTTCTCTGACATCAGCCATAACAACATCTTTCTAGATATGATTCCTGAGGCAAAGAAAACAAAAGTAAAAATAAACTATTGACACTGCATCAAAATAAAAAGCTCCTGCCCAGCAAAGGAAACTATCAAGAAAGCTAAAAGGCAACCTACAAAATGGGAGAAGATATTTGTAAATGATATATCCAATAAAGGATTAGTATAACCCAATAAAAAATAGGCAGAAGACATTGAACAGATATTTCTTCAAAGAAGACATTCAGATGGCCAACAGACACAGGAAAAGATGCTCAACATCACTCATTATCAGAGAAGCAAAAATCAAAACCACAATGAGACTCCTGTCAGAATGGCTAAAATCGAAAACACAAGAAACAAAAAGTGCTAGTGAGGATGTGGGGGAAAAGGGACCCTCATGGACTCTTGGTAGGAATGCATACTGGTGCAACCACTGGTGGAAGATGGTATGGAGGTTCCTCAAAAAATGAAAATAGAACTACCTTAAGATCCAGCAATAACATTACTGGGCATTTACCTAAAGAATATGAAACACTAATCTGAATAGCTTGCATAGCTCCTTAAAATTTGAATTCAAACTTTTGGCTTTGTACCATCACTTAACATGACTGGAACTTGATAGGTATCAAAAAATGCTAGTTGAATTGAATTCACAGGTTTGGAAAAAGACAGATTAGGAACTGAAAAAAATAAGTCCATTTCCTGAAATTAGTGGAACTAGATTGATCTGGCCTAGTCATAATTCTATAGCAGTGGTTCTCACACAACTTTTTAGTCTTAGGACCTCTTTACTCCCTTAAAAATGTACCCCCAGAAGCATTTGTGTAGGTGGTTTATATCTATCAGCTTTTACTGTATTCAAATTAAAACTGTTGATTAATTTTTAAATAACAACAATAAACCCATTCATGTTAGCATAAATAAAATACTTTATGAAAAATAACTATATTTTCCAAAAAACATAGTGATCATGGTGGCATTATTTTATATTTTTGTAAATCCCTTTAACCACTTGTTCAACAGGAGACCATTTGAGTCTCCTGTCTGTGTTGCATTCCCTCTTGGCAATATGTTATTCTGTTTCAAGTGTATGAAATAGATCCAGTCTCACATAGGTACGTAGTTGGGAAAGGGATAATATTTTAATTGCCTTTTCAGATAATTGTGGGTGTTCTTCTTCTATACTACAATGAAACTTGCCAAGTAGCACTTTCTTAAGGCTTAGCCACAATGTGGAATCTGAAATCATATCAATGTACTTTTAACTCTGTTACATAAAAATCTACTGTTGTATCTTGCATAATTTTGTAACATCATGCATTGGTCATTCAGAAAAGTTGATTCACTGAGGTATAGAGATTTTCTAAATTTGACATATTTCATTATACAAATATTTTTAAATAACATTTGTTAATATCACCACTGATTTTAACTGAAAATTGTTTGACTTTTAGGAATTATTAAGCTCACAGTGGTGAGGAAAGTTCCTAATTTTCACTAGAAAGCTAAAATTTTATCAATGACAATAAATACAGTCAGATATTGTTTCCCTAGAAGTGACAGGCTCACTTCATTCCTTTTCAATAAAAATTTTGCCAAATACTTAAGTTAAAATAACCACTTTGCCAACACTCTTTCAAGTAAAAATGATGTTCCATGAAAAATAAAAACTAATTCAGCTGGTAACTCAATTTTTCTTTGATGTTTCAAGTATTTATTTAAATTCTACTTAGTTAACATATAATGTAATATTAGTTTCAGAAGTAGAATTTAGTGATTCATCATTTACATATAAGATCTACATTCATCACAAGTGATGTATCACAAGGGGGGGCATCGCAAGTGCCCTCCTTAATACCCATCACCCATTTAGCACATCCCCTCATCCTCCAGCAATTCTCAATTCGTTCTCTATACTTAAGACTCTTTTATGGTTTACCTCCATTTTTTTTCTTTCCCTTATGTTCATTCATTTTGTTTCTTGAATTCCACATATGAATGAAATCATATGGTATTTGTCTTTCTATTATTTTGCTTAGCATAATACACTCTAGCTCCACCCACATCATCGCAAATCGAAAGATTTCATTCTTTTGATGGCTGAGTATAGTCATATACTATAGATATAGATATATCCTCCATTTCAGTTGAATATGCAGTAGAAAGTATTTATGTGTACTTCACATTTTGTCACACAGAGTGTGTAAGAGATATGTAAATCAGGGTTGAGATTTCATAAAATTAATAATATTTACTTTTTCATCCAGACAGTTTTAAGGTAAACTGACTTTTTTTTTAAAACTGTGAGTGTGGTATAAAGAATATATTGACTGCTACTACAGTACAGTTCCATGTCACCATGAATGCAAATGTCCACACAGTTGTTCCAGTACAAACCATGAGATTCAAAAAGGTGTTTTTTTTTTTAAATCCAGCACTCACATAAAAGAAGGCTTCTTTTATGATCACTGATCTAATACCAGATAAATACAAGCAAAACAATAAGTCCAATGTTCATTTATAAGATAAAAGTAGAATTGTGCAGGCAAGTCATTAATTCAATCTTCATTTTTGCAACAAAAACTTTAACACAAATTACAGTATTGTTGGAAAGTGTCAGTGCCACAACTTCTTTCACTGACTTTTCAGCCAGCAGATATTCAACAAAGTCAACTGTGGAAGGCTTTATTCTTCCTTAAGCTATCGTGTGTACTTTTCCAGACTATGCAATATAATTTATTCTGTAAGATGCTCCTGTTGCTTTTTCATTTCTAGTTTGAAAAGCTGTTACAAGCAATTTTTAGGTTTGAGCCTGATGCAGGGCGGGAACTCACAAACCGTGAGATCATGACCTGAGCTGATGTTGGACACTTAACTGACTGATCCACTCAGGGGCCCCAACAATTTTTAGTTTTTAAAAGAACTCATGTCTACGTTTAAGATATTCTGTTACGTGGGGGCACCTGAGTGGCTTAGTGGGTGAAGCGTCCAACTTCAAGCTCAGGTCATGATCTCACGGTTGGTGAGCTGGAGCTCCTCATAGGGCTCTGTGCTGACACTACAGAGACTGGAGCCTGCTTTGGATTGTGTGTCTCCCTCTCTCTCTGCCCCTCCCTGTCTGCTCACACTCTGTTGCCCTCTCTCTCACACGAAAATAAATAAACATTAACATTTTTAAAAATATTCTATTATTTTATCTTTGAACTCTGAATGGTAGGTCCAAAAATGATATCACAATATTACTGACACTATAATATAATTTGAAATTTTTCTATTGCATTAAACACAGTAAGATAAATTCTTAATCTATGGACTGAGGAGGAAATAGCTTTTATCATATTTTCATTTCTCAACTTCAATTTTCAGCCAGCTTCTTTGGATTATGATTTTCCTTTCATGACTGAGAGAACACCCTGATATATCAATTTATTCTTTACAGCACCATTCTACATAAATGGAGAAGCTGCTCTTGAGAAAGAAAATCTTCTAATCTCTCTTTTTAAATCCAATGATCGATCTTAAATGTAACAAAAATATAGTATAAATAGATTTCATTTCAGTAGATAAATTATAGAAGAGTGAGTTTTAATTATAAAATTAAAAAATTTTTCAGAAAAAAGTAAAATATTACTGAAACAAAAAATAAAAGTATACTTACTTTTTGTTGTATTTCTGTATAGGAAACTTGATGTTTCTTTCCTTTGTTTTCTTTTTCTTTTCTTTTCTTTTCTTTTGACAAATGATGGCAGACAATGCTGTGTTATTGTTCTCTGACTTTTAGTGGCATTGAACATTTTTATATATACTTTTTCATATTTTCTTTTCACTAAATTATTTAACAAATTTAGATTGTCTTTTTCTTAATAACATATAAAATTGTATTTACCCTATTGTAATTAATACTGTTATCTTTTGATCGTGTTAGGTTTCTTCCTTTCATTACTGAAGCTTTTTAGTACTTATATAATTATATAATTAAACCTGTCAAGTTTTCCTTTATATTTATGCATTTCTTATATTGCTTTGGATGTCATCTTTATCATGATATTATAAAACTATTTTTAATACCTTATTTTAGTATTTTATTTTACATTTATATATTTAAACTGTCTGAAGTTGATGATTATTTATGGTGTTATGAATGATTGTTTTCTTCCACACGGATAGCCACTTTTATCAGCACTATTTATTAAATAATTTTGTTTTCTGTCAGTAAGATGACACGCTACCTTTAACATTAATGAAGTTCCTTCAGAACATAGAACTACAAAAACAACTAAAAAACAGTTAACAAAATTGCAATAAGTATGAAGCTATCAATAATTAAATGTAAATGGACTAAATGCTCCAACCAAAAGACAGGGTGGATGAATGGATTAAAAACAAAACAAGACCTATCTATATGCTGCCTATAAGAGACATTTCAGACCTAAAGACACACAGACTGATAGGAAAGGAATGGGAAAGACTCCACACAAATGGAAATGAAAATAAAGCTGGGGTAGAATATTTATCAGAAAAAAAATAGACTTTTAAAATAAAGACTGTAACAAGATATAAAGAAGGGCATTACATAATGATAAAGGGATCAATCCTATAAGAGAATATAATAATTATATCAACAAATAAATATCTATTCACCCAACATAGGAACACCTAAATATATAAATCAAATATTAACAGACTTAAAAGTAGAAATTGAAAGTAATACAATAACATTACAGGACTTTAATACCCCACTTACATCAATGAATAGATCAATCAGAGAGAAAAACAGTAGGAAAATGGTTTATTTGAATAACACATTAGACCAGATGGACTTAACAGATATAAAGAAAACATTCCATTTGAAAACAGCAGAATACACATTTTTGCCAAGGCACATGAAACATTCTCTAGGATAGATCACAAATAAGGCCACAAAACAATCTCAATAAATTTAAGAAGATTAAAATCATATCAAAAATCTTTTCCAATCAACACAGTATGAAACTAGAAATAAAATACAAGAAAAGAAATTGGAAACAAAAACATAAACAAAAACAAAAACACATGAAGCCTAAACAACATGCTACTAAACAATGAATGTGTCAAGGAAGATATCAAAGAGAATATCAAAATATATCTTGAGACAAATTAAAATGGAAATACAATATTCCAAAATCTATGGAGTGCAGCAAAAGGAATGCAGCTCTGAGAGGGAATTTATATCAATACAAATCTACCTTAAAAAGAAAAAACAAGAAAAATCTCAAACAAACAAAATAACTTTACATCTAAAGGAATCAGAAAAATAAAAGGACATACCAAACCTAAAGTTAATAGATGGGAAAAAATAATAAAGATTGGAGTGGAAATAAATGAAATCGAGACAAAAAAGTGGAAAAGATCAATGAAATTAACAGCTGGTTCTTTGGAAAAATAAACAAAATTGGGGTGCCTGAGTGGCTAAGTCAGTTAAGAGACCAACTCTTGAATTCCACTCAGGTCATGATCTCATGGTCTGTGAGATTGAGCCCCGCATTGGGCTCTGTGCTGGCAGGGCAGAGCTTGCTTGGGATTCTCTCTCTCTCTCTCTCCCTCCTGTCTTTCTTTGCCCCTCCCTTGCTTCTGCTCTCTCTGACTCTGTCAAAATAAATAAACATTAAAATAAATAAACAAAATTGGTAAACCATTAATCAAACCCATAAAGAAAAACAGAGAGCTCAAATAAATAAAATGAGAAATAAAGAGAAGTTACAACCAGCACCACAGAAATACAACAGATTATAAGAGACTACTACATATAACACTGTATGTTAACTTTGCTGGAATTAAAATAAAACAAACAAAAAAAAAGAGACTGCTACAATTATACTCCAACAAATTGGAAAACTTAGAAGAAATGGATAAATTCCTAGATACCACAATTTTCCAAGACTAAATCAAGAAGAAATAGAAAATCTGAACAGAGTGATTATTAATAATGAATTTGATTCAGTAATAAAAAAAAAAAACTCCCAACAAACAAAAGCTCAGGACCAGACGGCTTCACAGGTGCATTCTACCAAACATTCAGAAAAGCATTAATGCCTATTCCTCTCAAAATATTCTAAAAAATGTGAAGAGAAAGAAATGCTTCCAAACTATTTCTACAAGGTTACCATTATGCTGATACGAAAACCAGGTAAAAATACAAAAGAAAAGAAAAAAGAAAAGAAAAGAAAAGAAAAGAAAAGAAAAGAAAAGAAACAAGGAGGGAGGAATGAAGGATGGAAGGAAGGAAGGAAGGAAGGAAGGAAGGAAGGAAGGAAAGAAGGAAGAAAGGAAGGAAGAAAGTTAGTTACAAGCCAATATCCATGATAAACATAGATGTAAAAATCTTCAACAAAATATTAGCAAACAAAACTCAATAAAACATCAAAAGAATACACCATGATCAAGTAAAATCTTTTCCAGAGATGCAAGGATGGTTCAACTGTCACCAATAAATCAACATATTAAGTCATGTTAATAAAATGAAGGATAAAAATGATATGACCATGTCAATAGATGCTGCAAAAAGCATTTGACAAAATTAAACATTAATAATTGATAAAAAGTCTCAACAAAGTGGCTATATAAGGAATGCAGCTCAACATAATAAAGGCCAGAAATGACAAGCACACAGCTATCACACTCAATGGTAAAAAGCTAAAAACTTTTCCTCTAAGACCAGGAATAAGACAATACCCACTTTTGTCACTTTCATTCAACCTAGCCCTGGAAGCCCTGGCCAGAGCAATCAGACAAGAAAAAGAAATAAAAAGCATTTGAATTGATAAGGAAGTAGTAAAACTGTCATTATTTGCAGATGACATAATATTATATTGGAAAGTCCTAAATATTCCACCAAAAAACCTATTAGAAATAACAAATTAATTCAGTAAAGTTGTAAGATACAAAATTAATATACAGAAATCTGTTGTGTTTCTATATACTAATAATAAACTATCAAAAGAGAAATTAAGAAAACAATCCCATTTATAATTGCATCTTATAAATGCAACAATAAAATACCTAGGAATAAATTTAACTAAGGAGGTGAAAGCTCTACTCTGAAACCTGTAAGACATGGATGAAAGAAATTGAAGACAACACAAATAAATAAAAAGATATACTGTGCTCATGGATTGGAAGTATTACTATTATTAAAATGTCTATATTACCAAGATTAATCTATACATTCATTGTAATCCCTATCAAAATTCCAATGGTATTATTCACAGAAATAGAATAAATAACCATAAAATGGAACCACAAAAGACCCCAAATAGCCAAAGCAAACTTGAGAAAAGAACAAAGCTGGAGGTAGTATACGACCTGATTTCAAACTACACTACAAAACTATAGTAATCAAAACAGTATGGTATTGGCATAAAAACAGATACATAGATCAATGGACTAGGATAGAGAGTCCAGAAATAAAATCCATGCTCATATAGTCAAATGATCTGTAACAAAGGAGCAAGTATATACAATGAGGAGAAGACAGTCTCTTCAATAACCATATTTGGAAACCTGCAAAAGAATAAAACTGGACCATTTTCTTATACCATGTACAAAAATAAACTCCAAATGGATCAAAGACTGGGGCCCCTGGGTGGCTCGGTCAGTTAAGTGTTCGACTTCAGCTCAGGTTGTGATCTCACAGCTGGTGAGTTCAAGCCCCTCATCAGGCTCTCTGTTGTCAGCATGGAGCTGGCTTCAGAACCTTTTTTCCCCTCTACCTCTGTCCCTCCCCCACTCACCCTCTCTCTCCCTCAAAAATAAATAAACATTTAAATAAATGGATCAAAGATTAAAATGTAACCCCTGAAACGACAAATTTCCTAGAAAAAAAAATAGGCAGTAAGCTCCCTGACATAGATCTTGGCGATGATTTTTTTCTGTTTGACACCAAAAGCTAAAGAAACAACAGCAAAAGTAGTCAAATAGTACTACTTCAAACTAAACAGTTCCTGCACAGTGAAGGACATGGTCAACAAAATGAAAAGTTAACCTACTGAATGGGAGAAGACATTTGCAAATAATATATCCAATAATGGATTAACATCATATATATATATACGCATATATATACATATATGTATACATAATATATATACATATATGTATACATATATATATATATATGTATGTGTGTGTGTGTGTGTAAAGAACTTATACAACTCAACACTAAAACACTAGGAATCCAATTAAAAAATGGGCAGAGGACATAAATGGATGTTTTCCAAAGAAGACATACAGATGGCCAACAGGTACATGAAAAGAGGGTCTACATCATTAATCATCAAGGAAATGCAAATCAAAACCACAATGAGATATCACCTTATATCTGCTAGAATGGCTATTGTGAAAACGACTAGAAATAACAAGAGTTGGTGAAGATGTGGAGAAAGGGAACCCTTGTGTACTGTTAGTAAGAATATAAATTGGTATGGCCACTAACAAGAAACACTAAGGAGGTTCCTCAAAAAATTAAAAATAGAACTACTGTATGGTATAGCATTTCCACTTTTGGGTGTTTATCTGAAAAAAATGAAAACAAACTCAAATAGTTATATGCATGCCCATGTTTGTTGAAGTATTGTTTGCAATAGCTAAGCTATAGAAGACTATAAGTGTCTACCTTGGATGAATGGATAAAGAAAGTGTTACACACACACACACACACACACACACACACACTGGGATGTTACTCAACCATAAAAATAAAATGAAATCTTGCCTTTTGTGAAAACATGGATGGACCTAGAAGGGTCCTGTGCTAAATGAAATAAGTCAGACAGAGAAAGACAAATACCATATGATTTCACAGATGTGCAATCTAAAAAAGTCAAAACAAATGAACAAACAAAACAAAACAGAAAGGGACTAAAAACTACAAAGAAAAAATAAGTGGTGTCCAGAGAGGAAGTAGTGGGGGATGGGCAAAATAAGTGAAAGAGATTAAGAGGTACAAATTTACTGTTATACAATAAAAAAGTCATGGGGCCGGGGGTGCCTGGGTGGCTCAGTAGGTTAAGTGTCCGACTTCGGCTCGGGTCATGATGTCACGGTTCTTGGGTTCGAGCCCTGCATCAGGCTGTGTGCCGACAGCTTAGGGCCTGGAGCCTGTTTTGGATTCTGTGTCTCCCTCTCTCTCTGCCCCTCCCCCACTCGCACTCTGTCTCCCTCTGTCTCAAAAATAAATAAACATTAAAAAAAGTCACAGGAATGTAAAGTATAGCACAAGGAATATAGTCAATATATTGTAATAACTTTGTATTGTGACAGATAGTAACTACACTTATTGTGGTGATCATTTTGTAATTTATGTAAATGTTGAGTCACTGTATTGTACACCTGAAATTAATATGAGATTGTAATTAACTATGTGGCAAAAATTAACTAAAATTCCTTCAGGGGTGCCTGGGTGGCTCAGTTAGTAGAGCGTCTGACTCTTGATTTTGGCTCAGGTCATGATCCCAGGATTATGGAAGCAAGCCCCCACCAGCCTCCTGCACTGAGCGTGGAGCCTGCTTAGGATTCTGTCTCTCCCTCTTACCCTCATCTGAGCATGTGCATACACTCACTCCCATAAACAAACAAACAAACAAACAAATAAATAGAAGTTCCTTCATACACTTGGATCTGTCTCTTTAGTTTTGAATTCGTTCCACTAATATATTTGCCTATTCCTGTGCTCATATCACACCATACCTCCATAGTAAATTTTAATAATATGCAGGGTATAACCCTGCTCACTAATCTTCATTATCAGAATTTCATCTCAGGCCTCAGGCCTTTATTTTTTTATACAGATGTTAGACTTATCACTAAATTCTACTCCTGAAACCAATATTGCAATGTATGCTAACTAAAATTTAAATTAAAAAATGAAATAAAAAAATAAAACGAAAATTTAAAAACCAATGGGATTTTGTTAAAATTGAATTTAATTTAGGAAGAATTATTGCTTCATTCATTCATTCATTCATTCATGTACTATTACCATATTCATCAGGTTTTATATTCTGTTCTTTGATAAAATATTATGGTTTTCAAAAATACAGCTTATTTTGATTTTGCTTATCCTTGTGTATAACTTTCGTTGCAGTGAATAATATTTTTCCTCCTTATTTTTATACTAAATGTCCTGTTCAGTGCTAACTTTTGTGTCAAGTCTCTTGGATTTTCTATGTATATAAGCATTTTATTTTCAAGTGCTGCTTTCTTTTTTATTAATGCTGAATATGAGAAATTACATTGACATCTCTACCTAATTACATATTTTAGGAGAGATATTCTTAATATTTTGCAATGTAAATAATTTGAAGAATAGTTTCTGGTAAAGGACACTTCAGGTTTTGAAATAACAGTGTATGAAGATCATAGTAGGTATAACAGGAAATAACCAGTAAGAACACAGAAGTACTAAAAAGTGAGTTAATATCTGAAAATGCACATATGTACACATTTATCCCACTAATTTAGTACATTCCAATGAATGAAAGAGTATATTAGCATACATTTTATTAGATATCTGAGTAATGACATCTTCACATGCCATGTTGCCTCCTGAAAACACAATAACTTGTGTGAAGATGATATTAAAAAGAGTAAATATTATCTTATTATAATTATGAAAATAGTTTTGACCTTGAAGACCCCCTGAAAGGGTCCCAAGAACCCCAGGGTTCCACAGACCACATTTTGAAAACCGTTGTTGTGGATGATTCCCTTTTCAGGGATGCTGGATTGAACTTGTCCTGAAGGTGGAATCCAGGTAAAAGAAGAAAGAAAACCCAAGCATAGGGAACCTGGGCTTTCCTACAGTTGTAGGGGCTTCTAACCAGGCTTAGGAGTCTTGATTCTTTGGATAGGAAAAGTCTCATAAACACTCATGTGCTGTTGGACCTTCTGTAGCTGTAGGCTTCCAAAACAGAAAAGACACTCAAGGGCAGCCCACACGTCATCCTTGCCTTTCTGCAGCTTTCCCTCAGTTCCTGAGGATATGTTCAACTGCACTGTCAACCTCACACATATGCACACCATTCTGGAGATGGGTCATAAACATTTGAACTATATTGGCTCAATAATGGGGACATTTTGTTTGGCTCCAGACTGTGCTGAACTTTGCCCATTCCAGAAATATCCTGTAAGACATTCCCAAGGCACTGAATGATGCAAACCACATTTATCCACTTACCATAGACAAAAATGTGACTAAAAAGCAGGAACTCAAATTCCCTTGAAAAAATAAATGATGTGAATAGTGTTCACAATACAAAACCTGCCTTTCTGCCTTACTTGAAAATAATTTCCCATCTCTCAAAACAGAATCTTTCAGTACTGAGAATAAGTTTTCTTTAGAATTGATATCAAATATCACCTCTACTCCTTTGTCCTTAAACAGAGGTTTGAGGATAAGGTCTAGCACATGGCATTATGGCCCCTCTTTAGGAGTTTTGCAGATAGTAGCATTAGAAGAAATGGTAGTGAAAGCAGCAATAAAGCATCACCTTGTTTATTGCAGTCTCCGTAGGCAAGCATTAGCATTTATTTAGTACATGCTTTGTGCACAGTATTGTATTTGGCCCCATGACAAGATGTCAGTGAGCTGACATTTGGCCCATTATCCTTAAGTACGATTCGCCTTTCTATTTTGTGAGGAAGCTTTCTATCTGTATTAGTTTTCTAGGACAGCCATAACAAAATACCACAGACTTAGTTGCTTAAACAACAGAAATGTATTTCCACGCAGTTCTGGAGACTGAAATTCCAAGATCAAGGTGTCAGCAGTGTTGTATTTTTCTGAGGCTTCTTTCCTTGGCTCATAGATAGCTAACTGTCTTCTCCTTATGGATTCACATGATCTTCCCTCTTCGTATGTTTATGTTCTAATCTCTTCTTCTTATAAGGACACCAGTCTGATCAGATTAGGGCCGACCCATATGACCTGTTTTAACTTAATTACCTCTTTAAATACACTGTCTCCAAATACAGTCACTTTCTAAGGTACTGAAAGTTAAGGCTTAAACATATGATTGGCCGGGGGCGGGGGGGGATGCAGAACACTGTCTCTCCTGTTATCCCTTTAGGCTTCCTTAAATTTTTCAATGTAGGCCAAGGAACAAACACATCTACCTTATTCACCTCTAAATCTATAGCACTTAGCAAAGATTCCTGGCATGTAGAAATGGTTCAACATATATTTGTTGAAAATATGAAAGTTTTCCAAGTGTTCACTTGTACATCCACCAGCATTACAAATATGAAAACAGTAAAACCAAAACATTCTCTTTTGAATTGAATCCATTCTATAATTTCATAATAACAAATAATAACAACCAAATAATAACAAATAACAAATTTGTATTGTCATACAAAGTACCCCAAAGCATTAGACCCCAACGATTATTACATGATGGAATTATTAAGCCACAAATTACCTTCTTGGTGTTAACAAAATAATTCTGTGAACTTACTTAATGTCTTTGCCCTTATTTTAAAGACAAGAGAACTAAATAAACTTTTAAAGTATCATTTTCAGAATGTGGTTTAGGACCGATTTATGATGTAGCTAACCCAATAAAGTTTAGTTTAAAATGTGCCATGCATGGACTACAGACTTCCATGCTGATACGTAATTTGTGTGTGAGCTCACACTTTCACAATCCACAGCAGATTGTGCAGATTAAAGGAAAATGTTTTTTGGTCAAAATTCCCCCACATATGCTATCACATGATTCAATTTCATATGTAAATGAACTCCTTTAAAGCATAAGTGCTTAAAGCAGGAAATGAAGCAAATCTGGTGTGGGTTTTTTTTTTCTTTCCCTCTCTCTAAATAGAAAAAAAAAAAAAAACGGATGCTTCTCAGGGCATACAGCAAAGTCAGGACATTTATATCTTCTATTCCATGAACTCATAACATCTGCATCTGCATCTGGAGTTATATGGCCTGTGTATCTAAACTGAAAGTCATCCGCACATTGTATCTGGAAAACGATTCATCAAAAGGAAAAGTACGACAAAATGTAGCCGGCTTCTTAAAGGTCATGAAAAAAAAAAGATCTTAAAAAAAAAAAAGTTCTTCCATATTCCACAAAATTGGCCAGAAGCTTAAGATGTCCAGGATTCTTGTCTGCTGATTTTATTCTTCTTAAACACTTACGGAGCCCTAAAATACCTCCATTGAGAGCAGAGGGAGAACAGGAATAGCAGCATTGTGCCGGCCTCAGTGGGCTGTCCTGAACAGCCTGCAATCTCTTGTGCCACATTCAGGGAAAAGCACAATTTTAGGAAATGCAAACAACCTGGAAACCCACTGACCTACAGATAACCTATTCAGCAACAATGAAAGTTGAAAAAAGATTTTACTTAAAAAAAAAAAGGAAAAGGGAAAAGAAATTTGTTTTTTCAAAAATGCTTCCCTATTTCAGGAACTAAGTCTATGAAATCTCAGATATTTTGGATCCCCAGTTTACTGGGTCTGCTCCTCTGGTTTTGCAGCCTTGTTGTGACTGTGCAGCAGTATATAAGTAGCTATGAAGTCAGAGTTCACACTGTAGTTCTGAAGTGCAGGGAACACCCTCAGTGCAGCCAGCGCATCCCAGGCTCAGAGCAGAGGGGATCCCGTACTGAATGAGCAGTGAGTTAAAATGCCACCTCAAATGCACAGAGGCTCATCTGCAAGATCGATTGCTAAAAGCTTAGCCCTTGAGTTAATGATGCCAAGAAAGCTACTACTACGAAGCTTGCAGGACTTTCCAAGCCAAAACATATTCTTAGAGAAAGAGGACAGCAGTACCTTATATGTACAGATCACAGAGACACAGATCCAGGCAAAAGGAAGGAAGGAAATTCAGATACCTTGTGGAGTTCCCCTAGAATCTTCCCTCTGCTTTAGAGGAAGGTCGATGGCCAAATAACTATTCATCTGAATTTTATTCCACACAAAAAGTATTTGAAAATCTTATTTTCACATTCAAATTGTGATAATCTAGAAAAGGAGGAAAGCTTTGATCTTTTGTCGGTTGGTTGGTTGGTTGTTTTTTGTTCTTTTCTCTTTGTCTCTGAAACAGAGGAAATTCTTTTAAAAATAAGGAATTTAGCAAACTTTCATCAAGGTATTAAAAGCAAAATGAGGAAAGCAGCCCTGGGTCTTAGAATAACAACCTTGAAAAGCCAGTGTTTTCTCTAAATCAAAATGGGAAAACATAAGGATATTTTTTAATGTTTATTTATTTTTTGAGAAAGAGAGAGAGCATGAGGGAGGGGCAGACAGAGAGGTGGGGACAGAGGATCCAAAGCTGGTTCAGCATTGACAGCAGCAAGCCCCATGTGGGGCTCCAACTCATGAGAAACATGAGATCATGACCTGAGCCAAAGTCAAATGCTTAACCAACTGAGCCAGCCAGGCATTCTGGAAAACATAAAAATTTTTAAACAAAGTCTTTTTACAGGAGAGAGATTGAAGCACAAAGACGAGGATGTCAAGAGAACAGAGAAGACACTAGATGACAATCATTGGTTGTGTCATCAGAAGTCAAATACAGGACCAAAGATAGAGGAGCTGCCTCCAGGCCTTTCACTGTGTGGTGGAAACCCATTGCCAGTGATCCCTTACCTCACCAGGTGGTCATCTCTGGAGAAACAAGTATGGGAAACCTGACCTAGTTAGGCAGCCAACCCAAGAACAGCACAACACACTGGGACCAGTGTTGAGTGGGGACCCCAAGGACTCAGGTGTCCATGGCTTCCATGCCCCCACTTCTAGTCCTAAACTAGCCTGCCCCGTCCACACCTCACAAAGATATTGTCTTAAAGGATGGACCCTTGGGCACACATTTTTTACTTTAAAATGAGGATTAAAGACCACTTTATAATCTTGGAATTGCAAAACAGAGACTTTAAATATATTTTAAATGACAAACACTATCAAGTTGTATAGGAGAAGAAAGGGGAATTTATGCTCACTTCACAATAAACCAGTGTGTATATTCTAAGTGGTTTACATGTAATTACAGGGAGTTTCGTGATCAATACACTGTAGATACCAATAAGACTCACTTTTATAAACTCCAACTCATCATTCCAACTCTCTCCATCCATTTGCCAGCGGGCATCTACAGTTGGAAAGCCAAGCTTGATGGAAGAAAATCTGATGATTTCAGCTCCCTGTGTGTTTTCATTATTGTTGGTTCTAAGAGAGTTTCTCCACTCATGGGTAAGTTATTAGTTTTCAGTCCTAGTTTCTTTGAAACTTTTTCCACCTCATATCCTCCACTTATCTTTCAACTTATATTTTCTTCACTCATTCAACTAAAATTTCTAAAATGTGAGAGGTTCTAGGTTGGGGACAAATAGCAAGCGAGAAGACAGGGGTCATCAGGCTTTGTCAGAGACCTAAGAAACTAGCTCTTGTTCTGTCACTGTCTTAGATTAGGAATACACAGCCTCTCCTAAAAACTGCTTTGCCCCACAGCCAAATTGGAAGACATGCATATGCACCAGACTTTGTGTGAAATATCCTAATAATCCTTAGGGCATAGCGGAGGAAATTACTTGCACCATGAAAAAAGTGGCCTCACTGAAGACAGAGGAA
Source organism: Leopardus geoffroyi (assembly GCF_018350155.1). Classification (NCBI taxonomy): domain Eukaryota; kingdom Metazoa; phylum Chordata; class Mammalia; order Carnivora; family Felidae; genus Leopardus; species Leopardus geoffroyi. The sequence continues at coordinate 27,330,144 of NC_059332.1, read as the reverse complement.
AGGCCAGGGAACATTTTATAGTAAGGTTTATAACAGAACGTTTGAGTGGTGAAGGGCTATTTGTGCAGCCTCAGGGTGTACTGCTAATAAAAGTGTTGGCTAAGCTGCTGTTCTTAAGTTCCATAGACCTATGATGTCAGAATTCATTATGCACACAAGGACTATTTACAGCCTCATAAACGTGTAGACAAGGAAATTGTTGGTGAAAAAATGGTTTCCAAAGCTAAAGTGTAATCATTCATTCATCAGCTCCCTGAGGACCACCAAATCTATCTCCAAAGACTTCTCCTGCTTAAAGTAAAATCTTGTGTCCTGAGTAGTAAAAGCCTTCCTGCTCTGGTTTCATTTTGAATATTTATGCCACATCTGACCAACAGTTAGGTCAGGATGTGTGTCTCTAGGGGAAAGATGCCCAAGCAGGTCCCAGTGTCTACAGCCAGCAGACACACAACATGGCTAAAGTGAGAAATGGGGGAGGGAGGAAAGATGAAGGGAAGAGTGGAAGGGGACCAGAGACAGAACCCTCATATCTTAGGTCCTACTGGCATGGGGAATGCAGATAGCCCCACATCAAAGCCAACTCTAACCCTAACCCTAACCCTAACCCTAACTGAGAACAAACTGAGGGTTGATGGGGGGTGGAGGGAGGGGTGGGTGGGTGATGGTATTGAGGAGGGCACCTGTTGGGATGAGCACTGGGTGTTGTATGGAAACCAATTTGACAATAAATATCATATTAAAAAAAAAACTTGGCTTAGACTGACAATACAAGTTACAGAACCCAAAACTCTGCCTGGCACATAGTAGGCACTCAAAAACTATTTCCTGAACGAATGATAAGCAAGATAGATACCTTCCCTTTTCTCCAGTCTATGGTAATAAATCTCAACACCACTCTTCCGGAAGAAAATTTGTATGCTTTCCTCAGCCCAGTGCAGAAACAATGTGCAGGAGCACTGAAACATTTTCCATAGTCCATCAAAAATATTTCCATTTGCTAAATGAGTATCTTACCACTGAATATTTTCCCCCTTTGTTTGAGAAGCTGTTTACTTCATAGTCAGCATCCATTTCTTGTTTACTATTATAATTCAATTTATTTATTAAAAACAAAAATAGTTCATCCATTTTTCCCACTCCCTACCCACCCCCCACTCCTGGCAACCACCAATCTTTTCTCTGTATCTATGAGCTTAGTATTTTTTGTTTATTTGTTTCTTTTTAGATTTCACACATGAGAGATGATATGATATTTCTCTTTCTTTGTGTAGCTTACTTCACTTAGCATATATCCTCTAGGTCCATCCATGTTGTCACAAATGGTAGGATTTTTCTCATTATGTATGTTTGAGTAATATTCCAGTGTATATCTATACTGCAATTTCTCTATCCATTCATTTATGATGGACTTTTATGTTGTTTTGATATCTTGGCTATTGCAAACAATGCTGCAATGAACAAGGGTGTGCATATATCTTTTTGAATTAGTGCTTTCATTTTCTTCAGATAGATACCCAGAAGTGGAATTGCTAGATCATATTGTAATTCTATTTTTAATTTTTTCAGGAACCTCTATACTGTTTCCCATAGTGGCTGCACCAATTTAAATTCTTACCAATAGTGCACAGAGGTTCCCTTTTCTCTACATCCTCACTAACACTTGTTATTTCTAATCATTTTGATAATAGCCATTCTAACATTGTGAGGTGATGTCTCATTGTGGTGTTAATTTGCATTTCCCCAAGCAGTGTGGAGGTTCCTCAGAAAATTAAAAATAGACCTACCCTATGACCCAGCAATAGCACTGCTAGGAATTTATCCAAGGGATACAGGAGTACTGATGCATAGGGGCACTTGTACCCCAATGTTCATAGCAGCACTCTCAACAATAGCCAAATTATGGAAAGAGCCTAAATGTCCATCAACTGATGAATGGATAAAGAAATTGTGGTTTATATACACAATGGAATACTACGTGGCAATGAGAAAAAATGAAATATGGCCTTTTGTAGCAACGTGGATGGAACTGGAGAGTGTGATGCTAAGTGAAATAAGCCATACAGAGAAAGACAGATACCATACGGTTTCACTCTTATGTGGATCCTGAGAAACTTAACAGGAACCCATGGGGGAGGGGGAGGAAAAAAGAAAAAAAAAAAAAAAAGAGGTTAGAGTGGGAGAGAGCCAAAGCATAAGAGACTGTTAAAAACTGAGAACAAACTGAGGGTTGATGGGGGGTGGGAGGGAGGAGAGGGTGGGTGATGGGTATTGAGGAGGGCACCTTTTGGGATGAGCACTGGGTGTTGTATGGAAACCAATTTGACAATAAATTTCATATAATAAAAAATAAATAAATAAATAAATAAATAAATAAATAAATAAATAAAAATAAATTAACCTTTCCAACGATTGTATTACAAAAATACTTAACAACCAGCATAGTATAGACACCAATGAGATGAAAAAGGCACTCATGGATCTTCTTTGATATATGTGTTATTTAGAATTACAGTTAAATTTTTTTTCTGATTTGTGTTATGGTCAGAGTTTAACAATTTTTGATGCTTGTAGTTATAGTATAGGGTCAGTATTTATAAATGTTGCATTTGTGCTTGGAAAAAATACTCTCACCATTTATTAGATTCATCTATTTATGGCCTTTAGATCAAGCTTATTGATTAATGTGTGTACATGCTCTAGTAATTACAGAGTATTAAAATTCTTATTGCAATAAAAAAAATTTGCATTTCCCCAATGATTAGTGATGTAAAGCATATTTTCATGTACCTCTTGGCCATCTGTATGCTTTATTAGGAAAATATCTATTCAGGTCTGCCCATTTAAAAACTTTTTATTGGGGCGCCTGGGTGGCTCAGTCGGTTAAGCGGCCGACTTCGGCTCAGGTCATGATCTCACGGTCCGTGAGTTCGAGCCCCGCGTCGGGCTCTGTGCTGACAGCTCAGAGCCTGGAGCCTGTTTCAGATTCTGTGTCTCCCTCTCTCTCTGACCCTCCCCTGTTCATGCTCTGTCTCTCTCTCTCTCAAAAATAAATAAATGTTAAAAAAAAAATTAAAAAAAAGAAAAAAACTTTTTATTGAAGTATAGTTGACACACAATGTTAAATTAGTTTCTGGTACACAACATAGTGGTTTGACAAATTGATACATTATGCTATGTTCACCACAAGTGTAGCTACCATCTGTCACCATACCATGCTATTACAACACCATTGACTATTGACGATAGGCCCTATGCTGTACTATCTGCCCATTTTTTATTTCATATTGTTTGGGTTTAGGGTTTTAGGTTTTGGTTGGGGTTTTGGAGTTTTGTCTTGTTTTGTTTTGGTGTTGAGTTGTATGAGTCATTTATATATTTTGGATATTAGCCCCATATCAGACATGATTTGCTAATGTTTCCTACCTTCAGTAGGTTGTCTTTTCATTTTGTCAATGGTTTCCTTTGCTATGAAGAAGATTTTTAGTTTGATTTACTCCTACTTATTTACTTTTGCTTCTCTTGCTTTTATTTTATTTTATTTTATTTTATTTTATTTTATTTTATTTATTTTTTTAATTTACAACCAAGTTAGTTAGCATACAGTGCAGCAGTGATTTCAGGAGTAGATTCCTTAATCCCCCTTACCCATTTAGCCCATCCCCCTTCCCACAACCTCTCTAGTAACCCTCTGTTTGTTCTCCATATTTATGAGTCTCTTATGTTTTGTCCCCCTCCCTGTTTTTATATTATTTTTGCTTCCCTTCCCTTGTGTTCATCTGTTCTGTGTCTTAAAGTCCTCATATGAGTGAAGTCATATGATATTTGTCTTTCTCTAACTAATTTTGCTTAGCGTAATACCCTCTAGTTCCATCCACATAGTTGCAAATGGCAAGATTTCACTCTTTTTGATTGCTGAGTAATACTCCATTGTGTATATATATATATATATATATATATATATATATATATATATATCACATCTTTATCCATTCATCCATTGATGGACATTTACTTTTGGTGTCAGATTCAAAAATCCATTGCCAAGACCTATGTCAAGGAGTTTACTGCCTATGTTTTCTTATTGGAGTTTCATGGTTTCAAATCTTATGTTCAAGTCTTTAATACATTTTGAGTTAATTTTTGTGTATGCTATATATCTTAGTAGCACAGTTTCATTCTTTTCCTGGTGGCTATCCAATTTTCCTAGCACCATTTATTGAGGACACTGTCCTTTCCACATGGTATATTCTTAGCTCCTTGTCATAAATTAATGACCACATGTGATTGGGTTTAAGTCTGGGCTTTCTATTCTGCTCCACTGATCTATGTGTCTGCTTTTATGCCAATACCATACTATTCTAATTACCACAGCTTTGTAATATACTTTGTTTTTTTTTCATTGCTAATATTTTTTTTTAATATATGAAATTTATTGTCAAATTGGTTTCCATACAACACCCAGTGCTCATCCCAAAAGGTGCCCTCCTCAATACCCATTACCCACCCTCTCCTCCCTCCCACCCCCCATCAACCCTCAGTTTGTTCTCAGTTTTTAACAGTCTCTTATGCTTTGGCTCTCTCCCACTCTAACCTCTTTTTTTTTTTTTTTTCTTTTTTCCTCCCCCTCCCCCATGGGTTCCTGTTAAGTTTCTCAGGATCCACATAAGAGTGAAGCCATATGGTATCTGTCTTTCTCTGTATGGCTTATTTCACTTAGCATCACACTCTCCAGTTCCATCCACGTTGCTACAAAAGGCCATATTTCATTTTTTCTCATTGCCACGTAGTATTCCATTGTGTATATAAACCACAATTTCTTTATCCATTCATCAGTTGATGGACATTTAGGCTCTTTCCATAATTTGGCTATTGTTGAGAGTGCTGCTATGAACATTGGGGTACAAGCGCCCCTATGCATCAGTACTCCTGTATCCCTTGGATAAATTCCTAGCAGTGCTATTGCTGGGTCATAGGGTAGGTCTATTTTTAATTTTCTGAGAAACCTCCACACTGCTTTCCAGAGCGGCTGCACCAATTTGCATTCCCACCAACAGTGCAAGAGGGTTCCCGTTTCTCCACATCCTCTCCAGCATCTAGAGTCTCCTGATTTGTTCATTTTGGCCACTCTGACTGGCGTGAGGTGATACCTGAGTGTGGTTTTGATTTGTATTTCCCTGATAAGGAGCGACACTGAACATCTTTTCATGTGCCTGTTGGCCATCCGAATGTCTTCTTTAGAGAAGTGTCTATTCATGTTTTCTGCCCATTTCTTCACTGGGTTGTTTGTTTTTCGGGTGTGGAGTTTGGTGAGCTCTTTATAGATTTTGGATACTAACCCTTTGTCTGATATGTCATTTGCAAATATCTTTTCCCATTCCGTTGGTTGCCTTTTAGTTTTGTTGGTTGTTTCCTTTGCTGTGCAGAAGCTTTTTATCTTCATAAGGTCCCAGTAATTCACGTTTGCTTTTAATTCCCTTGCCTTTGGGGATGTGTCGAGTAAGAGATTGCTACGGCTGAGGTCAGAGAGGTCTTTTCCTGCTTTCTCCTCTAAGGTTTTGATGGTTTCCTGTCTCACATTCAGGTCCTTTATCCATTTTGAGTTTATTTTTGTGAATGGTGTGAGAAAGTGGTCTAGTTTCAACCTTCTGCATGTTGCTGTCCAGTTCTCCCAGCACCATTTGTTAAAGAGGCTGTCTTTTTTCCATTGGATGTTCTTTCCTGCTTTGTCAAAGATGAGTTGGCCATACGTTTGTGGGTCTAGTTCTGGGGTTTCTATTCTATTCCATTGGTCTATGTGTCTGTTTTTGTGCCAATACCATGCTGTCTTGATGATGACAGCTTTGTAGTAGAGGCTAAAGTCTGGGATTGTGATGCCTCCTGCTTTGGTCTTCTTCTTCAAAATTCCTTTGGCTATTCGGGGCCTTTTGTGGTTCCATATGAATTTTAGGATTGCTTGCTCTAGTTTTGAGAAGAATGCTGGTGCAATTTTGATTGGGATTGCATTGAATGTGTAGATAGCTTTGGGTAGTATTGACATTTTGACAATATTTATTTTTCCAATCCATGAGCAGGGAATGTCTTTCCATTTCTTTAAATCTTCTTCAATTTCCTTCATAAGTTTTCTATAGTTTTCAGCATACAGATCCTTTACATCTTTGGTTAGATTTATTCCTAGGTATTTTATGCTTCTTGGTGCAATTGTGAATGGGATCAGTTTCTTTATTTGTCTTTCTGTTGCTTCATTGTTAGTGTATAAGAATGCAACTGATTTCTGTACATTGATTTTGTATCCTGCAACTTTGCTGAATTCATGTATCAATTCTAGCAGACTTTTGGTGGAGTCTATCGGATTTTCCATGTATAATATCATGTCATCTGCAAAAAGCGAAAGCTTGACTTCATCTTTGCCAATTTTTATGCCTTTGATTTCCTTTTGTTGTCTGATTGCTGATGCTAGAACTTCCAGCACTATGTTAAACAATAGCTGTGAGAGTGGGCATCCCTGTCGTGTTCCTGATCTCAGGGAAAAAGCTCTCAGTTTTTCCCCATTGAGGATGATGTTAGCTATGGGCTTTTCATAAATGGCTTTTATGATCTTTAAGTATGTTCCTTCTATCCCGACTCTCTCAAGAGTTTTTATTAAGAAAGGGTGCTGGATTTTGTCAAAGGCCTTTTCTGCATCGATTGACAGGATCATATGGTTCTTCTCTTTTTTTTTTTTTTTGTTAATATGATGTATCACGTTGATTGATTTGCGAATGTTGAACCAGCCCTGCATCCCAGGAATGAATCCCACTTGATCATGGTGGATAATTCTTTTTATATGCCGTTGAATTCGATTTGCTAGTATCTTATTGAGAATTTTTGCATCCATATTCATCAGGGATATTGGCCGGTAGTTCTCTTTTTTTACTGGGTCTTTGTCTGGTTTAGGAATCAAAGTAATACTGGCTTCATAGAATGAGTCTGGAAGTTTTCCTTCCCTTTCTATTTCTTGGAATAGCTTGAGAAGGATAGGTATTATCTCTGCTTTAAACGTCTGGTAGAACTCCCCTGGGAAGCCATCTGGTCCTGGACTCTTATTTGTTGGGAGATTTTTGATAACCGATTCAATTTCTTCGCTGGTTATGGGTCTGTTCAAGCTTTCTATTTCCTCCTGATTGAGTTTTGGAAGAGTGTGGGTGTTCAGGAATTTGTCCATTTCTTCTAGGTTGTCCAATTTGTTGGCATATAATTTTTCATAGTATTCCCTGATAATTGTTTGTATCTCTGAGGGATTGGTTGTAATAATTCCATTTTCATTCATGATTTTATCTATTTGGGTCATCTCCCTTTTCTTTTTGAGAAGCCTGGCTAGAGGTTTGTCAATTTTGTTTATTTTTTCAAAAAACCAACTCTTGGTTTCGTTGATCTGCTCTACAGTTTTTTTAGACTATATTGTTTATTTCTGCTCTGATCTTTATTATTTCTCTTCTTCTGCTGGGTTTAGGCTGCCTTTGCTGTTCTGCTTCCATTTCCTTTAGGTGTGCTGTTAGATTTTGTATTTGGGATTTTTCTTGTTTCTTGAGATAGGCCTGGATTGCAATGTATTTTCCTCTCAGGACTGCCTTCGCTGCGTCCCAAAGCGTTTGGATTGTTGTATTTTCATTTTCGTTTGTTTCCATATATTTTTTAATTTCTTCTCTAATTGCCTGGTTGACCCACTCATTCGTTAGTAGGGTGTTCTTTAACCTCCATGCTTTTGGAGGTTTTCCAGACTTTTTTCTGTGGTTAATTTCAAGCTTCATAGCATTGTGGTCTGAAAGTATGCATGGTATAATTTCAATTCTGGTAAACTTATGAATGGCTGTTTTGTGACCCAATATATGATCTATCTTGGAGAATGTTCCATGTGCACTCGAGAAGAAAGTATATTCTGTTGCTTTGGGATGCAGAGTTCTAAATATATCTGTCAAGTCCATCTGATCCAATGTCTCATTCAGGGCCCTTGTTTCTTTATTGATCGTGTGTCTAGATGATCTATCCATTTCTGTAAGTGGGGTGTTAAAGTCCTCTGCGATTACCACATTCTTATCAATAAGGTTGCTTATGTTTATGAGTAGTTGTTTTATATATTTGGGGACTCCGGTATTCGGCGCATAGACATTTATAATTGTTAGCTCTTCCTGATGGATAGACCCTGTAACTATTATATAATGTCCTTCTTCATCTCTTGTTACAGCCTTTAATTTAAAGTCTAGTTTGTCTGATATAAGTATGGCTACTCCAGCTTTCTTTTGGCTTCCAGTAGCATGATAAATAGTTCTCCATCCCCTCACTCTCAATCTAAAGGTGTCCTCAGGTCTAAAATGAGTCTCTTGTAGACAGCAAATAGATGGGTCTTGTTTTTTTATCCATTATGATACCCTATGTCTTTTGGTTGGCGCATTTAATCCATTTACATTCAGTGTTATTATAAAAAGATACGGGTTTAGAGTCATTGTGATGTCTGTATGTTTTATGCTTGTAGTGTTGTCTCTGGTACTTTGTCTCACAGGGTCCCCCTTAGGATCTCCTGTAGGGCTGGTTTAGTGGTGACAAATTCCTTCAGTTTTTGTTTGTTTGGGAAGACCTTTATCTCTCCTTCTATTCTAAATGACAGACTTGCTGGATAAAGGATTCTCGGCTGCATATTTTTTCTGTCTAGCACACTGAAAATCTCGTGCCAATTCTTTCTGGCCTGCCAAGTTTCAAAAGAGAGATCAGTCACGAGTCTTATAGGTCTCCCTTTATATGTGAGGGCACGTTTATCCCTTGCTGCTTTCAGAATTTTCTCTTTATCCTTGTATTTTGCCAGTTTCACTATGATATGTCGTGCAGAAGATCGATTCAAGTTACGTCTGAAGGGAGTTCTCTGTGCCTCTTGGATTTCAATGCCTTTTTCTTTCCCCAGTTCAGGGAAGTTCTCAGCTATAATTTCTTCAAGTACCCCTTCAGCACCTTTCCTTCTCTCTTCCTCCTCTGGGATACCAATTATGCGTATATTATTTCTTTTTAGTGTATCACTTAGTTCTCTAATTTTCCCCTCATACTCCTGGATTTTTTTTATCTCTCTTTTTCTCAGCTTCCTCTTTTTCCATAACTTTATCTTCTAGTTCACCTATTCTCTCCTCTGCCTCTTCAATCCGAGCCGTGGTGGTTTCCATTTTGTTTTGCATTTCATTTAAAGCGTTTTTCAGCTCCTCGTGACTGTTCCTTAGTCCCTTGATCTCTGTAGCAAGAGATTCTCTGCTGTCCTCTATACTGTTTTCAAGCCCGGCGATTAATTTTATGACTATCATTCTAAATTCACTTTCTGTTATATTATTTAAATCCTTTTTGATCAGCTCATTAGCTGTTGTTATTTCCTGGAGATTCTTCTGAGGGGAATTCTTCCGCTTGGTCATTTTGGATAGTCCCTGGCGTGGTGAGGACCTGCAGGGCACTTCCCCTGTGCTGTGGTGTATAACTGGAGTTGGTGGGCGGGGCCGCACTCCGACCTGATGTCTGCCCCCAGCCCACCGCTGGGGCCACAGTCAGACTGGTGTGTGCCTTCTCTTCCCCTCTCCTAGGGGCAGGATTCACTGTGGGGTGGCATGGCCCGTCTGGGCTACTTGCACACTGCCAGGCTTGTGATGCTGGGGATCTGGCGTATTAGCTGGGGTGGGTAGGCAAGGTGCACAGGGGCAGGAGGGGCAGGCTTAGCTCGCTTTTCCGTAGGTGATCCACTTCAGGAGGGGCCCTGTGGCAGCGGGAGGGAGTCAGTTCCGCTGCCGGCGGTTTGGCTCCGCAGAAGCAGAGTTGGGTGTTTGCGCAGAGCGAGCAAATTCCCTGGCAGGAACTGGTTCTCTCTGGGATTTTGGCTGGGGGATGGGCGGGGGAGATGGCGCTGGCGAGCGCCTTTGTTCCCCACCAAGCTGAGCTCTGTCGTCCGGGGGCTCAGCAGCTCTCCCTCCCTTTGTCCTCCAGCCTTCCCCCTTTCCAAGCAGAGCCATTAATTTATGACCTCCCAGACGCTAAGTCGTGCTTGCTGTGGGAACACAGTCCGTCAGGCCCCTCCGCTTTTGCAAGCCAGCCTCCGGGGCTCTGCTTGGCCGGTGAGCCGCCCCTCCGCCCCGGCTCCCTCCCGCCAGTCCGTGGAGCGGGCACCGCCTCGCCGCCCTTCCTACCCTCTTCCGTGGGCCTCTCGTCTGCGCTTGGCTCCGGCGACTCCGTTCTGCTAATCCTCTGGCGGTTTTCTGGGTTATTTAGGCAGGTGTAGGTGGAATCTAAGTGATCAGCAGGACGCGCGGTGAGCCCAGCGTCCTCCTACGCCGCCATCTTCCCTCCGGTCCCTCTGTAATATACTTTGAAATCATGGAGCCTGCATCCAGCTTTGTTCTTCCTTTTTTTAATTTTTTTAATGTTTATTTACTTTTGAGAGAGAGAGACAGACAGACAGAGTGTGAGGGGGAGAGAGGCAGAGAGAGAGAGGGAGAAACAGAATTCGAAGCAGGCTCCAGGCTCTGAGCTGTCAGCACAGAATCTGGTGTGGGTTTCAAACACACAAAGCATGAGATCATGACCTGAGCTGAAATCAGATGCTTAACTGAATGAACCACCCAGGTGCCCCTCCAGCTTTGTTCTTCTTTGTCAAGACTGCTTTGACTATCTGGGGTCTTTAAAATTCTGTACAAATTTTTTGTTGTATTTCTGTAAAAATGCCATTGGTATTTTGATAGAGATTGCATTTACTCTATAGATTGCTTTGTGTAGATGGACATTTTAACAATATTAGCTCTTCCAATCCAGGAACATAGAATATTTATCCATTTATTTCTGGTTTCTTCAATCTCTATCTTTAATGCCTTGTAGTTTTTAATATACAGGTCTTTCATCTCCTTGGTTAAATTTATTATAGGTATTTTATTCTTTTTGATGTAATTATAAATGGGATTGTTTTCTTAATTTCTATTTCTAAAAATTCATTACTAAATAAATGCAGCAGATATTTGCATATTGATTTTGCATCCTGCAACTGTACTGAATATGTTTATTAGCTCTAATAGTTTTGATGGGGTCTTCATGGTTTTCTGTATATATATGATATATGTATATATAATATATTATCTGCAAATAGTGATAGTTTGACTTCTTCCTTTGCAATTTGGGTGACTTTTATTTCTTTTACTTCTCTGATTATTGTGGCTAGGACTTCCAATATTACATTGAACAAAAGTGGCAAGAATGGGTATTATCTTCTTTTTCCTGATCTTAGAGGAAAAGCTTTCAGCTTTTAGTCATTGAGTATGATGTTACCTGTGAGTTTGTCATGTATGACTTTTACTATGTTGAGGTAACATTCCTTCTATACCTGCTTTGTTGAGAGTTTTTATTCTAAATGGGTGTTGAATTTGTCAAGTGCTTTTTCTGCATCTGTTGAGATGATCTTGTCATTTGTATCCTTCATTTGTTAGTGTGGTGTATCACACTGAGTGATTGGCAAAAGTTGAACCATCCTTGCATCCCTGGAATAAATCCCACTTGATCCTAATGTATGACCTTTTCTTTCTCATGATATATGATCCTGTTGATGAATTGTTGAACGTGGTTTGCTAATATTTTGTTGAGAATTTTTGCATCCAAGTCTATCAGGAATATTGGCCTGTAAATTTTTTTTTGTGGCATCCTTGTCTGGTTTTGGTATCAGGGCAATGCTGGTCTCATAAAATGAATTTGGAAAAGTTCCCTCCTTTTCTATTTTTTGGAAGAGTTTCTGAAAGATTGGTGTTAATTCTTCTTTGACTGTTGGGTAAAATTCTTCAGTGAAGTTGTCTGGCCCTAGACTTTTGTCTGGGGAGAGGTTTATGATTGCCAATTCAGTCTCCTTACTTGTAATAGTCTATTTGGATATTCTATTACATCTTTAATCAGTCTTGGTAGGTTGTACGTTTCTGGTAATTTATCCATTTCTCCCAGGTTGTCCAACCTGTTGGCATATAATTGCTCATTGTAGTCTCTTGTGATCCTTTTATTTCTGTAGTATTAATTGTAACATCTCCTCTTTCATTTCCAATTTTACTTATTTGAGTCCTCTTTCTTTTCTTCTTTGTGAGCCTAAACAAAGGTTTCTCTTAGTTTATCATTTCAAAGAACCAGCTCTTACTTTTCATCTTTTCTACTGTTTTTTAATCTCTATTCACTTATTTCTGCTCTAATCTTTATTTCTTTCCTTCTAACTTTGGGTTTTGTTCATTCTTTTTCTATATCCTTGAGGTATAAAGTTAGGTTGTTTTTGAGACTTTTTTGTTTCTTGAGGTAGGCATTTATCACTATGAACTTCCCTTTCAGAACTGCTTTTGCTGCATCCCATAAGTTTTGTTATGTTACATTTGTTTCAAGTTATTTTTTTATTTCTCATTTGATTTCTTCTTTGACCCATTGACTGTTCAGTAGCATGTTGTTTAATCTCCACATATTTGTGAATTTTTTAGTTTTATTTATGTAACTAATTTCTAGTTTATACCATTGTAGTTTGAAAAGATACTTAATATTTCAATCTTCTTAAATTTATTAAGACCTGTTTCATGGTCTAACATATGACTTATCTTGGAAAATGTTCTATGTGCACTCAAAAAGAATGTGAATTCTGTTGCTTTTGGATGGAATATTCTATAAATATCTGTTAAGTCCATCTCATCTAATGTGTCATTTAAGTCTGGTATTTCCATATTAATTTTCTGTCTGGATCCATTTATGTAAGAGAATACTAAAATCCTCAATATGGGGGCACCTGGATGTCTGAGTCGTTTAAGCATCCAACTCTCGATCTTGACTCAGGTCATGATCTCATGGTTCATGAGTTTGAGCCCAGCATCAGGCTGTGCACTGTCAGTGTGGAGCCTGCTTGGGATTCTTTTTCTACCTCTCTCAGTGTCCCTCCCCTGCTCAGGCTCTCTCTCTCTCTCTCTTTCTCTGAAAATAAATAAATAAATAAATAAATAAATAAACAAACAAACTTTATTTTAAAAAGAGGGTACTAACAAAATAAGTCACATTGCAGGTACTAGACACTTGTTATTTGCTGGCTGCCCCTTTGGGATAGTCCCTATTGTGTATAGTCTTATTGGGAGGTTGCCTGACAATCTATCATCAGGGGAGGAGCTAGAACCTCTCTTATCCCCAGCAACCCAGGGACAGTCATCTGAGTCAGACTCCTCCAATCATTGTCTGACTCTGCATCCTGAGTTAGTGAAGAATTATTAGTTTATAAATTATAAACACTTTAGCTATTTCCTGGTATGGGGTGTGTGTCTGTGTGTGCATGCGTGCATGCAAGTGGAGTGGAAAGAGGGAGAAGGGCAGGGAAAGAGAGAGTATGTGGGTATAACATCAATGTTTTTGTGAATCTCATCAGAAATGTGTATATCTTACTGTTTTCAGAGAAGCATCTTTTGGTTCTCAATATTGTAGAGGGTAGTTATCCATTTCATTGGTTTCTGCTATTATCTTTATGATCTTCTTCCTTCTTGAATGCAGAAGATATTTTCCATGCACCTGCCCAAATTCACGTCTTGTGAGTTTCCTATATGATGTGTCCTGTGTCCCAAGGTGCAAGCCAGAAACTCACCTTCCCAAACTCCCTTAGCTAGGCTTCATACTTGAGAATTAGACCCTACCAATCAGACTCACTCATGTGAGACTTGCATTTAAGAAAGAGCAATATGAGAAACCAGGTGCCACACACGGAATGAAGAAACTCCTTTCTAGTCAGAGTGACCTCAGGGCATTAGTCAAGAAGACCCTGTAGTCCCATGGTAGGTATTATTGGTGCCCAGTGGTGGTAGTAAGTACACAAGGGTCTTTCCATGTCTGTTTTATGGTGGGGTCCAATTTTGTTCTGGTAATGCAGCATCCAAAACTGACTCTTCAGCCCTTCCAAATCAGACTCTAAATACCCTCAGTAAGTATATTTTCTGCTGAATCTAGCCAGTGTGGACTCTGGTGTTTCTATATAACAATTCAGACTATGCATTTTTTCTTTGGATTGTCCTAAAACTCTTACTCTAGCTTCTTGAGTTGAATCATTAACTTCTTTCCTCTCAATCTTTCTTAATTTCTTTTTTTAATGCTATATATGAGAAACATATTACTGAGTCTTTACCTTTTGTGTTAACTTTTAAAAGTTTATTTATTTTGAGAAAGAGTATGTGAGAAACATGCACCTGCACAAGAGGGAGGCAGGCAGATAGAGACAAAAAGAGAAATTCCCAAGCAGGCTTCACAGTGTCAGACACAGGGCAGGGTGGGGATGGGGCCCTTGAACACTGTGATCATGGCCTGGGCCAAAATCAAGAGTGCAATGCTTAACTGACTGAGCCACCCATGCACCTTTAGATCTTTATTAATTTCTGATCATTGGTTTCAAAGCTATAAATGTCCCTTTAGGTAATGCTTTAGCTGCACATAGAGCGCTTTCTCTGTTATCAGCTCTCAGTACTTCATGATTTTTCATAAGCTTTTTAGCTCAATCATTATTTTATACTCTTAAAAATATATTCCCAAGCTTGTTTTTTTTTACCTATCTTTTTTATGTCCTTCTTATAAACACCTAAATTTATTGCTTCAGAGTGAGCAAATATGGTTCATAAGATGCTAATTCTTTGTAATTTATGAAGACTTTCTTTGTGGCCTAGAACGTGGTCAATTTTTGTGAATGTTCCTTCTGTGCTCAAAAAAAATTTTCTACTTTGTATTCATTACCAGTGGTTTCCAAATAGAGCTCAGCTGACAGGCCACACTAGACTCATATGAATCACTGTTTAAAAATAGAGTGCCATAGACCTCAGTCTAAAATACAACAAATCTCTGAGATAAGACCCTTGAATCTGTGTGTCAAGCAGCATCTCAGGTAACTCTAAAATGGTAACTTTAGGAAGCACTCTCTTTTGTTCCTACCCACAATGCCCCCACATTCAGTCAGGATCAGAGATAAAATTTCAGACAAATAGAATCCTATAATATTGAAGAGATTCCATATCCTTTCATGCTACATTTTCCCCACACTCAAAATCATCTATTTTATTTTTTTTTGTTAAATTTTTTTTTTTTTCAACGTTTATTTATTTTTGGGACAGAGAGAGACAGAGCATGAACGGGGGAGGGGCAGAGAGAGAGGGAGACACAGAATCGGAAACAGGCTCCAGGCTCTGAGCCATCAGCCCAGAGCCTGACGTGGGGCTCGAACTCACGGACCGCGAGATCGTGACCTGGCTGAAGTCGGACGCTTAACCGACTGCGCCACCCAGGCGCCCCAAAATCATCTATTTTAGATTATTCTTCCTTATACTTAGCCTAAGTATTTCATGCATGCCTTCTATTCTGTCTGCATTTCCCCCTCTTTCTTTCCCAAAGAACCAGATTTCATTTCTTAATCCATGACATAGGTGAGACCCATGAAATCATGTAACTTAGGGGAAACACAGTTCCAGGGAGATAGCCTAAGTAGTCCAAATTCACCCCATGATACTTGTTTATGATTGCTTTACATGATTTGTGTGTGAATGACACTCTGCTGGAGACTATAAGTGATCCAGAGATCAGAGATCCAGAGAGCATGGGCTGTAAACTAGCCCTAAAAAATGAAGAGGGGAGCACTTCATCTTACTGTTGGAGGAGAAGATTTTTTCCCATACATATCCTTTTGAATGCCAACAGTGAAGCCCACAGCACCAGCTGATGTTATCTTACAACTAGAACATAAACAAGTTCTAGGATGAAGTGGATTCTGTGGTCAGCAGAGTAGAAAAACAGTTCACTGACTCTGAACCCAACCAGCTCCAAAACCTGCCCTACACCAAGATTTCCAGTTACATGAGATAATTCAATTAGTGTATTGGTAAGGATTTCTGTTCCTTGCAGCCTGAACCGTTCTCACTGATAACACTCTTGGTTCCCTTTCACTGTAGATTAAAAACTCAACCAACCACTTTTGATTTTCAATGGACCTTTTGCCGAAAGACCACAAATAAATCCTTCTTTGGCTTTTTTATTTTTACACCAAATGCTCCCAACACTGTCATCTTTCCACCACGAAAGTCACACTTCATTCCTTAATCAGAGGCATGCATGACTTACGATCATTTGAATAGTGCTGAGTTCAGTAAGAATTTCCTCTAATCTGTCATTTACCTACACTAGTCCAGAAGTCAGGCTTCAGTGCCTACAGAGTTTAGGATTCATGTGACTCTATGACTAACATGAAAACAATCAGCATATCTAGATACATGTATCACTAAACCAGGAGTGCCTCATGGAAAAATGAGGAAAGTCAGGTGGCTGTTAAATTACACTAAGTCATTATATAAGAAAAGGGAATGAAAAAATTAAGGACAAGTATATGTAATATAGGCCAGGAAAAAATTTTTAAGGGGTGTTACCTGTACTGTCCAACTTGAGACGTCTGAATTCCAGACATCAATCAAATCTTGACCTTGAAACACTTCCTTAGTCAGAAAGGGATCAGGAATACATTAAAATGAATTCAAGACACTCAAAATTACATATTGTTCTCACATTACTATGGATTTACACATAATCCATGATATTAGAAAATGAAAAGCCAAAAAAAAGCAACACACACACACACACACAAATTCTCATATTTACCTGCTATATGCATCTACATTATTTTCCTTTCTGTTAAATATCCATGCTCATAAAATGCACACCAATTCATCTGCATTTTTTGTAACTGATTTACAAATGGAAAGGACTTCAAGCTCTTATCTTTTCTGAGAATGCTCCAACTGCAGAAGTGTTCATAGGTAGAATCCAAAAAACAAAAGACATTTATTATATTCTATTTTTTGCTGAGCTCAGCCAGGCTGATTCCCTCAGCCTGATGCCAACATACACCCTCTATCTACAGAAAGCAACCAACCCCAGATGTGTGATACTTAAACCTGCCTTTTCAAATGGAAAGTACTCCCTAAGAGAATCTGTCACTCTCTACCCTCTTTATTTTACCCCTCTCTGTCACCAGAGCAGATCTTCAAAGGCATTCTGCCCCCTTATTCAGAAAAGCAAAAGACCTGTCCAAAAGACCTGCATAGTCCCTGCTTCTCCCAGGCTCCATCTCCAAATCCTATATGCCCTGTTGGCCTATTTAACTTTCCACACCCATTTTCTTCTAAGACATGGGTCCGGGAAATTTCGTTTATATTTTGATGTCTTCAAACATCATTTCCATTCCATGGGGGAAGAAAAAAAAAAAAAACTTCATGAGCCTCCTCTTTTGCTTAATGAAAAGTTGACAAATGAAAACTCACAGCTTTTCAAATTCTTAACATTTTAACTCCAGAGACTTGGAGAGTAAATTAGGTGAATATCTGAGTCATCAAGTAGGTCAGTCTTTTTTAAAGCCAAGAACTGGTCACAGCAGAGTCTCTCATTAAGATTGTGTGATGGAACACTCCACTAGCATCCCCATGGCCTAGCTAACAACCCACAAGAGCCAAACAAAAGGGTCATTTGTTTTTTCCAAAAAATATATCCTTCCAATTGGGAAAATAAAATTCTGAATCTATCCTAGATCCATGCTGATAGGGAAAGTCATGTGGATCCTTACAATTAAACGGACAGCAAAATTACATATAAAAACACTTTGGCCACCAACTGGGACATGAAAACTTAGCTACGAAAAACGGTAATGAAAAGAAGGAAGAAGAAGAACTAGGATAAAGAAAAACTATTTTGTTCCTGATCGTTTTAAGAGTAAGATTTTATGTGAATGATTTGTTTAAATGGCTATTAAACTGCTAAGGTGTTTATATATGTAAAATATGCATATTGGAGGAAGTCAGCTGGTAGCTTCACTCTCCTGAGGGAAAATCCAAAGTTTATTACCAATCTTCGGTCTACCGCAGAGAAGTCTGCAAGCCCCAGGGGCCTGGAATTCTAAAAAGGCCATTCAAGCCTCAGGTGGACTCCGCGTTTCTCCATTTCCCTGTCCTTCCGCTTTTCTTTCCTTAAAAATTTTCTTATAGGATTTGCATTTGATGAGGTTCAAGAGGTCACTTCCCCTCTTACCCTCCCCCTCCTGGTCCGGCGGAGTAGCCGCGTCCAGAAAACGAACGCCGTCCTAACCAAAGTGCCTGAGAGAGGCGGCTCTGCCTGAGGTTTTGCCCCTGGTGTCCCGCTGCGGGGGACGTTTTCGACCTTGGAGGAGCCAGTCTGCCCTTTGTGCTCAGGCCCTCTGTCCTGAAGAGGACCACGCCGATCTCAAGCAAAGGCCGACAGCCGAGGAATGGCCATTTATTGTCTGCCTTTTCCAAGCAGTATTTGGACCCCAGTCCTGGACGGAGACGAACCTGGCCAAGGATCATACAGGGGAAACGTCGAAGGCACTAAAATGAAAATGCTCTCTCCGCTTTCCACCCCCAGCTTCTGAGGCTGTCGCCCTCTGTCTGTGCCCTGCGTTTCCGTTCCACTCCCACTTTGGGGTCGCAGTAGCGCACCGCTGCCCAAGGCACCCAGCACCCCAAGCAATCTGACCGCACTAAGCGAACCGAGTGATGGGGCCGAGGCACGGAGAAGTAGCCCTATACCAAGTCGTACTTCAGCCGCAAGTCCCCTTCCCGAAGAGATGGACCCGCCCCAGCGCGCTTTAGCCGTCGCTCTTAGAAGCCTCTCGGCCGCCGCGCGCTGCTGCTCCGGGCGTGAGCCTTCGGCCCAAAGGTCCTACCGGGGCCTTTTTGTATTTACTTCCAGCTTCTTTTCTAACGCTTAATTTTTAATCGAATCTCAAAACTAAAACAAAGCCCAAGAGTTTGGTTGGGGCTGGAACACGCGCCGGGGCCCAATTCTGGCTTTGCCCCTCGGACCACAACCGGAAGTCACCGGGAGAAAGCTCTGCCGCCGCGCTAGCCGAAATCCGTCCAAGGTCAGAGGAATCCGCACAGCCAGTTTTGAGGTCAATGCGTGTTGAGCGCTCCCGACGTGCCGCACGCTGTTCTACAGCTCGGTTTGTATTATTTCGTTTAATCCTCCTAGCAACTCCATGGGGGAAGCTATTATTATCATCCCAACTACAGAAATGACAAAAGTGAAGTCCGGAAAAATAAAGTTAACTTGCTCAAGGTCAGGTAACTGGTATGTGCAAGGTGTACTGGGGCGGTGAGGGTGGGGCGAGGCGTACACAGAAAATAATTAAGTGGACTGAAAGCATTTACTACCTTAGTATTTCAAATTGCAGGTAACGTTTTCAGACTCAGAGCTTTGAGAGCCCAGTGAGGTGGAGTAGGGGTGTTGAGCAGTGGCCCTTTTGTACGCCGGCATACAGGAGGGTAGGGACCCACCCTGCTGCCCGGGCGTTGTGGTTACGGTGAACGGCGAGGGTTCTTCGCCTGCCACCACACCACACAAGCCCGTCCAGAGTCTGCGCCTCTTGCAAACGGGAAATGGAGGGGAAAGGAGGAAAATTCCGCTTAAAACAAGCAAACTCCGTGGGCGCTGCACTGGCGGCCCACGTCCGCGAGGAATCTGCAAGGCGCCCTTGGCAGCTTCAAGCTGCATCGAGCCGGCAAGTTTTTGTTCCGCGTTTTCACGCTTTTCTCACGGGATCTCGAAAACCAAAGATTCCTCGAGTGCAAATCAGCTGTTGATGGCTCGTCCCCCAAGGAGCCAAAACAAGTCACACAGACTTGGGCCGCTCAAAAACCTAACATTATTAAGCGGGAGCTTCCGCGAGGTAGTCACTCGAGTGAGCTCCTCTGACAGAGCTCAGCTACACACACACACACACACACACACACACACACACACACACACATACACCGCACCCTGGCCACAGTACCCTGTTCGGGCCACCGGGCATGGACCCACCGCACTGAGAGGGCGCGCGTCTGAGCCCGGGTGCTGCGAAAGAGTCGGATTCCTCCGGGGGCCGCGTGATCCCGTCTAAGAGAAACGTTCCCCGACTCCCAGGGAGTATTAGCCTTTCACTGTGGAGCCATGCAGCGCCACCCTCAGCCTGAACACACTCGGAGAGCAGAGACCCCAGCCCTCAGAGGCGGACTTACTTAAACTTGTAGACAATGGACCCACCATCATTTCCTTATTAGGGACAAAACCAAGGAGCATATAAGCGATTGCTCAGGGAAGGAAATTTCTCAAGTACGCCTAAAATTTAAAGAAGTACCTTAAGACTAAACGGCGCTTTTGTTGGATTGGGCCAAAGATATCAGTGTAAATGTGTACATGTCAAATGTTAGTACTTTTACAATTTTTATTTCATCTTTGTAATCATCACAGAAGGACGTATTGTTTTTAAATTTTTATTATTTCCATTTTACAAAAAAAGAGTAGGAATTGAAGCTCAGACTTATTCAAGGTCGTCAGGAGCAGGTGCAATTGTCAAACAAAATCTAAAGACACCTATGAGCATCATGTCACTATTCATCTGCTCTGAGGATGAGGGAAATGCTAAGAACAAAGGTAACATATTCTTTGAGGGAGCAGAAAAAAATCAGACAAGTCAATAACAAATATTTCTGAAATATTTGTACAGAGTCCTGGTGTGGACTGAGGGTTGGGGATACAGACCAACCAGTGGGCCATCCCCCAGGATCCCTTTCCCCCTCCACCCTAGCCCAAAATCTTCTCACAAGCACTTCCAAATAGTATGAAAAATTTTTTCCTGGTCTCGGTAAATGATTTGGAAACTACTATATGGATAGTATACTATATGGATAAACATATACACACATACATAGGGATAGATATATTCAAAGGCCACGTGTGATCTTGTGATAAATTCTGTATGTGTGATCTGGTATGCATATATGGAAGCAATGTGGGGTTAACTCCCCTTTTCACAGCTTGTTGCTAAAGTACTCACCCAACCCCATTGAAGGTGGGGGAGGGAAAGTTTGTATACTTCTTGGCAGTTTTAGCAGCCAGGAGAAACTCTAGATATTTGGGGCTGGAAGTCACTTGGGAGGAGGGGGGAGAAAGATGGAGAGTTCTGTTTGTAAGATACACATCCAGAACAATGTTCCAGCCTATTTCCAATTTCCCCAAGGAAGTGTGCTTGTCTGCACCAAAATATAATTTTAGGTATGAAAGAGCTAGAACTTGTGGGTGTGTTTAGGAGTAATAAGGTGCACTTTTAAAACATGATGTCTGGATTTGCCCTAAAATATTTCAGCAAAATGAAAATAGAAAAGAAAAATGGAGCGAGTGTGGCAAAATCTTCATAATTGTTATATCTAGGTGATGGGTATTGAAGAGAGAGCTTATTGTATACCCTCTCTACTTCTGGGTACTATGAGCCTTTTCATTTTAAATAAAAGTGTAAAAAGAAAAATAAAATCTCAATTTTTTCATGTAAATAAGTGTGCTTTATTGTATATAAATCTAATTTTTAGAATTTTGAAAATAAAAGTCAGTTGCAGTAGAAAAAACCAGTTCCTTATACCATGTTGCAGAGGAAGACCAGTGGTTGACATCTTCAGCTCAGGTCCGAAATCTAGTTCCCTTGGCTTTCTGGAATCCCAGTTCACTCCTACCTATTGATCGCCTGTCTTTTGTATTCAGCCTTCCCCAACAGGACCTCCAAAGTTCCCCTTATCTCGTAGACTTTCACCAGCATAAATTTAGGAAGCTGCCTGGCTTTCTTCAGCCAAAAGGAATGAGAAATAATAAAAGCAAAAAGTCGTATTACTGTCACTGTAGACCCAGAAGAGGAGAAAGAGTTCTTGGAACCTCTTCACGGATGAGAACGCTAAGGCAGAAGAAAGTGCCTTCTCCAGGATACCTTGCTGAACAGCGGACTGGAACTGGCTTCACCAAACGTTCGGTGGTCTGTCTCTTTTCTACTAGATGTCAGGAAAACGCCAGGAGCTCCGGGTATGTAACTTACAAATGAAGACCCAGCCTTCTGCCCCTTGCTTCAAGAAACCAAAACAGCTGCACTGAATCCTGAATTTCTTCAGCATGGCGTAAGCATGATTGCCACGGAGAGAGCGCACTTCGACAGAGCAGTGCCAAGTACGTAACTTATTTTCTTCTTTAAATGTTAACGGCATGCGGGGGTAGGAAAGGTGCCCTAAGATGGTCAACCCAGTACTAGGCAGACGATAATTTTTGAAGGAACCTAGGGTCTGGGACACGCGGCTGCGGGGAGCCCGGACCTCAGTGGCTGCGTCAGAAACCTTGGGCAGGTGAGGGAGAGGGAGCTGCGCCTTTGGAGGAGCGCAGGGCAGCCTCTCCGACCACGATTCCCGAGAGCCTGGCGCCACCCAGCGGAAATGAAAAGAACTCCTGCTTTTCCTCCAATTGCACCCAAGAAAAGGCGAGGCGCAGCCCGCAACACCGCAAAATCCAAGGATTTTTGGAGGGAGGGAAGGTGACACTTATTTGACGACTCCACAAATCCATGCCCAGCCTTCCCAGTTCACTCCTCCCCACCAGCCAGGGCACTCTGACCAGGCCCCAAAGCATGTCTCCTTGATCCCCAAGACGAAAAACGCTTTCTCCTAAAATGCAAACTACGGCCACGGAAAAGCTTTTAGTGTTGATGTTCAATGCAGAGTAGGGATATGCGTTTGCCGTGCCGGCCGCGCGACGGCAAGCACAGGGGAGAGTCAAAGCAGAGGATGGAGGGGAGGGCGACGAGGGCCGCGTAAATCATTTGGAGAGATTTTTGGCCTGAGTCCCTGTTTCCGAAAGGTTGCGGGATGGTTTGACGTTGATTATATAGCTGCTTTCTTTTCAAGTGCGCGCCCCTCCCCACCGCAGCCCGCCTGGTGTGCGAGGATTGTGTTTGAAAGGGAGGAAGCATTCTTGAAGTGGTGGGTGATGGATTGTCTAAACCCTTCTGGGACGTTTTGGGCGGGGGTTTTTCCAGGCAGCTCATCAATAAAGACCCCCCTGGAGAGGGGAGGGGGCAGCTGGAAAACAGCCCCCACCTCCCGGCCTGGAGGAACCAGGCCTGGAAAAGAATATTTGCGGCCAAGGGGAAGGGTATGAGGGAGTGAGAGAGGGCAAATGGGCCCCGGGCAGGTGGAGACTCCTTGCCAGGATCTTTCAGCCACGGAACCCTTTTGGGCTTCACCGCAAGGATGCCGCAGGGTGACTCATTGGGGGTAGGGAGGGGTGACAGCCGAAAGGCTGGTGGGCTCTCAACACCAGGGTGTCAAGAGAGCAGGAAGTGGAGGTTCCAGAGCCAACATCAGTCCCTCTTGATGCACTAGGAGTCTTCTGTTTCTATAGATTTCTTTTCGAAGCCCCAAACAAAATCTGTCCATCTCTTTCAAATTGGAGGAGGGAGATTTAGGGTGGGAAGTAAGGATGATCTGGCTCAAGCTATCCCTTGGCTTTCATGGGATCAACACCTAGAACCAAGCCAAGGAAATGAGGTAGCCTCTGACGCTGAAAAGCCCCCTTCCTCTCATGGGCAACAGCCTTCAGAGATGCCCCACGCAGGATCGTGTAGGCCGCAGACATGGACTACTGAATGCCGATAGGGAAACGGGCGACTGCTAGCTCCCTGGGAAGACTGGAAATCTCAAAAGCAAGGCCAGCTTAGAGAGGCAGCTTTGGGGCTTCGTCTAGGATAGGAGGCCTCAGCTTTCTCAGAGAGCCACGGTCTCCGGTGTTTTCCCGGTCTCTTCTTCTGTCCTAGCACTGGCGAGCGCTGGCTTCCCCCGGTGCTGGCCTTGCGGGCCTTTCGTCCTCTGAGCCCCAGGGTCCACCAACGAGCTGTCCTCCTTCCACGACCAGTGGTCAGGCCGCATCCCAAAACAGGGATCCACTGCCAGATCGGGGTCTGGGGGCAGGGAGGAGAGTAATGGGGGATGGATGACAAGAAGGGCTCCCGAAAGGCAGCTCCTCCAAGGCGGCGTCTGGGCGCCTGAGGTCCCGAGTCAGGCTCTGGGCGCCGAGCACGTTTTATTTATTCCCACAGAGGATGCTGGAGGACAAAAGAAATATTTGGACGTCAGCGCTGATTTATATTTTTGGAAGAGCTACGTTTCCTTTTCTGAAGAGAAGCAAGCGCGCCCCATATCCTGAGCTCAGCAGGGAGGACAGGAGGAGAGTTTTGATGCTCCAGGAAGTTCATCCATCGCGGCGCGGCGCGCAGGGCCCGGCGCCCGCGGAGTTCGCTGCCCTTGGAGATATTTATTTATTTGGGGGGAGGGGAGGGCAAAGGGAGACGAGACAAGTCAAACACGTGAAGAAAAACCGACCACGGCTGAGTTGGGACCTCCAGGGCGCCTCCCGACCTGCCGCCCCACAGCGGGCCGGCGAAGCTCCTACGTCGGGGGGCGTTGGAGACAAATCCTCGCAACCTCCGGACGCATTTGGCTGATGAATTCCGCAGCCCACCGCGAGCGTCCTCCCTCGTTCAGTGCCTGAGGCTAACCTCTCCGGACCCAAGGGCGCCTCCCAGGTGGTCCTGTCCCTCCGGCTGGCTGTGCGCTGAGCGCGTGGGGCCCAGCCACCTTCCTCCTGAGCCTGGTTTAACAGGCAGAAGCAGTGGGCGAGGGGCGCCTCAAAAGCGTGGTGCCACAGAGTAGGGGGCGCGCGGGCCCCGCGGCTGGAGGCACAGCAAGGTGGGCGCAGAAGTAATGCCGAGCTCAAAATATCCTGAGAGGCCCTGGCTTCACTGGTTTGTTTCATCAACAGGGACTCCCCTCACAGCAGCACAAGTGGATGCAAAATTTCCGTGCTGAGGGGCACCAGCACCCACACTTGCTTCTGCCTTTTTTTCTCCCAACACTGGGAATGTGTGGGACAGGCTTCTCTAATTTTCCTTCGCTGCTGGGAGTCCTCTCATTCCTGCCCCGTCGGAGGGGCGCACCGACTGTGTCTTTCCCAGCACTGCCCCTTTTCTCTTGTTGCTGCAGGCATCAGAGCTGCCTTTTAGGAGGAATGGCAATGCCTAGGAAGGAAACCTTCTTCTCAAGCCCCACCCATAAACTCAGTAGGCGGTGGAAGAAGCCTAAGGGTGGTCCACTGGTCCGCTTGAGCTCTCAAGGTGCCCTGCCTGGTACCAATGCGCTGGCACCCGGGTCAGGGCCTGAGGGCAGATGGGTCCTGTTCCTGGAAGTATACCAAAGTTGTGTCTCCCAACTGAAGGGCTCTAGGGCCTCGAAATCTGAGAAGTGTGGAGACAGGAAGAGGCGCAGTCACCATATGGGGCTCTGGAAGATTGGACCCCTTTTTACTTCCTCCTCAAGCACCTCAGACTAGGCCAAGCCAGGTATCAAATCAGGTCTACCTCCAGGCCCAGGAGATGGGGGCTTTCGCGGATCTCTCAGGAAGGTGGCTATTAAAAGCCCTGCCCGGGACAGGCGTTTGGAGAGCGGAAGAATCTATCCAAATAAACATTTGGAATTGGGTGGCTGGTGTTCATTCAAGCCCGGAGGTCTGGGGGTTTCTGGACCGAGGAAGAAGAGCAGACACTGAGAAGGGTGTAAAATTCCCACCATTAACCCTCCTTGCCAAGTTCCCCTCTCCTGGGCGCCTTCTCATGGCCTCCTGGCCTCCTGGCCAGATTTTCTACTATAAATTAAAATTTCTAGGGGGGCCTCTGCGTCGTGCAGGCTCGTGGTCTTCCTTGGTTTCCTCAAACAAGCTGACACTCCCTGCGCCTCAGCATTGAGTTCCCACCGTACCCATCTAGAAAGGCCTCGCAGGAGCTAGAGAATCCTCTACACATATTAACTTTGTACCAAAACACAGGGTGAATACAGTGGTCAGTTACAGACCGATTTGGGAAGAGGCTTTGCTCCGGCCGGGCTGACGGAAGGAAGGGAGGGGCAAGCAGAGCTAGAGTGTCCCGAGGAGGAGAGGTCTTGGATGGCGGTAAACAGTGTCGGTGCGGATGCGTCTCTCCGGTGGGTAACTGGTTTAGTCTAAGCCATTTCATGTAAAACCCACGAAGCAGAGGAAGTATGCTAAGAACATAAAATTTAAACCGCAATAATGAAGAGATTTCCTAGAATGAAACGCCGATTACAAAACAAAATCGGAGAAACCCAAGCTTCCCGAAGTTTACATTCCCCAGCGCAGGAGCAGGGGCGGGGCCTTGGGGTTTGGAGCGGGAAAGGAACCCGCAGCCCAGGCGGACACAGTCAACCAAAGAGGGTCAGAGCACCGAGGATGGACAGAGGGCGGTTACACTCGACGCCCTGTATTTCTGGTTAAGCAAGGAGCAGCCTGGGCTCATCTATATTCATTTTAACGAACGATAATACCTTTCCTTCCAGTAAGAAAAAATAAATCTAGATTTTTGTTGTTTATAAGGCAATGGAAGTAAGGAAGAGCTCACCACCATAAGAAAGGACTTCGGAGAGAGGGAACTGTCCTAAGCAAGGATATGTTGCAGAGACAACTTTCCTCTTAAACTGTCTGCTAAACAGAAATTCAGATATTCTTGCCAGAGATAAAGAATTTGACATGACTTGTTACTGCATGCATTCTTACCCAGGAGTTCTGTATAAATCAGTAATTAAAACAAAGTTGAGAGGTTTCACTGCAATGTGTGGAAGCAGCACTGGATTGGGATCCCAGACCCCCCCCCCCCCCACTATAGGCCAGCTTTGTTATTTCCCCAGGTGTGACTTGCAGTGAGTCATCTGATCTTTCTGAACCCCGGTCTCCTTATGGCTAAGGGGAGATAACTGTACTTAGGTCAGGTGGTGGTGACATATGAGTGGAAAAACTTCTACCTGTGAAGTCTATAAGGAACAAATTCGGGGGTTAGTATTTCTTGACTTGGGGGTCCCTGTCAGGGGAAGTTTCCATAGGCAAAAGTGGGGTTGGGGCTCCTGGGTGGCGCAGTCGGTTAAGCGTCCGACTTCAGCCAGGTCACGATCTCGCGGTCCGTGAGTTCGAGCCCCGCGTCAGGCTCTGGGCTGATGGCTCAGAGCCTGGAGCCTGTTTCCGATTCTGTGTCTCCCTCTCTCTCTGCCCCTCCCCCGTTCATGCTCTGTCTCTCTCTGTCCCAAAAATAAAATAAACGTTGAAAAAAAAAAAAAAAAGTGGGGTCTCCAAGAAAGAATTTCAGAGAAAAGCCTCTTCCTGCTCTGATAACTAAGGTCACCAACCTCCATATTTTTTGTGGAGTGCAGAGCAGTATTAAGATCCCCGGAGAGAGAAAAAGGCTTCAAGACAGCTGAGCTGCTCCTGGCTGGAACTGTAACTACAATGCTTACAGTCTTTCTAAGACCTGTCTAGCCTCCTGTAACACTCAGCAAAGTATAAGTGGTACTTCTTGCAAGTTTGAAGAGTTTAGGTAAAATGGATACCATTGTCACGTGGATTGGATAGGAAAGGGAGCCTTTAAAAATCCCTGCTATTTTAGCCTGCTTGGATTTTAGGGTAGGTGGTTTTTATTCTTCAGTCTCTGGGTCCTAAAACGTTTTAGGGTCTGAGATCCAATGTACATAGAATTCCTAGGTGTGGACAGTCAGAGAGGGTTCAGCAACAGTGATATTGACTTGCTTGCTGAATTTTCCAAAAATCTATTGTCCATCACCCCCACCTACAAATAAGATGATTGCCTTCCTTTTCCTTATGTTTCCATCTGGGCCAATTCTCTTCCCACTAAACACACACACACACACACACACACACACACACACACTGAAAGCTATGTCAGTGGGATTCCTTTTAGATACTATGTGTTCTCCTCACTCCAGTTTCTGTTGTATTTGATTATTTTTCAGACATTTAAAGCATTGATGTAGTGAGCCTACCATGTATACTTACTTACATTTAAATTATTCCATGTAAAATGACAAAAGGGGGTAAGAGAAAAAATACCATGAATAAATGGGTATCCGTCCCCAAAATATGCTCCCAAGTCACTCAGAAAGAAATTCTTAGAAGTAGAAACAACTGCCAAACCCCTACCCCAACTCAATCAAAACATCCCATCCGGAAAAGACTGACTTGTTTCTTTTTTCTATTGGAAATGAGCGGTAAACTGAGTTCATTTTAGCCGTGTTTTCTTAGCTGACTCTCGGCTACAATCAAGCCATTTTCGGACACATTCCCATGTAGGTACCAGGGGTGCTCTGGAGGAAGCTGTCGACGCCTGTTCAGCTAATTTAGGTTTTCTTTGTCTAATTACTGTGGAGCTTAGGGAAAAGGAGCCCGGCTCAGGGCAGTAAACTGACACTCGGTCTCTGTGTGTGGTATCCAGGCAGGGTTTGATGGAAAAAGCCTGCTTCCACTCAACTTCAGGTCACTGTCTGGGGCCAGCCCCAGCCCAGCCCCCAGCTTCCCCCCTCCCACTCCTCCCTCTCCTCAGCTTCTACAGCCCCACCAGCACACTCAGTCAGGAGCAGATTCTCTATTCAGTATCTCCAGGGGCACAGATAGCTAGTGCCACCCCACTGCCTCGGTTCTGTTCCAAGGCTTTTGGCAGCTGGCCTTTCTCTGGATCCCGGACCAATCTCGGATTCTCTTGTCCTACCCCCCCCCCCCCAGGCTCCCCAGCACACATACTTGCACCTTAGTCCCTTTGGAGTAGACACAGAGGGGTGCCCAGCCCAGCCTCCCATTTTGTCCTCTGGTCTGCAGCACCTCCCTTCTGGGCCTCCCCCATCAGTCCTTGTGTGGCCAGGCCAGCTCCCAGGCCTCCGGCTCTCCTCCTCCCACTTCCAGCCCCTGTCCCTGGTCAGACTACATTTCCTTGCACGTGTAATCCAATAACTAACTGTCGGGTCTCATTGGAAGTGATTCCTCCCGAGGGCACATCCTCTCTCCCAGCCTGACTCTTACTTAGAGAAGAATTGTCCACACTGGGGTGGAGTGTTCTCCTACATAAGGTAGTTTCAAGATGGCACAGTTTTTTGGTGGACAGCATTGAGACTAAGGATTGTAAATCTAGTGACAGTTACCCCTTCAGGACTGAATATAAATACAGCTATCTTACTTATCTCACTCAGTGTCAGCCTTCTTTCTGCATTTTTTCTTTCTTTCCTTTTTTTTCTTTTCTTTTCTTTCAAAACATCAGATGGAAAAAGGAAAGGAAGTGGAAACAAAGGCAAACATGAATCCTATTTGACTGGGTTTCCAGAGTCTCTAAACTTTGGTTTTTTTCTCTATCTATACCCCTCTGCTTAAAGTTCTGAAACTGCTCCAGGATTGCTCCTCCGCAGTAACGCGGTGGGGGGGGGGGGAGGCACAGGGGGGCGGGGAGGGAGTCTCTGCGGCGCCCCAGCTTCTCGCCCTCTGCTAAGCAACTGTTGCGGAGCTTACAGGCCCTGTCAGAAAGAGAGAGGATGGAACTTTACCTTTGGGCGTGTGACACCCTGGCGTGTGGCTGAGGGCTGCAATGTCTAAATGAAGTTGACAGATGGTGTCAGTGCGGGCACAGGGGGAAGGCAGCTAAGGAGGCTCCCGGCGGGCGGCGAGGGCAGCACCAGCACGAGCGGCCGCACCATTCGGCCCAGGATGAGACAGGAGGAGGATGAGGAGGAGGAGAAGGAGGAAGGAGGAGGGGGAGGAGAAAAGGGGGAGGTGGGAGGGATATGAGGAGGGGGATGAAGACCGGGTGGGGGTGAATGGAGGGAGAGGAGGGCGGAGGAGAGAGCAGAGGGAAAGGGGGAGGAGAACGGAGAGGAGAAGCATGGGTGGGTCCGCTCTGAGGGGTTGGCTGGTTTTGGGGATGAGAGGCAGGGGTGCTGTAAGGGGCAACGAGAAAGAAGATTTCATAAAGTTATAGGTGGTCGAGTTTTGCTGGGGATGGGGGTCGTCCTAGCAAAATGTGAATGAGTCTGTAGTCCCTCAGTTTGAAAGAGGGTGGGTAGGTGAGAGGGAAAGTGGCCGAGAGAAGAATTAAAAGGCCGAGGAGAACCCTGGAGAGAGGGGAGCAAGATACGAGCTGGAGACTGCAGCCAGGTTGGGAGGGGGGAGGAGTGAGCGTTGAGGCCGAGCGCTCCCTCCCCAAGGCGGCGCGGAGAGTGGAGGGGGCAGGGCGGGGTGGGGGTGGAGGGACGGAGCGAGGGAGGGAGGGCGGCCGGGGGGAGGGCGCGGGAGGGAGGAAGTCTGAGAGACAGAGCGAGGAGCGCTCCTGAAGGGAGACGTCGGGCTCGTCCCCGGGGTCCCTGCCGCGGTCCCAGCTCGCGGGCGCAGCTGCCCTGCCCCGGGCCGCTTTGGTTCCTCGGGACCGGAGGCCGTTGCGCAAGACAAGGGACCGAGGCTCCGGGGAGGGATGCGCCGGGCGTTGCCTCCGGCCCGCCGCCGCCGCCGCCAGAAGCCCCAGCGGAGCTGAGGGAGGCAACGCCGAAGCTCTGGCTCGCAGTGGCCACCGCTGCAGCCCGAGCGGCGGTCTAGGGCGCTCGCCGGGCTTCTGGGCCGACCCCGTTCCGGCGCCTCCACTCCCGGCCCCGGGCCCGCCCCCGCGGCCCGGCCTGGCTCACGGGTCCCAGATGACCACCGAGGGCGGGCCGCCGCCGCCCCCGCCGCGCCCGCCGCCGGCCCCGCTCCGCCGCGCGTGCAGCCCGGCCCCCGGCGCGCTCCAGGCCGCCCTGATGAGCCCGCCGCCCGCCGCCGCCGCTCTGGAGACCACCTCGTCGTCTTCGTCGTCGTCCTCCGCCTCCTGTGCCTCCTCCTCCTCCGCCTCCAACTCGGCCAGCGCCTCCTCGGCAGCCTGCAAGAGCGCGGGCGGTGGCGGCGGCGGCGCGAGCGCGGGGAGCGGGGGCGCCAAGAAGGCGAGCTCGGGGCTGCGGCGGCCAGAGAAGCCTCCCTACTCGTACATCGCGCTCATCGTCATGGCCATACAGAGCTCGCCCAGCAAGCGCCTGACACTTAGCGAGATCTACCAGTTCCTGCAGGCGCGCTTTCCCTTCTTCCGCGGCGCCTACCAGGGCTGGAAGAACTCCGTGCGCCACAATCTCTCTCTCAACGAGTGTTTCATCAAGCTGCCCAAGGGCCTCGGGCGACCCGGCAAGGGTCACTACTGGACCATCGACCCAGCCAGTGAGTTCATGTTCGAGGAAGGCTCGTTTCGCCGCCGGCCGCGCGGCTTCAGGCGGAAATGCCAGGCGCTCAAGCCCATGTACCACCGCGTAGTGAGCGGCTTGGGCTTTGGGGCCTCACTGTTGCCGCAGGGCTTCGACTTCCAGGCGCCCCCATCGGCGCCGCTCGGTTGCCACGGGCAGGGTGGCTACGGCGGCCTCGACATGATGCCCGCGGGCTATGACGCAAGCACAGGCGCCCCGAGCCACGCGCACCCGCACCACCACCATCATCACCACGTCCCGCATATGTCGCCCAACCCGGGCTCCACCTACATGGCCAGTTGCCCTGTGCCCGCCGGGCCTGGGGGCGTCGGCGCGGCTGGGGGTGGCGGCGGAGGGGACTACGGCCCGGACAGCAGCAGCAGCCCAGTGCCCTCGTCCCCAGCAATGGCAAGCGCCATCGAGTGCCACTCTCCCTACACGAGCCCTGCGGCGCACTGGAGCTCGCCCGGCGCCTCGCCTTACCTCAAGCAGCCGCCCTCCCTGACTCCCAGCAGCAACCCCGCGGCCTCTGCAGGCCTGCATTCGAGCATGTCCTCCTACTCGCTGGAGCAGAGCTACCTGCACCAGAACGCCCGCGAGGACCTCTCAGGTAACGCAGTGAGCCGGTAGCGGCCCGCTGGCGGCGTCGCCTCTATCTAAGCTTTCGGGCTCCCGGGCTACTGCAACTTCCAGGGAGTCGCCGAAACCTAGGGGTCTGAAGGCACTGGGAGGAGCGGGTGCTGAGGGGAACGGGAACCTTATCCATCAGGGGGAGAGATTGAGGTCATACTGCCTTCTCTCATAGCTTTGGCCAAGAGCTGGGCCTCCAGAATTTGCACTGCCAAGAGGATGGTGCAAAGTCGCCTGCCTCCCTGGCGTCTCTGGGTGACCCTATGGACTGCAGGTCTCAAGTCTCAGGACCGACTTAGCTTAGAGAGAAAGAATGTTCTTGGGGGAGCCTGGCCAAAGAGCTGTATCTGCTTCCCTTTGTGTGTGACTGTGTTTAGTTTGTTTTGCTGTGCTTTCCTCCCAAAGTAAACGTCAGAAAGGGAGATGTTCTGTATCTTGAGGGTGTGGGTGGGGAGGGGTTGCAACTGGGCAGGAGTGGAGAGGAGGGGAAATGAGGGAAGGGCAGAGAAGAAAGCGAGGGGGGGGGGCAGGATCTTTCACAGAAGGGAGGTGTTTCTAGTGGGGAGGGGCAACAGCCTGTTGAGGAGCCCCTTACCTCCCAACACAGAGCACCAACCTTGGTGAGGCCAGTCTTTCCTAGGTCAGAAGGATCTGAGGCCCACATCGTGCTCCACCCCCCCAAGAAATATTTGCCTCTTGGACTTCACTTGTGTTGCTGGTGTAAATTATGTTGGTTGAAGATTATGAAAATTTACTGACTTGCCAAAGGCGATGAAAGGTAGGAGGGGGAGAGATGGGGTGGAGGAGGTAATTTGAATATTTAGCCATATTTACGGGGACAGTGGAGATAAACTCTCTCACATTAACTAACCCCTCTGAAGCATCCACAGCCTGTGGATTAAAATCAGGCTAATTTGCCCATCAAATGGTGCTCTAGCTCACACTTACCTTTCACCCCATTTAGAAAATATGTCACAGGATGATGCATACATATACATGTTTGTGAATCAGTGTACCACAAGAGCTTCAAGGGACACGGAAAGCCCAGAAATGGGCAAAAAGATGGTTCCCTGGATGGTGAAATTTCCCAAATAGGCCTTTTAAATGCGGGTCTTAGAGGTTAACTAAACAAAGACAGTCTCGGCAGGACCACACGGGAGAGGATTTTAGCCTGACTTAACCCACTGAGAGCAGAGTCTTGTTCAATTTTTATGGGAATTTCAACAAGTAACCAATACAGACGACCTTTCCCTCTCTCTCTTTTTTTAATCCCCTGGGACTGGCTGTCAATCACTGCTCACCCCAGGCCGGAGCCCACTCCCCCACTCTCCTGCCCACTTCTCCTCTCCCGCCCTGCCCGCTGCCCTCCTTGCTTTCCCTGTTCTCCCTCTCCACACAGGCTCTACTCACTTTAAACCCAGATTCCGAGGTTTCGCAGCTGCAGTGAGACTACACTAAAAATTAAAAACAAAAGAACTCAAAAGAAAGAGGCTTATGATTCTTCTTTGAGACCACCTTCGCCCCACCCAGTACATCGGGGCACACGCACAAGTCCCAGAAATTCGGGGATCCGGAAACAGGACACTTGGAGAACGAAAACGGCGGAACCAAAGCACGCCGGCCTCCCGCAGCGACCTTCCCGGAGAGTCTTGCACGACCTTTGGGCAGAGCTTAGGGATGCTGGGGAGGCCATGGATTGGGCCAAAGCCTACCGGGACGCTTTGCTCCTTCCCTTGTCTTCTGGGTCCGGTCCCTTTCTTCTGTCCGTCCCCCCCCACCCCCCCCGCCCTAGTTGGCTACCTCCAGTTGACAGGAGGTAGGGGCTCAGCAGGAGCAGGCTGGGTTCGAGGACGCCTGGTTAGGAGTGCGCCGCCCGCGGGGCCGCGGGCCACCGAGAGACTAGGGCCCAGCGAGGAGACGGGAGGCCCAGCAGGGCAGAGACTGTGGGCCAAGAAGGTCTCCCCCAGCAGACGCACACGCACGCGCGCGCGCGCACACACACACACACAGCACACCCACCGGGGGCCGCGGTCCCACTCCAGACAGGGAGGCCAAGGCCCGCGTGCTCAGGGAGGCCCCGCAGTCCTCGTTAAGTACTGTGAGCCTTTCAAGATGGAGCTAGGGCTTTTATCCCTCACTGATCACATCAAAAAGCTGACGACGGCCTTCGGTCTTAAGGTATGACTTTAGCTCTGGGTCCCGCTGTTTTGAGATCATAGAAGTGGCACCGAGAAGTGCTGTAACGTGATGGGTGAAGGCACCTGTGTGTACAACAAGCACACACCGGAGCGCAAGGACCTATTGCTGCTTTACGAGAGCAGTGCGGCGCGCCGTTGGCGACAATAGATGTTACCGGGCAACAAATGTAGCCCAAGTCAGGGACCACTTAGCTTGGTGGCTCCGTAAGCCCTGGGATGCTGCCAGGCCAAAGCGTCGAGAGCAGGGCGCGAACGCTGCGGGCGGGCGAAAACGGTTTTAACGCACTTGAAAATCGAATCCGGCCCGGCACCAACGTGTGATTTATGGTGCCATAAGGCACGGGTATCTAGGAAAGACGCGGGTTAAGTGGTCTAATCCAGCCCGGTGCGGAAACAGACCCGATCCGGGAGAAGTCTGGGCCCCGGCGCGCTGCGGA
This sequence comes from Leopardus geoffroyi, assembly GCF_018350155.1. Classification (NCBI taxonomy): domain Eukaryota; kingdom Metazoa; phylum Chordata; class Mammalia; order Carnivora; family Felidae; genus Leopardus; species Leopardus geoffroyi. The sequence goes on along the minus strand of NC_059332.1, from coordinate 27,295,860 downwards.
CACCGCGGGCCAGTGGGCCCCGGGGCCAGGAGGCGCCGAGAAAGCAAAAGCAAAAGTCGGCAGTGGGTTGGCGCCCAACGGCCGGGCTCAGGGCCTCGGCAGAGGAGCGGCCCCAGCGGAGAGGACTGAGAGCTGTCTCGGTCCTCTGCCATCCCGGAACTCTGTCAGGGGCTGCCCGCGCTGCCGGACGTCTGGGTCTGCAGCTGAGCGCTTATGGAAGGACATTATCTGCTCCCTGGAGTCGGGCTTCTCTAGAGGAAGCCTGAGACTTTCAGGACCTACGATGACCTGCACTTTCCTTCCAGGCCCTTTGTCTTGCAAAGGGATTGTTTTCTGTCACCTCCTTTTGGGACAAAGAACAATCCCTGCTGTGACCTGCTACTCTGACTGGGCCACTTAGTTGGGAAATAAGACAGGAGGCTTGAAACTAGAAGTGGGAGCGACAGTGGCGTTTCTGGGGCAGGGGACTTGGCCTCTGCAGCTGGGGCTTTGGCATCAAGGTCCAGGACCCCTGCGTTTAAGGACCCCATCAGAGAGCGTGGGCCAAATGGTTCCCGTATTGGTGCTCCCCCTGCGATTAAAGCTGTCGTGACTCCAGGAATAATAGGGGAATTCAGACACTCTACAACTCGGTTGAGAGGAAGATCGTGCTCTTTGCGGGTAACATCAGAACAAAACATAGTGATGGCAGAGTCCTCCTCGGACTCAGTTTGAAACTTTGAGAAACTTCTGGAGATTGGGTTTGCTCTACCAGTTTTGTTACAATAGACAAAAGGACACATCAACCCCTTTCTTACCGTGAATCAAAATAAGGCATGAGTTAAGTTAAAATTTAAAAAGTGATATGTCCCATCCTCAGACTGTTTGTGAAGAGTTTTTCTTTTCTTTCGTCTTTCAGTGGGACTGCCTCGATACCAGCATCACTCTACCCCAGTGTGCGACAGAAAAGATTTTGTCCTCAACTTTAATGGCATTTCTTCTTTCCATCCCTCTGCAAGCGGGCCATATTATCACCATCACCACCACCAGAGCGTCTGCCAGGATATTAAGCCCTGTGTCATGTGAATGGAGGGAAGGAGGCCATGCCAAGGCCGCTCTCGGCTCTCTTCCTCCACAGGGCAGAAGTAACTGAGGTGGACTCCCACAATATGCACGGCGCTAGCTGTAAGTAGCACACCGGTCACTTAGCCAGAATCCCCAGGCCAGCGCTGTTCACGGATACTTGTCTACCATTGGTAGAAGGACAGCCCCTGGTAAAGTAATGCCCCTCATATGAATATGTGCAGGCTCCCAGTGAGGGGGAGAGCCAACTGAGAACTCAACTTCTTAGCAGAGATGGTAAAAAGTTACCACATGAAAAACATAAACATGTAACTCTGGGATCTTCATTACCTTCCGTAATCAGGGTCTGAAAAACGCAAGTTGTGTGTGTGTGTTTTTCTTTGTCTATGAAAATTTTTGTGCTTTTCAAAAAGGCAGTGCTAAGCACAAGACTTCAAGAAAGCCTCATCTTGTTGCCTAGCCAAGTAAGAGAGTTCTGTTTCGCCAAACACTAAGTTTGGATACAGGTGCCAAAGAACATTATTAAGAAAGTATTTAGAAACAATGTGTCTAGTTTAAGAAAGTGGTTTTCAGTATTGTGACAATACAACGTTTTTTTACAAGGTTGTTTTCTACCACCATATTTTAAAGATATTTTTATGATTTTCGTGTATACTCACACTTTGCTTGTATTTTAAAAGAAGGATATATTTGCACTTATGTATACTTTTACAGTTTGCCAAACTATTTTGATGTAAAATTTTTTTCAATAAAATATATATAACAAATAGCTGTTTTAGGGATCTATTTCCTCCACTGGTGTCCTGGGATCACCAGGTTCTCTCCTCTGCCAGCCAGCAATGCAACTCTACACTGTGGGTTTTTTTTTTTTTTTCCAAGTTGTATAATTGACGTGGTGTGGGGTCTGTGCCTTGAGTAACACAGGCCAGGTTCTGATTGTGGGTCTTCTCAGGAGAGAAAGAGAAGAAGGAACTTCTTCTGTTCTTTCTTTCCTTCACCCTAGCTCTTTCTGGCTAAACAAAAACCAGAAGGTAAAAGGAACTTAAGAGAAAACGAGGCAAGATAATGAAAAGCAAGAGTCTGATTTGAGGAAACCAAGTTTCGTGCCCCTTTTGTTCTCTTTCCTGTGGCCAAGGAGAGTTTTGCCTTTTGCTCTTTGCTCTTCCCCACCAGCAGGCAGTGATGGGACAGAGTGGAAAGTCACCATCTAGGGCTGGGCTGAGCCTGGGCTCCTGTGAGCTCAGTGGAGGCAAGAAAGGAGTGGTATCCAAAGAATAGGACCAGCTTCCCCTTTTCAAGTCACAGTTTTGTTGATTACATTTTATTGTGGGTAGTGGTCAGATCCTAAAGTGTCCAGAGGCGGATGGCTGTGGAGAGGTAATGGGCGTTCTGTGAGCATTCGATCTTTTAATTTCTTTGGAGAGTAACAGAAGCAGGTACTCATCCTCAAAAAAAGGTGTCCTGTGACTGCTGTCTGTCCCCACCCCCAATTCAGAGCCTGGCCAACCCTGCTTAGCAGAAGCACTCTCAACCCCCACACATCTCTCCCCTTCCTCCCTTGTCCCCTATGCTCCCCCCTTTCTTTTAACAAGGGATCTCCTTCAGGGATTCCTTCAGAGCCCCTTTCCCTTGCTCCATGTCCCAAGGTTCCCCAATCATGAATGCTATAGGCAGGGCTGGTAAAGCTCTGGATTAAAAAGAGAGAAAATAGGCCAACTAGGCAGCAGGACTTGCTTCTTGTCAGCCCACCCTCCTCTGACCAGTCCTTCAAAGTCATGGGCAGTTTCAGTAACAGTCAATCTGAGCGGTATCAGAGAGGTTCTCAACCCATGATCAAGCTGCGGATTTTCCTTCCCAACTTGGGTCTGGTGTTTTGCTCTTAGTTTTGTTTTTGCTTTTGCTTTCGAAAACTCACCTTTGTTTCTCATGCCCTAAAAGGTCTTTCTCCCAGTCACCAGGTACTTAATACCACTCAGTAGATATCTCACACAGAAGGTTTTTGTATTCCAAGCAAATTTAAGTCCAAAGACAGTCTCATTAGTAAAACATCTTGTTTTCAAAAGTCTTAACTGTCTTCCTAATCCTTAGGTTTCCTTTCTATATTTTCCAAAATTAATCAGTGATTTAAACATGTCTTTTGTGTCTCCATTATCATATTTGCAGTTAAATAGGGCTTTTTTCCCCTTTTTATACTGAACTACACAAGGGCCTGCTATAAATTATGAAGTCAGTTTCAGAGTTTGCTCCGACCACAGTGCTGTGTTTACATTCCTTCCAAGGCAGCCGGCATGGTCGTAATTTATATCCTAAACACTTGAACGTAACTTGTTTATACAGAGAATGACAAGACCTCAAAGACAAAAACGCTGAGTCTCTCCGGGGTGACTGCTTTGGAAAGGCTAGCGCGCCCCCTAGTGGCACAAGGAGACCCAGGCACGCAATTATTCATGGTTGTTTCAAGCTGTGGAAGAACTTGACCCATTTTGTGCTTTTCCACATCCCTATAATGTGGAGATGTTGCTCCTATTTACAGATGGCTAGCAGGGTTAGACTTCCGTTTTCTGATTTCGGTTCATTTCGCTTTTTTTTTTTTTTTAAGCAAGCTCTACGCCTAATTGTGGGGCTTGAACTCATGACCCTGAGATCAAGAGTTGCATGCTGTATCCACTGAGCTAGCTGGGCTGCCCTCATTTCACATCTTTTAAACCCGACATCACATGTAAAAACCTGGAATCAATGTTGCAAACACAGGCACAATGGCAATCTTCACTTGGAGGGGTTGATAGACACAGACTGCTGGGCCCACCCCCCAGGTTCTGACTCAGTCTGTCTGGGGAGGGGCTCAAAAGTTTATACTCCTAATAAGTTCCCAGGTGATAATGATGATGTTGGTCTAGAGACCACACTTTGAAAACCACAGCTCTAGGAAGGTAGTCTCACTTACAGATATTTTATAGGTTCAGATGGGTAGGTATTGAAGCTAGTCCATTCATTGTTAAGCGAAGATCTAAAAGGATTTTTTTAAATAGTTTGTACACCCAAATACCTCTGTGATTGATTACTGGGGAAGTGCAAAGCCTAATTTTGAAAATAGAAACCTGCCCATTTTTATCCAAAGCACTGAGGCCTCTTATTATATTCTAGTAAACTTTGCAAAGAAAAGTCAGGTGGAAACACTAAAGTCTTCCTGCTTCAGTAGAGCAGTAAGTTTAGGTACTTACACACACCAGGACGTTGAAATTCTCCAAATGGAAGGAGGTGGTGATTGGAGCAAGTAGGAAAGGAAATCCTTTATTAGTTATAAAATCTTTTAAGGAACACAGAAAAGGCAAAGAAAGGAAGCTGTGATTTCCATATATAGAAGTAGTGATTCCTAGATACAGATGGGTCAGGCAGAACCATAGGTGGGCAGAGAGAAGAGAGAGACAGAAGGAGAGAGACAGACAGATGGAGGGAGAGGGAGGGAGAAAATAGGGGGGTAAGAAATGGGGTGAGGGAAGAAGGACAGAGAGGGGGGAAAGAAAGAGAGGGAGGGATAGAGGAAGGGAAGGAGATAGACAAGAGAGAGAGAGAGAGATCTGGAAAGGAGGAGTCTCTGAAAAATATTTCATGAATCCCTGTCCCAAAGCTAGCAAAGCAGCTTTGAAGCTAGACTGCCATCCTCAGAGGCAACTATTATCTCTCCAAGTGTGCAATGCCAAGACATTGACTGAAAGGCCCATGTGCTTGTTTTGTTTGGCTTCTGCCTGGATTCTGAGGAAGTAAGTGAATTCTCTAGTTGTGCACGCTCAAGTTTTCTGAACTGCTGCAGCAACTTCTAGAGAATTTAGGGTAATAATCTTGATTTACATTTTAGAAAGTAGAAATCTGATTTCAGGGAAAATTTTTCAGGTGCACAGTATATATATGCCACTGTATGGAATTAAATGGAATCAGCACCTCCTTCCTAAAGGAAAAACTGTCTTGTGGATTCATATATACCTAATTACTGTTCATAATGGGGATTAATTCAAAACAGGCACCAACTTATTTAGAATGGAAATATATTTTAATATATTTTATCAGAACGGAAATATATTTTACCAAACCTGCCTCTATGAAACACTATCTGAGAAAGGAAAAACACCACAGATGTAGACATTGGGCCAGAAAGGGCCACGGCACATGGGTGTCAAGATCATTTGGGAAAAAATGAAAGTCCTGGAAGTGCTTTTGGAGTTCAGGGTGCCCTGAGTCCACAGAAATCCAACCGGTAAATATTCAGCTCTCCAGTTCCTGGGGGACTTGTCCAGCCCAGTGTCGATTCACCAGTCCACTTGGCATAGTGTGTGCAGGAAAGAGAGAGAGGTCTGAGAGCAGTGTGGAGGCTATGTCCTCAACAACATCCCCCCCATCCCCCAAATAGAACACATCTTATTTTCCCAGCTTGGGAGTTGCTGTCTTACAGATAGAAAGAGACCCAGGGAGCCTCGGCCAGAGCCAGTCGGTGGCTTGCCCCCAGACTGTACCATGCCACCTCCAAGAACTGGCAGAGCACCTTCAGCATCACAAACTGCTTTGAATTAGATAGGGTTTGGCCCCAGAGTAGGTAGAGGAAAACCTCCTCCCCCTCCCTCTCCTGGTGATCACGGGGGTTGCTTTTCGTGTGCCACTACCTGAACGCAATCCCTCATCTACAGGGAAAATAATTAATCCCCCATCACTGGATGCTCTCGCTGTTGTCATTTGGACTTTATCTAGGACATTTCATTCCCATTTCTTAAGCACTTCTCCACGGTGCCCCTCTCATGGCCCATGAGGCTGTCTTTGTCATCTTTGCTTTGTTTTTTATTATAGAGGAGATGGAGGCAAGGCCCAGGAACAGCATCTGGCAGTGGGTAATGAGGCAGCTGGTGTGCATCCCCTTCTCTGGGGGGGCATTTCAGTGTGCAGAGCCTATGCTCTGCTCTATCTACATGAACTCATGTCATCCAGGCTCCCCTTAATCTGTTCACCTCAGCACTAAGCAGACTGAGGCATCAGTAAATCATGAGTGGATGAGCCACAGGATGATGTATGCCAATGGCTAGTCTTCAAGATGAAGGAGAGAAGCTGCTATTAGGAAAGAATCACTTTAATGGATTGAAATACTAGTTACTAGGTAACTAGGCCAGTACTTAGTGTCTGAATAGGGATTCCCAAGATATCAAATCAGCTGACATGCTCCCATGTTGGGGGTTCAGCAATTACTTGAGGAAGCATTTGTACACTCCACAGTGGGTCACAGCCCAAGTGCCTGGTAGAGGGACACAGAGAGCTTTGAAAGCCACTCATGGCCATTCCATCACCCACCCAGCCAGCTGAGTTGGCTCCTAGGGAGGCGGACCTGAGCCCCAGTGTTCTTAAAAGTTCCCCATGGTGCTTTTACTCTTCTGGCCAAGATTGACAACCACAATTGAAGATTACCTTGTTTACATATTACAGAAATCCGTTGTGGAAGGTGTTATCAACACAATCTTGTTGGTTTGCAGATGAGAAAAGGCCAGCCCAGCCATTTAGCTGGTGCCTACACTAGCTCCTCTGTCTATAAAGCGTGTGTCCTACAGCTTTGGCAAATCAGATGCCCCAACTTGTCCCACACAGTCACATAGAATCTCTGGGTGGGACTGAAGTGTCAGGAGCCTTGAAAACTCCCCAGGTGAAGCCCTACTCTATCTTCCTGCACACTGGGCTGAATGGCAGGTCTGGCCTCAGACTCTTCCTTTGTGTTCAGGGAAGACCTACAGGGAAGGAAAGCACAGGCCAGCACAGCCATGAGGTGTAACTTCACAGTAATCACTTACTAAGGTTCTTTTCCAGAAGAAAAGTTGAGTTGGGGGAAGGCATACAGTGTGAGGGCATGGGCAATGAGTTGGGAAGGAGACACGTGAAAGGACAAGCAAGGAATGTTAGAGCCCTCACCCCTCTCTCAGGGCTACTGGAACTGGCCAACTGGGGCTGTGCAGAATCACAGCATCACTCAGCATGTCACTGCAATTAGGACATCTAGGTGATAAAACAGGGTTTCACCTGCTCAGGGCTTCCTACAGGGCAGTTGTCAATATTGCAATTGGATGGTGATAGTGAAGGTAATGATGTGCAGTCCCTAGCCCCTGTGCACTAAGACTAGTAGTCCAGCCATAGTGTCAGATAGGAGATACCCCTCTCTGTGACTGGGGACAAGGCCAAGTGCATCAGAGCTATTGCTTAAAGAAAACACACATGGGCAGACATGCACACAAACACAGGGGACACAGGCACACAGACACATGAACACAGACACACAGTCTTCTATTCAGTTGTGATTTAACTCCAAGTAAGGAAAGGTTGACATTTTATCACACCTGCCATCTTTCCAAGTCTCCGAGTTGACTACAACTATGTAATATTCACCTTCTGAGGTTTCTTTTTGCTAATGGTAGGACTTTCTCCTCCTTTAATTCCAGAAGTGTAAAGAACAGGCTGTGTTAAATTAAATGGTGACTTTTGTTTTCAAAGACCAAACTGAGCCTCACCCCAGTCATAAACAAGGTTCGAACCAGGCATAGTACAATGTTGTCCAAGATATGCACAGTGCTTCCTGGAGCAGCAGCACAACAACATATAGTTATTTATGGCATGGTGCTTGAAGGGTGCTTTAGTTTTTCCTCCAAGTGGTGAGGTCCCAGTGGGCTCTGATTCTGTCAGCCTCTGAACACTGGATGTATCCTTACAATGATAAGAACTGGGGTGGTGAGCAAGAGAGATACCCTCTTCCTTTTGGATGGTCTCTTCTTTACAGGCAAGTCTCAAGTCTCCAGAGGAACCAGACAGGTGACCAGCAGGAAGTCCTCAACTAGATGTGAATCAATCAATGAATGTCTGAGCCAGGAACACATGAAAGATGGCACACCAGCTTTGGGTCTTCACTAGCAGAGATATAGACAAATGAATGCCCATGAACAGTCCACTCCAAGCTGTAGGGGCAAAACCCTGTTCTTTATCATGACCTGAAAACATCTCCCACAGAGAGTACATACGCTAAAGAAAATGTCTTTCCAAACAGCGTACCCTGTTCACTGAGCATAGGGGTATATGAAGAGCAGAGATGTCAGCGGCAGGCAGAGCTGAGTTCTCCAAAATCTTAACCCTGCCACTTACTGTATTATTTCAGTTTGTGGTGGCTCAGTTTCCTAAACTGGGCAAGGTAGGTACTGATACCAACCTTAAATATTGATGGGATGATTAAAAGGCTACAAAGCAATTAGTTCCTGGCATAATGTAGGTGGTGAAGATATAGTTCCTCAGTCTTCTACAAGCATAGGAGCAGGGCATGGGAAAGCTGCAAAAGGCCTGATGTCACTTTATGTATAAACCGTGTCCCAACTAAGTCCTAAATGGAGAAGAAATGTTGCTGTTATCAGTGTATGCAGACGGAGGAATTGAGCACAGGATAGTTTTAAGTATTATAAGTATAATTTTACTAAGGCTACCATAACAAAGTACCACAAATTGAGTGAATTAAGCAATAGGAGGTTGTTGTTTTTTTTTTCTCTCTGTCTCAGAAGCCAAAAGTCCAAAATCAAGGTGTGAGCAGGGTTGGGTTCTTCTGAAGCCTCTCTCCTTGGCTTGTAGATGACCATCTCTGCCCTGTGTCTTCATGTCATCTTCCTTGTGTGTCTGTCTCTGTACCCAAAACTCCCTTTTATGAGGACACCAGTCATTTTGGATTGGCACCCACCCTAATGACCTCACTTTAACTTGACTACCTCTGTAAAGACCCTATCTCCAAATAAGGTCACTAGGAGTTAGGACTCTAACATGTCTTTTTTTGGGGAACACAATTTTCAGCCCATAATAAATATAAACCAAGCTCACAGCTGAACACAAATACACTTGACTTATTAAGGTCCCAAACCCAGGGCCTTCTCCACTGCCCAAGATAACTTAGAATAAGCAAGCTCTCTGAAGAATGCTCATGATAGCTGGGCCATTGAAGCAGGCCTTCTTCTCTCCATCTACTGCCTTGAGTGTTGAGTGTCCCGGAAGCTAGATTTTGTTTCCCTCAGCTAGAAAATACTCGATAGCCAGCATGTAAGAGAGCCTTAGCCCCTGGCTAGTCTGCATTTTCTTGGGCAAAGCCTCCAAAGTGCTCAGAAATGGGCCCTACAAAGATCACACCTCCCAAAAGAGAAAGAAGACCAGGAAAAAAGATTTTTTCCCTTTTTTAACTGGAGAAGAGGTAGTATTATGAACACAGTATTATGATCATTCAGTGTTAGGAGAAGCAGCTCTGCTGGGTTACTGGATACTCAGATTCTCTGCTGACCAGCATGTATAATCTATCTATCAATCTTTAAAGTAGTCTTACAGGGTTTGCATTACTAAACCCATTTCCTAGATGAGCAAACTCATTCACCAGCACAGAGCTAGTAACTAGGAGGGCTGAAACCCCAACCGAACCCATCTGCCTGCACACATCTGAATTGGGCATTAGGGAAAGGAAGGAATGACAGCTGCAGTTGGGGAGGCTTTGCTTAAGGAAAGGCATGTCCAGTATTCCAGGGTGTCCACAATGCCCACCATAGCAATGCATGAGATGTCAGGATATTTGTCCAAGAAGCTCATAAGTTGCACAAGGCACAGCCCACACTATAGCAGACATCCCCATCCTCATCCCACATGAAGGAACAGACCCCTGATGAGGCCAGGCAAAGGCAGTGGGGCTTCCAGGACTCCTACCCTTTTTCCTAAGGGCCCAGGTGAGAACCATCTGCACAGCCCCCAGACCTCACACCATTGGTGGTTGCATGGTTCTCTGGGATCCCACAGTGAGCAGCCTGATCTGCCCTCAGGCCAACTTCCCATCCTGGGTATAAGCTGGTTCTGCCCAAGAAAAAGCAACACTCCTAGTCCTGTTAAGAGGTGAGTTGGAAGGTGTGTGCCAGTCTGAAAAGAGACTTCAGGAAAGCATGGAGAAGAGGAGAGCCAGCTCTCAACATCTAGGATGACTCTGACCCAGACTGACTCTGACATAAGGATCCAAACTCTATTCCCACGAGATCATTGCCACCAACCTGTCCTCCAGTGAACTAAAAGTCCCCTGCAGGCTTGGGGGACACAAGATCTGTCCTCAGAGGGAGCCTGGGGAGCAGGAGGGAAGCTCAGCACTTGCTGGGATTGCAGTTTCCCCATCCTCCCCTCTCCTGATGGCTCTTTGTTTCTCAGACCATAGCGGAGGCTGAGTCACTGAGGGATTTTAATTTGGAAAACAAGATTACAAAAGAAAGAAAGAAACCATGATTCTATTAACAATTATATGCAGAACAAGACCAAAGTTACAACTTTCATTTTTTTCCCTCCAAATTTGGTGCTGACTTTAGATGAAGCTTTCCAGAATTTCAAAGCAGGCTCTATTCTCATGGAACAAGAGTCAACTACAAGAGAAACAGAAGGTTTGGTTCTAAGACTTTTATTTCCTTTAACATCAAGGCCCTGATGAAAATGTGAAACCTGATTTAACTGTTGGGGACAGGACAGAGCTTGAAGACGCTTTTTAGAAGGAACCAGGGCACAGGGATATTGTAAGAAAAAGGTATAGAAAGCCTGAAAGCAAATGTAGGGAGAAAAGAACTGATAGGCATGTTCAAATTCTCAAGGCCACCCCAGCTTGTTATTTTGGACCCTGGAGGAAGGGTGGGAGATTGGGACCCTCATCCAACTGACTTGAAGACCACCCTGCATTCTTGCCTTTGCAGTTTTTAAAAGCAGCCCCTGCATCTCAGGGCAGAAGCCCAGCGCGGGGTGGGCGGCAAGCTTTGTTGTCCTGTCTTCCTGCCAGTCCTCTTCCTAGCTGAGCCCCGGAGCTGCCTCTGTCACTGCCTTGTTTGATATTTTCAAATCCGGCCTGAGGCAGATGATGGGGCCACAGGAGGAGAATCCTTCAGGGTGTCTTGTTTGGTTTGGAAATATTTAAATGTCTGCTGCATTTCCTCGGAGAGGGGAAACGTCAGGGCCTGTGGGAGAGCCCTGCACTCTGGCCGCAGCCCTGCAGGGACCCCAGCTCCTCTGCCCCTGACCTGGGACTGAATCCCGGGAGCCCCCTCCCTCCACTCCCATTCGGAGCACCATGAGAAACTCAAGACAGTCCAGACATTCCCCACAACCTGTTTACAGTCAAGTGACTCAGTCCGTCACTCTTTTAAAGCCAATGTAGCAATTGTCCATGATTACAGAAACGTTCTCGGCTCCTGGAAAAATCGCCAACACATTATTAACCTCCGCAATGAGACACATGTTTTCCATAGATTTAACTGCTAGTGGCCACCACAGATGAACATAGCCTTTTAGAATGAAAAGCGTGTAATTAAGACATAATCTATTCTGCTTTGTAATATATGAAGCAGTAAATGGCTACAAAGATTGATTGAATTCTTCAGCTTCCCTTTGGCACGTAAGCACCTTCAAAGCTCTTGGCACCCTGTGTGCTCTAAAGGCAGCAGTGATTGTCACTACTTCACAGCCTATGGGGAGTGTGGACTTAACAGCAAAATGCCTGCCTCTTACTGGGATTCTGGGACCATAATAGTGCTCGATCTGTGATTTACACTAATGCCCATCTTTGGAACACAGCTAGATTGACAGAAGAACGTGGGAAAGCAGGATATGATACTGATTAACTGATATGGAGTGGGCTTTGCTCAGTCAAAATATTGATGGAGGCAAGGACTTGTGGTAAAAGGAGATTTGATTGTATAAACACACAGCTCACCATTGAAGCTTCCTGCACCAGGCGCATTGCCTGCCTTTCAGGGATAAAAAGCACAGCATGGTTTTTTTCATGTTGTCAGGAGTTTTCTGAGGTCTGTCTTTGACAGGTTAGAAAACTGAACACTTTTTACTTTGTACCACTCCACATGAGGGAAAATCCAATCATTTTATGTTGCTCTGTGCAGAGTCAACATGGCCTGAGGCTGATCGTCCAAGTATATGGATCTGCCCCTCATGGGCAATTTAGAGTCTGCACGAAGGTTCTTGCCAGAGAATCAAACCTTAATCTCTGCTGTTCAAGTCTTATCAAAAGCTAGATTTTTAAGAAATAACATTCATGAGAGATTACCCAAAGATATGCAGTCCATCTTTTCCACATTCCATCCTAAGTGCACCAGCCCAGCAGAGAACCAAGGATTTAGGAAAGAACTTCTGACTCACGTAGAGTTGCCCTGGTGAGTGGCACTTGGGTGTTAGGCTGAAGCCCACGATGAGGGACGTTAGAACAAACAGCTATTTCATTTTCTCTAATGTATTTACTGGGAAGGTTGTTAAGGGCACTTTCTGTTCCTTCTGGGCATCCTGTAAACACCCATTTGCTTCTAATCTATGAACTTCAAATCACATAAGTGATCACATCTCATTCTTAGCTCTGGTCACAAAAAACTTTCTGAACTCGACCCCCACTCTCTCACCACCACCACCACCCCCCCCACCCCGGCTCCCGCCAATGACTCTAGAACTCTCCTTGGTATGCCTCTTGCATGCTGGCCCTACGTGCCTTCCCTCACCCCCGACTTCCTCTCTTCTGTTAAATATATCTCTGCAAGCCGCCTAAACCTTTCTCTCTTTTTCTCCCTCCGTATCTTGGAATGCATTGGCTTCACTTTTTAGTGTTTTTATTTGTTATTTTATGTTCTAAATTTTATTCTATTCTTTAATGACCAAACACATCATAGACATTCAATAGGCCACTAGCTAGAAACAGAAAACTAAACCTCCCTCTTTTCACTGCCCCTGCATGGCAGAGGTCTTCCATCTCTGTGTGTCTCAGAGATAGTCTACACATATACAAGCATATATATGTGAATGAACTTAACATCCTCATAATAATTTCAATATGTACTGAAACTAAGAATTTTTCCAACTTCCCAGTTGGTTATCTCCTTTATATTCTTATGCACTTACTGGTAAGACCTTAGAGGTCTTGCTGAAAAAAGCTGTGAATCTCCTTAAACACACACACATGCACTCACAAACCACTTTTTTAGTGTGTAGAAATGAGTAAAAGTTTTTCTGCCTGAACTGTTACCCAAGCAAGATTCAAAATCTAGAAAGAGAAGAGAGGAGCAGGAAGCCAAGGAATTCCAACCGCTGGTGTAACCTACTGCAGGTGAAGGCAGATCACAAAAGTGCTTCCACCTCTGAAAGTTTAGTGAGGTTTCCAGAACTAACAGAGGAAGTACAAGGACATTTGCAGCCTGCTGTGTCCCCTTGGGATGCTGGCTCCCATCCTCAGGGACCAGACCAGAATAGTGCAGCAATCTGTGTAGCCGCTTGTGTCCATGTGGTCCAAGGGGAATGCACTATGGGAGGGAAACCTCAAGTCATCGGTTTTGGAACTTCAAACACGATCTTGTGGCTTTGGGTTTTCTTACAAGAATCAGAAAAGTAAATACACTTTGTTTATATGTAGATGCAGAAACCCTCGAACTGCATTATAAAATGGCAATCTCAGGAGGGTGTGGGGAGTGTAACAACAAGCCCCCTCTCTGTGCCCAGCAGCTGCTGGGAGGAGCTCTGAGTCATCACAGTTACCTTTCAGGTGAGCCGGGACAACATTCCTCACTCTACCCTCTTAGAAAATAACAAACAAATCTACCCAGGACTGAGGAGAGAAAAGCTCTCCAGGGTGGACCAAGTAGCCAAGGTCCCAGGCAAGTTGACTGCCTCCAAGTGGAGACAAGATGCTGTTGTTCTAACTGTTGTGCTTTAGAGAAAACAGACGTTCCTGTGCAGTTGCTGACTGGGGGGTGTGTAAGGGGCAGTATGAAAAGAGCCAACCTGGGTGGCTCAGTCGGTTGAGTGACCAACTTTGGCTCAGGTCATGGTCTCATGGTTCGTGAGTTTGAGCCCCACATAGGGCTCTCTGCTGTCAGCACAGAGCCCACTTTGGATCCCCTGTCCCCCGCTCTCTGCTCCTTCCCCACCCTTTCCTGCTCTCCTCTCAAAATAAATAAACTTAAAAAAAAGAGCCCTAGTACCTATAATATAGCAGTCAGTTTATATTTATTACCCCATTTAGTCCCCAGTTAGCCTTATGAAACAGACCTCTTGTTATTTTAATAAAAGGACATGAGGTTAACACTGATGAAGTGACCCATCTGAGGTCATACAACAAGATATTAGAGGGACAGAAGAGGAAACCTGGCTCTGTGCTTTGGGTTTGAAAGTTGCCCATTGCCCTTTGGCATCCAGCAAAGGGACACACTTTTCCCGACTTAGAAGTCCCTTGTGAGATCTTTGAAGACAAAACTCTGAACCCTTCTGGCAAAATCCAAAGATTTCAGAAGGTCTACAGCAGTGGTACAATTTGGGGACCCAGAGGACAGTTGACCATCTTTGAAGATAGTTTTCATTGTCACAGTGCGGGGGAGGGTATTTGCTAATGTTGTCTAGTGAGTAGAGGCCAGGGATGCTTCAAAACATCCTGTGTACTCAGGACTTCACCACAACAAGGAATCGTTTGCCTCAACATATCATACAGATTGACAGAAGCTGAGAAACACTGGTCTATTGGTATAAAAAAGTCAATCAAACCTTAAAACTGATTCAACACTTTTTAAGAAGTGTTACAGATCTTTGTTGTTGTTGTTGTTGTTGTTTATTTATTTATTTGGACAGAGAAAGCGAGGTGCAGAGATTGGAAGAGAGAGAATACCAAAGAGGGTCTGCGCTGTCAGTGCAGAGCCTCTGTGGGAGCTTAATCTCACGAACCATGAGATCATGACCTGAGCTGAAATCAAGGGTCAGAGGCTCAACCGACTGAGTGACCCAGGCACCCTGGAAGAGTTATAGATCTTTAAGGAGAGCATGCTTTTTTGTAGCCACATTGTATCCTCCTAATTAAATGTTCTGTGTGTTTGGGCTATTGATGTTAGTTCCTATCACTGAAGATCTCATTGCCCAAACAAGTGTCTTCTCAATAAAATTACCTAAAGAAACATTCCTTGTTTTGCTACAAATTTATACAATACATGAATGTGAGGCTTCACATGAATATGGATGCCAACAGGGAAGGATCCACGCTATATAGCAGGAGAAAGGATGGGATACTTCAGCAAAACCACAGGGCACTTTTTAAAAGTATAATTGACATGCAATTTTTTATTACTTTCAAGTGTATAACATAATGCTTTTATATTTACATTACCTTATGAAATGATCACCATTATAAGTCTAGTTACCATCTGTCACTGTAAAAAAAGTTTTACAGTATTATTGACTATATTCCCTATGCTATACTTTACATCCCCATATCTTTTATACATCCTCATATATTTTATAGCTGGAAGATTGTATAGCTTAATCCCTTTCACTTATTTTGCCCATCTTCCACCCCCGACTCTAGCAACCACCACTTTGTTTTTTGTATTTGAGTCTGTTTCTGTTTGGAGATTTTTGTTCATTCATTTTGCTTTTT
Organism: Leopardus geoffroyi; assembly: GCF_018350155.1. Lineage (NCBI taxonomy): Eukaryota > Metazoa > Chordata > Mammalia > Carnivora > Felidae > Leopardus > Leopardus geoffroyi. Next base: position 27,280,328 of record NC_059332.1, on the reverse strand, counting down.
AGATTCCACATATAAGTGAAATCATATGGTATTTTTCTTTCTCTGTCAGACTTATTTCACCTTTATGCAAAATTTCATTATTTTTATGGCTAAGTAATATTCCTCTGTGTGTGTGTGTATGTGTGTGCATGTGTTTAGCGCATCTTCTTTATCCCTTCATCTATAGATGAACACTTAAGTTGTTTCCATATCTTGGCTATTGTAAATAATGCTGCAATGAACATAGAGGTGCATATGTCTTTTCAAATTAATGTTTTCATTTTCTTTGGATAAATACCCAGTAGTGGAATTTCTGGATCATATGGTAGTTCTATTTTTAATTTTTTAAGGAAAATCCATACCATTTTCCATAGTGGCTGCACCAGTTTACATTCCCACCAACAGTGTCTGAGGGTTCCCTTTTCACCACATCCTTACCAGCGTTTGTTATTTTTGTCTTTTTGATAATAGCCATTCTGACAGGTGTGAGGTGATATCTCATTATGGTTTTCATTTGGGCCTCTCTCATTTGAGTTTTTAAATAATGAGTCATATGAGTTTTCAACAGATTTTTAATGTTAATCCTTTATCAGATATATTATTTGCAAATATATTCTATCCTTCAGTAGGTTGCCTTTTTGTTTTCTTCATAATTTCCTTCATTGTTCAGAAGCTTTTTAGTCAGAGCACTTCTTGTGCATGAAGCATAGTGACTTTGAACATATAAAAACCTCAAATAATAGCAATTTTTAGGGACTCTTGATGAAATGATTCTCCCAGAGTTCCCTGAGTTTATCATGGATTTTAACATCATTTCGATGGCAGCTAGTTTATCGTCATTTCACATGATTTCACATCTATCTCAGACACAGATGCAGCTCTGGCAAAACAAACCCACAGAGGACTCAAATGGAGTCCAGCATAGTGACGGCTCATCCTCCCCCAGATGAAAAAGGAGATGTTTGTAACGTGGCTGCTTCCCCGCCTCTTCACTCCAGGGCATTCCTACATCTGGCAATACTAGAAACCACAAGTCAAACACAGAATAACTCAACTAGCTAACAAAGAGATGATCAAGAAAGCCTTTGGCAATCTAAATTGCTATCATTTCGTTTCTCTTCCTACTTTTCCGTTTTAAAGTTTTTACTAATTCTGGAAGCACCATTTGACTAAGAAGAATGTACACAGATTAATTCTTAAACCAGTAACCTAAGTTCCTCAAAAGCTATTGTTTTTCATTCATTGCTGTAACAAAAAAAAATGAAACATTATTAACATTTGAAAAAAGAAAACAAATAATCTATAATCCCACATTTCCAGAAATGTAAACAATAGACACAGAGGGAGTGAGGAGGGCAGAAATGGACCCACAAACTGCAGCAGGCATGACCTTTGAAAAGCCATACTCAGCTGGAGCCAGTTGTGGAGAGACAAGGTATGTTGGTTTTCCACAAACCCAGATTATTATGTAAAATATCTCAAATTTTAAATATTAACTCGTATGTTTTAAGCACTGTGCCAGTTAAGCAAAACACATCTGCAGGTTAAAATTCAAGTAACAGGTTACCAGTTTGAAAGCTTTGGTACATAATTTTGCATCTAAACAAAGGTGAACAGAAGAAACTCCATGTGAGTTTTTTGTACATTTTGCAATTGTAATAATTAGAACACATTTGAAAGAATATTCTCCATAATATTAAAGGGGCATAGGCCTCTGAACTTGAGAAAATATTGAAATATTAATGAAGCAAAAGAAGGATGTTGGTGAAAGTCCTTATTTTTACCAGTAAAACATGTCTTGGTCCACCACGTTTGCACGCATATAAATTAGAACTCATCTTTACTGAGAGAAATCTACCAGTAATATAAGTGTGTATCAATTGAGGATGAAACAGGGAAGATTCTTGGACAAGCATTGAAGTCACTATAACACCCTAGGGCCAGGGTTCCTGGTGCCAACACATGTGGAAGGAATATTTCTGAAGGATTATTAAATTATTAAGAATATGAAAAGTTCATTTTCAATGCTGAATCCAAATGAATTAATTTGTAGTCCACATCATAAGTGGATGTAACTGTGGAGTATTGCACACGCACTTCTGTAAAGAGATTTCCATCTTTACAGTAAGGGGGAAAAGATTGGCCACTTCAAGCACCCACAATAGAGGGTATCCACCATCACCTGGAAATATGAGTTTATTTATTCATAAGTTGAGTTCACTCAAGTGCTAATGTTTGTTTACTGATTACTCTTTCAGCATCCTAGACCCCGGGAATATAGAGATAAACAAAATTGTCGTAGTCCTTGCCCTCATAAAGCACATGGCCTGGTAAAGGAGACATATAACAAACACAAGTATTTAAATGCCCATAGAATTGTAAAGAAGTAGTAATGCCGTGCGTTCTGCCTTGTGTAAGCAATCTGAAAATCAATGGGGGAAAAATGACAACCAACTATTGGGGCTGTGATTTGTACCTGACCCACAACCCAGAATTCTTGCCTGAAGCTATTAAAAGCATAACAGTTCTTTAGGGGGGAAACCTTGAAAGTATGAAGGTGAAAAGTGTTATTTGAATTACTTAGATGCTGTCATTAAAATTATACCATTATACCTTTGAAACAAGTAACTCACTACCGTGTGAGACAGAACTAGGATACCCTAATCAGACACTATCAGGGATGATTATTATTCATAGCAATAACTTGCACATTGAGGGTGAGGAGGCAGAGTCACTCTTGCTGCTGGCTCTAATAAACCCAAATGTAGACTGGCATTTTACTGCTATTCCCTGAAGGAGACCATCCCCCACCCCTAGACTCACTCTAGGATGAGGAAACCTTGATCCACCCCCCAGACGATTTATTAAGTATTTGTTCTTCTGAGGCAATTTCCTCTTGAGCTTATGACCCACCATCACCAAAAATGATTTGCTATTGAAGACATACAGACAACCAACCCTTGACTATAAAACAGGAGTTTCACCAAATAAAGATTTATTTTTGTTTCCTGCTGTGCAGGCTTTGAGTAAGGATTGCCCATGAGGTGTTACAGAGTGTGAGACCAGCAAAGTGCCCTAAGGCTAACTCCAGGCGTGAGAAGGACTAAAATTCAAAGTTCTTTCTACAATTCCCTTCCATCTATTTTATGAATGGAGGTGAGAATCAGGCTGTGTGGTTTTCACAGGCAACAGTGAACTTAAATAAGAATCTAGCTATGCTTCCTCCCTCAGCTGTTTGATTGCCAATCACAATAGGGTTCTAGCCAGGCGGCCAGAAAACATGCAAATTACCACTTCTTGGTGCTCCTTCTCAAGACCCACAGCCCAGCTGGTGGAACAGGAAGACTGAGCATAAAACACTGACAGTTGCCTTCAGTGATTCACATGCACATATCTACAGTGTGTAAGTTCTTTCCATGAAGCTGCATGGAGGCTGTGTTTTCAGTGGGAAAACCAAAGACTCGACTGTCCTTATTCCCTCATCAGTACAATGTTTGTAAAACATGCTTTGTGAAGATTAAATAAGATCATTCGAGTCAAATGTTTCAAATATATCCTGCCACATAGTAAATGCTAAATAAGTTTAGCAATGATTATGGTTTCCTGCTCATCTTTCACTGGCCACTCATTTAACATTTCTGGGCCTCTCCTCCTCAAAAGCAGAAATTGGGCAAGGTGATATTTAAATTTCTTCCTGGCTTTAAAACTCAGTATCAGAGGGGCACCTGGGTGGCTCAGTCGGTTAAAAGTCTGACTTCGGCTCAGGTCATGATCTCGTGGTTTGTGAGCTCCAGCCCCGTGTAGGGCTCTGTGCTGACAGCTCAGAGCCTGGAGCCTGCTTCGGATTCTATGTCTCCCTTTCTCTCTGCCCTTCCCCCACTCACACTGTCTCTCTCTTCTTCAAAAATAAATAAACATTAAAAAAATTTAAAAAACCTCAATATCAGATACTGAGAACAAACTGAGGGTTGATGGGGGGTGGGGGAGAGGGGAAAGTGGGTGATGGGCATTGAGGAGGGCACTTGTTGGGATGAGCCCTGGGTGTTGTATGGAAACTAATTTGGCAATAAGTTATATTTAAAAAAATAAAACTCAACATCAGAAAACAAGAGCCTATTTCAATGGCTTTAAGAACAGAAATCTCTTTAAATCCCAAGAAAGTATCTCAAGTTCCAGAATAAAATGGGGGAGTATGGTTCAAACAACCTCATGCAAATGCCAAGATTTGTTAAAATCCCAGGCTTATGTGGAGTCATAAAGGACCTTGGCCCATACCGGTGATAAAAAGTGTCTACCAGGCAAGAAAAAAATGAACAATTCGCAAGTTGTCACATTTATATAGATAATAATTTTTGTCTCCATAGTAGCTACTATTCTCTAACATTTATATGTGCTAGATCCAATAGTAGGTGTTTCATATACATATTCGTTCATCTTTCCATTGGTCCCATCAGGTAGATTTTATAGGTAAGGAAACAAGCTTCAGAATGGGCAAGTAACTTGCCTCAGGACACAGAGCTATTATCTCCATTCTCAGTGGTGCAGCCTGGAATTGCACCCAAGTCTATGAGGCTTTGAAGCCCACTCTCTTTTCACCATGTTATAGTGCCTCACATATTTGTTGAATGTTTTTACAGGAGGAACTTTCATTAATGCGCATGAAACAACAATAATCCGGCCACTTTCATCAGTTGGCCTCAGGGAGTGCATGTGGGTGAGGGGATGCTCAGGAATGGCATGGCCTCCACGTTCTCATTGGCCAGGTCAGAGAGGCAGCCAGGATCTGCAGGGACACGCAGTTTTGGGGGTCCATTGCTGTAAACAGGAAGGCCGTTGATGCTGACTATACAGTGAAGAAAAGCCACTCTCAAATTTCTACCCCATGTGGCTTCTCATGGTTGGAAAAAACCAAGCCTGCCAATATCATCCACCACCAAAGAGAAAGGAGCCCTGAGGCCTTGGAAGATGGACCACCCGTGAGAAGTCTAATCAGGATCAGGCTTCCCAGCACTGAGGAGGACGGGGTGCATCGCGATGAGAAAGTCACCACCGTGAAATGCCTTCCAAACCTCCCCTCTACGCAAAGCCCAAGTCAACCACTAGAGCAGGGAGAGGGCTGTCTGAAGGCATTCTACCCAGGTCTTACCTCGGCTGCACTCAGGAAACCTCATCCAAGGCACAAAGGATGGTGTCTTCACTCAAAATCCAGCTTTCCTTCTCAAACACTCAGCTTCCAGCTCTGCACCACCATTACTCATTCTCCCAGTCCAAAGTCATCATTTGGCTTTTCTACAAACACCTAAATGATCATTACAGAGCACCAAGTCTAGCTGATACTGCTTCCACCCAGGGGCAGATGTTAGCTGCTGGTTTTTATAGATGAGTTAAGTGAGGCTCAGAGAAGTTGATGATCTGTGCTTGGCCACAGAGCAAGTCTGTGGTAGAATTAGGCTTCCAGGCCATGTCCTGCTGCTGTGTCATCAAGGGAGAACAGATATAAACACATGAAAAGCTAAATGATAAAAAAAAAAATTTTAAGAAAAAAAAAAAAGAAAATCCAAAAGCAAAGCTATGCTGGAGGCTTGACCTAGTGCCTCTCTGAAATGTCTGTAAGGCTAAGTAAGAATCCAGTACCAGATGGGATTTGGGGACTGGAGTTGCAGCAGGGCCATTTGAAGGGTTTGCTTTTCAGAAAAGGGATCGTCATCTTGTTCATTGTTCTTTCTTATCCCTGTCAGCCCTAAGGACAGCCTTCTAGGGCTTCTTCCAATATCACCTACCCTGTCTATTCCCCACAATGGTCTCTGATGTTCAAGGATCCAGCACCTCTGCCTTCTTTGGGGGCCTCCACAGTTTCACTCTCCATATCCTTGTGCTGTCTACATCATTATTGTCACTTCTCATTCTTTGCTCACCAGTCACCTCTCTTTCCTCATGTTCATCTCCACCTCCATCCTTGCATGGATAGTTCCTCTTGGATATTTCCTTCATCAGACCCAAGTGTCCATGTGGCAGTTAAGTTTCATTTTCTATGTGTCGTGCATCACACAGGTTAGCATGTGAATGCTCCCTACTTATTTCTCCCATGTCACTTTGGTCTCAGCTAGCCTGGTTAGCAAGTTGATTGCAGAGAACTTATCTTACATTTTAAAGATGCTCCCCTACAGCACTAGGTGCCTAGTAACTACTCAGGCCATTATGTCAAACTACTTTAAGCCAATTTCTACCAAATTCTCTCCCCACACAACACTTGTGAGCAAGCCTCTTTGAGTTTGCTATAAGCTTGGTGAGGTTCCCACTGTCTGCCCTTTAGGACACTGAGTAAACACTCTATATGGAAGGTGTACTTTGAGACCAAGATGACAGCACCCTGACTGCAGGTCAGCCCACTTTCTGGTGTGATCAAGAAACAGAACCCTCCAGGGGCGCCTGGGTGAGGCAGTCGGTTGAGCGTCCGACTTCAGCCAGGTCACGATCTCGCGGTCTGTGAGTTCGAGCCCCGCGTCGGGCTCTGGGCTGATGGCTCAGAGCCTGGAGCCTGTTTCCGATTCTGTGTCTCCCTCTCTCTCTGCCCCTCCCCCGTTCATGCTCTGTCTCTCTCTGTCCCAAAAATAAATAAACGTTAAAAGCTATTTAAAAAAAAAAAAAAAAAAAGAAAGAAACAGAACCCTCCATAAGTGTGGGGGCATGGGGACACAGAGCCACCCAGAGGCTACAACAAAGGTGCTCCCTCGAAGTGTCAACCTCTGGGTTCACCTTATACTCACAGTCCTTTGCTTCATGTCTTATAGTTCTTCCAGTTAACACATATCTTGATCACCACTCATTTACCCAGGATTATTAATTTTAACTTATTTTTTTCTAAATAATAAGCTCTTGAGTACAGATTCAAATGTTATCATTTGAAGGGCTTGCCTGCTTCTAGAGTAAGGGTTGGCAAACTTTTTCTGTAAAAGGCCCCATAGTAAGTATTTCAGCTTTGCAAGACGTATGGTCTCTGTCGCAACTACCCAACTCTGACACTGGAAAAGAAAAGCAGCCTTACATGATATGTAAATGAGTGGCATGGCTGTGTTCCAATAAAACATTAATTACAAAATGAGTTTTAGTTCACCCACATCTGCCCTGGAGTGTAGATTCTTGATTGGGATCCTTCAAGTGTGGACTACTGATTAGGACACTTCAAATGTCCTAAAAAACCTAAAAAAACCATCGGACATAGTTTTCAGGTATACATACCCACATATCACAACATAAATAGTGAAGTATATGGAGGATATAACAGATAGTATCACAACAATAGTCACCATATTTAGGCTATCAAAAGATAATACCTGGTGATTATTTGCCATATGCTAGGGAAGGCACTTGACAGTATTTATTGTTTCAGGCCACACAAGAATCATCTGAAATAAGCACTACTATTATTACTCCTATTTTACGGATGAGAAAGCTGAAGCTCAAGAGCACAACTGATGAACCCAGTGTTGTAATAGGGGTCATATCAGACAGATAGACTCCAGACCCCACACTCAGGCTACTTCAAAATGGAAGATTAAAGACTAGGGTCTGATTCTCTGCTTCACCATACAGCAGCTGCATGACTCTGGGCACAGCACACTAACCCTCAGCTTCCTTATCTTCAAAATGGGGATGATCATTGCCCTTTTGGGGGAGCTTATGAGTGTATTATTTAAATGTGTGAAAATGACCATCACAGAGCCAGGCGGCTGGTGCAAAGTACAAGCTAATTGAAATGAAATTAAGAGCTTTATGAAGATATAATTCACCTACCACACAAAGTATGCAACTCAATGGCTTTTAGTATATCACAGTGGTGTGCAACCATCACCATAATCAATCTTGGAGCACTGTTATCACCTCAAATAGAAACCTTGTATCTATTAGCAGTGACTCCTCATTCCACCCAAAAACTCCCACTCCAGCCCTAGGCAGTCACTAGTCTAGTTTCTGTCTCTATGTATTTGTCTATTCTGGACCATTTCATGTAAGTGGAATCATATGATATAAAGAATTTTGTGTCTGCCTTCTCTTAGCATAATATTTTCAAGATTTGTCTATGTTTCAATGTGTATCGTCAATTCATTCTTTTATTGCTGAATAATATTTCATTATGTGGATGTACTATACTTATTTATTCATTCATCAGTTGTTGGACATTTGGGTTACTTGCTAATATGAACAATGCTGCTATGATTATTCACATACAGGATTTTTTGTCAACACACATTTTATTTCTCTTGGGTATATCTTAGGACTGGAATTTCTGGGTCATGTGGTTAGTCTATGGTTAACATTTTAGGGAACGGCCAAAAGGTTTTCAAAAGAGGCCGCACCATGTTACAATCTTACCAGAAGTGCATGAGGTTCCAATTTTTCCACATCCTTGTCAACACTTGTATCTGCATATTGGTTATAGCCATCCTATGAGGTGTGAAATGGTATCTCATTGTGCTTTTTTTTTAAATATAGCATTTTATTAGAAACTCAGGTTAGGAGTGTAACAGCTAATGATGAGAATGTTTTCTTAAAATAATTGATCAAAATGCATGAAGGAACAAGAATGCTCAGTCTAATACATTTTCCTCTGTACATATTTATGTGCCATGTTTAGCTTCAAAGTTGTATTCTTTGAATAACTTTTTTTGTGTGAAGAGTATATTTAGTATTTTTTTCATTGTGCTTTTGACCTGAATTTCCCTAATGGCTGATGATGTTGAACATCTTTTCATGTGTTTATTGGATATTGGTATATCTTCTTTAGCAAGCGCCAGTTCAAGTCCTTTGTCCATTTCTAATTGGGTACTCTTATTATTAAGTTATTTTTTTATATATTTTGGCTATAAGATCCTTATCAAATACATGGTTTGAAAATAGTTTCTCCTATTCTGTGGGTTGTCTATCCACTTTCTTGAAGTTATCGTTTGCAGCACAAAAGTTTTAAATTTTAATTAAGGCTAATTTATATATTTTACCATTTCTCACTTGTGCTTTTGGTGTCATGTCTAAAATGGGTTTGCCTGGGGCGCCTGGGTGGCTCAGTCGGTTAAGCGGCCGACTTTGGCTCAGGTCATGATCTCGCGGTCCGTGAGGGCTGTGAGTTCAAGCCCCGCGTCGGGCTCTGTGCTGACAGCTCAGAGCCTGGAGCCTGTTTCAGATTCTGTGTCTCCCTCTCTCTGACCCTCCCCTGTTCATGCTCTGTCGCTCTCTGTCTCAAAAATAAATAAATGTTAAAAAAAAAAATTTAAAATGGGTTTGCCTAACCCAAAGATGAAAGTCTTCTAAAGATTTTATCATTTTAGCTCTTATATTTAGTTCTTTGATCCATTTTGACTTTATTTTTGTATATGGTGTGAAGTAAGGGGTTTAACCTCAATCTTTTGCACCATTCAGTGAAAAGGCTATTCTTTCCCTCATCAAATTGTCTTGGCGCCTTTGTTGAAAATCAATTGCCACAAATGTAAGAGTTGATTTCTGGATTCTCAGCTCTGTTCCATTGATCTACATGGTTGTCCTTATACTATTACAACACTGCCTTGATTATTATAGCTTTCTACTAAGTTTTGAAATCAGGAAATATGAATCCTGCAACTTTGTTCTTGTTTTTCAAGACCGTTTAACCATCCTAAGTCAGGCCTTGCATTTCCATATGAATTTTAGGATCAGCTTGTCAATTTCTGTAACAAAGCTGGCTGGTATTTTGATAAGGATTGCATTTAATCTGTAGTTCAACTTGGAGAGTATTGCCACCTTAACAATATTCAGTCTTTCAACCATGAACGTGGAGTGTCTTTCCAGATTTAGATCTTTTTCAATTTCTTGCAACAATATATTATAGTTTTCAGATACAAATCTTGCATGTCATTTGTTAAATTTATTTCTAAGTATTGTATTACTTGGGCTGCTCTTGTAAATTAAACTTTTATTAATCTCATTTTCAGATTAATTGCTAGTTAGTGGCAATACAATTGACTTTTGCATATTATACTCTACAACATTGTCTGAATTCTATTTTTTTTAAAAAGCCAAAGGAAAAAAGTTGTCATATCAGGAGGCTAAAAACAATTTCATTTTTATAGATGAAGAAAGAAGGGCTACCGGAAAGAATCTTCCCAAACTGAGGTACCCCTGATGCAGCAGGACAATTAGGAAATTCATTCATTCATTTATTTATTAAACAGTACCTACTATGAGCCAGTCTGCCTGGGTTTAATTTCCAGCTCTGTCACTGGGCAGGTACTGTAGAACCTGCCCATGATTCAGTTCCCTCATCTATAAAATGGATAGAATAGCACTTGCTTCATAAGTTGTGTGTGTGTGTGCGCGCATGTGTATGTGGTGTGTGTGTGTGTGTGTGTGTGTGTGGACTAAGTAAAGCCCTTAAATCATGCCTGGCTGTCCAACGTCTGACATACTTCCTGTGGTAGATTGCAGCCCCTCTCATTCTCCTACCTCCTGAATTTGGGCTGGCTCTGAGGCCTGCTTTGATGATAGATTGTAACACAAGTGATGTTGTGCAAGTTTCAAAACCTAGGTCATTGGGCGCCCTGCACTTGCACTGTTACCCTCTTGGAACGTGCTTTGTAGGTTTTAGCTATTATTTTTATTATGGCCAGACACTGGACACCAAAGTCAACAAAGACAAAATTCCTGCACTCATGGAGCTTACATTTTAATGGCAGAGAAGGGTGGGCAGGAGGGGAAACAGAGAAAGAAATAAAGCAATAAAGATGTCACGTGGCAATGCAGGAAAAGAAAGTGCAGGAAGAGGAAGAGACAAGGGGATACATAGGAGGAAGGAGTCCAGACATTTCAGGTGGAAGCAGGTTGGGCTTCTTAGGCAAAGTGACTGAGAGCAGGGAAGTGGGAAGGATGAGGGAGCCAGCCCAGGAGCAGGACATTCCAGAGGATGCAGCAGTCAATGCAAAGCCCTGAACAAGGACATGCTTGCCTTAGGTGAAGGGTGGGGGTTTATGTATTCTAGGAAAGGATGTAGGACCAGGGGACTGGTGGGGTGAGGGAGTGAGGCAAAGAAGGAGGCTTACTTAAGTCATGTTGGTTTTGCGGGGCAGGGAAACTACTTTACCTTTTAAATACACCAAGCAGAGTTTCTTTTTAGGAAAGTGCATCAGTCATCATGACAGGTAACAAGTTGCAGCAAATGAAATGCTTTATAGCAATAATATATTATGTTTCATAATTCTGGAGGTTGTCTGGGCTCTTAGGAGGCTGCACTCACCTGGTATCTTGGCCAGGGCAGGTCTATTGGCCTCACTCCTTGGCCCAGGGCCTTATGCTAAACCTCTTCTCCACCTGGGTTCTCATGACTTGCTTTGTCTAAGTCAGGTTGTCCTCTATGGTGGCAGGAACATTCCAAGAGGGTAACGGTGGAAGTGCAGAGCGCCCAGTGACCTAGGTTTTGAAACTTGCACAACATCACTTGTGTTACAATCTATCATCAAAGCAGGTCTCAGAGCCAGCCCAAATTCAGGAGGTAGGAGAATGAGAGGGGCTGCAATCTACCACAGGAGGTATGTCAGATGTTGGACAGTTATTTGTTGGAAGTGGTGGAACTACTGTTTGAGAGATCTTTAAGAACAGCCTTCTGGGGGTAGATTAAATGTACCAGTATGATCACACCTGTCAGAATGGCTAAAATTAACTCAGGAAGCAACAGATGTTGGTGAGGATGCAGAGAAAGGGGAACCCTCTTACACTGTTGGTGGGAATGCAAACTGGTGCACTCTAGAAAACAGTATGGAAGTTCCTCAAAAAGTTAAAAACAGAGCTACTCTCTACAACCCAGCAATTGCACTACTAGGTATTTACTCAAAGGTTACAAAAATACTGATTTGAAGGGGTACATACACCTGGATGTTTATAGCAGCATTATCTACAATAGCCAAACTGTGAAGAGAGCCCAAATGTCATCAACTAATAAATGGATAAAGATGTGGATGAATCACTGAATTCTACTCCTGAAACCAATATTTCACTTTATGTTAACTAACTAGAATTTAAATAAAAATTAAAAAAAAATAAGATGGAACAAAACTAAAAAAATAAAATGTACCAGTGTGATCTGAATTCATATCATCTTTTTCACCTAGGGATCAATCATTGCCATGTGTCTTCTTATTGCAGATTCTACCCAGGCCCTTTTTTTCCAGCCTTTCATGGATCAAAAAGGCACTCTGGCTGGGGTTCCTTGAAGAACTGCTATTTTCCTAAATCCACTCTTTACTTTTGAGGTTTCGACATCTAGCATTTTGCTATTTTTCCCCTGAGGTTGGTGCCCTAAGCTATGACACGGAAGTAATTCTGAATGTTTGAGTTGGAAGTCTGGAGACATCCTCACTGCTAAGACAGACATCGGGGCTGTGTGATTTCTGGAAAGCTGGCTGCTTCCTAGCAGACAAGACTCACTGGTACTTGGTTGACCTGCTTTAGCACAGCCTAGAGGGAGGAAAACAGACCTAGTGTCTTGACTGCCATCTAGTGGTTGTGCCCACAGGTGGCGGGATTAAATTTAGATTGGTCTAACCCAAACTAGAATATGGAAATGGAGTTTAGAATTTTAATTTAGTTTTAATTTAAAGGTGGTAAAGAGGGGCGCCTGGGTGGCTAAGTCTTTTGAGTGTCCAACTACTGATTTTGGCTCAGGTCATGATCTCACCATTCATGAAATTGAGCCACGCTATAGGCTTGAGATTCTCTCTCCCTCTCTCTCTGCCTCTCCCCTGCACTCTCTCTTTCTTTCTCTCTCAAAATAAATAAGTAAACTTAAAAAAATAATTAAAAAAATTAAAAAAATAAAGATGGTAAAGAATAGTGGTTGAGAACTTGGGCCTTAGAGTGTGAATACTGGTTTGATTCCTGGTTCTGGTACTTACCAGCCACGTGACCTTGAGAATATAACTTAACCTCACTGTGCCTCAGCATCCTCATCTACAAGGTGGGTTGGTAGGACTACCTGCTTCATGGGTAGCTGTACAGATTAATAAATTAATACATTAAAGTACTTACGACATGCTATACAAGTATTGACAATCATCATTAATGGTTTTGAAAGTCCAGAAAGAGCTTCTGGGTTAGAATACAAAATTTTGACTGTCATATTTCAGAAATCATCAATGAAGGTATAGTGCACAAGGAAGGCATTTCACTACATAATAGCTGGAGTTAGGTCCACCAAATCTGGGGAGGCAAGGAGGAAACAAAGACCATGGAATCACATAGAAAGAATTTAAGCTGTATTTTCATGTTTGCAGTCTTCAAAAACCCTTTTATGTACATTATCATCATTAGTGAAGAAGAGGGAGAAGGGACTTTGACGAAGGTAGATCTGAGTTGAAGAGATGTTCTTTCCTGAGTGCCTTCCCTTCCTTATAAGATTGTTATGTGTGAGCTAAAGTTTTGTCAATTGTAATAGATGTGAGAGTATATCGCCTTGTTAGAGATTCTGTGGCCATGGTCCCTTGCACTGCCTGGGGAAACCAGATAATGTGTAATCCTGAATCCTTGCAACTAAACAGAGTTGATATCTATTAGCCCATCTGATTCCCTCATTTTCCTTACCTGCTCAAATGTCTACTTTTTATAAACATGAAAAAACACTTAAAGTTTTAATTGTATATGAGTAATTGTTGTTATTGTTTTAGGGATTGTGTTTCTTCAAATGGTTTTAGGTATAATATTGGCTTTTTTTGGGGGGGGGGCAGAACACTAGTTCTACTACACAATTAAGGCAAAACAGAGTTCTTTAATATACGAATAAGATAACTCCACTGTGTTTCCATTAGCCAGCTCCACTCTATAAAGCATTTTCATCTGAACTACATAGCTATCTTAGATTTAATTGTTTAATTTGATTCTACCTTTAAATGCCTGTATAATAAATCTCTAGAAAAACTGTCTTGAAACCTTCATACCTATTGTTAAAAACGTTTGCTAGAGAGTACTACAATGAAGTGTTGTTCGCTGTCCACTTGGCCAAGAACAAAATGCCCTTGTTTGCATCAATCTCAGTACATAAGATTGTTGTTTTTTGCATGGAACCAACCCAAAAATGGATTCGCTATTTGTGAACAGTAGGAAGAATGCGTCAGGCCCCCACCTGCACTACATAGCTCTTCCTCGCAAAACCCACTGGGAGATGATTCCCCACAACCCTTCAGCAAGGACCCTCTGGAAACTGTCATTGGGAGGGAGACAAGAGAATCTATCCATTTCTTTCTCACCTAAGTAATAACACTTCAGGAATTAAAGAATATGTTCCCAAATCTGGCTCTGCCTGTTGATCATGGACAATCACACTGCACTGCTATGACCCACTCTCTCAGGATAGTAATATCCTTGTCCACCAGATAGAATATTAAGTACACTTTATCATCAAAGACTTTGCACACACAATTTCATGTAATCATCACCTCATGTCTCTTAGCTTAAAACACATAAAGTTTAGGCAAATCTAAAGTTGCACAGTTAGTGAATGCAATGGGCAAAATTCCAAGCTCTTTATGCATTTAAGAAAAGTCTCTGAAGAAAACTTTAAGGAAAATTAGCTCAGACATTCTTTCCAGGTAAAGGGAGAGCTTGTTATGTAAAAAAATTCCTTTTTCCATCATGTATCATAGTGAGTGTAGGAAGGTGCTTATACTCTTACTGACCATGCCTTTCTCAGCATGTCTTTACCGGAGCAGAGTCTTGACCATGGACCATGGACCAAATGACACACTCATTTCAGGAGTGAGCTATGGAGAAACTGAGAGCCAAGACCATTTACTTGAGTAAAAAATTCTAACTAACCTGTTCACAGTCACACACAATTCACTGAAACATCTTTTATATGTGCTACATATATGTGTATATATATGATATAAATATATATGCACAGATAAAAGAAGACATTCTTTAAAATTATAGATTTTGACTTGGGGGCTTTAAAAAAGTATGTTATAATACCCAGGACTTAGCACTCTATTCTTATGGACAAAACAGGAAGACTTTATGCCAGCATGTGTCTTATTTTTAAAGAATGTGTCACTTATACCATCTCCAAGTACTCAAATATAAACAACCAGATAGCGCATGTGGAAAGCAAATGGCTGTGCCTTGAGCATATACACAGGAAGATGGGCCCAGCCAGGCACACTGGTAGAGTACTTGTTCTGGACTAGAAGTCCCCCATGTGAGGAGGGTTCATGAATCTTAAAGTGAACAGCTGGCTGACTCTACAGTTGACCACTGCACAAAACATTCTTTCAGAAATGCTATTTCTCCCTCATAGAACCCTAGCAATGGGGGGGGGGGGGGGAGGGGAACTAAAGTAAAAATTCAGACCATGGCTTTTTTTGATACTATAGATGAAACACTATCTATGTCAATATTCTGTGATTCATATTTGGTACTTACTAAAATTTAAGAAATGGAAGTTTGGGATAAATGTCTGCATCTTAAATGTCAACCATGCATACTGGGTTGGGACCTTGGAGTTGGCCAGCATGAGTTCAGACTCCATGTCTGCTGCCTCCAGCTATGAGATCACACGCCTTAACCTTTCTGGACTTCCTTCCCTTTGGCAGAAAAAATTGAAACTGTTATTCCTATCTCACCATTAACTACAAAAATCAGTAAGATAACATTTTGAAGTTATTTATACATATCATCTGCTTTTACAAACAAATCTAAACAACTCTATAGTATTTTCAAGAAACAAGAAAAATGTTAGTGTAGTTTTATTTAAAATGACCATCTTGTAAAGAGGGCAATGGAAAGAGAACTGATTAAAAGAAATAATCTGCAAAGTGTCTGGAAAATACAAATGTCTGCAGTTATTCTATTAAGAAATACATATCACTGTTCTGAATAAGGAACTGTTAAGTAACTAATTCTTCCATGTTAGGTTAGGAAAAAAAACAAAAAACAAAAAACACCAGCAGCGCTTAAAAGAATGATCTGAGGGATGCCTGGGTGGCTCAGTCGGTTAAGTGTTCGACTTCGGCTCAGGTCATGATCTCGCAGTTTGAGAGTTCAAGCCCCGTGTTGGGCTCTGTGCTGATAGCTCAGAGCCTGGAGCCTCCTTCAGATTCTGTCTCCCCCTCTTTCTGCCCCTCCCATGCTCATGCTTTGTCTCTCTCTGTCTCTCAATAATAAATTAATGTTAAATTTTTTTTTTTAAAAAAAAAGAATGTTCTAAGTGTTGGTGAGGATGCGGAGAAATTGGTACTCTCATGTATTGCTTGTGGGAATGTAAAATGGTGCGGCAGCTGTGGAAAAACTGCATGGTGATTACCCAAAAAGTTAAAAACAGAATTACCCATATGATCCACCAATTCCACCCAAGTCCACAGCAGCATCAGGCACAACAGCCAAAAGGTGGAAAGAACATGAAGTGTCCATGACAGAGGAAAGTATGTGGCATACACACACAGCCTTTAAAAAGAAGGAAATTTGGGGTGCCTGGATGGCTCAGTCAGTAGGCGTCCAACTTCAGCTCAGGTCGTGATTTCGCGGTTGGTGAGTTCAAGCCCCGCATGGGCTCTGTGCTGACAGCTCAGAGCCTGGAGCCTGCTTTGGATTCTGTGTCTCCCTCTCTCTCTGCCCATCCCTTGCTTGCAGTCTGTCTCTCTCTCCCTCAAAATAAGTTAACGTTAAAAAAATTTTTTTTTAAAAAGAAGGAAATTTGGACACATGCTGCAACATGGACATATCTTGAAGACATTATGTCAAAGTGAAATAAGCCAGGCACAAAAAGCCACATATTATACGATTTCACTTATAATTAGGTATCTAGGGTAGTCAAATTCATAGACACAGGAAGTAGAATGATGGTTACACAGAGTTAGGAGAAGGGAGTATGAAGAATTAGTGTTTAATGGGTAAAGAGTTTCAGTTTGGGAGGATGAAAAAGTTCTGGAGGTGGATAGAAGTGATGGTTGCACAACCATGTGACTATAGTTAATATCACTGAACCGTACACTTAAAAATGGTTAAAATGGTAATTTTATGTCAAATATATTTTACCACAATAAGAAAAAAAGAAAGAAAAGAAGTTTATCTGTGGAGCAGGAAAAGGAATGCACCTCCTTCTCAGAGCCTAACCATGAAAGGATAAGTATTTCTTGCTTCTGCCTTGGCCATGAGGACAGCCCTCTCTGCTGTCAGCCAAATGGGCACTCAGGTGCAGTGGAAGTCTGCAGCTCTAGATACTGTGGCAACACCTTTGTCCCCTCTCCATCATTCCAGAAGTATTTTCATAAGGGAAGATAGACAAGGTTAGCCTCAAAAACAAAACAGCCCCAGATAAGACATTGAGAAACTGGTAGGAACACACACTTTGCAAACAACTGGATTCAAGGTAATGTGTACAGTATAAACATTGGAAGAAAGAGTTTTAACTGCTCAAAATACAAGGTTAAAAGACATAGGAAGCAGTCTTCTGACTTTATGGAAAAATAAGGGTGTTGTGGGATGGGGGAGGGTGACCTCTCTTTTTTCTCCAGCTTTAATGAGATATAATTAACATATAACATTGTGTAAGTTTAAGGTGTACAATATGTCAATTTGATACACTTATATACTGTGAAATGATTGCCGTAGTAGTGTTAGTTAATACCTTTACCACGTCAAATACTTACCATTTCTTTTTGTGGAGGGGAACATTTAAGATCTACTCTTTTAATAGCTTCCAAGTATATTACACAGAATTGTTAACTATAATGACCGCGCTGTACATTAGATCCCAAGAACTTAATCATCTTACTGGGATCTCTCTTCTTTAAGTGAGAACACTTTTTTTTTTTTTTTTTTTTAGGGTTTTCATAGCTATAGGCGAAAGGGAAGTTTCCTTTTGTGGCACAACAGCGCCATCTCATGGACAAAGATTATATGACACAAAGTTTCTCTCAAGTGAACATTTCTTAAAAGTCTCTACCAGGAGCTTTTTGCATTGATCCAAACAGTTTAACTCTCTACCTTAAAAGTCCAGTATTTTCAGAGATGGTCCAGAAAGGATTATTTCAGGTTTCCAAGTCAAATATTTGAGGCAAAAATCAGGATCTCATGCTGTCTCCACTTTGCTCTTAAGATTAAAATCTTAGGGGGACCCTAAGCTCACCTCATCCACAGATACAGCTAGATAGCATTCACATCAGTGTAAATAACCCAGAAAACAACCCGAAGACTGTCAGAACAAACCCCACAACTAAATTTAGAAAAGAAGCCACATTGAAGAGGGGAGGAAGGGTGGAGCTAAACAGACCCACAGGAGGGAGAGACCCGCAGGCATGGAGAGGGGAGAGGAACAGATCATCACACTGGGGAGACTGCCCATGGAAGATGAATCTTCATAACATTTGCCTTGAAAATCAGAGGGGCCAAATTTCATTAGTTCTTAAAACCAGAAAGGCTTAAAATCTGGAATTTTAAAAATCAGTGCGCTTGGCTCTGGAAAAGCTAGGAGGGCTAGAAGAAACTGAGTCTCTGCCCTTAAAGAGACAGCACAACAGTCTATGGAGATATAACTTAGAAGCAGCAGTTTGAGAAACACTTGGGAGAGTTGTTTATTAATCTCAGAGCATGTTTCAGAGAAATAGAGATCTAAGATCTAAGATCTTAGAGATCTAAGATAGAGATCTAAGACAGAGATCCTGTCCTCCAGTCTAAACACACGGACACCTGTAAGAACAAGCTTGGTGCCAACACTTGCTACCTAACTTGGTAACACCACTGCCCTCCCCCTGGGCTGTGCTTCAGTGGATCCAACCCTTCCAGACAGGCCTGCCTTAGTCTCTGTGCTGCAGGTCTGTTCCCCTAGAGGACCAGGGCACAAACCTTGCAGACACTGTGTATCCCACCTTCATACACATTGCAGATCTTCCCTTTTCAATATGCTTTTAGCCAGAACCCATCCAAAACAGTGCCACAACACTTGCAGTTTGCAAGCAGCCCCCACAGGAGCCAGCACCATTTCAAAGTGACTCCTACCCATAGACAGGGAAAGAACCACACACACCAGTCCAACTGTGGTCGTAACAGTGGGCTGGAGGCAGGTAACTAGTCTGACTGCATGCTCCACCCACCAGTGAAAACTGTCCATGGCACACAAGGAAAGCACCTTGCTGTTGGGTACTATTGTATCTCTGGCAAATGTCTGGCCTGACTCAACTAAACCCCAGACTGGCCCATTAACACCACAGTAGCCAAATATTGCCCACAACTGGTAAAGAGAGTCACTGCAGATGACTGGACTGAAGGAAAAATCAACAG
The DNA here is from genome assembly GCF_018350155.1 of Leopardus geoffroyi. Classification (NCBI taxonomy): domain Eukaryota; kingdom Metazoa; phylum Chordata; class Mammalia; order Carnivora; family Felidae; genus Leopardus; species Leopardus geoffroyi. The sequence goes on along the minus strand of NC_059332.1, from coordinate 27,261,059 downwards.
AGCCACAAGAGCAGAGCACACACACAACACACACAAGAGATATCCCTGAAGCTCCAGATTCCAGTGACCAGAAGATACTACACAGCAGGACACAACAGGACCTCTTCTTCATAAGTCTGCTACTCTCAAGAACAAGAGACATTGCTGACTTTCCTAACACACAGAAACAGACACAGAGAGTTAGACAAATTAAGGAGACAGAGGAATATGTCCCAAATAAAAGAACAGGACAAAACCACAGCAAGAAACTTAAGTGAAACTGAGATAAGTCACACATCTGAGAGAAAATTTAAAGTAATGATCATAAAGATATTCATTGGGCCTTAAGAAAAAAGTGGTGAACATCAATGAGACTCTTAACAAAGACATAAAGATGTACCAGAGATAAAGAATATAATAAATAAAATTAAAAATACACTAGATGGAATAAATAGAAGACTTGAGGAAGCAGAAAAATAACTCAGTGACTTGGAGGACAAGGTAATGGAAAGTAACAGGCTGAGCAGGTGAGAGGGAAAAAAGTATGCAAAATGAGAATAGATTTAGGGAACTCAGGGACATCATCATGCATAGTAACATTTGCATTATAGGAGTCCCAGAAGAAGGGGGGAAAGGGGATGGAAAATTTATTTGAAGAAATAACAGCTGAAAAAGTCTCAAATCTGGGGAAGGAAACAGGAAAGCAGATCCAGAAGACACAGAGATCCCCCAATAAAATCAACCCAAGGAGGTCCACAATGTGACACAAAGTAATTAAAATGGCAAAAAGTAGTGAGAAAGAGAGAGTTTTAAAAGCAGCAAGAGAAAGGAAAACAGTTACATAAAAAGAAAACCCCATAAGGCGATTAGGGGATTTTTCAGCAGAAACTTTGCAGGCCAAAAGGGAGAGGCTAGATACATTCAAAGTGCTGAAAGGAAAAAATATGCAGCCAAGAATACTCCATCCAGCAAGGATATATTTCAAAATAGAAAAAGAGATACAGAGTTTCCCAGACAAATAAAAGTTAAGGGAATTCATGACCACTAAACCAGTCCTATAAGAGATGTTAAAGGGACTTTTTGAGTAGAAAGGAAAGACCGTAAGAGTAAGAAAAGGGGGAAGGATAAAAGCATTAAAAATAAGTATGTCAGTAAAAGTCAGTCAAGTGACTCACAAAATAAAGGATGTAAAGTATAACATCATATACCTAAAACGTGGTGAGGAGAAAAGTAAAAAATGGGTGTAAACTTAAGCAACCATCAACTTAATATGTACACTGCTAATGGCCAGCACAAATAAGAAAAACAGTAATAGATATGCAAAAAATAAAGAGAATCCAAGTATATCACTAAAGAGAGCCAACTAACCACAACAGAAGAGAACAAGGGTTAAGAGGAACAGAGAACTATAAAAACAACCATAAAACAAGTAACAAAATGGCTATAAATGCATACTAATCAACAATTACTTTGAATGTAAATGGACTAAATGCTCCAAATAAAAGACACAGGGTGACGGGGTAGATTAAAAAAAAAAAAAAAAAAAAGACCCATCTATATGCTGCCTACAAGAGACTCATTTTAGACCTAAAGACACAAACAGATTGAAAGTAGGGGAAGGGGAAGCATTTGTCATGCAAATAGATGTCAAAAGAAAGCCAGGGTAGCCACTAGAGTTTAAAACAAAGACTGTAACAGGAGACAAAGAAGGACACTATATAATAACAAAGGGAACAATCCAACAAGAAGATAAAAAGATTATAAAAATATATGCACCCAAATACATAAAACAGTTAATAACAAACATAAAGGAACTAACCAACAGTAATACAATAATAGTCAGGGTCTTTAATGCCTCACTTAGATCAATGGACAGATCATCCAAACAGAAAATCAACACAGAAACAGTGGCTTTGAATGACATGTTGGACCTGAAGGACTGAACAGATATATTCAGGACATTCCTACCTAAAAGAGTAGAACACATTCTTTTCAAATGCACAAGAAACATTCTCTACAATAGATCACATATTAGGCCACAAAATAAATCTCAACAAACTCAAAAATATCAAAGTCATACCATGCATCTTTTGTAACCACAATGCTATGAAGCTAGAAATTAACCACAAGAAAAAACTCTGGAAAGAACACAAATATATGGACCTTAAATAATGAACTACTACACAATAAATGGCTCAACCAAGAAATCAAAGAGGAAATAAAAAAACATGGAGACTAATGAAAATGAAAATACAACAGTCCAAAATATTTGAGATGCAACAAAAGCTGTTCCCAGAAGGAAGTTTATATCAATACAGGTCTACCTCAAAAAAGCAAGAAAAGGGGCGACTGGGTGGCTCAGTCGGTTAAGCGTCCGACTTCAGCTCAGGTCACAATCTCGCGGTCCGTGAGTTCGAGCCCCGCATCGGGCTCTGGGCTGATGGCTCAGAGCCTGGAGCCTGCTTCCGATTCTGTGTCTCCTTCTCTCTCTGCCCCTCCCCCATTCATGCTCTGTCTCTCTCTGTCTCAAAAATAAATAAAAGTTAAAAAAAATTTAAAAAAAAAAGCAAGAAAAATCTCAAATAAACAACCAAAGCTACCTACACTTATACCTAGAAAAGCTAGAAAAAGAACAGAAAACAAAACCCAAGGAATTAATAAAGATAAGAGCAAAAATAAACAAAAAAGATACTAAAAAAATAATAGAACAGATCAATGAAGTGAGGAGATGTTTCTTTGAAAAGATCAGTAAAATCAATAAGCCTTTAGACACAATCATGAGAGAGAGAGAGAGAGAGAGAGAGAGAGAGAAAGAGAACCCAAATATACAAAATCAGAAATGAAAGAGGATAAATAACAACCAATACCACAGAAATACAAAGGATTGTAAGGGAGTATTATGCAAAATATATGCCAACAAATTGGACAACCTGGAAGAAATGAATAAATTCCTAGAAACATATAACCTACCAAAACTGAATTAGGAAGAAATAGAAAATTTGAATAGATGGATTACAAGCAATGAAATTGAATCAGTAATCAAAAAAAACTCTCAATGAGCAAAAGTTCAGGACCAGACAGTTTCACAGGTGAATTCTACCAAACATTTAAATAAGAGTCAATACCTATTCTTCTCAAAGTATTCCAAAGACTAGAAGAGGAAGAAAACTACCAAATTCATTCTCTGAGACTAGCATTACCCTGATACCAAAACCAGATAAGGATATCTCTAAAAAAGAGAACTATAGGCCAATATCTCTGATGAACATAGATGCAAAAATCCTCAACAAAATGCTAGCAAATGAAATTCAATAATACATTTAAAAAAATCATTCACTATGATCAAATGGGATTTATTCCCAGAATGCAAGAGTGGTTCAATATTCACAAATCAATCAACGTGATACATCACATTAAGAAGACAAAGGATAAAAACCATATAAACATTTCAATAGATTCAGAAAAATCATTTGACAAAATACAACATCCGTTCATGATAAAAACCCTCAATGAAGTAGGTTTAGAGGGAACATACCACAACATAATGAAGGCCCACAACAAACATCATACTCAATGGGAAAAACTTGGAGATTTCCCCTACAATCAGGAGTAAGACAAGAATGTCATCCATTCACACATTCTCACTACTTTTTTTTAATGTTTATTTATTGAGAGAGTGAGAGAAAGAGCATGCCCAAGTGGGGCAGGGGCAGACAGAGATGGAGACAGAGAATCCCAAGCAGACTCTACTCTCTCAGTGCAGAACTTGAACTTGAACTCACAAATCATGAGATCATGACCTGAGCCAAAATCAAGAGTCAGACGCTTAACGCACTGAGCCACCAATGCACCCCCATTCTCACTACTTTTATTCAACATAGTACTGGAAACCCTAACCACAGAAATTATACAACAAAAATAAATAAAAGGCATCCAAGTTGGTAAGAATAGTACCGTGCAGAAGACATGTTACTATATATAGATAACCCTAAAGACTCCACTAGAAAGCTACTAGAACTGATCTAAATGAATTCAATAAAGTCACAGATACAACATCAATGTACAGAAATCTGTTTTATTTACATACAATAGAAATGAAGCAGCAGGGAAAGAAATTAAGAAAACAATCCCATCTACAATGGCACTAAGCACAATAAGGTACCTAGGAATAAACTTAACCAAAGAAGTGAAAGACCTGTACTCTGAAAACTCTAAAACACTGATGAAAGAAATTGAAGATGACAAAAGGAAATGAAAGATATTCTATGCTAATGGATTGGAAGAAAAAATATTGTAAAAATGTCCACCCTACTCAAAGCAATCTACAGATTTAATTCAATCCTTATCAAAATACCAAGAGGATTTTTCACAGAACTAGAACAAACAATCCTAAAATTTGTGTGGAACCACAGAAGACTGCAAATAGCCAAAGCAGTCTTGAAAAAGAAAAAGGGGGGGGTATCACAATTCCAGATTTCAAGTTATACTACAAAGCTGTAGGAATCAAAACAGTATGGTACTGGCACAAAAACAAACATATAAATCAATGGAACAGAATAGAAGGCCCAGAAATAAATGCACAGTTGTATGATTAATTAATCTATGAAAAATAAGGCAAGATTATGCAGTGGGAAAAAGACAGTCTCTGTAACAAATGGTGTTGGGAAAATGACAGCTACATGTAAGAGAATGAAACTGGACTACTTTCTTATACCACACACAAAAATAAACTCAAAATTGATTAAGGATCTAAATGTGAGACCTGAAACTGTAAAAATCCTGGAAGAGAGGACAGGCAGTAATTTCTCTGACATCAGCCATAGAAACATTTTTCTAGGTATGTCTCCTGAGACAAGGGAAATAAAGCAAAAATTAACTATTGAGACTACATAAAAATGAAAAGCTTCTGCAGCACATTGGAAACTATCAACAAAACTAAAAAACAACCTACTGAATGAGAGAAGATATTTACAAATGACATATCTGATAAAGGGTTAGTATCCAGAATATATAAAGAAGTTAAACAACTCCACACCAAAAAACCCCAAATAATCCAATTAAAAATAGGCATAAAGCATGAACAGACATTTCTCCAAAGAAGACATCTAGATGGCCAATAGACACATGAAAAGATATTAACATCACTAATTATATATGAAAAGAAAGTCAAAACAATGGGTATTATCTCACACCTTTCAAATAACTAAAATAAAGAACACCAGACACAAGTGCTGGCAAGGATGTGGAGAAAAAGGAAACTGTATGCACTGTTGATAGGAATGCAAACTGCTGCAGCCACAGTGGAAAAGAGTAGGGAAGTTCCTCAAAAAATTAAAAATAGAACTACCATATGATCTAGTAATCGCATTACTGGATTTATACCCAAAGAATACAAAAACTCTAATTCAAGAGGATATATGCACCCTTATGTTTATTTCAGCATTAATTACAACAGCTAAATTATGGAAACAACCCAAGTGTCTATCCATAGATGAATGGGTAAAGAAGAAGTGATATATAGATAGATATAGATATAGATAGACATAGACATAGACATAGACATAGACATAGACATAGACATAGACATAGACATAGATATAGATAGATATATAAAGTTCAGCCATAAGAAAGAATGAAACCTTTTGCAATTTGCAACAACATGGATGGAGCTAGCGAGTATAATGTCAAGCTAAATAAGTTAGTCAGAGAAAGATAAATACCATATGATTTCACTCATATGTGGAATTTAAGAAACAAAATAACAAAGGGAAAAAAAGACAAACCAAAAAAAGAAGAAAAAACAGACTCTTAATTTTAGAGAACAAATAGTTACTAGAGGGGAGGTGGGTGGGGCATGGATGAGATAAGTGATGAGGGTTAAGAGTACACTAACCTTGGTGAGCATTGAGTAATATATGAAATTGTTGATTCACCATATTGTATACCTGAAACTAATTTAATACTCTCTTTTAACTATACTGTAATATAAAATAAAATAAAATAAAATAAAATAAAATAAAATAAAATAAATCTTTTTTTGGCATTGGCATTTCAGATGAGGGTCTGATGCAAAATATTAGTTTCACACTGAAAACTCTCACTGAAGTATTCTCCACAGGAATCAATCCTGCTTATAGGAGAAAACGAAGTAACCTGTACCACAGCCAGCAAGATGCAACACAGTGAAGAAATATGCTCCTCCAGTCTTCATTACCCTTATAAGTCAAATTCTAGTTCTCTCTTTCCAATTTAATTTTTTTTTTTTAGGTTTCCAGTAGTCTCTTGTGTGTCCCCATACTGTTGGTGTCTGTACTTTATTTTTAAATAACTGAGAAAACTTATTTTGAAAGTGTGGAATATCCTCATTGCATTTGTCCAAATCAAGGCTTAAATGGGGGAGGTATTTTTGTAATAAAAACTGTATATGTTTGAGGTGTACAACATAATGATTTGATATATATATGTGTATATATATATATATCGAAGTGATTACTATAGTCAAGCTAATTAACATATCTATTTCCTCATATAGTTATCTTTCTTGTGTATGGTGCGAGCTCTCTTAGCAGATTTTCAGGATTCAATACAGTATTATTAACAGTACTTATCATGCTGTATATTAGATCTCTATACATATTTACCCTACAAAACTGCAACTTCGTACTTTGACCAACACTTTCTCATTTACCCTACCTCCCCATCCCTGTTAACCATTGTTCTACTCTTTGCTTCTATAAGTTTGACTATTTTAGATTCCACATACAAGTGAGATTATGAAATAGTTGTTTTTCTGTGTCTGGCTTATTTCATTTATCATTTCCTCCAGGTTCATTCATGTTATCACAAACGGTAGGATTTCCTTTTATTTTAAGCTAAACAATATTCCATTGGAATATTACTGTATATATAATGAATATTATATAAATTATTATATAAATGTATTTTATTAAGGTAAACATTTTATTAAATATTTATTAAATAAATATTCATTTATTATACAAATATAATTCATATATATATATATATATATATATATATATCACATTTTCTTTATCCATTCATCTGTTGGTGGACATGCAGGTTGTTTCCATGTCTTGGCTATTGTGAATAATGCTACAATAGACATGGGATCGCAATCCTCTCTTCAAGGCCCTGATTTCGTTTCCTTTGGATATATATCCAGAAGTGGGATTGCTGGATCATAAGGTAGTTCTATTTTAATTTTTTTGAAGAACTTCCTCACTGTTTTCCAGAATGGTTGCACCAATTCAGTCTTGGCATTCACATTCAACAAAGATTGTTGAACTCCTACTATATACAGCACACTGCAAGCTGGTAGAGATACAAATGTGAGCAAAAAACAGACCTGGATCCTGCCATTATGAAAAAAAAAGTGGAATAATTGCTCCATAATCTAAATCTTCTGCATAATAATTTTCTTTTTAAATTGAAAGACATGTCCCGAGTGGAAATGTAGTGTCCTCTAAAGGTCTGATCTTACAGGACCTCAGCTATTCAGGTTCTGGGTGGACAGGGCAAAGTTTTCTAAGCTAATTGAGGATAGCTTATGTCTTTGATTACTTCAGTGTCTCTCATATTCTAACTGGTTTTGTATCTAGTCCTTCACTCCATGGGTTCTTGGACCTAGAGAAGTGAGTACAGGTTGGAAAGAACCTTATCATTTCTGTGCTTCTGGTGGCTGGAACAACAAAGCATCAGAGTTTCCTTTAGGACCATAAATCCTCCCTTTTGGGGGGATCATTCCCAACAACATACAAACATACTGTCATTTCCCTCATTAAAAAAAAAAAAAGTCAGCTCTTTCTTGACCCCAGTTTCCACATCACCTGTCACAATTCTCTGCTCATCTCTGCAGAATTCTCAGTGGAGCTATTTGTAATTTCTGTCCCCACTTCCTCTTCTGAAGTCCTCCACCACCCCCTGAGACAGCTCCTGTGAAGTTCCCTTGCCTTCCCAGTTCTCAACAACTTCCCCTTCTCAACAGCACCTGACACAACCATCAGTCATCCCTTCCTGAAACCCTTTCCTCACTGGTGTCCAGGACTTAGCCCTCTCTTGGTTTTCCTCTTACCTCACTGGGTCCTCCTCCAGGACTTTCTTTGCTTTTCATCTTCCTTACCAAGTGTTGGAGTGGAAAACACCAGGGAGTAGGCTTTTCCCCTACCTCACCCAGGCCTATGTCTTTAAATACAATCTACAGGCTAACGGTGCCCAGACTTGTATGTGTTGCCCAGACAATCTCTCCTAAACACCAACAGCCTCCATGCACCTCTATTCATCTAATAGACAACCCAAAATGTAATTCACCCCAAACTAAACTTCTGGTCTCCCCCACAACTCCCACTCAGAATAAAGCAACTCTGCACATCCACTTGCCCAAGACAAATGCCTTGGAGTCAACTTCAACTGTTCTTTTTCCTCTCATAAACCACATCTATTCCAGCAGAAAAAAAATTTTGACTTTACCTTCAAAACAGATCCGAATACAACCACTTTTCACCACCACCATGCTGGCCTAAGAACCAGGATCTCTCACCTGGATTATCACCAAGGCCCTCCTCCTGGTCGCCAATTTCTCCCCAGTCTATTCTCCATCCAGAGACCAAAGTCTTATCATCTCCCTGCTCCATCCCTCCAATGGCTCCCCCTTTCACCCAGAAAAATCCAGAGTCCTTGCTTCACTGACATGAGATGCCCCTGAAAACTTGTCCTCTGTTATCCCCACATCACCTCTCAAATCTTATTCCCCTCTGTTTTTCCTCCATCTGCTCCCCCCTGCCACACCTGCTGTCCTGCTACTCCTCAGGCACACCTTGCCCCAGTGAGTGCCTGGCTTACTCCCCTACTGCCTCCAGGCCCTTCCCTGACTACCTACTTCCCACCACTTCTCTGCTTGACCCTCTCCCACAGCAGGTATTCTGTGCCATGTTTTGACTTTAGTGGCCTTGTCTCCTGTTGGAATGCAATATGCTCCCTCAAGGCAGAGACTTTGGTTTGTCTTGTTCAGTGCTGTGTCCCGAGCACCTAAGATGGTGCCTGGTTGTGGTGGAAAATCAATCATCTCTGCTGATAAATTAATGGGCACACTGTCGAGTAATAGAAAATGCATGGCTTTCAGGGCCAAGTTATGGGTTTGAAATTTGAGTTTGACCTTAATGCCAAAAATGTCTAGGATACACTAGAAGCATGGTCCATAAAAAAGCAAATTAATAAATTGGATTTCATCAAATTTAAAAACTTCTGCTGTCTATAAAAAGGCTTCTATAAGAATAAAAATACAAGCTGCAAACTGGGAGAAAATATTTGCAAATTATCTATCTGATAAAGGAATTGTATCTGGCATATATCAAAAATTCTCAAAACTCAATAATAATAAAGAACCCAATTTTTTTAATGGGCAAATATTGAAGCAGACACTTCACCAAAGAAGATATAGAAATGACAAATATGCAGTGAAAAGGAGTTCAACAGCATCATTTATTACAGAAATGCAAATGTGAACTACAATAAAGTAGTGGCACACACCTATTTGCTAAATAACTGGTCACATACAGTAATGGGGATGTGGCAACACTAGAATATTCATGCATTGGAAACAGGGATAAAAATAGTGCAGTCACTTTGGAAAAGAGTACTTAAAAATGTAAACATAGATCTATCATATGATCCACATATTCCACTCTCAGCTTTTAATGCAAAAGAAATGAAAGCATATATCCACACAAATCTCATACGTGAATGTTCATAACAGCTTTATTTGTAAGAGCCCCAAACTGCAAGCAATATAAATGTCCATCAGTGGGTAGATAGGTAAACAAAACATCATTTATTCATTCAATAGGATACTACTTGGCAACAAAAAGGAATAAACTATTGATACTACAGCATAAGTAAATCTCCAAATAATTACAATGAGTGAAAAAAAGCCAGACAAACAAAAAATACTGCTTTACGTACTGCTTGTTTCCATTAATATGAAATTTTAGACAATGCAAACTAATCAACAGTGAAAGAAAGCAGATCAGTGGTTCTCTGGTATTGGGAGGAGAGTGAGGTACTGGAAAGGAAGGATTACAGAGATCACAAGGGAACCCTAGGGGATGCTTGTTTGTCACCTAGATTGTGGTAATGGCTTCACAGGTACATGCATGGGTCAGAAATATTCATTTATATGCTTTAAACATATGCAGTTTATTGTATGTTGACTATACCTCAATAAACCGGTTTAAAATAGTAATAATAAATTAATAAGAAATGTGGGTGAAAAAATAAGTAAGAAAATTTTTAAATGTGTATCATACTGTCCTATATAGTAGTAAATCTAGCTCAAACACTTAACTCTGAGGTTTCTAGCAGCAAAAGCAAAGAAGAAAACATGATGTTCTAGACTTACAAGATAAGATCATGCTAATTGCTTTAAAGTACCACTTTTCTGAGTTTCTAAGAAAGTCTTCAGAGTATTTCCCTACAGGTCCTCAGGGAGAGTTCTATAATATTATGAGGAACAGTCTCAGTAACACCAATATTGACCTCCCATGATCCCCTTTCTTAGAGCAATGCTCAGGTAATCAGAATGTGGGAACACAGTGCTGTCCAGCATCCACACATCTTTAAGTGGTCTAGTCTATGTAGCACAGAAATGCACCTTCAAATTGCTGAGCTCTTCCAAGGGTGATGTGTTAGTGAAGGAAGGGATGTGCAAAGATGGCATGGTGGAGGATGACAGGAGAGGAACCCTTATCTCATAAATGCCAGTGCTTCAACAAAGTTAAGGTAAAACATGTCAGGACGGTTATGAAACCAGGATTTGAAGATCTCAGAAGAAGCTTCATGAAGTCTAGACTGTGAGATTCACTCTGAAGGAATCTAAGCCTGCTGTTCTTCTGAGAGCCAGCCCTAACCCACCAATGGTACAGGCCTGCCCACCTAGACATACCCCAGGCCAAGTCACTTCCCCTCTCCACTTAGTTTTTTTTTTTTAATGTTTGTTTTTTTTTCAATATATGAAATTTATTGTCAAATTGGTTTCCATACAACACCCAGTGCTAATCCCAAAACGTGCCCTCCTCAATACCCATCACCCACCCTCCTCTCCCTCCCACCCCCCATCAACCCTCAGTTTATTCTCAGTTTTTAAGAGTCTCTTATGCTTTGGCTCTCTCCCACTCTAACCTCCTTTTTTTTTTATTTTTAAGAGGGGGGGGGTGAAGGAGGGGCAGAGAGTGAGGGAGACAAAGCAGGCTCCAGGCTCTGAGCTGTCAGACTGATGTGGGGCTTGAACTCATGAAACTGAGCTGAAGTCAGATGCTTAACCAACTGAGCCACCCTGGTACCCATTCCCCTCTCCACTCAAAGCCTGGCTGCATCTATGTTCAGTGAGGCAATCCTTCACAAATGGTAACTTCAGCAACCAAGCTTTTAAGAGGTGAGCAACAGAGTGCAAGGTTCTAACCTCTGGTCAGAATCTGAAATTATCGGGGCGCCTGGGTGGCGCAGTCGGTTAAGCGTCCGACTTCAGCCAGGTCACTATCTCGCGGTCCGTGAGTTCGAGCCCCGCGTCAGGCTCTGGGCTGATGGCTCAGAGCCTGGAGCCTGTTTCCGATTCTGTGTCTCCCTCTCTCTGCCCCTCCCCCGTTCATGCTCTGTCTCTCTCTGTCCCAAAAATAAATAAACGTTGAAAAAAAAATTAAAAAAAAAAAAAGAATCTGAAATTATCAAAATTTGTTAAGGCTTTGAGGATGAAAATCCCTGCACTATCCAACAGTTCTTCTGGGGTAGATTTACTCTGTGCACAACTCTCTGTAATCGTAAACAGTCCCCAAAGCAGGACCAGCACCTTCATGGGCATGCCCCTCAGGCAGCTCCACAGGGCCCTGTACCTAGGTCTCATGCTCCATTCAAAGCTATGATGTCACTGTCTCTGAATTCTTAATATATTTTGAACACAGTATCTGTATTTTCATTTTGCACTCCACCCCACAAATTATATAGCTAGGAGCTTGCCTCCAAGTATGCACCACAGATGATCAATTAATTTGTGTTAATTCACGTTGTGAAAAAGGAATGATTTAGAAACTGAATTAAGCAAAGTTAAAAACACTTTTTCTACAGGACAACTTGCAGCAACAGTTTAGATCAGAAACTCAAATTTAGTCTTCTTACTGCCAATAGCAAAGTCTTAACATTATTGCACAGATTTATACACACTGTAGATCAGACTCGTCCCATAAAATAATGCTTCTCAAACATTTATATGCAGTGATTCACTTGGGGTATCTTGTTTAACCACAAGTCCTGTTTCGGCAGTTCAGGCCCAGACATAGCATTTTTAAGGTGGTTCTGATGCTGCTGGTCAGCAGACCACACTTGGAGTAGCAAAGCTCAAAAACAGATCTGTGTACAGAGGAGGGTAGATATGTCTCTCCAATTTATATGTTGCTCCATCATTTAGTGATTGAGTAATCCAGGGAAAGTTACTTAGTCTCTTTGAGCCTCAAAATCTTCAAGGCACCCAAGTTAACTTTTCCTACAATTATTTCAAAGATGCAAGCAAAGTATTTTTGCAAAGAGGGTAATTTTAACAACCACTTTATGAATGAGGCAAAGTAGATATAATGATTCCAATTTCATGGGTGAGGAACCTAAGATTTAGGGAGATTAGGTCTTTTGCCCAATGTTACAAGCAGGTAAACCACAGCAAGGTCTTAGACCTTCTTCTTTGGATGCTGAACCTCTTGGTCTTTGGCTCATTCAAATATTTCCACAATGTAGTTTATAGCAGGCTCTTGTCTTCACATCAAGCTAACTCACAAAGAGGCTTGCTTTGGGTGCCTAGGTGGCTCAGTTGGTTCAGCGTCTGACTCTTGGTTTCGGCTCAGGTCATGATCTCATGATTTTTGAGTTTGAGCCCTGTATCAGGCTCCATGCTCACAGTGTGGAGCCTGCTTGAGATTCTCTCTCTCCTTATCTCTCTCTGCCCCTCCCCCACTCACCCTCTCTGTCTCTCTGTCTCTGAAAAATAAATAAAATTAAAATTTTTTTAAATAAAAAAACAAAAATCAAAAACAAAGAGGCTTGTTTTACATTGAGGATTTAAATTACACATCTTTTATAATCCCTATATCTTCTTTCCTTTTTTGAAAATCATTTTATTATTTTTTTGTCAAAATGATAAATGTTCATTGTTTAAAGTATTCAAGCAGTATCAACAAGTGCAAAGAAATTACTAAAATCGTACACCTCAGATGTGACTTCTGTTAACATTTTATTTATTTATTTATTTTTCATTATATGAAATTTATTGTCAAATTGGTTTCCATACAACACCCAGTGTTCGTCCCAAAAGGTGCCCTCCTCAATACCCATCACCCACACACCCCTCCCACCCACCCCCCATCAACCCTCAGTTTGTTCTCAGGTTTTAAGAGTCTCTTATGCTTTGGCTCTCTCCCACTCTAACCTCTGTTTTTTTCCTTCCCCTCCCCCATGGGTTTCTGTTAAGTTTCTCAGGATCCACAAAAGAGTGAAACCATATGGTATCTGTCTTTCTCTGTATGGCTTATTTCACTTAGCATCACACTCTCCAGTTCCATCCACGTTGCTACAAAAGGCCATATTTCATTTTTTCCTATTGCCACGTAGTACTCCATTGTGTATATAAACCATAATTTCTATATCCATTCATCAGTTGATGGACGTTTAGGCTCTTTCCATAATTTGGCTATTGTTGAGAGTGCTGCTATAAACATTGGGGTAAATTCCTAGCAGCGCTACTGGAATCATAGGGTAGGTCTATTTTTAATTTTTTGAGGAACCTCCACACTGTTTTCCAGAGTGGCTGACCAGTTTGCATTCCCACCAACAGTGCAAGTGGGTTCCTGTTTCTCCACATCCTCTCCAGCATCTACAGTCTCCCGATTTGTTCATTTTGGCCACTTTGACTGGTGTGAGGTGATTGATATCTGAGTGTGGTTTTGATTTGTATTTCCCTGATGAGGAGCGACATTGAGTATCTTTTCATGTGCCTGTTGGCCATCTGGATGTCTTCTTTAGAGAAGTGTCTATTCATGTTTTCTGCTCATTTCTCCACTGGATTATTTGTTTTTCGGGTGTGGAGTTTGGTGAGCTCTTTATAGATTTTGGATACTAGCCCTTTGTCCGATATGTCATTTGCAAATATCTTTTCCCATTCCGTTGGTTGCCTTTTAGTTTTGTTGATTGTTTCCTTTGCTGTGCAGAAGTTTTTATCTTCATGAGGTCCTAGTAGTTCATTTTTGCTTTTAATTCCCTTACCTTTGGGGATGTGACAAGTAAGAAATCTCTGAGGTCAGAGATGTCTTTTCCTGCTTTCTCCTCTAGGGTTTTGATGGTTTCCTGTCTCACATTCAGGTCCTTTATCCATTTTGAGTTTATTTTTGTGAATGGTGTGAGAAAGTGGTCTAGTATCAACCTTCTGCATGTTGCTGCCCAGTTCTCCCAGCACCATTTGTTAAAGAGACTGTCTTTTTTCCATTGGATATCCTTTCCTGCTTTGTCAAAGATTAGTTGGCCATACGTTTGTGGGTCTAGTTCTGGGGTTTCTATTCTATTCCATTGGTCTATGTGTCGGTTTTTGTGCCAATACCATGCTGTCTTGATGATTACAGCTTTGTAGTAGAGGCTAAAGTCTAGGATTGTGATGCCTCCTGTTTTGGTCTTCTTCAAAATTACTTTGGCTATTCGGGGCCTTTTGTGGTTCCATATGAATTTTAGGATTGCTTGTTCTAGCTTTGAGAAAAATGCTGGTGCAATTTTGATTGGGATTGCATTGAATGTGTAGATAGCTTTGGGTAGCTTTGACAATGTTTATTCTTCCAATCCATGAGCACGGAATGTTTTTCCATTTCTTTATATCTTCTTCAATTTCCTTCATAAGCTTTCTATAGTTTTCAGCATACGGATCTTTTACATCCTTGGTTAGGTTTATTCCTAGGTATTTTATGCTTCTTGGTGCAATTGTGAATGGGATCAATTTCTTTATTTGTCTTTCTCTTGCTCCATTATTAGTGTATAAGAATGCAGCTGATTTCTGTACATTAATTTTGTATCCTGCAACTTTGCTAAATTCATGTAATAGTTCTAGCAGACTTTTGGTGGAGTCTATCGGATTTTCTATGTCATCATGTCATCTGCAAAAAGTGTCATCTACACAAAGTGAAAGCTTAACTTCATCTTTGCCAATTTTGATGCCTTTGATTTTCTTTTGTTGTCTGCTGATGCTAGCACTTCCAACACTATGTTAGACAACAGCAGTGAGAGTGCGCATCCCTGTCGTGTTCCTGATCTCAGGGGGAAAGCTCTCAGTTTTTCCCCATTGAGGATGATGTTAGCTGTGGGCTTTTCATAAATGGCTTTTATGATGTTTAAGTGTGTTCCTTCTATCCCGAATTTCTCAAGGGTTTTTGTTAAGAAACGTTGCTGAATTTTGTCAAATGCCTTTTCTGCATCGATTGACAGGATCATATGGTTCTTATCTTTTCTTTTATTAATGTGGCATGTCACGTTGATTGATTTGCAAATCTTGAACCAGCCCTGCAGCCCAGGAATGAATCCCACTTGATCAGGGTGAATAATTCTTTTTATATGCTGTTGAATTCGATTTGCTAGTATCTTATTGAGAATGTTTGCATCCATATTTATCAGAGATATTGGCCTGTACTTCCCTTTTTTTACTGGGTCTCTGTCTGGTTTAGGAATCAAAGTCATACTGGCTTCATAGAATGAGTCTGGAAGTTTTCCTTCCCTTTCTATTTTTTGGAATAGCTTGAGAAGGATAGGTATTATCTCTGCTTTAAACATCTGGTAGAACTCCCCTGGGAAGCCATCTGGTCCTGGACTCTTATTTGTTGGGAGATTTTTGATAACAGATTCAATTTCTTCACTGGCTACGGGTCTGTTCAAACTTTCTATTTCCTCCTGATTGAGTTTTGGAAGTGTGTGGGTGCTTAGGAATTTGTCCATTTCTTCCAGGTTGTCCAGTTTGTTGCATATAATTTTTCATAGTGATCCCTGATAATTGCTTGTATCTCTGAGGGATTGGTTGTAATAATTCCATTTTCATTCATGGTTTTATCTATTTGGGTCATCTCCCTTTTCTTTTTGAGAAGCCTGGCTAGAGATTTATCAATTTTGTTTATTTTTCAAAAAAACAACTCTTGGTTTCATTGATCTGCTCTACAGTTTTTTTAGATTCTATATTGTTTATGTCTTCTCTGATCTTTATTATTTCTCTTTTTCTGCTGGGTTTAGGCTATCTTTGCTGTTCTGCTTCTATTTCTTTTAGGTGTGCTGTTAGATTTTGTATTTGGGATTTTTCTTGTTTCTTGAGATGGGCCTGGATTGCAATGTATTTTCCTCTCAGGACTCCCTTCGCTGCATCCCAAAGTGTTTGGATTGTTGTATTTTCATTTTCGTTTGTTTCCATATATTTTTTAATTTCTTCTCTAATTGCCTGGTTGACCCACTCATTCTTTAGTAAGGTGTTCTTTAACCTCCATGCTTTTGGAGGTTTTCCAGACTTTTTCCTGTGGTTGATTTCAAGCTTCATAGCATTGTGGTCTGAAAGTATGCATGGTATGATCTCAATTCTTGTATACTTACGAAGGACTGTTTTGTGACTCAGGATGTGATCTATCTTGGAGAATGTTCCATGTGCACTCGAGAAGAAAGTATATTCTGTTGCTTTGGGATCCAGAGTTCTATATATATCTTTCAAGTCCATCTGATCCAATGTATCATTCAGGGCCCTTGTTTCTTTATTGACCATGTGTCTAGATGATCTATCCATTTCTGTAAGTGGAGTGTTAAAGTCCTACAATTACCACATTCTTATCAATAAGGTTGCTTGTGTTTGTGAGTAGTTGTTTTGTATATTTGGGCCTCCCGTATTTGGCGCATAGACATTTATAATTGTTAGGTCTTCTTGATGGATAGACCCTGTAATTATTATATAATGCCCTTCTTCATCTCTTGTTACAGCCTTTAATTTAAAGTCTAGTTTG
Source organism: Leopardus geoffroyi (assembly GCF_018350155.1). Lineage (NCBI taxonomy): Eukaryota > Metazoa > Chordata > Mammalia > Carnivora > Felidae > Leopardus > Leopardus geoffroyi. The sequence continues at coordinate 27,244,020 of NC_059332.1, read as the reverse complement.
TCTGATATAAGTATGGCTACTCCAACTTTCTTTTGACTTCTAGTAGCATGATAAATAGTTCTCCATCCCCTCACTGTCAATCTGAAGGTGTCCTCAGGTCTAAAATGAGTCTCTTGTAGACAGCAAATAGATGGGTCTTATTTTTTTATCCATTCTGATACCCTATGTCTTTTGGTTGGCACATTTAGTCCATTTACATTCAGTGTTATTATAAAAAGATATGGGTTTAGAGTCATTGTGATGTCCGTAGGTTTCATGCTTGTAGCGATGTCTCTGGTACTTTGTTTCACAGGGTCCCCCTTAGGATTTCTAGTAGGGCTGGTTTAGTGGTGACGAATTCCTTTAGTTTTTGTTTGTTTGGGAAGACCTTTATCTCCCCTTCTATTCTAAATGACAGACTTGCTGGATAAAGGATTCTCGGCTGCATATTTTTTCTGTTCATCACATTGAAGATCTCCTACCATTCCTTTCTGGCCTGCCGAGTTTCAGTAGAGAGATCCGTCACGAGTCTTATAGGTCTCCCTTTATATGTTACAGCACGTTTATCCCTAGCTGCTTTCAGAATTTTCTCTTTATCCTTGTATTTTGCCAGTTTCACTATGATATGTCGTGCAGAAGATCGATTCAAGTTATGTCTGAAGGGAGTTCTCTGTGCCTGTTGGATTTCAATGCCTTTTTCCTTCCCCAGATCAGGGAAGTTTTCAGCTATTATTTCTTCAAGTACACCTTCAGCACCTTTCCCTCTCTCTTCCTCCTCTGGAATACCAATTATGCATAGATTATTTCTCTTTAGTGCATCACTTAGTTCTCTAATTTTCCCTTCATACTCCTGGATTTTTTTTATCTTTTTCTCAGCTTCCTTTTTTTCCATAATTTTTTTCTTCTAGTTCACCTATTCTCTCCTCTGCCTCTTCAATCCGAGCCGTGGTTGTCTCCATTTTATTTTGCAGTTCATTTATAGCATTTTTTAGCTCCTCCTGACTGTTCCTTAGTCCCTTGGTCGCTGTAGCAATAGATTCTCTGCTGTCCTGTATACTGTTTTCAAGCCCAGCGATTAATTTTATGACTATTATTCTAAATTCACTTTCTGTTATATTGTTTAAATCGTTTTTGATCAGTTTGTTAGCTGTTGTTGTTTCTTGGAGATTCTTTTGAGGGGAATTCTTCCATTTTGTCATTTTGGATAGTCCCTGGAGTGGTTTGGAACTTCAAGGCACTTCCCCTGTCCTGTCTTGAATAACTTGCTTTGGTGGGGGGGGGGGGGGCGAAGTCAGACCTGATGTCTGCCCCCAGCCCACCACTGGGGCCACAGTCAGACTGGTGTGTGCCTTCTCTTCCCCTCTCCTAGGGACGGGATTCACTGTGGGTTGGGGTGGCCCATCTGGGCTACTTGCACACTTCCAGGCTTGTGGTACTGGGGATCTGGCGTATTTGCTGGGGTGGATCGGCAAGGTGCACAGGGGTCGGAGGGGTAGGCTCAGCTCACTTATTCTTTGGTGATCCGCTTGGAGAGGGGCCCTGCGGACCAGGAGGGAGTCAGACCCGCAGCCGGAGGGATGGATCCGCAGAAGCACAGCGTTGGGTGTTTGTGCGGTGCAAGCAAGTTCCCTGGCAGGAACTGGTTCCCTCTGGGATTTTGGCTGGGGGATGGGCGAGGGAAATGGCGCTGGCAAGCGCCTTTGTTCCCTGCCAAGCTGAGCTCTGTCATCCGGGGCTCATCAACTCTCCCTCCCGTTGTCCTCCAGCCTTCCCGTTCTCCGAACCGAGCTGTTAACTTACAGCCTTTAAGATGTTAAGTCCCGCTTGCTGTCAGAACACACTCCATCTGGCCCCTGTGCTTTTGCAAGCCAGACTCGGGGCCTCTGCTTGGCCAGCGGGCCACCCCTCGACCCGGCTCCCTCCCGCCAGTCCGTGCAGCAAGCACCGCCTCTCCGCCCTTCCTACCCTCTCCCGTGGGCCTCTTGTCTGCGCTTGGCTCCAGAGAATCCATTCTGCTAGTCTTCTGGTGGTTTTCTGGGTTATTTAGGCAGGTGTAGGTGGAATCTGAGTGATCAGCAGGATGCAGTGATCCCAGCGTCCTCCTACGCCACCATCTTCCCAGGGGCCAGTGGACTCTGTTAACATTTTAATGAATATCCTCCAGTTGCCTCTTTATGACCCAAGGTGACCTATTTGGGTTGAAAGAAAAAGGGGGGGGGAGTTTCCTTTTGTCAAATAATTTGAATACTGTCTCTATATTCTCCACCTGAAGGTCACAGAGAACTTTAGCATTTTAAAGACTCACAAAACAGGCAGCAAAAAATGTTGACATTATAAACAATGCTGCACCAAATATCTTGAAGTTATATGATTTTCCCAATTGTGTTAGTAGTTTTTTAGAGGAAACAAGGTATCCGTATTTCCCTACCCAACAGCTATGGGAATTTACCCTCTCATAAATTATTCATGAGAGTTCCCATTTTCTAAAATCTACTGTTAGTAGATTTTATCAACCTTTTCGGTCTTCATTAATCTAACTCATGGACAAAACTAATTGTTGTTTTTATTTCTTTCTTTGATCACTAAGGAGGTTGAACACCTTCTCGTATGTTTATTGGTTAATTTATAAATTGCTTGTTCATGTTCTCTCCAAATTTTATTTTTTTTAATTTTTTAGTTCTTTGTTTCATAAAAATTCATTTGCTCATATATCGGTTGCAAGTAATTTCACCAATTTAGTTTTAAACATGATTATTTTATTTCATTTTTTAATTTATGTAATTTTAAATTTGTACCATCACATACATAGATTTGGGGAATTTCTGACATGTTTATTTGAAAGATGTTCACCAACCAAGATTGTAAAAATATTCACCCAAGTTTTCTTGTAACATTTTATAATTTATATATTTACAATTAAACTCCCAATCCACTCAGAATTTATTTTTATGTGAGGACTAAAGGAAAGATTTATCTCTATTTTTGTGTAAATCACTAGCTTTTTACCATTTCCTACATATTAGATAATTAACTATTTACTCATAGATGATATAATGTCTTTTTATTTTTTTATTTACATGTATTTGACATATAATATTGTGTAAGTTTAAGGCATAGAACATGTTAATTTGACACATTTATATGTTGTAATATGATTGCCATTGCAATGATGTTTAGCACTTCTATCACATCACATGATGATCATTTCTTTTTTATAGTTGGAATAATTAGGATCTAGTCTCTTAGCAAAAAAAAAAATCTATAGTCTCTTAGCAAGTTTGATGATTATGATTTAATGCTGTTTATATTCACAATCTTGTGCACTGTCTTTTTAAATTTATTCTATATTTATATTTTACATTCAGTAGCATTCACTTTTGGTGCATAGTTGTGTGAGTTTTGACAAATGTGTAGAATTACATAATCACTATCACAAACAAGATACAGAACAGTTCTAACATGCCTCAAAATTCCCTCTCATTGCCCCTTTGTACTGAAACTCCACCCCATCTCTAACCCTTGGTGACACACCAATCTTTTCTCAATATAACTTTTCTTTTTCTATAATGCCATATAAATAGGATTTTATACACTATGTAGCCTCTGAGTATTGCTTCTTTTACTTAGCACAATGTGTTGGAGTTCCATCCATGTTGTTGTGTGTTTATCAATAGTTCATTGACTTTTTTTGCTGAGCAGTATTCTATTGTATCACAGTTTGTTTATCCATCTATCAGTTTAATTTAAGGACATTTGGGATGTTTTCCATGTTTTATGATTATGAATAAGTTGTTGTTATGGACTGAATGTTTTTACCCATGCCCCAAATTTGTAAGTTGAAATCTTAACTCCCAATGTGATGGTATTAGAAGGTAGGGTCTTTGGGAGATGATTCTGTCATGAGGGTGGAGCCCTCATGAATGGGATTAGTGCCCTTATAAAAGAGACCCCAGAGACGTTTCTCACATCATGTGAGGACACAGGGAGAAGATGGCTTGAAGAAGTGGGCCTCACTAGACAGTGAACCTGCCAGCACCTTGATCTTGGACTTCTCAGCCTCCAGAACTGTGAGAAGTAATGTCTGTTGCATCAGCCCCCCCCAAGTCTGTAGTTTTCTGTTACAGTAGCCTGGATGGACTAAGATGGTTGTTGTGAATATTTGCCTACAGGTTTTTTATTTCTCTTAGGTAAATACCTAGCAACATAGCAATGTAGGTAAGTGTTCCTTAACTTTATAAGGGAATGCCTCACTGTTTTCCAAAGAGGCTACTGTGCCATTTTGCCTTCACTAGCAGTGTAGGAGAGGCAGTTTCTCCACATCCTCATCAGCACTTGGTATTTTCAGTTTTATTTTTTAATCCATTATAATAGATGTATAATGGTAATATCCTTGATATTTTAATTTGTATTTTTCTAATGGCTAATGATGTTGATCATCTTTTTCATGTGTTTGCCATTTCTGTATCTCCGTTGGTGAAATAATTTTTTGAATCTAGTGCCAAGTTTCTTATTAGGTTGTTTGTTTTCTTATTTTTGAGTTGACATGGTAACTTTCTTATGCACTGACTTTTCATATCTATGTGAGTCTATTTCTGGATCCTCTGTTCCAGTCCATTAATTTACCTGTCTATTCCTGGGCCAGGACCACACTTTTTATTACTGTAACTGTTTTATTGCTGTAAGAATGTATTTCATTCATATAAGACAAGTCCTGCTTTATTATTTTTTTCAAAATATTCTCAGCTATTTTCAAATATTTATTGCCAGATCAACTTTAGAATAACTTTGTCCAAGTTCTCCCCAAAATCTGTTGAGATGTTTACCTGAAATGATATTGAACAAAACAAAATAAAATAATTTAGAAAAAATAACTCTTTATAATATTATCTTCCAATCCAAAAAAAAGACAGATCTTTGCTTTTATTAAAATCTTTATTTGTGTCTGATGGGTTGTTTTTTTTTTTCAGATATTTGTATTTAGTCTGCTTTCATATTCATCATGCACAGTCAGGAATAAAATCAGAAATGAAAACAGGACACAGGACACTCTTTGGCAAAGCTCTGGTTCAGTCTCAAACCGGACAGTCTTGAGTCTGGACCATGACAATGATGTTTTTTACATCTGTCCTATTTTAGCTATTTGTAAAACTTAGAGCATTAAATTTGAGGATTAGAAAAGCAAATAGCCCCAGTTGCAGTTAAGACGCCACCTCTTTATGCAGCCCATAACTCTTTTCAGTGAATGAAAACTCAGTTCTTTTTTCACCCAAGGGAGAGCTGACCTTTTACTGAGGCATTCCAGAAGGAATCCACTGTGGATTGCATCAACTCATATGTAGCTACATATTTGTGACATTAAAAATGCCCCTTTCTTACTTTTTAGTATAAACATAATGCCATGAGAACACTTTTTTTTTCTTTTGAAAAGAGCTATTTACCTGATGTACAAAAGAATTCTTGTAAACAAGAATGCAAATCATTGGCCTGCCTGCCAAACTGCCTGAACTCTCCCTCTTGGTAATCAGTTGATCAAAGTGGTCAATTCCATTCCCAGCTTCCTCTTGCTGGCATTACTATACCTAGCCTTTGCCTGATTTTCTTATTTTTTAAAGTGTTTATTTATTTTGAGGGAGAGAGAGTGAGTGAGTGGGGAAGGGGCAGAGAGAGACGGACAGAGAAAATCCCAAGGAGGCTCCACACTGTCAGTGCAGAGGCCAACACAGGGCTCAAAGTCACAAACCATGAGATCATGTTCTGAGCCAAAATCGAGTCAGATGCTTAACCAACTGAGCCACCTAGGGACCTGTAGCCTTTGCTTCATTTTCAAGAGACTAGTTTCTATAATTTACAATTTTGAAAAAAGAAAATGTTTGTTTTATATCTGACTTCAAGTCTCTTAATAAACTTGCAATAATATGACTGTTCCCGGTTTCTATAAAGAAGTTTGGTCATAAAACATGTTGCTTCCTGGAGCTTTCCCATTTTACAGAATTCAAATAATCATTTTAGTTATGATATAGGCTTAGCTTCCTTACAAGAGACACCAAATTGCAATGGTTTCAATAAGAAAAAAGCTTATTTCTCTCTTATGTAAAAGTATAACCTGATGTGACTGTTCATCTTCATGAAATTGTCAGAGGTCCAGGCTCCTGCCTTATTGCTGTATCACAGTTCTGGCATGCCCCTTATGTACATGGTCCAGTGACATTCCACAATAACTTTCTAGCCATTAGGCAGGCAGGTAAGGGGAAAAGGAAGCATGTCCCTTCCCTTTAATGGCATAAATTTGAAGATTGCATATGCCACTTCCATGCATATCCTTTTGACCAATGTATTAGTTATCTGTTGTTGCATAATAAATTGTCCCCAAAACTTAGTTGTTTAAAACAACAAACATTATTTCATAATTTCTATGGGTCAGAAAACTAGAATAGCTTAGCTGGGCGCCTCTAGGTGAAAGTGTCTCATGAAGTTGCATTAAGATGTCAGCAGGGGCTGTGGTCTCATCTAAAATTCTGACTGTGGAAGAACCTTCTTCCCAGCTCACTCACATGGCTGTAGGTAGGACTCAGATGAATTGGGGCTGTTGAACTGAGGGCCCCACTTCCTTGACACATTGATTTCTCCAGACAGCAGCTCACAATATGGCAAGTGGCTTCCCTTAGAGCAAGCAAGTGAGAGAATGATAGAGGGCACCCAAGATAGAAGACAGTCTTTTTATAACCTAATCTTGGAAGTGAGAGTTCCTTTCTATTCCCACACAAGCCAGAGTGCCAATGGGGACAACCCAATTTACCCTGATCAGTTTGCTTTTTGCTCAGATAAAACAATGAAGAAGAAAGATAGAAACCTCATTTATCTAAGACACAGCAGGCCACTATAGCTGGGACTCCATTACCAAGTCACATCATAGCTATGAGGAAGGTGGGGAAATGTTACTTTTATTTTATGCACCTATATGCCAAGCTGAAAATTCCCCATTAATCTAAGAAAGAAGCAGAAAATATATTGAGGAACAAGTATCAGGCTTTGCCCTGGTAAGCATTAAGAGACATTTTACAAGGCTATCCTGAGCTTTAGTCAAAACAGACAAGGTTATGCAGTAACAAAAGAACTTCAAAACCTCTGTGACTAACTGAACAAAAGGTGAGCTCTTGCAAAGTCTTTTGCAGGCCAGGTCACGTCCTCAGACAACAGCTTCTCTGGGGGGCAGCTCCTTATTCCAGGTTTCTTCACTTACAGCCACACGTGTTTCATCATCTCCTTACCAGAAGAAGAGACAGAGGGAGGAGCAGGGACCTGTCTCCTAATTGCTTCCATTCAGGAGGAGTGCCCAGTCTGAGCAGGTCTGCTTGGATTTCACTGGCCAGCATAAGTCATGTGGCCACACTTAACTTCAAGGGGTCAGGAAAGCACAGTGCCCCTATGAACTTGGAAGGAGAACAGAACCAAAAGACTAGGCAAACAAAAAACTGTCTATGATATCTTGAGGGACTTCAAGCTAACCGTGGTGCAACAGACCAGTCCTAGAGAGGCAAAGGGACAGTTTGGCGCCTGCTGATGGCTGTAGACCTGGGCTCCCTTCCCAATTTGCCACACTGTGTCAGTGGGATCCCAGATTTGGATGATAGATTGCTAACTCATTTACAGCCAAGGACAGTTTTCAGTTTTAGCTCTGAATGAACTTTGTGAACTTGGAACTCATGCCAATAGCAGGAACTAAAAGGACCACAGATAAATTATCTTGTTTACTCATCAATGTGGACCACCCACCTCTTAATTACTCAGGTCCTTTGGTGACTTCTTAAATAACTTAGAAACCATTACAGACAATACATTTAACGTGAAGAGTCCTAACAGTGGAAGCCAACATAAACATAAAATCTGTACTTTCTGCAACAGCTGTTGTTTATCATAATGGGACACACAGTTTTTCTAAATGAGAATCATTCACCTAAGATTACTGGTTCCAAATAATGTATCTTTCTTGTAGCATTACATGGCTTTAGCATGAGCTTCCTCCCACCCATACTATCATGTGGTAATTAATGAGGTATTTTGGTTATGTTGCCCTCTTCTAGGCTACCCCAGAGTGCTCTGTGGCTAAAGACAACAATACCCAACAATACCTGCACATTGATATTGCTTCTGCTCTTTTTCTAGGTGTGACCATCTGTCTAACTTCATCTACTATAATGGCTTCTCCATTTGGGGAGGGTAATTCTAGCTGTTGTCATAGATAAATCTTGAAATCTCCATGGTTTCATATGATACTCACTTATTTCTCATTTACTAAAATCTCAAATAGATATTCCTGACCATCACCAATAGCAGGCTCCAACCCACAGAGGTATTCAGAGACTAGACTAATAGCCCACCATTTTCAACAATGCTTCCAAGTTTGCCCTAGGCACCCACATCCCACCCAGCAAATATAGAAATAAATCAGGGAAACCACAGCCATAGTCTTCCATGGTTGCCATAACTAAGTACCACAGGCTGGGGGGCTTAAACAACAATTTTTTTCTCACTGCTCTGGAGTCTGGAAGTCCAAGATCTAGATGTTGGCAATGTTGGTTTTTTCTGAGGCTTGTCTCCTTGGCTTGTAGGTGGCCATCTTTTCCTTGTGTCTTCACAAGGTCTTCTCTTTGTGTGTCTGCAGCCTACTTTATCCCTCTTATAAGGGCAGCAGTTATTTTGGATTAAAGCCTACCCTCTGACCTCGTTTAACCTTAATTACCTTTCAAAAGACTCATCTCTGAAAATAGTTGCATTTTGAGGTACTGGGCATTAGGACTTCAACAGAAGAATTTTGTATGAAAACAGTTGAGTTTATAACATATTCTGAATCATATTAGACTAAGAAATAATTTTGGTCAAAATAGCTTTCTAAAATTAATCACAGAGCCCCCACCTGGATGCAGAGCAGTTGGGAGGTGCATTCTGTGCCTGGCAGTGATACCCAGCAACTACTCTCCACTATAGCATGGGAAGCATAAGTCATAGGTGCTCTGCCATAGCAGTCCTTTGATTCTCTTTTTCATAACTTCCCCAAACATCAAATTCAGATTGTTCAGCACAGGGAACCAATAGCCCCAGAGGATTCTCAGGGAATGCTAAAGTAAGTCAGTTCACTGAGTGCATTTCTTTACATATGTCATGTGACAAAGATGACAGTTTTTTGCACTGCATGCTTAATATAGATTAGACTTTAAAAATTTTTAGTTTCACACTGAGATAATAATTACTGTCCTCACTGCCATAATCAAAAAGAGTAAATGTAGCTAAAAGAGAAAGAGAGCTGGAAGAGCTAGGGATGCTGAAAAAGACCAGTCATAATCCACTTGTTAGCCAGTGTAAAAAATGTTCCAAATGCCTGCCATAATCCTAATCCTTATATTCTAACCCCTCAAAAATGTCATCCCTCACAGAATTCTGACTTTCCAGATATCTATACAATATTAGCTGATGCCAGGATCAATCCTGATGAACCATAGCTTAATGTCAGTTATAATAGGGCTCATATATGTACAAGTTCTTATTTGAGCTAAAAGATAATAAATGGAGACTAAGTCTTAACAAATTGAACAGAAGAAGTTTATGTTTATTTTTATTTTTATTATTTTTTAAGTAGGCTTAATGCCAGTGTGGAACCCAATGTGGGCCTGAACTCAAAACCCTGAGATCAAGACCTGAGTTGAGATGAAGAGTCGGACGCTTAACTGACTGAGCCACCCAGGTGCCCTTAATAAAACAAGTTTATATGACTGAGATCAATTATTTGTTTATACTGAAGCTTAGTTACTATATATTACTGTCTGTACTGTGAACTTTACAATCACTTGTGAACTATAATACAGACAGTCTTGGCAAGAGATGGGTTTCAATCAAAAGAAGTGAGCATGTGCCACCACAGGACCCCCCTTTATTAATTTTTAGTAGCAGTTTTATCTTTAAACTTTAGAAACTTGTGCTATGAGTTCTTTTAGAGCATGACGGTTAGATAGAAAGCAGAACTTTATATGTTTCAAAAATCTTCTGATCTGTTTCAGAGGACAAAGGTATATTAAGGAAAAACTAAGGTTGTCTTCTTAGAAACCTAATAATGTGTTTCCACATTCTCCTTTCTTATAAACAGATATAAATAAAAAAAATCTGTATATATAGAAAGATTGTGTTTTTTATGGAACTAGATTTATTATTTAAATATTAATCTGCAACATGCTTTTTTGACTTAATATATCTCTTACCTATTAAGAAGTCAAGGTCCTTTCTCTAATTTCTTTTTGCAAATAGATAGCTAGATAGATGATTGAGAGGGAGAGAGAGAGTGAGAGAGAGAGAAAGAGAGATGATATATTTTACATAAATGACATGCATATCAAATTTTATTGTTGACACAAAATCTTTTTTGTTTGCCTCTCCACCTGTCTTTTCTTTGTGGCCTCCCACTGCAGGTGACAACCTGGCATGTGTCCTTCAGTACTTCCTCCATGCTTGTGTAACCATCTATATCTACAAACTATCTTACATAGACACATATAAAGTTTTCACTGTTTTATAAATATGGGATCATAGTAGTCACATTTCTCCAAGGCTTACTTTTTTACTCAAATATTCCCCATGAAAATCCTTCCAAGTTCATTGGCAGAGCTGTCCTTTATTCTTTTTTAGTGGCTGTGTAATACTTTGTACTGTGGATCTATCACAATTTATGGAACCATTCTTCTGCTGATGGGTATTTACTTTGTTTACATCTTTGCCACAAAGAATAATGCTACTAAATTGTCCTTTGTAAGTTATACAATATATTCAAATGCATATTAATTGCAACAAAGTACTCAGAGGTTTAATCCTGCTATGTAAAGTGAACATTTTCCTTATTTCAGGGCATTACATTTCTACCCAAGGAATCCCTCAGGTGCTGCAAATGTGTTCTCTTGGACTATAACACTCCAACCATCCATGTTATATCCTGAGTCATCACTATTTTTGTTTTTTTTCTCCCCCTCTCCTTTGAATATCTTCAAGTTTACAAAGCTCTAAGCTTCCCAAATAAAATTCATTTTTACTTCTCTGATCCCAGTGATTTCCATTATTGAATTCTAATAAAATTGTTGGGTTTGAAAAAGCATCTGAAACAGTAATTTTGAAAAGAAATTGTGGGACTCTGGAAAAGTTTGTATTTTTCATAAAGCAGACCCTTGAGGAAAGGGTAGGATGTTCACCAAAATCTTGGGTGGAAGAGAGGCAAAAACAACAGTTTGAAAGTGCTCTTGAGAATGACCACCCAAGAACAGCAAAGAAATTCACAATTAGAAGTGTGTCCCTTGGCTCATCCATCTCCTGTCCATATGAGGAAATGGGGAAAATGACTTCACAAAAGCCCTTGTTTCTCCAGGGTGGCAGTATTTCCATCAATGCAGATGGCCTTCTTTGCCCATTTACAATGGGTTAAGCTGTAACTCATCACCAGCAAGCTGCTAGAACAATTTGCAGAGGGGTTTTTCTACCTGATTCTATTCCTGGAACAATTGACACCTTTTTACCTGACTCTGTATTCTTCTCGGTTCACTTTAAAGTTTATAGCAGCACCTTCAACAATAGCTAAATTATGGAAAGAGCCTAACTGTCCATCAACTGACGAATGGATAAAGAAATTGTGGTTTATATACACAATGGAATACTACATCATGACAATGAGAAAGAATGAAATACGGCCTTTTGTAGCAACATGGATGGAACTGGGAGTGTTATGCTAAGTGAAATAAGTCATACAGAGAAAGACAGATTCCATATATTTTCAATCCTATGTGGATCCTGAGAAACTTAACAGAAGACCATGGGGGAGGGGAAGAAAAAAAATGGTTAGAGAGGGAAGGAGCCAAAACATAAAAGACTTCTAAAAACTGAGAACAAACTGAGGGTTTATGGGGGGTGGGAGGGAGGGGGTGGGTGGGTGATGGGTATTGAGGAGGGTACCTTTTGGGATGAGCACTGGGTGTTGTATGGAAACCAATTTGACAATAAATTTCATATTAAAAATAATAAAGTTTGCTGTTAATTGTTTCCCAATAATTATATTTAAATCAGCAAATTTGCACCCCCTAAATCTTTATTAGTTCCTATTTGCTGAGCAAAAATTTATTGACACCAACTTGCTCTAATCATCTTCAACATTAGTTTTTTTTCCCTGAGTGGAAGTGATAAAAATGAGTATCAAGATGAAAAAGCATAACCAAGAAGATTAACAGCAGCTGTAGAAGGTTCACAAAGAGAAAGAACCTCATTTTGATTGCCATGAAGGGCAAAGCAGAAAGATTATGGTGTTCCCAAGCACAATAGCTCTAACGTGGGAAGGAACTTCGCAAAGTTTGAAAAATGATAAAAAGATATGTAGAGCAGGCAAGGGAGAGAGTGATAGAATATGAGGTCAAAGGAGGTAGGGCCTCATAGTCCTGCAGTAAGGAATCTGGATATTTTACTGCAGATTTCGCAAGCAGTCTTTGGAAGGTGCTGCGTGGAGAATGAATTATGATAGTGAAAAAGTGAAAACAGGTAGATAAGCTAGGATGTCGGTGCTATTAATATAAGAGGGAAAAAATGATGTGGCTTAGTTGAGGGTGGTTGCAGGGATGTGAAAAGAATTAGATTACTTTTGGAAATTTTTTGGAGATAGGAAAACTAGAGTTGGTAGATTGGAACTTAGGAATGAATAAAAGAGGAGGAAAAGAAGGAACTTGGAAGGAATGTTATTAGAAAACAGATTGACAAGGAAATTTGGGTAAGATGTATGTCAATAGACCTCACTGAATGGGAAAAAAAAAGTGTGAAGATGTTTGTGTCCCATGTAAATGCTTACTGTAGGGTGGCCACAGCAGGAAAGGATTTTAATAACCAAGTGGATGGAATGTCCCATTCTGTGGATACCATTAAGACACATCCCCCAGTCACCCTGTCATTGCATAATGAGCTCATGAACAAAGTGGCCATGGTGGCAAAGATGGAAGTTATGCATGGTCTCAGTAACATGGACTTGTACTCATTGAGGCTGACCTGGCTCTGGCCACTGCTGAGCACCTAGTCTTCCAGCAACAAGGACTAACACTGAGCCCTTGATATGGCACCATTACCTGGGGTGATCTGGTAATTACCTGCTAGTAGGCTGATTACATTAGACTGCTTCTCTCATGGAAGAGGTTGTATTTATTGAAATAGACACTTATTATGATATAGATTTGCCTTTCCTGCATGAAATGCATCTGCCCAAACTACCATCCATGGAGTTACAGTATACCTTATCCACTGCCAAGGTATTCCACATAATATTGCTTCTGATCAAAGAATTTTCTTCACAGCAAAAGAAGTGTGGCAGTGGGCCAGTCCTCATGCAATTCACTGGTCTCACCATGTTCTCCACCATCCTGAAGGAGCTGGCTTACTAGAAAGGTAAAATGGCTTTTTGAAGATGGAATTGCCATGCCAGCTGGGTAGCAATAGTTTGCAGGGCTGAGGCCAGATTTTTCAGAAGGCTCTATATGCTCTGAATCAGTGTCCGATATATGGTGCTGTTTCTCCCATAGCCAGGATTCACGGATCTAGGAATCAAGGGGGTGGAAATGGGAGCATGATGGCTCACTATTACATCTAGTGTCTCACCAGCAAGATTTTTGTTTCCTATTCCTGTGACCTCATGTCCTGCTGACCTACAGATCTTAGTTACAGAAGAAGGAATGCTTCCACCAGGAGACACTACAATGATCCCATTGAACGGGAAGTTAATTAAGACTGACACCCAGTCACTGTAAGCTTCTTATGACTCTGATTCAACAGGAAAAGAAGGTAGTTACTGTGCTGGCTGGCGTGATTGATCCTAGCTAATAGATTCTGATGTTGGGCTTCAGTCATTGGGTGAAAAATAGTGTCATTTACCACAGGAAGCACAAGTCTAGAGGTAGGAATGGAATTAAGAATTCTCTCCTGGACATGTTACAACCCAGTAGAAATATCAAGTGTGGATATGTATCTGGAGTCCACAGAGGAGATCAAGCTTCTAGATATAGTTCTGCAAGTCATTGAAATACAGGTGATTTTGAAAGCCATGGGACTGGATGGGATGACCTAAATAGAGAGGATGACTCAAGACTAAACTCTAGGCCTCCAACATTCTGAGATTGAGTAGAGAAGAACAAACCAGGGACAGATAAAGAAACAGGTAGTGTTGTAGAGAAATGTGGGACACAGAAGTCAAAAAGGGAAAGAGTTTTAGAAAGCAAAAGTGTCACTTGGGGTACCTGGGTGTCTCAGTCGGTTAAGCATCCAACTACAACTAAGGTCATGATTTCACAGTCTATGAGTCTGAGCCCCATGTCAGACTCTGTGCTGACAGATCAGAGCCTGGAGCCTGCTTCGGATTCTGTGTTTCCCTCTCTCTGCCCCTACTCTCTCTCAAAAATAAATAAACATTAAAACAATTTTTAAAAAAGTGTCACTCAAAGATGGATTCAGATGAGGAAAGAGAAGTGACCTGTGACTGGAGGACACACTGGAGAACATTGAACACCTTGACGTGTTAAGGCTCAGCAGAATGGTGGGGGCAGAAGATGAATTGGAGTGTATTAGTTATCTCTTGCTGCATAACACGTTATCACAAATTGATCAACTTAAAACAATGCACATTTGTTACCTCATAGTTTCCATGGATCAGGAGTCTAGGCACAGGCTGGCTGGGTTTTCTGTCCAGGGTCTCACCAAGCTGCAATCAGGTGTCAGCTGGGGCTTTGCTTGTTGGCAGAGTTACATTCCTTGCTATTTTAGATGTGAGACTCAGCTCCTAGAGGTTTCCCACTGTTCCCTACCATGTTGCCTTCTCCACAACATGGACTTTGCTCCTTCTAGGGCAGCAGAAGATTCTGGCCTTGAATCTCTGACTTCAGGAAAGGCCCAGTGCTTGTTTTCCAGACTCCTCATGTTGGGCCAGACCCACCCTGAACAATCTCATCTTTTAATTAATTCAAAATCAAATGATTAGTGACCCAATCACAGGAATGAAATCACAACATATTCACAGTCCCACCTGCACTCAGAGGAAGGGACCATGAGGGTGTGTGCACCAGCACATAGAATTTTTCAAGGCCATACTGGAAGGTTTGGAAAATGCAGATTTAATAAGCTGATGATACCTAATGGCACAACTGCTATTTGTTATACATCTGCTTCATCCTGAATACCCTACTAAGCACCTTAACACTCCTTCTTGCTGATCCCTAGAACAACCCTATGGGGCAGGTCCTGTTATTAATCCCATTTCACAGATGAGGACATTGGGATTCAGAGGATTTAATGACTTCCCAAGGTGATGCTACTATAAGAGCACTAGGGTTCAAATTAGAGCCATCCTCTACCAAAGTTCCCCTGTATTGTATTCCCTTATTGAAGACCATTATTATAAGTATTAAACAAAGTAAGTCTGTGGCCAGGGCTCTCTAGGAATACAGTCACTCCCTACAGGAGAATAAGATCCTCCAAGTTCAAACATTAGCCTCAACTTTGCTCCACTCTCCTTCTTTGGTCCCCTCTTCATCCTTCATGACTGTACCTCTTGGTTCTCCAACTCCTCCAACAGATGAACATATGAGAAGTGGGGAGGGGAAGAGAAGAGAGAGAAAAAAACCACAAGGGACTATTAATGATAGAAGACAAACTGAGGGTTGATAAAGGGAGGTGGGTGGGGGATGGGCTACATGGGGGATGGGTATTCAGGAGGGCACTTGTGATAAACACTAGGTGTTGTATGTAAGGGATGAATCACTGAATTCTACTCTTGAAACCAATATTGGCACTGTGTGTTAATTAACTAAAATTTAAATTAAAACAAAACACACAAAACTAAACTTCTCTTCCTAGGGTGGGGGAAGATGGCAGGGGCTGGGTATTGTTTAGTGGGTACAGAGTTTCAGTATGGAAAGATAAAAGAGTCCTAGAGATGGATGGATGCAACAATGTGAATACACTTAATGCACTGCACTGTACACTTAAAAATGGTTAAAATGATAAATTTCATGTTATATATATTTTATCACTGTTTATAAATGAATTAATGAGTGAATGAAGAAAGAAAGAAAGAAAGAAAGAAAGAAAGAAAGAAAGAAAGAAACTTTCATCCTTGCCTTCTATACCCTTTCTCAACCAGCCACTTCCTATCTTGTGACATCGCTTACCACTTGCTCACAGTGACCCTCTTGTCCCTGGCTTCACCTCTGAACTTATGAGCCTCCAAGCCTTTTCTTCTGCTCTTCCAACCACCCTGAAGCCAGACACATTCTACTCTAATGACTAATGTATCTCTTTAAGGCTTAGTCTAAGACATCTATTCCATGACAACCTCCTAAACTGTCCCACCTTGAAAAGTGACCTTTCCTTACTTAGAATTGCCTTAGCCTTCATGCAGAGCACTATTTACACTATTGCACATTTGCTTCTGTTTCATCAGGGATCGACTGGTTCCACACATATCTGTATGTACCAGAGAACAGTACAGTAAGAGTGTAAGCTTGTTGAGGGCAAGGATTTATTCCTGAATAATCCACCAATACCTACTCATTGAGTGGTTTGCATATGGCTCTTTCTAGGGAAACCCCAAAATATAGCCATAGTCTCAGAACTCAAAGAACTTTTTAATAAAATTATTGTGGTAAAATATATAAAACAAAATTTACCACTTTAGTCATTTTTAAGTGTATAGTTCTGTGACATTAAGTAATTCACCACCATCCATCTTCAGAACTTATTCATCTTCTCAAACTGAAACTCTATACCTATCAATTAATAATCCTGCATCCTTTCTTCCTCATTCTATTTACTGGGTCTGTGAATTTGACTACTCTACCTTATATAAGCGGAATCATACAATACATGTCCTTTTGTGATCAGCTTATTTCATTTACCATAATGTACTCAAGTTTCATCCATGTTGTAGCATGTGTCAGAATTTTCTTTCTTTTAAAGGACAAATAATATTCCACTGTATGGAAATACATTTCATTTTCTATTCATCCACGAGTGGACATTGGGCTGTTTCTACTTTTTCCTGTTGTGAATGATGCTGCTGTGAATATGTACAAATATCTGTTAGATTTTTTTCCTTTCATTTCTTAGAAGTGGAATATCTGGGGTGCTTGGGTGTCTTAGTTGGTTAAGTATCCAACTCTTGATCTCAAGGTCATGAGTTCAAGGCTGTGTTGGGCTCTGCACTGGGTGTGAAGCCTACTTAAAAAACAGTGGGTTTTTATGTCATCACTCTTTTTTTTTAATTTTTTTAACGTTTATTTATTTTTGAGACAGAGAGAAAGCATGAACGGGGGAGGGTCAGAGAGAAAGGGAGACACAGAATCTGAAACAGGCTCCAGGCTCTGAGCAGTCAGCACAGAGCCCGACGTGGGGCTCAAACTCATGGACTGCGAGATCGTGACCTGAGCCGAAGTTGGATGCTTAACCAACTGAGCCACCCAGGTGCCCCTCATCACTCTTTTTTAATATCAAAAGCTGGTGAGAAATATATATATATTTAATAATATATATTATAAATTATAATGTATAATTATATATACATATATATATATATATATATATACACACACACACACATACATATATATCCATTTTAAGCGGAATAGTGGAATTTCTGGATCATATGTTAATACTGTGATTAATTTTTTGAGGTCAAGAATCCTCTATGTACCCAAGGAGACAGAACCAGCATGTGTGACACCATTCAAGACTAATTAGCAGAAACAGCTTTCTAATTGGGCCCAGAACGTGGTAGTTGTGTAAACCCTGACTCTACCACCAGGAGTGACCTTGAGCAATACCTTAAACTTCATGAACCCATCAATACAGTGCAATCTATATAAAATATTCTTTTTCCTATTCCAAGATTACTATTGCCCTCACATTGAAGCATCTCTAAAATCAGTATGGGTGGTATTTAGTGGTGTACCATATTTAAAAATTTAGCACTTTTTCCTTAGTGAGACATGAAAAAACAATCATTCTTACAAATGATGGATCCTCAGGCTCCAAATACAGCACCAGGTAGATGAAAACAGATAGTAGAGTAGGCACTCATAACTTTCATTTTCCTTCATTAGGTTGTGCAGTAATGACTATACACATGTAATTGAAGGTCAAGAAAAGAGAGACCATGAAGGGTTTGACCCACTAGGGAAGGTTTCTTAGAAAAGAATGGATTTGAACTGAACCATTAAGGATGGATAAACTAAGAATAAAGGGGAAAGCATTTTATAGAGGAAAGCCTGGTAAAGCAAAAGCAAAGACATAGAAATGATTAAATCCTAATTAAGAGTGGGTAGGAAGAAGAAATATTTTCATGGGGGTCGGCTTAATCAAATTCCTTTTTTTATAATATATTTTTAAATTTTTTAAATGTTGTTATTTTAATTTTTGAGAGAAAGAGAGACAGAGTGCAAGCGGGGGAGGGGCAGAAGCAGAGGGAGACACAGAATCCGAAGCAGGCTCCAGGCTCTGAGCTGTCAGCACAAAGCCTGACATGGGGCTGGAACCCAGGAATGGTGAAATCATGACCTGAGCTGAAGTTGGATGCTTAACCAACTGAGCCACCCAGGCGCCCCAAAGGTTCAAATTTCTGAAGTGAAATAAGTCAGACAGAGACAGATAAATAATGTATGATCTTTCTTATGCGTGGAATCCAAAAAAAAAAAAAAAAGATGAAAATGAGCTCACAGATACTGAGACTAGATTGGTGATTTCCAGAGGTGACAGGTAGAGGTGCATGAAATGGATGAAGGGGATCAAAAGGTACAAACTTCCAGTTACAAAATATAGGGCACCTAGGTGGCTCAGTCGGTTGAGCGTCCAACTCTTGATTTTGGCTCAGGTCACAATCCCAAGGTCATGAGATCAAACCCCACCTCAGACTCTGAACTGAGTGTGGGGCCTGCTTGGGATTCTCCTTTTCTTTCCCTCTGTCCCTCTCCCCCGTTGCTCTCTCTCTCTTTCTAAAATAAAAAGGAAAATAAATAAATAAATAAATATATAAATTCACAGAGATGTTATGTATAAAATGGTAACTATAGGGGAGTCTGGATGGCTCAGTCGGTTAAGTGTCTGAGTCTCCTCAGCTCAGGTCGCAATCTCCCCATCATGAAATTGAGTCCCATGTTGGGCTCCTTGCTGAGCGTAGAGCTGGCTTGGCATCCTCTCTCCCACTCTCTCTCTCTGCCTCCCCCCATTCTCTCTGTCTCTCTTTCAAAATAAATAAATAAACATTTAAAATTGTTAACTATAGTTAATAATACTGTACTCCACATCTGAAAGTTGCTAAGAGAGTAAACTTAAAAGTTCTTACCACAAGAAAAATAAATGTGTAACTATGTATGGTAGCAGATGTTAACTAGACTTTCATGGTGATCATTTCACACTAAAACAAAATTTCTGAAAAAAGACCTCCTCAGAAATCAGCAGTAAATAAACAAACAGTTCAATTAGAAAATAGCAAGGACTTGAACAGACATTTTACCAAAGAAGATATATGGATGACAAATAAGCACATTAAAAGTTATTCAACATTATTCATCATTACAGAAATGCGAATTAAAACCAAATTAAAACCACAAGTATTTGCCATAATACTACACATTAATTAGAACAGCTAAAATTTTAAAAATAATGAAAATACCAAATGCTGGCAAGAAGGTGGGTCTCTCAGACATTTCTGGTGGAAATGTAGAATAGTGAAGCATCTCTGGAAACAGCTTTGCAGTTTCCTATAAAATGAAACATACACTCACCATAGGAGCAGCAAATACCCTCACCAGTATTTATCCCAGAAAAATTAAAACATGTCCACACACAAACATGCACAAATGTTCACATCAACTTTGTGATAACCAAATCTGGAACAACCTAAAAGTCCTTGGAAGTATGAATGGCTAAAATACATCTGTACGATGTAACAATATTTGGCAATAAAAACAAATGCATAATTCATACACACAACAGCTTGAATCAATCACATAGGCTTTATGCTGAATGATAAAGACCAATATTGGAATATTATATTACATACTACATGATTCCATTTATATCACTTTAAGGAGATGACAAAAGTATAGAGATAAGAAAAAATAGTGGTTTCTAGGGAACAAGGATAGGGAGGGTATGAAGGTGATGTGACGATAGAGAGTTAGGGTGAAAGAGTTACTTTGTGGGGCTAAAACAGTTCAGAATGTGCTTATGGTAGTGATTACACAAATCTATACATGAGATAAAAATGGATAGAATTATACACACACACACACACACACACACGAACATACATAAATGAGTACAGGTAAAAACTGGTGACATCTGCTGAAGATCTGTACGCTAGTTAACTGTATAATGTCAATTTCTTGGTTTTGTTATAAACCATATTTATGCAAGATGTTCCTATTGGGGGAAGATAAGAGAAGGGTACTAGGCAACTTTCTTTGGCGCTATAATTATTTCAAAATAAAACTTACTTTTTTTAAGATTTTATTTCTAAATAATCTCTACATTCAATATGGAGCTCGAACTCACAACCCCGAGATCAAGAGTCACATCTTCTACTGCCTGAGCAAGCCAGGCACCCCAAAATAAAATTTTCTGAAAGAAAATATAGAAGTTAATTGCTAGATAATTAAGAATCTATTTAGTATACCAATATCCTTTGAGTCAAGGACTACCTCATGAAAAAGTGATATCTTCTCTGAGATTTCAGAGAAAAGCTTACTCTTCATAAGCCTCATCAACTTGTATTAAAGCAATGCCTTCTCTGAGCTGGTCCAAAGTCTTCCTACCTACCAATCCTAGTAGGAATTTTCTACCTACCACTCCTAGTATTGGTAGGAGTCATTGACAATAGGCCTTGAGAGGCTAGAAGAAAAGAAAGGCAGGACCTGGAGATGTGTAGGTGGGGATGTGGCTGTGTATGTGCATGTGTAAGTGTGTGTTCATGCATGAATATGTGGGAGCTACAGGGGAGGGAGTTGCTGAGAAAGAGGTTATCAGTTACTTATTTTCCTCAGAGTTGGCTCTAGGTAGGTAATGGTTGGACTGATCCAAGATTCCAAGTTCCATTCCTTGGGACTAACTTAGTTGTGTTCCAAAGATACGAATGTTCTCTTATCCCACTAGACCCAAAGGAGCCTTGGAATAGAATTAAAGTGGATCCATAGTAGTCTTTTGTTAACCCACATTATAGGTGTGCGATCTACTATCATAGGGGAACATTTCTGATGAGATGGAAAATTGGACTTCCAAGTCACATAGGACTAGACTTGAATTCTGGCCTTAAAGCTCACTAGCTGTGGGACCAGAAGCACTTGATTTAACTTCTCTGGCCCAGAGCATTATACTAGTTAAAATAAGTTCATATTTTTAAGAGCACCTTCCATGTGTTAGGCACTATGTAAAACATTCACCTATTTCATAGCTTTCTTGAATAATTTAAATGAGGTTACAAATCTTAAATTGCCTGGCAGAATACACATATCAAGAAAGCAGTTGAGGGGTGCCTAGGTGGCTCAGTCGGTTAAATGTCAGATTCTTGATGTCAGCTCAGGTGATGATCTCACGGTTCATGAGATGGAGCCCCACATCAAGCTCCACTCTAGGATTCTCTCTCTCCCTTTCTCTCATTGCCCCTCCCCTGCTTGCACTCTCTCTCTCTTTCAAGATAAATAAACCTTTTTCAAAGAAAGCAATTGATAAACATTGTATTTAAATATTATCACTCTTATTATAGTAACCAAGATGAAAATGGAAGCACACTTCTGAAATGACACAATCTCTGAAAATAACACCAAATGCTGATTTTCATATGGTGAAACAAGTCCAACTAACAATGATAGTCCATAAGTGTGCTCTGCACTGGACATTAGTCATGACCCCTGAAAATTTCAGCACAAAGAATCCATGCATTTGCTGGCACGTGTCTTGAAGTTGGATTTCTCCTTAAGATACTCAAAAGATTAAGTGGTTCCTTTAGTGTTAGCAACTTAGGAAACAGAACTATTTCTTTTCATCTAACTATGCAATGATGTATCAGCCAAAGTAAATACAAAGACTATAGTTAAGTAAAAATGCAAGGAACATCAGTAAGATGTAGACTTGAAATAAGTTAAATTACTTAAGTAAGGATTTGGCTGAATTGTGGAGTAAAGTGCCAAAAAAGATCTGATGCTGATGCATGATCTATGGCATAGGAGAAGGGCTGATTTGAAGGAATTTTGTAACATATGCCTGTTAAGTTAGGATTTTAATCCTCTTTAGCAGACTTGGTAAGTATAAATTCAGGGTATACAGACTTCTACTTGCTAATGTTTTTACCTTGCTTTTAGCCTGGGGGGAATCTCCCTTCAAACACTGAGGGTGGTGATGTGTTAGTGAACATGATGGTTATGGTGATGGCAGTGGTGATGGTGATGATAATAGTGATGGTGATGGTGGTGACAATGATGATGGTGATGGTGGTGGTGGTGGTGGTTATGATAGTTCTAGTAGTAGTGGTGGTGGTGGTGGTGTGTGTGTGTGTTAGTTATAACCAGAACCTTAGATTGAGACAAATGACAAGCTTAACTCTCATTAACATGACCCCAATAAACAACTACAAGAGTAAAATAACAACTTAAACATACAAAATTCAGAGATATTCAAGAAGGTCTTCTCCTTCAAATATTCTATCCTTTCTTCTACCTCTTTCATCTTCTTCCCTCGAGTTCAATGAAATCTTTGGATTTCCAAGTTTAATTTTGCATTATAGTTTTTATAAAGCCCCACATATGTTTGCAAAGGCCATTTTCAGCCACTTTGACTTGGGCTTATTTCTCCATCTGGAGGGAAATAAGATAAATGCATAATTACATAAGGACCCCCATTTTCCACTTTGCCCCATGTCACTTTACTCTGTGGAGGCACAGACATGGTTTTTTGGGAGAACATTTAAAATCAAACACATCTGTTTGAATTCATCTTGCACATAGAGGTTGCAAGCCCCAAGTAATGGAAAAACTAATTCTTTTGCGGTTTTCAAAGGAAGTAAAATGACCCAAATCCCTTATATTTCTTAATCCCTAGTGGGGCCACTAGGTTGTCGATGTTCCATGAGCATCTTTTCCAAATCAGTTAGTTCCATAATTTTGTCTCTTTATCTTCTTCCTCAGCTTTTCCTACAGCATAGTTGTCAGGTTTCAAATGTCTGGATACACCTTAAATCTCCGATCCTTACTAAATCTATTGGCAAGTACATGCCTCCCAATTTGTTTTTTAAGTTACATTTTAGACCACCTTAGGCCTAAAGAGAAAACACCTAGAAACCAGGCAAACCTTAGAAATTCACTGAGAGTGAAAGAAAGAAAGAAAGAAAGAAGAAAGAGAAAGAAAGAAAGAAAGAAAGAAAGAAAGAAAGAAAGAAAGAGAGAGAGAAATTCAGTGAGAGGCTTAAAACATAATTAAAATGAGCTTTATTCCTGAGTTGAGGTTTAGTTAACAAATGTTAATGCTCAAAAATATATATTCCAATGGTCTAAAGTGCAAGTACACTGAGGTTTACATATCAAAAGCTTTAAGAAAAACGTTTAAGCTTTTCCTTCTCCACTTTTAGGAAAGACAGAACAAACAAACAAACAAACAAACAAACAAAACAACAAAAAGCCCAGAGGAAAATTAGGTAATTATTGGGATTTTGTGAGGGGAATTAGCAAGAAAAAAAAAAAAACTCTTTCCAGGAAACTTTCTAGTATCCATACATGATAAGTCCAATTTCTTGTATCTTCTACTGTTCTATTCAAAGGGCTTTATAAAGAGAGCTGCTGTTCGGAACAGGAATCACCAAGGAATCACAGCAATCTTCAAACATGGCAGCAAAAGTGTATTGCTATGTAGCAGATCAAGCTTCATTGATTGATTTAATATATGATTTTTGAATGGCTACAATGTTTCGGGCCAAGGGCTAGTGCTCAGGATAGAGACGTGCTTTTCTTTGTGGGGCTGGTTCTGCATACTGCTAGGCTCTTGTCTGCTGTGAGGTCTAGTTCTAAGGTGACTACTGACAGCTCTATTTTGGTAGAGCTCAGGATGTTTTAAGCTGAAATCATTACTTCCTAAAATACAACTCTTCTTTTGTCTTGCAAGTAACAAAGTTGTATTTAAAGTAGATTAAGAAAAATGGGTTACCATAAGGATACAGAGGGAACCTTGTAGAACCTAAGGACAAGAAGAGGAGTCAAGCCCCATAAGGGACAAGAACAAGGAAATGGAAAGCACATAAAATCAGGGCAGTCCATCTGCACTTTTCCATTTTTCTCTCTGGCAACACTTGTTCTCTTGTCCTTGATTCTTCTTTTAATTCCTCTGTCTCTCCCTTTCTCTTTCTCTCTCTCTGTTTTCTCTCTTCCATTTTCCTGTTTCTCCATTCAAAGGAATGACTGCTTCTCCAGTCCCCAAATTTTATGTTCTCCCAGTTCAAGTTCCAACTGAGACAATTGAGTAACTCCAGTTGCAATTCTAAATTTTTTAGGAGAGAAAAATTTTACTGATACACTTCATCTATAAAACTAATTGTTTTACTCTATTTATAAAATATTACAAAACAGTACCTATCATATAGAATTACTATGAGAACTAAATGAGATGTTGCATGTAAGAAATTAGTCACAGTCTAAGCACAGAATATCCTGTAATAAAATGCTATTTATTACTATTATTCTAAGATTATTTTGAATCAATTGTTTGGCAGTTGCTTGAACACATTTTCTCAAGGAAACATTGTATATGATTGTTGGATTCCCAGTTATATCCAGTCAAAGCTTTAAAACTCAAAGGCCCCCAGGTCCCACCAGCCCATTAAAAATGATGCTTCATTACATCAATATTTTATCTACCTCAATGTCCCATTTGTGTAACTGCATAACGTTGTAGTTCCAACATATTCTCTTTAAATTCTTCTCTAGTTTATTTTTCTAGAAGATTCCAGATATCTCACCAACATCCCTCTCCTGCTTGTCTAGTCAAGTTCCTGATTTGATGGCTACAAACTATAAATGTATTTGTGTCCATAAGAAAGAAATTTGTCATCACACCACCAGGGGCACATACCCTCATGAAGAACACTTCTGCCTTATCAAGGATGACATGTGTCTATGTCCCCACATTACCAATGTTCATTCCATCCCAGATTCAAAATGGCTCTGGTATCCCCTTGGTGCTTACTGCTTCAGAGCCCCATGAATTTTCAGATAGATGATTGATTGATAGTAGATAGATAGATAGATAGATAGATGTAGATAGATAGAATAGAATGATTATGGTATAGCTTTAGAATTAGATTGTCCAGTTAGACTCCTTTCCATCACAGACTAGCTGTGTGACTGTTGGTAAGTTACTCAAAGAGTTGAGCTTCAGTGTCTTCTGCAAAATAATAATATATCATCACCATAGAGATGTGGTGAAGATTAAATAAGATAATATATTTAAAGCCTTGGAGATTTTTAGCTTCTAGAAATGACAAAATAGTTTATATTAGACTAAATTTCCTGCCAGTATCACTTATAAATTTGGAACAAAAGATAGAATACAACCATTTGCAGGCACTAGAAGGCTAACAAAATAGGCAGAAACTGAAGATTCAACTCTTGGGGGAAAAAAACATATGAGGTGAGATCCACATTTATCCAAATTTTTTCCCTTTGAGAATTCCTTCACAGTCTACATGGGGAGTAGAAATCAAGCAAAAACCACAGTTTTATTAGTCTAAAAAGCCAGAGATCATAGTTCGAAACTGCCACAATGGCTAGAAATTAAGGTAGAAAAAAATCCCACAAAGGAACGAATCACATGGGGGACTAGTTACCTGTCAGAATAAGATTCTAAATGTTTACAGGAATATAATCCAAACTAAAATTTCTATACCATATCCAGAGTGCCCAACATACAATAAAAATTACTAGACATTGAAAGAAATAGGAAATATAACCCATAGTCAAAAGAAAAAGCAGTTAACAAAGCACATCCACAATTGACCTAAAGTTAGCAAATAATAGATATGTTAAGAAATTTGCAAAAACAAGATGAATACACAGATGAACCGTTAAAGGATTTTGGGAGAGAAATAGAAATTCTAAAATAATCAATCAGCCAATCTCCCAGAATAGAAAATTAAATATCTGAAAAATTTAAGAAATGTTCACAATGCAGAATATTTCAAGATCAATGACTTTGAAGACAAGTCATTTCAATAAATATTATCCAAACTGAAGAACTAGAAAATGTGATAAAACAAAACAAAACAAAACAAAACACTGAAAAGAGACAAAATGACATGTGAGATAGTATCAAGAAATCTAACCTAGGCATAATTGGAGCCTCAGAAGGAGAAGAAAAAGAAAATGAGACAGAAAATATATTTGAAAAATGTTGGACAAATATTTTCCAAATTTGATTAAGAACATCAGCTCCCATGAAAAGATGAGCAAAGCCCACTTACAGTCGGATAAATACAAACAAAACCACACCTGAGCATTTCATTGTCAAATTGTTAAAAACTAATGATAAAGAAAAAAATCAGAAGACAGAGAAAAAAGACATATTAACATAGCTAACTTCTCATCAGAAATATTGGAGGCCAACAGAAAGTTGAATGATATCTTTAAAGTGCTGAAAGAAAAATGTAAATTCAAATATCTATGCCCACGAAAACATTTTTAAACATGAAAGCAAAATAAAGACATTTTCAGGTTTAAAAAGCTGAATTTTTTTCCCAGCAGTACAAGAATATAGAAAATACTTCAGTTTATTTAACTGAAGAGAAGTGACACAAGATACAAATATGTATCTATAGGAAGGAATAAGAACATTTGAAATCATAAATATGTGAGTGAATATGAAAGACTGTCTTTTAAATTTTCTAAGTTGTAACTGATTAAAGAAAAAATAATGTATTATGGAGTTTATAATATATATGGCAGTAAAATATATGACAATAATAGCACAAAGAGATTAAGTGAAATTATTGTTACTATTCTTACTTTATACTTGAAGTATTATATATTATTTGAAACTAGACTGAAAAGTTAAAGATCTACATTATAATCCATAAATCACCAAAAATATAAAGAGCTACAAAGCTAATAAAGGAGATCAAACAAAATACTAAAAAATACTCAACTCAAAAGGGGAAAATAGAGGAACAAAAAAGAACACGGGTGATAAGCAGAAAACAAATAGCAAAGTGTTAGAATTAAATGCAAACATATCAATAATATTACTAAATATAAATGTTCTATGCATCCCAATTAAAAAGCACAGATTGTCACACTGGAGAAGAAGCAAGTACAAAGTACATGCTCTTTGTAAGGGTTACATCTAAATATAAGGACATGTTTGAAAG
Organism: Leopardus geoffroyi; assembly: GCF_018350155.1. NCBI lineage: Eukaryota > Metazoa > Chordata > Mammalia > Carnivora > Felidae > Leopardus > Leopardus geoffroyi. The sequence continues at coordinate 27,216,593 of NC_059332.1, read as the reverse complement.
TAAAATGATAGGAAAAGATACATTAAGCAAATAGTACACATAAGAAAACTAGTGTGATTATACTAATACCAGCCATTTTAGATATCAAGACAAGAAGCAGTGCCAGAAATATAAAGGAGCATTTTATCATAATAAAAGGATTTATTCATCAAGACAAAAAAATCCAACTGAGCATATAATAATAGATCCTCAACATACTTGAAGCAAAAATATAAAAGTAAAAAAAGAAATATTGGACATTTTAACTCCACTGTCTAGGTAATTTACAGAACAAGTTAGACAAAAATGTGAGTAGGGATATAGAAGACTTTAATAAAACTATTAGTCACCCTCACTTAATTGTAGTGTTTTGTATAAAATGCTACATACAACAATACACATTTTTAAAAATGCAAATGAAACATTCACCTAAATAGGCCATATGTCATAAAACAAGTTGCAATAAATTTTAAAAGATTGAAATCATAGAGACTTAAGTTAGAAATTAATAACATTTTGATAGCTAGAAAAATCCCCAAATATTTATAAGGTAACCAACAGTACTTCTAAATAATCCATACATCAAAAAAAGAAATCACACGGAAATTAGGAAACATATTAAGTTGAATGATAATAAAAACACAAGATATCAACATTTGTGTCAAGTAGATGACTCCAATTCACCAGTTCCTCATATCCTGTAGAGGGCACTGTGGCTGCTTCCCCAACATCTACTACCATTCTCTTAGAAAAGACTTGATTTTCCTGTTACCTCACCTCATGCAACCAAGGGTTTTGTATAAAACTGGCTCCCATGAGAGTCCAGGGATGGGGCATAAAGTTTAGAATAAATTAATCAACACTTTCCCATCTTTGGTCAGGATAATAGTTTAGACAAGTGCATTTGCCTCAATGTGGGGTCACAAGTAACAATAAATTCAAATTAAAATGACTTAAATAAGGAAACTTGTGATATCTCACACCAATAGGTCTAGCTGTAAGTCAATTCCACTGTTGGTTAATTCTGCAACTCAATAGTGCTGTCAAGGACTCAATTGTCTTTCAACTTTCAGTTTTGTCATCTTCATTCTTATCAAATTGTGGTTTATCATATGCAGACAAAACAACTTTCAAAAGAAAGAAAAGAATCATTTCTTTCTTGTGAGTCTCCTTTAAGAGTTGAAGAAATCTTTCCTAGCAACCCATCTGTAGATTTCTACTTATTCTGCATTGACCAGAATTACATCAAAGCCCATCCCTAAACCATGACTTGGACCAATGTTGGTTTTCCCCATAGAGCTAGGGCCTAGCTCCTTTCAAGGACAGAGAATGTGGGAAAACTGAGCCAGATCAGTCTTTTAGTGAGGAAGAAGAGGAGTACCAACTTTTGGGTGGAAACCAATAACTGTTACTATATATGATACCATTAAATATTGCTCCAGGCTGAAACAGCTCAGAAATGTTACCTTTATTTTATTGGGTGGTGTGTCATAGGGCTTTAAAAAGTTGATGTATGCATTAAGAAAGAGTTTTTATTAGGTGGATGTTTGAGGTGGAGAGAGAGGCATCCAGGCTAGGGAACAGTGTGTGTAAATCAACAGAGATTTCAAATAGAAAAACATGTTCAGGGAATTTCAAGTACTATAATTTAGCATGCCCACAGTAAAGAATGCAAGCAGAGAGCAGAAGTATATAAGGCCAGATAGGTAGGCAGGAGCTAGATCATGAAAGGCTCTCAACACTCTGCTAAGGAGTTTGAACTTTATCCTATGGCAATGTGAGTGCCATGTTGGATGGGTACCTCAGAAAAATCACATTGGTAGTCATGTGGAACAGGAATGAGTCTGAAGGATGGGTGATCAGTGATGAATCCCTCCCAATAGACCAGGAAGGACAGGGGGGATGAAGTATGGGGTGAAGTGGAGTGGACAACTGTATCTAGTAGGGAGAGTCAACAGAACTTAATGGCCAATGAAGTTAGAATGGCTTAGAGATGCCTGACGTGGAAAGCAGAGGTTTCACAGAAAAAGAGGTGAAATTTTATTTTAACTCTATTTTTATTCTAATAAGATGCATTAAAAGCTTTGGTTTAAGTTTGTGCTCCAGTAAAAGGTTACATCATGACTGGTAGAATTCTCTTAACATCATGGGATTTGGGACAAAACTCTTAACAATATTGTGAAGTATAACTTTCAATATCTTTGATGTCCTCTTCCTATTTTGTGGCATTCTCAGGAATATCCTATGTAACCAGCCAATTACTATTTCTTGAGCATTTATTCAAAATATCATCTTAAAAAACAGTATTTATCTTACAATACCAATGTCTTAAGTTGGGAGGTACGATACAGTATCTGCAAAGATGATGACGCAAAATTCCTCCTACCTATGATTTTACATTCTATTTCTCCTGTCAAGAGGTGGAGTTTATTTCCTGTCCTCTGGCATTATAACTTGTCATAACCAATAAAATGCAGTAGGAATGGTGTGTGAGTTCTGAAGACTAGAGGCCTTGCTCTCTTGGCGTTCTGAGTTATTGTGTGTTAAGAAGTATGACAAATCTACTGGAAAGACCACATAGAAAGACAAAGGCTCATCCAACCCCCAAGCTGTTCTAGCTGTCTCACTAGATATGTTAGCCCTGGAAGTCAGACAAACTTGGATCATTCAACCCAGTCAATCCTCCAGATGACTGCTACTAATGAATAACCCCAGGTGAGACCAGCAGAAGTACTATCCAGCAGAGCCAGGACCATATTACAGAATTGTAGGTATATAAATATTATTTTAAGCTACTAAATTTTGGGGTGGTCTATTATGCAGTGATAAATAACTGATAAAGGAAGTAAATAAAATTAATTTTAAATGTAGCTAAGATTTTAAGGACTAAGTACAAATCTAGTCAGTTTTCTTTCCTAAAGAGAATCAAAAAGAGGACTATATGTATACAAATGAATGAACCCATTAGCCAGCAATAATCTATTAATTGCCAAGTATAGGATGGTTACTACATAGACACAAAAAATAGAAGACTTAGAACTTGCAACTTAGTAAAGGAAACCAAATTCATACTAGAAGACAACACACAATATAATAATTTGTGATGGTGAAATCTAGGCATTGAGGCAAGTCAATGTGGTATATAACTCAGGAAGCTACCCCATGGTGTTTCAACTAGGTAATCCGGGAAGACACAAGCCTATTAGAGACTTGACGGATGAGACTTGAGGGTCTATTTATTTAAACCACGCAAAAGTCAGATATGGACTGTGCTATCCTTTGTAAATGAAACTGTGGTGGATACTGATTCCCACAGAAATGACTAAGATAAATGGTTTGGAAGGTTTTTGTCATTTTTTCCTGGAAAGTTTCTTCCTCTACATATGAGTTTATCAAAAGTTAATGATTCTTATAAAGAAGTTTAAGCTTGAAGAAAGTAAGTGCATAAGTAACCTGTAGCTAGACTCATAGTTCCAGAGAATGAGCCAAGGACCATGAACAAATATATCTCATTAAACAGAGCCTCTTCCTGATTTCAAAACATAAAGCTACAATTATTAAAGTGAAAAAGACAGAAATTGAGACAGTATAAAATTAATGTAAGGATTCAGATGGATCAATAAAACAGAATAGAAAGTCAAGAAATAAACTCTTATATTTTGGGACAAAGTTGCCAAAGTAATTCAATGATGAAAGGATACTTTTCAACAAATATTGCTGGGACAATTAGATATGCATGTATCGAAAGAAAGAAAGAAAGAAAGAAAGAAAGAAAGAAAGAAAGAAAGAAAGAAAGAAAGAAAGCCCTTATCTCATACCATACACAAAAATCAACTCAAAATGGATTATTGACCTAAATGTAAAAGTTAAAACTATAAAACTTCTAGAAAGAAACATAGGAGAAATTCTTTGTGACCTGGAGTTAGGCAAAGACTACTTAGATATGACACCAAAAGTCCAATCACAATATTTTCATATATCAGACTTTGTAAAAATTAATAACTTTTACCTTTCAAAAGGTACCATTAAGAATAAAGAAGATATGGGGCGCCTGGGTGGCTCAGTCAGTTAAGTGTCTGACTTGGCTCAGGTCATGATCTCACAGTTCATGGGTTCGAGCCCTGTGTCAGGCTCTGTGCTGACAGCATAGATCCTGGAGCCTGCTATGAGCTCTATGTCTCCCTCTCTCTCTCCTCCCTTCTGCAGCTCATGCTCTGTCTCTCTCAGAAATAAGTAAACATTAAAAAAAAAATAAAATAGGGGCGCCTGGGTGGCGCAGTCGGTTGAGCGTCCAACTTCAGCCAGGTCACGATCTCGCGGTCCGTGAGTTCGAGCCCCGCGTCAGGCTCTGGGCTGATGGCTCAGAGCCTGGAGCCTGTTTCCGATTCTGTGTCTCCCTCTCTCTCTGCCCCTCCCGCCGTTCATGCTCTGTCTCTCTCTGTCCCAAAAATAAATAAACGTTGAAAAAAAAAAAGAACTGTTTAAATAAAATAAAATAAAATAAAAAATAAAGAAGAGATTTATATATGAATGTTACTCAGCCTTCAAAAAGAATAAAATCTTGCCATTTGCAACAACATGGATGGAGCTAGAGTGTATTATGCTAAGTGAAACAAGTCAGAGAAAGACAAATACCATATGATTTCACTCATTGTAGAATTTAAGAAACAAAACAGATGAACATACGGGAAGAAGAAATAAACAGAGAGTGAGGCAAACCATAAGAAACTCTTAACTATAGAGAACAAACTGTAGGTTGATGGAGGGGAGGTGGGCAGGGAGATGAGCTAAATGGGTGATGGATATTAAGGAGTGCACTTGTTATGATGAGTACTGGGTGTTATATATAAGTGATGAACCACTAAATTCTACTTCTGAAACCAATGTTATACTATATGTTAACTAACTAGAATTTAAATAAAAACTTGGAACAAAAACAAACAAAAAGATGCTGTTAAGAAAATGAAAATATAAGCCCTAGACTGGGAGAAAAGAATTGCAAACATATACATAATAAACGACGTCTATCTAGAATAAATAAAGAGCACTTACAACTTAATAACAAGAATACAAACAACTCAATTTTAAAATGGGTAAAATATTTCAGCAGATATTTTACCAAAGAAGAAATACAAGTAGCTAATAAACCCATGAAAAGACCTGCAAGCCCACTAAAATGACTATAATTTTAAAAGAAGAGCCAATTCCATGGATCCATACTACAACTTAGATGAATCTCAAAAACTTAGGCTAAGTGAAAAAAAATCCAGACAGTGTGATGCTCTTTATATGAAATGCCTAAAAATGGTGATTCTATAGAGTCAGAAAGATTACCAGTCATCTAGGGCTGGGGTGAGAGCAAGCACTGACTGTAGATGGGCACATGGGGACTTTTGGGAGTGATGAAAACATTCCAAAACTGGATTATAGCAACAGCTGCACAACTTCATAACTACAAAAGCGAAACAAAACATTTAATTGTACACTTGCAAAAGGTGAATTTTAAGGTAGGTAAATTGTAACTTAATAATGCCCTTTTAAAAAAAGGATAAAAATGATGATAAAGAGGGAAAAAAAAGAGACTTTCTAAGTAACAGATACATGAAATTACATGAGATAGCCCATGTAAAAAGTGAACTGTGGATGTTTATGCCAGGTGTGAACATAGCGGCAATAATGATGATATGGGGTGCTGTGATTGAAGAAATCAAGTTTTAAATGTATCAAATTAAGGTAAATTTAGCAACCAGAAGAATTTAGGTTAAAATTTTAACAGCTGTTAAATCTTAAAGAGTTTTTAAAAAATATCCCTATCATGCAACTACTGTCATCTTAAAATGGTTTTAACTTCATCTTGACTTCTCAGCTTTCAGAGAGTATAAAAGAAGTGAGAGCCAACCAGGTCTGTTTTCTTGCTTTAAGGTTTTAGAGTTCCTCAGCCATCATCAGAAACATTTTACAAACAGATGGTTTGAAATATGTCACTTTTTCCTCCTCTTTGCATTTATTTCCATTTTCCAGATTTCTAAGTTACTAGTGTATTTGGTGTTTTTTTTTTTTTTTTTTTTTTATGTTTGTTAGTCATTTTCATTTCCTGCTCAGCTAGTCTGGGATCCAGTCTAATTGCAGAGGAACCTCATGAAGCTTTCTTGGGATGGTGGTCATTTGGGAAAGCAGGAGAAAGTAGTCCAGGGCAGGGAAAAAGCAGGAAGCTGACATGGAGATTCCCAAGCCCAATTCCCAGCCCTTTTTCTGGGGTCTGGCCACTGTCTTTCCCTGGGAAATTTATTTTTGTCTCCAGAATTTCCTCCTCAATCCTTCCTCTTGAGACACTCAATGATAACTGACAGAGGAACTTCAGTTGAATCCTTCACCTTCTCACAAATGGAACAAGCATCTAAGTACAAGGAAAATAAATTGTTAGTGCCTATATATCACTTTTAAAATAAAATAACAAACTGCATGCTTCCAACTATATGACATTCTGGAAAAGGCAAAACTATGGAGACAGTAAAAAGATCAGTGGTGTCTAGGGTTGGGGGATGGTGGGATGAATAGGTGGAGCAGAGGATTTTCAGGGCAGTGAAACTACTCTGTATGATATTATAATGAAGGATACATGTTATGATACATTTGTCCAAATCCATAGAATATACAAATGCCAACAATGAACTCTAATGTGAACTATGGTCTTTGAGTGATCACGATGTGTCAATGTAGGTTCAATGATTTTATCAAATGTACCACATGGTAGGGGGTGTTCATAGTGGGGAATGCTGTATATAGGCAGGGCAAGGGGAATATAGGAAATTTCTGTGTTTTCTTCTGAATTTTAAGAAAAACTGAGCAAAACTGCCCTAAAACTATTCTTAACTCCTCTAAAAAATAAAGCACATTAACAACTTTTTTAATAAAGGGAAAGAGCAGAATTGATAAGTGGACTAAATACCAAAATCCTGGTGTTATCATTTTGCTCCTAAATGGCAGTCACCAGAATTGTGAGATCATTCTCTTTAAATTTTTTTTAATGTTTTTTATTTATTTTTGGGAGAGAGAGAGAGAGAGAGAGAGCAAATGGGAGAGGGGCAGAGAGAGAGAGGGAGACAAGAATTTGAAGCAGGCTCCAGGCTCCAAGCTGTCAGCACAGAGCCTGATGTGGGGCCCAAACCCACAAGCCATGAGATCACAACCTGAGCTGAAACTGGACGCTCAACCTATTGAGCCACCCAGGCACCCCATATGAGGTCATTCTCTCGATCTCATCTGAAAAGCAGGTGCTCAAAGATGGTGGCCATTGTTGCTATTATTTGGGATTAGTCTTCACTGACTTCTTTGCCTATTGCATACAACATCAGCCTACTCCACAGATGCACTGGGCCACCTCAAGCCTGCACATCATCTTTGGAATTCAAGAAGTATCTAGGCCTATAAATAGCCCACCATTGATACATTTGTTTCCCAACACCTATGCCCAAAATTCCTCCTAGATCCTAAAATAGACCTTCTATTCTTCCTGCCAATGAGTTAGACTAGCAGAAGCAAAAAAAAGTACAGCCACTTTGGAACAATGGTGTTAAGACAGCTATTGATAAGAAAATGTGAAATTATTTTATTCTGCTTTCTTCTGCTTTATTTTGCTTTCTTGTTTGTATGTGAAATACTATATGACTTATTTATTCTGCTTTATTCTGCTTTCTTGTTTGTGTGTGAAATACTATATGACAATATAAATTCTGAAGAATAGAATTTAGATTTTTCTCTCTGTATTTTTATCAAGATTGCAAGCAGGTCACCAAGCCCACATGCTTCCTTGCCTGAGAGAGGTCCATATCACAAAGCTAAATGGGGTTTCCTGAAGACAACTTCTCTTCTTGCCTTTGTGTGAACCTACTCTGGATGGTCAATTCAAGAATTACAGGGGTGGCCTGTAATAAAAAAAAAAAGGAAGAAACTAGAAGACCTGGTCCATGGGGTGCAGCATCTACCTAGCACCAACCAGCCAACTGGGGCTTGTCAGGATGCTCAGCTGTCCCTTCATCTAGCTGCTGGTTAATGGCTCACCTTTTACTGTAGAGAGGTCTTAATTAAAACAAGAGCTAAATTTCATGTAAGCCAACCAAACATATTTGTGAGCTGCATCCAGTCCCAAAGCCCAGTTTGTGACCCTTGGTCTAAATTCATTGAAGAGATTATGGACCATGTCCTGGAAGAGTAGGGGAGAGAGAGTCCCCAACACCAAAAAGGGACCAAGTTCTCCCCATGGCCATGTTTCAGGATGGTGGCAGGTCCTTCTGAGATGGCTGCATGATATACCTAAGGAGGACCCATGCTCTTGGTCCCTGGAGATATTCCCATGTTTTGATAGCAACAAGGCCACTAGATTCCCAGGGCCAATGGCCCTCTGATGCTGACCAGAACAGTCTCTCTGCTACTTCGCAGCTATGTAAAATCCTATCATCTTTGCAAAATCTTTGGTGGTAGTCCCATTAATGACTGAGATGGGTTTTCCACCAGTTCAGCAGAATAAGGGCCTAAGGTCATATTTAATTCAATTTGAAAGGAATGAATAAAAGTAACATTTTACTAGCTGCATTTATATTGTTAGTTCATACTTGATACACAAAAATAAAGCTCCCCATAGACATTCCTGATCTTGTATCCCTTTATACCTGTGATCTGAACCCACTCTCATCTCAACTCCCTAGAAGTGGGGCAGGGCGGCCTAAGGGGCTGGGAGGGTAGAACAATAGCTTTTTCATTCATTATACTGTAATTATGTCTTTTTGAAGCTGATAGCTTAATTTCTTTTCCAAGTCATCACAATATGTTCCCAGTCATTGCTGGAACTGGGGAGTAAAGGTCATCTTTTATTACAAAGTATATTAGTGTATAGCTATAACAAAAGTATATTTGTTTATAATATACTAGTATATTATGTGTTATACAGCTATAACAAAAATACCACAGACTGGGTGGCAGAAACAGCACAAATTTATTGTCTCACAGTTCTAGAGGCTAGAAATTTGAGATCAAGGTGTGGGCAGGGTTGGTTTCTACTGAGGACTCTCCTTGGCTTATCGGTGAACATCTTCTCCTTTGTGTCTTCGCTCTGTATGTATCTGTGCCTTAACCTCCTTATCTTATAAAGACAATAGTCATATTGGATTCAGGTCCCTCATTGTAACTTAATTACCACTTTAAGGATCCTATCTCAAACACAGTCACATCTGAGCTACTGGGGGTTGGGAGACTTCAACAAATGGAAGGTGGGGGATGAGGGACACCATTTAGCCCATATTACAAAGAGAGGAGTCATGTTATCCAAGATCCTGAAAGTCTGTCACTTCACCTAAATACAGATCTAATCATATCAAAACCCACACTAGCTAAGTATTTCAAAGTTTTAGGCTCCTGAACTTGCTCCCCAGACTTCTGCACCATGGAGGGGCCTCTTCAAAACTTATGGCATATTCAAAACAAAACTCATTCTAGTTTTCCCAGTGCGTTTTTTATAGTTCTAAGGCTGATCTTATCAAAGGGCTTTGTCAGCATAAAGCCTCCTGGATTTACATACAGGACTCTTGAGAAAGCCACATGGTGTCAAGGAGAAGCTGGACTGTAGCCTCCTCTTTTGGTAACCAGATTGATATATAATACCCTTTATAGTCTTGTTTTTCAGCTTAAATTGTATATTCCCCAAGTCCCTGGCTGAATAAATAAATTGAATTAGATGTGGGGGTGTTTGATTTTGAATAATGCTGGCTCTTGTCTGTGAAATTCTAGATGGCTTTGTCTGGGACCTAGACCCCTTGTTCTTGCTCAGCAATAATGGTTTGATTCTCACATTAAAATTATTAGTTTGATAAAGGGCCAAAAAGTGAAGACTCAAGAATCTGAAATGACCCAATTTTCTAAACAAGGCCCAGGCAAAGCCAACTGTCTGTGGGAGATGGGAAAGGGCAGTCTGTGGCTTCTATTTTTGTGGTCTCCCCAAGGAACAAACATTTCTTTCATGTATACTTTGATGTGAAAATAAAAGTGTACTTATATATCACTGATACTTTAGCATGAACATTTTGTAGGGAACCTCTGCCCAGGTATTCCCAAACTTTGATTCTGTTACAAGTCAAGGATAAAATGACCAACACAGTCAAGGAATCCTGGGAAGGAACTCAGCCTTTCTCCCATGATCTGCATATTAAGCCCACCACATCAGCCCAGAGGATAAGCCCTTTTGCAGCAAAGTCTCACCAAACATAGAACTCCTTAGACCATCCTTATACCACCAGAAGCCATTGTGAGAGCAGAGCCTGAGACAGAATCTTCAGGAAACAAGAAGGATGTCTTTCCTGCGAACTGCAAGCCTGAGGCTCTTCTGGGTCCCTACTAATGCATTTATGCGAATTAAGGTGGGGTCTTGAGGAAGGGACAGAAAATATGCTCAGGCGAAGGGCCAAGATTGAGTGAGTGCCTTTTGTTTGCAGGTTGAACAATGCTTTGTGAGGGCAATGTGGACAGCAACAAAAACATCTGTGTCTCCTGGCCTATTCATCTGGGCCCTGGCTCTAATCTTTATCAGACAGCCTCATTTTGAGAGGAGGGACGGAAGCAACAGAGTACAGGGTAAGTGGGCAAAGAATGAAGTGAGGAAGTCTTGAGCTTCCCACCTCCCCAGAGCCTTCTAGCCAGGTGTCATTTTCCTTCCATGTTCCTTCCTTCCTTGGATTAGCCACAGCCCCTGCCCACAGACAACTTCAGAATCCTATAGACCTGAACTCAAATCCTAACTCTACCATTTACTAGTTGTGCCATCATGGACAGCATGCAATATATTCACTTTCTTCATCCTTAAAACTGGACTCATCAAAACTTCCTCCCAGTATTATTGTGTAGATTACATAAAACACTAAAAGAGACCAGGTCCTGGAGTTCTTTTTTTGTCTTTAATTATTTTTATTTTTTATTTAAACTCAAGTTAGTTAACACATAGTGTAGTCTTGGTTTCAATAGTAGAACCCAGTGATTTATGATTTACATAGGACACCAAGTGCTCATCCTGAAAAATGCCCTCCGTAATGCTCATCCTCCATTTAACCCATCCCCCACACACCTCTCCACTAGAAACCCTTAGTTTGTTCTCTGTATTTAAGAGTCTCTTATGGTTTTCCTCCTTCTGTTTTTATCTTATTATTCCTTCGCTTCCCCTTTGTTCATCTGTTGTTTCTTAAATTCCATATGTGAGTGAAATCATATGATATTTGTCTTTCTCTGACTGACTTATTTCACTTAGCATAATATCTTCTCCTTCCATTCACATTGTTGTAAAAGGCAAGATTTCATTCTTTTTCATTACGGAGTGTTATTCCATTGTATATATAAACCACATCTTTATCCATTCATCAGTCAATGGACATTTGGGTTCTTTCCATAATTTGGTGATTGTTGATAGCACTGCTATAAACATTGGGGTGCATGTGTCCTTTCAAATCAGCATTTTTGTATTCTTTGGATAAACATCTAGTAGTGCAATTGGTGAGTACTAGGGTGGTTCTATTCAATTTTTTGAGGAAACTTCACATTGTTTTCCAGAGTGGCTGCACCAGTTTGCATTCCCACCAACAGTGCAAAGGGTTTCACTTTCTCTGCATCTTTGCCAATATCTTTTGTTTCCTGAGTTGTTAATTTTAGCCATTTTGAGAGATGTGAGGTGGTATCTCATTGTGGTTTTGATTCGTATATCCCTGATGATGAGTGATGTTGAACATCTTTTTATATGTCTGTTAGCCATCTGGATGTCTTGTTTGGAAAAGAGTCTGTTCATGTCTTCTGCACATTTCCTCACTCAATTATCTGTTTCTTGGGTGTTGAGTTTGGTAAGTTCTTTATAGATTTTGGATACTAACCCTGTATCTGATATGTCATTTGAAAATATCTTCTCCCATTCCATTGGTTGCCTTTCAGTTTTGTTGATTGTGCAGAAGCTTTTTATCTTAATGAGGTCCCAATAGTTCATTTTTGCTTTTATTTCCCTTGCCTTCCAAAACATGTCAAGTAAGAAGTTGAGGCAGACAACGTAAAAGAGGTTGCTGCCTGTTTTCTCCTGTAGAATTTTGATGGTTTCCTGTCTCACATTTAGGTCTTTCATCTATTGTGAATTTATTTTTGTGTATGGTATAAGAAAGTAGTCTAGTTTTATTCTTCTGCATATTACTGTCCAGTTTTCCAACACCATTTACTGAAGAGACTGTCTTTTTACCATTCAATACTCTTTCCTGCTTTGTTGAAGATTAGTTGGCCATATATCTGTGGATCCATTTCTGGGTTCTCTATTCTGTTCCATTGATCTATGTGTCTGTTTTGTGCCAGTACCATACTGTCTTAATGATTAACAGCTTTGCAATACAGCTTGAAGTCCGGAATTGTGATGCCTCTAACTTTGGTTTTCTTTACCAACGTTACTTTGGCATTTGGGGTCTTTTCCTGTTCCATACAAGTCTTAGAATTGCTTGTTCTAGCTATGTGAAGAATGTTGGTTTTATTTTTTAAAGTTTTTTAATGTTTATTTATTTTTGAGAGAAAGAGATGGAACTCAAGTAGGAGAGGGGCAAAGAGAGAGAGGGAGACACAAAATCTGAAGCAGGCTCCAGGTTCCCAGCTGTCAGCATAGAGTCTTATGTGGGGCTTGGACCCACAAACTGTGAAATCATGACCTGACCTGAAGTCAGACACTTAACTGGCTGAGCCACCCAGACACCCCAATGCTGGTGTTATTTTGATAGAGATTGCATTGAATGTGTAGATTGCTTTGGGTAGTATTGACATTTTAACAATATTTGTCTTCTAATCCATAAGCTTGGAATGTTTTTCCATTTCTTTATGTCTTCTTTCTTTTACCTCTTTGGTTAGGTTTATTCCAGGGTATCTTATGGTTTTTCGTGCAATTGTAAATGGGATTGATTCCTTGATTTCTCTTTCTGCTGCTTCTTTATTGGTGTATAGAAATGCAACCTATTTCTGTACATTTATTTTGTATCCTGTGACTTTGCTGAATTAATGTATCAGGTCTAACAGGTTTTTTTGGTGGAATCTTTTGAGTTTTCCATGTAGAGTATCATGTTGTCTGTAAAGAGTGAAAGTTTGACTTCTTCCTGGCCTATTTGGATGCTTTTATTTCTCTTTGTTGTCTGATTGCTGAGACTAAGACTTTCAGTACTATGTTGGACAACAATTGTGAGAGTGGACATCCCTGTCATTTTCCTGATCTCAGGGAGAAAGCTCACAGTCTTTCCCAATTGAGAATGATATGAGCTGTGGGCCTTTCAAATATGGCTTTTATGATGTTGAAGTACGTTCCTTCTATTCTTACTTTCTTGAGAGTTTTGGTCAAGAAAGGATGCTGTATTTTGTCAAATGCTTTTTCTGCATCTCTTGAAAGAATCACATGATTCTTATCCTTTCTTTTGTTAATGTGGCGTATCATATTGATTGATTTGCAAATATTGAACCAGCCCTGCAGCCAATGAATAAATCCCACTTGATCCTGGTGAATTCTTTGATGTACTGTTGAATTCGATTTGCTAGTATCTTGTTGAGAATTTCTGCATCCAGTTTCATTAGGGATATTGGCCTGTAATTCTCCTTTTTAGTAGAGTCTTTGTCTGGTTTTGGGAATCAAGGTAATGCTGGATTCATAGAATGAGCTTGGAAACTTTCCTTCCATTTCTATTTTTGGAACAGTAAGGAGATTAGGTATTAACTCTTCTTTAAATATCCGGTAGAATTCCCGTGGGAAGCCATCTGGCCCAGAACTGTTATTTGTTGGGAGATATTTGATAACCAATTCAACTTTTTTGCTGATTATGGGCCTGAACAAATTTACTATTTCTTCCTGTTTGAGTTTTGGTAATGTGTGAGTATCCAGGAATTTGTCCATTTCTTCCCAATTGTCCAGTTAGTTGGCATATACTTTTTCATAGCATTCTCATAATTCTTTGTATTTCTGCAGTGTTGGTTGTGATCTCTCCTCTTCCATTCATGATTTTATTTATTTAGGTCCACTCTCTTTTCTTTTTAAGAAGTCTGGATAGGGGTTTATCAGTTTATTTATTCTTTTAAAACAACAGCTCTTAGTTTCATTGATCTACTGGGGGTTTTGGGGGAGGGATTCTATATCATTTATTTCTGCTCTAATCTTTATTATTTCTCTTCTGCTGACTTTGGGCTTTATTTGCTACTCTTTTTCTAGCTCCATTAGGTGTAAAGTTAGGTTGTGTATTTGGGACCTTTCTTACTTCTTGACATAGGCCTGAATTGCAATATATTTCTCTCTTAGGACAGCTTTTGCTGCATCCCAAAGTGTTTGGACTGTCGTGTTTTCATTTTTATTTGCTTCCATGTGTATTTTAATTTCTTCTTTAATTTCCTGGTTAACCTATTCATTCTTTAGTAGGATTTCTTTAACCTCCATGTATTTGAGGGCTTTCCAATTTTTTTGTGGTTGATTTCAAATTTCATAGCATTGTGATCTGAAAATATGCATGGTATGATCTCAATCTTTTTGTACCTGTTGAGGGCTGATTTGTGACCCAATACATGATCTATTCTGGAGAACATTCCATATGCACTCAAAAAGAATGTGTATTCTGATGCTTTAGGATGAAATGTTCTGAATATATCTATTAAGTCCATCTGGTCTAATGTTTCATTCAGAACCTCTGTTTCCTTGTTGATTTTCTGCTTAGATGATTTGTCCATTGTTGTAAGTGGAGTATTTATTTATTTGTTTATTTAATGTTTATTTTTTGAGAGAGAGAGAAATAATGATGTAGGGAAGGGCAGAGACAGAGGGAGACACAGAACCTGAAGAAGACTCCAGGCTCTGAGCTGTCAGCACAGAGCCCAAAACAGGGCTCAAACCCATGCACCATGAGATCATGACCTGAGTTGAAGTCGGACACTTAACTGACGGAGCCACCCAGGCACCTCGCTGTAAGTGGAGTTTTAAAGTCTCCTAAAATTGTGGTATTATTATCAATAACTTTGCTTATGTTTGTGATTAATTTATTTATATATTTGGGTGCCTCCAAGTTAGAGCAAAAATATTTACAATTATTAGCTCTTCTTGTTGGATAGACCCTTTAATTATGATACGGTACCCTTCTTCACCTCTTGTTACAGTCTTTGTTCTAAAATCTAGTTTGTCTGATATAAGTATGGCTACTCTGGCTTTCTTTTGATGTCCAATAGCTTAATGAGTCTCTTGTAAGCAGCATATATATAGGTCACTTTTTTTTATCCAGTCTGACACCCTATGTCTTGATTGGGGCATTTAGTACATTTACATTCAGAGTGATTATTGAAAGATATGAATTTATTGCCACCGTGTTATCTGTTGATTTTGTGTTTCTGCTGATGTTCTCTGGTCCTTTGTAATCTTTGCTGCTTTCCACTCACAGAGTCCTCCTTAGATTTCTTGCAGGGCTGGTTTAGTGGTCACAACCTCCTTTAGTTTTTATTTGTCTGGGAAAGTGTTTATCTCTCCTTCTATTCTGAATGACAGCCTTGCTGGATAAAGGATTCTTGGCTGCATATTTTTCTTATTCAGCACATTGAATATTTCCTGCCACTCCTTTCTGGCCTGCCAAGTTTCAGTGGACAGGTCTGCTACTAACTTTATGTGTCTACTCTTATAAGTTAAGAACATTTTGTCCATAGCTGCTTTCAGAATTCTCTCTTTATCTTTGTATTTTGCCACTTTCACTATGATATGCCATGGTGTTGACCTGTTTTTGTTGATTTTGAAGGAAGTACTCTGTGTCTCTTGGACTTGGATGCCTGTTTCCTTCCCCAGATTAGGGAAGTTCTCAGCTATAATTTGTTCAAATAAATCTTCTGCCACTTTTTCTTGCTTTTCTTATTCTGAGACTCCTATGATACAGAGATTGCTTTGTGCCATGGAATCACTTCTAATTCTCTACTCATGATCTAGTAACTTCCTTTCCCTCTTTCATTCAGTTTTATTACTTCCCGTAATTTAATCTATTTCACCTATTCTCTCTGCTTCTTCAGCACTTGCTGTCACTGTATCTAGTTTATTTTGCATCTCAGCTATAGCATTTTTATACTCATCTTGACTAGTTCTTAGGTCTTTGATCTCTGAAGCAAGGGTTTCTCTGGTGTCTTCTTCTGTGTTTTTTTCAAGCCCAGATATTAGTCTTATGATTGTTATTTCTTGTTCCAATATACTGTTTATATCTGTTTTGAGCAAGTCTCTGGCTGTGATTTCTTCTTGACCTTTCTTTTGGGGATAATTCCTCCATGTTGTCATTTTGGCTAAGGTGTTATCTTTTGCATGTTTTAAAAGCTTGTTATGTGTCTTGCAGTTGCAAGTACTGCTATATTAAAAAGGGATCATACACTATCCAGGGCCTGGCACTCGATGAAGTGTTTCTGGTGTATGTTGTGTGCACTCTGATGTTGAATTTTGGCTGCTCTATCCCACTAGTCAGTCCTCTATAGAGCTTCTCCTTGCTTGCAGGGGCAGAATTTTTAGAACCTTAACTAGGTGTGCTTTGATTTGTTTGTTGAAGTAACTCTGGAAAAAATGAAAAAGGGGGACTCTTGATCCCAAAAAAAGAGAATAAGGAAATGGGAAAAAATAAAACCAAACATAGAATCCAAAGCCTATAAGGCTAATTCCAAGGAAACATAAAAAGGAAAAAAAAAAAAAAGAAAAGAAAAGAAAAGAAAGAAGAAAAAAGCAGAAGAAAAGAGGCAAGAAGGAAATAGAAAAGAATAAAAAAACTGATAAAAAAAAAGATAAAAAGAAATGACAAAATAATCAGAAACTGTGAGCCTGATTCCAAAAGAAAAAAAGAAGAGGGAGGGGGGTAAAGGGGGGAAAAATGAGAACTATCAGTTGGTGCCTAGTTGTCTGTTGTGCTGGTCTACAGGAGAGGCCGTCTGCCTTGGGTCAGAGTCAGTCTTGCCACAGTAAATAAGCAGTTGCCAAGCACAGAGGGACAGGGTTTCATGTAAGCAGGTCTCACCATGAAGTCCCACCATGTTGGTGTTGGGCAGAAAATGGTGTCACCACAATCTCCCCTTCCCGGACCAGGGATCTCAACCCATGCTGTTCAGGAAGCCCTCACAGAACAGCAAGGGCAGTTAGCTTGCCCTGCTCCAAAACTCTCCTGTGCCTTCTCCTTGGCACATGGCTGGGATTCAAACCCCAAAGTCTTAAAGGATGTAGCACAGTGCAGATCTCCTCTCCTCTTCCAGAGTAGATGCTTTCCACCCTGCTGATGAAAGGTCTTTGGCACCTGTAGGGACTTTTGTCCTTGTGGAGGCAATAAACCCTCTTCCCAAAGTACTCCAGGAAAGGGACTGTTTTCTCCCAGTGTACCTCTGAGATTGCTACACCATGTTATGCCCTCTGGGGCCAGCTACCTCCTCCCCAAGAGCACACAACCTGGCTCCACTCCAGAGAAAGTCATGCACTTTCAAAACCTCAGAGTTTCAGCTCCAAAGGCTGTTTGCAAAAAAAAACTGGCACAGTCCAAACTCCTTATTCCCAGTACATGGTACAGAGAGGTTTTTCTTCTTGTGCTAACTCTAAGCCACACCTTCACAACTTCTCTCTTCCTCTTCCTTTTGTCTCTCCACAGAAAGTGTTATCTCCCCCAATTCACATCCATGCACCTTGCTCCTGCAAAGTTGTCTCCCTCCAACTGTGGAGATACTTCTGCTCTGGAATTCTTATAATTGTACTTTCTGAGGCTGCAGGTACAGCTCCTCATTTGAAGAGAAAGATAAGCTCATTGGAAAACTAAAGCAAATGCCTTGAATAGCAAACTCATCTTGTCTCTCCTGGAAGAGCTTCAAGTACCTGGCCCACCTGAGGGCACTGCCCTAATGGCCATGCCTCATCACAGAGTGCCCAGAGACCCTCTTGCCTCTTTCCCACTGCCTCTTGAGAAATCTCATGTGGCCACTGACCTCTGTCTGAGTATAAGAGACACAAATGAGGAGCACTTTTGCAAAAGAGAGGGAGGAACTTGTTCCTACACCATGCTGGTATCCCAGAGATGAGCATGGGGGTTCTAAATGTGGTGGCCCTAGAATTGGAGATTCTTAATTTTTTTGGAGGGGGTGGGGAAGTCAGCCAAAACAATAGAACCCTAACTTGTTCTACAAATGAAGGTCAAGTTTCCCAAGGTGATATTCTGGGAACTGAAGTGATTCAGAGCAAGTCTCCCCAAAATGTGCTACTTTGGCTTGTGGACTATTCTGAGGTAAAGGTAGTCAAGAACCTCTGGGTTCAAGAAAACCTTTTGTTTCTTCCTTAATTGCATAGAAAAATCTAATTGCGGTTCTTTCCAAGAATTAAAGTTATTGCCAGAGGTAAATTTTATCAGGCTGACACATTTGTATGGCAGGGCAAACATCTAATTATCAAACATCTGCTCTCCTTATTGTCCTGTGAATTATCCTCCTCCCCTCTAAAATCCCTGTACACTATCCGATTCCTTAGCTCAGGATCGCAAATATATCTCATTTTACCTTTCTGTTTTGGAACTTCTCATATATGTGGGGTTCCTTTACATAAAAAAAAACTAAATTTGATTTTCTCCTATTGATATCTTAAGTCAATTTAATTCTTAGATCAACCAGAAGAGCCTTTGCAATGTAGAGAAAAATTTGTTCTTGCCAACAGAATCCTAGGAAAAGAGCTTAAACTTAAATTGGTTCTCATGTCCCAGTCTGTGAGCTCCCTCAAGAGAGAGATTATGGGATACTAATGTTTGTAGCTATAGAGTCTAGCCATATCTGGCACATAGTAACACAGTATTGGTGACAGACAAAATAAAAATGTTTGTTGAATCAATGCAACAATAGATACAAACATATATAAGTCTCAGCTTATTGGATTTCATTTATCTCAGTAATTTTAACAACCCTGATAGGTTTTCGCAGGCTGGTTAACACCAAAGCCTTGATTTTCTCATTAAATGGGGCTAAAACGTGCCTAAATTTTAGGACTGACTTCAGAATTCAATCCACAAGAATTGTGTTTTTCTAATTAAGGACTCACCCCATTTGTGGGTCACAAAATCAAAATAGTGGGCTGTGACTAGCAGTATTTTATAGCAATATAGAGGTAAAAAAATAAATGGACATAACAGAAAATATGATTGAGAATATCATAGTAGGTCATAAGGAGGTAAAGAAAGTATTGTTTTGTGCAACTTTTATGTCAGTTATGCATATGGGTGAAAACTAATTTGGAATATAAAATATATTTCCTAATGTACATTATGGTAAAAGATGTTTAAAAGTAACTGTACCAGAGTAGGCTCATCAGGCGGCTCTGAGAGAAGAGGGAATATGTGGCACACATTAGTTTGTGCAGCCCAGTTTTGCCCTGGGTGTAGCAGTGCAGTTTTCCCCAGGTCTGTAAAATGGCTATGGTTGTGTTGCAGAACCCTCTGGGATGCTTTATTTTATCACATTGCAAAGGTTTTGCCTAGAGAACAAATTTCTAAATGAAAAGTCCAAACTCAGGCAAGTCTGACATTTATTATTTTAAGGGAAAGAAATCACAATTAGGACTAAATTGATCCCTTCTCAAGGGACACATAAACACATGCTCCAGAACCTTTTAGAAGGAATTGAAAGGCAGGGCCTGTAGTTCCCATGTGAAGTCTTGGACCCAAAGACTTTATTTTAGGAGGAGAAAAGCTGAGGCTTGGAATTATAGAATCATGAACGCTTGGAGTAAGAAAGTACCTTAAAAGTCAACTGACCAGCCATATATGAGACCTCTTCGCCAGGTCACTTTCAGAGAAAGGGAATCTTCCTTCCTCTACGGAAAGCCCATTCCATTCCGACCAACTCTAATTGTTCAAATGTTATCCCTTTTTTTTCCATCTTAGTATTTTATTATTTATTTGTGTATTTATTTATTTACTTTCTTATTTACTTCTTTATTCAAGTATAATTAACATACAGTGTTATATTACTTTCAGGTGTACAATAGAACCCAACAATTGCATACATTACTCAGTGCACACCAGGATAACTATACTCTTTTTTGTTGTTTTATTTGTGTTTTTTTTTTTATGTGTGTGCATTTTTATTTTTTTTCTTCCAAGTTTTTATGTAAATTCCAGATAATTAACATACGGTGCAATATTAGTTTCAGGTGTAGAATTTAGTGATTCAACACTTACATATAACACCCAATACTCATCACAAGTGTTCTCTTTAATATCCATCACCTACTTAACACCCCTCTGGTAACCATCAGTTTGCTCTCTATAGTTAAGAGTCTGTTTTTTGGGCACCTGTCTGGCTCAGTGGATAGAGCATGTAACTATTGATCTTGGGGTTGTGTGTTTGGGCCCCATGTTGTGTGTAGAGATTACTTAAAAATAAAATCTTTTAGGGGTGCCTGGGTGGCTCAGTCAGTTAAGCATCCAACTTCAGCTCAGGTCATGATCTCACAGTTTGTGAGTTCGAGCTCTGTCAGCACAGAGCCTGAAGCCTCCTTCAGATTCTGTGTTTCCCTCTCTCTCTGCCCCTCCCCAGCTCGTGCTGTGTCTCTCTGTGTCTCAAAAATAAAGGTTTGTTAAACAAAATTTTAATAAATAAGTAAAATCATTTTTAAAAAGTTTTAAAAAAAGTTTTAGTTTTCCTCTCTTTTTACTCCCCTGTGTTTGTTTTGTTTCTTAAGTTCCACATATGAGTGAAATCATATGGTATTTGTCTTTCTTTGATGCGATAAGTGTACTCTTAATCCCCTTTACCTATTTCCCCCATCCCTCCATCCACATTCCCTCTGGCAACCACTAGTTTGTTCTCTATATTTTAGAGTCTGGTTTGTCTCTTTTTTTCTTTGTTTTTTAAACTCACATAAGAGTGAAATCATACGATGTTTGTCTTTCTCTGACTGACTTATTTCACTTAGAATTATACCCTGTAGGTCCATCTATGTTGTTGCAAATGGCAAGATCTCGTCCTTTTTTATGGCTGAGTAATATTCCACTGTGTGTGTGTTTGTGTGTGTGTGTGTGTGCTACATACATGCCATATATATATATATATATATATATATATATATATATATATATGTATATATACATATATATATATATATATGTATATATACTACATCTTTATTCATTCTTCTGTGGATGGATGGAACTAGGGTTGTTTCTGTATCTTGGTTATTATAAATAATGCTGCAATAAACGTAGGAGTGTATATACCCTTTCAAATTAGTGTTTTGTTTTCTTTGAGTAAATACCTAGTAGTAGAATGGCTAGATCATATGGTAATTTTATGTTTAATTTTTGAGGAAACTCCATACTGTTTTCCACAGTGGCTTCACCAGCTTGCATTCCCACCAACAGTGCACAAGGGTTCCTTTTTCTTTGCATCCTCACTGGCACTTGATATTTCTTGTGTTTTTTATTTTAGCCATTCTGGCTGGTATAGAGTGATATCTCATTGTTATTTTGATTTGCATTTCTCTGATGATGAGTGATGTTAGGAATCTTTTCATGCTGCTCATCTGAATGTCTGTTGGCCATCTGTATGTCTTCTTTGGAAAAATGTCTATTCAGATCTTGTGACCATTTTTTTAATTAAAAACTTTTTTATTTTATTTTATTTTTTAATATGAAGTTTATTGTCAAATTGAATTCCATACAACACCCTGTGCTCATCCCAACAGGTGACCTCCTCAATGTCCATCACCCACTTTCCTCTCCCTCTAACCCTCCATCAACCCTCAGTTCATTCTGAGTTTTTAAGAGTCTTTTATGGTTTGGCTCCCTCCTTCTCCAACTTTTTTTTCCTTCCCCTCCCCCACGATCTTCTGTTAAGTTTCTCAGGATCCACATAAGAGTGAAAACGTATGGTATCTGTCTTTCTCTGTATGATTTATTTCACTTAGCATAACACTCTCCAGTTCCATCCACGTTGCTACAAAGGGCCATATTTCATTCTTTCTCATTGCCACATAGTATTCCATTGTGTATATAAACCATATCTTCTTTATCCATTCATTTAAGCTCTTTCCATAATTTGGCTATTGTTGAAAGTGCTGCTATAAACATTGGGGTACAAGTGCCCCTATGCATCAACACTCCTGTATCCCTTGGATAAATTCCTAGCAGTGCTATTGCTGGGTCATAGGGTAGATCTGTTTTTAAGTTTTTTTTTTTTTCCAACGTTTATTTATTTTTGGGACAGAGAGAGACAGAGCATGAACGGGGAAGGGGCAGAGAGAGAGGGAGACACAGAATCGGAAACAGGCTCCAGGCTCTGAGCCATCAGCCCAGAGCCCGACACGGGGCTCGAACTCACGGACCGCGAGATCGTGACCTGGCTGAAGTCGGAGCTTAACCGACTGCGCCACCCAGGCGCCCCCTGTTTTTAAGTTTTTGAGGAACCTCCACACTGTTTTAAAGAGCGGCTGCACCAGTTTGCATTCCCACCAACAGTGTAAGAGGGTCCTCCTTTCTCCGCATCCTCTCCAGCATCTATAGCCTCCTGATTTGTTCATTTTAGCCACTCTGACTGGCGTGAGGTGGTATCTGAGTGTAGTTTTGATTTGTATTTCCCTGATGAGGAGCAACATTGAGCATCTATTCTTGTGCCTGTTCGCCATCTGGATGTCTTCTTTAGAGAAGTGTCTATTCATATTTTCTGCCCATTTCTTCACTGGATTATTTGTTTTTCAGGTGTAGAGTTTAGTGAGCTCTTTATAGATTTTGGATACTAGCCCTTTGTCCGATATGCCATTTGCAAATATCTTTTCCCATTCCGTTGGTTGCCTTTTAATTTTGTGGATTGTTTCCTTTGCAGTGAAGAAGCTTTTTATCTTTATGAGGTCCCAATAGTTCATTTTTGCTTTTAATTCCCTTGCCTTTGGAGATGTGTCAAGTAAGAAATTGCTGTGGCTGTGGTCAGAGAGGTTTTTTCCTGCTTTCTCCTCTAGGGTTTTGATGGTTTCCTGTCTCACATTCAGGTCCTTTATCCATTTTAGTTTATTTTTGTAAATGGTGTCAGAAAGTGGTCTAGTTTCATCCTTCTGCATGTTGCTGCCCAGTTCTCCCAGCACCATTTGTTAAAGAGACTGTCTTTTTTCCATTGGATATTCTTTCCTGCTTTGTCAAAGATTAGTTGGACATACATTTGTGGGTCTAATTCTGGGGTTTCTATTCTATTCCATTGGTCTATGTATCTGTTTTTGTGTCAATACCATGCTGTCTTGATGATTACGGCTTTGTGGTAGAGGCTAAAGTCTGGGGTTGTGATGTCTCCCGCTTTGGTCTTCTTCTTCAAAATTACTTTGGCTATTCGGGGCCTTTTGTGGTTCCATATGAATTTTAGGATTGCTTGTTCTAGCTTTGAGAGGAATGCTGGTGCAATTTTGATTGGGATTGCATTGAAGGTGTAGATAGCTTTAGGTAGCTTTGACATTTTGACAATATTTATTCTTCCAATCCATGAGCATGGAATGCTTTTCCATTTCTTTGTATCTTCTTCAATTTCCTTCATAAGCTTTCTAGAGCTTTCAGCATACAAATCTTTTATATCTTTGGTTAGGTTTATTCCTAGGTATTTTATGCTTCTTGGTGCAATTGTGAATGGGATCAGTTTCTTTATTTGTCTTTCTGTTGCTTCATTATTAGTGTAAAAGAATGCAACTGATTTCTGTACATTGATTTTGTATCCTGAGACTTTGCTGAATTCATGTATCAGTTCTAGCAGACTTTTGGTGGAGTCTATCGGATTTTCCACGTATAATATCATGTCATCTGCAAAAAGTGAAAGCTTGACTTCATCTTTGCCAATTTTGGTGTATTTGATTTCCTTTTGTTGTCTGATTGCTGATGCTAGCACTTCCAACACTATGTTAAAAAACAGCGGTGAGGGCGCCTGGGTGGCGCAGTCAGTTAAGCGTCCGACTTCAGCCAGGTCACGATCTCGCGGTCCGTGAGTTCGAGCCCCGCGTCAGGCTCTGGGCTGATGGCTCAGAGCCTGGAGCCTGTTTCCGATTCTGTGTCTCCCTCTCTCTCTGCCCCTCCCCCGTTCATGCTCTGTCTCTCTCTGTCTCAAAAAATAAATAAACGTTAAAAAAAAAATTAAAAAAAAAAAACAGCGGTGAGAGTGGCCATCCCTGTCATGTTCCTGATCTCAGGGGGAAAGCTCTCAGTTTTTCCTCATTGAGGATGATATTAGCTGTCGGCTTTTCATAAATGGATTTTATGAGGTTTAAGTGTGTTCCTTCTATCCCGACTGTCTCAAGGGTTTTTATTAAGAAAGGATGCTGAATTTTGTCAAATGCTTTTTCTGCATCGATTGACAGGATCATATGGTTTTTATCTTTTCTTTTATTAATGTGATGTGTCACATTGATTAATTTGTGTATATTGAACCAGCCTTGCAGCCCAGGAATGAATTCCACTTGATCATGATGAATAATTCTTTTTATATGCTGTTGAATTCAATTTGGTAGTATCTTGTTGAGAACTTTTGCATCTGTATTCATCAGGGATATTGGCCTGTAGTTCTCTTTTTTTGCTGGGTCTTTGTCTGGTTTAGGAATCAAAGTAATGCTGACTTCATAGAATTAGTCTAGAAGTTTTCCTTCTCTTTCTATTTTTTGGAACAGGTATTATCTGCGTTAAATGTCTGGTAGATTTCCCCAGGGAAGCCATGTTCTCCTGGACTCTTATTTGTTAGGAGATTTTTGATAACTGATTCAGTTTCTTCGCTGGTTTTGGGTCCGTTCAAGTTTTCTACTTCTTCCTGTTTGAGTTTTGGAAGTGTGTGTGTGTGCTTAAGAATTTGTCCATTTCTTCCAGGTTGTCCAGTTTGTTGGCATATAATTTTTCATAGTGTTCCCTGATAATTGCTGAGGGATTGGTTGTAAGAATTCCATTTTCCTTCATGATTTTATCTATTTGGGTCATCTCCCTTTTCTTTTTAAGGAGTCTGCCTAGAAGTTTATCAATTTGTTTATTTTTTCAAAAAACAACTCTTGGTTTCATTGATCTGCTCTACAGTTTTGTTTTTTTTTTTTTTTTTTTTTTTTTTTAGAATCTATATTGTTTTTTTCTACTCTGATCTTTACTATTTCTCTTCTTCTGCTGGGTTTGGGGTGTCTTTGCTGTTCTGCTTTTAGTTCCTTTAAGTGTCCTGTTAGATTTCGTATTTGGGATTTTTCTTGTTTCTTCAGATAGGCCTGGATTGGAATGTATTTTCCTCTCAGGACTGCCTTCGCTGCATCCCAAGCGTTTGGATTGTTGTATTTTCATCTTCATTTGTTTCCATATATTTTTTAATTTCTTCTCTAATTGCCTGGTTGACCCATTCATTCTTTAGTACGGTGTTCTTTAACCTCCATGCCTTTGGGGGTTTCCCAGACTTTTTCCTGTGGTTGATTTCAAGTTTCATAGCATTGTGGTCTGAAAGTGTGCATGGTATGATATTAATTCTTTTATACTTATGAAGGGCTGTTTTGTGACCCAGGATGTGATCTATCTTGGAGAATGTTCAATGTGCACTCGAGAAGAAAGTATATGCTGTTGCTTTGGGATGCAGAGTTCTAAATATATCTGTCAATGCATCTGATCCAATGTATCATTCAGGGCCTTTGTGTCTTTATTGATCCTGTATCTAGATGATCTATCCATTGTTGTAAGTGGGGTATTAAAGTCCCCTGCAACTACATTGATAAGTACATTCTTATCAATAAGGTTGCTTATGTTTGTGATTAATTGTTTTATATATTTGGGGGCTCCCGTATTCGGTGCATAGACATTTTTAATTGTTAGCTCTTCCTGATGGATAGACCCGGTAATTATTAGATGATACCCTTCTTCATCTCTTGTTACAGCCTTTAATTTAAAATCTAGTTTGATATAAGTATGGTTACTCCTGCTTTCTTTTGACTTCCAGTAGCATAATAGATAGATCTCCGTCCCCTCACTTTCAATCTGAAGGTGTCCTCAGGTCTAAAATGAGTGTCTTGTAGACAGCAAATAGATGGGTCTTGTTTTTTTTTGTTTTGTTTTTTTTTTTTTTTTTTATCCATTCTGATACCCTATATCTTTGCTTGGAGCATTTAGTCCATTTACATTCAGTGTTATTATTGAGAGATATGGATTTAGAGTCATTGTGATGTCTATAGGTTTCATGCTTGTTTTGGTGTCTCTGGTACTTTGTGGTCCTTGCAACATTTCACTCACAGAGTCCCCCTTAGGATCTCTTGTAAGGCTGGTTTAGTGGTGATGAATTCCTTCAGTTTTTGTTTGTTTGGGAAGACCTTTATGTCTCCTTCTATTCTAAATGACAGACTTGCTAGATGAAGGATTCTTGGCTGCATATTTTTTTCTGTTCATCACATTGAAGATTTCCTGACATTCCTTTCTGGCCTCCCAGGTTTCAGTAGAGAGATCCGTCACGAGTCTTACTGGTCTCCCTTTATATGTTACAACACGTTTATCCCTAGCTGGTTTCAGAATTTTCTCTTTATCCTTGTATTTTGCCAGTTTCACTATGATATGTTGTGCAGAAGATCAATTCAAGTTACGTCTGAAGGGAGTTCTCTGTGCCTCTTGGATTTCAATGCCTTTTTCCTTCCCCAGATCAGGGAAGTTCTCAGCTATTATTTCTTCAAGTACACCTTCACACTTTTCCCTCTCTCTTCTTCCTCTGGAATACCAATTATGCGTATATTATTTCTCTTTAGTGCATCACTTAGTTCTCTAATTTTCCCGTCATACTCCTGGATTTTTTTTATCTCTCTTTTTCTCAGCTTCCTCTTTTTCCATAACTTTATCTTCTAATTCACCTATTCTCTTCTCTGCCTCTTCAACCATGCTATGGCCACCTCCATTTTACTTTGCACCTCATTTATAACATGTTTTAGCTACTCATGACTATTTCTTAGTCCCTTGATCTCTGTAGCAATAAATTCTTTGCTGCCCTCTATGCTTTTTTCAAGTCCAGCGATTAATTTTATGACTATTATTCTAAATTCTTGTTCCGTTATATTGTTTAAATCATTTTTGATCAATTCGTTAGCTGTCGCTACTTCCTGGAGTTTCTTTTGAGGCAAATTCTTCCATTTCGTCATTTTGGGTAGTCCCTGCGGTGACTCCGAACTGCGGGGCACTCCCCCTGTGCTGTCTGAGTAACTTGTGTTGGTGGGTGGGGCCACAGTCATACCCAATCTCTGCCCCCTGCCCACGGCTGGCGCCACAGTCAGACTGATGTGTACCTTATCTTCCCTTCCTCCAGGGGCAGGACTCACTGTGGAGTGGTGTGGCCCCTGTCTGGGCTATTTGCACACTGCCAGGCTTGTGGTGCTGCTTTGATGGGATGGCATATTAGTCAGGGTGGATCCACAAGGTGCACCGGGGTGGGAGGGGCAGGCTTAGCTTGCTGTGCCATTGGTGGTCCCCTGAGGGAGGGGCCTGCAGCACGGGAGGGAGGCCAACCCATCCCAGGGATGGATCCACAGAAGCACAGTGTTGGGCATTTGCACGGTGCAAGCAATTTTGGTGATGGTGACAGGTACTGGTTCCCTTTGGAATTTTGGCTGGGGGATGGGAGAGGGAGATGGTGCTTGCCAGTGCCTTTGTTCCCCTGCTGAGCTGAGCTCTGTCTCCTGGGGCTCAACCACTCTCCCTCCCAGTGTCCTCTCTCCCTCCCAGATCTCCAAGAGCAAAGCTGTTGACTTTTAACATTCCAGATGTTAAGTCCTGCTCGCTGTCAGAACTCATGGAGTCTGGACCCTCCGCTTTTGCAAGCCAGACTTTGGGGGCTCTGCCTTGCCTGGTGGGCTGCCCCTCCACTGCCCCAGCTCCCTCCCACCAGTCTGTGTAGCACACACTGCCTCTTCACCCTTCCTACCCTCTTCCATGGGCCTACACTTCTACACTTGGCTCCAGAGAGTCTGTTCTGCTAGTCTTCTGGCGGTTTTCTGGGTTATTTAGGCAGATATGGGTGGAATCTAAGCAATCAGCAGGATGAGGTGAGCCAAGCATCCTCCTGCGCCACCATCTCCCCCCCAATTAAGAAATTTTTTAATATTTATTCATTTTTGAGAGACAGAGAGAGACAGAGCATGAGCTGGGAAGAAACAGAGAGAGGGAGACACAGAATATGAAGCAGGCTCCAAGCTCTGAGCTGTCACCACAAAGCCCAATGCGGGGCTTGAGCCCATGAACCGGGAGATCGTGACCTGAGCTGAAGTTGCATGCTTAACTGACTGAGCCACCCAGGTTCCCCTGACCACTTTTTAATCAGTTTGTTTGTTTTGAGTTGTGAAATTTCTTTATGTTGATATTTGGGATATCAACCTCTTATTAAATATATCATTTGCAAATATTCTCCCATTCAGTAGGTTGTCTTTTTATTTTGTTGATGGTTTCCTTCCTTGCACAAAAGGAATTTATTTTGGTATAGTCCTAATAGTTTAATTTTGTTTTTATTTCCCTTGCCAAAGGAGGCATATCTAGAAAAACATCTCTACAGCTGATGTCAAAGAGATTACTGCCTATGTTTTCTTCTAGGAATATTATGGTTTCAAGTCTCACATTTAGGTTTTTAATCCATTTAAATTTATCTATATATATGGTATAAGAACATGGTCCTTTTTCATTGTTCTGTATGTAGTGAACCAGTTTTTCCATGTAGTATATATGGAAATGTGGTATTTCCATATTCAAGATATATATGTAGTATATCTTGAAATGTGGTATTGTGATACCTCCAGTTTTGTCCTTTTTCAAGACTACTTTATCTATTTGGGGTCTTTTGTGGTTCAGTACAAATTTTAGTATTATTTGTTCTAGTTTTGTGAAAAATGATGTTGGTATATTGATAAGTATTGCATTAAATCTGTAGATTTAATTTTAATGTACTACTTTGGGTAGTATACACATTTTAATAATATTGCTTCTCCCAATTCATGAACATAAAATATCTTTCCATTTGTTTGTGTCATGTTTTACAGTTTTCAGAGCACTGGTTTTTTACCTCTCTGGTTAAGTTTATTCCAAAGTACTTTATTCTTTTTGAATCAATTGTAAATGGAGTTGTTTTCCTAATTTCTCTTTCTGCTACTTCATTAATAGTATTTAGACATGCAACATATGTGTGTATATTAATTCTGTATCTTGTGACTCTACTGAATTCATTTATCAGTTCTAGTCATTTTTGGAGTCTTTAGGGTTTTCTATATAGAGTATCAAGCCATCTGAAAATAGTGAAAGTTTTACTTATTCTTTACAAATGGATGCCTTTTTCCTTACACTTGTTTTACAAATGGATTTCCTTTTCTTGTCTGATTGCTGTGGCTGGGACTTCTAGTACTTTGTTGAATAAAAGTGGGGAGGGTACACATCTTTGTCTTGTGCCTGAGCTTAGAGGAAAGCTCTAAGTTTTTCACCAAATATTTTTCTCGCCAATACAAAACCACCCTGCCACTTTTAATTATTGATCCCAAAAGCTAAAAGAGAAAAGAATTTTGCTCCCCTATGAAGTTCCTCAACTGATGAATTCTAAAAACACTTATTGACTAAAAAAACTTGATAGCCAAGTAACACTTGGGCAACTCTCTAAATTCTACCCAATTCAAATCATCTTGAGGGACTTGATTAGAATTCAAGTTCTCCTTTAGCCCAGATTATCTTTGTCATTGGTTTGATTTTACATAAAACAAAATGAATCACAGAGGCAAGCTATTTTATCAATGTGAGGAAACCTTTAAGAGGAGCTTTATCAGTATTATCAACATCCAGCTTCAGTCTCCCTTATGAAGAATTGAAATTCTGAGATCTGAGCAGAGAAGGGCTATAACAAGAGAACATAATTCCAGGTAGGGAGGGGAGCCAGCTGACTTGTGTCCTCTTCCCCTTGTGGGCTCCATATTGATTTCTTTTGTAGAAACTTCCTTTGGCCTCCAAACAGGCACCACTCCTCCATTACTTACTTACACATGCTCAAAACGTTTTTCCTTGGGAACTCTGAGCACAGCTGAAATGCACTGGAATTTACAGTCACCTTAACTGCACAAGAACAAAAGAGAAATAAACTTGAGGCATTGCTGTTGGCACCATGGAGTCTCAGAGTTCTCAGGCCTGCCTGAGACCCTTCCCTCCAAGATGAGAGCACATGCTCTAGCTTCTGCTGGAATCCTAAGTAAGGAAAACCTTTAAGATTCCGTCTTGAGTTCCAGGTTTTCCCATCCTAGACCCTGACCCACTTCTCCTCCCTTTCTCCCTTGTTTGATTTACTCTTCAGTGAGCCTTAGCCAAGTAGGATCTGGGTCTTATCACACTGATAATCTTGGGATCCCAGTATTGACCCAGCAACCCTATCTCTCCCTGTTAATCCCCCATAGAAAGCAGAAGACTGCTTTTTCCAGATTATAAAAAACAAAACAAAACCTGCTTGAGTTCTTATGCCCACTCCGAGGAACTCCATTAGGCTCTCAGTTATTTTTCTAAATATAGATAAATTAGTATACATCAGGAACAGTAAATATTCACACCCTTCCTTACTCAGAGGCTACCACTACTACCACCACTACCCCAGAGACTACTCCAGCATTTCTCCCAGCCCAACCCCACCAGCTAAAGATCATCAGATCACCCCAATTACTTATGCTGAGACTTTATTTGATCCCTTGTGTTGTGTCCCAGAGACCCAGACATTCTGATGTTGGGAAAGACTGGCTGTCTTCTTTTTCCACGTGGACTCTTCCCTACCACCTCCTCAACAGTATATAAGCCACCAGATCCAGGAATAACAAAATGGCAGAGCCTGCATAAAATATAGTTTTAGTTATTCACTCAGCCACAAAAACAATACAAAGCACATTCTGCCACTGACTTATTGTGAGATATTTTTTATGAATTGTCAAATCATTTATTATATGTTTCCTAGATGTAGATATTATTCTAGAATCTTAGTTTTGGAAAGATCTCAGAGGCCCTTTGATTCAATACTATCTTTTTACAAGGTAGGAACTAAAGCCTAGATGGCCCTAAACCATTCAGTGTATTACTAATATAACAAGGGCTGGTACACCTCCAGCCTTGACATGTAGTCTCATGATCTTCCTGATGTACTTTCCACGTGGGGCAGTTGAAAATAAGACCACAAATTATTCATCCCTTCCCCTATCAAAAGATAAGGCTGCTCTCCTCATCCTTTACAATTGGGTAAACTCATGGCTGCTCTGATCAGTAGAGTGTAGTGGAAGTGATGTCATGTTCTGATATTAGGTTATAAAAGGCTATGTAACATTCCTTTTGCATGCTGGAACACCCATTCTTAGATCCCTGACCCTTAGTGTAAGAAGTCTAAATACCCTAAGGCTTCAGATGTGGGAGACCGTGAGTACCTATTCCAGTCCTCAGACCCAGCACAGCACAGCTTTCTTGCCATCCCCACATGGCATCAGACATGTAATTCTTGGACTGTCACACCAGCGCATTACCAGCTGAATACCACCAAATGGACCTCAGCAATTCCACGTGGAGCAGAAGAATTGCCAAACTGAGACCTGCTTAAATTATTGGCCCACAAAGCTGGAGTTCATTAAAAAATTTTTCTGTTACTTGAAGTCAGTAGGGTTTGGAGTAGTTTTTTGTGCAGTGGTAAACAACTAGAACACTGCTGACCTACATTAGTTTGCTAGGGCTGCTATAACAAAGTACCTCAAGTACCACTAGGTGGCTTAACAATTTCTTTTTAACAACAGAAATTTATTTCTCAGCTCTGGAGGTTTAAAGTCTGAAATCACGGTGTCAGAAGGGCTGTTTTCTTCTGAGGTCTCTCTCCTTGGCTTGTAGATGTCATCTCCTCCCTGTGTCTTCACATGGCCTTCCCGTCTGTGTCCTAATCTCCTCTTCTTATACGGACAGCAGCCACATTGCTTAGGGTCTACCTTCATAGCCTATTTAACCTTAATTAACCCTTTAAAGACTCTATCTCCAAATAAATTCACAATCTGAGGTATTGGAGATTAAACTTCAACATATGAATGAGGAGGGCACAATTCAACCCATTATACTTCTAAAAGTGTTCTGGTCACCAATTCTGATATGGGGTCTTCTCCCCACTCCTCCAAGAATTCTATGGACACTAGCTGGGTGTCCTACAATTCAACTCAATTCTAATACTATCTATCCAGAGATAGCATCAGATTCTACAGGTTAAGGGTTCAGTCCCTAAAGATGCCTCCCCTCCCCAACATTGGATGCCAATTGTAAGCTCAGATTGTTACCTGTGCTTCTGACCTACCAGCTACAGATGAGAAGTCCCAAGACCCCCCTCCTTTCGTTCAGGTCAGACATAGTCAAGCCTATGCTGCCACCTGTGCTTCAGAGGTTCCAATGACCATATCCTTCAGTTTGATTAATTTGTTAGAGCAGCTCACTGAACTGAGAAAAACTGTTTACTCACCAAATTACTAGTTTATTACAAGGGATATTAGAAAATGAAGATCAACAGTCCGAAGAAGAGATACAAAGGGCAAGATCCTCAACAAAGAAGTGTCTGTCCTAATGGAATTTGGGACGGGCCATAGCGGCACCTGGAAGTGTGCTTCCCCAAACTGGAAGCTCTCTGAACCCCATATACAACTCAGGACCAACCAGATGGAAGAAATGCATAGGGAAAAGTATGAGCAAAAGTCACAGGGCTTTCATGCTCTCCTAGCACACCACTTCACCCCCCATCTCTACATGTTCACAAACTCAGAAGCATTCCAAACCCTGTCCTTTTGGGGGCTAATGGAGGCTTCATTTCATGGGATGATTAAATCATTGGCCAATTGTGATTGATTCAACCTCCAGCCCCTCTCCCCTTCTCATAAATCAGAGTGGAACTGGAAGTTCTAACCCTTTACTCATGGTTAGCTCCCCTGGCAACTAGCCCGCATCCTTAGATGCTTTCCAAAATCACCTCTCTCACATAAACCCAGTTGTGTTGGAAAGGGGTTTGTTATGAATAACAAGATACCCATTTTACTTTGATGATTCTAAAATGATTTCAGGAACTGAGGACAAGAAGCCAAATATTATAACAAAAGATGTTCCCATTGCTCTTATTGATTAGGAAATTCCAAGGGTTTTAGGAGCTGTAATCCAGCAGTCATGGTCAAAGACCAAATAGATAGTTCTTATTATAAATTACAATATCATAACCTCCTTAAAAGGAAGAATAGTCTGTATACAATTCACACATCAAGCACTTAGTTCTCACTGCTCTAATAAGAACACTGGCTTAATACATATCCTTGCCTAGATCACTCAGTAATAATATGTCTTAAACTGAAGTTGAAATAATATACGCGGACAAAAGGGAAAATCAGTTATGATTTTGGGAAACCAGGGCCTGACTCCCATGATGGTAACAATAGAAAAAGCCTCATAACCATGATAACAACTTGTCAAGGAAGCTGGATTCCTTGGTCACATCTGTGCTTTGTGGCCCCAGGGCCACTGAGATGGAAAGCCAGTCCACTTCAGCAGGATACTATGGGAGAGAACTATTGGGGCTTTTTTTAGGCACCAACATAAATAGCTCCCCTGTGAGCCTGGCTCCAGCAATCAGGCTGTTAGGTTAGGCATGAGTCCCACCTGCTGCAAACACAAACAGGACACTCAGTATTCCATTAAGGAACTTGTATTTTATTCGCCACTCAACCAGCCCTTGTCGTTAATTACGTGTGATGCTATGCCTGGGAGCAGGGTGGGCAGCAGATTGGTGTACTAACCTTTCACCTCTCCAGTGCCTGGATTCAGGCCCCAGCTCCTAACTTCATATGCAAACATGGACTTGGCAAGCAGAACCTGAGTCTGGTTAATGTAGAGCAAGAAAATCAATGGCAAGCAGCTCTCTTGGCCCAGGCTTCAGGACACAGCCCAAACCCAGATTGTAGGGGTGTCTGGGATTAGCTGTGAGGAATTCTACAGCAGTCTGCAGGAAGGCAGCCTTTCCTTGGAGTAGGAATGCAGACCAGTGTTCATGTCAACAGAACTGAATTCCTCCCTCCCCCAGCTCTCCTTTTTTTGTAAAAGCTCTGCTTTCTCTGTCAGACCACCTCACTGCAACCTCTCTACCTACCCAGTTGTTTTCAATAACCAACCCTCCTCAGGTGGCCCCTTTGTCTCTGACCTTTCTGCCATGCCTTCTCCATGCTACCGAACTCTTCAAAAAGAAGTGAACTTATTGACTCTACTCTCAACTCCATTTTCCATGCCATGGCCTTGGGCTCCTCCTGCCATATTGCAAGTCCCACTATGGGGGACTAGAGACTTCCTAGTCACAGCTGTGGTTTGGATTGTCAAGGTCTTCAAGGCTGCCTCATTCAAAGTAGACAAGATCCAGGGGAACCTGGGTGGCTTAGTCGGTTAAGCTTCCCGCTTCAGCTCAGGCCATGATTTTCATGGTTTGTGAGTTCAAGCCCCATGTCAGGCTCTGTGCTGACCGCTCAGAGCCTGGAGCTTGCTTCAGATTCTGTGTCTCCCTTTCTCTCTGCCCCTCCCTTGCTTTCTCTCTCTCTCTCAAAAATAAATAAACATTAAAAAAATCAAAGTAGGCAATATCCTGACTCCCAGCCTCTACTTTTCCTGAAGCTTGCATCCCTGCCAGGAATTGGTTAGGCATAGAGAAGGAATACTTTTGTGTACATGGGAGAGTTTGAGTCATAATGTGTGCCTTATGAAAAGAAAGGGGTGCTGGCACTAGCAAATAGACAAATAGATGTAACTCCCTTTAAAAGTTTTTTATTTAAGGGGCACCTGGGTGGCTCAGTCGGTTAAGCATCCAGCTTCGGCCCAGGTCATGATCTCACAGTTCGTGGGTTCAAGCCCTGCATCAGGCTCTGTCCTGACAGTTTAGAGCCTGGAGTCTGCTTCGGATTCTGTGTCTCCCTCTCTCTCTGCCCCTCCCCAGCTCATGCTCACACTTTGTCTCTGTCGAAAATAAATAAACTTAAAAAATATTTAAAAATAAAAGTTTTTTATTTCATACATTAAGGGTTTTTCTCCACCATAGTCTCTTCTTCAGAAGGAGGAAGCCATCCACCAACCCCACCCACCCTCAAAAGGTAAGTATTAGTATTGCAAGTGATAAATAATCAACGCAGCAGCTCATATCTGCATATTCTTGCTATCTCATATGACCCTTACAGTTACTGGGACTTATCAGAACAGAAGTTCTCTCCTCATTTTACAGAGTATTTGGATACTCCAAAGTCATTAAGCTAGATGTGAGGTGGCCAGCATGAAACAGAGAAGGTACATAATCTAGTATTCTGACCCTAAAACATGCCACCAGCGGGCTATAAGTCATATTACTTTCACAGCCTGCCAACCCTGAGCATCTCTGCTTATGTTTCTTCCTGTGGGAGTCTGCCCATCCTATATGCTTCCCTCCCTCTCAGAGTATTCACACCCCAATATGACTCAGACTTAGCAGAAAACAGAGGGAGGGGGGCAAACAGCAGGGATGTCATCATGACATAACATCAAGTCATGTGTAAATCAAGCTAACTGTGATCATTGTCAATTTATGAATAGCTCCAAATTGACTCTTCATGAATTGACTATGAAAAGTGAGGTGGGCCTATGAAATATTTCCTTTTGCCAGATGAAATAATGTTTAGCTTCCTACTAGAGGGCATTTGAAAAACATTGCAGGAAGGATCTTCCTTCCTGGTTCCAGTATGCTCTCTAGTTAGGTTCCTGCAATACACATAGTTCCTACAACACCAGAAGCCCCTCTACCATGGCTAGGAGCTCCACTCCAGCCCCCATTTTGGCAGTGGACTTCTGTTGAGATGTCCCATTTTGAACAGCTTTCTCTGGCTTCTAGAGTAGATTTCCAGTCAGTTCTGATGGATAGATGTCCAGAAAGTTCTATATGTGTGGTTCTGCCATTTAAGGAGTCATGTCCATGGCCTTTCTAACAAGGTTTGGCCCTCAGGTCAGAGACTAGAAGCCCTTTTACAGGTACTGTATCTCATCCCTAGGGGTGTTGGCCCCTCCTTATAATTCTGTTATTCTTTAGAATTCTCTTCACTTCTAACTAGCTAATCCTTCATGACTCTAATCCCCTGTTATAATTAATAATTCTTTATATTAAACATTCCCTGTTCTTTTTTTTAATATGAAATTTATTGTCAAATTGATTCCCATACAACACCCAGTGCTTATCCCAACAGGTGACCTCCTCAATGTCCATCACCCACTTTCCCCTCCCTCCAACCCTCCATCAACCCTCAGTTTATTCTGAGTTTTTAAGAGTCTCTTAAATTTTGGATCCTTCCCTCTCCTTTTTTTTTCCTTCCCCTCTCCCATGTGTTTCTGTTAAGTTTCTCAGGATCCACATAAGCGTGAAAACATATTGTATCTGCCCCTGACTGAATTAGTTCACTTAGCATAACAAGCTCCAGTTCCGTCCACGTTGCTACAAAAGGCCATATTTCATTCTTTCTCATTGCCACATAGTATCCCATTGTGTATATAAACCACAATTTCTCTATCCATTCATCAGTTGATGGACATTTAGGCTCTTCCCATAATTTGACTATTGCTGAAAGTGCTGCTATAAACATTGGGGTACATGTGCCCCTATGCATCATTACTCCTGTATCCCTTGGATAAATTCTTAGCAGTGCTATTGCTGGGTCATAGGGTAGATCTATTTTTAATTTTTTGAGGAACCTCCACACTGTTTTCCAGAGTGGCTGCAGCAGTTTGCATTCCCACCAAGAGTGCAAGAGGGTTCCCATTTCTCCACATCTTCTCCAGCATCTGTAGTCTCCTGATTTGTTCATTTTAGCCACTCTCACTGGCATGATGTGGTATCTGAGTGTGGTTTTGATTTATATTTCCTTGACGAGGAGCGATGTTGAGCATCTTTTCATGTGCCTGTTGGCCATCTGGATGTCTTCTTTAGAGAAGTGTCTATTCATGTTTTCTGCCATTGCTTCACTGGATTATTTGTTTTTCAGGTGTGGAGTTGGTGAGCTGTTTATAGATTTTGGATACCAGCCCTTTGTCTGATATGCCATTTGCAAATATCTTTTCCCATTCCGTTGGTTGCCTTTTAGTTTTATTGATTGTTTCCTTTGCTGTGCAGAAGGTTTTTATCTTCATGAGGTCCCAATAGTTCATTTTTGCTTTTCATTCCCTTGCCTTTGAAGATGTGTCGAGTAAGAAATTGCTTCGGGTGAGGTCAGAGAGGTTTTTTCCTACTTTCTCCTCTAGGGTTTTGATGGTTTCCTGTCTCACATTCAGGTCCTTTATCCATTTTGAGTGTATTTTTGTGAATGGTGTAAGAAAGTGGTCTAACTGAGAGCTTTCCCCCTGAGATCAGGAACATGACAGGGATGTCCACTCTCACCGCTGTTGTTTAACACAGTGTTGGAAGTGCTAGCATCAGCAATCAGACAACAAAAGGAAATCAAATACACCAAAATTTGCAAAGATGAAGTCAACCTTTCACTTTTTGCAGATGACATGATATTATACATGGAAAACCCGATAGACTCCACCAAAAGTCTGCTAGAACTGATACATGAATTCAGCAAAGTCTCAGGATACAAAATTAATGTACAGAAATCAGTTGCATTCTTTTACACTAATAATGAAGCAACAGAAAGACAAATAAAGAAACTGATCCCATTCACAATTGCACCAAGAAGCATAAAATACCTAGGAATAAATCTAACCAAAGATGTAAAAGATTTGTATGCTGAAAGCTCTAGAAAGCTTATGAAGGAAATTGAAGAAGATACAAAGAAGTGGAAAAAACATTCCGTGCTCATGGATTGGAAGAATAAATATTGTTAAAATGTCAATATTACCCAAAGCTATCTACACATTCAATGCAATCCCAATCAAAATTGCACCAGCATTCCTCTCGAAGCTAGAACAAGCAATCCTAAAATTTGTATGGAACCACAAAAGACCCCAAATAGCCAAAGTAATATTGAAGAAGAAGACCAAAGCAGGAGGCATCACCATCCCAGACTTTAGGCTCTACCACAAAGCTGTAATCATCAAGACAGCATGGTATTGGCACAAAAACAGACAATGGAATAGAATAGAGATCCCAGAATTGGACCCACAAATGTATGTTCAACTAATCTTTGACAAAGCAGGAAAGAATATCCAATGGAAAAAAGACAGTCTCTTTAACAAATGGTGCTGGGAGAACTGGACCGCAACATGCAGAAGAATAAACTTTCCCTGTTCAAATTACTAAGTGCTTTCTGTCTCCTGATTAAATCCTGGCTAATAAATATATTGCCTAAGCAGCTACTATTTGTCGCCTGAAAAATAACATTGGCTTTCTAGATCTGGAGGAGGCAGACCAAGCCAGTTAAGAATGTGGAAATCATGCCATATCAGGGTTAATTATGTAGAGTCAAGGGCAGTGTCAGGAAATGTTGGTCAATGCTATTTGCTGCCTTCAAATTCCTAATGAGCTGGCTGTGGAAATGGACTTGGACTTGTTGTGTTGGACTCAGAAGACAGAGAGACAGTACAAATGGGGAGAGCTCTAGGGGTTGAGAGGGGGCAGATTCCAACTCAATATAAGTAAGAACCTTATAATCACAATAGCTGTTTAGACATGAAATGTATTTCTCCCACAAGGCCTGAGCCTGCTCTAAAACATGTGCTGAACAAAGGAAGGTATAGTCTGGACAGTCACTTGGGGAAACATTACAGAAGGGTTTGAAGTACAATGGAGAGGATTTCTAACGATTTCTAAGAGATTTTAACAAATAAAATGTAGAGCAGAGCATTGCAAAGTAAGGAACAGCTCAATAATAAAATTAGATATCTTTGACCTAAAACCTGGGTTCCCATGTCATTCTAACATGGTTATAACTAATAAAGTCATTGTAAAAAAGTTTCTTTCCAGTTTTTAATGTTTGGTATATGACATATCTACCTGTATAAAAGCAATGTATAAATAATAGCATTAAAAACACAGTTATGTTTAAACTCTAAATATGTTCAACTATATGATCAAAATACATTTTCAACTATATATTATAGAGTTCTGTAATTTTAATTTTCAATTTGATCATAAAAACTCATTTGCTTTTTTTTTTAATCTTAGGAACCCAAGGGCTGTTTAACTTAGACATTTATGATGTATTAAAGTTACTGTGAGACTATTTAAATAGTTAGCATTAAGTGCACATGAATTTATGGTTCTATAAATGTCTTCTTGAACTGTCTAAGATATAGTTCTCCTGGAAATTTAGCTGAGAAATTCAAACCTAGTTTCATCATTATTTCCCAATCAAGAAGCAATGCTTTAATCTTCACTGATGTAAGTTATGAGCCTGACCATTACACAAAAAAGGTCTGACTCATCAATCTGGTAACTTAACAAATATTTATTACTTGTCTTTTGCCAGACACTCTGAATACCTTGATGAGAAAGACATGTATAGCTGCTGCCCTTACAGAGTAAAGAAATCACATTTCATTATATAAGTGGCACACAGTACTCTGAAAGTTCATGGGGCATGGGGTAACCTGAGCTAAGGCTTGTGGGGAAAGGCAGGTTAAGCAAAGCCTCACTGATGAGGGGACATTTAGGCTGAGTCCTCAAGTTTGGGGGCAAGAGGCAAGCAGGTGGTAAAGAAGATGAGTCTTTTTCTAGAGGAAGGAAACATTACATACTGGCTATGTAAGACCATGGCAGGTTGAAGAATCTGAAAACTACCCAGACCTGACATAGCATGAAGCCAGAGTTGGGGAGGGGTACATGGAGGAAGACAGGAACCTGATCTCCAGGGGTCTCACAAGCCATGTTATAGATGTGGAACATTACTCTTTATTTTACTTTTTATCTTATCCATCTTTATTCTCGAATTTAGTGCCATAATCCACTAAAGTGTGTGTGTGTGTGTGTGTGTGTGTGTGTTACACATACATGTGCACATATGCATGAGTGTATATGTTTACTGGGTCTAGATGTGACAGGTATTTCTTACCATTCATCTTAGTCAAAAAATGTGGAAAATGGTGCTGAGTATCGTCAGTACACTGGGAAACCACTGGAGGCTTTTAAGTCACAATGATATGACCAGATTACATTTTAGAAGTTCCACACTGGCTGCAGAGAACAAAACTGAAGAGTGAGGAGTAAGACTAGAAGCAAGAGGAAGGCAATTGCACCTGAGAGAATTATTGTTGCCTTCGATCTGGGTAGTGCCAACAGGAATGGAGAGAAGTAGAATCTGAGAAATGTTTAGGAAAAAAAACCCACTAAGACTTGCTAACAGATTAAATGTGCAAAGTGAGATAATGGAAGGAGTGGAGTCTACCTCCCAGGATTCTGGCCTGAACAACAGTTTGTACATTGAGGATATTTTCTACAAAAGGGAATCATGGAGAGGAAGTGCATTG
Organism: Leopardus geoffroyi; assembly: GCF_018350155.1. NCBI lineage: Eukaryota > Metazoa > Chordata > Mammalia > Carnivora > Felidae > Leopardus > Leopardus geoffroyi. The sequence goes on along the minus strand of NC_059332.1, from coordinate 27,176,139 downwards.
GCCTGGGGAATTTAGCTTCCTTTGGGAAATGTCAAGTTTGAAGTTTCTGTAGGACACCAGTTTGAAGAGGTTGAGTAAGTGATTGGAGACATGGGTCTGGAGTTTAGGAGATAGGTCAGCACTAGAAATAAAGATTAATTCTGATGTTTGTTCAGTAGAGATTTCTTGAGCCCCTACCTTGTACCAGGTACTGTACATGAAGTTCTAGACCTTCATTAATAAAAAATACATTATCGGGGTGCCTGGGTGGCTCAGTTGGTTAAGCGTCCAACTTTGGCCTGAGTCATGATCTCATGGTCAGTGAGTCTGAGTCTTGCATCAGGCTCTGTGCTGATAGCTCAGAGCTGGGAGCCTGGTTTGGATTTTGTGTCTCCCTCGCTCTCTGGCCCTCCCCGCCTTGTGTGCTCTCTCTCTCTCTCTCTTTCAAAAATAAATAAATAAACATTAAAAAAATAAACAGACATTATCACTGCCCCCTTGGAACTTAGACCAATCGCCATTTAAGTGAAATTATAAGTCATGGATGTGGATACATTTACTGAGGGTAAGAATTTTAAATAAAACGAATGGGTTTAGAACTTCAACATCGAAGATTGAAATACAAGAAGAGTAGTTGGCAGCAGAGGCCAAAACAGAGAAAAACTAATAGCATCTTCTGCCCTAAAGGAAGAATTACAAAGAAGAGGATATGAGGGTCAGAGTCAATGCAAATCAAACTGATATGACACAGAGATGTTTCCCACTGGGCTCTGGTACTAGACTCTCTTACTCCCCACAAATGCTGTTAGAATGAGTAAAGGAATAAAGGCCCTATGACTACTATGATGCAAATTTGCTTACAAAATACTAGTTATCATCATCATCATCATCATCATCATCCTAGTAATGTCAAAGATCAATGCCAGGAATCACAGTAGCAAAAATTTAAAGTGTCACCATCCAGAATTACCTTCATATCAGAGATTAGAAACAGGACACAGGATTTACCATAAATAACACATATAAGAAAGTAAAATGTGAAAAAAGAGGAAACTGAAAAATAAAGCAGAAGCGTGTTTCCTGGCATTCCTAGTAAGCTGTAGGTGTTTATTTGTTGATGTGTTTATTTATTTGCTAATATCTGTATGAAGATGTACAGAATGCAGTTGGTGCTTTTCTGATATTGAATAGCCTCACTCTTTCCTGATTGTTGGCAAGTCTCACTAATACAGGGAAGTTATCAAAAGCTTCATGCCAAAGAGGTTACCTCCCAGGGCTTTGACTTCTGAGGTGGTCCACTGTGAGAGGGAATCCTATATCCCAAGGATGAAAGACTGTGAAGCATTGTAGAAATGTAAAGTGTCATTACTGTCATTGAGAAATGGCAACAAATTGCAGTGTGGAGCCTGGATTGCATCCTGGAACAGAAGCAGAAAAGGACATTAATAGAAAAGCAAGTAAGTCTGTAAATCTGTACTTTAGCTAACAGTATTAGATGGATGCTAAATCCCTGGTTTTGATCATTATAACATGGATGTGTCAGATAGTAACATAAGGGGAAGCAGAAAGAGGGGTACCCAGGAATTCTCTTTACTTTTTTTTGCAATTTTATTCTAAATCTAAAATTATTTAAGAATAAGCAGCTTCTGCTCTAATTCAAACAAATATTTAAAACCACTCAGTAAAGGACCACCTGGGTGGCTCAGTCAGTTAAGTGTCCGACTTCAGTTCACGTCATGATCTCACAGTTCATGAGTTTGAGCCTCGCATAGGGCTCTGTGCTGACAGCTCAAAGTCTGGAGCCTGCTTCGGATTCTGTGTCTCCTCTCTTTGCCCCTCCCCCACTCATGCTTGCTCATTCTCTCTTTCTTCCAAAAATAAACACTAAAAAATTTTTTTTAATAAAATAAAATAAAACCATGCAGTAAAGCCCTAATTACTGAAGACTGAATCCTCAAAGCAGGCTTCAGAGACTGCATTTCTCAGAATGTTTTCTACGAGGTTTTCTTTATTTTGGTTCTTGTGATAAGCTTAGGTGAGAATAACTTTACATCTATGACAACAGCATTTAAGTCTTAGAAATATTTGGACACTTTAATTGACTTTGTTTCTTCAGGTTTTTCTGACCCTAAGCATAAGAAATCACCTCATTTAGATCCACTGCTCTAGAAAACAACTGGACTCCACACATAAGCTTATAACAGCAAGCAAGCAGCTTCAGTTGCTCCTGAAAAGAATGTGAACCTATCTTTTTTTATTTTATTGTTTTAAATATAATGCCTATTAATCCAATAAAATATTTTTGTGTATTTGTTTTTTAATATATTATCAAGCTATCCTCTGCATATAGCCCTTTTCTATCAACTTTCAAATGGTCAGTATAAACCATCTCAACTCACAAAGTATTTATAAATGCAGAGACCCACACCCATGTAACACCCATCCCCATGTACTACTAATTCACTTGGCAAAAACATGTTACTGAAACAATGCACGGTGTGCAAAACATTGGATTATCTCTATTGTGGTGATATCTTAAACAATGAAATCTGACGATATCATCAGGAAACACTTGCCCTTCTGTCCCAATTCACTCTATTATTTGTAAATGCACTAAGTGTTATAAGTGGAAGAGTTTGCCAAAATCAGCAAAGTCAGTTTAAAAAAAAAGAAGCCTGGATATTTGGCTCTTTTCTGGCTGGATCCTTACATCTCTTTCCCAACTCAGAACTTGAATGATAACCGCAGAGGATCTGTGTGAAACCTGATGTCTGGGGATTCCAGGAGCAACAGTGGAGCCCCTCAGCAGCAGGGAGGCCCTTTTATCTAATCTCTCTTAATGTAAATGCAGTTGGTCAGTGCATAATATATTTCAACATCTCATTTAGATACAGAAAGACGAATTCCACAGGAAAAAGCATTATTCAGAGTGGCTTTGATTTAACAAGAATGGTTTCATTAAACAAGCATTAACCCACCCATCTAAAGGACAATTTGCTCAAAGAAACCACCAATAATGGAATGTTCCATCCAAAACACTAATGAAGTAAGAGAGAGGACTGTGTCATCTGGAACTGTGAATGTGCAGAGGGCATGTGCTGCCCAAAGACCACGCCTTCCATTTGAATCCCTGAGCAGTGCTGACGGATGTGGCATTGATGTATCAGCAGGTCCAAGCCAGAAACGAAGGCAGCCTCCATGGAGGATATCAACTGACCTGTAAACTGTAACATGTGGTTTTCTTTACAAGGCTTTCCGCTGCTGAATTCTAGGTTTTCTACTTCACAGAAACTGTCTGTGCTGCATATTTTCCAGGGCACACAGGGTGGGCTAATCTTGTCCATTCACCAAAAACATGGAGTTTATTTTTCACTGAGACTCAGAAGAAAGAATCATTCTTAGCAAGGCCATCTCTAACAGCATAGCATCCCTTCATGTACAGGTAAAGTGTTTCATGATGGTGGGGAAAAACACCAATGAAGAAAGTGTTACAAACTGAAAGATGGAATTGTGTTTAAGCATGTTATGGAGAAGCTATTAAAGCCAATAATTCATTTTTGAGTCCCCGAAAGAATTTAGTTCTGCTAGCCCTATAAAGACAGTCCTTTTAGGGTACAAGTGTGTTGCATTTGTCGAAAAATAGTATTAACTAACTACATCATCAGAAATGGAAAAATAGGGCACTAACTTCATCGTATCCCCTCCCAGAGTGTGGAAGAACAACATTACCTGGCTACTTTGGATCAGACTTGGGGCACAGACAGACCAAAAGGTCTCAGGCAGTGCTGGGACAGCAGGGGGCGATATTAGCTCGTGCTGGTGGACTCCCCGAGCCACCTGCCCGCTGCTAAGGGAGTTCTGATCCTCAGAAGCCCCCATGACCTGGAAATGAGCAGACAGAACAGCTAGAACAGAAAAGTGGGCACAGACAGTGTCCTAAAAGGGAAGGGGAGATTTCCCTTCTGTTCAGACATGAAGCAGGGAACAAATGAGGATGCATTTTATTTCCCCTGATTAGTTTGCATTTGCTCAGATTGAACAGAGAAGACGAAAGTCATAGTTATCTAGGACAGAAACAGGTCACTCAGCAGTCCAAGGTCACATGTAGATAGCATCAGAGTGGTTAGAAACATGAGATTTAGGGACAAAGAGGGAATTGGCTTCACCTCAAACATCTGTTCCAACTCCCTTGCCTGCCAGAACCATAACTATTATCTCTTATTTAATTTTATTTTTTTATGGATCTGGAATTCTGGTCTTCCAGAATTTTATTTTATTTTAATTTATTTTAATTAAATGTCTCCATCACTGCCTGCCAGATAAAATTATGTTTAATGGGATGGGACACAAGATGAGTGCCTTAATGTTTGAGGATGGTCTCATCCGCGACTCCTGTTTTTTTCACCCTTCATCCAGTCCATCAGTAAATATTGTCAGTTCTATCTTCAAAATATCCAAATGCGGCCACCACTTACCAGTGCCACTGCTAATGCCCTGATATGGTACCATAATCTTCTCTCACCTGAACTACTACAAAAGCTTCTTAATTGGTCTCCCTGGATCCTTCCTTGTCCTTTTCAATCTAATCCACACAGCAGATACAGTGATTTTGTTAAAATGCGTGTCAGTTCATGTCACCTCACTGCTTAAAACTCTCTAATGGCTTCTCATATTACTGAGTAAAAGCCAAAGTCTTAAAAGGCCCTACATAATCTGATCTTGTTACCTCTCTAACCTCCTCTCTTATTGTCCCTTTTGCTCATTCCACCCCAACCATTCTGTCCATGCTACTCCTTGAACTTTCCAGACATGGTCCTACCTGAAGGCCTTTGTACTTGTTGTTCTTTCTGCCTATAAGGCTCTTCCACAACATATTCTCATGGCTTATTCCTCACTTCTTTCAGATCTTAGGTGCCCCCACAAACCCTATTTACACTCATTCCCTAGCTTTATTCTACTTCAGAGCATTTGTCACCATCTAACATGCTACATATTTCATTTATATATTGTTTAATAACTGTTTCCCTCAATCAGAATGTGAGGACCAAGAGGACAGGGATTTTTTTGTTTATTTTGTTCAGTGATATATCATCAGAGCCTAGAACCTGTTGGTACTCAACAACACAGTTGGTACTCAACAAATCACTGATACATTCACTCGTGGGATGAATGAATATTGACTAGATCAGGTAGGATAGAAGAACACTAAAAGAGGAGTAAGAGACACTGAGAAGCCACTGGTCGTGCCAGGCATGCTATTTCTTAATCTATTGTTTAAGGGTGTTCAGAAAGTTCCTGAGCACAGTGTTTTTCACCCATTAGACTACTCATTTGAAGCTCGCGGGATCACTTCAGTGGGCTGTGACCATCAATATAAAAAATTTTTCTTATGAGCATTGGGTGTTGTATGGAAACCAATTTGACAATAAATCTCATATTAAAAAATTTATTTCTTGAAAAATAAAATAAAAATTTTGAAAATTAGTGCAAATTACATAAAATAATGACAAATATTATTTTATGAACTGTTTCTAGTGCCTGTGTGCACATATGTGCTAGATTATTGCAATGTAGAATGAATTGCTCATAATGCTCAAATAACTTTGAAAATCTTGTTATAGATAATATTCCCTAAGGGGCTAAAATAATCCTGTTTTATCAGTTATGCAGAAAAAAATCTTCCACAACCTTTTTGAAACTCTCATTACATGCATGTCAGGGTGCTTATAAGTCCAACAGTTTTCTGAGGCTCTGTTCATTTTCCTTACTCTTTTTCTCTGTGTTCTTCAGGTTGCATAATTTCTATCTATCCTCAAAGTTTGCTGGTTGTTTATTCTACCAACTCAAATCTACTCTTTAACCTCTCTAGTGAACTTTCATTTTTGTTTGTTGTGCTTTTCAACTCCAGAATTCCCATTTGGTTCTTTTTTATAATCTCTATCCCTTTAGTGATATTTTGTTTATGAGTCATTTTATCATACCCTCCTTTAATTATTGAAATAGGATTTCCTTAGTTCTTTGAACATATTTGTAATCCCTGCTTTGAAGTATTTACCTACCTAATCCAACATCTAGGCCTCCTCCAAGGGGTTTCTATTGCCTGCTTTGTTTGTTTGTTTGTTTGTTTGTGCTTGTTTTTGTTTTTCTGTATATCAGTCACACTTTCCTGTTCCTTTGTGTAGCTTAGAATTTTTTGATGAAACTTGGACATTTAGCTAGTATATTGTAGTAACTCTGAAACTGAGCCCCCATTTTGATTTTCTCATTAATTTGTTAACTTTTTTTATTTGGCTGGGCTAATTCTGAAAAATATATTTCCTTTTCAGGGCACAGGCACTGATGTCCCTCCTCAGAAACTTTTCAAGTTTCTATGTCTTTCAAGTTGACTTTGTAGAGGTCACCTGGGTCTGCATAAACCACTTATTGGTCAACAGTTGTGCTTAAGGCCCTTAACCACATAGATTTTTAGCCTTTGGTTCTGTATGTGGCTTGGAGATGCTTTCACAGTTCAGGGAATTTATGATATTGCCCTATCTTCAGTCAGGACTAGTAGTCAACTGTTCTCTTTCCTGAGAAGGTACAGCCTTGGGTATGCACAGTCTTCTAGACAACCAGGAATAAATTTTATTATATTTTTATATCTGGCTTCCCAGGAGTCACTGCCTTTAGCCAGTGTCTTGTCAGATGTTGTTCTTAAGTTCTTTCCTAATGGGTCTCTTTGTGGCATGGGTAATGTTTTTTGGCTCATCCTACAGCCCAGAGGGATACCTCTACTCTAAGGGCAGGTTCTGAAAGGGATGGTGACCCCTGGTCTTCTCAGCATGCTTCTCCCTGTATGGAAGCTCCACTCTTTGAAGAAGCTGGAATGGGACAATGAGGCCCCAGTTACACATGGATGATATCTCCATCCCTATATCCTGTAGGGAAGAGAACCCAGTCCTCCAGCCATGCCCAAATGGAGTAACATGTGTACAACACAGGCTGAGGGGAATGAGAAGTGTAAATGACCTGTCCCTCCTGGGATGAACTAGGGGAGTGAGCCCCCATCCTCTTTGCTTCACTTGCCATCACAGAGTAGAGCTGACATCACACAGAGCTAGGGGTGAGGTGAGGGTGAAGAGAGCAAGTCATGGCTCAAACGCCACTGACTCTTGCTATTCTTGTGAAGATATACTAGATTTTCTCAAAAATTCTTCCTTTGCTATGTGCCCTTCGAACAATAACTAAAGGCTTTAAATGGTTATTGGGCTATGTTTTATCTTTTTAAATAATCTTCACCAGTTAAATCTTTGCTGAGGACAGAGTTTTCTTAGTTCCTTACGCAGCCATTCTGGAAGTCCTGCCTCTGAACCTTTTGTGTAATCTACACCAAGGCCTTCATCTAGGAAGGGAGCTTTATGAAATTCAAAGACTCATATTCATGAGTTACCTGTTACCTTTCAGCAGGTACACAGAGAATGGAGTCCCAGCAAACTAAGATTTCTCAAGTCTGACCTCACTCAAAGGAGGACCAGTGGAGAATAGGGAGGGATGTAGTTTGCAGAGCCCTTGCTGGAGTTATGGAGATAATTCAGTTCAAGACAAGAAGTATTTGCTGGTAGAGTTCTTACATTTCAGTCCCCATGAATTATCTGTAACTATCCACCAGAATGTGAGGACCAAGAGGGCAGGGATTTTTGTTTATTTTATCCAAGGCTGTATCCTCACACCCTAAAATAGTGCCTGTTACACAGCAAGACACTCATTTACTGGATGTAGTTTATGGCCACCATCCAGCTGTGATTGGGACAAGATGGTGATAAGGCCAGGATTCTTCAAGAGTATCTTGAACTTCCAGAGACATAGCTGTTCAGCCCACTCTCTGATCCTATCATCTATCATAGTCCCCAGCTGTAGCCTAAGATGGCTCCCACCTGACCCCAAGGCAAGTTGGACCAAATACCAAGGCTGTAATCATATATGTCACCAAAATCTGGCAGAGTTGCTGCTTAAGAAAGATGCTTCTTCACCCTCTGTCATCCTTATCTCAGTGCCCTGTCTTTAAGATGAGAAAAGATAGGTGGATACTTCTGCTTCCATCCCAGGAGACAAGGGAACATGAACATGTCCATCATGTTCTTAAATATAATCATTGGGAACATTGGGTTCACATGTACTGGGTGAATTGAGGAAAGGCTCTTTATGGCACATTCATTTAAGCCCCACTGCTACCCCATAAAATAAGGAATACCATCCCATTTTTGAGACAAGGAAATGAGCTTAGAGGGGAAGTAATTTTAATGTCAGTGACCAGCAAGTGATAAACCCAGGATTGGAAGCTGTCTGCAAAGGTATATCAAGTATATCTGACTGCAAAGCTCATGTTCTTTCTACTATATGCACTGCATCTTCCAGTAAGAAAAATGTTATGTAAAGTGTCCTGAGAGGTCTTCAGAGCTGGAAGGGGTCCAATAGGTAATCCAGAAGAAACCCCTCTCTTTTTGCATCAGATTATATAAAGTCTTCATTTCAACTGAATTAAGACTGTATTGTGTTCACTGAAAAAAATGACTCTTTGTATGATCCAAGGTGGTCACAGTGGTCCTTGCATCTTACTGGAGTTAGCAGTAGCCCTTTGTAGCCCCTCTCTCAGCCCCAGCACACCTTTAATCATCATATGGCCCTATCTCATGAACTTATTTTTACAAATGTTAATTATATAGTATCTCCTTATTACTGATGCACAAAAGTACTCATCAGAAGCACCACTTCACACCTATCAGAATGGCTAAAACTAACAACCCAAGAGACAACGGGTGTTGATGAAGATGCAGAGAAAGGGAAACCTCTTGCACTGTTGGTAGGAATGAAAACTGCTGCAGCCCCTCTGGAGAACAGAATGGAAGTTCCTCAAAAAACTAAAAATAGAACTGCCTTATGATCCAGCAGTTGCACTACTAAGCACCCAAAGGATACAAATATATAGATTCAAAGGAGTAAATGAACACCAATGTTTGTAGCAGCATTATCAACAATAACCAAACTATGGAGGAAGCCCATATACCCACTGACTAATTAATGGACAAAGGAGATGTGGCATATGTACATATACATACAATGGAATATTACTCAGCCATCGAAAGGAATGAAATCTTGCCATTCACAAGGATATGGATGGTGGTAGACAGTATTATGCTAAGTGAAATATGTCAGAGAAAGATTAATACCTATGATTTCACTCGTGGAATTTAAGAAACAAAACAGATGAACATATGGGAAGGGGGGGGGAAAGAGGAGTGAGGGAAACAAACCTCAAACTTTTAATAATAGAAAACAAACTGGGGCACCTGGGTGGCTCAATCAGTTAAGCATCCGACTTCAGCTCAGGTCATGGTCTCGCAGTTTGTGGGTTCAAGCCCCGCATCAGGCTCTGTGCTGACAGCTCAGGGCTGATAGAGGGAGGTGGGTGGAGAATGGACTGGATGGGTGATGGATATTAAGGAGGGCACTTGTGATGAGCACTGGGTGTTGCATGTAAGTGATGAATCACTGGGTTCTATTTCTGAAACCAATATTGCACTGTATGTTAACCTACTAAAATTTAAATAAAAGGTTAGGTAAAAGAATCCCCTGATATTAATTGTTATCATTTAGTACTATCACTAGAAGGTGGGAAGCTGTTCTTTTTAATTCAGATAAGTAGAATCTAAATGTCTGATTCCCTTTTGCTCAAAGCTCTCCTGAAGCAAAGGTATTTCCTTTTTTATGTTTACTTTATTTTTGAGACACAAAGAGAGAGCTTGAGCAGGGAAGGGGCAGAGACAGACAGAGACACAGAATCTGAAGCAGGCTCTAGGCTCTGAGCTGTCAGCACAGAGCCCAACATGGGGCTCAAACTCACGAACCGCGAGATCATGACCCAGGGCAAGGTAGAACACTTAACTGACTGAGCCAACCAAGTGCCCAGAAACAAAGGTATTTCTAATTGAACACTGATATGGCAATTCCTCTAGTCAAAGATGGTTTTGTATTTTTTCAACATCAGTTAAATTATTTCAACATCTATGAAATACATTTTGCCAAAAACAAACTTCTGGAAGGCTTCTGAGTTCTGAGTTCTGACAGAGCAGGAGAGGGTCTACCAGTTTGGTTTTCTATGATCCTAGGGAACAGCCCTTCAGCTCAGGGAAGAAGATTCACTCCTTCTGGAGTCATATAGGGGCCCACCAGCTTCATGGCACAGATGTGGCAGGAACACATTTACATGCTCAGGTCTGGTACTTTGTCCAGAAGCAAAGGCTTCTAACTGTATATACCATACTTAATTAAGTAGGAGTTTTATGAGGTGGATGGCAATACCCCAGGGGCTAACTCAATGCCATGGGATTTACTGAGCTCTAACTGCAAACTGAAAGCCCCCAGCATGCACACAACAGAGTCTATATTACAAGAAAGTTAATGTTGCAAAAGAACTCTTTTGAGGGAAAGCAAAGTATCCATTCTCTAGTCAGGGTCACTGCTCCATGACACCAGCACTTCTAACAGGAATTCAGGGTGCACACCCACAGGAGACATGCAGAAGATGGGAGAGCAGAGACCCAAAAGCATGGTTGAACCTGCCCAATGATCAAAGGCAACAACAGGTAACAGGGTTCTGAAAGGTTGGTCTACATTTATCAGAAACACCAAAAGCAATGGAATTTTAGTTCAATCATTTTCTAGGGATAAGACAGGCCAAGCAGGGGTGTGATAAGAAGACCAGAGTAGTTGCCTGTTCCAAACTTGACCCCTCCATTGGCAGGATAAACAGAAGGAAGCAGGAATGAGTGATGCAGTCAACTGAAGAGGGGCAACTCACTCCAGGATCACCCATATCTAGCTTTGGGGAACATGCCTGAATGTGGATTTTAAGACATACAAAATGCTCTGCTGAAAATAAAAAGAAACACACTATAGACTTATAAGTCCACAGATTTTAGCCCATAAATGAGTCAGAATGTCCATTAGTTTTGGGGAGCATCTACCTTTTGAGATTTTATACTTCCTCTTACATGCCATTGCCCTGGATAGCCCTGCAAGACCATGGAAGGAAGAGTAAACTTGAAGCAAGAATTTGTTTTCTTGGAACATTTATTAAAATAAGAAGATTTGGGGGGTACCTGGGTAGCTCAGTCTGTTAAGTGTCCAATTCTTGATTTCTGCTCAGGTCATGATCTCAGGGTTTGTGAGAATGAGTCCCACATCAGGTTCTACACTGATAGCTCAGAGACTGCTTGGGATTTTTTCTCTCCCTCTCTCTCTGTCCCTTCCCTGTTTGCTTTGCTCGCTCACTCCCTCTTTCTCTCTAAAAATAAATAAATAAAATTTTTAAAAATATAAGATTTTGTGCATTCTTTTTCTTAACTCATAATTGCAACCTGATTCAAGGCAAACACATAAAAACCACAAGACCATAACAGACACATGAAACAATGCTCAATGTCACTCCTCATCAGGGAAATATAAATCAAAACCATACTGAGATACCACCTCGCACCAGTCAGAGTGGCAAAAATGAACAAATCAGGAGACTATAGATGCTGGCTAGATGTGGAGAAATGGGAACCCTCTTGCACTCTTGGTGGGAATGCAAACTGCTGCAGCCACTCTGGAAAACAGTGTGGAGGTTCCTCAAAAAATTAAAAATAGATCTACCCTATGACCCAGCAATAGCACTGCTAAGAATTTATCCAAGGGATATTTGAGTGCTGATGCATATGGGCACATGTACCCCAATGTTTATAGCAGCACTTTCAACAATAGTCAAATTACGGAAAAAGCCTAAATGTCCATCAACTGATGAATGGATAAAGAAGATGTGGTTTAGATACACGATGGAATACTACTTGCAGTGAGAAAGAATGAAATCTGGCCACTTGCAGCAACATGGATGGAACTAGAAGGTATTATGCTAAGTGAAATAATTCAGTCAGAGAAAGACAGATACCATATGTTTTCACTCATAGGTAGATCTTAAGAAACTTAACAGAAGACCATGGGGGAGAGGAAAATGGGGGGAAAGTTACAGAGAGGAAGGGAGGCAAAACATAAGAGACTCTTGGATACAGAGAACAAACAGGGTTTGATGCAGAGTCGGGGAGAGGGGAAAGTGGGTGATGGGCATTGAGGAGGGCACTTGTTGGGATGAGCACTGGGTGTTGTATGGAAACAAATTTGTCAATAAATTATATTAATAAAAAATATTCAGTAAAGGCAAACTATTACTAAAATTTTTTGCTGTAAAATTAGGTTGAGGTGAGATAAAGAACAAAATCATTAAAATAGAGAAGGAGTCTATATTGGAATTTCTTCACTACTGAATTAAGTTCCTTCTTCACTTTAAAGAAGCTGAAACTGGAAATCAATCAATAAATGTACTGAGTGTTATTTATTAAAGAAAGATGTCGTGGAACTCCAACTTCTAATGATGACACTCAAAGAAAAGATTTTGGCCCTCTATCAAAAGATGTGAATAAATTAATGTTTTGAGTTTAAAAAAAAAAAAACAACACACAGGACCAGTATGTAAGGAAAAGATTCTTACAAAAGCTCATACACTTAAGCCCATGTATCATGGCAGAGATTCTCAAGACCCTTCTGGGAACAACAGTGTATAGAAGGTTGACCATCCATCCTAGTTTCCCTGAGGCAGTTTGATTGTATTCCATTGTCCCAGGATAATCATTAATATTGTCCCTTTCATTTTGAAAATCATCTTAGTTTGGACAATAAATTATGCAGTGATCTAGAACTGGGAATCAATCCTGTAGCTCAGACAGCTTCTCATCCTTCAAGTTAAAGTTCCCACAACTACCACAGAACTAGTGTCTTCTGCTGGCCTTGGTTCCACAGGGGGCAGTGGTGATCAACAATGCACACCTAAGCTAGAAATCAGTGCTCCCCTGGAGTAGGCAGTATGCTTCTGCACTGATGGCCATGCTTCCTTTGGCCAAGTTCATCTTTGTGTATTAATCTATCCCAGGCCCAGTTCTAGATTGATGGCATAATGGTGACAACAGGAATTATTTCTCCAGTTGTGGTATGAAGGTGTTCCATGAAAGGGAAGTATATGCAAAACAGTCTCCAAAAGCAGAAGAAAATGTAAGACCAATGCAAAAGGATGAAAAGTCCAACTTGACAAGAAATGGTTTGTTGAGGGAACTTACAGAACGAAGCATGTCTTGGTCCACCTCAAGATGAGTAGATCTCTGCAACCCCACCTTCCATCAACCTGCTTTTTTTTTTTTTTTTTTTTTTTTATAGCCCTAGAGACTACCCAGGAGGAAATGTTTGGGAATCATAGTCATATCTCCAAAGCAAATCAAGAAACTTATGCCCCAAGGGTGTTAAGGGTGTGATTAAACAAAAGGGAAAAAAATGTGGGTGGGGGAGAGGAATTGTGCTCAAGAAGGTTTCAGATCACAATGCAGACATAATGGTAGATTTGTCCAAGATGGCATTAGACTGGATCACAAAGGTCAAGACTGCTCTTTTCCAGACCAGGCAAAGAATCCTTCTAAAATTTAAAACAGTTCTTTGCCTCTCCATTTGGTTGCCATGGAAGCCAAACCCAAAGATTTTCTTTCTCATGGGATTTCATAAGACTTCAGACATCTTGAAGAGAGATTTTTGGAATCAAGTTCCCCAGAAATTCTGAAGAACTGAGTATGGCTCATATGGAAGATGAAAAACCTCACTGGCCATGACCTTACAGGGTCTCCCCTCCACTGTAATGTAGGCACCAAGCAACACATTGCCTTCTTAGTTATTACAAAGACCTCCAACTTTTCTGCAAAGTTTCTCTGGAACATGAATTATACAAACAAATTAGTTTTCAATTTTCTCTACCAAACTGTAGGATTTACCGCTGATCATACTCACTGAACTACCAGGATGGCTATGAAATGGGGACACATATATTCCCAAGCTCTAGTCTACTTCTCAATCTTTATTGGCCTGAGGCAATGAATGGGTCAGGTATTAGAATTAGACTGAACAGTATTTGGGTCCTAGCTCTGTGACCTTGGGTATCTTAACTTCTCCAAACATTCATAAAATGATCATAGTAGATAATAAAATAAACTGTTCTAGTAGAAAATAAAATAAACAGATAATAAAATAAACTGTTATAACAGAGAGAGCAACAAAATTCAGGAGCTTAGAGAACAAAGGAGTTGACTGCTCTCTCGTATAATAGTCCAAAGTGAGTGTTCCAGTTTGGCAGGTGGCTCTGACCTATGCAGTTATCCAGGAACCCAGGCTGAGAATATCTCCACCATCTTTATTGCATGGCATCCAAGGCAGCTGTGGTCATCATCATTTTTGTCAGTAAAGAGGGGATAGAGAGCATGGCTGATACACACCATTGTCTCATGCGCCCCAGTCTAAAAGTTACCCATGTTATTTCTGTTAACACTCTATGGGATGAACTTAATTAACTTGACCCATGTACTGCAAAGAGGGCTGGGAGAGGTAGCATCCAGCTGATGTCTAAATCCCAGATAAAATTTATTGCTATGAATGAAGGGAAGCATGGAGTTTGGTTATGACTAACATTTTCCATCTCAATGGTAATATGGTAATACTACGTCCTTCTTAGGGTTGTTGCTACAAGTAAGTTTGATTAAATGTGCCCAGTACCTGTCAGTATTCAAGAAATGGCAGTTATTCCTACTTCTAATATGCTCTTGTCTGGTCTTACATCCATAAACACCATCTATATGCTGGTGATTTCCAAAATTACTAACTCCAAATTTTTCCTTGAATTCCAGATCCAAATATCCCACTGACATTTTGTCATATCCACTTGGATATTTATTAGATATCTTATGATCCTGACATCAATTTTTCTCCCCCAAACCAAGCAATTCTCCAACACTAGCTGGACACACTACAATTCAACTAATTTCTGAAAATATCTTCCTGGAAATAGTGTCAGATCCCACAGGTTAAGGGCTCAGTCCCACAGACTGCCCTCTCTTCCCACTTTAGATGCCCATGGCAAGTCCAAGTTGTCACTTGGCCTTCTGATCAACTGACTGTAGGTTGGAGGTTCCCATGACCCCTTCCTTGGATTTGATTAATTTTCTAGAGAAGTTCGCAGAATTAAGAGAAACATTTTACTTACTTGGTTACCCATTTATTACAAAGTGTATAACTCAGGAACATCCTGATGGAAGAGATGTATAGGACAAGGTATAGAGAAAGGGAGCAGAACTTCCATGCCCTCTCCAGGTAGCACCTCTCTCCTTGAATCTCCACATGTTCACTAACCTGGCAGCTTTCCAAACTTTGTCCTTTTGGGGTTTTAGGGAGGCCTCATTACATAGACATTACTGATTAAAAAAAAGAAGCAGTTGCTTTTTTCCTGAATATTTTCCTTCCCCAGTTGCCACCATTTCAGCAAGTGGTACCACACAGTTGCCCAAATCAAAAACAGTGAGTCTCGTTCCCTCCTCACCCTCACATTCAATCTTCCCTATTCTGTGTCTCAAATCCATTCACTTTCCTCCCTGTCCACTAAGCCATTGTCATGTGTTTGCAACAGCCTGCCCTTTGGTCCCCTGTCTCTACTCTTGCTGCTGTACAATCTTCTTTTTTAATTTAAATTTTTATTAGTTGATATACAGTGTAATATTGGTTTCCAAAATAGAACCCAGTGATTCATCACTTACATATGACACCCAGTGCTCATCACAAGTTCCCTTCTTAATATCCATCATTTATCTAACTTATCTCCCACCTACCTCCCTCCATTCTCAGTTTGTTCTCTACAATTAAGAGTCTCTTGAGGTTTGTTTCCCTTTCTTCTCTTTGTCCCCCCACTTCCCATATGTTCATCTATATTGTTTCTTAAATTCCATATATGAGTGAAATCTTATATTTGTCTTTCTCTTATTGACTTATTTCACTTAGCATAATACATTCTAGCTCCAGTCATGTCATTCAAATGGCAAGACTTCATTCTTTTGATGGCTGAGTAATATTCCATTACATATGTATATGTGTATATATATATATATATATATGTGTATATATATATATATATGGGTGTGTGTGTATGTATATATATGTATATGTATATGTATATATGTATGTATGTATATGTATATGTATATGTATATATGTATATACATATATATACACACACACACACCCATATATATATATATATATATACATATATATATTTATGTGTATATATATATATATATATACATATATATATTTATGTGTATATATATATATAATCACATCTTCTTTATCCATTCATTGGTCGACAGGCATTTGGGCTCTTTCCATCATTTGGCTATTGTTGATAGTGCTACTATAAACAATGGGGTGCATGTACCCCTTTGAATCTGTATTTTCTTATCTTTTGGGTAAATACCTAGTAGTATTTGCAATTGCACTTGCTGGATCAGAGGGTAGTTCTATTTTTACTTTTTTGAGGAATTCCATACTGTTCTCCAGAGTGACTGCAGCAGTTTTCATTCCCATGAGCAGTGCAAAAGGATTCCCCTTTCTCCACATCCTTGCTAACACCTATGGCCTCTTGTGTTGTTAATTTTAGCCAGTCTAGCAGGTGTGAAGTGATATCTCATCATCGTTTTGACTTGTATTTCCCCGATGGTGAGTGATGTGGAGCATCAGACACAACATAGAGAATAACAAAAAAATACATAAAATTCATCATTTTGACCTGTTTAGGTATACTATTCATTGGCATTAAGAACACTCACAAGGACACCTGGGTAGCTCACTTGGTTGGGCATCCAACTTTGGCTCAGGTCGTGATCTCATGGTTCATGAGTTCAAGCCCCACATCAGGCTCTCTGCTGTCAGTGCAGAACCTGCTTCAGATCCTCTATCCCCCCCTCTCTCTCTGCCCCTCTCCCACTCCCTCTCAAAACTAAATAAACATTTTTAAAAAAGAACATTCACATTACTGCACAACCATGTCTTGCTTATTCATTTTGCTTTTTCATATATCTCCTTCTTCACATAGCTCCTCAATGCAGAGACCTTGCCTATGTTTCTCACAATATCCTTAACATCTAGTCCAAAATTAGTCTCATTGCAAACAACAGTAAGTATTTGTTGAATAAATAAGTCTTCTATTACTCTTCTACTAGTATTATCTCTATTTCTATTTATACCATTTCTACTGTTTATTGAGATTCTATTATATACCAAGTGCTGTGCTAGGTATTTTAAATACATTAATACCCTCAGGGCATCTGGGTGGCTCAGTCTCTTGATTTCAGTTTGGGCATGATCCTGGGGTCATGGAATCAAGCCCTGAGTAGACCTCTGCACTGAATGTGGAGCCTGTTTAGGATTATCTCACTCTCTCACTCTCTCTCTGCCTCTCTCCCCTGCTTGCTGTCTCTCTCTCTCTCTAAAATAAAAAATAAGATTTTAAATACATTAATACTCTCAAAAATCTGAAAATCAGGTATTAGTGTGCTCATTCCATATATGAAAAATTTGTCTCAAGTTAAAAGATGTGTT
Source organism: Leopardus geoffroyi (assembly GCF_018350155.1). Taxonomy (NCBI): domain Eukaryota; kingdom Metazoa; phylum Chordata; class Mammalia; order Carnivora; family Felidae; genus Leopardus; species Leopardus geoffroyi. The sequence goes on along the minus strand of NC_059332.1, from coordinate 27,158,628 downwards.
CAAGCTCACACAATATAACATAGAACTAGGACCACAATGCAGATCTTCACAACTTCAGAGTTCACAACCTTTCCTGATACCACAGGAAAATTGTCTTTCTTCTATTCCATGCAAAAGGGAACTATCTCAGTGAAATAGCAGAAAGGTTACTTTCAAACTTCTTATTTCAGAAAGGTCTAACAAATAAATATTCTTGCTTATGAGGACAGCTTGGTGCCTCCCCCATGGCTGTTTTGTCCTCCTTGTCTTCTCCCCGACTACTCTTCACATCCTCTCCCTCTAGCTCAAGCCCAGTTGCCTCCTCTAAGAAGCCCACCTGGCTCATGGGTTTGCTCTCAGTCCATGGTTCTTTATCTCTCTTGGAGTCCCAGAGCCCTAATGGTCTGTTCAGCTTGCCTGGCATCATCTCGTCCTGCCTACTTGCCACATAGGTGAACTTCATCCCTATGCCTAGATTATAGCTCTAAAAAGAGGAGAAACTCTTTGATGCAAAGCCAAACAGAGATTAAAAAGCAGAAGTAACAAATAAGATTTGCATCGCTAACTTCTCTAACAGACCCACAAAATCCTAGAACTTCTTCAGTGGTATCTTTACAGTGGAATATTATTTGGCCTTAAAAAGGGAGGAAATTCTGACACATGCTAAAACATGGGTAAAACTTGAGGACATTTTGTTCAGTGAAATAAGCCAGTTACAAAAGGACAAAAGCTGGATGATTCCAGTTAAATGCAGTCCCTGTAGTCAAATTCATAGAGATAGAAAATAGAATGGTTGTTCCCAGTAGGGGAGGGAATGGGGAATTACTGTTTAATGGGTATAGGGTTCCAGTTTTGCAAGATAAAGAGTTCTGAGACAGATCGCCGTGATGGTGCACAACAATGTGAATGCACTTGTTGTCAGTAAACTGTACACTTGAAAATGGTAAAAATGGTAAATTTTATTCTATGCATATTTTACCCTACAAATATATATATATATACTAAAAATATAAAATAAATAAAATAAAATAAAATAAATAAAATAAAATAAAATAAATAAAATAAAATAAAATAAAATAAAATAAAAAGTTTTCCTCAGAGAACAGGGCCCAACTGTCTAAGATGCCTTCCCTCCCTGCCCGTCATAATTTCAGGGTCTGAGCCAGAAGCATAAGGGTCCACTTCTGTTGGGTCTTGCAAATTTAAGGCCTAAAGGGCCTAACTGACTCCCCTGTGGGGCTCTAGAGAGTCCCTTCGCAGGGCCACGGACTCTCAGCCATGTTCTCTCAGGCCACACTACACCCCTCCAGGAGCATGGCCCTCTCAGCAAAGGAGCTTACACTGCATGCATTTCAGAGGGCCAGCCCCACACTCTCTCCTTCAGGAACAAATGAAACGTGTTATTTCCCAAGATTATAAGCTCTAGGAGGAGATCTGCACTTCCTCTTCTCCCAGTATCTTCCATATCAGGAATTGCACACTCAGGCTTATTGGTTTGTGAGTGCAGATGGGGAAACAGTCATTGTTTACCTATTTCTCTTGCTTTTGACCTGTCCTGCTGCTAATTTATAACTGGGAATCCTCCTTCCCCCTGCTCCCACCCAGGCCCATTTCTGTGCCAATTCCACTCAGTTATTTCTGGGAACCTCCATGGGGTGTCTCATGTGAAAAAGAAAAAAGGAATCTTCTAGATGGCCAGGCCAGGGTGCTCCCAGGCCCACTCTGGTAGCTGCCAGCACCACAGACACCATCTCTCTGAAGGGCCTCTTTGCCGTAAGTCATCCTTGTGCTGGGCTACAATGGTAGCATGGCTGTCCATAGGAAAGTCCAGCACACAAGACAAGCATTGTTAAGTCCTGGCATTAAGTGGCCATATAAAACTATTTTCTCTAAAATATTTAATGTTAAGTTATGAAAAACCCAGAAAATATGTTTAAAGCCATGCCAGATTTTGGGAGAAATATTTTTTTAATGTTTATTTATTTGTAAGAGAGAAAGAAAGAGTGCACAAGCTGGGAAGGGACAGAGACAGAGGGGGACAGAGGATACAAAGCAGGCTCCATGCTGACAGCTGAGAGCCCACATAGGCTCAAACTCACAAACCACAAGATCGTGACCTGAGCCGAAGTAGTTTGCTTAACCAACTGAGCCACCCAGGCACCCAGCCACACACTCCAGATTTCTAAATCTTACAGGAGGGTGTGAAAATCCCTAAACTAAGTAGCTTTTTCCTTTCACTTGTCCTGATTCCTCATTCTCCTTCCTGTGCAAATACAGTAGAAGGAAACTGCTGAGGGATCTGTGGCTAATCAAGCCAATGTGAGACTAAAGTCAAGAACAAAGAGCTCCAGAAACCCAGGGCCATACCATAGTCCTACAATACTAGGGAACACCAGCATGAAGCCACCCCTTTCCAGCAAGCCAGCACTGCCACATGGTCTGAAACTGTGGTCTGGGGAGAAAAGAACCTGCAACACATGTGGAGTTTTTTGTTTGTTTGTTTTGAGAGAGAGTGGTGTGAGCTGGGGAGGGGCAGAAAGAGAGGGGGAGAGAGAGAGAAATGAAGCAGGCTCCACACTGTCAGTGCAGAGCCTGACACAGGGCTCGAACTCACGAACCATGAGATAATGACCTGATCTTATATCAAGAATCAGTCGCTTAACCCACTGAGCCACCCAGACACCTCAACACATGTGGAGTTTAAAGTCAAAGGTGGCTATGCCACAACATGGAGAAACCTTCAGAACATTATACCCAGCGAAATACGCCAGACACAAAAAGGCAAAAACTGGATGATTCTGCTTACAGGAGGTACGTAGAGCCATCAAATAGAAATTCAAAGTAGAGAGAAAGCAGAATGGTGGTTTCCAGGACCTAGAAGGAGGGGGTAATGAGGAGTTGTTGTTAAAGGGGTACAGAGTTCCAGTTTTGGTGAGAAGGGTACTGGAGATAGATGGTGTGATGGCTACACAGCAATGTGACTATACTTAATGCCACTGAATTGTGTCTTAAAAAATGGTTAAAATGGTAAATTTTATGTTATGTGTGTTTTACCACAATAACAACACTTTCAGGTGGCTGATTCCCAATCTCTCCCGCCCCATTTCAGAGAAACAGAAGGGTCAAGATAAGGGAGGGGTGGCTCTCTACTGCCTGGCCCTGTTGCCTTCCAGACCTTGGGCACCAGAGCTCTTTCTAGCCACGTTCATAGGCCTCTTTCTGGACCCACCAGGTCTTCCATCTGGGGGAACAGTTGTCGGGAGAGCCAGCATGTGGACAGGGGAACGTGGTGCACAGCATCTTGACCCTTTCTCCATTTTCCTCCAGTTTACTGCTCTTACCTACAGGGTGAGTGCTTGCATGCATTGCTTAATTTTCACACTCTGCAAAACACTTCACCTACCTCCTCAATCTTAAGGACAACCCTGATTCCCAGGACCTGCAGGAAGAAGGAGTAGAAAGAGCAATGCATCACGTGGGGACACCTGACTCAATGGCCCAGCTCTCAGGTCCCCGTGTTGCCTTAGGCAAGTCCCACAGCCTCTTTGAACCTCAGTTTCCTCATTGGTAAAATGAAGGCAATTGGACATGATAATCCCCAAGAACCCTCTAAGCACCAGGCTTCTGAGAAATGGCCTGGCACAGCATGCCCCGATTAGCACACATGAAACCAGAGAGAAGAGTCTCAGAGGAGGAGGAAGGCTGGCCCAGCACACACTTCTTAGAAAAGGACACAGTTAGAAGCAAGAGCACCCATGACCTTCTGAAATGCAAAAAAGGCCCAGGGTTCTGCAACTCTTTGTTCTTTCATAGAACACCTCGCTCTCCCCAGGAAGAATATTTGGGGAGTAGGCTAAATACTCCAGCCCTGGCCTGCTTCCTCAGCTGGTGATCTGATTCTGGAGGGCCTACTCTACAGCAACTCCCATGGGTCATCCCAGCCAGCCCCTCAGGGATCATGTGGGCCCAACCCACCCCTCTTTGCCTTACTTTTCAGCTTTGTAGGTGAAGGAGCAGGCCCACAGGAACTTTGCCTGCACCACCTCTGCTACTTCAGCTTGACTTGCAGAGCTGCTGTCGAACTGTGCGGCCCTCCAGTCCACAGAGCCGCCTGCCCTGGTACTGCTCTGCCTTTAATTAGGCAGCAGTTTTATGAGGTGGACGTGAGTGCCAGGTTTATGGAGCCCTCTCTCTGACCCAGGCCCAGCTGACTCTCCCAAGGATGCCCCCAGCCCTGGAGACAGGTACCCTAAGGGCTTTCCTGGCCTGGCCTGCATCTCTGGGCTGACACTGGCACAATGAACACCTAAATGAGCTCACAGGGAAGAGGAGAGAACATGAGGATGGGTGTACCCAGAAGCAAGCCCATGGAAATGGGCATTTGGAAGCCCCAGAACTCTAATTCTCCATGCCATTTACCCATCATGAAACAAACACTTAGAAACTGGAAACCTATGAATACAATAATTCTGTTGTAAAGCTTTAAGGACTTTGTCATGGCTGGGCCCAAAATTCACCGTGGTTTCTAAATTAACAGCAGCCATCTTCATTTACCAGCAGGATAAAGAAGGTAATTCATTTTCTTAGAAGCTTCAAGCCTGTCGCCCTGCTCACAACCAGTCCAAGCAGCCATTCCAAGTACTGCCTTCAGCCCATGCCAAACTTAGATCAACTGCAGACTCCTAGCTTTCTGAGGAGAGAATGGAAGTATGTGTGCCATGGATAGTATTGCATGTGTACACGTACTTGTATGAGGGTATTTACATACACCCCAAATGAGCATGCATACATGTTTATCTGTGCACACCTGCTAAGGCTTTGGGAGGCTCTCCACACTCACAGGATGGAAAAACCATCACATTTATTATCTGCCCTTGTGCGGTATTTAAAATACAACTTTGAATGTGTGCACATTTTTTAATGTTATTGGACCACTTGGGTTTTTTTTTTTTTTTTTTTTTAACCAGGCTGACTTTGAGCCAGACTGCATCTGTCTGCATTGAAAGGGACCATTCTTTCCCTCAAACTCCCAGCCCTGGCCCCGTCCTCACACACCCTCCTTCCAGTGAAACCTGAGCATTTCCTTTCCCGTAAGGCTCAGCCAGCCCAGCTTCTTCTCAAAGCCTGTGCTCAGCTCAGAGGCCAAGCCCTGCTGCTCAAGCAGACCCACGTGACTCTTGAACTGTGAACCCAAGTCCCAGGGTGGGAAACCGTTTGTCAACAGCCCCCATATTTACGACCACGAGGCCAGGCTTCTCTCTGGTGCAAAACTAGTGTTCAGACCAACCAATCATGTGAAAGAGTTCCTAGATCTGTTCCTAGATCCTCCAAAAATCTCTCTTCAGCTTTGGAGAACATGATTTCTCCTCCATTTGTGTCTTCTGTCTGGATGATCATTCTAATTTGGGGATTCCAGTAAGAAGAGGGCCACTTGCTCAAGACACCCACTTGGAGAAGCATCCTTGAAAGTTTCCAGAATTTTTTGCAGTTCTCATCACTGTGATCCTAAGCTGGAGATATCCCTTTTGTAGATGGATTAGTCCTCTGTCTTCTCTGAGAGACACCATGGACTGTATTTTCTAAAATACACTTTTTCAATCTTTCATTTTCACTTTAAAACACTTTAGCATCATATATAACCCAAAATACAACTTTGTCAGCCCCATTTTCATCTATTTATATACTTTTCAATCCTGACCATATGAATGAGTATTTTATCAAGTTTCAACCAGACATCCAATATTTTCACTTAATTTATTATTTAAAGCCACTTCCATTTGTGATACAGTCTACACAACTATAATTTCTACTGCTTGAACACTATTCCATTCAGCAAACACTGGGACTTAGTCTGTCATCCCCCTATTCCTGGACATGTAGATGCACAATGGTGTAGACCAGTTATTTCGTCCATTGATTTCCTTGGGATGAATTTCTATGAGTGAAACATTAGTGTATCCACTGGTATAATCATTTCCAGGACTCAGGGTATTCCAACTTGTGTTCTGAAAATCTTTTAACAACTTACAATGTCACTTTAGAGGAAGTATAATTTTTTTAATTGCAACTTTGCCAGGAATTAAATTAGTTTTTTCTGACTTAGAAGCTAAAAGTTGATAAACTCAAAGGTTATTTTAATTTACATTTCTTTTATGACTAGTGAAGTCATCATCCCACCACACCACAACCCCAAACTCTGAGCATTTTAAAAATAGCTTAAGGCTATACATTCATTCTATCTTCTTTAGATTCCATTCAAAGGAAAAGATGCAAATGAGACCCAAAGGGAAAAAGAGAGTGGGGAGCATCAGAATAGCCTGTATATGTTGCCTTTCATGTACAAATCACACACCTAGATCTTGCAACTAGAAGAGAATGGGAGATTGAGCTAGGAGATGGGAGTGCAAAGAAAAAAACTCCAAGCAGAGGGATAGTTACTGGTCAATTCTCTCCCTTTTGTGGTAATGATTGGCTTTTGTGTTGACCACTGCTGCCTCCCTGAGGCCTGTTCTCTTTTATGGGACTGTGAAGGTGCACTCAGTTTAGTTACATTTCCTAACTCCATGACCCCAAACATAAGCTCGCTCTATACAGGTGGTTTGTCTTCAAAGACAATACTTCAACACACACTCTCCGGTACCTTTCCAGTAGCAGTGATAGGCATGCAAAGTCTTTTTTTTTCCCAGACTTTATTGAGATATAATTGACATATAACATTGTGTAAGTTTCAGATGCACAATGTGTTGATTTGATACAGTTATACATTGCAGTGTGATTGCCACCATAGCGTTAGCTAATGCCTTCATCCCGTCACACCATTTTTTTCTGTGGTGAGAACATTTAAAATCAACTGCCTTAGCAACTTTCAAGTATATAATACAGTATTTTTAGTTGTATTCACAATACTGTGTATTAGATCCCCAGAACCTGTTCATCTGATAAGTGGAGGTTTACTCTTTGACTAACATCTGCTCACTTCCCTGAAACCCAATGCTTAAGTAACCACCATTCTACTCTCTGTTTCTACAAGGTCAGCTTTTTCAAGTTCTAGATAGGAGATCATACAGTATTTGTCTTTCTCTGTGACTTCTTTCGCTTAGTGATAACGCCTTTAGGTCTAAACATGTTGTTGTCAATGACAGGATTTCCTTCTTTCTCATGGTTGAATACTATTTCATTCTTAATGTATACCACATTCTTATCCATTCATCCATTGGCAGGCACTTAGGTTATTTCCATATCTTGGCTGTTGTAAATAATGCTTCAATGAACATGGGAGTGCAGATACAGTTTCAGGATCCTGTATTCATTTCCTTTGGATATATACCTAGAAGTGGGATTGCTAAATCATACGGTAGTTCTATTTTTAATTTTTTGAGGAATCTCCATACTGTTTTCCATGGTGGCTGCAGCAGTTTACATTCCTTCCAACAGTGGCCTAGGTCTCCCTTTTCTCCACATCCTCATCAACATTTGTTCTCTCTTATCTTTTTGATAATAGCTATTCTTGTCTACAGACATACCACCCTGAACACGCCCGATCTCTTCTGATAATAGCTATTCTTAGAGGTGTGAGGTTATAGCTCTTTGTGGTTTTTATTTGTATTTCCCTGATGATCATGGTTCTGAGCACCTTTTCATGTGCCTGCTGAGGATTTGCATGTCTTCTTCATTGACAATTTGTATGTCTTCTTTGGAAAGTCTTTCTCCTCAGGACCATGGGCTGAAGCTTCCAACATTAAGCCAAATTAGCAGCCAGGAGCGATGCTTTTTTAAATCCAGGCCACTTTGGGAATCTGACAGAAACACGGATTACAACCTCACAAATTCATGATACATACCTACCATATCAGAGGTCTCAGAGTTTCTGTAGCATCCATTAACTCGAGGTTAAGAATTAAGTCCATCCAGAGCCACCAGACACTTGTGCAGGGAAGTTCTATCTTGAGCTGGTGAAGACATTGGTGCTTGACCATAGGCTCTTCCTCAGGCCATCAGAGGCATGTTATTGTCTTATGAAGAAGTTAAGGGACAGTTTGGGATGACAAGAAAGAGAAACTTGGGGAGAAACTGAGGGCAAGATATCTGGGTATTTGTCATATTTCCTAGATGTTGGGCATCTAAGGAGATTTCCAGTTGCAAGGATCAGGGCCTTATCTTGATTCAGACATTCAATACTCTTATTCTGATATTAAACATCTCTCTGCCCAAAAGCTTTCCCACCGTCCTGGAAAGTTACTTCCCTTTCTAAACCATGAGATGTGGCTCCTGAGATAATCTCATTCCTGAACTCCTTGAAGCTTATCTGTCTCCCGACTAGATTGTCCAGGCCTGAAAAACAACAGCATCTCTTACTTCTCTTATTCACAGCATGTCTCACATGGTAAAAATGTTAAATGAATGAATGGCTTTAGGTAGAACAAACCTAATCCTAACCCTCCTTGGGTAAGCAGGAAAGGACTGGGCCTTTATTAAAACAAACTTCTGTGAGGATCCTAGTCCAGTCTTTCTATGTGGGTATTGTGGGGGGCATTAATTTTTATTTGGTTTCAGGGTTGCCGTTGGTTTTTACTACTCCTTCTAATATTCACATCATTATCTGTTCCCTGTGCTTTGCTTCTGCTGTACCCAGTTAGTATGACAGCCTACTGTATGTTTACCAAACCCTCCACAAATTTTCAAGATATTTTGCACATATATAATATAGACATATATATAGTTTTTCTTTTTCACATATGATAGCACAGTATTACTTGCTCTTTTCACTTAGCATATGTTTTTTTTCATGGTAATCTTTTTTCTTTTTTATTAAGTTTTAATTTTAATTCCAGTATAGTTAACATTCAGCGTTATATTAGTTTCAAGTGTACACTATAGTGATTCAATAAATCTGTACATTACTCAGTGCTCTTCATGATAAGTGTGGTTTTAATCCCCATCACCTATTTCACCCATCCTTCCATCCATCTCTTTTCTGGTAACCATCAGTTTTTTCTCTATAGTTAAATGTGTATTTTTTTGGTTCTTTATCTCTCTCTCTCTTTTTTTTTTTTTTTACTTTTGTTCATTTGTTTCATTTCTTGAATTCCACATATTAGTGAAATCATATGGTATTTGTCTTTCTTTGACTGACTAGTTTAACTTAGCATTATACTCTGTAGCTCCATCCATGTCATTGCAAATGACAATATTTCATTCTCTTGTATGGTTGAATAACATTCCATTATATATATATATATGTATACACATATATACAAAGAAGATCTGGTATATATATATATATATATATATATATATATATATATACCAGATCTATATATATATATATATATATATATATATATATATATATGCCAGATCTTTATCCATTCATCTTTGATGGATACTTGGACTGCTTCTGTAAGTTGATTATTATAAATAATGCTGCAATAAACATAGGAGTGCATGTATTCCTTTGAATTGATGTTTTGAATTTTTTGGATAAATACCCAGTGCTATCTTTATTTAGGGTAATTATATTTCTAATTCGTTGAGGAAACTCTATTGCCTTCTAGGGTGGCCACACCAGATTCCCAACACTGTATGAGGGTTCTTTTGTCTCCACAACCTCACCAACACTTGTTGTTTCTTGTGTTTTTTATTTTAGCCATTCTGACAGTGGTAAGGTGCTATCTCATTATAGTTTTGATTTGCACTTCCCTGATGATGAGTTATGTTGAGCATCTTTTCATGTGTCTGTTGGCATGTGTATGTCTTCTTTGGAGAAATTCTCTTCATGTCTTCTATCTTTAAATTATCTTAGAGAAAGAGAGAATTGGGGACAGGGGCAGAGGGAGAGAAAGAAATTCTTAAGCAGAGGCTTAAGCCTAACAAGGGTCTCAATCCCATGACCCTGGGATCATAACCCAAACTGGAACCAAGAGTCAGATGCTCAACAAACTGAGCCATTTGGATTCCCTACTTCTGTCCATGTGTTTTGGTTTTTTTTTTTTTTTGTCTATGTGTTAATTGGATTATTTATGGGAGGGTTGATGTTGAGTTGTATAAGTCCTTTATATATGTTGGATACTATCCCTTTATCAGATATGTCATTTGCAAATATCTTCTCCCATGCAGTACATTGTCTTTTAGTTTTGTTGTTTCCTTTGCTGTGCAGAAGCTTTTTATTTTCATGTAATCTAATAGATTATTTTTGCTTTTGTTTCCCTTGCCTCAGGAGACCTATCTAGAAGGAAGTTGCTATAGCCAATGTCAGAGAAATTAATGCCTGTGCTGTCTTCTAGTATTCTTATGGTTTTATATCTCTCATTTAGGTCCTTAATCCATTTTGAGTTTATTTTTGCATAAGGTGTAAGAAAATGGTCCATTTTTACTCTTTTGCATGCTGCTGTCCAGTTTCCCAACACCATTTGTTGAGGAATCTATCTTTTCCTATTGCATATTCTTTCCTCCTTTGTCAAACATTAACTGACAGCATAATTGTGAGTTTATCTCTGAGTTTTTTGTTCTGTTTCATTGATTTATGTGTTTATTTTTGTTCCACTACCATTTTTATTAGTGTAGCCTTGTAATATAACTTGAAGTCTGGAATTATGATGCTTCCAGTTTTGCTTTTCTTTTTCAAGATTGCTTTGGCTATTTGGGGTCTTTTGTGGTTCCATACAAATTTTAGGATTGTTTGTTCCAGTTCTGTGGAAACTCCTGTTGGCATTTTGATAAGGATTGCATTAAATGTGTAGATTGCTTTAAGTAGTATAGACATTTTAATATTCATTCTTCTAATCCATGAGCATGGAATGTCTTTCCATTTCTTTCTGTTGTCTTCAATTTCTTTCATCAGGGTTTTATACTTTTCAGGTTACAGATCTTTCATTTCTTTGGTTAAATTTATTCCTAAGTACTTTATTGTTTTTGATGCAATTGTACATGGGATTCTTAACTTCTTTTTCTGCTGCTTCATTATTAGCATATAGAAATGCAACAGATTTTTCTACATTGATTTTGTATCCTAAGATTTTACTGAATTCATTTATCATTTCTAGTAGTTTTTTGGTGGAGTCCTTGAGGTTTTCTGTGTATAGTATCATGTCATCTGCAAATAGTGGATGTTTTACTTCTTCTTCCTTACCAACTTAGATGCCTTTTATTTCTTTTTCTTATCTGATTGCTGTGGCTAGGACTTCCAGTACTGTATTGAATAAATGTGGTGAGAGTGGACATCCTTGTCTTGTTCCTGATTCTTATCCTTTCTCTTATTGATGTGATATATCACAGTGATTGATTTGTGAATATTGAACCACCCTTTCATTCTGAAAATAAATCCCACTTGATCATGGTGAATGATGTTTTAAAATGTATTGTTGAATTCTATTTGCTAGTATTTTGTTGAGGATTTTTGCATCTATGTTCATCACAGATATTGGCCTGTATTTCTCTTTTTTAGTGATGTCCTTATTTGGTTTTGGTATCAGGGTAATGCTTGCCCCATAAAATGAATTAAGAAGTTTTCTTTCCTCTTCTGTTCTTTGGAATAATTTGAGAAGAATGGGTACTAACTGTTCTTTAAATGTTTGGCAGAACTCACCTGTGAAGCTGTCTGGTCCTGGACTTTTGCTCATTGAGAACTTTTTTATTACTGTTTCAATTTAATTGATGGTAATATGTCTGTTCAAATTTTCTATTTATTCCTGATTCAGTTTGGGTAGGTTATTTGCTAGGAATTTATTCATTTCATCCAGGTTATCAAATTTGTTGACATGTATTTTTCATAAGATTCTCTTACAATCCTTTGTATTTCTGTGGTGTCAATTGTTATTTCTCCTCTTTCATTTCTGATTTTATTTATTTGAATTCTATCTATCTATCTACCATCTATCTATCTATCATCTATCTCTTGTCTGGCCAGAAGTTTATTAATTTTATTGATCTTTTCAAAAAACCAGCTCCTGGTTGCATTGATCTGTTCTGTTGGGGGTTTTGTTTGTTGGTTGGTTTAGTTTCTATATCATTTATTTCTACCCTAATCTTTATTATTTTATTCTTTCCAAACAATTTTGGACATTGTTTTTCTTTTTCTAGCTCCTTTAGGTGTAAGTTTAGATTGTTTATTTGAGATTTTTCTTGCTTCTTGAGGTAGGCTTGTAGTATTCTAAATTTCCCTCTTAGGACTTCTTTTGCTGCATGACAAATATTATGGGCCACTTTATTTTCATTTTTATTTGTCTCTATGTGATTTTTGGTTTCTTCTTTGATTTCTTGGTTGACCTATTCATTGTTTAGTAACATATTTAGGAGCATGTTGTTTAACCTCCATATATTTGTGTTCTTTCCAACCTTTTTCTTTTAGTTGATTTCTAGTTTTATAACAGTATGGTGTTATTGTCAGAAGAGATGCATGGTATGACTTTGATCTGTTATTATTTGTTAAGACTTGTTTTGTGACTTAATATGTGATCTATCCTGGGGACTGTTTCTTGTGCACTTGAAAAGATTGTGTATTCTCCTGTTTTAGGATAAACTGTTCCGAATGTGTCTGTTAAATCCATCTGGTCTAACATGTCATTCAAAGCCACTGTTTCCTTGTTGATTTTTCTGTTTGGATTATCTGTCCACTGATGGAAGGGTGTTAAATTCTCCTACTATTATTATATTGCTATTAATTAGTATATATATATATATATGTGTGTGTGTGTATATATATATATATTTATATATATATATATTCATTTTAGACAGAGAATCAGGAAAAAGGGATGAATTTAGTTAGATTTTTCCCCCACTTCCTATCTTTTAATGTATTTCTTTAAATTCAACTTAGTTAATATACAGTGTAGCATTGGTTTCAGGAGTACAACCCAGTGATTCATCACTTATGTATAACACCCATTGCTCATCCCAACAAGTGCCCTCCTTAGTGCCCATCACCCATTTAGCCTATTCTCTCACCCACCTCCCCTCTAACAACCCTCAGTTTGCTCTCTGTCTTTAAAAGTCTCTTATGGTTTGCTTCCCTCTCTGTTTTTATCTTATTTTTCCTTCCTTTCCCCTGTGCTCATCTGTTTTGTTTTTTGAATTCCACATATGAGTGAAATCATATGAAATGTGTCTTTCTCTGACTGACTCATTTCACTTTGCATAAACACTCTAGCTCTATCCATGGTGTTGCAAATGGCAAGATTTTATTCTTTTTGATCACTGAGTAATATTCCATTGTATATACATATACCACCTCTTCTTTATCCATTTATCAGTGAATGGATATTCAGGCTCTCTCCATAATTTGGCTATTGTTAATAGCACTGCCATAAACATTAAGGTGCCTGTGCCCCCTTTGAATCTGCATTTTTGTATCGTTTGGATAAATACCTAGTAGTGCAATTGTTGGGTCATAAGGTAGCTCTATTTTTAAATTTTTTGAGGAACCTCCATGGAACCACCCAAACACATAAAACAGTTAATAACAAATACAAAGGAACTATTTTTAGACACCTGTAAGAATGGCTGAAAATAGTTCCTTTATATTTGTAATTAACTGTTTTATGTGTTTGGGTGGTTCCATATTGGATGCATATTTACAGTTGTTATTTCTTCTTGTTGGATTGTCCCCTTTATTATTATATAATGTCCTTCCTTGTTTCTTACTATAATCTTTGTTTTAAAGTCTATTTTGTCTGATATAAGTATTGCTACACGAGCTTTTGTTTTACATCCATTTGCATGAAAAATGTTTTCCCAGACTCTCACTTTCAATCTGCAGGTGTCTTTAGGTATGAAATGAGTCACTTGTAGGCAGCATAAATGGCTCTTGTTTTTTATCCACTCTGTCACCCTATCTTTTATTGGAGCATTTAGTCTATTTACATTCAAAGTAATTATTTATAGATATATATTTATTGTCATTTTTTACTTGTTTTGTGGTTGTTTTGTGGTTATTCTCAGTTTCTTTCTTCTTTTCTTCTTTTCATGGTTCACTGGCTTTCTTTACTGATATACTTGGATTACTTTCTTTCTATTCTTTGCATATCTGTTACCGGTTTTTAATTTGTGTTTACCATTAGGTTTGTATACAACATCTTCTGCATATAACAATCTATAGTAAGTTGATGGTCACTTAAGCTTGAACCCATTCTTTACTCTTCTCCCATGTTTTAGGTATATGGTGTCATATTTTACACTTTTTTATTTTGTGGATTCCTTGACTGATTTTTACAAACATACTGATTTTTACTACTTTTTTGTTTCCTACATTTGATACCCTACTTATGGCCTTTCCTTTCTACTCAGAGTTCACTTTAAAATTTCTTGTATGGGTAGTTTAGTGGCCATGAACTCCTTTAGTTTTTGTTTGTCTGAGAAACTCCTTATCCCTCTTATTCTGAATGATTGCCTTGTTGGATAGAGTATTCTTGGCTGCAGATTTTTTTCCTTTCAGCACTTGGAATATATCATGTCATTCCTTTCAGGCCTGCAAAATTTCTGCCAAAAACTCTGCTGATAGCCTTAAGGGGTTTCCCTTATATATAACTGTCTTCTTTTCTCTTGCTACTTTTAAAATTCTCTCTTTTTCTACTTTTTATGATTTTAATTACTATGTGTCTTGGTGTGGACCTCCTTGGTCGATTTTGTTGGGGGACGTCTGTACTTCTTGTTCTGGATTTGTGTTTCTTTCACAGATCCAGGAAGTTCTCAGTTATTATTTCTTCACCCCCTTTTCTCTCTCTTCTTCTGGGATCCCTATAATGTGAATGTTATTATGCTTGATGGAGTTACTGAGTTCCCTAAGTCTTTCCTCATTTTACATAATTTTTTCTCTCACCTGTTCAGCCTGATTACTTTCCATTACTCTGTCTTCCAAGTCGTTATTTTGTTCCTCTGTTTCCTCTAGCATGCTATGTATTCCATCTCATGTATTTTAATTTCACTTATTGAGTTCTTCATCTTTGATTGGTTCTTTTTTATCTTTTTGTTAAAGGTCTCACTCTGTTCTCAAATCCAGTGAGTATCTTTATGATCATTACTTTAAATTCTCTATCAGGCATATTACTTAATCCATTTCACTTAGGTCTCTTGCTGTGGTTTTGTCCTATTCTTTCATTTGGGGACATATTCTTCGTCTCTTCATTTTGTCTAACTTTGTGTCTCTTTATCTGTGTTAGGAAAGTCAGTGATGTCTCCTGCTCTTGAAAGTAGTGGGCAGGGCACACAATTTTAACAAGGTGGTGTTGTTCCTCTTGCACAGGGGACACACAGCCACTGCAGAGACTGGGCCAGCTGGGGCTGCTCTGCAAAGCACACATAGGTAAGGATGCAGTATTAACAAGCTGTGCACATACTCTCCCACGGGGGTGGGTGTGTCCTCACCACTATGACTCACCCCATGTGTTGTGGTGTTGGCAAAGTTTTTGCTGGTCATCTGGTAAAGGGAATTTACAGGACCAGGACTGAAGAAAATGACTGGGAAGGATGGACCCACCAAAGTTCAGGGGGCAGGGCTTGGTGTAAACAAGTTAGGTAGCAAGTGTCAGAGTGTCAATGTTGTGCTGATATCTGCAGGTGGCTGTGTGTTTATTCTGAGAGACAGGGGAGGGAAAGGTCACCTGCCAGCTACTTGGTTCCTGGAAGAGTCTCCCTCTGAGATGTATAAATAACTCTCCCTCGTAGGGCACCTGGGTGGCTCAGTTGGTTCAGCGCCCAACTCTTGATTTTGGCTTAGGTCATGATCTCACAGTTCATGGGTTTGAGCCCCACATCAGGCTCCACAATGACAGTGCAGAGCCTGCTTTGGATTCTCTCTCTCTCTCTCTCTCTCTCTCTCCCTCTCCCTCTGCCCCTCATGGATGCTCTCTCTCTCTCTCTCTCTCTCAAAATAAATAAATTAATTAAATAAAAACATAAAAACATAACTCTCCCTCCTTCATGCCTAGGGGTTTTCCAAGCTGCTGCTTCTATGCTATATCTCCACAGGTCGTTTGTTGTGCTATCTCTTTAAGAGTGAGGACTCAGCTTTCTAACATCCTCCTGGCTCTCCCAGAGCCAAGCCCACTGATTTTTTTTAAATTCCAGTCCTTAGGTCCTACTGGTTGTAAGAACTCATGAAATTCAGCCCCTCTCACTTTCAAAACCAAATATTGTTGGGATTCATCATCTTCCCCCATGTAGGATCTCCAGTGTGATAGTCTGTTTCTCACCCTTCTTTATCCCTACCCCCAGCTCTCTCCCAGCCACAGGCAACCAGGGCCCTTTCAGTTCCTCACTGTGTCTCTACACTTTCTACTCTCTTTGATGTGGTCTCTTCTCTACCTTCAGTTGTAGAGTTTGTTTTGTCAGGCTTTGGGTCATTTTCTGGGTTATATACACTGATATGAGTGTTATGAAGTTGTTTCCATGGGATGATGTGAGCTTAGGGTCCACCTAATACACCATCTTCCTCAAGTTCTCTTAGCATTATGTTTTGAGGCTTATTCTATATGAATACATTTAGAGTTGCCTTGTTTTTATTTTTGTTTTTTTCATGGCTGGATACTACTCCCTTGTATACATTTATTTTGATTTATTTAACCTGTCTCCCACTGATGGGTGTTTAAAGTATTCTTAACTTTCTGCTATTATAGGTAATGTTACATATTCTTGTGAAATTATATCTGATAGATTTATTCCTAAACGTGGGATTTTTGGGTCAGAGGGCATGTGCATTTTTTCATATGGATGCTCACCACGGATGACATGCCAGTTCAGACTGCATCAACAGTGTACGAATATACCTCTCTTCCCTCATGCTTAACAATATTTATCACTTGTTTAATTTTTGCTAATCTGAAAATGAAAAAAATCTCATTGTAGTTTTGTGTTGTATTTCTTATATTATAAATAAGATTAGGCATTCTTCAGAGGTTTCAGAGCCATTTGTTTTTCCTTGTCTTTATCACTTTCCTTTCTTTGCCTGAGGTTCCACCAGGCTTTTTTCTTACTAGTTTATAAAACCTTTCTCTATATATCAAGAGCTTTAGATCTCTGTATAGTGCAAGTTCAAGCATTTTCCCCCTACATGTCTTCTACCTTTTACTTTTAGGTATTTAGAGGGTAGTGTTGTTTTGTTTTCCACTGTGCAGAAGTGTTTTCTTCTCTTGCATACTGATTTTTCTTTTACTTTTTCTGAGTTTTTTCATAATTAAAAAGGCTTTCCTCACTTCATATTATTTTTATAATTCCCCCATATTTTAACATTACAAAATAGTTTAATAGTTCTGTTATTCATGATTAAATCTTTGATCTAAAATTTATTTTTATGTAATGTGTAATTAATATGTAAAAATAATGCTAGCTTCATTTTTCCAGAAACCACATTTTCTTCACTAATTTGAAATGCCACTTTTAGTATATATGCTAAATTATTATACATATTTGAATGTTTCTGAACTTTTTATCCTGCTCTATTGATCTGTCTCTAATAATACTTCAGAAACCCATAGTTTTCATTACTGTAATTTTATAATGTGTTTAATATCTGGCACAGATAGTCCCCTGCCCCCATTATCCCTTTTTTTCCAGAACTTTCCTGCCTATTCTTGCTTATTTGCCTTTCCATATGAGCTTTAGCATACACTGTCTAGTTCCAAAAATCTAATATATTGAAATCTTTAATCTATGAAGAATTGACCTCTTAATGATACTGAATCTTACACAAGATCATAATATGTGAGGGTTTTTTTTTTTTTTTTTTTTTTTGGCTTGAAGGGGATTATTTGCTTGTTTGGGTTTGGGGGTTGTTTGTTTTTAGTTTTTTTGTGTTTTTTTTTTTTCCTGTTGCTTTATGTGTTTTATGGATTTCTTTGTTTTTTGTTTTAGCTAAGTCCTATTTGGACTCCTTTAGTAGCATATTGATGAGTTTTTATATAATTATTCTGCACATTTCTAATTAAGGTTATTCATAGGTGTGTTCTTTTTGTAGTTGTTGCTTTTGTATATGGAATATTTATTATTAAGTCTTAGACTAACTAGTTTTCATTTGTCTATATTAAAGCCATTGACTATAGAATATAAACTTTGAATCTAGTCACTTTATTAAAATATTTAACTATCTGTAATTCCCTGGAAAACCCAAGAAAATCTGCTGGAAAAAAATAACTATCACATAACCTACAATTAACGATTAGTTTATCTTCTTTTTAATTTGTATATATCATATTTCTTTCTACTGTAATTTATGAACTGATCTCTAGAACAGTGTTACATAATATTTGTGAAAGTGTATATTCTTGTCTTCTTCATCTCTTTGAGACAAATGCTTCAAGTGTTTCTGCGTTTTAAGCCTGACACTGTTGTTGGGACTGAAATATGGGGATTTTTTATGTTTATTTATTTTGAGAGGGAGAAACAGAAAGAGGGAGAGAGAGAAGAATCTCAAGCAGGCTCCACGCTGTCAGAACAGAGCCTGGCTGTGGGGTTCAGTCTCACAAACTGTGAGATCATGACCTGAGCCAAAATCAAGAGTCAGACACTTAACTGACTGAGCCACCCAGACACTCTTGAAGTATCTAGCCAGCTAGCTAAGCATTGAGAAAACATGGCTGCTAACATCTCAAAGAATCACATAGGTATAATGTATCTCCTCATGAAAACACACATACCACCTGTGAAGTAATTTTGTCCCCCAAAAATGTCAAAGCTGGATCTGATCGAACCACTAGATCCAATTACCAACTTACGGAAGCACAGAGAACAGAGGAACTATCTACATCATAACACAGGGAAGCAATCAGCAAATTCTAGACTATAAGAAACACTACGGGACACACAACTCAGGTTCTTTGACAATGGCAAATAAATTCTAAAAGGGTAGAAAAGAGAGAAGGCATGAGGGAGACAAATGTAGGTTAAAAAGACAAAAGGCATCAATCAACTTCAATGTGTGGAATTTATTTGGATGCTGATTCAAACAAACAAGCTGCCAAAAAAATTATAACATCATGAGACAATGAGAAATTTGAATTTTACTGGATATTTGATGACATTAAGAAAGAATTGTAAATTTTTTTTGATGCGATAATGGCCTTAAGGTTGTTTTTCAATCCTCCTCTTTAAGCGAGATGTACTAAAATATTAATGGATAAAATGATACGATGTCTGCGGTTTGGTTCAAAACAGTATAAAAGAAAGGGAAGTAGATGGAGGTACAGATGTAACAAGAGTGGCCATAGTTGGTACACCTTAATGATACACAATTTTTACTTGTCAATTACACCTCAATAAAGCTTGAAAGGAAGAAAAGGGTGGTTGCAGGTGAAACTGTGTAGTGGAGACATGGGTGTTTATTATACTATTCTGTTTACTTTTGCATTTGTTTGAAATTCTTCATTATACAAAGGTAAAAACAGAATGGATGCATTTTATAAATGCCTTTTTAGGATCTCTAAGAAGAGTAAATTATGTCTTTTTTGTGTTTTATGAATATGTTCCATATTATTAATCAGTTCCCTTGCTTTCCTGGAAAAAAAGCCACTCAGTCATGTTCCATTATCCTCTTCATGAGCTGCTAGGTTCTCTTTGCTGTTATTTTTTTTTTTTAATTTTTTTTTCAACGTTTATTTATTTTTTTGGGACAGAGAGAGAGCATGAACTGGGGAGGGGCAGAGAGAGAGGGAGACACAGAATCGGAAACAGGCTCCAGGCTCTGAGCCATCAGCCCAGAGCCCGACGCCGGGCTCGAACTCACGAACCGCGAGATCGTGACCTGGCTGAAGTCGGACGCTTAACCCACTGCGCCACCCAGGCGCCCCTCTTTGCTGTTATTTTGATGAAGTCTTTTGAATAATTATTCTCAAGTGAGACCTTAGTTTCCAAGCAGATCATAGGATGGGTGTTTGTATGTGAAGACACCTTGAGGCCCTTGTAATAGTAATAATAACAGCAGTAAATATTGATTACCCATCCCTGTGCTGAGCACTAGACTTCTTAGCTAACCTTGCCCTTCATCTCACAATTGAAAAGAATGGACCCCAAGAGCACCGAAGCAAGGAGAGGAGGGGCATGACCTACTGGGCCACACCACCCCTGAGTGTGTACCATTCCTGAAGCCACCACATAGAACTGTGAAGTCCTGTACATTATCCTAGCCCTTGACACCAGGCTAGAGACCCTCCTCCAGTCCTGATGCCCTTTGCCTCAAAAGCAGCCTGAATCAGGAAAGAAGTTGCTCCATAATGGTCTTTCATTTTAGGCAAGTTGGAAATGGTCCATTGCAATATCTTGAGAATCCTTGAACAATGAAATGTGTGTGAAATCAAAGTTCCATTTTCTGGCACAAGGATTGTTACATTAAAAATAGCATGGGGGGTGGTGACTGGGTGGCTCAGTCAGCTGAACGTCTGACTTCTGCTCAGGTCATGATCTCACGGGTGTGGGTTCAGGCCCTGCATAGGGCTCTGTACTGATAACTTGGAACCTGGAGCCTGCTTCGGATTCTGTGTGTGTGTGTGTGTGTGTGTGTGTGTGTGTCTTTCTCTCTCTGCCCTTGCCCTGCTTGTGCTCTGTCTCTCTCTGTCTCCCAAAAATGAATAAATGTTTTAAAAAATTTAAGAAGAATATCTGGGGGGGAGCACCTGGGTGGCTCTCAGTTAAGCATCCACCCTTGATTTTGGCTCAGATTATGATTTCCCCATTCATGAGCTCGAGTCCCACATCAGGCTCTGCACTAACAGTGCAGAGCCTGCTTGGGGTTTTGTCTCTCCCTCTCTCTCTGCCCCAACCCCACTCCTGTGCGCTCTCTCTCTCTCTTAAAGTAAATAAATAAACTTTAAAAAATAACATCCAGGGGTGGGGCATCTGGGTGGCTCAGTCGGTTGAGCGTCCAACTTTGGCTCAGGTCATGATCTTGCAGTTTGTGAGTTCCAGCACCCCACCCCCCCACCCCGGCAGGCTCTGTGCTGACAGCTTGGAGCCAGAGCCTGCTTCGGATTCTGTGTCTCCCCCTCTTTCTGCCCCTCCCATGTTCATTCTCTGTGTCTCTCTGTGTCTCAATGATAAATTAATGTTCAAAAACTTAACATAAAATAAAATAAAATAAAATAAAATAAAATAAAATAAAAAATAGCATCCTGGGGTGCCTGCGTGGCTCAATCAGTTGAGCATTCAACCCTTCATTTTGGCTCAGATGATGATCCCAGGGTCATGAGATCAAGCCCATCACTGGGATCCATGCTCTCTCTCTCCCTCTGCCCCTCCCATGCATTCCTTCTCTCTCTCTAAAATTAAAAATTAAAAAATATTATCTAATGTTTCCCAAATTCAAATTACATAAATATACTGACTATAGAGAAAGGATGCTCTTGATTTGACATTGAATGAAAACAAGAAGGTTAAAAATTATAAAAATATATATACATATGCAGTAAAATCTCAACTTTGTATTACATGTGTATAAACAAAAGAGAGAGAAAGAGAGAAGACTAGAGGGAAAAATACCAAAACATTAACAGTAGCTATACCTGGATGGTGATTGTGGATGATTTTTTGTTTGTTTTCTGCAAATATTTTCAATAAATATATCCCAATTTAAAACTATTATTTAAAATAAATAACGGAGTGGCATTCCACAGGTAGACAAAGGACTGTAGTTAATCCTCTTGTATTAGAATTTTATCTTGGTCAGTAAAATTTCCAAAAATATAATCAGTTGGTCCTTAATACATTCACATCAGTAAAAAGTGTGCTATCATCTCTATCATCTCATTGTGTTATTTTTAAAGTTTTATTCAGTATCAGACCCAGATATTTCTCCCATATTACCAGTATTTTCTAGCTTTATTTTTCTTACTGCTTACCCTGTGATCTGATCATGCCTTTTTTACAAATAAAAACAAAACTACTTAGGAAGCTTGAGATGAGCAGGCATCAGAGACCCCATTAGATATCATCATCTCCTCAAGTAAGGATCTTGTTTCTCCAGAGGCTAGGAGCCCCAGACCGCCTCTGTGGACAAGTCTGATATTCCCATGGGATCTCTCCTCAGCACTGCTCACCTCCTGGGGCTCCATACCTGCTACCTGTGCCCCCCAATTTCCAAAATGTTCCTGTGCTAACATTGTCTACGTGCATACAGAAATAGGCTGTACTATTTTGAAAGCTGTAAAATAAGTAGGCAGAAGAACCTTCAACATTCTTTTGCAGTGAAATTGCAATTATCATAAATAATTGAGAAAAGAGCTCTCCAACTTTTCAGATGCCTTGCTTTCAGAGAAACCAACTCTCTTTCCACCTTCAACAACCCTAGCATATGCAAGTTGTAAGGGCTGAGATTTATTTCCTGCAGCTGCTTTCATTACATAGTGTGGACCCTACTCCCCAAAGACACCTCAAATACATTGTGTCCGGTTTGTTTTAGAAACCGTGGTATCAAGATCAAGTCCCAGAACTACCTTATGACCTAAAGAAAGCCTAAACCTTCTAGGTAGGGGAAATCAGCCTATATAAGCCATTTATACAACACTTAAAAATAAATAAACCAAGATATAATAGATACTGCCAAATAAATAACCCTCTTTTAAAGAATACCTTTCAGTGGTCTGAAGTGAACGACACTTGCCTTAAAAAAGAAAGAAATGATATAATTTGGTTCTCTTCTCAGTACCAACTGTGCCATTTGTAAAAACAACAGAGACCTCAAAATTGTTCGGAGTTCATTCCTCTAAGCCACAGAGGCAGAATTCCAGACACTTGGGTGGTCAGAGTCCCATGCAGAGGAGTGAAGGAAACCAAGGGAAATCATGAGAGGAAGTGCTTCATCCAGACCAAGGGACTATTATTTGGGAACATTATTAGGGGTTACATGGTGATAAAAGGTTGCATTTAAACCAGGGCATGTTTCTAAGGGAGTTCAAATATCCTCTGAAGAATATCATGAGCTTGGATATGAAGTATTTTTACTCATTTCACAGTAGAAGTGACAAATTTTCCCATTGTCTGCAA
Source organism: Leopardus geoffroyi (assembly GCF_018350155.1). Taxonomy (NCBI): domain Eukaryota; kingdom Metazoa; phylum Chordata; class Mammalia; order Carnivora; family Felidae; genus Leopardus; species Leopardus geoffroyi. The sequence goes on along the minus strand of NC_059332.1, from coordinate 27,135,687 downwards.
AAGCACAGAAAAGGTTTGGTAATTATGTTTTACTTGATCAGTCTGTAGTCGCAAACTGTTCATTCGAACAAAATCTATATGTGGTCTAATGGATCGAAATAATGGATCAAGTTTTATTTTGTTTTCTTTTGGCTTTTCCTTATACTGATCATGATTTTGGAAAAGTGTGTGTGTGTGTGTGTGTGTGTCTGCTCAATAATAGAGCAAGAGTAACTTTTAAGCCTAATAAAAAAATAATAACAGACCTAAGCAATTGCCTAGATTTGCAAAAGCAATGAATAAACAAAGACTAAAGGAAAATCAAGGACAGTGATGGAGGATGTATCTTGTACCCTACCCTCACCTTGGATGCCCTGCCTGCCTTGTTTTTCTTGTGCTGATCTGACCTCTGAATGTAAATGCAGGCTTAGTCCCCTGAGGGCAGAGACTGCTGCAGTTTGTATGTTAATGTGTCTGGTGCCAGATAGGGCTCTTAGCAGGACCTTAGTAGACATTGAAGACTAATTTCCCAAGATGAGTTTCCCTTTGTTGATGAAACACTTTGAAGCAAATGCCCAAGAAGGTCACCTCAGAGACCTCCATCCCATGGCATCAATAATCCCACCAGGACAGCATCTCCCAAAGGAATGTGGGTTTAAAGCTTCCTTTTCTAAACTTCCTGCAACACTGGGACCTCTAATTTTTCTGATAGGAATGGCGAATTTCCATGCAGTTCATATTGTGAGGATTTGTTGTGGGAAGTGCTTCACTCAGCTGTGTTCCAACCTGGGAGCTGGGTGGGTGCAGGCTCTGAACACAGGCATCTGGACCAGCCTGAGGAAGTTTTTGTGCTTATGCATTTATTTCTGTCCTCAGTGTTTTAGCGCCTCTGGATAAAAAATCCTTGCTAGAGCCACAGACTCAGAACCAAAAAGCCAGAAGGCCCATCCACAGTCCCTCTTCCAGAATAATAGTCTGGGCTCTAACAAGCATATGTAATGAGCCCAGAACAGGCAGTTTACTGTATCTCGGCTTCCTGGGTGATCTCCATTGAACCAGAAAGTTGACCTATGATTGATCTGATCGGTCAATGGAGGAAGCAAGACTGCTTTGGTTTCTTTCATTCCCCCAATGTTGAAACCACCTGCATTTGAAGGTTTTAGGAGCTTCTAGACAACCTCAATAAAAGACACATTCTCATCTCTGTGTGTGTCTGTTGATGTGTGCATGCATGTAAGAGTGATCCCAGGTACAGACCAATCTACTCCACAGCCAGAGCAAAAGAAGGTAAGGATACTTCCATAGTTATGCTGGAGTAAAAACATGTCTCAAAGTCCTCAAGGCTGCATGTTGTTCAGAGCTCTCCTTGCTACTATAAGATTAACCCCAAAGAATTCATTTAGCTTCTCTGAAGGTCAGCCTACACAATGTTAAACTCTCCAGATGTTCCCAAATATTAAGATTTAAACTATGTCAACACAGCATACTCTGAAACTCCAGATGTTTTCCTGTATTGAAAATATAACTTACATCTTATTTTAATAGTTTCAGGTACTATTTTTTGAGGATCTACTAAGTTCTAAGAACTATACTATGTGTTTTGCTTAAATATCATTTCTAATCTTTACAACAACCTTGCAAGGCAAACATGATTACCTCCCCTTCATTTGTCCTTTTCCTTATGTCAGTTTTGAGGTCACATACCATTTTATGGAGACAAAACTGAAGTCAAAAGGTCACATTACCTGACTTGGATCATATATCTGTTACTTGACAAAGAATGGCAAACAGAATGAAAGTTTGCCCAGATCCAAAATCCACTCTGCCTTCATCTCTCTGAAGAGAGTTCCTATTTCTGCATCAGTAACATGAGAATAATGTTGTGTTTGGAAGGTTGCTAATAAAATAATATAATAGAGATGGACTAGGAGGCCACAAACACAAGGCTTCTTGGACAATTTAGCAGGAATGTAGTTAATTTGACCAACACTGTGCTTTAAAATTTTTTAATCTGAATGACACTGGCAGGGGATGTTCTCTTCAGTTAAACACAAATCCCTCTCTGTCCTATTGTCCCCACCCAGCTGACTCACTAATTGGTCTTCCCCTACCGGCCCCTAAAATAATGTGAGTTTGTAACACCCCTCTGGTTTGGAGCACAGGGAAGAAGTTGAGAGGTCACATTCTGTTTCACAGTGATCCAGGAGGAGCAAGAAACACAGGTGGATTATGGTGACAAGGAAGAAATGCACTTCCAGATCCTCGGCTCACATATGCACTTTCCCCCAAGAGCATCCCACAGTTGAGTTCACAACTGCCCTCTTTTACTTCACAAAAGATAACATCCCCCTCACCCTTCCCACATGACTCCAAAGACAAAGCAGGGGAGTCTTATTAACAATGAAACAGGCATAGGACTTTATGTTTCCCCAGGACTTCCCACCTGATGTTCTATCTGTGAAGGTGAGGCTGGTTTGACAATGTTTGGCTCATGTAGGAATGTTCTATATCCAGGTATGTGATAGGAGTGAGAATTTTTGTTAATAAGTGCCTCTTACATTCTGCAACTAGTGTAGAGAATGTATCACTGGCAAGAGGAAGAGTACTGGGACCCAAACGCCCAGGATAGGTCAGTCTGAGATGGAAAAGGAAGAGGAAACAGGTGACAGGAAGCCCTACTCCATCATGTGGTGGATTCACTATATTTTCTTATTTTCTGTGTTTCTGATGATCTGACATCTGACGCTTCACCAACAGGGAAAGATGGTCTCTCCCAGCATTAGTCAGTCTTTAGAGATGGCAAAGAACTTACCTGTGAGCATGCTTTTTGATACAAGTCAGCCAATCCAGAGTCCTCGGATGTGAGGCTCTCACTCCAGCCCTAATCCTCATGCCCTAATCACCTCAAGGCCAGGTATGGGACCATCGGAGAGAGCCCCTGTGCCCCAGATCCCATTGACATTGTTCAAAATAGCCAATCCTAAGCCTGCTCGCTCTGCCTTGCCTGTTCCTTCCTATTGAAACCACAGTACAGCTCTGGCCTGTGTTTTCTTCCACCTCCATCTGCCTTCTGACCAACCGTGGTGTTTCCCCTTATAGCCCTGAATGGCATGACATGCCCTCCTCTTGAGACTTGTGACTAATAAACTATTTTCTCAAAGGCAATTGTCTCCTTATCTGTTTGCTTCACCATACCTAAATAATAATAATAATAATAAAACATACATTTTAAAATACATGAGATCCAATCCATTTCTTATCATAGAGCAAAAATTCTTTATTTCTGGGTTCCCAATTAAGTGATCATAACCACCCAATTAATTAAGCACCAATTAGCAAATATATTGAGACTGCTTGCAGCATACAAGCAATATTCTAAGCAATATGTAGGGTAAAAAGAAATTGAAGATCTAGTCTCAGTCCTCAGAAGCTTATAATCTCATAGTTTCTAATCCTGTCATTAGAAGAGGAACATTGAGAAGTCTTCCCCAGGGCACTATAATCTACAAGCATATTTCAGAAAGTATATCCATGGAGCAGTAATTCCAAGGAATATTCAGGGTGAAAATCTCAGTAGTCACATGATTTGGGGAACCATTATTTCTAGAGAGTCACAATACACATTAGCATATTAAAGTCTTGGTGAAATCCATTTAAAATTTATTTGTTTCTGAAACTTTTTTTTACAAATTGTATATATGACAACTGTTGACAATTATAAACAGCCAATGTAACTAGTTGGTGTCAAAACATACTTTGGGAAACACCAGCTTATAATGAACAATTATTTAAGAACTGTTCCTTATTTAAGTTATATAAGAAATTTCAGAATTTAGGGCCAATACAACAATTTCTCAACTGAAAATTGAGTATGCTCTGCTATTTCTGAATCTATAACTGGTCTCAAGAACCATCTATCTCGGAGATACTGGGAAGATGGTGGCGTAGGAGGACACTGGGCTCACCGCACGTCCTGCTGATCACTTAGATTCCACCTACACCTGCCTAAATAACCCAGAAAACTGCCAGAGGATTAGCAGAACGGAGTCTCTGGAGCCAAGCGCAGACGAGAGGCCCACGGAAGAGGGTAGAAAGGGCGGCAAGGCGGTGCGAGCTCCACGGACTGGCGGGAGGGAGCCGGGGCAGAGGGGCGGCTCGCCGGCCAGAGCCCCCGAATCTGGCTGGCAAAAGTGGAGGGGCCAGACGGACTGTGTTCCTACAGCAAGCGCGACTTAGCGTCTGGGAGGTCCTAAGTTAACAGCTCTGCTCGGAAAGCGGGAAGGCTGGAGGACAAAGGGAGGGAGAGCTGCTGAGCCCCCAGACAACAGAGCTCAGCTTGGCGGGGAACAAAGGCGCTCGCCAGCGCCATCTCCTCCGCCCATCCCCCAGCCAAAATCCCAAAGGGAACCAGTTCCTGCCAGGGAACTTGCTCCCTCCGCGCAAACACCCAACTCTGTGCTTCTGCGGAGCCAAACTGCCGGCAGCGGATCTGACTCCCTCCCGCTGCCACAGGGCCCCTCCCGAAGTGGATCACCTAAGGAGAAGCGAGCTAAGCCTGCCCCTCCTGCCCCCGTGCACCTTGCCTACCCACCCCAGCTAATACGCCAGATCCCCAGCACCACAAGCCTGGCAATGTGCAAGTAGCCCAGACGGGCCACGCCACCCCACAGTGAATCCCGCCCCTAGGAGAGGGGAAGAGAAGGCACACACCAGTCTGGCTGTGGCCCCAGCGGTGGGCTGGGGCAGACATCAGGACTGACTGCAGCCCCGCCCGCCAACTCCAGTTATACACCACAGCACAGGGGAAGTGCCCTGCAGGTCCTCACCACTCCAGAGACTACCCAAAATGACCAAATGGAAGAATTCCCCTCAGAAGAATCTCCAGGAAATAACAACAGCTAATGAACTGATCAAAAAGGATTTAAATAATATAACAGAAAGTGAATTTAGAATAATAGTCATAATTAATCGCTGGGCTTGAAAACAGTATAGAAGACAGCAGAGAATCTCTTGCTACAGAGATCAAGGGACTAAGGAACAGTCACGAGGAGCTGAAAAGCGCTTTAAACGAAATGCAAAACAAAATGGAAACGACGACAGCTCGGATTGAAGAGGCAGAGGAGAGAATAGGTGAACTAGAAGATAAAGTTATGGAAAAAGAGGAAGCTGAGAGAAAGATAAAAAAATCCAGGAGTATGAGGGGAAAATTAGAGAACTAAGTGATACACTAAAAAGAAATAATATACGCATAATTGGTATCCCAGAGGAGGAAGAGAGAGGGAAAGGTGCTGAAGGGGTACTTGAAGAAATTATAGCTGAGAACTTCCCTGAACTAGGGAAGGAAAAAGGCATTGAAATCCAAGAGGCACAGAGAACTCCCTTCAGACATAACTTGAATCGATCTTCTGCACGACATATCATAGTGAAACTGGCAAAATACAAGGATAAAGAGAAAATTCTGAAAGCAGCAAGGGATAAACGTGCCCTCACATATAAAGGGAGACCTATAAGACTCGTGACTCAACTCTCTTTTGAAACTTGGCAGGCCAGAAAGGATTGGCACGAGATCTTCAGTGTGCTAAACAGAAAAAATATGCAGCCGAGAATCCTTTATCCAGCAAGTCTGTCATTTAGAATAGAAGGAGAGATAAAGGTCTTCCCAAACAAACAAAAACTGAAGGAATTTGTCACCACTAAACCAGCCCTACAAGAGATCCTAAGGGGGATTCTGTGAGACAAAGTACCAGAGACATCACTACAAGCATACAACATACAGACATCACAATGACTCTAAACCCGTATCTTTCTATAATAACACTGAATGTAAATGGATTAAATGCGCCAACCAAAAGACATAGGGTATCAGAATGGATAAAAAAACAAGACCCATCTATTGGCTGTCTACAAGAGACTCATTTTAGATCTGAGGACACCTTTAGATTGAGAGTGAGGGGATGGAGAACTATTTATCATGCTACTGGAAGCCAAAAGAAAGCTGGAGTAGCCATACTTATATCAGACAAACTAGACTTTAAATTAAAGGCTGTAACAAGAGATGAAGAAGGGCATTATATAATAATTACAGGGTCTATCCATCAGGAAGAGCTAACAATTATAAATGTCTATGCGCCGAATACTGGAGCCCCCAAATATATAAAACAATTACAAACATAAGCAAACTTATTGATAAGAATGTGGTAATTGCAGGGGACTTTAACACCCCACTTACAGAAATGGATAGATCATCTAGACACACGGTCAAAAAGAAACAAGGGCCCTGAATGAGACATTGGATCAGATGGACTTGACAGATATATTTAGAACTCTGCATCCCAAAGCAACAGAATATACTTTCTTCTCGAGTGCACATGGAACATTCTCCAAGATAGATCACATACTGGGTCACAAAACAGCCCTTCATACGTTTACAAGAATTGAAATTATACCATGCATACTTTCAGACCACAATGCTATGAAGCTTGAAATCAACCACAGGAAAAAGTCTGGAAAACCTCCAAAAGCATGGAGGTTAAAGAACACCCTACTAACGAATGAGTGGGTCAACCAGGCAATTAGAGAAGAAATTAAAAAATATATGGAAACAAATGAAAATGAAAATACAACAATCCAAACGCTCTGGGACGCAGCGAAGGCAGTCCTGAGAGGAAAATACATTGCAATCCAGGCCTATCTCAAGAAACAAGAAAAATCCCAAATACAAAATCTAACAGCACACCTAAAGGAAATAGAAGCAGAACAGCAAAGGCAGCCTAAACCCAGCAGAAGAAGGGAAATAATAAAGATCAGAGCAGAAATAAACAATATAGAGTCTAAAAAAACTGTAGAGCAGATCAACGAAACCAAGAGTTGGTTTTTTGCAAAAATAAACAAAATTGACAAACCTCTAGCCAGGCTTCTCAAAAAGAAAAGGGAGATGACCCAAATAGATAAAATCATGAATGAAAATGGAATTATTACAACCAATCCCTCAGAGATACAAACAATTATCAGGGAATACTATGAAAAATTATATGCCAACAAATTGGACAACCTGGAAGAAATGGACAAATTCCTAAACACCCACACTCTTCCAAAACTCAATCAGGAGGAAATAGAAAGCTTGAACAGACCCATAACCAGCGAAGAAATTGAATCGGTTATCAAAAATCTCCTAACAAATAAGAGTCCAGGACCAGATGGCTTCCCAGGGGAGTTCTACCAGACGTTTAAAGCAGAGATAATACCTATCCTTCTCAAGCTATTCCAAGAAATAGAAAGGGAAGGAAAACTTCCAGACTCATTCTATGAAGCCAGTATGACTTTGATTCCTAAACCAGACAGAGACCCAGTAAAAAAAAGAGAACTACAGGCCAATATCCCTGATGAATATGGATGCAAAAATTCTCAATAAGATACTAGCAAATCAAATTCAACGGCATATGAAAAGAATTATTCACCATGATCAAGTGGGATTCATCCCTGGGATGCAGGGCTGGTTCAACATTCGCAAATCAATCAACGTGATACATCACATTAACAAAAAAAAAAAGAGAGAAGAACCATATGATCCTGTCAATCGATGCAGAAAAGGCCTTTGACAAAATCCAGCACCCTTTCTTAATAAAAACCCTTGAGAAAGTCGGGATAGAAGGAACATACTTAAAGATCATAAAAGCCATATATGAAAAGCTGAGAGCTTTTTCCCTGAGATCAGGAACACGACAGGGATGCCCACTCTCACCGCTGTTGTTTAACATAGTGCTGGAAGTTCTAGCATCAGCAATCAGACAACAAAAGGAAATCAAAGGCATCAAAATTGGCAAAGATGAAGTCAAGCTTTCGCTTTTTGCAGATGACATGATATTATACATGGAAAATCCAATACACTCCATCAAAAGTCTGCTAGAACTGATACATGAATTCAGCAAAGTTGCAGGATACAAAATCAATGTACAGAAATCAGTTGCATTCTTATACACTAACAATGAAGCAACAGAAAGACAAATAAAGAAACTGATCCCATTCACAATTGCACCAAGAAACATAAAATACCTAGGAATAAATCTAACCAAAGATGTAAAAGATCTGTATGCTGAAAACTATAGAAAGCTTATGAAGGTAATTGAAGAAGATTTAAAGAAATGGAAAGACATTCCCTGCTCATGGATTGGAAGAATAAATATTGTCAAAATGTCAATACTACCCAAAGCTATCTACACATTCAATGCAATCCCAATCAAAATTGCACCAGCATTCTTCTCAAAACTAGAACAAGCAATCCTAAAATTCATATGGAACCACAAAAGGTCCCGAATAGCCAAAGTAATTTTGAAAAAGAAGACCAAAGCAGGAGGCATCACAATCCCAGACTTTAGCCTCTACTACAAAGCTGTAATCATCAAGACAGCATGGTATTGGCACAAAAACAGACACATAGACCAATGGAATAGAATAGAAACCCCAGAACTAGACCCACAAACGTATGGCCAACTCATCTTTGACAAAGCAGGAAAGAACATCCAATGGAAAAATGACAGTCTCTTTAACAAATGGTGCTGGGAGAACCAGACAGCAACATGCAGAAGGTTGAAACTAGACCACTTTCTCACACCATTCACAAAAATAAACTCAAAATGGATAAAGGACCTGAATGTGAGACAGGAAACCATCAAAACCTTAGAGGAGAAAGCAGGAAAAGACCTCTCTGACCTCAGCCGTAGCAATCTCTTACTCGACACATCCCCAAAGGCAAGGGAGTTAAAAGCAAAAGTGAATTACTGGGACCTTATGAAGATAAAAATCTTCTGCACAGCAAAGGAAACAACCAACAAAACTAAAAGGCAACCAACAGAATGGGAAAAGATATTTGCAAATGACATATCGGACAAAGGGCTAGTATCCAAAATCTATAAAGAGCTCACCAAACTCCACACCCGAAAAACAAATAACCCAGTGAAGAAATGGGCAGAAGACATGAATAGACACTTCTCTAAAGAAGACATCCGGATGGCCAACAGGCACATGAAAAGATGTTCAACGTCGCTCCTTATCAGGGAAATACAAATCAAAACCACACTCAGATATCACCTCACGCCAGTCAGAGTGGCCAAAATGAACAAATCAGGAGACTATAGATGCTGGAGAGGATGTGGAGAAACAGGAACCCTCTTGCACTGTTGGTGGGAATGCAAACTGGTGCAGTCGCTCTGGAAAGCAGTGTGGAGGTTCCTCAGAAAATTAAAAATAGACCTACCCTATGACCCAGCAATAGCACTGCTAGGAATTTATCCAAGAGATACAGGAGTACTGATGTATAGGGGCACTTGTACCCCAATGTTCATAGCAGCACTCTCAACAATAGCCAAATTATGGAAAGAGCCTAAATGTCCATCAACTGATGAATGGATAAAGAAATTGTGGTTTATATACACAATGGAATACTACGTGGCAATGAGAAAAAATGAAATATGGCCCTTTATAGCAACGTGGATGGAACTGGAGAGTGTGATGCTAAGTGAAATAAGCCATACAGAGAAAGACAGATACCATATGGTTTCACCCTTATGTGGATCCTGAGAAACTTAACAGAAACCCATGGGGGAGGGGAAGGAAAAAAAAAAAAAAGAGGTTAGAGTGGGAGAGAGCCAAAGCATAAGAGACTGTTAAAAACTGAGAACAAACTGAGGGTTGATGGGGGGTGGGAGGGAGGGGAGGGTGGGTGATGGGTATTGAGGAGGGCACCTTTTGGGATGAGCACTGGGTGTTGTATGGAAACCAATTTGACAATAAATTTCATATATTAAAAAAAAAAAGAACCATCTATCTCACAGGTGGAAAAAGCTGTTAGTTGCCTCATAATATCCCTTTTCCCCTTATCTAGTCATAGAACCCTGATTTTATTAGGTAGTAGCAACATTCCCAACTAATAGAATGCATTTCCCAGCCCTTACATTTAGGTATTGCCAAGTAACTACTGTCAATGAGGCAGTGATGGTAGGACTTCTGGAAATATTTCTTAAAGAAAACTAACTCAGGTAGTGAACCCATTTTGCCCATTCATGGCTCATTTTTCCTGCTCTCTGGAATGCAGATGTGATGGCCGGAGCTCCATCAGCCATTTTGGACCATGAGGTTACCCTGAAAATGGGAGCTATGCACTATGAATATGAAAGCAAAAAGACAGAAGAGGCCGGAATCCCTGCCAACATTGTGAAGCTGCCATATCAGCCCCAAAATGCTTATGTCTTGACCTGCTTTACATGACAAAATAAACACTTATATGTTTAAATCACTGTTATTTGAGGTTTTCTTTTATAAACAGTGGTGCTAAATCTTAACCAAAGTAAAGAAAGAGAGTAACTGCTTGAGAGAGAGTTTATTGATACTTCTGACACAGGAGTTTATTGACCAACTTTCCAATAAACCTCCACCTTCCCAGCTGTTGCTCCAAAAGCAAAACATGATCTATTACCTGATAACCAACAGAAAAATTCCCCTTCCATCTAGGGATTCCTCCTCACCCCAGAATCTTAGCCTGTGGCCCTTTGTCCTTTCTGCAGAATAAGAGTCATGTTTTCCTTGCCAGATTCCTTACAGAATTACACATGATTTTTCACTGATCGTTGCTTTTCACAATGTAAATTTCTCCTGTAAATCTTATTCTCATTTTCTTGAGTGCATCTCCCTTTTGGATGGAGCTTCTCACCACAAGGTTGCCATGTCACTTGGTCGTGATATTTTATACAGATTTTTACCCTTTTTTCTCCATCTGTCAGGAATTGAGTTTCCAGTAAGAGGAAGTTTCTTTTTGATTCAGTAAATTGATGTAAAAAGAGGAGCAAAACTATTTTGATGGGAATATGTTTGCTTAGATACCTTTTCCAGCTGTTTAATGCAAATTCAAGAGTTCCTTATTCAATCTCTGCGTACAAAACAAAAAGGAAGCAAGGACCTGCAAAAACACAAAAGGCTTTTACAGAGCGAAATGTTTTTCTTCTTCATCTCAGAAGTAATGTCATCTGAGGAAAAGTCTGTGATGAGGTTTAAGCTAACTTTCACATAGAAGGGTAAGTGGAATGTAAGAGTTGAGTTTTGGGAAAATTGTCTTAGTCTTTTTTATTTGAGCTGTTATAACAAAATACCATAAACTTAGTGTCTTATAAGCAACAGAAATTTATTTCTGTCAGTTCTAGAGGCTGGAAATTCAAAATCAAAGTGCAAGGATGCATGGGTGAGGGCCCTCTTCTGGGTTTCAGACTGCTAACTTCTTGCTGTATCTTCACATGGAGGAAGGAACTAGTAACCACTGTGGGGTCTTTATAAGAACACTAATCCCATTCATGTAGGCTCCATCTTCCATGATGAATGGGGATCACCTCCTAATGACATTACCTTGGGTGTTAGGTCTTCAGCATATGAATCTAGAGGCACCCAAACATTCAGACTATAGCAAAAATATCATGGTTTACTAAGTAATTCACTTTAGTCTCTAGAATAAAGATAGATTGATGGAGAGAGAAAGAGAGAGAGAGAGGACTGTTACAATCATAAGATGATGGAGAGAAAATCTAGCTCAATTTCCTTTATCTACTGATGAGAAAACTAACTCCCAGAGAAACTTAGCCCATGGTTTCCCAAGTAACACCTATAATCCAGACTCCCAGTCTAGATTCTATCACTGCCACTTTGCCTCATTCATACTGGCATTAGTAACAAACTAAGTTATGCTGCAATAAAAGTAACCCTCAAATCTCCGTGGCTTGTAATAACAAGGGTTGATTTCTCCGTCATATGCATGTCTGCAGTTGGTCTTCCTGAGGGCTCTGTTCATCTTAGTTCATCAGGCTGTGGAGCTGACATTCCACTATCCTAGGTCACAGCCATTTTAGCACTAAGTTCACTGTTTCAAGGAAAGACAGCATGGAGGGTCTCCCACCAGCCCTTCCTGGCTCCATCTAGAAGCGACCTGGGTCACCATCTCCCACATTTCATTAGTCAGAGCACATCTTGTAGAGGCTGGGGAATGGTCCATACCTGCCTTGCTGTGTTTTACAAAGGGCTAGGGAGCTGGGGAGACAAAGGCAAAGTTAACCAGCAGAATCTTTTTCGACATGATATAGAATTGACCTCTGGTGGCAGCATGGAAAATTACAACCTAAAGGCATGAGGAATGCTTGTGTCTCAAATTCTGCCTATCTTCAAATCTGAGCATAAGGAAATGAAGATTTTAAGTCCTTCATTGCAACATATGGTGGCCACAAAGAAAACTCTGTTTTTAAAGCATGCTGTTTTGCTAAGCTAAATGTTCTTTGAAGAATGTTAGGCCTGGACAGAACTGTTGGCTCCTTTAACTCAGCCCATACAGTTGTCTTATAGATATTATTTATTACTCTTTCACAGATGATAAAACTTAGACTCAGGGAGTGAAGGAGAGTTGACCAAGTGTAAGAGTATAAGATGTTTTATCCCACGATAACAAACATCCTTAAAATCCTGCATGTGTTCTCACTCAGGATGTGTCCAACATGGGTTATCAGGGAGCTCTGCTCTATAAAATCATTGGAATCAAGGGTGATGGAAGCTTCACTACCTTGCAGCTGCAGGACTGATAACACACATCTTCTTTAGTCACAATGGCAGAAGAGAGAGACAATGATCACAATGCTTCCACCTGCATGTGACACAAGTCATTTCCACTCACCACTCACTGGCGGGGTTGGCCACGTGGCCCAATCTCACAAGCAATGGCTGGGAAGGATAGATCTGTGAGTGTGCAGGACAACCATGAAGCTGTCCTGTCCATCAAACCAAGGTACTCAGCAGCAGAGCTGGATCTAGAACCAAGTCATGTGAGTTTCCTTTCAGTGTTCCTATTCAGAAACCAGAGTAAATGGCTTCAAGTAAAAATTAGGTTCTAAACCAATGACTTTGGGCTGCCTTATCTGAGAGTCAGTTTGCTCATTTATAAATAGAAATAATAAATATATTTTATTGTTTATTATTATTAATTTTATTATTAACAATAAACTATAAATAGGAATAATAAAATTTATCTCAAGTGTGTTTATTAGGTCTGCATGAGATATGAATATTAAGTACTGGTATAGCATCCAGTGCATAGTAATGTAATGCCCGATGTTCTAAAACCTCCCACAAAAGACCACCAGAGTCGTGAGTCAAAGCCAAGCGGCAAGGGTCGTTTATTGCAGGTTCGAACCTGGACCTCTGCGCACTCGTTGCCGGTGACACACAGAGGCCCCGATCAGAGTTGGTATAGGGTTTTTATAGACAGGGACAAACAGCATAGGTGAGTGAGGGTCCTGATAGGTAAATTCTAAAGTAAGGACATTTGTGGTTTTCTGACTGGGCGTCCTTTGTCTGTTACTTGTGGTGGGAGAGAGAAAAAAAGGGGAAGGGGATAGGTGAGGAATGTGTTAAACAAGCAAGATTACAGAAGCGAGAGACGCCAGTTAGTTTAAGTACAACTACTCATTCCATTACATTTAGGAAGGTTTACAACCCATTCTACTACACAGCGGGTTACATTCAGGAAAGGTCTCACAATGCTCATAGCAAACAGCAAGCAAAACAGACTTCTCAGCAATTGTATTTCTTATCAAAGATCCATAATAAACAGAAAAGAGAACCTAGCTTTAAACTAAGGTAGGGCTGTTATTTGGATTGTTCCTTTCATTCCCCCCTTTTTCTTGTGCCTAAAGAGCCAATCTTGGATCTTCAGTTTTCTATTTGTAATGTCTCGAGCGGTTGGTACTGAGTTCGTAAGACCATTAATTGTACAGCATTGAACCTGTCTTGGACAAAATTAATAATTCTGTTTATGATACAGGGGCCGAATGTGAGAGCGAGAAGTAGGATGGCCAGAGGCCCGAGTAAGGCGGAGAGCAGGGTAGTTAACCATGGGGACGCACTGAACCAGGATTCAAACCATCCAGCCTCTTGTTCTCTTTCCTTTTTTCGTTTATTTAGCCCTTCTCGGACCTTGGCCATAGAATCTCTTACTATTCCTGTGTGGTCAGCATAGAAACAACATTCTTCTCCTAGTGCTGCACAGAGACCGCCTTGCTGTAGGAACAGCAGGTCTAATCCTCTCCTGTTTTGTAAAACTACTTCCGAGAGGGAGGTTAGGGACTTTTCAAGCGAAGTGATGGCAGTTTCTATTTTTTCTATATCTTTGTCAACCGCTTCTCTAAGTATACTAAATCCTTTGTTCTGTATAGTTAAGGCCGAAATCCCTGTCCCAGCTCCGATGGCCCCGAGTCCAAATATGGTGGCTAGAGTTAGAGTTCCTGCAGTAATAAGTTCTCGTTTAGTCACTCTTTTAGGTGCTATCCACATCTGGTCTACATATTCGGCTGTGTGGTATATGATTTTTGGGAACACAATTACCATTATACAGAATTCTGACTGGTTGAACATATCTTTATAGAGGCAAGGGGTTAATCCCGCATGAGAACAAAGCCACCATGCGTTATTTGGTGGAATAATCCAGTTCCCTGAAATATTGAGTATATTTTTGTTACTTATGCATAAGTGGCTATATTTTGTTGGTACTGCTCCTATACATGTCCCGTTTCCCGTAAGCACTGGTAGTGTGAGGCCAGGTCTTTTCTGTCCCCAACCGCAAGCGTCTGAGTTGTTTGCAGTGCTGTAATTTCCTATTATTGCTACCGACTCGTAAAATGGAGGTTTTGTGGAATAACACAGCCAACAAGCTTCTGTTTCATTGGGTTTAGTACGGTTTAAGGCCTGATAAGTGGTATTCATTATTACCCATAAGGGGTCATCTTTGAATGGGATTTGAATTTTCGGGGCCCTAGTAGTGGGTTTTGGAGATGGCTTGTTAGGGCCCTTTCCCATGGGGCTTGGTCCCACTAGTACTGGTGGGACTTTGGGCTGTGCCTTTAATTTTATCTGAATGAGGGTTCCATAGAGAGGATACTGATATAAATAGAGTCCCCAAGTCAGCCCGTGAACCCATCGAGGGTCCTTTTTTCCCTCTTCTGTGAACTGCACACGGATGAGATTACAATTTTCATTATACCTGGTGCGAGTACATGGTCGGACATAGGACATTTCAATGAATTGGGAGGTTACTTTCCACTTCCATTCCCCATCATTAGTTGTGACACAACTCCATGCGGCGCAATAGAGAGATTCTATCCCCCCACAGGTGTGTTTCATCTTTCCTGGTTCCCTAAATCCCGGACATGCATAAAATCCATTTCTACTGATTGACACCCTTCGCTGTTTCTTTTTCCACTCACCCCCTCCCATATCTTCTAACGGACTGACTTTTTCTAGATTAAAATATAAATCTGGCCACCAGGTATTCAGGGGGACATCTGTTTTAGTGGTGACATTATATATTTCATGGGTTTCTAGGTTAGTAATTTCCCAGGTTAAAGTATAGGGTGTATGGGGGTTACTTGCAATGCTTATCAGTCCGTAGGAGGTGAGCAGGAGTACGCTAATGAGGGTTCCTCCGATCATTGTAGGTCCGGAGTTGCTACAACAGTCCTGGTATGGGACACCCAGGCCTTTGGTCTTAGCCGGTTTTCGGGGTCAGGTTTTCGACGCAGAGTCAATTTTAAAGGATGAGTCTTACTCTGGTCAACCGTCCAGGCGGTGTTGGCTTCCGGTACGAAGTCTTTTTGAACCGCAAAGGTATCAGCTGGTCGGGCGTGGGTGTAATGGATCCAGGTAGCAATTCCGTCGACTTTGAGAGCAGTGGGTGTGGTTAGGATCACAATATAGGGTCCCTTCCACCGTGGTTGGAGGGTCTCTTGCTGGTGTCTCCGCACGTATACCCAATCTCCGGGTCGGTAGTGATGCGGCTCGGGAGGGGGCCCGTTCTCATAAATGGCTCTCAATCTGGGCCAAACTTCCTGGTGGGTGTGCTGGAGTTCCCTCAGGGAAATAAGAAGTTCATGATCATCAAATTCAGTTAACACATTAGACTGCAGGTTGGGAATTATAGGGGGGGGCACTCCATACATGATTTCAAAGGGGGTTAATCCAAGTTTGTAAGGGGAATTCCGCACCCTGAACAGAGCGTAGGGGAGTAAGACTACCCAGTTAGCGCCAGTCTCCATGGTCAATTTGGTTAGGGTCTCTTTTAGGGTTCTATTCATTCTTTCTACCTGTCCTGAACTTTGGGGTCTATATGCACAATGTAGTTTCCAATCGGCCCCAATAAACTGCGCTATCCCTTGTATTACCTTTGAAATGAATGCTGGTCCGTTGTCTGATCCTATTAGGGTAGGGAATCCATACCTGGGCATGATGTCTTCCAACATCTTCTTTGCTACTACCTGCGCAGTCTCATGCTTGGTGGGGAAGGCCTCTGTCCATCCTGAAAAGGTATCTATAAACACTAGCAAATATTTGTATCCATATTTTCCAGGCTTTACCTCGGTGAAGTCTACTTCCCAATAGGCTCCCGGCCTGGTTCCACGAGTTCTGGAGCCAGGGTTTTTCCCGTGGTTGGTGGCGTTGGTTAGTTGACAAGCTTTACAGCTAGTAACTATCTGTTCGATTTTTGTCCTAGAGTCTTTGATGGTGATCCTAGCATGTCTTATTAAGTCTTGCATTTTTCTCGTGCCCATATGAGTGGCTCGGTGCATTTTGGATAAGACTTTATTTCCCATTTCCTCTGGGAGGATTATGTTACAGTCCGCTGCTCTCCACCACCCGTTAAGGCACTGAGTCATAGGCAATTTTTGGATCCAGTCTAGGTCTTTTTTAGTGTAGGTGGGACTTTCTGGTAAACTAGCTGGACCGGGGTCTGGTAGGGTGGTCATTAAAGCACAGTCCACCTGTAAGGCCACCTGTCGGGCCACCTGGTCAGCCAGATTATTTCCTCTGGCCACCAGTGTGATCGGTTTTTGGTGGCCTGGGCAATGTATGATGGCTAGTCGTTTAGGCAGCCATAGTGCCTTTAGAAGAGCCAATATTTCTTCTTTGTTTTTGATGGTTTTCCCCTCTGCAGTTAACAGTCCCCTCTCTCTGTATATTGCTCCATGTATGTGGGCCGTAGCAAATGCATATCTGCTATCGGTGTACACATTTAGTCTCTTGTCTTTTCCCAAAGTCAGTGCCTTAGTTAAGGCCACAAGTTCAGCCCGTTGGGCAGAGGTGCCAGCTGGCAAAGGCTCTGCCCAAACAGTCTCAGTTTCAGTTGTGACTGCCGCCCCCGCGTACCTTTGACCCTGATGTATAAAGCTGCTGCCGTCAGTGAACCAGGTAACTTCAGCGTCCGGCAGCGGATGATCCTGTAAATCTTCCCGAGCTCCATGAACCTGTGCCAATATCTCAGTGCAGTCATGGAGAGGGGTATCTAAGTCCGGGTCTGGTAACAGGGAGGCAGGGTTTAGTGTTCGGGTGGGAGCATAAATGATTCTGAGGGGATTTAATAATAGTCCCTGGTAGTGAACCAGTCGGGCATTACTAATCCATCGGTCAGGAGGTTGTTTGAGGACTCCTTCTATGGCATGAGGGGTTGTGATATGTAACTCTTGTCCCATAGTTAACTTATCAGCATCCTTTACCATTAGAGCTGTAGCAGCGATCATACGGAGGCAAGGGGGCCAGCCAGCCGCTACTGGGTCCAGTCTTTTTGAAAGATAGGCAACGGGCCTGGGCCATGGGCCAAGGAGTTGCGTCAGCACTGCTTTGGCTACCCCTTTATTTTCATCTACGAAGAGATGAAAGGGTTTGGAGACATCGGGGAGCCCTAAGGCTGGTGCCGACAACAGGGCGAGTTTAATTTGCTGGAAAGCCTGCTCAGTTTCCTCTGTCCACTCAAAGGGCGCCTGTTCTCGGGTGACCAAGTAAAGAGGCTTGGCCATCTCGGCGAACCGAGGTATCCACAAGCGGCAGAACCCGGCCGATCCCAGGAACTCTCTTACCTGCCTTCGGGTCGTGGGTCGGGGGATGCGGAGAACGGTTTCCTTCCGTGCATCAGTGAGCCATCGTTGGCCTTCCCTTAACAGATACCCCAAGTAGGTTACTTCGGATCTGCAAATTTGGGCTTTCTTTGCTGAAGCCCGGTACCCCAGGGCACCAAGTGTCCGGAGGAGATTTTTGGTGCCTTGCAAGCAAGCTTCGGCAGTCTCAGCGGCGATTAAAAGATCGTCAACGTACTGCAAGAGAGTCACTTCAGAGTTTTGATTCCGGTACTCACCCAGATCCTCGTGGAGTGCCTCATCGAACAAGGTGGGTGAGTTTTTAAATCCTTGGGGGAGCCGGGTCCAGGTGAGTTGCCCATTTATGCCTCTCTCAGGGTCTGACCACTCGAAGGCGAAGAGCTCTTGGCTTTTGGGGGCCAGAGGCAGGCTGAAAAAAGCATCTTTTAAATCAAGGACCGTATACCATTGTTTTTCTGGACTGAGGGCACTTAGGAGGGTATAGGGGTTGGGTACTGTTGGGTGTATGTCCATGACTCGGCGGTTAACTTCTCTCAGGTCTTGTACCGGACGGTAGTCTGCACTGTTAGATTTTCGTACGGGCAGCAGGGGGGTGTTCCAGGCTGAATGGCAGGGACGCAAGATGCCTAAGTCTAGGAGGCGACGGATATGTGGTGTGATGCCCTTTTTGGCCTCCATTGACATCGGGTATTGTCGGACCCGGACTGGATCTGCCCCCGGCTTCAGCTCTATGAATAGAGCTGGGCGATGTTTAGCCAACCCCATACCCCCGGTTTCAGCCCATGCTTCTGGAAACTGCTGGAGCCAGGGCTCTATGTTTTGACTTTGTGAGGGTGGCCCTTGATGGAGTCGATATTCATCTTCTAATCTTAGAGTAAGTATGGTAATGGGTTGGTTGTGCGGACCAGTCACTTGGGGGCCCCCTGGCGTAAAATGAATCTGGGCCCCCATTTTAGTGAGTAAGTCTCTTCCTAATAAGGGGCACGGGCTGTCAGGGATGACTAGGAAGGAATGGGTGACCTTTCCATTTCCTAGGTCCACAGTTCTCTGGGTGGTCCAGGGATATTTTCTTATTCCAGTAGCCCCTTGGACCCAGGAAGATTTTTCAGAGATTTTTCCATGGGGTCTGATCAAGACCGAATGTTGTGCCCCTGTGTCGACTAAGAATTGAACTGGGTTCCCCTCCACTTGTAGCGTTACCCTAGGTTCGGGGAGGGGATCCGAACCCCGTCCCCCCTATTCTGCATCTTGAGTGAAGAGGGCGGGTGTGGTTTTTGGCGGCCACGGTTTTTGTCCATGATGTGGCTTTTTCTTTTTAGGGCATGCTCGAGCCCAGTGGCCTTTTTCTTTGCAATAGGCGCATTGGTCCTTATCTAGGGGCTGGTGTTTATCCAGGGGCTTTTGGACAACAGTAGCCAGGACTTTGGTCATTTTCTCGGTGGCTTTAAGTTGCCTGTCCTCTGGAGTCTCTCTATTATTATAGACACGCTGGGCAATGCGGAGTAAGTCCTGAATCTGTTTTCCCTCCAGGTCCTCTAGCTTCTGGAGTTTCTTTTTAATATCAGTGGCTGCTTGATTTACAAAGGCCATTACAACAGCAGCTTGATTTTCGGGGGCCTCGGGGTTCATGGGGGTATACTGTCTGAAGGTTTCCATTAATCTTTCTAAATAAGCGGCAGGGCTCTCTGTCTTACCTTGTATTATTGAATACACTTTTGCCAAATTAGTGGGCTTGCGTGCAGCAGCCCGGAGACCCGCCATTAGAGTCTGGCGATAAATGCGCAGCCGTCCCCTACCTTCTGCCGTGTTGTAGTCCCAGCCATCCTGTGGGGGGTCGGGTCAAGGGAAAAGCTGCGTTAATGAGATCAAGGTTAGCAGTGGGTTGGCCGTCATCCCCAGGAACCAGCTTTCTTGCTTCCAATTGAATTCTTTCTCGCTCCTCGGTAGTGAACAGGATTCGGAGGAGCTGCTGACAATCATCCCAGGTGGGTTGGTGAGTAAACATAACGCTGTCTAAGAGACTTATTAAATCTTTAGGGTTGTCAGAAAATCGGGCATTCTGGGTTTTCCAGTTATATAGGTCACTAGTAGAGAAGGGCCAATATTGGAGTCGGGGATTCCCCGTATCATCGGGAGGCTCTATTTCCCGTAAGGGTAAAGCTACGGTGGAGTCAGGAAGGCGAAGTCCTGGCTCACGTGGGGCCCGCCTACGGGTATGTCCGGCCGGCCCTTGGACTTCGCCCCCATTAGGCATGGGCGCGGGTTGAGCCTCCCTATTCTCCAGTTCTCCTATGGGCTGGGCTACGGGAGGCTCTGCCGGCGCAGCAGGGATAGGGGCAGCTTGCGGAATGCGAGGAGGAACCTGGTAAGGGGGAGGGTCGAGAAAAGGCAAATCTTGGCTGTCGGGGAGAACAGGGGGTGCAGCTGGAGTTGGCGACTTGGGAGGGCTGATAGGTTTAGCCGCTAGGATTTGGCATGACTCTGCTATTAAGGAAGAGGCCATCCAAGGAGGAGGGTTTTCTACTAAATCTTGCCACACCAGAATATAGGGAATCTGATCCGAGTGACCTTCTTTCCCTGGTAGGAAAATTTTTGATTTTACTTTAAGGACCACAGGGAGGCAGAAGGTTCCCTCTGTAGGCCAATTAACCCCAAAGGTGGGCCATTCAGAGCGGCAATAGGTAATTAACTTCCTTTTGTGAATGTCTAGGCTTAAGCTGTGTCCTCTAGCTTTTACGTCCCTGAAATTGGCGAGGAGGAGGGAGAGAGGGGTGCTCTGCGTTTGGCCCATATTATAATTCTGAGGAAGAGGAGAGGAAAAAGGGGGGGGCACCGCTGGCCAGGGGGCAGGAAGGAAAGCCGCAGGGAGCTGAGAAAGGAGGAGAGAGAAACAAAGGATGGAATAATTAATTCTGATCAGCCGAGAAAACACTTAATTCCAATAAAACATCCGACCTATGAAAGAAAAGCAAGAACTAACAAAAATCTTTCGCAGCGGTTCCAACTTTCTTGGCTAGCCCGACAGAGAGGGTTACGGCGGTATTTACAAGGGCCCCGGGGTGACAATACATTTAGACTGACAAAGAAGCACTCTTTAGACTGACAAAGAAGCACTCGCGTACTCGCCCGTCCGCGTCCCTCGCGGGAACTTAGGTGCCTCTTAGCATGGGCGGGCAGGTATAAACCCCCTGCTCGGATCAAAAAGATTTTGACCGCCTTAAGCCGTATGAGGATCACCGCGGAAATCGGGTTAGAGCCCACTCGAATCCCGTAGCTTATGCTGTGGGACTACACATAAGAAGCACTCGCGTACTCGCCCGTCCGCGTCCCTCGCGGGAACTTAGGTGCCTCTTAGCATGGGCGGGCAGGTATAAACCCCCTGCTCGGATCAAAGAGATTTTGACCGCCTTAAGCCGTATGAGGATCACCGCGGAAATCGGGTTAGAGCCCACTCGAATCCCGTAGCTTATGCTGTGGGACTACACATAGGGTAAGTCAGGCGCGTGCCCCTGACTCCCAACAATCATTCCATTCAACAGACAGACACACAGACATACATCACATCAAAATACCGGTAATAATTGGCATGCCTAGATGGTTTTTCTTCTTTTTTTTTTTAGACGCCTAGAGATATTTTTAGCACTCTGGAGGTTCATAAAGAAAATGAAAGTATTTAGTTCGCAGGCGCGTTGGGCGTAAACAGCCCCCAGAAAAGAATCCAGATGGGCCAAGGAGCCCCAGATGGACCGACCTGGTCCCAGATGGGCCAAACAGCCCCAGATGGGCCAAACAGCCCCAGATGGACCAACCTGGTCCTCAGATGGGCCAAACAGCCCCAGATGGGCCAAACAGCCCCAGATGGACCAACCTGGTCCTCAGATGGGCCAAAGAGCCCCAGATGTCAGTGGACGTCTCCAACTGACCCCGGCTGGGTGCCCTATAGCGCGTCCGCCAGGGTCACACCAGCTTCCAGACAGAACCGGTTCTCCAGAGAAGAAGCACAGATTAGAGAGAAAAGGAAGAATGTTAGAGCCGGCTTACTTACCGATCGGAATCAGATACGACCCATTGATCAGAAGTCTGGTGAGCTCGGGGGAGATCTCGGTGGAACCTCCAAATGTAATGCCCGATGTTCTAAAACCTCCCACAAAAGACCACCAGAGTCGTGAGTCAAAGCCAAGCGGCAAGGGTCGTTTATTGCAGGTTCGAACCTGGACCTCTGCGCACTCGTTGCCGGTGACACACAGAGGCCCCGATCAGAGTTGGTATAGGGTTTTTATAGACAGGGACAAACAGCATAGGTGAGTGAGGGTCCTGATAGGTAAATTCTAAAGTAAGGACATTTGTGGTTTTCTGACTGGGCGTCCTTTGTCTGTTACTTGTGGTGGGAGAGAGAAAAAAAGGGGAAGGGGATAGGTGAGGAATGTGTTAAACAAGCAAGATTACAGAAGCGAGAGACGCCAGTTAGTTTAAGTACAACTACTCATTCCATTACATTTAGGAAGGTTTACAACCCATTCTACTACACAGCGGGTTACATTCAGGAAAGGTCTCACAATGCTCATAGCAAACAGCAAGCAAAACAGACTTCTCAGCAATTGTATTTCTTACCAAAGATCCATAATAAACAGAAAAGAGAACCTAGCTTTAAACTAAGGTAGGGCTGTTATTTGGATTGTTCCTTTCAGTAAGCACTCATTAAATTGTTTGCTGTTGAGGTTGTAGTTTTAAAGCCATATGACACTGTTGTGCCTTTGACTTTAATGTCAGGAACAGGTGGTGTCAGCCAGGTAATCCAGACACCTGACTCTGCTCTCTAGATCTTAGACTTGGCTAAAATGACCCTCCAATGACAACTTTTGTTGGAACTGGCAATTTATTACTCAGACACTGAGAAAAACCTTTCACAAACCCATTAATGAGTGTGGGTTCCTTTTCTACACTCATTATTTTATCCATTAATTCAATAAAAATCTATCAAAGACATCGTTTTCACTAGGTACTCTTTTATCTATGTGCCAGGAATACAGTGGTAGAGAAAACAAAAGTCCTGCCCTTATGGTGCTTATAGTCTCTGAAGAAACAGAAAGTCATCTTGCATGGTCTTTGGGAATACATAGGGAGAGAAAACACCCTTATGTGTAAAGGAAATTGGAGACTCTCAGGCACATACCGCTATCATAGTCTGTATCCATAAACAAAGCATATTTTGGGCACGTTGAATTTGAGTCAGCTCTAGGGGTAAAAATGGGTACACTAAGTCATGTTGTGGAAGTTATCTGCCCAAACCCCTTAGCAAGCCTCACTCCCTCCTTCCTCTGATTGTGTTTCTTCCACAAACCAAGCAAGCCTCAAAACACCCTCTTCTCTCAGTCCATTGTATTAAAATATTCACTTAATGTGATAAATCCAATAAATGTTATCAAAGCAATAAATTCTGGTGCCTTCTCCGAGGACTCTGCAAGTTGTGACTGTCTGTTCCCCGGGATGGATTCTTTTGGTTATGGACCTAATGCCTTTTCCTTTCCTTCTCCACGAGGGCAATCTTTTCCACATTTTCCATGTTACCACCATTCTGCTGTTGTGCATCTACACTCTGATATTCCATCTCTTTCATCCTTTTCTTTAGCATACCTTCCTTTTTTCAGTGGTTAGAAATCTAAACATCACATGGCTCGGCAATGGCAATATAGTTGGCTCAGCAGCTTGCCAAAGTGTCAGACTGTGCACTATGGAAGAGCCACAAGCCTCCTTGCTACATGATACTCTGGGAGTCATTACTGAGAGCTTGGTATAGAGTCTGTTTGTTCACCTTCCCGACTGATCTTATGAGCCGTTTAATATCCTGTAAGAAATCCTTTTTTGCTCAAACTACTGAGGGTGGATTTTACTCTATAACCAAACCCTAACCAATACAGTAATTGGTATCAGGAGGGGTTGCAAAACACATTAGGGTCCTTAGGAATGAAAATCAAAGATCCTTTATCTCAGTGGTTTTCCAACTCCTAAGTACAAGTGGTACACAGATCATTTTAAAGAAATCTATGTCCATATCCTCACCTTCCATATATACTCTTGCCTGAAAGACATTAAATGCACAATTACCCTTCACCCAGTTTATAACAGAAAGCAATAGTCCTCAGCCCTCCCAGACTGACTCAGGTGATTGCCCTAGGCTTAGCAACCTAACACAGGGAAAGCCTTCCCTGATAACCAACCAAGGAACCATGAATCCTCCTGCCTTTCCATCCTCCCCTGTCTTGTGTTACCTTCTGTTAAGTGTGAGACTTGGCTTTGGCAACTATTTTGGTCTGTGCTGGAATGTTCCTAATTCAGGTGTGTGATGAAGTGAAGCTGTAAGCATGATGTCAACTGTTGTTTAAAAACCTCTTCACCTCTTACACCCTTCAGCCACTGTCAAAGAATGTGTCATTTTAGAGGGACAGTCCTGTGAGAGAAAGAAAAGAGAACTTGGGTAAGAAATACTATGTGGTTTGGGTGCCCCTGGGTGGCTCACTTGGTTAAGCAGCCAGCTCTTGATTTTGGCTCAGGTCATGGTCTCACAGTTCATGGGTTTGAGCCCTACATGGGGTTCTGCACTGACAACACAGAGCCTGCCTGGGATTCTCTCTCTCCCTCTCTCTCTGCCCCTCCCCTGCCTCTCTCGCTCTCAAAATAAATTAAACTTTAAAAACAAAGAAATACTATTTGATTTTAGAAATACAACTAGGAAGGAATTGGAAAAACAGAGAACCATCACAAACCCTTTCCCATTCCTATCAGCTTTATTTTGTGATCGGGACTTTCCCGCAGTTCCATGTATAAACACAAAAAGTAGAAAAAGAATTGATGCAGAGAGTAGATCTTGAGCAGTGTCACCACGAAAAGATAAAAAATACTTAACTATCTGAAGTGATAGCCAGGTTAATTATCTTAATCTTGGTAATCTTTCCACAATGTGTGTGTGTGTGTGTGTGTGCACGTGTGTGTATAAACCATCACATTGCACACGTGGCCAAATGGTCAGTTTCTGGGTGTTCTTTCTTGTACTTTGTACTGAGAAGCTGTAGTCTTTCACTAACTTGCATGATTGGACAGACAGCCTCAGCTGTTATTTTCCTTGACCTTCTGCAAGCACTATCAGTATCATAATCTACCATTGATGCTTCAAGCACTTTTAGACCTGTTGTGGACCCAAGCGGTAGAGCCTCTTGCTCTTGGCCTGAATAATTGTCCCTGGATAACTCTCAAAGCTGGTGGTCATTCATAAATGGGTCGAACTGCACATTCACATGAAGTAAATATTAATTCCCAAATCCAGACTCCCATCAAGTTCTGTAGCTGTTTAATAACGGTAGGTATGTAAGGTAAAGGAAGTTGCCTTTTGCTTTGGAAAGAAATATCCCATCACTCTGCAGATCATTGTATGTATATATACCACATCTCCATTTATCCATTGATGAACGTGTAAGTTGTTCCCATATCTTGGTTTGTGAATAATGCTACAATGAACATCGGAGTGCAGATATTCCTTTGAGAACTTGTATTCATTTTGTTTAGATATATACCCAGAAATAAGATTGTTGGATCAAATGGTAGTTCTAACTTTATTGTTTTGAGACTCTCCTTACTTGTTTTCCATATCGGTTGAACCAGTTTACATTCCCACCAAGAGTGCAAAAGGGCTCCCTTTTCTCTATATCATTACCAGCATTTATCTCCTATCTTTTTAACGATAGCTGTTCTAACAGGTATGAGGTAATATCTCACCGTGATTTTAATTTGCATTTCCCTGATCATTAGTGATGTTGAGCACCTTTTCATGTACCTGTTGGCCACCGGTATGTATTTTTTGGAAAAATGTCTGTTCAGTTCTTCTTTCCTTTTTTCAATCAGATTGCTTGATTTTTGGGGGGGGTGGTTAGTGGTGGTTGTGGTAAGGTTTTTTTTCTATTGACTTGTATGAGTTATCTATATATTTTGGATATTAACCACTTATCAGAGATATGATTGTCAAATATGTTTTCTGCTCCATAGGTTGCCTTTTCATTTGGTCAATGGTTTCCTTTGCTGTACAGATTTTTCATTTGATGTAACCCCATTTGTTTATTTTGCTTTTGTTGCCTTTGCATTTGTTGTCAAATCCAAAAAATCATTGCCAAGACCAATGTCAATAAATTTACCTACTATGTTTTCTTCTAGGAGTCTTATGGCTTCAGTTCTTATGTTCAACTCTTCAATCCATTTTGAGTTGACTTAAAAAATTGTTTTAATGTTTATTTTTATTTTATTTTTGAGAGAGAGACAGAAAGCACAAGTGGGGCAGAGAGAGAAAAGGAGACACAGAATCCAAAGCAGGCTCCAGGCTCTGAACTGTCAGCACAGAACCCGATGTGGGGCTCAAACCCCATGAACTGTGAGATTATGACCTGAGCCAAAGTCGGATGTTTAGCCAGCTAAACCACCCAGCTAAATGAACTTGAGTCAA
Organism: Leopardus geoffroyi; assembly: GCF_018350155.1. Classification (NCBI taxonomy): domain Eukaryota; kingdom Metazoa; phylum Chordata; class Mammalia; order Carnivora; family Felidae; genus Leopardus; species Leopardus geoffroyi. The sequence continues at coordinate 27,109,275 of NC_059332.1, read as the reverse complement.
CTTTTCTGGGTATAAGATAAGGGTACACTCTATCTATCTATCTATCTATCTGTCATCTATCTATCTATCTATCTATCATCTATCATCTATCTATTTGCATGTGGCTATCCAGTTTTCAGCTATACCATTTATTGTAGAAACTACTACTTTGTGTTAAATTAACTGAAAAAATGCATAGGTTTATTTCTAGGCTCTCTATTCTCTATGTTATATGTCTGCTTTTATACCAATACCATACTGTTTTGATTATTGTAGTTTAGTAATATAGTCTGAAAACAGAAAGTGTGATACAGCTTTGTTTTTGTTTCTTGAGATTGGTTTATCTCTTTGGTATCTTTTGCGGTTCCATACAAATTTTGTGATTTTTTTAATTTCTATGGGAAATACCATTGGAATTTTGATAGAGATTTCACTGAATCTGTAGATCACTTTGGGTAGTTTGGAGATTGTAATAATATTAATTCTTATAATTCACAAGCATGAATATCTTTCCATTTATTTGTGGCTTCCTCAATTTCTTTGATCAATGTCATAGCTTTTTGTGTTTTGATCTTTCACTTCCTTTGTTTAATTTATTCCTAAGTATTTCATTCTTTTTGATGCTAGTGTAAATAAGACTGTTTTATCATTTTCTCTTTCTGATAGTTTGTCCTTAATGTATAGAAACACAACTGATTTTTGTATATTGATTTTATATCTTGTAATGTTACTGAATTTGTTTATTCTAACTGTTTGTTTTTGGTGGAATCTTTAAGGAATTCTATTTATAATGTCCTGTCATCTGCAAATAGAGACCATCTTTCTTCCTCCTTTCTGATTTGGGTCTTTCTTTCTTTCTTTCTTTCTTTCTTTCTTTCTTCTTTCTTTCTTCTAGTTAATTCCTCTGGTTAGGACTTCCAAAACTATGTTGAATAAAAATGGTGAGAATTGGCACCCTTGTCTTGCCCCTGTTCTTAGAAGAAAATCTTTCAACTTTTCACCATTGAGTATGATATTAACTGTGGGCTTATCATATATAGCCTTTATTATGTTCACTGTGTGCTCAGTTTGCTGAAATTTTTATCATAAAAGCTGTTGACTTTTCTTAAATGCTTTCCTGCATCTTTTGAGAATATCATGATTTTTATCCTTCCTTTTGTTAATGTAGTGTATCACACCGATCTGCAGGTATTAGAGCATCATTGTATCTCAGGGATAAATGCCATTTGATCATGGTGTATGATCCTTTTAATGTACAGTTGTATTTGCTTTGTTAATATTTTGTTGAGGATATTTATATCTAAGTTCATCTGGGATATTGACCTGTAATTTTTTTCTTGTAGTGTCCTTCTGGTTTTGATAGAAAACTAATACTGGCCTCTGGACACCTGGGTGGCTCAGTTGGTTAAGCATCTGACTCTTGATTTCAGCTCAAATCATGATCTCACAGTTCATGAGTTTTGCCCCACGGTGGGCTCTGCACTGACAGTGTGGAGCTTGCTTGAGATTTTCTCTCTCTCTCTCTCTTTCTCTCTCTCCCCCCCCCACCTCCTGCCCTCAAAAATAAACATCAAAAAAATGCTGGCCTCATAAAATGGTTTTGGAAGTGTTCCCTTCTCTTCTATTTTTTTTTTTTTTTTGGAATAGCTGGAGAAGGATTGGTATTAACTCTTTAAATGTTTGATAGAATTTACAGTGAAATCATTTGACCCTGGACTTTTGTTTGGGGGAAGTTTATGATTAATGATTCAATCTGTTTACCACTAATCATTCTCTTCAGATGTTCTATTTCTTCATGATCCATTCTTGGTTGGTTGTATGTTTCTAGGATTTATTCATTTCTTCTGTCATCTAACCTGTTGGTATACAATTGTTCATAGTAGTCTCTTATGAACTTTGTATTTTTGTAGTATCAGTTGTAATGTCTCCTCTTTTGTTTATAATTGTATTTCATTCCTCTTTTTTCTTGGTGAGTCTAACTAAAGGTGTGTCTATTTTGTTTACCTTTTCAAAATACAGCTTACAGTTTCATTGGTCTTTTATATTGCCATTTTAGTCTCAATTTCATTTATTTCTGCTCTTACCTTTGTTATTTCTGTCCTTCTGCTAATTTGGGGCTTAGCTTGTTCTTCTTTTCCAAATTCTTTGAGGTATCAGGTTAAGTTGTTTATTTGAGATTTTTCTTTCCTAATAGAGACGTTTATTCCTGTAAACTTCCTTTTTAGATTTTGGGCACAGGGAGATGAAGATGGAATAGGAGGACTGTAGACTCACCTTGTCCCACAAACACAACTAGATAAGTATCCAAATACCCCAGAAATAGACCTGAAGACTGACATTACAAACTTCACAACTAAAAGGAGAGAAGAGGCCACCTTAAAGAAGGTAGGAAGGGGGTGCCTGGGTGGCGCAGTCGGTTAAGCGTCCGACTTCAGCCAGGTCACGATCTCGCGGTCCGTGAGTTCGAGTCCCGCTTCGGGCTCTGGGCTGATGGCTCAGAGCCTGGAGCCTGTTTCCGATTCTGTGTCTCCCTCTCTCTCTGCCCCTCCCCCGTTCATGCTCTGTCTCTCTCTGTCCCAAAAATAAAAAAAACGTTGAAAAAAAAATTAAAAAAAAAATAAAGAAAGAAGGTAGGAAGTATAGAGATGTCTTTTGGGGGGAAAATGGATTATGGGTTTTGCAGAGGGGAAGGTGCCCTGGTTGTGGAGAAAGGTGAGAGAGAGAAGCACACCAGGATTTACATAAGGAAAACACCTCCCCAAAGCCATTGGTTTGTAAAACAAGAAGAGCTGAATTTCGTGAGTTCTTGCAACCAGTGGGGCTTAAAGATTGGAGTTTTAAAGGTCAGCAGGTTGGCTGGGGTACTGCCCTTCTTCTGCAAAGAAGGCAGGCAGGCAAACAGCCCAGGGGCAGTGTGGAAACAGTGATCTGAGGAATGGAAACAGTGATCTGAGGGGGCACACAGGGGGGAGATAATTCCCTCTTCTTAGAATGCATCCCTGAGAGGCAGCATTTATGAAGCCATCTCTCCAAGAACAAGTGAGATGGCCACTGTCACTTCCTTCCCTTACCCCTCAGCATAGACACAGAGCCAGCCCTGGGAAACTGCCCAACACAGACACTGGGTGCCTAACTTGCTTACATGAACCCCCATCCTCATGTGTTCTGGCTGGACTGCCCTTCTCAGTCACGTTTGCCTCAGTCCCAGCAGAGAACATCTCTCCAAGAAGAGTAGCACAAACCCCTGCCTACATCATGTCCCCAACCAGAGAATTCTTCAGGGCCTCAGTTTTGGTGGAGGTGGTCTCATTTCACAAACAGACCAGGGCACACCTGGTTAAAACTCACTACATTCAGGAGAGGAACCAAACACTGTTGACTGAAGGCAATAACAACCTCTGCAGATGACTGACCTGAAGGATAGTGCAGCCAAAACATAACAGCAAAGCACACACAACACACACAGAAATACTTCTTGAAACACCAAGCCCTGGGCACTGCCTGACCTCTTCTTCATAGAGCCATCACTTTCAGGAGCAGGAGACATCACTGGCTTTTCTAAGATAGAGAATAAGGCAGAGACTTAGACAAAATGCAAAGGTGGAGGAATTTATCCCAAATGAAAGAAGAAGATAAGGCCATGAATAGAGATCTAAGTGAAAGAGATATAAGTAACATGCTGATGCAGAATTTAAAGCAACAATCTAAATAAATAAATAAATAATAAAGCAAGCAAGCAACAATCATAAGGATATTCCTTGGGCTTAAGAGAAAAAAAATAGAGTACATCAGTGAGAACCTTACCTCAGAGATTAAAAAGTTTAAAAAGAATCAATCAGGGGCCCCTGGGTGGCTCAGTCAGTTAAACTTCTGACTTTTGGTTTTGGCTCAGGCCATGATCTCACAGTTTGTAAGTTCAAGCCCCACATTGGGCTCTCTGCTGATAGTGCTAAGCCTGCTTGAGATTACCTCTCTCCTCTCTTCATGCCCTTCCCCTGCTCACTCTATCTGTCTCCCTCTCAAAAATAAATACATAACCTTAAAAATATTTTTTAAGTCAATCAATAAAAAATGAAGAATGCAATAAATAAGATTAGAAACACACTTGATGCAATGAGTATCAGGCTGGAATAAGCAAAAGAATGAATCAGTGACCTACAAGACAAAATAATGGAAAGTAGTGAAGCTGAACAAAAGAGAGAAAGAATTATACAACATGAGAATAGACTTAAGGAACTCAGTGACTCCGTCAAACATAATAACATTCACATTATAGGAGTCAGAAGAAGAGAGAGAAAAGGCTGCAGAAAATTTAGTTGCAGAAATAATAGCAGAAAATTTCCCTAATCTGGGGATGGAAACAGACATTCAGATCCATAAGGCACATAAAACTCCCATTAAAAGCAACAAATGTAGGCCAACACCAAGATATATTGCAACTAAATTTGCAAAATATAGTGATAAAGGAAAAAAATCTTAAAAGCAACAAACAAAAGGAGTCCTTAACTTTCAAGGAAAAACCCATAAGGCTATCTGGAGATTTCTCAACAAAAACTTTGCAAACCAGAAGGAAGTGGCATGATATTTTCAAAGTGCTTAATGGGAAAAATTTGCAGCCAAGAATACTCTATCCAACAAGGCTACCATTCAGTATAAAAGAAAAAACAAAAGAATTTCCCAAACAAAAACTAAAGGAGTTTGTGACTACTAAACCAGCTCATAAAGGAATAGTAAAGGGGTCTCTCAATGGAAAGGACAGACCAAATGTGACAAAGACAAGGAAGAATCAGAGAAAATCTCCAAAACAATGGCAAAACAAATAATAAAATGACAATAAATCATATCTATTGATAATTACTTTGAATATAAATAAACTAGCCCCAACTTGGAAACACCCAAATATATACATCAATTAATAACAAACACAAAGAAACTCATTGATAATAATACCATAATAGTAGGGGACTTCAACACCCCACTTAAAACAATGGAAAGATTATCTAAGCAGAAAATCAACAAGGAAACAAGGGTTTTGAAAGCCACACTGGACCAGATGGACTTAATATATTCTAAACATTTCATCCTAAAGCAACAGAACACACATTCTTCTCAACTGCACATGAAACATTACCAGAACAGATCAAATACAAACAAAAAATGAATAATCCAATTAAAAAGTGTACAGAAGATATGAATAGACATTTTTTCAAAGAGGATATGTAGATGATCAACAGAAATATGAAAAGATGGTCAACACTTGTCATCAGGGAAATGCAAATCAGAACGACAAGGAAATATCACCTCATATCTGTCAGAATGGCTAAAACCAACAACACATGAAACAACAGGTGTTGGTGAGGATGTGGAGAAAGGGAAATCCTGGTACACTGTTAGTGGGAATGTTAATTGATGCAACCACTCTGAACAACACCATGGAGTTTCCTCAAAAACTTAAAAATAGAACTACCCTATGATCCAGCAATTACACTAGTAGCTATTTATCCAAAAAATACAAAAATTCTAACAAGGGGATATATGCACCCCTATGTTTATAGCAGCATTATCTACAATAGCCAAATAATGGAAACAATCCAAATGTCCATTGGTTGCTGAATGGATAAAAAAGAAAAGATGTGTGTGTGTGTGTAATATTTCACTGTGTGTGTGTATATATATATATATATATATATATATATAGTAATATTACTCAGCCATAAAAAAGAATGATATCTTGCCATTTGCTGTGACATGCATAGAGCTAGAGAATATAATGCTAAGTGAAATAAGTCAGTCAGAGAAAGACAAATACCATATGATTTCACTCTTATGTGGAATTTAAGAAACAAAACAAATGGGCAAAAGGGAAAAGAGAGAGTGAGGCAAATCAAGAAACAGACTCTTAACTATAGAGAACAAACTGATGTTTACCAGAGGAGAGGTGGGGGGATGGGTGAAATACGTGATGGAGATTAAGGGGCACAGTTGTTGTGATGAACACTGGGTGCTGTATGGAAGTGTTGAATCACTCTATTGTACACATTAAACTATTATTAAACTGTTGTTAACTAACTGGAATCTAAATAAAAACTTAAGAGGAGGGGGCCAAGATGGTGGAACAGCATGGAAGATTTTTTTGCACCTCTCATCCCTGAAATGCAGCCAGATCAACACTAAACCATCTTGTAACCTAGGAAATTGATTTTAGGATTAACACAACAATCTGCACGACTTGAACCACAGAACTTAGCAGTTACATGGCACGGAGAGGTGAACTGGGGGAGAGAGAAGTCGTGGAGGGCCAAGAGCTATTTTTGCTTGTGGAGAAAGGATGGAGATAGTGGGAGGATATGGGTAAAGCATCCCTCCCCTGAAAGCAGCTGGAGAGAGAGAGGAAGAATGGAAACAGCTGCAGGGGACTGAACAAAAAAGGGATAAAGGAAAGAAGACAAAGGAAAAGATTTAAATTCCATTAAGATGCTATAAACAGAGAAGTGAGGAGTCTGAAACTCTGCAGCTTGATACCTGGAAGTGCTCTGGTGAGAAGGGCAAATCCCCAGGAGCAAGGAGCAAGGTCTGAGGGGTCCTGGGGCCACCAGGGAGAGACAGTTCCCCTGCTGGGAGGACACTTGGTAGAGACTTATGCAGCCTCCCCAAAGGCAAAGGTCCCAGCAGACCCCAGATATCAACCACATTTGCTGGTGTTGGAACAAGACATTAAGGGTTCATTGAAGCCTGGCACCAGATGTGTGTTGTGATTTTCCATAGTCCCTGAAACGCTGCTGCTACACGATTATGTGAACTTTTTCTGGGGCAGGCTGACACCCCGCCACAATCTCTGGGCATTGGCAGCAGCACAGTCGCATGAACATTCCAGGGGGTGGGCTGGCACCTGGCCACTGCTTGAGATCCTCCCCCAAAGGGTTTTAGCTGGTCAAAGCTACAGTCCCTCAGAAGTGAGGGGTTGGGAAACACAGTCCCATCTGAAATAAAAATCAGGAGGGAAGTGCCACCTGGCAGCCTGATGGCTTGGTCACAGTGTAGAAGCAGGAAGGAGACAGAAGCTAGAGACAAAGGAGGGATTTTTGATTGCTGGTGAGAGCAGAGTGTTGATACTAAAGACTGGGTAGCTGGGTGATGCCATTTTCACCCCTCCGGCACATGCCCATACACACCTACATATGCCACAATAATCCACCCCAGAAAGCTAAGCAGCACCATCTAGTGGAGAATGAGTCATTACACCAAGCCATGCCCAACTGGGCCAACCGTGCTCTTAAGGAACACCACAAGTATCTCTGCCTGCTTAGGTTATGGACTATATAGTTTGACTTCTATGGGAAACTGGATGTAATTTCAATTGTATTTCACTTTGTTTGCCTGTCCATCTAATCTATTTTTTCCCTTTCTTATTCCTAACTAAAAAAAGAGAAAAAAATTATTTTTATTTTCCATTTTATTAAAAAGATTTTTCTTTATTTTTTCAACTATATGTTTTACTTTTTGTAAATTTTTTACATTCTATTTTACTTTTTCATTTCATTTTATTCCATTTTATTGTATTTATTTTTTCAAATTTTCAAACATTTTCCTTTTTTTTTCCTTTTCTTTCCCTTTTTCCTCTATTCTATCAAGCTTCCTTCAACAACCAGACTAAAACACACCTAGGATCTAGCACCTTTTATTTGATTTTTTGTGTTGTTTTTAATTTTTTAATTTTTTTTACTTTATTAATTCCTTTTCTTCCTTCAAAATGATGAAACAAAGGAATTCACCCAAAAGAAAGAACAGGAAGAAGTGACAGCCAAGGACTTAATCAATAACAGATACAAGCAATATGTCTGAACCAGAATTTAGAATCACAATAATAAGAATACTAGCTGGTGTTGAAAATAGCATAGAATCCCTTTCTGCAGAGATAAAAGAAGTATAAGCTGGTCAGGACAAAATTAAAAATGCTATAACTGAGCTGCAATCTTGAGTGGATGCCATGGTGGCAAGGATGGATGAAGCAGAGCAGTGAATCAGCAATATAGAGGACAAACTTATGGAGAATAATGAAGCAGAAAAAAAGGAGAATAAGGCAAAAGAGCACAACATGAGAATTAAAGAACTCAGTGACTCATTATAAAGGAATAACATCAGAATCATAGGGGTCTCAGAAGATGAAGAGAGAGAAAAAGGGGTAGCAGGTGTATGTGAGCAAACCACAGTGGAAAACTTTCCTAACCTGAGGAAAGACACAGACCTCAAAATCCAGAAAGCACTGAGAACTCCCATTAGATTCAACAAAAACCAATGATCAACATGGCTAATCATAGTCAAACTCACAAAATACTTAGGCAAAGAAAGAATCGTGAAAGTAGCAAGGGGGGAAAGGTCCTTAACAAACAAGGGAAGACAGATCAGGTTCGCAGTAGACCTATCCATAGAAACTTGGCAGGCCAGAAAGGAGTGTCAGGATATATTCAATGTGCTAAATCAGAAAAATATGCAGCCAAGAATTCTTTATCCAGCAAGGCTGTCATTCAGAACAGAGGAAAGATAAAAAGTTTCCCAGGCAAACAAAAACTAAAGGAGTTCATGCCACTAAAGCAGCCCTGCAAGAAATTTTAAAGGGGAATTTCTGAGGAGAGAAAAGACAGGGAAAAAAAGACCAAAAGCAGCAAAGACTAGAAAGGACCAGAGAACACCACCAGAAACTCCAACTCTACAGGAAACATGATGGCAATAAATTCATATCTCTTAGTACTGACTCTAAATGTCCATGGACTAAGTGCTTCAATCAAAAGACATAGGATAACAGAATGGATAAGAAAACAAGATCCATCTATATGATGTTTACAAGAGACCCACTTTAGACCTAAAGACACCTTCAGATTGAAATTAAGGGGATGAAGAATCATCTATCATGCTAATGTCATGAAAAGAAAGCCAGAGTAGCCATAGTTATATCAGACACTCTAGATTTTAAAATAAAAGAGATGAAGAAGGACATTATATCATAATTAAGGGGTCTATCCACCAAGAAGATCTAACAGTTGTGAACATTTATGCTCCTAATGTGGAAGAATTCCAAATATATAAATCAATTAATCACAAACATAAAGAAACTCATTGATAATAATACCATAATAGGAGAGGACTTCAACACTCCACTTACAACAATGGACAGATGATCAAAACAAAAAATCAAGATGGAAACAATGGCTTTGAATGACACACTGGACTGGATGGACTTAACAGATGTATTCAGAACATTTCATCCTAAAGCAGAAGACTACCCCTTCTTCTCGAGTGTACATGGAACATTCTCCAGAATAGATCAGATATTGGGACACAAATCAGCCCTCAACAAGTACAAAAAGATCGAGATCATATAGTGCATATTTTCAGACCACAACACTATGAAATTCAAAATAAATCACAAGAAAAAAATTGGAAAGGTAACAAATACTTGGGGACTAAAGAACATCCTACCAAGAACTTAAAGACAAAATTAAAAAGTACATAGAAGCCAATGAAAATGATAACACCATAGCCCAAAACCTCTGGGATGCAGCAAAGGCAGACATAAGAGGGAAGTATATAGCAATCCAGGCCTTCCTAAAGAGGGAATAAAGGTCTCAGATACACAACCTAAACTTACACCTTAAAGAACTGGAAAAAGAACAGCAAATAAAACCCCAAACCAGCAGAAGACAGGAAATAACAAAGACTAGAGCAGAAATCAATGCTATCGAAACCAAAAAACCAGTAAAACAGAACAATGAAACCAGGAGCTGGTTCTTTGAAAGAATTAACAAAATGATAGACCCCTAGCCAGTTTGATCAAAAAGAAAAAGTAAAGGATCCAAATAAATAAAATCAAGAGTGAAGGAGGAGAGATCACAATCAACACAGCAGAAATACAAAAAAATAATAAGGTAATATTATGAGCAATTACATGCCAATAAAATGAGCAATCTGGAAGAAATAGACAAATTCCTAGAAACATATCAACTACCAAAACTAAACAAGAAGAAATATAAATTTTTATCAGACCCATAACCAGTAGAGAAATTGAATTAGTAATTAAAAATCTCCCAAAAAACAAGAGTCCAGGGCTGAATGGCTTTCCAGGAGAATTCTACTAAACATTTAAAGAACAGTGAACACCTATTCTTTTGAAGCTGTTCCAAAAAATAGAAATGGAAGGGCAACTTCCAAACTCATTCTATGAAGCCAGAATTATCTTGATTCCAAAACCAGACAAAGACCCCACTAAAAAGGAGAACTGCAGACCAATTTCCCTGATGAACATGGATGCAAAAATCCTCAACAAGTTACTAGCCAATCGGATCCAAAAATGCATTAAAAGAGTTATTCACCACAAGCAAGTGGTATTTATACCTGGGATGCAGGGCTGGTTTGATATCCACAAAAGAATCAGTATGACACATCACATCAATACAAGAAAGGACAAGAACCACATGATCCTCTCAATAAATGCACAGAAAGCAATTGACAAAATACAGCATCTTTTCTTGCTAAAAAACCTCAAGAAAGTAGGGATAGAAGGATCATCCCTCAAGATCATAAAAGCCATATATGAAAGATATACCATTAATTTCATTCTGAATGGGGAAAAACTGAGAGCTTTCCCTCTAAGGCCAGGAACATGACAGGGATGTCCACTCTCACCACTGTCATTCAACATAGTATTGGTAGACTCAGCCTCAGCAATCAGATAATGCAAAGGAATAAAAGGCATCCAAATCAGCAAAGAGGAAGTCAAAGTTTCACTCTTCACAGATGACATGGTACTCTGTATGGAAAACCCAAAAGATTCCACCAAAAAACTGCTAGAACTGATGCGTTAATTCAGCAAAGTTGCAGAATATAAAATCAATGCACAGAAATTGGTTGCATTCCTATACACCAATAACGAAGCAACAGAAAGAGAAATCAAGGACTCTATCCCATTTAAAATTGCACCAAAAAGCATTAAGATACCTAGGAATAAACCTAACCAAAGAGATGGAAATCTATACACTGAAAATTATAAAATAAATTGAAGACACACACACACAAAAAAAGGAAAAATATTCCATGTTCCTGGATTGGAAGAACAAATATTGTTAAAATGTCTGTACTACCCAAAGCAATCTACATATTCAATGCAATCCCTATCAAAATCACATCAACATTCTTCATGGAGTTAGAACAAACAATCCTAAAATTTGTATGGAACCAGAAAAGACCCCAAATAGCCAAAGCAAACCCTGAAAAAGAAAACCAAAGCTGGAGGCATCACAATCCTGGACTTCAAAATGTATTACACAGTTGTAATCATCAAGACAGTATGGTACTGGCACGAAAACGGACACTCAGATCAATGGAACGGAATAGAGAACTCACAAATGGACCCACAAATGTATGGCCAACTAATCTTTGATAAAGCAGGAAATAATATCCAGTAGAATAAAGACCGTCTCTTTAGCAAATGGTGCTGGGAAAACTGGACAGGGACATGCAGAAAAATGCACCTAGACCACTTTCTTATACCATACACAAAAATAAACTCAAAATGGATGAACGACCTAAATTAAGACAGGAAGCCATCAAAATCCTAGAGAAGAAAGCAGGCAAAAACTTTTTGAACTTGACCACAGCAAGTTCTTACTCAACATGTCTCTGGAGGCAAGGGAAACAAAAGCAAAAATGAACTATTTGGGACTTCATAAAAAAAAAAAAAAGCTTCTGCGCAGTGAAGGAAACAATCAGAAAAAATAAAAGGCAATGGACTGAATGGGAGAAGATATTTGCAAATGACATATCAGATAAAGGGCTCATATTCAAAATCTATAAAGAACTTATCAAACTCAACACCCAAATAAAAAATAATCCAGTGAAGAAATGGGCGAAAGACATGAATAGACACTTCTCCAAAGAACACATCCAGATGGCCAACTGACATATGAAAAAAATGCTCAACATAACTCATCATCAGGGAAATACAAATTAAAACCACAATGAGATATCACTTCACACCTGTCAGAATGGTTAACATTAACAACTCAGGCAATAACAGATGTTGGCGAGGATGCAGAGAAAGAGGATCGCTTTTGCACTGCTGGTGGGAATGCAAACTGGTGCAGCCACTCTAGAAAACAGTATGGAGGTTCTTCAAAAAACTAAAAATAGAACTACCCTCTGACCAAGGAATTGCACTACTAGGTATTTATCCAAGGGATACAAGTGTGCTGTTTTGAAGGGGCTCATGCACCCCAATGTTTATAGAAGCACTAATGACAACAAAGTATGGAAAGAGCCTAAATGTCCATCAATGGATGAATGGATAAAGGAGATGTGGCATATGTATATATATACACAATGGAGTATTACTCAGCAATCAAAAGAATGAAATCTTGGGGAGCCTGGGTGACTCAGTCGATTAAGCATCCGATTTCAGCTCAAGTCATGATCTCACAGTCCATGAGTTCGAGCCCCACATCAGGCTCTGTGCTGACAGCTCAGAGCCTGGATCCTGCTTCGGATTCTGTGTCTCCCTCGCTCCCTGCCCCTCCCCTGCTCATGATCTGTCTCTCTCTGTCTCAAAATTAATAAAAAAATTTTAAAGAATGAAATTTTGCCATTTGCAACTACATGCATGGAATTTAGTGGGTATTATGGTAAGCGAAATTAGTCAGAGAAAGACAAATATCAAATGACTTCACTCATATGTAAAATTAAGATAAAAAACAGATCAACATAAAGGAAGAGAAGCAAAAATAATATAAAAACAGGGAGGGGGACAAAACATAAGAGACTCTTAAATATAGAGAACAGAGGGTTGCTGGAGGGGTTGTGAGAGGGGGAATGGTCCAAGTGGGTAAGGGACATTAAATAAGACACTTGTTGGGATGAGGACTAGGTGTTATACATAGAGGATGAATCACTGGAATCTACTCCTGAAATTATTGTTGCACTATATGCTAACTAACTTGGATAGAAATTTAAAAAATTTTAAACATAAAAAATAAAAATAAATAAAAAATACAAACAAAAAAATGAACTTCCCTTTTGGAGTTGCTTTTGTGGCATGCTCTAAGTTTTGGTATGTGTGTTTTCTAATTTTTCTCAGCATAGTCTTTCATTTTCCCTTTGATTTCTTCTTTGACCATTGATTATTCAGCAGCATGTTTTTAATCTCAATATATTTGTTAATCTTTCAGTTTTCTTCCTGTAATTTATTTCTATTTTCAAACCATTGTTGTCAGAAAAGATGCTGGATATAGTTTCAATCTTTTTAAATTCATTAATTTTTTTTGTGGCCTAAAATGTGATTTATCTTGGAGAATGTTCCATGTGTACTTGGGAGCAATGTGTGTTGTGCTGGTGTTGAATAGAATGTTCTGTAAATGTCTGTTAAGTCCATCTGGTACAATGTGTTGTTTAATTCCAATGTTTTCTTCTTGATTTTCTGTCTAGATGGTCTATCCATTATTGAAAGTAGGGTATTAAAGTTCCCTATTACTAATGAAGTTCTCTACTATTGAACTGCTGTCTATTTCTCCTGCCAGTTTTGTTAGTATTTGTTTTATATATTTAGATGTTCCTTTGTTCCATGTATAAATATTTACAAATATTAGAAAACAGTGTGGAGGTTCCTCAAAAATTAAAAATAGAAATACCAGGGGCATTTGGGTGGCTTAGTTTGTTAAGCAACCAACTTCAGCTCAGGTCAGGATCTTATGGTTGGTGAGAACCCCACATCGGGTTCTGTGCTGACAGTGTGGAGCCTGGAGCCTGCTTCAGATTCTGTGTCTCCCTCTCTCTCTGCCTCTCCCCCACTTACTCTCTCTCTTCTTTCTCTCTCAAAAATAAATAAACATTAGAAAATAGAAATACCATATGATAAAATAATTCTACTATTGGGTATTTAACCAAAGAAAATGAAAATAAAACACTAACTCCAAAAGATGCATCCCTATGCTTATTGCAGCATTATTTACAATAGCCAAGATATGGAAGCAATATAAGTGTCTATAGACAAATGGATAAAGACGATGTGGTGTGTGTGTGTGTGTGTGTGTGTGTATGGCTGGAATATTTTACAGCCATAAAAATAATGAGATTGTGCCATTTGAGACAACACAGGTAGAGCTAGAGGATATTATGTTAACTGAGATAAGACTGACTGAGAAGACAGCTACTATTGATTTCGTATGTGGAATACAAACAAATAAATAACAAAGAGCAAAATCAGACCTATAAGTACTGAGCATAAACTTATGGTTGCCAGAAGGGAGGAATATAGGGGGTTGGGCAAAGTGGGTGAAGAAGAGTTGGAAATGCAGACTTTCAGTTATGGAATGAATACGTCACAGGATAAAGGGCACAGCATAAAGAATACAGTAAATGTTACTGTAATAGTGATGTGTGAGAATAGGTAGCTACACTTGTGGTGAGCACAGCATAATATATGAACTAGTAGAATCTCTATGTCATACAGCTAAAACTAATGTAACATTGTATGTCGACTATACTTTAAAAATTACAAATGTTTTATCCTTCTGAGTAATTGATCCCTTTATTCTTATATAATGACTTTCTTTGTCTCTTATTACAGTCTTTGGTTTAAAGTCTATTTTGTCTCCTGTAAAAATAGCTACTCCTGCTTTCATTTGGTTTCCATTTGAATAGAATATCTTTCTCCATCTCTTCATTTTCATTCTTTGTGTGTCCTTAGAGTAGAAGCAAATCTCTTGTTGACAGTATATAGTTGAGACTTGTTTTTTTATCCATTCACTCTCCAAGTTTTGACTGGAGAATTTAGTTGCTGTTCTCTTGTTGCATTTAAGGGTTTTTTTTTCTTTAATTTTTTGATAATTTAATTATAATGTATCTTAGTGTGGGTCTTTTTGGATTTATCTTGTTTGGAACCTTATCTGGATTTCTCTTTCTTTCTTCAAGGCAGAAAAGTTTTCAGCCATTACTTCTTTGAAAAGCTTTCTGCCCATATCTCTCTCTATTCTCCTTCTAGGATTCTATAATCTGTACTTTGGTCTATTTGTGGTGTCTCATAAGTCCTCTAGGCTGTCTTCACTTTTCTTTCTTTTTTTTTATTCTTCTTTTCGTTTTGCTCCTCTGATTGGATGAATTCCACTGCCTTGTCTTCAAGTTCATTGATCCTTTCTTCCACTTGATCTGGACTGCTGTTGAAACTCTACTGAGTTTTTCAGTTTAATTATTGCATTTTTCAGCTCTGTGATTTGTTTGGTACTTCTTAATATTTTCTGTGTCTTTGTTGAAATCCTCACTTTGTTCATGTGTTGTTCTCCTGAATTTGTTGAGTATCTTCATTATCATTACTTTTAACTCTATCAGGTAAATCGCTATATCCTTTTTGTAAGGTCTGTTTCTAGTTTTATCTTATTCTTTTGTTTAGAATGCATTCCTCTATTTCTTCATTCTCCTGGTTTCTCTGTGTTGGTTTCTGTGTATTAGATATAACGGCCAACTCTCCCAGTCTTGAAAAACTAGTTTCAGGTTAAGAAATGAACTTTGTCTATCAGCATAGCTTGAGGTCTTGGTTGTCTCCCAAACCTCTGTGATTGTCTGAGCTGCTTTCTTTGTCCTTGGAGCCTCCCAGTAGTTGAAGTTGTATCAAAGGGCAAGATCACAATCAGCACCTAGATGCAGGTAGATTAGAAGTCATGCCCTCAGCTCAGGATTAGAATGGGGAACACACCTAAACCAAGGAAATTAAATAATAAGATGGTCCCAGAACTAACTTATGATTCTACCACATGACAGTTTTAACTGAGCAGCTTCAGGGACATTACAGATGCCTAGGGAAAGGGCAAGCATGTCTCTAAAATAAACTTTACATTCTGTAGTCTTATGATGTCTCCACTTCCCAGGACTTAGTAAAAGGGCAGGAGACAAAAGTATTTTTACAACATGTTTCTTTCTGTTATCTCTAAATAAAGGTCCCATTAACTGAAAACAAGCTTATGGGTTTAACCTCCCAGTTAGCCAAACAGTAATGCCACACAGGAGGGAAACAGTTAGGCTGCATGAGATTGTCCAGCAAACAACCCACAACTTCCAGAGGGGAAAATGCTTCAATAGCAGGATTCAGGGGAACTTTAGTCACAGGCTCCTTCAGCAGAGGGCCCAGGGCACTTGACACATGTGGGCTAAAACAGCTTTGAAATATCTTCTTTGTGCAAAAAATAGTAAAAGGAAAGGAAAATATACATGTGTAGATCATTTGTAATACAAATTAGCTAGCAATAATATGAATGGACCTTGAGGGAATGAAATAAGTTAGACTGAAAAAAGACAAATACTGAATGATAGCACTAATATGTAGAATCTAAAACAAACAAACAAACAAAATAAAACTTGTAGAAAAAGGGATCAGATTTGTGGTTACCAGAGGCCAGGGGAGGGAGAATTGGATAAAGGTGGTCAGAAGGTACAAACTTCCAGTCATAAGATAAATATGGTGACAGTGATAGCTATAATTCTGGTCAGCGTAGAATAATGTATAAACTTGTTGAATCACTACGTTATACACCTGAAACTGTTACATTGTATATCAACTATACTCAAAAAATAAATAAGTAGTGGGGATGTAATGTACAACATGATAACTATAGTTAACACTGCTGTATGGTATATTTGAAAGTTGTTAAGAGAATAGATCTTAAGAGTTCTCATCACAAGGAAAAACTTTTCTTTTTTCCTTTTTGTTTGCATCTGTATGAGATGGTGAATGTTAACTAAACTTATGTAATCATTTCAAAATATATATAAGTCAAATCATTAAAACTATACAGTGCTTATGTCAATTATATCCCAATAAAGTAAAAAAACTAAACATTTCACAAAATACAGCATCTTTTCTTGATTAAAAAAAAACCAAGAAAGTAGGGATAGAAGGAACATACCTCAATATCATAAAGGTCATATATGAAAGACCCACAGCTAATATTATCCTCAATGGGGAAAAACTGAGAGCTTTCCCCTTAAGTTCAGGAACATTACAGGTATGTCCACTCTCACCATTGTTGTTCAACATAGTACTGGAAGTTCTAGCTCAGCAGTCAGAGGACAAAAAGAAATAAAAACATCCAAATCGACAAGGAAAAAGCCAAACTTTCACTCTTCATAGACGACTACACATGGAAAGCCCAAAAGATTCCGCCAAAAAAACTGCTAGAATTCAGCAAAGTTGCAGGATATAAAACCAACATACAGAAACTGGTTGCATTTCTATACACCAATGAAGAACAGAAAGAAATATCAAGGAATTGGCCCCATTTACAATTCCAATAAAAACCATAAGATACCTTGGAATAAACCTAACCAAAGTAGTACAAGATCTGTACACTGAAAACTATAGAAAGCTTATGAAATTAACTGAAGACACAAAAAAGTGGAAAAATATTCCATGCTCCTGGATTGGAAGGACAAATACTGTTAAAATGTCCCAAAACAATCTACACATCCAATGCAATCTCTATCGAAATAACACCAGCATTGTTCACAGAGCTAAAGAAACAATTCTAAAATTTGTATAGAACCAGAAAAGACCCTGAATAGCCAAAGTAATGTTGAAAAAGAAAATCAAAGCTGGAGACATCACAATTCTGGACCTCAAGCTGTATTAAAAAGCTGTTAATCATCAGCACAGTATGGTACTGGCACAAAAACAGATGCATAGATCAGTGGAACAGAATAGAGAACCCAGCAATGGACCCACAAATGAATGGCCAACTAATCTAAATCTCTTCAACAAATGATGCTGAGAAAACTGGACAACAACAAGCAGAAGAATGAAACCGGACCACTTTCTTACAACATATACAAAAATGAATTAAAAATGGATAAAAGGCCTAAATATGGGAAGAGAAACCATCAAAATCCTAGAAGAGAAAACAGCAACCTCTTTGACCTTGGCTGCAGCAACTTCTTACTAGACATCTCAGAAGGCAAGGGAAACAAAAGCAAAAATGAATTATTGGAAACTCATCAAGATAAAAAGCTTCTGCCCAGTGAAGGAAACAATCAACAAAACTAAAAGTCAACCAATTAAATGAAAGAAGATATTTGCAAATGACATATCAGATAAAGGGTTAGTATCCAAATCTATAAAGAACTTATCAAACTCAACACCCAAAAAACAAATAATCCAGTGAAGAAAAGGGCAGAAGACATGAATAGACACTTCTCCAAAGAAGACATCCAGACATGTGAAGAAATGCTCAACATCACTCATCATCAGGGAAATACAAATCAAAACCATGATGAGATACCACCTCACACCTGTCAGAATGGCTAAAATTAACAACTCGGGAAACAACAGATGTTGACGAGGATGCAGAGAAAGGGGAACACTATTGCACTGCTGGGGGGAATGCAAACTGGTGCAGTCACTCTGGAAATCAGTATGGAGGTTACTCAACAAATTAAAAATAGAACTACATTATGTCCCAGCAAATGCACTACTAAGATTTATCCAAAGGATACAAAAATGCTGTTTGAAGGGGCACATGCACTCCAGTGTTTATAGCAGCACTATCAACAATAACCAAGTTATGGAAACAGCCCAAATGTCCATTGACTGATGAATGGACAAAGAAGAGATGGTATATAAATGCAATGGAATATTATTTGGCAATCAGAAAGAATGAAATCTTGCCATTTGCAATAATGTGGGATGGAACTGGAATGCTAAGGTAAACAAGTCAGAGAAAGACAAATATATGATTTCACTCATATGTGGAACTTAAAACAAAACTGATGAAGATAGGGGAATGGAAGGAAAAATAAGATAAATACACAGAGCGGGGCAAACCATAAAAGATTCTTAAAGATAAAGAACAAACTGAGGGTTGCTGGGGGGGTGGTGGGGAATTGGGTCAGGGATGGGATAAATGGGTGATGTGCATTAAGGAGGGCACTTGGGATGAGCACTGAGTGTTATATGTAAGTGATGACTCATTAGGTTCTACTGTTGAAACCAATACAACACAGTATGTTAACTAACTTGAGTTTAAATAAATAATATTTTAAAAATATTTTTTAAAAAAGTCATGCCCTCACACAGCAGCTGGAAAAGTATGTAATTAGGACTTTCCAGGGTGAAACTGAGAGAGGGTATTTTCCTGCTCCTTCTGCAATTGGTAAAGTTTGGGGGAGGGGGGATCCTGTGCCCATTAAAAACTTTTTGTTTGTTTGCTAATCTTGTGGGACTCATGAATGCAAGTCCCATGACTAAGAGCCAGGAGATCTAGGGATCCATCCCTTGGGTGGCAACTGTAAAAGCTAGGATGCCAGATGTATTTACAATCACCTTTTAGAAAGATATTGACAATTTGTGGCGAGCTAAAGGAAAAAGGCAGTGGAGGTGTCCACAGGCTTCCCTGATCTCCAAGGAGGACCTCAGTCAGTCTCTAGATGCATGCTAAATTAGAAGCTTGACTCTTAGGCAGCAGCTTTAAAAAAAAACATGCAAATAGATCTCTTTCAAGGAAAGACTGGGAGATGGGTGTTTCTGTTTGCTTCCTTTACTCTGAGTCCTGGTAGTATACCCAGTAAGCAAGTGCTCCTTTGTTTGCTACAGTGCTGTGGGATTCATGAATGTAACACCCATAGGCGATTAGAGCCATGTATTACAGGGACCTGTCTCTTAGGTGGCAGCAACCAAAACTGGGATGTTAACATGTGTATTATAAGCTCCACCCAGGAAGATACCAATGATTTGGAATGAACTGGAGGGAAAAGGCTAAGGAAGCATCCCGATCCCTGGGGAAGATGGTGGTCATCCCCTAGATGTATGCTAAGTTAAACAGCAGCTCTTAATGAATGCAAATAGACTATTTTCAGGGAAAGAATTGAAGGTGGGCATTGTGTCTGTTGCTTTTGTACTGAGCCTTGAGGGAATAGCCATGGTGTGTACTGGAGAGCCTGTTAAGAACTTTCTTTGTTTGCTATAGTCTTGTGGGTCCTGTGGATACAAGCCCCATTGGCTTTCAGAGTTAGGTGTTTCAGGGACCCATCTCTTAGGTGGGAGTTTTAAAAGTTAGGGTGCTAGATGTTGGGTCCAAATCTTTCACTCCTCAGGAAGAAGCTAGGAGTTGGCAGTTCCCTTCCAATTGTACAGCACTGTTCCAGGGTTGGGGTTTACAGGAAGAATGTGTCTCAGCATTTCCTGTCTATTCAATGTGGGTATTTTCTAATTTGCCCAATTTGTAGGAGTCACTCAACTGGTTTTTGGATTTCTTTCAGAGGAAATTGCTTGGTGAATATGCATTCAGGGTATCCTTTGGAATAGGGAAGTTCAAGAGTCTCCTATATCACCATCTTGGACTAGAATCCAAAATGAGCTCTAGTTTCTATTACACAAGGAATTATTGATGTTTTGAAGTTTAAATATGGGGGAAAGAACATGTACGAGAATTGAGTAACCATAGGGAACTGTGACATGCCCTGTGAATTGATTCAACCAGCATCCATGCCAGCATCCTTCCAGCATACTTTTATGTATTTCAGAAGCTAGAAAAGTAGGGTTTTATGCAGTTTCTCAATTCTCTTGCATCTAAAGTTCTATAATAATTTAAGCCCCACTATTTAGAAACATAAATGTAAGATTTAGAAGGTATGTTTCTAATATTTCTGCTGACAAGCACCATAATGGAAGCATCTGGTTTCTCTGTGAATGAGGTGTCTATTTATTGGCTTCATGGGATACTCAAAAGTACTGCCCAGAGTAACTATTTTGTTGGTGTGGATTGCATAAGGCTCAGCATGGTTTTGGAGCCAGCTGCTTTCTACTCATGGAAGTTTCCTGATTTTGCCAACTACCTGCCAGCATAGCTTTCCTGATCATGGCAGATGGTATGGCTTTGGAGCCTCTGCTGTGGACACCATTTCCCAATGTGGTTGATGTCAGCTGAATTAGAGGAGAGGGAATAGCTTCTTTAGTTCTGCAGGGTGGTTGTGGGCAGTGCTCTTAAAAGACCAATATGAAAAATGTTTCTTCAATCTTACCAACAAGCATCCTGTAATAAATCCCTTTCTGTTTAACTAACTAGATTGAACTCTATTGCCTGCATGCAAACCTGGGCAATACACCCTCTTTTCTATTCCTTTCCCTATGTATCCTTTTTTCCCCCCTAAACCAAGTCGCTGCACATGGATCTAGAATACATAATTCATTCTTTTTGGCCAAACCACAGGCTTTCCCTTTTTTAAAATGCAACTTGAGATTTACCCTCCATGAAGCCATTTTAGATGGGTTCAAAAACACATCCCATTTCCTCTGAAACTGTAACTTAGACACTTAGTAATGGTTCTTTGGGGATTCTAAGAGCATTAATCAGTTTCAGAAACAGAGTCAGAGTACTTCCCCTAGGAAGCATTTTTCACATAAAGTAAAAAGTACTTTGACCTAGCAAGGCAGATGAGGACTTAAGAGAAACGCTATAGTTTAAGCTAGGATGGTAAAAGATGTGAAAACTTACTCCTCTAGTTGTTCAAGTTATTTCTCTTCCACTTTCCTTATCTCTCCCCTTCCCACAACACCTGGCAGCTGGCAGCAAAACTAGATGGCAGTTGATCATACCAATGACAATATTCTTTCCAAAAACAGTCCAAATCTGTCAGCAAAACAACTCTACCTTTCAGAAGGCCCTGGAACCTAGATTCATCCTCCACTGTGCCTGAATCTTCTCAAATCACAAGTGTTGAAGTGCTGAATGGAAGCAGGAAGCTCTCTGGTGGGCACACACCACCTCCTGGGGATGGGTCTTGTCACTGCTTCCTGCTTTCCCACGAGGTCTCTGTTCCACTTCTCAGCTGTAGACTTTTCACTTGACCCAGAGAAGTAGCAGAGAAAGACACAGAAACAAATTCACTATAAGTTTTAAAGAGAAACACCAAAGGGAAATTAAATGAAAAGAGGTCATTTCAACTAATATAATGCGTGATGGCTCAAATATGTGAGAAACCATTAGAAAATGCATAAATTGTATTTCTCATTAACTGTCATTCCTGAAGTCACAGCTTTATTTATTTATTTTTTTAACCTCTAAGTGCCTCATTTGAAGTAGTGTCATGAATTTCCAATTAACCATATTATCAGACTTTGGCAACAGTGCCAATTTCAAAAATCAAAAAATGGTAACAATTGGCAATTAACAATGTCATTTACATTTTGATATATTTTAAAAAACTAAATAAAAATGCAAAAAAACTGATTAGTCAATCCTATGTGATTATGTGTCATTTCGAAAATTCAATATTCTTTGAATAATAAAATAAACACTTTCTCTAGCAACTGAAAAGACAAAAGTGTGCAGTGTCACTGAATCAACACTTAGGATTTAGAACTAAAACATAAGTCAAAGAGATTCCTTAATTGGAAAGTTGGCTTCCTTGGTAAGGACATTAACCTGTTCCTATTTTAATTATTCTTTCCTTTAAAAATGGATTATGTTACATGCCTTTTTGTTTACACATGTATAAAATGCTTGTCTTACCAGAAATCAATCAGATATTAAAAGAATTTAAACATATCCTGGCCATAAGTTTCATTTGGGGACATTCTAAATATTTTTATTATTTGCCACCTGTCATGTTATTAACATTGAAGAATAGAAGGGTTCTGGGGCACCTTTGTTTGTGAATTCCCAAGTCCTCAACTACATGGAAAAGTTAATAAGCCTTAAAAAGTTGGAACATCACAAGAATTGACCATCTGAGGTATCTATAACTTCATCTTTAAAAAAATTTTTAGTTCCTGAAAACTCTTTAAAAGATATGCATAATGTCATATGGGATCAGGTGGCTGTGCTCTTGATTATGTTTACTTAAAGGCAAAGGATCCAGGTACATTTCTTTTTGTATCCTCTTTTTAAAAAACTGTAGTCTTCTTTATTAAAAATAAAATTTGGTAACAAACACAAGCATATATTACTATAAGTGTCTTAACTGCTTCCAAAAATGTGTGAGCACATACATGTTTGAAATCTTTTCATCATTTTCAGAGACAAACTTTTAATTTCCTGCTCTGAAACAGGTGGAATATCATTTTAAGCAGAAGTCTGCTTTGATGGGTGTTCAAGTTTGGTGTGGCTGTTAGGTGCTAGAGACCACTTGGGACATGGGTTTCTCTCTCACCACACAGGAGATCAGACACAGCAGCTCCATGCATGGTAACCACTTGTTTCTCAAACAGATGATAAACCAGAGGACAGTAGTTCACATTTTCCATAGTCTCTGTAACTGTTTCTGGTGCCTGTATTATCTTTACACATAGGGATTCCAGGAATTAACTATAAGAGCTAGTATGTGCAAGGCATATTCTATGTGCCAGGCATGCATTATCACATGGAATTTTCACACCTTTGTTTGCTGCCTGAGCATATAGAGGCTTAAAGATAAGAGTTAATGTATCCAAGCTAAAAGAACCCAAGAACCAACCCAGGTCTGTCTGGATTGCATTTATCAGAACCTTGTGCTTAGCCATCATATTGTTACTTTTTAATAATCACCTTTACTTAATTAATCAGCCACATTATTCTCCCGTTAGACCTATATGCAATCAGCATTTGGAAAATGTAAAATAAGAATGTCTACAAAACCCAATAATACCAACATGCTAAAAGTTTTTTAACATTCAGTTTATACTCAAGACTTCTGTCTCTAAAAAGATCTACAATTAACTTATAAATTAAGACTGTATATCAACTTAACTAATAATCAAATATTTTAACATTTATTTCAGGTTAGATTAAGTCTAAATGTATCATGAAATATTCAAGCTTCCCTTGCAAATGAAAAAAAAATTGAGCTACTTAATTTTATACTTGAAATATTTAAGCATATGCCATATAATAAAAAATCTCCCAGGCCAAGACAACGTTGCCAGGAAAATCAGGCTTTCCTTTCTCCACAAGTATTTACTTTTAAAAAACTCACTAAACTCCAAAGAAAAAAAATTGGTTTAAAAGAGTGGAAGAATGGATGAGTTCACATTTTTATGTAACTGACATTGCACAGAGGTTTCAAACATCAGTAAGAAAACTGTATGAGATCATCTCTATTGCTTCCCATTTTTTCTAGCTTTTTACTGAAACATCGTTTAAATATACACACAAATGTAGACAGAATATTGTAATAACCCTTTCCGTACCCTTTGGCCAATTCAATAATTATCAATACATATGTATATATACCCATACCTAATACTCTAATTACTTTGAAGCATATTTGCTTCAAGATATATCAACTCATTTAAAAATATTTCCATAGGTATTTCAAAATATAATTACTGTTTTGGGGGAAAATACATTACACTATAATTATCACACATTAAAAAAGGATAACAGTAATCTTCTATGTCCTCGAATATCCAGTCAGGTTTCATTCACATTTCTATAACAATTTCATGATTTTTTGATTGTGTATTCAAATCAGGTCCAAAGTCCATGCATTGTATTTGACTGATATATCTTTCAGGCCCTTTTTAATCTATACTTTTCCTCTCTTTTTCCCTGATATATTTGTTGAAGAAACCAGGTCATCTATCTAATAGCATTTCAACATTTCCCATGTTCTGAATTGGCTGACTGCATATTAGTGGTGTCATTTACATGTCCCCTGTACTTCTTGTAAATTGTCAATTAGATCTAGATCCTTGAGATTTAGTGATGCCTCTTTTGAGATCGTTCTGCTTTGTGATTTTCCCTTCCCCTCAAAAAGAACAAATGTATAGCATGACTTCAATATTATGCAGTTCATAACTATTGTAGATGAGGCCTTTTTCTGTGGAATTCTTTGATGGGGAGGATACATAAGGTCTCACAAGATCTAATGGAAAAAACACAAACTGTGGAGCCCAACAGACCTTAGTGGAAGACCCATCACCTACATGTTATGTGATCTTGAGCAAGTCATTTAAACTTCAGCTATTTTGTGTGTAAAATAGGGGCAATAATGACTTTCTTAAAAGTCTGTTATAAATATTAGAGAGAGCAACACATATAGAGCATCAAGCACATCATAAGTTTTTTATAATAGTTACTACCCTAATAGTCTAGAGGTCTTGAGGATGGCTCTGCTGTCTGCCTGGAATGTTCTTTCCCACTATGTCCCCTACTCCAATATTGCTTTTAAACACTCCAATAAGCCATTACCTATCCAGGAGGTGCTTTAAAACCCCCAAGTCTGAACTATCGGCAGCTCCTTTACATCCCTATGTCTTTCATGTTATCAGCATGTATCAAACCACTTTTAGTTTGCTCATTTTGCTTCCTCACTAAAATGTGGGCTACTATAGATAATACCTCTGTCTTTTTTATTTAAATGTTGTTTTAATTATAAAATATTTCGTATGTTAAAATACATAAAAGTATATATAATTGACACTTATAAACCCTCTACTAAAATTGAGTGAAGGGTTAATGTTTTATCTAATTGACTTCATCTGTCTCTCTTTAAAAAATAATGATGATATTACTCACCCAGATAAGACCTCCCCCATCTACTTCTTCTATTCTTTCCTTCCCATAGGAAATGCCCTTTTTAAAGCATATTTTATACTTTTATTTCATATGTATAAGATACACTATCACATACATTGGGTCTCTAAGGTTTATATAAGTAGCATCAGGGTATATGTATTACTTTGTTGCTTGCTTTTTGTTTTATGATTATTGTGCTTTTGAGGTTTATCCATGGTATAATATGTACCATTTTCATTAATTTTAATTATTATATAGTATTCCATTGTATGAATAAATTAATATGTAACCATTTTCTTCCTGATGGTTGGATTAATTCCACCTTTTTGTTACTATAAACAACCAGAAACATTTGTCCTTGTGCTTACATGTTAGTGTTCTTGGAGTGGGGGAGGAGGGGTAGGTAAGATGAGAGTCTTGTTTCCATGTCCTAAATCCTAATATAGTGCCTGAAATATTAAGTGCTCAAACAGTGTTTATTGAAGAGAGGAATGAAAATATGACATTTTTCATTCATTCATGAATGAAATGCTGATGGGCATAAAACTAAAATATCACTAGGACCCAGTTATTGAAGATATGAAATTATCCAGGAGGCTTTATAAATGTGAATGAGCTGTTATTTCTTGACTTAAGCCACAGAAATTCTGGTTGAAGTGAATTACAGGGGAAATGAAAACATAATGCCAGAAAAAATCAATCATTTCCCAGGTTGACTTTAGCTATGAATTCAGTTCAGTTTTGAGGACAGAGCTTCAATTTTTACCATGGACAAAACTGAAAGGCCAAGTCAACCATAGGGCTCTGATATATGGCACCACAAGTGGCAAAAGGATCTAATACCCCTTATCACAATGAGGCTTTATTCACTTTCATGGGAATATTCAAAAACTGGGTCAGAGTATAAATAGATACACTTTGTCCCTAACAGACTACTTGGGGCATATTATGCAACATACTAAAAGCCAACATTAAGACCACTTTAAGCAGTTCAGCTTAAAGAACTTGATAATGGATGCTGTCTGAGAAGGAGAAAACCCACTATTCAGCTTCTGATACTACTTTAGAAACTAAATTAGAAAACTTCCTAACTGTGATTTTCAAAAAATCCTCAGCTATAAACCTCCCACATGCAAAAGCAATGTCAAGGATCCATCCATCAAAACCATACAACCACCTATTTTTTTCTTAACCACATCATTGGCAAAAGAGATTCAATTACCTCTGGACCAATTAGATCCACTTCCTGGATCTGAGGATGGAATTAGCTTTCCCTGAGGCAGAGGTTGCACACAGGAAGGTGTGCAACAGGAAGGTGCTCAACAGAAAGGTGAATAAATTTAAAGTACAGTTAAGAGGAAAGAAGCAGGGAATAGATCCTGAGTAGACAACCAACAGTGTCAACAACAGCCCACCTCTTTAACATCCCAATGTCCATCCACATTCCTCTTATCACGCAAGACATTCATGCCTACATGAAATATATTCACTGCAACTCCAAATCTATGATCTTGGGGTGCCTGGGTGGCTCAGTCAGTTGAGCACCAACTTCAGCTCAGGTCACGATCTCACAGTCCATGAGTTCAAGCCCCGCTTTGGGTTCTGTGCTGACAGCTCAGAGCCTGGAGCCTGCTTCAGATTCTGTGTCTCCCTCTCTCTCTGCCCCTCCCCCACTCATGTTCTCTCTCTCTCTCTCTCTCTCTCTCTCTCTCTCTGTCAAAAATCAAACAAACATAAAAAATTAAAAATATAATTAAAATCTGTGATCTCTGAGTAAGGTACAGTTTTTGCCTTCAAGCAGTTCCTCATGTTCAAGCAATACATGGAAGAAAAAACCCAAGAGAGTTTCAATTAAAACAAAATCTATCTGAATATAATATAGCTTGGAAACCCACTAGTCACTGGCTAATGCTAGGATGGTGTAGAAGGTTAGGGAACTCAGCTAGAAAGCTAGAGTAAAAATTTCCCCAGTCTTATGGTACTCTGAAGATAACATCCTGCTAAGAAGGAGCCTAAAACAAACAACAGGTTTCTACCTCAAGATATTTGTTAGATTTTGAAGCAGCATGTAGCAGCTGAAGTAAAGAACTAAGCTAAAACCTCCAGCACCAAAACATCTAAGATGGAAGAGATCAACAATTCAAAGCTAAGACACTTCACCAGAGCTAAACAGTTTTACATACACTGGAACCCAGCCCCACTTCACAATGATCCCTGCTCTAATTGAAGAAATCATCCCTTCACCCTTATGCTACTACAAGAAAGTGAAAATTCTGGTTTATCAAAGATATTATACAGAGCTACGATTGTTGTTTGTTTGTTTGTTTGTTTGTTTGTTTGTTTTACACAATGTCAGGCATACAACAACAGAGAGGCAGGAAGATGTGTCCAATAATCAAGAGGAAAAAAGCACACTAAATCAGACTGACAGAAAATCCAGATTTTGGAATTAGCAAAGAATGCATTAAAGAAAATAGAGGAAAAGATGGATAAAAATCAATGAAAAAATGGCTAATTCAACAGACAATACAAAACAATCAAATGGACATTACAGAACTAAAAAACATAATATATAAAATTAAGGCTCCATTGGGTAGATATAAAGGCAGGCTGGAAAGAAGAGAAATGAAATTGAAGACAAGTCAATTCATTTTGAACCTGAGGACACCTTCAGATTGAAAGTGAGGGGATGGAGAACTATCTGTCATGCTACTGGAAGTCAAAAGAAAGCTGGAGTAGCCATACTTATATCAGACAAACTAGACTTTAAATTAAAGGCTGTAATAAGAAATGAAGAAGGGCATTATATAATAATTACAGGGTCTATCCATTAGGAAGACCTAACAATTATAAATGTTTATGCATTGAATTCAGAAGCCCCCAAATATATAAAACAATTAATCACAAACATAAGCAACCTTGTTGATAAGAATGTGGTAATTGCAGGGGACTTTAATATTCCACTTACAACAATGGATAGATCACCTAGACAGAGAATCAGTAAAGAAACAAGGGCCCTGAATGATACATTGGATCAGATGGACTTGACAGATATATTTAGAACTCTGCATCCCAAAACAACAGAATATACTTTCTTTTTGAGTGCACATGGAACATTCTCCAAGATAGATCACATACTAGGTCACAAAACAGCCCTTCATAAGTATAAAAGAACTGAGATCATACCATGCACATTTTCAGACCACAATGCTATAAGACTTGAAATCAACCACAGGAAAAAGTCTGGAAAACCTCCAAAAGCATGAAGGTTAAAGAACACCCTTCTAAAGAATGAACAGGTCAGGGCGCCTGGGTGGCTTGGTCGGTTAAGCGTCCGACTTTGGCACAGGTCATGATCTCATGGTCCATGAGTTCGAGCCCCACGTCGGGCTCTGTGCTGACAGTTCAGAGCCTGGAGCCTGTTTCAGATTCTGTGTCTCCCTCTCTCTCTGCCCCTCCCCTGTTCATGCTCTGTCTCTCTCTGTCTCAAAAATAAATAAACGTTAAAAAAAATCTACTTTATAAAAAAAAAAAAGAATGAGTAGGTCAACCAGGCAATTAGAGAAGAAATTTTAAAAATATATGGAAGCAAATGAAAATGAAAAGACAACAATCCAAACACTTTGGGATGCAGCAAAGGCAGTCCTGAGAGGAAAATACATTTCAATCCAGGCCTACCTCAAGAAACAAGAAGAATCCCAAATACAAAATCTAACAGCACACCTAAAGGAAATAGAAGCAGAACAACAAAGACACCCCAAACCCAGCAGAAGAAGAGAAATAATAAAGATCAGTGCAGAAATAAATAATATTATTTACTTAATAATTAAAAAAACAATAAAAAAACAAACAGTAGACCAGATCAATGAAACCAAGAGTTGGTTTTTGAAAAAATAAACAAAATTGATAAACCTCTAGCCCGACTTCTCAAAAGGAAAAGAGAGAGGACCCAAATAGATAAAATGACAAATAAAAATGGAATTATTACAACCAATCCTCAGAAATACAAACGATTATCAGGAAATACTATGAAATATTATATGCCAACAAACTAGACAACCTGGAAGAAATGGACAAATTCCTAAGCACCCATACACTTCCAAAACTCAAATGGGAAGAACTAGAAAATTTTAATAGACCCATAACTAGTGAAGAAATTAAATCAGTTATCAAAAATCTCCCAACAAATAAGAGTCCTGAACTAGATGGCTTCACTGGGGAATTCTACCAGACATTTAAAGCAGAGTTAATACCTATCCTTCTCAAGCTGTTCCAAAAAAATAAAAGGGAAAGAAAACTTCCAGACTCATTCTATGAAGCCAGCATTACGTTGATTCCCAAACCAGACAGAGACCCAGCAAAAAAAAGTGAACTACAGGCCAATATCCCTGATGAATATGGATGCAAATGTTCTCAATAAGATAGTAGCAAATTGAATTCAACAGATATAAAAAGAATTATTCACCATATAAAAAGAAATATCACCCACCATGATCAAGTGGGATTCATTCCTGGGATGCAGGCCTGGTTCAATATTCACAAATCAATCAATGTGATATATCACATTAATAAAAGATCCTGTCAATCGATGCAGAAAAAGAATTTGACAAAATAGAGCATCCTTTCTTAATAAAAACCCTCAAGAAAGTTGGGATAGAAGGAACATACTTAAACATCATAAAAGCCATTTATGAAATGCCCAGAGCTAATATCATCCTCAATGGGGAAAAACTGAGAGCTTTCCCCGTGAGATCAGGAACACGACAGGGATGCCCACTCTCACCGCTGTTGTATAACATAGTGTTGGAAGTTCTAGCATCAGCAATCAGACAACAAAAGAAAATCAAAGGCATCAAAATTGGCAAAGATGAAGTCAACCTTTCACTTTTTGCAGATGACATGATATTATTTACATGGAAAATCCGATAGACTCCACCAAAAGTCTGCTAGAACTGATACATGAATTCAGCAAATTTGCAGGATACAAAATCAATGTACAGAAATCAGTTGCATTCTTATACACTAATAATGAAGCAACAGAAAGACAAATAAAGAAACTGATCCCATTCACAATTGCACCAAGAAGCATAAAATACCTAGGAATAAACCTAACCAAAGATATAAAAGATCTGTATGCTGAAAACTATAGAAAGCTTATGAAGGAAATTGAAGAAGATATAAAGAAATGGAAAAACATTCCGTGTTCATGGATTGGAAGAATAAATATTGTTAAAATGTCAATACTACCCAAAGCTATCTACACATTCAATGCAATCCCAATCAAAATTGCACCAGCATTCTTCTTGAAGCTAGAACAAGCAATCCTAAAATTCATATGGAACCACAAAAGGCCCTGAATAGCCAAAGTAATTTTGAAGAAGAAGACCAAAGCGGGAGGCATCACAATCCCAGACTTTAGCCTCTACTACAAAGCTGTCATCATCAAGACAGCATGGTATTGGCACAAAAACAGACATATAGACCAATGGAATAGAATAGAGATCCCCAGAATTGGACCCACAAATGTATGTTCAACTAATCTTTGACAAAGCAGGAAAGAATATCCAATGGAAAAAAGTCTCTGTAACAAATAGTACTGGGAGAACTGGACAGGAACATGCAGAAGAATTAAACTAGACCACTTTCTGACACCATTCATAAAAATAAACTCAAAATGGATAAAGGACCTGAATGTGAGACAGGAAACCATCCAAACCTAGAGGAGAAAGCAGGAAACAATCTCTTTGGCCTTAAGTTGCAGCAATTTCTTACTCAACACATCTTCAAAGGCAAGGGAATGAAAAGCAAAAATGAACTATTGGGACCTCATCAAGATAAAAAACCTTCTGTACTGCAAAGGAAACAACCAACAAAACTAAAAGGCAACCAACGGAATGGAAAAAGATATTTGCAAATGACATATCGGACAAAGGGCTAGTATCCAAAATCTATGAAGAACTCGCCAAGCTCCACACCCGAAAAACAAATAATCCAGTGAAGAAATGGGCAGAAGACATGAATAGACACTTTTCTAAAGAAGACATCCAGATGGCCAACAGGTACATGAAAAGATGCTCAACGTCACTCCTTATCAGGGAAATACAAATCAAAACCATACTGAGACACCACCTCACGTGGGTCAGAGTGGCTAAAGTGAACAAATCAGGAGACTATAAATGCTGGCAAGGATGTGGAGAAAGGGGAACCCTCTTGCACTGTTGGTGGGAATGCAAACTGCAAACTGGTGCAGCCGTTCTGGAAAACAGTGTGGAGGTTCCTCAAAAAATTAAAAATAAATCTACCCTATGACCCAGTAATAACACTGTTAGGAATTTACCCAAGGGATACAGGAGTGATGATACATAGGAGCACATGTACCCCATGTTCACAGCAGCACTTTCAACAATAGCCAAATTATGGAAAGAGCCTAAATGTCCATCAACTGACAAATGCATAAAGAATATGTGGTTTATATATACAATGGAATACTACTTGGCAATGAGAAAGAATGAAATCCTGCCATTTGCAGCAATGTGGATGGAACTAGAGGGTATTATGCTAACTGAAATAAGCCAGGCAGAGAAAGACAGGTACCATATGTTTTCACTCATATGTGGATCGAGACACATAACAGAAGACCATGAGGGAGAGGAAAGGGGACAAAAGTTACAGAGAGGGAGGGAGGCAAACCATAAGAGACTCTTAAATACTGAGAACAAACTGAGGGTTGATGTGGGTGTTGGGGAGAGGGGGAAGGGTGTAATGGGTATTGAGGAGGGCACCTGTTGGGATGAGCACTGGGTGTTGTATGGAAACCAATTTGACAATAAATTATATTTAATATAAAAAAGTGGCTCTAATTGTGAAAACAAAAAATAAAAACACAAAAGAAATAAAGTTTATTATACTAAGTAATTAGCCCAAGATCACAAAACTATGTCACAAAGCAAGTGGTGGAGTCACAATTCAACATTAGCAATCATGCCATTTGTAGATAAATAATTTTACTGTTTCTTCCAAAAAAAAATACAAGTCAATAGGTAATATATAAACAAAAGCACAGGGAGAAAAAAGAAAAACACAAGAGACATGTGGGGCACATAGTCAAAAAACATATATGTGATCAAAGTCTTAGACAAAGAGAGAGAGATTGGAGTAGAAACAATACAGAGGGCAGAGGAAATTATAGCCAAGAATGCTCCAAAACTGGAGAATGACATCAAACCACTGATTTGAAAATCTCTGGAACCCCAAGCAGGATAAATCAAAGACAACTATACCAAAGATCATTATAGTCAGACTACTGAAGAGCCAGAGAAAACCCGAAAATCAGACAAACGTCCACAGGAAAAAAAGACACAGTATCTTCAAAGAAGGAACAATAAAACCAATGGCTGACTTTTCAACAAAAACTATGGAAACCAGAAAAATTACATCCTTAAAGTGCTGAAAAACACCCTAGAATTCTATACTCAGTAAAACTGTTATTTGAAAACTAATTAAATAAAGACACCACAAAACAAGCTGGGCGAAATCTGCAGCAGCATACTGACACTTTAATACTAAAGGAAGTTCCTTGGGTTAAAGGGAAATTATCATAGATGGAAACATGAAACTGCAAACACCAGAAAGCAGAACTACCTGCTGGGGGCTAGCTTTGAAGGAATAGGCCCTAGGTTACAGCCATGCATGTGAAGAGGTACTTAACTACTGATGAATTGAATGAGCCAGCCTCTCAGGAAAACAATGATCACTTCCTCCCACCCCTCAGCCCCTCTTCCTCCTTGTGCAAAAGCAGAATCAAAACTATCCTTCTATCATAGGCCTCATGCTAATACTATCCCAGGAACTTTCTCCAGTGCACCAGATTATCTTCTTGGAAAAACAAAAAAAGTAATCATTTTAAGATTCCCCTGTGCATGCTCATTTTTAAAGTTTATTTCTTAAAATTTGTTTAATATGGTAGCTTCATTGATGTATAATTCATATGCCACATAATTCATTTGTTTAAAGAGTACAGTTTAAAAGTTTCAGTTTATTAACAGAGGTCCAAAAATATCACTGAAATAAATTTTAGAGCATTTCATCACTCCAAAAAGAAACTCAATAGCCATTAGCAGTCACTGCTTATTTTCCCTCTGCACGTCCTCTCCCGGGCCTAAGCACCATGAACCTGCTTTCTGTCTCTATAGATTTGCCTATTCTGGACATTTCATATGAATGGAATCATATGACATGTGTTATTTCATGACTGGCTTTTTTCATTCAGCATAATGTTTTCAAGGTTCATCTATATTGTAGCATGTACCAGTACTACTTTATTTTTTAATTGTGGTAAAATACATATAACATAAAATTTACCATTTTAACCATTTTGAAGTGTAGAGTTCAGTATTGTATTGCTGTGCAGTCAATCTCCGAAACTTTTCATTTTGCAAGACTGAAACTCTACACTCATTAAAGAACATCTCCCATTCCCCCTCCCCCGTAGTCCCTGGCAACCACCTTCCTTTTTCTATGAATTTGACTAATCTAGATACCCCATATAAGTGTTATTATACAGTATTTGTCTTTTTGTGACTGGCTTATTTCACTTAGTACAATGTCCTCAAGGTCCATGCACATTATAGTATGTGTCAGAATTTTCTTTCTTCTTTTTTAAAGCTGAATGATATTCCATCATATATACACCACATTTTGTGTATTCATCTCTCTGTTGATGGGCCCTTGACTTATTTTCACCTTTGGGCTCTTGTGAATAACACTGCTATGCCTATAGACATACTAATATCTCTTTCATACCTGCTTTCAATTCTTTCAGACATATATCCAAAAGTGGAATTACTGGATCATATAGTAATTTGATTTTTTTTTTTAAGAACTGCCATACAGTTTTCCATAGTGTCTGCACCATTTTATATTCCCACCAACAGTGCATAAAGATTCCAATTTCTCCTCATCCTCACCAACACTTCCCATTTTCTGTTGTTTTTTTTTTAAATAGTAGCCATTTTAATTGTTAGGTGATATCTCATTATGGTTTTAATATGCATTTCCTTAATGATTAGTGATATTGAACATTTTTTCATATGTTTATTGGCCACTTGTATTGCTTTGGAGCAATATGTATTCATATTTTTTAGTTATTTTTCTTTTTAAACTTGGGTTAATTTTTTTTATTATTGAATTGTGAGTTATTTATGTAATCAGATACATGATTTGCAATATTTTCTCCCATTATAAAGGTTGTCTTTTCATTCTTTTTGTTGGTGGTATCCTTTGAAGTACATAAGTTTTTCATTTTGATAAGTCCAATATACCTATTTTTTTTATTGCTTATACTTTTGGTGTCATATCTAAGTAATTTTGGCTAACCCAAAGTCATGAACATTTATATCTATACTTTCTTCTGACGTTTTATAACTTTAATCTTACATTTAGGTCTATTATATATTTGAGTTAATTTTTTTGTGTATAATGTGAATAAGGAGTCCAACTTCACCCTTCTGCATGTGGGTATCCAGTATTAACCCAGCACCACGTATTGAAAAGACTATTCTTTCCTCCACTGAGTTGTCTTGGCACTTGTTGAAAATCAATTCACTGTAAATGTGATCATTTATTTCTGGATTCTCAATCCTAATCTATTAATCTATAAGTCTACCTTTATGCCAATGCCACACTGTCTTGACTACTATAGTGTTGTAGTAATTTTTGAAATCAGAAAGTGTGAGCCTTCCAACTTTGTTCTTCTTTTCCAAGAATGTTTTAGTTATTCTGGATCCTTTGACTTTCCATATGAATTTGAGAATCAGGTTGTCAATTTCTTCAAACAAATCGGCTGGTATTATGAACTAAATTGTTTTAACCCTATAGGCCAATTGTTGGGGAGTAGATACTACCATTCAAACAATATTAAGCGTTCCAATCCATAAACATGGATGTCTTTCCATTTATTCAGGTCTTTAATTTCTTTCAACAGTGTTCTGTGGTTTCAGCATGTAAATTTTTCACTTCTTTTGTTAAAAAGTGCCCTAAGTATTCTTTAAGAAAAAAATTTTTTTTAACATTTATTTCTCTTTGAGAGACAGAGAGAGAGAGAGCACAAGCAGGGGAGGGTCAGAGAGAGAGGGAGACACAGAATCCAAAGCAGGCTCCAGGCTCTTAGCTGTCAGCACAGAGCCCGATACGGGGCTTGAACCCACAAACTGTGAAATCATGATCTGAACTAAAGTCGGACAGTTAACCAACTGAGCCACCCAGGCACCCCCACTAAGTATTCTTTTTGAAGCTATTGTTAGTACAACTGTGTTTTAAGTTTTTATTTAAGTCCCAGTTAGTTAACATACAGTTTAATACTAGTTTCAGGTGTACAATATAGCAATGCAATATTTTGGGATTCATTCTAGTGTATAGAAATACAATTGATTTTATATTTTGATCCTGTATTTGACAACCTTGCTGAACTAGTCTATTAGTTGTAATAGTTTTTAGTGGAGCTGTTAGGGTTTTCTATATACAGTAAAACCTTGGTTTGCTAGCATAATTCTTTTCAGAAACGTGCTCGTAATCCAAAGCACTTGTATATCAAACCAAATTTCAACAGCCGTTGGCTCAGTTGTGATCATATGATGTTCAGTGTCACGTACTTCTCATATTACAAGACATTGCTCGCTTATCAAGTTAATATTTATTAGAAATATTTGCTTGGGGCGCCTGGGTGGCTCAGTCGGTTGAACGTCCGACTTCTGCTCATGTCATGAGCTCGAGGTCTGTGAGTAAGAGCCCCGTGTCGGGCTCTGTGCTGCTGACAGCTCAGGGCCTGGAGCTACTTCGGATTCTGTGTCTCCCTTTCTCTCTGCCCCTTCCCCACTCATGCTCTGTCTCTCTCTGTCAAAAATAAATAAACATTAAAAAAAGAGAAATATTTGCTTGTCTTGTGAACACTTGCAGATCAAGTTACTCACAGTCTAAGGTTTTACTGTATAAGATCATATCACTTACAAATAGGCATAGTTTCACTTTTTTCTTTTCAATATGGATGCCTTTATTTTTCCTTGTTTAATTTCCCAAGTTAGAATTTCCAGTATAATGTTGAATAGAAGTGGCAGCAGCAAATACTTTTGTCTTGTTCCTAATCTGACAGAAAAAACACTCAGTTCTTCGCCATTAAGAATGATGTGACCTGTGGGTTTGTTATAGATGTCCTTTATCAAATTAAGGAAGTTTCCTTCCATTTCTAATTTTTGAGTATTTTTATAATGAAGGTGTTTTAGATTTTGTCAAAAGCTTTTTCTAAATTTGTTGAGATTATTATGTGGTTTTTGTCCTCATTGCACTGATATGGTATACTGTATTCATAGATTTTTTTATGTTCGAACTAAAAATTTTTGGATAAATCCACTTGGCATGGTACGCAATCTTTTTTATATGTTGATGAATTCAATTTGCAAGTATTTTGTTAAGGATTTTTGTATCTATATTCATAAGAGATATTTTCCTTTTTTTGTGATGACTGTCAACTTTTGCTATAAGGGTAATAATGATCTCATAGAATGGGTTGGTAATTGTTCCTTCCCTTCCTTTGGAAAAATTTGTATTAACTCTATGTTATTTTATTTAATTCCAGTATAGTTAACATAAAGTGTTGTATTAGTTTCAGGTATACAATTTAGTGATTCAACAATTCTATACTTTACTCAGTACTCATCATGATAAGTGTACTCTTAATCCCCTTCACCTATTTCACCCATCTCCCTACCCACCTCCCCTCTGGTAATCATCAGTTTGTTCTCTATAATTAAGAGTCTATTTTTTGATTTGTCTCTTGTTGTTGTTCGTTTGTTTTGTTTCTTAAATTCCCCATATCAGTGAAACCATTTTCTTTCTCTGACTCACTTATTTCACTTAGCATTATGTTCTCTAGATCTACGCATGTTGTTGCAAATGGAAAGATTTCATTATTTTTATGGCTGAATAATATTCCATTGTGTGTGTGTGTGCGTGTGTGTGTGTGTGCGCGTGTGTTACCACATCTTTATCCATTCATCTATTTATGGACACCTGGGCTGCTTCCATCATTTGGCTATTGTAAATAATGCTGCAATAGACATAGGGGTGCATATATCTTTTCAAATTAGTGTTTTTATATTCTTTGGGTAAATATCCAGAAATGCGATTACTGGACCATATTTTTAACTTTTTGAGGAACCTCCTTACTGTTTTCCACAGTGGCTGTCCCAGTTTGTGCTCCCACCAACAGTGCAGAGGTTCCTTTTTCTCCATCCTCACCAGCACTTTTTGTTTCTTGTGTTTTTGATATTAGCCATTCTGACAGGCGTGAGGTGGTATCTCATTGTAGTTTTCATTTGTATTTCCCTGATGATGAATGATGTTGAGCATCTTTTCTTGTGTCTGTTGGCCATGTGTGTGTTTTCTTTGGAGAAATGTCTGTTCATGTCTTCTGCCCATTTTTTTTTAATTTGACTATTTGTTTTCTGGGTGTTCAGTTATATAAGTTCTATATATGTTTTGGATACTAACCCTATATCAGGTATGTCATTTGCAAATATCTTCTCCCATTGTCTCCCAAATGTCTTCTCCCATTGTTTCTCCCATTGTTTTGTTGATTGTTTCCTTTGCTGTGTAAAAGCTTTTTATTTTGATGTATTTCCAATAGTTTAGTTTTGCTTTTGTTTCCATTGCCTCAGAAGACATATCTAGAAAAATGTTGCCACGGCTGATGTCAGAGAAATTATTGCCTGTGTTGTTTTCTATGGTTTCATGTCTCACATTTGGGTCCTTAACCCTTTTTAAGTATATTTTTGTGTGTGGTATAAGAAAGTGGTCAAGTTTCATTCTTTTTCATGTTGTTATCCAGTTTTCCCAACACCATTTGTTGAAGAGACTATCTTTTTTCCCATTGTGTATTCTTGCTTCTATTAACTGTATTTTAAATGTTTAGACAGTTCAGAAGTAAAGTCTGGGCCTGGGCTTTTCTTCGTGGGGAGTTTCTAAATTACTAATTAAATCCTTTGGTTTTTATAGTCTGTTCAAATTTTCTATTTATTTTGAGTCAGTTTTAGTAGTTTGAGCCTCCTAGAAATCTGTCTATTTCATGTAAGTTATCAAATTTGTTAGCATACAGTTGTTCATAGTATTCTCTTATAATCCTTTAATTTTATATATATATCCTATATATATAATTAGTTTTATATATATACCTAATAATTATAACAATGTATTATTTTGTTTATATAAAACCAAGCAATACATTGTTATAGTTATTAGATTATATAAATTTATGTCTTTTAAAGAAGCTGAGTGGAGAGGACAGCAAGTTTTATTTACAGAGTCTGTTATTTTAACCTTCTGATTTACCATTTATGGCTCTCTTCACTTGTTCCTATGAATTCCAGTTACCATCTGCCATAATTTCCTTACATTAATGTAGCTTTGCTCACAATCACCTCCTTTGTGTGTTCTTGTAAAATATATTACATTTTTATATGTCATTAGCTCAACAGTACTATTACAGTTGACACTTAAATAACATGAGTTTGAACTGCACAGGTCCACTTATACATGGATTTTATTTTTATATAAATACAGTACAGGACTGTAAATGTATTTTCTCTTAAGATTTTCTTCTTTTTCTTATGATTTTCTTAATAACATTTTCTTTTCTCTAGCTTACTTTATTGTAAGAATACATATAACATACAAAATATGTGTTAATCAACTGTTTATGTTATTGATGAGATTTCAGACCAACAGTAGGTTATTAGTAGTTAAGTTTTGAGGGAGTCAAAAGTTATACGTGAATTTTTTACTATGTGGAGAGTCAGCAACCCTAACTTGCATGTTGTTCAAGGTCAACTGTATAAAATATTGTTTTATACAACTTTTTTTTAAATAATAAAAGGAAAAATGTGCATTATTGGGGTCTTTTATAATTATTTAATAATTATATTATAAATATATTATATCAATATATAATATTTATAATTACCTTTACAAGTACTGCTTGATTTCTTATGTGAATTCAAAATCCTGTCTGGGTCACTTGCTCTCAACCTAAAAAATTTCCCTTTAGTATTTCTTGTGAAGCAGTTCTGCCAACAATGAAATCTCTTAGTTTTTGTTTATCTGTATTTTTATTTTATCTTCCTTTTTGGAAGATAGTTGTGCTGGATACAAGATTTGTTGACTTTTTTCTTTTAGTACTTTGAATATGACATCCCATTGCCTTCTGGCCTCCACTGTTACTAATGAGACATCAATTATTAATCCTTCTAGGATTAAGCATTTTTTTTCAATTTTTAGAGAGAAAGAGCACCCTGGGAGAGGGGAAGAAGGGGGGGGGGAGAGACAGAGAGAGAGAGAGAGAGAGAGAGAGAGAGAGAATCTTAAGCAGGCTCCATGCTCAGCGCGAAGCCCAACATAGGGCTTGATCTCATGACCTGAGCCAAAATTAAGAGTGGAATGCTCCATGGACTGAGCCATCCACGTGTCACTAGGGCTCAGCATTTTTTTTGAAAGAGAGAGAGAGAGAGAGAGCACACAAGCAGGGGAAGGGCAGAGACAGGGAGTGGACAGAGGATCTGAAGCTGGCTCTGCATGGATAACAGAAGGCCTGACTCGGGACTCAAACTCATAAACAACTGAGCCACCCAGGTGCCCTGGGCTCATCATTTTTAATATGATGTGTCTAGGCGCGAACCTGTATTTGCTCTACTTGGGATTTATTGAAGTCCTTGGACGTATAGATTAATGTTTTCTATCACCTTTGGGGAGTTTCAGTCATTATTTCTTTGAACATTTTTTCTGCTCCTCCCCCTCTCTCCTGTACTACTTGTACAATCATTAAATGTATATTGGTGTACTGTATGGTGTTCTGTGTTTCATTGAAGTTGTATTCATTTTTCTTCATTTTTTGTCTGTTTTCAGAGTGTATAGTCTTCATCCTTTTTTTCTAGCAGTTCAAATCTACTGTTGAGTACTTCTAGTGAATTTTTCATTTTAGTTATCATAATTTTCAACTCCAGAATTTCCATTTGGATCTTTATTTACAATTTCCATCCCTTTATTAATATTAATATTTGATGAGCTGTTATCATCATACTTTTTTACTTCCTTTAGCACGGCTGCCTCTATGTCTATGAATATATTTGCAACGGCTGTGTCGAAGTCTTTGTTAAATCTAATGCCTGGGCTCTCTCCCAAGCAGTGTCTTGTTTTTTCTGTTTTTCCCCCATGTAAAGTTCTCACTGTCCTGTTTATTTGAATGGCTTGTTTTTTTTTTCAGCAAAAACTGGACATTTTAGATAACGTATTATAGCAACTTAGGATACTGATTTCCCCTTTCCTTCTGGGGATTATTGTTGTTTTTGTTGTGCCATTTGCTTATGTATTTGTTTAGTGATTTGGCTGGTCTAAAACAGCAAAGTCTATTTCCCCTGTGTAGTCTCTGATATTGGTCCTCAAAAAGCATAGCCTAGGGGCGCCTGGGTGGTTCAGCCGGTTGAGCGTCCAGCTTCGACTCAGGTCAAGATCTCTCGGTTCGTGAGTTCAAGCCACGAGTCAGGCTCTGTGCTGACAGCTCAGAGCCTGGAACCTGCTTCAGATTCTGGGTCTCCCTCTCTCTCTGCCCCTCCCCCACTCATGCTCTGTTTCTCTCTCTGTCAAAAATAAATAAACACTAAAAAAATTAAAAAAAAAAAAAGCATAGCCTAGTCACCCTGGGATGACAGTGGCTTTAGCAGGTCTCTCTTTCACTGTTTATTTCCCTGATCTGTTAGGCTGTCTCTGTTTATCTCATACCCAGCTCTTAGGTTCTACTAATTGCCTGCTAATGGGTCTGTTTTTGATGATGCCTTGGTGCATAAATTGCTTCATAGTTTCAATTAAATTCAGACGCTTTTCCAGGGGAAGCTTTCAAGGCTAGTCTTTAAGATTTGTTTTGCCCCTCAGAGGGCTCTTCTTAGTCTTTCCCTGATTCTCTCTGATAAACCAGCTGTCCTACAATTTAGGTCACTCTCATGGAGCTACCAGCCTTCTGTTAATCGCTTACCACCAGAATCACCATTGTTTTTGAGAGCTCTCTTAGATCTGTCTGAACTTCCCCCCTCTGTTCCAAATAAAGTCAGGTCATTTGGGGAGAACTTCAGAACGCTCTGTTCTTAAGGCCCACCTCTCCTGTCAGCCAAAGTCTCTCAAAATGCTCCAGATCTGGGGGCAAGGGTAATGGCTTGCTTCTCTCTAAGCAGCATGCAGGGCAGGGGCAGTAGCTTCTGGTCTTTTCACCGTGCCTCGCCCAACATGAAACCTCCACCCTATTAATAAGCTGGAGTGAGGACAACTGGAGCCCCAGTACTCATGGCCTGCCACTTAGAGTAGAGCTTCCATTCTATGACCAAAAGTCTCTTCTCTCAATCCTCAACTTCAGTCCTTAACCTCAGCCATGCTCACCTGGAATTCAGCCTATTTAACACAGAACCAGGGGAGATGAGAAGTGTTCATGGTCCTTCCCACCTAGAAGGACAAAATAACCCTTGACTGGAAGCTGGTCAGACAGGAAGGCTTATGTTCTTAAGCACACCCACCCAAAAAGTAGCTTCCATCATGCTGAGTTGATAGAGTGAGCAGATTGTGGCTTGAGTACCTTTTCTTACCAAGAATCTTCCTTTTCTTACCAAGACTTAGTAGAACTTCTTGAATTAATATTTCTTCATTTACTGTATACTCTTAAGACAATTTCCAGGGATTTTAAAGTTTGGAGCTTTAAAAAATGATTTTCACCAGTTACAGTTTTTATGCTGAGGTCCTCAAAATTTCTCACACTACCTTTC
Organism: Leopardus geoffroyi; assembly: GCF_018350155.1. Classification (NCBI taxonomy): domain Eukaryota; kingdom Metazoa; phylum Chordata; class Mammalia; order Carnivora; family Felidae; genus Leopardus; species Leopardus geoffroyi. The sequence goes on along the minus strand of NC_059332.1, from coordinate 27,066,926 downwards.
CAGACATGAATCAATTGTTTGTGCTCATATAGGCATAGTAACTGCTAGGGAAGAGTATTGAGGAAATTACGTGTTAAAAGGTAAAGGTAAATATAAAATTATTTTCATTTAATACCAATCTGTATTGGGATATGTTATTTTCTTTTAAAAATAAACAATAAAAATGAGCAATTTCAAAGCTAGATCACAAAAGACTGTGCAGATTCTGCCTTGTTCACTAAAGATGGCCCTATGCCATCCTGTAGCCTTGACTAGTGCAAGGCTACCATACTGTGAGGAAGCCCAAGCTTCCTGAGAGATTCAGGTAAACTCAGATATCAAGTCATCTCAGCCCAGGTGCTGGCTCCAAACATTCACATCAACCTTAGCTGTTCAAATCTTCCCAATAGAAGCACCAGGTATTGTGCAACAAATACACACTATCCTTGCTGTGCCTTCCAAACTGGCAGACAACTCACACAGGAGCAGCCTGCCAAACCCAAGGAACTCCATACCTAGGAGATGTGCAGGGGCTAAGGAGGGCCACAGTCACTACTTGCATCCCTGGCTTGTTTATAGTCTTTTCACTGTTTATTTCCTCTTTCGAGAGGAAACCAAAATAAAGCCACCTTGGACTAATTCTTGTGCATCCTCAAACCTGAACCAAATCTCACGGTCTGGAACAGGACAAAGTGACCTAACATAATCCTCACTCCGACTGTCTCCCTCCCATTAAAGGCTTCCCCCACAAACACTATGGCCAAGTCACCCACTCCTAACTGCACCCACTGTGGACCTTCCACACACAGTGGGCCTTATGCTTTTCCTGTAATCAGCTGATGGCCACAGCCTCAGTTTTCTGGAGAAGTCTCAATTATGAATGATGATTCCTTCATCAGATCATGATAAATTTCTGTGTTCTGAAAATTTCCTCACTGGCTCTAGAAGGCAGTTCCAGTGGCAGAAAACATGCGGTCTTCAGCTCTCACAAACCTGGGCCAAGTCCCAACCTTGTCCTGTGTCCTGTACTTATCTTGAATCTCAGACTTCTCATCTGTGGAAAAGATACAGCAATCTCTTCCCAGGATCTTGTATGTGTCTGGAAAATGCAAGGGGGGATGACTTAGCATTTGAGCTCACTAGGTTTCTTCTCTCCGTACCTTGAAGTGTTAATCATGGTCTCTGGTTAGGAACTCAATAAACATGACTTCCCTTCCTCCTAATCCCCATCACCAGAGTTTTATCTCAACATGAACCCCCACAACTCAGGCAGAGCTCATGTTAAGGCCCTGAGCTTGCCCTGTGGTGTTGGGATGATAACCACCCACAAGCACAGAAGGAGCCTGGAGTCTTCTCTGGGACTGCACACCCCTGCTATGAGCCCCCTCCCCTTGTCTGCCCCCTCTCTGTAGGTGTGGGAACCCAGGCCACTAATAGACCCCGCGGGTTTCCTTGAGGGAGCAGAACTGAGACTATAAAACTCACAACCTCCAAGTTCCCAGGCTCTTTGTCAACCCACCACACCATGTCACCTCACAGCTAATGCAGACTGTGGCCCAGTGTTCTCCTGGGAAATGTTTAAAAGTGCAAGTCTGGTTTTTAGAAAACACAAGAAGCTGACAGTTCCCCTACAGTTTAAAGCTGTGAGCAGCAAAGAGAAAGGAAAAAACGGGGAAAGAGCCCCTTGAGTGACAGTCTCACAGGAGATATCATTTCTACCTGAGAAACTAGAAGATTTAGGCAATAATTTTGCTCTATCAGGAAGGGAGCCAAAATCCCCACAGCATCCTGAAGTTGGGACCTCAGCCCAGTCATAACACTGACTCCCGCACAAGCCCTCAGAGGCCAGAGTCTCAGGGTTTCAGCCTTTGTGTTCTCGCTTTCAAAAAAAAAGGGAGTCCAGGAGCACCAAAAGTTCTCTTTCCAAAAATGGCAAACCCAGAAGCCCTATGTTGAAACCTTTCTTCACACCCAGACCTCAGCCTGTGCAGGAAAAGACAGCACTGTCCGCATCCAGCTCGCGATTGGGAATAAAAGGGTAGCCTTGTTCTGATGGGAAAGCAGGGCTGTGGCTCCCCACAATTGGAAAATGCAGTTCTGATGATTAACGTGTGCATTTCAACAGGCTTTGTGAAAGATGTTTCTGGGCGAGGTCTGAGAGAAAGAAGCTGCCAGTGAGCTGTCTGCCAGCTTCATTTTCTCTGAACTTCTGGCCCCAGTGGGAAAGGAAATTAAAACTTCATTTTTAATTTTTAGTTATGATCCACAATGCTGAAGGGTCACAGCCTGGGGTTTAGGATCCCTAGCTGTGAAAAAGATCTGAAATGCCTTATTCACGGTCAGTCTACCAGCCTACGATTCTTTCTACAACAGAAACACCAAAGGCACAATCCAGGATGCCAATGTTATCTATATTATATCAGTATCATACAGTAAGAAAGTCTGTTAAATATCCTTAATAATTTCAATTACTTAATGATGTCTACAATACTTTTGTTCTTGGACTTACATCCTTACTTAAGAGGCTTTAATCTCTCAAATTCTATCATACCATTATCTTGCATTTAAGTGCAAGCCTGGTGCCTTGCCGTGTACTATTTTGAGGTCAGTTAATGAAATGATATGCAGAACAACCAGTCCTGACAATAAATGAAAGAAGAGTAGTTGGAGAAACAGACAGCAGGCTCGGAATCAATCATTGCTCAATGGATAACTTAACTGCATGGTTACTTAACTACCAGTAACTTAAGAAAACAAGCTCTTCAGGAAAAACATGTATTGTCTCTCATTGGCACCATGAAAGGATTCTAGAGAGAACTGGCAAAAAGTAAATAGATCCCAAATGGTCTTGTTGGACTCTCAGAGCTTTTTTCTTTTTTAATTTGAGTTACCACCTGTATGAGGTAGTCAAATTCGTAGATAGCAGAATGGTAGTTCCCGGGGCCTGGGAGGAAAGGAGGATGAGGAGTTGTTGTTTAATGGATACAAAGCTGCAGTTTTGCAAGATGAAGAGTCCCGGAGATCTTGTGTACAACAATATGAATATACTTAGCGCTACTGAGCTTAAAAATAGTTAAGATGATAAACTTGGTTATATATATTTTGCCCCAATAAAATAAATGAGAGAAAAATTTTTAAAAAGAGTTGAATTGGTTGCCACCATGCAAAAGTCAAGACATCACACTAATCTCTGTTTCTCGTCTCCCGTAATTGGGAGATGAGGCTACCCTGGGCCCCACCATCCTGCAGGCCAGGAGCCTGGTGGACTGTGAGCAGCTGCCTCTGGGGTGAGCTGTCTGGTCTCTGTTCTGCACAGAAGCCATGCCAGGCTTCCAGAAGCTCTGAGGTTTGAGAACCCTGTGCTGAGACAATGGAACAGGCTATGTACTTTTCCAGAGCAATAAAGATGCAAAAGTGTTAAATATACTTGAGAGTCTTAGCGAAAATCTTTTAAGATGCCTTTTTAGCCATGCTTAATAAATTAGGCAAATAGCAAACAGAAAAGACCAAGGGTTCAGGGAAGTGGCTGCTCCTGATGACCCACACCTGTATCAGAGCTTTGGCTGGACATTCCTTCTGGCATGCCCCTTCAGCTTCACCAAGGACTCAGTGCTAAGAAACATCTCCTGAAAGGATGAAGGGTCATTCAGCTCCTCCCAGGACACTCACCACCCTGGCTTCCCTGAGCCTGCAGCCAGGGCCTTGAATGGGGACAGTGTGTGACAGCAGAGTGCCTATTTGTCCACTCCTGAGCTGCGGGAACCTCTTACCACTGCAGGGAAACTTTGGGAAAGATTTGTGATGTGGAAAGTTGTGCCCTGGAAATGAAGTTGAGCCCTTTGGCTGGTCCTGTGCCATTAATTATGGGCTACCGAGCAGACTCACAGGGTGACAGCAATCTGAGGCAGCCAGCGTGCTATCTCAGCCACCCCTGCAACCCAGAGCTGCCACATACTCACTTCCTTCCCCTGGGTCTGGAGCCGTTCTACTGACTGCATGCAGTGCTTGCATGAGTCCAAGGACAAGTCCCAAGTCCCAAATAAGGAAGAATATTTTATTTTTTTTATTTTTTAAATCTTTATTTATTGTTGAGAGAGAGACAGAGAGTGAGCAGCGGAGGAGCAGAGAGAGAGGGAGACACAGAATCTGAAGCAGGCTCCAGGCCCCAAGCTGTCAGCACAGAGCTGTCGGCACAGAGCCCGACACGGAGCTTGAACCCATGAACCGTGAGATCATGACCTGAGCCAAAGTCGGACGATCAACCGACTGAGCCACCCAGGTGCCCTAAGGAAGAATATTTTTAAATGGACACCAGAGAGAGAGAGAAATAAATGGTTATAAAATATAGAGTATAGCTGGGGTACCTGGGTGGCTCAGTCAGTTAAGGATCCAACTTCAGCTCAGGTCATGATCTCACGGTTCATGAGTTCAAGACCCACATTGAGCTCTGTTCTGACAGCTCAGAGCCTGGAGCCTGCTTCGGATTCTATGTCTCCCTCTCTCTCTCTGCTTATCCCCCACTCACACACTCTCTCTCTCTCAAAAATAAATAAAAACATATTTAAAAGTTTTTTAAAATTTAGTATAGCTATCAAAGTATTTGGAAATACCTCAAAGCCTAACATTAGTTTTTCAAATTGTGGTCCTTAAGTATAAGAAACAACTGTACTAGAAAAGACAAAGAGAACCTTGGATACCATTTGTGTCAAGATGTCCCTGGAAAGAAGGACGAGTGAATCCTGAGGGCAAATGCAGCAATGAATGCTCAGAGACTTTGGGACCAGATGTTCTAGATGCCCAGCATTCAACAATGATACCTAGCTTTTAGAAGTGAAGCCAGCACTTGGGCACAGAGTAACCTGACTTTAAAGGCCATCAGTGGGATTTATTTTCACATTTATATTTTATTATTTTATGTAGAAAAATCATTGTTTTGAACAACTGGAAGGAACCACAAGGAAAAAATGGGTGGGACATGAGGAGGGTGGGAGGGATTAAAGCACCAACCAACATTTTCAAGAAGAAAAAACTACCATTCTGTTTTCTGCATTTCCTTGCTGGAATTTATTACTCATCCAAGCACAACAGATAATTGAGTGGGGTATTCCACCATCTTTCCAAAAACAATAATGCCACATGTCCAAAATTCCACCATTTCAAAAACCTCATAGCCAACAAATTGTAGAGTCCCTCTATGGTAACCACCTCGTACCAAATAAATCCTGCTGTTCATGGCCACGGTTCTTTCCATTTCTTGCATGGGCTTTGAACAGACCATAAATCCATTGATGAATTAGTCAGATTTTGACCACAGTTCTTTCCACAAAGGCTAAGCAAGGTATGATGAATTTAAGCCTAGTAGCCATGCACAGGAAAAATCATACAAATTCCCTCTTCATAAATTGAGAATGAGATTTGGGGAAAATGCCCACAGAGTTCTTGCTGACATCCAAATCCATTGACCATTTATTTGCTAGTTGGATGAATGGTAGGGAAAGCTTACCCTTCCTGGGCTCTGGTCAGTCTGTTTGTATCCATGACTATGATCGAGTTACAGCTCTTCTGGGGCTTAGGTGTCTGATCCCTAAAATTAGTCCTTGTAGCCTTCCCACTCTAAGACTCCATGATTTTATCTTGTAATTTGCAAGAGGCAGGAGAAAAAAAGATCAGATAATATATTGGAAGAAGTGGGCAGACTACATAGAAGAGGAATTAATAATACGGGTAGCAGACAGCTCTATTTCCCATAACTGGAGGGAGAGGAATCCCTCTTTGCTTTGAAATCAGAATTCAGTTTTTTTAATTTCTAAAAAGATGTTGCAGCCTGAATATAGCAGCCCCTCTAGGCAAAGAGAGCTTGGTCTGAAGCGCATCCATCTCCCAAACTGAAAAGAGAGCCTGTGTTAGACATGTCTTTGACTGGGAAAAGCATACCTTATCACCACATTAAATGCCCTGGAAAGAAGAGTGACCACATTATTATTAGTTAATTTCTGTTCTTGTGACAGATACTATAGAGAAACAATAGAAAGATGAGGCGGGGAAAGCAAAGATTCCAGGAAAGTTCTAGGCGTATCAATGAATAGAGAAGTACTTATAAATATATGAGGTAATGTACTCACAAAAAGGACTTTTAAAAAACTTGATACACTGGGTGTATACAAAGAGGCCAGACACTGTGTGCCTGAGATGTAACAAGGCTTTCTTTATTCTGCAGATCCCAACCTTAGTTCAGCCTTTAAGAAGACCGCAGACAGTTTGGAGCACCCCAAGTTCAGAAGAACATTGAGACATTGGAAGTCTTCCAGAAAAGAGCCGCAAAGTTGAGTTATAGACTGCGAAAGGTTGAGCAATGCAGGGAGGGTCAACAGCATGCAACACTGAGTAAGTGCAGCAGCTATAAGTCAACCAGGGCAAGAACAACCTAAAATAATCACTAGGCCTCCCCCATGAAGAAGGTTTCCATTCTCCACAGGAGTGGGACCTGGGCAGCTGCAGACCACACCCGGGCTTTTGGCCAGAGAGCCAACAATATATTTATAACCTGCAGCCTCCAGGGACTGTGGTTGCTGGCCTGCCTGTACTGGGATTAGCAAAGTCAGCTGTCAAAGAGATGGTCCCACAGAGGGTGACAAGCTCAAGCAGAAGTGGCCCCAGGAACAGTATGCAGGAGCCCCTGCTGGGGCAAGTATGCTCTCTCCATCTCTCCTCACGGAGCTCTTTTCCATCTTCCTTGTACCTTACTTCCCTCCCCTTCCCCACTGCAGTCATCTTCAGTGACCTTCTGCTAGGCTAGCTCCCCCGGTCCAGGAAGAAAATCAGAAGGCTGAACAAACCACCCTTGAGGTGTGAGTGACTCTGCAGATTAGCCTCCAAGACTAGAGGATCTGCAAAGGTGGAGAGTCCAGCAGAGCAAAGAGATTGTGGACGACACCATGGGGGTTACTGTAGCTCTTCTCTCCCTTGGTGCTGCTCCACTGCAAGTTCCTCACCCTGCCTGAGCCCTAAGATCTGCGCAGCATCAAGGGCTGTACTCTATGGGAATAGTATGTCTGTCTTCCTCTTCCATTCAATGAGCCTGAACTTATCCCCTGAAACACATAACCTCGTATTCTAAATTTTTTTTAAAAACTGCAAGAACATATGGGAGAGTTACTTTCCATGTTCTATCTTTGAAATCAATGATCTGAGAAAAAAATGGTTTTTAAGTACAGTAAGATGACCATTATTTGGAGCAGTTTAGAAATGGATTACTCATGTTGCAGCTGGGAAAAGCTCTCCTGAGTCTCCCTCCCCCCATTTTTTTTTTAAATAATACTATGCTGACTGAGAACAACAAGCTACGATTTTATATTAGGTGATAAAACCAGTGTAGAGAGAACTTCCTTAGCCAGAATATTTAGAAGAGGCATTTGGTGACATGGGGTTCTGCCTGGCTTGAAGGTGCCCTTTAAGCGCTGCCATGCTTTGTTGTTAAAACCAGGGACCATTATAGAAATCTCACACCCTGGTAAGCTAAGATTCTGCCAAAATCTTGCTAATCTATACCCACTTTTCTGCCTTAGAAAGAAATCTTCATAAACACAATAATTGTTCAATAAATGTTCAGTTTTGGTTAGGTTGTGTATCCATCTGTGATTTATACTCATCTGTGATATAAAGATACAAGATACAGGACAAACTATCTGTTGACCCCCAGTCATGACATAGAGACGAGTGGAAGAGCAAGCAGAATTCAATATTTAGTTGTGGTGTGTGCGAGTATGCTCTAGCAAAATTTTGAGCTGCCTCTACTTCTTTGTTTTCTTCTACTTATCTTGAAGCTCCCCGCCCCCAAATCCCCAGAGGTCCTGTCCTCCTTTTGTCACCTGAACTTCTTAGTCTTGTAGGCTCTTGGGGTTATGAGTCTGCCCCAGGGTCTCCCACTCATGCTTGTGTTAAAGGAGCATCTTGGCAGACAATGTTAAAGAGGTTTCTGGAGAAATTCAGGCACAGAGTGGATGAGGGCTAGTGTCCTATGAGACAATGGAGAGGAGATAAGGGACCCCAAGGACCTAGATAGGGCACTACCTGCCTGGAGGTGCCAGGACACCTGAAGAGGCAAAATCAAATAGTCCAAAGACAGCAGAAAACTATGGGCAGAAAGCCTCCAGAGTGATCCTCAATCAGGGGCTAATCCATTCCACGATACAGCCACATGGGGGCAGCAAAAGGTAACTAAGCCTGACAGAAAATACTTAAAAACAAACAAACAGTAAAAACAAACAAGTATTGTCCCAGCCCAGCTCAGTTTCCAAACTCACTGAATGTCTCCACAGGCCTCTTTCCTGCTCTGGTCTTCTGAGAGATATCCCATTTCACTGACCACACTCTTTAATGATGCTGCATGCCTAGGCCAATAACTAAAGCCACTGCTGCCTCACTGAAGATATAGCTTTTGGGCTGATGGAAGTATGAGGGTGTTTAGAACCCCAGAAGAGGGACCATCCAGAGAGGGAAAAAGGACCCAGGAGATGGGAGCTGGGTCCTCCCACTTTGAGTCCAAGAAACAGAGCTATCACTTGGGAAGGATTTGGACCATGAGTTCTTCCATACTGTCAGGGGAGCATAAGACACTAGGATTCAATAATTCCATACCTGGTGTAACTTAACAGAAATATACACACATGTGCATCCGTATTCACACATAGCAATTTCATAGAATACTGGTCCTAAGATCCACAAACTGGAAGCAACTCAGACATCCAGCAGTGATAAAATCAATGAATAATAAGCACAAAGAAATAGTATAAGCAATGAGACCAACAAACTATAGCTATACACAATAAGAAGCATCAATCCCACAAACATAATGTTGAGGTAGAGAAGTGTGACCAAAAGAAATAGAAAATATAACTCCATTTATATAAAATTCAAACACAAGCCAAAAACCATACACAGCCTATATTGTTTAGGGGTTATATCCAGGTGGTAAAACAATGAAAAGAAAAAGAAGAATCTCCAGAAAAGTGGGACAAAGATGTAATTGGAAAAGCCCACAGCACCCCTTCCCAGGGGTAGGATGATGTTCTGGGGTGTTGGAATATTTTATTTTTTTATTTTGGGAGTGGCTTCACTTAGCTATCCATGCACAGGAAGGCATTTTATGAAAATATATTCTATTTCACCATATAAGAATGGGGAGGGAAGAAAGAGTATTGAAATTTGAGAGAAATCCATGGATTTTGTTCCCACCTCTGCCACTTATTAAACCCTTAATCTGGTATATAATCTTCCTAAGCCTCGATTTTTCTTACCTGTACCATTTATAAATGGTAAAATATGAGTAATAACTCTTACCTCAAAGGTCTATTGTATAGCTAAAATGAGTATACTTTTGTTTAGTTTTTTTTAAAGTTTATTTTTGAGAGAGAAAGCACAAGTGGGGGAGGGACAAAGAGAGAGAGAGAGGGAGACACAGAATCTGGAGCAGACTCCAGGCTCTGAGCTGGCAGCCCAGAGCCCAATGTGGGGCTCAAACCCACAGACCATTAGATCATGACATGAGCCAAAATCAGATATTTAACTGACTGAGCCACCTAGGCATCCCTGAGTATAGTTTTTAAATGTGTTAAATCCCCAAAAGCAGCATACACATGGAAGATATAATTTTCATAAATTCCCATTCCATAATTTTATCTACAGCTGGATATTGATTTGCTATCTATTCACTCAGTAAACGTCTATTTTGTGCTTAGGCACTGTGCTGGGTGCTGTGCAAACCCCAATGAACAAGAGCAGACATTTCATTGAGGAAATTTGCATCAATATTTAAAAGTAAAACTAAGGTCCCTCCAAGAATGTAGTATATCCATACAATGGGATATGATTCAGCCTTACAAGGAAGTAAATTCTGACATATGCTACTACATGGATGAACCTTAAGGACATTACACTAAGTGAAATAAGCCAGTCACAAAGGACAAATATTGCATGGATCTACTTGTATGAGGTTCCTAGAGTAGTCAGATTCATAGAGACAGAGAATAGAATGATAGTTGTCAGAGACTAGGGGATAGAGGAAATGAGGAGTTAGTATTTAATGCGTATAGAGTTTCAATTTTGCTAGATGAAAAAAGTCTAGACATAGATATGGTGGTGATGGTTGCATAATACCGTGTACATTCATGTACTTAATGTTACTAAACTTTACACTTAAAATGTTTAATTTTATGTTATGTGTAGTTTACTGTAGTTTTTAATGTTTATTTATTTTTGACAGAGAGAGAGAGACAAAGCATGAGTGGGGGAGGGTCAGAGAGAGGGAGACACAGAATCCGAAACAGGCTCCAGACTCAGCTGTCAGCACAGAGCCCAATGTGGGGCTCGAACTCATGGACTGCTAGATCATGACCTGAGCTGAAGTCAGACACTAAACCGACTGAGCCACCCAGATGCCCCTAGTTTACTGTAATTTTTTAAATGGTTAAGATAGTTAAAAAAGAAAAAGTGAACCTGGGGAAACACAAGAGGTATTCTTACTAACATCAGTAACAAAACAAAGGATGTACACCATCATCACATCCATTCATATTATACTGGTCATGCTAGCCAAAGCAATTAGATATGACAAAGAAATTAGATATATAAAAATTAAGGGGAAGGTGAAACTATCACCTTGATGGATAGTATCACTGCAACCAGGAAATCATAACAGAATCAACCAAAACTGTTACTAAAAACAATAGTTCAGACAGGTAGAAGCAAGATTGACATTAGATTTTCCCATGCCTGGTTCAGCTAAGGAAAATGTGCCCCATCTGTGAAGATGTTTAGAAAAGGGACCTCTTTCTGGTGGTCACAGCCCCATGACCATGCTCCCTGACCAGGAAAGGGCAAGTTGAATTCAACCCACACCCTCACCATGCTTTGTGCAATGACTCAGGTACACAAATGTGCACTCTTAGTAGTAAGATAGAAAATTAACATCTAGAAATCAATAGTTTTGTATGTACAAACTCTCATTTGAAAGATAGCAGGGAAGGCAACATTGTTAACAGGAGCAATAAAAAAGACGAAATATCTAGGTAAAACTTAACAAAAAATGTATAAACCTTCTGAATAAAACTTCAAGATGCTCCTGAAGAATACAAGGGTAAACTTTTTTAAATGGAAGGACATACCATATTCTTGATAGGAAGACTCAACACCAAAAGATGTCAACTCTCAGGGTGCTTGGGTTGCTCAGTCAATTGAGCCTCCAGCTCTTGGTTTTGGCTCAGGTGTGATCTCATCATTCATGGGTTTGGGCTCTGTGTCAGGCTCCGCTGTGGTGCAGAGCCTACTTGGGATTCTCTCTCTGCCCCTCCCCTGCTTGCATGTGTGCTCTCTCTCTCTCTCTCTCTCAAAATAAATAAATAAACATTAAAAAAAATTTTTTAGAAGATGTCAATTCCCTTTAATTAATTTGTTTAATTAAATATAAATACTATCTCAATTTTAAGGAGGGGATTTTTCTGGACAAGTAATTCTAAAGTTTATATGAAAAACAGGAAGAACCAAGGAAATTATGAAAATAAAGAAAAATGAGGAAGGTCCAGCTTTAAGAGGTATAAATGCACTCTAAAAAACCAATAATTAAACACCCAATAACTAAAACTGAAAGGAAGGCAGACTAGTGGAAAAGAGTTATCCATATATGTGAAATAAATGTCTGACAAAGGCTGCATCTTAAATCTGTGGCAACAGAGATGGACTTTATAATAAGGGAGACCAATGCAAACCAGGAGACTAATGCAGCCATTTGGAGTAAACTGGACCCATCACTCACAGAAAATACCATGCATAAGCTCCAAATGTGTCACAGGCTCAAATGTAAGAAAATGAAACCATCAAAAAGTACTAGAAATATTCAAGAACAGAAGAAATCCAAGGCTTTTATAACCTTGAATGAGAATGTCTAACTGAAAAGTCATTTTAAGACTCAAAAATTCTGTAGCCATAAAAAAATTGAGAAAATAGTTAATGTAAAGATATCAAAATCAAAAACAATCATACGGTAAATCTATCACAGGCAATACAGATATTAGATGATATTAGGGAATTATTGATTTTCTTGGATGTAATAATGATAGAACTATGTAAGAAAATGTTCTTTTAGGATTGCATGCTGAGGACTTGGGTTTAAAGAGACGTGCTGTCTGCACCTTATGTTTATATGCACATGCTCACACATATGTGCACTCATGTCCTCATATGTCCATACACACACATTCACACATACACATGCTCACACACACAGCTAAGGCAAAGGTGGTAACTGCTATCAATTGTTGAATTTAGAGAGTGAATATACAAGTGATTGTTACACTACTCCTTTGATGAGTTATTTATTCATAACAGAAAGTTGAAAAAAAATCATAAACACAGTCAAAAAACAAACGACAGGGATGCCTGGGTGGTTCAGTTGGTTAAGCATCTGACTTCAGCTCAGGTCATGATCTCATGGTTTGTGAGTTCAAACCCCACATGGGACTTTCTGCTGTCAGTACTGAGCCAGCTTTAAATCCTCTGTCTCCCTCTCTCTCTGCCCCTTCCCCCACTCGCTGTCTCTCATTCTCAAAAACAAATAAACATTTTAAAAAAAGACAAATGACAAACTATTTGTAACACATATCATAAAGAAGGGTTCTTCTTCCTAATACATAAAGAAATTCTAGAAGTTAATAAGAAAAAGTCCAAAAACCCAATAGAAAAGAAAGTGAAGGAAGAAATAGTTCACAAAAAAGGAGATATGAAACATGAAAAAATGCTTGATCTTATTCAAAAGAAATTCAGATCAAAACTACACTGAGGTCACATGTCTCACTTTATCAGATTGGCAAAAATTCCAAAGTTTGACAACACGTGAAGCTGTGAGAAAATGATTCTCTCAGGCTTTTCTGGTAGGAGGGCAAAATGCCAAAATGACAGTGAGTAGGGATTTCACATCTATCAAAATTATAAATGCATTTAGTTTTTACCCAGCAATTTGATTTCTGGGAATTTCCCCTATGGATACTCCTGCATACATATAAAATGACAGATTTCCAAGTTGACTCTTTGAATCATTGTTTGTTATAGTAAAAGACTGACAACAACACAAATACCAATTTCTGTGGGGCTGGGTTAATAAATCTCGGTGCATCCACCTCAAACAGCAGCAGGCAGTTCTAAGAGAGAAGATTCCTATGTATTAAGGACAGATCTGTAGTACATAATGTTACATGGAAAGAATAAGGTATTTTTGGTTATAAAAAGAAGAAAAATAAGAACGTATACTTTTAATTTATTTATATTTCCACAATTAAATAGTAGAAGGACACAGCACATAATGCTCCCTCCCTATACACACACACACACGTGCACACACACAACTGAGTACACACACACACACATAATTAATAAAAATAGTTACATTGGGGGCTGCAGTTTGGAAACAGAAGGTCAGCCACCTGGATGGAAGGAAGACTTGTCAGTGTCTCCCCTTTTATATCCTTCTTCTATTTAAACCATGTTCTTGTATTGCCTGTTAAAAAAAAATAATAATAATTTAAAAGAAAGAGGAAAAGTTCATCCAAAACTTCTGATTTTTAAATAAAAATTTCTTAAATGTTGGTGGTACTTATTTTGAAGATTATTCTATGAGTTTTCTGGTCAATACTTTGATTCCCAACATTCTCATTCTGTCATCTTTTTTAAATTGTGCAAAATAAAGAGCCAACTGCTTACCTGGCGGGTTTGGTTTCTGTAGATAACTAACCTCAACAATTCAGAACCAAAAAATTCCTTTCTTCAGTAACCAGAAACATGGGATTTGCTCTAAGTTATCCCATGAGCTCTCCCACAGGGCTCTGCTTGTGTAGACATAGCCTGGCTTCTCCCAGGTGCCTCTAGGTACTATCCATCTCAATAAGCTCAAACAATCACCTTTCCAGATAATTCATAAACAAATATGGAGGTGAGAAAACTGACAGTGCAAGAGAGCTGGCTGCTGTTCAAGAAAGGTGGGGAGAAGTACTGCTCCTCATGGGTCTCATCCAGAAACCAACACAAAACACATCCCCACCCTTCTGAGCCACCCAGATGCCAAAAGGCCACACGTACTGACTCTATCAATTCAGTCTATTCTTAAGACAGAAAAACCAGAGTGTTTGAAATGCCTATACTATGGCAGGGAGCTCCAGGATCCACTTGAAACCCACTACCCTCTCCCGGAGCCGGTTGTTCAGCATGAAAACAGAATATTTTGCAGAACGTAGCTGTCTGTTGAGAGGATGTTCCTGAACTGCCATAATGCCCAGGAAGGTGATCCTGTGGGGACAGAAGCTCAGGCAATCTTACAAGTATCTCTCAGCCTCCCTGCATCCTGACACTCTCCTGTGTGCTATTGTGCAGGTTAAATCAGCTTGGAAGAGAAAAAACATTCAGCAAAAGGCACATGCAGGCTGAAGTGTCCATAGAAAGAACAGGGTGCATTTCCTTAGGGACCCAGAGGGTTCACAGGCTATTTATAGGAGAATGGGCTTCTAGGATTTCATAGCTGCCAAAGCAAAGTCAACACCTAGCTGACAGTGACCTTGGGCTGCTACTCTGAGCCCACAGAACAGGGTCTTCCAAGCATATGATTCTTGGCCATGAGCCCAATTTGCCATCCCCCAGGCCAGCTTGGGGTAAGCCCTCCTCTTCAGTCACAGTTCCCAGCCAGGGATCAGAAGGGTACAGGCTCCTGGAGTGTGAGTGCCTGCTGTTATAGCCACATGTGTCCTGGAACAATCTCCAACTTACCTTCCTAGATCCTTTGCCCTTTTCCCTCTTGTGGCCTTAGGTTTTTCTGTTTTCCTTTTGCAAAACAAAATTATACAGGGCAATAAAACATTTAAATATGCAAAATTGAAGAACTTCAGTTTTTCTAAATTAGGTAATGTTAGTGTCAAATTATTAATCAAAGCCTTTCTGAAGAGAGCTTCTGTTGTAAACAGGCTGTGAAAAAAAAAAAAAAAGAAAGAAAGAAAAGTAGGTTGTTAGTTCTGATTCTATCTCTCCCAGAGCAAAGCTCTCACTGACCAGTGCTCACTTAATTCAATAAGACCAGTCACTTTTTTTTCCCAAAAACAAAAAACAAAAAACAAAAAAACTGGAGATAACTATTGCTACTGACGATAGCTGTTGACAAGCAGGGTTAAATGAATGGAACATTAAAGTTGTGGAGAAAACTGAGAGCAATGCCCAGGCGGGTGTGGCTCACCTCTGTAACTTGGTGTGGCCATAGGTATCTTCCTTTTGTTTCCCCAAGTGTACAGAAACCTAAGTTCTTTATGACTAGAGAGGTCAGGATCCAGGAGATACTGAAGGACATCATTCATGATAGAGGATCAAACCCCAGTGGGTCAAGGGGTGTATGCTTCTCCCCTCCACCAGCCCATTGTGACAAAAATGTAGCATTAATAGGATTGAGAATTTAGCCTTCACTGCTGCCGTTACATTAGCAATGCCTGATATATATTTCATACTCCTAATTTAGAAGCAGCAGGCAAATGAGTGCATTTGTTTGTGCTTATACACTACCAAAATCTGGTGAGTCCATCTGCCACTCAGTTTCCCTTCCTTTCCTGTTACATATAACCAGACAGGGAGAAGGAAAAACGACCCATTGGCTCAGGGTTTGCATCAGCTAGACTGAGTGTCAGCTTGTGTGCATGGTGTGTGTGTGTATAGTGCATGAGTGTGCGCTGGGTGTGTGTGTTGAGTGAGTGCGTGTGTTGGGTGGGTGGGTATGTGCATGAGTCAGTGTGTGCAGGTGTGTGGTGTGTGGGTGTGAGTGTATGTTAGGTGTGTGTGAGTATATGGGGGTGAGAAAAAGGAAAACATCCCTTGGGTGATTGGGTTAAGTTTTGAATTACTGGCAAACTGAAGCCAACCAATTCAAATGAAGATTTCTTTTTTTCATTGACTCAAGAAAGGCTTAATAGCTCTGGCAGAAACTCTGCAAAAAATTTACCTTTGGGCAGACATGGCCCAGGACCAGGCAAGAGGTTTCAGCCCCAAAGAATTTGGCAGAAAGTTATGAGCAAGTGAATAAAGGAGCAGAGAAATGTGACTCCACCCTCCCTGTAACCAGCCTGCTTGCTCCTGTTAACACTGGAGAGGCACTTCTGCAGCCTTTATCCAGGCCCAGTCCCTGGGGCAGCCCAGCTTGGCTCACCTGGCTTGGCAGCTGCGGAATTAAGTCCCATGAAGGTATTTGTGAGCTCACATAAAGTGACCTTTATGGAAATAGCATACACTGTAGACTCTGAAGATAAATCTATGTACATATCCTCAAGCCATCTCCTTTATAGAGAACCTTACATGCTCAGAATACCATGATAATCCTTCCTATAAAATACCGACACACAAAGAAGAGCATTTTTGTCATCAAGTTCATGGTAAGAGTGTGTAATGTTCCAGAACATCTGCCAATACACAGCATGAAATGGAGGGGTTAGGCCATTTTTCAGATAATATGCGACCCCCAATACTTGCTCTTGAATTATCTACATAAATCACAGAAATACATATCGCAGGCTCTATTAATCTGATGGATCAACTCAATTCTCTAAATGTGTGTCATAAGTTCTCTAAATGATCAAAAGGAAAAATTCTTCTAAAAACTATGAGTATTGGAGTGCCTGGGTGGTTCAGTCAATTAAGCATCCAACTCTGGAGTTCAGCTCAGGTCATGATCTCATGGTTCGTGGGTTTGTCCTGTGTTGGGTTCTGTGCCAACAGTGCAGGCATAGACCTTGGTTGGGATTCTCTCTCTCCCTCTCTCTCTGCCCCTCCCTTGCTCTCTCTCTCTCTCTCTCTCAAAATAATTAAAATAAAATAAAATAAAATAAAATAAAGTACTAAAGCAACCTCATATCTACCCTGTTTTGCTGACTAGCCAATTGTCATTTCATCTTTAAATCATCATCGCTATTTGTTTAACAAACATTTACAGAGCATCAGTTCTGAGTCAGGCACTGGGGAGATAAAGATGAACCAGATGTTGCCCTGTGTGACAATTACAGTGGGCAACAGAGGCAACATTTCCTACACTCCCACTCCAGCCAGTGTCCTCAATGCTCTGCCATCACCTCCATTTAATCCCCAAGGATTAGAGTCCATTTGATTTTTTTAAAATCTCTGTCCCAAACACTCCCAGCAATATCACAGTTATTGTTCACAGCAAACGTGAAAAATTCCAGCATCAGGCACAGAGTGGGTATTTGAGAACTGGTAGCTGTAATTGTTACAATTTAATTATAAAGGCAAGACCTTCTCTCAATAAGGACAGGAACTAAATCTCATTAATGCTGTTGCCTGGTACCTAGCACAACACCTGCCCAGATCTAATTCAGTACTAATGCTTTTGTGCTTTTCTTACAGAGGTGACCAATATTGAGCTTCAAATTGCACAAAAGAGGAACATTGAGAACCCATGTGACTCATTGATTGACTCTCCTTCAAAAGCCCACTTTGGGACAATTTTTTAAGGTTATTACCATTATCCAATTGTTACACATGTCACACTGTCTACACGAGAAATGCAAAAGGATAAAGAAAATCCATGATGCTCCAACAATAGTCATTACAAGGCCGATATCAGTTCCACTGTGTTCATTGGGGTTCAAAGAGCAGTGAATGTCTGAGCTTCCTCCTGAAATATTTGTCTTTGGTAACTAAGGTTGAGATAATTATTGTTGCAGCATGAAAAACAAGATCAAAGGCAAGTCACTGTAATTTCTCTTTTTTTGGCAACTCTATCATTCCATTCATCTTCCTATTACCCACACTTAGCACAGTGCCTGTTCATACTCAGTGGTCAATAAATGCTTCTTGCAAAATCACATGGAGAGAGGAGTGTGTCCATTTTGGTACCTAAAAAACAGGAAACAATCCTCAGTAGTGAAAGAAAAAGGAGGGAGAGCATCATTTCATTCACCCAAGACAATGGGAGTGACTGTGTTTGTCCCCCATCATGATCTGTCTCACACATACTGCCATCTGCCCCCCGGAAGCTGCACCTGACCCCATGCACCAGTGACAACTCCTCCAGTGTAGACGTGCTCTGTCTATGTTGTGCACCATCCAGCCTCTATAGTAGTGTGTCCCAAGAAGGAACCGAGAGAACAATGCTCTGGGAGATAATCCCATGGTCAACACCGTGTGGAACACGCTACATACCTCAAAATGTACATTGGCAGCTAAAGGTTCTGTGAAGGCCTTCAATAGAAAAACAAGTTTGACTTTGCTCAGAATTTCTCAAATTTATCCAATTGCATAATCCATATTACTAGTGTTTTGTGGAATTCACTTTAGGGATGGTTTCATAATCTCACTTTGGAAAAAACTGATAAGCCTTCCTTGTCATGAAAATGTGGGAAGGACACTTGAAAGAGATCCTTCACTTGAAATATTTTTTTTCCCAAAATAGCTCCAAAAGGCAAAAGCATCATCTCCAAGTGAAGTAATTTACTCCTTCTAGTACATTGATACATTCTCATCCAATAGTTCAACAATGATGAAATTCTGGTCTTTAAAACAACCCTAAATTCTACCATTGGTGACTGACAAATGAGGCTAATATCAAGGCTCAGTCATATCTAGAAATGCAGAGGGTATTTGATTAGCAACTTTTGATGGGTGTGGAAAGATGAGACAGAAGGAGTATTGTTGACTTTAAGGGGAGAAAAGGGTAAAGAGCTATTTTCAAAATCATGTGTCTTGATTAACAGAACACTGTATTAATGAAGTTAATTTTTTAAAACATGCATTATCTTTGCTTTAACACTAAATCAGACCAAAAATTAACTTACTAGACAATAATCACTACCTAGAATCAATAGATCTTAAGAATGCACATTGGGTTCATCAAAATACAGTTGATCTTCATTATTCACAGATTCTGTATTTGCAAATTCTCCTCCTCACTAAAATTTATTTGTAACTCCAAAGTCAATTCTCACAGTATGTTCATGGTCATTCATGGACATACACAAAACAGTAAAAAAAAAAAAAAATTGAGTTGCCCTGAACATTCCCAGCTGAGGTCAAACAAGGTGACTCTCCACCTCAGTTCTCACAGTGTAAAGAAGTGTTCTTTTCTCAGTTGAGAAAATGTTCCCCAAGCAGAGTGCTGAAGTGCTGTGTAGTGTCTCTAAGGGCAAGAGGGCTATGAGGTAATTCAAGGAGAAAATACGTGTGTTAGATGGGCTTCATTTAGGCTTGAGTTATAATGTTGCTGGCCATAGGTTCAATGGCAATGAATCAACAATATACAGATCTTCCTCAACTTATAATGGGGTTATATCCCAATAAGTCTATTGTAAGTTGAAAATATTGTAAGTTGAAAATGCATTTAATACACCTAACCTACTAAACATCATAGCTTAGCCTAGCCTACCTTAAATGTGCTCAAAACACTTACATTAGCCTACCATTGGACAAAATCATCTAATATAAAGTCTATTTTATAATAAAGTTTTGAACATCTCAGTTCATCTATTGAATGTTATACTGAAAGTGGAAACAGAATGGCTGTGTGGGTACAAAGTGGTTGTGTAAGTGTGTCAGTTGTTGGCCTGTATGATGGCATGGCTGACTGGGAACTGAGGTTTGCTGTCACTGCCTGGCATCACAAAAGAGCATCATCCTGCATATTGCTAGACCAGAAAAAGATCAAAATCCAAAGTACAGTTTCTAGTGAATCATAATGTTGAAAAATAATAAGTTGAACAATCATAAGTTGGAGACCATCTGTATGTTAAATAAGATGTCTCAGAACAGAAGCACACAAAAAACAAGGTTATGTATTGATCAGATGATGGAAATACCATAAACTCACAGGAACCCAACCCTGTATTTCCCCCAAGATCAATGGTTCAATATTTGTTAATTCAGAGTTCATGGTAGCATTATAGAACTTAACATTTGAGAATCATGAGAATCGACTTTATGATATTTGGGGAGCAAGGCACAGTTTCCTTCAAGAAAAAGACTGGTAGAAGTGGGAGATTACTTCAGGAAGGTGAACAAGCTGCCAGTGAGTCTAAGTACTGCAAGATGCCAAACCTTTGGATGAAACTAGAACCACTCAGTCAGCAGCAGGCTCTTCTTGGTCTTCGCTGACAGAGTGCACAAGATATTGTGCTGTTTAAATGAAATCTGCAGCCAGTTTGTTGACTCAGTCCTATGTGTGAATCTCTGGTACTCCAACAAACTCTTCTTTCAACTCCTGGTTGAAACAACTGAATGATGCCCTAGAAAGCATAATTTTATTCATGTCTCAATCCTACTGTGCTGAAGTGTTGTTCTTCTCTGGGCCCATTTGAAGTTGACCTTTCCTGTGTTTAAAACATCATAACAATTGGGATGCTTGAGTGGTTCAGTTGGTTAAGCATCCAACTCTTGATTTCAGTTCCAAGGTTGTGAGATCGAGCCCCATTTGGGTCTCCATACTGAGTGTGGAGTGGAACCTGCTTGAGATTCTCTCTCCCTCTCTCTCTCTCTGCCTCTCTCCCCTGCTCATGTGCTCTCTCTCTCTCTCTCTCTCTCTCTCTCAAAATAAATAAGTAAACTTAAAAAAATCATGACAATCAAGTATAACGGTAATTTCAAACCATCTTATAAAGATCGGCTGAGATGACATCATCAAACATGTTTTTCAGTCATTGTAACTTCACCTTTTCTCTAAAGAATCTAGAAGATCATTCCTTGATGAGGCCACCATTGATATAACGTTGGCTCTTGTCCCCAGTGGTATCACCTGTAGCCCTCGTGGCCTGGTCTGGCACACAGCTTCCACTGACTTCAAAGACAGCTTGCTGGTGTGTAAGAACTGTGTGTTCCACAAGACAAAACTCACCGACAACATCAGCTGTTGTGGTTCAGCCACAATGGTGTTCCACGGCCACAAAAGTGGCTCACATTCAGTTGTAAAGGAGGAAAAGTTCAAAATCCATGCTCCTACTTCCTTCTAACACACTCTCTCTGTGCCCTCCTCTGCACCAACACACACACAAAAGCCTCAGGAAGATTAGTTTTGTTCAATCTTTTTAAAAAAGACATGGTTCTAGACTCAGCCCATGAATGGAAGATTACAGCCAAATAAATCTGATTTTAAAGTATATTCAGTGGAAAATATGCTACCAAAAAAATAAAATAAAATAAAAAGCCCTTAATGATCAGGCACCCCCCCCCCATCCCCAGGTGCAGTGTGATTATTCCATGACGTGATAGTTCTACAGCTATAAAGAGATATGCTCATGGACTGAAATAGCACATTTTTCCTTTGAACTTACAAAAAGATCCTTGGGCGATTTTGAGAGCTATGCTGAGCGTTTGCAAGCAGCAAAGTGATTCACAAGGGGTTTTGCTCGGCTTGTGCAAACACACAATGGGCGCCAGGAAAAGAGGCACAAAATCTGTCACCTCAGGTTCGTCAGTTTCAGGAGGACCTTCTCCTCCTTCGGTGCACTTTCTAGAAGCTTGATGAGGCTGCTCACACCCCATGAACTTAACCGATGAACCGGGCACCTGTGGTAAGCTTCTATGTTTCTATCACCTTGTCACCAACCCAGAGGAAGCCAACCCTGTCATCTTTGTCCAGAGGAGCTGGCCTCTGAGGGCACAGAGGATTCCAACCTGCCTCACAAGAAGGAAGCCCCAGGTAGGTGCATTAACCAGTCACTGTCAACCCTCTGGTCAGGGAAGCTGTCCTGGCTTTTTCTCCAGAGGATGAAAGGGGGGTAACAACAAAGAAAATGAAAAGCCTTTCATTCAAGGAAGAAGCAAATAAAGGGGACTCCAGGTAGTTGTCTTTCTTCCTTTGGAATTTTAACAAAAGCAGATTCCTGGGTACTGGGGTACCGTTGTAGGGGCAAAAATCACCCCCTGAGTTGATTGGTCTTTATTTTGCTGTCACTTGATCCTGCTTGGTAGCTAAGGGCCACAAATTTTATGTGGTCTCCACAGGTGAATCGTGTGTGTGTGTGTGTGTGTGTGTGTGTGTGTGTACGTATAATACAATATAATGTTTTTTAAGTTTTCATTTTGCTGTCTTCAAAAAAAGAAAAAAGCCAGACAAAGGCACAAAAAAAATGACTGTCTGGCCAAGAAAGAAATTGCTGGCAAGTGTAGGTTAACCAAGCTACTAGCTTTCTTGCAGCTGCTAAACTTGTTGCAGAACACTTAGATAGTCTGCAAGAAGTGGCCTTCTTGCTGACGACTCACCCCAGGAGGATGTCAGTCGACCCTGCAAGTTACAAGTCTCTCAAGGTGAAAGCCAAAAGGATGAAGTTGAGAAAGTGCTCACATTTATACCCTCTGTTTGAACACGACTGAACACTTCTGATTTAAAAATAAATTTGGGGGTTGTATTATGAATTCTATATGATTCAAAATGCCAAGGAAATAAGGAAAGTTTTCAAGAGTTAATCCTTAAGAAAACTCCTTTTTAAAAATTGTGGGAATGAGTGAAAGCCTTATTTTCTCTCTCACTGTGGAAGGACTCGAATTCTGTTTTCTAAAATTGCCTCACTGAAGCCCATGGAAAATTTGCCCATGGAAATGAGACAAAGTCGTGAGCATTCCTAATAGACAAATTGAGGGGAGAGTAAGCCACAGGCGAAGGAAAACAATGAACTTTATGTTCTTCCAGAACAAATTACACACTTTCCCAGCTCATAAAGCCTTTTTATATAACTTCACTCAGGCAATACCTGGGCAGGGAGAGTCTGCAGGGAGATAACCACGTCCCCGGGGCGGCAGATGCCCTTGGAGCCGGTTCACACTGCCTCACAATACCCAGGAGTGTCTCAGCCTGACACAGCCCCACCTTCGTCAGCTGCTCCTGTCTCCCACAGGCTCCTTCCCACCAGTTTCTCTTCCCCATCTGGGAATCAGACCTTATTGCCACTGGGGTCCATCAGGGCCACAGGCGGAGGGAGGAGGAAGGGGAAGCACCCAGATAGCTTGACCCCGATGGAAGACAATCTGTGAGCCCACTAACCAATTAAGAGTCTTCCTCAGACAGTGCAGTTTAATAACCTACAAGTGCTTTTGTGATCAGGATAATCCAGATCATTGTGTCAACAGCATAGCCAACTATAAGTACTGAAGAAAGCTTTTGCACTTAGAAATTAAAATTCAAAATGTGTACCCTGGGAAACTTCCAACAGAAGTCCAGCTTTGTCCTAGGAGAGATTAAATTAGTTACACTCTAACCTCAGTCAACACAGAGATTTTCTTCACCAACATGACTGCCACCTGCAAGCCCTCCCTGCTTGCTGGCTGTCCCACTAGGTGGGATGTCTCTCTTCTCTTTCCCCTACAGTGTTTCTGCATTTAGCAAAGAAGAGAAAAGGAAAGATGGTGCTGAGGACAGTGGCACCCACCAAGCTAGCACATCAGTGCAGAAGGTTGAGAAGCATAAACCAATGGCCAGGAGAGGTTAAGTCAATGCACACACAGATGAGGGTGAGCTTTGCATAATCCTTCTTCTAAGAATATTTTCTCTTTTATTTATTTATTTATTTATTTATTTATTTCAAAAGAGAGAGAGAGAGACAGGCAGAGAGAGAGGGGGAGAGAGAGAATCCCAAGTAGGCTCCATGATGTCGGCACAGAGCCTGACTCTGGGCTCCATCTCACAAACCATGAGATCATGATTTGAGAGAAAACCAAGAGTCTGATGCCTAACTGATTGAGCCACCAAGGTACCCCAAGCTTTAGATAATTCCAGGGAATCATTCAAGACAGTTATAAATGTTGTTTTAATTAAATTAGTAATTATATTTTATTGATATATTAACATTAAACATTTATTATTATGAAATATCATTAACTATATTAAATATTTCAGTTAAGTAACCTGGCCACCTCGTGTGAACCATAGCTGAGGTTTTCCCAAAAGCTAGATTTTTAGGTGATACATCCAAATCTTCAGCTTCCAGGATGGTTAGAAAATGTCAGCCAGCTGGGTTGGGGGATCCCCAAGGAGCTCCCATGAGCCTGTGGCTCATTCCCAGGATGGCCTTGGCACAACCCTTACTTGGGTGATGCCTGGCCAGGGTGAAACACCCCCCTGGGTCTCAAGCCTGCACCCTCCCCAGCAGGGCCTTCTGGCCCAGGTCAGTTTTGAGTTTGGAAAGTTGGCATTGCATCGGGTCAATAATGGCCATGCCCTCTCTCAAACAGCTCAGTGTGGTGAGAGTTTGTTCTCCAAAGACTTTCCAGCAGGTACCTGGGGATGGAGAGCTTTAGGAAACCCAACATCTGGCTCTTTCATTTCCATACTTGTTCTTCCCTTAAACTAATCTGCCTGGGACCAGTCCTCAGAGTCCCAGCTCTCCTTCCCCCCAGCCCCTCTCTTGTCCGCCTTTCTCCCTACAGATACAACACAAGGATAGCTTGGTTTAGGGGGTATTCTTTAAGGAAGGGCTATGATGCTTTCAAAATCAGTCTAGGAAATAATGTGAGTAGAAGAGCATGAAGCAGAGCCCTCAGATCTGTCAGCAGGGTGTGTGACCAAGCACATGTCTTGAACCTCTCTGAGCCTCAGTTTACCTCTCATAGGTACATCTGGATTTAGAAAGGGATTGATCAAAGTAGAAATCAAGGGAATTTAAGTTCATTTGTGGCTTTTTTTAGCCACTGTAGGGAAACAGAGCCACCAAAACAGACCCCAATTTGGAATTCAATCGCTCCTTCTCCCTAAAGAGCTGAACAGAGCTTACTTAAAGCGCATGTGATATACTACAATTCCAAATCCATTGTGAAGGCTCTTGACTTGCAAATATTTACCCATAAACCTCTAGGATTTTACTTTGATAAAGTCCTCTCCTCACTTGGCTGGTGTGTAACTTCCTTGGCTTTTGGAAGGCTCTGAAGTGCACTTCTCCATTGCTAACACTAGATGGCAGCAGAGCTCCATCACAGTCCCTGTAGACTGGCATGTTCAAGGACCCACAGCCTGGCTTGGAGGAGTGCAGGAAAGAAAAGAGAAGAAAAATAAAGGGGGTGGGGATGAGGTGGGGAATAATTTCTGTTAGTACATTCTTACAGAGTCAAGAAATAACTAAAACCATGGATTCCAGTCTTCAAAACTGCAGTCCCATTCTAGTTTATTGAGATTCACACACAAGAGAACACTTCACATCAAAACATAAAAACCCATAGCAACTGAATTTGCAACAAATAAGTGCAAAATATGGAACCTACCTCTAGTTCTACCTCTCTTCTGTTTAAGGCTGACATCACATTAATAACTTGGGCTTTTCTTCCTCTGGTAACAGCACACAGGATGAAGCTCCAATAGTTGGCTTGCCAAGAGACCGAGCCCTCGTGAAAAATTTTCTCTCACTGGGAAGCCAGAGCCATTTGCCCTAGAGCCTCTCAGGCATGCACACACGCGCACGCACACACACACACACACACACACAGGCACACACCACCCAGAAAAACCTGAAGAACAGCCCACAAGCAATCACCCCTCTTCCCCAGCAGCCCCCTCACCTCACCCTCCACAGCACCAAGACTTCTCCCTCTTCCCTGCCCCCCAGATAAGATTAATGCAAAACCAGAGGGAAATCAATACTCCCCCAAAGCTTTTTCCCCTTGAACTGCTCTATTCTGTCTTCATGTTAATTTGCAGCACCTTCATTTTGTGAATCAGCAATCGTTATATAAACGATTTACCATTTTGAAGGTGTGATAACATCAGAGCAGAAGAAGATAAAGAGCTTTATGTGAAACTCAATGCGGCTTTCCTTCTTTACCTTCCCAGAGGCTTTAGACCCCTTGTTTATCTCTTCCTCTCACCAAATTACTTAGGGCCATTGACACCTCTTCTTCCCCCACTTCTTTCTCTTCCCACACCTCCCCATGAGGCCCCCTGCCTGTCCCATACTTGTTCACCAGGGAACTTCCAGGCCCAGCTGCCAGCTGGAGGACTTTCCAGAGAAGCTTCTCTTGATGTGATTGTGCATCTCAAATCGCAAATGATGCTTTTCCAAATCCATTTTCCAGCTTGAAATTTTCTATAATTTGAATTTCTATATAAATTCTATATTTCTATAATTTGAAAACCTATATAACTCATACATTAAAGAAATGTTTAGATGGACGAAAGCATCATCCTACTACCCTACCGATCACTTTCACTTTGCATGTTTTTGATATTCTGTGTCCAAAGGAATCCATCCATGGGTTCACTTTCATACTTTGCAAGGTCCTCATAATTAAGATTGTTTGGGAACCCATTAAGTTGATGTTGTCATTAATGGACGTCTAGTATGAGTCAAAATTTCTTCAAAAGGTTTTGCTTCAATGTTTGCACTATCGAAAATCTTGCTTATGTTTAATTGAAGTATCAGTTGCAATATATATAGGACTTTCTCCTCTGCACTTCATGGCTCTCTTTGTTTCCCTGAAACACTATTTCTTCTGCAGCTCGGTGAGCCAGTTCATATATGAACCAGTGCCAGCAGTAAAGTCTGGGCAGGTGCTCTGAGAATAAGCCTTCGCTTGGGCCCTTCATCTGACTCTCTATGATGTTGTTATTTATTTGCAGCTTTCTTTCTCAGCACAATTAGACTTGAACACACAACCCCCAGTCCGCATGTGCTGCCCAGGGTAGAGACATGAGACTCCAGTAGCATTAACTGGAACTTCAGAGCACCGGTACACTCTTTCGTTCACTATTTATAATCATCGTTCTTTAATTTCCTGTATTTATACAGTTTCTTTTTTCAAAGGCATTCCAAAGGTTCTCTACTGAGATCATTTCATAAAAATCCCTCTTTTAAGTTAAAACTTTTTAAGTTAAAACTTTTTAAGTTAAAACTTTTTAAGTTAAAACATTTCAGTTAAAAGAGATATAGTATTCTCTCCTTTGAAAACAAGGTAAACTGAGGCAGCACTCAGCACCTCATGCTAGACACTCTGTGCCTGCTTGGAGCTGCTGGGCCGTGCCCTGTGCAGTCAAATGCTGTGGCAGCCAAGGTCCCCTTGCTCCACCCTGTGGCTAGTGCCCTGACCGGAATGGGGCAAGGTTTCATTTCTCTGTCAGATTCTGCTTGCAGCAGCCCAGCCATTTCATTCCATTGAAATAATTGGGAGAAGTTATTTTTTTTCCACAGGCATCCTGCCTGCACTTCATCATGTGTATTATTTTGGACCCGCTTCAAAAAGAAAAATGGCCTTTCATGGTGTCTACCGAATGTGGGCAGAAATGGGACTAGGCAAGCATAGAACTCCACATAGAGATGGAAAATATTCACGGAGAACACCCACACTCCACGCAGAGAGAGGGTGAGGGCAGCAGGCACCAGCGCTGGGCCCAGCGAACAGAATGCACAAATGACTTCTCCTCCAGCTTCCAGCTTCTTCCAAATAGACCCCACCCCACCAGGAAGGGGAGGGCAAGGCAGGCCTGGCAAAGAGGACTATAGGCTCCTGGCCCTGCCTAGCTTCTCCACACCAAGACCATGGCTTTTCCCCTCCCTTTGGTGGCCACAGTAAGAAGGCCCCCAAAGTTTCCTAAACACTGATATAAACACAGCTTCCTGTCAGGTGTGCCTGTGTTTGACAGGGCAGCTAGGTGGACCGACCTCCTTCTCTGGGATTCTCTTCTGCTCCTAACAAGAAGCTCAGTGTCTCTCTACATTCAACTTCTTGAAACACTCACCCCCAGGGGCATCCAACGCCAGGACACTGATCTCTCAGAAGCCCCTAGAATGGGTCTCCAGTAAGGAAAGGGGTGAGGGGTGAGGGGTGAGGGGTGAGGAACTGGCCTGTACTCCTCCTTTCTCCATCTGTTCCTTCTCTTTGCCACTCGCCCCCATCTCCCTTTCCCTCCCCAGGGGCACAAGGGAGGAAACTGGATGATATAGACGCAGTTTGCACTGAACTATTAGAGAGTTCATGTACCTTAAAAAAAGAAAAAAAAGAGGAGGCACGCTGGAACAAAAATAACCCTACCCTCCTCCTGCAAAAAAAAAAAAAAAAAAAAAATACGAATAAAATAAAAAAATAAAATAAAATAAAATAAAATAAAATAAAATAAAAAACCCAGTCAGTAGACAGGGGGACCTATGTCTTCCTATTCAGCTCTAGGGGCTCCCAGTGGAGTCTCAGACTGAATCACCAGCCAGGAGGATGAGGGGAGCTTCCCAACAGCATCCATATAACTCTCTGCCCCATATGATCATTAATAAGCCCTTCATAATATGAAAGAATTCACAACCACAGTCACTATGCTTTCTAAGAGAAAGTCATTATCAATAAAAGACCCATCTAATTTTTTCTTCAAAATTTTGGCTCTTGGTTTGATCTCTTTTCAGAGCTCCCCCCAACTCTCTCCTCCCATGCTCCCACACCCAGCTGACTTCAAATTTTAAGTATAGTACTAAATGGCCAGAAATGAAGCACTGTGGGGAGGGGAAATGAATCGAATTTATCAAGACATACATTGGAGTGAGCTATTAAAAATTCAAACTTGCCCAAAGAGAAAGAACAAATTATGCATCCATCATTTTCTTTTTCCACCAAATGTACACACTTAAAATATTTGTCGGGTGGATAAAACTGAAAGTTATGCTAATATTGGAAAAGCAGATCTAGGCATATCAGAGAAATTTGTTTTTAAAGGGACGTTGCCAAGAACTTTGAATCCAGCACTTGACCTGTATTTAATATTACTCTGATCTGCTAGGGGATGTTTTCTGGGTTCTAAATACCTACTTGGAAAAAGTTTGGCACAGTCAGAAAATAAAGTGCAACTCTCCTTTTACGAGATTTTCAACAGACTGTCAGCACCACTTGATGATTGAATCTCCTTGAAATCAGCAAAGCTGTATAGATACGATCAGGAAAACGAATGTACAAACCAGCAAGGGAAGGCAACAAGTAAGAAAAACTCCACTTAATCCATAATCAAGGGAAATTCAAAATTTGCCAAACTAAGGAGAAATATGAAACACATATTTTTCAAAATTCATTTTAAAATAAAAGGAAATGTTATTGCTATGCATTCACCCTCTCTTGTAAAATATCCAAAGACTAACTAAAATGGACAAAGCATCATGATCTGAGTAAGTCTGAGACTGTTCCAGGAAAAAAAAAAAACAAAAACAAAAACAGTTGACATCAATGATAGTGATGTTTACTAGAAAACTAACCTACTTCCAGCAGACAGTAGACATTGTGACTGATATTAAACAAAATATGTGACTGTTTGCCTTGATGTGAGGAGGGTGGGGCCCCATTTGTTTTCCTATTATGTAAAACCCCTGCCTGGCTCCTGCCAAAACATTTTCCCAGTGACACGTCTGCCTGCCTTTGGACGTGTTCCTTACTAAAACAAATACACCTAACAAATAATCTTTGATAGCAAATACTCATAAAGGCAAACAATGAAAACTACTATGGGTGTTTCTTAAGATGGCACTGGGCACTATGTAGAATTACCACACACAAAAGCAAAACAATTCTGCCTTGCTGACTGGGCCAGTTCCCAGAAGTCAGCAACGTTAGCAACTTGCTCTTTCTTGGCAAGTAGCTAATTTTCCCCCCTTGGGGCAGTAAGTGGTCCTCTCCCTAATAAGTCACAGTGTGTATATATGTTGTCTACTTGGGAAGAGAGATAAGTACAAAAACAAACTATTATTATAAGCGCACACTCACAAATAAAAGGATAATGTCTCCTAAGACGATACTGGCACCTTATAAAAGTGTAATTTAACCTTATCTAATCTGGAGCCTGTTTCATCATAAGGATGGCCAATAATGTAAACCTTTGTGTTAAAGGAAGGAGGAAAAGTACATGCGGGGCAGGCGGTGGCCAGCCTCTCCGGTGACAGCCTGCTGGTGGGGACTTTCTGGGCAGTCAGCGGAGACTGTGCCGTCCTGGAGATGCTAGGTGAGAAAATGATGGATGAGCCAGGGTACAGTGAAGGCAAAAATGGCTAGGAGAATCGTTTCCTCTTCCCATCTGTTCAGGAAGGACGTCAGCGAGATAGACTAAACACAGGCCCTGGTTCGGGATTACGTGCGTGCGCCTGTGTGAACACAACAGCCTGCCTTTAAAAGAACCTTCCTCTGCTCACTGCAGGGACAGACAAAGGGGAGATCAGACGCCCACACTGGCTGGCCTTGAAGAGAAGCAGGGCAGTCCCAGACTGTCACCCGCTGCCGGCGGGGGCTGGGGCGGTCCTAAGGGAGTCTGGCCCTGGTGCCCACTGCCTGCTGCAGCCACCAGTTGATGGGACACACCCACCAATGCTGGATGCACTGGCCACCCCAACTGGGCACACTGCTCTTCTTGGGAAGACACAAGGGATCCTAGCGCAGAGAGGCAGTTTTGCACCACTGGGTCCAGGATACAACTCTGCCGTGTTCCCTGAGAGAACAGAGCCCCTTGCCCTCCAGAAGCTCCCAAGATGTGAGATATGGTGCCGGCCCACAAACAGGGCTTGGGGCCTCCTCTGGCTGTGCCGCTAGGTGACCCTCTTCCTACCTCACTATCCAGGCCAAGTCCGAGTTGGGCAGGGGAGGGATTTTTTCCTAGAAAGGATACAAAGGCCCTCTTGCCTATTCTCTCCCCGCACCTCTCTGGCCCTCCCTGATGCTGTCCCCACCCTGCCCCCTGAAGCACCAACCACATGGCCAAAGGCTTCCACTGCATTAGGCACTTGGGCCTGGTGTAAGTTAAGGCTGAGGAGCTGGGGTGACCAACGGAGAGAAGGCTGCAAGTGCTGGGTGGGAGCCCTGCCTTTGTGTGCAGACACACTAGCTCTGTGCAAGTCAGCTAAGCTTACACACATACAACAGATTCAAGCATCTATGTGGATGAACGTTTCCCAACAGTTATTACTATTTGCCTTCCCAAATGTGTCCAGTAAAGGGTATTATATTCTGTTATATATCAGTTGCTAGAATAATGCTGAAGACAAAAAGAGTGTCCATATATTTGCTGATTAAATGGATTAGTCAATATATCAATGATCTAAAATGTACATTTTAACATCCAAAATAGAGATGAGACTTAAACCACCAGTGATGTTTACTGGTTTAATTTTTCTTCTTAGTGGCATATAAGTGATGTACCTCATCATAAATGGCATGTTAGAACCAAGGAGATACACCAAGTAAAATTGGACAAGTAACTTAGTCGCTTTGAGCCTCAGTTCCCCTTTGTATAA
The DNA here is from genome assembly GCF_018350155.1 of Leopardus geoffroyi. Classification (NCBI taxonomy): domain Eukaryota; kingdom Metazoa; phylum Chordata; class Mammalia; order Carnivora; family Felidae; genus Leopardus; species Leopardus geoffroyi. The sequence continues at coordinate 27,035,703 of NC_059332.1, read as the reverse complement.
GATGCAGATAATAGTGTCTACAATGGGGTCCTTGTGAGGATCAAACGAAATGATTATATGAAGCCCTCAGCAGAAGAACAACATAATAAATGCTCTGTGCATCTTATTGTTATTGTTTAAGGGTCTGTGGTTGAGGCTAGAGAAATGTCATATCAAACAGATTTACCCTGCATTAGTATTCACTCTGCCCCAAACTAAGGTCTAGAGGAGCAGTCAAATGTTAGGGAAAACAGAGCTGTCCCATTTGGTGAGTGGGGAGATTTTCCCATTCTGACGGGGGCGGGGGGGGGGGGAGGTATGACCTCAGGCAAAAAGGAACCTCAGTAAAAGTAAATTCTGGGTTTCTTTTTCTGTTGCCCTAAATTTATAGTTTAACCCTAGTCAACTATTGGCCTTAAAAAATGCTAGGGTGGGGCACCTGGGTGGCTCCATCAGTCGATGAGTGGAGCATCCGACTTCGTTTGGCTCAGGTCATGATCTCCAACTGGTTTGTGAGTTCGAGCCCACATGGAGCTTGCTGCTGTCAGCAAGGAGCCCACTTTGGATCCTCTGCACCCTCACCCCCCCGGCCGCCCCTCTCCCGCCCTCACTCTCAAAAATAAATAAAAGATTTTAAAAAATACTAGGGCAAGTTTAGTAGTAGCTAAATACTACAGAGCAAGTGCCTCCTTTCCTTTCATACATTTATTTCTATTTAATATTCTGTGGAAATTCACCTCTTTATTTGCCATAGTTTATCTTTTCTTATATCTGTGCTTCCAAACTAAATAGCACTAATCCGAATGCATACCTCTCTGCGTGCCAGCGTCTAGCCTTGTGTCTGTGTCTACTGTGTATGTAAATATTGGCAAGTCTCTCCGTGGGTAAAGCTGCAGTGTGCATGGTCTGTGTTGTCATACAGTGTCTCTGGGGTGTGTAAATGTGTGTGGGGGTGTGAGACCGCACTAGTAGCCACTATCACTGCCACTCACTAGTCCTGTTCTCTAAACAGGTTCTTTGGAGATTCAGTTTTTCATAATTAAGACTAAGGTGTGGTTAAAAAACAGAAGTACATTTTCCTGGAAACCAGCAGTCTTCATTTGCAACTTTTATTGGCAAACCTGGCTGCCAGTAAATACATTCCTTGGCATCTCCTAGAATGTAATTCACTTGATGAAGCGGCCTTGCTTTTTCTGTAACGTGCACATCAATTAAAAGGGGCCGCCTGGAAGGAATGTAGCCGGTGGCTGCAAGCCCCAATACCAGGTCACCTCGGGCTCCAGGAACAAAAACGTCCCTCGTCCCTGCCTTGGAGTCTGAGATGGTCTCCCCACGGGACTTCAGACTATTCTTGCTTGGACCCTGGGTAGATTGCAGGGTGCTAAAACAAGGAGCCGGACACTTCGGAGTCCCACTCTAGCTTCGTGACCTCCCCCAGGGACCCCTACCTCAGGAGCCCCTTTCCCCAGGAAAGGCTCCGGAAGTGATGGGCCTGCGAGGGGCAGTATAGCCTCCCGCCGCCTCAGAGGCGCAGGGGAGACCAAGCCACGGGCCGCAGGGGGCGCTCGGAGCACGCGCAGTGCCAAGTGAAGGAGCCCAGAGCAGCCGGCGAGTCCGGGGCCCCAGGACATAGGACTTGGCTGGGGCTGCGTCCCCAGCCCGGGAGCCCCAGCCCAGTGCTGCCGAGTGTTCTCGGGACTTCCCACACTTCTTCCCTGCTCTGCGTTCGCGGGGGAAAAGGCGGGAAGTCTGTGGAAGGAGGAAGGGGAGCCCGAACCCCGGGACACCGCTTCCAACCGCAGGCGCACGCCAGCACAGCCGCCCTCCCCGGAGGCCGATTGCTCCGATCCAGGTGCCTGCCGGTCCCTGCCCTGAGAAGTGCAAACAGCCGGCTCGGGGTCGAGGGCCCCGCGGCAGTTCCCCAGAGTCCAAGGGTGCGAGGCTGATCGCGCTTTTCGCACACCAGGCCCGGCCTTGCGTACGCTCGGTTGGACGGCCCGGGGTGGGTTAAGGGACGTCGGGAGGGACGTCCCAGAGCTCAAGCCCGCCGGGCATTCGTAGGCCCCAGGAAGTCAAGGCTCAGGCTCTGCGACGGTGGCTCTCCAGCTAGGAGAAGGGTGGCAGAGCCGCGGGGCGGGGCTGGAGACCCGGGAAGCACTCGTCGCCCGCACGACACAGGCCCAGCCGCCAGCAAGGTGCAGCCGACCTCGCCCGGCCTGCGGTTCTGAACTGTCTGTGGGTCTTTTCACGGATCAAAGCCTTTCCACCAACACCCGTAGCCAAGGCGCGTCCGTGCCGGAGCGCGCGCTTTTCAGTCCAGCCCGGAGAAGGCGCCTACACCCCGTGGTTTTCTGACGTCTGGCGCCCGCCGGTACCCTACAATCTCGGTGCTGTGCTACAGCCTCTGGGGCTGGAGGACCGCTGCGCCGTGCGCGGCGCGCGCCTTAAATGAGCAGATGTTACCAAGCTGGGAGGAAGCGGGGCCTCGACACTTTCAGCACCTGGCCTGCGGCAGCCGCCCTGAGTCTGTTGGGGACCTGGATGCGAGGACACAGAGGTTGGCGCATGCACGCGCAGGCACCTAATCCTTTCCGATCATCCACCCTTTTATAGATTTTATTCTTGTCCTGGGTTATTAATTAAAGAAGACATTTCGGGTCTCCATCTACCTCTGCCTGGACAAAGGAACCCCTGAGTCTTCCGTAGCCAGCCACTACAACTTAAAGATTGACTTCCCTCATGCCTTGTGTCCCTTTCTTGCTACTCAGCCCGGCTCTGAGGTGACAGGTGGGCCAGCCCGACGGGGTAACCAAAAGCAGGTGCTGGCAAGCATTCTCCTGTGTAATTAGGGGGACAGCCCAGCTTGGGGACTTGGGGGAATGACGTTAAATTATTCCATCACATAAACTGTAAGGGCTGCTTCTACCAGAGCAACTATCCAATTAGTTCAATCATGTAGACAGGCAATGTAGATCACTTTAAAACATAATCGAAAAACAAATGCTCTTTTTATTTATTGTAGCAAGTATTTTTCTGCTGAGGAGGGAGCAGAATTAGAGGTACTGCGTTAACTCAATCTCTTCTCAGAAGCCCCCCAACTAAGAGGGAAGAAGGAAGAAACCCGCTGAGTCTCGGCAACCCAGACATTTGGTCCCCGCCTCCTCCCTCAGCTGAAAAGTCACACTGAAGACCAAGGCTACCTTCGGAGCTGAAGGTTTGGTAACGAATAACGGTTACTGACACCGAAATATCCTCCCCTACCCCTGGACTCCTGGTCTACGCAAACGAGGCCATATGTAGAACTACAGGCATGTATCTAAATATCCCAAAGACACCCCCACACGGACTTTGTTGCAGTTGTTTGTGATTTCGGTCTAGTGGGGAGTTTTCAAATTTCATTGGCAGAATAAATGCCTTAATCTTCCAATTTGTCCCCTAGCAGCGAAGGGGACAGCGAAGGGGCTGCTGACGTGCAGCCTCCCTCCTGGGTTTGCAGAATCCCTTAGATTAGCGGCACCGTCTAGAACAGGGGAAGCCCCTTCCCTCATCTTCTAAGCCCGCCTTTCCTGTTTCCGCAGTTCCTGGGCTAAGCTCCCCACCCCCCAAAAAAAAATCTCTCGAGGGCGTCCTAGATCCCCCGACGATGGGCCGGTTTCCTGGGCAAAACCGAGAGCCAAAAGCTGGATACGCGGGAACAGAGGACTGGGAGGCGGTCTGGGCAGGTCACAGGGGCGATTGGGCTGCCGGGCCCGAGGGGGACGCTGGAAACTCCCCGAGGGGTCTCTGACGGAGAGGACAATCTATGCACCCTAGGCAGGGCTCAGACGCCTGGAGGCTCATTTCTTGAACTCGGAGCTCGCCCCATCCTTCTTTCCTTATTATTATTGACTGGAATAAAAAGAAGAGAAAGAGCTCCTTCTGGTTCCTGGTGACCTGCGTTAGGGCACCATCTCCTCCCCGACTCCCCCCAATACACACATTCCTGTGGTGTCCCCACGTTCCCAAATCCAGGCATTTCCTGGAGTGCTGGCCACATCTCCCTGGTTCTTTTCTACAGTAGGGGCCCGGTGAGGCCTTGTTTTAAATATCGTTGTGACGTCACGCCCCCTCCTCAGAGCTATGAGCCCGTAAGTGGGCCCCGGGAACTGTAACCCCACCTGGCAGGTCAAGGAAGGGCTGGGGGTTGCAGGGCGGGCCAAATGACAGCTCCACCAAACATCCATTACCGCTGTCGCCTGCAGGACCTTCAGGCTGCAACTATGGGAGGTGTCAGAAAAGAAGCCCAAGGTTTCCTGCGGGGGCATGTCTGCCAATTGAGTCAGTAGTTGTCCGGAAGACGGATGATTGAACTACCCCGAGGAGCAGCAAAAACGGGGCAATCAAAAACTTTAAACTGAAAAATAAAAACTTTACCCATTCCCCTAAAGACTTTATTTCTGTGCCTTAACGTTAAAACAAGACCACTAACAACAATAATAAAATAAGCAAAGTGCTTGAAATATAATCAAGCCGTTTACTGGAGGTTTGCTTCCGAGTAAGCTTATAAAATACAAATGCAAATATCTTTTCCTGGCGAATATCCAGAGCTAAACCAGTGGAAAGTTGATCTTTATAAAACTGCACCTCTCCATTTTTTTTCCGCATGCCAGATACTAATTTCACAACGGCAACTTTTATATCCAAAGCGGGGAGCCCAGAACACCCCCGCTGTTCGATTTGCAATTTACATAACAAGCTGTTTACATTTCTCTGGGCTGCTGAGCGAGAGCGAGGAGAGGGCAGGGGATGGTGAGCTGGGGGGAGACAGTGAAGCACAACTGTCCATTGCAACACCCAGGGTCCGCTGGCATTTCCCACAATAGGAAAACAAACGAGTCGCTATTGCCACTTTCTCTCCAAGCACTGCCAGCAGTGGAGATGCAGTTTAAAGTCCAAATTCACCAAACGCTGGGGTGTTTAGGGAGACCACTTAATTGGTCTCCAGGTTGAAACCAAAATGCTCCCATAAAGCCTTAGCCAAAGGGGCTGGTTATGTCAGCGTACAGGACTGGAAATGGGACACAAATTCCTTTTTCAAGTCGGGGGTCTTCTCTTCCCTTCCTCCCCCTGCTAGTGTTTAGGAAATATCAAGTACTGAGCCTCCTGCTGATAAATCAAGCGTTTCTTCCAATCCGAGACCCCGCCTTTCAAACACCCTGGAAAAGGAGTTTCAAGTGTCCCAAGAGCACAGCAGGCCAAGAGGTAGCTGCCACAGGAATGGGAACTTCCGCCCCCCCCAAGGCTAGTTCTAGAAGGAGCAGGTCCTCTTCTCTCCGTGTAAATGTCCATTCTGAAACACATTGTTGTTGTTGTGTGTTTTTTAATGTTCAAGTGACACAGAGCTGAGCCCGCTACACAAGATAGCGTCTTGACATCTAACAACTGAAGCTACAAGGAGAATTTTTGTGACTGAGAAAACCGGGATTCCAGCTGAGAAGCCAAAAGGGGCTCCCAACACGTCCTTGCAGTTAAAGATTGTCAGAAATTGGGGGAGTGGAGGTGTTAAATGCGTCACACTACTCTTCTTCACAGTTTCCTAAACTTGCCAGTTTCCCCAGCTTCTAGTAAAGAATCCAGTGTTCAGTCTTCAGGAGGGTCTTTTCTAGAGTTGCCAAAACACAGAAATGCGCTGCAGGCACAGGGAGGCCAATCTTTTTCTTGCTCCTTCGTTTCCTTTCTTCTGTCGTCTTCCCATCCCATTCCAGTCGCTCAGAAACTGCAAATCTCAGGCGTGCACAAGGGTACGCTTTGTATGCTTACCACCCCCACCCCAATCCTTGAGCCATTCTGCAGGTGTGATTCTGAACATTTTCCCCCAGCACACCCGTTATCTCTGAAAGCCGGCAGCCCCGCGCGTGTGGAGATGGAGGTTAAACTGAGACGCGTTAAGTTCTTGGACGTGTTTATTTGCCTCTTGTCATCACACCTGCTAATGTCACTGAGCCCGAAGCGTGACCCCTCCTCTGAGCAGAAACATGCCGGACCAGACAAGACCCATAGGCCAGTGGCAAACCTTAGGGATCACGTATGCACACACCCCCTCCCCACCACAGGGAAGCGCAGAAAGCCTCCTGGCCTCAGCAGCCTGAGCCTTAAGCACCCCCGGGCCGCCAAGGGCCCTTGGGGCACAAGAAGCAGGGTGTCTTGAAGCTGGGCGGGCGGAGCCTACCTGGGCAGCGGTCCGACAAGGCCCCATATACCCCCCCACACACACCTTATTTCTACTGGGTATGGGTCACGGGGAAGACGAGGTGGGGCGACAACTCCTGCCCCACTGGGAACAGCATGGCTGTGACTGAGCCTTTAAAACTGTGTCTTTTGTAACCCAGCTCCAGACAAGAGAACCTCCAGGAGGGGGGCAAATGAACACATGTGTGAACCCAGTGAGAGTGGCGACGGGAGGGAAGAAGTGGAAAGAGAGGAAAGGTGAGGGGAAAGGAGGAGAGGAAGAGAGGGCCAGGAAATCCCGGCCCTGGTGCCAGCAAGATCCGCCACCGAATGGGAAAGAGCCAGTTGGGGCTCGAGGACTCGGTGACATCTGGGAGCGAGGGACAGAGGAAGGGTCTGCGTAGGGTACAGGAGGACCCAGGAAGTCTGCGGGACCAAAGGACGCCTGTGCAGAGAGCTGGGGGTGGAAGACAGTACCGGCGGAGGCGGCGGTGGGCATCTGGGAATAGGGGGCCGATCTTGCCGTGGGTGGCAAGCCTGGCGCAGGCAAGGGTAGGAGCAGGGGCAGGGGCAGGGGCAGGGGCAGGGGCGCGAACTCCGAACGGCCGGCGCGCGTGTGGTCAGCCCGGCGGTCCTCCCGCAGCTGGGCGCGGGCCGGCAGGGTTCGGCCTCCGGCTCATTCAGAGGCGGTTCTCGCCTACCATTGGCTGCTGCCGCTGTGGTGGGGCGGGGCTCCGCTGCCCGGAAAAAATGTAACTGCGTAAAAAAGTCCTCGCCTGAGTGACGGATGCTCAAAAGTTCAGAAGTTTTCCCAATGCTTCCTTAAGCGGCCGGCGCGCGAGAGACTGAAAAAAAGGTGACGCGGGGCCCAAGAAGGCGGCCGGCGCGCTGCCCCCCGCCCCTGGTTATTTGGCCGCCTTCGCCGGCGACTCAGGGCAGAGTCTCCTGGAAGGCACAGGCAGTGTAGCGAGAAGGGCGCCTTCTTGTTTTTTAGTTTTGGCTCTGTTTTGCCGTCCTCGCCTGGAAGTTGCTCCGCGGGTTCCTCTAAGGACGTTTGCCGCGTTCTCGTCCGGCCCTCTCCCCTAGCACCAACCCCGAAGTGGCCCGGGGCGCCCCAGGAGCACGAGAGAGCCCAGGGAGAGGCCGTGCGCGGCCGGCGGCTCCCGGAGGCGGCGGCGGCGGCCGAGCCGGACTCAGCGCGGCGGCCCGGCACCAGCTCTGTGGGGCCCGGACTCGGACTGGGCAGCCGGCTTGGCGTGGCCGGCCTAGGGAGGGTGGGGGGCGGCGGGAGGCGCGGGGCGGCGGCGGCGAGCGGGGGCCATGCAGGCGCGCTACTCCGTGTCCAGCCCCAACTCCCTGGGAGTGGTGCCCTACCTCGGCGGAGAGCAGAGCTACTACCGCGCTGCGGCCGCGGCGGCCGGGGGCGGCTACACCGCCATGCCGGCCCCCATGAGCGTGTACTCGCACCCGGCGCACGCCGAGCAGTACCCGGGCGGCATGGCCCGCGCCTACGGGCCCTACACGCCGCAGCCGCAGCCCAAGGACATGGTGAAGCCTCCCTACAGCTACATCGCGCTCATCACCATGGCCATCCAGAACGCCCCCGACAAGAAGATAACTCTCAATGGCATCTATCAGTTCATCATGGACCGCTTCCCTTTCTATCGGGACAATAAACAAGGCTGGCAGAACAGCATCCGCCACAACCTCTCGCTGAACGAGTGCTTCGTCAAGGTGCCCCGAGACGACAAAAAACCGGGCAAGGGCAGCTACTGGACGCTGGACCCGGACTCGTACAACATGTTCGAGAATGGCAGCTTCCTGCGGCGGCGGCGGCGCTTCAAGAAGAAGGACGCAGTGAAGGACAAGGAGGAGAAAGACCGGCTGCACCTCAAGGAGCCGCCGCCGCCGCAGCCCGGCCGCCAGCCCCCGCCCGCGCCGCCGGAGCAGGCCGACGGCGCCGCGCCCGGACCGCAGCCGCCGCCCGTGCGCATTCAGGACATCAAAACCGAGAACGGTACGTGCCCCTCGCCGCCCCAGCCCTTGTCCCCGGCTGCCGCCCTGGGCAGCGGCAGCGCCGCCGCGGTGCCCAAAATCGAAAGCCCCGACAGCAGTAGCAGCAGCCTGTCGAGTGGGAGCAGTCCCCCGGGCAGCCTGCCTTCGGCGCGGCCGCTGAGCCTGGACGGCGCGGAGTCCGCGCAGCCGCCGCCACCCACCCAGCCAGCGCCGCCGCCGCCGCACCACAGCCAGGGCTTCAGCGTGGACAACATCATGACGTCGCTGCGGGGGTCGCCGCAGGGCGCGGCCACGGAGCTCAGCTCTGGCCTCCTGGCCTCGGCGGCCGGGTCCTCGCGCTCGGGCATCGCACCCCCGCTGGCGCTCGGCGCCTACTCGCCTGGCCAGAGCTCCCTCTACAGCTCCCCCTGCAGCCAGAGCTCCAGCGCCGGCAGCTCGGGAGGGGGCAGCGGCGGAGGGGGCGGCGGCGGTGGCGGCGCGGCGGGCGCCGGGACCTACCACTGCAACCTGCAGGCCATGAGCCTGTACGCGGCCGGAGAGCGCGGCGGCCACTTGCAGGGCGCACCGGGGAGCACCGGCGGCTCCGCGGTGGACGACCCCCTCCCCGACTACTCTCTGCCCCCAGTCACCAGCAGCAGCTCCTCGTCCCTGAGTCACGGCGGCGGCGGCCAGGAAACCGGCCACCACCCTGCGGCCCACCAAGGCCGCCTCACCTCGTGGTACCTGAACCAGGCGGGCGGAGACCTGGGCCACTTGGCGAGTGCGGCGGCGGCGGCAGCCGCCGCGGGCTACCCGGGCCAGCAGCAGAATTTCCACTCTGTGCGAGAGATGTTCGAGTCACAGAGGATCGGCTTGAACAACTCTCCAGTGAACGGGAATAGTAGCTGTCAGATGGCCTTCCCTTCCAGCCAGTCTCTGTACCGCACGTCCGGGGCTTTCGTCTACGACTGTAGTAAGTTTTGACACTCCCTGTCCCCCCTTCAAAATCGAAATGAATCGAACCCCAAAGCAGGAACAGCCAAAAGAACCATCAATGCAAAATCGAAACCAAAAAAAAAAAAAAAAAAAAAAGAAAGAAAGAAAAAAGAAAAAAAAAAAAGAAAAGAAAAAAAGAAAGAAAAAGAAAAAAAGAAAAAAATTCCAATTTAAAAACAAACTTGAAAAACATTCACCAAACGAGTGAACAGAATCCCTCCAAAACTTCAACTCAACCAGCACAAAGAAAACTATTTTCTTAAAAGATTCAGAGCCACCTTCACTTTGCCTTTTCTAAATAAACAAAACGGTAAACTATTTTGTACAGAGACAGCAAAATCATGGTTTATTAAAGGACAGTGTTACTCCAGATAACACGTAAGTTTCCTCTTGCTTTTCAGAGATCACGCTTTCCTCCTTTCTCTTCCATTCCCCTGCCCTTCTCTTTCCTTCACCTCTCACGTGTAAGATATTATTTTATCCTATGTTGAAAGGAGGGGGAAAGTCCCCATATATGAAAATCGCTTTCTTTTTATTCATGGACTTGTTTTAAAATGTAAATTGCAATATAGTAATTTATTTTTAATTTGTAGTTGGATGTCGTGGACCAAACGCCAGAAAGTATTTCCAAAACCTGACGTTAAATTGCCTGAAACTTTAAATTGTGCTTTTTTTTTTCATTATAAAAAGGGAAACTGTATTAATCTTATTCTATCATCTTTTTTTTCTTTTTGTTGAACATATTCATTGTTTGTTTATTAATAAATTACCATTCAGTTTGAATGAGATCTATATGTCTGGATACTTTAATACAGCCTTAATTATTATAAGAAAAAAGATTTCAGATTAAAACACTAGAAATTACCTATTCTCCTCCTAAATATCTTCAAAATGGAGAAGCCCTGTGACTATTCTTGTCAAATTTCACATAAAAGTCTCTTTTTGTTTAGATTTTTTTCTTCTTGCAGCATCTTCTGCAAAATGTACTATATAGTCAGCTTGCTTTGTGGTTAGTCAAAAGATACTTTCCTAAACAGATCTGAGTTGGCATATATGAAAATATATTTTTTCAGTAAGGACAGAACATGATCTGGAAATTTTAAGCCCATGAATCAGCAGCGTTATTACCACAGTGATACCTGTGTGTAGAGATATATACAGATGACTATTTGGCTTGTGCATCATATAAAAAATCATGATGTGTGTTATACATCCCTGTGAGCCAAATGCTAGATAGATATTTCTCCTATTAATTTCGACTCCTTTGTAAGAAGAAAAATAAACCCGTTTATAAATGTATATAACTCATCCACATTTACAATCCTTCATGCGTTACAAAGAAGGGTTGATTTAAAAATATATATGTACTGTGGGTTGGAAAGGGATATTTAATCTTTGGGAAACTATTTTAGAAGATGTGTTTGTAGAACAATTATTTTTTGAAAAAGATTTAAAGCAGTAAGAAGGAAGGAGAGAAGAGCAGAACATTTTAGTCTAGGGTGGTTTCTTTTCAATCCATTTTTTCTTGTCAATTTACAGTTAAACCTAGAGGGCAATCCAGATTGGCCCTCCCCCTTTGTAAATAACCCAGGAAATGTAATAAATTCATTATCTTAGGGTGATCTGCCCTGTCAATCAGACTTTGGAGAGATGGCGATTTGATTACAGACATTCAGGGCCTTTCAGTTTGTTTTCGAGATAATACAGTTTCCTGCTATCTGCCGCTCCTATCTAGAGGCAACACTTAGCAGTAATTGCTATTGCTTGTTGTCAAAATTTGATCATTGTTAAAGGATTGCTGCAAATAAATACACTCTAATTTCAGTCAAAAACTGCTTTACGTGGCCTCTGATTTGCTGGGTCTCCTCCCTCAGAGTCGTAACCTAATAGCTAGAGAAGATTGCAGCGGCCCAGGGCGCGGGTGTCTCTCCGGGTCAGGCCGGCTGGGACTCGCTTTACTGCTGCGTTTAACTCCCCGCTCGGCTGTCTCGGCCCTAGGCTCTGGAGCTGCCTCGGGTTACCCCTTACGGGTGGGTGGTGAAGGGAAAGAATCCATTGACAGATCTCATAGTTTGTGCGTTGGTCCACTTCTGGGAGACGAGTTGGAGCCAGCATTTGCCGACAAAGCGTCCGGTGGCTGGAGCTGGGTTGTCTAGGCCCGGATGGGAGGCGGCAGCAGGTGACCCACGGAATGGCCCTGTCCTTTCGGACTGGTGGCGAATCCCAAGGCCCAGCAGCTCCGGCAGCCAGAGACGTTACATTTCTCGACTTGCCTGGTTTCAACCTTTTGGACTGGGGACATGGCCCACCCGACTGTGGCCCACCCGAGGCTTTCCTGCTGGGGCGTTTCTTCGCGGCCCTGGTCCTGCCGAGTAGCTCCTGGCCCAACGCCGGCCTCCGGGACGCCGCTCCCGGACGGGAACGCTCTGCAGCTAATTAGCTGTAATTACCCGCCGCGGCCTGGGCCCGGCTTCTGTTTGTGTTTGGAGCTCCTTCCTCCCGCCCCCCACCCCCTCACGCCTACCCTCGCCCCGCCGTCTCCCCTCCCCGGCTTCTCGCTCTCCTCGCCGCTGCCTGCCCCCCAAAAGAGGTTTCCTGGGGAGCAGAGAGCCCGAGAAGACCTCTGTTAGGTGTGATGGATGAATCATAAGTTGGGTCGTAGGTGCCGGGAGGACCGCGCTGAGCAGAAAATGGCAAAGAGCAGGGCTGTGTGTGGAGGGACGAGGGTCGCCGAGCCAGGAGGAGCGCTTTCCAGCCCTCGCGGCGGGGGCCGGCGGAGCCAGGGGAAAGCAGCCTACCCGCTCCGCATCCCGCAACTCTGCCTCGCGCCACCTGGCCTACGGCGCTCCCTATTTATACTCCTCTCGCGCCGCCTTTGTTGTGAGGACACACGTGTGTTTAGGTGTTTAGCCAGGGTAGAAAGGTCACAGGCACGCCATCGCGCCCGGGTGACAGGGCGCCCCGCAGCCTCGGCAGCCGCGCTGTTAGAAGGACAACTCCTATCCCGCCCCGCCTCGGCCTGGTCGCCTGGTCGCGCCGGACGTGCCCGGGCCAGCGCTGGGGCCCCAGGCGGCCTCCTCGGCTGGGCTGTGTCCTTGCGCGGCGTGTGGGGTCGGTTTACAGGCCACAAATCACTTGGCGGTGGCCGGCGCGGGGAGTCGCTGGGTCTAAGGGACTCGGGAGATATGCAAGCGGGCAGCGGGTTCGGCGAGTTCGGGGTCCACGTGCTCGCACCCCTATGCTTCTCCCTGAGCCTGGGTTTTGAGGCCGGAGCACGTCGCGTCCTCAGCCAGCCCTGGGCCTACCCCAGCCAGGCTCTTGAGGGCCCGACCTAGCCGCTGCGAGGGGTGGGATGCGGGACAGGGACAGTGAGGCGGGCAAGTGGGGAGGGCGGCCTGACCAGTGCGGCTGCGGCTGCGTCTGCCCCCGCGCCCCGAGAGAGGGCACGCGGCCTGCACTGGAGAGGACTTTCAGGGGTGAGCGTGGCGGGGGGGGGGGGGGCGAAGAACGGGCTCGCTCGGGGCTGGAGACCATTCTCGACTCTGCCAGAATGTGGAGTGGGCAGCGGGCATCCCTTGCTCATCCTTCCTTGGAGCCTGAGTTCCTGCAGCTGGAGAAGGATCCCGGCATTAACGCGGTGCTTGGACTGAGGCAGCCCGGGAGGAGTTCTTCTCCTAAGCTCTCGGGAGTGTTTACACATTTGCCTTGGGACAAACTTCTTAGCAATCGTTACTGCCCTCTTCGACTGCAACGTTTGAAAATTAGTCATGGCAGATATATATGTCTGGGAAGGTGTTTGTGTTATACATATATAGTTATATCTACAGGAGTTGCCTTAAGTCATAGCTCAGGAGCTATGTCAGAGTGGAAGGTCAGAAGTTCTGCTCATTATTCGGATTTTTTAAACCATATAGGTAATGTTTTCAATTCTCAATACATGTGCTTTTGGACTCTCGTCTTAAGAAAAACAATTACCGCTGACCTTATTTAATCTGGGGGAACTACTTGTTCCTTAGTGGTATTGCACTTTTTCAGCAATAAGGATATTTTTTCTGTAAAATATAAGAGAAACTTCTTGCTATTTTAGCTAACAGACAGTACGTTTTGAAATTAGCCTTGGACACAAGGCAGGATCTAGTGGTTGGGAATTGGCTAATTTTGAAATTAGCCTCTGTAGAAAGCTCTGGGATAGTATTTTGTCCTTTATGTAGCAGTGGGTGCATTTATTTTCTTTGCAATTTATACAGTGAGCAAGTAAATGCCAGCATGTTACATGCCACATAAAAACTTGCATTTTGGCATATTGCATGTGTGGTAGGAACGCGTGCTGTTTTCCAGGGTTATGTAGTTAGCAGTCTTTATTTCACCAGACTGCATGCAAACAAGCATGCATTTTACAATTTATCATTCCACACAGCTTGTGTCATTAATAATCGATGTTTGCAGAGGAATAAGGCTCGATTGTGCTGGTGGTCTGTAAGCTCTTGGCTGTTTCCTGCGGGGGTCAGAAACAAGGGTCAGGAAACAAGAGTGCCTTATAGCCCTATTGGGCTCCCCTGAACTTTGATAGGTAAAGAAGAGACATAGGACCTTTCTTTCCCACCCTGTTCCCTAGGGAAGGGGTCTCAGTTTTAAGATGGAGGGCCTTTTCTTCATGGCACAAAATTCCAGAGAGGCCTTGGACCCTCTGGTGGTCCAGGCTGCCTGGCCAGGTTGCCCAGGAAGGACAGGAGGCATCCATAGTGCACCCAGGTCCTGGACACCCATACCTGTGTTCTCTACAGCTATTATCAGCACTAGAAACAAGGCTGGTTGGAGTAGCAGTTTCTTTCTACACTCCACATCTTAGAGCTTCTGGAGAGGGGCCCCCTTTGCTTCTGAACCTAGTTCCTACTACTGGACCCTGCCTGCTGTCCCAGGGCCTTCTCTTTAGACTTCTCTTAACTCATTTCAGAGTGGGCTCATGAAGCCATTAGCCCTTCCCATTGGGTCATAAACAAATGTCACGTTAAGGGCAAGATTGATAGTGGCCATGTCATAAAGCTGGCCAGGCAGGTTAGATTCTGTGCGGGCAGTCATTCTTCAGCTAAGCAAGGAACTTTGGAGGGAGGCAGAGAGAAAAGGGACCAAGAAACTATGTCATAGTCCTCACCCCCACCAAGTTGTGAGGTATGGCTTGAGCAGAGAGTGAAGCAGCCTTAAACTCAGGAGAGCTCCCAAGCAAGACCTAGGTCATTCAGATAGTAGCCACAATGGCATGAAAAAAAACAAAAACAAAACAAAAAAAAAACCTGCTGAGATTTGCTATGGGGCCCTAAATGTCAGCTTCAGAAACCCCACTTTTCTGAAAGCTCCTATTTCATTTTTTAAGGAAGCTAAGAGTTTCCCTGAAAAGAGATTTTGTTAATGGCATTTTCACTTGCACTTAAATAAAAAGTCTTCCTTTACTACTTGGGCTCTACATTCATAGCTGGACCTTTGTGACCAGAAACCTCCTTTACTTTGTCTCTCCCTTTTTTAGTGTGAATCCAACATAACCATTAAGTTCTGTGTGTCTTTGTGTCTCTATCCCTCTGTCCCTTTCTTCCTCACTTTCTTTCTCCCACCCCTCTCCCTCCCAGGCCCTTTTAAAAGGCCCCACAGTTTCTCCCAGATGTCTCCTTTCCAGCTTGAGCCACCTTCCCAGTAACACATATAACCAGGCTCTGAGCCCTGTGGGTGATGGCCACATGGGGTCCTGACCTGAAGCTTGCACTCAGGCCTCAGACAGAGCTGGGGCTATATTTAGGCAGGACTGGCAGGTTCCAGGTCTGAGTCCGGTTGGAAAAGGAACAATACTTAATTAAAAGAATTCCAGCTCCAAAATCCATTCAGGAGAATGAAAGCCACTTCTCCACGACATTCTCAACATGATTAGGAGTGGAAAATTGAGCAAAATGTACCATGTCCACCTTATTGGAAACCAAAATATGGCGCAGAGAGCATAAGGCCTGACTTAAGACCTTTGTTCTGCTCCTTTCGCATCTTACCCTGGCTCCAATGAAACCCTCTGTTTTATATTATTTTTTTTTTGTTGTTTACTTGATTTTTTCCCTCACTGATTTTAAATTTGCAACATATTGAGCATATTATAGGAGATGCAGTAGGATCTGGAATTTCCTTGCATATAGGCCTGAGCCTGTCTTCAAGACAGGAGAGAGGGGTGGAGCTCCCGTTGCGAGACAGCCTGAGGGGGCAGGCTGGTCTGAGGGGTGCTAGGAAAGGGCCTGACATTGCTTCCAGCTCAGAGTTCACCCACCTGGAGTATGGAGAAAGCCTCAGGGGCACTTCCACAGGCCTCTTGCTCTTCCAGATGGCACCTCCTTCTGTTCTCCTAAAGAGCATCTTCTTTTTTCACTGGTCTGCCCTTGAGTTCCCTCAAACCCACTGGTCAGCACAGCTGGTCATATGTACTAAACTGCTCGTCTTCTTTCCTTAGCTGTCCCTGTTCCCCAGAATGAGACTGGGTGGGCTGTTCATTTGCCCCCTAAGTCAACACAGCTTGGTGCTACTTGGGTGGGCATGGAAGTGCAATTTGTGGGCCCATAGAGTGAGCAGTGGGCTGGCAGCCAGGGCCAGGTGGTGGGGCCTCTCCATTGACCTGGGTGGTGGGACCCCAGGCAGGGCCTAGGGACAAGGAGGAGGCCTCAGTGAAGGGCTTGGAGGGTCTCAGAACTTGAGTTTGGGAATGAAGGGGTCTGAGGGCTTTGAGGCTGATTTAGATTGAAAGATAAGAGAGAGAGACACAGAGAGATGGAGGCAGAGGGGGGGGGAGAGAGAGAATAAAAAAGAGAAGACAGGCACCCTCCCTCCCTCATTACCTACCCTAGGGAGAAAGCAGGAAAACCAACACATTTAGCGCCATTAACTCTTAAGGCCTCCTCATTTCCTTCAGTATAAAAGCAGGTCATTGGTCCCGGAGGCTGTACCTGGGTCTTGTTAATAGTGCAGATGTGCAAACAGGACAGGGGTGGGGAGCACGTGTCTAGGTGGCCATAGGATTCTTAAAAATCTGCTACTGGAGGAGAAACGAAAACTCCGTCCTCCCAGCTGAACAAAATCCGAGACCCGGAAGGTGCGCAGAGGTATCCGGTTCTGAAAGCCCCGCGCCCCAGGCCCGCGTTGGGGGTTGCCATGGTCCCCCAAGTTGCCGGCTAGTTCCACAGCGCCAGCGCAGTAGCGCTCCAACCTCGGGGTCTTTCTGCAGCCCTGACACACACAACAACAGAAGGGCTTCCTTGAGGTTATGAAGAGGATGTCTGCTATCACCCACGGAGGACTCACGCGGACAGTGGACGATGGGCTTCACAGCTGGCCGCTCAGGTCAGGGCGAGAAGAGGAGTGTGGTGGGCTAACTCGGGGAGAAAAGGTGCCGCGGGGCCTCCGCCGGAAGTATGGGGGGGGGGAGCCTCGGGAGGGGTATGTGTGTGGGTGGAGGCCCTGTCGTTGTTCCCACAGCCAAGGGCTGCCTAGGTCCTAGGAGTTCCCAGAGACAACTCGAGCGGCTGATGTCCTAGGTCACCTGTCCTGGGTCCTTACGGGGGTTTCCTGCGTGCCCACTCCCACTCTGGTTCTATGGAATATCCAGGAGATACAAGGCAGTTGTTTACAGTGCGTTTGCTGACCGAGAAATAACGTATCATTGCTCCGTATTTGCGGGCTGGCTCCCGGGAGGGCCTATCCACCATCTCAGAAGCCAAGACAGGGTCCGTGGAGCCAGGGGCCCCGGGGTGCCGCCGGATCGGGCCTCCCTCCCTCTCGGGCGCTGTGGGGGGGCGGGTGTGTGTGGCGGCGGGGGGAAAGTGGCACAACAGGAAAGCCTCGCCAGAAGGCCCTTCCCAGGCGGCTTCCTCGCCATAAAAAGCCAGACTCCAGCCGAGGTCCTGACCCCTTCCAAATATACATTCCCTTGCCCGGGGCCCGCCACTCCAGCCCAGGCCTCGGGCTGGGCGGTTTCCTCACAAGCTGGCCCGTGCCCAGTGCTTCGTCTCAGAGTGGCAGGAGTCCGGGGAGCCCCAATTTCAGTTGTCTCCCCAGTTCACCAATCCGTGTGTTCTCGCGTTTAGGTCTTAGGCTTGTGAGCGCCCGGCTCCGCGTGCGCACTGGAGCCTTAGCTAGGCGAGGGCTGAAGCGTGGAGGGGTTCCTTCTTAAAGACAGTTCTCCATCACCTCTTCAGCCCCCGCTGGTGCTCGATTGTTCGGGAGATTGAGGCTGCGCACCCCACCCCCCGCTCCCCGACACGTGCGCGGGGCTAGCCTCCCAGGTGTGGGCGGAGGGAGCGCGGCCGGCGCTTGCGCACGCGCGCGGCG
Source organism: Leopardus geoffroyi (assembly GCF_018350155.1). NCBI lineage: Eukaryota > Metazoa > Chordata > Mammalia > Carnivora > Felidae > Leopardus > Leopardus geoffroyi. Next base: position 27,018,177 of record NC_059332.1, on the reverse strand, counting down.
CCGGTCGGTCCCGCGGTCCGCCACACCAACACCCCAGCACACGGTGTCCTGGAGGAAGCTTGGAGGTCCTGAGTTAGAGCCTCGCCCGAACTTGCTGGGCTAGTGAGCGGGGTACGCGGGCCATCCTAGGCCTCAGCACCTGTCGTCGGGCCCTTAGGCACCTTACATGCTGGGTGTGCACAGAGGCGAGCACCTCGGTCCCGAATTTAGAGATCAAAAGGGGCAGCTGAGACGGGGCGTCCGCTGTGTGATCCCTGACCCTGGAGGAAGGGAGGGATCTGGGGAGTAGGCGGCGGGGCCGGGGTCAGGTCGCGGTCGTCGGCCTCCCAGCAGAGAGACACTGGCCGAGGAAATGGGTGAGGGTGGGGTGGGGCCGTGTCGTCGTTCGTAACGGAGGCCTTGGAAACGTCTTTGGGGACATAGTGCACTCGGGGAGAGCCAGACGGGGGCGAGGGTGAGCCCAAGGCGGCCTGCGGGAAGCATCGCAGCTAGGGCCTAAGGGGAGGCAATGGCGGCCACACGGGCTCGGGAAAGCGAAGTGGCTAGAGCCCCAGTGACGAGTAATAATTCTGATGGCACAGTCCCTGAAAATGTGCTCGACGCTCCCGGGGTGTGCGTGCGACAGGGAATGTGGCTGCGAGGTCGCTGGGAGCCCTGGACTGGGGCCTAGTTGGAGCAAGGCAGCAGCGCCCCCTATGCCTCCGGGAAGAAATCCTATCCAGACCCTGAGAGCTCGAAAAAGACGCCGTGGATGGTGGGAAACCCCCGATTGCGGAGGGTGGACCAGCTCCCAGAGCAGCTTTGTGTCTCAGTTGTCGCTGCCTTTTGTGAAACTTCTCGGCACCTCCAATTATTAAAATCAACGATTTTTAGAGAGGTGTAGGTGGCAATGTTGGGACATGTTGAACTATTTGTAAGATACGTACATGCGCGCGTGCACGATCTTTTTGTAAAACCGGGGTGGGAGCGCTCCGCACCCCCTTCCAGCGTACCATACGTAGATCGATCGCGCAAACCTGCAAGCACAGGTTGTGAAAAATAGATGACGTATGGGCTTGGATTTATTGGGATCCAGGTTACAACTGAGAGTTCCCGGTTGAATTTCCAAATACAAACACGGTGTCTGGGATGCTTTGAGGCTTTTTCTTGAGGTTTAGAAAGTTATTTGTAAACAGTGCGTTTAAGGTTAATTTGAGGTGAAAATTTAAAGAGTTGCTTCCAGCTTCCAGCTTTAAGAACACGGGGAAAGTCTCATGCCAGCAGTCGACCATCCAGCGAGCAGGGGTTCTATGGAATCTTGGTGTTGGTAAGGCGACTAAAGACCAAGAGGAAGCCTGAAGCAGTTTTGCATGGTTTACTGCCGCACAACGGTAGACCTGAAATCGAGTTTCCTGAGGAGTCATCTTGGCGGGGAACTTTATCTCCCCTAGCATTTCAACACTTCCCTGCACTGCAGGCCTTTATCCCCAAACAGCTGTAGGGGTGTGCCAGTTTTATGCGGGGGGCCTAGCTCCCTCCTAATTCCTTAAAGACAAAGGGCAGCAGACACCTCCCAAGACAGAGGCAGGCAGGCAGGTCAGGTTGAAAGTGAGGTGCTTGGGTGGCCCAGGTATCCATGCACCTTGGTGTTCATTAGGGGCATAAATGTGGTGTTTGGCGCCTTTGGTGTTGTGTTTGAATGTACTGAAAGTTTGACTTTCTTAGATTTTACTTAAAAAAAAAAAAAAGGTGGAAGCTATTTTATCATACTTGAATAGCGAGGGCTGGCTAACCAGGAAAAGGGGAGGTAAATAAGTTCAGTGAAACTGAGTTGAGATTTAAGATGGAAGACACTGTTTAATAAAAAGAACTGTCCTGAAGGTATGTCTGAGTGAAATTCACAGCACAGAAAGAACATAAATACCTAAGCAAATATATTCTTTTTCACCCTTTTTAAGTTATTTATTTATTTATTTTTTTTTTTTTGAGAGAGAGAGCACACCAGTGAAGGAGGGTCAGAGAGAGAGAGAGAGAAGGAGACAGAGAATTCCAAGCAGGCTCTGCACTGCCAACACAGAGCCCAACGTGGCACTTGAACCCACACATGGTGAGATCATGACCTGAGCCGAAAAGCCTGACACTTAACCGACTGAGTCACCCAGAAGCCCCTTTTCCACCTTTTAAACAAAAGGAGACCAGGAAGCCAAACGAGCCAACCCCTTCCCCCCAGTTGAGGGTTCAGAAATAGAAGGTTGCAACCAAACATACTCTTGTGTCTTTCAAACACTGATGCTCTGGGCCATCGTGAGAAAAATAATATAACATTATAACTCCACTACAGTTCCATTAAGCCCCTGCCTAGAATCCCTCCTGATCCTTACTAAGGAACTTATTATGGTTTTGGGCTAACAGCCTCAAAACACTGAATTACATGGGGCCACTGCAAAGCCTGAAGGACCCTTGAATGGCCTCTACGCTTGGGTGTGGGATGAGGTGAAGGTTCATGGGGTCAGAGGAGGAGAGGGGGTGCCTGTCCATCAGGGTCAAGGCTAAGGGGAATGTGTGTGTGATTTGTGAGGTTTATGAGACTATGTGTGTGGCCGTGTGTTTGTGATAGCAGGTTTGTGAGTTGTGTTTTCAAGTGTTTGTGAGACTATTGTGTGTCAGTGTGTGAGATGGCAGGTTGTAGGTATTTGTATTTGTGTGCATGGGAGTGTTTCGATGTGTGACAATGTGTGTGACTGTGTATTTGTGAGTGTGTATGTGTGCCCACCAGCCATTTCAGTCCTGGAGCCCAGCCTTCCAGGACCATCTGTTTCCCATTAGCAGCATCCCGATTGGGAGAAGGCCTGTCCTGGGGCAGCTTCTGAGAACCGGGTGGGCCAGCTCAAGCTGCCCCAGTTCTGCTCCATCGAAGCCGAGGCTGCCCCTGGCCAGCATGCTCTTGCAGCAACTCAGGCAGCCACACAAAGAGCCCTCTTTCCTGCCGCCAGCCGTTGGAGCCTGGGTCCTCCCCCAGATCATAAACCTGCCGGTGAAGACATTCAGAAATAGTTCACCGGCATTCACACAAGCATGTGCAAAGGCTGGAATTCCATTTGCTGTAAAGTTTTATTTTATTTTCCTTGGAGGGGGAGTGAGGGGGGAAAAGAAGAGTCCTGACCCAGTTTATTCTAGGGCAAAATATTGTATTTCATGCAGAAGTATACACCTGTACACAAATCTTTGCTTGCTGCTTGTGGGTTATATACATTTATGTGTCCACCTGCCTTAACCTGCCTTAATCCACTGTACACAGCTCAGGAGAACATACCTGCGGTGAAAGCCAGGCCACCTAATTGATGCACTCAATAAAAGTGGATCCAGTGATCTGAGGCCCAAGTTAAACCTCTTTATTATAATTTTTAATTAACATTGATGTAGTTCAAGTGCACAATGTCTGGCATATATTAGTTACTTAATATAAATTGGTTGACTAAATCAAAATTAGATTTAAAAAGTGATCTGGTACTGAGAAGTGGTTGGAAATAAGTATTGTGTGAAAGATTCTAGACCACAAGGAAAGGCATGGGTTCAGAGACCTCTGGGTAAATCAGGGGCTTTGGCCTGGAATGTTCCAACAATATTTACTTACCTTCACGTTGCTTCTTCTAGCCCCCCTCTATTTCTCAAGACTTCTTTTGAGATGGTGGGAGCCCCGTGGGTTCTAATTATAGTCAGCAGAGAGACCTGAGGGGGTGTGAATGCCTCCTTTCTTCAGGAACTGGGTTTCCAGATCGGCTGGATAGAGTGGCTTATTGTCACCAGAAGGAAAGAAATGTCCCAGGCAGAGCCTTAGGAGAACACTCCAGAGAGGCCAGGCTCAGGCCCAGCAGGGGTCTACCTGCAGGGGCTCTCTCCAAAGGGAGGGAGGCTTAAAGGAAGCTATTTCACTCCAAGGCAAGAATTTGGGTGTTTTTGTTTGGGGGTCCTTATAGCCGCTCTTATACTTCGGGAAAAACATTGACATCGACTCTGTTAATGGTAGTTCATAGAAAGGACATTTTTAATAAAAGAGAAAAACAATTTGAAAGCCCCACAATTTCAGTTGTCTAATGACATAATTTCAAGTATAGTGAACTTGTGATTAAAACATCTTGTTGATTTCACAAAACCCTTCAGAAGAGGCCTCGACAAATGGAAATTGGGCCGAACCCCGGAGTGCCACGTCCCGGCTGCTACAAACCTCAGCCGTCCCACATCCTAACGGCGGGAATAAGGCGCAGTGGCAAGGAGGGTCGCACGGAACGGGCCGGATTCTCCCGCCCCTCCCAGGATCACACCTGCGGCCCCGCACCCGCCGATTCCAAGCAGGGACCGTAGGCCGGCAGAGGCGGCTCGGGGCTCCGCGGTCGCGCTCACGCGTTGGGGTTGTTTCTCATGAGCTCCACGTCGGCGTCCACCATCTCCCTCACCAGCTCCTGGGACCCGAGACACAGGGGGTGGGCGGTGAAGGAGAAGTTTCTGCCACACTCTCCCAGTGACACCTCCATCCCCTGTGGCGCGCACGGAGCGGCCTCGGCAACCCTCCCGCCACCCTACCCGCCTCCACCCTGCCCCCTCCTCTCCTTCCAAGCCTGGGACACCTCGGGCGCCCGGCGGGGCCCGAACGCTGCTGCTTCGGACGCCTCGCTGCTTCGCCGGGCCGGCCACCCCTCCCGCCGGGCCCTACCCAGCCCAGCCCCGCAGCGAGCGGGCCAGCGGATTCTGCCGTAAAAAAAGGCACTTACATCAAAAGCGACCCGGGGTTTCCAGCTCAGCTTCTGTTTCGCTTTGGTGCAATCTCCTTGCAGAAAGTCCTGCGGGGGGAGGGAAAGATAAAGCAGACGTGAGTCGGGGGCGGCGGCGGCGGCGTCCTTCCCGCTGCTGTCGGCGGGCAGCTCAGGATGCACACGGCTGGCTCCCCGTTTCCCTACTTTTGGTCCCCGTCAGGCACGCTCAGTCGCGGCTCCCGGAGCCGTAAATCTTGGGAAGGTCGCGTTTAAGAATGCGCTGCACAGATCAGTGCGGACCGTGACAACGGTTCCGTCCCCAGCTCACGCAGCCACCTCCTCCTGTCCACCCCTCCCCTCCGCGGCGTCCCATTGACGCTAAATGACTTAAAACACACACACACACACACACACACACACACACACACACACCAACATGAAGTTGTCAGGGACGCTACTGTGAGAACTGTTTCGAATTACCGCACTTCTCAGGCAAGTAGAGGAGTAAATGAGCAGACGCCTCCTCCCCGCCCCCGCGCTCCGCGGCAGCTTTCCTCTCCGCTGCAGGGCGGACGGCCGTGAGCCCTCCGCGGGCCCTCCGACTCACCCCGGAGGCTCCGGGGCTCCGGGGCGCCGGGTCCGCAGCGTGCTGGCGCGCGGCGCTGGGGGACCCGGGACTCCGCGGCGGGGGGCTGGGTAATCCCCGGTCCGCAGAGCTGTTCTTTCCGGGCGGTGGCCTCGAGCTTTCCTGACCCACGGTAAAGACGGGCGGCTCACTGCCATCCAGCACACCCGCGTGCACATAAAACGAAACTGAAGTTTCACGAAGCAATCCTCGCCCTTACTGTCCAGGGGCACGACATACCGTATTTTCTCTTCTGTTCTGTTCTGTCCCATTCCTTAGAAAATAATGATCTCAAGCCACTTCACCTCACGACCCACTAATGCGTGCAACCAGCTGTCTGAAAATACAGCTCCGAAGAGCCAGCACCCTGCAGCTTCTTCAGCTCCACCGCACTCCTTCCTTTGCCCAGCGTTCCCTAACTGCTCTGATGGAAGATCAAGTTGATTTTGAAACGACCCTCCAGCTCCTGTACACGAAGCTGACATTTACTTGATCCTTGCGTTTCTCATCCCATCTGACAAGGTCTTATCAAAATATCTATCTATCTCTCTATCTATCATCTATTTATAACGCCAAAGACTCAGGTTGGGTCGGCCCCGCTCAGCTTTACCAGTTCAGGCATGGAACTGCTTTAGGAGAGTTTCCATCCACTTAAGAGACTTCCTTAGAAGGAAACTGTCTAATAGAAAACTATAGGGAGATGTATAAATCCTGTACCTCAGCCCTCACTCACCCATTTCTTATTATAGATTTCTGGAGACTGATTCGGAAGAACATTGAGATGAGAATTTCAAGAGGATTTGAAAAAAGAAAGGGAGGGAGAGAGAGGGAGGAAGGAAAGAAAAAGAAAGAGAAAAGAAAGAAAGAAAGAGAAAAAGAAAGAAAGAAAGAAAAAGAAGAAAGAAAGAGGAAAGAGACATACTTTGAAACAGACCATTTTGGGGGGGGGTGAAATAAACATTTAGCTTTGCCTAAATACATGTACAAATGTATTCATCAAACAGTACACAAGATGAGTCCTTAAGACAGAAGAATGTGAAGGTGGTATGACAAAGAGCTGTACTTTAAACAGGATACATACCCCATTGAGAAACTATTTTAGTTATACACAATATTAAAGAACAGCCTAAAACCAGTTACATCAAGTGAAAGTAACAGATAATGAAGCGGCAGCTTGAAAGCCTGCCCACTGATTTTCTTCAGATTCCCTGAAAGGTAGCACGTGTGGGGAGTTTGTTAGAGATTCATGATCAGAAAGGGCACAAAGGGCTGGGCAGAATTGGTGCCCACCTTCACTGAGACTTCCATACTGAAGGGTGTCGGGATGCTACTTCTGAATGAGCATGCAATAGTCCTGCCTTATCCTCAGTGTCACTTTCCATGGCTTCAGTTACCTGCCTTCAACTGAGTCTGGAGCAGGCAAACAGTCAGAAGGTCAGCAGTAGCCTACCCCTATGCCTACGCCATGCACCTCACTGCCTCTCATCACTAGGTATGTTATCATCTCACATCATCACAAGAAGGGTAAGTACAGTACGGTAAGGTATTTTGAGAGAGTGACACCACATTCACATAACTTTTATTATGGGATATTGTTATAATTCTGTTTTCTTATTAGTTATCATTGTTTACCCCTTAGTGTGCCCAATTTATAAATTAAACTTTATCATAGGTGTGTATGTGTAGGAAGAAACATAGTATACATAGAGTTCAGTACTATTGACAGTTCTAAGCATCACTGGAGGTGGGGCTTGGAATGGACCCACCTTGAATAAGGGCGGCAGCGCCCTGTACTGTATGCTTGAAATCGTTCTCTAACAGAGTACATTCAACAACGCTCATTCTCCATCATCCATCATTACTTTTTAGGCTTGAATAAATCAAACTCCCAAAGGCGTTTGCATTTCACAATACAGTGAAGTACTGATTTCCTCTCCAGAGTGTTAAATAATAATAAAACAAGTTATTTCTGCTGGTCCTAACAGTCCACATACAGATTCTTCAGGAAAAGTAGGATACAAAAATTAATAACTGGCAATTTAACACTGCATGGAGTGCTGGAAATATAAGTGGAAAAACAAATTAATTTATTTCTCTTTCCTTTCCCTAAATAAACTTGTATATATTTCCACAATACTTCTCTATTTTACTATAAAAGTCACACAAAGATATTCATTCTTTTTCCCCAGAGAGCTGTGAAATGTGGCGTCATGAAGCAACACAGCCTCCCTCAATTCTATAGCAGTTACATAGCTTGAAGAAACATGGTTATTGTTTAATCACATAACACTTGCTGTAAATCAACCAGCATTGCATAGGATGCAATTCATGGCTCTGAACTTATAGTTAGCAAAACCCTAAAACCCATTTTGGCTTCAAATGATCTCAGTAGGCTTGGGAAAGGGAGCTTTGTATTGTAATTATGTTTCCTGTATTTTTCTACAAGTAGCTCGTAATATAAAAACAACTAGGGAACTACAATTAAGGAAAAAGAAAAATGGTTTTCAAAAGCTCAGCAACAGACATTGCTACCATACACTGTAAAAGTATTTCATTGAAACCAGAGACGCACCCAGTTAAACTTCCCAATTTAGTTTTGAGCCCAGCTCCTACATTCCAGTCTAGCAGCTTACTTTAACCTTCTGCCAAGGCTCTGTCTCCCTGAAATTTAATTAGACCAAGAGACCTAGTGAAGGAAGAGGATGAGGTTCCATCAAAACAAAGCAGCAGCTCTCTATGCCAGCTGCTACTGAGCTAACATCTAGACTAGTCTGTGTGCTTTTGCCCCTGTCAACTTTTAGGGAAAGATTAGGGACATCCTAGCTTGTTCACTTCTCCTGAAGGATTTTCTTACTTCTTTCTGTTGGGTCCCTTTAGGGAAAATATATAGTAAATGGTTTAGGCTGCAGGGTTTGGGGCATAAGGTGGACTTAAAGGGTGGGGTGGGGAAAGTGTGGCCAAGGAGTATAGGTGGCTCTGGAATGACAGCAAGGACACAGAAATGCTTCTTTAAATAAGGCTTCTGCCACCGTGAAAAGAAATGGGATTGGGGAAGCTGGATTCTTACAAGAACATCAGGAACTAACCGCTCTTCTCACAGGACTACAGGGGCAATGCTGGGGTGGGGTGGAGAGGGGAAGGGGAGGGGAGGGAGAGGGAGGCAGATAAGGTCACACTACAGTTTCCCTTTACATTTGACAAGTCCTCTCCTCTAGGGTGTGATCAGCTCCTAAGGAGGAGAGAGAAGAATGATTCATCTGTTTTGTCCTTTTCTTCTTTTTTGACAGTTCAGTTCCTTCTTTATTTATAGGCTTAAAGTCATAGTATGACAACAGGGGCAAGAGCTGATTAAGGAGATTTTATGTACACTTTCCAAAATGGACTTTCTGCACTGGGTGGTCTGGAGCTTTTCAGAGAGAGAGAGAGAGAGAGAGAGAGAGAGAGAAAGAATAAAGCTCTGGGAAAAATTTAAAGCATTTCTATGTGAATATGACATTTCCTGAACTCTGGCTTCTGGTGTCTTCACTGTTTCCATTGCTATTCCTTAGGTGAGCTATACAGTTTCAACATATGATTTATTATTGTCAAATTCAATTAGGTTTAGCTGAGCATTTTACAGCAGCAAAACAGCATGAGCAAAGAGAAAACGTGCATGTCCAGATGCCCAGAGCCCCCTTATTTTTTCTCAGACTCCCTGCCTACCGTTGACTGGTCAGACCTTTAGGAGCTGTCCTCTGATGGCTCTGTCTAGGCATAAACCCTACAGGCCCAATGCCAATGGCCAGAGTTGGAAACAGCAGCCCAGTAGGAGGGCATGTTTTGCTGCAGCAATTTTTCAGGCTTTCCTGGCTTATGTTCTTGTTATAGTGAACTGATAAAGGGCCAGACCAAATCCTGGAAAAGTCATTAAGCCAGTTCCTGAGCCCACAGTAGTTAACATAAAATCCAGAAAAGGAGAGACCATGCTGTGCCATTATCTTCTACTCTAACTATAGTTCCCTTTCCTCAAATCTCCTGGGTGCCTTTTTATCTCAATCAAGATAACAACGCATCTTTAAATCACACCGGTTAGTCTTCTTTCCTCCCTGCCCCCAATCTTTTTAAAATTTTGATCATCATTTAACACATTAAATGTCTTTGATACCCACCCTCTCTCCTGAAAATCACTGTGGGGAATGCTATTAAATAGATTGACAACATAGGATAACTTCTCAAAATTCATAGTGTAATTTTCTTTGTCTCCCTTTTTCTCTGTGGTTGTGTTGGGGAAATTTAAATATTTATTTCAAATCATGTGTTGGATACCATGTTTCCTCAACAGATCTGCCTGTGAGGTTTGCAAAGGACAGCTGTTTAGGTGGAGAACCATTTTAAGAGTGTGAGCACTTTTGGCAGGATGTTGTTAAATTTCTAGTGTGCATATTGAAAGAAATTGACTCTTGAGTGCTACAAATAAGGAGAAGATGTATAGACAGGGGATGTTAATAAAGAAAACTAAGACTGGTGAAAGCCCTGGTTATATCTTCAAGGATTTAAAATACAGAGCTGTGAGTAACACTGGATATTCATTTCTTCTTTTTTTTTTTTTAAAGGCAAAATTAAGGAATAGCTTAGGTTCCAAGGGAATAAAAGAATGAAGCAAATTTGGTTCTTGATCTAATTTTATGCTAATGTGGAGTGAGCAGGAAAAGATTACTCTTGGGGAAATGCTTCTTTTTAGAGAAAAAGAAATGCTAAAACAAAACAAAATACCAAAAACCAAAACAACAACAAACTTCAGTAAAGTGGAAAAAGCTTTAAAGTTGCCTAGAATATCCCAGTCAAGATTCAAGATGTGCAGCTGGGAGTCAGCAAGAATGGGGTGGGGGAATGAAGACTGAGATTTCCCCCAGAAAGTTTGCAATATAGTATGTCTCTTATTGGGCAATTTAAACTCTTCCATGCTCACAACTACATCATTTGATTGAAACCTTCCCAGAGACGGAGTGAATCTCAGAGCAGTAAGAAAGGCAGTGGCCTTAATAACGGAACGAACATTTCCCCCTCTCTTCCCTTTTACTGCCATATATCAGCACAAATTGAAGTTGAAGCAAGGCCTCTCCTTTAATGACAAGAGGTGATAAGAGACAAGAAGAAAACAGCAGGCCGTCTCGTCTGCTCAGGAAGCTGGACTCGGTGGGACTGTCCATCAGCAGGAGCTGACAGAATGCCGTCAGACCCCAAACAATGCTTGGGCTCAACCTCAGGGAAATTGAGTCAGTCAGCACCGGCTCTGATGAGCGAAGAACGTACTGACAGTGGAGATAAAGTGGCAAAGGGAGCAAAACTGAGTGAGCAGGCCCTGCATTGTGTCCCTGTCCTCAGTTACCCAGATGGAGGCTGCTGGGAGGCACTCGGCACAGGGTAACACATATATACCCCACACTGAATGCCCTGCAGAGCCCTCACATCATCACCACTGTCACCTCCACTGGTGGCCTTGCATGTGAGCCTGGTTAGTTATGATTCAGGATGTGCTGTACTGACCCCTTGGATGGTGCCTGAGGGGGTCTCCAGGATCCTGTGACCCCTCAGTGATCCCATTAGTTTAGGTTGGGGACCACTTATTTTCAATTGGTAGCATTTATCATTTGGAACCAGGAGCTATTAAGAGCTACTAAACAAAGGGAAGGAAATACTTCTGTGTGTATATGGCTTAGACACTACTGAAAAATCTATTTAGCATGGTAGAGCTTTCATGGACAGTGAATGAGAACACTGTATTCCTTATGCTCCCACTTGTAAATAAAGCCTAAGGTGGTAAAAGAAAGTATTCACTTTATTAAGGGAGAACCCAATTAATGGCACTTATAGTGCAGCCTACATATAGATGCATCTTTTAAAAAAAATTTTTTTAATGTTTATTTTTGAGACAGAGAGAGACAGAGCATGAACGGGGGAGGGTCAGAGAGAGAGGGAGACACAGAATCCGAAACAGGCTCCAGGCTCTGAGCTGTCAAGCACAGAGCCTGATGCGGGGCTCGAACTCATGGACCGCGAGATCATGACCTGAGCCGAAGTCAAACGCTTAACCAACTGAGCCACCCAGGCTCCCCTAGATGCTTCTTTTTAACATGTGTTCTAAAAATATGGTTAGCACAGAAAGAGAAATGCAGTGGGGCACCTAGGTGGCTCAGTCGGTTGAATGTCCGACTTTGGCTCAGGTCATGATCTTGCAGTTGGTGAGTTCGAGCCCCGTATCAGGCTCTGTGCTGACAGCTCGGAGCCTGGAGCCTGCTTCGGATTCTGTCTCCCTCTCTTTCTGCTCCTCCCCTGCTCACACTCTGTCTCTGTCTCTGTCTCTCTCTCTCAAAAATAAATAAACAAAAAAATTTAAAAGAAAAGAAAGAAATGTAGTTAGACAAAAAGCACTCTATAAGACACACTGACAACACAATCATGCAGGAGACATACAGGACTTAACCACACTAATTTTCTTTTAAATAGGTTTTTAAAAATATTGTGGAGAAAGCCCCTTCAGGCAGACATACTTGAGACGTGTAGAGACGAGGGCAGTGGTCCATTATCCTGCATGGAAGGGACATACAGAGCCATACAACGCATGCTATGCTAAGGCCCAGCTTCTCCCCTCATTTGAAGGGGCAGAGGAGTAGGGTGCCCTTACAGCAGGGTCCCAAGAGCTGTCCAGCCATCTGCAGCATCCAGCCCTGAGGGCCTTCAGGGCCTGTCCTGTTCAGACAGGCTGTGAGTGAGCTAGCTGAGCAAAGGAAAACATCTTTCAGAAGCTGTGCTTTGTAGCTTTGGGGGAACTGTCTGTTCATAGGTTGGTGTTAATAGGTTGCATTAAATAAAATAAGCAATAGGATTTGGGGAATAGGATGTAGGCTTGCATCATACACATTTATGAGGTACTAATGTCTTTCTGTACCTATTCTACATCTATATTGTAATCATAGAGTTAATTTTTGTTGTTGTTTTTAGCTTTATTTCTTGATCCCTGGTGCTTACAGGAGTATCAAGCTAGGGAAAGCTAGATTAAGTACTGTAACTGGAGCCCTCTTGGTTCTGATTTCTTCACTGATCTTCACTCCAAACAGTTGATATGGGGGGCTGACTCACAGTTGTGATGCAGAGCCAGTTAATGAAAGGGAGATAAGATTGTTAGTGACCTCAGCATTCCAGGCTTCAAAGCCAGCACCATCTTCGATGGAAATTACTGGTTACTGTTAATAACTGGATCTAGGGTGTAAAGATTTACCCATGCTGGTAGGAGGTGACACAAACCCTGAGGAAAGGAGATAAAGCACCTTTAAGTGGACCGATTAAAGATTGTTGTGACCTAATTGGCAAGTGGCACTCTGGAGCACAAGAAGCAGGCTGCCTTTCTTTTGCCACTTAGTACTTTTCAACCTCAAAGTACTTTACATACATCGGCTAATTAAATCTCCAGGCAATCACATTCAAAATGCAACTCAAGAGATCTTGTATCTGTTTCAGGTGCCCATTTCCTAGGGATGAAAGCACTGTACAAAGTATCCATGAGGGTTAAAGCCCAACTCTGTTGTGCAGCTTATCTTCAGCATGCATGTGGTGGGGAGCCACCTTGTCACCAGGGAAGGTACCTTCTCACTTGGGGGAGGCTGACTTGGGTCACAGGAGACCCCTAATAGCAACAGGCGAAGGTGATTTTCCTTAAGCTTGTTCCTTTGCAGTTTGTTAGGAAATACACACCACCCCTTAGAAAAGGTTCTGCCCTCCTTTTGAATATTAGTACTAAAAAATATTGTTAGTGATATGAATGCCTCCATAATATAGATGGGATATTTTTTCCTTTGGGATTTTTCTCATTTTATATAGTACCATAGGTCACTCAAATTCAAGAAGCTCACTTCAGTAGTCCTTCTTTCCTTCCCTCCTTTCAGTCCATCCATCCGTCTGTCTGTCCATCCATTCACCCATCCATCCGATCATCCATCCTCCTCCCAACCAAAATAAAAATTATATGACAGGCTCATTCAAATGTATATCCCCACATTCCTTCAAGCATTCATGCCCTCAGTAACTTAAGAAACTCTAGGATTAACCAGGCAGCTGACTAAGTCCAAATTCTTGTTTTATGGTTGTTTCTCTAGGGACTTTTATATTTGAGGAAAAATTAAGACAAGTATGATGGCATTTGTTAGTAAGGTTTTTGAGAGGTATGGAGAAAAGAGCATTAAGACAAATATTTAGGGTTTTTTATGATTTTATCTATCCATTATTTGGTTTCCTATTACCATGGTTAATAGAGAGTTTACCAGGCTTCTGGGTATCTATATCACATGTTACCTGGCATTCTTTCTTTTATATTTTTATAAGAGGAATAGAATCCTATACCTCTACATATCTATAGAGATATTTATTTTATTTTATTTTTTTTTTCAACGTTTATTTATTTTTGGGACAGAGAGAGACAGAGCATGAACGGGGGAGGGGCAGAGAGAGAGGGAGACACAGAATCGGAAACAGGCTCCAGGCTCTGAGCCATCAGCCCAGAGCCTGACGCGGGGCTCGAACTCACGGACCGCGAGATCGTGACCTGGCTGAAGTCGGACGCTTAACCGACTGCGCCACCCAGGCGCCCCTCTATAGAGATATTTAAACAAATAACTTGATTAATGTCACAAAGCCATCTAGTAGTAGGGTTTTGGACTAGAAGTCAGGATTTCTGATACTTAGTCCAGCACTCACAATGCTCAGTGGTACAAACCCTCCCTAAAAAGTACTATAAGCAATATACTTTATGCTTCACTAATTTGAGTGGCACAAAGGTCTCTAAATAATAAAGACTGTAACAACAGATAGAAATATGGAACATACTCCAGTGATGAATGAAAGAAATGGACAGAGAAGAGTAGATACAGTATGATTCAATGTGTATGAAGTTCTAGTACTGGCAATCTAATTGATGGTGATAGAAATTAGATCGGTGGTTACAGGGGAAAAGATCAACAGGGAAGGTGCACGAAGAAACTTTTGGGTGATGTTCTTTACATTGATAGGAGTGTAGCATACATGAGTGTATGCATTTGTCAAAGTGGACCAAAATATATAGTTAAGATCTGTGCCTTTCATTGTGTATAACTTCGATCTCAATAACAAAAGATTCTTAGACACCATCACCAATACAGAGACATCACTGGAGAGACTTGGCTTTGTATCGTGGCTCAACCACTTAGCTGTGTGGGGGGCAAGTTTCTCAGTATTTCTAAGCTTCAGGTTTTAAATCTGTAAAATGGGGAAAGCATCACCTATCTTGCAGGGCTGCTGTGAGAATTCAAGATTACACATAGAAAGTAGCTAGCACTATTTCCAATTCATTTTACACTGTTAAGGCTAGCTAGTGTTGCTCTTATCACTGAATTATAGGGAAAGCTATCCTGTTAATTTCTTATAGTTAATATCACAGATGAAAATGTAATCTTTTAAGTGGATTGTCTTATAGTTTTTCTTTCATGCTTGTATGTTACTTTAACCTTGCACTTAACCTTTACTACTATTTTTAAATCGTCATTTTGTTTGAATCACTGTAACCAGAGTACACAGGATTTTGTATTCTACTTTCCCCCAATTATTGTAAACATTTCATAATGCTCTTGATCCTTTGCTGCCAAATGTTTATAGTTTTAGATGCTGGAGAAGTAGCCGTGGACAAGACAAGGCCATGTTCATGAGCTTATGTTCCAGCTGGGAGAGACAGTCAAGAGGACAGGAGATGTGAATAAGACCATGTCAACTACTGAGAGGGTTTGGCAAAGACAGAAGAGAGAGCAAGCTTGATAAAGAGTGGGAAGGCTGGGTGGGGAAGGCCTTCCTAAAGAAGTAACATATGATCCCAGATTTGAATCACAACAAAAAGCTAGTCACACGAAGTCCTGGGGCAGGAGGGTCTTTCAGGGACACCACAGGTATAAGGACCTTAGGGAGCAACACCGCTGG
This sequence comes from Leopardus geoffroyi, assembly GCF_018350155.1. NCBI lineage: Eukaryota > Metazoa > Chordata > Mammalia > Carnivora > Felidae > Leopardus > Leopardus geoffroyi. The sequence goes on along the minus strand of NC_059332.1, from coordinate 27,002,844 downwards.
TCTGAGATGCAGAGAGAAGGCCACTGTGTCTGGGCAAAATGAACGAGGGTGATCAGAGCCCAAGACAAAGTTGGAGAAGTAAAAAAAGGTCAGATCATGCTTGGCCTGCTGGGTAATCCCTATCACGGGGCCCAGGTCTCTCCCAGCAAAGCCGTGTCTTCACAAGACTTTACTCTCTAGTCACAGATTGTGTCGTAAACTATTTGCAGCTGGCCGGCCACAGTCATACAGCTGGTTAACTCAACTTGATATAGCTCACAAGTCTGATTTTCAGATGCCGATGCAATCTTTCAGAGTATGAATGGGACTGACTTTTAGCTAAATGTTTAAAAGGGTGGATGACATATTTTTGCCTGGCATGCTTCAGCCCCTTTGCCTCCTAAAAAAGCTGCCACGCTTTGATTTGTTTGTGCCACCCAACCTAGAACCACCTGGCCACTCTTGAAGGGATTCTGTCTGAGATATTGCAGTTAAGTCAGGATTATGCTCAGCTGGCCCTGTGGGACATAGGGCCCAAGAAATGTCATGGGGCCAGCAGGCAGGAACCTGGCCTATGAGCTGGCACCTGCTGGGGTATGTGGTAGAAGGGCCGCACCTCTTCTGGCCAAACAAGGACACACTCAACCTCCAGAGGGCTGCAGAGATGGCGCCCCACCCTTCACTTCCTCCTGTGTGAGCAGAATTCTGGCCGGAGTGAAACTCTAACTACAAATACTCCTTGTTGAGAGCTGCCTTCTTTTTCTCCACTAGTTTTCTTTTTTTTAATTTTTAAATGTATTTATTTGTTTTTTTTTTTTTTCAACGTTTATTTATTTTTGGGACAGAGAGAGACAGAGCATGAATGGGGGAGGGGCAGAGAGAGAGGGAGACACAGAATCGGAAACAGGCTCCAGGCTCTGAGCCATCAGCCCAGAGCCCGACGCGGGGCTCGAACTCACAGACCGCGAGATCGTGACCTGGCTGAAGTCGGACGCTCAACCGACTGTGCCACCCAGGCGCCCCTATTTATTTGTTTTTGAGAGACAGAGAGACAGACTGTGAGAAGGGGAGGAGCAGAGAGAGAGAGAGAGGGAGACAGAATCCGAAGCAGACTTCAGGCTCCAAGCTGTCAGTGCAGAGCCTGATGGGGGGCTCAAACTCATGAACCGTGAGATCATGACCTGAGCCGAAGTCGGACACTTAACCGACTGAACCACCCAGGCACCCATCCACTAGTTCTCAAGACAATGGGACACAGCACTGAAAGTTGCTTGAGTTAATTTTTTTTTTTTTTTTTTTTTTTTTACCAAATTCTATGTCTGTAAAGGTTCACTCATCTACAGAGAAAGAACCTAGCTTTGCTTTAAAACGTATAGTCCTTCATCAGCCTACTACCCAAAACACGGAGTTTGCATTGTGTTCTGAGCCCCTGGAGGCTTCCGGCACTGGGGGCACATGCTCCGTGGGATGTTTTCAGGCATCAGTGTGGGTGCTGTGCTGGACGGGAGCCTGGATCGGGGCTGTGGCAGGAGAGGAGAGCAGCCCAGATGTGGGGAGAGATAGTGAGAGTGAGAAGACTTGCTGAAGGACTGGATTTGGAGGAAAGAGGATTCACAGAGAACTCCTAGGATTTGGGCTTGAATGAGAACCTTTTCATTGCTTTCAAAGACACTGTATGAATTTACAAACACTACCAGCAAAGTATGAGTGTAACTTTTTATCACAACCTCATTGGCACTAGATTTTATCTCCTTTTCAAGGAAATCTCTCATTTTCATGATTATGAAACAGAGGCTCTTTGAAAAGATTACTTTTGTGAAATTACCTATGTTCTCTTATATCATTCCATGGAACATACTGTCTTGTTTCGGATCTTGATTTGTTGCCAAAGCCTCTTAGCTGAGGAAGTCTGGTTAACTCAGAGAAAGGAGCTCAGTTTCCACAGGCCCCAGCTGTGTTCGTGTGAAAGGAAGGAGAGGGGAAGGCAGCTCACCTTCTTTCATGACCCTAGCTAATGGACAGCTTCAGCTGTGCCTTAGGACAAGCAAGGAAAGGGTTAAGCCAAACTGTGTACACTATGCCCTACCAACCCGTCCCGCTTTTAATCTGTGGCTTGTGGCAGGAGGAAGTCCGAGAGGTGGCCTTTCACATGACATCATAAAAGCCTGATTTATCGCCAGCCACCAAACATCTAGAAAATCATAACATCCTTTCAGGAAAATGCAGTGGAAAATAATCAGGTTGACTTTGATGAAAGCCTTGGTGGGGACTCCAAGTGTGACATTCTGCACAGTAACCCTTGGCAGGTGCTCTGTTTGTGCTTGGAGCGGCCTTCACCGACAAAGCCTGGAGTCCGAGTTGCTGGCTGCCCACAGCGGAGCATGGCTTTAATGTCCACAGATAAAACAAGACTTTGGTTCACACTCTGCTAGCTTGCCTAAGATAACACTTGAGTGTATGTGAAAATGCTTTGGAAATAATAGCTCTATCTGGATGTGGGGAATTATTGATTATAGAAATATAAAGATCATATTCTTACATAACCCACCCCTACAGCAGCAATGCCCAACAGTAATAACTTCCTATACTGCTTCTGTTGATTTGCTCTTCTGTGCTTTCCTAGGACTATCTTTAGGACATGACTCTGCAGTTAGAACTTTTTCCTATGTAGTAGTTCCAAAGTAGTGCCCACTGTGGTATCGTTCTTAATAATTAAGGGGGATAAGAGATGACAGAGAAGACACACTCAAAAATGTCAGAGGAAATCAAGGGGTGAATTCCTCATGCCACAAGGAATCAGTCCCAGGATTATTTGTATCACTATGTTGTTTCTCTTGATCAGTAAGTTGATAAAACCACCAAACAGGAGCCTCAGTTTCTTTTCTATGCATGATGTACTCTGCAAATAAACACAGGAAAGAGGGACAAAAAAGACTAGAGTATTGGATGGTTCTAGAATTCTGGCCACATCAAGTCTACAAAAGCTCATTGGCATAGAAAGTAGGCCTATCTTTGCAGATTGACACCAACTCTGAAGGTCCTGGCATTCTTGAGTTTGGGGGGAGAGGAGAGAGGTGTTCCAAAGATTGGGCCAGGACTGACAAAGGGCTAGTCAGGGTTGGAAGGCTGGCAAAATGAAGACTGGGATTCAGTTCTAAGTTATGTTCACTTTGTTTTACTGCTACACCTCAATTGTGTAGGGCAGAGACTTCACAGAATCAAAGGCTCAGGTAAGTAGACACAGCCCTGTGAAGGTTCCTAGAAGGTTGATGCTCAGTGGAGGGAAGAGCCCCCAGTTTGGAGGAGCTCAGAGTCTGGGTCCCAACACCATCAACCTCAGAATGGGTCTCCTACTGCCACATAAGGCAGCCCTAATCACTTCACTGTCAATTCCTTCTGAGTTTGATTTCTGAACTGGGAAAGCCTGCCCAAACCTGACCTTCCTGGGATTCTATATGGGGAACTGGAATGATGGGGAGGGAGCAGAGCAGAGAGGTGAGGCCCAGCTCTGGCCCTCCACATGAGTTCCATAATAACTCAAGCTTTCCTCATATGTAAATGGGCTGGAAGAATTTTAAGGTGCCTTCTCTAAGCTACTGCTTGCCACTCTGCTAGGATTGTTGGTACCTGCACAAGCACTACGTGTCTTGCATCAGTGCCATATGGATCATGTATTGCATCTTCTTGCCTAATGACTGCTCATCATTTCATAGTGGCTGTGGCAGCAGGAGCAGTGGTTCTCAAGTTCTGCTCCAGCTGGGCCCTGGTTTGGCTTAGCCTCAGCACTGCCCTGTGACTTTTGCTCCTGGTAAGCTGAGCAGTGGGGGGAGCTGGTGACTTAGCACACAATCAGATGGCCAAGGCCTATGCTGGCCCTGGTCACCTCTGCCCACAGAGGCTGGGCCCACACTTCCTGGGTGGGTCAGCCCATACTTCCTGGATGGCTCCATGTAGAGAGCACTAGTCAGGAGGCAGGTGACCTGAGGGTACAGGCGTGGTTTTGGTAGTGATGTGTTGCACGGGGCCCAGAGGGAACTATGGCTTCAAACATTCCCCATGAAAACATCCCTGAACATTTGGGGAGCTTTTCAAATAACCAGCCAGACTGAGTGCTTCAGCTGTCTTGTGGCTGTAAAGTGAATACTTGCAGTATCTTATTGCCCAGGGCTATGCATGTCACTGAGACACTTGCCTGATAAATAGTGGTGAAAGTGGGGGAACAAATCTACCACTGATGCAAATCCTAATCAAATGGCTTGGCCTACTGAAGACTGTTGCTGGGTTAGGAAGCTTCTACTCAGGGGCCTTTTAAGAGAGGTTCCCTCTTCAGTGGGCCAATGAGCCACCTCCACGCCCCAGCTCTGACCATTCAGGACTTGGACATGAAGTGCTTCTGGCTGTCATTCACTCCAGAAGTCCATAGAGGCTCTGAGACCTATTACTAGTTTAGGGGTGGGGAAATTGGGAAATGCTTTGAGCTGGCAATAACAACACCTATTAATTGGGCCCCTTGCTTGAGCCATGTGCTAAGCACTTTATATACCTCCTACTGTTAAACTTTCTAAGAGTCCTGTGTGCTCCATGAGAAAAGTGAGGCTCCGGTAAATGCCCACTGTCAGTTTGTGGTAGAGCCTGGATTCAAAACCAGGTTTCTGTGACCCCAGACCAGGTAATTAGCCCACTTATCTACACTCCCTCCCTTCTCCTTCTCTGTTTAGTATGTGGGCTGACAGTTGAGGTGTACAATATACCAAGTCACACATTCCCATCAAGCAGCTGTTCTTAATGAGGATGAAGTGCCACCCTGGAAAATTTGTTGAAGACATAATAGAAGGGGAATATACTTTCACTTCACTAGAGGTCCAGAAACACTAAAACTGTTGGTTAGACTGCCTGCGTGGGTTGTACACTACAGCAGATTTAGGAGTGGAAACCTGAGTCAGAAAAAAAGGAAGCATTATCAGGAGACACCACACTGAAATAAGCACATGGTTCTTGATGTCAAAACAGCACCTTCTGAAAAACTCTGACACAGCCATGGATTGTAGAGCAAAAGCAAATTCATTGTTTTCCCTCAGCTGGAGGTGAAAGGTTTTATAGGGGGAACCCCAGATGAAGAAGTATTTTGTTTTGGTTCATATGATTAATTCAGTTTTCTAAGAAAAAACAACCATCGGCTCCTCAAGCTCCATCAGGAATGGTCATGATAATGGACTTTGCAGGTAGCTAAAACATAGACCAGTGGGCAACTGCCTGTGGAAGGATTCTTCCTCATCTGTACCCCGCTGACACTACCAGGCCATGAGACTCCCAGTGGACTTCCTCTGGCAGAACCAGGCTCTGGGGCGGAATCTTCTAGGAACTGTTGGCTTTCTAGGACCACAAGGAATACTAAGAGATGCCTGACATGGGAACTCTGTGAGTTTGGGAAAGTTCCAAATGGCCTTTCCTCAGTATCTGACCTCCGTGGAATACCCTTTTCTATGAAAAGACTTCAACTCACAGAATTCAAAAGAGTTGTCCAGTCTTATTTACGCCACTGCCATGACCATAACTAACAGAAATGCAACTCTTCCTCAGGGTGTATATCTTTTCAGGTTCAGGGTCTGGATAGTGAAGGAGATTACTACTGGAGCGAGTCTGGAGAACACGTGGTATCTAAAGACTTTATCCAAAGTGACTTAGTTCTGGAGTTTGGACAGTGAGAGTTCAGAAAGAAAGGGATGTCTCTGTTTATCACCGTCATGGTGATAGTAGTGACAATGGTAATATTTATCACATAACAACAGCTGCATCGTGCTTTACTATTAGGACCTCTTGGCCTATTTTCTGTAAATGTAATGTAATGTAATCCTGGAAACATTCAGGCATTCTTGCGCTCAGTAGCCATAATTGCTGGTCTTTGAGACGATCAAGGTCCAGTGATGAAGACTAGTGAGCTCATGGCATTATCATCTGATGCGTGCCACAGCAAAGAGTGAGCGACACGGCAGATGGGCAGAGAGGGAGGCCATGTGAGTGTAGGGAGTAGAGAGAGAGTTGAGACCTGAAGAGCAACAAGAAAGGGGAGGAGAATGAGCATTAATGGTGAGACTGAAAAGTACCCTGTGTAAGTATGTCACCATGGCACCTGTACAAGTAAATGGGAGGACTCTCTCAACATTTTCCCTCTAGAAAAGGTGCTAGGGTGAGCTACTCTCACAGTGGGCCAGAGGAGGGGGACTGCAGCCCATCGGGGACCAAGGCCTTCAGAAACATTTTCAGAGCAAATGCTCCCTGAGCTGGGTCACGAAGAATGAGTGGGAGGGAGGATGGTAAAGGGCAAAGGTAAAGACAGTGTAGGTGTAGGATCAGGAGCTGAAAGGCACAAAGGTGTTACAGAATCTTCCAAGAGTTGCAGTTTGGTATGGCTGGGGGCAGGCTGGCATGGGATTCCCAATTTGTGCTGGGTATGGACCCCAGGCACACAGCAGTCAGGGCTCGTTTAGCATGAAATCTGCAGTTGGACCTTAGCTGAATCCCAATACTGTCACTTACTACCTGAGCCTCAGTTTTATGATTTATAAACCTGTTAAATTATATCTTCCAATAATAAAGACCAGAGACCGTAAGTGCTTAGAGCAGTGCCTGGTGTTGAGCAGACGGCAGCGACTGTCAGTGCATAACGTTAGGGCTCCACCAGGGCCTGGAGGATCTGGCAAGATGCCTTGGGGGCCATTCCAAGCCTAGGGGCTGGTTCTCCAAAGAGCGGCCTGACATCCCTCCACCAAAACTTCTGACTGCAGCAATGGGCAACCCCCTTTCATCATTCTGTTAGTTCCCTATAGCCTGTGATGTTCTTCCTCTTCCTCTTCATTTATTTCGATTATACCCCTGTAAAACATGTGGGACTTAGGGACAGAGAGACTCAGGTGGAAAATCTCATTTGTACCACAACCTGGAGCTGGGGAATGGATGTGATGTTTTGTGTGTTTGTCAGATAAGGCCCTCCACACATGCTCATTCTTCTCCCCTCTTCAAGTCCTAACTGACTCCCTACTCCCTGAACTCATTCCAACCTTCTCCCCCACCCCACCCCATTATACCTAATCTGCCTTTGTATTCCCACAGCACTGTTCCAGTGCTGCTAACATAGCAGCCAATGAGACAGATGGGCAGTGCACATTCTGTTGTGGGGGTGCTGGCAGTAAACAAACCAGCAGGGAGGAAACCAAGACCATGATGAAAATGGTTCCTGTGTCAGGAACACAGACCAGGTGACGTTTAAGCAGAGTCCTAACTACAAGGAGGAGCCAGCTATGGGAGATCCTGGGGAAGCATTTCAGATGGGGGATGCAGCTTGGGCTAGTGCCCTGTGGTTGTAGGGAGCTGGCTAGTCAGAAATCCCAGAATTTTAGAGTGGTCCATGAGCATGGGGTAAGGTAGGCTGTTACAGGTGGCAGTGAATCCAGGATGTAATAATTTGGAGCTTCAAGAAAGATCCCTGGATACATTTCTTCCTCTGGGTACTCGTCAGACCCTCTGCCTGCAGGTGGCCTCAGGGATTCACTTGGGGAACCTGTTGGCCACCTAGGGACTGGTGAGCAGATTGGACTCATTTTAGGGGTCCTGGGAAAGGGATGGAGGCCAGAGCAGCACAGACAGCCTCTGTCAGGAGTTCCAAAGCCCAGGGGCTTCCTTTTAGGCTGTAGGTCCTCATCCACTCGTAGGCACCCTGGAGTTCTTGGAGGAGGAGAGTGGGATCTGATATAGTAAGTTCTTCTGGGATCACCTATGTCACTGTCACCAAATTACCAAAAATAAATGGAGGGAAATACTGTGTGCCAATTGATGGCACACAGAAAGTGCCGCAGGGTCATGGAACAGAGAAGGTCTTTCAGGAGAAAAGATTTACCTTCTTCCTGTCAAAGGAGGGAAATATCTCAATGATGGTCAGGGCATCTCAAAGCCTAGTAAGTGCCTGCCTTACTCGAGCCAGTGGTAGAACCTGAAGGGCCACTTTGATCTTTATCAGGTGACTCAGCGCTTCTTGCACCACCATCCCTCTGACTGGAGCACTGGAAAAGTCACCCTATCCAAGGAGGCACAGAGGGTAGAGGAGGAAAAGACACATGAACCATCCTGGCAGATGAGCTCAGTCCTGAAGGCTCAGCATCACGCTTTAGCAGCCCAGTGCTTACACCTCATTTCTCTTGAACAGTTTCTTTCTTTCCTATCCTTTTCTCTCTCTTTTCCCCCTGAAGGAGTCATTTATTTTAAAGGAAAGTCTTTTAAATATTGGCCAACATTCTGTTTAATATTTTATATATGTTTGGGGGGGGGCTCCTTGTATGTCTCTGGCTTACCCTCCTGAAGGGGAGATAGAAATGCTGCCAATAACTCAACACATCTTTTTTCCCAAAACACATTAGACAGTTCCTCAGAGCCCCAAAGAAGGCCCTGACTTGGCCTGCCCCTTTGGGATTTCCTGCCCTTTCTCGTTGGTTACCAGCTGAGAAAGCACACCCTGGCACTTTGTACCCCCAACCACTTTTTCCATTTTGGCCAGTTCTCTCTGCTTGGAAGTCATGCTCCTTAGATAATGGTGGACAGAAGGGGCTTCATTTCTGTGACACCTGGGTCATTTCAGCATGTTTCCTTGTCATTGGTTCTATAACTGTTCTTCTGGTCTGTCTGAAATTTTTGGTTTTGTGGGGGAGAAAATAAATTTCTCCTTTTATATCTTCAAAATACTCCCCTCTCCTAGGTTAAGGCCAATCCAATGTGGCCTTGTTCTTTGGACCAGAGAACTGGGTTTCCTGATGACCATAGTCTCGAGTTATAAATGAAGTATGTTTACTCATCTTTACGAACAGAAACACAGTGTAATATCTTGACTTTATAAAACCTGCCTTCATGACCTGCTGGTAGTGTCTATGTGAAAGATGTAGGGTGCCAGCTGTGCTGGTCCTGTCAGCAGGTGGACAAGCTGGGGCCCAGAAGGGACTGTCCCTAGAGTCCTACAGGAAGTTAGCAGGATGCAGTGGTACTCAGGGCAGGATGGGTCTCTGATCCTAATGCACACCAGGAACAACCAGCCACATGTAACCCCTTACCTTTATTCCTCACATAGACCCTTCCTCACTTTGAGCTTTTTCTTTTGTTATTTAATTTTTTTCCTGTTTTGGAATAGTTGCTTATGGGGACTCCTCAGGGGCTTTTAGCCACCACCTCTGACCCTGAAAGAGTGGATCCAGCTACATCCTAGGGATGTCTGCTGAGGAGGTGGGCATCAGCCAGATCAAGTGGGTACTTGCTTTCATTCTCTTATCTGGTTGCCCTTCTCTATCTCTGTCTCCTCAGGTAACTTGGTGTTCCTCAATAAATTCTGTGGATTTTGTTAAAAGTGGAATTGGTGGGATCCTTAGATAGGCTGAATGAATCAGAATTCCCGAAGGGGACCCTCAGCAAAAGTGTGCTAAAATCACTTCCTCAGACCCATATGCATTTTGGGGGGTTATTCAGCTTGGTATCTCTGGGACCCAGTCTACTTCTGGGTACACAAATGGGTATTAAAAGGAAAAACAGTCTCTCTCCTTGGAATGTAGCCCAGATTGTCCAGTGTAGCCAGACACTTCACAACTGCCCTACCCCTTGAGGTTCTCAATTACTTCCCTCACCATATGGCTCCCAAATTGCTTAAATGAGGCAAGTGGAGCCTGCAAAAGTCCTTTTGAAACACTGAAGAGCACAAAGAAGAACATCCTGAAGGCGAGCCTTCCCTGGAGATCACGTTCTGACTCTGCCTCAGCAGACCTGCTCACAGGGCTCACAGCCCCCATCTAGCCCCCAGCTTCCCCAGATAGCTACCCTTCTGGGCCCAAGGCCCACACCCACGCATTCTGCTGGGTCCTGACTTTTCCTGGCAATTGGGAGCTCCTCCCTGGATGCCCTCTATGCCCGCTGGGCCTGGCAGGCCCACGTCCACAGCACCAACACGCAGCCTGCAGCCTCTAGTCTGATGATTTGCTGCCCTTTCCCCAGGGATGCTTACCTGCCAGGTAAGACCCTGATTCCACCTTGAGGAAATGGGTGAGTTACGGCATGCATGGGTGTACCACTATGTTGTGGGTGCCTACTACTACGGCTGTGACTGGGGCCCTGTCAGCTGAACTGGTAAATTACCACTGTGATCACCTCTGCCAGGCTTCCGACTGTCTCCCCTCAACATGCCCTGCCTCCCAGCTTTCCTGCTTCTCCTCTCAGTTTCCAGAAACAGGGCCCACAGAGCAACCAAATGGCTTCTCCAGTAAGCTCAAGGCTTTGTCACTGACTGTCCTTTGCTCCTGCTCTCCTCACCACTTTGTATGTCACTTCCTGTGCTGTGTCTTCTCATAGTGTCACTGCTGTGCCAGTGCTGCCACATGGGTGAAAGTCTCCCGGGGCCCTGCACCCATGTGTGGGTGTGGCCCCCCCACAGCTCTACCCACCCCATAGTGCTTCCATGCTTTGTGCCAACACCCTTTCTATAGCTGCCACCTCTGCACACTCACTATGCAGCTTCCGTCTATGACATCACCTCATTTTTCCAGTCATTTTACGTGCTGGATATCATCTCCGTTTTGCAGATGAGGAAACTGAGACTGACAGAGTTGATGAGTCGGGGTGGAGGAGAATGAGCTTCAAACTCTCGCCTGCTTTACACCTAAACTCTTGCTCTTAACCACTGAGCTTCTTTCCCGCAATCGAATGGAAGCTCCACGTGGGCAGAAAGTGTTTCTTGCCCATTTGCAGGGACCTGGGAAGTGTGCGGGATGGCCTCCTGCGTACAGGCCCTTCCCTGAAGAAGTCTTCCCCTGGTTCTCTCTGTTACAGTGTCCTCTTAATATCCCTTCTGTCCCTTGCCACAGTCTGTAATTACTTTGTCAATTAGTTTATTGTTCTACTGTCAGCCTCCCTAAAATGTAAGCTCCATGAGGGACAGAAGTGTGTCTTTCTCATTTACCTCTATCTTCAGGATCTAGCACTGTGCCTGGCACACAGGAGGCACTCAACAAGTATCTGTCGAATGGACACAGGAATGCTTAAAACCAAAGTCAGTATTCCCCCCCTGCTAAATACACCCGTCCCCTTTCCTATTGCATTGTAACCATTAACACCGCCTCCTTCCCTTAAAATTCTGGTCAGCTTTTAGCTGTTTCTTCTATATTTTCCACACATCATTCATTTCCAAACCTTATTGCTGTCAGTTTTCCCTTTCATGGCCTTCAGATCACATGTACATGGATGACGACAGTCCCCTTCTTTTCACAGACCAGTGTTTCCCTGGCTTCAGGGTCCCTTCTCTCTCTGAGATGTGGCTCATTCTTTCAGAAGCTCTTTGTGACATTCCTTCAGTTAGAAATCTCAATTACTTGCCAAATAAAATCCAAATTCTCTCTCTGACTTCCAATTATCTTTGAAGATTTGATCCCAACCTACATTTCCAGGTTTATTTCCCATTCCTTTCCAAATATTCCCTGCATTCAGGACAAGTCAGATCAATCAGGAAGCACACATATGCTGAGGACTCCCCTACCTTCCCAAATGTAGAAATTCAATGAAGAAGCATTAATTGCATGCCTACCACATTCCAGGTACTGCATGCTGAACATACACAGCTAAATGCCATGAGGCTGGAGTGGGGAGGTTAATTCACAAGCTAGGTCAGAGACAGCCTGTCTCCTAAGCAGACCACCCTGATGGCTCCCTTGGGCATGGACAGTCAGGCCTCCTGTCCCTTCTCTGGTTTGGCTGGGCAAGAGGTGAGTAGGAAAGGGCTCTGCATAAAGGTGACAAAACCTGGTAGGAGGAGCTCAGCAGGTGCCAGAGGGACAGGACCTTGATCCCTTCCCAAGGGAACCAATGTTCCACAGGGAATAATAACCAGGGACTTTGGAGAACCAGCCTGTCCAATATGTGATTTTAGACTGGCTTATTCATAGGGCACTTGGGTGGCTCAGTCGGTTAAGCATCTGTCTCTTGATTTGGGCTCAGGTCATTATCTCACAGTTTGTGTGATCCAGCCCTTCGTGGGGCTCTGCTCTAATAGCATGGAGCCTTCTTGGGATTCTCTCTCTTCCTCCATCTCTGCCCTTCCCTTACTCATGCTCTCTCTCAAAATAAATAAATAAACTTAAAAAAAAAAAAAACCCTGGCCTATTCATTAAGATATAGCTTGTTTGCCAAATTCTTGAAATTACAGAACATCTTATTTGCTATGTCATGTGGAGAATGGAAGATACAGGAGACCCAGACAAGGTTGGAGAGTCCAGCAGAAGCAAGGGCATCCCTGAAGTCAGGTAATTCACACAAGTGCTGGGAGAAACACTGTGTTGCCTTCAGCATGCAGGGACAAGAATTCGAGCATTTTTTTTCCTTTAAAATCTTAAAAACAGTCCCCAGTAGGCTGATGAGTCTGGAAGCATCCAAGTGGCTGAGACTCTGGTTACCAAAATAAACTGCAGTGCCTCTAGCTGTACACAGAATGGTAGGGGAGACAGTTCCGTAAGCCAATAACGGAGCTCAGTGACAAATGTCATTAGGGGGGACAGTGGACGAAAAGAAGGAGGAGAGATGAGTACCCATTCTTTCATGGGACAGACAGGGCTCTGCAGGGGAGAGGGTGTCTGGGCTGAGTCCTGCAGAATCATGGAGACCTTCCATGGAAAGCCGGGGTGGGAAGGACAAGCCATTCCCTCAATTTGGGATGTCCTTCTCTCCATCTGGACCCACTCACATTATACCCATCCCTCAGGAACCAGCTTGGATGCCACCTCTTCCCAGAGCACACTGATCCTAAGTGATCTGGTCTTCGAGCTCACTGCTCCTAAGTGATCTGGTCTTCCTTCAAACTCAGGCAGCTCTAGGCTCTTCCCACTGACATGACTCGGTTCCCCACATCCTTGTTGTTGATGTGCAAGGAGGCTGTACTTGCGGCCTCTTCTGGATGGGAAAGGAACTCTTATCTTACTCATTACCACCCTATCCATACTGCCTATGAATGCCATGTATTCTGCCAGTGAGTGCTCAAGATATATTTACTGAAAGATTATCAGAGTCATTGTTTTAAGCTCTTTCCTCTGGTTTGATGAGAACAGGCCTGGAGCTCTATAATTTGGGCAATGGTTCATCATATTCTCTCTTTTCAGGATTTTCCTACTATGCTTTCAAAGTGACAATATAAGCAGTGTAGTTACTCTGCGTGAATATCACAGGAAGTCACATCTCTAACATACCTGCACGTTTTAGTAGTTAGTTTGATCTGAAGAAAACCTTTCTCTCCAATGCCATGCTTTCTGAGTTTCTTACTTATTTGAAACTGCCTATGGAGCTGTATTCAGTAACACAGGAGGTTCTATAGGTTATTTTTACATCACTATTGAGGGCTGCTCCATAAGGTATGGCTTAATTTTGTAACTAGGAACACAATGTTAATGAATTTATATGAGAAAAACACACAAAGCATCAGTCCTGCTCACCCTTATTCCTTGCTAATATAGCGAAGAAAGTTTTGAACGAATTCTAAAAATACACAATTAAATTTTCACAAGGAGAAGTGTGACTCTTGCCTCCTCCATAAAAATGCAAAGCTGTTTTGCACAAAGAATTGTCAGATCCGTTAGTTTCATGATACTTTAATTCATAGGTAGCTTAGCTAATTACTACTCCCAAATAATGAAACATTGCAACTATTAATAATTTTAAATAAAATCATTCTTGTAAAATGGCTGGATTTTATCAGTCTAAGTATAAAAATATTGTGGTGATCATTGGCTGCTGCCTCCCTGTTTAATATTTCTGCTGGCTGTTGCAGAGCTCTTGATGATAAAGTCTAAAACATAAACAGTCTTCTCTTTAGAGTTCTTCTTTGAATTTATTGCTCTAAATTTCCAGATATAATGGCCATAAAGGCAACACTAAACAGAATCAGAACTAAAGAGAACATGAGCTTTTTTTTAAGGCAAGCTTTCAAAATACACAAATGTAACTATAATTCTTATTTTTTAAAGTTTTAAGTTAGAGTATTGTTACAGAATACCGTTCACATGCTAGGTAGGTTTCAGATTATGTGACATATCACTTGTCATAAAATTGGGTTTCACTGGTGCAGGTATGCATTAACCCTTTCTGGCAATTAAGGTCCTGTTTTAGAATAACATTGTGATGCACTCTCAGAAAAATAAACCTGGGTACTAGGAAGAAATGAGACTATCGCACTGTAGGGTTTTTATTAGTCTTGCCATTACCCACCTCAATCCATGTTTCAAGTATGCATCAGTCACTTCTTAACAGATGAGAAAGCTCAATCTCAGAGGTCAATTTGGAAGATCAGACTGATGATTTCTCAATCTCAATTTAACATGTTATATTTATGTGCTATGTGCCAACAACATTAAAGATATAACATTGTGCATCTAGCTTCTTTTAGAGCACATACAATAATACATTTTAATTTTCCTAATAATGCACCTATTAAACTAAGATTCCTAGAGGAACTGAAATCCTCTACCATTGCACCTTGTAACATGAAAGCACGTTACACAAGGTACAAATGCAATAGATCTAAATGTTCTTTCTCTAATTACTACATCTTGTTTATTATGTGCAGGCCAAAGGGCATTTTTTTCTTTTGCTACATTCCAACTCATTCTCAAACAAAAGGCCAGTTACCACAGGTTATTCTTTCTAAACCATCTCTTCTCTATTTCTGAAGAAAAGTTTATTGCATCCTTCTCTAATAAAGACATTTTTAGTGTGCTTCCAAGATATCTCTTAGATGTTACACTCCTAATTCCTCTTTCAGAAAACAGTTCTAACATGCTTTATTTCTTTATGTGGGTGCCCAGTTCCTGGTTTCATAGTTCCCCAAATTCATTTATCAGAGAGCCCTAAAAAGAACACAGTGAACTTTCCAGCACGTCTCCTGGCCAAGTGAATCTGAACCTCACCTTATGAAAAAGGTCCTCCAAGTAGCTACCTAGTTGTCTGACCTTAGCGAGTCACACTTCCGTGTGGCCTTGGTTTCTTCAGCTGTGAAGCAGCGGGGATGGGTTTCACAGCTGAGGCCTCTCTCGGTGCTCCAGCTCCAAGACTGCAGCCCCTTCCTTTCCCTGTCTTGTTTTGTGGAGCCTGGTGTCGATGAGTGCACTTGTAGCACAAGGGGTTTTAACTGTCAACGCAGCTGTGAGCCCAGCAAAGACTGAAAGGATTACCTTTTTTGCACCCGGTGTTTACAACTGTCCTCTGACAGCACTCTTAATGATCAAACTCCATGTCAAGAAAAAAACAAATAGTAACTATACATTAATTTCTTTCTTTTTATAAAAAAAATTTTAGCGTTTATTTTTGAGAGAGAGAGAGGAGAGAGAGAGAGAGAGAGAGAGAGAGAGAGAGAGACGGCACATGCTCACATGAGTAGGGGAGGGGCAGAGAGAGGGAGAAAGAATCTAAAGCAGGCTCTGAGCTGAGTACAGAACCTGACATGGGGTTTGATTGCACGAACGTGAGATCATGACCTGAGATGAAACTAAGAGTTGGACACTGAACTGACTGAGCCACCCAGGTGCCCCGATTTCTTTCTTTAAAAATGGGAAGAGGCTCCTTTAAGTGCTGCAACCCTCTTCCCGAGTGTCCCATTGATGGCTTGTGACAGTGGCACCTATTTAAGAATATGTGAGATATGCCACAGTACATTAGTAACCAGGCAGAACCCGAAAGGCTCCAATTCTTCTTTCATTGTAATTTCCAAGTAGGTTAAAATACAAGGACAGAGGGAAAACCCCTCTTAACTCACTATCTACTAATTAAATGTTTTATAGAATTATGGCAGTCTTGTTAGATTAGGGAAAAAAATGAACAAGTGAATGAAACAGAAAACTACCTAGCAACCTTGCCATGCCTCTCTGGGGAGGCGGGACCGGCTCCACAGTCTGTGACAGAACCAGATCAACAATGAAAACTGGTGAGTGGCTTTCTTGGACTCTTCACAGGATGAAAACTAAGCTTGGTATTAAACACGTACATGTTTCCCTTTGAGTACCTTATCTCAATAATTATGGCCATGCTGGTTTCACCACCATTACCAGTGTGCACATTCCCCTTAGATCTAATCGGGCAAGGAGACACTTTGGGGCTGGCTGACTTGTGCCTGCTGCAGCATGTAGGCAGCAGCCCACACTCATCCCCGTGGCTTGTTCTCATCCTGTCTTAGCTCACTCCTGTCATGCAGGTTAGGGACACTTAAGGACTAATTCAAAGAGTCAGGTTGATCTAAAGGAGTGTACTGGACTGACCTGTGAAGGCCCAGTGCAGTTTTCTCCCAAGCTGCCCTATGCTCATGTTCTTCGGTTTGCATTTCTGATTTTTCCAGGCAAGGGACAGAGAAGCGAAGCTCCTGGAACTAACTCCCTTCTAAGATGCTCCACGAGCCTCGATTTATGGGTCCTGTGTCACCCACACTCTAACTATGCTGTGTGCACACCTCCTTGAAGTAAAAGAGCAGTTGAAGATGTCTGTGATCAGGGGTTAGAACACCCATGGATCTCTTGCCCAGGAGATCTGAAGCCAGGATGCAGCTGAGGCCAGATGTGTTACTCCTCCTTCATTCTGACCCTGGAGAAAGTGGATGTAAATGCGGGCTTTTAAGTCGTGGTATATAGGTGTCGCTGCTCAGTTTTTAATGTTTCTGGGACCATCTCTCTGCACCTACCTGTTTGTCTTTAGATAGAAGCCATGATCTCTGCCTCACAGAGTTGTAAGGAGGACTAAATGAGATAATGTATTTGACAACCTATAGATGCAGGCACTTCATAATGACAGAAATCATCCTTCTTTCTGGTCTGAAACAAACAACTGCACAAATACCTCTTTTCCAAGCATGCATTGGCAAAAAAAAAAAAAAAAAAAAAAAAAAAGAAAAAGAAAAAAACAAACCAAAACAACAAAAACACAAACAAAACCATGAACTCCTATGTCACATGCTCAGCTAGCTATCCTCTGCACTGCACATGATGAGAACCAAAAGCTCCTCATTTTATGTTTTTACTGATAGTGATACAGAGCTCTGAGACATTAATCTGAGCATATTCTTGATAGAACTGGTACATCTGAGATCATTAGGTTTCCTAAGAAACTGTTTTTTTAGGGGCGCCTGGGTGGCGCAGTCGGTTAAGCGTCCGACTTCAGCCAGGTCACGATCTCGCGGTCCGTGAGTTCGAGCCCCGCGTCGGGCTCTGGGCTGATGGCTCAGAGCCTGGAGCCTGTTTCCGATTCTGTGTCTCCCTCTCTCTCTGCCCCTCCCCCGTTCATGCTCTGTCTCTCTCTGTCCCAAAAAATAAATAAACGTTGAAAAAAAAAATTAAAAAAAAAAAAAAAAGAAACTGTTTTTTTATTTGTTTATTTGCCAGCTCAGATACTGTTTAAGGTCTCCTGCTGGCTATGTTTTGCTGTGTGTCCTTCCCCTGCTTGTCAGATGTACAAAGGCTACTACACACATATGTACATACACACAGGGGTGCTGTCTTGGCATTCTTCCCAACCTTTGCCAGGTTATCCATTTCTGCTTAAGCTTCCTCTTGGTCTCTCAGGCTTGCTTGCTTTTTATTTTGGCCTTCCAGCTCACTTTTAGTCATTCAGATCGTCAACCCATTGTATTCTTGGCTCTACTGCTTCTTTCCTTGGCTTGTGCCCCTCATGTCAATCTCCCCGGGGGTCCTAATACTGGTCAGACAGATTTTCCCCCTCTGACCTCATGGCATCACCTTGATGTCCTCAGCTGGTGTCATTTCTCATCCATGCCCTTGACTCATTCATATTATTTGTCTTATTCAAATTAGACTTTAGGCCGCTCTAAGAAAAATATTTAAGTTTTCCTTTTTCTATGATCAAAGATGGTGCTGTGCTTACAACTGGTCTTCAGAAACAAGTGCAAAAGACACGAATAAATGGAAAGACATGCCGTGTTCATAGATCAGAAAACCTAACATTGTTAAGATGACAACACTAGCCAAAGAAATCTACACATTTAATGCAATCCTTAATAAAATCCCAATGGATTTTTTTTTGGCAGAAATAGAAATTCCTACTAAAATTCATACAGAATCTCAAGGGATTGAGAATAGATAAAAGATTCTTGAAACAGAGGAACACAGTTGGAGGTCTTTTCCTGATTTCAAAATTTATTATTAAACTATGGTAAAGTAGTGTGGTATGGGCATAAAGACAGATGAACAGAACAAGGGAATAGAAATCCCAGTAATAAACCCTCACATGTAAGGTCAAATGATTTTTGACAAGGGTACTGAGACCATTCAGTGGGGACAGTCTTAAACAAATGAAGTTGAGAAAGCTGGATTTCCACATGCAAAAGAATGAACTTGGACTCTTACCTTATACCATATGCGAAAATCAACTCAAAATGAATAAAAGACCTAAACTTAAGAGCTAAAATTATAAAACTGTCAGAAGAAAACGGGAAAAGTTTTAGACATTTGATCTAGCAATAATTTCTTGAATAGGACACCAAAAGCACAGGCAATAAAAGTAAAAATAGATAAACTGGATTATCAAAATTTAAAAATGAACAGAATGGAAAGGTAGCCTACAGAATGGGAGAAAATATTTGCAAATCATATATCTGATAGGGGGTTAATATCCAGAATGTATAAAGAACTCCTACAAGTCAACAACAACAAAATAAACAACCCAATTTAAAAAAAAAATGGGCATAAGATTTGAATAGACATTTCTTCAACAAAGATATACAAAGAGCTAATAAGCAAATGAAAAGGTCCTCAACACTTCTAATCATTATGGAAACACAAATCAAAACCACAATAAGATACCACCTCACATCCATTAGGACGGCTATTATTAAAAAACAAAAAACAGGGGCGCCTGGGTGGCGCAGTCGGTTAAGTGTCCGACTTCAGCCAGGTCACGATGTCGCGGTCCGTGAGTTCGAGCCCCGCGTTGGGCTCTGGGCTGATGGCTCAGAGCCTGGAGCCTGTTTCCGATTCTGTGTCTCCCTCTCTCTCTGCCCCTCCCCCGTTCATGCTCTGTCTCTCTCTGTCCCAAAAATAAATAAACGTTGAAAAAAAAAATTAAAAAAAAAAAAAACAAAAACAGAAGATAACAACTGTTGGTAAGGATGTGGAGAAACTGGAACCCTTGAGCACTGTTGGTGGCAATGTAAAATGGTGCAGCTGCAATGGAAAACAACTGGAAGGTTCCTCAAAAAAATTAAAAATAGAATTAATGTAAGATTCATCAATTCTGCTTCTGGGTATCTATCCAAAAGAATTAAGAAGCAGAG
The DNA here is from genome assembly GCF_018350155.1 of Leopardus geoffroyi. Lineage (NCBI taxonomy): Eukaryota > Metazoa > Chordata > Mammalia > Carnivora > Felidae > Leopardus > Leopardus geoffroyi. The sequence continues at coordinate 26,983,532 of NC_059332.1, read as the reverse complement.
TCTCAAAGAGATATTTATACATCGATGTCCATAACAACATTATTCACAATACTCAAAAGGTGGAATCAATACAAGTGTCCATTAAAAAATGAATGGATAAGCAAAATGTGGTATATACCTAAAATGGAATATTATTTAGCTTAAAAAAAGGAAGGAAATTCTGACACATGCTACATGGATAAGCCCTGAAGATATTATGTGGAGTGAAATAAGCCTGACACAAAAAGATAAATAGAAGATTCTACTTACATGAGGTACCCAGAGCAGTAGTAAGATTCACAGAGACAGAAAGTAGAATGGTGCTTTCTAGGGACTGGGGTGGGGAGAATGGGGAACTACTATTTAATGGGTATGGAGTTTCAGTTCTGTGAGACAAAAGAGTTCTGGAGATGGCTGGTGGTAATGGTGTCATAATAATGTGATGTAGTTGAGATCATTGACTCGTATAGTGGAAGATGATTAACCTAGTTAATTTTGTTATGTGCATTCATCACAATTAAAAAATATTCCTTTAATATTCAACTTAAAAATAAATAAGTCATTACTATACTGAATCTCTTAACTGTCCTTTATCTTTCAAAAAGTGTCACACCAGAACTACTCCTTTAGGTGGTATCTGAACTTTAATTTTTGTATCATCAGCACTTAGCATAGTGCTAGTTACATCATAGGAACTCAATATACTTGCTAAAAAAAAAAAAGAAGAAAAAAGTGCAGGGACGAATATATGAACTCTGATTATTCCCTTCTTAAACTTCTCTTTAAAAACTTATTTATCTATTAACATGCAGTGTTATATTAGTTTCAGGTGTATAATATAATCATTCAACTATTCCATGTATCATCCAGGCTTTCTTAAATTTCTAGGGCTACTCACTCAACTATTTCATGTTCAACTGATACATATATATTATATATATATATATATATAATACATATACATATATATAAAATATATATTATACATATACATATATACATATACATAATATATAAATATATTATATATATATATAAGTTGACATATATCATGTATATTTCTTTTTTTAGGTGAAGAATTTTCCATTTATATAAAATATATTAGTTTCTTTTTATGTCAAAAGCCCTTAACATTTTTATTTTTATTTATTTATTTATTTATTTATTTTTAATGTTTATTTTTGAGACAGAGAAAGACAGAGCATGAGCAGGGGAGAGTCAGAGAGACAGGGAGACACAGAATTGGAAGCAGGCTCCGGTCTCTGAGCTGTCAGCACAGAGCCTGATGTGGGGCTCGAACTCGCCAACTGTGAGATCATGACCTGAGCTGAAGTCTGACACTCAGCCGACTGAGCCACCCAGGTGCCCCACCTTTAACGTTTTTAACATGGAACTAGAAAGAAGAGTATAATGAATGTCTATATATATCACCCAGAATCCACAATTCAGAGCTTTGTTTTTGGCCACGGTATATGTTACCGTAATTTTCTCAGAGTCAGGGTCACATCTTTTTGTCAAGTACCTCCCAATGTATGTGTATATATGAGGAGACTGATACAAAGAAGTTAAGTAAGTGGTCAAGTTCACACAAATGGTAAATGGTGGACTTAGGACATCTATCTCCATAACCCTAGGTATATGAGATCTTCCAAATCCATTAGGATGAATCTCTTTATTTTCACTTATTTATGCAAGTGAATTATTTTAACTAATAAGATTAATTTTCCAACATGACTTGGCCAATTTTCAGATATGGTTAATTAAAATTTTTAGGGGCGCCTGGGTGGCTCAGTCAGTTAAGTGTCCGACTTTGGCTCAGGTCATGATTTCACGGTTTGTGAGTTCCAGCCCCACGTCGGGCTCTGTGCTGGCAGCTCGGAGCCTGGAGCCTGGAGCCTGCTTCAGATTCGGTCTCTGTCTCTCTGCCCCTCCCCTAAGCACTCTCTGTTTCTCTCTCTCTCAAATATAAAAAATTAAAAAATAAAAACAAAATTTTCTGAAAGAGAAACAAATGCCAGTGTTTTACTGTCATTGGTATTTGAGTTTTGGAAACATCCTCACTACTGTCTCTAAGCACTCAGTGTGGCTTCTTGAGCCCTGACTATTTGAAGCATGTGCTAAGACATGTGGGGTCTGATGGCAACAGGGCCTCACAGCTGTGCAGTTCGGAAGAGAAAGTTACTACCTCTACAGTCCATTGCTACTTAAGTTGCTAAATTAGACCCAGATTTATCTTTTTTTTTGTCATTGAGGAAGCAATTTACTCATTTTAGAAAAATGTTTTTTGCCCTACTCTCTACTTTCCCCTTTTCCCAAGGCAGATTTACTACCACGAATCACAAATTCAGGCTCAGATGAGGTAGCATCTGCAAAGAGCTTTCTTTGTAAATGTGAATCAGTACATGCAGTAAGGTAGACTGACTTGATTGTAAGAAAATGTAACTTTCTATTTTCCTATCCAGGTTTGGCTCCTGGCTGCACACTGTGACCCCTTCCCTCCATAAAATTGAACTGAGCAAAGGACTGAAGGTCGCTAACATACAGTACACTGTGTTGGAGAAGGGCTGAATGTTCCTTCCAGTGGTCTCTCACCAGGCACAAGGCACACAGGAAAGACTCAAAGGAAAGACTGAGTCTGGCCTCCCAGAAGACTATGCTAGATGCTTTCTCAAGGGGGAAACAGGTGCAGCTGTGTAGTACTGGGCCCATGGACAGACACGTCTCACCAGGAACCTCTGCTCCATCCAGCATCTCATCTCACTGAAGTCAAACTCCCATTCTGCACCAGGCCATTCACAGAGAAGAAATTTGTTCTGGTGGGGGTGTAAAAAATCCTCATCTATTACAGCCTATGGTCATTCATAATGATATTGCAAGAGATCTGAATGATTAAAAATGCTGAATTAATTCTTTCATTCAATGATTTTGTGTCACGCTATGATGGTGGATATGGCAGCCACACCTCCTGTCTCATGGAACACATGAGAGCTGTTTCAGCCTGCACAGAGTGGCTATTTCAGCCCTTCATTTACCCAAATAGGACCCAGGTAAGTGGTTCATCAATGGTGACATGAATCATCCAGCCACACTGCACTACTCTGGTGAAGAGGACATTCTAGAGGGTTTGGCTTTACCACAGAAGGGAGATCAGGTCCCTGGGAGCCTGGTTCTCTTGGCTGACTCATAGACATCTGACCGGGACGCCATCAGATTCCTGATGAGATGAAGGCCAGACGATGTGCCCATGAGCATGGTGGAGTCTCTCTCTCAGTTGTTTTCGCAGATAGAGCTGAGAGTGAAGTGTGAAGGGAGACAGAGCCAGGATTGAGCTTGTCTGGCACAGGCCTGCAGACAGAGTCCATTAGCCTCTGTGCTGGAAGTGGCGCTTATGCACTTAGGCAGGTGCTGAAATGAGAGAGCCTGAGCCTGAAGATGCTGGTCAAGTCTCGATATGACAGCTACCTTGTGGATCATAAAAACCAGATGAGCCAGCAGATAACTGCTATATGGTAACTTGTGTCACGATAAAAATGTCAGTTTTCTGTATTATTTTACAACATCGACTAGCTTAGGAATGCTTTCAAGCAGGACACCGATACCCTCCATTGTTAAAAACAGACCTAGGCATTTATTAACTGGTATTCACACGGCTCTTTCACTACCTGAGTTTATGAAGCGAGACCAGATTTCCTGTCCTTAGTATTCCTTCAGGAGCAGCAACCATTTGGGTGCTATAAAATGTTTCCATCAAAAATGATAGTCAAGGACAGGCACCCTAGGCTCCTCACTCCTACCTACTCACTTTCTTTCTCCCTTGAGAGTTAAGCAAAATTCTCTTTTGTAAATTTTATTCTTTACTCCTTAAAGTGATTCCTGTAACAAAGAACTCAAGTAAAAAATCCATGTAATAATTATGAGTAGAATCCACCCCCTACCTTTTTCAAAGTATAAGATGAGCTCTATGGGTAGTGAGTGTCATGCCAGCATGGGCCTGGAAACTGGGCTTCTCTCTTCAATTGTGCCTCGTACAGCACTGGGGTCCAACACTTCTGGAGGATTCTCATGGAAGAATTCAGAGGCTGGGAGTGTGAAGGGTATGTGTTTGCAAACAGATATCCAAAAGATGATCTAGGAAATATGGCCCTGAATTCTAAACTGAAAGTCATTGTTTTGAGGGCTCTTTTCTCTTCAGTTCGGGTGGTCCATCATGAACTCACTTTATAAAAATTGTGGTTCTTTATAATGAAGATGTACATGACGCTATCTCTTTATGGGGACTTAGGGGAAAATATCAATTATTAGCCAGCAGTTGCTTCTCACACTTCACCTGGTTCACTGTTTCAAAGCTGAAGTTAAATTTGTGCAATCTTGTTATATTTACAGTGTTTACACCTGGAATGAAGAACATACAGTATAGTTCTGCTGACGGCTGGCCAGGACTCTCTAAGCTGCGCCACAGAGCCCAGAAATATAATCACCTTGTGTGAAGGTGGGAATTCATTATAGGCATTATGGGTCAGGTGGAAGACTTGACTTCCATTTTTATGCAATACTTCATGTACTTTATGATATACTAATTCATATCAAGTCTACTGATCATGAATAAAAAAGTAATGTCTTTGAATGATTAATTTTTAAAGAATAAAAGAGCAAGATTAAAAAAATATAGCATATATGTTTATAATCCTTCATCTCAAAACCATAGAATCTGGAACACTTAAAGCACCCGAGAAACTGCGTGGCTCAACTTTCCTCTTACAGACCAGTGACTGAGGCACCAGCCCCAGAGAGGTCAATGTCTTGACCACAGTCACCTTGGCAGCATGGTGGTGTCACCCCAGCCAAGCCTATTGTTAAAAATGTCCAAGGAATGAGGAAGGCTTGAGAGTTGTCTTCTAATATCTGAAAGACTCACATGGGCAAGGGATTGGCATTGTTTGGGGTAGATAAATATAGAAGTTATATGGAGGCAGATTTTAGTTTAATAGAAAAAAATAGCTTTAATGGAAAAGAAATAACAGCTTTCTGACAGAAAGAGCCACCTTGTGACCTAGTGACCAACTCCTCACCACTGGGCAAAACAGACCCTGCTTAGCCTCTGTGGGATATGTGAACATTTGTGCATTGGGTGGGAGGCTGGAAAATCCCACCACTGGGCTGGGTGGGAACATGGGAGATTGCACACTGGGAATAACTTTGTGGCAGGCTTTTATTTTTTTACAACTTTATTATCCCATATTTTACGTATCATATAATTCACCCATTTCAATTGTACAATGCACTGATCTTTAGTTACTTGAACAAAGTAAGCAACGTTACCATACATCAATATGGTATATTATACTATACTGAGGTGTAGTATATTATCACCTCAGTTAGATCCCACTAGGACAGCTGTTTTAACTAAAGTACCATCTCTTGGGGCACGGCTATCTAGTGAGGGGCCACCTCACCCACACCAAATCATGGTGGTGTGTATTGCAATCCGAGCACCTTATTGTGAGTGGATCAGATGCTGTAGCAAAGAACAAGGGCAGGAAGGAAGGGCTGGATGGAGAGGAGGAGATTGGGAGGTAGGTGAGAGCTCTGGGGAGGTCAATGTGAGCCCATGGGTGAACCAAAGGGCTAGTGTTGTGAGGTGGCAACAAGATAAGAGCATATTCCTTTTCCACTGGTTCTCCTCAACTCCGTATAAGATTCTAGTTATAATAAATCTGTTTAAAGTAGTGGACACTTTTACTCTGACAGTTTATCATAGCAAACTTTAGAGGGCCTTTAAGAATAAATACTTGGGGGCGCCTGGGTGGTGCAGTCGGTTAAGCGTCCGACTTCAGCCAGGTCACGATCTCGCGGCCCGTGAGTTCGAGCCCCGCGTCAGGCTCTGGGCTGATGGCTCAGAGCCTGGAGCCTGTTTCCGATTCTGTGTCTCCCTCTCTCTCTGCCCCTCCCCCGTTCATGCTCTGTCTCTCTCTATCCCAAAAATAAATAAACGTTGAAAAAAAAAAAAAAAACTTTTAAAAAAAAAAAGAATAAATACTTGAAAAAAGAAACTGAAGCTAGCTGCTAGCAAAAAGAGATTATCATAATTGTAATGTCCATTTTTTAAACAGCACCATCTATTTTCAAACCACTTTATTTCCCTAATGAGTTAACATATGTTTACCAGAAAAAGGGAGTCCTCTTTAAACTCAGGCTCCCTGTGGTGCATCCCCAAAAGAAGTATCAATGCCTTGGACACAGACATTCTGTGAGAGCAGAGTTTGGCCCCATGCCCACACTATTCCTCCATCCCGAAGGACCTGCTTGTGTTCTTAAAGCAGGTACTTAAGTAGCACCTTGAAGAAAATAACATGCATGCTGTTTTATGTATATGCTCACACTTCCTTGCTTAAGTGTGCCTGGAAAGCCCCTGATAATCATATCTGGAGCAATCATGAGAAGGGAAAGATAAAGCCACCAATCCATGTGCCAATTAAAATTCAAGGGGCCTTAATGGGATTGGAATACTTTTTTTTTTTTTTTTTTTTTTTTTTTTTTTTTAAGGTAAAGCCTAGGATTTCAGCTTCAGGACTTCTGAAAATCTTGAGAGTTAATTCTTCATACAAAACTTTGAAGGGTGGGGCTCATAGTATCTTTAGGTTTACAGTACCCAACATCTAAACAAAAAAAGAAAGAAAAGAAAAAAGAAAAGAAAACATCAACTATCCAGAAAAACTAAAAAAGTCACTTCTGCTCTTGAAAACAATGAAAAGATTGCACATAGTATGTATTTCTCCAGAAAGGCTGATGAGGAAAAGAATGTAAGGGGTCATGAGTGGTACTTCTAGTAGAAAAAAATGAAGATGAATGTTAATGAATGAAAAATATGTAGGAATTACATGTTTTTTTTGTTAGAGTTATCAGGTGTAGAGTGTGACCAAAACTGTAAGTTGCGGGACACAGTCTGTTCTGTTCACTTCATCGATTAGATGGATAAGAGCTACATCTCTAACAAGGCTGGGAATGGATTCATTCTATTTTGATTACTAGCAGCCTAGTCCCTGAGTTCAACCTACCTAATTGGTTTGTGAGATATAAGTAATGGAACATTATAGAAGACAGTCACAAATATAAAATCCAAATTCCACTATAAAGTCTTTTCAAAATAGACATGACCACAAAGAGGGGTGCAAGAAATATTCACGAACAACACCTGGAATCTTTCAGAGCTGCCTGGAAGACAAGTATATTAGGAACTCTCATTCTTTCCAGCACAGTTCCAAGGGTTTGTAAATAAATCAGTGCTGGCCACACCATATGGCCTCCATTTTCTCCCATCTTGACCTTGAGATATGGCCTGAGGAGACCGCAAGTCCCAGCAAGCAGTTTTCAATCTATATCTGAGCAGCACCACATAAAAGATGAAAGCAATTACAACAAGCACCATTTGCAGCAAATACCACGATGCAGTCCTCTTGGCTTCTGGAAAATTGCTAGGGAGCCCTGTAACTGGCCCGACATTTGGGCACAGGCCTCACTGACATCTTTTTCAAATTATAAATCCATTTGGGCTAAATTCTCATGGGTTGTGCCTTAGATCCCTGAGTGGATTGCACAGCAGGTGCTATTAGAACCTAGTCGTAATCAGTGAGTGATGGTCCAGGAACCTGGGAAGGTTCTAATAATAAGCGAGGACTATCATCAGAATACTTAAACACTTAACCAGCTTTGCATCTTCAAAGCACTTTACAAACATTAATTAATTAATATACACTATCCACCCCTGTGATGTAGTTAAGTATTATTATCTCCACTTGACATATAAGGAAACAGACAGGTTAAGTGGCTTGCTTGAGGCCACACAACAAGCCCAGAGTGGGTCTGGGAACGTAAATTAGAAGCACCTGATCCAAACTCGCACCCAGGTGTGCTAGTGGTGTAGTCAGCTGGCTCACGGCACTTCCTGAGCCCTTACTGCCCAGGAGCAAAGAAGTGCCTCTGTCTGAGGGCGTGAGGTTGCAGCAGACCTGCTGACAAACTGTCAGAGGAGGCAAGCCCTTAGGCTGTCTATTGGACCCTGTCCCACTCCACTGGAGATGCCACTCCTTGATCACTTTTTGACCCAGAATAGAGTTTGTCTGAGAGAGAGAGAGAGAGAGAGAGAGAGAGAGAGAGAGAGAGAGAGCGCACCAAGTGAGAGCCACGCTCTGGCTAATCCACTGCTCTGTCCAGCTGCAATGGATGGAGGAAGGATGGGGGCCCTCTGCTTCTGCCTTCCCTCACCACACTGGAAGTGCACTAGTGGCTTGGTTGGGGGAGAATGCTCAGGCCGGCCAGACAGCTGGGAAAGTGAGCTGTCATATCTAAAGGGTGGGTTACTGAGGGAGGAAAAAATGGAGGAAAAGAGAACGCATGGGCAGGAGGAGCCTATCATCTAAGGGTGATCAAAACCAACAGCAACAGCAGCAAAAACCTACACCGGGGAAATGGTGGAGAACAGTGATAACTGAATGAAAAACTACGTCAGTAGGAATTGTGAATTGTGAGTGGCAAATTGCTCTGGTGACTGAAAGTGCTGGGAAAAGGCGGAAGAATTGCATCTGGGAAGAGGAAGAAAGAGAACCAGCAATTCTGGAGTGCCTTTTGTGTATCAGTATTCACTGATTTAATCTTCAAATCAACTCCAGCACATGAAAACATTGATTTTTATCCTCATTTTAGGAATGGGAAATTGAGGTACTGACAGTCAATTTTCTGGAGGAACTGGAATTCAAACCAGGTCTGGCTGACAGTGATGACCCCACACCACTGGAAACAAGGAAGGACTCTGGGCATTTCAACAAATGAAAGGGCAGGAGGCTTCCAGGAACAACTGGGAGACAGTGGAGGCTTGGGAGCGGCTGTAAAGTCGACAGTGGCACAGTGCTGGGGGCTTGATTTTGAATTCGGCAATCCTGCAGCTGCGAGGGACTTGAGGACAGTGTGAGGGAAGTGCGGAGGCTGCATAAACTGTGTGGGGGTAACTCACTGGAATATCCAGAGAGCATTCAAGTGGATGTCACATCAGTTGGCTTGTGTTAACTTATACATACCGTCATGAGAGTCAAGGAAAATGTCTTGACTTTTTAATTGAAGGAAATCATCCCAATGCTTCTCTGGTTATTTGATGAAAATAAAAATTTGGGGAATAATCCTGAATACCATTTCCTCTCTCTCCTACCAAAAGGCCCAGGGCACTGAGCAATGCTACTTTGGGGCTGAATGGATGTTTGTTGAATGAAACACTGAATGAGGACTCAGAAACAAAACTTTCATAGTCTACAAATCCTCACAAGACTGTCAGAATGAGGACAGAGGTTTGCATTTATTTATTTTGCTAAAAGCTTCATACTTCTCCCATCTCTTGATATTGTGAGAGGTCTGGCACTTTCCTCTCAAATATATTTCCTTATATGACATGCTTTTCCACGAAGATGTAAAATTTCTTATTTTCATAGAGCTCACTGCTCAAATATGGTACTGTAGCTTTTCTTAGCATCTTGCAACTTTTCTAGAGTGTGCATTGGAAAAGGAAAGAGAGAGAAATTCAACTTGAGATGTCTTCGAAACCTTTGTCAGGGATATTGGGAACTGATGGGAATCGAGGATGTGGAAACTCTTACAGGTAGAAAACACCAAAGTAGAGATGTGGGTGTTGCCTCAGAAAAGGTGGCCACTGCTTCCCTTTATGAAGCCAGTCCAAACTGTGGAACCCCTCCACCAAAGCACCCCCAAATTTCCTCTCGTTCTGACCTATTTAATTGAACTGCCCCCTCACCAATTTCCTAGAACAGCAGAAAACCAAGTCACTTTCTCCCTGTTTCCACTAATGCCTCTTACAGAGTTCTTCCCACAGCAGTTAGATGTTTTTATGAACACAAGTTGCACTGTGGCATTCCTCCTGCCAAAACAACCCCACAACTCTCTGTAACTCCCATATGCTAGAACCCCAAATGCTAACAATAGCCTGCGCTGCCTTATGTGACTAGCTCCTGACTATTTCCCTAAACTTCTCTCCTCCTCCAGCCCTTTCTCATTCTCTCAGGCACACTGTCCCACTGCTGTTCCTTCAACTGGCAAAACACACAGCGCCTTTGCACTCATAGAGTACCCTTCTTCTGAAGATCTGTGTGACTTGCTCCCTCACTTCCTTTATGGCTCTGTTCAAATGTCTTATTTTTAGAGAGGCCTTCTTTGATCACTATTTACCCCACCGTATTTTCTTCATAGCACATATCTCCCCTGACATATTCAATTATTTATGTTCTGTGCCCTCCCATTAGTATGTAAGCATCCTATGAGGAGGGAATTTGCACTCTCAGGGCCTTACGGCAGTGCTTGGTACCCAGTAAGAATTTGTTGGATACATGTTTAATATTTGTATGTACCACCTGTTATAGTTTCCTTACAATAATCAGGCTAAAAGTTGCTTACAAATAAAAAAAATAATCCATAAAGATTTTACTTTGGGGATTCTTTTTGTCAAATTAATTTCTTAAATGTTACTCCTACTCCAAGAAACCAAGTTTGCATCTTAACAATTGATTTTTTTTTTTAATTTTTTTTTTCAACGTTTATTTATTTTTGGGACAGAGAGAGACAGAGCATGAACGGGGGAGGGGCAGAGAGAGAGGGAGACACAGAATCGGAAACAGGCTCCAGGTTCTGAGCCATCAGCCCAGAGCCCGACGCGGGGCTCGAACTCACGGACCGCGACATCGTGACCTGGCTGAAGTCGGACGCTTAACCGACTGCGCCACCCAGGCTCCCCAACAATTGATTTTTAAGATCAAGAATCTGCTCTTTGCTACTTGAATCTTGTATCAGCCTTTGGCCAAAACCAATAAAAGTCTGGGCCACCTTTGGCCACAGCGATTTCTGAGTCACACGTGCATCTCCTTTATCCCTGTGACCCCTGCCCCACCTGCCAGCTCCCCAACAAATCCTATTGTTCAGTGTCATACAGAGTAATGTTGAGGTGCACTCTTACGACTTCACTACTCGCTCACATGGAAGGTTGGGAGTTTTTGCCCCTAGTGAAGAGGAATCATTTCTCCTAGAGGGGCCTTAGATGAATGAGGGTCCCATTCTCCTTAGAATTCTCACTCCACTACATATGGCCCTACTTTTGCATTTACAACATGGACAACCACATAAAGTTGAAAGTGATGCTCTTTTGAGTGTAAGCCAGAGATGAATAAAAAGTGGTTTAATGTGTGACTCTGCCAGTACTGAAGGGTTTGAGCCTCATGTAAACTTTCGCTGATCAGCTGCAGTTCTTGTCTAATAATTAAGAGAAAATGTTAATATTTAATACTTAAGCATAATATTTAATTTGGAAAATACTAGTACACTAATAAAGAGGTTGCACATATGGGTAGAGTTTTCTTTACCTCATTGATATTGAAGGTATAGGGCAATGAAAACAATTTGAAATTAAAGTTAAAATAGTCCCAACTACAAAATTAACAGGTTTTAGTTCAATAGTATTCATCGGGATCACTTATGCATGACATATATGCTGTGTAAATAAATATATATATCCTTCTACATATACAGTTGGCTTTCCACATCTAGAACTCCCTTGAACAGAACATGATTCATGGAATTGGCAGTTGGTAGTTTATCTTTTTCCACTGTCTTCAAAGGTGGCTTATGCTTTTAAATGCACAAAGTGTATAATCACAATTACTTTAAAGGGTTTCAATCCCATGTGTGAGAGAGTTCCTAGGCCAGCCTAGGAACTGAAAGTGATAATGAAATATTAAATAAGACGGAAAGGAATGTAGACCCTGGCTTGTTAGTGCAAAGAAGATACTTATCTCAGGTTCACTCTATACATTACTTTCTCCCATTTTTCTTAAAGGGTAGGAATGCGTATCTGATAAGGATATGTATATGTATAGAGCAGGGTTTTGCTGTTGTTTTGGTGTCTAGGTTTTCCTCTTTTAGTGGAGATGTGCTTTGTCAATGGCTATTGAGTTGTGACTGAAATAGAGCAAATTGAAGAAGGCAATGACAGGACGATGGAGAAGGGGGAGAAGACAATACATGTGTCTTGCTTCACACAATGGCTACAGCACTAGAAAAATAGAACTTCTGTATATATACTTATGTCTTTTTTTAATGTTTATTTTTGAGAGAGACAGAGTGTGAGTGGGGGAAGAACGGAGAGAGAGAGAGACAGACAGACAGACAGACTCACTCCCAAGCAGGCTTCAGGCTCTGAGCTGTCAGTATAGAGCCTGATGCAGGGCTTGAACTCATGAACTGTGAGATCATGACCTGAGCTGAAGTCAGATGCTTAACTGAGCCACCCAGGTGCCCCTGTACTCATGTCTTAAATGTAATGAGGAAGCTTGCTCTCTGAAAAAGATCTTACTGAGAGCTAAAATGACAACCATTTTGTAAATATCATCCTTAATTTATTTGGTAGGTTTGGATTTGCTATATCAAGGTCAGTCATGTCACAGGTAGAATATTTCCCTCTGAGGACCTTATTTCTAATTTCTAATGTGACCTAGAGGAGTTAAGCTTGACCTCTGATCATATTAACAGGAATCAGCCAAATGGACCATCAAGGGAGGAGTGATAATGACATGTACATTCAGGTAGGACTTTGAGTCCACAGAAGAACTTTCATGTATATCATTTTTGATTCATAAGCCATGGGGGTAAGTATGTATTACATTAAGTAGATTACGCATCTGTTCCATATTACAGATAAACAAACAGAGTCTGCATGAATCCCCTAAGGTCAAGCAGCTATGAGGTCCTGGAAGTAGGACTCACACTCTGGCCAAGGTCCCTTCACCTGCACCACATGTGCATCTCTTTCTCTACCCTCTTGATTTCACGCTGTGTGTCTGGTGGGCTATGACTCCTCTTCTCTTAGTCTTGAAGATGCACCAACACCAAGAACATTTCACATTTGTGGAGCAAATATGGTAAATGTTAAGCATCAGAGAACTCCTCTTCCCATTCGCACAGCCTTATTGTACTACAGGTAAATCTCTGCCGTCATTTACTTTTTGTCTACCTACTTGTTTATATTAAAAAGAAGTTCTTGAAAATCTAAAAAGTTTACAGATACTCAGTGATCCAAAGGTATGCTCAAAAGACTCCAAAGGACCTTAAGCAACATGAATTTATACTTATACAATGAGCTTTTTATGTTACGGAGTTGTGGTTGATAACAGAAGGAATTGGGTACCCACAGAATGCACAAGATCTTTGGCGTAATGGGGTACAATTTGAATCAGTCCCTTGCTGGACGAGTTATGTAGTAGGCATCTCCTATAATGTCTTATAGCAAATTTATGACACATTTACATTTTTTGGTCCCCAGTGTCACAGTGTCTTTGTAACCTTGGCACAAAGTAGTTAACTGGAATGATGGTGGAGATCTGGAACTAACTTTATCTCTTCTTTGCCAATATGAACATGGCTGGCAATCAAATCTCCTAGTTGGTTAGCAACCATTTATGGAGCAACCTCTGGGGGAAGGGTGCTGTGTTTTCTGTTGAGCACAAGTATTCTTAGACTCCTCACAGAGCAACAAGGCAAGGCCAAGCTAGATGCATAATACCAAAGAGTAGCTTATTCAAAGCTGTGCCTACTCTGGGCCTCTGCCATTGACTCAGCAAGGATGCTTGTCTTACAGGGGCCCAGAGGTGGGGTGGAGATGGAAGAAGCAAGTCTGCTCAAGAAACTGCTAGATGGCTGGATCCAGATTGATCAAAGTCTGCCATTTTGCCTTGTCCATCTGGAACCATAATTCAAGAATGAAATTGCCCTAGGTTTTCTCCTCCCCACCATTAAATTCCATTCAATCATAGTAGGCAAAACGCAGTCACGCTCAAGCAGCCAGATGTTATCATTACAGACCTTTCTTTATAAACCGATGCTGAAACTTGAGTGGTTGATGAGACCAGCTAAGCAGTTGTACCTTTGACCCTACTGCATTAAACTTGCCCTATCAATTTAAGCTTAGTATAAACACCATTTCCCAGAGCCCCTCATGAAGTCAGCAGTGAGAAGAAGCTGACTAAGCCTAAACATTTTTTAACAGCAATCTTGTCTTACAACACCAAGGGGATTTGCTGGGTATCTGGGGCTTTATAAAACCATATGAACATGCTGAAAGAATTAAAGTCCTTTAAAAATGAAAAATTGATGGTGACAGTCCTTCTGAAGACCAGTTGGTATAATGGCAGCATAGGAATGGGTATGAGAGTTGGTCTGAAACACTTCTGAATTTTTTTAAGTGATATATTTTTATTAGTTTTTCTTCTTTCTCAAAGGTTTACTCCAAGGTGGCCATTCCAATAAAAAATGAAAAAGTGTGTCCCAGTTATCAGCAACTTGGACATTTAAGAGCCACTGAACATATGTATTGTCCTGATTAAATTTCTTTCAAATGAAGATTGGGATCCTCTCCCCATTCAAGCATATTAGTGATATCATAATTTTCCACAAATCTGCTTGTAGCTGACATTCTAGTAAAGCTTCACCTGTATACGTGCCCAGGAATAATGAAGGTAGTTACCACTACATTGTTATTTATTTATTAATATTTCAAATGAATGAAACCTAGATGTTCTATAAAATATAAGAGTATATTTATGACTTATTAAATATACTTCAGTGTAAGGCTATTTCAAAAGAGAAGATCAACCTTCGCAGTGTTTAATTTTTTCTGTATAAAAATATTATTCAGTCACTTTGTGGTTTAGCTCCCAAATAAGTAGAATACTGTCCCTTTCTGTCAAAATGCTAAAATTGTACATTGGCAAGCAAATACATGCATGATTATAAGATTTATAAACTCTAATAAAAATTACCTTAAAATGTTTTATCAATGAAATAAAGCTATATTCAAATTATAAATTCTAAGTTTTAAAAAAACAGGCAGGAAATGTAGATATTTTCAGAGACACAGGGTAAAAAAGGAACCCAAACATTAAAAGAGAATATTCTCCATTAAGGGAAAAAAATACTATCAACTTAGAAATAAGGTATTTTGGAATATGTGTTGCTTCTAGCAAGGTTTCATCTGATTATTGCAAAATCAAGCAAGTACCAAGGTTATCAGCTCAGGACCATAAAGCCAGTGAGTTATCAAAAGGGATTTACATGTGGACCTCAATCACTGGAATTAGTGAAGAGTCACAGATTTGAAGGGAATACATATCTTACTCAAATTGATATTATGAAGAAATCAACTAGTCAAGGGAGAACTCTCCAAAACCTTAAAATCTAATACTGAGGTCAAAGAAACTTTGTCAAATGTCTTGGTAGCCTGATTAAAAGAGTCATTCTAATTGTTTTCTTTTCTTCAGAAGGAGGAGACAGAAGAGGCATTTATTTCATGGGATAAACAGATGAAAGATTGGGAGAGTTGGGATCAAGGCTTGGTGCTGTCACAGCCAGGTTTTGGAAGTTTCACAAGTCTCCTTAGGTCTTTGCCTGCTCATCAGGGAGTGTGTACTTCAGAGGAGATGACATCTCCTTTTCTTTCAGGCTCTGGGACACAATTCAGAATTCTATGATCTTTAAGACTATTCTCATCTTTAGGATTCAGCAAATGTATGAAGCATTTATTTAGAGAAAAAAAATGTACTTCGAGAATAACACCTCCCTCTGTCACTTAAATAAAAAGAAACAATATGCATTGTTTCGCTATTTAAATGGGGGTGTTGAAAAATGATGTCATCACCTTCCACCACACTCCACAGTGAACTCACTGGAAGCAAAAGCATTGCCATCAAGAGCTGTCACGACCTGTCCTATGATAGCCAGTTTATGGCACAGACCACAGAAGTTGCCCATGGAAGGCTTGGTGGGCTTCTCGGGAATGTCTCTTCAGCTTTATTAAGGAGTGGAAAGATTGAACAGAACTTTTAGACCCATGAAATCTTCAGGAAGAAGAAAATGCCTGTTTGACCTGACACGAGAATGAGGGAGCCTACTTCAGTGCTGGGTGGTCTTCTGGGATTGCAGGGTGAAAGGGTGGTGGCTTGGAAAGGAGAAGGTATTACATGTTTGAAATGAGGACCAGAGGCAGGAAGGGATGCCCTGGGCATAGCCATTGTATACAACTTTCTGATGCAATACTTTTCTTGCTTTGATTTGAAAGAGCTATTTTAGTATGAAGGGTTTCTGTTGGCTTGCTTTTTCCACCTAAACTAAAAGTGAGAGGAGAATGCCTAGGGAAACTTTGATCAAGCCTTTCCGACTTCATGTAACATGGGCTGGATGAGGGATTTGTAAGTTTCTGAGGCATCATGACTAGTAACTGATGCCTTGTTTTTCTTAATTAATGAGTAGCTCAGATATTTCAATGGAATTGGTTTATCCATGTGAAGATAAGAGAAAAAAAGTACACTAATGTGAAAAGCTAGAATATTTTCTAACTTGGTTTATAATGAAAAAGTACATTTAAAATGAGGAAAATTAAATAGACTTATATTCCTTAGACATAATCTTCCTAAGGTAACAGTTCAGTAGTAAGAGAGATAATCATCTTTGTGTCTTTTGTCTTCAGTTGTATTTTTAGTTTTCATTCTGCATTCCATGATTCCAAAAGCTGAAGTCATCTGCAGGTCAAACCATGGCCTGGGGTGAGTACCTCATACTTCTTAAAAAAATGTGTCTTCATTCTGAAAACATGAAAACTCTTGCTCTGAGGTTGGATTCAATGAACCACGCCTCTTACAAGTTGTTCATCTTTCCTTGCTCATCCAGGCGGACTTTTGCTCAGTTTTGCTGTCACCCATAGCTGCAGGGCTTTTTGAAATTCTAGGCAATGAAGCTCATTTCCATGTTGCTCATCTCCCAGCAACCACGGGGGCCTTCAGAAGGCATGAATCTAAGGACTGGGGGCAAAGATCTGATGGCAGTGTCCTGCAAACCACAGTAACCCACAAAGGCCCCAGCACATAAAATTTGTCCAAGGTGTTAATCAGCCTCACTGAACTCACCCTTCCTGAACAACCTGTGACCTACAAAGATGCAGCTTGTTGGAGCCTGGTAGCAGGCTTATCACTCTCATTTATGAGTTTTCAGACACATTCATGTTGGTGCATGTGTTTAAAAATCTGCCTCTCTCTCTATGCCCAGTTCAGAGTAAGCAAGCGACCGAAAACAAATTTTCTGTTAAGTCGCTCTTCTATAGGGCGCCTGGGTGGCTCAGTCGGTTAAGTGTCTTGACCTCCGCTCAGGTCATGATCTCGAGGTTCGTGGGTTCAAGCCCCGCGTTGGGCTCTGTGCTGACAGCTCAGAGCCTGGAGTCTGCTTCGGATTCTTTTTCTCCCTCTCTCTCTACCCCTCTCCAGCTCCTTCTCTGTCTCTCAAAAATAAATAAATGTTTAAAAAATTTTTGTAAAAAGTTGCTTTTCTATGAAGTGCCATAGTGACAAGGAGGTGAATGGCTTGCCACTGGGATCAGGCCAAAAGCAACACCACCAACACTCCATACTACCACTAAAGACTCCTGATAAAGGGCATTATTTATTTTCTAGCTTATAGTCACCAATGTATATACATGTGAACCCCTACGTAAACAGAGGCACTGAATGAATGATATCACTCTGATGATTTAAGAGGCAAGCATTTTGTGTATTCCTGAATGAGATAAATTAAAAATAGGCAAAATCACAGACCCAACACCACCACATAGTTCCTTATTGTATTTCTACAAAAGAGTGTTCTGCACTGGATTTGACAAATGCCTAGTAGTCACCCAATAAAATCACATTTGGGTATAGCTTTATGGATGATGGGTATGGGTTAAAGGAGGTACTGGCAAATTTGAAGCCACTGTTATGTTGTATTTTCCAAAATAAGGGTGGTCTGGTGTCCACATCATGATGAATGAATGAGAGTAGATGGAAGAGAATGGGAGAGAACTGGTGGGGGATGGTGGGTGGTTAGGATAAAAATGGAGTCAAAGAGAGGCAGAGGTAGGTAGGAAAGCAGGGTTGATGTGACAGAAAGTAGTCGATGAGACACTGATTGGGTGGCTTCTGTGTGTGTATATAGGCATGCATAAATATAGAGATCTAGAGTTATGTTTAATTCCTGCAGCAGAGTGATAATTCTTAGAAACAAAAAATTCCCTGGAATTTCTAGTTTTATGTCTAACATTAGCTGTCATTATTTAAGTCTTTAAGATTAGTGTAAAAAGGCATTTCACAATGCCTGGTCTCCTTAATCAGCAAAATCAGATGCTGAGACATAGTTCTCAGATTGGTTAAGAGGATCCCAAGAAATGACAGACTGCAGAGGTTTTACGTGGCAGTATAGAGAGAAGACCTATTTTGCCACTGGACTGAAAAATCTTCCAGAAAGTGAAAAGTCTCAAGAGGATCCAAACACCTCACGGGGCAATGGAACAGTGGTGATGCAAATTTGTGGGTGCAGAACGGGGTTGTTTATTCATAATTTATGTGTCCTGTCTCATGCTGTATTCTTCTGACCCTCTCAGAGCAGGCTTTCTGAGCCCTGCTGGTCAGAAGTCAGAGTCTTCACTAGGCTGGAGAGAACTCCATTCCCTAGTGTCCTTGTGGGCATGTCGGGAAAGACAAGCTTATTGCTGGCTCTGCACTCTCCACCACGCCCAGCCAGACATTTCAGCAGGGATTCAGAATGTACCACCCAATTCCTAATTCCATATTTTTAAACACAGCATGAAACAAACCATCGATCAGCCAACAGCAGCTGGCAGAGGATCAAGCAGGCCCACCGTGGTTTGAACTTTCGTGAAAACAAATGAGGTTTGGGATTTCAGAGAACCTCTCCAGTTTCAGGCCATCACTAGTACTGACTATTTTCTCTCTAACATCCCAGGCTGTCCAATCTGCTCACTCTCAGCAGAATGATGCCTGCACAAATCCACAGGTTGCCTGGTTCCCAGAAAATATAGAGCCAAGTGATCAGTGTATTGCCATATCCCTTCTTCCCTCCCACTACTTTTTTGGCATGATTAGCCTACAAGTTTCTCACTAGGACTTGTTTTCAGATAAATTGTCAATGGGCCTTTCCCTTCCTCACTCCCTCCCTCCTTTCCTTCCTTCCTTCCTTCCTTCCTTCCTTCCTTCCTTCCTTCCTTCCTTCCTTTCTTCCTCCTTCCCTCCCTTTTTCTTTTTCTTTCTTTTTCTTTCTTTCTTTCTTTCTTTCTTTCTTTCTTTCTTTCTTTCTTTCTTTCTCTTTCTTTCTTTCTCTCTCTCTCTCTCTCTCTCTTTCTTTTTCTTTCTTTCTAAGTCTGTGTTTTTTAGAGCAGTTTTAGCTTCACAGAAAAATTACACAGAAAGTATAGAGAGTTCCCATATATGCTTTCCTCCTCCATTTCCCCTATTATGTAATATATTGCATTAGAGTGGTATATTTGTAACAACTGACGAACCAGTACTGATGCATTGACTAGTTTGTGTTAGGTTCACTCTTTGTACTGTACAATCTATGGGTGCTGACAAATGTACAATATCATGTATCTACCTAGCATCACAGTGTTGTACAGAATAATTTTGCTGGCTTAAAGAACTTCTGTACCCCACCTATTATCCTTTCCTCTCTCCCCTTGAACCTTTTGCAAGCCACTGGTCTTTTTCTTGTCGCCATAGTTTTACCTTTTCCAGAATGTCATGTAGTTGGAATAATAGAATATTGTAGGCTTTTCAGATTAGCTTCTTTCATTTCTTCACTTAATATGTACCTAAACTTGTAGTCTAAACATGCCATATCTTTCTGTGGCTTGATAGCTCATTTCTTTTTATCACTGAATAATATATTCCATTGTATGGATGTACCATACTGAAGGATATCTTGCTTACTTCCAGTTTTTGGTAATCATGAATAAAGTTGAATGATTATGAATAAACAGTCATATGCAGCTTTTATGCTGACATAAGTTTTGAAGTCAACGGTGTAAATAGTTAGCAGTGTAACTGGTATATGGTAAGACTGTTTAGTTTTTTAAAAAACTGCAAACATTCCTGCAAAGTGACAGTTTGCATTCTCACCAGCAATGAATGAGAGTTCCTGTTGCTCTACACCCTCGCCAACATTTGGTGTTTGGGATTTTCCCTAATCTAATGTGTGTAGTGGTATTCCATTATTCACTTATTTAGTAAATGTTTTATTTTTAAGTAATCTCTACACCCAATGTGGGACTCAAACTCACAACCCGGAGATCAAGAGTCGCATTCTACTGACTGAGCCAGCCAGCTGCCCCTCCTGTTATTGCTTTGATTTGCAATTACCTAATGACAAGGGATGTTGAACATTTTTTCATATGTTAATTTGTCAGCTGTATATCTTCTTTGGTGATGTGTCTGTTCAGATTTCTGCACATTTTGTAATTGGGTTGGTTGTTCATTTTCTTATTGTTGAATTTTAAGAGTTCTTTGTATGTTTTGGATACTAGTCCTTTATCAGATAGGTGTTTTGCGAAGATTTTTCTCCAAGTTTTTGGCTTGTTTTTTCATTCTCTTAACAGTGTCTTTCACAGAGCAGAAGTTTTTAACTTTAATGATGCCTCACATATTAATCTTTTCTTTCATGGACTGTGCTTTTGGGGTTGAAACTGAAAATCCAAGGTCATTTTTGGTGATGTAGTTAAAAAACTCTAAGGTCATTAGATTATCTAGATTTTTCTCTTATATTATCTTTCAGAAGTTTTTCAGTTTTGCATTTTACCTTTAAGTCTATGATCCATTTTGAGTTAATTTCTGGGAAGGGTGTAATGTCTGTGTCTAGATTAATTTTTTTGCACATAGATTTCTAGTTGTTCCAGCACCATGTGTTGAAAAGACTAGCCTTCCTCCACTGGAATGCCTTTGCTCCTTTGTCAAAGATTTGTTGACTATATTTGCATGGGTCTGTTTCTTGGCTATTCAGTTCCACTGATCTATTTGTCTATTCTTTTGCAAATACAATGCTGTCTTGATCACTGCAGCTTTACCGTAAGTCTTGAAGTCAGGTAGTGTAGGTTCTTTGACTTTGTTCTTCTTAAGTACTTTGTTGGCTTTTTTTGGTGTTTTGACTTTCCATATACACTTTAGAATCAGTTTGTCAAGATCCACAAAAATATCCTATATTATTTTCCGTCTTTATGGAGGATTTCTTTTAACTTCATTTTTTGCAGGGTAAGTCCACTGGTGACAAATTTCCTTAATTTCTGTTTGAGATAGTATTTATTTCTCCTTCACTTTTGATGGATGATTTCACTAGATACAGAATTCTATGTTGGTATTTTTTTTTCTTTCAACATCTTAAATATTTCACTTCCCTCTCCTATTGCTTGCATGGTTTCTAAACAGAAGTCTGATATTATTCTTACCCTTGTTCCTCTTTAGATGTTCTCCCCCCACCAGCTTCCTTCTGTAGTTTGAATATGACATACCTCAGTGTTTTTGTTTTGTTTTGTTTTGTTTTGTTTTGTTTTGTATTTATCTTGCTTGGACTTTTCTGAAATTCCTGACTCTGTGGTTTGGTGTTCTACCATTAATTTGAGAAAAATCTCATCTATTTTTTATTCAAATATTTCTTCTATTCCTTTATTTCTTATCATTCTGCTATTCCCATTACATGTGTGTTACACCTTTTGTAATTATTTCACTGTTCGTGGATATTCTGTCCCAATTTTTTCCATTCTTTTTTCTTTCTGCTTTTTCAGTTTTGGAAGTTTCTACTGACATATTTTCAAGTTCACTGATTCTTTCCTTGGCCATGTCCAGTCTACCGATGAGCCCATCAAAGGCATTCTTTATTGCTGTTACATTGTTTAGGGTTTCTAGCATTTCTTTTTGTTCTTTCATAGAGTTTCTATCTGTCTGCTTACATTACCTATCTGTTCCTGCATGTTGTCCCTTTTTTTCCATTAGATCACAGTATATTAATCACAGCTATTTTAACTTAAAGTCTGATAATTCTAAAATCTCTTCTATATCTGAGTCTGATTCTGATGCTCACCTTATCTCTTCAGGCTGTGTCTTTTACCTTTTACCATATCTTATAGGTGGAAGCCAGACTTGATGTATTGGATAAAAGAATCTAAGGTCAATAGGCCTCTGGTGTGAGGTTTATGTCTGGCTACGAGTTAGGTTGTTTTTATTATTTGCTGTTGCTGCATTAGAGGCTAAAATTTCCTTCAGTGTCCTTGTTTTTGTTTCCCCTTTTGTCTTTGGGTTCCCTAGACACTCCTTCTTAAATGGAGTCTGACCAGTTCTTTCAGCTGGAACCCCCCATTATTATACAGGCTGTGGTGTTAAAATGTGGGAGAAAAGGAAACATTCTATAATCCTATGATTAGTTCTCATTCTATTACTGGGTCTGTGTCCCTGGGCTGTGACCTTCATAAGTGCTTCTCAGTTTTCCTCCTCTCCATCTTAAGTGACACAAGAGTGCTCAAGGGCACTGGAGGTGGGCATTTGCCTTTGTTCACATCATTTAGGCTTTGGTAAAATCGCTTCCCTTGAGGGAAGGCCTTTGCTAAGGGGAAACAGATCTCTCTGGACATATTTCAAAATGGTTACTTTTCTCCGCCTTCTGGCGAAAGCATGAGGGATTTTTCTCTGATCTTTCTCCCATTTTCTGATCTTAACTCTGGGAACAAGTAAAATTTGTGAGGGAGAACTCATGAAAGTGTGGGGTCCTGATACTGGCCCCTCAAGAGTTTTGATCTCTCAAGCTAGTCCACACTCAACCTCCAACAATTAGTGAACCATCTTAATGTGTTCCTACCTGATGATGGCCCAATGGAAGTTTCTGTTCCTAAGCTCTCTGATTCTCTGTATTCACCTCTCTTACTAATTTTGGACAGCAGTTTTGTCCTGTGACCTCACTTCTCTGATGGATCTAAGAAGAGTTGTTGATTTTCAGTTAGTTCGGTTTTCTTCCTGTTGTGAGGATAGGAATGAAGACTTCCCCACTTCTTATATGTTAGAGTGGGAACCAGAAAACAGTTTAACGGACTTTTATTTTTCTCCTCAACTAAATGCAACTAAGATCGAACATGAAAGGGCAAAACGTAAGTCAGGGGAAGTGGTAAAAAACCAGACAGGTAGAACATTTTAATTTAAGACTCAGTCAGAGGTAAAAGATTAAAATAGATTTTATAATTATTTTTTTCACATGACATGTTGATAAGTTTCTGTAAAGAAAGACTTCTCTGGGTCAAAATATATTTTCAGGCATTTCTTTTCATTATTTAAAATAATCATTAAAAATCACTTTAAATATTTTCATTTACACAAGCCCACAGCCCAGTCAGCAGTGTCACTAAACACTACAAGGATTTCATTATTTGTTTAAAATAAGCACCTACCAGAGCACATTCTAATACCTGGAATATGATTCTGATAGCAAAGTAACCCTGTCTAAAAGAGTACTCTGCACACTTGCTGATATTGACCTTGCAGGGAATTTAAGATCCATGAATGGCCCATGGAATAATGACCGAGCACTAAATGGATGCAGAGGAAGGCACACCTTTATTTGCTGTGTGCTCCACTCATGCAGAACACCTGCAAGGGGGAGTCTGGCCACTGCAAGTTGCTACAGTTCAGTGTGCACCATATTTTGATAATGTTCAAGAGTGTTTTATTGCAATCAAATAATATCTTGAGCTCTCACAACAGCAAAATGCAGGAACTTCAAAGGGATTCCAGTCCAACTGGAACCATCATTACAAAACAAATTTTAGCTTTATTGTTAGCCAGACCACAAAAGGGCAGAGACCGTGCCAAAGTAAATGCTCTTGAAATCTCCTCTATATAGTACCTTTGAACAATTAATTGGTCTCCTAGAAACAAGAAAAAAAAGGAAAGAAAACAAAATAAAAAATTGACAATGGAATATATTGTTCTTGGATGTTGTACCATGGATAAGCCATAGTCCTATTGCACAAATACCTGCCAAATTGATCATTAATTTCAACTAGTCTGTAATTTTACAGATTAGGTTAGGTGTTGTAAACTGAAATTATACTCATTTTGTAGATTACATTTTCAGTTGCCCATGGAGAGGAGATTTTAATGCCTAAGAGAACCTATTGTATTTAATATCAGCTGTTCAGTAGACCATCATCATTGCCACCAAGCCTCAGAGGTGACCTTCATTCATGAAGCATGTTTCCGTAGCTAACACAAATTCCAAACATGTGGACCCTTCACCAACCTGACTTCTTCCAGAATCCTCCAAACAGATAAGACATGGTTCTGGGTAGATGGGTTAGTGAACAGGACAGGTAGGAGGTGAGTTACGGTGAATAAATAGGGGGGCCTGACCCAAATCAGGATTGAAATGTTTTGGAGTCCCGATCCCAAATATCAGAATCCCTTTGCCTATTATTTCTCTTCTTAAACTCTCTGTCTTCTAAAGTACTCAGGTCAGATTTTAGCTCTAATTATTTACTGTGGTTCAATTTCTTATATCAGGAATGGTGCCTGTCTTCTCGTTTCTCTCTCTTGGGAGATATATCAGAACATGTAATGTCACATTGATAATGTCCTTTGAGATCCTTACATTAAAGGCAAAGTGTCATCTATGGCATATATTCTAGATGCAACATCTGAGCTATCAGAATCACAGAGCAGTTTCCCCTATACTTACTTTTGCACAGAGTGTTCCCAATCAGGCAAACTATGAACTAAGTCTGTGAGGATGTCTACTTAGGGTAAGTGTTCAAGAATCCTTGTCATTTCTTAACCTGATATAAATGACCTAAAACACTGCTTCTCATGACAAATCACTCTGGATGATGTTTCCTAAAGAAAAAACACAGAAGTGGGCTAGAGGTAATATAATATAATTCTTGGGCTTACTGCTACCTCCCTAGGAAGGTGGCTAAAAACAAAGAAGCAACACACACACACACACACACACACACACACACACACACACACACACAATGGAGAGGTGATGGACACAGGGTGTATGTTAGGGCAGGGAGAGGAATGTGTCTGCTCATTTGCCTCTGGGTAGTATCCTGCCACCTGGACATGCTGGTACTTATCTGAATGTGACAAAAGCTTCTGCTTGACTGATATATATGACATCACACTGAAAATTCTGCCACATTTTTGGATAAGTCACTTATGTTTCATTTTCAGTCAGCTGTGTTCTAGCATGCATGGTTCCAAAATGGCACAGAAAATAAGTAGCCCTAACAGTGTTCAGAATCTGAAGTTTGGGAAATTACAAAAGGCTCCTTGCTCAGGATGGAGTGTGGCTCTGTGTGAAGGGGAAGAGTTGGCAGACCTAGGTGCACAGCACAGGCTGCCTGACTGACAGAAAAGGCTTTTACCAAAAGCAGTTACAGAGGGCTGGGAGGGGACCAATCAGATCCCACCAGCCCTCTGGTCTCCTGAGCATCATAAGAAAGTGCTAGAAGTTGAATAAAAAGAATGCTGTGGACCTGCATTTAGCATGTTAACACGGAAACTTTTTATTTTTATTTTTTTAATGTTTATTTTTGAGAAAGAGAGAGACAGAGTGTGAGCAGGGGAGGGGCAGAGAGAAAGACACACACACACAGAATCTGAAGCAGGCTCCAGGCTCCGAGCTGTCAGCATGGAGCCTGACACGGGGCTCAAACCCACAAACTGCGAGATCATGACCTGAGTCAAAGTTGGATGCTTAAACTGACTGAGCTACCCAGGTGCCCCAACGGGACTTCTTTTCAAAAAAAAATTAGTTTTAAGTAATCTCTACACCCAATGTGGGACTTGAACTTACAACTCCAATATCAAGAGTTGCTTGCTCTACGGATGGAGCCAGCCAGGCACTTGATCTCCTTTTTTTTTCTTTTTAATGTTTACTTATTTTTGAGGGAAAGAGAGCAAGAGCGAGAGAGAGACAGAGTGGGAGCAAGGGAGGGATGGCAGCGAGGAGACACAGAATCTCAAGCAGGCTCCAGGCTCTGAACTGTCAGCACAGATTCCAAAGCCTCAAACTCAAAACTGTGAGATCATGACCTGAGCCAAAGTTGGATACTTAACCGACTGAGCCACCGAGGCACCCCACTCTCCTTTTTTAAATGGAAAACTTATGGGACTTAGAAGATCTAGCTCCAAATTACGGACCCTTCACTTGTTAAGCCTTAGAGTCTTCAGTATTTGATATGTTCTAGGTTTATGAAATGCTCTTTTCTTCAAAAACTTTGATGCTTCCTGAATACCTACACTTTACCCCCAATTGCACATGTAATTGTGAGTGATTTGATGAAATTTATTATATTCTATAACTTATTCTAAGACAAATATAAAGAAAAGCAAAAAAAGAATCTTTGCCCTCCCCCAAATCTTAGCACACTTTATAACACATCACCGTTTTATTTTTTTAATTAATTAATTTTATTTTATTCTATTTTTAAAAACTGTTTACTTATTTATTTTGAGAAAGAGAGCATGAGCGCTTGAGTGCAAGTGGGGGAGGGGCAGAGAGAGAGGGAGTGAGAGAATCTCAAGCAGGCTTCGTGCTGTCAGCCCAGAGCCAGACGTGGGGCTGGATCCCAAACTGTGAGATCATGACCAGAGCCAAAATCAAGCGTCAGACACTTAATTGAGTGAGCCACTCTGGGGTCCCAACATGTCACACTTTTAGAAAGGAAGAAGCCAGTGTTGTTCTTAAGCCCAAACAAGTTCTCTTGGGGCTCCCCTCTCTAGCCTTCCACCCCATCAAACTGACAACCAATGGTAGGTGAACTATTGGCATTTCTCTTCAGCTTCACAAAGACTCCCCAATTAAAGGGATTCAGGTTTTGTTCTTTGACTACTCTGGTGCCTTAGCTAATTGTGTGGACCACAGTCACAACATGTCCCCTAGGCCAAGAAAGCAGGCAAACAACATCAGCAAGGGAATGTGCATTCAGTGTTCAAGGTCTTCTCATTTCTCAGAAAGAGGAATCTGAGTTTTTCTGCAAAATCTTCTGATGTTTAAATTCAAATAAAGAAAGCGCCACTATTGGTCTAATTGGTCCCGAGAATTTCCCGACGTGAGATCTCTGTACAGGCGATGTAGAAAAGGCAAAGAAAACATATGTGCAGTGAATGCATAGAAACCTCACTCTGCTGATTTCATTAATTTCCTTTCTGTTTGGGATTGGTTCCTATAATATACATTTTACCCCACCAATGGCTCTAGTTTTAAAATTTTAGGATATTGGCTTTAAGCCCTGTCACAAAGGACAAATCATTTTAACCCAAGAAACTGGCTGAAAGGTTGATGTCGGAGACCCAGAAAGCCTGGCTTCAGCACTGGCTTTTCTTGCAACTTCAGCAAATAGGATGTAAGCATTTACTCCTGTGGGTTTCAAGGAGGGGGTGGGTAGGTATCATATAGAAATGGCATGATATGCTGATTTGGGGGAATAAAGGCTTCAGACATGAGAGATGTTTTCATCTCACTTGTTTCCCTAAATTTGTTTTTCGATTAATTAAAAATTCTTTTGCACACATTCATTCAACTTTGTATTTATAACTCAGGCTCTTGACTTTTGACATATAACTAATCATATTTTATCTGTCTTAAAATCCTCCAGATTACCAATAAAAGCTTTTGTGACCTTAAAAGTACACTTTGTAATTGAAGGTGAGGGGGGTTTTGGCATCAATAGACCTGGTCTGATAAACACTGCATCTGCTATCTGTTCGCTATGTACCTTACACAAGTCGCTTGCTGTCTTTAGGTCTTAGTTTCCTCATTTGTAAAATGGGAATAACAACAATAACAGTTAACTTCATAGTGTTGTTATGGGGAGTAACCGAAATAATATAGAAACAGGAGGATGTGGAGCAACTGGAAGTCTCAGACATTGCTGGCTGGAAGGCAAAAGGGCAGAGCAACTTTGGGAAACAGTTTGGCAATGTCCTATAAAGTTAAAAATATACTTCCCAATATGAACCAGCAATCCCATTAACAAGTATTTACCCAAGAGAAATAAAAACATATGTCCACACAAACCTTGTATATGAATGTTCAGAGAAACAACATTTCTATCATTCCAAAAGAAAACAACCCAATGGCCTTCAGCTGCTCATCAGGTAAACTGCATGTATCCACGCTGTGGCATACTACTTAGCAACAAACAATGAACTACTGACATACTAAGAAAGTGGGTGAATCTCATAGCCCTTACAGGAGGTGAAAGAAGTCAAACAAAAGACTACAAATTAATGACATTCTAAAGAGGGAAACCTTACACGACATTCTACACGATATTCTAGAGAGGAAAAAATACAGCGACAAAAAGTGGAGGGAGGGATTAGCTGAAAAGGAGCAGGAGAGAACTTTCTGGGGAAATGTTCTATATCTTGGTTGTGGTGATGGTTATACAATTTATATATTGTCAAAACTCACCACATTGTACACTGAAAGTAATTTTTATTTTAAACAAATTATACCTCATTAAAGCTGGGTGGGAGAGAGAAAAGCCAAGCATGGTGCCTGGCCCCAAGTAAATATATTGAGTAAACTGTTAATCTTTTTCCTGTTTAGTTGTTGTTTAGAATGATAACCTTGTGCCTATCTGTGTTAATAGTGCTTATCACCAAAGCCATGCTGATCTTAGGCTTAAGTATTTCTTTACCCCTTCAAGTACTTCTGAGGCACACCTGCCTTTTCCTTTCCCTTCCCTTCCCTTCCCTTCCCTTCCCTTCCCTTCCCTTCCCTTCCTTTCCCTTCCCTTCCCTTCCCCTTCTCCTTCCCCTTCCCCTTCCTCTTCCCCTTCCCTTTTCCCTTTCTCTACCTTAAAAAATAAAAAGAAGAAGGTGGGGAGGAGACTGAGCTTAATGTTTGTAAAGCACCTTGGGACATCTGGATAAAAAGTGATAGAGGACAGCCAAGTGTTGTTATTACTCTTCTGTTTTCAACTATACAAATAGTGAAGTTCTTTGTTTGCTAAGTAGCTTCAGTAATAAAGTAAAAACAACAATAAAAAAGCACTGTTTAACCTTAAAAGGCAATTAAAAGGTCTGTTGGAGATCTATTCCTCATCTCCTACTATGCTGACAGATTACTGATGCTCATATTGTCAGACTTATACCAATGGGCTCCTTAATTCTGAGAGCAGGGGAGGCCCTGCTGGGACCCACTCTTCATCCACAGCTCAAATCTCACCAGGGTCTTGGGGCTGAGCCTTGCGAAGGTAGGAACATTCAACAGGAAGAACAGAGTAAAGAAGGTGAAAAGGAACCAGAGGGGCACAGAAGTGGAAATTTTAGGCTCTAGTTGAAGGAAAAATTATGGCTGTTTCACTCAACATTTCTTGGCTTTACTCATTAATAATGCTGTTCAGTTTTTAAAAGCTAACAATTTGTGACAACCTCCTTAATCTTAGCAGTAAGTTCTTAAATACCACATATTGAAACCTTCTTTTGGCACATGCCTGAATCTTAAATTCCCCTTCCCATTCTCGGTAATCATGACATAAACAGAGGGAAAAAAGCCATTCTCTGAGACAAATGTCACTCTATGTTGGGGACTTCTGGGCTGGCTCTTGTTTGGAGGTGGGAGTAGAATAGGAGCCTATAACTCCAATTACCAGCCTTTCCCGGCTGAGGCATATGGCTGTAAGAGGAGAGTATAACTGAAGCGAGTTTCTCATACTCTGCACTCTGAAACCTGAGATGATGCGGTTCTTTCCTGCACAACAGCGTAGAGCGTTCAGTTGGTGTTATGACTTGTCTGGTTCCCACAGAAAGAGGAATCCTGCCAAATATTTGTAATCTGTGCTGAAGTATGCAATCAGGGAAACCACACCCAGAAGCAAGTGCATGGCTGTGTAATTAGAATGATCTTGCTTGAAGACCAGATGGAAACACTGGTCAGGGGTGGAAGAAGCTGATGGATGAGTGTAAATGACATCTCTAACATGTTGACTATCGCTCTGTACAAAACATTTTCTCCTTGGGCTCTAGTATTCATGCATCTTTCTCTATGCCCACTAAGAAATCACAGTATATTCTTTGTATGGGTCATTGTTTTGTATCTACTTAAAATACCTAAATAGATCTCCTTGATTGGTTTGCATTTATGTCATAAGCCAAAATGGACTGTACTTATGTGCATATGATCTTTTTTCC
Source organism: Leopardus geoffroyi (assembly GCF_018350155.1). Taxonomy (NCBI): domain Eukaryota; kingdom Metazoa; phylum Chordata; class Mammalia; order Carnivora; family Felidae; genus Leopardus; species Leopardus geoffroyi. The sequence goes on along the minus strand of NC_059332.1, from coordinate 26,953,452 downwards.
TCCAAGTAAAGCATTTTGTCATATTTTCTATGACACCACTGGGTAAAAGTGCATGATATATTAATGTAGGCAACTGTGGGGATTGAACTGTTCCATGTGTCAGGGCTGGCTTCACTGTACAAACTGGTTAAAATCACTCATTTTCTGAAGTATTGGCAAGATAAAAGACTAACCAGATTAATGTATCATCCCAGGACGCAATAAAATTTTTAACAAAATGAGATTATTTAAGTTAGTAAACCTGAAATGTATTTTTTTTAGTCAGATAATAGCTACCAGCAGCGCCATCTGTTGAAATATTGTAAAACTTCATTTTCCTCTATCTCAAATACTATTCACTTTAAGTTAAGGAAGATACAAATGTTTGGAATCACAGGTAGAATTGGAACATTATGGAGTTTTAGTCCACCCCAGCTTTAGGCAAAACCACAAATGTGATACTTTCCAAGATGAGAAAGGAAGAGCTATTTGCAAAGCCCTTCCCTACAGCAGTAACCTCTCCAGTGTTTATCAACTTCCTCAGAGACATAATTTCTCCCATAACACAAAGGTAAAACTCCCATGCGTTCCCAACAGGGAGAAGAAAGGATGGGAACAGCTGTGTGGTATACATTATACACAGTCTCTCCCACACTTCACAGGTAACCAGTGTTCAGAGCTGCAAGTGGCCCAGGCTTCCATTTTTACTGGGGTGAAGAACAAGGCCTGTGTTCTTTCTAGGTCTAGATATTGTCCAAGGCCAGACAGGTGGTGAGTATCAAGGTCAGGACCTGAATTCAGGCCCCAGGTGTTCTGAATTTCAGCCCAGAACTCTTTCTATTGCATTCCAGGCCTCTCCCTCAATGGTATGTAGGGGCCAAGATTAACTCATCCATCCAATAGGTAGTCATCGAACAGCTATGTTCCATGTACTGTCTGAGGCACAGAAGTGAGCACAATAAGGAGGGTCTCAGCCTCACAGGGTTTACATTCTAATGGGAGGAGAGATTTGAGAAGGTAGAAGGTAGGCTGTGATGGCAGCTGCTATTTTACAGAGGCTCCTCTGATAGAGCGACATTTATACAGAGACAGAAGGGGTGAGGGAGCCATCTGTGCTTTCCAGCTTTCTGAAGGAAGAGCAGGTCTGTGTACCCTGGGGTGAAGGGTCACTGAGGTTGAAGAGAGGTGAGTGGGGGGAGGGGCAGATCATAGAGAGCCTGGTAGGTTTTATTTAAAACTTTATTTTGAGGGACAGAACACCACAGAGAGAGGGTTTGTTGGGAGAAGTAACATTATGTCACTTCATTTTTAAAAGTGTCACTTTGTTGTTGTCATGTGAATGGGCTGTAGCCGGGACAAGAATGGAAGGTGAGGGGCTGCTATGGAAGAATTCATGGCAGAGAATGTGGTGGCTTAGTTTAAGGAGGTGGTGAAATGTGGCTGGGTTCCAGATATGTATTTCCAAAGGAGAGTGCAGTTTGCTGGTGGATAGATAAGATATGGGGATAAGAGAAAGACGAGAGTCACAGTTGACTCTGAATCTTTGGGAATCAGCAAAAATAACCACTATGTTTTTTGAATACCTATTACATGTCAGGTGTATTGTTTCTACTAGTCTCAGAGACTTTGAAAGGTGGTTCTTATCCCCACTATACAGATGGAAAAAAAAGTCTTATAGAAATCCAGTAGCTTGCTAAGGTCACACAGGCGGGGCATGCTGAATGGAAACCAAGCCCGACTCCAAAGTTCTTTCTCCCACTTAAATCTTCCTATGGCAATCAAGCAATTCTAGTCCCCCCTACCTTCTAAAATTATGTGTGTTTCCACTTTAAATCCTCTCTGTGATTATTTCCTAAAACCTGTCTACAGTATTCATGCACATCTTTAGTTGCTGAGTCACAGATCTACCATAACTCTTATAAGGTCTCTATCTTAAGTACTATCCAAAATGGAAGAATTTATCTGAGGACTTTATACTTCTGTGCACAGTTTAGTTTATTTTTAAGATATGGCTTAATAGTCATTGTTAGGGACATAGGTATCAAATAAAGCAGAGATTCTATAAAGGTATCAAATTAACTTTTTTGCAGTATAAGCAGAGTTTGGGGGTAGTGCTTTCCCCAAATTTGGTATCCATAAAGGAACATGAGTTTATTGGGAAAAAAAAAGTCAGCTTTTCATATATACACATACATTTTGGAAGAGAAATAGATGATAAGACTTTAAATTCATGTCATTTGCGCTGGAGATCACCCAAAAACCAATGTTAGAAAATGTGTATTTACATGGTCATTGTTGTAAAAGATCACTTTCTTATATAATGGTCTTAATTATGAAGGTTGCATTGAAAAATGATGCTCTGAAACTATAACTTCTGTACCATCACCAGCACTAGTAGCCCATTACATAGGCAGACAAGCATTCAGTCTTATTTATTATCTATCTATCTATCTATCTATCTATCTATCTATCTACCTACCTACCTATCTACCCAATCTATCATCAATTCTATATGTCTATATCTATATATCAATAATTTTATATCCATCCATCCATCCATCTATTTAACCACTTAAGAGATACAGCAGAAATGGCTTGTGTAGGATCCCATATTTCTTCTGGGTTCAATACAATCATGGGAGGATTCATCTACCACTTCCCTCTTTCTCTTCATTTGACTTCCCCACACCCAAGACTGCAAACACTAGCCAAGAGAGCCTATAAAATTACCTTAAGTGCAGGCCTTTAAAACTACTTTGCAATGAGTACTTAAAAGCTTTCACTAGCTATTATAAAGTAACTTTTTATTTTCTGAATGAAATGTCTCATGACTAATGTCATCTAGCAATGTAGCAATCTAGGGACACTCCCCCTGAGTCACAACTAGTGTAGAACTGAATAGAGGTATAATTTAACAAACTACACCCACATCTTTGAATCAGATACATTTGTATCTTCTTATATAGATACTGGATATTAGGAGTAAACATGTTCCTGGGAACCCTGGGCAGGTAAACCTGTAACTTCAGTGTAGATTCCATCACTCACTGAGGCAGAAATCTTCCTTTTTCTTTTGTGTCACCAAACGATTTAATATTCCCAGACTTTTTGTCTAAGTTGCCTTTCCATTGCCTACAAGACTGATTTGAAGGCTGTCTTACATCGTTAGCTCCTGGAACATAGATTTACATACTATAGTGTCATGCAAATAGGGACTTCCTAAATGCCTTTTGAAAAATTATAATAAAGTTCAAAAAGAGCCATAATTTCTTTAAGTCAGGTGGACCCCACCTGGCCTAATCTTAAATAAATATTCAAATTGGCTTTCAATAGCACAGAAAGCAGATTGAAATATATAGTATTAATATATAAAACATGACCAAGTAACCAGATTGCTTTTGTTAAACAAAATGAAACTGTTTCACATTTACGTATACAAATGAACTGTGCATTGTTTCTTCTAAAGAAATTATCTTGGACTTCAAAGTATTTCTGGAGTGTCCCTTTGGGAATTTCCTTAACAGTGAGTCTACAAGTCACTTAGAAAACCAGTTTCATATGGTACAGTTACAGTATTTTTAATTTGTTTTAACAGCTTTAAGGTTCATAATTAACATACAATGAAGAGCTGCCATCCTTGTCTTTGTTCCTATGTGTGTCACGTGTTCTTTAACATTTTCTCTTTGTCACTGGTTTTGTGCAATTTGATTCTGAGGCACCTCAGTGCCTGTTTCTCCCTGTTCCTTGTGCTTGGGGTTGGTTGAGCTTCTTGGATCTCTTTGTTTATAGTTTTCATGAAATTTGGAAAAATCTTAGTTATTTCTTCAGATAGCTCTTCTGTTTTCCCTTCTTTCAGGGACTCCAATTACATGCACATTAGGGCACCTGAAGCTGTCCTCTGGAATTGATAATCTGCTTATCTTCTGGAAATTCTTTTTTTCTGTGTTTCATTTTGTATAGTTTTTAATTGTTATGTCTTTAAGGTCACCAATCTTTTCTTTTGCAATGTCTAATATACCATTAATTTCACCCAATATAAGTTTCATGTCAGACAACATAGATTTCATCTCTCCAAGTTCAATTTGGGAGTCTTCTTTATTTCTTCCATATGCCTAACTTTTCATTTTTTAATTTAATTTGATTTAATTTAATTTTTTATTTCAGAGAGAGAGAGAGAGAGAGAGAGTGCACAAGGTGGGGAGAGAAGGAGAGGGAGAGAGAGAAAGAATCTCAAGCAGGCTCCACAGTCAGTGCAGTTGATCCCATAAGCTTGGGCTCATGACCTGAACTGAAATAAAGAGTTGGACACTCAACCGACTGAGCCACCCAGTAGCCCCCTGCCTAGTTTTTAAAACGAAATGACTAGGGTCCTAAAAATTGTTTTATGTCCCTGCCACTAATTTAAACATCTATATCAGTTCTAGGTTGGTTTTGATAGATTCTTTTTCTCTTCAATATGGGACATATTTTCCTGCTTCTTTGCAAACTTGGTAATTTTTGATTGGATGCCATATACATTGTGAAATTTACCTTGTGGGTGGTAGATATTTTTGTTCTCATAAATTATCTTGAACTTTGTTCTGGGACACAGTTAACTTACTTGAAAAGAATGTGGTCATTTTGGGTCTTCCTTCTAAAATTTGTTAGGTAGGTCTGGAGCAGTGTCCAATCTAGGGCTAATAAATCCCCACTACAGGGGCAAGACCCTTCTAAGTGCTCCAATTAATGCTTGTGGATTTTGAACTTTTCCAACCTGGCTGGTGGGAACAGGCAATGTTCCCAGCCTTGTGTGAATGCTTGTTACTGATCCCTGTAATTCATTCAGGTGGTTCTTCCCCAGACTTAGTTTCCTCATATGTGTGTGCTGATCAGTACTTTCCTAAATACTCTAGGGGAACCCCCCTCACACTCTGGAGTAATCTGTGCAATTCTCTCCTCTTTGGTACTCTGTCCTACAGACTCTTGCTAGCTTGGCCTCCCTGAACTCCCATCTCTGTCCTCTCAACTTAGAGAATCCACTGGGCTCTGGCTAACTCTTGTCCCCAGGCTGGATCTTGGAAATTCTCTCAAGGGCTCATTTGTTTCCCATTTGTCAGGGATGACTGTCCTCTGCCATCTGATATACAGAGAACTGAAAAGCATTGTCTTGTATATTTTGTCATGTGTGTTTTTTCTTATTCTGGACTGGAGGGTAGATCTGGTCCCTGTCACTCCATCTTTGGTTGGAAGTGGATATCTCCCATGCTTAATTTTTGCTATCACTTGACATAGTCATCAACTTGACAAGGGTTGACTTTGGATGACTTTTCCCCACTGCAGAAAAAAAAAAAATAAAAATGCAAAGGGTCTGTCACTAGCAGCCATGGTTTCTAGTTTGTTTCCCTCTTTATCATTCACTGAGCATATACTACATACCCCCAAGTATGATGTGTTTTATGTACATTATCTCATTTCAATCTTTAAAGCAACTTTATTAAGTAAATACCATTATTCCATGCAGTAACCTCCAAGTTGCAGCCACCCAGGCACTCCAAGAACACATGTATATTTTAATATAACAATTGATTTATTGGGGTGCCTGGGTAGCTCGGTTGGTTAAGCGTCCAACTTTGGCTCAGGTCATGATCTCATGGTTCAAGAGTTCAAGCCCTGCATTGGGCTCTGTGCTGACAGCTCAGAGCCTGGAGCCAGCTTCAGATTCTGTGTCTCCCACTCTCTCTGTCCCTCCCTTACTCACACTCTGTCTCTTTCTCTCTCTCAAAAATAAATAAAAACATTTAAAAAATTAAAAAAAAACAGACATCTGTTCAAATGAAAAATATCTGCTGCTTTTATAGATGCTCACACTATAGTTGTACACTAAAGACTCAGGACACACTCTGTCTAGTGAGTCTAACTGTCTAAAGCTCTTAGGTTAGAGAACATGTCTTTACAGTGCTACACCAGGAAGATTTTGCTCCAGGTAGAACTTCCTTTTGTTTCCTTGTTCCTTCTGTCCCTGTCTGGTGTTACAAACAATCACAGAACAGATTCATTCCTCTTTCTAAGAACACATTAAGACAAACAAACAAGCTTTCCTGAAGGTAAAAGTGAGAGGTTGGTCATTTACTGTGACTGACAACTATAGCCTACAATGAAACATCCAAGGACAACTAATCTACATGTCATCACCAACATAATATGCAATGTGGAGAATGCTGAAAAGCTATGCTGCTGTTTAGAATCCTCATTTCTAATAAGGGTTATAAATCTCCACAGTGAGTTACCATTAGAAATAAATGGATTTCTGAGCCTTCAATAAAAATGCTGAACCAATGAATGGCTTTGAAATAATAGAACTGAATGTAGCTCCCTTTGAGACTTCACATCAGTAATATTTTATATGAAATCACAGGTATGTTAATATAAAGACTGTTACAATCCTGGCCTAGAAATGCAATATTTAAAATTTTTTTTAATGTTTATTTATTTTTGAGAGAGAGAGAAACAGAGCATGAACAGGGGAGGAGCAGAGAGATAGGGAGACACAGATTCAGAAGCAGGCTTCAGTCTCTGAGCTGAAGAGACTGTATTGGACAACACAGAGCCCGACGTGGGGCTCACAAACTGTGAGATCATGACCTGAGCTGGAGTCGGACACTCAACTGAGGCACACAGGCGCCCCTGCAATATTTTAAATATGAATGGTTTAATTATGTTTCCTATTTCAGAAGAGTAAGGAGTGACAGTGATATACAGGAAACAGATTTTCTAAATGCTAGATACTATTACAGAGAGTTCTCCCATGAAGTAGCAGACAATGTCTAATATGTCAGTCCTTCCTTGAAGTCTACGTTGACACGTTTGGCCGTGACAAGTAGAATGTGGAAGTAGCTGTTGACAGTACTGCCAAGCTTATGAACAGTAGATGTGTGCTTCTCCCTGTAAGGTCCCTGTGCTAGGGAACCCGCCCTGTCACTCTCAGATTGTGGCACCTCCTCTTTGGGTCCCATGTGCACCTCTTCTGGCTTAAATACAATAGCTGGCACCCAGTGACTCAACCCTGAGAACAAAGAGTGCTGAGGAGAAGCCCATGGGTCTGTGAGCAAGCGGAACCTGACTGAAAACTATCATGCACTTTTTTTTTTTGAGTTGAAGCTTTGACCAAAAAAAAAAAAAAAATGCAGGAGGAAATGAGAGGACATGATTTAATCCACGTGTATCAATTTAGATGATAAAGCTATAGGCAGACACATCTTTGCACACAGAGAAAAAGGAAGGAGAACAGGAAAGTAGGAAAGGCAGAAGCAGACACATTCGCAAAAGGATGATCATATTCCATGATCTTGGTTCAGTGCTCTAGAGTTCCTAATGTTTTAAGCAAAAAGGAAAATAACCACAGTGAAATATAATGAGACCTTTTAACCCTGAGGAAGTGACAGCTCATGCTTGGCCTACTTTTACGCATCTGTAATCTGTGTCTTCACAAGAGCATTTCACAAAGAGAGGGGTCTACACCTCTCATTGTGTCCCTTCAATACTGGCCAGGGCCAGTGTTCAACTGGCTGCTCTGCAATGGGTCATACAAGTTGCTAATCCTTATAAAACCAGCTGAAGAACCATTTCCCCAACCCCTCCCAAGAATTTTCTTCAGTTTTTTGCTAATGATGGCTACTTGAATTTGCTTTGTTTCTTTTTCACTAAAGTAACTATTCCTCAAGTTGATGCACCAAATCTTTCTTTAAGAACAACAGAAGGTTTAATAACTATGCATACATTTGTTCAGCACTTTGTCAGGTTACCAACAGCTTCCTAAACAATACTTCTCTCTTTGTTTTTTTTTGTTTTTTTTTTTTTTTTTTTTTTGAGAGAGAGAGCACAAGTGAGAGAGGGGCCTAGAGAAGGAGAGACAGAATCCCAAGCAGGCTCCAGGCCATCAGTGCAGAGCCTAGTTCGGGGCTTGAACTCACAAACTGCAAGATCATGACTTGAGCTGTGATTGAGAGGCAGACACTTAACCAGTTGTGCCACCCAGGTGCTCCCCCAACAATACTTCTATGGCTTTTCAAGACAAGGTAAGGTGGAATGCAGGGAAGGCATTATTATCCTCATTTCACAGATAAGGGAAGTGAGGCTCAGAGGGGTTAAAAAGGTGACTTGGTCTAACTTATATAGCCAGTAGTGGAAGAAGCAAGACAAAAGCCCAGGCATTTTGAAGTGAATCCACTGCCCTCTACTACAGAATGGGTTTATCTCCAATAAAGTAAAAGAATGTGAATGGTGGGAAGGATAGTGGTTACTATAAAAAGACTTGGATTTAATGTTCTTTAAGGTCATGTGGTAAAAGAACAAGTGTTTGACCTGTGGCTTGGCCTCTTACAAGATCTGTGACCCTTGTGTAAAAATGGTCCTTTTAAGTATCCACTTTTGGAGAACAGAAACAATGACAATTAGCTGGTTGGGCTGCAGGGAGAATGAAACAAGCTAGTACACAAAGGGTGCATAGTAGTATGTCTGCCACACAGTAGGTACCCAGCAACATAGGTGCTATTCAAAACTATAACAATTTTGCTGTGTAAGCCTACCAGCCACAAGCCAGCATATTTACAGTGTCTGTGATTCCCATATATTCCTCGTGAGGTTTAATTAGCATCTCTAAAGAGCATAACTGTGCTTTGATGGCAAGTATCAGTCAAGTTCTACCATCATTACTTCTGCCACCTTGCCCATAAGACCCGGGGGTGGCACATTCACAGCCTTTTCTTTCTTTCTTTCTTTCTTTCTTTCTTTCTTTCTTTCTTTCTTTCTTTCTTTCTTTCTTTCTTCTTTCAAATTCCTTTTTAAAAAGTGTTTATTTTTGAGAGAGAGAAGAGAGAGAGAGATAGAGGATCTGAAGCAGGCTCTGCATTGAGAGCACAGGGCCTGATGCGGGGCTGGAGCTCACGATCATGACCTGAGTTTAAGCTGGATACTTAATGGACTGAACTACCCAGGCACCCCTCATGGCCCTTTCAGTGGGAGTAGGGAATCCATTGGAAATGGACCTGTTGTGTCAGTACCTTAGCTGAACCATTCTGGAAAGGATTTGGGGAAGCTGGATCAGTAACTGAGGTGGCCAATATTTCCCAGTTTACCCAGAACTTTCCCATTTTCAGCATGGCAAACCCTGTGTCCCAAGAACCCCCTCAGTCTTGGGCAAACTGGGATGGGTGGTCACCTTATCAGTCATGGAGACTGAACTAGTAATAAAATAAAATAAAATACCTAAGATATTTATAAACAGAGAACAATGCAAAAACCATGGAGCTCTGTGACCTCATGTTCTAAATCAGTGGTTCCCAAAGTGTAGTCCCCAGACCAACACCAGCATTGCCTCAGAACATGTTGGGAGAACAGATTCTGGAGCACTCTGCCAGACCTAATGCCTCACAAGCTCTGGGGATGAAGCCCAGGATTCTGAGTTTTTTGTTTTTTTTTTTTAATTTTTTTTTTCAACGTTTATTTATTTTTGGGACAGAGAGAGACAGAGCATGAACGGGGGAGGGGCAGAGAGAGAGGGAGACACAGAATCGGAAACAGGCTCCAGGCTCTGAGCCATCAGCCCAGAGCCTGACGCGGGGCTCGAACTCACGGACCGCGAGATCGTGACCTGGCTGAAGTCGGACGCTTAACCGACTGCGCCACCCAGGCGCCCCCAGGATTCTGAGTTTTAACATGGGTGATTCTGATGGTCACTCAAGTTCAAAAACAACCACTGGTTTAGAGCATACACAAAAGTTAGACTAGATGCCAAGTAAAATGGAAGCAATGAAAGCTCATGAGAGAAAACTTTTTCCTTTGAACATTTTCATTCACTTCTGATTTTTTTAAATGCTTATTTACTTTGAGAGAGAGAGAGAGAGAGAGAGAGAGAGATTGTGTGTGTGTGTGTGTGTGTGTGTGTGTGTGTGTGTGTGTGGTGTGTGTGTGTGTGTGTGTGTGTGTGTATAGACAGAATCCCAAGCAGGCTTTGTGCTGTCTGTGCTTGATCTCAGGAACCGTAAGATCATGACCGAAGCCGAAATCAAGAGTTGGACTTTTAACTGACTGAACCACTCAGGCTCCTCTACTTCCATCTTTGATTATTCAAATTGAATGGAGAAAATGCTAGAAGAGCGCCTTCTTCTCCCTTGTTCCATAGTAATCCAGTATTACTTGGAGATTATCAAGTGTAAAGTATCTCCAAAAAGTAACATACTGACAAGAAAGACATCTTTAGGGACAAGTCATACATATTACATCATCTGTGGCCACATGTGAGTGCTATTTATTCATGTGTTCTAAAAAGAAAAGGGGAGACAAAGAGATCCTCCTCCCAGGCCCGGCACACTAGAATCTAGTTTCCTCTCCTCAGCTGGTGCTCCAGGGCCTGACTCCAGTAATAACAGCCTCCTGGGGAGATTAAAGCCCTGGCAGACACAGCTTATCTTGGTTAATGTATACTTTAGCTTTGTGTATATATGCACATATACACACACTGCAGTATTTATAGATGATATACATGTGAAATATTACTGGGATGGGTGGGCAACACCTATGAAGTCAGGACTGAGATCTTTTACATGCAAACTCAATTTCCCTGAACTGCCCTCCACCTGTGTGGTAAATACACACATGCATCTGTATCAGGAAGAGTCTTCTGTGTCCAGAAAGAGTTGAGTATTTTGTGATGGCCTCTTTTATCTGTGGGGATTTTGCTTATTAGAAAAAATACATGGAATCACCCATCTCCTGACTGTGGAAATGAGATGGTGGGGAGATGAGCTGACTCAGGACTGCTGCTTCAAGTTAGGTCAACAAAGTGGGGTTGAACTGGAGAAGATTGAGCACCACAGCACCTAGCACTGAGAAGGGCAGCGTGCTGGCACCTTCAAGGCCTCATGTCTCCCGTGTGTACAACCTGGGACACAGGGGAGTGTTCTGGTGCAGATGCCACCTCTGTGGCAGCCTGAGGCCTGGTTTCCTTTTTTTGTGGTAGGGGTGCATATTTCCTTGGGAAGGAGCAGATAAATTACTCCTTAGGATTGTGAATGCTTTCTTGTCACCTGGCCAAATGGAAATTCCAAAAGTATTCTGAGTAGACAGTGACACTAGGATTTGTGCACATACTTGATAACAGCCTATGATAATGGAGTGATAAAAACTCTCAATCCCCATTTTCATGTAAAACTAATGTGTACCTCATAGTTAGGACCCTCAAAAACCATCAACCCCCTGTGCTCTATAGGCTGTATCTATTCTATGTGTATGTCTATGTATTATTTAAAAAGCACAGATCCACACTGTGTTAACTAAGAGAAGTTGCCCTGAGTGTTACAGAAGTGTGGTACTCTGTGCTGCTCTTCTAGTAAGGGACTAGTCAGTTTCTTCCGTAAGGAAGAAACAGAAGAGAGAAAAGGAAGATTGCACATCAGGCTGGAAAAATAAGCCTGGGGGGTTATATTTTGAGAATGGAAAGAGAAATAAAGAAAATGGGAGCTGGGAAAATAAAAAGAAGCCAGAGTCAGGGGCTGAGGAGGGCCCTGGGCCCTGGGCAGCTTGGAGGGGCATTCAGAAAAGCCTGGACCCTGGGAGATGTGCTGCAGCAGGGCGGGGGGGGGGGGGGGGCGGCGGGCAGAAAGGAAATGCTGCAGTCAGGGAAGTGCAATGTCAATGTCCTTCCTTGGGCTGCCTAACAAATTCCCACAGAGTAGCGGCTTGAAACAAAATATCCTCTTCCAGTTCTGGGTGTTGGCAGGGCTGGTTCCTTCTGGAGGTTTCAGGGGAGGATTGGTTCCCCTGCCTCCTCTGGCTCCCAGGGGCCACTGGCATTCCTTGGCTTACAGCTCCTTCCTCACGTCACTCTGAGACCTGCTTCTGTGATCACAGTTCCTTCTCTGTTCTGATCATCCTGCTTCCCTCTTATAAGGACTTTGTGATTCAGGATAATCTCTCCATCTCACAACCCTTAACCTGATCACACCTGCATGTGCCATGTAAGGTGGCACAGGCACAGGTGCTAGGATTAGGATGGGGACATCTCTGGGAGCCACTATCCTGTGACCCACGCAGACCATGGCACACTATGCATTAGCCATGTCTCCTGTCCTCCCTGGTACAGCTAAGGAGCAAATACACCTTCCCTGTGCACAGAAACTGGCTGGCCTGAGGCAATGAGGCCCAGGTGGGGCCCAGAACAGTTCACATGGTCCTCCACCTGTGTAAAAAACTTCTAAAGGTTAGTTATTTTTACATTCTTCTCTACAAGGGAGGCCCCCAAATGTGTAAACTGTCCCCATTGTCTATTTTATCCATCTATTCAAAGACTCTCAGTAGAAAACTGTTTAATTTGAAACACAGTTGACCCTTGAAAATGCAAGGTTAGGGGCGTCAACCCCTCCTGCAGTAGAAAATACAAATGTAATTTTTTATTCCCCCCACCCTCCCCAAAGTTAACTACTAATAGCCTACTGTTGACTGGGAGCCTTACCAATAGTACATACAGTCGATTAACGTATATTTTATATGTCATAAGAATTATATACTGTATTCTTACAATAAAGTAAGCTAGAGAAAAAATAGTTAAGAAAGTCATAAGAAAGAGAAAATACATTTATAGCATTGTATAGTATTTATAAAAAAATATCTGCAGGTAAGTGACACACGCACTTCAAATTCAGGTTGTTCAAGGGTCAACTGTACTTTGTATTTAACAGTGTGGCAGAAATTTTAGATTGCTTAGAAATGCAGGCAAAGAAATACTTCTTTAAGGAAAAATACTCATGCTCCTACTAATTTATCTGAGTATGAGAATTTTTTTTAATCATTTAAGGAAACTTCTCACTTTTATTTGCAACTACTCTTGGAAAGTTCTTTTTTGTTTATTTATTTATTTTGAGACAGAGACAGCATGAGCAGGGGCAGAACAGAGAGAGAGAGAGAGAGAGAGAGGGAGATAGAGAAAGAGAGAGAATCCCACGAAGAATCTGCACCATCTGCACAGAGCCTGGTGTGGGCTCAAACTCGCAAAACTGCGAGATCATGACCTGAGCTGAAATAGAGTCAGATGCTTAACTGAGTGAGTCAACCAGGCACCCCTACTCTTGGTAAGTTTTTATTTTTATATCTGAATTTAATTACTATTTCTGGAAAAACATCAGTAATTCTCTCATTTCATTTTCATACAGTCACAAAAGTTATCAGAAGAAAATTAAAAACAAAAAATTTGATGTACAGATCAAATGGGGCTCCCTAGTACTTCTTAAAGCAGGAGGGGAGGGGAGAGCCTGGAGTACATTTCATAAACTCTAATTATTAGTTTCTTCCTGGGAGCAGGGGTAGGAAAAAAAAGCCTGTTTATAGTCTTTTGCCTCCTAGTACTCTGAATACAGTCTGAAGCTGCACAGGAAGGATTCTATATCACATTTTAAATTCTTATTGGTGGCTCAAATATGGTGACTTAAAGACCGGACATCAGGGGCGCCTGGGTGGCTCAGTGGTTGGGCATCCGACTTCCGCTCAGGTCACGATCTCGCGGTCCCTGAGTTCGAGCCCCGCGTCGGGCTCTGTGCTGACTGCCCAGAGCCTGGAGCCTGTTTCAGATTCTGTGTCTCCCTCTCTCTCTGACCCTCCCCTGTTCATGCTCTGTCTCTCTCTGTCTCAAAAATAAATAAACGTTAAAAAAAAAAAAAGACCAGACATCAGAGATGTTTATTTGAGAAGAAACATAGCAACATCATAGGAGAACGGTATCTGTTTTTTGTGTGTTTTGCAGAAGTGAGCGCTTTTGTCTGGTGCATGTTCTATACAACAGATGGAGGCGCTAGCACAAAACTCGCCGAGGCCACTCCTCTCCACCTGTGGGTCGCGTCCTGCAGGAGTCACTGTCCATCACTGGACTCCAGGTGCATATGTGCCCTAGATGCAAAAATCCACCCCAGCCTCGGTCTTGAAATCTGAGACTATTACTGTATTTTAAAAGATAACTGACAAACAGCAGCAGGAGTCAAAGAGAGGGGTCAGCCGTAACTTATCCTATTCATAAATCAGAATAGCAAAGTATAGGATCCTGGGCCGACGCTCTGGTGACATTGCCAGAGAAATTGGCTGTGGCCCTTTAAAAGGAGGGCAGTCGGGGGAGGGTGAATAGTGATGTTTAGGTTTAGGAAGCTTTAGGTGATCAATTGTGCAATGACTAGAGATGCTCCTTCACATATTTACAGTTCATTTCTTTGTTAACTCCATTTTCCCTCCCTCCTTCCATCCATTATAGTGGAGTACATCATTCTGTCCAAAGGGATGAACTATATTTGTTAAGCTTTGGATTATAATGAACTAAGTGACCTTAATTCTTCACAGAAATTGTATTTATCATTCAAAAACACAGGTAACCCTTCTTTCATTGTGAATGTTTCAGGTATTGTTTTCCCATGGCAAATGAAATAAAAATGATGGAAGTCCTGTCTTTTGATTCCGATTTCTCTAGAAAGCACTCCTTCCCTCCCTGATTACTCCCCCCTGATGGGTTTTCAGGTCTAAAACCCACGTCTACTTTGACAGTCTTTCCTTCATCGACAGAGTAACTTCTTCCCTTAATTAAGGCAATTTTTGAGCATAAAGATACGTCTGTACAATTTAAAGAATATATATTCAAATTTATAAGAAATTAATCTTATTTTCTCTTATGGTCTTTGTCTTTGTGAAACAGAATTAAAAATAAGATAATTTATTCCATTCCATTTTCTTACATTAGGCCATTAAATCTAAGGTCAGTGGGGCAGAAGTCTTATTAATTTTAAATTATATGTACATCTATATAAATACTTATAAATGAGTTTCTTCCTTTTCACACCTCTATAAATATTTCTTCCATTTCTATAAGCTTAAAGTAATGCCTTAAAATGAATTAGTTTTACTTACCTATGATGGATAAGACAAATAATTTTATTTGAGTAAAACGTGTTCTGATTCAAAGAGAAAGGGTTTTTCCAAAGTGGCTAAAAGCAGGTTCACAAATGTAGGAGTTTGCCGTTTATAGGGAGACCTGATGTTATGAAATGTCAGATGTCCAAGATTTTTGAGATGGGGGTGTGAGAGATTCTTTTAAAATGACACATAGCTCTCTGGGGTATTACTGAACTTGAAATTGGAATCTCCCCTTTAAGACCAGATAGACACTGAAGAAAGGTAACACAAGAGCTGTTTTCTCAGCAATGCCTGACTTAATGTCCTGTTTTAACAAGAGTAGCCTGGGTTTGACTTTTTGTAAAGGTATACGTTAATCCAGGCACTGATAAGAATCTTTAATAGAATTAAAGACATTTAGGGCAGTAGAAACTCCTGGTCTGGCTCCTTGGTTTGACAGGTGAGGACACTGAGGCACAGCAAAGCTAGAAAAACACACGGTAGCAGAGCCAGGACTAAAACATTATATACTTTCCATTCTTTCCCCAAAAGCTTGATTAAAAATACCCTTTGCCCACTTAAGAGGTTAATGTACTGACCCCTTTCTTAACAACACTGATCCTTGTTATGTTTTATAATTATATGTGGGCGGTGGGCCAGTCCTAAGGAGCACTAGAAAGGGTAACACTAGATGTACTGAATCTTGCTCCTTAGGGAGGAACAAAAATGCCTCTGAGAGAAGCCACAATGAAGACAAACACCTGTGCATTCGTTCTTTGTCATTCTCTGTTCCCTCTCCCCGTCCCCTAGCCAAGGTGTTATTAACAGCACTGTCAGTCACGGTGGCGTCAGCCTGTGGAGTGGGGAGTGACAGCCTTTAAAAGCTTCCAGGGGTAAGTTTCTGCAGGTTTCCAGGCTGATGCCTTTAAGCCATAAGCACTCAGGGTCTTAGAGCTCAAGAACGTGGTGTTGCAGATAACCACACAGCCTCACTGCCCTGCTAGTGACCCTGAGGGAAATCACTTCTCTATGAAAGATAATTTCTTCTCTGTGACAACACCACCCTGGTCCTCACTGAGAAAAGATCAACTGTGTTGACTTATGACTGCTGGTTTTTGACATCACTATCCTCGGAGGATTTCCTAACGCAGTTGGACAGGAGCCCAAATGTGCAAAGACAGGTTGAAGTGATGAGCATAGCGCATGCCCCAAGTTATAGCTGCAGCGGTGCATTTTGGCTGAGAAAGATGGAATCTTTCCTCAGCACAACAAGGAGAGTGCATGTGTCGTGGATTCTTTCTGTGATAGCTGCTCTTGAACAACAGAGCTGGCAGACATGCAGGGCATGGAGGGGGAAACTGTGAGCAAGTACAGAGTCCTGCTTCCCTCCCTCTCCCTCTCGTTCTCCCTCTCCTTTCCCCTCCCTCCCCCTCTCTCTTACCTCCCACTCTCCCTTCTGCTTCTCCCTCCCTCTCTTTTCCTCAGGGAGAGCAGACATTTTAACTGATAGTTTGTAAATAGTGTTAAGGCAGGCAGTTGCTACCTGAGTTCACCTTTCTTATCTCCAGTTCCATTCCAAACTGATAATGCAACATATCTGAACATGTCTTGTCATACCAAAAAGGAGTCTGTAGCTCAAGTATTTAGGAACTTTCATTCACAATTTTCTTAAAGATTGCTTTCGCATATGGCTTTCTCTGTACTGGGTAGAAATTCATTAATTGCTATTTTGTATAAAGACATACAACCCTCTTTACCACACCTGGTAAGTCAGTGCACAGCAAGCCAGCCAGTCTCCCTGGGTGTGTCTGTCGGCACCTCTGTGGCCACACTCTGCCCCAGCAGGGAGAAGAAAAGGAGACACTGAAGATCCTCCTGGGCATCACACTGCCATTCAAGAGGCCCAAGACAGAACTGTGGTTTTGAGCATCTCATAACCCTCCCCTGGTTCACAACGAGTGACAGAAGCTACAATGCCAAGGCTTTTTTATTTTTTTCCCCATTTGTGGTACTGTTCAGTTGTGTCTGTCTCTTCCATAATTTGATGTTTAGATCCAGGTTTAGGCCTTGAACATTTCTGTTCTCCTTTTCTTTCACTTTTGATATACGCTTCTTGTAAAAATGAGTTTAAAAACATGGTTCTCCCACGTGAGAGATGTGTTTCTGAATGTTGGTGCACCCTGACTTTCTAAGGCCCATCACTCACAGTATTAATTACCTATCATCTGTCAGTCACAGTGGCAGGCACTGTGAAGATACAATAGCAAGACAAGACATGGTTCTCGACTCTAACAAGTTAACGTTTTTGCTAAGGGGACAAGATAAACACTAATGATATAATCAGCCAACAATACAAGGTTGTCTACAAGGATTAAATTCTGTGCTTCTCCATCAAAAGGAAAATGAGGGGCGCCTGGGTGGCGCAGTCGGTTAAGCGTCCGACTTCAGCCAGGTCACGATCTCGCGGTCCGTGAGTTCGAGCCCCGTGTCGGGCTCTGGGCTGATGGCTCAGAGCCTGGAGCCTGCTTCCGATTCTGTGTCTCCCTCTCTCTCTGCCCCTCCCCCGTTCATGCTCTGTCTCTCTCTGTCTCAAAAATAAATAAAAAAACATTAAAAAAAAATTAAAAAAAAAAAAAAAAAAAGGAAAATGAACATTACAGTGGGTAGGGTGAGCCTGAGCAAAGGCACAGAAAATTCCAGGAGGGGGCATTTGTAGGGGTGAGGGGACCACCCTGCCTGGTAAAGAGGATATGTGGACCAACAGGGAAATGTGAAGGCTGGGCAGACTAGCGCAGGCTCCATGAGATAGGCAATTGGGAACCACTACAGGTAACAGGCAAGAATGTGCTTATGAAGAAGGAAGGTCGAGATGGTTTGCTGAAGGAAGAGGATGAGGCAGGGAGACTGCCAGAAAGAAACTCAGGAAATTAAAGGAACACCCCAGAGAGGAAGAGGGCCTGGATAGATGGGTGGGGAAGATAAAAATATCTGCCTCATAATGTTACTGAAAAGACTCAATGAAAAATGCACAAGGTGTGCTCTGCATCGTGACTACTTTATAATATGTGCCCAGTAAATACTATGCTAGAACTATTGTGCTTATTATTATTTCCATGTATGAGAAGAGAAATAAACAAACAGAAAGTGAATAAATAAAACATAGCCCTGCCCGCATGCTTTGTGAACTAATATTAGGGCTATCTGTCTATGAAAACCATTCTTCTGTCATTTGAGAGGGGTTGATACACATTTGTTCAACCTAAAAAGTATCTTTGAAACAGAATTAAAAAAATGTTTATTTATTTTTAAGAGAGAGAGAGAGAGAGACAGATTGTAAGCAGAGGAGGGGCAGAGAGAGGGACACAGAATCCGAAGCAGGCTCCAGGCTCTGAGCTGTCAGCACAAAGGCCAAGAACGGGGCTTGAACTCACAAACTGTGAGATCATGACCTGAGCTGAAGTTGGACACTTAACCTACTGAACTACCCATGTGCCCCTGAAACTGGATTATTAAATGGCTTTGGTATTAAAACATTTAATGATAAAACTCATGATTAAAATGCAGGACAATGGGGATGCCTGGGTGTATGTGTCTGCCAAGGCACTGGGTATACAAATGGAACAAAACACCTTCCCTATACTTACAGAGCTTAAAATACTGTGGCGGAAAGAGATGCAGAAACCAGCAATTAGGACACAGGTGTGCAATTCCTTATGCGAAAGCTTTGGGGAGCTTTGTGGAATTGAGATAGTTTGGCTTCCAGAAAGACAACATGACAGATGTAGCACACACAGGTGAACGTTGCCCTGGTCTGTCTGGGCCACCCTATTTATACCTGTCCTGAGGTTGCATCTGGCCAGTGCCCCTTTTTTACTGTCAGAAATTGTATGGCGAATACAGTTACCCTAATCCCATCTTTCTTAACACTCCTGGAAATGCCTGAGAAGCACCCCATAATCAAACGCATTCAGATTTCTTCAGCAAAATTAAAATCTCTTTAGCAAAAGAGGTGTGAAATTATGAATATTCACACTAAATGGTATAAAGACAGACTGTAAGTAGTCCTTTGTCCATTCAGGCCAGATTGTGCTGCCACGTGGGTTATGAGAAACATTTGATTTTTCCAGAGCTTTCTGAACTTTGAAATCCTGGGCAAGAGGCTGTGGGCTGTGTAGAGTGGTAGGCAACACCTTCTGAGAAGTGCAGGTATTACAGAAGAATGGCAGAGGGAACACTTTGCTCAGTGTTGGGAAGTTGAGGGAGCTTCCCAGAAGAACTACTGGTGAGCTTGAGACCTGAGGGAGGAGGAGAGTTAGCTGAAGGAGCGTTTGGGAATGGGGTGGGCAGAGGGAAGGGATGTCACATCCTGGGAGGTGGCATCCCCAGTCACCCCAGGGCTGGAGCCAGACAGTAACAGAAGGGCAGGCAGTGAGGCAGGGAGGCCATTGTAAGCAAAGGGGTGCATCTGGAAGGCCTGAGGCTGGGAGGAACAAGGTCAGATCTTCACTTTCAAAAGAAGATTGTGGCAGTTTTGCACTGATAACTCTGAGGAAGGGCCAGGGAAGGGATGAAAGCAGGAGGTGAAGCTGGCTGCACTGGAGGGGGTGATACACTCAAGGGCCCTTCAGGAAGTGGGCTCAAAGGTTTGCTAGATGTAGGAGGCCATGAAGAAAAGGGTGAAGCCCAGGGAAACATACAGGTTTTCCTGTTCACTTGTTCTAACCTGAGGCCCTATGAAAAATACTTGTCTTTTTCCTCATGCTTTTCTTTATGTTAACTGATGAGAACATCTCTGGGATCTGTGACTCACATTTTTTACTTTCCATTTTAAGGTAATATATGTTCATCAGCAAATATTTAGAAAATACAGTACATTAGAGGGAAAGACCCCTTAAAGGTCTATCATCAAAACACAGTCAGTGTTAACATTTGTGCTGGAAAGAGGCCTGAACACAAGAGAAGTCTGAAGAATGTGGCTAAATGTTTATTTCCTTCTAACTTTTTCTTACTGTTCTTATATGGTTGCGATCATACTGTTTGTCCATTTTCAATACTACTTTTATTATTCAACATTTTATCTCAAGTCTGAATGAATGCAGCTTTTAAAGGCTTTGGTGCCTTATGTCAATTTGAAGTATCCTACACAATTATCTTTTATGATTGAATATTATGCTGTCCAACAGATCTCTAAGCCCTAAGGAAATTATTTTAAAGGAAAACACTCATGACAATATTATAGGGAAGGCAAGGAAATGTTTGGCATCTCTTACTAGGTCCTAGCTTCTAACTTTCCAAACTCTCTTGCTGTCAGCTGAACCGGGCATGGAAACATTTATAACTGGTGGTTTGTGGATAGCAGAGTAGTATTTTAGCAGTTAAATGAATCTCAAGTTTCAGTACTTCTCCAATGTTGTTTACCCAAAATTTCAATATTATTATTGGTTGGGAATAGAAGGAATTAAAATTACATCTCCATTGTGCCCACCAGAACCACGTCTCTGTTAACCATACTTTTATGTGACTTCAAGAAAGCAAAACCAACTTATAAGGTTTTGGGGGTCAAAACATGGGCCAAAAAGATTGTGATTTTTCAAAATACCTATCTTTCCATTCATCTATCTATTGCTGAAAAATACTTCTGGATCTCACAGAAGGAGGAGAAGAGACTTTAAAGATAGCCACGAAGTTCAGAGAAGTAAAGAGAGGACAACTTTCTTAAGGGCTCTGTTCCAGAGCACCGTTATCTTGTCCAGGAGGGAGATACTGGACCGAAGTGCCCTCTGTGTCTCCCAGGGCAGCCCTCAGAGTGACCACACACAACTCTGACTAGAGGAACATCTGTTGGGCATCCATCCTTCCCTACCCATCCACCCTACTCTTCCCAAAAGACCCATGTCATTAGCACCTAGATTTGGAATTCAGAACAAGTGCTTCCATAGAAAAACAATGTTATATATGGTAATTAAGTACAGTTAAAATATTTTTATTAGTGTTTTCAATACGTTATTGGGAAGATAGGTGTTTGTTGGGCAGGGCTGGGCCCTAATATTATTTAAAACATGTGTTATGGGAGGAAAATCATTTTGAATATGAACTCTGTTACTACACTAAAGATTTCACAAAATAGCCTATGCCCTTACTTGTGACAGAGGTAATTATATTTTCTTAAACATTTTATGGAATAAGGTGTAAATAAATGAAATAAGAATAAACAAATACGCTGTTCACCCAATTTTAATGGCAGAGAGAGGAAATAACCAGAAGTGCCAAGTGGGAAAGGTACCCATCCACACCTTCCTAAGGCCTCAAGGGCCATAAAGAGTGAGCCATTTGTTCGCCATTCACAGAAAGTGTGTGAAACAAAACATGGCATCCTTATATATCTCACAGGTAGGGAGGAAATAACTAGAAGGCTATAACTCTGTAGATGCTGGAAATGTCACTCTTTTGCATTCCCAGCAATCTGTGGGGCATGTTCAGAGAAGCAGAAAGGTGGAGGAAGGGGGAAGGGGGGCCAGAGGAGTGGGCTTACAGTCGGAACCCCTCTGGGGGCATTGTCGGTACAGTGACAGTGACAAGAACAAACATGCCACATGGGGTGGGTCCAAATCTGAACTGCTCAGGGATAAAGAAGTAGCTGTGCAATGAAGTATGATAATAATAATACAGTTTAGATATGAAGAAGGTGTTGGGGAGAAAGTCCCATTGCATCAGATAAGTGGTCCATAAAATGGTTTATATATTGGCAAAAACAGGTTTGGTTTCCTCCTAAACTATGGCTATTATAAATCCTTTGGTATATTCCTTTAAAAATTATTAAAATTATTAAAATATTCCTTTTAAATTAAAATCTAGTAGTCTACTCTAAGAATTCTAAGGGCACATTAAAGAAAAAATAGTGACTGCCAGGTGGGCTTTTGGGCCTTGCTAACATTCCCTTGAGCCCCAGGGGAAGAGCAAAAAGCCACTAGGGTCACATCTTATTATGCTGTATCTCGGTGGCTTTGATTTTTCTTTTAAACCTAAACCAGAAGCACTCCTCAAAAAGACTTTTTTACATGGTAAGTAAAATGTGAGCCAGTCACACACTAAAAGGACAAAGAGCCATTGTCAGGTAATATGGTGATGCACTCCAGCTGGGCCATTGCCCCTCCCACTTGTAGACAATTCTTCAGAACCACTGGGGGAGAGCAGCCAAATGAATAATGCTCTCTGATGGCCTGTGAATGGTTCACAGTGCTTCAATTCTGCAGGTAGACAGGACAGGTTTACGTCCTCTGAACATATCACAGGACTCTGCCTGCTGGGTTTATAGTTTCAGACCATTAAGTAGGTGCAAACCCACTCACTGCAACAAAGAAAAGCTGCACTGAGAAAAGGCCAGGGAAGACCTTCACAGAATCACAGTGCCAGCCACCCCTTCTGGTGCCAGAGCTGAGGGGACCTTGGCTGGAACAGACCAAGAGCAGGTGTCCCTGATGGCCAAGGGGTAGAAGGCAAAGTTTTCAGGTGACCTAGAACATATGACCCTGGAGAAAAGGGGGGTAAGGCTTAATGGGGAACCATAGCCTGGAAACCGGCTGGGCCACTACCATACAGTATGACCTTAGGCAAGTCACTCAGCCTTTTGGTGTCCCAGTTTCCCCATCTGAAATGATGATGGAGAAATTAATGCTCCCAGGCACCTGGAAGAAATAACAATGAAGTTCTGTGCTGGAGAAATCAGAGATGCAAGACAGCAGAGATTGGTCACAGATTCAAAATGGCGGCAAAGGCCAATGCCAAGCAAAGTGATTTTCTGCCTGTTACTCCCCCTCACCCCACAGGGCCCGGAAGAAGCACCTGATGTTTTTAGCTGATTTTCACAACAGCAGACAGAAATGAACAAGTATTGTGGGCCAAGACCTTGAATCTTGCTTCCTAAGGCAAGAACTTGATTCTCTGAGCTGCCCTTACATGGTTTTGAGACACTGCTTATGTCAGAGAAAAAAAGGGAAAAGAGGAATTTGTCAAGAAATTATGCTCTAACTAGGATTTAAAGTTGGGACTGAGAGTTACGTTTCAAAACCAGAACTTGAAATTTGGGGGTGGAGGGAAAATGTCCCTTCTCTCAATGAAAATGGACTTTAGTTGTAAATCTGTCTAGCTCAACTAGGGCAGAGCACCCAAGAATGAAGAGTTTGCATCTCTAGCAACAGCCTGTGGCTTAACTGCAGAATTATTTCTGGAAATAGTCAATAAAAATTACATATGTATATAAAACAATAACATAAAACTCCAACCGATATAAACTCACTTAATGTAAATGACTTTGGATCTTAAAAAACTGTTTTTATATTGCCTAAATCCCTGAAGTCTGAGCCCATGATGTACCTGGAAGCTTCCCAAGAGTCTCTGCTTGTCAACACTATTCCTGCAGAAGTCAGGCTGTTTACCTCCACCATGCCTGTCAAATTGACTTTGTTTCTAAATACTCTACTTTATATTCCCACCTTCCATCAGACAGGAAAGAACATTTGTGTATGTCCATATTCCTGAAAAGCCACATTATGCCTGAGGATACAGCAGATATATTCATCAACTTGGTAAAGAGAATCATTTAAAAGCCAGTCAGATTCTGTGCAGTGTGGACTGAAGTTCCTGTTGGCCACATGGGTTGAGCTGGGTAGAGGGACTGTTAATATGGTATGATAAATGCCATCATGAGCATTCAGGGCTAACATAATGTGGTATCCAGCAAGCATCTGTTGGGTGGCTGTGCTGGATAGTCACCTGAAGAAGTTGTCTTGCAAACCTGGTTCAGTCCTTCATCTCAGTGTTTACAAATACCTGACACATTTCCTCTGTTTATAATTCTGTGACCATGACCTATTCTCTAATCCTCTCCAACACCTAGAAACAGACTCCAGGATCAAGAGAGAAAATTTCAAGAATTCAGAGGTTTGGGGCTTCACAGCAGATACAGAGGAGGTCGACTAATTCAGCCAAATTAATTCAGACTCCTCATTAGAGAGGTTTTCTTTGATAATAACCACATCAATTTATACTAAGATGGTATCTTTGGTCATAAAATGTCAACATGTTTCACAAACATTAACTTAGCCTTCTAGTACCTCTGTGTAGGTTAACATAATCACCCTTCATTTAGAAGACAAGGACACTGAGATGATGTTAAGGTTGTAGATAGCTAAACATACAACGTTCTGAAGCTGCATTCTATCTCAACTCTTAATTATCTAACCAGAGTGTTTTTCCTTGGTGTTTCCTTTGGATGAATAAACTAATATCATTGTCAATGGTTTCCATAAAAAACAATAACTGCAAAAACACATTTCTAACCTATTGTCTATAGTGGGAGTTGAGGCACAAAATGTCACCTACACAGACAGAAGTTCCAAAAGAAATAATGACTTATCCCCTCATGTTTAAAAACAAATACATGCTTTACTTTTAAGTCCGTGATGCAGACCACAAAATATAAAGGAATCAGAAATGAAGTTTAGCTACCTGGAAAATTTATAAAGATGGAGGAAGGAGGAAAGAAAAGAGGTTGAATTATTTTAAAAAAAGAGCAACATCATGAAAATGCAGAAAAGGAGAGGAGAGTATTTCTAGGAAGCAATGCGTTGTTTAGTTTGGATTTCAAGATTGGTGGGTAGTGAAACAATATAAATATTCAGCTGGGGAGGGTTGAGGACAGAGTGATGTGAATCAAAATGACTGACAAATGTACATCAACATATGGGGACAATGATGCAGATGTGTGAAGTTATTTCTGTTGCAGAAAGCTGGAAGGCAATGGTCCTTACATCCATGCTTATCCCAAAGTGATGAAACAGTATAAGACTATGCAGAACCGAGTCACAAATGTAAAACTGATAAATTAGAAGAAATATGCCCATAGTAGATGCTCTAAATGGACAAGAAACTGAATTTTGTTTTATATTTTTCCAGACAAACCCAAGTGACAGGAGATTAAGCGCCACCCTTTTCATAAATACATTAAAGAAAACCATGATTAAAACTACTCTCTTACCTACCACTGTCCTTATGGGATAAGAAATGTCCTGGTTTTATGAATGGACTCTAGCGTTTTATCTTTTCAGTTCCTTTTTGGATCAGTTGGTGGTTGCTCAGCACCATATGTGATGACTGGGTGCGAGCCTTTGCCGCTCCTGGGCACCCACCACCCGCCCACACTAGGATCGGATGTGTGGGCATTGTTTGTTCAGCGTCTACTCCCTTAGGCTGCACTGCCTCCCACTACCCTCCCTCACCAGCTGAAAGAGGAGACAATGCATTGGTATCAACAGCCATCCCACCTTTAGGGCAAGTGGGAGGTGCTGATTCATGAAGAGAATATTTCATATCACCAATAGAAAAATAGGCTTTAGATCCATGGACTTCCCTCCCCCCAAACTACACACTACATTTTACAGATGTGCCAAACTGTGAAAATGGCTTCTCTCTCATCTCAACCTGGCAGCACGCAAAACAAAGGCTTCAAAAAAGAACTGTTTTGATTGATCCACATTCTCCCTCTTTTCTGATCCATTGATCCACAATTTTTAGCAAGAGAGCCATACTCAATCAGACCCACGTCTCCTCCGTTGGGAAACACAATATTAAAAAAATTATATTTTATATACTTGTTTTAGAAAGTAGGTCTGAAGCTTATTCCATTGCATCTGACTGTATTTTTTACCAAAATGGCTGCACAAAGAGGGATATAATGCAAGCCTTAATAGGAAAATCTTCTCTGTGAGTCCAATGCTTATTTCAGAATTAAAAAAAATATTGTTCTAAATGACTATTACCTTTCTTACACAATCATATATTTAAATTTTAGTCTTCATTTAAAAAAAAAAACAGGAAAACACTGGAGGTTTAAGTGAGGGGGAGATAACATGCCATTGGGTTTCTGGTAGACTTTGGCTCCACAGTTAAAGTACCAGTCATTGTAGCTATTTACTGACCTATACTTATCACTTTTTTATTCAAAAAGTTTTGGAGATGAAGTAGCAGAGGAACACATGCTATGCACAAAGCCAAAAGAACAGCTGAGCGTCTCTTATGCCGTATAATACTTTGCTCAACACATACAGTCTCAGAGTAGGGAAAAGAAAGATGGTAGCTTCCACCAGGGCATTTCTTATTAGCAGTTCAAAACTGAAAATGCCTCTGTTTGGCAGGTGTACTTTTCTTAGTTAGAAACAACCTAGCATACCTTTTGCATATGTGATGCTATTGGTGCACTCCCTCCAAGATTTCAAAGACAACAATAAGGTTTCTCACATGAGCAGTGCACAGCAGTGTACCCACAACACACCAGATGGATGCCAAAGGGACCTACTCTAGAGTCAGTCTGTAATATCCCCATTACCAGCTTTTCCTATTAAGAGGCACCAGTACACAACTCTGGTGGGTTGGAATGGGTTAAAAGCTTATTTGAGATGGTTTGAATTGCTTAAGAAAGAAGTTGCAGGGACTGGAGTAGGGAAACAATCAGAACCTCTGGAAAAAAGAATTTCAGAAAAGATGAAGAAAGAAAGAAGGCAATATCAGCAAAAAAATAAGAAAGAAAAGGGCAAGAAATAAAGAACTCGTGAAAGGGGGATATATAAAGATGAAGGGATATAAAAGGAAGATGAATTTTGTTTAAAGGTTGGATGTACAGATGTAAGCCATGAATAAACCCAATACTCATCTTGTAGTAGAATTTCAAATAGAAAGGAAAAGAGGAAAAATATTTTTATACTTTTTTTTCTACTTTGGAATTTAGTTACAGTTTATTACAGTGTTGGAGTAATTTTGTTTATACCAGAGCTGGTTGGAAAGCAGGAGAATGATCCTTTGATGTGGCATACATGCATTCATTAATTGATCCCCTTTTATGTACCAAGTACTATCCAAGGCCATCAGATGTCATTCCTGCCCCCAAGGTCCCAGGTGGAAATGACACATCACATTACAATGGGACAAGTGCTTCATAAGAGGTTAAGTGCTAACTTTGCCTAAAGAAATAAAAGGAGGCTTCACCAATGGGCTGACATTTGTGCAGGGCCTAGAAACTAATAATTCATCAGTTTTTCAATATGCCCTTTGAGACTGGTGGGAAATATTCATTGTTATGCTACAGTGGAAAAAACAGAAGGAAGGAGAAGTTCGAAGCTTTGAGATTTATAAAAGTGAGAGGATTGGGAATAAAAAGTGTTGAGAGTTATACTTTTAAATTTCTAATCCTAGCCAGTAGAACAGATTCAAATTACCACCGCACTTTCTTATAAATTTTAGAATTTTAATAAGGCAACGTAGCACTCACTCTCTAACCTTCCAAAGCTAAAACGAATTCAGAAACAGATTATTTCTTTTCACCATCTTGACTTAGAGAAACTTGACATATTCCCAAAAGTTCAACAAGTGGTTCTAGAAGATCATTTAGGCACATTTTCTCTGCTAACGTTTTTCCAAAAATAATAGAAACAACTTGAATCTAAAATGTATAGTGCCTTTCTAATACCACTCCACATAGGATTAATTTCATTCTCAACAAATTCCCTGTAAGATCGGGAAACATTTCATGATAAACTTGAATATTTGGGAAAAAAAAAACTCGCATATTTAGATTGACCTTGGAATAGCTGTTAAGGACCCATGTTTATGAGATAAACAAAATTTCTTGTGAAAGTAAGGTCGTCTCTATTCTTGACTTTGCCTTTTAAGCATTAAGACAGCTGTGAACTGTTTAGGAATTAGTCTCGAACACAGAATTTAACTAACATCATAGGACACGCAAGGGGCACTCTTCTAGAATTTAAGACAGTTAGGGATCAGATGCCATGTAACACAAGGCAGATTGGTGGTCTTGGAAAGAATAGTGGCTACACGGAGTTTAAGAATGATGCATGACTGATGTTAAGACCCATGACAGCAAGAAAAGAGAAGATGAAGTACAGGAAGACAAATACAAGAAGGTAAAAATAAAGAAGAAGAAATAAGCTAGAAATAAAGGAGGAGGAGCAGCTGAGCTGCTGCAGACAGGCTGGAGGCACAGCAACATGGAACAGAGGATGTGCTGGGCACAAATGGAGGCTGGGAAGGAGAGTTAGTGGTGATGGGCCTCATTATTGCTGTGCTGGACAGGTTCTCTCTGCATGACGGGCTCCCTGCCTTTTGTCTCTGCAGGCCCCTCTGGTTCATTTCCTGGACACCTCCTGCCCCAACCTGGAGTGTGTTCTCTCTGTCTCTCAAACCACAAGTCTTTCCAAAACTCTACTCTAAAGCTCCTATTCTTTAGGAAGCCTGTTCTTATTCCTGTGCCTACTGTTCCCTCAGACTTAGGATGGTTTGTCCTCATAGTTGCTCAAGTGCATATTAGTATTTTGGTGGGGTTTTTTTGAGTACGTATATTACTAAACTTTAAAATGACAATTAACTAGAGTCCCCCATTTCTTCTTTCTTCTCCAAGTGATAAATAATGTGTTTTCCAAACAACAGAAAGCACCGTGATCCAGCAGTGGGGTCAAAGTGATTAATTATTCTCTGCCAACTGAATACCCCACAGCCCAAGAACCCTGAGCCTCCAGAAGGAATACACCTCCTTCAACACCTTGATTTTAGCCCAGTGAAACTTAATTCAGACTCCTAATATCGAGAAGTATAAGATAATAAATCTGTGTAGTTTTAAGCTGCTAAGTTTGAGATAATTTGTTATAGCAGCAATAGGAAACCAACACAGATTTTAGACTGTAAAAGTGACATCTAGCTGGTTGTAAGAAGCAAGTACAAAGATAGGTTTCCGCAGGAAGATTTCTGAGAGGGGATGGAAGGGTGTGGTTGGCAGGTAAATGGAGCACTATGAACATACTTGATGGCCTAATATATTCTCTTTGGTGGCTGCTCTCTAGACTGTTAGGGATACTTACATTCTAGGAGTAGTCATAGAACTTGCTAGATCTCAGGATCTATTATAGGTTCTGGGAATACACAGTTTAGGCAGAGTAAGAGGAGAGGGTCCCTAACTCATCTCCTTTAACTTTCACTGTGACCATCATTTCTGCCACTGGATCAAGAAGTACAGAGCTGGTAAGTAGCAAATAACCCTTTCTGCATGAAGTTATAGATGCAAAACAAAATAAAGATTTAAATAAAAGAAAATCTCAGGAGTTGATAAGCTCAAAGTATCCTTTCAGATGTCTCTTGATAACTAATGATTTCACAGCAGTGGGTGATGATGATAATTAATCATGATGACAGTAATAAAAATGGTAATATGCAGCACAAAGTACCTTATATTTATATAAGCTCTTTCATCTTTAAGAATTCTAAGATGCTTTGCAACCTTCCAGTACATATCAATATGAAATGAGGTCTCTGCTTACATCTGAAATTCAGTTTTGCCTGGATTGACAGGTAGTAATCATCTGCCAGTTAATGGAAACTCTTTGATATTAGCTAGGTAAGGAGCCTTGAAGGCAGGGGATAATCATCAAGGATGGCAGACACTTTAGTCTGGCTCTGCAGCTCTTGGACACAAACGTTTGATTGGTGAATTCTGTGACTTAAAAAAAAATGTTTATTTATTTATTTTGAGAGAGAGAGAGAGAGCGAGCAGGGTAGGGGCAGACAGGGAGAGAATCCAGGCAGGCTCCACATTGTCAGCACAGAGCCTGACTTGGGGCTCCATCTCATGAACTGTGAGATCATGCCCTGAGCTGAAATCAAGAGTCAAACACTTAACCGACTGAGCCACCCAGATGCCCCAGAGTTCTGTGAATTCTTAACCCACTTTTCCAAAAATAGGTTTCTGAGGCTTATCTCCTGAAATTCAAATTGCCTGGCTTTGTGACTAGCTCCCTGTTCATGCTTTTCTCTCCTCTCACCCGCCATGCTCTCTTTGGGGTGTTCATCTCAGAGCTTTAACTCTTCCTTTTGCACAACTACCCTGTCTAGAGGCCCTGTCTGACCTCTTTTCTTTACACCAGGCCTCCAGCTCCAACTCCTGCTTGATATTGCCATGTGGATATCCCTAAGGCACCATGACTGTACCAGAATTCCTCAATACCTCCCACTGAAAACGGAGTCCTCTTCTTATATCTCTGATGTGAGTTCTGGCATCACTATCTCTCACCTACTTCACGGTTCAGCCTCTACTCCAGGGAACCACCTTCAGTTCCTGTCTGTCATCCACATGTCACTATCCAATCCATACCTAATCCTGTGGTCACCATCTCTGCAATGTCCTGGCATTTGTCACTGATTTTCTCGCCTCCGCTGCCCTGGTTCAGTTAGCTCCTTCTTATACCTGCACTAGATTGTCCCAATAGCTTCCTAGATGCTCCTCCTCATTTGTCTGAGAGTTACCATGGGACAAGAACCTTATCTCATCCATCTTCACATTTCTCACAGAGGTTCTAGGACTTATCTCCATGGTAGAAATTCAGTAAACATTCTTTTTTAATTGAATCTCTAAGACCGCAATCATATAAGAATACTTTATTTTATATATACTGATATATTCTGGAGAAGCTGAAGGTAAATAAGAGTTATATTTTAAATGTATACAATGAGCATACTATTTTTAAAAGATTCTGGTAATAAATCCTGAAATTAGATAATCTTTTAATACCTTAGAAACCTACTTATTTCTAAGTTTAGATATTCTTTAAAAAATTTTTTTAATATTTATTTATTTTGAGAGAGAGATATAGAGTGCGAATGGGCGAGGGGCAGAAAGAGAGAGAGGGAGAAAGAGAATCCCAAGCAGGCTCAGCACTGTCAGCACAGAGCCCGATGCGGGGCTTGTACCCATGAACTGGGTGATCATGACCTGAGCCAAAATCAAGAGTTAGATGCTCAACTGACTGAGCTACACAGGTGCCCTTAAGTTTAGATATTCTTACGCCAGCTTTTCATGAAGCAGTGCACTTCTGATTTATCCAAGAAACCAGCAAATTTATGACAGCATTACAAAATGTACAAACTGGGTTTTGCTATTAAGGACAGCACCTATACTGAACAGTGGCTGAATGGAACTAGGTATTTACCAGCAGACCAAGCACCTAACATGTAATTATCTAGGAGGCAGATCAGAGCTATTAAGTTAGACCATCAGCTGTGGATACCAAATTGGAGGTTTCTGACAAAAGCAATCAAATGAATTCTCAACATTGTTAGTAGATGTGACAGTGAATGAAGAAACCAGTCTGCCATGAGCCAAGGGCATGGAGAGTGAGGCAACAGAAGGCCTAGGGTAAGATAAAGATAGATAGGGGTCAAGAGTAAATGTACATGGACTAAATTTTGGTAGACCTGGAATACTTGGAATATTTTTTTCCTCAATGAACAAAGTGCTGGGGAAAAAATCAAACTTGGTAAGGAATAATTAACCTTATTGAGAAGATAAAGCAGAATAGGGTGGAGGAAGGAAACCACAGATAGATTTATCCATGAAATCTCCATGAATAAAGATCTTTGTATTTATTTTAGAAGATAAATATAGCTTGATACAACAGGAAAAACACTGTCAATTTGTTTAAAAAACAAACAAACAGCAAATGGGGATTTCTAAAATTCCAAAATACAGATCTCGCTGGCTGGATGAAAATGAAGAGGGAACAGGTGATCACACCCATGATGGATGGGCCTCCCGTAAGTAATTCTATACTTTGAGTGAGCTGCATCAGGGCTAGCTGAGGTAGAAGCTGAACTCAAGTACTAATAGTTCTTCCTAAGAAAAGTAGCTGCAGAAGCTAAAACAAATTTCTAAGATTTTGGAATTTCTTTTGTAGATGTCAAGAGGTCAACACTGTAATTATAAATGGGGGTAGTCATTAGCTGGACAGCTTTTTTTTTGGGGGGGGGAAGTACAGATTTTATAGGAATTCCTAATTGGTGCAGAGAAAAACCCCCATCTATAAAAGGACATCAGAGAGTTTTTAGGACAAATACAAAAAATATTTTTAAACAAGATAAAGTATATACTTATGTATATTCATATAGATTTTATGAATCATTAATTACATTGTTCTGATCAGGATCTAATCATGAAAACTTTCAAGGAAAAATAGGATGTTGGGGGCATTATAGTAAGTACCCAATTACTATTTCATTAGATATGAAATGCTCTGGAGGGGGGTAGCAACCAAGGAAAGAACACAGGCTTTAAGAGGAATGTTATATGCCCCTAGGGGTTCTGTATGGGATCCTATGAAGTATGGAAAACATACAGTAGAATATTTGAGAATCAACTGAAGAGACTGAAACTTAAAGCTCCTTTGGTTAAATCCAAGGAAGGAAAAGGGCAGGAAAGGTCAATGTGATTAAGGAAGGATATAAAGATTAGTATGAGGAGCCTAAGAGGGAGGCTTAAAATATATAAACAGTGATTTAGAGATATAAACTATTTATAAAATACAAGTATAAGAAGTTCAGAGGAAGCATTATGATGGCACATTAGTGCTAGCATCCCACTCCATTGTGATAGTTGTAAAAGAGGAGAATGCTAGGATATGAAAAATTGGAAGGGGTCTTACAGAACAGCCTCTCCTTTCACAGGTCCAAGAATGCAGGAAGAAAGGGACTCACCCTTAATTTGCTCTCTCTGCAACTCCTTATCCTAGCTCCCACCAGTCAAAACAAGGAACAAAGAAAAGCAGCAGTGGAGGGGTAGGATTAGAGCTTTGGAGGTCAGAGGATCAGGACAGGGAAAGATCAACTGGCTCTAACAGCGCTGAGAAGATGAAGGGTTGGAGTTGGGAGGATCTAATTTCCTGCTTTGGGAGGGGAAGTGTGAGAAGGTGGTGAGAACAGAGATGGGAGAGAAAGGGGACAGTTTCAAGACCCCCAGTACCCAGAGATGGAGCTGAAGGAAGGACGTATACACATCTTCTGATGATAGATCAGATTCCTGAGGTCTGGAAAGTGTTACCCAGCATTATTCTAAACAGGGCTCTGAGATAGAGCAAGCAATTATGGGCCATTTAACTTAACATCATTTACAGAAAAATATTAGGAAAAGTTTGCAGAGGGGACAACTCGACAAGCATATGGTAATTTGATTAGAAACAGGCCACACGTTTTTACTGAAGGAAGGTGTTGTTTTAACTAGCTTGTTGGACTTCTTTGAAGTTACTGCCTTCTCAATTCTGGATTTTAACTCCTGATTTTTCTAATATCTATAAAGAATGGGAATAAACAGAAAGTATCTAAGTAAACAGAACAAAAACCAATTACAATTGAGGACACTAGAAATACAATGGCAAGAAAAATGAATGTTGAGATGAATATAATAGCAAGAAAAAAATTTAATTTACAACATCTAGTAGCATTTAAGTCAAGATATTTTTCATGAAAGGTATGTGATTTGAATTTTGGTTTGTGAATATATGCCCTGTGTCATTTCCTAAAATACTCTGCAGAAAAAAAGTGATTTTTGTTAGTTTAACTGAGAAAACAAAAACCAAAAAACAAAAAACAAAACAAAAAACAAACTCTTAGCCTTTTTTTTTCCTTCAATGGATTGACTTTTCGGTGTGGTTAAAAATTTGGTGTGGTTAAAACATTCAGATGAATTTCTCATTAATACAACCTTTGAAAATTTTCCAAGTGAAAAATTCTCAAACAAAATGAAGACATCTTATTTTATTTTAAATTAAGTAGTAAATCAATATTATTATTTCCATGCCACCGAATAGCTACTAAAGCTTCGGAAGGAGAATTAGAAAAGATAAAAATCAAGAATAAAATATCAAAGTACTTATTAATGTTGGCTTGAAGACTTTATTATACCTTCTTATCTACTTTTTACTGGTTGATCTGTACAATTTATCATGTGTCATTGTACTTTTCAAAAGGTACTAGATTTAAGTAACTGATCTATACCTCTCTCTATATGTACAATTTCCACAAGGGTGGGGAATGTGTCTGTTTTGCTCATAGGCCTAACATAGTATTTAGTAAATATTTGGTAAATGGATGAATAAATAAATAACAATAATAGCACATCAATATTGGGTATTTTACTGTGTAACATACTATTTTAATAAGCATTTTGTATAATTGACTGTTGATTCTTCAACACTTCTATAGACTTCTAGCTCTCCTATTGATCTCATTTTTAAAGTCAAGGAAACAGAGGCATTGAGAAGTTGAGTAACTTGCCTAGTCACGCAGCTAGTCATTGGCAGTTTTTGAACTCAGGTGGTCTGGCCCTAAGGCCCACACTCAGGCATGACGCTACTTCTCTCTGAATGAAGCACATTGCAATGAGTCTGTGTATAAATGGGTACACATACAGGAAATTATATACAAGAGAGGAGATTTAAGAGGCACAGAACTCAAGTGTTAACATTGCCATCACCAGATACTGGAAATCAGGGGCAATGGGGGATTTAAAGTCTGATGTCCAGGATCAAGATCTTCACAGAAGCAAAACTAAACATTTACAGGAAACATAGAGATTGATAGGTAAAGAACTAAAAGAATGTGACTCCATTCTGCTCTAATTGGATACCAGAGTCCTTAGCTCAGAACAAAAACTTTCAAGACTTTCCATGTTGGTAACAGAAGCAAGATTTAAGGTTTTGTGGTGGCTAAATCAATGAGGACAAAAATTACTGGTGCATGTGGAAGTATGTTCTATATGGCATCATCGGTGGTCTTTTTTGGGGTAGTGCTGTCCTGTGCTGAGTAAAGAACCTTTCTTAAAACTAGCCTGAATCTTATTCAAAAAACAACACAAAGTTCTATTTCCCTTCAGTTGCATTAGGGTATTGATGTTCTGAGATCTGATATGTCCTTATCATTTTTTTTTTCAAATTTTCTTGATGGTATTTATTTATTTATTTTTTCCTAGCAGTCATTCTGGAACCATTTGACTCTAAGAAGATTTAGTTTATGTTTTTGGCTTCAGAGTGCCCTATATGCTGAGAATCTGGGAAGATGCATGATTAAAGCTAATCAGGAGATCAGAGTTTTAAAGAATTCAAGGAAGAAAGAAAAAAAACTCTCTGGCTCTTGCAAGATGGATTTAAGACACTTAAATGGGAAGGATCCAGTTTAGACATGGGAGAATTCCCCGTCCACCCTATACTGAGTGCTGACAAACCTCAGAGAAGCTGGGTGCTTTTCAGGACTGACTCTGAATGACTCTAGATGTGTTGGTTTTAGGGCCCTGCACCTACGTGAAAGCTCATTTACAAGTCAGTCTCCAGTTCTGGTCACCTTTTAACTAGAAGAATACTATCACCCCTAAGGCAATTCTATATAAGTCTGTCAAGCTGGTCCAAGTTTTGGGAAAACTTGTTGTTCTGAGGAATGAGGTTAAAAATTTAGTCTCACTATACAAGAAAAGCTTGTCCCACAGAATATTAAGTTGAAGTGGAGTGAACAAAACGAATGTAGCCTAAAGGCTTAGAAAGATGAAATGTAGTTAAAAATCCCAAATCAAGCAGGGAATCCCAAATCAAAAGAAAATCTAGGGTGAGAGTCCCATCAGTGAAAAAAGCAAGCAAGCATTTGAAATAAGATGCTTCTCTTATGTTCAAACAACACTAGTGTAAACAGAATTGCAGAACAGGTATGATGATGACATTTGAATGCACAAAAGAAATGAGGAGGGATGCAGCACTGTCAGGGCAGGAAAGAGGGGTCGATACGGACTCTACGAACCATCTTGTTAGTTCAAGGGTCCTTTTCCTGTTCAGCAAATTCTTTTGTTCTGTGTCCTTATCAATCCCCCACCTTGCCTAAGTAAGAATGACAGACAAGCCATTCTTAATGACTTCCTAGCTTTTGAAACTATTTTGGTGTCAGAGAAAGAACCACGTTTCAGTTGTTACAAGGATGGAGGTTTCTGTGGGCTCAGTAAATTTTCTACTCTGAGATGACAATTTTTGTTCGTGAGGAGAGAAATAAATTTGTCCATTTATGTGATCTGTGCAATAGTCTGGAAAAATGACACCCTTGTGGCACCTCTTTAGGACAGGGAAACAAATGCCAGTGTGGCTAGGGGGCTCCATAGACAGGCATTCCTTGCGGTGTCAGCAGGAGTGTGCTGGTATCTTCCTCCCCCAGAGATGGAGCACATCCTCTCCTTGGCACACCCACTTGCCATTAGCACAGGGAACCATTGTTCACTGTGTGTTAGAGACCCAGCCACGCCCTGTGCCAGGACAATGCACTGACTCTACAGCTCTAGTCTCTAAGCACTGCTGATTTCCTTTCCTTTTTACTTCCTCCTGTGTGTCAGAGTACATGAAATGAAGTTGTTCTTTTGTTTAAAAAAAGAGATTTTAGAGGGTGATTACTGATGACATACTCACTGTCAGTTTCTCTTCTCTGGGGTTTTCCTAATCTCTGAAATACTGTACAACATATAAGGTTCAAAGCACAGATAAAACAGGTTCTATTTTCACAGCTAATGTACATTTCATTAGGAAACCTCTGAACAATTCCCTCTGAAGATGCTGTTTTTGATTATTTTTAGATCTATTTAACATGCTGGGTTTTGTCACCATAGTATGAAGGTAGACCACTTTAAAGTGACAGCACCAAGCTAAAAATCTTTATAAATTGAGGAAAGAAGGATAATAGGCACTAACAATCTATAGGTCATTTCTTAATACAGAAAATTTTGTATTCATCCACCCATCAGTCAATATTTATTAAGCACCTACTTATTAAAGCTTAAGATATTTTTTAAAAAGACCTTATCCTCAAAGAATTCATAATTTGGTAAAAAGAGAAGGTCATGTAAACAAATGAGTATGATAAATTATAATAGGTGTTACAGCATGATTATGCATAGCATATAATGTAGATACAAATGAAGGAGGAAAGATTTTAGTGGTAGTAAGTAGTATATTGACCAGAAAAGTATTCACAGGCAGGACAGTACATGAGCTAAATCTTAAAAAAATGTACGGGGGGGACTGTTTATGGGTTAGGTTTGTGTGGGTGCATGTGAGCGCATGTAAGTGAGTGTGGGTACATGTGTGAGTGCATGTGCATATGGGAAGGTATGCAGCCCTCCAGGTCTTGAGATCTTGCAGGTTATGGAGGGCCTTGTAAGTCAGACATCCTGTATCAGGGATCAGCTATCAAAGCTAATAATGTGAGGAGACTAGCCTTGGATAGAAGTCTGTTTCTTAAATCAACTACTTCCTTGGCTGTATTTTACCCTTGTTTTCCTTGATAAAGCAATGGATTTCATGCTGAGAATAACAACTCAAATTCAATTCACTGTAGTCTGTTTTGGGACCTGACCATTGAAGGATGTCAGAGAACCCAATGGAAAGCTTTGAAGGCTGACTGTGGATATTCACTAAGAACATCTTCCCAGCCAACCAGCCAGCCAAATGTGGCCACGCACTGGGTGGCCAAGGAGTCCTTACCACTTCAGTTGGTCGGTAGTATTTGAGATCCACAGTCACATGAATTTTTCCGGTCTCTTTACATCTGCCCACTTCATTTTCATTCTTTCCTTCCCACCTGTAAAGGAGATAAACACTTAATCAGCCTCTAATTGCTTGGGAGCATTTGCCATGTTATAGTCCCTCAGGATGGCTCAGCCTTCTCCCTGCAGGAGTATATAAGCTCATTAACTACAGGAACACAGCTGATGTGTCACCATGTTATCAGGGCAACAGTGACTTTCAAAGTCTTTCCAGATCTGTTTCTAAAGGGTAGGGTTTTTTTTTTTTCCTTCTTTGTAAGAAAATCGTGATGGGTTCAGAAGTGCAACTTCAGAAGTGAACAGATTAGCCAGAATAAGGAATTGGGCACAGGGATTTCAAAGATTTTGTACTTCTTTAGACTATTCTTGATAACATCAATTATTATGAATTAATGTCTTCTGTATCCCTTTCATTTATTTTTTAAAATTTGTAGTGATGTTTTAGGGATATTTATTGTAAACTTCAATGCACTCCAGTTTGGAATAAGTTTCATACCCTAAATTAACCATTCATCTCATCTCTGTGTTATAGCAAGTTCCCTTCCTCTATTCAGTCAGCAGTAGGCATCATGAACAAATCTCAGACTATTAAACCTCCAAAAAAATACACAACTGGTTTACTGCTTGCTAAGAGAGGGTATATTAGCATCAGCTATGGTGTGCTTTGGACTTGGGTTTTTCTTCCTTAAACATCCACAGTTGGAAACAGTCCCCCCTCAAGTCTATACCGCACATTGTGCAGGATATGCTCACAAGTTTCAAGGCCAACTTCTTTCTAGAATTCCATTTTATGTTCTCATTTTTAAAGAAATGAAGACACTGGCTTCATGTCAGCCTCTGGAGACAATACTATACAATTAAAATTATTTTTACAAATGAAACTTTTCAGCAAAGAAAGAAAAGAAATTACAAAGTAATGTCTGACTTCCATGCTTATCACCAGACCTAGTTTGCTTTATCAGTTGGAGAGGAATCCTATGCCAACAGGACAATTCTGTGTGCTCCCTGGATCAGAGGCACAGTGGAGATCAAAGGAAAGAGTAGAACATTAAATTAATTGCTTGACTATGTCATTCACACGTGTCATTGAAGACAAATAGTAAATATTGATTGTGGCTGTATTTTGGACATAGCTGGGTAGTAGAGACATAAATTGCCCTTATAAGCTTAATTTCTGAACAATCACTGGAATGTTCTATTCTCAACTTACTTTTTTATAGCAGAGGGATAACATGTCATTGTTGGGAAAATTCAGTTTCTAAGCACATTGAATTTGCCAGTGGACTCAAGGCAAATATGAAAAACATCCCATAACACATAGGGATTCATAGTATATGTTGAATAATAAAACTGAACAACTGGCATTATATTAATTAGTTGCCTCAAAAAGAGGTGTTTGGTAACTTACTTTTTTGGTTTAATTTCTTACTATTGATTAAACTAATTTGGCAGGGTCAGAGCTAAGTTTTTGGAAAATTCACCTGGATATGGTATGCGGATGCTTTAGAGCATGCAGACTGAAAATAGTGTAAAATGAGAAAACCCAAAGTGGTTATAAACCCTATCTGTCTCTAATAGAAAAGACCACATGTTGGCAAATATCTGCAGTAAGGGAGAATAGATAAATCATTACTTTAAATATCTGCAGTAAGGGAGAATGATAAATCATTACTTTAAAAATTACCTAGCTAATTTTAAAGTTAATTGTTGAAGTGGAGCCTTTTCTTTGGTAAGGCTTTCAGTGGGTGAAAGGATATTTGTATCTCATAAGCATGTTTTTATTCTTGTTCATGTTTAATACTAACAAAGAGAAACCAGTCCAGCATCTGTCTTCCTGATGGTATCTCCCAGTAAGCTGAAAGGGTTAAAAAATCACTGCTCACAGTTTTACTCTTTTCTCCTATGGTAGCTGGGTATGTAATCTATAATGGGTCAGGCTGACTTATGTGCACACATACATATCCGTAATTCTGTCCTTCTTACTGATAAATCTTCTCAGATGTCACCAACTTGAAAATTGGTGATTCAAATGTACTTTTAGTTGATTTCTTTGAAACCACACATGAACACACATATATTTAAGTTGATAAAGGCCTGGAAAAGACCTGGAGAGCTTGACTGGGGAGAGAACATGTCGGACAGGAAAGGAATGAGGAAAAGCCAGCTGTGTCTTTAGAGCAGGGGCTGACAAACTGTTTCTGTAAAGAACCAGAAAGTAAATATTTTAGGCTTTACAGATCACATATAGTCCCTGTTACATAGTCTTCCTTTCCCCCTCCCCATTCTGTTCTCTTCCTCCTCCTCTTCATCATCATCATCATAATCATCATCATTTTTTTTTTAATTACCCTTTAAAACTATAAAAACATCCTTACAGGACAGTAGAAAACAGGTGGGGTTTGGCCTGTAGGCCATAGGTTCCTTACTCCTGCTTTAGGGGATGAGTTAATGCTATATCCTCATTCTTAACTTAAAACATTTAATTCCTTTTCATACCAAAAAGTTGCATTGCTGGACCAGCTTAAATTTTGCGGTTTACTGCTTCTTTTTGGCTGCTCTGCAGCCATATGCTAACATGTGGGATTTATGACAGTAGTTGAAATGGGAAACGACTGATGGAAGGAAACTGCAGGTTAGATTTGAGTTTGATGCTACTTGGGCACCTGTGTGTATCAGCTCTGGGCCCACTTCTTGGCCTCTGTCTGAATACTGTCCACAGGGCTGCCATCTTGCAAATGCTGTCTACAGTCCAAATCGTCTCTGTGGTCACTGCATTGCCCCCACTACTAATACAGTTGCATCGAATAATAGAGTATAACCAGGAAAGGGCTCAAAGCAGAACTGAGTTGGCAAAACCGCTTTGTAATTTGCACTAGGTCTACATGAAGGCAGTAAGCAAAAGTTTCGGCCAAGGGCCAAAAAACATTCAATTACAACAATACACAAAACACTTGTATTAACAAGTAAAAGGTAACAGCTAACTTGTCCTAACAAGCAATGTTATGACTCAAAGCAGAGCTGGGATGTTAATGAAATGAAGGTAGCTTGACAGGGAATAGAGGATTCAGCTAATTAAAAGGAATTGCTACCCACCAATTTAGATCAACAGCTCACTGAGAAGAGCCTCTGTATAATTCAATTTTTAAAATATATTGTTGGCTCCTAATAAGCATTAAGTGGCAACAGAAAACATTCAAGAACAACAGAATCAAGCACAATAAGGAAAGATGAGGTGTTATTAAAATCTACTCAACTAGGAATTCCTTTAAGGAAAAACAAAAGCAAAGTCAACTGTATTAAGTCAAGCTTAGGAGACTATGTTAAAGTAAGGGAGGGCACGATGCACCCCTTATAAAAACCTGAATATCATTGGGGCGCCTGGATGGCGCAGTCGGTTAGGCGTCCGACTTCAGCCAGGTCACGATCTCGCGGTCCGTGAGTTCGAGCCCCGCGTCAGGCTCTGGGCTGATGGCTCAGAGCCTGGAGCCTGTTTCCAATTCTGTGTCTCCCTCTCTCTCTGCCCCTCCCCCGTTCATGCTCTCTCTCTGTCCCAAAAATGAATAAACGTTGAAAAAAAATTAAAAAAAAAAAACAAAACAAAACAAAACAAAAAAAAAAAAACCTGAATATCACAAAAGTTCTCAAGGATTATTTAAAAAAATACTATTTTATTAAGGATGTATATAAGGAAACAGGAGGTTGCCAAAAGCTACAATTTAGAAAATGACACAAAGTAGTCCTGGGAGAATTATTAGGTTCTGAATGAAGGTGGTGGTTTGTACAGTTTTGCTCCTGTCTGATGCCCCTTTCAAAAAGGAACATACTCAGAAAGGCTAAAAGAGGAAGAAAGAGAACAGAAACCAAATTCTGGAAGCTGGAAGGCCAGATGGATGAGTGTTAAAGGACTTAGCAGAAGCCCTAGAAAACAGACTCCTAAGCCAGCAGTGGGGAAGCTGAAAATGAACCCAATTTACACTTGCAGGAGCCCTCAGATGTCAGGAAGTGAGGGCGGATTACAACTTTCCTTGAGAAGCAGTGTGATGCCCAGTCCCCTCCCAGATCCCACATTGCTTGGCAACTGCCTCACCCTCCCTGGAGAACAAGGTCCCAGATCTGAAGGTCACTGGGCTTGGGAAGGGGTAGGGCCGCGATGCTGAAAACAAGGAAAAATCTAGTGAGGTATGTGCACAGAATGCTGAGACTCCCCAACCATCCCCAGGGTGCTGGCAGTCAGGCATGTCTCCTTTCAGGCAGGAGACGAGGAATCTTCTCTGGGTATCAGGGATTCTCCAAACTAAATGGTCCTGTTAGGTCCCCCTGTAAGTGACATAGTCAACAAGCTCTAACTATGTTCTCAAACTCCCAATTAGCTTTTTAGCCCCCACTTTTAAACATGAGCAGAAAACCAAGGACTACCAGACAGACATGTGGGGAAAACCACATATAGGAAAGAGAAATCATAACAAACAAATTGAAAACCAGCAAGCTGGAGAAAATAGGACAAATAGAAAAGGTAATCAAAAAACAAAACAAAAACAGACATTCTACCATTAATATCTTCAGAGATATGAAAAGATACCAAAGAAACAAAAATAAGACAGTATATAATAAAGGACAATTTGGAAAAAAAAATCTTAGAAATTGAAAAAAAATTGAAAAAATTAAAAGTTCAAGAGGAGATTTTGGAGATAAACTGAGGAAATCTCCCAGAAAGGAGAGCAAAAAGATGGAGATATGAAAAACCAGAAGAAAGATAAGAAAATCAGAATATGGCCTCAAGAGGTCAGTATAATAGAATTTCCAGAAAAAGTACAGAAAAAAAGGAAGCAGAGAAGAGCAGATAATTAAGTTAAATCAAGACAATTGGTCAGAGAAGAACATGCATTTCCAGTCTGAAAGGGCCCAACAGAGTGCTCTGAATAATGGATGGAACCCATATCACACGAAATTTCAGAACATTAGGACAAAGAAAAAGACTGACAGACTTCCAGAGAGAATACACAGGGACTAGGAGGCAAAATGGCTCTCAGTCTCTCATAGTAACACTGCGAATTAAAAGGCAATGGAGCAATACCTTCAAAATTCTAAGGGCAAAGTATTTCCAACCAAGCAATCTACATCAGCTACCTTCTTAATTCTGAGGGCAGAATAAAGGTATTTTCAGATGTACTGGGTCAAAAATATTTGCTTTCCATGCACTATTCTTAGAAATAAGATTTTGCTTCATCAAACCAAGGAGTTTTTATTTATTTTTAAAAATTTATTTATTTATTTATTTATTTATTTATTTATTTATTTATTTATTTATTTAAATTTTATTTAAACCCAAACTAGTTAACATATAGTGTAATGGTTTCAGGAGTAGAATTTAGTGATTTATCACTTACATATAACACCCAGTGCTCACCCCAACAAGTGCCCTCCTTAATACCCATCACCCATTTCCCATCTCCCCACCCAACACTCCTCTAGCAACCCTCAGTTTGTTCTCTGTATTTAAGAATTTCTTAATGGTTTGCCTCCCTCTCTGTTATCTCATTTTTTCTTCCCTTCCCTTATGTTCATCTGTTTTGTTTCTTAAATTCCATATGAATTAAATCTTATGATATTTATCTTTCTCTGACTTATTTTGCTTAGCATAATACACTCTAGTTCCATCTATGTTGTTGCAAATGGCAAGGTTTCATTCTTTTTGATTGCTGAGTAATGTTCCACTGTATGTGTGTTTGTGTGTGTGTGTGTGTGTGTGTGTGTGTATGTGTGTGTATATATATATATATACACATACATACACACACACACACACACCACATCTTTGTTATCCACTTATCAGTTGATGGACATTTGGGCTCTTTCCATAATTTGACTGTTGTTGGCAGTGCTGCTATAAACATTGGGGTGCATGTGCCCCTTTGAATCAGCATTTTTGTATCCTTTGGATACAATTGCTGGGTTGTAGGCTAGGTTTCCTCAATTTTTTGAGGAACCTCTACACTGTTTTCCAGAGTGGCTGCACCAGGTTGCATTCCCACCAGCAGTGCAAAAGTGTTCCCCTTGCTCCACATCCTTGCCAACACTGTTGTTTCTTGAGTTGTTAATTTTAGCCATTCTGACAGGTGGTATCTCACTGTGGTTTTGATTTGTATTTCCCTGATGATGAGTGATGTTGAGCATCTTTTCATGTATCTGTTAGCCATGTGGATGTCTTCTTTTAAAAATTGTCTTTTCATGTCTTTTGTCCATTTCTTCACTGGATTATTTGTTTTTTGGGTGTTGAGTTTGATAAGTTCTTTACAGATTTTGTATACTAACCCTTTATAACT
Organism: Leopardus geoffroyi; assembly: GCF_018350155.1. Lineage (NCBI taxonomy): Eukaryota > Metazoa > Chordata > Mammalia > Carnivora > Felidae > Leopardus > Leopardus geoffroyi. Next base: position 26,909,793 of record NC_059332.1, on the reverse strand, counting down.
GATATGTCATTTGCAAATATCTTCTCCCATTCTATCAGTTGCCTTTTAGTTTTGTTGATTGTTTCCTTCACTGTAAAGAAGCTTTTTATCTTGATGAGGAAGGAGGTTTTAAAAAGATGCCAGGAAACAGAGGACCCAACTTAAGAGAGTGGCTAAGAGAACCCTTCAGATGAGCATGAAGGCAGATCACACAATGCCAACCCTCCACCAGTCTAGATGGAATCAGGTCAGAAGGTTCTATAGGCCCTGCTACAGGAAGACATGACTGATAGAATAACCCACAGACCTGAACACATTCAAAGGTGATTTAGACAGCTGGGGCAAAGTCTGGGGTAGTTAGTGATAAATATATAGAAAACAAAGCAAATGAAGACAAATGAAAATTATTAGCTCTGTGTTAAACAAATGACAATTGTACAGAAAAAAAGTAATTGTTGTTTACTGGAATGAAAACCATTGATCAGTCATGATAATTTAACACTGAATATTAAGCTATCCTCAAATTAAAATACAGCAATAGAATATTCAGAGAATGGAGAAATCGGGAGGAACAGAAAACAAAACCCTCATTTTGAATAAGAGGACGCCAATAGATAATGCCTAGAAGGGGATAAAAATCAAGAATCAGCAATAAAAACATGTTACTTAGAAACATGGAGGTAAATGCCAAAGTAATCAGCTAGAAGAGTATAATAGAGTGCAAAAGGATTTCCAGAAAGAGAACAGAAAAACAGAGAAGAGTAAATACTCTCTTGAGGTAAATCAAGACAATTTAACAGAGCAGAGTAACATACTTTTCCAGACATAAAGTGCCAAAAGAATGGCCCACACAGTGGGTAGGAATAGCTGTGAAAATGGGGAAGAAGGGGTGGAGGGTGGGAGATTGCTGGAGTTGGTGACAATTCCTGTTGAATGATTAGAATTTAAATTATGTGCTGGTGTTAACTGGAAAAAAAAAAAAATCCCAACAATGAAGGAAAAATCATTACAAACATGAGTTCGCAGAGGACTCTGACCAAGGCTGTTGCCAGCAACTCCCTCTACATGGCCTACAGAATTCTATCCCCAGGGCTCCTGCCCTGCCTGCTTCCCCTAAAGACGCAATGCTTCCTCCATATCTCCCTCTCTCACCCTGCCTTCTGGACATCTGGACGAACTGATGTTGTAGAGCCATTGACACCCCAGCTCCAATCTCATCCATGGAGGAAAACACTACAAGGCAGATAGAGCAAGTCTGCAAAAACTGAGGAAGAGCCACCTGGGAAGAAGCAGGCACACTGTAGAGGGTTGGATCTCAGAAAGTGAGGGACCAGTGTGTTTGGCAAGGGAGGGAGAGTGCATCAACAATGCCAGATGCTGCATCGATGTCAAAAATTGAAGAACTGAAGCTGGTCCATAGGATTTAGTAGCATGCAGGTCCCTGGGGATGGCAGAAAGAACTGCTTTGATGGGGTGATGGGGCAGAAGGTGGACTGAGGTGTGGCAGAGGGACGGGAGGTAAGGACAGGGAGATGGTGAGGAAGCAATTCATTGGTACGTTTTGACACAGCAGGGAAAAGAGAGGAAGGGCAGTGTCTGAAGGGAATGAGTGTTTGCAGAGGTCCATTTTTTAAAGATGTAAGGATCTGAAAATGTCAAGATACTGATGGGAAGGAGCAATGTAGGACAGCTGAAGGCAGAGAAGGGAGAGATAACGGATAGTTTCTTGAGGAGACAAGAAGGCTGAAGCCCAAGGCCAGGAGAGACTGTTACCAGAAAGGAGTAAAGGGCAACCAGTCAGTGGAACAGGAGAGGAGGACAGAGTGTAATTTTTATGTTCAGGGGACCATGGTTTTAATCACAAAGTCTACTCTAATTTATGTATATATGAGAACTTAGCTGTGCACAGAAAGACAATATTGCTATTGAAATGGGGACTCCTGTCTCCATTCATGCTCAATTTTACCCCATTTTATTTATGTTAATAAGGATAATTGTTATTAAATAATGGGGTTCCAGCTATTGCATGCCGTTAATGAATAATCAACTACAACAAAAAGTGTAAAATTTAAATCCATTAAACAGCTGTTCATGTCACTTGTTAGAGTAAGAACTACCTTTACTTTGTGCTTTCCATATTGTGGGCCTCTTGTGAATGCCAACTAATGAATCCCCCCCACATCAAGAATCAGGCAGGTAGTACAATCTGCAGTTTACATGTGGAGGGAGAGTTTAGGAGGTTGAACAATTTTGGGAAGGTCATTGGATGACACCTTTATCTCACACAGTTGGAAAAAGCCGAATAGGTGTGGTGCCCTCTTAAAAAGTCACTGTCATTTTCATGGGAGGCCCCTCCCAAACGTTACAATCAATAAGAGTTATTGATTGGTAAATGTTTCCTTGCTTTCTTCTTTTTATCAGTATTGCTGAGAGACTTAAATTGTACTTTCAAAGTGTCTTTTCCTTATGCTTTATCTTTAGGAAATCTTTAGGAAATTTAGAATGATTAACTCAATGAAAAAAACTTTGTGTGGTCATGTCTAATGAGGGTAGATCAAGAGATCGAATAGGAAAAAGACCAGAAATTGTTCTTCTCAGCTGTAAAATGGCAGTGAAGGGAAGTTCAAATGCACAGCTAGTTTTTACACAAGCCTTGGTGTTTCTATGCTATCTTTGCATGGATTGCTAACCATGCTCTATCCACCTGCTTTATTTTAATTTATTTTAACTCACCTGGGGCATCCTATACACTTCCAAAGATTGTAGGTGGAGTTTCTTCTGTTTTACAGGACTAAGCAAAATGAATGGAGGTCTTACTAAGGGGTGGTAGTGGGAAGGTACAATTTAAGGACTAGTGCTTGAGCTCTGTATGAGTCTCAGCCATAGCTCAAGGCCTCTGTCCTCTGTACCTCCTCTATTTGCCCAATCTTATCTATCCATCTCTCCTCCTCCCACCTCCCACAAATCTTCACTGAATACCTATTAAGTGCCTACTAAAAGTATTTACTAAAGTAAGCCAGGTGCTGAAGACACAGGTATGAGAAAACTAGATGGCCTTTGTCCTTAGGGGGCTTAAAGTCTAGTGGCCCCTACAATGTAGTGTATGAATGATGGTAGAAGGTACACAGAGTGATACCAGAAGACTGTGAGGGCACCTAGCAAGACTTGGTTGAGCATAGGATGTTGGGCTATGGAGGATGTCTAAGCTAAGACCTAGAGAATGAGTGGGAAGTGCAGAGAAGCAGAGGGAATAGTAGGTGTGAGTATCTCTCAATATGCCCCAATGTGGTCTGGCTGGTCCAACCCAGTTTATCAGCTTGCCTATCGCCCACATAAAATTTACTAACTCTTGCCTCCATGCCTTTTCTCATGCCATTCCACCCACTTGGAATGCTTTCCTTCTTCTTAACTACCATCCATACCTCCCTCTTTGGCTAAGAGCCCGTTTAGATGTACCTTTCTGCAGACATTGCTCCAATGGTGATCATGGTGATATCACTTCAGTACTGATAGAATGAATTTGCACAATACCAACATCTATTTGTGTATATTTGTAAATAATGTATTGTCAGCCAATTAGTCTACACTACTCAAAGGAAAGGAAATGTCTTCTGATTCTCTTAGATGAGTTTTGCTTGGAGAGAAAAAGTGAGGGGAAAAATAGCACATTTATGGTGCATTTACTACATCTTAAGAACTATGCTGGCTGCTTAATTAGGTAACTTATAGAAGAAGCATTTATTCTGAGGATTAATGGACCCTTAAAGAACTTAAACTGACCTGCGACCCTGTGAATTACATCAACTATACATGAAATAGAATGAGGGTTGCCTCAGCCTCCAAGACACAGCATGAAATCAGGGCTCAAATTAGATCTTATACAGGTTAATAATTAAAAAACCTGCTGTTTCAGTAAAGGTTCACACATCACTTTAGCATGTTATATTTTGTGGGTTTTTTACATGTTAAAAATTCAACTATCTTAGAAGTTTACAAAGGCAAATAATAGAGTTCAGATTGCTAAAGAGGGGAGGGGAGAAAGACAAAGAAGAGAGGAAGGAGGGAAGGAGGAAGGGAGGCAGGGGAAAGAGTCTTTTTCAATAAGTTGAAGCTTATATGACAAATCCAAATCTATTTATTGTGACTAAATATTATGTAGATATTTTTCAAGGCCTGGGTCTATTTAGAGTATCGCCAGAAAGTTCCCATAGTACCTACATTCGGGAATAGGCTTTCTGTGCAGGCTTCTCACAGTGATTGAGTTATTCTAGCAACAGTGGCAGATTCAAAGTGATGATGACGAAAGGTGAGTTATATTTCTAACATTCAATCTCACAGATTTCGTTCAACTTGGTTAGATAGTATGGACACCAAAGAAAGATGTAACAAGCTGGAGTTAAAGCTTTCAGGTGGGAGTTAAAGCAAGTAGGGGCTCAGAGGCAGCTGGTCAAAAACAAATGCAGCCATGCTCTGTTAGGGAAAGGGACACTTAGTGGACCTACATTTAAAGTTATGAAATCTCCCTAGGAGAAAAAAATGCAAAGACACAGTGATTTTCTTTCTTCTGACTTTCCCCCCAAATAGAACACTTGGAAGTAGGTCTTGGGAAAATTCTCTTCAACAAAACAACTCATTGGAGGGATCTGTTTTCCCATGATGCAATCTAACACAGTCATAGGCACAGCCAATTCTTGAGGAATACTTTCTAGCAGATACACCAGCCACAGGGGTACAAGATTTACACCCTAACCTCTATCCACTGGCCTTCCTCTTTTTACAGTCTTACTTACCCTCATCCTCAAGGCCCAGGGGCCAGAAATCCTACCCACCAGGGAATAATTCCCAGTTAGGAGAAGAATATGCATGAACATAAAATGACTTATCTCAGCCAAGAGGATTTTAGAAATGAGTTTCTTTCTAAATGAATAATTTCTTTTTAAATAAATAATAATTTCTGGCCCCTGCTATTTTTACCCAAAATGTAGACAGAGTGCCACAAACTATGATAAATATTTCCATTGGCTGAAACATCTTTTTCCCCCCAGCATGGATGGTGGAGCTCACAAGGCTGTAGGCTATTCTTACAACTCTCTTCTCAAAATTTAACAAGATTAGCGACAAAAAATTAGTCAAGACAAGTATTTACCTATTTGGGTTTATGCTATTATCACTTTAATTGTAGGAGAAAACTACTTCCTTTTCACATTACTTAGTAATAACTTGATGGGAAAGTGTAAAGCAAAACATAACACTAAAAACAACCCCAACAACGCACCCTCCTCCAAATAAACAAACACCCTGTAATGTTCTTGGAAGAAAACATTTGTTGTCATAAGGGTGCCTTCTTAGTACAAATGACCAAATGGGAATTTAATTGCCCAACATTACCTTAAATTTTATCAGGATTGTATGTGGTACTGATCTATTTCCCCGAGAATCTTCTACTCACCCAAACCGAAATGAACATGCTATTTTTCTAATAAATTCTAATAAATTCTAATAAATTTTCTAATAAATTCTAATTTCTAATAAAGCAAAAAATCACTCAAATGATATCAAAGATTTAAGAAAAAATATTGGTGCCAATTCTAAACATATAGATGGCAACATCTTTCAAGGTTTTTTCAGTGAAAATTACAACAGATAATTTCAAAAACGATAATAGAGTTAGAAAGTGATAACTGGCCTTCAAACAGCTGAAGTGAGAATATTGCAGATAGTGATTGGTGTGTCTGATACGAAAATCATGTAATAATGAGGTTAAAGAAAAAGTTCAGTTTAGAGAAAATATCCATAATTTTCCTTTAAGCATGTAAATTACAGCAGGTAAAACTGTGAGAGGGCATAAAGTTTTCTATCTTAATTGATGGCACACTAATCAATCTCTCCCTTCCCTTCTATATCCAATTGTTCACCAAATCCTATCAATTCCAAGTCTCTTGGATCAGTCCATCCTCTCCATCTCCACCTCCAGGCACTTGTGTAAACTAAGGTCCTTATCATCCTTCCTTAGCAGCTCTCTAGGGTAGGAAGCATAGTGGCTTCTCTATAGCTGTCACCACCATGAGAGAGTGAACCACGATGAATCCAACTAGGGGAAGTTAGGGTGACAATGAACATTCCTGAAAGGCTTTTCTGGACAAACTGGCTTTTGGCTATCCATCTGGGCTCAAGTAAGAAGGTATCACAGAGCATCTACTACAGACCAGTTGTTGTGAGCACTGAGGACACTGGTGACTGACACAGATGCCAGGCCTGGCTCATTCGCTTACAATTGTGGATCTGAAAGGACAGGAGATGCTCAAGGAACTATGTGTGGTGCTACAGGTTAGGGGGGATTTGCTTCTAGTGACAGAGCTTATGAACAAAACTGCATATAGTAAAGATTATCCTTGAAAGATCTTTCAAATCTGTTTTTTTTCCCATCAGAACATGGGCTCTTGAATGCTTAAAAACCAAGGTTTGACTTCTTTTGCTCTCTTGGTATTCTGTTTGGGGCCTCCCTTTCACAGAGGCATGTGGGCCTAGATCTTGTTTTGCAAGTTGTTTCCTTATGATGTGATCCCACTGTTAGCATACAACCATCACATTACAAAGATTGTTTTGAAGGATATAAACAAGTAGGATGAAAAGTGCAATATAAAAAGCTCTTTGAGTCAAAAAGTACTCAGTTTAGATCTTGGCTCTACCACTCACTAGCTGGGTAACCTTCAGAGGATACTTGACTTCACTGTGCCTCAGTATCCTTCTCAGTGAAACAGTGCCCCAGACCTGGAATTAAACTGAATAAGTGGGCAGCTCATAGCACACTTTGGGGCTCATATTAAATGACCATTAAGTGCTATATGAACATGTTATTTTTGTCTGCTTAGCAGTACTTTCTGCTTTTCTTCTAGAAATAACATCCTGCTGTTGGAGAAGGACCTTGATCCTCTCCTACTCAGACCATGGACTTCTATGGCCTGCCAAGCACAGAATTCTCTCTCCCTAACAAGACAGGGCCTAGGCATTGGTCCCATACTCCGTCTTCAGTGAATGGTCTAGAGGTTATCATAGGGCTCAGTGGGGCCAGCCAGAATCCTTCCTCAGTCTTCTTTCTTGATAACTATCAAAAAGATTCTATTCTTCATTTACTGTGTTAGTCTGCATCCCCAGAAATGCTATCAATGATGTCCTCTGCCATAGGAACATGCTGAGGGAATGAAGGCAGCATTCCAAGAAGCAGAGAGAGCCCTGACAGATCTCCAGGCCCTGGATCCGAGTGTCCCCAAGGCTACTTTGAGTTCAGTTTCACTTCCTTAAAAACAGAAAAAAAATTATGACTACTAAAAATGCTTATTCATTCATCTCTCCTTCCTAAATACTTTCATTATGCTTAAGGCTTTGTTTTATTAGCATGGATATTTCACACATTAAAAAAATAAGAACTTATATATATCATCCTTCATAACTCAACAGAATACCCCTAAAAATAAAATGTCTTGCTTGATTCCTCGAGGAAACACAAAGTGCACATATTTTTACAGACTAAGATATTGCTTCCATGTAGAGTCAGAGGCTATTAATTTCTTCTAAAGTATACATTTTAATAAAGCCTTTTGAAGGATTGTTTAAAAGCAACATGAATTCCATATCAAAAAGGTGCAAAAAACCCTCAATCTTAACCTAAGTAATCAATAATGCATTTTTAAGTCCATAAAAGAATATGGACAATTTTCTTGAAACATGAAATATCTTCTGTAAAATATGAAATTGAGGGCATAACGATTATCTAGATGACTAAATTACACTGCAAAGATTAATTTTTGCACTTTTAATTTTTGTTCAAATTTTCAACTTGCAGCATTGTATTTAAAATAAAAAAAGACCAGATATTTGCTTTCACATACTGTAATTTCTCTAACTAATGTTAGTTTCCTACAAAATGTTTTTATGGTAAACAAATTTATAAGTCAGCTAGCTAGCTAAGGACGAAAATGTAAGTGAATGAAAAATGATTTATACAAAGTAAATCTAATTAAAATTTTTGCTCTACATACTACAATTCAGAAACATAATTGCCTTAAGATGTATACAAACAAAGACATTGGTCATGGGCTTATGGACTTTCATGCAGTCTTGGGATTTAAGCAATGTCAAATGTTTTAAAATGTAAAATGTGATAGGAAAGCACATTACATGTTTCCAAAAAGATAAGCTCTTAGACATTCTCCAATTTTCAGGTTATTTTTGACAGATTATCATAATTTTTAAAATAACAAAAATTATAATAATCTGTCAAAAATAAGCAAACTACTTTATGCAGTAATAATTAGTTCATTTGTAAGAACTTGATTCATCAAGGACTGGTGGGATTGGGTACCTAATGATTAATAAATAAACCATCCTCCCTTAGGCTCTGAGGTGACTTGTATTAAAAAAGCATAGTATCTCATCTCATATTAGAGATTGGTTTAGTCATGGTAGGACCAGAAGCAATTTCCAGAAACTTTGGCTTCATTCTTTGGAGATTCCAGTCATCTTTTGGTCTACCTCTTTCAAGCCATATAAAAGAAAAGAGGTATGTATGACCCTTGCTTTTTAGATTTCTTCATCTCATCTTTGTGCATTCCTGAATTTATTAATAGCAGAAATGGAAAGTCCAGAGAACTCTTTTACCTGAATTTATCAGATGATAAATTCAATCCAATTACAATTAAACTGGCATTTAAGTAATCTTATGAATACTGGAGATGTAAGGGATAGAATGGAAAAGGAAGAAAAGGAACAAACTAGTTATAGGTGCCCACTGAACTGTTTCTCATGGATGCCTGGAATTTTTTTCTTTAAGTTTTTTCATTTATAAGCAAGTACTCCCTCCCCCCTCCAAAAACCCCTAAAATCAAATCTCCCAGCTTCCATAAGTTATTTTTCCATTGTAGACTCATTAAAATGTTGATTTATTTACAAAATGTCTGACACTGTACTGTCCAGAATGAACGGTACAGAAAAAAAGGGAACTAGAATTGCATTCTGCCCTGAAAGAGCCCACTGTCTAGTCTATCAGAGAAGGTAAAGTCACAGATGACTGAAAACAAAGTAGAAAGTGATAAGGGTTTGGGTTTGGTGATTGTCAAGGTGCATCTCAAACTTGAGACTCCATAATTTTCTCAGGCTTTGCTACTCAAAGTGTGGTCCATGGATCAGCAGCACTGGCATCACTTGGTATCTCAATTAGAAATTCAGAATCTCAGGCCCTGCCCCGACCTACTGATTCCAAATCTGCATTTGAAAAGATCCCCAAGTGATCCACAGAACATTATAGTTTGAGAACCACTGCTCTACAGGAGACAGATTCAGCAAAAAGGTGTCCTAATTCTAATAAATAGACAATTACTTCTCAGAAGGGGTCAGGTGTCAGAGATGAAGAGATGTCTCATTACACCCATAATTTCTATCCAACTACAACCGGCAAGTTTGTTCTTCCTGCAATCGCCTTTCTCTGCCAAGTGTCTATGTTCATTTCTGTCTGGTCACACAAACATGAAACATTTCTTCTCCCCACACATATAGTCACTTTTCCAATCATACTGTTTCCACATTTTATGTTTTCCTTGTTTTCACTGCTGACCAATGTTTTCAATCAATTACACACTTTATTAATAGCAAATACTTAATATAGAGCTTCAGAAGCATAGGGCACTGTTTCAGATGCTTCAAATATATTTAACCCATTTAATCTTCACCCCATCCCTGTGAGATGGGTACTCTTATTATCCCCATTTTTACAGTTGGGAAAATAGAGACACAGATAAAGGACTCCCATTGGAAGTTGTAGGGCTGGAATTCAAACTCAGGGAATGTGGCACTGGTACTGTGCTTTTACAATACAATATTATGCCACACTGTGTACAGATAAGGATGAATGTCTTAGGACTGAAATCGAGCAATTCTGAAAAAGATGAAAACAGCATCCCCAGGAGAAAGAGGTATATACACTCCTGAAAGTCTAGAAAAGCATGTCTCCTCAAACTGTAATAGCACTATGAGTTACTGAGGTATAATACTATCCTTGGCCTTCTAAGCTCTGTTCAGATATCAGTGTGTTTTCTTTGCTCCTTTCTGCCTGGTTTCTGACTGTGTGGATACTGTTCCCAAGAAGGACTTGCTGGCCCATCAGAGCTCACAGCTGCAGTGGGGACTCTGAAGCCCAAGGAACAGCCTTGGCTGTAGCACATGAAATTGCCTGTGGCTTCCCTGCTCTTCTTCCAGCTGAGATTGGTATGCTGATGCATGGGGCCCAAAGAAGATCCAGAGGAAGGAAATTGAAAAAAAAACAAACAATAGAACATAACTTGCAGACAGCATTCACGAAGCCATCATGATTTTATTATCTAGCCCTGAGAAGGAATTTTATATTTTCAGACAAACTATGAAGAATATGCAATGTAAGCATTCTGTTCCCACAACTCTAGTGATAGGACACAGCAAGACCTGAAGGGTACTGGCACACAGGTGGTAACTGCTGCCACTCAGAAGACTCTTATTAAAGGGACAAAGCCAGATCTTTAGTTCATCTAGAATGCTCAGCACTTCACATCAATCTCTTTTTTCTAAGAATTTGCAAAAAGTTTTTTGCTTTACCAAAATTTTATATACCACTCAAAGGAAAATTTTAATATACCACTAAAAACTTGATTTGTGGTGTAGTCTGCCTTCTGAAACAAAATGAAGGCCATTGCCTGAAATTTGAGACAGATTTTAGTGAAAATGACTCAACTGCTTTGCCAGGCCTTTTCTGAGGGAGAACTTGCCAATGGCCAGCACTACTTTGGAAGAGAGGGAGGGAGTAAGACATGCTAGATATCTGTTGTCCAGGTTTGAATGACAGAGGAATGTTTCCCAGTGGGTGAGCCACAGAACTCTTGTTTTTATAAGATTTTAATATAAACTTAAAAATTAAGCTTGGAAAATGCTGGGTTAAACAAAGTTAAACAGTTGCTTTACTGGCAATTCTCCAAGAGCGGTTATAATATTCTGTATGTTCTAAATGAAGGAGACATGGAATGCTTTCATACACATCTCTTGGAATAGCATTCTACTTTGTGAGAGACTGCGCTAGGTCAGAAAACAGGCATTTAGCTCATTGGGAGCATAGGTCAGAAGAATGGCCTGGTGACTGAAAACAGAACATTAGCCCCAAGATGGGAGAATGGCCAAGTCTCATCCACTTCTCAAAGAGAATCTGATTCATTTGTAATACTACCCCTAATTAAAAAAAAAAAAAAATGTGTGTAAGGTGACTTCTTACTATAAAAGGACACAAGTTCCTCACAGAAAATTTAAATACAGAGCAATATATACAGCAGAATACTAAAGCTGCCCATAATTTCACAATGTAGAAACTGCCATTGTGTTTTCTTCTAATGTTTTGTAGGCACAGTTTTAGGGAGTTTAGATCATACAACAGATCTAAACTTGTATACTTTTTTTTTTAACTTAACATTGTCATAATTATACTTTAAAGTCCTAAGCATTATTTAAAAAAATTTTTTTTAATGTTTATTTATTTTTGAGAGAGAGAGAGACAGAGCATGAGTAGGTAAGGGGCAGAGAGAGAGGGAGACACAGAATCCAAAGCAGGCTCCAGGCTCTGAGCTGTCAGCACAGAGCCCGACACGGGGCTTGAACTCATGAACCGTGAGATCATGACCTGGGCCAAAGTCAGACACTCAACCAACTGAGCCACCCAGGTGCCCTGTTCTTAAGCATTATTTTTAATAGTTTGATAACAATTGATTACAGTCACTTAAACATTCCTTGATGATGGCCTGTTGAAGTTCCTTGTTTATTTTCCCTTTTATATTAAAAAAACTTTACTGAGGTATAATTTACAAACAATAAAATGTCTAACAAGTAGACAGTTTGATGAGTTTTGAAAAATGCATACATTCATGCAACCACTATAGTCAAGATATGAGACATTTATACCACTTCCCTGTACTTTTCTCCAGTCAATACCCCAAACTCAGCCCATCATGCTTAGGCAACTAACTACTGATTGGCTTTCTATCAGTCCAAATTATTCTTTCCTAGAATATCCTATAAATAGAATTCTACAGCATGTACTCTTTTGTGGGTGACTTCTTTCACTAAGCAATTATGCTTAGATATTTAAGATTTTTAAAATCATTAGTTTTTAAGACTTATCCTAGTCCACTCATTTTTGGAACTCCACAGTATTCCACTGTACAGACACATAACCTTTGTTTATTCATTCACTGGTTGACTGAATGTTGGGGGAGGCAGTGCTTTAATTAGGAATAAAGCTGTTACAGATATTCATCTATAAGTGTCTATGTGGATGTAGATTTTAATTTTTCTTTGTTAAGTGTCTAGGAAAATTGCTGGTCAAATGATAAATATAGATTTGATTTTATAAGAAAGCCAAACTATTTTTCAAGGTGGTTTTACTATTTATACTTTCATCAGTAATGTATGACAGCTCTAGCTGCTACAACATTCTCATCAATACTTGGCACTATGGCATTGTAGTCATTCTAGAGGGAGTGTAATAGTATTTACACTGTGGTTTTAATGAACATTTCCCAGTTGACTAATCACACTGAGCATCTTTCCATGTGCCAAATAATCATTTGTACCTTTTCTTTTGTGAAGTTTCTGTTCCAATATTGGACTCATTTTTTAATTGAGTTATTGTCTTCTTGTCTAGATATAAGTCCTTTGTCTGATGTAAGTATTACACTTATTTCTTCTAGACCATGCTTGCCTTTTTCTTTTATTTTAAATTTTTTAATGTTTATTTTATTTTTGAGACAGAGAGAGAGACAGAGTGTGAGTGGTGGAGGGGCAGAGACAGAGGGAGACACAGAATCTGGAGCAGGCTCCAGGCTCCGAACCATCAGCACAGAGCCCGATGCGGGGCTCAAACTGACTAACCGTGAGATCATGACCTGAGCGGAAGTTGGGCGCTCAACCAACTAAGCCACCCAGTGCCCTATTGCCTTTTTATTTTCTTAATGGTCACTTTTCAAAGAGCAGAGGTGTATTGTTTGTTTTGTTTTGTTTTGTTTTTGTTGATTTTTGTGTATTTGTTTAGCATTCTCTTTTCCTTTTCTTTTCAAATTTTTAGTTAAATTCTAGTTTGTTAACATACAGTGCAATGTTGGTTTCAGGAGTAGAATTCCATGATTCATCACTTACATACAACACCCAGTGTTCATCATAACAAGTGCCCTCCTTAATACCTATTACTCGGGGCGCCTGGGTGGCGCAGTCGGTTAAGCGTCCGACTTCAGCCAGGTCACGATCTCGCGGTCCGTGAGTTCGAGCCCCGCGTCAGCCTCTGGGCTGATGGCTCAGAGCCTGGAGCCTGTTTCCGATTCTGTGTCTCCCTCTCTCTCTGCCCCTCCCCCGTTCATGCTCTGTCTCTCTCTGTCCCAAAAATAAATAAACGTTGAAAAAAAAAATTAAAAAAAAAAATACCCATTACTCATTTAGCCCATCCCTTACCCATCTCCCTCCCTCAACCCTCAGTTTGTTCTCTATCTTTAAGAGTCTTTTATGGTTTGCTTCCCTCTTTTTTTCTTTTTTATCCCCCTCCCGTATGTTCATCTGTTCTGTTTCTTTAATTCCACATATAAGTGAAATCATATGGTATTTGTCTTTCCCTGACTGACTTATTGCACTTAGCATAATATTCTCTAGCTCCAACCACGTTATTGCAAATGGAAATATTTCATTCCTTTTGATGGCTAAGTAATATTCCATTGTGTATATATCGCACATTTTCTTTATAAAGAGCAGAGGTTTTTAACTGTGATATTCAGTTTGTTATTTTTTTCCCTTTTATGGTTCTTGCTTTTGGTGTCCTAAGAAATCCTTGGCTTCACCCCAAACTGATACATTCACTGCAAACACACATAGCAACCAAAAGCCATAAAGAATGATAAATTGAATTACATGGAAATGTAAAATTTTTTGCTATTTGAAAGGCACTATTAAGAAATTTAAAAGGTAGTCATGGGCTGAGAGACTGTATCTGCAAAGCATAAAAACTCTTATAACTCAACCTAATAGAAAAACAACTTAAGAAATCTTTGCCTACAACCAAGTTGTAAAGCCTTTCCCCTACGTTTTCATCTAATCGTTTTTAATTTTAACACTTACATTTATAGTGATGATCCTTTTCAATTAATTTCTACGTATGGTGTGATTTATGGATTGAGTTTCATTTTTTTTCCACTCTGTATGGTGTGGCTATTCATGATTCCAGCACCATTTGTTGAAAAGACTATACTTCCCCAATTAATTACCTTGACATCTTTGTAAAATTCAATTGATGGTATAGTGTGAGTCTACTTCTGGGCTTTACAATCTGTTCTATTGATCTATAAATCTATCTTTCTGTGGGTATCATGCAGATTAAGTGTTAAAAGAAGTTTGATCTTCTTTTTCAAGATTCTAGATCCTTTGAAGTTACATATAAATTTTGGAATCAGCCTGTATATTTCTACCAAAAAAGACTGTGACTTTGATTGTGATTGCACTCAATCTGTAGATTAAACTTTTTTTTTAATGTTTATTTATTTTTGACAGGGAGAGAGAGAGAAACAGAGCATGAGCGGGGGAGGGTCAGAGAGAGAGGGAGACACAGAATCCGAAGCAGGCTCCAGGCTCTGAGCTGTCAGCACAGAGCCCAACGCAGGGCTTGAACTCACACACTGTGAGATCATGACCTGAGCCGAAGTTAGATGCTTGACCGACCGAGCCACCCAGGAACACCTCAATCTGTAGATTAATTTGAAGAGAATCTACATCTTAATATTCAGTTCTCCAATCCCAGAACATGGTGTATTACTCCTTATATTTAGGGCTATTTTGGTTTCTCTCATCAATGTTTTTTCAGGTTATAGTGTACAAATCTTTCATATATTTTATTAAATTCATCTCTAAGTATTTCATGTTTTTCTGATTCTGTTATAAGTGGTATTGTGGTTTTTAAAAATTTTCAGTTTCTGAAAAATACACCAGGAAGATGGCGGCGTAGGAGGACGCTGGGCTCACCGTGCGTCCTGCTGATCACTTAGATTCCACCTACACCTGCCTAAATAACCCAGAAAACCGCCAGAGGATTAGCAGAACGGAGTCTCCGGAGCCAAGCGCAGACGAGAGGCCCACGGAAGAGGGTAGGAAGGACGGCAAGGCGGTGCGCGCTCCACAGACTGGCGGGAGGGAGCCGGGGCAGAGGGGCGGCTCGCCGGCCAAGCAGAGCCCCTGAGTCTGGCGGGCAAAAGCGGAGGGGCCTGACGGACTGTGTTCCGACAGCAAGCGCGACTTAGCGTCTGGGAGGTCATAAGTTAACAGCTCTGCTCGGAAAGCGGGAAGGCTGGAGGACAAAGGGAGGGAGAGCTGCTGAGCCCCCGGACGACAGAGCTCAGTTTGGTGGGGAACAAAGGCGCTCGCCAGTGCCATCTCCCCCGCCCATCCCCCAGCCAAAATCCTAAAGAGAACCAGTTCCTGCCAGGGAACTTCCTCACTCCACGTGAACACCCAACTCTGTGCTTCTGTGGAGGAGCCAAACCTCCGGCAGCGGATCTGACTCCCTCCCGCTGCCACAGGGCCCCTCCTGAAGTGGATCACCTAAGGAGAAGCGAGCTAAGCCTGCCCCTCCTGCCCCTGTGCACCTTGCCTACCCACCCCAGCTAATACGCCAGATCCCCAGCATCACAAGCCTGGCAGTGTGCAAGTAGCCCAGACGGGCCACACCACCCCACAGTGAATCCCGCCCCTAGGAGAGGGGAAGAGAAGGCACACACCAGTCTGACTGCGGCCCCAGCGGTGGGCCGGGGACAGACATCAGGTCTGACAGCGACTCCGCCCACCAACTCCAGTTATACACCACAGCACAGGGGAAGTGCCCTGCAGGTCCTCACCACTCCAGGGACTATCCAAAATGACCAAGCGGAAGAATTCCCCTCAGAAGAATCTCCAGGAAATAACAACAGCTAATGAGTTGATCAAAAAGGATTTAAATAATATAACAGAAAGTGAATTTAGAATAAGTGTCATAAAATTAATCGCTGGGCTTGAAAACAGTATAGAGGACAGCAGAGAATCTCTTGCTACAGAGATCAAGGGACTAAGGAACAGTCACGAGGAGCTGAAAAACGCTTTAAATGAAATGCAAAACAAAATGGAAACCACCACGGCTCGGATTGAAGAGGCAGAGGAGAGAATAGGTGAACTAGAAGATAAAGTTATGGAAAAAGAGGAAGCTGAGAAAAAGAGAGATAAAAAAATCCAGGAGTATGAGGGGAAAATTAGAGAACTAAGTGATACACTAAAAAGAAATAATATACGCATAATTGGTATCCCAGAGGAGGAAGAGAGAGGGAAAGGTGCTGAAGGGGTACTTGAAGAAATAATAGCTGAGAACTTCCCTGAACTGGGGAAGGAAAAAGGCACTGAAATCCAAGAGGCACAGAGAACTCCCTTCAGACGGAACTTGAATCGATCTTCTGCACGACATATCATAGTGAAACTGGCAAAATACAAGGATAAAGAGAAAATTCTGAAAGCAGCAAGGGGTAAACACGCCCTCACATATAAAGGGAGACCTATAAGACTCGTGACTGATCTCTCTTTTGAAACTTGGCAGGCCAGAAAGAATTGGCACGAGATTTTCAGTGTGCTAGACAGAAAAAATATGCAGCCGAGAATCCTTTATCCAGCAAGTCTGTCATTTAGAATAGAAGGAGAGATAAAGGTCTTCCCAAACAAACAAAAACTGAAGGAATTTGTCACCACTAAACCAGCCCTACAAGAGATCCTAAGGGGGACCCTGTGAGACAAAGTACCAGAGACAACACTACAAGCATAAAACATACAGACATCACAATGACTCTAAACCCGTATCTTTCTATAATAACACTGAATGTAAATGGATTAAATGCGCCAACCAAAAGACATAGGGTATCAAAATGGATAAAAAAACAAGACGCATCTATTGGCTGTCTACAAGAGACTCATTTTAGACCTGAGGACACCTTTAGATTGAGAGTGAGGGGATGGAGAACTATTTATCATGCTACTGGAAGCCAAAAGAAAGCTGGAGTAGCCATACTTATATCAGACAAACTAGACTTTAAATTAAAGGCTGTAACAAGAGACGAAGAAGGACATTATATAATAGTTACAGGGTCTATTCATCAGGAAGAGCTAGCTAACAATTATAAATGTCTATGCGCCGAATACTGGAGCGCCCAAATATATAAAACAACTACTCATAAACATAAGCAACCTTATTGATAAGAATGTGGTAATTGCAGGGGACTTTAACACCCCACTTACAGAAATGGATAGATCATCTAGACACATGGTCAATAAAGAAACAAGGGCCCTGAATGAGACATTGGATCAGATGGACTTGACAGATATATTTAGAACTCTGCATCCCAAAGCAACAGAATATACTTTCTTCTCGAGTGCACATGGAACATTCTCCAAGGTAGATCATATACTGGGTCACAAAACAGCCCTTCATAAGTTTACCAGAATTGAAATTATACCATGCATACTTTCAGACCACAATGCTATGAAGCTTGAAATCAACCACAGAAAAAAGTCTGGAAAACCTCCAAAAGCATGGAGGTTAAAGAACACCCTACTAACGAATGAGTGGGTCAACCAGGCAATTAGAGAAGAAATTAAAAAATATATGGAAACAAACGAAAATGAAAATACAACAATCCAAACGCTTTGGGACGCAGCGAAGGCAGTCCTGAGAGGAAAATACATTGCAATCCAGGCCTATCTCAACAAACAAGAAAAATCCCAAATACAAAATCTAACAGCACACCTAAAGGAAATAGAAGCAGAACAGCAAAGGCAGCCTAAACCCAGCAGAAGAAGGGAAATAATAAAGATCAGAGCAGAAATAAATACTATAGAGTCTAAAAAAACTGTAGAGCAGATCAACGAAACCAAGAGTTGGTTTTTTGAAAAAATAAACAAAATTGACAAACCTCTAGCCAGGCTTCTCAAAAAGAAAAGGGAGATGACCCAAATAGATAAAATCATGAATGAAAATGGAATTATTACAACCAATCCCTCAGAGATACAAGCAATTATCAGGGAATACTATGAAAAATTATATGCCAACAAATTGGACAACCTGGAAGAAATGGACAAATTCCTGAACACCCACACTCTTCCAAAACTCAATCAGGAGGAAATAGAAAGCTTGAACAGACCCATAACCAGCGAAGAAATTGAATCGGTTATCAAAAATCTCCTAACAAATAAGAGTCCAGGCCCAGATGGCTTCCCAGGGGAGTTCTACCAGACGTTTAAAGCAGAGATAATACCTATCCTTCTCAAGCTATTCCAAGAAATAGAAAGGGAAGGAAAACTTCCAGACTCATTCTATGAAGCCAGTATTACTTTGATTCCTAAACCAGACAGAGACCCAGTAAAAAAAGAGAACTACCGGCCAATATCCCTGATGAATATGGATGCAAAAATTCTCAATAAGATACTAGCAAATCGAATTCAACGGCATATAAAAAGAATTATTCACCATGATCAAGTGGGATTCATTCCTGGGATGCAGGGCTGGTTCAACATTCGCAAATCAATCAACGTGATACATCACATTAACAACAAAAAAAAAGAAGAACCATATGATCCTGTCAATCGATGCAGAAAAGGCCTTTGACAAAATCCAGCACGCTTTCTTAATAAAAACCCTTGAGAAAGTCGGGATAGAAGGAACATACTTAAAGATCATAAAAGCCATTTATGAAAAGCCCACAGCTAACATCATCCTCAATGGGGAAAAACTGAAAGCTTTTTCCCTGAGATCGGGAACACGACAGGGATGCCCACTCTCATCGCTGTTGTTTAACATAGTGCTGGAAGTTCTAGCATCAGCAATCAGACAACAAAAGGAAATCAAAGGCATCAAAATTGGCAAAGATGAAATCAAGCTTTCGCTTTTTGCAGATGACATGATATTATACATGGAAAATCGGATAGACTCCACCAAAAGTCTGCTAGAATTGATACATGAATTCAGCAAAGTTGCAGGATACAAAATCAATGTACAGAAATCAGTTGCATTCTTATACACTAACAATGAAGCAACAGAAAGACAAATAAAGAAACTGATCCCATTCACAATTGCACCAAGGAGCATAAAATACCTAGGAATAAATCTAACCAAAGATGTAAAGGATCTGTATGCTGAAAACTATAGAAAGCTTATGAAGGTAATTGAAGAAGATTTAAAGAAATGGAAAGACATTCCCTGCTCATGGATTGGAAAAATAAATATTGTCAAAATGTCAATACTACCCAAAGCTATCTACACATTCAATGCAATCCCAATCAAAATTGCACCAGCATTCTTCTCGAAACTAGAACAAGCAATCCTAAAATTCATATGGAACCACAAAAGGCCCCAAATAGCCAAAGGAATTTTGAAGAAGAAGACCAAAGCAGGAGGCATCACAATCCCAGACTTTAGCCTCTACTACAAAGCTGTCATCATCAAGACAGCATGGTATTGGCACAAAAACAGACACATAGACCAATGGAATAGAATAGAAACCCCAGAACTAGACCCACAAACGTATGGCCAACTCATCTTTGACAAAGCAGGAAAGAACATCCAATGGAAAAAAGACAGCCTCTTTAACAAATGGTGCTGGGAGAACTGGACAGCAACATGCAGAAGGTTGAAACTAGACCACTTTCTCACACCATTCACAAAAATAAACTCAAAATGGATAAAGGACCTGAATGTGAGACAGGAAACCATCAAAACCTTAGAGGAGAAAGCAGGAAAAGACCTCTCTGACCTCAGCCGTAGCAATCTCTTACTCGACACATCCCCAAAGGCAAGGGAATTCAAAGCAAAAGTGAATTACTGGGACCTTATGAAGATAAAAACTTCTGCACAGCAAAGGAAACAACCAACAAAACTAAAAGGCAACCTACGGAATGGGAAAAGATATTTGCAAATGACATATCGGACAAAGGGCTAGTATCCAAAATCTATAAAGAGCTCACCAAACTCCACACCCGAAAAACAAATAACCCAGTGAAGAAATGGGCAGAAAACATGAATAGACACTTCTCTAAAGAAGACATCCGGATGGCCAACAGGCACATGAAAAGATGTTCAGCGTCGCTCCTTATCAGGGAAATACAAATCAAAACCACACTCAGGTATCACCTCACGCCAGTCAGAGTGGCCAAAATGAACAAATCAGGAGACTATAGATGCTGGAGAGGATGTGGAGAAACGGGAACCCTCTTGCACTGTTGGTGGGAATGCAAATTGGTGCAGCCGCTCTGGAAAGCAGTGTGGAGGTTCCTCAGAAAATTAAAAATAGACCTACCCTATGACCCAGCAATAGCACTGCTAGGAATTTATCCAAGGGATACAGGAGTACTGATGCATAGGGGCACTTGTACCCCAATGTTCATAGCAGCACTCTCAACAATAGCCAAATTATGGAAAGAGCCTAAATGTCCATCAACTGATGAATGGATAAAGAAATTGTGGTTTATATACACAATGGAATACTACGTGGCAATGAGAAAAAATGAAATATGGCCTTTTGTAGCAACGTGGATGGAACTGGAGAGTGTGATGCTAAGTGAAATAAGCCATACAGAGAAAGACAGATACCATATGGTTTCACTCTTATGTGGATCCTGAGAAACTTAACAGGAACCCATGGGGGAGGGGGAGGAAAAAAGAAAAAAAAAAGAAAAAAAAAAAGAGAGGTTAGAGTGGGAGAGAGCCAAAGCATAAGAGACTGTTAAAAACTGAGAACAAACTGAGGGTTGATGGGGGGTGGGAGGGAGGAGAGGGTGGGTGATGGGTATTGAGGAGGGCACCTTTTGGGATGAGCACTGGGTGTTGTATGGAAACCAATTTGACAATAAATTTCATATAAAAAAAATACACCAAAAAGGAAAAAAAAATAAAATAAAAAAAAATAAAAATTTTCAGTTTCTGATTGTTCACTGGCAGTCCATAAAAATAAAATTGATTTTTATGTATAGATTTTGTATCTTGTGACGTTGTTAAACAAATTGATCAATAAATAAATAGTTAAATGTTAGTTTTAGTAGTTATTTTGGTATAACACTTAAAGTTTTGTATGTCCGCCATCCTGCTATCTATGAATAAAGACAGATATACTTCTTACTTTCATTTATTTTTCTTGTTTTATTTTTGGCTAGGATCTTCAAGATAAGTTTGAAAAGAAATAATAAAAGCAGACATCCTTGCCTTGATCCTGATTTTTAGGAGAAAAGCATTCAGTCTGTCAACATTAAGTAAGATATTAATTGTGGGGTTTTCTCAGAGACCATTTATCAACTTGAGGAAATTTCCTTCAGTTCCTAATACAGTTTAAAAAAAAGTTCTTTAAAAAAAATTTTTTTTAAATGTTTATTTTTGAGACAGGGAGAGACAGAGCATGAATGGGGGGAGGGTCAGAGAGAGGGAGGCACAGAATCAGAAGTAGGCTCCAGGTTCTGAGCTGTCAGCACAGAGCCCGACGCGGGGCTCGAACTCATGGACCGCGACATCACGACCTGAGCCGAAGTCGGACGCTTAACCGACTGAGCCACCCAGGTGCCCCATCTTTTTTTTTTTTTTTAAATAATAGTCACTGACTTTTTTCAAATGCTTTTTCTGCAACTATTGAAAAAAAATCACATGGTTTCTCCTTTCTGTTTTTTTAAATATGCTAAATTATACTGATTTTTAAATGTTAAACTCATCTTGCATTCCTAGAATAAATCCCACTTGGTCATGGTGTATCGACTTTTTATATATTGCTAGATTCAATTTGCTAATATTTTCTTAATGATTTTTTGTTTCTATCTTCATGTGGAAGACTAGTCTGTACACTTTTTTTTCCTGTAATATTTTTTGTTTTTTACTATCAGGGTAATGCTGACCTCATAAAATGAGTTAGGAAGTATTCTTTCTCCTAAGTGTGTATAGTAAGGATATTATTTTGTTCCTTAAATGCTTGAAATTAAGTTCTTTAACAGAGATACAGCTAAAATTTCCATTTTTCTTGAGTCAGTTTTGGCAATGTTGTATCTTTTATTGAATTTGTCCAGTTCCTCTAATTTGAAAAAGTCATTGGCAAACATTGTTCATAGTATTTCCTTATTATTCTGTTAATATCTGCGGGATCTGTAGTGATGTTCCTTCTTTCATTTCAAATAAATATAATCTGTTATAATTTGTGTCTTTTTTTCCCCCATCAGATAAAAGTTTATCCAGATTTTGATTGTACTGATTTTCTCCACTATTTTTCTATGCCATCAATCTCTATTTTTGTGTTTATTATTTCTTTTTTCTGTTTGTATTGGGTTTAATTTCTTCTTCTTCTAGCTGCTTATGATGGAAGCTTGGATAACTGGTTTGGGATCTTCTGATCTTTTCTTTTTCTTTCTTTCTTTCTTTCTTTCTTTCTTTCTTTCTTTCTTTCTTTCTTTCTTTCTTTCTTTTCCTTTATTCCTTCTTTCCTTCCTTCCTTCCTTCCTTCCTTCCTTCCTTCCTTCCTTAAATAGTGGTGTTCAAAGCCAAAAAATTCTCTTTAAGTACAGCTTTAGCTGTATCCCACAAATTTTGGCATGCTGTTCTCATTTTCATTTAGTTCAAAATATATTCTAATTTCCCTTGTGATTTCTTCTTTGACCTGTGAGGTATTTAGAAGTGTGTTGTTCAAGTTCCAAATGTTTGGGAATTTTTAATATTTTTCTGTTACTGATTTCTAACTGAATTTCACTTTGGTCAGAAAATGTATTTTTTGCAATTTTAATACTCCAAAATTTATAAACTTCTCTTATGGTACCGAATATGGTCTATGTTGGTGAATGTTACAAGTGTATTTGTGTGCATATACATATATATATATATATATATATATATATATATATATATATATATACACACATATATATACACACACACACACATACACACACACACACACACACATATTCTGCTGTTCTGGGCTCAGTGGGTGGTGTGTTCTACAAATATCAATTTGGTCAAGTAGATTAATTATGTTGTTCATGTCTTTTATATCCTTAAAGATTTTCTGTTTATTTGTTCTGTCAATTATGGAGAGAAGAGTGCTGAAGTATTCAAATATAAAGTTTGTCTATTTTTCCTCAGTTCTGGCAGTATTTTGAAGTAATGGTAATGCGGTGTATGTACATTTAAAACTGTTATGTCTTCATGATGAATTGATCCCTTTAAAATTATGAAATGACTCATTCCTTCTAATTAAATGAAGTCTAATTCATTGCATATAAATATAGCTACTTCAGCTCTCTTATGATTTGTATTTGCATGTTTTCTCTTTTTCTCTTTTTACTTTTAACTTATGTGTTTACATTTAATGTGTGTCTCTTGTAGATGGCATATTGCTTTTTTATCAAGCACAACAAATCTGCCTTTAAAGCATTTACAATGGATGTATTATCAATTTGGTTACTACTTGTTTTCTATTCATCCCATCTGACATTTGTTCCCATTCCCTCTTTTCCTTCTTTCTTTTAGACTGAGCACTTTTCAGGATTCTATGTTAACTCCACTATTGCCTTATTGCTATTTTTCGTTTTGTTTTTCGTAGTCTCTGATGTTTGTAGTATGCACTTAAACTTACTGCAGTCTATCTCTGAATAATTTTGTATCAATTCACATCTAGTGTAAGTATCTTACAAACAATATAATGATGAAATGCTTCCATCTTGCCCCATACTTTATGCCACTGTTGTCATATAATTTATTTATATGTATCAGAAATTTCATAATGTTATGATTTTTACTTTCAACCAATTACCTTTTCAATTTTAAAATGAGGGAAAAAACCTTTTATGTTTTCCCACATATTTACTATTTCTTTTGATTTTCATTTCCCCATAGAGACCCACGCTTTGAACTAATATCATTTTCTTTTTGCCTAAATGTTTGCTAACAATAGAACATTTCAGCCTTGTTTGTTTGAAAACAGTATTAATTCACCTCCATTTTTGAAATAGCCTCCCTGGGTATAGAATTCTAGGTTGTAGGTTCCTTTTGGCAGTTTAAAGATGTTACTCTATTGTCTTTTGTCTTACATAGTTTCTTATAACAAAACTTGCTTTCATTTGTTCCTCTGTAAATAATTCTCTTTTTTTCTGTGGCTGCCTTTAAGATTTTCTCCTTAGTGTTTATTCTTAGTAATTGATTATGATATATCCTGGTGAGATCTTTTTATTTCTCCTGCTTGGGATTTATTAAGTCTCTTAAGGATCTGTGATATTATTGTTTTCCCCAAATTTGAGGAAATTTTGGCCATTATTTAATTCTCTCTCTGTGCCCTACCCTCTTTTCCCCTGGGTCTTCAATTACACGTTAGGTTGTTTGCTATTGTAACACAGGTCACCAAGACTCTGTTATTTTTTTCTCCAGTCTTTTTTATTTCTGTGTTTCATCTTTGATCATTTTTATTTTTACTATAAGTTCAACAGTATTTTCTGCAATATTTAATCTGTTCTTGATGCCAATAGTGAATTTTTCATTTCAGATACTTAATTTTCCATCTCTTGAAGTTCCATCTGGCTATTTTTTAAAATATATATTTCCCTCTTTCTTCTCACTAAATTCATGTTTTACTTAAAATATTTGAGCATAGTTACAATAGTTGTTTTAATATCCTTGGGCACTCGTAACATCATCTTTATTATTCCTCAGACTGTTTTTATTGATTGACTTTTCTCTTGATTATAGGTCACATTTTTCTGCTTCTTGACACTCCTACTAATTTTTTATTGAATGCTGAACATTAAGAATTTTATGTTGTTGAGTCTAGATTTTACCGTCTTATTTTGAAGAACGTTGGGCTTTGTTTTAGTAAGGGGCTGTTATTTGCGTCCAGGTTGATCCTTTTGAAGTTTGTATTTAAACTTTGTAAGCCAAAGTCTGGAGTAGGCTTTACTCTCAGGATTAGTCACATTACTGAGACAGCCCTCTAGAATCTGAATTGCTTCTCTGAGTGATGAACAAGGTCTCTCCAATAAGGCTGGCTGAAACACAAATGCCTCCCAGGCTTGAGTAAGCTCTACGAAATGTTGGTCAGTTCCCAGCTTCCAGGTAGTTCTTTGTCTAAATTTACGGAATTTCTTCTTGCATATCTACATCTTATTATTCAGTACAAACTGAATGGGGTCCTTATGTAGATTTCTGGAGTTCTTTTTTTCTTTGTAGAGCCCACCTTTCTAGAACTCTACCCCATAATGTTAGGTGCCTCAGATTCTCTCAATTCTGTCCTCTATCTCCTCAACTCAGCAAAACAGTTGTTCTCTGTTGGAGTGCCTCTTCCATGTTCCATGGTTGACACTGTGCCTCCAGGAAGAGGCTCAGAGTGATTGCAGAGCTCACCTCATTTGTTTCTTTTCTATCAGGGATCACAGACTTGCACTGCCTGTTGTTCAATGTCTAAAATAATTATTTCATATATTTTATGTAGTTCCCCCCCTTTTTTTTAAGATGGAAGGTTTAATATGATTTCTGTCATTCTATCATAGCTCAAAGTAGAAGTCTTTTTTTTTTTTTTTCAACGTTTATTTATTTATTTTTGGGACAGAGAGAGACAGAGCATGAAAGGGGGAGGGGCAGAGAGAGAGGGAGACACAGAATCGGAAACAGGCTCCAGGCTCTGAGTCATCAGCCCAGAGCCTGACGCGGGGCTCGAACTCACGGACCGCGAGATCGTGACCTGGCTGAAGTCGGACGCTTAACCGACTGCGCCACCCAGGCGCCCCAGTAGAAGTCTTTTTTTATACTTCAACAATGAATCTTGGAAAACAGTTTGGCTGCTCCTCAAAAAGTTAAACATATAATTACCATATGACCTAGGAATTCTACTATTCAACATAATTAAAAGCAGGGATTCAAGTGGATATTTGAATATGCATGTTCATAGTAGCATGATTCATGATAGCCAAAATTTGGAAGCAACCCAGTGTTCAACAAAAGATGAATGGATAAACAAAATGTAGTATATGCATATAATGGAATATTATTCACTCCTAAAAAAAAGTGAAATGCTGAAACAGGCTATAACATGGATCAATCATGAAGACATAAAGCTATGTGAAATAAGCCAAACACAAAGGATAGATACCGTATGATTCAATTTATATGACGTACCAAGAATAGGCAAATTCATAAAGACATAAAGTAGAATGGAGGTTGCCAGGGATTGGTGGGGACGGGTGGATGGCAAATTACTGTTGAATGAGTTTAGTTGGGGAAAATCAAAAAGTTCTAGAGATGGATGGTGGTGATTATTGCATAACATTGTGAATATACTTAATGTCACTGAATTGTGTACTTAAAAATGATTAAAACAGCAAATTATATGTGTGTGTATGTGTATGTATACAATCACAATAAAAAATTACCAAGACAGAAAAATTTTCCATCTATAATAAAGGATTTCTGACAAATCTTTCAAATATTCCAATAAAAATCTGACTCCAAAATTTGTGTAACACAACAAATAAATGCAATTCATGATTATAAACCAGATCATTTTGGTATAAAGTATAGCATTGTCCCAGTTGGCAAAACTCAAATGAGATCTGAGGATTAGACAGTAGCAATTTAGCACTGTGAATTTCCTGATTTTGATGGTTTATTGTGTTTAGGAGAATGTCATTGTTTATAGGAAATACACATAAAGTCCAGGGTGATGGATCAATCTACTCTCTTAATGGTTCAAAGAAAAGAAGATCATTTGTAACGGATCTGAAATTTTTCTGTAAGTTTTTTATGGTTTCAAAATTTTAAAATATAAATGACAGTATTAAAAAAGACTGTGTAATGTTATCACATTGATCTGGTAAGAGTAGAATTACCTACAGCAAAATCACAGTAAACCATGTGTTAACCTTTGTAAAAAGTTTAAAATTAAAACTTTGAAAAAAGAAAAAAAAAGAGGCAGTGAAGAACAAAGTCTCTGCTTCATACTGAAACTCAATGTCTTGCTTTACAAGAGAGTAAAAAGGGAAAAAGACAAAACCAAGGTGGATAGCAAGCACTTATACAAACTTGCCGGCAAATGTCTGATAAATGACCAGAAATCAACTCTTAGTTACTTACACAATGGTTTTTCCAATGTGCAAAAATGATTTCTCTACAAATTCCCGAACGCTATGGACTTCCCCAGTAGCTATGACAAAATCCTCTGGCTCATCATTCTGCAACATTAGCCACATAGCCTAGAGAGAGAGAGAGAGAGAGAGAGAGAGAGGCAAATCCAAGTTAAAATTGAATGCATCCAGTTGCCCCTTGGGAAAGATAATGTTATCAAAAGCATGTAATTGGATACGGACATTGCTAAAAGGTAAACTGAGGCACATTAAAAAATTTTTCTTTTAAGAGTTTATTGGAGCATACATCAATTCAAATAGGGCAGAACTAAACCAAAGGAGGTTGGGAGCGCTGCACTAACAGAAAGTAGGAGTAGGGTTTTCATAGAGTAGACACTGAAGCACAGTAAAAAAAGTTATTTGATTGACTCTAGTTTACACAGTTGCCTTATTTGAAAAAGTGGAGATAGCTGTTTGTGATTGGTTGTTCTTAAGTTTCATTTTCTTGGATTTGAGTGCATGGACTCTGGCTTAGGTTTTGGTTCACTTACACAGGCTATTAAGGCATTAAAAGCTGCCTCTGTCTAATGCTCTCCTTATATGAATTCTTTGACCTGCACAGCTAGAAAATGAGCATGAATTTAACACAATATTCTAACCATCACAGTAGTGGTTCTCAAACTTGAATGTGCATGAGAATCATTTGTGGAACATCTCAGTATAGATGCCCGGGACACAGAAGTCTGGACTCAATAGACGTGAGAACATTTAGGCATCTTGATTCCCACACAGCAGGTCTTTGGGCTACAATTTAGAGGAACAAGTATCTGTGGCAAAGAAGCTTTTACATATACTTAAGAAAGGAAGAGTTTAAAAAGTATTGCCAAATTTTCCTTAATATCATGGACAGAAGGTTAGAAAAAGTCATTTTTTAAAGACAGATGATTTTCCTCAAAAGTAGAACCAAATTTTTAATGATATGGTTAGAAATTTACCAATGTGCTGACATCAAAAAGCAAAATAATCAAGAATCATTAATGGGAAAAGAATCATGTGATGAACAAAACTGCCACTTTTAAAAAGTTATCTGAGTGGCAATAAGAATGTTTTCACCAGAGTTCAGGATTCATCAGGTAGCATTTCAAGGTCAGGTACTCAATGGGGGCATCATACTGGTGGTGCACTTTTTCCACAGGAATGAGAAGTCTAGTTGGGCAACAATGCAGCTGCATGTCTGAGACACAAACTGGTGGCAACTGTCATAGGAGTCATAGCCTGGCTCCACTCAGTTGTAACTTTTATCAGTAGCTATCCAGGACTACAGTTTCTATAGTTTGGAACTGTACATTACTTTTTGTGATTTTGTTGCACAGAAGACACAGATTTTAAAAAAAAAATCATAGCTTATAGTTGACTAAGCATGCCTCTTTAATAAAAATCCAAGCCAAAAAAAAGGTTTTTTTCATCATTCTCGCCCACTTTTCAAAATAAAATGGGCAAAGGTAATAGGCACTTCATTAGAACACAGTCCCCAATATTATGTGTATTAAACTCCTGTAACATTTAAAGAAAACTATTTTGGTTCGTGTCTCCCCAGCTGCTATTGGAGCTGAAATATAAGCTGCTGTAATCAATGGGGCAATTTATTTTTTCTTAGAGAATGTAACCCAAAAAGTTTAATTCCTCTTTATTCATTTGAATTTGTGGCATCCTTCTGAAAAATAAAAAAAATGATCTTTCCCTTTAAGTTATTTCTTGTGAATATTTTGTATTTTTGGTCTATTACAAGACTATTTCAAATCATATTCTTGTTCTATGGAAGATGATACCTTTGGCAATTGTATATGCCTTGGAGATGGGGTACACTGGCTGGGACAATGGCAGTAGATTCAGGTCAGTGATATACCGAAAAGTAGCTAAAGAAACTGTCTTGGCTAGGAGAGAGTTCTGCTGACATTAATGAAATTTCTGCAGCTTCATTTTGCATTAGGAGTTCACACTTGGTGAACACAGTTGATGAGCAACACTTCAAAAATTGTTAAATTAGTATTAGTAATAAAACTTGATCAATTTTTAAAAGACATAAAAGTGCAAGATGTTCTCTTTATTGGGATAGTCCATGCAACACAGAGTTTACAAAATCTTTGTACCTCCCTGAACTCAGGGATGAGCTATTAAATGCTCTAGGCTGAGAGGATTAGTGCGTTCTGAAATGCAGCCCAGCTGTGCTGGCCAAGCCCTGTGCTCAGCGCCCTTTGTTGTGAAGGTCCTCACAGGGTTGTCTTTTGTAATGGGCACCAAGGCACATGCGCATTAGCACAGGCCTGGTGGGGGTCTACCTCCCAGTGTCTCTGTGCCTTGCATGTGCAGTTCCCGAAGCTTAGAATACCCTCTTCCCTCATTTGTCTGGAAACTCTGACCTCTCCTTCCAGATCCCGTACAAAAAGCCCAAGATCTAGTCCTTGAAATAAATTCCTATTATCTCACTGAGTTTCCACGTGACCAGTGGCACACAGTATTGTTGGCTTCCCTGGGACTGAGCCTGCCCTTTGGCCACCCTTCCCCAACTAAGCTGACCCTCCCATCTTCCCTGAGTGCGCGCGCGTGTGCACACACACACGCACACACACACACACATGCTTGTTTTGGCTTTCTTCAAAAATATTTTCAGAGTTTTTAGGAAAAATTAAATTATGCTTCTGGCTACAATTTCTATTTGAACATTTTTCTGAGGGATTAGTGTATACACTTACACGTGTTTTACTCAAATTTCCATTCTAAAAATAACATTTAAAATAGGTCTTTCAGGACTGCTCAGCTTATTTCTTTTGAAACACTATGTTGTGCTAGAATGGTTTTGAAAAAATTATATTTTTAGTCATGTGAAAGAAAGCAAGAGCTTGCTAAAAATAAAAGGAGAAAATATGATTACTCGTTAATGGTAGATTACTTTAAACACTAGGCACGAGTTCCCTGGTACTTGTTTTGTTCCCTGACGGGAATCTGGGGATCAGTAGGAGACTCTCACTTTCACTAAAGTGGGTGCCAAGAATCTGCTCTTTTCTTTTCCATCAGACTATCTGTGGCCTTTGACCTATCAATTTCTAGGCATTTCCTCTAAAGTTCATATTGTACCAGACTCCAGTCTGGGAATGGGAAGGGAAAGGATATACAACCCCAGATTTATTTGTTATTACTGAATAGTTTACTGGTTTTAACAGAGGGAAAGGGCTTTGTTTAAATTTCCACTGAGCATAATTAATGGTTATTGACTGGTAAATGAAGAACAGGTGACATTCTGGATTAGAAGATAAATGATCTTGTGTTTGGGTGTGATAATGGGTTAGTAATTTGCCACAGAGCCGAGGCCCAGTGCATCCCATCATAATGCTAGATCATGTCCAGGACACAAAGGCCCCTGTGTGAGAAGTACTCAGCCATTCACCTCCTTATACAGCTGCACACGTTGATTTGGTCCATTTATTCTCTGATGGATAGCACAACTGAGGCAAAAGCTCACCACTTCTCACCTTCCTGTTCACATGCTGAACATATGACCCATAACACAGCCAGGCCACAATCTGTGATCAAATCGCCACTCGGCTTTGACGTCTGACTATAGAAACAATTTTGAGGTTACATGTTTTAGATGTCAGTCCTCTCTCTTTGTCTCTCCAGGAATGAAGGAGAAAAAAGAGAGTCTTCCCACATTCTTTCAGTGCCCTTTAAGGATATGACTGACTTATGCACTTCCTCAGATACTTATTTACTTTCAGCCGTGACCTGATCACCAGTGCAAACAAAAAAATCTCCTGCTTTTTAATCCATCCCACAGGGAGGAAAGACAGTTAAGGAATGTACCAAGGCTTTAGATTCTTCAACATAAAAATATCCCTTAATGGCGAATGAAAAGTGCAGTTTTCAAATCATGTCTCACATTCATTTTGCTTTTAAGGCACACGATGTAGAGAAGAAATCTGACACCATACCATTGACATTGAAGGCCAAGCGTAGATGGTTATAAATATTAGTTAAATTTGGACATGTGTTCTCTGGTAACTATATAATTATAGACAGAACATATCTGTTCTATAAATCTAATTTAGAGAAGTCAAAATAGAAAAAAATTCAAGGAAAAACACTCTGTCCCAAAATGTACTCTTTGGCTATTCAAATCATGAATGCGGAAGTAGGTAGTGAAGGATCATTCCGCTTTCTTTGATTTGGTAGCTCTGGAGGCTGTTCACAGCTGGACCAGTGAAGGAGAACACCCAAAGTACATCACCACAGCCGACTAACTACACCTGATTCCATGCATGCCTTTTGGGGTGTGAGGTGTGTTTGTCTTAAAAATCTGGATTCTACAATTGCTTCCACCTCGCCATTAACCTCCAGTTCAGTATCCAAGCCACAAACACTTATTAACTGAGCTGTCATCCATGAATAACAAGATTTGTTAATCAAGGTTATGTTTAACTATGTTTATTTGACTGCTGCTTTTCCAGTCCTGTGCTTTGTGCTTTATGTGCTACTGTCATAAAAATAATCTTAGAACCCTATGTATACATATATACATATATACGTATATACATATACATATACATATACATATACATATACATATACATATACATGTATATATTTCAGGGGAGAAAGTCTATGAAATAATTCCAATAAAAATCAAGGGAATTTGAACAAATGGAAATAAACATTCCCAATAAAAAATGCCAACTGGGGCTCCATTCACATACATTTTGTCTTTAAACTTTAGTAGCTGTCTTCATGATAACAGCTTGGTATTTATACAGTTCAGGTCAGGAGTTCAAGTAGTCTTGCGCTACATCAGGCTTTATGCTTTGTAGTACCCACATATGTAGTCCTGAGCATTAGTATGGGAGACTACCCCCTACTATGACATAGTTGGGAAACAGGTACCAAATGACTATATAAAAAAACTATATCAAGAAAATTATCTAGTATAAAACCAAAGGCTGGCCTTAAGGCCTTCTCAATCTAGTAATTTTCTTCATGGACAAAAATACTGTGGTTTGTAGATTCCTTTCATAGAGTTCTTCAGACATTTTAAAGATACAAAGTTACTGAAAAGAATCATTAGGTAATAAATTAATAAAAACAATAAAATAACAGAACACAATTTAGAAAGCTATAGAGCTCTTGTTTCTTACTTTTGCTATTAACACATTATTTTACATTGATATAATATGCACTGAAAGAAAAAGGCTTTGTGTCAAAATTGGCCCTGCCCTCTATCCCTATTTTCTAGCTAGGCACATCAATGTACAAATTCCAAGGGCAAGGGTTAGTTTTCCTCTGGAAACAAGAGAAAACCTAAAGGCTCATAGTCTTGTGTTAATCATCCTGAATCAGTTTTTTCTGGGACACTATAGGCAGATACAGATTATGTATTTATTTCTTCTATTAATCTTTGAGTATATATTATCTCTTCTATTTGTTCCATTTCTTTTTCAGGCGCACCAATTATGCACATGTTGTATCTCTGTTTTTCTATTTTCTGTGTCTATTACACCCTATTGAATCATTTTTAGGCTTGTTCTTTTCCCTATTATTTTATGTTGTTTCTTCCTGCCTGTTCACCTGATTCTTTTCAGTAACATTTATTTTAAATTTTGTTGCTAGTGGGGCTTCAGTTTCTGGATGGATTTTCTTTTTCTCTTCCATATCTTTCCTGATTACTTCTAGCTCAACTCTTCCATTTATTTTCTTTAATCCAGGGGTCAGCAAACTTTTTCTTAAAGGGCAATGTAGCAAATATTTTAGGCTTGTGAGCCATATGATATCTAACATGAGTACTCCATTCTGCTGTTGTGGCACAAGAACATATACAAGAACACAGACAGTACAGAAACAAATGGGCATGGCTGCATCCCAATAAAACATTATTTACAAAATCAGTCAACTGGCCCATGGACTGTAATTTGCCCACCTTTACTTTTACCAAACTCAACAAAAATATGTTGCCTATAATTTTTTTAAATCTATGGAGAACAATAAACCGAGCTCCAGCTATGTATTTTTCTTTGAATAATAAATACTCCTTATGATATGTGCTATTCATCTGTTTTACTCCTTTTCTTCTCCTTGCAACCCTCTCTTCACTCCCACCTCAGGTACAGATCCTGGAGTAGTGCCTTTCAAATTATTAATACTATTTGAACAAGGTTGGAAATTTGCTGAAGAATCATATGAGGCACAGGAAAGTGCACTGAGGGCACCCTTTCAAAGTTCTCTCAAAAGCCTCTCATTGAACTCATGGCTGTCCTCGTTTTTCAGCACTTAGTTGACTAGTGTGGCTTGCAGAATAGTCCATAAACAACAAGGCTATTATGGTACTACCTGGCAATCATTGCTTCCTTGCTGCCTTTACAACAGATCATAATTTTCACTCTCAGCTAGGAGGCTATGTCACAGACAGCAAAATTTGTTCCTCCTTCAGCAACATCCTCTCGCCATTCTGCAGTATAAAGGTGGGTATACTGAGGTATTCTTCATTCCTCTGTAATACCATTTTGTGGCCTTTTAGGACTCAAAATTAATTTGAGCAAAACATACATCTTGTATGTATGTATGTATGTATAACAATATATTCTGAGTACATAAGGCATTATTTTAAGCAATTATATGTATCCCTAAATTATGTGAGTATAAAATCATGTATGAAAGAACTTTAATGTAAAATCCACATACAAATAAGGGATGCTTCACGTGTCTAATCTGCTTAATAAGCCATCCTAACATTTCATGGTTTAAACCTTTTTACGGCTGAGAATTGTATGAGCTGGTAATTTAGGAGGGTTTGGGGTGGATGGCTCGACTCTGCTCCCTGTGACCAAGGTGATCTGACGGGTTGCTGGCCTCCCTCAGAGGCCTAGGTCCTTGGTGCTCAGTTCTCCTCCATATGTCCCCCAAACCTGTGATCTCTCATTGTCCAGCTCAAGCTTTTTTACAAAACAGAAGCTGCAAGGTCTCATAAGGTCTTAATAAGACCTCACTTCCTCTCATATTACTATTTATAGGGTCAGTCCCAATTCTTACAAAAGGGAAATGGATCTTCTTCTTTATGAGAAGAGCTGTGGAGTCACAGTGCAAAAGGGCCTGCAGAACAGGAGGGATTACTGCAGCCATCTCTAGAAAAAATCTACCACAAAGGCCTATCTTGCGATGGCTATCACAAAAGCTGATTGTTTCAATACAGTAATGAAATGACTATGGCTGCCTTTAATATAAGCATTATTGCTTCAGCTCGTAGTTTCTATATAGAGCTCCATCTATCTTTAACATTGTGTGGCATTAGGTTTATATGAGGGTGACAGTAATTTGCAGACTAACACCTGGAATATGGAAACTCACTTTCAGGTCACTGTAATTTAACAAATACTCTTACTTGGCCCTAACATCACTACTGTCACAACATACTTCTCAGAGTGGTTGTTTCCTGGAGCGTGCCCAGCCACCTACCTCAACCAGGTGTTTCCAATTACCTGTTCCCACTCGCATACCCAGGTAAGCCATTCTAGAATTAGTTCCTGGCTCAGCAGGAACAATATAAAAGCTGTGGGCATGCAGCAGGAAGTTACTTTATACTCATGACCCCCTGATCGCCCATCTCCCTGCTCATAGTTCCTGGCCTGAACATGTTCTTGGGAAGCCAGCTCTGACTTTTCTATGACCTTATCCCTCAAGCCTGTCCTGGCCACCTGGTTCTGCCTCAGTCTGACTCTGACCTTTGGAATCCAACTTCTGGGCTTGTTCTGGGCTCCCTTGAATAACAGGTCCCAGTGTTGCCATAGATCTCTCAGTTCCAGATTTGATAATCATTGTTACCAGTAAATAAAAACTATATACACACCATATTATGTGCATTATGGGAGATGTTGACAGGACTTTACAAGCTTAGTCTAAAACAATAGAAATATAGGGGCGTCTGGGTGGCTTAGTTGGTTAAGCGGCCAACTTCAGCTCAGGTCATGATCTCGCGGTCCGTGAGTTCGAGCCCCGCGTCAGGCTCTGTGCTGACAGCTCAGAGCCTGGAGCCTGTTTCAGATTCTGTGTCTCCCTGTCTCTGACCCTCCCCTGTTCATGCTCTGTCTCTCCCTGTCTCAAAAATGAATAAAATGCTAAAAAAAATAAAAATAAAAAAATAAAACAATAGAAATATAATGCAAGCCACATACTGAATTTTAAAATTTCGATTAACCATATTAAAAAAAGTAAAAAGAAAAGGTGAAACTAATTTTAATGCTTTATTTAATCCAATATATACAGTACAGTATCATTTCAATATAAAACATTATCACAATATTTTACCTTATTTTTTTGTGTATTAAGTCTTTGAAGTACAGTGTGTATTTTGCATTTATATCACATCTCCATTCAGACTGGGCACACCATAAGTGCTCAGTAACCACATGCAGCTAGTGGACACTACACAGGACAGGTCAGGCCTGAAGGGTCAGCTTCGTGTGAGGAAGGGGAGTCCACCTGCTATGGGATGCACTGCCCTACCTATGTGCTTAACCTGTCAAAGACTCTCCTGGAGCTCCATGGAGGAGGCCTCCTCATCTCTGTAGCAGAGCTGGAGGAATAATCTTCCTCTCCTCCCTCCTTTGTAATTGTCTCCACCTCCTGACTTTTCTGGCAGTGATTTCATCTGTGATGTTAACTAGGAGATAGAGAGCTTGAAAAGCAGTATAACTAGCTCCTAATTTATGGTCACCTATATTTGAATGCTTGCCTTGTCCATGTACAAATGGGCGACAGTACTACATCTCTAACTATTTATTCCCCAATTAGAATACCTGGGGAGTAAATACCTAGAGAACCACTTATGGGTATGCTGAAATACAGTGTTGAGGAGAGGAGGCAGGAATTCTCAAATTTTAGTGTGCATTAGAACCATCTATAAGGTTAAAACCAGATTGCTGGCTTCCTCTAGTCCAAGAGTTTCTGATTCAATAGGTCTGGGGTGGGGCCTGAAAATCTGCATTTCTAAGAAGTTTGCCTAAGCTGGGGCTGCTTGTCTGGGACCACACTGAGAACCACTGCTTGTTGTAGCTGGAGCTCAGACTTGGGATCAGACCACCTGTGTTTAAACCCCAGCTCCAGGCAGGACTCACCTGGAAACTTCTGGCAAGTTCCTTAATCTTCCAGTTCCTCAGAAAAATGAGAACAATAACAGTACTTACCTCATAGGGTTGTTTTTAAGATTAAATAAGGTAATATAGGTAAAGTGTCTGGAACAGTGCCTGAGACATAGTAAGTGTTCAAAGACTATTATTTATCATGATGATGATGATGACAATGATAATTATGTAGCTAGAGAGGGTTACTGGTGTCTGGGAGGATCTAGTTCATCTCCATGATCAAATTCTTGCACCCATATACGGCACAGGGAGGGGAGACTTAAAGGGTGGAGTGAATTTAATCTTGATTCTGTTAGTCAGAGCCACAGAATTTTATAGCTGGAAGGGGCCTCAGAGATGTTCTCATCCAATTCAATTCATTTTAAAGGTGAAGCAACTGAAACCAGAGAGATCATGTGACTTGCTTAAAGTCATATACCTGGTTAGTGCCAGAGCTGGGAGTAGAATCTCAATTCCTCTTTCAGTATTCTTATTGCATTACATGAACATGCATTTTCATGTGAAAATTCTATTAGAAATGGTTGTTAGGAATAGCTGCATGGACTTCTGTGGCCATGTCAGTCAGTTAAGTATTTATGGAATACTTATTTATAGGTGCTAGGTGCCACTCTGCTAGAGTCTGATGGTGTATCAGGGAGGGATAAACAATGTAGATGCTGTGCCTGACTTATGGACTGCCAACATTTTTATACAAAAAGGGTTTTAAAAGTTCAACATTGGATTTAAGAAAGAACTTCTGAGACATAAACTCTAGGTAGTTTCCAGAAGACATTAGGCATGGAATCTTTCTAAAACCTTCCTCCTAAGCAAGACTAATCTCACAGCTCTTGCTGAGGGAGTGAATCAGGCAGCTGTATTTAAGCCAGGTGACTTGTCTCTATACCTTCCCTCCTTCCCAAATCCCTTATCATGGATGGGGACCTGACATATTCTAGGCCAGTCTGTCTTAAAAGAGTGTGTAGTAAGAGACCCAGAGACTGAATGAATGCCACAGCACTGAGCACTGGGGCTGTCTGACTGTCACATAGAGTCAGCTACCCCTGCTGAAGTCCAGGGGAGGCCTACAGAAGAAGCAGAGCAGAGCAAAGACCTATTTGGGTAGAGGAGTGGGAAAAGGTAGAGTACAAGGTTTGGGTGGTGTTGAGGGGAGAGATGCATAGACAAACAGTAAAGTAGATTTCATTTCCCAGTTCCTGTAAATTATCCCAACACTCTATGAGAAATCCCTTTTTACTTGCATTTCTCTGACTTGGTTTCTGCTCCTTGTGCCAATAAGCTCAGACGAAGACAGCTGCAGTTGGAAGAAGACTTTCAGAACTTTGCTGAGTCTCAGTGTTGGGACCAATCATTTGTTAGGCTCTGTATTCAGTGAAAGAAGGCAGTGCCAGAGGCAAGAAGGCACCATTTGAGAACTTAGCATCCATACAGAAGACTGCCATGTGTCTAACAGCAACCAAAATAACAGAAGGCAAATGAGACAAATGCTAGCAGGAAAGGAGATACAAGAGCACAAAGGAGATGATTACTGCACATGAGCAGAGGAGGAGAGATCCAGAGAATTCTTAGTCTGTTTTTTAATCCCAGCAAGCAGTGTTGACTGCCCATTTTTGAGTTCCTCTGAAGACTGCAGACGGAATTAGTGTTCCATTTAACTTGTTCATTTAAACTCATTTCAAATGTGTTTCCCCACAATGTCTTCATTTACAAAAATCAGGATTTCAATTTAAAAGTCACTCTACCACTCAATACTCCTAAAACTATACTTGAACAGATTCAGACTTAATCTTTATGCCTTTAATTTTTGGTTGTTAAATATAAAAATATCCCAAGATAAACAGTGCTGTTCTTCTGGGAGGTCAAATTGCCTTTACTGACTTGGTCTTATCCCTGAGTGTAATGTTTCTGCTATCATAATTATTTCCCAGATGCTGACTCTGTAATATCTTTGACTGAGAGATGAAAAGGGAAGCAATTAAGACAACATTTATTGTAGCAGTAATATTGGAGCCTAGTGACACAGGAGGAAAGAAATTCCACTAATATATAAAAAACAATAATGTAGGGACAACTCCACTTCCAAGATGGACTGCTTCACACTACTGAAAATTGAACAAAAAGCCCCTTTGTGTTCTCCAAATTAAAAAAAAAAAATCAAGAGCACTCCTAAAAGTTCAATTATTTTGAAAACACATAGATGGTGACAAGAGATTTTTGGGGGGTGGGTATTTATAAATCTAGATGAAATCTCGAAAAACAAGCCTTTAATACACTGAATTAACATTTTCAAAACATTAACTTATCAAGTATTTGGAAATCAAAAAATGTCTAAAAAATGTTTTTAAAAATCTTTAGCAAAGCCTACTTCAGATTACCAGACTCTGGAGAATAATAATTATTTTTTGGTGACTGAAATTGCCAGTAGTCTGACAAGTATCAATGACTGCTCAAGACTCATTATTAACAATAAAAAAAATTGTCTATTACTACACAACACCGTAAGTAATATCATTTAGCAAACACTAAAGGTCACAAACTGAGGGAAATCTTTTCTGTTAATATAACACAACATTTTTCACATTCATTTCATATGAATGAACAATGTATTCATTGTTTTCCTGAACACTAATTTAGTGTTGTATTTTTTTGCTTGTATCAATGAGTGTCAAAATATTGTTCTTTAAATACATGAAAGTATTTGCATAGAGCTTTATTACCGATCTTTAGATGTTAGCCAGAGGCAAAATAAAACAGAGAAGCTCCAGTTGGGAAATCTCACTAGCAATGAAAAGCAAGAGTCTTTAACATATTCTGCTTTTTGCCAATTTTTTTCCTAAGTATACAATGGTTTATTTACCCTACAATTGGTAAAATTAAAAGTAATGTCGAACACTATAAAACTATACTTCAACTACAGGACGCAAGGATTCCATTTCCCTAAAAATGAAACAGAAAGCTTGCAAGGAAGAATACAAAAACTCTTAAGAGGAAATTCTAAGATCCTGACATGAATTAAAATACAATACCATATAAACCAATTACGGAAAAGCCAAGAAACACAGTGTGTTTCAAAAATGAACTGAGAAACACATGGACGATTTTTATTAAGTTATGCCTTTCTACATCATCTCATCATTAAATGCTCAATTACCTGTAATTGTTTGCATTTATCCCAGTTATTAAGAAAAATAAAGCCACCACATTTTGTCTCTTCAAAGTCAAAGAGTCCACAACCAGATATCTGATGCAGTTTTCTCTCTCTAATGCTAACTATCTTGCCATCATGGTACTGCCTTAAAAGACAAAATGCCCTTTCACAGAAGTGCAGGCTCCAGTTGATGGGTTACTCACTATGAAACTGTAGGGCTGTACCCTGGTTGCGGTCAGGAAAGAGCAGTCCCAGAACTTGGTGCCAGGACAGGCTAGTAAAGGCCATGCTTGCACCGCGAGAAACCAGACCAGCCTTTCAAGTCAAGTGTTGGCTTGTAGACATATAAGTTAATCAGCTATGAAATAACCACCACAATGTTCTTATTGATCGCGAAGGGCTTATGATGCAACACTTGGCCTGGAGAGGATCTGTGCTTCATTCTCTCAGCCTCCAACTTTCAGAGAAAGAGAGAACTTTGAGAGTGGTGTTTACAAAATACAGATGTTTAACTTCATGATTTGAACCTTCCTAGGAAGAGATGCAGTGTACCGGGTCTTCAAAATGAAATGTACTAAATGCCTCACATTCATATACCTGTTCACTTTATCAAAGTATATGATAGTGTTTCCATTTCATTGCACCTACCAAGGGTAAAACGGTATTTAGAAAACCTAAAACTGGTAACATTTCAAAACTAAAATTTTAATGTGTTCTCATAAGTTTTTTTCTTCACTGTGAGACATTATGTTAGCATTTTGGTTATGCTAACCAATGTTAGCAATTTTGGTTTTTTGTTTTTAGATTTCCACAGTTTTTTAGTAACAAAATTCAAAAGATAATAGAATAATAATTGACTAAAATATTTTGGTAGTACTGGTCTACTATGGAGAAGAATGGAATTCTGGATCACGGGAGATAACCTTTCCTTATGTTATCGATTCAAAGAACAGCTATTGAACATAAATTAAGAAGCTGGTATTTAAAAAAAATTTTTTTTTAATGTTTATTTATTTTTGAGACAGAGAGAGACAGAGCATCAGCAGGGGAGGGTCAGAGAGAGAGGGAGACACAGAATCTGAAACAGGCTCCAGGCTCTGAGCTGTCAGCACAGAGCCCGACGCGGGGCTCGAACTCACGTACCGCGAGATCATGACCTGAGCTGAAGTCGGCCGCTTAGACTGAGCCACCCAGGCGCCCCAAGAAGCTGGTATTTTTAAAGTACTAATATGTGTGCAGGCAGAATATTTAGTGTACTTTGCTCTTGAAAATGAGGAAATCAGTTCCCATTTCTACCAAATCCTTTCCAAAATCAGAGAGGGAAAAACTAAAGAGGATAAGGGCGATTTGTGCAGGCAGAGCTTTAGGGAATAATCTAAGATGTTGCTAAATGTGGCCATTGGGTCATCTGCAGATGTGATGATAAAATAAGGAGTCCTTTCCCATGAGGCCAGCTCCCTCATTCAGAGGGTGCCTTCTGGAATAAATCCTCTTGAATAAAATTGACAAAGAAGAAATTCAGTACAAAGTCCAGTGAGCAGACTATGGAATAAGGGGGCTGAAGAATCAGTGAATTAAGTCTTGATGTAAAGTAAAGATGTATAGTAAAGCAATTCTCCAAGGGCATAGAGATAAATTCCCAGTGTTTCCTCACAAGTAAACCGGCAGCCAAGTGATAAATCCTCTATTCCCAGTGCACTATCCTCACTATCTGGTTAGGCCTCCAGAAGCATGTGTCCACAGACATTAAAGCGCTTGGTCAGTGAGAGAATGAACATGCTTGGCGGTAATGACAGTTACACAATTGTTTCTGCCTTTCTTTTTTCTTTCATAGAAGATTGCCTATGTGTGACTGACTCCAGAACAAACAGGGACGGAAAAAAATCAAGCATTGTGTTTTTAACGGTGAAATGGACTGCAGGTTTACTCTAGAGGGAACAGATACATCCCAGCCAACCTGGTGGCATGATGACCTACAGAGCAGTGAGAACCAGTTTCTCAGTTTGCACAACTCACTTTTGTCTCCAACTCAATGTTAGATTGGTTTAAAACTTTGCGAGGTCCATTGAGAAAAAAGGACAAATACTGGATATTTGCTAATAATGGGGAACAGTGTCCCACATCTGGGGGGCATAGATGTCCTGCTCACTTGGAGGAAACAGCGCCACCTGCTGAAAACCCAATCTACTTTAGCTGAGACATCCACTCTTCCCCAGTACCCCACTTGCTAGTTTGGAGGGCCTACTGGAGAACAGAACCCGGCATCTCAGAACTACCTGCTTTTCATCTGGTTTAGTTTCATCTGGTTTAGTGCTGCTAGCAGTGGCGGTTAAGACAGAAGGAGTGAAGAAAAAAAAGCTTTTTTTAAAATATGATCTTGTTCCCAGCAGTAAACAGTGCTGCTAGCT
This sequence comes from Leopardus geoffroyi, assembly GCF_018350155.1. NCBI lineage: Eukaryota > Metazoa > Chordata > Mammalia > Carnivora > Felidae > Leopardus > Leopardus geoffroyi. The sequence continues at coordinate 26,867,896 of NC_059332.1, read as the reverse complement.
TAGGAACCTTTTCTGTGAGCACTTGTGTAGTTTCATACAAGATAGGAGACAATTATTTAAAGTTGGGCTTGTGCTGTGAGACTGAATACAAAAGCACAAACTCAAAATGAAACTCTGTAGCTGGATGTGAGAGCTGAGAGAATCGCAGGGGCAAGAGATGAAGGCCTTATGTGTTTATTCTTCTTTCCAAACGAGGTGTTTTTACAGGAAAATAGGCGGTCATAAAGGACAGCCTTAATGTTATGTAGTGAAAAGAACCTAGACAGAAGTCCTAAGACTCTGGGCTTGTCACTTTAGGTGAGCCACTTATTTCACTCTTGATTTTTTTACACAGGTTACAGGGTTTTAGGTATCCCTTTAGATAATCTATTGAAAGCACTTTGTGATCTACTCAATGTTATTGTTATTACAAATGATAATATTATTGGAGAAAATTCCTGGGTTAATGCCTAAGAGATCAGTGTTCCATAACGATCACTGAGATATGATGTGATAATTCCATAGACTGTTATTATACTTAAAACACAGCATTTTTCAGTATACTAATTCTTTTAAAAATGTGTTTTAGAACGGAATCTGGGGTTTCAACATTTCCATTCTTAAGAATTTCTGATTTCTTGCCCAAAATAGGTCACTTATATTCAAGTTTTGAAAGAGCATAAAAATCCTGGTACCTTATACATTTGTTTTATATATGGGTTTTGCTATTTCAGGAAAATGAATTTGTGTTACATAGGTAGATATTTCAAAGGGGATTTAAGTCTTCTTTTCTGATTAGTTAGCTTCATTAATTGTTGTGAGATAGTGGTCCTTTGTTCAAGTGTTCCTAAATAGTAAATTGTTGATAGAAGTCTTTTCCAATATGATTCTCAATGAAGAAGAAAAACCCATTAGTAGAGCCTGAACTGAGGAGTGATCAGAAGATTTCAATAAATGAAATCTTTAAAAAAATAAAATAAAACCTTTAAAAACAGATCACTTAACTGGAGATTGTGCTTTTAGGAACTAGATTCTAATTTAAGCATTATAATAGGTCTAATGTCATCTTTTATTCAACATCATTTTCCTATTTATCTTGGTCTAAGTGTTTCCAAACTTCATTGTTTATTTTGGAATCAAGAGCTTTTTAACCTCTACTGCTCTCTTTTTAGAGTAGGGGATGGTGTTAACATGAAGGTTAGGTGGGAACACAACCCATTAATAGGTAGCAAGTGGTCTAAAAGGCCTTGGTTTGAAAAACTCCTCCAATCAGATAAGAAGGCACTAGAAAAGAGTGAACCAAAGAATGGATGAAGACAGGGCCCCCATGAAAATGTTCCGTTGGGGCGCCTGGGTGGCTCAGTTGGTTAAGAGGCCGACTTTGGCTCAGGTCATGATCTCGCGGTCCGTGAGTTCAAGCCCCGCATCGGGCTCTGTGCTGACAGCTCAGAGCCCGGAGCCTGTTTCAGATTCTGTGTCTCCCTCTCTCTGACCCTCCCCCGTTCATGCTCTGTCTCTCTCTGTCTCAAAAATAAATAAACGTTAAAAAATTTTAATAAAAAAAAAAAAAGAAAATGTTCCGTTGCAGTAGTTTTGATGAAAATCATCAGGAGAGCTTTCTAACATTTTATACAAAGAATATTAATTTCATCGTCTTATTTTACAGATGGAGAAACTGAGACATGGTGGGGGAATGACCTGCAAATAGGTCACACAGCAGCAGAATGAAGAACAGAAGGCAGATTTCCTGATCCCTGTGCCAGTTTTCCACCCAATCCACCCGTCTAAATGAAATGGCAGAAGCTTAGTTTTGATAAGCAGTTCCATGAAAACATGTCCTGTGCCAGATTCTCTCCAGTGCCCAAGACACTCCCCAATGGTGGGTTAAGGCTCAGGGCCCTTTAACTCTTTCTGCACATACTGGCTTAGGAAATGGCAATACAGTGAGAGGGCTTGGGATTGGCATTTCTAAGACTCAGCACAGAACCCTCCTCCCTTCTCCACATTTCAGCCTTACGTACAAGGGATTTTGAAGACTTTACCCTGGGTTCTTTGAAACATCCTTGAGTCCTCTTACTAACAACTCTACTTCATATATCAGGTGCAAGTGTCCTCCACAACTGTGGTCAGACTGGCCCCACAAACTGGCTGCACTTTCAGAAAACTAGACAGATAAAATGGGAGGGTGATTATTGGAGTTAATTCTTATCTTTACAAAGGGACTTTCTGCATATTCTGTTGCATACATACTCCCTCCGTGCATCAACATGTTTGAGTCTACGATAAATTATTATTATTTTTGACAGAGAAACTAAACAAATTGGGAAATCTAAGCTACTGTGTGTTGAATCACTGGAAACCGAACAGTGGCAGAGATCACAGAGCCTTGGGCAGTTGGCAGGTTCGTATAGGTTTTAGAGATATGAAAACTGGGGTCCAACGAAGTACTGCAGATGGCTAGAGACAGGCCTAGCCCTGGAGCCCTCACCTTCTGTCTTTTAGGCCAATCCTCTTTTTAGGTCACCATGGAGGAGATAAAAGCATTTGAGAATCCTATTGTAAGCCAGTGAAGAAATAAGTAATATATTTAGATACCTGCTTTGATACAAAAATTAGTAACAACTTTTTAGTGAACAAAGTATTTTACTTTGAAAAATGATTTCTCTTTTTTGACAGGGCACTGGAGAAGGGGTCTAAGACAGGCTTCACAACTCTAATGCCTTCAAGGCCCCCTGGCTGGGTTTTACCCCCTGTGTTCTGGAGAGTATGCCCCCCTTCTAGAAGGGGCAATAACTTCACTTTAACAGACAGTACCCATATAGGGATGTAGAACCAGTCTTGCCAGATCTTCTGCTTACATAAAAGAAATTGCAAATCTGGTATGCTAAAAACTGAGAGTTATATTAACACACAACACACACACACACACACACACACACACACACACACACCTCACAGATTTTAACTGTTAGCTAAAAAAATTTTAAACATTACCTGGACTAAACAAAGCATACCAATGAAGCCAGATCTGAGGTCTGACTATTTAGTAATCTGGCCTAAAGGAGTATCCCAATAAGGGTTATTTTTTCTTGAGGAATTTGACTTGAGTGTAAAATTGAGCAAGGGATCTCCAAATCTTCTTCTCACACCACTACTGCAGGGAATACTGAACTCTATTCAACTTACTAGAAAATAAAACTATACTAGAAAATAAACTATAAAATGTAGCTCCTTAGTTTGTTTATAATATAGATACCACATTTAAGAATACTTTTGTTTTCCTACTTTTCTGAAATTCTTCATGTAGGAAATATAAACCACAAAGAGAATATAATTTTTAAAACCGGAAACATATTTTCCAATCCCCTTTTACCCCAAATTTCATTAAATGCACAAGTGAAAACATCCTTTGTAAAACAGCTAATATAATTACAAAATAATCAGTTGCAGAGCTCCTATATAATAAAAACAACAACAACCCTTACATTAAACTGCATTCATCAAAAATCAGGGAACCCAAAATTTGGGGCATAAAAGTACCAGTTCATCTAAAGTAAATTTGGGGGTAAGAAAAAATATTTCAAAAAAAAGAGCCAAGCAAAATTCCGCACTACTTCCATCCCATGCTCTGTCCCCCTTTTTGAATGCACTTCAGATAACAACAAATGACAAAGACAGAAAGTGCTATTTGCTAGACCTCCCCTGAATTCTTCTCAGAGCTGCCACTTCTTCTAGTCCCCAGACTGACCTCTGAGTCAAGCCAGATGGGACTGAGAGAGACATCAAGCAAGTGCTGAAAAGGTGACTTGAGTATCTGGCAGCTGAGTCTGGAGCGAGTTTCTCTGCAAATTCTCTGGGGGTTGCTGCTTTCCAATTTCTCAGGAATGTTTAATTCTCCTCATCCCTTCACCGAATCTCTCTCTGGAGAGGTCAGGGAAGCCTGTGACATCCCCGGAGGGCACTGCCTGACTAAATTAGCATGAGATAACTTTGGACTCTCTTCCAAACATGAAAATACAAGGGAGAGAATTTCATTAAAAGCAGAAGACTAGGTGATCCAAGTTAATCCCAGCTCTAAGCTGCTGTAGAAATGCTCAGTGTTTATGTTCAACTCTCCTCTCTGTGACAGAGTTCACCAACTATAATGCCAGAGATGCTAAGTGTCCAACTTGACCTCAGCTGATCAAATCTTAGCTTCATAATGAAGGCAAAAAGTGGGTTTTCTGGTGTCAAAATGAGTATTTAGACTGTTTATATGTTACTATATGAAGCAGTAAGATCCCATGGTCAAAAATAAACATTTTAGTACTTCAGTCTTTAAATATCTTTTAAATTAGGAAACAGGAAACTGTAATAGGTAACATGAGTCATTAACCATATGTAGTGTGTAAACATGGGAATATCTAATGTCAATTCAGTAAGGCACATAATGTCATAGGGACATGCTTTCTATTATATCTACAAATATTTGAAAGAACACATTGTAAATATTTAGAATGATAGTATAATTAATAAGATCTGTTCAAAAAGTGCAGGATAACCATTGTATCATTTGCCTCTAAAAAATTTAATTAGGAGAATAGCTCTAAAAAAAGGTATCAATACAGCTTGTCTATAAATATGACCAACACACTATTAAAGAATTCATATTTGGATGTATAACTTGGAGCTCTTCTACTTCAACCAATTCTCTGATGAATAAATGTTTCTTCTTAGCTACTACACCACAATGTATATTATTTTGCTTTGATTTAAAAAATCTTTCGTGTCTTTTGAATATTCATAATCTATTCATCTATTGACATTTTTCAGACTAAAAGTTATGCTGTGCACTTTTAGACATTTTTAACTTTAGATTCCTTTTAATATTCATTGACCATTGTAAGAGATAAAAAGTATAAAAGTATAGAATAATATTCCCCTGGATGAGGGATAATGGCTAACTTTGATTATACTACATTCTACTATAGACAGCAAAGTACTTGGTGATAAAAACTATTTGCTAGTATATTGTACTTTACATTAGGTTATCTACTGATGTAATTAGTTCCTAGAAGAGTCCTCTATTTTGACCTAGTGATTCTGTGTAATATGCCCCCCGACTATTTCACTAAAGCCTCAAAACAATGACTGACACTGACTGAATACATAGCATACAATGGCAGTGCATCTTTTATTTATGGAGATAAAGAGGAAGACTCTTCCCTTAAGAAGCACCAGAGTAACAGAAGATATGTAATGTCTTATGAAGAAATAAAGTTCTTGAATGTTAAAAGCTGGGTTCGGAAACTCTCAAAGCTGGGGGAAATTTTGTTTTAGCTTACATTTAGTTACTTTTCAGCTGAAGTGCAAGCTGTATCCAGACTGAAGAGATGTACGTACAAACTATAGGAAGCACAGTGACAGAGTTGACCAGTATACTATAACTCCCTGCCCCTTCTCAAATCCATCATGGGCATTTTCAAGATGGCTGGTGCGACTTGGTAAAATCTGTGGCCATAGGACTGTGCTGTTAATTAGTAAATAGGAAGATTGAAGCCCAGGCTTCAACCTCACCAGTTTTAAGCTGTAACGAACCAAATCAATTAACTCAGACATAAAATGTTGATAGCCTTTAAGTCACATAGAGGTTAAATCTAATTTTCTGGTGATTTCTACCTTTTGTTACAAATGTTAAATAAAATCTAAAGATAGTTGTGGCTATCTGTTTAATTTTTTAAAGCAGTAATTATTAACATGAATCATTACTTGGGTCATGGAATCCTTTGAGAATCTGATGAAAAATAAGGAGGATTCCTTCCTCATTGAAAACATACATACGTGTGAGCCTATGCATGGACACATTTTTGCTTACGCTTTTAGGAGATTCACAGATATCCCCTAAAGGCCATCTTTGGACTCTAGATTAGAAAACACTACAATTTCCACTGATCATTCACTCGTTCATGCTTCCTTCTAGTGCACATTTACTGAAGGTCAGGTTTAAGGTACGTCACTAAAAGCAGTGTGGGACACAAAGAAATACAGCATACAGTCCTTGCAGTGGAGAATCTGACCATGAAGCAGACATGGCATGAAACTGTACACACTGTCAATGCAACAGCTCGAAAGCATTCCTAGGATGGCAGTTTCCTCATTTGTGATTTGGAGTCCTATGACAGTGACCCCCAGCACTGGGAGTGAGACAATAGGAGTGAACAGTGCTTTCTTTGTAAAGGGTAAACCACTGTGCAACTGCTAGTTGTTGGTTTTATGAAGTCAAACTTGTCTTCCTGTTCTGGGAGCCAACCACTGAATAGTAAAGCAAAAACTTATACCAGGAAAGTAGAAGTGGGGAGGAGGAGAATTAATCAGAAGCATCCATAATGGTCTTTAAAAAAATTTTTTTTTAATGTTTATTATTTGAGAGAGAGAGAGACAGAAAGCAAGCAGGGAAGGGGCAGAGAGAGAGGGAGACACAGAATCGGAAGCAGGCTCCAGGCTCTGAGCTGCCAGTACAGAGCCTGATGTGGGGCTCGAACCCACAGACCATGAGATCATGACCTGAGATGAAGTTGGCCGCCTAACCGACTGAGCCACCCAGGCGAACCCATAATGGCCTTCTTAATGAGGGAAGAATATCATTTAGCCAAAAGCACCTAATCTTTTTGAAAGGACCTTTAAACTGATGATTCTTTAAAAAATAAAGCTGCCAATATAATAAATAAAGAAGTGTCTGCTAGAGTGTCACGTAGTAGCAAAGGCTCTGACTTATTTCATGCATTCTTCATTTGGTTCATAAGATACATAAATAAACTAAAATTAAATAAATATAATAAGTAAAAGGTTTATAAGATATAGTCACTTTTGAAACTCACTTATTCTCATACATTATATGCTGAAACACCTGCATCTCCTCTGGCACTCCAACACTGTACTCTTTTGGAGCTAAGAAATCTAAACTTGAAAATATGATTAATCTGGAGCATGTCAGCTGCAAGACAGTCAAACAAGCCATATTCAGTTTCAATTACATCCTGCTGAAGATGGGTATGATGGTGGCTTCCTTTGTCTCCTCTTCCTCCTAACTTAGGATGCAGAGAGAAACCATGAGGAAAGCCTGAGCATTGGACAGACCCTAGTTAGAATCCCAGCTCTGTTAATTAATGTCTAGGAGGCTGGGCAAGTCACTTCAACTGTAAATAAGGGTAACAATGCCTCCATTGCAGGCTTTAAAAAGATAAGCAGGAAAATGAATGTAAAGTGCCTATAACAATGGTTGGTACATAGTAGATCAATAAAATGGTGGCCTCCATTAATTAGCATGTTATAATCCTAGTTATACAGCACCGTGTTTTCTAAAACACCCTCATAATATGTCATTTGATCCCACAACAAACTTTGAATTAAATAACCAGGTATTACTGTTTCTCTTTTACTCATGAGAAAACAATGGCTGAGAGCTGTTAATTGATTTGCTAAAGTCCCACAGTGGTAGAAATAAGAAGTGGTCCAAGTGAAAATTGACAGTTTTATAACATCTGATATGTCCAGCCAGGAGAGCATCCTATGTTACCAGTATCTATTGGTACAGTGTGATATTTGAGCCCAGCTCTATGAATATTATAAATATTTAATAAAAGGAAAAAGAGAGGAGCTATCTGGGAAGCATGAACAAATAATATGGAGACTACCAGTCTCAAGAGAAACTTAATAGTGTAGGAAAGAAAAGGGAGATGAGGCAAATAGGTTTTTGCTGGCTTCTAACAGCAATAAAAAGAATATCCTTGAAAGCAGAAACTTGCACTTACTGAGGTTTACATTTTGATGGACTAGAAGAATAGTATTTATGAAAACAGCACAACAATGGGTCGAAGTATACACTGCCCTTTTGTAATTTCCAAAATCTCATGCTATTTGCAGTTATTGCTACAAGGAAAATAAAGCAGAAGGAAATAATGAATTGAAGACCAAAATCAAATCCCATTGCTCACTTGCGCGCTCTCTCTCTCTCTCTCTCTCTCTCTCTCTCCTTAAATCCCTAAGGATGGGGGAAGGAAGGAATGTTAAGTAAAAGGGGAGGCATGTTCTTTATAACTGGGAAGCACTTGTACAGTTGATCCTTGAACAATGCATGGGCTAGGAGTGCTGACCAACCACACGGGTGAAAATCTGCATGTAACTTTTGACTCCCTGAAAACTTAACTACTAATAGACTACTATTGAGTAGAAGCCTTACTAATATAATAACATAAATGATTAACACATATTCTGTATGCTATATATATCATACACTGTATTCTCAGAATAAAGTAAGCTAGAGAAAAGAAAATGTTAAGAAAATCGTAAGGAAACTATATTTACAGAATTATACTATATATATAAAAAAGTCCATGTATAAATGGAACTTCACAGTTCAAATCTCATGCTGCTCAAGGGTCAACTGCACAAAGTCGTTTCACAAAAAGGTTCTGGGTGTCCCAGCACTACAATAATTAGAATTGTACAAATGAAAAAGGAGGGCTACCACTTAGAAAGGCTTGTGTGGTATCAGAGGAAAATCTGAGTGTATGTGGTATGAGAGCTTCACAGCATGGGCAACAGAAGTGAGCAATTCACTCTGAAAGAGGTCAGCTATCAACTAAGAACTACTACTGGTAAGCAGTTCCAACTGCTACTGGATGGACTGGCCCAGGTAATGTCTAACTAATTTTATGAGTTCTACATGGTCAATTCCTCATGAGAGGATGTGGAGAAGAAACTCTGTGGAAGTAGTCATATCTTATTCCAAGAATGAGTTAATCAAGACTTTAGTCTCCTTGGAAAGGATAGAGGAGATTTTAACATAAAGGGGTACAGCTTGTTTTTTAAAAATATCAAATCCATTAACAGTTTATGAGTATCTTTGAATTCAAATATTTATTATTGTGTCAAAAGTTCAAACAATTACACATGACACATTTTTGAAAAATAGGAACTAGGTTGAATTTTTGAATAGTAGCTTACACTTAAAGTACAGAAATGACTACAAGTATTTAAAATCAACATTAGAATAACATATAAAAATTCATTAAAGAAAGTCTTAAAAGAAGGCCATGTCCATTATTTTTTCTTATAAAATTCCCAAAGAGCACTGAATATGCTGGTGACAAGGCCTTATAAACAAATGAATTAAAAACATAAGAATTCTATTTCCCTCATTCTTTTTAGCTACATTGTTAATATAAATATAGCTGCAGAATAAAGGACAGTATATTATCTGGTGTGGAGAGATATACTGTCTTCTTAATTCACTTGTGCCTCATCACTCCTGTGTCACAGGGTTTAACCTCCCCCTCTTGTGGAAATAACATCCTTGTATAGCATCTATCATGTGGTCTTTCTGCATACATGGAGGATACACAGAGTAATGAGTTGATATGAGATATGGAATAGATCCCACAAGTAAGAGAGGCAGGCTCTTGGATGAATTATGAGAGTTATTCCTTCACAGCTGCAGATAGTTTTCATATTTGGTAAAACAAAACATGATGCAATCTCTCACTAGGCTATTAAAGTGGATTAGGGCCCATCAGCATCCCCAAATGATGACCGTGTGTAAATGTGCAGACACAGACAAACACAGGCATAAACACACACTCTGTCCTGTCTCACCAAAAATCTAGGAAAGATGTTTCAAGCTATGGCTCACATTGAAAACATATGTGCAGCAAGTTACAGTTCAGAAAGCATGGTAACTCATGTCAGGGTAGAAATTACTTGACTCAGACTAAAAAAGGAAGAGCTTCCAAAGTTTTCTTTTGTGCTCATAAACAAATTTTCATATTTAATTACTGCAGTCATCTTTTCCAGCCACTCTGATTGAATAATAGATGTATAAATGTTAGAAGATCACAAGACCTTAGATGACCTTAGATTAAGGAAAGGGAACTGAATTTCAGAGAGTTGAAATTTCAGAGAGCCAGGACATACTATGGAGAAATTTCTTTTGGACACAGCAAATAATTGTCCATTCCATGGGCAGGAGCAGGGGAGGGTACTGGGGATTTTCAAGGTGAGGCCACTTGATGGCCTCTTGTCTCTGGCTTCCTCCAAAGGAACAAATTTGTCAGAGAAAACTACTTAAAGGAAATCCATAACACCTAATGTGATCATTGAAAATAAATAAATAAAACATCTCAGGGATCCAGGAGCAAGGAGAAAGACCAAGTCTTCAAGAGAAGAGCTGAATTCTGCTAGCAAACTAACGCCCCAGCTGAAAGTAAGGACTTTTATGGGCAATCACAGTAAGTCCACATGCCTCATCTTTGTTTTTCTATGTCATTTGTTCACAACAATGGCCTCGTGTCTATCTGTATAGACTTGGGAGATATTTGAAGGGCTGAAACTACATAAAGGTTAATTAAGACAATCACTACCACGTAATAGTGTGGCTGCTAGCTCAAAAGGCATCTTTCTGTGCATTAGAAAAAAAGTGCCTTTTCCTTTTCTTCAGTGGAAAACATTTATTAATATGTTGATTGTTATAATACGAAGCTCTACTTCAACCTGCTAGATTATCCTAACGAGTGTGCAGATAAGTACAGCACCCACACTACACAGGATGGACGTGAACCCACTATACTTTGAAGCTTCCCTGATCTGGTGTTTAGCAGGGCCAAAACTCATCCCTTCTTGGAAGCCTGCATATATAGAGAAATTCACTATATTTCTGATGCCCTGCCCCAGAAATCCTGGGATGGGAGGGGGCAGAGCCTTGCCAAATATTCTCCCTATTGCCGTGAAGCAGGATGAAGGCGACTGGCCAATTGTTTTTCCTCTGGAAACTTGTGTTGCTTAAAACTCAAAATATTGTTCTCCAGAATACAGAGAAATTATCCTATAATAAAAAAAAATGAGTGATAGGTGGTTGTTTCTAAGTGTTGGGTTTTTTTCCCTTAAATTTTCTAAAATGAATGTTTATTCTTCTCTGTCTTTATAATGAAAAGAATAGTTTGTGTTTAAGAAGTAAAAAATGGGACCCATGAGGTTTGTGGGGTTTTATGGCCAGTATTCTACTGAGCAATATACTGCATGTTTTGTCACCTCCCTTGCTAAGTATGGATAGGTGTCTGCATGGCCGCAATCCTGGAATCACACGGGCAGCCAGAGAAGTCAATCTGCTAGGTTCAGGGAGTCAGTACCTCCATCGTCTGCGCACTAAAAACCAGGCATAATCTGGAATTGACAACACAACATGAGCAAAAAGATACTGACTTTTCTTAACCAGTCATGGGAGGATAGTGATTAAATACCACTTCTCGATTTCCTTTCAGCTTAGAGTCATGGGACAGCTGCTGCCTTTCTTTTAAACCAATTATGTTAAACTACATAGATTTCCATTTAAATCTAAGGTATTCCTGTTGTTACAAAGCTTTACATCCCACACTGCATTTGAGGAATCTTAGAGCCTTGATAAACAAAGAATCAAATATATGGAATCTTAGTTTCTACCCCAGACCTAAGGGCTGAAACCCTACATTTAACCAAATCCCCAAAACCAAAGCATGGTTTTGGTTCTTTGCTATCTAGGCACTCAATTATCTACCCTGAGAGCCTGTTAACACAGGAAATAATCAAATATAAGGGTGAAGATTGACACTCTTCTCCATCAACATCTGCAAAGTTATGGGGGGACATGGCCTGAGGCTGATCAACTAAGGAAGCAACAACATGGAACATTTGTAGGTGGCCATCTGACAAAGGGTCATAGATGATAGGTGTCAGACAGTCACTAGCGTGAAAACAAATGGTTTAGACACAAATTCTAGTCACCTCTTACTCTGGATAATCTGGCATAATAATAATACAGCCCATCATTGATGAACACCTACCATGTGCCAGACACCATACAGGCACTTCACATATGCCCTGATCCTCACAGTATCATTTAAATAGATTGTGTTATTCCTATTTGATGGCAGAAGAAATGGAGGTCAGATGTATTATTGTGCTAACATTATACAATTCCTAATTAGCCTGGGAATTTATCTACTGTCTGTCCACTTCAAAGGCGATGTTCTTTTCACTATTCTATACTGCTTCCTTAAAGTTCATGGGAAACGTGTGAAACTTAAAAAAAAAAAAAAATTGATGTGGCAATTCTAATAAGAAAAAAGTTTGTTTGCATTTTTATATTTTGATGTAGTCCAAAACAATGTAGTTCAAATGTATTGCTGAAGGCTGAGTCATCTTGTTTTGAGAAATTAAAAAATATATACATATATACTTTATATATAAATACATGCATATGTATATACACATATGTACACACACACACACACACACACACACACACACACAAACCTATTTACACATATATGTCATCTCCATCTGGGAGATCTTGCTTCAACAGTGGGTGTTATACCATGAGTCTTCTAAGAGACTGCTAAGATCATAGTAACATTAATATTTCTAGGAAAAAGGGGAATGTTGAGCAAGTTTCTGCTCCTGAAATGCAATACTAGGCAGTCAGCTGCCATGTGTAGAGGACAGAATTGGGGTTTAGTTAGATGTTCTTTGGGTGAAATTCACATTTGTGGAACACATTTTCTTTGAGGAGGTGAAGAAGGGATAGCAAGAAGGTATAAAATGCCTTCCTCATTTTAAAACACAAACTGTTCTCTTCAGACTACTCACTGTGAATAATGAACCAGGGAATTAAAAGCTTTAAACCTGTTAAAGAAGCAATATTAAGTTTGGTATAAATATAGCTGAAATAATCCAGGCAGTTTTATTACCTTACACCCCAAATAAAGGTGAAATGCTGAATTCTTTCCCTAGAAATAGTGGTAAACACAGCTAACAGATGGAAGAGCTGAATGGAAATTTCAATAAAGAAGGCCACAAAGAAGCATTTGTAAGCTCAGGGGTGCATGCTTTAAAAAAAGAAGCTGAAAAATGGAACTTTGTTTTATTTTGATAGAGTGCCAAAACAGTACTGCATTCCTTAAAGAGCTGAATAAAGGATCGAGTTAGACTGGCCTTCTCAACACCTCTTGAAAAGCCCCCTTGGGTCTCATTTTGCTGGGATGACTATTTATATGACAGGTAAGGGAATAATTTTGTTGGATTCAGTTACACTCGGGCCTCTGTGACCCCTAGGTCAAAAGAGCAAAGGCAAAAGTGACAATGTAGATAATTGCCCGTTTAGGATAATGGAATACTGATTGAAGTCAATGATTATAACACCTGAAAGATAAATGAGCTGATGTTAAAGGTTCAGTGGAGATAGCAGACAAGTGGAACAGCAGGAGCTACACCAAGGAGTGGCCAGGAGCTGTGGAATTCCAGGGGAGGGGCAAGTTTCCTGACCTGGAACTTACTCCAGCCTGGAGTGTTCCAACATCTAAAATGGGTTAGTTTGTAAAACATGCCATAAAACAGAAATTTAGCCCAATGCCCCAAACTGCGGGATTAGAGTAACATTAGTTAACGTGGCCCTCCATTAATTTTCACTGTAACCTCTGAAGGCCTAGATTTGCCCCAAATCCATTATTTTTGTCTGTCACTGGAGGGAACTTTCCCTTCCTGCCAGCCAGGAAAAAGCCTGCTGACGTTTGCAGTTCAGACCTCAAAGCGCGTCGACAGCCTGACCAGTGTGGGCCAGGGCTGTACCAGCTCCACCGTCAGAACTTGGCCCCTTGGATTTTCTTTTCTTTTTCTTTTTCTTTTTTTTTTTTTTCCTTTAAGGCAGAAATATGCCTGAAAATATTTTTCCAACCCGAGCACCCCCCACTGACCCCCCTGGTTCAGGTTTCTCAATGCTCTGCCTGGTCCTTCCAAGGGCTTGTCCTGTCACCTTGCAGGAGCTGGCATGGCCTCCCAGGCTGCTCCCTTGATCAGGCCTGGCTAGGGCCTCAAGCAAAAAAGGCTCCACTCTATTTACAAGTTAGGCCAGAGGTGGGTTGCCACAATCCACATGACTTCTCTGGGCACAGCAGTGGCCCTTCTCTGGCAGGTCTCTCTTGAGGTCAATGCTGGGAGCCTTCCTGTCCCAGACCCAAGATGACACTTGATGAGAAACTTCAGAGATGGGTCTCTCATTCCCCTCAGTGCTCCCCTCTGACCTCTAGGCCCAGGTCTGTCCCTTCTGACACAGCCCCGATGACACAGTCTCCCGACCAATGCTTTTGGAGCTGTATGTACTCCCTTTGTTTCCAGATGAATTCACTGAGGCCTAAGGTCATGTATCTGGTGACTTAACAGTCTGGAATTCTACCCAGGCTTTCTTCTTCCAAATCCTTTTTAAAAATGACCAAAGATCCATGAGTGACTTGAGAAATTTCTAGAGATTATGACTGTGGAAGGAAACTTTTTGACCCAGGTCCTGATTTTCCAGTGAGAGACCGTGCATCTGACCCCTGTGGAGACATCCGTCTTCTTCTTGATGAGTACATGTCTGTGTAAATAGGAATGTCCTCTGACAGGAAATGTCCTGAAAATGTTTTTTTGTTGCTCTCCCCTGCCACCCTGAAGAATACTATATAAACAGCTGGGAAGCAGAATTCAATATTGTGTGCTAATCAGTCCTTGTAATTGAGACAGGTAAAAGAAAAACACCACTGATCAATCCAATTTTTTTTTTTTTTCATTTATTGAGGGTCATGGATGAATTAAACAAAATGTCTGTCTTTAATTGCTCAGAACTCTCCAAGGGAGCCAGCCCTATAGCTGCAGGATCAGGTACATTTTAGCGAACAACAGACACAAGCAGGCAATTATTGAACCAGCCTGACAGAATCACATCTTCCCTAGTCCTGCCTCTGTTGCTGAGTCCAGTTCTGAGTTTGGTCTTTTGAGGATACCTCCTGCCATATAGCTGCCATATAGCTCCCTCAGGCCACACACAAATAACTGTTTTCTAAAGAGCTGGTGACAGACTCCAAATATAAAAAGAGAAACATATTTAATACAGTCTGTCTACCTGCAGCCTATTGTTCACAGATATGACAAAATTCATTTTGGTAACTACATTTGAGGATATATGAGTAAAAGTTTTATTTCTAAATAGCTACTTCTCTCTTTTGGGCCAATCGCTTACTTCTTTATGTCCTGGTTTCCTCACCTGTACAGTGATGAACATATAGTAGCACAGAGGTTCTTAGGAGAACTAAATTATAGTACTCAGCATGGTGGGAGACACATGGAATATATTCCATAAATGGAAACAGTGGCTATTATTTGAATAGCTTCTACAGTAGCAAACGTGGCCCTGAGGGTTGCCGGAGGTTGTCTCTATTGGCCTGTGAGAGGGGAGGGACAGAAGGGTCTGCACACCTGTGTGTCAAAGCTCCCTGTCACCTGCCTGCCTGGTGAAAGCAGGTGATGTTGGGTATCGGGCCCAGGAAGACAGGAGCTTCTCTGCCCTGTCCGTTTGCTCTTCCATGAGGATCAACACTGTACCGCTCTGTCACTTCTCAAGTCTCACTTATGTCACTACAGTAACTCAAGTGCCTGATGGGATGTGACTTAGAGAAAGCCCATGCTGGCATGTTTTGCATTATTATACTCCAGGGTGATTTTTCTTTTTAATCAGAGAGATTGAATTGCAACCAGAGATTTACTATTTATTTAGTTTTGAATGTTTATTTTTGAGAGAGAGAGAGAGAGAGAGAGTGAGCACAAATAGGGAGGGGCAAAGAGAGAGGGAGACACAGAATCTGAAGCAGACTCCAGGCTCTGAGCTGTCAGCACAGAGCCTGACACGGGGCTTGAACTCACAAACTGGACACTTAATGGACTGAGCCACCCAGGCACCCCTGCAACCAGAAACTCCCAAGTGCAAAGTCCAAGGACAGATCTGACCTACATTATGATGCAGCATCATCTTTCCACATCAGTTTTTTTTTTTAATGTATAAATTTAAAACTATCATATCAAGGAACCCAACTTTAAATTTTAAAAACTAGAGCCAGATTTTTCTTTTTCTGTCATATCCCATTGCATACACAATTTGCGTTTGAAGAATTACCCAGGGGAAGTAAATCTTTCTCTACAACTGTTGCAACTACTAAAGTCAGACGAAAACCCATCTGTGAACTGTAAGATCACCAAGTTCGTAAGCACTGACTTACGTGCGAAGTCCCTGATCTGTGAAGATGCAGAAATCAGAGAAGGCGTACAACAGAAAGCTGGTTAGAGAAAGCTCTTTAAGCAACAGTGAGAAAATGGCCTCCTGGTCCTCCAGGTGTCCCTGCTGCTGACTCAGGTCTCCAGTGAGGGACAGAAGCTATGAGTGGGCTCTATTTCTGTGGCTGTCTTATTGCGCATTCTCTCTGGTGTGGAGATAGGGTTACTCTGAGCCATTGCATGGGCTCCCAGCCCTTTGCTCCTCAAGCTGACTCTGGAGCCTTCTGATTGCTTCCTTAATGGCCTCGCTCCGAATCAACCTCAGGGGAGTTTGAGTTCCCAAGTGTGGAGGTCAAGATCTTGGACCTGGTTCCTTCTGCTGTCCTCTGTCACCTTTATTCCCAGGCTGAGACACTTCACGTGAAGGACAGGGGAAGCTCTACCACGTGGACTTGAACCCTACTGCATTGTCAGTTTGGAGAATAATGTCCCACTGTGAATATCCTCTGGAATGAACCCTGCTGGTCATAACTTCCTTTCCTTTTAACTTAGTACTGAAAGATGAGTCACCAGCTTCCAATATTCTTAATGGTTGTGGAGCCTTTTATAATTTTATAGTATTGTAGGAATAATAATTTAGAAGTAGCACAATCCTCTCAACCCAACTTTTTCCCCCCACTTTTTTTCTTGGCAAAAGATTTCCAGAGAATCCCAGCTGTCTTGAAATATTGATGAGCAGGGGTAGAATGGGCTAACTTCAAACACAAACCCCTGTCCCACCCTCACAGCCAAGTTCAACAGACTGCACAGCAACAGGCTGTTGTGCTTGGATCAAAAGGATCTGAGAGTCTGGAGGCAGGCTTGAAATACAACTGATTTTATTACAAGTAAAATTAATTCAATGGAATTCTATTGAAACTGCATGGGGGGAAAGAGAATTTGGCGTGGTTTAGTCCAGATTCACAGAATTTGGTCCAATTCTTTCATTTATTTCCTTACTCCAACTTAACCCCAAAGAAATTCCTAGCAAAAGGCTTACTTACATGTACTTAAAAAAAAAAAAAAAAAAAAACAAGGAAAACAAAACATCCAAACCAATGCACCCAAAGCTAGGTGTGTTCTAAGAGTCGCTGTTTCTAGATACATATAACCAAACACAATAATCTTCAGTTTGAGCTTTGTGAGGATTCTTTTTCTTAGTTAATTTGAGAAAGTTACAATTAGATAGCTTTAAAAATTCTGACCAGAGGCAATAAAATGCTCCAAAACCTTAATCTTCTAATAATATCTTTCAAGACCAATAAAAACCTGAATTTAGAGCAAAAGGGACCATCATCAAATGCACAGAAGGATGAAAGCTTGCTATCAAGAGACTTTGAATACAAATGCCTCATTGGCTGTCTGATTCTTAAAGCTTACTGACTTTAACTCAATCTTGGCAAAGGGAAATATTAGGAATTGCTAGGAAGGAATGTGTAAGGGTTAAATGGCAATGTTAATAAATGCTACAATGTGCCAGGCACTATGCATAGCACAGTTTAACTTGGCTAATTGGCAGAACAACACTGAGAAGGAGACATAACTATTTCCCTGTCAAAAACTGAGGATCAGAGAGGTTAAGAAAGTTGTTTGGGGAGAAAACTGAGGACTTGATTACTCAACTCAAAACATGTTAGCTTAGACACTCCTGATATCTATTCCACTGGGAAGTCCTGCCCTTGAGGTTGTGTGGGGTGCTGGTACATTCCCATAAAACTATACATGTCCTGAGGGTGCTTCTCTCACCACTGTCACCCTGGGGCCTGACTTAATAAATGTCAGATGAATGTTAAATATTGCTCAGAATCCACATGTCCAAAGAATCCAAAGGAGGGGCATAGTTCTCTTACTCACTGGAATATAAAAATCTGAATAAAGTTGTGAATTAAAATAATAAAATACATATTGAATAAAGTTAACTTTTCTTTTTACCTTAAGAAGAATTATAATGTTTAAAATAAAAAAGAAGAATTGTGATGTTTTACACAGGTAATGATAATGCTGTTGGAATAAATACAGCTTTGCTGTCTTCAGAGGTGGCAACTGAATCACTATTGAAAAGGCATAAAAGCAAGAAATGTAAAAACATTACTATCAGTTATCTGATAATGCAGATCATTCATATATTAACGAGGTTCAAATATGCACACTACAAGGACAGGAGGCTCTTTGGTCTTAGTGACAGAAAAAATGTTAACATATTGTTAGTGTGGGTGCCTTATAAAGTCTTGCCCTTTACCCTGGGTCTATGTCCAGCCCTGGATTTGTGATAATTGCATAGATGGTCAGTCTAGATGGGCTGGTCTTAAAAAAATAAAAACATAAAAACTTTTCAACTTGAGTTGACACCAATAAAATATTAGGAAGTTAAATTTGCTGTAATGAAAGTTACATTCTGCATGTTTACAGGTAGGCTATTTATGATTACCAATTTAAAAAACTCTCTAAGTGTAATAGTATGTGACAAAGATCAGAAAAGTTCATTTGTAAGTTTTCACAGAACTCTTTCTCCTATTACTGCCTGAGGATGTTCAGTGTTTGTCTGATCGTAGGACTCTCTGGTGCTGGAAGGAATATGGGTGAAAAAGGAAAATAAAGAGGCCAGAGACAGAAGGAAAGAGGAGAGTCAGATCTACATGAATTTTAGAGTTTGGGGCAGAGATGGGGTAGAAACAGGGCATGTGTGGGTAGATGGGTGCTTTGACTCACTGCTTTGTGTCATATGACTGGTTCCTCTTTGCCACCTCTTCTAGAGATTGCAGAAAAGAGTAAGACCACCTTTCAATGATTCTACAACGTTGGATTTTTCTTCCTTTGGAGGTGACTGACCATAAAGTAGCCTAGTTTTCTTTGCATTACATGTAAAACAGACTGATTTCATTCTTGGGTTTATCATAGATGTGCCTTTGCAGATTTGAATAATTAATCACTGTGACATACCAATAGAAATTAAAATTGTGCAATATATGAAACATTATAATTCAGAAAGCATGCAGAAAGAAAAAGTGAGAGGTTTTCAGAGTAGTTTTGATATGGAAGTAATCTATGTTACAGCATAATTTTTTCTCTAAAAAAGCATAAAAGATGACTTTTAGTCTAAGGCAAGGATTAAAATAAAAATGTGCTAGATAAAGCTGCAGTAATATCTCAAAGTCCTAAGAAATTGACCCATTATTTTCTAGCAGAGACTTATATTAGCTAAACAGGATTAGGAGTGTAATTCATGAAGTTCTTTGGCCGTAACAAATCCAGATGGCTTATAATTGAAAAACAGGATTGAAAACATGTTTTTATGTGTACTCTTAATAAATCTTTGGAATGAAGTATTAAAAAAATAAAAAAAGCTATATAAAAAAAGCTATATAAAAAAGAGGTATATAAGAAAATTCTAACAATTAGCAAGAAAAAATAGTTTTATCAGATGAAAGTCATAATATTATATACAATTATAATAGGTTGCATTTGCCTAAAGACAGTAATTTAACCATGACTATGGTAACTGAATGCCATAATGATATTTTGTAGAACTCTCTTATTTCTAAATGACAGGACAGAAAAACTAGATTCTCAAAGTCCTAAGAAGTAGACACATAAAAAATGCTTTGTTTTAAGTTTTAAGAATGTGGAGAACATCTCATTCTGGAGAAATCAGTTTCTAAGAAAATTGCATAGTATATATTATAGGGGATCTCTAATAGGAGACAGGAACTGCAACAGGTCTGGGAGACCAGGCAACACTACACTTTTACATGGTACCATTGTGTTTGTTTGGGTAATGCGTGCTGCTGTAACAGACAAACCCTGAAATCTCAATGTTTTAACACAGCCTTGTCTGCCACAAGTACAAAGTCACCCACAAAGTAACCTTAGAATTTTTAGTAGCCACAATAAAAAAAGATAGATAAAATGAATTTTAATGTCACTTAATCTATCTAAAATATTATCATTTTAACTTGTAATTTATATAAAAATCGAGATATTTTACATTTTTTGTATCCTTTGAAATCCAGGATCTAGTCTACATTTACAAAAATCTTAGTTTATACTAGCCTTGTTTCAAGTGTTCAACAGGCACATGTGGCTAGAAGCTACAGTAGTACTAGATGCCAAAGTTTTAACACAATAGAATTCCTTCTCCATCCTTGCAATCTTTGATTCAATCGGGTATTTAATGTTAGTCTTCTGTATGCTGATTCAGGGACCAAGGTCCTTCCATCTTGTGGCTCTATCTACCCCTAGGGGCTCAGAGAGCTTAATTTCTAGTCAGGATAAGGGAAAGACAGGAAGAAGGAGGCCCAGAAATGACACATCTTTCTATTCTGAGATAGGCACTGGACCCACTGGAATGCAAGCGGGCATTAGGAGATGCCATTTTGGATCGAGCGGTTGTTTTCCAGCAAAAACTCTGAGGAGGAACATGGATCTGTAGGAAACTGGCAAAGGCTAAACTTCCATGTTTTGTTTTGTTTTGTTTTGTTTTGCTTTGTTTCTCTCAAGAAGAGCAAACTACATGCTCATTTTAAAGTTTGTTTATGTTCCTAACACCAAGACTGACTGGCTTTATCAAAGAGTAGAAGATAAACACACTCTGGCTTGGTGTTCACATGGCTCAGGGTTAGCAGTTTGGGTATGGGTGGGTATAGAGGCTAGCATTTCCACTATTGGCGAGGAGCCATAGGTCTATGACATGATAACTGTAAAGTTATGCCAAGGTATGAATCTGCACTATAGTCTCTGAGGCTGGTTTGTCTGCATTAGCTCTCTAGTGAATGTTATGGCCACTATGGCTGAGTAACAAATTTCCCCAAAACGTAGTGCCCTAAAACAATTATTTACTATGTTCATGAATTATTTGGGTCAGCAATTTGGACACAGTTGTTGTCTGGAGCCTGAGCTGGAAGACCCTGAGGCTGGGGGCTGGACTTATTTGAAAGATGATTACTCCTATGTCTGGAAGTCAATGTTGACTGTTGGCTGTGAGCCGTAGTTCCTTTCCACTCAGGCCTCTCCATGTGGGCTGACTCAGACCTTCTCATAGGATGATGACTGGTTCCCAAGAGCAAGCATCCCATAATACCATGGAAGGGGGGACCTGTGGTTCCATTTTATTCACTGAGACAATCACAAAGGTCCATCAAATTTCTAGGGCAGAAAAATGAGGCTCCATTTCTTGATAGGGGAGTGGTAAAGTTCTGGAAGAACATGTGGGACTGCAAATATTGCTATGGCCATTTCTAGAAATACAATTGGCCATATTGAATGACTATGCTAAGCACCTCTATGAGTTTCAGAAGGTCACCATTCAATACTGAGTTACTCCCACGAAGACGTGAAAACTTCTCTTGTGAAAAATGTTCTTAGAAATAAAACCAAATGCCGGAGTTGATGAAGGAAATGAAGAGTCAAGGAGAGATGGTTCGCAGCCAGAGAGTTGAAATATTAGATAAAGAGTGAAATGTTAAAGAGTACAGTGGTTAAGGAAAAAGAATCCACCTAAAACAAGTGTGTTACTATTTCTGCATGAAGTTATATGCTGTCTAAAGACTTGGAGACTGTGAAGGTCTTGGAAAGTCTGCCTAGTGATGGCCTAGGTCAAACTATTCATCCCATAAAGAACGATGTTATTTCAGTAACTCTATGGAAATGGTGAAATAATGGAACAATAGGACAGTTTGATTCAGTTCATCAGAATTCATCAAAACACAGCCATCAATGAGGTTGATAACTATAATTCAGACAGATGTAAATGGCAATGCCTTGACAAATAGCATCCAGTTGGTATAGAACTTCAGCTGAGGGTGGGAAGTATAGGAAGAGGAGTCTGCTGAGGGCAGGTGCCAATAAGAACCCTAGTCCAGAAGGCTGGGGTAAAGAGCAGGGCGCTGAGCTCTGGGAAGTTGAATGCAAAGACTCAAGACAGAGGCCCCATCACACAGTCTTGGCAAGCACAGCAGAGTCTAGAGGAAGGCTGTGGGTTGAAGGACAGGAGGAAGACTTTAGCATCCTAGGTTCATGGTCCATACGCTGGACTTCAGCAAACTGAGTCCTAGCCCTTGCTTGTGGCCAGCAGTGCCAACTGGGCAGTCCTAGGCCTACATACTAAGCATGCAGAGGCTGAAAAGATTTAGGCCAGGCATTCAGAGGAGTGCTACTCACCCTCGTGGGAGACTGGTTTTTGTTGGGGGAGCAGGAGGTCTGGCATCTCCCAAATGAAACAGTTGTATATTTAAATTATTACAATATGGAAATTTATCAATAATTTGTGGCATGTTTATCATTCTGAAAATTATAATTATTTCGGAAAGAAAGATCACTATTGATTACTCAAAAAAATAGAATAAATTGAGTGTCTTGTTACGATGTATGTATCAGTTATAGATACCTTAAGATGTCTTAAATTATTTCATCTGCTCTTGGACCCACAGCAATATGCCCCCAGCAAACACAATCCTGCAGTTATTCATGACTCTCCAAATTCATTTGTGTCAAAACAAAACTAAAGTTTCCCACTTAATAAAAATGAAAGGGTAATAGACTTGAACATTTACTGCATGTTTTTTGGGTATGCCTTAATCTCCCCCTTGGCTAAGTTGCCATCATATAAATCAGGCCCTTAAGTTATCATTGTTATAGTAGCAATAAAAATAATAATAAAAGTACTGTGAGGTCAGAAAATGTCAAGAACAGTCAGAAAAATGAGAGAGACATAAAACAAAGTATAAACGACTAGCTAGGATTGGAAAAAATCAGGTACTGTACCTCCAAGTGTATTCCAGCAGGAGGTAGCTGCCACTGCTGTTTTATTTAATGAGCCTCCACATAAATCCCAGCTGCTAACCATGTGATAAGTCCATCTCTGCAAACAAGAGACCCCATTCTCTATCGGTGTTCAGTCCTGGCTGCCACTAATGGGAATTTCACTTATAATAAGGGAAAAAACAGATCTTGAAATGCTCCTTTGGATTTGTGTGTGTGTTTTTTTAACATTTAAACATTAATTGGTTTGACTCCATTTGTGTGTGTGTGTGTGTGTGTGTGTGTGACAAAATTAATATGTAAACTCTCTAGATCCAAATACATGAAAACAAGGAAGAGAGGAAGTTCTGGATATATGAAATATTTTTTAATGTGAAAAAGATATAAAGACATTTTCATGGATTACCAGAGAGAGAATTTAGACTGTAAAGTAGAAATAAAGCCTAAAGAAATTTCATAAGCTTCCAATAATGAGTGAATAGAGAAAAGAGAGGAACTTGTTTGGAATTTTTTTTTTGAAGGACACACATACTTTTGTAACTTTCTTGACACTAAGGTTTCAGTGGTTGATCCACCATTTTCATACTGGAGTGTGTGCAGGACTGAAATGGAGACTTGCACCTGGTAACGGAGGCTCAGGTGGTGGGGAGCAGTGTGGGAGAATGGAGAACACAGCCCTAAGGCAGACAGGCGAGGAGCCCAGCCCTGCCACGTGCTCACCGTGCAGCCTTGGCAGGTGACCTACCCTCTCTCTCTCAGTCGTCTAGATGTCAAATCGGAATATTAATACCCAGAGGTTAGAACAGGCAATGAGGAAAGGCTTGGCAAACCAGCCAGAAGCAGGCACAGAGAGGAAACCATGAGTCATGAGGCAGGGACCAGGAGACTACTACCAAGGCACAATAGTCAGGAGGGCGATCCAGAGTTCATATCAGGAGGTGAAGAAATATGGGGGGGGGGGGGAGGAGGAGATAGACTCAAAGGATCCAGAGAGAAATTTCATAGGTAAAGAATGCCTTTTCAGGGTGCCTGGGTGGCTCAGTCGGTTGGGCATCTGACTTCGGCTTAGGTCATGATCTCACAGCTTGTCAGTTTGAGCCCCGCGTTGGGCTCTGTGCTGATAGCTCAGAGCCTGGAGCCTGCTTCGGATTCTGTGTCTCCCTCTCTCTCTGCCCTTCCCCTGCTCATGCTCTGTCTCTCTCTCTCTCAAGAATAAATAAACATTAAAAAAAATTAAAAAAAAAGAATGCCTCTTCACATTGTGTACTACACTGGAGGCTTCGATGTCTTCAAAATTAAAAAGAAAAGCAGGGGCTAGAGCACACAAATGCATTTATTTGGGGGCTTTTGTGTTGATTTCTAAGAAGCATGGATCAGTTAACTCACAGGCATGTGGTGACTGTGTTGGGGTCTCTTAGCTGAAGTACATGAGAAGGTTTGATGAAAACAGTGGAGGGAAGAAAGTGGCCATTTCTGATATTTAACTAGCAACGGAGAGGGAACAATAAGGGCTACAGGTGATGACATCATTAGTCTAGGGAAGAAAATAAGAACCTCTGTCAGAATTCTACAAAGGTCTCACTTTAGGCCAAACTTCATTCTAGCTAGTTAGAAGTATCAAAGCTCCATATGGCTCAAACGCTGCTGATGCAACTTGGCACTCTATATTTTAAGTAAAATAATTAAAAAAATTTTTTTTAATGTTTATTTATTATTGAGAGACTCTGTCACAGAGAGTGAAGAGGGGAGGGGCAGAGAGGGGGGGGCACACAGAATCTGAAGCAGGCTTCAGGCTCTGAGCTGTCAGCACAGAGCCTGACGCGGGGCTCGAACTCACAAACTGCGAGATCATGACCTGAGCCGAAGTTGGTCGCCTAACCAACTGAGCCACCCAGGCGCCCCTTAGGTCAAATAATTTTAACTCTTTCAAACACCAAATGTTTGATTTAATTACCTTGGGTTTCTGGGTCATTTCCTCTCCCTCAATTTGTTAGTGCAATATTGCAACACAATTCTGATGTTAACCATCCAGAGTCAGACTCCACAGATCAAAGGATGTAGCTCCCAACAAGAATGCTCTCACTTCTGATGCAAGCCACAAGTTTTTCGGGGTCCCCAGGCCACTGTACTTCTCACTAACTGGCTATAAGTTCAAGGTGTTTCCATGACTCCCTTCAGGTTTGATATTTTGTTAGAATGACTCACGGAACTCAGGAAAATGTTATTTGGTACAAATTAAGGATACAAATTAAGACCAGTAAAATGAAGGGACATAGAAGATGGTCCAGGTGGGTCCCAAAATTGAAGCTTCTGTGTCCTCAGGACAAGAAACCCTCCCAACACACCTAATATGGTTACCAGCCAGGAAGCTCCACTGAGCCTTGAGTCCAGAGTTTTTATTGGGTGTCCATTGTACATGATTGGGTGTCCAATACGTGATTGATTGAATTACTGGCTGTGGGGTTGAGTTTAGTCTCCAGCTCCCTTCTCCCCAGAGGCCAGGAGGTTGGGCTGACCTCATGTGGCTCAAAGCTTCTACCCTCCAACCACGCTGGGTGGCCTGGGTCAGGCCCTGTCCTCAAGCTATCTAGGGGTCCATATGAGTCACCACATTAGCATAAACTCAGGATGGTTCAGGGGGCCCACCATCAATAACAAAGATGCCCCTATCACTCTGGAAAGTCCAAGGATTTAGTCTTCCTTCCAGGAATGAGGGGAAAAGGCCGGTCAAATTCTTAAATATACAAGTTAGATGAAACCAAACAACAAATTTTCTTCTCTCTTTTTAAAGTTTTTTAAAATGTTTATTTCTTTTTGAGAGAGAGAGAAAGCATGAGCAGGCGAGGGGCAGAGAGAGAGACACACACACACACACACACACACACACACACACACACACACACACAAAATCTGAAGCAGGCTCCAGGTCATCACAGAGCCCGATGCAGCGTTCAAACTCACAATGAGATCATGACCTGTGCCCAAGTTGGATGCTTAACTGATTAAGCCACTCAGGTGTCCCCAAATTTTCTTATTTCATCTTGCTGTTGGTAGCATAGCTAATTATTGTGCTTATATTCAGATGAGTGGCAGTCTCACTCCTGTTTAAATAATACTTAAATTTATTAGCTTTCAGAATTAAAACAATTTGTAAACCACTCTGATATATTTTATTATTTTCCCCCATCTTGTATCCATAAAGATACATTTTTTAAAAATTCTTAAATATATGGGGTTGCATTTGTTGTGACTGAAGTTCTTATTCCTTTTCATGAAATGCTTTTCCCATTTTCAGGGTCACCTGGAAAATCCCATTTTTCTGCTGACAATCTTATTAATCTTATTTACTTGTTGACAAATCCATACATAAACAGTGTCACTCCAGTATGACAGCTCAAGAATAAGTTTTCAGGATTTAGGGTTTATTATTTAGATAAGCCACTTTTGTGAAGAAGACAAACCAATAATTAATAATAAGAATAAGAGCTCACATATTGAACATCTTCAATGTGTTAGGCACAGGACTTTGTCAAAACTCATACAGGAAGAGGCAGAGTTGGGTTTTAGGCTCACTTGTTTGACCCAAGCATCTAACTGACTGATGTGTCTTCTTTTAATAGATACAATTTGATGATGTAACAAGGCAAATTATCTATGAAATTCCCAAATTTGTTCAAATATTAAGGTTTCAAATAGTTGCAGTTAAAACAGAAATGAAATGTGAATTTCTATATATCTCTGAATATAGCAAGGAACATATGATTCACAAATTTCAATTCACTATCAGCAATCTTGATACTTGGGGATTAAAGTATAAAGAAGTTCTGTTTGCTTATACCTGCTGACTCTCTTTACCTCTTTTGTGTTAGGTTGGATAATGGTCCTGCAAAGATGTCCATACCCTAACCCCCTAATCTGTGAATATGTTACTTTACATGACAAAAGTGATTTGAATATGTGATTAAGGATCCTGAATATGGGAGATGATCCTGGTTATCTGGGTGAGCTCAATGTAATCACAAAGTCCTTAATAAGGTCAACAAGAGGACTGGAAAAGGCAGAGAGGATGCTGTGGAAATGAAGCAGAGATTGAAGTGGTATGCTGTGAAGATGGAGGAAAGAGCCACAAGCCAAGGAATACAAGCAGACTGGAGAAGCTACAAAAGGCAAGGAACAGATTCTCCCCTAGAGCCTCCAGAAGGAGCACAGCTCTGCTGATACTTGATTTTAAGTCTGTTAGACCCATTCAGACTTCTGACCTCCAGAACTATAAGATAATAAATCTGTGTTTGTCTTAGTTTGCTCAGGCTGCCCCCCAAAACACCAAAGATTCAGTGGCTTAAACAATAGTTATTTTCATACAGGTCTGGAAGCTAGAAGTCTGAGATCAGAGTGGCATATTCAGTTACTGGTAAGAGTTCTCTTCTTGGCTTATACCTGGGAGGCTTCTCACCGTGCCTTCACATAGTGGAGACAGAGTGAGCAAACCCTAGGATCTCTTCCTCTTCTTAAAAGGGCACTAATCTCATCATGAGGGGCCTACCCTCATGACTTTATCTCAGTCTAATTATCTCCCCAAATCCCCATCTCCAAATGTCATTACACTGGGGGTCAGCACCTTAACACATGAATTTTTGGAGGACACAAGTCAGTCCATAGTAGTGTTGTTCTAAGCTATTAAGTGTGGGGATTTGTAGCAACAGCAAAAGACATTAATACACCCTTTTCCCTTCTTTTTCTAGGTAAATGAAATGAACATTTTACTATAATAACTATACTGAATAATACTGTTACTGTATATTTGAAATTTGCTAAGAGAGTAGATATTAAAAGTTCTCAACACAAGAAAAAGATTTGTGACCATGTTGTGATGGATGTTAATTAGACATATTGTAATCATTTCACAATACATACAGTAAATATTGAATGATTATGTCATACACATGAAACTAATATAATGATATATATCCATTATATCTCAATTCCTATTCTTGGAATATTGTGTGCATTTTGGTATATTTAGTAAAGATGAAAACTGAACATATTCTTTAATTTTAAAATTGTGTATAACATAGTGCTGAATTAGGGGCACCTGGGTGGCTCAGTCGGTTGAGCGTCTGACTTCAGCTCAGGTCATGATCTCGCAGCTCGGGAGTTCGAGCCCCGCGTCGGGCTCTGTGCTGACAGCTCAGAGCCTGGAGCCTGTTTCAGATTCTGTGTCTCCCTCTCTCTCTGTCCCAACCCACTCGCATTCTGTCTCTGTCTCTCTCAAAAATAAATAAACATTTAAAAAAAAACATAGTGCTGAATTATACTTGTTTTTAAAATCAATTTCAAATTAATCAATATATTATATGTAAACAATGTAAAAAATTAAATAGTGCTTAAAGACATTAAAAAAGCAGAATCCCCTTATATCCTGCTCCTCCCAACTTTTAACACTTATAATAATTTGCCAAATAATGTGTCTGTTATTTTCTGATTAATCCATTTTAGACATTACCTTCTGACTTCCTATTATAGCAGATGGAGATTTTTAATATATTTGCATACTTTTCCACCCTACTGTACATCTATAATTAATTCTCAATTTTGTGTTAGATCTTCATTCACAGTAGTCATTATTGATTTCTAAATAAATGTTACCCACTTCTGAATCAACCAGCAGATTAGGATTTCAACTCCTTTCTTAGAAATCTCTTCCCTCTCCCTACCATACTTATACCTAGTTTTTTTTTTCATTTGATTAGTCTACTTTGTATAGCCGAATTTTCTCATACCCTTCAATTCTCTATAAAATGCAATTTAACTGTCCATGACTTTAAAGTACTCAAGTACTTATTGTTACCTTTTAATTTTTTTCCTATAGACACATCTCCTTAAGCCCTCCACCTTCATTTACTAATTGCTCTAGACCTGCTGCTGTTGTCTTCTTGGGACTTCTTTTGTTGTCATCTTCAGAATTCCCATGTCCTGTTTGTGTTACATCTCCTACTCCTACATACCCTTCTCTTTCTTGGTTTACTTACTTGTTTCAGTGGAGTATATTCTTGGGTAGTTTTCTCAAAAAGTACACAGAGGATAATTTCTTTAAAAAGTTACACATTTGAAAATGTCCATAGTATCTCAACCAGATTTAGAATTCAGATTAAAAATCATTTCCAAGGGGCACCTGGGTGGCTCAGGTTGGTTAAGCGTCCAACTTCAGCTCAGGTCATGATCTCATGGTTCATGAGTTCAAGCTCCACGTCAGGCTCTGTGCTAACAGCTCAGAGCCTGGAGCCTGCTTCGGATTTTGTGTCTCTCTTTCTACCTCCCCTTGCTCCTGTGCTCATGCTCTGTCTCTCTCTCTCTCAAAAGTAAATAAACATTAAAAAATTAAAAAAAATCATTTTCAAATTTTAGAAGGCTTTGCTTCATTGGCTTCTCATTTCAATGTTGGAATAGACATACATTGCCATTTTTGCTCCTAATTTTACTCTTGATCATTTGTGTGAAACCTATGTGTAC
Source organism: Leopardus geoffroyi (assembly GCF_018350155.1). Classification (NCBI taxonomy): domain Eukaryota; kingdom Metazoa; phylum Chordata; class Mammalia; order Carnivora; family Felidae; genus Leopardus; species Leopardus geoffroyi. The sequence goes on along the minus strand of NC_059332.1, from coordinate 26,838,523 downwards.
TGCTGGAAGTTTTAGGATCTTCTCTCTGATCCCAATGCTGAACATTCACAGTAATGGTCTTTGGTGTGGGGATCTTTGTTCATTCACAGAGCAAGACACTCACAAAGCTTTGGCAATCATATTCTTCAGTTCTGGGAATTTTTCTTCAAATAGTGATTTGGTAATTTCCTTCTATTTTCCATTTTCTCTCAGTTTGAAATTCTTATTAGATGCTTTCACTTTGCAACATATTCTCTGTTCTCATATGCTTCATCTTCACGAGGGTATGTTCCAGAGTTTCGTTCTTGATCCCCTTTCTCTATACTCACTCTAATAGCAATCTCTTCCAGTCTCAGCAAATGATTTCTTGACGTTTCTTTGGGGCACTAAGGGGAGCTTTCCTGGGCCATTATAAATTCCCAGATACCTCATCTTCTATGGTAGTCTTGGAACCCATGATAAAATGACTGTGAATTTGTGATGTACTTCTCTACTCTAGAATGACTTTAGTAATCTATGGGGCTGTTGTAGGGGTATAGATATGGGTTAAAGTGAGCCTAAAAGCTCCAGCTGCCTTTAGAACAGTTGCAAGAAGAAATTCAGGTAAACTGATAAATTCCTATGTTCCTCTAAAGTAGGTCTGAAATCTGAATGGGGAACTATAAATGACCTACTTCCAGAAGTTCACGAAATTAAAGCCTAATGTATGCCTTTAAGATGTCTATTTACTTGATGAGTCTGTTCTTGTGTTAAGTGAATGCAGTCAACTCCAAGAAATCTGGATGCTTCTAAACTGCCCTAGGTGAAGGCTAAGGGTACTTTACATGCAGAGGTGATAGATATAGTATATTGTGAAGGCAGCTAATCTTCCTCCTTTAAAATGCCAAAGAAAATTAAAAGCCCTTCGGGGGATAATTACTATCCTTTCCTTTCCTGCACTGCAATTTTATGGTCACCTGGAATAGTGGGTACTCATTTTGCTTAGTATTCATGAATGCACACAAATTCTCTGCCTTAAGGTTGAGAGCTTTTCCCAAATGCTCAAGACTTAACAGAAAGTTTGACAGTTCAGGGCCAAAAAATGAAGAGATGTTTGTACTGAGCTTAAATTACAGTATGCCTTGGTCTAGCAGGACAAGGAATCCACCAGGATGGGAGAAGGTGAAGTGATGGAAAGGGCTTTATATGCTTATGTGGGAATGGCTTAGTTTTAAATGGACAGTAGATGGAGAAAAATATTGCTAAACTAAAGATGGGAAAATGAACGATGTCCTATGAGGGCATGTTTTAATGAAAAAGAAAATAAAACAAAACAACAACAAAACCAACAAAGCATGGTTCTGAGATCTATATGAGAAGTTTATTCTAACCTTTGAAGTGAACGTATAAGCCATTTTTCAATGCCACAAACAACACCCAGTGAGGTCTTTCTTTTATAAACCCATGGAGATTCCCACAGTTAAATAAGTACATTCCAAATCCTATTTCTTTATATCTACTCTACTCTGTGGATTTCTCAATCTAATATATCCCCTATAAAATCAGTTTATTGAGAAAAAACTTGGAAAACTGTCGCATCACTCAGGTAGTGCAAACATGGAGAGCTTGGTGTTTGATAGTGTAAACATGGGATCGCCAGTTACAATGGTTTTATGTCTAAGGATAGGGTCAGAGAGAGGTAAGCTACTGGAAATCTACCTGCCTTGAGACAGCTTGGCCTCAGCCTGACTTCATGAAAAAGTAGGGTTAGTATTGTTGTCTCAGGACAAAGAAAGGATAAAATATCATTTTCAAAACTTCTTATCAACTCTGAATATTAATGATAGTACCCAAATAATTTTACAGATTGATTAAAAGCTATATGTATTATGTGAAAGGATTCTCATATGTGTACTATATAGGACATACTTGTTATTATTACCCTAGGGAATATAAAATCCATTTGGAACCTTTGAAAAGAAGACAGAAATGTCCCATTCCAGACCAAATGTATTTAAATGTTAATAATATCTTAAGTGTTCTAAATTAATGTATTTTTATATAAAGATTTCTATATGCTACCAAAGACTTTGAAGTAGTGACTTTTTTGTTTTGTTTTTAAATGATCAGCTATACCTAAAACCCATGTGGTATCAAAGTTACACAAATACATACAATGTCAGTCTAACTGCTTAAATGACTATGTAGAATCTAACTACTGATTTTCCTCCCAATCTCCTTTTCTATATGTATATTTTTTAAAACCTCTATTAGAAAGAAGATTTAGGTACTACAGTTCCTAATGGAGAATAATTAAAAGCTGGAAGAAAACTTTCAGATTTAAAAATAATAACCATACAGTGACAAATAGACAAATTATAGGAATTATGCCTTGAATTCAAATAGAATTTGGAGATAAAATACTTCTAAACCTGAAGTCCACATGAAATGCTTCAATACTAGAATGGGCTTTGTAATAAAAAGAACATGTAAATAGATGTTCTATTCTGAAAACAGTTCACGCACATTAAGTCATTCACATTTTATTACACTCAGGTTAAACAGCTCTTTGATTTAAAGGTATATAAGAAACATTTGCAACATGACACTAAAGAGGCACTTGAATGAGTTTTGATAATTTATCATAAAGCATAATCTATATATTTGCAATGACCCTCTTTCTAAAAGCCAGTGGAGCCAAGGGGTAGGAAGAAGACAGGGCCTGGCCAGTTCCCTTCTTTCTATGCCACATAAGCAGGATGTCTGTAGCCAAAGAGAAAGTTGTAATCAGAGCTGTTACCTCAGTCGGAATGAGTTTCTCTCCAAGTATATGCACAGGGATGTATACACACTTCCTTATTAATCACCACAGGACCCAAGAGGGCTCTGCGGCCAGGAACCATGGACAGGGCCCTGGGGAGCGATCCCTGCAATGCTATCTAGCTCCAGAAGTCCACCCACCTTCACATTTTCTCCTTGAGGCTTACAGCACACTGGGGTTCTTCTATCTTGGTTTGGGAAGATATGGAGAAAAAAATGTATACAATTTGTTATTTTTCACTAAGACCGTACTCCAAAAAATAGTATTAAAAAACAAAGCTGGTTCAGGTTATAAACTATGCTGTTAACTATGTGTATTTCCAATCACTTGGGGTGCTTTAAAAAAAATTCTCAGGCTTCACTTCTGCAGATTGCAACTAGGTAAACTGGTGAGGGGCCTGGGAACTTCTAAATTTATAAAGCTCCCCAAGTGCTCTTAACGATTAAACCATGTTTAGAATCTCAAATTTGATGCTATTTTGGAAATTTTCCTTGGGATGCTAACTTCTCAAATCATAACCCTCAAATTTTATGTCACTTTGGAATATTGAACTACTACATATATTTGCTCTTTCAGCAACATAAAAATTCACTTATTCATCTCCCCATTTCAGTTAAAAATAACACAAAATATTAATTTGCTGCATTTTCCATCCAAATGCTCACTTTATTTTAATAGCAAGAAACTTGAGGAAGCAGAGAATAAGATTTTCCCTTCCTCAGCACTCACTAAAGATCCCATTCCTCAAACTGCAGTGATTTTTACACATATACTATGCTCATAGGGGTGCTTTTCCCATTTACTAATAATAGGTCAGAGAAAAATTATATTGTTTCTGATGAGAAATGTTTACCTAAATGGCTCAAGGAAGTAAACAGAATGGTGTCACTATACCCACATCAAGTGACCACTGAAGATAACCTAAATTTTATAGCTAGCATGGTAAAACCACAAGTGTACCTGGTAAAAATAATTTTCTCAATTCCCTCTTTAGGTAATAAATATATAACAGACTTCTTTCTACCTGTGTCCACTTTCTATGAGATTGAAAGCTCCTCCTCAAGAAGAATTTTATGATGTTCTGATTTGTGTGATGCAAAACACAGTGGTAAGTGCATGTCAACTATCAACATCATAGTTGTCATTTGAAAATATTCAGTTTCATGTACTTTACATTGTGTTAAATCCCTTATAAGACTCCTATGACAGAGTACTATTATTATGTTCATCTTTATAAATGGAGAAACTGAAGCACAAAGAACTTCAGACTCACCCAATATTTCACAGTTAGGAAGTGGCAGAGCCCGCACCTGAACCCAGGAGATCTGGCTCAGAACTGATGCTGTGGAATTTTGCTCCATGGGACATCTTTCACATAGAACACAGGATAAGTAAGGCACTTGGAGTTCCCAATGAGCAATGCCTCCAGGACCCCTCAGTAATTATCAGACCCCATGCCTTTGCATATACCAGGACAGGCTTGTTAACACGTCAAAATACGTGTTCTTTGATGATAGGCAGGGCACTGTAGTTTTCTGTTTCAACTTTATCTCTGACTCATTTTGGAGTATTAGTGCCAGGAATGTCACATAGTTATTTCCTGGTTTTATATACTCAAAAGTACTCCTGGAAAACGCCCTACTGCAATTCTTTTTACAAAGAAGTAAAAGGACACAAAGTTTACACAGTCTCTCAGTTTTGGTTTCGATCTCAATTTATGCCACTTCAGAAAAGCACTCATTTTATTCCATAGTTCTAGAAATTTCAACTATGACAACATACTGAAAAAGGCCAATCTTTCCTAAATTCTGATTTAAGAGTTTACTTCTAATTACACAGCAATCACACACACACACACACACACACACACACACACACACACACACACCTTAAGGTAAACATTTTAAGGATTTTAAAAGCTATTATTGAAAATGCAACTCCATACAACTATGTTATGACTTTCAAATAAGTGACTATAATAGACAATTTTGAAAGAAGCTGGATTTTGAAGGATGTATTAAGTAAACCTTCCTGGACTCATTTGTTCTCAGGTAAGAACAGAACCTGTAGAACCACTGAGTCTTGTGTAAACCCTTTGTGTGGGAGGCTCTGGAACATCACCAGACTTTCTGGAAGCTGGTATATGAGTGAGGAGCATGTGGAGGTTAGTAATGAGAGTCTCTTTTTGATCAGAGGGCTTTATAATTCTCCCTGCAGCCAGCAACCCACTGAATCTTCAAGAGAAAGCATTCCTCCTTTTGGCGCATTACGTGTTTGGGAGTCCTCCAAGTGAATGTCCCTTAAATGTCAAACAGAACCAGGCACTATAAAGTTCTGTTTTGCCAGCGCCTTCCTTGCAACCAGATCCTACTTTTTGGTTTTGGCACCATATACCTTGGAGAGTAAGAGACAGCTTTGTTGACACCTACACTGGGGGTGTGAACTGCAGGCTATGACACATCGATGGCAGCACAAACCTGCATTTTGCTTGCTTCAAAACATGCTTGTTACTTATGGGAAGTAGCCATATAAATTTAGTAAGGCAGGAAGCTGGACACAAATAACACAGAAACCCCCAATTTTATTTCTGTCTCATGTATGCTGTTCTAGGCCCAGTCTTCACGAGCCAGTAAAGAGGCGTTTCAATCACCACTACTTATTTTTAAATACAAACTTTCTAAACCTTTACTCCTAACAATCCCCAGGATATCATTTAGCTCAAACATCAGTGAGCAAAGGGCATTAGAACTGGGGAGCTGGAGCTAAAGGAGGAGAGTGAATAGGGAAATGGAAGTGAGGGAGAGAGGGTTGCTCATTCAGTCTAGGCCCAGAGCTTCCCACTGGCCAAAGAGTCAGTCATCCCCTCCTTCTTGACCTCAAGTTCAGGTAACAAAAAAACAGGTTCTCTTTAAAATATCAAATTTCTCAGGATTTAATTTCTAATGATATGAGTAACCCTGATGTGGTGGATCAGACTGTGTATATTGCTGAGGCCTAAGCTTCAGCAAGGTAGTGTCTTTTAACAAAGGATGAGGTGTTATACAGCCCAGATGCACTTCAACCAAGAATCTTTGGTCTAGTTTTCATTTTGAAATTGTAATATCTTTGATGGGTATATGGGAAACAATGATCAAGATCACTTTGATTTTAAATCGGAAGGTCTTCATTCTTGTCAAAGTAGGCTAAGGAGAGAAAGAAAATAGAACTCTGGTTTTCCTTATGTACTTGGTCACATTTCAGAATAAATAGATGTTACATGACCCTAACATGGAAAGGATCACAAAGGAAGAAAGTCAAGAGAAATTGGTTAAGGGACTGGGGAGTGAGGGAGAATTAAAATTGGAGAGAGACTCTGGAGAAGATAATTCTTGGATACATGCATATGCTATTCATTCAACACTATACCTTATCATTACCACACAACTGATTTCAGAGTTACATCATATTCAACAAACCCCTAGACTTTATTCCTAGATAAAATAGTTTGGGGACTTTCTCTTTGAACAGAGAAGAAAACCCATCCCTACTTCAAATGCTTCCCACACATTGATATCATTTACAGATTCATTTGAATTAACAAACTCTGCAAGGGTTAATTAAGCTAACAGATCATTCACACCTTGGCTTTGATTTTTTCTTAACAATTAAAATCCCAACTAGGTATGATGATCTCAGTGATTCAGAGCTCTGCTGTGAGGAAAAGAGCAGAAACTTGGGGGAATGCAATAGAATGGTCATGTATTCACCTGCTCAGGGCTGGCCTTCACCTCTCTCCCCTTGGCCATGTGGTCCTCCCTCCCTTCCATCTTAATGAAGGCTGCCTGATGACACCCATATGGTGGATGACTTTTGGAAACCACTCCTTCTGAGAAACAAGGTCTCCAAACTAGGTTTTCAAAGTAAATAAGGTCTAGTTTAAGTAATGTGATATAAGGAAATAAAGAGACTTCTGATTGTGAGAACTTGGGGAGTGAATCCCAGCAACTCCCAACTGAAGACCAGTTATATTGATTCTAATAAAGTTTTGGGTTTCCTCATTTGTAAAAACAGATAATCTGTCTGGTCTGTCTTAGAGGGGCCAGTGTGAGGCCAAATGGAGGTGGCATCTATAAAGGGTTGGCACAGTGTGCTTATGGCTCCTATTAAAGTTCACTTCTTTATGGTCCTGCACAATACTCATCGTCTCCAGGGAGCTGGGTGAAGCAGACACAGCCTTGTCACACAGCTGCACTAGGTGGATGTTACTTTGCATCTGAATGCACAGACATGGGCTTGGGCCTCCAAGAACAGAGTCACACCAGAAGATGTTGAGGTTTGGGAGCAAACTTCTGGGGAGAGCTTCTGCCAACCTTTGTGGAGAAGAAAGTGTCATTTCCTCAACTCTGTGAAACAACACTATAGAGAAACTGCCTTTTTTAAAAAAAAATTTTAGGGGCGCCTGGGTGGCGCAGTCGGTTAAGCGTCCGACTTCAGCCAGGTCACGATCTCGCGGTCCGTGAGTTCGAGCCCCGCGTCAGGCTCTGGGCTGATGGCTCAGAGCCTGGAGCCTGTTTCCGATTCTGTGTCTCCCTCTCTCTCTGCCCCTCCCCCGTTCATGCTCTGTCTCTCTCTGTCCCAAAAATAAATAAACGTTGAAAAAAATATAAAATAAATAAATAAATAAATAAATAAAAATTTTAAATATTTACTATTTTTGAGAGAGAGAAAGACAGACAGAGCGTGAGAGGAAGAGGGCAGACAGAGAGGGAGACACAGAATCTGAAGCAGGCTCCAGGCTCTGAGTTGACAGCACAGAGCCCGAAGCAGGGCTCGAGCCCATGAACTGTGAGATCATGACCTGAGCTGAAGTCAGACGCTTAACTGACTGAGCCACCCAGGCTCTCCGAGAAACCGTCTTTCAACTACCATCTTGTTTCACTAAGTTCGAAGTGTGGCAACCTATGAGCAGAACTCTGGAGTTCTGTAGGGAGGTCTGGAGACTATAACCCCTGAAAGGCGAGGTCCTGGTTTAGGGCTGTGGATACAAAAGATCTGGGCAGCAGGCAGCCATCACCTTATCCTTGCTCCTGAAAAGGTATGCTCCAAGGACACGGTCTACTTCCAGGCACTCTTTCTTTGGAATGCAGTCCTGACTACGAGGTTCCACAGTCAGCACAGCCTGCCCTAAGTTTAGAAACCAAAGTTATTTGTAAAACTTCCCCATTCTTCAAGACCCGTGTTAAAACTACCTTTCAGAAGTGAGGGATATGCTTTCTCTGAGCATGATGGCCTTTATGAAGGCCCCAGGTATACATTTCTAGTTTGTTCCTTTGAGTTTTAAAACTGCAAGCCATGCTATTTATATGAAGGAGGATGTTCCCTTGCTGGAGAATACTAGTACACAGATTATTGTTGTTGTTCAAGTTGCCAATCCTGGTAGCTATTCAGGAGATAAGTAATTAGTAACAGTTTTGTTGGACCATGAATATCAGAGATTCATACCCTTTGAGTGGAACCTTAATACAGCAGTAAAGGTTTATAGCTATATAAAGCTGTCCAGCTGGAGTGGAAGCAACCCACAACATTTTCCATGCAAAACCCACTCACATGATGCATTCCCCACCCCATCTTGCTCCTGTTGGAGAGGCAGGGAAGAAGAAACAGATGTTTGCACAGGAATTTTCCCAGGGCTTAATTCAAGAAGCTAAAACTGTGAGCACACCTGAGCAAATGAGGCCTGGATCCGGCAGGTAGCGCTGGGCCGTAGCCCCATGTTTCTCTGTAAGACTATGCTTTACGAACATGGAGAGGCACAGAGTAGGAAAAACAAAGACATTTTCATTCTGTAAGTTTGGAATTCTATCCATTTGCTGTAGTAATGTTTAGTTTTATCAGCTTTCCAGAGGGGACAGTGTAGAGCTACAGTATTTTTAGCTTGTTGAATTTTTCAGTGTTTAAATATATCTCAGAGAAAACACCTCATCTAATGCTACACCCCTTCCCCATATATAAATGACAGTGAATATTCTAATGCTGAAATAGGCACTGACCTTAAAAAGCAATGTCTCAAGCACTGCCGGTAACAAACTTTAGATTTGGACATTTACCTAACTGTGTTAAACAAAGGCCTGTATTTGCTTAATGAGATGCAGTACCACGTAAGGAAAGTGAAAAAAAAAAATCATTGCAACAATTTCACTTGATAATTCCAATGCAAAAGAAAATCTACTTCCTAAAATACTGTACCGAAAGTACAAGTCTTCATTTGCGAATCTGAATTGTACATATGTTACTATCATCTTAATGAATGTATAAGTATCGGCAACACCAGTTAGCTCATGGCCTCGTATACAGTCAGTATTCAATAAATGTCACTTGACTTGAACTGAAGGACAAGACAGAATTCTGTGAGATTAAAAGAAAAGAAAGTTTCTACAAAGCAAGCATTTTCTATAATAGGCATATCTCAAACTAATAGGCAGGAAGTATATTTAAAAAAATGTTTTTGCTTTAGGTCTAAAAGATTTTCCTTTCCAACTATAAAACAGCTGAAATCATGTATCCTCAGCCCAACGTAATTTCACGCCTAATTTATGGAAACAGAATACCAAAGGGCTCTGAAAGGGAGAGGGCAGGCAGGAGGGAAAGGATAGTGTGACATTAACACAGGGACCTGCTACTCTGTTGTTTGGCAGGGAGAAGCCCGGGCGATTCTACCCTACTGGGCGGCACAGTAAGATTCCAGCAAAAACATGTGTTATGAGGAGAGGAGGGGGTACTCAGCTGAATGAACTTACTGTTACCTTTTTCCCCCCTAACATAAGTCTTCTTTTTCCTGATACTGTCTGAATTTGAAACATCTAATTTAATCCGTTGGAGGGCCAGTCTTCCTTTTATTTCCTGTCTGTACTGAAGCAGTCGCCTGTTTCAATTACGACTTTCTCCAGCTCCTACATTTCTTGTGCTCCAGCTGGCTCAAAGTGCACTTCCTTGGAAGGTAAAATGCACTAACTGTGCTGATCGGAGACTGATAGCTGGAGAGCCACAATATTTAATAGCTGCACTGATAAGGAGGTTTAAAAAAATCCATTTTTGAGCCTAAACAAAAGGATATTATGTAGCTGTATGTTCAATTAAGATCTAGTTAAATTCTTTTTTCCCATTATGTGGAACTTCATGCAGGCAGCCGACATAATTCATAGTGTTATGGCAAATTTCATCGGCACTGTATGTTTGAGAAATGTTTCCCTCCTGCTTTTCAGTTAGTTACTGCTGATTTGGGACCAGCTTGGTGCAATTATTTCAAAGAACAGAACTGTGGGATTGATACGGCATTCTTGCAAAACCTTGACTGGCTAAAAATAAGACTGTTTTGTAGTTGCAAAGGCAAAAAACGTCTCTGGGCTGTAAACACCAGTCAATGTATTTCTTTTCTGCTTTATGAAAACCACAGTTTTTTTTTTTCTTCTTCTTTTCTCTGTCCCTCCTTACTCATAGTGTAGTTTAATTACAGTTTAATCTCTTTCACTGAGGAGCTCTGGAGACCTTATTGTTCAACCACAGTATTATCAAGGCTACAGCTACAATTTATGGCAAAAGGTAGAGGCTCCCCTTAGAAAATCCAAAATCCGCCCCCCAATAAACAAATAGATGAATAAATAAATAAATAAATAAATAAATAAATAAAATTGTTACTTTATTGCAAATTTTTATGAGGCCCTAGAGATGCCAGTGCAATAATTAAAGAAATACCTGAGAGGTGTTGATCAACACTTACCCTGTTTAACTCTGCTGGGTCAATAAATCTGAAGGAAAACTTTCAAGTTAACAAGATTGTTTGGGCCTCCAGTTGCTGAAAGTATTCGGTTACACTGAGGGGAAATGAGGTGGGAGAGAGTGGAGGAGAGGTTCAGAAGTAAAAAAAGGAACTCTCCACACTTGAGGTACAGGAAGTATACAGTAGAGAGTTTGTTTCAATTGAAGGGGTGAATAAGGTCACTAAATTATTTTTGTTGCTTTAAGCTTACAGGTGTAATTTAGTGTCTGATTTTTAGTACATATTTTTGGAGAGTTCCTACAATCTTGGCAGTTTCAATAAAAGGAAAGGTATGACTTGGCCTTCCACCAGAACACCACAGAGGACAAGAATAAGGCCACTCCTCAAGTTTGAGATGAAACTTTAACTATTGTCAGTTGTTCCCTTTACTGTCTTCATTCTTTAAAGGATATTTGATTCATACATTCATTTTCTCTAAAGAAGCAGGAACAACAAGAACCTTTTATTCAGCTTGCCAGTGAAAGCTGGCTATTTGGAGGGTTTACTTTCACACACTAACTTGGTTCTAATAGAAGCTGTTTTAACCCCATGCTCGTCCCTTCAGTGGGGCCATGATGTCCACGAGGTGTAAGTCAACTCTGCCCAGTGAGGGCCTCTGGCCTGGTGCACCACCTTAGCCATCTCTGAGGCTGATCCCCCCACCACCAGTAATTGTGGCCTCTGCCACCTACACTTCACTGCAATTATGCTTTTCTCTGTTACTTCTGGGAATTTGTGTCAAAAGTGCTGCTTTTTGCTAACTGCCAGTCAATCAGAACTTCAGTGCCTGCTGGTCCTTTCCATTGATTACACTATGCTGACTGACTAGTTCCTCTTCTATCAGAGAACACATATATCTCTTATTTATCATGAATTGCATATACTTTCATTTGAAATTACAGAAGTTCATAATACACTAAACTACAAAAAAAGAAGCCAATGAACAGAAAATTCTAAAAACCTACTAGAAATTTACTTATAATCCTTATTAATAGATACTTTTACATGGTAGAAATGTGTTTATTCTATTTTCTCTAAAACACTTCAACACCGTATGTTCATTTTTCACTGGTAGCTGAAATATATTGCTGTTAATACTTTCTAGGCTAAAGATATCTCTGCCAAACTTTGAGGTATATAACTCTAAGGATATCAGTGGAAAATTTTTCTAAGTGCTTCAACAAAATTAAAGCTTTTGTTTCAGAAAAAAAACATTGGCCTCCAAGTATCCCTTAGCCATCCTTCTAAAGAAGTGAAGTGGCTTTCTGTTTCAAAGAGAAATGAAGACAAACCTCTTACTGTCTACAATAGTGTCAGCTTTCCTCCTTGTTTTATCTCATTTTTGGAATTGATGGATCTCTCTTTGTCATACAGAACTTACAGCTCTACCTTAGATTTCTGAAAGGTAACTTATTAGTTTAATTTTTTGAGATGGTTCAGTGTTAAGCTATTTGATTTTATGAAGTACAGTTGACCCTTGAACACCAAAGGTTTGAACTGTGCAGGTCCACTTATGTGTAGCTTGTTTTTGATAAATACAGTGCAGTACTATAAATGTATTTTATCTTTCTTTGATTTTCTTAACAACATTTTCTTTCCTTTGGTTTACTTTAAGAATACAGTATATAATACATATAACATACAAAATATGTGTTAATTGACTACTTATGTTATTGGTAAAGCTTCCAGTCATCAGTAGGTTATTAGTAGTTAAGGTTTTGGGGAGTCAAAAATTATATGCAATTTTTGAGTGTGTGAGGGGTTGGTATCACTAACTCTGTGTTGTTCAAGGGTCAACTGTACTGATATGAGAAGTGGTCTAAACTGTATGCTTTATTTTTCCTGTTGTGTTCTATATTCATTTTGTTTCCTAAGTTGGGGAGCGTATATTATTAAAAATGTATTCTTGTGTATTGAAAGCATCCACATGCATGCCATTTTATAAGGCCGTATGGTATCTTGCGGTACTGCTCTGATGTAGTTGCATAAACATTCCAACAGTACAGGGCCATAGTTCTCAAAGTATGAACCAGGAACCCTATGAGGTCCCTGGGACCATTTAATTTAATCTTGAGGGCAAAATTATTTTTCTAATACAAAGACATTTTTATTATTTATTTCTATTATTTATATTACCATGTTATTTTTAAAAAGAATTAATAAATATCTCTCAAATATCACAGTTTTATTTTCTAATAGGTAAATGTTGATAGATATAACCCACATAAGCAAAAACAGTTTGAGGTGCTCAATAATTTTTAAGATTATAAAGAAGGCTGGGAGAGTTCTGAGACAAAAACAGTTTGAGAAACTCTGATATACGCTATTTAGATTGTTTCCAATTTGGGGCTTCTCTTTTATGGAGCTTCAATTTATATGGAAATGTGAAAAAAAATATATATATATATATATAATAAAGTTGTGATTTATATGTAAGAATGTATCTAGATAACCAACTTTGCCCTAAGTCCAAGTTGGTCTATTCTTTTGAAGACATACTTAACCATTCAAAAATCAACTTCAGAAGCTTACAAGAGAGTTATTCACACTTATAAAATAGGTCCTAATATTTGTTTATTATGCTTACTTAAAATATTGAATACAACTAAAATTTCTTAGAGATTTTGAACTCTGTTCTTATAAATTGAGACTTTGGTTTTGGAATCAAAAAGAAGATTCCTTTGGATTAGAGTTTATGTTGTCAATGTAATTCAAGTCAGAAAAAGTCTTTGAATTTGGGCATGGGCGCTCCATCCAGTGTCAAAAGAAACTACACATGCACATACTATCTTAATTGAGACCTGAGTTTGGTAGGCCCATTTGTAACTTAACATAATAGTCCTTCGGAAACACTATTTCTAACCCTATCAATTTTATCTTTTGGTACAAAAGCCTTCTGGTGTTGTAGCCATTACTATTTGTTAGTAAAATATGATGGATTTGAATTTGCCTAGGTTAAAATTTAAGTATTCTTACATTTTAAAACAGGAAAAGGCTCTGTTGATATTTTCACACACTGATATCTATGAAAATAGGACTGTATTTAACAATAGTGATCTTTCAAAAATAGAACTATAAATATCACTCAAATTCACAAGTCAGCTAATGGTTCTCCATGGGAGATGACAGTCAATGTTCAGACTCATATATCTCTCAGGCTTCAGGCTAAAGATGGCTAATTGTTCAGTCCCTTAAGTTTTGTATAACTATAATCTGCATATTTAGTCTTCATTTAGACTAGCAAATCTCAATACTGGGTTAGCGTAGAGGGAGCAGAGGCAATTTATGTGTGTTGTGGAAAAGTATTTTTAGTATTGTAATTATTTTGTTTTAGTCACGATATTTAGTCACAATACTTTTAAAATTCAATGAACATATTAGAGGAAATAGGATTTACTGACAAGAATCTTTTGCTTATAATGACAGATTTTTAATCTCATGTGCAATGTAAATTAAAGGGTAGAACCATGGACTGTGAACCCTATGAGAGCAGGAACAATGTTGTTTTTCACTCCTGTCTTAACAATGACCATAACATGAACTCAGTTAGAATTCACTGGAAGAATTTATGGATGAAAGAATGAAGTTTTAAAACTCATATTATTCTAATTTTTAACAAAGACACCAAAGCAAATTTTTAGCAAAGGCACCAAAGCAATTCAATGGGAGAAAGATGTTCTCAATAGAGTTCTAGAGCAACCAGATATCCATTTGTAAAAGAATGAATCTGCACCCCTAACACCATACACAAAATTAGTGGGACATTACCTAAATATGAAAGCTAAAACTGCAAAACTTCTTGAGGAATCACAGACTGTCTTCATGACCAGGGATATAAGCAAAGATTTCTTAAGAAAGACACAAAAGAAGTATCCATAAAAGAAAAAAAATGATAAATTGGACTTGATTCAAAAGAAATCACTTAGGAAAGTGAAAAGGCAACCCACAGAGTGGGAAAAAAATTCACATTATACATAACTGACAGAAGACTTCATTTCTAGACTATATTAGAAACTCCTACAAATTAAGAAAGAAAAGCTAAGAGCCTAATAATATTCCAAATGAACACCATCAATTTTCTGGGGTAATAGGATCAAAACAACCAGTAGGGAGGTAACTTGTGTATTCATTTAAGCATGTTCTTGCTACTTGATCCTCTGTTAGAAATTGTGCACACACACACAGTTGATAAAATAAATGGCAAGAAGTTTCAGTTTAATCATGGAGGCAGAAAAGTGAATGGGAAATGATAACACAGTGTGAAATGGCAATGAAAGCCTAGGTGGCGTTGGCTAAATTCAGGGCAGCCCTGAGGGTCACATGACTGGCTTCATTTCCTTTTAATTCTATTTTCAGTAGTGCTACTTCTACCATACATACTTAAGTGTTACTTCTCCAACTATATTTTATACAGATATATGAGGCAATGACCATGGTGAGGTTTAATTAATTACTTGTAGAATGGATAGATGGATGCAAAATTTCAAACGGAGGAACATTCTTGGAATATTTTTGTTGATCAGCATTCAGTGTATGGCGTTAGACCCAACTTCTTATGAGTGTTTCATGCCATTAAGTATATAACTGAATTTCTCTAATCCTAGATGTTGTTGGATATAGATGTATAATAATAACACCAAAGGAAGTACATTTCCAGTTTAGAAAAAAAAAAACAATAAAAAAAAAGTACTGCTGAATGCCACTATTTACAATAAGATCAACTTTGTTGAGGCTTCCAAGATTATCTTTTTCTCCAAACATATTAAAAGTAAGTGTGGCAGGAATTAAACTGAAACCACCATTACAAAATACTACTGATATAAATGAATAATTTCAAAAACTAACTCCTAACCTTGTTCTCTCATACTTGTTTGCACTAGGGTATGCTCTCTCTCTCTCTGTATATGTGTGTCTTTGTGTATCTGTATACATACATATACATATCTATCTATCTCTGAATCTATCTATATCTCTTCTTCAGTTATATTTAGTTAAGTGTAGGTCCTTGTCTTTTTTCTTTTTCCAAGATGATTTTACATGAGCAATTTCCATGAACACATCTGGTGTTTCTTTACAGGCTAAATTTACTAAATGTTATATCTAATGAAGGAAGGATTTATGCTTTTTAAACATAAATTCATTTTATTTTCTCTAGGCTCCTCCCTCTCTACTCAAAGCTGATGATTTCTTAACCAAAATGGTTGGTCAGAATCCAATCAAGAATATAACAGCAACTGAGTAAATAAAACCATGAAGTAAGTGTAAAATATTAGTGTCCAGACATCTGAGATGTATGTGGCTACTATGAAACTTCCACAGCTGTACCGACCTGGAGCTCACATGGTTCCCCAGATTTAACAGGACCCATTACCAGTAAGAGTTTTATTTGCTTAATAAATTACATTCTAAAGCACAATAGCCTAGGTTCATAGCTGTAAAATTGCCAAATATTGTCAATGACCACTCTCTGGTCATAAATAACAAAATAATCTATGACTCATTGGATTTTTGATTCCCAGGGCAATTCTTTCTCGCCATTACTCAAAAACATAAAAAAGCGCCTCTGCGTGGCATTTTATGATGGTTGTAAATTACTCAAAGGAGATGACATAGGACAGATTTGTAGGCCGAGTAACAGGAACCAGCCAACCAAATGTGTAAATTAAAGAACTAGTGACAAAAAAGAGGGCTAGTGAAAGAATTCTGAGATCCTAGGAATAGATCAAGATTAACTATGAAAAGAGAAGAGGAGAATGGAAGGAACATGATGCAAAAACCACTCATGGAACATTTATGCTAGCAGCTCAGGGCATGGCATTAAACTAACTGAACCATCATCTGGTGGCTTCAAAGGGTTGACCTTGAAATATATTTTATATTCACGGTCTTATTTGAATATATCAAGGGTAGGTCCTGATATCTAATAGGTGCACACAGATAAAACGTGGAAGATTATTTTTAATAACTAATACCAATTTTCAAATGTGGTTAATAGTTCCTACCACATACTGAACACTTGCTGTCTGCTGTTGCCCCTAGGCCAGTGGTTTGAGTACTGAAATTAATAAGGCACAGCCCTATTGCTCCCTGAAAGAGCTCAGAGTTGGGAGCAGAGGGAGATGGTTAAATCAACAATCATACTTGCACACCCTCAGCTCTCACAGGGGAGGCTCCTGTATGGGAAGGTGCGGACGAAGGGCACCTAACCTAACTGGGCTGCAGATGGGGAAGACAGGCTCAGGAGAAGCCTGTTGGGCAGCACAGGGAGAGGAAGGTGGGGAGATAAGGACAGAAAAACCATTTTCTTGATGGATGGAACAAGGGGCATGAAGAGCCTGTCCAGGGAATAGACAGGGAGAGAAGTATGGGGTGGGTGGGGAAGGTAAGGGGGCAATCATGATGGGGTTTCCTCTGCCAAAGAGTAGGGCTGGTGTCACCCTGAAGGTGAGCAGGGCAATGACAAGATTAGACTAGCATTTAGGAAGATTATTCTTTCAGCACCATGGCTAATTTCATTATAACACCATTTAATGGTCAAAGTCAACATTTTTTAGCTATTAAACAGAACAATCTTGGAAACTAAAAATTTATCTTTGTGAAAATTAATTATGAAAACTAGAACAGAACAGACTTCATTATATTCTTCTTACATGTACTAAGCACGTAGAAGTACAATTATTTTCTGTGGAAATAGGTGTCCATTTCACAAGGATAGCCTAGGCACGTGCAGAGATGTGTTGCTTTTTACATGTCTTGATTGCTTCCTCTCCTTTCATTATGTTCTTTGTTTTTTCCCCTTCAGTATTCTATAGAATGATTTGTAATGGTGTGAGGAAGATTGTGTCAACATGAAGTAGAATTGTGTTAGTTTGTCTCATGTTAAGAAGATGATTTTAAAATCTTCTTTTGGTCTCTTGATTACTTTGACTGCAAAGACATCACTCTACTGGATAAACTCTCATGTCCTGCTGAGGTTGAAATGATGAAATAATTATTTAAAAACTTCCGCCCTTGTCAAAGAGAAACATGCCCTATTTCATAGAAGCCATCTAAGAATATAGTCTTGAGGTCTTCTCTAATATTCAACATGATGCTATGAAGGCTGAACTGCCCTGGATAGAAATTTGACAAACAAGTCATGTAAGTAATATCAGCTAAGTGTTATTCATGTTTCTGTTTCTCTCAACTCCTGGTGGTATTTTGTACATACTAGGTGATTCAATACATCTTGAATGAATGAAAGAAATGAGTACTGCTATTTATTATAGATCATTACACTTCAGTGCATCTTTAATGTAAAATTTTATGTGTACAGTAACTATCAATATTTTGATTATTTATCTTTTAACTAAAGACCTCCACAATACTCTAGGAGACCTAGAGGAAAGAGGTGTCTTGCCTCTTGTTACAAGCATGAGAACATCCATAGGCACCATCTTTGTGTATCACTGGAAGATGCAATATTGTTAATCCTCTGTCACCCCATATAGTAGGAACTCAATATTTGATGAGAGTGACATACTGATTTATATTCCTATTCTATTATCTGCCATCCTCTAAATAAGTTTGATGGTTCATTAAGTTAAAGCCTATGTCTAAAGGATTCTCTGCCTCTTTTTTTTTTAATTCAAGAGAGTGAGAGAGAAATAGAGTGAGAGAGAAAGAGAGAATGTGAGCTTGAGCGGGGGAGAGGGGCAGAGGGAGAAATAATCTTAACAGGCTCCACATTTAGCATGGAGCCCAATGTGGGGCTGAGTCTCACAACCCTAGGATCACGACCTGAGTTGAAATCAACAGTTGGAGGCTCAACCTACTGAGCCACCCAGCTGCCCCTAGGGGATTCTCTTAGAATATCTAACACAAACCCATGTGAAATTAAGTATCTAACTGTAAAATGATTTGTTTCCATAACTTCAGAATTAGAAGCTCTGATATTTATTCATCTTATTCATCCAATCAATGTTTACTAAGCACCTACTATGTTTCAGGTACAGTGATGGATATACAAAAATAATGATACCTTCCCTACCATCATGGAAATCAAAGTCAACTAGGAGAAGGGAATTATAATTAAGATATGATAAATGCTAAAATACAGATCTGTAGGGGCGCCTGGGTGGCGCAGTCGGTTAAGCGTCCGACTTCAGCCAGGTCACGATCTCGCGGTCCGTGAGTTCAAGCCCCGCGTCGGGCTCTGGGCTGATGGCTCAGAGCCTGGAGCCTGTTTCTGATTCTGTGTCTCCCTCTCTCTCTGCCCCTCCCCCGTTCATGCTCTGTCTCTCTCTGTCCCAAAAATAAATAAACGTTGAAAAAAAAATTTAAAATACAGATCTGTATACAATGCTATGTGGGCACAATGGAGGAAGAAGTGAATTTTGAATAGGATAAAAGGTGGAATGGAGCAAAACTCAGAGAGGTAAAATTTTAGTTGAGGGCCTGGTAGAATGAAGAAGCGTTCACGAACCAGAAAGGCTATGTTGCCTAGTACCGTAAACAGTACAGCAAAGGGAAAAGGGAATGAATGTACAGAATAAGTTAAGGGAATGCCCAGCACTCTTCATGATTCATGTAAAGAGCACATGAAAAGAAAGCTTTGAGTCAATAAATTAGGACCAGATGATTATTTACTGAGGACTTTAAACTTTCAGTAGCTAATGGTGAATTGAAAGAAGT
Source organism: Leopardus geoffroyi (assembly GCF_018350155.1). NCBI lineage: Eukaryota > Metazoa > Chordata > Mammalia > Carnivora > Felidae > Leopardus > Leopardus geoffroyi. The sequence goes on along the minus strand of NC_059332.1, from coordinate 26,819,276 downwards.
AGAGAAAATCAGAGGTTCCCATTTGAGCAGCTGTAGAATCTTCCAGGAAATTCATGAGGAGGATACAGGGAGAAAAAGAAAGAAGGACAGGAAAAGGGAAGGACAAGCAGTGAGAGGAACAGCAGAAGGGAGAGTCAGGGGAGGAGAGAGAAGGGAAGGGAGAACAGAAGATAAGAAGGAAAAGCAGGTCACAGGTGAGTGCATCTAGATCCCCAGTCTCTAAATCCAGGTAGGCTGAGCCAGAAGCTACAAACGAGGGGCCTGGTCCTTGCAGTTCTAATGTGGGTGAGCAGCCAGGTTTGGGATCTTGGTGTGAATTGTCAGACTCACTGGGAGGAGGCAGGCTCTGTTTTTTTGTCTGTTTTTGCCACAAAGTTCCAGTTGGATATAAACTTCTTAGACTCCAGCACAGAAAGGATGTACCTGGCAAGGGAACTGTGTTTTTGCTACAGCTTTCTTTGCTTTTTCTCTCTTTGATATTCTCTGTAATTTTGTACTTCTAAAATGAGGTTATCAAGTGTCAGTATGTTTTCAAGGATCTCGGGAAAGAATAAAAACTAATACATAACTAATAAATACTTATTTTATTTTTAAAAAAGGTTTATTTATTATTTTTTTTTGAGAGAGAGAGAGAGAGAGAGAGAGAGAGAGAGAGAGAGAGAATGAATGTGCGGGGGTGGGGAGGGGGAAGTGAGAGAGGGAGAGAGAAAGGCCCAAGCAGACTTTACGCTGCAGAGCCTGACACAGGGCTTGATTTCACTAACTGTGAGATCATGACCTGAGTCAAAATCAAAAGTCAGATGCTTAACCGACTGAGCCATCTAGGTGCCCCATAAATAATCATTTTAAAGGGTTCTTTATATGAAAGTTCATAAGAGAGACCCAGAACTCAACAGCCAATGTGGCTATTTTAGGAACCACTATTCCTAAGTAATTCCTATCTTCATCTGACTTGAGAAAAAGAATGAACGCTTATTGGGGGTTCTTCTTCATTTGAAAACTTTACATGATGACCCAGGAGACAGACAGAATCATAAAGTCCATAAAGAGGTGCCTTGGGGGTAATTAGTTCTAGATAGCTAATAATGTATGCTTGAGAAAACAGAGACAGCTTCAGAGGTTTTAATAAGAGCATCTTTCCAACACTCCCACAGGATAATTAAGATCCATAAGTAAGAGAGAAGAAGCAATTCACTGAATTTTGTTTTAGTCATGAAGTCTCTACTAACTTATGCTCTTCATGTATGATTTGAAAAAAAACTCCTTTTAAAATTTTTCTTAGCACAATTCAACTAAATAGAGAATTGTTCATCCTGTTGTTTGATAATTTGAAACTGAAATGTTAGGGGGAACACCACAGAATAACTTCCATTCATTGTTTAATATAGATACTAATATTCAGTTTCATATAAAGAAATGTAAAGATTAAATTACAAAACACAATTGCTTCACATGAGCAAATTTTGAAGAGCTGGCACCATGAAAGCCATGCTGTACTCAAAAGGAAGCTTGGTGCTCTGCAGTAACCTGAAGGTTATGTATCCTTTCTGCGCTTCCATTTTCATTTCAGCAGAGTCCCACATATTGATGAGAAAAACAAATACTGACCACACAATTTTATACCAAATCAGAGTATCACTCTAGCCTAAGAGTCTGATTAAATCTACCCTGGCTGCCAGAAGGTTTTCCATCATGACTGAGGAGGTTTTCCTTCTTCTCATTTGTAGGACTGTCTGTAGCAGAGACAAGAACTTTTTTTTTTACAAAGAAAAAGCATTCCACTTTCAAAGCACTAGGCTAAAATGGCCTTTTTTTCTTTCTAAAAGAAGTGTACATTTGGGGACCAGAAAGACTACTGGAGCATTATAAAAAGTCTTATAATGTTTTCAACATTAATACCCAAGATAAGGGCACCCAGAGAAAAAAAGTGCAGCTGCCTTTGGAACATTCGGGACCACCCAAGCTGTATTCTCTTAAGTTTGTTGATGTGCTATATGGGGCGAAAGAGCAATTTAAACATGTGGGATATTATAAAGACTTAAATAATGTAAGATTTAATAATACGAAGCAGGTACTTAATGTCTATAGTTTTAAAGAACTCTCAAGTGGAAGAAGAGCAGATTTAATTTGAAGGCATTTTATGTTTTTATTAAAAAAAACCGTATGAGTGTGTGTGGTGTGTATATGTCTATATACACACATTCAAAGTTTACTTATATGAAACAATTCTGCTTTACAATTCAGTCTCTAAACTTGTTTATACAAAGCCAATTATGCTACATTTATTTTATGATTTTGTAAAGTTTCTTGATGTTTCAGTTTCCAGTTAAAAATGATAGGATGAATAGTTCTGTACTTGAATTGTACTAAGAAAAGAAAAGGTATTTATTTTAAATCAAATATGAAAAGAACACATCACATTTGGGGACAATAGCAGGCATACAATAAAATATCATAAATTCTAAGATAAAACATACATGATCATGTAAATGAACTAGCCCTCTGTAACACGCAATAGCCTTCTGCTCTGGGTAAAATTCCCCATGTACATAGTATATCTCTCACACAGAAAGGTGGGCTTTTCTGTATGATGGAATACTTTAGATAACTTAAGACAATTTTTTTCCAGTGCATGTATTGCCAGAAATAAAAAAGCAATTTGTTTAATAATAATAAAAAACTCAGCAATTTACCTTAGGTTTGAGGCAAGTTTAAAGTGTCAGTCAGCCCTATAAATATTTCAACCCAACAAGTTATCATTTTCACAAAGTAAACATTAGATAACTTAATTATTTTTTAAAGTTTATTTTATTCATTTAGAGAGAGAGAGAGAGAGAGAGAGAGAGAGAGACTGTGGGTGAGGGGCAGAGAGAGAGAGGGATAAACAAAATTTCAAGCAGGCTCTCCACTGCCAGTGCAGTCTGATGTGGTGCTCAAACTCACAAACTGAGAGATCATGACGTGAGCCAAAATGAAGCGTCAGAAGCTCAACCTACTGAGCCACCCAGGCACCCTTCCTATCTCTCTCCCTCCCTTCCTTCCTTCCCTCTTCTTTCCTCCTTCCTTCCTTCCTTCCTTCCTTCCTTCCTTCCTTCCTTCCTTCCTTCCTTCCCTTTTTCTTTTCTTTTTTCTTTTCTTTTCTTTTCTTTTCTTTCTTTCTTTCTTTCTTTCTTTCTTTCTTTCTTTCTTTCTTTCTTTCTTTCTTTCTCTTTCCCTCCCTCCCTTCTCCTTCCTTCCTTTCTTTCTTCCTCCCTTCCTTCCATCTTTCCTTCCTTTCTTCCTTCCTTTTCTTCTTTCCTTTCTTTTTTAAAAATGAAAAGTACATGAGTAGTAAAAAGGCCAAGGTAAGTTCTATAGATAACTGTTTAATTAGTGCAACTGTTTTTTGATGGCCTTCTGCCTGTTTATAACTTACACTGATGTCCAACCGTGTTTTTACTCTTCCAGATTCCTTTCACATAAAAAGAAAGAAAGAAAAAACCCTCAGTCTAATAGAATATTACATCAACTAAGGATTGAGCTATGACTGCATCCCCATTTGTCCCATTTCAAAGCCCAGGAGGTCTCGATGACCATAATATGGTGATTCCACAAAACACCACTGTTAGATGTATTCATGTACAGTAACATCACCTCTTCTGAAACATAGATATCATCAGGATAACATGCCTGACTGCTATTGGTAATTCATAGTATACTGTAAAACATTTTACTGTTTTCTACTTCTCTATAACATTAATATAAATGTAATATATTCTCATTGTAATAAATCAAAGGGCACAGAAGTGTATAAAGACTTAACAGGCTTTCTCCTCCTTTTTCAAACAAAGTTGAATTCAACTAATTAACCAGTGTTCAAAGTTTGGTATTTTTTTGTTTATACCTTTTTCTCTGCTCATGCTAACTGCAACAAATAGATAAACACAGATGTGTGGTTTTATAAAGTAGTGAGAGGTTTTCTTTTTGTCTTTCGATCATAGAATGCTTCTTCAATAGGAATTCCAATGGAAGGGTGGTGATAGAGTTTTGGAAGACCAGGGAAACTGCCAGAGGAGAGTAAGTCTGGGTGGGGTTATCAGAGTTTAACATTTCATCAAGAAAACATGTTTTTCCATTCTTCTCAAGCACTATCTAGAAAATTTGTCATTAGTAAATTAGCAGTGACTATACATAATAGTAGCATGACTACATATAAGCTGGTGTCTACACATATATATTTAATAGATTGCTCTCCTTCATATATAAATACACATGATGCTACTGGTAGATTGCAATCTAGAACATGCCTTCCTGTTCCAATACAAATGGGTCTGCATTTTCTTTTAACTTGGCAGGGTTAAAAAACAGACTCGTCATAAGTGTGTAATGTCTTGAACTAAAATAGACTTCCTTAATGATTTGTTTTCTCCAATTTCACCACAAAATGTAATGCAGCCAACAAAAGAACTATTCTTCCCCCACGTATAATAACATGTTATTCAACAATCATGTAAGAAAGCCTATACATAAGACTGCCAAGGATCTGAAATTGAGTTTCTGAAATGTTTGGGAAGAATTTTTTTTTTCTTAAGTTTCACTCCAAGGCTTTGAGTGAAGTGATATAAATATCTAGGAATATACAGTTTTGCTTTACTACTGTAACATGCTTACAGAAGTAGTTATGGTTTACTTTATAACATGGGTCACTGAAAACATTAACCATAAAAGCATATAAAAATACAAACAAGTTCTCAGTAGCCGATTTACTTTATAGCAGAACAAACAATTTAGTTGCTTCTGTCCTTTTAAGGGCAAACAACTTCTGACGAAGTTGGGTCAGAGCACCCCGTGGCTTTCGCGGAGCTCATAACCTGTATGCCATTCACCCTGACTCTCTCAAGACATCAAAGGAGCTGCACCTCATGAAGCAGGTAAAAGCTTGGTTTAGAGGACAAAAGGCAACCCTTGCCCAGTATACCCTAAAGGAGATTGTAATGAAATGAAGCATTTTTTCTTTCTTTTGTTTCAAGGAGAACTGCAAAAGAAAGAAAGATTACAACGTTACAAAAGCTAATAAAAGAGAGGAAAAGTGAATCCACTAGTCACTTTTCTAAAATATAGGGTTGGCCTTATAATTTACCTCATAATCACTAGCCCAACAGAAAACCATAAAATTACAGAATATCAAGGCACATAAATATATCTGAATGTGCATTAATGCATTTTTATGTAGAAATATGATAATAGATTTAGTATTACCAAAACTGTGTGTATCTCCTGAATCTGTTACATTCCTGGGAAACATAACTGGGTAAATTAAAATGTAACAGCCAAGAACATAGCTAATGAATTTTAAACATTGGGATATAAAGACAGATCGTTTGTAATGACTGAAAGTTAGGTTTCTTTAAATAAAAGTTTCCTCCCAAAACTTTGTTGGGGGGGAAAAATGCTACTTGGAGTGTTGGTGGTGGTAGGGGGACTAGTACAACATAGACACACATACATTTATATCATACATGTAACGGATGTGGCACACATATAGACCTACACTAGATCACAAAAATAAGTGCATTTTGCATTTGGGAGTTAGGTGAGGAGCCGGGGTTTAAATCTCAGATCCACTACTTGCCACCTATGTGGTCTTGGGTATGTCACTTCACTCTGCTTCATGGAAGATTCCCGTTGCGTGAAACATAATTCTTTATATTCATTTTAGAGTCTGTACTTTGGGTTACGTTTCTCATAGAGACAGGAATGTGACAGGTAAAAGCTTTGGAAGTAATGTTAAAGAAAATAAAATAGTATGGTACAATTAGGAATCTTCATGCTAAGCGAAAACTGCTGCAATTTTGAGTATTTATTTTGGCAACGTATACAACAATAAATACACGTCATACAAAAACTTCTGTCTGGTACTAATATAAAAGCCCTCTGATAATATAACCATTATTTAGTGAAGTTACAGATTTCCTAATCTGTTGTTACAGTTTATAAGCTACATATCTTTGACTCAGCATTAATGAGATGAAACTTACTAGTTTGAAAACATATTTAGCATAAATTGTTAAGTGGGTAAAAAGGACTTGGGTAGTTATCTGCTATCCACGTGTTACTGAAAAGAAGAGGCATGAACTTTATTAGGAAAAAAATAAAATGTGCATAAGAATCTTTCGTAATAAAAACATACACATAAAAAGTACTGGATTTCACAATCAAAATCCGATGAGAATTCTCCTCCTTTGGCAGTCAAACAAAAATTCCAGGAAAATAGTTTAAATTCCCTTCACAAAGTTCAAATGTAGCTATTGGTTATTAACTTGCAGATATAAGAAATAATATTTTGGTATAGATTCTGACCAATGACTGCTTATGTACCCTGTAAAATTCAGAATGTTTTTTGCATTTAATATATATAACATGCAATTATTATTACAGTGTCCAACATCTATTTACTTAATGTAATTCCATACAGATGTATTATAATCGCCCAGAATTCTATTTAAATTTTAATATAAACAATTCACCTAGAGGGGTAAGTGGTATTCATGATTATTTTTGAGAGAAGAATGTTTTAAAGAAGGGGATAACTTACTTATAAATTGAAGAGTAAGTTCATTTAATTTCTAAAATTTGATAGACTAGTAACTTACATAACGCTCTATAATATAAAGTGCACAGCTTTAAAAAAATCATAATTCCCCTAAATTTGTATTTTTTTTTTAATTTTTTTTTCAACATTTATTTATTTTTGGGACAGAGAGAGACAGAGCATGAACGGGGGAGGGGCAGAGAGAGAGAGGGAGACACAGAATCGGAAACAGGCTCCAGGCTCTGAGCCATCAGCCCAGAGCCCGACGCGGGGCTCGAACTCACGGACCGCGAGATCGTGACCTGGCTGAAGTCGGACGCTTAACCGACTGCGCCACCCAGGCGCTCCAAAATTTGTATTTTAAAAATACAAATTAATAATTAGGATTTCTCTGCCTGTAAGCTTAAGAACACTCTATGGCTGGTCAATAGGTCGTTCTGCACATGTGGGTAAGGGTCTCAGCTTGGGAACCTGACCCTGGGGTTCTAGCTCAGACCCCACTGTCATTAACCCGCTTAGTGACTTCAGTGACTTGCACAGCCAATATGTTCCACACAGAAATTACAAAAACAGTTACACAAAGTACTGGAGAATGTTACTTAACTGTGCCTTACATACATGGACTCTATATATGGACACATATATTACACTCAACTATAGTCATCCCAAAGTGGAAGGATCTTTTGAAAGAGGTAATTATTAAAGCAAATGAAATAAGAAACATTCTTTTTCATTGCTCACGGAAACATAGACATTTGTTTCTTGTCTGCTGGCAAAAACAGAAAAACGCTCCAGTATTTCAGAAGTTAGTGGGTCTTCCCACAGGTTCCAAGAAGAGCCTATGCTAAATACTCCTAAGCTGAGGCAACCTTCCTGGTTCCTTCCTGGAGGCTCCATTCAGCCTGCGCCCAGTGTGCTGCCAGGAGTCACTGCTGGTATAGATGGTAGACGGTAGACAGCCAGACGGGTGGGCACTACAGGGAGTGTGCCTGGAAAGGCCAGGATGGGTGGAAATGAGGAGGGGGAGGCTGACATTTCTTTGGTAATAAAAATTCAATTTATATAAACTATAGGAGACTTGGTGAGAAAGTAAAAGAGGCAATTGTTCACATTCCAAACGTTTTAATATATAAACTGTGTAACCATCACTCATGAACAGTGCAGCTGCTAACAATTTCTTTTTTTTTTCCCCAGGATAAAAATCATGCTGAAGCCAAGAGATGTTTCTCTAGTGAATGATATTTTGAAACTCTGGTCAAAACATAACTGTGACATAATAAATTTTTAAGAAGTCAGGAAAACCTGAAGACTGAAATTTGAAAGAAGACCCAGTTTTTACCTCAATTAGGAAGGACCACATTTCAGCTTTCACTACAGTGGCAGGCTCAGTCTTTGGAGGGGAAAAAAAGGCCAATTCTGCATGCACATCTGTTTCCAGTGTGATGCTGGTATGCAAACTATTGTCTATTGGAAGTGTGTTGTGGTAAAGTTTGCCAGGGTTAAAGGCTGGGTCAATTTGATCAAGAAGCTAAAATTAGCTTCTGTGTGTTTTCCTGAAAAGAAAAAAAAAATACTGTAAAGCTCTTTGTTTTCCTTCAAGTGCCATTCTCAGATTTCAGTTTCTGGTGTGTAAACTACCAGGAAACAGACAGCTATGACAAGTGACTTCTTGTTCATTGCATTCTGCATAATGAAATGGTGCAACATGTTACCTGAGCTGAAGGACACATGGAAAAAACAAGCATTCTGACCCAATTCACATTTTCCCATTTAAAAATATTAACATTATGAAATTATTTAAAGTGAATGCACTTGGAAATTCAAAACCATAGCTATATTTTAAAGTATGTGATGGTTTGGCAAAGCCCAAACGTATTAAGAAACTCATCATTCTGAGAAGTATTGGGGTAAGTTTTAGGTCACATATTCTTGGTAGTCTTGACAGTGCTCTGATTATTTTCATGGGAAGTGAGTTCCTTAAGACTAAAATGGGGAAAAATTCATATAAAAACTCCAAACCAGTAATAATTTGATAAATTCAAAGAGCAGAAAAGAATCACAGAAACAAAATATACAGTCATGAGATGATTCAAGAAAACTATTAATATGCTTCTGGATAAGCAAAATTACTTAGAAAATTACTTCATAGTTGGTATTCAGATAGATGGGAGAGAGGAAGAAAGGAGAAATAAAATTATCTGCTTAGTTAAGACTGTGATGAGTGTACAAATAAAATAAAAACAGACGCATGTTTGAGATTTATTTATATTCTCAGGGATTTGCTTTTTATTACACCAGATGCTAAGTTAGATTACAGTGATCTATTTTCACTTCAGTAAAATGTCCCTTTAATATTTTAACCACTTAAATATTGTTAATTTTCAAAATGACCTATAATGTAATGACAAATAATTTAAAAATGATCTTTGATGTAACAAATATTTTTATTTTTGGTTTACTATTTTTAAATAGTTCCCTAATAAAGAGAAGTCTGAAAGGAGAAATAAGAAGGTTTTCCTTAGAATAAAAAAATGTAATAACAAAGTACTTCAACCTAGTAACTCCAACGTGAAGATATTGTGTATTTGGGTCATTTATACCACAGGATTTCCTTTTTCCTAAACATCCTCTCAATTTCAGTGACCTTCTGTAATTTTAAATTCAAAGCTTTTTAAAAAGATTTTGTATGCATACGGGAAATATGTAAAATATTTGGCAAAATTCATTTACATATAAAATTGTAAAATATATTTAAAAAAACCCTAATTTTTATACTTAAAGGCCTTCTTGAGCTTAACACAGAACAGTAGGTAGCTACTAAATGTTTGATTATATTTTGGGGTCAGAAATGACTGAAAAAATACCCATTATATAAATTTTAGACATTCAACAAAAACACACATATTTATTCATACATTCTATCATAATTTCAGTAGCCTCAAGTTAATAAAATTCTATATTATCTCTAATTTCTTACAACCCACTCTTCAGTTTAAAATCAACCCTCACCTCACACAATTGTTTTAAAAAATGGGAATAATAATATTAAACAATATTAAACAAAAATAACTGTCTATTCATCAAATCTACAGTTTTTCAGATACTATCTTCCTAATTATATTATTTTAAACACAGATGACTACTGTTTTCTCTGAAGAGATTCCTTGGGGCTCTAAAGACACTGTACTAACCAAGTGTTCTTCTCTACCTTTCCTACACACTCCATGAATACCCCCTCTTCCTCCTCTTCCTGGCACTAGACTTTAGGCACTTCCTAAAGTTGTGACCTTATCTTCCTTCCTTTTCCTTTTACGTACTGTTTTCCAGTAAATTCATCCACCAATATGGCTTCAAATATCTCTGTTTCTAGCGTAAGGATCTGAACTGTAGGTTCAGAAGGTCCATGGCTGGACTTCAGGGAGTCTGTCAGGGTACTGAAGTTATGATAGAATGTATGAATAAATATGTGTGTTTTTGTTGAGAATCCAAAAATTTCATTGAAAGTTGTCCATAACTCAAAAACAAGACAAAACAAAGACTAAAAATCCCCTTTGCCACACTGGCATGGACATTTCTAATAGTCCAGCATTATCAATACTTCACATGCAAGCCCACTTCACCATCTGCCAACTCCTGAGAAAGTCGTTTCTCCTGTGTCCCTAATTCTGCTACGGTACTGCCAAATGTTAATCCTTAGACTTCCTTCCTTTCCTCCCTCGCCCAACAGCTTCAATTAGCTACAAGTCCACGTGTTGCTCTGCAATGGTCTCATCTGTTTGCAACACCACCCCATTAATCCATGACTCGTAAACTATGCGATGATTTTGTCTCCTGTCTCCCAGTCCAGGATGGCCAGTGTTGCACAACTCCAGGGCCTGCAACTCATGTTATAATCCATGCAAAGGCAACACATGTCCATGCAACATGAAGGAAGCCTCCTAGAGCTGGGCACATAGCCCAGAGAATCTGAGTTCAAATTTCTTTTTTTTTTTTTAATTTTTTTTTAATGTTTATTTTTGAGAGAGAGAGAGTGAGAGAGTGTGGGGGAGGGGCAGAGAGAGTGGGAGACAGAATCCAAAGAAGGTTCCACAGGCTCTAAGCTGTCAGCATAGAGCCTGACACGGGACTCGAACCCACAAACCATGAGATCATGACCTGAGCCGAAGTCAGATGCTTAACTGACTGAACCACTCAGGCTGGACATTTCTATGTCATCCGCAGCATCTTTCTCACTTCCCTCTTCGGTCTTGTGTTCTATACCTGCTCATCCTTCCACAATTAACTATTCACAGTCTCTGAATATGTCCACATGTTTTTTAAGCCTTTGTGCTACAACCTCTGTTGATTCTTCTATTCTGGAAAAAGAACACCAAATCCTCACCTCTTAAAATGCCTGGCAACCTTACTTCTGTGGGTCTCTCCCATGAGGTTCTCAGCAAGGCATAGTGTTTGCAATAATAACGGTGTGGGCATCACATTAGGTCCAAAATCCAGCTCCAGCATGGACTTATCCAAGTAGCTTTCTGTAAACTACCTAAACTCTCCACACTCAGAGCCTCATTCTAAAGTGAAGATGTTATTTAACATGTAGAATATGAAGATTAAATGGAATAATGTATGCTATGTGTCTGGTACATTTTATTTATTTATTTATTTATTTATTTATTTATTTATTTATTTTTTATTTTTATTTTTTTTAATGATACCCTTCATTTTTTTTTTTTCAACGTTTATTTATTTTTGGGACAGAGAGAGACAGAGCATGAACGGGGGAGGGGCAGAGAGAGAGGGAGACACAGAATCGGAAACAGGCTCCAGGCTCCGAGCCATCAGCCCAGAGCCTGACGCGGGGCTCGAACTCATGGACCGTGAGATCGTGACCTGGCTGAAGTCGGACGCTTAACCGACTGCGCCACCCAGGCGCCCCTGTCTGGTACATTTTAAATGTTCAATATTTTGTAGCTATTATTTTAATAGCCTCACTTCCAAGTTGTGATTTTGGTCTCTTTTGTCCTCTTCCCTGGATTCTAGTACTGAACATTTTGTGTTTTCTTATGTTGTAAATATTATTTTAGATGGTGGGCGCATGAATTACAACATTTAAATCCTTGAGCACCTAGCATAGTACTTTATGCATCATAGGTGCTTACTAAGTGTTTGATTATTTTTCTGAAGTCACTTTTCATAGGCCAGAAATTACAGGAGTGGGGGAGAAGGAAAGGAGCCACACAAAGTTTTTCAAAACTAAAAAAAAAAAAATTAAATGTTTTATTTTAGAGGGAGATAGAGAGAGATAGGGAAGGAGGGGCAGAGAAAGAGGGAGACATAGAATCTAAAGCAGGCTCCAGCCTCTGAGCCATCAGCACAGAGCCTGATGTGGGGCTTGAACAAACAAGCTGTGAGATCATGATGTGAGCTGAAGTCAGACGCTTAACCGACTGAGCCACCCAGGCACCCCTAAAACTTTCTGTTAACATCTAAATCCTTTACTTGCAAATAAATATGGAGTCAGTCACCATTTCAAAGTTGCATGTGGGATACAATGCCTGAGGTTTACAGATATGAAAGCATCAGGTGAGATTATTCTTGATAAAGTTTAACTTGTTCAGTGTTCTTTAAAAGAGTCCTATGACTCTTGTGAGAATAGGAAATAGAGATAATAGGAGATACAGAAAACCTAAAAAATTCATAAAATATATATTTTCTTAACTTTTAAAATTTACTAGACAAGATATATTGTATAATTCCAGACTTGCAAAAAACCAGATAAATAAAAAAGTTGAGCTATGTCAAATAAATGAAGCCAGTTTAATTTGAGGAACTAGTTTGAATATCTGTAATAAGAGAATCACAGAATACTTCTAAGTAGAGAGCATATGAAATCTATATTTATATAGAGATACAAGATTTATATTAGCCAATTGTTTTCATTCAATAGAGGTTCTTAAAATTATGTTAAATGCTTAAAAGTTGGTTGTAGGTAGACACCATTTTCACTTTGCTTAAGATGTTAATATGCTAAGCAAATGCTTCCTACAAATATTGTAAAGATACAGTCATAAATTCCAAATTAAAGGATTATCAGCCAATTTCTCATCAGAAATCTTGGAGGCCAGAAGGGCCACTGGTTGATATATTCAAAGTCCTAAGAGAAAAACATCGTAAACTGAGAATTCTATATCCAGCAAAACTGGCCTTCAATGATGAGAGAGAAATGAAGACATTCCCAGATAAACAAAACCTAAGGAAGTTCATTACCACTTGACTTTGTCCAGCACAACATACTAAAGAAATGTCCTTCAGGTTCAAATAAAAGGATGCTAAACAGTCATAAGACACAAAGTTATAAGACACAAAGATCCCCAGTAAGGGTATATACATAGCCATTGTAAAAGCTACTATTATTGTAATTTTGCTTGTAACTCTACTTTTATTTTCTACATTATTTAAAAGGAAAGTGTATAAAAATAATCACTAATCTATGTTACTGAGCACACAATGTAATCTGTAACAGTGCTAACAGAAAAAGGTAGTGATAACGCTGCAGTGAAGACAAACTGGTATAAATTCAATTAGATTGTTATAACTTTAGGACGTTAAATATAATCCCTATGACAACCACAAAGAAAGTATCTACAGAATATATACAAAAGGAAATAAGAAGGAAAAAGATAAGGATTTGGTACTAGCTTGGCCATTTACTAACCAAATAGTCCAAGGTTGGCCATTTGACGTTTTGAAATCTTGTTTCCTTATAAATAATTATGGTTACTACCATCTGGCATGACTATTTCACAGATGCAGAGTAAGAACCAAGTGGCGTAATATAAAGAAAACTCTTAGTAAACAGTAACGTTCCATAAAGAATTTGGGTGATTAGAAAATATGCTTTATTGAATTGACATTTTTCTACTCGAACATGCATTTCTGGCATCTATAATATGTATGCTCATACTCCTCCATTCTCTTTATACACCTAAAAAGAGGATTATATAAGCCTTATTCTCTTTTGTTCAATGCTACAGATAGTAGTATTTCATGAACAGAAAATACTCTAGTGTTCTGAATTCAAAATGACACATTCAGTTTTTAATAGTGTGAATCTCGTGGTACTAACTCATGGATATCCATGTATTAGTGTTAATAATCTTTGAATGTGTATCTTCAAAAATGATAAGGTATTAATTTGCTATTCTCTTGGCAAAACAATTTAATAGTGGAGTGCACCTTAGAAAAAACATTTTCAACCAAGGAGTTATGTGTCTTGAGTGGGATGCAATCAGTTCTTAGATGACTCTGTTACTATTAATACCACTAAAGCCTGTAATTGATTAAAAAGCAAAGATCATGAGATTGCATGTTCAGTCTCCACTTCTAATTCTAATTTCTCGCTATTTCTACCACATCTGCAGTCACTTCCTCCAGTGAAGTCCTGAACTCTTCAACGTCATCCATGAGGGTTGGAATCGACTTCTTTCAAAGTTCTGTTCATATTGATTGATATTTTGATCTCTTTTCCTCAATGTTCCTAATGACATCTAGAATGGTGAATCCTCTCCAGAAATTTTCAATGTACTTTGACCAGATCCATCAGAAGAGTCAGTGTCAATGGCAACTACAGCCTCACAAAATGTATTTCTTAAATAATAAGACTTGAAAGTCAAAAAGGACTCTTAGATCCATGGGATGCAGAATGGATGCTGTGTTAGCAGGCATGAAAATAACATTAATCTTGTATACCTCGATTTCAGCTCTTGGGTGACCAGGTGCATTTCCAATGAGGAGGAATATTTTGAAAAAATCTTTTTTTTTTTTTTTTTTTTCTGAGCAGGTCTCAACAGTGGGCTTCAAATATTCAATAAACCATGTTTTTAACAGATGTGCAATCATTCAGGCTTTGTTATTCGATTTAGAGAGCTCATGCAGAATAGATTTAGCATGAGATTTAGAGACCTCATGCAGAATAGATTCCTAAAGGCCCTAGGATTTTAGAAATGGTAAATAAGCATTGGCTTAAACTTCAAGTCATCAGTTTAATTAGACCTTAGCCAGAGAGTCAGCCTGTGCTTTAAAGCTTTGAGGTCAGGCACTGACTTCTCCTCTCTAGCTATGAGAGTCCTAGATGGCATCTTCTTCCAATAGAAGGCTGTATCCGCTACATTGAAAATCTGTTCTTCAGTGCAGCCACCTTCATTAAGGACCATAGCTCAATCTTCTGGATAGTTTGCTGAAGTTTCTACATCAGCACTCGTTGCTTCACCTTGCATTTTTATGTAATGGAGTTCGCTTTTCTTAAACCTCATGAACCAATTTCTGCTAGCTTCACACTTTTCTTCTGCAACTCCTTTACCTTTGTCTTCACAAAACTGAAGACAGTCAGGACCTTGCTGACTTTGTCTTAAGGGAATGTTGTGGCTTGATTTTCTACCAAAACCACTAAAACTTTATAAATATCAACAATAAGGTTATTTTGCTTTTGTATCATTCATATGATCACCGGAACAGTACTTTTAATTTCCTTCAAGAAAGGAAGCACTCTAGAAAATTTAATCTCTTTCTAGAAATTTATTTGCTCATAAATAGAAAATTATTTGCCAGAGTATTATCATTTTTAAATTATTCTTCAACAGCAATTCTGCAAACATGAATGCAGTGATCCTGTTGGCTTTATTTTGCTAATATAGATACAGGTCTAATGTTTCTGAATCAGAACGAACTAGCAGAATTATTGTGGTAAGGCCTTTTGTAAATTGCTTCCTGACTGGCTACAAAGATAGTACCATCATTACAGGATTAGAGGAAGTCAGATGGCTTTCTTCCCTCTACATTATTCCACTGGCCACACTGGCTTCCTTAACATTAGGTCAAAGTCCTCCCATTCTGAAACCAAAGGAGAAATCAGTGGCTGTGTTCCTTCTGCCATCTGTGATAGGCAATGAACAAGAAGGCCTTCACTCTAGCTCTGCCACTTAACCAATGGTGCTTACCAGTTTCTTCAGTAAGATAATGAATCATGATGATCCTGCTTTTGGGGTTGGGGAAGGGAACATCTTTATAAGCTGCAAAGCACCAAACAGATGCCAGGTTCACTTTTATTCAAGTATTTTAGATATGGTTATAAAGTTTTTAGCAAAGGGATAGGGAAGAGCACAAGTTGAAGAGAACTGTGAATACCAGAGGTGGGTTTTAGGGGAAGCATGTTTTAGGGCATGATTTAATAAAAGAAAAAAACACTGTAGAATGGCATGTCACTCAGGGGACAGTCAGTCTTTTATTCTACCTCTCTGAGGATTCATCTGAACAAAGGTGTTCCTACTCTTTTTAGGTTTTTGATGAAATCCTGAAAGCTCTTCAAACACCTATAAGATTATTTATTTGAGGAGTTGAAACTCGTTTCCACAGGTATTTGCCAGCGCTAATCAGTATACTGAAAAAGGTGATATATGACATGTGAAAGCCTAATTCAGGTCCATATTAACCTCTGATTACTGGGTCGCTCTGCAGCCAGGGTGCAAGCGCCACAGGTAAGTTCTGGTGACTTACTCTCACCATTTCTATCTCCATGCAGGACACTTTTTGTAAATAGATGATTCTAAGGATGAGCTTCTTTATGGTCATAAGTGACCTGTCCTAGAGCAAATAACCAGGAGGTGGTTTTGAAAATAACCTCAGAAATTTCATAAATTTGACAAAACTATCATGTTGCATGATTTGGTTAGAGTTAAGCAAAGACTAGGGTGCAGAACAGAAAAACTTCTTAAAGGTTAATTTTTCTTTGTAGCATTTTGACCCTCAGGTTGAAATAATGACTTTTTTTCTTTTTGGTCCGATAGGTCATACAAAAGCCGGCACTGCTTACCATGCAGATAATGCAAGCAACAACCTGGTTGTCATGATTCCCTGGGCATTCAGGATGAAAAAGCAGCAAGTGGGAAAGGAAAGGCAAGGTAAGAGAGAAGCAAAGACAGTTTGGTCTTAAAAACTGTCTGCCATGCGAATTGTTAGCTTGACTGTAAACATTCAGTAAGAAAAAGAACTAACAAAGTGAGCCTTCATGTTTTAGAAAGCATATCTGCAAAAACCCTTTAGCACAAAAGGTAACTTTTATTTCTCTCTTTTAAGTTGAACTTCATCTAATGCAGTTCTGAATACCTCCAGGGAAAACGTCGCCACTGGACGTGTGACGCCTGTGATGAACTTTATCTGGTTGTGTGTCTCTGTGGCCACTTTCCAAATCACACATTCACCCAGCAAAACATTCAGGCCACATGAGGAAGGAAGTCTTCGGCTACTGAAGATCATTAGTAGCACTGAGTGAAACCACTGTCAGTTTCTTGGGGTTGGCCTCTGATCACTCATACAAAGGACGGAAAATTGTTGGCGCCACTGGACCTCTGCCCAGCTTAGCCGGCAGTGGAGCATATGAAAGGCTCCTTCTTTAAAACCAACACACTGGAAGGGGGCAAAGGGTGGCAGGGACCCTCAGGCACATTAATCAGCAGGGGAATCGCCGATGTCACCTCCCGCTGGGCTTCACTGCCCAAACTACATGTGTCAGCGACTCCCAGAAAAGGGGAGGCCCCAGAATAACACTGGAAGCATCAAATGTCCTCCCTTCTCTTCATATGGAAAGCTCATCTCAGAGGTGTCAGGATAAAACATGAGAACAGCATTTGTCCTCAGAGACAAACAGGAGTGATTCACTGTTTCATGACACAATGAGAGGAGGAGGACACTGTAATAAAAACTTTATAAGGTGAAATCTAAATCCTGAATGCAGTACACATTTTAAAAAACTTTTTTTTGAGTTTTCTTCCTTTCCCTTCTCCTCCCCTTCCTGAGGGAACATAACACAATGTAATTAAATGGTAAATTACTTGAGAGAGAGATGTTTAGACTCATGACAAATCTTTTTGCAGAAAGCAAAACTTCACACCCCACACATATTTCAGATGACCCAGCTCTCCCAGCAAAGTAGAAAACTAGAACCAAGGTTGTTTAAAAAAGAATATTCAGATGGAAAGGCAGTGAGTTGAAAAACCTTCATTATTTAAGAGTAAGGTAATTTATGGAGGCAGAAATTAACATGAACCCAAGTTGCTCATTAAATAAAAAAAGTAAACTAAGAGGTGGTTGGTTAGCTTTTCTCTATTTCTAGTCAGTGTCTAAATGGGAAAATATGCTGCCCTTAAAGTCACAGTGTGCATTCTCCTTCAAATCCTTAGAACAATTCCAGTATTCCTACAATTTAGAAAATGAACGCCTATATATACAAACATAATGGAATCATTAAGGCAGCGCTTGGGTTTTAGCTAAAATTTATAAAAAATTTAAAGAAATTATTAAAGGTTAATTTTTTAAAATCTAGTAGTTAAAACTGAAAAGGGAAAAGTTACTGATTTGCAGGTTAAAATGTTTGGCATGCTTTGAAATTAAACCGGCTGACATTAATTTCATCAAGTAGCAAGAAAATGAAAGATACTTTACAAAGTTTTATTAAGGGTCCACCAAAGGTTAAAAAACATTTAAATCTAAGAGAGATTCCATTTTAAATGTTCTCACTGGCAGAAAAAAAAGTTGGTCTATTTTAAGATACTAATTTCCATCTGGCAGAACAGACGCAGACCTACAAAGCTGCATTTCCCTGAGCAATTGCACTGAGGTCCTGGGGCTCCTGGGGGTTACTGAGTGTCAGAGGCACCATGATACATCTTCCCTCCGTTGTCCCCAGTTGGGATCCATCTTTTCTTAGCACATGACATCTGTGTGGAGAGTCAGAAACTCCCTCTTTCATTAAATAATAAAACACAGCAAAACCCTTTATTTACAGTGCTTTTGTGAGGTTTGGTTTAAGCACCAGCATTTCGTTTTTAATACACTCCTAATTTGAATACAAAACTGTTCTGTTCTTATAGAGAATGGATTGAAACATTTCTTAAGCTATATCAAATGCAATAATTCATGAAAACTCATTTTGAAAAATCAGATATTGCAGTCATATGGTTAAAATCCCCCCAAATTAATGAGGGATGTACTGAATTGCCGCCATCCTGTTCCTGAGCACTCTCCTGCCTAGCCCCTCAACTAGGCAACCTCAGTAGCATTCCTATCTCTCTCACCCACCTTTTTAATACTATACTACACATGCTATTTTGACCTTACTTTGTCATCTTATCCTATCATAGAGGTGTTCCAGTTTCACGGGGAATGTTCTTATTCTTTTCTATGGCTGCAATCAAATCACATTATAGAATTATCATAATTTATTTAACTTTGTTTTAATTTAGGTATTAATTAGTTCTCTATTAATGGACATAGACTTCCTCTCCCTCCTGCTCCCTTAAAAAATAAAAAAAAGGAAATAGAAAAACTTGAGATAAGTGTTTTAGACTTTTAAATCTAAAATTCTGTTCTGTAGCTCTAAGAAAGTACATCTGATGACTTGGGTTTAATTTTTTGATCCTTGAGTTTGATCCAAAATTGAGTTGAAGTCTATCATCTGCCTATTATAAACAATACTGTATTCTACCTTTAATTAATTAATTAATATATAATTTATTTTTAAAAAGAGAGAGAGCTTGAGCACATGAGCAGGGGAGGGACAGAGGGAGAGGGAGAGAGAATCTGAAGCAGGCACCGTGCTAGGTGTGGATCCCACAACCATGAGGTCGTGACCTGAGCCAAAATCAAGAGTTGGATGCTTAACCAACTGGGCCACCCAGGTGCCCCTAATTTTTATATTTTCAACAAGTACTTATTAAGCATCTAATATTATATGTCAAGCTTTTGGCACCCTCTAGATATCAAGCAGAGGTAGAGGTGGTGGTGGGGGGAGATGATTTTAAAAAATAACCAGTGTCCATTAGGAGCTTATAATGTCATAAATGAGACAAGCCATACAGGCAATTCAAAATGAGTCCAAAGCACCTATAACCAGGTGTCAAAATACCAATTGGAGGCGTTTAGATGTTCCTAGGTTAAGTTAGTAAAACGGAATTTTTAAAAATTGTTTAAGATAGAGAGTATTTTAGTCAGACACTTTTGAATTCAAATGTAGACTGTGCCATTTACTATCTGTATGGTCTTAGGTAGGTTCTTTTCAACTTCTCTAAGCCTCAGTTTCTCTGAAGTCTATGAAAGGAATCTTCCTCCTACTTTACAATGTTCCTAAGAGGAGTGAATGAGATCACACATATAAACTTCCCAAGAGATGACAGGCCCCCAATATGTCACAGAGCCTTCCTGATCTCTGACAGACAGATGACCTCTTACACATCAAGGATGAGAGTTCACATTGGCATTTATCTTTCATTGAGAAAGAGAGACAATAACAAGCATTAAGTGCTAAAATGAGATGATATGTGATACAGGCATGAGCAGGAGGGACATAGAACCTAGTTCTCCTCCCTAGGGGGAGACTGTCAAAAAATTTTCCCAGATGACACGATATGTAAACTTGCTGAAGGACATGAGGAGTCAGCCTAGGACTGAGCACACAGACAAACAGCTGGGGACAGGGTGGAAGTGGCTGATGCTGGACCAGGCTCTACCTTCTCTGCCCTCGCAGCCGTAGAAGTGGAATTCCTGAGAGTAACGTTGCTTTTTGGGGGGAAGATGTTATGTCCAATTCTGGGCATTTTTATCCAGCATTTACAGAAAATAATGTGAAACGAAGGTGAAAAACAGGGAGATCCATCACAATGAAATGGTAACAACCACCTGAGTAATATTTACATTTAAATCATTAAGTTTATGTCTAGGTTTGATGAGTCAACTATTTATAAGTTCTTAAGCTTTTTTGTATTTGTAATTCACATAGCAAGGGCATAAATATCAACTGTTTATTGTGCTTTTTGATTATTTTTTTATGGTATCGATTTGGTAATACGGTAAAAAAAAAAAAAAAAAAAAAAAGGACTATTTTTTGACAAGGAAAGAAGAGACTATCAATTTAAGGTTCCAGAAAGTCATTAGGGATTTTTTCATTTGTTTTATTTTTTTAAATATAATTTTTGATTCCCTAGTGTCTTATCATCTCCAAGAGATAGAAGTCTCTTTTCCCAGTGGTTCTGTTGTATAATTAAAGAAAAGTGAACCAAATTAAATGCTCACAAATCAGTGTGTCTATGTTACCACATCACCACCAACTTAATAACCATTACACTGTTTCACTAAACTAAGAAAGGCACCTCCATTGCTTGTTATAATTTGTGTTTATGGTTAGATGTCTGTCAGTATTTTCTATTACATTGCTAAGTACAGACATTTTAACATTTCACTGAAACTGAAAGCATTTGGAAAGCATTTCTATGTATTTTATGATGAAGTAGCTAATGTTCTTGCATCCACAGAAAAAAAAATCTAGCTGTTCCAGTTTGCAGGAAAATATTCTTATTATGAAAATAGCCTATAAAAGAGAGCACAGGTAAAAGTGGTTGATGAACTGGTTATGTTAACACGTGTTTCTTCACTGAATTCTGTCAGGTTCTCCCTTTTCTTTTTATAAAATTCTATGGATTCTTGCAAATCCCTTTCTTCTGCAGCCAAGCTCTTATTCAGAATAGAGGACACCTGAATTACATAAATCTCTATCACAAAGTTACATTTTCTGTGCAGAGCAAGAGCTTGTCAGGAAAAAGGTAATGAAGAAGAATAGCTTAGACAGAGGGATTTAATGATATCCAGCTGCTACTCTATGTTACTTGCTGATAAGACTTTGCTTTAAGTTTACAATAGAGAAAGTTTGGGAAAAGGCTAAAAATTCATATACAGGAAGTGGAAGTCTTTATATTTCATTTGTTCAATTTCCGCTAACTCTTGCAATTATGTTCATACAAGATTTAATTTTCAGAATGTTCATACATGTGATTGCAAGGCTTTAAAAATAAAATGTAAATTGCATTCAAAAGTATAGAAATATTGCACCTTAGGGAAAAGACACTTAACCTATTTGGGCTTACCATATGGTTAGATGATAAGATAAACCTGAGAATGCACAGATTGTTCAATGTTTACTATAATTGTATGTCATTATTGTGGTGATGTTTCTGCACTTACAAAATGGCAGGGAGTGGGTGCAGAGAGAGCTTTTTCCAATGCAGGGAACATAGTCATTGCTTTAAACATACAGTAAGTTACCATGAAATTTGATAAATGCAATCGTTGAAGAATGGGAAAATCCTAAACAAATTACACTTTACTGAAGATTCAAATTCTAATACAATATGACCTTTTAGATTCTTAGCTTGTTACTTGCATACATGTTGCTAAATGGCATTGCTCACAGTGTTGACCGACCCTGCTACTAAGGCCTGCACTTTCTATGGGCAGAAATGCATTATGATTAACTCTTGTCTGATAAAGGATATAACTAGGAAAAATCTTTGTGGGAGAAAAGCAATTATAATTCTCCCAAGAAAGAACTTCAACATCTAAAATGTGAATACCGCTCTCAATGGATTTACTGCCAGAGGAACCAAAGAGTTAAAACGAAGGAGCGATGTTCTTTCAGGCTAACGAAACCTTCCTGTCTGGAGTCCCTTTCCCAGTGAGTGGGAAAGGAACAGTTTGAATAGCTGGTGCTCTGTGCACTTTCCCACAGGTCTGGACAGGATCTCCAGCTCAGCATCTACTGCTCAGAGAGGAAGAGGCGCATGGAGGGCAGCCGCTGGAGACCAAGGCCTCCCAGGGAGGAGGAGACAGGAGGACCGCACAGACACAACTCAGGCACTCCCATATGGCTCAGCTGCCCACCACAGGCTCTGAGAGGTTTGACAAAGAAAAGCATTGCTTTTTCTTTCTTAAAGGGCAAAAGGTACATGAAGGTCAGTGGCAGGTACCTGTCTAGAGCCATTTTATGCTATTGGTGCAAAACTCCCACAAGTTGAACTTAAAGGAATGTTCCATCCTTGCAGGAAGTCTCCAGATACAGGAAAAGCTAATAAAATGAAAAGGGAGGAGGCACTGCTTTCCTTCCCAAACTCAGCTCCCACAACATCTCACATTACAAATTTGCAAACTAATTACTTAGAGCCAGACATATTAAAAAATTTCCCCTTACAACTAAGTGAATACAGAGAGATTTAAAATAGAGGACTTGGCTCCAGACTTAGACAGGGTTCTGAATTTAAAAGTCTAATTAAGGCGAATGGTGTTTGCTATGTAGTTCTTGCAAACACTAGCATTATTGAAATTACTCCTAACGACTTAATTGATTTAACCAATACCTCAGGTTAAAGATTAGGCAATAATTAGTTCAGCCTGCAGAAGCTGCAGTATTAGGGATGATGAGGTTTTCTATAATGGCTTTGGCTATTTTTTTTCTACAACATAAATTTATCTCTATGAAATTTTGCATTAGATAATTTCACTTTAAACAGACATATCAGTGGAAATCAATATGGAAAATAGCTGTAATATTCACTTGATTAAATGGTCTGATTTCTTGATTAGCATTAAGATTAGTACAGGGAGTGGAGGAGTTCTTTTTCTGTCTTTCCCCTGGAGCTCTCTTTTGAAAGGAGAAAGGGGAAATGGCAGTATTTTGTGACTCATCCTTAGGAGCAGCATTCCAAGTGTGATTTACTTAATATAGCCCTATAAATCACCTAATGCAGAAATAATCTCAAGATCTGCATGTAAACATAGCTATTAAAATATTACAATTACTCTGTTTGCTTAGTGCTCATAAGGTATATCTCATCTTAAGATAAATAGTTTTTTCTTGAGGTGGGGCATCTAAAGTAGCGTCCAAATTATATGCCCATCTAAGAATGCTGAATTTAAGTAAAATATCATATCATCTAAGTATAACAAGTGTGCCACTAGGAAAGGGACTACTTTACCTTTGGCTGACAATTTTTCTGCTTTCAATTTGCTGTACTGGTTTAGACATCAAATTCGCTAATTTCATAGCTGGCTATTACACTGGCTGGTAATTACTAATCACAGAAAAAAATGTTTAGCTCAGAAGAAAAAAAGTGAGCGTGTCTTTTGATTACATTTGTTTTGGGGATTTGCTATGCAACAGCCAAAGGGCACTTATTTTTAAACAAAAAGTGAGCCAGGGGACCCAGGTATATATGCCTTTTGGTAATACTTATTTTTGACTCATAAGACTTAACTTTGTTGAGTGTGATAATCTGTAACTGTAAGCAATCATCCTCCCGATTACTATTGGGCTAAAAACTGTAAACCATCTACAATTACTAGCATGATCCCTAACCTCTGTAAGGTGGTAATCCAGTATTGGTTGTTAGCTGTCAAATTTATTTCCCTTTGGTGAAATATACCCTGGATTTAATTAGCAGTCATTCTTAATACTTTATGGAGCTGAGCCCAAGCTCTGTGGCTTTGACATTTAACCCCTGACCCTTAAATATTTACCAGCTTTTAAACTGGTTGTGTACAATTATCCCTTCAAGTATATCTCAGATCCATCATTGTGACTACTCTGGTCAATTCCAAGTCAGATGTACTATTCTAACTGATGTTGTAATTCTCTCCCTGAAACTGGAAATAAAACCCTGTTGTTCCACAATGAGCTCTGTCAGGCAAAGCCAAACGTACTCGCCACTAGAAGCTACCTGTGGAAGGAGCAGGGTGGACTACTAGTCACACTGACAATGCAACAAGGAAGCAGCAGGGCTGAGTGACTGTGGGCCACTCTTTTGGCTTTAGTGAGCCCTGAGCCTTTGTGGGGATGTTTTAGGATTAACTGTATCTTTAGCTCACAATCATGAAAGGAATACCTTGAGACCTTTTTCATTTGTTTGTTTAAAATTAACTTTATTGAGGTATGATTTGGGAAGTATATATATATATTTTTTTCTAGGCAGCAGATACCTAGCTGGAAGCACCTAAGAGGCAGGGACTGCATTTTTCCTACCCTTATTCGAAACCCCCACAGCATCTAATATACAGAACAAGTGCTCTTCAGATGTTAGAATGTTAGGAACACACTTTAATCCAAAAGATTGGAAAAGAAAAAGCCCTCATTAGGCAACACCAAATGTTAAAGACAAAACGGATGTTGTTCTATTGGGACATTTCGAGACCTCACACCTGGAAGGCGCAGCTCAGCCATCACTTCAGGAATGACAACACTGCTCACATGTTCCACTTGCCTTAGACACATTTCCAGAACACACACATTATGCCTGGCAGGTTCTTGATAGTAGGTTGTCAATAACTATCTTTGAATGGGTATTAAATAAAGGTGGCTGTTTCACGAACAGCTTCACAAAAACAAATGTTGACAACCAGAAATGTCAAATACGTATGTACAAGTATAAAGAGGAAGTACTGGGAGCAAGAGAATTCAGAGAAAAAAATAGAAGCATACATTACTGATCTCCTCTCCACAGCTCTGTGCCCCGTCTGAGCGAGAGAGGAAAAGAGAGTGAGAGAAGTATCTGCTGCTGTTACTGGGGAGCCCATAAGCTGAGTCTAAATTAGGGCCAGATGCTAGTTTTTGGCTACTTTAAGAAGCCAAAGTCTGGGTCAGTTGCACTTCCAAGTAGAACACTGAGGAGAGACTCTGGGCTCTGGTGTCCAGCTGATCAAGAAGCCTGTTTTCTGTAAGAAGCCAAAACAGGCAAGTGAACAGGCTAGACTTTTAAGAAGTCTGTAGAGTAGCCATAACGTGTGCTCTCCAGCATCGTCTCAGTAAATGGCATTTGGGTTAGGTAAAATGCCTCAGTGGTAGTTTGGTGCTCACTGGATCTGGCAGCCACTTACTATGTGTGGGTGGACTGCTGCATAATCAAGCTCACTGTATACATAATACAAATTAAAAAATAAATAGCACAGACTGAAATTTATGAGTCAAGCTTCCTCATGTTTTCCCAACATTGACATATGGACAAAGAGCATACAGATTTAAGGATCAGAGACTGAACAAGCAGTACATTTTAAATTCTCTGTAATTTGTTTTCAAGTTTTGTTAACTAATGCTTTAGCAATGTAAAAAGATCCTAAGCAGTAAAGAATAAGGCTGATAAGTCTTGGGCGTTTATCTTTAGGGAGTGCCAAAGTGCTGGAAGTGCTAAAAATAAAATGGACTCCCTCTCTATCTATAATCACTTGCTTTCAGTACATCCCCAAATATTTCAAGGCGTTCCTTGTTTCCAGTTTGGTCTTTAGTTCAACGGTGAACTTTATTTGGGGAGGAGGTTGACTAAGCATATTTCAGTCATTTGTAAGAAACATGATACTGGAAAATGGTATGTTTCCTCCCAAACTCTACAAAATGAAACTTACATGTAACCCAGCAAATGCAAAAGTAACTGATAACCGAATATTGAAGTTTGGAATGATTGATTCTTTCTAAAGATCAGTGTCACAACTAATTAGAAATCACCAAATCTTTTTTTTTTTTAAACATTTATTTATTTTTGAGACAGAGAGGCAGAGCATGAATGGGGGAGGGTCAGAGAGAGAGGGAGACACAGAATCTGAAACAGGCTCCAGGCTCTGAACTGTCAGCACAGAGCCCGATGCGGGGCTTGAACTCACGGACCACGAGATCATGACCTGAGCTGAAGTCAGCCGCTTAACCAACTGAGCCACCCAGGTGCCCCACCAAATCTTTCTTAAAAGAGTCATTTTTATTGTATCCTCAAACAAGAGAAATCATTCCTTTAAAATATTTCCAAAAACTGGGAAAGGGGAAGACATTAATACTAGAATGGGGAAGAGAACACATAAAAAAATTAACATCTTTCAGGCATGTTTCTGTTTCTGTTACAATGCCACTGCCATAAAAATTTCTGTGCGTGTCTATGTGTGTGTGTGCATGTGCGCACGTGTGAGCAGGAGACACTATGAGAAATGATGCTAATACAGGTGGTTACAGAGGCTGAAGGACCTGGGACTTGTCAGGTCTGTCACGTGGCTCCTTTCTCTTCATTCCCTTATATCCCACTGGCCAGGAAGTTTTGCAACCCTACCTCTGAAGTATTTCTCTGAAGATCACTTCTTCTTTACTTTCCCAACCATAGTCTTAATGTAGAATTAAGACTCCCTATATCTAGTCTGCATATTCCTATAATTTAGAGTGGCATTCAAGCTTGGCCATGACATAAACAGACCTCTTCCTCAGGCTCATATCTCATTACTCTCGTTCTCTATAGTCACATACTTACAGTTCCCTCCAAAAGACCATGTTATTTCAGACATCTAAACTTTCTGTATATGTTCTTCCCATCTACTTAATAAAACCTCTTCCTTGCCTTCTAACTCTACTTATTTTTTAAAACTCAGCACAAAGATCCCCTCCTCCAGGAAGTATGCTGTGGTGGCTTTGTTGTAATGGCCTGAGTAATTTCCTATATTCTCCTTCCTAAGAGAACGCCAGCACAAGAGAACCCCTTGTACCTCAGGGAAGAGGACCATAGCTCTAGTCCAAGCTTATCAGAGCAATCCCACTCATTTGACTAGCAAAGGGCCACGGATGGCAGATGACTCAACACTAGCCCAAGGAGATTGCAGAGGTCTGCTGGGGAATTCTGGGAAAGCCATTGGACATCATCTCTGTTTCTACAGATGGAAAAGAATGTGGCCCTGATTGCTATTGGTGGCTGGCCTACAGCCATCTACAGGAACCAGCTGACGGTAAAACCCAACCCAACTCTGGATGTCAGGTCATGTGTGACAATATATTTCCTTACAGTTAAGGACAGTTTGATTCAAATTTTCTGTAACTTCTGAAGCTAAAAGTATCCTAATTTGGGAGAAGGGGGTAGGAGGAAGGAGACCAACTGCCTTCAAAGGTTGCAATGAGACACAGACACTCAAATTGTATATTTTTAATAAGAGAATATCTAGCTCTGCTGCTTGCTCAGGTTCTGCCTAGGTGGTAGGTAATGGATGGCACAGATTAGGAGTCACACACCGATGTGCCAGTGCCACTGCCCACACCCAAGTAGGTGGCTCTCAGAGTGGCAGAGCTTTAAGCAGGCAGGTCCATTCATGTACCAAGCAGGCTATGACCATGTGGGGCAAAAGGAGATATCTGTCAATCCTTCTGGGTCTCCTGACTCCTATTTTATTTATGTGTTTATTTATTTAAAAATTTTTAAAAATGTTTATTTAGTTTTGGGGGGAGGGAGGGGCAGAGAGAGAGGGAGACACAGAAGCAGGCTCTAGGCTCTGAGCTGTCAGCACTGAGTCCTAGGCGGGGCTTGGATCCGTGAACTGCAAGATTATGACCTGAGCTGAAGGGATGCAAGATTATGACTGAGCCACCCAGGTGCCCCTACTGACTCCTATTTTAGAAAAGAATCTATATCAATATACAGTTAAGGTGGAAAAACAACCAAAGTATAATGTCTAGGGCCCTATAGTGGCTCTCTCCAATGTAAGGCCCATGTTGTTGAAGCCCTGTTTGAGCACAGGGCAGCCACTGACCTGTACCACATGCCCTATACCACAGGGCCTTTCTGCAAGAAGAATGGAGGAACAGGATGGATGCCACCATGGCCACACAACCTATCTGATATGCTGGTGAAGGATGATGCCAGCCTTCTATTCAGACTTCCACTCCAGAGCCTTTTTCCTTACCTTGTTCATAGGTTTTATTTTCAACATAAATATACAGGTAATCACAACAGCAACAAATATAATTATTGAATATCTATCACGTGCTGGGCACCATATTAGTAGCTTTATATATACCACCTGATTTAATTTACACAGTTATCCTACTCATATGGCTTGTTATCCCCATGTTTCACAACTGGTTAAGTGGCAGAGCTGGGGTTTGTCGCTAAACCTTATGTTTTTCCAAGTGTAGTATATTGCCTAAATAAAAAAGCCTTAAAAAAAAAAAAACTCCAAGTAAAATGAATTTTTTTTTTCCAAATCAAAAGACAAAGGTGAGTCCTTGCCGAATGGATTATGTATATTTTTTGGTCCCTAAAAGAGTTAATATCACAGCAAACCTATCTCAAACAGTTTTTATCTATTTCAGGATTAAACTTAAAATTCTCAGCATACCATACTTTTTGAATTTAACTGGTTTGGGACATAAATGCTTGGCACACTTTTTACATTTAGTTTGAATTTTTCTGAAATCACTGATAGCCTTCCTTATCAGAGAAAATCTTCCAAAAATTTATATCAAGAAATATAACAATCTACACCTTTTCTCTGGAGGGATCTGAAAAAAAAAAAAACATATTTTAGACCTGTCTTTTTTGTTGTTTAAAATATTTTGGTTGGAAATTATGGCAAAGATAATGATTGCACACACTGCCTATACTATATCTAGCAACTTTTAGTAGCATTACTATATGAAAATACATTTCAGAATAACTCTTGGCCCAATTCCAAATACATACTTTTCATAAACTAGTTAACTTCTCTCTTACATAACTTCATTTAAGTAGGAGTTAATAACAGAATTGTGTTTATAATCTTAAAGTAACATTTCTTAATGTGAATGGATAATGACTAAATTAGGTGCCTCTCTCTAAATGAAATGGAAATTTAGCCTTAGAAGAAATCTTTAGGTTTTACTGCACTGCTCAGTAAATGCTGCTAAAGCCCAATGCATTTAAATCATGTATCTTAATATTTTGCTCATGTTCAGACTGATTATGAAACTGACTCTGGTTACTGAGGAAAAGTAGGACATTTGAAATAATGGCAAGACAATTTGGTTTCACATCACTTTGCATTTTACACCTAAGATTGAGGTAATTTGTCAATATCATCATATGACTCTCTAATGATTTCAATATTATACTTTAAAAATAAAATAAATGGCTTGGGGTGCCTGAGTGGCTCAGTCAGTTAAGCGTCTGACCCTTGATTTTGGCTCAGGTCATGATTTCATGGTTGTGGGATCAAGCCCCGCATCAGTTCTCATATAAAATGCACATAGATTATATCAGAATAATATCCTGGCCCATAATTTTGTTTATTAACAAGCTACGTCATTGCTTACAAATATTAAATGGATATCTAATATAATTGAGACCTTCTCAGAATGCTCTTTATTATTTTGGTCTGTTCACAGGGCACCCTTCTAAGTCCTCACAGCAATGTTCATGCATAATAACATAGTGGGGCAAGTTTGAACCCTGGGCCTGTAGTGTGGGCCTCTGGGGAAACCTCTCACCCTATGGCTTCCTTGATAATATGACATGGGGAATAGGGGGCTAGACAATATGACTTCTAATGTCTTATAATCTCTAAAATTCTCACAACCAATAAAGAGAAACAAAATTACTTCAACACTGCGGTAAAGTGAACTGCAGTTTATTAAAAAAAAAAAAAAAAAAAAAAAAAAGATAAGTTTCTCTTCAGAGAGAGCAGGAAAGATGGGAGAACGATGAGTCTGGATGGAATGGAGAAACCGAGTTTGGAAGGCACAGGCAATAGAAAATATTCTCTACATCTTTTGAAATCCTACATTACAAACTTCTATCTCCTCCACTACATTGTTAAACTGCAACCCAAATTCTGGAAAACTAGAGCTGGGCAAGGAGAATAGGTAATGAGAGTAAGTAAAAGGTAGAGATGTGGCCAGAAGCAGGGTTACATTTGCCATACAAGGCCCCAGGAGAGCATCTGAGGAAGTATTTTTTTAACATTTAGAAATTGTACAACCCATATCTTTCATGATGCAGCAAATTTGTCAGTTTGAGTCTATTGATCCAAGAAAGCAAAAACTCTGGCAAAACAGATGGTTATGGTGGAAAAGACTCTAGGGGAAAAAGAATAGCTGGCATCATTCTCAACCTTCCAGATGTACTTAATACTCACTATTGTGTATCTTTTATTGGAGAGAGGGTAAATATTCCTAAAGAACTTGGGAAGATGGCAAGAAAGACCATGGGGGCAGTGGTGAAATTTCCATTCTGCTAAGATCAAAATACCAGAAACCTATTTAGTCTGTCTCAGGTTTTGAATGTAACTGTAACTGACTTTCACATCTGAACCTCTAAGCCTAGTTCTCTTCCACATTTCCCAAACCTGCTAAATCTCTCCAAACTAACACTGACTAGCACTTCAGTCTCAGCATGTGCAATATGGAGCTCAGCTTCTTTTCTGTTGAATGTGTGTCAACCCATATATTTCCTAGCCCTTTAATGTACCACACACCCCCTGTTAGGAGGGATTAAAACCATACAGTCATCTTGGATTCACCCTTCTACTCTGCCCCGACGTTAATCAGTTGGTAAATTCTACCACGTCATCCTAATGCAACATCTCTGTCAACTGGAGCTGAAATTCTGATTTGTGCTGGTCTGGGAATTTGGGTAGACTGGGACAGACAAGGTCCCTGACTTGAGAGTTCACAGTCTGAAGGGAAGATAAGCACTGTAGGAGGAGGAAAGAGAGTGACAAGATTTACACAAGACAAGTAGAAGATACTAGGAGAGTACAACAGCAAGGGCAGTATGCCAAGCCTTGGGAGCTGGGGAAGACTCTCTGAGGAAGTGACATTGAAACAGAGACTTGAAGGATGAGAGGTGAAAAGCAGTGGGTGGTCCAGGCACTGCGATTAGTTTAATCTTACTGAAATCCACCTCAAATCATGTCTATTTTCAATCTTCATGGCTCTCCATTGCCAACAGAGTAAAGCAGACTTCTCAGCTTTGCATTGAAATTTTCCATGATCAGGCACCAACTAATCTTTCTATTTTCATCATCTACTGCTTCCCTTCTGTATGCAATGCTCCACACAGAGCATTCCATCACATATTCCTTGGTCACAGTCCTACTTTCCAGCTTCTATACCTTTGTTCATCTATTTCCTCCACTTAGAATCCCAGGCATCTAAATGCTATGTAGCTTTTAATGCCCAGCTCAAATGCCACCTTCCCTGTAAAATATTCATGGATCTCTGCTCCTTCCACTCCACTCCAGGTCCTCACTATCTTTAATGCTGAAAGCACTTTATCTGTACTTTAACTCCCACAGATACCCTCTCTTGATATTTACTACTCTCTGCCTTGGGTCACTTATGCAATTTGAATTACAAAGCATTTTCTTTTCTGAGTGCCAACCATGTACCTAGCAGAATGCTGTAAGCAAATGTTTGGAGGGAAGATGGTGAATTCTGTCTTAGAGGCTCTGTGCTTGAGAAAGTCTTTGAGATACCAAGATGGTAATGTCTAGAGGGCAGGCTGTATAGAGCTGGGTGCAGGGAGAAAACTGGAATGGAAACAAAAGTTTAGAACCAGAGTGCATATGGCTGTTGAAACCCCAGGAGTGGAAGAATCACCCAGGGAGGGTATGCAAAGTATGGTGAAGAAGGCTGGCAGGTAGGAATGGCTATGTATATGTTTTCTCTTCTACTAGAGCAGAGATTTTCAGCAGGAGCATTACTGACAGTTTGGGCTACATGGTTCTTTGCTGGGGAGCTGCCCTATGCACAGCAGGATATGAAGCAGCGTCCCTGGCTTCTATCCACTAGATGCTACTAGTACTCACCACTGGTTGAGAACTACTGGCCTAGACCTGTAAGTATATGTTCTAAGCATGTTTCTTTATTCCTGTGATTTAGTCATTTGATTAAATTAATTGTTAAGCAAATACTGTGAAAGCATATAATATATATAAGGCATTTTTGATAGCACTGAAGGCCTGTGCTAGATGCTTAATACATATTTAGTAAATAAGTGAAAAAAAATGCTACATTCCAGGAAAAAAAAATCTAGCAAGGGTATTCATAAAGGGATATGACCACCAGAAGCATGTAGATCAAATGGTTTAATGTTCATGCATCCACAGGCCACATATGCTAATAAATAAACCAGAAAAGTAGGAATATAATGACTTGATATTCATGATGATCTTTCTTAAAGCAGATAACATAGGGTAAAGACACAAATGATGTTATTTCTTTCTTTTACTCTTCAGACACAGAAAAGTTTGTTGACTTGTTAGTTATCACAAAAACATGAAAGCTTATTTGTGAATAACTTGTGAATACCCACAAGATACAGAGTAAGACAATTTTGTCATTGCAAAAACAAATCCTAGAATTTCTGTGGCTATATAGCTTTACCCTGAATCGAACTTTCTTAAATCTTTATCAGAACCTCCTCATTCTAAAAAGAGTATACCATAAGAATTACCCTATTATTTGTAGACAATCAGCAGTTCAGATTGAAGCTCTTTGCCATATTATATAAACCAACAACTCCGTCAGTATTATTATGACACAGTTTTGCAATCCCTTCTTTTTATCTAACAAAGAACTTTTCAAAACCTTTTTCGTGGAGCCAGAATTGCTCAGAAAAAGTGAGTGTTCTTTGCAAAATATGAAGTTCGTTTTTCACAATAAGGAAGTTAGGTCTTAAAGAGCTTTTGTACCTGAACACATTTGCTGCATATAAAATACCATTTGTTTCCCTGTAAATGATCCTGATGTGTTCCAATGCAGAATATAATATCAGACACATCCTATTTCTCCTGGTGCATTTTCTTCGGAATTCTCTGCATTCATACACATGCGGCTTCATGGGCCTTCTGCTCCACATAAAGACCTCCAAATAAAGGCATAAACTGGCAGCAAAACATGTGGGCAAACTTCTGAATAGTTTCTTCCTTGTGCCAAGCTGCTATTGGATGTAAATACATTCCCAGACTGTGTTAAAAATGGGGCCCCCCTTTTTGGTTCAGCTGCAGTTTCTACAACCCAGGTTTTGCTCATTAGAAAGTCATTATTACGAATGTGTCAAAATATGTGTTGTAGTAAGGCTCTTCTGCAAGCACACATAAAACTTTTATCTAGGCCTCTAAATAATGCTTTTTATCTTTGTCAGTTTTCAATTAATTTACAATGCTGGTCTGTTTATCAGAACTGGATTTGGGCCAGGCTCTCAGTGTATTTGATGAGTCTTACAATAACCCTGAATGCACCTGTTAATTTTGCCTCTGGGTAAACAGTTGAAAACTCCTCAGCTATTTCCTCAAATTGGGTGGAAACAAAGAAACATGAGATTAAAAAAAATGTCTAGATTAGGGAATTGGAGATGCATTAATTTAAAAAGGGAACAGGGTCAAACTAGGGGCTAGGAGGCTAATAAGCACAGAGCACACAGCAAAAAAGCTCCCAGCAGGGTAAGAGTTCACTTAATTTATCCAGGCGATCTATTCCAGACGCAGTCAATGATACATTATTGGATCCAGACCTGCAACTGCTTCCTAAGACCAACCTCACTTAAGTGTCATTGCCCTCCCTTTTAGAAATATCACTATTACCCAAACCTGTTCACAGGGAGGGCTTTACTCAGCTGGCAACCCACTAACTTTTGTTCTTTATGATGCTCCCTCTAATTCCCTTCTCTGCTGTGGGAATTAGGCATAACAACCACCATGCAAACCGCAGAACACCCAAGTTGATCCTACTCTACGAGATTTTTAGTACTTTATTACACGGAAAGCCAATCCCAGGGATAACAGACTATAAACAACAGCAAATGCTCTATCAAGCAGGCTGCACAAGGTTAAGGACTTTGAGAGATTTACTGGAGGGGTTGTGGAAGGGGATGTTCCATCAATCAAACACCCTTTTTTACACATTAGATTAAAAAAAGAAGAATGGAACACAAGGCAGCCCAGTTAAGACATCTAGAAAACACTTGTTTGTTCCAAACAATGAGAGGAAAGGCTGAGTGATTAGCTGTAATTAAGGCTGTCTTCTGACCATTTAATTATTATTAATGTGGAGAGTTATAAGACTGAAAAAATATATTTTATTGCAACAGGAAATAAGTTTTAGGTGTTTGCTGATGTCATTTAAACATTTAAATATTTAAATACATTTGGTGAACAATAATATAATCTTATACTCATATTAAAGGGGTTTACTGGAAATAACATACTTTATTAAACTTAGGAGCTTCAGGGCAGGAATTTGCTTCTTACTTGTGCTGGTATCTAATTGCTTCAGGACACACATACTGTACAGCAGAGCCCACACTGAATGGCAGAATTTAATAATGGGAACGTGTTTGCAGGGCTATAAATACAAGCCAACTAATAAGGAAGTGATCACCAATAGTGAAGTGCCAGGGAGCTTTCTCTTAGCCTGGTGATTACCACTAAACACCACATTTTTAAAAAGTGATAATAAAAAAAGAAAGGCTGAAACTGAGAACTATCCACAGAACATGAACTGCTTTTAATGATAATCCGAGGTAACTGTTGTGTCATTTCTGTAACATACGGACCTCTCTCTCTCAAGTGCCTCTTCTATTTCTTATTCAGAAAAAGATTAACTCTTTCAAATGAGAAAAAGAAAAAACAACAAGGTAGGCTGCTCAACAGACACTGCCGAGCACGCGCCCACATGCATGTTCGATCATCACCTGTGCTGTTTCTGTAACAGATCAAACTACTGTCTCCTGCCCTTGCTGACAGCAGATGGTAAAGAGGGAGCTGAGCTCCACTGACACTAAATCACACAGACTCTCAGACAGAAGTCAGGGGGTGACATGGAGTGCTTGCTTCTAGATAGACAGCAAGGTATCTTCTCTTCTGGGGCCGCAGAGAATGCTCTGAAATATGTCTCTTCCATAACTGTCACTCCAGCCACCACGATTTCGGAGGTGACTGAGCTGCAAGTTACCTATTGAAGCAGCAGTAGCTGCTGATGACTCAGGGGTATTTGCGTCCCCTCAAGAGGTCACACACGCCCTTGGAAGGTCTGGACACAGATGTGGAGCCAAGAAGTTGAAATCAAACAATAAATTAAATTTACGAATGCTTCATTTTCATCAAAATCTTTCAAGTACATTTTCTTTAACAATAAAAGATTTTTGCTTTAATAACTTAACTCAAAAATGCATATGCAAGACACATTTGTTAAAACTTTAGTACCCTTTCCATTCTAGACACAGTGATACATTTTCTGCCCTGTGCTCTATAGCAAACCCATTTAAAAGCAGTATTTTAGTATTTTCCACAAGTTTTTCCCTTTGTTAAAAGATGTTTTCCCCCATAACTCATGCTTTGACAGTTTTGCATTTTGCCTTTCCCATTCCCACTTCTTTCCTTGACTTTCATTATTAACTACCCTCAGCTACTTTTTCCTATTCCTGGGGATGGTGGAAGGACAGTAGTAAGTGGCATTAGTCATGAAGTATGTTTATCATTTGGAGAACGTTCTCATTTCCGTCCTTGTTGAGAAAAAGAGGAAATAGAGGTGGGCCTTGCTAGAAGTCTTTCTATTTCTTCCCTCCTCACCAAGTGCATGTAGGAAACCTCTGAAAAGTATCTGGGACGTGCAATAATGCCAACACCAAGCACATAGTGTCTTTTTGTAAAATGTTGTCTCAAGGAGATAACAGGGTGCATGTGTGTGTGCATACCCACGTGCATGCACTTTGACAGCAACGTTTATGGAGACAAAAAATATTATTTCAAGCATATCTTCTGTGTTTATTTAGAGCTACAGAGTCTACCAGGAAATTAAAATATTAAGGTAGACTAAACAGAAGTGATTAGTCTATAAAAAAGAATACTTATCACTGGGTTACCATTTTAGCAGTTCAAGAGTCAGTTAAGATAGTCTCAAAGATGGAACCAGAAGGCATTATCATCAGTTTGATATACCATGGGTGGTGAAACATTCAAATCCTATGTGGATCAAACCTAGTTATTCAACTTAGCAAATCCCCTGAGTTGAATGAATGAGTCATGCACATAAAGTGTATTTTTTATTTTAAATTATTTCCCCCACTCTGATATCAGTGCCAAATCCTTCCCCTCCTCAGTCCTTTAGCACCATTCAGAGGCAGACAATGCCACCACTGTTTTCAGAACACAGACATGGTCAAGAGTGGAATAATATAATGATGCCATTCGAAGCAGGGCAGCTAAGGTTGTGTCAGCATTTCCATTATAAAAATCTCTTTTCAAGGATTAATATCTCAGTTGTAAAAATTCACACCCAGGTAAAATTTGGTAGCAGGAACGATTTCATTCTGTAAAACTGGAAATATACTTGCTCAAAAAGACATATTTTTAATGCACACTGAATTCTCACATACAGATATGTGACTTAGAGAAAGAGAACTTAGAGAAAGATGAATATATGTCTCTGTGTGTGGATGAGGCCACCAGCATTGAGACTGATCTTGGTGGCTTTATTTTACTGAAAGTAAGGGCACAAATACCATGTACTGAGTTGAAATTTCAGTTTTAAAAACTCAGATTTTGTTGTTATAAAAACCAAAATACACTAAGTCTCATGACAGTCTCATACAGTAATATTTTCTGTTAGTGCCCTCCTCTAGCACTATCTAACCCCCATCCATCCTTATAGAACAGTGGTTCTCAACAGTGGGGAGGGGGGTGGATTTTGTCCCCCAAGGAACATGTGGCAATGTCAGGAGATATTTGTGGTTATCATGGTTGGGTTGGTGTATGCTAATAATGGGTAGAAGCAAGGGATCCTGCAAAAAGGAAAGACTGAATTTTTATGGCTGAAAACATCAATAGTGGCAAGGTTGTGAACCTCTATTCTGGAAGTTATTTCTGAGAATCCCACTGCAGAGCCAACTTCTTTCAATATATGAGCACATTAAGTACAAAGCTGTCCATAGCCCTATCCCCTGCTCCTAGGAAACTCACAGTCTAGTAGGGAAATAGCCCTCATTCACAAATAATCTAATCCCCAGTGTCCTGAAATGTTTGTGTCTTTAAGTTGATAGGAGAGGAGGCACTTCAAAATCTCTGATTAATTATGCTGGACTATTTCCTTTATTATCATGCTATTCTTGCTAAGGAGTGGTCTTTTGTAAAGCACAGAGAAAATAAGAACAAAAAAGAAAGAGAAGGAAGATGATAAATAAGTGGCTCTGTGCTAGGAATTGATGCTTATTTTTTGTTTTCATCAGAGACGGAAGAAAGTACTGTTGGGCCAGAGTGTGTAGCTATCTAGTAAGACCCCC
Source organism: Leopardus geoffroyi (assembly GCF_018350155.1). Lineage (NCBI taxonomy): Eukaryota > Metazoa > Chordata > Mammalia > Carnivora > Felidae > Leopardus > Leopardus geoffroyi. The sequence goes on along the minus strand of NC_059332.1, from coordinate 26,781,791 downwards.
AAAGCGTGTAGTTTTAGGAGGTACTCACTTGGCATTTAAAAGTCCTACATTACAAAACAAATGAGCAAAGGGGGGAAAAAAAGAGAGAAGAGCAAACCAAGAAAGCACTAAGAAAGTACTTAAGAAAGTCTAGAGAACTGATGGTTACCAGAGGGGAGGTGGGCTGGGGGATGGGTGAAATAGGTGAAGGGGATTCAGAGAACACATCATGATGAGCACAGAGTAATGTATGGAATTGTTGAGTCACTATATTGTACATTTGAAACTAATATTACACTGTATGTTAACTAACTGGAATTTAAATAAAAACTTAAAAAAAAGAAAAGAATCAGATAAAACAGATAAAAATTAAACTCTTTTGTTTATTTATAACAAATACATAGCTAACTCCCATATTTTATTTTACTTTGTTTCTAACTCCCATGTTTTAGTTATCTGTTAATCAATCACCCAATCTCCCCACTTTGTGTCAGGAAAGGTATCAGGGTGCTCTCGGTGCCTTGATGATCTACTACAGGAATTGTGCAAAGCATCAACCAAATACATTCAAAGGAGATCCCCAATTCTGTTTTCAGTCATTAGTGCCAGTATCTTCTAAAACCATCTAAAACCAGTTTGCTAAAACCATCAATCAAGTCACATATTTTGGTAATTCAAATTTCTTTTTTTTTTTTTAATTTTTTTTTTCAACGTTTATTTTTATTTTTGGGACAGAGAGAGACAGAGCCTGAATGGGGGAGGGGCAGAGAGAGAGGGAGACACAGAATCGGAAACAGGCTCCAGGCTCTGAGCCATCAGCCCAGAGCCCGACGCGGGGCTCGAACTCACGGACCGCGAGATCGTGACCTGGCTGAAGTCGGACGCTTAACCGACTGCGCCACCCAGGCGCCCCGGTAATTCAAATTTCAATTCCTTTTCTTTCTTATTTCTACCATTGTGAGGAACGCCTGCTTACTAAAGAAAAGTGAAAAAGCAACAAGCTAGTGGCTGGGCAGATTGAGCAGTTAAAACTAAACAGAAGAGAGTTCTCTTTTCAGACCAACGACCAAGAAGAGTTCTTTGAGACAGACCACTGTGGATTCTAGAATTCACGAGATCCGAGATGGTTGATTCCACTCCCTCAAAATACCACTGGCAGGACTATATATGACCACCTTTATCTGTTATCTTGATAATTGTCTTCAATGAGTGGCAAATGATGTCAAATGGCAGAGGAAAAGAACTGAAGGATAATATGTTAAGTAAAATATTCAATGGGACTAAGCAATAAAAATATTACCTTTGTTAACCAAAGTACACTGTGATAGCAGGAGGCCAAATAGATTGAACAGGAAAACAGTATTTTTCTAGGAGAAAATACATACAAATTCACCATTCCAGAATTTGAAACATTTAAAACAGAATTTAAATTTACCTTTCCAACAAATTTTAGGCATTGTATCATATATTCCTCTCCTTTCTCCTACAACTGTTACTACTATTGTAACACATACACACACACCCCTATGTATGTGTGAAGGGGTGCATGCATGTATACTGTGGGGAGATTTTGGAGTTGTGAGATTGGATTTATAAACTAATATTCATAGACACTATGTGTGTCTCTGTATGCAATCTCTTAACTCCAAAATTTCTCCACAATAGTTTCAAAATCCTTCAGAATTCCAGACACCTGAACAATGAACATTTGAACACCTTCTGGAAATCTAAACCTCTCTGTAAGTGCATAGACTGCCCTGGGGGTAGGTCTTGTATTTCAGAGTATGGTCAGTGAGGATCAAACACACTAGTTGTTGGTGGTGATAGTGATAATGGTGGTGTATGTGTGCTTAAAATACCTTAACTATTTTCATCCCCTGATTCTAGTGAATAAAGTTGCTGAAAATGAAAACCATCTTGATAATTCACCTGGGCTTGCTGCCATGTCACAGAAAGCTGCACTCTAACCTACCTGCTAGAGGTTGCCTGTATCTATTCCTACTTACAGCTCAGCACCTCTCCTTTTACTTCCATAAATCAGAAAACTCTTCCTGGCCCTAAAAACATTATTAACTATCATATGGAGTGCCAAACTTTGCCACTGATGTAGACATTAGCTCTTCAAATGGCTGAGAGCTAACCTATCTGCACAATTTGCATCCTAATAGTCTGCAGCTGACTTGCTCACTTGATGATGGGGATGCCCCAGCTTTGCTCAAGACAGGCTACACTGGCACACTGCCCAGAGCATGACAGCTGGAGCTCATTTGGACAAACTGCAACAGAGTAGAGCCTCTCATTTTCAGTAGGGTTCAACATGTAGGGGGTTCCACCCCAACAGCTAGCTTAAAAGAGCTTAATCTAGCTCCTTATTTGGCTTAGCAGTTTTGGTATTCCCTCCTATATATCTCAACTTTGTGATCAACCACCTCACTCCTGACACAGCCACATGGAAGTGGACACTCATTCCTTATGTCTAATCTTGGAAGTGAGGTACATAAATTATTATACACAATGGAGAGATAGAACAAAAATGTTAAATACTGTTGATGAGGTTTTAATCACACTCGGTCTAAGAAATTAAATGAAATCAGTCCTAGAATGCATACAGTTGTACTTCATGCTAACACATGATTTCACTGTACTTTTCTGAGGGAATGAGCATACCATGTGCACACACTGGCAATACCAGTGCTCAGCATTCAAATCTATCCTCTTGAGACATGCTTGAGGCTTTTGTCTTAGAAAATACTGACTTCACTACTAAATTATGAAGTACAAACAGGATGAGGTCTTTAAGAGGAGAACACATATACATGGCATTCACTGTAGTGAATGTAACTGGGTCTTGCTGCTTCACACTTCAAGAACTCACCTGCTAGTCCTATATGCTGAGTTTCATTCCAGACATCATAATGGGAAGCCCAGGATTACTAGTAACAGCTTCCAAAGCCCATGAACAATAAACAAGGCCTGGGGACACACAGAGGTAGCAGACTCTGTGGGGTGCTTATGCTGAATTTGGGCTGAGAAGGGATGCCTGTTGCAGTATCTTCAGCTCTTTACACTTTGGAAATTGTGGTTTGACTCTGGCTAATAGTTGGTTGTTTAGGGTCAGTAGGGGCTAATTTGGAAAGAGATCCTAACCTTATTTTTATTAAGAATGGCCTCTTGGGGCGCCTGGGTGGCCCAGTCGTTTAAGTGTCTGACTTTGGCTCAGGTCATGATCTCACAGTTCATGGGTCCGAGCCCTGCGTTGGGCTCTGTGCTGACAGCTCAGAGCCTGGAGCCTGCTTTGATTCTGTGTCTCCCTCTCTCTCTGCCTCTTGCCTGCTCACACTCTGTCTCTTTCTCTCTCAAAAATAAATAAACTTAAAAACAAAAACAAAAACAGAATGGTCTCTTAGGGTTGAATGTGCTGGCTTCCCATTTGTGAGCATTAGAACTACCAAGCAGAATGCAAATGTCGCAAAGCCTGGAGAAGATGATGCCTCTACCTTTTATCACATATGTATTACTGGGAATATAATAAAATGCATTGGTATTATTCATCTTATAATAGGACTGAGCAGTGATCCATGTGCAGAATTTATTATTATTATTATTTTTTTATTAAGCCACAAATATGGCTGCAACCACCTTGACAATCTAGGAGTTGCCACTGTTAGGAATCACATTCATGTAATTATAATCAAAGTACAGAGGCAGCCATCTATAAACATCTTGGAAAATTCACCCAACCAATTTTAAGATAAACTACTGCCACATCCACCACAAGCTTGTGTTGCATTTATGAACACATGTCACACCATAAGGGTAAAGTGTGTATATTTATTAGAGTACGTTATGTAATATATTTATGAAGATCTTTGTCATATACATAAGAGCAAAGTAGTAGAGCTCAGAGTAGGGAGTCCTACATCTAATTACCTATGACTCCAAATATCTCAGGACATTGGATAAAACAAATAAAATCAGACAAAAAGGGCCCATAATGTAAAATCTTCAAACAATAATGAAACCTAGAGAAAATTGCTTAGACGTTACCCCTCATTTCTTGCAAAGTAAGCTCATATTTAAGTTCAGATGGACCGGGTTAACAATCACTATTTTTACTGTTAAAATGCCCCAGGGAAGTTATAAACGCACCAAATATGCTGTTAACCTTCCTTTATATTGTGTGCAGCTGTATGGCTTTGTACCAGGGACCAAACTTCCTAACTGGGCCAGCAACGTGAAAGAGGCTTTTTTCCAAAACCTTTCAATAACAATGCTTTGCTTGTCACTAGATTTCCATTCCGTTTTCTCTACTACTTCATACTAGTATTTGGCTTGGATTTTACTCATTCCAATTACTTTCTTTGGTTGTCATTTTCTCTGAGGAGTATCTTACATATTACCAAACAGTGATAAAAACAGGCAAAGAAATGTAATAGAAGAGTAAATTCAAATGCTTATTTCTGACACCCAGAGTCAATACTTTCTTAACTCACATTCATTTTCACTGGCAAGCTTAAAGATACATTTGTGACATTTCTGTTTTTCCCTGACATCATTGATACTAAGGATTATCAATTGATATTATGAGAATTCAATGAAGATGATGACTTTTATTCTTTACTCTTTGCTGTGTACATGAGAGGTTAAAATCTATTCAACTTTTTAAAAGAGAATTTTAATGGTTTTAGATCATTTAGAAGCTTTGGCAGGTTACATTAAAGGAGAAAATGTCAGCCATATTTCAGGCTTTTCTTTCTTTCTTTCTTTCTTTCTTTTTTTTTTACCTAGGACTAAAATGAAATCAGAAGCGCTGTGGTCAGATTATCTGGTCTGAGGAGACACATTCTGCCCTATTGGTTTATACTTTATGAACTCTATACTCAGACCTATATAAAAAATGGCGATTCAGTCTGGGCACTGGTAGTGATTAACTGACTATGATACTGTCACATGACTTTTATTTATTTATTTTTTTTGACATCCAGACCCAGCATTTACCTAGGAGATCAGTAAACAGTAAACACTGATACCCCATAAGAAAACAGAAATCCAACTATGATCCCTTGTGCCATTTCAGCTCTATTGATGGAAATACTTTCTTCAAATGCCCTTGTTTGTACAAAGGGAATCTAGAAACTATTTACCAAAATTAATCTAATGACACAGAACAAATAAAACAAAAACTTTCTTAGGCAGGTCAACTTAGGCTAGGCTGTAGCATGTTGGATGAAAAAGATTAATACAATAAATTACATTTGGTTGAAAATTGCAATATCTTAGCTACTAATGGCCATTAAAAGTGCAATGAAATGAGTCTAACTGCCTTAACAAGTCCATACCTCATCATAATACTGAACTTCAAATTTTTGCTTTAAAAAGCAAAATTTCCTTACTTAAAAGTAAGGAGGGGTACCTAGGTGGGTCAGTCAGTTAAGTGTCCAAATCTTGATTTCTGCTCTGGTCATGATCTCACAGTTTGTAAGTTTGAGCCCCCTGTCAGGCTCTTTGCTGAGCATGGAGCCTGCTTGGGGTTCTCTCACCCTCTCTTTCTCTGCCCCTCCCCTGCTCATACACACACATACTGTCTCTCAAAAATAAATAAATAAAATTAAAAAACAAAGTAAGGAAAAGTTACCCCAAAGCTCTTGTTTCTAAATGGTCTGTCAAAAGACCAGAAGCCTTAGAGGGAGAGTTGGGAGTGTTGGAATCTTCCAGCCCTGTCCTCTTACCAAGTGGATGGCTGAGTGGACCTGGAACCTTCTGAGATTTAATAGAGTAGAAACTCTTATTTAATACGATTGGACTAGAAGCCACTCTTGTTTCCCACTGGTGTTCTAGACATCATATTCAGTTAAGAAGAGAGACTAAGCAAATAGGAGTTAAAAAAAAGAACCCTCCTAGTAATGTATTAAAAAAAGGAATACGTGAATTCAAAACAAATCATTAGCCTCAGACTTTAATTATATATACTTAAAAATCTTGGGACTACATGTAATATAAATGTGATATATAGTTAAAATGTTATAATGAAGTTCTGTAACTTTTTTCAGTTAAAAATGGGTGATAAAGGAAAAACTATATATATAAACAACAAAAGGGATGAATCTCAAATGTTATGTTGAGTAAAAAAGTCCAGATTACAAAGGCCACCTGCTATATAATTACATTTATATGGCATTCAGTAAAAGGAGAAACTATGTGGCAGACAACATATCTATGATTACAAGGGGTTATAACTGGAAGGAGTGAAGGAACAATTTTTAGGTGATGGGACTGTTCTGAATTTTAGTTATCTTAATCTTGAATATGGCACTGAATATATGACTACATGCAGTTTCAAAAACCACAGAACTACACACTGAAGAGGGTATATGTCAGTCACACCTGAACAACCCTGACTCAAAAAAATCCAAAAAAACAAAAACTAATTTTTCACTAATATATGTATATTGCCCAAAAAAGGGATAAGAAGAGTCTACGATCTTACGTTGTAAACTGTAAAAAAAAGAAGTCCTAGTCCACAAGGTTGGATTTTTAGAACTTGATTAGGAAGGTAAAATCTAACAGTACTTTCAGAAGGTTAAAGTTAAGCTCTCTAATTTGATGCATTACATAGCCACGAAACACTGATGGGAAGTCGATAAGAATCTGAATGTTTCTGCTTTTATTATGATTACACCACCTGGGCAAGGTGCTGTTCCTCATCCTGCTGTAGTAGCTGCTGGTCAGTTAGTAGCACACTTGCATTTATGCATCTTGGCCCAGAGCCCACTAGCAGGGCAATGAAATATCAGGTCTCTCAATTCAAGAATGTAATTTACAGAAACAAGATCTGTCTTTTCTCTGCCTTCCAGTTAGTGTACTGTTAAACTAAATAAGACATCTGCTTTTGAGCTGGATTGCTGGAGGGAAGTTTTATGAATTACCTGCAGGGTAAAAAGCACACAAGGTGAAGGCACCCTCAGGATGTGAAGGACCATAAAACCAGACTGACATCTCTGAAGTTCTGGGCTCATCATTCATGTGTTGAGTTCATGTTCATTCTAGGAGGATATATATGTATAAAAATGGGAAAATATGATGAAACATATTTAAACAAAAGTTTGTATAATGAACAAACAGATCTAAGAATCCAGGGGTTCTAGGACTAGATTAACATGAGGCTACTGCTTTCCCTGCACTTGAATTAGCCCTTGCCATTAACAACTCTGAGTGTTAAAAGTTTGTCTTACACAAAAAACATAAAAATGCACAATATTATTTTGACCTCTGGAACAATACAGATGATTTCTATTTTCTCTATTAACTAACAACCTTTCAAATGTGAAACTGTAGCTTTCAGTTCCTACTTCAGGCCAAAGTATACACTGAAGTAGTTTCTAAGCAATATTTAAAATTACCAACTTAATGATGCTGTTTACTTGACCACAGTCATTGAAAGTGTCATTCTCTGTCCACCTCTCTCTGGTGGCCAGCAAGTCAGCCTTTCATCATTCAAAAATCCCAGGAACTGAAAGCTTGAATCTCTTCAAAAAAACAGATCCCAAGAAGGCTCAGAATGCTATCCCCCAGGCAGTGGTACCGTCCTGTCACAGAGTTGTACACTCCTCAGGAACAGGAGCCAGGAAAGACCACTCCAGCTTATTGTACCTGGGGGACAGCAGGGAGGTTTAGTTTGGCCACATAGCCAGTGGGGTAAGAATCTGGGTCTTGCCTTTTAGAGGGAAAGCAGGAGAACCTCGTTCCTGTGAAAATCGCAGCCTATAGGGCTGGATTGCTAGCACCAAACAGGCTGATCCAATTCCTCAGACTTCAGGGTGTGAAGCAGAAATGTCAGTGGCTAAAGGTCATTGCTGTAAACCTCCCTCCCCTCAAAAAGTGAAAAAAACCCAAGAAGTACCCACCGTTCACAGGGAAACTGGCTAATTGGCTGTGAGTGGTCTGGCATGACATTAGCCCTCTGACTGGCTGCCACAGTCCTCTTTTGTGAAAAGATGGTATGAGAGAATGTAGACAGATACTGTTGAGTCCCTGATCACAGTGAGTCTCAGGGTTAATAAACACACTTGGTCCTGTGTGATTTTTCTTCTGAAAAAGTTAGTCTAGGTTACAAGGACAAAATACATTTTACCTACTCTGCTAAAAGTTATTTTTGTTAAATTCAAACTGAAAAGCAGATTATGATTGAATACGTTGAAGAATAGAAAACATAACAATGTAAGTTTTAGTTATACTTATAAATCTTTGAGCATTTAATTGTGACTTACAGAAATTAACCTGAAAGGGAAGGAAGATAATGATGATGAAAGAATAGATATTCCTACACTAGGACTTCTCATTCTTCATAAACCAGACCAATGAAAATAAGGTTTTGTTTGATGAGTTAAACTCATCTATTTATTTTAGAGGCTGTGGGTGATCCATCGGTATTGAAACAGAAATAAAAATTATTTTGTTTAATATTTGAAACTAAAATAGTGGTTCTCCCTTTACATAAACACACCTTGAACAGAAGACAATAGAAGACAAAGAGTCCTGCTGGCAAAGCTTTGGGCTCAATGGAACAACATCACTAACATATATTAGCAACACATACCACTGTTGTACTGAGTGCTCGGTACAACACACCACACTATTAAAAAGAATTTGCCAAATATACCAAATGAATCTCAGAGAAGTTCTTTGCATTACCTAGAACAAGGCTAACAAATATTGAAATCTTTCATAAAAGGAGTCAATGATTTATATATTTCCACAAGTTGCTATAGCCTGTGCTGATTAGTTTCCGCCAAAGAATCTTTCCCAGCTGCACCCAACAAAATCCTCAATGGACAACAGCCTCAAATTAACTTGAAAACATCTAATATTTTATTCATATATATTTTCCTTTGTAAATAATTGTGGACTTATTATTTTGTACTGCTGAGCAGACTAAAATAATGGGCATAATATAAAATCTATTGGGGAAGAGATATAATTTATATATACAACGTTCATGACGTTGTTAAGAATAAGTCTTTCTGAGGATCATTCTCTCTTCCAAATATAAAACCTGCATAAACAACTTACACAAAACACTGGGAAGAGGAAACATCTCTAAAATTAGAGAAGCTAAATATTGAAGCTATAGGCAATTTATTATGAACATTAACTGCATAGATGCTAAATTAAATACATTATTCCACTTTTTAACACATAAGAAATGATGCTTGTATTTTGACTCTGAAGAACAGGAAGAAAAATGTTTTAGGGAATCTTATTTTAGACATTAAATTCTAAGCCTTCTTCCTGTTATCTGTTTTTGGAATCACCTTTATTATTTGTGTGGTTGTAGGAGGTAACACAGATATCAATGATAGGTTGAATATATCAATTAGCTCCTATCAGGTGTTATAATCACATATAATTGTTAGGGTTTTTACAACATATTGAGGAAAACTCATCATAGGAAAAGTTCTGCAAGTCAAGTAAAAAATGTGTCAGGATTTTGCTTTAGAGGGTATATTTTTCCTATTTGGTTTAGTGGATTTTTGTGTGTGAGGAGAGTGGACTGGAAACAGCAGCACAAACACTTGGTGTACAACTCCAAACTATTATGTAATATGTTCACATATTAATTCCTTATATAGTACTTCTAAACACAGGAAAACATTTTGTGTGTGAGTGCATGTTTGCCAATATAAATAGGAGAAGGAGGGATAACCTCCTAGTAATTTTATTCAACACCTCTAAATTTACATAAAGTATCTGGATGGATGACATTCTTTTTTTGACTTTAAAACAGCATGAGAATGGGCTAATTTATTAGTAGTAATTTAAAGATTTTGAAATTTCCCCAAATCTTCTTTTAAATCTTATAAATTAAATTCACTCTTAAAGCTTTAGACATGTTTATAGGTTTGCTTCAGCTCACATAAGAAGAATATCTTCATATATGTATCGAAACTGTACAGTAGTTTGGTATCTATACACCACTGTATCTTTGGCATTATTATAAAGAATGTATTTATTAATACATGCAAACATCTCACAACATGTACATTTCTCCATATCTGTACATTTAGCAACATCACAAATCGCTAACTTTTGAAGTTATCACAAAAGTTAAAAATGAGTTTGAGACTATATTTTCTAGTTGCATCCTTTAAAAAGACATTAACCGGTTTCAAACAAATTAGCCAATAAACCAGATTTTCAATTGATAAAATTAAGTTATCTAATTTAGTAGTATCTAATTCTACTTAGTAAAGTAGATCATTACTTTTTATTTATAAAAATTTTAAGTCACTTTTTATGAAAAGAAAAAGGTTTTCTAGTTTATTATCAATTCAAAAACAATCTGAAGAAGATAAAACCTACAGAAATCAGAGTTATTTATATAAGTTTTTCTTATTATTTATCGGCATTACCACATAGGAATGCTACTTTGATTAATCTTTCAAAGCAGGGATTTCAGAAAATATTGTTAATTTCTGTATTACAAAAAAAGATAGGGAATTTCAATACCATATATTTTTATATAAGATAGTTCATCATAACACTTCTAAAAATTGAAGTATAAATTTAAAGAACCATGATGAGGGAAAAATAATAAATTAATAAAATAGCATTCAATTGTTATTTTCAAAGGTTAGAAGTAGTAAATTATTCTGAGAACAATCTGAGGTTGATGGGGGTGGAAGGGAAGGGAGGGTGGGTGATGGGTACTGAGGAGGGCACCTGTTGGGATGAGCACTGGGTATTGTATGGAAACCAATTTGACAATAAATTTCATATTCAAAAAAAGGGGGAGGGAAGAAGTGGTAAATTATTTTTCCTACAAATAAGAAATGTTAACTGAACATTTTAATTATTAGACTACTTAGTCAACACTATGAAGCAATGGGTCAATCAACAATGACATGAATTTTTTCTTTTTTTTTTATGTGGTGTATGTTAGCACATAACAGGGGTGGAAACAAATCTGTGATCCTCATTCCTGGTCTTCATTCATTTAGTAGCATGTACTAAACATGGCAAAGGAAGATTTGCTGGTGATGAACTCAGGATAAAATGAAAAAAATGTGAACCTTGACCTTTTTAACACTACTTAAAAATCAGAACCAGACCCATCAGCACACCCCCCTCATTGCCGTCAGCCTAACACACTAGAAACCTGATCTCCCCCTCATCCGAGCAGAAAATACCCTTGTAAACTCGGAGCTAAGCAGCAAATGTCTGATGCCTCCTCTGTTGCCTGTTCCCTCCAGACCAAAAGTACAGAAAGATTCCATGTAAAGTCAAACTTCATATGGTATTTAGAATTTACAACAATGTTGGATGTAAGGTGTATGTTTGAACTATTTCCTTTGCCTTGTTTTCAAATTTCATTTGCAAATCATAATATAAGTAATATAAATTTTGACTGGACATGAGAAGAATGCTTGAATTTTTATTGCTGAAGCATAGAAACGCCATCATCTGTGCTCACCACATTCACACTTCTAAGTACCTCTCTCTTCACAGCATTATCATGTGAAATTGTCCAAAATATTCTAATTTCATCAGCCTGTGCTTACTATAGACATAGATTTCTGTCTGTAAGAAATATTTCTCAGCTGTGGGTTTCTTTATAGCCCTCTCTTCCTATATCGTCAATCATTATAGAATCTTTTATATTTTATATTTCCTTTTTAACTTCTCCAACCTGGTAGATTTGTAATAGTAGAAAAAGTCATAGAAAGATAACAACTATATGGTATAATGTCTAGTATACAACTGCATTTGTTTTTATTTCAAGGAAAAACAAATATGAGTGAAAAACCTGTTATCCTCTAGTTTTCAAATAGGAAAACGTGGAATGAAGCAAAAATGAGGTGAAATTTTACAACAGATTAAGGTAGGGTGATAAAATCCATGGGGGAAGAGGAGGAGATTAAATGACATTAAAAAATATCCAAGACTTCATTTGATTAAGTTTAATCTAATTATAAAAAGTCACTGCTCAGTTCCCAACCAAACAAGGAGACCTCAGAAGGTTTAACTAAAAAAGAAGGAAAAAAAAAAAAAAAAAAAAAAGAACGAAAGAAAAAAGAAAAAAAAAAGTTTGGTCAGAGGAGCAAAAATAATGCTGAATTAAAGCACTTGGAGGCCAATGGCTTTGAACCTGGGCTTCACCAGTCATTCCAACCAGCGAGGCCGTCTGCAGAGGTTTGGGTTCTCGTTTAACAGAGCCCTCATTGTTTCCAAGGCAGCTAGAAAAATGCTGCTTTATATCTCCTCACACCACAGGCTCCGTGCACAGCCCCGAGAAAAGGCGGCTGCTAGTGTACAATCCACAGGAAGAAAAAAAATGCATGGATATATACACAACCCCTAACCTCCTTACCACCACCCCCACCCATACAGAAAAACACATTTTTCTGCTATAAACTACCTCAAACTCAATTCCTGGCTCACAAACTGTGGTAAAGGATGTTATGGTGGTGCATAATTTATAACTGGAAATTTCTGATTCATGTGGGATTTGGGGCATTTCTTTGCCCTTTACCCATTGCCTCTCCGTTTCCACCTCAAGCACGGGGAGGTGAAAGCCGTCAGGCAGTGGGGCCAATGCCATCAGGCAGTGAGGAGATAAACACTGCATTTTTGAGAGTGCAGTTATTCCACACCTGTTTAAAATGTTTATACAGTAATTAAAGATTAATGCTTATTCCAGACCAGATAAATATTAGACAGTGCATGTGTATATATACATATATGAATCTGCAATGCTGCAGAGAACAAAGATTTTATTGTATCAAGCTTATTTAGAGAAGGGTATATGCTTTAAAAAAGCCTAAGCTTCACAGAGTTTACATTACAGAGGGGAAAAAAGGCTTAAAAATGTTAAGTGGTTGGAGCTACTGAGTGCCATACAGAAAGCAGGTAGTAGTGAGTATGAGCTAATTCTGCTGCTAATCGTTCAGTTTTCTATTTATTAAAGGAGGGGGCTCAGTTTTTTCCTGACTAGCTGTCAGTTCAATGGGTCAACTCTAACTTGCTTACTAAAGTTCAACAAGTAAAGCCTGCTGAGACCATGACAAGGAAAATATTTAAGTGTTTTTTTTTTTTTAATTACTAACTACAACATACAGATTTTATTCTTAATTTTGAAAAGGCAAAGCAATAAACTGTTTTGGTTACTAGCTCTGGGCCATACTAGGGCCATACTACAGTATCATCATCCTCAGAAGACAGTAGAAAACCTACTATGTGAACAGAGACTGCACAACCTGTGGTTTTTTACTCTGCCTAGGGCAATTCATGCTGCATGGTTAGGATGGTTTGGTAATGTCCTTTTCAGGAAGAAGAGAGCACCCAGCATACCACCTCACTGAATTATCACACACACACACACACACACACACACACACACACGCACACATATAGTTTTTAATACATTGATAGTTTTGTCAACTTTTTAATTAATACCAAAAAATTAATTAAAAAATCCGTGTTGCTTTCAGTTTATGCAAAGATATGTTTCTGACAAATTGTATGGGTATATTCAGCCATATTTCCCAATTTACTCACAATAATTTTACAGAATTCTATGTGTTCCCTTCTGATGATTTTCTGGTGAATGTATGGAAAAATCACTTTGAACTCAAAAGGGTTGGAATTTGTGACAAATTTTAAAGTTAAAATATTTACGCATTGCATTTTCTTATGGGGCACACTAATAGCGTCAAAATAAGGATTACTTTAAAAAGTGGTTAAATAAGTCTCATAAAATAATCTTAACATGTTTCCTACAAAAGTTTTCTCCCTTCTGAAATGTTAACAAAGATATATTTTTACTATTATAGGGTAATACAAGCAATTAGGTAAGTTTTGAAGGTAACAATAGGGTTATACCTGACAGATTTGGGAGGGTTTGCGGACAAATATAGACGGAAATAATTTTGACCAGTCTAGAATCCATTCATCCGGATTTTACAACACTGTGCACTCAGACCACCAGAACACTGTACATTTTCATACCAGCCAGCTTACTGACACCCACTCCACCTGAAAATGTAAACCTGTAAGCCTTCTCTAAGTACTGCACAAGAAGGTGCCTACCACAAAGATTCCTAGAAACATGTGGACACATATCTTGGAGAATAAAAATGTAAGAGGAAATTTCCCTCTATTGCCTGAGTAATTTTGAATTATTAATAAGTATGGCTTTAGATGTTTCATAAAAATAAGTCAGCAAATCAAAGAAAATTCTGAGAAGACGAATCAGAATAAAAGTAAAATTGGTTTATGAAAATTTGAAGAAAACACACATTCTGTAATACTGATAACAGAAGGCAGAATGGAGGTGGGAGAAACATACTATCACCAATTACCCCCTGTTACTGTAGATGTCCCTGCACACATATGGGTAGATGTTTTCTCTCCCAGTGAGAGAGGTAGACCAAGCAGGGTCCTAAATGTTAACGTGACCTCTCAATAGTTGTTCTGCAAGCAGTAGATGTTTACTCATCAATTTATTCAGCCATCTATCCTAAATGAGTAATCAGGTAACCTGGAAACAGTTTTCTATATTAATAAATATGGGGTGAGTATACAGATGACCCAAGGAAAACAGCAATCATTTGAGGTGAATTACTTAGTTTCATAAACTGAGTATACTTCATCACAAGATTGTCTCAAACCTGGGAACTAAAAATGATGTAAGGAAATTGAGAACACTATTTTGCAGAGCACTGAGATGGGCATTTATATATTCCTCACTTCATTTAATAATTTTAAAGATTCTTTGAGTAAAAGACTTTTACAGATGATGAAATTTATCTCAAAGGTGTCAAAAGGGGCAGAGTTGGGATTCATTCCTAAATCTCTGAATTAAGTTTAGGCCTCCTCTTTCCAATACACTCTGGTACAAAGGTTACAAATGAATGTTTAGTAGTATCCAAGTAAAAGGGCTGAATAATTCAGAATCTAAAAAGCAGTATTTACATGTTACTTGAAATGAGTACAGAGTTACAACCTTCTAGTTATAAGGTAAATAAGTATAGTGATGCAATATACAACATGATGACCATTAACAGTGCTGCATGGTACATTTGAAAGTTATAAAGAAAGTAGATCTTAAAAGTTCTCATCTCACATACATACACACAAATAAAAACCTTTCTTTCTTTTTTTTTTTTTATCTATACGAGGTAATAGATGTTACTTAAACTTCTTGGGGTAATCATTTTGCAATATATATGAGTCAAGTCATTATGCTGTATACCTTAAACTTACACAGTGCTGTATATCAATTACATTTCAATAAAATACAAAAAGAAATAGAAGTAGGATCTTTATGCAAATTTTAAGTTTAAAATGTTTATTTTAGATTAACAACTCATGATCTTTATCTAATTTTCTCCTAAAAATGATTTCAGACATGTTTAATGTGAATGACTAAATTCAAATAACAACCTGAAATGGAAGTATTAAATGAGATCTGAAATCATATTGTGTCAGTTGGAAGAAAAAACGGACATCAAGCTTCCTTTAGTCTGTAAGTGGATAATGCAACTGAAAGCAAGAAGGGAGCCCCACTGGGTTATGTAGTTCATTCTGTTTGAATAAAAGGGAAGAACTACTTCTTCAGGAATGCTTTTCTCTGGCAAGGGGTACATGAATTCTTATACATGGATACTGAGTAACACAACTGGGAATGTTTTCAAAGGTGTCTTTGGAGATGCTAAACTGTTCTAGTTCTTGTCCTTTGTTTTTCTAAACAGAACCCCCAAATAAAAGGCAAAGGCATACACACATCACAACTTAGGACAGACCATTCAGGTGGGGGGAGATAATGAAAATGTGGTTCAGGTATGTTTCTCTAGGGTGATCTAATTTGAGGCAGAGAGACGGTATATATAGCAAAGAAGAGGTTGGCATGGTGTCATGCTTTTAACAGCAATGATTTCAGACTTGCTTTTGGCAGAAGCTGGGGAGGGCTGTCAAGATCTTGCTCCCTGGTGAATGTCTGGTATGTGGGCATTCTGAATTGTCGATCTGTGTGAGAGCCACAGCTTTTAGATGTTCACGCAGTAACATTTCTGACATGGTTAGGAATGCTGAAAAATCTGGGACCATCTTACCCCTGCTTGTCAGCAGGGCAGGAAAGTAGAATGAAATGCTTATGGGCAGAAAATAAATTTTAATGTTAAAAAAAATAAAAAGCTAAGAACCTACAGAAAAAGAAATCACAGAATCCAGTGTGTGGAACCACACTGTGGGACGGAGACAATCTTGTCTTGAAACATTTAGTGGGCTATTTCCCCATTCAATCTTTAGAGGACACCTGCTAACGACAAAAGGTTTCTGTCCTCCGACTACCTCCCTATTTTTCCTCCTGGTGTGCTATGGTCATAAGCATAGGCAGACTGATTTCTCGGGATGTTTCCATAAAGCTTGGCATAGGGGAGGCAGCCACTGGGAGGTGTATGCCATAGTGCTGTAGGTTATGGTAGTCTCTAATTATGCTTGTCCACCACCAGCTGCCCGCAGAGGAAGTGGTGCCTACTCTCTCACACAGGTGGGGAGGAGCAGGTCACATCTGGTACCTGCTTTTCTGGGTAGAGGGGAGAATAAGGCCATGACAAGCAGCCAGACTCCACTGTGTTTCTGCCAACATGCTGTCTTTTGGCACTTGACTTGAAAGATTTAATTCAATGGCCACTCCATAGGGTTTATCTGCAGAAATAAACAGTGAAATCAATGCCAGTTTCTTTCAGCCCCTCTTGTTCCTCAGTGTGGGATGAGAACCCTGTTACTGTTATGACAGATTTGTATATAAAGCTAGGACACATCTGCCATTGTACATGATAGAGAAGAGCTAAGGATGAGTGAGCACTTCAACCAGCTTGTACTTTCAGTGATGACTATGCACTCAGCTCTTAGAAGCAGAATATATGCTGGTGCTAATGGATCCACAATCTCAGTCTTTCTCCCCCCTTCCCCGCCTCCACATATACATAACACAGCTGCAAAGCAATCCCCAAATCATCACTGGGGCTCTTTGCTGTGATAGAGGAAGCCAGATTGGCTGTGGGTACAACCCCAGTACATTTTGTCTTTTAAGAGGAGGAAATATACTTCAGTGCCAGTTACCTTGAGATATTTTTATTTATTGAAAAAAATTTTAATGTTTATTTATTTTTGAGAGAGAGAGAGAGAGAGATACGTGAGCAGGGGAGGGGCAGAGAGAGAGAGAGAGAGACAGAGACAGAGTGTGAGTGGGGGAGGGGCTAGAGAGAGGGAGACACAGAATCCAAAGGAGGTTCCAGACTCTGAGCTGTCAGCACAGAACCCAACACGGGGCTCAAACCCATGAACTGTGAGATCATGACCTGAGCCAAAGTTGAACGCTTAACCAACTGAGCCACTCAGGTGCCCCGAGATAAATATTTTTAAATATCCCTTTACTTACACATACTCCTTTTAATAGAATCATTATTTTTGTTATACCCAGGACACACCTATGAAATTTAAGAAGTCATTTAGGAATAGTATTCAAAACAAATGTGAAACATACATAATTATTTAAATTAAACCATATCAATAGTTTTATTTTTCTATATATCACCTCTGTAGAAGGCACACATGATAAATTTTACCAATGGTATGTATGTAAGCAAAAATAAACATGAATAGGGCCTGGGGAACTGACAACGTCACTTATGCCATATGCTGGAAAAATGAATGTCAGAGTCAGTTGCAGACAGTGACTATTTTCCATACAAAACAAATTCAGGTTTGGGTGGCTTCCCCTAATGAGAGAGTAAATACCTAATCTTCTCCAAACTAAACGCAGACATTCATATCCCTATCCCCTACCCCACACACTTAAACCATTATCTAATTACACAGTGAACATCCAGAAGGGGAGTTACCAAGCACCATGGGTTAAGAAAGGGCTGGCCAGCAAAGGGGTGGAGGGAAAGGGGAGAACTCACTGGAAACCCTCCAGCTGGGGCCTGTTTGTGACTTCTTGGCCTCACTGTTTGAGACTTTCTGGCATTTTTATTGCCTGTTGTCTCAGTGATAATGTGCAAGCATAGAGATATATTAAAACCCTAAGTAAATATATTCAAAGAGAGAAAAAGAATAGGTCATTAGAGAAAAGAGCAGAAGAACGTTAATTTTGAAGTAACACATATAGAGAATGCAATATTTTAATTTTTAAAATTGCCATAAAAATGTAAGTTAAGGCTATTATTATTTCAATTGAGGGCTTTGGGGAGCACAGACAAATAAATTATAAATGACATTCCATGAAATGAAACACTGAAAGAAACCTTTGGTAAGCTGGACTTTTCTTATCCCTTTTTTCAGAATTATTTCTTCATGAAATTCTGAAGGACAAATCTATGAATTTTATAAAAGAAAAGCATAGCTTCCTTCATTTCAGATATATTTGTTCTACGCTAAATACAACAAAATTGTGGCTCTAAGCTGCTATTGCTAATAATAAGGAAAGCCAATTATGATGTATTCTTGTAAGGATTTAAAAAAATAGTTACAAAACAGCTCAATTCTTTTATCATTAGTCACATAATACTTTCTACAAGAACATAGTCCAGACTAAGATTAACAACATGGCAAGCTGCTTGCCATTTTTTCCCTTTTTTTTTTTTTTTTCTCTGAATGGGAACAAATACATGACATTGATATTCAAGCCAGGCAGTCCAGATGTGCTGGCAACTTTGTCCTTCTGTGTGATGCAGTGACTACCTTTAGGTACCAGATTATTTAATGGGCAAATGAAGTACTTAATTCTAACCTCTAGCCAGCAGAGCATACTCCCTCTCTGATGACTGGACAATTATCTTCCCAGATCCTTTTCACAAAATAATCTCTCCCTTGCCTATTGTTCTATCTTTTCCACTTATTGCTGTCTGTCTCTGACAGTGGACAACAATGCCCTCGGTGTGGCCTACAGCATCCAGCCCACTGTTGGCCCACAGCATAAATGCTGGCCTATATGCAGTACTGAGCTACTGAGGACATCCGCCAGGCTGCTGGCAGGATTATCTTATTTTTCAAAAAGGCAAAAGATTATACTCTAACTATAAAAATTCAATCCATATTAATGATAATATTTCAATACTTTTATTTATATTCTTTCACTTACGACATGCATGATGTGTGATATATATGCTTAATAACCAAAAGAAGTGATGACTAATACTTTATGGAAAGGTTGAAGATGAAATGAACACATTGGTTTGTAATTAGACTGTTTAAAAAAAAATTTCCCCAGTGGCTCTGTCAGAATTTACTCTTTATGCAGGGATATGATAGTCCTACGAATAAAACAGCCTGCATTTGCTAGCTGTATGTGACAACATCCAAAAGGGGTACAATATATCACCAAAACAGCTCACAAACTGGCTAGTCACATTATTTATTACGAGCCACACATGTGACAAATTATTTAACTCAGTTGATCCTAATAAGTCAAAGAGCAAGCAATTAGCTAACTCAGTCAGAGGGCTGTTTGTGGCAATTTATAGATGCGCTCAAGCTGTCCCAGCACTTCAAAGCCCCATTAAGGGGAAACCTTTTAATGACTCACTTGAGATGACAAGTATTACACAGCACATATGGCAGCCAAGAATTTGGCAGCCTATTCTGTTACACTCGGCCTCCCCGCCAGCCCGCCCCCTATCTCCAACAGCTGTTTACGTGTTTTCAGTCTGTGCTTTGCTGTTGTAAGCAGACACAGTGCTGCAGAATCAGGCAACACAATGTTTTCAAGAGCAACAAGTGGCATTAGATTCTTGCATCACACAGGTTTCTGGAAACTGCTAAAATCCCCACACTTTTATGAGTCTGGGTGAGTTATTTCACAGGGGAGGAAAGACAGAGAGACATGGATCGTGAGGGACAGCCCCGGTGACTTTAGGCAAATTGCTTATTCCCATCCTGTGTCTTTATATGAAAAATGAAGACAAGAAAAACCTACCTTACAGAGGTGCGGGAGAATGGACTGACTGAAGGCTGGGCTGACGCTTTGAAGATGAAAAAGGAAGTTGTCAGGATGGTTATTCTTTATCCCAACATGAACTGTGTGGGTCAGAGGGTGTTCTGCATCCTGACCTACTCCTACCACTTTTCCTTAAGACAATTTTCACTTGGGCTACATCCACATCCGCATGCTTAATTCCATCGCCAGCCATCCTGCCCCACCTTTGGAAGAAGAGTGCAATGCCACAACTCAACCATTCAATAAAGGAATGGAATTTTGAGCAACGACTTCCCAGCCTACATTGGGGTCACTTGTTCCCTGGAAACAGGGCACACAACAAGTTTAGACACTCAGAAATGAAATACCAGCTGACACTCTCAATATTCAGGCAGTACTGAGGAAATAAGCACTGAGGGAAAAGTACTGAAAAGACTGAAGATGTTTACTATGTAAAAAGCTGAGAGACCTCAACAACAAAGCAGCATACTTATTTTTAAGTGATAACGGTCATCCTTCTTTATCTGTGGTTTCAGGTACCTCAGTAAGGCCAGTCTGGTGAAAGACCAGCTTAATGGATGAGAGCAGCTGGTGACAGGAGGAAAGCACAACACGCTACCTCATTTGGAGGGGCCACAGTATGTGGAGAAAAGGCAAGTGTCAACCTCTTTCAAAGTACCAACATCCATGAGAACTCAATTAAATCCTGTGACACCATACACTCCCTTTATTCATATGAAACAATCAATTGATTGTGCTTTTGTGTTCCCTGCCAGCCACAGCTGTACTGGAGCCAGTATGTAACTACAGCTTGCAGGAGGCAAATGCAGCAACAGGAGGAAGGGAAACCATGGTCTGTCATAGGGCACGAAGTGTGCCAACCCACAGTGGACAGGAAAGCCACCAAGCCTGCCATGCTAGCAGTCACTCTGTTCTTGATTCCAGTTTTTCACTTTGGCCCACCGGAATTTCAGGTTTGTTATTCTGATTATACAGAAAATCTCCCAGAACAAACGTGAAGTTGAAGAGGTGACAGAGCAAGAAGAGCGAAGAGGTGGACATTTCTTTTGTAGTTGCAATTTAAACTTTCAAATTTTCCTGCTAATACACCTCAGCAAAAAGGGAGTCACCTCATATTTAAGTCCTAACAAAATCCTGCTTATTATGGGGCAGCCTCTCAATCATATTATTTTGAACACCAAAGTACTATATTGGGGTGGCTGAGCGAGAGGGAAGACATGTTAATTAAACATCAATCGATCCTAGTTTCCATGCTTCAAGGGGCCATGAAAGAATCTGTTTTAAAAAAGCAGTAAAAAAAAAAAAATAGCTGTAGTTATTGCAAGTATGACCTCATAGTTATGAGTTTGATGTCAACAATACTTTAGAAAGCACTTTAAAATGCTATACTAGGGATGGGGAGCCTGACACACACACACACACACACACACACACTCTCTCTCTCTCTCTCTCTCTCTCTCTCTCTCTCTCTCTCTCTATATATATATATATATATATATATATATATATATATATATATAATATCTCCATGCAATGAATGAAATAGTACATGTCCTCATGTTATGCACTAAAGACTTGGGGCTTGGGATAGACCTTCTTCCTCTGGCAGCACCAGCAATGAATTCAAAAGCCCTTGGATGAACAGCATGTGCTCTGAAAGACAGATGACTCAAGGAGGTATCAAAGATGTGTCCAAGGATATTGAATAAAATCATTTTATAAAATATGAGTAGAAAGAACCCCCACTATTTCTAAGCATTCAGTTATTTAAAGGATGTGTATATATGCTTAGTAAATTGAACACTTAGAGTCATTTGGTCATTTTGTCCACATCCCTAAATGTTTTTTTTTTTAATCTTTATTTATTTTTGAGAGAGAGACAGAGTGTGAGCAGAGGAGGAGCAGAGAGGGAGACACAGAATCCGAAGCAGGATCCAGGCCCCGAGCTGTTAGCACAGAGCCCAACGCGGGGCTCAAACTCACGAACCGTGAGATCATGACCTGAGCCAAAGTCAGAGGCTCAACCGACTGAGTCACCCAGGCGTCCCAGCCTACATGTTTAATTATCCAGTTCGTTTAGAACATTTTTTGTTCTTCTCTGGAAAATATGTGACTGCCTCATTTGAGGTAACTTATTCTTGGATACATATAATCCAAAATAAAAAGAATATAAAACTGTAAAATAGTATAAGAATATCCAAATAATTCCATTAAAAAACTCTTTCAAACTAATGAATTTGAAATAATTTAAAAGAATATCAATTTTGATGTTTGTGATTCAGATTTTTGTTACAAAAACATTGGTATACTTTTTATTTAACCAAGTATGTTTTATTTCCCCTCTTTTTAAAGTTTACATATGTATGCATAAAGTCTGGAAAAATATGTACCAACAAATCTCTGAGTTTCAGGTTTAAAATGATTTTTAAATGTATATAAATGCCATGGGATACATTATAAAAATATTTTAGTCAATTAAAACACACACATGCACACGCACACCCATGCACACAAAATAAAACCCATGGCCCTCTATTACTCTCTCAAAACAACTGAAAAACAGAATTATACAGGTAGATTGGAAATCTTACAAAATTTCAGGGTATAGAATCTTTACTACTATTCTTAAAGTACTATATTATATCTCAAGATGCTCAATGTGTTTTTTCTTATAGTATTGCCAAATATCTTCACAATTTCTATTTGCCAAATATTATGTCAAAGTAAACCTGACAAAGTCAAATTTGCTTAAAATAAGAACAACATATTGTTAATCTCATGCTTTAAAATATGTACTCAAAATAACCTATGCAATATTTTATTTTATCTTCATTTAAAAAAAGTACAGATAATGTGATGTTCGTAAGTTTGAAGATATGGTCTGTTTCTGTTATGCTCTGGAGCTGAAGGTGATAAGAAAAAAAGGTTTTCAAAAGGAAACATAAAAGAGACCATTTATTGATTTATATAATCTTTAACTTAAGAATGTAATCCTCAGGATATAATAAATAGACTCTGAAAACGACTGTGATAATTTGTTAAAGAAACAAACCTATGGCTAGGTTATGGGGAGGCTGCTATGTCAGGCTGCTAGAAAGTGGAGGCGGTTGGGAGTTTAAGACCTACGTTCACGCCTGGCTTTTGGACAGTTCCTGAACTTCTGTGATCTTTATCTCTCGCACTTAACATGGGAATAATAGTACCAACTAGTGCTATCCTGAAGACTGATTAAATGAGGTTACTCATAGGAGAGCTTTCCAAAACCTCTGATATACAATATAAACATTAGGTATTATTACTGTTATTCCTGTTTGTTTATTCAACAAACTTTTGCTTACAATATACCATGAGATCAAATTCTTCCCTTCTTTATTTCTGGTGAAAACTAAGGTGATTAATTTTCATGTGTACAGAGATTCTCTGATCATCTCTATTATCCCTGCCCACACAGAACAAACCAGGAAAAAGAGATGTTGTAGGAACAAATACCTTGGGGAAGGAACATTAAGGCTAAAATGCCAGTGTAACAGAACTTTCTGCTATTACTGTGTATCAGAGCCACTGGTCCTCAGAATTACAGAAATGAGTAGCCTCAAGCTTTGGTTTTGGACATATTGATGACCAGCGGGGTGGGTCTTCTCTTTTTCCTTCAGGGTCACCTCAGAGAAGGCCCACTGCTGAAGCTGACATACTGTCCACCTCTGTGGTGGAGGAACTGTATTCACCTAACTTTTCCTAAGCCTCACATTCAGATCCACAGAAGAGTGGTCTCAGTTTGCAGTATATGCCCAGATGTTCAGCAGAACGGATGGAAAAAATTAAGGGCTTAAAAAAGAGTGAGGCTTGAAGGCACACCTTCTTTTGTCAAGTTGTCCATTATCCTCTTTTGACCTTGGATATCTACATAAAAGCACTTTTTGGAGCGAAAAAATTTAAGACCTATCCAACATGGGTCATTTGTAATCTTAATCTACTGGGAGAGATTTAAAGACCAAAATGGCTGGCAGGTGCACTGTTTCATTGGCCACCTGGCACAACAGATCTTTACCACGTATATTCCGGGATGTGGATTTTAGAGAAATTTCACATTTTTTTTTTGAGAAATGCTTCCTCCAGGGAGTAAAATTATACAATTATTAGATTATAGATCTAAAGTTATAAGATCTATATGCAAAGTCCTTTGCTCTTTGAAGCAAATTATCACGATTTAGATGCCAGCCACACCCACTTGCTCTCTTATATGACTGGACCATGTAACTGGCTAACGTCCTGCTCCAAGTATCTATAATACAGCTATAACATCTATAACACATACTCCCAGTATCTATAATACTACTATAATATCTATAGCGCATACTTGTGTGCAGAATTATCTCTTTAAAAAGTCCTCAGGTAGCTAGCTCTGTAAAACAATCTACATCAGTTTGCTGTTCAGGGACATTCTTCCATTTTTACAACCATGGGTGTTCTAAGGGATGATGTGATGCATTAACCCTCAAGAACATAACCAGCAACCCCAGGGGAATTCTTGGCTCTGCACATGTACTCCATTTTGTACAGACGTAGACATGTGACATCCAGTCCTGTGGGGCTATGCTCTAACATTTCTACTGGCCACATAAAACTTTGTGTGAAAAAAGTAAGTTGCATTCACAAAAGTGTGAGAAAGGTGAGATGAAAAATGCCAATGTACATGTTAATGTTCTTAACAGATATTATTTAATCCCTAGAAATGTGAATTTCAGTATAAATAAACCCAGTGCACTTTCTGCAGAATCTAGTGGAGAACCACGTAAATAGATACGTGAAAAATAGCATTTAGAAATACAATTTATAAGACTCGAAAAGAGAGAATATATTCCCAATAGATAGATACTCAAGTGAGCAAATGATAGAAAGTGGGGTATGTAACAGTCCTAACTTTTTTAAACATACCCAGGCCTAAAGCTGTCATCACACTCACCACTGCTTATTGTGATTGATCTCACTGAGCATGTCCAGTGACCATGTAAGGTCAGAGGCTGCAGTGTATCCATTTTGTTACCCATCCCCAGCAAAACAATGAATTCTCAATAAATGGGTGGTATTTGGTAAATACTTGTTAAATAAATTAGTACAAAAAGTTGTGAATAAAGAAAAATGAAAAAAGAATTCAAGGATTATTTCTAAAATCTAGTTATGGACATAGAAAATATAAGAATTAACTGGGTATTTCTATTTAAACAGGTATTGGGTACAAAATATAGAAAAATATTTAGATATAAGTGAGAAGGATAACTTGACTGCAAGAGGGCAAACCACTAAAAAGGTCACCAAGGAAAGTGGCTGAGTTTCTCAGAATTGTCAGAAATCTTTCTAAAGTATGCCTGCAGAGTTTGAATACTGACCGAAGAAGGTATTCTAATATATTATTATTATTGCAAATAAGGAAGCAAACTGGCTGGGCGAGTACACTTAAAGTGAACCCAGAATTATGAATAAATGTAGGCATTTTTACGTTAAATAAAAGATATTTCTTCAAGAAAGAAATGTATTCAGGGGCGCCTGGGTGGCGCAGTCGGTTAGGCGTCTGACTTCAGCCAGGTCGCGATCTCGCGGTCCGTGAGTTCGAGCCCCGCATCGGGCTCTGGGCTGATGGCTCAGAGCCTGGAGCCTGCTTCCGAGTCTGTGTCTCCCTCTCTCTCTGACCCTCCCCCGTTCATGCTCTGTCTCTCTCTGTCTCAAAAATAAATAAAAACATTAAAAAAAAAATTTAAAAAAAAAATAAAAAAAATAAAAAAAAAAAGAAAGAAATGTATTCATCTTTCTTTTCATGTTAGTCAAGTTTTTTATACTGAGGTAACATAGAGAAGTTCCTTTCACTATAGATTTTCTCTTACTTTTACTTCTCTGTGCTTAAGTAGTAGAAAACCCAGTACTTTATGACAGATTGATCTACTAACTTGCCAGGGCAAGCACAGGACAGATGGTTTCAGTTGGTCAATCTGGAAATGGGCTGCATGTCTAAGACATCTCTTAACACTTTCCTTCATGTAGTGAGTTGTGATCTAGGCATTATGCATGAGACACAGAAGAGTGCTCCAAGAGGTGGCAAGTTCTATAGGTACTGGCAGTCTAGCCTTTCTAGGTGACAAAAAGTAGATCCTGGTTCTGTAACGAAAGGGCCTGGGGAGGCACTACTCATTTTGCTTCACGAACATACAACCTCATTCCACACCTGAGATATGGAAGAGCTCTTTGATAAACATGAAGAGGGATAAACATGAAGAGGGATAAACATGAAAAACTAATTCATTAGTTCTATTATCTGACAAATATTTGAGTTGTTATGTATAACAGTAAGTAATGATGTATTTTCTTAAATAGCACTTGTATTACAGGGTAGTAAGGCAGAGTCTGAAAATAAAAAGGAAGGGAAAGAAAGTTTATGAAATATTTTATTGTTATAAGAAAAAAATTTAAAAGTAATTGGGCTAAGTTGGGGCTTACTATTCTTATTTTACCCAATATTGCTTAGTAACCTTCCTTTACCTAGTATTGCAAGCATACTGTTTTGTTTCCTAGCCATTTCAGTTAATATCCAAACAGCTGCTAGAGTTATTTCTGCCAAAGTAACCAGAAAGTATGCACTAACATGGTTATCTTTCAAAGCAAAGATTGAAGGCGAAATGGTTGTTTCAATATTTTCCCAATTACAACCAAATTCCGTTAATATACTTAGACAATCACTAGAAACAAAGATAATTCCAGCAACAGAAACAATGCCCCACATCCGGTTGGAAATCTCAGTCACTATCTACCCATGACAAGGTGTCTGTGTATTCTGATGGACACTGAAATTAAAAAGTAGATACATATCCCTATTAGGTAGTGACAGTACTTAATAGAAAAATTAAACTAGGAAGGAAGGATATAAATTGTTGATGAGATATGATAGCAGAAATCAAACAGGAAGAAACAATAAAAACATTCTATTATCTTGACAATTTTAGACTGAACCAAAGGTAGAATAATTCCTGAAGTAGATTTCCTAGATGCAAAATGATGAATTTTTAGAAATGGGTGCTCTTCTCAGTAAAGAAGGCATTCATCTATTAAAAAAAAAAAAAAACAACAACTAGGCAGGAGGAAAAGGTGGGGAGGGCATTAAGAAATCAAATAGGCTGAACTTATTGGAGAAGCAGCCTTTTCCTGCAGAACTAGAACCAGTGATACAGAAACTAACCTTGGGACGTATATACAGAACATGGAAGAAGATGAAACAAAAACAAAGAGAAGCTATAATACTCTATACTACATTTTAAACTATTTGCAGACAAGCTCCTGTTTTGAAATCAAACTTGTAAGAACAGATATTTTTAAAAATCATTAAGTAATTTTTAAAAAACAAACTGAGATTGAAAATTAAAATGGCTTACTTTCTAGGCAAAAAGCAGGGTGAATATAGGTTTAAGTAAAGCAATTTCAAATAAATTCCTAAAGTACATCATCATAAATCTCTGCCATGTAGCCTTGCAAGGGCAACAGTGACTAGTCAAAAGAAGTGACTCTGAAGAGACAATGAGTTCTCCTTAAAACTTCAAAGATTTGATTAAAACAAGAGCCACATAAATGAGACAAATTTATCTACTGAAAATGGACTGTTCTGTTTTTCAGTAAACCTCTCATCTCTCATCTCATTGTTTCAGCAGGACGGCTCCAACTCTCATCCCAGAAATCCTACTGAGTTTACTGGAAATAACAGGATTCAGATTACTCAAATGGTCAAGAGCATCTGCTTTCCTGCAAGATGCACAGCAGGATGAAGCAAAAGACATCATTCAAGACCTGGCAAGTCGACCAACGGTCCGACAGAGATCTGGCAAGGATTGTAAGTAGAAGGAAGCCTACATACTTTCAAGAATCACAGAGAAAGAGCAGTGTGATTCGAAGTCTTGCAGCTATAGAAAAAGTTAATAGAGTCTTTTCCCAGTAAGGTCCTATGTCAAGGAAGCTTCATCCACAAAAGATCATCAAAATGATTATTTTTGAACACACACATGAGTAGGTTTATTTATGGTGAGTATTTTATTTTTAGAACTTCTTTTCTAAATCAACCAAGGAAGGCATTGGTTTAAAAACATGGGGTGGCATTTTCAAACTGGAACATACAGTTTATGCTGTCTAAATTAAGCATATTTACCAGGCAGCAGGGGGATGAGAATTCTTTACAATCCTTGGTCCCTCAAAACTGGAGGAAGAGAAAATCCCTGCACAGTACTCTCAAGTGAGGTTGACCAAGGAGCTACTGAATTGTTGTTCTTGTTGCTGTTGTTTGTAGAGATACAACATTACTTAGAAATACAAATGTTGGTTATAACTAAAATCATCCTCCATTTAGTTTAGCATGTATGAGGATGCGCATATATGTGTGTACATGAGCGCATACACATATATTCAAATATTAATAAAAGGCTGGAATGAAATAGACCAAATATAATCAGAAGTGCTCTTTTGGTGCTCTTAGGATAGGATGACAAGTTGACAAAAGTTTCATATTTTGCAATTAGAATGACTGTGACTCAGGATCACTTAGAAAGAAGGAGAAATAATGAAATGAAAAAACTCCACATTTGGACTTAGGAAGGAAATAAAAACTCTAAAATTCAATCTTAAACTCAATGCAGTTAGCAATACCTGGCAAATGACCTACAGTCAGAATCAGTGATCAAAAGAATCCTAACACAGTTTTTTGTTTCTGATTATTTGATAAGCATGGCTTATAAATATGGCTACAGATAGGATCTTAAAATTCTGTGGCTCTTGAATTTGTTATCTGATGATATCCAAGAATAGATTTATAAGGACAAGGCAATACAACATAACAGAAAAAAGGATGGGTTTTATCCAATTCAGAATTCCTTTGTTTTTACAGTTATATGCCTTAGAGCTTAGCTCCATTTTTTTCATCTGCAGAAAAAAAGAGTTAATAATATATATCATGCATGCACTTGTGAAGATTAAACACACAGTATAATGAATTAGCCTGGTTCATAGTAGCTCATAAAATAGTAGCTATGCTGGCAGTAGCAGTACAAGCCATTACCAAGAGAAAAAGGTCACTCTTTACACATATGCAATTTATGACATTAAAGATAAACACAGGAATTTAAGAAACAAAACAGATGAACATATGGAAAGAGGGGGAAAAAAGAGAGGGAAACAAACCACAAGAGACTCTTAAAGATAGAGAACAAACAGGGGTGATGGAGAGAGGTAGGTGGGAGATGGGCTAGATGGGTGATGGGTATCAGGGAAGGCACTTATTGTGATGAGCACTGGGTATTGTATGTTAAGTGATGAGTCATTGAATTCTACTCCTGAAATGAATATTTCACTGTATATTAACTAAAATTTAGCTACAACAAAATAAAATAAATAAAATAAATACATGCACTAGACCTTTTTTCTTAAAAAATATAATTTTATGAATTAGTCACAATTTTTTATTGGTCTATTTTTTATATATAATCAATGGACTTGATTTTTATCATTTTTTAAAGTTTACTTATTTATTTGAGAGAGGCAGACAGTGCAAGTGGGGGAGGCACAGAGAGAGGGAGAAAGAGAATCCCAAGCAGGCTCCCTGCTGGTGCAGAGCCCAAAGCAGGATCTGAACTCATAAAACTGTGAGATCATGACCTGAGCCTAAACCAAGAGTTGCTTAACTGACTGAGCCACCCAGGCACCCCCTAATCACTAGATTTTAAAAGTTAGTAATTGGGGTACACGGGTGGCTTAGTCAATTAAGCATCTGACTTGGCCTCAGTTCATGATTTTGAGCCCTTCATTGGGGTCTTCAGTGACAGTGGAGAGCCTGCCTGGGATTCTGTCTCTCCCTCTCTGCCCCTTCCCAAAATGCATGTGTGCTCAGGCTCTCTCTGTCTTTCAAAATAAACTTTAAAAAAAATGCTTAAAAAAGTTAGTAATAAAAAGAAGTAAAATAAAACACAAATTAAATATTTTAAAGACTAATTTAAATAACAAAATGATTTTTCTACATCTATTACAAAATAGATTTTGAAAGCTTCTAGAAAGGCTCACAGATATATCATCTATTTACTCTAATACCCTGTCTTAATGAAAAAATTTAGGTGAATCTTTAACTCACATAGACACAGATTAAGGAACAGAGATGCAACTAAAAGTCAGCACCCAGAGACTTTTCTTCCTACCTAAATATGTACAAATTATTTTGCATATTAAGCCAAATTATTTTAAAAATTTCATTAAAATATTAATATTTATATTTTAATGTTAATTTAATTTAAACATCAAATATACCAAAAACCACTTTGATCTCGTATGTTTTAAGTTCTTATTAGCAAAATAAAATTTATAACACTCAAGTACATTATTACATGTCTATTTAATCAAAACTAAATATTCTTCAATTGCCTATGTAATATTTAGCATACAATTTCCAACTAGTGCAGATTTTGGTATAATGGAATTATAATTAGAGCAAGAGGCTCAATTCATGGAAAAGGCCATCATCGACCTGCACATGGGAATGTGAATCACACAGTCATTGTCCTTCTATCCCTTGCATCTTACTTTTCTCACCAACTGGTCCCAAGTACCCAATCAAATATCTATGTGAAAATCAGATCCAGACAACCATTTATGAAACTTACATAGTTGAGAACTTCCTTTATAAAATTATAAAGAACAAAAGAACACTGCCAACAAAGGACAATATGACATAAGAGCAATTTATATATAACTCAAATCGTCAATATTTAATAAAAAGCACAAATCCCAGAGTCCTAGGGAGGAAATGATGTAGCGTCAACCATGGAAAGCCTACAAATAGGACTGGTAGTCAGTTATGTCTTCACCAAAGTGGCATTTTTGCCAATAAGACTCTTGGCAGCCCTTAGGGGGCTAAGCTAGTACAATTTACCAAATATGGTGGGGAATGTGAAAACATCACAGATATTAGCATTTATTTTTGAGGCTAACATAATGCAGTCCACAGGCTTGCCATCGGAGCCTGCAGCCACTAAGTGATAACTGAAGCAGTGGAATGCAAATAATCCATTGGTTCACATTAGTGTCACGCTCATTTGTAAATGTTCTCAGTCCCCTTCTGGCCCTTAGGGTACCTCACTTGCTTTTTAGGGGCATAACTCATGGGCAGTATATTTAAAAAGGAGTTAAATTGTGAGAGCACCAGCTAGCAATGATTTACTCATTAAAAAGTGCATTAGGCTACAGTGCCCTGAGTCGTTTGACCTTGTAGCTGATCACTTCTAAATTGCTTGAAAAGAAGTTAGTTATTTACCTACTGGCAGTGGCCCAAGATTTATCTATTTCAGGCTACAAAGTTCTATCATTTATCAGTAAGCTCCCCACTCAATGTTGAATTCTGAAATGCTGATTTAACTATAGGAGGAAACTATGTTGAAACAAGTGAAAAATGAATATAGAACTCTGATAAAACAGGAAATATTTAAGAAATCTGGCACCTCTCCTCAGAGAAGTTAAAAGGACGTTGCAGATAATTTATGGATTTAAGGGGATAAAGCCCTTGTTATAAAGAAATAGGGTCAGAAGGCCCTGGGCACTTGACCCAGACACGCCATATTGGACTTCTGATTCTGGAAAAGAGCAAAACTCTGTAATTTATTAGAAAAACCTGCATGGAAATTAATTTACAGCCTAGTTATCTCCATGCGACAGAGATAAATATAATTATTTCTCATTCTGAAGTTGAAAAAGGAAAGCTATCTTAGAATAAGTGGATTCTCCCACTCATTCTCTTTCTGCTTGTTTATCTTCATCATATATCAAATTAATGTGTCTATGAATCCAAGTAAAGAAGTCAAGTGTTTAATCTGAACTTTATGTCACTTTCTCATACCAAAGAAGAGTAGGAGAAATGGTGGAATACCTCTAAACTGACATTGGCTAGAGACTACAAAGGCAAAGGGACAAACCAGTGTTTTCATAGTGTTAAAAACAACCCTGAATTTTTAATTCATAAAGATCACAGCGGAAAGTGACCAGGTAATATCATGATTGTTCCTTGGCCTCCGGGCTCCCTAGGTGTCAAAGGGCAAACAGAGTCCATTTTGCCAGTCTGTGGGCTGTCTGCTTCCTCTCCAATGTTTTCCATCCTTTCCCTCCTCCTATGTTACCACTCACCTGTCATTCCTTAAGAGACACCCGTCCTTTGATCTGGAGAATGAAGCCCACAGACTTCATTTAGACCACTTCTATGGTGGGCCAGCCAGGCCACTGGACGGCCATCCAGTCACAGTCAGTGGGTCCAGCATTGCCCTTTCCTCTTGTTCTATACCCCAAAAACAGAGGAGACTTCTGAACTCCTGGGGCTACACTGACAAATCAGACTTGCATGGCTCCCATACTGCTTTGATTACTGCTGTCTGCAGAAATGCAAAGGACAGGGTGAACCAGAGTGACTTAGCTGGGAATCACAGCATGCTATTCAAAGTGAATGTTTTTGTAATTTATAAAAAATTTCCTGCTTGGTCATTTGTCTGAGAAAAGAAGAAAAGTTATGGTATTCTTCCCCCCTCTTCCCAAAACGTAAAAGCAATGCCAAGAATGTCCCCTAAAAATATAACATTAATTTCCAACTTCAAGAACGTAACATACTGCCATCAAGTTCAATCTCCATCAGAAATCCATTAGGGTATATACTTTTAGGACCTATCAAATCATTCTTTCTCAGTTGTGTAATTCTGTTGGAATTTTACTGTAACAAGCACTAAAATATCAATGGAAAAAGGATAATGACTAGAAATGGCAAAGATTTTATTCTGCAATAAATCAAATAACTTCATCACATATCAGAGATGGAAAGGTAAACTTAAGTTAGAGACCCTGTTCTGTAACAAATAGGCTTTGTATTACAAAGACATTTCATTTACAGTGGCATATATAAATCTGATAGCTACTTCATTAACAGCATCCTAAATAAGAAAATGTACTGTTAGGATTACTTGTCAGTGCTTCTTACTCTAACCCAGGAATTTTGCAGTGAACAATGACCGCTTCACATTGTGCCTTATCTACTTCATTGCAATTAATTACAACTTTTTTTTTTAATTTTTTTTTCAACGTTTATTTATTTTTGGGACAGAGAGAGACAGAGCATGAACGGGGGAGGGGCAGAGAGAGAGGGAGACACAGAATCGGAAACAGGCTCCAGGCTCTGAGCCATCAGCCCAGAGCCCGACGCGGGGCTCGAACTCACGGACCGCGAGATCGTGACCTGGCTGAAGTCGGACGCTTAACCGACTGCGCCACCCAGGTGCCCCAACAACTTTTTTTTTTTAAATCAAGAACAAAAGAAGTACTTTTTATTACATTTATCAACACCAATGACTGAGGGTAAAAAGACTAAAGAGTGCATGTCAGAGGTAGTACTGTCTGGTTACTGTAATAAATGGTTAGATTGGACTCTTTTAGCAAATGGTAAACTTTATCACAGCAGCTTAGACTTTAATTTGAATAAAGGATTAAATCAGCAGAGTTCATTCTTAGTTAGCTCTCATTAACAACTGGAGAAAAGTTTTCTTCTTTTTTTTTCTGTTTTTTTCTTAGATTTTCACTCCACTTTAAGTTATTGAGCACTTAGTGATGTTCCAGGCTCTGTATTTACATG
This sequence comes from Leopardus geoffroyi, assembly GCF_018350155.1. NCBI lineage: Eukaryota > Metazoa > Chordata > Mammalia > Carnivora > Felidae > Leopardus > Leopardus geoffroyi. The sequence goes on along the minus strand of NC_059332.1, from coordinate 26,748,138 downwards.
CATGTTCTCATTTATTCATCATAACAACCACATAAGTAGCTCTATCTTACCCATTTCACAGATGAGAAAACAGAGGCAGAGTGAGATTGCCCTAGATTGGAACCAATGACAGTCCGTTCTAGGGCTTTATTCTTTATCAATTATTTACAAGCTATATTTTTCAATAATACTTTTCCAGTAATACTAACAAAAACCTTGCAAGTAGAGATTATTATTACCATTTTATTTTTATTTTTTATTTAAATCCAAGTTAGTTAACATTTAATAATGTTTCCAGGAATAGAATTTAGTGATTCATCACTTACATATAACACTCAGTGCTCATCCCAACAAAGGCTCTCTTTAATGCCCATCACCCATTTTAGAGCTGAGACCACATATTTAGAGACATTTACAACATATGCATATTCAAGTGCATAAGAGGCAGTGCTGGACCCTGAGTTTACCAAATCACGGGCCTCTAACAGGGAAGAGTCCAGTCCCCAATGTTAGAAACTGCACAGATTTTGGAAACACTTTACAAAATGACAACTTATCAACAACTAAGATAGATTTTTCATTAAGAAAAAAAAAAAAAAAAAGATTTACTGTAGGTAATGCCTATCTCCAAAATAGAAAGAAGGGGCTATGGAGGTAGAGGTAGGTGGTGTACTAAGAGTTTATAATGTGTAGATCCAGAGTTTTATTTTGTTATGAGTTTTCTTCTGCTCTGAACTAATTATCAGTCATTCCCCTCTCTGGCTCCTTTCCCTCAACCTCTAAATCTTAAGATTTTCTCTTCTTTTTTTTCTTTTTTTTAAACTTTTTAAGTATTTATTTTTCAAGGAGAGAGAGAGAGACAGAGTGTGAGCAGGAGAGGGACAAAGAGAGTGGGAGACACAGAATCCGAAGCAGGCTCCAGGCTCTGAGTTGTCAGCACAGAGCCTGATGTGGGCCTTGAACCCTTGAGCTGTGAGATCATGACCTGAGCTGAAGTCAGACACTTAACTAAGCCACCCAGGCAGGCGCCCCTTAAGATTTTCCTTTCTAAACAACATCATTATCATTATCAACAGGAGAACCTTCCTTCAGCCTCACTAATTTCTTTTTTCTTTTTCCACTACCTTCTTCAAGCCTCATTCATTAAAATTTTGTATCTGGCTTTTCCCCCCCTTCTGCACTTAACTGTAAAATTACAATCTCCCAAACCAAGCCAATTGCATATTTGGTCATTCCAAATTTACCTTTATGAACTACCTCCTCTATGTATCCACTTCTCCCCTTCCCTTCAATTATTCTTTACTGTTAACTGTTCTCTCATTATCTCTCAGACCATTCTTCTGACTTCTATCCTTAAAAATATAGTTGTGTGGGATGCCTGGGTGGCTTAGTGGGTTAAGCATCTGACTCTTGATTTCCACTCAGGTCATGAACTCACACTTTGTGAGATCAAGCCCTGTGTCGGGCTCCCCCCTAACAGCGTGGAATCGGCTTGGGATTCTCTCTCTCCCATTCTCTCTGCTCCTTGCACACATGTGCGCATGTGCTTCCTCTCTCTCAAAATAAACAAACATTAAAAACAAAAAATTCCTGTGTCCCCAGGTTGTGCAAGTAACTTCATTAGTTTTACTCTGCATTCTCCCTTGGATACTTGATTCACTTCCCCAGCTTCACCCACTCCTCTACAGAGGGCTGCAGAGGTTTCCCTTTTGCCCAGACCTCTCTCCCGGGTTCCCTGGACTTCACCCTTGTATATACTTTTGGTTTCCCAAGATTAACATTTTAATTTCTTTTAAAAAGCATCTTCATTGAGGGGTGCCTGGTTGGCTCAGTCAGTTAAGCGTCCGACTTTGGCTCAGGTCATGATCCTAGGATTGGTGGGTTCGAGCCCTGCATCGGGCTCTGTGCTGACAGCTCAAGAGCCTGGAGCCTGCTTCAGATTCTGTGTCTCCCTCTCTCTCTGCCCCTCTCCGACTCATGCTCTGTCTCTGTCTCTCTCAAAAATAAATACACATTAAAAATTCTTTTAAAAAAAGCATCTTCTTTGATATATAATTCCCACACCATAAAATCCACCCATTTGAAGGTTACAATTCAATGGGCTGGGGTATATTGCAGGGTTGTACAACCATCACCACAATCCAAGTTTGGAACATTTACCTTCCCCAAAAGAAATCCCACATCCATTAGCAGTCATTTTCATCCTTGGTGTCCGTCCTAGGCAACCCCTAATCTAATTCACATCTCCACAGTTTGTCTATTCTAGACATTCTGTATAAATGGAATCATACAATATGGTGCCTTTTAGGTCTGTCTTCTTTTGCTCAGCATAATCTTTTCAAGGTTCATCTTGGCTGTCACCTGTATCAGTACTTCATTCTTCTTATGGTTGCATACTGTGCCATTATATGGAGATACAGCAGTCCCCCATTATCCACAGTTTTGCTTTCCACAGTTTCCATTAACATAGTTCAGGAGATCAACTGTGGTCCAGAAGATGATCCTCCTTCTGACATACAGTCAGAAGGTCCGTAGCAGCCTAATGCTACATCTCAGTGCCTACGTCACTCCTCCCGCTTCACCTACATCACTCCTCCCACTTCACCTCATCACATAGGCATTTCAACATCTCACATCATCACAAGAAAAAACGGTATAGTAAGATACTATGAGAGACAGATCGAGACCACATTTGCATAACTTTTATTATGGTATATTGTTATAATTGTTCTAGTTTATTATCAATCTCTTATGTGCCCAATTTATAAATTAAACTATATTTAACATTTTGAGGAACTGCCAAACTGTTTTACAAAGTAGCTGAATCATTTTACGTTCCCACCAGTGATGAATGAGGGTTCTAGTTTCTCTACATCCTCGCTAATACTTGTTATGGGTCTGTCATTTTGATTACAGCCATTCTTGTGGGTGTGAAGTGGTATCTCACTGTGGTTTTGATTTGCATATCCTTAATGACTAATGATGCCTTGTCATGTGTTTATAGATCATGTGAATACCTTCTTTGGGGAAATGTCTATTTAAATCCTTTGTCTATTTTTAATTGGGTTATTTGTCTTCATTATTGAGTTATAAGAGTTATTTATATATTCTGGTTTTTATCAGACAGACAATTTGCAAATATTTTCTCCCTTTGGTGGGCTGCTTTTTCATTTTCTTAACGGTGTCCTATGATACATAAAATCTTTTAATTTTGATGAGGTCCAGTTTCACTACTTTTCCTTTTGTTGCTTGTGCTTTAGATGTCACATTTAAGAAGGCTTTGCCTAACTAAGGGTTGGAAAGATCTTCTCCCATGTTTTCTCCTAAAAATATGATAGTTTTGCACTCATATTTATGTCTACAATCTATTTTTGAGCTAATTTTTGTGTACAGTATGAGGTTCTTTCCCCACCAAATCGTCTTGGTACCCTTGTTGAAAACCAATCAATCATAAATGCATACACTAATATTCTAGAAATTAAGCTTTTCTTTCCCAAAGTTCACTCCTGATTTTTTTTTAACTGGCACCACCATCTATTCTCTTGTTCAGATATGGGGAGTCATCTTTGATTCTTTCTGTTACCTCCCATGCATAAACGTTTGTCAAGCCTTGTAGTTTCTACTTTTGCAAGTTGTTTTCATTTAGTCCTTCCTTTACACTCCGATATTGTCCTAAATCAAATATTCACTACTGTTGACCCTACACAGTTGAGAAATAAATCCATATCTAACCCGGTGTATTGACCGAGCTGTTCCAAACCAAAGCTATCACACCTTGGCTAATCAAAGCAGAGGAGTCTGATGTGCTGGGTTGTGGAATAAACTGGAGGTAGGTATGACAATGTTAGAGCAAGGGTCTACTGATATTTCTTGGTCTAACCCCCAAACTTCTAGAATAGGTTATGCTAATTTAGAAAAGTTTTAGTGGTAGATTAGAAATGTCTGACCTATTTTTAAAAAGTTATTAACATAATAAATATTTGAGCTCCTAATTAGCCAGACAGGCTCTTTTTTTTTTTTTCCAGCTTTACATGACTACATCAATACCTCTTCTAGATGCTGAAATGGCTAATGAGACCAAAGAACTTCACAAATTTAAATGACTGTCAATATTTAGTATATATGTCAAAATGATATAGCTAAATGTGTAAATTGTTTTTTTTAACGTTTATTTATTTTTGAGACAGAGAGAGACAGAGCATGAACAGGGGAGGGGCAGAGAGAGAGGGAGACACAGAATCTGAAACAGGCTGCAGGCTCTGAGCAGTCAGCAGAGCCCGACGCGGGGCTGGAACTCACGGGCCGTGAGATCGTGACCTGGCTGAAGTCGGACGCTTAACCGACCAAGCCACCCAGGCGCCCCAATGTGTAAATTGTTATAGTCAAAAATTTGCTTATTATTTTGACATCACAAATTCCATATATATGAGAAGCAACATAGTAAAGATATAAGTGGCACCTATTAAACTATGCTCATATTTAAATACATTTATTTTGGGAGAAATGGAAATATACACCTGAAGAGAAAAAGAATGACACACACAAAATTTTTACCTAGAAGTACATCCTTCCTAGACTTTGAAATTAATCAGGCTTTGGAATGTACACTCTGCCTGTATGCATTTCAATAGCATATCTTTTTATCAAAGCCTACAATAAATCCACTTTTAATTAACCGTTTAACACCCCATATGAATTACTTAAAAATAACTTTTGGATCTAATAGACTCAAATTTAGCAGGGTGGCTTTAAGTTCAATGGTGCTTGCAGAAGGGAAGTGTTACTATTTTTTACCCCCAGCCGTGTAAATGTGAACATTTGATGCCTTGGCCTACTTTAATTAGATATGCATTCTCACTCACAGCTGCAAACTGTTTCCCCTTCCTATGGCTGCTCCCAGATAAGACCATGCAATTTTGCCTGAGCTCTAAACCTCATCCTGGGCACTGCTGCCCATTTCCCTCCAGCTGCTGGTAGAGAGCCCCATGTTTATACCAGTGCTGCAGTTAAACGAAAGCCAAGAAGAGAAGCCCCAAAGAGAGGGACAAAAGTGCAAGACTCAAAACTGATTTTCAGGTTTAGCTCCCCCACCCTTCTCCTCCCCATTCTACCTCAATTGAAGAAAACGGAACCAGGGGCCAGGTACGGGAGAAGGAAGGAACACCAGGAAGAGAATTACAAAGGGTTCTCATCTTCTGTCTCTGACTGTCTACCCCCGTTCCAACTTTCTCTGTCCTCTTCTTCATTTTCAGTTGCCATTTTGGGCTTTCTTCACAAATTGAATCCTGTTTTCCAAATTGGCCAGTGAAAAGTTTTTGCCATGTTGAAATCATTTCCAGAGCTAAATCGGGAAACCTGAGGCAGCCGGGCAATCTTACAGCTGGCTGGAATGTGGCTTGCAATAAAAGGCAGTGTGAATAAGGTGCATTGAAGCTAAATTGGATTCATGTGAAGGGCCGTTTATTCAGAGGGGGGTGGAGATGGAAGGAGAGGAATTAATGAATATAAGAAATTAAATTAGCTCAAGCAACCCTTTCAAAAACACACTGAAAAATATCTGACCTGCCATGAACCCTTTTACAAATCTGAGACCTTTGGGTTTAGACCACGGAAGCTCAGTGACATTCGTCTCCAAAGAAAGCCCTCTCTGGAAGGAAAGCACTTCTGAGTTAGATAAGACAGAGCCTGAAGGTGGCTGAAGGGAATGTGGTTTCCCCTGACTGCAATCAGAAGGATGGAAGGCACTGTTGTGAAAGTCAATACATAGCTGAGAGACAGAGGTCACCCTAACCGATGAAAATATTTCATTAACTAATCAGAGAATACCTGACACAAAAATAAACCTGTCTTTTCATCTTAGCTATCACATTTTTCTTCAATGAAATGAAAAGAAATCATGACCTATCATGTTCTTGAAAAATTATTGATCAATTTATGAGCCTAATGCTTTAATTGATTGCAATAATATTTTACTCACACTTCTAATCTGATCTGACCGCCATGCTGAGAAAAGCCATGGGGAATTCCATTGGGAGAATGACAGCACAGTTACAGGCAAAAGGGTTTACAGACACACATTAATACTGTCCTATTAAAACAATCTCATTGTAGAAAACGTTTCCCTTCCTAAATAACCATCTAATTTTGATATTAAAACATTTCATATTAAAACATTAATAGGAGGTAATGATATTTCTTTACACTGAAACATCCATTTATCTCATTTTCACCTAAGTCCTTCTCTTATTACATAGAAAGTAAGATGTTACATCTATTATTTTATTTCCATAATGAGATATCCTAGTAAGGGAATAGATACAATACAATACAATACAATAGATACTACTGCTTGGCTATTCTGTGAAAAGCATTGGAAAGAAATAGTATAGAAGTAAAAAAAAATCTGTTTTTAGAAATCAAGTTTTTATGCAAAAGATTCTAAGCTCCATGGAGTTTGAGATTATGTCTTATGGTTCTCTCAAATATGCCCAGTGTCTACTGATAATTGGGGCCACAGCAACAGACATTCAAAATATGTCTGGTTGGGCTATGGGGTTTTACTTATTTTACTGATTAACAAAAAGCTTATTTTACAAAAATTACATCTCGAAGCAAATTCCAAACAAAAGGCATTCTTTTGTGTTCATCAGGCTCTATAATTTATTAACAAATTTGATCTCTTGTAGAATTTATATTTATCCCCATTTGAAAGTGGCACATTTTGAACCTGTTCAAAGGCCAGAGAGGTTCTAGGAGTCCTTACGGCACATTATTGTGGCACATTCTGGCAGTGGGAATAATTTTATTTCATGGGCTATGAATCTGTGAGGGTGTGAGGGTAGTGGTCTCTGGCTTGCCTGTCAAGCTTTCGGACTTGTGCGCAGCTAAACCTGGCTTCCATCTGCCACACACTGAAGAAGTCACTCTAGAAAAATGGACTGTTTTCCCCACTGTATTGTCTTTCCTTTTTTAGAACTTTATCTCACTTATCATTTTTCCCTGCCCATGATCAACCGTGACAAAGTTAACAAAATGATCCTAAGACCACCAAATGTGGTAGGGCAGCCCCAAAACAGGCGTCAGGTCTGAAGCGTCCATTACAGCAATCATGGACCACATGTGACCTTTAAGTTTACTTTAATTAAAACGAACATGATTGAAAATTGAGCTCCTGAGTTGACCAGCCACACTTGTGGTTGGTGGCTTACTGTACCAGACACTGCAGATAGAGAACATTTCTAACACTGCAGAATCTTCCATTAGGCAACAGTGCTCTAATTTCTTTCACCTTCTCCTATATAACTTCTAGCTAATACAGAGTAAAAATGGCACACAAAACAAGCTTGAGTGCCAATTATCTAGAGCCTTTTTGACACTAGTGCCCTGGCCAGCAGGCTTCTGCACAGCTTTCCATTCACATTCCACCCGCACCCCCCTCTGCATTTCCAATCATAACCATCAAATACAGAGATGCAGAACTGATGTAAGTTTAAAAAGAAGAGAAAATTTGCATTAGTATCTTTTACCATTCAGTTCTCTCTTCGTTGGATTCAACTATTATTTCCCTCAGCCACAGGTCAGGCACTGAAGGCACAAAGGTTCCTAGCCTCAAGGAACACAATCTAGGAAGGACAGGAAAAGTAAAGCCACAATCGGAGAGTAATTTCCTAAAAGCCATAACAAAGGCACAAGCAGAGCTGTGGGGGCAGGGAGCTTGGCTTGGAAGGACCTCTCCCTAAGGGGCAGAAGCTAAGGCAGAGTTTCTCAAATGGGCACTAGTGACATTTTGGGCTGGATAACTCTTTGTTATCCCATGCATGGTAGGATGTTTAGCAGCATCCCTAGGTTTTACCCAGCAGAGGTGATAATCAAAAATGTCTCCAGACATTGCCAAATGTTCCCTGGGGGACAAAATCACCCCCATTTTTGAGAATCACTAACCTAAGGCCTTTAGGACACATTCATTATTTGCCCCAACAAAGTTCACTGAACAACTACTGAAAACTAACTGGTGAGGGTAATGGATGAGAGGACAAGGTCTTTATATTAAGCAACTTAAAGTCTAGTAGAAGTTGGAGTGAATAGGTAGGGTGTAGGTAGAGGGAATTTCAAGCGGGGAAAACTACATGCATGGAAGTACAGAAGGGTGACAAAACATGGGAACTTTACAGAATGGGAAAGGGTTGGTGCTTTGAGGAGAGAGGAGTGTGAATGACAGGAAGTAATGGGACCGGGGGAGGAAGCAGAGCCAGATTGTGAAGGTGCACCTGTATGTTGCATATTGCTGTGTCAAATTTAGAACTTATTGTAGGACACTTGAACAAGGGAATAACATGATCCAGATTATATTTTGAATGGTGATAAAAACTTTGTGCCATCAAAGTATGACATACAAACCACAAGTGCTATCAAATACCTAAACTGTAGACAGGTTAAAAACCTTTTTCTAAGTAAAGATATTGAAGTTCCAAATCATAGGTGACTCTAATAGGGATGATCCGGAGACAGGGATTTAACTGGTGTCTTTGTAAGTGGAACACCTAGCTCCTAGGCTCACTGTGGGGGGTGTGGCCAGGGAGGAGGAGGAGTGAGGATCTTTAGGATCACTTCCCACTTTGGGGTAAGGACAACTACACACATGGGGGTCACATGAACAAAGGCAGCAGATTCAAGAGGAGGAGCAGGGTGGCAGACGGGAGAAGTCTGTACCACTCGGGATAGATGTAAGGTCTCACTATACAGTGCTGGCTGAAGCATGGATTGGGCTTAGTACAAGGAGAGTAGACAGCACAGGAAGGCTGTGCAAATTTGCTAGGGTGGCCATAACAAAGTTCCACAGATGAAATGGCTTCAACAACAGACATTTATTTTTGTATAATTGTGGAAGCCAGAAGTCCAAGACTAAGGTGTCAACAGGGTTGATTTCTAGTTTCCTAGTTCCCAGGCCTCTCTCCTTGACTTTCAGATAGCCATCTTCTCGCTATGTCTTACGTGGCCTATAGCACTCTCCTCCTCATTTACTTTGTCCCAGAAACTATGGCTTGTTTCCTGTTCCTCAAATGAGTCAAACCTGTGCCTATTTTAGGGCTTTTGCACTTGCTGTTGCCTCTCTGCAGAGTGCCTGCCTGGCTCTCTGCTTTGCTGGCTCTGTCTCATCATCCAACTGTCAGCTTAAATAGCACCTCTTCAGAGAGGACTTCACCACTTTCACTGACTACCCTGTCCCAGCCACCCTGTCACAGCACCGTGCTGGACTTCCTCCAAAGTTGGGACAGTACTTCGTCTCTGAGTGAGAGTCTCCTCTCGTTAAATTGTAAACTCATGGAAAGCAGCAACCTTGGCAGTGTATTCAGTGTAGTGCCCCCAATGCTGGGAGCAAAGCTTACACATACTTGAGGTAGAAAAAAAAGAAGGGGAGTGAGAGAAGAAAGGAAAGATAAGAATGCATGAAGGGGAGGGTCAAATGCAAATAAATAAGGTCAGTCCTATAAAGTGTTCAAAGATGTGACACTGTGGACTCTACTGATGGCATTTAACAAGTTTTTTTAAATGTTTATTTATTTTTAGAGAGAGAGAGAGAGAGCACAGGAGCGAGCATGAGCGGGGGAGGGGTAGAAAGAGAGGGAGACAGAGAATCCCAAGCAGGCTCCACACTATCAGCGCAGAGCCTGAGGCAAGGCTTGATTCCATGAACTGCGAAACCATGACCTGAGCCGAAATCAAGAGTCAGCCACTTAACTGAATGAGCCACCCAGGCACCTCTCTACTGATAACATTAATCTGAGCTGTGGTCTGGAAGTACTGGATGCTCAGTAAAGGTGGGGGGGAGCTGGCAGCTGCTCTCAAAGCAACATGGTGGTAAAGAGAATGAATGACCCAGAATCAGGAGACAGAGGTTCAAAGAAACCTAATTTGAGAGAATAGCTTCCATAACACTGGGCTTTTATTTCATCCCCACTGAAAAGACCCATATATCATTGCCTCTTGCCTTCACGTGGGCTATCACCAACTTTTCAAGTGAATTGCAATGGGTTTCTTCTATCTCTTCAAATGAGCTAAACCCAGGCTTCAACCAGGTTTCAAAACACAAGGCTGTGCCTGAAAATGTCAACTTAGACACCCCTAGGGGGATCCAAAGGTTTGATGAGGCTGCCCAGGGACAAGCTGACCATCTCTTCAGGTATTTACCACACTTCACCACTATGTCTCTGATGTCTGACTGACAAACCTTTCCTCTGGAATGTGGCCTCACACCAAGAGGCCAGGCACCTTCTCTACTATGTCATCCACGCTATTGGCACAGTGCTCAGTACTGGGTGTGGTGTGACTTCTGCCATCTTAAGGACGTGCATCTTAAGGAAAAGTCATACATCAGAAGTCTATGACTAAATGGTGGGATGACAATTTTGGGAGAGCAGAATTAGCCCTAGTGCCCCTTTAGCCAGGGTCACAAGGTAGGAGTGCAAAATAAATGCAAGGCACCCTGTTAAATTTGAATTTCATGTAAACAATAATTTCTTACTATAAATATTTTCATGCAGTATTTAAGACATGTGTCTTAAACAAATATTATTTGCCATTTATCTGAAATTAAACTTAACTGGATTGTCTTTACTAAATCTGGCAACCATACTATGAAAGGGCTGCCTATTATTTCAAACACACTTCAGAGAAGTACTGATCAATTACATCAATATATAATTAAGGCTGGATGAGGACACATGCAGCCACTCATCAAGCTTTACTGAGAATCAACTGTGTACAAAACCCCGCTAGGCACTATTGAGGCATATGACTCTTCTTCTAGAACAAAGCCTACTAGGGGAGATAAAGCATGCAGGTAAAAATGACTACCACAATGTAAAAAGTGGTACTGGTAATTTGTCACACAAGCCTGGAAGAAGAAAATCACTTCTGTCCTCAGGGATCTGGATGTTCTCCTGGGCAAACCTAGCTGAGAACCTAAATGAAAAGGCTGGGAAGTGGAGTTAGGGCAGGCCATACAGAGCCAAGATGATCAGGCCAAGGAGTGTGGGTCTCATCTTACAGACCAGGAGTCAGTGCTCTGAGGAGGGCATCTGCCCCAAGCAGTTGCAGACCAACCACCAGGACTGCTGAAATCCTAATTTGACAAAGCTAGCCTGAGCCCACCTTCCCGGTCTGATACACCCCACAGGCCTGAGCTCGTAATTCCCCACTGAAAATCTTAAGATTATTTGGCCGCAAACCACATACGTGCCATGGATTCAAGGTCCATTTGAACGTGTGTCCCTTAAAAGTACATGGGCCTTCAAAATCTTAGAGCAAGAACTTCTTGGGTTCTGGAGGAGGCGGAAGGCACACCAGGACCTGCCACAGCAATATGATGAACCCATGCTTGGAGGCCTTTTTTGGTTTCTCAGAGAATTCATAAGACCTAAATATCTGAAGAGGGAGAAAAAACCCTCCTGAGGTGAGGCATCATGAAAGGGATGGGTTATGAGAGTTACTCCAGACCATATTTCTTCAATTAGCATTGACTAGGACTAGTACTGCAAACACCCAAAGGTGCACAGTTGTAATGCTTTTGCCTAACACTGTATCAAAGTCACTCAATAATTTTGTTCACAGGACAGGTGATAATATATATTGAGTAAAAAACTTAAGTTGACTTTAATTATCTCCTTTCAAATACTGTTGCACTTAAAATGCTCATGAAAGTAATCTGGCAGGAAATATCCAAGCATATTTTCTCTACTCCTCCTTTATTACCTTCCTACTAGTTAAACTCTTGAAATTTGAAAGCTTTCTCATATGAATTCAAGTACCAGAAGTAAAAAAGAAAGTAAGAAATTGTTTTCATAGTTTAATTTTTAACTTGAGCTTAGACATTTTCTTTGGCTCTAAAGAAAATATTTATGCCACGCTGGTTAGTATACATTAAAAAGGCATGATAAGGAATTAACATAAAATTGCAAAGAGTTGAAAGTAGTTAAATTAGTATAGAAGAAAGGTCATTTAGTGAAAAACATCTTACTCTTTGACTTGACTGTTTTAAATTTTCACAAGAGTGTATGCATTTCCTGTAACATATATGGTTTAAAAAATTTTGTGTGTGTGTTTATTTATTTTTGAGACAGAGAGGGACAGAGCATGAGTAGGGGAGGGGCAGAGAGAGGGAGACACAGAATCTGAAGCAGGCTCCAGGCTCTGAGCTGTCAGCACAGAGCCTGACATGGGGCTCAAACCCACGAATGGTGAGATCATAACCTGAGCCAAAGTCGGATGCTTAACCGACAGAGCCACCCCGGTGCCCTGATAACATACATGGTTTAAAATGGAATAATAATGTAATGTGCTTGACTTCAGACATGGTTATCCATATTAAATGTTTGACATTTTATAGGTATGATTAAAGTACCTAAAACACAGAATATATAGACTTAGAAGGTAATTATATTGTATCTAGAATACAATACAGAAAATGTGCTCCAGTTGTTATATATTTATATATATGTATAAAACCAAACACCAGCATTAAAAATGGAAATCTTAGATGGAGCACCTGAGTGGCTCAGTCAACTGTCTGACTTTTGATTTCGGCTCAGGTCCTGATCTCATGGGTTCGTGGGATCAAGTCCCATGTCGGGCTCCATGCTCAGAGCACAGAACGTGCTTGGAATTCTCTCTCTCTCCTTCTCTCTCTGCCCCTCCCTCTCCCTCTCAAAAATAAACAAACATTAAAAGTAACATGAAAAAAATGGAATTCTTAGCAAAAATTAACTTCCAAACTCTCAAACATGAATGGAAAGCTGTTTGAATTATGTACTGGCATATTTCAACTTATTGAACTTTGCAGATATTGCAGTATTGCAGTTTTTTACAAATTAAAAGTCCATGACAACCCTGGGTCTATCATTGCCATTTTTCCAATAGTATTTGCTCACTTCTTGACTCTGGGTCACATTTTGGTAATACCTGCAAAATTTCAAAATTTTCATTTTTTATTATATGTGTTACAATGATTCGTGATCAGTGATCTTTGATGTTACTCTTGTAATTGTTTGGGGGCCCCACTAACCACACCCAACTAAGACAGCAAACTTAACTGATTAATGTGTGTGTTGTGACTGTTCCACTGGCCAGGCAGTCTCTTTCTCTCCTTGGACCTCTGTAGTCACTGAGACACAATATTATTGAAATTAGGCCAGTTAATAATCCTACAATGGCCTGTAAGTGTTCAAGTGAAAGGAAGAATTACACATCTCTTACTTTAAATCAAAAGCTAGAAATGATTACGCTTAGTGAGGAAGGCATGTTGAAAGCCAAGACAGGCCAAAAGCTAGGCCACTTGTACCAAACAATTAGCCAAGTTGTCAATGCAAAGGAAAAATCTTGAAGGAAATTAAAAGTGTTACTCCAGTGAATACATGAATGATAAGAAAGCCAAATAGCTTGATTGCTGATATGAAGAAAGTTTCAGTGGTCTGGATAGAAGATGAAACCATCCACAACATTCCCTCAGGCCAAAGGCAAATCCAGAACAAGGCCCTAACTCTCTTCCATTCTATGAAGGCTGAGAAAGGTGAGGAAGCTGCAGAGGAAATTCTAAAGCTAGAAGGGGCTGGTTCATGAGGCTTAAGGAAAGAAGTGATTTTTATAACACAAAAGAGCAAGGTGAAGCAGCAAGTGCTGATGTAGAAGCTTCAGCAAACTATCCAGAAGATCTAGTTACAGTCATTGATGAAGGTGGCTACATTAAAGAACACATTTTCAATGTAGGAGAAACAGCCTTCAACTGGAAGAAGATGCCATCTAGGACACATAGCTAGTGAGGAGAAGTCAATGCCTGACCTCAAAGCTTCAAAGCAGAGGCTGACTCTCTTGTTAGGGGTTAATTCAGCTAGTGACTTGAAGTTGAAGCCAATGCCTTTTTTCCACTCTGAAAATCCTAGGGCCCTTAAAAACTATGCTGAATCTAATCTGTCCGTGCTCTAAAAATGGAACAACAAAGCCTGGGTGGCTGCATATCTGTTGACAACACTGTTTACTGAATATTTGAAGCCCACTGTTGAGACCTACTGTTCAGAAAAAAAAGAATCCTTTCAAAATATTCCTGCTTGTTGACAATATACCTGGCCACTCGAGACCTCTGATGGAGATGAAAACGAGATGAATGTTGTCTTCATGCCTGCTAACACAATATCCATTCTGCAGTCCATGGATCAAAGAGTCATTTTGACTTTCAAGTCTTATTATTTAAGAAATACACTTTGTGGGGCGCCTGGGTGGCGCAGTCGGTTAAGCGTCCGACTTCAGCCAGGTCACGATCTCGCGGTCCGTGAGTTCGAGCCCCGCGTCAGGCTCTGGGCTGATGGCTCAGAGCCTGGAGCCTGTTTCCGATTCTGTGTCTCCCTCTCTCTCTGCCCCTCCCCCGTTCATGCTCTGTCTCTCTCTGTCCCAAAAAAAATAAATAAAATGTTGGAAAAAAAAAATTAAAAAAAAAAAAAAGAAATACACTTTGTAAGGCTATAGCTGCCATAGATACGGATTTCTCTGATGGATCAGGCAGAGTCAATTGAAAACTTTCTGGAAAGGATTCACCGTTCTAGATGCCATTAAGAACATTCATGATTCATGGTAAGAGATCAAAATATCAACGTGAACAAGACACTGGGAGAAGTTGATTCCAACCCTCATAGATGACTTTGAGGGGTCAGCACTTCAGTGGAGGAAATAACTGCCTGGGGTGCAAACAGCCAGAACTAGGATTAGAAGTAAAGCCTAAAAATGTTACTGAACTGCCATAATCTCATGATAAAACATGAATGGATAAGAAGTTGCTTGTTATGGATGAACAAAGAAAGTGGTTTCTTGAGTTAGAATCTACTCCTGGTGAAGATGCTTTGAAGATTGTTGAAATGACAACAAAGGATTTAGAATATCACATAAACTTAGTTGATAAAGCAGCAGAAGATTGACTTCCAATTTTGAAAGAAGTTCCACGGCAGGTAAAATGCTATCAAAGAGCATCACATGCTACTAGAGAATTTGTTCCTGAAAGGAAAAGTTAAATCAATGCAACAAACTTCATTATTGTCTTCAGCAATGTCTTCATTGGTCTTTAGCAACGACCAACCCTGATCAGTCTGCAGCCAACAACATTGAGCTAAAACCCTCCACCAGCAAAGATTATGACTTGCTGAAACCTCAGATGATGATTAGCATTTCTTAGCAATAAAGTATTTTTTAATTAAGGTGTATATATTGTTTTTTTAAAGACATAATGCTATTTATTGCACACTTAATAGACTTCAGTGTAGTGTAAGCATTACTTTTATATTCCCTGGGAAACCAAAAAATTCATTTAACTTGCTTTATTGCGATATTTGCTTTATTGTGGTGGTCTGGAACTGAACCTGTAATATTTCAGACATAATGCCGGTACAAAGTACCTATGCTACTGACTACATTACTTTTAATGAAGGGCATGATTGTATATGTGTGAATTTCTTTTTTTAACTATTGTGATTTATCAAATTCACTCATCTAAAAAAACTGTACATAGCCAAACCTAGACTCATTACTGTATAATCTGTGCATGTAAGCACAAAATAAAATTTACCATAAATACCAGTGAAACCTCCTTTATGGTCCCAATTGTGCATGTTTAATTCTTATTTTCTGACGAGTATTAAAGGAATATATACATTTTCAGAAATTTGCTGGGAGGTGTCTTCAGGTTGCTAGGAGGCTGCCTTCCCAGCCATATTAATATTTTTAGAGTAAGAATTTAGCTGAACTTTTGCTGCAGGACAAAAATGGCAACTGCTACAAAAGAACTAAAAAAGTGGTTGCTAGTAGGTGGCATGACTTTGGGGGACAGAAGTGCAGGAAGGCAGTTCACTTTAGCTGCAGCTGTAGACCACAGGCAAAGAAGAGACGAGCATGTGCATTGCTCCAGAGGCGGAGCCCACAACCATGCGCTACAGTGCTGGAGTGAAGAAGAGCACAGGTGAGGTACAGGTTCACAGAAGGCTTCGTCAGTCTTTTCAGGGCAATAAGCCCCGAGTTACGGATGTGGGATGTGTTCTGCCAACCACTGTATTGTAAGACATGTTTGGCGAGCAATTCCTCTGGCCTGATGCTTTCTTTTTTTAGGCAACTAGATGTTTTTACATCAGAATGGGGCACTTCACATTTCAAAAAGTCTGGCACATCATATGAGGCAAAGGATGCATGCTTTCAAAATGTGTATGAATGAAACGGGTAATGCTTTCTATTTTTACTGTACTAGGAGATCTAGTAATTTCAAAGCACCCTGTAGGGAATCCTTTTGTAAAATGAATTTTTTTCGTACTTCAGAAGTAGTCATTTTTTTATTTGTTTTTTTTTTAAGTTTATTTATTTACTTTGAGAGAGGGAGAGAAAGAGAGAGCATGGGGCAGAGTGAGAGGGAGAGAGAGAATCCCAAGCAGGCTGTGTGTTGTCAGCATAGAGCCTGATGCGGGGCTTGAACTCAGGAACCACAAGATCATGACCTGAGCCGAAATCAAGAGTCGGACACTCAACTAACTGAGCCACCCAGTGTCCCAGAAGTACTCCTTTTTATAAATCAACTTGTTGCAATCCATCTCCTGCCCTGTTCAGCTAGGACGCAGTTCTAAGTCTAGACAAATAATTCACATATCCTACAAAGAAAGATATTTTTCCTCATGTAACTAGATAGCGCTTTCACATGGCAATCTCAAGCTTCTTTATGGAAAAACACCAATGAACTAGTGAACCAAAAGTGTAAAACTATCAGAGCTAGATAGAGACCCTGGCATTGATACCCTGTTCTCAGGATCAGTGTTCTCCATCTATCTAACACTGAACGATTCCCAGACAGCTTTTCACCAAAAAGAAGCTCCTTAAAACCTGAGAGTATCTGATCCCTTGTGAAGGCTGGATTCATGCCAAAGCCACCCCCTGCCCATCCAGGACACAGCACACCCTGATGCTTCCTTTTCTGTCAGGGCTCAGACTGGACAGCAGACCCCGCCTCACAAGGAGATCCTCAAGGACTCTCCCATTGCTTCTGTCCACAATAAAACTTACTA
The DNA here is from genome assembly GCF_018350155.1 of Leopardus geoffroyi. Classification (NCBI taxonomy): domain Eukaryota; kingdom Metazoa; phylum Chordata; class Mammalia; order Carnivora; family Felidae; genus Leopardus; species Leopardus geoffroyi. Next base: position 26,731,078 of record NC_059332.1, on the reverse strand, counting down.
AAGAGAATAAAACATTCTGAATTAAATTATTTGAGTTAAAAAAATTAGAATTGCAAGATACTTTAGAAATTCCGTAGTTCAGTCTCTGTACTGACGCCATCAACTTCTATTCTCCTGGATGCTAAGCTATTGAAGGTGGGAATTATTTTTTACAGAGTGGATCACCTATGAGTGTTTGGTGACTAAATGAAGGAATGGGTAACTCTTGCTTGAAGGTTCCAGCTGCAGATGTAGTATGAGTAAACACAGCATATTAATAAAAGTCTCTCTTTTTTTTTTTTCCAAGGAAGAATCACTTGACCTTGTAACTATTTTCAGCAGGTGGTATTTATTGATCATGAGAGATTTTTACAGCCAGGAAGCGCAATCTCTCCAGGAACTCTGAAAAAGAAATCTTTTTTGGGGGATGGATAGATTTTGGGGTGTGGGTACATATGCCTAAATATTATGTCTATGCACAACAACTTCACCTTAGGGAGAAAAGAAGAGACTGCCTTAGATTTCCTCAAGGAGTGCTTCATTACAGAATTCCTGAAAGGGAACCTGAGCCACCCTGGAAGTTCTAAGGGGAGGGGTACCTGAGTCTTGCTGCAGACAATTGGGAGGAGCATGTCAGGCTGATTAGGCAAACTCACACTTGTCAGTCCCTGAAGGAGATGTGGAAGGCATCAGCCATTACTGCTAGACTTCATTTTCAGATCCCCTTCCTCAAGGCTGCAGCTGTGTCCCTCAGGACCTGGAAACTGTCTTCTTCAGATAGCATCACGAGGTGGATTTCACACAAATGAGTCAGTGTGGTACAGTGGAAAAACACAAGACATAAAGCCAAGAGACCAGCAAATAACAGTTCCACCATATACCATTTGACCCAAGTCAAACTGTTCACTCTCTCAGGCCCAACTCCCTTTTCTATAAAGCCCTAAAACAACAGTGTCCACCCTCCTTATCTGGGGTTTGCTTCTTGTTTGCTCATTCAACAAACGGCATCAACATGCACTCAGCATGGTGCTAGGCCCTAGGGACTCGGCAATGAAGAATCACACACGGGCCAAGTCTTCCTGAGCCTGACAGTCTAGCATGGAAGAAGGTCTCTGAACAATGAAGTACATGTGTTCTGTGAGTTTCAAAACAAAGAACAAGATGCAACAGGAGCTTGTGAACAGATTCTTAGACTGGGGATCAAAATAATCTCCTAGGAGAGTCACACTTAAGGTGAGGGAGGGTGCTCTAAGAACTCAGCCATTTAATCAATACTTCCAGCTAGCCTATCACAGGCCAGGAGGTGGGCATGTGGCTGGGGCTCTAGTTGTGAACAGGACAGACAGGGCCATGCCCTAATGGAGCTTACAATACAGTGGAGGAGGAAGAGCACCACAGATCACACAAATAATGAGTTAATTACTTTTGTAATAAACACCATGAAAGAAAAGAGCTCAGATAAAGTATTTAAAGTGCTTCCTGAACTATCACTTCCTTTATAAATGCTCCTCTAGAAGTGGCAATAGAATAAAATTAGAAGGAAATCTTCCTCCCTCCCTCCTTTCCTCTCTCCTTATTCCTTCTTTCTCCATCCATCCTGCATGTCTATGGAGCTTGTAAGACATCTGGTGTGAATAATACTTAAAGTGTTAGATTTAAATGTTACTAGTGTTGTTGTTATAGTCGTTGTTGTTGTTTTCTGAATGCTTTGATCTAATACTGAAGAACTGGAATAATTAAAACATCTAACTTTAGTACTAAGAAGAAATTTAAAAGCACTGTTTTCATGCATCACACTATGTGAAGAAGGGGTAAAGTGAAGAGTGGTAACTATTCTCCATGGGGTAAAGTCGGATAAAGATGATTTAACAGACTTTTAAAGAGGAGCCTCCATTAAAGAGAGAAGACCTTCACTAAGAAAACCCAGAGCTAAGGCTGCACAGAATCAAGAGAGAGAAAACCCTCAGGCCATTCCAGGAAATGATGGAAAAAAGCTGAACTTTTAATAAGTTTACTATAAAAAATATTAAATTTCAAAGCCAAAAAACAATCTCCTAAGGCTTCAGGAAAACCTTAGCTCAGACTATTTTGTAAACATGACCTAATCTTTATTGAAGACAGCATCAGTTGGGATCTGGACGCAAAGAAGTTGGGCAAAAAGAACACAGTCACCTGTGGCTGGACACCCTGTCGTTAGTTCCTGGAGAAAGTCCACATAGCCATCCAGATGTTTCTAGCCAACATTTAAGGCTCAAGTCTGTTTTCTACACGAACTGTCCCTTCCCTAGGAAGGAGAGCTTCTTAAAGAAGCAGGAAGACTATTTGTGCCAAATGAGTGGCTTGGAAGTCTTCCTCAGCATTCAGGGCCTCCCACCGGGCAAAGTAGGAGAGAGAGTACAATTGTGGGGGTGACCTCCTTGGGGTCTAACATGTGGTGGATGGCCACCCAAGTGGAGGCGGTTCCTGAGCAGATATAGATAACTGCTAAAATGTAACAATCTAATACTTTTATCATATGGAGTCTACAGCAAATACTGCCAACAAGGCATGAAGGAAAAAACTGTCTGATACTTTAGCAGGTAGCACAGAGCTGCAATTGAATCCATCTCTGTGGTCATCCCCTTAACTTTAAGAGGTAAGCATATATTACCACCAAAAATATGTTCATAAAGGCCTTATGCTGGTAAGTATGTCAGATTTCATAAATGATGGCATTTTTTTTTTTTTTCAACGTTTATTTATTTTTGGGACAGAGAGAGACAGAGCATGAACGGGGGAGGGGCAGAGAGAGAGGGAGACACAGAATCGGAAACAGGCTCCAGGCTCTGAGCCATCAGCCCAGAGCCCGACGCGGGGCTCGAACTCACGGACCGCGAGATCGTGACCTGGCTGAAGTCGGACGCTTAACCGACTGCGCCACCCAGGCGCCCCAATGATGGCATTTTTAAGATACCTTATATTTAAGTATAATATAAAATACAAAAACACATGTATGATGAGCATATGGCTGGATGTATTTTCAGAAACTAATCATGAAGCTTTATGGTCAACTTTCACCAATGTTTAAAATAATATGATAATATGAGACAACAATGGAAAGAAAAAACAGTAGCCAAAAAGGCTGGCAGGTGTTTGGTTTGTCTGTTTAAGTTTTGGCTGTACAACACTGAATAAGTCACTGACTTCTTTTGGTCTTCATTTCCACATCTGATCAGAGTAAAAACAATGTCTAAGTATACTCTCTAGTCTAAATTTTTTCATGTTTATTTATTTTTGACAGAGAGAGACAGAGAGACAGAGCATGAATGGGGGAGGGGCAGAGAGAGGGGGAGACACAGAATCTGAAGCAGGCTCCAGGCTCCAAGCTGTCAGTACAGAGCCCAACGCAGGGCTCGAACCCATAGACCATGAGATCATGACCTGAGCCGAAGTCGGACGCTCAACAGACTGAGCCAACCAGGCACCCCTACGTGTACTCTCTCGTCTAAAATGTAATACATTGTGAATGCAGCCTACCCGAAATTCAAAAAAGTGCTTCTGGATGATTTCACTTCAAGAGTGTTTCAGGCAATTCATTTATGTCAATATGCTATTCTGACATTATTGTACTAGGGAACAGGCTTTGCTGTAACCTTTTTTTTTTTTTCCTCCCTAGGCCAATTCCTCATACATCTAACTAGCAAGAAACATGTGTCTTCAACAACAATCAAAATTAGTGAGAGGCAGGGTGCTGGCAGCAGATCCCAAGCAGGCCCTCACAGCCGACCTTACTTTATGGTGGAGCTAAAGTATCAGAGCTGCAGGCTCCTCGATGCCTGAGCTCCAAGTCTCAGCTCCAGAGGGCAGGCAGGCCTGAGTCACCACCCAGGCCCAGTACTCTGCGGCTATGGATGGTCTGTGTTAATTAAGGTGCATTTCTCATCTCAACTGCGTAACATAATTCTGATTTTTGACTACAGCAAGCTCTTAACTTAAAGTCAATCTTTTCTGAATAGTGTGTTAATCTTTGGGTTTGGTAATAATATGTTCTTACTGGCACAAATATTATTACTGTAACAGTGCACATGCTCACACTTATCTAAAGTATATTAGGCCTATTAAGTTAGCTTTTCACCTCAATGTGATTAAAAGCACATAAGAAAAAATATATAGTGAAAAAGATTATTCTGGGAGCCAGACCACCTATTTTAGGGAACTGTAGTAACTCATATCTGTTGAGGACCACATATTACTGTTTCTAGAAACTAAATGTCATCCAAGTAGAAAAGTTAATGAATCTTCCCCAAATACTTTATTTACTAGAAGATTTCTGTTGCTCTTCCTCTCTGCACTGGAGCATTTTTAGGTAGTAGTTTTGAAGGGCTGTCAGAGAAATCTGCTGTGTCCTCTGCAATGCCATGGCAATGATGTATCAAAGTGCCCCTCACTAGTCTGAAAAGACACACGCCAAATCTCTTGTCTCTTCAGTCATCAGCATATATTGAGCTGATCCTATGTGCTTGTTACTTATTTAGACACTAAAGAAACCACATGAAAAATAGCATTGCTGCCCTTGAGCGACTCATAATGTCTGGATAGACCAGCACATAAAAAACTAAATAATAAATCACTACTATGGATGCTGCATGAACTAAAAGGCCAGACAGGTGAAAAGGCCTATTTTGGGTGCTGAAAAGATTGCAGTCCCAAGATACAAGGGTACCATACATATATATATACATACAAATATATATATATATATATATATATATATATATTTCTTCAATTCTTCAAATTGAAATATAAAAGAAAAGCCTAATGGATTAGAAAATCTGTTCCTTTACGGTATCACAGGCTATGTTATATACCGATTGTCAATTGGCTCAAAGTTCTAGAAGTGCATAAATTAAAGTTTGTGTACTGAGAGTTGAGTATGCAAGAGTATTTAAAGTGGGCCCTAAGAAAGGTCTGTTTCTCTAAATTTCCTGACTCTTACAACCCAATCTTCACTCTAGATACACACTGACCTGGGCTCTTCAACCTTCAACCTCACACAGTATTAGTAAAATTTAAACGTAGAAATGGTAAAAAAACATACAATGGTAACTATAACTATAAAATTTACTTATGGACTAAGCAATAAAGCATGATATGGCAAAACTATTGAAAATGTCAGTTGTCTGTACTAATGGAAATGTAAGTTTGCAGTAATTAATTTTTTCCTAGATAACTCACTCCAGTAAGAGGGTGTCCTTGAGGAAGCCCTTAGAAAGCCAAATATGCTCCTAGATCCTTAACAACCCCAAATGATCTACCAATCTTCAGTAATCTCAATAGAAAGACATAGCTTGATCATCTGGAAAAGAGCTGAAATTGTTATTTCTAACAAATTGTGAAAATATGCTAAACCCTAATTGCTACCTCAGCCACAAGATATTCAGATTATAGGATAAAAAATACTAAGAAATTATATATAATCACTTATAATGTGGCTATTAAAAGTTCTGTAGTTTAAAAAAAACCTTACAACTAGATATGATTGTATATTTAAATACCTGGGTCAAATAATAAGTATAAAAACATTCAGATCACTTCAGCTGAAACCACAATGTCTTTCTGAAGTCTGTTGAATTTATATGCCATCTAGTTATTGAAGTTCGTAAGAAACAAAAGTTTCATATCCAGAATGTGAACATCAATATTAACATTGTGAGGAAATCTATCACTCTGTGAAAAGCTGAACTTTCTATTGATAAAAGCTTAATGTTCATGTAAACATAAAACATACAAAATAGCAAGCTCTACTAGTCACAAAGAGCCTTATTTTTCCCTATGAAAGTATTCCAGTTATTAGCACCAATTATCCACTATACACTGTATAGCAATCAGGAGATTCACTCTTTTGTTTATGAAGTTTCTAAACAGCTGATTTTCAGACATTCAGTATATGTATTACCACAGGAAAAGACTGTTGATGTATTATCAAACTTTTAATACAAAAATTTTTTTTTTGGTTTATTTATTTTGAGAGAGAGAGAGAGAGAGAGAGAGAGAGAGAGAGAGACAGCCGGGGAGGGGCAGAGAGAGAGAGAAAATCCCAAGCAGGCTCCATGCTGTCAGCACTGAGCTCAACATGAGGCTCGATCCCACGACCCTGGGATCATGACCTGAGCTGAAATCAAGACTCAGATGCTTAACTGAGCCATCCAGGGGCTCAGATGGTGTCCCTCTTTTTATCCAGTTTCAGAATCGAATTTCTACAGTGGTAAATATTAAAGTCATACAAAAACATGGCTACTGTGTAAGGTTTTAAATTATGTTATATCTTGTTTTCTATTTCAAACGCAATATTTTGTTGGTAAATATGGAGAATTAGTCCATCTTACATAATCACTTTCATATAGACATGTTCTGTGGGAATTTAATCAACTGTCCTTTTTTGGATGGATATGTGGAAGCATGCAAAACTAAAGAAAAAACTGGGAGTGAACGCTAATCCAAAGCTATCCTTGTCTAACTCAGCTTTCTGTGAATAAAAGCACCTCAAAAGTGTTTTATCTGCACAGCTTTTTTGTAAAAAAAATTACAAAGGAGGCATTAATTTTATTATATATATTTTTTATAACAAAAGCTCCTTTACTTGGTTCATTTTGTCTTTCAATTAAAATACAATTTCTGAGCTATTATATTTTCCTTCCATTTAAATACTGTATACACATAGCCTGACATTGATACAATTTTCCCTTGTTGGACAGCTTGTTCTATTTCCTCCAAATTAGATAAAGTCCACTCAGATGGGTTCATGGGAGCTTCCCTCCCCCTTTGTGCCCTCCCAACCTTGGATGCCTTTCCCGTCCTCCTCCAGCATATTCTTGGGTGGGCAGAAACCTGGGGAGACACAGCCACCAGGCAGCTTGCTACTCTCCTAAAGCACATCTGGGCTTTATATCAGGCCTTTAATTAATCCTCAGTGAAAGCCAAGCTATGACATTTTGACTGGGCAGGCTCCAGTTCTGGACAGGTCTTGATTTATTGCGACTGAGTCTCAACCAACTTTGATTTATTTCAGCTTTGGGGAGGAGGGCAAGCTCAGAACAGAAAAGTGCTGTTGAATGTAGAACACGTGATGTCAGCACAGGCCCTCCAGACTTCCGAGGGCTGCAGGACAAACGGTTCAGAAGAGAATGGCCTCTGAGAAAGCCATTAAAAAAATGATTTAAATAACTTAAAATTGTACATAACAAAATAAATGCAATCATGGATGAGAGAAAATGGTCCTGAAATAGTGGGCTGATTGCAGCAGGATAGGAAGCCTTGGCCTTATCTCTGGGATAAGGACAATTCCCAGTGGGGCATCAGTGTTAATCAAGGCTCTCATTTGCATGTAGGGAGCAGTGGCCCAGCCAAGCCTCTCCTTCCTAGCTGGGGGAACATTCTCCAGAATGTACCTCCTACTTAGCAACACCAAAGATCTTTTGGCTGATTAAGTAATGTCAGATTTCCTATGCTTTTTTTTTTTTTTGACAGACAAAATAAGCCAAAAGAAGTTACAGTTATTTGATTAAACAAAGTTAGAAGAGTTAGTAAACTTAACTAATGAATTTGTTTCTGTCACGGGAAGGCTATCCGTAATGCCCTTTCCTGGCTGAAGCCTTGACAATGTGCTGAGCTCACTGCTATCTGCTTGAGCACAGTTGTATCTGCACGGTGACCCCCAAGTGCGACACGAGCATGCGCAGATGAAAGTCCAGCTAATGCTTCTCTACAGCTTTGTTTGGCCTAGCATAATGCCTAGCACACAGTAGGGGCTTCTACCACAGGATCTTTGAATACTGACAAGCCCTCCCTGCTCCTGGAAGGAGAAAGTCTGTGCGCGTGGTCCTGGCCTGGTGTCACCAGGAATATACGGGTGACACAAGAGAAGTGTCAAAAATCATTATAGGCAAAGTTAAGTTCTCTAAAGGGATATAATGGTAGGAAAAGTGGGTTACAAAAAAAGAAGAAGGGGAGTGGCATGGCCTACAAAAGTAGAAAAAGTATATTCAAACTCCATCACAGCTGCTATCCACATATGCTCTGGGTATAACCAAGCTGAGCCTCCTTTTATCCACTGGCAAAATGGGGAGAAAAACACTTATTCTGCACGGCTGCTGTGAGGAGCAGAGGACATGTTGGTAAAGCTCTTAACACATTAGACATGGGCATTCCTGGTGCTGAAGACACGGGGAGAGTGCTACGAGAGGGACAGGAACAAAGTTATCAGTGTTCACCTGTGTACCTGTCCCTAGCACTGATAATGCATCCATGGGCGCTGGTGGGTGAGCATGACCCTAAAGGGTGTCTGTGAACATGTGTACAGAAACAGAAGTCTCTGAGAAGGAATGCCCAGGTGGCTGCAAATGTGAGCCACCCACCATACCATAGTATTGACTCTTTCTTCACAGAGCCACATATAAAGGCTGTTTCTAAACATACAATAATCTTTACTTAAAACTACTGAATGAGTGATGCTTGTGACAAGGATTAATATAACTGTTGCTTTGTGATTAGACTTGAGGTTTAAGCCGCTAAACACAATTGTTAGGTCACCAGCACATTAGAGACCTTACAAAGTGCTATCATGTTTCAGAGCTGGCTTTTCATAACAATGCGCATATGTAGAGGAACCATCTTGTGGGTGGTCAGTCTGCCATTCCTGCAAGTGTCAGTCACCTACTTTGAGGTGTGGTGTGCCAGCAGACAAGTTCCGAGCATGGAGAGAGACACCACATTTGGAAATCCACAGCATCCCTGAACCAAAACATTAATTGCTGCAAATTCAATAACCAGGGTTGACGTGAATAAACGCACAATGAAATGCAGCTGTTGTGTCACTGAAGCCATCATACTCTAATTTTTATAGACTTTCCTTTTTTTAACCTTAAGTGAAAGTTATCTGAATACATCTATTCACTGGTTTTGGAAATTAAACTCTCTTTACATCTCTATTATACTCTAGTTTCTCAAAGAGATTTCGAGGTTGAGAGGTTAGAGAGTCCTGGCTGAGAAATGCTGTACATTCACAAAACCTATTTAATGTAGGGGACCCGGGTCTGCACACCAGCGCAGGGCAGGGTGGGCTCCTGCAGATCTCAAAGCATTCTGTGCTGGAGAGGAGGTGGGCAGGGCTCTGTCCCTCGGGAGCTGCCTCCTAATCACAAGGAACCGGTGGGGCAAAAGGGCTCTTTGAAGAGTACTCCCTGTTCTCCGCAGGGCCAAGGTGACCTACACCACAGCTTGCAAGGTCCTTCTCACCAGCCATCATATGCTCAGTGACACTGAGACAGCAGGAAGGGTCAGAGGACCTGCTGCAGGGGCTGCCCAAGCATGGCAGCTCCAGATGCTGCAAGGGGGCAGGAATGGAATGGCACTTGCCCCTCTGCCTGGCGACAGAGGGTGAGCGTTCAGGCACACAGAAGAGCTATTAGTCAAGTGCTGCCAGGATCCATCATTTTCTTTGTCAATTTATGAACAGGAAGATGAAGGTGAGGGTAATATGTTCATATGTTTGTACCTGCAATCTCACCCCTAATATCATTTCCTGTTTTCACATATGTAGTTTCTCCCCCATTTGATTCTTGGCTTCTAGGAGGAGATGGACATACATGCATGGGTGTGAGTGTGCATTTCTGTGTCTGTGTGTGCATCTGCATTAACTTTAACTCCTCCCACCCCCTCAGATATTTTAAAGCTCCATACGATGCAGAGGGAGAAGATGATAAACCAGTGGGTGAATTCTTACAAATCAAAGGCCACACAGGACCAATTTCAGAGAAGAATTTTAGTGGAATTTAAACAAACCTGGTATAAAGCAGTAATTGTGACCTATGAGTAGAGATAACTCTCTAAAAATATTTATAAAGAAGTTTTGTGTAAGAAATCAAAGACCAGGGTGCCTGGGTGGCTCAGCTGGTTGCCCATCTGACTTTGGCTCAGGTCATGATCTCGAGCCCCACTTCAGGCAAAAACACGAGCCCCACTTCAGATGAGTCCCGCTTCTCTCTCTCTCTCTCTGCCTCCCTGTCTCTCTGTACCTCACTCACTTGCACCCTCTCTCTCAAAAAAAAAAAAAAAAAAAAAAAAAAAAAAAAAGAACGAAAAAAAAAGAAAAAAGAAAAAAAAGAAAAAGAAAAAAGAAATCAAAGACCAGATACCTAATTTGGGCCAGTTCAGTGATGAAATAAGGGAAGTAATATGAACACACCTAGGAATGTTCTATCTTCAAGGGGGTCTTTTAACTGAAATAGGTGCACCCTTTTCTATATAAGACATAGTGTGTTTATTTTCTCAGATGAATAGGCCAATAATTTCATAAAGAAAATATAAGTGATTTGTTCACTGTAACAAAGCAAAGTTATGCAAGAACTAACACAGAAACGTTTTTCCCTGCGAGCCAGTTTGGTCTCCATGGGAAAATACATTTTACAAAAACACACACACAAAAAGTTTACATTAATATGGGGTTACAAATAACATGCTGCATGCTTATTAGAGATATTAGAGATTAAAAAAATTTTTTTAACGTTTATTTATTATTCAGAGTCAGAGAGAAACAGAGCATGAGCATGAGATAGGCAGAGAGAGGAGGAGACACAGAATCTGAAGCAGGTTCCAGGCTCTGAGCTGTCAGCACAGAGCCCAATGTGGGGCTTGAACTGACAAACCACAAGATCATGACCTGAGCCGAAGTCAGATGCTTAACTGACTGAGCCACCCAGGAGCCCCGAGATATTAGAGATTATTAGAGATAATACCTGATCATAAGTGAGCTATACCATTTTTTGTTCATTCCTTTCTTACAGCTTTCACTTAAAGGCTTTACCTAAGATTTCTCTTTGACAAGCAGTTTTTGAGTATTGGCCAATTTTGTTCTGAATTTTTTTTGATAAAAAATATTAACTAGAATCAAAAATTTTCTTTGAGATACATGTAATTTGGTTTGTGACGTAAACTCAATGAAGATTGTATCATTTTAATGTCATCCAGCTAACAGAACTATCCAGAAAAGAACAAAGGGGTCATGGTAAGTAAATCCCTTTGTTCAGCCACAGTTCTTTTCTCTTCTTGATTTACTTCTTCTGATCTTCACTCAGACCTTCAAACAGAGTCTTGGCAATCTAAAGCATGAATTGTTTACTTCTTAGCTCAAAGACTAAAATGAGAGATGTAAAATTGGACTTTGCTGTGGCTATTTGCTCATACACAGTTGGACAAATATTGGAATGGTCTCTATTACCCTTTCTCTCCATACTTTTTCATAACTAAACATGAGAGCAGAAATCTAAGAATCAGGAGACTTGGGCTAAATATCACAGTTTTGCCCCAGACTCAGGGCTGACTCTAGAGGCAGCTATTCTAGCCCCCAGGGGTGTTAAAGCATCCACATGTTTGTAATTAGGAAACCTATACCAACTTGTTCAGAAAGGTAGTTTGAGATCCTTGGAAAAGAAGATGCTATATAAACAGAAAGATTGGAGGATTCGCCTGAAACCTTAGGCTATCAGTCATACCGGTAAAGTTATAAATGTTTAATTTATTTGTATTGCTGTCCCTAAGAATAAAAAGCACACACCATGAGACTTGATGAAGTTCCTTTTAAACAAAGACTTTTGGGTTTTTGTAATTAGTGAAGTTTGGCAGTCTTTAAATGGAACAAATCATAGAGAAAGGTACAGCTAAACTGTTCTCCAAAATTAAATTGATTCTTAGTATGAAGTTAAAGCACTTAATTAAGTTAGTCCAGAATTTCATTTGACAACTGAGATTCTGCCTACCTCTGAATCATCTGTCTAAAAGAACAGTTACAATGACTCTATCTAGTCTAAATCAAACATCCAAAGATAAATACTTACTCTGTTCCTATGGTTAATCCTATGTCAACAACTACAGGCTTTCTAAGGTCCTTTACTTTAAAAATTGTAGAATTCTCTGGATTGCAAAGTCTAAGGCTTGACTAAGCTGCTTTCCTTTTAACTGGTATCCCCAGTCTCACAGTGATTCTTGTGTGGCTGTTTTTCCCAAGGGTAATCTGCATTTCAGATGATTGAAGATGTTCATTTGTGAATGGCGCTAGCTACAGCCCTTCAAAATCTACATAAAATCTCACTCTGGGAAAAAAAAAAAACTGTGAAGAAAGTCTTCTGCCTGCCCCCTTGAGCGTGCAGAGACTACCAGGCTGTGGTCCCCAACAATTACTAGTGGGACAGAGGGAGGGCCACTGATGTCAAATCACGTATCACTACACAGAAAAATGACAAATTGCTTATCTAAAAAATGGCATCATACAAGCATCTACAGTTTCTTTTCTCATAGATGCCCTTCTCTAGGATTCCACAACTACATGTATGAATGCTGGTTTTAAAGTATACAACTCTGTAGGGGCGCCTGGGTGGTTCAGTCGGTTAAGCAAGCATCTGGCTCTGGTTATAATGTCATAGCTTGTGAGTTGGGAGTCTCATGTTGGGCTCTGTGCTGATGGTGTGGAGCCTGCTTACAATTCTGGTTTTCTCTCTCTCTCTCTCTCTCTCTCTCTCTCTCTCTGCCTCTCCCCTGCCTATACTCTGCCTCTCCCTCTCTCTCCCTCTCTCTGCCCCTCCCCTGCTCATACTCTCTCTCTCTCTCTCTCTCAAAATAAACTTAAAAAACTAGTTTTAAAGTATGCAACTCTGTGTATAAATGAAGCAAATTCTAAATCTACAAATATAGAGAATTTCATTAAAGTGTTCACTACAGTAGGAGCTAGTTTGAAATATGACTTGGAATGTGGCTAATTTAAGTTGAGATTTGCTGTAAAGTATAAAACACATTGTTGCATAGATTGTAAAAACTTAGTAACACAAAAAGGAATAGTTTGGATACATTGGGTTAAATATTAAAATTAAGTTCACCTGGTTCTTTTTATGTTTTAAAATGTGGCTACTAGAAAATTTTAAATTTCCTAAAATTAAATGACTCACAGTGATATTCTATAGCATCTTTTATCATGGCATGAAAAAAGAAATTTTAAATTAGTCCGGATTAAGTGGCAAAACTGGAAAAAAAATACATGACATCAGGCTATATAAATGATTTGTTTCACTTGGGAATTTTACAATGTCAAAACATGAAAGCATATTCTGTATCACTGAAAACAAAACGAATTTTATACTAGATGGCAAATAAGACTTTCATGGAAAAAGTGTTTATTATGCTAAAATCATATTCTCAGATTATGAATCTTACACTGTGTAGGACCCCAGCTCCCTCACTCTGAAGAGGAGAAAATTAAGACTCAGAGTGAAAAAGTGATGGGTTTGCAGCCCCACAGCTAGCAAATAGCAGCACAGTCTAAGGACCACCAGCAGAGCAGGCATGGAACAGGGTTTTTTGTGTCAAGCCATACAGTCAACTGTCTTTACTACAAGAAGTTCTCAAGCCAAGAAAACAGGAGGCAAGAAAACAAGCAAGATTTCATGTTCTAAATGGAGGTAAGGTCCACAGCATATATTTAATTCTAATAAAACCAGCTCATGAGGTAAACGCCCTCTAGAAAATGTATGATAGAAGTATTTTCCTGGATGAGTGGAGGATTAACTTTTAAAAATTTCTATACAAAATGTGCTAATGTGTTTTTAAGAAAAATCACTGATAACTCTGGAGCAAGGGCAATTGGTTATAATTTAATCACAAAAGGTTCACTTCATTAACCATTACTTAGAATTGTTCTACAGCATCTGTGACTGTTGCAATGATTTCTACATGAGGATGGTCTGGCTTTTTTATTCATCCTAGTAACCGAAGTACCTCTTTCAAGGTGGTCTGATATGGAATGGATTCCCATAGTCTGGATTCTGCAGTTGGGGATACAGTGAGGCTCTAGTTCACTTCCAACACAAAGAAAACAGCAATGCGTACCATATATTTGATCCTAGTAACAGACAGGGCCATCCAAGAGTAATGTTTCTAAAAGTAATAAGCTTTCCCTACATACTGATCTGAGTAACTAGAGCTAGGGAAACTGTCTCTAGGGACATGCTAATGTCTCCCAAAGAAGGCCAGTCAGAAAGTTCAGCTGTTCTATCTTTGGTCCATTAATACTGGATGTTGAGTCAGGCTACATCCCAGAACACCTACAACTGAAAAGTAATTCTTCTCAAATGAAAACTGGCATATTAAGTGTACCCTCTGGGTTTGGGGAATGCTTCCCATCCCAAAATAAATTTTTAAGCACAAAGAGACAGTTAGAAGTGGTCACTCTGCTGATAACTATGTTTTATTCAGTAATCTGTCAAATAAGGGGGAAAATGGCAAAGAGAGAGAGAGAGAGAGAGAGAGAGAGAGAGAAAACCCAAAGCAGACCTTTACATTTTAATTTCTTTGTCCCAGTTCTTCCTCCCATTAAAAAAAGTGTGGAGTTTGTGAAAAGAATGAGCAAAGATCATGAAAGTATGATATGCCTTCCATGTTTCATTGGCTCATATTCCAGGGAAAAGAATTACAGCAGAGAAAGGATGTTGCCAACATGTATACAATAGTAGCATTAACCATTCTGACTTGCAATATAAATTGAACCATTAAAGGATTTTAATGTTCCTCATTAACTTTTATTAGCTTTAATTTTTAACTTTTTCTCTTCCTCTTAAAATTAAAAAGGAACATTCCCTTCAACTTTGCACACCTTCAAGCAGCGTTCAGGCTAATCAAGGTCTTGGAGGGATCGAAGACAAATACAGGAGGAAAAACACCACAAATAACCGTAACCCCTAGTGCAGAGTTTCTTTCAGTGTCTTCCTTCATAACAAACAGCAAGTGGGAGGTTATAGTTTTTAAACTTCACAGAAGAATCAGAGATCTCATAGTCCTTTTCTGTTAGCATTCATCATCCTTCATCACCAAAAATAAGTGACCTAATTAAATAATTCTGGAGAGAATTTTTTTTCTCCTTCCTATGTATAAACATTAGGTTAAGCACTCTAATTTTAATATCTTATGTAGTAAAATTTGTCCCCAAATGTAATGCCTACCGGTTGATGTACACGATACCTATTTAAAAAAGAAAGAAAGAAAGTTAAGAAAGAAAACAAAGAAGGAGAAAAAAATACCACGAGAATCTTCTTCTCTCTATAGATTGTGTATCTGAGTTGCCACGTGTATGGATGGATGGAAGGATGAAAAGATAGATGGAAGGCAGGAACACAGGTAGGTATCACATATACAAATAAAAACCTTTTGACTCTCAAAAAAAGCCTTTTAATTTGTGTCTAAAAACAATGATGTTATATTTAAAAGAAGCATTTCAGAAAAGAGAAAATAAGGGCATATTTGCCCTTGGTGAGAAATTTTTTTAAAAATCTGTGGAATATTACAACATAAAAATACAGAGTTTAGGGGTGCCTAGGTGGCTCAGTTGGTTAAGTGTCCAACTCTTGTTTTCGGCTCAGGTCATGATCTCATGGTTTCATGGCTTCGAGCCCCACATCAGGCTCTACGTAGGTAGTGCAGAGCTTGCTTGGGATTCTCTGTCTTCCTCTCTCTCTAACCCTCCCCCACTTACTCTGTCACTCTCAAAATAAACAAATAAACTTAAAAACATTTTTTAACAAAAAAAAATACAGAGTTTCACTTCCTTATACACATGCCTGTCTGGGAACAGATCCAATTCCCAGATGATCTCTAAGCGCACTAAAAGGCCAAAGCAGCATTAACAAATCACCTGTCAAAAGCAGATTTATATTATCTTCTGTCACACAAAAAAGAGAGCATAGAGAATCTTTCAGTGACAAAACTGGCTTCCTCTTATTTATTGTTACTTGGTCCTTTAATTATTTGATCCTTTAAGAAAATACCTATTATACAAAAACAGACAAATACTATTTAGCCATTGAGAAAAGGAGGAAATCTTGCCATTTGTGACAACATGGATGGAACTTGAAGGCATTATGCTACATGAAATAATCAGAAAGAGAAAGTCAAATACTGTATGATCCCACTTATATGTAGAATCTAAACAAAAACAAAAACAAAAAACTGAGCTCATAGATACAGAGAACAGATTGGTGGCTGCCAGAGGCATGAGTTGGGGGCAGGTGAAATGGGTGAAAGTGGTCAAAAGGAATAAAGTTCCATCATAACTTACTTACAAGTAAGTCATGGGATGTAATATACAGGATAGTGATTATAGTTCTAATACTGTATTGTAAATTTCAAAGTTGCTAAGAGAGTACATCTTAAAAGTTCTCACCAAAAGAAAAAAAAATGGTAACTATGTATGGTAATGAGTGTTAACTAAACTAGACTTACTGTCCTGATCAATTTGCAATATATATAAAGACTGAAAAATTATGCTTTTACCTGACACTAATATACAGATGATCCTTGAAAAATGCAGGGGTTAGGGGCACTGACACCCCTGCACAAAGATCCATCTATTAACTTTTGACTCCCTCAAAATTTAGCTACTGATAGCTTACTATTAGCCAGAAGCCTTACCAATAACATACACAGTGGATTAACACATAATTTGTCTATGTATTATCTACTGTATTCTTATAATAAAGTAAGCTAGAGAAAAGAAGACATCAATAAGAAAATCATAAGGAAAATACATTTACAGTGCTATACTGTATTTATTTTTTAAAAAATCTACATATAAGTGGACCTACACAGTTCCCAACCTATGCTGTTCAAGTATCAACTGTAATGTTATGTTTGAATTATATCACAATTTAAGAAAAAAAAAAAAAACTAGTTACTGTTAACTGACTTTTTAAAAAAACTTGCATATTATAAGCATGTCCCAATTATATTTTCATTCACCTCAATTTGCTGATATGCAAATTTGGTAGCCCATTATCTAAAAGACATTTGAGAAGCATTTTCTTCCTCAAAGAATAGAAGGGTGTAATTCATTTTAAAAGACTATATTTCAGTAACAGAAAAAAATAATGCTATATCAAAATGACAATAATATGCATTTTTTCACCTTGGAAACTTTAGACTTGAAAGAAGCCTACAGTGTAACTTTTCCATCACTCCTGTTGAATTCTAAGACCACCAGTGTAACAGCACCACTCGGAAAACCACAGGGCTGGCCTTGTTAGAATACACATAGAGTTGCTGAGGAACAGGAAACGAAGCCAGATGGTTCTGCTGAGGGAAGCACTTTTTTTTTTTCTTTATAAAACCAAAAAAGCACTAATAGGTCAAACACAAAAATGCAGATATGGTAAAACGGAAAGCTAACAGGGAGATTTATGTAAATAAGACAAGCACGGTTTTGCATTACGTTCCCATCCATACCAGTAAGTGGAAGGGGTGGGGGAGGGAATAGCACAGTAGATCTATACCATAGATCTGAATGGTTTTCTTGATGGTGGATAAAAGCTACTAGCAATCTTTAAATAGGTACTGCTGCAAAATTCTGGAAGCCAATAGAATATGATTTGTGTTAGACTGAGCATCTGTGAATTATCACAAAAACTATTTAAAAAATAAGCCTTTAAATACAGAGTTTAAAGTAACTGTAGTCTACACTCTGGCTTCTTGAACATCCAATTTAATGTGGTTGTTTACAAACACATGAAGTCCAAATGTGGTACAGCACTCAACACAAGCTTTTGGGGTGAGGCAGGGAAAGGAGCCTCATACCTCAGGTCTCTTTCTGTCCCTCACCCACTCTGGCCAGTTCAGAACCATGCCATTTGCAAGAGCACAGTTGAACACAGGCAGGTGTCTCCTGCAGCACCCAGTCTCTGGTCTTCAACCAGGAAGAGAGTCTGAGAGACTACAAACCTGGCCTCGTGATCTTCCTTACTGAGCAGGGTGGCCACGGGCCATGGCTCTGGCTAACAGAATGCTAGGGCTGGTCACCCAGAGATTTGCAGCCTTCTCTTCTTTGACACAGTCCTTAGGGGATTTGCGCAGGACAGCTGGGACTGCTGCCACCGTGGAGTCATGATCAGATATTTGGGCCTGGCATCTATGAATTGTGTAAGTGGCTTGTGCCTGCCTCTGGACTTCTGGTGGTAAATAAACAGTGATCCCTAGTAAGCTGTCACTTGTAACTGAGTGTAATCCCTAACTGGTGCATGGACCACCTAGATGATGAGTCTTCACAGTGATGATAAAATGCATAATGTAGCCCTTGTGTTGGTCACATGATCTGACAGATGCTATAGTGGGAAGACCGTGAAAGACTGGAGTTATGTTCAGACTCTGAACTGTTTTATCTCAATCTATCAGTGAATATCTCTGAATAATGAACTGCTTCACCTGCTAGATGAGGGCAAAGGATAGGAGGATAAATAAAGTTGCTTCAGTTTTTAAATTAAATGAATAGATGAAGCTAATCTGGTTTGAGGTCCATTCATTCTGGGGTATTCATTCCATAAACACCCACTGAGCACATCCTATGTTTCAGGTACTCTGAGGGCACTCGGGGCTATGAAACAAGGTCAGCATGGTGATCAGATGTGGAAAGTTTTGTGTCTGTGAGAAGGCTGCCCAGCTAACTTGGGACAAGGGCTCTGGCAGCAGCGATTCAAAGGGTTGTAAATAAAGGGTGACAGGACTATAGGGGAAATGGTCAATCCTTGTGGATAAGCAGCTGGGGAGGAGAGTAATAAAGAAGAGGCAGCTCAGAGTGACCCCAAAGCAGAGCAGAATTTTGAGAAGAAATGAGCAGACTGCCTAGCTACCTCTCAAACATGCTACAAAGATGGAACATAAGCTGTACCTAAAGATCTTAAAATTCTTCCTGATGCAAGAACTGTCATTAATTATTTTTTTAACACAAACTTGTGTGATAATCATGGTTTTCATGGAATTTAGTTTTTTCTCATCCTGATGTTTTTGCTACTCCAGTTTATATGGGAAACACAGCTGTAGGAAAAAGGAAGCCCTTTTGGGAAAAGGAAAAAGGAAGCTGGTGAGAGGAAGCCCACCAGCCACCTAGCCACAGTATAATGCTGTTCACATAGTGCCCAGCACACATCAAGTGAAACAGGGCATACCACTAGTAGTCTGTCATGCTTTAAAAGGGTTTTCATTGAGCAAAGCCAGGTGGTTAATACTCAAGACACTGTTAGCCCTATCACAGAGGCTCAGAAGTAAGACTTCTTGATACTGTTCCCCTCCCCTTCCCCTCCTCCCCCCTTCAGAGAGAGAGGAAGAAAGAGGGAGAGAGAGATGACAGGAGGGGTGGAAGGACAGAGGGGAAAGGAAGGGGAAGGAGGAGAAAAAGAGGGATAGAACAGAGGGAAGGAATGAGGGAGGAAGAAAGAGAAAGAAAGGAAGATGGAGGGAGGAGGAGAGGGAATGTCTGCACATGGTGAGTTAGGAAAGATCCTACTGACATGCTTAATGAAGTCAACACAATTTCTTTGAGTCTCACTAGACTTCTAACATCTCAGAGCCCTACATCACGCGCAATTAAACAAGCAAACCAGTAATTCATTAGGGATAATTTTAATAGATGACTCATTTAGCCCAGCCAGTCAATGATGCTTTGGTTTCCCAAAGGCTCTAGCAGATAGTTAACTACAATGAAGCTTTCAGCTGTCACTGACAAAAGGTGATGGAATTTAAACTACCTATCCCATTTCTTCAAACTTATTCAGTTTTTTTTGAAGATAAGGATCAAATGAAATGATTTCTGTGAAACCTGTATTTCCTGTACAGAGTTGATATCTTCTTCAAATTATATGAGTGTACAACTATTAAGTTAATACTGCAGAGGAAGTCTCCCATTTAGAATAGAAGACTTGGCCTTTTAATTTTTGGCTCTTCAAATGTTTTAGAGTTTCTTTCTATCTCAGTTTCTCTTTTGTGTGTTCTTTTTTCCACAGAAGGCCAGTGGTAAAAATGCTAGTTAATTTGTAATTCCTAGTGAGGGGTATTCTTATTAGAGGGGTAAAAAAAAATGGCTTTAAAATCTCACAAGAATGACTCATTATACCAAGAATCAAGCCAGAAATGTCATGCTGTATCACATGAAGGGATTGTGCTGAAGAGCCATGTTCAATACAAGGCCTGGGCATCTCCTTTCCAAGCCAGATTTTTTATATGGAAAATGAAAATAACAATTCCTGCTCTCCTAATCCCTGACTAAAATTTATTGGGAGAATTGAATCCAAAGATATAAATGATAAAGCACTACACAAATATAAAAGGATAACCTTCAGGGGGTTAAAAAAAAAGTCTGGTGAAAGCTCTTTGTATTTTGTTTTCAAACTTGAAATTTAAGATCCAGTGAAAATCAGCAAGCAATTCTTGACTTAAAGGAGATATTTATAAGAAAAAACACATGAAGCCATGAAGCCTCGGGGATTCTGATCTTTGCCTTTGCACTGGCAAGGAGAGAGAATCAAGTGCCACACCCAGCATGAGTATTTGTATTGTGTGGACGTGATGACAGAATGGCCAAGAGGCAAGGGCCTTGGTCACCTTCCTGGAATGCAACCTGCCTCCTCCAGGCTCCACCCAGGCAACCCACACACCATCGCCCCTGGGGCGGAAGCTCACCACTCCACTTTGTGAGTCAGAAGCTGGAGGATGGACCTGGGAACAGGGATCTGCTTGGCCAGGGGAGGAAATGAAAGTACACACTCGGAGCACTTAAAAAGATACTACAGAATACTTCTCTTTTCTGCTAGCTACACAGTTTACAGTTTTCTACAGCTGCTATCAGAGATCTCCACATAAGAATCTTTAACTTTTACATGTACAAAAACAAAGTCGTATTATTAGAAAGTGACCTGCTCCTATTATGTGTATGTGTGCATGTGTGTGGGTGTGGGTGGTGAAGGAGATACTGGGGACTGGGAGGGGGGACAAGAAGGGGGAAGGCAAGGAGGAGTGAAAGTTTTCCACAAACAATAGAATTCGTGACAGAAATCCTGCTTTATCTAGAAGAATCCTCTACCAAATGAGAGGCTTGAAAACTGCGACAAAATATAGTGAGGACCACACATGGAAAGATGTTTCTGAATGAGCAGATGTCAGTGTTACCAGTCATGCAGAGGGGCACTTAATCTTGTAAGCCAATGCTACTTTTGTGATTATGAAAATTCTGTCTGGTAAATCAGGACCAGTATATCAGTCTTTCATTCTACTTCTTCCATCTACTTAAATATCCTTCTTTTACAAATAGGAATAAAGTCTAATGATAGTAGAATCTGCAGATAATTGGGAAACTTATAGTACAAGAACATATGGGCACTATTCAGTTTTCCTTTATGGTCTGCATGTAACAAGAGTGAAAATTGCTTGAAAATTACTTGCTAGAATCAAGTAAATCCATCACAATTAAAACCTAAAATATGGTTAAAATCATATTCAGTACATAATGTCTTATGCTAAGTTTAGAAAATAATCTTTTAATAATGAGAGGGATAAAACACATTTCATATATACATATTCATTTTTATAAACCATATAAAGAAATGGTCAAATTGGGAGAGTATTTTTTGGGCATCTGCCATTCTGTGCCAGGCATGTTGGGAAGCACAATTACGACAAAGAGGAAAAATAGCCAGTCCCTGCCTTCAAGGAGCTTCGTGGAGAGAGATTGACACTAGCCAACTAACCACATCATAGCTATGCTTGTGGAGAAATGGTTTTATTCTCAGAGATTTCAATTTACTTAGATTCTTCAGGAAGTAATAAACAGTAATGAGTTAAACCCAACCATTCCCCTTATAATGAAAAAACATAACAGAAGTGATCTCAAATATTTTACATAACTTTGAGAGGTAGCTGGGAAGCTATTCTAAGGAGTAATTCATCTCTTTCTGTAGGAACTTTACTATTTATTTCCATGGGAGACTCAAATCAACAATGCAAAGACAGCTTTACAAAAGGTTTCTCAATGTTGCCTTTAAGTAATTCTACTTCTGTAAAACTGCACTTGTTAATTAACTGGGCTTGGCTCAAGCCCCAGTCTATCTTTCCTAAAATGAAAAGGGGATCTTTGCTTAATGGTATCCCAAATTCATCCATTTGGGGCATATTTAGCCTGCATGCATGATACATCCAGTTTCTCAAACAATGGTAAAAGCTACATGGGAAAACCTTTTGGAAATCTGATCCCAAGAGGACAGCGGCTTTTGATTATTCTTGAACCACAATAAGGCAGAGAGTACAGAACATGGGACAAAGTCATGGAACAAACCCATTTAAAGCTATTTAACTAGCAAATCAAAGTGGCAGACATTCCATTCCTGTACAGCATCTATTCCCAAGACAGTCCAAAAAGGTGTCTGCCTCTTGGTATCACAATTGCTTCCCTGGGCAACCAGACCATCAGTGGGACAGATTAAGGTATCTACCACAGAGATTGTCCTTGAGTTCAGATCTAATTGCTCTACAAAGCCATCAGGTATCCCAATTTTACTAAACTCAATTTGTAGAAAAATAAATAACTGATCTCACAAATGTAGAAGATCCAATACTCAGAGAGGGGATCAAAATTTTTTCCTTCCCTAGAAAGAAAAGATAAGGAGAATTTTTGACAATTCACTGCAGAGAATAAGCAGGGGAGATATTTTCTAGCATGGTATACAGAAGCAGAAAATAAAATCCATGTCCTTGCCTTACAGAATATTCTATTTGGAACAGGTTTTTGCTTTATGGTTTTGGATATAAAGGCAAAATTAACACGCTCGTATTAAAGGGCCCCATAAGGCCAAGACTGGGAACCTGGAGCCTGGGATCACGAGGGCAGTAAGAGGTTCTCAAATGGTCTGAGAAAGCTATAGGAAAGGGCCACAGGGCCAGACTCTGTGAGGATAAAACATAATTTTAGTAAATGATTCCCTGTGAATGAAGCAGAAAACTAGGATGAAATCAAACAGTACTTTAGAATGAGTGTAAAAATTAGGATTGTTTCTGTGTGTGTGTGTGTGTGTGTGTGTGTGTGTATGAGAGATATTAATTTATTGGCATTCCTGGGCATGAGTCACATGAAAGTAGGAAAGACTAACTTCATTGCAAATACTTTCTGTCCTTTCCAGAGTGTGCTAGTATAAAAAATGAAGCATTTAATATTAAAGATACATAACTTCTACAGGCAAATTCATCATCAAATTTAGATGATGTCGTATTTTAAAAGAGGCAATTATGTCTATATCACACGAATAGCCTTGTTATTAAAGTTAAATAGCCAGTTTTCATTTGTGGGCGGAAGCAGATGTGAAGTGGAAGGCCAGTGAAAGGAGAGAAGCAGGAAGGACAGAGGAGAGCATGAGGAAGGGTAGCTCAGCCCGGATGAGGACCAGCACAAAGGGACTGGGCAGGCCTGACGGGCGGTGGAAGCAGAAAGCTCGTGGAATCTCACAGTACACTTTACATGTAAGTCAATGAGTGTCATAATCTAAGAGGAACAGGAAGGGGCTTTCACACTGTTTCCCTAGGACTGTTCTCAGAAATAGAACCAGGACTTTCTTAGGTACAAGCTATCGTTTCATGTTCCACAGTGGTATAATGACACTTAGCATCATGAGAGTGAGTAAAGGGTGGAGTACAAGCTTCCAACTTAATGTGGTTAATTGCTACCCATTAGACTTAAATGGCATTTACACAAAGTTTCATAATCCGTTTCCACAGGCACTGTATCTCCTGAGTATGCAACTCCATTCTATATTCATTTTCATTTTTTCCCTCCAAATTCACACACTTATACACATTTGCCAAGAACTACTTTTTCCAATTTAATGTCAGATGCTCAATTTTAGATTTTTAAAATACAATTGAAAATATCTAAAAATGCATCCACCTCCTTGTTCCTAAACTATCTGTGGATGAAAATTTGATGAATAATCCATCTTAGAAACTTTGATGGTGTAGTCTTCATTCACTGAGATAGCAATTTAAACAGTCTAGAGGTTCTGGGGATCTTGGGGCACATTCACTCCTGTAATATCATCCCCAGCCACACAAGACCTGGCCAGAGGAAATAAGGCAACTATGACTTTCTGCATTTGTTTAGTGAGGCCTTACTAAAGAATAGACTCTGGCACCATGAACACTTTGAGAATTCAAACACAACAAGTAATCAAGCTACTCCGCTGAACATAAAAAAGAAAAAAAAAACCTATTTGTTGATGTTGCAACTAGTAAGCTTTCCCTTAAATAAAATCTCAGAAAGTTTAAATGGCATCCTTTCTTTCCAGATTTGTATGAATTAACACAGGATGCAAAATGCTAGCAGCAGACTGACAGATGAATTAGAAACAAGGGGGAAACACTGGTTAATCCTCCCCAGCTCTGTCAACAGTCTACTTCTCCCCCTGCCAGAGGCTCCCTGGCTTTCCCCTGGTCTCTTTTATCAGCTGAGAACTGGAAGCTGTAAGAAAAATTAACTCATGCAGAAGACAATGAACAGAGAGGGATGGACATCTAACTATTTTCCCCAAACACACCCTCCGCATCTTTGCCTAATACGGTCAATATAATGAGTTCAGCAAGATCTGGTCATCTCTGTTTCAGCCACACACTCTCTTCCAGATATTTCTCCTCCATTTGAACTATAAATGGAACAGAGAGAAAAGAGAGAGAAGTTCAATGTCTTGGCTCTCTGGGAAATGGAAAGTTAGGCAGACCCCACTGCTTATTGTCTCTCCTCCCCTCACTTCAGTGAGAATTAGTGGTTGTGAACATGGCTTAGTTATCAGGCCTGGGCTGGAGTTCTGGCTTCATTCACCTCTGATGGCCATGGCTTTGGGCAAATCATACCCTGAACTCTCCAACCCTCAGTTCCTTCATCCGTGAAGGATTGTTGTATGTTTCATATAAAATAATGTATGTAAAGTCCTCTATAAAGTTTTTGACCCATAATGAGCATCCAACATTTGGCAATTTTTATTATTTTTATTTCTAAAAGTAGTTTTTTAAAATTAATATATGCTCCCTGCCGAAAAAGAGGAGGAGGAGGAGGGAGAAAGAAAAAGAAAGGAAGGAAGGAAGGAAGGAAAGAAGGAAGGAAGGAAGGAGGGAAGGAGGGAGGGAGAAAAGAAAGAGGTGTGTGTGAGGGACTATTATATTAAAATTCAGATGAGTCTCAAAAATCCCGCCCTACCCCCCATAATATGAATGTGCCCTGGATTGCCTTTAGAACAGGAGAACTCTTCAGGAATATCTGTATGGTCAGTTGTTGGTAGTAAAACCTCATGATATTTTTTAAATGGTTTTGCTGAGTCTTGGATAAAGTTCAGACTTGGGTCACTGATTATCCATGTATCCCAAGACTAAGGACCCTCTTGTGAGTTGATAAAAGCTTAAAGATACTTCCAGTCCAGTACTTATCAATTAGGTCATCGTTCCATATTTTCCAGCTAAAGTTGTATCCTAGCTAGTTTTATCAAGGTAGGATCACACTGGGACCTCATTAATCAAACTGTTACCGTTAATTTTAAACATATAGTGCCATTTTCCAACTCTTCACTGTTAATGTTTATATATATATATTATTAAAAGGGTAGCAAAGTTAAATAAGTTTGAGAAACACTTTATTAATCTTAATAGGCAGTAGTGCATTCATATATTCTAAGTTTTTTTTTTTAATTTTTTTTTTTTAACATTTATTTATTTTTGAGACAGAGAGAGAGAGAGCATGAACAGGGGAGGGTCAGAGAAAGAGGGAGACACAGAATCTGAAACAGGCTCCAGGCTCCGAGCTGTCAGCACAGAGCCCGATGCGGGGCTCAAACTCACGGACCCTGAGATCATGACCTGAGCCGAAGTCGGACACTTAACCGACTGAGCCACCCAGGCGCCCCAATATATTCTAAGTTTTGAGAAGCCAGTCCATTATAAAGAAATCTGCTTACATTTGTGAAATTTAGCATTGTGCAGGCTTATGTGGCTTTAGACAAAGTTTACAAGACTGTCATCTACAGCAACTAGAACCATGACCATGGTAGGTAGTCAACAGAAGGTGTGTGGAAAGAACAGTGCCTCCTAGAGAAGTTAGAGATCCTCTCCTTTCAGGCACCACTGGTACTGTGTTGACATCTTGAATTTGTTTGAATGTGTTCTCATAAATACAATGGTTCAATGTATGTGGACGGAGGCAGGCATGAAAAGAGTGTGATGGTGTCACATAATTACTTAAGAAGATAAAAATATTTCAAAAGTTTGAATTATCAACTGACTATATCCTGTAAGAAGTACAAATTCTCGACAACCCGCGTTTGTGTAAATTGAGTATTTAGAGCTCTGAGCCATCAGCACTACAGAGTAGTTTTTAAACAGTAATACTTTTTTTTTCTCAAGTTGCAACAATTGTAGATGTTAATTATAGGATCTGGGTGGTGGGTATATGGCTGTTAATGGTAAAATTCATTCAACAATCCTGTACGTTTAAAATGTTTATAATAAATATTATTGGAAAAGATGTAAGCACATAACTTATTTATTCTGAAGTACAGCATGATTTAATATAGGTTTTATATTCTTCACTTCAAGTTGAAATACCCCTTACCCACTCAGCTTAAGTTTTAAATCATTTTGATCTAGGAAACAAGACTATAAATGGATGTTAATGAACCTGAATCAGCAACAGGAAGTGGCTTTGTATAAATTCTTGCAAAAATGTTTACAAGACAGAGGTAGATTCTAATCACGAATGTACAGCACATTAATGCTAATTTTTTACAAGGTTGTTATTAGGCCCTTTTCACAGATGGGTAAACTGAGATATAAAGCCCTAAGACTGAAGAACAAATCACTGACACAGCTAGGATCCCTATACTCTGTTTGTCAAACGCTCTCTACTCTTCATCATGGAAGTTTATCCATACGTAAAAAAGTGTAAGTCACTTAATCTAAAGATTCACCAGTACAATATGTTTGTGTATAAATGAGAAAGATTATATAATTAAAACGTGTGTAAATAAGATGCTATTATAACTTGTTTGATCTGTACTTGTCAAGGCTTCTTTATTCTAAAGCTGATTATAGCGCCAGGATGCAGATGCACTTTAAACAAACAATGTTTCTCTTTTTTCATTCTTATGCTTGTTGATTTTAATTTTAGCAACATCTGCTTTTAGTCGTAAGTCTGTGAAGTAACCTCATTTTAACACGTTTAGAAATGCAAGAGATGGTAACACTTCTTAAAATGGAAATAGCAAACTAGGTATTCTTACTTAATAATGGCACTTTTCCAGAAATCAAGAAATTTAAATTGAGACATCCTTCAGGACCCATAAATGAGAACTATATAATACTTCTTGCATCATCAACATGTGTTACTGTCTGAACCCCAGGGTTCAGCAAAACCTACTTGTACTGTGGAACAAGCCAGGTCTTGAATGACAATGACAATGACTTAATTTTGTATGTCTGTTTCTCCATAAAATCTGAAAATTTTACATTTTTCCTGAAAGGCCAGAACATTTTACTCTTGTGTGGATGCTTTGGTTCACTGTACTGATACCATTTTGTCAAGGAATCGTCAAAATGGCATTTGGGAAGACCTTTTTGAAGTCTTTGAGCCAAAATGTTTATAAAATGCTTTTATTTTAAATGAATACAAATGTGGCCCCTTTGTTTCAAGGTTTGAGCTACACCCAGGACCAGCGCTAGCCTTGGCATTTGGGGAATGATGTGATACCAGGGTCCTTCTTCCAGATCCACTGAGCTCACAAAAGACTTACTCATTACTTATGTATTTAACAGTGTCATGAGTTTCTAAAACACTTTTTGGCTTATTTTTAAAATGTCATTAAATTTTTTTCTGATTGAAAAGTTTATATTCATTTCAAATATATGGAAAATATAGAAATACAAAGAGAAAAATAAACATAAATGGTAATAAGCATTATTAAGATTTGGTATACTGTTTCTCTATCAAAATCTATTTCTTTTTTTTTTTTTTATTTTTTTTAACATTTATTTATTTTTGGGACAGAGAGAGACAGAGCATGAACGGGGGAGGGGCAGAGAGAGAGGGAGACACAGAATCTGAAACAGGATCCAGGCTCTGAGCCACCAGCATCAGCCCAGAGCCCGACGCGGGGCTCGAACTCACGGACCGCAAGATCGTGACCTGAGCTGAAGTCGGACGCCCAACCGACTGAGCCACCCAGGCGCCCTATATCAAAATTATTTTCTGAGTTCTAGTACAAACTTCATTTTTTACCCCAGTGCAAAAAAATAAAGTTAAATAGAATGAAATTTGATCTATTTTGTTCTGAATTTGGAGAACAAGAATTTGGAGAAAGAAAGATAACTATACAGCTATCTACTGCTCTAAGCATATGCAGAAAGCTAGAATGATAGTTTTGAAAAAAAATTCATTTTTATGAACCTTGCCTCATATTTTTAAGTAGGTAAGGCCATATAGATTAGACAAAACAGACTTTCAGCTTCTATTATTAACATCTCCTTTCTCCTACTTCTTAAATTTCTGAAAAGGTGGGCTTATATATTTTTTAATGAAATGTTCTTAGAATATATCTAATGTCTATTGTCATAAAATGCCTCTTTGTAATGACAGCTTCAAAGAACATACCGAAATTATCTAAATGTTATGCTGTTCAAAATTTAAAATCAAAGCTGTTCTTCATCCATAATATAAATCAGTATTAGGTGTACAAGTACCCATTTTTAATTGTTATGAACAAAAATAATAACACCTGAAACTAACCTCTGTGTTAGCAAGTAAACTACTTGTTTGCTTTCTTTCGTAAACGTTCAAGTTTCTTTTTGAATCGCATCAATGAACAAGGAAGCCAGATCCGGTTTCCCAGAGAGGAATCATTAAGGACAGAAATAGTCTCCTGAGCACAGGAAATCTGTAAGCACCTAAACAAGGACAAACAGACTCCAGGGAAAAAGACAATGTCACCAACATGCTCCTTCATGTCTGGCCACAGAAAGAGCCATGTATATTTAAAAGGATACTGATCAGGGAAAGGTAAAATATAACCATTTGCTTAAAGAAAAGTCACACTACTTACACATGTAACACATCTAATCCAGACCAGAATTTAATGTGCAGATAAATCCCAAGAGTGAGAACTTGAATTTCCCTTCAACTATATCCAGTATTATGCAATATTATCATTATTAACAACTCTATCTCTATTTAATGAACAAAATTCATTGGTGTGTAAAGTCACACACTGAGAAGTATGTAGGGTAATAACCAGACACTCAAGCAGCAGAAACCAAAACCTCCGCAAGAATTTCACTCTTAGAGTACTTTAGTAGAATAATGTAAACCTGAAAGTCTTAGATTATACAAACTGAAATTAGGGAATATTTCCTGAAGCTCTGAGAACTGTATCTGTATACCTAAAATTTTTTTCACAGTTATATGACTTTTGAGTAGGCAGGAGGGAAAAGGTGCACAAAGTGAGGAGATAGAGGCTTTAGGAAGGAAAGAATACTACTCAAACATTTTTCAACCATCCTCGGAACAACTGACCTTCATTTTAATGACCTTCATTTTAATGATGGAAAGAACAATTGTGAAAGGTTTCCATATTCAAGTAACATTCAGTGTCATCTACATGTAAAATGGAACCATGGAGCCTTAAAATGAAAGCAGTGTGAGTGTAAATATATCTGCATTAGCAAAATTTTATATGCTACCACTTCTTCTAGGTCATGCTTTTCCACCAGAGGCCTGGCATTGAAAACACCAACTGATACAGGTATTTTTAAGAACATAATGAGTCAGTTCCTACCTCTACATAGTCCTTGGCATGGCCCCAATCTCGCTTGGCATCCAGATTTCCCAAGCTGAAACATTCCAGTTGTCCAAGGTAAATCTTAGCCACTGACCGGCTAATTTTTCTAGTAACAAAATTAGCTCCTAAAAAGAGATAAAAGGATGTATGTATTATCAGATAGTACATTTGACATTTAACAGTTTGGTGAACCAAATCCAATCTCAGGCTCTAGGCATTTCTTTCATTCTCCCCCATCCCCCCTCCTTTAAAATAAGAATGAAAGAAAATGATCACTAACTGTCATTTAGATAAGTTAAGAAGCTCTAATTCTATGTGTCACATCAGCTCTACTTTCATAACAAACATTTTTCTTTTGGGGACGTCTTAACATTCCTAATTTGCTGCTGCAATATGTGACCCAGGCATTAGGCCAAAGAAAAGCTATTGGAATGCCAGTTTTTAAACAGAAAATTCAAAAGGGTTGTACAAAGGGAAATGCCAGAATGGAAGACAGACATCTAAGACCACCCTGATTTTTTTTAAGAACATAAACAGCATATGTTCCTATTAATAAAGCTATTTTGGAGCTCATGGGGAAAGGGAGAGGAGTAGATCACAGGCTATAACCAGTTACAGGAAACAAACAAGAAATGCATTTGGGTTGCCAATAAGTGGTGATCATTCTTCTTTGGAAACTTGCAAAGCTATCCAGTTATAAATTATGACACAGTTCCAACTCAAAAGTTTCTCTCTACTATACTTACTGAAATGCCACCTTCCAAATTCACTTAAGTGCTATCTACAGAAATGGGCTCCTGAATTCTGCATAAATACTTTGAAATGATTGGAGGAAAGGTGCCATAAATTGAAGAAAGAACTGAAATTGTTTTATGTTCTCTGGTCTTAATGAAAGGTTCTACTTTTTAAAAGATTATAGAGAAGGACAAAATAAAAGACACTTTGGAGATAATTTTACCCATGGCTCTGTTTCTAGGTAAGGTTAGCACAAAGCACCAAATTCTCAAGGTAATAATACACATAAAGTCAATGATGGCTTCATACAGTTTAGATAGATTACTATCATAATTTATCACATTTCAATAACTTTAGCTTTGTTCTTTTGCAGATTAAGCAGGGAGGTTAGTTATGATGAAAGCTTTTGGTTTCTAGAGAAACTGGCACAGTGATAAGGGGAATTTTTCTAAATAGGTTTACTAAATTTTGGCAAGAACATGTCCCAGGGCAAGTGCCAACATATACTAGATCACTGACTACAAAAATTTGGTATATGCATTTATACCAATGCCATCATTAAAGATGACAATGGGATTTCTATGGAAATCTAAATTTTCAGTTTTTCTTAGCAGCTCATAGAGTACACTAATAAATCCAAAGTTTCAACTTTCCACGGCAGTTTATAAAACAGAGCTCCTTCAAAAACCAGACTTTCAAAATGAAGAAATATTAAATAGGTGCAATCCTTCTCAATCTGCTACCCATTAGCAATCATTTATTCTCCATTGACTTGTAACAAATAAAATTAAATTTATAATTAAATGTAGATTTCTTGATGTCTGCCTTTTTATTTTAATATCAGGACTATACTATCATTACAAATATACTAGATAAACTAGTGATGCCATATCACTAAATAAAGTTCCCAACAAAAAATAGTTCAGATTACTCTCTTTACTAGTAAGCAAATGTTTAGGGGTCAAATGGAAGCATGTGACCATGTTCAATGTATCTAGGTCCTGTCCTTCCCTATTTATTCTTTCAAATAGTATTAACTGAGTACCTATCAAGCACTAAGCACTGAGCTGGGGAACTTGGGAGTGATGCAGTAGCAGCTACTCTCAAGTAGTAGAGAGAGGGTAAGATAGACAAATCAATGCTGCCAGAAGTGAGATGACAGATTTGCAAGAACAGAAACAGTCAAATCTGGTAACTCAGTAGCTGGATGTGGTCAGGAAACACCCACCAGAGAAGCAGCCTGCATGGAGTCTCCTCATGAGGTCATGAAGCAACTAATTAGCTGTGAGACAAGGACAGTGCTCCAGGCACATGCAAAGGCAGTGCAGGGGTTTCCAGCAGGCCTGTCTTTAAATCCTTATCACAAGCCTGCAATGATCATGACCTCAAGACCTCTAACAATGGCTATCACTTTTAGCACTGCACTGAGCTCTTTAGATGAAAAAACTCATTTAGTTTTTAGAGAAACCCGAGAACTAAGAACTGTCATTACCCCTTTTGTAGGTGAAGAAGCTGAGATTCAAAGAACCTATGCAAACTGACCATTTTAAAACAGATTTACATCAGTGACTGTAAAATTATAAAGCCCAGGTTCCCTCCTTGACGGGACAGAATGTCTTGCTAGGAGATGTGGAACCTTCCTTATCTGCATCCAAAAGTTGTCTTGGATAATGGTCAAGTTTATTTGAATATGTAGTTCTCAAAATGTAATTTTTAAATATGATTTGTTGTTAAACTGGCTTACAACACCCAGTGCACATCCCAACTGTGGAGTGCCCTGCTCAATGCCCATCACCCATTTTTCCTCTCTCCCACCCCCATCACCTTCAGTTTGTTCTCTGTATTTAAGATTTCTTGTGGTTTGCCTTCCTCTCTCTCTGTATCTATTTTTCCCCCTGCCTTCCCCCATGGTCTTCTGTTAAGTTTCTCAAGTTCCACATATGAGTGAAAACATATGATATCTGTCCTCCTCTGACTGACTTATTTCAGTCACCATAATACCTTCCAGTCCCACCCATGTTATTGCAAATGGCATGATTTCATTCTTTCTCATTGCCAAGTAGTATTCCATTGTGTATATAAACCCCATCTTCTTTATCCATTCATCAGTTGATGGACATTTAGGCTCTCTCCATGATTTGGCTATTGTTTAAAGTGCTGCTTTAAACATTAGGGTACATGTGCCCCGATGCATTAGCATTCCTGTATCCCTTGGGTAAATTCCTAGTACTGCTATTGTTGGGTCATAGGATAGTTCTATTTTTAATTTTTTGAGGAATCTCCACACTGTTTTCCAGAGCAGCTGCACCAGTTTGCATTCCCACCAACAGTGCAAGAGGGTTCCCGTTTCTCCACATCCTCGCCAGCAACTGAGGTTTCCTGATTTGTTCATTTTAGCCACTCTGACCAGTGTGAGGTGGTATCTCTGTGGTTTTGATTTGTATTTCCATGATGATGAGCAATGTTGAGCATCGTTTCATGTGTCTGTTGGCCATCTGGATGTCTTTTCTGGAAAAGTGTCTATTCATGTCTTCTGCCCATTTCTTCACAGGATTATTTGCTTTTCCGGTGTTGAGTTTAGTAAGTTCTTTATAAATTTTGGATACTAACCCTTTATCCAATATGTCATTTGCAAATATCTTTTCCCATTCTGTTGGTTGCCTTTTAATTTTGTTGATTGTTTCCTTTGAAGTGCAGAAACGTTTTATCTTGATGAGGTCCCAATAGTTCCTTTTTGCTTTTAATTCCCTTGCCTTTGGAGATGTGTTGAGTAAGAAATTGCTGTGGCTGAGGTCAAAGAGGTTGTTGACTGCTTTCTCCTCTAAGGTTTTGATGGTTTCCTGTCTCACATTTAGGCTTTTCATCCATTTTGAGTTTACTTTTGTGTATGGTATAAGGAAGTGGTCTAGTTTCATTCTTCTGCATGTTGCTGTCCAGTTCTCCCAGCACCATTTGCTAAAGAGACTTCCTTCCCTTGGATATTCTTTTCCTGTTTTGTCAAAGATCAGTTGGCCATACATTTGTGGGTCCAATTCTGGGGTCTCTATTCTATTCCATAGGTCTATGTGTCTGTTTTTATGCCAGTACCATACTGTCTTGATGATTAAAGCTTTGTAATACAGGCTAAAGTCTGGGATTGTGATGCCTCCCACTTTGGTTTTCTTCTTCAATATAACTTTGGCTATTTGGGGTCTTTTGTGGTTCCATACAAATTTTAGGATTGTTTGTTCTAGCTTTGAGAAGAATGCCGGTGCAATTCTGATTGGGATTGCATTGAATGTATAGATAGCTTTGGGTAGTATTGACATTTTAATAATATTTATTCTTCCAATCCATGAGCATGGAATGTTTTTCAATTTCTTTGTGTCTTCTATTTCCTTCATAACCTTTCTATAATTTTCATCATAATGATCTTTTACATCTTTGGTTAGGTTTATTCCTAGGTATTTTATGGTTCTTGGTGCAATTGTAAATGGGATAGTTTCAAATATTAATTTCTTAATGTTATTCCTTATAACAGCTTTCTTGAGATATAATTCACATACTATATAACCCATTCATTTAAAGTGTATTATTGGGGCGCCTGGGTGGCGCAGTCGGTTAAGCGTCCGACTTCAGCCAGGTCACGATCCTGCGGCCCGTGAGTTCGAGCCCCGCGTCAGGCTCTGGACTGATGGCTCAGAGCCTGGAGCCTGTTTCCGATTCTGTGTCTCCCTCTCTCTCTGCCCCTCCCCCGTTCATGCTCTGTCTCTCTCTGTCCCAAAAATAAATAAACGTTGAAAAAAAAAATTAAAAAAAAATAAATAAAGTGTATTATTGAATGGCTTTTAATACATTTACAAAGTATACAGCCACCATTACTAACATTTCAGAACATTTTAGCACCCCCAAAAACACTTAGGCAGTCACTTCTCATTTCCCCCAAAGGCCTCTTGCCCTAAGCAACCACTTATCTGCTCTCTGTCACTACAGATTTGCTTATTCTGAACACTTCATATATAAACAGACTAATTTTTGGTCTTTTGAGACTGGCTTCATTTTAGCAGAACATTTTCAAGGTTCATCTATGTTACAGCATAAATCAGTACTTCATTCTTTCTTTATGGCCAAATAATATTTTATTATGTGGATATACCACATTATTCATTCATCAGTCAGAAGGTACACATTGGGTTGTTTCAATCTTTTGGTGATTGTGACGAATGCTTATGAACACTTATGTAGAAGTTTTTGTACCGACATCATGTTTTCATTTCTCTTGGGTATATACCTACAGGTGGAATTACTGGGTTACAGGGCAACTCTACATTTAACCTACTGAGGAAATGTCAAACTGTTCTCCAAAGTATCTGCCATTTTATATTCCCACCAGCAGTGAACTGGGTTCTCATTTCTCCACATCCTTCCCAACACTTGTTACGGTTTATCTTTTCCGGTAATAGTTTTCCTAGTGAATACTGAGTGTTATCTCAGCATGGTTTTGATTTGCATTTCTCTGATGACTAATGAGATTGGGCATCTGTATTTTTACATGCTATTGGCCATCTGTATACCTTCTTTGGAGAAATGTCTATTCAGATCCTTTGCCCATTGTTTAATTGTGTTGGTTGTGTTTTTACTATTGAGTTGTAAGAGGTTTTTTTTACATATTCTGGATCCAAGTCCTTTATTAGATATATAATTTCCAAATACTTTCTCACATTCTATAGCTTCTCTTTTCACTTTCTTAATGGTGTCCTTTGAAGTGCAAAAGTTTTTGTTTGTTTTTTGTTTTTAATTTTGATGAAGCCCAATTTGTCTATTTTGGAGTAATACGAGCTTTAGGTGTCATATCCAAGAAGACTTTGCCTAACCCAAGATTATAAAGATTTTCTCGTATTTTTTAAAGTAAATTTTTACAGACTTTGTTTTTACATTTAGGCCTCTGATTAATTTTTCAGTAATTTTAGTGTATGGTGTGATGAAAAGGGTTCAACTCCATTCATTTTTATGTGGATATACAGCTGTCCTGGCCCCATCTATTGGAAAGGTTATTTTTTCCTCCTTTGTATTGTCCTGGCACCTTATGTGAAAAATCAATTAATCGTAAATGTATGAGTTTATTTCCGACTTTCAATTCTTTTCCATTGATCTACGTATCTATCCTCATGACAGTATCCCACATTCTTAATTACTTTAGATTTATGGTAAGTTTTAAAATCAGTAAGTGTGAGTTTTCTTTGTTTTTTTTTTTTTTAAACATTGTTTTACTTATTCTTAGTCCCTTGAATTTCTTTGTGAATTTTATGTTCAGGTGGTTAATTTCTACAAAAAAAAAAAAAAAAGCCACTGGAGATTTTGATAGGGATTGTGTTGAATCTGCAGGACAATATGAAGAAAGAATACTGTCATCTTAACCATATCATGTCTTCCAATTTATGAACACAGGATGTCTTTCTATTTACTTAGGCCTTTTGAAATTTCTTTCAGCGATGTTTTGAAGTTTCCAGAAAATAAGTTTTGCTTTCATTTTGTTAAATTTTTTCCTTTGACATTATTGTAAATGGAATTGTTTTCTTTAATTTCATTTTCAGATTAATTTTAAACATTGTTGTTATCATATGCTTCACTAATTAGTTTTTGGAGAGGCTTAAAATTATTATTTTTTAAATTTGCTCTCTTCATTTTTACTCCTTATCACCTGCTGTTTTTGGGAGAGAACTATAAAAATAATTATATATTAGAATGAGACCTTAGAGGCCACTTTGACAAACCATCCCAAGTGTGCAGGTGGAGAAAGACAGGCAGAGAGGCTGAGCAAAACTGCCCAACAGTCAGGACAAGCAGGTAAGCCTGATCCAAGCCTGTCTGGCTTGCTTTCCCACCTGTGCTGATTTCACTAAGCCACAGTGCAATGCAGGAGGTATCCTTCCTCAGATGAGATTATTTAAGTGGTTGTGCATTATAACACGTGGATAATGGACCTCTCGTAATTATTTTAAATGTACACTTGATTTCTAAGAGCCTTAAACTAGAAGACCTTAGTGTCAAGAAATGAAAAGTTAGCCCAATGAACTGACCAAAGGCCAGCTCTGATAGCTACTGGCTATGTGATCTTGCACAAACCATTTAACGGCTCTGAAGTTATAGTCTGTTCTGTAAACTATCAATATAGTGATATGTGCCATGTCAAATGTTCCTGTATCTGAAACAACACTGTAGAACATAAATCATTACGGAAATGTAAGGAATTAGTATCATCATGTCCTCATTTGTAAAACAAGGATAATAACAATACTTACCATGTAGATTTGATGTTTAAGTGAGAAAATCAAGGTAATATGATTAGCAAGTTCTCAATAAATGTTAGCTATTATGATAATTATTGCATTACAATGTTAGCGGTATCTATAACTAAGCATGAATGAAAGTTCATATTTCTTACATCTGTTATGACGAAGTCTCTTAATTCTCTGATTTTGAAAATCTAAACTTGAGAATAGAGGTAAATAGTCAAAGTCAAATGTACAGACTCACACAATGAAAGCGCTAATAAACATTT
Source organism: Leopardus geoffroyi (assembly GCF_018350155.1). Classification (NCBI taxonomy): domain Eukaryota; kingdom Metazoa; phylum Chordata; class Mammalia; order Carnivora; family Felidae; genus Leopardus; species Leopardus geoffroyi. The sequence continues at coordinate 26,694,133 of NC_059332.1, read as the reverse complement.
CTTAAACCACTGAACGTTACTTTGTCAATGTAAACTCATTAACATAGAAAAAAAGAGTGGTCACACAAATGTATATCCATAAGAAAAAAAATTAAGATGAATTTTAGTCCAAATCTTAGTTCTAAGTCTGAGATCATGAGTTCTAGCACAGATAGAATGAAAAGAACAGAATTTCTGTTTTGGCAATGTTGCATATAAGAAAAACTGCCACATTAAAAAACACCAAGATATGCTGGATAAAGCATTAGTATTATTAATTTAAATTCAAAGCTGAGTCTCAAAAAAGTACTCAAGTGAAGGGAAAGCTCCAAAGCACATGTCTGGGTGGACACTAAGGGCTCTGGGCTAAGAACATGACTGGAATACCACCTCAGGACCTAGAAATAGGCTTTAGCTTTAATGTCCAAGCTGAGGCAAAGGACATGGCCTTGGAAGTGTAACACTGGAAGTAGGGTTATACACTATATGAGTTATTAATAGTTCTGTTCCCTTTATAAGTGCCATTACCTTAAATAAGCATTTTAACTTTTCAGTTGCTTTATCTATAAAATGGGATAATAATCCACTCTAAGGACCTAGTAAGATACTTAGTTTAAAGGCTGTATAACTCTATATCATTGTAAAGTACTTCTATTAGCTATAAATGTTTATTGTCTTGGATATTTTTACTGTGATAAATCTTTTAAAATAGTAAAATCTTTTTCTTCCACATTTGTCTTTATGTGACCTTCTCCACAGTTAGCCCAAGTCTGGAGAAAGAACAGAACTGTATCAAATAGTCAAAAAGAAAGAGTTAATATTCATCCCTATCATTCAAAATAGGATTCCATAACAAGACAGTAAGTTTGAAAATAAGGTCATGGAAAAGTAATTTTCTAAATAAGTTTAGTGTATCAAAAACCAAGAGTGGTCACAACCCAAAGTTTCTCACACATTCTGATGGGCAGGCATGTGGCCTGTGGTTCTTGTAAAAAGGACAAAAAGAGGTAGCAGGTGGGGGGTGCCCAGGCCACCCTGGGCAGTGGAGGACACCAGCAGAGGCAATGTTCTAACCTAGCTTCTGTGGGATAACAAGTAAATTATATTGAAGAAATCATCAAGAGGAGGAGACTTCAACCTACTTCATGCTGGAGACTCTGGAGAGATCTCTTTAGGATGCCACCCAGACTGACCTGGGATAGCTGCATCAAGAAACATGAAGCAGTATTATGAGGCTCTCTTACAGGGCATGGGCAGTGGTGTGAGAGCCAACAGGCCTGCCCTGCAGCCCTGAGTGGGCTGGAGGCGGTGAGGGAGGATGCTCTGTAGTTGAGGCTTGGAGGTAAAACCCGTAGGATATGGACTACATCTTACATGTAGTGGGTCCACCATGCCAATGAAGGATGGGGTGAGGCTAACTCACTCCAGGAGCCTATGGAAAGAGAAGCCCCTGAATTTTATAAGCAGCAGGCACCAAAAAAGAGCCAAGCCTGCCGCCTCCCTGGCTATTAGGCAAGGGAATGGCTTGTATCAGCAGCTCTGCAGCTGAGATCAGCAGTGTGCCGAGTGTACCATGTGGGCCTGAGGATTCCAGTTGCCTCCTTGTCAACACCAAGTCAAATAAGCCACATCTGTGTCCCAGATAGCCAGATGCCATCTCAAAGACAAACAAGGGAAGAAGATGGCATGCCTAGAGAAACTAGCTTCAAAACTGTAATACAGCAGACAATTACATTTTTAACTGAATTTGGTTTTTGTTTGTTTGTTTGTTTGTTTCATTTTATTTTGTTTGAGAAAAGTATAAGTTTAACCTTTAGGGACTGTATGACTTTCCTGTGGCTGCCATAACAAATTAGTACAAACTAGGGGGCTTAAAACAACTGAAATTTATTCTTTCACAGTTTTGGAAATACAAGTCTGAAATTGAACAGGGCCAAGTTCCTTCTGGGAAGTCTAGGGGATAAACCTTCCTTTGCCTCTTTCTGGTTCCAGGCATTCTTGATTCTTGGCTCTGGCTACATCACTCCAATCTCTTCCTCCATCTTTACACCATCCTCTCCTGTACATCTATGTCTTTGCCTCTTCTGTTTCTTATAAGAACACTTGTCATTGAATTTAAAGTCTACCCTGGTAATTCAGGATGATCTCCTCGTCTCAAGATTCTTCATTTAATTATATCTGTAAAGACCCTTTTTCCAAATAAGATCACATTCACAAGTTTCTGGAATTAAGAAGTAGGCAGATCTTTTTGGGATCACTCAATCCACTATAAGAATCACAGATTAGAATATTTGAGAAAATGATAAAACACAAATCAAGCACTGTTATATTATTTTAATAACATCTTAAGAGAATGATATATCTTTCATGAGCACAACAAACAGTATCTGGTTGCAAAAGATTAATTTAAAGGTGATAAAATAAGTTTCTTCTCTATTGTAACTCTGAAGTTTGCCTCAGTTAATCTGAGTAGCTCCCAGAGTCTCTCCTTCAGAGAATACACATCTATTTATAATTTTGGACTGGAAATGCCATGCATATTCCCATATTTACCAATTTCCCTTTTTATCATTCCTTCTTGAATCTTCCTTCTGGCATAATTTCCTTTCTTTTGAAAATGTATCCTTTTGAAATTCCTTTAATGTAGAGAAATTGGCTCATATTTGAAAGATAATTTTGCTAATTTCACAACTGCAGGGTGCAAACTATTTTCTTTGAGCATGCTAAAGGTATTATTCCATTGTATTCTGGTTTCCATTTTTTGCTATGGTAAGTGTGAGGTCATTCTATTATTCCTTAGTAGGTCATCTTTCTTCCTCCCATTAAAGATTCTCTCTTTGCCTCTGGTATCCCAGAATTTCAATTCAATGTGTCTAGATACGTTTTCTGCATGATGCACACAACACTTAACAGTGTCTCTTATAGCAGGTCTGGAAATCTCTCAGTAACCATCTCTTCCAATATTGCCTCTTCATCACTCTATTCTGTTTTCTTTTCTCTTACTATTTGCTTCTGGGAAGGAATGTTAGACATTCTTATTTTGCCTTCCAAAATCTTAATTTCTTTCTTCCTCTTCTTCCTCTTTCCTTTCTTCTCCACCTTCTTTTATTTATTTCTGTGTTTATTTATTTATTTTAATAATTTTCACCTCTTTATCCTTCTCTGCAATGTTCCGGGTAATTTCCTGAGATCCATTTAATTTTCCTTCAGCAGTCTAATATTTTAAAGTCAGCCATATAATTCTTTGTTTCCATAATTATTTTTGTTTTTATGTCTAAAGTTCTCTTTGGTTCTTTTTCAAATCTGCCTGGGCAGTTCTATATTCTGTTGCTGCTTATTTATTTTTTATGATTTATCAATTTATTTACCTAGAGATATCTTAGTAATTTTATATTCTGAATTTGATAATGCCACTATTTAAAGTTCTTGGGGATGGGGCGCCTGGGTGGCGCAGTCGGTTAAGCGTCCGACTTCAGCCAGGTCACGATCTCGCGGTCCGTGAGTTCGAGCCCCACGTCAGGCTCTGGGCTGATGGCTCAGAGCCTGGAGCCTGTTTCCGATTCTGTGTCTCCCTCTCTCTCTGCCCCTCCCCCGTTCATGCTCTGTCTCTCTCTGTCCCAAAAATAAATAAGCGTTGAAAAAAAAATAAAAATAAAGTTCTTGGGGGGACTAATTTCTTGTTTTTCTCCTGCTGAATATGACTGATGGTAGCTTGTTTCCTTGTGCATTTGATGACACTCAGAGTTCATACTTAGTAATCTTAATCTGCTGGAAACCAGAGGACATGTCTGAGAATGACTGTTTCCTCCTGAGAGGGTCTATGTTTGTTTCTGATGGAAGTCAGGAGATGCTAACCTCTGCAACCTTTCATCCCCTTCCACTGTGCCCAGGTTAATAAGGTTCTGCTCTTCTAGTTTGTTGCTAAGGCCAAAACTGAGCCTTCTAATTAAAGAGGATGGACATTACCTAAAGGTCTATTAAAACTAGGTAAACAGGACTGGATACCACTTTGGGGTCCCTAGTGGTCCCCACCTACAGTTGGGAGGCGATTGTCAGGAAGATGAAGATAGATTTAGAGAAATAAAGATATTAAAAGAAATTATTTGCTTTGTATAGCTGGATGCAAAGCAAATAACTGTTCCACCCAACACATATTTATTTTTATTTTCATACTAGACATTCAGAAAAAATTTATTTTTATGTTTTCTTTAAACGGAGTATGCCTGTTCAATATGTATGTATGTATGTCTTTGGCTCAAATACGATTACTTTTAATAATTTTTTTCACACAACAGGCAAATATGTTTTTTTTTCCTTATGAAATTCTGAATTAGAATATCGTCTTGTCTTGTGGTTCTTCCCCTTTACACTGGGCCTCACTTCCTGTGAGAACAGATGATTAAGACCTGCTGTGAGATCATTCCAGCACCAACACACAGGAGGCAGCTCAGATATAGAACTAAAGCCAAATTCCTAATTTCCTGGCTTTGTTCTTATATCTAATCCTTACATCAATGTATGTGTGAGTATGTATACGCACATATGCCTTGTTAAACTTTTTACTATAATACCGTAAAATATACCAATAGTATTTATAGTCAAATATCTTCTAAACCAAAATTTTAAGGAAAAGAAGAACTGACAAAATTTATAACATATATCGTAAATTATCAGCATTAAACTTTAAGACATGAATAGCAGCATACTTATTGCAATTAAAGAATTAGATCATCTGTTAAATCACCATCTTTACCACAATGTACTACCCTCTGTACAAAACAGAGGTTTTGTTTTTATTTTTGTTTTTATAACATACAAAATACAACAATGGACATTTTATGATGATCAAATAGAACTAAGGGAAGAAACATTGAGGGAGATACAGTAATTCCTACGAGGGATAATTCTGCTTACCACATTAAACAAAACTGCTTCATTCTGGCCCTGCCATTATACTGTCTAACTCCCAAGAAGTAAAGTAGCTGTGATTGTGTGGCAATTTTCATTGTTAGTATGTGCACATGTATACACAAATATGTATGCTGAAGACATACATATAAATACATGCAAAATATATCCCTGTCAGCATCCAAATAGTATGTGAAGTAACCACAATTTCTCTAAGAAAAGTTTTATTTCATTGCCCAGTACTTCATCCAAAAGCTGTAGATTTAAAGATTTTTTGGAGTTAGATAAAGTACAAAGCCCGTTTGGATGCTATTCATTGCAAAACAGAAATCATTCCAATTTATCCTGAACCCCTCATGAACCTCCGCCCTGGGGCCCTGCATTCCCCCCCTGTGGTAGTCTCTGGCCACCCCACTGGGAACTGCCTGGGCCGTGGCTCACTGCAGACAGGGTGTAGAAAGAAGAGACACTGGGAAGGTCATGGCTGACTGAGCAGACTGCAGAGATCAGAGAGCTCATACCTCATTTGCTCACCAAGTCCTGCCAAGAGCAACACTATTTAACTGCAGGTACTCAAAATCCAACAGGCATGCTTAAAGGAATCTCAGGCTTACAAGAGGACCATTCACAACGTACATTTGTCGAGGATAGCTACCACCTTTTGGCAATTATTCATAAATACATGTTTAAAGAGAAAGATTCAAGCTACTTTGCTCTTTGCATCAAATGTTCAATGCCTTTTCTACCGAGATTAAGATGATTCAAATTCACAAATCTTCATTTTCAGGGTTTCTCAGCTTTAGCACTATTGACATTTGGGGCTGACCTGTACATTGCAGTGTTTAGCAGCATTCCTGGCTGTTACCCAAGAGATGCTAGTAGCACCCCCTTCTCAGCAGTGGCAACCAAAAATGTCTCCAGACATTGCCAAATGTCCCCTGGGGAAACAAACTGCCCCCCTCCTTGAGAATCACTGCCTTAGTCAAACAAACGAATCCTGACAAAGACAAAATCCCACAAAATTAAAACAAATTTATATATAAACGCTAACCTTACCCACAGATACACTGTGTTATTTTAAGTCTCTCCATTCATTTGATACACTGACGAAACTATCAGAGAACTAATAAACATGAAATATTTAAATCATGATGAGACAGGGTGAGTCTTCATCTAAAGTCAAAGTGAATATATGAGTCTGGCCTCCTGAGGAGGGTCTAGGTGAAAGCACACATTTGGGAACCATTGATGTGTGGATGGTATTTCAAGTCCTGAAACCAGCTGAGACCACCAAGAGAGGGAAGTGAGCAAGAAAACAGAAATGGTCCAAGAACCGAATCCACTGACACTACAACATTTAGAGGTCAAACAGATGAGGAGGAAACAGTGAGGCTGAAGGAAAACAAGAGCAGGGAAGAATCCGGAAAGTCTGGAAAGCGCGTGCCCAGGAGGTTGTTAATCACCACGACTGTAGGTCAGGGAGGAAGACAGGGGACAGATGGAAAAATGACCAATGGGTATGGCAGACTCAAGGTGACTGGCGACCCTGATCAGAGAGCCTCAGAGGAATGTAGTCAGAAATCTGATGGGTGAGAGGGTTAAAGACAGAATGGAGGAAAGACTGAGAAAATTTTATTTCAAGATGGGAGAAAAAGTAACATTTGAAGGGAGAGATCTAGTGATGAGGGAGAAATAGAAATGATCCAGGAGAGAGGTGAAAATTGCTGGTGTCACACCTTTGGGTTGGTGATTACAAACAGGGCCTAGTGGACGAATGTTGAGTTCTCCAGACAGCCCATCCATGGGCATAGGAGAGAGGGTAGAAAGAACAAAAATTCAGATTAAAAAATGTGCAGATGTTCCCTCTGAGGGTTTCTATTTCCCTCTCAAATCTTAAACAAACACTTCCCTCTGCTATATGATTTATCCTCCTGTCCACAATGTCCATCCTCACAGCAGCATTATACCAGTTCTCCAAGCATACAGAACTCCCAGTCTCTTGTTCATGCAGATTCCTCAGTCTTTATTTCCTTCTTTTTCATATAATGAGCCATCACTTTGACCATTTTCTTGCTAATACCCTTAATTCCTTTGCTCTCCTGGCTGTTCCACTTCACCTACTCTGCAAAACCTCATATCAATATCAATGTCTTTCCTCCTATGTTGTGGCCTGAGTGCTGTGGGAGAACACACCTATTCTAATTATGCTCTCCAACTCAAGCTAAGCTCCTGCTGCCTGGCTGGTAATCATTTTATGTGATCTGCAAGTTTCCATCCGGCTGTTCTCCTACTCACCTCAGGGGATATAACCTTTATCTCACTCATGTCTCCTTTACCTCAGCTGACATGATTTTTTAGATGTCACTGCTTGATGAATGGGCTATCTACCCAGCTACTTGGGAATCCCCTTTGACTCTTTCTCATTCACATCTGCCAGTCAACTGCCCAACTCCTACTGCTTCTACTTCTCAGACATTCCTACAGAACTTCCAAATCAAGCCTCTAGTAGACCATGATAGTGATGGCTGCCTAATTTGTAGATGCCCCTGAAGGACATTTTTGTGTTCCTTCCTTCTTTGCCTGGTCCTAATGGCAGTGGACTGACTCTGCCTTTCTGACTGCACTGACTTATTCAAAAGCATGAACCGAACCCACGCTGACCCAAAGAACCACAGCTACAGTGACTGGTTGAGGGACAGGCACCCCATCATGGCAGGCCAATTAGACTCCTTCCCTTGGCCTTTTCTAAATAGAGTTGAGGGAGCATAGTGAGACTAAAGGTGGTAGTGACCCTAGTTTCTGGTTTCATAGAAGAAAGTGGTTTAAAAAGACAAAACCAAGACAAAGAAAAATGGAGACAAGAGACAAAGAGAGAGCACCCTGAAGATATATGACTTCTGGTTCCAATTGTCACTAAGGTCAGGCCAGATACATCTCTGTCATTCCCACAGTTGGGTAATATACACCCAACCTGCCATCTAACTCTAATTATTTCGCTCAAGCCTAGTGTGAGTTTTGACATTTCTAAACCTAGATTCCCCACAGATGCACAAGTCCAACTCAGTGAAAGATTTCATTTAGCCCTCCTACCAGATGCTCTTCTTGCTTTGAGAGAAGTCTGTTTTAAAAACTTACAGTTCCTAAATGAAAATCTGATCACAACCCCCTCTTTCTTCAGTGGTAACAATATCTCTGTGTGATCTGTCATCTGTCACCTTCTAGCTTCTCCACCTGCCCCTTTCCTACCCCACAATTCTCTCCAGCAGCATCCAACTGTACAGGTTCCTCAGCAAGCCTAGGTCCCTTCTCTTTCTCTGCATATGCCTCCCCTGTGAGAAACATCTTTATCCACATTTTGCTCCCGAATTGTCATACTTCAAGTATCACCTTGATGAAAGGATTTCCTGAGTCCTCCCCTCACCAATAGGTGAGCTGTCCCTCCTCCATACTCTTCAATCACCTCTTGCATATGTCCACCTGCTTTTATTACACTTCATTGTAATTTTTAGTTTACTTATCTCCACTGTGAGATTTTTATTTTTTCTAATTTTTTTAAATGTTTATTTTTTTTAGAGAGAGGTGGGAGGAGGGGCAGAAAGAGAGGAAGACACTGAATCCAAAGCAGGCTCCAGGTTCTGAGCTGTTAGCACAGAGCCTGTTGCAGGGCTTGAACCCACAAACCACAAGATCATGACCCAAGCCAAAGTTGAACGCTTAACCGACTGAGCCACCCAGGTGCCCCCACCGTGAGCTTTTTAAACACAAGCATTATGTTCTTCATCTCTTTCACCAGAGTCTAGTATAGGCCTTATCACATGATAGGTATTCAATAAACATTTTCTGAACAGGAAAGAAGTAGGAGTATTCAACAGTTTAAGGAATAGGGTATCTTTTCATTGGTAAATACAGTACATCATGAACTTAGTTCTTCTATTTCTTTTGCCACAATTCTAGATTCTTGGGAATGATTAAATACTTAAACTAGTATGTTTGTTTTACAGGGACATGTATACCAGTAAGCATAAAGATAACATTACAGATAGCAGTCAATGATGAAGAAATTATCTGTCATACTAGGCAGCTTATCTCTCTTCTGACATATTGTAGTCATAATTTCTTCTCACCATCCATATTTTTCAGGACCTCTGTAGACTACTCTTACTTCAATCTACAGTAAGAGGTAGGGAGTGGGGAGAGGTAAGGGATCGATGCAGAACAATCAAACTTTGTTCTGAGAGAATATATGCAATGTATACAAGAATGAAAAAGCATGGGAATAATATAGAGATATATATATTTTTGAAATCAACTCATTTTTACAAGATGACTTATTGACATTAAAATGCCTTATCTGACATCATTCTATATTATGTTTGCTGTATTTCAGAATTGACATACAGAGCTATTTCACAGGACAATGTTCGTACTTCTATTTGACATTACTCACACTGACCCTCTTGGATTCAGTTTCTTCTTTGGCTTCCATCTTGACTCAAAATTGTAGTGAAATTTGAGAAGTAAAGCAGAGCCCGTTCATACAAATTTCATGTTCAAAGTAACTTTAAAAAAACAGTATTGGCATATAGCCATTCCAGCGTAAAGACTGCAAAGTAAGAAAATCTTCAAAAGGGCTTTGATTCAAATTTTCATCTGATAGAAAATGGAGGATAAGACAAATATCTATAAAATGAAGCAATTGTGTCTCCTTACACAATAATCTTACTTGGTAGTCATGACTTTGTTTCTGTTATTCTCTTATATCACAGAAAAGTAAAGATATGCAGTACCCAAAAACAAATAAGTACAAATGATAGTTTTTCACCCAAGGAAAGCAACTAATATTTCTTCTTCTGTAATAACTATTGCTGATACGTGGTTTGGACTTCAGTTTATGAAATATTTTTCAAGAAGGGTCAGACTCCAAGGGCAAGAGTAATCAGAAATAAAGGATGAGTTGTAAGTATTGGTTACCAGTCAATAAATGTCACCTTAATTGTTGACATGGAATAAATATGTAATACTAAGGAATGAAAAACACAAGGAGGGGAAAGTATGACTTTCTTATTTGTTACATAGTCCCTCTCTGGTACTACTATCTATGCTTTCTTGATATTCCTGATCTATTTGGGGTTCTCAGCTGAAGGCCCAGGGAGTCTGATGGTCACACAAATGACAGTAGCCTATCTAAGGCACACCAGAGCAGAGACAGAAACTATTCCTGAATTATCATAGAGAATGAAGAATAAATTCCTTTTTCAGAAAATTTAGGTAATGGTTAAAAAAAAAAAAAAGCATTCAGTCAGTACGATGATTAATTTTGAGTCAACTTGACCAGGCCAAGGAGTACCCACATATCTGGCTAAACATTATTTCTGGGTATGTCTGTGAGGGTGTTCCCATAAGATTAGCATTTGATTGAATCTATAGCCTGAGCAAAGCACACTGCCCTCTTTAATAACGTTGGTGGGCCTCATTCCATCCCTCAGAGGCCTGAACAGAACAAAAAGGTGGATAAAAGGAGAATTCCTCCTCTCTGTAGGAGGGTTTGAGCTGAGGCATCTGTCTTCCCCTGCCTTCTCCTCCTTACACTGCAAGTGTGAGTCCCCATTCCAGGGCCTTTGGACTTAAGACTGGAACTATATCTGGATCTCCAACTTGTTGACATCAGATAATGGGACTTCTCAGCTTCCATAATCATGAGCCAATTCCTTACAGTACATCTCATATAGGTATAGATATCTCGTATTTTTTCTGTTTCTTTGGAGAACCTAATAATCGGTGTTATAGAACACATTTTAAGACATGCTGACCCTAAACCATAATATGCAAGGAAATAAACTGTTACACAATTATTATTATTATTTTTTTGTCCAGGGAGTCTTGCCTTGAATTTTCGAGTCTGCACATACTGCTCTTGAGGCCCCTGTTTGATTTTCATGAAAGGAATGTCTGTGAGCTGCAAAACCCAATATTCTTCACATCAGTTTGTAAAAACAAAGATTGTTGCCATCAGTGAAAAAGCAAATTTAAAAATTATTTGACAGTGTATAAACAATATTAAGAATTCTAAACACTGAGGGTAGCTATCATTCATCAGTATAATTGATTCCCTAATAGTCTCTATAAACTAAAAACCATGCAACATAGTTTTTGAAAGTTAATACACTCAGTTTCAAGATAGCTTAGTCTCATATTGCCCCAGTTTCTATGTAAACTACAGGACAAAATTCAGGAAAAATAATTTGCTTCCACATCTTGCTTCATCATTTCGTATTTTCACTGATTAAATGTAGTGTTTAGCAAAACTAAATAAGGAAAACCAGGAAAGTCAAGAAGAAACAATAATGTCAAATAGGAATAAAACTCTTGAGGAAAAATTTGAGGGTCAAAAAAAGGAGTTGATGTGATTAGAATAAAGCTCATTTGGGAAATGAAGCATGGCTTAAGAGACAGGCCATCTTAGAAGTCAGCATAACGTAATGGATAATTGTAGGGGTTCTGGAGTCAGGCTGCCTGGGTTCAAATCTTGGACACTTCACTTACTACGGGAAAGTAATTTAATCTCTCCAAACTTCTGTCTCCTCACCTATAAAATGGATATAACCATTATAAAATGGATATAACCATAGCTTTACTATGAAGTTAAAAGAAATGTGAAAAACACAGCACTGTGTGCATGGTAAGGGCTATGTGTTAACTGCTATGTTACCATCATCATCACTAATATCACTAATAGTTTCAAAAGTTTAAACTTCTTAAAAATGCAAGCTATTAGCTCAGGAGCCCTCCATACTTCTCAAGAATGATTTGTGCTTAAAAATTCTGATCTTAGACACACTTAGAATCTAACCAAGGAAAAAAGGACTATGCAAAAAACATCAAGCTAGTGTCAAAGACCTTGAAGGAAGTGGCCACAGAGCGTGTTCATCCCATCAGCTGGAGGAAAGGAGTGTGTGGCAGGGCAGCCACTGTGGATGCTAATTAAGGCTTCAAAGTGAACATTAACCACCCCCAGGAGCCTTTCCTCCTGACAGAGGTGCCATATTCTAAAGCTAGCCCATGGGGAGTACCCAACTCCTGAAATCCCTGCCCCCAAGTCTATTCTAGAATAGCAATTTCATTTTCATGACCACAAAATTTAATTGACATAGTGATATTCAGCTATGTTTACAAAGTTCGATTTCTCTGTTAAAGAGAGGTACACATGTCATTTTTTTCATATATGGTATGAATTTTCATTATAGTGCTGGGTGTAGAACAATAGATTACATTCTTTTTTTAAAAATAATTTCATTCCCCTGCTCCCTATAAGGAATATTTCCCTTTGTTTGCAGGTTAAGAAAACATTCCTAAATGTCTAGCACCTCAGATTAAATAGTTATCATAGGCTTCTGAGAGTGTACAGTCCTATGGCTGTCCACATGGGTATATATTAGTACTAAGGTTCTTAACAATACTCGTTTTGTCTGCCTCTAATAAAATTAATCAGTGCTCCTCTGAGAAACTCCTTCCTCTTCCTTAAAAAGAAATTTTGCTCCTTTTGTACAAATTCATTGTTAGGATTTTAAGAGGCACCTGGGCCAGGGTTGAGACATTTCCTGTGTACTTCAACCCAGACTTCTTTAACATCTTGTGGGCACTGGGGCTTCCCCTATTCCATTGACAAAATTATGCCGCATACCTACCTTTTTCATGGCCAGGAAGTGTTTCTTTGTGATCAGATTGTATTTTCACTTCCTTAATTGCATCCCATTATGGGCTACTTATTCTCATGTGCATCCTGCTTTAGCACCTTTTAAGAAATCTTAAACATGCTAGATATTTAAAAAGTTTTATTATAATGACCTGCCTATTCTGGCAGAAATTAGCCTTATTGAACATAAATTTTGCTCACTCCAGGAATTTTTACTTTACTCATCATTAGGGTCTGTCCAGACCAGGAATGTCTATATAACAATAACTGAAAAGCGTTCATTAAACCAGGACAGTATGAAGATGGCAAAAGGATTCATTGAGAATGGTTGAGCCCAAACTCTAATAAGATCCAACAATTTATTAAGTTTGTTTTGGTAACTGCATGCCCCCCAGGATTCCATGAGTCTAGAACTATAAAGGAGGTTAAGAGTAGCATTAGGGTTCAACTTTTGCTGAGTCAGTACCCCTACCTGCAGAATCTCCAACAATTCTAGAAGTTGCTGGGATATTTTAAACATTCTCAAAACCAGTTATCTAAAGTTCTCACCCTCCTGGCATTAAATGAATTTAGGGAGGAACCACAATCACCTGCACCCTCCATGAGAACTTGAGTTGCCACATGGGTTCCTGATCCTCTGAGAATTCAGAGCTGCACAGGTCCTGAGGGTCCACAGGGAAATGTTCTCCCTCAATGAACTGTGCTTTGCATGGAAGTGACGGAGATGCCCCCTTCCTACCTCATGGTCTCAGTTCATAATCTTAGCCCCAAAGGAGTATTCCTGGCATCCCTAAGTCTCTAGTGTCACAAAATTCCTCATTACCCCCCCCCCAAAAAAAAAGCGATGCTGCCTTCTCATTGCATCATATCTCCTTTCTCATACCTAGTTAAGTGACTCAGCTTTAAGGGGTTGCCAATCCCACTCTTAATCTTAGTCTAGGCTAAATTTAGATTATACTTATTATAAATGTATTTATAAGTACTTAACAAACTATAAAAGATATTCAGTGGTTCTGGTAAAAATGTCCAATGCCTCCTCATCCCCCAACACACACACACACACACACACACACACACACACACACACACACAATGATCTTGACCTAAGGAACTGCTCTGTGCTGGGCAGATTCTCTTTGTTGTGCCCCTTGCAGGCTGGTCTGTCTGGCTGGGTTTGTTCCCGCAAGTTTATCATTCTGTTTTAGTATTGGTTTATGCACTGGCCGAATGCTGTCTTTAAGCACTGAGTCATTAGCAGCTGGTTTTTATGCAAGGCTTCAGTTCCTCCACTGAGCTTCCAGAATGCTTACTGTGGATCTAGAGTGCTATGTGGCTCTTCTCTGATCTTTCTCTTTCTTTGCAACTAGTATTTTCTTTTTTTTCCTTTTTTTCTTTTAAAGTTTTATTATACTATTGAGAGACAGAGAGAGACAGAGCATGAGAATGGGAGGGGAAGACAGAGGGGGAGACACAGAATCCGAAGCAGGCTCCAGGCTCTGAGCTGTCAGCACAGAGCCCGATGCGGGGCTGGAACTCACAAACTGCAAAATCATGACCTGAGCCAAAGTCGGATGCTTAACCAACTGGGCCACTCAGGTATCCCTGCAACCAGTTTTTTCTTATAGCACAAGTTTTCTTCTGCAAAAGTGAGCATAGGAAAGTAAGATTTTAAACCCTTTATCTAGAAAAATCTTTTCTGCTCCGAGTTCAGTCTTCAAATGAACTCTGGGAATTAAACATTCCATAAACAACAGAAGTTCAGAACTTATTCTTACCAATACTTCATGTTCAATACTCTGTAAATTACTTTATCACATCTTGTCTACCTTAATTACCAGTTACCAAGCTCTGAAAGCTTAACTTCCATACTTGCTCAGGAAAGACAAGTTGTCTATCCCTTCATTAATTTCCTTTTTGTTATTCCTACATTTTAGATTGTGAGGTGGTACAAATTGACCCTCCTTCTCCAGATGCAACATTACTAGTAGTAGTGGTAACAATGTGCTAATAACTTTATTTACATTATTTCCTTAATTTTTTCACTTTTTATTTTTTTTATTTTTGCAAGAGAAAGCATGAGCAGGGGAGAGGCAGAGAAAGAGGGAAACAGAGGATCTGAAGCAGGCTCTATGCTGACAGCAGTGAGCCTGGCATGGGGCACAAAGTCATAAACTGAGCTGTCAGCACAGAACCTGACATGGGGCTTAAACCCATGAACCATGAAATCATGACCTAAGCTGAAGTCAGACACTTAACCGTCTGAGTCAACCAGATGCCCCATAAGTGAAGACTAATATTATCCCATTTTACAGATGAGAAAACTGAGGCTCAGAAAGACTGAGAAACTTGCCAAAAGTCGCTCATTTACTAAGTGATAGAACCTGGATTGAAGCAGTTGAATACTTCTGTATCCTTACCTGAGCCTGAACCAATTAAAAGGGAAAACAAAATTCATAATTAATAGTGAAAAAGAAAGCTTTGATTCAAACTGAATTTGAGGGAAAATGCTATTCTGAAAAGAATTGCAATTTATCTTATAATTAATGAAATTTAAATTATAATTGTACTGATGTGTTTTTTCCAAGTATAGCCAAAAAGTAAAAAAAAAAAAAAAAAAAAAAAATTCTTGTTTATAATTTTTTTTTTGACAAAACAGCACTTTGTATTTCATGTAGCATTCTCACAAGGACATTAATAAAAATATCTGAATCATTTAAAAAAATACTAGAAGGTTTCATTAATTTTCCCAAGGGTCTTTCATACGTGTTTGATGTTTACCATACTCCTTCCATATCCATCATCTTTTTTTGATTTCCCTAATTTAAAGGTTCACTGGTTTAACTGCCTGAATCTCATTTGAAAATGGCCTTCCTGTGATTACAGCGATTCTCCAATACTACATTTTTTTTTCTTTTTGCAATTCATGCAAATAAATTGACTACTCTAACTCATCTGTAAACATCATTAATATACTTTGTTTGTGGTTCAAAACCATCTCTAATTGGCAGGCCCTGCAGGATTTATATTTCTCACTGTCTTAGTCTTATGCCAATAGCCACTAGAACCCCACAAATTGGTTTGGCTCCAACACAGTCTTACCTCAGAAGGGGAGGAAAAAAGAAATACTCTAGGTTCAGTGCTGAAAATACAGTAAGAGGGAAATAAAGAAGGAAAAAGAAATACACACATGTTCAAAATCCACCAGGTACTATATTAATCTTTTTCACATATGCTCTCCTATTTTAGCTTTACACTGGACCCATAGGTAGGTAACATATATTGCCTCATTGACCCTCGCAGTGCACTTATTAGGCAGGCACATTAGTAATACAGAAGAGGAAACTGAGGTCTGAAAAAGTACTGCAGCCAAGCTGACTCCATCCAGGCCTGGCTCTGAGTGGCTTAATGCACTCTTAACCACCGTGTACACTGCCTGCTTATACTGTGGGAGTTGCACTATGTGAGATCAGACAGTTGTTCATTTGGTTTCAAATGTAAATGTCACAGAAGTGACAAAACATTAAAAAAATCAATTCAACAGTCTCAGAAGTCTCACCTCAGTAGGTGAGAAGGACTTGACTTTATTTAGTGGTAACAACCACCTCAATTAGAACAACTATTGCTTCAAAAGTCTTTCATGTTTAAGCAATTACACCTCATCTCCCCACAGTGAATAATATCAGCAGACAGCTCTGTGATCTCCAAGTGCAGATGTCATCTGTGAAGTATCACAGTCTACAAATGTAATAGTAAGCCCGATGATGTCACTTTGTGCCCAACCAGAAAGGCCACCTAAAATCAGGTGGGTCCAAGGTGAGTTGCCAACAATCTAACCATTTACACACAGACAAAATGGCATTGTGTAAAACACATTAATGCTCTGCTGAACTCTAGCATGAGATTACTTCATCTGCTGATGTTGCAATGGGCGGCCAAATTTTCTTTCAATACATTGAAGCTATGATGCCCATCTAAAAGAACCACAAGGTAGCTTCAACAGACAGAAATACAAATAAAATACTGGGTTGTTAGATATTGGTTTGCTTGTTTCTTGATAGTTCTATATGATCTAAATTGCCACTCAGGCAAATAATAACTTTGTAATTTTTAAAAATACTGTTTTATTTACACACACACACACAAATGAATGCTTCTGCCTGTTGAAATAAATAAAAATAAGTTCTAGTTATAAAAATAAGTTATTTAATTGATATCCTGAATTCTATTATCCCTAAAGTACTAAAATTATCTATGAATTCAAATAATTTTAAAGGGAAATTCCCAAATAAAGTGAACATCTCACACTAATATTACTGTAATCCTATGCATTGAAAAATTATCTTGAATCCATTTTTGTTATTGTCTTATATCAAAGACAGAACATGGACTCTATTGCTTATTCCCAAAGGAAAGCTTTGTTCTTGTTATAACTTACAACAAAAGATAAATATGCTCATTTATTTTGGAGGTGGAAGGAAGGTCGTCAAGGTCCTACCTTTGATGTGGTTCTGCAGACCAGTGGGTCACGAAAGTAAGAATTCAGCCCAAAATGATTAGGAGAGCCCTGCAATAACAATTCTGTTCTCTGGGTTTCCCTGACTGGTGTTTGACCTATAGAAGACCAGAACACTTAAGACCTAAATGGTTTCACATGGAGCTACTTATTAAATCAGAAGTTTTCTTTTCTTTCTTTTTTTTTCTCCTGTGTTTAGGTAAATGCTTGCTAAAGCTCCATGAAGGATTTACTGCAAAATAAAAGTGATAGGTAAAGAAAAAGAAGATCCCAGTCTTATAGATGATATTTATCTAGATAGGATGATAACATTTCAAGGGTGAAATTCTAGAGCCAGCTACCTCACCCTTAGCACTGACATTTGGGGCTGGATAATTCTTTGCTGTTGGGGTTTTCTTGTGCATTGTAAGATATTAAGGAGCATTCCTGCTGTTACCCTCACTTCCAGTTGTGACAACCAAAAACACCTCCAGATATTGTCACAAGTCCTCTGAGGGGCAAAGTCACACTCTTCCTACCCTCATTCCCTCCCAGTTGAGAACCAAAATCCTTGAGAATTAGTCTGTCTTCCAGCAATGAATAAGCGCAATTATTAGAAAAAAATGAAGGGGAAAATTATCCAAAATTTTACTGTGACTTAATTAGTTGATTTTTACAGGAATTATAGCTTAAACATATGAAGATGAATTTATAACAATAAATATAGTTAGGAATTTTAAAAAGCAACACACTTGGTAGCTAAAAAAACAAAACAAAACAAAACTCAAGTCTAAAACTCAAAACCACAAGTTCATGAACCTTAAAATGTCAGATTCTTTCAGTTGAATACTGTGTTTAGACTGATATATATGATTTCTTATGAAGCCCATATTTAGAGGAATGTGTTACACTCATCTAAAAATGGCTCAATATCTAAACAGTAGTAGTACACCATCCATTTGTGGTAGTCCTAAACTCTTAATTACAGGTATATTTAAAGTACTTTATATCTTCTTATTACCACATGATTTTTAACATATTTTGTATTAGCTCTGTTTCTTCTCATTGCCAACTTTTTGGTGATATTCAAGATAAGTCATTGTCTTCATAGCATATTTACATTTAAATATTATAAAAGTAATATTTTATTATGATTATTCTGCTAAATATCTGAAAGGTTATATTTCCATTAACCAAATCAATCAATGTCTTTTACAAAAAGATAAAAGCAATTGAGATAGATTTCCCACTTCTCTGCTTGCTTCGTTCCATAGTACAAGTACCAGCTCTGCTGCATGGGAGTTGATCTGCTCACTTCCAACTCACAGTTCATATACACGCTATTTCTGCAAATATGAACAACGCTTATGTCATTTCTCTCTTCAGGATTACCTCTAGCTTTAGTGTTGACACATGTTAGTTTTGTCACCTTGGACAACACAACCTCATGCTGCTCCAGTTTCTTCATTGATGAAATCAATGGGAGGGGGGTGATCTTTAAACTCCTTCCCATCTCATAAATTCTGAGGGTATTTGGAGAGAATACATAAAAGTGGATATCAACTGTTCCCTAAAAGCTCTTTAAAATAAAGAATATTATTTAATGGGTTATTATACACTTTTAAATTAAAGAATTAGAAAAAATAGGTGTATGAATTTCCACATACAAATAAAGAGATGTGTAAGTTAAATAAGTTAGTTAAAATGTCTCTAAAAGTACCTTTAGATATTAAATCACAATGTCAAATGCAACAAAACACCTCATGGATGTAACATTTTTCACTATTATAATGCTTGACGATGATGATGATGATGATGATGATGATGTGGCCAAACTACTCTGATTCCTTCATCTGGGAAATGATAAAAAGTTCCTCTCGACTAAGAAACACAAAATAAAATAAGCACATAAATGCCCCAGCCTCTTCGTGGTATTTATTAGGCTTTCTTGGAATTCTAGAGAAAACAGGAGTCCAGAAACTAAAGAGCTCCTGGAGGGAGAAGGCAATGATGGAGTCTCTTTATAGGACTCCATGGTCACAGAGAAGGTAGCACAGTTAATACACCATATGTGGGTGACAGCATTATTTAGGGGTCAAACATGGAAGGAGAAAGAAAAGGAGAAAACCTAAGAAAAAATGTTAATTTATGTAGAACTGAGTAAATGTTCCAGTTTTAAACACTTAAAAAAAAAGAAGAAAAAGAATGGGAAGAAAATGGAAGAAATAATATTGTTGACATGGACCCTGGTTTCTTTCTTACTCAGGCTAAAGGAATCCAAGGGATGAAGGCAGTCACTGCATGTGATTCATTGCTAGCAAACTAATAGTGATGAGGTAGGTTCACATAGCCAAACTTTACTTCTTCAGTTTATTCTGGAAGTAGTAGTCACTATATTGTCCAGACTGATCTAATGATCTACACATTAAGATGAGTCAATGTAAGAAAAATATCCTCATAAAAAGACTGGAACTCTTGGGGCACCTGGGTGGCTCCGTTGGTTAAGTGTCTGCCTCTTGATTTTGGCACAGGTCATGATCTCACAGTTGTGAGATCGATCCCCACTTTGTGCTCTGCACTGTCAGTGCAGACCCTGCTTGGGATTCATTCTCTCTCTCTGGCTCTCTCAAAATAAACATTAAAAAAAAAAAAAAAAAAAAAGACTGGAACTGCTAAACTAACCTCCTTCTGTAACACCAGTGGCATCCAAGTGAGGGTCAAAAGTCAATGGGCCCACCATTGTGAACCAGCAGACACTTGAGCCCCACCTGCTGATACCAGACAGCAGAGAACTTTCATGGAACACACTCCTAGTGTGGGCTTTCTCCTTAAGGACATAGACTGTGGGAAGTCTCTCAGAAACCTACACCATTACTTAGCTGTAAGATATTAGACACTACTTCTACACTCATACTGAAAATGGAAAAATCACAAACAATGAATGCTCAATATTATGTGCATTTCACTCTTAATCATGATGGCTACAGTTATTAAAGTCAGGAAATCAAGTCAAGTTTAATCATTTGACTTTTCTAATCTTTGGAAACTAGAAGGTAGGATATCTCTCTTTGTTCACTCTTGATCATGTAAAATACGTTTTTTTCAATATATTATTTCATATATATTATTATTTATAATTTTTAAAGGTCAGCAAATTTGTTATTTGTGAGATGACAAAGTAGTCTGCTAATATAAGAATTAAATATAATTAGCAAAATGTTTTAATTATCCAGGTGATGAATAGTAAGAATTCCTGTTACTTTATTTCTAAATTAATAAACAATAAGAACTAGAAATATTACCATTAGCTTTACAAATAGCCTTGTTTTAATGTTCTGTTTTATAGAATAATCTTAAACTTAAGAGATTATAAAATCTCTTATACTGATAAACAATATATTGAAAAAGAAATTCTAATGTCTTTATTCATGAAATACTTTAAAGTAATTTAAAAATTTCTCAATATTTTCCATAGTTTAATTTATATAGTTAATAGCTGTATGACATCAGTCTTATTAACTGATATAACTTTCAAAAACACTTAGCAACAAATGCTGAAAGATTTTTTGTACATGACACCTTCCTCAAAGAAATTTAATAGTGCTAGACAATAAACCCAGCCTTTATTTCCTAAATAGAAAATATATAAATCTGTATTTCCAGAAGAAAAGTGTCACTATAGCCACGTTCACATTTGTGGCAAACTGAACACTGTATTTATGTACATATATAGAGATATGTAAAGGGAACAGAGAACTTCAAATTTGGAGAAACAACATGAGGGGAAAAAGGTTTTCAGATAGATGTCTTGTTTTTTGCAATTTATTCATAAAGCAACTACCCCTTTAATTCAAAAAAGAATAGTACATTTTTTATTTTAAAAAGTTGAGTGCTTACGAATAAAAGCACCTAATGAATATCTGTGGATATTGTCATATAAAACATGGTAGTTATTCCCACAGCATACAATACATACCATACATTTTCATGCCTTTATGGAATTTCAACTACTGTTCATTACTAATTTGTACTAAATATTACTAAAGTGCCTCTATTTTATAAAATAAGCATACCTAAAGCATGAGCATATCAACTATCTTGCCTTAATTGAAAGAGTGACTACATGGCTGACTGAGGGAAACGGGGGCCAAGTCTTTGATTACTGGCTTCATTCTCTACATCAATGATTTCCAACTGTTAATTCAATGCCAAACACAGGTGATCCCAACTATCTTTAGAGGCATTGTGATCTTTCCATAACAAAGCAAAATAAGTACACTTAAAAAGAAAACTACAAAGTATTTGGAATAGAGAAAAGACATATAACCCCGTCAAAAATATAATGGAAAAAGTGTCAAACTCAGGAGGGAGGGCTGCTGTAATGAGCTATGCTACAGATCTTCAGTCAGTTACTAGTTTATTTGGTTCCACACCTTAGTGCTTCAATAAAGCATAACAGAACCCTAACTGACCCAAACACTTCAGAATTTTGTTAATGGATGAGTTAATTATTTATTCTCTTTGACTTCAATATTTATAAGAAATCTTTTGTGTAAGATTATCTTGCTACCTTGGGAGAAATATTAAACCCAAATGAAAGTTTCTTGATGTTGAGAAACAAATTATTCTATAGGTGGGGCCAGCAAATGTTTTCTTACAGGGCTAGACAGCAAATATTTTAGGCTTTGCAGGCCACCAGACTACTGTGAAAGCAGCCACAGATTAGTATACAAACAAATGGACATGGCTATGCTCCAATAAAACTTTTTTTTAATATATAAAAATAGGCTGGTGGGTTGGATTTGACCCATGAACCATTATTTGCCAAATTCTGGTCTAGAATATGTTTATATTGAAAAATGCTTCATTCATACTTTTTAAAGTTAGAAATTCCCATAGAATACTATTCCTGTAGTCAAAAGGTGCCTTGCTCATTATTTTTCATTAGAGAAAAAGCACATACCCCAAAAAGGCTGCATCAGTCTGGGCTCTACTAGTTGGGCATTTGGGATATATACCTTAGGACTAGGTTGAAGTTTACCACTGCATTAAAAAAAGAGTATTGTGTACCTGGGTGGCTCAGTCAGTTTAGTGTCCAACTTAGGCTCAGGTCATGGTCTCATGGTTCCTGGCTTCAGGTCCCATATCAGTCTTTGAACTGACAGCACTGAGCTTGCTTTGGATTCTCTCTCCTTTTCTCTCTGCCCCTCCCCACCTGGCACACTCTTTCTCAACAAAATAAGTAAACATTAAAAAAAAAAGTATTTTATTTGATCACTGTGATAACAGGGCAAAAGAGGACTGAGGTATAAATGCTAAACCTACTTAAGAAAACAAACTTAAAGTACTATAGCAATTATAGGCATACAGACTAAGATTATTAATTAGAAATGAATTTTATCTATTTATTAAAGTATGTCAGGGTTAATCTTTACTTCAGAATAGTTAGCCTTTGGTTACCCTTATGCATGAAATAAGTAAAAGAATATTTATTTAAAACTTTTACATAAATTCCTATTGTTCTCTAATTCAGACTGCCTAGCTTTCAACTCAGTAAAGTTTTACTAAAACATGAGATATTCATTCATTTATTCATTCATGCATTTAAAAATATGTATTGAATTTTTATTAGCACAGAGGTATTGTTTTATAAGCTGACGATTCAAAAATAAAACACAGGAAGAAGACTTCCTTAATGGTAGATTCCAAAGAATCTCCTTGGAAAAGGTTAATAAATAAATAAAAATAATAATTGTGAGAAAATGATAATAGTATTGTAGGACTAAGTTAATATGAAAATTAATTTTCAAGTTCAAAAAATGCTTTAAGTATTAACTATTAGAAATCTTAACAAATAAGTATTATATCATTTTTACATATACCCCTATAATTCTTCATTATTTGATATTAAATGAAATAAAAAATGAAATATTGATTTTCAGGTATATAATAAAACAGAATGTGTATATTACAAGATCAAGTTTTTAACAAATATTTAACAAAAGCCCTAGATGTAGAATATTACATATAGAATAACCCTTTCTGTATGTTTAAGGATAAAGACACTTGAAATGTTTCTGAAGGAGCTTTAGTGGGCCTGAGGACAGAGCTGGGAGTCAGTGAGAGGGAATGAAAGGGAAGAAAGAAGTTATTAATTTTAAAGTAAAATTTTTTAGGGCACCTGGGTAGCTCAGTCAGTTGGGCAGCGGATTTGATTTCAGCTCAGGTCATGAGTTTGAGCCCCACATTTGGCTCGACTATGCTCACAGTGTGGAGCCTGCTTCAGATCCTCTGTCTCCCTCTCTTTGCCCCTTCCCCACTCACTCACACATACTTTCTCTCTCTCAAAAATAAATAAATGTTAAAAAAAAGTAAATAAAATAAAAAAATTTTAAAGTGTTTAACACTGACAAAGACAAAAATTAGTTCTCATTATAAGATATGCAAATAGAGGATTTTTTTGAGGGAAAGTTATATCTAACAATGCTTTTCCCTATCCTAACCTATCCAAAACAATTGACTTTTACTTATTTATTTTGTTTTTCAGGTGGAAAAGTTGAGGGGTGGAAAGCACAAAAACCCAAACAATGGGTATCAACATACTTAGGATGAAAGAGGGAGGGACTATCATTTACTGAACAGATGCCTTGAGCATCCCGCACACCAAATGCTGTGAGCAAGGATAGCTACGATCTTCCTTTTCCTTTTCCCTCTACTAAGAATATCCACAACCACAAAATTAATTAAAGAAACTTTTCTGGCTGCTTTTTGTTTTCTTTTGGAGCAACAGACATGACAGATTGGGTTCTTATGCTCTAATGGCCCATCATGGGAATTTTTAACTTATGCAATTATAAAATAAAAATGTACTGATGCTAAAGATACCTTTATAAATCTATCACTTTACTCTTTCCTCATGACTTATAGGTTAATTATATAGCTATACAGTCACATAAAATTTCACTGAAAAAGTTATAAGCATTACTAATTGGTGGACATGAATGAAACAAATTAGGACTGGACTTCTCAATGATTCTCAAGCTAAAAGGCTAAAGGATAGTGAAATTTCATAAAACTTCTCAGAATTGTATTGTACAGGTAATTATCATTTTGTGAAGAGTATACAAGTATCATTTTGTGAAGAGTTTTATAAAGATTTCTCATGCTTCAGCAAATCAGAAATAATGATAAGAGTACACATTTTCTTATTTAAAACCTTACATTTGCAATGGAAAAGCCAGCATGTTGCTAACAGTTTCAACAGAAACTTATGAGAAGCAAACAAGGCAATACAAACAAATATGGTTTTCTGAAAAAAAGTGATAATGATTCTAAATACAAGAACTGATTTCAAATTTATTTTAACATATACTCTAGAAGCATGGTAATTTCTGGATGTCTATTTCAATGGAATGTAAAGAAAGAATATTGACATCTAACTGACTCAAAGTAAAAAAATATATGGATTCTACAAGTTGAGTCTACACAAGTAAGAGTGACTTCCAGAAACAACCATTAGTTTACTACTTATTCCTTTCCATTCATTTTGAAACTTCCTAATATTTAGGTTAAAAATGTGCTTGTGGGGTGCCTGGGTGGCTCAGTCGGTTGAGCGGCCAGCTTCAGCTCAGGTCATGATCTCACAGCTCGTGAGTTTGAGCCCTATGTCAGGCTCTGTCCTGACAGCTCGGAGCCTGGATCCTGCTTCAGATCTGTGTCTCCCTCTCTCTCTGCCCCTAACCCACTCGCATTCTGTCTTGTCTCTCTCAAACGTAAATAAACATTAAAAAAAGAAAAAAAGAAAAAAAGAAAGAAAATGTGCTTGAGAAGACCTACCAATGAAAATGGTAAAATTAGAACAGTGTTCAGTTTTCATGTTGAATAAAAAACCTAGCAAACTTACTAAATAATTAAGTCTGGATTTGTATTTTTTCATTTACCACTTCTGACATTCAAAATATAGTTGATCCTTGAACAATGCAGACAGGTAAGGAATGGTAACCCTCCATGCAGTAGAAAATATGCATATAACTTTTGACTCCCCCTAAACTTAACTACCAATAGACTACTGTTGACCAGAAGCCTTACCAATAACATAAACATTTGATTGACACATATTTTGTATGTTATACGTATTATATACTGTATTCTTACAATAAACTTAGCTAGATAGAAGAAAATATTATTAATAAAGTCATAAGACAAAACACATTGTCAGTACTGTACTGTGAAAAATCTGTATAAGCAGACCTGCACAGTTCAAAACCTTGTTGTGCAAGGGTCAATTGTAGTTAAAAGCAGATGTGAAGTTTTCCCCAGTCTGCACAGTACATATACAGAATATAACATACAACTTTTTTAGTTGTTGTAAAAGTCTGAAATTCTCTTGTCCATTAACATATTTACTGACCTCTTCTAGGACTCTCGTGATTGAAGAGAATGCCATTCACCGCAAAGAGATTATATGCCTCACGGAAGTTCACCACAATCCAATAGGCATAGAGTTTTGCTGCCCCTGTTGAACAATTTTTTAAAAGGAAATAAAAGACAGTAATTATTATAAATGATGGTGTCTCCTTATAAAAGACAGTGATTTTCACTCATCTTAAATAAGTAACAACTTGCAAAAACTATAATTTATATTACATTAAGATAGAAAAAAATTTGAATGAAAGCCAAAGACAAAATAAAGGTTCCTTTGCCAGTTAATCATGTGCACAAGAAAATATTTAAGAATTTTTTACTTTTGTAATAGCCACAGTTCTGTCTTCCACAATCTAACTGATTCAACTATAGTATGCAATATATCAAGTTGACCTAAGATCTTATTCCCATTTTCTTAGTTTTAAGGAATTAGAAAGTAAAAAAAAAAAAAAAAAAAAAAAAAAGGAATCTGAATATTCTAGATGCTTAGAAGTTTTATCACTAAAGTCTTCCATGAATACTCTTTTTTAAAAAATATATAAGATATAATAGACCTGGTTTTTTTGTTCGTTTGTTTTTAAATATCTGAACCCAGGGAAACTTCCGTTGGGAAAATAAAAAACATGAAATGAAATCTATCACTTCAGCAAATCTTACAACAGTTTAGTAAAAAAAAAGTCATGTGGGCCTAATTTTCCTTTCAAAGTGATCTGTATGGAAGACTGAATGAACATGGATTGGTGAAGTGAAGTGGTAATTTCACCCTGGAGGCAATGGTAGAAAATACTTGTAGTTAGCAGTGTATAAAGGTATGCTTCTCAATGTCTGCTCACTTAGTCCAATCTGAGTGTTAATCTCACACTCAAATGACTTCAGATGAGAGAAAGGAACAGAATTAAAGCAGAACACGCACACCCATGCCAAAAGAACATGGCACATGTACAAGTTTATACCCATGCGTTCTCACCATACGGTGATCGAGGATAAAAAGGAGTTGTCTCCTTCTGGGGTATTTCTTGCACTTTCCCATAAAGTTCACTAGTTGAGGCTTGGTAGAACTTCACAGAGTTGATAAGGCCACAGGTCTTAACTGCATCCAGAAGCCGCAAAGTGCCAACTCCATCAACATCTGCAGTATATTCAGCCAAGTCAAAAGAAATCTGGAAATAGCAGGTGAAGACAGTGTTACATTAATGTTTAGCAGCAACATAGATGCTGACGGTGGTAAAACAAACACATTTTACAATTTCACTTACTTAGAAATGTTATGCTTATAAAAAAAATCATACAATTTCACTCAAATATGGAATTTAAGAAAAAGACAGATGAACATAGGGGAAGAGAAGCAAAAATAAGATAAAAACAGACAGGAAGACAAACCATAATAGACTCTTAATACAGAGAAGAACCTGAGGGTTCCTGGTGGGGTGTTGGGTGGAAGAAGGGCATTTGTTGGGATGAACACTGGGTGTCATATGTAAGAGATGAATTACTAAATTCTATTCCTGAAATCATTATTACACTATATGTTAACTAACTTGGATTTAAAATTAAAAAAAAAGAAAAAGAGGGGTGCCTGGGTGGCTTACTCAGTTGAGTGTCCAACTTTAGTATAGGTCATGATCTCATAGTTCGTGAGTTCGATCCCCGGGTCGGGCTCTGTGCTGACAGCTCAGAGCCTGGAGCGTGCTTTGAATTCTGTGCCTCCCTCTCTCTCTGCCCCTCCCCTGTTTGTGCTCAATCTCTCTCTCTCTCTCTCAAAAATAAATACACATTAAAAAATTATAAAAAAAAAGAAATAAAAATAAATAAAAATCATGGAAAAATATTTTCTAATAGCAGATTAAGAGTATGAATGTGATCTATTCTAACATCAAATAATATCTTGATGAAAAATATCTTAAGAAATATCTATTAATTATCCATGGTAAAGTGAAGAACACTTTAAACACACATATTACTTCTTAATTCTAGGCTGAATTCCCTATGGCAGTGGTTCTCAAAGTGCAAACCCTTGCTCCTCAGAATCACCTGTGGTATTTCTAAAATTCCAGAATGAACCAATCTCTTGGGGGTAGAATCCTAGGAAATCCACATTTATAATGAGTCAATCCCAGTTGACTTTTATGCAGAGAAGTTTGAGAATATGTGTTTTGGACACAGTTGATTTTTTTAAAAGATTGTTTTATTTTTTTAATTTTTAACTAAGATACAATTTTTTAGCATATCACATGCATACATAATCTTTTAATTTTGAGGCACATTAAATACAGTAAGTACTAATGTATAGAATTGAATGATTTCCAAAAAGAGGTTTCAAGGAATAATTAAATATTTTGCACTTCCTTAGGATGGTTCTTAAAAATAAATGTGACTGATATATTATTTTTCTTAAATTATTTCTAAGCACAATAAATATAAATTAACCTAATATTAAAATGTCCCCAAATAGTAATGATGAAAATCTTTGTCACTGGTTTATTTGCAGGCCAATAACAGCTGGGCACAATACAAAGATGCTTCCCTGCTGCCTGGTGAATGACCTCAATCTTCACCTGGAAAAACCCCTCTCTGAGGTGAGTGAGGTTACCGGCCCTCATTGCTGCCAGTCCTGAGTGTCACCTGGGCACAAGCTGCAGTCTTGTGCAGTCTGTCTTTAGGGAACTTGGGCGATTGGTGACCACAGACCTGACTCTAAACGCATGTCATCTAGGCCTGTCAGTAAAATTCACATGGCAGACGTGAGCTAAAACAGGATAAGAGTAGGGGTGCCTGGGTGGCTCAGTTGGTTAAACACCCAACTACGGTTCAGGTCATAATCTCACACAGTTTGTGACTTCGAGCCTCACATCCAGCCTTGTGCTGACAGCTCAGAGACTGTAGCCTGCTTCAGATTCTGTGTCTCCTTCTCTCTCTGGCCCTCCCCTGCTTGTGCTCTTTCTCTCTCAAGAATAAATAAACCCTTAAAAAATTTATTTTTATTTTTTTATTAATTTTTTTTACATGTTTATTTATTTTCGAGGGTCAGAGAGACAGAGTACAAGCAGGGGCAGGGCAGAGAGGAGAGGGAGACACAGAATCTGAAGCAGGCTCCAGGCTCTGAGCTGTCAGCACAGAGCCCGACATGGGGCTCGAACTCACGAACCGTGAGATCATGACCTGAGCTGGAATCAGACGCTTAACCGACTAAGCCACCCAGGTACCGCCCCAAAATTTTTTTTAAATAGGATAAAAGTATGTTTCCTCCCAAGCTTTCATAGGCAAGAAAGCACAATTTGGGGTTACACTTTTCAAGTAACAGTTTATTACAATAAAATTTTCATACCATAAAATTGACCCTGTTAAAGTTTACGACTCAGTGGTTTTTAGTATTCACAGCATTATGCACTCATCACCGCCATCTAATTCCAGAATGTGTTCATCATCCCCTAAAGAAACACCATACCTATTAGCAATCTCTTGCCCATCTTCCCTTCCCACCCCCACAGTCACTAATCTACTTCCTGCATCTATGCAGTGACCTATTCTGGATGTTTCATATATATGGAATCATAACATGTGGCCTTTTATAACTGGCTTCTTTCACATATCATATTTCCATTTCTCTTGGACATGTACCTAGAAGTAGTGTCATTTGCATACAACATTTAACATTTTGAGGAACTGCCACATTATTTTCTAAAGTGGCTGCACCATTTCACATTCTTACCAGCACTAAATAAGGGTTCCAATTGTTCCACAGTCTACTCAACACTTATTATAGTCTGTCTTATTGATTGTAGACATCCTAGAGAGTGTGAAGTTGTATATCACTGTGGGTTTTTTTATTATTAAGGTATAATAGACATAAAATATTATCTTAGTTCCAGGTGTACAATAATAATTTGGTATATGCATATATCATGAAATGGCCACAAGTCTAGTTAACATCCAACACCACACACAGTTACAAAATTTTTGATGATGACTTTTAAGATCTAGTCTCTTAACAACTTGCAAATGATACAATACAGCATTATTAACTATAGTCATCATACTATACATCACCATGACTTATTTACTTTACAATTGCAAGTCTGTACATTTTGACCACCTTCACCCATTTCATCCACTGTCCACCACCCCACTCCCTTGTCTCTGGCAATGACTAAATTATTCTCTGTATCTATGACTGTATTTGTTTTCTCTTTTACTTTTTTTTAGATTCCACATACACATGAGATCATAAAGTAGTATCATGAGTAGTTATCTGTCTCTGTCTGGCCTTTTTTACTTATCATAATGCCTTCAAGTTTCTTGCATGTTGTCACAAATAGCAGGATGTCCTTCTTTCCTTCTTAATACAATATTCCATTGTATATATTCACCACATCTGCTTTATCCATTCAGCCATCGATGGACACTTAGGTTGCTTCCATATCTTTGCTACTGTTAATAATGCTGCAATGAACATGAGGATGTAACTACCTTTTCCAATTAGTGTTTTCATTTCCTTAGGAATTGCTGGATCATATGGTAGTTCTATTTTTAATTTTTTAAGGAAACTCCATGCTGTTTTCCACAGTGGCTACACCAATACATTCCTATATTCCCACTAATAGTGCACAAGGGTCCCCTTTTCTCCACATCCTCACCAACACTTGCTTTCTCTTGACTTTTTGATAATAGCTATTCTAACAGGTACAATATGATATCTCATTATGGTATTGATTTGCATTTCCCTGATGATTGATATTGAGCACCTTGTCATGTATGTGTTGGCCATCTGTCTTTTTTTAGAAAAATGTCTATTCAGATCTGCACATTTTTAAATCAGATTTTTTTTTTTGCTATTGAGTTGTTTGAAGTCTTTATTTTGGATGTTAGACCCTTATCAGATATATGATTTGCAAATATTTTCTCCCATTCAGTAGGTTGCCTTTCCAGTCTATTGATGGTTTCTATTGCTGTGCAGAAGCTTTTCAGTTTAATGTAGTCCAACTTATTTTTGCTTTAGTTGCCTTTGCTTTTGGTGTGAAATCCAAAAAATAATCACCAGTACCAATGTCAAGGACCTTACCACCTGTGTTGTTGTTGTTGTTGTTGTTTTTCTAGTTATATACTTTCTGGTCTTACATTCAAGTCTTTAATTTATTTAATTTTGGTGTTTGGTGTCAGATAGTGGTCCAGTTTAATTCTTTTGTATATGGCTGCCTAATTTTCCCAATGCTATTTATTAGGAAGACTGTCCTTTCCCCATTATACATTCTTGGTTCTTTCATCATAAATTAGTTACCATCTATGTATAGGTTTATTTCAGGGGTCTTGGTTCTGTTCAAATGATCTATGCATCTGTTTTTATGCCAATACCATATTGTTTTGGTTACAATAGCTTTATATGACAGCTCGTAATCAGGAAGTATGGTACCTCTTGAAATCAGGAAGCATCATGGTGCCTCTAGCTTTGTTCTCAAGATTTTGCTTTGGTTATTAGGATTCTTTCATGGTTCCACACAAATTTCTCACTGTGGTTTTGATTTGCACTTACCTAATGACTAATGATGTTAAGCATCCTTTCATGTGCCTATTGGTCATTTGTACATCTTATTTGCAGAGATGTCTATTCAGATCTTTTGCCCATTTTTAAGTTTGGTTATTTATCTTTTTTATTATTGAGTTATAAAAGTTCTTTATACATTCTGGATAAAAATCTCTTACCAGATACATGGATTGTAATTGTCTTTTTACTTTTTTCCCCAGCTTTATTGATAGGTAACTGACATGTAACATTGTGTAAATTTAAGGTATACAAACACTTTCACTTTCTTAATGGTATCCTATGAAACATAAAAGTCCAATTTATCTAATTTTTCTTTTGTGTTTGTGCTTTGGTGTCATATCTTAAAATGCTTTGCATGGGGCGCCTGGGTGGCGCAGTCGGTTAAGCGTCCGACTTCAGCCAGGTCACAATCTCGTGGTCCGTGAGTTCGAGCCCCGTCAGGCTCTGGGCTGATGGCTCAGAGCCTGGAGCCTGTTTCCGATTCTGTGTCTCCCTCTCTCTCTGCCCCTCCCCCGTTCATGCTCTGTCTCTCTCTGTCCCAAAAATAAATAAACGTTGAAAAAAAAATGCTTTGCTTAACTCAAGAGCATAAAGACTTACTTCTAGTTTTATTCCAAGAGTTTTATAGTTTTATTTCTCATGTTTAGATCTTCAATCAGTTTTGGCTAATTTTTATGTATGTGGTGAGCCAGAAGTCCAAAGTAGTTGTTTGCACATCGATGTCAAGTCCCAGCACTGTTTGCTGAAAAGGCTATTCTTTTTCCACTGAATGGTCTTGGAATTGGGTCATTTTGTTCTCAAAAAAAAAAAAAAAAAAAGCTGTGTCTCCAATTTGAGGGTATAGTTCATTGAGTGGATCTCAGAAGATGGGGATGTCAGGGCTCTTGAGCAGACCACTCAACCACTCTTCCTGGCTGTAGTTTTCTTATAGTATAGTGCCACCACTATACATTTATAGGACATTTTACAATTCAAAAATGCTTTTGTTGGAGGTTTATAACAATTCTAGGAGAAATAGAAACCAGTTCTGAGGTTCACAAAGAATGACTTGATAAAAGTCACACTAAAAGTCAGGAACAGCAAATCTGGGTCTCCATTCCTGGAATGGTGCTCAGTGTTCAGCCTTTCTGAGACTCACTCTGTGAGGACACAATGAAAGCCTCAGACTCTGGCAAGACACAGAAATGCATATATGTGCAACTGTGTATGCATGTACATGTGTGCAGGTATACATGCAGAGTGTTGCCATGTTGTCTACAGTTTCTAACGATTCATGAAATGCAGATGAAAAAACCGTGAACCAGATGATCTTTAAGATCCTTTCTACATATCAGCCAAGCCAATACTTAAATCTTTTTATGTATAAATTAATATCCAATCACATTTGGAATCTGTCTTGATGGGATCAGTCAAGTACGAAGGGCAAGACAATGTTGGATATTTTTTTCTCTTTGGCTATTTTTTTTTCATTTATATACATATTATGTAAACAGCTATATGAAAAGAAAAGCTGACATATGAATACTCAATATTGAGCAGATATCATTCTAAACATCTTGCATATACATGTTTAATCCTAAAACAGGTAAACACCAAAACTGAGGCACAGAAGGCTGAAGGCAAGTGTTGAAGCCACATACTATACTTACAGGAAAGTTATATATATTATATAATTGTATTTTATATTCACAGTGAAGCAGAAGTCATTGTGTATATATATGCTCCTATTTCTGAAACACAGGATAAGGAGATTCTGCACAACAAAAAGCTTTTCTTGTGCTAGAATATCCAATTAATCATGTCCAAAAGAATTAAAAGCAGTTAGGCTTAAGAAAGTAAATATGGCAGGGGAGTGGGAGTTATAGGGCAGGATGGTTCCATACAGATTTTTTTAGTAAGTCCATCAAGAATTCAGCATATGTTTAATGTTCAAAATGCTGAAGAATATGATTGGCTAATAAAATCTAACTGTCCACAAGGTTTTATAATATAGAGCAACAAATTAACTGGCTTTCTTTAAAAAAAAAAAAAAATCAGACTACTCCTCTGTAGCTTGATAAACCTCTCATGGTTACAAGTACGATTCTGAAATACACCGAAACATCAGGGGTCTGGAAAGTTACAGGCCAAATCTGTTCCTATGCCTGTTTTTGTAATAAAGTTTTATAGAAACACAGCCACATGCATTCATTTATGTGTTTTCTATGATTGCTTTCACACTGTAACAGCAGAGTTGAGTAGCTGAGACACAGAATATATATTCTACAAAAACGAAAATATTTACTAACTGGCTCTTTACAGAAAGAGCTTTCTGCACCCTGAACTAAATCATAATTATATTTTTGGGCCAAGACTGAATAATTAAAAAAAAGTTTATCATTACTTCTTCCATATTTCCTCAATATTACAGGATGAATATGGAGTATGCTTCCGATCACGAACAGAGCTGCATTTTCAGAGGCATGGAGACTCTGTTAACAGTAGGAACTTATTTTATCTAATAAGGAGAACAAAAAAATAAGACTGATAAAAAACCAAAGCCTACAAAATTAGTCCCCACCTTCCCCTTCTAAAATTTTTTTCTTCACTTGGCTTTTGGAGCCCTACCTTCTTCTAATTCTCTTCTACTTCACTGACACAACTTCCTGGGCTCTTGTGCTGTCCCACCATTTCCACTCTGGCCCTGTGGCTCCTTCCCACCCACTGTGAGGTGTCTCACTCGGTCTGGGTTTCACATTAGCATCACTGTGCCTAGGACCCCAAGGGTCCATCTCCAGGCCTGCCTGGACCTGAGCTGTAGGACTCCCCCCCGCCATTTCTTCCCATCTGTTTGACAGGCTTCATACCATCTCATGTTGAACTGGCTCAAAACAGAATTCTGGATGTTGTCGCCAAAGTTCTTCCCTTGGCCTCTCCTCTGCAAATGATACCCATTTACCTACCGCTTGAGACAAAACCTAGGTTTCATGGATGCCCTTCTTGTCCTTCAGAATTCACAGAAATAACACCTTCCCCACTACCATCTGCAGCATCCTTATGAAAGCTGCATCACCTTTCACCAGGACTATAGCAGCACCTGAGCAGCTACTAGTTCAACCACAGTCCTCCTCCCACCCGGCCCCCAAGTGCTTCTCCATCTCATTGCCTACTCTGCTTTCTCTCACTAACGACCCTACCTCTCTGGACATTCTGCTGTCCCCAGACTAGTGCCAACTCCTGCCTACAACCTTTACACTTGTGTCCCTTCTATGTGTGTGTGTTCTTCCTTCTTTATTATCTCTCTTTTTTCTTCCCTTATCTCTGTTCAGATGTCACCCCTCAGAAAGGGCTTCTTTGCCTTCCTCTGTATCTAAAACACCCAATGCTTTGTCATCTCTATATTTACCCAGGACTCCACGCTGCTTCATTTCTTCTTCATTTTAATATATTATCTGTTACTTGTTTATTTTCTATCTCCTTCATCAAAATGTAAGCTCCTTGACGGCGAGGATTTTATCTTTTCTATTGTACCCGTCAGACTGAAACATTGCTTGGCATGGTATTTGTTGAATGAAGACAGCGTGTAAACAAATAAGGAATTTAAATGTCAAATATACAAATAACAAAATAAAAATACAAAAAAAACCCCAAAAACTAGTAGAAAAGAAAACAGGCTACCAGAATTATAGAAAGGGTTGGTAATTTCACAGTACTGAAATAGGTAAAATTTCCAAGAGCAAGATGGACAAAATTCTACATAAATTTCAAAGCTTTAGTATAACAATTATTAAACAAAGGTTTAATGATTAAATACTACACTATAAAAGAGGTAGAATTCAGAGTAAAGGAGAACCATCTTAGACTATAATCAATGAAGTGGGTGTAGGAGAAATGGGTTATTGAAATGTCCAAAGATCTTATAGTGGGATATCCTCATCTGTAACACACTATTAGGACAGTCTCAGAGAAGAGTAGTAAAGCCTTATAGAACCAGAGAAGTATTTAAAATTAAAAGAAAATAGTTAATTCAAGTACAAATATAAAGAAAATTGCTCTTCTCAACATTCAAAGACATAAACAGATATCCTCAGTTATCCTCATTTGTATATCAGTGGTAAATCATGGCCTCACTTAAAACAAAAAGAAAATTAGAAATGGTCACCTAAAAGTCTATGTGGGATCCAGACATGAACTGAAGGTTTACAGTGCAATTCTACATAGACTGCAGATTGGAATGTAAATTCTAGAACTGTTTTAATTGTATCAGACTATTATACTGCAGGTCTGGGTTCACTGTGCTAGATTTCACATTAAATAAAGCAAATAATAATGATAATTCTACCATCTTTAAAGCCTTATTCCTCTTCAAGGTTATCATAAATTCATGTCCATTCTATAACCACACGAAAAATGAGCAGAGCTGGAAGTGAGCATTCTAACCAAGTAGGATGAGAAAATTGTGTTGATGATGACATTTAAAATGTTATTTATATTAGCTTATTATAAGAGAACATGAACTATGTCCAATTAGTAGATTGGTTTCCAAAATGGCGGTGACTGCAGTGCTGCCATTTTTACCTATTAAAAATGATCACCAAAATTGAATACATGAGGTCAGAAATGTTTTTCACCTGAAACACAAAGAAAACTTTATAGAGGAATTTAAAGATACACAAAGTTATTTGTAGTAGGTGTAGCGTGAGACCACTCAGCTATCCGTATACCCTTATAATGTATGTTGTTTGCAGCCTCCAAGTCCAACATGACTTGGCCTCTCCAACCTCACTCCCTATCTGCCTCCATGCCAGCCCCATTAGTCCCTCAATGCTCCCAGTAAGCCCTACCTCAGGGCCTGGGTGTTCACTCTTTCCTCCACTCAGAACATTTTGCCCCTGTATATTTGCTTGGCTGGCTCCCTTCACTTCTTTCCCTCACAAAGCCTTCCCTGACCTTGCCATTTAGAGCAAACAGTTCTTTCCAACCCATCCTCTCACTGCAGACATCTCTCCAGAGTACCCAACACATTTGACTCTAAGTGTCTTCATTTGTTTAGCCAGCCTATAAGCTCTCTGAGGACAGCAGGTTATTGGTGTTTTTCCCCCAGGCTTCCTACCACTTAGAAGAGTTCCTGTCACACAGAAGGTGCTCCAGAAACATTATTTGAATGAATACAGTGGCACTAAATCTGAAGTTTAGGCATGTAATTTCTCAATGACCTTATTTTACAATTAATAATGGAGTGAACTTTACATATGAAGTATATGAAATTTTAAAAATCTCAATGAATGAGCCAAAGTTTCCTGAATAAAAATGTTGCCTCAGAGAAAAGACTGGTGTGGCAAAAGAACTATATATTGAAAAAGATAACCAGAGACCAGAACACTTCCTCTAACATTTGCTTTTAGAGACATAGGAGGCTCAAAATACCAGTAGGCTGGAAATGCCTAAGACCACACAAGCAGCTGCACTGTTTTACTACTCCTCAAGACTTTGAATCTACAAGTGAGAGTTATTAGCCAATGAGAACAACAATAAAACATTACTTTCCATCATGAATCAGCCTTTCTCAGCAGAAATCCAGCAAAGCTGGCATTTATTTAGCAGCTGGGACTAGAAGTAAATCTGTTTTAACAGAGTGAAACAAGTATGGATTCTGAAGAATTGTATGTCAGTGGGCAGGAAGGGCTTCCTTGAGGGGATCTAGAGAGGGTGCACTCCTGTTTTAGAAGCACCGTCCCCAAGCAGCAGGGCAACATATCCTGATTATAGGAAATACAAAGGTGTAAAGAAACAGACCCCTGTATTCCTCACTTGTCTTATGGGTACAGATCAGAAAAAAATGTGGTGGCTCCTGGGTGACTCAGTCAGTTGAGCATCTGACTATTGATTTTGGCTCAGGTCATGATCCCAGGGCTGTGGGACCGAGCCCTGTGTCAGGATTTGTGCTGGGCATGGAGCCTGGTTGAGAAGATTCTCTCTCTCTCTCTCTCTCACTCTCTCTCACCCTCTTCCCCTCTCCCCCACTTGCACTCTAAGAAAAAGAAAAAAAAGAAGAAAAAGAAAAAGTAAGAGGTGTGAAGAGGTTACAAAATGAATGCAATAGGAATTAAGACAGGCATGGCTGAAATGTTTGTAACAAGGTAGGGATATAGACTTAAAGGAGCAGAGATGACAAGGACAAATCAAAAAGGGCTCAGAGAAGAGATGGCCTACATAAGCAAATGTAGATGGAGGGGTATGAAGCCATCTAATGGATGGGCCAGCATGAGCAAAAGGAGGGAAAATGCACTGGCCATGTTTAGGAAACAAGAAGCCTCCAGTTTAGATGGAGAAAGGACAAGAAACAGAAGGAACTAATTTTGTAAACACCAGTAGAAGTCATTCTGGGAAAGGTCTTACATGCCAGCCTGTAGTTTGTTTAGCAGGTACTGAGGAGGAACAATGGTTCTAGAACTGAGGAGCAACATCATTTCAACAAGGGCTTCTCGCTGTGCACTACAGTCCAAGATGCATCTTTTTTGCCCCCAGCCCAGCCAAGGCCCAGATCAGAAACATTTATTACTCACATTTATAAACCTGATTTTATATGATTTTTCCTTATTCACTGCACTTGTATTTTTGTTCAAAACCTTTTATAACTACAAATTGGAACACCAAATAATCATAAGGGCATTACTTCATTGAAGTGATACACTCCTGCCAGACTGAACAAATGTGATATCTTTATTTACCTTTATATGTCCAATATAAATTAATATGTAGTTTCCAATAAGTTTTTGAAATCCTCAAAGTAGACTAAGGACTCTCAGAGGGAATCAGAACTTTCATTATACAGAACAAGGTAACAGTCCCCAGATGTACCATGCTCCAAAAAAACTCTGATAGAGTCAAGGCAGCACCATACTGCTTTTGTCTCTGTCTACTCCCCACAGTGTGGGGACCAGGCTTTTCCATGTGTCATTCCTATTGCTTACTAGCCAAGTTAGATTTGTTGAATGAATGAATGAATGAATGAATGACTAACATAAACTTTTTTTTCACACCATATTTTTACCATCAAGACAAATTGAAACTTTTTCTAATCAGAGTAGAAAAGATATATGGTATTCTACTCATAGAGTTTTCTAACGTTTTTGCCTTCTTGAAGAGCACAGTTCCTGCTGTGGAAGGTCAACCACACTGCAATACCTTATTAAATCTTATCACTCTTCCCATTTACTAACACCAAAAGGAAGCTCAGCTGTCCCAGGACAGCTTCAGTTTGAATTCTTTCAGTTTGAAAATCTTCATTTCTGACATGAGTTTTTGTCCCCCACTTCAGCAATAACACCTTGGTCACAATTCTTTGCCACATTCTGTATCTCCAAGAATCTCTGGCCATTCTTTAAAACCTTTCTTGATTTCTCATTTAAGAGAGACCACAAGTTGAAAAAAAGAAAACAATTAAACTATGTCTCTAGGTTTTGTAGAAAATCTTAATTTAAAAATACTTTGTGGGGGCGCCTGGGTGGCGCAGTCGGTTAAGTGTCCGACTTCAGCCAGGTCACGATCTCGCGGTCCGTGAGTTCGAGCCCCGCGTCAGGCTCTGGGCTGATGGCTCAGAGCCTGGAGCCTGTTTCCGATTCTGTGTCTCCCTCTCTCTCTGCGCCGCCCCCATTCATGCTCTGTCTCTCTCTGTCCCAAAAATAAATAAACGTTGAAAAAAAAAATTAAAAAAAAATACTTTGTGACTCCAATTATCATAAATCAGCTATAGCAGACATCTTTTTGTTTTCCAGTTTACAGAGTTGTATCAGCTGGTGATAAACATAGAAAGACCTGTAATGATTTTTGTATGAAAAAACAATACCAGAAGTAACTATCCAATTTTTCAAGAGCAAAAGTTACAAAGATTCTCTACAAATAAGCAGAAATACAAGCTTACTACACGAAAGTAATTACATTGGAATACTAAACCAAGGTCCACAAGGTCCATGGATAGAATTCAAGGAGGCATGTAGATCTGGATAAGAAAAATATACACTTTCATTTCTAGCAAATTCTATCTGAAATTGACAATTTCTTTCAATTTTGAATATAAGCAAAAATCCTTAGTAATAATAGCACTACATGTGACTTTTTCACCAATGGATATTCAAGACATTTTTATACCACAGCATAGTTGCTACAAAGGTCTTAAAGTATCACTTGTGCCCATCACTGCTTTGAAGTCACAGTGGTGACTTCAGGTCTCGCCATATAATGTATCACATCACATTATTACATCACAAGCCTGGCTTTTAATAATTATAATATTAGCATATGAATATAATTCGTTTCCTTTGTAACCCTAACTGTTTTGCTTTATGCTTTTCAAAAACATTACTCTGAGAATATGTATAGGCTTCACCAGACTACTTGAAGGAGTCATGGCATAGGAAAGAATGTCTGCTGTATATTGAGTGGTAGTGACAGAGTATCAATACTTTAGAATGTGGTTAAAGAAGAAAAACTCCTCTAAAAGAGATCCTACCTTAGGCCACAAAACAAACTTAACAAATTTAAGAAGATTAAAATCTTATCAAACACCTTTCTGACCACAAAGGAATGAAACTACAAATTACATGAAGAAAACTGGAAAATTCACAAATATGTGGCAAATCAACAACATGCTACTGAATAACCAACGGGTAAAAGGAGAAATCAAAAGAAAAAAACAAACAAAATACCCTGAGAGAAACAAAATGGAAATGTAACATAACAAAATGTATGGGATGCAGAAAAAGCAGTTCTAAAAGGCTTATAAGTTCATAGTGATAAATGCCTTTCTGAAGAAACATGAAAAGTTTCAAATAAGCAACCTAACTTCAGACCTCAAGGAACTAGAAAAAGAACAAAAACAAAGCTAGTAGAAGAAAGGAAATAACAAAGATTAGAGCAGAAATAAATGAAATAGAGACTAAAAAGACAAGAAGATGGTATTAAAGATCAATGAAACTGAGGGCTGCTTCTTCGTTAAAGATAAATTGACAAACCTTTAACTTGACTCACCAAGAAAAAAAAGAGAGGGTGCTCAAATAAAATGAGAAATGAAAGAGATGTTATAATTGAAACCGACAGAAAAGAAAAAGAATCATAAGAGACTACTAGGACCAATTAAACCCCAACAAACTAGACAACTTAGAAGAAATGAATAAATTCCTAGAAACATACAACCCATCAAGACTAAATCATGATGAAACAGAAAATCTGAGTAGACCAATTATAAAAAGGAGATTGAATTGGTAATCAAAGACTCTTAAAAAAAACAAAAGTCCAATACCAGATGGCTTCACTGGTTATTTCGGCCAAACATTCAAAGAATACCAATACCTCTCAAACACTTCCAAAAAACAGAAGCAGGGAAACCTTTTTCAAATACATTTTACAAATTCAGCACTATCTTGATACCAAAACCAGACAATGATGCCACCAAAATAAATAAATAAAATAAAGGATAATATCCCTGGTAAACACTGATGTAAATAAATCAATAATTATTGGCAAACTGAATTAGCAAACTGAATTTTAATGATCATTAAAAATATCATACACCATGAGCAAGTGGGATTTTTTTTTTAATTTTTTTTTTCAACGTTTATTTATTTTTGGGACAGAGAGAGACAGAGCATGAACGGGGGAGGGGCAGAGAGAGAGGGAGACACAGAATCGGAAACAGCCTCCAGGCTCTGAGCCATCAGCCCAGAGCCTGACGCGGGGCTCGAACTCACGGACCGCGAGATCGTGACCTGGCTGAAGTCGGACGCTTAACCGACTGCGCCACCCAGGCGCCCCAAGTGGGATTTGTTCCAAAGATGCCAGAATGGTTCAACACCTGTATATCAGTCAATGTGACACATCAAACTAACAATATGCAGGATAAAAATGTATGATCATCTCAAAAGATGAAGAAAAAGCAAATGACCAAATTCAATACCCATTTATGATAAAAACTGAACAAAGCAGGTAAAGAGGAAACATACTTCAACAAAATAAAGGCCATATATGACAAGCCCACGGCTAAAATCATACTCAATGGTGACAGGCTGAAACTGTTTCCTCTAATATCAGGAATAACACAAGGATGCCCATTCTCCCCACTTTTATACAGCATAGTATTGGAAGTCCTAGCCTGAGCATTTAGGCAAGGAAAAGAAATAAAAATTATCCACATTGGAAAGGAAAAAGTAAAACTATCATTATTTGCAGATGACATATTATATATAGAAAACCCTAAAGACTCCATCAAAAAGCTGTTAGAACGAGTAAACAAATTCAGTGACAATGGAGGATACAAAATCAATACACAAAAATCCATTGTTTATTTATACTAATGACAAACTATCAGAAAGAGTAATTTAAAAAACAATGCCATTTACAATTGCATCAAAAAGAAGAAAAGAACTAAAATTAATTTCAACCAAGGAGGTGAAAGACCTATATATTGAAAACTACAAGGCATTGATGAAAGAAACTGAAGAAGACACAAATGTAGAGATTACCATGGTCATGGATTGAAAGAACTAATATTGTTAAAATGTTCATACTACACAAAACAATATACAGATCTAATATAATCCCTATGAAAATTACACTGTCATTTTTCACATAAATAAAACAAACAATCCTAAAATCTGTATGGGACCACAAAAGACCCTTAATTGTCAAAGCAATATTGAGAAAGAACAAAACTGGAGGCATTATGCTTCCTGATTTCAAGCTATATTACAAAGCTATAGTAATCAGAACAGTATGGTATTGGCATAAGAACACACACAGTTCACTGAAACAGAATAGAGACCCCTGAAGTAAATCAATACACATATGGTAGACTGACATGTGATAAAGAATTCAAGAATACACAATGGGGAAAGGACAGTCTCCCCAATAAATGGTATTGGGAAAAATGGACAGCCATATGCAAAAGCATTAAAATGGACCACTATCTTACACCAAACACAAAAGTTAACTCAAAATGGATTAAAGATTTGAACATAAGACCTGAAACCATAAATTCCTAGAAGAAAACACAGGTTGTTAGGGTCCTTGACATTGGTGTTGGTGATTATTTTTTGGACTTCACACCAAAAGCAAGAGCAACAAATGCAAAAATAAAACAAGTGATTGTTGGGATGACTGGGTGTTGTATGGAAGCCAATTTGACAATAAATTATATTTAAAAAATAAAAATAAATAAAACAAGTGGGACTACATTAAACTGAAAAGCTTCTGCACAGCAAAGGAAACCATCAACAAAACAGAAAGGCAACCTACTGAATGGGAGAAAATATTTGAAAATTATATATCTGATACGAGTCTGATACCCAAAATACATAAAGAATTCATACAACTCAATAGGAAAAAAAAAATCTGATTTAAAAATGTGCAGAAGATCTGAATAGACATTTTCCAAAGAAGACATACAGATAGCCAACAGGTACATGAAAAGGTCCTCAAAATTATTAATCATCAGGGAAATGCAAATCAAAGCCATAATGAGGTATCACCTCACACTGGATAGAATAGCGATTATCAAAACGTCAAGAGAGAAAAGAGGACCCTTGTGCACTATTGGTGGAAATACAGAATGCATTGTTGCAGCCACTAATGGAAAACAGCGTGGAGGCTTCTCAAAAAAAATTAAACATAGAATGGGGCACCCGGGTGGCTCAGTCCGTTGGGTGCCCAACTTCAGCTCAAGTTATAATCTCATGGTTCGTGGGTTCAAGCCTGCACTGGGCTCTCTGCTGACAGCTCACAGCCTGGAGCCTGCTTTGGATTCTGTGTCTCCCTTTGTCTCGATGTCCCTCCCCTGCTTGCACTCTATCTCTCTCTCTCAAAAAAAAAAAAAATAAATAAAATAAATAAATAAATAAAAATAAAAATAAGCATTAAAAAGTAATTTAAAAAAATTAAAAATAGAACTACCATACGATCCAGCAATTCCACCTGGGTATTTATCCGAAGAAAATAAAAACACGAATTCAAAAATATATATGCACCCCCATGTCACTGAAGCATTACTTACAATAGCCAAGAATGGAAACAACCTAAGTACACATCAATGACTGAACAGAAATTATGGTACACACACACACACACACGCACACACACACTGGATTATTCAGCCATAAAAAATAATGCAATCTTGCTGTTTGTGAAAACACGGATGGACCTCAATGGCATTATGCTAAGTGGAACAAGTCAGACAGAGAAAGAATAATCCCGTATGATCACTTACACGTGGAATCTAAAACAACAACAACAACAAAAACCAAGCTCACAGATAACAGAAAACAGATTGGTGGCTATAAGAGGACAGGGCAGGGGGGTGGGAGGCTAGGAAGGTTAGATGGGGTTTGAGGGGTGGGAGAAATGGATGAAACTATTTGGGATCTTTTATTGTTGTTATTGTTAACTAAATTGAGTTTAAAAAGCAGAGAGAAAAAGCCCATAAATCTCTCTCAGAACCCATACCCAGCCCATTAACAAGTTCTAATCAGCCATTCTGGATTCTGGATATATATAAGGTAAAGCATTACTATTACATCCTTTTATTCTATGGTCTGAAATATTGAATACATTCTTGACCTCAATGACTAAGAATCAAAACTATGTAAATACACTAGAGTTGTACATGCAAATCAAAATGAGTATCAAATTAGCATTGATACCTATATTTTTATAACTTTAATATTCTGTATTATTTTGATCATACATAAACAAAATGATCTAACATTCCCCAAGCCCTCTGTTGGCAAAGGGTGATGGCACAAGAGTGAATTGAGGTATTATTTAAATCAGAGGTACTTAACCAAGAGCCTTAAAATATTAGACCAAGGAATTAACTATATTTGTTGAAGTTAATCCAGAGACGACTAGTGTATTTAATGTTTGCTGTCAGTTGCTACTCAGATTACAGTAACTTGGAGTGTTCTCTACAGAGACAAAATAATGAAGTTACTTCAGTTGTGGTATAAGGGGACTGAAACACAGCAAACATCTCAAAGTCTTCATTATTATTATAAAGTATTACTTTCATTTTGTGTCTACTATAATTACATTTGGAATTTATCTACTACCAACATTAAAGTAGGAACAAAGTACTTACCCTTGGATCTAAATAGCTAATCTTTTTTTTTTTTTTTTTTTTAAATTTATAGATCATCTTAAAGAAATGAGAGCTTGCTGAAAGGATTGAATGAGTCTGGGAAACTAGAACATGGACTTAGGTGGCAATAATGGAGGTTTCAATATCCACACAGGAAGAGTTCGTTAAGAATTACCACTAAAGCTTCTAGGACAAATAACTAGTTGAGGCTTGAACCCTACTGGCAACTAGCATATGCAAGTATTTGGAAGTCACAGGAGAGACCAAAGCAACATGTTATTTGGGTAATCAACTGTTTTCAGTCCTCCCTTGCCTCTGTTTCTCTTGTGTAGTCTCTATCCCACAAATAGCATATACTGTATCAGTTTTGGAAGGAATTAAAGAGAAAAAATACCTAAGCCATGGGAGAAATGAACAAAGCTATGTTTAAACAAGTTAACTCCTCAAAAGAGACTTGGAGGTTTTGTTGAAAATACTTTATTGGGGCGCCTGGGTGGCGCAGTCGGTTAAGCGTCCGACTTCAGCCAGGTCATGATCTCGCGGTCCGTGAGTTCGAGCCCCGCGTCAGGCTCTGGGCTGATGGCTCAGAGCCTGGAGCCTGTTTCCAATT
Source organism: Leopardus geoffroyi (assembly GCF_018350155.1). Lineage (NCBI taxonomy): Eukaryota > Metazoa > Chordata > Mammalia > Carnivora > Felidae > Leopardus > Leopardus geoffroyi. The sequence continues at coordinate 26,649,380 of NC_059332.1, read as the reverse complement.
CTGTGTCTCCTTCTCTCTCTGCCCCTCCCCTGTTCATGCTATGTCTCTCTCTGTCCCAAAAATAAATAAAAATGTTGAAAAAAAAATTAAAAAAAAAAAAAAAGAAAATACTTTATTGAAAACCTTGTAACAAAGAACTAGGAACTTGAAACAAACAGGAACTGTGTGGCAAACCAGCAATAAAAACAAACCGGGAAGCATGGGAAAAGATGGATCTGTGAAAACTAGAATAAAATTAAAATAATGCTCAAGAAAGAAAGAGGAGAGGTTGAAAGACAATCAAAAGAGGTACAACCAGATACAGAGAGGGCTGCTGGGAGATGCAAGTCCGGAAGGAATGCAGGGGCTCCAGGAAGAGACAGCTGAGAAAATTTGCTCTCCATGGCTATGGCAGACACTGGGTGTGTTCTGCTGTTTGAAGCAGGTAGGAAGGAACAGTGCTAAATACTGAGCTGTTCTAGATCTAAGAGACAAACTAAAATACAGACAAATCATTGAGACTGATTGGCATTCAAGAAGCCCTGAGTGATCTTATAAAACTATATGAACTATGATGAAAATGCCAGTAGATTCCTAATATGACTTTACTCTATAAAAAGGTAACTTTACGGTCACCCTGGAGGGAAACTCAAATCACCAAGCTGTGGGATGTTGTTTTCATAGTGAAAAATCTAGCAAAATGTATGTAATGTGCAGAATCCATAAATAGTTCAAGATATGTCATGGCAGAAAATAAAAGTGTCTTTGTGAGAGTAGATACTGCCTTATAACTTTTGCAAAATTCTTTAAGGTATAAATAAGCAGAGAGGCAAGGAAGAGTATGAGAAGAACCTGTGGGTACAATTCATCTAGATTGTCAAAAGCCTTGACAAATACCATAACAAAGTGCATTTAACAAAGAAATCACAATAACTGCCTCTGAGAGAATATCCCAGAGTCTCTTAGGCACTAATAGGGGACTTGCCGCTCCATGCCCAGTACCTCCCACCTACAATCATGAGCTTCTAGACAGAACACTAAAAGAATAAAAACTTACAGGCAGGAAGAACAAAATACAAAAAGTAGATCCTTGATGGTGACTAGCTTATGGACTGTCCTCATTTAATGTTTTGAAACAATCTGCAAAATGGAGGGACGCTATAAAAACCTCCAAAAACTTCTGTTGTTTTTCCAGAAAAGTGGAAAGTCACACTAGAAACAGTAAACTGCAAGATTCCATGGGACTGCTTAAAGGAGTTGAATTGGACCACATGAAGATAATGCATTTAATACAGGAAGGGAAAAAAAGAATGATTGGACCCACATGCTCAGAGTTCTGAATATTCCTGAAGACATGAGGAGTTGGCTTGACACTAAATGGCTAATCAACTGTGGAGTCTCACACTCTGTTGACAGAGCCAACAGAGCAGAAAGCAGTGTCCTTTGTAGAATACCATGCTTCCTGCACCCCTGGGAGGCCTGGAGTCCTGGTGATTGTATTTTAAGAGAGTCATCTGGAGCTCAAAGAATATCCAGAGTACTAGGAAAATGTTTAAGGAAACAGAGCAGCTATGGAATGAAGAGAGGGTTAAAAAAAAAAAAAAAGTTAGACTTCTTTGGTTTGTGAACCCTAAGCCAGGAAGTGGGTGCAATGACTAAGGCTTTGTAAAATAATAAAGGATATGAATAGAAAGACCATAAACCAGCTCATTAGAAGTTCAGAAGGCTTGAATGTGGCACACCCTTCACTTAAGTCTGATTAAGCACTAAATTAACAAAATAGAAGTCTGTCTTTAACTGAGTGATATCTGAAGAACAATTTGCTTAATCTGCTCCATTGGGAGGAACTCATACTATTGAAAGCATATTATGCATTTAAAAAAAAACCATGAATTTTAGAGGCAAAGTTAATAACAGTGACTTTCCATCTTATTTTCCTCTATGTGCCTAGCTTAGTGCCCGTCACATGATAGGCCTTCAGTGAGTTTCTTCAGGGAATGAATAAATAAGAGCAGAGTATTTCCATATCACCAAATATGGCAGAGATTTTCTGTGGAGAAATGACAGTAATTTCAAAATTGCTCCTTCCTCTACAGATGCTTTTTTCTATATTTATGTGTTAGTTCTAATGAAGAATCATTTCCACAGCAACAAAATGATGTAAAAACCTGATGTAAACATGAGATCAAGGCAATTCAGTAAGATATATTAAAGTATTCTCTGGGAGGAAAAGATTATCAATAATAGTATTACCATTATTAATATTCTTAGTGTTTGTTTAGTGGTATTAAACATTATTTTTGAAGTAGTATCTTTCTGTAACAAAAAAGCACGGAAGAAGGTATTAGCCTCATACTTTTAACATGAGAAAAACATAAAGCCATGTTTTCAGGGTTTTTTCCACATTCAAATTGCTGGGCCATATAAAATTTAGATTTTGCAGGAAAACAAAGGTCACACTGAACAGGATACATGTCTTATTTTCTTTTGAATACTAGCATGATGATACTTGCTGCAGTGTGACCTGATGTCTACTTCCTTAAGATCTGTAAACCGATGCAAGAAAAGCAGGGACACTGAGGACAAGATAGAATGAAGGAAAGGAATGGAAGAGAATGATGTACCTACAACATTTTAGACAGAGAAAATGAGAACAAAAGGAAATTGACCACAAAGTAAGAGGAGAAAAAAATCATTATCCAAGTTGCAACTTAGCAAAAACACCATCACCACCACCACCACCACCACCACTACCAACAACAACAACAACAAAACCCCCAAAGAATTAGAACTCGTAAGTTCCCAGAGGCAGAAAAGAATACCAATTTGCGATGACAGTAATTCCCTTGTGTATGTATGATTGGTAAAAGAGAAACCAGAAGAAAATGACACAAGAAGTTATTGGTGACAATTAATTAAAATGCTGGGACTCTAGGGGCGCTTGGGTGGCTCAGTCGGTTAAGCATCCAACTTCGGCTCAGGTCATGATCTTGCAGTTTGTGAATTCGAGCCCATGTCGGGCTCTGTGTTGACAGCTCGGAGCCTGGAGCCTGCTTCAGATTTTGTGTCTCTTTCTGTCTCTGCCCCTCCCCCACTTGTGCTTTGTCTCTATCAAAAAATAAATAAATGTAAAAAAAGTATTTTTTAAATGTTGGGGCTCTAGTCCTTATTTTGTCAAAACTCAAGTCAACCTCTTTAAGTCTCAGTTTCTTTCTCAAAAACAAAGTCCATTCTAATCCTTTCTCTTTCATGTAATTCAGGATACCAACATGTATCCAGCAAACATCAACCTGACTGATATGAAGATCAGAAGAAGCCAGGAAAATCAAATGTTCAATCTTCTATTCCAAATAGCCAGGAGGTACTACAATCAGGAGACAAGGCTGGTCCTGAAGGTGAAAGCCATTCAGGCATCACTGGATGTACTGTCTGATACACTGCAGTTGCTCCTGGTCACCCTAATATCCTCTATCCCACTTAACACCCTGGGTCTCCCATGACCCTCTACCATGTAGGCAACATTCTCCAAACAGGTGTCCCAACCTTGTACATGGCCTTTTGAAAATCCATACTGCATGCTACTGAAATTATCTTTCTAAAAAGTGTAATGACTCCACATAGCTTGCAGATGAAGTTCAACTGCCCCATCTTAAATAACTCAAGTCAACATGGCAAAATATGTCGCCATATTTTAAGGCCACAATCCCCTACCTGTGCCACTATAAGCACAGCAATAATGAAATTTAAGAGAAAATCATTAAAAATACATAGCTTTGTAGTCCTGACTCCAAACAGAAGTTATTAGAACACAAAGCAAGCAGTAACTAAGGCCAAAGCTGTAAATCAGTTGGAAGTAAAGGCCAGAATTAAGCACAGGTAGAATTTCAGCTCTTGTGAGTAATGGGCAAAGAAGGCTAAAAGCACTAATGAGGAGGGACTCGTTTCTTTTCTTGAAGAACTTTCTTTTTTTAATTCCAGTATAATTAATGTACAGTATTATATTCATTTCAGGTGTACAATGTAGTGATTCAACAATTCTGTACATTACTCAGTGCCTATCACGGTAAGTTTACTCATATTCCCTTCACCTATTTTCATTCTTCCCCCACCCTGAGAAGGGAGTTTTAAGCCTGGTGTGCTGCTTAAAATGAAGGTCTGGGACAGAATTTCTGGCCTATGAAAGAAAAAGGAAAAAAACCTGCTTCTGAAACTAATAGTATTTTTGTTTCAATATAAAGCTAAGTCTCTAAAAAGAGAGGCACATGGCAGCACATAAAACTTTGTGTGGGGATCTGCTGAAAGATGCTAGACAGGTCTGCAACTGAATGGATCTACTAGATTTCCAGTATCAAAGCAGGACGGAAACTCTAAGCCACCAATATAGGAGTGGTTCTAGAGGCTGGGGTGGTGACAACCACAAAATTGTTAATGAACAATAAGGGATAAGAATAGAGACAGGAGGCTCCTGTTTAAATATGGGTCTGCAAACCAAAACTTTAAAGAAGAATATTTCTGTTAAAAGAAGAACCAGTAATATCTATAATGTAAGGAAGAATTTACTCTATAGGAAATGAAAACAGTATTACAATCTGAAAATGACTTTTAAATATATCTCTTTAATATTCCTTTAACACTGACTTTAAATTATACCTTAAAGAGATGATGAAAAAAATAACATCAGCTAAAAACAAGAAATAATTCCTTAAAACAGGCAAAACAAAACAAGAATGATTTGGAAAAGGCTCAGAATTCTGGAAATAAAACATATACCAGCAAAACTCAAATTATGAAGATTAAAGAAAGGAACAAGCGTTTAGGAAATACAACTAGATATACCACAGCAAGAATAGATTCCAAAAGAATGGGTACATTTTTGAAGACTTACCTTTCTTCAAACTTCAATATCGAGCATACTGTCAAGAATGTAGCCAGAAAACATACGAATTTCATGAAAAGAGAGAGAGAAGTAAGGAAGTATGATCAGTAATGAAACAGGAAAAGGTGGATCACTAAAACTGGGATCTTCAAGAAATGAAAGGCAACAGAGGTTTACCAATTTTGCAAACTACCTTGGAGGAAGATGGGCAAGTCAGATTTTGCACAAGCCACAGGTGGTATCTGGGAAATGTGCTTTTCTATATTTTAAGTAGAACCAATCTGTTCCTCTGACTTCATGATGCACGAAACTTAGCTGGTACAGTGGCATATTTATGATGATTTGGAAAGTGAACAACCTAGAACTAGTGAGTACCAATCATTTCAAGTTTCAGCATTTCTTTTATTCAAAAGAACATCACTTTCCTTTAAGATTATAATAGGACAAGGTTTTAAGTCACAGGTAATCTGTAAATGACATTCTTTGTATTTTTTAAAATGTCCCAGAAAAGGACTTTTACTTTTGGGAGTTCTCCAAAGTAAAATGAGATGCTGTTACTTGTTTTACCTGAAATTATTATAGTCGCCTTCAAGATTAACTCTTCAGAGAGGTACAAATACAGTTTGTACAGGTGTATCTGCATCAGTGCCAGACACTGCATTGCTATGACCCTTCTCAACTTACCATCATCAATGACTCAGAATTTTCATTTGTGAAAAGTTTCAACTATTTCTGTGTTAGTTTTCACTAAGAAACCTAGTCTTTCACTACTTTAAAGAGAACAAAAACATATATTACAAATTAAATAACAGAGGCACCTTTGTGGCTCAGTTAGCATCCAACCCCTGATTTCAGCTCAGGACATGATGTTACAGTTCCTGAGATAGAGCCCTACGTTGGGCTCTGTGCTGGCAGCATGGAGCCTCTTGGGATCCTCTCTCTCCCTCTCTCCCTCTGCCCCTCTCCTGCTCATGGTCTCTATCTGTCGGTCTGTCTCTCTCTCTCTCAAAATAAATAAATAAACTTCAAAAAAATATTAAATAACAAAGGTGCCTTAAGTTCCTAAAAATGAGGTGCTACATAACCACAAAGTTTTATTAATAGTTTATCTTCAAACTTCTATATGAAGGTAGATTTTACGTGAATGAATACTACAGTCTGAAAATAAAATGAGGGCTGAAGGAGTGATTTCATGAGACCATGAGAATCACAATGACTCTAAACCCCCATCACAAAACTTTTATCTTGCCATTAGGTTTACTGATCTCTCCATTCACTGTTACTAATTTAAAGATCTGGAGGACTGTCAGAGATATCTGGTAAAAGTAATTGATCTTTCAAGATAATCTCAAACCCACTATTCAAAACTTTTTTAGCTTTAAACTACACAGCATTTAAGAATAAGAGGGAAGCAATATGTCACACTTTTGCAAAGGAGATTGTTTAGGCCCCACTCTCTTTATTTCACACTGCAAAACAGACCAACAGTGGAGCCAGAAACAGTTTGCTTTCTGAAACAATGCTGTACCCTCCATGGTGCATGACATGATAATGCTCTGTGAGTTTGTTTACACAAGCCAGATCCAGCTGTGCTAGTGGCTTAACTACTACTCAGAAGTTAAGGGGCAGACAAGGGACTTGAGAAATCACCAGAGAACAGTAGTATGAAGATGTAAAAAGATAGGCCATTCATTTTTCCTTATTTGTGTCAAGGGAAAAAGGAGAATGAGCCTAAATGTGGGAAAGGAATTTTAAAAACCATTTTAAAACTAGTTTTCATTATTTTCTATTTATAGACATACATTTAAAATATACTCAAAATTTAAAATCCATCTAAAGTTGAGGTGTCTCTTTGACATGAAAGTTTCTCTCATTTTATTTTACTTTCACTTTTTGCTTCAGATACACTGAGTCATACTATTTGCAAAAGTATCAGTTGATCATTTTTAAGTAATTTTCTTGTTCATTCAATAAATATTTATAGAGCAACTCACGAGGCTCCAGCATGTTCCAAGCACTAAGGATACAGCAGTGAACAGAACAAGCAAAAATCCCTGTCCTTGTAGAGCTTACTTTCTAGTCAGAGACAAAGAAAACATACAATATTAACAAGTTAAAAACCATAGAAAGTTTGATGCTGCTAGGAGGTATAGAGAAAAACAAAGCAGGGAATGGAGACAGGGAATGTTGGGTTGCACTTTTAAATAAGATGAGGCTTCTCTGAGCAAAAGGGGGAAACATAATAACAAAAATGTAGTAGCCACAGAAGTAGTAGTCCTGGTGGAAGTCATAGTAATAAGAGTTTGAAACTTGCCATGCAGCAGGCCCTGGGCCAAGTGCCCTACCAGCACTCTGTCATTTAAGCATCACGACAAGCCTGTGAGTCAGGGAATACTATTGTATCTATTTTATATCTGGAAAAAATGAAGCTTATAGCACTTAATGAGCTTGCCTAGGTCACAGTCAATAAGTAGAGGTGGTGAGATCAACACGAGGGGAAAAAATAATAATATAAGGGAAACAACCAAACTACCACTACACACACACACACACACACACACCAACATACAAACCACCATCAACATGCACACACACCCATGTATGCTTTACAATATTTTCCATAATACATAATATTTTCTATAACAAATTCTATAGAATTGGTACCTGACTTTTCTGTGCAATTTAATCCTAAGTTGAAGCTTCACTTTTCCAAAAAGCGGGGTGGCTGTGATTTACAATCAGATTGTCCATAACAGTATATTTTTAGGATGGTTTTTCATAACTCAGAATATTATTTTCCCATAGATACACTATTATAAATAGTGGCCTAGTTTTCACATAAGTCTATAGGATTCAGAATGCAGCTAAAAAAGAAATTGAGTTTTAAAAAGGAGAGGATGCAATTAATATGTCCTCACTGCAACTACTTTCCACTTCTCCCACCCAAACCCACTCCTGTCACCTCCATTCAGGGCTCTACCTCTTTGGGACAAAAACTACTCCTTCTGTGGAGACTCCAAGCCCAAGGCCCTGAGTGTGCTCCAGTCTGGACTCCCTATCCACGTCAGCCTGAAAACATGTTCTTCACTGGTGGAGCAGCCCTCATGTGAAGTCGGGGCATGCATGTCATCTGCAACAATGAATTTAACAACAAAGAATTCTCTCATACTAAACGATTATGCAGAGTAACGTGACTGTAGTTGTTCAATGAAATTGTCAATGTTTAAAAACAAATTAAAATAAAACCAACTATTTTAAAATGAGGAATAGATTTTTAAATATGAAAAACAAATTTTAAATCTAGCTTTAAAGGAGAGATGGATGTAGAAAAGTGGCATGGAAAGGAAAATACACAGGAGGAGAACCACAAACCTTCAAGAAACTGCCAGACAGACTCGGCCAAGCTACACTTGTGCATTCCAGTTCTCAGTAAAGGAGTGTGATGCTGGGGGTACTGGGCAATGAGGATGGGAAGGGTGGTCCTCCTACATTAGACTTCAGAATTTTCTTACGGTAACATTACTCACAGTAGGAGTGGAGAAAGTTTATGAGAGTTTATTCCACATGACAGAACTGGAAGGTCAAGGGGAAATGGGATCTTGGCAATGCTACAGGTTACAATCAAGTGGTTAATGCAATATGTTTTAGGAATTCAAGCCAGAATAGCCAGAAAAGTGCAAGAAAAGAAGTGGATAAAGCTAAATAATTAGAAACCTAGACCTAAGAAATGGACAAACTCTAGGTATGGGGAAGGGTCAGAGAACAAGTTAAAGAGGCTGTGATGGAGAAGAAAGATTTTACATGGGCAAATCCCTGGAGAACAGTGGTGCCTTACAACAGAATGGCCAGGCTGGTGTGTGGTCAGGGTTGGGGGAAAAAGAGAGAGACCAAGGGCTTCCACTGGGGTAACAAGGGAACCCAGACATTGCCAAAAAAGAAAGGCTCTCCTTTCACACATGAGTATTTTCACCCAGAGTGACAATTTACGTTTAAATTAAAGAGAAAGAAAATTGACTCTGAAAACTTGAAAGAGTCCAACAGGCCTTTCTTAGCCTTTGAAAAAATATGCTCTGAGTGCCTAGAGTATTGAGGGCATTGGATGATGACTAACTTCTTCCCCTGGCCCTTGTCACAACAGACTGGGGAGGGAAGACAGGGTAGACACAAGTCAAAGGGCACCAGCTTTCATAGAGGAAAAACAAAGGTGATCATGTTATGTGTGATGAATAAAGGTTACTCTTCATTCTCATGCTTTCCTCCCTTGTTTCTCTCAGAATATGTGTACAAGGGAGATGCACAAAATAGTCCTAGTCTTCTCCTTAAGCTCTCCAACAATCAGAAACAGTTATTTTAGGTAAGGTATTTTGTGAGGAAGTCAGTTGCTTTTCTGGAAAACCAAAGATTAGGAATGTATTTTTTAATTTTTTTTGTATTTCTAAAATGCTCCCCTACCATTAAAACACAGCAGAGGGGCACCTGGGTGGCTCAGTCGGTTAAGCGTCTAACTCTCAATTTTGGCTCAGGTCATGATCTCGATATTTGTGCATTCGAGACCTGCATTGGGCTCCACACTGACAGTGGAGCTTGCTTGGGATTCTCTTTCTCCCCCCTCTCTCTCTGTCCCTCCCGTGCTCACTCTCTCTCAAAATAAATAAATAAACAAAATAAATAAAACATAGCCAAAATAATATAACCATTCTTAATATGCCAAAGCTTTGACTATAAACATTAATAACTGACACTTGAAAACTACAGAGCATTTATGAATGTTTTCTTCTTTACCAAGTATGCTTCATGCTCTGTGCTGAACCATAATAAAGCACACACAAAATTAGTAATAGTCCCTGTGTTCCTCTGCCTGTGGGTCAAATGCCTGGCCTGGCACTCTGACCTGTCCTCACAGAAACAAAAACAGGCCAAATGCTCAGACTTGTTGCAGAACCGAGAGCCTCTTGGGTATGGTATGTGGTTACAGACACAGCAAATGTTCAGGGAAAAAAAAAAAAAAAAGAAGAAGACTGTTCCTGATGGACAAGGTACCACAAAATAAAGAAGGAATGTTTAAGTTTTAAAGAACAAAAGGAAAATATCAAAGAATAAATAGAAGAACCCATAGTATGCTCAAAAGAAATATATCCAAAGGTGTCCAAAGTTCAAGCAATCCTGATTATTAAACCAGAAATGGAGGTGTTAAGATTACTCCAGAAAACAAAGCAAGCTTCCGTTTCGGACGTTTGATACGAAATACCAATCCCAAACATTTCATTGTATTTGAGGCTAACACTTCCATAGTGATGCTGCTTGAATAGGCAAAATTAAAAACGTTAAAAACCTAACATGTAGAGTTAAAGTTGTTTACTATCTGTTTTTAAAACAAATACAGACCCGCTAGGAATTAAAATACCATACACATTGTGTAAACTCTTATTCTCTCTTCATTAATTAGCCTTAAACCCAAAGTGGTAGGAAATGCCAAAGACACCAATGCCAAGACACTACTCACATTGTTATCTGTAATTTTTTATTACTAACAAATTTTCTCCTTTGGGACTATTCTTTATTTTCCTATTATATATAAATTAACAGTTCTTAAGAAGCTTGAACATTCTGGATATTTAAAGCATATGTCACCTTTAGAAAGAATGCAGGAATTCTGACAAGATGAAAAGAGCTGGAATGCAAAGGGCGTACGTGCCTGTAAATGAAGGCATAAGCAGGAGGCTTGCAATAGGGTTTAGCTTTAACACATTTGGCTTCAGAAATATGAAACTTGAGTTTTACCAGTACATTAGAGACAAAATGGTTGGAATCTCTACATATCTGCAGTTTTATATCAGCAGGGAAAGGGTGTTTGGAATTCACCCTTGCATGCTTTCCACCAAGTGGAGGAACTGGGCCTTTGTGGTCACATGAGCACTGTTCACTGCTCTCCTTCCTGACAACTGTAATCCTCCATAAATTGTTAGGGTTACAAGTGGGGCTGCTTATAAAACTTTATGCTAGTAGAAGAATAAATGAATGTAAATACATTTAATATAATAAAAAGATTAGCTGAATACAGTGACTCCACATTGGAGTTAGAACTGAGTGCAATGGAGACGTTTCTACCTTGGACTTCATACCACAATGTCTTTTTTTCCTTCTGTAAAACAGGGCTAACAGCATTTTTGTGACCTGTGAATCTATATCAGAGCTTAACAACTTATGGAGGTCTTTGAGATTTTTTTAAAGTACTATAAGAATAAAAGGAAATAATTTTTTTCATACACATCTTATAGAAAAAAAAGTACACAATTCAAGTTTTCAGGAGGGAAACTACTGCCATCCTAAAATTCATGATCTCAGGACTAATTTAGGCAAATGTCTCTTGAGTTTTTCTCTTAGTACTTAATGTTTTCCCTACCCATTAATTGTTGCTAAGTCACCCTTTTTGTCTACAAGCTACTAGAACTTTCATATAGATTTCAAGGTAAATTTTAAGCTATTCACTGTGTATTTCAAGGTTTTCCATCATTTGACTCCACCCCACCTGTCAAAACTTACTTATTAAGTGTTGGGAACATGTTTCCCAGGCAAGAGATCAAAGGAGTTCCTCCAGTACTGTCCATGGGGCCAAGGAATATACAGATAAACAGGCCTTATTTATCATATCTGGAAACTTGAAGAAAAAGTGTCTGTTTTTCACTATCTTGACAAAATCAGCACAAAGTGTATTTCTGACACATATTCTTGATTTTAGGAGGTATCTTCTCTCTTAAATTTAACTGGGAAGTATAAAAACCGTACCTAAAAATCCTGTTACCTATGTAGTAGGCAACTATTTAAAGCAGCTTCAGAGGTTGCATGACCAAGGATGGGCCAGTCAGGACTCCAGCTGCCAGGCAGAGTCTCGGGCTTCTTCTCATTACACCCCTGATCTGACTGGAACACTGCCTTCACATCACTCTTCTCCCCAGTTCCTCAGTTTCTCATGACACACCTTTCTGGTCAATTGCCCTCTCTCATCCCTACCCAGGTCCATCCTGCCTTCTGTGATCTGGAGAGGATCAGAGGTGGCAGGTTGAGGATGCAGGATGTGCTCTTGGGGCCAGATTGCCTGGTTTTGAGTCCCAGCTCTACTTCTTAGCAGTAGAACAATTTTAGACATGTTGCCAAACCTTTTTGTTTCTCAGTTTCCTCATCTGTAAAAGAGAAGATATTAATATTACCTACCCTGTGAGGCAACTGTGAAGATTCTCCACAATAAGTGCCAAGAACAGTCAGCCACTCTTATTACCATCCTACTCTGCTGAGTCCCCTTCCCCTTTTTGGCCTTCTACTGTGATCTCTGCAGGCCACATTCTGGGGTGAAGGAAATTCTCCACTGATTAACCTTTTGCTCAGATGTTGTCTCTATTTCCTTTTAGAAATCTAGCCGGTTCCCCATTGGTCAACTAATTAACCTACATTCTTACTAATACTGGAACACACCCCTGATAACTCCCAATTTCTCCTTGTTTTTTCCCCCTCTGTACTGGAACTCCTTGGCTGCCAAAGAATACCCTAAGTGAACATGGTAACATTGTAAATTTGCGAGCAATCAATCTATGCAGTTTGTAGTCACTTCACATGCTATTAATTAGCTCCCTTTTGGATTCCCTACCACTCCTCTCAAAGTCCTACCCTATCCTTTTTCTCTCCTTCTCCAGAACACTAGCTCTCTATTTCACCCAGAAAACAGAAGAGTCGTTGGGGAATAAGTTTTCTCAAATATATTACTCTACATAAACTTCATTGGTCTTTTCTCCTGTGATATTGTGGTTTACTATATACACATATATAATATTTGGTTTTCACGTCCCCCCGCTGCTTTCTGGCACAGAGCCCCTAAAATCCTTGGATGATGGAACTGATTAGAGCCAGCCTTTTGTTATGTTAATAATGTGACTAAAGATGGGGATGAGTACCCAGAGAACCAACAGTGTGATTAAGGGGTTGGAGCTTTCAGCCCCACTCAGGGAAGGTGGGGAGAGGGCCAGAGGTTGAATCAGTCACCGATGGTCAGTGATTTGATCAATCATGCCCATAAAAACCGAAAAGGATGAGCTTTGGAGAGCTTCCAGGTTGGTGAACACATGGAGATTCTGGGCAAGTGGCACATCAAGGGAGGGCATGAAAGGTCCATGCCCTTTCCCCATACCCTGCCTTGTGGATCTCTGCCACCTGGCTATTTCCGAGTTACATCCTTTTATAACAAACCAGCGATCTAGTTATAAAATTTTCTCTTGAGTTCTGTAAGCAGCTCTCACAAATTAATTGAACCTGACAGGAGGTCATAGGAACCTCTGACTTACAGCCAGTTGGTCAGAAGTACAGATACTGGACTTGTGGCTGGCATATATATAGTCCAGGGGGAGGTTGGGTCATTGGGAACTCCAATTTGTAGACAGTCAATCAGAAGCACAGATAAGAAGCTGAGGTTGGCACTGGTATCTGAAGTGGTGGCAGGTGGGGGAGGAGTGAGATCTCCATCTCACTTGAAGAGCATCATTGACACTGTTTTCCCTTTCTGAAGCCTAAAATGGCATCTCCGTTCAGTTCCCACTGCTATTTTCCCAGGCCAGCCCACAACCATTCACCTACATTGGTCTCCATGCTATTCCTTCAACCTGTTATGGAAATTTCTGACTTAGGGGCTTTGCATTGCCTATTGTTTGTACCTAAAATACTTTTCCTCTAGATATCTGCATGCCTGAACACTTCCACTTTATTTAAGATTTTCCTCAAATGTTACCTTCTAAATGAGGTCCCAATCACCCATGTTCCATTCCACCTCTGTCCCTAGCATTCTTTATTTCCTTGGCTTATAGTATTTATTGATCACCTTCTAAAATAACATGTAATCTGTTTGCCTACCTACCTGCTTACTTAGTATTCTGGTTTACTATTACAGTATTAACATCCACCTTGCTAGGGCTTACATTGTCCCCCGATGGGTCTCAAACACCTAGAACAGCACCTGGCACACAGAAGGTACCCAATAATTGTCTGTTAAGTGACTTAATCTACAGGAGACTAACAGGCTTCTTTAGAGCAGCCAGTCTCCAGCCTCTTTCTCACCCAAAAGATCCCACACACTACCCACAAAAACCATAGAGATTTTCCAAAAGATCTTTTTTGAAATATGTTCATGAATAAAAAGGAAAAAGGAAGAGCTATTAATAAGAAAACAATCCAGCACCACAGATAGAAGTAGATCACCCAACTGCTTTTTCTGCAGAATAAAGTCTAGATTCTCTCCCAGGACACCTGGAGTCCTTAATCTAGATGTCTCCACTTGTTACCACTGTGACCTCTCGTCTTTCCCTTGCCCAGATCCATGCACTACCTACTGCACATTCAGTCCACTAAACTACTCTTCATTTTTCAAACAGCTCATAGATATTCTCCTTTCTAGGACTTTCTTCTCAGTATTTTTGTTTGTTTCATTGCACAGAATGCTGCCTTACTTATACAATAAATTCCTGAGCCTCTCATTCCTTTTTTGGTAGTTTCTAAATCCCAGGAACTGAATTAGATATTTCTTCCTCTATTACTTTTGATAATACAATACCAATTTAATATAAGACCCTGCCGCACTGATTTGTAGACTCCTTCAGGGCAGAGGCTGGGGCTTTTCCATTTTGCATCCCAGCATCTCCTCAGAGGACCTGGCACATAAAAGATGTTCAATAAACTTCTGTTGTAAGCAGATGATGAAATAAAAAATTAAATCTTACCACAACGTAAAGGATTATCATCAAGCAAGAAACAAAAATATAGGGACCCCTGGGTGGCTCAGTCAGTTAAGCATTCAACTTCAGCTCAGGTCATGATCTCTCAGTTCGTGAATTTGAGCCCTGCATCAGGCTCTGTGCTGACAGCTCTGAGCCCAGAGCCTCCTTCGGATTCTGTTTCTTCCTTTCTCTCTGCCCCTCCTACACTTGCTCTCTCTCTCTCTCTCTCTCTCTCTCAAAAATGAATAAATATTTTTTAAAAATTTATTAAAATGGGGCGCCTGGGTGGCTCAGTCTGTTGAGTGTCCAACTTCGGCTCAGGTCATGATCTCGCGGTCTGTGAGTTCGAGCCCTGCGTCGGGCTCTGTGCTAACAGCTCAGAGCCTGGAGCCTGCTTCGGATTCTGTGTCTCCCTCTCTCTCTGCCCCTCCCCTGCTCATGCTCTGTCTCTCTCTGTCTCAAAAATAAATAAAAACGTTAAAAAAATTAAAAAAAATTAAAAAAATTATTAAAAAAATACTGATGTTTTCTGTATCTATCTCTTTTGAACCATATTTCATTATTTATTTGTTCTTCATTGTCAAATGTTACCAGAAAACTTATTTAATAAATGTTTGCATAGTTTTTTTGTTTTTTTTTTTAATTTTTTTTTCAATGTTTTATTTTATTTTTGGGACAGAGAGAGACAGAGCATGAACGGGGGAGGGGCAGAGAGAGAGGGAGACACAGAATCGGAAACAGGCTCCAGGCTCCGAGCCATCGGCCCAGAGCCTGACGCGGGGCTCGAACTCACGGACCGCGAGATCGTGACCTGGCTGAAGTCGGACGCTTAACCGACTGCGCCACCCAGGCGCCCCTGTTTGCATAGTTTTAAGTTAAATCTAACATTAGAAAATTTCTTTTAATTTATTCTCCTGACCTTAATCTTTAATGGTTCCTTCTCTAAAAGGAAAAGAGCAAAAAGGGAAAAGAAGTTTGTATAGGCTCAAAAGAATTTTTTTTTTTAATACAAAGACTTATCGTTGTCTGGAATTTAAGTGGATTCTTTTTTTAAAAGCTAGCTCTAGCTGCCAATTTCCTGTGTTCTCCAAGTGCCAACAGGGCTGTGGTGACAGGGATCACTGCTCCATGAAGCTCTGCCCACTTCTGATCATCCACACCATACCTTCCAAGTGACCTGATACATGTCATGGTAACCCTTAGTTCCTGGCTTAAATCTTTCTTTGGGGTGTGTGTGTGTGTGTGTGTGTGTGTGTGTGTTTGAAGGAAATGAAGACAGTAACCTATATAAGGGGAAGCATATGCAAAAGGAATATAATAACTGGTTTTAGAAGTACACATTATGATTAGAATATAAATAATTTTCTTATTCATTCAATTTGTACTGATATTCTTTGGCTACTAAGACATATAAACCCATACTGACTACTTTGTTTGCTTGGTATTTATACACTAAAAAAATATTTTATTTATTCTCCCTACACACACATATATACATATACACTCATATACCTTTCCAACTATCACTCCTCAACCAAAACAAATAAATATGGATATAATCATGACATAAAGTTAGTAGGTGAAAGCAGAAGACTAAACTCTTAGGATATATTTATATCAGTTCTAAAATTCTTAGTGTTTCTTTCCCAGGAGAGAAATAATATGCTATATTCTATAACTTGTAGCTTGTAATTTTCACAAAGCATCAAGAAAGCAAACCATAAATAACTCTCCAACAAATATGTACAGCATATTACTAGGGCTAGGCACTGTGCACAGTTTGGGAACAGAAAGAGGAATGAAGCACAAACTCTGTCATTAAGGAACCCATAATGTATAAGGGACACATACATGCAAAAATATATATATTAAAACATATTTAATGCACAATTAGAATGATGCCAAGTATTAATAGCACAGAGGAGGAAGGGAGCAGTAAATATGCCCTGGGTAGTCTGGGCCTTCAAGGAGGGGTGACAATTAAGCTAAGCCATGAGAGATTATAGGTCTTTACTGGACAAACTGGGGGAAAAGGCAGAGAGAGGAAATAGTATTGAAAGACCTAGAAATCCCTTCCTTTTTAAAAGAAGAAATCATATTGAAATCACCAAAGCAACATAAAATTAAGAAAAATATCAAGGGCACCTTGGTGGCTCGGTCAGTTGAGCATCCAATTTTTTATTTCAGCTCAGGTCATGATCCCAGGGTCATGGGGTCAAGCCCCACATCAGGTTCTGTGCTGAGTATGGAGACTGCCTGGGATTTGGGATTCATTTTCTCTCTCTCTCTCTCTCTCTCTGTCCCCCTGCTCTCTCTCAAAACAAAAACAAACACAAACATATATATATAAAGAAAAGAAATATAATGGAGAAATATAAAGAAATATAATATATATTATATATAAAAGAAAAATATGAATAGCAGTGCTGGAACACAGAGAAGGGCACATTCAACAAAACAAAACTAAAGAATTTTTAAACACCATAAAGAATGTATAGTCGGGTTTATCAGGCAAAATAATGTTGAGTTACTAGTACTATGATAGAAAAAGGCAAAAAGCTTTTTAAGTCACCCCACAAACCTGTAGAAACCTCTAGGGCAATAAAAGCAGCAATCCGGCTTACAACACAGCCAGGAAAAAATGGGGTCACAGAAACTGAGTGGCCACCATTGTGATGACCCTAGATTTCTTTTGCAGAGGATAGCTCACTATATAATGGGGTGTGGGGGTGTTGCAGGAAGCAGGAAAGAGAAGAGGGACTATGCCACAGACAGCTCACAGTGAAAGACAGGAGACCACAGTCATGTAGAAAGAATGTACCCACCTCCACATACCTCTGGGCAGACTTCCTACTGGTTATACTCTAGACAAGGCAGCCTGTGAGCCCCACCATATCCATAGATGCTACCAACACAGGAGAGGAAAAGAAACAGAAGGTGGAGACAAACAAACAGACTAAGGGAATATCAGAATCCTCAAATAGTGGCTGATCAAAGCATGCCATTGTTGTCTTGTCTTGAGGAAGATCAATCAGTCAATCAGCTCCCACCCCCACCAATATTTCTACAGGTAGCTACATAACTGGTTTACTGAAGATCCTGCACTTGGGGAAATACAAATGTGAAATGTTTAAAACTGCTTCTCCACTGTCCCCAACTTTACAACTTCAAATATTCCTTTCTCTAAGCAGAACTCTCAACTACATGTGGGCAGATTCTAGAACTTGCTAGTTACTCTCAGATGTCATCAGTCTGATTTCTTAACTGCTCCTCCAAAGGAGGCCAGTCTTGTCCCCAGGGGGCTTGGCTTGGTGAAATCCTGCTCTGCTCTGATCCTTTCCCTTCCAATCGAGCACCTCTGACTAGAGAAGGCAGCAATAACTGTTGCAGGGACACCTCTTGGGGTTAGTTTCCTATTTTTTGGTGATCTCTGCTTCTTTGCCTAACAACCAGGTGGGGCATTGGGTGGCAGGTGCACATATGCTAACTAAGGCATAATTTGCTAGAGTGAATTCTTGGAACAGGGAGGAGCTGCACCATGACACAGTTTCCTGGGGGATAAATCTGGCTTTGGGACAGTATTTTCTGATATGCTCTCCACCTCTAACAACTGCCTCCAGTAGCACATCTAATAGTCTCCTATTGCTGGGGTTTCCTCACTGAAGGTCCAGTCTTCCATACCAGCAAGAGGGTGGCTATTCCACTGTTGTCCTTTCTTTATGCCCTGCCATTTCTCTCCAATTCTCTTCTCCTCTGCTCAAGTAGAATGCCTTTATTAGTTAGGATTGGGCTCATATGAAAGTAATAGAAAAGCCAGTGAACCTTGTCTAAGTAAACCTTAGACAAGATGAAAGTTTATTCTCTATTAACATAAGTCATTCTATTGCTCCACTATCAACATCATATGGCTTCTAACCCTTGGGCCAAAATGGCTGCAAGAATCCCTACAATCACATCCAACCTCCCATGAAGAAGATTCTATCTCTTCTCCTTTATAGATTCATAAATACACACATGCACACACACACACACACACACACACACACACACAAGATTACAGTATATTACGTGTTACTTCTACTGGAAAGCAATTTCTTAGTGCATTAGTAGTAACATGTGCACACCTAGATACAAGGGGAGGTAGAAATGTAGTTATTAAAGGGTGTATAATCAGGACAAAAATTCAGAATTCTATTACTAAGAAGAGAAACAAAGAAACTGGGGGACAATGTATAGCTTCTACCATACTACCTAAATAGAATTCCAATGAAAGAATGAGATGTATTTTTCTTGGAGCATCACCAATTTTCCCAAGAAATTCTTTTGATACCCCCCCCCCCCGCCCCACCACATTAGCTTGGTCAGAGAAGGAAACAGCCACAGCATTCCCCACTAGGCTGACAATTCATGCCTAATGATTCTTTCCCCTCTTCCTACTCAATATGCTTTGATGGATGCAGGGAGGAGTTTATAGGGTTGACAGAGAAAGTGCTGGCAGATAGCAAAGCTGGTTCTGATGCTGCTTCTTAAGGCTTGACAAAGGAATGAGGTCCCAGCTATTGATGGTTCTCTTAAGAATGTGAGGACTTCATGGCTCTAAGATCCCTGGACACAAATCGCCAGTTATGCAGAGACAGAAAACAACCCACTCAACATCCTCTGATTTCTTCCTAAAAGGGGCTGTGACCTTCTTGTCCATTCCTAGGTGACACACCTGCAAGGAAAGGCCACCTTTTGGCCTGTGAACCCTGTGGAGCTCACCCCCACTAACCATTTGGTGGGAAGAGGCCCCTCAGAGAACAAGAGACTTCCACAACTGCTAAGTGGCGCCCGCCAACCACTAACAGTGATCAGTTCACACCTTCCTTCATCAAAATGAGCAGGCAATGAAAAGCATGCACTACTGGGATAGATCAGTATCCAAAAACAGGGGGAAGAGGGAGCAACTGGAATAAATAGTTGAAAAAGCCCTGTTGAAAATTAGTATCTTCAGGGAGATCTGAAGAAATGCCATCTCAGAAGCAGGAGAAGACTGCTATGAAAAAATAACCAAGAAATAGCTCTAGGAAATTAAAAACACAACTGCTTAGGTGAGATACTTGTTGGGGACTTTAGGTAACCAAATAAAACACTCAAGAAAACCAAATTCTTGATTCAGAACACCAACTCAATAGTCTTCCAGAATGCAGAAGGGAAGCTGGTGAGAGAATAGCAAGAAACATAAGTGTTATATCCAAGACGTTCCATTGCTATGAAATTGAATGGGTGAAAGAGAAGAAATAATCAACAAAATAGAAAACTTCCCTGAGGATAAAGGTCCCCCTAAGTGCTGGACCAGAACACTGACAGATCACATACACCCAAACCCCTGGTGGAATTTCTAAATATAAAGAGAAAATCACTATGAGCTCCCTGGCAAGAAATAAGGAAGGAACAGGAAAAGGAGAAAATGGAAAAGAAGGGAAGGCCAGGGAAGAGTGGAGAAGGGAAGAGAAAGACAATTCTAAACGCTAAACATAGTGGAGAAAATAAATATACCAATCTGAAAGAAAGGATTATGACCCCAGAGTTGAAACCAGATATAATATTTAAATGTGAAGAGTTGCCTGGGTGGCTCAGTAAGTTAAGTTTTCGACTCTTGATTTTGACTTAGGTCATGATCTCATGGTTGGAGCACCGTGTTGGTGCTTGGGATTTTCTCTCTCCCTCTCTCTCTGTCCCTCCCCACTTCTGCCCCTCCATCACTCTCTCTCAAAAATAAATGAATAAACTTAAGAAAAAGACATAATATTAAATGTGAAGATAAAAGAAAACCATTTTTGCAAATGAAAAGACTTGCAAAGTATAACAATAATGCATTCTTTTCAGGTAAAGTATTATTTGAGGTAGTACCTAAAAAAAAATCCAAATAAGTAAAGCAATGTGTGACAAACAATAAAAATTTTTAGCCCAAACCATCTTAATAATGCAGTTGTGGAATTAAGTGTAATTACAGAATGATTAAAATAGAAAAGATAAAACATAAAAAAAAATTTGAACTAATATTTAAAATATACATTGTTTCTAAGAACCTAGGACTCAAGGAGGAAAAGAATAGATAAGCATAAACCATGCATAAGATTTCCTTTTATCCTTGGCAAGGATGTAGTGAGATGCAGATACTCTTAAATTCTTGGAATTCATAGTTTCAAATACCACCAACAAAATATAGTTGGAATGTAGAACCCCAAAATAACTGGAGGTGGAATACAGCTTAAAGAAAATGAGATAAATAAGAGAATCAGAAACAGAAGAAAATAAATGAAAAGCATAGCAAACTTTTAAAAACATAAAATCACAATCGTAGGAATTAGGACAGATAGATCAAGAATCAAAATAGATGTGAATGCCTTGAATTCTTCTATTTAAGACTAAAAAGTTCTTTGAGTATTAGGAAAATTAATTAGATGCTATTTTCAAGATACTTACCCAAAACATGAAGCAGAAAGATTGAAAACAAAAGGACAAATGCTAATAAAAATAAAGTAAAAGTAGCAATACTAACATCAAATAAAGTATAATTCCAAAAAAACCGTATTAATCAGGAAAAAGACATTTTATCTAGTTAAAATAAATATAAAAAATAAAAATATGAAAAAATATATACAAGAATGAAACATTTAGAACACAAAGCAACATAACAGTTTCCAAAAGTATAAAGCAAAAATAATTAGAAGTTCAAACACAATTAGACAATACAGTTTTATTTGCAGGATTTCTATATAAATCTTAGAATGTAAAAGATTAAGTACTCAAAAATAAATAAATAAAAGAAGTTGGGAGGAAGAGAGAAAATGGAGAGTGGAGAAGGTATTTTCAGGGCTTCCGTTTTACACGTTCTACACCCTATGTTGCTCTACCAGCAATAAAAAAGTAAGAAGCAAGCCAACTACAGGTAGCTATGGTACAGGCCATAAAGTGATCAGGCCATAAAGTGCCACTTGGCAAATCAAGAATATAGACATCATTAGGTGGAATGAGACACAAAGAGCTTGAAAAATTGGTTGAGACCAGACTAAAAAGCCTTGGATGTCAGGGTATGTAGTCTGAATCTTGCTAGTAAAGGTGACACACCCAGATGTCTCTGAAAGTGGGACTGAGAATGGAGTGGTATAGGAAAGGAGGACAGTGGCAAGAGGTGAGTGGGCAGACAACTGTGACAGCCTGGGAAAGTCAAGAGAACGAGATTCCTGGAAGAGCAATAGTAATGAGACTTACATAAGAGTAGTGCACAAGCATTCACCTGTGCTTGCAAACTGAATGTGAACTTTAAAGTCGGCTAAACACATAACAGGAATATGCATGCCATTTGTTTTAAATTACCTCAAGGCCACCACAAAGGCACACAGTTTTAGTTAAAGGACACAACAATGTTAGGAAGGGAAAAATCAATTGTGTATTTAGCATATATACAAATTATTATTTGCTTTCAGATATGCACTAAGAATTTAATATTTTTCATATGTGTATTTTTATGAGCAGGAAAATTTGTGTTTAAATTTACTAAGTTCCTATGACCTTTTCTTTTACCTTTCTTTGAGGGCTGTTTCCTACAGGCTCTGCCATCTCACTCCCTCCAGTCTAACCACAGGCCTTCCTAACAGTTATCTGTGCTTGGTCCATGTCTTCACTCACTTATAAACCTTCAAGCGCTTCCCAGAGCCATTTTAACATACTTTTCAAAGCCTCCCACAGTCGGTCTCTAATTTAACGTTTCAAAAACCTTGTTCTGTGCAACAACCCCTATGGTATTCCCACTTCAGTCACTGAGGACCCCTTTGGTCAGCCAACACATCAGAACAGACTATCTTTCAAAATTGTTTTTTCCCTTCATGCAGCTTCTCTTTTTAAGTCTGTATTATTTATAACTCCTACCATATTAACAGATTTATCAAGAACTACAGTTCAAATCCAAGAACAACTACAACTAGAGCTATAATTATTAGCTACCAGCATTTATAGAACGGCAGGTAGGTGTCAGGTACCAAGATGGGCACCACACATATACCCTCCTTGCATCAGTACAGCTGTACTAAGATTCCTGAGTCTGTTTGAAAAGAATCCCCCCTGATACCTGATCTCTCTCCTCTCCCAATTTTGATACCTGATCACCTGGCTAGCCTTCAGCAAGAATCCTTTTAAGTCGGTTTAACATAAAATCCCCCTACCCATGATGCGATGTTGCCTCTTGGTAATTTTCTATTCACTGACCTGCTCACTCTGTTGCTTGACTATAAAGCCGACTTGTCCTGTAATTAGACTTGAGCCTGATCTCTCTTTTCAAATGCATTATCCCTATTGCAATAGTCTTGAAGGAAGTCTTCCTTAACATATCAACAAGTGTCAGAACAATGTTTTTTTTAACAAGTGTTTCATACAAAGAAGATAGGTTCAATAAAATAAGAGGTCAAAGATAATCAAACAAAACCCACTGTTCAACAGCTTTTTATTGTGAGTCTACTATGTTCCGGCCATTACTCTAGGCATGGGGAAAACTGTAGTAAACAAAACCTATAAAATCCCTGCCCTCATGGAGCTATAATCAGGTGGGAGCGTAGACAGTAAATAAGCTTATAAAGTCAGGCAGTAATCATAACAGATAACATTGACCACATGCCAGGCATTGCTCTCAAAGTTTTGCCTATAGGTGATGAAGATTAAGGAGTGCACTTGTGGTAAGCACTGGGTGATGTATGGAATTGCTGAATCACTATATTGTATACCTGAAACTAATATAACACTTTATGTTAACTACACTGGAATTTTTTAAAAATAAAAATTAAAAACCAAACCTCAAAAAAAAAAAAGAAAAAGAAAAGCTTTGCCTATATTAATTCATTTAATCCTCATGACAACTTTATAAAGGACATATGGTTACAACCCAATTTTACATATAAGGAAAAAGAGGCACAAAGAGATTGAGGTGCTTGCCCAAAGTCACAACACAGTAAATGAATGGCAAAGCCAAGAAATCAAACTCAGGCAGTCTGGCTCTGAGGTTGTGCCTCTACCACACAGTACTGACCCTTAAATACAGTGAGGGAAGAAAACATGACAGGTAAGTATGGCAGGCAGAGAAGACCTCTGATGAGACACCATTTGAAGAGAAATCTAAAAGTATTGAGAAAACAGGCCAGGTAAATATCTGGGAGAAGAACGTTCCATGTGGAGGGTATTACAAATGTAGAAACTTTAGTGAATTCCAGGAACAACAGAGAAGTTAACATGGAGGGAAGCAAACAAGGGATAATCATAGGAAATAAAGGCTATATCACTTAAGGATTTAAAGGACAAGGCTAATACGCTATAAATGATAAGGCAATCTTTCTCCTCTCCCAATTTTGTAAAATGATACCAGGTTTTAAATATATATTTGACCCCTGACAAGCATTGGTTTGAACAGCACAGGTCCACTTACATGCAGATTTTTTTTTTATAAATACTATACAATACTGTAAATATACTTTCTCTTCCTTATGATTTCAATAACAGTTTCTTTTGTCTGGCTTACTTTATTATGAAAATATAGTATATAATACATATAACATACAATATATGTGTTAATCAACTGTTCATGTTAAGGCTTCCAGTCAACAGTAAGCTATTAGTAGTTAAGTTTATGGGGAGTCAAAAGTTATACATGAATTTCTGACTGCACAGAGGTTCAGCCCCCCTAACCCCTGTGTTGTTCAAGGTTCAACTGTAGTTAACATTGACATTCTGTTCTATAAACATAATTCACACAGTTGTTCAGCCTTATTTTTTCAAAAAAATATAAACTTTATTGAAATGCAATTCACATATTCACAACTTGAGATATACATACTTCCTAATTCCCCATTTCGAGTGGGTGATTCAGTGGTTTTTAGTAGAGTCATAGATTTGTACACCCATCACCAAAGTCAATTTTAGGACATTTTAGTAATCTCAAAAGAGTCCTCTACCCATTAGCAATCACCTCCACAAAACAATTCCTCCCACCTTAAATACTTATTTTGGACATTTCACATAAATGTCATCTTTTGTGATTTACTTCTTTCAATTAGTATCATGTTTTCAAGGCTCATCCATTATAGCATGTACGACTACTTCATCCCTTTTTATGGACAAATAATATTCTATTGTATGGCTATATCACATTTTGTTTATCATTCACCAACAGGCAGACATTTGGGTTATGGATAGTATAAATAATGGCTGCTACAAACATTATTATACAAATTTTACATGAGTATATGCTTCATTCTCTTGGGTACATACTAAGGAGTGGAATGCTGGATCATATGGTAACTATGTTTAACCATTTGTGGAATTGCTTTCTGTTTTCCAAAGTGGCTACACCATTTTATGCTTCCACCAGTAGTGTACAAGATTCCCATTTCTGCACTAACACTTGTCATTATTTTGATTCCAGACATCCTAAAGAATAAAGTGGTATCTCATTATGGTTTTGATTTGCATTTCCCTGATGACTAATAACATCAAGTATCTTTCCATATGCTTATTAGCCATTGAGTTTTTTTGGTTTTTTATTTGTTTTTGTTTTTATTTTTTTGTTTGTTTTTATGGTTTGTTTCTTTGGGAAAAATATCTATTCAGATCCTTTGCACATTTCTTAATTGGGTTATTCATGTTTTTATAAATACAAGTTGTAAAAGTTTTTACATATTCTAAATATACATTCATTATCACATATATGATTTGCAAATATTTTCTCCCATTCTGTGGATTGCTCTTCAATTTCTTGATGGTATCCTTTGAAGCACAGAAATTTTTAATTTTGGTGAAGTCTGATTCATGAATTTTTTCTTGTTACTTATGTTTTGGTGTCATATCTAAAAATCCACTGACAAATTCAAGGTTATAAAGAGTTACTCCAACATTTTCACCTAAAAGTTTTGTAGTTTTAGTATCCTTATATTTAGTTGTTTGGAACTGACAAGGTGATTCTAAAGTTCATATGGAATTACAAAGGATCCAGAAGAATAAAATACTCTTTAAAGAATAAAGAATAAATCAATCTTAAAAAGTAACACAGTTGGAGAACTCAGACTTCCCAAATCCTAAATATATTATACAAGCAACAGTAATCAAGGAAACATTATACTGGCATAGAGGCAGACATATATATCAAATAGAATAGAATTTAGAGTCCAGAAATAAACCCAACAGTCTCGATCAACTGATTTTCAACAATGCTGCCAAGACCATTAAATGAGAAAAGAACAATCTTTTCAACAAAGGGTGCCAGGACAACTAGATAACCACATGCAGATGAATAAAGTTGAGCCCTTATTTCATTCCATATACAAAATTCAAAATGGATCAAAGATCTAAATGTAGTAGCCTTATTTTTATATTTAAATTGATTCACTCTTTGCTACCAATTTCTTTTATTATGTTTTCACTATTCCAATTTTCTTTTTTTTGATTCATCAATTTGTTGGTTGAACTACATTCTCAAGTAGTTTTCCAAAAAAAGCACCTGGATGTTGTATAATCTACATCCTGTTTAAAATTTGTTTTCAAATGTTTGTTGTAAAGTGGTCATGAAGGGAAAATTGGATTTATATAAAGTTTTTGGATCACACTTTTTTTGCTCCACCATCTTCTGGAACTAAGGGTTTGTTCGTTCGTTCATTCATTCATTCATTCATTCAACAAATACTATTGAGTGCCTACCATATGTTAAACAGTAGTAGGTACAGTGTCTCTGCCCTCACGATTCTTCTATCCTACTGGGGAGAGATGAACTATCAACAAAAATTATGTATTAGTTGGTGATAAACACCATGGAGACGAGACAGGATGAATGAGGGATATACTTAGATATTGAATTAAAAATAAAAACATACTGTCAAAAAAATATTCCCACTTCAATGTTTTTCATAACCTTTTTTTTTTAACTTTTTTTAAATGAACTTAAAAATTTTTTTTTTTACTTATTTTTGGGAGAGAGACAGAGACAGAGCACGAGCAGGGGAAGGGCAGAAAGAGACGGAGACACAGAATCCGAAGCAGGTTCCAGGCTCCAAGCTGTCAGTACAGAGCCTGATGCAGGGCTTGAACTTACAAACCACCAGATCGTGACCTGAGATGAAGTCGGAGGCTTAACCGACTGAGCCACCCAGGCGCCCCTCTTTTTTTAAATTGGAAGGGTTCTTTTAGGAACTAATGTTGAATACAGTAGAAAAGCATTAAACTGAATATGAACAGGTCTTTCAATTTCACTATTATTTATTCCTTAAATTGAAAATATCTTGTTATGAAATCCTACCCTATATTAATATGAGGGACTTAAATGTTGAAGAAGGCTCTAGGTTATCAAGATCTATTTCATAACAATTTCAAAGTATATTAGAAACAAACATTAGAGATTTCAGACCCCAATGTCTATACAAGAGATTTTTTTAAACACTGTAAGAGAAATCACAACTAGAAAGAGAATACAATTCAATTCAGCAGCCACTTTTTCAATGTCTACTTCCTTCAAAGCATTGCATCTAAACAAGGAATCCAAATTCTACAGAATTTTCCTATCTTTGCAAATTAGATGATACTGTAAAATAATTCCAGAAAAACCTATTAATCTTACCTGGTTGTGGAAAAGCTCTTGGTAATACAGGTTATTTCAAAAAGCTGTAATTCTTTTGAACCTACTTTACATGAACTAACAGAAATCATGAAAAAAAATAAGAATTCATTTAATGCACAAAAAATTAAAAACAGAACTACCCTACGACCCAACAATTGCACTACTAGGTATTTATCCAAGGGATACAGGTGTGCTGTTTTGAAGGGACATATGCACCCCAATGTTTATAGCAGCACTATCAACAATAGCCAAAGTATGGAAAAAGCCCCAACGTCCATCGATGGATGAATGGATAAAAAAGATGTGGTATATATATATATATATATATATATATATATATATATATATATGCCGTATATATATATATAATGGAATATTACTCGGCAATCAAAAAGAATGAAATCTTGCCATTTGCAACTATGTGGATGGAACTGGAGGGTATTATGCTAAGCGAAATTAGAGAAAGACAAACATCATATGACTTCACTCATATGAGGACTTTAAGAGACAAAACAGATGAACCTAAGGGAAGGGAAAAAATAATATAAAAACAGGTAGGGGGACAAAACATAAGAGACTCTTAAATATGTAGAACAGAGGGTAACTGGAGGGGTTGTGGCAGGGAGGATGGGCTAAATGGGTAAGGGGCATTAAGAAATCTACTCCTGAAATCATTGTTGCACTATATGCTAACTAATTTGGATATAAATTTTTAAAAATAAAATTAAAAAAAAAGAACGAAAAGTTAAAAAAAAATGCATTTAATACAAAAGGTCCATGTCTGAATATGTAGAAAACCATCTTCTACAATAGTGTTTGATAATAAAAGCACATCTTTCCTGAGTTAACCTACTTGTAAAGGAATACAAGAATAAAACTCAGAATCCATACACAGGATGACTTACTGCTTAGTCATAATTAATGTAAGTATAGAGAAAGCCATGCAATAATGCTGTTGATAGAGGATGATGATGATAGTATATATTTATGTGGCACAGGACCCCACTGAGGTTTTAAATGTTATTTTATGAATATCCTTTAGATCCCTCTGAGTAAGAACAGAATACATATTATGTCAATTCTGCAAACTGGAAAACTGTAAATAAAATAATTTACTTAAAATTCCAAAGAGTCAAAGCACTGCCAAGCTAAATGACCAGGAAGCACGCTGCCCATTAAGCCATAAATTTAGAAAGCACTTGTCATTTATGCCCTACCACTCCCCCAAAAGAATCTGTGACAAAGATTAAAGCAAAAAATTTCAAGTGGCAGCACCAGCAAATTCCCAGGGCACTTCTTAGAGTAAGATTTGCTAGGAATGAGGAGTCACACAGGAGTAACTTTTTTCCTAGATCTCAAATATTTGCCTTACAATCTCAGAATAGTCAAACTGGAATACAACAGAATTTAGCAATAAATTGTTGTCTTGCAATAAGGAGGGATAACATCATCTCAGGACTAACTTGACACCTTTCAAGTTAAGGGAATGCACTGCCCCAAATTAGGGCCACAGCCCATTATTTTAAGCTTCTACTACACTAAAATCCTGTGAATTATGATTCCTTTTTCAATGCTATGTTTGCCCATAAAGATTATTTTGCCCTAAATTTCTGGTAAAGATCCAATGCAGGTTTTTATATTTTGACATTTAGACACCTACCACATGTTAAAATTAAGACCCAGTGATATGTTCACATACAACCCTGTACTATATGCCACATAATTAAATCTTCTATTGCTACAGTTCAGCTTGTAACAAAAAGGTCCTTCCTTTTAAAGAGTACAAAGCATTCAGAGGTCACAGAAATAAAAATTAATCTGATATTAATTAACCTCTATATTTTAAGTTATTTGTTAGCCCTTTTTAGAGAATGTTCATTGTCAAAAGGCTACAGGATAATTCCCTTTCATGAGACCAACAATTTAGAAAGTAGTTATTACTCATGCCACACCTACTCCTTAAGGGAATATAGAATTAAAGCAGCAAAATTTCCAAAGCACTTTTTTCTGGGTACAGTGGAAATCAGGAGCTTTCGAGGCCATCGAGAAGCCACTATTCATTATCCATCATATGAAATAGTTACCTGTCACAACTTCAAAACAACTCAAACTTTGAGAACAGAATTTAGCCATTTTTTGAATTTTACATAACTATTTAGTAATTTACTATAATAAACTAATTTTAAAACTTAAAGTTTTTCTTAAGTTCTTCCAAATGGTAACAGATATTATATTAGGGAACTCTCACAGCCCATGAGCTGCTAGAACCAGGACTTGATATAAAGACTCCACATTCTGAGGTTGGTCTAATACTGGTATTGACCCAAGCTTTCTAAAATATAACTGAGCTCCAAGGTTGTTACAGAAGTTCTAAACTTCTGGTACTGTCAATCAGGAAAAAGGAAAAGAAATCCTGAACACTTCATCCACTGACATTTCTTAAAACTGTGTGGGGAGAGTGCAGGAGTGATGGAAATAAGGACAGCGGGATAAAATAAGGGATTCAAAGACTCTAATTATAAGCAAGTTTTAAATGGGTTTTGGTATTTGGATTTAATGCTACTCTTTAGAAAATTATTTGAGCTAATGTTTGACATTCACTGCTGAAAACTGCCTATAAAGTACAGCAACTGGAATTAAACTAATAAAATCTTATGCAGTATCAATCCATAGATTTAATAACTAGATAAGGGTGATTTGCAATGAGTGTATAGATAGTTTATAAGTAAGTGAGAGCTTCTAAAGTACTTAAGAAGTACTTACGGGTGCTTATAAACAAAGTCCTGTTTTAAGTAGTTTGAACATTCTTGCTAAAATCTTGTTCGCACTATTAGTTTGCTTAGTGGAAATTTTTTCAGAGACTGTTACAGTGAGTTTTAATAAGCCTTGTGTCTGGAATGGCTCAAATCCTGATTCAATGGGGCCTGGATTAATAAGGTTTTAAATTACCTCAAAACACAAGGCCTGTGCAAGATGTTAAGTATCACTAGGACTCAGAGAGTTAAACTGTATGGTCCAAGTTAGATGTAAGAAAACTCTAGTCACAGTTAGTCTATCAGGGCCATTTACCCCACAGAAAACAATTATTCCTCTGTGATTTCAACACTGTAAGGGAAAGAGAAGAAACAAATTTATATGGTTTGGAGTAGACAGGGACAGAAGATAACATCCTAAATCAACAGGCATTTTGACATGTGAAATTGAGCCTAACAGTTTTCATCTTTGTCATCTTATTATCGATCAGAAATTTTGGTATGCGTGAGGAAAGCCTAAATCCCATATCGTAACACCTTACTCATGTGTCAGGACTCACCTTACCTTCATGATCTTCCATTAATCCAATTAAAACCTAACTATCTGGTTAGGATTGGCTTCTTCAATCCATGAAGAGCACAGAGATACACTTCCAATGTATGGCTTCCAAATACAGCTGGATCCTCAACACATGACACCCCTTCTGAATGCATTTCACTCAATGAAACTATACCATGCCTCCTGAAATGCAATGCTTCCCTTGGTTTCTGAAACCACCAGGCCTTAATTCTCATCTTGCTTCTCTTATCACTCCTAACTAGGCTCTTAACATCCAGGACACCCATATCTTTTGGTATCTCCAGAAGCCATCTTTCCATAGAATTCACTCTTTCCAACTTTTTCAAAGTTACCTCTCAATACACTAATAACCTCCAAATCCTCATCTCTAATTCAACCATCTTCTGAGCTCCAGACAAGCACGTCCAAGCTGCCATTAAAAGATCTCTGCTTGGACCTGTCTCACCACCACTCACCCAGCTCCAGTGACAGAAATGTAGGAACCATCAAACCCATTCACTGGCTTCAGGGGCAAAAAAGAATTGGGTTCCAAATCTCTGCTGATGGCAGTATACTTCTTAACAACTGCCACAAAATAAAATTTGTATTTATTAATAAATGAACCTAAAAATGAATATTTTATGTAGCATTTTATTATTTTATGTATATTCTCTATGTTATCTGAAAATACTTTTCAATATCATTCCACTGTGTCTATGCACCAATAATTTTCCACCACCTTTTCCATCCTGTAACCAAAAAGTTAGCAAGGTATTTAACTTTCCTTCCAATAAATAAATCATCACAAAATTACTTCACTTTGACTTATAAATTAATTTACATGAATCCACAATACATGAAGTTTTCAAGATGTTCAAAGCAGGTAAGAGAGCCATTTCCCGGATATACTGCAAATGTTTTTCCCTCAAATGCACAAGTGTTTTGAGCAATGTGCTTAGCGCAAGTTTTATGTAAAAGGAAA
Organism: Leopardus geoffroyi; assembly: GCF_018350155.1. Lineage (NCBI taxonomy): Eukaryota > Metazoa > Chordata > Mammalia > Carnivora > Felidae > Leopardus > Leopardus geoffroyi. The sequence goes on along the minus strand of NC_059332.1, from coordinate 26,617,842 downwards.
ATACCAAGCTTCTATTATATAATTTCCTGGAACTTATCCTAGGAAGAAACAAAAAGTGATAAAAGATAAAAGAAAGTTCCATATAGAGTATTCTTTGTACTCTATTAACTATTATAGAAAATAAATAACTTTAAAAACCCTAGACTTACTTGAGCAAGTTTTAATTGGATGGAGTAACTATGCAAAAATCTCATCCTTTCATAGCTTCAAGGTATGAAAGTATATAACAGAAAATATATGGCATTTTTCCCTCTCAACCATCTGATTTTCCACAAATCACCTTTGATTTTTTCACAGAAGTTTTTTTATTTTTTAATTAAAATTTTTTTAATGTTTATTTATTTTTTTTTGAGAGAGAGAGAGAGAGAGAGAGAGAGAGACAGAGTGAGCAGGGGAGGGGCCGAGAGAGAGGGAGACACAGAATCTGAAGCAGGCTTCAGGATCTGAGATGTCAGTACAGAGCCTGACACAGGGCGGAAGCTCACAAACCATGAGATCATGACCTGAACCGAAGTTGGATCCTCAACTGACTGAGCCACCAGGAGCCCCTCACAGAATTTTTTTTTAAAGCTTTATTTTTGTAGGTCACAGTGACTTTAAAATCATCTCTGCTGCAGAAAGTGGCATTCTCTAGCCAGCTCATCTATATATATAAACACAGAACATCACCATTAAACACAAAAAGTAATCACGAGATTCCAAGATGAGTAAGATATAGAAAAACAGACTGTATCACCTCAGTGAGTTTTCAAATGTTCTGAGTGATTTTAACAAACATATTGGGGGGTTTTCACGTATTAAGAGATGAAGTGAAGGCAAATATATATATTACGCCTTGCAGTGGAAGAAAATCATGAAGACAATTCAAATCAGAGTAATTACTGGCCTATATCCAAATAACGTCAACAAATAGACATACACCTAGAAAGAGAGATCTCTGTCACTGGGTAAAGAAAGTTTTATCTTTTGAAATAACAGCATGATGAAAGTTTCAAGAAAAGGACAAATAGCTCACAACTATGGAGGATTCAAAAGACTTTCTGGCTGTAGTATTCCAAAAGCAATTCCAATTTTTGTATTCTTGAGAAAAGAACAATCAATGAAGGAAATAGGCCCTATAATAATATTTGAAAAGCAGAAAAAAGAAAAAAAAATCTATATCTTCTTTTAATGAAAGTGTCTAAACCAACTGAAAGAATCCTAAGGAAAGCAATAGAGAGAATAAGAGTATGAGAGAAGAGAAAAAAAGAAATACAGCTAAAAGGAATTTTAAAAGGACCAAAAGTTAATCCTGGAAGTCTTGGATTTAATTCAAAAATCATCGAAGTTCTTATAAAAGATACTGACACATTCAAAACAGCAGACAGGTCAAGGTGGGATAAGGCAGGTCTAAGAGGGGAATAAATCTAGCAATGGAAATTTAATCTGTACCAAAAAAGTCAAAAATGAAGAGGATAAAAATTGGTAAAGAAAATATACTACAAATGGAAAGTTAAAATAATACTGAAATGTGATCAAAGCTGCTAATCTCATTAGGAATGGAAAATTAAGAAAACAGTCTTCATATCTTAATCAGCAAAATTCCACAAAGAACCAAAAAATAGATTCAAATTTATTTTGAATAGAGGCTCAATGACAAATAGGAAAATATTAAGTGGTCTGATATACATGCTATTAAAATACAAGAACAATATTTCTAGATATAATGAATGAAAATCACCATAATTTAATGAAGACTCATAATTTGAATCCTTCAGATCCAAGAAACCTAATGAAACCCTAGCAGGTAACTACTTAGAAAACCAAACATCACATTATAATAAAATTGCTATAAACTGGTGGTACAGAGAAAATTATAACAGAGGAAAAAATATCTAAAATTGTACTCTTTTATGATAATGATACCCAATAAAACTAGGAGTAGAAAACTTTCTCAGCCTGAAAAAGGGCATCTTTAAAAAACAAAAACAAAAACATGGCTAATATCATACTTAATAGTGAAAGACTGGATGCTTCCCCTATAAGATAAGAGATAAAGGAAGACTGCGGGATCTCTTCAATTGTGTTCAATGTTTTCCTGGAGGTTCTAGCCAGAATAATTAGGCAAGAAAAGAAATAAAAGGCATCCAGATAGGAAAGGAAGAAATAAAACTACCTCTATTAGCAGATGATATGATTTTATACTGTAGTTAGATATTTGTAAGGAATACAGGAAAAATGTAATTAAATTAAAATAATATAAAAAATATCAATTTTTAATACTTTCTCAGTTCTAGTACTTACAATAGAGTAGGTGGAATGCTTTCAAGCTTTTTTTAAACTTTTTTCAAGGAAGAAGAGTTTTACCTTAATGTTGTAAAAATATTAAAATAATTACAGGGGTACCTGGGTGGCTCAGTCAGTTAAGCATCCAACTTCGGCTCAGGTCATGATCTCAAGGTTCGTGAGTTCGAGCCCCTCATCGGGCTCTGTGCTGACAGCCTGAAGCCTGGAGCCTGCTTCGGATTCTGTGTCTCCCTCTCTCTCTCTGCCCCTCCCTCAGTCATGCTCTGTCTCTCTCTGTCTCTCCCTCTCTCTCAAAAATAAACATTAAAAATTTTTTTAAATATTAAAATAATTACCAATAATACATTTTGCAATGCTTTCATAATCATGAAAAAATACTACAATGCATTCATACGTATACATTTTTTTAAAAATCAAAATCATCAAAGAACTCCTTAATGGGAAAACTGCTTAATAAAATAGAAACTCAATGGGGGAAACCTTAATATTTAATATACATGAAGCAGAGAGACTGTTTTAATAGCTAGAATAGATGCCTAAGAAGAAAATGTGAAAAATTAGGATGATAATAGAATCATCTGGAAATAGTGCATCCACTCAGACAGGAAGAAATTTTATTTAAACCATACCTATATAGATTTATTTTCCTTAAATTGTGGATGGAATATTAACTTAAAAAAATTAAAGCATGAGACTGAATATGTGCTTATCTACTAAGGATATCTGGAAAAATAAAACAAATGTGTAAGATTTTTTAAAAATCATTTTTCCTCTAAATTTCCTTAGCCCTTCTACCCCCAGCTGAGATGGTCTTGTGCTTCCTCCTTTGTCCAGCTGTTCCTTGTGCATTTGGCTTTAATCAGGTGCAGAGCAGGAACTCAACATCCTGTTGCCTAACTCTGATTAGGAGGAGTCAAATTCTACAAATTGGCAGGTTTCTGCTTTTAGTGATTCTATTTGATGAATCATTTGCTTTTAAGTATTTGAAAAGGGCCATTAGTGAAGCAGCAGCCCAGCTTGTTGCTATTTTCCGGTCTATTTATAACCAGCCACTCCAAGGATCCAAATGCTGATCCTCTTTATCTACTAAACTTAAAATTTAGGAATATGGCAAAAAAAGAATAGATAACTGACTAATATCTGAAATAATAACAGAAGTGATCAACAGCTGAGATGCTAGCTGTAGCAGTCTGAAAACAATTAAAATAATAAATTAGCAGACTAAAAGACCAACGTGCCCTTTTCCTAATAACCAAGAGATATAAAATGAGTTTTTAAAAGCTGAGTCCAAAAACTCAAGGATTGAGTCTAGAAATATAGTAAATATAAAATTATTTTTAAATTAATTAAAAAATAATAAATACAGAATTAAAGATATAAAGAGAAAAAGAGACAAAAATTAATACAATAAGTAAAAAATTTAAGACTCTCTTAGTCTCCACATCTTGTCTTAACTTCAGTTCCCAAAACTGTAGTCCTAGATATAGGATACTAGAGATACTACCATCTTGAAGGGGTAGAACATTGCAGCTATACCCACTAATGACAATGTTCCAAGTAAGTTTCCATCCCCACCCATCCATGGAAACAGCTCCCCACCACATCACACACCATACACCCCACACTCTGGAGCTCCAGTCAGGATGTAAGGTGATACTAACAATGCATATACCACCCAGCTGGTATGGTGGCAAGAAGCCAGACTTCCTCAGCTGTATGTCTTGATTTAGAGGTTGTGAAATAGCAAACTCTCATTAAGACTTGGCCACTGTCTCTTTCTCAACATCATTAAATTGCTAACACAGCAGGCCTAACATCAAATGGCCTTTGTGTAATCCCATTAAGCCAAAGGATGAGAAAAGCTGGACTTGGGGATGAGGGAATGCTTTTCATGGAAACCTCAGTTTCATATCTATTTTACAGCCTGGCAGCCTCCCTCAGCCTAGCAAGGTAACAGAGTATGGAAAGACGACACAGATAACACATGTAAGCTATGCCAAAACCAGGCAGAGGCAATGCCAAAAGGACAGGAAACAGAGTCTAAAGAAATTGAAGTGGAGCAAATTTTTTTTTATAGTTCATGGGGGGTGGGGGCTGAAGAAAACTATAAAGCAAACAGATCAGCCAGAGTATGAAGGGCAGAACCTTCAAGGTACTAAATGTAAATGGGTGGATACAGGACACATGCATGGGAAGAATAGTCACTAATCCCTGATGGGCAGCTGCTCATATTCTGAAAGCCAAGTGATAATTTTGTGGCATTTTTCCTTTATTCTTTTGCTTTGTGAGGTTTCTAAGATAAAAAGAAGTACAATGGTGCTAAACGTTACTTAAAACAATGCAGAGTTTCAATGATTTTTACAATTTTAATTTTAAAAGGAGGTAAAAAAAGTCACATATAGCTTGTTAAATACACTGGCAATTTTGCAGATTACAAAATGAAAATCACCACATTTAACACAATATGAAACTGAGCTCCTTAGCTACATAATATTTGCTATTGTGTATATGCCACTGTGCTGGTGCACAAAACACTTTAGACTGAAATGTGGTTTTGAATTTCACTGTGTACTGAATATATATGAGAATAGCATTCCAAGAAAAGATAAGATTTTGCTCACATGTAAATAGTTTGGAAATCAGTCAATTAGAAAACATCCCAGGCATTTTTTGTTTTTTCAGAACACTCTGAGAAAACCCCCTAAAACTCTAACCAGCTTTCCTTCTGAGGAATCATAGAATTATTCAGGCACCTGTCTTTTAAAAACTGTGACAATTAATTGATTTTTTTTCAAACCAATTATTTATAACCGATAATTTATTTCTTTACATACAAAGATGCTGGGCCGACTTAGCAAATGTCAAGCAATATTGATGTAGATCCAAACTATGTTCCCAGAGGGATTTCAAATAGTCGACTTGAAATTCATTTAAATTATATTGAAAACTATACTCAAACCCATATGTAAATTACATTAACATTTAAAATAGTGGCAACTACCTAAATATGTACTGTCAAGTTAAACCCATTTTTATGTAGACTTCAGAATAAGGCTTTTCCTGTCTTTTAAGCGTGTCATTAGTTGAGATGGTTACAAGCTACAAAAGGACAGGACTTCTGACTCTTCCTCATAATAACTATTGGATGAACAGTCTTTTCCGTGCTATCATTTTCATATTCAAACATGAAATCTTGGTTGAAACCAGTGAAACCTGGGGGCATGGCAGAAGCAAAGATGAAGACCCTCTTTTCGGGGACACTTCCACAACCCAGGTTACACAGACATTGTACAGAAAGCAAAGATGTAACACACAGAATTTTCACTCCTTAAAAGGAAAACAAGGGAAAATCAAAGACTCTTTAAAATAAGCATATTTAAAATATTCAAAGAGATAAGAGATGTCAGCAAAGCCACAGAAGAAGAAAAGGTGATTTGAAGAAAGCACCAAACAAATTCCATATAGTTAGTAAAATAACAACAAAAGGCATCAATGGATAGGTTGAATAGAAGACAAAACTTTCAAAAACTAGCAAAACTACCATTCAACTAGAGAACACCCAAAATTAAGATATTTTCAGGCAAAGGTAGAGGGTTTGTAAGTCACACACCTTCACTAAACCTACCACTAAAGAACCTACTTTAACCAGAAGGAAATTAAACTCAAAAAGCAGGAACAGGATGGAAGCACTAAGGGTGAGCAAATAAACTGGTAAACATATGGATAAATCTAAACAATTACAAGCTACATTTAAAAACAAGAAAAATAACAATGATTAATTTGAAAGACATGCAAACTGGACAGCAATAAACTGGAACATGGGAGGCAGCAGATCAGAGTCAAAGTGTTCTGAGAAGGCAATGAGGACTAGTGATTAGATTCGGATTAAAGTATATGTGCTAAGTATATGTGCTAAAATTAAGCATAACCGCAAAAAGAATACAAATGAAAAGTGTAACTTCTGAACCAGACGTTAAGAGGAAAAAAAAACAAAAGATTCACCAAACTAAAAGGGAAGAAACATGCAAAAAGTAAAATAAAAAGTTGAAAACACATATTAACAAGATAGAAATAAGCACCTCTACATCAGTAATAACAGTAAATGTAAACACTAAATTTTCTATAAAAGTGACAAATTGAAGTTACAAAAAAATAAATAATTATTTTTTAATAACCATACGCTTAAATGGACACTGAATGGTTGAAAATATAAGGAATAGAAAAAGATATCCCAGGAAACTATTTACAAAAAGAAAGTGGATTCAGTAATATTCATTCTTTTTGCTTTAAATCCCAGTAATGACAAGAATAATGAGGTATATTGCATACTGGTAAAACCATCCACCAAGAGGATATGATAATCATAAATGAAGAAAAACAGATAAATCCACAATGATACTGAGAGATTAATACTTTGTGAGAATATTATAATCTTCAATGTAATCATTTAGGAAAAGAAGAGACTAAAGTAAATAAACTTAATAATCAATGTAAGAAATGGAACAATATTTCAAAGAAAACAGAAGATATTAAAATTAATTTTCTATTGAGATTTTGAAACCTAATTTGTTCCATTTGTATTCACACATTGATAAGCCCATAAACTAAGGTCTGACATAAAAAGATACTAGAGCTTACTGAAAATAAATATTTAGAACTCTTGATATGTGCACAGGCACACTCACACACAAACAAGTGTTTCTTTTTGTACTTCAAGAATTTTCAAATAAAGCATTTACTTAACTTTATACATGATGTTATTAAGCAAGTAAATTCAACTAACATTGCATGAATAATGACTATGCTGGCTCAAAACAAATATATAAACTGGTACACTTGTACTTTCCACCTTGTACCGTAACCTCTGGATCTATAAATGAATGGATGTACGATTGCTCAGAATGTATAAAGATGTACGCCATGCAGCCAGTTGTCAGGTCAAGATGTTCTCTGGCAATGTGAACACATTTCAAGGTGAAGTCAGTATTTGGAAAATGCAAAATGAAAAAATTCAGCAAGTTCTTTCTTAATCCTAACAAACCTACACAGGTAATAATTCTTGTTTGAATGAATAATCTTCTCCATAAAGAAGATGACTTCACCAGTCCCATGTTAAATTATCAAGTCTCCCTTACTCTAAGATATTATCTCTTTCTTTTTTTTTTTTTTAAATTTTTTTCAACGTTTATTTATTTTTGGAACAGAGAGAGACAGAGCATGAACAGGGGAGGGGCAGAGAGAGAGGGAGACACAGAATTGGAAACAGGCTCCAGGCTCTGAGCCATCAGCCCAGAGCCCGACGCGGGGCTCGAACTCACGGACGGCGAGATCGTGACCTGGCTGAAGTCGGACGCTTAACCGACTGCGTCACCCAGGCGCCCCTATCTCTTTCTTTTTAAGTTTTTAAACAGCTACATGGCCCTTAAAGTTTTTTGATATAACAAATTAACTTTTAAAGTTAATTTTAAGTTTGCATAGCACATTTTGCTCAAATGCTTACATTTTACTATTATTTTTTCAATGTAAAAGGTTTGATCCTCACAACAATCACTTTAGTTCAACTGGCACCATTTAGCTGCAAAACAACAACAACAACAACAACAACAAAAACCCAAAAAAACAACAGTGCTCAAAAGGCAAAGGGAGGTCAAAGGGCCACCACCTGGTCTGGGCCACCGCTCCCCCCCCTCCCTCCGCAGGCTTTTTGGCCATGTGGCTCTCTTTATCTCAGGGTGTAGAAAACCTCCCAATTTCTCTCAGTTCAAACTCAGAAGGCTCCAACCTTGGTTCCCAAGCATATACCTTCACTCCACATTCACTAGGCTCCATTTGTTCCTCTGCTGATCACGAGCATCACTTGTCTAGCCCTAACACAAACATCTTCAGCATGCATCATGGGTTTAATGAAGTGGAAAATAAGGATAATAAGGACTTTTCAAACACAAAGTCAACACAAAAAACTTTTGCAAGTTATACATGAAACATGAAAAGATAGTTTAATATTAATGCATAGACCATTTCTCTTGGCAAATGAGAGCATGCTGTTCAAAGCCACCAGCATCCTAGAGTAGCAACTTTTATTTTCTACATCCCTGGCTACAGGCACAACCTTGCCAAAGTCAGTTTGTCTTTTGTATGATCTGGACATGTTATCAGCAAAATGTAGAATTTTAGCATTCACATTTCCTAAACTGCTTACAGTCAATCTCAACATTTCCTAGAAATTCTTCCTAGACTGGTTTTGATGATGACTATAGATACATCACAAAGCAAACTTCATAGAACCTAGTGTTGGTGGATGAGACAACCAACTATATGGCCACCAGATTTAGTGGGGTGTTGGTGCATACTTTAAGCTACTTTATAAAACGAATGTAGTATTTCATTAGTTTATTGAATGTTGCCTATGGAAGAGCTTTGTACTAATCCTGAGATGTTATTGAGAAATAGGAAATGAGTCAATAAATTTTTCCAATGAAGGTATAGATCATATAAGAAAAATAATAATGTCAAAGAAGAAAAGATCAAAAACAAATAAAAAACCCAGAAACTATAGAGTACATATTAACATAAGCATTAACATAACACATTAATATAAGCAAAAATATCATAGTAAACTCGATGCTGAAACCAGAGAATATAAAACAAAGTATTAAAACAAAAGAACTCAATCTAAAACGGTTTCATGAAGAGATGATCCTTGCTTGCTTCATGAAAAGATGGTCCTTTTGAAGTTGAGGTTTTCTAACTAAATGAGAAGGAGTGGCATTCATGAGGAGAATGTGGGGCCTTAGGTAAGGCTGAGGCAGGAGTGGACAAATTTTCAGCAAGTAGTTTATCTGGGGAGAGCAAGTAAAGGTGCAGGGAAAAAACAAAAGGCAGTCCAGTACAGTGAGATTCACAGGTAGAGAGCTCTGAAATACAGGACTCAACTCTTTTTTTTTCTTTCCCTTTGATTTCCAATATGCTCAAAAGGGGACTTAGGTGATTTTTCTTAAAGTGGGAGATTGAGAAAGATGGTTTTTATTTGGGTATGTATAAAATATGCAAAATAGAGCTGGGAATTAAAGAATGTCCAGGAGAAAAGTGTTATGGTCTAGAGTAAGAATAGGAATGATCGGGGTGCCTGGGTGGCTCAGTCGTTTGAGCGTCCAACTTCAGCTCAGGTCATCATCTTGCAGTCCATGAGTTCAAGCTCCATATCAGGCTCTGTGCTGACAGCTCAGAGCCTGGAGCCTGCTTCAGATTCTGTGTCTCCTTCTCTCTGCCCCTCCTCCACTCACACTCTGTCACTCTATCTCAAAAATAAATAAAAACATTTTAAAAAATTAAAAAAAAAAAAGAATAGGAATGATCAACATAATGATAAGAGTATTTGGCATATTAGTAAGACCCAACAACAGAATTTACTAATGCCTGAATGGCAAATAAGAGACAAAAGAATACTTCCAGAAACAAATATAAGGCAATCAGAGGACAGCAAAGTACATGATAATTATTGGAAAATAAGGTAAAATGGCATGACCTAATATAGACTTAATGAGAAGTCATAAACTTATATTTCATAAAGTTTATGAAAAGCCCTTTTAATAAAAAATGGATTTCTATGTGAAAAATGAAAACTTGAGGAAATAATCTGTAAAATCAAACTGGCTTTATATAGTGATATAATTAAACTTATTGCCACTGCAAAGTCATTTTTTTCTACACTTTGAGACTCAAAAAATTTCTAGTGCTCATAGTTGTTTGAACAAAGATTTTTAAAAACTTTGAACACTTAAGGAAAAACAAAGAATTTATGGCAAAAGAACACCCTTAAAGACAGCTACTATAAAAGGGCCCTAGTTAAAGAGATCTAACTTGTAAAACAGCATCTTATGTATTTTATAAGTTCGGCTGTAAATCTCTGCTTTAGCTTCCTTTAACCACATCTTTAAGTGGAAAAAGACTACTCTCAGTAAAATAAATTCTTATTCTGTTTAGCATAATGAACAGGAATAAGTTAGCTCAGTACGTGACATGGGTCTAAAATGCCCTTATAAGTTGAAGGAAACACAAAGAGATAATTTAATTGAAGTTAAATATGTTTCAGTTTTTCTGAGTGGAGAAAAGGCACATAATTTTTAAATCCTAAATCATTTACGCTCTGCAATTATCTCATCTACCAGAACTCCAAAATCAATTTTAGTGGACTTTCATTTATGCTTTATAATAGGAAAAAATGACACATTTCCAAATTTAATTAACCAAAACAAAAATTCCTAGGACACCCCATGTAATTCTGAGTGGACTAAACAATACATCTTAGTCGCACAGGACAAAAGGTCATTTGGAAGGGATGTGCCTTTAAGGGTTTACAAAGGCTTGGTCTTCAGTCCTGTAATAAAAGAGGAAGCACATCTCAGTAAAGGAAGGATGCCCACTTTAAATAAGGAAATGGGTTTGCAGGATGCACACATGCTGCTTTCTATTAATGATAAGCACAGTCTACAAAAAGAGCCTCAGACTGCTTTAACTTTCATGTAGAATACCTGCAGAGAATGCCTAACGTAAACAAAATGACAAGTAATGTGTCCACTCACCATTTATTAAATGATTTATGTGTTCATAATAGAGGCTAGTAAATACTGATGACTATATTCCAGTTAAGAGCTGTAATTACTGGTGTGATGACTGTATGCCAGGATCAACGCCAATAATGTTTTGGGAGAGAAGCATACTTTAGAGGTTTATGAGGATAATTATACAAGATAGATGGCTTTGCTATGAGATTATTTTTTTTTTTAGCCAGAGGGAATAAGAAGGCAGAGATTTCTTGAGACCTTTATCATAACTTAAAAAAAAACTTTATTCTATATATTTAATGAATGTAAAACATTTTGTTAAAGTTTTCTCTCCTTCAAGACAAAATAAATCCAATCAAAATCCTAATAAATGTTGATTTAAATTTTATCACTGGCCATTACCTTTTGCTTCTTCCATCTCTGTCTCCTCTGTCTCATGTGTGTGACACACACACACACACACACACACACACACATCAGATATTTTTCAACTACAATAAAATAAATTACACCCTTATTTAATTACTCAGTTGGTGACTGTCCAATTTGTCAATTTACTCTGCCTCTGATCCCCTCATATTTCTTCTCACCATCTACCGGCAATCCTTAGGACATTTTCCTATTTCTTAGCACCTCAACTAAGAGGTATGCAATAACAGATAAATTACCTACCAAAGCCAAAACTCATTATAAATTGTCTAGGGTATTGGTGATTTCCAAGAGTAGCCTCGATGATGGAGACCAGATTACAAATTGCACCCACAATCCAGCCCAACCTCTCCTTACAGCATAAGTGGCAAATTTTGTAAGACTAGCAAAACACATGCTCATTCTGTAAGACCTGTGTTAAGCATCACTTCTACTATGAAGTATTCTTGAGTTGTGTTCTGGCAAAAGCTGAGGCTGAGTAAGTATATGCTTGAGGATACACGTGTCACCCAAAAAAGGGTATCTGCAGTGATCTAGGATTTTTATATCAAAACATTTCAAAGAAATATTTCAAAGAAGCTATTTTAATTTTAACATGAATTTAAGTTTTGGGTCATTTGGAATTATATTTTGGGGTATGGAGGCGGCAGCATGAAATACTATTTTCCATGCTTTAGGTCCCTTCAGGATTTTAATCTGATCCTGGTCAAACCTCTATTATAAAACAGATTTATACCTTTTATCTAACTGTTGGGCTGTGTTTCTCCTCCTGAGATAACAAGCACCACAAGGACAGTCCAGGCAGGTGGACAGGTTGAAGGAGGAGGGAAATGCAGTGCTGACACAGGGACCATGATGTAGTCCAGGTCATTTTCCACAGCACACACCACTGGTTACCGTTCATCTCCTCCACAAAAGTTTGTGCTGTTTGTCTGCACTTAAATTAAAAAAAAATTAATTATAAAAACTTATTTTAAAATAGAGAGTCGGGACACTTGGGTGGCTCAGTTGGTTGGGCATTCAACTTTTCGGCTCAGGTCATGATCTCACAGTTCGTAAATTCAGGCCCCGAGTCAGGCTCTGCGCTGACAGTGTGGAGCCTGCTTGGGATTCTCTCTCTCTCTGCCTCTCTCTCTCTCTCTCTCTCTCTCTCTCTCTCTCTCAAAATAAAGAGATAAACTAAAAAATAAAAAATAAAAATAAAAAATAATATAGAGTTTCAACAAGAATAAATATATGCCTACATTTCCTTTAGTGTTTGTGGAGGTGTTACACAGGAATGCCTGTCAAGTTCTGTGAATCTGGAAAGCTGAAAGATAACTGAGGTAAATCTTGTTTTGGTATTTATAAAACACCTTAAAGGATATTTTGCTATTTTTACTTCAGCATCTGAGACTTTCTAGGGAGAAGAGAGGACATATAACTTCAAATGTTGCCCCAATTTCTGTTTTATATAGACTTGCTTTATACATATATAAAATGCTCTCCTATCTAAAATTTCCCCAAGGATCTACAGCAAAAAGAGTTTATACAACAGACTTGACCACAATAAGTCTCAAAGGCTCTAATACTCTCCAGGGATCAATGACATGTGTGCAGAGAAGAATTTATAAGACTCACTATTACAGTTCCCTTGGAACTATTACTTTCTGATGGGGGAAAGTAATAGATATTTTTAAAAAGTAACACACTTGCCAAAATACGTATTGGCTCCAAAGAAGGCAGTGCGCATTAAACAAACACAATAAAACTGTTGTAAAGTGCTACACTAAAATGTGGATACACTGCAGGTCAAAACATATTCCTTGGAACAGTAATATAGGGCCCATGTTTCACTAAAATGTGAAAAGCTTAGGACATGAATATTATCCTTGTGACTCAATATCAATACAATAAAAGGCTTTTCTCCAATTCCTTTATTATAAACAAAATCAATTATTACCATGTCAACTCTCTCACACATAAAAATGATCATGTTACTTTATACAGCAGGGTCACAAATTCAAATGCCGAGAGAGGCAAGCATGTAATATAAATAAGTGAAGCAGGGCAGGTGCAGGCTGTGGTAAACTCATGCAATATTCCTCAAACTTTAATGTGCATGAAGGAATCACCTTGTTTAAGAGCGTATCCTGATGTAGTAGTTCTGGGGCAATGCCCAAGATTCTGCATTTCTAATAAGCTCCTTGAGAAGCAATGAACTAGGGGGCTCTTTTCCCTTTCTGCTAATTTGCCTCAGATGACCGTCTCCACACAGTAATGCAACCAGGCTCAGTGCTGACCGATTTCTCAAAAGAAGCCAGAAATCCATTCATTCAACAAATATGCCAAGCTCGTCTACATGGCAGGTATTCTAGGCACTTAAGATACAGTGACAAGCCAGACAAAGATGTATGCTCTCATAGTTAACTTGATAACAGGAGGAGAGAGATGAAGAAAGCTATGAGGATATCTAGGGGAAGAACAAAGCCATGTTGTGAAACCTGGGGTTAGAGCATTCCTGGTGTACTACACTGGACTAGTATGGAAGCTACATGGCTGAGAAGCAAAGTGAGCATGGGAAAGGGCTAGGAGGTCATTTAAAACCTAAGTGCTTTACATGTTCTGTTCTGATTTTTAAATGCTAAAATCTAGAGAACATTAAGCCTATGGTCACCACTTCCTGGCTTCTATAATTTCAAGACTTTGAAGATAAAATTAACATTTTACTTTAGTACTATGCCTTCTAAAAACATTATTAGGGGCATCTGGGTGGCTCAGTTGGTTAAGTGACCAACTTTGGCTCAGGTCATGATCTCATGGTTCATGGGTTCGAGCCCCATATAGGGCTCTGAGCTGAACACTTGCTCAGAGTCTGGAGCCTGCTTCAGATTCTGTGTCTCCTTCTTTCTCTACCCCTCCCCTACTTGTGTTCTGTCTTACTCTGTCTCTCAAAAATAAATAAATGTAAAAAAAAATATTTAATTATTAGCCATTTTTATCATTGTCTAATTTTTTCTAAACTTCTCAACTATAATGAAAATATACAACTTTATCGTCAGAATTTATCATAAAAAATGGGTGTACAGAAAGATCTACAAAGAACAAGTGCAGATGTTAGGATCTTTCAGTGATCAAAGGGTAGAATAGAATCCCAGCAAAAGATAATATTCAGTTGTCCTTCATCTATGAATCTGCTGCCCGTATTCCATCATCTGTAAGATAGATACTGTGAACTGCTTTTCTGGTAGTGGTGACAGGTTTGTACTGGAGACATACATCTATTCTTCAGTTGCTTTGTAATCAATGTCAAACATTTGAAAGGAGAGCAGCCCAGGTCAAGGATGCCTTAAGAGACAGTAAATCTAATTTGCCTTTTATCTTCTTGATACAGAATCCTGTACAGCTGGAAACCGCAAAGCCAAATCTATAACCCTTCTCCGAGAAGTCTATAGAATTTCATGTGTATAATCTTTACACTAATCTCATTCTCGGTACTATCTTACTTAGCTACCTATCCTTTCCCATTGTCTCAGTTTCTTCCTACCAATATTAAATTCGTTTTCTCTTGGCATATCAGATGTATCATCAAAGTTCCTTAAATCCTTTTCAAAATAAGTTGTGGAATCCATTCATTCATTAAATATTTATTGAGTGATATTATTTTAGGGGCTCAGCATACATCTGAGAGTGAAATAAAGATCCCTGCCCTTAGGGACCTTAAAAAAGTAAAAAATATATACATATACAGGCAGACAAGAAAAAAGTAGCTTGCTCACAAAGAGTCTATTTAAACAACACCATAATCAGTAGCAGCATCTCCACTCATCATTGTAAAATTGCTAATTCCCTGCTAATTAAAATGTCTTCCACAAAGTCACGGTAAAAAACAGTGCCAGCATTTAAAATAGAACACATCTGACAGACATGAAATAGTCCCTCTTATTGGTTTGCTATATAATTCACCAACTCCTAGGAGAAGAAACTGCAAAGAAAATTTTTAACACAAATTTGGGATTTTTCAAAACTCATTTTTTAAAATTTCTAAATTAAAAGTCATAAAGATTAAGTAAAAAACATATAACATGTAGTTAAACTAAGTTCTTGGTATTTATTCAAAGGAGAGAATATATTAAATCTTGCAATCAGATGAATAAAAAATCATGCAAGAAAAGAAAGATTAAGGTCTTTGCAATTCAAGTCATTTCCATTACTAGATGACTTTAAATTGATATTCTTAATTTGAGACAAACCATGTGACCAATGAAATAATCATTGCATAATCATTGAATCAATGATTCATGAATCAATGAAATATTGCTGAAAGAAAAACTGAATAAACCCAAGCATGAAATTAATAGCAAAGAACTCAGTGAGAAGTTCTCAAAGTATCATGTTATACTGCTCTTAAATTGATAAACTAAAGCAGTATTTATTTCCCTCAAAAATTCATATTGCTTTTTTTTAAGTTTATTTATTTTGAGAGAGAGAGATAGAGTCAGAGACAGAGACAGGAGCAGAGAGAAAGGGAGAGAGAGAATCCCAAGCAAGCTCCTCACGTCAGTGCAGAGCACGATGCAGGGCTCAAACCCAGGAACCGTGAAATTATGACTCGAACCGAAGTCAGAGGCTTAACTGACTGAACCACTCAGGCACCCCAAAAATTATCATATTGTTTGATGAGAGGTGTTGGGATAGGGGGAAGTAGTGAGGGGAGCTCCATTATTTTTCTTCTAGGGCCCAAGGAAACTTTTACAGATGTTCAGGAAAAGATGTACACTGAAACTGGTCAGGCATAGAAAACATTCTTCATTTTATCACTAAACCAAATATTATTCTTTTTTCTTAAATCTCATTAGAGTACTTCCCAAAGAACAAGTGGCAATATTTGATTCATAAGAAAAAAAATATGTTTTGAAAGAATGGTCTCACGATAAAAGAAGGTTTCCGGAAATTAATTTCTTAAGGGGTTAAACTGTCAGAGGTTCATTGCCATTATTTTTTATTATACTGTTTGCCCTGCAGTGTGCCTGTACATGGTACCTTAGATCCTAAAAATACATAGCAGTGGTGCCTAAACCTGGTTGCACATGGGAATTGCTACGGGTACTTATTAAAATGTAGATCATTGAATTCAACTTCTAAAGAATCTTTTTCAGTTGCTCTGAGGTAGAGGCCTAGATGCTACATTTTGATAAATGCCAACATGCTTCTAACACCGCCTACTTATAAGTAAGTAATTTGGGGGCACCTGGTTGGCTCAGTCAGTTAAGCATCCGACTCTCAATTTTGGCTTAGGTCATGATCTCATTGTTCATGAGTTTGAGCTCTACATCGGGCTCTGCCCTTAGAGCACAGAGCCAGCATGGGATTCTCTGTTCCTCTCTCTCTCTCTGCCCCTCCCCCCAACTGCAAAAATAAACTTTTAAAATAAATAAATATATATATTAGATATATTAGATTTAATTTTACCTCTTTTATTTTAATTCTTGAGTTGAGTAATTAATAACATACAAATACGATGGTACAAGATTAAGAGTATACAATTTTATAAATATATGTGTGTAAATAGGGGCTATATGTTCAAAAATATCTCTTTGATCAAAACACACATACTAATTTGAAGGGATACATGCACTCTGATGTTTACAGCAGCATTATCAGTAATAGCCAAATTACGGAAAGAGCCCAAATATACACCAACTGATGAATGGATAAAGAAAGTGGAAAGGAAGGGGAAAGGGAAGGGGGAGGGGGATGGGTAAGGAGCAAGGGCAGAAACAGAAAAGGAAAAGGAAAGATGAGGTGGTGTATACACACACACACACAATGGAATATTACTCGACCATATCAATGAATGAAACCTTGCCATTTGCAACTACATGGATGGAGCTAGAGTATTATTCTGAGTGAAATACACCAGAGAAAGACAAATACCATATGATTTCACTCATATGTGGAATTTAAGAAACAAATGAACGGGGGATGGGGGGTGGAGGAAGAGTGCACAGAGAGAAGAACACCAAGAAAGAGACTGTTAACTGTAGAGAACAAACTGATGGTTACCAAGGGGAGGTCGGTGGGGTGATGGGTGAAATAGGTGATGGGAATTAAGGAGGACACTTGTTGTGATAAGCACCGGGTATTGTACAGAAGTGGTGAATCACTAAATTTTATACTTGAAACTAATATTACACTGTATGTTAATGAACTAGAATTTAAATTAAAAAAATAATAATAATGAGTATTTAGAGCCACACACACAAAAATTTACATTGATCTAAGGGTATAAACTTCCAGTTAAAAGATGAATAAGTTTTGGGGATCTAATGTACAGCATGGTGATTGTCGTTAATAATATTGCATAATATACTTACAAGTTGTTAAGAAAGCACATTTTAAATATTTTCACCTGAAAAAAGAAATGGTACTTACATGAGGGGAGGGATGTACTTGCAAATGCTATGGTAGTAATCATTTTGCAACATATTATTGTATCAAAACAACACATTGTAGCCTTAAACTTGCATAAAGTTATATGGCAATACCTCAATAAAGCTGGGTAAAAAGGAAAGAATAAAAAAAAATAAAAATCACACAAAAAAAGTACATTGATCTTCTTTAAGACGCAGGCTTTTCTGCTAAGGATCAGACAGTAAATACTTTAAGCTTTGTAGGACATACCCAATCTCTGTTTTATATTCCTTGTTTTATATTCCTTGTACAACCTTTTTAAAATGTAATAACTGCCAGCTACAAAAGATTGCATATTTCATGACCCACTGTTTGAAATGGCAGATTTCAAATTTTCCAGAGTAGGCAAATCTAGAGACAGAAAGTACATTAGCAGTTGCCAGGGGTTGGAGGGGCTAGGAGATAAATGAAGAGTGACAGGTAACAGAACTAGGGGTTCCTTTGGGGTGATGATTGTTCTAAAATTGATTATGATGATAGTTGCACAACTCTGAATTTTACATTTTAAATGAGTGAACTATATAGTATGTGAATCATATCTCAATAAAGCTGCTATAAAAAATGTAACCACCATTCTCATCTCAGGACCGCCTTTGGCCCACAGGACCAGAGTGTGCCCACCACTGATCTATAGTAATAGTTCTCAAAGTGTGGTCTGGGAACCCTTGAGGGTGCCCAAGACTTTTCGAGGGGAGCTGCAAAACCAAAAATATCATCAAAAAATTAAATCATCAAAAATTATTTGTCTTTTTGTGTTTTTCATTCTTGTATTTTCACATGTATACACTGGAGTCTTCCAGAGGCTACCTGACATGTGGTATCAAAATGAACCAAACGTAGAGGCAGACATGAGAATCCAACCAATCTTTCTCCCTGTCTGGAATGTGAGCGTAATAATGCCCAAGGTGAAGTCACTACCAGGACGCCAAAAGGAAGTCTAGGTTAAGAATGGTTGAAGAAAAACAGTAAAAGCTGCCACACCTGATAGCATTGCGGAATGTCTGTATCATCTCTAGTCTACCTTCTTGAAACTTCATGCTACATTGGAAAAATAAATTCATTTAAGCTGCTTTCCAAGATTCTTTAACTTGAAGCTGGATAAAATCCTTTACATATACAGCATCATACCTCTCTAAAAGTCACAGATAGAATACTGTGTAGCCCCAGCTGGCCTCATGCACTGTGGAAGGCAGACCTCACTTTGAAACAGCAAAGAGATCAAATCAACTCTTCTGCCTTTAGATGCCATGTTTTCTTTCCCTACTGCCCTGAATGCTTGATTTGATCTGTGCAGATACCCTTCTCCTCATCTTCCAAAATTTAAAGCTTACCCATTCTTCAAGATCAACCCAACTAACAAGACACTTCCTTAAAAATGTCTTCTTTTGGGGCGCCTGGGTGGCGCAGTCGGTTGGGCGTCCGACTTCAGCCAGGTCACGATCTCGCGGTCCGTGAGTTCGAGCCCGCGTCAGGCTCTGGGCTGATGGCTCAGAGCCTGGAGCCTGTTTCGGATTCTGTGTCTCCCTCTCTCTCTGCCCCTCCCCCGTTCATGCTCTGTCTCTCTCTGTCCCAAAAATAAATAAACGTTGAAAAAAAAAAATTAAAAAAAAAATGTCTTCTTTTATTTCCCAAAGAATCACCCATTATTCTTACCTCCCACATCTGTACCCAAATGGGATTTAACACTTTCTACTTTACATTTATTCATTTCTCTTATAATTCCACTAAACCACCGGATTCAGTTCTGTTCCCCTACCCCAACAAAAGTAGCAAAGGACTTTGAGCTACATAAAAGCTCAAATTTGTCAATTACATTAATATTACTACTCATAACTAAGTTCTTTAGGAAAGAGAAAACAGCACAGAATAAAGCAAAAGAGTATTCAAAAATCCTCTCTCCCAGAATAATCTCATGTCTTAGGCTAGTCTGGCCTAATAGAGCATCTCAGCCTTCAATATACTGTGCCATTAAGAGTTAACGAACAGTGTTCTCCTTTCACCCAACTTTAATTTAATATAAGTATTTTTGTGCTTAATGAAAATCAACTCAACCCTTAACTCCCCTTTAAAGTCAATGAAGGAAATCAGGGAGACTTAATTAAATGGTGAAATAAAGCCCTTTAAGGAGGATTTATGACCCTTCTGTGTAAAGTATTTAAGATAACAAGGTGATGGTAAATTAGGTTTTGGCTGGATAAGGACCTAAATATATCAGTGTAAGAGGTTATGAAGGTGTCTTTTATAAATGTACATCTCAGGAGTAAACTAGCTTATTGATTCTTTAGTATGTTTGCTAACTAGAAACAAAATTATAACTTTTCAGTATCTTATTGCCAGACACCAGGTTGTTAGCTATTGGCACCCAGAAATACAAGCTATGCAGAACCAGAAGGTTTGTATCATAGATCCCTTAGTACTTCTACTACTCTAGGCTTTAGTTGTCCATACTAGACATTAAGATATTCCTAGCATCATCCAGTACAGTATTTGTGTATTTCAAATAAGCAGGGCTCCAGGCAAAATGCCAAGCATTTTACACAGCAGAATCATGTTGATTAATAATAATTATCTTCCTATAAATGTTAGGAAGTAAATATAGGATATACTGAGGGTAAGCAGTTACCCTCATGAAGATATTCTATAGGAAAAATAAACTGTCAAATAGGTTTAAAAAACTGCTTCATGGGAAGACCTCAGAGCCTTTAGTATGGTAATATATCCTGTGAAACTTGCATGGTAAGCAGTGTTCCCCCAAACTAACATGGCCACAGATCCCTTATAGCATCTTAGCCATAAAATATACTTTCAGAAGTAAGGTTTAAAATACTTACTAGATGCCTCAATTCCCACTTCTGTTCTACCTGGAATTATTTTTTGGAATCAAAAAGAAGTGAGGTAAAAATATGAACTTATGAGATAAAAGGAAAGAACCCTCAGTAGCATCATGATTATCAATAACATTTCCCTAATAAAAGGTATCTCTACTTACAGGCTGGGAAAATGGTTCTATCTTCTTACCAACAATTATTAGGTTTGGACCTCTCACATTAACTGTACCACTCTCAATCCCCTGCAATACACATCTTCTGAGTGCTATTTTTTTTTTTTAAGAAGAAGAAGGTAGGAGATGAAAATCCTAGTAGATATTTATAAATGGTCCAAAAGGTAGGCAAATCAGATTAATTTTCCACAATCTGGAATCAGTCAAAAAGCTATGTTACGCTGCAGTGACAGGAGCCTTCAAATAAAACATTCCCAATGAAATATGTTCCTTCCCACCTCACACCCCTCACAAGTTAGCACACCATGGGGGTTCTGCTCTTCCAGGGACAAAGAGCCAGCATCCTAACATGTGCTTCCATAACCGGGGTGGGGGTGGAGCACTGGGGGAGATGAGGCAGCAAAGGAAACTGCCTTCAGAAAAGTCAGAGATCAAACAGGCTAAGAAGCTGGACCCTACCTTGTATCTACAACAAGAAAACTGAACATCTGTGAGAGCATCCTTACTCAACCACATTTTAACCACATTTTAAAGAAATTTCTACAAATTAGGTTGTGATGTGACAGAGTGCCTGGATTCTTGACTAGTAGAATCTGATTGTCTTGGGATTTGGTTCTGCTGCTCTCTAGTGTTTACAAACACTAAAGCTGGTCCTCCCTTACCACTAAGATCTAAAAGTTGCTAACTTACACATTATTTTTAAAGAAGCTTGAAATGAAGACAGAAAGATAACAAGTAAATGAAGACTCAGCACAGCACTGGGAAAGACAGAAGAGGGAAAAGAAGTCTTAGAAAAAAACTACCAAAAGCAGTACAGCAGTGGTTTACAAACATAAATGATTTAACCACTACTTGCCACAATGTATCTATAGATTACCTACCTTGGTAAGCCATACTTTTAAAGTTAACCTTGAACCTTGAAATAAAGAGGAGGGAAGAAACTGGTTCACCAAAGAACCCCTTATAAATTAAACCCTGAAGTCGGGCTCAGACACTTTTCGCTGAAGATCAATGTCCCTCCCTCCCCCTACCTCCTGACACAATGCTGGTTTTGTCCCCACTCCTGCATCAGCTGCGCAGTGCAGGGCGTACATGTTGAAAAGCAGCTGTTTGCTGACAGACTGTGAGCTGGGAAGCTAAAGCTAAGTGAAGTGGTTAACCCACATCCCTTCCCCACCGATAAAGTGCTTTGATAAGCAAGCTACATTGGCAAAAGCTAGAAAGGCTGCCAGAGCAGCCACTCTTAGGAATGAATGCTGGCTTGTTTGGTGGACGCTTAATGCTTTCACATCCTTAGCATTCACTTATGGTCCCCAACCTCCACTAGCTGGTATGCTTCACAGTGTTCTTTCAGCTGGCACCAAGACCAAGTCTTTGATATGTCAGAGCAATATCCTGTTCATACAGGGAAAACAAATAAAAAAAAAAAAAAAAAACCCTGCAAGAAAACATCTCTTCATATAGGCTTTTCTCCATAGTATTTTTTCCTAACACAAACTCCTATTAGAAACACAGTATTAAAGAAAATACTCCCACAGAAGTATGCTCATCATGTCAATGACTGCTCAGTAACACAGGGCCATAAATTTTTCTCCACCTTTTATTAATACAATGAAATCTTAAGTTAAAAAATATGATTAATTTGTAATTTTAACTACTAAGTAACTTTGGACATACGGAGTTACTAATTAAATGCAGAAGGCATGGAATACATGATTCCACACTAACTTTAATGAATACTTCCTTCAAATACATAGCCCTCATTTAAATTTGTAGACTAGAGAGCTTTAATTCCATTCATGTACTTTCTCTGAGTCAAATGGAACCTTACTACCTAAGAGGACACACTAGACCACATTTATCGCTCCCCACAGATTAGAAAAAAATGTGGATGATGGCAAGGCCTGCTCTCCATGTCCATTGGAAGGATTAAATCAAAGGGTCAATAGTAATGCTAGTACAATAGGAAACAGTTATATGATCTATTTGACTTACCTGCTATCAGCAAAGATCACTCTATTATAGCAAATATATTGATAGTATCATCTTTGTATTCAGTACTACCAGAGATATACACTGATTTTTCAAGTAAAATAAATCCCCCTAAGAACTGTAGAAAACTCCATGAGGTAGAACCAAAGGTAACAGAAGGCAACTTTACTTGCAGAATACTGGCTCTGTGGATCGAAAGTGGACAGGTGATAAATGCTCAAAAGGATACTGCACTAGATACAAATAAATTCACACACACTTCTATATAAAAGTGTACATATACATGTGTGCCTATATAGACAGAATTTCTAAAAACTATAAAACCTGTTAAAAAAGGTGAAAAAGATTTAGAGAAATAAATGCCTAAGAGAATTTTACAATGTGTAGCCTGCCCTCCTACCGAACAGTAATGAATGAAAAAAATGAAGCATAAGAGAAAATGACTATTTCAGCTACCTGGAGAGTATGATACATTCAGGAAAGGATCACAGGTAAAAATAATAGCATCTATAACATTTATCTCAAATCAATTAACTAAGCTATCTTGTCTGGAACATTTTTACATAGCCATTTTGACACCAAGGCCATTTTGACTGGGCTTAAAGAAAACAAACCATTGAACTTTCAACTTTTAAAACATGATCTGCTAGCGTGTGCTACAGACAGTTGATACTGTCCCTGATCCTCACCTTCCCATCCTTGGGCCTCAAAGAGGGTTGGGGAGCAGGAGGAGGCAGAATTCAGAAGGATAAGTGGGGCTCAGGGGTATCTACTGAACACAGTGCTTAATAAATTTTTGTAAACATCAATTTTATATCTTAATAAGACTTTGTAGAAATATATAATTTGGAAACTGTGAGGGAAGTTTCAGGTAAGAAGGGTAGAAAATATGCTATGACTGGCAGTAGAGAAAGAGTGAAAACAAAGAAAGTAAAGAATACCTTTAAAAAATATATATGATCACCTGTATATGTGGTCATCTGTCCACCTGGAACATCCATATGTATCGCATTTAGAATGTTCTATCCCAACCAAATAACTTTAATGGAAGAGATATTACTTAAAATTTGGATAAAACATCCTGATCAACTACTGAGATCTTTTTCTGAAGGGCATAATATGAGATAACAGTGGATATCATGATAAAATGACTTTGAATATTAGAAGAGGTAGTAAAAGGAAAACCAAAAAAGTTAACTTGTTTGAATGCCACATGTGCTTACATTTATGAGTGTTCCCATCTGTTCTACTTAACTTTAACAATCATTACCCTGATTATTAAATACTTTATTCAACAGTAAAGAAAATATCAAAATGTCAGCAATTATTACAACGGATAGGGAATCCTCCTGGACCCCTTTCTTCTTAATGTCCAATAGCTGACCTGTCAAGAGTCACCCTTCTTACACTTCCGCAGTATCTTTCCAATCCACTCCCTTCTCCCTACCCTGCCCAGTCTGAATACTTGCCCTCTCTCACAGTCCATTCTCCATACTCAAAGGTAGCTGGTTACCTTACAGGATGTACATCTCTTCTTTACAGCTTACAGAATAAGAATTACATGGGAAATTTATTCTAAAACAGATTTATGGGGCTTGTCAATTGAGATACTAATGGAAAAAGTCGAGCTTAGAATATAGGAACCTAAATATTGAACATGTCCCCAGATGATTCTGAAGTAGGTAGTCCCCAGAACTTTGAGAAGTGCTGGCCTATGGAGATCCAAATCCCTAATCATTTTCAAAACCACTCATAAACATGAGGAATTTAATATTTTTTTTAAAAAAACCAACAGTAACAATGCCTAACAATTTTAATTATTTGCTTTCACTGGTGTGTTTTCTTTACAGTAAGCCACTATACAAATGATGGTAATACACACACACACACACACACACACACACACACACACACACACACCACAAAACATTTATATCATAATCACCCTTCACTTTACTAAATCAACTACTCATGCAATGCTTTCCATAAATTCCTATGGTTGACTAAAGTACTAATAAAGATAGTATTATGGTGAGGATAGAATTTCTGGGGCTCTCTGGGGTTTGATCAAGTCTCACAGGCTCAAAAGAGCTACCTGAAGACAAAGGGGATACTGCAGCAAGCACAAATTTACTGCTGTCACTCAATGCATTAGTCCATGGGGGCAAAGAGAACCTGGACCACAGGGACAGCTGGTTTCACAAGTAGGACCTTCTTATTGTCTGTTAAAAACTCCTTTATTTCTGGGGCGCCTGGGTGGCGCAGTCGGTTAAGCGTCCGACTTCAGCCAGGTCACGATCTTGCGGTCCGTGAGTTCGAGCCCCGCGTCAGGCTCTGGGCTGATGGCTCAGAGCCTGGAGCCTGTTTCCGATTCTGTGTCTCCCTCTCTCTCTGTCCCTCCCCCGTTCATGCTCTGTCTCTCTCTGTCCCCAAAATAAATAAACATTGAAAAAAAAAATTAAAAAAAAAAAAAAAAAAAACTCCTTTATTTCTGTGACTTAACAGGGCTCTGACCAATCTTAGCTAATTCGAGAAATCTTACACAAAAGTATCCAAGCATACCTCATGAAATATAAATATACATGTCATTGTTACTAGATCTTCTAATTAGATTTTCTTGAATCAATTTGAATAATTTACATAATTTATACTTTCCTAAAATTCATTTCACTAATTTTTCCATATCTTTTGTCATATTACATGTAATAAAGTAATTGAAAAAATAGCATGAAGCCAGCTCATTTTCTGACACACTTTCATACTTGCCAGGGAAGAGTGATAAAGAAATATGGACAGTGATTACAATGCTGAAAGTATCCCAAAAAATCCATCATATTCTGTACATTAAATGGTGAGTTAGTTTTATATTCAAGCAAAAATATTTTTCTACTTGTGTATACTCATGAGTATGTGCAATACATAAGCACTGCACACATATAGGAATAGCTAGAAACTCTAGGTTGAGCACAAATTTTACTTTTTAGTTATGTTTGGATAAATTCCAGACACTAAAACATCATAAGCAGCCTGAAAATATACTACAACCAATACCCAATTCACACCCTAGATTATAGTCTTATTGTAATGGACATTTGATATAATCCACCAGAACACAAATCTGGCAATCCTCTTTACATGATCTTGCATAGTCTGAGTTGTATTAAAATTTTAGCACAATGCTCTTGCAGTATCCTTGCAAACTCAAACAACCAATCTAACTTTACAAAAAAATGAACTAGAGGAATGGGGAAGAAGGCATGATTACTGGGGTCCCAGAGGGATCTTTGCCTTTGTAAAGCAAATTAAGCATGAAGTTCCTCTAAAATAGCAAATTGTCAGCATGATTTTTTTAAAACCATATTATATCCAAGTCATCCACATAGTTTTTAAGAATAAAATCACATAAGATTATACATAGCAAATATTTTAAAAACACCTTGTCATCCTATAAGGAATATTCCATCTATCTGGTAAACTACATTTAGTTTTAGAAAAGTTTGATAGCTGACTTCCATTCTAGATACTTTTAGATAAAGCTATATCAATATTTCCCAAATGTTTCTACCATTGTGTTTATACTGAATAACAACACTAAATTTGTACAATATAAAAACTCTTAAAACTAGTATCCAAGAAATCAATGATCATTTTCAAGTTTACACATTCTCACTTACTAATATTCTCTGATGGCCAATAGTCAAGAACTAATTCAAACCGCAAACACCAAACTAATCTAGTACGCTTTTTATGTCTTATATAAGAAATATTTCCCTACCTTGAGGTTATAAAAACATTTCACTATATAATGTTCTAGAAGATTACTTATTTTTCCTTTCACATTCAGATTCATAATCCATCTACAACTGTTTCATGAGGTGTAGGTTTTTTTCCATATGGCAGGCAACTGACACACTCTTTAGGGAAAAGATGAGTCAGTCCCCAGGGCAGTACACAAACTCCTTAATACTCTGTCCCACTGGTCTCTTTGTGGCACTCAGGCTAAGGGTTTTAATTAATGTGACTTAAATCTTAATAACCAACTAAATAGTTCCTCACACCATGCTGGTTTCTTTGCAGAAGTGTTGGCTCTTCTTGTCCCCTTGCATTTCCATATACATTTTAGAATCATTTACCAGTTTACACACACACACACACACACACACACACACACACACACACACACACACACCTACTGGATTATAAGTCAGTAGATGAATTAGAGGAGAATCTACCTTTTTATGATATTGCATCATCCTACTTATAATAGTATAGGATCACCTCCTTTTGTTTAAGTCTTCTGTAATTTCCTCTTAAAAATGTTTATCCTGTTATGATATTACATATTTTAGTACATTGATATTTTTCTACTATTGCAAACAATGTATTTTAATATTATGTTTTCTTTTTGTTGCTGTTGAATAGAAATGAAACTGACTTTATTTACTGTATTGACTTTTCATCCATTAATATCCTGTTATGGATGGAATGTATCTCCCCAAAATTCATGTGTTGAAGCCCTAACCATCAATACAATGGTATTTGGAAGTGGAGCCTTAGGATGTTACTAGAGACAGATGAGGTCATGAGGGGTCCTCATGATGAGATTAGTGTCCTTATAAGACACACCACAGAGCCTGTTTTCTTTGTCACCCTGCCATGTGAGGAACACAGCAAGAAGGCAGCCATCTGTAAAGCAGGAACCAAGTCTGCCCTTATTTTAGAATTCCCAGCCTGGAGGACTATGAGGAAAAATATTTCTGTTGTTTAGGCCACTCAGTCTATAATATTTTTGATGGCAGCATGAGCTGAATAAGATGGCTTTTGGTACTAAAAGTGGAGTACTGCTCTAACGAATACCTAAAAGTGTGTGAGTGGCTTTTTAACTGGGTAATGGGTAAGGGCTAGAAGAGTTTTGAAGTACATGCTAGAAATATGGACATTAAGACTGAATCTGCTCAAGTCTCAGAAATGAGGACCCTGATATAAGAAACTGGAGAAAAGATGATCCTTGTTATTAAATTGCAAAGAATTTGTAAGAGAAGTATCTTAGTGCTTTGTGGAAGGCAGAATTTGATAGTGATGAAACTGAAGATTTAAATGGGTATATTTCTAAACAAAGTATTGAAGGAGCAATGAGGTTCCTTCTGACTCCTTATAATAAAATGCCAGAAGACAGAGATGAGTTGAAGAAGAAACTGTCAAGCAAAAAGGAATCAGAACTTGAAGATTTAGAAAATTCCCAACCTACCACATTGCAAACACTCAGAAAGTATGTTCTAAAGAGTTGGACTACACTTGATAAGGAGTTTATGGGATTATATGAGTAGAAACACTGACAGCTTGAACTGCAGGAGATAGAGGCAGGACAAAATGAAAGCTATAGGACTTTTTGGATTTGACAGAATGGGAAGATAGTGCTATTTGGCTATTACTGTATACTATTCTTTAATAAGAGGTAAAAAAGGACACAGAAGGAGATTCAGAGATCATCAGGATCACCAGCCTCATTTCAACAGGCCTTGGGGACAGGGCCACTCTGACAGCCATGGGGGTGCAGCTGCCCAAAGCCTTGAGGATGGAAACTGGCCACGCAGAGCTAAAATGGCAAGACCCCTCCCACATTCTCCAGGTGGTACTGTCGCCCCAGTGGGCCTGGAGGGGGATGCATCTAACCAAAGAGAATTATTCTCCAGCCTTAAGATCTAATGGAATTTGCCTTGCTAGGTTTTGGACTTGCTTGGGACCCATCACCTCCTTTTTCCTTCCGATATCTCCTTTTTGGAACTGTAATGTCTATACTATGCCTCCCCCACCACTGTATTTTGGAAGCACATTGTTTGTCTTGTTTTACTAATTGGCAGTTGGAGAAGAACTCTGCCACAGGATGAATCATACCTCCAATATCATTCACACTTGACTCAAATGATATTTAGATGAGACTTTGAACTTTGAGACTTTAACACTGATACCAAAACGAGTTAGCACTTTTGGGGCTATTGGGATGGAATGAATATATTTTGCATGTAAGAAAGGCATGAACTTGGGGCATCAAGGATGGAATGTTATGAACTAAATGTTTGTGTCCTGCCAATATTCTTATGTTGACGTCTTAATCTCCAATGTGATGGTATTTACAGATGAAGCTTTTGGGAGTTAATTAGGGTTAGATGAGGCATAAGAGTGGGACCCTCATGATAGGATTAGTGCCCTTATAAAAAGAAATTGTAATATATTTCTGTTGTTTTAAGCCATTCAGTTTGTGAGAATTTGTTACAGCAGAGGTAGGAAACCAACATACACACTAAAACAGGTATATAAAACTCTATTATTAGGACACCTGGGTGGCTCAATGGGTTAAGAATCTGACTCCTGATTTGGGCTCAGGTCACAGTTTGTGAGTTCAAGCCCCGTGTTGGGTTCTGCACTGACAATGTGGAGCCTGCTTGGTATTCTCTCTCTGCCTCTCTGCCCCTCCCCGCTTGCACACTTGTAAGCTTTCTCCCTCTCTCTCAAAAATAAATTAAAATAAATTAAAAAAAAAAAACTTCAAGACGGTTCCTCTTAAAAAAAAAAGTAAAATTCTGGGGTGCCTGGGTGGCTCAGTTGGTTAAGCGTCCAACTTTGGCTCAGGTCATGATCTCATGGTTCTTGGGTTCAGGCCCTGCATTGGGTGGGCTCTGTACTGACAGCTCAGAGCCTGGAGTCCACTTCAGATTATGTCTCCCTCTTTCTCTTTGCCCCTTCCCTGCTTGTATTCACTGTTTTTCTCCCTCAAAAAAATAAACATTAAAAAAATTTTAATAAAATTCTATTATCAAATAATTTTCTGCTTCTGTTAAGAAAATATATAATTTTTTTTCCTTTATGTAAGTAATGTGGTGAAATACATTGATTGAAATATTAAATATTTTCATTCCTGGAATAAACTCAATTGGCTAACCTATCATCTTTATTATAAACTGCTGGTTTTGGTTTGCAGTTATTTTGTTTAGAAATTCCTATATCAATTCACAAGTGAGACTGGTCTGTAATGTCCCTTTCTCTTAATACTCTTATTAAGTTATACTATTGAAGTTATGCTGCTTCATAAAATTAATTAGTGAATATTCTTTCTCTTTATATTCCATGGAAAAGTATGTATAAGACTGACCTAAGTATGTATCAAGCCAGACGACATTTACTTAGCTCAAATAAGTTAACCACACTGTTCAATTCTTCTGCATTTATAGATATTTTTTGTCTGCTTCTAGCAGTTATAAGGAAAGTGGATTAAAATTTCTTACTATGGTTACAATCTGTCTACTTCTCCTTTTAGTTTGGTCAAAAGCATCATACTGAAGTGAAATGGGATTTGGTAAGCAGCAAATGAGCTTAGCAAGCCGATGAGTGATGACAAAGCAAAGGGTAGGTAAAGTTGAAAACAGAACAAAAGAAATTATAGAATCTGAGGAAAAGAGTGAAAAGATACTGAAAATGAAAAAACCATTGCCTTGCAGGACAATATAAAAACAGCCCTATAATTGGGTCCTCAGAGAGGGAGGGTGAAAGAAAAAACAAAACCCAAAACAAAACAAAACAAAAGGGGAATAGGACAAAAGTAGTAAATTTCTCCAGTAGGCTTCAAGTCATTAATTTACAGATTTCATAGAGTGTAGAAAACATCAAGCAGGATAAATACAAAGAAAACCACACCTAGGCGTGTCAGTCTAGCTACTGAAAACCAATGATAAAAAGATACCTAATCGTCACTTGATTCACTGTTTATTATAACACTCACAGTCTTCCTACATGTTGTCATGTCTGGGTATGATGACTCTGGTATTTGCACTATCCAGAATCTTGCCTCAAGGATGTCAAATTATTTTCTCTCTTTCTCAACCATCTCATCCCTCAACCTCATAGGTAATCATGTTAGTATGT
Organism: Leopardus geoffroyi; assembly: GCF_018350155.1. Taxonomy (NCBI): domain Eukaryota; kingdom Metazoa; phylum Chordata; class Mammalia; order Carnivora; family Felidae; genus Leopardus; species Leopardus geoffroyi. Next base: position 26,587,197 of record NC_059332.1, on the reverse strand, counting down.
AGGGTTATATGGTTGATGGAGTGGGAACATAAGAACTGAGGGAAATCCAGCATTAACTTGGATTTCCCTCAGTTCTATACATCTCTTGCCCCATTACCTAAAAGAACCAACCAACTCTGAGGATTACACACAGATCGGTAGATTAAATATGAAGACATCAGTAGAGTACAGTGGTTAAGTTACAAGGCTGAGCTCTGGAGTAAAACGTGTTTAAATCTCAGTTTTGTAATTTTCTAGCTGCTGCAAAATCACCACCTAAAAAATACTTACTATTGCTACTCTAGTATGAAGATCAAATGCTTACTAGCACCATCCTGGATACATAAAAAATGCTCAATAATTGTTTGAAGTTATAATCACAGTAATTAAGTGTAAATAAGAGACAAAGGTATTGCACTTCATTAAAACAAAAATTAGCTCATCTAATCATTTTTATTTCATAAAATAAATGTATCTAAGACATCATCACTTGTAAGATACACTCTTATTTTACGTAGCACACAGAAAGAAGTAACATTCTCAAGTGAACTAGAACATTATATTGCTTGCATGTCTCCTCATTTCAGAGATGGCAACATGTACATCTTAGAAACAATAAAATAAAGCACATATATTAACTTTATATATCTCACAAAGTCCGACAAATAAATACTATTATCCCCATTTTTCAGACGAAGAAACTAAGGCCCACAAAATTAAGTCACTTGCCCAATTCAAAGACTACCAGCTTGGCTTCAGACTTCTTGCTATTGGCCACTGTATATTATTAGTGCCCCTGTTTTTCTTGGGTTCTGTCATTTTATTAACTTGAAATGTTCAACAGTACAACAGGGCTCAAATTTGTACGGACAGAATGTCAGGTTCTGACTATGAAAAAGAAGGCCATTGCATGTCACAAAAACATGCAATGTGGCATCTATTATTATAAAATTCCACACAGGACCAGTGGTTTTCAACCCTGGATGCCCATCTGAATCACTTCAGATCCTTAAAAAGCCATAGATGCCAAGAAATAACCCCAGACTGACTTGAGTCAGAATCTCCAGGATTGGAATATAGGGATCTGTGCTTCTTTTGCTCCAAAAGTGACTCTGCTGTACGGCCAGGCTTGAGGACCAATCCATCTTATTTTTGATTATTTAATTTTTCCACCAACACACTCTCCATTACTCCTACCACTAGCGATCTACACCTAGGTAATAAAACATTGACTGTATAACAACCAAAAGTATTCTGATGTTAATATGGTCTTAATTTAACATCATTATATTTTTAAAACTAAAAACTTATTCCATGTACATTTGGACTTGCTGAGAATAGGAATCTCTGTTTCTGCAAAAAGGCAACATTACCCAGAACATTTACTGGGTGTTGAGATTATGCAAATGGAGCAGTGACTAGCATGACTGGGAAAATGAAACAAAAGTGCTTTTGAAGGAAACGACATCAGTGTCTTTGTCACGCTTCTACCTCAAGTGACAAATGCTGAAACTACCCACTGGGTAATGGAGTCCTACGCCAGTGGCCTTGCTTTCTAAGGACATCATCCCTATCTCAACCATATTATATAGCAAATTGCAGTGACCTGCTTCTGTTTGTGTCTCTCACACTGATCTCTGAGTCCCTACAGGGGCAAGACCTCATGATGGTATCTTCTCTATACAGGTCTGGGTCAGGACAGAGTAGGAACTCAACAATTAATTGCTGACTGAATAAGTGAACAAATAAACATTCTTTTCCTCTAGTTCATAATTCATACTTAGGTCAGCGTTTTGTAAATACAGTTGACCCTCGAAAAAATGGGTTTGAACTGCACAGGTCTTCTTATACATAGATTGCAGATTTTCAACTGTGCAGGGGAGAAGGGTGAGAGCACCCCTAAGCCCTGCATTATTTAAGGGTCAACTGTATACACACACACACACACATATATTTACTTTATTTTTTATGAATTAACATAACATAACCATGCCCCCACAAATATTAATCCCCAAGAATGGTGAATTATTCATGTCTACCTGTATTACCCAGTTTTCCCAAGAAATTAACAATTCCACTAATATCTACTCCCAAAATCATATTCATCCTTCAAAACACAAATTATATTACATCTTTCATTAAAACCTGTCTGATGCCCTCAAATGAAATTGGGCAATGCAGGTCTAGAGGTATATAGGGATAAGCCTCAGTACCCTAGTGCTGGCATTATCTTCAGCCTTATCCTGGTCAATGTTTATATTAAGTCCTCAGATCAAGTATGCCAGTGACAAAAAAGTGAAATGAAAGGTTAATAAGCTAGGAGGAATAATATCCCTAAAAAAAGAAATCAAAACACTGGGACCAGAGTCTATATTTAGCACATTTAATGAAAATGAATATTAAGAGACTAAAACACCAAACCAAAAACAGAAAAAGCCTCATTAAGATAGAATGATGATGGTGTAGGTTCACTGGTATACAAGCAGGAAGAAGAAAACAAAACAGATTTTAATTAAATGAAGCTCACCATTTCAACAGTGTGACACTGACTACCCAAAGAAGCTAATGTCATCATAGCTATATATAGATAGAAGCAGTTTCCAAAATGAGGGAAGACGGCCACTCCACCCTCTCCAGGCTGGCAAGCTGCGTCTGGTTTATGGATTAAGTCAGGGTGCCCCACCAGAAGCAAGGCCTGCTCCTGGTGGAGCAGGTCTCATGGAGAGGGACAAGGATGATACTGGGAGGCTCAGAACCATGACTGGGGTAAACTGTAACAAAACAAAACAAAACAAAACAAAACAAAACAAAACAAAACGGCCAGGAATAATTAACCTGGAATAATGACAGACCATAAATTATCGTATCTGAAAAAAAAAAAGCCAAGTAGAAAAGAGATTATTTTTCTTATTCCTGAAGTAAACATTAAAGGCAGGCAGATGTATTATGAGCATAGGAAGAGCTTTCAAATAGAGCTAACTGAAGGTACAAGAAATATCTCAAAAGGTGGTAAGTCTCACATCACCAAAGATATTAAAAATATCTTCAACTACCACATTCAGTGCCACTGTAAAGGTTCCTGGAGCAGGGACAGGTATGTGGAGTGAAGCACCAAAATATAAGTTTGTAAGTCCATGTAGACATCAATAGACTCACAAGAAAACAATCTGGTTTTCCTAAGACTGCTGTATAAATCAAATGTACACCTGGAAACAGATCTAGATCTTCTAACCCTTCCTTCATCCATTCTATCCATGAGAATAGAGGTAGTCACATATTTTAAAGTTATTTTAGGGGTTATGAATTTCATTTTAAACTGCTGGTAGTGATGTCCACTATACATGTTCTCATCTCCAGAGTTTCTTTATTGAACAGAGAGCTACCTTTGAGAATACATACTTTCTTGGAACTATTATTTCCTTTTAATTTAAGGCAGATTGAAAATATGATCATTAAAATAATAAATAGTATTTCATCCTTGAATACTTTTTAGCAACCTCAAATATTTAATAATTCTGATAGAACAAAGTTCAGAGGTATTGACTGGAAAATTCTGTAGATTAAAAAATACAAATTAAAAAAAATGGAAATAGAACTGCTCCATTTCAGCACTGATATTAGAGTCTGGCTCTTGTTTTTTTTTTTTTTTTTTTTTTTTTTTTTTTTTTACAAATTTATAGAATAAGCTTTATAGTTGAAATGACAACAAATAATACAACCACATTTTCAGGATAAAAGAACAAAATAATATATCGGTAAACATAAACCTCCTTCATTTTTTCACCAGACTATGCTCTTAATTTTCTATACTGTTCTCTCTAGTAAGTAGACCACAGAAGTAATTTTATTGACATTAAATAATACCCTCATTTTACAAATGAAAAATTGAGGTCACACAACTAGACCTCCAAGCAGGGGTGGCATTTGGGCATTCTACCTCCTAGACCCTAACATCTCTGCCCCCCTCCTCAGCTGCTCATCACAACTGCCTCACTATGCTCACTCTCCATAAGAACAAGGTAGGAGATTTCCACAATGATAATTTTTTTTCCCTCAAATCCCCAACAGAAAGCACATCTTAAACATTCTTATCTTATTTTCAGGTTCTTGATAAATATTGGAAAAAAATTAACAGCAAAATAAAAGGAAGCCAGTTCTGAAGTTCTGTGATTATATTAAAAATCTTCAATTCATTCAAAAAATACTGATTGAGCACCTATAATGAGCCACCACCATTTTAGGCTCCATTCTAGTATAATCCATTCTAGAAGGTGTTACAGAGACAAAAATCTCTGTCTTGATGAATCTTACACTTTATTTTTTTTTTTTAATTTTTTTTTCAACGTTTATTTATTTTTGGGACAGAGAGAGACAGAGCATGAACGGGGGAGGGGCAGAGAGAGAGGGAGACACAGAATTGGAAACAGGCTCCAGGCTCTGAGCCATCAGCCCAGAGCCTGACGCGGGGCTCGAACTCCCGGACCGCGAGATCGTGACCTGGCTGAAGTCGGACGCTTAACCGACTGCGCCACCCAGGCGCCCCGAATCTTACACTTTAGTGAGGGAAGAATGACAATGAATAAAATAAATATGTTGAATATATACAGTATGTCTTAAGTAAATGCTGTGAAGAAAAAACAAAAGGGAGCAAGTTATGGGCAGACTGCACATCATAATCAGGGAAAGGGAACACCTTACTGAGAAGATGACATCTAAGAAAGACCCAAAAGAAGGAAACAAGCTGTGCAGGCATTTGACAGAAGGAACAGCGGGAGAAGCTTGACTGGCATGTCTAGCATCAGGAAAAAGGCAAGTGTGGCTGGCACTGAGGGATAGAGGAGGAATGGTAGGAAGTGAGGACAGATCCAGGTCCTATAGAACTTTGTTAGAACCAATCAACTGCCTGTATGCTGACTTCCACATCTATACCATACTAGTTCACATCCTGAACCTTACAACTCTGAGTCTAGAGGGCATCAAATAAGAAATGATCATGGCATTTTGAAAACTGAAGAAAACATTTTTCTGTGGACTGGTAATTTCTCCAAATCTATCTTCAAATGCAGTTATGTTGTTACTCTGGAGAATAAAAATGATGTTATTTATTGATCAGTATTACAGATCTGAAGTGGTTACCAACCCACATTATTGAAACTATCTCTGTTGCAATGCTTATTACAGCTCCAAATACAACAGGAGACAAGATGACAAAGGAAGAAATATGTGTTGATTCAAATTCTCTATCATTAGTCATTCTTTATCTTCACAGTACATTAAAAGCTTTCGATGTTTTTATAGCTATGAATTTTGACTTTTAACACCTGGAACCCTAAGCCAGTGCAAGGTGGTGGGCTTGGGTTATTTCCTAGTGCTAAGAATTTGGCAGCTGAATAAAATTGAGAACTCAATGTTAATCACTCACTCAATATTTTCTTGACCACAATTATGCCTGGATCAGCACAAGAAACCGGAGAAAGCACTCCGCTAGCAGTATTCCCTGCAGCTAGCCCTGAGGCAGTTTCACAACTGCAGTCACCTTAAGTCTAGGGAGCTGAAGAAGGATCACAAGACCCCAAAAGAGGAATGTGCCTCACACACTGCAAGAAGCAGGAGCAGGAGGTGGGCACCCCAAGACAATTGAACAATCATATACAACAGAAATCCTTATGGGTCATTTTCTGCCTTCAGTAAATATAATCTATATATTAGAAAATATCACAGAACTATATAAGTAGGTCCAATTCAAAAGTAAAATTGTAAATACACTGTGTGTTGCCTTGCATTGTTAACCTAGAACATTTGTTGCTTTGGGCAAAAATTAGGAAGAAAGATTCCATATGCTTAGGGTAACTGGGACTATTGGATATTCACAAAGATCCCAAGAAGAACTGTGATATGGGATATAGCATGTGATAACCATATTATCAGGCTGCACTAAAAAAAAAAGTATGTTCTTGCTTTAGTGGATATATACATAAACTATATGCAAAACTACATGGCTGGCAAAAATATAAGGCTAACCATTAATTTATCTGAAAATCAAAAACCAAAAACCAAATTACAAAAATACTACTTTCCTTTGTCAATGACCTAAATCACGTTTCTAAAACTATCAAGTTTTAAACTGCTACCCACTGATTTCATCTTAGAAACAAGGTAGCAGCATTAGTCTAAAACCTATAATGAGAGATAATGAGTCATAATGGAAAGGGTCAACTGGCAACAGACTGTAGTTTTAAAATTACAATAAAGGAGGCTGATGCCAACACTGGCACTATGATGTGGACCAAATCAATCAATTTTTCTGAACCTTACCTATGACATCGACTTCAATGAGTTCACTTACCTATAAAATGAAAATACTAATAGCTCCTCACTTGTAAAGATTAGAGATTTAATACACAAAGCCTGAAGCTCTAAACAAATTATAGGTATTACTACAACCAGTTTGCTATAGAATTTGTTTTCAGTCAGATCCTAGGAACACAGCATTTGCCCCAATGAGCTATGGATGCAAGCTGTTACACGCAAGCCCACACAAGTTTCAGAAGAATAAAGATTCTGTCTCTTCACTGCTATCTCTCTAACACATACCGCAGGGCCTGGAATTTAAAGGGTACTGAATATTTATCTTTTTGATTAGAAAGAAGGAAGAATATTTTAACATACCTTAGGCTTTGGATCACCTTAATTTTTGCATCACTTACTGCTCTAATAATAGATTCTGATAATTTTGATATTAAAGATATCAAATAAGCAAAAGGAAAGCTTTAATTTCTTAAGGAATTTGTCTGAAGTCATAGAAATCTCTTATATTTTCTCAATTTGCAAATAAACACATGTCAAGACATTTCATACTGGAGACCTAAAAAGCAAAGGAATCAGAAATCACAAATATCCACAACCATAAACAATGGTTATGTTTCCCGTAATAAGAAACTATGTAAAAACAAACAAAAGCAAACCATAACAAATGCTATGTATAATTCTAGCACTACTAATAAATCAAACTACAATAAATACTAATGTATAAAACGTTTAAGAAAATGCTAACATTCTAGCTAAAATCTTTATAAGGCTGGCTCTTGCAGACGTGTTCCAAATTCAATAAAGGAGGTTGATGCCACAATGGCTGTCAGAAATATGCAAGTCAAAACCCAATCCAGAGGGAACAAAGCAGCCATGGAACCCAGTGTTTCAGCAGCCCTAAATAATATCCCACCTGTCGTCATGTCAAACAATTTGGCCCACTTCCATAACAAGACAAAAGTCACTTTTGTTGCATGTCAAATGTGCTGAGAGAACAAGCCGGGAAAAGCTGTTTGAAGGTTAGAAGTACTCTGAGCAGTTTAAAAAGAACAGCAATAAATAAAACTCGTTAATGCCCCTAACATTACTGGTCAAAAATAGTCATGAGTTAACAGATGTTACCAGTGCAGCTACATACCCAGGTGATAGACAAACTGAGTTATATAAATAGGTGACCTACAAATAAAGATATCAAGAATGAATAATTAATTTCAGTCTGTGTGGAAAAGATATCTCACAAATTTAAAATATCAACAAATGGGTACCTAATGAAATGGTTTTCAAAACACAAAAATTAGATCTTATATTTTCCATCACCTGAAAAGTAGACCGTGTCATAGATTATGCTTTCATACACCAAACTGATACTAAGAGGTAATCCAATCTTAGCAAATGAATTTATTTTTCTACATTAAAAAAATCAAACTTATTAATAAGTTAATAATCACAACTGTACAAATGTAATTACTTTATTTTTCAGTTTGTAACAATTTAGTCAAAGTATTTTGAAAATAAGTGTAAGAAAATACCAAGACCAAGCAAGAGAAGGTTTAAAAGAAAACTAAAAGGTAGGGGAGGAGAGAGAGAAGAACAGAGAGGAGAGAAGGACTGAGGGAGGGAGATGAAGGGGAAAGGGAGAGGTAGAAAAAAAGAAAATATATTTTAACCAATCACACTTACACCTCAAGCAGATTAGCTCTTTGCTGAATACTTTCCCTTTTTTTCCTCCTAGGGGCTGGCTGACACTTTGTCCACATGTTTTTCCCCCTTTTCAGTGGTTCCAAGGTCCCCTTGCCCTCTCTGCCCCACAATTTCTTCTAGCTCTATTACTCCCTGCCCTCCTGATGTAGGACTCCAGCCAAGCCCATGGTTCCTCCAGTCCTGCTGCACGCATTTACACTTCCTGACACAAGTTCTGATACTGAACTGAGGAGTACAGGGATGGTCAGTGAAGCTGGTGTGGGAAGAAAGAAGTAGTCTGGCCTCACCAGCTTTCAGAATGACTAGGCTGGTTTCACATCAGGTATTTCTTTAGGAATTCCACAATATTCCATTCTATAGATGGAATATAGATATCTATCCATCAGGTATTTCTTTAGGAATTCCACAATATTCCATTCTATAAATGGATAGATATCTATATTCCATCTATGGAATGGAGTATTTGTGGGGGGGGGGGGTGGGGAGTAGTGAGGCGTCATTCTGAGCACTAATAGTCCCATAAACTTCACAATAACCCTATGAATTAAATGCAACTGTCTCTGTGCTAGAGATAAGAGACTAGGGGCACAGAGGGGGTCCCTGGGTGGCTCAGTCAGTTAAGCGACTGTCCGACTCTTGGTTTTGGTTCAGGTCATGATTTCATGGTTCATGAGTTCAAGGCTCACATCAGGCTGTGCACTGACAGTACAGTCTACTTTGGGATTCTCTCGCCCCCTTTCTTTGCCCTCTCCCTCTCTCTCTCTCTCTCAAATAAGTAAACTTTAAAAAAACAAAAAGGAAAAGAAAAGAAAACAGGGGCACTTTATGTCTAAAGTCACAAAAACCAGAATATGGCAAAGGCAGGATCTGAGCCAAGGCCATCTAGCTCCAGACCCCAAGCTCTGAAGCACAAGGCCTGACTGCCCTGAAACTCTCTTCCCTAAAATCCTATTTAGACCACATAAGCATCAAACCCAATAAGAAAGAATAACTAATAAAATTTGGCTATAATTTCTGACTTTTATGATATTTAATTACAGTTTGATACTGAAGGATGGTAGCATATACCACCCCAAAGTATGCTACCTTGGCATAAGGATTACATTGAGAAAGAGACACTAGGGAAACAGCAGACATAAGAAGTGCACTCTGACCTCCTCTTTCCTTCCTGAAGGCAGGAGGAAAACTCCCACATAAAAGATGCCCTCCCTATACCAGGAGGAAAGGAACGTTCTTATCACCAGAGATGGAGTGTAGAGGCCAAGGAACATCTGTACAAACAGACCTTGTTAAAATCACTCTTATCTTCCTTTAGTCTCCCCATATATTCTAGTTATTTGTCCACAAGTACCCCTCTCTGTTCAACTTAGTATAGAAACACTTGGACCAAACCACTTCTTTGGGTCTTCATTTTCTCTGGGTGTTCTCATAGATGCATGTAAAAATCTGTATGCTTCTCCCCTGTTAATCAGTCTTATGTTGATTTGATTCTCAGGCCCAGCCAGAGACCCAAACAGGGGTAAGGGAAAGTTTTGCTTCCCCTACAATGCAAATCTTATAAGAAATAGATGACAGAAAAGCAAAACAAATCAAAATAAAATTATAAATTTATGAAAAGCCAGGCTCTTGAGAAGAAGGTCGTTGTGATGTTGCTTTACCTCTCTGGGTTTCAGAGTAGGCAGGGAAACTAATCAATCAATCAATTTTAAATGGCTTTTGGAATGAAACAAAAAGAAAATATAACATCTGACATTCATAATTATATAAATTTCCACATCTAAGAAAAGAAAGACAGACATGATTTGATAGCAGTTAAGCAGTTGATGTGTTAAAGACTAGAAAACTTTGGTCTTTACAGGGTGGTATAAAAATTACAAAAGCTAAAAAGATGTCAGGCCACACAAGTAGTGGAGTATTTGGTGGACTAGGGGAGGCAATGGCATTGCTGGGTCCTCAGAACTCATCCTGGCCAAGCACAACTACATGAGCACGGCAAGAAGCAAGAGGAGCATGCTGGGTGAGGAAACTCTACAATTGTCAGAAACGGATGAAAGAAGGGGAGGTGATTATATATGGGTGGAAAAAAGATTTCTGTTAAAAGGAGAAAACTTATTTTGTGTTACTCCAGAATTAAGACTATGAATAATTGTCCCAAGCACACCTAAATTGAGCACATACAAAAAATTCCCCCCAAATAAGAAATACCTAATCAAAGGCTATGTGCAAAGTATAGAGCATATAACTGGAAACAGTCTATCATATTGTAGATAAAAATAATTCACTCAAAAATAAACATCTGTCTGCCATATAACAGGCACTGAAGGAACGTTTGGGGATAAAACTTTACTCAATTTACCTGTAACAAGAAGCTCATATTGTATCTTTTAAATAAATAATTTATAAACAATCATAATTAACATTTTAATTGTTATAATCATAGTATGAATAAAGGTGTTACAAGTACTCAAAGCAAGAATTCTATAGAGGCACTGAACTTTAAGATATAGCTTGAACTAGAAGAATGAGATTTTATATAAGATCCTCTTAATGTTTCCTTTTCAATTACATAATCTCTGAAGAAAACAAATTATTATGAAGTACATTCTTATTTTAACAAGTGACAAATAATTGTTCCCCTGTTATCATCACATTTCTTCAAAATAAGCTTGTATTTTAGCAAGTTAATCCATGAAAGTTACAGTTTTAACTCTATTATCTACAATTCAACAAGAGGCAGTCTTTTATATCTGACATGTGTTTTAAATGCTATAAAACTAAGTGATTTTACAGACAAAATAGAAAGTAAAACAAACAAACAAACAAACAAACAAAAACAGAATCTTACCACTCTAAGCACTTTATTGACTTTTAGTTACTTTTGCACAAGCATATACCATAATAATAATGTGTCTACAATTTTTATATTCTTTTCTATTACCATCCTATTTTACAGAAATATTAAGTCCAAAACATTAAATATCTTGTCCAAGTACACTGATCTAGGCAGTTACAGAGTTAGGCTTTGAATCTCCCAGTCTGGCTTGAGAACCATGCTCTTACCGAGAACCATGCTCTTATCCCTACCCTACATTGCCTTTCAAAGATAAAATGAGCCTAGAGCTATGGAGAGTCAGGTGGACCCCAGCTCAAACTGTCTAGTCATTATTGGAATATGACTGTAACTAAGAGTTGAAACGTAACTGTGTTACATCTTTCCTGTTGAAGAGGAAGGTTCTGTGTGTTTATTCATACACCATTCCTTAGCTGTTCATCAGATACCTATTTAGTACCTACATGAAGCCACTGTGCTAGTACACAGAAGTACAAGCCACAGAGAGAGTTTCCAGGGCAGTGTCCTGCATGGTTTTTGTGCCATGGATCTCTTTGACAATCTATGATGCCTATGGACACTTTCTCAGCATAATGTTCGTAAAGACACAAAAGAAAACACATACCAAATTCTATTGAAATACCATTGTCAAAATATTTTGAAAAGCGAATTTATGATACAGTAATGTCCTTTATTTAAGATATAGAAATTTGATGGAGGAAGACACAAGTGCTGAGGCCAGAAAGGTAATAAAATATACTAATCAAAAATATATTTTAATATATATTTATAGACATTATTAATACTACAGATCTTTTAAAATAAATTAACAAAGAGAAGAAAAAATACATGACAAAAGTTAGATGAAAAGTTGGATCAAAAAGTCAGTTCTAAGTACACCAGTGGCTACCTAATCTGAGCACTTTATTTAGTCCCAATTTTCTTGACCTCACTGATACCCTGGATTCTCAGGACTCCCTGGACCTTGATTTCTAAGACCCGATACTTACCTGTATCTCCTCCTACCCTTCTCAGTACTTCTCTGCTCCTTCCACTAATTCTTCTAACTTCTGAACACACACATGACCAAAGGTTTCTTATCAGAGTATGCATCCCAGAAACAGTCTTGGTAACTTCTTAATCAGCTCTCCTGGTATTCATCTCCCACTACCACATATACTGTAGCTACTCTTATGTAATGCTTCCTCACTCTTGCCTACCCACAGAAGCCATACCCTTATTTCAGAAATGACTCTTTGGTCCCAAAATAACAGATTCCCATAAAGCAGAGGCAAAGGTCACTCACCATCTTTTCTCAATGCCTTCCTCTTTTCACTGTCCACATATACAGAGCTGCTTTTAAGAATCTGATTTTCCAGCAAGTGTACCCCAACAACCCCACATCCCAGATGTTAACTGGGTCAAATCAGAATTATAAACCTCAAATCCTAAATCCCCACTCAACTTATTACAATAACTAAATCAGAAATTTCTGATTTACAGAGTGTACAGAGAATGTCAGTTGTCTTTCCTTTCCTTACATTATCTTAGGCTCATGAGTCGAACTTAACTAAGAAATAGTAAGGACCTGCTTTTATTCCTTTAGCATAAGTGCAAGGAGAGTCAAGCCTGAGTGATGCACTCTGTGATTCCTTTCCCTGAACTCATCTGTTCTGCTAATTAATTTCTTGAGGGAAAAAAATGCTGTACATTTATGTATCCACACAACTGTCTCATACATAATAGAAGCTCAATAAATGTTGAATGAGTGAAAGAACAAAAGAGTAAATACAGTAGACTAAAGGTGCCAGAGGCTGGATCTCTAACAAAAGAATAAACACTCCATATTCCTTAACAATTAAATTGAAGACTTAAAAAGCTATAAAAGACAATGTCACATGGGAAAGTTTACTTTAAAAATAAAGAAACTAAAATTCTAAACCTCAAACCCCAAATTCCCATTCAGCCACCTATACTTCCATATTTGAAATTTCCAAGATAGTAAAACAGCGAGTGATATGGTAAAGACTGAATAGCAATTCCAACACGGTCCAATTAAGCTGTCTATGCCTGTATTTCTTATTTTTAATGTGATCTTGGGAAGTTCAAACCATAGACCCAGGCCTCATTTTCTTCATCTCTAAATGCAAACACTACCATTAAGGTTCCAAAAGAAAAAAAAATGGGTAAAAATAACAGTAAAGCCTTCTGTCAATTTGTAGAACTCTATATGAATGAAGAAATCAACATGTGAGTCGGAGAGTTCATGCCAGGCAGGTGGGTGTGTAGTGTGGGTGTTGCGAGGAGGGGCTTATGTGTGTGTGTGGTCATAGCTACACTCTGCAGGTTTAACTTTTCCTTTACACAATAGGAAACACATGCCATAAGGCAAAGCTAATATTAATTTATTTAAAAAGAAACTTATTTAGTTTCTACTATTTAGAGCCTCTAAAATATTTAAAATCTAAGAGAAGGAAGAAACCTCCTCTACTGTTAACCCTCAACACCATAATTCTCCAACGTTCCAGCAGCTGTTCTCCGTGACACATTTGAAGAAAAGTAAGATATCCAGAAAGTCTGGGGTGTCTAAAGGCCTAACCATTTTTTTTTCTTCTTTCTTTTTTTTGGAACTGATCAAACATACAAGTATTACTGCTCCAAAATAGGCTGGAATTTTCAATTCTCTCAAAGGTATGAAGCACGTGAGCTGTAAATTTTGGTCTCATAGCAGTGGGGAGTCAATTGTGGGAGTTATGGTTTTGTTTTTGAGTGACCAATTTCTGCAAACTGAAGTTTAAGGAAAGATACTGGAAGTCATCCAAAATCAATCTTCTCTCAATTTCATTATTTTAGGACAAGCAGCAGATCCTTCACACTGCATGGAACAAAATCAATAAAAGCCAAGAACAACAGGCATCACTCTTTCAAGATCATTTCATCAGGATTTAGCAGAGGCAAATACAATGAAGTATCTGTAAGCTGCTAGAATAACAACATTTTCACTTTGTTATTCACTGTGCTCTAATCTGAACCCTATCTTCCTGTTCCAAATGCCATTTCAATATTTGAAATCTCTATAGCTGGTAAAATCACAAACACATCTGTGAATTTCTATCCCCTTAAATTAGATGAGTGTGTGACCTTTCTCTATCTTGGGTTCAGATATTCTGCATTAACATACTGTTTTCTTTTTGCATATATTCTTTTTATCCATCTGAGGCTCAATGACCCTTCCCTAGAAATATCAACTATCGGTTTTGTTTTCAACATTGGAATGTTTAGATTAGACAGTCAGTGCACAGGGAAAATTAATACAGCTCCCACCTGCCACAACTCATGTTAACTTCTGCATATGCCACTTCTGTGCTGAATGCACAAGAGCATCTCGGGAATAGCTCTGGGCTTGGGGGGAGGCATCTTTTCTAAACATATCTAGTTACTCTTCATCATCATGCATCCTGGGAGGACAGAGGGCCAATCTCTAGAATGTGTAGAAGCCACTGAGCAGATACATGGGAAAGGAATATATTTAGTATTGAAGAAATGGCATTCTGCTTCAGATTTCAAGCCTATAAATATGCTCACTTTCAGTAAATAAATTCACTTAGAAATAATTATACTGGGAATTCTAAAATCACCCTTCCCTCCAAAATTCTTAGTAGTCACTTAATTCACAACAATATTGGACAAAATGTCCCTTTTCATCTTCACGTTTCTATTTTCAGGTGCCAACCTAGAATGTGCTCTCATGCTTTTGTGACATGATGAGGAAACATCTTTTGCTTTTACACTATTTATTCCATGAGTTTTTAAAATGTGGAGAAGTTCAAATAAAAAGCAGTAAAGAATAGTGGAGAAAAATGAAGATGGGCTTTGGGGTCATCAGAGCTGAATTAGAATGATTCCTGGATATTTGATCTTTGCTAAGTTATTAGGTTGAACAATCAAATACTGCTGATATTTATTTGGGGGTGACAAAATGGCAATCTCAGAGGCTTCAACTGACTAGTTAATAGGATCATCAATTTTTTTGAAAAATTGAGATAATGTCTCTACTTAATAGGGCTATTGTATTAGGAAGCATCAGTAATCTAACCAAAAAAAATTTCAATATTTTTACTAAAGCTTTGTTTATAAAGTATATTAGTAAATGTCAGATGTCAGGTTTCAACGAGAAACCCACATTCAATTTTTTAAACTTCTGAAGGGAGAAAAGAAGATCATGGTAAAATCGAGCCTTTGTAAGGAAAAAAAAAATGAAGGAAGGAGGAAGGGGAGGCAAGGTTTAGAAGATGAAGACTACGAGGAGGACTCCGGATAGAGAAATGTGCCCTAGAAACTACATACAGTTCTCTCTGGCTACATGTTAAGTGTGCATACTGGTGAGGGCTTAGTTCCAGTGGGCTTCTAGGTTCCCCTCTCTGCAGCTCACCCTGCCCCGGTACCTGACAACATTATGAAGCAAGCCTTACACAAAGAGCCACTGCAGGCATCAGTACCTCCTCCTCTGGATTCCTCTAGACCACTTCCTTTTTGCCTGTCTATCTATATCCTTCAGCTCAACTCCCCCAATCATTTGGATTTATCAACCATTTCTTCAGCTCACTCCTCTACCCTTGGCAGTCCTCAAGAGTCAAAACTGCTAGTGTTCATTGATAAGGCTAACCACCATCTCAAAGGGCACAAGCTCCACTCCATGATGTAGCCACTCACTCTCACAGGTCTCTTAAGAGTACAGGTTGCAAGTGGAGCCCTCTTCTCTTTTAGAGGATATTTACCATGAACAATTCAGGGTAGGCTACTGACTCTCCCATTTCCATCTGTTCTCATGAGATCTTTGGAAGTCCAGAATCAATGTGCTTGTTCCTGAAATCTCCTCTCTCCCTCCTCAAAGCAAAATGATACCCACATATCCAGAAAGGTACACTCTCAAACATAACCTACTTCAAAAGTATCTGACTCTCAAGAGGAGAACAAGTGAGCAGAATGTAGTTTAACTACTAAACCAATAGCCAGCTCAATCCCAACAATGCCACAAATTTCAGATTTAGCCACAATGAGGAACCACCTCATTGTTCTAACATTATTGTCAACTGTTTCTATTGTTCACGCCATCTTTGAAAAAAAATTATATAGTAATAACATTCAAAATGTAGTAACATTCAAAATGAAGAAAGAAGATCAAAAAACACACAATACAATATGCGTTCCCTACCTTAAACACACACACACACACACACACACACACACACACACACACACGACATACACGCAAACTAAACACAGAAAATACACATACTTTCCAAAAACCCACTGTTTCATTTACTTGCCACTTCTGCTGATGGACTTCAGATATTTTCTTTTCATAATCAAGGAAAGTAAGGTAGCACAAATGTAAATGCTACATACCTCTACTCTTACCTAATTAATCTGCTACTCTAATCTTGATTCCTGAGTTCTGATGACTTCAGCTCTAAGGAATGAAACAGTAAGGCACAACCAGCAAAAGAGGAGACACAGCAGAAGTCCCTGCTGCTGGCCTAGTCAGTGCCTGGCCGCCTGGCATGACAGGTACCACAGCAGTCCCAGAGAGCCCCTCCTATCTGCCAGTTCTACTCACACAAACACAGGAGACATTTTTTGCCAACACATCCCCTCCACATTATGATGAAGATTGGTTTGTCATTGCCAAAAACTTAACTCTTATTTTTGGTCAAATAATCATAAAACTGGTTTCTAAAATTCAGTTTTGAATCCTAAAATTGAAAGGGCTGAGAGCATATAATCCAGTGTTCTTCCAAACTGAAAGTGATGACTATGGGTCATGAAATCAATTTACTGGATGGCATTTTTAAAAAATAAATAATATACTGCACATTGGAATGACATGTATTGTTTTGCAACATTTTACATATATAAAGCATTTATTTATTTATTTGTTTGTTTGTTTATTATTTACTTATTTTAAATGTTTATTTACTTGTTTTTGAGAGAGGGAGAGAGAGAAAGAGAGAGAGCAAGCATGAGCGGGGGAAGGGCAGAGAGAGGGGGAGACAGAAAATCCCAGACAGGCTCCATACTGTCAGCACAAGCCCGACACAGAACTTGAACTCATAAACCATGAGATCAGGACCTGAGCCGAAATCAAGAGTTGGATGCTTAACTGACTGAGCAACCCAAGTGCCGCAACACTTTTGTTTTTAATACACACATACATACCAGGATGCTTTATAAAATATATTTCTTACTGTGGATTGCAGTGGGAAAAAAAAGTTTGGAAATACTGCTCTAATCCAATCTCCTTATTTGACAAATAATAAAATTGAGCCCCAAAATGGTCAAGAAACTTACCCACAATTACACAACTTGTTACTAGCAAGTACGCAAACTTAATTATTCTTAATAAGATGTCTTTTTTTAATGTTTATTTTTGAGAGAGACAGAGCATGAGCAGCGGAGGGGCAGAGAGAGAAGGAGACAGAATCCAAAGCAGGCTTCAGGTTCTGAGCTGTCAGCACAGAGCCTGACGTGAGGCTCAAACTCACAAGCCAAGGTCGGACACTTAACGGACTGAGTTACCCATGCGCCCCAATAAGATGTCTTTTTTAAAAAGATTTTATTTCCTGTAATTCTTTCTTTTTTTAAAGTCACATTAAACTTCAGCACTTGTCTCAAACCCAAAATGCAGGTATTCACAAATTTTCCAGATAATTGCACATAAACTATATAAACAATTTCTCCAAATCAGTTGTCAAATCTGGACTCTAAGGATAACATCAGGCTGAGGATAGAAACCAGACACTGTGATTTGTAATCAACACAAGATTATATCTATTTAACATACAAAGTCTTCAACCCAATGTCAGGAACTTAACAAACACCATTATCTTCCTTAGTCACACTTCCTTTGTTTTCCATCATGTACCTTGAGTCTAGATCACCCAAGACAACAGAAAAACTCCCACAACATCTAAACTAACTGCCCAAAAGCCAGAACTGGCATTATCAGATAATCTGTAACTCTTCAAGTGTCTGTAACAGCCTGAAGAAAACAACAACAAAAACCATAGAAACACTTTTGGTTATTCTAAAGAACTGGAAAATTAAATGAAATGGGCAGAAAAATAGGATCCAAAACAACCATTTAGGAAGTAACATTCAAATCACATATATTCAAATGGAAATGTCACTTCAGAGTATTAACCATATATCTCTTCTGACACTTAGGTTAATTTTAACTGCTCTGAAATACTGGCCTCAACACCTTCTAGTTTAGGAGTTGAAGGTCCTGTCTATGCCATCTGAAAGCTAATTTTGCCTTGATTTTACAATAAGGTCTCAGATTTCTCACAAATCTTCAGGCCATTTTGAGTATTCTTAAAAATAACTACTGTTTATTGGACAAGTCCATCATCAAGTAATTTTTAAATTATGGTATATTTATCATTTTACTAGTGATTCTTGACAGATATACTCAAGTGGAGGTCTATTTTTACCAAAACATTCCAGCTAATTGGGGGGTAGGTATTACAATGTGCCACATTAACAGAAATTATTTCAACTTGCATAGAAAGAAACAGCTAACACTAAAATAAACAACACTGAATCATAAGTAAGTCAGTCAAAATTATGTCTCAAGGACATTACATACAGGTAACTTACTTTTCCTGACCAAAGTCTTCGGTCAGACAATAAAGTTATACTTGATTATGTAACTTTAACCTTTTCCTTCACCCTCATGGATACTTTTCACATAAGCCTATGTGTTTCCAAGTATGTCTACCTGTTATGTAGAGGTGCCTGTATTTCTGGGTTTGGGAGATTTGAGGGAGGAGACAGATTTTCTAAATCACATAGACCATAATAAGCCAGTGAACAAGAGGCAGACCTGTGAATACACCATTTGAATATTGCTGGTTGGATGTACATTTGAGAAGCTGCTTATTTGTTCAAGTGGCAGATGGAGATCCAATTTTCCAATCTCTAAAATTGCTACCAGATCCTAGATTAGCCAATTACCCTTCATTTTACAGAAAGTAACTATAATAAAATAATCCAAATAAAATTCTTGAATTCAACTTTCCAGAAGTAAGACGGTTAGTTTATACATAGTTTGAGTAAACCAGAGAGGGCTATTCCCTTCATCAGAAAACTTTCTAACACTACTAAAGTGAAAGAACCAGCATTCCAATTAGTCACATAAAACCATAACCAAATTCAGCAGTCAGTACAAAATCTAGCTACCCTATCATTTTTCAAGGTTATACCAGTTTTTACAAGGCAAAGCAAATAAAGCCTAGGAAAATATTCTGAACTAACACATTCACATTTAGAAAAGTTTGCCTCTTCTACAACAATGTTTAACCAATGCCATGAGATCCTTAAGTTTCTTAAATTATTCTCTCTTCCTTGAAAGAAACAAAAATTATTTTTCTTGCCTTAAAGATCTTTAAGGGTAATCCCAGGCCCACTCCCATATCTCAATCTTTTTCTCTTTCCCTTCTATCCATCTCCCCAGGTATCTGTAACATAGGTTGTACTATTTTTATTTTTCTCTCACTTTTTTTTCTTTTATTTATAGTTTCTTAACCTAGCAAATCAATCAAGCTTGTTTTTTCACTATGTCAAGTAAATAAATGATGTTCTTAATTCAGGATGAGATTCATCACATTTCATCATGAATTAACATCATCCATCTAACATCTACATTTTTAACAATCATATGTTCTTACTTCTACCTTCTCTTACTTTTTCATGTGCCAATCTCATCAGAAGAGGAAAAAAACCTACCATGAAATTTAGACATTTTTGTAGTTGAACAGACCTGTATTCAAATCTGATCTCCCTAACTTAACAGGCTGTGGTTGATCTACCCAGGTGAAAATAGACGTCATCCCAAAGACATGCTTTCTTTTCTTACAGAGTTGACACCTAGAAGAACACTCTACTAACAAAGGGTCCAACACTGTCCATGTAGGCCTATTTACCCAGCAATCGTGCCTCTTGAGGCAATTACTCTATCTGAACAATGACCTTCCTGCCTAGTGGCAGAAACTATAAAAACCCTACCTGAGTTTCCTGTTGTCTTTTCACTCCTCTCCTAGAAGCAACACTTCTTTTGTTATAAGATACAATTCAAAGAAGCATCTGGTCTCACACAATAGAAAATCATGCCTCACATATCTTGGGTTCCCATCATTCAAATACAACAGAGATCCTTTACTAAGATCCAGACCTTTCAAGGCACATTGGCAAGGTAGTTTCTCCATTTATGTCATGAGAGAATAACCAATCAAGAACAGCCAGAGTGATGTTCTCCCCAAAGCTGCTGTTCTGTAGCTACCTCAGGGACTTTGAAACTTCTTACAGTTAGTGATGAGGGCTGCTTCCCAGCATTTACATACTTTTCAATTCATATAATAGACATTTTAAAGAAAGTTGTTGATAGACTTCATTCTGCTGGTGCACATCAGTTAAATGTGTTTTATTTCCCTTCTGGGTTGTGTGCTGGCAGAGAATAACACAATGAAGAGGTGGTAGTGTGCATTTCCAGGCCCTTTATGGTCAAGATTATGAAAGAAGGGCTTTGACAAAGAATGTTCAGGCTGACTATAAGAGTTTTCCTTTTAGTACATTATTGTTGCCATGTGTTTGCTGCTGTCTGGAGCAATAAAAAAGCTCTGAAATATTTGTCTGTGTCCTTCATGTACTCAAGAGTTTCCATAAGAGAAATCACTTGGAAAATCACAATATTGCTCCAAATAAAATATTAACATAAAAAACTTGTTGAAATGTTGAGCTAAAATACTAAAGAATTATTACCACAGATGTAATTTATGAGGATCTGAGTGCCTTAGCCTCATAAAGGCTTTTCCATTCCCACTAGAAGCACATGTTTGGTATTGTTCTTCATACAATACTGATGCCGCCAGCCAGAATGATTTGGTTTGGGGGATCCGCAGAAGTTCCGACGGAACAGATGAGAATGACAAAGAAAGAGCATTATATGATTCAATCCTGAATAAAAGTACATTTAATAAACCAATAGCCAGCCCTTATAATTTTATTTAAAGAAATTTAGGTTGAGGGAAGTCTCCATAATCAAGGTGAATTGTCTACATTGTCCAAGTTCTGTGTCCTAAGATTATTGGCCTTACCATATATACTCTGTTGACATATTTTGTAAGGTCTTTGTTTTTCCTAACCCCACAACAGCTGAAAAAGGAGCTATGGATTTAACAATTAATTCAGGGTTTATCTACTTCACTTGTCTGCAAAGGATAATCTACTCACACAGTGGAACAGACAAACGAGAGACAATTAAAAAGAAGGTCAAAATTAAAGAGTCATAATAAAACACTGTGATATGGAGTATTCATTTTACAAATGATAATGCTATGGAAGAAAAAAGTCAAGTGTTGACAAGGTTACAAGATTAAATTAGTAATAGCAGCAGGAATCAGAAATAAAAATGCAGCTGAGATCAGAACAACAACAACAACAACAACAACAACAACACAGTCAAGAACAGAGTGAGGGATATGGAGTTTCATTAATGCTTCTGGAATTAAACTAAGTGACTCATTTTTAAAAGGAAAGGATGGCTAGGAGCTAACTTTCCTGTAAAAAAAAAAAAAAAAAAAACAGCAATAATAGGAATCTGCTTTGCCTGTATCACAAGGTTGGCATAAAGATAAAAGAGACAGAGAAGACATGGGAAAATGTTCTACAACCATAAGTACCAATGAAGGTAGTGTTCCTTGTATCAACCTTAACCTGCCTAGTAACTCACGATTTCTTTCAGGAGAGTTATCTGCTTTCTCTTAGTTATTAATTCATTCAGTGATCATTTACTGAACAACTATAATGTGCAAATCACTATATGAAGAACCAGTGCAAACACTAAAACAAAATAGAAGAACTCTCATTCTTCAAACAGCTTATAGGTTAGTTTGTGATATAGTAATCTAGTATGGGAATGAATCATATGAGTAAATGGCTCTCAACCATTTCCTAGTTCCCAATACTCGGCCCTACCTTTATTTTCACAGAGAAATCAAGTGGAATTTTCATAGAGAACCTACTGAAGGACTTAATTAGCCTGAAACTGATTTACTATTGAATTTGGAAAGAAAAGGGGAAATTAAAGTCAACTAGAAGGCTCCAACAACAAACTGTTTGTAAGATGGTTAGGAAGGATTTAACCAGAGCAATAGCACCAGAAATGAAAAACTAATCCTTTGAGAGTCTACCAAGCAGAGGATAATTTTCAGTGAAAACATTCTAAGCTGTTACAAAACTGAAGAAGGGAAACTAGATAGCAATAAAGAGAGAAAAGAGAAAGAGAAAGAAAAACAGAAGCAATACATGACGCAGAAGAAAGATGTGAGAAGAGAGGTTTCATTAGAAATTACTTTTTTCCTTGAGTGCCTGGTTATTTTTTACTATGTGCTGCTCATTATCTTTGTAAAATTATTTGTGAGGCTTATTTGTGGCAGCTTCCCCTCAAGAGGAATTTTGTTAGCTCCTGTCAGGAATTTAGGATGCTACTAGTTAATGAACTCCTATCACTAAATCCTAGGCTTAAAGTATGCCTAAAGGTCTACTTTTGGTTATATATTCTTAGCAATTTCCCCTCAACTGTGCTCTGCTTAGCATCAAAGAATTATTCCTGTAGAATCCCCTAGTGGTAAAGATAAGGTTTATATTTAATCCATCCTAAATCTAAAGATGTAGTCCTTTGATTTCTGTCTCTCTCATCACACACAAGACTGACAAAACTAAGTTCAAGTTTGCCAAATGGGCAAATGCTCTCAGGATTAAAACAGCCTAAATATGTGATTTACCTACCCTACTTTTCCATAGGTATTAGCCTAATTATCGCCCACTATCTTGTTTGTTCTTCAGTTATTTTAAGCAAACTTAAGATATTTTTTATCATGTATTTTCAGTTGTTTTAAATATAAGATTTGATCCAAATAATTTAGCCTTCAATATCCGTAGATATTGAACAAAATAATTAATTCAAATCTCTATACACAAAAATATTGTAGTAAACTAAGGAAATATATGATCCAAATCTGCTGGCAATGAGAAACAAGTATATGCAATTGTTCCACTTAGAAAAGATTAAGTATTTGCAAAACCGAGATTAACATATTAATTTGATAGTTATAAACAAAGTCACTTACCATTAAAAAACTAAATTATTTTATTAGGCCACCAACCAACAAATACATAGAAAATACTCCTAATGATGTACATTCCAAGTATCAACAAATCTCTTGAATTTTCAAAGCAACATTCAGCCTGAATAAACAAAAATAGATTTTAAAAAATCATACATTTATAAAATGACCTGTTTTACATTGCTTTCTAGGATTTCAATCACAAGCTAGAACAACAAAACCAAAAAACCTTGTTTCTTAATCTTAATTATAGAGGTATAAAAACAAAAAGGTTTTGGAATGGTACTTTGATTTATACTGATACTAGTTCAAATTAAAACAAATATTTTAAAATATTTGAACTCTTACTATGTTTATAATGGCATAAAATAATTTGAACAACTCCTCCACAACCAAAATGGAATACATACTTTAGAGCATCAAAGAAGGATTTAACTGAAGTTTCAAGGTCTCATCACTTATTAGTTCAAACTATCAGCCTAAGAGAACTAAAAGGAAAATGACACTATATTCATTATGTGATTTAAGTATAAAACACTGCCATGATAAATATTTGGAAATTCCAACCTTTTATAAAGCATACTTTATGTACAATATCAGCATTCATCCCTTTAGGGTGTACGATGTGGACTGCCGCTGGGGGGAATTTATCTCATTTCATTTTCATTCTACATTCCACTTTGGGGTTGCCAACTAAATTGCTTCTTGGTTTATACTATAGAAAACTTCATAATGTTTAGCTGGAATTGCTTACTTTTAAAGTATGCTGATAGAAAACCCAATGTGGTCTGAAATATCCTCACCAGATGTTTGGATGGATGTGAAACCAACACATATCAAAAGGAAAATTCAAAATACCCTTAGCTATATAACACATAGCCTCATACATTTAACAAGTTCAACTGATCAAAAAACATTAAAACATTTTCAGGGGAACTGAATTTAGGATTAGTACATTTTCCATTGTAAGTACTCAAATTCTATCCAGTTTTTATTTTTATTTTTTTGTTTTTTACTCTCAGGATCTCCATAAAAGTCAAGTGATCATGAGCTACAAGTTAAGTGCCTTTAATAGGACTAGACAATGGGACAGTCTAAAACAGGCTTTCCCAATCTTGGTCTGAAAAACAGAAGTTTAGTCATTAAAACAAAGAAAATGATAGTCTTAGTTCTTTCCACACCAGCCAGACCACAATCTGGTATTAGGTATTCAATTTTGAGCATTATTACACCTTCAAAAAATAAAGGTAAATGGGATGTGTTAAGCACATAAGAATAAATATAGTTATGGGAACCTGAATCCACATAAGAAGAAGAAATACTACAGGAAATAGTATTTATGTCCATGAAAAGAGAAGGTCAGGGCCTTCTCTGGAGGCGGAAAGGTATCTACATGGAAAACCCTTTCCAAAATAATTGGATTGTTCTGCATGGATTCTAAGAAAAAAACTAGAAACAATGGATGTAAAACAGGCTACAAGAGGAGAAATTTTCAAATACAATTGTCTGAGGATGAAATGGATTGCCATGACATGTTGTAGTGAAGTAGTTAAACTACTGAGGTTATACAGTTGACCCTTGAACAACAGAGGTTTGAATTGCTTGTGTCCACTTACACATGGATGTTATTCGATACAGTACAGTAGTATAAATGTATTTCTTCTTATGATTTTCTTGATAACCTTTTTTCTCTAGCTTACTTTATTGTAATACAATATATAACACATATAACATACAAATATGTGTTAATCAACTGTTTATGTTAGGCTTCCAGTCAAGAGTAGGTTCTTAGTAGTTAAGATTTGGGAGAGTCAAAAGTTGTATGTCTATTTTTAACTACATGGCGGGTTGATACCCCTAGCCTCTGTGTTGTTCAAGGGTCAACTGTACTTGTTAATATTACTGAGTATCTCATGAGTGTACCATCATACCATCAAGCCTCTGTTCTGTTCTCTCTGAATCAGTTTCCTTCTTTACCTGGCAAAATATAACTTCAATCATTCTAGGCCAAATATGGCCCCTGTCCTGCAATGTTCCCTGACATCACCCTTTTTACAAAGCCTTTCATCCTTAGAATTAATTATTCCCTCACCGAAGATCATGCAGCACTATTTGTGTTCTTCTATTACAATATTTACCTATACTCAAGTGTGATAACAGATGATAAGGACTACCACATTTATTTTTATTTTTCCAGCACCTATATAGTGGTATAGTCTTAGCCTGTCATGTTTTAGGCAACAAATATGTTCCAAAATGCAGAAAGTAGTCAAATAGCAGATATAGAGTCAGGCTAGGTAATTTTTTAAGACATTGAGATTCTATAGTTCTAGGAAATATAGAGACGTGTTTAGGCCTCTTACCAGTAAGTAAAGATGATCTAGTACTGATACCCCTATCAGTGAGCATGGAAGAAAAAACTATTGTAAACACACCCTTAACAATGAAATGGAGACACTCAGAACCAACTGCATTTCTCTTGACAGTAAAAACAAAAAGCTCACTCAGAGCTCTGTAAGTAGAAGTTGGTCATTTTAGACATTCCAGAAAAAAAGAACAATTTTTAATTTAATAGCAGTATAAATGATATCCTAAATAATGCAGAATGTTTGATACAGAAGTAAAGATACTGGAATGCTGTCAGGAAATACCAACAGATAGGTGTATTAAGGCAACATTTATCAATTACACAAATTTATATTATTTGTATTATTATTATTGCTTATTCTACTTCTGGGCTGTATCTTAAACTTGTCCATTGATATATGCCAAAACTATAAAAGTAAAGGAAAGGAGAAAATGTCAAGCCTCACCACCAACTCTATCTCCAATGTGATCAGTCTTTCCAGATTTAACTAACTGGACTGAAAATTAAGTTCAAACATATTCAGCTTATGCTATTCCTACTGGGCTTTTAGAAATCTCTATTTTAGAAAAATAGGTCTACAAAGACCACAAGACATTCTTTAATATTTAAAGAAGACAAAAAAACATTTGAAAAACAATAAAAATAAAGACCAAAAGATAGGGGTTGTTTGCATTATATATTCTTCTTTTGTAAGATAAGAAAAAAATGATGAAAAAACAAAAACATGGATTTATCTTAAAAATATCCAAAACATTTCATACATTCAGCACAGACTCAGCCTAATCCCATAACTAGAGTTAATGAGCATAACAGTACCTTTTATAGACACGGAGAGGATCCAAATAATAAAAATGCACAAGAAGCATTTTAATTATAATGCTTAATTAATATAAATATAAAGTTAAGAAAACATTCAGCAAGATTATTCAAATTGAAAGACTCTTGTAAGATTATGCAGTCACTGAATGTTTATTGTGAAAAACAAAAAGAACCATTTTATAAAGTTTTAATTCTAAAAAAGATGCAGTGCTCCTGGCTGGCTTAGTCGGAAGAGCATGCAGCTCTTGATCTTGGAGTTGTGGGATCAAGCCCCATGTTGGGTTGAGTATAGAGATTCCAAACAAACAAACAAACAAACGAGCAAATATTAACAAAAGCTAAAAAGATGAAAAATTGAATGCATATTATGATTCCATGTAAATGAACAGACCAAGAATGAAAACAGAAAAAAACACAGCAAAATGTAGGTTCCAGTGTTAAGATTTTAGGTTAACTATTTTCTGTTTTCCAAATTTGTTCTAGTGCTGTTACTTTTGTAACTAAAAAATTTTTTTTTCATTCAAAACAATTTAAAAGTCCTGGTATAATGGAAAAACAGTACTTAGAGTAGAATACGGATTTCTCAAGAAAGAGTCCTCTGATAATTCCCAATAATCTTCAAGTCTTCATGTAGAGAGGATAATGAAATGCAGGCCCTTGTTTTGAGAAAACAGGAGGGATTCTAACCTGGCTAAATGAGCACTCCTGAAGGAAGCTAAAGACCAGTGTCAACACACATCTGCACAGGGAAGATTCTGTCAGATGCAGCAAGGGCTCTGCTCACATCTGTTCAAAATACACATCAGTGAAGTGGACACAGGCTTAGGAAACACGCTGAGCACATTAGAAAATGATACCTAGAAGTGATTACAATTATAATGAACAATGTAAAACAGAATAAAGCTATTAATTTGTTTAAACACTACAGACTGGAAAATTTTAACTTATACCTACAAGATGGTAATTTAACAAAGGTAGTCTGAAGGCCTCACTGGGTCCAAATATTAAAGCATAAAAATAAGGCTGAAGGAAACATGTATACTGCCAAGAAAGCAAAATATGATTCTAGACTGCACAAAAAGAGAAGATGGTAGCCCTGGAGTGCCATATGCTTCACTAAACCCACATACTACAAGGGATACCAATAAACCAAGCACCAAGAGAGAAAAGAAGAGATTTAAAGCTATTTAAAACTATATTCAAAAATTCAAGAGGAAGTTATATAAAAAGAGGGATAGACACTTTGGTGTAGTTTGGGGGTCACAGAGAACTAAAATCAATGGCATAGAGAATCAGAAAGAAGCAGATTTGGGTTTAAGGCAGAGATCTTTCTGACAAGAAAGCAGTCCAAGCATAGAACGGGCTGCTGGTGAAGGCAGCCAGCTCCATGAACGGGAGTGTCCAGACAGAAGCATAAATGAGATCATATACAGTCAAGGAAGCTATAGAAAAGATTCCTGCACTATATAAAAGACAATAGACTACCTGTAAAATCTCTTCTAACTGTGAGATTCCGTGATTTGTTAAGCCAACTGAGGTCTGGTACAGGCACCACAACTAACCAACACTGAAAATAAAACAGAATCCCACATGGAATTTTCTCATTAAAAATAAGAAAAATGGTTATTTGCTCCAGTAATTTGGAAACTGTGAAAACAGATGGCATACTCTCTCAAAGCACTAAACACATGCAACTAGCTTTCCAACATAGCACAGAATATCATACATTTAACAGAGGACATTTTTTACATTTTAATATGTCCAAAACCAGGCTGCACCTTACAATCTAGAGCTGTGATCAGCCAAGTGCGAGTCATGCTGTAGCTGTCAGTGACTAAACATGTGCACAGCTGGTCACCACTGTTCATGCTCTTGTTGCCCCAGTTAAAGAGGGAGCACTGCAGGTATTATATATCTTACCTTTAATTACACTATCAGCATTAAAACAAAAAGTTGTTGTATATAGAAAGGAACTAAAATATGGAGTGGGGCACAAGTTTGGTATTAAATTAAGCAGACACTTGTCCTGGAGGAATGTCTACAATTCTGTGTTTTCTTGCAGAGTAACCAATTTATTTCACTTATATTTTTATTTTCGATACATGCACAAGAGTAAAATATGATATAAATATGTCTCAATAAATCTGAGTAAGCTTTTCTATAAGTGGAAAATAAAAGCATTTTAAGTGGAAAGAAAGAATTATGTCATAGTTTAATTAGGAAGCTTATCTTTTCCTAATGGTATGTG
Organism: Leopardus geoffroyi; assembly: GCF_018350155.1. Classification (NCBI taxonomy): domain Eukaryota; kingdom Metazoa; phylum Chordata; class Mammalia; order Carnivora; family Felidae; genus Leopardus; species Leopardus geoffroyi. The sequence continues at coordinate 26,558,755 of NC_059332.1, read as the reverse complement.
AAATAAAATAATGATACATCTTAAATCAGTAGTATCTTAGATTCAATGAAATACAATGTGTTTCTTGAAAATTTGGTATGTATTTTATACTACATAACCCTTTATTTTTAATCCATCTACATCTTAGAATTGTAGAGCTGGAAGGAAACTTGGAGGTCATTTGGTCTAACTCAATCTAGTGTATGAATCCTGATGTAGGAGATGACAAATTTTAAAGAAGCTGAAAATTCCACACATTTGTGGAACCTAATAGAAAGCATGCTATCCAAAAGAGGATTTCTCAAGGCACAGAAAGTATACCAAAAAGAAAGTCTTCGACCTCAAAAAAATTTAAGATTCATGCTCAGTGAAGGCACCACAAAATTAGCACAGAAGTGACAAACCGGAAGAATGTATTTGCAACATACATAACTGATAAAAGATTTATAGGAATGCCTGTATATCAGCAATAAAAATGGTAGAAGAAAAGAATGGACAAAGGATAAGAAAAGGCATTTCACAGAAAGGAACACCAGAATATCTAATAAATATACCGACGGTTCAACTCTACTACAAATCAGAGATAAAGCCATGATATTACATAAAGTCCTCTAATTTACAGAATAAAAGGATACATTTTAATATTTGGTAAAGTAACACAATTTATTAAAAAGAACACTGAAATAAACTATTTTGTAAAGTAAATACTCATTTTATAGCTAAAAATGATAATTATAATTTGTTTTCAAATTAAGGTTTTTATACATCAGGTTGTCTTGAAGCAGCATATTATCTGTACAGAGAAATAAAATGTGTTCTAGGATTTCCAAATAAAATATGTGTATGTGTGTGTGTGTATTTATCTCACTTTTCATTACTAGAATTTACTTATATTTTAAGAAAATACAACATACTTGTAAACTTGAGCACAGTTTAAGCACAACCAGTTAAAGGAAATATTCACAGTGTCTGTTTCAGAAATAAAAATCTTCATGTTCACTGATGTAGTGGAAACCACTACATCAATGGTTTGCCATTTTATGGAAAAAGACAAGTTAGGTAACAGCTGTTACTAGGTCAAGTGCAATTCAAAATCATTAAGAGCAATGTATGGCAGTTCTAAAAAAATACTTCAATAGATTCTCTTGCTGTGAAGTTCACATATTGCTCAATAATTCTAGGACTAATCAAAAGCAAGGGGAACAAATAATTCTCACTAGCCTGAGAACAGTAAAAATCTACTTGAGGTTCTCAATTCAAGCAGATGGGCAACAGTTCTGAAGCACAGTTATCTCATGAAAATCCCAATCAAGTCACAATGAACACATGCCATAAAAAGCCAAAATCAACTTTATATTCTAGTTGTGTATGTATGTACATCTAGAAACCATTTAAATTAGCGAGTGCAAGTTCCATATTTCTAAATGTCTATATATTTAAAAATCAAAGAATAAGTTTGCCTTTTTTTTTAAAAAAAAAAGCTAGTAGTTACTAAAGAGGGATACATAATATGTATATATTGATAGACAATATGGATCTATTTAACAAGTTTCATCTTAACGTTGTCAAGCTGAGCAAAATACAAAGAAAATAATGCTATTTGAAAGGAAAAGGAAAAATAAACCATGCAAGTTCGCTAGTTCCAGATCAAAAATGGACAAAAGAATTGCAAGAATATTCAGAAGTCCAAAATAAGCTGTTTACATATCACTGGATTTTTTAGAATCTGAAACTTTTCTTATTTTTTATATTTTATTATTATAGATAAGAATATACATAGCCCCCACCCCATGGAATAATGCCTGTTCTATTGTGTTTAGGAGAGAGCAAAAACAGATGGTTCTAGTCAAAGCACTTTAACAACCCCCAGCTTTCCCACCTATCTCCTGAAGGGGTGGCGATGTGGGGGATGGCTAGGAGGAGGATGAATGTTGCCGGGACGAGAAAGAGGGTGGCAGTTTAAATCAAAAATAGACAGGTAGAGCAGTGAGGGGTAAAACTGAATGTAAATTATGTTTGGCTTTAAAATATAAGAGTTTTAATGTTTTATTAGTAATAAATCCACCTTTCCCCCCTTAAACTGCTGTCACAACATGTATTAGTGGCCCCTGACAAATGCTTGAAATCTTTGCCATCATTATTACACAGGAAAGGCTTTGAAAGAATTCCAAGCAATCTATCCATGTCATACTTAGACAAAGCAAGTGAGAGGCAATGGGTAGAGAAGATTTAGCTCCGAATAAAGAGAAAGCCTTAACTCTAGTCCCCATATAACCTAGCTGTGCCTGACCTAGGGCAACCAAAGGCAAGGAGCTTCATCTCTTTGTGATCCAGTTATCTAATATGTAAAAGGAAGGAATTAGACTAGGATCTTCCAGTTAGAAGAAGGCAGTCACCAATCTAGATGGTTAAGATAGTGATAACAAAAGAAATGTCAAATAAATAAACTGTTGCCATTAAGTAGAGTCTATAATTAATTTTCAGGTATATTTCCAATTTTGTATCATAGCTTAAAAAAAACTTCAATTAGCTATCAAAAGTAAAGCTGATTAAATATTCCTTTATATTAGTAAAAACAAAAAAGGTAGGATATTAAGAAAATTACAAGTAAGTTATTTTTGTAATTATTCTTCAAATAATGAAAATTTAGTCACAAAGAAAGTAATCTACTTGAAAAATTTTAAGCTTTTATTATTGTAAATAGCAAAAGACAAAGTCCAATCTAAGAATTTGCATATAATTTATAACTTCATTTAGACACAAATTCTTAAATCCTTACGGTAACTGCATAGAAGAGAGGTGGGGGAAAATCTAACTTTTACGTATCTGAGTTATTTAAGTTACACTTATAGTAATCACTGCACAAAACTTTTAAGATTTCCAAATGTCATATAAGAAAACTAATAAAAAGCACTCAGAGTAAATATTTTAGGAATGCCCTAATTGGGATGAATAAAAGACTGATAAAAGCTTGAAAAAACAACCTAAAAACAAGTTTGCCACCTTGAATACATAAAATGCCCCTAAACAGAAAAGAAATCTGAATAATTAAAAATAACCTACTCTATGCTGGTTATAATTTTGTACTCTTTCACTGGGAATACAATATTTAAATACAATGAAAGCTAAGAGGAGAAGACATGCTTTGATTACTATGTAGTATTTTTTTATGAATTTTATAAACACTTCCTTATATAGCACTTCCTTATTAAAATAAAAAATCAACAAAAAATGAACACCTTGGAAATTAAAACTTTTAATTTATATTTTTTCTTCCAGATGGTGAATTTGGACTTTGCCACTGAATATCTTTTAAAGACACATCTTTAAATTTTTTTAAACTTTCACTTTTTGTTTTCTAAATTCATTTATATATTTGACCACTACATTTTACATTATAAACTCCAATTTAGCATACATTTAATAGAGCAGCCAATACTGATAAGTGGCAAACTCTATTACCCTAAAAACCAAACATACTTCAACCTTAACTACTCCAACCATAATCCCTCCCCTTCCCCCCAAAAGTAATGTCATTAAACACAAATTTATGGGAGGTTGTACTTTAATGAAATGTACTTACAATATTTAGAAGCTTAGTTTCCATAATCACAAACTGCATATTTAATACACTCAGGGCATGAACATAGGTTGGTTGGTTGGTTTTTCCTTTATGACCAAATTTGGGGCACAACAGATTCATTCTACTGCAATTGTCTATAAATTTTCAGAAATTAAGACATAACTACTAAAGCAAAATGTAGAAACAAATTAACACTGGTACCTAAATTTATTTATATACCTCAGAATCAATTTATGGAAATGCATATACATATTTACATGTAAGAAAACTTAGCATGTATTATTCAGAAAACCAACTTATTTTATTCATTCAAATTTCTGTTTCAAAGAAAATATTCACATACTAATGTTTTCTAGATAAGATAGACCCATGGTAACAGTGTGATCAACAATTTACAAAGCACTCAACTTTAGTCTGTACTTTCCGACAAAATGGACTATAATGCTTTTTCCATCCCAGAGTTTCCACTATTCTGTATTAAATTCTTAAAAAGGTATAAGCCCATTTTAAATGAGTATGTCAAATATTTCTTGAGAAAACCATTATATAATAAAATCTGTCAATTGAATCTTGCCCAAAATTAGTTTTTAAAAGAGACTGTTTGAAGTTTTCATCATTAATTTTTATTAACATTTATATTTACATTAGACAAGACACATAATTTATATCAATAAGCAATAATACCACTGCAAAAATAAATCACAGAATCATAAGGTTTTAGGTCTGAAAGAGATCTTCAAGAGCACATAACCTAACTCTTCCTTACTTCCCAAAAAGTCTCAAACCCTGTTTACAGATGAGGAAAATTGAGGCCCAGAGAAGTTACATGTCTTGTTCAGAAGTTTTGCTCTTATATGACTAAAAAAAATTTGACAAGTCCAATTCTTTTTACTTCTCTTCATAAAGAAAAAATGCCCTATACCAGTACTTAGAATGTTTTACATTTTAATATGCCCATCACATATATGATCAATGAAGCTTAAATAAGAGAATAATTATATAATTAAAAATGGGTTAAATATACAATCTCAATTGTCAATATGGTGAAATCCTTAGTTCATGTGTCAACCATGTAGTTATCTTACAGATTTATTACAAATATCTAAAAGAACTTTCAGACATTAGTCACGTTTAAGTATGTGTTCTTAGTGTCTTCAAAGTTCCAACAATCAATTTTTCATCATTATGGTGATATTTCATTAAGCTATCTCTATACGCAAAAAACTATTTTATTTAATTTTATGATGCTGTATACATAAAGGTCTCAAGTCACAACACAATTTAAATAAACTACAAGACTATTCAGTAAGAGATTTAATATGTAGCAACAAACATGTCTTTACCTAATACACATGGAAGATTGCAAATATACACTAAATGACAACAAAATCTATACAACTGAGAAATCAAGATACCACATATAGCATCAGGTCACAGAGCTAATATTTAAAAAAAAATAATAAACAAACGTAATTAGAACACTACATGAATGCCATGTGCTAACATCTGGAATTAAGATTACTACAGTAGAGAAAATGAAATGCCCCTAAAAAGCAAAGGGAAGCACTAAATCTCTGAACTTGTTGTTTTACACATAGAAATGTAAATCTCATCCAGAAAATTGATTTCATTAAAAGTTTTCAATGAATGCAAAAAAATGAGTAAGATGAGTCAACTCTCTGTAAACCAGTATTTTATCATAAAAGAAGATAAAATTAAACTGCACTGTTTCTATTAAATATTTCATGAGCATGTCAACTGACACTGAGATTTCTTTAAAAAAAAGTGTTCAAATTCACTAACAACTTTTTACTGAAAATACAAAGTATAATTTATGCTACATTATAAAGAATGATTTTTTACTGGTTTATAACTTAAAATCTCTGACCAGGTAATTATATAACCAAGATATTTATGTTGTCAGTTAAAATACATATTTTCCCATAATGACATCTATAAATTCTTCCAGTATTAGCACAGCAGAAAACGTACAAAACAAGAAAAAGAAAAATCAATGAAGCTTGTCAAAAGGGAAAACTCAAAAAATGACAAGTTAATATTTTATACTTTGGAGACTTCTGTAATTGTGTTTTATGGATTAGTCTCTGGATCTTATGCCAATAAAGTTGCACCACCAAGACTCATCATCATAAAAGATGTTCAACTTGATAAGTAGAATCCTCAAGAAGAAACTGAGAAAGAAACAGGGGGAGAGAGAGAACACTAAAGATATAAAAGAATCTCCCACAATATGAGAGAGCATATCACATCTAAAAACATCATCCCTCAAAGGATACAAACTATAGGTAATACATTTATGAATCTAACTGTTCAATACAAAAATAAAGATGCAATCTATAAAAAAGAAAAAAGAATTTTTAAATGGATAAATTTGGAGCCAAAACTGGACTTCAGGGCATTTATATCAATTTTTCTACTAATTATTAATACTTCATAAAAAACAATGGTTACACGAGAAAATATGTTTTGGGATTATAGTCTATCTCATCTATCAATTTAAATAATTTTTGAATATTTATATACTTTAAAATACTTTTATCAGATTTTTTTTAAAAAAGCACAATTTGGGCATAATAAGAATGAAAAGCTAAGAATTATAAACACAAATATTTTAACAGCATAATTCCAGCCTACTTTTTGTTCAATTTAAATCCTACGTAACTAATTACATAAAAGTTAATATAATTAAGAAACAGAAATCTTCAAGACCAGTATAACATAAGCTACTGTTATATTATTTGCAAATATCTAAGATTTTATAGGATTTAGTCATTTTACAAATGTAAAGCCATCGCAAATTATAATTGGTTATAAGATGCCAATAAAATTTTGGAAGACCTCTACAACCCATACATGATCTATTTTTCTAGTTTAAAAAGTACATCAAAAATTATTTATAAAGTGCATCCTTCTAAAATCCATTTAAAGTGTTATAAGCAATTTTTTAAAATTTTAATCATTCAACATTTAATTATTTATGTAAAATATTTACAAACATTTTATCAAGAAAAATTGATGTGCCAATTGATGTGCTAATATTAACAAAAATCAATATATTGGTTTTAAAAAAGCTTTAAAACAATGTTCTTCTGTTAGATTTGCCTACTTTAGGTATGATTCTTTGAAACCAAGAAGTTGGAGGAAGTGGTGTTGCAACACTGCCCTTTTTATGAAAACTGCAGCAGTGAAAAGGTCACATAAATAATCTGCATGATACTATTCCATTAAGAAAAAGCACACAGCCTAAATCTAATACTGCCAAAAAGGGACAAAAAATATGAAAAAAAGTATGCTGTCAACCTGCAAAACATATTATATTCTAGTTGAAAATTGGTTCCAAACAGCAGATGTCAATCTAAAAAAATTATATTTATATATAAATATAAAGAAAACATATTTGATATTTTGATAACGATTTATAAAGAAATTTATATGTAATTGTGACTAATTGGAACATCCTTGACTTTGGTTTTAAGAACTGTATGACTGTGAAAGTTCATCTTATAAAAATCTATTTAATTAATTGAGAGCCCACAAAATTAATAAAATTCAAATTTTCATAATTTTTTTAGCTCTTGTATTTATACAGCTCACAACTAAAAAACTGAGAGTAATACAGACCTATCTGTGCACACAAACTGAAGTTAACAAAATAGATTTTTTTAATAGAATATATATATGGGGGTATATTCTTTTTCTACTGATATGACAGAGTATAACCATTTAATCATTAATAAGTAACAAGCAACCGCCGTTATATGTTTTATGCTTCATTAAAACAACATTGAGGCCCATCACAGTGCACAGCAAATGGGGCTGGAAACCACCGCACACCCTGGGAAACCACATTCCCTTCTAACCTCGTTTGCTTGAAGCGGCTAGAGAGTGAATGGCAATATACTCTCAAGTAAGCCTTTATTAAGTATGAGAAATAAATTATATTAAGTGTTATTTTTTGAACCCCGAAATGAGGGGAAGGGTTGTTAAGATATCAAATTTACTAAAAAAATAATTATGTGAGAAATAAGTTGCTGTCACAAGAGAGACTTGCCAGACACTGCATTTGAGCAAGTTGTTATACACACCTTTGGAATCAATTTTGTGACACAGAGATTAGTCTGTGGTACTAAATCGCATGAGACTAGATCAGAAAAAAAACTAAAGAGTACGGAAATATTTTCTTGAACAACATTACCATTACATTAGAGGTATTAAGGAACCCTTATTATATTTATAACTAGTAAGATACTGACATGATTAGATAGTTCAGGACATGTTACAAATTGCTTTTTTATAACTTGCCTCCATATCTCAGGTTTCTAACAAATACGATTTTACTTCATTAGATCCTCATGTCTGTGATTTCACCAAATTCAATTCTACAACTTGAAAATTACCTTGGAAATTTGTGGGAAGCCACAGAAAGTTCCTCAGAAACAGACACATATTAAATATTAATTATAATGATGACTGTCATCCTTTATAGTGATTATGTCATTATATAGGAATGCTAATTAAGACATAAAATGACTTCTTAATTGTAAATCCATTCTGAAGAAATATATATCTGCACCAGTGTGTTTAATAGAAAATCCAGTGTGGGGACCAGACCATAACAGACTGCAGTTCTATTTTCTAAAATGCTGACATTTGAGCAAATGTTCCCATGGAATGTTTGTCTGATTCGTGGACTGACATTTCCTCTTTGTAACTTGCTTAACTAAGAAGGAGACATGCAGGCCAAACTCTACAGTACCCTCAGGCAGCAGGCCATTACTAGCCGCTGCAACTTGTGTATAGTTTCTCTTTTACTTCCCTCTTTCCCTACCGCCCCTCAGTCCTTAGCGGTCTCTTTATTTTGACATGCATATTATCTTAGCTGATTTCTATCATCTTACAGGAGTGGATGACATACCTTAAAAGATTAAGCCTCCCCACCTGGGATTTGTCCAGAAATTCAGTGTACTATAGCTTCTCATAGCCTTCTTCATTCTCCTATATTCTTGTGTTATCAATAGTGGCTTTCTTTCTTATTTTATGTTTAACTACAGGACACAGGCAGCTACGTTGATAGAAGTCAGTTTATACTGTCATTCATCTTTCATTAGAAGTACAAGGTTGACTTCCGCTGTCTGTAACACTTTGCTGCCATCTATGTGTATAAAAGAGCACAACAATCTTCCATGCACCAGAAACCTCCCCTGTTCCAAAAAGAAACATGGCTCTAATCTAGACAGATGACTACGGAAGCTTCAGGAATAATTTGCCTCCCCACAAAAATGCCGAAGCTTACCAGGAATTTCTATTTATGTCTCTGTACAACAACTTTCTAACACTGAAAGAGTAGTGAGGATACATTATTTAACATAAACCAAAACCAATAGTTTTTTTTCATTATTACTGCCAATAAATTTTAGCTAATATGGCAACTTCTACAGAGTTATGTTTAGAAATGAAACAATGACAAGAAAAGGTGAAGTTTTAAGTCAATTATTTACAGTAAATTAATTTTTGCAAAACTGCAATCTAAATAATCTTGCCAAGTGATACGCTGAAAAGATCACTAACCCAAAACACTTTCATAATAATTAATACAAAGCGAATGCAAAGCAATGAGATAAAAAAGTATTTATTCACATTATTTAAACTACCAATAATTCAAATATTGTGATCTACTGATTAACCACTGTCTGTCAAACACTCAAATCCTTCTTTTCTAGGGAAGACAGAGAAATACTTCAGAACACTGAAGAGCCTCTCAACCTCCTCCTTAGTGGTGCTGATGGCTCTGAATTGTCCTGACAAATGTCAGTGTCAAAACAACAAACAAAATCACTCCAGTGTGAGCCATATGGAAACCTAAGCAAAACAAACAAAACTTTCCTCTATTAAACCATTTAACAATCTGCATGGTAAAAGGTAAAGATTGATATTTCCAATCAGGATTAATTATATGTGTTAATAGTCCTAAAGAATGTCCCTTATATGTTTGTCAATACTATTGATTTCTAGAAGACATTTTACTGTTAAAAAAAAAACTGACTCAACTGGGGCACCTGGGTGGCTCAGTGAGTTAAGCATCTGACTTCAGCTCAGGTCATGATCTCACAGTTTGTGAGTTCGAGCCCTGTGTCAGACGCTGTGCTGACAACTCAGAGCCTGGAGCCTGTTTTGGATTCCGTGTCTCCCTCTCTCTCTGCCCCTCCTCGGCTTGCACTCTGTCTCTCTCTCCCTCAAAATAAATAATCATGAAAAAAACAAAAAAACAAAAAAAACCTAACACAACTAAAGTATATGGGGGTGGGAGTAGAAAGGAGATTCAGGAAAAGGTTTTACCCTGATTTACCAAACAAAACGAAAAGCTCACACTGACTGCCTTGCCTCTGACAATCTGCCATTTACAATAACTGCATCATTGCTACTAACACAATATTTGTCATCTGGAGAACATTTCATTTTAATCAACACTATAATTACACATAAGTTGAGCTCATTGTTTAAAATTCAACATTTTTTTAAGGAATTTTTGGTCTAAGTTTTTCTAATGACAAACAACATTGTTTAAGAAGCCCAACCAAGCCTTTATGGATATTTACCTGTAAAGAAAGCAAATTTAAATTCATCACGGATGATTTTTTATTAACATCCATAAACGATGTACACATTGTATGAATTTTACTAAAAACAGTAGCGTAGACATTTTTCAAAAAATTGAAATCTAAATTACAGCAATTTTCCCACAATTTACTTCTTTTTGGCACTTGTAAGGTATCCAATACCTAATAACTTAAATAGAAATAAAAATGATTTTAAGCATTACATTTTTTTAAACACAAAATGTTTCATTTTATTTTACTATACCAATTTTAAGGATCTACATTTAACAAAGAGAATTTTATAAACTCCACTTGTATTAAAAGGATATAGTAGGAATTATATTTGATACCAGGCCATAGGAGGTGCTTAAAAGAATGATTAAGTTTAAATTCTTAAATTTACACACAAGTGTTTTGTGGAGTTTTTTGAGGATCAGGATGACAGATACATCTAACTGTGATATTAAATTATTATCTATGTCTACATCTTAATTTATACAAATTACACATTTCAATCTAATTGGGAATCCAAAGTTTTCATCATTAAAAATCCAAAACAAAAAGTTTCACTCAGAGTACCTACACTATTTACTATTTGTGCTTATAAATATATCTAGAAATTGATATTAAGATAAACATTTACCTATTTGCATTAATTTTAGTTTAATTATTGCAAAGCTAAAATAATACTCTGGATTTTATTTAATAATAAGTGGATTAAGAGTGCAAAACCCAACAAACATACCTTTGTGTGGTCTACTAATTATAAGCAAGATTCCAAACGTTATTAGCTGTTATCAAAATTACAATACCACCTAGATCTAATAAAACAGAACAATCTGTTTGAACAGGGAGAGGAGAACTTTCATAGAGTGTTCTCTCTCATATAAATTCTTAATGGACTATAAAGGACTTTTTAAGTGGTTTTAGATTTGAATTCAATTGCTCAAATCTGTAACAGGCTTCCAGAAAGAATTTGAGCCAGATGACACACACAGGCCCACAAGCATTATAAAGTCCTGCTCTACCCTCATGAATATAAGATAAAAAATGCTAAACTTCCTTCTAAGAACCATAGGAAGTGATTAGCCATATTTACATTAGAGGAGTTTATACACTGTAAGCTTAAACATTAAATTATAAAATGAAAAGGTTTTATACTACAATTTCCTTGTAACAAACTAAAGTGGTTACCAAATTATTAAATATCATGGGGACTGTGCCCACATGGGTGATGATCAACAGAATCAATCAGAAAGAAATGGAGCTATGGAACAAAAACATACAAAATGCAACTTTACTTAAAAGTAGAGATTTGTATCACGCAAGCCAACTATCTACACAGAGTAAGAGCATCCAGTAGTTGCTCCATTCATCTTGCTCACTTCACTTGTAAGGGAGCTAATTTTTCCAGAAACAGACACACCACTGAAGGCATGGATATTAGGTCTAATTGCAAACACACCTTATTAATACTCAGATTCTCAAAGTTGTATTCATTGCTCTTTACCAGGTAAAGCCTTCTGCCCATAAGGTACCTTCATAATCGTTAACAATTAGGGTAACTTTATGCTATTGTGAGCACACAAAAGAATTACATATAAAAAGGGAATTCCACGTGAAAATGAAAGAACTAGCTTTTTTTTTTTATGTTTATTTTTGAAAGACAAAGACAGAGTGCAAGCAAGGTGGGACGGGGGAGGAGGTGCCAAGAGAGAAGGAGACACAGAATCTGAAGCAGGCTCCAGGCTCTGAGTTTTCAGCACAGAGCCGATGTGGGGCTCAAACTTCTGAACTGCGAGATCATGACCTGAGTCAAAGTCGGACACTCAACCAGCTGAGCCACCCAGGTGCCCCAAGAACTTATTTTAAACCTCACAAAATATATAAGCCTATATTAATTTATTTATCTGCTAAACAAAAGAAGTTATCTTCAGAGACCAAATAAGGAGTTATAATTTGTATATACTAATATATGGACAAAAATATATTTGTAGTATTAAAATGGAAATATTTATTTTTAAATCTTATAGAATAGGTTAATTGATAATAGTCATATAACTGACTTGGCTTTTTCTTTTTTTAAAAAAGTACCCAAATAGGAACAATTTATTCATTTTGGCTATCAAGCTATTAATACTTCTGATTCCATAAGTAGCAAATATTATTAGCATCCTATAGCTTTTAGGGAAACTTATTTACACACTAGCACAGTACAGGCACTTGACATAAAAACTATTATTGAATTACCTTAGCCAAAAAGATTGTGCTTATTCCTGATGATTTAGTACTGTAGATTTCTATTTTCCTTATATACTAATTTTATATTAATATCAATTATGTGCTACCATTACATCTTGTATTGTTGTATTAGGGGATCTTCTTCACTATGCAAACACTACTCATATGGTATCAATTACAACCAGTTTCCTCCATTAAGGAAAAAACAATGCTTTTCATTCAAACCTATTGCATCAAAACTTCATTTCACTGTATTAAAGTGGTTGGAACAAGAAGAGAGGTAAAACTTCAAACATCAGAGTCTTACATTATCATCCCCTGATATTTCAGTGACACCTTTCCAACCTCAGTCTTCTTAGATCAGTTGTATGACAAGAAAATCAAGTGGTGTCAGTTCTGGGTTCCAGCCTAGATAGTAGACCCTGCTGCTCATCAAATGGAAGTTCCAAGTGGTGTTTTGTAAAAAAAGGGCTTAAGCTGGCTCATCGCCAAGATCTCTTCCACCTCAAAATACTATGGCTCACTTCATAAAAATCAAAGGGCCCAAAACATCATTTTCCCCTTTATAATAGGACATAACAAGTTAACGTTTCAGAGGCAGGAACTACAGGCATTTGAATGAGGAAAACATTCTTGCATATAATTTCAAACAGCTGCTGTGGCAAAGGGCAGGCCTCCATCACTGGCGGATGAAACAATGAATGGCATGTAGATTCCCTGTGTTACCTTCATGCATTCGATTCCCTGAATAATTTGCCTCATGTTAGCCTAAAGTATGACAAACAGCAAACTGGGATTGGAGGTTGAGGGGAGCAGAATAGCGAATTTGCAATTCCCTCCCCCTCCTTTGTTCCTACTAAATTCATTTGTTAGCCCTCCCCCTCAGGATGGACTGTGCCACCATTCCCAGGAGTTGCTATTGTAAACAGCATAGTCAGGAGGGCCTTGAGGAGTTGATGTTTGAGTAAAGGTTGGGAGTAGTTAAGGGAACAAGCAGGTGGATATCTAGGACAGAGTATCAACAATCAAAAGCAAGCATAAAGGACTATAGATAGAAGCATGTCAAAAGGACCCACAACTGAAGGAAGGTGCTCATTTTATAGATGACTAAATGGAGGCTTAAAAGCACTGAGCACTCTATCAAAGTCACATACCTTTGATAGGGGCATGTAACATGGCCAGGATCTAAAGCCAGAAAAAACACCAAGGCCCAGGGTCTAGAGTGGGCCTGGATCTAAAGTTTTAGAGTATGTCCTAGGAATTCTATGTGCATCCCTGATTTAAGAACTCTTGCCTATAGTGTCCCATGAAAACCTTCCTCCCTTCTGCCCCATGACATGATCATCCGCAGGTTTCCCCCACTATCCAAAAGTAGACAGTTCTAGGAAAACTTTGATAAGCCAAAATGGCATGAAAGCAAGGAACAATTACCATTAATTTATACGGAATAATTTTTGAGCATTCCCAGACCCAAAAAATAACCTCTCTTAGGCTTTCCTGATACCTTAAGACACATCCTGCTTAACAAGTGCACAAAATAAGTCTAGATAAAGCACAGATGCTCACAAACACTGCTCAAAGCTATGGTGTCTTGATGCTGAGATGCTGAATGTAATTCCTGGGGAAGAAGTCTGATGTGCCACTCTCACTGCTCAGGGTGCAGGCTGCCTCTACAACACCTCAATACAAAACAAACACTGAACCTGATTTTTTGCTATTGACCTATTATTTTCATAAAAGTGAAAATTCTCTTCACATTTATTTTAGTGATAACAGGTACTAATTCAGGTCTTTTGTAAAAGCAAAGTGGTATAATGTGATCTTTTTTGAAAGATAACACTAAGGATGTTTTGCATCTGTAAGCCTCCTCCTGATCCTGCTGGCATAGGGCTTGATAAAAGGCAGCAACCAGACCACATGTTAGATAGCTGCATTCACACAACTTGATTTAATGAAATCTAGCATGCAATTGTGTGGGACATGGAGCTAGACTCTCATCCACATACAAGGATGTTCTCACATTTCCTGTCCTAACAGCAAGCTATACCCCACATTTTCCTGCTCTACTCACCCCTCCCTGAGGGCTCCCCAAGATAACCCCCCCAAAAAAAAAGAAAAAAGAAAGAATGAATGAGCAGGGACACAGAAGAACAGTCCTCTCTGCTGTTTGCTCTGGGTTTTAATAGGCCACCCCCTACCCTTGCTATGATTACACAGCACAGGGCCACGTTGTTGCAATTTTATTTTGTTCTATAACTGAGTTAGTCAGGCAGTAACCAGATGTTCAACCTAGGCACCTGCCTTTTCCTACCATAAGCAATTCTCCAATGCATCAAGTCACCCACCCTCTTCCCCTCAATGAGAGAAGCCACAAGAGGTTTAGGCTTCCTGGAGATAAATATGAGGGTCAGCTCTCCAGCTATAAATTTCAACTCCTAGAACAAGCCTGGAAAAAGCCACTGGAGATGACAGTCTTTAACTCAGGTAATTAAACAGCTCAGTCCCCTTCCCAAGGGCCACTCATCTAATTCCCATGCCTTTTTCTTTTTTTTTCCTTTTTTTTTTTTTTTTTTTTTTTTTTTAATTCCCAGCTTCATTCCCTGGCCTGGTGTTTCTCTCATCTCTTCCCAATTCTAACTTGGTGCGTGGCCACTATGCTAGCTCCTTGGCTCACGATCAGCTCTGCTTCTTGTCTACCTTCCTGGGCTGGAAGTTCCCACCATGAGGACAACTTAGACTCAGCTCCTTTGTGCTTCCATGTTCACAATTTGCTGACTGGTCCCACACAACCAGACAAGGAATCCCACTCCTGCTCACTTGGTCATGCTCTAGTTTACCTTCTGGTAAAAAGACAGCCTCCTAACTTTCATGAAACAAAATAAATGTCATTAAAGAGTTAGAAAATTAATGAAAACTATGGAGTTACTCAATTTGAAAAAGATAAAGACTTAATAATGGTCTGCAACACTGAGAAGGGATTTGAAAATCCTTCTCAAAACTGAGGGAAAAAGAGTAAACGACTTTCTGTCTCCACTGAAGACACAGGGGGAAAAGAGTAAGCTTAAGAAGAAACTTAGGTATGTGGGGAAAGAAAAAAATTATGGTGAGAACTACTTTACATTACATTTATTACTGCAGAGAAAATCATTTTCTTGCATGGTCCTTAAAATAAATTATAGAATACAGAGATCTGAGTTCCAATCCTGGATTGGCCAGTAAACTAGCTGTGTGACTTTGAGTAGCTTCATTTATAAAATGAAAAGCATATGAAATCATTTTTTAATTTTTTTTTTATTTTAGAGAGAAAGAGAGAGAGAGTGAGAGCATGCGTGCATACAAAGGGGGACGAAGGACAGGAGAAGAGGGAGAGGGAGAAGGAGAGAGGGTGGGGGAAAAAGAGAGAGAGGGAGAGGGAGAGACACTCTTAAGCAGGCTCCACATTCAGCACAGAGAACCCACAACCCTGGGATCATGACCTGAGCCAAAATCAAGAGTCAGACACACTCAACCGACTGAGCTATGCAGAGGTCCCCATATGTAATCATTTCTAAAGTTTCTTTTAGCTGTAATATTCCATGACTGTATAATTTTCATTTCTTTGAAAAAAATAAAATAAAGGCAACTCCAACAGGACACTGTGAGACAAAAAAGACTAATGCTGGACTAGATTTATTATAGAAAGATCACATCCAACACTATAGCTTCAAGAATGACATGAGAGTACCAAACAAGTTGGAGGAATGGTGGAAAAATCCAAAATCACAATAGTAATGAACATTGGACAGGTAAGAAATTTAAGACAGAAATTACTGAAAAACTATTATTTACACAGTTTTAAGAAAAGAACAATAAAGCAGGCTCTTGAAACATGTTCTCCATCAAAATGGGCTGGACTAAATATTGGATAATTTGTTCCTACTTGGATGATGTCATCATGCTAGGTTTAACTACTTTTAATAACTAGTACATTTCCGTCATCTCTCACTTTCTCCCACATAAGATCAAATCAGCCTCTCAATGACCCACACTTCATGAGTCATAATTTTTCTGTTTATGATTCAGAAAAATGTCTTCAGTCAGTATTTCCCAGACTGTTGTGGGTTTATTCCAAGAACCAATTTCATCTTCATTGGTTTCCTACAGGAAACCAGACCAACTTCCTATTATTTTATTTTCCTTACTTTTAGCATACCATAGCCCACAGCAAATTAACTGGAAGTGAGAGTGATAGAAGACTTTATCCTGCACAAAGAGAAGCCAACACAAACAATGCCCAGTCTAGAAGTCATGGATTCAAAAGAAAATACAAAATGTGCTAATATTAGAATCGTCCTTCTTAAAAGCTCCAAACCAAATAATAAAAATGTATTTTAATTCACCTTATTGCAAGCATTTCACAGTCAGAAAGAACTTTTGTTTAAAACTATTGTCTAAGAATACAATAAATCCTACAAAGTTAACACTGAGAATTCACTTCAAATATATACACATATATATTTCCCATCCTAACCCCCTAACAAGCTGCTAAAAGAACAGGCAGACAACTGAAGCCCAATGCAAAGAGCCTTGGAGTGGTTGAGGAACTGAGCAACATCTCCCTAATAACAGGGCAGTCTGTCATCCCCAGCTACCATCACACCAGCCCCTGACCCACACCCACTCCTTCTATGACTGATAATCAATCGGACATTAGCTCACAGCAGAAATAGTAACGTGGAACACGGATTTTTAACGGACATCCTAACAGCGGTTTGTATTCATACTATTCCCCTAAAATACTAGTTATTTCTCATGGACTACATACTTCTTAGAAAAAGATTTGTGAATGTGAAGAATTTTGATATAAATGTATATCAGATTCTCCTTAGACTCTCCATTCTCATCATTCATGATCGTAGGTATAGTTTTAGGCTTTAAAAGCACACAAGTTCACTACCTGTCAAGGAACAGGACTATTTTATACCAAATTCAAAAAGCTGGTACATTAAAAAAAGAAGGCCTAAAAAGAATGCATTTAAGACACATATCAAAAATAGATAAACCAAAAAACCTGAAACATTAGAGCAATGGCTCTCAAAGTGAAATTCCCAGACCAGAATCAGCATTATCAACATGTACTAAAAACATAAGTTCATGAATCAGAAATTCTGGGGAAGCACCCTGCAACCTGTAGCTGATGCTAAAGTGAGCCTTATCTATCAGATATGCTCTCTTCCTTACACCAGGAAATTTCTAGAAAAGAATCCACTCAATTTACATTTCCCTGATAACCCCTCAACTTCTAAACTCTCTGTGCTAGCTAACTCTTCTATCATATTGCTAGAATGCTCTTTTTAGAAGTATCTAGCAATGCCGATATCCCCTCTTGCTTGAAATAGCCTGATTTTTACTTCTGTGACACAATTCCACCCTCCTGCATGTCAATCTCCCACTTTCCTGTTATCAGTGACTATTCTTCCTCTTCCCATTCTAAATACACTCCTGTCCCCTAGGTTCAATCTTCAGGCCTCTACTCTTCTTTTTCTATCTGCTGTCTTGCATTGCAAGAATTCCCAGAGCTGAATTTACATTTGTTGTACCCCTAGTCTCTCTCACAACATATTTGAAACTCATTTACCCTGTCTGATTCCAACAGTCCCGCCTTGAATGCCTGCTCTGGTATTGGTACCAGCAGTTGTCTGGTCCCCTCGGCACTGGAACCTTGTTTTCCCTCTTCCCTGGCTCCCATATCTTATCAGTAGAGAGGTCTGTCCTACCAAGCATCCTGTATCATCTACTTCATTCCTGCCGTCTTCATCTGACAGCTTCCTATCTCTTCTGAAGCCCTACCACTAGACTTACCTGTAAACCTCATCTCTAAATCTATTTTCCCCATGTTCAAAAATATCCAGAGGCGGGGCGCCTGGGTGGCTCAGTTGGTTAACCACCAGACTTCAGCTCAGGTCATGACCTCACAGTATGTGGGTTTGAGCCCCACGTCGGGCTCTGTGCTGACAGCTCAGAGCCTGGAGCCTGCTTCAGATTCCGTGTCTCCCTCTCTCTCTCTCAGCCCCTTCTCAGCTCACACTCTGTCTTTCTCTCTCTCTCAAAAATAAATAAAAATTAAAAAAAAAATTTTTTTTAAATATGCAGAGGCTACTGAAAGGTAGCCCAACTATCTATAGAGCCTTATGTCCCATTTTTCAACAAATTTTTCGCTCAATCTGGAATGCTTATCATGTTAAAAATGTGTCCCAAGTTTTCTCACTTCTGACTCTTAGACTTACATTACTGCCTCCATTTCAACTGCCAGTTCCCACTATGTCTGCAAATTTCCTCCCTAAATCTTCTCCTTGAATCTCTTCAGACTGAAGTTCTCTCTCACCCTTCTCTAAAGACTCTAAGATACTAGTGCCAGCCTCTGTCACTTGCCACAAATCACCTCTACAAAAGTTTAGACCCTCCATGACAGAAGTGGGATTTATACATCTTTGTATCTTCTATTCCACCATGCATGCAAATATTTGTTAAAGGGCTAAATTATCTGACAAAGCAAGATTCATATTCAATTAGACACCATTTCTGCCAATTAACTGGCCTTTAGGTGAAGCCGGCAAAACACAATGAAAACAGATAAACTTCACATACATAGCAACTTTGAATGAAACAACTCAGTCTCCTACACTTTCTACACTTACAGTACAACCACTCCAGAATAATAACCACACAGTAACAGGCTCACTCAAGTAAGAAAAGTACAACTAACTTTTTGAACTTTTTGGATAAAGAAGCCTGATCCATTTAATTCTAAAGTGACAGGGGGAAGACCTTCTATAAATAAATTTCCATAAAATTTCCTTTAGCTTCCCACCATGCCAGTTTATAGCCCCAGGGGTGAGAAACTATCTAGAATCACAAAGTAAAGTTCTTAATCTAAAGGAAGTTGATTAACAGAGGATTCATTCCAAAACATTCTATTTTGCCTGGAAGATACTCTCATTTTGGTGAGGAAGGCCAAAAAGCAGCTAGATAAATTACAATGTGGAAGATGGACTGATTGTTCCAGTTAGGGATAAATAGTCTTCATTCCTGGAGTGATAAAGAGAGCCACTATGTCTCTATAGAAAAGACAGGTGATAATCTCTCCAGGCATAGTATGCATAAGATACCCTTTCAAAATGAGAAAATACATTCAGAATCATTTAGAAAACCAGCTCTGCTCTAACTGAAAAACCTTGATAATTTTCACAGCCCAAAGCTTAATGCTGGATACAGGACAGTATCATCAGAGATTAAGAAAGGAAAAACATTTTTTTCCTAGACAGCACAGATAAGAAGCATCTTTACTGATATGTAGCTATCTGTCAAGGTTAATATTTGAGAGAAAAATGTACATTATGAGAATTTATACACTATTTTTAAATTTGATATCAATTATAAGACTGGGCCTACCATTATGTTTCTCTCACTATGTTCACACCTGTTTCATTTTATTTAGAAACTTATAATTTGTCCCTTAAACTAGCTGAGACATATAGCTTCCACTGTGCCAGAGTTGGGGATATAAAGGAATACAATTCTGAAATAAGACTGCTGAATTCATTCATTGAACAGAAAAAATCACTGATAGATTCTCTGATTTGGGGGGAGAGAGGGACTGTTTTAACTTAGAGTTATTTGCTTTTATTTCTAAGCTCCACTATCCTGATTGAATAAATATCTAAATAGAATTCATATCATTCCTGGCTTCAGATTTCGCTCACTCAAGTGAATATAACAAAAACTTGAATTAAGGAGATTAGTAGAGCCCTAGGAATGGGCTACTCAGGTTTACTGCAATTTTTTCCAGAAAGAAAAACTAAAGAGAGGTAGGTAGACTACCGGAGAATCTGAATTAAGGGAAAAAAAATCAACATTAGCTGTATCATACTAAGGAGACAAGAGGCTTTTCTTCCCATGATTTTTACTACTTATAATAAAAAGTTAATTCAGTTAATTTTAACATATTATTTAACTCAAAAATATTACTTTCTCAGCCAATAATATAACCACTACCAAAAATTAATATTAAAATAGAAGTTTTATTGAGTTACATTTTTCAATATTTTAACAAAACACTTCATTCACAATGTGATTTGAAATGGCAGAGAACAGACTACAAGATCAATCCAAAATAAAGGAATACTGCTATTTTAATGTTAGCAGTAAGATTTTATATCATTCAATAACAGAATACACTTCTAAAAAGTATTAGTATTTCTATCAGATTCATTAATTAAACGTGAAGACTAGGAGCAGTGCCTATATTATTGTATTAAGAAACAACAGACAAAATACAGAACAACTCAAGAACACAGCAAAGAAATGTGACTGGGAAAATGGCTTACTTTAACATGGCTCTGGGCTCCAAGGTTGTAGATCTCCGTAGGCTTTACTTCATTAATGATCTTCACAAGGCAGGTACTGTCAGTGAGATCACCATAGTGCAACTTCATGTCTTTAGAATTCAAAAACATACCATCAGATAGAAGAAAACAACAAAAGCCCAATTTTTAAAAATATCAAAATGGAAATGTATATTCTAAATGTCTGAAAACCAGACTGGTTTTGAAGTAGCAGAGAATAACTCTCATCTTTAAAGAACCTAAAGAGTAGAAAGCTATTCACATGTGTTGCCTATGTCTAAAGAGGATTTTTAAAAACTCAAAAGAACGTTTTAAAAAAATCATATCAAGGGGCACCTGGGTGGCTCAGTCGGTTAAGTGTCCAACTCCATTCCAACTCAGGTCATGACCTCACAGTTTGTGAGATCAAGCCCCACATCAGGCTCTATATGGACAGCAAGGAGACTGCTTAGGATTCTCTCTCTCCCATTCTCTCTGTCCGTCCCCCACTTCTGTGTTCTCTCTCTCTCGCTCTCACTCTTGCTCTCTCATACGCACAAAATAAATATTTTTAAAATAAAAGATTAATTAATTAAAAAATAAAAGTCATATCAAGACAGAAGGCAGATATTATACAATTAATGAATCTTATGGTTCCCAGATAGTTGTAAGGTATGTTACATAAGAGTGATATTCAGATAAAGAAAATCTCACACTAATGTGTATATTCTCTAAAGAACCGTGTAATACCCTGGGTAATAGTGAATCAGATGCTTTTATCTGGTGATTTTGAAGTACTTCATAAACATGAAACCTTAAGCCATCCATGAAATGAGTGATATAGTGACATAATTGATTAAATTGATTAAAGAACTGGCCTATTCTAACCCTAAGTCTCAGTAGATCCGTACACTGACTTCATTACTATAAGAATTTGACACATTGTAGGTGGGCAATTTGCTAGCTTGATCTTTACATTATTTGTACATAATACTAATCTATGTTTAGATCCAATGGCAGTGCCATTCTTCACTTTGCACAAAAATGATCATAATTTTCAAGGAGGATGCACTAAATAACTAAATATAAAGGTGAAAAGCCTTTAGTGGAGACAACTAGATCATCTTCCTGATGATGTCACTACTTGTACAAGTAACCCAAAACTCCAAGTATTCGATGCTCTGAAATGAATACAAAATGACTTATGCTTTACAAACTGACTGAATCATCCCTGCCAGCTGGAAAAACTGGACAAGCAGAGCCGGCTGAACTTGGAGTTTAAAAACCCAGTGTCCTGGTCCTAGCTCTGTCTTTTACATGGTGTATGACCTCAATAAAGTTACAACCTCCCTCTGCCTCCATTCCCTCATCTGTAAAATGGTTTTACTCACAAGTTTAGGAGCTGCTGTAAAGAGCAAATGAGAAAACTCTGTGACTGTGCTATGTAGACTATATGGCTACATTCAGGCAATTTTAATAACAAAAAAACATGCAACTGCAATGATCTGTAAAGCAATGAAATATAGTTTTGATTGCCATTTGTTTTTGGACCTGTCTTCACAAATTATTTTAAAAATTAAATACATGTACAAAGATTACTTGGCTTGATTACATTAGACCAAACATAAAAAGTAAAGGAGTGTTCTGAGAATATGGACCTGATCTTACTTGAGGGGATAAGGACACCTGGAGAAGGGCAATCAAAGGCATATCTACTCTTGGTCCCTTGAGCAGTATCACCTGACCAATATCCTGTAAAAGACTAACCAAGATGACACTGTGGCCCGGGGCAGCAAGCAATGGAAGGGTTTTCAAAGCATGCAGATAGAATTCAACGCAGGCAATTCACCGGTAAATAATTGCAACTTGATGGGCTTTGAGAAAAATGACATCTGAAAATACCTTATCATAATACAGGAAGTTATAGAAAGAAATTTTAGTAAAGAAAATGACTTACTTCCTTCAATATGAGCCTGGGGGTTCTTATACAGATGTTCAATTCGACCTGTATTGAATGAACTGGATCGCCGCACAATTCCATGGACCTTCATTTTTTTATAGTGTGGAAAGAAAAGAAATTATAAACATGTAATGAGGACTAACAAGCACCTCAAAAGTTCTTTTGTTAATGCTTACTTTGTGAGAAAAATAACTATTATTTATAAACATTATTATTTTTTAATAAACATTATTTTTAATTTGTTAGAAATAGTTCCACTGCTTACTTTCTCCCCAACCACTGCCCACCAGCCACCAGCATGGTGCCTCCATCTCTCTGTGGTGTTTTCACTGGCAATCTCAACAAAAGTAATTAGATAATTATGCGACTTCACAGCAAATGCTTACTTACTGATACTCAAATGTCTCCTTTTCCAAACACACACACACTTAGAATCCTGCTGCTGACAAAAATATCTCTTGAGTTTGAAACTGAAGACAGACCATGCGAGGCCATATCGGTAAAACTGCCTTGCAGCCTCTTTAACACAAAGCATGAGGCCACGAGGCTCTGATGCCACCATGTCCTTCCAATGTCCTCATTATAAATAAATATATGGGTGCACTAATATAATCTGGCAGCAACTTCTATAATGCAGCTTTGTGGAAAAGTAAGAACGAAACAGCACAGATTAGGAACAAGACTTATATACTACTTGATTTAACACATGAAGCAAATTCAAATAAAAAAAGGATTTTTTACTTTTTAATTTTTATCTTTGACTTAACCATAATAAGTGTGACAGTGGGATAAAGTCCTTGGAACAAGAATGCATACCTGTCTGATACCGAAGAAAAGACTATTTGTGTCTGATACATAAGAGAAATTGTTCAAGACTTGGTCTCACTTCCTTCTGGTGTCAAGATTGCTCCCTTTGTGTTGCCAATGCTAATATGAGCTTATGTCACCAGGTGCCCAAGTTCCAGTTCTACTGGTGGCAGTTTTAATCCTTCACCTATTTTAGAAGTGTTCCTTCTGAAGTTGAGTAGTCTCATTTGCAGCTGAATACACTTCTATATTTTCACTCAATCGTTTTCTGTCTGTTTCAAACCAAAATTAATCCTTGGCATGACTCAAATATTCCAAATGGGGGGGGGGGGGCGGGGAGTGGAATTATAAGCACATAAGACTTTCTTTCAAATAGAAAGAAATGTCACCGTCATTTTATACAGCATACATGAGAAATTAACTTCTTCAAAGGATACAACACACCCACAATTAATAATTCTGTTGGTTAGTTGCTTTAGCCAAAGAGAAAAGCACTCATCCACACTATTTTCCAAAAGAACTAAACCCAAGAAAATTTGGTAAAAAGGAAAATATTTTAAGAAGGGAATATCTCAAACTTCATTGACATCTCAGGAAGAAAACAGTAGGGGCACCTGGGTGGCTCAGTCAGCTGAGCATTCAACTTTGGTTCAGGTCATGATTTGGTTCAGGTTCATGAGTTTGAGCCCCGCGTCAGGCTCTGTGATGATAGCTAGGAGCCTGGAGCCTGCTTCATATTCTGTGTCTCCTTCTCTCTGTGCCCCTCCCCCACTTGCACTCTGTCTCTCTCAAAAATAAATAAGCATTAAAAAAATTTAATAAAAAAACAATAAAATCTAGGAAACACTAAATTGAGATTTGGGTACACATATCCATTTCTTAATTTGAAAGTAGAGAATAACACATCAAGCCTAGAATTATTGTACTTCATGGTACAATTTTTCAGGTTGTAGCTTAATTGTAAAGTTGAACTGTTCTACAAACAATTTTAACAAACAATTTCAGCAAATAATTTTTGTTTAATAAAAATCAAGTTCACATACATACTTATACATAACAAAATTGGTATTGACCACCAAGTTATTTCTGAAACATAGATTTCTCAGATGTAAGTAGAGCTTTATTTCATTGGATATAAAGGAATTTCTATGTTCTAAAGACAACTGAATTTTGATAATGAAGTAATAATAAAAATATGATTTAGTCTATTTTTTCTCTTGATCGCTGGATTCTGGGTAAGTCACATATTCCAACAGCCCAAAACAAAGAGCAATTCCTTATTCATACACAATGCATATAAACTTTAAAGGCTCTGATAAAAATATCAAATGATACTGCTGGATTCAGTACGAAATCAGACAACTACACAAAGTCACAGCAAATGAATAACATAGGACTTTCTGTCACACTTATAACCAAAAGCATTAAGCACTAAGTTTTTTTATAACACACACACACACACACACACACACACGCACACACACACACAATGTGTTTTAATTTCCCCTACTCCCAACTTTTGGTATGTGTATACAGGGAAAGAAAGACCTGCCAAATGCTTAATACATGACAGCAAGTATTATTCTAAGAACTAATGAAAGCTGAGTCTGTCTGCTTCAGAGACAGGTGAAATACAAACTTTAAGACAAGCCAAAATGTGTGCAAACTGGATAATCTAGTTAAGAATTTGAGATTAGCAGCTTTCTCTTTACAGAAGGGATGTATGCATGGTTGTTGTTTGTTTTTATAAGGATTTTGGGGGGAAAGGAGCTGAGGAGTTAGGAAACCAAACTGAAAAGATAAATGAGCTGAAAATGACTCCATATAAACTTAATCAAAATCACTATTATGTTATAGTAGTTCAAAAACAAAATATAATTCTGAAAAACTGATGTCTTAAATAGAAATAAGTATTTTGACAAATAAACTTTATGTTCCATTTAACTAAACGATGAAAAAGAAAACTTCGACTTCTCTCAATGTCAGAACAAAGTTAATTTTACTTCAAAACCTAGACTCAGATAAGGCAATATAACAGAGAAATGCTTGCTCACTTCTTTATTTATTACAATCACAAAAACAGAAAATTGTTGCTACTGGATTTCAAATCCTTCAGGATGTTTGTTATTTTGATCAAGAAAACAGAAAAATTATAACCACTAGATTTCAAATTCTTCAGTGTCTAGATTTCTCTTGGAGCCAAGGAAGGATGCTTTCCCAGGTATGTTTAATACTACTTGCCTTTTGAAAAGCATAGATAATATAGGTAACATCAATAGCTAATATGTACATGGCAATGACCCCTATGCCAGACACTGTTCTTTATAGACATTAAATCACTTAATCTTCCTAATATTATTAGGATTATAATACAGTGCCTGAGAGGACAATGCCTGAGATCACACAGCTAATATACGTGGTAAAGTTAAAGTATATACATGGTTCATTCTACCAACATTCAGTATGTTTCAAAATGAAATCCATAAAAAGTTTTGCCTCTTTTCACCCAGAAAAATTATTTTATAGATTCTCACCGATCATGATTGGATGCATAGGAACTCCATGTTGTAACAAATGATCTCCCAGATAACAACTGGACAATCCTTATATGCTATTTTCTTTCTGTTTTCCTGATACTCCCTGGTTATAATTCCTTTCCTAGAAGGAAAACCCACAATTCACCTATTCCTTATTTTAAATTTTGATATGTTGTATTGTAGTTGTTACCATGTTATTTAATATAAATTTTTCGTTTACTCCCAGATATATTTTAGCTTTTAAAACATATACATATTATTAAATATATACGTATTTACTCCCAGATATATTTTAGCTCTTTAAATATATAACTTTGACTTTTGTTTTTCTGGTTTTTCTGTGTTTTGGGGTACAAAATAGGTACAGAAGTATGTTGCTAGCTTATCTGCTAACAGTGATTACAGAAAGGCACTTGAAACTTTCATAAGAAGTTTCACTTCTGTCAATGCTCCTTTTCCCCTCATGGCAAGAAGGAATACAGGGATAGGATCCTAGGAAATGTTAACAGGCCTACCTTTCACTAATGCTAATTAATGAACTAGACTAAGGAGCCTTCTATAAAATCTCTATCCCCGGGCTTGTCAGCATCAAGCACTGTGTCACCTTGTTACTCTTATATCAACTAAAGCCCCATAGATCCCACAGAGCTTCTCTGGACTGTTTTCCATCTTTTTGTCTCACCTAAATCTTCAAGACAACCTTAGGAAATAGATGCATTTATTATCCCCATTTACCTAAAAAACAAAACAAAACAAAACAAAACAAAACCCTAAGTCTTAGAGAGGTCCAGTGACTTGTCCAAGGCCACAGAGCTGCCAATGGCAAAGGAGGAGTAGGAAACAGGCTGTTCAGTGTTCAAGCCTAAGGGCTTCCTCACCACTGTAAGCTGGACCTCCTTGTTCACCTTCCTGGCTCTGAGCTGGCTGACAGACTATAAGGGAGAATTATCCTTTGCACTTTAACAACTGTAGAATTAAATATTTGAGGTTTTAAAGGGTGAATTTCTATAAAACCTGACAATTCTGAATTTCCCTCATCATGATATGGCACCTATATTCTATAAATAATAAGCAAGTGTGTGATTCATTCTCTTTAATGTTTAATGTTAAGCAAAATTCAAGAAAAAAGCAACATTAAAAACTATAAGTTTAAAACTTTAAATAGAGTCTCTTCTCAATGAGAACTGAACCAGGAATAAAGCAATCCTTTACTTTCTTATGTTATATCATTCAGAGCATGATCAAATGCATGGATTTCAGTGGCCACATTAGAAGGCCAGGGCCCACTGCTTCAGGAATCTAATATGTGAAGTCACAGAAGGTAATTAACAATAACTAATCAGTCTATTAATATATGATATTCCTTTTCAAGTCATATGCAAATGTCTATTTTTGCTTTAAAGTTAGCCAATCCTGGGGCGCCTGGGTGGCTCAGTCAGTTAAGCGGCCAACTTCGGCTCAGGTCATGATCTCGCAGTCTGTGAGTTCGAGCCCCACGTTGGGCTCTGTGCTGACAGCTCAGAGCCTGGAGCCTGTTTCGGATTCTATGTCTCCCTCTCTCTGACCCTCCCCCGTTCATGCTCTGTCTCTCTCTGTCTCAAAAATAAATAAACGTTAAAAAAAATTAAAAAAATATAAAGTTAGCCAATCCTTTTATACTCTGCTTTTTTTTTTTTTTTTTTTTTGACTAAAGAAAAGTAAAGGAATATATGTAACTGTGCTGTGCTAATTCTATAGATAGGATTTGGTTTTACCTACATGGCTCCATCATCATTACCTCACCCACCAACCTGTCTCTGTTCTTCAACCGGTTGCTCTGCTCCAGTTGACTACTGCTTCTCTGTAGAGTCCATGCCTCCCCCTCTTCATAATGAAAGGCTGGCTTTGCCATTACTAGCCAATTAAAGTTTGCCCCTTTCTGCTCTAGGAAGAACTCAGCCTCATTATCAAGCCTATTCACAGAATCTATGGCTCTTTTTCCCATTGCTTATTTGTTCCTGGGTTATACTCTGCTACCCCAAAGCATATTGTTTCCAATTATTTCTGATCCTAGTGATATTCCTTATACAAAGCATAAATTCAAAATAATATGATAGCTCAGAGAAGCAAAGCCCCACAAATTAAGGTATCTTAAGAAATTCGGTTCATCTTCACCATGTGATTAAATGATCTCATTTGAACCTTTAGTTGTACTTGTTCTCAAACCATAAGATCCAGGAGAGCAGCATCAGTCACACCTGGGGGCTTGTTAGAAAGGCTGATTCCCAGACCCCTGAACCAGCCATCCGCATCTTAATGGGGCCTCTGGGTGGTTCTGATGCATACTACAGGTTGAGAACCTGCTGTGTTAGAAGTCTGTGCTCATCCAAATTGCTGATGTTGACCCTCTGGAATCAGATACAGACAAGTGTCTCCTCTTATCCTAGTGCATGCAATTTACTAGCCCTATTATTTTGCTCATGGTCTTGAGCAACCAGGGGCTGCTGGCTGATAACTCAGGAAAACTTCCAATGCAGCCCCTTTGAAAAATGACCCTCATATTTACTTCAACCTAAACACAAAAAGATGAAGTCTGTGCCACTATTAGATTTCCCTTAATAGCTTATCCTACAATTATACCCATGTCTTAAAATTGAAGACAGCAGCCTATTAAAATTGAATACAATATGGATAAACACCCTTTCATTCCCCTATTCCTACAAAAGTCGTATTTCCCCTGGACTATGAAGAGGAATCATTTCTGATTATGCTTTGTAGCTCTATACCTTCTACCTGTACTGTCTATAGTATCTCCCTCTACCAATCTATGGATCTCACTCCTAAATCTCCCTTCTCTGGTCAATCATTGTTTCAATGATTCATTCCTCTCATTAACTGTGATTTGCCAAGTGGACCTTCTGTTGCATTTATCATAATCAAATATGCTCTTATAATTTCAAATGTCAACGTAACAAAAACATTTGTAGCTCACCTGGCAGTCCTAGGTTCTCATTATATTTATTTCTATGTCTGTCAACCATTTAGGAACGTCTTCTCAAGTCTGCTAGTTCCTTAACGAGCCACCTAAATGGAGCTTCGTATGTCCCTCTGCAGGTCTTCTTCCCAGCCATTTCTAGTAATACTAACAGCAGCATCATGCTGAGACCGTTCACCATCTACCATATCCAGATTAACCCTAGGCCCTATCACTAGTCCACCACATTTTCACAGTGACAACTCCACCTCACGCTGCCATGCCTGCTCCATTTTCCTCTGGGCTAGCTGTGGATACAACTTGTTGCCACCATCCTCACCCATGTCTTAGTCCCCCATGTCCACCTTGGAAGTAAATTTCAACACCACACAGCTTAAGCTTTCTGTCTGACATATCACCTTACTGTTCAAAACTGCAATGACCATGATGGGGTTCAGGACACGCTACCCCAAAATATGGCATCTTGGCGTATGGAATATTTTAAGCTGAAGGAATGTGAGAAAACAGTAGAAGCAGGAAAGTCACTCTAACCTTCCCCCTGCTCTTCTCCCCTGAAACAGTCATGACACCCTCTAGTGAGAGGTATCCACCCTATAACTGGAGAAAAGGAGCATCCTTGTCTCTGAAGACAAGGGGATGCCAAGAAGAAATCAAATAAACAAATCTTGTTGTTTTCCCCTATTTATTATATTCACATCATACTGCCTGACCTGTCGTATTTCTCCACGACCATCCACTCTCCATCGAACCTAACATAAACATACCTAGCCTTAACAGTTTCTTTGGATCTTCATTTCTTTATGAAGGTTTCCATGTCACGTAAAACTTACATTAAATAAATTTGCATGCTTCTCAGTTTAATTTTCAGACCCAGACAGGGACCCTAAGAGAGTTGAGGAAAAATTTTTTCCTCCTCCACATTAAACCAAAAAAGATTAACAGGAAGAACTTCTACAGTTTTCTCAAACTCCTTCTATTTTCTCCAACTTCCACTATTTTC
The DNA here is from genome assembly GCF_018350155.1 of Leopardus geoffroyi. Lineage (NCBI taxonomy): Eukaryota > Metazoa > Chordata > Mammalia > Carnivora > Felidae > Leopardus > Leopardus geoffroyi. Next base: position 26,528,694 of record NC_059332.1, on the reverse strand, counting down.
TCAAACTGCTTCAGCTTAAAATATTCAATATGCTGAGGTGCCATATTTTGAGGTAGCACATCCTGAACCCCATCAACTCTTACTCACAAATTTCCTTCTCTTGGTTCACTTGATACACAGCCAAATCACTAACTCCTCTCTAGCTACCAAACACCTCTCAGCCAGTGCCAGCACCTGAAACAGAGTAAGTCTCTCTGCTAATCCTTCCCTTTTAGACTTACCAAAGCACTAAGTTAATGTAGTCTAAATAAATACCAGTCTTTATCTAAAACTAACTCTTCTATATTACATATGATCTACTCTAAAATTCTCTGCTTTAAAGAATATGTATTTATAACTCAATTATTATAGGAAATCTTTGCATATGAACATAAGTGTACATGTACACGTTCATAATTATAGTTGTCTCATTTTGATATTTTTGCAAAATATAAAACTAGCTGGCTAGGTAAGGAAATAGAAGGTGCTAAACATGTCTGCTATTACTTCTTAAAGTCTAAAAGTCAAGGCTCTCAGAAAAGATTATGAGTTATAGAAAGAAAGTTAGTTTCCTTTTCAGCAAATCCTGTTGGCATTTAGATGCCAAATTCCTTGCTGTTGTTTTTCCATCTGCCCACCATGCACATTTTTTAAAACAGTACACCTACAATGAGAATAATCCAGAGAATCCAAATTTATTAACATAAACACTCCCAGATCAGCCCAGAGCATATGGGTCACTGTATAGGTTTTTCTTCTCTGTGTAACATGAATTTACACAGATGTATATATCTGAGAATTGTTCTTTAAAAAGGTAAGATATATACATGGGGTTATATCAAATTCAATATGTAAAATTCCGGTTTCCTTTAAGGAAAGCAGTCAGTGTTGGAGAGGACAAAAGAGGAGAAAAAGATGACGACAATGATGATGACGCCAGCAAACCCAGAAGTTTCAGCCTCCATAAAATATATGGCTGCCTATTAGAAAGCAAAAACCTCTGAGTGTAAATGTTTCATTCAAGCTTGCCAAAGATCAGCTTAGTTTTTATTGCTCTGTGCAATTTCCGAATTAAGTGACTTCACTGTGAGACTTTTTTTTATGTAACACATTACATCATAAATTAACCCTAATAATATTATAGCTTTTAGCTTACACAGATTGCTGTTTTATCTAAGAATGTGGGAAGCGTGCAAAGCAGTTAAACACTAAGGAACAGGGGGAAGCCACCAGTGCTCACCAACAGATAAATAGCACAATGAGCTGGCATGGTTACAAGCCAAGCGGCACATTCTTCCCCTGATTTTGACTTGTTATCAGAGTTTCAGTGGAAAACACACACAGGAGGACTACGGCAGAGGAAGCAGGAGGCCACTGCGTCCAAGTGATTCCACCAGCCTGTGCTTGCCCACTGAGTCACTCACCTCGTAGCCTTTCTCCAGCAGGAACTCAGCCAAGTATGAACCATCCTGGGAAGGGAAGGAAAATTGACAACTGTCAGATTCATCATGGCGAGGAGAGAAGGCAGCCAAAACTGAGAGTTTTGAGAAAAGCACTGAAGAGGCCATATGAACTTAAATTAAGGATGATGGCAACCAAAATAAAAATAATACAGATAATGATGGTAAAAACAGAATAATGATCAACTTTCTACTATTCCTTGAGCATTTTCATAGACATTATTTCATTTGAGCACCAAAGCAGCACAGTAAAATGTTATCATTGTCCTATTCATGGAGTAAGAAACAAAATCTGGGGAGATAATATGGGGCAACAGAGAGAACATGACACTTAAGATTCACATGGATTTGGGTTTAGGTTTTTCCACTTTACCATGCAAAGTATGTGTAGCAAAGCAGAAGTCCTTGGTACTACAGGAACATACAGGAATCAGACTAATTCTGGGTGGTTGTAAAAAAGGAATCACTGGGGAAGAATTAGATGAGAGCTGTGGGGACTTGGGGAGAAGGCAGGGTGAGTGTGAGGAGGAGGCAGGGAGCACTAGAGTGTTAATGTTATTGAAAAAAGACACGATAGTGGAAAGGAGGAAGATGAGTACTTTCGTGGGAGAAGGCTTTCTAGGCACTGGTGGGAGTTGGCTTCTGACTCAGGGGTTCTGGAAAGTTCAGCAACAAAAGACTTTTGGGGGAGGGGGATAAACACAATCAGATTTGTGTTATTATCACTGAATATGTATGCATACACACACACATAAACTTTAAATAAAAGAAGGATGTTTATTTTTTTACAAAATAGAAAGAATGCATCTTAAATCATGCAGTTAATCTCTACATTAAGATGAAGGTATCTGACTAAACACAGAGATTCTCGACTGGCTTTTAATAACTCTTGTAAAAATTTCTAGATAAGGAAGAGTGTCATTTAAACTAAAATACTTCATGTGCCAGGTTTAGGGAAAGGAAGTATGAGAGTCTTCTAATAAAACTATTAAGAGACCAAAAGGTGAGAAATCACTGTTCTAGAGGTACTATAAAAAAGCTACCAGCCTTGCTCAAAATATGAGTTGGATAGACATTTTGCAGTAAAACCTGTTAACTGCCCACCTGCTTTCAGCCTGGGTAGGTCCCCTCCATCCTATCCAGACTTAAACATAAAAATGGGAGGCTCCAACTACTGGATATTTGTGTACTCAAAAGTAGCTGGGGATATTTGGTTTCTTCACTTTGAAAAAGTTTACAATATCCCTCTGAGCTTCAAAAGTTCCTACCAGACATTCCAGGAAAAAGAAAAGTGAAGCAAGTCTTATTATTGTCATTAGTTGGCTTAAAGCTGGAATTGGAGACACCCTATGGGTCCTGAAAATGACAGGACTGCCAAAAGAGTGTTTACTACATTAATGCAGAGTCACACATAAATTCAGGCAGGATGACAAGGCAAGGTATACAAGGGACACATTTTGTGGTTCATTAAAACCACCAGCAGATTTTCTTCTGACTTGACATAAATATTCTGTTTTATAGACTCATGTAGAGAAGAGAAATTGTTTAACATATTCCTTTTCCTCTCAATCTTATGATTTACACACAATTACACAGTTTTTAAATACCCAACATGCAAACTAAATCAGATAAGAGGACTGAACAATTCAGACTAGAACAGACCAACAGAAATGTAAGAATAATGAGTAGTCTTATAAATCAATCAATGAGAAAACAGCTTAATAGAAAAAGCATTTACAATAAGAGGAATAATTTTACAGTAGTCTGGAAAACCCTACAAAATATGAAGTTTTGTTTTGGTGCTGGTGTTAGTGTTGTCATTTTGAAGCAGGCAACACAATACTTTTCATCTTTCATAATTCCTCTTTGGAATAAAAATTTAAAGCGCTTTGTGTTCTACCATGGCTACATACAATGTTTCAAAAAAAAAAAAAAAAAAGGCAGAGGTGAAAGTGCTAGAGATCCATGGGGGCTGGGAGGGCTGTGATTATTCAGAAAGCTGATGTGAAACAGACCTGATCGGGCCTGAACCCTGTCAATAAGGTCTTGTTCTTCTCACCCAGGGCCCTTCTCAAACTTTCCAACCACACTGGAACATTCTGAACCAGCAGGGCACTCACTTCCTCCTGACTTCCTTGCCAGGTCTCTCAAGTGATAGGGCCTGGGCTGCACAATGAGTGGGAAATGGAGCAGAGCAAAGGCTCTTGGTCTCTGGCCTAGGCAGCCCAGCTGGCCTCCCCTTGTCCTCTTCCCAGGCCCCTGAGGGGACTCCACAGGGAGACACAGTATCTAAACAGGCAGGCGTCAGCCAAGCCAACAAGATCATTTTTTCTGCCTCCTCTAGAAGAACAGGGTTGTTGGAGAAGGCTTCAATCAGACTAATGACTGAAATGTCATGGCAACTGAGAACCTATGACCAACATTAAAAATTCTGATTCTTAATCCCCCAGAAAACAAGGAACTAAATGAACTAAATTTCCAACTCACTTGCTATGAACACAATTAATTTGGTACAAATTCCAGCATGGGTTCAATCCTTGTTATAGAAAACTTTTTAATTGGAGAGACAATGTCCCATTTGTGACTCTTTTACATTTAATTTTGCACAAATTAAGGTAATTAAGGGTTTCCATTTTGTATTAAATGCTATACAGATCTGAGTAATCACCATGGCTATAACATTTTCAAGACACAAAAACGTTTTCTATCTTATTCTTGCAAGAACTCAGCCTGGAAAGCAAGAGCCACTACATCTTAGGTAAATGAGGCATGTGAAGATAGCCATTTTGCCTAATATCACACTACAGAGGCAAAGCCAGGACTAGAATCCAAGTCTCCTGTAATTTTGACCTAGAAAACAACCTTCTTCCTCACCCTCCTACACCTGGGATCTACGAAAACATGTCAAAACCTAACAAAATAATGAAAGACCATAATGGGTTTACTTTTAAATCAAATTAATTTAGTCATTTTCCATTACACAGTGCTTTATGGATTAATCAGTGCTTCTAGTTTTGATTAAGTAAACTAATTTTAGAACATTCCAGAGCTCAGAGGAAGGAGACCATACACAGCACCTGAGATTTCTCAGGTTTTGTTTGGGTGTATGCTCCACACAGGAAACAGTATAATGTTGTTTGAAGATGGACTTGGATTGGCTGTGGATGTATTTACTGTTTGGTGCTCTAGAGCCAAGGAGGCGGGGCCCATGACCAAGGACCAAAAGTGCCAGATTTAGGTGTGCCTGATGCCTATAGTCCCTATACTTGGGTATCTCTGGTTTTTTACCTTTCATGGAGTATTCAGAAATATTTTAGATAAACACCCATAAAAATAAAGAGTAATTGCAAAAATTAATCCAATCCTATCTTGTTTTTAAATTTTTTTAATGTTTATTTTTGTGAGAGACAGAGAGACAGACAGAACATGAGTTGGGGGAAGGGCAGAAAGATGGAGACACAGAATCCGAAGCAGGCTCCAGGCTCTGAGCTGTCAGCACAGAGCCCAACGCAGGATTCCAAAGTTGGATGAGCCAAAGTCAGATGCTTAACCAGCTGAGCCACCCTGGCGCCTCTAATTCAATCCTATTTTGACTGTAGCATTAAAATTCCCTAAAATTTCACAACTATAAAAAGCTGAAGGAAGTAAAGAAAGCTAACCCCTTCTCCCAATGGCCACCGAAGGCTATATTAAGCACCGACTGATCCTCTAATCTAGCCCACATCCAAGCACGTATGTGCCAGGCAGTCTACCTTCCTACAGAGGAGACTAGCATTTCTCTTTTCTCTTCAAACATGGATGCACTTATAGTACAGAAGAACAAATGAAAAGGACACTTTCTTGTATGCAATTTGCGAAGCGGTTCCTCTGAACTGCATGCTAAATTATACTGTGTGTTTCTGCCTAAGAACCAATTGGCAGCTTCTTTGAACAGAATAAGTAGTATTGGGCTAAAGAATTCATGCCACTAACACATGAATTTCTTTGTTTAGACCATCTCAAGCGTTAGGAAATAGAATATCCCTTCTGGAAGGAGAGAGAACACCAATTTATGCTGCCCTTTATGTTCTTTAATTCTACAAATTCTAATTACACTAAAATAATCATCTTTTCAGCTAATAGCAATTACAGTATCAAAGTACTCTGTACCTCCTCATAAAAGAAATGCAAACAGCTCAATGATTAATGGAAGATGCAGTTTAGAATTAGAATGAAAACTTCCAATGGGAAGATTAGCCACATAATATGAAGAATGCAGAAGCAGAATACACTTGAAAAGTATTTTCACTTGGCTCATGTTTGTAACACAAATCACTGCATAAAATCTTTGTCAAACTCACAGAATTCAAAAGACCATAGGGATTAATTAATCCAACTCTCTCATTTTACAGGTCAGGAAATTGAGATTCAAAACAGTTAAATGTTTAATGTAGAGTCACACAGTACGGAAGTAGCAAAATCTACACGCAAAAAATAGAAAGAAAGAAAAAAAAAACAGTCTTCAACTCCCAGGCCTCAGAATTTTTCACTAAAAACTACTGCAAAAAAATGTAGGGGCACCTGGGTGGCTCAGTCAGTTAAGCATCCAACTCTTGATTTCAGCTCAGGTAATGACCTCATGGTCGTGAGATTGAACCCTGCTTCCGGCTCTGTGCTGACAGCGTGGAGTCGGCTTGGGATTCTCTCTCTCTCTCTCTCTCTCTCTCTTTCTGCCCCTCCTCCACTCACACCTGTGTGTGTGTGTGTGTGTGTGTCACAAAAAAATCTAAAAAGAAGAGAATGGACTAATGTCTACAGTTGAGAACCAAGTAAAATACACTAATGCACTTCCAAGTGAAGAACAAGAATACAGCCAACAATTACCAGTGGAGTGAAAACTAACTGAGTGGTAGACAGGAAACGAGGATATTATCAATATTTAAAACATAAATAATTCCCAATTCCCATAGTCTTTTATTTTTTTTAAATGTTTATTTATTTATTTTTGACAGAGAATACAAGCTGGGGAGGGGCAGAGAGAGAGAAAAAGAGAGAGAGATACAGAATCTTGGGCAGGCTCCTAGCTCTGAGCTGTCAGCTCAGAGCCTCATGTGGGGCTTGAACTCACGGACCGCGAGATCATAACCTGAGCCCAAGCCAACCTGACGTACCCAAGTAGTCTTTTAAAATTAACAATTATTTCCCCATAAAAGCCACTGCCACAGAAAAACAGACTTTCACTTTTTGTGATTTACTTCTTGTTAGAGAGGAGCACTGTAATCTAGAAAGGCTATCAACAAACTCTGAACAATAAAAAATTTATTGTGCCCAGCAGCTAAGATATTCTTCCTGTAACCACCCATTCCCTCTGACTATTTGCCAGGGAAAGAGCCCTTCAAACAGGTGTGAAGTGCTTGCACATACACCTCATACATATATATACATATACAGCAGCTCTGTTGCCAAACACAAGACTTTCCAGTAAGCCATCATGAACTAGGTTAAAAGCAACATTTTAAAAAGAAGCCAGATATCTCCAATAATCCTACATATGACTGTAATGTTAAGTCTTGTGTCCATGGTAAATTTTTTAAAAAAGATTTGCTGAAGAAAAAATATCACAAAGAAAAAAAATGACCTAAAAGGTTAATTTTACAAACATTTTTTTTCCAGTTTGACAGGTTAAAAATGATGTTTTTCTTTTCATTTTTTGTCTAGTCTTAAGACTGAAGAGTTTTTTGTTTGTGATCATATATACTATTTCTTCTAGGAACTATCTATTCTTATTTTTTCTATTTTTTATCCACTTTTCTAGTAGGCTGTATTTGTCAATTGATTTGTTCTTGTTAGTATCTAGAACACACATAAAATTAATTTTCCTCTCTAATATAAGCTACTCAAAAAAGTATTTTGAAACAGATTAACTGATTTTCAGTGATAGAACTTCCATAATTAGCTGGTTTAAAATACATGTTCTTTTCAAATTGCAAATGATTGTTGCACGTTCTTGGTTTAATGACCAAAGAAGAATGCAAACACCAAAATATGAATTCCAGCTAAATTTGCACAACCCAGCATTTGTAATATTGTTAACTTCAACATAGTAAAATAAATTTCTGTAATTAGACAAATGCTTTAAGGAAAATGGGATTAAAGGGTTAACAAAAGAAGGTAGAAAGGAAACAATTATTAATAAGGTATAGAAAGACAATTTTTAACTACATAATTAGAATGACAACACACACACACACACACACACACACACACACACACACACACACACAAACATAGTCCCAGAAATGTTTTAAAAAGCCTCGAAAGGAAATATAAAGGCATTTTTTAACAGCCTAAAGTGTGTTTGGGTGTACATAATACGTAGACACATCAAGAATGAGCCAAACTTTCATCTCTACATGAATATAAGTATGCCCAAAGAATACTGTATCCCACTGACTAGCTTTCCTTTTTTTAATGGGTAAGCTCCTTTAGTTTGAACCTCTGTGTTTTTCTCTCTCCCACTCTCCTATTCTTCACTAATGCTGAAGTTTTATCCTTCAGAGATAAAAAAAAAAAGTCTTCACATGACTTACTATTACTACAAATAATATTAATAACAATAGTAAGTGCTTATATACCACTTAGATAAGATATGCCAGACATGCACCAAATGTTTTACATTCATTAACTTTTAAATATTCACAATAACCCTATGTAGTTGGCACTATTATTATCCCCATTTTACAAATAAGCAAACTGAGGTGAGCTGAGACCAAGTAACCTGCCCAAGATGTCAGTAAACAGAAAAAGAATTTGAAATATATATGTAATCTACACACAAACACACACACACACACACACACACACACACACACGTATATGTAATGAATTATTTATGACAATTTGTTTCACTAACAGGATCAATTACCCCATAATGATGGACAGACGTTTTAACATAAAATTTGGTCACTAAACAATTTATTAACAATATGAACTGTCCCAGATTAGTGAATATCAAACATCCACTTGGGCCATAGGTGTTATGGAATAAAGGACAGGAAGGAAATAAGAGATTTAGTCCATGCCCTATTGCTCTGAGAAGTATCTGGGAAGCCAGGCATTTCCTGGCCTAGATAGGATTATGCTCCAACACCGGCTCAGACCTCCACATTTCACATACATCAGCAAACACACACGTGGACAGATTGAGAACAGTAACCAGGTAACCTGTGCAGCTAATCAAAATGTTCTGCTATCAGTGAACACCAGTAGATGCATGAGTCATAGACAGAGGGTGGCAAGGCTGTACAGATAAAAGAAAAGCTATGAAATACTACCATATTGACCTCTTCTATACTGGATGGCAGACTTCCCTGGAGAAATAAATCATCACACTTGAGCATGAAATCAAGGTGGGGGGGGGGGGGGGGAGGAAATACAAGAAACATATCCCTGTCAAAATCCTTTTAAATATCTACCTAACTGGCCATTCAGTGCTGGTGTGAATTAACTCCTTTCAAGTTTAGAACAATATACTAACTGAAAGTTTTTATAACTCAGCGTTCCAAATACATTGATAAAGATTTGGACAGATCTGTAGGGAAGTTAATAATAAATCACCAGTAAACTTCATGCTTAAATAATAACTTCTTTGTAGTAAATATATATATACAGATTTTGAAAACAGAGTTCCTCTCTTTCCTTTTCCCTTTCTCATTATCTCTCAAAGTGACATTCTATACAATTAAAGCCTGTTTCTTTGCAAAGTATACGCTTATGTAGTTCTATTCATCCAAGTGATTTATACAGGAAAGGATTTTTTACAGGTACTCAAAACTAAAACAGTGCTATACTTTGTCCAGTGTTCAAGTCCATGCTTAATGAAAAACTTTAAATTTCTTTGTACTGAAAAGAGAAGAATTATGAAATTTTAGTATTTACCTGATTTATTAACACTTCCTTATACATTTCTTTTTATAATTTGTGTCCTGGCTAAGGGAGGAAGACGAAACAAATGTCCTTTTGTTTACAGCTTTAAAAAGGTCATAAATAACAAAAGAATACACATATATTGATGTCTCTATCTTTCCCTATCTTACTGCAAATTCATTTAACAGGTTGTTACTAAAATGTCATTGTTGGTAACAAGCAGAGTTTAACTATTTACAAATGTTCTTTTAACCTAATTTCTTTCAGGGTTAAGTTATTGGCACAATCTAGTTAAGACTGTTTCTAAAATATATACTATGACAGAAATGTCACTTATAGGCTCCCTGATGCATTTCAGATCTGCTCTGCAACCATGGAATATCCATCACCCTGGAGATATTGTAAATCACTGAAGAAAGATACAAAATATGAACTGTGATTTACTGTGATTTACATAACCTGAAATCACTGAAACAGATAAAATTCAAGCATATGTACACAAGTATAAATGGAGAAATTTGTAAGCATCTACCCCGAAAGCTGCATATCATAAAACTAATAAAGCCAACTAACTTTAAGAGCCAGAGGACAAAGAACAAAGTATTGTAGGAATGACCGTAAATCACAGAGGTCCTACCATGAACAATGTTGATTCCCCTGGATTGTCCAGTCTGTGGGTAGGTTCAGTCCATTCAGTTTGTGGCTAGGAAATCTCTCCATTTACTTGTTAAGTTGTGCTAATATTGTGCTTTGGGTTCTACCACCCAAAGAAGTTATTAAAAACCATTTGGGGGGGGGGAGGGGGAATCACATATTTAAAAATATGTGCCTCCACTGTGCTTGCAACTCTCTCTCCAGTGTCGCTGCCTTTTAGGCTACACAATCTAGGTGTGTTTCTAGATATTTCAGCCCTAACATAGAAACAGAGGGGATAAGGGGCACCTGGGTGGCACAATTAGTTATGCGTCTGACTTTGGCTCAGGTCATGATCTCACAGTTTGTGGGTTCGAGCCCCACATTGGGCTCTGTGCTGACAGCTCGGAGGCTGGAGTCTGCTTCCTATTCTGTACCTCCCTCTCTCTCTGCCCCTTTCCTGCTGGCACTCTCCTTCTGTCTCTCAAAAATAATAAATAAATAGATGTTTGAAATAAATTAAAAAAAACAGAGGCATAAAAGGAACTCTGTGAAATACTGAGATGACAGTTTGAATTTCTTCAGCACTTACGCTTTAAGTCGTTTTTATCCTGTCGTTTTGCTTTCTCTTACTAACAGCAGTGGAGCTTAGTTCTTATTCAACCCTACAATTTTTAAAATCTTGACTTAATACGACAAAAAACATTACCAACATTGCACTCGAATGAAGACCAGAGTTTTGTAAGGGCACACAGGGGCAAGAGTATGAGGAGGAGTGGAAATTCTCTAGGTGAAAATCAACTCCCCACCTTGCTTACAGCAGCACCAAACTCCAACTTCCCAACATTTCCAGAGTCTTAGACTGAAAACCAGGTGTCTCTAGTTCAGTCTTACCTGATCAGAGGCACCTTTTGGTCTAATCTTATAATACTTAAATGTCTAACTATTGATTTGTTTCCCAGCTAGTCTCTCACCTAATGTTTATGACTTTGGGGGTATTTGACTATATTTTATAGATTTAGGTTGTACATTTGAAACAATTGAGAGGCTTTTTTTGTACCACAACTCTATGCTTAAAAATCCCATAAGCAATCACGTTTTAATTGATGTGGTTAACTCAACCTTATGTTGTGTTATGTTTTTCAAGACATTTATTATTATTTCTATCAAAATAATAATAATGTATATTTCTAGGATTCCTATGGTTGCTAAGCACTCTAAGATATTTTTCCCATTTATATCTCTCACACCATCCTAGTAATGCAACTGATATTATCCCCCCCTTTTTCCTGATTAGAAAACTGAGGTTCAGAAAGCTTAAATCCCAGGGTACCTGGGTGGCTCAGCTGGTTAAGCATCCAACTCTTGATTTCTGCTCAAGTCATGATCTCGTGGTTCATGGGACTGTGCCCTATGTCAGGCGCTGTTTGGGATTCTCTCTCTCTCTCTCTCTGCGCCTTCCCCCGCCTCTCTTTCTCTCAATAAATAAACATTAAAAAAAAAAATAAAGCTTAAATCCCTTGTTCAAGGTCACAGAGCTAGTTAGAGAACATGGCAGAAAATGAAGCCAATTTGTCTAATCCTAACTACAGTGTTATTTCCTGAATAATTCTACTTCAATCAAAATAAAAGTGTTTCAACAAAAACAAGTTTCTAATAATGTCAGTTTTTTAAAGGTTTTCAATGTATATAAAAAATATATAAAAACTCAAAGCTTACTGAAATACAATTTTCAAAGTAAGTACCAATTACTTTTGCAATAATCCATGATTATGAATGTTTAAATAACTCCCTTTCAAGTATACTAAACAAAATACTCGTGTGTGTATGTGTGTGTATGTGTGTGTGTGTGTGTGTGCGCGTGTGTGTGTGTGTGTGATTGTATGCATGCACATGTTCACAGACTCAAAGAGATTTCTATGCCATTATCCTAAAGATGAAAAAAAAAAAAACCCACAGGTCCATACATGGAATATTAAAAGCAGATCCTGGGGCAATCAATCCACTGTCCTTTAAAAAAGGACTACACGATATGACATGGCAAATAAAAATAAGGATAAGATGGGGCACCTGGGTGGCTCAGTCAGTTAGGTATCAGAGTCTTGATTTCAGCTCAGGTCATGATCTCATGGTTCATGAGATTGAGCCCCATGTAGGGCTCTGTGTGCTGACAGCACAGAGCCTGCTTGGGATTCTCTCTCTCCCTCTTTTACTGCCCCTCCCCTGCTCATGCTGTGCTCTCTCGCTCTCTCTCTCTCTCAAAATAAATATATAAACCTAAAAAAAAGAAGGATAAGATATATTTCTTACCCCTAAGGAATTTATAATCTAGTGAGAGGACAAGGAATCAATACAACAACAACAATATATCATCATCATCATATTAGCGATCATATTAATGCTAACATTCATTCACTGTATACCTATGATGGGTTAGGCCAGCAATATATTCTGAGCCATATGTGTAACTTTAAATTTTCTAGTAGCCAAATTTTAAAAAGTTAAAAATAGGCAAAACTTAATTTTAAAAAATTTATTTAACCCAATATATCCAGAATGTTATATCAATACATTAAGAGAAAATTATTAATGAGATGTTATACATTCTTTTTTGTATTAAATTTTTCAAAATCTGTTATTTGACACAACAGATCTCAATTCAAACTTAAATTTTCTTCAGAAGCACTTGATCTGTATCTAGGTTTCATAAAATTGAACAACTGGTCATATCAAATCTTCTGAAAATTTAATACCAAAAAAAATAATTTCCCTTTAATAATCATTATATACACTGGTACAACTGATTCAGTTTGTTTTGTTTTGTTTTGCTTTGTTTTAAGAAAAACTGATTTGACTTTGGAGCAAAAGGCTATCAGTTTAAAATCCGTATCTGTTCAAGTTAACTCAGTCTTAAGTATTAACACTGAATCCAAATGAGTATTTGCATACATCGGAAAGCAACTCTCATAGTGTTCTTCCAATTTTCTTTCTGGTTTTCATAGCCAGTTTATGTAATCCTATTAAGAGTTTAAATCTTTTACATATTGATTCATGTTAGAAAAACGTATAACTTCATTATTTATCTGCATTATAAAGATTTTCAATTTCAACATGAATTCTCACACCTCCCTAGCTAGGTCAAAAATAAACTTTACCTTTCCTTACAGCTTCAAATTTAACTCATTCATAAGCAGTGTGGTAAAACTGAGAAAACATAAATCACACTGCCATGTTTTCTTTATAATTATCTGGCAAGCATCCCTTTCATTTCAAGAAAGAAAAGAAAATCTTATATTGGAGTAAATATTACAGCAGTCTTTGTAAAACTCATTCATGACTCCACCAATGAATGCTGGCCAAGAGCGCAAGATCACAGCCTTGTCTGTTATTTCCTTCAACAGGTCTATGAACTGGCAATGATTCATATATTTGAATGTATAGATTGAAAAATTTTAACCAGTTATCTATGACACATTTTAAGTTTATTTATTTACTTTTGAGAGAGACAGAAAGAGACCACAAGCTGGGGAGGGACAGAGAGCAAGGGGGAGAGAGAGAGAGAATCCCAGGCAGGCTCCATGCTGTCAGCACAGAGCCCCACATGGGGCTCAATCTCACCAATTGTGAGACCATGACCTGAGCCAAAATCAAGAGTTGAACGTTTAACCAACTGAGTCACCCAGGTGCCCCTATGACACTTTTTAGAGTCTGCTTCAGAATATAGTGAAAAGAAGCAATAAAAGAAATATCAGTCTCTTATTTTAAAATTCATAAATGCAGATATTTCACCTAACATAGTTGAAGTGATAGAAACCTGTTGTAATAGAAATTAATTTTTTTATATCCATCTGAAATTCTTCTCTGACATAGAGAACATTCAAAAATATCTATGCTACAAATTTGGTATTTCTCACTATAAATTTATATCATTTCTTTGTAAATTTTTAAATCCTTTGAGAAAAAGGATATCTAAAGTAGTAACTAGGCAGTGACCCTGCAACTTGTTGAAAGATAAAGAAAAGCACTTGAAATTTTTCAAATTTCAAATAAACTAATCTTTGATAGTTAGAAAGACCTTGTATTCTATAGGCAACTGGTGATTTAATGGAATATCTTTAAAATTGTGTATATACATTGTTGTATTTTCTCATAATTTTCTAATAAAACTTCAGTAACAAATAACTTATTTTCCCACCTCTCCAACTAAAATTGTTTTCCTCTTTTGTGCATTAATCTAAGCCATTTTATAAGTGTCTGAAGTGACAAGCGCTCATCCTACCAAAATTTTAAATGTACTGGATATTTAATTCAGATTTCAGGCAACTAAATGCATTAATTCTTTTTTGATCATCATTGAGAGGAAACTTCTAATCAAATCTTAATCTCTTAATATTACCCAGTTTATTTTCCTTAAATTTTTTAACACAACAGTTTTTCTGTTTTGCTCTGGCAGAGCAAATTGCAAATTAATCACAGAATTTCCAGTCTCTTTATGTCTTCATTGATCTGATCATAGTACTAGTTTCTATGTCTGCACTCAATTCTGCAGCAGTAAATGCCTTTGATTTGAATTCTAAAATTGGTTTATACTATTTTAATTGGAAAAATTACATTTTAATTAAAATTATAAACATTTCAATTTAATTACCAATGATGAGGTACATGTATCACTAAGTCCTGCTATCTGAATAAAATACTCAAATAAATGCAATACAATGTTAGATAGAACACAGAAAAAAAATCATGCCAAGTGAACAAATTAGGTGACATCAACAAAATCAGTGGTGTGTTTAAGTGTGAAATACACCAGTTAAACTGAAATGTAATCCTAACCAAAACAAGAGAGTTGTGTTTAACAAAAATTTATTTTATATTGCTTCCATTTAAAAAATTCATTTCCTCAGTTCTATTATCCACATCCTAATTGTTCAATAGCCACATATGGCTTATGGCTACAATTTTGGACAGTGTAGTGATAAGCTGTGTTTTCAGCAGTTTACATTTATTAACTTACGTAATTCCCAAAACAACACTTTAAAGCATTTACTCCAATTATCCCCCATTACAGACAATGAAACTTAGGCAGAAGCAATTAAGTAACTTACCCAAAATCATACAGCTATTAACCGGGGAAGGGAGGCTGGGATTTAGACCCAGACAGTCTGACTCCAGAGATTCTTGCCCACTATCCCACACTGTTCAAAGTTCAACAAAGGCACAGAGTTTAATGAGAGATGACACAAGAGTGCAAGGTGTTTTAAAAATATAAACCAAACTACTTAGCAATTAGAAGTAGGGAGCGAAGACAGATAGGAAGGCATTGTGAAAAGGAGAAAAGATGAGCTTCAAGATAAATATTTGATGAAAAGGAAAACCAATTTGGCGTAAGAAGGAGTGGCTAAGAAGTGTGTCCTAAATGGATAAAAGATGATCAACTGTGGTAGGTAAATAATGGCCCCCCAAAGCATAGCCCCATCCTAATGACTGCATTGTATGAATGTTGTTATCTTATATCAAAACAGTCTTTGCAAATGTGATCAAGATCTTGAAATGTGGAGATTATTTTGGATAGCCCCAAATCCAGTTGCAAGCATCCCTCTATGAGGGAAGCACAGAGAGATTTCACAGACAGAAGATGAGGAGGCCGTGTGACCACAGAAACAGACCGAAGTGATGCAGCCACAAGTCAAGGAATGCTAGCAGCCGCCAGAAGCCAGAAGAGCAAGGAATTGATTCTCTTCTAGAACCTCAAGAGGGAGCATAGCCCTACCCACAGCTAATTTTGGATTTCTGGCCTCCAAAACTGTGAGAGGATAAATCTGCTGTTTTAGGCCACCCAGTCTGCAATTTGCTGCAGCAGCCCTAGGAAGTTACTTCAGGACTTCTCAAAACCTTCAGCAAATGTACCTTGTGAATGAGCAAGAGGGGAAATTTGGAAGCGGTGTTTCCCAATTTTTTAATGACAGAATCCCTACTGCCTCTGAGGGAGGGATGGTGGTGAAAGAGAGAGATCCTGTTCACCTCTGGCAAGCCCAGTGTTCTACTAACAAGGTCTAGGAAATGCTGACCCAAAACACATTCTGGAAGGGATATAATTTAGCCAAGTTAAGTCTGAACTATATTCAAACAACAATACAAAAAAATTAAAGGTTTTTGAGAAATGTTATAAAAAGCCAACTCTTAAGGGTGAGGAAATCTAGCACATTATGAAGCTGGGTTCCAGGTGACTTCCAAGTGGTAGAATTCATGGCTTTGGGGGACAGAACATGTAACCAGTTGAGCTAACCATCTCAGTTTACAATACAGTAACTTTTATTGCACTCTACTCTGATGAATCCACCACCTCTAGGAATTGTTCCAAGTCTTATGAGGGACAATGACCAACTCCAGTAGCTTCAGAAGGTGATAAATGAGAATGGCATTAAAGAACAAAAGAACAGAGAATAATAACAATCAAAGGGGGAAGGAAAATAGTGGTAACTTCTGGTAACTAAAGGGCTAAAATAAAACTACGAAGGGGTCAGTAAAAGCCAAAAATTAAATACTCAAGGAGAGTAGGATCAGGCAAGTTCCTGATTGATTTGGATATTCTTGCAGAGATTAGATGGCTAGTTATTATACTGCTGTAGGAGAAAATCCACAAGGGTAGGAAGTTGGTCCACAAAACCAATAAGGTTCCTTCAACTCTAAGAGTCTATGCCCCAAACTGGCCACAGACCTTTTTGTCATATCCACATGCGATGTCCATCCACATGGAATAAATAACTGAATAAAAAAAAATACCGCGCTGGGACGCCTAGGTGGCTCAGTTAGTTGAGTGTCCGACTCTTGATTCTGGCTCAGGTCATCATCCCAAGGTCATGGGATCGAGCCCCACATCGAGCTTAAGATTCTCTCTCTCTCCCTCTGCCCCTCTCCCCTGTTTGCTCTCTCTCTCTCTCTCTCCCTCCCTCCCTCCCTCTCTCTCTCTCTCTCTCTCTCTCAAAAATTTAAAAAATATGTTGTGTTAAGCTTGGGGTAAAATTCAAAATATTTCATAATCTATTGTAGTGTATGCACTAACCCACCAAAATGCTTGCCAGCTTATGTACCTAACAGGTGGGTATTCACCAGATGAATTTCAGTCTTCATAAAACTGTTGACAGTGACCTACAGTTGAACATGGATTTTGAGCAAGCAGAATATAGAGGTTAGAGGGAAAAATTTACACCACTTAAAACCTGTTTATTTGAATTGACAATAGGTCCCTAAGCTTAGGAAACCACAGGATGGAAGGGAAGGATGACCAGGTAGGTTGGAAACCACTCTCTATATACCGGACATCTGACCACAAACTGCTAGCAGCTGCACTCATGGCCCAGCAGCCACACACTTGGCACCACAGCCTCTAAAGTGTCCTCTTGGCACCTTCTGCAAACACTACTTACATGCCAGGAAGTCTGGGTTTAGTTTTGGTTCCATTCTCTGTCTCTGTCTCCCTCTCCCTTCTTTTCCCCTACCCCCCACCCAGCATAAATGTGGGTCCCACTGGTTTCAGGCTAATAACATCCACTCAGCAGCAACTGTCTAATAGGTACACACCCAACAATGGGCACTTGTATTTTCTTATGAGGTGGAAGTAAATCATGGCACTTGAACAAAGACCTTATTATCTAAATTTTACTGCATGTTTACTACAAGCCAGTTTCAATTTTATGTTTTCATCTCTAGGCTCTAAGACAAAGGAGAGAGAAAGTTCATTTTCATATTTGAAGTAGTTATTTTCTAAACATACAACAATATCAGGCTAAAAATAGGACCTGTTGCAGGCTGAATGGTGTCCCCCTAAAAATTCACATATGAAAGTCCTAAACCCCCACGAATTCAAAATGTGACCTTATTTGGAAAAAAAGTCACTGCAGATGAAATTAGTTAAGATGAGGTCACACCAGAGTAGGGTGGGCCCTAATCTGACAGTGTTCTTATAAAAAGGGGAATCTTGGACAGAGATGCACACAAGGAAAACATCATGCGAAAATGAAGGCAGAGGACTGGAGTGATGCTTACACAAACGAATGGATGCCATATATGTCAAGAAACAATCAAAAGTAAAGGGAAAGGCCTGAACCAGATTCTCCCTCATATCCCTCAGAAGGAACCAACCTTGCTGACACCTTGATCTTGGACTGCCAACTTCCAGAACTGCCAGAGAATAAGTGTCTGTTGTTTAAATCATTCCACCTATGGTACTTTGTTAAAACAGCCCTAGGAAACCAATACAGGACTCAAAAGTATTAAGGAGTGCAAACCAAAGGTCATGCAGGGCCAGGGGGAAAGGGTCAGAGGAAAGTTTCTGCTCTTTGCACTTCTAGTTGACTGTCAGGAACTATGAGGTTCAAAGCCAAGCCAGTCCTCCCTCCAGTGTGCTGCCCACCAGCCACACTGGCCTTCCTTGGGCTCCATAAGCTGTACTTCCTGAGCTTCACACAGGCTGCTCCCTCTTCCTCAACTCTCCTGACTACCCTGCCCCCACTGTCCACTTATTAGGACTCCCATAATCGTAGATGTAGGTTCAACCATTGTTTCTTCAGAAAATTCTTCCTGCTATGTTCCACCCTGACTGAATCAGATCTCCTACCTGTCAGAAACACTCAAAGCACACAGTTCTTTGCTTCATATCTCATCATAGGTCAGTGACAATGGGTTATGTGCCTTCCCCACTGGACTGCAGGATCCATGAGGACAGGACCACAATCACTTTGCTCATCATGACCCAGAACACTGATAGGTAGTTGGCACACAACACCTATCCGCTCAATAAAGTAAAATTCAATGCGCTTGAGTTTCTAATCTCACAGGTCTTCATCTCAAGCAGACATACCAATGCCCTGTCTACAACTTCTATATCAAAAGCTGTCTTATCAATCAGCTTGGACTCACATCCCACACTGCCAATGGAGATGCACTACGGGCTCTACTTCCTCAGCACTGCGTGAGCTCTCCCCCAGGATGCCTCTCAGGTTCTCAGCTGCCATCCACTTCTCCCAGCACATGGGGCACTGCCTTGATCCTCCCACTCCCAATACCTAAGCCATCACACACCCAGCACACCACGGTAAATGGGCTGTGCTACTCCTACAACTCAACTACTTTCCAATGAAACTTAAGCAGAAATCCAATACGTAAAAGCACAAAACTATACACAAAACTATCTGGTTTCAAGGTCAGGAGCTCTGTGGAGATGTGGAAGAGGAAAGAGTCTCTCCCATACACTTTGCCTCCCACTCCTCTTTGTGTCACACCCTTTACCTCCATCCTACCTTGAGGCACCTCAAGGCAGCCACAGGCTCTTCAAAACACAGTTTAGAAACCACCAGCCCTTCTGATTAAACTTAAAGTTTCTAATTAAGAAGCTCCAGTAAAGCTCTCAATGAACTATCACTTCCATTCCCAAAAGTCTAACCAAATAAAAGTACACACTTTTAATGTGGGCATTTCATATCCTGGCTCTAATCTTCCTTGCATTATGTATTTTTTCATTCATTGATTCACTCATTCATTCATTCATGTGTCAAGTATTTATTGATGTTCTAGAAGGAGGGTTACAGAGATGATCTTTGCCCTTCAAGAGATGAAAATATGGTAGATGAGAGAGCTGTGTCTATCAAAACATGTAAAAATAATAACAGTAATAATAAAAATAATGGGCAATATTTATCATGGGGCAGAACTGGTAGAAATATTCTATAAGCATTAGCCTTCTGAATAACACTAAAGGTAGGGTCTATTACCCCAATTTTAGGAATGAGGAAACAGGGTTCTTAAGAAGATAAAGTTAGGTCGTACAGCTAGAAAGAAGCAAAGTATAAATTAAAGATCAGATGTTTCGGGGCACCTGAGTGGCTCAGTTGGTTAAGCATCTAACTTCGGCTCAGGTCATGATCTCGTGGTTCATGAGTTCAAGCCCTGTGCCAGGTTCTGTGCTGACAGCTCAGAGCCTGGATCCTGCTTCGGATTCTGTGTCTCCCTCTCTCTCTACCCCTCCCCCACTTGCTCGCTGTCTCTCTCTCCCTCTCTCTCTCTCTCTCTCTCAAAAATAAACATTAAGGAAAATGTTTTTTAAAAAAAATCAGATGTTTTGACTATATTGAAAAGATATCTGCACCCCCATGTCCATAGCAACATTATTTATAACAGCCATGATATGGAAACAACCTAAGTGTCCCCTGACAGATGAATGGGTAAAAAAGTTGATACATACACACACACACACACACACACACACACACACACACATATATGTGTGTGTGTATACATATATATATGAATATTATTCAACCATAGAGAGGAGGAAACCCTGCCCTTTGTGACAACACAAATGGACTTTGAGAGTATTGTGCTAAGTGAAATTAATCAAACAGAAAGGTACATATTGTATGATCTCAGTTATCTGTGAAATCTTAAAAAAAAAAAAAAAAAAAAAAAACTTCATTATGAAAGAAATCAAATTTGTGGTTACCAGAGGCAGGCGTTAGGGGATTGGATAATGTTGGTCAAAAGGTTCAATTATAAGAGAAATAAGTACTAGGGATATAATGTACAACATAGTGACTATAGTTAACATAGTTAATACTGCCATATGGTATATATGGAAGTTGTTAAGAAAGTAAATTCTAAGACTTCTCATACCAAGCGCAAAAAACATTTTTGTGTGTTTGTGTATGTATATATATTATATCTCAATAAAATGGGGAAAAATATGTTTTGTAACCTTTCATGTGATGGTCAGTAGATACAACCACAGGAAAGGCTCAGGAAAAAAGTTTATTATATTCACAAGTCCTAGAAACAAGAAGGCACAGCATACCACGTAAAGCCATAATGGAGAAACCTCAGGGTAGTCAAGAGGCAGAAAGCAAAAGCAAGGGAAAAGCCAAGGTCAGAGCCTTTATCAGGGTCTCCCAGGGAAAGGCAAGACAGGAGGACAGGGCAGTTTCACTTTGGTAGTCTGAATAATTTTGACAGGCTTTAACTATCGGAGTGGCCCCCAGATACCTGACACCTAGCCCCAGGATGAGGCAGAAGGAAGAAGAATATTGTATCCTGGAGTGTAAGGGCCCAGACAGAGGATGTGTGGCTCTAGATTGGTTAGTTTGGTATCAAAGACATGCTTCCAGCTGGGGCCTTTGCTATCTCTATTGGCTGGCCCCAGGAGGGGCAGCTAGCTATACCCTAGCCAGAAAGATTTTTAAGGTACTGAAACATCAGAACATACAGAAAATTTTAAATATGAACAATACACCAAATTATGTGACTTCAAATCTTCCAACTCCTGTGCCTGCTGCGTCCTCAATATGGCAATTATGTGACACTAGGACCAGAGACAAAGTACTGGCCCTAGAAAGAAACATGATGACATACAGAAAAGGTTAGGAAAAGATCCACAGAGAAGGCAGTGCTTAAAGTGGGTAGTAAAGGACAAGTAGGAACTTACAAGAGAGTAAGAATGGAAGACAGCCTTTCTAATAAAAGGGACTAACCCATGATACGGCAAACTAGAAAATCCAGTCAGCTAAAAGTGCCTGGCTGTTACTGGAGCCAGGGTCCTGAGAGAGCACAGCAGGGTAAGGGTAGAGATGAGGGCAAGGACCTAGTCTAAAGGGCTACTAGCATCAGGTCAAGAATCCTCAATTTTCAATTAGGGATATAATGATAAGAAATCGAATAGATACGCGTTTTAGTTCAACTTCTCAAAAGTTTATTACGTACAATTATAGTCTAAGCACATATAGAGCAGAAAAGTTTAATGCCCAGAATATACCAATAAGTCCTAAATATCATATTTAAAAAGACAATCCAATAAAAATACTGGCAAATGCACAAACTGATATATTACAGGAGAAGAAACACAGGGGCACCTGGGTAGCTCAGTCAGTTAAGCATAGGACTCTTGATTCTGGCTCAGGTCATGATCTCATGTTTTGTGGGACGGAGCCCTGCATCAGGTTCTCTGCTGACAGCACTTGCTAGCTCTCTCTCTCTCTCTTTCTCAAAATAAATAAATAAACATTTAAAGACAAAAGAAGAAACACAAGTTGCCAGTAATCACATGAAAAAATGCTCAGTCTTCATTAGTAATCAGAGAAATGCAAATTAAAACCACAATGAGATAACAATCTACACCCACTAGATTAGCCAAAGTTTAAAAATTTACTAAAATCAATTATTAGCAAAAATATGTTATGAAGACATATTTGTGTACACTCCTGGTGTAAGTAAAACCCTTTACAAGATAGCAGTCAATTATATTCCAATGTTGAAATTGCTCACCCTAGAGAGACTCCTGTTCATGACACATAAAAAATCTTCACAGAAGCATTATTTGTAAAAGCAAGAAATGGAAACAATTCAGCTGATCAATAACAGGAAAACTGATGATTATGGTATACTCAGAAAAGTGAATATTCACAGTAATGGAAATGAATCAAGTATATTTACCCACCTCAAAGTTGATAAATATTATAAACAATGTTGAATGAAAAATATATACAATATATAGCATGACGTACTTTTTATAAATTAAAAAATACACAAAACTAAACAATATAGTAATTAGTAACTATTCTTGTATGATAAAACTATAAAGAAAAGCAAGAGATTAGGCAAATGTCATGATCCTGGTTACCCCTGGAGCTTTACAGGAAAGAACAGATAGACAGCTTTCATCAGGATTCCACTATTTTTTAAGTTAGGTGGTAGATTAATCTGGGCTTTCATTTCCTTACTACACTTTGTAAATTATCAAGATATTATGTATTCATATATCAAGTATTCCCTAATTAAAAATAAATAACAATAGGGGCACCTGGGTGGCTCAGTCGGTTAAGCATCCAACTTCAGCTCAGGTCATGATCTCATGGCTCATGAGTTCGAGCCCTGCGTCAGGGTCTGTGCTGACAGCTCAGAGCCTGGAGCCTTCTTCATATTCTGTGTCCCACTCTCTCTCTTCCTCTCTCCCACTTATGCTCTGTCTCTCTCTCCCTCTCTCTCTCTCTCCAAGAATAAACACACATTAAAACAATTTTTTAATACTAAATAAATAAATAAGTACATGGCACAGAACAGGTCCTTAATAAACTATAAAGATTATTTCTTAAAATGGAAGAGAGCTAATGGAAAGAGATGGATGAACAAACAAAGGGGAAGAATAACTGGCATGTGGAGGAAGGGAATAGGCTCAAGAGCAAGTAGAGAAGGTCTGGTCTAAACAGGAAGCACAATGGCTCCCCAAAGCTGGAGAGAAGGATGGATGCAGATGGAGATAATTTAGTATTGGAAAGAGAAGGATGTTTCGGGAGCTAAAAAGCAAGGTTATTTGCTAAGGGAGATCAAGTTGCCTCAGGAACCTAGAGAAAGAGACTAAACAGAATACTTAGAGAAGTAGAAGAAGACTGATCAACATAAGATGACTACTGAGTGCCCAAAAGAGATCAGACACTTACGAAGAAAGAGTGATACCATATACTTATTTGGGTTTTTGTTGTGTTTTGTTTTGTTTTGTGTTTCCAAGAACACTGTCATTTCAGCATAAACACAGGAAAGAAAAGAATGGTCAAATTTATTTGGGGTTGAAAGTTTGCAGAGAGGCAAAAAAGAAAGACAAGGACCAAGGAGTTAAGAGTACCACTATTCCAAGAATAATTAAAGTAACTGGCCATTGGATTTAGACCTGGAAGGAGCAGAAGTGAAGCCCCAACATGATAATAACCTAGGAGAAAAAGGAATACTTGAAAGCACAGAAACTTTGATTAGACTCGAGAACAGTAATAAGAGGGAATAGTGTAGATGAGGCCAGGGCATCTCAGAATAAAGGCTTCCATGGACAGGTTAAGAAAGGCATGTAGTTATTTGGTCAGAGATACAAGTATCTGCACACATCACCATGCCACCTTCCACCTATCCAGAGCATGCACAGCATTAGTGCCCACTGGACACATACCTCTTTCCACAGAGTTCTACATAGTCACTACCAATTCACAGGCACTGTCACTTGACCTAAAACCTGCCTTTAGTCCCTGAAGTAATTACTAAGGTTTTCTCCCAACTTTTAATCCTGAGAATTTTCAGATCTGCATGAAAGTTAATGAAATTGTACAGTAAATGTTAATCTTTCACTTAGATTTACCAATTAACAATTTTACATATTTGTTCTATCTCCCTCCATATTTTACACACACACACACACACACACACACACACACACACACAATTTTTGTTGTTGGGTGGAAAACCATTTGAAAGTAAGGTATAGACATAATGGTACTTCACTCTTAATGACACTTCTTTGGCATGAAACTTGAAGGATTTTCTCCTATGTGACCTCAGTGCCATTAGTATAGTCAATATTCAAGCTTCTTAGTTGGCCTCAAAATGTTTCTATAAGTCTTTATTTTTTAATCCAAGATCCAGTTATAGTCTTTGCATTGCATATAGTTGTTACATCAGTAAATTTTACACCTGTATAAAAGGCAGTAGTGGGGGCGCCTGGGTGGCGCAGTCGGTTAAGCGTCCGACTTCAGCCAGGTCACGATCTCACGGTCCGTGAGTTCGAGCCCCGCGTCGGGCTCTGGGCTGATGGCTCAGAGCCTGGAGCCTGTTTCCGATTCTGTGTCTCCCTCTCTCTCTGCCCCTCCCCCGTTCATGCTCTGTCTCTCTCTGTCCCAAAAATAAATAAACGTTGAAAAAAAAAAAATTAAAAAAAAAAAAAAAAAAAGGCAGTAGTGAAGAGAACTGACTGAAAGCCAGAGGCAGACAAATCAGAAAATAACTATACGAGTTCAGAAAAAGATGGTTATGTTCCTAAATGAGGGTGGTGGTAAGGAAAATGTAACAGGTGAGCAAAGTAAACAGTTACAAGGCAGAAGAAAGGAGAGTCAAATTGACTGGAAGAATAGTAAATATTAGGTGGGCTGGAGGCATTCTGAGTTTTAGGCAATAATACTCAAATGAACATGTCCAGCAGGCAAACTATGGTCATATAACACTGGAATTTGATTAAGTTACAAGATCTTTAATGGCCCTTGTGGCTCTCAAGAGCTAGGACTCTATAATAGTATCAGAAAAAGCAGGCTTCATGGCTCTTTCAAGTATGTGACTGTAATTAACATCTTCCCTTGCTTTTACATTCTTGCACACTCAAACCAGCTTCTTAACCACCTCCACAAGGAAAAAAAACAAAAAACAAAACCTGTCTTTATAATATGAGTGTTTAAATTTTTTTCTTGATTCTTCAACTAGACAGTAGGTTCCTGCAAGGATATAAATATTTATTTATTTTTGAGAGCGAGGGAAAGAATGTGTGTACACGCACTCATGAGAGCAGGGGAGGGACAGAGAGAGAGGGAGACAGGATCCAAAGAAGGCTCTGGGCTGACAGCGACAGCCCAATGTGGGGCTCGAACTCATGAACCACAAGATCATGACCTGAGCTAAAGGCGTCCCCCTGCAGGGATATAAAAAAGTGTTCATCTGTTTTCCTCAGAGTGCCTTCTACCACAGTGCTGTTCATACAATAATACAGTATACACTATTCATACAATATTGGTTATTATTTTTTTTTTTTCAAAATGTAGTCTAGAGGTGTCTGGGTGGCTCAGTTGGTTAAGTGTCTGACTTCAGCTCAGGTCATGATCTCACAGTTCATGGGTTCAAGCCCTGCATCAGGCTCTGTGCTGACAGCTCAGAGCCTGGAGTCTGCTTCGGATTCTGTGTCTCCCTCTCTCTCTCTCCTGCCCCTCCTCCGTTGGCACTCCATCTCTCTCTCTAAAATAAAATAAACATTTAAAAAAATTTTTTTAATATGGTCTATATCTAGGAAGAGGGCTAACTGTCAGGTAGAATCTGTCAAGAAAGCCCTCCCAAAGGTGAATTTGGGTCCAAACTTTTAAAGATGTAAAGGAACTTAATTAGTAGAGAAATGAGATATTCTTGGTAGAGGGTTGAAGAATGAAGGAGGAAGTCACTGGTAGAACTGGTATCCATTAACTGAACTAAAGGACCAAAAGGCAAAAAATAATAAGTCCCATTTTGACTTATGCTTATTCAGTTAATTATTAAATTTAGAATCCCTATCTATATTCTTTCAATGTGTTATTAGAGTCAAAAATAGTATTCTGGAATTAAGAGAAAAACAAGACATTCAAAAAATTCTTTAGTTTTGATGAAACCTAAAAAAAAAAATTACCAGTTGGCCAAACTGCAAAAGTAATGCTCTGAAACAAATCATGAAGATAATCAAAAGAGTAATCCTTTAACCTCTGATACAGCAGACCCTGCCAAGATTAGAAAACCAATCACACGCGCGCGCATACACACACACACACACACACACACACACACACACAAATTCAGAGCCCTTAATTTCAGTGGCACATGACATTGGTTGCTAGCCTGGAAGAGATGCATGAGATGCTGAACCCAATGTTTTCAATGACTTAATCCAAAAGTATTAAGATATTTTGATAATATTCCAAAATGGGGAGGAAAGACCTAGACATCAGACTCTTATAACTTTGAAGCCCTAGAATTAATTATCTTAAGTCTGGCATCAAAACATTGAAAACCTCTGCATTCTCAGGTAATCACTCTGGAGTCACTACATTTATCAAGTTATCCATCCCCTCTCCACAAAGATGCATGCCATCACCATCTATCTAGTGATAATATCAATACTCTCATACTCTTCACAGAGATTCAATTCTTAATGAGATCCTTATAAAGATCATGCTACAAAACACAGAACTTTTCTCTACAATTTTCAAAAAAATTATAAAGATGTAACCAAGCCTTAGTAAATCTTCAGAGAAATTCCCCTGAGCATACTAGATAATTCAGCAACTTAGAAACTAAAAGTAGTTACATTTCATGCATAATGAAATAGATGTGTTGCTGACAAGACGTCTTAACAAAATATTTATGTATTGACTCACATTTGAAATATGTTAGTAGTAGTCCCTGTTTAAAAGAATCCTGTGTAAAAGCATCTGTAAAGGTTGTTGTAAATTAGACATTTTCAAACTGGGGCACCCATACCATGGAACCAAGCTCCTGTTTTGGTCCAGTGTTTTGAAACACATTTTTACTATTCCTGGAAGCACTTGCACATTTTTGTCAGATGTTGAGTGAGCAACAGGGTAAATAACATTTCAAACGCATTTTTAGAGCAGTAAAACCTTAAGTTCCTAGCTAAAGGGGCTGATCCAAAATAAATTAAATGCTGGTGTGACTAAGCCGAGTGTGGTAAATTCTGATTTGTAGTGTGAAAACCTCCAGTTAATAGATCTATTCAGTGACTCAACATGCACTTCGAAGTCATAAGTAGGGCAGCAGAGTATAAATACAAGACTTAAAAGCATCCTCCAGGTCCGTGTTCACATCTAAGAAGTTGGTAGTTGAAAGCAGGGTTTCTCAAAGACCTGCTGTCACACTCTGGCGTGCTATATCAGTTTTGTGAAAAAGGTAGAGTTTAGGGAGCTGTGCTTCACAGGAACCCAAAGCTGACTAAGTCCATGGGAGCAATGTTTGTGGGTGTGTAGAAATACAGTGGAAGAGAAGGTAAGAAATTATTCTTGTGTGTTACACTGGAGGTACTGCTGGCACACTGGGCTCCCAAAGCACCACTGAAACAGTTATGAATCGTAAAATTAGACTCAGAGAGGGCCATACAGATCAATTAAATCTAATTACTTCACCAGTGAGGAAACCAAGACCTTAATAATGTAAAATATAAAGCTTTAGAAAACAATACTGTTCTTTTGCTTGCCCAAGGTTTCTGAGACAGTTTAAGGAGGTAACCTGACTTTATCTAGAGTAATTAACAGAGAAAAGGTAGGTAATTATTTTACTAATTGGGAAATACCACTGAAGAGCAAGCCAGGGGCTGGGTTTAAAGAGGTAATTAGTTTATTCATTCATTCATTGAAACGGATGTTGAGGACAAGATGTGTTACCTTTTTATTTATTAACCAAACTGCTACCAAGTATTGGGTCATTTATGTGTTTCCTTCTGTTTGGAAAACTAATAGGTGGACAACATAATCACCACAAAACTCCAACAAAGAGACACATACAATGAACACGCACATAAGGTGTGTACCACAAAATGGCTTTTTCAGTCACCTGAATTTAGGTCCATTAAAAAAAACAGGCAGTGCAGAGTAGAGCAGCTGTCCCAACACAGGCAGAAATGGAGCTGAAAATATTCCCACGCCAGTTCTCCTGAATCCCGTCTATTTTATGCTCTTGCGTGGATTCAAGGAAACAGAACTACTATTTAAAAGTACATTTACAAAGAAGCCTTTAAAAAGCGTCAAAATAAATTACTTTGAAGTGTTTTTCACCAATACGCCTCCAGCTTTCCCTTCTTTTCCTATTTGCTGTTCCACAGAACTCAACTGTGACTATATTTAACTGACTTTACAAGCTGTGGGGAGATTGAGTACACAAGGCAGGTCCCAACTGGAGCTGTGTGCATTAACTAGGAACCAAGGTTTTTTGGTTTAGGAGTTTTCTTTTACACTCCCCCCCCGCTTTTTTAAGTGTCTTAAAATTACCTTATATCCTGGAAACAAGAAAAAAACACTAAGAAGAACCTCTTCTCAGTTTGCTATGTAGATTGAGTCCTGAAATTTATTTTTTTATTAATAACAAGATGTTCAACGCAAACACTGCCACAACACAGTATTCTTCATTAAAAGTTTATATTTTATTATTTCTGCCAGAAAATGCTCATTCCATCTAGTCCATATTATTAGGGAAGAATAAATGCTTCTCAAAAGATTTTCTTTTAGAAACAGGTATATAAAGATAAACAGCATTAGGAACTACCTAGGATGACAACGAAATCAAGACTTCCCACAGAGGAAAAGTAAATTAATAATTTCACTGAGCTGGATCCCTCTGGCTGTACAGTCTACTTCCCCCAACAACATAAATGATCTCCACAGAATTCTAGAGATAGATTCCAGCATGCAGCTGGCTTTACCAATTATTCTGCTGTCCTATGGGAAAATCATTTACTGCTTTTGGCTTTAATTTTCTCATCTGTAAAATTAAAACCGGAACTTTAAAATAATTTCTGAAATTATTTCCACCTATAAGAAGTTTCAGATTAGCAATTCACAATAATTGGAACTAAATCATATTCCAAAGACTGACTTTCTGCAAACTTGGTAGCTATTTGGTTATATATGTAGTTCTAATCACTCAGTAAGATTACAAGTGCTATGGTTAGCTAATATTTCAAAGTGTGTCAATACCCCTTTCTTTAATTATTACATAATACTAAATATGTTATCTCCTTCCATTCCACAAAAATTATTCAGACCACTGTTACAGTTCACAGCTTCCAACTAGTTTGAATACTTAGAAATTTTGAATATGAATATAATTGGACTACTTTTACATGGGCAAATTTCCATGAATTATTATTGATATGATGTACTGAGATAATATATTTTTATGGTTTTGTCTCTAAGGAGTATTATCTTAAAATATTTAATTTTATTTTTACTGAAAAGAAGTATAACTTTCAAAAATAGTTCGGTCATGAAAATATGAATGAGTGCATTCTGAGTAAACAGAGTTGATAGTAAATGAACAGGATAACCATTTGATAGCTACATAATCTTGTGCAAGAAAGCTGTATTCTTATAATCAGTATATAAGAAAATGTATAAAACCTTTTATTGTAATCTCTTGCTCACAATAATCTTTAGTATTATTACCTGTATTATTATAATTATTAAGAAATACTAATAAAAAAACACATAGAAAACCACTATTGATATCTGAAAATGTCTATACAATATTATTAATCTAAAACTAGATTTTCCAAATTTCAATCTTTCTCATTCTTTAAAAGCGTTATGACATTTATACACTGTTCTTTACTTTTTTCTGTAAATTATTTTGCTGTGTTTCTTTTGTTTTCTGTTTTGTGTTTTTGTGCATTTTTCTGTCTTTAACCTCACTGTAGGCAAATGTCAACAATGGAAACACACATTAGAAATGGGGTAAATAATTTTTTCCTAAGATAAATATATAACAATTGATTTCAAATGTATTCCTTAAAATATTTCATGTTATCTTACGAACAGGTTTGAGAAACATGGATCTAAACTGTTCATTTGCTAATCTATACTAGGTTTCCAAATTGAAGTTCACATATTCTGATAGGAACTCCACCATACTTAAGGGTCATACACAAGCTGACAGATCAATGTCATAAGCATACACAGTTCTCTAACATGAAAATATTAATGTTATAAACAAATACTTAAGTCTGTATTTTTATCTCCTCATAATTTGGACTTAATTCTTTAAGAATGGTATTTAAAATTCTCTTTTTTAAACAAAAAACTATATTCAAGAATACCTTCCATAAAGGCTATTTTAATCAAACTAAATGCAATCTAAGTACTTTATTGGTCAATTTGCTTCCTGCTACTAGTGAATGTAATTAAATAAGAAAAAAGAAAATAAAAATTATCGTTTTTCAGATGATATAACTATATAACTAAAAAACAAGGATCTATTAAGATACCAGGTTATAATCAAGAGTTTTCCAATTAAAAACAAAAAAAAGTTGTATGTAAGAAAATTACATTGAGGAAAAACATCCCATTTATATTAGCAACAAAATTTACATACCTGAAATCAGGGTTAACAAACTATTAATAGAAATTATATAAGGAAAACCTTAAGCTCTTCAAAGCTGTAAAAAACAGAAGGTATTTTAAAATACTGAAGGACAATCTTGGTTCTTAGATTAGAAGATTCAACATTATGAAGGCATACATTGTACCCTAATTAACCTTAAATTTAATTCAAGATCAGGTTATAGGGTTTTAGATAGAAGGTGACAAAGTTATATGCTACAGTCAAATAAATATGCAAGAATAACCTAGAAATCCTGCAAAAGATTAGTTGGAGGGATGGAATCCTGTTAGTCACTAAAATTATGTGTTATGAAAACATGATACAGCAGAAAGACAGTAAATATACAACCAAAACCTAGATACAGTCCCAAATAAATACATAAATATAGCATAAAATTGGCATATTTCAACCAACAGAGAAAAGATGGATTATTAAATACATGATGCTACGAAATAACATTTTGAAAAAAATAAAGCTACAGCCCTATCTCATTCCTTATACCAAAATAAATTTCAGGCACAACAAAGAAAAGTTAAAAATGAAACCTTAAAAATACCTGAAAAATATGGGTAAATATATTCATAATCTTTGACCAAGGAATATATTAATAAGGACACAAAATCAAGATCATAAAGAAAAAGACTGCTAACTTAAGAGACTATAGATTGATAACCTGACTGATTAAAATTTTCTGTAGCACCAAAACTACCAAATAATTAAAAAGCAAATGAGAAAATGGAGAGAAAATTATCTTCAATATGACAAAAAGCTAATTTCCACATATACAAAGAACATATCTAGGAAGAAAAACAAATAATCTGGTAGGAAAAAGGCAATGCCTGACAACATATGTATAAATTGACAACAAATATATATACAAAGATACTGACCCCTACTCAAAATGAGATAAATATAAATCAAAGTGAGATACCAACATCACAGTTTTTACCCAGTTACCTATATGTATGTAACAAGAATGTTTATTCCAGCAAGGGTCAGAATTGCATGTAGAATAAAACATTTCTGCAAATTTTAAAAGTATATATATTGACACATACATAAAAATATTCCTAAAAAGATACAACAAAAACTGTACTCTGAGGGGAGAACAGAATGGTAGAGATAAAAGTGATGAGAAAGACTTTCTATACAGTTTGATTTTTGTCTTGTCCATAAAACACTTTTGTATAAAAAGAAAGTGTTTTTATTAAGGCTGCTTTTATGTTTTTATACATAAGTATTCTCTAACTATTCATCCCAGTGACACATACAATTCCACATCACAATCACAGTTACTGAAAGCTTAAATGAAAATATTTGATATTTCAAGGTAGATTTTAGACACAAAAATGGAAAAAGCTGTGAAGTATATTTAGTTTCTCTTCTTGAACAGTTGGCTCAGTCCACATTTTTCTGGACTTAAAAGAAAAATGGCTTATAAATACATACAATGATCCTATTTGGAAAGTCTTTACCTCTATTTCAGAAATTCTGTTCAATATCAAAATGGTATATTAAATAAATTTTCTTTGCAGTCCAGATTGATGTTAATAGTTTTCATTAACTAATACATTAAAACAATGTGTCACAGCAGTCTTATACTCAGAATTAAATTAAGATACTGGGAAGTGGTTAGGATCTATAATTCTGATTTTGGCACATAAAATAGGAAAGAAAGTCAGTGACCACAAGTATGCACCAACTCTTTTTCCAAGTCAAATTCAGTAAAAGATTTTTTCCACCTAAAACTTAGGCCACTCAACTTCCAGACATTCATTGTCTGGTGCCACCCAAAACTTGCTCTCTTGACTGGTTCTGAGTTTATAATATCAGACTAATAACATATCAATAAATGTAGGCACTGAAATGCCATTATATGAAAGATCAGAGTAAAAAGCTGAATTTTTCAAGTTATTTATCACTAAAAACATGAACCTGAACTTCTGGCCAGACCCAAACCTGTGTTGAATTTTATCTGGCTAAGGGAAATTCAATAAAAGCCTCTTACTGAGGAGATGAAAAAAAAAAAAAAAAAGTTTAGCTAGACCAAACCAGTCAGTTCCAAAAGAGTACTGTAATAGGTTGAACCATATGAAATGCATTCAACAGTTTACCTACAGCTTTTTACCTATTTCATATGGCTCAATCTAATTTTAAACCTTTTAAAGAGGTTGATTATTACCTTCACTGATTTCTTTAATAGTACTTCTTTATTTTTTCAACTCATAATATATGTGACCTACTTTAGAAATATGTTTTCCAAAACCAGAGGTGAGGCTCTTCCTTGTGGGATGCTTAGTCTCAAGTCCTTCCAGAATACTGGCATGAATTCATAAATGCTGATATGTTAAAAAACAAAAACAAAAACAAAAAACTAACTTCTTTACTTGAGACTTTATATGTCCAATATGATACAATGTAGATTATTCAAATCACAAGGATACTTGTTATTACCAATTAAAGGTCTGCATATGACCAAGTTTATCTTTACTATTTCCCGCTAATTTTATTTAACAGACAAAACACAAAAAGAAATGAGTAAGTACAAAAAGGATAACAATTTTTTTCTCCTAATTTGACAATTAATAATGAAATTAAAAAACGGACAGTTTCCAAAAATTAAGACGATTCACAGACTGACTTGAAAGGTAATTACCATTTGGGTGGATGTCTTTTGTGGCTAAACCTTGTGACCAAATGCTCAAATTTATTTTAGACCTCTCTCCTAAATGGTTCCCCCATTTAAAAGGAAACATTTGACTTCCTTACCACCAATATGTGACAGCTTAACATTTTAACCTAATTGCATCTGACTGACGGGAAAAGATTAGTGTGTCCCAAGCAACAGATAAAAAGAACATAATTGTTTTAAATTTTTCAAATTCAGGCACTATGTTCATAGGAGCTCCCTATTAATGGAGCATTGGGGGATACCATATCTTTAAGAAAAATGAAGTGTGAGAAGAATAGCCATAATGCCAATTTCCTCTTTGGCAACAGTTCCATCAAGTTGCTTTCTCTTTCTTGTAGGGGAGGGTAGAAATCAGTATTTCTGCTAAAAGGTGTTTTTTAATCAGGTTGTGAAGATTTTACAAATGTGAGTTGAAAATTACGTATACGAAACCAAACACAATGGCCATAATTTGAAAGTTTTGAAAAGCTATTTTACACCAACAAACTTAGAAAATCAAATTGAGCTATAAAGAAATATATGAACCACAAAAGAAAATTAAAATTATTTTTGGCATCTGTTAGAAGTGAGTAGTAGATTACTTTTTTTTAAAGATTCAAGGAAGATAGGATGCTTACAGGTTGGAGCCAAATGTTATGAAGAATCTAAATAGATGGTATAGTGTTTTCTTCCTTTAAATCTTTTCAGTTGATACCACTTTCTAAGCCCAAAGCTTAGAAAATTAAATATATTATTAAATACCTTAAATACTTATTCCCCCGTACTTGTAAGTTGTGCATAATAATTTCTAGGCAAAAGTATGAAGGATAAATACTAGAGGCAGTATTTTCAATCACTTAAAAAATATCCTCAAGGAATTCCATTATATATACATTCCTATACCAAAACCTAAAGAAAAACTGCTCCTACTAAAAAAATAATAAAATAAAAATTTTCTTCATTTTTTTTAATTAAGAAAACCTAATGAAAACTTCTAGATCCTAGAAGGGAAAGGGCCATGCTTTGCAGTGTCATTCGCAGCTTATACTCAATAAATAAATGGGTAAACTAATAAGAATTAGGCATACAACTAAATATTGACTCTCATAATAAACGTAATTTTTTTAAATATAGTCTTAAAAGATGTCCTTGATACCTATTAAAATCAGATTGGATTTATACTTTAGGGGTTTTTTAATAAAAAAATTAATTTCATAATGTAACCAACAAAAAAAATTTTAATTTCATAATGTGACCAACAAAATAAGTTACTCTCTTCTTATCCTAAAGTCAGGTAAGAAACAAAGAATACGATTCAAAACATCATTGTTATAAAAAGATAAACATTTTGGGGGGTAGACATTATTTTTGTTTCTGTGCATGAGAGCTTTCTAATTTCTACTTTGAATATGCTTCTATTTTCTTGCACACACGAAATATCAACCCCATACTTTGTTCAATGTCCTATTAAAATGAGAAGAAAGCAAAAAGCACCCAAGGTTTTAAATAAGAAAGCCAAATACCACAGCTCTGAGCAGGCTGCTAACCTTGTAGAAGAGAACACAAAACTATAACCAATTTATTATTATAAAGAAAAAACAGAATTCATTCAGATTTTTCTAAGTATGCACACAAACTTTTATTTATTTGTATTTCAGAGGATTTAACTTTTGTGGAAAGTGCAAAAATGAGTGATAAACCTACTAACAACTCCATTTGTAACAGCAATACAGCACAGATTTTCCTTATAGACTCAATACATTCCAAAGTAGAGCTTCTCAAACTTTACCGTGCATCCAAAAACTGTGACATCTTGTTAAAATGTAAGGTCTGATTCCATCAGACTGGGGCAAAGCCAAAGACTGCATGTATGTCTAAGAGGCTCTCAGGGACACTGCTCATCTGTGAACCACATTCTGGACAGCAAGGTTCTTCAAAGACCTCCCCTAAGACAATTGCTCAAGTGATCAAGGGCCTTCAAATTCATTGTCTTCTTTTTAAATGTGGACATTATGATATGGTCATTTTTGTGGTGAAATGAGAGTTACCAGTCTCAGATTCATTTTAAGTGAGCTGGGAAATAAGCAAGTAGTAAGAATTCTGTGTATGTCTCAACCCAAGTGACCAAGGACTGCTAATCTGTTGCTCTGAATAAAAAAGAAAACACATCCTGTGGAGAATCTCAGCACATACATGTTGTTTCAACCAAAGATGCCAGTGCTCATCTTGTCGTGTGAGTTAATATTTTCACTGCCAAAAGGAATTCTTCAGACAGAAGACAGAATTGCCAAAGAAATTAGGGCTTCAGTAATTACCAAACCACAAGCCACTATGCATCTTGCATCAGTTGGAGATGAATGGGAACACTTGCAAAAGTATTTTACCATTAGCCTCTTCTGTTAAAAAGAACCACAGTGGGGAGAAAAAAAAAAACAGGAATTTTTAAATTCCTTTATTACCCAATACAATTATGTGTTTCAGCCTAAACTAACGTTGGCACTGTTCAGCAGGATTCTTTCATTCCACAAGGGTAAAATGAGAAGCAGAACAAATACACTGTCTATGTTAGCTTTTCCCAGTGTATCTAAGAGAGACATCTCTGGAAAGAGGCATTAAAACCTGCCTGCCTGATACACTTCTGATTCACTATTGTCTCCAAGATGGTAGCTGAAAAAAAAACAAACCTCATCCCCCAAACCACATCAATCCCTCCCTCCTCTAGAAAGCACCATTCTTTTCCATTCAATTTTCCACAGTGGCCTTTTCATCACCTTGCTGGTTCCAAATTTTATTTTCCTTCATAGTACTAGTAATGTTAAAACACACATACACAGCTCATATGTATACATAAAGGAAACACAGAAACCAAAAGGCAGTCTCATTCACATTCAGAGAACTCCTCTGGAAGGTAGTCAACTTATAGTAAGAAAATACTTTCTAAAGTATGGTGAGACTAGAATAGAAAAGTATAAATATGTTCTATGATGTTTGCTTCCTGAAAAATGAAGGAATGTGAAGCAAAATTTCTAATCAACCTCAAATACATAATACCTAGGGGCCAAAATAAAATAGTACTTCCCACATAATAACACTTCAGAGTACCTTAACAAAGGAACTTCCAACCTTGGTAAGAATCACAGATCACAACTGGTCACTCCTTAGTAAAAATCCCCATTGGATACCAGCTGCCCATTTGATTGCTACTAAGCTCACTGCTCTGACTTCCCTTCACTGCTGGGGGAAAAAGGCAGGGATGAGAATTGAGCAAATCCCTTCAAATTACTTCTCCTAACCTTCACTCAAAGCAGTATACCCAGATATGGTTACGATGGCTACTCCTTCTCCAACTGGCATAAATGGATGCTTCTTTCCCTTAGGATGTCCATCTTAATTAATTCCCTATACCACCAGAGGTAGCAAGGTAGTCTTTCCCAAGTCCTTAGTTGTTTGTGAGAATTACAGCTGCTTTTATCAAGAATCTTCAAAGTTAACTCTGCAGGAAAAGAAATCATCAAAAGTAAGAGTAAGGGGCATGAAGATAAAAAATTATGTGCTCTGCTGAGTACTGTATGTAAGTGATGAATCACTGAATTCTACTCCTGAAACCAATATTGCCTTGTATGTTGGCTAACTAAAATTTATTTTTTTAAGTTTATTTCTTTATTTTGAGAGAGAGATAGAGACAGACAGACAGACAGATGGGGGGGAGTGGTGGGGGGGATTGAGTCGGGGGAGGGGCAGAGAGAGAGAAAGAGAGAGAATCCCAAGCAGCCTCTGCACTGTCAGCATGGAACCTGACTCAGGGCTCAAACTCAATGAACCATGAGATCATGACTTGAGCCGAAACCAAGACCCCGTCCCTTAACTGACTGAGCCACCCAGGGGCCCCTAACTAAAATTTAAAATAAAAATAATAATAATAAATAAATAAATAAATAAATAAATAAATAAATAAATAAATAAAATATAAGTGCTCTGGGTAAGCAATAACAAACATAGGTAAGTTGGCCATATTGTTTTTGGATGGATTGAGTTTTCCTTCAATATTTTAAAACTTTACAAAATCTCTCTACCACCTGTTAAGTTAAAGCAAGCCCAAATTTGGGTATATACACTAAATGTAGACCAAAAAGTAATTTTAAAAAACTCTTTGTGGGGCGCCTGGGTGGCGCAGTCGGTTAAGTGTCCGACTTCAGCCAGGTCACGATCTCGCGGTCCGTGAGTTTGAGCCCCACGTCAGGCTCTGGGCTGATGGCTCAGAGCCTGGAGCCTGTTTCCGATTCTGTGTCTCCCTCTCTCTCTGCCCCTCCCCCATTCATGCTCTGTCTCTCTCTGTCCTAAAAATAAATAAACGTTGAAAAAAAAAAAACCTCTTTGTAAGGAATGTACACAAATATATTTGTAGTTTTATGGTCACATTATATTAGCATCATGTATAGGAGTGTAAATGAACAAGGAAGCCAACAAAAAATTATTTGACTTCAAATATAATGCAATCCTTTCAGAGTTAATAGGAGGAACCATGATCTAATTAAGCCCAAATATTAACATATTTTTAAAATAAATTTTAAAAGACAAATGAAAACTTCTCCACCAATAAAAAAACAAGTAGTACTATATTTTCCAAAAGATTTTTACAATGGTTACAATGGTTTTTATCTTCATAATTTGCAACTTGTGCTAAAATGCTGCAACTAAACTTTGAGAAGAGTGACTTTTGGACAGTGATTCTTCACCAGGAGAAAAAATGACAAAGGCAGCTGACATTTATGGACAGTGTCCAGTTATTATGTGAGCATGTAACAAGCACAACTTCTTTCACATAATCTTCATTAAAAGGAGATGAATGAGTACCATTATGACCCCTTTTAATAGGTGAAAATCATGTCAGAGATAAAGAAATCAATCCAGATCTCATGCTAAACTCCAAATTTGTTAATCATTTTATATATTTTTGAAACTAATTCTTTAAAGATAACTCAATTGGGGCACCTGGGTGGCTCAGTTGGTTAAGCGGCTGACTTCAGTTCAGGTCATGATCTGACGGTCCGTGAGTTCGAGCCCCGCGCCGGGCTCTGTGCTGACAGCTCAGAGTGTGGAGCCTGTTTCAGCTTCTGTGTCTCCCTCTCTCTGACCCTCCCCTGTTCATGCTCTGTCTCTCCCTGTCTCAAAAATAAATAAAATGTTAACAAAATTTAAAAAAAAAATAAAGATAACTCAATTTACTAAACCAACACACATTATACATTTTCTAAAAAATATCACTTCCCTAAATATATACCATTATTCTTGCAACCTGAATAAATAACAACTATACCTTATGCTCTTTGAAACATTTTTAATAAATTTTGTCAAACCTATTATGCAAAGACAATTTTAGAGTACAATTAATCTTTCATTCTATGTATAAGTTAGTTTCACTCATGGATTAAAACAAGTTATTTAAATAGTAATGAATGACTGACAATAGGTGCTCACAGAGCACACACTATATCCGCTATCCTAAACATTATGAGTTCTGAGACAAGATTTATGAATAAAGCAGAGGTTATAATAGTATCCTCAGGGAGCTTCAAAGTGTTTCTTTGAGGATTTTGTTTCCATTTGCGTGTACTTGAGGATCTGGACATTCATTTTCAACGTCAACAAAGCTGTGCTATGAAGTGCTGACCCAGAGGCAACTGGGAAGACCCCAGTTCCCACCATGACCCTCAAGCACCAATTTTTCTCGGACACAACAGGAACATACCTCAGGCCGGTGAAAAGACGAAGGACCTCAATGAAGAAACCAAAGTACCCTTTTAAGCAGTTACTATTTCCCAAACTCTCCCTGAAACACAAAGAAGAGCTAAGGGTTTGGTTTCAAAGAACTTCCTGGCTGTGACTCAGGCTGCAAAAAGTCAGAATAAGAAAGCCAAGACCTCAACCAAGCAAGTCACTAATGACAGGAGTCACTGTCAATAAACTTAAAAGCAAGATTTGCAACAGATAAGCTGCGATACAGCTAATTCATTCAGGAAAAACAGAGACCTGGCTCTCTGTGCTTGTTTTACACCACAACATATTCACCAAGAAAAATAATATTCTGCCAAGGAACATCTTAATGACACAGGAAATTGTCTATGCCTGATAAGGTCACTGCCCTCAGAGGCAAAATCTCTGGAGACTAAGCTGGCCCCCAGAGCCAGACCTGGGTAAATATTCTAGTGTCGATTTTAAAAAAAAATAAAATAAAATAAGCCCACTTTCCAAGGATGGAAAGCACACCTGACTAACAGTGTGGACACCTGGGATCTATCTAGCCACAGTTCTGCCTGCAGCTATGTGCCCTTGAAATTCAAAGTAAGCCACAGTGTATACGGGCAAGTTTTTGCACTGGTGAAAAAGAACTGATTAGACAAGTTTAGTGGTTCTCAAATTCTCCTCCCATGGAACACCAGTATTCCACAATTTAAGAGTGTGGTTTTTCTGTAGCTAAAACCAAATAATAGGCATCTGTTTGCAAAGTTCTTTCTCATGATTCTTTCTTATACCTCTGGGACTTGAAACTACTTGTTAGCTATGAGCAAGCAGAAATTGACTGCTAAGGGAAAAGAGTAAATTTTTTGTGTGTTTTCCAGTCTTGTGTTCAGGGTTGGAATTTTAAACTTCATACTTAAAATAGTTATATTTATTGCTAGTAAAAGTTATTCCTGGTACAAATGATAGAATCAAAGATACCAAATTGTCATACATACACACACACACACACACACACACACACACACACACACACACACCTTCCTGGTGCTTTGCTAGTGACCACATTTGAGACTTGCTAGATTAGTAACATCTAAAAAGCAGCCTGGGGTGAGAGGAGAACACATATGTAATGTGAGGTGAGGTAAGGTGATGCATATGTCCTCCTCACTCACGCTGCTTCTCACAGGCATGGAGTTTCCTCTTGATCTTTAGGTTTGGGGCCACTGCAATGTCACTTTATTCCTGCCATCCTGTGTGCCTGCAGCCACCTTTCTCTATCACTCTATATGCTCTATGATTATATCTAGGAATAAAGAATTAGACGAAAAGCAGCCCATCGATTTAGACAACTCTCTAACTTTCTCACAGCTCTACAATGCTGATGTGAAACTGTCATAAGCAGAGTATGCGCAAGCTCTTAAGATGCCCAATCAAGAATGATACAGGCTAGGTTTGGAATACTAAATTCTGTTGAGTATGTGGCCCCAGGTGACAATAGGAAACTATCCTAACAATTAACAGGAACTAGAAAAATCACCAGGAGAAGGGTAGGAAATCATGTTATCTGCCTGGATTCTCAGGAAGAGAAAGAATCACAAGTGTAAAGTCAGATTTCCAAACTTAACCAAGTAATGTAGAACTCTCAAGCCCAAGAGAGGCAAACACTAAACAGCCTGTATCAGAGAGTTCTTCAGAGAAACAGAACCAACTGGATATGTGTGTGTGTGTGTGTGTGCGTGTGTGTGCGCGTGTGTGTGTGCGCGTGTGTGTAGACTTATTATATAAAAAAACAAAAAACAAACAAACAAAAAAACTGGCTCACATAATTACAGGGGCTGAGAAGTTCCAAGATCCTCAGCCAGAAAGCTGGTAACTTAGGAGAGCCAATGGCATAAGCCTGTAGGTTTGAGACTCAAGAATTGCTAATGTTTCAGTTATAGTTCAAAGTTAGGAATATATATATATTGTTGTCCCAGCTCAGGACATTCAGACAGGAGGAGGTCTCTCTTACTTGCAGGAGCGTGAACCTTTTTGTTCTATTCAGGACTTCCACTAATGGTATGACACCCACCCATATTAAGGAGGGCCAGATTACTCAGTTACAGATTCAAATGTTAATCTCATCCAGAAGTACCCTCACAGATGAACGTAGAGTCTACGGCCATACTACCCTGAACGCGCCCGATCTCGTCTGATCTTGGAAGCTAAGCAGGGTCGGGCCTGGTTAGTACTTGGATGGGAGACAGATGCACGTAGAATGTCTGACCAAAGGTCAGAGAATCCTGTAGCCCAGTTGAGTTGACACATAAAATTTACCATCACAAGTGTATTCCTTCTCAAGGAAGTACCCATATTCATCACATCTCCTTAAATCCCCAAATAAATTATAACAATAAATATATAATTCAGCCTAACATGATACAACTATCCTTTGTACAACTGAAAATGCATTAACCCCTTCCCCAGAGAAGAGGAGGTAAAGTCTTTGAATGAGGTTTGTTCTCCTCTTTAATA
Organism: Leopardus geoffroyi; assembly: GCF_018350155.1. Taxonomy (NCBI): domain Eukaryota; kingdom Metazoa; phylum Chordata; class Mammalia; order Carnivora; family Felidae; genus Leopardus; species Leopardus geoffroyi. The sequence continues at coordinate 26,487,093 of NC_059332.1, read as the reverse complement.
ACCCATTAAGTTAAATACTATGATATAAAATAAATAATATTTAAATAAATACTATGATATAAAGTCAATACATCTTGAGTTACATTATGAGGGAATAAGAGAGGGAAGAAAACAAAGATATTCGCTCTATAGTGTGTGTGTCTGTATATATACATATTGTGTGTATATACACATACGTGCACACAAGCACATGTATGTGCCTAACAAAATAAAGAGGAAATTACTTATGACAATTACAGCCCTTGTTTCCATAATGGTCATGTCACTGTAGCTAGTTTTTATAACTACCTTCTTTCATTCTTTTGCCTTCAGCAAGCACCTCAAATCATCATGGTTCTTCACCAGGTGGGGTAACCCAAACCTTCATTCCTGAAGGTCCAGGCTATTTAAAGCCTTGCCTGAATTGGATTGTTGTAGTTTTCCATTGACCTTAATGCAGGGCATATAATACTAAGAAATGCCCTGAGGGATCTCCTGTATTCAACAGAAACTCTTCCTTGCCTCCATTGTGGAGCAACAGTACAATTTCCTCTTGGTAGTCAGGATCAATCACTCCAGCTAACACTGTAACACCTTTCTTTGCTTGCTGAATCAGAGGCATGAAGAACCTGAAGTGGCAGGTGGCAATCTTAACTTCCAGTTCAATGGGATCATTGTTGTGTCTCCTGGTAGAAACATTCTTCCTTCTGGAACTAAGATTTCTAGGCTGCAGAGCATAAGGTCATGGGAAAAGGAATTAAAAGTTTGCTACTAGGTCACTAGGGGTAATTGTAAGTGGTGCCACTCCATTTCCATCTCCTGATTCTGGACCTGTGAATCCTGGCTATGGGAAAAACAGCACCATATGGTGATTCAGAACATATACAGCTTTCTGGAGAACCTGGCTCCAGCCCCACAAGGTAGGGCACCTGGCACTGCAACTGAGTTTTCAAAAGACCGTGCCACTGTTCATCAAGCCAGCTGCTTCAGGATGTTGGAGAACATAATATAATAAGTGAATTCCATTGGCCCAATGCTACACTTCATTTGCTGTGAAAAGAGTTCCTTGATCAGAAGCAATGTTGTGTGGAATACCACAATGGTAGATAAGGCATTCTGGAACTCCACGGAGGGCAGTTGGGAAGAAGCATTATATATAGCAAATGCAAATCTATATCCAGAGTGTCTATTCCTACCATAAGGGAAGCAGTTCAATGTAAATAATCTTAATCAGCCTCAGACCATGGTAGCTGGTTGATGACCTTTAAGGAGTGGTGCCATATAAAGGGGCTCAATGTTAGTCTCTGTTGTGGGCAAATTGGGCAGTCAGCAGTGCCCAAAGCCAGGTCAGCCTTGATGAATACAAATCCATGTTGCTAAGAACATGTACAATGCCATCACTGCCACCATGGCCACTTTGTCCAGGAGCCCACTGGGTGATGACAGGGGTCGCTGGGAAAGAGGTTGACTGGTATCCACAGAATGGGTCATCCTAACAACTTGATATTAAAATCTTTCTCTGGGGCAACTGGATGGTTCAATCAGTAAAGCATCTGACTCTTGATTTCAGCTCAGTTCATGATCTCACGGTTGTGAGATCAAGCTCCGCATCAGGCTCCACACTGAGCATGGAGTCTGCTTAAGATCCTCTCCCTCCCTTTCCCCATGCCCTTCTCCCACTCTTCCTCGCATGTGCACATGTGCACTCTCTCTCTCTCAAAAAAAAAAAAAATAAAAATAAATTTAAAAAAATTAAAATCTTCCTCTGCTGAGGTTACCTTTTGGTGACCATTCACATGGGAAACAAATATTTTCATGTTTGTTGCCCAATCAGAGATCTACTCACACATCTGTTCCTCAAATTTCCTTGTAGCCAATTTTCCTATCATGTTCCTTCCAACTCCCTGATCACCAAGCCAAACCACTGGCCCAGTGAATTGGTCATTGCCACATCTGGCCATTTCTTCTTCTAAGCAAAGTGAACAATCAAATTGGTGCTCAAAGTTCTGCCCACTGGGTGATTTCCCTTTACCAGTGTCTATCAGGGATGTCCTAAATAGGGGCTGCAGTGCTGCAGCTGTCCACTTTCAGATGAACTTACAGAACTATCTATAAACCAGGCCCAAGTCCTCTCTTCCACTACCACAGAGAACTCCTTACAAAAATCATACATACAAGCTAGGGGAGAGGAGGCAGTGTAATGATAGTAGGACCATGGGCATTTGGGTTACTTCTTCTTATAACTTTTTTGTGCTCTCTGGATCTTCTTAAGTTGATCTTACATATGGCACTTTCATCTGATGATACAGTGCATTGTGTCCACCCAACTTTATAGCTTGGTTGATCAGATAATATCCAGTTCAGATTGCAAGGCCTATTGGTAAGTGTTCCACTAAGGTCTATTAGCAGTCCAAAAAAGCTGTTTCTCATGTTTCTGAAGAGAATGGTAATTAGCAGCGGAAGATGGCAGGGCTTTGCTCCAAAATCCTAAGGGACTATGTTGCAACAGGTCTGACTATACAGGTGTGCCAAAGGCTCCAAGCAGCATCCCTATCTCTCACTGATACTTCAAGTGCCATTGGATCTGCTGGATCATATGGCCCAACTGGCAGAACAGCTTGCATGAAAGCCTGGAACTTCTGCAGAGCCTTTTCTTCTGAGCACCCCCTCAAAACTAGCAACTTTTCTGCACTCAGTAAAGGAGCCAGAGTAACACACCCAAATGAAGAATATGTTACCTATAAAATTCAAAGAGGTCCAACAGTTTGTAAGAAGGACCAGATGCAACAACTATCCTTCACCTTAGAAGGAATATCTACATGAAAAAAAAAAAAAAAAAAAACAACTTTTTTTAAAGGGGACATCTGAGTGGCTCAATTAGTTAAGCGTATGACTCTTGACTTCAGCTCAGGTCATGATTCCATGGTTCATGGGTTCAAGCCCCACAATGGGCTCTGTGCTGACAGCTCAGAACCTGGAGCTTGCTTGCTTCAGATTCTGTGTCTCCCTCTCTCTCTGCCCCTCCTCTGCTCATGCTCTCTCTCTCTCTCTCTCTCTCTCTCTCTCTCTCTCATTCTCAAAAATAAATAAACATTTAAAAATTTTAAAAAAGAGAGAATATCTTTACATGCCCCACCCCATTTCTGAAATTTCACTGGTAGAAGGCCTCTAAATTTTAGTTGGATTTATTTCCTACCCCCTGACAAGCAAGTATCTTACCAGCAAATCTGGAGTAGTCCTTATATACTAGGTTCAATCAGCATAATGGACCAGTATGATATCTTGTGGAAGGGAAAGGCGATCAAGATCCCTGCCAACAAAATTATGACATAGGCCTGGAGAGCTGATATATCCCTGAGGTAGGACAGTAAAGGTGTATTGCTGGCCTTGCCAGCTGAAAGCAAGATGAAGAAAAAGCATTTGCCAGACTAATACCAGGAGATGTGTTGATTTGCTCAAGCAATGAAACCATACTTTGTACAGTAGCTGCAATTGGAGTCACCACTTGGTTAAGCTTACAATAATCGACTGTCATTCTCCAAAATCCATCTGTCTTCTACAAAGCCAAAGTGGTAAACTGGATGGGGATGTGATTCGAATTTTTGCATCCTTCAAGTTCTTGATAGTGGCACTAATCCACACAATCCCTCCAGGAATGCACTATTGTTTTTGGCTATTTTCCTAGGTAAAAACAGTTCTAGTGCCTTCCACTTAGTTTTTCCCACCACAATATCCCTCCCCCCACAGGTCAAAGAACCAATGTGGGGATTCTGCCAGCTGCTGAGTATGTCTACTCTAAGTATGCACTCTGATACTGGGAAATAACCACAGGATAGGTTAAGGGATCCACTGGGCCCATATGAGATGGACCAAAGTTAAAAATCCATTGATCATCTGACTTCCAAAAGTCCGTAGTCCATAGTCCATAGTGTGACTAAAGGAGCACACTGATACTTTGGGTCTCTCCTGAAATCAGTTCAGAGTGTGAAAATCTGATTATATCCTTTTCCCCAGTATACAGTTACCCTAGAAAATGCCATAAATCCCTTTGGGGAAGACTGGGAGAAAAACTAACAGTATAAACTTTTGGCAGTGTACGTGGGTCCTTCCTCAAGGGGACTTAGCCTCTCTTTCATTTGAAGGGTTCTGGGTCTGTAAACTCATACAAATCTGGTAACTGATTAAGGGGATGTGACTCTCTAATTTTATAATTTAGGTTAGACTTTTGTTCACTTGACCTAGAACATTTCTGCTTATACAGATCAAGTAAGAATTTAGTAGGCTTCCTATCTATTTCACTTCTAGAAACACCACAATCAACTATGCAATACCACAGCTCTACTCTGACTCTACTGTCCATTACAGTAGTCATCCCTACCTTGTCTTTGGTGGCTGAGTGCTGCCATTTGGCCCTGTTACCCCAAGATCCCGCTACTCTCATTGCACTTAGGTTCTCCTAATCAGTGACCACAGTTCCCACTGTAATGTCTAGTCTACAAGGGAAGGGAGATCACAAAGCTCTTCAAGGTTTCTGGGGCTTCCCTCAGAAATTTGTTTCTCACAGTACTGGGGAAAGATAGGTCTGTTTCGGCCCTCCCAGGTTGGGTGAGCAGGTCTTAAAGGAAATATCTATTCTAATATTCCAATCTCCCTAAAATTTTTATCCCTCCCTCTACATTAAACAAGGGCCAATCCAGCATTTCTAACTCACTCAGTGTGAGCCACTTTTCCATCTATATTTCAGCCAAACAAATGGTCAGAACTTCCTGAGCTACAACACTAAATGCAGACGTAAAGTAAGTATGTTTTAAGAGATAAAGAAAGAAACCAAATTCATAATGCAAGAACAGGATGTTATGAAATAAAAACAGACAGCTCTGGAAAAGAAACACAGAAATTCCAGAAATGAAAATATACAGTCATTAAGGTTAAAAAACTCAAAGATGGGTTGAACAGATTTGACAAAGGTAAAAATATAATAATAATAATTAGCAAACTGAAAGAAGGCATCCACAATGATTCATATAGAGACAGAAAGACTGAAAATATGTAAGACTAACTAAGAAACATGAATGATAGACTGGGCAAACTCCAATAATACTCAATAGGCACATTGAGAAACAGAAGTAAGAGAGGGAAATGAATATTCAAATAAACACTGGCATAACAATATCCAGAACTGAAGACAGACAGTCTTCAGGCTGAAAATGCAGATCATGTATCAAGCAGAATAAATAAGTCCATTCCTACACATATCTTACTGGAACTCCATAAAGTAATATACAAGTTCTTAGGGAAAGAAAGTCCCAACTGTTCCCAGTAAAATACTAACAGTAAAAATGACAGCAACATTATTATTGTTTTAGCTCCCAATTTCTAGGCTGTTACTCTGTGCTAGGCCCTCTGCTGAAAACAAAAATTACTATTATAATTTTTTTTAGTTTTAACCTTCAAATTAGCCTGTGAAATAACTCACATTCTCATTTTACAGATGAAGAAACATGATATTATAACTAAAGATATATAAATACATAAACTATATACATATATAATAAATAAAACAGTAATTTTCTTACTGGTCTTAAGCCTCTGATTTCAGCTCAGGTCATGATCTCATAGTTCGTTAGTTCAAGCCCCAAACTGGGCTCTGTGCTGACAGCTGAGCCTGGAGCCTGCTTCAGATTCTGTCTCCCTCTCTTTCTATCTCTGCCCCTCCTCTGCTCATGCTCTGTCTCTTTCAAAAATGAATAAACATTAAAAAATATTTTTTTAATAAAAATAAAATTCAAAACCAATCAGAATCAACCCCTCTTCAAATTTACAGTCACCCTATATCAACAGAAAACTGTAATTCTATGGGAAGATATGAAAGACCCTTACTATTCCACCTAATGTCTTGTCATTTCCCCTCCTGCATCCCCCCATGTAATAAGCTCTTTCATATCTTTACATTATCCTTCACCTACAATGCCTGCTCCCAGCTAGCCAGCCTGTAATGACTAAGCCCAAAGCATTCCTCCTTTGAGAATTGGTAACTGTTAGTCAATGCTGATGCAGAAAGCACGTCTATAGCATGATTATACTTCCCAAGCATCATTTCAGGCCTCTGCACTGAGCAGATACAAACTTTTCTAAGGTGCTTCTTCCATCTTTGTTTTTTCTGCATTTTTCTCCTCTTTTCCATCCTTCCTCAGAAGGACAAATGTATTAGCAATATTGTTTCAATTCTTTCATTTCCCCTTCTCAACTCAGATGTTCTACAAACTATAGAGATGTGAGAGTACAAAAGTTTCGATTTACCATAACAGTATCTAAAACCAAAACTATATTCATACCTGACAGCTTCACTTGTACCATTTCAAGTCCTAAGGTTCCTGAGTAGAAGAAACTGGGAGAGAAGTAAAGGGTCACTACATAACTAACAAAATGTAAGCCTCAGAATATGGAGCCAGAACATTTTACATAATTTGAATGTTTCATCTGTTGTCAGCTTTTAGCCCATGAAAATACAAATAACTGTTCAATAACTAGCATATTGTATTTGTATGTGGTTGAGAGAGGATACTCTAGAAAAAGCCCTAACTATGCTTTCATTTCATGTACCACAAATTTAGCTTTCTACTACACCTTGTCTTTGCTGTACTTTCTGAAATTGACTGAATCAGTTACATTCTTCAAATACTAGCCAGAACACATCAACTGCTTATTTTAAAATGGGACAAAGTTGATGCCAAATAAGGACTCTATTTCTAAATATAAATTTAACGCAACCACTGTAGGCAAAATCAAAACTATGAAAGAAACTCTACTTCTGAATATTTAGAGGAAAAAAGTTCACTCTCAATTTTCATGGATTTTTAGATCCTTTATGGTCAACAAAAGTACAAAAATAATAATTGGAATTTTGATTCTATATGAATACATTATATTGGCAGGAGATAATGGGACTATATCATATGAATACTTAAAAGCTTTAAGTCATAGATAGAAAGAATATTTGAAAAAGATACTGAGATTCAAAGAGAATTTACAGATTTCATTTTAGACTCCACTTTCCAGGGGTAAAAATAAAAATCATCCACTTTCTTAATATCTGGACAACTTCAAACATAGGTAGTGCTATATTCACCAGACATAAATCAGGCACAACTTATGAAACTGGAAGGCACCTTGGGAAACTGAAGAGGGAAACTAAAGTTACCATTACTATAAAAATAGTTAAACAAAAGCCCAATTAATATAAAAAAACAGCTTAAAAATTCTCCCAAGAAATAGCTCATTCAACAATAGGACATGTAACTATTTGAAGCAACTAGGCAGCCAAAAAAAAAAAAAAAAAAAAGACACTATAATTTTAAATCATCTGGAGAAGCAGAGGCACCAAGAAATTAATGATCACAACTGCAACTCAATGAGGCCATTAAGAGTAATTTCTTTTTCCCTTTACTTTCATAAAATAGTTGCCAAGTCCCATGGTTCTTAACTCACACCAGTCTTGCAGCAGAACATTATCCTCAGACATAGACTTGGGAAACAGACTCAAAGACAGCTCAGTCTCATGGTCACGCTCCTTTGGCCAGCAGCATAGCCTCCCAACTATATCCTGGAAACTCCTGGGTTAGTTTAGAATGTGCTTTCTAGTGGAAAGAGAATCCCATTTCTCACTGTAATTGTAAGAACATCTTATCACTTCTAGACTGCTTTAAGTCCTTCATCCTGTTACTATATATTCTAAACCAAATTTAAAAAAGCACATTTGTCCAGTTAGCTTTTTATGGAAGACTTAAAGCTCTAAAAACCAATATATGTCAGAAGGACAAAAATTACTACTACTATGTACCTATCAATCAAAATGATAACATTAAAAATTACAAATACACATTGGTATGGAAACTCAGAAACTCATGAACCTGTATTCAGGAGTCTGTCTTTTCAATCTGAGGAGTAAAGTATATGAGACTGTCACACAGGTTTCAAAGGCCTCATAAGCTTCATCAAATGGGGTGATGAGCAGGTGAATTCTACCAACCATTTAAAGAGTTAATACCTGTTCTCCTCAAACTATTCCAAAACACAGAAGGAAAGCTTCCAAATACATTCTACAAGACCAGCAATACCCTGATACCAAAACCAAAGACACTACAAAAAACAAAACTACAGACCAACATCTCTGATGAAAACAGGTGCAAAAATTCTCAACAAATATTAGCAAACCACATTTAACAATAGGTTAAAAGGGTCATTCACCACAATCAAGTAAGATTTATTCCAGGGATGAACACATGATTCAATACTCACAAATCAATCAAAGTGATATACCACATTAACAAAACAAAGGATGAAACTCAAATGACCATATTCACAGATTTAGAAAAAGCATCCGACAAAATTCAACACCCGTTCATGATAAAAACTCTCAACAAAGTAGATTTAGAAGGAGCAGACCTCAACATAATAAAGACCTTATATGAAAAACCCACAGCTAACATCATACTCAATGGGGAAATCCTGAGAGCTTTTCCTCTAAACTCAGGAACAACAGAAGGATGTCCACTTTTATTCAACATAGTACTGGAAGTCCTAGTCACAGCAATCAGACAACAAAAAGAAATAAAAGGCATCCATTTGGTAAGTTAAATGGTCACTATTCACAGGTGATAAGATACTATACATAGAAAACCCTAAAGACTCCCACCAAAAAACTATTAGAAGTAATAAATGAATTCAATGAAGTTACACAATACAAAACTAATATGCAGAAATTGGTTGCTTTTCCATACACTAATAACAAAGTAGCAGAAAGGAAAATTAAGAAAACAATTTCATTTAAAAAAAAAAAAAAAGAAAACAATTTCATTTACAATTGCACCAAAAGAATAAAATACCCAGTAATAAACTGAACCAAGGAAGTGAAAGACCTGTACTCTGAAAACTATAAAACGCTGATGAAAGAAATTGAGCATGACACAAATACATGGAAAAATATTCCATGCTCATGGATTAGGAGAACAAATATTGCTAGAATGTCCATATTACCCAAAGCAACCTACAGATTCAACACAATCTCTATCAAAATACCAACAGCATTTTTCATAGAACTAGAACAAATAATACTAAAATATGTATGGAACCACAAAGACCCTAAATAGCCAAATAAATCATAAGAAGAATAAAGTTGGAGGTATCACAACTCTAGATTTCACGATATATTACAAAGGTGTAGTAATCTAAACAGTATGGTATTGGCACAAAAACAGACACACTGATCAACACAACAGAATAGACAGCCCAGAAATAAACCCAATATATGGTCAATTAATCTGTAATGAAGGAACCAAGAATATACAATAGAAAAAGGACAGCCTCTTTAATAAATAGTTCTGGGGAAACTGGACAACTACATGCAAAAAACTGAAACTAAACCACTTTGTTACACCATATACAAAAATAAACTCAAAATAAATTAAAGGCTTAACTGTGAGACCTGAATACATTAAATTCATAGAAGAAAACACAGCCAGAAGTTTATTTGACATCTGTCATAGCAACATTTTTCTAGATGTATTTACTAAGGCAAGGAAAACAAATATAAACTATTAGGACTAGACCAAAATAAAAAGCTGATGCACAGCAAAAGAAACCATCAACAAAATAAAAAGGCAACCTACTGAATGGGAAAAGATATTTTAAATAATATATCCAATAAGGAGTTAATATCCAAAATATATAAAAAACTCAGAGAGGGAAGATGGCGGTGTAGGAGGACGCTGGGCTCACCGCGCGTCCTACTGATCACTTAGATTCCACCTACACCTTGCCTAAATAACCCAGAAAACCGCCAGAGGATTAGCAGAACGGAGTCTCCAGAGCCAAGCCCAGATGAGAGGCCCACGGAAGAGGGTAGGAAGGGCGGCGAGGCGGTGCGAGCTCCACGGACTGGCGGGAGGCAGCCGGGCGGAGGGGCGGCTCGCCGGCCAAGCAGAGCCCCGAGTCTGGCTGGCAAAAGCGGAGGGGTCTGATGGACTGTGTTCCCACAGCAAGCGCGAATTAGCGTCTGGGAGGTCATAAGTTAACAGCTCTGTTCAGAAAGCGGGAAGGCTGGAGGACAAAGGGAGGGAGAGCTGCTGAGCCCCCGGACGACAGAGCTCAGTTTGGTGGGGAACAAAGGCGCTCGCCAGCTCCATCTCCCCCGCCCATCCCCCAGCCAAAATCCCAAAGGGGACCAGTTCCTGCCAGGGAACTTGCTCCTTCCGCGCAAACATCCAACTCTGTGTTTCTGCAGAGCCAAACCTCCGGCAGCGGATCTGACTCCCTCCTGCTGCCACAGGGCCCCTCCATGCACCTTGCCTACCTACCCCAGCTAATACGCCAGATCCCCAGCACCACAAGCCTGGCAGTGTGCAAGTAGCCCAGACGGGCCACGCCACCCCACAGTGAATCCCGCCCCTAGGAGAGGGGAAGAGAAGGCACACACCAGTCTGACTGTGGCCCCAGCGGTGGGACGGGGGCAGACATCAGGTCTGACTGCGACTCCGCCCACCAACTCCAGTTATACACCACAGCACAGGGGAAGTGCCCTGCAGGTCCGCACCACTCCAGGGACTATCCAAAATGACCAAGCAGAAGAATTCCCCTCAGAAGAATCTCCAGGAAATAACAACAGTTAATGAACTGATCAAAAAGGATTTAAATAATATAACAGAAAGTGAATTTAGAATAATAGTCATAAAATTAATCACTGGGCTTGAAAACAGTATAAAGGACAGCAGAGAATCTCTTGCTACAGAGATCAAGGGACTAAACAACAGTCACGAGGAGCTGAAGAGCGCTTTAAACGAAATGCAAAACAAAATGGAAACGACGACAGCTCGGATTGAAGAGGCAGAGGAGAGAATAGGTGAACTAGAAGATAAAGTTATGGAAAAAGAGGAAGCTGAAAGAAAGAGAGATAAAAAAATCCAGGAGTATGAAGGGAAATTAGAGAACTAACGGATACACTAAAAAGAAATAATATATGCATAATTGGTATCTCAGAGGAGGAAGAGAGAGGGAAAGGTGCTGAAGGGGTACTTGAAGAAATTATAGCTGAGAATTTCCCTGAACTGGGGAAGGAAAAAGGCACTGAAATCCAAGAGGCACAGAGAACTCCCTTCAGACGTAACTTGAATCGATCTTCTGCATGACATATCATAGTGAAACTGGCAAAATACAAGGATAAAGAGAAAATTCTGAAAGCAGCAAGGGATAAACGTGCCCTCACATATAAAGGGAGACCTACAAGACTCGTGACTGATCTCTCTTTTGAAACTTGGCAGGCCAGAAAGAATTGGCACGATATCTTCAGTGTGCTAAACAGAAAAAAATATGCAGCCGAGAATCCTTTATCCAGCAAGTCTGTCATTTAGAATAGAAGGAGAGATAAAGGTCTTCCCAAACAAACAAAAACTGAAGGAATTCGTCACCACTAAACCAGCCCTACAAGAGATCCTAAGGGGGATCCTGTGAGACAAAGTACCAGAGACATCACTCTAAGCATAAAACATACAGACATCACAATGACTCTAAACCCGTATCTTTCTATAATAACACTGAATGTAAATGGATTAAATGCGCCAACCAAAAGACATAGGGTATCAGAATGGATAAAAAAACAAGACCCATCTATTGGCTGTCTACAAGAGACTCATTTTAGACCTGAGGACACCTTTAGATTGAGAGTGAGGGGATGGAGAACTATTTATCATGCTACTGGAAGCCATAAGAAAGCTGGAGTAGCCATACTTATATCAGACAGACTAGACTTTAAATTAAAGGCTGTAACAAGAGATGAAGAAGGACATTATATAATAATTACAGGGTCTATCCATCAGGAAGAGCTAACAGTTATAAATGTCTATGCGCCGAATATGGGAGCCCCCAAATATATAAAACAATTACTCATAAACATAAGCAACCTTATTGATAAGAATGTGGTAATTGCAGGGGACTTTAACACCCCACTTACAGAAATGGATAGATCATCTAGACACATGGTCAATAAAGAAACAAGGGCCCTGAATGATACATTGGATCACATGGACTTGACAGATATATTTAGAACTCTGCATCCCAAAGCAACAGAATATACTTTCTTCTCGAGTGCACATGGAACATTCTCCAAGATAGATCATATACTGGGTCACAAAACAGCCCTTCATACGTTTACCAGAATTGAAATTATACCATGCATACTTTCAGACCACAATGCTATGAAGCTTGAAATCAACCACAGGAAAAAGTCTGGAAAACCTCCAAAAGCATGGAGGTTAAAGAACACCCTACTAAAGAATGAGTGGGTCAACCAGGCAATTAGAGAAGAAATTAAAAAATATATGGAAACAAACGAAAATGAAAATACAACAATCCAAATGCTTTGGGACGCAGCGAAGGCAGTCCTGAGAGGAAAATACATTGCAATCCAGGCCTATCTCAAGAAACAAGAAAAATCCCAAATACAAAATCTAACAGCACACCTAAAGGAACTAGAAGCAGACAGCAAAGGCAGCCTAAACCCATCAGAAGAAGAGAAATAATAAAGATCAGAGCAGAAATAAACAATATAGAGTCTAAAAAAACTGTAGAGCAGATCAACGAAACCAAGAGTTGGTTTTTTGAAAAAATAAACAAAATTGACAAACCTCTAGCCAGGTTTCTCAAAAAGAAAAGGGAGATGACCCAAATAGATAAAATCATGAATGAAAATGGAATTATTACAACCAATCCCTCAGAGATACAAACAATTATCAGGGAATACTATGAAAAATTATATGCCAACAAACTGGACAACCTGGAAGAAATGGACAAATTCCTGAACACCCACACTCTTCCAAAACTCAATCAGGAGGAAATAGAAAGCTTGAACAGACCCATCACCAGCGAAGAAATTGAATCGGTTATCAAAAATCTCCCAACAAATAAGAGTCCAGGACCAGATGGCTTCCCAGGGGAGTTCTACCAGATGTTTAAAGCAGAGATAATACCTATCCTTCTCAAGCTATTCCAAGAAATAGAAAGGGAAGGAAAACTTCCAGACTCATTCTATGAAGTCAGTATTACTTTGATTCCTAAACCAGACAGAGACCCAGTAAAAAAAGAGAACTACAGGCCAATATCCCTGATGAAGATGGATGCAAAAATTCTCAATAAGATACTAGCAAATCGAATTCAACGGCATATAAAAAGAATTATTCACCATGATCAAGTGGGATTCATTCCTGGGATGCAGGGCTGGTTCAACATTCGCAAATCAATCAACGTGATACATCACATAAACAAAAAAAAAAAGAGAAGAACCATATGATCCTGTCAATCGATGCAGAAAAGGCCTTTGACAAAATCCAGCACCCTTTCTTAATAAAAACCCTTGAGAAAGTCGGGATAGAGGAACATACTTAAAGATCATAAAAGCCATTTATGAAAAACTCACAGCTAACATCATCCCCAACGGGGAAAAACTGAGAGCTTTTTCCCTGAGATCAGGAACACGACAGGGATGCCCACCTCACCTCTGTTGTTTAACATAGTGCTGGAAGTTCTAGCATCAGCAATCAGACAACAAAAGGAAATCAAAGGCATCAAAATTGGCAAAGATGAAGTCAAGCTTTTGCTTTTTGCAGATGACATGATATTATACATGGAAAATCCAATACACTCCACCAAAAGTCTGCTAGAACTGATACATGAATTCAGCAAAGTTGCAGGATACAAAATCAATGTACAGAAATCAGTTGCATTCTTATACACTAACAATGAAGCAACAGAAAGACAAATAAAGAAACTGATCCCATTCACAATTGCACCAAGAAGCATAAAATACCTAGGAATAAATCTAACCAAAGATGTAAAAGATCTGTATGCTGAAAACTATAGAAAGCTTATGAAGGTAATTGAAGAAGATTTAAAGAAATGGAAAGACATTCCCTGCTCATGGATTGGAAGAATAACTATTGTCAAAATGTCAATACTACCCAAAGCTATCTACACATTCAATGCAATCCCAATCAAAATTGCACCAGCATTCTTCTCAAAACTGGAACAAGCAATCCTAAAATTCATATGGAACCACAAAAGGCCCTGAATAGCCAAAGTAATTTTGAAGAAGAAGACCAAAGCAGGAGGCATCACAATCCCAGACTTTAGCCTCTACTACAAAGCTGTAATCATCAAGACAGCATGGTATTGGCACAAAAACAGACACATAAACCAATGGAATAGAATAGAAACCCCAGAACTAGACCCACAAACGTATGGCCAACTCATCTTTGACAAAGCAGGAAAGAACATCCAATGGAAAAAAAAAAAAAGTCTCTTTAACAAATGCTGCTGGGAGAACTGGACACCAACATGCAGAAGGTTGAAACTAGACCACTTTCTCACACCATTCACAAAAATAAACTCAAAATGGATAAAGGACCTGAATGTGAGACAGGAAACCATCAAACCCTTAGAGGAGAAAGCAGGAAAAGACCTCTCTGACCTCAGCCGTAGCAATCTCTTATTCGACACATCCCCAAAGGCAAGGGAATTAAAAGCAAAAGTGAATTACTGGGACCTTATGAAGATAAAAAGCTTCTGCACAGCAAAGGAAACAACCAACAAAACTAAAAGGCAACCAACAGAATGGGAAAAGATATTTGCAAATGACATATCGGACAAAGGGCTAGTATCCAAAATCTATAAAGAGCTCACCAAACTCCACACCTGAAAAACAAATAACCCAGTGAAGAAATGGGCAGAAAACATGAATAGACACTTCTCTAAAGAAGACATCCGGATGGCCAACAGGCACATGAAAAGATGTTCAACGTCGCTCCTTATCAGGGAAATACAAATCAAAACCACACTCAGATATCACCTCACGCCAGTCAGAGTGGCCAAAATGAACAAATCAGGAGACTATAGATGCTGGAGAGGATGTGGAGAAACGGGAACCCTCTTGCACTGTTGGTGGGAATGCAAATTGGTGCAGCCGCTCTGGAAAGCAGTGTGGAGGTTCCTCAGAAAATTAAAAATAGACCTACCCTATGACCCAGCAATAGCACTGCTAGGAATTTATCCAAGGGATACAGGAGTACTGATGCATAGGGGCACTTGTACCCCAATGTTTATAGCAGCACTCTCAACGATAGCCAAATTATGGAAAGAGCCTAAATGTCCATCAACTGATGAATGGATAAAGAAATTGTGGTTTATATACACAATGGAGTACTACGTGGCAATGAGAAAGAATGAAATATGGCCTTTTGTAGCAGCGTGGATGGAACTGAAGAGTGTGATGCTAAGTGAAATAAGCCATACAGAGAAAGACAGATACCATATGGTTTCACTCTTATGTGGATCCTGAGAAACTTAACAGAAACCCATGGGGGAGGGGAAGAAAAAAAAAAAAAAAAAGAGGTTAGAGTGGGAAAGAGCCAAAGCATAAGAGACTCTTAAAAACTGAGAAAAAACTGAGGGTTGATGGGGGGTGGGAGGGAGGGGGGGGTGGGTGATGGGTATTGAGGAGAGCACCTTTTGGGATGAGCACTGGGTGTTGTATGGAAACCAATTTGACAATAAATTTCATATATTAAAAAAAAAAAAAAGAATATAAGGAACCATTGAAAAATATATATATATATATATAAAAAACTCAGACAATACCAAAAAAAAAAAAAAAAACCCAATTTGATTAAAAAATGGGCAGAGTACTTGAATAGACATTTTTTTAAAGAAGACATACAGATGGCAGACACATGAAAAAATGCTCAATATCACTAATCATCAAGGAAACGCAAATCAAAATGACATGAGATATCACTCTACACCTATCAGAATGGGGACCGTTTAAAAAAAAAGAAAAAGAAAAGAAAGAACGAGTATTGGCAAGGATGGGATGTAGAGAAAAAGGAGACCTTGTTCACTATTGGAGGGAACGTATATTGGTACAACCACTGTGGAAAACAGTATGAAGTTTCCTCAAAAAGTTAAAAACAGAAATACCATAGGATCCAGTAAATCTACTACAGGTTTTTTGCCCAAAGGGGCAAAAAAAAATCACCCTAATTCAAAAAGATATATATGCATATGCACCACTGTGTTTATTGCAGCATTATTTACAATAGCCAAGATATGGAAGCAACCCAAGTATTCATGAGTAGATGAATGGATAAAGAAGATGTGATACACACACACACACACACACACACACACACACACACACACACACAAAATGGAATACTACTCAGCCATAAAAAAAGATAAGATCTTGCTATTTGCAATAACATGAATGGACCCAGAGGTTATAACGCTAAATGAAATGTCAGAGAAAGACAAGTATCATGTGATTTGATTTATATGTGGAATCTAGAAAAACAAACAAAGAGCAGAAACAGACCCATAAATCCACAGAACAAACTGATGGTTGCTGAGGGGGTGCGGGATAGACAAAATGGGTGAAGGGGAGTGGAAAATATAGGCTTCCAGTTATGGAATGAATAAATTGCAGGAATGAAAGGTACAGACATCACGGTGAATACAGTCAATGGTATTGTAATAGCAGTATATGGTGACAGTAACCACATTTGTGAAAAGAGCAACATAACGTATAATTTTGTCAAATCATTATGTTGTATACCTTAAAACAATGTAACAATGTATACCAACCATACTTCAAAAGCATTAATCAAATTAAAGTGATTAAATTAAAAAAAATAAATGACTGATGAGCTCTTATATATATTCAAAAGACAATAACAAAACAGAAAGAGAGGATGGAGAAAGAATGTAGTAATTTGTTCAACATGGGACCGCTTTGGCAAGATAAAATGACATTTCTAACACAATCTACCAATCAGAAAAATTCCACTAAAACTTTACAAGAGAGGCACCGAGATGGCTCAGTCAGTTGGGCATCCAACATCAGCTCAGGTCATAATCTCATGGTTTGTGGGTTTGAGCCCCATGTCAGGCTCTGTGCTGACAGCCCAGAGCCTGGAGCCTGCTTCTGATTCTGTGTCTCCTTCTCTCTCTGCCTTCCTCCACTGTGCTCTCTCTCTAAATAAATAATCATTAATTTTTTTTTAACCTTATAAGAAAGAAAGGTGTATATGTAGAAAATAGCTGACATGTTCAGCCATACTCAAGACCAAAAATATAATACAGAGGATTATTGCAGAGTAAAGGGCTATGACTTTTAAAAACACAACAACAATACAAAACAAAACAAAATTGCAACTTAGAATAAACAATCAAAATTAACAAATAAAATTATGGTCTTAGAACAAGATGGCAGAGTAGCATGGAGACCCTCAGTTCGTCTTGTCCCTGAAACACAGCTAGATCAGCACCAAACCATTTTGCCACCTAGGAATTTGATCTAAGGATTAACACAAAAATCTGCATAACTTAAACCACAGAACTTGGAAAGTATGTTGTGTAGAGAGGTGAATTGGGGAAGGAAAAGCAACAGAAGGTAGGGAGCTGTTTTTTCAGAGAAATGACAGAGAAATTGGGAGAGTGCAGGAAAAACACTCCCCTGAAAGTAGCTGGAGAGAAAGAGAGAGAGTGAAAACACTTGCAGAAGACTGAATAAGAAATTTGTTCCCCAAAACCACTGACAGGAAGAAAGGAGAGGGTTTCAATACCACCAGGATTCTATAAACAGTGGAGCACAGAGTCTGAAGTTCTGGACCCAGTGCCTGACAGTGTTCTGGTGAGGAAGTAGGGAAAATCCCAGAAGGAGGCAGCAGGGTCTGAGGGGTCCATGTGTCACACAGGAAGAAGTGGTTCCCCTGCTTGGAGATCATTTGGTAGAGGCCATTAGGCCTCCCCACAGGGAAAGGTTCTAGTGAACCCCAGAGAGCAGCCACATTTGCTGGTATTGGGACAAAGATGCCAGAGTGCAGTGAAACCTGGTGCTGGCTATGTGTTATGATTTACCATAATCTCTGAACTTCTGCTACTGCATGACCACGCAAACATTTTCTGGGGCAAGCTGGCATCCGGCCATTGCTCAGTGAGACCTCCACTAGAGAGTTAGCGTGTGTCCAAGCTGCAGGGGTCTCTGACATGTGGAGTTTTGAAACACAACACCGTGTGAGGTAAAACCCTGGAGGGAGGTGCCACCTGGAGGGCAGATGGCTTGGACATGGACAGTGTAGAGGAGGGGAGTGGACGGAGGCCTGAGACAAAGGAGGGGTATTTGATTGCGGGTCGGTGACAGCATAAAGTTCCTGTGCCAGAGACTAGAGAGCTAGGTGAAGCCATTTCCATCTATTCCATGCACACACATGTACACACACACATGCGCATCACAATGATCCACCCCAGTAAGCTAAGCAGCACCAACACTGGAGAACGGAACTGTTACACCAAATCCCATCCAACTGCACCCTCCAATCATATCCCCTACAAGAGTACAAGCCTTTCAACCTGCTTATTGTATGGGCTATAGAGTGCTTCATAGCCCAGGGGGAAATTAGATATACTTTCATTTGGGTTTCATTGTGTTTGCTGGTTCATTTATTCTTTGGTTTTCTGGGGGTGGGGGTTGTTTTGTTTTTTGGGTTTGTTGTTGTTATTGTTGTTTAAATTGGTTTTTCTTTTCTTTCCATTATCTTGGATAAAGAAAGAAAAAATTTTATTTTTATTTCCTTCATTTTTTATTTTTATATTCTTATATTACTTTTTTAGCTGTATGTTTTTAATTATTTCCTCTATTTCATTTTATTCTATTTCATTCTGTAATTTTTTTTTAATTTTAAATTTTTTCTTACCTTCTTTTTTCTTTTCTTTTCTTTCCCTTTTACTCTATTCTAGCAAGCTTCTTTCAACAAGCAGACCAAAACACATCTAGGACCTGGCTTCCTTTATTTGATTTTTTTGTTTTGTCTTTAATTTCTTAACTTTCATTTTTTATTTTGTTACTTTTTTTCTTCCTCCAAAATGACAAAATGAAGAAATTCACTCCAAAGTAAAACACACACACACACGCACGCGCACACACACACACACACACACAAAGAAGAAATGATAACCAGGGGCTTAATTAACACAGATACAAGCAAGAGACCTGAACTAGAATTTAGAACCACGATAATAAGAATACTAGCTGGGGATGAAAAAAGCATAGAATCCCTTTCTGCAGAGATAAAAGAAGTAAAATCTAGTCTAGACGAAATTAAAAATGCTATAACTGAGATACAATCTTGAATAGATGCCACGAAGGCAAGGATAGATGAAGTAGAGCAGTGAATCAGAAACACAGAAAACAAAATCATGGAGAATAAAGGAGAAAAAAAGAAGCAAACAAAGGCAAAAAAGCATGAAACAAAACTTAGAGGACTCAGTGACTTATTAAAAAGGAGTAACACCCAAATCATAGGAGTTCCAGATGAAGAGAGAGAAAAGAGGGCAGAAGGTTTATGTGAGTAAATTACAGGCAGAAAACTTTCCTAATCTGGGGAAGAACACAGACATAAAAATTCCAGAAGCACAGAGAACTCCCATTAGATTCAACAAAAATCAACAATCACCAAGGCATATCACAGTCAAATTTACAAAATACACAGACAAGGAAAGAATTATGAAAACAGCAAGGGAAAAAAAGTCCTTAACCTATAAGGGAAGAGAGATCAGTTTGCAGCAGACCTATCCACAGAAACCTGGCAGGCCAGAAAGGAGTGGCAGGATATATTCAACGTGCTGAATTGGAAAAGTATGCAGCCAAGAATTCTTTATCCAGCAAGCCTGTCATTCAAAATAGGAGAGATAAAGAATATTCCAGGCAAACAAAAACTTAAGGAATGTGTTACCACTAAACCAGCCCTTCAAGAAATTTTAAGGGGGATTCTTTGAGTGGAGAAAAGAAAAAACAAAACAAAAAGACCAAAGTCAACAAAGACTAAAAAGGACCAGAGAACAACACCAACTCTTCAGGCAAAACAATGGCACTAAATTCATATCTTTCAGTACTCACTCTAAATGTCATTGGACTAAATGCTCCAATCAAAAGACATAGGGTATGAGAACGGGTAAGAAAGCAAGACCCATCTATATGCTGCTTACAAGAGACTCGTTTTAGACCTAAAGACAGCTGCAGATTGAAAGTAAGGAGATGGAGATCTATCACATTAATGGTCATCAAAATAAAACTGGAGTAGCCACACTTTTATCAGACAAACTAGATTTAAAATTTTTTTTTAACATTTATTCATTTTTGAGAGACAGTGAGAGATAGAGTGTGAGAGGGGAACAGACAGAGAGAGAGAGAGGGAGACATAGACTCTGAAGCAGGCTCCAGGCTCTGAGCTGTCAGCACAGAGCCCAATGTGGTGCTCGAACCCACAAAACACGAGATTATGACCTGAGATGAAGTTGGACTCTTAACCGACTTGACAGGTGCCCCAGAAAAACTAGATTTTAAAATCAAGACTGTGGGGCGCCTGGGTGGCTCAGTCGGCTAAGCGTCCGACTTGAGCTCAGGTCACTATCTCGCGGTCCATGAGTTCGAGCCCCACGTCGGGCTCTAGGCTGATGGCTCAGAGCCTGGAACCTGCTTCCGATTCTGTGTCTCCCTCTCTCTCTGCCCCTCCCCCATTCATGCTCTGTCTCTCTCTGTCTCAAAAATAAATAAACGTTAAAAAAATTTTTTTTTAAATAAAATCAAGACTGTAACAAGAAATGAAGAAGGGCATTATATCAAAAGTAAGGGGTCTATACACCAAAAAGATCTAACAATTGTAAATCTTTATGCCCCAACGTGAAAGCACCCAAATATATAAATTAATTAATCACAAACATAAAGAAACTCATTAATAATAATACCATAACAGTAGGGGACTTCAAAACCCCACTTACAACAATGGACAGATCATCTAAGCAGAAAATCAACAAAGAAACAATGGCTTTGAATGACACACTGGACCAGATGAACTTAACAGATATATTCAGAACATCTGATCCTAAAGCAGCAGAATACACATTTTTCTTGACTACGCATGGAACATCCTCCAGAATAGATCACATACTGGGATAAAATAAGACCTCAACAAGTAGAAAAAGATCAAGATAATACCTTGCATATTTTCAGACCACAATGCTATGAAACTCAAAATCAATCACAAGAAAACTTGGGGAAAGACCATGAGTACTTGGAGATTAAAGAACACCCTACACTAAAAGAATGAATGAGTTAACCAAGAAATTAAAGAGGAAATTAAAAAGTACATGGAAGCCAATTAAAATGAAAACACGACAGCCCCAAACCTCTGGGATACAGCAAAGGCAGGGGGAAGTATATGTCAATCCAGGCCTTCCTAAAGAAGGAAGAATGGTCTCAAATACACAACTTAAACTTACACCTAAAAGGGCTGGAATAAAAACAGCAAATAAAGCCCAAAACCAGCAAAAGAAGGGAAATAACAAAGATTCGAGCAGAAATAAATGACATTGAAATCAAAAACACAGAACAGATCAATGAAACCAGGAGCTAGTTCTTTTAAGGAATTAACAGAATTGATAAACCCCTAACCAGATTGATCAAAAAGGAAAGGACCCAAACAAATAAAAATCATGAATGAAAGAGGAGAGATCACAACCAACACTGCAGAAATACAAATAATAAGGATAATAAGAATATTATGAGTAATTATATGTCAACAAACTGTGCAATATGAAAGAAATGGATATATTCCTAGAAACATAAAAACTACTAAAACTGAAACAGGAGGAAATAAAAAATGTGAACAGACAGTAAATAGTACAGAAATCGAATCAGTAATCAAAAATCTCTCAACAAACAAGAGTCCAGGGCTGGATGGCTTTCCAGGGGAATTCTACCATTTAAAGAAGAGTTAACACCTATTCTTTTGAAGCTGATCCAAAAAACAGAAGTGGAAGGAAAACTTCCAAACTCGTTCTAAGAGACCAGCATTACCTTGATTTCAAAACCAGACAAAGGCCCCCCTAAAAAGCAGAACTACAGACCAATTTCCCTGATAAACGTAGATGAAAAAGTTCTCAAAAGATACTAGCAAACCAGATCCAACAATACATTAAAAGAATTATTCACCACAACCAAGTGCGATTTATTCCTGGGATGCAGGGCTGGTTCAATATCCACAAATCAGTCAATGTGATACATCACGTTAATAAAAGAACTACATGATCCTCTCAATAATGCAGAGAAAATATTTGACAAAATTAAGCACCATTTTTCAATAAAAACCCTCAAGAAAGTAGGGATAGAAGGATCATACCTCAGGATCATAAAACCATATACAAAAGACCCACTGCTAATATCATCCTCAATGGGGAAAAACACAGCTTTCCCCCTAAGGTCAGGAACATGACAGGGATGTCCACTCTCACCACTGTTATTCAACATAGGGTTGGAAGTCCTAGCCTCAGCAATCAGACATCACAAAGAAATAAAAGGCATCCAAATCAGCAAGGAGTAAGTCAAACTTTCACTCTTCGCAGGCAACATAATACTCTATGTGAAAACCCAAAAGACTCCATCAAAAAACTGCGAGAACTGATCCATGAATTCAGCAAAGTCACAGGATATAAAATCAATGTACAGAAATCAGTTGCATTTCTATACACCAATAATGAAGCAACAGAAAGAGAAAATCAAGGAATTGATCCCGTTTACAATTGCATCAAAACCCATAAAATACCTAGGCATAAACCTAACCAAAGGGGACAAAAATCTATACACTGAAAACTGTAGAAAGCCTATGAAAGAAATTGAAGAAGACACAAAAACATGGAAAAATATTCCATGCCCATGGATTGGCAAAACAAATATTGTTAAAATGTCGATACTACCCAAATCAATTCTACATATTCAATGCAATCCCTATCAAAATAACACCAGTATTCTTCATAGAGCTAGAACAAACAATCCTTAAATTTGTATGGAACCACAAAAGACCCCAAATAGCCAAAGCAAACCTGAAACAGAAAAGCAAAGCTGGAGGCATCACAATCCTAGACTTCAAGCTGTATTACAAAGCTGTAATCATCAAGATAGTATGGTACTAGCACAAAAACAGATGCATAAATCAATGGAACAGAATAGAGAACTCAGAAATGGACCCACAAACATATGGCTAACTAATCTTTGACAAAGCAGGAAAAAATATCCAATGGAAAAAAGACAGTCTCTCCAGTAAATGGTGTTGGGAAAACTGGACGGCGACATGCAGAAGAATGAACCTGGACCACTTTCTTACATGATACACAAAAATAAACTCAAAATGGATCAAAGAACTAAACATAAGACAGGAAGCCATCAAAATCCTAGAGGAGAAAACAGGCAACAACCTCTTTGACCTTGGCTGCAGCAACTTCTTACTTGACATGTCCCCAGAGGCAAGGGAAACAAAAGCAAAAATGAACTATTGGGACTTTATCAAGATAAAAAGCTTATGCACAGCAAAGGAAACAATCAGCAAAACTCAAAGGCAACCAATGGACTGAGAGAAGATATTTGCAAATGACATGTCAGATAAAGGGTTAATTCCAAAATCTATAAAGAACTTATCAAACTCCACACCCAAAACACAAATAATCCGGTGAAGAAATGGACAAAAGTCATGAATAGACATGTCCATTCCAAAGAAAACATGCAGATGGCTATTAGACATATGAAAAGATGCTCAGCATCACTCATCAACAGAGAAATACAAACCACAAGTACGATGAGATACCACCTCACACCTGTCAGAATGGCTAATATTAACAACTTGGGCAACAACAGATGTTGGCAAGGATGTAGAGAAAGAGAAACTGTTCCTTTTGCACAGCTGGTGGGAATGCAAACTAGTGCAGCCATTATAGAAAACGATATGGAGGCTTCTAAAAAAATTAAAAATACAACTACCCTATGACCCAGCAACTGCAGTACTAGGAATTTACCCAAAGGATACAGGAGTGCTATTTCAAAGGAGCACATGCACCCCAATGTTTATAGCAGCACTATCGACAATAGCCAAAATATGGAAAGAGCCCAAATATCCATCAACAGATGAATGGATAAAGAAGATGTGGTGTGTGTGTGTGTGTGTGTGTGTGTGTGTGTGTGTGTGTGTGTATATATATATATATATATATATATATATATATAGTGGAATAGTACTTAGCAGTCAAAAAGAATGAAATTTGCCATTTGCAACAATGTGGATGGAACTAAACGTGCTAAGTGAAATAAGTCAGTCAGAGAAAGACAAATATCATATGATTTCACTTATATGTGGAATTTAAAATGCAAAAAGGGGCGTTTGAGTAGCTCAGTAGGTTAAGCAGTGACTTCAGCTTAGGTCATGATCTTGCAGTTCATGAGTTCAAGCCCCACATCAGGCTCTGTGCTGACAGCTCAGCCTGGAGGCTGCTTCAGATTCTGTGTCTCCCTCTCTCAGCCCCTCCCTCTCTCACACTCTGTCTCTCTCTCTCAAAAATGAATAAAACATTTTAAAAAAATATAAAATACAAACAGATGAACATTAAAAAAAAAGGAAAGCAAACATAATATAAACACAGAGAGGGAGACAAATCATAAGAGACTCTTAAATACAGAAAACAAAGTGAGGGTTGCTGGAGGGGTGTTGGATGGCGAGATGGACTAAATGGGCAAGGGGCATTAAGGAGGACACTTGTTGGGATGAGCACAGAATATAATAAGTAAGTGATGAATCACTAAATTCTATTCTTGAAATCATTAACTGGGATTTAAGCTAAAAAAATTAAATCCCTTAAAAATATATACACAATTATAAATAAAATAAAATAATAAAAATAAAACAAATCAAAACAAAATAAAATAATAATATAATATAAAATAATGGTCAATGCACCAGAAATCACAAAATACCCTTCCCAGAGTCTTGCAATGAAAGATGAAAGACAAGGATGTAATAAAGATTAGATTAAGGCAGCATGAAGAAACCTTATGTTCAAGTTGGGAAATGAACATAAGGCAATTATCAGTAATATCATCATGGCCAATACTTACTGACCGCATATATCAACGCTATTTGTTGGAAAACTGAGATTAAATAAGGATTATAGATTAAGGTGGCAAGAAGAAAACCTTGTGTTTAGGTTGGAAAAGAAGCATAAGGAAATCATCGATATCATCATGACCAATTATACTGACTACTACATCTATTAATGCCATTTGTTGAAAAACAACTGTCCATGGATCTCTCATGTTTCTGCACATCTTGCAAGCAGAGTTATTTGAATGTCCTCTTGTCCCAAACTATCTTTTCAAGGATGTAAAGAAGATAAAGTGTCTTCTTCCAGAACAAGTTTGTTTACTGTCCATCATAAAAGATTCAGGTTCCCTAAGCTCAGTGTTTTCTCCTATAACATAGCCCATTGCATATATAGATCTCACCTTGCCATATTCGTATTGCCCTGCAAAAACTAGGGTTCAGAAAATGAGAGCAAGAAAATGCGACACTTTAGTATCTGCTATTGCTATGTGTTTAATAAAGCCCTTTGTCTCCAACCCAAAAGTCTTATCTCTTCTGCCAGTACCCACAAAACTGGCAGACTAATTGGCTGACTTGTAAGTAGGGTAAAATCTTAGACCCTTCACAGTTCTTGGTGACTATAAGCATTTTGTAAACATTATCCCCTAAGCATCTCAGCATTCTTTAATAATAGTACTCCTACTATTTTCATTTCATAAATATATTCACTGAACACATATTGATCAAGTGCCAATTATGTGTCAGGCACTATTTGAGGTAGTGAAGATAGAGCTGTAAAAAATATAGAGAAAGTCCTTGCCTTCAGGGAGCTTTACAGTAGATGATGAATGAGTGTGATGATTAAATTAAGACCCAGAGAAACTATGCACCTTGCCTAGGGTCAAGTAAGTAATACTGTAAGTAACGGAGCCAGGTTGTATCTGAGCAATACGACTCTCTAAGCCAGAACTATTAACCACTATACTATAGTGCCTCCTACACTGTGGTGATTAAAAAAAAAAAGAGAGAGAGAGAGAGAGAGAGAGAGAGAGAGAGAGAGAGAGAGAGAGAAAGAAAAGAGAAAAGAAAAAACAAACCAAAAATCGCCTATTCATGAGATTTCCAAAGATTAGTGTACTCAGAATCATCTGGTACTATATCTCACTAAAAGAAACCAGGACTCCTGGAAGAAATGTCCTTGCAAGTCTGGAGCAGGAAGACAGGCTTAGAACATCTTGTTCTAGAAGAATGCAAAAAAAAACCAGAAAGCTAATCAGGAATAATGGGATTCTATCTAAAGGACAATTTAGGAGCAACCTAAATAGGCTTCCAAGAGGACAAATTTGAGCATCACTGAAGATAACTGCAATGGATTACAACATATGAAAGTTGTTCCATACGATACTTCTAAAAAAAATCCACATTTACAGGATGCTAGGTTTTATGTAACGAACTTTGTTCCCTTTAACATTCATACACTGAAATCTTAATGCCAATACCTCAGAATAGTGACTATATTTGGAGACAGAATACAAAGGTAATTAAGGTTACATGCAGTCATGTCGGTGAGCCTTAATCCAATATGACTGGTGCCCTTATAAGAAAGCATTAGGATATAAACACAGGCTAAGGGACAACTATATGAATTTAAAAAGAGAAGACAGCCATCTAAAAGCCAAAGAGAGTCCTCAGAATGAAATCAATCTTGCCAACATCTTGATCTCAGACTTCTAGTCTCCAGAACTGCAAGAAAATACATTTCTGTTGCTTAAGCCACTCAATCTGTGTTGTTAGGACTGCTCTAGTAAACTAATGCACTAAAAAAACACCTCCTTGGGGCACCTGGGTGGCTCAGTCAGTTAAGTGTCCTACTTCAGCTCAGGTCATGATCTCACGGTTCATGGGTTCGAACCCTGCATCAGTCTCTGTGCTGACAGCTCAGAGCCTGGAGCCTGCCTCAGATTCTGTGTCTCCCTCTCTCTATGCCTCTCCCCTGCTTATGCTCTCTCTCTCTCTCTCTTAAAAATAAATAAACATTAAAAAAATTTTTAAAAACCACCTTAATTTGAAAGCTGGTAAGAATCAAGCCACTATTCCATCTTTCCTATATGATTTGTGATTTAGGGTAACCAAACAGCTGATATGGGTAAGCTCCTTTTTGTTTTTACAAAAGAATTATGACTAATCAAACAAGAAGAAATAACAGAACTAGAGTATCACCATTTGCAATACTTAATGAATAGACTTAGACAGTGAACATGAATAGCCGAAAAATAACAAAAAGAGAAAAGACCAGATATTACACACCTTCCTAATGGAAGTATAAAACATTACCTTTGACATTTCTTGGGAGAAAAAAAAAAAAAAAACAGCCCAAATCTGATCAAGCCTCTAGATTTAACTGCCAATGTATAGGAAATATAGGAACATGTTAAATGGCACCATAGGGTCACAATTAGTGAAATCCAGATGTGCAAAACCCTCTAAGACAAGAGATCTGATTTCTGCAACAACAACAACAAATCTCCAAAAAACAAAACAACAAAAGGAAATGGAGGGAAAACCAATCTTAATGCACAGACCTTATATACAAAATTCAAACTAGCTGTCACAGAGAGAGATAACTAGAGAAATGCAGACGTTGATTGGATATTTGATACTATTAAGGGATTTTTATTTTTTTGTTTTTTTTAAATTTTAGTTTTTAATTTTTAAGCATGATAAATGGAATTGCGCTTTTTTTCATAAATGGAATTGGGCTTTATATCTCTTAGATATATAGTGTAATATTTACAAATGAAATAAATGACATGATGCCTGGGATTATTTTTAAAACAATCAGGATAAAGAAACAGGAGTGGATATATATGAAATAAGACTAGCCATATAGTGATAATTAATGAAGTTACATAGATGATGGATGTGTGGAGTTCATAACTCTATCCTCTCTCTTTTTATATTTCCATAACTTCCCTTATGAAAAGATAAAGATCTGTGGTGCTTATTAAAAATATCTAGGCCTTCCCACCTCCCCTCAAGACTTTTATTGTGGGTTTAGGCCTAGTTGTCTGGATTGTAACCATCTTACCTAAGTTATTTTAACACAGGTGTGGGAGGAACACCAGCCTAGAGGTCACACACTTGGCAGCAAGCAGGCTTTAGGCACTAGGAAATGCTTATACTAAAGCACACACAGTTTCCTTGGCCCCCAGCAACCAGGTTAGTTTACAACAGCCAATGCTGATCCAGTCTGTCCTCTCCAGGAAAAGGACCAAGGATTGGATTTATGAACCACCCACTGAAATTAGCCTGAAAGTATTAAGCCAGCTTTCTTTCACAACAAACCATACATGTCTAATGTCATTTCAGGGGTATCTCATCCATTTGACTTGTCTCCCTAGCAGCCTTCAAGTATAAAATGTAGTCCCTGAGACAGTGTCCCAGCTTTCCATTATCACTGAAGATAACAGAAAATAACAAAAACTTACAACTATTCTGACAGACAAGCAAATGCCAAAAAATGGCAGATGTTATGATAAAACAGATAGAAAAAACTGGCTTAAGAAAAACCAAAATCCAGGCTTTAACTCAGAAAAACCTAATATACCTCTGCATCTCCAGCAGGCACTCAATAAATGCACTGGGTTAATGAAACAAACCTAATGAAACAATGCTCCCATGATGGGTAGAGGGTAGGGAGATGACTAGCAGAGGAAAGGAAAATATGATCATCATCCTAAAGACTCAGAAAACTAAAACAATCTACCAGAGGAGCCAGCAGAAAGTATTAAAAAAAACCTCTTTAATATCCTAATTAGATTGCAAAAAGACTTACGAAAAAGTGCAAAAAGCCATAATGAAAGAAGCAGCTACGGTAAAAATAGGATAAAGTAAAAAGGAAGGTGAATTAAATAAGGAAAGAAACTAAAATTGAAAAAAAGATTTAAATTCCCACTAAAACCAGTGAAGGTCAAAAGTGAAGTAAAAACAGATTCCAAACTGTAGAAGACCCCAAAGAAAAGACAGGATATATACCAAAAACAAGCCTTCCAACCCACATGCAAGGCAAGAATACATTAAAAATAAAAAACAAGAAGGCAAAAATATGTCCAAACTTATCTGTTATGATGATCACTATAAATGAATTTAGCTCCTCTCTACTAAAGTCTCCCCGATTAAGGGAAAAAAACAGGATGCTATCTCTCAAAATAACCAGATTGCGTATATATCAAGTAGATAAAAATAAAAGAAAGAGGGCACCTGGCTGGCTCAATCAGTACAGCATGTGACTCTTGATCTCAGGGTTGTGAGTTCAAGCTCCATGGTGGGTGTAGAGACAATGTAAAAATAATTTTTTTTAATAAATAAGAATAAATAGAAGAAAAATGGAGTGGCATTATTAATACAAGACAAAGTAGACTTTAAAGCAAACGCATTAAGCAGAACAGTGATTAGGATATACCAGTCATGAATTTGTATTTGTAAAACATCACTGAATTGAAAATAAAAAGAATTAAAAGACTAAGAGGCAAAAGTTATTAGAAGTGCAAGGAAAGTTGAGCTTACAAAATCTGACACCATTAAAAGAGCACACACCTCTCCATCTGGTATATTCTGAGGGAAAAAATTACAAAGCACAGAGGATTGGAATAATATAATTGATAATATTAAAGGATTTGTGTCAGATTTGTAACGCACATATTAAAAATACATCTTCCTTTTAACCATCAATGGAACATTTATAAAAATTGATAATACATCAAGACACAAAGAAAACCTCAGAAAGTTCTTAAGTATAAATGACACAAAGCCAAAGTCTCAGTTCCAAAGCAATAAAATTAGTAACTAATTTTAAATAATAAAAAATACCAGAAATTTTAAAATACTATACTGAATAATGCATAAAACAGACCAAAAAAAATCTGCAACTACAGGTAAGTTTAAAAATAACAGGACTACCACTTATCAACACTTATAATCAGATACACTCCAAAGAAAATGCACAGCCTTAAAGCTTTTCAATATTAGACAAGCAAACAAAAATTTTGATGTCCACTTACTGATACCTCCAAAAAAAAGTGGGGGGGGGGGACTGGAAATTTTTCATTTACAGTAAGAAATTAAAGGACTTAAAGCACAAGTCCATAGTTTAAGTTAACACACTTCAGAATGAACCAGTTTTAGGCCACCTGCACCCAGCTGATGGTTGATAAAGTTAAATAATACCAGATGCTTCCATGTTTTCATAGGGCATGGAGGTAAAGAGGGCAGGAAGGCAGAAAGTCATGAGTTTAAAAGAGTTCAAAAAGTAGAGACTGAGGACACAGAAAAGAGTTTAATATGCATCCATTTTTCTTAGTATAAGTACTTTTATTCTAACATTAATTGAAACTAAACAGACAAGTAGTGCCGGCATGAAGTTCTATTTTACATCAGTTATTCTGGGAAAATGAATTTACTTGATTGCCTATAAAGGCTGTGGTTGCTAACAGTTCTGAGAATCAAGAATAAAGGAAAATATCTAGGTCTGTGAACTACTGCAGTAGCAGTTTTCATTATTTATTTCATTTCAAATAAAGCCAGTATTCTGATTAGAAAATGGACAGTTTCCACATCTGCTTAGTATTAGGCTAGTATTAGTATTAGTTCTAGGAATAGCTACTATTCTTCAAGCACCTGAGTGTGTGAGGAACTGCATACATAACACTTCTTAACCTAAGGACTGAAAGGGACAGGTTGGCATCACCAATTTACCTAGGAGCCAACTGATTCCATACTGGGCCAAAGCCATGCAACTAGCAAAGGTACAAAGTCGGGATTCCAACCCCAGATCTCAACACAGTATAATTATTAAGTAGAACTATACAGCTTAGGATCAGGTTAGAGACAAATTATAGGCTCCCGCTAACCCTAGTCATGTGACCTTGGACACTCGCTTATTCAATAAATATTTATTAAGCATCTTCTGTGTGCAAGCTTCTGTGTTTAGATATAGAGGTTCAGGGGCGCCTGGGTGGCTCAGTTGGTTAAGCGGCCGACTTCGGCTCAGGTCATGATCTCGCGGTTCGTGAGTTCGAGCCCCACGTCAGGCTCTGTGCTGACAGCTCAGAGCCTGGAGCCTGTTTTGGACTCTGTGTCTCCCTCTCTCTGACCCTCCCCCGTTCATGCTCTGTCTCTGTCTCAAAAATAAATAAACATTAAAAATAAAATTTTAGATATAGAGGTTCGGAGTTCCCAAATCTCAAAAAAATGTGATCAAATATACTATCTACCTCATAAAATCCTTATTGTAAATTAAAGACATTTCTCTCATTCAAATATACCACACCAGAGCACCTGACTCATTATCACAGTCACCTGAGGGCTAGTAACGTGAAACACAATACAATACAATCCTTTCAAAAACCTCCCCCAGCATTTTCATGGTTGGCCAGATTTAGGAACCTGAAAAATAACTGCATTTTTGCTTCTTAAAAAAGATGTTTTGCTTATTAACATAAGTTAAATTAATAAGCATGAACTCAAAAAGAGAATGTTGAATTTTTTGAATGTTTACTTATTTTTGACAGAGAGAGTGAGCACAAGCAGGGGAGGGGCAGAGAGAGGGAGACCCAGAATATGAAGCAAGCAAGCTCCAAGCTGTCAGCATAGAGCCCGACGCGGGGCTCGAACCCACAAACCGCGAGATACGACCTGAGCCAAAGTCAGACACTTAGCTGACAGAGCCACCCCAAGTGCCCCAAGAGAACATCAGATCTTAAGTACTGTAAGTATAGCACATTTGAGGTGACTAGAATATTATTAAGCTTTAGAAGGGCTCAGCAAATTCCAAGCAGTTTAAGAATAATAAAAACATGGTTCCTGAGCTTGGGAGAACTAAAGCAAAGTACAGTTGAACTCAAAGAGAAAATTCTTTGCCATAGAGACATGCCACCTTGCCCTTGAGAAAGATAAGTTTCCGTGTAAAGAATGTTAAGCAGAAGAGACATCAGATCCACTCTTCTGCAAATACTCCTGAGGGAATCAGTGTGGTTAGAAAAAAGAGGGAAACGTTACCACACTCCAGGTCTATGAAGACCTGGAGACAATGGCTGCAGCATTTCCCTCAATGAACTGCTCACTCAAATCAACTTTTCTATCACACTCACACAGTAATTGCCCAAACCTAGAGGAAGAGAACTCCTGAGAAATGAACCTACTTTTGTTTTAACACACACACAAAGTCAGGCACCCAGTCCCTCTCTAAAGGCCATAAATAAAGTAGCCAATAACAGTCTCTATTAATAATACTAATTATTACTTTACATCTAAAACTTATACATCCTTAAAATGTGGTCCAAGCACTTTATACTTACTCACAGTCCATATAAACAACCCTGTAAGGTTTGTAGTACTATTATCTCCATCTAATAATGTAGTAGTATCTTTACCCCCATTTTATAGATGAGGGAACAGAGGCAATAGCAATGTTCCCACCAAGCTGCCTATGTATATCACTATCATACAAAAGTGCTTTGGAGTAAAGATGTTTCAATTTGTCCTTAACCAGCTAAAGGCAACAGATGTGACTCCAGGCAAAATGTAACATTAACAACTTTTGAATCTGGTGTTACAGGCCTCCCCAGCTACTACCTGCCCACATCGGCCACCCAGGATAAAATTCTATTTCTGTTTATTAATAAAAAGTATCAAAACAGAATAGACTCTGATTCTGATATTTTTTCACTAATTATATATTAAGAGTTTTCCTAAGCATATTATCTAAATTTTTTGTTTGCATCTTACCTCATATCAAAAGAATTTTAAGCACCATAAAGCTACAATAAGGCAATGCAACAATAGTTAAAAACAGACTTTGAAGCCAGAGGTTGGCCTCTTACTAGCTCTATCACTTCAGCTAAGTCATCTCACTTTTCTGCACTTCATCTGTGAAGTGGGTATAGGCCTTCATGAAGCGGGGGCAAAAATTAAAGCATGAAGTTCCTAACAAAATGTCTGGTAAAATAACTTAGTATAGAGGAAATTGGGATGTGGGATGGTAGGGAATAGGTCAGAGAGGAAATAGGGGAATTCCCAGAAACCATATAATGGCTTATCTTACAGCCAGGTATACAAACAACACTGATCTGCCTGGTATAGGATGGGAGAGGGGACATTGAGAGCACCAATGAAGGCAAGATAGGTGGCAAAGAATAATCCTAAGAAAATCCTTCTTTTCTCAAACCTCCTTTCTCAGAAGCCCACCTCCTGCAACCTAGGTAGTAAAGTAGGAGATGGCCTGGAAGCAATTGCTGAAGCCCCTTCCCCAGGACTGATACCACCCAGTACTAAGACTCCATGCAGCTCTGTGCACAGGCTACAGTACAGGGTTCAAGAATAAGGAAAGGCCAGGTTAAAGGCCAGGCACAGAGGGGACATCTTAAAAAGGTATGGCTGTCAAGGTAAGCAGAGGAGCAGAAAAGCAATGTAAGCAGGTAGAAGAGTCAAAAGAAGAGATTTTATTTTAGAAGATGGACAATCTCAGAAAGCTTGTAGGCAAGTGAGGAAAAGAAATACGGGAAAGAGTACAAAATAAGTGGACCCATACTCAGGGAGAACAGTATTTGGTTAAAAGAACATAGCTAGTAGGCCCAGACTTGGTGAAGAAGACCAGAGAAGAGAGGGACCATCAAACTATAGTAAGATTTTAAAAGGATGAGGTGTGATTTGCCTAAGAATGGGATTGATCTCAAAAAAAGAAAAAAAAAAAAGCAAGAAAAAAGAAAAGATATTTTGCTAAAAGGGATAGGTCTATGGTAAAACCTGGAGAGATCAGGAAAAGTGGAATAGATCTGGAGCACTGGCTACAAAGACTAAAACAACAGTATAATAATGATATAGACAAAAGTATAGCTGGCTCTATAAGACACGATTTAATAGAATTTTCCTATAATTACCCTTTCCAATGTCTGAACATCCATATGCCCTGACTTCCCCCATTGACAATGAGGTTCTGTGGTAAAATATATCCTTGGAAATATATTCTTTGTTAAAAAATAATCTCTACCATGACTACATATAGAAAAAGAGATGCCATTATCATAAGAGCATAATTTGAGATCTCTTGACATTCTTTCACTGAAAAACTACTTTGCACAATAGCCAATTTACTATTTGTGTAGAATATAACAATGAATAAAAATGCTATCTGCCTTCAAGAACACTACCATCTAGTCCAAGAGATGAGAAATGCAAACTACCATAGTACACATAGAAAAGCATGATAAAGATGGCAAAACACAGCACAATACATAGAAGAACTCTAACTTAAATCCAAGATAATTCATTTGTAAAAAGAGGCAGTTGCTCTTCATAAGAAGAAATTTAAGTGTATCTTCAAAACTTGATTTCAGGAAGTTGTAATAGTAAGGTCCACAGAGAGTACAAAAAGGTTATGCAAAATATGTACATATATGTATATACATACATATATATACACATATATATTTTTTAAGGTTCTCTATTTTGAAATTAACTGCCAAAGTAAATAAATTAAATTCTTACTTAAAAAATGGAAATTTAAGGTGATACACCCATCTGATCATACTGAAAGATATAATACAGCAGTGGCACAATTTATTGACAAGGGCCAATCATGAAGTATGGGTTAACTGCAGGTAGATTAAGCAATTCTCAGTCTGTGGTGTGAATGACAGCAACTGGAGCACTTCAGGACTGCTCAGAAGTACAGGATTGAATCAATGAAAGCCAGAGAATTGGCAAAACTGGCCACCAGTGTAGGCAGAGATGCCAGAGGTTGGGCAAGGCATATTTCAAAATATCAAAGGAACTCTCTCACGGAAATAAAAGAAGAATAATGTCAGAATCTCACCTTACAGAGCCCAGACCAAATAAAAAACACCTGGGTCTTTCTGGCGAGACTCTAATGCTGCAGAGAAAGGTATACACCAGAACTAATCTGTTTTCTCAGTTGTTCCCCTGGCCAGGGGCTAGCCCCAGTATAGTAACCCCAAATTTGGTCATAAATCTTGATCTTTTCATCATTTGAATTTTCTAAGGAAAAAAAAGTTATTAGCAAACACAAAAATGGTGTGGAAAATGAAGTTCAGGACTTAAAAGCTAATATGAAAGTTGAATTTTTCCCTTTTTTCTCACTGTCTTAAAAAAACACAATTGTGTATGATAAAGCTATATGACTGCCCACCATATCTATACTTCACTACTTGAGTAACTTGTTCCTTGTAAACACATAAGCAAATGCAAATTACATACATACAGAGCAGGATGCTGCTTTGGAATAAATAATAACCAATGTGAACAAATCCTCCCATTAATTCCTAAGTATTTTTCTGAGATTTCCAAAATAATTGATAAACAAAAAGATTTTTTTCCAATGTCTGTTAGACCCTTAGAATGATAAGAGACTCCAAGAAGCATACGTCATTAGCTATTTCCTCTCCAAGACATGTGTAACAATACTATGTAAGACAGATCTTTGAAATTCCACTTTTAAAAGGATTCATGAAAAAGGTACCTATCAACAAGGAAGATAACTAACCCTTCTTAATGCTCAGTTCCCACTCACCCTTCTCTTCAAAAAGTGTCTTTCCATTCTAAATGGATAAAGAAGATGTGGTGTATACAATGAAATATTACTCAGCAGTCAAAAAGAATGAAATACTGCCATTTGCAACAACATGGATGGAACTAAAATGTATTATGCTAAGCAAAACAAGCCAGTAAGAGAAAGATAAATATCATTTGATTTCACTCGTATGTGGAATTTAAAAGAGAAAACAGATGAACATAGGGAAGGGAAGGAAAAATAAGATAAAAAAGGAAAGCAAACCATAAGAGACTCTTAAATATAGAAAACAAACTGAGGGTTGCTGGAGGGGTATTGGGTAGGGGGATGGGCTAAATCAGTGATGGGCACTAAGGAAGACATGTGCTGGGATGAGCACTGGGTGTCATATGTAAGTGATGAATCACTAAATTCTATTCCTGAAACCATTATTACACTATATGTTAATTAAGATTTAAATATTTTTTTAATAGTGTCTTTCCGTTCAATAAATGGAATCTCTATTCATCCAAATGATCAAGAAAAACACTTAGCATTTATCCTTGACTCCTCCCTTCTTTTTATTCCCCAAATCTAATCCATCAGCAAATCTTATCAGTTCAAGTTCAAAGTATCATTCTGATTAGTCTACTTTTCTCACCTCCCCTGCCTACACTCCTATCCAACCCACCATCACCTCTTGCCTAGACTACTATACCAGTCTCCTAACTGGTGCATTCTTTTCCACGCTTGACCATATAGTTCATGTGGCAAAAGTGATCTTAAACCATAAATGAGGTCACACCACATTCTTAACAAAAACCATCCAACAACTGTCACTCAGAATAAAACCTAACCTCATTATCAAGGGTCAAGAAGCCCTGAGAGGATCGGGGACCTTACCCACCTCCTAACCACTCTTCTCATCACTCTCTTACTCATTATGCTCCTGGCCTCTTTCTGTTTCTAAAACATAATAACTAGGCTTGTTGTACCTTGAGGCTTTTGCACTACTGTTTATTCTGTCCAGAAAGATATTCTCCAATATCTTTATATTTCAACACAAATCTCATTTTTCAGAGAGGCCATTCCTGACCTAAACCACCCTGTTACTCTCCAGTGCAGTGCTTCTCAAACTACCTGTGAAGAAAGGCGGCTTTCTTGTTTTAATTTCTTATCTATCATGGAACTATTCTTTTGTAAAATACAGTACAAATTATTTTCTTTTTAAAATGGAATTTAAAAAGGACATACAGGGGCTCCTGGGTGGCTCAGTCAGTTGAGTGTTTGACTTCGGCTCAGGTCATGATCTCACGGTTTGTGAGTTCAAGCCCCGTGTCGGGCTCTGTGCTGACAGCTCAGAGCCTGGGGCCTGCTTCAGATTCTGTGTCTCCCTCTCTCTCTGCCCCTCCCCTACTCGTGCTCTGTCTCTCTCTGTCTCATAAATAAGTAAACCTTAAAAAAATTAAAAAACAATAAAATAAAATAAAATAAAAAGGACATACAAAGCATAAGTTCAAAATTTGCATTAGTAGCATCAACAAATAAAAATTTTCTCTATCACGTTACTAGGAGTCTCTCACTTTCTGTGCTTATCCCACTGTGAACTGGCAAACTGAGCAGATTAGACTATGATACTGCTCCAATGTGTCACCAGTCTTTCCTTTGCACAGCACTTGGCACACCTTAGGTCCATTTATGTATGTATCTGTCTGTACCTGACACTATTCTCAGCAGTGGAGTTGCACAACGGAAGAAAGAGACAAGACCCCTGCTTTCTCAGAGCTCACGTTTTATGGAGAGGCCCAGGGAGGCATATTAGTCAAGACAAGGCAAAGCCAGGATTTGAACTTAGGTCTGACTCTAAAGTTTTTCCTGGCCTGTGAAAAACACTCAGCACTTAGCTAAGCAGTGAAATGTGCAAGTTTGTATGCATCATCATCTGTTCCTGAAAATACTGCACTCTTATAATTGTATAGTCTTCATATTACTTCTAACGTGTCTATTCAGATATCAACTTTAGGACATAACTGTGAGGAAGAAAAGATATTTTGCTAAAAGGGATGGGTCTGTGGTGATACCTGGAAAGATGAGGAAAAATGGAATAGAGCTGGAACACTGGCTATGAAGACTAAAACAACTGTATAATGATACAGACAAAAGCACAGATTTGTACTGGGTCTCCTGCTAGTGTTATTCCATCCTACATGCAAGTTCCTTCATCCACTTCCCAGATCAGCAGTGATGACATTTAGGATTTCTCCCAAGTCATAATCAGTGCCTCAGAAGAAAATTCTAGCTGCCATACTAGGGCCATTTTTAGAGAACTGGGACCATGATGGTGTTATACCTATTAAATATATAAATATAACTCCATGTCCTTAGACCTCATCAGCTTGTGATGAAAAAAAAAAAGTCCATTCAAAACACATTGGCCCACATCTATATAATGAGCAGACCTTGAATTGTGTAGGATTATCTCATACATGCTCAGATTCTTGCCACTCCTGTTTAACCATTCACCATCTCCCCAAAACTCTCCATATTTATTACTCACGGTTTATAGAAAACTGAGAACTAGATATATTTAGTAAATATCTGTCAAAAAATAATTACTACATATTTGTTCAAACTTTATTCTATTAAATACAGTGTTATATCCTTACAAAGAATTCTCAAAGTTGCCTAGGCTTCAAATCCCCAAAGCTACCAATATCGAAGCTGCCACTGTGGTTCTAATGCAGCCAAACTAGAACTGAGAACCAAGGTACTTTACTATGAAAAATCAAGTATCCTATGGACAAAAACTTTAAGAGAAATAGGAAAGTGAAAGGTGTTCATTTTTAAAATGTACAGGCACTGTTGTGATGTTTTAATGTACCATGTTATTAGAATATTATTTGCATAGGACTTCAAAAATCACGTTTACGTTACTACAATGTAGGATTGAGCCTACTCCTTAAAAATACCAAAAGTGATAATTAAATCCTGGCATAAGTCTACCTATTCAGTTTAGCTGATTCACAGAATAAGGCCAAGGACACTGTTTAAAGATTTCCATTAAAACATCTGAATATCTGGAACAACTTGGATGGCGGGGATCTGCAACAACCCCCAAGAGTTACTTCCACAGAAACAAAGTGCTAGGTAGCCTTCCTATAATAAACACTCTAGAAAAACTTTAGCTCTATATTTGGTGTCCCCTCCAGCTGCCTTTAAGCATTTACTCTAAAATACGCTGAAGACCATTGTTTAATTTTGTTCACTAATTTAAAGAAAAAAAATCCATTCTGTCAAGCAAGGACTAGAAACCACAAACCACCTACGTAGATTTACTTATCAAGATCTGACTAATCAAAGTGTAGGACTTAAATCACTAGTTGCCATGTACTAATACTCTAAAGTAAATGGGAACCTGAAAAAAAATTCTTTACTTAGGTATTTGCCACATTTCACAAATAAATAGATATACAAGTGTATCTATTTATATATACACATATATATGTGACAAATGTGATACTTTCAACTAAAAGTGAAGTCTACTATTAACCATTCATGATGCTGTATGTTTAAAAACAATGTTTTTAAAACTTTGCCAGATCACTAAAATATCCTAAAGGATTCTTCCTCTTTAGGTTATCATATATAGCGTGTCTGCTTTATTGATTTTGTAATGGTATTATTTAAGACCTGAGATGTTCTTCATCTCAATCAGAATTCAAGTCAGATTCACAAAAGAAATAGTAAATAAGTCGGTTTCGGTTGGTTGGTCCTTTCTGTACTCAGGAGAGAAGGTGCCTCCAGTTGGTAAAGCATTCCTGACTCAGTCCAAGGACAGATCTTTACATAGACCATCAGATTCTGCTTCAGCTCCACCCTCGTGGTTTGGGACAAAGTCACAGAGACTACCAAGTCCTATAACATGCTTAGGAAATAAGTTTCATTCTTTCATTCACCACTTAACAAGCATTCACAGTTCTCTAGATTTGATTTACCTGTGGCCCCATTAGTCACAATCACAAGATTGACTTTCATCCAACTAGACCTAAGCTACTCCTTGGAGAGGTACCAAGCTCTTAGACAAAACACAAAATGGAAGGAGCACAAAAATGCCTCGCAGTCTTCCATGTAGAAAACACCCATACCATGAGAGATACAGTGCTAAGTGTTTGCTATCCATCATTCCATTTAATCAACCCACAAGCCGATGGAAATAGTACCACCACTATTCCCATTTTTCAGAAGAGAACATAAAGGTTTAAAATGAAGTTAAGAAGCTCTTGCTTAAGTGGCATGTCAAGCAAATAAAACAGTGAAGGTTTAAAATCTGGGCTGTGACTTTTATCTATCTTTCTTTCACTATAATAGATAACATAAAATGGCATCCATATTAGGAGGGAACAAGTAATGGTTTTCAAGCTGAAATTGTTTTATTCAAAGGGACTGTCCCTTAAAAATGTTTCCAATATACTCAATTACTAAAGAGCAGAAAATTACAGATTTAAACCAGCACTTTCATTTCAGAATCACTGAACTCAATTCTTTCCTCTAAAACACTAGAAAACAATACTCACAAGTAATCTGCCCAGGAAAGCAGAGCAGTGAAGTCTCCAGGCACCTTGCAGAGCTTCCAGTTTAGAAGGGACAAAAATAGCACTCTAATCCAGACCAATTAATAACTGACAAATTAACTACCTATACACTCAAGCTCTTTCTTTTCTCTTCAGGCTGACAGCTGGCCACATCCCTAGAAGAAACACATCCATTTCCACAGAAGAGGGAGGACTTAAAGTAAGGAGGTAATTTGGGTGCACAAGGGCTCCTGCACTGCACACAACTGGAATATGGATTTTATTATCTTCCGTAAATACTCAGAGCTCTCTCCTTAGACACAAAGTCCAATTTAGTTAAATTTATCAATGGTCAAACAGAAGTGATTTTAGCTTTCCAACCAACCTCCTCCTTGAGTTCCAAAATAAAATGTTCCATTTTGATATGGATTGGGTTCATTACTGAGGTAGGAAAAGGTAGTTAGAGGTTTTAATTCCTATTTTTTGCAGTAGTGAGATATTTTCCAGGTAACCTCAATTCTAAAGAATTCGACAAATACTTATTATTCCCTCATCTACAATGACTGAGGTTCTTTACTTAGTGCTGCAGGGGTATCAAGATGAGTAAACCTCAATTGTCAAGGAGTTTAATGTCAATACTAAGATAAGCCAATAATTAAGGAACTGTAACATGCTGCAGAGGAATCAGAGGCAGCCAAGGGCACATCTGTTAAAGGAGGGATCAGGAAGCCTTCCTCCATACCTAATACTTAAGCTGGGTCATGATGAACAGTGGGAAAGCAACAGAGTGAGACCCAACGCAAGAGGACACCATTCCCGCAAGCAATAATGTGGGTACACGAGAAAGGTGAAGCAGGGTAAAAGAACAGTCAATCATCCACTATGGCCAAACTTGTGATACACATAAGGGATAAAACTGTGATAATCTGTGGAAAGGCTAGAATGCTAGGCTAAAGCATTTAGGTTAATTCACAGTATCAGCACAGAAGAAAATGGACCTCACATTGATAAAAACTTGTGGGGAAGACTGAAGGCAGTACAATCAGTGAGACTGCAAAATTCCAGGTGAGAGTTAATAAAAAGGAAAAAGCAGGGGGTGGGGAAGGAACCGAAAACCATTCAAAAGGAACTGTTATTTTAGGCCTGGGTAACAGGGAGACAAATCAAGCTAATAACAACTGGGAGTTGAAGTTAATGGTGAGGAAGAGGCAGGGGTGGGGGGTGAGGGGAGATGCAGAAGTCAGGAGTGTAGATGTTTTTTTAACCTGTGTTGATTTTGAGATTTAGGGAGAACATCCAAGTAGAGATAGCAAATGGACAACAAGAAATGCAGGCTGATTTATGTTTGGAGGGTTAATTTTCCAATCCATAATGATGATTCCCAAATCTATATGATTTGTCAGAATCAACTGGGAAGCAAAGACCCCAGGCCTCACCTTAAAAATCCTAACTAAATAGATCTCCATGGGACCCAAGAATACACAGTATTTAGGAGCCAAGAATGCAGCCATTGCTCTACATGACTCTGCTCACTCTGCAGTTCATAATCTCCTGCTTTATAGTTCTGAATATACTTCCAGAACATACTTGGATGGCATTTACAGAATATGAAACTAGTACACCTCTCTGGAGGATTGGAAACATACTTTCACATCTGAAAATAATTATTTCTCAGTCTGTATCCCACTGGTTATAGGGAATGGCTTTGATATTCTACTACATAACTGATGGTTTAGGTCTACAAGTACCAACCACTACAACACAAAGATCAATTCTGCTCAAATTTTCTGTGACCAAGATAACTAATGGATTCCATGACTACCAGGTTAATGACACATATAGTAGTTCTCTCTTTAAATGATGGAACTCAGTGAGATGAAAGGATAACTTGCATAATCAAACATAAACCTTTTATAGATTTCAATAACTTTCCTTCATATTTCAACAGATTTCTTTCTCATCCTAAATCTTCTCAGTACTCCTATCTCCTTTCTCCTCAGGTTCAAGACAGAGGTGAGGTCACTAAGGTCACTCAGGAAGGCAACTCACCCAACTGAAAACATTCAATTTGCCACTTTTACTAAAAGTACAAATGTCTTTTTTTTTATTTTTGTATTTTGTTCCTAAAAAAATAACCAGGGAGGGAAGAAAAAAAGATCAAGTATGGAATGAAAATCTGATATTACAAGCCACAGGAATTTTTTTTTTAATGTTTGTAATAAAAGACCAAACATAGTTTGTAATAGAGTAACACCAACCCAATTTATTGCCTGTTTTTTTCCCTTATGTTAAAAAAAAATACTAAAAGACAACCTTTTATACACTCATTATTGATAATTGTGCTGTCTTTACACAGCATTTCTTGTTTAATTCTTACAGTTGTCTTATTATGTAGGTAATCTCATTATCTTCATTCTACAGGGGGAGAAAGCCATGCTTAGACAAGTTAAGTTTCTGTTCAAGGTGTCACTTCTTATAAGGGGCACAGCTAGAATTCCCACCCAGTGCTTCCTGATGACAGTGTCCTCTTGGCCATTATCCTAAGGGCCTAACACAATACAAGAGAGAATATAAAGGTAGAGGAAAACAGCTTATTTTTGAAATGCTCTACAGGACTTTTTTCTGGATCCTGTCTGTGACCAAATTATCTCACTTTCCCTTACACAGCATATATATGTGTCTTCTCACACACCAGACTGAGCTCTCTCAGGAAGGAAAACAAGTGTCATTGCCTGACAAAGAAAGTTCTTAACAGCATTATTGAATGAACATGACCAAGTAATTTGCTACGTCTTTACCACTGGCTCTCACAGCCAATGTTCCCATAGCCCTAGTGGACTGAAATCGATGGCTGTCCATTCCAAACCAATCCAAAAGTTCTTTCCTTTTGGTATGGGTTTGTTTTTGTTATTAATTTTGAAATACTTTTGAACACTGGGATCTCTGAAACTACTAGGTCTCTAGAACTGCTATGGAGAATGGAACTTGCTTACAGCTTTAACAGTTAGAAACTCTCCCAAAATAAAACTTGTCTTCAAGTATGAAAAAAAGGAAGGAAGGGGGCTAGAAATTTATGGCAACATTCTGATTAACAGAATCATTGAGGGATGTTGCTGGCTTAGGGGATGGAGACCAGGAATGCTGGCAGTACTGCAATACCTTGAACAGTCCTACAGCCAAAGACTGTCCTTCCCTCGCAGTTTTCAAAAGTCCTGCTGGGTATTCCTGTGCATTTAAAAACAACAACAACAACAACAACAAACCTGTTTTCTAATTATCTGAGCACAGATCCTAACTACGTTTTTACACAGACACAAAGTATGTATTAAAGAGTATGTGTTAAGGAAAACTGCTATTTTATTCCAAATTTACCCAAATTGGTCTATTTCAAAAAACAAGGATACCAACAGCATGGCCGCTAGTGTTGCAGAGCTGCCACTGCCCTTCACTGGTGTCACAGTTTGGATTCGCAGCCATCACATCTGGGATTCGAGCTGAGGTGCACACATCTGAGTGCTTCACCAAATGTTCTGATGCAACAGCATCTACACCTTTATACACAGAAACACAAATTCTCCTTACAAATTACGTTCTCTTTTTAGCTGCACTAAAAACATTATATAGGTTTTTTTTTAATGTGTGGTAGTTAAGATGTGTTAACCATGAATTTCATTTTAAGATTGTAAAAGCACCAAACTCACATGCAACAGCCACATTGATCCCTGAAACAGTGAAAGCTTAGTGAAAGTGCTTTTTAAAAAATGACATGTAAATATTACCTGTCTTTCTCAATTCAACATGATGCAAGTCAAGCTAGGTAGTTCCCAAACCTCAGGAAATCCTGACTTAATCTCAGCTTTGTCAGCAGTTTGGACTACGTGTATATGAGGAGAGGCACCAATTGATCAAGGCAGTTTTGTATTCTATACTTAAGTTCTTTTCATATCAAAGCTTAATT
This sequence comes from Leopardus geoffroyi, assembly GCF_018350155.1. Taxonomy (NCBI): domain Eukaryota; kingdom Metazoa; phylum Chordata; class Mammalia; order Carnivora; family Felidae; genus Leopardus; species Leopardus geoffroyi. The sequence continues at coordinate 26,443,020 of NC_059332.1, read as the reverse complement.
TTTAAATTTATTGTCATTTCTGAAGCAACATACACAGTAAAACTAATTAAAAAGAATTTAGAATTTTAAAGCAGGAGAAAGGGTATTAAAATACAATGCAAAAATTTTTGAAAGCTTATAAAGAAATATGAAAAATAAAGTTAGGGGAAATATGCTTCACAATTCTTAAAGGTCTATTCCTCCTGGGATACACATAAACAGTTGTTTAAACCCAATAAATAAATATATCTAAAAGGATTATAACACTAAATGATATCTTTAAGCATTTTCTACCAATTTTACTTCCTTACTTATCAATCGACTTGCTTTACACATTTCTAATTTATCATTATGACAAAAAAGATTCCACTTTTATACCAAGCCACCAGCATAAATAAAAAATAAGTAGGATTAAAAAGTTCTACACACACATGGGGCGCCTGGGTGGCTCAGTCGGTTAAGCATCTGACTTCAGCTCAGGTCATGATCTTGCAGCTTTGGAGTTCCAGCCCCGTGTCGGGTCTGTGCTGACAGCTTGGAGCCTGGAGCCTGCTTCAGATTCTGTTTCTCCCTCTGTCTCTGTCCCTCCCCTGCTTGTTCTCTGTCTCTCTCTCAAAAATAAATAAACATTAAAAAAAAAAAAAAGTGCTATACACACATACACACACACACACACGCTTTTTTTTTTTTTGTTTTATTTTCCTAATCATGGGGGAGGAGGAAACATACATGCAGCTTCCTCTACACTGTTCACATACATTGATAGTTTTTTTATTTTTTTCTCTTACAGTGAAGGTATTTACTTGTAATTAACATAATTAATAATTTGATTTAAACTATTTCACATATCATTGTCCCCCAAACAACAATAGTTTAAAAAATAAGTCTATTGAGTGCAGTATAAGATTTCTTTGGGGGTTATTTGGTCTTTTTGTTTCATTGATAGTTTTTTTAAACCACATCAATTTCTTTAACAAAAACTAGTATCTTAACAAAGATGCATTGTTTAAGATTCTTGATTACCACACAGCTAACCGTGTATACAAGGGGGAAAATTAGTATTTTTATGATTAGTTAATAGAACATATTTATTAGTCAACAGAACATATATCAAGACTTTCAGACACAGTAACACTGCCTCTGAGCAGTTACAGTAGAGCAGTGTTAAATAAATGCTATTCTGCTTTTTTAAAAAAGTGTCTTTGGAATTATCAGCCTTCACTAAAATGACACAAAAACATGCTTAATAATATCAATAAAAATTCTGGTTTCCTTTCTGAGATAATTATACTTACATGAAATTAACAACAACAAATAAAATCATGGTAGTTTTAATACAAGTTTTTTAAAAACCTTTTTATCTTTTCTCCAGCAAAAGTTGTAACCAGAATTAACACAAAGAAAAAAAAAAAACCCTGTTCTGAATTTCACCTTTTCCCTTTTCGAATTTTATAATAAAAGTGATAGTCCTAATGACTGTCCAAAAATTCTCAAGTAAAAGACCTAGATAAACAGAAAACAGGAAATTTTTAAACAAGTGTTTTATGCTCTCATGTGCCTTAAACTTATCAGAAAAAGTCCTAACTCCAGGAAATCTGTGATTAAAAAATAAAGAGAACCAAAATTAAGATGTGTCTCGGTCTGCCAAAAAAGCAGAATCCCAAGGGTTAATTTTACTTTAACTTTATTATACATACATTCTAAAATAAAGCAAATATTCTGGCATTTTAAATCTTTTTTGTCTATGCTGGTAGGAACCTACATAGCAACCTTTCTTATCATGTAACAAAATTGGTTTCTTTAATTCCTCTTGGGCAATAATAAGTCCACAAAAACTATGTGTTGATTTTTTAGGTATTGCATCTCTTAATTTTTGTAAAGAATGCAAGCATAAAATAAGACAATATAAACCAGGTTAACAGTTTAAATTTCAAAAGTGAAATTTAACAACATATCTATTAATTAGTGAATTAATAACATAACTTTTAATTTTTTTTTTTTTTGCAACTGTGGAAAGTATATGTCAAAATAAACAGATAAATAAATTATCATAACATTCTAAGATGACAATTTACGGACACTTACTTCAGCCAAAAAAAAATAATGTTCAAGTTTTCTATATATTTAGCAAAACATAGTGTTTGGGTCCAAAACTTGTAAATCCTAGTCAGTGACACAATTCAAAAAGGCAAACTTCTGTTTTAACATTCTAAGACTATGTGAAAAAAAATCAATGCTCACAATGGTTTTTATTAAAAGTGGAAAGCAACTGCAAAACTTAAGTATAATTATCCAGGACTAAGAAGTGCAGATGCTATATACTTGAGCCACCTGGTGGTTTATTTCCTTCACTGCATGAATAAACACCTTGTGCTATGAACAAACTTTGAATTGGATACTACATATTTTACTTTTGATGCCAGGACCAAAAAGAATTTACACTTACCAAAATTACTAACAGTGTAGGTCACAAGGCACAACTCCACTCAGAAGCACTTAAAAAAAAATTCACAGAGCTAAGCACGGAATCCACACCTGAAAATTTATCATAGCGGGCCTCTATAATTGTTCTTATGTCTTTTCAACAGTGTTTGACGCCTACACTAAGTGTTGAATCCAAAATAAATCCACAGTACCTGTAGATCACACAGCAGGCTTGCCTGTGGTTTATTTACCTCTTGCCTAGGTCTGGGCAATTCAGAATAGCAAACTTAACTTCTAACAGGGCACTGTCTTAACTGTCAGCAAGGTGGCAATAGGTGCTCAGAGACATCATTTAAAAATCAGAGAAAAAAGTTAAACAAGGTATACTCTGTCAACAAGAGGAAAGTTGCAGAATGCCAATCTTTATGACTCTGTTTGACATCAAATTGTGACAACCAAAAGAATTCCCAAGGAGACTCAAATTTTTATAAAAGCAGATTATGTCCAAAGTATACCTTTATCTTAAAATAGCCTAGCAGCTAGAGTACATTAGACAATAGCCATGACAATCCTAATGATGAGAATTATCTAAAACTTGACTCTAAATGGATATCTACCAAAACAAACAAACAAACAGACAGACAGACAAAAACAGTGACAATTTGAGACTTTTAATTAAGTGAATGGGATCAATGAGGTGAACTGGGTATAGCAGCAGTCCCACACCCCTCTTTGGAGAGACAACTTCCTCACTCTTTCAGTGATCTTTTCAATGTTGAACCAATAAAACTCAGCTATTAGCAAACTCACATACACATTATAACCACTACTCTCCATTACTGATTTTACTGGGAGGTGCACTATGCACAGCTGCACCCTCACGTCAGCGTGCTCTGTGCTTCTGAATCATCTCTGTGATTCAAGGCCATACGACTTGCCCAGTGGAAACACTGAATGGATAGGAAGCTCTCAAGATGGCTCTATTCATCTTCCAGCCCAGGTTCTTGGTGGAGGCAAGGCTTCTATTAAAAGACTAGTTTCCTGAGGAAGGTAGATAGTTTTAGGAAAAGACCATTTGGCTGGAAGGCAGATGCTCTTTTGCCAGCTGTTTCTCCAGCTCCCTGTGTGGTCTTGAGTTAAGTTGCTAAACCTGACCACGTCAATGGGCACGTCTATAAAAATGACTATGTTTCCCGCAAAAAGGCCTCCCTGTTTCTGTACCATTTGCCTTCGTGGGGAAGCACCACAGCTTGAGAAGCTCAGGCCCTGCTGTGAGCACATCAAAAAGTGAGACATGCTCAGGACATTGTCATGGGACATTTTCCTCAGTGCCAATCAAAGGGTCTCCTTTCCTTGAAATCCTCTAACAATATGGCTTTAATTTTCAAAACTTCCTACTTCTAGGTGCTACTATGAAATAAACAGCATTGTGAGAAAAACAATGGCTCCTTTGATAAAATGGTCTGCAAAAAGGCAGGGATGGCAAAGGAAAAATGCTCCCTAAAGAAATAATCCTACTCTTCATCGCTTCTTGGTCTGCAGGGCTCAAAGGCAGATTTGTTTTGGTCTTTCATTCACTTCCTCAAGAACTTATTATTAAGAAACAACAAGGGTATCAGTGGAAAGACATGAGCTTTAGAGTCAGAAGTTCTGGGCTCAAACCTCAGCTGTCATCCACCATTGGGGAGACACCAAACAATCATTCTTGTCCCCCCCACCTATACCAAGGAAATAATGTCTATCACCCCACAGGCTCATCACTCCATAGCAAGTATGTGGAGTTTAAACAGCCACCAGAAGCTGAGCTTGAGACTGGCTGATAAAAGAAGGAACCAAGAATGCAGAACTTGCACCAAGTGCTGGAGGGTTAATTTCCTTGACCATGATGAGAAATCTGGATTCATACATATATTTGTAATGTATACATGTACAAATATATGTAATTCCTAAGGGATTGTATGTTTCCTGGAAAAGGGGCTGTCTTGTTAACAGGTGTCTCATCACTGCCTGCCTCATGACAGGAAAAAATAGTTGTTAGGAAGTGAAATAAATATATCCAAAATTCCCAGAGATGCTTTGAGGGCCTTGCTATTAACTAATACACTTTGTTTCTCCTTCAGTGACACAGCTGTCAATCTGTGTATTTTTCTTTTCTACAATGTGAAAGCATGCTAGGACTCTTCAAGGACTAGAAGGTCCAAGGTTACATCAATTTTTAATCAGGCCCCAGAAATCACTGGATTGGAAACATAAAGAATGAGGGAAGTGAGCAAGGAAGACACATGGAGCTACAAATAAAATTTTATTTTAGGGGTGCCTAGGTGGCTCAGTTAGGCATCCGACTCTTAGTTTCGGCTCAGGTCATGATCTCCCAGTTTCGTGAGTTCAGGCCCCATGTCAGTCTTTGTGCTAGCAGAAGGATTCTCTCCCTTGCTCCCTGTCCCTCCCCCACTCACACTGTCTCTGTCTCTCTCAAAATAAATAAACTTTAAAAAATTTTATATTATTTTACTGATACAAGGTATTTTACAGAATCAGAAAATTATGATTGACCTTGTGAAAGTGGAAAATATTAGAACTGTTATAACTCTGTACCACAGCAGAATAACTTCTATACCACATTAGACTTTTCATCAAGTTTAAGAAAAACTAAGCATTGTGCACTTTTTGTTGTCCGAAATACAAACAACAGAATAAACGAGCAGACTAGTAAAATTCTACTAGTCTATATGATGCCTCTAGCCCATCCCTAAGACCACTCCCAGTTAGAATGGGAAGACACAGAAAAGAGCCACTCATCAAGCTGATAATTCAGGTGAGGCAAACATTTGCCACTGCTACCCTAGGGAAAGAATAAAAGATCCTACCTATTTCATAAAGTTAAATCTCTAATTTCTAACAATCTATTCATTTGAGAGTTAACTGGAATATTTTAAATATTCAGAAATGTAATTTGAAAATGCAACTTCCTATAACATATAAAAGACTTCATAATCCAATATTGTTTATTTATTTAGATTTATAAATATTTAGATTTAAATTAATCTAAATATTTTTTTTTATTTTTTTAATGTTTATTTTTGAGAGAGAGAGAGAGAGAGAGAGAGAGAGAGCGAGCACAAGCCGGGGAAAGACAGACAGAGAGGGAGACATAGAATCCGAAGCAGGCTCCAGACTCCAAGCTGTCAGCACAGAGCCCGATGTGGAGCTCAAACTCACGAGCTGTGAGATCATGACTTGAGTTGAATTCAGATGCTTAAGTGACTGAGCCACCCAGGTGCCCCTAAATATTTAGATTAAATATTTAATTCAATTTACTTTGTGTTTTTAACTTTCATATCCACAATATATGGTGTTATGTATTTAATAATTGAGATTTTCCTAAAACCCATTAAATAAAAAAATGCCAGTTTTATGGATGCAAATAAAAATTAAGTATTATACTGAAATCTCTCTATTAGAGAACTTACTGGGAGCCCAAAATAAATTAACTCCCTGACACAACAACTCACAAGCAGCTAGAGATCTTTTATAAAATGTAAATCAGATATCATTCCACTGGCTTCCATTTCAACTGGAATATAAGGTAGAGTTGACACTATGGCCTACAAAATCCAACCCAATCCATCCTCTACTTACTTCCTGCCTGGCTCCCCTCTCTCCCTCCCTTCTACCTGCTCTACTCACTGCCCCCTCCCTAACACCTCCTCCAGGCTGCTGGCTCCTTCTCTCCATTTTCAGTTCCTGTGATAGCTCCTCAAAAGGTCTTATCCAACAAACTAATGCAGTACCCCAGCCACAAACCCAATTTACTTTCTATTCCTATAATTCTTTTCATGGTATTTATCATTTGGGGAAATTACCTTCATTTATTTCAGTCTCCTTCATTCAAGTATAAACTCCTTAACAACAGGACTCTTATTTGCCTGTTAACTACTTTTCAGCAGTACCTAGAAATAGTACAGAGCAGATTCAGGAAATATTTGTGGAAAAAAAAAAAAGTGGACAGTCTGAGAATTAAGGAGTTCCAAAAGATGGAAGGGTAAAAAAATCCCAAACTATATAATAAATGATATTCCAACTCACAGCAGATTAGAAATATTATGCACTTGAACGCTATATATATGAATGTTGTCATTTGGAAACCTTATTGTAAGTACAAATAGTACTAGTATGCATTCATTCATTTATTAAACAAATATTTATTGCATACCCACCATGTGTCAGACAGTATTCCAGGCAGTAGGGATCCCAGCAGGAAACATCAACAAAGTCCCTAAACTTAGAAAGTTTAACACTCTTAATTAACAAAGAAGATGGACAATCAACAAATGCACATGTCAGGTAATGAAAAGTAGTAGAGAGAAAAATAAAGCAAAGTAAAGGAGTGAAGAAGGAGGGTACTGATACTTAAAATACAATTCAGGCATGATCTGAAGATGACACTAAGGAAGAGAGAGAACAAACCATTTGGCTATCTGAGGTAGAATGACCCAGCAAGTGAGGAAAGGAAGTGCAAAGGCCCTGAGCGGAGGATGTACACAATGTATGCAAAGAACAGCAAGGAGGCCAGTGTGGCTGAGGCCTGCAGGGGAAAAGTAGTAGAAAATGAGGTCAAAGAAGTAGCAGGAACTATTTCCTGAAAGGCTTTAGCAGACCACAGTAAGGCCTTTGGCTTTTTCTGAATAAGATTAGAAGCCACTGGAGGGTTTTGGAACGAGGATGACATGACCTGACTTAAAGAGTCACTGATCACTATACTGAAGACAGTATAAAGAGCAAGGGTAGAAGCAGGGAGCCCAGTAAGGAATAGAAGTAAGCATTAGAAGTGAGGGTCGTTGCCATGGACTAAGGGCTTAGGACATACAACACTTATTTTAATGACTCAGAAAGTTTTTTCTAAAAACAAAAGCTATTTTCCAAATAACCAAGATTTCTAGGAGTCTAACCTCTAAATAAACAGATTAGGCTATCAATGTGTATTAAACTCAACAATAAACATTCTTAGATACACAATACAAACATTAACCATAAGAAAACTGAGTGGCTAATTAATATCAAACAAAGTCAAATTCAAAACAAGGAATATTACCAGGAATAAAGACAGATATTTCAAAATGATGAGCAGACGACTTCATAAAAAAAAAAAAAACATCACAATCTTTCTTAAAGGAGTATGAACCCAATGACAGGGCTTCAAATACACTAAGAAAAAAAGATGCATGAATTCATGTAAGACCTAAATATAACAAGTAGGAATAGGAACAGCCTCTCAGAGGTCCCTGTAGTTTGTCTGTCAATATAGCTTACTTGGGGTAAGAACACCAGATCTGGAGGAACCCAGAGGCACAGGCTACTACTTATTATATTCTAAGCTGGGAGGAACCACTTTAGGGCTCAAAGGCCTGCAGCCCTATTAAAATTCTATAAGGCTCAACAGTTACATACTTCTGTGTTCTATGTGCCTCGCTTGTTCTCAGGGCAGTGGCAGGCCTGCCCATGGCACACCACAGCATACTGAATTAAAGCTGGACAAATTATTAAATGAATGAACATGATAGCAACCGCCTAAAATCTTGAAACTAAATTTTATGTTGAGCCACACAAAACCCCATGAAATCTTGAAACTAAATTTTATGTTGAGCCATACAAAACCATTCAAAATGGTTGAATATTGGTAATTTCATATGGCTTACCCCAGTTTATTGAAAAGGCAACAAAAATCATCTCAATTGGTGGCAATTTCATTTTTAACTGTAAATATTCAGCCCAACTTTTGGTGTAACAATTTAGAGTACTGACCTCACATAACTATTCCTCAGGAGATGTTCTTAGCTTCCTGTGGTCTCTGTGTTGGATCCAAGCTCTTTTTTGTTTGTTCTTTAACTGTCAGGTCAACCCTTTGTGCAGATGTTCAATGTTGTAATGAGAAAAATATCAGACTAGTACACAAAACATTTAAGTATTCTAAGTATGAAAAAGATGTAACTTTTTCAAACTATTAAACCTTATACAGTAGTTTTAGAGGGAGGGGAAACCTTAAAATAAGCAGTATTTGTTTGCATTAACTCAATAGCTACTACAGGGTATTTTCCAGTGCTATTTATATCATCCATTATTATTGTTGTTAATTAACATAACTTATAATAGATAATCACATTATGGCAAAACGGGAGTTGCACCTTGCTGGCTCTGGGTAACTATTGCCATATTCTCAGTTTCTCTCTTTTTGACAGATACAATTTTCTCTGACACTGGTGTGCTTGAATGTCTGGTTTCAACTCAAATGTTTGTTTGACTACCTCATAATTCTCTCTGTGCCCTTTGGCTGGAAGGAGGGGCCTGGTTGTACACATGGGAATGGAGTTAACTGATGAAAACCAGGTAAGGTGGGAACAGTCATGATAGCCTACAGGCTCAGAGACTAGACTTGTGACCTACATCCTGGCAAAGACAAGGAGGCCCAGAAGGAGCTATTGAATTTAACATGGCGCCAAGTTTGGTGTGGTTTATCTCAATACCATATATGACTTCTAACATGAAATTCCCCTTACTCTAATAAAGATGAACTGTGCCTTTGGTTCTGGACCTTAGTAGATAGAATGGTTGGAGCAGCAGGGGAAATAAAGGTCTCCCAGATCATGTGCACAGTCCTAAAGCCTTTTTACACTTGACAAGTTCTGCAGAAAGTGAGCCTGAGTCAAGTAGCAAAGGCACTTTGATAGAGGCTATGCACCCCCTTTTGCCATGAGTATTCTGCTGTATTTTCATTTGAAAGGTTTCTAAGAACTTTTCTCGGTGTGTCTTGAATGGTTCATACTTGTTAACTTTATAGGAATGTGTGTTCATAGGAAGCCTGTTAATCAAACTGCCAACATAAATTACTTTTCCTCATTTTTGAAGGCTTGTCCAATTAATAAAAGGCTGATGCGTATGTATTGAAATTATTTGAGGCCACTGGGGGGCTGGAGGGAGTTACATTTATTGATTCAATATAGTCTTTCCTGCCACTTTGAGAACATTTATTCAATTTTGAAATGAATAATGATGGTAAAATTGGAAAAGAATATGTAAGAAAAGAAATTTATGAAAAACAATTCCCCAATTTAAAAATAATACTGCCTTCCCTGTCAGGCTTTGCTGCCAGCTGTTATTTAAACTTGTGTGCTCCTGCCCAGTGCAAGTCAGCAGCAGAAAGTCCTATATTAGCAGGAAACCAGGGCATTTATGATTGAGTTCCTGTTATTGACTTGTTCTTAGACAAAATGCCAAGTTTCTTCAGACACAGTACAGTAGGCCCACTGTGGAAGCCCTGGGTGAATGCTATTGTGACATTTAGACTGCAATTTTTGTTTTATGTGTCAATATTTTTTTAATGACTTTAAAAATGCTCCTATAATGTTTTCGGTAATGATTTAGAGAAAGTGTTTGACTTTAAAATGAATTTTTTTATATCTTTAAAATAGCATCTTATTGGTATACTAAAGAAATATAAGTAGTTTAGGTTGATCCCAATGATTCTGCTATGTTTTTCTTCCTACATGGTGCATTTTGATAAAAAACACTGTAGTAGCCCTTTTAGGTAGAAGGTGGTAGTCTAGAAAGCTGAGAGGGTGGGTAAGGGAAATATCTTCATATTAGTAGGAGAAAAGGAAATCTTTAAATGATTACATAATATCTTAGGAAAACAAATTCATTTTGTAAGAACAAAAATTATCGGTAAGATAAAATTAGTGTGAACCAACATATATCAATCAGCATTTAATATTTTTCTTAAAGGAGGAGGGTGAGGGTGTAATTTCCCTTGAGATGAAGTTGAAGTATTTCTGAACAACTTGATTTTCAAACTTCCTTAATTTGGATGCCCTGCATTCTGAAAGAAAGGTTTTTCAGGAAATGATAAAACCAGTACCTTAGATTGTCTGTGTTCTGATAGGCCAATCCTTCCCAGCATTTCTCTAAGCATACTTCACATATTAAGTTCCTATCACTATAGCTGTAGACTGGCCTGTAACAAAGGTCATTTTCCTATCATCTTTATGTTAGTCTTTCTGCCAGTTCAGGTAATTGATGGTTTGGGATCAGGTTAGAAACCAGGAATCATCATATAATCTATCTCATTCTACTACTGCCAAAATGTGGTAAACCACTTAGACCACTCTACAACTCTTCTTTTGCTCATGCTCATGTCAGGTGCTGTCAACAGCCAACAGTCACCTATCTCCTACATAATTAATACAAGGCCTAAAGCTATCATGACTATTTGTTTCAATGACAAAAAAACAATCTACAGTATATGTGCTTTGACAAAGAGCTTTGTTAATACTGACATTTTTTATGTGTAAAATTTTACAAAGGAAAACAGTAATGACTATTATGTACTGACCTTTTACTATGTGGCAGGTATTATTCTAAGTATTTTAACATACTTTTTCTCATTTAATTCTCCCATTGATCTCCAAGATGGATGATGATCATTTTACAAATAAGGAAATTGAAGATACAGCAAACCTTAGCCAAAGTCACTCTGATAAAAAGTGGCAGAGCTGAAGCAACCGATTTGGAGTTATATGGTTGATGGTGTAAAACACTGTATTGTTGGGGTACCTGGTGGCTCAGTCAGTTGAGTGTCCATCTCTTGAGTTCAGCTCAGGTAATGATCCCAGGGTCATAGGATCAAGCCCTATGTAGGGCTCCATGATGAGCCTGCTTGGGACTCTCTCTCCTTCTCTCTGCCCCTTCCTCAAGTCCCCCTAACATGTTCTCTCTTCAACAAATGGTGTCGGGAAAACTGGATGGCGATATGCAAAAGAATGAAACTTGGACTACTTTCTTACACCATACACAAAAATAAATTCAAAATAGATGGAAGATCTAAATGTCAAACAGGAAACCATCAAAATACAGGAGAACACAGGCAGCAACCTTTTTGACCTAGGCCAGAGCAACTTCTTACTAGACATGTCACTGAAGGCAAGGGAAACAAAAGCAAACATGAACTATTGGGATCTTATCAAGATAGAAAGCTCTACACAGCAAAGTAAAGAATTGACAAAACTAAAAGCAGCCTACAAATGGGAGAAGATATTTGCAAATGACGTATCAGATAAAGGGTTAGTATCCAAAATCTGTAAAGAACTTACCAAACTCAACACCCAAAAAATAACCCAATTAAGAAATAGATAGAAGACATAAATAGATACTTTTCCAAAGACATCCAGATGGCTAACAGACACATGAAAAGATGCTCAACATCACTCATCATCAGGGAAATACAAACCAAAACTGCGAAGAGAAACTACCTCACATCTGTCAGAATGGCTAAAATTAACAACACAAGAAACAACAAGTGTTGCTTAGGATGCAGACAAAGGGGAACCATCTTGTACTGTTGGTGGGAATGCAAACTGGTATAGCCACTCTGGAGAACTGTATGGAGATTTCTCAAGAAACTAAAAATAAAACTACACTACAATCTGGCAATTACACTATTAAGTATTTACCCAAAGGATACAAAAATACATATTCAAAGGGGTACATGCACCTCAGTATTCATAGCAGCATTATCAACAATAGCCAAACTAAGGAAAGAGTGCTAATGTCCACTGACGTATGAATGGATAAAGAAGAAGTAGTATACAGATAGGATGGAATATTACTTATCTATCAAAAAGAATGAAATCTTGTCATTTGCAATGATGCAGATGAAGCTAGAATGTGTTATGCTATGAGAGATAAGTCAGTCAGAGAAAGACAAATACCATATGATTTCACTCATACGTGGAATTCAAGAAACAAAACAGATGAACATATGGGGAGGGGGAGAGAAGAGAGGGAAACAAACCACAAGAGACTTGTAATGACAGAGAACAAACCATGGGTTGACAGAGGGAGATGGGTGGGAGACAAGCTAGATAGGTAATAGGTACTAAGAAGGGTACTTGTTGTGAAGATCACCGGCTATTGTATGTAAGTGATGAATCACTGAATTCTATTCCTGAAACCAATATTGCACTGTATGTTAACTAAAATTTAAATTAAAATTTAAAAATAAATAACAAAAGATTAAAACAGGGGCACCTAGGTAGCTAAGTTGGTTAAGTGTCCAACTCTTGATTTCAGCTCAGGTCATGATCTCATGGTTCATGGGTTCCAGCCCTGCCTTGGGCTCTACACTGACAGCACGGAGCCTGCTAGAGATTCTCTGTCTCCTTTTCTCTCTGTGCTCGCTCATTCTCTCTCTCTCTCAAAAATAAATAAATAAACATTTTAATAAATAAATAAATCACTATATTGTTCTTTCTCAGCCTAAGTCACCATTAGTTGCATATAAAATGCCCTCATTGAAAAGTTCACCTCCTAAAGTCTAATCCTATAGCAAATTCCATACATCCTGACTCTAAAATATACAGACCTACCTTGTTTTACTGTGCTTCACTTTTATTGCCTTCACAGACATTGAATTTTTTACAACTTGAAGGTTTGTGGCAACCCTGCATTGAGCAAGTCTGCATTGTGCAAGCCAATGCACCATTTTCCCAATAGCATTTGCTCACTTCCTGTCTGTGGATCACATTTTGGTAATCCTCGCAATATTTCAAACTTTTTCAATAGTCTTATATTTATTATGGTGATCTATGATTAGTGGTCTTTGATGTTGTACTGTAATTGTTTTGAGGCACCATGAACCTTGCCCACATAAGAAGATGAACTTAAGAAATAAATGTTGTATGTGTTCTGGCTGCTCCATTGACCGGCCATTACCTCATTACTCTCCCTCTCCTCAGGCCTCCTTATTCCCTGGGACACAACAATATTGTAATTAGTCCAATTAATAACCCTACATGGTCTCTTAAGTATTCAAGTGAAAGGAAGAGTCACATGTCTCTCATTTTATATCCAAAGCTAGAAATGATTAAGCTTAGTAAGGAAGGCATGTCAAGCGCCAAAAACAGGCCAAAAGCTAGGCCTCTTGCACTGAAGAGCCAAGCTGTGAAAGCAAGGGAAAAGTTCTTGAAGGACATTAAAAGTGTTACTCCAGTGATTACACAAATGATAAGAAAGCAAAACAGCCTTAGTGCTGATATGAAGAAAGTTTTAACAGTCTGGATAGAAGATCAAACCAGAATCCAGAGAAGACCCCAACTCTCTTTAATTCCATGATGACTGAGAGAGATGAGGAAGCTACAGAAGAAAAGTGTGAGACTAACAAGGTTGGATCATGAGGTTTAAGAAGCCACAATAATGCAAGATGAAGAAGCAAGTACTGATGTAGAAGCTGCAGCAAGTTATCCAAAAGAACTAGCAAAGCTCATTAAGAAGGTGGCTACACACTAAAGAACAGATTTTCAATACAGATGAAACAGCCTTCTATTGGAAGAAAATGCCATCTAGGACTCTCACAGCTAGAGAGGAAAAGGCAATGCCTGACCTCAAAACTCCAAAGAACAAGCTGACTGCCTTGTTAGGGGTTTATAATACAGATAGTAACTTAAAATTGAACCCAATACTCATTTACCATTACTAAAATCCCAGGGCCCTTAAAAAGTATGCTAAATCTATTCTGCATGTGCTCTCTAAATAAAATAACAAAGGCTGGATGACTGCACATCTGTTGACAACATGATTTACTGAATATTTTAAGACCACTATTGAGACCTACTGCTCAGAAAAAAAAGATTTCTTTCAAAATACTATTGCTCATTGACAATGCACCTGGCCACTCAAGAGCTCTGATGGAGATGTACAGCGTGATTAATGTTGTCTTCATCCCTGCTAATACAACACTCATTCTGTAGCCCTGGATAAGGGAGTCATTTCAACTTTCAAGTCTTATTATTAAAGAAATACACTCTTGGGGCGCCTGGGTGGCTCAGTCGGTTAAGCCTCTGACTTCAGCTCAGGTCATGATCTCACAATTCGTGGGTTCAAGCCCCGTGTCGGGCTCTGTGCTTACAGCTCAGAGCCTGGAGCCTGCTTCCGATTCTGTGTCTCCCTCGCTCTCTGCCCCTCTCCCGTTCATTCTCTCTCTCTTTCTCTTTGTCTCTCAAAAATAAATAAAGTATTTAAGAAAACAGAAAGAAATACATTCTGTGAGGCTGTAGCTGCCATAGACAGTGATTTTTCTGATGGATCTGGGCAAAACAAATTGAAAATATTCTGTACAGGAATCACCATTCTAGATGCCATTAAGCATATTCATGAATCATGGGAAAAGATCAAAATATCAACATGAATAGGACTTTAGAAGAAGTTGATTTCAACCCTCATAAATGACTTTGAAGGGTTGAAGACTTCAGTGGAGGAAATAACTGCAGATATGTTGAAAATAGCAAGAGAACCAGAATGAAAAGTAGAGCCTGACGATGTGACTGAACTGCTGCAATGTCAAAATAAAACTTGACTAGATAAGAAGTTGTTTCTTACAGATGAGCAAAGAAAATGGTTTTCTAGAGATAGAATCTACTCCTGGTGAAGATGCAGTTGACAACAAAGAATTTAGAATACTACATAAACTTAGCACGACTAGAGAGGACTGACTCCAGTTTTGAAAGAACTTCTGCTGTGGGTAAAATGCTAGCAAAGAGCATTGCACACTACAGTAAAATTGCTTGTGAAAGGAATAGTCAATCAACATGGCAAACTTCACTGTGGTCTTATTTTATGAAACTGCCACAGCCATTCCACCTTCAGCAGCCACCATCCTGATTAGTCAGCAGCCAGCAACATCAAGGCAAGACCCTCCACCAGATTACAACTCACTGAAAGCTCAGAAGATGGTTAGCATTTTTCAGTAATAAAGCATTTTTAAATAAATGTATGTACAGAATACTTAATACACTACAGTACAGTGTAAATGTAACTTTTATATGCACTGGGAAACCAAAAAATTCATCTGACTCAATTTATGTCAATATTCTCTTTACTGCAGTGGTCTGGAACTGAACCTGCTATATCTCCAAAGCAAATCTGTATTCCAAATCTGAACTCTTCCCACCACATCCTCTAGTTTAAGTCACAATTTTCTTACATCCAAATTATTCTAACAGCATGCTAACTGCTCTTACTTCTTCCACTGTTGCCCTCTATAGTCTATCATCCATGCAGCAGCCAGAACAAGTTTATCAAATTTCAAATCAGATTATAACTCTCTTAGTTAATACCTTCCATTTATTCCCAATTTCAATTAGAAGAAAATCCAAACACTCTGTCAAGTTCTTATAGATCCTGAATGATGTGGTCCTTGTACACATCAGAGACCTCACCAAGGAGGTTTTTAAATTGGTGCCTTTGCTCTCCTCCTGTGTACTGCACCCCCAGAGCTCTACATGGCTTGTTCCTTTTCAGCATTCAGCCTAAACTTTCAGGGTTTTGTTTGTTTAGGAGGGCTTCTGCATGTGTGTGTGAGAGAGAGAAGGGTTCTGATAATGTTATGAATTCCTTAATAAATATACTAGTGTCCATGTGCTCTGTTTCCTCATGAGTCAGTTTGGGTAGATTGTCTTTCTCACAAGCAATTTGTCCATTCTTCACTGAATAGTTTGATGGTGTAATAGAGAACATAAAAAGCACAGATATCCAAACCTGAAACCAGAATTGCCAATTCAAACAAAGTATCATTTCCTCTGGTATTTGATGATTCTGTGTTCTTACCTCAGGTGGGCTGCACTGACTGGCAAACTCCAGTGGTGATTCTGGGATGCACTAGAAGGCAGTAGAAATTGTGCTGACTCCCTTAAGGGGTATACTTATCTCTTGCATGAATTCATGCATCTTTTTAAGTGCTCATTTGTCAGTTCCACCGTAAATAAGGGAAAACCACTTGATAAGAGTCGAAATGGCCATTTTAATTAACTTCAAACCCAACCAACCAACCCACCGTTGCCTGGCCAACCTCATATGAAAACACCACCTTGCTTATCTGAGTGACAAGGTGCATAAAATCATAAAGCAGTGGTTCTCAAACTTTAACCTACATCAGAGTCACTCATTAAAACACAGACTGTTGAGTCTCACTCTCCACAGTTCTATTCAGAAGGTCTAGGGTATGGCCATGAGATTACAAACAAATTCCCAGGTTGATACCAGTGTTGCTGATCTGGAAAGTACTTTAAGAACTTCTATTTGAAGTTTTTCAAGGCATATTTGTTCAGGGACAGTGCAGTTGATGTTCCTTAATCTGAGGATTTCCTTACTTGCAATCTGGAACTACTGTCAGCAGGAACATGAAGGGAGGATAAGCACATTGGTAACCTCCAGAAGTCTGCTCAACGGTGGTGTTCTAATTATAATCATGCTGTTAAGGTCAAAAACAACCTTGAAAACATGAGTTACTTAGTAAGGATTAGGTACAGCTGCATACAAGTTAAAACCTAACACATGTCACATAAAAGAAGTTTAGTAGTTGTCAGTCCAGGGCTGGTGTGGCTGTTGATTACTAGGTCAACAATAAAGAGGGACCTATGCTCCTTCTATCTTTCTTACTTCTATCCTCAAGTTTATCTCATCATCAAAAATTGCTGTTGGAGCTCCAGACATCACATCCAAATACCAGGTAGCAGGAAAGCGGAAGGTAAAGGCTATGGGGGCCCAACTCTCTTTAAGCAGCCATTCCAGAAGATTCACAGACTTCTACTTATGTTCATTGGCCAGAAATCAGTCACAGAATCAGTGACAGTTAAGGAAGTTAGAAAATACCATCCTTTACCTAAGCAAAGAGCTGAATCCAAATAATACAATGATTGTGTTTAGAAGGAAGAAGAAAAGAATGATAAACAACCAACTGGTTGTCTATGCCAAAATGAGAATAACATATTGAGCTTATAATGACAGAGTTTAGAATTACAATCATACAGACTGTGTATTGGATTCAAGTTGCCTATGAGTTTATATGCATTATTCCTAGAACTGTTTCATTCCTAGCAGATGCACAATAAATACTTGTTGAAGGAATGAATATTATCTATGAGAGCAACTGCATACCATCGCTAAATAAAAATAAAAGTGGTTCTCATATTAGACCCTCCCTTCTCTTCTGTGATGAAAGACCTTTCCATTTGAAGGTTCTCCTGGGAAGACTGCAATATTAACATTGCCAGAAGCAATTTTCTTAAGTACTAAGGGCAATTACACAAGTAAATTCCTCTGGGTACCAAAAAAAAATTGAGAATATTTCTCTAAAATAAGATCTTGAGAACCAAGAAATAAATATACACATATATTTATTTATTATATATATTATCATATATAATATACATGCATATATGATATACCATACATCTTACAGTCACAGGAAAACTACCTAGAGTACTGTATAGAGAATACACATACAATCTTCCCACTGTGTTACAGAGTCACAAAGAGGCAGTACCAATTGCAGTCCACATATCTTAGATGCTTATAGGAAACTGTCTACATGATTGTTCAAAACATTTTCCCATAGACTGATGGCAGTCCAGACTGTAGAAGAGCTCAGTGTAGCTGAAATACCTAAAGGGAAGTAAAAGTACTTTCGAAAATAACATGCCCAAAATGTGGTAATTGGAAAGCCCATAATTTTAGAAAGACCATTTGTTTACTATTTTCTTCAAGTAATATCTGTCCATTTTTGTTAACTATCACTAACTGAATTATAAGGCCCGCAGAGTGGGCTACATTAAGCAAGCTGTGAAACATCCATCTGAACACTATCACCATCCTCATTTAAGGAAAAATAAGGGTGTCTTGGGTCAAGGTAATCTAATTTTGTCCATAGCACAGGTAATAACTACCTCTTCCATCACTTTAAGAGCACCATTTGGACCTCCTTCTTATAATGCAGACCCCTGACTCAGAGTTCACCAAGCTATTACAAAGGAAAAAAAAATTAAGATAATATCAGACAAGCCTAGAGCTCAATATCCAGATTTTTTATAAAATCCAGATTTTTTATAAAATCTTCTATTCTTGAGATTACTTCCTCACTATTCTAGTGTTAAAATACCCATTATTTTAAATTATGGCAATATTTAGTATTAGCATATGGCAGGGGTTTTGCTTGGTTAATTTTGATTTTAAATATCCCTAGGAGACTAAATAAGAGCACTGATCCATACTGAACCAAGAATATATATTGTGGGGTAGATGTTGCTAGCCATTCCATTCCAGATGTAATGTTTCACCATTTCTTGAGTTCTACCACTAATTACTGAACCTCTTATTCCTCTAGGGGGAGCACTGCCTATACAACAGGCTGGTGTCCTTACCCACCACCTACCTCCCCAGTAACCAGCAGGCACAGACACAACTGCAGTATGAGATTTTACAAGTGCCAAGTAAAAAGAGAAAAGCCATGTTCAAATTCTGAAGTATAATGTATCCCTAGCGCGCGCGCACACACACACACACACACACACACACACACAAACACACTCTCTCTCTTAAAGAACTGAAGTTGAGAAAATTCTATACTGCTTTTATATTTAGCATTATCAAACCTGTGCAATTATTAAAACCTCTAGAAATCAGATAAGTAGTCCTAAGAAAAGGACAAAGTAAGATAAAAATAATTTTAAATTAAGGGGAAAATCTAGGGAATTTTAATGCATGATTTATCACAATGTTTAACATGAAGCTTAAGGCAGATTCTTAAGTTGTTTCAATAAAACAAAGGTTCACTGAGCTAAGTGACTAGTTTAGCACTACTGCTATTAGCCACACACAGACAGAACATATACTCCTTCCCATCAGGACCCAAAAAATCTAGTTTATGTACACAAAAAGATTCCTAAGCAAGATAGCCTGAACATACACAAAGGTGACATATTCTGTTATACATACAATTAGTGAAAAAAACAGTAACTGCTCCACATTGCAGAGAAACAAAAAGCTTCATGTAAATGAGTTTTCTAGCTACTGAAGGTTAACCAATTCAGATCCTCAATTCTTTTTTCATTATAATTAACAGATGTGCGTAGAATATTTCAAATATATATTTCCTACTTCTACAGATGGCATTTTGAGAATGCCAAGTCTGGGATTAGGGTGCTAGGTTAGTATCCCAGTTCCTCTCTATACTCCTCAGCTTCTGCACCTACTTCAGCATACTGATAAATATGCACATAAAGTGTTGAGGACATATAGCCTGGCACATAGTAATTGCTCAATACATTTTAGTTATTATTAAATAAAATTATAGTGGTGTTTGTTAACTATTAAGTTTTCTAACAAAATCCCAAATATATTTATCCATCCCTTCCCAGTGCAACTCAGCTCCAGAAGTGAGCCAACAGATGGGTTAGGAGAACACATGCAGTTCAGTACAGACCAAGGAGACATAAAAGAAAGTCAGCTGGGGGCTTCAGGAAAGGTTTTCTTATTCCTAACAGAAAGAGACAGAAAGTGACAGGGATAAAGGAATCTCCTTCTTCTAAACCATCTCTAGACATAGCACCTGGAAATGCTTTAGCCACTCTGCACCCTCTCATACCACATGGGGTTAATCTCTTTCACTGTACTTAATGCCTACCTAAAATAGTTCTGTTTACTTGTTTATTATATGCCTACCCTCCCTGCACCATCCCAGAAGTGAAAGGAAAGTTATTCTGTTGGATGCATATGCAAATATCCCTTGCAAGAGTACTTAATTGCTAAGGCCAGCAGTCTCCAGCTGGCTCCTACCTCCAGTCCTTAGCACTAGGCCTGAACATGGGAATGCTCAAGAATTATTTATTGAAGTAATTAAAATAATCTTATTCCATGGCAAGGAATCTTTGACAAAGACTGTGTTTTTCAAATAACATCTGATTGTTTCCAATGCATTTGACAGCATTTTCAATTACTCTTCCCCCTACAATTTTCTAATTTGCATTTTAAACTTCAGACAAGACCAATTCACTACAGTAGTAATACCTGTCCTACACGTTTTTTAAATAGGGCTTATGTCCCAAGATGCTTTTTTTAAATTTTTTTTAATGTTTACTTATTTTTGAGAGTGCGGGGAGGGGCAGGGGCAGAGAGAAAGACAGAGAGAGAGAAACAGGGAGAGAGAGGAATGGAGGATCCGAAGTAGGCTCTGTGCTGACAGCAGTGAGCCCGATGTGGGGCTCCAACCCATGAACCATGAGATCATAACTGAGCTGAAGTCAGACGCTCAACCAACTAACTGAGCCACCAAGGTACCCCCCAACCAAGATGCTCTTTTTTTGGTGAAACTCCTCTCCTCAAAAAAGCAGCAATTTTTTTTAAACTCCCAAAGGACATGTAAAGTGGGGAAAAAAAAATTCACATTAGTATTCTTAAAATCATTTGTCCTATAGGATCAGAAATTAGGTAATAGTGAAAAGGAGTCCAAAAAACTGCTCCAGAATTCTAAATTCCCATAAAATATTTATCCCCTTTGAAAACAAGTCTACCAAGTTAATAGCTTCTAATTTTTTAAGCAAGCCAAAGTAGGAACTAAAATCAAGTATTCTTATAAGACATAATATAGAAGGATTCCAAAATTACAAGTTTGCTATCATTTTTTCTAGTTTAACCACCTAAAATTTAATTAAACTTTCAACAATTATTTAATCCATCCCTTTTGAATTATAGTTCATGCAACTAAACAAATACAAAATTGTGTGGGAAATTTTAATGTTGTTTTTCATTTAGAACTTGTTACATTTCTCTATAATTCAACTGATTAAAAAGCCAACTAGATGTGATATTTTGTGATGTGATAAAGAAAAGTTATACTACCTCTGACACGAATTTTTTTTTTTTTTTTTAACATCTGGATTCAATTACAAAATAGCAATACCTCAACTAACTCCTTAAGTGGTTCAAATGTTATTTTCTACTTGGGAAAATTAAGATTTCAAGAATGTCTTTCTCAATGACAATGCATATAAATATATTCACAATTTATACTTTTCCCAGACTTAAACAAAATATTGCTTCAGCAGTAAGTATCTGCATGACTACCATTTCGAAGGACTTTGCCTAACGGAAAAAAAAAAAAAATGAAAATCAATGGGATAAAATTCAAAAATATTACAATAACTCTTAGATAATAATACAAGTTACAGGACACTCCTAATTACATTTAAAACGTACACTTAAACATGCATTGTCTGTGAAAATTGCACAGCCCCAAACTCATGTTTGGCAAGGGAATAAAAATGATAAAACTGCTGTAAAGATTATAGTCACTGGAGAAAAACATCGCAGGTAGCCTTTGCATTAGAAAGGGTCTGCTTACTCTTTCAGTTGTCACCTTTTTCAGCATGACAAAGTTGTATTAACCTTTTGAAAAACTAAATTAGAAACACTGAGCTTACCAATTGAGAATAATCTTAAAATAATTTTGTACTCATGCAGCCTGACATGGTCTCTAATCTCAGATTGTAAGAGCACACTGTCCTCTTCTTGAAAAGTCATTTTCTGAATAGTTGTTAAAAAAAAAAAAAAATCACCATTTAAAACTTTTTTTTTTAGGTCACTTCTTATAATTTCTTCTGTATGCTCATGTCATTTTTTACTTAACTTGTCTTCCCTAAGGTTACTCCCTCTCCAGGTGACTTAAGGGACAGGGAAGTCAAAAATACTCCTTACTCTCCATTATTTCCCAGTATTTTTGAACTGAATAAAGGGAACATGGGCTTTCACTGCAAAGGTCTGTTCACTACTTTAGAAACCATAAAACGATAATGCAAAGTAAAAGCTCATCATAAGGGGCCAATATCACTCAGGAAAGCCATTTTAGACCATTTTAACTCAAGAATGCCTCAAAACGTTTTGCAAGGAGTCCCTTGATTTATGGTTGTCCGTGAAGCATAGTGAAAAAACCTCTACAGCTCTAAATTCTAATCCCAGCTGCTCATTAATCTGTCATTCACTAATGGTGGGATCTTAGGGCCAACAAGCTTTGGACTTCCATTTCTACACTCATAAAATGAAAACAATACAGACCCAATGGTCCTAATAGGGCAATTGTAGGAATCAAAGGAGATACTTAATGTGAACTCACTTCGAAAAAAGAAAGCAAATAAAATGTAAATTAATTTTCATAAAGATACGTGAAAAAGTTCTATTATGGTGGGTCGGGGTGCAGGGGCAAGGGTACATGTAGAGTAAAAGAACAAAACAATGACAGGCCTAGAAGAGACTGTGGTCACAGTGTGGGAAGAAGCACCATTTAACAAACAACACTAGGTAGCTGCACCTCAGAAGACTAATGGTCAGAGAGTGTTAGGAAAGAGGAAAGAGGCCTCCTCCTGGAGGCCACCGGAGGACCAAAAGCAAGGGGCTATCTCATAGTCTGTTTTCATACAGATGGCAGCAATCCTACCAGGTTGGAACCTGGGAGGACAATCAGCTGGGACAGTGGAACTGCTGCTCCTGTCAGGGAATAAGGAATAATAGACCAGGATCAGAGAGAGTTTTAAAAGCTGTACAAAATGTAGACATAAAAGCATTCTGAGATGAAGAAGAAGCCCCTAGATGTGGGAGCCCAAACAGGCTCAGCAATCTCAGATAAGGCATATGGGTCATCACTGAGAATAAAGATGAAGAGACTAAAATTCAAGCGTAAAGGGGGAGAAGGACTGAACCACCACTATTCAGTTTTTGGTCAAATAAACAATCCATACAACAATTTGGCAAATATTTATTAAGCTCCTATTATGTCCAAAACACTGCTCTAAGTGTCCTGGCAAAGAGGTAAACCATTAATGCCCCCACACTGCAAAGCGTCAACCAAAATCAGTGCTTTAGCAGCAGTTGCAGGAAAAACAAAGTATTATTTTTTTTTTATTTAAAGACTTTCAAACTTAAAAAAAACCTGCTCCCAAGGTCCTTGGAAAAATAACTGATTCCAGATTTGAAGCAGAAAAAATAAATAGATTATCTTCTCCTACCAAAAAGTAATGAAGCAAAGACTACCACAGCTGCATCAAAGGGATGCAGAGGTCAAATGAAAAGGTTTCCATGGCCATATATGAGGCAATTTGAGCATCAACTAGTTACAATGGACTGAAACACATAAAAAAATATATAATTCCATGAGTTTATAATGATACCAAAAGAAAAAAAATTGTTCACCATTGTAGGATGGTATAGACCAAGTCTTAAAAACTGATAAAAAAAAAAAAAAAAAAAAGAGGCATCATTTATTTTGCCTTTCCTACACCCCAAAGTAACTAAATACTTACAAGTTTCTCCTTTTAGAAGTATTTCAGCTACTCAATGCAAAGGAATTACAAAATTCAATAATCACCACTTTGTAATCACTAATGAAATCATGGATCCTGTCCATTGATACTCAATGGCTGCTATTACAAGAAAAACAAGACATATATGCCTCCTAGTGGAAGTACACAAGACCAGCTATGGGGTACTCTTACCCTCACTGCTCCCCCCCCCCCCACAAAAAAAAACAAGATCAAGCCTTTAAACCTACATATCTATTTACAGGAAATACAAAGGATGAAAAAACATCTCAGGAATAAAATAGCCTGAGTCAAAATATGGAAACAAGACACAGCAAATGGCCCAGTGTCTTTAACAAATACATTATGATAGAGAAACAGTGAGAGAGAAAACAGTGAGAGAGAGAGCGAGCAGGGAGGGGAGAAGGATAGAAAAGGAGGAAGGGGGAATGAAATACTGGCAGTATAGTTATTTAAGAGAATCATTTAAGAAAATCATTATTTAAGAGAATCATTTAGAGATATATAATAAATACACATATAATAATAAGAAGCCCACAATTTACTATAAAAAACTTAGAGACAGGGGATCATGGAAAAATATAGAACTGCACATGAAATAAATTTTGCTACAATCTAATAATTGTAGCACCAAAGTGATATCATGTAGAGACTCATTATACTATGATTTCTACTTCAGTATATATTTGAAAATTTCCTTAATAAAAAGCGTAGTATATAAAACTGCCTTCAATCATTTTTGACATAAGACAGAATATAAATAAAAATTTTAAAGATTTCAGATTAAAATGCTTTTTTTAAGAGGAAAATATGCACTACTTAAAAGAACTCACAACATGAAATAATTTTAATTTCTAACTTTATAGTATTTAAGGTTCAGAAATATGTGGGTAATGTTTTTAAAGTGTGTAAAGAAAATAATAGCCCATCTAATTTCATAATTCCTAGATTTAGGATAAATTATTTTGAACATTTTAAGAAAAACAATCTCCACTGGCTCAAGTTAGTATGAAACAGATTTTGAGGCAATCAGAGGAACATACATGTACTTTAGTAGAAGACCTGTGAACCTCCAGTACTATATGGAGGGATACATAAGCATGTGTGTATGTGAGTGTGTCTTTGTGTGAGCATGTTTATGTATAAGTGTGTACCTGCATGCACACTTATTGCACTCATGTTTTTCTATGAGTAAAGATCCAGCTTTAGTCAAAAGGGTCTGTAACTCAAGAAGAGTTCAAAAAAAAAAAAAAATGGCTCACTTAGAACTGCTGTCAATGCTCATACATAAAAATTTTATTTCTAAAAATAAAACAGAATCACTAAAATCGTGCATATCCTCCCACAAGAGGCCTTTTCACACTGTATTTAACACATGCTCCAAAAACAATAAAAGTGCTTTAAGTTGGTTGAACGAACCAAAGCTGTTTCTTAGCTTGACTGCCCTTTGCTTGTGCAGGTACCTCTGTCTGGCATGACCCCCATTCACAACTCAGCTATTACCTGATCCAGAATACCTGCCCTTCCTTCCACTGTGCCCCAAGGCCCAAGTTCAGTATTCACCACCACTCTTACCGTGAACAGGGACCTGCACAGTGTCTTGTTTCCCCCATGAGACTGGGAGACCCAAAGGACACACCTGTCTTTGATTGTTCACTGGGTCCTGAGGGCCAGGCAGTGTCCCACCCAACTGCAAAAGGATTCGGATTAGGGCTGTCACTCTTGCCCCACTTGGAGGGCACCTCTCTGTAAGTAGTAAGTAGGTAAGCAGTTCAAGCAGAGAGAGGGATTAAAGATCATTAGAAGGCAGTTTCTCTGCAGCCCAAGCTGTGACACCTCTTAATCTGCTTAAAAGCCTTCTAAGCCTCTCTGCTTCACCTCCCTCCCACCTGACTCCACCCTTTGCTTCCATCCCACTTCTCTTCCATTCTGCCAACCACCCCAATCCCATTAGGAAAATGCCCTTACCACCCCCCACCTTTTTTCCCTCTTTGGATTTTTTTTCCCCTCACCTTAAACCCTACTACACCAAGAGCTATGGAGCATTGTTACTTGTGACATCCCATAATATAGGTCTGTGGTATACTTCTTATATACTGTAATGTTTTTATAGTGTAATATAATATTCATATAATAAAACATAATAGTAGATTTTAGACAATAATATTAAGTGAAGGTTTGTATTTGTGGTTTGTTGTTAATTTTAAAGGGGATAGATGTAATTTCACTAACTTACTTTTGAACTAAGCCTTTTACTGGGGTAAAGTAGGAGAAAGGTCTCCCAACCCTGTTTTAAAATAGGAAACATCAAACTATGCTTTTAATGATTTTGCAAATGGCTAATAAAGCGAAGGTGCCCTTGTGTGGATTAAATATGTGAAGATTTTGGCACATACAGGGCTTGATAGAGTAAGCACTCATAATGTTTAGCTACTATTAATAACATTCCTAATTGTAGTTAGATTATAAGTAAGATGGCTTTTGATATTAATAACTGACATTTCAGGGTATCTTAATACAAATAAGTAAGCTCCTTGAGGGCAAGATCACTCTGAGCTCTCCTCAGAACTCCCCAGCCCCACCAGGGTGCTGGACGCCCAGGCTGCTGGGGAACATTTATGGGATGAATGGAGTCACCTAGAGCCAAAACCTACCAAGAAACAAGAGCTCTGCATGTCCTTCTCTGAAAAGAGACAAGACAAAATTGGCTTTATTCCAGAAAATAAAAAGCCAAGCAATACACTGCTTGGCATATTTACATATCTACACTGCTGCCATATTTATCCAAAACTTATTTTAATCAATGTCATTTAGAGTCTGGAATTAGTCTAGCTATATCTGAAAGACAAACTGAAAGAAAATGCTCTCAGGTTCCACAGGAACTGAGAAATGGTTTGTAAAATGGTATTAGCCTGTGGGAGTGTCCTTAAGTGTCCTCACCAACTTCTTCCTAGAGCACCCTTTTTACTGACCCTACAATCACCCCATCCCAAGCCTGATAAGCCTGATAAACCATTTTCTCACTTACTCCTTAAAAAAAAAAAAAAAAAAAAAATTAAAAAAAAAATCTGCAGAGTTAGAATAAAAACCTCAAGGAAAAAAAAGAAAAGAAAGTTAAAGGGTTATAACAAATTTATCTGACTATCAAGATATCCAGAACTCGTCCTCTGGAAATTTGGAGGCTAAATGACAAAAAAACAAATCCCACATTTCTGTAAATCAACCTAAATTCTCTCTCTTCACAGATATAATGAGGAAAAACAGGGGATGGAAAAACCCTCACCCACAGGAAGTACAGGATAAGGGCAAACCAGTTAGATTAGATAATTCAGGAATTACAAGATATTCGAGTTTATACACTGTTTCTTGGATTAAGAGTCAGTCTTTGCCAGCAATTAATGATTCACTTTTGTACCATACTTTCACATCCTGGAATGGAAAATAGGGGCCTTTTTTATCCACCTCAAAGAGCATGGGACATTAACATTATCTTAAATTTTTGTCCTTCCCATGTGATGCTTCTTCAGTATATTTAAATATCTACATTTATAATTTTGAATCCTTTCTATATTTTAATGTGTGTATATTTTAAAGTATTTCAGATTACAACTGCCCTATCATTTATTGCTATATGCCAATAACCCAGCAATAACATGTTAACTAACCTCATTCAATAGATTGAGAAACTGAGGTTCACAGAGGGTAAAGTTTATTGAAGGTCACAAGGTCCCAAACTCAGATCTAAAGCCTGCATGCACTCTTTATATCACACCATGTTGTTTTCCATTTTGTACACTCTTCACTTGCACAGATTTCCTGTTAACCAATCACCGCAGTTCTCAGAATAACTACTTTGTTTTAAAAGAAGGTTTAACTCCCCTATATGCCCAACAAGTCTATGCCCAAGGTACACAGGCTATACTGGGACGTTCTGGGACACATCTCGAAAATGAACAAGAATTTAAATTTCTGAAAATTAAATGTTCTTTAGATGTTTGCTAAGATCATTTTATAGCCAAGATAATGTAATGTCCACTTTAAAACTCTTCTAGATTAAAACTACTATGTAAGGTAAAATATAGGGCCTTTAAGACCAATGTTTTTCCTTGTCACAGTGGAGTGTCCCTGAAAACCTGAGACTGGGCTTGAACCCAACTCCATGCAGAGGAGAGATGCCCTTCTACTCTGTTGTCTGCCCCAGGCAGCCTAGTATCTTTTAGAGTCTACCATTCTCACCTCAAGGGTAAGTCAGTACATATAAAAGACTGTACTTTCTTTCTTCTCGCCATTTATTTAAAAGGCAACTTTATTTAAAGCAAAAGAAAACACTCTGCACCTAATCAGCAATATACAAAAGCTAACTCTGAGTCTACACTGCTGCCATATTTATCCAAAACTTAAAAATTCTCACGGAGATTTTCTGAAGGAAACGGAGTAATCCACTCTGACACTGAAAGACAATTGACAAGAAACACAGGCTACCAGTAGCTCCTCTGAGGAAAGGAAATTGGCCAGGTGAGGGACAGGGTTGGGAAGGAGACTCATGTTAACATCTATTTGTATTTTTTTGTATTTTAAGTTAGATGAATTATTACCTACTCAAAAAAAAAAAAAAAAGTAGAAATTTTTAATAAAGCAAAATTTCACTAAAAGCCAGATCATAAGAGACCTGTGAACTTGAATCTCTACAGAACTGCTTTAACTGCAGGGCATGCTGACACTGCCAACCAGCCAACAGCATAGTATGTCCAATGAGAAGGCAACGCTGTAGTCCCCTGACACAGGCTCTCCTAAACCAGTGCCTCTCAATTAGCTGCAGTGAAGACTGTCATCCCTGCCATCGTTTTCAACTTCTAGTCCATCAGAAACTGGTTCTTTGGTAAATACAAAGAGAATTAAGAGGAAAATGACCATACATGTGAACGTCAAAGGAATGTCAACTTGGGTATTAAAGCTTCTAAAGTTACTATTATCTTCTATATTTATCTTGTCAAAGGCTGTAACAGCTCAGAGACCACACCTGTGGACAGACCACACCTTCTGGTCACTGACTTAAACAGGGAACTATAAAAAAAAAATTCACTCTGATATCTGAATAGTGAAAACTGCTCCAAAGCAGCCTAGTTGCTTTCTTTTTTTTTTTTCCAAATACCATAAATTAATTATATTTCCTTCTGTGTTTTGGTTATAGTAATGCTTATAGACAAAACTGTGACCCTCCTCTAAGAAAAGATGTACAGAATTGTGGCATGCAGTTAATCTCCCAGCTTTACTCGGGCTTCACTTGAGAATTCCAGTTTTCACTCTTAATGTCACAATTTATCCAGCCATTTAACTTCAACTGCATTGTATTTCGTTATATTCATCAGGCTCCCTTGAACACATTATTACATTCTTTTAAAAAGCATCATCTAAAATGTTACTTTAACAAAGTGACTTTAGTGAATTTTATAGTATGAGTAGAAGAATTAGAAACTCTTACTCAACACATAGTAGTTCCAAACAAAAACAAAATAAAAAATTACTTTCAAAATGTGCCACATAGTATCAAGAGAAAAAAAAAAAAAAAAGAAAAAAAGAAGGAAAGAAAGAAACCACAATCAATAGCCACTGCCAACAGGGCAAGCAGGAAACTTGGTCCTTCCCCTTTAAGAGGCAACCAGGACATTGCGAAGAAAAAAAAAATTAAAGGACTATAAAGAAATAGGCTTACATACATACATTACATACATACATTACATTACATTACATTACATTACATTACATTACATACATTACATACATACAGTATTTCCACCTAAATTATTCTCCAACATAATGAAAAACAAAAAAAAAGACATTTTTCTGACAGGGTTCACTTGCTTGCAGTTGATTACCAAGAAGCATCTAATATGCTGAAGTCTGATAAGTGACTGCTTTTGCACGTTGTCACAGTCATAATATCAGGGCTGCAAATTCTCAGGAAATCACTAGACCATCACTGCCTGGATGAATGCTCTAGCAGTGAGTTTTGGAGCTTCTCAGAGTTTAACTCTAATCCTCATTTAATGTGACTGCAGACCTAATTTCCCTTGGCATCTTTCACAGCTCCCCTGGGATTATGGATCTCACCCTAGTGTTGTGACAAACGACTCCTGAATTTCAAGATGGTTCTAAAACCTCTGCTTTCCTCCATGATAAGTGCTTGTCTGAGATCCTGCTTGTCTGAGATCCTTTATCACTGCTTGTCTGAGATCCTTGGGCCCAACTTCCCCCATTTATTCACTGATTCATTACACAATTACTAGGCACAAACCAGGAGTTTAAGCCATGGAGTCTGTGAAGAGAACAGAGGCTGTCCTTGAGGCATTTTTATTGTGTTAGGAAAGATAGGCAAGTAAAGAGAACACACTGCAAGGGAATGATATTGTAATAGAGGTGATTGCTAGCCAATTAGGAACAAAAAGAGGAAATACTATACTCCTTAGGAAGGTCAGGGCAGGGCTGAGAGTTGAGTACGTGAGTAGTAGCAGTTGCTGGTCAGTGGGCACCACAGTGGGTGTATGGAGCAATGTGGGCAGAGATAAGAACATGAGAAAAGTTGAGAAAGATACTGCGATGTTTAATTTTATTGTCAACTTAGCTAGGCTAGGGTACCCAGTCAAACACCAGTCTTTATGTCACCATGAAGGTATTTTCTTAATGGGATGAACATTCAAATCAGCAGACTTTAGTTAAGCAAATTACCCTCCATAATGTGGGTGGGCTCCAATCCACTCAAAGAAGAAGAAGGGATTCTGCTTCCAAACAGTCCGCAGACTCAAGCTGCAACATCAATTCTTCCCTAGGTCTCCAGCCTGCCTGCCTGCCTTCCCTGCAGATTTCAATTTTGCCAGACTCCACCATTACATGAGTCAGCCAATTCCTTGAAAGAAATCTCTCTTTCTGTATATATGCAGGCAAATGGTTCTATTTCTCTGGATACCCTGACTAATACATATATAGTGAGATCCCATATGTCAGCATACAGAATGACTGGATTACAAGGTGAACACACAGAGAGGGGAAGCATCGCTATAAAGGCAGAAAAGTTCTGGTTATAAAAAGCCTAAACACTCGGAGTTCATACTTCCCCTTGGAACAAGAGAGAGCCACCAAGGGTTTTAACCAGTAGTGACAAGATCAGACAGTCATTTCAGTCAGCCAATTAACAGAAAAGGCAGAGACTAGAGGCTAAAAGTCAGGTAGGAGGTGACAATAGCCCAGCCAGGATAAGGTGACTTACCTGGGCGGTGAAAGGAACAGAGGAAATAACTAGAAAAGTTATGTTAGTGGGATATAATCAACAGGACATGCTGGTAAAGACAGGAGCAGTGAAGGAAGTGGAGAATAGGATGATTCCATGATTTCTGAATGGCTTCTGAATGGACTGTGTGGTGCCACTGTGGATTAGGATGGGAATAAACAGAGAAATGAGTAGGAGGAAATAAGGGGATGAATTCATCATTGGACATGTGGAGGATTTCCATGAAATACTTGTATGTAAATGTTGAAGCACTTAGAAATCAAGGGTCTAGAACTCAGGAAACCAATCTGAGCTAGAGAAATGTTGGTGCAGAAAGCGTGTAGAGCAGAAAAGCCAGAAATGGGATCATAAAATGCACCAACCTTCAAAGAAGGCGGGAAGAAGAGGAGGAGAAGCAGCACTAAAAGTGAGGTAGAAGGAAAACCAGCAGAGGGGAGAAGGTCAAGAGAAAGTGCCTCACAGTCACAGCAGGTGTCATGAAAAAACAAAAGACATTTAGCAATGAAAGGTCATAGATGAGCTTAGATAATAAGTTTCAGGGTATGAGGGGAAAGTGACCAAATACAGCAAATTGAATAGTAATTAAGACAGAAGAAAGTGAGTATCAGTAATAAAGATGCTTAGCCATGAAACAAAAGCTATGGGAACAATTACAGGAGTAGTTTTCCTGACAGCCCCTTGTGGAACCCTAGAAATTGTCCATTCCTATTGACATAGATGCTGGATTACATATTTCATCTTCATTCAGCTTTCACTGCAGGGATCTCTGAAACAGACCATTGACCACAAGACAACAATGACCTCTGGGCATTAGGCTTAGATGACCAGGTATTTTCAGCTGGGGTAAAATGTTGGAAACCCTGTCAATGTTGCAAAAAACTGGAAACTATTTTCAATTTGCAACTAATCACTTCCTGATTAAAAGATCTCCATGATGCTTCTTTTAGGAGAAATATATTTAGTAAAAGGGATCAGTGGTCAGAAATATTTTGTGCATAAATTTGGTACTGTGTCTCAGAATGTTACTGATAAAGAAAGTATCATGAGTACAGCATTTGTTGACTAACATCTAGTATCTTTATAAAAACATGTTTATTTGGACATGAAGAGTTGGTGGAGTATTCCTGTCAAAATTATAGCACATCTTCAGGAAAAGAATTCTGGGGCAAGATAGACTAATGTTCAGGATGGTTAGCAGTAAACAATTCATGCATACTTACTATGTGCCAGGCTGTGCCCTTAACATGCATTATCTCATCCACCTCTCACCCTATGAAATAGGTAGTGTTATTATCCCCATCTTAACAAAAAAGAAAACAGAGGCACAGAGAGACTAAATAACCACCTCAGAGCCACAGAACTAAAAATTGGGAAACAGCCATCTAAACACAGGTGTGTCTGCCCAATTTCAGACACTGGCTGAGGTTAACAAGCCTTTCCCCTGCTGATTGTATTAAAGACAAAGGGGCAGAGCAAACCGCCCCTCTAACTTATACTGTTTCCTGTTAGTGAAGGCCCTGGTCCTATACCACCCCTCTCTTCTGCATTCATTCTGATTTGTCCCACGTCACTCTGTGTGAATGATAAGTCATCTGCTAACTCTTAGATGTTCCACCTTGCATCCGGATCAGTGTGTTTGCTATAGACCAACACTGATGATCAATATCACTGCAAAAAGGAAACAGAAAAGCACCTGCAATTACATATCAACCTAGGGATCAGAAGGGAGTGATTGCAAAACCCCAGCACAGAATAGAATAAGGAAATGCTTCAAGAGTAAAATGAGAGGGGTAGATTCAGAAAAGTGCCAGCTTCCATCTGGACCATGACCTGCAAACATCATTAATGCTCCTTCCAGAACTATTTAAATAAGAGTCCACTGTTTGTTTTCAAAACTCTCCTAGGGTACAATTACCAACCGCAAGGCAATCAGTTGGGACCACAAGAGGACAAGGGTTGCCATTACAGCTCTCCTGCCATTTTTACTTCCTGCCATGTGAACTCTGTTCCCACATGATAAGCTATTACCACTCCAACCCCAGAAAGCCTAATGTGAAGAAGGGGAAAAAAGTAGGGGGAGCGGGGCAGAATAGAAAGGTGGGGGAGGGGGGAACTATAAAAAGGAAGAAACTGGAGTAAGAGAGAAAACAAATAATTATGCAAGAAGGTAGTTTCTAAAAGATGACACCCAGCCAGGTTAGCAGTCAAGATTTATACACTATGTTTTGGTTTTTTTTACTGGTATTTTACAACAATTCACCATGCATATGTAACCAACTGTCAAGAAGGGAAAACCAATTGAGAAATCCAGATAGAACTTTGCCCTTCAGCCAGGTGAGGACTCCACCTTCCCCCACCCAAGATAAAGAGCCATCCCAGCATTCATACTCACCAAATATACACTTGACTTTTTTCAAAACTAGCCTTGGGTGCAGAATCCTGGTTCTTGGGTAGAATTAATATAAAACTTGTGAGGTCAAAGTGTCCTCCACAGTAGTGGCTGTGAATGCAGTCCACAAACTTTGAAAGAAGATGTCAGAGCTGCTTGGAGACCTGTGGGGTCATGATCACCAGCTGCATCTAAGAGGTTCATTTACATATGGTGACTGTCCTTACGAATAAAAGTGCACTACACTGTGGCATTACTGTAGGTTAAAATAAATTTAAACATTAATAAGTCAAGTTTTAAAGTGCTTTCACACCGTATGTCATTAACAAAAGTCAACTAAAAAAGACACCAAGAGCAAAGGTATCATAACCTTCCCTATCAGCATCAACAGCAATGGAATATGAATGTGTGGAATTGTAATCTTCAATAAATAGCACAGGAATTTTTTTTTAATTTTTTGCATATACCATATCAAAAATTAATGAACTCTGATTCTATTTGAATTTATTCCCCTAAATCACATCATCTCACTCAAAATATAAAACCAATTAAAACAACTGACATTTGAACTAAAATACACAAGCAGGTATCTGTGACAACTGTAGCAGAGGCCAAGGAAGTGTCATGTGGGTTACGTCAAAAATCTTGAAGATGGGGTTATCCTCACCACTGAACCATAAGGTGTGTACCACAGTCCACTATAGTCCCTTGTAGTCAGTACTTGCCGAACGCTAAAGAAATATTCAAGAAAGATTCCACATCCACTATAAGATCCATATCCTATTCTAGGCCCATAATATTTGCTGAAAAGCACTGAAGAAAATCAGAAAGTTTAGTCAAAACAGTGAAAAAACAATAATGCTACCCAAGATTACTACTGAGCAGTATGATTACATGAGTTGGTTGTTGTTTCTGTTTTTGCCTGATACTTTATTCCTTCTTATACTTTCCCAATCTTCTATAGTAAACATGCATTTTTTTTTTTTAATTGGGAAAATGTTAAGGAAAAAAATCAGTTAAGCTTCAAGTCACTATCACAATCCCCTTAGATGAGGGCTTCTCTGCCCAAGCTACCTTTTTTTTTTTTTTCCAAGCTCACTTTTGAATCACTGGGAATGTCTTTAAAAACAGCAAAGTCTTGGGGCACCTGGGTGGTTCAGTCAGCTTAGCGTCCAACTTCAGCTCAGGTCATAATCTCACAGTCCATGAGTTTGAGCCCCATATCGGGCTCTGTGCTGACAGCACAGAGCCTGGAGCCTGCTTCAGAATCTGTGTCTCCCTCTCTCTCTACCCCTCTCCCACTCATGCTCTGTCTCTCTCACTCTCAAAAATGAATAAATGTTCAAAACAAAATTTAAAAAAAAAACACAGCAAAGTCTTAGTCCCACCCTTCCCACTAAACTGATCAGGAGAAGAGCCAAGACTTTTCAAGCCAATGAAGTGGTTCTACTGTGCCACCAACAACTATGCTTTATAGATGGTTCCTACTTCATCTGCAAAAGGTGAATTTCTTTGGAAAGGATTGAAATTGAAGTTCAAAACACCAAAAAGAATAACTATCCTTTTGGAATGAACTCTCACTCCAGAGACATAGCTGATTCTGGTGAGAATTTCAATAATTTGTAGAGAGTGAATAGGGAAAAACAAAACCCCAGCAGGAAATACCAAGATGGATCTAGTGAATGAGGTAACAGATTAATCATGGCTGAAGCTAAAGAACAAGGTCGACAGGACAGGGATTGTTTCCTTGGAATTCCAGAATAAAGAGCGGCTCTGCACAGGTGAATCTTGGGTCACAATGGCAGCTGGATTTCAGTGGCCACACAAGCAAGAAAAAGGCAGGGCCTGATCCCTCTGGACATGGCCATATGTATATGGATGCTCAGAACTTACCCACAGCTCCCCAAACATCGGCTCTCATGCCTGTTTCCATCCTCTCAGTTCTGGGCAGTATTTCCAGGCAACTTAGGAAATCTACACACTCTCATACCTCAGTGAAACCCAAGACATTGCCCTCTTTCTAAGTGCATGGCCTAAGCTTGTGCAGTACCCACAATGGGAAGCACAACACAAAAGGGAAGAAAGCAGCAAATTAAACATGCCAGAGCTAAACTGAGATAAAATGTACCTGGCTTAGCAGCAGAGGAACAATTCAGCAACTCTTCCTAAAGGAAAAGGGCAGAATAAAACAATGAAATCTTGCCATTTGCAACAACATGGATAGAGCTAGAGAGTATTAATCTAAGCAAAATAGTCAGAGAAAGACAAATACCATATGATTTCAGTCATACATGGACTTTAAGAAATAAAACAAATGAACGGGGTGGGGGGGGGGGGGGGGAGAAAGGCAAACCAGGAAACAGACTCTTAACTCTAGAGAACAAACTAATGGTTACTGGAGAAAAGGTGGGTGGGGGGCGGGGGATGGGTTAAATGGGTGATGGGTATTGAAGAGAGTACGCTTGTGATGAGCACCAGGTGTGGTATGTTAATGATGAATCACTAAATGCTACACCTGAACCTAATTTGCACTATATGTTCAGTAGCTGGAAATAAAACAAAACAAAACTTGGAGAAAAAAAAGCAGTAAAAAAATAAAAATAAATCAACATAAGCAAAAAAAACGAAACTACACTGTATGTTATATCCTTTAAGTAACATCTTTCATTAAGATGTAAGAGATTCTAGGGATGCATGGGTGGCTCAGTTGGTTACGCAGCTAACTCTTGATTTTGGCTCAGGTTATGATCTCAGTGAGATCAAGTCCCAAGTCAGGCTCTATGCTGACAGCAAGAAGCCTGCTTGGGATTGTCTGTCTGTCTGTCTTTCTTTCTTTCTCTCTCTCTTTCAAAATAAATTAGCATTAAAAAAAGATGTAAGAGATTCTATACATATGTGTAGAAGCATATGGGAATAGCCATATGCTTACCTCATTGAAACTAACTACACTTTTCTGCATAAACCATCATTCAAGTAACACCTTCTTTCATTGATATATATGTGTTTGTAGACCTATTTAAATAAACCTGTCAAAGAGTCCTTGGGTCTTCTTGGATGAAAACAGCAAGGCTATGTCAACGTGAATGTCCCTCAGCATTAAATGTTTATGACATCTCATCACTCTTTTAAATGATCTATTCACAGTGGGAAAGGACTTAAAAAGTCAAGAGGCTCAGAACTAAAATGCTACCACCACCCTTGTATGCTTCTCAGCACTTCTGTGGCCTTCTGCCTTTCTCCTTCTCTTCTACTTTACAACCCTCCCTGCTTCTTCATTGTCTACTCCAACCCCTCTCCACCTGCGTGTTAAATGTGTGCCCTGAGCAGAAAAACCAAAGCCATCTTGAACAGAGAAAAAAAAAAGACTAAATTTAAGAGAAAGGAGCCACTTATTGCAGAGTCAAGAAAGCAGCCCTTCCCCGCTCTGCAGCAGTCATGTTTCAACTTGTCTGGTGGGCTTTTGGCTGGTAGTACTAACTGGCCAAAAAGCTGTGCTTTAACAAATCCTTACCAAAATACACTTGCTATGTGAAACATGAAACCCAGTTCACCACAGGAGAGCACTCAGCTGAACACAAGTTTTGGTCCTGAAGCCCATAATATGTAGTAATAAGAGTAACCTTAATGATGCTTTTTCTACACAGAATGCCTTTCTTGGCTCGAACTGGGCAGTGTTGCAGAGCTCCCTCCTTGCCCCACGCTCTCCGTTGACACCTTCATCATGCGGGGGTCCAGGTATGATGTCTGAGAAACAGGGTAAAATGAGGCTCTAGTCAACAATAGCGGGGGCGGGGGGGGGGGGGGGGTGGGCAGCCAGGTTCCTGGCAGCAATAGCAACCAGAGGCTCCTGGGGAAAACTCTACAGCTTTGTATATTAGGGGAGGAGGAGACAAGGAGAAGAGAAGAGTGGCAGGAGTCTCTGAAGCCTATGGCCAAGTGGCCCCCCTCACCC
Organism: Leopardus geoffroyi; assembly: GCF_018350155.1. Taxonomy (NCBI): domain Eukaryota; kingdom Metazoa; phylum Chordata; class Mammalia; order Carnivora; family Felidae; genus Leopardus; species Leopardus geoffroyi. The sequence goes on along the minus strand of NC_059332.1, from coordinate 26,405,800 downwards.
CTACCCACCCCTTCCTGTGTCTCCACCCTCACCCAGGGCTCTGCTACAGAGGGTGTGGGGAAAGGGAAGTGGGGGGAGAAGCGTCAATCAGGTGTCAAGAGATAAGGGACTACCTGAATCCCATCTGGCACACAGGAAAAACCAAAATGATCCTCTAGGATAATGATGCTCCCATCTCCTGAATGCCAGTGTGCAAGGCACTTTCTTACAGTTCAATCCTCATAGCACTCAGAAGTAGGTTTATTATTTCTTCGCACAGGTGAGGATGGTATAGAGAGACACAGAAATGTGCCCATGACACCCAGTAAATACTGCGGTCAGGATTCAAACCCATGTTCATCTGGCTCTCCTCTTCCTTTAGGAACAGATTTCTCTCAATTCCAAGGCCAGATCTAAGATACCAGAAATGGGAGCTTTACCAAAATCATCCCTGAAAAAAAGGCTTTATTCCTTTACAGGGCCCTGAGGAACCGCCTCTGCCCCTGCATTTACTGTGGTCATCTTTCCAAAATGCCTTTGGGGGCAACACTGCTGCCTCTTCCATGACAGCCTTTGTGACACTGGAATAAGCCTCTGAAGAGCCAAGGCTGACTTCCTCTGTATACAGGGTCCTGCAGTGGGCTAATTCCTAAAATCCTTGCCAAACCCAAACATTAAAATTATACACATTAGTCAATGTCCTACTACATTCTAGTTTCCATTACACATGCTGTAGATTTTAACTTAGGAAAGCAAAAAGTAAATTTAGATGTTTTTAGTCCATATGTATATTTACATCTATTTCCTGAAATGTATATTTAAAGAGAAGAAAGACCAAAGCCCATAAAGGTTAAGTGATCTGCACTGTTCAAAAAGCTGAGTAGTAATTTCACATTTCCTGGACCCAACCCTAAGCCCTCCACTAACCACTGTGCCCTATATAGAGAATCTTCTAAGATTTCCAGTTGGGATCCTAATGATTTGCTTTTAAAAGAATTCCTTTTAAAATAATTCCTTTTAAAACATTCCCTTGTTTTTAGCAATTAAAATCAAAATCCCAATAATAACAGTATGGCAATAATATAAACTTTTGATTATGCTTAAACAGTTTAAAATCTGTATGTTCAAACATCAGTAAAAATTTAAAAACAACAGAAAAAATACTATGTAAGTTAAAATAATTCAAAACCTTCTAACTTAGTCAAATAGAAAACTGGATGAGGGGTGCCTGGGTGGCTCAGTTGAGTGTCCGACTTCGGCTCAGGTCATGATCTCGCGGTTTGTGAGTTCGAGCCCCATGTCAGCAGGCTCTGTGCTGACAGCTCAGAGCCTGGAGTTGGCTTCAGATTCTGTGTCTCCTTATGTCTCTGTCTCTTTGTCAAAAATAAATGAACATTTAAAAAAAAAATGGAGGAGGGGTGAAATAAAAAAAATATAGGCCACAAAAAACTGGAAGAAAATAGAAATAATAGAGGCAGTTCAATATCTGTTCCAATTCCTATGTCTCTATTTCAAGATTTACATTTAAATGTAGAAAAGCAAAACTCTCTGAAAAATCCATTATGTATTTTATCACTTCCCTGCAAAAACAACCCCCAAAAATCTTTCCACTCACCCTTGAGAAATTCACTCAATACTTTTTTTCCCAGTATACCTAGGGTTGACTAACCTCACAAAAGAGTCAAAACCACTCAGAAGCAACACAAAACTTGATTTCAGTTTCAGGTTCCGAAGTTAAAGTTGAAACAACACAACAATAATTTGAATATTCCTTCCACACACACTCAAAGACTAGGCACAGCTGCAGAAACAGAGCTGTAAGGGTCAATTAACTGGGGTCTCCTGACTACCAGCTGCTGCTGGTATTCTTTATGAGGTAGGAAAACTGCCTAAGGAGGCTGCCCAGAATGCCAAAGAAAGTGGTAAAAAGGGAAATCTCAATGAACCAACTAACTACTGCTTAGTTACGGGTACCAGGAAGGACAAAGTATTATAAAGTACAGTAACTCCAAATTCTTCCAGACAGCTCTAGTTTCCAATATTCAGTTCCACTCTAGATCATATAGACATGAGATCATGTGGCCTGTCTTGGAGTCCAGAAGAAAATGGTCACCCCAAGCCAGGAAATTTATATATGAGTTCTGAGAATCAGAGAAGTGAATAATTTTTTTTTAATAAAACGATATTCAATGGTGATTCCCAAATGCAGTCAATAGACTAATGCTAATCCATGACACATTTTTAACCCTTTCTTTGACAAAATGAGAAAGATTATCATACTAAAGTAGGTCACATAGCCAAAAATATATAAATTGGTGATTGTTCTTTATTCTGATAGTATATCCTTCTTACATTTTAGTGTGTAAAATGTCTTTTTTTACTTAAATGACTGATGCCCAGTAGGAATTTGCTATTCTTGAGGTTCTTACCATCCCAAAATAAAAACCATATATCAATCACAAATTTTTATTAGTCTATGAAATCTTAAAATCTGGGAGCTGCTGACATTCAGAACTTTACTCACTCATTCCTCTCGGTACAAAAAAGTACAGCAAGAAAGCCCTACCCCAATTCCTGATGCCACTTCTGAAACACAAATCACCACATTCTCTTTGCTTCTCAGCACTTTTCACCAGGAAATGTACTTATACCACCCTAATCAAACCACAGCGACCTCACTGGTGTGATCTACTCACATGAACTCTTGTGTTCTTATGAGCCTTCAAAACCTGGTTGGTATCTCTCTGTCCACACCTCACCCACGAACATATACTATCACTTTCCACTCTGGAATCATTTGTGGATCTTACTGGCACACCATAAAAATAAACCATTCTGCAGCCAACCAAATCATAAATTTATTAAATTTATTAAATCACAAATTTATTAAAGCTATTGCACAGACCAAAGAAGCTTCACAGCCAGCAACACCACCAAAAATCACATTGCAGAATATGTCCCACAAGACTGCTACAGGCAGAGATGGCAGCCTTGGCACCACAAGCACCCTGTGCAGGGCTACGTGCTCTTACCTGTCAGGCCTGTCTGTGCCTGTCACCCTCCCTGCTTTAGCCTCTTCCATAACCACATTCTCTTTTCCTCCACTGGCTCCACTCTAAAAAGAACATGTTTCCATTCTATCAGGAAAAACAAAAACCTTCACTAACCTGATGCCTTCAATAGATAAGAAACTATTTCTGGTTCTTCTCAGCCAAATCTTACAAACTTGTAACCTACACCTGCAGTCTCCCACCCTTGGCCCTGCCTTGGAGTAAAACTATGCAATGTGATTGCTGCTCCCTTCTTACCTCTAGTGAAAATTGCCTAACGACTTCTTGTTACTAAAATAAAAAAGCCCTTTCTCAGCTCTAATTTCTTCCTGACCTCCCTTGGAGTGTTTTCAATACGAAGCCTCCTTATTCAAAATTCAGCTCTGCAATTCCACTCTAGGAAATATACCCAAGAGAATTGAAAACAGGTGTCCAAACAGATCTTGTACATGAATGTTCATTATGGCATTATTTGCATAATCCAAAAGGTGAAAATAGTCCAAATGTCCTAGATGAATGCATAAACAATATATAGTATATCCATATAATGGAATATTACCCAACCATAAAAAGGAATGACATTCTGATACGTGCTACAACATGAACTGTGAAAATACTATGCCAAGTCAAAGAAGCCAAATACAAAAGGTCACGTGGTGTATGATCCATTAATTTGCAATATCCAGAATAGGGAAATCCATAGAGACTGAATTCAGGGCTGTGGAAGGGGATGTGAATACTTAAGAGTATGGAGTGTCCTTCTGGGGTGCTAAAAATGTTCCAAAACTAGATAGTGGTAATGGTTGCACAGCATTATGAATGTAGTGAATGTCACTAATGATAAATTTTATGATTATCTGTGTTTTAGCAACAATAACAAACACCTCTGTCCTTTCCTCAATTACATCCTATTAACCTGTACCCTGTTCTCTGTTCTCTCTCCCTCACTACCTCTTCCCCCTCTTCTAATCCTGAAGTGTAAACATTTCCTCATCCATCCATCTCCTTGCTCTCCCATTTGGAGAGACCATATCTATAACCATAGCAATTCAACTGTCCATTCTAAGAGGGTAACTACAACAAAGGTTGACAAACTTTTTCAGGACAAAGTCAGATAGTAAAAGTCTTGCAAACCACACAGTCTCTACTGCAGCTATTCAATTCTATGCGGAAGCAGCCATAGATAGTAGTAAAGAAATAGATGTGGCTGTGCTCAGTGAAACTTTACACTCCTACATTCCCAGTGCTCTTTTTATGCAGTAAATATTTCATCCAGGACTTTTACAAAGGAGATATTAACTCCAGACATCACTCAATAAATGTTTACTGAGAGCCCATGATGTTCCAGGCACTGTGCTAGGGACAAGGAAGTGACTAAATTGAATGTCATTGGCATCAACTACAGAAACAAAGGCTTCTCCCCTGGTCCCCCCCAATCCAACAATTCAATCAGTAGCTAAGTTATTTGATTCTCCTTTCACAATCCTTCTCACTGTTTCCTTCCTATCTATGCATGCTTGTCTCATTTTAAGTGTTCAGTAAGTATTTCTTAAGTGAATGAATAACAATCACTTTAGTTCAGATTCTTACCTCCCCACACCTGTAATAAGAAAAAAAGTAGTCCTTCTTCCTCTAGCTACCTTTCAAACTATTTTGTCTACCACCTCCTCCCCCAATCAATATCCTAAAACAACTTCTGTCATACCACTTCTCTATCCAAAAACTTTTGATGAGGGGCGCCTGGGTGGCTCAGTCGGTTAAGCATCCAACTTCGGCTCAGGTCACGATCTCACAGTTTGCGAGTTCGAGCCCCACATCAGGCTCTGTGCTGACAGCTCAGAGCCTGGAGCCTGCTTCGGATTCTGTGCCTCCCTCTCTCTCTGCCCCTCTCACACTCTTTCTTAAAAACAAAAACAAAAACAAAAACAAAAACAAAAACAAAAACAAAAACTTTTGATGACTTCTTACCACTTAATGGATGAAGCTCAAACCCTAGGGTCTAACCTACAAAGCTCATCATAATCTCATCTATCCAATCTTAGTAGACTATCCTCCACTGGGCCCGTCTGCCCAGAAAAGTCTATTCTCTCAAAGTCCTGCCATCTTGTAGAGTACAGTTCAGAGGCACCTCCTCAATGAGGTTCTCCTTTATTTCGTCAACCACAGTCATGTCCCCCGGATAAGCAAAACACCTATTACACTGCTACTGTGGCCTTTACAGTACCCTATCTTACAGCTATTTCTGCATTTGCTGTGGCAGTATGTTAGTTCTCCTCATATTAGTTATCTATTGCTGCATAACAATATTACCACAAATTCAGTGGCTTACTTAAAGCACCACATATTTATTAGTTGACATTTTCTATGGGTCTAAAGCCTGGCACACTTAGTTGGGTCCTCCAACAAGGTTACAAGCCACGTGTCAGTCCCATCTAAAGCCTGAGTGGATCTAAGGATCTGTTCCATTTTTTGGCAGAATTTTAGGATCTAAGGCTTTAGATTTCTTGCTTGCTGTCACCCAGAGACTACCCTCAGCTACTCGCCAACTCCCTGCCAACATGGCCACTTGCATCCTTGAAGCCAACAAAGGAGAATTCTGTTTTTAAATAACAATAATGATGATGATGACAGACAGCTTTACCATTAGGAGCATATTGGTACCACAAAGCTCAGCATTGAATAAACATTTCCTGAAATGACACATTAATGCTTCTTGTTAGACTAAGCTCCTCAAAAACAGGGACATCTTGTACTCTCCTTAATTCCAAAAGAAGGAATATCTTACTTACCAGAAGACACTCAAAAATATTTGTTACAGGAACAAGACAGGGATGTCCACTCTCACCATTGTTATTTTTTTTTTTTCAACGTTTATTTATTTTTGGGACAGAGAGAGACAGAGCATGAACGGGGGAGGGGCAGAGAGAGAGGGAGACACAGAATCGGAAACAGGCTCCAGGCTCTGAGCCATCAGCCCAGAGCCTGACGCGGGGCTCGAACTCACGGACCGCGAGATCATGACCTGGCTGAAGTCGGACGCTTAACCGACTGCGCCACCCAGGCGCCCCAACTCACCATTGTTATTTAACACAGTACTGGAAGTCCTGGCCTCAGCAATCAAACAACAAAAAGAAAAAGCATCCAAATCGGCAAGGAAGAAGTCAAACTTTCACTATTTGAAGACAACATGATACTCTATGTAAACTCAAAAGACTCCACCAAAAAATTGCTTGAACTAATACATGAATTCAGTAATGTTGCAAGATACAAAATCAGTGTATAGAAATCTTGCATTTCTATACACCAATAATGAAGCAGCAGAAAGAGAAATCAAGGAATGGATCCCATTTACAACTGCAACAAAAACAATAAGATACCTAGGAATAAACCTAACCAAAGGGGTAGAAGATCTGTACTCTTAAAACTACAGAACTTATAAAAGAAATTGAAAAGGACACAGAGAAATGGAAAAACATTCCATGTTCATGGACTGGCGGACCAATATTGTTAAAATGTCTGTACTACCCAAAGCAATCGACACATTTTATTCAATCCTTTCAAAATACCACAAGAATTTTTCACAGAGCTACAGCAAACAATCCTAAAATATGGATGAAATGATAAAGACCCCAAATAGCCAAAGCAATCATGAAAAAGAAAAGCAAAGGTGGAGACATCACGATTCCAGATTTCAAGCTATATTACAAAGCTGTAGTCATCAAGACAATATGGTCCTGGCACAAAAGCAGACACATAGATCAATAGAACAGAATGGAAAACCCAGAAATGGACCCACAGCTATATGGTCAACTAAGCTTCAACAAAGCAGGAAAAAATATCCAATAGAAAAAAGTGTCCTCAAATTGTGTTGAGAAAACTGGAGAACAATATGCAAAAGAATGAAACTAGACCACTTTCTTAAACCATACACAAAATAAATTCAAAATGGATGAAACACCTAAATGTGAGAAAGGAAACCATCAAAATCCTACAGGAGAATGCAGGCAGCAACCTCTCTGACCTCAGCCAGAGCAACTTCTGACTAGACATGTCACTGAAGGCAAGGGAAACAAAAGCAAAAATTAACTATTGGAACTTCATCAAGATAAAAGGTTTCTGTGCAGTGAAGGAAACAATCAACAAAGCTAAAAGGCATCTTTCAGAATGGGAGAAGATATTTGCAAATAAACTATCTGATAAAGGGTTAATATCAAAAAATCTATAAAAAACTTACCAAACTCTACACCGAAAAAACAAATAATCCAGTGAAGAAATGGGCAGAAGACATGAATAGACATTTTTCCAAAGAAGACATCCAGATGGCTAACAAACACATGAAAAGATGGTCAACGTCACTCGTCATTAGGGAAACACAAATCAAAACTACAATGAGATATCACTTCACACCTGTCCAAATGGCTAAAATTAACAACACAGGAAGAAACAGGTGTTGGTGAGGATGTGGAGAAAGGGGGAACCCTCTTACTCTGTTGGTGGGAATGCAGTCTGGTGTAGCCACTCTGGAAAACAGTATGGAGGTTCCTCAAAAAAAAAAAAAAGTTAAAATAGAACTACCCTATGATCCAGCAGTTGCACTAGTAGATATTTACCCAAAGGATACAAAAATACTGATTCTAAGGGACATAAGTACTCTGACATTTATAGCAATATTATCAATAATAGCCAAATTATGGAAAAAGCCCAAATGTCATCGACCGATGAATGGATAAAGAAGAGGTGGTGTGTGTGTGTGTGTGTCTGTGTGTGTGTGTGTGTGTATAATAGAATATAACTCAGACATAAAAAAGAATGAAATCTTGTCATTTGCAACGTAGATAGAGCTACAACGTATTATGCTAAGCAAAATAAGTCAATCAGAGAAAGACAAATACCATATGATTTCATATGTGGAAATTAAAAAACAAAACAGATGAACTTAGGGGGGAAAAACAGACAGAGAGCCAAACCATAAAACAAACTCCTGACTATAAAGAACAAACTGAGGTTTCCTCAAGGGGAAGTGGGCAGGGGAATATGCAAAATGGGTGATGGGTATTAAGGAGGGGCACTTGTGATGAGCACTGGGTGTTATATTAAGTGACGAATCACTAAATTCTACTCCTGAAACTAATATTACACTATATGCTAGACTATATATAAAAACTTGAAACAATAAAATACATATTTTTGTAAATATATATACACATTTTTGTAAATATACATATATTTTGTAAATATATATGTATATATACCCACACACACATATATGTATTTGTTGGATAGTTAGAAATACAAAAAAGATTCCAAGATGATGTAAATGAATAAGGGCTGGAACATGAAGGGAGGGTTTGAGGAGACATAAATAGGCAAAAGTGAGACAGAAAAGAGAATTCTCAGCAAGTGAAAAGGATGGACAAACACATGATTTGTGTACTAGTTCCTTATTGCTGGTATAACCAACTACCATCAAGCTCATGGCTTAACATACATTTACTATCTTACAATTCAGCAAGTCAGAAGTCTGATGTGGACCTTAAAGGGCCCACAAGGCTTAGTTCCTTTCTGGAGGCTCTAGGGAGAATCCATTCCCTTGTCTTTCCATTTCAGGAGGCTACACACATTTCTTGGCTTATGGCTCATTCAAAGCCAGCAATGGCCAGTCAAGTCTTTCTCACAATGCCATCTTTGTTCCTGACACTTCTGTTCCCTTCCATCCCATTTAAAGACCCCTCATGATTATATTAGACCCATGCAGATAATTCAGGATAATCTTCCCATCTCAAGACCCTTAATTTAACTATACCTGCAAAGTCCATTTTACCATAAGTAACATATTCACAGGACCCAGGAATTAAGATGTGGACATCTTGCGGTGGGGGTAGGGAGCATTACTACCCTACCTATCACAGTCTGTTTATGGAACAGTAAAGAAAAATACCAGACTACAGTAAAACATTGGTGACAGAAAATAGAAGAAAATTACATTAACTTAATCTAGTAGACTGTAAACATCTGAAAGACAGAGACAAAAAGCCTGGAGTTATTATGACTGACAATCACTAGCCCCAAGACACTGACAAGTCATTTGATCACTCTTAGGTCTTGGTCACCACAACTGTAAAATGACAGTAATACCTGCCCCGCCTGCCTCACAGAATACTATTAAGAACAATGGAAGCAATTTTTTAATTCTCTGAAAATAACAAATTAATATACAAATATAAGTTCTTATAACTAATATAGGAGTGAATCAAAGTTACATGCACATTAGCAATTTGCAATGGTAAACCACACCAAAAAACTTTGATCTTGCTAAACAGTTATACAAGGCCTGACTTAGATAAATGCAATCCTTGAGTGCAAAAATCATATTCTTTAACAAACATGCAAGTTGCTACAATACATTCTGATGATAACATCAAAACTCATAAAAATCAAAACAAGACTCAGGGAAACTTTAAGAAAATCTGAAAAGACCTACAGTTTCTTACCCTGAGGACAGGGCCTATTGTCACATGGTAGGCACTAGCTAAACATTCTCATAATTGATAGGAGTAATCTCAAGGTGAAGCTGAAAGTTTAAATTAGGTATGATTTTAAAACAAAGCAAGAAAAAGCATTAAAATCAATGAAAGAAGTTTACTTTCACTCAGTGAGTAAATAACAACGAATGATGGCATGTGTTCACATAGGGGTGCAATGAGGAAAAGGAGGTTCTAAGCTAAATGAGTTAGAATTATCCAGTTGGGATCATAGTCAGTAGAAGTATGGATGTGAGCTCTTCATAGTTGGAAAAATGTTCTTCTGAGTTGAGGTTCTTCAGGCCAACGGAGACGAATATACCAGATTAAGTTTATTCAATGTTTCACCATACTACCCACTACTATACATGAAACAAAAAATAAATTACATTCCCCAGGGGCAATGCACATTTACCCAGCCTACACTAAGCACCAAAGTCCAAGTCTTATGATTTTGTTCCTCAAGTAAAAATGGTAAAAGAAAGGGGGATCCAAAATAAAATTCAAGCTTCCCATGGAGATGTATGGAGAAATAAGGAGAAAACATCTCTAAGTTGTCAAACTGGTAAGTTTCAATTCACAGAGTAAAAGGTATTGGGAAGCAGTTCTCCATGCATCTCACCTGTTTCCGTATGTCTTATGAGCAGACCCACTGACAGCTTTCGTTCAATCCTATCGTTTCAAGGGTATTTGTAAAGTAGATAGCCTTTTAAGATGAACATATTGTCTCCTATCTCTGGAGCAAAGGGAAGACCTGTTTGCTATCTAGAAAAATAATGTCTCCCTCCCAAGCAAAGGTTGGTCAAATTTTCCAGCAGCCCCCTTATAAAAGATTAGGGTCCCAAAACCTTAGGGTTTCTCAACTGTGAGGCATGATACCCACTGCATTTGCCACATCTACCTAAACCTACCACCTTTTTGCCTCCACAGACCTGAGGGGGGCAAGAGGATCTAATGCAAACAGAAGTGCTGCAAACATGAAACTCATACTGCCTCCTGTGGATAAATAATAAAGTCCTCTGTCTCTGATCCAGGAGGATCCAGTCTTAGGCCCTCACCCGAGAAACTGCAGTAGGCTCACTTGCTAGCCCACAAGCAATTCCTGACAAACTGTGGTTCTCATTCTTTCTCCTGGACTTGGTTCACTCCAATTCACTCCAACAGGAATACATGCGATCCTGGCAGGTCTCTTGCAATCAAGATTAAATTTTAAGAGATTCCACTTTAAGCTAAAATAAAAAGCTTAGCTTTTCAACATTGGTCAACAAAAAAATCTTACAATGGCCTACACATATCTGTAAAATTCCAGTTCATCATTTTTAAAGAACAAATGTAGGGCTGCCTGAATAGCTCAGTTCATGGGTTCGAGCCCTGCATCAGGCTCTGTACTGACAGCTAGGAGCCTGGAGCCTGCTTCAGATTGTGTCTCCCTCTCTCTCTGCCCCTCCCCCACTCACACTCTGCCCCCCTCTCTCTCTCTGTCTCTCAAAAATAAACATTAAGAAAAAATAAATAAAAATATGTACAAATAAATTATAAACAACAAATATAAACATACAGTTTATGAAAGGAATACTGGAAAACCAAGTGATTTTGTGAAAAGTTATAAAAAGACAGTACTCTTCTAAGGAACAGAGTAAATCATATTAAAATAATAGGGTTTTTCTTTTTTCCATAACATTGTGTTAAGTGAAATTTGTGAATAAGTGAAGTTTGCCTTTAACAAGTATCTTTTTTTTTTTTTTAATATAACTTATTGTCAAGTTGGCTAACATACAGTGTATACAGTATGCTTTTAGTTTTGGGGGTAGATTCCCATGATTCATCACTTACATACATTACCGACTGTTCATCCCAACAAGTGCCCTCCTCAACGCCCATCACCCATTTTTCCCTCTCCCACGTGAGCCCCCATAAAACCTCAGGTTGTTCTCTGTATTTAAGCATCTCTTACGATCTGCCTCCCTCTTTGTTGAAACTATTTTTTTCCCCTCCAGTCCCCCATGGTCTTCTGTTAAATGTCTCAAGTTCTACATATGAGTGAAACTATATGATATCTGTCTTTCTCTAACTGACTTATTTCACTTAGCATAATACCCTCCAGTTCCAACCACGTTGCTGCAAATGACAGAATTTCATTCTTTCTCATTGCCAAGTAGTATTCCATTGTATGTATAAACCACATCATTTTTATCCACCCATCAGTTGACGGACATTTGGGCTCCTTCCATAATTTGGGTGTTGTTGAAAGCGCTGCTATGAACATTGGGGTACATGTGCCCCATGAGTCAGCACTCCTGTATCCTTTGGATAAATTCCTAGTAGTGCTATTGCTGGGTCATAGGGTACTTCTATTTTTACATTTTTGAGGAACCTCCACACTGCTTTTCCAGAGCGGCTACACTAGTTTGCTTTCCCACCAACAATATAAGAGGGTTCCCATTTCTCCACATCCTCACCAGCATCTGTTCTTTTCTGAGTTGTTAATTTTAGCCACTCTGACCAATGTGAGGTGGTATCTCAATGTGGTTTTGATTTGTATTTCCCTGATGATGAGTGACATTGAGCATCTTTTCATGTGTCTGCTGGCCATCTGGATGGCTTCTTTGGAAAAGTGTCTATTCATGCCTTCTGCCCATTTTTTCACTGGATTATTTGTTTTTTTGGGTGTTGAGTTTGGTAAATTCCTTACAGTTTTTGAAAACTAACCCTTTATCCAATATGTCATTTGCACATATCTTTTCCCATTCCATCAGCTGCCTTTTAGTTTTGTTGATTGTTTCCTTTGCAGTGCAGAAGCTTTTTATCTTGATGAGGTCCCAATAGTTCATTTTTGCTTTTATTTTCCTTGACTTCAGAGATGTGTTGAGCAAGAAATTCCTGTAGCTGAGGTAAAAGAGATTGTTGCCTGCTTTCTCCTCTAGGGTTTTGATGGTTTCCTGTCTCACATTTAGGTCTTTTATCCATTTTGAATTTATTTATGTATATGATGTAACAAAGTAGTCTAGTTTCATTCTTCTGCATGTTGCTGTCCAGCTCTCCCAACACCATTTGCTAAAGAGACTATCTTCTTTCCATTGGATACTCTTTCCTGCTTTGTCAAAGATTAGTTGGCCATATATTTGTGGGTCCAATTCTGGGTTCTCTACTCTATTCCATTGATCTATGTGTCTGTTTTTATTCAGTATCATACTGTCTTGATGATTACAACTTTGTAGTAAAGGCTTAAGCCCAGGATTGTGATGCCTGCTTTGGTTTTCTTTTTTTCTTTCTTTCTTTCTTTCTTTCTTTCTTTCTTTCTTTCTTTCTTTCTTCTTTCTTTCTTTCTTTTTTTTTTTTTTTTAGAGGGTAGCAAGTTAATGGTATAGAAGGGGCAGCACTAAGGGTCAAGGAAGATTGCTGGCCCCAAAACTTCACCCTGGGATATGTAAACTGTGGAAATATAGACAACCTCTTCTCAAAAGAGCTACAGGTGAAGTGGTGTCCTCAGTGTAGAGCCAGGTTTGAAGATTAAGATTATATGGCAAAAAGGGAAGGTCCTTGGCTCCACATAGTGGGCATCTGATGAAATATTAGTTGTCTTTAAACATTCACTTAAACATTTGTATGTCCTTGCTCTGCACCCCTCTCCCCCAATCTCTTTATTCAGAAGAGACCAGAGCTAGGTAAAGGGATGGGATCAGGTGGTTGGAAGCAGCATGGCTCTTCACAAGTGATCAAGGGACTGCCTCCTCTAGGCCCAGGGAGAGCTTGTACCATGACTTTCCCAACCTTCATCGGCAAAGCTGAGAGGAGCCCAAAAAATGAGGGCCATTCTCCCCCATGCACAGGGCACATCACCCCCTAAGAGAGATTTACTTCTCCCACCAATGAACATTAATCAAGAGCCTTACAAGTGCCAGACACCGGTGACACAAACACGAGACAGATACACTCCCAACTACACGGAGGGTGCCAGGCCACGTTCTCTGTCAATGCCAGCATCCGTAGATTTCACAATGATCAGACTTTTCCAAGTTCTCCTCACACTTTTAGCTGAGGTAAAATGTCAGAATTAGGTGTGCAGCCAGTAAGGAGATCCTTCAGGTCTTCGCCTCCTGGGCTCCAGATTTCCCAAACCGCACTCCCCAATTGGTTTTCTTTTTCAGCATTACTTTGGCTATTCAGGGTCTTTTGTAGTTCCATACAAATTTTAAGATTATTCTAGTTTCAAGAAGAATGCTGACGTAATTTTTATTGGGATTGTATCAAATGTAGATTGCTTTGGATAGTATTGACATTTTGACAATATTTGTTGTTCCAATCCATGAGCATGGAGTATTTTTCCATTTCTTTGTGTCTTCTTCCATTTCCTTTGTAAGTTTTCTATAGTTTTCAGCATACAGATCTTTTACATCTTTGGTTAGGTTTATTCCTAGGTATTTTATGGTTCTTGGTGCAATTGTGAATGGGATCCATTTCTTATTTCTCTTTCTGTTGTTTCATTACTGGTGTATAGAAATGCAACAGATTTCTGTATATTGATTTTGTATCCTGCAACTTTGCTGAATTCATGTATCAGTTCTAGCAGCTTTTTGATGGAGTCTTTCAGGCTTTCCATGTAGAGTATCATGTCATCTGTGAAAAGTGAAAGTTTCTGGGGCGCCTGGGTGGCGCAGTCGGTTAAGCGTCCGACTTCAGCCAGGTCACGATCTCGCGGTCCGTGAGTTCGAGCCCCGCGTCGGGCTCTGGGCTGATGGCTCAGAGCCTGGAGCCTGTTTCCGATTCTGTGTCTCCCTCTCTCTCTGCCCCTCCCCCGTTCATGCTCTGTCTCTCTCTGTCTCAAAATTAAATAAACGTTAAAAAAAAAAAGAAAAGAAAAGTGAAAGTTTGACTTCTTTGCCAATTTAGATGCCTTTTATTTCATTTTGTTGTCTGATTGCTGAAGCCAGGATTTCCAACACTATGTTAACAAAATGGTGACAGTGGACATCCCCATCGTGTTCCCGATCTCAGGGAGAAAGCTCTCAGTTTTTCCCCATTGAGGAGGATATTAACTCTGGGCTTTTCATATATGGCTTTTATGTTTAGGTATGTTCATTCTATCCCAACTTTCTTGAGGGTTTTTATTAAGAAAGGATACCGTATTTTGTCAAATGCTTTTTCTGCATCTATTGACAGGATCATATGGTTCTTATCCTTTCTTCTATTAATGTGATGTATCGCATTGATTGATTGTTTGATTTGTGAATATTGGACCAGCCCTGCAGCCCAGGAATGAATCCCACTTGGTCATGGTGAATAATTATTTTAATATACTGTTGAATTCGATTTGCTAGTATCTTGTTGAGAATTTTTACATCCATGTTAATCAGGGATATTGGCCTGTAATGCTCCTTTTTAGTGGAGTCTCTGGTTTGGGAATCAAGGTAATGTTGGCTTCACAGAATGAGTCTGGAAACTTTACTTCCATTTCTATTTTTTGGAACAGCTTGAGAAGGATAGGTATTAACTCTGCTTTAAATGTCTGGTAGAATTCCCCTGGAAAGCCACCTGGCCCAGGACTCTTATTTGTTGGGAGATTTTTATATTCAATTTCTTCTTATGCATCTGTTCATATTTTCTATTTCCTCCCATTTGAATTTTGGTAGTGTGTGGGTGCCTAGGAATTTTTCCATTTCTTCCAGGTTGTCCAGTTTGTTGGCATATAATTTTTCATAGTATTCTCTGATAATTGCTTGTATTTCTGAGGGGTTGGTTGTGATCTGTCCTTTATCATTTGTGATGTTATATTTGGTCTCTTCTCTTTTCTTCTTGAGAAGTCTGGCTAGGGGTTTATCAATTTTGTTTATTTTTTCCAAAAACCATCTCTTAGATTAATTGATTTGTTCTACTGTTTTTGGGTTTTTTTTTCTTGGATTCTGTATTGTTTATTTCTGTTCTAATCTTTATTATTTCTCTTCTTCAGCTGGCCTTGGGGTTTCTTTGATGTTCTGTTTCTAGGTCCTCTAAGTTTGCTGTTAGATTCTGTATTTGGGATTTTTCTTATTTCTTGAGATAGGCCTGTATTGCAATGTATTTTCCTCTTAGGACTGCCTTTGCTGCATCCCAAAGGGCTTGGATTGTTGTGCTTTCATTTTCATTTGTTTCCATATATTTTTTAATTTCTTAATTGCCTGGTTGACCCATTCATTCTTTAGTAGGATGTTCATTAACCTCCATGCTTTTAGAGGTTTTCCAAACTTTTTCTTGTGGTTGATTTCAAGTTTCATAGCATTGTGATCTGAAAATATGCATGGTATAATCTCAATTCTTTTATATTTATTGAGGGCTGTTTTGTGCCCCAGTATGTGATCTATCTTGGATAATGTTCCATGTGCACTCAAAAAGAATGTGTATTCCACTGCTTTTGGATGAAAAGTTCTGAATATATATGTCAAGTCCATCTGGTCCAGTGTATCATTCAGGGCCATTGTTTCTCTATTGATTTTCTGCCTAGATGATCTTTCCGTTGCTTTAAGTGAAGTATTAAAGTCCCCCAGCAATTACCATATTCCTTTCAGTAAGATTGCTTATGTTTGTGATTAATTGACTTATATATTTGGATACTTCCGAATTGGGGGCATAAACCTTTATAACTGTTAGTTCTTGGTGGACAGACCCCATAATTATGATATAATGCTCTTCTTCATCTCTTGTTACAGCCTTTAGTTTAAAATCTAGTTTTTCTGATATAAGTATGGCTATTCCAGCTTTCTTTTAACTTCCAGTATCATGATAGATGCTTCTCCATCCCCTCAGTTTCAATCTGAACGTGTTCTCAGATTTAAAATGGATTTCTTGTAGAAAACATATTAATGGGTCTTGTTTTCTTATATATTCTGATACCCTATGTCTTTTGATTGGCGCATTTAGTCCATTTACATTCAGCATGATTATTGAAAGATATGGATTTGGTGTCATTGTGTTATCTGTAGGTTTCCTTCTTGTGGTGATTTCTCTGGTCCTTTGTCATCTTTGCAGCATTCCACTCAGTGTCCCCCATAGGATCTCTTGTAGGGCTGGTTTAGTGGTCATGAACTCCTTCAGTTTTTGCCTGGGAAAGCCTTTATCTCTCTTTCTATTCTGAATGACAGCTTTGCTGGATAAAGGATTCTTGGCTGCATATTTTTCCTTTTCAGCACATTGAATATCTCCTGCCACTCCCTCTGGCCTGCCAATTTTCAGTGGACAGGTCTGCTACTACCCTTATGTGTCTACCATTCTGGGTTAAGGCCTGTTTGTCCCTAGCTGCTTTCAGAACTCTCTCTTTATCTTTGTATTTTGCCAGTTTCACTACGATATGCCAGGGAGAAAACCTATTCCTGTTAGATCTGAAGGGAGTTCTCTGTGCTTCCTGAATTTGGATGTCTGCTTCCTTCCCCAGATTAGGGAAGTTCTCAGCTATAATTTGTTCAGGTAAAACTTCTGCCCCTTTCTCCCTCTCTTCTTCTTCTGGAACTCCTATGATATGGACATTATTACGTTTCATTGAATCACTTAGTTCTCTAATTCTCTCCTCATGGTCTAGTATTTTCTTATGTCTCTTTCTTGGCCTCCTCATTTTCCATAATTTTATCTTCTATTTCACTTAATCTCCCCTCTGCCTTTTCCATCCTTGCTGTCCCTGCATCTAGTTTATTTTGTACCCCATTTGCAGCATTGAACTCGTTGTGACTTTTTAGTTCTTTCATCTCCCCAGCAATAGATTCTCTGCTATCTTATTTTTTTCAAGCCCAGTGATTAATCTTATGACTATTTTTCTAAAATCTTGATCAGAAATATTGTTTACATATGTTTTGAGCAATTCTCTGTCATTTCTTCCTGGAATTTCTTTTGAGGAGAATTATTCCATTTCGTTATTTTGACTAGTTTTCTGTCCCTTATGTGTTTTAATAGCTTGTTATGTGTCCTGCACCTGTGAGCACTACTGCATTGAAAAGGAGTCATATGCTGTCCAGCGCCCAGCCCTTCAGAAGGTGTTTCTGGAGTGTTATGTGCTCCCTGTTGTTGTGACTCTGGTTGCTTTATCTCCCTACTTGTAGTGGTGGTTTCGACCTTCCACCAGGTGTTCTCTGATTTGTTTGCTGAAGTAACCCTAGAAAAAAATTTTTTTATAAAGGGGGTGGAGGGGTGGTGGTGGAAGAAGCCATATCCCTAGCAAAGAGAGCAATGACAGGGGTGGTAAAAAAGAAAAGAAAAAAAAGAAAAGAAAAGAAAAGAAAAGAAAAGAAAAGAAAAGAAAAGAAAAGAAAAGGAAAGGAAAGGAAAGGAAAGGAAAGGAAAGGAAAGGAAAGGAAAGGAAAGGAAAGGAAAGGAAAGGAAAGGAAAGGAAAGGAAAGGAAAGGAAAAGAAAGGAAAGAAAAGAAAGAAAAGATAAGAGAAAAGAGAAAAGAAAAGTGACCAGGCAGAGAAACTATACAGCTTAATCCAGAGAGAGAGAGAGAGAGAGAGAGAGAGAGAGAGAAAGAGAGGAAACTAAAGAAGAAGGAGATACAGAAGAGGTGTAAAAAGAATAGATTAAATATGTCTGCTTAAACAAACCAACAACCAGAATAACCAGACTAGAGAATAGGAGGAAGAGAAAAAAAAAAAAAAAATACACACATACACACACACACACACACACACACACACACACACACACACACACAATAAGAATTGACCAAGAATTAAATCAGAAAATGCAAAACCGCTGGTGCCTTGGAACCCGTGCCTGCACTGGTCTGGAGGAAGGACTGTTTGGTTCCATCAGTGTCAATCTTCCTCTGGTAGATACACAGTTACCAGACACAGAGGGGCATAGCTTGGTATAGGTGAGTGTCACCTTGTCCTTTCCCTGAATCCCTACCTTGTTGGTGATAGGGAGAAAAATGGCCATACCCTAGTCTCTCCTCCCTGTGTGCATGTCCCAAACCACTCTGTTTAGGCCATCCTTGCAGTGCAGTGCAGGCACCAGCAAGGCATTTGTCCTGCTCCAGTCTCCCTCACCTGCCAGGTGCTCAGCTGGGATTCATACCCCACGTCTTAAAGGATCCTGATCCACACTTCCGGTTCCTCTGGCAAGTGCCGTTCCACCTCACCAATAAATGGCCTCTGGCTGGCGGGCACAGGCAGTCTTTGTCTCCCATTCCAGACTGCACCTCTGAGCTACTTACCGAGCCCGGGGCTGGCTCCCCTCCTCCCCAGGTGCACAAACAGGTCAGCGGCCCCAGTTCAGAGAAAGGCCTGCAGTCAGAAATTGATTTTTCTCCATTTTTTCCAATCCCCAGTCCATGGTTTTTCTCTTGTCCAAATACAGTCCTACATTCAACAGCCTCTCTTTCTCTCCCTTTTGTCTCTCAACAGAAGGGGCTCCCTCTCCTCCATGCCTATGCCACCCTGTTTTATCTCTCCCAGTTCACAATCACGCACCTATGGCCTGCCAAGTTGTCCCCATGGGCCCCTGGAGACATCTCTGTCACTCTGCAACCCAGACTCTTGGAATTCCAAGTCCTCTGGCCTCAACATTGCTGTGTTTGAGGGACGAGGGAACTTGGGTCCCTCTACTTCTCTGCCATGTTGACTGGGTCTCTAGCTTTGTTTTGTTTTTTGTTTTTTTTAAGATTGCTAAAGGTGCAATTCAAAGCTTTTTCACTCTTCTTCATTAAGGAACATGCCTCTGTTATATGTGACTGAGCAATTAATTTCAGCATTATAATCAAATCTAATATTCAAGCACATACAATATAACCAAGCTCCAGAGGCACAATTTTCAAGCGTAATTATGAAGTATAAACACTTTCTATAAATACTTAATAAACCTTTACTTTTTTTTACCCTTGAAGTTAAAAATAAGTCATATGACAGTCAGAAAAAGAATATCCTAAAATTCACATGTGGTAAAATTCCTAAAAGGCACAAACAGTATGACCAATCTGAAAAAGATAAGGCAAACACTCCTCAACAAAGACACTTCATATAGGGGCACCCGGGTGGCTCAGTCAGTTGAGCATCTGACTTTGGCTCAGGTCATGATCTCGTGGTTCGGGAGTTCAAGCCCCATGTCAGGCTCTAGGCTGATAGCTCAGAATCTGGAGCCTGCTTTGGATTCTGTTTCTCCCTCTCTCTCTCTGTCATTCCCCTGCTCTCTCTCTCTCTCTCTCTCTCTCTCTTTCTCTCTCTCTCTCTCTCCCCTCTCTCAAAAATAAATAAACATTAAAAATGTTAAAAAAAAAAAAGTCACTTCATATAAAGTCATCTAACCACAATTCTATGTAACATAGTTCTATGTAACTGAGCACCAAAACAACATCCTAAAAGTAGAGTCATTTCAGTGAATGGATTTATACACAATTATGTTACTACTTATGGTAAGTCACAAGTTTTGGCAGGAAAACCACTTACTGGCTTGCCAAAGACTAAGTTTGGCACACTGGCGAACACTTCCAAGAACATTACCAATAACTGGCTTTCTATCCCACACGATTATCTTCTAAGTATGTTTCATTCAGTCCCTTCCCATGTACTGAGTTCTCATGGAAATGGTTAATGGAACTGGGCACCTTACTTCCAATTAATCTGGAAGTATGGGATTCCCAAAATTCTTTACAGAAGGAAGGAAGGGACAACAAGCTGAAAGTTGGAGGGATCTTGGACAAGAACATGATATCAGTAAAATTTAAGTAATTAAGATAAATACAGAGGGAGGGAGAGCTGAAGTATACTGGGATAACCTAGTTAATTAACTTCAATCATGAAACTAAAAGGATAAATGTTAGTTTTTATGCCAGATAAGTGGGAGCCACAGAAAATTCTGGGGGATGAGCAAGAGGACTAACAAAGAGTACCATAGAGTAGCATGGACACATCTACGGCTTTCCCACTCCACAACTGCTGTCCAGGTTGTTCTAAGAGACTATGTGGCCATGATCTCTCACTTGCATCCCAGACTTATATTTTAAATAGATGACAGGTTATTTGAACTTGAATGTCATGCTCTCACCTCAGATTTAAGAAGAACAAAACTGAATTCAGTATCTTCCCCAGAGGTTGGCTTTCTTTCCCCATGACTGCATTTCTGGCCATGGTAATACCATCCAGCCAGTCTCCAAAATTAAAATATCCTTGAGATCTCCAACTCCTGCCCTTGTTACATTCTCTATATCTAACTCATCACAAAGTCCTACTGTCCCTTTGGTTCCCTTTTCTTCTCCACAACCAAAATTGTTTGTATCTATATCCTCATAATTACAAGAGGTTCCTAGCAAGTCTTCCTGCATCCATTGTTTTACTACTCAAATTCATTCTGTATTATCTACAACAAACTGTATTCTGAAAACACTTATCTATCCTTCTCTCACACCTCCCAATCTTGTGAACTTATTACACATAATTATACATAATGAATTATTTATTATGCGTAATAAAAAAGCACTATCATTTCAGAAACTGTGTTGGGCACTGTGTGAGGTATTATTATAATCATGTAATCCACACATTGATTTGTAATGTGGGTATAATTAACTGCATTTTAGAGAGGAAACTAAGGTTCAAGGTTATTAAGTAACTTACTTAGGGACACTCAGCCAATAAGTGGCAGACATTTCTATATGTACTTTTTTCAAAGCAGGATTTGAGCCCAGGTTTCAAGCTCACCCAAGGCCGACCTCTTTCTGTCACATCACAGTGTCTCTGCCTCGTCACCGCTCATTTCATCAAATCCAAACACCTCTGCCCTTGTTAAAAGCTGGAAATACAGCTTCTAAGACAGAAAAATGAGTGTCAAAACAGTAACATCTTTAACCATTCTTCACTGAATATAAGACTATGCAAAAGAGTTCTATGTCAAAAAGAAGAATACAGTAGTATATGAGCTTAGGCAGCTCAGCTTTCCACAAGAAGACCTCACAATTAACCCTGTTAATACAACAGCATTTATAACCAGAAATTTCCGAGGAAGAGATGCTCAATCAATAAATCTACTGAATTAATGATACTTTAGAGAATTTTTAATTTGAGAGAGAGACAGCACGCACGCGCATGTGTGAGTGGGGAGGGGCAGAGAGAGAAAGAGAGAATCCCAAGCAGGCTCCACACTGTCAGCACAGAGCCCGATGCAGAGTTCAAACCCATGAACTGCGAGATCATGACCTGAGCCAAAACCAAGAGTCCGACATTTAACCGACCCAGCCACCCAGGTGCCCCAATGATACTTTAGAGCATTGTTATTTAAGAAAGGATCTTCATGTGATTCTGTGACTTATTTATTACTATCATACTACTTAACATGCTGTAAAATTGCTTGTTGCTCACCAGACTATCAGCTTCTTAAAGACAAAATCATATTCATCTTGCTGGTGCCTATATCTCCAATACCTACTTCAACACAGAATAATCTCAGCAAATATTTACTGAATGAATAAAACCTCAACTATTAAATGCTAAGCTCAAAATATATATAATAAATAACAGGAATTTAAAAGTCCATTCTCATAAAAAAAACACTTAATTAGGTATAACCTAAAAAGGACAGCTCAGATTTTTCACTTTAACCTTACAAATTCCTATTTATTTATTTTTGGGAGGAGAGAGAGAAAGAGAGAGGTACAGAGGGAGAGAGACAATCCCAAGCAGGCTCTTTCTGGATGATGTGGGACTCTGCCCTCCAATGCGGGGCTCAAACTCACGAACTATGAGACCATGACCTGAGCTGAAATCAAGAGCTGGACACTTAACTCACTGAACCACCTTTAGGGTTCAATCCTAAAGTCATAGCACTTTACACTCTGAATAGACTTGAGAGATGACCAAAGCATCTTTGCAATAAGGATTAAGAAACAGCCTCAGAAAAAATTAAGGCTATAAAATAAAGGTGGTGTTAAAACCCAGCTTCTGATTCTCAGTTCCATGTTCTTTCCTCAGGTAATCAGTTACATGTAAAGACTAAAAAACGTTTCCACCACATAACAATCTTTGATCAAAGTAGGAACGCACTCAACACATCTTTCTCATTTCCAATTATGCCAATCTTTCATTCCAGGACCACAATCACAGTAAGGAAGATTCAGAGTGCAGTCCACTGCCTGCAATCCTCTTACACAGGAAGATAAGACTGGCTCCCAGATCTGCTTATATAATCAGTCTGTAAGACTTAGTGATGTCAAATCTCCTCACCTCCAGTACTTTACAGCCTTGTGGTTGATTCCAAATGCTATGGAACTTTCTGCCACTGATAATAGACTCGTGCAAAGCAAAGCTAAATATTAATACACTCTTCATTCTACTTTCTTTCCTTAAATTCAAGAAATCTTTTATTATCTTCTTAACACTGTGAAGAGAAGGTACATTCTAATAATGGGGCAAAAGTCCCTATTATGTGCAAGAATTATTTTCTACTTGGTAGAATTACCCTTTTAACCCAACAGCAAAGGTTAAAACTTGCCCAAAGCCATGCAGCTCATAAGCAACTAATCAGTAATTCAAACCCAAGTTGGGCTAAAAATCTAACTCATTCTCTTCCACTTGCTCCAAGACAGAGCCCCAGCCTGCAGAGAGTTTACAAGATTAGTCATCAATACAGGTCTTCCAAAGAACTAAGATATGACCCACATGACACAGCTAATAAAATAAAAGGTATCTAATGTAGTGAGTGGTTAGTGCAGGCTTATTTTACTACTATAATCCACCTTTCCACAACTGCAAAAAACTCTTAAATATGCTTTGTTTTTCAAATTTGATATACAATTTATGTATCTCTCCTTGGAATTTATATGTTGATACCAATTACAAACTTAATAGAAAAAAATTAATGGGATTTACATTTCAGATGTCACTCTGCAAAAAATGACTGGACCCACTTTTGGATAATATATTTAACTTCTGTATTCACTGGGGATAATAAGAAAACTGCATCATAGGAGTGCTCTGTTGCTTCAGTAATAAATATAATAACTTTGAACAGTGCCTGGCAGAAAGTAAATGTGCAATACGTGCTAATTATTATAATTACCATAATTATCAACACCATCTAGAACATCATCAATGTTATAAGGATGGTCATTTTTGTCGTTTTGTTCACTGTTATATCCCTAGTGCTTGACACATGTTTGGCACTCAAACATTTGGTGAATGCATTAATTACGACTAACAATATTTCTATTACTAAACAGATTCACACCAAAATGTAATTGCCTCTGGGAGGAGAGATAAATTAAGCATGAAAAAAATTACTACCTGGAAATTTAGAAGAGGTATGAAATAGGAGAATTGCTAGTAGCCCAAATGCAATGCTATTGGAAGAGAGAAGAGGGGAGGCTACTCTCAAGTCAAGGAAGCATCTCTTAAGATTAAACTAACTCACCAGAAGAAACATCAAATCAAAAGTACTTGCTAAAATCATTTTGCAGACAAAACTATTTTCAGGCTTAGACCATGTTTGTTCATAACAGGCTACAAGAATCTAGAAGACTTCTGAGTCTAAGGAAAATCTAATCTGGACCTTGACATCAAGGACAAACCCCAGTTTATAGAAACAAAAAGTAGCATTAGAGAAAGAAAAAAAAAATGTATCTAAGGGCACAACAAGTGAACTGGGAGCTGTAACTCTCTGATCCATGTGCAGGTAGAAGAATCCTTGGGAACAATTTGTAGCAGCCGCACAAGCAAGCATCTCAGCCTCTCACCTGCCTCTCTCCACCACACTGAAAACTCAGACCATCAGAGCTTATGTATAAGCTCTCCAGCCACAATTTTCATCCAGACAGCCCATCACCCACACTGTAGCCCCAGAGACCTACCTGTTTCTGAGGATCCTATTAATTGACTACTGGCTCCTGGCTCTCCCCTGGAAGAGGAAGGTTCATGAGCAGGGAGAAGTATTTTCATCTCTTACTGTAAAAACCCCTTAGAGAACTGAAAAGAACACTGGGGAAATGAGCCACAAGAACCCTTCAAAAGGACTCAGAGAACATAGTGCTCGACCTCCATTTCCCTACCCCCCTTCCATACTTCCACTAAGACACACACACACTGCTAATGTTAACATCACCTAAGGAGCATGGTAAGGCACCAATCAAATTATATAGCAGCCTTTAAAAACAAGTTGAGAGCAGTGAACTTCTGCAGTTAATTGACAAACTGCCCCAACAGAGCTAGTCTGATAATGCAGGAAAGAAGGTCCTGGGGGAAAAAAAACTAGTGCATTAAAGGCTCTTAGGTCATTTTGAAATTCTCCAAGTCTCGGTTTCCTTGTTTAATACAAGGTGGACAGTAAAAATTCATACCACCTGGGGTTAAAAGAGATAATCTGTAAAGATGCCTGGTACACTGCATGGCACACAGTAATCATTCTATCAATGTCAGTAATTTTTTTCTGTACCCTATCCCCAATAATTATCTACTAAATATCCAGAAGGCAAACATTTTGCCTCACTCCTTAAACCTGATTCTTTACATAGAATCACAACCATATAATTCTTCTTTAGTGGTAACTTTTGTCTCACAAAAGTTCAGGAAAGGCTGCTTCAACAGGCAAGTTGAGAACTCTACACCTTAAAGAGATCACAAAGATCCACCTTTGAGGATCACAAAGACACTTAAGTGTACTTTCAGTTCATCCAGAAATCAAGTCAGTAACTAATAAAAGCCACTCTCATTTCAGCCTTGGAGTCCAGAGGCCAAACATGGAGATGTGCAGCACTGGGTTTTCCCATGTCATGAGTAGATAAGGTAGCACTAAGTTTGGAGGCACTGACCAGCTCAGGACAGCATATGACCTTGAATGAATAGTGAATGTCTAAGGTCTCTAAAGAATGTGTTGTCCAACATAAAAAGATGTTCAACATCACTAATCATCACGGAAATGCAAATCAAAACCACAGTGAGATATCTCTTTACACCTGTCAGAATGGCTAGAATCAAAAAGACAAGAAATAGCAAGTGTTGGTGAGGATGTGGAGAAAAAGGAAGCCTTATGCACTGTTGGTGTAAATGTAAATTGATACAGCCACTGTGGAAAACAGCATGAAGGTTCTTCAAAATAGAAATAGCATATGATCCAATAATTCCACTACTGGGTACTTACCCAAAGAAAACAAAGACACTAATTTGAAAAGATATGTGCACCCCTATGTTTATTGCAGCATTATTGACAATAGCCAAGATATGGAAGCAACCTAGTGTCCATGGAGGACACTAGTATCCTAGTGTCCTAGTGGATAAGGAAGATGTAGTACATACATACATACACACACACAGGAATATTACACAGCCATTAAAAAAGGATAAGAACTTACCATTTGTGACAATATGGGTGGACCTAGAGAGTATAATACTAAGTGAAAGAAGTCAGACTGAGAAAGACAAATTCCATATGATTTCACTCATATGTGGAATCTAAAAAACAGAACAAATGAATAATCAAACAAAACGCAGAATCAGATCTGTAGATACAGGAAACTAATTGATGATTGCTAGAGGGAAGGAGGTGGGAGAATGGGCAAAATGGGTGAAGGAGAGTGGGACATACAGGCTTCCAGTTATGAAGTAAGTAACCCACAGGAATAAAAGGCACAGCACAGGGAATACAGTCAATGGTACTGTAATAGTGTTGTATGGTGACAGATGGTAGTTACACTTGAGGTCAACATAGCATAAAGTATAGACAAGTTTAATCACTATGTTATACACCTGAAACTAATGTAACATTGCGTGTCAATTATATTCAAATAAAAAAATTGAAAGAATGTGTTGTCTAAAGTTAACCTTTCTTTATTTAGTCCCTATAATCTTGTTAATTTTCCTTTATAGATCCCATACTAAAGATTCCTATTTAATTACCCTAAGCCTCACAATTTTTGCAGAATGAAAATATTTTGTTAATATAAGATGTTAAATGTTACATAAAGTTACCTTTACCTTACATATCACAACAGATTTGATTACTCTTCACATGTATATTTATTATTCAACTTTCTAGAATACTATAATATTACTACATATAGTTTCTACTCTAATATTCCTAGCTTAAAGCAGTCTCCCTTTCTTGTTAGCAGAAGACAGTGTTGATGAGTCCTAACATAATAGAAACACAAGAGTCCAGGGTGCTAATCAACACGAGCACTAATTTTCTGTGTGACCTGGGGAAATCACATTTTCTAAGTCTCCTTTCCTCCTCTACACAATAATGGTATTTAACTGTAGCTCTAAAATCCCAACATGTATACCACAGGAGTATATTTCAAATTTAGTGGTAAATATGAATACAAAAACAGTAGGAAATCTATCACACAAAACTGGGCATGTTACCTTTTTTCCCTGAAATGAACATATTCCATGTCCTTTAAACCTTAAGTTATAATAAATCATTTCACCTCCTAAACTGCAATTTGTCAAGTATATACTATCCCAATCTGCCCAGTACCCTGACGATGTCTTGCTTCTACCCAACCAAAAAGGAATACATCATTAACATTTTATTCTTATTTCTACAATCATATGCAATTCCCAGGCAAGTCTTCAGCAAGACAATAAACAACAGTAACTAAAGGTTAATTTAATTAATTTAATTTTGAGTACCTCACAGGGGATAAATGACTAAGACACTTTTTTCCTATTCTCAAGGAGTCGCAATCCTGTAAAGACATAGCATGCATGCTGTCACTCCCTCTCCCAGGCAGACATCACCAACCAATCATGGGCCTCTCCCCTGCACTAGAAAAAGCCTTGGCTCCAGGATTCCATGTAGCCATTACCAATCAAATGGGCTAGTTTTAACAGACATTATCACATTTCACTAAATCTCCCTAGAGGAGAAAGCAGGAAAAAACCTCTCTGACCTCAGCCACAGCAATTTCTTACTTGACATATTTCCAAAGGCAAGGGAATTAAAAGCAAAAATGAACTATTGGGACCTCATCAAGATAAAAAGCTTCTGCATTGCAAAGGAAACAATCAACAAAACTAAAAGGCAACCAACGGAATGGGAAAAGATATTTGCAAATGACATATCGGACAAAGGGCTAGTATCCAAAATCTATAAAGAACTCCCCAAACTCCACACCCAAAAAAATAATAATCCAGTGAAAAAATGGGCAGAAAACATGAATAGACACTTCTCTAAAGAAGACATCCAGATGGCCAACAGGCACATGAAAAGATGCTCAACATCGCTCCTCATCAGGGAAATACAAATCAAAACCACACTCAGATACCACCTCACGCCAGTCAGAGTGGCTAAAATGAACAAATCAGGAGACTATAGATGCTGGAGAGGATGTGGAAAAACGGGAACCCTCTTGCACTGTTGGTGGGAATGCAAACTGGTGTAGCTGCTCTGGAAAAGTGTGGAGGTTCCTCAAAAAATTAAAAACAGATCTACCCTATGACCCAGCAATAGCACTGCTAGGGATTTACCCAAGGGATACAGGAGTGCTGATGCATAGGGGCACTTGTACCCCAATGTTTATAGCAGCACTTTCAACAATAGCCAAATTATGGAAAGAGCCTAAATGTCCATCAACTGATGAATGGATAAAGAAGTTGTGGTTTATATATACAATGGAATACTACGTGGCAATGAGAAAGAATGAAATATGGCCTTTTGTAGCAACGTGGATGGAACTGGAGAGTGTTATGCTAAGTGAAATAAGTCATACAGAGAAAGACAGATACCATATGTTTTCATTCTTATGTGGATCCTAAGAAACTTAACAGAAGACCATGGGGGAGGGGAAGGAAAGAAAAAGTTAGAGAGGGAGGGAGCCAAACCATAAGAGACTCTTAAAAACTGAGAATAAACTGTGCTCGCTTCGGCAGCACATATACTAAAAACTGAGAATAAACTGAAGGTTGATGGGGGGATGGGAGGGAGGGGAAGGTGGGTGAGGGGTATTGAGGAGGGCACCTGTTGGGATGAGCACTGGGTGTTGTATGTTAACCAATTTGACAATACATTTCATATTAAATAAATAAATAAATAAATAAATAAACAAATAAATAAATAAAATCTCCATCTCCATAAGTGATGATTCTGATACCTATATTGGAATGTAGAAATTTGTGGGAAACTGAATATGCATCAGAAAGTAAAACCAAAAGAGGTAGTATCCCCTTCATCTATTATAATTCAATTGAAGCATTAATTAAAAAGAGTTAAGGAAAATTGTGGGGAGAATGGTACTTCCTGCCAATTCTCAATTATTATTTTCTAATGTGCTAAATTAACCCTTCAATGAAGAAAAGGAAGCCTGCAAAAGCCACCCGAGTCCAGGGAATTAGGTTATCCATTTAACATGTTTTCTTTAAAGGCCAGGATTGTTTCATGGAAGCTAGAGTATGCTCAAATGAAACAAAATCAGTGAAAATAAAAAATAAGCCATAAAAAAAAATTCTGAAACAAAATATGACTTAAAGAATCTGACCTTGATAACCCAAAGGGACCAAAAGTTTCTTTGTTGTCTTCCAAACACAGACAAGTTAACTCCTCTTGACTATTTAAAGATAATTGCTTTCTCTTCCATCTGTCATGATGCAGAAATCTGGAACCTTGAATAGGTACTTGCTTAAATGTTTGGCCAGATCTAAACCACTTCCCAAAGAAAATCTAGACCAACTTACAAGTGAGAAGGACCTCACCATGTCAAATTCTTCCACTTTTAAAACACCAACATTAAACTGACAATCAACATACCTGACAAAGTAATCTACAGCTCCAACTTGCCTGCTCTCTTGGCAGGGACCAGCTTGAAATAACAGATGTTAGAAAAGTATATGTTTAAAAAAGGGAAAAATTCACAAACACTAACCATTCAATTATCTAAGTCTCTATCAAAAAAGTGTGCCTTTGTCATCCAATAGGGAGTAATAAAAGTGTCCCAGGGAGATGAGTGTCTTCTTTAAAAAACTACTATCAAGCATATTGTGCATCATGTTGTTCTGTTGTTTAAAAGTTGTTTCTCTAGGGGCACCTGGGTGGTTGAGTTGGTTAAGCAGCTGACTCTTGACTTCGGCTCAGGTTATGATCTCATGGTTCGTGACATCAAGCCCCACATCAGGCTCTGTGCGGACAGTGCAGAGCTTACTTGGGATTCTCTCTTTCCCTCTCTCTGTGCCCTTCCCCTGCTTGTGCACATGCTCCCTCCCTCTCTCTCTCTCAAAATAAATAAACATTTTTTTAAGTTATTTCTCTAAGAGTGTAATACTAATAAAAAGTTTCACTCACCTATCATTCACCTATCACTTTGTCTTGACTATAAGGAACCTCAAAGTTGAATCTTACGTCCACCTTGACAGCAGCCACCTCTTAGTTTTGGGTTTTGGTACACTACCTCCACCTTTCTATTGCCTTCACTGCAGACTCCTGTTTTTTGGTTTTGGGGTGCTGGGGCTTTTTTTCTTTTCATTCTTTTTATGATGGTCCAATGATGTGTTTTTTTATTGATGCCACCTCAGAATCTTTTTGGAAATGAGCAAGGGTATAACTAATTTATAAGTTAAATTCCCTCTGTTATTATTGTATCTGTGCTCACTGTCCCCAAACCCTCCCCTCTCTGCACTCCTATGCATGCTGTTCACCCCAATATAGTCCCTGCTATTTCTAGCATTCAACAACTTCTCCCAGAATCCTGAGGTTAGATAAACCACTCATTTGGCCCCTAACATACTTATACAACACTACTTTTTTCATGTGCATTGTCTTAAGTTCTTCAAAGACTGTGAAATCCCAGTGGGCAATGAGTAAATTTAAATATCTTTATACTCCCACCAGCATCAAAACAAGCATTGTACCTTGCAGACATGGAACAAAGATGTGTTGTTAATGAGAAGAGTAAGTCAACATTTTTGAAAGCCCGCTAACTAAAACTATGTGGGAGATAACATGCTGAAAAGGTTTCTATCTTGAAGCAGTTCACCAACCAAAGAACCAAGATATGTAAATTACCTATAAAGCCAATGGGGGGGGGGCAGGGTGCATATATGTAAACACAAAGAAAGTTCATGGAATGGCTGCATTTGGCAGGATTACTTGGAGTGCACATAGGCTTTTAGGAGAGTGAAAAGGAGTACAACGTGTGAGGGCATTCAGCCACAAAATGACTCCAACGAGGTACAAAGAGACAGTATTCACACAACAGCAAGAACAGTTCCACCCATATATGTAGTAAAGAACCACAAGCACAATTAAGACAATCAATGGAGGTGAGCTTTGGGGATGACTGGTAGAGGGCCTAGAGGCAGCAATGCAAAGCCAGAGCCTGTTTTTCTTTAAGGTGATTCAATGAGATAAAAACTTGAGAAAATGATTCACAACTACTGTATTAAGAATAGACAGGAGGACTGAAGCTAGACTATGAAGCCTGATGATAAATACTAGAGATGATAAATAGCAGACAGGGCACCATGGCTATCTGCATTCATTCTCAAGTGGGAATTTGGGACAACCCGTTTAAGAGCCCATCATGGCACAATGACACGAATGCCCTAAGGACAATGGTGTCTGCCTCATCTTCTTGAATCTGAGACTTCTTAGAGTAAAACAATCTCTCTTTCTCCCTCACTCTCTAACACACACACACACACACACACACACACACACAGAACTGTATTTTAATTGTGTGTAGCTTACCACAGAAGTGTGTTAACAAAATGGGTCTAAGCAACTTCTCGATTCAAATCTCAGCTCTGACACTCATTGGCTGTGCATTCCCAGGGAACATTCTTAGCCTTACTTAGGTAGGTGTAAATTGGGAATAAAAATTGTATCTGCCTCTAAGGTAGGGATATAAAATGTTTGGCAGAGTGGCTCAGTAAGCTCTCACTGAATATTATTTTTAAAATGAATAATAACGTATAGATTTTCAGACCTCTGGTATTAACTCCATAGTCCTCTGGAGATCCTTAATACCCAGGTAGGGAGTCACTGTCCTAGAAGATAAATGCAAAGTATAGCAGGGCATTAAATTCCATTAACAAGGACTTACATGGCAATACAGAGTTCAACATTGTGCCAGGGGCTATGGAAGCCAACACAACAACCCAACATGGAAAGGAATAATGCAGAGGGTGAATGTTGGAGGAAAGCTTAAAATGCTGGTGCTGAGAGTAAAAGGAGCCTGAAACTCAAGCAGGAGTTTAAAGTCAGAAATGAAGTGATGAACCAAAAGTGTCTGGCCAGGGCATAGCATGCTGAACACATGTATAAGAAAGACTCCCCTGTGGCAGCCTACAGGACAAACTACAGTGGGGGCCACTTCTGCTCCTCCTTTGTCACTCAGTACCAACCAGATGACTGTGTTCAAAGCTCTCAACAAGGTTTTATTTCTAACCTGCATTGATTCACAGTGTTGGTCACTCAAATAGGTATAAGCCATACCAACAGAGTTACATTAACAGCCTAACTAATTTCTTAATGGTACTAAAAAAAAAAAAAAAAAATCTCTACCTTCAAGAGTTCATATAAGCTTAGTAAACATTTGACCTTCAGATCTAGTATAAGAAATTGGAAGAGTCCTCAGCATTAGAGGGAAAAAAAAAGTATGTAGGCCATGACCTGGAAGCATATGGGCCCTTGACTAATTTAATGGTTCACTTCCTCAACCTCAAATCCTTGTCCTACACACCTCTTCAACCAGTTTTCAAACAGTTGTTTACTGTAATTACCTTAAACAAAGTAAGATGCATGAATAATCAGAAACTAATCAGATATCCAGTAGTTAAAATTGTCTAATATTCTTTGACTCTACATCTGGCCAATTCCAACTTCTTTTCTAATGCTAGAGTGCTTTGTGAGAAGAGTTTGAATCTGAATTAGACACTTCTAGTTGTTTGATTTCAGCAAATCAAACCCCCATGCCTCACTTTCCACATCGGTAAAGTGAAGGTTAAAAAAAAAAAATCCCCTTCAAAGAGTACTTGTAAAAACTAAATGAGTTAATATTAGTCAAGTGATCGATACATAATAAACACAACATTTATTAGCTATTATTATCATCTTCATTACAGAGTAATATTAGCCACTAACAGGAAATCTCCAGAAATACTATCTACAAAAATACATGAGCAAAATTATTCCATCACCAATGAATCTCACACAGCACAGCCTGGTTAGATACAGTGGTCGGGTCCTACCTGTTGCAACATCTCTAAGAGATGACTGTCAGGAACAGTCACGCTCAGTCTGCACATGGGGGTTCCAACATGCAGGACAGCTCCTCATGATTATCTCACTCAAGGAACTCCTTTTATTTGAAAATAGAACCCTAGCCTAACTTTTGGACCAGTCTGTCACATACACTTCAAATGTGTTAACATGAATCTCAGGAGTTTGTGTACTTAAAAAGGTTTTGTGAGGTGTACTCCCCAAACAAAAACATTTCCTGGTCTGTGGACCCACGGCACTACTTTCTTTTATTTTGTCTTTTCGTCTGGAAATCTGGTTGGGGGGAACGAAAAGAGCAAGAACTCCCCTGCTTCCCAAGCATTAGCAGGTAAGTGGCCTTGGCCCTTACACGGAAATACAGCAAGTTGACTCCACACACACACACACACACTCTCACGGAAAACCAGTCCCTTTCCCTCCTCCAGCACTAGGATCTCTAAAGAACTGAATTGGAAGTGCACCCTAGAGGGCTTGGAAAAACAAGCGCTCCAGTCGCCGGCAGGACAGGTGAGAGAGCGTAATCTTGCTCAGGTTTGAGGACCACATCCCAAGTAGAACACACGCCCCCACGCCCCCCAAGGTAAGCCTAGAAGCATCCAATGTATCCAGGACACTCTCCATA
Organism: Leopardus geoffroyi; assembly: GCF_018350155.1. Taxonomy (NCBI): domain Eukaryota; kingdom Metazoa; phylum Chordata; class Mammalia; order Carnivora; family Felidae; genus Leopardus; species Leopardus geoffroyi. Next base: position 26,372,473 of record NC_059332.1, on the reverse strand, counting down.
AGACACATCTTGTCTCCGAGCTCTACGACAAGCCACATCGGAAACCTTCCGGGATGCCCAGAAGGCTGTTCCTGGAAACGCGGGCAGCCCCGAGCGCGGGGCAAGGCGTACATGTGCCCCGGCAGCAGCAGGCCCGGCTCAAACCCCCTCCTCGGCACTCACCTGGCCCGTGATGCCAGTGATGAGCGCCACCTTCCTGGGCTTGCCCATCTCGCCGTCCCCGGAGCCCCGAGCGCTGGGGCAGCGTACCGCCGCGTGTGCCATGTCGCTACGGGCGTGCGGCAGAAGGCTGGGCGGAGCGGAGGCCAGTGGAGCGGAGGCAGCGGCGCCTAAGGGACGTGGGGGTGTGCCCGCGCGCAAGTCTCCTCGCCCAGGCTGCAAGGAACTAGCGCACCGCGCGGCCCGCCGCCACAATCTGACAGGGGCGCTGGGGAGGCCGGGCGGGGAGGGCCGGGGGCGGGCCGAGGCGGGCCGAGGCGGGCCCCACTGCCGGGCGGCGGGGCTGCGGCCTGGCGGGCGCCGCGTCATTCGCGTCAGCCCGCGACGCTCCCTCTGCGCCCGCGGCAGGCCCCGCCCCCCGCCGACGGCCGCAGCGCTACGCCACGCCCCCTCCGCTGCTGGCCGCGCGGGCTCCGGGGGTGGGGTGGGGCGCCGGAGGGGCGGGCTGGCCGCTGTGCTGTGTCTGCTCTGTCCGGGTGTGATAGGCAGCTTCAGGAAGGGAACTGTTACCGGGTCTTTACGCCTGGCCAGTCCCTTGGCAAGGCCTGGCGTGGAGAGGTCGGGCCGTCAGTGGCCTAGACTTCACCATGTTACCCTCCTTGGAACCCCTATCTCTTGTCCTCCGCCCCTCTGAATCTCCCCGGAATGCTAATAGTTCCAGAGGATGCTGAGAGAAAGTATGGACTGACCTTTAAGTGAGGAGAAACCCTTGAATTCCAAATCTAGGCGTCACAGGGCCTGGGGCCATTAGCTTTGATAAATAATTTATGGAAACCTGTTGCAATGCCTTTTGATGAGTTTGGTTTTATGTGTACTGAAAGCACTAGCGTTACAAGGACCCTAAATGGTGTCACAGATGTGAGTTAAGACTAACCTCACCTGTATCCTGGCTTTCTGGCTCTTCTCATATTTCCCTGAAGCTTGGAACCAGGCACAAAGTTCCAAGTAACTGGATTCAAAGTATTCTAGTTCAGAGGTCTGGCAGAGTACAAGTAAGTCTGGCCTCACTCATGTGCAACTTAAGGAAATGTTGAAAAGACTGCAAGGTCCTATAAACCTAGACATGGCCAATTTCAAAAAATAACAATTCAAATGCAAGGTGGGGTCCTAGCTACATGTCTGCTGAATTGGCTTCCACATGGCAGCCGCACATTGGGCAGAGAGAAGAGCAGAGGTGACTCACACACTGGGAGGGCAGCAGGTGTGTGTACCTAAGCAGTTAGCTGGAATCCACAGAAGAGACAAAAACTTCCCTGTCTCCACTGCTCTGCTTATCTGCAGCTATTCCTCTCTGCAGTAAATCACCTCGGATCATCACTCCAAATCACAAAGTGAGTGACTAGAGAGTCCCCAACCTATCATGCAAGTTATTACAGACCTCAAATCCCCAAATCAGAAAAACTCAGGTTTAAAATAAAAATCTGTTTGGGGCAGCTGGGTGGCTCAGTCGGTCGAGCGTCCAACTTTGGCTCAGGTCATGATCTCGCCGTTCCTGAGTTGGAGTCCCGCATCAGGCTCTGTGCTGACAGCTCAGAGCCTGGGGCCTGTTTCAGATTCTGTGTTTCCCTCTCTGTCTCTGCCCCTGCCCCTCATGCTCTGTTCTGTCCCTCAAAAATAAATAAACATTAAAAAAATTAAAATTAAAATCTGTTTGTCCCCTAAGCTCCTCAGGAATACTCCTTATCTTTATAGATAGACTTGTCTTTGGTTTCACACTTTGTCCCTCATCTGTCTATTCTATACATAGAACTGAATAAATGTGTATTACATGCAATAGTAGAAGGCTGCCTCTGAATGGTTAATGAAGAGGCCCTGATGCACAAGATAGTGAACACTTTCATTTAGGGGAACTTACTATAAGCAAGAAATGTCTTTGAAATCTACTAAATTATCTTGAAAACTTATGTTTGTTTTAATATAAATATACTTTCAAATACATTATTTAACATTTTCCCCAAAATTGCTGAAAAAAAAAAAAATGGTTACTCAGAGAGGACCTACCAAGTTTATCCTGCAGCTGTGAGACCTCCTATCACACCACTGAATACTGAACATTTGCCTTTTCTAGTATGACAGTAGAAGTATAACAATAGAAGACCCATAGAAAATTGATGATGTTGTAGGTCCTATAAATAAAATAATTACAAAATATTGAGGGAAATGGTAGTTCTGAGACACAGTGAAAGGTTGAAAAGTGAAGGATATTTCCCTAGAAAACTTCTCTGAAGAAAGGTGGTAGGGCTGTATGTTGGTTTCCTGGGACTGCCACAACAAAGTACCACAGACTGGGTGGCTTAAATAATACAAATTTATTTCCTCACAATTCTGAAAATCCCAAATAAGGGATTGTCAGGGTTAGTTTCTTCTACAGTTTCTCTTTTAGCTTTTTATGGCCATCTTCATGTTCACATAGCATTCTCCCTGTACATGTATCTGTGTCTAAATTTTCTCCTCTTATAAGGACACCACTCATACTGGATTAGGGCCCACTCAATATGACCTCATGTTAGCTTAACTACCTCTGCCATGTCCCTATTTCTAAATTAAGTCATGTGCTAAAGTACTGGCAGGGAGGTTGTCTGCAACATAAAATTGAGGGGAGGGGAGGACACAATTCAACCCCATAACAAGTCCTGTCAACTCAAAACAAATCTCTGAGGAGGATGTGCTACTTAGTGGATAGTAATAGCTCTGAGTTCAGAGGAGGTATTCACTGGCTGATTTGGCTCCTGGTGAGAGCTCTCCATCTGGATAATCAAGGACCATCTTCTTGCTGTGTCCTACATGGTGAAGAGAGAGACATCATCTCTCTCCTGTCTCTACTTATAAGGGAAATAATCTCATCATGAGATCTTCACCCTCATGATGTAATTACCTCCCAAAGGCCCCGTCTTCAAATACCATCATATGGTGAGTTAGGGCTTTACCATATGAATATTGGGAGGATTCAATTCGGTTCACAGCATCAACCATTCTATACTTAATACTTAATATGCTTAATAAGTATAATTAATATGCTTACTATGCTTAATAAGTATATTTAGTACTCAATACTTAATATGCTGAATAAGTTTTTTCACATCTTTATTACTTGACATTGAGTAGACGTGAAGTATTCAAAAATAAGACCTCTGCTTTCACCTCCAAACTATCTCTTCTTTTTTAATCGTTCTTTCCTTTGCTTTTAACCTATGGAACATTTGTAATATTCTTTCACCATACATCAGGTTAGAAAACCAATGATAATGACTAGAATGTATTAAGTGAGCAGTAAGATGTGCCAAGCACTATGCTATATCTCATTCATAATGGTCTCTATTTGATAGAAAATGGGGACCAGAAAGGTTAATAAACTTGCCTAAGGTCACATAGCTAGTGGCTGGTTATGGTAAATATCATGATTGACACTTTCAATCCCCATTCCATTTACTATCTGTAAAAATTGAAGTGTTAAAGCCCACATTTCCCAGATCATTTTGCATCTGATATTTTGGAAGCAAATTGTGTTCACAGCAATCAGACGTGTTCCCCCTCCATCTGGTAGGTTGAGGTAAAACAAAGGCCATCTTTCTACTTCTAGTCAAACTAACCTCAGAATTTTGGCAACTAGACCCCAAGTTTGGGTCTAGTCACACAAGTTTCATGAGTACAACAGCCAGTAGGGTGGCAGCAGCAGCAGTTTCCTAAATTCTAGCTTGGAGCTATGGTGGTATGCCCTTGGTATCAACAGCCCAACGATGGTTCCCTGGCTTCTGTTCCTCCATCCCTTACAAAGAAGTGTTTGTTTGTTTTTGAAAGTTTATTTCTTTATTTTGAGAGGGGGGAGGGGCAGAGAAAGAGGGAGAGAGAGAATCCCAAGCAGTCTTTGAACTGATAGTGCAGAGCCTGACATGGAGCTCAAACCCGCAAGCTGTGAGATCATGACCTGAGCCAAAACCAAGAGTCAGACACTTAACTGACTGAGCCACCCAAGCACTTACCACCCTTACAAAAGAAGTTTTTGTTTTTGTTTATTATGTAATTACTGATCCAGAACGCTGCTTTTATTTCCAATGAAATATCCCAATTTTCCCTTCATGCCTTTTTTATTAAATTATGGGGAAAAATGGAAATAAGATTCTTGTTTATTTTCTAATAGTACTACTGCTCCATTTGTTCCCTTTCTATATGGGTGAAGAAGAACATGCAACTTGCTGAAGACCTCCAGTCAGTAATCCAGAGGCTGTCAGTGTTTGGGCCAATTAAGTCAGTCACCTTCTGTGGACGACAAAGTGCTAGCATGGTGTTCGAAGACCTGACTTCAGCTTGTAATTCTGTGAATGCTTTTCAAAGCAGGACCCCAGGCATGATGTTTAAGTGTTCCTGGCAACAGCGTTTCATGTCAAAAGATGTAAGACTCGCTATGACTCAAAAAAGTTTTTAACTGAAGTTTTTATTGAGATAATTGTACAATTCAAATATATTTGTAAGAAATAACACAGTGTTATCCCATGTACCCTTTACCCAATTTCCCTCTTTGTCACCTCCTCAGAAATTGCAGTGCAGTATTATAAGCAAGATATTGACATTTATACAATTCACTGGTCTTATTCAGATTTCCCCCATTGTACTCATTTGTGCATGTGTCTGTGTTAGTGTGTGTGTTTATACAATGCCTTTTATCACACATGTTGGTTCATTCATCAACCACCAAAGTCAAAGTACTGAGTAGTTCTGACATGGATGCCTCATGTTGCCCTTTTACATCACCACCCCTAATCCCCGGAAACTAATCTGTCCTACACTTCCAAAGTTTTGTCATTTCAAAAAGTATCATACATGGAATAATACAGCTTGTAATCATCGGGAATTGTTTTTTTTTTTCACTCAGTTTAAGTCTCCTGGAGATGCATCCAAGATGTGTGTATCAATAGTTTATTTGGTGTTCTTATTGTCGAGAATTATTTCATGGTATAGATGTACCATAGTTTGTTTTGCCACTTACCTATTGAAGGATATGTGGGCTGTTTCCAGTTTGGGGTTGCTACATATAAAGCTACTGTAAGCATTCATGTACAGGTTTCTGTGTGAATATAGTTTTCATTTTGCCCAAGAGTCCAATTGTTGCACTGTATGCTTGTTTACTTTAAAAAAAAAAAAATGCCAAACTTGGTCTTTGCAAAGAGTTTGTAAACAAAATTTCTTGCACTAACTCTTTTTCTGCTTGAAATATCTAGGGTAGTGTCTGTGTCCCACTCTACACACTGACTGACACAGCAGTAGAGACAAGACACAAAATCCAGACTCAGGGCTTGTAACCAAAACTGAAAGACTAATGAAATGGTTACTTGTGTGTGAATACGATTGAAAGAGAAGCATTGTAGTAGGGAAAACATACAAGGGAGAAGTGGAGACCATTTTTCCTTTTTACCTTACCTCTACTTCAGGATTTATACCAGTTTTCTAGTTTAGGAAGCAAGCAGAATAGAAGTAGTGACTTTTTACGTTAGATCTTATAAAATCCAACTCTATTGGAGATGGGACAACTTATGATCTCTGTTTTCCACCATGTTTCTCTTTGGAATAATACTAAATTGTGTCAGTCTCCTTTCTTAGAATTCACGGCAAAAGCAACAGAGTTTTAGAAACAGAACTGGAAGGTGACGAGATAGCTCTGAAGCTTGTAAGGACTTCCTGAAATCTGTCACCTCACTTTGGGATTATTCCATTCTACTGATGAAATCACACTACGGCAATTTTTTGGACTGTGTTTTTAGAAAAGGGAAAGGATTTCAAAATAACTGAAGACATGTATTTATCATATCCTCACTCTTGTAATTTTCTATCACATAGCTCTCTGTCTTCAGGCAAATGAGTATTAGAAGTATGAGTTCCAGGGGCGCCTGGGTGGCTCAGTCGGTTAAGCGTCCGACTTCAACTCAGGTCATGATCTCGCGGTCCATGAGTTCAAGCCCCGCGTCAGGCTCTGTGCTGACAGCTCAGAGCCTGGAGCCTGTTTCAGATTCTGTGTCTCCCTCTCTCTCTGACCCTCCCCTCTGCTCTGTCTCTCTCTGTCTCAAAAATAAATAAACGTTAAAAAAAAAAAAAAAGAAGTATGAGTTCTGGGCCCTGGATGTACCTCTGTCTCTAATAGAGCATGTGTGCCTAGACATATTGTCTCTACCTCCTTTGCTTTTTAATTTCCAATTTTTTTAGTTGGACTAATAGTTTTCAAGCTAGAAGAGCTATTTATTGAGAAAGTTTTCCACCCTGGTAATCTGAGTTTCCTAATTCACGAAACCCCAGGATCAGAGCCTTGGGATCATTGCTGTACTGTCTAATTAGAAACTCCACTCGATGCATACAACACTGTTTTTACATTAGTGGCATCAAACACGGGAGGAAAGTATGTAAAGCTTTAAGTCTTCCTTGGCTTCTATTTTCAGCATTCTCCTCTCTGGATTTGAGAATGCATATATGCTTACTACTCTCTTTATGATATTTCCTAAAGACTTGCTCAATAAAAAGTGAATCTCCAATAACACAAAACACTAAAGATGAGGTAATACATTATTCCTTCAATTAGATGATGGAATAAAACACCTTTGACTGCCCATGGATAATTTCCAGTTCCTGACTACTAGTCTGATCCTTATAATATGTCAAAATTGCCTCAAGGTTAAAATATAGGCCTCATTTTTAATTCTATCTTTTTTTTAAATGTTTATTTATTTTTGAGAGAGAGAGAGAGAGAGTGGGGGAGGGGCCAAGACAGAGGGAAACACAGAATCTGAAGCAGGCTCCAGGCCCTGAGCTGTCAGCATAGAGCCCAATGTGGGGCTTGAACCCATGAACCATGAGATCATGACTTGAGCCAAAGTCGGATGCTTAACCAACTGAGCCATCTAGGTGCCCCTCTAATTCTAAGCATTCTAATTCCAGAGAAACTTTATCCTTTTATAATTACATGTTTAACATATTCAAGATGCTGTCATAAATGTCAAACTCAAACAGAGCCCATTTCAACTAGTAACGGCTTTCCATCTTCCTTCTAGTACCTATATGACTAGTAAAGGGCCTGGCTATGAGCCTAATATATACAGGTAACAGATGAATGCTAGGGATTATAGCGGCAAGCACCACAAATCCTATGCATTAGAAAATTTGCTATACCTCCTTAGAGGAATGACAAAGAGAAGGTAAAAAAATTTCTTTCAATGTTTATTTTGAGAGAGAGAGAGAGAGAGAGAGTGCAAGCAGGGGAGGGGCAGAGAGAGAGGGAGACACAGAATCCGAAGCAGTCTTCCAGGCTCCAAGCTGTCAGCACAGAGCCCAATGCAGGGCTCAAACTCAAAAATTATGAGATCATGACCTGAGCCAAAGTCAGATGGTTAACGGACTGAACCACCTAGGTGCCCCACGGCAAAGAGAATTTTTTATCCTAATGAATTTTTTTTAATGGTCTCCTCCTTCTCACCAAGAGGGAAATTCTTCAATCTCTGGGAGGCAAGCCTTAAGGATGCCTCACTCTAGGATAGAAGGAGAGCTAAAGAGCATTTGGATTCTGTCCCACATTGTGTCCTAATTATTAGTGAGAAGACTCACTGCTGATGTGATAGTAGTTGAGACCATTAAATAATCCTCAGATGCAGATCAGGGGTAATTTGTCCCAAGTTCTCAAAGCAAAGTGTAAGCCCCTAAAAAGTCAACTGCTCCTCCAGGAACCTCACTGAAGAGCAGTAAGCACTGATAAGGACATAGCCTTCAGCTGCCAGCAAGCAGTGGAGATAGTTGAGGCAAAATCAGTATCATCTGTGGTCTTGGCACGATGAGTATGGCAGCAGGTAATCATTATGGCAGAGATTATGGTTTGACTTCAAACATAAAAAGTATTCAGCAAGTGTTCAGGGAAAGGAGCACCAGGGGGTGCATGTTGATTAATCTGAATCATCATAATTCCATTCTTAGTTAATTCCATAGTTAGTGAAGGATTGCCACAGGCAAGTAATACAACTCTACCCAACAAGATGTGATGGGTATAATTGTTCTTCTGTTGAGTCCCCCTCTCCCCACCTCCATGGGAGATATCCTCAGGTTAGTATTGGTGGTATTCTACCTTTCCTGGAAGAGACCCAACCAAATCTTGCCTGATTACTGCATGCAACAAACTGCAATTTGTTGTGTGTGTCAGTAGTTTGAGCAGGGTTCTTCTGGGCAGTCCCGCACTTTGTGATATCATCTGGGGTCACTCACTGGTGTTGAGATGACGGCTAGTATGGCCTAAAGGGTCCAAAAAGTCTTCACTCACAGTCTGGTGCCTTATCAGGGAAGGCTGGAAGGCTGACATCAGCAGAGAGTTCAGATGGCCAGGACATTCTCTACATCTGGCCTCTCTATGTGGTCTCTATACATGGTTCTTCCAACATGGTAAACATCTTACACAGTGGTTCAGGTCTAACAAGAGTATGGGTTCTAAAAGACCTAGGAAGAAACCTCAAGACTCATTTTGATGGCCTTGAAGTCTCAGAATATCATTTCTATCACATTCTATTGGTCAAAGCAAAACAACTGAGTAAGCCCAGCCCAGAGTCAAGTGAAGGGAGTTAGATTCCACCTCTTGATGTGAGAAGCAGCATGAATGTGCAAAGAGGAATTGATGGCAGCCCTCTTTGGAAACTGTCCACTTCAGGTCATCCTTGGGCCATTCAATTCACATCCCTTTCTCAGGCAAAATACACTCACTCCATGTGTTAGTTTTATATTGCCGTGTAGCAAATTAACACAAACTTAGCTCTGAAAACAATACACATTTACTATCTCACAGCTTCTGTGCTTAGGAGTCTGTGACCAACTTGCCTGGGTTCTCTGCTCAGGGTCTCACATGACTGTAACCAAGGTGTCAACTGGACCATGTTATCATCTGGAGGGTTGACAGGGGAAGAAACTGCTTCCAAGTGTTTTAGGTGGGTGGCAGAATTCATTTACTTGTGATGTATGACTGACAACCCTGGTTTTTTTCTGGCTGTCAGAAGAAGCCAACCTCAATCCTGAGAGATATCTTGCAGTTCCTTGCTTTGTGGGCTTCCTCAGTGAGACTGCTCACTTCTTTAAGCCAGCAAGAAGAACCTCTCACTTCAGTATGCTAGAATGGAGTCTTATTTATACATAACCTAAACATCTCATCACCTTTACCATATTCTGTTGATTAGAAGCAAGTCACAGATCCCACCCTCACTCAAGGGAAGGGAATTCCATGAAGTCATAAATATCGGGAGATGGACATTATTGACCACAGTGTCTGTCTACAACCCTCTCTCTTTGGAGGCCCCAAAATTTGGTGTCTTAAACAAAAAAGTTATTATTTGCTTTTGAATGGGCTCTGATGGAAAGTTTTTACTTAAGATCACTTTTCTGGTTGCAGTCAAATGGCATATGGGACTGGAATCATCTGAAGGCTTAATGGTCTAGAAGTCTAAGATGGCTTCTTCAATCACATGTTTCATGCCTGGTTGGGGTAACTAGCATGCTAGAGCCTGGCTGGGCATTTCTGTCTCTCCATGTAGCCTCTCTATGTGGCTACCTTGAGCTTCCTCACACTGTGAGAGTCTCAGAGTAGTCAGACTCATTGCATGGCAGCTAGTTTCACAAAAGTGAACATTTCAAGAATCCCATGCAGAAGCTGCAAGATTTTGTATGATGTAGGCTCATGCAGGAGCCATGCAGGGTAACTTCTGTCACATTCTATTGAAGAAAAGCAAGTTGTAAGAGTTATAAGGCCAGTCCAGATTCAAGGGGTAGGGACTACACCAGAGCATGAATACTCAGAGTCATGGCTCAGTCAGAGAACCATTTGTAGAGACTAACTATTAAAACCTAAAATATGGCAACCTGGAAAATCAGCATAATTACTTTACATTGTTCCAAAAACTTTCTTTCACAGGCATATCACCTACATCCTGTCCAGATTCCAGATATAATTTTGACTAAGCAACCAATGCCATGTAGGTGCATTATCCTCTAGTTATTTAATGACCAGGCATCAAACACACATAGTCACCCTGAAACTGTCTAACTATGGCAAGCTATGGATATGCCATCATCCATTAGCTTGGATAGCTTGATGGAGTCTTATACAAGACTAAGACATCAGAAAGATCTGCTGAGAACTTCTGGAAAGGGTTTTCCTCCTGAAAAGAAATAGGTGAGGAAAAACTCATCTTTCTGCTTTTGAGGATTGTGATGTGAAGGCTTGATGCCTAGAGTTGCAGTAGCTATCTTGTGATTATGAAAAGGAAGTCAAAATTGTAGAGAAGCAACTGAAAACTGCTGAGCAACTGTAGTAACCAATCCTGAAACTTCTTAGCTCCAGGCTTGTTGTTATGTGAGATGGAAAGTTCCTTATCCTATAAACTACTTTAAATGAGTGTTCTGTTACTTACAACTCAATGTATTCTTATTAATACATATCTTCAGGCCACCAAATAGTGGAAAGGAAAGGAATATAGTGCAGAAAAACTTTAATGGCCACTAGGGCATACTGCCAAAGAAAGTTGAGCCTTTGGAGCTCACTGGTTGGGAACCTACCCATTTGACTATTCTTCCTGAGGCAGTGTCCTGAGAGAACAAGTTTGTTGTCTTGTTTCCTTAGAGATTTTTTTTTAACCCTTTCTAATCCTTAATTATTCTCCCCTTTTCTAAGACTGGCTTCATGCTGGAAAAACAAGATTATATTTTAGGAAATGTATCCTTAATTATAAAAAAAACCTGGTGTTGCCTCCATCTGTTCCACAGATTATTACTAACTGCAGAATTAGAATCAAATGACCTTTTGTGGCCAGAATATCAGTCTCTTAGCGCCTTAACCAAGTACCACACACTTGGTGGCTTAACACAAATTTATTTTCTCACAGTTCTAGAAGTATCTAGAAGTATGTTCTAGAGGCTAGAAGTATGAAATTAAGGTGTCATCATAGCCATGTTTTTTCTGAAGGCTCTAGGTGAGGATCTTCCCTTGCCTCTGCCTAGCTTCTGATAGTTACCAGCAATCCTTGGGGTTCCTTGGCTTGAAGATAGAGTACTCCAGTGTCTGTCTCTACAATCACTTGATGTTCTCCCTGTGTGTGTCTGTGTCCAGATTTCTTTCTTTCTTTTTTTTTTTTAAGGACAGTTATACTGGATTTAGGGTCCATTCGATTCCAGTTTGACCTCATCTTAACTGAATTATATCTGCAAAGACCCTGCTACCAAATAAAGTCACAGTCCCAGGACCTTTGAACATGTCTTTTGAGGGGGTGCAATTAAATCCACAAAAAGTACTGGTGATGAGTCTATTAAAGAACTCATGTGATACTGAGCATCATCCTTAATTGGAAGATTCTAATGAAGTGTTGGCAGCACAAAAGATAACAGCATAAGGGCAGATTTGGAACAACTGAAATTATTTTATTTTTTTATATAAAGCTTGTCTATTTATTTATTTATTTATTTATTTTGTGAGAAAGAGACAGACAGAGACAGAGCTGGGGATAGACAGAGGGAGGGAGAGAGAGGGAATACAAGCAGACTCCACACCTGTGTGAAGCCTGATGCAGGTTCAATCTCCTGAACCATGAGATCATGACCTGAGCCAAAATCAAGAGTCAGATGTACTTAACTGACTGAGCCACTCAGGTGCCTCTGGAAAAGGTGAATTTAAATAGCGAGATGATTGGATGGTGAGGAAGGAGAATGTAAAAGAGTCTGGGTAAAGTTATCTGAAGAAATAGAATTCTCTTGGGTGGCCAGAAAAACCATGTGGGAAACAATAAAGTCTTTCATTTATCCAGCATTTACAACTTGGCAGCCATGAATGAAACACTGCATGTATTGTTTCATTATTTCTCATAACTCCTAAAAGTAAGAAGTATCTCCATTTTCTAGAAAAGGAAGTTGGAGCATAAGGAAGTTAAATAAATTGCTTGAAGTTTACTTAGTAAATAAAGCCAGGACCAGGAATAAAATTCAGTTTTGTTTGACTGCAAAGTCCATGCTCTTTCCAGTCACAGAAGTCATCCTGCACTGAGTCAACAAATACTTATTGCATGCCTACCATATGTCACATACTGGACCAGAGAGTAGGTGCCAATACATGCTGCCAAACTGCCTTCAATAAAAGTAATCATTGTTTACATTTCCACTCACAGTGCATAAAAGTATTTGATTCTCCAGTCCCTTCCCCAAACTGAATATTCAATCTGGAATTCTTCAAAATTTGATAGTATCAGCAGTACCTTGTCTTAATTTGCATGTTTTTGAGTATTAGTGAAGTTAAACATCTCTTCAAATGATTGTTTTACCATTTTTATTCATTTTTCTCTAAATCACCTTGTCATATATTTTGTCCATCCATTTCCTATTGGGTTTATCTTCTTACAGACTTATGAAAGATATTTATGTATGCTAGATAGTAATGATCTGTTAATTTATTTTTTTAAAGTTTATTTATTTATTTTGAGAGAGACAGAGACTTTGTGAGTGGGGGAGGGGCAGAGAGAGAGGGAGAGAGAGAATCCCAAGCAGGCTCCGTGCTGCCAGCGCAGAGCCGGACATGGGGCTTGAACTCATGAAACTGCAAGATCGTGACCTGAGCTGAAAGTAAGACTTAGTTTCTTAACTGATTGAGCCACCAGGAGCCCCAAGTTCTGTTATTTTATATATTATAAATATATTACTTTCATGACTTTCAGGAGATGGAAATTATTGACCCTAAGGTCTGTCCCTAGGGTCCATTTCTTTTCATTTCCCTTTATTTTTAGTAAGTAACTTATGCAAGTATTCTTCACAGTAAGATTATAGAACTGTTCTGCTATTTTTTTTCTGTTTATATTGTTATATAAAATGTAATAAAATACATTTTTTCTCAAACGGATAGCCAATTATCTCAAAACCATCTATTGATAGTCTATTTTTCCTTTGTTATATCTTACATTACAATTTAGACATGAATCTTATACTAGAATCTCATTTGTTTTGTTGATTTAATTATCTATTCCTTTTTCAATGCCAAACTCTTTTAATATAATAGCTTTATAGGTCATAATATTTTTCTCTTTATGAGTCTTTGTTTTCAAAATTTCTTTTTTAGTTCCACACATTTTCTCTTCCTGGAAAATATCAGAATCCTTTGTCAATTTCTTTCCACTGAGACTTCTAGGGGGAATACCATTAAATTTATAGATTAATATAAAATATTTATTTCTTTATAATATTGTTTCCTACCCTTTAACTTAGGACTTTAAAGTTTTAAGGGTTTTGTCACATAGTTCAGATACTCTTCTTATTAGATTCATACCAAAGTTTTATAATTTATGTAGTTATTCTCACTGGGAGTTTATTTTTCCTGATATTTTCTAATTGGATACTGCTTAAAAAATAGAAAACCAAGACACAATCAATTTCTATATCTTGATTTCTTTTCTTCACACTATAAGGTTTCACCATAATCTGTTCTTCTCTACATAGTCATACATCTATATGAAAATAGGAAGAGTAGGGGCGCCTGGGTGGCGCAGTCGGTTAAGCGTCCGACTTCAGCCAGGTCACGATCTCGCGGTCCGTGAGTTTGAGCCCCGCGTCAGGCTCTGGGGCTGATGGCTCAGAGCCTGGAGCCTGTTTCCGATTCTGTGTCTCCCTCTCTCTCTGCCCCTCCCCCATTCATGCTCTGTCTCTCTCTGTCCCAAAAATAAATAAACGTTGAAAAAAAAAATAAAAAAAAAAAAAGAAAATAGGAAGAGTAAATGCAAATGTCAAGGGATTATGAAAGGGAAAAAGTCCAAATTATCTTGGGCCCTAATAGTCCCAATAATGCTAGTGTAGACAAAGATCTACCATATTAAGGCAGTTTTATGATTGAGAGCTTTGGTAAAGGGAGCATGCCAGCCATATAATGAAGCCTGTAGGGTACATATATCTGCTATTTTCTCACTCTTATAAGTAGCTGACAAATGCAGATAGAACAAAAAGACAAACAGCTTTCCCACCAGTGATTAAAAATCCAGTGTGTTTTGGGATGGCATCAAGCCTTGGGATTCTAGATATCTTTATGTAAATGAATGGAGTCCAAATGAAAAGGTTAGAGCCCCTACTCATGCATGGAATCAATGCACAAGAGAATAAAAAGCAGAGTCTTTATGTGCTGCTAGGGCCTGGCTCTCATACCTGTATGAACATGGGTTGAGCTTGGATAAGACTATCCTAAGAAGGCCCAGGAAATAAACCGTCCCCACTATATCAAAACCAGGATTGATGGAAACTATCAGTCAGTCAAAGTATTTGTTGAACACTCGCTGTATGCCTAACTAATGGTAAAGAAAACCACATCTGAGAAGGCTTGGTGAAAACTCTAGAGGTAAGACCATTTACCTATCTCATCACTCTTCAAGCCAACTTCTCTCCTCCAAGGTAATACAGAACAGAACCTTTAGTAGGATGACAAAAGTTCTGTCCTTTCTCTTTTTTCATACCACCTGAAAAGAATCTCAAGATGGTTAGTGGAGAGAGCAGAAATGGGAGGAGGACAAAAGAGGGAGGTGGGTTGAGGTGGGTGGAAGATGAAGGTGGGAGGAAGGTAGTGATAGGAGTCAGACCTCCAAAATGTAAAAACAAATATATATGTTGTATGTTTTTCTGGAGGAAATGTAAGATACACATACAGTCACCATTTTGGACCTGTTTCTTCCAAGTCTTAGGAGATATTGGGTTTATCTTTGGAGGACTTCATACATTCCCATAATTTGGATAAGGATGCTGACTTGCAAGGGCTACATACAGAAGGATCTTGTGTCTGCCTCCAAAAATAAAACACTGATGTGCTTTAGAATTGTAGGTCATGTTTTATTCAGGACATCAGAAGTAAAATACTTGAAATAAGAGGAGTTACAAAGGCAGTCACTCTCCCTACCTCTGAGAGAAGCCACAGGTGAATGAGGTGTGATATGGGAAAAAGCAGAGATATCCCCTACTTATCCTGGCACTAGCTCCTCATTGAAGGGGAGAAACACTTCTAAGTGTCAGAGTTGGTGAAGCTATTCAAATAATTCCTCACCTAGTCTCCTCATCAACACTCTCCCAAGTTCAAAGAAAAAGCTGACAGTAAGAATTTAAAAGACAATACCCATCCAAGGGATCCAAATAAAAAGGCACCTCATAAATTTTAAAAACAATAATAAAAATTAAAAATAACAAGTTTAAAAAAGGAACCTCATACTGAAGATAGAATAGTGCATTCACAAGAACAGCAGCGACCACAGTGAGATTAGCAACAGCAACATCAATTATAGCAGCAATAATGACAAAAAGTAGACTGGTGACCTCTATCAGAAATGGACAGATCCAGCATGCAGAAAATCAGTAAGGACATAGTTGAGCTCAACAACACCATCAATTAATTGGATATAATTGACATTTATAGATTACTTCATCCAACAACAGAAGAATGTACATTCTTTCCCAGTTCACGTGAAACATTCACCAACATAGAGTATATTCTGTGTCATAAAACACACCTTAGCAAAGGTAAAACAGTAGAAGTCATGCAATGCCTGCTTTCAGAGCACAATAGAATTAAGCAAGAAATCAATAACAGAAACAACTGGAAAATCCTAAAACATGTGGAGATTAAGCAACACACTTCTAAAGAACACATGGGTCATGGATATTAAAAGCATAATAAAGAGTACTATGTACAAGTCTATTTCAAAAAATTTGGCAACCAGATGAAATGAACCAATTCCCTGAAAGTCAAAATCTGCCAAAACTTACACAATAAGAGATAGTCATTTTAAATAGTTTATATTTATTAAAGAAATTGAATCAATAATAAATAAGCTTCCAAAACAGACCCAGGGGGGTTCACTGGTGAGTTCTACCAAACATTTAAGGAAGAAATTATACCAATTCTCTACAATCTCTTTCAGAGGATAGAAATAGAGGGAATACTTCCTAACTCATTCTATGAGGCCAACATTATTCTAACCAAAATTTGCAAAGATATTACAAGGGAGAAAAAAATACAAAGCAATACTTTTCATGGACAGGGATGTAAAAACCCTCAACAAAATATTAACAAACGGAATGTAACAGTATATAAAAAGAATGATATACCACAAACAAGTGTCATTTATCTTAGGTATGTAAGCCTGGCTTGACACTTGAAAACCAAATTAATGTAACCCATCACCTCAGCAGGCTGAAAAAGAAAAATCACATGATTATATCAATAGATACAGAAAAATCATTTACAATAAGCCAAGCTAATGCAATAGGACAAGGAAAAGAAACAGAATGTAAACTGATTGGGAAAGAAGACGTAAAACTGTCCTCGTTCATAGGTAACATGATTATCTATGTCAAAAATCCAAAAAAAATTTGACCAAAAAAAAAAAAAAAAAAAAAGCAAACACAAAAATCTCCTGGCACTAATAATCAATTATAACAAGATTGCAGAATACAAAATTAGTATCCAAAATATTAGGAAATAGAAATATGTTTTTCTATATACCAGCAATGGATAAGTATAATTTGGAGTTAAAAACACAATACTATTTACATTAACACCCCCTAACATGAAAAACTTAGGTATAAATCTATCCAAATGTCTGTAAAATATATATAAGGATAACTATAAAACTCTGACGGAAGAAGTCAAAGAAGAGCTAAATAAATGAGATGTATTCCATTATCATGGATAGGAAGACTCAATATTGTCAAAATGTCCATTCTCCCTACTTGGTCCATAGATTCAATGCAATCCCAATCAAAATCCCAGCGAGTTATTTTGCTGATATTGACAAATCAATTCTAAAGTTCATATGGACAGGGTGCCTGGGTAGTTCAGTCAGTTAAGCATCCAGCTCAGGATGCTGAGCTGATTTTGGCTCAGGTCATAATCTCATGGGTTTGTGGGTTCAAGCCAGGTGGAGCCTGCTTGGGATTCTCTCTCCCTCTCTCTCTCTCTCTGCCCCTCCCATGCTTTTGCACTCTCTCTTTCTCTTTCAGAAATAAATAAATAAACATTAAAAACAATGAAGTTCATATGGAGAGACAAAATACCCAAAACAGCCAACACAATATTGAAGTAGAAAAATAAAGTTGGAAGACTAACACTATCTGACTTCAAGACTTACTTCAAAGCTACAGTAATCAAGACAGGGTGGTATTGGAAAAAGAAGAAACAAAAGATCAATGGAACAGAATAGAAAGCGCAGAAATAGATCACATTAATAGAGTCAACTGATCTTTCACAGAAAAGTGAAGACAATTCAGTGAAGCAAAGACTATTTGTCTTTTCAACAAATGGTGCTGGAACAGCTGCAGATTCACTTGCAAAAAGAAAGAAAGAAGAAAGAAAGAAAGAAAGAAAGAAAGAAAGAAAGAAACCTAAACACAGTCTTTATACCCTTCCACAAAATTAACTCAAATAGTGTATTGACCCCTAAATCTAAAATGAAAAACTATAAAACTCCTAGATGATGATGTAGGAGAAAACCTACATTATCTACTATCTAGCCCTGTGCGTGGTGATGACTTTTTAGATACAACACTGAAGGCACAATTCATGAAAGAAATAATTGATAAGCTGGACTTCATTAATATTAAAAACTTCTCTGTGAAAGATAATGTCAAGAGAATGAGAAGACAAGCTGCAGACTAGGATAAAATATTTACAAAAGACATATTTGATTAAGGACTGTTTTCCAAAATATACAAAGAACTCTTTAGACATTAACAATAAGAAAACGCAACCCACTTAATGAATAAGCCAAAGATTGGGACGCCTGGGTAGCTCAGTCAGTTAAACATCAGACTTCGGCTCAGGTTATGATCTCATGGTTCATGGGTTTGAGCCCCATGTCGGGCTCTGTGCTAATAGCTCAGAGCCTGGAGCCTGCTTCAGATTCTGTGTCTCCCTCTCTCTCTGCCCCTCCCCTGTTCATGCTCTGTGTCTCTCTCTCAAAAATAAGCAATCATTTTAAAAAAAATTTTTTAAAAGAATAAGCCAAATATCTTAACATACAGGTCACCAAAAATACAAACACAAATATATATATGAAGATATGTTCTACATTATAGGTCATTGTGGAAATGCAAACTAAAACAACAATGAGATACCACTATACATCTGTTAGAATGGCCCAAATTCAGAACACTGACAATACCAAATGCTGATGAGGATGTGGAGCAACAGGAACTGTCATTCATTCCTGATGGGAATGTGAAATAGTACAACCACTTTGGAAGACCATTTTGCCATTTTTTACAAAACTTTATTAACTCTTACCAGCATTCACATTCATTGCTATTTACCCAAACGAGTTGAAAATTTATGTTCACACAAAAACTATACATGGATGTTTATAGCAACTTTATTCATAATTGCCAAAGATTGGAAGGAATCGAAATGTCCTTCAGTAAGTGAATGGATAAACTGTGATTATCCACAGAAAATACAGTATTATTTATTGCTAAAACAAAATGAACTATCAAGTCATGAAAAGGCAGAGAAATCTTTTTTTTTTAATTCATGGAACGCTTCACAAATTTGCGTGTCATCCTTGCACAGGGGCCATGCTAATCTTCTCTGTATCATTCTAATTTTAGTATATGTGCTGCCGAAGTGAGCACCAAAGAGGAATCTTATTAAAGAAATGGAGTAATGGATGTTAGTAAGTGAAAGAAGCCAATCTGAAATGACTACATATTATATTATTCCAACTATATGATATTCTGGAAAAGGCAAAATTGTGGTGACAGTAAAAAGATCAGTGTTGCCAAGTACTGTAAGGAGAGGGGTAAATAGGCAGAGCACAGAAGATTTTGGCGGCGGTGAAACTACTCTGTATGATACTATAATGGTCAATATGTCATTAAACATCTGTCTAACCCCACAGAATATACAACACATTCATTACATTAGAGTGACCCCTAATGTAAACTATGGACTTGGTTTGATTATGATATGTCAGTGTAGGTTCTCATTGATTGTAACAAATACACCACTCTGGGGGGAGGGGAGTGGGGGTGCTGGCAATGTGGTAAAGTATGCATTTGAGAGCAGAAAGTATATGGGAAATCTCTATATCATCCTCTCAATTTTTCTATGAACTTAAAAGTTGTCTTAAAAAAAAAAGCCTATGCTGATCCCAATAGTGGCAGAGATGGCAACTGTCCCCCAAAGTCTCTAAGTGGCAGAAGAACATCTCTGACCATGGGGGAAAAAATAGAGGCTGCCAAAAACAATTCATGAATCAGAGAATACTCTGAACCCTCTAGAACCCTCTAGAACCCTCTCAGAGAAAGGAGAATGACAAGGAAACTTGGGATCCCATTGCTGCTGTTGGATGGGAGCCAAGGGCAAGAAGTCACATTGATATTATTGTCTTGTTGCTGTTGTTATTGTTAACCCCAAGTGTTAACTACCATCCACCCCTGGCTGTGTAGCCTAAGAAAGCAAAAGCTACATGCAAGGAACACTTGTCACTTAGGAAAAATAAGATTTCAATGGTTTAACAGATGTAGAAGTATTGGCCATGAATGAATACTTGTTGGGATTGGCAAACGAGTAAATGGAAACTTATTAAAATTATTTTGTGTGTTTTTGTAGATGGTGAAATTCTCCATACCCAAAACAACAACAATAAACAACTCCTCTGACATGGTGATAATTGTTATGTTGGAATGGCCTAGCTATGCCCTCTAAGCTTCCAGCCTTTGCTACTGATGGAGCACTCAAATAACGGTGACAACTGATTGAAAGTCCAATGCAGGACATTATGTCTGCATTGGTGCACAGCACAACCCCCTTTTAGGAAGCTCTTAGAGAATTTGACTCAGTTCTGAAACCTAGTGGTTTACTACCACCCTCCTCCTTATTTGGAGACAGCTGGCCTAGAATGGAGGCATGTCTGACATGCATCCAGGGGTTAGTTGCAAAGCTGGAACCAAGAAATGATGGTGGATCCCTCTGCTGCCTTGAGAAGGTGTGTTCATCACCTTCTCTGCCAGGTGTGTTCATCATATGGGATCTGGAAACAGACAAGACCCCACAGAGCCCAAGAACAGAGCAAAAGAAGTGAGAAGCCTGATTCTTGCTTTTAGGCACAGTAACCCAGCAACTCATCACCAATCATGATCATACTCATTGCACCTCCTCCCTTGGCATAGAGTGAAAAAAGAGGTAGAAGTACAAGTCAAAGGTTTCCTTCCAACATTTCTCCAAGGAGGAGAAGGGAGAAGACAGAGGCTTGGACTAAAATTCTGTCCATCCCTTGGGTAGAGACAGAAACATCGGGCAATTAGTTTACCTAACAAGAAATACCATCAGAAAAAAACTTGGTCTTAGTAGGAAGCAGCTTAAGAGAGCAAAATGTATTCTATGAGGATGCAGAATATCTGAGATTGCAACCCTGCCTGGTTCTATAATCTAAGGAAAATTTCTGGTCCTCAATTGCTTTATAATTCAATAGAGAGGATTTTCTTCCCTTCCCCTTCCAGTCCTCCCCGCCCCCTTTTTTATGTTTATTAATTTATTTTGAGAGGCGGGAGCAGAGAGAGAGGGAGAGAATCCTAAGCAGGTTCCACTCTGTCTGAGCAGGGCCTGACATGGGCTCGATCAGAGGAACTGTGAGATTATGACCTAAGCAGAAATCAAGAGCCAGATGCTTAAACAAGTGAGCCACCCAGGTGCCCCCCTCCTTCTATTTTACAAGCACAGAGACTAAGACACAGGGCTTGCCCTCAAGGAGCTGAAGTCTTAAGGGGCTGGGAAAAAAATCACTGTTTTAGATCTATTCTAAAATCTGTGATTATTAAAAAGTATGGTCTACTTTTTGATAAAGCCAGGTTTCCCTTTCAGTTATAGTTAATGTTCGGAGAAAGAATTTCCTATCCCCTTCAGTGTCCTTCTAGTCTTACTAAGAACCAAATTCACAAAAGACAGATTAATCAGAGAAAATCAAATGTAATTTCATACATACGGGGAATCCACACATGGAAATTCCAGACAGTCAGGCAAAGTGAGGTTTTTATGTCATTCTGAACTAAGGAGAAGGAGGTAAGGAGAATAAGGGACTTCAAGGGGAAGAAATGCAATTCACAGAGAGATGTAAAAGAGTAAATGTTTTGTAAACAAATGATTGCTAGGCTATTCAGAAACAATAGGACACAGAAGACAGGGATCAAACTGACTGCCCTGGGTTCCTCCCTGTCCACCATACCTAGTTCATAGTATAATATAGTTACCTACAGTGATAGCACTCTTCCTGGAGTTGACCCTCTATCTAAATTCTTTTTAGACAGTTGTGGAGGACAAAAAGAGCTTTTCCTGAATCCACTGGGTTTTGATTTCTTTTTAATTCAAAATAATCTTTATGTCAAAGTTGTCCCCACATTAGTATGAATTCAGATCAACCAAGGCATAAATTGGACCAAACATTAATACTGTGTGTTGAAATCCTAAAATAAGAATGTTACTGGAACTTTCCCTTATATATCTTCCAAGTCAATTCTGACAAAATCGAAAAACTCATCAATACTGTATTTAAACAACAGGATTTCAAATAATAACTGTAGCGAGTAATAAATCTGACCTAAAATATGAAAAATGGATACTTTAATAATGTCTTTATTTTGTGTTTCTGGTTAATGTGTGCAATTTTGTGATTTATAATAAATACATATCTGGTCATTGACCAAAATATATTTCTCATATATATTTGGTCTTGGTTCCATAGTTCCTGGCTCAAAGCTCCTAAAACCATTGGAATTTCTCGAACAATAAGAGCAATGGGAGTATCTTTTCTCATAATATTTGGTCTCTTGTCTTTTGTTCTTGAAATCCACTTCTGAGCCATAAAATTGAAATGGTTATTTTGTTATTTATAACAAGCTCCTTGCCACCACAACAGAGTTTATGTTGATGACGTGACTTTGGAAATTACCTAAGGATGAGGACTGGTTGCCAGTGGAACCAATCTGAATAGAGGGTTGGAACTTTCAGTCCGAGCCCTTGATTTCCAGGGAGAGGAGCAGGGCTGGAGATTGAATCAATCACCAATGGTGAATAATCAATATGCCTATGTAATGAAGCCTCCATAAAAACCTAAAAGGATGGGTTCAGAGAGCTTCCAAGTTGGTGAACACATGGGAATTCAGAGAGAGTGATGCATTTGAAGAGAGCATGAAAGATCTGCATACTTTGCCCTATGCATCTCTTCCATCAGGCTTTTCCTGAGTTATATCCTTTTATAACAAATCAGCAATCTAGTAAATAAAATGTTTTCATGAGTTCTGTGAACTGCTCTAGCAAACTGATCAAACCCAAGGTGGGGATCACTGAAACCCCTAATCTATACCAGGTTGGTCAAAAGCACAGGTGAAAACCTGGACTTATGACTTATATCTGAAGTCCATAGAGAGGACTGAACCCTTAATCTATGAGATCTGACGCAATCTTCAGACAGACAGGGTCAGAATGGAGTTGAATTATAGGAATCATGGGCGTGTATCCCCAAGTTGCTTGGTGGTGTGGAAAAAGGCCACTACTTCTACACATTGGAATTGGTGACCAGAACTTCTAGTTGGTGTCAGAGAAATGGGGTTAGCTAGAACAGCCCAGGTACACAGAAACTTGTGGTTTGTTGAGAGAAAAGATAAAAGATCATGGGATGAGGAATCTTTGAGCCATTCTAGCAAACTAATCAAACCCAAGGATGGGATCATGGTAATTTCCAATCTATACCCAATCAGTCAGAGGCACAGGTAACAAAACAGGGCTTATATTTGGCATTTGAAGTGGAGGGCAGTCTTGTGAGACTGAGCCCTTAACCTGTGGAATCTGATGCTATCTCTTGGTAATTAGTATCAGAACTGAGTTGAATTGTAGGACCACCAACGGTGTCAGAGAATTGTTCCATAATGGTGTGGGGAATCCCTCAATCCTCCCATCCCCACAACACACACACACACATTGAAATTGGGTCCAGATCTTTTAATGTATCATCTAAGAATGGTTATTACAACTTGTAAAAAGCTTCTGCCTGTATTTTAAAAATCTCTGAAAAAATTTGCATAAAGGGCTAATTCATGGGTCTGAGGGTAATGAGAATAAGTAAAAGGAAAAAGTTAGAAAGGATTTACTAAAAATAGCATGCATTCCACTCTGTTACACTGGGAATTCCATATATGCAAAGTTCATATGAACTTTGGAATCAAGAGTAAACCTTTGATAGTGTTTAGAAAAAAAGAGAGAAAAAAAACATGAAATAGCAAAATGGAGAGAATTCAAAGTGAATGGAAACTCTTGGTCAGTTAAAAAATTTCACACCTCCCCAACTGTCTTTTTCTGCCTCTTGATTCAAAGCTTTAAGGCATGTAAACACTAGAAATTAGTGTTTCCTGCAAAAGCTTTCTTGGATTATACTAAATCAAAACAGAATTCTTAATGAACTAAGAAACTATTGAGAAAGTAGAGCACCTCTGAAGTTACCAGCTCTTCAAAAGCAGGACTGCACATTTTACTTCTTTGAACACACCCAGAACAGATTGAAAGGATATTCAATAAATACTTACTGAATTGAATCTTGATGAGAAACAGACAATGCTTCTAACTATTAGTTCTATTTTATGGGGGTAGCTTAAAAATTAATCCATTTAGATTATGACATTCCAGGTCAAGAATGTTCTCCTTCCTTCTT
This sequence comes from Leopardus geoffroyi, assembly GCF_018350155.1. NCBI lineage: Eukaryota > Metazoa > Chordata > Mammalia > Carnivora > Felidae > Leopardus > Leopardus geoffroyi. The sequence continues at coordinate 26,348,546 of NC_059332.1, read as the reverse complement.
TCTCACTCTGTTTGTGAAAGCCTTTCCAGCTTACTGTATTCAGTATTCCTGTCTGCAAAAAATAGAGACTAGCAGCCAAAATTATCATGAAAAATTGAAGGAAAAAAAAGTGTTCCTATTAAAAGTTTAAAAAAAATCTTTTTGTCAAGAAGAAAAACTGTTTTTAGTGTTGTCCTCAAGTCTAATAGAGGGCTTTGAGAAAAATGTTGGGCCATATTCTTTTTTCTGAAGTCCAAGAAAGGCAAAGGGACCTAAATTTAAACTTTGATTGAACATCTTGATTATCAAATATTCACTCAGAAAATATTTATAAGTACTGTGATAACTTGTTGTTAATGCTGACTTACCAGCATTGACAGTTGCTGGAGTGAGCTACTAATGGAAGTAGCATAATACGAATCATTATAGATCTTTGTTGAGAAGTGAGACACTATCCTGAGGATTAACAGGAAAATAGGAAATTGAACTAGGTAAAACTCAAGGTGCCCCCTATCTCTTTAACTCTTACTCCATACTTATCATAAATCAAGGTGGGAAAATCCCAAGCATTCTGGTTTATAAGCTATTAAAAGATCATAGAGTTTGACAGGACCAAACAAAGCCATGGGCACCATTTTGTTACTTGACCTTCCAGTAATGAAATTAAGTAAAATCAAACTAGGCATTTAGTGAAGAAAAACATAATTTGGTTTAGTGAATCAACAATTAGCTGTAACTCCACAATCATAATGGACTTAATGGTGAACATTTTCTGCCACTTAACACCCCGTGGTGTAGATTGAGTGCAATCAATTGTAGAGCAACTATAAAACTCTGGTTGAGAGACATTGCTAGACCCAGTGGCTTCTTTAAGTATCACTAGATGTTTAGATTCTTCCATAGACCCCACATAAATCACCAGAATGTACCTGGAGGACCATTCTCAGGAATGAATCTAGGAATTATACAAGGTAGGTATAAATATTCTTTATCCTTTCTGCCATTCTGAATTGGAATGACAAAACTAAGAGCTAAAAACACAAAAATGACATCCAAAGGTAAAATTAGAAATTGAATCTAATGAGACAAGATGAAAATTAGAGTGGAGAGGAAATTTGAAAAGAGTGATATGTCTAATTTTCCATTATAAGGAGCCACACTGTATTATTGACATTTAGGGAGGGATAATTCATCATTTGGTTGTACTGTCTATGCATCATAAGATATTTAGCATTCTTTCTGGCCTCCTGATCCCTGGTTGTTGTGACACCTGCAATACCCTGTTTTGGTTAGGATTCTCTTGTAAGCAGATAGTGACACAGGATTTGAATCCAAGTAATTTACTTGGGAGGTGCAAGAAATACTAGCAAGGGAATGAGAAAATGATACAAACAATGAAGGAAAACCAAAAAGGGTATGTTATCAAACCAGCTACTGCTGTGGATGACTGAGCATAATCATGTAAGATAACTTGGAAATAGTGTAGAAAGCACCTTGTAGTTATCTCACCAGGGCAAGGAAGCAGAGGTATCTATGCTCCAATTTATGTTAGTCTTGTTCAAAGTATACTGGTATGCTTGGGGTGTAAAATATTTCTTCAAAGACGGATGGAGTTGGAAGGGCTGGGGTGTACTGAAGTGTTAAGTCCCAAGGGATATAGGCAGAGAACCAACAATATCTGCTACACAGCCCATTTATTTCCAAATGTCCTTCTGGAGGCCAGTACCAAACCTAGTTTAGTCTTCTCCCAAAAAGACTACTTCTTCAGTCTATCAAGTGTCACTGAAGAATTTTAGAATGTGAAGCATTAATGATCATGTTTGCCTTTTTACTGGCAGACTCATTTGGTTATAGAATGAATTCATGATTAAAGTCAAAAAGCCTGTTAAGAAAATGTTGCTGTGGTGAGAGGAATCCGAAAAGAAAACTAATGGTAAGGCAATATGTTAGATAACAACAGGAAAAATAGATAAATAGGATGAGAAGGGGATAGAGCGTTTCAGGAGGTTGAGGTAGAGGGCTATAATTCTAAATTTTTGATGATGAAAGATCTCACTGTGAAGGTGACATTTTTAACAGAAATTTTAAGGAAGTAATGGAGTAAGTCATAAGGATATCTGGAGGGGAAGTGCTCAAGGTAGAGGGAAAGCAAAGGCAAAACTCTGAGTTGAGCACATGCTTGGATTCCCAGAGAACAGAAAAGAAGCCAGAAAAACTGGAGCACTATGAGCTGGTGAGGGGAAGAGGAGTGTGAAGATTACTGTGGTGGACAGTCTCCACAGTGTCCCCAAAGATCCCCAACTCCTAAGATTCCCTCCTTTTTGTGATTGCTTCCTTTGAGTATGGCTACACTTATAAACTTGCTTCTACCAAATAGAAAATGGTACAAGGGGTGGGATGTGACTTCTGAGACTATGGCTTCCATCTTGCATATTCTCTCACTCTTTGTCTTTGTGTGTCTCGAATCATTCGTACTCTAGGAAAGCAGCTTCCATGCTGAGTGCAGTCTCTGGAGACCACATGGTATGGTGAAGAGCTGAGACCCTTAGTCTAGCACCTTGCAACAAACTGCAGCCTGTCAATAACTACACGAGCGGCCTTGGAAGTGGATACTTCAGCCTAGTAAAGGCTTGAGATTAGTCTGAAATCACCAAGTTCTGTTGGAATGACAGAAAGATGGGAATGAAGAAGAGTGACCTGGGGAGTTAGTCAAAGACAGCAACAATGAGCAAGTTTGTGGTATAATCTGCTGACATGAGATGCAAAGCTGTGAGGCCTTAGTGAGGTAGGAAGAAGAATGGTCACAAAGGGCACAGAGTAAGAGAGAAGACATTCACCCCGCCTATAGGCCCACTGATATAAGGATGTGGCAGAGAAAACAGACAACACCTGTGAAAGCTGCAGAGGAAGCAATGCCCACAGATCAAGGCTAAATTTCAGAAGTCCAGGAAGACAGAAGGTATGGGGGATTTTACTGAGGACTGACTGTGTCTTCCAAACCAGAGCTTTTCAAACTTTCACGTGAAACTATATCACCTGGAGTCTTGTTAAAATGCAGCTTCCATGTCCGACTTAGGCTGAGGTCATGATTTCACGGTTCGTGGGTTCAGGTCCCATTTGGGCTCTGGGCTGACAGCTCAGAACCTGGACCCTACTTCAGATTCTGTGTCTCCCTCTCTCTCTGCCCCTCCCCTGTTCCTGCTCTGTCTCTCAAAAATAAACAAACATTAACAATTTTTTAATGAAGCAATCCCTATCAGAATAACACCAGCATTCTTCACGGAGATAGAACAAACAATCCTAAAATTTGTATGGAACCAGAAAATGCCTCAAATAGCCAAGGCAAACTTGAAAAAGAAAACCCAAGCTGGAGGCGTCACAATCCCAGACTTCAAGCTATATCACAAAGCTGTAATCATCAAGACACTGGTACTGGCACAAAAACAGACACTCAGATCAATGGAACAGAATAGAGAACCCAAAAATGGAGCCACAAACGTATGGCCAGCTAATCTTTGACAAAGCAGACAAGAATATCCAATGGAATAAAGACAGTCTTTTCAGCAAATATTGTTGGGGAAACTAGACAGCAACATGCAGAAGAATGAATCTGGACCACTTTATAACACCATCCACAAAAATAAACTCAAAATGGTGAAAGACCTAAAGTAAGACAGGAAACCACCAAAATCCTAAAGGAGAAGGTGGGCAAAAACCTCTTTGGCCTTGGTAGCAGCAAATTCTTACTCAACATGTCTCTGGAAGCAAGGGAAGTAAAAGCAAAAATGAACTATCGGGACCTCATCAAAATGAAAAGCTTTGGCACAGCAAAGGAAACAATCAGAAAAACTAAAAGGCAACCAAAGGAATGGGACAAGATATTTGCAAATGACATCTCAGATAAAGGGCTAGTATCCAAAATTTATAAAGAACTTATCACTCAACACCCAAAAAATAATAATCTAGTGAAGAAATGGGCAAAAGACATGAATAGACACTTCTCCAAAGAAGACATCCAGATGGCTGACAGACACGTGAAAAAATGCTCAACTTCACTCATTATCAGGGAAATACAAATCAAAGCCACAATGAGATATCAACTCATACTTGTCAGAATGGCTAACATTAACAACTGAGGCAACAACAGATGTTGATGAGGATGCAGAGAAAGAGGATCTCTTTTGCACTGCTGGTGGGAGTGCAAAGTGGTGCAGCCACTCTGGAAAACAGTATGGAGGTTCCTCAAAAAACAGAAAATAGAACTACCCTACAACCCAGCAATTTCACTACTAGGTATTTATCCAAGTGATACAGGTGTGCTGTTTCAAAGGGATACATGCACCCCAATGTTTATAGCAGCACTATTGACAATAACCAAAGTATGGAAAGAGCCCAAATGTCCATCAACAGATGAATGGACAAAGAAGATGTGGTATACACACACACACACACACACACACACACACAATGGAGTATTACTCCATTCATATACATACAATGGAGAGTTGCAATCAAAAAGAATGAAATCTTGCCATTTGCAACTACACGAATGGAACTGGAGGATATTATGCTAAGCGAAATTAATCAGAGAAAACAAATCTCATATGACTTCACTCATGAGGAATTTAAGATACAAAACAGATGAACATAATGGAAGGGAAGAAAAAATAATATAAAATCAGGGAGGGGGACAAAACATAAGAGACACTTAAATATAGAGAACAGGTTTGCGGGAGAGGTTGTGGGAGAGGGAATGGGCTAAATGGGTAAGGGGCATTAAGGAATCTACTCCTGAAATCACTGTTGCACTATATGCTAACTAACTTGGATGTAAATTTAAAAATAAATAAATAAATAAATTAGTTAATTAAAAAATTTTAGGAGGGATCCAAGATGGCAGAACAGCATGGAATTTTTGTGTGTGTCTCGAATCCATGAAATACACCCAGACCGACACTAAACCATCTTATACACCTAGAAAACTGATCTGAAGATTAACACAACAATCTACACAACCTGAACCACAGAATTCAGCAGGTATGCGGCACAGAGAGGTGAACTTGGGGAGAGAGAAGCCACAGAGGGCAGAGAGGTACTTTTGCATGTGGAGAGAGGATGGAGACAATGGAGAGAATATGGGAAAAGCACCCCTACCCGAAAGCATCTGGAGAGAAAGTGGAAAAGTGGAAACAGCCACAGGGACTGAACTAAAAAGGGAGAAAGGAGAAAGGAGAGTTTAAATTCCATTAAGACTGTAAACAGGGGAAGCGCAGAGTCTGCAACTCCACAGCTTGATACCTGGCAGTGCTTTGGTGGGAAGGGTGAATCCCCAGAAGCAGAGTGGAGCCTGGGAGTTTCTCAGGCCACACAGAGAGAAGCTGTCCCACTGCTGGAAGGACATTTGGTAGAGGCTGTGAGGCAACCTTGGCCCAGCAGACCCCAGAGAACGGCCACATTTGCTGGTGCTGGAACAAGGTCGTTAAGGGTGAAGCCTGGTGCCAGGTGTATGTTGTGATTTTCCATAATCCCTGAAACGCTGCTGCTACACTATCTTGTGAAATTTTTCTGGGGCAGGCTGGCACCTGGCCACAGCCTCTGGGCATTAGCAGCAGAATGGTCCCGCAAACTTTCCTGGGTGAGACTGGCATTCAGCCATTGCTCAGTGAGACCCTCTGCAAAGGATCAGAATGGGTCAAAGCCACAGTCCCTCAGAAGTAAGGGGCCAGGGAAAACAGCCGTATATGAGACAAAACTTGGGAGAGAGGTACTACCTGGGGCTTGGTCACGGACAGTGTAAAAACAGGGAGTGGATGAAAGCTGAGGACAAAATATGGGCCAGCAATTGCTGATCAGGGATAACAGAGTTCTGATACTGGAGACTAGGTAGCCATTTTCACTGCTCCCGCGTATGTGCACATGCACCTACAAGCACCACAACAATCCACCCCAGTAGGCTAGGAGCGCCATTTAGTGGAGAATGGAGCCATTACACTAAGCCCCGCCCAACTGGGCCAACCTCACTCTTCAAGAACAGAAGTCTCACTGCCTGCTTAGTTTATGGACTATAAAGCACTTCATAGTCTGACTTCTAGGGGAAAATGAAGTAATTTCAGTCGTATTTCAGTTGGTGAGCGGGTCCATCTATTCAATTTTCTTTCTTTTTTTTTTCTTTTTTCCTTTTTTCTCTTTTTTACTTATTTTCTTTTTCTTGAATACAGAAAGAGAAAAAAATCATTTTTGTTTTCAATTTTTATTAAAAATATTTTTCTTTAATTCTTTTACTATATTTTTTACTTTTGTGTAAATTTTTTCAAATTCTATTTTACTTCCATCATTTCATTTTAGTCTACTTCAGTGTATTCATGTTTTCAAATTTTTCAAACGATTTCTTCTTTTCTTTTTCCCCCTTTTGTTCTCTAATCTATCAAGCCACTTTCAACACCCAGACCAAAACACACCTAGGATGTAGCATCATTTATTTGTGTGTGTGTGTGTGTTTAATTTTTAAATTTTAATATATTTTTTAATTTTAATTTTTTAATTTTAATTTTTTCTACCTCATTAATTCATTTTCTCCTTTCAAAATGATTAAACGAAGGAATTCACCCCAAAAGAAAGAGAAGGAAGTAATGACAGCTAGGGACTTAACCAACACACATACAAGCAAGATGTCTGAACCAGAATTTAGAATCATGATAATAAGAAAACTAGCTGGAGTCGAAAATAGATTAAAATCCCTTTCCGCGGAGATAAAAGAAGTAGAAACTGGTCAAGATGAAATAAAAAATGCTATAACTGAGCTGCAATCTCGAATGGATGCTTCAGCAGCAAGGATGGATGAGGCAGAGAGAAAATCAGTGATATAGAGGATAAACTTATGGAGAATAATGAAGCAGAAAAAAAGGGAGATTAAGGCAAAAGAGCACAATTTAAGAATTAGAGACATGAGTGACTCATTAAAAAGGAACAACATCAGAATCATAGGGGTCCCAGAAGAGAAAGAAAGAGAAATAGGGGTAGAAGGGTTCTGTGAGCAAATCATAGTGGAAAACTTTCCTAACCTGGGGAAAGACACAGATATCAAAATCCAGGAAGCACGGAGGACTTCCATTACATTCAACAAAAATCGACCATCAAGAAAGCATATCATAGTCAAATTCACAAAATACTCAGGCAAGGAGAGAATCATGAAAGCAGCAAGGGAAAAAAAAAAGTCCATAACCTATAAGGGAAGACAGATCAGGTTCGCAGCAGACCTATCCACAGAAACTTGGCAGGCCAGAAAGGAGTGGCAGAATATACTCAATGTCCTGAATCAGAAAAATATGCAGCCAAGAATTCTTTACCCAGCAAGGCTGTCATTCAAAATAGAAGGAGAGATAAAAAGTTTTCCAGATAAACAAAAATTAAAGGAATTTGTGACCACTAAACCAGCCCTGCAAGAAATTTTAAGGGGGACTCTGAGGGAGAAAAGATGAAAATATAAATAAATAAATAAATAAATAAATAAATAATAAATATCAAAAGCAACAAAGATTAGAAAAGACCAGAGAACACCACCAGAAACTCCAACTCTACAAGCAACATAATGGCAATAAATTCATATGTTTTAGTACTCACTCTAAATGTCAATGGACTCAATGTTCCAATCAAAAGACATAGGGTAACAGAATGGGAAAGAAAACAAGATCCATCTATATGCTGTTTACAAGAGACCCATTATAGACCTACAGACACCTTCAGATTGAAAGTAAGGGGATGGAGAACCATCTATCATACTAATAGTCAACAAAAGAAAGCTGGAGTAGCCATACTTATATCAGACAATCTAGACTTTAAAATAAAGACTGTATCAAGGTATGAAGAAGGACATTATATCATAACTAAAGGGTCTATCCACCAAAAAGACTTAACAATTGTAAATATTTATGCACCAAGTGTGGAGGCACCCAAATATATAAATCAATTAATCACAAACATAAAGAAACTCATTGATAGTAATACCATAATAGTAGGAGACTTGGGGCACCTAGATGGCTCAGTCAGTTGAGTGTCTGACTTCGGCTCAGGTCATGATCTCACGGTGTGTGAGCTTGAGCACTGCGTCGGGCTCTGTGCTGACAGCTCAGAGCCTGGAGCCTGCTTCAGATTCTGTGTCTCCCTCTCTCCCTGGCCCTCCCCCGCTCATGCTCTGTCTCTCTGTTGAAAATAAATAAACATTTAAAAAAATTTAATAAAAAAATACAGTAGGAGACTTCAACACCCCACTAACAATGGACAGATCATCTAATCACAAAATCAACAAGGAAACAATGGCTTTGAAGGACACACTGTACCAGATGGACTTAACAGATACATTCAGAACATTTCATCCTAAAGCAGTGAAATACACATTCTTCTTCAGTGCACAAGGAATGTTCTCCTCCATAGACCACAAACTGGGACACAAATCAGCCCTCAGCAAGTACAAAAAGATCGAAATCATACTGTGCATATTTTCAGACCACAACACTATGAAACTCAAAATCAACCACAAGAAAAAATTTGGAAAGGTAACAAATACTTGGAGACTGAAGAACATCCTACTAAAGAATGAGTGGGCTAACCAAGAAGTTAAAGAGGAAATTGAAGAGTATATGGAAGACCATGAAAATGATAACACCACAACCCAAAACCTCTGGGACTCAGCAAAGGCGGTCATAAGAGGAAAGTATATAGCAATACAGGCCTTCCTAAAGAAGGCAGAAAGGTCTCAGATACACAGCCTAACCTTATGCCTTAAACAGCTGGAAAAAGAACAGCAAATAAAACCCCAAACCAGCAGAAGACAGGAAATAATAAAGATTAGAGCAGAAATGAATGCTATCAAAACCCAAAAAACAGTAGAACAGATCAATGAAACCAGAAGCTGGTACTTTGAAAGAATTAACAAAATTCATAAACCACTAGCCAGTTTGATCAAAAAGAAAAAGGAAATGATCCAAATAAACAAAATCAAGAATGAAAGGGAGAGATCACAAGAAACACAGCACAAATAAAAACAATAATAAGAAATATTATGAGCAATTATATGCCAATAAAATGGGCAATCTGGAAGAAATGGACAAATTCCTAGAAATATATACACTACCAAAACTGAAACAGGAAGAAATAGAAAATTTGAACAGACCCATAACCAATAAGGAAATCAAATTAATAATCAAAAATCTGCCAAAAAACAAGAGTCCAGGGCCAAATCACTTTCCAGGGGAATTCTACCAAACATTTAAGGAAGAGTTAACACCTATTCTCTTAAAGCTATTCCAAAAAATAGAAATGGAAGGAAAACTTCCAAACTCATTCTATGAAGCCCGCATTACCTTGATTCCAAACCAGAGACCCCACTAAAAAGAACTATAGACCAATTTCCCTGATGAACATGGATGCAAAAATCCTCAACAAGATATTAGCCAACCAGATCCAACAATACATTAAAAAAATTATTCACCACGACCAAGTGGGATTTATACCTGGGATGCAGGGCTGGTTTGATATCCACAAAACAATTAACATGATTCATCACATCAATAAAAGAAAAGACAAGAAACATATGATGCTCTCAATAGATGCAGAGAAAGCATTTGACAAAATACAGCATCCTTTCTTGATAAAAACCCTCAAGAATGTAAGAATAAAAGGATCATACCTTAAGATCATAAAAGCCATATATGAATGACCCACTACTAATATCATCCTCAATGGGGAAAAACTGAGAGCTTTCCCCCCAAGGACAGGAAAAAGACAGGGATGTCCACTTTCACCACTGTTATTCAACATAGTATTGGAAGTCTTAGCCTCTGCAATCAGACAACACAAAGAAATAAAATGCATCCAAATCGTCCAGGAGGAGGTCAAAATTTAACTCTTTGCAGATGACATGATACTCTATATCTAAAATCCTAAAGATTCCACCAAAAAACTGCTAGAATTGATTCATGAATTCAGCAAAGTTGCAGGACATAAAATCAATGCACAGAAATCGGTTGCATTCCTATACACCAACAATGAAGCCACAGGAAGAGAAATCAAGGAATCTATCCCACTTACAGTTGCACCAAAGAGGTGAAAACTCTATACACTAAAAAGTATAGAAAGCTTATGAAAGAAATTGAAGAAGACACACAAAAAATGGAAAAAAATTCCATGCTTCTGGATAGGAAGAACAAATATTGATACTACCCAAAGCAATCTACATATTCAATGTAATTCCTATAAAAATAACACCAGCACTCTTCACAGAACTAGAACAAATAATCCTAAAATTTGTATGGAACCAGAAAAGATCCCGAATAGCCAATCTTGGAAAAGAAAACCAAAGCAGGAGACATCACAATCCCGGACTTCAAGCTATACTACAAAGCTGTAATCATCAAGATAGTATGGTACTGGCACAATAACAGACACTCAGAGCAGTGGAACAGAATAGAGAACCCAGAAATGGACCCACAAACATATGGCCAACTAATCTTTGACAAAACAGGAAAGAATATCCAATGGAATAAAGACAGTCTCTTCAGCAAGTGGTGGTGAGAAAACTGGACAGCGACATGCAGAAGAAGGAACCTGGACCACTTTCTTACACCATACAAAAAAATAAACTCAAAATGGATGACAGGCCTCAATGTAAAACAGGAAGCCTTCAAAATCCTCGAGGAGAAAGCAGGCAAAAACCTCTTTGATCTTGGCCGCAGAAACTTCCTACTCAACACTTCGCGGAGGCAAGGGCAACAAAATAAAAAATGAAATACTGGGACCCCATCAAAATAAAAAGCTTCTGCATGGTGAAGGAAACAATCAGCAAAACTAAAAGGCAACAGATGGAATGGGAGAAGATATTTGCAAACGACATATCAGATAAAGGGCTAGTATCCAGAATCTATAAAGACCTTATTCAACTCAACACACAAAAAACAAATAATCCAGTGAAGAAATGGGCAAAAGACATGAATAGACACTTCTCCAAAGAAGACATCCAGATGGCCAACTGACACATGAAAAAATGCTCAACACCACTCATCATCAGGGAAATGCAAATCAAAACCATCATGAGATACCACCTTATACCTGTCAGAAAGGCTAACATTAACAACTCAGGCAACAACAGATGTTGGCGAGGATGTGAAGAAAAAGGATCTCTTTTGCATTGTTGGTGGCAATGCAAGCTGGTGCAACCACTCTGGAAAACAGTATGGTGGTTCCTCAAAAAATAGAAAATAGAACTACCCTACGACCCAGCAATTTCACTACTAGGTATTTATCCAAGTGATACAGGTGTGCTGTTTCAAAGGGACACATGCACCCCCATGTTTATAGCAGCACTATCAACAATAGCCAAAGTATGGAAAGAGCCCAAATGTCCATCGATGGATGAATGGATAAAGAAGATGTGGTATATATATATATATATATATATATATATATATATATATATACACACACACACACACACACACACACACACACACACACACTGGAGTATTACTCGGCAATCAAAAAGAATGAAATCTTGCCATTTGCAACTACATGGATGGAACTGGAGGGTGTTATGCTAAGTGAAATTAGTGAGTCAGAGAAAGACAAAATCATATGAATTCACTCATATGAGGACTTTAAGAGGCAAAGCAGATGAACATAAGGGAAGAGAAACAAAAATAATATAAAAACAGGGAGAGGGACAAAGCATAAGAAACTCATAAATGTGGAGAACAAACAGAGGGTTACTGGAGGAGGTGTGGGAGGGGAGATGGGCTAAATGGGTAAGGGGCATTAAGGAATCCACTCCTGAAATCATTGTTGTGCTATATGCTAACTAATTTGGATGTAAATAAAAAAAAATAAAATTGAAAAAAAAGAAACATTACATGTTCTCATAAAAACAATGAATGATAATGTTACACATGTTCCCCCTGGCTAGTTCATGGAAGACTATATTTCTTTAATTGTAATTAAAATACATCTTAGTACTGAAAAGAGTAGAACATTAAAATATCCCATTGCCTGAAAAAAAAATTTAATGCAGCTTCCAGTTAAATAAGCCTTGAGCAGACTCAGAGATTGTATAGTTCTAATAAGGTCTCAGGTGATGCTGCCACTGCTGGTCTGTGGACCAAACTTGGAATACATTGGTTCCAGGACTGATCTATTCTGTCCAGTAGGGTAGCCATTAATCATATATGACTATTGAGCACTTGGGATGTACCATAAGAGTAAAATACATACTATATTTTTGAGGGCTTAGAAAAATATATATATATAACATCTCAAGAATGTCTATGTTGATTACATATTAAAATAATAAGATTTTGGATATTTCAAATTAAAATATATTTAAAGTAATTTCACCTGTTTCCTTTTACTTTTTTAATGTGGATACTGGAAAATTTAAAATTACATATATAGTGCCAATACTTTCTCTTGTACAGCACTACTCAAGAGAGAACATGGGAAAGCTTTGAGGAGTTTGAAAGAGCCAGAATTTCAATGAGATAAAAGAATGTGAGACAGAGAGTCAGAGGAAGATGGCAGTGTATGAGGACGCTTGGCTCACCGCGTCCTGCTGATCACTTAGATTCCACCCACACCTGCCTAAATAACCCAGAAAACTGCCAGAAGATTAGCAATGGATTCTCCAAAGCCAAGCATAGATGAGAGGCCCACGGAAGAGGGTAGGAAGGGCGGAGAGGCGGTACGCGCTACAAGGACTGGCCGGAGGGAGCCAGGGCTGAGGGGCAGCCTGCCGGCAAAGCAGAGCCCCGGAGTCTCGCTTGCAAAAGCAGAGGGGCTGGACGGAGTGTGTTTTGACAGCAAGCGGGACTTAACATCTGGAAGGTTATAAGTTAACATCTCTGCCCGGGGAGTGGGAGGGCTGGAGGACAAGGGGAGGGAGAGTTGTTGAGCTCAGCTTGGCAGGGAACAAAGGTGCTTGCCAGCGCCATCTGCCTCCCCAATCCCCCAAGCCAAAATCCCAAAGGGAACTAGTTCCTGTCAGGGAACTTGCTTGCACTGTGCAAACACCCAATGCTGGGCTTCTGCGGAACCATCCCTCCAGTGAGAGGTCTGACTCCCTCCTGAAGGATCACTGAAGGGCCCCTCCTGAAGTGGATCACTGAAGGAAAAGAGACAGCTGAGCCTGCCCCTCCTGCCCACATGCTAGTTGCCGATCCACCCCAGCTAATATGCCAGATCCCCAGCACCACAAGCCTGGCAGTGCGCAAGTAGCCCAGACAGGCCACGCCACCTCACAGTGAATCCCACCCCTAGGAGAGGGAAAGAGAAGGTACACACCAGTCTGACTGTGGCCCCAGCGGTGGGCAGGGGACAGACATCAGGTCTGACTGAGGCCCTGCCCACCAACCCAAGTTATTCAAGACAGCACAGGGGAAGTGCCCCGCAGTTCTGCACCACTCCAGGGACTATCCAAAATGATGAAACGGAAGAATTCCCCTCAAAAGAATCTCCAAGAAACAGCAACAGCTAACGAACTGATCAAAAAGGATTTAAACAATATAACAGAAAGTGAATTTAGAATAATAGTCATAAAACTAATCACTGGGCATGAAAACAGTATACAGGACAGCAGAGAATCTATTGCTACAGAGATCAAGGGACCAAGGAACAGCCAGGAGGAGCTACAAAATGCTATAAATGAGCTGCAAAATAAAATGGAGACAATCACAGCTTGGATTGAAGAGACAGAGGAGAAAACAGGTGATCTAGAAGATAAAATTATGGAAAAAGAAGAAGCTAAGAAAAAGGGAGATAAAAAAAATCCAGGAGTATGAGAGGAAAATTAGAGAACTAAGTTATGCACTAAAGAGAAATAATCCATGCATAATTGGTATTCCAGAAGAGGAAGAGAGAGGGAAAGGTGCTGAAGGTGTACTTGAAGAAATAATCACTGAGAACTTCCCTGATCTGGGGAAGGAACAGTCATTGAAATCCAAGAGACACAGAGAACTCCCTTCAGACGTAACTTGAATCGATCTTCTGCACGACATATCATAGTGAAACTCGCAAAATACAAGGATAAAGAGAAAATTCTGAAAGCAGCTAGGGATAAACATGCTGTAACATATAAAGGGAGACCAATAAGACTCGTGATGGATCTCTCTACTGAAACTTGGCAGACCAGAAAGGTATGGCAGGAAATCTTCAATGTGATGGACAGAAAAAACATGCAGCCGAGAATCCTCTATGCAGCAAGTCTGTCATTTAGAATAGAAGGAGAGATAAAGGTCTTCCCAAACAAACAAAAACTGAAGGAATTCATCACCACTAAACCAGCCCTACAAGAGATCCTAAGGGGGATCCTGTGAGACAAAGTACTAGAGACATCGCTACAAGCATGAAACCTACAGACATCACAATGACTCTAAACCCATATCTTTCTATAATAACACTGAACGTAAATGGACTAAATGCGCCACCAAAAGACATAGGGTATCAGAATTGATAAAAAAACAAGACCCATCTATTTGCTGTCTACAAGAGACTCATTTTAGACCTGAGGACACCTTCAGATTGAAAGTGAGGGGATGGAGAACTATTTATCATGCCACTGGAAGTCAAAAGAAAGCTAGAGCAGCCATACTTATATCAGACAGACTAGACTTTAAATTAAAGGCTGTAACAAGAGATGAAGAAGGGCATTATATAATAATTACAGGGTCTATCCATCAGGACCTAACATTATAAATGTCTATGCACCGAATATGGGAGCCCCCAAATATATATAACAATTACCAACAAACATAAGCAACCTTATTGATAAGAATGTGGTAATTGCAGGGGACTTCAATACCCCACTTACAACAATGGATAGATCATCTAGACACACGGTCAATAAAGAAACAAGGGCCCTGAATGATACATTGGATCAGATGGACTTGACAGATACATGTAGAACTCTGCATTCCAAAGCAACAGAATATACATTCTTCTTGAGTGCACATGAAACATTCTCCAAGATAGATCACATACTGGGTCACAAAACAGCCCTTCATAAGTATACAAGAATTGAGATCATACCATGCATACTTTCAGACCACAATGCTATGAAGCTTGAAATCAACCACAGGAAAAAGTCTGGAAAACCTCCAAAAGCATGGAGGTTAAAGAACACCCTACTAAAGAATGAATGGGTCAACGAGGGAATTAAAGAAGAAATTAAAAAATATATGGAAACAAACGAAAATGAAAAAACAACAATCCAAATGCTTTGGGATGCAGTGAAGGCAGTCCTGAGAGGAAAATACATTGCAATCCAGGCGTATCTCAAGAAACAAGAAAAATCCCACATACAAAATCTAACAGCACACCTAAAGGAAATAGAAGCAGAACAGCAAAGGCAGCGTAAACCCAGCAGAAGAAGAGACATAATAAAGATCAGAGCAGAAATAAATAATATAGAATCTAAAAAAACTGTAGAGCAGATCAACGAAACCAAGAGTTGGTTTTTTGAAAAAATAAACACAATTGATAAACCTCTAGCCAGGCTTCTCAAGAAGAAAAGGGAGATGACCCAGATAGATAAAATCATGAATAAAAATGGAATTATAACAACCAATCCCTCAGAGATACAAGCAATTATCAGGGAATACTATGAAAAATTATATGCCAACAAACTGGACAACCTGGAAGAAATGGACAAATTCCTAAACACCCACACCCTTCCAAAACTCAATCAGGAGGAAATAGAAAGCTTGAACAGACCCATTACCAGTGAAGAAATTGAATCAGTTATCAAAAATCTCCCAACAAATAAGAGTCCAGGACCAGATGGCTTCCCAGGGTAGTTTTACCAGACGTTTAAAGCAGAGATAATACCTATCCTTCTCAAGCTATTCCAAAAAATAGAAAGGGAAGGAAAACTTCCAGACTCATTCTATGAAGCCAGCATTACTTTGATTCCTAAACCAGACAGAGACCCAGTAAAAAAAGAGAACTACAGGCCAATATCCCTGATGAAGATGGATGCAAAAATTCTCAATAAGATACTAGCAAATCGAATTCAACAGCATATAAAAAGAATTATTCACCATAATCAAGTGGGATTCATTCCTGGGATGCAGGGCTGGTTCAACACTTGCAAATCAATCAACGTGATACATCACATTAATAAAAGAAAAGATAAGAACCATATGATCCTGTCAATCGATGCAGAAAAGGCCTTTGACAAAATTCAGCAACTTTTCTTAATAAATACCCTCGAGAAAGTCGGGATAGAAGGAACATACTTAAACATCATAAAAGCCTTTTATGAAAAGCCCACAGCTAACATCATCCTCAATGGGGAAAAACCGAGACCTTTTCCCCTTAGATCAGAAACATAACAGGGATGTCCACTCTCACCGCTATTGTTTAACATAGTGTTGGAAGTTCTAGCATCAGCAATCATACAACAAAAGGAAATCAAAGGCATCAAAATTGGCAATGATGAAGTCAAGCTTTCACTTTTTGCAGATGACATGATATTATACATGGAAAATCCGACAGACTCCACCAAAAGTCTGCTAGAACTGATACATGACTTCAGCAGAGTCGCAGGATACAAAATCAATGTACAGAAATCAGTTGCATTCTTATACACTACTAATGAAGCAAATAAAGAAACTGATCCCATTCACAATTGCACCAAGAAGCATAAAATACCTAGGGATAAATCTAACCAAAGATGTAAAAGATCTGTATGCTGAAAACTATAGAAAGCTTATGAAGGAAATTGAAGAAGATACAAAGAAATGGAAAAACATTCCCTGCTCATGGATTGGAAGAATAACTATTGTCAAAATGTCAATACTACCCAAAGCTATCTACATATTCAATGCAATCCCAATCAAAATTGCACCAGCATTCTTTTCGAAGCTAGAACAAGCAATCCTAAAATTCATATGGAACCACAAAAGGCCCCAAATAGCCAAAGTAATTTTGAAGAAGAAGACCAAAGCAGGATGCATCAAAATCCCAGACTTTAGCCTCTACTACAAAGCTGTCATCATCAAGACAGCATGGTATTGGCACAAAAACAGACATATAGACCAATGGAATAGAATAGAAACCCCAGAATTAGACCCACAAAAGTATGGCCAACTAATCTTTGACAAAGCAGGAAAGAATATCCAATGGAAAAAAGACAGTCTCTTTAACAAATGGTGCTGGAAGAACTGGACAGCAACATGCAGAAGGATGAAACTAGACCACTTTTTCACACCATTCACAAAAATAAACTCAAAATGGATAAAGGACCTGAATGTGAGATAGGAAACCATCAAAACCCTAGAGGAGAAAGCAGAAAAAACCTCTCTGACCTCAGCCACAACAATTTCTTACTTGACACATCCCCAAAGGCAAGGGAATTAAAAGCAAAAATGAACTATTGGGACCTCATGAAGATAAAAAGCTTCTGCACAGCAAAGGAAACAATCAACAAAACTAAAAGGCAACCAATGGAATGGGAAAAGATATTTGCAAATGACATATTGGAGAAAGGGCTAGTATCCAAAATCTATAAAGAACTCACCCAACTCCACACCCGAAAGACAAATAATACAGTGAAGAAATGGGCAGAAAACATGAATAGACACTTCTCTAAAGAAGACATCCATATGGCCAACAGGCACGTGAAAAGATGCTCAACGTCGCTCCTCATCAGGGAAATACAAATCAAAACCACACTCAGATATCACCTCATGCCAGTCAGAGTGGCCAAAATGAACAAATCAGGAGACTATAGATGCTGGAGAGGATGTGGAGAAATGGAACCCTCTTGCACTGTTGGTGGGAATGCAAATTGTTGCAGCTACTCTGGAAAACAGTGTGGAGTTCCTCAGAAAATTAAAAATAGACCTACCCTATGACCCAGCAGTAGCACTGCTAGGAATTTACCCAAGGGATACAGGAGTACTGATGCATAGGGGCACTTGTACCCCAATGTTTATAGCAGCACTCTCAACAATAGCCAAATTATGGAAAGAGCCTAAATGTCCATCAACTGATGAATGGATAAAGAAATTGTGGTTTATATACACAATGGAGTACTACATGGCAATGAGAAAGAATGAAATATAGCCCTTTGTAGCAACATGGATGGAACTGGAGACTGTGATGCTAAGTGAAATAAGCCGTACAGATAAAGACAGATACCATATGTTTTCATTCGTATGTGAATCCTGAGAAACTTAACAGAAACCCATGGGGTAGGGGAAGGAAAAAGAAAAAAGAGGTTAGAGTGGGAGAGAGCCAAAGCATAAGAGACTCTTAAAAGCTGAGAACAAACTGAGGGTTGATGAGGGGTGGGAGGGAGGAGAGAGTGGGTGATGGGTATTGAAGAGGGCATCTTTTGGGATGAGCACTGAGTGTTGTATGGAAACCAATTTGACAATAAATTTCATATATTGAAAAAAGAACAATGTCATATTAGACTTGATGATCTCAAGGCTCATGGCAGGGCCCAGGTTGTAAGAGCTGGGGCGAGGGACACAAGCCATGCCTTGAGCATGTACACATTTTAATACCAAAATAACTAGAAATAGTTATACATTTCAACAGCAAATACTTACATATTTCAACACCAGAATAAGGAGAATTGAGAATGCCCACCATTTGCAGATTTACTTAGAGACTACTGTGTACTGTATGGCCCATGGAAGAACACTTTCTCAATTAAAAATAATATGATCTGCTGAGAAGGATGACTGAAGGAGTCAAAAAGCTCTAAAAGGTGTTAACAACAAAATGCCACTTTGAAGAAGAGTGCAAGTAATTTTGTGAAAAAATATTTAATAATAATAATTCCAAATAAAACTCTTTAAAGAAATACCATTGACCAGTAGTATTAGAGATAGTTATAGCTAAGAAACTGATAAAATTGTGTGAAAATATATCAACATATTTTTCTCATGTTATTTATTACACACAGATAATTCACACAAATTAAAATATATTCTTCCTCTTCTTCTTCTTCTTCTTCTTCTTCTTCTTCTTCTTCTTTTTTAACTTTCAAGCTCTCAGTTGCAATTCTCTTCTTTGCTTTGTATGTCAACTTCAGGGTCTCCCAAACCTGGCAATTATTTCCCAATAAATTGGAAAAATCTTTTCCCAATGTTTAAGACCTCATGTTTCCTGCTTGAATCATGCATTTTTCTGTTGTCCTACTTTGACATTGCCTGTGGCATCTGGTTCTTTGCCTTTACTGCCTTCAGTTTTGGTGCTCCAATGAGCCTGGAGCAAAACTGGCCAAAAAATAGAACTTGTCCCCAAAATGATTAGTTAAGTTTAGAATAAACAGAGCTACACATGACTACTAAGAGAAGCTGGGGTTTACCCAGTTTTTAATGTCAGTGTCAAAAAGATTAGGTATGCTGTTGTGAGAAAGGTCTCACATGAAGTTTATGCTAGCAGCAGAATCATAGACTAGCTGAACCACAAGTCTTAAATGGTACATGTGTTTTTATTTTCCTTTTGCTGCTCTCATTTTCCTCAAAAGCCTTCAACCTGTATCAGTGGGGGTGTCATATTACATGCAATGAAATGTGACATGACCACTTTCAGCTAAACCCCTAAGACCTTGGACACTAAATGCCAGACTGAATTTTGAGACACATAGATGTGTAAGACATGCAGAAAAGAGGGGACAGAAAGCCAGCTAAATAACTTCTCAATCCTTAACCTATATCAAAGGCACAAAGGGACTAAGAGTGGAGATTGAAAGAGAATTTGGGGGGTATTTTTGAAAAGAATTGCTGATGTCTTGTGAGTGTCACCCTTTCTCCAAGTGGAAATCTCATTCCCAGGGTGGTGAGATTGTCTAAATTATCCCAAAACCCAGAAAGGGATTCCACTACAAGAGATGTGTGAGAGACACAGAGAACTGTCCTTTGTCTCTTGCCTAGAGAATATGAGAGATGGGAGCTAAGCTGGTCAACTGATCTTTAGGGAAAGGAAGCCAAAGAGAGATTTCTACTGCAATAAGATGGTCCAAAGCATGTATGGCAACCTCCCAGACTTGGTCCAAAGCATGCATGTATGGACTCCACAAACCATGTGTGGATCTCGTGTAAGAGTAAACTAGAGAACCTGATGTAATATCCAAAGATTGCCACAGGGACAAAAGGAACTCAGCAAAAAAGAGCCCAGAAGTGAACCACCAAAGACTCAGGGTCTGAGGTAATGTCTTAATATTGAGAAGTAGAAAAGTATGTCATCTACAAAAAGAGAGTTACAGTTGAGAAAATCCCAGCTTTAAATATCTACCAGATCCAGAGAGTGATGCAACTTTAACAGTAGCATGCAAAACATAATTTTCCTGTCCCCACTTTTCTTTATTCTATCTTCATTTCAGAGAAGGGTCAGAAACCATAGTTGGCAAGATGAGAGAAGAAGAGTAGAAGCCAAACTGTAGAGGGAGAGAAGAAACCAACTACCTCTAGCCATTGCCAATAATGGACTTCCCACCTGCATCAGGCCTGACCTGTCACAGGTCAGAAAAGAAGGGTAAGCATCAGGCTTCGAATGCAAAAGAAGGTTAAACTTGTGGCTTATACTTGGGACAGAAAAACTGCACGGGCTGTGTGAAAATATATACTACCATGAACTGATAACATTTAAGGAATCAAAGCAAAACTTCAGCCTTCAAAAAATGAGGTAAAATGAGGTTCACTGAAGATGCTTAGTTGTGTTGTAATTTCAATCCTTCAACAAAATTACTGAAAATAGTACAGTGACAAGTATAATAGAGAGTATGCTTGAGGAAAAGTCATTATTATTTTGTAAAAATTTATATAAAGTTTAAGTGGATTGGAACTCCACTACATTATGATTTAACCTCTGAATTTTCAAAAATTGATTTAAACTCAAAAAAAGAGAAATTAGATTAAGAAGTATAATTTAAAGGGACTGAATTATCGGAGTTCTAGTTGATGACAGAAAAGAGATTTCCCTTAATTACAGAAGAATACTCTTCCATGATAACACGGTGTTGAAAGCAACACATATACCTATCCTTGAGAGAGTGGGTGGGTGAAAAGTGTAAGTGCACTACATAAAGCACTGCACAACAACTAGAAGCAATGGGTTAAAAAAAATACACAGAACAAGGGCACCTGGGGGGCTCAGCTGGTTAAGTGTATGACTCTTGATTTTGGCTCAGGTCATGAGCTCACGGTTGTGGGATCAAGCCCTGCATCGGGCCCTGTGCTGACAGTGAAGAGCCTGCTTAGGATTTTCTCTCTCCCTTTGCTCTTTTCCTCACTAGCACTCTCTCTTTCTCTCAAAATAAATACGTAAACTTTTTAAAAAATACACAGAACAATATGGATAGAACTTAGAAAAGAGTGTTTACTGGAAACAAAAAAGGAAATAAAATTTTATATATAATGTAATGCCATTTACTTTAGTTAAAGTACAGCATACATAGCAACAAAGCACATTTAATAAGAGTGCAAACAAAAATATACATCAAACAGAATAAAGTTGTTGACAATGAGGGACGAGAAGGGCAGAATATATGAGTGGGATAAGGGAAGAACAAGCCCTGCAGGGCCCAGTGATATAGCTGAAGGGATAAAAAACCCATTGGGGTTCAAAAGAAAAGTGAATTATACTAAAGAAACAAGTTCAATTTTCTCATTAAAATTTTAATGAGATTTTACTTGGAAATTTTAAATAAATTGAATATTTAATATTTTCTTCAATACTTAGCATTTTGTTTTTCTTTAATCATATAATACAAAGAAAATGTAGTAATTTTTTCACTAAGCCCAACACAAAACCCTTCTCATCATCCCCTCCAGTTTACCCAATATATGGATAATTATACTATTTTCCATTACCGCCATGGAGTGAAAGGGTTGAGGAGCACTAGTGACCTTTGACTGTTAAATAAAAATTTGACTGACACATTCTGTTCCTTACACTTCCAAAAGGCAGGCCCCAACTCATATCATATGTGGATGTCTTCTAGATATGTATTTTTAAAGGTTTGATGGTTATTTTTGTCTGTAAGTCCTCTGCCCTGCCTTTCAAGTCACTTCCCATATGTTTGAGCTACCCATCCTCATGGTCTCTCCCTGGGACAACCTGAAGCAGTTGGACTTACATGAATCTTACCAGTGATGTGATTCCTCTCTGGCAGCTGCTGACATACTCTTCTGATTCTATGAGTATGGGCCTAGCTTTCTGAGAACGTGTAGCTCTTGGAAAAACTCCCCCCTTGTCAGGGGATACACATGCCCCACTCTGCCAGGAATGCTGAAAAACTAATACCCCTAATTCTCCTCTTTGGCTAAGAATTTGCTCTTTCCTTTCCCACTGAGTCTCTAGAGAGAGAGGAGGTGGCAGTAAATTTGCTTGTGTATTTATTATTGGCTGTGAGGCTGAGTCTCTGTATAAAGACCATTCATATAGCAGTGACGACTACACATTAGAATCACCTGAGGGACTTTAAAAACATACCAATGCCTGCCTGGACTGAACCCCAGACAAATGGAATCAGAATTACTGAGGGTGGAGCCTGGGCATCAGGAGATTTTAAGAGCTCCCCTGATGCTTCTAATATGCAGCAGAGTTGAAATCTATGTTCTAAGCTCTACATTTGAAACTTGATAATTAGTCTTTAGTTGACAATGTGGGAACTAACTTAGAGAAATAAAAATTTCAATTTCATTGATGACATGAGATTACACTCTAGAATCCTAATAAAAAATTTTCAAAGGATCCCCCTTCTTGCCCACTGAATGTCTCTCTTTCCCTCATCTCTAAATCTTGTAGGGTTCCTTGGGAAATGTTTGCATGCCTCCTTCACCACATTCTTACAAGATAGGCACAGTAAATATAACTAATCTAAATTAATACGAGGGTAGGCTCAGAAAGTTAAAGACATTCCCTTTTCCAACTTATTTATTCCATTTTTCAAATTTGTCATTAGTTTATCCCATGAATATCTGGAAAGTAAATTGTATACAAGGAAATATCCTTGTACAAGGAAATATCCTCACATATTGTGGGATAAAAACATACTTGAAACACTGTTGTTATCTTCTAGGTGCTTTTGGTACAGCTTTCAAGAACTAACTAAACCTAAGTCAGTGTATAATGCCTCGAGAGAGTTTCAAATGTTTTATACTTCAGGAGTGGTGGAGAAGCACCTGAAAAAAAGGTGGGGCCATACTGGGGAAGGTCTTATATTGGCAGCTTGCACTTCACAGGCAATGCGGATTTTAAGAACTGAGTGGTGGCATGACAAAGTGTGTTTTAGGAGATTATTTTAGCTTCTGGATAACTGGTGAATTATAATAAAGAGTAATTGTAGGTTAGGCAAGAAACCAATTAGAAGATTTGCTTTGTCGGGGCACCTGGGTGGCTCAGTTCGGTTAAGCATCCGACTCTCGATTTCAGCTCAGGTCATGATCTCACAGTTAGTGGTTTGAGCCCCACATCTGGCTCTGTGATGACAGCATGGAGCGTACTTAGGTTCTGTCTCCCTCTTTCTCTGCCCCTCCTCCCCTTGCTCTCTATCTCTCTCAAAAATAAAATAAATTAAAAAAAAAAGATTTGCTTGGGGAGGAAAAGTGGGGAATGATTGGGAAGGAGCATGAGGAAATCCTTTGGGGGTAGTAGTAGTATTCTATATCTTGATAGAGATATATCAAGTGATCAGTGAATATACATATGTGTATATTAGATCATATGTAAGTTTTATTACAGAAGAAAAACTGTCAACAAATATACAACTCTGGCAAATGGCATGCATATTAAAGTACTTAGAGGGAAGTGTACTGATATCTCTAATATACTTTGACATGTATTAAAAATTGATATAAATTGATGGGTGTAAAGGTATGTAATAAACCAAGTGTAGTAACATGTTCACAGTAGAAGCTGGGTAGATATAGGAATGTTTGCTATAAAATTCTTTCAACTTTCTTATATGTTTAAATGTTTCATATGTGGGAGAAAAAGAGTCCAAAGCAGAGAATGAGGCCTGTGATATTTGAAAATTTGACATGATAGAGCTGAGCATACATGAAGGTAGGGAATGAGGGACACAGAGAAAAAGGAGTTACCATGAACTTAAATGATCAGGATACCAGAGAATAAATGTACTACTTTCATGAATGAGAACCATTTATTGAGCCCCAACTGTGTGCCAACAATGGTTTCACACAGTTTATTTATCATCCTTACAACTCTGTATGGAAAATATAATGTCCATTTTGTGATGATAAAACAAAACCTCAGTCTGGTTAAATACAGGAAATAGGGAAGTTGGGAAAAGCTTAAGGAGGAAGATGGAGTTTGACAGTGAGATGAGGGCATGAAAGTGTTCATTAGGAAGTTAGAAATATGTGGCTTTTGTACAAAGGATAAGACTAGAGATTTGGATTTGGAGATCTCTTAGACTCAAAGACTCTTGGAAGCCAGCAGAGATGTCTTCAGAGAGATCATTGAAAGGAGGTAGGCAAATGAAGCTGTGAAGAGAGAGATAAAAATAGAGAACTTGGAAGGATGCTCAGAGATGGAATAGGAGAAAAAAAGCAAACCTAGAGAAGTTTACATGGGGCCAAAGTCTATCCAAGTACACACCCTGGTATGGGAATAAAAATTGGGTAGGACTAGGAGTTCTAGTTGGTAACTTCATGCCTACCCACTATGAGATTGAGCAGTTCTTTCTACTCCTTCCAGACCTATTCCCAATCATTGTGATAACTGTATGGTCCAGATTTGTGACTAATCAACCTTATAGCTTATCACCTAGTGCAGCTGCCCCTCATTCTTTTGGTTGTTTTTTTCTTCTCTAGCCCCATTTCTTGATAATTTGGGTTCCACCTGTTATTACTGCAAAATAGATACCAGGAATCTTCACTCAGTAACTCATGCCTGTGGACATCAGAAAGGGAGAAACTGCCTGTGACTGCAACTGCTGCAAACCCTTGTGTTTAGGCTATGGTGTAACCTCCATTGCTGTCTCATAGTCAAAACTGTAGAGGCATTGCTTATCATTCAGCAGGTCACATCCAGTTATATATTGACCACCTCTTCCTTTGAATTCTTTTTCTTTCCCACACAATTTAACATAAAGTGGAGGTTAAGAGTGCCAAAATGGTGTATTTTCACAAGTTGAGGGAAGAGATTTAAAGAAGATGAAGATCAGCAGTCTGAGCTGATGCAAAGGAGACATGGGACATAGGACTGAGGTAAGATCTTTGAGGATGGTCTTTATTTGTTGTCTGACTTACTAAGTGTAAGACCTTCTGATATAATATCCACAAAATTTCTACCAGCAATTTTTAACAGTCTATCAGAGAAACAAATTATATACAAATGATTTTTAATTAATTAATTAAATTAAGATACAATTGACATATATCATATTGTATTAGTTTTAGGCCTACAACATAATGATTTGATACAGGTATATATTATGAGATGATTACCACAATAAGTTTATTTACCATCCATCACCAGACATAGTTAAAAATTTTTTTTTCTTGTGATGAGAACTTTTAAGATGTACTCTCCTTGTAACTTTAAAACATATAATACAGAATTAACCATAGTCACCATGTAGTACATTACACTCCCATGACTTCTTTATCTTACAACTGGAAGTTCACTCCTTTTGACCACTTTCACTTATCTTGCCCACCTGCCTCTAGCAAACATCAATCTTTCCTCTGTATCTATAGTTTGATTTTTAAAAATTCCTCATCTAAGTGAGACCATACTTGAGCTGTCTGACTTATCTCAGCATAACACCTTCAAGGTCCATCCTTGTTCTTACAAATGGCAGAATTCATGTGTATACACACACACACAACTTCTTTCTCCATTCATCCATCAATGGACACTTAGTTTGTTTACATGTCTTGGGTTTTATTAATGATGCTGCAATGAACATAGGGGTACAGATATCTTTTTGAGTTAGTGATTTCATTTTCCTTTGGAAAAATACACAGAAGTGGAATAGTTGGATAATATGGCAGTTATATTTTTAATATTTTTGAGAATTTTTATGCTGTTTTTCATAGTGGCTGCACTAGTTTACATTCACATCAGCAGTGTACAAGGGTTTCCTTCCTTTTCAATACTTATTATTTGTTTTCTTTTTCATAATAGCCATTCTTACATGTGAGAAGTGATATCTTATTGTGGATTTTATTTGTGTTTCTCTAATGATTAGTGATGTTGAACACATTTTC
Source organism: Leopardus geoffroyi (assembly GCF_018350155.1). Classification (NCBI taxonomy): domain Eukaryota; kingdom Metazoa; phylum Chordata; class Mammalia; order Carnivora; family Felidae; genus Leopardus; species Leopardus geoffroyi. The sequence continues at coordinate 26,322,333 of NC_059332.1, read as the reverse complement.
AGGTGTCTGTTAGCCATTTGTTTGCCTCATACACAAATTATTTTAAAATAAGATATGTAATAAGGAAAATTATTGGGGTTTTCAAGAGTGTTGTTTCTGTAAAGTAGTGAGAGCAACTGCCAAATTTTAGTAGAAGAGGGAATTTTGGATGGTGGAGAGATTAAGGTAATTAATATAGAGTTGAAGACCATTGTGGCAAAAGTTGGCTGTGAAAGGCAAGACGGTTATATGGAATGGCTAGGATGACAGGTAATAAAAAGATGAAGGCCTCCTGGTTAAAAAATATATAAAACAAGGTGTCTTAAATCTGAGCTTATTGTAATACCAAGTATTATGCTGGTCATTGAAGATTCAAGCAATCATGATATCACTCACTTGCCTTCAAGTATCGCAAGTCTATTGAATAATATAGGTACATTAACCGATACTATTTTTAAAAAGAGCATTTAAATGGAATAATCAACATGAATATAAAGGAATAAACACTTAATTTTGTCTTGAAACACTGGCAAAGGCTTCATAGAGGAAGTAGCATTTAAGATGAGCCTTAAAAGGGGACCTGGGTGGCTTAGTTGGTTAAGCATCTAACTCTTGATTTCCATTCAGGTCATGACCTTATGCTTTGTAAGATGAGCCCTGCACTGGGCTCTGCACTGACAGCCTGCTTGGGATTCTCTCTCTCCTGCTCTCTCTGTCCCTCCCCGCTCCCCTTTGCACTCTCTCTCTCTCTCTCAAAATAAATAAATAAACATTAAAAAATAAAATGAGTCTTAATGATCAGTAGTAACTTGGGAATAGTTATGAAGGGAAACTAAATTTATAGCGAGAGATATAATATATGAAAAGGTTTGCAAAGGTGGAAGAGCATGATGTATGTGATGATTTATGAAAAGCTCAATTTGATTGACTTATAGAGTGAATGAAGGGAAACACCAGGATATGAGGTTAGAAAGATACATTAGCACCAGATGGTGAAAAGAAACTTGTCTGACCTGGTAAAGAGGGAAGGAGTTTGGATTTTATGCTGTAGGCAATAAGGAACTCAAGCAGAGGAGAATATAATGAAACTATGTTTAAAAAAGATAACCAGCTCCCAGGCATGACAGATTGGAACAATTCTACTCTAAGATTATATATAGAAATATCAATTAAATAGATAGTTTAGAAATACATTTGAAAGCATCAACGTGCTGCTGAGGTAAGTAGGAATTAAAGGGACAAAATCTTGGAGAAGGAAGAACCATGTAGCTGACAGTATACTTTTTTCCTCAGGGCATTTGTTGATTCTAGGTGTAGAGCAACAGACCAAGAATTCAAGCAAAGACATTAAGGAAATGATTGCTAGTAAGAGCAGAAAAATCAATAGAACTTTTCACAGTCTCATCCTAGAGAAACAGAATTAAAGACTAAATCTTTTTTGAAGGAAGATAACATTTTTTAGAACATCTAAAAATTTTCAAAGACAATGCCCAACATTCAATAAAAAAATAACTAGGCATGACATACATTATGATTTAAAACAAGAAGAAAAAAGGACAATAAAAACAATCTCAAAGAAACTCAGATATTGGAATTATTGGAAAAGGAATTTAAGATAGCTACAATTAATGGGGCGCCTAGGTCACTCAGTCAGTTAAGTGTACAACTTTAGCTTAGGTCATGATCTCACAATTCATGAGTTCCAGCCCTGCATCAGGCTCTGTGCTGACAGCTCAGAGCCTAGAGCCTTCTTCAGATTCTGTGTGTCCCACTCTCTCTTTGCCCCCCACCCTGCTCATGCTCTGTCTTTCCTCTCTCTCAAAAATAATCATTTAAAAAAAGGTATGATTAATATGTCAAGATACTAAAGAAAAAAGGGAGAATTTGACCAGAAAATTTAAATTAAAAAAAGGAAGAAAATAGAAACACTAGAATGGAAACATAAAATATCTGCAATTAAGAACACAATAAATGGGTTTAAAGCAGATTAGCTACACAAGATCAAAATGTTAGTGAACTAGAAGAAAGGTGAACAAAATACGCAGATGAAAGTATAGTGAACAGCAAAGGATGGCTAATACAGGAAAGAGTATATTATGTATTCTTGAAATTACAGTACTCAAAAGAGAAAATTACAAGAATGGGTCAGAAATAATATTTTAATACACAACGACTGCAAATTATCTGAAACTAATGAAAGACAAAGACAACAAAGAAACCTCAGATCTGAGTTTTTAAACTCAAGGCAGTAATGAATTTTTTTTTTAAATACACTTAACCAGGAGCACCTGGGTGACTCTGTCGGTTAAGTCTCTGACTTCAGCTCAGGTCATGATCTCACAGTTCGTGAGTTAGAGCCCCGCATCGGTATCTGTGCTGACAGCTCAGAGCCTGGAGCCTGCTTCAGATTCTGTGTCTCCCTCTCTCCCTGTTCCTACTTCACTCACACTCTCTCTCTCTTTCAAAAATAAATAAATATTAAAAATAAATAAATAAATAAAATAAAATACACCTAACCATGTTATAGTCAAACTACTAAAACCAAAGACCAATCAAAACCTTTAAAGCAAGTTGGTGGGGGAAAAAGGCACTATATCTGCAAGAGCAACAAAAGACTGATAATTGACCTCTTAATTGAAATGAAGGAAGCTGAAAAAACTTGTGGAATAACAAGTTTAAAATGCTGAAAGAAAATAATTGCTTATCTAGAACCTCACCAAACAAAATTCTCTTCAGAAATGAAGGGAAATCAAAGATATTTTTCAGACAAATAAAATTGAAAACATTTATCACTAGCAGATGTGCACTAAAAATGATACTAAAGGGAATTCTTCAGAAAGAAGAAAAAATAGTTTCATACAGAAGCATAGAAATATGGGACAGGAATTAAAGAAAATGGAAAAGGATGATGTGAGGGTAAATGTAATTAAATATTGGACATATAAAGCAATAATTTATTATCTTATGAAGATTAAAATATATGCAAAATTTAAAAGACTAAAATAAGTAAATAAAAGAGCAGAAATTTATATGACAAAAAGTAAATATTTGATAGAGAAAATAAGCAAAACAAAAATTATTACTTGAAAAGAATGATAAAATTGCTAGAGCCTTTTGCATGCTATCATGAATTGTCAATATGAAGAGAAAATAAATGGGGCATCCCTGACATTCTACAGACATTGAAAAGATAATAAGGAATATAATGAATAATTTATATGCTATTAAAAATTTTGGTGAAGTTCAAAAATCCCTAGGAAAACACAGTGTACCAAAATGGGCGCAAGGAGAAACTAAAAATCCATATATCTACTCTAAAATCTGAATCTATAGGGGCGCCTGGGTGGCTCAGCTGGTTAAATGACTGACTTTTGCTCAGGTCATGATCTCACAGTTTGTAAGTTGGAGCCCCGCATAGGGCTGTATGCTGACAGCTCAGAGCCTGGAGCCCACTTCGGATTCTGCGTCTTCTTCCCCTCTCTCTACCCCTCCCCTGCTCACACTCTGTGTCTCTCTGCCTCTCAACAATAAATAAACATTATTTTTTTTAAATCTGAATCTATAATTAAACATCTCCAGACACACACACACACACACACATACACACATACACACACCCCAAAAAAACATCGGACTCAAAAAAAATCTGGGAGGTAGTTAAAATGGAGGAGGAGAAGGGAGACCCTAAGCTTGTCTTATCCCTCAAACACAGCTAGATAGTTAACAAATCACTCTGAAAACAGAATAAATCAATTGGATATTTGAGAAAACAAAAACTGCAAGTCTACAAATAGAAAAGCTACCACCTTCTGGAAGGTAAGAGGTGTGGGCACTTAACTTGGGGCAGAAAGAGCTCTGGGTACAGCAGAGGGGAAGGAAGTTGCTTATGGAGGCTACCACAAAATAATATAAGCAGTGGAATGTAAAATCTGAACTTTTAGAAGTCTGCTACATTGGGGGATGTGGCTGGGTTAAAGGTATGCAGGTGGTGAAGTGGAATGGAATCCCAGGAATGACACCATGGTTTGAGGATCCCTTGGGTCACAAGAGGGATGGGTGGTACCAACATGCTGTGCTTTTTCCAGGCATAGGAGCAGGGACTTAGGCTGAGGGCAGCAAGCAGAGGTGCTGGCTTTCTGCTCTGTTTTGACATAAACTCTGAACTGCTGCTCAGTTGTGTGACCACTTTCCTTCCAGGGGCTGGAAAAAGCCCAGAGGAACAGCGAAGGTTTGCCTTTCTAGAGTCTTTAAAATTTGGAGTTTTGAGCCTGAGATAAAAAAAGTTAGGAAGCAGGCAGCGTGAACACAGGGTTCTGACAGAAACCAGGGACAGGAGAGGCGTGATTGATTGATTGCTCTTCTGTGAGAGTTCCCTGAAGAGTGGCAGTGCAATCTTTCACCTCAGGAGCTAGAGAGTGGGGGGCCTGCCATATTCATCCAGCCCATCAGTGTTGAAAGCCTTCAGGGAGCAAAACAGCGCCACCTAGTGGACGCCAGAGTCACATACACCAAGCCCCTCCCCTCCCCCTCCCCTGGAGGAGCATTTTTACTGCAACAAGTCAGCCAGGGAATCAGCACAACACGTCCCACCCCCAGAAGACCAGCACAAATAACTTGCTTGCCCCAAGTCTTCTGATCCTAGAGTGCTACAAAGCTTCAGGTCTAGGGGAAATAGATCTACCTTCCTCTTTAGATTAAAAAAATTTTTTTTGTAAGTTTATTTATTTATTTATTTTGAGAGAGAGACAGAGAGAGTGAGTGGGGAGGGGCAGAGAGAGAGGGAGAAAAAATTCCAAGCAGGCTCCACACTGTCAGTGCAGAGCCTGATGCAGGGCTTAAACTCATTAACCCTGAGATCATGACCTAAGCAAAACCAACAGTCAGATCCTTAACCCACTGAGCCACCCAGGTGCAACCTCCTTTTTATTTTTATTCATTATTTTTAAATTTTTCTTCATTTATTTTCTTATCTTTTCAGTTCCTTTATTTATTTTATTTTTTATTTATGTATTAAATTTTGTCTTTATTGTTATTGTTGAATCTAGATTCTTTTAACAAGCAAACCAAAACACACCCAGGATTTAGTTTTTTTTGTTTGCTTGTTTTTGTTTTGTTTTGTTTGTGTGTGTTTGTTTGTGTTTGTCTTCTTTCTTCTTTTCTTTTCTGGACAAAATGATGAGACAGAGAAATTCACCCCCCCCAAAAAAAAGAACAGGAAGGAGAACTCATGGCCAGGGATTTAATCAATACAGATATAAATAAGATGTCTGAACTAGAATCTAAAACAACAATGATAAGGATACTAGCTGGGCTTGAAGAAACATAATGGATACCAGAGAATCCCTTTCTGCAGAGATAGAAGAACTAATGTCTAGTTAGACCAAATTAGAAATGTAATAACTGAGATGCAAACCAAAATGGAGGCCATAAAATGAGGATGATTGAGGCAGAGGAGCAAATTAGTGATATAGAAGATAAAATTATGGAAAATAATGAAGCTGAAAAGAAGAGGAAAAGAAAGGTCATGAATCACAAAGGCAGATGCAGGGAACTTAACTATTAAAATGGAATAACATTCCTCTCATAGGAGTCCCAGAAGATGAAGAGAGAAAAAGGGGCAGAAGACTTATTTGAACAAATTATAGCTGAAAACTTCCCTAATCTGGGGAAGGACACAGACATCAAAATCCAAGAATCACAGAGAAGTGCCAATAAATTCAACAAAGGCTGACCATTGCCAAGGTGTATCATAGTCAAATTTACAAAATGCACAGATGAGGAAAGAATTCTGAAAGCAGCAAGGGAAAAGAGGACCCTAACCTACAAGGGAAGACAGATCAGGTTCTCAGCAGATCCATCCAGAGAAATTGGCAGACCAGAAAGAAGTGGTAGGATATATTCAACGTGCTGAATGGGAAAAATATGCAGCCAAGAATTTCCTGTCCACTAAGGCTGTCATTCAAAATAGAAGGAGAGATGTCTGTTTCTCAGACAAATAAAAGCTAAAGGAATTGTGATCACTAAACCAGCCCTTCAGGAAATTTTAAGGGGACTCTTTGGAAAAAAAAACAGAACACCAAAAGCAACAAAGACTACACTAGACTGGAGAGACCAAAAGCAACAAACTCTAGAATATCACCAGAAATACCAACTCTACAGGTAACACAATGGCACTAAATTCACATAATTACTCTTTCAATAATTAGTCTGAATGAAAATGGATTAAATGCCCCAATCAAAAGACATAGGGTATCTGAATGGGTAGAAAAAACCAAGATCCATCTATATGCTACCTACAAGAGACTCATTTTAGACCTGAAGCCACCTGCAGATTGAAAGTGAGGGGGTTGGGGCGGGGTAGGGGGGCGCCTGGGTGGCTCAGTCAGTTAAGCATTCAACTTCAGCTCAGGTCATGATCTCACAGCTCATGAGTTCGAGCCTTGCATCAGGCTCTGTGCTCACAGCTTGGAGCCTGGAGCCTGCTTTGGATTCTGTGTCTCTATCTCTCTCTGCCCCTCCCCCACTTGTCCTCTCTCTCTGTCTCTCTCTCTTTCTCAAAAATAAACATTGAAAAAAAAAAGAAAGTGAGGGGATGGGAAACCATCTATGATACTAATAAAAGTCAAAAGACAGCTGGAGTAGTCATACTTATATCAGACAAACTAGATTTTAAAACAAAGACTGTGGGGTGCCTGGGTGGCCCAGTCAGTTAAGCGTCCGACTTCGGCTCAGGTCATGATCTCGTGGTTCGTGAGTTCAAGCCCCGTGTCAGGCTCTGCGCTGACAACTCAGAGCCTGGAACCTGTTTCAGATTCTGTGTCTCCCTCTCTCTCTCTGACCCTCCCCCATTCATGCTCTGTCTCTCTCTGTCTCAAAAATAAATAAACGTTAAAAAAAATTAAAAAAAAACCAAAGACTGTAACAAGAGATGAAGAAGGGCATTATATCATAATTAAGGGGTCTATCCATAAAGAAGATACAACATTAGTAAATTTTTATGCCCCAAACTTGGAGATACCCAAATATATTAATCAATAACTCATTAATAATAATACATAATAGCAAATGAAAATGAGAACATGACAATCCAAAACCTTTGGAATGCAACAAGGGCAGTCCTAAAAGGGAAGTATATTGCAATACAGGCCCATATCAAGAGGCAAGAAAAGTCCCAAGTGCACAAACTAACCTCACACATAAAGGAGCCAGAAAAGGAACAGCAACTAAAGCCTAAAGCTAACAGAAGGGAAATAATAAAGATTAGAGCAGAAATAACGATATAGAAAAAGAAATACAGTAGAACATACAGAAAAAACTAAGAGCTGGTTCTTTGAAAGAATTAACAAAATTGATAAACCCCTAGCCAGACTTTTCAAAAAGAAAAGAGAAAGGATTGAAAGAGATAAAATCAGGGGCACCTGCGTGGCTCAGTTGGTTAAACATCCGACTTCAGCTCAGGTCATGATCTCATGGTTTGTGGGTTCAGGCCCTGCATCAGGCTCTGTGCTGACAGCTTGGAGCCTGGAGCCTGCTTCAGATTCTTTCACTCTCTCTCTCTTTCTCTACCTCTTCCTTGCTCTCTCTCTCTCTCTCTCTCTCAAAAACGAATGAACATTAAAAAGCTAAAACAGGGGCACCTGGGTGGCTCAGTCGGTTAAGCAGCCGACTTCGGCTCAGGTCATGATCTCGCGGTCCGTGAGTTCGAGCCCCGTGTCGGGCTCTGTGCTGACAGCTCAGAACCTGGAGCCTGTTTCAGATTCTGTGTCTCCCTCTCTCTGACCCTCCCCCATTCATGCTCTGTCTCTCTCTGTCTCAAAAATAAATAAACGTTAAAAAAAATTAAAAAAAAAAGCTAAAACAAAAACACAAATAGATAAAATCATGAATGAAAGAGAAGATCACAGCCAACATCAAAGAAATACAATTATAAGAGAACACTATGAAAAATTATATGTCAAAAACTGGGCAATCTGGAAGAAATGGACAAATTCCTAGAAACTCACAAATTATTAAAACTGAAACAAGAAGAAATAGAAAATTTGAACAGACTCATACCAACAAAGATATTGAATCAGTAATCAAAAATCCTTCAACAAACAAGAGTCCTGGGCTAGATGACTTTCCAGGGGAATTCTACCAGACATTTAAAGAGGAGTTAAATACCTATTGTTCTCAAACTTTTCCAAAAAAATAGAAATGGGAAGAAAACTTCCAAATACATTCTATGAAGCCAGCATTACCTTGATTCCAAAACAGACAAAGACCCCCCACTAAAACGGAGAATTACAGGTCAATATCACTGATGAACCTGGAGGCAAAAATTCTCAACTAGATACTAGCAAATCAAATTCAGCAGTACATTAAAAGAATTATTCACCATGATCTAGTGGGATTCATTCCTGGGCTGAAAATCTGGTTCAATATTTGCAAATCAATCAACATGATACATCACATTAATAGAAGAAAGGATAAGAACCATTATGATCCTATCAATAGATGCAGAAAAAGCATTTGACAAAATACAACATCCATTCTTGATAAAAACCCTCAACTAACTAGGGATAGATGCAACACACATCAAAATCATAAAGGCCATATATGAAAGACCCACAGCTAATATCATCCTCAATGGGGAAAAACTGAGAGCCTTTTTCCTATGGTCAGGAATAAGACAAGGATGTTCACTCTCACCATTACTATTTAACATAGTACTGGAAGTCCTAGCCTCAGCAATCAAACAACGAAAAGAAATAAAGGGCATACAAATCAGCAAGGAAGAAGTCAAACTTTCACTTGCAGATAACAATGACACTCTATGTATAAAACTCAAGAGACTCCACCAAAAAATTGCTAGAGCCGATGCATGAATGCAGCAAAGTCACAGTATATAAAATCAACGTGCAGAAATCTGTTGCATTTCTATACACCAATAATAAAGCAGCAGAAAAAGAAATCAAGGAATTGATCCCATTTGCATTTGCACCAAAAGCAATAAGATACCTAGGAATAAACCTAACAAAACAGGTAAAAGATCTGTACCCTGAAAACTATAGAATACTTATGAAAGAAATTGAAGAGAACACGAAGAAATGGAAAAGCATTCCATGGTTATGGATTGGAAGAACAAATATTGTTAAAATGTCTATACTACCCAAAGCAATTGATACATTTAATGCAATCCTATCAAAATACCACCAGCATTTTTCACAGAGCTAGAGCAAACAATCCTAAAATATGGATGGAACCACAAAGACCCCAAATAGTCAAAGCAATTGTGAAAAAGTAAAGCAAAAGTGGAGACATCATGATTCCAGATTTCAAGCTATATTACAAAGCTGTAGTCATCAAGACAGTATGACACTAGCATAAAAACAGACAAATAGATGAATGGAACAGAATAGAAAACCCAGAAATGGACCTACAGCTATATGGTCAACTAAGCTTTGACAAAGTAGGAACGAATATCCAATGGAAAAAAAAAGACAGTTTCTTCAACAAATAGTGCTGGGAAAACTGGATGGCATCATGCAGAAGAATGAAACTGGACCACTTTCTTACACCATACACAAAAATAAATTCAAAATGGATGAAAGACCTAAATGTGAGACAGGAAACCATCAAAATCCTACAGGAGAACACACCAGCAACCTCTTTGACCTCAGCTGCAGCAACTTCTTACTAAACATGTCACTGAAAGCAAGGGAAACAAAAGCAAACATGAACTATTAGGACCTCATCAAGCTTCTGCAGAGTGAAGGAAACAATCAACAAAACTTAAAGGCAGCCTACAAAATGGGAGAATATATTTGCAAATGACACATTTGATAAAGGGTTAGTATCCAAAATCTATAAAGAATTTACCAAACTCAACACCCAAAAACCAAATAGCTCAATTGAGAAATGGGCAGGAAAAAAATGAATTGACATTTTTCCAAAGAAGATGGCTAACAGACACATGAAAAGATACTCAACATCACAGATCATATCACCTTGCCATGTAGTCAGAATGGCTAAAATTAATAACACAAGAAACAACAGGTGTAGGTGAGGATGCAGAGAATGGGGAAACTCCTTACACTCTTGGTGGGATTGCAAACTGGTACAACGAATCTGGAAAACAGTATGGAGTTTCTTCAACAAACTAAAAATAGAACTACCCTATACTCTAGCAGTTTCACTACTAGGTATTTACCCAAAAGATACAAAACTACAGATTCGAGAGGCACCTGGGTGGCTCAGTCAATTGATGGTCCAACTTTAGCTCAGGTCATGATCTCGCAGTTTGTGGGTTTGAGCCCTGCGTTGGGCTCTGTGCTGACAGTTCAGAGCCTGGAGCCTGCTTCAGGTTCTGTCTCCCTCTCTGCCTCTCCCCCACTTATTCTCTGTTTCTCTCACTCTCAAAAATAAATAAACATTAAATTTAAAAAAACACAAAAATACAGATTTGAAAGGGTACATGCACTTCAATGTTTATAGTAGCATTATCAATAATAGCCAAACTGTGGAAAAAGACCAAATGTCCATTGGCTGATGAATGGAAAAGAAGAGGTGGTATAGATACACAATGGAATATTACTTATCCATCAAAAAGAATGAAATCTTGCCATTGGCAACAATGTGAATCAAGCGAGAAGGTATTATGATAAGTGAAATATGTCAATCAGAGTAAGACAAATACCATATGATTTCACTTATATATGGAATTTAGGAAACAAAATAGGTGAACATAGGGGGAGATGTGGGAAGGAAAAATGAGAGATGGAAACAATCCACAAGAGACTCTTAACGATAGAGAACAAATTGAGGGTTGATGGAGGAAGGTGGGTGAGAGATGGGCTAGATGGGTGGGGACTATTAAGGAGGGCACTTGTTGTAATGAGCACTGGGTGTTATATGTAAGCGATGAATCATTGAATTCTACTCCTGACCAATATTCTTTATATGTTGGATAACTAAAATGTTTTTTGAATTTTTTAATGCTTATTTATTTTTCAGAGTGAGACAGAGCACGAGCAGGGGAGGAGCAGAGAAAGAGGGAAACACAGTCTGAAGCAGGTTCCAGGCTCCAAGCTGTCAGCACAGAACCCAGTGTGGAACTTGAACTCACAAACTGCGAGATCATGACCTGAACAGAAGTCAGAAGCTTAACTGACAGATCCACCCAGATGTCCCTTGGCTAAGTAAAATTTAAAACAAAACAAAACAAAACAAAACCACCAGTATCAATGGTTTCACTGGTGAATTCTAATAATCTAATAAAGAAACAGCAGCAATCTTCCACAAACCATTTTAAAGAATAGACAAAGAAACAATACTTCCCAACTCTTTTTTAAGGCCAGTATAATCCTAATTCCAAAACATACAAGAAAGGAAAATTACAGGCCAATTTCTACCAAAAAAAATTCTAAAAAAAATTTTAGCAAATGGAAAAGACTATATATCGTAAATAAGTGGGGTTGATTTCAGCTATGAAGGTTAGTTTACCACTTACATATCAGTCAGCCTATTTTGCCACATTAACAAATAAATGGTGAAAGAAATCTTCACTCAATAAGATGTTGTACTTAGAAAATCCAAAAGACTCCAAAGAAAAACTATTATAATTCATAAATACATTTAACAAGTTCTTGGGGGCCCCTAGATGGCTCAGTCAGTTAAGTGTCCAGCTCTTGATTTTGTCTCAGGTCATGATCTAATGGTAGATTGAGCTACATGTCGGGATCTCTGCTGATAGTATGGAGCTTGCTTGGGATTTTCTCTATGACTCTCTCTCTGTCCCTCTCTTGCTCTCCCTGTCTGTCTCTCTCAAAACAAAAACAAACAAAGAAAATAAGTTCTTGAAATGTCAACATACAAAACACACAAAAATCAACAGTATTTTTTTATATCAGCAACAAACTAACAAAAAATGAATTTCAAAAGATGATAGCTCACAACTTCAGAAAAACATGAAAAAAAACCCTTGTAATATAACTAATAAAAAATGTATAAGAATTGTACATCAAAAACTTCAAAACAATACTGGAAGAAATTAAAGTGGCTCTAAACAAATGAAGGGGGGATTATATCATGTTTATGGATGGAAAGACTCAATATTGTCATGATCTGAGTTCTCTCCCAATTGATAAATACATTTAGCTTCATCCCAGTCAAAAATCCTACCAAGTTTATAGTATGGAAATAGTCTAGCTGTTTCTAAAATGTATGTATGGGAAGAAATGGGGCAAGTATAGCAAAGGTGTTCTTTAAGAAGAATAAAGTTGGTGGGTATTGCTACTAAGTATCAAGACTTAATGTGATAATAATTAAGATGTGGCACTGGTATAAGAATAGACAAATGGACCAGTTGAACAGAATAGAAAGTCCAGAAACATACTACCTTTGATTTATTATAAAGATGGTATAATGGGGTCTGGAGGCCTTTTCAATAAATGCTGTTGTGTCATCTGGACATCCGTAAATAAAATAAATATGTCTAGAACTCCTCTTCATGTCCTATACAAAAATTCAGGAAATCTTGTAGATCTAAATGTAAATAATTAAAATAAGAAAGTTTTGCCCCCAGATTTATATTGTGATATAAAAGACATACATCACTGAGTTTCAAGTGTATTGCATAAAGGTTTGACTTACAAACAACATGAAATAATTACTACAATAATTACTATAGTACATCATTTATATAGATACAATAAAAAGAAGTTGGAAACAAAATTCTCCTTGTATTGGGATCTCAGGATTTACTCTCTTAACTTTCTTATACATCACATGGCAGTATTTGCTATTGTTATTATGTTGTACATTACACCCCTTCTATTTATTTATCTTATAATTGAAAGTTTGTAGCTTTTGACCACCTTCTCTAATTCTACTTCTCTTCTGCCTCTGGTAACCACAGTCTTACCTCTTTTTGTATGAGTTTTTTTTTTTTTTTTTTTTTTTTTTACTATTCCATATCTAGGTGAAGTCATACAGTATTCATCTTTCTCTGACTTATTTCACTTAGCATAGTGCCCTCAAAGTCCATCCATGTTGTCACAAATGGTAGGATTTCCTCATTTTTTTATGGCTGAATAATATGAATAATATCTATATCTATATCTATATATCATAACTCCTTTATCCATTCATCAGGCAATGGATACTTAGGTTGTTTCCACATCTTGGCTATTGTAAATAATGTTGCTATAAACATGGCATTACAGATATCTGAGTTAGTGTTTTTGTTTCCTAACAAAGCTTCAAAAAAATTTTTTTTAACATTTATTCATTTTTGAGAGACAGAGAGAGAGACAGAGTGCAAGGGGGCAGGAGGAGCAGAGAGAGAGAGGGAGACACAGAATCCAAAGGAGGCTCCAAGCTGTCAACACAGAGCCTGATATGGAGCTCAGCCCGAGAAACTGTGGGATCATGACCTGAGCTGAAGTTGACGCATAACCGACTGAGCCACCCAGGTGCCCCAAAAGCTTTTAGCAGAAAACATAGGAGAATATCTTCCTGACCTTCAGGTTGGCAAAGACTTCATAAAAAAGCACTAACCATAAAGGAAAAAAGTAATACATTGATAAGTTGGGCTACATTAACATTAAGAGCTGCAGTTCCTCAGAAGATACCATATCAAGAGTGAAAGGCAAGACATAGATATTTGCAAAGTATACACCTGGCAAAGGGCTTGTAACCTATAATGGATATAAAGATTCAGAACATCAAAAAGGCAATGCAATGAAAAGTCTAAGTGAAAGCTGAGGGAAAGACTGGCTTTGAAAACTATTGAGATGGAGCCATTGCTGCTTAGGGTGCTACATCAACAAACCGACATTTAGATTACTGCCATATCCCTGAAAATGCTCCCCTTGACTAGGAATGTAGTATATTCAGTCAGCCAATCCCCAAAGCCAAGCAAACTCTGGACCTCCTGACCCCAAAAAGGTTGAGTATGTGGCCCCAGCCAATCAGATACTTTCTATTTGTCTCTTTCTTGTTCTTTATTTTGTTAAAGAGAAAACCACAGGCTCCAAGTGGTGTCACTTAGACTGAGTTTCCAAACCAGGGCTTAATACCCAAGCAAAGTGCAGTTTCAACCTCCCCCAGAAATGTGTCCTTAAACAGTCAGTCAGGGAATTTTTCTATCCATCAGCACTGCTGCATCTGTTACCTGGGTCCTCTCCATCTCCTAATGAAAGATGAGGTAATCTACATAAGACACCATGCTCTTCCCTGTAGAAAACAGCCTTCTCTGGAACAATCCTTTTCTTTTGCTAATAATTTTCTTGCCCACACCCTTCCACCTATAAAAACCTTCCATTTTGTAGAACTCCTCAGAGCACCCCTCTATATGCTAGATGGGGTGCTGCTGGGTTCATGAATTGTTTAATAAAGATGTTACCGAGAGTGAAATGGAAAAAGAACCCTCAGTTCTTTTCACTGCCACGGTGAAGAATTTCAGAACAGAGAAATGAAAGTAAAGCAAGCAAAGTTTTATTAAAGTACTCTCCAAGGGAGGAGCAGGCCAGTCAAGAGAGACAAAGGCCCTGGAAATTCCAGGGTGTGGGCTTATCTCAATTTTTTTGGGGGGTGGACCCTAGGGGTGCAACATTTGAATGACAGGTCCAAGTTATAACAATAATTAACCAACTGCACATGTCCTTTCTCCAAGATGTATTTGAAATGCCTGCACAGGGTAGGAAACCACAATATTGTTTCTATTCTAGAGACATAGGTCAAATAAGGACAAGCCTCTGCTTTCTGCAGGAGCACAACAAACTTAACTCTTCTTCGGCTGGAATGCTGTAACCACAAACCGACCACTGGATGGGTGGAATGGGTTGTCCTGGGGCCGTCCTCTGTTGAGGTTCTCCGTCAGGATGTCTAAGGTCCATCCTCCTGTTGCTCATGCCTTCCTTCCTGCCTAACAAAGCCTTAGACCTTCAAATTTATTCGGTTGAATTTTATTTTTTAATAATTCTTTACCCTATAAAAACTTATTGCCCTTGCCCCATTTTGCAGTTCTCCAAAAGGAGACTGTCCATGAAGTGTTAAATCAAGTTTGTTTGTATCACCTAAATCGTCTTCTTGAATCATTTGTTCACAAAGCCAAGGGCTTGGGACCATAGAGAACCAAGGAGCTGATGACAGGTCTTTGGGGCATGAGTGGGAGGGGAGGAGCCACTCACAGCAAGCAATCTCTTCGTGATTTCCAGCTGCTGAGAACAGTCACCTTGATTTAGTGTAATCAAGTGTTGGACTCTCAAACAACTCCAGTTGGCCTGGTATTATGTCGGCATGCTGCACATTAATGTGAAATGAGATTAGATGGAGCTCCATCTCCTCACTCTGGGGAATTCTCCTGGTCATTGCCCTTTGTTTCCTGTACCTCTGCTAAACTCTCCACCCCATTCCATCTTCCCTTCAGTGTCCAGACTTCTTCCCCAGGAACGTGGAACACAGCTGTTTTTGGTGCTATTGTAACTTTTCACAAACTATCACTGATGGACAGCAGATGTGCAGAGCAGCCTTTTACCAAGTGTCTTTTCTGGGCAAAGGCGGGAGGAGGTAATGAGAGGAACTACAGATGAGTGCTACTCAAACTCCCTGTTCTTTGGTACCTTGACTCTCATCTCCCCAGCCCCCTTTCTCCAGGAGGGTTCCAGCCTTCTGGTGTTTTCTCTGAATATTTTCTCCAAAACTTCAGATTCTTTATTATGTAGATTAAACCATTTAGATATTTCTAAGTCACTCCTCTGTTTTTCCAATCATGCCCTGGGACTGATCTGTCATCAAATTCCACTGAAGTGTTTTCTCAGAGAGGCTTCTATGGAGGAGTTTTGAGGCTAGCTTAAAAAGAATTCTTTAAAATTCCAAACTGAACTTATTAATATAGGACACATCCTCCTCTCTTCCCAGCCCAGTTCTTACACCAAGTTCTGTATTTTCTTCTTCCTTAAGATTTCTCCAGGAAGCCTACACTGCATTGTCTAGGCTCAAGCTCTCTTTATGGTTTCCCCTAATAAGTTTCTGTGAAGCAACAGCAGATGGCATGGGGATAATGGTTTTAGAGTGGAACTTTAAGCAGGATATAGTGGTCAGGAGGCTGAATGAAGACAGGCACCCCAACACTAGTCCACTTCTGTGAATATTACAGAGGCTGCTCCAGGGGAGGGTAGTCACCCACCAAGACTCCATGCTGATATGCCCCTCCTGGTACAAGTGATTGGTTTGTGCACTGACACTACAGTAGATGACTAATGTCAGCTTCCTCTGACTGTATCAAATGACCTCAAGAAGAAACTAAAAACAAGAAGAATGGGAAAAACGGTTAAGTGGAAGCAGTCAAGCAATATTTTTGAACAATCAAATATGATAGAAACATGACATATTTGTGGAGGGCACTTTTAGACCAATAAGCTTGGGCAATGGAATGCAGAAAAGGCCATAATGGCCACCTGGCTGAATACAGACAGGCCCATCAGGTCACCCAATGAGAAATACCCATAGACCCTAACTGACTGATGGGTTACTAACAACTAGGCACAGTTACCAAGAAAGGAAAAATTCCATGTCACCATACATCCTCACCTACCTTCCTTAAATGCAGACCTCTCCCACTGCCTTCTTACAGAAACAGACTCTCCTCTGCTGTCCTGCCTGCTGCTCCCTGGCAGGGTATTCAGTCAACTTCTACCTCCCTTGTTCTGCCTCGGGTGAAATCTTTTACCTCCCACACCAACACCAGCTTCTACAAGATCACCACCTCACATCTGGGGGCCTCCATCCCATCGAGAGACACCCATTTAGTCACTACGATATTAAGATGCTCTATAGATCTTTTGCATACTTATGTGGAAATTGGTAAACCTTAATTTTTACAGATGAACAAATTATACCTTGTGACATACAATTATGCCTTGGAGAGCTGCTTGCAAGCATGTATACTCCTTCCCCTTTTTGTATATAATCCCCTGTAAACTGATGGACTTTGGGGTAGTTCTTTCAGAGCAATCTGAAATAGTATCTCTCCGTCTATAATCCTCAGTAAGACAACAAATAAAACATTTACTAACCTATTTTGAGGTTGGCTTTTTTTTTTTCAGTCCACAAGTTCCTTCTCCACCCCTAAAATACCTATAATGAAGTCCATTCCCTGTCCTCTCCATGCTTCCAGGAGCTCTCCTTTTGTTTATCTTTGTGACTATTATACTGTAGCCAATCAAGTGACACAGGGGAGGCAAGGAGCACAGGAGAAAATGGAAGAGATTTTCCACATCAGGCCAAAGCTTCTAGCCAGATATGTAACTTATTCTGTGATGGGGTTTTGGGGTGATGGTGGGGTTTGGAACTGATGGCCAAGAAAGAATTCCTGAAGTGGTCTTTGGTGCAAAAAGGTGACTTTTTTAAAGCACAGGGATAGGACCGATGGGCAGAAAGAGCTGCACCAGCATTGTGAAGAGTGACATCTTATATACTATGGGCGAAGTAAAGTCAAGAGGAAGTTTCCAAAGAGATTTCATATGCTAAAGTCTCACAGATTACTGGAGTCCAAGCTGTTTTCAAGCTAAGGTTGTTTTTCCCTCTAGCAAAGCATTAACACTGAGACAGTGGGAGTTCCTGGACTTTAGCCCATTCATGGAATTGCCTTTTTCTTGTAAACTGGTGGAGACTTTTATCAGTTAACCATTTGTGGGTTTGTTGTTGTTGTTGTTTGTCCTTTCCTGTTTTTGGGTAGCCAGGAGTGTCCAAGGAATATAACATATATCCCACCTGGGGAGGGAGGTGTGCTAGCTTGTACTTTGCCCTTAGCCTGCCTTATGGTCTCTCATCATATCACCCCTGAACAATTTTGACCCTCAAATCTTTTAAATTGTTGAAGGTGGAAGGTCTCATCTTCTGCAGCTTCTTCCTTTTGAGTAGGGGTATAGAGATGTCCCTACCTATGGGTGAACATTGGTCAGTCGGGGGAACAAAAGGCAGAGGCAGCCAAATCCAATGTAGACACTAAGTTGGTATCAATGTAGGTAAGGATTATCTGTCATTGAGAAGTCATTGTAGTGATAGAGTCTTGGCACCAAGCAGAGACAATGAAAAAGGTAACATATTAGGGTAAGCATGGCTAGAAGAATGAGAAGTCCAACAGAGAGATCCTTAATAGTTGAGTATAATTCTCCAGTCTAGATGTTTAACTAATCATTAAAGGAAAGAGGGATTATTTAAAGCACCAATTTGACTATTCATGTTAGTTAGAAATACAGAAATATTCTTGTGGCAATCTCGAATATATACACAGCATTTTGTTTTTATGAGAGCGTAAGTTCCACCTTGTGCAGCAAACATCTAATGCCATTCTATTTTGTAGAACTGTTTTATGGATTTGTGTTACTTTAGTATGTTATTTTGAGAGTCATTTAAGGCCTTAACTGGGTAACAGGTGGTATTTTAGCCGTCATATAGATTCAATTTTGTTTAGTAAGCAATTAAGCAATTAATAAGGGGTATAAAATATAAGTTAATGGTTAGAGCAAGTTACAAACCCAACATCTGTCAGTGCTGCCAGTGAGAAGATTTTTAGATGTCAGGCTTGAAACATCCCCAGATAGAGTGGGAACAAGCAGCAGGAATCAGATGGAGTTTTCTAGTTTATAATTCAAATGTCTGTGGTGATCCTTTTGAATGGCCCATTTTGAGAAGGAATTGTCAGTATAAATTGGGGAAAGGAGAATGAAAAAGAAAGGTACAACCCTCATAAGAGAAGTTTGAGGTCTTTCATGGGTTCACAGGAATAAGAAGACACATTAGTTTGCTCACTGGTTTCCTGTGAAGGGAGTACAGGTGTTATTTTATTTTTTTTTAATTTTTTTTTCAACGTTTATTTATTTTTGGGAAAGAGAGAGACAGAGCATGAACGGGGGAGGGGCAGAGAGAGAGGGAGACACAGAATCGGAAACAGGCTCCAGGCTCTGAGCCATCAGCCCAGAGCCTGACGCGGGGCTCGAACTCACGGCCCGAGAGATCGTGACCTGGCTGAAGTCGGACGCTTAACCGACTGCGCCACCCAGGCGCCCCTACAGGTGTTATTTTAGATATAGGAGCCCTTGAAGAATGCCCCTCTAATTTTACTGCAGTGGGAGTACATAATATGACCCAGTAGGGGCCCTTCCATTTTGGAATTAAATTCCCTTCTGTATTAGACTTTCAATCGTTAAATAAACCAGGTCTCCGGGTTTATATGGGCCGGGTTTCTAGTAACTGTCCGATCAGCTTTAGGGAGGATATGGTTTGCATATTTAGAGATTTATGAATTAACCTGGACTTAAATGAATTTAATAAAGCACTATATTTTTTTTGTCTATTGATAAGTCTATAGTAAGAAAAGTCTTTTATATACAATTCTTGGGGGAATCCATCTCATTTTCCAGTTGTTTAAACAATATACCCATGAGGTCCTGTTACTATCCTCACAGAATAACAAGCAAGAAGATTGTCCAGACCTGTGCTATTGTGACAGTATCTCTTAAGTTTACCTCAAGTTGTCCAGCTTAGGCAAACAAACTTTTAAAGACAGTCAGAATTGGAATTTAACATCCATAAAAGTGCATTACTGAAACATGATTTTTCTCTCTAATAACCTTCAACTAGAGATAGCCAAATCAGGACTAATTCACTTATAAAATAAGTCCAGTTTTAACAAATTTGGCCTAATTATTTACATAAGCTCAGCAAGGATAGTGATTGATCATATAGATCTTTTATAATTTGCTTTGCTGAAACTTTTTATAAGGACTCTAGATTGAACTTTTGGTAGCCTCTCCAAGCCAGAAGCCAAGCCAAGTTAGCCATTAGGCATGGCTGCAATAGCGACTGATTTGGGCAAATTTCTATTCACAAGGTTCCCAACATATCCTGAGATTCCTGCACCTACCAAGAAGTGGCATTCTTTACTTGCCTGATAAGGCTCCTGAGAACTCTGTAAGTAAGATAGGTATAGGCCAGCATTTCCAAGGAGCTTTATTGGCTTCATGTTTCATAAAGTCAACCTTAGTTCCTTAAAGCTATATGGTTATATCTGAGGCTATGCATGTTGCGCTAAAATATGACATTCCAATCAAAGCCTTGGTAAAATAACCAGTATTTCCAAGATGAACAGATTCTTATTGAACTTATACAAATAAGTATGATTGCCATGAAAGAAAGAATACTCACTGAGAATCTTTGAATTTTAAAGAGAGAATAATTAAGTGCCTCGGTTTGTTTACAAATGAATGCTTTATCCTATTTCTGTATGTCATAGGTATCTTAAAAGAAGTTTCTTTAATCTGGAAGAGCAAACATTAGAGAACCAGCAATATTTCTAACAAGAGTCACAAAAACTATAATCTTTCTCAGTTCATTTAGTCCCATGTTACTAATTCTTGTTCAGTTTGAATGCAGCTTTTTAATTCTGGAAATTCTTACCCATTTTAGTTTTAGGATTTTAAAGATGTCAAATACCTCTTGGGATTTTAAATATGTCAAATACCTATATTTGTCCTAAAAGTCCTTTTAATTAATCTCCTTGAAGATGAAATACATTTTGTGAGAGAAAAAGAACAATTATAAATGACAAAATCTCAGAGGTAGACATTGTTAAAGATCTGATGAGAATTTATTATGATTCAATTGACAAGGAAATTTGGTTATTTCTGTGACACACAGCACTTCAATAATCAGAGTATCAAGTGAGAACCTTATACAAAAACATTAAAATTTCAGGAATTGCATTTATATTTGAGCAGTTATAGCATGTATCTAAGCAATGCAACCTAAGGTTTATCATCATTTGTTTGACAGTGTTTCCAGAGTAACTTAATATACCAAATAAGCAAGCCTTAATTGGTCAAAGACTTAATTTATAATTTTAAATTCTGGGAAGTTTGTTAAAACCTTAGAAAGTTATAATGCACGTCCTAAATAGGATTACAGATCATTACTGATCTTATTTATTTAACCAAGAAGGCAAAAAGATATTCTAAAGGCAAATATATAGGGTTATATAGTTGTTAGCAAAACTTAGCTCCTTTAACATTGAAAAGTTTTAACTTTAAGTAATCAAAGACCTAATAAAGACATAAACATAAACATATAAACATAAACACAAACATTTAAAACATTGGGTCACCTGGGTGGCTCAGTCAGTTAAGCATCTGACTTTGGCTCAGATCATGATCTTGCAGTTTGTGAGTTCAAGCCCTGCATCAGGCTCTGTGCTGACAACTCAGAGCCTAGAGCCTGCTTCAGATTCTGTGTCTCCCTCTATCTCTGCCCCTTTCCTGCTCATGCTCTGTCTCTCTCTGTCTCTCAAAAATAAATAAATATTTAAAAAATAAAAAAAAAACATTTAAAACTTAAAGCTTTGATTTTCCTGGACAGACATGAGAAAAAAAGCTTTGTTTACATTTTCTTATCAAGAGCAGGCCAACAATCTAAAAAACCTTTTTTTTTAACGTAGAGTAAAGCAGAATTTTAATCTTAAAACAGTGTATTTTAAAATCCACTCATTGCAACCTTAGTCCATCCTAACCATACATAAAATTTCTTTCTAAAGATTTCTCTTTAAAAACCTCCTACAACTTTCCTTCACCTTCAGATTTTGTCCCAAGTCATTTCTCTCTAAAGAGCCAATCTCATTTAGGACAAAATTACTTTCTTTTAGCTTCAACAAAAATTTATTTCCATTCCTTACATCTTTATTACATATCTTCTACTTTTTTTACATCCAGAGTTGTTTTTCTTATTCCCATCAGTCTTAACTATATTGAGTAGAATTTTAACTCTTAGAAACCTTCATCTCTAGTGAAAACTTAGTAGTAACCAATTATGAATTGTTACACCAGAATTCTTTAGATGGAAAATTTATGAACCACTTAAGCACAAAGATGTTTGCCAACAAACCTCTTTGCAATAAATCAAAAGCAGGTGGAAGAAAAAGAAGTCAAAAGTGCAAACTTATGTTCAGTAATCAATGCTTTAGTTTTTAAAAAAATTTTTTTCAACGTTTATTTATTTTTTTTGGGACAGAGAGAGACAGAGCATGAACGGGGGAGGGGCAGAGAAAGAGGGAGACACAGAATTGGAAACAGGCTCCAGGCTCTGAGCCATCAGCCCAGAGCCTGACGCGGGGCTCAAACTCACAGCCCGCGAGATCGTGACCTGGCTGAAGTTGGACGCTTAACCGACTGCACCATCCAGGTGCCCCTCAATGCTTTAGTTTTTTATCTCATTAGATAGCCAATGAATTCAATCCCTTTTATCATGCAAACAAAACTCTAAAGTTTCAGGTTACCAAAGACTTTGAAAGCTATCTTCTTAATTAACCATTATTGTAAGTCTTTTTTTTTTTTTTTTTTTTTTTGCTAATGAATGGCAACAGAGATAACATGAGCTTATTTGATCTTCAGGAAACCCAGATAGAATAAAACTTTTATGTTT
This sequence comes from Leopardus geoffroyi, assembly GCF_018350155.1. Taxonomy (NCBI): domain Eukaryota; kingdom Metazoa; phylum Chordata; class Mammalia; order Carnivora; family Felidae; genus Leopardus; species Leopardus geoffroyi. The sequence continues at coordinate 26,299,896 of NC_059332.1, read as the reverse complement.
AATGCTGATAAACAGGTCTATATCAAACCAACAAACTTAAGTTAGTTTAAACAATGAATATGTTCCACTTGGGTCCACTTAAGACAATTGTTCCCCGTTGTCAATTTTTACCTGGAACACTGGTGGGGAAATCTGAAGTGGGTGGTCCAAGGGATTGCTCTTTGCTCCTTGACATTGAGGGTGGGAAGAGCAGATGGTGCCTGAGGCACTGAGGAGCCAGTTATGTAGGCTGTACCCAAGGTGGTGCAGAAACAAGAGGACCGGGAGGGGAAGGCAGAAGAGGCGAGGTACCAGCAGAAGGCAGAGAAAGAGGATTCCCAGTTCTCAATTATGTCAGTTCTGACAGAGAAGCAGACGCCATGTCTTTTTTTTTTTTTTTTCCAACTAGTGGAATGTCCATGTCAGGCCTGAGAAGACGGGGAATTTCCCCAAAACAAATGGAGTTTCAGCAGCTGCTTGGGAATAATTCTTAAAGTCCCTGTCCTTAGGTAGACTAACCATAATTGACTTCACTTATAGCCATTAATCCGGGAAATGAATGAGAGAGATGCCCTCCCATCTATTAGGAGGAGGAACAGAGAGAAAGAGTCAGGGATGGCCTGAAGTCCAGTGACTGAGTTCTATCAGGAGGCCTGTTTAGACATCCAATTTGTCAGGAGGGAGTTTATTAGCCAAATGCATTTGGGCAAACACATTCTCCAACAGGTCTTTTGGTCCAGGTCCTGATTTAGAACCTGAGGCCCTAGGTAGAGTACCTCTGTCCATTTGCCCTGTTTCCTGCAAAAGAGATCTAACTGCTAGATTCTACTAAGGCCACGCAGTGTTACAGGAGATCAGTCTTTTTCTACATTTTGTAATTCAAATTGTTTCTAGTAGATTGAAAAGACATCCCAAGGGAAAGTCCATGAGGGCCAAAGAGAAGCTCCCATGCTCCTCCTAGAGAGAAAAGTAGACAGAGGGAAGTAGAGAAGGCCCATTTCCACGAAGATTCCCTCAACAGCCCCCCTCCCCCACCGATGACTTCCAGGTGGCATCCCATGCACAGGATATGTCAGAAGTTCCTGGTGTCATAGTGACTGGAGGCATCCCTCCAAAGAAGCAACTATGATCACTGAACAACCACTAAGGGCCCCTGAGGAGGGATGCTAGTGTCCCCCCACTTCCCCATTGCATTCTAGACTACAGATGGTACCAGTGTATGAACCTGAGTTTGCCTTGCTAAGAAGGCCATGAAGAACTGCTGTTTTTAACCCATGGAAAACACTGGAAATATTTTACAAAGGGGAATTACCCAATTTTGTAATTTAAGTAGTAGTTAGTAGAGGACATTGACTGATAACAGTAAAGACAGAAATCCATCATGATCTAAACAACATTCCAACACATACTGCCTTTAGAGCCAACTTCCCTAGGAAATGGTCCCTGGTTGGGTTTTAGTTCACTTGGGTACTGGTTTTGGCTGGGTCCCAGTGGAGGTCTCATGGCCAGAGGCTGCTAGACCAGACATGTAGAGGGTATCACATTAGACCAATGAGGAGGAAACCTCACACGGGAGTCTGAAGATTGGCAGCCATACTAGTCACCTAGGTGGTTGTCCCCTGCCCAAGAAAGACAACTTTGTATAAGGACAGGAATAAAGAGAGGACATCACGTTTGTGGGTCTTATTACCATTCTGGTCAGGGTACTAACTTCTAGCCAAAAGGCAGGTTGTCTCTTCCCCATAGAGTAACCATGGGCTAGAGGATTGCAGCCTGAACAATTGACATGAAAGTATTCCAATAAAACCATACTCCTCGAAAAACCCCTGAAATGAGAGTAAAGGAAGAAAAGAGAAAGTGCTCCCCAAGTTTGCACCAAAGCTCAGAGTCCAGATGAAAAGACTCATCTCCCCATGCTGGGAACCAAATGATGGGGTTTTGGGGTGATGGTGGGGCTGAGAACTGATGACCAAGAAAGAAATCCTGAAGACGTCTTTGGTGCAAAAAAGGTGATTTTATTAAAGCACAGGGACAGGACACATGGGCAGAAAGAGCTGCGTTGTGAAGAGTGTTGTGGAAGAGTGACTCCTTATATATTATGGGGCGGGGGAAGTAAAGTCAAGAGGAAGTTGTCAAAGATCTGTCATATGCTAAAGACACAGATTATTGGAGGCTGAGCTATTTTCAAGCTAAGGTTGTTTTTCCCTCTAGCAGAGCATTAACATTAAGACAGTGGGGAGTTCCTGGACTCTAGCCTATTCATGGAATTGCCTTTTTCTTGTACTGGTGAAGACTCTTATCAGTTTAACCCTTTGTTTTGTTTTGTTTTGTTTTGTTTTGTTTTGTTTTGTTTTTGTCCTAGAAGTGTCCAAGGAATATAACACATATCCTACCTGCGAAGAGGGGTGCTTTAGCTTATACTTTGCTCTTAGCCTGCCTTATGGTCTGTCATGTAAGCATGGGCAAATTGATTTTATACTTTCAAGTCTACATTTTTTGTCCCCACTCTCAACATATTTCTGTAAGCATAGTAACCTCAGAGGCTTGGGTGACGTTGGGAGGATATATTTTCTTCACCATCTTAGATTTGAATGGCTGGAGGCCCATGGTAGTAAAAAGATTAATAAGAAAAAAGACAAAGTTTACGTACACATGCACTTGGAAGTTTCTCAGTAATGAGTAACTCACTGAAGAGCCAGAATAAAAGTTTATATACCGACTTAACAAAAGGGCATTGAAGTCTTCAGTGGGAAAGTACAGAAGGTTGGTTTTTTTAATGTTTATTAATTTATTTTTGAGAGAGAGAGAGACAACATGAGAGCATGAGCAGAAAGGGGCAAAAAGGGAGGGAGAGAGAGAATTCCATGCAGGGGCTCAATCCCATGAACCTCGAGATCATGATCTGAGCTGAAATCAAGAGTTGGACCCTTACCTGACTGAGCCACCCAGGCACCCCTCTGTTGGGCTTTTTGATGCTCATGGAAATGGGCAGTGTGTCTCCATGGAAAGTTGAATTTGCAGGAAATTCCCTTAAAGGGAGATTCATGACAGTTGTGTTTTTCCAGAGGCTCTGCCTTAGCCATATATGGGAAGTTCAGACAAGATTTCTTTCTGCATCTTTCCATAGCTCAAATGTTATCACTTTAAAATAATCTTTATACCAATTGTGGGGTCCTAATGGATCCCCACAATAGTAAGGTAAGTATGATTTAGGGACTCTTAGAACCTACACATTCAAATTATTAAGAAAACAGAATGATTTTATTTTGTGTCTCTCTAAAAAGTAAAACAGGATATATTCTCCACAAGTAGGTATAATGCTCCATTCTTTATAAGATACATTTTTTTTACTCTTCTTAAATTCAGATAAAAGCATTTAACAGCTGGATATCTCATTTTTGCCTGGAATAACGAGGTATACATCACCAGACCGGACTGGAATGTCTTACTTCTTTCTTTATTATTCCTTTTAGCCTACATCATCAAGTTGTCGATGGTGGAGAATCGCTACTGGATCAGGGACCAGCTTATCCATAATAATATAATCATCAGCCTGTTTAGAAAGTTTGGCTTTTATTCACTAAGGAGTGAGTTGTTAGAGATCTCCAGATTATTGTGAGAAATTCTTTTCCTTGAGTACGAATTCTAATGCTTGTGAGATAGGATATTGTCCTGGGGCATCTAAAAAATGTTTCTTTCAATTTTACTATTTTAAAGATTTATTGAGTGCCATCGAATCAGAGACCTTTGGAAAGGTCTTATTACCAAAAAAAAAAAAAAAAAAAAAAAAAAAAAAAAAAAAAAGCCTCAGGGTTGAGTAAGCCTTTTCCAGAAACAAGAAAATTAAGGATGATGAAAATCCAGAAAAAAGCATACATGAGTATACATACAAACATCAGCTCTCTTTTATTTCAGTCTCAAAATGGTACCATTGAAACATCTTATTGACATCTATGCAAAATGTCATATATCTTTGGTCTTGGAAAACTCAATGTTAATATTTCTACTTCATTTTTTAATGATGTAAAATCTCTTTAGGGGTTCTTATACCAGTGTTATATTGGTTTTGAAGTTTTATGGCATAGGGCTTGCCATTTTCCATACCAGAAGTCACTTTATTTGAATACCAGGGTGTGTTTCTGCTTGCATGCTGGCAAAGACAGTTGGAAAAAAAAGTGTTGTATTTTATTTTATTGCTACCAGAAAATATTAGACATAAGGTGGAAATGTGAGAAACCTCCCACTTTGTAAGAGGAATCCATATATGAAGACTCTGGCCTGTATAGAAATAAGTGATTAATTTTTAGAACTTTGTACCTAATACAGAGAATCATTTAGCTAGTTACTATCATGACAGGAGAGAGACATGCTTTTCATCCTTTCCTTCTCTCTGCTGGCTGGAATGTGGATATCATGACTGGACTCAAGGAGCAAGCAGGAATGGTGAGGTGGAAAGCCATGTGTTGAAGATGGCAGAGTGAAAAGGTGGAAGGACTCTGGATCCCTGATGGTCATGGACCTGCCAGCCCATCCCAGGACTAAGTGAGAGGGAAACAAATTTCTCTGGATTTAGGAGTCTCTTATGGTTTGCCTCTCTTCCTGTTTTCATCTTAGTTTTCCTTCCCTTCCTTTATGTTCATCTATTTTGTTTCTTAAATTCAACATATGAGTGAAATCGTATGATATTCATCTTTCTCTGACTGACTTATTTCACTTAGCATAATACATTCTAGTTCCATCCACATTGTTGCAAATGGCAAGATTTCATTCTTTTTGAATTCCAAGTAATATTCCATTGTGTGTGTGTATATATATATATATACACATTCATCAGTCAATCGACATTTGGTCTCTTTCCATAATTTGGCTACTGTCAATAAAGCTGCTATAAACATTGGGGTGCATGTTTCCCTTTGAATCAGCATTTTTATATCTTTTGGGTAAATACTTAGTAGTGCAATTGCTGGGTTGTAGGGTAGTTCTATTTTTAGTTTTTTGAGGAAACTTCATACTGTTTTCCAGATTGGCAGTATCAGTTTGCATTCCCACCAACAGTGTAAGGGGGTTCCCCTTTTTCTGCATCCTTGCCTATACCTGTTGTTTCTTGTGTTGTTAATTTTAGCCATTCTGACTAAATGCTGAGATGATATCTCATCGTGATTTTAATTTGTATTTCCCTCATGATGAGCGATGTTAAGCATCTTTTCATGTGTCTGTTAGCCATCTGGATGTCTTCTTTGGAAAAGTGTGTATTCATATCTTCTGCCCATTTCTTAACTGGATTATTTGTTTTTTGGATGTTGAGTTTAATAAGTTATTTTTGAATTTTTGATATTAATCCTTTATCAGATAGATCATTTGCAAATATCTTCTCCCATTGTAGGCTACATTTTAGTTTTGTTGATTGTTTCCTTCACTATGCAGAAGATTTTTTGTCTTGATGAGATCCCAGTCATTTATTTTTGAGCAGTCTCTATCACAGAAGATGGAGATAGTATTAAGATGTGTCTGCATAAACAAACCTTACTAAATAATCTTTATTTTCCATTAGTTTATCCCATATATTTACCTTCCTTAATGTACTGCCCCTAAAAGCCTCAAACCCATTTTCTTTGTCTTGTAACATCTATGCAATTTTTTTGTTTGCTTGTTTCAAGTTTTTATTTAAATTCTAGTTTGTCAATGTATAGTGTAATACTGGTTTCACGAGTAGTGTTTAGTGATTCATCACTTACATACAACACCAGTGCTCATTGTAACAAGTGCCCTCCTTAATACCTATCACCTGTTTAATACATACCCCGCCTCCACTGCAGCAATCCTGTTTATTCTCTATAGTTAAGAGTCTCATATGACTTGCCTCCCTCTTCTTTATTTTCCCTTCCCCTGTGTTCATCTGTTTTGTTTCTTAAATTCCACATATGAATGAAATCATATGATATTTGTTTCTCTCTGACTGACTTACTTCGCTTAGCAGAATACACTCTAGCTTCTGTACAAATTTATTACCCTTTGTTAAAATACTATATAGACCTCTGGGTCTGACCACCTCTTTGGGATTTTCATTTCATTTCTGTGAGTCCCTCATATACAATACACCTATTTATCCTACTAATCTTTGTCAATTTGATCTATAAACCCAGCCACTGAATTTGAAAGGGTAGAAGAAAACATTTTATTTTTCCTCTGCCAAACCATCAGGGGAACCAAGATATATGAATTTGCTTGTTCTTTGAAAGACTGTGCTAGGTAATCTTCCTATTATGTACAAAGATATGTAGAAAAATATAACAAACTCTTGTGCACCTATCACTCAGTTTCAGTGAACACCAGTGGCTAAGCTTGTGTCATCCATACATTTGCTTACTCCTTCCCCTCTGTATTTTTTGAAGAAAATTCAACTTTATTATTACATCCGTAAATATTTTACCATATCTATCTAGATATCCTCTTCTTATAAGGAGAGCAATCCCATCATGGGGTCCCACCCTCATGACCTTATCTAAACCTAATTACGTCCCCAAAGATGTATCATATTGGGAGTTAGTATTTCAACCTGTGAATTTGGGGGGGGGGCACAGACATTCAGTTCATAACAATGGGGATGTTTCTCACTCCTTTTTAATGCTGCATAGTACTCTATTATGTTTTTGTTATTGGTGTTACAAATAGCCCTGCAGATAATAGTTTTGTGCATTTGTATTTTGATATCTTTGCCAGTGTATCGTGGGATAAATTCCTAGAAGTAGGACTGCCAGGTCAAAGGATTTCTGGAGGACATTCATATGTAATATTGTCAAATGATGCCAAACTCCATAAAGGTTGTACAGCTTTACATTCCTAACAGCAACATATGAGAGTATGTATTTTCTCATAGCCTTGTCAACAGTTTGTTGTTGATATTTTGAATGTTTGCCATTATAATAGCTAAATTATTTTTTATTGTGGTAAAAAAAAACACATGTGATCTACCCTCTTAACAAATTTTTAAGTACAGTATTGTTAACTATATACACATTGTAACAGCAGATCTCTAGAACTTTTTCATCCTTCATAACTGAAACTCAATAGCCATTGAACAGCATCTCCTCATTTCCCTTTACTCCCTGGCCAATGGCAACCCCATTCTTCTTTCTGCTTCTCTGAATTTTACTACTTTAGATACTCCGTGAAGTGAAATCATGCAGTACTTGTCCTATAACTGGTTTATTTGCACGGGCATAATGTCCTCATCGGTTATATATGTTATATGACAGAATTTACTTCTTTTTTTAGGGCTGGATAATAATCTTTTGTATGTGTACATCATATTTCTTTATCCATTCATCAACTTATGGACATTTAGGTTGTTTCCACATCTTGGCTATTATGAATAATGTTATAATGAACCTGGGAGTGCAAGTATCTTTTTGAGATCTTGTTTTCAATTGTTTTGGACAAGTAACCAGAAGTGGAATGCTGGATCATATGATAGCTCTGTTTTTAATTTTTAAGGAAGCTCCACACTGTTTTCTATATTCCATTTTCATCTGTGGCCCCTGAATCTTTCCTCTGGGGTGCTATGGTCTATTATCATCTACATCACATCTGAAGTAGATATTAGGGTTTATTTCCAGTTTATAGGAAGTACAGGAGACAGAGAAACACATTAAACCTTACCACAAGAATGCAACCAAGATGTTTATTGTCTGAGTCCCTGTTGTCTGTTGGAACATCAGCAACTCTGCTCCCCAGGGTGTCCACTCACCCTGTGAGCTACACTTTCAGGGTGGCTCTACAGAGTTTGGTGCTTCTCCTCATATGTCAACACCATCAGAGGTCCTGATACTTTTTGGGGGTACTGTGAGAAGTAGTGCTTCCATATTTAGCCCTCACAGTTATACTATCCTTAAATTAACATTCTTTCATTGGGATTTGGGCTTTCCCTGTATTCTTTCAACTAATGATTTCCTACACAGAACAACACAGTATTTTTTCTTCTATTAATGTGGTATCTTTCTGGAGCTGTTCTCACAAAGTACCACAAACTAGGTGGCTTAAAACAGCAGAAATTTATTCTCTGACAGTTCTGGAGGTGAAAAGTCCAAGATCAAGTTTGGCTGGTTCTTTCTGAAGGATTTGAGGGAGAATCTGATGTGTGCATCTGACCTAGCTTCTGGTGGTTGCTACCAATCTTTGGTGTCTCTTAGCTGGTAGATGCATCAATCCAATCTCTACCTCCATCTTCACATGATGCTCTCCCTGTGTGTCTCTGTCTCCATTTTCTCTTTATAAGTATTACCAGTAATATTGAACTAGGGCCCATCCTACTCCAGGATGACCTCATCTTAAGTTAATTATATCTATAAGACCCTATTTACAAATCAGGTCAAATTCTGAGGTATGAAGAGTTAAAACTTCAACATATCTTTTGAGGGGAAACAATTCAACCCATAATAACTAGTCTGACATTATATATGCTACCCTGAGTGGCACACCTCTGTCCTCACCCCACCTTCAATTTCAACACACAAAACTGTGCTTGCTTTTCTAAAGGAAATAAGAAAAATTCTTCTCATTTTCCATTGTGAACATGAAGGAAAATAAGGCACAGTTATTTTCAGAAAAATTTATAGATAACCCTGCTAGATTTTTTTCAAATTGGCAATGTATTTATCATTTTTGATTATTGTAAGTAGAACACATAACCACTATAAAAATTCAGACAATTCAGAAGTAACAGTGGAATAAAAAAACAGATCTATTTTCTGATAGAACAGAGGAGACAAAAGGAAAGAACAAATTGTTGATGTGGACTAGGTTATTGAAACCAACCCTCCTTCTGAAAACACATAAAATTTTGGATAAAATGTAAAAAATTATTTCTTGACATCATCAAAAATTTGCCAAGACCTTAGGAATTCACTGTCCAAAATCTAAAGGAAAATGGGAGCCCAGGAAGGTAAGCAGAGCACAAAAGCCTCTTGGGCTCTTACGGCACTCACAGAGGCTGGTAAACTTGCTCTTTGGTTTTGATCACCTCAGAAAGTGACAAAAAAAAATCCCATAGCCAAGTGAATCAGAAGTGAATTTTCACTGGGTACCTATAAGAAAAATTGTCCCCAAACCGAACATAGGTGGTGTGGAGGGCAGGGAAATACATCCCAGAAACAGTGATGTTTTTTAGCCCCCCTTGGAGATTTGCAGCATTAATTAATTTCTCCTGCATGGTTAAAAATTTTAACCCTTGGGTTTACTTAAAAGTTATTGTGGGGGGCGCCTGGGTGGCGCAGTCGGTTAAGCGTCCGACTTCAGCCAGGTCACGATCTCGCGGTCCGTGAGTTCGAGCCCCGCGTCGGGCTCTGGGCTGATGGCTCCGAGCCTGGAGCCTGTTTCCGATTCTGTGTCTCCCTCTCTCTCTGCCCCTCCCATGCTCATGCTCTGTCTGTCTCTGTCTCTCAATAATAAATAAACGTTAAAAAAATTTAAAAAAAAAAAAAAAAAAAAAAAAAGAAAGTTACTCTTGTACCTACCATACCATCCAGCAATTCTACTTCCAAGAAAAACAAAAAATGTATTTATAAAAATATTTGTAAATAGCTGTTCATAGCAGCATTATTTATAATGATCAAAATCTGGTAATACTTCAAATAGCCATGAACTGGAGAACAGGTAAAGATATGATAAATTTATATATAAAAAAACAAATTATTGATACACATGGATGAGTCTCAAAAACATGCTGAACAGGAGTAGGCAGGTACAAAAGACTACATACTAATATTCTATTTATATGAAATTCTGAAACAGGCTAGACTAATACATAATGACTGAAAGCATATTAGTGGTTCCTTGGGGTTAATAGTGGAAAATACAGACTGCAAAGGACACAAGAAAATTTCCGGGGGAAAATTGTTCTATATCTTGATGTTTATGTCCATCAGTCACACAGTTGTAAACATGTTTGTCAATTGATACTGATATGGATATAATTAAAGTATTCAAGTTTTATTTTATGTAATTTATAATCTTAACAACATTGTTTAAATAGTAAAACAAAACAAAACAAAATATGATCCTAGACTGGGAGCTACTAGGTACCTGACACTGGGTAGAAATATCTTTATCTTGGGCCTCAAAAAGATGTTCACAAATAAATTTTCATGGACAGCACCTAGCACACAATAAAAAAAGTATCATAGGACTCTCTCATGGGCAGAACTAGAAGTTTGTAAAAACAATCTTGAAAAGACTTTAGGTGGTGAAGTTATCACAGATTATAAAACAGTCATGTTCACTAAAAAACGTATGCAGGGAATAGAACACTATGAAAAGTTACCTGGTGAATGTGAAGAAGAACCAAATAGAATACGAAATGGAAAACAGAAAACTGAACTTTAAAAATTTGTTGAATATGTTTCATAGAAGATTCAAGTCTATCAAAGAGAAAATTAGTAAACTGAAAGACAGATCAGAATAAATAACCCACAATGTAGCATGAAGAAACACAAAGAAACAAAAACAAACATGAAAGATGAGTTAGAAAGTGAGCTCTCAGATGTTTAACTGGAGTTTTGAAGAAACAGAGAGAGAATGAGAAAGAGCTAATATTTGAGAAAGCGACTGAGGCTTTTCTAAAACTAATAAAAGATTACCAATTTACAAAATCAAGAAGTCTACTAAGAAAATCTTCCTCTAGTTTCAAATAGATAGCACAATAAAATAACAAAATCTTAATAAAAATGATGAAAGACAATTATAAATGGAAATTATTATAAGCAACTATATTGAAAATACAGAGTGAAAGATTTCTCAACAACAATGGAAATCAGAAGACAAAGTGCTGAAAGATTATAGTAGTCACTCTTGCACTCGGTAATGAACAATAATAGATATCTTTTCAGAAATAAGCTTGTAAAAAAGGCATTTTCTGATAATTAAAACAGACAATTCACTTTCAACATGTCCTCACTAATAGAAATTTTAATGAATATATTTCAAGCAAAAGAAAATAATCATAATGGAAAATCGGATGTGCAAGAAAGAATAAAGAGTAAAGACAGTAGTAAATAACTGGTAAGCTTAAATAACCAATAAACAAATAGAGACAATGTCTAGTGGAATTGGAAAAACAAGATAGAGTTAATACAACAATAACATATAAATCAAGAGGAAAGAAAATGGAATCATAAAAAAAATTATAAAAGGGCAAAAGATAAAAAGAAATATTTAATAAACATTTCTGTATTGAATCTACTATACTGGGTACATATGTAAGTGGAGTTATACAATATTTGTTCTTTTCATCTGGATTATTTAATTTACTATAATATTTTCAAGGTTCATCTGTACTGTAGCATGCACTGGGTTTTCTCTCTTGTTTTTTTTTTTTTAATTTTTTTTCAACGTTTATTTATTTTTGGGACAGAGAGAGACAGAGCATGAACGGGGGAGGGGCAGAGAGAGAGGGAGACACAGAATCGGAAACAGGCTCCAGGCTCTGAGCCATCAGCCCAGAGCCCGACGCGGGGCTCGAACTCATGGACCGCGAGATCGTGACCTGGCTGAAGTTGGCCACTTAACCGACTGCGCCACCCAGGCGCCCCTTCTCTCTTGTTTAAGGTTGAATAATGTTCTACTGTGGGTATATATACATTTTGTTGATAACATCCATCTGTCAATAGACTTTTTTATTAGCTATTATTAATATTATGCACCTAATTTTTAAATTGAAATATATTTGACATATAACTGTGTAAATTTAAGAGGTATAACTAGTTAATTAGATACATTTATATATTATAGTATGATTGCCAATGTAGCAATATTTAGCACATCTATCACATTACATTGCTATTTCTTTCTAGTGGTTGGATTAATTAAGTTTCAGTCACTTAGCAAGTTTAGTGATTACAATACAATATTGTTGTCTATTTTGCAACACTGTGCATTAGATCTCTAGGACTTCTTACTTCTTACAAGTTTGTACCCTTGAACAACATCTGTCCAATATCTCTACCTCCATCCCCTGGTAATGACTATTTTACTCTGTTTTTGTGAATTTGGCCTTTTTAGATTCCACAAATAAGTGATATCATACAGTATTTGTCTTACTCTATCTGACTCATCTCACATAGCATAATTTCCTCAAGGTCCATACACATTATCACAAATGGCAGGATGTCCTTTCTCATGGCTGAATAATTCCATTGTATACATACACCACATCTTCTTTATCCTTTCATCCACTGATAAGCACTTAGGTGGTTTCCATATCTTAACTATTGTGAATAGTGCTTTAATAGACATGGGAGTGCATACATCTCTTTAATATTCTGTTTTCATTTCCTTTATGTATATACCCAGAAGTGAAATTGCTAGATTAATGGTAGACTTCTTTTTAATTCTGGAGGAAACTTTGTATTCTTTTCCATAGTGACTGAACAAATTTACATTCCCATCAACAGTGTACAAGTGTTCCCTTTTCTCCACATCCTTGACAAAACTTTTTCTGTCTTATTTTTTTCCCTTATGTCCTTGATGACAGCCATTCTAACATGTGTGAGGTAATATCTCACTGTGGTTTTGATTTGCATTTCCTTGATTAGTAGTGATAATGAGCATCTTTTTCGTGTTTCTTTTGGCATTCGGATGTCTTCTTTAGGAAAATGTCTGTTTAGTCCCTCTGCTCCTTTTATTTTTTCAATATATGAAAATTATTGTCAAATTGGTTTCCATACAACACCCAGTGCTCATCCCAAAGGGTGCCCTCCTCAATGCCCATCACCCACCCTCCCCTCCCTCCCACCCCCTATCAACACTCAGTTTGTTCTCAGTTTTTAAGAGTCTCTTATGCTTTGGCTCTCTCCCACTCTAACCTCTTTTTTCTTTTTCCTTCCCCTCCCCCATGGGTTTCTGTTAAGTTTCTCAGGATCCATATAAGAGTGAAAACATATGGTATCTGTCTTTCTCCGTATGGCTTATTTCACTTAGCGTCACACTCTCCAGTTCCATCCACGTTGCTACAAAGGGCCATATTTCATTCTTTCTCATTGTCACGTAGTATTCCATTGTATATATAAACCACAACTTTTTTATTCATTCATCAGTTGATGGACATTTAGGCTCTTTCCATAATTTGGCTATCGTTGAGAGTGCTGCTATAAACATTGGGGTACAAGTGCTCCTATGCATCAGTACTCCTGTATCCCTTGGGTAAATTCCTAGCAGTGCTACTGCTGGGTCATAGGGTAGGTCTATTTTTAATTTTCTGAGGAACTCCACACTGTTTTCCAGAGTAGCTGCAACAATTTGCATTCCCACCAACAGTGCAAGAGGGTTCCATTTCTCCACATCCTCTCCAGCATCTATAGTCTCCTGATTTGTTCATTTTGGCCACTAACTGGCATGAGGTGATATCTGAGGGTGGTTTTGATTTGTATTTCCCTAATGAAGAGCGACGTTGAGCATCTTTTCACGTGCCTGTTGGCCATACGGATGTCTTCTTTAGAGAAGTGTCTATTCATGTTTTCTGCCCATTTCTTCACTGGATCATTTATCTTTCGAGTGTGGAGTTTGGTGAGTTCTTTATAGATTTTGGATACTAGCCCTTTGTCCGATATGTCATTTGCAAATATCTTTTCCCATTCCGTTGGTTGCCTTTTAGTTTTGTTGATTGTTTCCTTTGCTGTGCAGAAGCTTTTTATCTTCATGAGGTCCCAATAGTTCATTTTTGCTTTTAATCCTTGCCTTTGGGGAAGTGTCAAGTAAGAAATTGTTGTGGCTGAGGTCAGAGAGGTTTTTTCTGCTTTCTCCTCTAGGGTTTTGATGGTTTCCTGTCTCACATTCAGGTCCTTTATCCATTTTAGTTTATTTTTGTGAGAAAGTGGTCTAGTTTCATCCTTCTGCATGTTGCTGTCCAGTTCTTCCAGCACCATTTGTTAAAGAGACTGTCTTTTTTCCATTGGATATTCTTTCCTGCTTTGTCAAAGATGAGTTGGCCATACTTTTGTGGGTCTAATTCTGGGGTTTCTATTCTATTCCATTGGTCTATGTGTCTGTTTTTGTGCCAATACCATGCTGTCTTGATGATGACAGCTTTGTAGTAGAGGCTAAAGTCTGGGGTTGTGATGCCTCCTTCTTTGGTCTTCTTCTTCAAAATTACCTTGGCTATTCAGGGCCTTTTGTGGTTCCATAGAAATTTAAGAATTGCTTGTTCTAGTTTTGAGAAGAATGCTGGTGCAATTTTGATTGGGATTGCATTGAATGTGTAGATAGCTTTGGGTAGTATTGACATTTTGACAATATTTATTCTTCCAATACATGAGCACGGAATGTTTTTCCATTTCTTTATATCTTCTTCAATTTCCTTCAAAAGCTTTCTGTAGTTTTCAGCCTACAGATCTTTTACATCTTTGGTTAGATTTATCCCTAGGTATTTTATGCTTCTTGGTGCAATTGTGAATGGGATCAGTTTCTTTATTTGCCTCATTAGTAGTGTATAAGAATGCAACTGATTTCTGTACATTGATTTTGTATCCTGCGTCTTTGCTGAATTCATGTATCAGTTCTAGCACACTTTTGGTGGAGTCTGTCTGGTTTTCCATGTATAATATCATGTCATCTGCAAAAAGTGAAAGCTTGACTTCATCATTGCCAATTTTGACGCCTTTGATTTCCTTTTGTTGTCTGATTGTTGATGTTAGCACTTCCAACACAATAGCGGTGAGAGTGGACATCCCTGTCATGTTCCTCATCTCAGGGAGAAAACTCTCAGCTTTTCCCCATTGAGGATGATATTAGCTGTAGGCTTTTCATAAATGGCTTTTATGATGTTTAAGTATGTTCCTTCTATCCCGACTGTCTTGAGGGTTTTTATTAAGAAAGATGCTGAATTTTGTCAAATGCTTTTTCTGCATCGATTGACAGGATCATATGGTTCTTATCTTTTCTTTTATTAATGTGATGTATCACATTGATTGACTTGCAAATATTGAACCAGCCCTGTAGCCCAGGAATGAATCCCACTTGATCTTGGTGAATAATTCTTTTTGTATGCTGTTGAATTCAATTTGCTAGTATCTTACTGAGAATTTTTGCATCCATATTCATCAGGGATATTGGCCTGTAGTTCTCTTTTTTTACTGGGTCTCTGTCTGGTTTAGGAATCAAAGTCATACTGGCTTCATAGAACGAGTCTGGAAGTTTTCCTTCCCTTTCTATTTCTTGGAATAGCTTGAGAAGGATAGGTATTATCTCTGCTTTAAATGTCTGGTAGAACTCCTCTGGGAAGCCATCTGGTCCTGGACTCTTATTTGTTGGGAGATTTTTGATAACCGATTCAATTTCTTCACTGGTTATGGGTCTGTTCAAGCTTTCTATTTCCTCCTGATTGAGTTTTGGAAGAGTGTGGGTGTTTAGGAATTTGTCCATTTCTTCCAGGTTGTCCATTTTGTTGGCATATAATTTTTCATAGTATTCCCTGATAATTGTTTGTATCTCTGAGGGATTGGTTGTAATAATTCCATTTTCATTCATGATTTTTATCTATTTGGGTCATCTCCCTTTTCTTTTTGAGAAGCCTGGCTAGAGGTTTGTCAATTTTGTTTATTTTTCAAAAAACCAACTCTTGGTTTCGTTGATCTGCTCTACAGTTTTTTTAGATTCTATATTATTTATTTCTGCTCTGATCTTTTTTATTTCTCTTCTTCTGCTGGGTTTTGCTGCCTTTGCTGTTCTGCTTCTATTTCCTTTAGGTGTGCTGTTAGATTTTGTGTTTGGGATTTTTCTTATTTCTTGAGATGGGCCTGGATTTCAAAGTATTTTCCTCTCAGGACTGCCTTCGTTGCATCCCAAAGCATTTGGATTGTTGTATTTTCATTTTTGTTTGTTTCCATATATTTTTTAATTTCTTCTCTAATTGCCTGGTTGACCCACTCATTCTTTAGTAGGGTGTTCTTTAACCTCCATGCTTTTGGAGGTTTTCCAGACTTTTTCCTGTGGTTGATTTCAAGCTTCATAGCATTGTGGTCTGAAAGTATGCATCGTATAATTTCATTCTTGTATACTTATGAAGGGCTGTTTTTGACCCAGTATGTGATCTATCTTGGAGAATGTTCCATGTGCACTCGAGATGAAAGTATATTCTGTTGCTTTGGGATGCAGAGTTCTAAATATATCTGTCAAGTCCATCTGATCCAATGTATCATTCAAGGCCCTTGTTTCTTTATTGACCATGTGTCTAGATGATCTATCCATTTCTGTAAGTGGGGTGTTAAAGTCCCCTGCAATTACCACATTCTTATCAATAAGGTTGCTTATGTTTATGAGTAATTGTTTTATATATTTGGGGGCTCCCATATTCAGCACATAGACATTTATAACTGTTAGCTTTTCCTGATGGATAGACCCTGTAATTATTATATAATGCCCTTCTTCATCTCTTGTTACAGCCTTTAATTTAAAGTCTAGTTTGTCTGATATAAGTATGGCTACTCCAGCTTTCTTTTGGCTTCCAGTAGCATGATAAATAGTTCTCCATCCCCTCACTCTCAATCTAAAGGTGTCCTCAGGTCTAAAATGAGTCTCTTGTAGACACCCAATAGATGGGTCTTGTTTTTTTATCCATTCTGATACCCTATGTCTTTTGGTTGGCGCATTTAATCCATTTACATTCAGTGTTATTATAGAAAGATACGGGTTTAGAGTCATTGTGATGTCTGCATGTTTTATGCTTGTAGCGATGTCTCTGGTACTTTGTCTCACAGGATCCCCCTTAGGATCTCTTGTAGGGCTGGTTTAGTGGTGATGAATTCCTTCAGTTTTTGTTTGTTTGGGAAGACCTTTATCTCTCCTTCTATTCTAAATGACAGACTTGCTGGATAAAGGATTCTTGGCTGCATATTTTTTCTGTTCATCACATTGAAGACTCGTGCCAATCCTTTCTGGCCTGCCAAGTTTCAAAACAGAGATCAGTCCCAAGTCTTATAGGTCTCCCTTTATATGTGAGGGCACGTTTATCCCTTGCTGCTTTCAGAATTTTCTCTTTATCCTTGTATTTTGCCAGTTTCACTATGATATGTCGTGCAGATGATCAATTCAAGTTACATCTGAAGGGAGTTCTCTGTGCCTCTTGGATGTCAATGCCTTTTTCCTTCCCCAGTTCAGGGAAGTTCTCAGCTATAATTTCTTCAAGTACCCCTTCAGCACCTTTCCCTCTCTCTTCCTCCTCTGGGATACCAATTATGCGTATATTATTCCTTTTTAGTGTATCACTCAGTTCTCTAATTTTCCCCTCATATTCCTGGATTTTTTTATCTCTCTTTTTCTTAGCTTCCTCTTTTTCCATAATTTTATCTTCTAGTTCACCTATTCTCTCCTCTGCCTCTTCAATCCAAGCCGTGGTCATTTCCATTTTATTTTGCATCTCGTTTAAAGCGTTTTTCAGCTCCTCCTGACTGTTCCTTAGTCCCTTGATCTCTGTAGCAAGAGATTCTCTGCTGTCCTGTATACTCTTTTCATGCCCAGTGATTAATTTTATGACTATTATTCTAAATTCACTTTCTGTTATATTATTTAAATCCTTTTTGATCAGTTCATTAGCTGTTGTTATTTCCTGGAGATGCTTTTGAGGGGAATTCTTCCGTTTGGTCATTTTGGATAGTCCCTGGAGTGGTGCGGACCTGCAGGGCACTTCCCCTGTGCTGTGGTATATAACTGGAGTTGGTGGGCGGGGCCTCAGTCAGACCTCAGCCCATTCATGGGGCCACAGTCAGACTGGTGTGTGCCTTCTCTTCCCCTCTCCAGGGGTGGGATTCACTGTGCGGTGGCGTGACCCGTCTGGGCTACTTGCACACTGCCAGGCTTGTGGTGCTGGGGATCTGGCATATTAGCTGGGGTGGGTAGGCAAGGTGCACAGGGGCAGGAGGGGCAGGCTTAGCTCGCTTCTCCTTCAGTGATCCACTTCAGGAGGGGCCCTGTGGCAGCGGGAGGGAGTCAGACCGGCTGCCAGGGGTGGCTCCGCAGAAGCACAGCATTGGGTGTTTGCGCGGAGAGAGCAAGTTCCCTGGCAGTAACTGGTTCCCTTTGGGATTTTAGCTGGGGGATGGGCGAGGGAGATGGCGCTGGCTAGCGCCTTTGTTCCCCACCAAACTGAGCTCTGTCATCTGGGGGCTCAGCAACTCTCCCTCCCTTTGTCCTCCAGCCTTCCCGCTTTCCGAGCAGAGCTGTTAACTTATGATCTCCCAGATGCTAAGTCGCGCTTGCTGTGGGAACACACTCCGTCTGGCCCCTCCGCTTTTGCAAGCCAGACTCGGGGGTTCTGCTTGGCCGGCAGGCTGCCCCTCTGCCCCGGCTCCCTCCCACCAGTCCGTGCAGCGCGCACCGCCTCTCCGCCCTTCCTACCCTCTTCCGTGGGCCTTTCGTCTGTGCTTGGCTGCAGAGACTCCCTTCTGCTAGCCTTCTGGTGGTTTTCTGGGTTATTTAGGCAGGTGTAGGTGGAATCTAAGTGATCAGCAGGATGTGCAGTGAGCCCAGCGTCCTCCTATGCTGCCATCTTCTTATAGGGAAGAGCCTATTTTTGATTGAAGGTGTGACTCATGGTGTATTTGCCTCCCTGAGGAAACAAAATTTGCCTCTGCTTTTTGAGAGTAGAAATTTTGACTGTGCTTACTATTGTAGTTCCTCATAGCAGTCTTGGACATGTACTTTTTTAATTAATAAGAAAATATTATTTAAGAGTTATAAGTGAAATTACTTTGCTCATTTTAAACTTTGTTCCCAGTATTTTGAAACTTTTGTTTTGTTTTGTTTTGTTTTGTTTGAGTGGCAAACCCCATTCTTTTAGTCGGATTTGGTGTAAGTGTTGGGAAACCTTGAAGGGGTTGGCTGATAACTGGCATTCTCTGTGGTGGTATACCTTATCAGCCTCCTAACCTCTTTTCTCCTTTCTGTAAATGATGATGGCTCCTCTATTATTTATAAATTTCTCCTTGAGCAGATACAGTATTTTCTTTAGGACTGACATAGGCTTCAGACCATGGAGTGGTAGTGGTGAAGTGGGCTCTTCCAATGTCAGCCATGTGTGTTCTGGACTTTCCCAAGTTATTATTATTAGTGTTTCCAAGCAAATTAGTTTAACTACAAGAACTTATGTGCCAGGTACTGGTCCACGTGCTTGACATATATTAATTCAGCATATAAGCTGGTCTTTGGTGCCCGGAAAAATACATACATAGAGTGTGGTAAGGACAATGAAAAAAATTGGCACAGGTTATCAGCCTTTAGGAAGGCTAATAAACCAAACTGACACCAACATTTGAATCCACCAAAAAAGGATTGAGAACCAACTTTATCAAGAGAAAAAAGGGGTGAATGAAGGTAGAAGGCAAGCAAGTACACAAATTGCACCAGGATATTGTGCTGTACCTGGGCACTGGGTGAGCAGATAGAAGGCTTTGTTTGTGTTCCCTATGGCTTATACCATGGCTATGGGAACACACTGCCTTTGGCCCACCCTGGACCCTCTGAGCACAGTCTTACAAGAGGTAAAAGTGTCTTCCCCCCACCCCCGACTTTCTTGGCCAGGCCAGGATTTCTGGCACCCATGAATGCCTCCAGTTACTACATAGACCATTATAAAAGGGCTTAGCTTAAGACCATTCTCTCCTAGGTGAACCTCAGCTTGAGCCTGTGGCTGTGCAAGGCCAGCACCAATAGGTGGGTGTTCAGATGAGCCTGTGGGTGGGCAAGTTGTGCAGTGCTTTCTGGGACCTTGCACTTGCACAGCCATTTCTCCTGGGGCAGCACAGGCCACAAGACACCCCTACCAACCTGGGTGATTTATTTGTGGTGGTTGGTTGCAGAGGCTTGGTCCAGATGGGGAAGGATGAGGAAGCAGAGGAGAGGTAGGTGCTTTCAGGCAGTGAGGAGGCCAGCCACCACCATCAAAGTCAGAAGGCAATAGGCAGGAGGAACTCTGGCAACATGATGCATTGGAGTAGGAAGATGATGCAAGTCCTAGGGAAAGGAAAAAGAGCAAGCAAGCATGGAGAGAGATGCCACCAATCTGTTCAGAAAGCCCAATCTCCAGTTTTTGAAACAAAAATATGGGTATTTTCACTGTAAAAATTGTAAAACCATATGGGACAGTGCTTACATGTGGTGCATTTCTGGAACAAAGTTTGTTTCAAACAACTCTATTGCAAATGCCAAATGAATTTTAACATTTATTGAGTAGAAACAATCCATTTCAAGCCTATTCAAAGTCTTGTTGCTCTTGCCCTCAGAAGAAAAGGCACACTGATCTAAGGAAGCCTCCTTGACAGAAACTGTGTGGTTTGATGCAGAGAACAGATTCTCTTTTGGCAACATTTACAGCTGCAAATACATCACATGACAGACAGTGTGACTTGCGCAGGGCACCCAAACTCTTTGTAAGTTACTCTACTGTTTTTCTTTTTTGTAACTTAAATCTGAACTGGCATTGGAAAATGGTTAGGTTTTTGTACTTTTTGTAGGTTGTATTTGTAGGTTGTATATTATTTTGTAGATTGTAGGTTTGTATAATTGTGCAATGTGAACAGAACAAAATAAATGTGTAGAAAAATAGAAAACAAAAGGATCTTACCTCAAACTATTGTGGATCCTAGGGCTACTGGCTGAACTAGTCACACAGGTTATACAGGCTGTCACCATATTGCATTCTGGTTCATGTAGGTCAGCAGCCTTCAGTACTAGGGCTCCCCTCAGGGAGGGGTACAGAGGTTCTCAGTTCAAAAGGGGATCACACTGCTAGATTCCTTCTGTATTCTTGCTCTAGAGTTGCTCCTTAGGGCATGTTACTGGTTTGACAACATTCTCTTTCTTTTGTCCTCACTGCTGGGTGGATTGAAATTTCAGTGTGACATCTATAAATTGCCCGATACACTGGCAGCTAAGAAGAAGTTTAATGCCTAGAAGCATTTGCAGTCACTAGTAGAGATTACTGACACAGCAAAGGAAAGATTGCACAAAATAAGGAACTTAGAGGCTTTCATTTAGTGACTCTACCTCTACAGCAGTGGTTCTCAAAGTGTGTTCCTGCACAGGGAACATTAGTATCACTTGGGAACTTGGACCCACTGCAATCTGGGTTTTAACAAATCCTCTGTGTGATTCTGATTCTAGAGTTCCAGAAGTCATTTCAATCTCTTTCTTTGTATTGTTTTTTTGACTGAAAAATTCCATTTTATACCCTTTCAATGATATTTGGATATTCATACTTAGATATTTCTCCAAAATGTTCTCTGCTTAATATTAGAAAGAAGGCGGTGAACTTTGGCTTTAGACAGGGGTCTGTGAACCCCAAATCCAGCTATTTCTTGTTTTTATGCCACCATTGAAATAAAGAAAGTTTTACATTTTTAAAACATTGTTAAAAATTAACAAAGAAAACAAAAAAGAGGTGAAAGATACAATATGGCCCTCAAAGCCTAAAATATTTACCATCTGAGCCTCAATATTTATTATTTCAAAGTTTTTAGAGAAAAAGTTTGCTGACCACTTCTTTTAGATAATGTCCCAAGAATCTTATTTACTTTGAATTAAACATTGCTTCTGCAAATATGTTCTGACATACAAAATCAGGGTAGAATAAACTTGTTAGACAATGCTGTAATTTACAGAACCGTGTTTTTCTATTAGTGAAATTTAAACTCTGCACTGCTTTTTACAAATGCCTATCCTCTGGTTGGAAAGGAACAGTATCTTGTATTTCACTCTCACTTGGCAAATGTTTATTGAGAGGACACAAAGGTTAATAAAGTTAAATTTTTTCTTGAGTCCTTAAGAATGCGTTAAAGAAGTCTCACATATGAATGGATACCTTATCAGTGTGTAGTCAAAGCCTGTTCAATGGGCTTTGGGAGCACAAATTAAAGGACACTTACCTAGTATTTCATTACAGGGTTACATCCTAACTAATTTATCCTGTGCCCTGATGATAGACATTTTCTTTGTTTTCTCTCTTTTTTCTATCAAACAATGTTGTCATGAGTAACCTTGACATAGCTCATTTAATTGATGTAAGACAAATTTCCAGAAGTGAAATTGCTGGGTTTAAGGCTCTGTGCTGAAAGACTACACATACCAATGGACAATGGCCAGACCATTGTCTGTATAAACATAGAATTCTCACCCATAGTCTGTAGCAACCAGCCCAGAAAACCAACTCATTATCTGTTGTAACCAGTCCAGAAAGTCAAACCATTATCTGCAGCAACCAGTTCAAGAAGTCATACTATACCCTCTTTAACAATTGGCCTACAACAGCCAGGACTTGATTAATAACTGATAGATTCCCTAATATTTGCCCTTGTGTCTGACTTAAGACCAACTGGAGAAATCCAAATATGCACCCCTAACCAATGATGTGTGATGTCCTGATTCTAGTTAGTCCATCTATAGCTTTCCCATTCCAACAACCTCCAATCAAGGCACATCTGAAGACTTTCCTTTATTCCACTACAAGACTTTCCTATTCTTCTGTCTCCTTTTGAGTCTCTGCTCAACACAAGTCATGGTGGCTAACTCCCTCACGACAGCAAGCTCTGAATAAATAGGCTTTGCTCTTCTCTATTTGGTTGATCTTTACTTATTTCCACAATTAAAGTGGAGGTCCCATTGTGATATGGTCTGTATGGCTTATTGTCATGGACCCCAGCCTTCAGGGAGATGTGGAACCCCTAAAGGCCCCACATGCTTTGCTGCTGACAGTGCTGATGCAGCAAGTTATCAGTGTGTCTCAACTTCACTCTCTCTGAATTGAGTTCCTTGGCTGTTTATTCTCAATATGTTATCTAGGTTTTGTTACTGGTTTCCAAATTTGGGGCATCCTTGGTGGAGTCAGGCCATTCTTTTTAATTCCTTTTTGCTGTCTTTGTGTTACTGTTTTGTGTTATGCTGTTCTAAGAAGGAGAATCACAAGGTAGAGCACAGGCATAGGACCTATGAGCCTGTTACTAGAGCTGACCTCCCAGATGGGTGCATTTACAGTGCTCACATGACCAGTGTCCACTTGGACAGACTTTGCTGTGGGTCACAAACAAAACTGGTTGAGGTTCTCCTTGTCTTTATTTTGTGTCCTGAGAGCTTTTTGGTTCAGAGAAAGTATTATCAATGTTTTTTCTGCCTTCTGGGGGCAAATTGTGGGGTTTGGAGGTGGCTAACTTTCTGGTAAGGGGAATGCAGAGGTATGAATGCAGAGGCAGTACAATTTTACTGACTGTTGCCAGCTTTCATGGTGTCGTCTAAGTTTAAATCCCTTCCTCTAACTGGAAAAACTCCTGATTCATATAGGTACTCTCTTCATAACCCTAATTCTTGTGCCTGTCTTTCTTGGCGTAATTTCACCAAGGATGATTTGGGCCTTTAGTGTCTACTCTGGGGAACATTTGATTGAACACATTTATTTGAGAAGAAGAAAGGAAATAATATTTATTAGGTTTAATGAACAGTATTTTTTGACTGGTATGCAGAGGTATCAAAACAAAATTCTTAGTAAAAAGTGTCTTTACTAAAAGGTTCTTTGAACAAAGCTAATTGAGTCATTCAGCGAACTTAAGCAAGAGTGAACTAGACTAGTTTTGATATCCAGCTTTGCCTTTCTCCCCGTATCCTTCTGATGTCCCCTTTCTGTGCCTCTATCAACTCCTCTCTCATCTCCCTTGTTCAACCACCCTACCTTTTCCAAACAACTCTCTTATCCAAAATTGTAATTACATCTAAATATCCATCTCTCCCATGAGTTGAATATGCAGACAACTATAAAATTTAAACCGTGAACCTGAGCTGAATTATGAACTATAATGAAAGATTTTCCTAAACCCAAACAAGACCAGCAAATATTCATGTAAAAATTTAGAATTCATTGGGGGGGGGGGCACATGACAAAATTACCTGACCTATATCAACTTGTACATATGTTGATCATAACCTCAGATGCTGAATTTTAGATAAGAAAAGGTGATTAACTTGGAAAAGGATCTGCAGGATCCTCATTCCTCAATAAACCTGAGGGTCAAAAAAGGCCAAAAATGTCAGTATGAGTATCTGAAAAGTCATATACAAAACACTTCTAGGAAAAATCTATTGGACCATAGTTTAATCATGCAAACAAAAAAAGATGAAACTCCAAATATGTGGAGATAAAAAACCATGCTACTGAACAATCAGTCAAAAAAGAAATAAAAAAAGAAATAAAAAAAATACCTTGAGACAAATGAAAATGGAAACAAAACATACTGAAACCTATGGGATTCAGCAAAAGCAGTTCTAAGAGGGAAGTTCATATGCTTATATCAAGAAACAGAAAATCTCAACTAAACCACTTAAGTAACTAGAAGAGTAATACAAAAAGCCCAAAGTTAGTAGAAGAAAGGAAATAAAGATCAGAGTGTAAAAAATGAAATAGAAACTAAAGGAACATTAGAAAACATCAGTGAAAGCTGGTTCTTCGAAAACATAAATAATACTGGCAAACCTTTAGCTAAAATCACCAAGAAAGAAAGAGGGCTCAAATAAATAACATTAGAAATGAAAGAGGAGGGGCGCCTGGGTGGCGCAGTCGGTTAAGCGTCCGACTTCAGCCAGGTCACGATCTCGCGGTCCGTGAGTTCGAGCCCCGCGTCGGGCTCTGGGCTGATGGCTCAGAGCCTGGAGCCTGTTTCCGATTCTGTGTCTCCCTCTCTCTCTGACCCTCCCCCGTTCATGCTCTGTCTCTCTCTGTCCCAAAAATAAATAAACGTTGAAAAAAAAAAATTAAAAAAAAAAAAAAAAAAAAAAAAAGAAATGAAAGAGGAGACATTACAACTGATAGAACAAAAATATGAAGGGTCATAAGAGACTACTATGAGCCATTATATGCCAAGGACTTGGACAAACTAGAGGAAGTGGATATAAATTCCAGGAAACATACAACCTACCAAAATTGAATTATGAAGAAATAGAAAATCTGAATACACTGATTGTTAGTAAGGAGATTGAATATGTAACCAAAAACCTACCAAGAAACAAAAGTCCAACCAGATGGCCTCACTGGTAAATATTACCAAGAATGCAATAAATAATTAATACCAATTCTTCTCAAATTATTCTGAAAAATAGAAAGTGGAGGGGATGCTTCCAAACTCATTTTATGAGGCCCACATTACCCTGATATCAAAACCAGACAAGGATGCTACATGAAAAGAAAATTAGCGGCCAAATGTCTGGATGAACATAAATGCCAACATCCTTAATGAAATATTGGCAAGCCAAATTTAACGATGCATTAAAAGAATCATACATTACGATCCAGAGGGATTTACTTCAGAGATGTAAAGATGGCTCAACATCCACAAATCAATGTGATACACCACATTAACAAAATTAAAGATAAAAATCATAGGATCATCTTAATATATACAGAAAAAGTATTTGACTAAGTCAGCATCTATTTATGGCAAAAACTCCTAATAAAGTAGTTGTGGAGGGAATGTACTTCTACATAATAAAGGCCATTCATGACAATCCCCAGCTAATATCATACTCAAAGGTGAAAAGCTGAAAGCCTTTCCTCTAAGATCAGAAACAAGACAAGGATGCCCACTTTAACCACTCATTCAACATAGTGCTGGAAGTCCTAACCAGAGCAATTTGGCAAGAAAAAGAAATAAAAGGCATCCAAAATGAAAAAAAAAAATAAAATTGTCACTTTGCAGATGACATGATATTAAATAGAAAATCCTAAATACTCCACCATAACACTGTTATAACTAATACATTCAGTAAAGTTGCAGGATACAAAGTCAGTATACAAAAACCTGTTGTGTTTCTATACACTAATAATGAACCATCAGAAGGAGAAGTTAAGAAAAAAAATCTCATTTATAATTGCATCAAAAGGAATAAAATACCTAGGAATAAATTTCATGAAGCAGGTAAAAGATATGCATACTGAAAACTATGACATTAATGAAGAAAGCCACAAATAAATGGAAAGAAACAGCATGATCATGGATTGGAAGAATTAATATTGTTAAAGTGTTCGTACTATCCAAAGCAATATATAGATTCAATGTAATCCCTATCAAAATTCCAATGGCATTTTTTACAAAAATAGAACAAAAAAATCCTAAAATTTGTATGGAATCCCAAGACCCTTAATGACCAAAGCAATTTTGAGAAAGAAGAACAAAGCAGGAGATTTCACACTTCCTGAATTCAAACTATATATTCCAATGCCACAGTAGTTAAAACAGTATGGTATTGGCATAAAAATAGACACATACATCAAGAAAACAAAGAAAGCCAGAAACAAACCCATGCAAATATGGTCAATTAATTTATGACAAAAGAGGCAAGAATACACAATGAGGAAAGGACAATTTCCCCAATAAATGGAGTTGAGCAAATTGGACAGCTGTATGCAAAAGAATGAAACTGGACCACTATCTTACACCAAACATAAAAATTAACTCAAATGTCTTAAGACTTGAATGTTTGACCTGAAACCATAAAATTCCTAGAAGAAAACAGGTGGTAAGCTCCTTGACTTGGTCTTGGTAATGATTTTTAAAACCTGACATAAAAAACAAAGGCAGTAAGAGGTAAATGAACATGTGGGATTACACCAAACTAAAAAGCTTCTACACCAGCAGAGGAAGCCAAGAAAATAAAAAGGGATCTTACTGAATGGAAAAAAAATTTGTAAATCATATAAGAGGTTAATATCCAAAATAAATAAAGAACTCACGCAACTCAAAAAAAAATCTATTTTGAAAAAATGGGCAGATCTGAATAGGCATTTTTCCAAAGAAGACATACAGATGGCCAACAAGTACATGGAAAGGTCCACAACATCATTAATAATCAGGTAAATGCAAATCAAAACCATGATGAGGTATCACCTGTTGGAATAGCTATTATCAAAAAAGAAGACATAGCAAGTATTGGCAAAAAAAATATGGAGAAAAGGGAGCTCTTATGCACTACTGGTGGGAATTTAAATTGCTACAGCTACTATGGAAAACAGTGTGGAACTTCCTGAAAAAATGAAAAATAGGAAAATAGAGCAATTCTATTTCTGTATATTTATTTGGAAAAATAAAAATACTAACTCAAAAAGATACATGCACCCCTGTGTTCATTGCAGCATTATTTACAACAGCTAAGATGTGGAAACATCCTAAATGTCCATCAGTGGATGAATGAATAATATATCTCACAATTTCTTATTATATAAATAATATATATATTAGCTAATAAGACAAATACCTTATGATATAGATATTAGATAAATATAGATATAATATATTAGATAATAGATAAATACCTTATGCTTTTACATATATAGAATCTGAAAAACAAACAAACACCAAGTTCATAGATACAGAGAACAGATGGGAGGCTATGGGGTGGGCAAAATGGACAAAGAGGTCAAAAGTACAACCTTCCAGTTATAAAATAATTAAGTTATGGGAATGTTATGTATAGCATGGTGACTGTAGTTAATAGTACTGTATTGCATATTTAAAAATTGTTAAAAGAATAGATCTTAACAGTTCTCATTACAAGAGAAAAAACTTGTTGTACCTATGTATATAGTGATGGATGTTAGCTAGGCCTAAAGTTGTGATCATTTTGAAATGTATACAAATGTTGAATCATTATGTTGTACACCTGAAACTAATATAATGTTATATGTCAATTATACCTCAATTAAAAAAACCCCAAAACAGAAAAGACAGAATTATAGGAGATTTTCAGAATCGATTAGAAAATACCTTTGGACAAATTTAGGAGGTAAAGAAGATGCTGATGGAATATCATTTAATTTTGTTTGTGAAGTTGAGCCTGGAAGTGGAGACCTATTTTGAAAATAGAAACTGGAATAAGAACCAGCTCCTTTATCTGAATTACAACAGCTGACAGAACATTTCGAAAAGGGGGAATGAGATAGGATCCAAAGTGAAGTTTAGCCCAGCAGATCAGTTAGTTGACCCACTCTTCAATCACCCATGGGTGAGAATGAATGCTTCATCTCCTAAACTGGAGGAAAAATCATCCTATCTTACACACACACACACACACACTGAAGGCAAAGAAAAAAAAAAAAAAGAAAAATCCCTTAATTCAGATCAATGATCATACTCTAATGAAGAAAAAAGGGACAAATATCCTGCCATACCCTTAAGGACTCAAGGTGAATTATCTGTAAATGTAGATGGTCATCCTCATCAATTGTGAGTAATACTCTTAGTACATTAAACCCTGCCCCCTTTGGACAATGTCTTCTTCAGAGTAAACAGACCACATACATGGCAGGAATTTCAAGTAACCCAGGATTTTCCCTATTTCCCAGCCCTTGAAACAGTCCTTTCCTCCCTGTAATACCACCTCTGCAAATTTACTAGAGACCTACTCAGCAGATGGAAATTTGATACTAACTGAACACCAGAGAGACTATTTATTGAGTTCCCAGAGGACTCCTGTATTATAATCAAGTTGTGTCTGCTTTGACTATAACTTTTCCCCCTCCATATTTGATGCTGACTCCAGATAAGGATCATAAGCAACGTAAGCTTGGGGTTAAATTTGCTTTAGGATTTAGTAGAACACTTTGAATTTTCTGGAGAAAATTGATAGTTATACTAGTTATTTAAATAACAGTATAGTATATATTCCCAATAAAAATATTTCTAAATATTTGGCATAATTAGTTTAACACGAAAACATTTTGGGAAGCCATTAGTCAGTGGATAAAGTGTCCTAACTCTGAATTTTGGGAAAGAGATTTATATTTCCATTAGATGAACAATCTCACCAAGGTTGATAATAGCAAGGTTGGATTTTCTCCTGTCTTTACCATATTGTGGGGCAATATGGCCAAATAACATACAGGAAACACTCAGGTAGCAGTAGGCCTGCCTGGTCTGATAGGCCCAATATTGACACCCCAGGCCAGCTGACTATTGGCCAGTGAAGAAGGCAGAACAAGTTCTGTACCCTGTACACACTATCACTGAGAGACCAGGATCCAGGTTTTATATATAAACGGTTGGTTTGTAAGTGTCGGTAACTGACTCATTGAAACAATAAACCAACACTGTGTGGACAACATCATAAAAAATATGGGCAGGCAATATTCAGGCCCCCCTGAATATTACTCCCCACCCACCCCCCCCCCCCGCATAAGGCCATGTCCTTTCTAGGTTTCATTTAAAACTTCTGGAGACCATGGAAATCTTCCCAGGTGTCCCTTCCTTATTCCTTGTTGTTGTTAGGGCACCTTTTGTTCTTACCGTTCATGTCATATAAGTTATCATTCGATTGATAACCATGCTTTCTGTCACATACCTGCTCTACCCTCTCTGGATCTGCTCTCTCCCTCATACCAGCTCCCAGTTCACAGCACCACCCCCTACTAGTCCTTCAGGGTGGGGAAGACTATGTAATACTCTTAGTCTCCGCAATCTTCCTCCTGATACCATCAGTCACCAAGTTTTACCCATTTTATATCCTAAATATTTGTTCAAATCTGTCTTGCATCCCTAGAACCAATGTTTTAGTTCAAAGGAGGACCCTTATCCTTTGACCAATTGCAGCCATCTCCTGAGCTGGTCTTCCTACATCTGCTCTTGTCCCATGCAAGTTTGTCCTCCATGCAGCTCCATAATGGTGTAACTGACACATAAACCTGACCAATTTCTCCTCCATATAAAGCTTCTGGACTGACAATAGGAGCAAGTTCACGATAGGCCCCTACCTTTATTACCAAGCCTCACCTCCTAACAACCTCCTTCTCCTAACATTTTTATGTGAAAATGTATAGCATGTCATCCCTCTACCTGACATGACATTTTCACCTCTTTGCCTGTCTCACCTGTGAAGGTTACCTGTGTGTCCTGAAGTGTAAAAGGCCCTCCCCTGGGTTCTGTAGCACCTTTGAACCCTCACCACTCTGATTATTTTTTGTATTACATCAAATGTATCTATTTGCTGGCCAATTACTCCTTCATCAGAAATCTCCTTAAGGGTAGGGCACGTAGCTTTATCCATTTTTTCCCATAACTTAAGTTTAGCATGTTGGATATCTTGAAATTCACTTCTTATTTAAGGCACAGCAAACACCTAGAGCAATGTGATGGAGACCAAGTCCTGTGGTTGGCACTTATCCAAATGCCAGACCAGTGATGTCCCAGCTGGTGACCACACAGCCCCCAGTTTCCACCTCTGCTAGGAGGGAACCCTCTGCCTATACCAAGGCCTATATAGCTTATTCACTTTTATTTCCGTGTGCTAGCACAGGTCCAGGTATATAGCAATGAACTGATGAATGTTTGCTGAACTAAACTGGTCAAGAATGGCTGATCTAATCTCTGTGCCTCCCTTCCTCAACAACTGTTATCATTCTGGCCTTCACATTTCTGAGAGAGTCCTTCCCTCAGAAAGGGACTGTTGTGGACTGTTATGTTTCTGTAAAATTCATACGTTGAAAGGTCAATCCCCAATGTGACTGTATTTGGAGATAAGCCTTTTTTGGCAGTAATTAAGGTTAAATAAAGGTCATAATGGTGGAACTCTGATCCAACAGGATTAGTGTAATTCTGAGACACCTGGGTGGGGTACCTGGGTGGCTCAGTTGGTTAAACATCCAACTTTGGCTCAGGTCATTATTTCGCAGTTCATGAGTTTGAGCCTCACATTGGGCTCTGTGCTGACAGCTCAGAGTCTGGAGCCTGTTTCGGATTCTGTGACTCTCTCTCTCTCTCTGCTCCTCCTCAACTCACACTCTGTCTCTATTTTTCTCAAAAATAAATAAACATTAAAAAAAACAAACCTGAGACACCAGGGAGGTCCAAGTCTCTCTCTCTCTCTCCACCATGAAGGTGGAGGCAAGAAGGTGGCCAGCCATCTACAAACCAGAAAGAGAGCTTTTACCAGGAACTGAATGCTGACAGAACTTTGATCTGGTACTTTCCAACCTCCAGATCTGTGTGAAATAAATTTCTATGTTTAAACCATTCAGTTTGGGGTGCCTGGCTGGCTCAGTTGGTAGAGTACATGACTCTCAATCTCAGGGTCATGAGTTTAAGCCCCAAGTTTGGCATGGAGTAAGCTCCATTAAAGAAAAAATTAAACCACTCAGTCTATGATATTTTTTTATAGCAGCCCAAGTGGATCAATATAGGAATCCCCAAGGAAAAATCAGCAAGTGGCAAAGCCTATTTCCTCTTCCAAATTCCAGTAGCTGAGATGACTTAAGATAGAAAGTGTAGAGATAAAGCACAATGTCTTCTTTCATTTGGTCCAGGAGTGACACTACTATCCTTTTAAACTACATGATAACATGTGTCTGCATCATAGCAGTAGGTGGACTGGCCCCTACAGTGGTTTCTATTTCAGTCAGGATTCTTTGGTTGCAAGTGACTGAATTTGAACTCATATTCACTTAAGCGAAATAAGAGATTCATCATTTTACTTAGCTGGGTAAGACAAGGGCAAAGCCAGAGGTGATCAGAAACAGGGACTCTGAGCTATTAACCCTGTCTCTACCCCCTTGCCTAACCTCTCTCTGGTTCTGCATGTCTCTTCCACTCCAGATAGGCTTCATCACAGAGCCAGAGCCAGGACCAGAGGAGATTCAGGCTCACTTCTTTAAGACCTTTCAACCAAAGAAGAAAAAGCTCTTTCAGGCAAGCTAGAGCTGAAAAAATGTGTTGGGATGAGCTGGGACAGCCAATGTCTAAGGACACACAGTGGGCACTGTGATGGCAGACCCCTCTTCACCATATTTTTTAAACAAACATTTTCTGGGCATACAAGATAATGGAAATTTACTTTACGGGGCATTCGTGACTGTTCACATGGTGCCTGCAGTACCTTCTCTCTCCTGTAGGAGAGAAGGGAGCACCACTTGGAGCCAGAACTGGGGGATGTTTCCATGTTTGCCATTTGCAAGCCAGTTTGCACATTGCATTTTGCATTATGTTGGCATTTGTCTAGCATTATATCGGAAAAAATATTTTTAAAAATTTCAAGTAGATAAAATTTTAAAATATCATCCTTTTAGGAAAGAAAGATGGTGGCAGAGTGGGAGGGCTGTAGGTTTGCCGCATTCCATGAATACAACTAAATAACAATGAAATCATCCTAAATACCCCAGAAATCAACTTGAAGCATGGCAAATAAACTCTTCAAATACAGGTGGAGAAGAGGCCACAGTGAAGAAGGCAGGAAGTATAGAAATGTGGTTTGGGAGAGAAACAGATCATGGCCACTGCAGTGGGAGGGAGCTGTGGTTGAGTAAAAGGTCCAGAGACAGAATAAAACAGAGGGGAGCCCTCAGGGAAGATGAATCCCCGTAGAAATTGGCTTGGAAAACCAGAGGGCCTGAGTTTCATGACTTCTGGCAAGCAGCAAGACTTGAAGCCTGGAATTCTAAAGGTCAGTGGGCTTCAGTGCTGGGAGAGCCCAGAGGCATTGGGACTGCTTTTGGAGAGAAGGTAGGACAAACAGCCGTTTGACATACAGCATGGAAACAGCAACCTGAAGAACACCTGAGGCACACAGTGGGGAGGTTATTTGCTCAGCTTGGAGCATGTCCCACAGAGACAGAATTCACAGAGAGACCCCTCTGGGAACAAAGGAATTGGCAGGCACCATTTTTCTCCCTCACCACCTCAGCATAAACACAGAGCCACCTGTGGGAACCAGTACAGCACAGATTCTGGCAACCTACCTTGCTTACACTAAACCCCTCCCTCTAGATGCTCCATCCCCCAGAAGACCAGCCCAAACCCCTGTTCATACTACATCTCGTGACTCAGACCTTGGTTCCAGGAGTGCTAACAACATATCTCCTTTCACAAGCAGACCAGAGCACACCTAATTAAAACTCACCACATTCAGGCCAGTAACCAAACACTGCCCATAATTGACAAGGAGAACCTCTGCAGATGACTGGCCTGAAGGATAAAGCATCAAGACACAACAGCAGAGAGCTCATAGCACACATTGGAGACATCCCCTAAAGTGCCAGGTCCTAGGAAACAGGGGACACTACACTGCAGGGCACTACAGGATCTCTTCTGCATAAGGCAATTACCCTCAAGAATAAGAGAAGTAGCTGACTTTCCTAACACATAGAAACAGACACAGAAACTTAAACAAAATGAGAAGACAGAGAAATGTTTCCCAAATGAAAGAACAGGACAAGGCGATGGGCAGAAGTCTAAGCAAAACAGATATAAGTAACATGCCTGATGGAGAATTTAAAGCAATGATCAGAAGGTTACTCAGCAGACTTGAGAAAAGAGTAAAAGAAGACATTAGTGAGACCCTTAACACAGAGATTAAAAAAATAACATAATAGAGATAAAGGACTCAATAAATGAAGTGAAGAACATGCTTGATGGATTGACAGCAGGCTGGTGGAAGCAGAGGAACAAATTAATGACCTAGAAGACAGAGTAATGGAAAGTAATTAAGCTGAAAAGAAGAGAGAAAAAAGGAATTATGCAAAGTGAGAATAGACTTAGGTAACTTGATGACTCCATCAACATAATAACATTCACATTATAGGAGTTCCAGAAGAAGAAGAGGAGAGAAAAGGGGGCAGAAAATTTATTTGAAGAAATAATGGCTGATTCTCCAACACAGGGAAGGAAACATGCGTCCAGATCCAGGAGGCACAGAGAATCCCCAGGAAAGTCAACAAAAGCAGAGCCACACCAAACATTAATATAATTAAAATGCAAAATATACTGACAAAGAAAAATTTCAAAAGCACAATACAAAAGAAGATAATTACATACAGGGGAAACCCCGTAAGGCTAGCAGGGGATTTTTCAGCAGGAACTTTGCAAGCCAGAAGGCAGTGTCATGATATATTCAAAGTACTTAATGGGAAAAATTTGCAGCCAAGAATACTCTATCCAGCAAAGCTATATTTCAGAATAGAAAGAGATAAAAAGAATTCCCCAGACAAACAAAAGCTAAAGGTACTTCAAGAAGGAAAATCTGAAATAAACAATCTAACCTTACTCTGAAAGAAGTTAGAAAAAGAACAACAAGTAAACCCTAAAGCCAGTAAAAGGAAGTAAATAATAAAGATTAGAGCAGAAATAAATTATACAGAAACTAAAAAAAGCAATAGAACAGAACAATGAAACCGGGAGCTGGTTCCTTGAAAAAATAAATAAATAAATTGATACACCTCTAACTGGACTTAGGAAGAAAAAAAGAGAAAAGACTAAAACAAATAAAATCACAAATGAGAGAGGAGAAATAACAACCAACACCACAGAAATACAAACAATTATAAGAGAATATTCTCAAACTATTCCAAAAAATAGAAAAGGAAGAAAACTTCCAAATTCATTCTGTGAGGCCAGCATTACCCTGATACCAATACCAGATAAAGACACCACAAAAAAAGAGAACTACAGGCCAATATGATTAATAAGGAGGCAAAAATCGTCAACAAAATACTAGCACACTGAATCTAACAATACATTTTAAAAATCACCATGATCAAGTGAATTTTACATATTTCCAGGATGTAAGGGTGGTTCAATATCCACAAAGCAATCAACATGATATATCACATCAATAAGAGAAGGATAAGAACCATATGATCGTTTCAATAGACACAGAAAAAGCATTTGACAAAGTAAAACATCCATTTGTGATAAAAACTCTCAACAAAATGGGTTTAGAGAGAACAGACCTCAGCATAAGAAAGGCTTCATAAGAAAACCCGCAGCTAACAAACATCATCCTCAATGGGGAAAAGCTCTCGGTCTAAGGACAGTAAAAAGACAAGGATGTCCTCTTTCACTACTTTTATTCCACATAGTACTAGAAGCCCTAGCCATAGCTATCAGACAACAAAAAAGAAATAAAAAGCATCCAAATCAGAAAGGAGGAAGTAAAACTTTCAGTATTTGCAGATGACATGATACTGTATATAGAAAACCTGAAAGACTACCAAAAATACTGCTAGAACTGATAAACAAAGTCAGTAAAGTCACAGGATACAAAATCAGTGTACAGAAATAAATTGCATTTCTTTACACGAACATTGAAGCAGCAGAAAGAGAAATTAAGAAAACAATCCCTTTTATAGTTGCACCCCAAATAATAAGATATCTAGGAATAAACCTAACCAAAGAGGTGAAATACCTGTACTCTGAAAAAACTATTAAATACATCAGATAGTAATTGAAGATAACACAAAGAAATGGAAAGACATTCCATGCTCATGGAATGGAAGAACAAATATTGTTAACATGTCCATACCACCCAAAGCAATCTACACATTTAATGCCATCTCTATCAAAATACTAACAGCATTTTCCATAGAGCTAGAACAAACAATCCTAAAATATGTATGGAACATCAAATACCCCAAATAGTCAAAGCAATCTTGAAAAAGAAACACAAAGCAGGAGACATCACAATCTCAGACTTCAAGTTATATTACAAAGCTGTAGTTACTAAGACAGTATAGTAATGGCACAAAAATATACACATGGATCAATAGAACAGACTAGAGAAATGGACCCACAACTATATGGTCAATTAATCTTTGACAAAGCAGGAAAGAACATCCAACAGTAAAAAGACAGTCTTTTAAGAAAATGGTGTTGGGAAAACTGGACAGCTACAGGGAAAAGAATGAAACTGGATCACTTGCTTACACCATCCACAAAAATACATTCAACACACCTGTCAGATGGCTAAAATTTACAACACAGGAAACAACAGTTGTTGGTGAGGATGTGGACAAAGGGGAACCTCTTACACTGTTGGTGAGAATGCAAACTGGAGCAGCCACTCTGGAAAACAGTACGGAGGTTCCTCAAAAAGCTAAAAATAAAAATACTTTACAATTCAGCAATCACTCCACTGAGTATTTACTGAAAGAATACAAAAACACTAATTTAAAGGGATATGTGCACTCCTATATTTAGAGTGGCGTTATTTACAAAAGCCAAATATGAAAGCAGCCCAACTGTCCATTGATTAATGAATAAAGAAGCGGTATATATATGTACAATGGAATATTATTCAGCCATAAAAAAGAATGAGATCTTTCCATTTACAATGACACAGATGGCGCTAGAGATACTATGCTGAGTGAAATAAGTCAGTCAGAGAAATATAAATACCACCTGTTTTCACTCATATGTGGAATTTAAGAAACAGAACAAATGAGCAAAGGGGGGAAAAAGAGAGACAGGCAAACCAAGAAACAGACTCTTAACTATAAAGAACCAACTGATGGCTACCAGAAGGGAGATGGGTAGGGGGATGGGTGAAATAGGTGATGGGGATTAAGGAGGGCATTTGTGATAAGCACGAGGTATTGTACAGAAGTGTTCAATCGCTATATTGTATACCTGAAACTAATATAAAACTGTATATTAACTAACTGTAATTAAAATAAAAACTTTAAAAAATCATCTTCCTATTTCTTTCTGGAATAGATGAGAAGATGAGTGGAGAGTCTGAATGGTAATGAGGTTATGGGTTAGAAGGCGACATGACTTTTAAAATGAAAACTGTCCTAATCACATGGAATCCAGATGTTTAGACCATTTTGATAGGGGGCACAAGGGTAATTCACTTTAGATGCCTGTAACCCTCTCTGAGCAAATATTAATTTGTGAGAAAAATTTATTTTATGGGTCACAGAGTGTCCCACAAGGTAGAAGCCTTAAATCTAAAAACAACACAAGCTGATAGGAATTGATTATAATAAAACAGTTTGATGTGTTTATATGTAAAGGCGTAAGAGTCTTTGTGTATTTTATATTTCAGGAGTTGGTGTGTTATTTGTGTTTAGAGAGCCCAGCCTTGAAATGCTTGGTCTCTTTTGATGCTTTCCTTTGATTCCACAAAATGTAGGGTCCAATACCCTTCTGTCTGGAATTGTCTGAGCAACAATAACATACTGCTGGTCTGTGCCATGATAGGAGACTGTCCAACACGGTATGGCTGGTCCCCACTCAGAGGAGGCAGAATTTAGTTCCTGGGCATGTACAGGTTGGCTGAGCATGTTCACTGCCCCCCCCCCCACAACTCCCTACAACTTTCACCAGAACCAGCATGGAGTGATCAAAGTTGTACCCCTTAATTTCCCATTGTTACTGGATCTCTGGACAATGCATTCAAATTAACTTGTATTTCTCTGTCATCTTGTGAGTCTAAGACCCATTCACTGAAAGAAAAATAACTTCCTTTCAGTTCTACCTGGATCTCTAAAGTTTGTCTTAAACAGACTGTATATAATATGCCCAGCCAGTTCCTTGCTGTGTGATTTTGTGTAAGCCACACAATTTCTCTGAGCCATAGTTCATTCATCTATAAAAAAGAGACTGGGGTTGAAGGATATTGAAGGCCCCTCCTAGCTCTAAGTCAGCCCAGCAGGCAGGCACACTTGTTCAAGTTTCTTTGCTTCATTTCTAAAAAGCAAGCTTCTGAGAGTATCTCTGACTATACTGCAGAGTCAAAGATAAAATAATTATTGAGCGAGTCTGTTATTTTATGTTATTCCTTTCCTACTAGCTAATCCACTTTGCAAAATATCGTCTGATCCTGGTGAAAGGGAGGAAAGAGAAACTGTGAATCTGAAACTCATGTTTCATTCTAAGTTAGTTCTACAGATTAGTTCATTAGCCCTCAAATCTCCACGGAGGATAAACACCAACACCAGCCCACCTCCTAATGTTCTTCTGTTGTGGCTGCTGGAGGAAACTCACTGTACAGAGCAGTCCGCAATAAGTGAGATCTTTTCTTTCAAAGCCAACAGTGCTAAGGATTTGTAAAAATTTCAAAACTTAAATTTAAACATAAAGTTTAAAAAATTATAAACTAAGACTCATTAACACTGGGTGCTTAAAGACATTCTAACTAAGTCTCTACTGCAAAGCGTATGCTGTGGTTTCATGTGTGTTCAGTGTTGCGGTTTCTGCTTGTTTTCTCTGCGACACTTCTGTTCCTCACTCGCTCCCCTCACCATACCCAGCCCACTGGGCAGCATCATGGCTGTCATTTGGACCAGATTTTCTGATCTCGGGCTCAGGATTTTCTGTTTCCTAATGAAAATAAATATGTTCTAAAAAATACTAAAGATCCATGTCAAATCCTACTATAGGACTTTAAATAGGCAAAAGTTTTAAATAGGAAAAATTTAACATAATAGGCAGGGCTAGGGTCTATCTTTCTGGGAGTCTTTCTGGGCTTGGCTTACATGATCGGGTTTATTGTCTAGAAACTAGTTGGCAACCCCCAGCCTGCAAAGCAAATCTGGCCTGCTGCTGGGTACTGTACTGTTCTTGAGTTAAGAATGGTTTTTACATTCTTAAATGGTTGTATACATACCCACATAATATCCTCAGTTTTGCCCCTTACCCCTTAAAGAGGAAAATTTTACTATCTGGTTGCTTAAGAGAAGTTTGCCAACCTTTACTCTAACTGAAAGGGATAAATAACTCATTTAGCATTTCAGTGATGCGCCTGAAAGGTATATGTAGCACAACACTGAAACCTTTGGTAAAAAAGAATGTGAACATTTTATTCACATGATGCACTTGTACTTATGTTTATAAACGTGTCTCTGATATGACCAATTGGTTTCATTTCGTTGATACGATTCAGAATCCTGATATCAGATTGTTCCATTTAGTAGGCAAACAATAACCTCCCCTACAGATAAGTTTATATCAAATAAAAATACAATAAATATACAATTAAAGAGGAGTTTGTCAAAGGATCCTTGAACAGCTTGTAGTAGGTATATAAATGATTCTGAGAATAGCTTGGACTATTTTAATGCTTCTAACTCCAATTATAAACTCATTTTCTCTCATGCATATTGTTGCTCTGTTTGTTTATAGGAAAATTCCCATGTAGTTTCAAAGCTCTGTCCTGGGCAACGTAAACAGTGGTGCTTTTCTAACTATGAAATAGATAAAGTATATATCCACTGGTTGACTAAGACTTGGAAAAGAAAGGCCATCTCTTTAATGCTATACATGCAGCCAAGAGAAATAGATGGATCATCAGGCTTTACAAAGGGAGTTCACAGTAGTCTCTGATAGGATGGAATAGTATCTTTGAAAGTTTCAAAACACAGATAAGATGAACTCATTTGTATTTCTTGGGAATTACTCTTTTGAAACAATGACAAGTTCCAGCCAGGTTTAGGCTGTCCTGGCATACGGTCAATATCGCCACCTGCTGGTCTAACTGAGGAAGGTTCTTTGTGTGAGCATTTCTTTTACAGAAAGTATGTGATAAAAATAAATTGTGGCGCGAAACCCCATTATTTCAAAATTCGGTCTCTTTCCTTCTGACAATGCCTTTAGCAGAAATGTGGTTTTATGTGCATTTTTTGTATTAGTGGATATCTATTGGAATCACATTTGCTACAAACTATTTCCAATATACTTATAAAAGTTACAGGAGTATTATAAATCTTTGTGGTACTATTCATTCCTTTTGTAAATACCTCCGGTTCTAACTATTGTCTTTTCATCCATAGACTATATCCATAGTGGAGTTACAAGCAAAAGAGGGCGAGACTTATGTCAGCCATTTGTTTCCCATGTCGGCAGCGTTTATTAAACATTTGGTGGAAGGGAAGTTTAAAATTGCTAGTCAAGGTGAGGGTCCGTAGTTACTAATTCGTTGCATTTAAATTCATTCTTCACTGACACAGAAATCTATTATTTTAATGGTTAATCTATTATTTTAATGATGCTACATTGATTTTGTCACAATGGCCCTCATGTTTACTTCGGCGTTACCCGTTTACTACAAATATTTACTTACCAATAAATTTGCTGAGAACCACAGATTTGATCTTGGAAATCCATTTAACCAAATTTTTTTGCTACTATCTCTGTAATATGGCTGCATATCTCACATTATTTTTTGTTAGTTTCTGAATAGAGTACTTGCAAACAGGAGCTGCATGGAAGAAACACAAGTAAGCAGCATTTGTGCAGTTAAAATGGGCCAAATGTTTTACAAAAAGAGAAGCGGGAAGGAAGGGTTGATTCAGGGAAATCGCCATAAAAGCTCGCATCAGAGAAAAGATCGAAATCTGCATAAAATGATAATACCACACTTAAATATTCCGACTTATGTAACTTGAAGAGCATAAATGCCCCAAACAGGGAGGTCTCTATTCCTAGGCAAGATTTTAGAATTGCAAGCTAAAAAACAAGCAAATAAAACCTGAAAAACTATTAATGATAGGCTTAGAATTTAAAATAACTTTTATAATATTGGAGATTTGGGGGGTAGATAACTAAAAGTATGACTGTATGAACACATAAATAAAATATTTTGGTTAAAAACATATTTTGGTTTGTTTCCATACAGCAACACAACTTATTTTCAGCAATTCTGTCTCCTTGGACTCTAACTAAATTTTAAGATTTTTGGAGAATAGCCCAGAGTTTCTTATTTAGTGGTTAAAATCTAGCCGGAGGACTTGACATTTGTTTTTCTTTACACATTAGTTCAAACTACTACTCACTAAAATGATAGTTTTTGAACTCAGTTTTTGAACTGAGAGATACCATAACAGCCACCTGGTTCAACATTCTCTTGTCAGGGAAACAGAGCTCTTAAATAGCCAAGTTAAGTTGTCTAAAGTATCAAAACATGTTTCTAACTGAGTCAGGACTAGGATGTAGGCTTAAATAAGTAGCAGGAGATTGGAGAGTCCACTCTACTTTCTAATAAGTGAATTTACATAGTGGTATCTTTTTTTTTTTTTTTTTTTTCTGTTGCTCACACATTAATTGGTCCATTTTGTTTCCACCATATTTTAAAACAATCTTTTGGGTCTATAAATATTTTTTCTTTATATTGTATGTTGATGCATAAAATGTACAACATAAAAACCCAGTAGGGCCCATGTAATTTCAAAATTAGAGTCTTACATTAAAAGTTGAGTTCACAGATAGACTTTAGCACTCCTTACAACCATTAGGCGTGCTGAAGGATATAGGGAGGATGTGTGGCTGCTGCTGAATGAGGAAGAGGAGATCAATTATTGAAAACGATCATGCTCCTGAATAATTATTCTCCTACTGTCTTTTCTACTCTTCATAGAAATGATTCCAAATATGAGTCTTCCTAGTCACCTATTTGTTCATCGATCTGTCCATCCATCCATCCATGCCAATTATAGCAATCCCTGTGTTAAATAATATGTGGAAAAAGAAAAGAGGAGAGATTTTTTTAAAGTACTGTTGTATTTTTCCTAATTCTCATTTTTCTTCTTGCAGGTATTTTGAATCGCCTTTTCAAGGAGACCAGATTCTGAATTTTCCTTGCCTTTTTCTTCTTTTTAGCCCCATTCCCCAGAGCTCCTTTCTGTTCAGTAGCAACATAATGTTTTATTAATAAGGACTCCTGAGATATCTAGTTTAGATGTATATTTAGAAAAAACTGGCACACTATATTTTCATATTAAATTATTATGGATTAGCCCATGTAGGACCACTGTATTTTTTCAAAAGAGACATTTATTTTTAAAAGAGACAGTGGGGGGCAGGGGCAGAGAGAGAGGTGGGCAGCAGATCCAAAACAGGCTCTGCACTCACAGCAGTGAGCCCAATGAGAGGCTCAAACTCACGAACTGCGCAAGATTATGACCTGAACAGCAGTGGGATGCTCAACAGACTGAGCCATCCAGGTGCCCTGGACAAGCTAGCTTTTTACCTTAATACTTGAAATATATACAGCAAGTCTTTCTTCCTTCTCAAAAATATGCTTTAATAATATAGATTAATTTTAAATTCTCCAAGTAGTGATCATAATTTGGTAGATTATCTATGGACAAGTGTTTTTCCCCTTGTTTATCTGGGATCTTTGCTGTAACTCACTTGAATTTTTAGTCTGGTTACTTTGGTGTTGTTCACAAGTATAAATTTAGTGGATAAGTATCAACTGGATAAAACCATGTATCATGAAGATGTTGTCAATATCAGTTGGAAAACAGCCAAATATAAATGCTTTAAAAATTTTTTTTTTGCTTGAACAATTTGGAAATGTGTGATTTCATAAAATAAGAAACCCAGAGGTAAGAGCTCCCGGGTTCAGCAGCTGAGTACCGTCACAAAGAACTCAAGTTCTTTACATTTTTCCTGGCATCTTCCAAAATCTAGTAGACAGTAAATTTTTGCCCCCCCCCCCAAAGAGACCAACACCCTAATTCCCGAAACTTGTGAACATTACAAGAAATAGCCTTAAAAAAAAAAAGAAAAAAAAGCATTACTTTTATTGAAAATTTTTGTCTGCATTTTTTAAAAAGCTTATTTATTTTTGAGAGAGAACTAGAGAGTGAGTGGGGGAGGGGCAGAGGAGGGGCAGAGGAATGGAGAGAGTCTCAAGAAGGCACCCTACTGTCACTGCAGAGCCTGATGTGGGACTCAGTCTCACAGTTTGTGAGATTGTGACCTGAGCTAAAATCAAGGTCAGATGCTTTTAACCTACTGAGCCACCCAGGTACCCCATTGTCTGCATTTTTTTAAGCAAATATATTCATTGCTATTTGTTACTTGCCATGGCTCACTATAAACAAAATGTTTATGTTGTAGCATGCAAGCTGTACATGGTATTGCCTACAAACCAAATTAACATATGGCACATAACAGTCACATTACTTGGAGATCTGAAAATGAGGTCTTAAGCATTTTACACTGTAATATTATATATTATTTATATAGAGACATTTCACCATGTTGCAGTTATGTTTTAGAAAATTGATTGGGGTTTGGGGTTGCCGTACAATGTGGCATAACTTTTTTCCATTTATAAGCAGTGGGAAATAGGCTTTTAGCGTTTTTGCACAGAATTTCTGATTTTCAGGAACAAGTGGGAATGCTAGGATATCCCTGCACCCACATCTGCACCACCACCATTCTGATCTAAATTACTGTTTCTTGCCTCTGCTACTACAGTCGCCTTCTATCTGGTCTTTCTGCTTCCACTCCTGCCTCTCTAGCATCTGATCCACAAAGCAGCCAGGGTGACTTTTAAAAATTGTGGTAAGGGGCACCTGGGTGGGTCAGTTGGTTAAGCGTCCAACTTCAGCTCAGGTCGTGATCTCAAGGTTCATGAGTTCCAGCCCTGTGTCGGGCTCTGTGCTGACAGCTCAGAATCTGGAGCCTGCTTCAGATTCTGTGTCTGCCTCTCTCTCTCTGCCCCTCCCCACTCACGCTCTCTCTCTGTCTTTGTCTCCTTCTCAAAATAAGTAAACATTAACAAAATATTTAAAAATTATGGTAGAATGGGGCACCTGGGTGGCTCAGTTGGTTGAGCGCCTGACTTTGGCTCAGGTCAGTGTTTCACATCATGATCTCATGGCTCATCAGTTGGAGCCCCACATCAGGCTCGCTGCTGTCAGCCTGTCAGCACAGAGCCGTTTTGGATCCTCTGCCCCTCCTCTTCTTGTGCTCTCCCAAAAATAAATAAGTATTTTTAAAAATGTGGTAGAATATACCTTTGATTCATTATTTTAATTATTTTAAATGTACAGTTCAGCAGTACATTTCCTTTATTGTGCAACCATCTCCTCCATCCATTTCCAGAACTTCAGTGCAAACCTTATGCTTATGTCATGCATGGTCCCCATCCCTCCCCAGTGCCTCTCTCAGCACTGCGCCCAGTGGCCCACAGCAGAGGGCATGCGTGGGAAAGCACTGGGCAGTCTATGGCTGTGGGGATCCAAGGAGATGATGAACTTATAGTGCTTTGGAAAAACTAATATTTGGGCAGGGGCGAGGGGACTGGTGTTCTATTATTTGCCGTCTTTAAAATATACCATATAGAGTAAGCATATTCCCAAATTCGTCACTAAGGCATAGGTTCATGACAAAGACAGACTAGAAACAACAAGGGCTCAGTGTCACCAGTACTCCAGCTCTGGAAATAATAGTAAAGGAAACCACTTCAGACCTATCAGGATGGCAACAATGAGAAGGATGGGTGAGTCAAGGCCTGACGAAGATGTGGGGAGACAGGGCGTGGTTAACAGGAGTACAAACTGGTACAGTCATTCTGGAAACTGTCAGTTCCTTTGTGAAATAAAGTGTGCATCTGTCCTCTGACCCAGCAATCCCTCTCTTGAAGTTGTGCAATGTGCCGCTTTCACAACTGTAAGCTGTGGCCCTGATTCAAGACCACAAAGTGAACTGCCAGAATATCTGGGAATAGGTCCTCCTGCTTGCCAGGTAGACCAAAGATCTAGGTCTGCCACAACAACAATGCCTGAAAAAGAGAAGTAAAGCCAACATATTTCCAGTATTGAAAAGGAAAGCAGTCATGCCACTGGAGGAATCCTCAAGTCACTGTGGACTCTGTGAAGTGCCC
Organism: Leopardus geoffroyi; assembly: GCF_018350155.1. Classification (NCBI taxonomy): domain Eukaryota; kingdom Metazoa; phylum Chordata; class Mammalia; order Carnivora; family Felidae; genus Leopardus; species Leopardus geoffroyi. Next base: position 26,255,523 of record NC_059332.1, on the reverse strand, counting down.
GAAGCTGTGTACCTCCTTGGAAGAGAATGCAGGAAGGTTGTGTGGAGGAACTGAGGACTTTGAGCCACAGTCCTGAGAGACTGGGTGGTGGAGACCCAGGTGGAGTTAGCACAGAGGGAGTGTAGAATGCTGCATGGCATCTTCCCTTGCAAGGCCTATTGGCTGCAGCGTGGGTCAGCGCTGTTGACAGGTGGGGAACCAGCTGTGAGACCGTGCAGAAGGGCAGTGAGAATCAGACTAGAAATGGAGGCTGGGTAATGACAGGGCTTTCCTTTACTTGGAAGAAGACCATGGTGGAGGATTCCAGGTGATGATCCAGATGATCTAGAAGAAGACAAGAACGTGCCTGTTTGTAATCCTAGAACTCTTGCCAGTCTGTAGGTGGAGGCTTGAGCTAGTTCTGATTAAATCTGGAAAAGTAAAGAAAATGAGGCAGTACCTGCAGCCCTCCAGGTGTTGGGAAGCAGTTCGTACGAGTTGCCCTCATGTACATATCCCTTTTTTTACTGGACAGCTACATGTGAAAGAATGACACTGGACCACTTTCTTACACCATACACAAAAATACACTTAAAATGAATTAAGGACCTAAATGTGAGACCTGAAACCATAAAAACCCTAGAAGAGAGCACAGACAGTAATTTCTCTGACATTGGCCGCAACCACATTTTTTAAGATATGTTTCTTGAGGCAAGAGGAACAAAAGTAAAAATAAACTACTGGGACTACATCAAAATAAAAAGCTTCTGCACAGTGAAGGAAACAACCAACAAAACTAAAAGGCAACCTGTTGAAGAAGAGAAAACATTTGCGAAGGACCTATCTGATAAAGGGTTAGTATCCAAAGTATATAAATAACTTATATAACCCAACGCCAAAAACCCCACAAATAATCCAATGAAAAAATGGGCAGAAGGCATTAACAGACATTTCTCCAAAGAAGATATACAGATGGCCAACAGACGCATGAAAAGATGCTCAACATCACTCATCGTCAGGGAAATGCAAATCAAAACCACAATGAGATATCCCCTCCTACCTGTCAGAATGGCTAACATAAAAAACTCAAAAAGCAACAAGTGTTGGTGAGGATGTGGAGTAAAAGGAACCATCATGCACTGTTGGTGGGCATGCAAACTGGTGCAACCACTGTGTAAAATGACATGGAGTTTCCTCAAAAATCAAAAATAGAACTACACTATGATCCAGCAATTATGCTACTGAGTATTTACCCAAAGAATACAAAAACACTAATTTGAAGGGATATATGTGCAGTCCTATGTTTATTGCAGCATTGTTTATAGCAGCCAAATTATGGAAGCACCCCAAGTGTCCACCAATTGATGAATGAATAGAGAAGTGGATATATACAATAGGTATATACAATGGAATATTGTTCAGTCATAAAAAAGAGTGAAATTTTGCCATTTGCAACAATGTGGATAAATCTAGAGAGTACAATGCTGAATGAAATAAGCCAGTCAGAAAAAAACAAATGCCACATAATTTCACTCATATGTGGAATTTAAGAAACAAAACAAATGAACAAATGAAGAAAAAGAGAGAGAGACAGAGAGAGACAAACCAAAAACTGAAAAATAGTTCTTTTAGCTACTGAGAACAAACTGATGGTTACCAGAGGGGAGGTGGGTGAGAGATGGGTGAAACAGGTAAAGGAGATTAAGAATAACTTTAAAAAAATGTAAACTCTATGCCAACGTTGGGCTTAAACTCACAACCTCATGATCAAGACTTAGATGCTCTACTGACTGAGCCAGTCAGGCACTCCAGGAGTGTGCGTGTCGTGGTGTGCACTGAGTAATGTATAGAATTGTTGAATCATTATTGTACACGTGAAACTAGTATAACACTGTATGTTAACTGGAATTAAAATTTAAAAAAAAAAGAGGCATCAATATAAACTCATTTTTGTAAAAGCCACTTGTGATAGGAATGTATATTGCCAGCATAAAAATATAAAATGCCTCTGAAATAAAAAAGACTTTTAAAATAACCATTTTTACTTTTTTAAATGTTTTTATTTATTTTTGAGAGAGACAGACTGTGAGTGGGGGAGGGGCAGAGAGAGAGGGAGACAGAATCCAAAGCAGAATCCAGGCTCTGGGCTGTCAGCACAGAGCCCACTGTGGGGCTTGAATCTGCGAACCATGAGATCAGGACCCAAATTGAAGTCAGATGCTTAACCGACTCAGCCACCAGGTGCCCCAATAAATAAACATTTTTAAAATTAGATTATGACTTTCTCAAAAGTATAGCCAACTTTTATTCTGTGTTGTATCTCCATGATTTGGCACAGAATCTGGGACATAGTGGTTCTCAGTAATTGTTAGCTGAAGAAGCAAATAAGGGGACAAGGCAGACTGCAAACACAGTCTGGCCTTGTGGAGGTCAGAATAAGGCAGGGGGAGCAAATGGAGTCCCAGCCATTCAGGGGAATTCCCCAAACCCTTCCTATCCTTTTTTTTTTTTTCTCTTTAACAGAAGGGTTTACAGGCTTAGCCCAGATCATTTGTTCAAACACTTGGTCAGGGTAGAGTCACAGCTGGGGTGCTTGGGTGGCTCGGTCAGTTAATCATATAACACTCCGTTTTGGGTCAGGTCAGGATATTGCTGTTCATGAGATTGAGCCCCACATCAGTCTCCATGCTGACTGTGTGGAGCCTGCTTGGGATTCTCTTTCTCTCCCTCTCTCTCTGCCCCACTCTCTCTCTATCTCTCAAAATAAATAAATAAACATTTTTTAAAAACCTTGGAAGATTATCCATTCCAAATTGCACTTTTAACTCAGGTTTCATGCTGACCTATTCTGATCTATCCCACAACCAATAAAGTTCCAGTTAGAAACTTGAATAATGGGTGGAAATGGAAAAACAAATTACTCACATTCCAAGGGCTTTTGCACATAGTAGGAATTAATTCACATTTCTCCATTGATTTGTTTCCTGGAATACATATGCTTTCTTGTAATACTTTGTACCTGGTAGTCCATAAAAAAAGAGGGGAAATTTGTTTCTAAAACTTGAAAGAGAAGAACTATTGAAAATTTAACTGCTTAAGAGATTTTTTTGGTTTTGTATTTAATTTCTACAAATCTTTGCTGGTAGAGTTTAGTTTTGGCATCTGTATGGTATTTGACAGTCTCCAACTGACTTAAAATCTTTAGGCACAGTAAATGTTAGTCCCTGGATTGGAGGCTGTAGAATGGGTTAGTGAAATCCATTAAGGCTGACTTATCCATTTTACAAAAAACAAATGTGGACACGCTCTTTTTAGATAGGATCTGTTGAGTTTAGTGGCTAATGGTATTGATACTGATATAGGCCCATGTTGACCAAGGTTTTAGCAATTTCTTAAATACTTTATCCTATCTTTGGGAGTGAAGTGCATTTCAGTGTTTTCCAGTTATGTTAATACATGTCTATGAACATAAAGACAATTATAGATTATATGTGAGATAGGCTTTGGAATACCTGCCCTACACACTGAGTAATGCAGGTACTTCCACAGTTCACCTATATCTGGTTTACCTCTTATATACACGTACATGGGAGAGTTGCATTTCTTTATCCCAGCATTTAGGCATGGAATGTCACTTGCTTTTGTCAACAAAATGTAATGCCTGACTTTATAGCCTTTTGTTCACCTACCCAGCTATCATGGAAGTATGTTTCACTTGGTCCCTCCATCAGTCTTGGTCCCTGAATAACTGGGATGAGCAGAGCCACTCCTCTGAACTGTGCTGGGTATGTGGACTTTTAGTAAGCTGAGATATTTAGGTTGTCTATTACTACAGCATAACGTAGCCAGTCCTGACTGGTAAAGAAAACGACTTGTTTATATACATAAAAGTACATATATGGGTAAAATGCATAGAGGTAGACAGGAAATAATAGGAATAATGAACACAGCAATGCATTAACTAAATTATTTTTCCTTCTTTGTGAAGTCGAGCACAAAGATAGGCAACATTGTTCAGCTTCTCTCACAGGTAGGAGTTCCTTTAACGAAATGTGGAAAGAAGAGCTATCAGCCATTTCTAGGCCTGACTCATAGAACATCTCCCAAACAATTTCCTATATGTTGTTTCTTGTTTTCTCCTACCCAGATACAGAGAATTCAGGGAGGCCTCTGAGGCTCTGGGAAATGGTAGATGGAAGAAGCATAGGTCCCTAAGTGACTGCAGAGATTAGAGCTCTCACGCTGCCCCATGATCCACGGTGGGCTGTGATTTGTGATTTGAGTGATAAAAAACAAACCCAAACTGTCTTTATTTGTTCAAGCCACAGAGATTTTGGAGTTGAAATTAGTAATTATTGGATATTTTAGTTTGAAATGAGCATTACTTGGGTACTTCCTTAAAATAAAAGATACCCATTTCAATCTGAAACCAGCATCATGCTTTATGGGGAAATACAAATATTCTCACTAAAGTTGGGAACAAGACAAGGATGTCCACAATCATCATTATTAGTTAGCATTGTTCTGGTGGTACTAGCCAATGCAATTAGATGAGAGAAAGAAATCATGGGTTTTAGCTTTACCAGAAAAATCATGGGAGGCAGGCCCATGAATAGGGAAGCCCTAAAACCTCTGGAGATTTCAGGTTTCAGTGTTTGATAAAGGGCATAAAATCCATGTAGAATAAATGGATCACATAAAAATGATGTTAGGACAATAGGGAAACATCTGAATAAAACTGGATCCCTGTCGCAAATATTAGCTCCATGTAAATTCTAGACCCACTGAAGCTTTAATGTTAAACAAAAGGAACAATGAACATACTATTAGAGGACATGAATTTTAAAAATGATCTTTGAGTGGGAAAGGCCTTTCTAGTTATGGTACAACCCTCAGAAGTCATAAAACAAAGATTGTTAAATTCAAATATATATAAAAATTCTGAAAGCTCAAAAGTGAAAGCAGAAAATAAGAAAAATATTTAAAAACCATTTCATAAGCAAAGGGTTAATTTTTCTAATATTGAAAATACTTATGAATCAATTAGAAGAAGTTTCAACAGTTTAACAGAAATATGGGAAAAATATATACATAGGCACGTCTTAGAAAAGTAAATACAAATCAGTCTCATTCACCAAGGTTTTTACTGTAGAAACTTCAGACTTATGCTAAACTAGGCAGAACAGTACAATAAACTTCCCCTGCCTATATCCATCACCCAATTTCAATATTTATCATGGCCAGTCTTATTTTGTCATACCCCTCCATCCACTTCCTTCAGAAATACCATATTCTACCTATCAAAAAGGCAGAAATTAAAAAAAAAATCAACACACTTTATTGGAAAAAAGGTAAAAACAAAAAAGTCTCGTATATTGTTGGAAGGAATGTAAACCATTTATAATCTCTAGGGGGTGCAATTTGTTTTTATCTATAAAAACAATAAACACTTTGACCCAGCAATTTTTTTATGCAACTGTACTTGCACATGTGGAAAACAACATGTCTACAAAGTCATTAATTATAATAGCCAATGATTGGAAATAACTTAAATGCTAATACTTTGTCGGTATTTTTTTTAAAAAGGAGGAAATTGCACTGATATAGAGTGATCCCCAAGCTCTACTGGGAGGTGAAATGCAAAGTGCAGAACAGTGTGATAGTGTAAGCTCCCACTTGTACAAGAAAAAACAATTGGTAACTGTGAGTGCCTAGGGGGGTCTCCAGGGGGAAACTTGGTGGCTCAGGGATAAGGATACGAGAGAAGTTCAATTTTCCTCTACATCTGCTTTTGAATTACATATCATTTCCAAGCACTAACTATTCAAACACAACATTAAGTTAAAAATTAAAAAACAAAGTCTGGCAACCACCAAACTATATGTTTAAGCAAAGCACACCACTGGTCTCCTGTCAGCCGACAAGCAGACTGATGATGCCTTCTCTTTGGAAATTAAAAAAAATGGCTCATTTAAAAAATATTAATCTTTCAAATACAAAAGAAATTAGTGATCCCTGATCTTGGTTTGTAATTGTAGTTATAACTGTAAAGGACCATAATTCTGTAGAGAACATATACTTCAGCTAAGAAAAACAATAAAAATGAGAAAGTATTAACTTGTGTCCTAACTGAGAAATAAAATATCCTGTGGAATGTACTATGTGCCAGGATTCACACACACACACACACACACACACACACACACACACCCCACACACTCCTATCTTGGCAACTTGGTTCTCTTCCCAAGTAGAATGAAATAACACACGGATGCATATGAAAGCAAAGGCTGGCTTATAACATGTAGTTTTAGGTCCCTTAGCTGAGTCTTGGCACTTGAGAGGAGGCTCTGTTTGATCAAACACCATGTGTTCTGAACTGCATTTTATTTTACAGCTTTCCAAAGAGCTGTCCAAAATGCTCCCCACCCCCTTTCCACAGAGGAACCCCAGCCATCTCAGTGTGTGTTTCTCTCACCCAGCTGGCCCGACTGGAAGGCATGTGCTAGGTGCCAAGAGGCCCCTGGTCTCTCAAGAAGGGGAGTGATGTTGGAGGTGTTTTCTGCCTCATTCCATCATTGAGGATTGCTATTCACTGCCCCTCCCTGCACTCTCTTAAGAGTAGCCTGGCACGAGGATTGACTGACTTGCCTTTGCAAGTAGGGGGTTATGCTGTTTAAAATAGACTTTATACCTACATTTGTGCAATTTTATAACTCTTATAAGAAACAATGAATCTACACAATTTAGTAGTACAAAATTTGTATACAGATAACCCAGCTGAGAACCCTGGAATGACACTGAAACTTACTGTAATCAATGTTTCAGCATTTGTGAAGCAATACTTACTTGTCCAAGTGCTAACTGACCAATACATTTTTGTTGAGCCCTTACCATGTGCAAGGCTTTGTTCTGGGTGCTAAGGATACAATGTTAAGTAGAAAGACAAGATGCAGGCCCCCCTGAAACCAATAATCTAATGATGTAAAATTTATATTTTGTGTTAAACATTCAATCAAGCCTTGGAGTAGATACCATCCTGCTTGGATCAGTCACTCACACCAGTGGACCCAAGCCACTCAGATTCCCATAGTGCTGGCAGATTCTTTCAGACCCATTAGTATTGGCAGCTGCCAGCCCTCAGCTGAGTGCCTCGTTGAGTACTGCCCTTGGCAGAAGAAAATGGCTTAGGTCCAAGGTCTCATCCCGTTCTGGGAGGCATCTGCATCTGATCAGGGATTGCCCAGGATGGGTACAAAGCAAAGACATGGCCTTCCCCCTACCTCCTGGGACTGATGTTTTTTCTTGTGCTTTTTCTGCAAATGACCTAATTCTTTTGCTAAGAATTAAAGAACATAATGACTTTGCTCATTTCTTTTTTAAATGTTTTTATTTATTTTTGAGAGAGAGAAAGAGGGAGAAGAGAGAGCGGGGGGGGGGGCGCAGAGAGGGAGACAGAAGATCTGAAGAGGCTCCAGGTTCTGCTCCATCAGCGCAGAGCTTAATGTGGGGCTCAAACCCACAAACCATGAGATCATGACCTGAGCCAAAGTTGGACACTTTACCAATTGAGCCACCCAGGCACCCTGACTTTGTTCATTTCTTAATCTTACTCTTCTTTCTGTTTGGATGCACTATTTCCTTGAAATTTGTGGCCTAATTACAAATATGCCACAATTAGACTAATTGTTAGAATTTGGTGTCCTTTTTTCCAACCCTATTTGATACTTAAACCAGTATTTTAAAGGCGGTCTTCCAAACTAGAACCTTCTCTTGCCTTTAGAACCTTATAAATGAAAGTAAGATTTAAATTTATTTAGAATAAATGGTTCAAGGGGCGCCTGGGTGGCGCAGTCGGTTAAGTGTCCGACTTCAGCCAGGTCACGATCTCGCGGTCCGTGAGTTTGAGCCCCGCGTCGGGCTCTGGGCTGATGGCTCAGAGCCTGGAGCCTGTTTCCGATTCTGTGTCTCCCTCTCTCTCTGCCCCTCCCCCGTTCATGCTCTGTCTCTCTCTGTCCCCAAAATAAATAAACGTTGAAAAAAAAAATTTAAAATAAATGGTTCAAAAACAAGCAAACATGAGGTTCACTGGAGGAATTTAATTCATACTATCCCACTTTAAAATATTTCTAAGACATGATCAAAGGTATCATTCATATGTGCTGTAATAGCTTTCTGTTTATTGCAAATGACAGAAAACACTGCTGGAACTGGCTTTGACATAAACCAGTGGTTCTCAACTTGGGCTGATTTAGCCCCACAGGAGACATCTGGCAATGTCTGGAGACATTTTTGGTTGCCATAATTGAGAATGTGTATCCAGTGGGTAGAGGCCAGGGATGCTGCCCAACATCCTTCAATGCACAGGATGGCCCCACCACAAAGAATCATCTAGGCCAAATGTCAATAGAGCCAAGGTTGAGAATTCCCAATGTAAATGACAATGACATCTTTGGGCTTCATACCCTTATAGCCTATCCTTCAGAGGGAGAAAGGAATTTGCTTCTGGTAACCCCCTCTGAAGGGAGAGAACGTTCTTGTTTCCTACAGGTTCCAGCAAACAGATGTCTTAGCCTTACAGCCTCAGGTGTTTGTGCTCTCTGTGGCCATGAGCCAGAGTGGGACACATCATTGGGTTAACTCAGGGCCTGATACTGGAGCTTGGCATGGAGTGGAGGAGTCTCCAGAAGGAAACTGATGTATTGTTTCATCAAAAGAAAAGTGAATGTACAGGTAGTAGCAGGAATGGGGGAGTAAGATGTCTCTTCTACTGATTCTGCCAACTAAAGACCAGGACTTAGATGCAGGTACTCAGTAATGTGTATTTTGGGTATTTTCTTTACCTAATCAGTGAAATATGGTTAAAGAAAGTGAAAGCCATGCTTCCCCACTGGAATCAGATTGCTTTTGCACCACCAAAATATGCTTCTCTGCTAAGCAGTCTGGGACATGGGGATGTGGGGTCTAAAGCAATTCTGAGCCCATACAGTTCATCTCATTGGAACCAGGAGTCCTTTTGTAGAACCCAAGTTCTGTATGTGTATGTGTTTGGGTATGTGTGTGTGTACATATGTATTGGGGTGGCTCAGGATGATGTGGGAGCCAGAGAGACATAGAGAATTGGTGCTCTAAATCTGGTCAGAACACTGTTGTTCACAAATATAGCCCTACCCTGTTGGGTTCTGTTTGGATGTGACCTGCTTTGGTTAGTGGAATGAATGTAAGTGGGAGGGATAGCTGCTACTTTTGGATAGTGGCTTTGGCAGTCAGCACATGGTTCTCTGTGTTCTCTTTCCCTCAGCTCCAGTGACAGCCATGCTCAAGGTAGAACCTGCTCCATTAGCCTGGGTCCCCAAGGGGTCAAGAACATGGCTAGAGTAACCTGAAATGGTCATGTATTGCGATCAAGTGAAAAATCTCTGATGGAGTAAGTCCCTGGGATTCTGGAGTTATTTGTTATCCTAGCATACTATGGTTAATTTTGACTGATCCAAAGACCCTTGGAACTTTTAAATTTACAAGATTTGGATCCCTGGAGTACAAGGCTGAGAGTGAAGTAAGTCAGACAGTATTTTGGTAACTATCCCATTGGTCTATGGTTACTCACTGTGGAGCTAAAGTGTGCTGGGAGATTTACAATGATGAAGCTATGGTGGTATTGGGTCCCACGATCCTACACATCCTGGAGACAAGAGTGAGGGGGAGAGTGGTGGGTATTGGGGAGTACAGTGTGGGAGGTACTCAGAGGTTTGTAATCTGATTTCTATGTAGATTTTTTCCTATTGTGAAAAAATGAAGTAAGGATTTGTAGGATCTTTTATATGAGATAAAATTAGGTCCAGATGCTTTTAGTGGTCAATTCTTCCAAACATTTAAGGACGAAACAATAATTATGTTACAGAAACTTTTCCAGAACATAGGAAAAAAGGGAATGCTTTTTCTTTTTACATGCCAGTCCACTTTGAATATCAATACCTGAAAAGGACATTATAAGAAAGGAAATTATCAGATGCTAAGTTTTCTAAGAAAATATTAGCAAACTGGGGCGCCTGGGTGGCGCAGTCGGTTAAGCGTCCGACTTCAGCCAGGTCACGATCTCGCGGTCCGGGAGTTCGAGCCCCGCATCGGGCTCTGTGCTGACAGCTCAGAGCCTGGAGCCCGTTTCCGATTCTGTGTCTCCCTCTCTCTCTGCCCCTCCCCCGTTCATGCTCTGTCTCTCTCTGTCCCAAAAATAAATAAACGTTGAAAAAAAAAAATTTAAAAAAAAATAAATAAATAAAAAAAAAAAAAAAAAAAAGAAAATATTAGCAAACTGAATCTAGTGATATATAAAAAGGATAATACTCATGCTCAAGTGTGGTTTATTCCAGGAATCAGAGTGGTTTAACATTTGAGACTCAATCAACGTAATTCATCAGATTACTAGAAAAAAGAGGAAACCATATGACCATCTTGATGGATGAAGAAAAAAAATTGGACTAAATTCAACACTCCTTCATGATAAAACTCTCAGCAAACTAGGAATGGAAAGAAATTTTCCTAATCTGATTAAGAATATTTACAAAAAAACCCACAGCAGCAAAATCATACTCGATGGTGAAACATGGAACACTTTGGGGAAGCTGAGGCCTTAACCAAGCCGGCTTCAGACTCATTCCAGAGTCTCCCCAAATGCTTGTTTGCTTGAGGCACATGAGCGTGTATGCGCCTGTGTGTCCACCTATCAGCTTCATAAACTTCGTAACACTTTCTTTCCAAAAAGACCCTAAAGCCTGAAGGTTTTCTCACTTTTGTGTTGACTGAAACACTGTTTAAAATGTTGAAACCTGATGAAACAAAACCAAACAGGCCAAAAAGACCAGATATCTGATCAAGACTCTGTGTATTGTGAAGCTGTTGTTGTAGAATATAATATTAATTTCATCTGGACAAGTGGTTCTCAATCTTGAGAAATGTCCAAACATCTTTTTAAAAAATTTTTAAAAATGTTTCTTTATTTTTGAGAGAGAGAGAGAGAGAGAGAGAGAGAGAGAGGCAGAGTGCAAGCAATAGAGGGGCAGAGAGAGAGACAGAATCTGGAGCAGGCTCCAGGCTCTGAGCTGTCAGCACAGAGCCCGACATGGGGCTTGAACTCACCAACTGCGAGAGCAGGACCTGAGTGGAAGTCAGACGCTTAACCGACTGAGCCACTACCCCCAGACACACGTCTTTTAAAGAAAAAAATATTTCTCACAGAATCTCCCAGTTTATAAAGTATCTTTGTTTTAATATTTAGTTTGTATAGTCCTAAACTATGTATAAACTTTCTTATAAATTCTGCAAGTACATTATAACATTTCATAAATTTATAATGATTTACACATTAATCAATTCTATAAGTGATTCTATACCAAATCATTGCTTTCAATGTGAATATGGTATTGACAGCTAAGGCTGAGTTTTTCCACTTTTAATCTGGTGATCATTGCATTACCTTCTATTCTTCCATCATTTCTCCCTACTCAAACTACTGGCAAGTTTCCCTGTAATGCTCTGCTATGTTGTCTGGCCTTCACTTGGCTCCATGCGTCATTTAGATCCGGAGTAGGACAAACACCACCCGCAAACTGTTTTGGTAAATACAGTTTTTTTGGATCCCAGTCCTGCCCCTTATTATGTGTGTTTATGACTGCTTTTGTACTGTATCAACCAAACTGAGCAAATGCAACAGAAATAGAAAGGCCTGCAAGACCTAACATATTTTATACCTGGCCCTTTACAGAAAAAGTGTGCACACTCCTGGGGCACCTGGATGGCTCAGTTGGTTAAGCACCTAACTCTTGGTTTTGGCTCAGGTCATGATCTCGTTGTTCGTAGGATCAAGCCAGGTGTCAGGCTTTACACTGACAGTGAGGAGCCTGCTTGGGATTTTCTTCCTCCCTCTTTGTCCCTCTCCTACTGTGCTCTTTCTCTCTCAAAATAAGTTAATAAACATTTTTTTCCAAAAGTTTGCATACCCCTGATTTACATGATAAATCTGTTACTTTAATAGCTTGTTGAAATGTGGCACTTTTTGGCATTAATGCCCTCATAAAGCCCAATGCAGAAGTGGACATTGTATCAAGAGATGATACTAAGATATGGCTGGCAGGAATTCAAATAATTCAGAATATATGTGCAGATTATTGTTTCTGGGGTAATTTAGACCACTTCACACTATCAGATGCTAGATGTATAGCACTGGCATTAAATTAGAGGGAACAATGTGTTGGCTAAGGCAAACTCATTTATGATTTATCCAATTTGCACACTGATGTTACATAAAGGTGATTTTTTTCTGTGTGTGAAACATGGGCATTATTTAACAAACTTTTATTGAAAATCTAGTAGGAAACCAAAAAAGAATCAGACACAATTCTTGACTCAAAGTTGTGTGGAGCTAGGGCTTAGAGATCTACTTTATTTCAACACTTGGAATTCAAAGTGTCCCTAACACACAATGAACCAGCTTTTCATGGGAATCTTACATTTATGGCCAATGCAAATGGCAGCTAGTTTGGCTTATCTTCAACGCTCCTACATTTCTATTGAAAACTACTGTTGATCCTTGAGCAATGTGGGTTTGAACTGCATGAGTTCATTTATGGGCAGATTGTTTTTTCAATAAAAACAGTACAGTACTGCAAATGCACAGTAGATAACACATACAACATACAAAATAGGTGGCTATTGACAATGCTACTTGTAAGGCTTCTGGTCAGCAATAGATTATTAGTAAAGTTTTGGCAGAGTCAAAGTCATATGTGGATTTTTTATTGCGCTGGAGCTCGGTGCCCCTGACCCCCATGTTATTCAAGGGTTAATTGTACTTTACTGGAAGAAAGTGGTCAAGAAAACAGGGCTCAAGAAAAAGAAGGTGTTTTCTTTCTGTAGTTTGAAAAGAGGTACTTTGAATACAGTGTCTGAATCTTGAAAGGGTATGTATCCATCCGTCTTCCCATCTACCAAATATTCGCTGAGAATTTCTATGTGCCAAGCTCTCTTCTATGCACCGGGGAGACAGCTGTGAATGGAAAGACGTGCTTCCTAACCTCAGATAACTTCCAGCCTAGCACAGCACATAACTTTATGCGAGTGTGGGGAGATACACCCAAGCACCATGGGATGCTGCAAGAGAGGGAAAGTAGGTTAAATCAGGGGACAGGAAAAGCATAGTGAAAAAAATCAGATTCGAGCTGAGAACTTTAGTATTGCAGGAGTTAGATAAGCCAAAAGGATAGGAGGAAATTTGCAGGCAGGATATAGAGCCTGTGGCCAGGTATGTTATTGGAAACTTTTGAGGAATAAAAAAAGGAAGATATCTATGGATATGATGATCATATGTCACTGAGATATTTACAAACCCTGCCTTTCAGCTTTTTCTTGTTTGGCCTGAGGTCCATGTCAAAAAATTTAGACATCGTCTTTGTGATAGCTTATTGCTTGAGGTAGATTGACATTCAATTCTACATCTTTTTTTTTTCAAGCCAGCACAGGAGGAAGTTACACTTTCCCACCCACCTAGTTTCCACATAATCTCAAAAGTAATAAAACAGACCAGTCTGTATTTGCCAAACTCTCTTATGCTCTGAGCTTGTAATGTATTGGCCTCTTTCTCTTTCCCTCAAAGAAGGAAACTTTGCTCTCATATTTCTTTCTATGAGCAAGACAAATGCACACACACACATATTTCATACGAGTTTTAAAATACCTAATTTCAAGTTTGAGAATGCTCCTTCATGATACTTTCTTTCTCTGCTTTCCTCCGGTTAGACAACAGATGCCCTCAAATGACAGTGGAAAGGGTACCTTATACTGCAAAAGATCTATTTTAAAGGAGGTGCTTTATGAGTGAGGTCTGCTTGGACAGACCCTACTTAATGTCCGTGTGTCCTCACTCATAACAAACCATGCACAGCCTCTATTCTGGACCTGGCACAAAAAGTTGCTGAGGTGGGTATATGCAAACAGATTCACTTAAAAGCACCTGTTTAAATGAAGTCTGTGGTAAAGGCCCTCTCTTGCCCCCTTGATAAAACAGTCCGAGCCCACTTGCTCTCTATCACGTGTACACTCATATTCTTGACGGGTGCATGAGCATGCTTTCAGTCCCCAGCCTGGTTCTCTGCAAAACTGCTAAGGCCCCTTGGGCAAGTCATTTTATACATTTAGGCCCCAGGTTCTCATCTGAAAATGAGGTGTTTGCACCAGATGACCGCTAAAGTCACTTCTAGCTGGAACATTCTGTGAATGAATCTATTGAACATGTTTAAACTCCCTAGAGTGATGGAATGGAGGTTGGAAGTTTCTTTAGCATACCATTTTATGGGGAAACTAGCATAATCACAAAAGCCCTGACATTGCTTGCTACTGTCATTTATGCCAGTCAACTGTTTGGCAATACTCATAATTTGATTTGGCTTCATTTCAAGGAAAATTGGGATCGAGGGCAAGCTGTGAATTTGGGTGCAGCGTCTAGCAGATGACATCCCGTGGTTGTGTCCCCCCCAACCCCCAAAGCTCTTATCTGAAAGATCACTGTTCCAGAACACCTGGGGCTCCTTTACACAAGCATCATGTTATTCTCATTAAGTGCAAGAACATGCAACAATTATGTAAAAGTGTGCATGTGGGGAAAATCCAGCGCAGTTCACAAGGGAATGGATATACAAAGCCAGCTTTGAACCTGCAAACTCAGGCTGGCCGACATGCCACAGGTGAGAACGTGCTAGCGAGGGAGTGTCGACAGTGCTGGAGCCATTAATTCACTTATCCTCAGGTACAGTCGGCAATTGTTCTGAGTTTCCGGTGCTTCCAGAGCAGTCCTCCTCCTTGGCACGTGCAGGCAATGCTGGCCAAAAATTGTCTCCTTTGCTCACTCCCAGGTTTCTGTCTGAAATCTTTTCTTTCTTTCTTTCTTTCTTTCTTTCTTTCTTTCTTCTTTCTTTCTTTCTTTCTTCACCTTTCCATTTTATCCCCCTTCCTTTCCTACTTTTCCTTTCTTCTGAACTTCTTTTTCTTTTGTTCCAAGGCAATAAACACGGACAAATTAGAAAGAGTAGTAAAAAAAAAGACGTGCTAATTTCATATTTGATAGTCACTGACATAGCCAGTATAATATAAAATGCAGAAAAACCAGTTGGCAACCTTTAGTTGATCTATATACTTTTATTGCTCTCCCAAGTATATGCCCAAAGGATGTATGGGTATCTTCTCCCTGTCTTATGTAATAAGTCTAAGGCTTTGGCCTTGGCAGTGACCATAGAGGATGGCATAAAAATGAGTTACCAGTTTTTTGTTTAGGGTAGAAATCCCTCCTGTTTGTGCCAAGAGCATCTGTCTCTTCTTATAGACACATACCACACTTGCACATGTATACCACATACACACACAGGCACACACATGAACACACTCACCTACCCAACACACACGCATGCCTAATGTACACAACACTCCCCCAACATATCACAACACAACACAACACATCACTCCACCAAACATACACACCATATGCATGTACACACGCGCACACACATGCACACATGCCGCACAAATCTTCTCCACACCCAACACACACATACACACTATACACATTGTGCCCACATACCCCAGAGCCAACACACACATGCACACACACACCCTGCCTACATGTACACACCCGGTGTGAGCATTCCCACAACTGGATGGAGAGAAGCAGGCATCTGCAGACAGACACAGCCGGGATCAGGATAAGAAGCTGAAGAACAGTGAGGTGACAGGGCAGCAGAAAGGGTCATGGGCTTAAGGAGCAGGAGGCTCCCTTCAAATGGAGTTTTCCCAAACTGCCTTTTCCATATTCTAAAGCTTGATAGCTTTTACACTGATGAAAAGAGTGCATATTTTCCAGGAATCTTTTATTTAACTATTTCCTTGGTTTCAAGATCTTATAATTTTAAACAAAGCAAAACATGCCCCCTTTCCTCCCAATCCACGCACATGCTGGCTGATGGCTGCTATCATGTGGTGGGGCACGGACTTATGTTTCAGGGTTTGTAGCAGGCAGGAAGGAGACTTTCTTCTCTACCCAGCTGAGAACACCTTCCTTTCTAGGACCAACTTGTCTTCTGGCCACACTAATAAAAGAAAGAAGCCCAAGTGAGAAAGCCAATGTCCTCAACAACAGGTCAATGAGCAGTTTATTGAGATGCCCTCCAGAGGCTCCTCCCCACCACCCACCCTCCCTGCCAAGACTGAGCAGTATGTTTCAAGAATTACCATGGTAATGATAATTTATGAGCATGAGTCACTCTTCTGTTTTTCAAGGAGCACTCACTCTGCCATCTCTTTTCACACATTTCCACTGGCTGTGGTTTGGCTGCCAGGTGCAATGTGGCAGCAAGTTACTTGAAAATGTTTCACAAAAAGCCAGATTCCCCAACCCTGGCTTACCTGTGGACCACATATATGGCTGTAATTGCAAACAGCTGCCCACCCACCAAGTAAAAGTAAGAGAGGTCATTTTAAAAATTGTTAAAAATAGCAAGCACTTGAGAGCAGCCAGTTCATTTGTTGATTCAAAAATGTTTGCCACCAAGAGCAGTGTTCTGAGCATATACCCATTAACAAGTCAAAGAAGGGGCATTCAGGGCTAGCTGAATGGTTAACCTCAGAAATTAATAATAGTCATTATAGCTTATATTGATTTTACCATGTATGGCACTTCTGCTCTAAGCATCATATGTGTACTAACTTAGTGAATCATCATACCCCTATGAGGTAAGTACTGTCCTGTTTCATGGAAGAAGTCACCTCCTGATAATTTTTCTGAGAGATGGTTGGCTCTGGTCAAATTGATGGAGGGCCCTGTTCTTCTAGTGTTGTAAGTGGTTCTGTAAGACCAGAATTCTATAAAGAGTGTTCCTCAACTAGTCTCGTGTGGTGCTCTAAAAAATAAAAGGGAAGTAAGGAAGGAAAGAAGAAAAGAAATAGGGAAAGGGGGAAGGAATCAGGAAAAGAAAGAAGGGAGGGAAAACACAAGGAGGGAGAGAGAGAGAGGGAGAGAGAGAGAGAGAGAGAGAGAGAGAGAGAGAGAAAGGGAGGAGGAAGGAAGGAAGACAGGGACGGTCTTGGTTTCAGTACTGTTACACAGAGTTGTAACTGGGTACTTCTCAGAGGAGGTACACATATGCTTTTCCCAGACTTGACCCCGGATCCATTATTTCCAGAACTGGTCTTGTCAGCCTATATTAGAGTTGAGAGTTTTCAACAATGCCCTCTGAAGAAGGCCTCTTTTAAATGGACATAATCCTAGGGGTCTTAACACATTTGAGATAACTAGTTCCTTGAATATTTTGCTTTACAACACTGGTACATAAGACAGTTGTATAAGATTGTTCCTCCCTTCTTGAAATATTTATTGAGCACTTCCTATATGCTAGGAGAAGTATATACCTTTGGGGAAGATATACTTAAAATTTTTTAATGTTTATTTTTGAGAGAGAGAAAGCGGGGGAGGCAAGGGGCAGAGAGAGAGAGACAGGCAGACAGACTCTGAAGCAAGCTCCAGGCTTTGATCTGTCAGCATAGAGCCCGATGTGGGGCTCAAACCCATGGACAGCGAGATCATGACCTGAGCCAAAGTCAGATGCTCAACCAACTGAGCCACCCAGGTGCCACCCCCGGGAAGATATACTTTAATAAAGTTTTTGAGCATGTGGAGGTGCTGAAAAGTGGGCAAAGTTATGAAAGAAAAATATAAAGACTTTCTGGATCTCAGTGGATTTTTGTAAACAGGTGCAAACTAACTAACAATTTAATAAACAATAAATCTTTGTCAACCCTAGAAAGAGTTGGTATCACCAAGATATACAAAATTTCATATAAAAGCATTTTAAATATTCAAGGCTGAAATTATCATTGCTTGTTAAAATAAATTATTGATGATGATGATGATGATAACTAAAAGCAAAAGATAGGTATAAATATATAATTTCATTTCCCCAGCTGCTCTCTGAAGTAGGAGAGGTAGTAAACTCATTTGAAAAGGGACCTGTCACAAACCTATTTATAATGAGAAGCACATTTGGCAGGACCTATAGTATGTTAAAGAAGCACTGCAAAATCACCTTATACAATTTGTGTGTGTAGAATTATAGCTTTCCAGGGCATCTAGGTGGCTCAGTCGGTTAAGCATCTGACTTCGGCTCAGGTCATGATCTCGCGGTTTGTGAGTTGGAGCCCCGTGTCGGGCTCTGTGCTGACAGCTCAGAGCCTGGAGCCTGCTTTGGATTCTGTGTCTCCTTCTCTCTCTGCCTCTCCCCTGCTCATGCTTTGTCTCTCTCTGTCTCAAAAATAAATAAAACATTAAAAAATAGAAAAAAAAGAATTATAGCTTTTCTACTACATTTTCTCAATGCCATGTGATGTTTTGACATGTGATGCACAGGTACACATACATAGAGCCCAATGGGTACAAGGTGTCCAATCCCATCTCATTCCTCTTTGTTGACATACATCATTGTACTGACACTAATTTGACTGGGTTATTTGAGATAGCTGCATTCAATCTCAATTGAACTTTATGCCTCAGGATGTGCATTGGAGATGGATTTTAGGAATCAAGGCAGGAAGATGTTATGGAGACTCAATTGCATGTCCCATAGTGCTCCCTGTAATAAACAAAAAGCTGCCTCATGCAACTAACTCCTAACTAAATTATTCTGAGTTGTGTTAGAATCAATGGATTGATGTGAACTTACTTATAATGTCATAGATATAAAGAAGGTATAGTCATGGAGGAGGCAAGGTGTCAATCCCTCCCCTTCCGCACCCCTACCCCATCTGGTGATGTAAAAAATAAATTTGTGTTTAAATGTTTACAACGTAATTTATGACCCTGCCTTCATGACTACCATAGCTCAATAAGAGACAGACATTAAGCAAGTATTACAATCAATTCATTGATAAACTGTCATTGTAAAGGCACAGAGTACTAAGTGAATAACATGTTGAGCATCCTGTGGCTTTTCCCCATGCTAAAGCCTAAAGATGCACCTAAGATGTAACATATTCTACCGTAAGTTGTTATAGTACTGGACAAATGACGGAGAGTGAGCAGAATTGGGAACTCCTTATAGCTGTGTTTTCTTTTCCAGTATCTAAGGTCTAAATATTAAATTCTAGTCTTGTTGAGAATTCTGTCCTCTCACTGGCTTGATTGGTAATAATGTTACCTTACTCACTGTGGTGTCCCTTGAGCCTACTGTGTCTGGCACATAGTGTGCCCTTAGAATGCTACTTGAATAAAGGAATAAATGGAAGAATGACCATGTGAATCCACACTTTCATGCTTCTTAGCTGTGCTGAAGTAAAGCAGGCAGGCTCCATCAAGGAAAAACTAACTATGGTCAAAGGGAGGGAGGGGTAGGACCAGGAAAGTGCCCAGGCAAGTAGAAAGAACTCCCTGTCTCTATGCATATGCTTCCCCTGGCCAAGTGCCCTTCCTGCACTCTGGGTAATGTACATATGTTCTGGCCATGCTCTGTTGAACTCAAATTATAGTATTCTGTTCCTCTCTCCGAACACAGAGCCAATATGAATGGTTTTCCCAATAGCTTTAGTCAGTGGAAAGACTGAGCAATGTAACCCAGCCTGTGGCCAGTGAAACTTCAGGACAAGCAAATCAAATAGATAAAGCCCAGATTTTGTCTACATGGCAGAAATACATGAGGATGTACATATCCTACACATATGTATATGTCTCCATCTGTGACTGGTTGAATTGTGTTAAGGAATCATTAAAGTCATAGCTGATGGAGTAAAGAGAGTACACACACACACACACACACACACAGAGTCAAAAGGTGGTGACTGGATCTCCCAGATGTATGATTAATGTATAAATTATACATCATCCTTGATTTAGAAAATTGTGAATATGTAATGTGAAGGAGATAAGCTGGGGTAGAGAATATAATGATGATATTTGTCTTTGGGTAAGAAAAAGCTCTTAATTTCACTAAATTTTTTCAGCATCAAAAATATTGAGTAATTATACATAAATAGATATGTCTATTTAATTTTGGTAGAAAACATTTCCCTAAATTAAAGTAGAAGTTGATATTAAAATGTTTTGAATAAGGAAATAATTCTTTGGACACTCTGCAGTTTCCAAAACCAAGATAAAAATGTCACTAAGGAAAGTAATCCAATTGGATCAGTAAAGTTGCCACTACCTAATTACTACTGATCCTTTCAGAAAGGACATTTAATCTTTAGATGATTATTCTAAATTTGACATCTGATTCCTTGCTGAAGTCATAGGCTTACTGCCTCCGGTTCCCTACTATTCTTTCTCTTAGAAATAAAAGTACTAATTCTCTGAAGGAGTACATTGTATTGAAATTAACCAGGCATAAAGAACCCAAGAGTTACTGTCTTTGATCAGAGCACAGAATATTGCTTTATGCTAAAATGAGAAGTTTAAGATGTCTTTACTTATGTGAATTAAGAAATGAGAGCTGTGTTGAATATCATAACATAAATAAAAAGACATTCTTGGATCATATTGGGAATGCCTTGTTGCAGGCAAATGTCCAGTGCCAGAAAAATGAAGATAGATTGAATGGTCCAGGAAATGAGCCAGCACTGGGCTGATGAAGGACAACGTTAGCCACCCTAATGTGATCCTGGCCTACTTCTCCCTGACATCCTCCCCACCCTTCCCCCATTCTGGTGCTTTAAGAAAGAGACATATTTTAACATGTGGCCAGTCACTTATTTAGTTCCTGGCTTCCTAAATTTTGTTTTTCCCCCCACAAAACCATTATCCCAATTACTTCTGTCTGTCCTGACTAGTCAGGGGTAGATAATTGAGGCTGCGTATAAACCTTTCTCTCTTGCATCCTACTCAAACATCTATCCACACAACAGGGCAGCAACATCTCATTACATAGAGTGGAATGTCGGGAAACCAGGTACTGGTTGTCAAGACAGCCTTGTCTAGGAAGTGACTAGCAGCCCAAGTCTGAATTACTGTTGGCAAACTTTGCAAGACCGTTCTGTTCCAGGAATAGGGAGATGATGACCATGAAACTTGGAAAAATTGGTTTGGGGCAAATGATATGATACATGATACATTTTCCTGCTATGGAGAATAGCATGAACAGAGGAGGGAAAGGTAATCCAAGTGGTCTTTGGTTAAGAATGTGTTAGGCTCTGCAAGTCTGCTAAGGTATGCGCTCAGGGTCTAAAATTCACATGAATATGGCAGATGTTTCAATTTCTGTATTCATTTCAGGAATGTGAGATCGAAAACAAAACTGCATAGAAATTATCTTTGCAATTTTATGGTAGGAATACTTACTATGCTGTGACATTTTATGGGATATTTTTTTTTAATATGTGAATGTAAAACTTAGAGAAAAAGAATCCTTAAGTTCTTTTGCCCCAAAATAATTTCTTTTTCTTTCTTTCTTACCAGTTTGGTTTTTATCATCATTATTTTACTTTTCTTTTAGTTTTGACAATTGACATTGTGAACTCCTGGGTAAAGAGGTTTCTGTTTAAAATTATAAAATATCTCAAAGTAGTAATTTCACACCCATCTAACCCACACTCAGGTTAATCTACTATTTCCAACCAGGACTTTACTTGGGCTAGCTTTTTTGCATCAGTTTTCTTCAGTATGTTTGGTTGTCTAGAGTCCATCAAAATGCTTTTCAAACATGGATAGTTGCTGCTTCATTATCAGTTGCTAGATGCCTTCAACTTCCAGCCTCATGCAGGACTCTAATTGATATGAATTGTAATTTACATATCCTTAATGAATAAATTCTCTTTTCACACACTAATGCCTATTTTTCCAAATAAAAGGCTTATTTTTTACATGCGTCTATATCATAACATTTCTTCAGTAAGACTCCTGTTTGCAGTGATATGTTCAGCATGGTTTCTGTTCATTCCTGATTCTCAAAGAACTCAACCGTGCAAATACCAGGTCCTAGACTTATCAGCCAGACAGGCTATGTGCTAATCTTTCTGCTATCTGAAGAGGGCAAGCACAAATTTCATCTTCTGAAATATGTAGGTCATAGAGGTGATTTTGAAAAGAGATTCAGATAGAAGTAAATGTTAATGTTATCTCTACTTTTGTGTATGTTTGAACATTTTCACATTAAAAAGTTTTAAAATGGGGCGCCTGGGTGGCTCAGTAGGTTAGCTGTCTGACTTCAGCTCAGGTCATGATCTAACACTGTGAGTTCGAGCCCCACGTGGAGCTCTGTGCTGACCGCTGAAAGCCTGGAGCCCATTTCAGATTCTGTGTCTCCCCCTCTCTCTGACCCTCCCCTGCTCATGCTCTGTCTCCCTCTGTCTCAAAAATAAATAAAAACATTTTTTAAAAAGTTTTAAAATGTCTTGACAGTTCCATATATAATTAATCCTCATTATTTGCTATTCTATATTTGTGAATTCACCTACTTGGTAAAATATATTTGTAATCCCCAAATCAAAACTTATAGGGCTTTTGTGGTCGTTCATGGACATGCACAGAGCATCAAAAAATTTGAGTCAACCAGTGGACATGGTCCCAGGTGACATTAAACAAGATGATGCTCTGCCTCCTTGGTTCAGTTCTCATCCTGTAAACAAATGTCCTTTTCATGGTCTATTTAGTGCCCCAGTTTCTGCATTTTTGTGCCTTTTAATAGTGATTTTGCTATTTAAAGTGATTTCCAAGCAGAGTGCTGAAATGTTGTCTAGTCTTCCTAAGTGCAAGAAGGCTGTGATGTGTGTGCCTCAAGGAGAAAATACATATGTTAGAGGCACTTCATTCAGGCACGAATTATAATGCTGTCCACGATGAGTTTAATGGTAATAAATCAACACTACACATTAAAGGTGTCTTTAAACAGCAATGCATGTAAAAGAACATCCTGTGTTGATCTGTCAATAAAAATGTGACCAGAGGCTTAAAAGGAACCCAACCCTGGATTTCCCCCAGGAGCATTGGTTCAGTATTGGCTAATTCAGTGAACGGCAATGAATAAGAATCAACTGTATTTGCATATAAATATAATTCATTTGCATCTAAGTAGCACCAGAAAGAGCTGTTTGGGTCTGTCAGCATAGAAAACCACTCTGAGATGTTTGCCTATGTATGCATATCATCCAAGTTAGGCTGCTAATTGTCCTACCTCCTATTTTCTTGGTCCATTGTAGACATCACCTGATTCTGTTCCTTAGATTGGACTGTTATCCACGATGTTATTTAAATACTATTGTTGTTGTTGTTGTTGTTGTTGTTATAATTATTATTATTTTATTATAATTATTATTTTCTTTTTGTTTTGGTAATTGTCTTGTGAACTCCCAGGTAAAGAGGTTCTGTTTAAAATTATGATTTTAGTAAAAGCTGGCAGGTATATCTTCATTGCTCCTTTGTGAATATTTCAGTGTCTGATAGGCTACACTATCTACAAGATCAGGAAACATTGAGCCTTCCCGTACTGGTAAGATCTTATTTATTCCCCAGACCTGACATGGCACCTGGCACCTAGTAGGTGCCTGATTGGGTGAATGGGTTTCTAATTAAAAGTAGAGTTGTAACATGTATTAATTTAAAAACCTTACAAAATAGGTAGTGACTTATGTTTAATGCAACAGCTGGGAAACGATGCCCTTAGGGCAGAAGCTGTCTTAGATGTCTAGAGACTTAGTATTGGTTACAGAACCTATAAAAGGCACAAAAATTTACCATAAATGTCTATAAAACACACATATTTCTTGTGATAAATAATAGAGCCTATGTATTTTATTGGCTTGGCAACTGACAGCAGTAACTGTAAATAAACAACTGAGGTAAACTTTATTGGTTAGACACAGAATAGTAAAATATTGCCCAGGGGACAGAAAAGCAAATTTAAATGATGATATCCTGGCTTGGGAATGATCTCACAATTAAGGTAACTTCTATCAAGAGGGCAATATTTTCCAGCTGTTCTCTGCAACCTCTACCATTGACATTATACTTTTTATTTTTGTTGAGTAATAGCAGCAACTCATTCCAAGCATTATAGTTTGTTCTGCATTTGGGCATTTATGCTCCTCAAGAGCTGATTTCTTTTTAATCCAGGCAGTTGAACAGGATATAAATGTCATTTTAATAATAGGAACTGAAAATTTAATAATATGGTATTAATCTGTAAGTATAAGTGAATAATGCTAGTCCTCACTTTACTTCCTACATTCTTCTGGCCTATTAATGGAATTTTTATTCAAGGGAATGCTGTGTTGCAAGATTTTTTTTTTGTAAGTAAAGAAGTTTTTAACAAATGCAAAGGAAAAAATAAAGATAAATATTGAAATACTTATATGGATTGTTGGAGATATCTATGTAAATACATACATTAAATTGCTTGAAATGTCCAGGAAACAGCAACAACAGGAAAGTTAAAGGTGATTTTTCACTTGGAGCATTTCCTTACTTTTTCAACTATGTGAGGCATATATGTATCGTATATATATCTCAAAGAGAATGTTTGAAAAGCCAAAGGGTATTTGTGTCAAGTGAAAAGTAAAATGAAGCAGAAGGTCTTCCTACTGAACAGATGAGTCCGATGCTAGCTCCCCTGCATGAGAACAGTCACTGAGGGTTTGGGTTCACACCTGTGTGAATGTTGCTAAGGAGATGTTATATAATGGCTTAAATTAATTCTTTAAAAAATAATAATGATAACTCCCTATGTTTTATTGTGGCACAATGATGGAAACATGGCTAATTTATGGCAATAAAAAACACTATGAGCTATTTTGTAGTCTGAGTCACAGAATGGTCACTAAAATGAAGAAAACAAAATGCTATAAATGAAGAGATGTTTAAACTGAGAAAATATACTTATTATACCTAACTACTGTATATTTAAATTTGAAGTATATTTTCTTGCTCGAAACTTCTTTTCTTTGGCTTTTCTAGCCCTTTTTATATTTCTCCCTTTTTTTTCTGGGCATGCTGCCTTATGCCATTTGGGTCACTTTTTGATGTTTTCATGGACAGCCGTGCAACAACTGTCAGCCCTGACCAATCTGGGATGCAAAGAAAATCAAAAGTTTTCTTTTAGTTGTTTGCATTTTAGAAATTAAACAGAAATAAACCCCAGTCTTCCTCTTCCACCGGCCCAAACAAAACACTTTATTTATTTATTTATTTTTTATGGAGTTCTTTCTGCACTGAGGAATGAAAGATTAAAGAAATGGGATACTCTTAAAAAATCTTTTTTCCATAGACATGCTTTATATGACAGTCTATGGTCTCTGGAACCTGATGGTCTTGGGGCTGTGGGCACAGGGACTATTTCTTGGCTGTATTCACCTAGCAGTGTCCAGAACATTGCCTGCTCACAGGTGATGGGCTCTTGTGCCACCAGCCTCTGGAAGGCCAAGAGGAAGTCCACACAGTATTTTTATTATAGGACTGTCCTTCTTAAAACATAGTCTGAGGAGCCTGTGGTTTGAATTATAGAGTGTCTCAGGAGAACTTCTGGCATCTGGTTTGACAATCATCTTTTTAAAAAATGTAGTCTTTTGTGAGCTTGTGACCCAAAATGATATGGTAAAACTAATGCTAGAGATTCATAGTTGCTTCAGTTATAACTGTTATTGCAACTAAGTTAAGAGAATAAATGAGCCTGGACACTAGATGGAATTTAATAAGTGTAATAGAAAATGGAAGCCCCACCTATTGTCTACCGCCTAATTCCCAGACCCTGTGAACCTGTGAATGTGAACTTATTTGGAAAAAGCATCTTTGCAGATGTCATTTGAGTAAAGGATCTCAAGATATGAGGATCATCCTGGATTATCTGGTAAATCCTAAATCCAATGACAAGTGTCCTTAGAAGAAACACATAGAGGAGAGACAGACAGAAGAAAAGGAAGCCATATGATTGTGCAAGCAGAGATTGGAGTGATGCAGCCACAAGCCAAAGAACACCAGGAGCCCCCAGAATCTGGAAAGGACAAGGAACATATTTTCCTGAAGAGCCTCTGGAGGGAGCTTGTCCCTGTTGAAAACTTGATTTTGGACTTCTGGCCTCCAGAACTGTGAGTGAATGTATTTCTGCTACTTTAAGCCACATAGGTTATGTTGATTTGTTATGGTAGCTATAGGAAACTAATTATCTACTATCTGTCTGTCTGTCTTTCTACCTACATCTATCTTAATATACTCAATGTTTACCATATCACTGTATTACTGTTTTTGCCAATTTATTCTTTTATTCTTACTTCTTTGTATGTGTGTATATATATATATATATATATATATATATATATATATATACACACATATTTAATTATCCCATGAACTCTAAAAATAGTTTACCTATTAACTGAAAAAATCATATGTTCTAACTATTCTCAATTTGAGGCAGTATTTGATTTCTGTACTCCATTTTATTACATGTGTACACATATGTATTAAAATATATACATCTATGTTACAAATGAACTTCACTTTGTGTCTATGCCATCTCAGGTTGTTCTTTACTGCTGTCTGTATTAGACCTCAAGCCTCAAAGGAAAGGAAACTCTATACTGTAGATTCCTTTATAGTAGCCCTGATGATAGTGTCTTTTGTTGATTATAATTTTCAGGCATGTCTTTTCGACTTAAAAATAAGTCTGAATATGTGTTAAGAGAGTAAAAAACCAGGAAACCAAAGCCATCCCAAGAAATCTGCTTCTATTCCATTACTCCTTATTTCAGTTAATGACATGGGGACACATCAAGTCCTCCAGGCCAGCACTCCAAGAGTTTCTTATACTGCCCATCACTAGGTGTTAGCCACCCCCTGTAACATTCCCCACTCGTGGCCTTTCCTCCTTCAGTGCACTGAGCTGGATCAGGCCTAGCTGTCCTTTCATCCATCGGTTACTCTCATGCCTTCCCTTTTGTTTTCCTGCACTTACCATTCTTCTGCCAGCACACATATACACACATGCCCATGCACACACACATACATGTGCACAAAAATACACTGCACATGTGAGCACACACATAAACACATACCCACCCATTTCATGGGATTCTAGAGGCCCTTCAATTACTTAGACCAGCCAGGTCCTTGGTTCTCCTGGGCCAGCCAGGAAAGAGTATAATTAAAATTAATAAGTAAGATATAGAGTATGTGTAAAAACTTAATCATAGAGATACTTTGTGTCCCAGCAACTCCACTCCTGTGTACATACCCATAAGAAATGAAAACATGCACTTACAAAAGTCTTGTATGTGAATATTCACAGCAGTATGATTTGTCATAGGCAAAAGGCAGTAACAAGATGGACAAGGGTGATTCCATGTGCTGGCCCTTCCATCTATGCTAAGTTCATCTGCTGACTTGTGTGTGTGTCTGTTTCGATTCACTGCGTGCATACAGACGGTGGGGCTGTTCTGAACTGGATTCTCACTGCTCAGCACAGCAGCTGGGCAGAGTAGGGTCTCTAGAGCATGTTTGTGGATCAACTGTACAAGCCAAATGTACCGAGTTTCCCCAACGGCATTCCTGATATGGCCATGTAGCTCACAGAAACATAGGAGTTATGTTAGGCTTCGGCTGAAGGTCTCTCAATTGCCCAACACACAGCAAGACTCCTGCAAGCCGTCTTTTCCCTCAAGTCTATCTGGCTTCTCTCCCATTCTATCCGTTACCCTCCATGCTCCCACTCTCACTGTGGTCTCTGGTCTCTGTCCCTTTGGTCTCTGTCCCTTTCTCCCAGTGCTGGCTCACCTCACCCCACCACACCTCATCTTTCCCAGGTGCCTGAGGTAAGCCCATTCTCTGCATCTGACATCTCCCCTCCATCTCCTCACTCAGCCAGCAGCACAAATCTGGAAATCTGACCTGCCTGAGCAAAGTGTCCTTTCTCCTTAAAAGATGAGGAGGGAAATGATTACAAGTAACTGGTTGTAATAACCAGTTTCCTTTTATTCTCATCACTTATGAGTGAATGCTGTTATACGGCTCTTAACTTGGGATGGAAAAACCTATTTCATGTCCCTATGTGTCTGCACCTGCTGTTTCCTCTGCTTGGAAATCTCTTCTCTTCCCTTTGAAAAGACTGCTCATTTGTCAAGATCCCTTTCCTGGGGCCCACTTCTCAGTGAAGTGTTTCCCCCAGCGAAGGCAGAGCTGGAGGCAATGTAATACCAAAGAGAAACTCTCATGAATTTGAAACAAGATGGGCCTAGGTTTGAATCTCAGTCTCACCTCTTATGAGCTGTGACACCTCGAACAAGTTTCTTAAACTCAGTGCATCCTCATTTTCCCCATTTGTAGAGCTGTGAGGTTTTGATGATGCATTGAATGCATTCCTGCCTGCCTCTACAGCCAAATTAGGCACCCGAGAAAGGGGTGGGTGGTACTGAGATGTGTTCCCTGCAGTCTATAGAGAGACCTGGAGGGTACCTAGCCCTGGAGGAGTACCCTTCCGAGTTTACCTGAGTGTGTTACAGGGCTATTCTCATTTTTCAGATGCACAATAATGTGGAAAGACTGGGAAGCAATAAAGGAATGTTGTAAAGTTCCTGGCACATAGTAAGTGCTCAACACATGTAGGTCTTCCCACCTCTTGTTCCCTCCCACTTGTGAACAAGCCTCTATTACAGCATCTGAACCCCCAGCCTTGCACACAGAACTGGAAGTAATTCAGGGGCATGATATGTGTCATCATTATTTGTTTGCACATCTGTCTCTCCCTCTAGATTCCAAGTCCTTCAAGCCCATGGACTGCGCTACACTCATTGCTATAGCCCCAGGGCCTAGAACATAGTAGATACTCAGTGGATATTTGTTGAATGAATGGATCAATGGATGACAATTTCATGGAAGAATCAACTCACTAAAATTTCCAGCCAAAGACTTTTGAAAGTTGGGCTGGAAACACATCATATTTGTTGCCCAACCCTCACCACACTCTTTAGGGGTGGCCACAGCACTACATGTTTTCTTCAGGAAGGATGAACTTTGCCAAGAATGAGGGCGTAGGTCTGCACTGGGCACTTCCTGATTCTGCTCTCTGGGTGTGGGGAGGAGAGAGGATGCCCACAAGTGAGAGAGGGAGCCAAATGTGACAAAAGAAGCCCAGAGGGGCAACGTTTGCCCTGGTGAGACCCAGACACATTGCTGTGCTCCTGAGCTACCTCGGGTCCTGTGTGCAGGGCTGGAGTTTCAGATGCTGCCAGATGTCTCTGGAATGTTCCTTCATGTCCTGAACTTGTTCTCAATAATCAGATGCCCTGATGCTCTGAGTGAAAATAAAACTATCTTCCATGAAGTGTCCCCAAAAATTCCTATGAGGAAGGAAGTACCATTAGAAGTGTCATTGGCACCATTTCCATCTGAGAGGCCAGTCTTGTATGACCTTGCATGACTTGGAGGTGTCCCTGAAGGGAAGCAGCTCTCACACTCCCACAGTGCAAGTGGCAGGACTCTTGCAAGCATTCAGGCTTACTCAACTGTGACTGTACCTAGTCCTCAGGTTTCAGTCTGATCAGTTATTACTCCCACAGGCTGATTTCTTAAAATGCAGAATTGGGGTGCAAGGTTTTCAGAAAAGATCTATGAAATAGATACATAAGACCTGTATTTAGTTCCTAGTTAAGAGATTTCATGGAATACTTACTGACTTTGTGGGTTTCTTACTTGTTTTATATATATATATATATATATATATATATATATATATATAATATACATATATATAAAATGGGATGAGACCACATTTTTCAGAAGAAAACCTTGCTCCCTTCCTGTTTCTTCCTTTCCTGTGCCCCTCCCTGTTCCCCTTGTGGGTTCCCCTTTTAGACATACCAGAAGGAGTATCATGTGGAACCTCAGTTCTCAAAGTCATGTTCGAGACCTGCAGCACCCACATTACCTGGGAGCTTGTTAGAAATGCAGAATCTCATATTTACTCAGAACTGCAGAATCAAAATCTGCACTTTGACAAGATTTTCCAGGTGACTTGAATACACACTTAAGTTTGAGATGCATTGATATAGTAGTTTAGATGGAGGTTTTATAATATATGCCAAATACTATATGCCAGACAGTCCTGGCTCTGATTTTGACCCCAAATCCTCTGCAACATATCAACTGTGTAACTGGGCAAGTTACTCCTGGTCTCTTTAAGCCTGGTAAATGTGCAGGGAAGTACGTTTCTATATGGTTTGTGATGGGATAAATGAGCGACTGGATGTAAATCTCTTAGCACAAGTGTTTGGTAATGGTAGCTATGGAGATGATAATCATTCTTTTGCCCTCCTTTGCCATTGTGGCACCCAGGACCCAAGCCAGTGATCTTAGCAGGACCGATTTAAGGGCTCTACCTGACCTTTTGGTGCTCAGGAGAGTAGCATCAAGTAGGCCTTCTGATTGATTTTGTATTTCAAACACCTTACTCATGAATGTTGACAGCAGTGGGTGCAACTGAGTAACATCATTTTTTAATTATTTCAATAGGTATTTTTAGTAATACTGTTGTTTCTATGCCATTGAAAGAATTCATGAGTTTCTAACTTGTAATTGCAACCCATTTTTATAATGCAGTCTTTAAAAGTTATGGTTGTGAGTTTTAGGTCCTTTGAGTTAGTGTCCCCTGGAGCAAAAGTCCATCTTGCCCTGGGTATCTGGGTATTGGGCCACAGATGCCACAAAGACTGTATCTACTCGTGGGACATGGCAGGGCCCCAGGGTTCAACTGGCAGTGTCTGCCTGTGCATGGGAGGCATTGGAAGGACTCTGATCTGGCATTAGAACTGGGAACAAGTGAGGCTTCAGGTGGCAGGGAGGACTTGAAGTACCTTAGCCCAGGGGCATGCTTGTTCATCTACAAATCCTCCATGGTTCATTTTATAACTTGCAGTCCATTTTCATGAGTATCTTTGCCTTGAAGAGAATTTTTAGTCTTTCCTGTTAAGATCTTCAAAGTCTTTGGCACATGGTTTTGACCTGATGGTAAATGAATTGCTTTGTCACTAAACCCTTGACACTTATCAGTACAGATGTATTTTCTCAATATAAAGTCTTAACCCAGTCCCTTTGGGCCCACATATTTCACTTCTATTGAGGGAAACCAATAAAAATACATGCTGGACAAATGCCTGTATCATCCTTATTGGTTTCATGGTCAGGGCAGATGTAGGAAAGGGAACAAAGTCAAGAATTGTGAATATAACAAGGATATTTAATGAAGAAGGCAGGAAGTCTTGAAGCATAGATGAATGAATAGGGATGATTTTTTTTCCATAACAGTCTTTGTATTTGGCTTGGAAATAAAGAGTTCTAAGGATACTCCATGAATTGTCATTGTGGTAGCCACTACATTTTTCTTGGACAGAGCCAGCTGTCACAAATCTTGGATATCTATCAGGAATAATATCAGAAAGGTCAAAGTGATATCTTTCTGTGTTGTTGAATATCACAGTTGGCTTTGTTCCAACCAGTCAGTGTCACTCCAACACTGCCTAATGGCATCACCAGTCAGCCAAACAACTTCTTGCTCTAGTGAGCCCTGTGAGCTGATAACTGCCAGCAGGGAATGTTCCCCTACCCTCTTACCAGTTCAGTCTAACACTTCAGTCTGGTTATTATTGCATCTGTGGGCTCCCATATAGATTGCATACTGTAGGAAATCACTTCACTGTCTGGATACTCTGGGAGCCTGAAACATTTTTCCAGATAATTCAATCCATAAAAAACCTTCAGTTTTTCCTCACTGACTGAAATATTTCAAATGAACATGCTCTCTTTGGCCAAAATTGCAGTTGCCTGTGTTCTCCATTTTTCTGGCCCAATATCCAAAGAGGCTTACTGCATCTTATACATGGGTTTGGGCATCCACACTATGCAATTTACCAGAAAATCTCCCAGGGTTAACCTGGTCTACATGTGTCCTAATAGAAGAATGCCATGACTAAGTTAGAAAACAGTTATCTAGCTTTGGGCTGAAATTAATGTCCAATTTTACACTTTTTTTAAATGGAAAGGACAGAAAAGATTTTAAAAATGGTCAGAGAACAATAACAATAGTTACTAACATTTATTGAGTACATACTCTGTGTTAAGTGTGTGAAATAGTTTTCACTTAAACCCTTTGGCAACTTAAGGCTGACAGCATGGAGGTTTGAGAATACAAGTTTCCTGCCTGATGTTTCTTAACTAGAAAGCAACAGAGTCTGGATTCTAGTCCAAGTCCAGGGGTTGCTAGAGCTTCTGGTTTATTTGTCTTATCTATAAGTAATGGGCAACATGTTTATTAGTAGTAAATATGATGCTGAAAACAATAGAAATAGGTCCCAACTATGTATTCCTTTTCATATTGGAAAGAAAGACAGTGAGAAACTGGCATGTCTTCTATCCTATTTTGACCCATTCACTGGCCTCCAGAATTTCCTCTCTTCCTGGTTCTCCAACTCTTTTTGTCTCTTTCCAGAAGAACACGAACTCCTCCAGGACCCTTACTGAAAATTCACAAACTTTCCACAAGTTTCAATAACTAACTGTGGCTTCTTTTTTAATACTCAAGGGTAGGCGGGTCCTGGAGTGCTGTAAAAGCCCCCTAATTTTGCCAGCAGACTGAAGAAGGGAAACTCAAGTCACTGGAGACAAAGGGGCAAAGCCACGGGTTTGGCGGCAGAAGGAAAGAAATGGTGTGTGACCAGGACTTAAGCCGTCTGTGTTGGCTCTAGATGACAGTATACTCTTGCTTCAAGGACCTTAATTGGCTGATAGAGTGATTGCTTTGGCCAAGGGTCCAATTAATACCCAACATTTGAGGATTGGTTTTCCAACCCCAGCTGGATGAGTTTCTTGGCAAAAAATGGTAACCACTGTAAATTCAATTCACTTCCTTAACTCTGCACCCACTCTATAATATAAGGATATCACTCTGTCTGGTTAATTCCAGACATGGCTCTGTGAGCAGATGGGGAATTTGGATTTTCAAATTTGAAAAAAAAAACACATAAGTGAGTGTGAGTTTTATGCAGTTACCTTGATACTCCATCTTATGGAAAATATACTAAGTCCCAATATGGTAGAAGGCAGGACTGCAAAAGTGAAGCAGTGCATAGCCTGAGGTTTGCGCTTGCTGAGAATGCTCTGATCAGTAGCCTGCTATGATTGACTATGGATCTGCTGAAATCTCCACTGAACTAGCAAATGAAGTCACTTAGCTCCTGCATGTTGCAAGTGATCTAAGATGCCACTACAGTAGTCTTAACCTGGAGGGGCTACTGTACATTCTAGAACACGGGAACAGCAGATTTGGAGCCATGGGTTCAGATCATGGCTCTGAAATTTACTTAGTTGCATGTACCTGATTAAGTTGCTTAATCTAATTTATAAAGCAAGGATGATAACTATCCTTTCATCTTTGTTCCAAGGATTCCATTAAAGAATATATGTAAAAGCATAAAGATGTTCAATTAATGTTAGTTCACTTTCCTTAATACCAGGGGCAGCTGTGGCTGCTCAGTCTGCTACTTTATGTGTCTTGATCCTTTATGCTATCTTGGAGAACCACATACAGCCTAATGCTTGGTTTCTAGGTAGCAGGCACATAATAGCAAATTTGTAGTAAAACAAGCTTATGAGATGTTGCTCCTTCCCCTGTTTAGCATCATAACAGACAAACTGTCTTAGAGACTGAATTTCAATGCTCTTACTTACCCCCAAAAGTATTGTGGGCTGCTCACTCATTACTGCTTCTCTTTACAAGGTTTTGCCTTGACTTTTTTTTCTCTTGTTTACCAGACAGAATGAAGTCTATTTGTCAAAACATCCTTCCCCTCTATTTTCTTTGACCTGATTTTGAAATCAGCAAGTCACTTTATTTGGGCTGCTGGAAAGAGCACTAAACCAGATGTTGAGGTGACTGAGATTTCTAGGAGACATTATTTTCTCTGATGAGACATGTAATGCATGAAGTAGGAGCCTCTGGCAGAAAGCCACAGGCCCCTATTGCTGCACACGTGCTCGCTCACGTCATTGACCTCACGCTTCCCATCTTTGTCCAGAGGGTCAGCTACTTCAAGATCTTCCTGATAATCATTCTTTTGTGTGTTACCCAGACTAACCTGGCTTTCCTTTGGTTGTTTGTGGGTAGGTAATTCAGTAGCTCAGGGCAGACACTCCTGATTATAGGGAATCCACCAAGCACTGGAGTTTGTCAAATGGTCCAGTCTGGGTCTGTGTCATATAGAAAAGAAAGAAAATTCCTTGAAGACACTTTACTTTTATTTTTGACTTCTTAAGTGATCAGTGTAGATAGAGAGCAGGAGATGTTCTTCAAGAGTTATTACCAACCCTGGCCTTGCCTTAGGATAGGCACTCCCTGTTGTCAAGTGTTATCAATAGACATCCACCGCTGGATATCCTGTACAAGTGATGAACTCTGCAGTCTTTGCTGCCTTCTCTCTTCATTGGCTTATGAGCTGGAGCAATCCATGACTCCTTGGGAAGCAAAAGGGGCATTTCACTTTGTGTCCCATAAGTGGGTCTTTGCAAAATTGAGCCAAGTGAAATGAAAAGCATTTAGTCATGCATTGATACATTTAATTGACCATGTGCCAGGCACTGTGGGCTCTAAAGAGAGAAGTGTGAACAAGACGCAGTGCATAATGGGGCGTGGGGATGGTGCGCATGGATAGAACTGGTAATGCAGTATGTCAGGATAAGCATCAGGTGCCATGAGTAGCTCCCTGGGAGTTGGGGGAACTTTCTAAGAAGCAATACCTCACCATAGACATGAAGGATGAGAAGCAGCTGGTTTTTTTCAGGGTGAATGGAGATGTGCATAGGGCAAACAGGGTTTAGAGGTGAGAACTCCAGGCAGAACTGACACTCTGAGGAGCCTGGGAGATGCCTGGGGCTTCTGTGGAGGTCAACTCAAGGCAGGATTGAACTCTGTCTGCTAAGGTTCTCTGTGGTTAGGTTTGACACTGGACTTCAGAGCTGCCATTTCTAGTATTGGTAGAGTTGCATTTCCCTGTCATGATCTCCAAACTTCAACAGTGAAATGTTCTAGATCAGTCTTTTGGTGGTGTGGATTCGGCCTTGTTCCATTCTTCAGAAAGAGTGGTAAGGGAAGACCTAGAATTTCCCTGGTAAGACTAGAGTTATGGAAACAGCAGAGCTCCCAGCAGACCAGACATCTCTGGGGTCACTATAGAACTAGAAGTTCTTAGGAAGAACTTGTCAATTTTACCATGTCTGGGTTTCACAGCTATAGTGATGCAATCTTATAGCTGGAATCTCTTTTTTTTTTTTTTTTTAATTTTTTTCAACGTTTATTTATTTTTGGGACAGAGAGAGACAGAGCATGAACGGGGGAGGGGCAGAGAGAGAGGGAGACACAGAATCGGAAACAGGCTCTAGGCTCTGAGCCCTCAGCCCAGGGCCTGACGCGGGGCTCGAACTCACGGACCACGAGATCGTGACCTGGCTGAAGTCGGACGCTTAACCGACTGTGCCACCCAGGCGCCCCTGGAATCTCTCTTTATGTGTAGGTATAGGGTGTGGGCTAGTCTACCTAATGCTTCTAGATTTTCTTGCTTATATTCCACTGACACCTTTTATGTTTAAACAAATTTTCAATGAATGCTAAGGTGACCAACTATTTCAATGTGCATGGGGTTTAGGGAGTTCTCCAGATGTCAGACATTCAGCGCAAAAATCAAGGAAGTTCTGAGTAAATCAGAATGAATTAGTACCCCAAGAATGCTGACTTTGTACTAAGCTCTTCTGTGTTATGTGATCACATTACTCTTTAAAGCAATGCTTAGATGTAGATACTGTTATTTCAATCTTAAAGAATTTGTAAATAAGAGATGAAGTGAATTTCCCAAGGCTAATTAGTGCTACAGCTTGGATTTAATTTGGGTTGTCTGCTTTAAAACTAGTGTTTTAGTTATCTATTGCTACGTGATAAATCATCGCAAAACTTGCTGGCTTAAGCCAACACTAAAAGGTTATTAATTCATAGTTTCTGTGAAACAAAAATTCAAGAGCATCATAGCTGGATGGTTCTGGCTCAGAGTCTCCCATGAGGCTACAGTCCAGGTGTCAGCTGGGGCTGCATGATCTGAAAGCTTGACTGGAGCTGGAGGGTCTGTTTCCAAGTTAACTCCCTCACATGGCTGTTGGCAGGAGACCTCAGTTTCTCTCCAGGTGGCTCTGCTGTAGGGCTGCCTGAGTATCTACACGACATGGTAGTTGGTTTCCCTCAGGGTGAGTGACCCAAAAGAGAGACAGACACCACAATGCCTTTTGTTGCCTACCCTTAGGAATCATGTATTGTCATTTCTGGAATATCCTATTAGTTTTACAGGTCAGCCCTGCTGAGTGTGGCAGGGAACCACACAGAAGGTGAATACCTAGGGGCATCCTAGAAGGTGACTATCACAGCCAATGTGTGTTTCACAATTCCACAGCTACCTTTAGGCCCTTCACCTAAAGTAGGCATTTAGAGAGCAGTCTGTAGGATAAGACATTGAACATGTATATCCTATGAACACACACACACATGAACATTCATTATATATATAAATACTATTATTTATAAACTCAAATGACTGTACTTTAAAGTAATCACTACCTTGGTAGGCTATATATTTATCCTAATGATGTTTCCATTACACCAAATATTTTTTAGTTGGTCACTAATAGACACAATTATATATAGAATTTATATATTCTATTGTATGTATGAATATATATGCCATTACCTGGAATTCAAATCAGGGAAACAGTGGGGAATGTAGGGAGGTCCAGAGCCCAGGGACGCCAATGACAAAACTCCAGATGGTAGATAAATGGGGAATACTTGGAGTGGATTTTGCCCAGTCCTTGCACAGTGCTGCTAGTGGTCCCTATTAATTTAAAGGGCCTGGAAACCCAGAATTTCAGAATCTTAGTTACTATGTTTGTAAAACAAAGGAAGATAGTGGCACTTGTGCTTTCAACTCCATAGAGCTGTTGCAAAGAAACAAACATGAGAAACTATGTGAAAACGCCTGCAAAAGCATAAAGTCTTAAGACTAGAGGAAGGTGCTACTGTCACCGTCATTTTAGCTGTTATCTCTGGATGTGTGCCAAGACCTCCTACAGGGCAGGGTTGGGGCTCCTAGAACCACGCACAACTGCTGCTTTGCAGCTCCTGGGAGCCTTTTTTGAGGAGCATTAGCCACACGTCTTGCTCCAGTTGTCAGACACCTTAGCCACTGTGTTTTCTTAAGCTCTGCTTCCATGTGCTGCCTGGAAGTGCATGGTTCTGTGGGTGGAAACAAGGCTGTCGGCAGGGTTCTTTACTCATGTATGCTTTCTTATGCCTGGATGTAAGGACAGAGGAAGCTAGGTGTGCACAAGCTCTGCCACCTAGCGCTGGTGTGTGCACAGAGCCGGCATCCGGCCACAGAGGCTCCTAAGGAAGCAAGTACAGATGCTTCCAAAGGCAGTAAATGGAACATGCACATAAATCTGTAACACTGTTTTCACATTCCTTGCCACACTACCAAGGCCAAAAACAGGAAGAGAATTGGGTTTCTTGACAAACATTTCTTTTTCGCTCTTTTTCTTATAAAATTATCCCCAACCTGTCCTAAGGGTCAATAACAGGCAGTTTTATGGGGATGGCATGAGCAAATGCCCTGCTAAGCTTTTCAGCTCTGTTCGAAGAATGAGTTGCTGCTTAATGAAGCACAGCTGAGAACCTCCAACTGCCTTCTGAGGACTCCCAAATTTTATATCTCTATATCAGACTATTCCCCTGTAACCCAAAGAGTGGTGTGCTGGAAAATATTTAACCACCAATTCTCCAAAGAGAGGGAAACCCACCCTGAATTGTAGTATTTGCCAATTTCCATGGTGTAAATATTCTAACCAGGGCCAATATCAAGCTACTGACGTGGTATCACTGAATGATGCAGAGCATGTGTGAGCTGGCTCCAGTATCCCTCTGGATCCAAAGTTACGTATCAAATGCATCCTTTCCAAAATGAGTATGTCAAAATCAACTTGTGCAAAATAGAACTAACAATCTCTCTCTACCCCACACTCAGCCTTGTTTTCTTCCAGGGTTTCCTATCTGAGCGTGTGGCACCACCTCACCACCATTTCCAGGCCGTCACCAACGTCTATTAATTTTACTTCCTGAATATTCACAATCTATCCACTTCTCATTATTATCATTATTAATCACTTGGATGTTATCATTATTAATCACTTGGATTATTGCCAAAGGATAAGTGTTTCCTTGTATCCACTCTTTTTTTTTTAAGTTTATTTTGAGAGAGAGAGAGAGAGAGAGAGAGAGAACGAGCAGGGGAGGGGCAGAGAGAGAGAATCCCAAGCAGGCTCCATGCTGTCAGCACAGAGCCTGATGTAGGGCTTGGACTCATAAAGCACGAGATCATGACCTGAGCCAAACCAAAAGTCAGACGCTTAACCGACTAAGCTACCCAGGTGTCCCATTCTTGTATCAACTCTTGCACACACATGCATTCAACCCATCTTCCTGGTATTGACCAGCACGATCTTTGAGAAATGCAGTTCTTAGAGCATCAGTCCTCTGCCTACTTTCATGGCCTCCATGGCTCAGGATTGCAATCAAAATCCTTAGAGTAGCCTGCAAAGACATGGAGGAGTCTTGCCTGTCTGTTTAGCCTAATCCTGGGCTTTTCTGGCCCTGTGTTCTTTGCTCCATCTGCCCTCGCCATGCTGGCTGTCTTTCAGTTTCTCAAACATGCCAAGCCCTTTACCAATTCAGACCTTTGTACAAAGTGTTCTTTTTGCCTGGAATTACTTGGTCTAACCAGCTTTTGATTTTTCAGTTTCAGCTAAAGGTTTTTAAAAAGGCCATCTGAAAACTTCCAATTTGAAAAGAATCTTCTATTTTTCTCTTCCATAACATCCTGTTCTTGGTTTACATTCCCAACAGCAGTGTATGATAGTTCCATTTTTGCTTCACATCCAAGCCAAAATTTGATATTATCAAACTTGAAAATTTTGACAAGATGGTATAATGGTGTCTCATTGTGATTTTAGTTTGCATTTCCTGGGTTTAGGCATTTAAAATTCTGTTTATTTCTCATTTGGATTTTCTGTTGTGTGCAATACCACTTCGAGTTCATTTCCTATTTTCCTATTGGGTTGTCTTATTTTTATTAATTGCTAGTAAGATCATTATATATTTTTTGGATAGTAGAGTTTGTAGGTTAAATGTGTTGCAAGTATTTTCTTCCATTCTTTGCTTTGTGTTTTCACTCTTTTCAAAGTGTCTTTTGATGAAAATAAATTTTTTAACTTAAGAGTATTAAATATTTTATATTTCTTTTCATTGCTAGAACTTTTTGCATTTTCAAGAAATTCTGTTCATAAGGGTCTGTTGGGTTTTTTTTTCTGAAAAAGTGATTATTTTCTTAATTTGACTCGGTAAAGAATTTAACGATAGCAGTAATTTTCTTTCAGTATATTAATAAATTTTTTCACTCTTTTTTGCTTTTATTACTGCTGATAAGAAGTCAGGCTTCAATATAATCCCCTTCCCATGAAAGTTACTGTCTCTTTTCCTTGGTTTACATTTAAACTCTTCTCTTTGTCTCTGCCATTTTACAGTTTTATGATGTGTCTATCTTTTTATCCCACAAGGAATTGATTTGTCTTCCTTAATCTGAGGTTTGGTCTTTCAACAAATCTGGAAATTTCTCATTCACTGTCTTTTGAATATTGCCTCTTCTTCCTCTCTTTTCTCCTCCTGAACTCCAATGACACGTAAGTGACACCTTTTCATTCTCTCTTCCACCTTTGTTTCTCTGGGATGAAGAATAATTTCTTCATTTCTTACTTTCAGCTTGGTAATTTTTTGTTTAGTGTGCTTAACTTGCTTTTTAACATGTATAATGAAATTTTAAGCTTAGTTATTATAATTTTCATTTCTAGAGGTTTTACTTTATAAATTTGCGTGGTCGTTTTAGAAACTCTAAAAGAATAAAACATTTATTAAAATGTTAAAATACCAGTTTTATGTTGTTTGATAATTTCCGTATTTAAAATCTTTACCTGACCTATTCTGATTATCTATCATCTATCTATCTATCACAAAGATGTGCTACCTATACTCCTCTTCAAGGAAATAATTGATGCCCAGATGTGGGAAGAAACGAGGCTCAGCAGGCAGCCTCCATTTGCAGAGAGCTGCCTCACCAATGGCAATGCCATACTCAAAGACACCTGTATCTGGAGACTGAGTGAGGGTATGAAGGCCTGGCCATTTTGGCCCAGTGTAGGATGATTCTGATGGACAATACTCTTACCAGTGCTCTCTGCTGGGGCTGGACGAGGTTTTGTCAGAGCTACACAGCAGTTCCACTTCTCCTTCTGTCTAATCTTGCTTTCTCTCTCTTTTCTTCACTGTTGTTGATCCTAATAAACATTTTGTATCTGAAGTTTTGACCTGGCAACTGGTTTCACAAAACCCAAACTACAATGTGTGTGTGTGTGTGTGTGTGTGTGTGTGTGTGTTCTGCTGCTTCTTACTCATGGTACCTTGTCTCCTTCTGTGTTTTTTGTTTCTTGAAACATGTTCTGTTGGAATTCTTTGAGATTTGTTTTGAGGTTGAGTTCCTTTTGAGAATATATGAGATTTCTTCTATCAGTTGCCAGCGGGCATGACCAAGTTGGGACCAGTTTAAGTGAAATTATCTGTGTTTTTTTTTTAAACTGACAAAAGTAGTATGTATTATTTACTAACTTATGTGAGTGGAATTGACAGTAATGAATTAAATAATAGACATGTTCAAAATAGGCATATCCCTTACTTTCCCTTTCTGTGATGGGTTTGTTTCCCATTCACCTTTATACTAAGTTGACATTATAGGCCCCACCTTATGTAGTATTTCTCCACCTTGGGTGTGCTGAAGTCTTAATTTCCTGTTTCTCATGCCACTGTGTAACTCTCCAGTGGAAATGAAAGGTCATCAGAGTTCAGTACATAGTTTCAGGGTGAAGGCTGGTTTGGATCTTGCTTACTCTCCATGGTTCCAGTCTCAGTGTTTCACTTTGGAACTGGAAACTCATGGTTCCAAGTTTCATAGTAAGATAGACTCCTCACTTTACTGCCAGGATGCTGATTCATTAAATTGTTATTTTCTTTTGTTTCATATTTATCCAGACTTCACTTATTTCCTTTTCTGAACAGGGAGGCTGAGTCATTTAGG
This sequence comes from Leopardus geoffroyi, assembly GCF_018350155.1. Lineage (NCBI taxonomy): Eukaryota > Metazoa > Chordata > Mammalia > Carnivora > Felidae > Leopardus > Leopardus geoffroyi. Next base: position 26,214,276 of record NC_059332.1, on the reverse strand, counting down.
GTTTCTAGTCCACCATACTGATGAAAATAAATGTCTGGATTCATGTTTAAGAGGACCTTACATAAGACAGCTGCCAGTAGGGCCAGTAGGGCCAGTAGGGTCCCAACAGAGAGAGTCTGCATTGACTGGATCATCAGAAAGGGAAGTTGTAAGTGGCTAAACAGAGGAAGTAAGTTTTCCATGAGTGATCCACAGTTATGAAGAACGTCTCTGATGAATCTACAAATGCTTTCTGAGAATAATAGTTTTGAATGTACCCAAAGACCAGTGGTAGGGTGAGAAGATGAAGGCATTATCTGTCAAATAAGATCTTCTCTAGTTCTGCCTTTACTTTTTCCCTTATATTTTATTTGATGAGGGAGCAGAAGTGGAAGCATTAAGCTTGGAAATAGAGAAAAGAGATCCCTCACTCCAAGGCCTCAGGACACAGCTGGGAGAGGGAAGCGGCCTTAAATAAAACCCATGATTACTACAGGAACAAAAAAAAAAAACCCCACAACTGCCAAAAGGTGACTATTCTTGTTTAGTTTTACAATTCAACATGAGCAGATAAACTGTGGTGTTTGCCCAATATTCCACCCAGGCAAGGACAAAAACAAACTCCACAGAACAGGTTGGAACAAAAGGGGTGGAGAATAAAGATATTTCCTGGCAGAACCTGGTGAATCTGCTCTTTTAACATAGAAACTACCTAAAATTCATACTAAATGTCAAATAGTTGGAAGGAAATATGAGTTTACGGTGTCGTTGTTGTTATTTAGGTAAGAGGGGTTTGAATGCACATATATGTTGTTGGGAATGAAACAATATAGAAGGAGGTATTGAAGGGAAAGGAGGGGGAGGATAGTCATGGGGGATGGGGACAGGATCTAGAACACAGGTGAAAGTTATTAACCTTTGATGATGAAGAGGGTCATCTTCTAATTTTAAAAGGAAGGAAGAAAAAGGATGGGAATGCTTACAGATTGAATCTGTATGTTCCGGGGCAGAAATTTGATCTGATGCCTTTTCTCTTTGAAGTGGGGACAGAGTTGTTTTTTGAGAATGAATGAAGGCCCAGGCATTGGGTGATGAGTTTTAGGCAAGTGTGAGAAAGGGCAAGTAGGAGGATGGTAGAATCCACTCTGGGCCCAACCAAGGCTGGAAATCATGACTTTATAGTGGAACTCATCTGTGCCATTGCACGATTTCTTCCAACAGCCTAACCAGCTTGGATGCAGGACAGGAAGGGCACAAGTGAATGGTCTCTGTGCAGAACACACTAAATCTTTCTAGGGTCCAGAATGCCCAGTCTTTTGCATAGAATCTCTTTCTCCCTGTATGAGGAAAAACATTCCTGTGTTTCTCATCTCCTCTCACAACATTACAACATTACCTCCACACTTCACCTCTGACACCAATGTGTGGATTTTCCACACATCACGCAATTCCTGACACCAGCTGGGTGTCTCACAAATTAATTCTGACACTCATATCCCACCAGTGGTTAAGGGCTCAGTCCCACAGAACTGCTTCCACCCCTTGCACTTCAGGTGCCAATCTCAAGTCCCCTGTATTTCTGTCCAACTGGCTATCATTTGGGGTTCCTGTGACCCCTTCACTGGGTTTGATAATTTGCTAGAATGGCTCACTGAACTCAGGAAAATACTTATGTTTACTATAAAAAGATATGATAAAGGATACAGAGGAACACCCAGAGAGAAGAGATTTGTAGGGCAAGGCATGGGGGAAAAGGTAAGGGTGTTTGTGCCTCCTCCAAGCATACCACCCTCCCAGTACCTCCACATCTTCAGCAGCCTGCAAGCTCTAAGAACCTTGTGCTTTAGGGATTTTTATGGAGGCTTCATTATGTAGGCATGATCCATTGTTAATTTAATATTCAGTCCCTCTTCCTTTCCTAGAAAAATAAGGGTGAGGGCTGAAAGCTCCAAGCTTTTAGTCATGGTTGTGTCTTTCTGGTGGCCAGCTTCCATAGTGAAGTTATTCAAGAACCCACCAATGTCTCCTTACTAGAGCAATAGATTTTCCTGACATCCAGGAAATTCAAGGGATTTAGAAACTCTGTGTCAGAAATTGGGGCCAGACACCAATGTATATATGTTCTATTATTTCACATACACTCTTCCCTCTCTCCCTACACAATTTCCCTATTTTGAGGCTTATTCTTTTAAGTTTTAATTCAATCAGATATTTGTTTTTCTTAATTACATCCCAGTACTATGACTTTATTGAGAATGTTTCTTGATCTTTTTCTTGAATCCATAGATTCTAGAATCCATAGAATCCACTTCTTAGAGTGAGTTATTTCTGAGCACGACAAAACTGTTCCAGTAAGTAATCATTCCAGCTAATTTCACCTCAAAGATTAGTAATCTCAAAATTTGGGAAGCATCTCACAATAAAACTTCTATATGTTGACTATAGGTGTAAGGAAATAAAAAGACTAAATAAACTTCTCAATGGTGGTACTGTAGCAAACTCCCACATTTATCAGAGTCACATGGACACTGATGTATTTAGGAGAACACAGATTGCTGGATCTTGCTCTTAGAGTTTCGTACTTAGTTGTTCTGGGATAGAGCGAGAGAATATGAATTTCTTCCAAGTTCCCAGGTGGTGCTGTTAGTCTGGGAACCATACTTAGAGAACCGCTGTGTGAAATAATGAGACAGATGACAATAAATCTTCATAATAATAATGAGATAGTACTCATCTTTAATCTAAACAAATGTACTCAAAGGCAAGTTTAAAAGGAACTTGATCTCAAGGAGAGCTGGATTCTTTAATTTCTCTGAGAAGTGTTCTGCTCACTCATTTCTATGCTGCAGTTATTTAATCAAGTCTATAAGTAAAGAAAGATGGAGGAAACAAGCGAATATGAGACCCTAAAGGTGTGAAGGATGCCATCAGAACTGAGCCATCCCAGCATCCCATACACAAAGGTGGATGAAGAATGGGTAATAGGCTTTCGGTGGCATCTTTATGTCAATATTATGGATTTTAACGTTTGATGAAAATAAATGTTACAATATCTTAGTGACACAAAAAACAACCAAAGACATGTCAAATAAGTACTATTTTGATATTGATAATAAAATGATTAAGGTCACAAAAAAATCAAAACACATCCAAACTTCCAAAGCAAATGATCTAGAGAATTTCTGAAGTAATGGACTAAGAACAACTGTAATAAGGTACTGGGGCAGTTGATTTGCCTACGAGTTCCTTGGAAACTGCCTAAATTTTGTCTTTTGTCTCAAAAGTCATGTTTGCAATCACAGGTACTCTAAGAAGCTGATCCTAGCTTTTTTTGCTGAGTGAAATTTGTACTCTAAAAGGAGGTTAGAATACAAATAAGAATAAAATTAAAGAGGCAAATAAATCCATGAATTAAATCTTTGGTAAACTAGTCTGAGTGTAAATTCATTGATCTGTTTTGTATTCATTGTAATAATGTGTCACTTTAAAAAGTTGTTTTTAAGTTTATTTATTTTGAGAGACAGAGAGAGAGAGAGAGAGAGCACAAGCAAGCAAAGGGCTGAGAGAGAGAGAGAGAGAGAGAGAGAGAAAATCCCAAGCAGGCTCTCTCTGCACTGTCAGCGCAGAGCCCGAGGCAGGGCTAGAACCCATGAATTGCAAAATCATGACCTGAGCTAAAACCAAGAGTTGGACACTAAACCAACTGAGCCACCCAAGCACTCCAATGTGTCCTTTTTTATGTGCTCAAAGCATTGAAAAGACTTATACCCATGAAATCTTTGGAAGAGTCTGTTTAATTTTTGATATCAATCATTTATTTAAATGTTCATGTTCAGAGGAGTCAAGTTTGTTAAATTTATAACTTCATATTTAATATTTAGTAATTTAGGTTTTTATTTAGTAGTTAAGTTTATGGAAATAGTATGTAAAATGTTTAGAGCAGTTTTGTTTAAAAAATAATCAATAGACAATTAAAAAGCACAAACAGTGATCAGAATATTTTCCTTTCCACACGTAAGAGCCACTGAGATATTGGAGAATTTTCAGCATCAAACAGACTGGCCAGTTGAAGAGCCAAGTAATTTCTTTTATAGAGAAAAAGGTATTTTTATTGAATACAGAATGTAGTATGCTCTCTATTTATCAAGGGATTTCTCTGTTGACAAATTTTTGTTGCTGTGATACTCTTCAAGTTCTGTCTATACTTTTCACATAGCTCACTGCTGAATTTGTAATTCTTTTCTTTTTTCAAAGAGGGCTTTATTACTTATTACCTGTGAGCATTTTTTCAGTTCTATAAGATAATAAATGAGCCACACAGCCCCTGGAATCCTGTAAAGGCATTTGGCTTGGAAGATGCTCCTTGGCTATGTGCCAATAAGAATGGATTACTAACTTTCAGTTAGTCCAAAATGAGCAACTTGAACCTTTACTGTTTAATTTCTGCTTGATTATTGAAAACTGGCTCAACTTCAGTTACAGGATGAAGTTTATGAAAAGGAATTTCCATGTTCAAGAAAGGAACTATGGCCACTGAAAGGTTCACAGTATAAAAACTGAAAAGGAAAAAAAAAATTCTATCTTAATCAGATTTTATTAATTGTCGATTATTATTTAAAAATAGTTAATGTAGTTTCCTACCTTATCAACCTGTATCAAGTCACTGAATTGACACACTCATTCTGGGAAGCTGGTTGGCAGGCAAACATGGAATTTGCTGGCTCATAGCTTGGTGAGAAAACCAACAGATAGATGGTAATTTTCTTCTGTTTTATTTTCCTCTTTCTTCTCTCATTTTTCTTTCCTCTTGCCTTTCTCTCCATTTACCCACTTTCTTTTTTGCCTATTGAAGATTTATTGCCTTTCAGTACTTACAGATGATGTTTTCATAGGCTCTAATGAGGTCCCAGCAGTTTTTAACAATAACAGGACATTACTGTTTCTAAGATATATTATGTGTTTTCCCTCATCTTTCTCCCTTGAATGAAAAGCTTAGAAGTATGTTAACCCCCAATTCCCTTTCCTTTACTATGATAAATGATCTAGTTACTTAATAGGGCTAAATACTTTGCTGGGACTGTTATAATACTCATTTGAATAAAATGTTAAAAGAAGAGCATTTGTGTGCTTTTAATGTACTTTCTAGTTGAGTACCTGAGCATGTGCAGAACACCTGTTCCTTAAGGGCCTTGGAAGTCCTCTCTAAAGCTGTCTTTGCTAGTTTATGCATCCTGGTGGCGGCTTCTGCAACATTTCCTGATTCTCTTGGAGAGCTGACAGGGGCGATGCTCCTGTATACCCCTGCCTCACGCCCGTTGCGATTCTGACTCCAACCCCATGTGAGTATGCCGTGGACTCCCCTTGGCCGAGCTGGCTGGGCAGGTCAGATCTCCTCCAGCTGTTTCAGTGAGACGCATGACCATGGAGATGTTTTTTAAGAGGAAACAGCGTGAGGATGAACAAGTGCCTCGGTGTTGCCTAACTTAGCGTGGCCGCTCCCAGCACTTGTTCTGTGGTGACAAGCTTGGGAGCCAAGTCTGGAGGTATTTTTTCTCCTTAAAGGTCAGACAGATTACAAGTCAGCAACAAAGAAAGGAACCACGCTGTGTCCCATGATGTAACACACAGAGACTTCGACAAAAGCAGGCATTTTCCTTTGAGGAGTCAAGCTGCGGGGAACGTCTTCGAGCCAGAAGGGGCTTTGCGGGGGGGGGCAGGCTCCAAGCCGTCCTGGAGCAGTGGATTCTATTTTGGTTTGGGCTAGCTTTGGATCAGTGGCTTTCACTCTGCCCTGAAATTAGCATGTTATAAACAGACGGGTTGGGTCTCGGATCCAGCAAAGAAGCCAGCTTGAAAAATCATTCTGGGAAATGTACTGAATCATTTGTTCCAGGCACAGTCAGCCCCTGCGCCCTGACGGGCTGGCGGCAGAGTCCCCAGACAGCGCCCCAGATCTGCTGTCCCGTGGTCGCTCTGTCCCCTTCTTTCCGGGCTTTCCTTCTCCGGCGTCACGTCACTACTCAGGTTATTCAGGGCTCGATTGCTGCTAATAGGTTCTCTTTAGAGACTTTCTGGAGACAGCTTTTCAAGAGCCTCCACTTTCCGGATTCCTGTGGGACACAAACCACGGAGCTATTTAACACAGTCTGCGATAACCGTCATTTTCCATCCTCCGTTTTCTGGGCAACTGCCTTTGCTCTTCGCACACGCACGTAACGACTGTAAATGAGTTCCAGGCGAGAGCAGCCACCCGCTGGCCGGGTTGTCAGGCACACGGGGGCCTGGTACCGGTTCTGCGGCCCGTGCCATCCTTCTGAGCGCGGCGCCCAGATGCTGCTGGAGACCCTGCTCCTTGCGCCTGGTGGCCTGGACAGGGCTGAGACGCTGGTGATAGCTCCTGGGCCCGGCTGTCCATAGTATTCAGTTGTGTCCCTCCACTTCTCCCCCTCCAGACAAGCAGTCTGTCCCAAAAGAGGATCCAATGGAAAACTTTATAAATACTTCAAATGGTGGAAACAGGAAGTGGAATAAAAATGATGCAGCTATTCACAGAAAGCATGCCGTCATTTTCCCTCCATAAATATATGCTATTCATTTTCAGAAAGAAGCAATGCCTCAAACTGAAGAAGAAAACCTGACAGTGCCTCCCGACTTTGGAGACTAAGAGAAGGTCCCTTGTGGTGTGTGGATGTCCTTGGGGTGACAGGAGCACCACTCACTGGCCGTGGAAACTGCAGAAAAAATCCGGATGGTTTTTGGTATGGAAATGTAGAGTGATGCCTTTGTTGGGGTGCACAGGTCCCGATGCCCTGTGACTTAACAGATACTTCATCAGTATCAATCGTGTCAGTGTAGTGATCCCAATCCCAGTGATCTAATGCCTAAACCAGATCTAACTTCTTTCTAATAAAGTTGTTCGTATAATAGCACAATGCTTACTGTGTTCTAGGCACTATCCTAAGTGCTTGACAAGCATCGGCTCATTTAATCCCAACAATCTTAAATGGTCGGTGTTACTATCATCTCTATTTTATAGGTGAGAAAACTGCAGCACAAAGGAACAGCTCACTTTCCTGAGGGCATACAATTTAGAAACAATGGAGCTGAAATTCAAACCTAGGTAGTTGGGCTCTAGAACCTATACTTTTACTAGCATCACTTTACACTGGATTAAGACAAAACTAGAAAAGCAACCACAAAGTACAGCGTGAACAAATCAAATCGTTTTTCATTGACACCATTTGGACATATAAAAAATGAAACAAATATAATCATAAGATTGCTCTAATAAAGCAAAAGAATGGTATCTAGTGGCATGTGTCCTTATAGCAGAGAGGCATGGGAGATTTCAGGCGGAAGAGGAGAAGACCATGTGAAGATGGATGCAGAGACTGGAGTGATGAAACCACAGTGAAGGAATGCAGGCAGCCGCCAGAAGCTGGAAGAGACAGGAAACAGATTCTCCCCTAAACCCTCTGGAGGGAGTACAGGTCTGCTGACATCTTGATTTCAGCCCAATGATACTCATTTCAGACTTCCGGCCTCCAGAACGTGATTGTCTAAATTCTATCTATTAATTAAAGCTGTAATCTTTCAAGGGCAGAGCACTGAGAAAAGGATTAAATGCCTTATCCTCTGTTTTGCATTAGTCTAGAGCAGCAGTTCTCAAACTTTTTGGTCTTGGTACTCCTTTTCACTTAAGAATCCCCAAGAGCTTATATTTATGTGAGGCATATCTAAAGATATTTACAGTTAGAAATTTAAACTGAGCAAATCTAAAAATATTTATTAATTTATATGAAAATAAAAACGGTTATGTATGCTGACATAAATGACCTAATTTTAGGAAAATGGTTGTATTTTCCAAAGTAAAAAGCTAGTGAACAGAGTGGTGTTGTTTTCTATTTTTTCAAATCTCTTTCGTCTCTGTCTTAATGGAAGATAGTTGAGTTGTCTTGCGTGCTTTGCTTTCAAGCTGTTGCAATATGTTGTTTTGGTTGAAATGTATGAAGAAAATTGGGCTTACATAGATACGTAGCTGCAAACAGAGTGATGTTTTAATAGCCTTTGGGGTAATTATAAATGTTCTTGTGTCTTCATAAAACTCAATGATAATTTTTAAGAGTTAGTTGTAATGCAGAATCTGAAAATGTTACCACTAAACTTTTAGTATCATGTTACATTAAAATATGCTGGTTTAGGGGTGCCTTGAGTGGCTTAGTCGGTTAAGCCTCCAGCTTCGGCTCAGGTCATGATCTCACCATTTGTTTGTTTTAAAATTTTTTCTAGATGTTTATTTATTATTGAGAGAAAGAGAGACACAGAGAATGAGCAGGGGAGGGGCAGAGAGAGGGGGAGACATAGAATCTGAAGCAGGCTCCAGGTTCTGTGCTGTCAGCACAGAGCCCGACGCAGGGCTCGAACCCACAAACCATGAGATCATGACCTGAGCCGAAGTTGGTCGCCCAACCAACTGAGCCACCCAGGCACCCCATGATCTCACCATTTTTGGGTTCGAGCCCCACATCGGGCTCTGTGTTGACAGCTTGGAGCCTGGAGCCTGCTTTGGATTCTGTGTCTCCCTCTCTCTCTGACCCTCCCCCATTGGCACTCTGTCTCTCTGTCTCTCAAAAATAAACATTAAAAAAATTAAAAAATATATATGTTGGTTTATTTTGTACTTTTGAATGGATATTTTACTCATGAATGATTTGTACTTATTTATTTCAGGTTGTGGTAAAATATACACAACATAAAGTTTACCATTTTAAACATTTTTAAGTGCACAGTTCAGTTCTTCTATATTGTTGTACATTTTTAAGTGTACATTTTAAAAATGTACATTGTTGTACATTTTTTTAAAGGTATTTTTTTTAACGTTTTATTTATTTTTGAGACAGGGAGAGACAGAGCATGAACAGGGGAGGGTCAGAGAGAGGGAGACACAGAATCAGAAGCAGGCTCCAGGCTCTGAGCTGGCAGCACAGAGCCCGACGCGGGGCTCGAACTCACGAACCGTGAGATCATGACCTGAGCCGAAGTCGGTCGCTCAACCGACTGAGCCACACAGGCGCCCCCATTTCCTCTATTTTAAAACTTAAAAAAAAAATTGTGTGCTATCATACTTTCCTGGTTTTCCTCCTCCTTTACTGATTACTCATTTGAAGCCTTTGCTGGGTGCTATTCTGTGCTCTAATGGTGCAGCACACCAGGGTCTTGATCCTGGGTCCTCTGTGTCTTTAGATGTAATTTCTATGTAGGTGACTTTATCCAGTTGTGTGGTTTTAGATGTCATCTGTAGACCAATTATTTCTCTATCATCTATCTATCTATCTATCTATCATCATCTACGTTATCTATCATTTCTACCATATCAATAAGCTCCAACTGTGTAGGGGACAGCTCCACTTGTGAACCATATAGGTGTCTACAACTAAATGTGACCACAGCAGGATTCTTGATTTTGTCCCCCCAATCCCTCTCTACCCCCATCTCAGTAAGTGGCACCACCATCCTGGCCCAAAGTTAAAGTCATCTTTTGTTACTGCAGTACTTCAAATTCCTGGGAGAGAATTCCTAGTCCAGCCAAAGGGACGGGAACCTATTCATGGCCAAAGAGCTGCAGTTACGTAGAACTTCTATGGGTATTTGGAAGAGGAGAAGTGGTCAGCAAAGAGAAATGTCAGTTATTAAGACATATGAAGAGAACCAAGAGAATAGTAAGAGGAGAATGTTTCAAGGAGGCAATCAATAAATGCTCAATGCTTCATATAGGTCAGGTAGAATAATTTATTCATTAATTCACTATGAATTGCTTACTCACTTACTCAGTGCCAGGCATTATCCTAGGCGTTATGCTAAAATGAGACCAATAATGTTCCTGTCCCAAGAGAGTTTAGTTTTTTTTAAGAGTTTAGTTTCTAGTAAAATAAACTGTCAATGAATAAACAAATATGTGTGTATCTATAATAGGTATTGATAAGGACTGGAGTAGAGGATGTGGACCAGAGGGAGGCTTCCTTGAGGAGCTAACTTTTAAGTCAAGTCATGAATGAATTGAAAGGTGAATCATGGGAAGATCTGCAGGTAGATGTTCCAGGCAGGGAACACAATGTACAAAGGCCCTGAAGCAGAAATGGATGTGAGTTTTTGAGGGACAGCAGGGAAACTGGTGTGGCTGCAAGGGGTAAAGTGGGAGGAGACAAATCTGGAGAGGTGTAGGAGCCAGATTACAAAGATCTTACAGGTCGTGGTAAGGACTTTGGGTTTTATTCTTAATGTAGGAGGCCATTGAGAGTTTGAGCATGAGGATGTTATGGTCAGATATACTAGATTTCTATACTGCATATCAAATTACTACAAACTTAGCAGTTGAAAACAATATATATTTATCATCTCACAGTTTCTGTGGGGCAGGACTCTGGGCATGGCATAGCTAGGTCCTCTCTTCAGGATCTCATATAACTGCAAAGTGTCAGCTGGGCTGTGTTATTATTTGGAGGCTCAGCTGAGGAGGAACATGCTTCCAAGATCCCTCATAGTTTTTGGCAGAATTTATTTCCTTGTGCTGTAGGATTCGTGATGACTTCCTTCTTCAAAGTTAGTGAGAACAATACTGCAAATTGAGTCTCCTAGCAAGATGGGGTCATATATGACATAATAGAATCATAACATTCAATCTTTGCCATATTCTATTGGTTAGAAGCAAGTCACAGATTCCAAACACACTCAGTGGCGGTGAACACGAACATGAATATCAGGAGGTGGGGTCACGGACACTGCTTTAAAGTCTGCTCACCACATCTGTTACATGTTTTAAAAAGACCTTTCAAGCTGATTTGTGGAAAATAGACTCTATGGTGGCAAGGAGAGAATAGTTTAATAGTTTACAATGCCTACTGACAAAAGGAATTCTTAGCTAGAAATTAGGAAATTACTGGGGGTGGTTTTTCAACAAATATCCATTGAATCCACTACGTGAGAGACCCTGGGCTGGGTTGGGCATTAAATGAGGAAGTAAGATTTCTAATTTTTGAGAAAGTATTGTCTTGAAAGAGCAAGGGACAAAAGTTCACATTGGGTGAGGAGTAAACAGAAGGTAAACATGTATCGATAGCCATTTAGAGTATTTTCATAAAGTTTGGAGGTGTCTAGCTGGAGAAACGAGATACTAAGTAGCTTGAGGAAGCACAGAGTTGGAAAGGTGTTTTTTGTATGTATTTTCTTTGTGTATTTTTTTTCAGGCTAAGGAATAGAAACAGAAGAAAGAGATTAAAGGTACAATAGAGGGATATTCCAGAAGAGAAGGGAGGAGATAGACAAGGGGCATGGGAGAGAATTATCTTAAATAGAAGTGAAAACAGGGGTGCCTGGATGCCTCAGTCTGTTAGGTGTCCAACTCTTGATTTTGGCTCAGGTCATGATCTCAGGGTTCATGAGATTGAGCCCTGTGTGGGGTTCTGTGCTGACATTGCGGAGCCTGCTTGGGTTCTGTCTCTCCCTCTCTCTCTGCCCTTCCCCAATTTTCTCTCTCTCAAAATAAATAAATGAACATTAAAAAAAAAAAGAAGTGAAAACATCTTTTCTGAAACATTGACTATAAATACATCAATAAGGTTAGTAAAAGGGTGGAGGGAAATTGTGGGAGGGCATGCCAGATTGCATCTGTTTTCTCTGTCAAGTCAGAAGGGAATATTATCTACTAAGAATCCCAAAGGAGTTGTCACTTTGAAGACTGTAGGCAGAGCTGGGTATCACCTTCTTGGGAGAAGAGAAGGGAAGGGGAACTGACCGAAGATGAGTGAGTGGATTTCTCTGCTGTAGTTCCAGGCAAGTTTGAAAAACATGAATTTGCGGTGGAGCAAGTCAATGTGGTGTGTCATTTTTTAAAGCAGTATTTGGAGAATTTAACTCCAAGGAAATTGAGGAAGAAGAATGGAGACAAGAGATCATCAAGATAGTCCAGGGCTGGAATTAGCACAGGTCAGTGAAGCAGAAGGTCAGTATGGCGGGAGGTCAGCCTCCAGAGAGAAGGAAGGAGGGACTGAAGTCCTGCTCAGGTGGAATGGAGGTAAGAGTGGGGGCTGCCAAAGGAAGGGAGGTTGAGCTTTAGGGGGTGAAATTCTATACTTTAACATCTTCAAGGAAGAGTCATTTTGAATGTTAGTGGAGTCTAATTTAATGAGAAGTGATAGGTTGAGTCAGTGAAAAGTTAATGTTAATACAAATTTCCTAAAAGAAATGGGCCTTGAGTTACAACTTTACACTTGAGGCCTTCCCATCCTTTATGAAGCACTATGGAGGCCAGCCCTGTTCTGTCAGAGGTCACTGCAAGAGGACAAGGTTTTCAAGGACTCACCTCTGTCTGCTTAAATCTGAGTTTCTTTGGGTTTACCTGTCTGATCTAATAGGAAGTTGAAGGTCGACATTTGGAGAAAAGGTTCAAAATTTTAAAAACTTGAAAAGCATTAATAGGTTTACAGCATGATTGTCATGGGTATGTGCATGGATATAAATTACCTGGAGAGCTTCTTAAAAGTGCAGATTCCCCATCCTCACTTCTGGAGTGTCTGATTTCTTTATTCTGGTGATCCTCAGATGTAATGTAAAGTCTTAAAATATAGATATTTATAAACATATTATAAATATCTATTTTTATATATTTATAAATTTATATGCTCATATATATTCATAACATATATATTTATATTTATATATTTACATGCGAATATATTTATATATAAAAATGTAAAGTCTTAAAAATTGTAACACTTTTAAAGAGAAGTTTTAGGTTTATAGAAAAATTGACAGAAAGGTAAAACAATTTCTCATATGCCCCTGTTCCCACACATGATAGCTTGCTGCGTTATTGATATCTACCACCACAGTGGTACATTTGTTACAACTGATGACCTTACATTGTCACATTCAATAACCCAGAGTTCATAATTTACTTTATGGTTTATTCTTGGTATTATACATTCTACAGATTTGGATGAATGTGTAGTGGCATGTATCCACCATTATTGTAGCCTACAGAGTAGTTCTGCTGCTTTAAAAATTCTGTGTGTCACTAATTCATCCTTCCCTTGGTCAACCCCTAGCAACCACTGATTTTTTTACAATCTCTTTAGTTTTACTTTTTCCAGAAGGTCATGTGGATGGAAAATACAGTGTGTTGCCTTTTCAGATTGGCATCTTTCACTTAGTAATGTGCACTTTTCTCCGTGTCTTTTTGTGACCTGATACCTCATTTGATTTTAGCACTGAAAGTATTCCATTGTCTGGATCTACTACAGCTTATTTATCCATTCACCTACTGAAGGACACTTTGGTTGCTTCCAAGTTTTTGTACTTATGAATAAAGCTGCTATAAACTTCCATGTGCAGGTTTTGTGTGGGTATAAGTTTTCAGCTCCTTTGGGTAAATACCAAAAAGCATGATAGCTGGATGTCATAGTCAGAGTATGAAGTAAGTGAGGTAGAATTAAATTTCTTGAGGGTTGGACATTATTGAGATTGTGTTTTTTGTTAAGGAAGCCTGAGCAAACCAGAAAAGAGCAAAGGAGTTAAGGATATATGCATGTTCACTACCAAATTTAAACTAAATAAATTTAAAGGGTCTCACTTGGTGTGAGGCCCATAAAGAGACTTGATCAATAGATGGGGCGTACCAGTTAGATGAAAGCATTATTGCAGTTTGGGGTTAGAGGAATTAGGCAAGAAAGAGGAGATGGTGGTCAGAGATCAAATTTTTTAATGCTATTAGAAATGGTGTTTTCCTCAAGAATAGGTGAATTCTGCAGGAAACAGACCTTTGGCATATCTAACTGAAGATAATAAAAAGAAAGGGGGGGCACAGTCAAGTCAAATACAAAATTATTTCTTGATCGTCTACTTTATACGCTGTTGTGTGTCTGCCTTTGGGAAACTTCTAATTTAGTTAGATATACATCTTCTAAGAATTTCTAGTCAAGAACTAAACCATAGTGTATTTATTGACCATTTCCAGTGGATAGAGAAAGGAGGGTGGCATTGGCAAAAGGGATACATTAGTGGCAATTCTTCTATGGATTATTTTCTTTGGGGTTGGTTCTTACAGTTTTTATGGTCGCCTCCGTTCCCTCCCCTGCACCCGATATGCTTATATTTTGTGTGTGTGTGTCTCTTAAACAACATGGGGGTTTGGGCACCAAACCCTCAGGCAGTTGAAAATTGGTGTCCGACTTTTGACTCACCCCAAACTTAACTACTAATAATCTACTGTTGACCAGTATCAGTTACTGATAACATAAATGGTTGATTAACACATATTTTGAATGCTATAAATATTATATTCTGTACTCTCACAATAAAGTAACCTAGAGATAAAAGAATATTGTTAAGAAAATTATAAGAAAGAAAATATGTTTGTATGTTTATTGAAAAAAGTCCAGGTATAAGTGGTCCCATGCAGTTCAAATCTGTGTTGTTCAAGGGTCAACTGTATATCCAAACTACAAAACATAGAACTTGTGATGCTGACACTTTTGAGTAGATTTACCAAGATAATGAAATATCTAATTTCAAATTCATCAGTGTCCAGGATATTTCATGACACATGGCCAATGTTCAATAGGGAAATACAATCACTGTGCCAACATTCATTCCCGTTCTGTTTCCTAGTGACACCCAACATAAATGGTGTCCTTGGAGTTGTAAACACAGAAGCCCTGTCTCCTCAGAAGTACTAACTAGCATTTCTGAATTGTCCAGGGGCAGGCATCACAGGAAGCTGGCGTCCCCAGCACAGGCAAGCAGACTTCTCACTCCCCTTGTTTGTCCCAATACTGCCAGTACCACAGAGCCCTGTGCCACAGGTGAAAACAATGTTATTGTTTCCCATAAAGTTTTCATTTTCAGGCTCTTTTCTACTCAAACCCTCATATATTATTAACGGGTGAGACCACAGAGCAAATGAATGTATCATTGTGTTTAACCTGACGATTGAATGAATGGAGCTGGGGCAGACCCAGCCAGAAAAGGCCTATCCTCTCTTTGTGTTCATTCCTTTTTCAACTTTTCCTGGTATTTCTTATCAGTATCTGCCAGCCACAGAAGAGTAATGACCTTGAATTCACCCTCATCATCACCCTCTGCCTAAATTATTTATTTAATCATTTTGTATTGATAGTTTAAGCTGGATAGGCAGGAGGTCATTTTTTCCTCCTCTTGGAAAGATTTCCAAGGGGATGGAAGGAGACCTAGAAAAACACCAACAAATTCTATTGACTTCATATTTGCACTTGAGTCATGCCTTAGAGCAGTGGGTTGGGCAGGGGGCTGGGAGGATAGAATGAGATGGATAGAAGACAAAGGCTTGAGTCCAAACCAGAAGTCACATTATCTTACATTTCCTTTTATCTTTTACTTAAGGTAATACTTCACTTCTTTTCATGCAAACTCAGGCAAAATTTGTGGTCAGATTCTGCCCATCAAGGAGAATAGGAAGAGAAAGAGGTGGCAGGCAATCTCCTGGCATTGTCCGGGCATGGTTCTCCTGTGATAAAAGTCCATTTCTCATGACTTGTTAGCTTTCCCATGGTATTTACTCCTTCTAACTGGTAAAAACTGAAGCAAGTACTTGCAAAACACTCCACAAATTTGGTACCATGTTGGTGAGATTCCTTTCTTGCCATGTTATTCCTGGAGCACCTGCTGAGGCCATGTTCCTACCTAAACATATTTCTTGTGCAAATATAGTTGTATTGACTGAGACCTCCTTCCAACCTAGATTAGAATATGTGTCTCATTCCTTCCCTTGGCAAAATATCAGATCTTCCTGAGTTCCCCAGAAACTAATTTTTCATATTCTGTCTTATCTATTTCAAAAGCTATTTACCTTATTTATTGAAATTATACAGTTTTTTTTTAATTTGAGCTTATATTATGAGTTCTTTAAGGACAGGGGCTTATGTCTTCTGCTAATTGAACTTTTTGCCAGTTCTCTAGTTTTTGATATACTTCTTTGAAATACATATAAAAATATTTGATGATAATACCACAAAAATATAGTAAATGGCATTAAATTTAACTTCTTCAAGAGATTTGTTGAAAAATTGTTTATGATATTACCAAGAGCATTTTTGACTTATTTGGTATCTACTTTATTTGTCTGTTACAGAGGAACAGGCGATAAATGCTGAGAAAAAAAGACCAAAGGACAGACCCAGGATTTCCACTTCTGGGAAAATACCTCAAAAAATGAGTACTATGTCCACTGAAGATATATGCAAGAATGTCCAAAGCAGTATTGTTCTTAACAGCCACAATCTGGAAATGATTCAAGAGCCCTGTGATAGAAAAGTGAATCCATACATGGTGGTATACCCATTCAATATAGAGCAATTTAAAGGAACAGATTACAGCTGCATGTAACAACCTGGGTGAGCAAAAGTGCTGAGAAAAAGTGGACATCTCCAAAGACTACATACGCCAAAATTCTGTTCATATTAAGTTCAAAATAGGCAAAATTAATCTATGGTGACAGAGTTCAGAATAGTGATTAATTTGGTGTTGGGGGAGTTTACTGGGAAAGGGAATGGGGTAGGCATCTGGGGCACAAGAAATGTGCATATTGTGATCTGGCTGGGAGTATACAATATGTAAATATTCTAAAAATTGGTTGAGTTGTATATTTAAGATGTTTGCATTTTGATATATGAAAATTATGCCTCAATTAAATAGCTTAAATGAAAATGATGAATATACAGAATCCCTGGCCTCAAGGAGCCAATAGCCTAGTAAGAGAGAAAAGTATAAAAAGGAGTAGTTTCTATGCATGTGCTAAGTGCTTCCAGGGAAGTGTGTAGGAAGAGGAGTGAGAAAAAGACATGGATAGAGGCATGGGGAAGGAGAGAAGATAGAGGGAGATGAACACTGGTTCTCTTGGAAAAAGGCAGAGGGGCATTTCAGGAGAGGGATAGCACACCAGACAGTTGATCATGTCACTATCATACCATGAGACTGCCCTTCAGATTAGCCAATCAAGGATGTATTTCCCAGCTTTCCTATTTTTTGGACCTTTCTGTGGCATTTGGTTCTGCCAATTGTTTTCATTTTTAGAAACATTTTCTTGCTTAGCTTTGGGGACAACATTTCCTATTGATTTTCTTTCTCCTTCTTGGCTATTCTTTTCCTTCCTGGCTCCCTTTCCTTAGTCTTGTCTTTTAAATGTCACCATCCTGCAAGGTCTGTCCATGGTCATGTTCCTCTTCTCATCCCTGTCTCTGGGTAATCTCATTCATATGTGATCATGGTTTACCTACCACCCACCCGTGGTGTTGACTCCAAATTTGGTTTCTCTAACCTACATTTCCATCCTTGCTTTAAGAATCACATATGAAACGTCAACTGGACACCACCACTCAGCTGTCCTGAGGACTGTTTAAAATTTAATATTTCTAAAACCAAGCTCTTCATCTCTCTCTCCTTCTCAGCCTACTTCTCCTTTTATTTTCCCTCATCTAGCAAATGGCCCTTGAGTGCGGTCTTCTCTTTTCTCCCAGACTCAGTTAGATTGTCTCTCTCTATACTTCCATCATACTTTACATATACCCCCACCAAAGCATAGTTCACTCTCACTTTAAAATACAATGCTGGTGTGTTTTTACCTCCAAGAAGCCCACCTTGTTCAATGGTTAGTGGAAGGTGATGAGGCCTAACACTCCTTACTCTTTTGACAGGACTTGTAGCTGCTTCACAATGTGCCTGTTCTTTCCCACAGCTCTGTGTGAATGCTGGTATTATGGGTCCTGCATTTGCTTCATCAAGTGGTAAAACTGCAACTACTGACTTAAGGAAAAAGAGAATGCATTGAAAAGCCTTGGATTTGACCTTGGACATAACTGAATCCAGGAGCTCCGATGGTGTCATTTAGATTTTGTCTCTCCCTTTCCCTCTGCTCTCTGGCTCTCAGATCTGCTTTCATACTTATTGGCTTAGCTCTCAGGTGGGCCACTGAAAGCTCTCTGCAGTTACATCACATTAATGGTTAGCAATTCTGGCAGAAATAGAATGCTTTTCTCTGTGTCTCTCCAATAAAATTCCTCAGACAAAGTCTCTTTGGCCTGACTTGACTCATGAGCTCATCCCAGAGCTTACCACTGAGGCCACAAAGGCAGGATGAATGCCCCAATGATCCAGGCCTGAGCCTTGTACCTACCTCAGGAGTTGGGTGTTAGCCTGGGATATGGTGGGACCTCATAGGAAAATGGAGGTGCTGTTACCAGAAGAAATAAAAGCTGGCCAGGACAATAAAAAAAAGAATACTTGTCTGTGAGGAGAAGTTGGTGACACTACAGGCTCAAGGCAGGGTTCTAAGTTGGCAACAACACTGTGATCCCCTGGGCTAATGCTTCTTTCTTGATTGTGGTTTAGCCTCTGATTCACTCCACCTGTCAGCTTGTTTCTCCTGTCACACATTTCCTAGGACAGGTCATTGTCAGGGGAACAGGAATGACAGAAAAGGAGTCTTTTAATCTGTATTTTCAATTCACCCTCTGTCTTTACCTGCCATGCCCTGTCCTGTGTCATGAGAATAAGGAAGGGTGATGCAACCAGCCAGTTCTAGCCGGTCTGTGTGAATCATCTGTAAGTCATGCAGAACAATGATATCAAGGGGTCAGATTTCCAGGAACTGCATCTCATGCATCTTTCTTATTCCACAGTAACTGGCATGGGACTCTGGCTTCCATCCCTCTGCTGCTCACCCCTCAAACGTTGCTGAGACTATAAATTAAAGGGCTGCGTGGAGGACAGAAAGAGCTACTGCCCTAAACCCAAAGCCAAGATGAATCACAGACAATGGACAGAGCACTGGAATGGCTGGGTAACTAGTATTTAACCAGTGTGCACTGGATGACCACACTAGCTCTGTGTTCTCATTGGTTGGTGCTTAGTCTTAGTATCATCCATTTTTTTACTCCTGGTTCTGTCACCAAATTAACTTATGTATTCATGCATTCACTGACCTCTCCCTAGGCCTCAACTTTCTATCAGTAGAATGAGAATCTGGGACACAAACACTCCTTTTAATTCAAAATGTTTCTATGATTCTGGGATATTTCATTTAGGAGAACCCCCCCACACACACACACACACATACACAAAAATACAAATCCTATGTCCTGGAGTTGATTTGATAAAAATCACCATAAACCATTTAAAGCATCCAGTAATTTACCAGTAATGTATCTCATGATGAGGAGATGGAAGGCCGTGGTTTCTCTCTCTCCTACTGATTCAATATGTGCTGTTCCTTAAAATAAAAATCAATTTCATATAAAGCTGCTGAAAGTTTTATGTAGTCTTAGCACACACCACACCTAAACTCAGCAGGACATTGTTTCCTTGTTAGAGGACACATAGCACAGAGTTCCAAATAATAGCTCAGTTGTCCAATGTATACTTAATGGATTAGCAAAGTTAACAAATGATATCTTATTCCTGGCTCCTTCTGCTGAAATGTAATACTTCCAAAGGCGAATAAACTGTTCCCATTTGGTGACCTTCCTTCTTTCAGGGAATGAACATATTTGATTCTCTCAACCTAGGCCTTTTCCCCTCCCCACAGAATAAACCAAAACATCTGGAGATACTGTGGGGTCTCTTTCAAGAAGACTGCACGTTCTTTTCGGCTCTGATTTTTCTGGGAGATGAATCTTGACAACTCAAAATTAGAAGCTGGTGTTACGGCTACATGTGAGACCAGTAATTGTCCCCAGGGAAGTCTTCCTGTCCTCTTTCTCCCTGTCTTTCCCTTTCTCCCTTCATTCTCTCCTCTTCTTATGCCTTTCCTTGCAATGTCTCATTGCACCTTGAGAAGGCGGCACAAAGAAGCTTCCCTTTCCTCCTCTCCCATTTCCAGCCAGAAACAGGCCACCTGGAATTAGAATGCAGCATTGCTGACACCAGCTACCTTTCCTCTGGGCTTAGCCTGAGGCCAGGGCTGCTGGTTAATGGGCCAGAGTTGACCTCACTACTAGACATCCCTTCAGACCACTGAGCATTTACCTCTGGGTAAGAATAAGTTACAGCTTGGAGACTTTGAAGCCAGGTGGAACCAGCTTGTCTGTCCCTTCCGTGATGAAGGGCTTTGCAAATGCTGCAATGTGTGTCATCTCTGTTCATTTATTTCCCCTCCACGTTGATCTCTCTCTAGTCAATGAAAGGGACTTGATGCTTGTCTACCATGTGACAGGTAGGGGGCTCTTTGCCAATCAAAGCTCTAGGACCATTTTTGGGCTGAGATAAAAGGAAAAAGGGCAGCTGTAGGACACCTGTAGAAAGGAGATGGGTGACTTCTCAAGGAACTGTCCTATTTAGCTCCCAGCTGAAAGCTGCTAGCTAGGTTTTTGAGGTCCAACTTTCACTGATGTTTGGTTAGAGAGAAGAAGGGCAAATAAAACCCTCGCTTAGGTGCTGATGGGTAAAAGCATTCCAATTGCTATGTGGAGCTGGAACCTCCCGGTGGAGAAGTTGGTGAGTCATAGAACGCTGTAAGGATGAAATATTCTGGGAAAAGACATTTTCCCTTGGGATATGGACCATGGTGAGCATGTGCGTGTGTGTTTGGTGAAAGCGGGGTGATAGGGAACAAAGAGAATGATGGGAAGACACTAATAACTGAGGTGGAGACAGGTCTAAAGAGCCTCCCTTGTCTGCTTTGGCCGATTTTGCTACAGGTGGAATGTGAAATATGAACTGTTTACACAGCTCATATTTCCATGTACTAAGAAAAACAGAGAAAGCTGGGCATGGAGCTAAAACTGAGCAGCCTTCTTCTAAGCTCCAAACCACTTCTTTAAAATGGACCGTTAGATTTTGGAGGAAGCTGTTTTCCACTAGACCTAGTGGTGCTGGAGCAGCGCATGTGCCACCAGCTGAGAAAACAAACCCGAGAAAGAGAAAGTACACTCGGGTTAACGGGCTCTAGGCAAGAAAGCCTCCTTTCCCTCCCCTTCCTGGTGGGCCCCGGTCCCCCGGGGCTGGAATAGTGGGCTTTGGCAGGAGAGGCCCTTAGGTAGGGGCTGAAGACTGGCTGCCCTACAGCCACGTAGAACATGAAGAGATTTACAGTCTTCTGCTCCTGACTTTTATTTAATGGAAACCAGAGGTATAAAAACGAGGCAGCAAATAACACCATCACAGGAAATAAAAGGGGAGAAGGGGGAGAAAAGGCTGCACTTTGAATGGGGTGCACACTTGCGATGCAGGTACTCACAGTTACAACTTTTATCAGCCACACTGTGAAGGTGATGTGACAGCCAAGAGCGCAATGGGTGCTCAGGGGTCACTGCGTTGAGAACTCACTGAGAAAAGTTTCACCTTTGGTGAAATCCTCAATGGGCCTTTTCCTGTTTTCCTTGGAAATCTTTGTTTATTTGAAGAAACCTTTCATACCTTTGTTTCTGGTTTGTTTTATCCTTCTCTGAGACTAGTTGGGTTAACAACTATTGGAAGCCCACAAACTCTTTATGGAGTCTGAGTGTGATCTAGAAACCATCCATACTTTTTTTCTTTCAAGTACCTGGCAATTTGAGTGAAATCTTACTTGCTGAGCCCTTGTCTATGGTTTCTGAGTGGGCATCATTTTTCGGCAGCCCATGGTCCTTCCTAGAGACAGGTCTTACATCTGACAGGACAATTCCATGTACTGAAGAGTAAATCCCGTTTTTAGAGCCACAAGTATTTCTTCTCCTTTTTCCAAACTCATACCTGGACTCTGATTCATCAGCTAAATTCAGGTGGAAGAAATCAGATGCTTATAAAAATATTCTGAAAAGACATGCCTAACCTTAAGGGGAAAAGTCTAGATGTTTCATTAAATATCACTTTTTTTTTGGTGGGGGTGGAGGAAGAAACCCTATTTTTCTCTCTTGGGGAATTATCCAGAAGCAATAGAATGCTGTTTTATAACTGAATATCCCAGTTTACCCCTCGTGGAACGAAGCAAAGTAAATATAAACTTTAAAAATATGGTCACGGTCCATATATTTTAAAAAGTGTTGTCACCACGGACCAACGCAGCTCAAATATGTTTCTTTCATGTTTAATTGTATGGAGTGGACAGATCTTTTTCCCCAGTACAAGTCTTGCTTCTCTACTAAGTGTCCGATTTCTGCTGTAGTGTTTGATTAGAAAAAAAGGAGTGGTAATAGAATTTTATGTCTTATTTGAAAAGTAAAATGTTATCAAAAGTTAAAAATAGTTTTTAAGAATGAATTCCTTTTTCCCTTTCCCCACTTGGCTTCTCAAATTTTTCTTTAGTGGCTTTACTTTTGTTTGTTTTCAGGTTTTACTTTCCCTTGGAATTTATATGCCCCTTCTCTGTGCAGAAGTTGTCCTAGTTTAAAAGCCTTCATATTGAAGTATTATTAAGGAAATGGTATGAGGTCTGGGATTTGGTTCAAAACAACCCAATAGGGTGAGGTGGTGGAGGGATATGGGTGAAGGTCTAGATGAAACCAGCTGGGTGGTGAGCTAATCATTATTGAAGCTACATGTTGGGCATATGGACGTATATTACATTATTCTGTTTTAGAACACATTTGAAATTTTCCATAAAAAATGCTTTCCTCAATTCTCTCCAGGATTCACTTTTCTCTTTTGTTGGACTCTGGTTTGTTGATCCATATTTCTTTCTTTTAGACCCCAAACGTTTAGTCTGGAAAGGACATCATTCTGCTCAGTTCACCATCTCTGACAATGGCATTTTGGGAGCTCTGTCTGAAGATGTAGGGTAAGCATAGCAGAGTGTAGACCCACGAAGAGCACAGGATGAGGTGAGCAAGGATGAGCACCATTGAACCAAAAGTTTTCTCCTTTTGGGATCCAGTTTTACTTCCTTGTCTTTCCTCTTTTCCCCTTCTCTTTGTCTCCCTTTATTATTTCTTCTTCCCACCCCTTCTCTTTTCTTCTTTTCTTTCAGTACTAGGTCAACTCTGTTTCCTTTTTTTTTTTTTTTTAACATTTATTTATTTATTTATTTACTTATTGAGAGACAGAGAGAGACACAGCACAAGCAGGGGAGGGACAGAGAGAAAGGGAGACACAGAATCCTTAGTAGGCTCCAGGCTCTGAGCTGTCAGCACAGAGCTGGACAGGGGCTCAAACTCCCAACTATGAGATCATTTCCTATATTATGTGTGGAAAAGCTGTCCCATAGCTATCTTTCCAATTCAAACTCTTCCAGAGTAGGTGGGCCAACTGCTTCCAACTGCTGCAGGGTATCCACCTGCCCCAGTCTATAGAACCTACTGAAACACTGAACACTTTGAAATAGGTGTCTAGAGATAACCCCCATATGACATGGGGAAGAGGAACCCCAATGGAAAAAAATTGGAGCTCCATTTAATTGGGGATTCAATATGTTCCGACAAAACTAGTGAGATGTTTTGGGCATAATGCAGAAATGGACTTTAGCTTCTGAAAATCTTTCCACTTTACCAGACTCCTCAGAACATAATAAAAGCCACTTCTGTTCTTTTTCCACAATGTTAGGAGAAATAACTAATAAAATAATAGATATGTAATAGTATCAGGATTCCAAATTACTTCAATAGGCAAGAATGATGCCTAGACCCAATAAGGTAAAATATAACATTAAAGTCTTAAATTCCTACATTTGGGTGAAAAAAAAGCAATGGCAGTAGAGTAGTAAAGACCTGACATTATGCATATGCAAAAGGCCTGGGACTTAAAAAAAATTAGTCTGAACCAATAATGAAATGCAGTTACTGAAAAAGCTAACACACTTGAAACTGCATGATTATATTTACAGTATCCAGATCGACAGAGGTAATGGTTTCAATACATGGGCACCACATCTTAAGAGCGATATTAACAAATTTGGGAAAATCCAGAGGAAAGTGAGTGAGATGAAAAGGAGTCCAGAAATGATAAATTATAAGGAATCATGAAGGAAAACAGGGATATTTCTCCTGAAGAAAAACAGGAGAATAGATGGAAGAAGATTCTCTCCGTGGGGGGAGGAGGGCAGAATGCAGGTGGGTTGGCAGAAAATTCACGGGGGTTCATGATAAAATGGAGAATACTCACTCCTCCCCGTGTCTCCCATTGAATGTAGCTGTGCAACCTGGACAGGATGTGTGGAGCAGCTACTCTGGGACTCTGGAAAGTAGCTAATAGAAGGTGGGTTGCAGAAGACCAGAATTCAAAGTACACTGAACTGGCAGCAAGCTTACGACCTCTCCCCTCCAGTTCTCTTACTCTTTGATGCAGGATGTGGGTACAGCTATGGAAGGGTAACTACAGTCCCAGCTTTCTAGGTGGAAGACAAAGAGGGAGGCCCTGGGAAACCAGGAAGTACTCACAGGGCACAAAGAGAGAGGAGTTTGGGAAAGCAAACTTGCAAAGTTACTTGTGAAATCCTAGGCTCACCTCAAAGTTACACATGGATGAATCTGATTTAATCAGCACAGAAAGGACTTTTGAGAACTGAATTA
Organism: Leopardus geoffroyi; assembly: GCF_018350155.1. Classification (NCBI taxonomy): domain Eukaryota; kingdom Metazoa; phylum Chordata; class Mammalia; order Carnivora; family Felidae; genus Leopardus; species Leopardus geoffroyi. Next base: position 26,189,791 of record NC_059332.1, on the reverse strand, counting down.
ACAGATAGGCCACCATCCAGGTTCCAGACTAGTCACTGTATGCAGGGTAGATCCAAATAACACTGCAAAGGCTTTGAAAATTGAACAGACCTTGAAACCACAAACCAAAGATGGCGGGTTGGAACTTGCAGCCTGAACCTATGCAGGTTGACTGTCTGCTAAAACACAAATGTCAAGTTTCCACATATTTAAACCAGACCCAGAGTCTTAAAATAGTCAAAATGTCAAAATTGCTTGGCATAAAAAGAATTTGAAAAATCTCAACTTTTGTGGCAAAAGGCAATCAACAGACTCACAGACTCTAATGAGATGACACAGATGTTGTAATTACATGACAGAGATATCAGAAAAACTCTTATCAAAATGCTCCAAAAAGCAATTGTGAACATACTTGAAATGGAAAGCTAGAGCAGAAACATATAACTGAAATTTTAAAAATCACCAAATGGGCTTGTTATCTTTGTTTTAAAGATAACTTATTTAATTGTAAATGCATATAATTTGTTTTTTTAAATAATGGCTGTTTTTAAAAATCCATTTGCAAATTCCTGAAAATGAACAATGAGCTCTCATTAGTTGGCACAAACCATCCCACAACACAATTGACATCTACCATGAACAGTTTGTTTCAGTAAATAGTGCTGAGAATTTCTTATAGAAATAGGTATTGTAGGGGGTGCCTGGGTGGCTTAGTCAGTTAAGTGTCCAACTCTTGATTCTGGCTTGGGTCATGATCTCCTTGTTCGTGAGTTTGAGGCCCGTGTTGGGTTCTGGGCTGACAGCACAGGGCCTGCTTGGGATTATCTGTCTCCTTCTCTTTCTGCCCCTCTTTCTCTCAAAAATAAATAAATTTAAAAAAAGAAATAGATGTTGTAGGGGCACTTGGGTGGCTCAGTTGGTTGAGCATCTGTCTCTTGATTTTGGCTCAAATCATGATCTCACAGTCATGGGATTGAGCTCCACATTGGGCTCCATGCTAAGCATGGAGCCTGCTTAGGATTCTCTCTCTTTCTGCCTCTCCCCTATGCTCTCTCTCTCAAAAATAATTAAATTAAAAAAAAAAAAAGAAATTGGTATGGTAAACCAAGTGAGAGATGGATATGCATTTCTACCCATAGTTGACTTGTGGTCCAGAGGATATACTTTGGGAAATGCCAGTCTAAACAGTTTACCCCAAGACGCTCCTATTGTTCTGACTACATTCTAATCTCTCTCTTGCTATATTGTTATCTATACTTTTACATTCTCTTTAATTCTAGGCTTTTAATATTTTTGTTGTCTCTGCCTTCTTTCTATACCCCATATCTGCTGGCATAAAGCAAACCCTTTTTACTTTTTTTTTCTTCATAGACAGTAGCCACGTTTAAAATCTGGACTTGCTGGTAAAAATCTTGGAAAGGCTGTACTTTTTTTCCTTAGTTAGCTGAAAGAGGCTTTTCCCATTGCTTTTCCCCAGATTTAACAATACTTACACATATGCCCTCAAATTGTCTCTCACAATATCCATACTCTTTGCAGCTATTAAATCACAGAAAAGATGGAGACTATCTTGTAAGCTTGGCAATGCAAACCTCTGGGAAAATGTTAGACATCAGTTCCCTATTTGGTGGCCTCAAATCTCCATCTGTGTTGACCTTCCTCCCACCGTTTAATTGCTAGAGCCCCATACCCACGTTAACAAGAGTGGGAAGAGCCAAGTAGTTAGAAATGATGTGATTTTCCCCCTTCATTCTCAGATGGACTATAGATCACAGATACACTATCATCGGTGTCCCTGGATCTCATTTGGGAAACACTACTTTTTATTACTTTAGAATATGTTTATGTCAATGAATATCATCCCTGAACTACAGGAATTTGACTCAATAGCTAATTTCTCTTAATTTGCACACAGCTGTTTTACCTGTGTTGACAATTTTCCTGAAGAAAAATGTTATCCCTTGTGGAGTTAGAGCCTCTTTCAATTTTGCCAGCATTTCAGAAATAAATGGTGTGCTAGTGCAAAGTTGCTTTTCAGTGAACCGTATGCTTGCCAAAGCTGCAAGGACTCCCACTACATCATGGATGTTAAAGTGAACTCTTAAACAAATGGTGTCTGAGGTTTAAGGCTGGCTAGAGAGAAAAAGGAATGAAGGAGGTGACTGATTTTAAAAAAAATCTAAAAATATGCCTATCCCTCTTTAGGAAACCAATATTTAAACTTAAAATGGTTGAAATAATTAAATTCAAAGCAGGAGCTGACCACCACAAGACACCATCTCTCCATCCCCATTATGGGCACTTTAAAGTTATAATTCAAACTTTGGCAAATTGGTTTTAAGGCAGATTTATTAACACACTTGTGGATTGCCAAAATTAGGCTGTTGGTTTGTGTTCTGTATGCTTATTCAAAAGAATGGAATTGTCTATACACACAAAGAGTGTAATTGGGCTGTGATTCCTAACCATTGTTTCTTCTTTACAAATTAGTAATCCACTTTCTTTAGACATTCCAGGTGTTTCAGAATATGTAGATTTATTTACATTTTTTATTACTACTTGTAAAATTTGTGGTTTCATCAATGAGATGAATAAATTCAAGCTCAAAATAGAATTCATCTTTGTCTCTTTAACTGCTAAGATCAAGCTTGCTGGGCAAACAAGTCAGTAAGTGAATTAATGAATGATAATGAGCGAATGGGTGAAGTGGTCATATTTACAGCTGAGTACCAAGGTCAACATTGCTTTCAGTCAGTGAGAGTCTCCCCGTTATTAGATAAAAACTATTTTTTTCAGGAAAAATAATCAGCTTAAAATTGAAGATTTCTCTCTCCCCACCCACGTCCAAAAAATGATTTTGGACTTAGTCTACTTTAGGCCCATTCTTCAGGCTCTGATTCAAGGCAAGTAGAACAAACTTCATTCCAAGTGGGAATTTGGGTATGGTATCTTTCTCTACCAAAAAATTCAAGGGGTGCCTGTCAGTCTCAGTCGGTAGAACATGTGACTCTTGATCTTCAGGTTATGAGTTCGAGCTGCACGTTGGGTGAAGAGATTACTTAGAAAAATAAAATCTTTAAAAAAAATTCAAAATCAGCAGGAGTAATATTTCCATCAAAGGAGTGAAAATTGGTTCTTTGGTTGGGGTAGGGGGAGACTGAAAAAAATATTCCTCTTTTTGTGTATAAGTCACAAACATATACATTTAGTCCATAAGCACTACGTCCATGGTATGAAAATTTCACAGGTATTGATTAGGAAAAAATGTCTACGAAGGCTCCTTAGAAGGGTGACAATGGAAAGAAATTTGTTCTAAGAGGTTTTGATAACTTGCTATTTGTAACACAAATAATAGCTCAAAATCTATGACTCGATTTAGTCCTAAATAGATCCTCTAGGCTAGAAAGGGTAGAAAGTATATCAGCTATTGTAATTATTTTCCAACATTGATGGGCAAAATAGAACTGTTTTTATTTTAACTAGCTTCAGTGTTGTTAGTGGTTTACAAATATATATCACACCTATGCTCACACTGGTATATTAGCTGTGTAAATAAAGTTTACCCCCACTGAAATGAATAAAGTCAATATAATTGTTTTTAAAAAGAAAGAAAGGCAAATCCTACCCCACTTATTTTAGGCAGTATTTGGCCTAACGCAGTTAATAGATGTATAATTTGTTGTCAGTTAAAAATGAAGTTGTCATCTTTATTTTTAAAATATCATAGTGAAATATGTTGTTAAAGGTTCTTGGTTTTATTTCTGCTGTTATTATTAAGAATTAAGGATAATATTCCTTTTCATGGTTAGGGAATTATATTCCCTTTTAATCTGTGGTATCAACATTTGTCCAAAAGCAGTTCTGTTTTTGAGAGGATTGTCCAGGCGAGGCATAAGGAAAACAGAGAATTCTATTAAAAAGAAACACGAATCTGAGCTGTATATTTAAAACAAAGAAACTAGCACTTTCCAAGGTAAATGAAAAAGAGTTTATCTTATTTTTCTCAGAAAGGGAAGGTTTGAAAGCTAACCCATTTATGATTTCAAAGTCCTGAAAGGATTGATAAAATACTGATAGATCCAGTGTATATTTTATGGTAGCATGGAATTTAAAAAATAGGAACTCCTACAATATTATTTCATCCAAAGCATAATAAATATAGGGAGCAAGGTCACTGGAGTTGATGATTTAAATAAATACTGTAGTTCAAGAGACATCTAACATTGTGAGGAAAAGTTGAAAAATGGCATTCTGCTCGGTGTTTTAAATACATTTCTCCGTCATGATTAAGAAGAAGATAAACCAAGTAAGTCCAGCTTTGCATTTTTCTTTTGGGTCAAGGAAGTCACTGAGATATAATTTCATGTCCTACTTTGAAAATTTGGGACTTAGTGTTATCATGATTTAGACCATGCTTTTGATGGATTATACTGGAAAGAAAAGTTGCTACAGTGCTCAGCCCATTTCATTCCTTAGGAAAGTAACGTGATCGTTTCTCATGCCTCACATGAAGTGAACGGAAATGTTGTTCTGAGCACAAAGCTGAGCATGAGGTGCTGGGTTTTAAGGAGTCATGGTATTCATCTTACCAGTAGGTAGAATAGACACTGAACTGGCTTGTTAAAATAAGAAATCAGACTGTGAACTTCTCTCGGGTAGGGACTGTGTTTTTCTTAATCCAAAGGGGCATCAGAAAGGAAGAAAAGATTCTAGAAAGAGGTTGTAGGAAACAAACTTCACACTTTGATCAGGATCCAAGAGACATTCCAAAGGGCTGCAGACTTTGGCCAAAACCTTTAAACTTGCCTCAGTTTCTGTTTATGTCAGATAAGAAATGCTTTGCTGTACTTTCCTTCAGAAAATGATTGATCCAGAAGGATTTTGTAAATTAATACCTTTTAGACTTGTTTCCTTATCAATAAATGGGGATACTAACATCTATGTTTATATGCAAAAACCTGTAGAAAGTACTTGGCATTTAGTAGGTGCTCATTACACAGTAATTATATATCAGGGCTCACCTGAAACCAAAGGTTGCCATGGGAGGAGAGATCCGAGACCACCCATATCAATATGATTTAGTTGTTTGTTCCAGGGAAACTTACCCAGGGGGAGATAAGGCTGTAAATCAAAAATTAACTTTAATGTTTACTTCAGGAAATTACTATAATCAATTTATCAGAAGTAGTCTGCTCACCTGGACAAAGGGCTTGCTTATTAAAGCAACAATTTACTTATCAAGACTCACTTCAAGGCACTCATTGCACTGTGTCAACTGATCCCAAACTTGTATGTCACAAAGCCATCTAATCCCTGGCAGTTTCAATTCTTGGCTTCCGAGGGCTCAAGTCGAGGCTCAAGTTGAGGGCTTCATAGAGCCCTATGAAGGTTTCTCTCCGATCTTGCCTTCTGAGACAGTGCTAAGATCTGTCAAGATGGCATTCTCTCACTGCACTGAGCTCAGATAAACTTCCTTTGGCTTAATCAACAGGTTAGTGATATTTCAGGGAATTCAACAATCATCATTACATAATGGTTTTGATCTCTTCAATTTATGCTTCACTTGTGCTGCTGAGTAATTGCAGCAAGGTAGGCTTTATTCCCCTCACTCAGCTACTCATTCTCTGGCATTACGTTGGGTTTCTAAGGGAGTAGTGATAGCCAGCAGCTTGGGAATTGTAATGCATTTTAAATTGCCTCTTGTTTGTTTCCCAATGTCTGAAAGCCTTAGGGAGCATCCTTAAATGCCTAATTCACTGGGCTCCTGGGGATGGCCTGGCTCATTATCCCTTTTCAATGCAGGTAGCCCTGTTTGCTAAGTATTCCACAACACCTGCTTACTTTTGTTTCTGGAAAAAAACAGGAGGCAGCTAGAGTGTGCTATTCTGCTCAGATGACCAAGATGGAAGCTAAATTAATGAGTAACAGGTGCCAAGTCTGGGATTCCACTGGGGTGGGCTGGTTGTTCTGACCCTCAGGTTTATACCTGGGTTTGGCCGAAGAGCAGTTAAATCTTTGAGTCTCATTAGGTGTGTCTTGGGTGGAATCCTGTTGTTAGCTGTTGGCCTGGCTTCACAAAAGCATTATTCCCTAAGCTGAGTTTTCCGTCAAACAGAGTATTAAATCAAGCCAAATTATCTCCATCTGGTTTTTGGCAGCAGACTAGGTTAGGAGAGGAAAGAAAACCTGTGTCCCATCTTCTCCAAAAGCTGTAGAGCTGGCATGTTTTTAAGTGTTTGTAAATTCATATTTTCACGCACTACAGACAAATAGGATTTTAAATTTGAAGTTCCATAGAGACTGTACAGGACAGTCATTCTCAATTTAGGTGCCCTGGTTACCTAAGGGTAGGGGTTGTCAGATTTAGCAAATAAAACTATAGGAATTTGAATTTCAGATAAATGAATAATTTTTTTAGTGTAAGTAGATCCCAAATATAGCATGGGATATACTTATACCAAAAAAATTATTTGTTGTTTATTTGAAATTCAAATTTAACTGGCTCTCCTGTGTTTTATCTGGCAACCCTTCTAGGAGTTCATGAAAACGTGCTTGAACGAAAAGTCAGGTTTCCTTGCTTGTAGTTCTAGAGGCTTTTGAGCATGCTATAAGCATGCTTATGTTTCTTAAATTGATTTATTAAGTTACGTGACACAGAGAATTATATGATTAGTGAGAAACTACACAAAAAGTTTTGCTATGTAGCAGAAGTTTACTGTGGGAAATAAAAAGTGTCTTTGGTGTTCAGACTTCAGGAAAGGAAATGGAGAAGCGCCTTACACAGATCTTAAGTGTAGTGGTTGAAAATAATATTCAGCTGTCACAACTCGGTTTAACAGTGTGTCTTTCTATCATTCTTGCCAGGCTCATGCCCTGTGAAACTCAGGGAGTATATTCTATGACACCAGGCTGATTGTGGCCAGATGTTAATCTTGCTGTTCACTCTATTTTGTTGTCATTATATTATCTTCATACTGCTGAACAATGACATGTAATGAAACTCCTAATATACAGTAGTCAAAATCGTCGAATTACAAGGTCTGGGAAGCCCATGTTCATCTTGAAAATATGTTTCAATACCTCACACCCTTTTCTAAAGTCAATTCATTTATCTTAGTATCTTATAATTGAAGCCCTACATTCACACTCTGAAAAAAAATCCCCAACTTCTGGGGAAAATATGTTGGTGTAGTTATTGTTTTCATTATCGTACATCATGTTCATATTACTATGGGAAAGAGCCCTTTTCCCTCAGAAAGGAAAAATTTCCTGAGTGTGTGGAAACACATCAAATACAACAGCGCCCTCTACTGGTCATTAAAGGGAAATGTGTGCTTTTGTGATGAAAGGAAGACCAGACCAGCTGAAGATCATTCTAATCAGAGGCAGTTTGCCACTGTTTACAGCACAGATATTAGGATATCAGAACATAAGTAAGTTATTGGCATTGGGCTGTTTGTTTTTTTGTTTTTAAATAGCCAGAATGGTATAAAAAAGTGTCCATTCACTCTAGGTTATAAATAAGAATAGAACTCTAAATCATCTACAATATTTCATATTTCACTGTAACGTCTTTGCAAAGCCTGTGAGGCCCTTTACCATGATTATATTTTCCCTCTCCTTTGCATTGGAATAGATTCTGACAGACAAAAGAAAATTAAAATCAGATGCAGTTCTCAAAAGACTAAAGAGGAAGCTGGATTTGTGGGCTGACCCTATAACCAGAGGCTCTGTGAGTTTCAGTTTGCTTTGGAGCGGAGGGACAGATCCAGCACCTTAATGTCAAGTGCTTCTTGTTGCAGCCCACCTGGAAGGGTGGAAGTATCTGTTTGTTCTACAGTGAAAGCACCCTGTTAGTAATGCCTTCTACCCAACATGACTACCACTTTGGCCCATCTCTCATCTCAGCCTAGAATGCTCACCTTGTCTTAGATGTTCCAGTGTTAGAGGTATGGGGACATTTCAAGGTAATATAGTTCACTTCCTTGTTTTATACTTTGTAAATCCAAGGTGACCTGCCTAAAGTTACCGAGTCATCTCTATATAAATGTTTTATTTCAACTAGCTATAGTGTTGCTGTATTGCTAATAACTTAATCTGATTTTAAACTTCTTGGTTTGGGGGGCAAAATTAATTTCCAAAGAGATGTGAAGGAAAGGACTGATGGTTGTACAGCAACATGGGAGGTGGGTACTCAGATACCTGGCAAAGGCTACTGAGACACTTGGTATTATGCTTTCAGAGTCTGCTTTATTCGTGGAAATGCATGAAGTTGAACCCCAAACAGATGAATGGTTAGTTTTGGTCTGTTGGTGAATTATTCTTCCATAACACTGGTATGTGAAGTGGAAGGTAAACCATTATACTCAAGGCAGGTCTAGAACGAGTTGAGAGTTCTTTACTGGCTCATATGGGTACTGTTGAATCCAAGTAACTTCATGGCCAAATTAATATGCTTAACAAAATGGAACAATGTTTTAGTATAAGTAAATACTAAATAAGAGATGTAAGCTAATAGTATCTCAGATATTTTGTTTTTCTTTCATAGACCAGAGAACTCTACTAAATATGTAAATTTAGTTCTTTTGAGTCTTAGGTTATATAAAATTGAAGAACATGAAAAAAAGTAAACCCCTGAGACACAAAACAGAAACTTGAGTTGACTTTCTTAAAAGGTAAAGGTATTTTAGGCATCTTCATAATTTCAGCCATGCCGCAAACATTTTAAATAAATTATGGTAGATAGAGGTAAAGAAACTAATTATGTATGGAAGATAGTCTCAGAAATCTAGTCTGGAAACCTAGTTAGTAATGAGTTGCAAAACCATCCTTTTTCACCCATACTGTTGGGTTTATTTTGTCACTATTGTTACTATGAAGCATAGCTGTAGGGCACTTTAGCCTCTGGTTTTCTAAAAGGTGCCGCACAGACTTCTGTGACCAATTTCCATAAAGTTCGTTTAGCAGTTCAAACTTTATTAAGACTCTTGACAAAAACAGCTGCTAGAATTGCAAAGGAATGTAATAAAAAACATAGGGTCAGAAACAACTAGAGTCTATAAAAGTGATATCCACAGTGGCCAAGCCCCCTTGGGGGTGCAAACTGATCACAGTCTGCCTGTCCCGCAAGGACTCCCAAATGGGCAGACAGCAGGACACCCAGGGTCGGCCAAAGCCCTGAGACTCAAGGCTGCCTGCCATCACCCAGCTGATAACCTAGTTAAGGTCTGGGCAAGATGCCAATGAAAGACTAGCACAAGCAGGGGGAGGCATGGTAGTTTTAAAGAGTGAGGAAGCACTGGAGCAAATTCATTTTATGTTGGTTTTATGATGCAGTAAAAAAATCTCCAACACATACTCATTTACTAAAAAGAAAACAATAAATGTTCAGTTGATTGTAGTTTCCATATTAGCATGAAGGGACACAAATGTGAGTTGGCCAAAGACTCCAAGATGCATTTGGAAATCTTAGGTGAAAATTCAGGTTTGAGTAGAAATAGGGAGTAGAAATTCGTGTTGACAATCACTATTGTTAAGCTTCTTTGATGTGGGAGAATCTTTGATATGTACTTCATATACTATTAAAGTGACATCTAGATATTTCAGGAGGGAAATGGGAGCACAACAACTGATACTGCTTTCCACATAAAAATATAACATCCAGAAAATGGAAAATTAGAAAGTGGGGTTTATTTTCGTGGTTTTGACTGCAATTGCAAATTACAAAATGTAAAGAGGCTAGTGCAATTATAGTGAAGTGGGAATGAAAAGCTCTCCATGTCAGCATTGCTGTCATTGACTGCCCACAGCCCTTGGCCTCTCCACACACACAAAGTGAAAGAGGGAGTCCTATCTGAGACTCTCAGAGCCCAAGATCCAGTGTGTAGTCTCCAAAGTAGGATGCAGGAGCCAGCATGACCAAGACTGACCAGTGGCTACTTATGAACAGTCATTTCTGGGGGGCTTGGACAAGTAATTTTCTTTGAAAATTGGGGGGAAGGGGCGCCTGGGTGGCGCAGTCGGTTAAGCGTCCGACTTCAGCCAGGTCACGATCTCGCGGTCCGTGAGTTCGAGCCCCGCGTCGGGCTCTGGGCTGATGGCTCAGAGCCTGGAGCCTGTTTCCGATTCTGTGTCTCCCTCTCTCTCTGCCCCTCCCCCGTTCATGCTCTGTCTCTCTCTGTCCCAAAAATAAATAAACGTTGAAAAAAAAAATTAATGAAAATTGGGGGGAAACACACCTGTGCTGGGAGTTGTGAGCCTCCTTGGGGAAATGTTAATTTTACAGGAATATGGGGTGGTAGTCATTCAAGCTCTCCCTGTTGCCCAGCTCCAGAGCCCACTTACGTCATATTCTAGGGAACTGCAACTACCCCTCCCCCACTTCAATTTGAGTGCCATCCCCTGGGTTGTCCAATGCTGTGACAATTCTGTGCCGTTCAATTGTTCATTCAGTAAATACATGAGAGCTCATTATGTACCAGCCACCATGCCAAGCAATGGGGTTACAAAGATAAACACATAGCCGTGTCCTCATGTACTTCCTAGTTCAAACAGAGGCCAGCATGGATGGCACAAGTTCTTGTTACAAGTGGGAGCACAAAGAGAAGGCTGACCAACCCAGATTTGGAGGGTCTTGAAAGGGTTCGGAAATGAGGTAACAGTGGACTGAGACCCAGGGGAGAAAGAGGCAGAGGATGATTCTAGGCTGGAAAACTCTTGACCAGTCCTGAGGCATAGGAGGCTCAGCACCAGTTCAGAGAGAAGCAGCCTGGGTGCTGTGGCTGGAGCATGGACTGGAAGAGGGAGAGAAGGCAGGGGATGAAGTGGCTAGAGTTTTGGATGTGGCATGGCCCTGCTTCATCAGGATAAAGTGGCAGTCTCTTTCACAGGGGGGCTTCTGGTTTGTTCCCTGCTCAGCCTGCATTGCCTGAAGAGGACCAGGGCTTTACCCTTCTCCAAAGTTGCTTTTTGGTGGTGGTGTCTGCTGTCCCCCTTAGTTGTTGGATCTTGTTTAAGGACAAGTGAGTGGCTTACTTGTCCAAGTGTACTAGGCGGGTCACAAACTGAATTTTCTACATGCTGGTTTGTGTCCTTGGCAGAGCTGCTGAATGGAAGCGGGCAGAGCATGTTCCCCTCAAATGCTGGAAGCCAGGAAGACACAAGGTTGTACCTATGGTCAGGCTCTGCCAGCATCAGCAGTAAGGGGCATAGGTCAGCTCTAGCTGACATGGATTGTGAGGAGGTGCCTATGTAGCTCTGAGGGCAACTGAAGATAGGACCCTTGAAGACACTGAGCACTAGTGGCTTTGTTTTCTCCAGCAGCCACATCTTTGGTGGACGTAGGCATGGGAGAGGAGTTGCAACATTTTTTAGGATATGTGTGTGTGTGTGTGTGTGTGTGTGTGTGTGTGTGACTTCTTTTTTTACACTTTTACTTAGATAAAATTCACCCATTTAAGTGTACAATTTTTAGTATATTATTAATTTTTTTAAATTGTAGTGAAGTAGATATAACATGAAATTTTCCATTTTAACCATTTTCAAGTGTACAATTCAAATAACATTGATTACATTCACAATGTTGTGCAACCATCACCATATCTATTTCCAAACCTTTTCATCACCACAAGGGATGAAAAACGGGAACTTACACTGAAGTTATTAAAGCAATAACTCCCCACTCCCCCTCCCCCAGGCCCTGGTAACTTCTAATTTATTTCTGTGTCTATGAATTTGCCTACTTTAGATATTTCATGTAAGTGGGATCATACAATATTTGTTCTTTTATGTCTGGCTTGTTCACTTTGCTTAATGTTTTTAAAGTTCATTCATGTTGTAGGGAGTGTCAGAATTTCATTCCTTTTTGTGGCCAAATAATATTCTGTTATATGTATATGTCACATTTTGCTTATCCACTCATGTGTCAATGGACATCTGGGTTGTTTGCACTTGGGGGTTCTTGTGAAAAACATTGCTATGAACAATGATGTATATAAGTATTTGTTTGAGTCTCTGCTTTCAGTTCTTTTGGGTATATTCCAAATGGTGGAATTGCTGGGCCATTTTAAGGAACCACCAAAATGTTTTCCATAACTATTTTACATTTCTACCAGCAGTGTAAGAGAGCTTTAATTCCTCCAAATCATTGCCAATACTTATTTTCTGTCTTTTTTTAAAAGAAATTATGATTAAAACCATCCTGATGGGTGTGAAGTGGTATCTCATTGTCATTTGGGTTTGTACTTCCCTAATGACTGATGAGATAAGTCAACCATCTTTTCATGTGCGTTTTGATCATTTGTTTATATTTTTTGGAGAAATGTCTGTTCAAGTCTTTTTCCCATTTTCAAGTTGAACTGTCTTTTTGATGTTAAGTTGCAGGAGTGCTTTATATATTCTTGATATTACACCCTTGTCAGATGGGTGATTTCCAAATATTTTCTCTCATTCTGTAGGCTGTCTTTTCACCTTCTTAATAATGTCTTTTGATGATTGTAACTGTTTCAAGGCAGGTAAAGGGGATTTTATTCCTTCTTCCTGCCCTCTCTCTGTGCTGTCTCTTTGCTCTATGAAGGTACATAGTCAAGCCAGTGTCGCAGGGGAAGGGACCAACAGAGATCTCCTCAATCTGGTTTTCTCAAGGAGGCCCTTTCTTTCCTGAGGGTATCACCCTGTAGAATAAAACATTCCTCATGGTGAATTAATCATTTCCCATTTATGGAGGCTACTTTTCAAAGTAAATATTCCAATCATGTCCTCACTCCTGGGCAAAGTCCTAAGCCCTGCTTAGTAGCATCTGCTCTCAGCATCACATGTGTCAGGCTGCCCACATTCCAGGGCAAAAACACTACCCATGCAATCACAGAGAAATGCTGCTTTTAAAACCTTCATCTCTCCACTTCTTCATAATGGGGAAGAGATGTGCATGAATGTTTCAAATTAAGTCAGGGTGTGGGAACCTAGTCCTGCAATAAAATGACAGGAACCTCAAAGCTGGGGTCATTGCAAAGGAGGCCGTTCATGTTTTCCATCTGAGTCCAAGACTGAACTTGGCATTCTGCAGAGAGTAGTCAAGTTTCATTAACAGGGTCAGGGCCACTCCAACTCCCTGAGCCCTTTCTCAGCCTGGTTTGTGCCCACACCTGCCACCAGGCTTCTCCATCAACTACACCAACTCAATAGGTTTGGAGGATGGCAAGAAAAGATTTGTTCCCTCAGGACTGTGCCAATGAAATTTGGCCAAGGTTTTCTGCCTTAAAAAAAATTTTTAATGGAAAATTCTAAGCACATGCAAAAGAAAACCTGCAGGTACCCATCACCCAGCTTCAATAATTACAAAGTGTGACCAGTCTTCTTTCCATTTCACCCCTACACACTCTCCCTTGCCCAGAACCATTTTGAAGTAATTCCAGGCTTCATATAATTTCGTTCATAAAGGTTTCAGATGATATCTCTAAAAGATAAGAACTCACAAATATAAAGATATAAATCTGCTATCACATGTCAATATTAACAGTGATCCTTATTATCACCTGATAGCTAGTCCTTGTTCACATTTCTAATTGTTTCATCAATGTCTTTTAATTATTCTATTAGTTTGTCTGAATCATAGATCCAAACAAGTTTAAAACATTACATTTTGTCAAGATGTTTCTTTAATCTATGGATTTCCCCACCCCATCTCTCTTTTCTTTTTCCCCTCTGGAAATGTATTTGTTGAAGAAACTGAGTTTTTCCAAACTGTCTTATAGAGTTTCCCATTGCCTCAATTTTGTTAATTGCATTACAATAGTTAACATATTTCTCTGTTAAATTGGAGGCTGAATCAGCCAGTGCTTTTGTAAGTATAAAGATATCTGGAAGCTCAAACCCTGAGGTGTAGCTACACCGGGTTTTAAATAAACCAAGTTTGGTCTTCTGGAGGAAGCATCAGGTGGAGTGTTCTGGAGAGGTGAGCCTCACTATAGAAGGAGCTTCTAAAATTGGTCTTCAGGAATGTTTGACACTAGTGGTTCTCAAAGAAGAATGTTGGGATTAGGAGGATGGGGGAAATTCAGACAGGACATCCACTTCGTAGCATTTGAAATTTTCATAATGAGAATATATTTAAATACTATTTATGAAATACAAAAACAAGTATAAAAATAAATAAGAGAAAAAAATGAAGACAGTATATCAGACAGCTTGGCAAACACTAGATAGATACACATGGGTTGGAGACAGGGATGTGAGCATAAGGCACCGTAAGAGAGACTGAGAGGCATTAAGCAACCAAAAAACAAAAACAAAAACAAAAACAAAAAAACAGAAAGCTTTCTCCATTAACCTCCATTTCTTCCTTGGGCTAGAGGGACATCAGGGAGGAGGACCTGGGCATTCTTTGGTCTTTCCCCTTTTGCCAGACCTGTGGGCATGTCATTCCTGGGGCATGTTTTTAAATCTTCTACCTCACTCTGTTTTGCTTTTTTATGGTCCAGTCCCCTCATCCATCACCAGAGATTAGATGTAATTATAAGATAAAACATAGGAGTCACATAGAGATGAAAAATCATCATCTCTATTGGAAAGTGCATTTTTGGACCAGTAACCACAAGACTTTTAAAATAAATAACACTTGAAATGACCAAACATCCCCACCAGCCTCAAACATGCTCTCCACCTGCCCCTGGATGGAGACTACAGAGCAGGACATCACCAACCTGATCTGCAGCTGGAGAACCCAGAAGAGGCAGAAGTTGGCTTGTCCTTATTGTCTCTCAAATGAGCCAGTTATACAAATATCCCCATAATATATCCATTGTTTAAGGAGAAGAGAGTGAGAGAATGAGAAGAGAGTGAGAGAGTCTTCCCGTATTTTTCCCGCTAGTGAAGTGTGTGGAAATTCCATTCCTACTAGGAAAACCTAAGGAGTAGAAAATACAAATTCCCCTCAAATGTAGCCTCTATACTTCATTTGACTAACTGGAAATGTCCTCTCCTGTACTATGACTCAAAGGAGAAACAAAGTCTTTTAAATGCCTCATCTCAACCACCACAATATCCTGCCATATGGTTACTTGGGAGCAACTCAGAAGTGCATGGTCTGTGCCATATTCACACCCTGCCCTTTGGGTATTTAGATCTGGTGGGAAGACCTCAAGGTGAATGACATAAATGTATATGAGAGCTTGTGTGTGCATCAGTAATGAGGTACTAAAGAAGAACATTGGGAGCTAGTAGAAAACCCTGAATTTAGATGTTCTGGTCTGATCCAAATGCCTTATTTCTAAAGCAAGTCATCTCCAAATGGAAGCCAATACTGTTCTGTTGCATGTGGATGAGATGTTAAATCTACAGCTGTATAATCAAGATCTACATGGATCCCACTGCACATCCTGGTCAGTAACCACCTAAGGTGTAGCTTCCCTGTCTCCTGTAGGTTGTAGAGGATGAAGACTGCCAAGCCTGAGAACTTAGAGGCACCCAGAGGGTCTGCTGGTGTATTATCTTACCTCATCAGGACGCGAGGTGCTCAATTTTTAGATGAGGGAAATACAGTTTGGTTACATGGTCGTAGCTGAGGAGCATACCACGTTTTTCTTCAAATCAAGTGTGAGTGGTGCTCAGACAGAAATTGAAATGAAAAATCCCATTCCTTATGATTTTCAACATTTTTTTAAAGTATTAAAACCATACTTCATAGTTATTTCAAATACAATTTAAAACAAATCTACAATATATCTATGTCTATCTGTTAATTCATATGTGTGTCCTTTAACCCTGAATCTGTTGCAGGCTTGAAGGTGGATTAGATTGAAACTAACCATTTTTCTTCAGCAGCTATTTCTTTATCACCCTAAACGCCTTTAAAAGTCTAGTTGTCTACTGAGCTTTGCTCCTCTTCTTATCTTTTAAATTCAGTACACATTTTTATTTACTCAATCAGCTGGCTTTTTAGGTCTTTGGGTTTTAGCTGCTCTTTCCAGGCCCTGACATCTTTCATGTCTTCAGAACTGCAGGGGCTCTTGAGTTTCCATCTTTAGACTCTTGAGAATTTCTAGGTTCTGAGGTCCCATGGTTGTCCCTTTCTGAGCCTGCAACTGTACTCCCTCTCTTTGTCTCATTGACTTCCATTGTCAGTTAATTTATTCATGTAAATGAAAGAATCTCAAATGAAAACATAACAACTAAATCAGAGCAGAGCAGAGAAATAAAGGAGGAGTTTATGATAATGTTATGGTAATATCATTTTGATTGTTCAAAGAACATTATTTTCCCCCAAGGCTATGAACAAAGGCTGTTGATTTGTATAGATGGGCAGTTCTTTGTTGGAATATTGTTCTTTATTTTAATTTTATGATTGCAACTTCTTGGGTTAAGTCATCTCAAGGCACAAGTACAGAGGAATAACAATTAGTTAATTGAAATACGTGACTGGTGTAAAATTACCAGTTTAAAAATCAGTAAAACATATACAGATCTTTCTTATTTATACAAATTAGAATTGAAAGGTTACGTTGTCTTGGCCAAGGACCCAGTTGCAAAAGTAAAGGGTAATTCAACCTTGTGTAATTCCCCAGTTCAAGCTGTGATGATGGATGTCCACTACACTTATTTTGTTTTGACATAGAGTGGTTAACCCAAGCACAAATGTTTGATAATAACAGTATATGTAGCAGCCCTGGAAATATGAAGCTTGTTCACTATCAGAATTAACTTTTTGCAGCGATAAAAGCCAGAGAAGGAAGGAAAGAAGAAGAAAGAGAAGCAGAAGAAGAAGGAGGAGAAGAAAAGGAAAAATCCTTGGCATAAATTGTTTATGGGCAGGAAATTTTTATTAAAACAAGACTTGGATCAACTCTGGGAAGCTTGATAAATCCCTGATAAGGTGCCCAGATGTTCTAATGAACTTTCTAGGGGTTTTTTTGTCATTTCGAGTTTATGTGTTTTGCCCGAGGGCCAAAGACTGGGACATTCTCAGCATCTGCTATTGATTCTTCAAAGAAGCCCCCTTCTCACCTCTGGACATTGAGTTCCTGCTGGAGAGGCTGCAAATTGGATCAGCCTGATAGAAAGTGTAGTCAAGCCTGGAAGCAGTGTTCCTGCCCACTTTTCCAAGAACAGTGTTCCAAGAAAGAAAGGATTCTTGGGGCTCTTCCACCACCTAACAGTAATGTGCATGTGTGCAGAGAGATCACAGGCTGCCTTCTAAAACCCCCATGTATTTTCAGGCCTGCTCCTTGAAGGCCTGAGAAATGAGAAGATTCACTCAAAAGCCATTCATCCACAACTGGTTGGTTGATGTCCCAGGCTTTTGAGATTTAGAGATAAATAGAGCAGGGTTTCTGTTCTTGAGGAGCTCACAAGCATATAGAGGAGATGTATGTAAACTGACAAAGACTGTGGTATTCCAGAAGCATGATTAGGGCATTATCTTCCTAAGGTTCCCAGATCCTCAGCCTCAAGTTCCTATCATTAGGTTTGATAGTTTCTGATGCATGGGCTACCAGAACTACTTAATTCATTTCACTGAAGAAAGATTTGTCTTTAGTCATTTGTCCTTACCTGATTGCTCTAAATTCTATAAAATGTACAATTGTACAGAAAAAAATAACTCAGATAATATAACAGGATATTGGTAATCTGACCTATGAAATTATTTTTTAAAAAGCTAGGTCTTAACTGGGAATGGGTTCAAAGTATACCAAAGAAACTCTGTTGTCCTATCCAATGAACATTGTTTCATCATTGAATTTAGAGATATTTTACTTCAAGTGAAGACATGCGTTGGTTTAAAAAGTTGGATGAGGTTTTATTTAATGTCAACTACAAAAAAAGTGGATTTGTATTAGAATTGGTCGTCTATCCCATTGTTCTTAATGCTATACTGCTGTTACATTCATTTAATGCAATAATAGACTGATAGATCTGTAAGAAAGCTTGATCCCAAGATGGCAAATCATTTTTATTTCAAAAGCCAACACCAGTTGGCTGGTAGCAGCTGCTTGGAGTCCTGGGTTTAGAAGGATTCTGAGTTCATGTTGGAACTCAGTGTCATGATTGATTAATGTGTGCCATGGATATGGATGTGGGGAAGGATGACAATGGCCCATATTTGTCCACTTCCTTTTGTTATGGATAAGGAAACATACACCCAGTATTTGTTGACTTACAAAAAGTCCCAGTGTGAGCTAGTTGCAGAGTTTGGACTAGAACTTGTTTTTACCTGGAAGTAAGAGCCAGACAGAAGAACCAGCAGTTAGCATGATTATTGATACCAATCAGCTCTGGCTGTGCAGTAGTACATCATGGACTTGAAAAGAAGTGTTATGGCTCCAATTGAATTTACTATACATTGGAGGCATTTTCTTAGAGGTGAATAGGGTCAGGGAGAGCAGAACTTGACCTGAAGTGTAGAGAATGAGGGGAGGGATGTGCTCTGGCATACGGGAGGGGTGAAAGTATTCTTTGCACGAGTGACTGGTGATTAGTCACACTTGGTTCCAACCCGGTTCCAAACCTGGCTTATCTTTAACACCCAGTCTCCCTCAAGACAAACAATATAAAAGAGAGAAAAACATATTGGGGTCATTTGGAAATACGTCACAGCTTGAATGACAAATGTGGAAACGCACTAGAGCCAAAAGAGGGAACTGAGTGTTGGACCTCCCCTGTGTGTTTTGCATCTCCTTGATGCAAAAGTGCTCTTGTTAGACATTCCTAGTCAGGATTTAGAGACTCATGTTTTGTTCCAGAAGTTCTTTATCCTGCAGTACCTCCAGACTAGGTAGTTTGCCCCAAAATGTCAAGAAACATTCAGAATCCCAACATCTGAATTAAACTGAAAAGAATTGCATATTTGGGAAGAAGAAAGAATTCCATTGTGGGGATTTCTACCCTCAGTAGCAAAATTTTAAGTCTAGAAAAATAAAAAACAAAAAAATTGTGTTGGATCCTAACGGAACAACAGACCAAACTATGAGAAAAGTGAAGCACACTCCAACAGTCACTGAGTCTAAATTGCTGGTATTATAACCTGCCCGATCAAAATGATATTCCTGAATTCCATTATGAATTGTTTTTATTAAATAAATTTGACAGGCAACATTGTGTAAATATTAGGTGTACAGGGTTTTACTTTGATACATTTATGTATTGTAACATAAGCGCAGATGTAGTGATATTTGTCACATTACAGAATCATAATATAATATTAGAGCCTATATTCATTATACTATGCATTAGATCTTCATGGCATATTTACTATTTGTTTTAAGTTTGTACCCTTAAACACCCCAATTTTATCCCCCCACCATTCTTCATAACCACCATTTTACTCTGTTTTGAAATAAATTTTTAAGGAGATACGGAATATGGTTCCCAGTGTTTCAGTTAACAGGGTGTTGAAAGCCACCTGTGTTCTGATAAGATTCTCCTCTCTGTAATTTAGTTCTGATTTACATCTCAGTTGCCCCTGTCCACCACCCTACATGCCCAAACTTTACTTACCCCTTTGGCCCCTGATCAAATTCTCTTTTATGAAGGCTTACCTCATAATCTCACTTGCTGAAGCTCTCTTTCCATTTTTGAGCAGCCATCACATTTGTCCTGATCTTATTTTTAATGCCACATACCACTTGTATAATATAGTTATTTTGGTTACAGATCTGGGGTGCAATGAGCATATTGGTTTTAAAGTGCTCATGAGGCTAACTTTGTGTCATCTGATTGATAAATTCTGGTACCAAGGGACCCCTATTTTTCTGTAGGAGGATTTGCCCTTGGGGCTTGAGATTTTTCCCCTTACAGGGGAGACTTAAATTTCCTTCAGACCCCTAAAGTCTCCAGGTTATGGGTGGCTGATGTTCTGCAACAGGTGTTTAATTCTGTCAATAGTTGACACCCCAAACCCAGAATGTCTGGCACTGACTATGTTCCCCCATTGACAGGAATCCTTTGCCATAATGGACCTAAAGAAAGGGAGGCCCATACTGTGGAGAGGTTCCTCCACTAGACCCCATAGCAAGTCTGGCTGTGCCCTGATTCTGGCACATGTTTCTGTGAGATGTTTTGAAGTTCATGGGTACCTGTGCTTTCTCTTCTCTTTTTTACCCTTGGCTGAATAATGTTTCCTAGTAAAGCCTATTCCTTATCTTATATTGTTACTTTCCTCTGAAGCCCCGTGATTGACCAGTGGAGACTCAGACAGGATTCTGCTGAGCACAAGACCCACCTTGTGCCTCATCTCCCCTAGTGAGAGCATGTATTTAGCCTCAGTAGCCACTCTCTCATCGTGAGGAATCTGAATGAAAGAGATGTGTGGGGATCCCAGAAGAGCACAGAGTTGCTGTGACAATAACAGCAACGGCTGGATGAAGGGTAAGAGTCACATAAGAATACCTCAATGGCAAATTCACAAGATGAACCCCAGAACTGAGTGCTGGTCCTGATCTTGCATGGCTTAAACAAAGACAAAATGTCTCCAAGTATCATCAATATTATGGAAATACAGTGTTTTTCCTGGCTACTACAACTTAAGGTTCTTAGGTCTTCTCAATCTGTCTGCCAGGTTGACCCCCTTTTCTTCAATGTTCTCTTTCCTTTGGCATCCATGAACATACCCTAGTTTAATTTTGTCTACACTCTGAAGACTCTGTTTTCCCTTCTCCATTCACTTCTTTTGACCATTTCTCCCCTTCATAAATAGCCTTGTGCACCCCACTGTGCTGGCCAGACCCACTCTACACTGCATTTCATTCGCTTTTGGGGCTGGCAAGTGCAGAGCCAGGATCCCAGCCAATATTTGCTGAAATTAGTCGAAGAGTAAAGCAAGACATACATTGAAAAGTATGAAGTGCCATGATAAAGTAATGTTAAAATCTTGTGTTATCTCTGCATACTCTAGTGACATATGAGGGCAAAGTTTCAGATTAATGAACACTTGCAGAATTAATTTCCCTCAATGTAGGTGTGGTGGCCATGAGAAGTGCCTCAGCTTCGGGTGTGTAACAGGCCAGAGCCCAGTTCTGGCTCTGAAAACCATCCATCTTTCCTCTGAACCCATGCTTCCACAGGCTGCTCCCAGCCAATGACTAAGCAGCAGGGATACTGAGGCATGTCTGTCCCTGGGAGACCCAGGACTGCTCTGATGGGCAGCATTGTCTGGAGGACTCTCTGATGACTTTGTGGAAACATCCTCAGATTGAAGAGCAGTCGAGGACACTGCCACCAACTTCTGCTTCCTCTTTCCTCAGGGTTAGCCTTGCATCACACTCTCATGGTGCCCCCTAACTTACCTTGCTCTCCCACTTTTATAGTGTTTCCCCTATAAAGTCCTTGCAAATCCCACTCTTGGGCAGTAACTTAAATGGATGGCCAATGTCTATAAAGCTACAAGATAAATCATGTTTGCAAGACAATAAAAAATTCTTTAAATGTGCAAAGGAGAAATGTGATAGAAAATAGGTGAAGACATATGAAAAAAAGATCACAATATTTTCTTTCAGTCAGCTCAAGCAACTCTACTTTAGAAAATCATTGCAGGATAATTCTTAGGAAATTCAGGTGATCAAATGAAGACTGTCTAGAACTCTGCACAGATACTAATGCTGGATATCCTCTAGGTGCTCTTAGAACAACTATTGATTAAAACAGCAACTTTAAGTTATATGGTGAAAAGGTTGAGTCAGCTAAGAAGAGCATTGGACTGTTCGAACAGGTGCTAACCATTTGTTTAGTGGGGTGTTCATAGAAATAGAAAGATAGGAACTCACCTGGTTACCTCATAGGTGTGATTTTTCACAGCATCTCCATGAAGCATTTATTATTATCCCCATTTTGCATATATGGAAACTGGAGCTCAGGGTAGTTAACTTACATAAGCAGTCAGTAGAATTTGGCTCCATGGCTGTTTTGCCTACACCTTTCTGCATTCACACCTCCCGGACCTTTGTAATTGCCCCCTCTGACCTTGTGTCTGGACGTCTCCCAGGTGATTTTGGGAACAGCAGCTCACTGTGTGAGAAGATGCTAAATTGCCTTGCATTGGAGAGACAGAATCTGTGTCCCATTCATTTCTCTGCCTTCAGCACCCAGCCCCTGCCTGGCATAGATGAGATCTCCCATAATGTTGCTGAGTCAAAGTGATTTGAGTGGTGATTTAATGCAGATTGCTTATTTATTTTTTCTTATTTGTTTAGGTGTTTTTTTGACTTGATTTTCCTTCAAGCCTTGGACTTGTGGTTCTTTGCTGTTTTCAAAGGCTAGACGAGTTCAGCAACCACACGATTGCCATGCTCTGGGATGCATTTGCCAAACTATATGCCCTGTTCTTTGGTCTACAAAATATAGTCAGTCAGAAAATCAGGTTGTCAGTCCTTGTGGTCTAGTTTATACCCAAGTGACCCATAGAAATCCTAATAGTCCTAAAAATGGTACAATTTATTCTGCTGAGTGAGTTATGTTAATACCTCTTTTAAGTTGACCCTTCTGTCCATATGTTAAAAAAGGTTGTTTTAAAAGTGTTTAAAAAGCATATTTCTTTCTTAGTACAAATGAGATAACTTCATTGTAGACACATTAGATATACAAAAAGCAAAATGAAGAGAATGTAAAAGCACCCATGATGTCATCATCCAGGAATAACCATTATTTTCACCTTGAGCATACTCTTCCAGTCTTTCAATATGTCCCTGGTGTTCCAATACCATAGCACTGACATTTCTCTCTGTAACACATGGGTGATTTGTGATTTGACAACACAGAACAAATATTGCTTAATATCTGTTTTTCTACTTGTGAGACATAGGTGATAAATTCTTCATGTCTTTAATTGGGGTATTCTGTATTTAGATATAGTTATTTACCTTTTCCATCAGTTTATACACCCACTGTGTAATATCTTTTTTTTTTTTTTTACCTAAAATCATGTTGTGAACATTTTTCTTTGTGAATATATGATAACCTACACCATCATCTTTAATTGGGGCATTCTGTATTTAGATATAGTTATTTACCTTTTTCAACAGTTTATACACACCACTGTGTAATTTCTTTTTTACCTAAAATCATGTTGTGAACATTTTTCTGTGTGAATATATGATAACTTACACCATCATCTTTAATTGGGGTATTCTGTATTTAGATATAGTTATTTACCTTTTTCATGTACCAGTTTATACACCCACTGTGTAATATCTTTTCTTTTTTACCTAAAATCATGTTGTGAACATTTTTCTGTGTGAATATATGATAACCTACACCATCATCTTTAATTGGGGTATTCTGTATTTAGATATAGTTATTTACATTTTTCATCAGTTTATACACACCACTGTGTAATATCTTTTCTTTTTTACCTAAAATCATGTTGTGAACACTTTTCTATGTGAGTATATGATAACCTACACCATCATTTTAAATGATAGAATGGCGGAATGTGCTATTAGTTAACCAGTCATCTGTTCCTGGATATTTGGTTGTGGATTCACCTGCCCCACCCCCACCCCCACTGTACTCTTTGCAGTTATGAACAATGCTTCTAGGAAAAATCATTTCGCTAAATCTTTAGTTTTTTCCCTAGGATATAGTCCTCAAAATAGAATTTATGGGTCAAAGTGTATGCACATTTCTAAGGCTTTAAATACTTTTGCCAAATAGCCTCACAGAAAAGTTGTTCTTATTAACAGTCCCACAATTTAAGTTCCCATTTTTCCATAGCATGCTCTTGCAAATATATATATATATATATTTTTTTCTTTTTTTTAATTCCCACTTTGATAGAAATTATTTCATTTTTTTAAATTAGGAACTCTGGGGCGCCTGGGTGGCGCAGTCGGTTAAGCGTCCGACTTCAGCCAGGTCACAATCTCGCGGTCCGGGAGTTCGAACCCCGCGTCGGCTTTGGGCTGATGGCTCAGAGCCTGGAGCCTGTTTCTGATTCTGTGTCTCCCTCTCTTTCTGCCCCTCCCCCGTTCATGGTCTGTCTCTCTCTGTCCCAAAAATAAATAAACGTTGAAAAAAATTAAAAAAAAATTAAAATAAATAAAATAAAATTAGGAACGCTATTGGTCCTTGTTATTTTTTTCCATGGTTGGTTTGCTAAAAAATGAACCTGTTCTTAAGAAGGAATTTCTGAGTCTTTGATGTCTCCAGCTGGAAATGCTATTTTAAAGTATAGGCTTTATGGGACACCTGGGTGGTTCAGTTTGTTGAGTGACTGACTCTTGATTTTAGTTCAGGTCATGATTCCAGGGTCATGGGATAGAGCCCTACATTGAGCTCTGCGCTGAGCATGGTGCCTGCTTGAGATATTCTTTCTTTCTCTTTCTCTCTCTCCCTCTGCCTCTCTTCCCTGCTGACATGCTTTCTCTCTAAAGTAAAGACAAAATTAAAATATAGGTTTTATTATCATTCAAGTATGGCAAAGTCAACAGATTAGATGGCTGCTGCCATTGAAAATAAAGTTTGTTGCTCACAGTCCCCAAGGGGAGGAGTCACACCACACCACCCAGGGCTACACAGGAAAGCATCAGGGGCAGCCAGAGGGGTATGTGGTAAGAGACTGTATTGTGGTTTCTGGGGGAAGGAATGAACGAGACAGGGTAAGCAGGCTCAGGATTGACAAGGTTGAAATTTTTCAGTGGGCTCTGGGACATAGGGACTGTCCCTAGTTGTCTGATATCTGGCCCTGGAGTGATTAGGTGAGTGGACAGTGACCAGAGTGTGAAAGCCCCACAGAGGAGTGTGGGAGCTCTGGATTGGTTGGCTTGCAATGCATGGCTCATGTCTTTACTATCTCTAGGAACTGGTTAACCCTGAGAGGGACAGCCCTTCCAGAGTCAGCAAAGACCCAAGATGTTAAAGTATCAGAATAAAGACAGTAAAAGGCATGGTTAATATAGCCTGTCACTGGTTCATAGATGGTATGTGTTGACAGATTGTACAAATGTATAAAACGATATACAGTTAAGTGGGAAGGCTTAGGCTGTAACCCCTTCCTTTAATGTAATGGGGAGAGCAAGTCTTGCATCACTGCTACAGGCCCAAGTTGGAGAATGAAGGCAACTTGTTGTCGGGATCCCCTGTGCACCACTAAACACCTGGGTGTGACCAGGGCAATGGCCCACCTCCTATCACAAGGATCACTACTGATAATAAGATGGAGCCTCAGAATACATTGCTTAAAATGTGAGCAATGTTAGTGAACTCCTAACTACTATTTACCATGGGAATGCTCAAAATCTCTTAAAACAGTAGGTTGAAGTCTTGCTATTTAGAGTTCATTTTTTTCCTTACTACATATTCTATTTTTGAGACATTTCTTATACATTCTATTTAGCCAAGGCTCTTTGCCAAGGAGTGTCCATTCACTCTACTGCTATTTGAGGCCGTGATTGCCGTGAGCTTAGTTTTTTCAATTCCTCTCCTGCTTCACCCGCTCCCTCTGAAAAATGCAGTTAATTGATGGTGAATTAGGTCACAGAAGCCTATTATTGGAAGTGATGGAATACAGAAGGATTTATGGGCTGGATTTTTTTTCTTCTTCAAGAATTACAAGCTAACCCCAAATTATAGCAAGAATTCTTAAGGTTCAATAATTAAAAGCAAAAGGCAGTCCCCTTGGAAAAAAACCAGTGTGGTCTGGAAGATATCTTTCAAATTAAAGCAGACTGTGTAACTCCCAAATATTATGGATACAAATTAGCTATATTTGATCATTGGATCTTATTTACCCTAATTGTCTTCATTTCTGTGGTTTCCTTGTACATTTTGTTTAGAGTACACTTGGTTTAGTAGCTCAGTGTTGGGGTCTGCGGTGCTAGTGAAAGCCGGCTTCAGATTACGAGAGGGAGGACTTTGTCAGAAGATATGTGTTTTTCCTCAAAGACATAGAAATGTTATAAATCCAGACCAAAGATATGTTAAAAACCAACAAATTTTGTTATGTAAAATATTTTGCTTATTTCTTGGAATGATTGATGTGAACCTGAGGATTTGAAATTTGAGGAGCCAAGCAACCAAGAATTAGGAACTTATCTAAAACTTAGGAACAAACTCCAGACCACTATAGTTGAGAAACTGAGTTAGAAATCTCCTGAGAAGTGGCTTTCCCACAAGATTTTTGATGCTTCTTAGTTCTGAATGGATGAGAAATATGGCAAGAATGTACCATTGCTTTTAGTATCTTTTGTCCCTTTCTCTGGTTTTGGGTAAAAGTAGGAAACCAAGGGATGCAAACAGACGAATAAACAAGTGCCCCTCAAGGGAACTATTTTGGGGTTTCAAGGCCATGCTGGTTTGGATTGTGGGGAATGTCGAAGGCCAGTTCTCTTTTCCAAGCTTTTTTTTCCCCCTTGTTCCCAGAACTTCTGCTTGTAGTGGATGTAGCACCAATTAAGACAGTAGATGGCTTGGCAAGCTCCCCCCTCTGGAGACCTGAATTCAAATTCTGGCTTGGTTCAGAAGGCAAAAAAGACTAGTGGTCTTGACCCAGACTCTTGTGGGCATCTGTCCACATAACTCTTATACACACACACACACACACCACATTCCACTCTGTTGAGTTGGTGGACATCCCTAGGAAAGTCCCAGAACAGAAATGGAAGAAGTGCTATGTGGGAGATGTTTTCATCATGTTTGCCTCTAGCCAGAAACTAGTCCTTTGTATTTCATGAGCACCATGCTTCAACCATGAACTGAGTACCTTGGCAGGAATAAATGCCATGGGATGTGTGAGCTGCATATACAGTGCCACATCCATACAATGGGCAGAAAGCAGAGCAATTTATGTGCCTAGAAGCCCATGTGTGTGTGAGTTTATGTGTACACATGTGTGTTCATGGATGAATGTGTATGTGTGTGTGTGTGTGTGTGTGTGTGTGTGTGTGTATACACGTGTGCGAGATGGGGTTATGGTGATTTTAGAGGGGTTTTTGACTTTATGATGAATCCCAAAAAGCTGGTTGGGCATCTCTGACAAGCTAAGAATTCTTGTACCAATCTTCCTATGACAAATCAGATTTGCTCTGAAATGTTTGATTCGTGGGGAAATGCATTTTATTTCCTTGTTTTTGGACAAATGGTACAGTAACCACAGATGTTTATGCATCCAGCTTCAAGGCCAGCCCCAGCCCAAATGCCCACACCTGACTCCTGTTCTGGCCATCCTGGACATGGATGGGTTAGTCCTAAGAGGAGGCCTCTTGTCTTCTTGCAGTGGGAGGCCCCTGGGGGTAGATGAGGCCATGGGACCAGCTTACTCCAGTTATTTCCCTAGAACTCTAAATTCATTTTTTTCTCTCTCCAGAACAAAACTCCAATATTATAGATTCAAGGAAGAGTTTTTAATTATTTTTTTTTCTATCCATATCAGTCAGCTGGATCTCACAAGCTTTTTTGATTGGATTTTGAGACAAATTTTGTCAGTCTTAATAAGATTTATTTTGTGTCAACTCCAGGAGACAAAGCAGTGAAGGAAGAATTTGGCTGGGAGAGGGGAAATGAGATTTGCTAAAACTAGTTAAGAAAATGTCCATCCAAGTGTTTCATTCTCCCATAGCTATTTGAGGGCAGAGAATTCTATAAAGATCATGACGTTTTACAACTGTTTCCATGAGGAATTTGTTTAAAATCTTTCCAACTTCTTCCATGAGAAATTTGTTTAAAATCATACTTAATTTAATAATATTTTACTTTAAGGGGTGCCTGGGTGGCTCAGTTGGTTGAGTGTCCAACTTAAGCTCAGGTCATGATCTCAAGGTTTGTGGGTTTGAGCACCAAGTCGGACTCTGTGCTGACAGCTCAGAGCCCTGAGCCTGCTTCAGATTCTGTGTCTCCCTCTCTCTGCTCCTTGCCCCCTTGCACTCTGTCTTTCTCTCTGTCAAAAATAAATAAACATTAAAAAATAATAATATTTTGCTTTAAGATGGTAGTATTTTAAAATAAATGTAGTTATCATTATGCCTTCTATTCTTTTAATTTTGTTTTTATTTGCTAGAAAACTTTGCTGTACTTCTTCCATTAGTCATAATTTATTATTATTTATTTGGTTTATGAAAATAATCTTTGTTAAAAGTAAATTATATTTGAGCTTATTATATAGCCTAGTATCCAGTAACAAAAACTAATATCTACCTCTCCCTCTCTCACTCCTTCTCTCCCTAATACTTGCTTCATTACATTATTTTAAGCTGATGACACTTATTTATTTAGTTCTTGCTTGTCTTCAACTTGCAGTAACATAATATTTCATAAAATATATCTTAAAAAGTTTATAGTTTATAGCCCATAGATTTAAAGCCTCACAAAATCAATGATTTATATAGGTTCATTAGTTTTAATTCTAGACGTGTGTCTGCCACTAAGAAGCTTATTAAACCAATAACCATAAATGGATCTGTTTATTCGTTTTTGATGAAATCCACAGATCCAGCATATGTGGGTACAGGTAGCACATATGCTTTTCTGCATCACTATTCACAAGTGAATGCTTGTTTGAAATAGAGTATTGAGCTCCTAGGTGGCTCAGTTGAGTGTCCAACTCTTGATTTTGGCTCAAGTCATGATCTCATGGTTGTAGGATCCAGCCCCAGGTTGGGCTTTGTGCTGGGCATGGATCCTGCTTGGGATTCTCTGTCTCTCTCTCTCTCTCTCTCTCTCTCTCCCTCTGCTTCTCCCCTGCTTGTGCTCTGTTTCTGTCTTAGAAAAAAATAATAATTTTTTAAAAAAGAAATAGAGTATCAAAACTACTTTGCACTTCCATGAATTCAACTTCATGAGTTCAGCCAAAAGAAAAAATACTGAACACTGGTCAGTTACACCCACCGATGAATGCGTACCCCAGAGTGAGCCGCAGTGGGCAGTTCTGGGTGCCTGTGCTGTCAGTTGTAACAGACCACATGTGTCTCTCATGGTATCAACATCGCAGGAGCTGAGTGTGATTCTAGGGCTTAAAGAGAAATGCCCTCCAAACCTAGGTCAACAACTCTGTCTGGTGTTCAAAGAAACAGCCAACACTTCCAACAAGGAAGGAGGTGTCCAAAGAGATGCCCAGTGTGGGACTTTCTCAGGATCGTTCAAGGTGACACCCTGTTTCTCTCTTGAGTACTGATTTTAGAAGTTAACTGTGGGTGAGTTGCAATCTACTACAAAATCAATGACAGATGGATGGTATCGTAAGCACAATCTGAATTTCCTGGTTAGTTTCTTTCTCACGTCTCCTCCTGTGATGTTCCTTTTCTGAACTTCAGCCTACGCTCAGCATGTGCCCATCACCAGCTGAGAAATCCCAACGTGAAGAGATTAGTCTGTTAAAAAGTTAGAACGGAAGTCAGCAGAGCTCAACAGTTTCAGTGTGGTGTAGGGCAACCCTTAGTGAAAGATGTTTTTGAAGCAGAAAATACTTCAGTTCTGTTACTTGTGCAATTGTCTCAGAAACTTCTGCCCCAAAGGTCCCCTTTATATGAGTTTCTAAGGAGAAGCCAAATTCAACTCAAACATTCCACCTAACCTAACCACCACTTTCAGTTTCTGCTTTCAAAGGAACCATTTTGTGAAAATATACCCTGCCCTGAACTGAGCTGGGCTGTGAATGTTACCATTAGCTGTAGCCGTTATGCCATCGAGCTAGTTGCCTGCAGTGTTTCTTCAGCTTCTTTAGTCATGAACTAAATGCTAAAAATAGATAATTCAAAATTATAGAGTGAATTTAGGCATTTTTGAACACACATGATAATGCATTTATTTTGGGTTGAATGATCTGAATTGCCTTTTTATGGAATAAGAATGTATGTGATAGATTGAGACTCCCAATGCTCTCTTTTTTGGTTATTATTCAGCAGTCACCTGAAAATTGCAAATCCACTTGCTTCCTGGTTGACCAGAAGAGTAACATAGTTGTCAGCTTTGCTAGTTCAGGTGTTCTAGGTCATGCTGACAGGGAGGTCAGAGGAGGAGAAGAGAAAGTGGTAGAGTAGTCATGGTAGCCAGACCTCTTCCCAGCTCTCCAGAACTTTCCCAACAGCCACCCTGGCCTGGCTGGTTCCTGCTTAGCACCACTGAGAGCAGCATGCTATGGAAAAGGACAGCCTTCCCCCACTTCGCATCCACACGCTGCTCTGCAATTGTGTCATGTAAGGCCATGCTGTACACACTTCAACAACAAAGAGCAATTTATAGAGGAAATGCACGACAGACAGAAACTTGGCATCACAGATTAAAGACAAAAGTTGTACACAATTTCAATCGATCTTCACAGGAGCTCTACTCTCCTGGAAGGTGGGTGCTCTGGGCTGTCTGGAACTAGGCCATTAGCAAACATTAATCAATTAACATTTTCTATGTTTCTTGTAAAACTTAGGAAATCCCTGTTCCTTCCTGGTTGTGAGTGGTTGCTTTTCCCCCTTTTTTGGACATTCCTCACTCCTGGTTCATAAGCTAGTTTGCTGTGCAGGAAAACTTTGGCCAACATTACCAGAAGCTGTCTTCAGAGCCTCCTCCCCCTAGTCTTCTGTCTCCTCAGTTATGACAAAAGAGCTGCATGTATCATAGAAAGGTCAAGAGGCTCTTCTCTCCTCCCGACTCACATTCCTGCTCCAACTCAAGGCTCATTATATACATCTGGGTTCCCTCCACAAGTGCAAGAATTATGCTCTTGAACATCTCTGTGGGAGGAAAAATCATACTTAAGGTTAACAGGGAAAAATCATGTAGGGGTGTAGTGGATTAAAAAGTGTTCCCTCAAAATGTATGTCCACTTAGAACCTGTGAATGGGACCTTATTTAGAAATAGAGTCTCTGCAGATGTAATCAAGTAAAGATGAGGTCAGACCAGAGAAGGGTGGGCCGTAAATCCAGTGTGACTGGTGTTTTTTATAAGAAGGGCACATTTGGACACAGACATGCCCAGGCAGAAGGCCATGTGAGGATGGAGGCAGAGCTTCCAGCGATGCGTCCAGAAGCCAAGGACTGTCAAGGATTGCCAGCAACTCTGGAGACTAAGAGGGGAGACATGGAACAGATCCTCCCTCAGAGTTCCCAGGAAAAACCAAGCACCTGGGTTTCAGACTTCCAGCCTCCAGAACTGTGAGAAAGTAAGACAGTGTTGCCCACTCAGGTTGAGGGCATTTGTATGGTCACCCTAGGACACCGCAGGGAATTAGGACAGTAAGCACGTTGTTAAGAGCCCTTATTAAGATGTCCTTATTAAAATGAAAAAAAAAATAGAGCTAAAACACCAGTTAGCGAGATTATTAGTAGCATTTAATGCATCTGAGTTTGGTAGTCGTGGGAACTTTGTGATTGTTTGCCACTTATCATTCCTTGCTGGGTAGAGACTTTTCAGGATCCCCCCTCCATCAATTTCAACAAGATGCCTGTGACTTTATTTTCCTTTGTGTAAGATAATGCAAAGTAAGAGGCATTTTCTTCTGGGTCTACTTGATATGGAGAACCTCCCCATCTCCCACCCCCATGGCACACAAAGCTATGCATGTTTGGAACAGGACAGTTTTAAGGTGCAGATTAACTGCCCCTGGCTCTTTGATTCAATATCAAATTCACTCTTGCAAATCTATACCACAGCTTTGCTGTATGCTTTATCTCCCTTTCTGTCCTCGAACTTCAGTTTCCCTTTTTCCCATTTGTTCCAAATAGCACTAATTAGGAGGGGACATAGGTTCAAAGGGTGGTGAGAAGCTAGTACAAATCATAGCATTCAGACCCTGAACACAAATGCATGCAATGCGTTCAACAAAAACATGTATAAGTATGTTCATAGCAGCACTAGTTTTCATAGCCCCCAGAGTGGAAACAACTCAAATATCCTTCTAGAATAGAATGGATAAGTAAATTGTGATCTGTTTGTAGAATGGAAACCTATTTGGCAATGAGAATGACATATGCAACAACATGGATGAACCTCATAAACATAATGTAAAGCACAAAAAAAAATCTAGACACAGAAAAACATGCTACAAGATCCTATTTGCACATAGTTCAAAAACAGAAAAGCTGGAACTCTGGTGATAACAGTCAGTATAAAGGCTTTCATTGCTGGTGGGGTGACCAGGAGCATGAGGAAGCCCGGAGGGTGCTGGTGACACCTGTTTCTCGATCTGGGCGCTCTTGATACTGGTGTTTTCCCTTTTTGAAAATTCATTAAGTGGTTTGCCTGTGAGTGGTACATATTCAGCAGTATACATTGTGGGTCATCATGTGCCAGCCCTTCTATTTCCAGTCCTCCAGTCAGGAGGCCAGCAATGCTCAGCAATAGAGTATAGACCACCAAGAACAGTGAGATAGACCACCAAAGACTTTGACAAGAACTTCCCAGAAAAATCCTTCAGATGTATAGACTCCAGTGGGCCTCACTGGAAGGCAGCACATATTCTTTCTTTTCTGTAGTCATAAACAGCTTCTGACAATCCAATATATAGTGGTGGCTCCATTTTATGCTTGACCACAGTCTCCCTTTAGATCCCATATCAAGTCGGGGTCTTTATAGGAAATGTATGGCTCTTTGATTATAATACTTTAATGAAGATTTAAATGAAGGGACTATTTACAATGTTGAAATCAGGCTACAGGTGCAAGTAACAGTAAGAGCTAGGACTATTAGCATCCCTCAGCCAGAAGGAGCAAGGACAATTAGTGGGTATAGAGTCCTGTGCAGAGCGCCACCTGAGAAGAGCTGTAATTTTAGTTCAAGAGATTTAGCACATCAGAAGCAACTCCTCAGGAAGGTTGCTGGGGGAACAAAGGCTTGGCCTCACCCTCCAAACCCACCTGGGAGTCAGAGGATAATGGGGCTCCCTGGTGAGGTCTCTCCATCACAACATGGAGACGAATGAGGATGGGGTCTGGAGGGACGCACAGAGAATATCTGAGGCAGGCTCTGAGTGTGCTGCAATGGAGACTATGGACAGACAGCAGCTGGGTGCTGCAACTCTTGGCCACATCCTGCCCTCCCCACCCCCACCCCCCGCCACCGGCTTTGGAAGCTCACAGCTTTGAGTGGAGAACAAAATGAATTTGTGTTTGCCAAATTCGTTAGCTTTAAATAGCATCCTAGAAATGTTTTGATTATTGGAGCACCTGGGTGTCTCAGTCGGTTGAGCATCCGACTTCAGCTCAGGTCATGATCTCACAGTTTGTAAGTTTGAGTCCCACATCGGGCTCGCTAGTGTCAGCACAGAGCTGGCTTAGGATCCCCTGTCCCCCTCACTTTCTGCCCCTACCTCACTCATACTTTCTTTCTCTCAAAAATAAACATTAAAGAAAAAGAAATGTTTTGATTACTGACATGGTCAAAAAAAAGGTGTGTAAATAATTTAAGAATCAGAATGAATTCCTTGCACAGTATTATGCTAAAAGAAAAACACAGTGGTAAAGTTGTGGGGTTTTTAAAATTTCTTTCTTGAAACCTCTGGTCTTGAAGTTTGATCAACACAAATGTAACCAAATCTGAAACCTGCAAGGTAGAAGGTGAGAGTGAGCTGGGGGTGGGTGAAGAAGTGATGTCTGAAATCCAGGACACACACTGGAAATGGCACATTAAGTGTCAGAAGATGGGGATTCCAGTCTCTGCCTTTTCCCTGAAACCTACATGCTGCTTTCTCTCAAACCTGACATGGTCCACCCTAAAGCTCCAGATTCATGGCGCACACTGGAGGGCTTTACATTTATTTGTTTCTTACTTATCTTAGACTTGAAAATGTAGAGGAGACAGGGAGAACACTTCTATGGTCATGGTTTATGTACATTTAAAACATGAATTGTTTTGTTGGAATATGACATATACCTAGAAATGTGCCCACGTAAGCAAATCGTTCAGTGAATTTTCACACCATGGACATTGCTTGTGCAGACATCAGGCTTAGGCACCCTCAGCTGACAAGAGAGGCCGAGTGACGTGTGAGGTGGTATATGACACCTACCATGAGGGTGAGTGGACCATAAATCAGACAAGGTTTCTTGTTTTTTGTGTACTCAGAAAATTATGGATTTTTCTGAGGAGAAAAATTATCAGAGAAAGATGCTTGCTTAGAGTTCTGGATAGGAAAGAAAAACAAGATAGTTAAGTGGGCTGTAATGAATTCAAGATTATACAGGAAGTGTCATGCCATACTTTGTAG
Source organism: Leopardus geoffroyi (assembly GCF_018350155.1). Taxonomy (NCBI): domain Eukaryota; kingdom Metazoa; phylum Chordata; class Mammalia; order Carnivora; family Felidae; genus Leopardus; species Leopardus geoffroyi. Next base: position 26,155,700 of record NC_059332.1, on the reverse strand, counting down.
AAATAGTGGTATATCAGTCATTTGCGCCCAACTTCCTTTACTTATCTGAAAGAAGCTAGAACCATTAAGAATGTCATGAGTAAACGTCGTTAATTCCAAGGCATGACTTGCTTGAGAGCAGAAATGTTAACATTTGGGATGATTTTAGTGTAAAAAGAAGATGTGTTTATAGAAACTTAATTGAAATCTTTAGGCTGACAATGGGCTTAATAAAAATGTCTAGCTCTATTTTTGCTACTTTATCAGTATCAGTTCAGTACAATGAGTCAGAAGAAAAGTACCCTAATATGTATTGCCACTCCATCAAATTCACTGTCACAGTGGACCACGGGCTTAATGATACTGACCAGACTTTACAAGTATTGGATTCTTTTAGTCCATTAATAATATTTAGGGTGTGTGGTAACCACAAATGAAGTTATGGTGGTGAGGCCTGTAATAATGAGCCTCCGTGTCTTGAGCTTATCCCACTTTCTGGTTATGTTTTCCATATAGGATTACATAATTGGCTAGCAAATGCATAATGGTTTGGATGTAATAATGGCATAGTCTGACTTCCTAGCGGGCCTTCACTTTCTGAAAACCAGATTCATCCAAAAACTTAAAAACCAAATAAATATTCCTCCAAGTGATTGCTGCATTCCAGTTGTCATCCGGCTTGTAATGACTGGTTTTCAGTGTTCGGTGATGGCCCGAGCCTAGTATAAATCTTGTCCCAATCCTCCGTGTCAGCACAGGCATTAAGGACCATAAACCATCCTCTGCCTCGTCTGTCATTTGCTACCACGTTCTGAGCACTAGCTAATGTAAACCTGCCTCGCCAGCCCACGCAGTCACCCAACAGACGTTTTATGGCTGCTTTTCCCTAAGCCAGATGAAAATGATTATAAACTACAAGGGCTCTTTTGATATGACGTATTAATAGCCACGCTATTTTTTGAATGGGGGCGGGGAGGTGGCTGGGGGTTTTGGCACAGGATGGGTAAGAAGTGGACACTGCCTCCTGCCCTTCCAACATGATGCCCGAGGCCGTGGCATCAGAAGTCCCATCACCCCCCCTACACGCCCCGGGGCGCGGGTGTGCCTGCCTGGCCTGGGTCTCCCACACTGCTGTTGTGCCACTGTCCATCCTTTCTCTGGGAAAGAATGTTCGACATTCAAGCTATTCCAAGCAGCATCCTTGATGTCTCGTTTCATGGGTCCGTTTCACACCGCGGTGATCGTTAGCTGTTAACTTTCATACCTCGGCTGTTTGTCTTGGCAGCTCCCCCTGTTTTGCTAACTGGACGGAATCAGGCAAAGGCAGCCTCCCCTACACACACGGGGAAGGGGCGCCATCTATCATTCCTCTGCCAGCCAGCGGGACGCCCGGCTGAGGCCCCAGGCAGGGCCAGAGGGCGAGTATCCTCCATCTGTCTCTTTCTCCCTTCCTGAGCTGTGAGGAAAATGCTGAAGCAAAGATTTCACTCACAACCTTTTGGACAAACTTTGAAGCAAAATATATGAGGAGAATTTGTGGGGTGGAGTCAGCAGAGAATAATGGGGTCAGGAGAGGAGGAGAAGCAAGGCTGAGACCTGCCATGCTGGGCATCCCTTCTATGAGGAAGCACTTCTCACAGCATTTATAACATGAAAAGTGCTTGTGTGGGAGGGGGTGTGATTTCTACTTGTATTCACTCAGGAGGGTCAGAAACATTAGCTCATGCAGACCTTTTTGTATGTTCACATCTTGAGGCTCATCAGTATATAGATGAACACTGTCCCATGCTGAAGGGAAGGAGAATAGGCAAGGAGAAATACAGCCTTAATGTAGAAATTTCCTTGAATAAGGGATAAAATTGAAATCAGATTGTCGAGTTTGAAAGACAGAATACAGAGTACAGAAAGAAGGTTAAATTTGGATAATTGGTGACAGTTAAATGTCAGACAGGATTCTCCCACTATTGGCTTCAGCTGAGCGAAGCGGTAACAGTAAACTTACTTCACCCAAGATTGACCGCCATGTTTCTCTGGCTCATGGTCTGTGTCTGGCACTAGTGTTCAGGAAATGTTTGCCAATTGCTCCAAGTTTGGTTTCTTCATCAACTTTTACTTAAGGTTTCCATATTTGACTACATACTCACTTTAACATCCTCCAGACTAAGAGAGAACTTTGGACAACTTTCAAAGAATCTCACCAAGATGATATGCCTTGGACACTGCCTGCTGGGACCCCCTCATGTCTATTGTGTCTAGCTGGCACTGGGAAAAACTTGGCTTGATCCTGGCCTAAGCAGGAGTTGGAATCAACCTAGAGTGACAACTGAGACTGTGCTGGACTGGAAGAGGAATAGAGGGAAAAAAATAATGTGTTAGCTTAGAGTGTTTGTGCCTGAGGACTGGATGTGAAGGAACCATCTTAGGCACTCACATGATGAAGTGGTCAGAAATTTCAACTGAATAGTTATCTCCATGGAAGAAAATGCCAGCAAGGATCTTAACAAGTGATAACTGAAAGATAGGGAGAGACTTATTCTGGAAAGCTTGTCTTAATAAGTAAAAACTAACTTTGTTTAAAAAAAAACAGTCATACAGAAGTGACCATTTACACATGACCCACATTGTAGCTGCTTTCTGGCAATGTTTGGGGGCTTCCTTATTTCAGGGGATCTTTCCTCATTTTCTGTCCCATCAGATCATTTTGGAGCCATTTCTCACTGAGTCATTTGCAAAATAAATTATTTTCTCTTCCGTTGCCTGGTTGTGAGGCCGTGGGAGAGCTAGTTAGCCTCACTGAGTCTCCTTGATTCATCTCTGAACAAGGGGAAGATTAATTACCTCTTGGAATTCCTATGATAAATAAATACAATGATACTAGATAAAATATGTACGTTTGAAATTTGCATTTTGCATTAGACTCTCACTTTCTATTCAGGGAAACAGGAAAGTGCTGACATAGAAAGACCATTTTGTTCTTCTTTGTCTCTTACTCTTAATTTTTGGAGGCAAACACTCCACATTTTCCCCAGTAGCATGTTTCATTATTTTATATCGTGGACAACCACACATGTTAAGCTATTTGGTGGAAGCAAGCAATGTAGTTCTACTGCTCCAAGAGCATTTAACTGGATGCAGGGAGAAGCCTGAGGGTGGAGTGGAGAGGATGAACTTCTCATGTGACATGAGAGAAGAGGAAGGATCAGGAGGGACACCACTGTGGAAGAAGGAAAGCCTGGAACACAATGAATAAAGTGTGAGGGTCACCAGTGCCCTGAGTCCCAACCCAGCAGCATCACTGGCTTTTCATGTGCCTGGGACCTAGCCCTGGCTCCACGTCTGAATCATCCAAGATGCCCAGCTTAGGCCACCCTCACACTGTTTCTGTTCTTACTGCCTTGCCTTCCCTCCCAGGGTGTTGTTCAAGGATGGCGTGTTGGCTCTCTAGCACAGTAATTGCCATTTCCTGCTCCTGTCTCTTTTCTACTTGCAATGCTCTCCCTCACACACAAAAGCACCCCACCCTAACAGTGCTTAAAACATTGTTTTTGGCACGTTCCAGGCCAAGCTATGAAGAAAGGGCTGACTGACTTCGTAAACTGTTAAATTGGAGCTATCACGTATCGCTGAGGACACCATGGAAGAACCAGAGCCTACAGAGCAGAGTGCTGACCCAGAAATGGAACTGAGGCCTGAAAAACGAGTCTGTTCCCATGACTACTGACTCTTTCACTGCTAGAACCCCAGGAGTCTTCTCTTTATGAGCAAGAGCAGCAGAGTAACCCCTTCTTGTGTGCAGTGTTGTAGGGAAGCATGGGAAACATGTTGGGAGCCTCAGGGATGCTTTGGGAAAAGACGCCCTGCCAGAGGGTTGAGCCTCTCAGGAAAGGGACATCTGCCAGTAAGAAGGAAGTTCTGCACAGATATAAAAACAATTGAAACCATCTCTCCAGGGCCATGCCATGTGCTTTCCATGTGTTAGCCCTTCAACGCTAACAACAGCTGTAGGAGACATGTTCCACCGTTGCCCCATTTCACGTTTGAGGATGCTGAGGCACAGGGACAAAGTGATTTGCCCAAAGCTATCGACTGCTTAGGGGAGACCCAGGACTCTAATTCAAATTCAAACTCTACACCAGTGGGCTAGAAATGGTTTTTAAATTTTTAGATTGTTGACAAAAATTGAGAGAATATTATTTCACAACACATGAAAATTACACAAAATTCACTTTCCAGTATTCATAAATATAGTTTTATCAGAACACAGCTACACTCATTCAATTATGTACTGCCCATGGCTGCCTCTGCTCTACAATTGCAAAACCAAGCAGCCGTGAGAGAGACCACATAGTCCACAAGATAAAATATTATCTGACCCTGTCTAAGGAAAGTTTACCAAATTCTGCTCCAAACCAGTGGTTCTTCAATGTTGGCATGCATCAGAGTCTCCTAGAGGGCTTGTGAAGATGCCGATTTCGGGACCCCACCAGCGTTACTGATTCAGTAGGTCTGGGCAGAGCTGGAGAACTTGCATTTCTAGGAGAATTTTCCAGGGGCAACTGATGCTGCTGGTCCAGGGACCACAGTGAGAGCCGCTGCTCTAAACCACCATGCTATGCTGCTTGCACAGGGTTGCTGGATGGGATAAAAGAGAAGTCTGAAGTCCCTAGTGTTGCCCAGTATATAGCCACCTTTGGAGAAAGTGCCCCCACTGACCTTTTCCTGGTTGAGTGGTTGTGGCTCAGGGAGCAAGCTTATCAGGGATGGGAAACCAGACCTGTCTTCAGAGTGAACCACCACTCCTGTTCCATGCAACTACGAAGGGACTATGATCAAGGGGTACAGAGTGGAGCTATTCCATACTCAAGGACACTAAATGGTACAACCAGATCCCTCTCTTTAGTAAATGTTAAATCCCAAGAGAATAACAGCATAGGTGAGTTTGCTCTCTATAGCAATGCTATCCCGGCTGTCCTGCCAATTGTTGAAGTTTGGACAGGACACTGAATCAGCTGCTGGGGCCATTTACTCCCCTTTGCATATTCACACGTTCCTTGGCAATCACTGCTCACTGTCATAAGTTAGTTATTCACGTCATTTGTTGTGATCTTGAGGAATCCAACTGGCAGGACTAGAACTTCTGGAGGATGGGCCAGTGTCACAGTTTGGCATCCCTGGAATTAGACCTTGAGATTAGCATGCAGAGAGTTTATTGGGGCATCCTCTCAAGAGTAACCCCTTTGGGGGCACGTGGGTGACTCAGTTGGTTAAGCATCCAACTTCAGCTCAGTTTACTATCTCACGGTTTGTGGGTTCGAGCCTCATGGAGGGTTCTGTGCTGGCAGCTCAGAGCCTGGAGCCTGCTTCTGATTCTGTGTCTCCCTCTCTCTCTGCCCCTCCCCCACTCACACTCTGTCTCTCTCTCAAAAAGTTAATTAATTAATTAATTAATTAACATTAAAAAAATTTTAAAAAAGAGTAACCCCTTTGTGGGAGGGAGAGGATGGGGTGGATGGAGAGGGAAATTGGGCTGTTGCAAGTATCAGAAGTTCCAGCCTGCCCTCAAGTGACTGACGCTAGGATGACTCTTGCAGGTGGTACTGAGCGGAGGTGAGGCTGGTCCCTTATGTCCCTATTCCCTGCACCATTGGTCATCGGTGCAGGCTGCACCCCTGCATTCCTTATACCTTTTGTGTTCTGTGGAGGTTCATGGCCAGGTGGCTGACTCACAGTTCTTCAGTTTTGTACTGAGGTTCTGTGGCAATGTGTAAGGGGCATGTTTGGCACAGAGTGTTGCCTGAATAGAGATTAAATCTGAGTTCTCTCTTTTGCCAGCCTTTCTGTAGTAGATGTCTCAGTGGAGAACCACCTTGCCATCAATGAGATTGCTCTGTGTGATGGGAGGTGAGGGCCCCAAGGTCCCAGAGGTTCTTCAACAAGGACATCCTAGTGTCAGAGAGGATCTGTGTTGGCAGGGTATTAAAGGAAAATCTGCCCCCCCCCTTCTATGTTGGCCACTATGGAGAAAGGGGATGCCTGATCTCTGTGAGCTGCTGTAGGTTAGAACTAGGCCTGGGGTGGCTGGTATTCTGGAAGGACTGTCTACGTGAATTGAAAGAATATATCTCTAAGAGCTGCAACTCTGGGGCTTAAATATAGAATACTTTTGAGCAAGTAACGCTGAGGAAGGGGCCTATTCTCCCTTGAGGGATTTTCACCTCACAGTGGAATCAGGTTGTGCGAGACCAAGCTTCAACAGCACCACCATGTGGCAGTGGAAGCAATTGCAGTGTGATTGCTTGGTTTTCTCTCCAGCGGCTGTTTCAAGAGGAGTCCTCCCCTCCTGCCTCCACCTCACACCCAGTTAGTTTTTAGAGTTTATGGGTAATTCCAGGAAGGAGGCTTTTAAGAGGGCAATGTTAATATTTCATGTTTTGATTTACCACGTGAGAAAATCAGAGAGGTTTGACAGGATATGTGCTTCAGGTTGTGGGTCATGTCAATTTACACAGGTTTGACATACTGAGAGGACCATCACGGTTTTTTGTTTTGTTTTGTTTTGTTTTTTTTTTCTGGTTTCTCAAATGCCACAAAGCAATGCCTCCACAAACATTTAATTCACAGCTTCCAGACCCATGTATGTTACAGAATATTTACTTATCTGTGGGAAAAACAATTATGAGGTAAATATTCATAGTTAACTTAATAGATTGCAAGTATTGCTTTTTGTTCCAATAATATATCATTATATCTTTTCATACTTTCTTAGTATAAAGTTTTTCTTCCCCTTATGAAATATTCATGATGGTAGATGGTGGGATTTTAAAAAATGTTTTTACTTGGCCAAATAAGGATTTGGCAGTCTGATATCAAGCTCTCAAAATGTTTCTAAATTATACTTATCTATGAAATCTAAGGATCTAATGACCTTTTTATCTCCAAATGTAACCCAAGTTAAAATTTATAAAGCACAGTATAGTTTATATAACATCTCTGTATCTAATGTTTTTAAAGCATTAAGTTAAAAGAGCAGAACTTAATGACAATCATATAATAATTTGATGCTTTTTCATGACTGCCCTTGCAAACCAGTTATGTTGGCTTCTCATTTACCCCGGAGAAAATCTGGGATAAATTCTGTGATTTTTCTAATCACACTGTGTTAAAAAAATTCTCCTTTGGTCACTTCTAGTCAAACCGTTTAATTTTAATAATTAAAAGATTTATTTTAATGCAAAAATAATAATGCCAAACTTCTGGTATGGGAAAAGAAAACGCGGCAGGACTTTCAAAGCTCTGTCCAAATAAATTCTCTCTTCTGTTTTCTTCAGCACTAACCATTTTATACCCAGGAGATGGTGTTGGGTTGAAATTTGCAAAGCTGGCCTTGGCCACTTTTCCGGCAGGTCCTGCCCAGGTGTCTTGGGATCTTGCCTGGCATGTGGACACATTGGTTGCTGTGGGTTTGTTCTTACCCTCTTGTTCTTCTCTGCTACTCTTTTTTTTTAATGTTTATTTTTTGGGAGAGAGACAGAGTGTGAGTGGGGGAGGGGCAGAGAGAGAAGGAGACACAGAACCTGAAGCTGGCTCCAGGCTCTGAGCTGTCTGCACAGAGCCCTATGAGAGGCTCAAAACCTATCAACCGTGAGATCATGACCTGAGCCAAAGTCGGACACTTAACTGAGCCACCCAGGTGCCCCTCTGCTGCTCTTTTCGGGAGTTCTGAGGTGGTCTGTGTGCTTTGAGTTCTGAGGTGGTCTGGGTCACTTTTTTTCTTTGTCTGTCAAATGAGGACACCAGGGTGAGCGAAGTGTCATTAAAGCTCTTGCCTTAATTCACAGCATCACAGGGCCACTGTATGTAAAGTGATAATAGACCTTAGAAGTTTCAGGCTAATTCCTTCATTTTCCAGATGACTAAACAGAAACCCACAAAATATAAGTGACATGATGAGAGCCAAGAATCTCTTCTCAAACAACTACAGAAAGAAGCTTTTTGTAATACACACATAGGTACAAACCCAGACCAAGAGGGGCCTGAAGCCTAAGCAATTTGAGAGTCTTCTTTCAAAAAGGATAAATACAAAATTAAATGGGAAATGTTATCATTTAGAAAGAAAATAAATCACAATAGTTTACAAATTTTCAAAACTTGCTAAATAACACAAACAGCATAAAATCCAGGAAGATATCTTTATTACTTTAAATTTCCAACCCACCTCTATATTTCCTATTTCCTTACAATTTCAGTTGGATAACTACCATTTCCTATGACACCAAATTTGTAATATCATTTTTATAGAGGGAGTAGTGATATATTTCAGTCTTTTTTTCTAGCACAAGTAATAAAAATTTGTTTCTTATGGATAGTTTAGAAATTTTTCTTTCAGTTTTGCAGCTTATTATTGATATCATCATTTAAATTTTAGTGGTGTCAAGTTTTGAATAACTTTTATCAACTTTCATTCGGATGTAAGCTGTAAGATTTGAAAAACCTTTCCAAAGGCTGGCTTCTGACTCCATATTTTTCAAACTTGGTTTCTTTTCCCTCCCCATGTATTCCAGTGCCAGGCACTATAGAACATGTTTGGATTGTCAGAAGACTTTTGACCCAGTACCTTCAGGTCACCACACTGGGCATGTCAGCAGAATGGACTCTGAACATTCCTGGAAGCCATGTCCAGATCAGGATGCAGTAACAATATAAATGTTCCTTGAAGTAACGGATCATCAACCTCTTAAACACTAGACCCAAACTAAGTGTACCCCTACCCTGCACTCACTTTGATTGGGGGCCTCAAAAGGGCTGTGTTATGGACACACACACACACACACACACACACCTTGGCAGCCCTGCATTTCAGGGCTGTCCTTTGACACTATGACGCACTCAATGCCATCATTCAGACTCGCAGCTATTCCCACAGGGACATTTAAGTGCCTTCAGAGAAAAGCACCTGAGCCACAAATTATTTCGACAAATAATTTTGGGTTACTGTATCTAGCATAACCAGGCTTCTTAGGAGACAAGACTGCATGTACAAACATCTGCTGAAAAAACTAACAATAGCAACAGAGCCCCAGAACTTTAGATAGCAGAATTAAAAATTATAATAGAAATGGAAAACTAAATTTAATGGAAATAGAAAAATAAAAATTAGATAGAAAATTCAATAGAAATACACACTTTGCCATACCTATTCTTAATATGTTCAAGGAGGTGAGAGACAATATTAAGAATTTTGGCAGAAAACATATCAGGCCACAAAAATCAAAAGCAAATTCCAAAACTGAAAAATTCAATCACCAAAATCAAGAACTCATGAATGTAATTAATAGATTAGTCATAACCAAGAAGAGATTTAGTAAACTGGAAGTTAGATCAGAAGAAAATATTCCGAATAAAGCATGGTGAGACACAGAATGAAACAATACAAAAGGGTTGGTAAGAGAGGATAGAGTAATCAGGTTTAACATTAGCAGAAGAGGAGAGAGAACATGCAAAAGAAATTTTGGAAGTGATATGACTGAAATCTTTCCAAACATATTATAAATGTAAAAATTCTGGAACATACCTCAGACCTCACAAAATCTAGGAGAATAATATGTATTCCTAATAAACATCCAACACACCTCTAAAACACTTTTTTCCTACCTGTTTAGCTATATCCTCTTTTTTTTTTTAAATTTTTTTTTCAACGTTTATTTATTTTTGGGACAGAGAGAGACAGAGCATGAACAGGGGAGGGGCAGAGAGAGAGGGAGACACAGAATCGGAAACAGGCTCCAGGCTCTGAGCCATCAGCCCAGAGCCTGACGTGGGGCTCGAACTCACGGACCGCAAGATCGTGACCTGGCTGATGTCGGACGCTTAACCGACTGCGCCACCCAGGCGCCCCAAGCTATATCCTCTTTGATGACCTCTTCAAAAGACACTTTTTTTAGTACCTGAGAGAACAGAAAGATAATTCACACTTTTTTTGAGCATGGTTGATTAAATTTTAATTTTTGTTATTAAAGATTTAGAAAAATTTCTTTTAATTTTCCACTCACTGTTGGTCGTATTCGGTAAAGTTTAGGATTTTTCTCAAAATTGGGGAAAACTTTTCTCATATATGAACTGTAATATTTCAGGATATTTCAGACATCCTTCTACACTGACTAATCATACTCTTGAAACTGATGATATACATTCATTAGTTTCATCAATAGCCAGTGAAAGCAACCTGTGAGTTTTATGCTTCTTCAATATAGCTATTTTGTTTCGAATCAAGAAGACATTTAAATCTTATTCTAATGTGTTACATATCATTCTTACATCTTCATTGATTAGAGTTTCCTATAATCCAATCTTATTCATAAGTTTTACTCAGAATTTATCTCTTCCTTTTGATGAATTACTGTTTTTTTTGAATAATCTAAACTCTTTTTTTGGTTAAAATACTGAAATAATTCTTATTGATTTCATTGCATGTCTTTATCACTTTTGTTTATATTCTATTGAATTTAATGTAAACTTTTCTTAGTTCTTTAATAAGTTTAAACTCTCCAAAAGAAGATACTTTCACATACATCCAAATCAAGGTTTTGTAATTCTCATTTATTTTATTAAAATGTTTAATCTTTCAAATGCAAAAAAATGCATTCAAATTTTATCAAATATTCCACTCCCACCAAAAACAGAAAAAGAAAGCATACTGAATTTTTGCTTTGGCAGAGGTATTTATGATACTGCGCGTATAATTTTATATGATGATGATTGGAGGAATTTTCCATGGGGTAGCTTCTATTTCTATACACACCAAAATTTGTTTCTTCTTCACTGCCCACAGCCAGATGCTGTAGGTTGTATTTTTATCTCCTGCCCTGTATCTTCAACTCTTGATGCTGAGTGAGCAGTGTGCAATGGGGATATTCTTAGAAGTCATACTACATCAGGATAATTAGCAATAAAAGTATGGAAGAGTGCCTGGAAATCACATAAATTTATCTCATTAAATCCAAACTAATTATATCCCCAACCCAACTATCCCTTAACTGAATCACAAGTGGCCTTCAGTCACTCCAATTCACCTTATGGAGGGGAAAATGTGATTTATAGTAAATAAGAATGGAAAAGACATTAATTCATTGTGGTTGAAGTATCCTTCTCTTGTAATTTTATTACATATGAACATGTAAACACATTGTTAGGGGCCCACTCAAGGAATATGGGCATTTGGATGCCTTCCTGAGGTGTTCATCCAAGCCTTTGGAAGGGGCCCATGCAATAAAGGGTTCGAAGTTTGAGCTTTGTTAGTTTTATAGTAAATCTGCCTTGACACCATGTATTCACTAATTTTTTTATTAATTAAAAAAAATTCTACTATGTGCCAGATACTGGGAAGTACCAAGAGAAATATAACACTGTGAGTGAGTAATGCCTGTTCTTTTTTTCCTCCTCTCCCTTCCCCACTTTGCAAAAGCCGTACTTCTTAGACTGTTATGATGCATTGCTCAAGGATATAAAATTCATCATGGGCAATGAAGAAACAGTTCAAAATATTTGTATTGAGAATGTGAATTACTCTAATGATGGTAGCAAATCAGATAATTGCTAATCCTTTGCTCTCAATGAAGTCAAAGGAAGGTCTAATTATCAGTTGATGGATCATTAAAAATAATTTTGATTATTGATCATTATGACATAGAACTCAGAAGAAATTCAAAGAATTGAATGCCATTGCTTCAACAAAGCCTTCACTTACCGTCTACTTATTTAGATGAATATGATGTTTTTTAACATGTATAAAACCAAAATTAGTAAAAGTATTATTGCTTAGTTGTTTCTTATTCTAACAGTAAGTCATTTCCATCTATATGATACATAAATCCAATGAAAAATTACATACACACACATACATGAACATTTTTGAAAAGTCTGAAATGGGCAGAAATTACTGGGTATCCTTTGTAGCACACTGTTCTAGGTTATCTCTCACTTCCCTGTCTTTGAGCTATTTTAGAACTCTTTAAGTTGAAGAAGTTTCAAGCTAATGTAAATGATTCTCACCCATAGAAATGTAATGATTGTGTCTAGTGGAGATGCAATTAATTATCGTCCTGTGGAAATGGCATTTATTTGTAAATTCATTCAACATCTCTAAGAGTGCTTGTGTGTGTGTGTGTGTGTGTGTGTGTGTATTGAATTGTTTTGAACTCATTGTAATTAATGCCTCATTGGTTCTCTCAATGGTTAATGATGTATACAAATACAATCTCTTATGTATTCATTTTATAGTTTCATGAGAGTCATGATGATTTTACCTTTTAAATTTTTTGGTATATATTTATATTATGACAAAAATATTATACTTGTATGATTACTACTTTGGAAGTTATTGAGATTTTATTTTTGTGTAATAAATGGCCAGTTTGGAGGTTATGGTTTTTCCATCATAATATGGTATTTCCCTCTAAGATCTGGGGTGAATAACATTATGTGCTACTTCAATTTTTTTCTTAAATCCTGATTAAATAACTTCAATCTCAAGGGCTGTATGGATGAATTTATGTTTCTAAAAGATACCTGAGAAGGTGTGTATGGCAGTGGAGGTATATAGAGACCTTCTCAGAACCATCCAGTTGTCACCCTCCAATACTGTTTGGGGCTAAATGCAAACCTAGGTGATGTTTTTCAGCATTTATTAGCATATCCACCCACCATCTCCCTGGGTCATTATTTAATGTCCCTGTGATCATGATGTCTGAAGATGGCTCTTTCTGATAGCCTCTTAACAAGGAATTTTTCTGAAAAGAAATGGTCCAAATCATATCTCTTACTCTGTTTTTTCTCTTTTTAAATGTCTACTATTTTTTGAGTGAAACACATCCTTAATAACTATCTCCATCCCATCCCCCTTGGTGCCAACCCTAACCACTCAGAAAAAAGACAACAAACTCATAATTTTCAAAAATCAGACTCAGAGGAGTACTTGGTTTTGTCTGGAGCCAATTGATTGTATCCACAAAGCAACCAGAGAATTCCTCGCAGTGTGTCAACTCCACAGCTAGGCAGAGGAAGCAAAACTCAGCCATGCTGATGTACAGTATCTTAGACTCCAGGAGATGAGATACATCAGAGTCATGGTTTCTGCAGCACAAGTATATTAGATAAACAGCTCTTTTGATCTGATATGGCTGGGCTGAGATGGATAATGAAGAAATGGCTGACAATAGATCCTTCTTCTGGGAATGGGTTTTAATGTGGAGTTGGGAGACAGCAGATGGCATTTGGGGTTGACAGGAAATATTTGTGCCAAATAAATGTGTGCCCCTGGGAGGTAAAGAGACAGAAACAGAAAGGAAAGAAGAGTGGAGAGGGGAACCTGAGGGTGGCCACAGGGCAGAATTCCCTGGGACCCAGGCCACAGCCCAGATGTCTGGAAAGTTTTCATGCCTTCACCTTGGGTTGGGAGAATATATAACATATATAGGGTCTATATTTGTCAGTGTAATATATGCCCCAGGGCACATGCTTCTAATCTCATTACACATGGGTTTGCCTCATCTCTCCCAGCTACAGTCTGAGTCTCTGTGAGCTCAAGGTCCAGCCCCTTAACACATTTTTTCCCAACTTTGAATCTTTTCATCTGCTTCCCACCAAGTACTAGAGACTTCCAGGTGTTAATTGAAATGGCTGTGTAGGCACCAAGTTCAGGTGGAGCATGCTGATTATAATCTGGTTGGCTAAAAATTCATTGGCAATTTCTTTCTTAACTCTCTCATGCCAATGGAAAACAAACACAGTGCCAAACCCCATTCAGTAAGAGAACACTAATGAACTTCCAGCAATCATGCCATTTATGTCAGATCTGTTAGTTGGAGCCAAAGTTTGTTAGCTTTGGTTTCTAGCCAGTTTTCATACATAACACATACACATAGACACACACATAGTTGGCATCATCTTCACTTCCCTGCTACCCATCTATTCATGAACCAACTTTTCACCAAGCCATCTAGAGATCTTTTTACCCACTCTTAGAAAAGGTGAAGGTCCTAGTATATATCTTCAGTCTTCTGATAACAGAGAAGCATATTCTGATGTTCAAAACAAAGCTACAGTTTATGTGAAGTTTTAAGAACAAGAATCTGCTACCCTGTATGCCTTAATATGCAAAGTCTGGGCACATCCATGTGAAGACGGTATCTGCTCATGCTCAGGCCAGTGGCACACTGTATGTGTTTAACAACCTGCTATCATCTAATACATTGCAGAACCAATTCTTTTTTTTTTTTCTTTTTTTTTTTTTAATTTTTTTTTTCAACGTTTATTTATTTTTGGGACAGAGAGAGACAGAGTATGAACGGGGGAGGGGCAGAGAGAGAGGGAGACACAGAATCGGAAACAGGCTCCAGGCTCTGAGCCATCAGCCCAGAGCCTACGCGGGGCTCGAACTCACGGACCGCGAGATCGTGACCTGGCTGAAGTCGGACGCTTAACCGACTGCGCCACCCAGGCGCCCCTGCAGAACCAATTCTTATGTTCTGGGTGGGTTAGTCAAGTTGCTTTCAATCATAAATAACATAAAGCCGCCTCCCCACATACAGATTGGCTTGGATAACCCAATAATTTGTTATTTCACAGAACAGCAGCTCCCTGACGTCATAGGGAACCCAAGTTCTTGCTCCTGCCTGTCCCTCCATCCTCTGGCCAGCTGCAGATGGCTGCAGAGTCCAGGCACCTGTGTAGATGGAGATGCCACCTGAGGCGAAGGAAATGACTCAAAGATGCTCCCTCTGCAGACCTTCCTCTTCTACCAATCCCTCTGGAGGGCGGGTGGGTGGAACTATTGCAATTGGTTCCACCTAGGCCAAGATGTACCCTAGGACAGGAGATGAAGTCACTGTGGGAGGGGCAGATGCCTGAATAAAATGGGGAAGGAAAAGGTGGATTTCAGATGGCTGTACATTAGGCAATCAACAGTACTAGCATATTGAGAGTTTGGTAGAGTGTGGACTGATTGCTCATAAGGCAGGGATAGAAAATGGAGGTAAATAAGAGTGCAGAGGCTAGAATCTTGAGATCTCTGTACATTTTTATAATGTACAACAGAAAGGCCAGAGCAAAAGGATGAAACCATAGCTCTGACAGCCCTGATATTTTGTCAGCCTTGCTTCCCCAGTGATCATATGAGATGCTGGTATCTCAGGCTGTGTTTCCTGTGTGCCTCTCCCTGGACAAGGAGGTGAGCTGAATCTTTGTTCTCTTAGGCTTAGCTCTTGCCCTTGATCATTACACAGTAAGTGCTTTTTGTATTTTAAGAGTCAGCTGAAGGTGGCTTTGTCCCTGTTCAGTCTTGCCATCTATCCATTTAGGCTACTGTTGGTCCACAGCCGAATTGCCAGCCATATGTCACCCTATATCCACCCTTCCCCACCTTACTCATCTCCCTTTCTCTTGATACCAGGATGATTATAACTTCTACTGGGAAAGGTTGGGGAAAATTGTGACTTTGAGAACGGACTGCAAAATTCCTCTTTTGGAGAGAACTGAACTTGCTTTGGAAAATATTGAAATGGGCATGTTTGTTTATGGAGATGCAGGTATGGTTTATAAGGGCCAATAAATGACAAACAGATGGTGGAACTTAATGGGATTAGAAAAGAACAGTAATGTGCTAGGTGCAGAGCAACAACAACAAGAAGAAGAATACACAAAGACAAGATGAGGAGATGTTGAAAGAAAGTGTTTCCACTGGGTTGGGAGACCAGAGACAATAGGGGGAAAATCAGCCAATGAGAAGTTCACTGGGGAAGGTATATAGAAGAGGGATGCCTAACCCTTCATCTGAAATCATATGCTGTGTGCTGTGTTGTGTCAACCCCATTCCCCTATTCTTTAATTTTGAGTAAAATTTTCCTGTATATCCCCTGACTTCTGTGAGTGGCTTTGGGTGAAATCACAGGTGAAACCTGTGGCCAGGTTTTGGCTCCCACAGGGCAGAGAGAAGGAAGCAGTCACTCGAGGTGAGCTGTGAATGAGTTGGAAAGGTCAGCAGGACAGGAAGTTGGAAAAAAAGGTGACCATGGATGGGACTGTTACTCCCATGGAGTTTGCAGAAATCTTGAGTAGGGCCTTACTACTTCCCACAGGATGTGGGAAGGAGGCTGAGCCAGTTCTATTTGAATCCTAGAGGACCTAGTGAGCTGACTGAAATTACACAATCTCCACCCATCACTCTTTTGACCAAAAGTTGACACAAAGGATAAAGAAACCTACCAAACTTCACTATCACTGTAGATGCATACACTATAGATGTGACAGGCTAGTATTTATAATGCTAGAGACTGCCAAGCACCAGTGATCAAAGATGCATAGGTTCTAGTCTTCTGTGATTTCTCACATTGGACCAACTCCCCTACATACTTCTCACTACCTTTGTTATAAAGATAACTCTTCTATTCTGTCTCCTTGTGACTGGTGGGGCTGACTTGGCTTTGGGAATCCAGAAGCTTATCTAAAGGAAGAGACTTTTGAGTTGAGACCCAAATAATGAGTTGGTGTTGGCTGGCAAAGAAAGGATGGGGGGGACTCTGGTTTGATGAAAAATAAGCATTCCAAAATTTGCCTCAGCTCTGCCTGTGTCTACCTCTGCTATGACTAGAACAGAGCTGAAGTGTTCTATAAGGTAGAATAATCTGCATGATGATATGTATACCAGGTCTTTATACTTTAAGTTCCTTACAGAGATTCATATGAATGCAGGCACACACCTAGAATGCATAAAGCATCTTTGTTTATCCTTCAGGGGCTGGAAACTCTGATGCAGTGTGTGTGTGTGTGTGTGTGTGTGTGTGTGTGATACTTATCCTTCTTTCTTGCTGTACAAAGAATGAGGATAGAGTGGGGAGGATAAGTAGAAAGTACTCCAATAATTACATGTGTGAGAGATTTTGACTGCTTATGAAACAGCTGTCTAGATAGAGACATGGGTACAGTAGTGGTTAACACGTGCTCTGCAGCCCTGTCATCCATGTCAGATTTCTGGCTCAGTCAAGTTCAAGCAATGTGGGCCACCTCACCTCTCTGTGACTCCTGTTTTCTTTTCCCAATAGTACCCATCTGATTGTATCCATCACATAAGATGGTTGTAAGGATGAAATGAGTTAATGCACATGAAGTATGTTAGTTCAGTGTTTGGTACATACCAATTTCTCACTAAACATCAGTGATTGTTACTATTTTTCCTAAAGGAAGTGGTTTGGCAAAACATCTTCAGTTTCCCCTCTCCTCTCACAGAGGAGCGAGTGGAAGTGAGCCTCTGCCCCTGGATCAAAGAGCAAAACCCTCCTTCTTCTACTTCTCCTCTCAGTGTATATAGAACCTAAAAGTTGAATGGCTTCTTGTGTAAGAGGCTGAATTAAGAGCTTCCCAGGAAAGATGAAATGTTTTTGAGAAATTGCAGGTTAATAAAGCCTCCTTGGCACCTTTCAATGCATGTATCTGAGCAAACATTGAGTTAAGAGATAGAGATTTGGGTTATAATCCTCAGGACCTTAGTTTTTTAATCTTTCAAATAGGTGTGACTTGCTCTGCTCTTATTATTTGTGCAGTCCAGATGGGAATGCATGAGTAAAATTGCCTGTGAAAGTGTAATCCATTCGGTAGGTAAAAATGATGCCTACATTGACTGTGCACTTGGTGTTATTCTGTTAGGAAGCAAGCATTTCTTCAAGAATTTTGTAAGCCACATGAAGGAAAAGTGGTCGATATAATTTCTCTGTGACTGCCAAGCATTTGGGGATGAGAGGTGGTTTATAAATGTGATATATGACCGTTGTTGTCTGTAGTGATTGACAGTCTCAAGCGGCCACAATTCAAAGCAAGACAGTGAGTTCTGAGCGTGCTATTAAAAGTTCCAGAGCCAAGAGAAAATGCACAGCATTGCCTTTCACTAGTGTGATTTTCTTTCCCAACGGCCCCAAGACAACTCCTGTTGGGGTGATTGAGAGGGGCACTTAAAGAAGGCAGCGCCTAGGTCAAGTTTCTCCATAAAATGTCCCTGGTGTAAAGTTAGCTGTACGTCTTTCAAACTAGCCACTCTGAATGACTCTGTCATTAGGAAAGAATTTAGTGGCTTTACATTTAATATAAGCTAATAGTTTCTGGAGGATTTTGAGCAGCAAATAATAAGTTTAAGCAGCCTCCTGAGAAGTTTGAATGACGTACAAGTGCTAAAGCACCTGAGAGCAGTATGTCTACCATCTCCAAGAGCAAAGCATTTATTATTTGGCTTAGTTACTTACATTTGTCTGGAAAACACTACTTCCATTCCTTCATGTGTATACTTATTTCCTTATGTCTTTCATCTCCATGGATGATTCTTTTTCTTATTTCACAGTGTCCACTGTAGTTGTGTGAGTGTTTCTATATATGGGAACAAGATAGAGATAAATCCATAGATAGGCTGATTTCCATGGATATATATATGGCAGAGAAAAACACTTGATTGTAAATTAGACTATTGTGTAGCACAATGTGGCAAAGATACCACAGTGGGGATCTGAAAGATTGTCATTTAAATCCTTTTCTGATACTAAAATATTTTGAGTTCTATATCAACGGCATAAAAACAAGCCATAATCTGACAAATCTGATAATGCAGTGTCCTTTCTTCCCTCCTTCTCTCCTTTCTTCCTTTCTCCCTCCCTTCTCCTCTCCTCTCCTCTCCTCTCCTCTCCTTCCCCTCTTTTCCCTTCCTTTCCCCTTCCTTCCCCTCCTTCCCCTCCCTGCTCCCTCCCGACCTTCCTCCTTTTCTCCCTCCCTCTCTCTTTCATAGTAAAATGTGCATAACATAAAATTTACTATTTTAACCATTTTAAGTGTACAGTTCAGTAGCATTAAATACATTTACATTTTTATGCAAATATTTCCAGACCTTTTTCATTTTCCCAAACTGAAACTTTGTACCCATTAAACAGCTTTCATTTTGATTAAAAGCAGATAGAATGTTGAGACACTAGAACATAGTGACACATTGAAATGCATGGACAATCCTTTTGGGGGAAGGCCATTTTTGGTCATGTCTCCATGGGAAGGTTAGCCTTCAAAGCACACAAGCAGGAAATAACAGGAACTCAGACTAGTGATGCCCCCATCAGGAGGGCCTTAACTGTCTATGTCTTCATTGATTCTGCATTTCCTGCATTGTTAAATGTGAAGAAGTACAACTCAGTGTCCCTAAATGGTGCTGGCAACTTCCTTTCCTTCCTCCAAGCTGACCCACTTCTCAACCCCACTTGGGAGTACAGGAATATACCAACACAGTTCTCATTTATGGTTCAATGCTGGTACTTAAAAAAAATCATCTAAAAATTTGGCTATTGCCAAATTGCCCCTAGAGAAATTATCTGTGAGCAAAAGGAAAAGTATTTGTCACTCTTAGCATGGTGAGTTTTCTCCAAAGTAAACAGCAGTGCCCTTCCAAAAATAACCAGTCTGCCCATTGGGTCATACATACTTACATTTGGTCAGAGCCATAAGAGCCAGGATTTAAGCCAGGAACACTGTGGAAAGGGCATTTCATGGATAGGGGCTCTTGTTCTGCTGTCTGGAAAAGGCTTCCAAGAGAAAGGATAGAACCTCCCAGAGAGGAGGGAAGAAACAAGTGACTGATTCCGTGGCAGGGATGATGCAAGGAGGGCCATTGCCAGTGGCTCTGGCCCCAGCACTTCATCCTGCTGTAGGCTGGGCCACTGGGTGGTTCATGATGGCAAACCCCAGCTGCTGTGGGTCAGCTGGCATTGCTGGGGGGAGGAGGGTGTGCAGCAAGGGTGGATTGTTTCAGTGGAGTTAAAAACATTTAGAAATTATTTTCTGAAATATAGCTCTAATGTTTCATGTTTTTATGACCTCAAATTGTCTTGGGAGTCTTTTAGGGTTAGTGAACTCCCTAAGGGCATTTAGCAGCACTATGTGTAGAAATTGTGGTTTGCTGTCCGAATGCTTACGCATCAGCAGTGCCCACCATGGGCTGCTGCCCTCCCTGGCGGCCACCAGCATTGTGAAACAGCTCACTGAGGGGTGAGCACTCACAGGGGTTACAAGAAGCTTTGGCAGGGAAAGGAAGAGAAACGAGAAAGGTACTAGCATTAATGGAAATCCTACTGTAAAGCAGCCTCTTTCCTCAATTGGTAAGATCTTAGGAGATTAGGTTACCATAAGGAAAGTGTGGCTCTGAGAGTTTGGATAACTTGTTCAAAGACACTGGGCTTATGAGTGTGTCCATGCACATATCTCCTTGAAGCCACAGACTACGTTCTTTCAATCATATAGTGTTGCAGAAATAGTTCAGGCCCTCTGACCACTTCTATCTAGAAGAAGGAGTATGTATTGGTTGGAGCCTTCCAGAGAAATAGAACCAATAGGATATCTATCTATATCTATGTATGTATATATTTATATATGTATGTATCTATCAACTGATCTATCCATCAATCTATATATCTATCTATATCTATCTTTTATCTATATATCTAATCTAATCTCCTATCTATTTACCTATCTCAATTCTATTTATCTATTTATCCATCCATCCATCCAACCCTCTATCTGAGAGAGATTTACTATAAGGAATTGGCTCATGTGATTATGGAGGCCAATAATCCAAACTCTGCCATTGACAAGCTGGAGACCCAGGAGAGCTGGTGGTATAGTTCTAGTCCAAGACCAAAGGACTGAGAACCAGGAGGAATCATGGTGCAAATTCTGGTGCAAGTCCTAGTCTGAAGGCAGGAAAAGACTAAAGTCCAAGCTTGAAGACAGTCAGGAAGAGAAAGTGAATTCTTTCTTATTCACCCTTTTTGTTTTATCTAGGCTTTCAGTGGATTGAATGAAGCCCACACACACTGGGAAGAGGTATCTGTTTACCTCAGTCTACTGATTCAAATGTTAATCTCAACCAGAAACATTCTCATAGATATACCTGGAATAATGTTTAACAAGATATCTGGACACCCTGTGGCCAAGTCAAGTTGACACATAAATCACAGAATACTAGTTACAAAAGGATTTTAGATAAATCATTTCAAGAAGAAATAGACATTAAGAAAGTTGAAACTTTTTTGGAAAGTTTTAGCAATTGTAATATTTTACATTCATATAATAATAAATGATAGGTTTTATGGGTAAAGTTAAAAGAGTTTATATAGATATACAGTTTTTAGAAACCATCCTTTGAAGCCAGTTATTAAGGTTCCCATTTTACAGATGAAGACACTGAGGTCCAAAGAGACTGAGTGGCTCCCATTAGGTTGTAAATAAAGAAAGAGGAAGAAATAGTGCTAAAACAAGCCCTTATGATGGTTAAGCCTTTCTGTAACAACCACTCCTTTTAAGTAGATCAGGATAATGGGTATTAAATTCAGATTGATAAAAAATGTAGTTAAATTATCATTTTGTTTGCCTAAAAACCTTTTTTAAAGTTTTTTTAAAAAGTTTTTAGGGGTGCCTGGGTGGCTCATTTGGTTAAGTGTACAACTTTTGATCTTGGTTCAGGTCATGATCTCTCAGTTCATGAGATTGAGCCCCACATTGGGCTCTGCTCTAATAGCATGGAGCCTGCTTAGGATTCTCTCTCCTCTACTTTCCCTGCCCCTCCCCTGCTTGTGCTCTCCCACAATCTCTCCCTCAAAATAAATAAATAAACTTTGAAAAAGTTGTTTAAAATTTTTTAAATTATTACTTCATAAACTTAAATTTCAAAATGTCTAACTCTTCCAGAATAGTCTTTGTGAGTGTCAGATGCTCTGACCAATTTTTGGAATGTTAAATGTATAATACATAAAACGCAGTTAAGCTATTTGCCACCAGTTAGGCAAGAGAATGGAAAACTGTCATTTTACTAGAAAAGAACATTTCCAGGTTTTATGATATTAAAAAAATATGGTATCTCTTTTAAGCATTTTCTCTTGTTCAACCTATGCCCAGCACTCAAAGAGGTAAGAGAAATTCTCTGGGTGGAGCACAGCTCAAGTTCTTGGGGGGCATAGCAGTAGGCTGTGGAAGAGACCAACATACTGGTGCTTTCACTGAGCTAAAGAGCCCTAGCTGTCCCAGCCAGGGAGAAAGACAATTATTCTAACATGTGAAACCCAGAGGCACATAGATTTCCCAGAGGAATCCCAACTACAAGATGAAGGGCCTGGAGGAGTTATAATGAAGTGTCAAGCCTGGAGGGGAGGGAAGGAGAGGGAGAACAGTGTTGAGAGTGATTGATAACAGTTAGAGGTATCCAGATGTTTTTATTACTTTAAATTTTACTCCCAGCATTGTGTTTGCAAATAGATTAGTAATGCCAGTTATGCTTATGCTTGACCTTTAACATGTTATATAACTCATCATGTCTACCTCTGGCCTGGACCTCCCTCTGAGACCCAGGCCTGTGTATCCCACTGACCACTTGACATTTCCTCTGAGATATCACAGAGCAGCTCAATTTTGACGTGTCTAAAACCAAAGTCGGGTTTTCCCTTGAAAGCTTAGTGCCTGCCCAGCTCATTATCCTGATGAATGGCACTGCCAACTCCCCAGGAGGCAAACAAACAACCTGGGAGTCATCTCTGGCTCTTTCCCCTCCTTACCCCACACCCACTGCATCCCCATTCCTATCTCCACCTCTCCAGTCCAAGCCATCCAAGTCTTTCCTTTGGA
Source organism: Leopardus geoffroyi (assembly GCF_018350155.1). Classification (NCBI taxonomy): domain Eukaryota; kingdom Metazoa; phylum Chordata; class Mammalia; order Carnivora; family Felidae; genus Leopardus; species Leopardus geoffroyi. The sequence continues at coordinate 26,133,032 of NC_059332.1, read as the reverse complement.
CCACTGTAATAGTCTTTTCTATTCACATTCTCTGCTGCCCATTTGGGTTGAGTTCCCACCCTATGGCCGCAACAATCTTGTTAAAAATGAAACTTAAACCACATCACTGCCTTTCCCTTGCCTTTAAGACAGCATGTTCTTCATGTGGTCTCCAAGATCCTGGCATGGCTCTGCCATGACCTGTGTCTCCAGACTCACTTCATACATGCTCTTTTCCCTTGCATTCTGTATTTCAGCCCCACAGAAAATCCTCACACTGTGCCAGGCTCACCCCAGCCTCCGACACAGGCCCCCCCTTTATATGTATGTTGGTTTCTCTGCCTGGACAGTTATTTCCTTCTGACTTTCCTTCTGGCTAATTAACTCCCATCCCTCCTTCATACTTCAGTCCAGTTACTGCTTCCTCCAGGAGTCCTTTCCTGATGTCCCCATTGGGTCAAGCCCCCTGTTGGAAGATCTCAGAGATCCCCGAACCTCTCCTTTACAAAGGTAATTTAATTGACCTCTCTTTTTATAATTGTAATTTAATACATATTTTTGTGATTATGGAATGACCATCTTTGCCCCCCACATAAGCAGGAACAATTTCTGGTTTATATTTTTGGATTGAAAGAATAAATAATAAGTGAACTCCTAACTGAACAGGAAATTGCTAATGGCTTTTGTTGTGGCCACCATGTGTATGAACAACCTGGCTACTCAGTCCCCTGAGTGTAACTCAGTCACTATTGCTCACTCTTTGCTCTAATTTAAGCAAGAAAAGAAATAGGAAAATGGTTGTGCTAAGAATGTCCTTGGAAGTACAAACCCAAGGGATTATGCTAAAAAGTGACTCTGAGAAATGGATCTATAATACAATGAATAAAATTTGATTCTGTAGAAATTAATTCTGAAAATAACCAGAACTCTTAATTTCCCCTTTTCCATTATTTTAAGAAAAGGACAGACAGAAGGGCATGTGGTAATTTCCTAATTTTCTAGTGACTCATCCCCTTTCTTACTTTTTCTATTATCTCATTGGTGTGTGGGGTGGAGGGGGCTATCTCTATACTACTAGATCTTAATTGGGACCTCTCTGAGATGAAAAATTCTCACAAATTTGAACAGCACCAAGTGTGAGGAGAACTTTGAAAGATCTTGAAATCTAACTTAATTCAGTTCAGCGTATCTTGTCCATTTCAGATGGTTCTTCATAATTTCTGTTGGTTTTCACCAAAACGTTTTCACATTACACACCTGAAGTTTTGTGAAGAAATTTAGTAAATTAAACTAATAGGCTCAGCAAATCTATCATTTTCCCAACTTGCTAGAGGTGAAAGTTAATTTCTATCCAGAGGCATTTAGCAGGAGGAAGTTTGAGTTTTGGGTAAAACTTCTTGATTTGTGAGTATTTGCTGGCATTTCATACCCTATCTGCATTAGCATTCTTAAATTACACAAAATTTACAAAGGCAATGGAAACAAGAAGTGATCACACATCCATGGGGACTTTGGTGATATTGTAAATCAGCCACTCTGGCTCTGAGGAGTGACCAGACCTCTTGGCCTTTGGATTTTCAGAACATAATTCAGTCTTAGCCCTGGGTTCATCTATGTGTCTTCTTCCCAGAAGAGCAGGAAGAACGTTCCTGAGAGTTTTCAGATTACAGTTTATTAAAGTTCTTAAATCATCTCAAAAAAGGAAATATGACCTGAGTAAAACAAGTAATTTTTCAAAAAATGACAATCAGAACAAAGCCTGGTGTCTTAAACTAAACAATTAATTGTGAAGCAGGCTGAAGAAAGCCACTACTATACAATAATAAGTATATTATACTTTAGAAACATGTCTGTGTATTTTCCATGTAATACTCAACAATATTAAGAAACCTGAGGCCAGCTTTCAACAACTGAAGCAGAAGTATCAACAATTTTCTTGTGAATTAGAATCATTCTGAATTAGCAGCTTGCTTCAACAGCCAATTTGGACAATTCGAACCTTAAATGGTGTCTTAGGTCTGATATATTTGCTTTGGCTGTCTAGATAATTCTAAGTCACTAGACAATCACTCATGGAGAAATTGGGAAAATGCCCTTCTTCCATGTATGTCTTCTTTCTGGGCAAGTATTTAAATGTTAGATGAAAGAATTTGCCTTTCCTGTGATTGAAGGGATGACTTCAGAAGGTCTAACATTTTTCCTCTTCATTCTTGAAATCCAGACAGCAATAGGAATCTCCTGAGCCCTGGAAAGCCCCTAATGGCAATTGTGGGATAAAATGTTTTAATTGACAAAAGAGCCCCTTGGCTAAATTCTCGTCTTTGTAGAACTTGTCAAAAGTATTCAGTTTCAAGCCAAAAACCTGCCAGAATGAAGGCCAATCATTAATGACAGAAAGATTAGGAGAGCGGAGATCCGCTGGCTGCACAACAGCACATAATGAGACAAAATGCGATGGAGTCAACTGAGGGCAATTGACCCATGGCCAATTCTTAATAAGAGGGGCCCTCAATATCAGATGCCCACTACTTCACTCTGGCATTTCTCACACACTAGCAGTGATTTGTCTTTGTCATAAGAAACTAAAAATATGATACTCCAAGTGTATTTATAGCTCAATTTTTTGAAATCATGTATCTATACTGCTCCAGGCACAGGAGAAAATGGAAGAGTAAATGAAGCAAATGATACCTAAGTTATCTGCTGAGTAAACCCTACCGGGTGCATCATATATATTCCAGTGGCAAACACACACGTGTCTGTGTACACACACACACACACACACACACGCACACTCCTGTAGTAGGCCCTTCAGAACTCATTGTAGATTTTCTGCAGGCTGTGAATTATCTCAAAGAGAAGTTCTTGATTTTCTGAGTTACACATAGGACTATAAATAGGCTATTTTCATTCAGCTGATGCAAGGTTTAACCAAAGGACAGAGTTAAGATAGACATATGTGAATGGACCTGAAGACAATCTGCCCAGGCCTTAGTGATTGTAGTTATCATTTTGTTCTTACTGTTGAATACAGTTGTGTATAGCTTTTTGTTAGATATAGACAGAGTGGGGAAAATTTTCCCATTTACTTTCACACAGCCATCCTCTCTATAGTACAAAGTCAGAAGAGTAAGCTGGATGAAGGAACTGGATTTGAAAATCTACCAATCTTGAGATCTACTATTAGTAAGAGGATGGAATTGGCTAAAGGGGCATTTTGAATGTTTATATTCCCTTCAACTGTGGAAACTTTATTCCTATCAGTATCCTCCCTCCCCCAACTTCCACCCAAGGAGGGGATTTTGTCTTAATCTGCTCTACTACAGAGCCTCTGTTGAGCAAACTTAAAGTAATGATGGAGTAGCAAAGGTAGAGAGTCCAGGTGGAGTTGATTGATTCCCAGAACATTTTTAGGAGAAGAGAAAGGGATGGATGGGCAGAGACAAAGGCAAGCTTCAGTTCAGATGGACTTGAAGCAGTCTTTCTGATGACTTTGGAGAGAAGTAGGAGAGAGGCTTTAGGAGAACTTGACATGTGCTGAGACATTAAAAGAAAAAGAACAATTGGGAAAAGACACTTTCTGTAGTCTTTAAGTGTTGTTATGTTCGTTTGCTTTTAAGTAAGATAATCTTCTTTCGCATTTAAAAATCCTCCAGCAAAATATATTTTAATTGCTTTTCTAACTAAAATTTTGGATGTCAGACAGACTTTCTTTGTATTTAACACCTTGTCGAGAATGGGTGGCAAAGTGTACAGTTTATGTGGATGACATATGTAACTGAGGTCCTGTCTGCAGGATGCTAAGCATGAGTGCTGAGGGGAAAACTATGTCAAAGACCCAAACCCCCAGATGTTTGCATCCTAAGTCCAATTTGTCAGTTGTGTAAATGTCCCAGTGTCCCAGGGCAGTGCCCACCAAACTACGAGAGTCAAGGCTCCAATTAATGGTGAGAATGATTAAATCAGAGACATAAATACGATCATGTTCACTTGTGCCTGTTTCAAACAGGTATATTCCTTGAAATAAAATGGCTTGTTTCAAATGTGTAGCCAATGCAGGGCAAGAACTTTAATAGTAGAAAGTACAAGTTTTTATTTTTTTTAAAAAAACCACTATTTTCAAAAACAAAAGAGAGCAAAATAATCATCACAAAGTGAAACAGTCAGTATTTGCCTGGTAATTTTCCATCTGTGCCATAGCAATTTTCACTAGCAATTTAAAAGATCCTGTCATAAGCAGAAAACAGGTTTGGCCATGAAAGTAAACTCCCTTTCCTGCTAGTGATTGAATGTGACTTCCAGATTTATAAACTCATAGGCCACTCACATCGTGTTAGTTGTTGAAGTGGGGCAAGGTTTGGCTTTGAAAGATGTTTACAATATTTTTTAAGTTTTGTAATAAGCAAGTGTCCAGTGAAATTCGCCATGTGGATGTCAGGAGCAACACAGGCAGACAGTTTTCTGCTTGTGTTTCTGTTGTTAGCTGCCTACATTACCTGCTCAGTGTGGCTGCCTCACTCGAAGGTGGAAATTAAAACAATATCAGAATGACATGGAGATGCTGAACCCTAAGATGATGAAAGACCTTATATAAAGTGTCCTATATACCAATACTAAGTGGAGTCATCATATCTAAAAATTTAGTAGGTTTAAGTTTTACATATGCCATGGGCAGAAAGCCAGCTGTTTCTAGAAATATAAGAAAGGTACAGATCTGTATCCCCTTTATGTTTTCATGTAGTGTGAATTCATTCTGTGCAAATTTTTATACTAATTTATTAAATTTTTATTTTATTTATTTTTGAGAGAGAGAACAGGGAAGAGGCAGAGAGAAAGGGGGTAAGAAGATTCGAAGTGGGTTCCATGCTGGCAGCAGAGAGCCCAATATGGGGCTCAACTCATGAACCATGAGATCATGACCTAAGCAACTGAGCCACCCAGCCTCTCCCAAAATATTATACCATTTAAACCTGGTCTGAGGACCTGGGGTTGGCAAGTAACAGCAATGTGTGTATAATAACTCAGTTGCCCTAGTTTACTATATCCTTGTTACTCTCAGCCCTAAATTCAGTTAGGACTCACTCCCCAACATTATCACCAAGTGTCCCTGGGCTCAGTATCCCATGGTAGTTGCCCATGGACCCTTGGCATTTGAAAACTTGTATGGCTTTGGCTCTGAGACAGAGCTATCTGCTGAGAATGGAAGGCGGTTGTTAGAAGGTGGTATAAAGAATCACCTGGAGTCCTCATATACACTCAAATACACAATTGGTGTAACCCTAGGGCTAGCTGTTTGCCAACAGTTTGTTCTTTCTGCAACCCCTCCCAGGGTGCTGTATCATGCTCTCTGGGACAGCTGCTCTTTATTTGAAGACTGTCCTGTCTTTTGTATTTTTTTAACCAAATTACATACAAAAATGTAAAGGATAGTAGAAGAGGAACAGTTAGACATGCTGATTTGCTTTTAAGTCCCCCATACTCCTGGTTTCATGAACCTCTCTGTTTGTTTTAGTTGTGTGGAATTCACCTTTCTTTCTTCCTAAAGTTTTCAGCACTCAAGTGCATTCATTGCTCAAGTTAATGTGAATTAAAGCAAAATCTTTTTGAGAGCTAATCTAAAATACCCTGAATATTAGTTAGGTATGCATTTGACAGAATGTAATAGAAAACCTGAAGATGTTTTTAAAAATAAGGAGTTTATTTGAGTCAGGTAATAAGAAATCTTAGTGTAGCTTACACAGGGATAATGCCCAGGCTCCATCTCCTTTTCTGTTCTGTCATCCTTGGTGTGTGGGTTTTCATCCTCATGGCTGCAAGATGGCCACCCCCTCTCTAGGCACTGTATTCCAGGCAGGAAGAAAGAGTTGGATGAAGGAAAAAAGACAAAAGGCTAAATGGGGGCATTCCTACTGAGTCTTTCCTCTTTAAAAAGTTTTCTGGGGTGCACCTGGGTGGCTCAGTTGATTAAGTGTCCAACTCTGGAACTCAGTTCAAGTCATGATCCACAGTTCATAGGAACATGCCCTGAATCGGGCTCCACACTGACAGGAGCCTGCTTAGGATTCTCTCTCTCTCTCTCTCTCTGTCTCTCTCTGTCTCTGTCTCCCTCTCCTCTGCTCACACACACACTCTTTCTCTCTCAAAATAAATAAATAAACTTAAAAAAATAAGATAAAAATCTTCCTGGGACACTCTATCCTGACATCCACGCACATCTCATAGCCCAGAACTGGCTCTCATATCTACTCTTTACTGCACAAATTCTATAGCTTCTATATTAGAGGAAGGGGAACTGTGTGATTTTTGAGTAGCTTTGTGAGGACTTTAACACTATTTGAGATAACCCAGAGGAAATACATGTCTTGGCTCAATGAAAGTGGACCTGGGGAGTGTTTAAATTAAGAACCAAGAATACTTATACACGTCCAAGCTTGTCTGAGATGGTTTCAACCTATGCCTGGGTTTCTGGCCTAATTACTAATAGTACCTCCTTTCACCCTTTTCCCAACTTGTTATTATGATAAATCTCATTTCATTACAAAAAGATTGACAGGATTTTATGGGAATACCTATATACCAACCAGCTAGATCCTACCATTAATAATTTCCTAGACTTGTTTTATCTTGTATCTCTCCATCCATCCAATTGTCTTATTTTTTTGGATGCATTTCAGAGTAATTTATAGGCATCAATTGCTTCTCCTTACTACATCAATAACCAGAATTCTACATTTGTTTAAAATGTACTTTTTAAAATTAACATAAGATGAAATGTACATCTAAGTGCTTATTTGATGAATTTTGGCAAATAAATGTATAACCCAAACCCCATGTCAAGATACAAAATGTTACTTTCACCTTAAGGAAGTTCCTTTGTGCCCACCCCCTCCCAATTGATTTCCCTTCACCCAGATAACCACCATTCTGTTTTTTTCTTTTTTTCAATATAGAGTATTTTGCTGGTTCTATAACTTTAGAAATATGAGGTCATACCGTAGATCATACTCTTTTGGATAAGGCCTTCAGGTCAGTGAAAACTCAGAATAATATTCTTGAGAATCACCTAAGTCATCATGTGTTTCATTGCCAAAACTTATTTATTTCATTCTTTTTATAAGAACCAAGCAACCTCTGGATCTCAGTTGGGTCAAAATCACCTATTTTCAGGGCGATTTTTAAAAATCTCTACAGGGAGCAGAGACCTTTAAAACTAACAAGCAAAGCTACTTCCTCTTGATGGCAAAGGATGTAAACTCCTAAGAAACAAAGATCTTTATTTCACAGAAAGGAATGTGGGTTTGGGAACTTCTAAATGACTCACTTTGAATTTAATGTCTCTCTAAGAGATATAAATTAGCAGCAGCAAAATATTATGGCCCTTTGAATGCTTCAGCCCGTGAATTGTAAATTAAAGTTTGTTTAGCCATTTGGTGGGGCTTAACCATACTAGAAAGAGCTGTTAAATATTTTATGGTATCTAAATGTACTTGCATGGGCACCATTCCTGTCCCCTGACACATTTTTGTTCAAGTGAGAAAGGGAATGACTGAGAATGCACATAAAAATATTCCCAGTTAACAGAAGTTTAAATGAATTAAAGAAATAAAGAACACACATGTTTGCATTTAGACATGGTAGATGGCCAATTTTTTCATGAAGAGCTCCTTATTACTTTTGCTCTAAGCAGTACTCTAATGTTCAACATTTGACAAGGGGAATTTCCCTTCCCTTCTCTCCTTTCCCTACAGTATATATTAAACTAATTGCTTTATTTTAACAAGGGGGACCCTGTTTCCCCCAACCATCTTCCTGACCCCCAGCTTGAACTTCAACTCCAAGGATCTTTGCTGAGAGATAATTGCACTACCAATGTGATTTAATGCACTCTGGCTTAGTGCATCAAGTCTTCTCTGTCTTTAGAAACATTTTTAACTCTCAAAGGGTCAGATTCCCATCCTATATAATTCTTGGAGAGTTGTATAAAAAAATTTGGCCCAGAGTTTCCTTATCATTTATAATTTTCATAATACTTTCAGAGTCACAAAACTATCTAGTGTTTCAGAGATGAACAATTTGCTGTTTTTCACGAATAAAAATTCTCTGAAGAATAATGCAAAGGAATGCCAATAGGATTAAAACTGTCACAGAGAAACTGTAAATAAAACTCACGCCATAACCTATGGTGTCCTCATTTTAGATCTACATTTATAAACACCCATTTCCTCAGCTTCTAAAAAATCCCTCATGATTGAACTGAATACATACGGAAAACTGACAACAAGATGAGGGATTGGCTTTCCTGCCATGGATGGAGAGGCTCATTCTTCAGGACTCAAGATTTCCCTTTCTGAAAAGTTCTTGATCGTCTGCTCTTAATTCCTAGGGCAGTGAATTCTGTGCTTAGTGTAACGTGTGTTTCCCTTCCCACTCCCCCTCCTTTTTTTTCTTGGCAGGTTGCTTTGTGCACTTATGTACTTACACACAGGCACTCAAAACATACCTGTATGCCCCCATAGAGAAATTCATATATACACACATCTGCCTCCTATATGCAGACACACACACACACACACATTTTCAAAATCAACAAAATTATATTTCATTTATCCACTACCTAGTCCTTACTCCTTAAAAAAGAATCTTGCTCCCTTGGCATAGGTTTAAAAACTATCTCTAATATTAACTCTTTTGGAAAGTGTTGGGTTCAGTCGATGATTTTAAACATAGTGTATCTCCAAGCAGATTCAGCTAATGCAATACTGAGTCCTTGGATTCTAAATATTTAGGCCCTGCCTCAGTTCCAGCACTTTTTGTATAAAGCAATTTGGACAATGTACTCTGCTTTCCTAGGGTTAGTTTTCTCATCTATAAAGTGGGAATAAAATGATCTGCCCATAGCATTATAGTGAGGCTATATAAAATGTAAGCATTTAAAATCTGTGGAATAGAAGAACTATCCCTACTACCAGAAAGCCAGATCTTTTTAGGCAAGGACCATGTCTGAGTAAGGCTTCTTTACAATTCCTAGAGAAGTGCCATGGATCCCAAAGAGCATAACACACTCTTATCATGAGATGAAAATGAATGGATCTTCAAGAAAACATAAATGAAGTTCAGATCTATGCCAAGATTTCTTTAGCTCTTTACTATTATGGGACTTGGAAAGATGGACTAAAAGACCCTGGGTAATTTGTGGGGTTGCGGTGGCTAGGCCACTTTGTGCTGGACTGTGGTGATGCTAGGAACTTAGTCCCCTGTCAGGTAACCAGACAGAGGGAAGGCTAGCAGACTCAAGAAGAAGTTGGGAGTTTTCCAAATATTTGGAGTCTCTTATGCTTGAACCTGCTGCCACTCGCACCACTGCCAGTGACCGCACATCCTCTCCACTCAAGTTATTGCCTTCCTGCTGTTCTTTGGGAATCCTTCCAGATTCCAGCAGAGGCTGCTATTTCTAACCAGCATCAGTCACCATCATGTGCTGAGAGGCCAAGACCATGGCTAACACGTGGAAGGAATCAAAAGGAAGAGAGACACTCAACCAGCATCAAATACTTTCATAAAACAACTTGTTTATCAGAACGATTAGTCCATTTCAAATAAGTCAATGGCATGGCCCCCTTGCTCCTGTCTGGGAGCAACATTTCATTCATTTTTGGAATTTGGGGAGGGGAAATGAACTTCCTGTACCAGTCTGCCACATGAGGCTATGGGCTCTGACATGTTGTTTTCCAAGATGCTCCCTTTGCAGCTTGCTCTCCTAAGATGCTGCCTTTGCAGCTTGCTCTTGGGGGCATGCCGTTCATCGGGGCCTATTGTTCTTGACAATTTGATAGTTCTTGCCTTTGATTGTTTATTTTAGCTTCTTGCTCTTTCCTTCAGTCAGTGCTGTGGTTTTTCATGGAGTTATCCTTCCACTTATGGGCCCTGGGTTCGACCCAATCTTTTATTATTCTTTATCTTTTTCATTATTCTTTATCATTTCCAACTACAAAACTCCCATTTCTCTCTCTGTGAGTGTAGTTGATGAAAATTTAGTGGCAATAAGGTGATAGGTTGGCATGGCTTTAATTTGTGAGTGAGTCATTTATACCATGGCCAGATATAGCATCTCTAAAATTCCCAGGTATCTGTTAATCTAGCAATCTAGCAAGTGCTTGGAATTGGTCACTCAGGGAAAAGGAGAAACATTTGTTGGGATTTGTATAAATCCACCACCAGCATTTCTGGAAGAAGAACAATTTCTGGAGGAAGTCCTGCTGATGGGTACATTCATCATTATTATATGGACTGTACCAATTTGCTCTTAAAAGGCCAACCCTGCATCCTTCATAAAGCCTCCCTGGCTCCCCTTGCTCTGTGCTTCCACTCCTACAGGCAGATGTAATCTTTTCCCGCTTTTTGCCCTGACTTCACCCTTATATACTTGACTTGAACTTGCTGTAGTTATTTGTTTGTCTTCTGCTAGACCAGGGATCAGCAATATTTTTTTTGTAAAGGGCCAGATAATAACTACTTTAGACTTTGCGGGCTACACAGTCTCTGTCTCAACAACTCAACTCTGTGGTTACAGTGTGAAACTGCCATAGTCAATATATAAATAGATGGTATGGCCGTGTTCCAATAAAACTTTATTTATGGACATTAAAATTTGCATTGCATATAATTTTTTGCATGAAATATTATTCTTCTTTTGATTTTTAAAAATGACTCTTAGATCACAGGTATAATTAAACAAGCAGCAGGCTGGATTGGGCCCATGGGCCACACTTTACTGACCCCTATACTTGCTAGAGTATAAATTCTTTGAGGGCTGAGACTTCACGTGTTTATGTGTCCTAAAGCCTTGGTCCCTAGCAGGTACTTAATAAATACTTTTTAAATAAAAGAGTAAACTAAAAAATTTCTTCTATATCTATAATATAATGTATGTTTATTTATATATAACATTATAATATAATATATTGTATTATATAAATGTAATAATATAAACCTATTTTTGCTTAGTTCATTACAGTTGAAGAAATACTTCACAAACATAATATTATTGTGTCTTATTGCCTGTGATATCTGCAGGGAATGTAACAATCCTGTTTTCTAGATGATGGAATTTATCTTAGGGTTCATCTTAGGTTCAGTTTATCTTAGGCTCAATTTATCTTAGGTTCATGTGTTTGTAAACACATCATATGAGCACTGATTTTCAGTGGTGTCCAAATAATTATCTCCTTAGAAAATGCCCTCCTGGTGTTTTGTTTTAATTTTTTTTTATTTTAATTTACTTTTGGAGACATTTTACATGATTTCATTGACTTAATAATATATCAGTTCTCTATATGTCAGCTTCTCAGTGACTTTAATTCATATCCTAAAAAGAATAAATTCTATCAGTACTCATGAACATGAATTTAAGTGTGAACTCTGGAAATTATACAGTTGTAAGCAGTATAATCTCTGAAGAAGAAAGACACTGACTGTGAGGGTCAGATGATGTTAGGTACAGATGGGTATTCTCTATTGGCCACAGAGCCTGGATTTATACTCCACCATTCCCAGCTTGCTTTGTGCCTAGGGAAGGCATCCAGTTGGGTTTGACCAATGGACAACACTAGCGGTATATCAAAGGATGGGGCAGAAAGTGTTTGAAAATTATCCACCTGCTCTGGCTCCACGGTGCCTATGTCTTCCATTGGAAGAACTCCTTCTGCCTGTTCTGAGTTTTCAGTGGCTGTGTCCTCCATAGAGAGCACCCTCTGCTTTACCTTTTAGATGGGAGTGGCTTCCTACTGTTGTTTCTGGTATACCTGGCTTCCCCTTTAATCTGTCCAAACCTCTGTAAGTAACCTCTTCATTAAAACCTTTCCAGTTAAACCCTTTAAATTGCCATCTGCCTCCTATGTGGACACTGTCTAACCTAGCAATCTATGAGATATGAATACTGGGCACTAGTTGGTTGGAGGACCCAACTAATAGCCATGACTTCTGAAATTCCTCTGCTGAAAACTTCCTCTTTGGGTTACAACTCTAGGCATTTTCTCGTATTTTGCAAAGAATACTTGCCCACATTACATATTAAGGACCTATCAATCATTTATCCTACATCATAGGTGTTAGTAACTAGGTTTGTCATATCACTTCCTTCTGTGATATAGATGCCTCGGGCCATTGAGGAGACTTCAGGTTATCTGAACAATTGAAGCAGGGACTTAGTAAGAAAAGAAAACTGGGACAGTGCTTACTGAAGTCAGATCTAGTTGGGCCTTCAAGAGACAGGATGAGGGTGTGGGAACACTCATGAGTAGAAGTGAAGAGGTAGAATGAGGAGTTAAGAAACTGAAGGTTGAAGGTACTAAAGATAATTTTTCCTTTTTTTTGTTTTTATATTTTCCCTCACATGTATGAACATATATATTACCATCACAAAAAAAGACTGCATTGAGGTAGGTAGAGAAAATATTCTTCATTTTTCTATAACTGTTTTGATCCTCCTTATAAGAATTTTATAGATGGCAGGGGAAAAAAGCAAACTTTTGCCCATTTCCAATTTAAATTTATTTAAATTCAATAAGTTAAACAGAATTTTTTTTGATACCCAGGTATCTTTGGGGTCAATGTTCAGGTTTTCAAACCTGAAAGGGCTTACCTTTTGTCTCTCCAGGATGGTGTCTGGTTATTCAGGAAAGAGTTTACATGGCCCCAGAGTGACAGAGAAGGCTCAGACCCACATGTGGGGCCCTGGTGCTGCCCTCTGGCTTTTCTGCAAGGAGGCTTTCATCAGCCTGCTCACTAAGTGAACTGCTGGCCTCCAAGGTTGAAGGTCAGGGCTGGGAACCTATGGAGCCTGTGGCATCGCCCTGGTCCAGGCAGGACTTCCAGTGGTTCTTGGAGCATTAGCCACTTCCCTTTGTTATAGTGGTCCTTCTGGCTTCAGATCCCTTCACAGTCAGCTCTAGGTAGTCCCACTGCAACCCCCAGCCAGGGGCCATTCGGCCTCCACCACAGTAACCCCCTTCTAGCCAGTCTCTTGCCAGTCCCTTAGTCCCCCTTTTCTTCACTTAGTGAGACACATGGGAACTCTTGGGGGCCATGCACATCACTAGGAGCCAAAAAAGAATTGGAGACTTACACTTAATCTGTTCATCTTACCTGGCACGTCCTGGTAATACCTTTACTTGAATCAAGTGACCTAGAGTTGGCTCTGGGGACTTCTCTCAGAGTCCCAAAGATGGAGAAAGGCTAGATTCTCTCTATTCTCAACATCCTTTCATCTATTTGGATGTTTCTAAACTCCTCTCTCCTTTCCCCCTCTCCCCAATTTGCAGCCCTTAGGGTGGAAGAAAAAGGCTTTAGTGACGAACCCTATCACTCCATCCCAATCTTCTTTTCCTTCCTCAGTCTCTAGGGCTGAACTTCCTCTTTCTCTATGTCCCTTCTTCTTTTGGGTTGTTAGCCTCATGGCCTCTTCCCTATGTTTAGAATGGGCTTCCTTCCAACACCATGGAAAAAAATGTTATGATCTGAGTCTTTCAGATTTGTTCAATGATGTATTAAAAGGATAGGTACAGGATTTAGAAATTCTTTTTTTTTCTCGACAAATCTATATTTCCAGGTTATGTTTTGCTCTGGACTGAGAAAAATATGTATATATTGGATGTCACAAGTGGAATATTAAAGCTTTCTTTTTAATTCCCTCTGTAAGAGTCCTGATTCCTGTTGTGACACATAAATTCTAAAAGTGCCAAAGGGAGGAAAAACCCATTAATACATTTCAGAAAATATTACATTTCCTCTACCCATAAGTAAACAATAATGTAAATATTCTACAAGAAAACTTCAAAAACATGGAGAGAGGAGGTTGAACTCTTCCACATAAAAAGAGACAAAAGAGATAATCGGCTGAGTGAAATGTATGAAGCTTGATTGGATCCTGAATTTAATATAAAGAAACACAATATAGATATAGAAATGTATTTTGGGACAGTTTGATAAATTTGTAAACGGACTATTTACTAATGGTATTATGAACTTACTGCTAATTTTCTTAGGTGTAAAACTGGGGTTGTGATTATATGGAAAAATGCATGCAAGTACTTCAGGGTAAAGTGGCATGATGTCTATGACATATTTTCCAGTGGTTCAGCACAAAATAAAACAACATGTACATAAACAAATAATATATACATAAACTATTAGTAATATCTTGAAAGGAATCATTTTTCCTGAGTGGTAGTTCTCTAAGGTGGGCTTAAAATATTTAGTAAACCATATTGTAAACAGAAGTTCTGTCACCAGGCTTTTTTGTTCCATGTATAGAGCTCAGGCAGAGTAGACTTGGCATAATTCTTAAGGGCCCTAGGATTTTTGGAGTGGCAAATGAGCATTGGTTTCAATTTTAAGTAACCAGGAGCATTAGCCCCTAATACGCCTCAAAGCTTCACCTGTCTTCTGAAGCTTTAAAACCAGGCGTCACTTCTCTTCTCAATTGTGCGAGTCCTAGATGGTATCTTCTTCCAATATAAGACTGTTTCATCTACACTTAAATCTGTGTAGTTACTTTCATTATCTTAGCTAGATATTCTGGATAATTTGCTGCAGCTTCTACATCAGCACTTGCTGCTTCACCTAGCACTTTGATGTTACAGAGATACCTTCTGTCCTTACACCTCATGAACCAATCTCTGCTAGCTTCCAAATTCTCTTCTGCAGCCTCCTCACCTCTCAGCCATCATGGAATTGAAGAGAGTTAGGGCCTTGCTCTGGATTAGGGTTTGGCTTAAGGGAATGTTGTGGCTGATTTCATCTTCTATCAAGACCACTAAAACTTTCTGCATATCAGCAATAAGGTTGTTTTACTATTTTTTTTAATTAAAGTATAATTAACATACAGTGTTATGTTAGTTTCCGACATGCAATATAATGATTCAACAACTCTATACATTACTCAGTATTCATCACAGTAAGTGTATTTTTTAATGTTTATTTTGAGAGAGCTAGAGAGAGAGCGCATGCATAATCAGAAAAGGGGCACAGAGAGAGGAGAGATAGAATCCCAAGCGGGCCCCATGCTGTCAACGTGGGGCTTGACACAGGGCTCTATCCCACGACTGTGAGATCATGACCTGAACTGAAATCAAAAGTTGGATGCCTGACTGAGCCACCCAGGTGGCCCACAATAAGTGTATTCTTAATCTCCTTTATCTATGTCAACCATTGCCAACCCACCTCCCTTCTGCCAACCACTAATTCTCTGTATGTCAGTCTTTTCTTTACACCTCTTTTTTTGTCTATTCATTTGTTTCTTAAATTCCACACATAAGTGCAATCATATGGTATTTGTCTTTCTCTGTCTGACTTAT
Source organism: Leopardus geoffroyi (assembly GCF_018350155.1). NCBI lineage: Eukaryota > Metazoa > Chordata > Mammalia > Carnivora > Felidae > Leopardus > Leopardus geoffroyi. Next base: position 26,117,700 of record NC_059332.1, on the reverse strand, counting down.
TTCACTTAACATTATACCCTCCAGGTCCATCCATGTAGTTGCAAATGGCAAAATTTCACTTTGTGTGTCTACCTGAGTAACAGTCCTTTGAATATATACACCACATCTTCTTTATCCATTCATCTATGTTCATCTATGGATGGACACTTGTGTTGCCTCCGTATCTTGGCTGTTATAAATAATGCTGCAATGAACATAGGGATGTGTATATCTTTCTGAATTAGTGTTTTCATTTTTGGAGATTAAATACCTGGTAGTAGAATTACTGGATCATATGGTTATTCTATTTTTAATTTTTCGAGGAACCTCCACACTGTTTTCCAGAGTGGCTACACCAATTTGCATTCCTACCCCAGCGCATGAGGGTTTCTTTCTCTCCACATCCTTGCCAACACTTGATATTTCTTGTTTTCTTTTGTTGTTGTTGTATTTTTGTTTTTTATTCTAGCTATTCTGATAAGCATAAGGTGATAATTCATTGTGGTTTTGATTTGCATTTCCCTGATGATTAGGGCTGCTGAGTATCTTTTTATGTGCCTGTTGACCATCTATATGTCTTCTTTGGAAAAATGTCTGTTCAGGTCTGCTCATATTTAATTGGATTCTTTCTTTATTTTTTGTTGTTGAGTTTTATATATTTTAATATATTTTGGATATTAACCTATTAACCAGATATATCATTTGCAAATATCTTCTCTCATTTAGTGGGTTGCCTTTTTGTTTTATTGATGGCCTTCTTCACTATATAAAGCTTTTTTAAAATTTCAGTGTCATCCCAATAGTTTATTTTTGCTTTTGTTTCCTTTGCCCAAGGAGATGTATCTAGAGAAATGTTTTGATGGCAAATGTCAAAGAAATCACTGCCTATGTTTTTTTCTTAGAGTTTTATGGTTTGGGGTCTCACATATGTCTCTTTAATCCATTTTGAGCTTATAGTTGTGTATGGTGTAAGAAAGTGGTCAGTTTCATTTTTCTACATGTCGCTGTCCAGTTTTCCCAGCACTGTTTGTTAAAGAGACTCTTTTCACTGTATGTTCTTGCCTCCTTTGTCATAGGTTAATTGACCATATAAACATAGGTTTATTTCTGGGCACCATTTCACTTTCTTATCATTAATTGTCATTCATTTTCTTCATGATTCACTGGAGTAGCACTTTTAATTTACCTCAAGAATTTTTCTTTTGCATTCACATCTTGGTAGCTGTCTCATGCAAGATACAAAATAGTTATTTAACCTTACTATTTTAATAAGTGATTGTGTAGTTGTTCTGTTAATAAGTAATCCATCTTTTCACCATTGATTTTAAATGCTACAATTTCCAAACACTGTGTTTTTGTATTTATCTTGTTCTAGTTTTGGATATTCTATTTTATTTCATTAATCTATACATTTATGTGCCATATTGTAATTAATATGTTTCAATGGCAAGTTGTGTTAACTCTTGCTTATAAATTCTTGGCTATGCTTGTTTTCCACATTAATTTTAAAAATTAATTTATTTTGTACAAAGAAATTCGTTGGCATTTTTATTGGGACTATGTTAAATTTATAGATTAATTTAGGGAAAAATGCCTTTTCATTTGTTCAAGTCTTTGTTTCTGTCCTTCAGTAGCATTTAGGTCTTGCAACTTTCTTATTCATTATATTCTTCGTATTTATCATTACTTTGACAATGAGGTCTTTTCTTTCATCATCTTTTAAAAATTTGCTTATTATAAACATTATCTACATAAACATTTTGTTGAATTCTATTATCGTTTTTAATACTTTTAGATTGACTTTGTTAGGTTTCCTAGTAGAATAACAATATCTGCAAATGATAATTATACTTTCCATTTTCCAATATTTATGTCTTTCTTTTTCTCATCTAATTGAATTTCTAATGTCCATAGAGTAATTCTAAATAATAATGATAAAGGACATCTATTGTTTCTGTATCTTCTTACAAAAGAATCTCCTGATCAAAGAATTTATCTCCTTCTAAATTATTATTTTTAAAATTGAGAATGGATTTAAGATCTTGACAATTTTTAAATTTTCTATGGAAATCGTATAAGTTTTCCTGACATTTTTTTGTGGTGAATAATATTAATAGATTTCCTATTATTGAACCATCCCTAAGTTCTTTTTTTTTAGTTTGTTTATTTATTTATTTATTTATTTAAGTTTATTTATTTACTTTTGAGAGAGAGAGAGAGAGAGACTGAGGGAGGGGCAGAAAGAGAGGGAGAGATAGAATCCCAAGCAAGCTCTGCACTGTCGGCATGGAGTACGATGTGGGGCTCGAACTCACAACTCATGAGATCATGACTTGGGCTGAAGTCAGACGCATAACCAACTGAACCACCCAGGTACACCACATCCTTGAATTCTTGGGATAAGCCTACCTGGTTGTGGCACATTATTCTTTCAATATTTTTCTGGGTTCTATTTACTAATTGAGCAGTAAGGATTAATTTGTCCAAGATCTCTGGAAACCTGGCCTCTAAAAAAAGAGCTTCTCTTTAAAGTTACCTGTAAAGTAGCTACAGTTCAGTGTATAAGGCATAAATTCTGGTCAACTGCAGGGCCCAGATCCTGGCTCCTGATCATGCTAGAATAGGGGCTGGCATTTCCCCAAATCTGAATGTTGATAACGTATATCCTGCTGTTACCTTCATATCGCTGTAGCCGCCGGGTTTGAACTTTAATTCTTTTCTCACCAGAGGAGGGTCTGATGCTTCCCCTCTCCAGTTCATGAACCTTGGTCTGACAGGCTAGAACTGAAGCCAAGGTTCCACTGCACTATACTGATATTGTATCTTGGTTCCTGATCACACCAGGCAAGGGGCTGGTGCTTATTTAGTAACGTGGCATAAAAGCCAGGATCCCTACCTTGGTGTGTCACCTCTGGCTCTATCAGAGTGCCAGACATTGCTTCAGAGTGTGATGGACAACAAAGAACGACACAGTCACCACAGATGCTATCTCAGTGTCCACAGTGCACACTGGTTCAGTGGGGCCATTTTCTCTGTACAGCTTTGTATATAGTTTTTGTGAGATAAGCCTGTAGTTTTCTGTTATGTGATAATGTTTGGGAAGTTTTGTTATCAATGATATGCTCTTGTACAAAAAAAATATGAATGCTCTGAGAAACCAGTTAAATATATTTGGTAGAATTATGTGCAACTGTCCAGACTTGGTGCGTTTTACAGAGCAGATCTGTAGTAACCTTATTTCTTCAGTGTTAATTGATATGAGTGGACTTTTCAATTTGGGGGCCAATTTTGATAATACACATTTATTTGTATGAACTTTTAAAATTAACTTCTTATAATTTAAAAAACTTAGGTCATCTGGCTGGCTCAGTCAGTAGAGTATCTAACTCTTGATCTCAGCGTTGTGAGCTTGAGCACCACATTGGGTGCACAGATTACTTAAAAAAAATTTTTTAGGGGTGTCTGGGTGGCTCAGTCAGTTAAGTGTCTGACTTTGGTTCAGGCCATGATCTCATGGTTTGTGAGTTCTAGCCCCGCATCAGGCTCTGTGCTGACAGCTCGAAGCCTGGAGCCTCCTTCTGGAGCCCCACAGAATTCTGTGTCTCCCTTTCTCTCTGCCCCTTGCCCGCTCACACTCTGTATCTCTCTCTCAAAAATAAATAAACATAAAATTTTTTAATTACTCTGTATTTGCATTTCCATTTCCAATTTTTCATATTTGCATTTCTCTCCTCAAATGTATTTTGATGTAAGTTTTACCAAAACCAATACTTGGGTCATTTATTGGTATTACTGCTTTCTGTTTTTTAATTTATCCTTTGCTTTTATTTGTACTAATTCGTTCTTTCTGCATTCTTTAAATTCACTCTCTTGTGTTTTTTTCCAAGCTCTTTACACTGTATGTTAAATTTGCTTATCTTCCATATTCTCTGTTTATTAATATATGTATCTAAAGCTACTATTTCCTCTGGGCACTGCTTTAATTGTTTCAATAGCATTTGATACATATTCTTTTTTTAATATTCTATTTTTATTTTTCAATAACTGAAGAATTAAAATTTTTAAAAATGATTATAGATGGTAGGTTTATTTGTTTTTAACTTCTAAATTATTAGTTTCTCATTTTATTGTATTATGATCAGAAAATGTTATTTTTACCTTTTAATTTAAAAATATGTATTGAGGTCTCCTTTCTGGCTGGCAAGGGTCAATTTTTGTGACTTACTAAGTTATATGGAAAAAAAAAAGAGTTGTACTCTGATTTTAGGATATAGTCTGATACACAGTAATTACTTCATTATTTGTTGTTTAGATCTTCTGTGTGTGTATGTGTGTGTTTATCATTTTGATCTAAAGTGAACTGTCTTCTACCATCAGTGAATTTCTGCATATTTCTTCTTGCATTTCCTGTGGATCTTACTCTGTGTTAGTGCTTTGCTATACAGTGCGTATTCATGACTATTGTGGATTGCAAATTCAATCATTATAAAGTGTGTTTCTTTGTGAACTTGATCTTACCACTTTACAGCACATATGTTTGAGGGCATCGTTTTATATCACAGTTGTTCTGCAATCACAGATCAACCAAGGGCAAGTAAATACAAGACCTTGATGCTTTTTAATTTATGATAGTGGAATTAAACTTCCTGCTAAAATAGTGTGCTTCACCAGGTCTCCAAAAGTGACTTTAGTTTATGTAGCAGTATTTTTTTAATCTGTATTTGCATATATTTGAACCCCCATTAACAAAACAAAACAAAACAAAACAAAACAAATTGTTTAAAAGAATAAATTACTCACTGCTGATCATCAAACTTAATTTCCTTCCTTCCTTCTTTCACAACCTCCCCTTTTTGTCTCAATACTCACCCTTTCTACCTACTCTCTCTCTCTTTCTGTCTGTCTTCTGACATATCCCTTGAAGAAATATGCTCTTTCTAAAGAAGTTACCCTTGGCTCCTGCTCTCTCACAACTAACGGCCATTTGAAACGAAGGGCATTGTTGTAATACTCCCACTGAATCCAGTGATTATTCAGTGTGAACTCCCGGAACTGTGTTAAAAGCCAAATGCTGGGCATGAGCTCTTTAAACCCTGCCATTTCACACGTTCAACTTTTCACCTTTCAGAGTCTCTCATTTATTGGAAAAAAATTTTTTTGAACTCTCACTGGTGCCACTCATTTCTACATACACATTCTGTAAAGGCAGCAAAATCCAAATCTGACAGGTTATCTTATCTTCCCAGATCAGATGAGCTCAGAGCAACTTCTTGGCCCTGACATGTTATGCAGAGGCACAAAGCCAACTTCTGAAAGTACAAATGGGGGAAATTTGGAAAAGAAAGGATGATGTGTCATAACTGCTAATATAACTTAGAGTAATACATCTTTGGCTTGGGACCTGGTGGTTGAATTTTCTTATATGGCAGATATGTATAAGTACAGGCTCTCAGAACACTTACTTGCACAGGGCAGACAGTGATCAGGAAGGCCCAAGTACCTCTGGCTGATTTTAGCCTTATTTTTGCCTTTCTGTTTCCTAGAAAATGTGAGGACTCACCGAGGCACACAAATAGAGCAAGCGTACAAAACAGTTTTAGATTGCCTCACATAAGGTCAGCTTACCATGGATTTTAAGCAAAATTAGTATCTTGAAGTTGATTATTGGGGTTTATGATTACTTGGCACCTATAAGAAAAATAATCTAATGTTTTTTTAAATGATAAGTAATTGAGGATTATAGATGTTTTTGTATTTTATATGGGATATTACATATTGGAATTTTTACTTCATATATTTTAGCAAGCTCTTAAATTAAGAATGGATGAACATCCAGGTTGTTTATTTTAAAAAATGGAAAATATAATTTCAAAGTCATATTGTTATGTTAACTCATAGAAAATCATAGCAGTGTTACAAGGGGAAGGGGAAGGGCAAAGATCCTGTTAGTTTACTTAAGTATAAGGATGAATTTTGGAAATTATGAACCTGTAAGCATGAAACCATTCCCCAGGAACATTCTAGAACAGATCATTAAATTAATATTTGCCAGTAGAGATCACCCATGGAAAAAGCAGACCCCATCATTTATTTCTCTGTTGGGGTTACAACGAAGAACACACAGATGGGGACAAAGGGTAAGCACCTCACATCAGAATTGCCACAAAATATTGACACTTTCCCTTTTAATCGCTGTCAAAGCCCAATCTGAAGGAGAAAGATAGATGATTCCAAAATTTGTTAAATATTTTTGCCTAAACAATATTGGTAATGGCTCTTGTCAAGTGGAAGAGATAGCCTAACCTCCTATCTAAGGGCCTACTGCAGTTGAGATGCAGCACTCATTTCTTCATTCTTTTGCATGTGGATATGGAATTTTACTAACACCATTTGTCAAAGGGACTATACTTTTCCCATTATGTTGTCTTGACACTCTTGTTGAAGATCATTTGACCATATATAGAACAGTTTATTTATGGGTTCTCTATTCTGTTCCATTGGTCTATATGTTTATCTTTATGCCATTACCACATTGTTTGATTACTGTAGCTTTGTAATATGTTTTGAAACCAGGAAGTATGATGCTTCCAACTTTGTTCTTTTTCAATAGTGTTTTGGCTATTTGGGGTCCCTTGAACTTCCATGTCTATTTTAGGATTTTTTTCTATTCCTGCAAAAAAAAAAAAAAAAAAAACACCACTGGAACTTTGATAGGAAATGCACTGGATTTGTAGATTGCTTTGTGGAGTATGGGCATTTTAACAATTTAAGTCCTATGTCTAATTTCAAAATTTTAAGAGTGGATGAATATCCAGATTGTTTATTTTAAAAACTGGGAAATATGATTTCAGTCCATAGACATGAGATGTCTCTCATTTATTTTTCTCTTTAATTTCCTTCAGCAACTTTTGCAGCTTTCAGTATACCAGTCTCTCATCTCTAATGTTAAGCTTATTATTAAGTCTTTTATTTATTTGATGTTATTATAAGTGGGGTTGTTTTCTTAATTTCCTTTTCATAATGTTCTTATTGGTGTATAGAAATGCAACTGATTTTTGTCATATAGTTTTTTTAAGCAGGGAAGTTTACAAATCATTAACTAGTGAAAGGGAGATTACCTGCTAAGATGTAGACAGAACTCTAAAGGATATGTGAATAGAAGATTTAAAGATAGCCAACACCTATAGCACTGAGTCACAGTACCCCAGGAAGGAATAAAGTTGGATGATTCTCCCCCATTTCCAACAAAGGCACAGATTCAGATGTCATTAAGAAGGTATGACATAGTTCCCTAGATAACAGAAATTCAGTGACAAACTTCAGATGGAGCTAAAGGCATGCACACGGATGCCAATAAAACACTGGAGAGTGGGCATCTCTGGGTCTTCTGCACAAGACTGGCAGCTGAGTTTTGAGAGCAAGATCAAACACCACAACCAGGAGGAGAAGCCCTTTCCCCCTGCAGTGCCCTCTGCTAACAAAGCAGGGTATTGTGCCAGGAGAAAACCTATAAGGACCTACTCCAGTGATGCAAGGCAGACAAAGAAGAATGCATTTGTAGCTGGAGGGCCATAGTGATACTTGGCACAAGAGGTGCTGGAGGGCTGCTTTCATCAGACCTCAAAGATAATCAAAAGGGTTTTTATTTACTAAGAGCAAGATAGGGAGACTTTAGAGAGTTTTGAACAGAAAATTGTCATGGTCTTATTTATAATTTTAGTACAATGATTGTTTGCTGGACTGATAATGCACTGAAGGAAAGCAAGGTGGAAGCACATTAGGAAGCTATTGTAATAATATTGCAATAAAATTCAGCATGTTGTTTAAACATTTATGTAATGAAGTTATTCTTATTGGAGCTGTTATGATATATTGGCTAATTCTACCTATTATTGCTAACTCTAGGTCTAAAGAGTAAAAAGTATTTTTTAAAGAAAATTTTTTAAAAAAATTAATCACCATGAAATATATGCTGAAGTTTACATATAAAATTATAATTATATTGTAATATAAACTCAAACTGAATCAAATGAGAAGGTTGGATGATGGCAGTAGAGTAGCAGGACCTTAGGTTTGCCTCATTCCATGAATACAACTAGATAACTATCAGATCTCCTAAATATACCAAAATTGACCTGAAAACTGGAAAAACAACTTCACAACTAAAGATGGAAAAGAGGCCACATCAAAGAAGGTGGGAGATGCAGTTTGGGAGAGAAATGGATTGTGGCTGCTGCAGTGGGGAGGGGGATGTGGTTGTGGAGAAGGGCAAGAGACAGGCTAGCACACTGGGGAACACAACAGGAAAATAAATCCCCATAACACTCGGCATGGAAAGTAAGAGGGGACTGAATTTCATGACTTTTGGCAACCAGCACAACTTAAAAACATGGAGCTTTCAGGGTCAGCAGACTTGGCTGGAATAGAGTCCCAAGGACATTGCACTGCTCCTAGAGAGAAGGTAGGGAAACAACACATGACATAGAGCAAGGAAAGAGAAATCTAAAGAGTACCTGGGGCACAGAGTGGGGAAGTTTTTTGCTCATCTTGGAGTACATCCCAGAGAGGCAGCGTTCATGGAGAGACCCTACCAGGAACAAAATAACTGGCTTGTGCCTTTTTCCTCTCCTTCTCCTTAGCATAAGCACAGGACCACCTGTGGGAACCAGGGCCGCACTAATGCTCACTACCTAGCTTTCTTATATGAAGCCCCAATCTCCCACACTCTGGTAGAACTGCCCTTCCCAGTCCCACTTGCTTCAGTCTCAGCTTGGCAGGCCCCCTGCCCTGGTCAATTGGAGCAAACCCCTACTCAAATGCATCTCCAAATTTGGGAGTTTTGTGGAGCCTCAGTTCTGGTGTTGGTAGCAACAGTTCTTATTTTGTAAACAAATCAAAGGACATCTCATTAAAACTCGCCAGGGGCCAAACACTGCCCACAACACTGCAAGGAGAGCCTCCACAGATGATTGGCCTGAAAGACAAAGCATCCAGAACAAAAGAGCAGAGCACATGCAGCAACATTGGAGACACTCCCAGAAGTACTAGGCCCTGGGAAACAGGACACTACACAGCAGGGCACTGTAAGACTTCTTCTCCACAGGGCCATTAGTCTCAAAAACAGAAGATGTAACTGACTTTCTTAACACAGAAAAAGAGGCACAGAGACTTAGACAAAATGAGAAGACAGAGAAATATATACCAAATGAAAGAACAGGACAAGGTGATAGCCAGAGATCTAAGCAAAACAGATATAAGTAAAATGCCTGATGGAGTATTTAAAGCAATGATCATACGGATAACTCACTGAAATTGAGAAAAGAGTAGAAGACATGAGTAAGGCCCTTAACACAGAGATAACATGGCAGAAATAAAGGGCTCAATAAATGAAATAAGAGAGGAATGAATTAAAAACCTAGAAGATAGAGTAATGGAAAATAACCTATCTGAACAGAAGGGAGAGAAAAGAAATATGCAAAAAGAGAACAGACTTAGGGAACTCAGCGACTCCATCAAATGTAATAACATTCACATTATAGGAGTCCCAGAAGAAGAGAGAAAAAGGGGGGGGGCAGAAGAAATAATAGTTGAAAACTTCCCTAATGTGGAGAAATAAACAGACATCTAGATCCAAAAGGCACAGGGAACTCCCATGAAATCAACAAAAGCAGGCCAACACTAAGACATATTGTAATTAAATTGGCAAAATATAGTAATAAAGAAAAATTTACAGGAGCAACCCCAAAGAAGACAGTAACATACAAGGGAAATCCAAAAAGGCTATCAGGAGATTTTTCAGGAGAAACATTCCAAGCAAGAAGGGAGTGGCATGATATAATCAAAGTGCTGAATGGGCAAAATCTTCAGCCAAGAATATTCCATCTAGCAATGCTATCATTCAGAATAGAAGGAGAGATAATGAGTTTCTCACACAGCTAGCCCTTCAAGAAATAGTTAAGATCTTTGAGTGGAAAGGAAAGATCAAAAGTGACAGTATGTACATAGGAAACAGAAAAGCAGTAAAAATGAATATTTCTGTAAAAAATCAAAGAACTCACAAAATAAAAGGATGTGACATATGACACCATATACCTAAAACATGGGGGAGGAGAGGAGTAAAGAATGGATTCAAACCTAAACGACCATCAACTTGATATGAATTGCTATATGCACAAGAAATTATATACAAACATAATGGTAACCACAAATTATAAAACCATTAATAAGTATGTAATGAATAAGAGAAATAAGTCCAAATATATCACTAAAGAAAATCATCAAAGAAAGACAAAAAAGGATCAGAAAAAACATTCAGAAACAACTGCAAAACAAATAAGAAAATGACAATAAATACATATCTACCAATAATTACTTTGAATGTAAATGGACTAAACACGCCAATCAAAAGACACAGAATGGATAACAAAGCAAGATCTATCTATATGCTGCCTACAAGAGACTCATTTTAGACCTAAAGACACTTGCAGATTGAAACTGAGGTAATGTGGAAACATCTATCAAGCAAAAGGATGTCAAAAGAAAGCCAGACTAGCAATACTTATATTTTACAAAATAGATTGTAATAAGAGACACAGAGGACATTATACAATAATAAAGGGGACAATTCAACAAGAAGATATAACAACTGCAAATATTTATGTACCCAACATAGAAGCAACCAAATATATAAAACAGTTTATAATAAGCATAAATGAACTAATAAATAATAATACAATGATAGTAGGGGACTTTAACACACCACTTATATCAATGGACAGATCATGTAAACAGAAAATCAAGGGGAAAACAATGGCTTTGAATGACACACTGGACCAGATGGATTTAACAGACATATTCAGAACATTCCATCCTAAAACAGCAGAATACACACTTTTTTATGTGCAAATGCTACATTCTCCAGAATAGATCACATAGTAGACCACAAAATAAGCCTCAACAGATTCAAAGAGGTCAAAGTTTTAACATGTATCTTTTCTGATCACAACACTATGAAACTAGAAGTCAACCTCAAAGAAAAAGCTGGAAATACCACAAATAAATGGAAGTTAAATAATATCCTAGTAAACTGAATGAGTCAACCAGGAAATCAAAGAAGAAATTTAAAAAGTACATGGAAACAAAGGAAAATGAAAACACAATAGTCCAAAACATTTGGGATGCAGTAAAAACAGTTCTAAAAGGGATGCTTATAGTAATACAGGTCTACCTCAAGAAACAAGAAAAATCTCTAATAAACAACCTAAAGGAGCTAGAAAAAGAACAACAAGTAAAACCTAAAACCAGGAGAAGGAAGGAAATAATAAAAACTAGAGCAGAAATAAATGATATTAGAAAGTAAAAGAAGAACAGAACAAGTCAATGAAACCAGGAGCTGCTTCTTTGATAAAAAAAAAAAATAATAATAATGAATAAAACTGGGGCACCTGGATGGCTCAGTCAGTGGAGTGTCTGACTCTTGATTTCAGCTCAGGTCATGATCCCAAGGTCATGAAATCAAGCCCTGTGTCCAGCTCTGTGCTGACAGTGCAGAGCCTGCATGGGTTTCTCTCTCTCCCTCTCTCTGCCCCGCCCCCTCTTACATGTGCTCTTTAAGTAAATAAATAAGCAGAAGGGAGGAGGAAGATGGTGGCATAGGAGGACGCTGGGCTCACCGCATCCTGTTGATCACTTAGATTCCACCCACACCTGCCTAAATAACCCAGAAAACCACCAGAAGTCTAGCAGAATGGATTCTCCGGAGCCAAGCGTGGATGAGAGGCCCACAGAAGAGGGTAGGAAGGGCGGAGAGGCGGTGCTTGCTACACGGACTGGTGGGAGGGAGCTGGGGCGGATGGGTGGCCCATCGGCAAAGCAGAGCCCTCTAGTCTGGCTTGCAAAAGCTGAAGGCCCTGACGGAGTGTGTTTGGACAGCAAGCGGGACTTAACATCTGGAAGGTTATAAGCTAACAGCTCTGCTCAGAGAGCAGGAGGGCTGGAGGACAATGGGAGGGAGAGTTGTTGAGCCCCAGACGACAGAGCTCAGCTTGGTGGGGAACAAAGTCTCTTGCCAGTGCCATCTCCCTCACCCATCCCCCAGTCAAAATCCCAAAGGGAACCAGTTCCTGTCAGGGAACTTGCTTACACCCGCAAACACCCAAGGCTGTGCTTCTGCAGATCCATCCCTCTGGCAGCGGGTCTGACTCACTCCTGGTGCCACAGGGCCCCTCCCGAAGTGGATCACGGAAGGAAAAGCGAGCTGAGCTTGCCCCTCTCGCCCCTGTGCACCTTGCTGATCCACCCCAGCTAATATGCCAGATCGCCAGCACCACAAGCTTGGCAGTGTACAAGTAGCCCAGACGGGCCACGCCACCCCACAGTGAATCCCTCACCTAGGAGAGGGGAAGAGAAGTTACACACCAGTCTGACTGTGGCCCCAGTGGTGGGCTGGGGGCAGACATCAGGTCTGACTGCAGCCCCGCCCACCAACACAAGTTATTCAAGACAGCACAGGGGAACTGCCCTGCAGTTCCGCACCACTCCAGGGACTATCCAAAATGAAGAAACGGAAGAATTCCCCTCAAAAGAATCTCCAGGAAATAACGACAGCTAACGAACTGATCAAAAAGGATTTAAACAATATAACAGAAAGTGAATTTAGAATAATAGTCATAAAATTAATCGCTGGGCTTGAAAACAGTATAGAGGACAGCAGAGAATCTATTGCTACAGAGATCAAGGGACTAAGGAACAGCCAGGAGGAGCTACAAAATGCTATAAATGAGCTGCAAAATAAAATGGAGACAACCACAGCTCGGATTGAAGAGGCAGAGGAGAGAATAGGTGAACTGGAAGATAAAATTATGGAAAAAGAGGAAGCTAAGAAAAAGAGAGATAAGAAAATCCAGGAGTATGAGGGGAAAATTAGAGAACTAAGTGATGCACTAAAGAGAAATAATCTACACATAATTGGTATTCTAAGTAAATAAATAAGTAAATAAAGAAAGAAATATTAAAGTATGATTCTCTCTCTCACTCCCTCTTCCCCCTCTCCTCCACTTGCACACACACACACGCACACACTCTCTCTCTCTAAACTAAAAATCTTTAAAAAAGAATAAAATTGTTAAACCTTTTGCCAGACTTATCTAGAAAGAGAAAGTACTCAAATAAAACACACACACACACACACACACACACACACACACACAAATGAGAGAGAAATAACAACCAACACCACAGAAATACAATTATAAGAGAATATTATGAAAAACTATAAGCTAGCAAATTGGACAACCTAGAAGAAATGTACAAAATCCTAGAAACATATAAACTACCAAAGCTTAAACAAGAAGAAATAGAAGATTTGAACAGATGATACCCAGCAAAGAAATTGAAGCAATAATCAAAAAACCCCAACAAACAAAAGTCTAGGACCAGATGGCTTCACAGGCAAATTCTACCAAACATTTAAAGAAGAGTTAATACCTATTCTTCTCAAACTATTCCAAAAAAATAGAAGATTAAGGAAAATTTCTAAATTCATTCTATGAGGACAACATTACCCTGATACCAAATCAGATAAAGATACCACAAAAAAAGTGAACTACAGGCCAATATCCCTGATGAACATAGATGCAAAAATCCTCAACAAAATACTAGCAAACCAAATCCAACAATACATTAAACAAATCATTCACCATGATCAAGTGGGATTTATTTCTCGATTTCAAGAGTGGTTCAATATTGGTAATCAACATGATAATGTCACAGTGATAAGAGAAAGAATAAGAACCATATGATCATTTCAATAGACACAGAAAAAGCATTTGATAAAGCAAAACATCCATTCATGATAAAAACCCTCAACAAAATAGGTTTAGGGGGAACATATCTCAACAAAATAAGGGCTATATATAAAAGCTCACAGCTAACATCATCGTCAATGGGGAAAAACTGAGAGGTCAGAAAGAAGACAAGGTTGTTCACTCTCATGGCATTTATTCAACATAGTACTAGAAGTCCTAGCCACAGCAATCAGACAACAAAAAGAAATAAAAGGCATCCAAATCAGTAAGGAAGAGTTAAAACTCATTATTTGCAGATGGCATGGTACTATACATAGAAAACCTGAAAGATTCCACAAAAAACTTCTACAACTTATAAATGAATTCAGTAAAATTGCAGCATACAAAATCAATATACAGAAATCTGTTCTATTTTTATACACCAATAACGAACAACAGAAAGAGAAATTAAGAAAACAATTCCATTTACAACTGCACCTCATAGAATAAGATACCTAGGAATAATCCTAACCAAAGAGGTGAAAGACCTGTACTCTGAAAACTATAAAACACAGATGAAATAAATTGAAGACAACACAAAGAAATGGAAAGACATTCCATGCTTATGTATTGGAGCAAAAATATTCTTAAAATATCTAACTACCCAAAGTAATCTACACATTTAATGCAATCCCCATCAAAATACCAACATTTGTCAGAGAACCGGAACAAATAATCCTAAAATTTGTATGGTATCTCAAAAAGACCCCAAATAGTCAAAGCCATTCTTGGAAAAGAGAAGCATTTGGAGGCATCACAATTCCAGACCTCAAGTTATATTACAAAGCTGAGGTAATCAAAATAGGTAGTACTCGCACAAAAATAGACACATTGGTCAATGGAATAGAATAGAAAGCCCAGAAATAAATCTGCTTCAACAAAGCAAAAAAGAATATCCAGTGGGAAAAAGACAGTCTCTTCAATAAATGGTGTTTGGAAAACTAGACAGCAACATGCAAAAGAAAGAAACTGGACCACTTTCTTTGTTTTTATTTTTTTAATGTTTATTTATTTTCAAGAGAGAAAAAGTGTGTGAGCAGGGGAGGGGCAGAGAGAGGGAGATACAGAACTAAAAGTGGGCTCCACGCTCCACAGTGTCAGCACAGAGTCCCAATGCAAGGGTCGAACGCACGAACTGTGAGATCATGACCCTAGCCGAAGTCGGTCGATTGACTGAGCCACCGAGGCATTCCAGCCACTTTCTTAAAAGACACACAAAAAGTTCAAAATAGATTAAAGACCTAAATGTGAGACCAGAAACCATAAAAATTCTAGAGGAGAACAGGCGTTAACTTCTTTGATATTGGCCATAGTAACTTCTTTCTAGATATGTCTCCTGAGGCAAGGGAAACAAAAGCAAAAATAAACTACTTAATAAAATAAAAAACTATGCACAGCAAAAGAAACAATCAACAAAACTAAAAGGCAACCTACTGAATGGGAGAAGATATTTGCAAATGACATACCCAATAAAGTGTTAGCATCCAAAATATATAAAGAACTTAAAAAATTCAACTCTCCTAAAGCAAATAATCCAATTAAAGAATGGGCAGAAGACATAAACAGACATTTCTCCAAAGAAGACATAAAAACAAACACATGAAAAGATGTTCATTATCACTTACCAACAGGGAAATGCAAATCAAAACTACAAAGTGAGGGGCGCCTGGGTGGCTCAGTCAGTTGAGTGTCCAACTTCAGCTCGAGTCATGATATCGCATTTTGTGAGTTCAAGCCCCATGTTGGGCTCTGTGCTGACAGCTCAGAGCCTGGAGGCTGCTTCAGATTCTGTGTCTCCCTCTATCTCTTCCCCCTCCCTCTCAAAAATAAATAAAACATTTAAAAAATTAAAAAAAATAAAATACCAGTACTTCTTTAAAAAAAACCAACTACAATGTGATATCACCTTCAGATCTGTCAGAATGGTTAACATCAACAGTAAAAGAACAGGAGGTGTTGGCAAGAATGTGAAAAAAAAAAAAAAAAAAACCTCGTGCACTGTTGGTAGGAATGCAAACTGGTACAACCACTCTCAGAAACAGTATGGAGTTTCCTCAAAAAGTTAAAAATAGAACTACTCTAGGATCCAGCAACTGAACTACTGGGTATTTACCCAACGAATACAAAAACACTAATTCAAAGGGATACATGTACCCCTATGTTTATAGCAGTGTTATTTACAATAGCCAAATCATGGAAGCAGCCCAAGTGTCCATCAATTAATGAATGGGTGAAGAAGATGTGGTATATATATATATATATATATATATATATATATATACACACACACACACACACCCACACACACACATAATGGATTATTCATTCATAAAAAAGGAATGAAATCTTGCCATTTGCAACAACATGGATGGGGCTAGAGAATATAATGCTAAGTAAAATAAGTCAGTGAGAGAAATACAAATACCATATGATTTCACTCATGTGTGGAATTAAGGAAACAAAAGAAACAAAGGGAAAAAGAGAGCGAGGGAGACAAATTAAAAAAACATGATTATATATGTCCTTATCAGAGTGGAGGAGGATGGGGGATGGGTTAAATAGATGATGGGGATTAAGGAGTGCACTTATGATGAGTACCAGGTGATGTATAGATTGTTGAATCACTATATTATACACCTGAAACGAATATAACACTGTATAGTAACTAACTAGAATTAAAATTAAAACTTAAAAAACATGTTTACTAAAATTAAGAAAGATTAGGGTGCCTGGGTGACTCAGTCGGTTAAGTGTCCAACTTCGGCTCAGGTCATGATCTCACCGCTCCTGAGTTCGAGCTCCGCCTCTGGCTCTGTGCTGACAGCTCAGAGCCTGGAGCCTGCTTTGTATTCTGTGTCTCCCTCTCTGCTGCTCCCCATCTCGTGTTGTGTCTCTCTCTCTGTTCTCAGAAATAAATAAACGTTTAAAAAATTTTAAATGAAAAAATATTGAACAAATGAAACATATTCAAAGCTTTGATTTTTTTTGGCAAATTAACTCCTTATTATCTCTACTTTTAAAATTATTTAATCATTTTGATTAGTAACAAATTCACATTGTTTTAAAAATGAAATGAAAATATTTAGCGACCAAGAAAAATAAATAAATAAGTGGACAGCATCAAACCAAAAAATTCTGCACAACAAAAGAAAAGAACCAACAAAATGAAAAGGCAACTTATGGAAAGGGAGAAAATATTTGCAAGCCACATCTCTGATAAGGGATTAATATCCAAAAGATATAAGGAATTCATGTGATTGAATAGTAATAAAACATGTAATTCAATTAAAAACTGGGCAGAGGGCCTGGATAGGCATTTTTTCAAAGAAGATATTCAAATGGCCAACTGGTACATAAAAAGGTGTTCGACAACACTACTCACCAGGGAAATACAACTCAGGGCCACAATGAAATATCATCTCAAGACAAGAGATAACAAGTGCTGGTAAGGATGTGGAGAGGAGGAAACCCTTGTACACTGTTGGTGGGAATGTAAATTGTTCAGTCACCATGGAAAACAGTATGGAGGTTCCTCAAAAAATTAACAATATAATTTTTATACAATCCAACAATCTCACTCTGGGCATATATCTGAAGGAAATGAAATCTCCATCTTGAAGAGATATCCAACATACATGTTCATTGCAGCAGTATTTGTAATAGTCACAACTTTCAAACAATCTAAGTGTCCATTGATGAATGAATAGTAAGAAATATTAAAAATGTAAGAAATGTAGTAGGAAACACACACACACGCATATACACTGGTATATTATTCAGCCATAAAAAAGGAAATCTTGCCATTTGTGACCATATGGATGAACTTTGAGAGTATTGTGTACTATTCCTAGTCTGACAGAGAAAGACAAGTACTGTATTATCTCACTCATATGTGGAATTAAAAAAAAAAATCAAACTCTTAGTAAACGAAAGCAGATTGATGGTTGCCAGAGATTTGGGGAGGGAGTGGGGTATGGAAAGAAGTGGGTGAGAGAGGTCAAAGAGCACAAACTTTCAGTTGTAAATGAAGTAAGTTCTGGTGACGTAATGTACAGCATGGTGGCTAATTAACAATACTGTGTTGTATACTTAAATATTGCCAAAAGTATTTTAAAAGTTCTCACCACATATACAACAAAAAGTTGTAACTATGTGAGGGATGGATGTGTTGAGTGACTTTATTGTGGTACTCTTTTCACAATATATACATATTTCAAATCATTACATTGTACATCTTAGACTTATGTAATTTTTATGTCAAATTATATTTCAATAAAGCTGGAAGAAAATAAAAAGAAATGAAAAGGTGTGGAGTAAAATGTCTTCCTCCTATGTTTTTCTGCTACCTATCCCATTTCCATAAAACTTTTATTTATTGTGCAGCTCTCCAGAGTTTTTAATTATAAATAGTAGCAAATGTAAAGATATATTCTTCTTTCTCCTTCTATTGATACACAAAAGGGACATACTATATGTTCAGCTTCTTTACCTTGTTCTTTCACAAAATTACGTATCTGGAGATTTTTCCATATCAGTGTATATAGGCAGTTTTCTCATTTTTTTCCAAATAACTGCATGCTCCTTTTTTTATTTAAATAGTCCTTACTAATGTAAATGTGGGGTATTTCCAATCTTTTGTTATCATAAACAGTGTTGCAATGGAAAAGCTTGTAAATATGTCATTTTGCACGTGTGCAAGTGTATCTGTAGGATAAAGTTACAGAGGGAATTAATGGGTTAAAGGGTAATATGCATTTATAATTTATAATATGCATTTATAAAATAGACCATCACAGGGGCTGTAGCAATTTACACTCCCACCAGCAATGTGTGCGAGGGCCTGTTTCCCCACTGCTTCACCAATGAAAGTATTAACAATTTTTGAATTTTTGCCAATGTGATGGATTAAAATATGACATCTCAGTATATTTTAATTTGCATTTCTCTTATACTGAGTGCAGTGAGCATCTTTTCATATTTTTAAGAGACAATTACTTTTCCTTTTCTGTGGGTTGTCTACTCCTATCCTTTGCCCATTTTTTTCCATTGGATTTGTTGGTCTTGGCTCTGTGTTTTTAAACCAACTGAGAAATGTTAAGCACTATAAATTATTTTGGGTCTAAAAAATACCATTGCATTTTTAATGTTGTAAAACTTACAATAAGCCTGCCATTTAAATACTAGTAAATATGTCTTATTATACTACAAAATAGTTTCTTTGTTCAGAGGCTGAAATTAGAAATTTCAAACATGGCTCATATGTATGTGTGTGCACATATAATGATGCCCTTCTTATAAAGTCACATGAGGCCATAAAACTTTACTCCAAAAAGGGAAACCAAACTCAAATGAGGTCTCTGCAATACAGCTATTCTGAGGCTTAAAAATAAGGTCTCAGATTAGTCTAAGCATTGCTCACACTGAAGGGGATAACATTTCTAATTATTTTAAGCCCATATGTTGAACAGTTTCCAGTCTAAATCATTAATATCAAACCAGATTCCTGCATCAGCTATTTGGATGGTGTACAGTGCATTATATCTATATTAAACTCCATTTTGTTAATAATTTTTAAAGGCATAATAGACATCATGAAATAGAATGTGAGAGTTTGTCATCCTGTCTAATCCCCTCATTCTACATGGGCCATTAATATGGACTTTAATTTTTACCCCTCCCTCTGGTTTTCTTCACTTTTTAAGTGCTTTCAGTGCTTATCTTCAAACTGATTATAAGTCCACCCAACTTTGTGTTGCAGTTGCTATACAAACCTAAGTATACACAGCCTTTCTTGCCTAGTTCTTACTCCAAATTTTAGTTGTCACTAGAAAAAACTTTTCCAAGACAGTAAAAGTTCTATTTTTTTTAAGTTGATAGGATTCAGTTTTCCCATGGGTCAATTAAGGAATTTCGATTAGAAGTCTTTTACAGTTCACAAAGACCCAACCATCTGTGATTTTGTGAGAGAATGGGAAGGTAGGATGATGGATTCCTCCATTTTCCCTAAGGAAAAGGCTGCCCTGCTTTGGGGCAAAGTTAATATTTCTGCATAGCTTTGTTATGTTCTATTTCCTGAGGTCATAACAGTCTGGGTTCCAATTACATTCCTAGAATAATGAGCCTATTACAGTAAATGAACATTTTCAAGTGCAACTGAATAACAATCTACTGAATGTGCCGGCACCTAATAATTTTCTTGTTGGCAGAAGGAAAGAAGTAGGCAATTGGGTGACAGGAAGTAGTCTGTGAAACATGATAGAAAAAAGGGGGGATGAGAGTTTAAGAGGGCTTTAACATCTCTCATGGCCTCCATTCAATCAAGGCTGCCAGGAGATAAAGGCTATGGATCCAGACTGCCTCATGGGTGGCTCTAACGTGACCACAGAAGTCACCTCATCTAAGTTTGTCTCTTTTCTCCTTTTTTAAAGTAGTGATTGATATCCAATGACAACTCAGTACCTTGACTGTATTGGATTAGAGCTATCACAAAGCATGGGGTTGGATCAAGTAGCCCATGTTGAGAGAGTAAGTTTTAGGAGTAGGTATTTTTTTAATGTTAAAAACAATTTTTTTTAACAAAACGTGTTATATGTAAACATACTGTCCTTTGACTTCATGGTATTTTCATGTGGTTTTTATCAATACAACTTTGTGGCTGGAAATACATATGTCAGGTGTTAGTGTTAAAAAGGCAAAGAGAAAAATGATTGGCGACCAGTCCGGTAGGAAATCCTGATGGAGAAATTTCTTCAGTTGGATATAAAGCAATGTCCCAAACCAAGGATAGAAAAGAGGAATTAAGACATTATTATCTACAAGTATCTATGCATGCTTTTTTTTTTAAAACCAAACAATTGCTAACTACAAATTTTCACATATTAGAACAGATCTGAGTGGCATTCAGTGTTCATTTCTGACCACACAATTTTATATATGAACTTGTACAAACTTAATATCTTAACATCTTAATATCTTAACATCTGTGTAGATTACCAAGCTCAAGGAAGTAATAATTCCATTTGCAAATACTATGCTAGAGGTTGGATGTGCTATTGTTGCTAGAGAAGATTCTAATGATTTGGTAGATGTATTCTTTTCTACTTGCATCAGAAACAAGTACCTGGTGGCTCAGTCGGTTAAGCGTTTGACCTTGGCTCAGGTCATGATCTCACAGTTTATGAGTTTGAGACCCATGTAGGGCTCTGTGTGGACAGCTCAGAGCCTGGAGCCTACTTTGTATTTGGTGTCTTCCTCTCTCTGCCCTCCTTCCTTTGCTCACACTCTCTGTCTCTCAAAAATAAATAAACATTAAAAATTTTTAAAAAAAGAAACAAGTATCAGAAGCTGTTTTATTCATGTGAAATAGTCAATAACATTCTTTATAACTAGTCCCCAGGACTATCACAGCTTTCCTACCTTCTCTATCAGTCCAAGAAAATATGGACCACTGGACATCCAATGAAATGTCATATTAATTCATTAAATTGATGACATCAAACTGGACAGGACAAGCAAGCAGTTGCTAGTATGTTGGAGGCCTTGGTAAAGACATGTGTGTTTCCAAAGGTGGGGAATAAACCATACCAAAATTCAGAGGGATGCCATTTAAGTAAATTTTTTTGGAGAGGTTAAGACGGTGCTCAGATATTACCTCCAAAGTAACAGATAAAGTGCTATATCTTACATCCATACCACATATAAGGAAACACATTACCTAATCAGCCATTTTGAGTTCTGCTGCTCACATTATATGCCTAGGATGTGCTCTGGCCCATGTATCAGCTGTCATGGAAGCCTGCCATATTTAAGTGAAGTCTGGAGCAGTAAGGATTCAACAATGGGTCATGCTGGAATCAGTTCTGCCATTGAGACCATGAAATATGGCAGACCTTATGATGTCAGTGGTGTCTATAGGGCTGAATGCTGTGTGAATCTGTATTAAATCCCATGGAGGAGTCATAATGTTGTCTCTGGAGCAGGGCCGTGCTGATTCCATCAGCAACACAGAGTTGCACGCTTAGGAAAAAAATCTCCTGCAGTGTTACTAAGCTCTGTTAGAGATGGAACACTTGACCATGGGGAAACTTCCCATTATTAGCTTGGTTTATCAGACCCACAAAGTCATAATATTGGATGGACCCAGCAGCAGTCCATCACTGGATGGAGAGGATACATCCAGGATGGAGCCTAAGCAGGCATCAGAGGGCAAAACAAGCTGCATGGGTAAGCATTCCAGACCTACATGTCATCAATTATAGCTGTTTACATCTTTCTTTCAGCTCCTACATGTGGCTGATGGGGGCCTTCTATGACCAGCAGAAGGAAGAGGAAAAAGTCTGAGCTCTATTATAGATGTCCAACTTGGTATGTGATAGAGAGCTGAAAAATGGATAATGGCTGCATTGCAATCACATCAGGCACGACCTTGAAGGCAGTGGAGAGGTCAAAGCTTCTCAGTGGGCGGAGCTGTAAGACTGCACCTGCTCATCCACTCTATGTGAAAGAAGTGGCCCAAAATGGGAATATATAGTTTTCTGGGAAGTGGCAAATGGTTTCATGATGGTAAGGGGCATGGAAGGAGAAAAAAAGTAAAGATCAAAGACAAGTAGGTCTGGAGCAGAGACATACAGCTGGAGAATGGGCACAAAGAATTAAGATATTGTATCACACGTTGATGTCCACCATTAATCATATACACAGAAGTAGACAAATGGCTCAATCAGTTAAGATCAACAAGGCTTCATCACTGGCCTCTTTAAAGCTGGTACAACAGCCATAGGGGGTCAAGTTTTAAATTCTCACCTAACAAAGCCACTTAATGAAATAGCTTCTAAAGCCATACCAACCTAGCTTTGCTATTCAGTAGCTCTTTGCCTTCATGTAAATTGTTTAATCCCTCTATGATTCTTTTCTTTATATGAAAATTAGGTGTATCAGCCCAATTGCAGTCAGGAGGTAGAAAATATACAAGGTATTTGAACCTTACAATTTAAAATAAAGAATCTCTATCTTGGTATAAAATTAACTATGTAACTCCTCAAGATGAAAAGAGAACAATAAGATATTGTGGAGATAGTAATTTCAAGAAGCATCTACCACCCCCAGGATTAGGGTAATAAAAGGAAAAGTTTGGAATTATTAACTTTAGAAGTTGGGAGGAAGGGTCCTGTATTAGTCTGTAAGGACTGCCACAACAAAGCACCAGAGACTGGGCGGCTTAAACAACAGAAATTTACTTTCTCGCAGTTCTGGAGTCTGAAAGTCCAAGATTAAGGTATCAGCAGGGTTTGCTCCTTCAGAGGGCCACAAGGTAGTCTCTGTTATAGACCTTTCCCTTAGCTTCTGGTGGTTTACTGACAATATTTGGTATTTCTTGGCTTCTAAAAGCATCATCCCAACATGTGCCTTCATCTTCACATGGTGTTCCTTCTGTGTGCATGTCTGCATTCAAATTTCCTCTTTTTATAAGGACTCTAGTCATATTGGATTAGGACCCACCTTAATGACCTCCACCTTAACTAATTACCTCTGCAATGACCTTATTTCTAAATAAAGTCACATTCTGAACTACTGAGAGGTCACACTCAATATATGAATTTTGCGGGGGAGACACAATTCAACCTGTAACAAGTCCTGAAGAGTCAAAATGGATCTCTGAGGAGGATGTGCTCAGTAGCCAAGTGGCTAGTGTTAGTATGTCTGAGTTTAGACGAGGTGTCCATTGGCCTGGGCACAGATCTCTGAGGAGGGGACACTGGCGGACTGGTCCCGCTGGCTCAGAAGTGATTCAATGATGCTGATCTGCAAGTGTTGGAAAAATTTCAAACTTGATTCAGCCACTGCTTCAAGAAGAAACAGTAGCTCCTGGATTGAAGAAATGCTGTTGGAGTGACACCCAGAGAAACTGCAAATAGACAGGAAGCCACCAGAAAGGAGTAAATCACTCTTCCTGCCCTATCTTTCCAGTCTCTCCCTAGTTACTCTAGTGGGCAGAGCCCAACATGGAATGAGCTGAAAAGCAGACATGTGGTTTCAGAGCCCCTGCCCCAGCATCACAGAGCAAAAGATAGAAGGAGAGCTCAATGGTGAGATCCAATAGCAAACCCTCCCCCTGTTCACTCACCATCCAGCACACACTGCTACTATTTGAATTTCCATAGTACATCAAAACAACCTTGTTTCCACCTGACAAGATAAACTGTCCTTGGAACAGGACATCCTTGAGAAGATGTGCTTACCCTCTTCTCAAAATGAGGAAAAGAAACAGTCTTTGCATCTATCTCAGGGAGGCAGTCATGTTGTCCATCTCTAGGCTATGTTAATTATTCCTCAAATTCAGCAACAATCCCATCTAAGTGTTCTGTCACTTAAAGACTAGATTAAACTTTCCTTGCGTCAAAAGTTGTGTAAAAATAATAAGTGGCAGCATAGGCAATAAGAGGAAACATTTAGTATATACACATACATTTGATATAAATATACGAAAAAATATGTGTAGCTGTTACCATCCCTGTTTCTGTAACTAATCATGAAACCATATTTGATATATTTCTAAGCATCTACAGTGATACATAATTCACATATAATAAAATTTAACCATTTAAAGTGTACAATTCAATGGCTTTTAGTGTATTTACAGAATTGTGTAACCATCACCACAAATATTTTAATCACCCCTCAAAAAAAAAAAAAAAAACTCTACGCACTAGCAGTCACTACCCCCATTCACTCTTCCCCTGGTCTCTGGCAAACATGAGTCTACTTTCTGTCTATAGATTTGCCTATTCTGAAATTTTGTATTTCATATAAATAAAATAATACAACATGTAGTCTTTTGTGGCTAGCTTTTTTCACTTAGCATAATGTTTTTTTTTTAATTTTTTTTTAACGTTTATTTATTTTTGAGACAGGGAGAGACAGAGCATGAACAGGGGAGGGTCAGAGAGAGGGAGACACAGAATCCGAAACAGGCTCCAGGCTCTGAGCTGTCAGCACAGAGCCCGACGCGGGGCTCGAACTCACGGACTGTGAGATCATGACCTGAGCCGAAGTCGGCCGCTTAACCGACTGAGCCACCCAGACACCCCACTTAGCATAATGTTTTTAAGGTTCGTTATTTTTTCATTAGTTGATATTTATAATAGGTTAATAACTGGCACAATGGGTAATAGTAATACTTATTCTATAGAGTTGTTACAAGGATTACACATGAAATTCTTAGCATAATGTCTGACAGAGCTAGTACTTTAATTTATTACTAAGCCTATTATTGGTTACTTCATTTGATGTGGAAATATTTATGGAGATAAACAACATTACATGCTGGCCTTACTGAAAAATTGTCAAAATGATTTTTTTAATGTGAGCACTTTCAGAAGAGAAAGTAGTGATCACCAGTACTCTTCAGGTGAATTGAGATTTTTTCCTTTGTTTCTTCTGGATGGATCCCAAGTTTCATTATGTATTGTCTAGTTCAGCTACAGCAAAAGGTCAACAGGCAGCTATTATACTCACCATGTTCTTCTGAAATGTAGGAAAACACTTTGAGTTATTGTATCTTTTTTTTCAAGTTATTGTGGTCTTATATTTCACTTCAAAATTCCGGTCCCTCAAATGTGTTCTATATTGGAACTATGTGTATTTGCATTTTTCCTGTTTTATGGTATATTTCTTCCCAAACAAATTTCCTGGATGTCCAAGTCTTTTTAACACTAATATTAGATCATTGAAGATGGTGTTCAAAGTACTTTCCTGGAGAAGGTAATTAGGCTAGGACTCATCAAAATCTCACTGCTTTTTGTATTCCGGATGCTCTACTCCTAACTTGGGGGATACCTGGGAGGATTCCTCATTTCTTGTACAAGAATTAAGGGGCTCCCTGAAGACTCAGTCAAGTAGAACACTTGAGGCAAGGACACTAACTGTGGGGTCTTGGGGACTAATCTTCTTCAAGTGGGACTAAAATGAGCTGAGGGCTGAGGCAAAGCCAAAACCATTCTAAAGCCAGCATCCTTCTTAAATGCTTGACAGATGAGCTGTGGCTGTAGAGGTGAGACTGAACTCCCATATCCTATGCTATGATGATGGCTCTCACCTGTCCCACGAATGTGGATGGTTGTCTGGACTCCCGAGTCTTGCTTTTGGGAGACTCAGGGCACCCAGGAGAAAAGGTGGCGGCCTCAGATGCCTAGAAGGATACACAACTGGTTTCCCCAGTAAGTATTTCCTTTGTTTTGTCTCAGCAATGAAGACTTAAGGACAGTTCTCTTTGTATATAGTTTATTAAAAAATGTTTAATGAATACTTTTATTTTAATAAAATTGTCCAAAATGCCTCCCTTCTCCTTAATGTAATAACTATTTAGATCTAGTATAGGTAATCTATTTTATTTTTATAAATACACTATTCCTGAACACTTAAAATATCTCATCAGAGAATTGTTGTTTAATGGGTACAGAGTTCCAGTTTGAGAAGGTAAAAAAAATTCTGGCAATGGATTGTGGTGATGGTTGAACAATAATGTGAATACCATTGGACTGTACACTTAAAATGGCTAAAATAGTAAAATTTTTAAAAAGTTTATTCTTTGAGAGGAGGAGGGGCAGAGAGAGAGGGAAAAAGAGAGAGAATCCCAAGCAGGCTCAGCACTGTCAGTGCCTAGCCCAACATGGGGCTCCAACTCACGAACTATGAGATCACCACCTGAGCGGAAATTAAGAGTCAGACACTTAACTGATTGAGCCGCCCAGGAGCCCAGGCTAAAATAGTAAATTTTGTGTTACATATATTTTACAATTTTTTTAAAAAAAGAATTAAATAGGGGCGCCTGGGTGGCGTAGTCGGTTAAGCGCCCGACTTCAGCCAGGTCACGATCTCGCGGTCCATGAGTTCGAGCCCCGCATCGGGCTCTGGGCTGATGGCTCGGAGCCTGGAGCCTGTTTCCGATTCTGTGTCTCCCTCTCTCTCTGCCCCTCCCCCGTTCATGCTCTGTCTCTCTCTGTCCCAAAAATAAATAAACGTTGAAAAAAAAAATTTAAAAAAAAAATTGATTTAAAAAAAAGAATTAAATAAAATGAGGGCATTGAATCAGACCTGGGCACAAATGATTGCTCCATTCACTAAATACTTACATTTTAAATAGACACATAGATTGGGGCGCCTGGGTGGCGCAGTCGGTTAAGCGTCCGACTTCAGCCAGGTCACGATCTCGCGGTCCGTGAGTTCGAGCCCCATGTCAGGCTCGGGGCTGATGGCTCAGAGCCTGGAGCCTGTTTCCGATTCTGTGTCTCCCTCTCTCTCTGCCCCTCCCCCGTTCATGCTCTGTCTCTCTCTGTCCCAAAAATAAATAAACGTTGGAAAAAAAAAAAAAAAAAGAAAAAAATAAATAGACACATAGATCAATGGATCAAAGGAACAGAATAAAAAACCCAGAAATGAACCCACAACTATATGGTCAATTAATCTTCAACAGAGCAAAAAAGAATATCCAATGGGAAAAGATGGTCTCTTCAACAGTGATGTTGGGAAAACTGGGCAACAACATGCAAAACAATGAAACTGGACCAGTTTCTTACGCCATTCACAAAAATAAATTCAAAATGGATTAAATCTAAATGTGAGACTTGAAACAGTAAAAATCTGAGAGGAGAACACGGGAAGCAACCTCCTTGAAATCAGTCATACCAAGTTCTTTCTTTCTAGACATGTCTCCAAAGGCAAGAGAAACAAAGGCTAAAATAAACTACTGAGATGTCATCAAAATAAAAGTCTTATGCACAGAAAAAGAAACAATCAACAAAACTGAAAGGCGACCTATGGAATGAGAAAAGATATTTGCAAATTACGTATCTGATAAAGGGTAGTGTCAAAATACATAAAGGACTTATAAAACAACACCCAAAACACAAATAATCCAATTTAAAAATGGGCAAAAGACATGAATAGACATTTCTCTAAAGAAGACCTCCAGGTGGCCAACAGACACATGAGAAGATGTTCAATGTCACTCATCACCAGGGAAATACAAAACAAAACCACAATAAGATACCACCTCACAACTGTCAGAATGACTAAAATTAACAACACAATTTTAGTGAGGATGTGGAGAAAAGGGAACCCTCTTGCACTGTTGGTGGGAATGCAAACTGGTGCAGCCACTCTGGAGAACAGTATGGAGGTTCCTCAAGAAACTAGAAATAGAACTACCCTATGGTCCACCAATTGCACTATTAGGTATTGACCCAAAGGATACAAAAATAAAGATTCAAAGGGGTATATGCGCCCCAATGTTTATAACAGCTTTAACAACAATAGACACACTATGGAGAGAGACCAAATGTCCATCGACTGATGAATGGATAAAGAAGATGTGGTGTGTGTGTGTGTGTGTGTGTGTGTGCATTATCTAGCCATCAAAGAGAATGAAATCTTGACATTTGCAAAGATATGGATGGAGCTAGAATATATTATGCTAAGCAAAATAAGTCAGAGAAAGACAAATACCATAGGATTTCATTCATATGTGGAATTTAAAAACAAAAACAGATGAACATATGGGAGGGGGAAAAAAAGCAAAAGAGAGAAACAACCCATAAAAAACTCTCAAAGATAGAGAAGAAACTGTAGGTTTATGGAGGGAGGTGGGTGGGGGATAGACTAGATGGGTGATGGGTATTAAGGAGGGCACTTGTGATGAGCACTGGATGTTGTATCTAAGTGATGAATCACCGAATTCTACTCCTGAAACCAATATCGCACTGTATATTAACTAAAATTTAAATATTAAAAAATATCCAGAATCTGACTACTCCTCACTATTTGGGTCATTACCAATTGCTTTCTTTTCTGGACCTCTACAATTGGCTTCCTACTAGGTGTCCCTCCTGCCACCATTGCCTCTATAGTCTATGACCATTACCGTGGATACAACCATCCTTTCAAGATACAACTCACATCATGCCCCTTCTCTGCTTAAACATTTTTCTCAGTCCTTGCAAGGGTCTTCAAGGCCCTATATGATCTGACCCCACCCAACTACCTCTCCCACCTATCTCCTCCTGTTTCCACCTAACTTACCAGGTCCAGCATGCTGGCCTTCTTGCCTCTCAATTTTACAGACATACTCCATTCTCAGGGCTTCTGCCTGGAATGTTATTTTGCCCACATCATTCACATCACTAAGTCTCTACACCTTTCCAAGTTTTGATGAAATGTCACCTTCTCAAGAAGATGTGCTTTGCTTATTTGATACATAAGCTTTAGATAACATTAGCTTAGCTTTGGACATACTAGTTATTGTTTGCAGTCTTCCTTCCTCCCACTAGAATGTAAGCTCCATGGTGGAAGGGATTCTTGTCAGTTTTGTTCATGATGTTTCTTATGTGCACAAACAGGGTCTGGTACATAGTGAGTGCTCCAAAAATATGTTAATATAATGAATATAAAAAAGAGAGCCATCGTAATAGTTCTTGGTCTCTGGTAATCTTTATGTATCTTTTCATTTTGTGATATTTCATATAATTTTATATACACATTTTGATACTACTATAATAAAGTCTTTATCTTTATTAATTTAATGTGTTCATAATATTTTACACTGAGATAGCCAACTTGTTCTGTGAAGGACCAGATAGCAAATATTTTAGACTTTGGAGGTCACATTCTGCCTCTTAGATTGTGGGCTATTTAAAAACACCAATAGGAGTGCCTGAATGGCTCAATCGGTTGAGCAGCCAACTTTTGATTTAGGCTCAGGTCATGATCCCAGGATCTTGGGATTGAGTCCTGTGTCAGGCTCCACACTAAGCATGGAGTTCACTTAAGATTCTCTCTCTCTCTTTCTCTCTCTCTCTCTTTCTCTCTCTCTCTCTATCCCTCTCCTTCTGCCCATCCCCCCAACTCGTGTGCTCCCTCACTCTAAAATAAAAATAAGTTGGGGTGCCTGGGTGGCTCAGTAGATTGAGCAACTGACTTCAGCTCAGGTCATGATCTCACAGCTCGTGATTTGAGCCCCCTGTTGGGCTCTGTGCTGACAGCTCAGAGCCTAGAGCTTGCTTTGGATTCTGTGTCTCCCTCTCTCTTTACCCCTAACCCACTCGCATTCTGTCTGTTTCTCTCAAAAATAAATAAACATTAAAAAAATTAAAATAAAATAAAATAAAATAAATCAATTTTTTAAAGAAAAATTTAAAACATGTATAAATTCACATATTATGATGAACATAACGATTTCGCCATCATTGAACATATGAACTTTTTCTAGTTTTTCACCATTACAAATTCTATTGTTGACATTTATTAATAAACATTTGTCTGTTAAATTTACTTCAAATTTCTTCCTATTTCATTGTTTTCTGTATTTTTTAGTCTATTATTTCTTTGACTGATTAACAACTAATAGAATTATTTCTATAACATTATAGCATAAATTATTTGGCCTTTAAAAATTATATTATTAATGTTTTAATATAAAAATCACATACATTCATTACACAGGATTTGGAAAACAGAAAAATTTGAAGAAAAATACAAATAACAAATAAGATGTGGGACTCAGAGTAATTATTACTAATGATTTATGCACTTTTTCCAATCACTTTTTTCAGTGTTGTGTGTGTACACTTTTAAAAAACCCACAAAATCTGGATAATGATATATCCAGATCATTGAACTTGTCCCTTGAATTTTCCCCTTAATCATAAGAACATTTTCCAATATCATTAATATTTTCCAATAATACCATTTAGATGGCTTCATAATATAACATTATATCATAATTTATTACTGTTACACCTATTTAAGCTGCATTTGTGGTTTTTAAATTTTTTTTTAATGTTTTATTTATTTTTGAGAGAGAGAGAGACAGAGCACAAGTTTGGGAGAAGCAGAGAGAGAGAGGGAGACACAGAATTCAAAGCAGACTCCAGGCTCCGACCTGTCAGCACAGAACCTGATGCAGGGCTTGAACCCACAAACTGTGAGATCATGACCTGAGCTAAAGTCGGACACTTAACTGACTAAGCCGCCCAGGTGCCCCTTTTGTGTTTTAAGCAATCCTTTTTCTGACTTACTGGCTACTTTTAAGGATCAATTTCTAGAAGGGAAATTGTGTTTTGGGGATCTCTTTTTGACCAATACTTTTCCTGTAAGGATAGACTAACAGTTCTCTGAGCAATGAAGGCATGGTCCGCTTCCCTGTGCACACAGAAACTTTAAATGAGACCAGAGGATTGAGCCTGGGAAGACAGTGACACACAAGTTACTTTTAGTATATGTGCTGCCGAAGCGAGCACCACAAGTTACTTTTAAAAGTGCCAATCTTGCTAGATAACTCCTGTATTTTCTTTTGTCTTTTATCTGCATCATAATGCTTATAAGCACATTCTTTGAATCAAACAAACATTGATTTAAATCTTGGCTCAGACACTGAATACTACGACTGTAGCCAAGTTATTTACTCAATTTCCTTGCTTGATAAGCAGAGATAATGACCTACTTCAGGGGCTTCTGTAGGATTAAATGACATAATGCAGGTAAAATGCTCAGCACAGTAGTGCTCTTAGAGTTTTCAATGAGTGTTAGTTATTCTTAAATTTAATTCATTCTATGATTTGTTTGAGGCACACAAACATCCTCCTTTTAATTTTTTTTTTAATTTTATACTTGTTTGATGAATTTTATGAGCTCCTGAAAATTTCCTTTTGGAAAAGCTTTCATTGATTAAGAAAGTCAACATAGCAGAGAAGTAGGGGGACCCAAAGTTCCCTCATCCCTCAAACACAGCAGTATTGAGGCCAGAAGACTTGGAATTCCAGGAATCTAGGCTACAGAGTGACAGAAACATCTCCAGGGGCCCAGGGAGACAACGTGGCATTCCATAGACATTTTTAATCTATTCTTTTTACACCTCTTCTGTATCTCATTC
Organism: Leopardus geoffroyi; assembly: GCF_018350155.1. Taxonomy (NCBI): domain Eukaryota; kingdom Metazoa; phylum Chordata; class Mammalia; order Carnivora; family Felidae; genus Leopardus; species Leopardus geoffroyi. The sequence goes on along the minus strand of NC_059332.1, from coordinate 26,085,954 downwards.
TTCTTTATTTCTCTCTCTCTCTCTCTCTCTCTCTCTCTCTCTCTCTCTTTCTCTCTCTGTATTAAGCCATATAGTTTCTACGATTCTCTACCTGGTCAATTTTTTCCTCTTCTTTTTCCCGACCTCTCTCACTTCTCTCTTTGTATAGGATAAGGCTTTGTCCACCACCACTCCCCTTTCTTGAACTTTTTCCAAGGTTACTTCAACGAACAAATCAAAGCACACTTGGTGGAAGGCCCAAACAACCACTACAAGTAGGGAGATAAAGGAACCAGAGTCACAACAACAGAGAGCATGCAACACACTCCAAAAACAACTTCTGAAGGGCCAGGCCCTGAACGGTGTATGATTTCTTTTTAATATAATAGTGCTTGCAGGTGCAGGACACATAATAAGCTATTAAAACACATAAGGGACAGAAAACTAGCCAAAATGACAAAACAGAAGAATTCTCAAAAGAAATTCCAGGAAGAAATGACAGCTACAGAATTGCTCAAAACAGATATAAAAAATATATCTGAGCAAGAATTTAGAATAATAATCATAAGATTAATAGAATAGCTGGGTTGGAAAAAATCATAGAAGATAACAGAGAACCTATTGATACAGAGATCAAGGAACTATGAAATAGTCACGACTAATTAAGAAATGCTGTAAATGAGGTACAAAGTAAACTAGATGCAGTGACATCAAGGATGGAAGAAGCAGAAGGGATAATAAGTGAAATAGAAGATAAAATTATGTAAAACAATGAGGCTGAGAAAAAGAGAAATAAGAAAATACTAGACCAAGTGGGGAGAATTAGAGAATTAAGTGATTCAATGCAATGTAATAATATCCATATCATAGGAGTTCCAGAAGAAGAAGAAGAGAGAGAAAGGGGCAGAAGGTTTACTTGCCAAATTGTAGCTGAAAACTTCCCTAATTTGGGGAAGGAGGTAGATATCCAAATCCAGGAGGCACAGAGAATCTTCTCCATGGCATATTATAGAGGAACTGGCAAAATACAAAGATAAATAGAGAATTACGAAAACAGCTAGGGACAAATGGGCCTTAACCTACAAGGGTAGACACATAAGGGTAGTAGCAGACCTGTCCACTGAAACGTAGCAGGCCAGAAAGGAGTGGCAGGAAGTACTCAATGTGCTGAATAGGAAAAAATGCAGCCAAGAATTCTTCATCCAGCAAAGCTGTCATTCAGAATAGACAGAGAGATAAAGGCTTTCCCAGGCAAACAAAAACTGAAGGAGTTCATGACCACTAAACAGGTCCTACAAGAGATCCCAAAGAGGACTCTGTGAGTAGAACACTATAAAGTCTATAAAGGATCAGAGACATTACCACAAGCATGAAACCTACAGATAACACAATGACACTAAATCCATATCTTTCAATAATAACTCTGAATGTAAATGGACTAAACACTCTAATCAAAAGACATAAGGTATCAGAATGGATAAAAAAAAAACAAGACCCATCTATAATCTATCTTTAAGAGACACATTTTAGACCTGAGGACATCTTCAGATTGAAAGTGAGGGGACAGAGAAGCATCTATCATGCTACTGGAAGTCAAAAGAAAACTGAGTAGCCATACTATGTCAGACAAACTAGATTTTAAATTAAAGACTGTAATAAAAGAGGAAGAAGGTCATTATATCATGATTACAGGATTTATCCATCAAGAAGAGCTAACAATTGTAAATGTTTATGCCTCCAACTTGAAAGAACCCAAATATATAAATCAATTAATCATAAATATAGGTAATCTTATTGGTAAGAATACGGTAATTACTGGGGGCTTTCATACTCCACTTATAGCAATGGACAGATCATCTAGACAGACAATCAATAAAGAAACAATGGTCCTGAATGATACACTGGACCAGATGGACTTGACAAATATATTCAGTACTTTTCACCCAAAAGCAGCAGAATACGGATTCTTCTTGGGTGCACATGGAACATCCTCCAAATTAGATCACATACTGGGTCACAGAACAGCCCTCAATAAATATAAAAGAACTGAGATCACATCATGCATATTTTCAGATCATAATGCTGTGAAACTTGAAATCAACCACAAGAAAAAAAATTGGAAAGCTTCCAAATGCATGGAGGTTAAAGAACATTTTCCTATAGAATGAATGGGTCAAACAGTCAATTAAAGAAGAAACTAAAAAATATATGGAAGCAAATGAAAAGGAAAACATGACAGTTCAATCCTTTGGAATGCAGCAAAGGCAATGCTAAGAGGAAAATACATTGCAATCCAGGCCTATCTCAAGAAACAAGAAAAATCCCAAATACAAAACCTAACAGCACACCTAAGGGAACTAGAAGCAGAACAGCAAAGAAACCCCAAGGCCAGAAGAAGAATAGAAATAATAAATATTAGAGCAGAAATAGACAATATAGAATCAAAAACAAACACAGTAAAACAGGTCAATGAATCTAAGAGCTGGTGTTTTGAAAAAATAAACAAAATTGATAAACCCCTAGCCAGATTTCTCAAAAAGAAAAGAGGGAAAACCCAAAAAGATAAAATCACGAATGAAAGAGGAGAAATCACAACCAATACCACAGAAATATAAACAATTATTAGAGAATACTATGAACAATTATATGCCAACAAACTAGACAACCTGGAAGAAATGGCCAAATTCCTAGATACCCACACACTACCAAAACTAAAACAGGAAGAATAGAAGAAATTGAAGTGACAAGATTGAATCAATTATCAAAAATCTCCCAACATATGAGAGTCCTGGGCCAGATGGCTTCCCTGGGGAATTCTACCAGACATTTAATGCAGAGTTAATATCTATCCTTCTCAAGCTGTTCCAAATAGAAATGGAAGAAAGCTTCCAGACTCATTCTATGAAGCCAGCATTACCTTAATTCCCAAACCAGACAGAGACCCCACAAGAAAGGAGAATTACAGATCAATATCCCTGATGAACATGGATGAAAAAATTCTCAACAAGATACTAGCAAATCAAGTTCAGCAGTATGTTAAAAGAATTATTCACCATGATCAAGTGGCATTCATTCCTGGGCTGTGGGCCTGTTTCAATATTCGCAAATCAATCAATGTGATACATCACATTAATAAGAGAAAGGATAAGAACAATATGATGTTGTCAATAGATGCAGAAAAAGCATTTGACTAACTAAAGCATCTTTCCTTAATAAAAACATTCAAGAAAGTTGGGATAGAAGGAACATACCTTAACATCATAAAAGCCAAATATTAAAAGCCCACAGCTAATATCCTCAATGGGGAAAAACTGAGAGCTTTTCCCCTGAGATCAGGAACATGACAGGGATGTCCACTCTCACCACTGTTGTTTAACATAGTGTTGGAAGTACTAGCCTCAGCAATTAGACAACAAAATGAAGTAAAATTCATCCAAATTCGCAAAGAAGAAGTCATACTTTCACTTTTCGCAGATGACATGACACTCTATGTGGAAAACTCGAAAGACTCCACCAAAAAGCTGTTAGAACTGATTCATGAATTCAGCAAAGTCACAGGATACAAATCAATGTACATTGATCTGTTGCATTTCTATACACCAATAATGAAGCAACAGAAAGAGAAATCAAGAAATCTATCCCATTTATAATTGCACTAAGAACCATAAAGTATCCAGGAATAAACCTAACCAAAGATGTAAAAGATCCATATGCTGAAAACTATAGAAAAATTATGAAAGAAATTGAAGAAGACACAAAGAAATGAAAAACATTCCATGCTCATGGATTGGAAAAACAAACATTGTTAAAATGTCAATACTTCCCAAAGCAATCTACACATTCAATGCAATGCCAATCAAAATTGCACTGGCAGTCTTAACAAAGCTAGAACAAGCAATCTTAAATCATATATGGAACTGCAAAAGACCCCAAATAGCTAAAGTAATGTTGAAAAAGAAAACCAAAGCCGGAGGCATCACAATCCCAGACTTCAGGTTCTACTAAAAAGCTGTAATCATCAAGACAGTATGGTATTGGCACAAAAACAGACACATAGATCAATGGAATAGAATAGAGAACCCAGAATTGGACCCACAAATGTATGGCCAACTAATCTTTGATAAAGCAGGAAAGAGTATCCAATGGAAAAAAAGGCAGTCTCTTTAGCAAATGGTGCTGGGAGTACTGGACAGCAACATGCAGAAGAATGAAACTGGACCACTTTCTTACACCATATACAAAAATAAACTCCAAATGGATGAAAGACCTAAATGTGAGACAGGAAACCATCAAAACCCTAGAGGAGAAAACAGGCAACAACCTCTTTGACCTCAGCTGCAGCAACTTTTTACTCAACACGTCTCCGAAGGCAAGGGAAATAAAAGCAAAAATGAACTATTGGGACCTCATCAAGATAAAAAAAAACTTCTGTACTGCAAAGGAAACAATCAACAAAACTAAAAGGCAACTGACAGAATGGGAGAAGATATTTGCAAATAACATAGCAGATAAAAGATTAGTATCCAAAATCTATAAAGAACTTACCAAACTCCACACCCAAAAAACAAATAATCCAGTGAAGAAATGAGCAGAAGACATGAGTAGACACTTCTCTAAAGAAAACATCCAGATGGCCAACAAACATATGAAAAGATGCTCAACATTGCTCATCATCAGGGAAATACATATCAAAACCACACTGAGATACCACCTCACACCTGTCAGAATGGTTAAAATTAAAACTCAGGAAACAACAGTTGTTGGCAAGGATGTGGAGAAACATGAACCCTCTTATACTGTTGGTGAGAATGCAGAATGGTGCAGCCACTCTGGAAAACAGTGTAGAGGTCACTCAAAAAATTAAAAATAGAACTATCTTAAGACTCAGTAAGAGCACTACTAGGAATTTATTCAAAGGATACAGGAGTGCTGATGCATAGGGGCACTTGTTCCCCAATGTTTATAGCAGCACTTTCAACAATAGCCAAATCATGGGAAAAGCCCAAATGTCCATCGACTGATGAATGGACAAAGATGATGTGGTTTATATATACAATGAAATACTACTTGGCAATGAGAAAGAATGAAATCCTGCCATTTGCAACTACGTGGATGGAACTGGACAGTGTTATGCTAAGTGAAATAAGTCAGTCAGTGAAAGACAGATATCATATGTTTTCAGTTATTATGCAGAACTTGAGAAACTTAACAGAAGACCATGGAGGGAGGGAAGGGGAAAAAATAGTTTCAAACAGAGAGGGAGACAAATCCATGAGAAACTCTTAAATACAGAGAAACAAACTGAGGGTTGATGGAGGGGCAGGGGAGAGGAAAATGGGTGATGGGCATTGAGGAGGGTACTTGGGATGAGCACTGGGTGTTGTATGTAAGCGATGAATCATAGGAATCTATCCCCAAAACCAAGAGCACACTGTATACGCTGTATGTTGCCTAACGACAATAAATTATATTTTTAAAAAAGCTTTCATTACTTTAAGATAATTTTTCCGCCTTTGGCATTATTCTTGGAGTTTAACTCATTGACACTTTATAACAATCAGAGATTTATTTAAGATAATTTCACTCATTTTCTGATTTATAATAAAAAAATTTTTTATAATAAAAAGAATTTTATTACTTATAATTAAAAAAAGAACATTTCAGTGTTGCTACTCATGTAGCCTCTGCCCAGTGGTCTGTGAACTGGGCAGTATCAGCCACCACTGTGGGTGAGACAGAGTGAACAGGCAGGTTTAATGGGGGCAGATAGAGGGTGTCATGGGATAATTTAAGAGGGACACTGAACTCTCTAGCAAAGCTTCCCAGAGAAGCTGATGTCTAAACTGAGAGTTGACCAGGAGGGTGAGAATACTGCAGAGACCATTCCTAGAGGGAGAGAGATCAAACCAAAGGGACACAGGAGAAGGTTAGGGGCCAAGATCCTATAGATCTTAAACCAAAAAACTTCCCACTCAAGAGCCACAAAAGACTAGGCAGATCACTAAAATGCATAGCACCATCAGCCTCTGGGTAGAGACCTCACTTCTGTTGATCTTCCTTTCTTCTCACTGAACTTCTCTTAAATAGTTCATGACCAGAGAGCCTGAAAGGTGGATAGTGTTTTTCTACCCTATGTGTTTCTCCAATTGGATGTTTCTTGTGTTGCTGGTTGGTAGGGGTTTGGGCCAATGACATATGATGAACTCTCTTGACCTTCACGCAACTTTGACACTAGTTAGAAAGTTAAACTTCCTATGATAGGCTGAGCTCTGTCCCCCCAAATTCCCATGTTGATGTCCTAATACCCAGTACCTCAGAATGTGACTGTTTGGACATAGAGTCTTTAAGGAGATAATTAGGTGAAATGAGGTCATATGGGTTGGCTCTGATATAATCTGACTGGTGTCCTTATAAGAATGAAGATTAGGACCCAAGCAGGTACACAGAGAAGACTGGTGAAGACACAGGGAGAACACAGCCATCTACATCTACAGGGAGAGGGGCCTGAACAGATCCTCCCTCACAGCCCACAGAAGGAACCAGCACTTCCAGCACCTTGATCTTGGACTTTTAGTCTCCAGAACAGTGAGACAATACATTTATGCTGTTTAAACCCTCAGTCTGTAGTATTTGTTTTGCAGTCCTAGCAAATTAATACACTTACCCAGCTATCATGCTGTCTTCTCTGGATTACTGCAATATCATATATCTCATTTCTCAGCAGTCATTTTGCTGCCCAGCAGCCAGAGCAAAGATTTTTTTTCTTTTTCTTTTTATAATGTTTATTTTTAAGAGAGAGAGAGAGAGAGCACGGAGGGGGTAGAGAGAGAGGGAGACAGAGAATTTGAAGCAGGCTCTTAACTGTCAGTACAGAACCCTATACGGGGCTCAAACTCATAGGCCATGAGATCATGACCTGAGCCAAAATCAGGCACTTAACCGACTGAGTCATCCAAGCGCCCCAAGCCAGAGCCATGATTTTAAGTGTGAATCTCAACTTATCACTCTTCATTGTATGATCCTTTAGTGGTTTTCTCAGATGAAGACCCAAACCCTCACCATGGTCCTCTAGGTTCCTCTTGGGCCTCTCTCCTCTTTCTCTTCTGTGCCCTCTGCTTTTTCTTTAATTTCTCTTTGTTCCTTCCCTTTCAGGACCTTTGCACATACTAATCTCCTCTACCTGTATAGTTCTCTTTGCCCCTTAGCTACTTGTGTGTTGGTTTTTACCCATCCTTTCCATTCCACCTCAAAATATCCCTTCCTCAGAGAGGCTTTCCCCTGCTTTGCAATCAAATAATTCCTTAAGCATCTATTTCATGTCACATAACATAATTGCAATTACTATAAATAATTGATTATGGAATTAATAATCCCATCTGTTATCCTCACAGACCTGCACTGTCTAGAACTTTCAACACTATTGGAAATTTCTATCATCTATGCTAATACAGTCGCCACTAGCCACATGTAGATATTGACTAATTGAAATGTGGCTAATCCAAATGTGATTTTTTTAAATTTAAATTTAATTTAGTTAACATACAGTGTAGTCTTCGTTTCAAGAGTAGAATCCAGTGATTCATCTCTTACATATGACACCCAGTGTGCATCCTGAAAAGTGTCCTCCTTAATGTCCATCACCCATTTAACCCATTTCCCCACCCACCTCCCCTTAGTTTGTAATCCGGAGTTAAGAGTCTCTTATGGTCTGCCTCTATCTCGGTTTTTAACTTATTTTTGCTTCCCTTCCCCTATGTTCATCTTTTTTGTTTCTTAAATTCCACGTATGAGTGAAATCATATGATATTTGTCTTTCTCTGACTATTTCACTTAGCATAATACCCTCTAGTTCCATCCACATGGTTGCAAATGGCAAGAATCCATTCTTTTTCATCACTGAGTAGTATTCCACTGTATATTTGTACCACATCTCCTTTATGCATTCATCAATTGATGGACATTTGGGCTCTTTCCATAATTTGCCTATTGTTGATAGTGCTGCTATAAACATTGGGGCGTTTGTGCCCCTTTGAGTCAGCATTTTTTTATCCTTTGTATAAATGTCTATTAGTGCAATTGCTGTGTCATAGGGTAGTTCTATTTTTAATTTTTTGAGGAACCTCCATATTGTTTTCCAGAGTGGCTGCACCAGTTTGCATTCCTACTAACAGTGCAAAGAATTCCCCTTTCTCCGCATCCTCGCCAGTATCTGTTGTTTCCTGAGTTTTTAATTTTAGCCATTCTGACAGGTGTGAGGTGGTATCTCAATGTAGTTTTGATTTGTATTTCCCTGATGATGAGTGATGTTGAGCATCTTTTCATATGTCTGTTGGCCATTTGGGTGTTTTCTTTGAAAAAGTATCTATTCATGTCTTCTGCTCATTACTTCACTGGATTATTTGGGGTTTGGGGGGGCGTTGTGAGTTTTGTTAATTTAAATTTAAAATCAAGTAGCCCCATATGGCTGGCCACCACTGTGTTAGAAGCACAGCTATGGGCTGTCAACTCCCCAGTGGTGGATGCCAATCTTTCTCACACTGCTATGTCTGGCATTCTGTCTTCCCATTTAATTACCTGTGAATCAATATATGAACTTAACTAATCTGACTTTGACCAAGGAAATTATGTATTTCAAACTAAATGACCTGTATAAAGAATATTGCTCTGACTGATTTCATATACTCAACAGGATAAACTCTACTCTTACTCTTCCTGCTACCCTTTCCTTATTTAGCAGAGAAATTTGGGTGAATGGTGAGAACTTTCCAGGGTGTACTATATGATGGGTCATTTGATTAAAATTCACTAATTGCCTATGTGACACCTTGGTATGGATCATGTATACCAATAGTTTTTAGAAAATAAGACCAAGAATGGAATTATTAATTTGATAGAGGCCAAATGAATATTAAAAAGCAAGCTAGGTAAGTGAAAACTCAAAAGAGCTAATAAAATTCTTCAAAGAAACAGAAAAAGATTTTAGGCTTATGTTAAATATAAATAAAAAAAAAAAACAAGATTGAAACAGCAAGACTAAGTTAATTCAGGTATCCAGAGACAACTTCAAGCAAACAACTTATTCAGGCTTAAAAATAGGTACTCCGCAGCAGAACTGGATTACATAATCTCTATAAATAAAGAGCTAACTTCTAATTGGCTTAACAGATAAAATCCAGAACACTCAGTTAAATTTGGATTTTAGATAAAGAATGAGCAGCTTCTCTGAAATTCAACCTTATCTGAAAATTAATTGAATTTCTTATATTTTTATTTGCTAAATCTTATAGCTCTGTTTCAAATACTTGAAAATAAAACAGCCACAGAAGGTGAAAGTGTGTCAAATCAGAATATACATGTCATACGTTAGAGTTCAATGCTCAGGAAATGACTGAGAGTCTCTCCACCTTTTCCTTTGTTAGAAACCCCATCTTTTCTTTTTGATTACTTTCCCAAATAGCTAGACCAAGCTTCAGCATCTTTCAGAGTTTTATTAATGTACTGAATTATGATTCTTTTGATCCCAAGAGTTTCTACTCTTTATAAAGCAACAGATAAAAGGCAATGGCCATAGAGCCTATGAGCTCCTAAGGTTAAAAAGTTTGTTTTAATAAACTTTATAGACTCAGAGACCAGAACAGTGCCTGGCTCAGAGCTGGTAATAAGTTGATGTTTTCTCTTTCTTTAGATATGTTATCATTCCATTTACATTGGATATGGACAGGGACTGAATTGTCATCAATGTTACCATGTGTGATTCATCTTTTTCCCCCATTGTTTTTCACAGTGCCTCAAATATAAGAGGATCTCCATAAATGCTCATTGAACTGAACTCAACTACTTACAACCATGCAATTCCTTTTTATTAAGGTTAAGTGTTTCTTGAGAATCATTTTTTATTATTTAGCATATTATGGAAATTTGGCTTTGTTAAACACCTCATAACCACAATTATTATTTTATTACTTTTTTATTCCTTTGGGTTTCTTGTTCATGGTACACAATGCTCTCTAGTGTGACAGATCTTGGCATTAGCAATTCCAAACCTCAGCTCTCTCTCATCATCTAGCCCAGTGTAATGACATGAGTACTTGAGATTCTGGCTGAGTAAAGAAAGTGGATGTAAGTGAAGCAGACAAGGTAGAAATGAACGGAGACACATCTGGAGAGGACCATAGCCAGGATTCAAATCTAGCCTGTCTCTAGTTGACCTCCTCCCTCATTGATCACCCTTTTCTTCCAGATCAGCACATGATGCATCATGGGACTATTCACAAGGCTGGCTGGAGTCTGTCCCCAGTCAACCTCTAGCCCCTCCAGGTAGACAACACCAAGGCACATTCATCAGCCATTTTTCCAAGGACTGTGGCTAAGTCTGGACCTGATCGTGTATCCCCTGAAAATGATGAAATATGTAAACTCTTAAATATGCTTTTAAAATATTTAATTTCTTTGAATTTTCTACACAAAGTTCTAGTTTGGCCATAACCTTTTTACTTAAATTAAAGATAGAAGGAAAATGAGAATATTAGTCATCCAGGTAGTAAAATGTTTGGGTTTAAGGTATACACACTTTTTCCTGGATCTCTAAGATAGATTTTATGATTTTAATCAAAAGTAAAGCTTTCAGAATAATGCTAAGAGATGGTCCATTGAACTGCATTCTTAGAATATGAAAGACATCCAATCATTCTACAATCCCTACATTATAAACTTTTATGTCTCAACTATAGTTAATTTTCCATCACCCAAACTCTTGGCTGGACTTTCACATTTTCTCAATAATGACTTCTCTTACTTGGCTTGTCATGTTAAATTTAGCAAAAGCTGGGATGCTGGTCACCTCTGCCCTAGTTCCTCCTCTATTAGGTCATTTCTGATGCTATCTTGGGCTTCTTTCATCACGTTGTGGGCCTCCCCATCACTGTGTTCCATGTTCATAAGAAATTGTTTTTTGGCTATCCATCCAGGCAAGTCCATCAGACCGTTTACATTAACTCACCTAAATCTGGATTATAAACCATCAGCTGCAGGAGATAGGCCTTAATGTTCTTGCATAAACATAGGAGAGTGGAGTGTGGTATTTATTAAAATGCTTGTTGAGATGCCTCACTGCACGTGAATGTTCTATAAGTGGGAGTTAGAAACGCTCTTTGTTCATAAAAAGCTATGGTATAAGGGGAAAAACTCTCCCTTTTCTCTCCTACGCCCACCAAAATTAGGTCTTATTGTGCTTTGCAAAACAATTACATGGAACAGGAAGAAATAAGGTGGAGAAAAGTTCAAGGATTTTCAGGTTTTATCAGTGAACAGACCACATAAGAATATTCCAGGGATTATTACCCTGGCAGACAGTGAGTAGCGGAAATGTGTTGTGGAGCTTGTTTCATACTTGGACATGGGAGGTTTCATCTGCTTCCCTCCCCTACAGCACCTCTCACAGGCCCTCCTGCTCCACACTAAAAGCTACATTCATGACAAAGTAGTCTCACCTTGGGTCTTTGATTACCCTTTCTATGACTAAAACACCTTCACTTCTTCTACATGTTGCCTGGCTATTCTTATTCATCCATCAAGTCTCAGCTTAAGTGTCACCCCAGTGGGAAGGCTTCCCTTAACCTCCACAACTGGGTCAGGAGACCATGTGTCCCCTCAGCACTGTGTGTTGTCCTCTACTTTTCTTTGACATATTTTTTAATAAGTCAGTTTATCTGTACACTTGAGGGTTTCCCTCCCTATTCACACACACACACACACACACACACACACACACACTTAGATGATTGTACCCAGACACACATATACCCTGGGACAGACATGCCTATTTACACATACACACACATGCCAACACACATTAACACAGGATGTGAGCACCTTCAGGGCCAATACTGTGTCTAGTTCTCTGTTGTAATCAAGATCCTTGCTGAGGGTTGGTGGTCAACAAATCACTGCTGAATAAATGTTAAATGAGGACTGAAATACTAGAAGTATACACTGCTTATGGTCAACTACTATTGACATTTGATCAGGAATTTTCCATCCATTTTTATTCCAGCTGGGAGTCCACTGATCACAACTTAGACTTTGAAGCCCAGTGACTTCTCTCCAATACATATCAAGTTGGAATGTCTATGACCAGGTAGCTGTTAAGAGAAAGGTAATTCTATCCTCTATGTAGTTCCCACCAGACTGAAACATACAAACATATAAAAAGCAAACAGTTTTCACTCTTGAGCAAACATTGTCTGTATTGACAGCAGATCCATAAGAGCATAGATAGGTCAGCATGGACCAAAAAGTGAAGCGACATATTACTGCTAACTGTCCAACATCTAATATATGTCCAACATCTAATGCATATAATAAAATAGCATCATGAATCACATGCAGCAACAAGGACTGAGAAATTTCAATCTTATGAAAGATGTAAGTAGGGAATATATATACACACACACACATACATGTGTACATATATAGATGGATGGTGGATGGAAAGACAGATGGATAGATACGTGGATGGATGGAAAATGTAAAACATATTAGGGGAAAACAGTCTGTTTTATATTTTTGAGGCTGAAGATGAGATGAGCAAATTTGTTCTATACTTGTGTTTCATCTATCTTTAATGCCATCCAGTGCTTTCTAGAATAGGAATTGTGTTTCTTTTATTTTTCAGACTCCCTAAGACTGTGCCTCAGGCACCCAGCGCATTTGTGCAAAATAATGATGGTGATAACATCACCCAGCATTTATATTGTACTTTGCAATGCATTTCCATACTTATATCTCACTTTGCCTATATGTTTGAAGACAAGATTTTTCCATGCCTGAAGTGGGTGGGCTGGTAAGCTTTCCCTTCTTCCCTGCAACTCCCACCCCAGAGGTCCCTGGCCATTATGGTGACTTCACCTTGTATGGCCTTCCAAAGACAATGTCCCAAAGACCAACACCTCAAAGAATTTCCTGAAGTGTGTTATCTTGCTCTAAAAGAAGATTTCTTTATTTATGTTAGCTCAGACTTTTCTGCCAATGCTTATATTTCTCTCTATAAGACAAACCTAATGATCCTTGCTACTCTAAGTGTGGGCCATGGACCAGCAGCATTAGGACACTTCAGGCCTTGATAAAAATGCAGACTCTTAGGCCCCATCTGTAGATTCAGGATCTGCATTTTAACAAGGTCCCAGCAGATTTTCATGCTTATTAAGGCTTGAGAATCTCTGTTAAAATGGTTCTACATACAAAAAAATGTTCAGTATATATAGAAATTATTTTCTATATTTTGTCAGCAAATGCAGTATTAGTCATAAGTGTTCATCCCAGAGATTTTGTTTGTTAGCTTTGCTAGCTTCCTGAATACTATTATTCTAGATGCTTGTAGACTTGTAGTTAGTTGTGAGGAGAGGTTTGGTCACTGACTGTCACCCACCTCTAATACTATAAAAGATATTGATTCTGAAAGTCAGAATCAGTGACTCGGCCTCAGGGAGTGTCAAACAGTGAGATTATTAGGGAAAACTGTAGGCTATTTTTTGCATATTGTTTGGACAAGTATTTTACTTCCTGAGTGATCTTGATTAATCTAGTGCTAATATATGCAGAATAATAAAATGTACTAAGTGAATGCAACTTTCTTTACAACAAATGGAAGACTAGACTGTAATGGTCTATTGTCCACATCGGCTTCATAGTGCTTATGAAAAAAAGAGGGGAAAAACCATTGTTATTTGTAGGGTGCCTTTAAAGTTTACCAAAAGAATTAGGAAGGGAGCAGTATTTGTGTATCAAGTATAACTGATAGAATGGAAATTCATAATGACAAAGTTTAAAGCATGCAATGGAGGAATCAAATAATGTTTCCTCAGCCTATCTGCAAAATGAACAGTAGTGGCTTATGATGGTCACAGGCAGTTCAAGTGGTAAAGAACATTGCTGTCTTGCTATAGAGGTCATTCAATACATTTCCTTTACATATCCAAGATTCTTAGCATAGTATTTGACACACAGAACATTCTCATTAAATATCTTTTCTTTAAGTTTTTATTTATTTACTTTGAGAGAGGGAGAGAGAGCTGGGGAGAGAGAGAATCCCAAGCAGGCTTACACTGCCAGTGTGAAGCCTGAGCGAGCTTGAACTCACAAACCATGGAGATCATGACCTGAACTGAAATCTGGAGTCAGATGTCTAACTGATTGAGCTACCCAGGTGCCCCTATTTTCATTAAATACTTTTTAAATTTAATAACACAAGTCATCTCTCAGATAATTTTGCAAATCTGCCTGGAGAAGAACTGACATATTTGAGAACCTTTAAGCTGGACACAGCTCCCGAAGGGAAGAAGCCTCAAACTGTAGCCCTAGATTTATCTCTTCAGGTCAATCATACCAACTTCTTGAACATAAATTTCCTAAAAATATTCCTGGCAGAGCAGCAGATCAACATGTATTTGCCAAACCAGCAAACAAGTGAATTTATCTTTTCAAATCCTTTTACTTACCCCAACTTGCCATGTTGAGTCTTATTGATGTGGCATGTTATCACCCTGTTGGGCTAATTACAGACACAAGGCATGGTCCAGCAGAAGCTACAACCAGGAACTGATCATTTTCTCAAAACAAAGGCTATATAAGAATAGCCAGAAGCTGAAAAAATAAGTTCTAGCATCAGCAATCACACAACAAAAGGAAATCAAAGGCATCAAAATTGGCAAAGAGGAAGTCAAGCTTTCGATTTTTGCAGATGACATGATGGAAAACCCAATAGACACCACCAAAATTCTGCTAGAACTGATACATGAATTCAGCAAAGTCGCAGGATACAAAAGTAATGTACAGAAATCAGTTGCATTCTTATACACTACTAATGAAGCCACAGAAAGACAAATAAAGAAACTGATCCCATTCACAATTGAACCAAGAAGCATAAAATACCTAGGAATAAACCTAACCAAAGATGTAAAAGATCTGTATGCTGAAAACTATAGAAAGCTTATGAAGGAAATTGAAGAAGATATAAAGAAATGGAAAAACATTCCACACTCATGGATTGGAAGAATAAATATTGTTAAAATGTCAATACTACCCAAAGCTATCTACACATTCAATGCAATCCCAAACAAAATTGCACCAGCATTCTTCTCGAAGCTAGAACAAGCAATCCTAAAATTTGTAAGGAACCACAAAAGACCCTGAATAGCCAAAGTAATTTTGAAGAAGAAGACCAAAGCAGGAGGCATTACAATCCCAGACTTTAGCCTCTACTACTAAGCTTTAATCATCAAGACAGCATGGTATTGGCACAAAAACAGACACATAGACCAATGGAATAGAATAGAGACTCTAGAATTGTACCCACAAATGTATGGCCAACTAATCTTTGACAAAGCAGGAAAGAATATCCAATGGAAAAAAGACAGTCTCCTTAACAAATGGTGCTGGGAGAATTGGACAGCAACATGCAGAAGGATGAAACTAGACCACTTTCTTACACCATTCACAAAAATAAACTCAAAATGGACAAAGGACCTGAATGTGAGACAGGAAACCATCAAAACCCTAGAGGAAAAAACCTCCCTGACTTCAGCCACAATTTCTTACTTGACACATCTCCAAAGGCAAGGGAATTAAAAGCAAAAATGAACTATTGGGACCTCATCAAGATAAAAAGCTTCTGCATTGCAAAGGAAACAATCAACAAAACTAAAAGGCAACCAATGGAATGGGAAAAGATATTTGCAAATGGCATATCAGACAAAGGGCCAGTATCCAAAATCTATAAAGAACTCACCAAACTCCACACCCGAAAAACAAATAATCCAGTGAGGAAATGGGCAGAAAACATGAATAGACACTTTTCTAAAGAAGACATCCAGATGGCCAACAGGCACATGAAAAGATGCTCAACGTTGCTCCTCATCAGGGAAATACAAATCAAAACCACACTCAGATATCACCTCATGCCAGTCAGAGTGGCCAAAATGAACAAATCAGGAGACTATAGATGCTGGAGAGGATGTGGAGAAGTGGAACCCTCTTGCACTGTTGGTGGGAATTCAAACTGGTGCAGCTGCTCTGGAAAAGTGTGGAGGTTCCTCAAAAAATTAAAAACAGATCTATCCTATGACCCAGCAATAGCACTGCTAGGAATCTACCCAAGGGATACAGGAGTGCTGATGCATAGGGGCACTTGTACCCCAATGTTTATAGCAGCACTTTCAACAATAGCCAAATTATGAAAAGAGCCTAAATGTCCATCAACTGATGAAAGGATAAAGAAGTTGTAGTTTATATATACAATGGAATACTACTTGACAATGAGAAAGAATGAAATATGGCCTTTTGTAGCAATGTGGATGGAACTGAAGAGTATTATGCTAAGTGAAATAAGGCAGAGAAAGACAGATACCATATGTTTTCACTCTAATGTGGATCCTGAGAAACTTAACAGAAGACCATGGAGGAGGGGAAGGGAAAAAAGTCAGAGAGGGAGGGAGGCAAACCATAAGAGACTCTGAAACACTGAGAATAAACTGAGGGTTGATGGGAGGTGGGAGGGAGGGGGAAGTGAGTGATGGGCATTGAGAAGGGTACCTGTTGGGATGAGCACTGGGTGTTGTATGGCAACCAATATGACAATAAATTTCATAAAAAAATAAAAAGAAAAAAATAAAAAGAAAAAATAAGTTCTTATTCTACATAGATTTATTTCTGAGTCAGGATAGAACCCACATCCTTGGAAGACATTTTCTTGGTAAAAGTAAACTTTCTTTCTGATCATAATATATGCTTATCGTATAAAATGAATAAAATACAGCAAAGTATTAGAGGAAATTGAATTTCTTCATATCCATTCCTTGGAGAGCCATGGTTATGATTTGGATGTATGTTCTTTTAGTCTTCTTTTTCTATGCACATATACATTTATAAAATTGGTATCATTGCATTTCTGATTTTATATTTTTCCCTTTTTATCTAACATTGCAGCATGAAATATTTTCCTATATTAATAAATATTCTTTGAAAGTGCCAAATTGACAACTGCACATATACATACACAAAATATATTTAATAATTGTTCTAGTGTTGCTATTGTAAACAACACTTGGGTAACTATCCTTATATGTAAATCTCATCCACATTTCTGGTTATTTTCTTGGGGTAGTTTCCTAGAAAACAGAAAGCCTTCTGAAAGAACAGCAGTACACTCATAACTTCCAGTGGAACTAGAGAAAGGCAGTGTCTTATCATTTCAGCCTACCCCTGAAGCATACAGTCCTGCTGTGCCTCAGGCCTCCCAGGTGCCAATAGGTCTTGGCTTGAGCCCATCAAATCCTTGAGCTTCTTTCTAAGAGTGTCTTACATTTCCTGGCTTCTAAAGGAGAAAGAACCTCTCTAATATTGGTTCCATAAGCTAGGGAGAAAAGGAGAAAAAGGTATATGAATCCTTGAAAGAGATGGTAATATATTTTCCAGCAATGTCATCTCATCTCACACATATTTGAAGTACTAGTGTTAATCTGAAGCTGATTCACATTCATAAAATATGCTTTTTCCTTAGAATGAATGACCTTTTGTTGGAGGTATTTAAGGTTTGTTTTTATAAGCCGTTCTTACTTAAATAAGAATCTCATTTTAAAATTATTTTAAAAATCGGTTATATTATGTCAAGGGGTCTAGAGCAAAGGCTTGCTATTACTAAATTTAAGAAATGAAATTGCCCTTTCTGAAATGAAATGACTTCAATCCTGATTTTAATAATGCATTGCTATGTATGGATATATATGACATAATTCATGTACAAAGGAACATATATAATAATGTATAATTATATACACAAGTATATAATAATTTGGAGTTCAGAAAACATTTCCAGCTATAATCTCTTTTGATAGCCATAACAACAGAAATTTAGGTGTGGCAGACATTATTTCCATTTTTCCGTTGAAAGTAAGGAAGCTTAAAGTTAGGTAAGTTGTCCAAGGTCATCTGCCTGGTTCATTGGTTACTAGATGGTCCTCCTACCCCCACCACCTTCCTAAACCTCCCCAATCCTACACAGCTTCCTTAAAATCCTTCATGAACTTGGTGACTGATTATTTGATCTTGGTTTCAGTTTCATCTGCAGAACATGGAGATGAATTTCTCATCACACCTCATAGAGATACTACAAAGACACCTAAATTAGTCTGAAAATTGAGCATTCACACACACACACACACACACACACACACACACACACCTCCTATTTACAAAAAGGATTTGAGTTGTTTGATCTCACATCAAGGACAATCATAGTTTCACTGAAAAAGTCAAGAACAAAGCTGATTTAAAAATTAAAATAAAAGAATCTCTACTACTTCTTTATTACACCTTGCGTGTTCAAACTCTGTGATGATATCAAAATGAGAATCTTCTTTCCCATCAGTGACATTTAAAGATCAAAGTAGTGTCAGAAAACACACAGGTGCTATGCATTGATAAAAATGTGCAATAAGTAGATACAAAAGGAAAAAGACACTTTTTTTTTTTTTTTTTGCATGGGAGATGAAAGGAATAGCACTGCAGGTAAAAATGTGAAACATAAGAAACTCAGGGCACAACATTTCTAAAGTCCACAGCAGAAAACAGTAGGTGCAGACACTACTGAAACAGCTTACACTTTCTTGGACCTCAATTTCATTGTCTGTAACAAAGAAACAAACCTATTTTGTGGGTTGTTACTCGGCATGTGGATAGTTTATATGAGGCTGCTTTGTTAAATTACTCTTGTAATTTTATCCAGCAAAAAATTTTAAATAGTAAACCTTAGAGAAAATTAATACAATGTGAAATACACTGCAAATATAAAGTACAATGTAAATGCTTCATGATGGGGTGATGAAAGCCCAGATGGTGTCTACAATATCCAGCTTTACCTCTGACTCAACCACCACAGAGTGAGTTTGGCAACTGTAATCTTGCAAAGTACAGATTTTTCTTTAAGTGAACATAGAACCCTTTCTGACAGATGTTACCTCTCCAAGCAACACCTGATACATAAGTTTCAAATAATGTCAAGACAAATTTAGCTTCTTAGCTATCAAGTCAGGGACAGAAAGACCCACCTCCCCTCTGATCACTTGTGGCCTCACATGACAGACATGGGCCAGCTTCCTTGCTTGCTCCTAACCATCCCGAATCCTGCTGGGCTGAACGCATGACTTCAAGCAGGTTCCTTAAAAACAGAGACAGGTAGCTTCAAAGTTTCTTCAGGGAGGAAGGTATGCCACCAATGTTTGGGCTGGCTTTTTTCACAAAGTCTGTAGCTCTCCAGATACGTCTTGTTTAAATTTTAGGAGGGGATGCTTTCTTCCTCCGTCCCTTTCTTCCTTTTCTTTCTTTAAAAAATAAAAAAATATCCCATCTCCTGAGTGATCCTTTTGTGCTTGCTGCTCCCTATAGGCTCACTAGTGCCCTCTGTAGCCTAAGTGGGGGGGGGGCTCCCCAATTCTGCTAACGCCTCCCACCTATAAACAGGGAAACTTAGTTACATTTTAGTCAACAAGGCAAATGAAATTTCCCCCAAACAAAAAATATATATACCATAGTGTGTATATACACAACAAAAATATACTATGTACTATAACGTATATATACACACACAATAAAAAGCACTAAATATCCCCCTCAAAATAAATATATATGTATATGTATGTATATGTACAGATATGCATTTAACTATTATTTGGGGGAATATTTACACGCACGCACGCACGCACGCACACACTCAGTAGGTCTGTCCTGGTTTCTCAGTCAGATTTTCTAAGTTCTGGGATTTGCTACAAAGCAAGCCTCTTCTTCATCCCAATGCTCTGATTTGACCTGGCTCCTTCCTGCCTGCAGTACTGTTCATTAGAAACCCTACCAGTGTCCATGCTGTCCAATGGGTCTCCACCCAGTGGCACAATGGGATCATTGTGGCGTGGAGGCTTTAACAGTTGCCCAATGCCTGGGCTCCATGGAGACAGATTCTGAGTTGTGTGACCTGGGCCTGGAGCTCAGCATTCTTTAATGTTTTTCCCCAATCATTGTAAGGAGGAGCCAGGGGTCAGAACCACTGGTTATTTCTCACCTTCTATTTTTTAACTCACCTTGTAGTTTAGCTCTTTATGTGCCTCAAGACTTAAGAAGACAAGTTATACAGAGGTTTATGGTGTCTAGTCTAGCAGTGGGATTCCGACCATTGAGCTGGTGTTCTTTCCAGTTTGGGCTTAACTCATACTGTGACCAACTGTCATCCCGGAAAGAGACAGAGACTTCTGGTGCTGAAGCTGGGCCCTCGTGACTCCTGGTGCATCCGGGCCAGGCGTGGCCAACGTTATTCACCTGCAAACACACAGAGGCTGTGGGAAACTCGCGGGACTGTGAATCAGAGTTTGAGGGCCACTGGAAACTGCAGACATAATGCACGCTCCTTCCTTGGCCACATCCACCCCATCCTGTAAACTTTGCCACAATCCCCACTTTACTTTTGATGTTCAATCCACTGGTGTCGCGACAATATGGCATTTCAAGGCACTTGCTCCACCCTCAACACTATCCACACCTTCTCCCCACCCCAGTCACTAGTTCAAGGTGGGATGTAGACCAGGAGGGAGTGAATAGTTAAAAGACCATTGTGTCAGCAGGCTCTCCCTCTCCTTCATTACTGATTCCTCCAGCTGTTAAAGTGCCGTGTGTGTGTGTGTGTGTGTGTGTGTGTGTGTGTGTGTGAGCTTCTCTGTACTCATGTTCTCAGTTCTGGGAGTTTCTGCTGTCTTCAATATTAACGGTACTTAGATTTCTCCTGGATAAGCATCTTGGACCCTCCTCAGCTCCCCCAAATCACCCCAACTGGATCAAGAAAAATAGGTCAGCAAATATGGTTGCCCATGGCATTGCTGGCTGCTACAGATGAACACTGTAGGGATGTTGCAGAGAAGGGCTAGGTCTCTCTGGTCAATGCCATCCTCCACACAGATCAGCTCTCTTAGATGAAGCAAGTCACTTTCTTTAAGCCTCAACTATTCTTCTATGAGTGGGTAGAATGCAAGTTGTGGTGAAAATCGAGTAAAATAATGTACAAGGTGTTTAACAGCATGCCTGGCACTGCTGGTAAGCACTAAATAATGTTATCAGCCAAAGAGACACCCATACACTCATTAAAATAAGAATGACCATCACCTGCTCACCAAAACAAAGACTGTCCTGTGTGTGCCCTTTTGTACTGCACACCTGCTCCCCCCTCCCATTGGTCATTCTGCAAGTAATGGGGTTTCTGTACCCCCCAATTCCTGGAATGATTTCAAATGTTCTGTGCAATAGAAAGATTGAGCAAGACTCTGAGGAAAAATGACCCTAGTTTATTCCTAGGGACTATGAAGCCCCTAGCACTGGGCAATTCCACCTTGAAGCCTTGCCTGGGGACGGTGCTCAAGTGCATGCCTCCCTTTGTCCTATTCTGGATGCTTCCCCAGCACCTGCTCTGCCTGTTTGTTTCCCTTACTCATCCCTTGCAATTTGGTGGGTTGGACAGAGACATGTGGTCCCACTTCCACCTGAGTGGACAGCAGGTGGCCTGGCCCACAGCAGGATGTTTGGGCTGCAAGGGGATCAGCACCTGCACCCACACAGAGTAGAGAGGCCCCTTTCTCACCATGCAGCCTGCAGGGATTTCATGATGACTTCCAGAAGTGAGACTAAGGTCAGAGCTTGGGCAATGCTATGGGAATAGATGTAAATCAATTAGGGGGATTTCATTCCATAATCTAAATGGATGTCTTGTGTATGAGGAAAGAAATGGAAACCAAGTCTACCACACTGCCGTGGGCCTCCTCAGGCTTGGTTTTCATGGCACTGGAGATGGCTGCTTGACAACTTCTGTGGCCAGTTGGGGGGTTGCCTGCCTCCAGGATGCTGCGTGTGAATTTAATGATAAAGCACAGAGAAAAAAGCCCATTCTTGTGATGTCCATGTGACTGGAGTCCCAGACAAACCCGGTCTCTGAAAAAGAACCCATTGATCCCACTTCTCTTTTCAAAGGCAATTTAGAAGAGACTTCTAGACATCTAAGGCATCATTTGTTTATAAGGCCCTATTTCAATTATCAGTTGGAAGCTAATGTTTCACAGACCACATGTTTAAATGCTCACCTCTCCCATTGTTTATGAAAAATCAGAGCCCAAGATTTCCAAGCGTGCCCTGGCTCTTCCAGAGGGCCCAGCCGTTGGGGGGTGGGGAGCAGAGGAGGTCAGCGCTCCCGCCTTCAGGAATCTCTGAGCTCGCCGGAACCTTCCAGTGTGTGGGTGGTAGATGTATCAGCTGACAGGGGGAAGTGAGAGCGTGAAGGCGGCCACCCAAGACTTCAGGTCACCGCTGACACTCCTGACGGAGCTCAGATCTCAGCACTGGGAGGGCACCTGCTCGCCTTGCCAAAACAAACCAGCCCCTGCTAGGGGCACATTGCAAAGAAGGGGGGAGCATGAGGGGCAGGGAGCTATGGGTTTCACTTAAACCGGCTCAAATAACCAGTTTACAATGATGCGATATTCTTGGGCATTGAGGGTAGAAAAAGGGCTGAGGCTCTGCTCCAGATCTGGGGAACATTAATATGCATCAGGGCAGAGTTCTCAGAATGAGCCCTTGCTTTGGTGGTCCTCTGCCGACAGGATTTCGAACCGCTATTTGTTGTCTTTAGGCCTGAGTAACCATCTGGTTTTGATTCAGGTGGCCTCAGGCTTGCCTCAGAGGTGAAAAGGGTGTGCACTCAAATTGAATTTCTCACAAATTTCAAACCAGAAGAATCCCAGTTTTCTCACACAAAGCCCACTCTGCTTGTGCAGCCCCTGGCCCTTGAAGCCTGGCATTAATCAGTTTCACCTGTTTGGCTAAATGAGCACATGTTAACCTAATGAAAGTGACTCGTGCAATCAGTTTCTTCATATGTTCTAATGTAGAGAGAAAGGGTGTGTGTGTGTGTGTGTGTGTGTGTGTGTGTGTGCATGCGTGTGAACTCTCATTGACCTCCTGTCACTTCCCTTTGTGATGGGGACAGTGGTTTGGGGTCCTGGTAGGGCAGGGATGGGACTTGGACCATCTCTAGTCTCAGATTGGATAGTTCTGAACATGTAATAGAGTCCTCTATCCCAACTGATCAAAATTAATGGAGAAGGAGGTTTTATATCTAATGGGGGTCATATCTGAGTCTGAGCCAATAAAATTAAAATTTCTTTTGAGGCTGCTGGATCAGGTAGCGAGTCTTCAGATGAAAAATGTTTAGATTTTGCCCCTTGTTTCAGAGGGTCAAGTCTGGAAAGTGATACTCATGTTATCAAACTGAGTGAGGAAAGAATGAGTCTCTTGGTAGGATATATGGTCAAGCTGGCACACCTGCTCAGAATATGTATAGATATTCCTCTATGTATAGATATCCCTATATCTAGATGCATGGGCATCCTTGGGAACTGGGATTTGTCACCACTGTTACTTTTCCATGTCAAAAACCACAAATCAAATGAACAAACAGAAATTGAATCTTCTAAAATCAGGATCAGCAAACTATGGCTGGCGGGCCAAATTCAGGCCACGACTGTTTTTATTCATAAAGTTTTATTGGGATACACACACCCCATTTGTTAGGTGTTATCTGCAGCTGCTTAGTCAGAGTCGAGTAATTGTGACAGAGACTGCAAAACTGATAATATTTGCCATCTGGTGCTTTACAGATAAGGTATCTCAACCCTGTTCCAAAATGTTATACTTTTGTTTCCCCTATCTGAAGCTTTCCTTTACTTAAAGGCGGATATTCTCCCAGTTGGCCCAGGGGATAAGAAACCCCATGACAGGAGTACCTAAGAAAATGCTTTCTCAAAACAGACATTTAATGAACTCCATGGAGAGTTTGGGGATACACTTATGTTTCTACTTGTTTCCTCTCTGTAAAAACATGTCCTACTTTTAAATCCCAAAGATTCCTATGTGCGGGAGGATGTTGAAAATACAAGAGACCTCATATCATGGAAAATCTTATTGACAACTTCTTGGCCATTGTTGAGCTTAATTTTCTGTCTCTCACTCTAGGTCTCCTTCTTCCACAGACTCTGGGCTGCTCTGGGAACAATTCTGTCTCCCTTCATGTTATAACATGACTGATCCTACACGGTACATGGTACACAGTGGCTGCATTGTATAGACCAGCCATGGAATGAAACCGCAGACTTGGGTTTGGATTTTTTCTTAATGTGGTTTGGTATGGTGGCCATACATGGCAAGGTAAATGTCAGAATTTCTAAAATTCCAACCCCTTCTCTCCACCTAGTCCATTGTTCCCTCCTTCAAAACGAAGGCTTAGGTTGCAGCCACACAGTCTAAATTAATCTAACACAGAAAGTAAAGCTCTAACGTAGTTGGAATGTAAGGGAGGGAGTTGGGACTTAACACTGAGTTCCTTTCCATTCCACTGCTGCCCTCACCACAGTGTTACAGGCAATGAGTTTGCTCTAACAGAACATTTTAAAAAGTCACACCACTATATAGGACTTTCCCCTTCTTGATACTGTCATATTTTATGGTCTTCAGATAGACAAAAATTATGCACATGTACACAATACACAGGCAGATGTGTGTGTGCTATATATACTTATGTTTTTATATATGTTTATATATACACATACATTCAAAATTGTAAAAATGAAGGAGGCATTCCCTCTGAATCGCTGAGTCTATATAACCCCAGCTTAAGGACAGAGCCTTTTTATGCTCACACTGAGCTCCTAGGACAAATGAGATCAGAGCTCTATTTGTAAGAATTGCTGTCTGCTTTCCAGTTTGGTTAAGTTAGTCCCTGTACAGCAAGATGAAGATATATTTTCTGACATTGACTCAACCTCTATACTCTTATTATTTTCCTTTATTCATCACAGGGGGTTCTACTGGATGGGGGAGAGAAATCTGCATTCCTCTCAAAATGCCTTAATCAGCTCTCCATACGCATTTGATCAGTGGATTAGTGGGTATGCAACACACCAGAGTTTGAAATCTTGAAGGGTCTTTGTTCTGGCCCCTCTCCCTCATCACACAGGATGCTTGCCCCAGCTCTGAAGGCCACGGTTCTTTCTGTCAATATGTAGACACAGGGTCAGCAGCTTCCTCCTGGGCCCTTCCTGGTTTTTTCAGTTGTCATCATGTTAATCATCTTAGGCAGTAAAGTTGTTAGCCTTCTTTTGTAAGGAATAATCAAAATCCATCTCTGCTTCCCAGAGAGCCAAAAGCAGACAGCACCACAAAGAGAGAAGGGGTGGAGAGCCAAAGGGAGACGCCCTTGGTGACACAGGAGTTAAAATGCCCCCCCCCCGCGTTATTTCATGAATTATTCTTGCACTCAAGTGAAAAGGAAGCCTGATTTCCTATTCAGAAAAATAGCAATCTATCCCTAAAGTCAACCACACTCAATAACATCTGGAAAGTGCTCAAAACTAGGTAAAAATCTTGGAATTTCTTCATTTTCAAACACACACTGGATTGTTTTTTCCAGCTTCATCTGTCAGCATCTTTGGAGGTGGGGGGGTGTCATCAAGGGCCTTGAAGGGTTTTCATGTGAAAAAGCAGCTTGAAATGATACTATCTCGGCAGGAAAAACAGATCTGTGCAAGGGTCAGCCATTTGAAGTTCTGATTTCAAGAGGAAAGTAGAAGGAAGTGTGGAGAATAAAGAAGGCATCTGACTCTGGATGAATGTGAAATTCTTATGTGACTTGGCTCACATTCTCCTTTAGCAGACAGAATACAGCATGATTCTGGGTTCACTCTGTGACAAACAGACCACACAAAACAAAGAAGGGGCAATGCTGTGAACTAAGGCTGTTGCTCTTGATAAGCTCTCTGGGGTACGATTTCAAGGAGTAAGTTAATGGCCTCACTACAAAAGAGTCCCAGGGGTCCCTGAAGCTTGACCTCAAAACTTGAACTCTACCTGAACTGATTTTTTCCTTTTTTTTTTCTTTTTTGAGGTTTGAAAACATTTAATCAACTCTCCTCCCAGGACATTTGATTTCTGTGCACTCCTGCACTTGTGGGCTCCATCTGGGGGAAGAAGTGCCAAAACCACCATTGGAAAGGCTGCCCCGGAGGTATTTTCAGTCCGACTGGAAGCAGCAGGTAACGGAAATCTTATGAGACAGCTTGTTCTCAAGAGATTTTCTTGTCCAGTTTTGCTGACCAAAGCATTCCCCTGGTTTGGATAAACCTTGAATTAGCAGCTGCACTTCGAAACACTGATTCTTGGTTCTAATTGCAGTTAAAATGCTTGGAAGCCTACCCTTTACTCTTGCATTTTGCTGTCCCTGGTTTTGTCCCATGACATTAAGTGCTTCCTGGACTCCTGAAAGCAGTTAGCTTCCCTTCTAGAAACACTGGATCATAGTTGGATAAATTCATCTAAATGCTTTCAATTCAAGCCAATGAGCATCGATTTAGCATCAACACTATTCCCATCATAGGATTGGATCTAGGGATGGAGCCTGATATCCATGAATTCAAGGGAGTCAGCCACACAGAAAGGGTGGACACACTTTCAGTGACAGTGTAAGTAACACTGACAGCTCAAATTAAGCATAGTGGAAACACACAGACAGGCAGAGATGCACCAGAAGTTGATGATCATTTATCTTTTAAATAATAGATCACACAAAGTTCTTTCCCCCAAATGCCAATTGTTTAAGGGAGTGGTTTGTTTTGTTTAAACAGTCAAAATGTAGAAACCAGAGGGTGGCCTATAGTTTAGTGCTGAGCTCATCTAATGGACTGGGGCTTGCTTTCTGGAGCACTGTTTCAAGATTCTGAGGTGGTATTTGGTCTCAACAGGAAATTGTGCTGATTGATTGGTTGTCATTGATGCCCTGTGTGGAGGGAGAAACAGCCTGCATGCCACAGGTATGCCAGTTCTGAAGTAGATAAAACTCACGTATGAATGGATGCAGAGGTAAAACAGTTCAACACAAACACTTCCTCAGACCTGACTATGAGTTGCAGCAGAATTCCTTTATGACAAGGACCCTTCTTACACTGCTGTAGGAGCACTGTGCATCAGATGCTAGTTCCTGAAATATGTTTTTTAAAGCACAAAGGAAAAGTTAGAGACAGTATCGCATCAGAATATAGGTTTCTCTGCTATCTGAAAATTTGTTTTATGCCACTTAGCTTTTATGAAACACCTACATTAGTACCCATTTTTACCAACAGAAAGAAATCTAAAGAGAATTTTCACTTTTATGGAATAGTAATTGCTTCTTTGCACCATTTCATCTTCTGAAAGTTTTTGTAAGAACACTGTACTTTCTGATAGCAGGAGAAGCCAATATTGATGTCCATCTGGACCCCCCACTTTGTGATTTTATAAAGGGTCTCTGCTGTGTTTAGATACTCTGTCCCAAAGAACAATAAAAATAAAACCTTTCCACAACATTGTTATTCAACTTTGAGAATGAGCCTCAGCCTGTCAGTATGTATAGACAGGGGATTATTCATGAACTTTAGATTTACCAAACAAGAAGTGAAGGTTTCAGAGTAGAAATCGTAGTATCCGCCTAGAGATGTGGCATCTGTGTGCTTGTAGAGAAATGGAATTCCTAACTAATTTCGGAAGATTGAAGGCCCAGCCAGAGCCATCCTGACAGCTGGTTACCAGGCAGCTTCTGGTGGTGATGTACAAGGCGTATTTATCATCCCAAGGGCTCCAAAGAGAAAGTGGGATACCATTACTAGAGTGCTATAAAACT
This sequence comes from Leopardus geoffroyi, assembly GCF_018350155.1. NCBI lineage: Eukaryota > Metazoa > Chordata > Mammalia > Carnivora > Felidae > Leopardus > Leopardus geoffroyi. Next base: position 26,058,188 of record NC_059332.1, on the reverse strand, counting down.
GTCTGGGTATTTTGGGTATTATTCTTATTAAATTAAAGTTCTATTAAAGTGAAACATGTTACTATTTAGATTTCTGTCTGCTTGGCGGTGTTTGTTTCATAAATCTTGCAGGAGAAAATTGGCCCATGGAATTGGATGTTGGATATAGCATTTCTTCCACATCAAGAAAATGGCCACACATTTTTTTAATTGTTTCCCTTGCAAATAATTTTTAAACAGCCTTACAAAAATGTTTTCCTTGCTTCACTCCCCAGTGAGTTAAAAATGCGCACCCGTGGTTGCCAGTTGGCATAGTCTCTTGTGATTCCAGCAGACAGCTATGGGAATGTATGAGGTGATTTCTGGGGTGTGTGTGTGGCGGGGGGGGGGGACTGTTTTTCCTTGCAGTATGCAAAATGATACTTTTTATTTTTAACTAATTCCTTAAAGCAAAAACACTTCCCACCCACAAGTGTTGCCTAATTGGGGGACATGGAAAATGAATGAAGAAACAAGCCTCAAACAAAGAGGGTTTGCTGAGCCCATTTTAACACTAATTAATTATTGTTGTCAGTAAACTGAAAGTGTACATGGATTACATTTTCCAGAGTCTTTGCCTGGGCCTACAGGGGATGTGGGGCATGTTGCTCCAGGCTTCAGATGGTGGTGGGAGCACAGTTACAACCAGCGGGAACTCTTGCTCACACACTCCTTCTGTATAAAGGATGATGTGTTTCAGTATTGGCTTGCGGTTCTAAAATGAGATGCTTTTCTATTTCAATTATATTGTGGTGGATCAAACGTTACAAAATAAGCCTCAAATAGGAGTGTAGCCTTACCAAAAATGAAAGCATATGTTTGAGTGTCCAAATACAATGGTCATATGTTGACACCTTGAAATACTCAGGCTGTCCCTGCCATATTTGAGGCTTGCTTTATAGGCTCAAACTAGAAAGAAGGCAGAAATTTGGTTTTGACACATTCCCAATTCTCTTGCATGCCTTTTTAAAAAGATTTTTAAAGCTCTGGTCCTCTGCTTTTCCATCTAATGAGAGCCATCTTTTCCATTCTCCTCTCCCCCATCTTTAAGCTGTTCTGTGTTCCAATCCATAGGGATGTAATCATGCCATGGAAAGATCTTTGGGGACATGGCATTATTTTATTCATTGATTTATTCAACAAATATTTGAGTACCTATTGGATTCTGGGCTCTGGGATAGGCACTAGGGATGCAATGCCGAGCAAACCAGACACTATCCCTGTCTTCATGCTGTGTAGTGGGAGAGACAGACTTTAATGAAATAATGACAAGAATGAGTTTATGATTAAAATCACAATAAGTATTGTACTATAAAGTAGAGGTATTATCTAAGCATATAATAGAGATGTTGACCTTGTCTAGATGAGGGAAAGGGGTAAAGGTGAGGAAGTGAAGGAAAATTTCTCTGCTTTGACCATACTTGAGCAGAGGTCAGACAAAGCATAACTCAGCAAATTAAGGAAGAGTATTCCACATAGGTAGTGTTTCCCTGGGTCTTAGGGGGTTCTCAAGATGCAGTATTTTCAGTGCTAAAACTTAGACAGTCCCTGGAAACCTACACTAAGAGCATAGAGCATGCAAAGACCTCATTGCAGATAGAAGCATGGAACATTTAATGAATGGAAAGAAGGCTAAAGTTTCTGGAAAACGTTGGCAGAATTTACCCTAGATGAGATCCAATGAGAGAGATGTTCAGGGCCCAACCATGTAGGCCCTTAAAGGTCATGTTAAGGTCTCTATCCTAAGAGCAACGGAAAGTGTTTTAAGAAAGATTTACCTTGCAAGAAGTTCACTCGATCTAGAATATGGGGACCATTACCATGCAAAGTTCAGAAATCTTTTCCTCACTGAAAGTTAGCTGTGGTCCTTTGGCAGTGGTGTGATGGTAAATGTTTAAAACTGGTTTTAGGTGAGGGGGCTGGGTTTGGAGTGGGTGATGGTAGAAAAACCCTCATTGATAGCATTTGCCAGTTTCCATGGTATTCCCACCATAGTCAATTTCAAGCTACCAACATGATGTCTTGAATGCAGATTTGGGGAAAGATACTATGATGGACCCCAATAGCCATGCTAGTTGCTTCTCTTCCTATTCAAACAGAATGTTTTTCAAATAGCCAATAAATTTAAGCCTTTCCCTGACCAGTAAAAAGTTCCGACAGACACAGGAGGGGAGCTTAAGCTCTACTACATCATGTAAAGATTCAATAAGCATAGCTAGGCTTGCTCCTCTGAATCTAGAGGGTCCCAAAGACATGGAAAAAACAGAGCACTGATAGAAATGTAAAAATCACATTAGACAAGCATAAGGCTTTTTAGAGACCATGGAAACATTTCTACAACCTTCTGTGATGCTGCATGGCCATCAGAGAACTGAACACCAATGTCGATGTGATGCCCTGACATAACTAAGATTTTCGCAATCTTGCCTCAGAGATTGAAAATTTTTGGAATTTTAACCAATATGCTAAAACCAAAACAAGACAAAACAAAACAAAACCCCACAACACTCCAGGCTCAGATTGCTGAATGCTTAGAAAAGGGATATGCATCATTTTAACCCTGAACAACCAGAGTTGTAAAAACTTAAGCACAAGTTCAAGGAAATCTGTGTTTCTTGAAGGTAAGGATTGTTTCTTATTCACTCTGGTATCCATATTGAGTGCTCAGAATCAGGTTCAAAGTAGAAGTTAAAAATGATAGAAATATAGATAGATAATTTAACGTGCATAAAAAGGTAGGTCTTTATGATTAACTTTGTAGTCATCTGACAATTTTAAGCTATCTTATTGTCTGAACTTCAATATAAACAGCTATTAGAATTTTCAGAGAAGGATAGCTATTAACTGTATTAATTTTTAAATAAATTTTTAAATTATACAATAGAGGTAGATTTGCAGGAAAGTTCTAAAGATAGTACAGAGAGTTCCCCTATATTAACAGTTTGCATCAGTATGGTACATTTGTCATAATTAATGAACCAACACCATTATTCACTGAAGTCCATGGTTTATTTGGATTTCCTTACTTTTTACCTAATGTCCTTTTCTGTTCCAGGATCCCATTCAGATACCACATTACATTTAGTCATAATGTCTCCTAAGGCTCCTCTTGATGGTGACATGTTTCAACTTTCCTTGTGAATGAACTTGACTGCTTAGAAGAGTACCAGTTGTGTGTTTTGTTATTTTCAAGAAAGTCCTTTCAGTTGGGATCTGTTTGATGTTTTTCTCCTGATTACACTGGGTACCTCTAGTGTTTTAGGGAGGGATACCACAGAAGTAAAGTGCTATTCTCATCACACCATATGCAGAGTACGTATTATCAACACGATTTATCACTGTATTGTTGGTCTTGATCACCTAGATAATATAGTTTGTCAGGTTTCCCTACAGTAAGGTTGCCCTATTTTTCTCCCTTTCATTCTGTACTATTTGGAAGAAAGTCACATGCACAGCCCATGCTTAAGGCATGAGGAGTTATGCTCCCTCTCCTTGAAAGCAAAATATCTAATAAATTATTTGGAATTCCTCTGCATGAGAGATTATCTCTTCTCCCCAAATTATTTATTTATTCAATCATGTATCTATATCAGTATTGACTCAAGGATATTTATTTTATACTTCGGGTTATAATCCAGTATTAATTTATTTTGTTCAAATTTTATCTAGCTTTGGTTATTGGGAGCCCTTTCAGTTGTCTCCTGTGTCCCTTTGACATATTCCCATCACTGAGGGTTTTATTTTTGAGCACTACAAGATATTCCAGGATCATCTTGTATATTTCCTGTCCCAGTCCTATAATTGAAGGAGAAAATGGTTCGTTTTATTAGAGAATGGTATTAGAAACCAAGATCTGGATGCTAGAGTGATTCATTGTTTCTGGGATGTCATTGTTCCTAGGACCTCTCAGCTAATAAAGCAAGGAAAAATATGTGTGTATCTATCTCTATATTAAGCAAAATGCAGGTTTGTACTGATGTCTCCAACTCTATTACCACATAGATCATTTTAATGTCCTCCCCTTACTTGTCTATATAAGTTCTGATTTCAATAGTAAGACACCTGGCTCCCACCATCTGTCATCCATGTTCTTAATTGTTCAATTCCAGAACACATGTATAGTGGCTTCAGAATTGTTCACCCATACCTTCACTGGAAACAACTTCAATTAAAATATAGTGCAAAGTTAGTGCAAGTACATGTGCTTTTAGTCTTACATACTCCATTCATTTGCAAATTTACTTAGATCAGAATCTTTCCCCCCAATCCCCTCAGTGAAGTTGTTTAATATCTTTGTAATGTAGTTTGATTGTTTTATTAAAGTCTGCATTTCATCCTAGCCCCCAATATCCTGAGTTTTTTAAAAAATTTACATACATTAAGCTTCACTCATTCTATGGTAAATTTCTATAACTTTTGATAAATGCATAGAATAGTTCTCCACTCTAAAAAATTCTTTTTCACCTTTTCAACTCCCTCCTCATCCCCAACCACCAATGTGTTTATCATCTGTATAGTTCTGTCTTTTCCCAAATATAGAATCATAGAGTATACAGCCTTTTGAGACTGGCTTCTTTCACTTAGAAATATGCATTTGATATTCTTCTATGCCTTTTGTTGACTTCATGGGTCATTCCTTTTTATCACTAAATAGTATTCCACTATATGGATGCACCACAATTTGGTTATCCATTCACCTACTATCTATTCACTTTGATTCTTTCCAGTTTGGAACAATTATGAATATAGCTCCTATAATCATTGATGTGAAAGCCCTAGTCTAGACACACATTTTTAAATCAAAGGATAAATACTTAAGAGTGCAACTACTGAATCACATGGTAAGACTATACTTAATTTTGTAAGAAACTACCAAACTCTCTTCCAAAGTAGCTGTACCATTCTTAAAAAAGTGAATTATAGTTTGTTTTTGGGATTGTTTATGTTTTTGTTTTTGTTTTTGCTCTGCATCCTCACCAGCAGTTAGTATGGTCAGTTTTTGGATTTTAGCCATTCCAATAAGTGCAAATGCATTAATGTGCATTTCCTTAATGATACATGGTGTACAGCTATTTTCATATGCTCATTTTCCATCTATGTATTTTTTTTTTAATTTTTTGCTGTTTATTTATTTTTTAGAGAGAGAGAGACAGAGCTCAAGCAGGGAGGGGCAGAGAGAGAGGGAGACACAGAATCTGAAGCAGGCTCCAAGCTCTGAGATGTCAGCACAGAGCCCGACACTGGGCTTGAACTCACAAACAACAAGGTCATGACCTGAGCCAAAGTTGGATGCTTACCTGACTGAGCCACCCAGGTGTCCCACAATCTATATATTATCTTTAATAAAATATCTGTTCAGATCTTTTGCTCATTTTTAAATTGACTTGTTTGTTTTGTATTGTTGAGTTTTAATAGTTCTTTATATATTTTAGGTATAAGTCCTTTATCACATGATGTTTTGCATAAATTTTGTCTCAGGCAGTGGTTTCTCTTTTTGTTCTCTTAAGAGTGTCTTTTGAAGAGAAAAAGATTTAAAATTTAATAAACACCAATTTATGAATTTTTTTCTTTCATGGATCATACTTTGGTGTTGTATCTGAAAACTCACCAATTCAAGGTCACATAGGCTTTTCCCACTTTTTTCCTAGATGTAATTACATAATTTTATAATTTTGCATTTTACATTTAGAATCTTCCTGTGTGTGTGTGTGTGTGTTGCATATAAATATCCAACTGTTCCAGAATCATTTGTTAAAGAGATTATCTTTTCTCCAATGAATTGCCTTTGTTCTTTTATTTAAAAAAGTGGTTGACTATATCTGTGTAGGTTTGTTTCTGGGTTCTCTACTCTATCCCATTCATATATATATGTCTATTCTTCGGCCAATACCATGTTGTCTTGATTATTGTAGCTTTATAGTAAGTCTAAAAATTGGGTTCAACTTGAATTGAGTGTTCCAACTTGGCTCTTATTTTTTTGTATTGCATTGGCTGTTCTAGGTCTTTTGCCTTTCCATATAAATTTTAGAAGAAGTCTGCCAATATCTTCAAAATAGCTTGCCAAGATTTTAATTGGGATTGTATTAAATCTATAGGACAAGTTGCAAAAAATTGATGTCTTAACAATATTTAGTTTTCTAATCCATGAATATGGAAAATCTCTCCATTTCTTAGAGCTGTAGGATTTCTTTCATTAGTGTTTTATAGTTTTCTGCATATAGACACTGTACATATTTTGTTAGATTTACCTAAGTATTTAATTTTTTGGTGCTATTGTAAATGGCATTTTTAAAATTTCAATTTCCAATTGCTTGTTGCAGAGAAGGAATTGACTTTTGTATATTGTTCAATACCTATTCAACAACTGTTTATTAGTTTCAGGAGAAGTTTTATAGATTTTTTTATATAAGCATTTAAGTGACCTGTGAATAAATACAATTTTATTTTGTTTCCTATATATTTCATTTCTTTTTCTTGTCTTATTGTACCAGCTAGGATTTCCAGTGTCATGTTGAATAGTGGTGGTGAGGGAGGACATCTTTGTCTTGGTACTGTTCTTAGGGGAAAAGTGCTTAGTATCTCACTATTAAGTATTATGTTAGCTCTAGTATTTAAAAAATGTTCTTTATCAAGTTGAATAAGTTCCCCTTTATTCCTAGCCTGCTGGGAGTTTTTATCATGAACGGATACTGGATTTTGTCAAATATTTTTCCATGTTAATTGATGTCATCATATGAGCATGTTGATGTGGTTGGCTACATTAATTCCATTTTGAATATTAAACCAACATGTAGACCTGGAATAAATTCCACTTGGTCATGGTGCATAATTATTCTTATACATTATCAATTTGACTTGCTAGTATTTTGTTGGAAATTTTTGTGTCTATGTTTATGAATATTGATCTGTAGTTTTATTTTCTTTACCTTGTTTTGGAATAAGAGGTAATTACTCAGAATGAGTTAGGGTGTTTTTTTTCGCTGCTTTCAGGCTTAATATACTCTTTATTCCCTGGTTTACACAGGTGGAAACTTAAGCTATTGATTTTAGTATTTTCTTCTTTTCTAATATATACATTTGATGCTATAATTTTTCCTGTAAGCACAGCTTTCACTGCACCCTACAAACTTTGATGAATTTTATTTTCATTTTTTTAAAGATTTTAAATTTTATATTAGAGAAAGAGAGAGAGAGTGCTAGGAGGGAAAGTGGCAGAGAGAGAGGAATGAGGGGGAGAGAATCCCAAGCAGGTTCCATGCTCAGTGCAGAGCCTGACAGGGGGCTCAGTCCTGGGACCCTGGGATCATGGCCTGAGCTGAAATCAAGAGTCAGACACTCAACAGACTGAGCCACCCATGTGCCCAATGTGTTGTATTTTCTTATTCATTTTCACTTAGTTAAAAATATTTAATAATTTCTCTGGAGACTTCTCTGATCCATGGGTTATTTTTATAAATGTATTATTTGATTTCCAAGTATTTGAGGATTTTTCCAGTTCTATTTCTATTATTGGCTTCTGGTTTATTTTCACTGTGGTCTGAGACCACACTTTGTATTATTTCTATTCTCTTAAATTTGTTAAGGTGTATGCCATGGCTCATAATGTGGTCTATCTTGGTGAATGTTCCATATGAGCTTAAGAAGAATGTGTATTCTGCTATTATTGGATGGAGTCTTCTATAAATGTCCATAGATCAATTTGATTGATAGTTCTGTTCAGGTCATCTATATCCCTACTGATTTTCTGCCTACTTGATTGATCAATTACTGACAGAAGCCTGTTAAAGTCTTCAACTCTAATAGCATCTTTGTCTATTTTTCCATTAAGTTCTACCCATTTGCCTCATATATTTTGATGTATTTTTGTTAGGTGCTTGACCTTTTAAGATTGTGATGTCTTCTTGGGGAATTAACCCCTCTATAACTATGTAATACTCCTTTATTGTCCCTGATAATCTTTCTTGTTCTGAAGCCTATTTTGTATGAAATAAATTTATCTACTTGTGTTTTCTTTAGATTGGTGCTATCGTGGTATATGTCCCCATACCTATACTCTTAACCTAACCTATTTGAGTATTTATATTTAAAAGTGTTTCTTGGGGCGCCTGGGTGGCGCAGTCGGTTAAGCGTCCGACTTCAGCCAGGTCACGATCTCGCGGTCTGTGAGTTTGAGCCCCGCGTCAGGCTCTGGGCTGATGGCTCAGAGCCTGGAGCCTGTTTCCGATTCTGTGTCTCCCTCTCTCTCTGCCCCTCCCCCGTTCATGCTCTGTCTCTCTCTGTCCCCCCCAAAAAATAAATAAACGTTGAAAAAAAAAATTTAAAAAAAAAAATAAATAAAAAATAAAAGTGTTTCTTGTATACGACATCTATTTGGGTCTTGTTTCATCCATTCTGACAATTGATATACTTTGACCATTCATATTTAAAGTGATTATTGATATAGTCGAATCAATATCTATCATGCTTCTATATGCATTACATTTGTACTTTGTTGTACTTTGTACCCCTGTTGACTATATTTTCCCATCATTAGATGAGAGAGAAAAGCTAGAAGAGCTTTGATGGGGAAAAAATACTTTCCCCCGCCTGGGATCAGGCTCTGGCAAATTATTTTCCTCTGGAGATTATTTCCTCTTGAGAAGACTCTAGGTGTGTTTCAATGTGATTGCTGTTCCTCTCCGCTTCCCAGAACAATGAGGGGATCTTTCTTGGATCATCACCTTGAAAAACTGGTGGGATTCTTAGAAGTAAATTCATGAAAGTGTGGTGGCCACCCTAAGACTGTGACTCCCAGGATGTTCTCATTCCTATACTAGTTAATACTTAACCTGCAGTAATTCATCAAAATTATGTATAATTGTTTCTACTGGTTTATGGCACTACCAGCTTCTGCTCTGGTAAGCAGATATTGACTCTCTGAATATGCCTGCCTCTCCATATTTGAGTAGTGAGCCACGACTGAAACTTTAGTTCTCTGATGGAACCAAATAACACGGCTGATTTTCAGTTTTTACTTGATGTAATGGTGGAAAGTGATGATTTCCAGGGTCTTTACATATCAGAGCTGAAACTAGAAATCTTTATTTTGTTTCTTGGTTTAGTAAAATTTTTAATTTGGGATAATTTTAGATTCACATACAGTTGTCAGAAACAATACATATATTCCATGTAACTTTTGCCCAGTTCCTCCCAATAGTAACATCTTGAAAAACTATATATACGGCAATATTACAACTAGGATATTAACGTTGATAGTGTCAGAACATTTTCATCACCATATGGATCCTTCATGCTTCCCTTTTATAACTACGCTCATTTCTCTCCCTCAACCCCTTTTGGACCCTGGTAACCACTAATATTGTCTCTATTTCTATATCTTTGTCATTGGAAGAATTTTATATAAATGAAATCATGTAGTATGTAACATTTTAAGATTAAATTTTTTACTCACTAATCTTGGGAGATTTATTCAGGTTTTTGCTTGTGTCAATTGTTGTTTTTAATTTCTGAGTAGTATTTATTAATATGGATACATCACAGTTTATTACCATTCACCTATTTGGGGACATTGGGGTTACTTCCAGTTTGGATTTATTCTAAATAAAGCTGTATGAACATCTTATGTATAGGTTTTCTTGTGTGAACATGCTTTATTTCTCTGGGATAAATACCTAGGAGTGCAATTGCTGGCTTGTAGAGTAGTTGCATATTTAGGTTTTTAAGAAATTGCCAAATTGTTTTCCAGATGTCTATATCATTTTATATTATCTCCAGAAATGTAGGAGTGATTTTTTAATTTTAGCTTTTCTGATACATGTGTGGTGATGACTTGTTGGTTTTAATTTTAATTTCCTTAATGGCTAATAATGTTTAATATCTTTTTATTCATTTATTTGCTATCTATATTCTCTTCAGTGTACTGTCTCTTCATGAGTTTCATCCAATTTCTAACTGGATTGTTTATTTTTGCTACTGTTGAGTTTTGAGTGTTCTTTATGGATACTAGTCCTTTGCTAGATATATGGTTTTCAAACATTATCTCCCATGCTATAGGTTGTCTTTTCATTCTTTTCTCATAGTAAAAGTTTTTATGGATCATACTTTTTGTTGCAAGTCTAGGAATACTTTGCCTAGCCCTAGTTCCTCAAAATTTTCTCCTATGTTTTTTTCTAAAAAATTTACAATTTTACAGTTAACTCCATGATCTATTTTGAGTAGTTTTATATAGAAGGTGAGAATTGGGCTGAGGTTTGTTTTTGTTTGTTTGTTTGTTTTTCCTATGGATGTCCACTTGCTCCAGCACTATTGTTGAAAAGGCTAGCCTTCTTCCATTGAATTGCCTTTGCATGTTTGTCAAAGGTTAGCTAGGCATATATATGTGCATCAGTTCCCTTATTCTCTATTCTGTTCCATTAATTTATGGGCTTCTCCCCCCCACCCCAATACCATATAGTCTTGATTACTGTAGCTATATAAAGAAACTTGACATTGGGTAGATTAACTTATTCTACTTAATTTTCTTTTCAAAATTGTTTTTAGCTATTCTACTTTCTTTGAGTTTTCATATAAATTTGGAATAAGCTTTTATAAAGTTATTTTTGTTAACTTAAAGTTTATTTATTTATTTTCAGAAAGACAACATGAGCCAAGTAGGGGCAGAGAAGGAGGGAGAGAGAGAAAATCCCAAGCAGGCTCCACTCTTTGTGCTGAGACTGGTGCAAGGCTCAATCTCACAACTGGGAGAACATGACCTGAGCTGAAATCAAGAGTTGTATGCTTATCCAACCGAGCCACCCAGGTGCCCCTAGAATAAACTTATTTGTACCTAAAAGAAATCTTGCTGAAATTTTGGTAGGAATTTCTTTCATTTCCTATTGCTGCTATAACACATTACCACAAACTTAGTAGCTTAAAAGAAAATGAATTTGGGGCGCCTGGGTGGCGCAGTTGGTTAAGCGTCCGACTTCAGCCAGGTCACGATCTCGCGGTCTGTGAGTTCCAGCCCCGCGTCGGGCTCTGGGCTGATGGCTCAGAGCCTGGAGCCTGTTTCCGATTCTGTGTCTCCCTCTCTCTCTGCCCCTCCCCCGTTCATGCTCTGTCTCTCTCTGTCCCAAAAATAAATAAACGTTGAAAAAAAATTTAGAAAAAAGAAAATGAATTTGTTATCTTACATTTCTGTTGGACAGTCTGAAATCATTGTCACTAGGCTGAAGTCAAAGCATTGACAGGGCCAGTTTCTTTTGGAGACTATGAGGGAAGAATCTGTTTCCTTCCCTGTTTTAGTTTCTGGTGGCTGTCTGCATTCCTTGCTTTGTGATTTCCTCCATCTTCAAAGCATAGCACTCTAACTTCTTGCTTCCATCATTAAATGTGTCCTACTTCCCCTTCTGTGTCAACTATCCCTCTGGTTCCCTCTTAAAAGGACACCTGTGATTATGTTTAGGGCCCACAAAATAATTCAAGATAATCTTTTAATTTCAATAATCTCAATCTTTTAATCTCTTAGTTTATCACGTATATACAAAATTCTTTTTATATATAAGATAACATTCACAGGTCCAAGAATTAAGAACTGGATACCTTTGGAGACTGTATGCAGTCTACTACAACTTGTATATCACTTTGAGGAGGATTGACATGTTTACTTAGTTGCATCTTCTAATCCATGAACATGGTATATATGTCCATTTATTTAGATCTTTGATATCTTTAGGTATCATTTTGTAGTTTTCAGCATACACATCCTATATATGCTTTATTATATTTATACTGAAGTATGTCTTATTTTAAGCAATTATAAATAGAATTGTATTTTTAATTTTGGTGCCCACATGTTCCTTGCTAGTATATAGAAATACAGTTGATTTTTCTGTTTGTCATATATGCTGCGATCTACCTGGCAGAACTTTCTCATTAGGTTGTTAGCTTATTAGTATTATTGGTTTGGAAGATTTTACAGGTTGCTTAAGATTTTCTACATAGAACATCATGCCATCTGCAAATGGGTACAACTGTTTTGTTTGTCCTCTCCTCTGTTCTGTACACCTTCTTTATCCCTCTCTCTCTGTCCTTCCTTCCTCCCTCCCTCCCTTCTTTCTCTCTTTCTTTCTTTCTTTCTTTCTTTCTTTTTCTTTCTCTCTACCTCATTGCACTAGCTAGAACTTTCAGTACTGTGTTGACTAAGAGTTCAGAGAGAAAACATTCTTTTTTCTTCTTGATCTTAAGAGGAAAATATTTAGTCTTTCACCATTAAGTATAATGTTAGCTATAGGAATTTTGTACGTGTTCGTTATCAAATTGAAGTTTTATGACTAATTTTCTGAGTTTTTATCATGAATGAGTTTGGGATTTTGTCAAATGCTTTGTCTTCAATAATTGACTTAAATATGTAAAACTTTTAGCATGTTACTTTGGTGGATTACATTGATTTTTAAAATATTTAACCAGTTTTCTATTACTAGAATAAATCCTACTTGATTAAGATATATAACTATTTTCATATATTGATGAATTCTACTAATATTTTGTTAAAGATTTTTTCATGTATATTCATGAAGGGTATTGATCAGTATTTTCTTTTATGTACTGTTTTTCTAATTTTGATATCAGGGTGATTAATATCTGATTATCTGGTATCAGGGAAATATATCCTTCCCTTCTATTTTCTGGAAGAAATTATGTAGAATTAGTGTTAATTCTTTTTTTTTAATATATGAAATTTATTGTCAAATTGGTTTCCATACAACACCCAGTGCTCATCCCAAAAGGTGCCCTCCTCAATTCCCATCACCCACCCTCCCCTCCCTCCCACCCCCCATCAACCCTCAGTTTGTTCTCAGTTGTTTTTTTTTTTTTTTTTTTTTTTTAGTGAACAGATTTATTTATTTTTTTTTTATTATATGAAATGTATTGTCAAATTGGTTTCCATACAACACCCAGTGCTCATCCCAAAAGGTGCCCTCCTCAATACCCATCACCCACCCTCCCCTCCCTCCCACTCCCCATCAACCCTCAGTTTGTTCTCAGTTTTTAACAGTCTCTTATGCTTTGGCTCTCTCCCACTCTAACCTCTTTTTTTTTTTTCCTTCCCCTCCCCCATGGGTTTCTGTTAAGCTTCTCAGGATCCACATAAGAGTGAAACCATATGGTATCTGTCTTTCTCTGTATGGCTTATTTCACTTAGCATCACACTCTCCAGTTCCATCTATATTGCTACAAAAGGCCATATTTCATTTTTTTCTCATTGCCACGTAGTATTCCATTGTGTATATAAACCACAATTTCTTTATCCATTCATCAGTTGATGGACATTTAGGCTCTTTCCATAATTTGGCTATTGTTGAGAGTGCTGCTATAAACATTGCGGTACAAGTGCCCTTATGCATCAGTACTCCTGTATCCCTTGGATAAATTCCTAGCAGTGCTATTGCTGGGTCATAGGGTAGGTCTATTTTTAATTTTCTGAGGAACCTCCACACTGCTTTCCAGAGCAGCTGCACCAATTTGCATTCCCACCAACAGTGCAAGAGGGTTCCCGTTTCTCCACATCCTCTCCAGCATCTATAGTCTCCTGATTTGTTCATTTTGGCCACTCTGACTGGCGTGAGGTGATATCTGAGTGTGGTTTTGATTTGTATTTCCCTGATAAGGAGCGACGTTGAACATCTTTTCATGTGCCTGTTGGCCATCCAGATGTCTTCTTTAGAGAAGTATCTATTCATGTTTTCTGCCCATTTCTTCACTGGGTTATTTGGTTTTCAGGTGTGGAGTTTGGTGAGCTCTTTATAGATTTTAGATACTAGCCCTTTGTCCGACATGTCATTTGCAAATATCTTTTCCCATTCTGTTGGTTGCCTTTTAGTTTTGTTGGTTGTTTCCTTTGCTGTGCAGAAGCTTTTTATCTTCATGAGGACCCAGTAATTCACTTTTGCTTTTAATTCCCTTGCCTTTGGGGATGTGTCGAGTAAGAGATTGCTACGGCTGAGGTCAGAGAGGTCTTTTCCTGCTTTCTCCTCTAAGGTTTTGATGGTTTCCTGTCTCACATTCAGGTCCTTTATCCATTTTGAGTTTACTTTTGTGAATGGTGTGAGAAAGTGGTCTAGTTTCATCCTTCTGCATGTTGCTGTCCAGTTCTCCCAGCACCATTTGTTAAAGAGACTGTCTTTTTTCCATTGGATATTCTTTCCTGCTTTGTCAAAGATGAGTTGGCCATACGTTTGTGGGTCTAGTTCTGGGGTTTCTATTCTATTCCATTGGTCTATGTGTCTGTTTTTGTGCCAATACCATGCTGTCTTGATGATTACAGCTTTGTAATAGAGGCTAAAGTCTGGGATTGTGATGCCTCCTGCTTTGGTCTTCTTCTTCAAAATTACTTTGGTTATTCGGGGCCTTTTGTGGTTCCATATGAATTTTAGGATTGCTTGTTCTAGTTTCAAGAAGAATGCTGGTGCAGTTTGATTGGGATTGCATTGAATGTGTAGATAGCTTTGGGTAATATTGACATTTTGACAATATTTATTCTTCCAATCCATAGCAGGGAATGTCTATCCATTTCTTTAAATCTTCTTCAATTACCTTCATAAGTTTTCTATAGTTTTCAGCATACAGATCTTTTACATCTTTGGTTAGATTTATTCCTAGGTATTTTATGCTTCTTGGTGCAATTGTGAATGGGATCAGTTTCTTTATTTGTCTTTCTGTTGCTTCATTGTTAGTGTATAAGAATGCAGCTGATTTCTGTACATTGATTTTGTATCCTGCAACTTTGCTGAATTCATGTATCAGTTCTAGCAGACTTTTGGTGGAGTCTATCGGATTTTCCATGTATAATATCATGTCATCTGCAAAAAGCGAAAGCTTGACTTCATCTTTGCCAATTTTGATGCCTTTGATTTCCTTTTGTTGTCTGATTGCTGATGCTGGAACTTCCAGCACTATGTTAAACAACAGCGGTGAGAGTGGGCATCCATGTCGTGTTCTTGATCTCAGAAAAAGCTCTCAGTTTTTCCCCGTTGAGGATGATGTTAGCTGTGGGCTTTTCATAAATGGCTTTGATGATCTTTAAGTATGTTCCTTCTATCCCGACTTTCTCAAGGGTTTTTATTAAGAAAGGGTGCTGGATTTTGTCAAAGGCCTTTTCTGCATCGATTGACAGGATCATATGGTTCTTCTCTTTTTTTTTTGTTAATGTGATGTATCTCGTTGATTGATTTGCGAATGTTGAACCAGCCCTGCATCCCAGGGATGAATCCCACTTGATCATGGTGAATAATTCTTTTTATATGCCATTGAATTCGATTTGCTAGTATCTTATTGAGAATTTTTGCATCCATATTCATCAGGGATATTGGCCTGTAGTTCTCTTTTTTTACTGGGTCTCTGTCTGGTTTAGGAATCAAAGTAATACTGGCTTCATAGAATGAGTCTGGAAGTTTTCCTTCCCTTTCTATTTCTTGGAATAGCTTGAGAAGAATAGGTATTATCTCTGCTTTAAACGTCTGGTGGAACTCCCCTGGGGAGCCATCTGGTCCTGGACTCTTATTTGTTAGGAGATTTTTGATAACCGATTCAATTTCTTCGCTGGTTATGGGTCTGTTCAAGCTTTCTATTTCCTCCTGATTGAGTTTTGGAAGAGTGTGGGTGTTTAGGAATTTGTCCATTTCTTCCAGGTTGTCCAATTTGTTGGCATATAATTTTTCATAGTATTCCCTGATAATTGTTTGTATCTCTGAGGGATTGGTTGTAATAATTCCATTTTCATTCATGATTTTATCTATTTGGGTCATCTCCCTTTTCTTTTTGAGAAGCCTGGCTAGAGGTTTGTCAATTTTGTTTATTTTTTCAAAAAACCAACTCTTGGTTTTGTTGATCTGCTCTACAGTTTTTTTAGACTCTATATTGTTTATTTCTGCTCTGATCTTTATTATTTCTCTTCTTCTGCTGGGTTTAGGCTGCCTTTGCTGTTCTGCTTCTAGTTCCTTTAGGTGTGCTGTTAGATTTTGTATTTGGGATTTTTCTTGTTTCTTGAGATAGGCCTGGACTGCAATGTATTTTCCTCTCAGGACTGCCTTTGCTGCGTCCCAAAGTGTTTGGATTGTTGTATTTTCATTTTCGTTTGTTTCCATATATCTTTTAATTTCTTCTCTAATGCCTGGTTGACCCACTCATTCGTTAGTAGGGTGTTCTTTAACCTCCATGCTTTTGGAGGTTTTCCAGACTTTTGCCTGTGGTTGATTTCAAGCTTCATAGCATTGTGGTCTGAAAGTATGCATGGTATAATTTCAATTCTGGTAAACGTATGAAGGGCTGTTTTGGGACCCAGTATATGATCTATCTTGGAGAATGTTCCATGTGCACTCGAGAAGAAAGTATATTCTGTCGCTTTGGGATGCAGAGTTCTAAATATATCTGTCAAGTCCATCTGATCCAATGTCTCATTCAGGGCCCTTGTTTCTTTATTGACCGTGTGTCTAGATGATCTATCCATTTCTGTAAGTGGGGTGTTAAAGTCCCCTGCAATTACCACATTCTTATCAATAAGGTTGCTTATGTTTATGAGTAGTTGTTTTATATATTTGGGGGCTCTGGTATTCGGCGCATAGACATTTATAACTGTTAGCTCTTCCTGATGGATAGACCCTGTAATTATTATATAATGTCCTTCTTCATCTCTTGTTACAGCCTTTAATTTAAAGTCTAGTTTGTCTGATATAAGTATGGCTACTCCAGCTTTCTTTTGGCTTCCAGTAGCATGATAAATAGTTCTCCATCCCCTCACTCTCAATCTAAAGGTGTCCTCAGGTCTAAAATGAGTCTCTTGTAGACAGCAAATAGATGGGTCTTGTTTTTTTATCCATTCTGATACCCTATGTCTTTTGGTTGGCACAAATTAATCCATTTACATTCAGTGTTATTATAGAAAGATACGGGTTTAGAGTCATTGTGATGTCTGTATGTTTTATGCTTGTAGTGATGTCTCTGGTACTTTGTCTCACAGGGTCCCCCTTAGGATCTCTTGTAGGGCTGGTTTAGTGGTGACAAATTCCTTCAGTTTTTGTTTGTTTGGGAAGACCTTTATCTCTCCTTCTATTCTAAATGACAGACTTGCTGGATAAAGGATTCTCGGCTGCATATTTTTTTCTGTTTGGCACACTGAAGATATCGTGCCAATTCTTTCTGGCCTGCCAAGTTTCAAAAGAGAGATGAGTCACGAGTCTTATAGGTCTCCCTTTATATGTGAAGGCACGTTTATCCCTTGCTGCTTTCAGAATTTTCTCTTTATCCTTGTATTTTGCCAGTTTCACTATGATATGTCGTGCAGAAGATCGATTCAAGTTCCGTCTGAAGGGAGTTCTCTGTGCCTCTTGAATTTCAATGCCTTTTTCCTTCCCCAGTTCAGGGAAGTTCTCAGCTATTATTTCTTCAAGTACCCCTTCAGCACCTTTCCCTCTCTCTTCCTCCTCTGGGATACCAATTATGCGTATATTATTTCTTTTTAGTGTATCACTTAGTTCTCTAATTTTCCCCTCATACTCCTGGATTTTTTTTATCTTTCTCTCAGCTTCCTCTTTTTCCATAACTTTATCTTCTAGTTCACCTATTCCCTCCTCTGCCTCTTCAATCCGAGCCGTGGTCATTTCCATTTTATTTTGTGTCTCGTTTAAAGCGCTTTTCAGCTCCTCATGACTGTTCCTTAGTCCCTTGATCTCTGTAGCAAGAGATTCTCTGCTGTCCTCTATACTGTTTTCAAGCCCAGCGATTAATTTTATGACTATTATTCTAAATTCACTTTCTGTTATATTATTTAAATCCTTTTTCATCAGTTCATTAGCTGTTGTTATTTCCTGGAGATTCTTCTGAGGGGAATTCTTCCGTTTGGTCATTTTGGATAGTCCCTAGAGTGGTGAGGACCTGCAGGGCACTTCCCCTGTGCTGTGGTGTATAACTGGAGTTGGTGGGCGGGGCCACAGTCAGACCTGATGTCTGCCCCCAGCCCACCGCTGGGGCCACAGTCAGACTGGTGTGTGCTTTCTCTTCCCCTCTCCTAGGGGCGGGATTCACTGTGGGGTGGCGTGGCCCGTCTGGGCTACTTGCACACTGCCAGGCTTATGATGCTGGGGATCTGGCGTATTAGCTGGGGTGGGTAGGCAAGGTGCACAGGGGCAGGAGGGGCAGGCTTACCTCGCTTCTCCTTAGGTGATCCACTTCAGGAGGGGCCCTGTGGCAACGGGAGGGAGTCAGATCCGCTGCCGGAGGTTTGGCTCCGCAGAAGCACAGCGTTGGGTGTTTGCACGGAGGGAGCAAGTTCCCTGGCAGGAACTGGTTCCCTTTAGGATTTTGGCTGGGGGATGGGCGGGGGAGATGATGCTGGCGAGCACCTTTGTTCCCCACCAAACTGAGCTCTGTCGTCCTGGGGCTCAGCAGCTCTCCGTCCCTTTGTCCTCCAGCCTTCCCGCTTTCCGAGCAGAGCTGTTAACTTATGACCTCCCAGACGCTAAGTCGCGCTTGCTGTCGGAACACAGTCCGTCAGGCCCCTCCGCCTTTGCCAGCCAGACTCGGGGGCTCTGCTTGGCTGGCGAGCCACCCCTCCGCCCCGGCTCCCTCCTGCCAGTCCGTGGAGCGCGCACCGCCTCGCCGCCCTTCCTACCCTCTTCCGTGGGCCTCTCGTCTGCGCTTGGCTCCGGAGACTCCGTTCTGCTAATCCTCTGGCGGTTTTCTGGGTTATTTAGGCAGGTGTAGGTGGAATCTAAGTGATCAGCAGGACGCGGGGTGAGCCCAGCATCCTCCTACGCCGCCATCTTCCCTCTCCAGTGTTAATTCTTTAGATGCTTGGTATGATTTTACCATAAAACCATCTGGGCCTAAAAATTTCACTTTGGAGAATTTTAAATTATTAGTTTAATTTTTACAGTTATAGGGCTATTGAAATTATGCATTTTATTTTGGATGAATTGTAGTAGTTTGTGCATTTTAGCAATTGGGTTATTTCATCTAAGTTGTCAAATTTATGTATTTTTGTGTCACCTCTTTATCCTTTTGGTATCTATAGCATCTCTAGTGGTAATCCATTTCGTTTCTGATGCTGGTAATTTATGTCTTCTCTCTTTCTTTTTTAGTCTTTATAGGAGTTGTCAATTTGATTGATCTTTTCAAAGAACCAACTTTTTGTTTCATTAGGTTTCTCTCTTTTTTATTTAATTGGTTGGTGCTCTTTATTATTTTTTCTGCCTGCTTATTTTGTGGTTATTTTGTTCTTTTATTTCTAGATTCTTGGGGTGGGAGCTTAGATTATTGATTTAAAACTTTTCCTTTTTTCTATCACTATATTTTGAAATTTTAATTACAATTACAAATTTAATTACAATATGTCTTGGTGTTGGCCTGCTTTTGTTGATTTTGATGGGAGTTTTCTGTGCCTCCTGGATTTGGATGATTGTTTCCTTCCCCACATTAGGGAAGTTTTCAGCTATTATTTCTTCAAATAAATTTTCTGCTCCCTTTTTTCTCTGTCTTCTGGGACTCCTATAATATAAATGTTATTTATTACATTTGATGGAGTCACTGAGTTCCCTAAGTCTATTCTTGTGTTGCATAATTCTCCTTTCTCTCTTTTGTTCAACTTCATTATTTTCCATTACTTTGTCTTCTGGATCATTAATTTGTACCTCTGCTTCTTCCAGCCTGCTGTTCATTGCAACAAGCCTATTTCAATCTTGTTTATTGTATTCTTCATCTCTGACTGATTCTTTTTTAACTCTTATTTCTGTGGTAAGCGTCTTGCTGATATCTTCTATTCTTTTCTCAGCCCAGTGAGTATCCTTATGATTGTTGCTTTAAATTCTCCATCAGGCATGTTACCTATATCTGTTTCGCTTAGATGTCTGGCTGTGGCCTTATTTCGTGCTTTCATTTGTGATAAATTCCTCCCTAGTTGCATTTTGTCTAAGTTTCTACCTTCTTCTCTATATTAGAAAGGCCAGTTATGTCTCATGCACCTGAAAGTAATGGCCTTATGAAGAAGAGGTCATGTAGTGCCCAGGGCCTGGCTCTTTAGGAAGTATCTCTGGTGGGAGATGCATGTGCTCTGCTGTTATCTTTGGCTGCTCTATACTTCAAGACAGTTGTCAACAGAGGCTCTCCTTTTCTTCTGTGGGCAGTGTTTGGTCCCTAGCCTGAATGTGGCAAGTTTTAATAGGTGTGCTCTGGTCTGCTTGTGTAATGAGACCTGACACCACCTCCAACCTAACTCTTTGGCTGGAAGATATGGTGTAGGCAGGGGTTTGTGCTGGTCTTCTGGGGGGAAGAGCCCACTGTGCTGGGAGAGGGGAAAGCTTTACTGAGAAGGGCAGTCTTACCAGAGTGTAGGGTTGGTGGGTTTTGGTGTAAGCAAGTTAGCCCGTGTTCATGCTTGGCTATTTCCCACAGTTGGCTCTGTGTTTATGCTGAGGAATAGGGGAGAGGGAACGTGCCAGCCAGCAATTTGTTCCTACAGAAGCATCTCCATAAACGCTGTCTCTCAGGGACATGCTCAGAAAGAAGCAAATAATCTCCCCACTGTGTACCCCTGAGTTCTTCAGATAGCTGTTTCCAAGATGTCTGCCTCCAGGTTGTTTGCCTGCCTTCTCTCCAGGAGCAGCATAGTGTCTTCTGGGCTCTATCCCAGCCATGCCTTCTGACCTTTAAAATTCCAGGCTTTGGGCACCTGGTGGCTCAATTAAGCGTCTGACTCTTGGATTTGGCCCAGGCCATGATCTTGGGGTCCATGGATTTAAGTTCTGCATCAGGCTTTGTGCTGACAGCATGGAGCCTGCTTAGGATTTTCTCTCTCTGCCCCTCTCTTTCTGTTCTGCTTGTGCTCACTCTTTGTCTCTCTCTCTCTCTCTCTAAAAATAAATAAATACTTTAAAAAAATAATAAAATAGGGGCGCCTTGGTGGCTCAGTTGTTTGGGCACCCAACTTCAACTCATGTCATGATCTCATGGCTTGTGACTTCGAGCCCAGCGTTGGGCTCTGTGCTGACAGCTCAGAGATTGGAGGCTGCTTTGGATTCTGTGTCTCCCTCTCTCTCTCTCTGCCCCTCCCCACTCATGCTCTGTCTTCCTCTGTCTCTCAAAAACAAATAAAAGTTAAAAAAAATTTTTTAATAATAAATAATACAATAAAATAAAATCCCAGGCTTTAAGCCCTGCTGATTGCTAGAACTCATGAACTCTCTCACCCTTCTCCACGACCATGGTTC
Source organism: Leopardus geoffroyi (assembly GCF_018350155.1). Lineage (NCBI taxonomy): Eukaryota > Metazoa > Chordata > Mammalia > Carnivora > Felidae > Leopardus > Leopardus geoffroyi. Next base: position 26,036,931 of record NC_059332.1, on the reverse strand, counting down.
TCTCTCCTCTATGATTCATTTCTCCTCTAAGCGACATCTCCACCTTCATACCTTCCCACCTCCACCACCATACCTTCTTTGATATTACCTCCTCTCTCACTTTTGTTGTGGAATCTGTTCTGTCAGTCTTCAGGTTGATTTCCGGGGTATTTAGAATGATTTGACAGTTATCTAATTGTGTTCGTGAGATGAGACAAGCCTAGGGGCATCCAACTTTGTTACCATCTTCCTCTCCTTATCAGTATATGTCCCTCTCTTTTTCTAATTTAATTACTTTAGTGATATAAATTCCCCCTGCAAGTACTGTGTCCCATAAATTTTTATGTTGAGTTTTCATTTTCATTAAGTTGAAATATATTTTTAAATTTCCTTTGAGACTTCCTCTTTTGTGTGTGGATTATTTAGAAGTACACTGTTTAGTTTCCAAGTACTCAGAGTTTTCTCTTTATCTTTCTGTTATTGATCTCTAACTTGATTCCATTGTGATCAACAATACACTCTGAATGATTTAAATTGTTTAAAATTATTTTCCTTAAATTATTTCTTTTTTATTGAAGTATAATTTACAGTGTTATATTAATTTCAGGTGTAAAATATAATGATTCGTCAATTCTATGCATTACTCAGTACTAATCAAGATAAGTGTACTCTTGATCCCTTTTATTTTTTTCACACCTCCCTCACCCACCTACCCTCTGGAAACCACCAGTTTGTTCTATGTACTTAAAATTTTTCGAGTTTTGCTTCATGACACAGGATGCCTTGGTATATTTCTGTGGATGCTTGAGAAGAATGTGTATTTTGTAATTGTTGGGGAAAGTGTTCTATAAATGTCAGTTAGATCTTGGTTGATGGTATAATTGAGGTCTTTGTATACTTGTTGATTTTTTGTCTAGTTGTATCAATTGTAAAAGTAAGCATCATTAAAATATCTAACTATAATTGTGGATTTTTCTATTTCTACTTTCCATTCCATTAGTTAGCCCCTCTGTATACTTGGCAACTTTGTTGTTTGGTGCATACATTAGGATTGCTTTGTCTTCTTGGTGGATTGATGCTGTTATCATTTTGTAATGTCCCTCTCTGTCTCTAGTAATTTTCTTTTGTTAGAAATCTACCATATCTGATATTAATTAGCCACTCTTGATTTCCTTTGATTAATGTTTGCAGGATCTATTTTACCATCATTTTACTTTCAATCTGCCTCTTTTGGTATATTTGAAGTGAGTTTCTCTTAGACAATATATATAGTAGTTTTAAAAATTCAGTCTGGGGGCGCCTGGGTGGCGCAGTCGGTTAAGCGTCCGACTTCAGCCAGGTCACGATCTCGCGGTCTGTGAGTTCGAGCCCCGCGTCAGGCTATGGGCTGATGGCTCAGAGCCTGGAGCCTGTTTCCGATTCTGTGTCTCCCTCTCTCTCTGCCCCTCCCCCGTTCATGCTTTGTCTCTCTCTGTCCCAAAAATAAATAAACGTTGAAAAAAAAAATTAAAAAAAAAAATTCAGTCTGTCGGTGCAGCCTACCTCTCTGAGCCATCCCCACCTCTTCAGCGCCCTGCATCCTGCTGATAGCTACCGGCCAGCTCCTGGTGCCCCACCGCCATCCCATCCTCACCCCACAGTCCCAAAAGCCGATGTGACCTGGGGTCGCGTCACCACTGCTGGACCTGGAAGTGCGGCTGAGTCCCTGTTGGCACATAACCTTTGCCACAAAATTAACTGGGGATCCCTTTGTTTGCAAGGTGCCACAGAAACCAGGACTCTGTAGAGTTAGACCCAACCCTTTGCTCTTGTGCCAAATAAGTGTCATCAGAAAACTGTTTAGTTTTGATCCAAGCCATGAGAGCATTTCAAGCTTGCCATTCCACACTCATCCAGCCTCTGCTCCTCTCTTGAGCAGTCCCAGGAAAGCTTCACAGGAAACTTTTGGCTTTGGAGACACAGAAAAGGAAGAAATCCCAGAAGTTAAAAAACAGATGTGTTCTGGCATTTGTTATGGGCTGACTTGTGCCCCCCAAGTTAATATGTCAAAGTTCTAACCCCCAGTACCTCAGAACATGGCTATATTTGGAGACAGGACCTTTAAAGTGGTGATAAAATTAAAATGAAGCTCTAGGGTGGGCCCTAAGCCAATTTGACTGATGTCCTTATAAGAAGAGAAAATTTGGACACACAAAGAGATACCAGAGTCACCAAGCACAGAGGAATAAAGACCATGTGAGGATGCAACAAGAAGGTGGCCATCTGCAAGCCAAGGAGAAAGGCCTCAAAAGAAACAAAACCTGTTGACATCTTAATCTTAGGTGTCTACCCTCCAGAACTGTGAGAGATAAATTTCTGTTGTTTAAGCCACTCAGTCTACCGTATTTTGTTGTGGAAGCCCTAGAAAACTAATGCAACATTCAAGACTATTTTTCTATTTTAACAGTCTGGAGTCCATGCTGGAACACAAAACCAGGAAATTATCTCTCTTGTCTGCTACAGAAAATCTTCCTGTGAGGGCTGGGCCTGGAGAAAACTTACTACTTTTCTAAATGATGGGGAAATTTTGAAACGAGGAAATCTGTTTGGAGTGCCTGGGTGGCTCAGTCAGTTGAGCGTCCAACCTCAGCTCAGGTTCGTGAGTCCGAGCCCCTCGTTGGGCTCTGTGCTGACAGCTCAGAGCTTGAAGCCTGCTTCAGATTCTGTGTCTCCCTCTCTCTCTGCCCCTCCCCTGCTCACACTCTGTCTCTCTCTCTCTCAAGAATAATCCAACTAAAATTTTTTAAAAATATTTTAATATTATACTATGTGTGGGAAAAATCTCTAAACAAAGAACAATATATACATTTAAGTCAGGCCTTCTTATCTAAGGTGTGGTATTCCTAAGAAATTATGGGAAATTTAAGAGATGTTTTTGCAGGCTGGTTAGCATTCTGTTGGTAATAGTAGCAAAAAAGATGTGAGCACAATGAAATGGTTGTTACATCTATGGCCCTTCTTTCTTCTTTTTCCATTTATGTTTTGATTCCAAATGTTCAAATATTTAAGTGCATTAAAGTTTTGAGTCTTCAAGGGCATCCAAATATGAATATATTTCAGGAATGCCTTATAAACTGTGATCCAGTCAGTGTGGAATTCCCATGGCTCAGGTAAGAATCCATGAATTCTTTGTCTCCAGACCTCTTGAGCACATGTTTACTTTTATGACTTGAATGACTGAATGCACCTTACCTGTGTGTTTTCACCTTTGGTCTTTCTCCAATCATGTATTTCTCATGATGTGCAAGAGTATCATTAAATGAATAACAAGTAAAAAAAAAATTCAATCTGTCAATCTTAATTTTTTAATTGTTGTGTTTAGACCATTTACATTTAGTATAATTTTTGATATGTTACAGCTTAAGTCTACCACTGTAGTTTTTGTTTCCTGCTTATTCTCTGTCTTTAAATTTCTGTTCCTTTTCTTGTTTTCCTTTATGTTTCCATTTTGATTTATCTCTAATGTTTTTGGGGGTATCTGTTTATACATATTTTTTGGTGGTTAACATCCCAGTCTAGGGTATCAACATTTTGCTAGCTTAAGTAATGTTTAGAGACCTTCCTTTTATGTCCCCTTAACTTCCCCCATTTTTAATGTAATTGTCTCAAACATTTCATCCAAGTACATTTAGAATCACATCAATCACCAAACATAATTTAGAAAACTCAAGAGAAGGGGAATGTATTGTATTTATTCATATTTTACTCCTTCTGCAGTTCTTTCTTTTTTCCTGATATTTCAAGATTCCTTTCCTATTTCTTTATTATTTTAAAAAAATTCCTTTAGTTATTATTTCAGGATAGTTCTACTAGTAGCAAACTATTTTTATTTTCCTTCATTTGAGAATATCTTAGTTTCCTTTTCTTACATAAAGAATATTTTCACTTGACATATGATTCTGGGCTAAGTTTTTTTTTTTAATTTCACCACTCAAAAAATGTGCTACTTCCTACTGACCTCTATGGTTTCTACTAAGAAATATGCTGACGTTTTAATTTCCCCCTATAGATAAGGTGTCATTTCTCGTTCTGATTTCAGGTTTTTTTCCTTTGTCCTTAGTTTTCAGAAGTTTGACATGATATATCTTCGTGTGTATTTCTTTGGGTTTACCCAGTTAAGGATTTTCTCAGATTCTTTAATCTTTAGGTTTATGTCTTTTGCCAAATTTAAAGAATTTTTAGCCATTGTTTCTTCAAGTATTTTTTTTTTTATCTCTGCTGTCTTTGTTCTATCCTTCTGGGACTCTGATAATACAAGTGTCAGATCTTTTATTATAGTACCATGGATCTGTAAGCCTCTGTTAATTTTTTTTCAGTATATTTTCTTTCTGTTGTTCCATTTGGGAAATTTCTGCTGTTCTATCTTCAACTTCATTAATTTTTTTCTTTTGTCCCTTCCATTCTGTTGTTGAGCTCATTCATTCAGTTTTTAATTTTTAGTTCTTGTATATTTCAATTCTAAAATTTCCATTTGGCTCTTTAGGTGGGGGGAAGTGTTTTTGTGTGTGTATGTTTTGTGTTTTTTTTTTTTTTTTTTGTTTAGTCCTGTTTCTTTTCTGAAGCTATTTTTTCATTTGTTTTGAGTGTGTTTGTAATTGCTTCTATAGCATTTTTATCATGGCCACTTTAAAATCTTTGTCAAATTATTCTAACATCTCTGTCATCTCAGTAATGACATCTGTTGATTTTTTTTCAGATTATGATTTTCTTGGTTCTGGTATGATATGTGATTTTTTATTGAAGCATGGACATTTTGGGTATTATGAAATTCTGGTTCTTATTTAAACCCTCCATTTTATCTGGCTTTCTGTGACACTCTCTGACAGGGAAGAGATCACTACATTATTACAGATTGATGGAGGTAAAAGTCCACTTGCTCTACATGATGTTCACAGACATTGTGAGATCAAGGTGAGGGAAAAGGAGACTCATTATTCTGCGGCATGGATGAAAGTCCTAGCTCCACATGTGGCCTTCTTTGACATTACCCTCATGGGAGGTTATGGCAAGGGTGAAAGACTGAGCTCTCAATTTGGCTTTGCTAATGTAGGAGGGACCAAAGTTTTTTCTGTGGTGTTTGGCTGGAGTGGAGTAGTTATTGTCTGAAAAATTTAATCTTCATAGGCACCCTATTCCTTGTCCTTTGGCTAGAGAAAGCAAGATTTTGTTGGGATTTTTTTTTCTGTGTCTATTGTTGTTTCTGGGTTGTTGCCTTTTTCAGCTTCAAGTTTGGGATATATGAGGTAAAAGTAACTCACTACCATGTTATTCCTTGGCTTTTAATGTCCCCAACTGGTCTCACTTCTTCTCTCCCCTTTCAGAATCTTCTTATATTTGTTTTATATATAATGTCCAGAGTTTTTAGTTGCACTTAAAATGCAGAGTAGGGAAAAATATTACTCCATCTTTCCATCTTTACAGAAGTAGAAGTCGTTTTGAGTCATTTCTGTCTTATTATTTATTTTCAAAACACAAAAATATATATATTCACTGGAGAAAATTTAGAAATTGTGGAGAATTTTTAAAAAATCATCTGGGATTCCTAATATGTCTACCATTAGTATTTTCTTTTATTTCCATTTTTTAAGTTCACATATAAATTATAGATCCTTTTTCTAAAACAAAATACTACTATAAATTCATTTTTACCTTATATTTAATATACAACATACTTATATTTAATATACAACATATATTTAATATACAACATACAATATATAATTTTCTTACAAATATTCTCTGAAAACATTGTTTTCAATAATGCATATTACCTGAATGGCTCAATGTAACCACTACCTTATTTTAAACATTCAATTCTTCTAACTCCTTATTTCTCTAGATAATGTTATAATAAATATAACAAATATTATTAATAAATTTTGTTTATTAACGGTTGTAACTAAATAATGTTACAATAAATATGCTTATATCTTGTTTGCACTTTAGTTTATTTCCCTGGATTCTTAGATAAAAAGATATGTGCCATTAAATTTTTTTACACACAACCAAACCAATTTCTAGAAAGGTCAAATGCATGTACAATTCCCCAGAACATGGAAGGCTCTACCACCTTTATCAGCTTTGAGTGTCACATGTAAAACCCACCATAAATAATGACTTCCCAAGAAGATTGGGACCCACTTTGCTTTTATCATATAAGATGGTGTGAAAGTTGGACAGAACAGTAGAGGTCATCCAGATTTACAAATGAGAAGAAAATAGTCAGAGTGGTGTGTGTGAAGGAAGTATTTCTTCCAGTCTGGAACCACAGCTGTTGCCTTCAACAGAGGCAGACGCCAGCAAGCCTTGGAGCACTGCCTAAAAACTTGCTTCACACTAGTTCAGAAACACGGTATCTGTTTCGTGTTTGTAAATAACCTGGCAAGAAGGAGTCGTAGCACTGTGAAAAAGGGAATGTGAATTGTCTGTGAGCCACCAAGAAATCTCAAGTTCTGTTTTCATAAAGCAACTATAATATCTGACAAATTATCAACCTCACTTCCTGATTATTTTCAAGAGTTTGTAAAGGTGACTAGGGATAGTAAAGGGATTCCAGAGACTTGGGTCAAAGTTCGCACTTCTACTCCTACTTGGACAAGTTATAAAACGTTTCTAGACTTCAGAGTTCTACCTTTACTTGAGAAGAGTGATACACCTTGTGTTTTCTCTCCCCATTCTGGTGAGAAGAACCCAGCAGCCAGGGTTCTCCAAGCTGCCCCACCATGCCCTGGCTTTCAGGGTGTCACTGACGTAGTCCGTGCTTACCCTCATCTCTAATTCCTGGTCACCCCATAAAATATGCCCTTTGTTTCCCTAACCTATTCTCAGAAGAGGAATTCTAGTCTTGGCCCAACTGGACAGGACAATGGGCAGCCCTGGAACACAAACACTTATTTAGGGGGTCTCAGGTTCTGAGAAAGGAGTAAAATACAGAGCAAGGTCATAGCCTTTCATAGAGTCCCCCAGGCCTTGGCAGGGGCTGTAGAATGGATGAAGTGTTTATGACAGGGGCCGTGTTTCAGTCAGTGTGTTCACAGCTCCCACTGCCTCAAGGACTGGGTCCCGGTCTTTGGCCAGCAACGGGCCTGGGTAGAAATACATTGTGGCCGTGTTTTCAGAGTGAGTTCAGTGGGCCTGACATGACCCACATTTCCAGTCAGCAGTCAGCCACACACAAGATTATCTGTGAGTGGAAACTGTCACTGTCTATTTCTGCTCAGATTTTGGCAGCCACCCCTGAGGGAATAGTGCGTCATTACAGACCTAACTGAAGTCAGGTTCCCTCTGTGGAGATAGCAGTGTTTGAACAGACCATCCATAAGGAGCCACGTTTCCAAAGCATGAATGCAGGCAGTAGCCTCCAAGAAGAGACATTCTGGCAAATTATCAGCAGCACTTTCCCAGGAGGGCAAGTTTTCCCAAGCTTGTGGTGAAGACAGGGTTGTGTGGGCAGGACTAGAAGTGTGTTGAGACTGTGTAGGTGCCTAGACAGTTCTGGAAAAATCTGGTAGCCATATTTAACAGAAACACAAAACAAAACAAGTTGTGGGGGTAGTTATATGGAAATTCTTGGAAATGAAGAGGAAAAATAACAAGTCTGTATCCTCAGCCTTGACCTCTCCCTTTACCCAGGCTGCTGACTGCACAACTCTACTTAGCTTTTCTGATGTCACTTCAGATTCAAATGATCCAAAACTGAGGTCATCCTCCCCCAAACTGGCTCCTCTTCCTAATTCTTTCAGTAAAACCACATTTCCAGATACCCGAACCAGGGCCTTTGGGGAAAGCTTTGATTTTTCTCTTTCTTCACATAGAATCTGTCCGTGACCCTGCTGGTGATCATTTGTCTCAGGATGTCTCTTTCTCTGACCATTCTGAGTCATGATTTCAAAGTCATTGCTCACAAAAGTGAACAAAATTAAAGTTTTCATATAAGAAAAAGAATGCCAAAAAAGAGAATTAACCAAAAATTGGAATACACTGGGGAATTTCCCATTTCTTCATCCTGTAGGCACCATTCCAGGCCAGGATGACACCAACATGATTCCTGGCACCTCCTGAGCCTGTCTCTCTGGCTTGGGGCATGCCCTTGCAACATAGGGCCCATGTCTTGTGCCTGCCTTCTGTGCCCAGGCCCCTCACCTGATCTTTCTTGACATTTGCTATTCTTGTTGTTGATGTGTTCACCCATCCTCTTACCTGCCTCCTGAAGTCTGCTTATCATTCAAAGCCCAGCTGAGGTGTGAAACATCTGCTTTGTGTGGGTCCTTTTTTTTTCTTAAGTAGACTTCATGTACAGCGGGGATCCCAATGTGGGGCTTGAACTCATGACCCTGAGATCAAGACCTGAGCTGAGATTAAGAGTTGGATGCTTAACCGAGATACCCAGGTACCCCTGGGTTCTCCTGATTCATACCTGCGCTGAGATTCTATTGTACTCACAGCAAGCATGTGGGCTTAGGTCCCAGAACCACATGACACCACCTCTAAGTGGTAGCTGTGACAAGTTACTTCACATTTCAGAGCCTAGTTGACTTATCTGTAAAATGGGACTAATAGCACCTAATTTATAAGATTGCAGGGAGAATTAAATAGGATATGGCACACAGAGTGCTTAGTACAATGTCTGGAAATTGATTAATAATCACTCAACAAATTCTTGTTGTCATTGGTGGACTTTTTCTTATTCTCCCATTTGAGCTTTTTCTTATTTGTTTTCATTACCATCTTGTCTAGCCTCCAATAAACTGTAAGTTCTTGAAGCACAAAGACAATGGTATCTTTCTATTGTGTTCTGCCCTGTGTGGCACCTCTCTACAACCACACACACATACACTGGACATTGGACAAATACTGGAAGCTGAGTAAATACTGGCTTGACAAACTTCTGATCTGTCTGTGAATGGGAAAGGAGGAGGTTGGGACCCTCATTATCTATGATATCTATCATGATGAAACATGGGCCCTGAATAAAAGGGGAACTAGGAGAGCTAGGGAAGAAGTTTTCCTAGGAGGCACAGTTATTTAATCAAATACCACCTCAAGGAGGGACAGGATAAAGTGATTTTACTTTGGGAAATTTATAAAATAGGTGAAGGAACAACTGATAGGGAAATGGCAGCTTTTGGATTCAGATTTCAGACAACATGTGGGAGAGAATTAGAAGTGAAGAGAAGAAAGGAGAGTGCAGTAAAAGTCCCAAACCATAGCATTTGGTGGCATCCATTTGATGATTTTATTTGATTGAGGAATGAAATACATAGTGAACTCCTCCATTTCTCATCAAACAAAACCAATCTAACAGTAAAGTTAAAGGAAAAACCAATAGAAGAAAATTAAGCACAAAAAAAATGAAACAAAATATTGACAGATTCTTTTTTTATCAAGTCATGCCTTAACACAAAATGAAAAGACAAGCAACAACAGCCCTTGGATCCCTCATTGGTTCCCCAGGTTGGGACTTAACTGTAGAGTGAGAGTTCCTGCTTATCCCACTGCTATTTTCATCAAGCCTCAGGGCACTGATATTATCTCTTCAGATTTATTCCTTTCTTATTTGTTTTCCTATCTCTAAAATGCACCATTGTGTAGAATCTGGGCACAACTACAAAGATTACCCCGCAACTCTCAACAATGTCTATACTAATCACTACTCTTGGCTCCCTCTCTTCCTCTCCTACCTGAGAATGATCAACAGACCCAAGACCTCATCATCAGAGTCTATAGCCCCTTCCACCATAGTCACTGGATGGGGTAGCACCTCAGTGGGGTAAATAAAAATATATATAGAAAGGCACATTTTGGGTATAAAGTCTAATGGTTCTGGCCTCGAGCAGAAAAGCAGGAAAAAGGATCCTTCAAGGAGATCCCACTAAAATACAAACAAAAAAATCAAGCAAAATCAGGAATGGTAGAATAATTAGTCACTCAATATTGTAGATGTTTGTTTGTGAGCTTGAATGTGTTTTGGTTTCAGTACTAAATATATCAGGGTTGGTGGGAGATGGGAGTGGGGGTGTTCACATCCTGGCCTGTGCTATTTGTGCAAATTCCCAGTCAGACTGAGCCAATCAACAAAAGAAATAAGAAAGAAATATAAATGATTGTCCCGGGGTAGGCCTCTGGGTCACACCTGTCTTTAATGATGTCAGTTTTCACAATCCCATTTGCTGCCAGTATGATAACTCAATCACAGGTAAGGTCCACTGTACAAAATAAGAAGCAGAGGGAGAAAGGTGCTCTAGCCTACACTTGGAGGAAATGGTGCCATTGCTGACTCTTTAAACAATCCTAGCCTATACCTTAATGTTGAAAGTTTCAAAAGTTTTACTATTTGGCAAACCTGCAAAACTTCGATAGCCTTGAGACCTAGGCACATGTGTAGGCTTAAAATAAAACAATCTTTCCCTTGTCCCAGAGAACTAAGCCCAAATATTAAATAACCAAGTTTTGGTTATCATAAGGATTATTACTTGCTCTTTATCTACCATTAGTTTTGGCTAGTTTGGAGACACTCTCCATCATTCAACCAGAAAGCACCAGGGAATAGAGGCGAACTTTACAACTCATCTAAGCAAGATGAGATGGCAAATCTGCAAAAAAAAAAAAAAAAAAAAAAAAAAAAAAAAAAAAAATTAAAAGAACTCAAAACAAGAATCTCTTCCCCTCCACACACGCGCAATGCCTTATAGGGTCAAATAGCAATGCCTTCTGGATGATCTGCTTCACTCCCACGCATGTTGAGAATTGACTATATGCTGTGTCAAAATTACAGTCTCCAGGTCATTGCCAGTGACCATAAAGTTCTGCCTTTCCCTAGGTTTGAGGAAAACATGTGCTTGGTAGCTTGCCAGACATTTATTGCCACAATCCAGCCGTGTGCTGCCAATGTTAGAGCCAACAAGGGTGTCTGAAATGTGCAAAAGTGTGTTCTCATTGACTGCCTGGCACAGGCTTTGCATAGGGTAGGGGAACTAGAAGTTTTCCTGCCAGAAACCAGTCCCCAAGTTAATAGAAGCTAAGGGAATAATTTCTGACACTCCTTTTGACTCTGCCAAGGTTAAATGTAGCTGTGGTCACTCCACCTGCAGCTCAAGTACATACATCCTTGATCCTAAGATCTTGGAGAGGATTGGTTCATAATAATTAAATATGTATTAATAAAAGCCAATGTGACATACCATAATATGATATATATCACAAAAATCTAAGAATATTTTATTAATATCATATTTATATTAACTATATTAATATAAGACTATGCTAATATAAACATATTATATGAATATTCTATTCTTTTCCATTGCATTGTGAAAATTGACTGAAGCAGCATTAGTAGATGCTGTCTTGAGCCCTTAAGATTCTGTCTGTTGGTGCTGCTGACTGACAGAACTAAGCTGTCAGCCTTTTCAGAAATTGCTCTTGGCACCTCACCTGTTTCCTGACTTCTTCCTAGAGACAACCTACATCCAAATGAATGGTTGATGTGGTGGTATTAAGGCTTCATCTCCTTACCCCAACTTGGGGCAACTCTTTAGCACAAAGAGTTTCCTGTGGGGTAGAATGAGACATTCTTCCTCTGCCCAATCCTGCTTTCTTCTCTCCCGTCACAGCTGTTATTCCTGAGAGTACTCCATAATAAACTTCCTGCCTGCTAATCTTCATCTCATATTTCACTTCCTGGAGAATCTAATCTGCAGCCATCGGTCCCAGGAGTTGTCTGACTAAGCCAACATTCAGTGGGCTTCCAGTGCTGCATCCTCCTAGCCGCTGGCAGTAAGAATCCTGTCACTGGTCATAGGTGGAGTATTGATGCTCTCTAGAACAAGGGGGTAATTGTGAAACTTACATTGGAGAGACAGGGGTTACTTAGCAATAGCAAGAAGTATACTAGAGTGTTTATTGTATCAAATGTTTAATAAATATGGAAGAAATAGAAATTATAATGACAATGGAATCAGAAGGCTATTGCTAGAAATTATTTGGGAAAGAGACAGTAGATTTTTTTGGAAAGACTGAAAGGGATTACTCCGCAATTAAAGGCTGGGTGTGAAAGGCAGAAGGACTCCTTGGGAAAGTAGAAAGAGACTCTCACGTCCTGCAGCTAAAGAGCAGAAGAGGTAAGTACCTGGTTCAGGATTAAACATAGAATGACCAAAGAAAGTTGAATTCTCAACATAGGCAGATCTGCTAAAACAGGATCAAGTACATACTTTGGAAGTAATGGCACTTTAAGTCATAGGTTGAGCACATTTGAAGGGATGCACTCAGGAGAGGATAGGAAGATGGCGGCGTAGGAGGAGGCTGGGCTCACCGCGCGTCCTGCTGATCACTTAGATTCCACCTATACCTGACTAACCACCAGAAACCCAGAAAACCACCAGAAGACTAGCAGAACGGATTCTCCGGAGCCAAGCGCAGACGAGAGGCCCACGGAAGAGGGTACGAAGGGCGGACAAGTGGTGCACGCTGCACGGACTGGCGGGAGGGAGCCGGGGCAGAGGGGCAGCCTGCCGGCCAAGCAGAGCTCCCGAGTCTGGCTTGCAAAAGCGGAGGGGCCAGACGGAGCGTGTTCTGACAGCAAGCGTGACTTAGCATCTGGGAGGTCATAAGTTAACAGCTCTGCTCGGAAAGCGGGAAGGCTGGGGGACAAAGGGAGGGAGAGTTGCTGAGCCCCAGGACGACAGAGCTCAGTTTGGTGGGGAACAAAGGCACTCGCCAGTGCCATCTCCCTCACCCATCCCCCAGCTAAAATCCCAAAGGGAGCCGGTTCCTGCCAGGGAACTTGCTTGCTCCGTGCAAATACCCAACGCTGTGCTTCTGCAGAGCCACCCCTCCGGCAGCGGGTCTGACTCCCTCCCGCTGCCACAGGGCCCCTCCTGAAGTGGATCACCTAAGGAGAAGCGAGCTAAGCCTGCCCCTCCTGCCCCTGTGCACCTTGCCTACCCACCCCAGTTAATACGCCAGATCCCCAGCACCACAAGCCTGGCAGTGTGCAAGTAGCCCAGACGGGCCACGCCACCCCACAGTGAATCCCGCCCATAGGAAAGGGGAAGAGAAGGCACACACCAGTCTGACTGTGGCCCCAGCGGTGGGCTGGGGGCAGACATCAGGTCTGACTGTGGCCCCGCCCACCAACTCCAGTTATACACCACAGCACAGGGGAAGTGCCCTGCAGGTCCTCACCACTCTAGGGACTATCCAAAATGACCAAACGGAAGAATTCCCCTCAGAAGAATCTCCAGGAAATAACAACAGCTAATGAACTGATGAAAAAGGATTTAAATAATATAACAGAAAGTGAATTTAGAATAATAGTCATAAAATTAATCACTGGGCTTGAAAACAGTATAGAGGACAGCAGAGAATCTCTTGCTACAGAGATCAAGGGACTAAGGAACAGTCACGAGGAGCTGAAAAGCGCTTTAAACAAGATGCAAAATAAAATGGAAACGACCACGGCTCGGATTGAAGAGGCAGAGGAGAGAATAGGTGAACTAGAAGATAAAATTATGGAAAAAGAGGAAGCTGAGAAAAAGATAAAAAAAATCCAGGAGTATGAGGGGAAAATTAGAGAACTGAGTGATACACTAAAAAGAAATAATATACGCATAATTGGTATCCCAGAGGAAGAAGAGAGAGGGAAAGGTGCTGAAGGGGTACTTGAAGAAATAATAGCTGAGAACTTCCTTGAACTGGGGAAGGAAAAAGGCATTGAAATCCAAGAGGCACAGAGAACTCCCTTCAGACATAACTTGAATCGATCTTCTGCACGACATATCATAGTGAAACTGGCAAAATACAAGGATAAAGAGAAAATTCTGAAAGCAGCAAGGGATAAACGTGCCCTAACATATAAAGGGAGACCTATAAGACTCGTGACTGATCTCTCTTTTGAAACTTGGCACGCCAGAAAGGATTGGCACGATATCTTCAATGTGTTGAACAGAAAAAATATGCAGCCAAGAATCCTTTATCCAGCAAGTCTGTCATTTAGAATAGAAGGAGAGATAAAGGTCTTCCCAAACAAACAAAAACTGAAGGAATTCGTCACCACTAAACCAGCCCTACAAGAGATCCTAAGGGGGACCCTGTGAGACAAAGTACCAGAGACATCACTACAAGCATAAAACATACAGACATCACAATGACTCTAAACCCGTATCTTTCTATAATAACACTGAATGTAAATGGATTAAATGCGCCAACCAAAAGACATAGGGTATCAGAATGGATAAAAAAACAAGACCCATCTATTTGCTGTCTACAAGAGACTCATTTTAGACCTGAGGACACCTTTAGATTGAGAGTAAGGGGATGGAGAACTATTTATCATGCTACTGGAAGCCAAATGAAGGGATGCACTCAGAAATCTTGAATCCCCAGATTCCTTTGAGTCTTCTGTGCTGCCAGAAGTGACACACTTCTCCCTGTTGGAAGCCAGTGCACCTTCTCCTTAAAAACACTGTGGAGGCCTCTTTTCATAAGACCATACATGTCCCTCTCTGAATCTGTCTGCACTTCCCTTCTGGCCACCCAGACCATTAAGGAGGGTTGAGTCACAACAGTACCTGGCTAGAGTTGTCATGGGCCTGTGAGAGGAGGCAAGGGACTATACATTCCTGAAGACAGCTTCGAGACCAGGACAACAGGAACTGGAAGGAAGTAAGAAATACAATGGGACTGGATACTGAGAGAGCTGAATATAAAGTTATATATGGAAGACTATGGATACAGGGGAACTTTCCAAGATATAAGATTTGACATCCTGTCAAGGACCCTAGGATATGGTGCTCACATGCTATTTGAAGCTGGAAAAGGTGATGGTCCACAGCAAGTACAGTAGAAAGTCCTGAACTGCCACAGCACATAGTAGAAGAGAGAATTAAGACTTGGGAAATGGGCCTGCTAGAGTGGCTTTACTAGGCCAGATGATCATGTTCTTCAGAAAGGACTTCAGGAATCTCTGTTTACAGGAATCTTCTGTTCACAACAGCACCAAAGAGTGCACATCATCCCTGAGAAATTTAGTGGCAGCTCTTGCTGCAGGCCACAGCTGACCTCAGGAGGGGTGGTCATAGACTGGGCTCCCTGATGACAATGGGGATGAAGCCACTGGAACAACAGAGGCCAGATGACAGAGATTCACCACTAGTTATGGTAATTGTCATATGAGTGGCAAGATTGGGGAGACAGCCAGAAGGTGATAATAGAATAAAATGTCTCTGAGGCAAGAGTGATGGGCAGCCATCAAGAGAATTGCTCAATTGGTATAACCAAAAAACATTAAGTATCGATGAACAGGAGGCTAAGAACAGTCGTCCTAATAAGTCAAGATCCTCTTGCCCAGTTTCCATACTTAAGCCTACTCATACATAGCCCATTGGCCAAAGAGGGACATGGTCACTAAGATGAAGACCTATAGCACCATAACAAGTATATATGGTAATGATTTCTCATCCTTCTCCAAAAAAACCTATAGCCATTTAATCAGATAAATGAACACGGGGTAAATGAGAATGCCCAAATATTTTGAGTATAGTTGGGCACAATATCTAAACTGTATTAATACCCATGATCTGAATTTATTTCACCCAGTTATTTCACTGCCCTCCCTCCCCATTAGAATGAGGAAAATGGAAGACAGTAAGAAATGGGGTTCTGGCCCAGGTCTAGTTCACATGAGCCCACTAAGTCCACAGACCCACCCAATAGTCATTTTCTCCAGCCCTGGATATATAATTGAAATGGACATATTTGATAATTGGCACAACTCTCCCTTTGGTTTGTTGGCCTGTGGAAGAAGAGCTATGAAAGTATGGTAAGCCAAGCTGGCAGCTCTGAAACTGACTTTTCCCCAGTGAAGAGAGTAAATCAGAAGCAATATTCCATCATGGGGGGAATGGCAGAGATGAGTGTCACTCTTAAAAATCTAAAGCACATAGTGTTGGTAGTCTCCAGCCAAATTTCCAAATGGTTTACCAGTTGCTCTCCTCAAGAGCGAGGCCAATCCTAGACTACTGCAAACTTAACCAAGTAGTCTCCCCAGTTGTAGCTGCTGTGCCAGATGTGGCATCTTTGCAAAAGGAGATTAACAATGTAGCCATTCTTTTTCTATCCCTAAAAGGGATCAGAAACAACCCATATGCAGTTGGAATAGACAACAGTATACATTTACAGCTCTGCCACCAGGCTTTGACAACTCTTCTCCCTTCTGTCATAACAGTCTGAGGAGACATGGACCATCTGGAAACCTGAAGAAGATCACTGGTCCACTGTACTGAAGACTTCTTGTTAATGAAAGTAGATAAGCAAAATATGTGAGTATATTGGATGCCATGGTAAAATACATTCATTCTACAACTTGGGAGATAAATTCCATGATGATCTAGGTGTCCATCCACATAAGTAAAAGTTTTAGAGATTCAGGGGTCTGGGCATGCCAGGACATCTCTCCAAAGTTAAGGGCACATTACTGCTTCATATACCTCCCACCACAAAGAAGGCAGGGCAATGCCTGAGACTTTGGAAGTCACCCTATTCTATATCTGGGCCATATGCCAGGTATGGTAGTTTTCTAGAACTGCTGTAACAAGTTACTACAAACTAGATGGCTGAGAACAATAGACATTTATTTTTCACAGTTCTGGAGGCCATAAGTCTAAATTCAAGATGTTGGCAGGCCACGCTCCCTCTGGAGGCTTTAGGGGAGAATCCTTCCTTCCACCTTCTGATGGCTTTTGGTGCTCATTGTGTGTGTTTTCATCTCTCCAATCTTGGCCTTTGTCTTCACATGGCCATTTCCCTATATATCTCTGTGTGCCTCAATTCTCTCCTTTTTCTCATAAAGATACCAGATCCTGGACTTAGGGCCTATCCAAAATCCAAAATGATCTTGTCGGGAGATCCCTAATTTAATTACAACTACAAACTCCTTTTTCTAATGAAGTTCATATTCAGTACCAGAAGTTAAGACTTGGACACAGCTTTTTTGGGGGGACACAATTTAGTCCACCCACCAGGTGACACCAAAAGCTGTCAGGTTGGAGGAAGTCCAGAGCAGGCTGTGGTACAAGGAGTGGCCCTGCCACTTGGCCATACAAATTGGCTAACAATGTAGTATAGGAGGCATCTGTGTGGGAACAGGTGCCATGTCAAGTATATGGCAAGTCCCAATAGGAGAATTACAACATAGTCCTGAGATTCTCCAGATCAGGGCCATGCCAAGTGCAGAATTATACACTTTGTGGAAAATAGGTCTTGATGAGTTGCCAGATCCTAGTAGATCCAGAGTTCCAGAATTGTGTCACCAAGTGACCACAAAGCCAGAACTGCCTATCATAAGCTGAAGTCTGTCAGATTCGTCTAGTCATAAAGTTGGGTGGGCCCAGCCAAGACATCAAAAATGAAAGTGGCTTTTTAGGTATCAGCCATGAGCAAGACCAGAGGACACAGGTGAGCTGCATGAGCAGGTGGCCCAGGCCCCATGTTACCTACGGGGTTACAGCAATGCCTCTCCCTCAACTATACCTAATCTTCTAGGGAAGGGAGTCCCTCATGGCCAGCTGATGAATGATGGGAAATACTGAGATTTGTTCACAGAGAGTCAGCTTAGTATGTGGGCATATACCAAACACAGTACTGTACTACAGCCCCACTCAGGGGTGGCTCTGAGGAACAATGCTACTAAGCTTCCAAGCCCAGCAGAGGTGCCTAGAGGGTGTGAGGGAAATCATAAATGGAAAGTGTCTGTTGTTGTCTCCAGGGCTATAGTTTGTTCTACCACCTTCCTCTAATAAGTTTCTCCTGGGACTTGAGGCCCATGAGGCTCATGGAAGAGCTGTTCTCAGAGCCTCTGTGAGAAAGTGAGGCCGAGCTGCGCAAGGCTGCTTCCCCAGAGTCCCCTGAGATACAATAGTCCATTTCCCCACTGTGTGCAGATAGCCCCAACTGGCAGCCTTTCCAGGACTTGTGTTAGGTCATGGTTTCTCAACCTTGTACTATTGACATTTGGGACTGGACCCTTCTTTGTTGTGGGGCCATTCTATGTATCATAGAATGTTTAGCAGCATCCCTTGCCCCCTACCTTTGCGGAAGCCCAAAATGTCCCCAGACATTCCTAAATGTCCTCTGGGGGGAAAAATCACCCCAGTTGAGAACCATTGTACCAGGCTAAAGAGAGACACCTTACTGGAATCATGCCTCCTTCCTGGGGCAACCTGCATCTAATAATGGAACCCACAGCCTGAAACTAACTTAGGACAATGCTGAATGGTTGTTCAAGTCCTGGAGCCCTTGTAGGTTGGCTAAGGTGATTTTCTAGCGACTTCTGCACAGCCCAAATTTTCCCTCTGCCCAATCTTGCATCCTTCCCTTCCCTGACAGGTGCTGATCCCAAGAGGACTCCCCAGTTATTCTACACACAAATCTTCATCTCAGATCCAGGTTCCTAGAGACTGGGCCTCAAGTTGTAATCATCTTCCATTTCCTTGGAAGCTGCCTTTATTTAAATGAATTGTGCAATTTTCTTTTGCTGTACTATTTTCTTGATGAAAATATCAGCACTTCCTAGCTCATCTTCATGAGTTGATTCAATAACAACATTCAACATCTACAGTGTGGTTGCCTCTACATGATGCTGGGCTTGGGATTCATCAGAGGACAAGATGTAGGTCCAAGGATAGCTACATAATTTCCAGGGTCCCTTGTTCAAGCATTCTTAAGAATTTCAAGACAGTGATACCAGAGTCTTAAACAAGCATGAGTCCCTTCTACGCACTGGACCCTGTGTGGCTGCATAGGTCATTCACCCATGAAGCTGGTCCTGTTATAGGTCATGTTCTCATGATACTACCTTCTAGCCAGGGAGAAAAGTATTAAGCCATTAATTACATAACAAATCATTTCATTACTATTGTGGGAAATGTTGTGTTGGAAAAGTGCAAGTTCCTATGCAATCTCTTAATAAGGGAATCAGACCCTTCCAGTGGGGGCTTTGCAGGGGACAGAGAGATTTGGGACCTATGAAAATCCAGAGCCCTCATCCTGATTCCTCACTGCATCATAAACTGCTTGCCTGACAATTGGCCAACAGCAGTTTCTTATTTCAGATCACTCTTGCAGTCAAAGAAAATGGGCCACAGACATATGGCTTCTTCCAAATGCCACACCGCACTTCCTTCACATAGAAATGGCTCCAGAAAAAAAAAATCATTAAAAGAAAAAAAAATGTTGTTAAAATAAAGTGAATGGAAATATAAGGAGGTCCTTCACTGGCTTAAGAAAATAAACCAAAATCCAAAATATTCTGAGAAACACATTAAGGAATTAGAGGGGATCAAGAAGTCCACAATAGGGCCAGTTATGTGTCAGGTTCAGAAACTGATATAATTTTATGCTAACAGCAAGGAGCCCTCAGCTCTATTCCCAGCACTCTCTAATTCTGAGAAAGTCACTTCAGTTTTTTGTTCTTTGATAATAAGAAAAAAAACATTGGTCTGTCATTTTGGATTTTGTGAGTATTATTAGGATGATTCTTTTAGGATGCTTTGAGCTACTTCTTCTAGAAACCTAAACACCATACTTATTCTAAGAAAAAGCAATCTAAGGTTGGTGTACACTATCCAGCCACTCACAACTGTGGTGAATTCAAACTCTACCCAACCCCCACTGTAACAGAAAAAGGTTGTGTGTAGAGACACCACATTTCTATAAGTACCTGTGCCCCCCATTTTGGCAAGGCCTGTGGGGATGTCTCACCTTCTTCCCTTGTTCTTGCTTCTGTCAGGTCCACCATGGCTGCCATGAACACAGATGCAAACATAAGTTTTCACATTTTGAAAAGTGTATACAACTATTTAGTATGTGATAAATATCATATAAGTAAGAAAAGGATGATTACTAAATGTACTGAGAAAACTACTTATCTATCTGGAAAAAGATTAAGCAAGCCTTTTATCTTACGCCAAATATCAAAACGAAATTCCAGATGGATTAAAGAGATAAAGTGTTTAAAACGAGATCTTACAAATAGTAGAAGAAATTTAGATAGTTGCATAATTTTGGTGTTTGAAAAGCCAGTTCTACAAATAACACCAAAGGCATAGATTGTAAAATAAATCATCAATAGATATAACTATATATAATAAATTCCATAAATCCTATAAGCAAAATTAAATGTCACTAAACAAAGCAGAAAAAAAATTACCATATATATTCCAGATAAAGGACCAGTATCCTTTATATATAAAGAGCTCTTGCAAGTCAGTATGAAAATGACAAATTCTTTAGCTGCCAATTCCACTTCTGAAGTTCATTTTAAGCCTGGAAATGATTATTATAGTTCTTACCCTTTTAACAGTCCCCATGGAGTCGATTGGGCCAGGGGATTTATCTGAGTTAGAAGAGAGTAAAGGAGTTTACCCAAGTCTATGGACCTGGCAGATGATCAAGGGGAAGGGATGCTGATGGGGGCAACCCAGTATGAATTGCCACTTCATGGAGAAAGGGTATTCCAGAGAACTAAAAGAGGGCATGAGATAAACAGTACGTGAAGTGGTGTCCAAATCTAAGAACAAAGACCCTCACTTTAAGGACCCAATAAAAATTTTGTAACACTTGTGAAAAAGGCATGAAAGACTGAAAATAATCCTGTAAACAATCTTCTGACCTGGTGAGTGTTAGTAGCACCACCCCCCTTTAAAGTTCAGGGGAATAAAGCTGAGAAAGATGTAGTTACCCAAGCCTTCATTCTCAAAAGGAGGAAATGGATTCAACCCAGATTCCTCGTTCAAGTTCTTTGCTCTTTTAATCTGTACTCCTTCTTGGTGCTTTAACAAATGTTCCTGCCTCTTTTTTCTCATAGGACAATGGTAAAAGAAGGTCATTTTGTGGGAAACCTGCAAACCAAGCTCAGTAAGGGCAGACTTTCTTATGGAGGCTTTTCCCAGTTTCATGGGCCTCTGGACTATGTCCGCTATTTCCAGAAATGTACCCATGAGGTCTGGAGAGTTTGAAAGGGGAGCTCTGTGTGTTCAAGGTCGGATTTCATGTTGCAGTTTTGCAGCTTCGTACATAGTCTGGATTTCCCTTAATAAATTACAGGTCCTGCCACTAAGTTGTGAATGGAGACCAGTAATATGTAATTTAAGGGTGCACAGAGGCCTCCCAGATTCTTTAAAAATCAGTTTCTTTTTGTTTGTTTGTTTTTACTAGGAGGTAGAAAGCTAGGCCTTGAGCACCTTGAGCACCTCACAGAGACTTTGTGAGCCAGTATTTGTCAGGATTGAGTTACCTGATTTGAGCCCATGTACTAGGTTACTGAATGATTAAAAAAAAATCTTCTCATACAGACTTATAAAGATCACAAAATTGGAAGTTGGATTTTGTTTCTCTAGCCCATTATTTCCTCTCTGCTTCACCTGACCTACTGAGGCATGCGAGTCACTGTTAAACCACCATAAACATGGATATTCTGTCCCCCTCCTTCTAGGCCAGGTGACAGGCAAGACTTTTCTGTAAAGGGTCAGATAGAAATTATTTTTAAATTTTTTTATTCGAGTATACAAATAATAAACATTTTAAGCTCCGTGGGGCCAGACGATCTCTGTCACAACATCTGTATTCCGATAAAACTTTATTTACACAAACAAGTTGTGGACTGGATTAGGCCCAAAAGCCAAAGCTTGCTAACCCCTGTTCTAGTCAAAACTCTTGTTTTCCATTTATTCCATCTCTTATTCTTGCTTCTTCCACATTTTGTATAACATCTAGTATATAACCAGCTCATTGCCAAGTAAAAAGGAGAAAGTTGGATTTGAACAATACAGTACTTGCTGAATCTGAATATGCCCCTTCTTCTGGGTTCCTTTTCCCAAGATGGGTACTTATGGTTTTTCTTTAAATGTCTGTTTTACATTTCTCAGTGTGGTATAAGGTGACTGGTGCTGCTAAGATGGGGCCTAGCAACCCATGGTACCAAATGTACAAGCCATGGTATCCTGAGTTGAAATCTCTTTCTGGCCATTTATTGAGAGCATTTACATTCATTGCTTTTAGCTACTAGTTGCATTAAGTACATTTGCACACAAGTGCAAGTGCAAGAAGGAAACCACTCTAATCCCTGTGATCCCCTGAATGCCTATAACCTTTGCTGCCCCCAAATGTTGCTATAACCATGCATAACACTTAACCCTTACAGAAATGGATCAAATAACAGCTCTGTTATTGAGATCCTACTAAGTGCCCAATACTTTTTCAAACTAGTCTGTCCTTATCATATTACATAAGCTTCCTGACAACTCTAGGATCCCATTTGCCAGAAAAGGTAACACTCTGAGAGAGGTTTACTCTATTGTGGTATAGCTAGGTTTGTCTGACTCCCAGCCCTATGCCTTTAATTGTACAATTATTATTATTAATTTACCCATTCATTCCTACATTCATCCACGAAATATTTATCAAACTTTTCCTATGTCCCAGGTGCTGGACCAGGCACTGAGGATATAGCTGCAAACCAGCAGACATAGTCCTGTCTACTAGGAGTTCTCAGATGCTAATGCATCATCACCCATAACTGCATGGGTTATCACCCATAACTGCATCACCACAACTATAGCGTGACCTACAAAGGAAGGCCTAGGGAACCACAGTGGTATGTGACAGAGGGACCTAAGCACATTAACTTACCTCCTAGGATGGTTTTTACATTTATTCAAGGACAGCAATTGCCCTTCTATTTTCTGCTACTTTAGGTAACTGCCCTGTTGAAATAAAGAGTTCTGATTTTTTCATCTTCTTTATCTGGGTATGCCCAGATGAGCAGTGTCAGAAATCAATGTGGCCCATGTGACATTTTGTGAAGCAACCAGAAGTAATGAGATAAACATACAGCAACGTGGAGAGATCTTAAAAGCATGTGTTGTGTAGGAAAAGCAATAAAAGAATGCAATTTACACCACAATGTTGTTTAGGTAAGTTAAAGCACATATCCTTACAAAACAGCCCAGTCTATTTTAGAAAAGAACACAACTGTGGAGGGACCTATATAAAATAACAACTTATACTGGGCTAGGTGTAGGAGTGAGGAAATAGCTAAGAAATCAGGGATAAAGGGGAAAAATAAAGCAGGAAAGAAGCCTTGTACAGACTGTACTAAGAAATATGGTTGATCAAATCTCTGCCCATGAGGGACCCAGAATAAACAACAAAAGCAAAAAAAATCATTTCACAACACAAGTCGCCTCGACGTTGTACCGAACAGAAGGTGACAATCTTTAAATGCTGGACCTTAGCTTCAGGCAGAGAGGTTTCATTATGGGAAAAGAGGGAGGGAAAATAGAGGCAGAGAAGAAGAATCTCTCATCAGAGGGAAAAAAGGAAAAACAAGCAAAAAGAACAGTTCTCCAGGAACAGTGGTGAATGCTCCTGTATTTAAACAAACATGGTACCTTACAGATAAAGGCCATATCTTCCACACTTGTTATAAAACCTCTCTGTAATACTCAGCAAAATATGAGGCATTTGGTGTTTCCAAAGTATTTAAGGGAAGCCAGCAGTGACATTGGTGTAGAATACTCTTACCGCAATATCCTTTGTGTAGTCCATTTGGCATTGTGAAACAGTAGTTGATATCTGGTGCTGATAGTCTCACTAAATTTGGGTCCTATTTGACAAAGCATGATGTAAAGAGCTGACTGTGTCCCCATAGAGGTGAAAGCAGCTGGTCTCTGCCTCCTGAACAGACTGTTCCCAAAACAGTGTTGTCATTTCGGTTATTTGCAGCGACAAAACTACTGCATTTGTTTGGAGACACCATATCCATCTTTCCACATTCCCCCACCGCCACCCTACACAAGGTAATGAATATCAGACTTGGAAAGGAAAAGAATAAAGGACATCTCCCCCAGCTGTTAAGGGCCAAGAAAATGAAGCTAACTCTCTTGTCTCCAAATAAAATCTTGGACAAGATGGCAGCTGCATTTAGAGGAATTGCCAAAGCTGTTTTCATCCGCTAGTGTTCCATTTGGGGAGCTGATTTGTAGGTTAGAAATATGCGATATACGAAGGGGGGGGATCATTCATTTCTTAACTGACCTCAGGCCTTGATTTATCTCAAAACCAGGAGAATTTTCCTCTTGGTAAAGGAAGGCCAGTAAGCCCTTGAAATCTCCTGCCATCAAAAACAATCCATATGCTGAATGCACAGAAGTGCTCTGAATTTAAGAAAGGTGATGTGGGGATGTGAGAATAAATGGAAGGCTGGAAAATCTAGTGGGGTGGGGGATGATGTTTAGCTAATCACATACGTTTTAAGATAGAAAAGAAAGCAAGGTGTTTGGAGATGAATAACTGTTGCCCTTGCCCCCTGGGCATGTGAGCTCTCTCTCTCATTCACTGACCACTGTCAGGCAGGCCCAGTGTGGTGGCGGCCTCAGCTCGCTGGCTGACCTTCCCCTGACTCCACAAGGGAAGAAACAGTGAGGCCCTGTGTCCTCACCGGGCCAGGCCTTCCTGTGACCCTCCTGAGACCCCTCAGCCCCTTTCCCACAGCCCTCCCCCAAAGCCCCGCTGTAGCTCTTGGTTTATTTTTTCAGGTGAGTAAACTCTGTATCGAATACTGGTTTCTCAGTTGCTTTTAATTAGGCTTCTGGGTTCCACTCTTTCATCTCAGTGAAATCTGCGTCACTTTTCTCCAGCTATTTTTGGTTCTAAAGCCATGGGTTTGCTTTCATTCAGCTAATTGAAGGCACACAGGAAAGGAGAGAGGGGATAATCCCAATCTTTTGACATTTCTTAAGGTTGTGATAAACCACACATTTTTTAGCAGCAGAAAATCACTTTCCAAATGTTATAACTCTTCAACGTCTTCCCTGAGGGGATGTTGTGCCTGCCCACTAAGGCTCCAAGGTTAATTTCATGTGTACTTCTCTGAAGCCCCGGAATCCCTGGTAGAGAGTAGCAGAGCAAATGAGATGTCGTGATGTGACCAAATAGCCCCTTCATAATTTTCCCTCTGGTCGTGAGTTCAATGCCTTGGCCCTGGCTGTGGCATCATTGGGAATGTCGCCATTCACAAAGCTCTGACAGGAAGGCTCAGCCAAACACCTCTTAACATCAGAGGACAGAGTTGATGATGCTGTCCCATGGAATGTCCCATGAAATGAAAAGCCAGTAGCCAGGTGCTTATTTAATCACAAAAAAAGGGCAGTATATATATTTTTAGTAAAATTTCATTAAATCCTAATACGAGATTCTTTTTTTGCTCTTTGGACACAAAGATTCTGTGAAAATTACATTCATAAGGTAAATATAATTTGTTTTTACCAAGGTTACTTAGTAAACAAATTCTACATCTTGCCAGAGTAGTAAAAATAGGTTTATGTAGAGCAAATAAATTTATTTTTATAGTTGATAGTAAGATTACAGATATTCTGTTAAGCTTCTACAAAATGGAAAAATAAGCTTACTTATTCATTACTTAAAAAAATCAAAATCATACTTACATTTATATCTCAATATATTGTTGTCCTCCAAGTACCTTCTGGGAGATAAAAGAGTACAAATTACCAACTACTTATTATTAAAAAAGCAAAGTACTTAACTGGATCCAGGACAAAACCAACTGACAATAAATCCAAATTCCATGTTAAAGTAGCCTTCATAAGATAAGACATGAGAAAAATATTTGTAATTCATACACAAAGAGATAATATACCTAATACCTAAATAGCTCTCACAAGTCCATAAGAACAAGACCAACTACCCAGTAGAATATAGGGAAGAGGGCACTTTACAGAAAATATCACAGAAATTTAAATATATAAGAAGAGGGGCATTTGGGCAGCTCAGTTGGTTGAGCATCTGACTCTTTGTTTCAGCTCAGGTCATGATTTCATAGTTCATTAGTTGGAGCCCCTCATTGGGCTCTGTGCTGACAGCGTGGAGCCTGCTTGGGATTCTCTCTCTCTCTCTTCCTCTCTCTCTCTCTCTCTCTCTCTCTCTCTCCTTGCCCCTCCCCTGAGCTCTCTTTCTCTCAGAATAAATAAATAAACTTAAAATTTTTTTAAATACATGAGAAGATGTTCAACTAATTTAAAAGATGCAAATTAAACTACATTGGGATTCCATTTTCCAACTCCCAGATCATTTAAAAAAAAAAAAAAAGATAATACTGTAGTTACAAGGGAGTAGGGGGAAAGGTCATTTTTAAAAAGCTGATGAGGGTATATATTGTTTTCAACTACTATGGGAGAATTTACAATATTTTTTAAAATTACAAATGCATCTGCCTTTTGACCCTACATTATTTTTCTTTTTTTTTTTTTTTTAATTTAATTTTTTATTTTTTTTAAATTTACATCCAAATTAGTTAGCATATAGTGCAACAATGATTTCAGGAGTAGATTCCTTAATGCCCCTTACCCATTTAGCCCATCCCTCCCTCCCACAACCCCTCCAGTGACCCTGTTTGTTCTCCATATTTATGAGTCTTTTCTGTTTTGTCTCCCCGCCTGCTTTTATATTATTTGTGTTTCCCTTCCCTTATGTTCATCTGTTTTGTCTCTTAAAGTCCTCATATGAGTGAAGTCATATGATTTTTGTCTTTCTCTGACTAATTTCACTTAGCATAAGCATAATACCCTCCAGTTCCATCCACGTAGTTGCAAATGGCAAGATTTCCTTCTTTTTGATTGCCGAGTAATACTCCATTGTATATATATATATATATATATATATATATATATATATATATATACCACATCTTCTTTATCCATTCATCCATTGATGGACATTTGGGTCCTTTCCATACTTTGGCTATTATTGATAGTGCTGCTATAAACATGGGGGTGCATGTGTCCCTTGGAAACAGCACACCTGTATCCCTTGGATAAATGCCTAGTAGTGCAATTTCTGGGTCGTAGGGTAGTTCTATTTTTAGTTTTTTGAGGAACCTCCATACTGTTTTCCAGAATGGCTGCACCAGCTTGCATTCCCAAAAAAGAAATTTTTAATGTTTATATATTTTAAGAGGTGGGGAGGGGCAGAGAGAGAAGGAGACACAGAATCCAAAGCAGACTCCAGGCTCCAAGTTGTCAGCACAGAGCCTGATGCGGGGCCTGAACTCATGAACAGGGAAATCATGACATGAGCCAAACTCGGACACTCAACAGACTGAGCCACCCAGGTGCTCCAATGAAAAGAATTTAAGATAAATAATTTTTATTTGTTGATTGATTATCTACCTATTTATTTTTAATTTTCTTTTCTTTCTTTTTTAAATAAATGTCTATTCATCTTCGAGTGAGAGAGCATGAGTGGGGGAGGGACAGAGAGAGAGAGAGGGAGAGGGGATATGAAGTGGGCTCTGCACTGACAGCAGTGAGCTCCATGCAAGGCTTGAATGCAGGAACCATGAGGTCATGACCTGAGCTGAAGTCAGGTGATCAACCAACTGAGCCACCCAGGCACCCCTATCTTTCATTTTTAATTCCAGAATAGTGTTGTATTACCGTCACGTGTGGAATTTTGTGATTCAGCAATTCTATATAAGAGAAGTCATATTTATTTTTTTAATTAATTTTTTTTAAAAATGTTTATTTATTTATTTTGGGAGAACAAGTGAGGGAGGGGCAGAGAGAGAGGGAGAGAGAGAATCCCAAGCAGGCTCAGCGTTGTCAGTGCAGCGCCTGACGTGGGGCTCAATCCCACGAACCATGAGATTAGGACCTGAACTGAAACCAAGAATCCCACACTCACCCGACTAAGCCACACAGTCACCCCAAGAGAAGTCATTTTTAAAAAGAAAAGTTTGCTCAGGGTGGACATTCAGGTAGTAGGAACCTGTTTCAACACACTAGTTGTTAAAAAAAAATATTCCAAAATACCTCCTTTCTCTCCATTATTTAATGGCCATCTTTTGAGTCCCGACTCCCTTCCTATGTCTCTGGCTGCCTTGGCTTCTTTCCCAGGTCCTAGTTATTTAACTAATATATATATATATATTTTTTTTTTTCATGAAGATTTATTTTTTTTATTTTTTTTTATAATATATGAAATTTATTGTCAAATTGGTTTCCATAAAACACCCAGTGCTCATCCCAAAAGGTGCCCTCCTCAATACCCATCACCCACCCTCCCCTCCCTCCCACCCCCCATCAACCCTCAGTTTGTTCTCAGTTTTTAACAGTCTCTTATGCTTTGGCTCTCTCCCACTCTCACCTCTTTTTTTTTTTTTTTTTTCTTTTTTCCTCCCCCTCCCCCATGGGTTCCTGTTACGTTTCTCAGGATCCACATAAGAGTGAAACCATATGGTATCTGTCTTTCTCTGTATGGCTTATTTCACTTAGCATCACAGTCTCCAGTTCCATCCACGTTGCTACAAAAGGCCATATTTCATTTTTTCTCATTGCCACGTAGTATTCCATTGTGTATATAAACCACAATTTCTTTATCCATTCATCAGTTGATGGACATTTAGGCTCTTTCCATAATTTGGCTATTGTTGAGAGTGCTGCTATGAACATTGGGGTACAAGTGCCCCTATGCATCAGTACTCCTGTATCCCTTGGATAAATTCCTAGCAGTGCTATTGCTGGGTCATAGGGTAGGTCTATTTTTAATTTTCTGAGGAACCTCCACACTGCTTTCCAGAGTGGCTGCACCAATTTGCATTCCCACCAACAGTGCAAGAGGGTTCCCGTTTCTCCACATCCTCGCCAGCATCTATAGTCTCCTGATTTGTTCATTTTGGCCACTCTGACTGGCGTGAGGTGATACCTGAGTGTGGTTTTGATTTGTATTTCCCTGATAAGGAGCGACATTGAGCATCTTTTCATGTGCCTGTTGGCCATCCGGATGTCTTCTTTAGAGAAGTGTCTATTCATGTTTTCTGCCCATTTCTTCACTGGGTTATTTGTTTTTCGGGTGTGGAGTTTGGTGAGCTCTTTATAGATTCTGGATACTAGCCCTTTGTCCGATATGTCATTAGCAAATATCTTTTCCCATTCCGTTGGTTGCCTTTTAGTTTTGTTGGTTGTTTCCTTTGCTGTGCAGAAGCTTTTTATCTTCATAAGGTCCCAGTAATTCACTTTTGTTTTTAATTCCCTTGCCTTTGGGGATGTGTCGAGTAAGAGATTGCTACGGCTGAGGTCAGAGAGGTCTTTTCCTGCTTTCTCCTTTAAGGTTTTGATGGTTTCCTGTCTCACATTCAGGTCCTTTATCCATTTTGAGTTTATTTTTGTGAATGGTGTCAGAAAGTGGTCTAGTTTCAACCTTCTGCATGTTGCTGTCTGGTTCTCCCAGCACCATTTGTTAAAGAGACTGTCTTTTTTCCATTGGATGTTCTTTCCTGCTTTGTCAAAGATGAGTTGGCCATATGTTTGTGGGTCTAGTTCTGGGGTTTCTATTCTATTCCATTGGTCTATGTGTCTGTTTTTGTGCCAATACCATGCTGTCTTGATGATGACAGCTTTGTAGTAGAGGCTAAAGTCTGGGATTGTGATGCCTCCTGCTTTGGTCTTCTTCTTCAAAATTCCTTTGGCTATTTGGGGCCTTTTGTGGTTCCATATGAATTTTAGGATTGCTTGTTCTAGTTTCGAGAAGAATGCTGGTGCAATTTTGATTGGGATTGCATTGAACGTGTAGATAGCTTTGGGTAGTATTGACATTTTGACAATATTTATTTTTCCAATCCATGAGCAGGGAATGTCTTTCCATTTCTTTAAATCTTCTTCAATTTCCTTCATGAGCTTTCTATAGTTTTCATCATACAGATCCTTTACATCTTTGGTTAGATTTATTCCTAGGTATTTTATGCTTCTTGGTGCAATTGTGAATGGGATCAGTTTCTTTATTTGTCTTTCTGTTGCTTCATTGTTAGTGTATAAGAATGCAACTGATTTCTGTACATTGATTTTGTATCCTGTGACTTTGCTGAATTCATGTATCAATTCTAGCAGACTTTTGGTGGAGTCTATCGGATTTTCCATGTATAATATCATGTCATCTGCAAAAAGCGAAAGCTTGACTTCATCTTTGCCCATTTTGATGCCTTTGATTTCCTTTTGTTGTCTGATTGCTGATGCTAGAACTTCCAGCACTATGTTAAACAACAGCGGTGAGAGTGGGCATCCCTGTCATGTTCCTGATCTCAGGGAAAAAGCTCTCAGTTTATCCCCGTTGAGGATGATGTTAGCTGTGGGCTTTTCATAAATGGCTTTGATGATCTTTAATTATGTTCCTTCTATCCCGACTTTCTCAAGGGTTTTTATTAAGAAAGGGTGCTGGATTTTGTCAAAGGCCTTTTCTGCATCGATTGACAGGATCATATGGTTCTTCTCTTTTTTTTTTTTTTTGTTAATGTGATGTATCACGTTGATTGATTTGCGAATGTTGAACCAGCCCTGCATCCCAGGAATGAATCCCACTTGATCATGGTGAATAATTCTTTTTATATGCCGTTGAATTCGATTTGCTAGTATCTTATTGAGAATTTTTGCATCCATATTCATCAGGGATATTGGCCGGTAGTTCTCTTTTTTTACTGGGTCTCTGTCTGGTTTAGGAATCAAAGTAATACTGGCTTCATAGAATGAGTCTGGAAGTTTTCCTTCCCTTTCTATTTCTTGGAATAGCTTGAGAAGAATAGGTATTATCTCTGCTTTAAACGTCTGGTGGAACTCCCCTGGGGAGCCATCTGGTCCTGGACTCTTATTTGTTGGGAGATTTTTGATAACCGATTCAATTTCTTTGCTGGTTATGGGTCTGTTCAAGCTTTCTATTTCCTCCTGATTGAGTTTTGGAAGAGTGTGGGTGTTCAGGAATTTGTCCATTTCTTCCAGGTTGTCCAATTTGTTGGCATATAATTTTTCATAGTATTCCCTGATAATTGTTTGTATCTCTGAGGCATTGGTTGTAATAATTCCATTTTCATTCATGATTTTATCTATTTGGGTCATCTCCCTTTTCTTTTTGAGAAGCCTGCCTAGAGGTTTGTCAATTTTGTTTATTTTTTCAAAAAACCAACTCTTGGTTTCGTTGATCTGCTCTACAGTTTTTTTTTAGAGTCTATATTGTTTATTTCTGCTTTGATCTTTATTATTTCTCTTCTTCTGCTGGGTTTGGGGTGTCTTTGCTGTTCTGCTTCTATTTCCTTTAGGTGTGCTGTTAGATTTTGTATTTGGGATTTTTCTTGTTTCTTGAGATAGGCCTGGATTGCAATGTATTTTCCTCTCAGGACTGCCTTCGCTGCATCCCAAAGCGTTTGGATTGTTGTATTTTCATTTTCGTTTGTTTCCATATATTTTTTAATTTCTTCTCTAATTGCCTGGTTGACCCACTCATTCGTTAGTAGGGTGTTCTTTAACCTCCATGCTTTTGGAGGTTTTCCAGACTTTTTTCTGTGGTTGATTTCAAGCTTCATAGCATTGTGGTCTGAAAGTATGCATGGTATAATTTCAATTCTGGTAAACGTATGAAGGGCTGTTTTGTGACCCAGTATATGATCTATCTTGGAGAATGTTCCATGTGCACTCGAGAAGAAAGTATATTCTGTCGCTTTGGGATGCAGAGTTCTAAATATATCTGTCAAGTCCATCTGATCCAATGTCTCATTCAGGGCCCTTGTTTCTTTATTGATCGTGTGTCTAGATGATCTATCCATTTCTGTAAGTGGGGTGTTAAAGTCCCCTGCAATTACCACATTCTTATCAATAAGGTTGCTTATGTTTATGAGTAGTTGTTTTATATATTTGGGGGCTCCGGTATTCGGCACACAGACATTTATAATTGTTAGCTCTTCCTGATGAATAGACCCTGTAACTATTACATAATGTCCTTCTTCATCTCTTGTTACAGCCTTTAACTTAAAGTCTAGTTTGTCTGATATAAGTATGGCTACTCCAGCTTTCTTTTGGCTTCCAGTAGCATGATAAATAGTTCTCCATCCCCTCACTCTCAATCTAAAGGTGTCCTCAGGTCTAAAATGAGTCTCTTGTAGACAGCAAATAGATGGGTCTTGTTTTTTTATCCATTCTGATACCCTATGTCTTTTGGTTGGCGCATTTAATCCATTTACATTCAGTGTTATTATAGAAAGATACGGGTTTAGAGTCATTGTGATGTCTGTATGTTTTATGCTTGTAGTGATGTCTCTGGTATTTTGTCTCACAGGGTCCCCCTTAGGATCTCTTGTAGGGCTGGCTTAGTGGTGACAAATTCCTTCAGTTTTTGTTTGTTTGGGAAGACCTTTATCTCTCCTTCTATTCTAAATGACAGACTTGCTGGATAAAGGATTCTCGGCTGCATATTTTTTCTGTCTAGCACACTGAAAATCTCGTGCCAATTCTTTCTGGCCTGCCAAGTTTCAAAAGAGAGATCCGTCACGAGTCTTATAGGTCTCCCTTTATATGTGAGGGCACGTTTACCCCTTGCTGCTTTCAGAATTTTCTCTTTATCCTTGTATTTTGCCAGTTTCACTATGATATGTCGTGCAGAAGATCGATTCAAGTTACGTCTGAAGGGAGTTCTCTGTGCCTCTTGAATTTCAATGCCTTTTTCCTTCCCCAGTTCAGGGAAGTTCTCAGCTATAATTTCTTCAAGTACCCCTTCAGCACCTTTCCCTCTCTCTTCCTCCTCTGGGATACCAATTATGCGTATATTATTTCTTTTTAGTGTATCACTTAGTTCTCTAATTTTCCCCTCATACTCCTGGATTTTTTTATCTCTCTTTCTCTCAGCTTCCTCTTTTTCCATAACTTTATCTTCTAGTTCACCTATTCTCTCCTCTGCCTCTTCAATCCGAGCTGTGGTGGTTTCCATTTTGTTTTGCATTTCATTTAAAGCGTTTTTCAGCTCCTCGTGACTGTTCCTTAGTCCCTTGATCTCTGTAGCAAGGGATTCTCTGCTGTCCTGTATACTGTTTTCAAGCCCAGCGATTACTTTTATGACTATTATTCTAAATTCACTTTCTGTTATATTATTTAAATCCTTTTTGATCAGCTCATTAGCTGTTGTTATTTCCTGGAGATTCTTCTGAGGGGAATTCGTCCGCTTGGTCATTTTGGATAGTCCCTGGCGTGGTGAGGACCTGCAGGGCACTTCCCCTGTGCTGTGGTGTATAACTGGAGTTGGTGGGCGGGGCCACAGTCAGACCTGATGTCTGCCCCCAGCCCACCGCTGGGGCCACAGTCAAACTGGTGTGTGCTTTCTCTTCCCCTCTCCTAGGGGCGGGATTCACTGTGGGGTGGCGTGGCCTGTCTGGGCTACTTGCACACTGCCAGGCTTGTGATGCTGGGGATCTGGCGTATTAGCTGGGGTGGGTAGGCAAGGTGCACAGGGGCAGGAGGGGTAGGCTTAGCTTGCTTCTCCTTAGGTGATCCACTTCAGGAGGGGCCCTGTGGCAGCGGGAGGGAGTCAGATCCGCTGCCGGAGGTTTGGTTCCGCAGAAGCACAGAGTTGGGTGTTTGCGTGGAGCGAACAAGTTCCCTGGCAGGAACTGGTTCTCTTTGAGATTTTGGCTGAGGGATGGGCGGGGGAGATGGCGCTGGCGAGTGCCTTTGTTCCCCACCAAACTGAGCTCTGTCGTCCAGGGGCTCAGCAGCTCTCCCTCCCTTTGTCCTCCAGCTTTCCCGCTTTCCGAGCAGAGCTGTTAACTTATGACCTCCCAGACGCTAAGTCGCGCTTGCTGTCGGAACACAGTCCGTCAGGCCCCTCCGCTTTTGCCCGCCAGACTCGGGGGCTCTGCTTGGCCTGCGAGCCGCCCCTCCGCCCCGGCTCCCTCCCGCCAGTCCGTGGAGCATGCACCACCTCGCAGCCCTTCCTACCCTCTCCCGTGGGCCTCTCGTCTGCACTTGGCTCCGGCGACTCCGTTCTGCTAATCCTCTGGCGGTTTTCTGGGTTATTTAGGCAGGTGTAGGTGGAATCTAAGTGATCAGCGGGACGCGCGGTGAGCCCAGCGTCCTCCTACGCCGCCATCTTCCCCCCTACATTATTTTTCTAAGAATTTAATCAGTAAATATATTTGCCTAGGGGAGAAATAAAATACATACAAGGTTATTAATTGTGGCAGGGCAAAAGATTAGAATAACCTTTCAATCAATAGGGGACTAATTAATTTATTTCTAACCCTGAAGTGGAATACTATACACCTATAAAAATGAGGAATCTGTATATTAATATTAAACAATTTCCACTACATATTAAGTGGGAAAAAAACTAGTAACTATAATACATCATCACTTATTAATAATGGGAGCTAGGTAATATAGATATAGTCAGAAATAGTGGTGAGGATAGTGGCAAGGAATAAAAGCAGAGATAACCAGTGTCTGGCAGTCACTGAGTATTTGTTTATAATAATATAAAATATCTCTATAAGAATATATAAGAAATGTAGGTGCTTTACAAGGATTAGACGTGCTGCAGAACCAGGTTGGAAGGGGAATTTTCTCCATATACCCTATTTTAGGTTGAATGGTGTCCCCTACAAAGATATGCTGAAGTCTGAACCCCCAGTACCTGTGAATGTGACCTTATTTGGAAATGGAGTCTTTGTAGATGTAATCAAGTAATGATGAAGTCATACTGGATTAGGGTGGCCCACTGTAATATGATTGATGCCCTTATTAGAAGAGAATAAGAGATGCAGACACACACACAGGAGAGATGGTCATGGGAAGATGAAGGCAAAGGTTGGGATGATGCTTCCACCAAGCAAGGAAGGTTGCAGATTGTCAGAAAACCACCAGAAGCTGGGAGAGAGCCCTGGCTCAGATTCTCCCTCCCAGCCCTAGAAGGAACCAAGCCAACATTATCTTGACTTCAACTTCTGGCCTCCAGAACTGTAAGAGAATAAATTTCTGTTGTCTTAAGCCAACTAGTTTGTGGTACTAATTTATTACTGTAGCCCTAGTAAACTGGTGCACACCCTTTTTTCAATTTTGAGCCATGTGAATGTAATATCTAGTCAATAAGTAGGTTGAAACAATATTTGCCAAAAGTAAGAATAAATAAATAAAGTAGGTTTTATTATACCGTGACTCTTATTAACTTTCTAAAACCATACAGATTTTTATCTACCCAGAATTTCATGAGATGTATAGGAAATGCATTTCAATAGAGTCAACCATACCTAGGCTAATCGTTTGAAAATGAGAGAAATTAACAAACAAGAACCCAGGGGATGCTGGGCATTAGCTCTCTCTGACTCTAATTCCTGAGCACCCACCCTGGCAGCCTGAAGCTGAAAGCCAGCTCTGGGTGGAGTTGCTCTTTTCCATCATGCCTTCTTACCACACATTTTTTTATCTTTGTTTTTTGTTTTAAATTAAAAAGGTGAACCCATTTAATAAACAAGAGAGTCTGCCTTGAGTACACTGAAATCATCAGGGCTATCGGAAGACTGTCTTCAGAGCTCCTGGCCACTGTCTGTGTCCATAGTCATTACTGGAACGTATGCTGACAGCAGATTAGCCTAAGGAATGCTGCAGCTATGTTGATGTCATGGACTCCTGGGTTTCTTTCTCTGCTCATTAGCTCTGAAATTGAAAGTGTTTCTGTGATCACACACAACCAAGACCCCAAAATATCTGATCAGCTCAATAAACTCAAACAACATCAGATTTTGACAGTAGATGCTCAGCCAACTTCTTTTTTTTTTTTTTAAGAAATCACCTTTTAACAGGACATTTTTAGATTTACAAAATAATTATGAAGATAGCACAAAGTGTTCCTATATACCACACATCCAGTTTCCCATATTATTAACCCTACGTTAGTCTGGTACATTTGTTACAATTAATGAACCAATGTTGGTACATTATTATTAACTATATACTTTATTCAAATGTTCTTTGTTTTTACCTAATTTACTTTTTCTGTTCCAGGATCCTATCCAGGATACCATATGACATCTTGTTCTCATGTCTTCTTAGGCTTCTCTTGACTATGACAGTTTCTCAGACATTCCTTGTTTTTGATGGCCTTGACAGTTTTGAGGAGTGTTGGTCAGGTATTTTGTAGAATGTCCCTCTTGATTAGACTGGAATTATGGTTTGGAGGAGGAGGACCACAGAGGTAAAGTGACATTCTCATTATGTTGTATCAAAGTTACATGCTATCAGCATGACTTATCACTGTTGATATTCACCTTGATCACCTAGCTAAGGAAGTGTTTGCCAGTTTTCTCCACTGCAATACCGTCCTCTTTAGAAGGAAGCCACTATGCATATTATACACTTAAGGGGTGAGGGGTTCTGCTCCACCTCCTTGAGAACAGAGTATCCACATAAATTATTATTTTGAATTTTATGTATGAATATTTGTCTTTATTCTCCCATTTATTTATGTATTCAATCATTTGTTTATATCAGTATGGTCTCATGGATATTTATTTTATACTTTGGTTTATAATTCAATGCTACTTTATTTACTTAGCTGAATTTTTGATTAAAAAAATGATTGTTTTGGCATTATATATAGATCACTTTTGAACCCAAAGCTTACCACATGACAGTACACTTTTTATGTGCTCACTTTCTATGTGCTCACATGGTAACTATATTTCTAATAATTCATTTATTCAAACAAGTATGTGCCGTGTGCATCCACAGTACTACATGCTGGGTGTCAGTAGTAAGTGGAGTAGACTGCATTCCTGCCCATGTGAATTGTCAACCTAAAATTTGGCTTATTTA
Source organism: Leopardus geoffroyi (assembly GCF_018350155.1). NCBI lineage: Eukaryota > Metazoa > Chordata > Mammalia > Carnivora > Felidae > Leopardus > Leopardus geoffroyi. The sequence continues at coordinate 26,000,221 of NC_059332.1, read as the reverse complement.
TTTGACATAGCACAGCATTAGAAAATCTGGACAACAGCAGCAACAATAGAATTCATGTCCTCAAAAAGCTCTAACAGTCACTTGAGCAGGCAGGATGCATTCCCAAACTCATGTAAGACTAGAAAGAAAAGTAAGTTGGGAATAATTGTAGACCGAAATATGTCTAATGTGCCATCTTGAGATAGTACAGACTTAGAAAAGTTAGCAAAAAGTTTTGTTTAAAAGAAAGGATCTGGAGGTATGAGAAAATTGTTGGAAGGGACAATGGGGTCAAATGTAGATTTTTAGTATTTTTAAAGACAGAATAGACAGACATCCATAAAACTGAGGAAGGGAATGTGGTGAGATTCAAAACTATAGATGAGGGACCACCTGTCAGAGCAAACTCTTAAAGGAACAAAAGGGGTGCAAGGATTCATTTTGGAGAGATGATGGAGATTAGGAAGATGTTACATCTACTGAGAACATTGGGAAGAATGAAATATTCACATTCGATCTAAAAGAGAATCTGCAGCACAAGGTACCATAAAGGAATGATGCTAAGAGAAGATGGTGAGTCTTAGGTGGAAGCCAAATAGTCCATGAATTCTTTTTTTTTTTTAACATCCCTTTATTGAGGTATAACTGACAAAATTGTGAAATACTTAAAATTACAATGTGATGACTTGATATATGTATACATTTTGAAAAGATCCCCCTATTAAATTAATTAACATATCTATCACTTCATATATTTACCTTTTTTGTGTGTGAGAACATTTACATTCTATTCTGTTAGCAAAATTCAATTACATAGTCCAATGTTATCAGCTGTAGTTACCATGTCATACATTAGATCCTCCCACTTTATCATCTTATAATTCTGTGTGTCAGAAAGATCTATAAAAAGTTTCATTACCTTTTTGGGAAGACAAGGTAGGATGACTCCTTGAAGTCCAAGCTAGAGCCACTGTGATGGTTCTTGAGTAGTGAAAGATGCTTTTCATCCATTTCAATCGCCACATTTTACTACCAAACCTCCTGCCATGTTCCCCAAGAGATCTGATGTTCACCTCTTAATATGATTACAATATGTCTGAGGACTGAAATAAAACACTGACATTAAAAATATCAGAAAAGTGGTAGCATGGTTTAAATGCTTCATGTACCATAGCTCCTAACAATGGTTTCTTGCTTGCCAAACATTTTACAACACTTTGCACAAAGCAAATACATTGCCTAAAATATGTTTTCTTAAAAAACAAGCTTGAAGAGATGGATGTTTTATTTCTAAGTACGAGATTTAAAAATAAATTTAGTACTTGACTGTTTTATTATTTTTTAATGATGGCATCCATCTTTCCTCACCCAAGTCCAAGTTCCTTGGGTTCTTTCCATCTTCTGTAAGATATCCAACCTCAGGCTTCCTTTCCCACAGATTCCACCAAACAGATGCTAGATATAAGATTACAAAGGTATAGTCTTTTCACTTAGAGCTTTGCAAGGGTTTGTGAGTTATCATAACAAGTCTTCTGAATGAAAAACACTAGCAATTTTCTTTTAGGAAGCTTTATGTGGCAACAGGTCTGGTCCCAACAAATTCCAGAGGCCTTGATTCAGCCTCTGGCCACCAAAAGAATGATCACTGTCAGTGTTTTCCTATTAATTTCCTCCTAGGGAGAGTCTCTGATCTGATATTCTGTAAATGGTCCCAAGCTACCCTTGTTCTCAGTTTATTGACCTTACATGGACCACAAGTGGCTGCAGGGAAGAGGGGATGCCAGGCTCCATCCCTGATTTCACTTTGTTTCTGAGGTGTGGTAGTAAGTAGGAGTCTATTTAAAAAACCAACCCCCCACCAAAACAAACTTATGAATGAGCTTGAGACCTGCTCCCTCCTCTTCCCTAAACATAAGGACGTCCTCAGTTTTTGTACTGAATTTTATAAATTCAGTAAACATAAATTTACATTTTTCTGATCATAAGGATCTAGTTCCTATGCCAGTTACCAATGTGCGGTAGCAATGACTGAGAAGAGTAGTAACAATTTGCATTTCTGCCGCACTTCAGAGAATCCAAGGGATTTCACTTGTCTTCACATCCTGCATTTGTAAGTCTTTCTTTAAAGACTTTGGTGTCAGAGTGACTATAATGATCATAGCTAACAACTATAAAGTCCTTATCGTGTTCCAAGTTCTGGGACTTTTATTTGTACTAATTTATTTAACTCTTACAATAACCTCTGACAGGTACTGTTACTATCTCCATTTTACAGGTGAGAAGAAAAAGGCACAGCATCTTGTTTATAGTTGAACAAACCCTAGGTCATCTGGTTCTAGAACCTGCACTCATTCCTGCTCTGTTTACCCTGCCTGGATTCAAATCCCACCTGGTCACTTTCCACTGTTTGAACATGGGCTAGTTATCTAACTTGTGCTATCTTAATCCCCTCACCTTTCAAGTTTATTTGATAAAGGGAGAAAGATAAAGATTTATTTGATAGACAAAGATTTGATAAAGGCAGAAAGAGAATCCCAAGCAGGCTCTTGCTGTCAGCGCCAAGCCCAACAAGGCCATATCACGAACCTTGAGATCATGACCTGAGCGGAAATCAAGAGTCTGTCGCATAAAAGATGGAGCCACCTAGGCACCCCTAATCCTCTCACCTTTAAATGAGGACAGTAATACCTATCATATAAAGATTTGGATGACATAATTTACATAAAGTTCCTGCTATGTGCTAAATAGATGTTAGATATTACTTTTATTTTGGATCACATCTTCTTTTAATAAACCCTGAGCATATATTATATGGCTAAACTTTCAGCCTATGTTGACAGGATAGCAGTATATTAGTTTCCTGTTGCTGCCATAATAAATTGCCACATGTTTGGTGGCACAAGTTGGTTATATTACAGAAGTCTAAAATGGGTTTCACTGGGCTAAAATCAAAGTGTCAGGAAGATAGTGTTCCTTGTGGAGGCTCTGACGGGAATCTGTTTCATTGTTTTTCCAGCGTCTAAAGGCCACCTGCATTCTTTGGCTCATGATTCTCTTCCTCCATCTTCAATGCTAATGATACAAGTTGAGTCTTCCTCACTCACATCAATTGTCCAACCTCTGCTTCCTTCATTATATCTCCTCTCCTGCACTACTGCCCCCTTTCCCTTACAAGAACCTTTGTGATTATATTGGGTTCACACAGATAGTCCAGGATAATTTCCCCATCTCAAGAGCCTTAACTAAAGTATTCCTGTAAAGTCCCTTTTATGGTGTAAAGTAAAATCTTCACAAGTTTCAGGTGTTCAGACATGGATTGAAACTTTGGTCCCCATCTTTGGGGGCCGTTCTTCTACCAACAGCAAATGGTAACCCAGACAATCCCTGAGTAGTTGAGATTTACGTATGACCCCATTTCCAGCAGAGAAAGGTAGAAATAAGAGATGAAATGGTTTACAGAGAGAGGCTACTGGAAAGGCCAGTGGTGCTGAACCTTGTCAGACTATTTTAAGATTTTGGGAAACTGAGCTTTTTACAAAACACTTAAGGTTACTCTCTAAAAATACAATAATACATCTGATTAAAAAGAAAAAATATGTTGCCAAGATATCTATTGTGATATTCTAGTAACTCATTCTTTTTTTTTTTTTTTTGGTCTCCCTAATACTTAAAATGTAGTATTAACATGTTATTGATACATTAAGGCTGGAGATTCTATTTCAGAAATATTTTGAAAATATAACTAAAATTCTTAATCTGAAGAGAGAGTTTTGCAGCTATTTTACTTTGTTCCCATAGTTAATCAAATTTACTCTCACAACACAAATGTTCTACTTGGAAATAGTCAAAGCCAACTCCAGGCCCATGGTTCTACCATTGCAAAAGACTCTGATTAAATGCAGACCCCACCTCCCTAAGCCCCATAATAAACCAGTGTTTTTCATATTATATGGTGTGCATAGAAAGCTCTTTATTGTAACAGAAGTTCTCTTTACATTTATGACATGATTGAGCATGGGCATCAGAACTTTGAGGTTTCAGGACATCTACAAAAAATAGTTTTTCATGCGAGGATAGTTAATAATACCTAGAATCTAATGGGACTTAAGACAATAAATAAATTTTTTACAGTAAGATTCTATCAACCTTGTTGTACTTTGTAATTACTATTATAGCCCTTCTGCTATTGTTTAAAATATTCTCTGAAAAGCCAGAATTATTCAGTGCTGCTTGCATATACTTCACATAGCTTCCTATTTGACAACTAATGTTAAAAGAGCATTCTTGCTAACAAAAAAAAAAAATGGAAATACACAAGCTACTGCTCTCCACACACTAAATGATAGAGGACAGATTGTTTATGAATCAAGCCTGCTATTGAGCACTTCAGTGATTTAATGAGACCAGCGTTTCCCATTTGGTAGTTGGGATTCCTGGGGCATGGGAGTTGGCTTTACTCTGATAGACCCCAGCTGAATTTTACCCCAGGTAAAAGACTCTACCACATAGAAATTTCTCTCTAAAAATCAGGAAAACAACTGATTCATGTCAGTAAATGTAATAAAGATCAGTAAATTTAATGAAATTGGCATTCAGTTCAAGAACTGGAAGAAATCTAATGACCATCTGCCCTAACTTTATCATTTTCTAAACGGAGAAAGTGGAGACAAGAGAGCTCAGGTGACTGGCCAGGATTACCCTCAAGTTAGTGACAGAGCCAGGGAATGCCTGGAACCAGTGACTCATATCAATCCTTCCTGAGTGCTGAGTTCAGTAGGAGGAAGCTCTTTGTTTTAAAAGTTAAATCTAAGATGTAGAGTTATCCCCAACTCTCCTCCTCCCATGGACACACTGAATCACAACTACATGTGAAACCATCTCTTCTTTACAAAAAACCAAAAGGCTGGCTGAGTAATGACTACACATTGAATAAACGAGAAGAAACCCACATTGAGGTGGGTAAGAGAGACTGGGACACAATAAACCCCACCCTTGGTGTGGTGTCCCACAACCAGGAGGGAACTTGGAATGCAGAGCTTCTCCTTGAGAAGTGATGGGTTCAGACTCCATATCAAGCATCTCAACTTTTGGGACATACACTTGAGAGACAAGCTCCAAAAACATCTGGCTTTGAAAAACAATGGGGCTTGTGTTTTGTGACCCACAAGACTTTAGCAATCTGATAAGCTGCTTTTAAAGAGCTTACACTCTTGGACTTGCCTGCCCCAGGGCCCAGCACACAGGCAGCCAGTGGCACGGTACTTAAACTGAAGAAAATTTACTAGCTAATATTAAAAATGTTTGCCTGAGGGGCAGGCATCTATTATATATATATAAAAGCCTGTTGTAACACTCTCCAGGGAAAGAACTAGTGTGTGCCATCTTTGTGCTCCGCCTTTCCTGTGCTCCAGAAAACTAGTCTCTCTTGGAGGGGAGCTTTTCTACATGTGTGGTGCCCTGATTTGGTGTGCTACCCCCAATAGGATTCCTTTTGATCTCCTGGCTCTAGAGGACAGGTGAGGATGCATTCTTGATACCATAGAAGTATAATAATTGGTATCATCCAAAAGAATTCATATCCCTGTCTGGTACTTCAATTTTTCCATCTGCTGCCAAAGGACCCTTCTACATTACCTGGCACTGGATGCCATTGGAGTTTATGCTCATAGGTCTCATGGTACAGTAAACAACAGAGAAATATTTCTTAAACAGCTACCACCCCCAGAGCACAGCAAAAGGCAACAGACCCAAATGCTCAATCTTTCTGTGAAGAAAGTTGATCATCTTGATACTGGACTCCAGTGTCTCCTGAGGGAAGCTTCACATGTGTCTGCTGCCCCGGTTTTCATGTCTGGAGCCCATATTTTTGTGGCTGCCACCCAGGGGATGTCCCTTGATTGCCGGGATCTTGGGGATGGAGGGCTTGCATTCCTGGGTGCCATGGGACTGGAGCAATCAGAGAGATGGGTTTGGGCAGGTTACCAACCCCATGGCACTGCACGGATAGTTTACTGGGGCACAGTCTCCAGTCTTTCAGTGAAGGAAGACTCTTTGCTTGTCCTAGTCCTTTGACCTGAAAGGCAGGCCTAAGGTTTCATTTATCAGCCTATGAAGCTTCTCTCAAAAGACATAGGCTATGGGTGCCATCTTGGTGTTCTCCCTCTGCCCTGCTTCAACTCACTGGTATCACTCAGAAAAGAGTTTATACACTTTCCTAGAGTCCTGACTTGTATGAGTGCCACCCATGGGACACCTCCTGATCACCTGGGTCTGCTGGCCAATAGGGCTTATGCTTTTAATCCCACAAGACAATATATATTTGCATATTTTAAAGCTCATGCCTGAGGGTCTGGGTTCCAGTCAGCCTGAATCTAGACACTGACATCCTCACCTTTGAGACACTGATAGATCCTGGCAAATTCTCAACTATTGAAAGGTATTAAAAAATATAATAGTCTACTTGAACAAGCACAGAGATTTGAGAGACAACCAGCAGCTGAGTCAGGAATGAACAACAAAGTTTCATCTCCAATACTCCTTCTTTCATCTCCAGTCCCACTCCTTCAAGACTGGGAGAGGTTGTTTATCTACTGTATAGAAACAAATATAGAGAATAAGGCAAAATGAAGAAACAGAGGAATATGTTACAAATGAAAGAACAAGATAAAGCCTCAGAAAAAAGTCTTAATGAAATGGAGAGAAGTCATTCACCTGATAAAGAATTCAAAGTAATAGTTATAAAGATGTTCACCAAACTAGGGAGAAGAATGAATAGACACAGTGAGAACTTCAGCAAAGAGATGGAAAATATAAGAAAGTATAAACAGAAATCAGAGAGATGAAGAATACAATAACTGAACTGAAAAATATGTTAGAGGGTTTCAACAACAGACTAGATGAAGCACAAGTATCAGTCAACCCAAAGACAAGGCAATTGAACTCAACCAAAAAAATCTGCAAAAAGAAAAAAAAATTGAATGAAAAGAAGTAAAGATGGCTTAAGGGCCTATGAGATACTATCAAATGGATGAACATTGTGTCATAGGATTCGTAGGAGAAGAAGGGGAGAAAGGGGCAAAAATATTTGAGCAAATAAATGACTGAAAAACTTCCTTAAACTGGAGAAGGAAACAGACATCCAGACTCAGTAAGTCCAGAGAATTCCAAATAAGAGGAACCAAAGAGACCCACAGTAAGGCATATTACAATTAAAATGCCAAAATTAAAGACAAAGAGAGAACATTAAAAGAAGCAAGAGGAGGGGTGGAAACAGCTTGTTACATAAGGGAATCCCCCTAAGACTAGAAGCAGATTTTTCAGCAGAAACTGTGCAGGCCAGAAGGGAGTGGCATGATACATTGAAAGTTATGAAAAGAAAAGAACTTCCAACCAAGAATGCTCCACCCAGCAATGTTATCACTCAGAAGAGAAGGAGAGATAAAGAGTTTTCCAGAGAAGCAAAAGCTAAAGAAGTTCATTACCACTAACATGGCCTTACAAGACATGTTAAAGGGACTTCTTTAAGCTAAAAAGAAAAGGTGCTAAATAGTAACAAGAACAAATATGAAAGAATAACTCTCACTGGAAAGGTAAACATATAGTAAAGGTAGTAAATTAATCACTTATAAAACTAGTATGAAAGTTAAAAGAAAAAAGTAGTATAATAACTATGTTTACAATAATTAGATAAAGAATACAAAAGATAAAAAATGTCAGGCGTGACATTGAAAATATAAAGTATGGAGAGGGGAGGGTAATAACAACTTAAACTATTATTGATATAATCATTAAGTGTAAACCTCATGGTACCCATAAAGCAAAAACCTATTATAAATACACAGAAGATAAAGAAAAAGGAATATAAGCATACCACTAAAGAAAGTCATCAAACCTACCAGAAAAGAGATGAAGGGAAGAAGAAAGAAGCACTACAAAACCATTCATAAAACAATTAACCAAATGGCAATAAGCACATACCTGACAATAATTACTTTAAATATAAATGGACTAAATTCTCTGACCAAAAGACATAGAATGGCTAAATGGATTTTAAAAAAGACATCTCCATGCTGTCTGTAAGAGGAATTTGTATATGTAAGTACATACACAGACTAAAACTGAAGGAATGGGAAAAGATATTCTATGCAAATGGAAACCAAAGAAAGCTGAAATACTATACTGACATCAGACAAATAGATTTTAAAACAAAGACTATAATAAGAGACAAGAAGGGCATTACATAAGGATAGAGAGGTCAATTCCACAAGAAGATATAACATTTCTAAATATTCATGCACATAACATAGGAACACTTAAATATATAAAGCAAATTTAACAGACTTAAAGGGGGAAATAGACACCAATACAATAATAGTAGGGAACTTTAATACCCACTTACATCAATGGATAGATCATTCAGAAAGAAAATCAATAAGGAAAACCTGGCCTTAAATAATATGTTAGACCAGAGGGACCTAAAAAAATATACAGAAAATTCCATCCAAAAGCAATAGAACACACTTTCTTCTTAAGTGCACATGGATAGACCATACATTAGGCCACAAAGGAAGCTTAATATTTTTAAAAGGATTAAAATAATATCACACATTTTTTCTGACCCCAATAGTATGAAACTAGAAATTAATTTCATGAGAAAACTGGAAAATTCACAAATATGTGGAGATTAAACAACATACTATTGAGCAATCAATGGGTCAAACAAGAAATCAAAGGAGAAATAAAAAATACCTTAAGACAAACAAAAATGGAAACGTAACATACCAAAAATTATGATATACAGAAAAATCAGTTCTAAGAGAGAAGTTTATAGCAATAAATGCCTACCTCAAAAAACAAGAAAAGTTTCATATTAACCTAACTTCACACCTCAAAGAACTAGAAAAAGAACAAACAAAACCCAAAGTTAGTAGAAGGAACAGAAAGAAATGACACAGAAACTAAAATAACAATAAGAAAGATCAATAAAACTAAGATCTGATTCTTTCAAAAGATAAACATAATTGACAAGTCTTTATCTAGACTCATCATGACCAAAAAGAAAGGATGCAAATAAATGAAGTCATAAATGAAAGAGAAAATGTTACAACTGACACCATAGAAATACAAAGGATCATAAGAGACTACTATCAGTAATTATATGTTAATAAATTGGACAACCTAGAAGTGGATAAAGTCCTAGTCTACCAAGACAAAATCAACATGAAACAGAAAATCTGAACAATTAGTAGTAAGGGGATTGAATCCTTAATCAAAAATCTCCCAATGAACAAAAGTCCAGGACTAGACAGCTTCCCTGGTAAATTCTACAAAATATTCAAAGAAGAATCAATAAAAATCTTCTCAAACTCTTCCAAAAACTTTTCTGTAAGTTTCTATATGCTCCTTCTATAAGAGGAAGGAACCCTTCCAAACTTATTTCACAAGGTCAGCATTACTCTGATAGCAAAACCAGACAAAAATGCCATAAGAAAAGAAAATTACAAGTCAATAGCCATAATTAACATAGATACAAAAATCCTTAACAAAATATTAACAAACTGAATTCAACAATACATCAAAAGGACCACATACCATGATCAAGTGAGATTTATCCCAGGAATGCAAACAGTCAATGTGATATAAGACATTAATAAAATGTAGGATAAAAATCATATGATCATCTCAGTAGGTGCAGAAAAAGCATTTGCAACGTCCATTTATGATGGACTTCTGAGCAAAGTGGGTACGGAAAGAATGTACCTCTGCATAAAAAGGCCATATATGACAACCTCACAACTAATATCATACTCAATGGTAAAAATCAAAAAGCATTTCTACAATAGCAATAAGACACACCTGCCATTTTTATTCAACATAGTATTGGAAGTCCTACCCAGAGAAATTAGGCAAGAAAAAAAAAAAAACGAAAGTCATCATCCAAATTATAAAGGAAAAGTAAAACTGTCACTATTGGTGGATAGCATGATATTATATATAGAAAATTAAGACACCTTTTTTAAAAAAAAATACTTGTTAGAACTAATAAATGAGCTTAGTAAAGTTTCAGGATACAAAATTAATATTCAGAAATCTGTTTGGTTTCTATACACTGTTAATGAGCTACCAGAACAAGAAATTAAGAAGATAATCCCATATACAATTGCATCAAAAAGAATAAAATTGCCTAGGAATAAATTTAGCCAAGGAGTTGAAAGACTTATATGTTGGAAAATACAAGATATTAACGAAAGAAGTTGAAAAAAAAACACAAATAAATGCAAAGATATTCTGTGCTCATGCACTGGAAGAATTAATATTGTTAAAATATCCATACCACCCAAAGGAATACACAGATTAAATACAATCCCAGTCAAAATTCCAATGTCATGTTTCACACAAATAGAACAAAAAATCCTAAAATTCGTATGGAACCATGATAACCCTGCATGGCCAAAGCTGGAGGCATCACACTTCCTGATTTCAAACTATATTACAAACACACAGTAATTAAAACACTATGGTATTGGCATAAAAACAGACATATAGATCAATGGAATAGAATAGAAAGCCCAGAATTAAACCCACATGTATACAGTTCATTGATTTACAACAAAGGAGCCAATAATGGACAATGGGAAAAGAACAGTCTCTTCAATAAATGATGTTGGGGGGAAATTGGACAATCATAAGCAAAAGAATGAAACTGGACCACTGTCTTACACAATACATTAAACTTTTTTTATTTATTTAAATATATGAAATTTATTGTCAAATTGGTTTCCATACAACACCCAGTGCTCATCCCAAAAGATGCCCTCCTCAATACCCATCACCCACCCTCCCCTTCCTCCCACCCCCCATCAACCCTCAGTTTGTTCTCAGTTTTTAAGAGTCTCTTATGCTTTGGCTCTCTCCCACTCTAACCTCTTTTTTTCCCTCCCTTCCCCTCCCCCATCGGTTCCTGTTAAGTTTCTCAGGATCCACATAAGAGTGAAACCATATGGTATCTGTCTTTCTCTGCATGGCTTAATTCACTTAGCATAACACTCTCCAGTTCCGTCCACGTTGCTACAAAGGGCCATATTTCATTCTTTCTCATTGCCACGTAGTACTCCATTGTGTATATAAACCACAATTTCTTTATCCATTCATCAGTTGATGGACATTTAGGCTCTTTCCATAATTTGGCTATTGTTGAGAGTGCTGCTATAAACATTGGGGTACCAGTGCCCCTATGCATCAGTACTCCTGTATCCCTTGGGTAAATTCCTAGCAGTGCTACTCTGGGTCATAGGGTAGGTCTGTTTTTAATTTTTTGAGGAAACTCCACACTGTTTTCTAGAGTGGCTGCACCAGTTTGCATTCCCACCAAAAGTGCAAGAGGGTTCCCGTTTCTCCACATCCTCTCCAGCATCTATAGTCTTCTGATTTGTTCATTTTGGCCACTCTGACTGGCGTGAGGTGATATCTGAGTGCACAATACATTAAAATTAATTCAAAATGGATCAAACACTTGAATATAAGACATGAACCCATAAAACTCCTAGAAGAAAGCATAGTTGGTGAGCTTCTTGACATAGATGGTGATGATTTCATGAATATGACACCAACAACAAAAGCAACAAAAGAAAAACAAACAAGTTGGACTACATTAAACTAAAAAGCTTTTGCACAGCAAAGGAAACCACCGACAAAATGAAAAAGCAACCTACTGAAATGGGAGAAAATATTTGCAAATCATATATCTGATAAGGGGCTAATATCCAAAATATATAAAGAATTCATACTACTCAATAAAAATAAAACAATCCAATTAAAAATGGGCAGAAGATTTGAACAGACATTTTTCTAAAGAAGGTATACAAATGGCAAAAAGGTACATGAAAAAATGCTCAGCATCATTAATCACCAGAGAAATGCAAATCAAAACCACAATGAGATAACACCTCAGACCTACTAGAATGGCTACTATCAAAAAGACTAGAAATAGCAAGTGTTGGCAAGGATGTGGAAAAAAGGGAACCCTTGTGCACTATTAGTGGGAATGTAAATTGGTGTAGGCACTATGGAAAATGGTGTGGTGTTTCCTCAAAAAATCAAAAACAGAACTACCATATTATCTAATAATTTCACTTATGGGTACTTATCTACAGAAAACTAGAACACTAACTCAAAAAGATATATGCATCCCCATGTTCATTGCAACACTATTTGCAGTAAACAAGGTAACAAAAACAACCTATATGTCCACTGATGGATGAATGGATAAAGAAATTGTGGTTTATATACACAATGGAGTACTACGTGGCAATAGGAAAAAATGAAATATGGCCTTTTGTAGCAACGTGGATGGAACTGGAGAGTGTGATGCTAAGTGAAATAAGCCATACAGAGAAAGACAGATACCATATGGTTTCACTCTTTTGTGGATCCTGAGAAGCTTAACAGAAACCCATGGGGGAGGGGAAGGAAAAAAAAAAAGAGGTTAGAGTGGGAGAGAGCCAAAGCATAAGAGACTCTTAAAAACTGAGAACAAACTGAGGGTTGATAGGGGGTGGGAGGGAGGGGAGGGTGGGTGATGGGTATTGCGGAGGGCATCTTTTGGGATGAGCACTGGGTGTTGTATGGAAACCAATATGACAATAAACTTCATATATTGAAAAAAAAGAATTTGTGGTATAGATATAAAATGGAATATTATTCAGCCATAAAAATAAATGAAATATTGCCATTTGAGACAATGTGGATGGATATGTAGGGCATTATGCTAAGTGAAATAAGTCTAACAGAGAAAGACAAATACTATATGATTTCACGTATATGTGGAATCTTAAAAAAATTTTTTTTAATTAAGCTCACAGATACAGACAAAAAATTGGTGGTTTCTAGAGGCAGGGCATTGGACATAGGAGAAATGGGTGAACTGTTTTGTTTTGGCTTAGTTTAGTTTAGTTCAGTTTAGCTTTAGTTTAGTTTAGTTTAAATAAATTACATAAAAAAATAAAAAATAAATAAAAGTTAAATCTTTGTGTTTCAAAGCTACTGAGCCACCTGCATCTCTATGGAAAATAACACTTTTTTGGCTGTGTAGCCAAGAAAAGTAATAGTATAAACAATACACCATTTAAGGGTTTAATGATGCTATCAAGGACAAGAATAGGATTCAAGAAAGATATTTTTTATTTAGTTTTGAAAAAATTCTAGATGTAAGTAAAGGTTTTAAATATGCAAATATTTTGCTTCCTCAAGTTTACATCTTAAATATATATTAACTCTATCTTCTCTCTATCTCACTGCCACCACCTGGACCCAGACCCTAATCATTGCCCAACACCACCAACCAATAACCTAATTGCTTACCCAGTTTCTGGTCTGACCCCTCTGTTAACATTCTTCCACAAAACAATTTTTCTAGAAGTGCAAATCCTCCCCTTCTTAAAGTCTCCAATGTCTCTAAAATGCTATGATAGTCTTCAGCACATGGGACATCATACTGCTCCCTAGCCACTATCTGTCCAATCCCATACCTCTGTCGTTCTCCTCAAGTCATAGGCTCCCGATTCCCCTGAGAGTGCAGTCATAGCCAACTAGCTCAGTCTCCATGCCCTTGCAAGCCCTCTGCATTAAGGCATCTCTACTGAATTTGATGCATTTCAGCTCATACATTGCCTCCTGGGCACTGCCTTCCCTCACCTGCAAACAGAATTCATTAGTCCCTTCTTTGTGTCACTGTGGGACTCATATTGACCTCTATAGCACTCATGCCCCTATATTGTGGTTGTTTACTTCTGCATCCTTCAGGATCTGGCATATAGAGGGGCTGAAGGCATGTTTAATGGATAAATTAATACATTCAATTCTCTGAATTTAGCCTAAGGCAGGAAGTGGTGAAAAATAATCTCAGTTGAGCAATCAGTCCACCTTAAGGACATGACTAATTCTGCAGGCAGTACAACTTTTAGGAGTATCTTGCTGTGCTTAACTCAGGAGTGTTAGCATCCAGGGAAACTGTATGAGGCCCCCAGCATTTCTGAATGGAAACAACATCCTGAGGAAGTGAATCCATTTGGGAACATTCTGATGCTTTGTTCTTTCCAGTTTTTACACATCATTGTGTATTCATGCAACAGAAATGCACCAGATAAGGAAAGCCGGGAGCAGGTTGACTTATCAAGGGGTGGAAACATGTTAGAACTTCATGACAACACATAAGATAGAATTTCAGGGGCGCCTGGGTGGCTCAGTCGGTTAAGCATCCAACTTCCGATCAGGTCATGATCTCACAGTTCGTGAGTTTGAGCCCCACATCATGCTCTGTGCTAACAGCTTGGAGCCTGCTTCAGATTCTGTGTCTCCCTCTCTCTGCCCTTCCCCAGCTTGCTCTCTGTCTCTCTCTCTCTGTCTCTCTCTCTCTCTCTCTCTTAAATAAATAAATAAATAAATAAATAAATAAATAAGAATTTCCAGAGTAACTTTGTATATAGAAGATCTATGCAGGCTCAATGAATTCCTCAGCTCTGCTCATGAGTATGCAAAATAATATTTTCTGTACATATTCAATAAGAGGCTAAGTGATTAAACACATAGACTCTAGAGACACACCAACCTGAGTTCAAGTCCTACTTTTACCACCTGCTGAATATATGACTTTTGATATGCAACTTCTCTAAGCCTCCATTTTTTCCCTCCTTGAAACATGGTTGTTATCAGTATTAACAACCATGCATTAAAAAGTGCATTAAAACCTGCATTAAAAGTGCAGGTAAGACATTAAGCATGGGGTCAGACATACTGGATATGATCAAAATATTAAAAGCAGTGATAGACATTAAGCTGAATTTTTTCTTTTCTGAACAAGTCACTGATTTGAAATATGTCTCCAGATAAATGCACCATGCCTCAGTGTCACATGTATGACCAATACTAATGAAATGTTAAGAAAATAATCCCCTTCTTATGAGTGCAGTTAATTTGCCTCAGTCAATGGAATCATGTGAGTAGAATCCATTGGGTCACCTAAGTGATTGACATGCTAATTTTCCTATGTTCTGATTATCTGCTGTTACATAAAAGTATTGCCCACAAACCTTAAATGCATATTACTAAAGGAAAGAAGCCAGTCTAAAAAGGCTATATACTGTATGATCTTAACTACATGATGCTCTGGAAAAGGCAAAACCATGGTGACAGTAAAAAGTTCAGTGGTTGGGGCACCTGAATGGCTCAGCTGGTGAAGCCATTTGATTTGACTCTTGATTTCGGCTCAGGTCATGATCTCATTGTTCCTGTGTTCAAGCCCCATGTTGGGCTCCGCACTGACAGCACAGAGCCTGCTTGGGATTCTCTCTTTCTCTCTCTCTGCCACACCTCTCTCTCTCTCTCTCTCTCTCTCTCTCTCTCTCTCTCAAAAATAAGTAAATAAACTTAAAAATTTTAGTGGTTGCCAGGGGTAAGAGGGTGGGGTGGGAAGGATAAATAAACGGAGCACAGAGAATTTTCAGAGAATAAAATTATTCTGGATGATACTGTAATAGCAAACACATGACATTATGCATTTGTGAAAACCCATAAAATGTACACCACCAAGAGTGAATCCTAACATAAACTATGGACCTTTGTTAATAATAATGTACCAATATTGATCCACCAATTGTAACAAATGTAGCACACTACTACAAAATGTAAATAATAAAGGAAACAGTGTGCAGAAGAGAGCAGGTATGTGAGAACTCCTCTCTAATCAATTTTTCATTAAAGCTAAAACTGCTCCTAAAAAATGAAGTTTAGAGTCACCTGGGTGGCTCAGTCGGTTACGCTTCTGATTCGTGATTTTGGCCCAGGATCGTGGGATCTAGCCATCAGGCTACATGCTGAGAATGGAACCTGCTAAAAATTATCTCTCTGTCTCTCTTCCCGTCTGCCATTCTCCCCCACTCACACTTGCTCTTTCTTTCTCTCCCTCTCTCTGTAAAAAAATAAAATAAATAAAATGAAATCTTATTTTAAAAAACCAGAAAGAAAAAATGAAGCCTATTAATAATAACAAAAACTGCCCCAAAACTTAGTGGAAGCCGATTTTCTAAGAAAAGCCAAATGGTTTTCCCTTTTCAATATAAGAAATGGCAAAGTGTTTGTGGCCATCTTCAATTGACAATAGCAAGTTGGTTCATGTCTCTAGAAAGTAAGATAATCTACTTGAGAAGAAGGTAAAAAGATAGTTTCCATTCACAAATCTGAACAAAGCAGGTTTCCCAGGATGCTTTGTAAAACGTCTGAAATAACATTTAAGAACCACTGCTGTAATCCAGACACACAACGTACAAAATGAAGGTTGATCAACGTGCTTAGAAAATTAATTTGCTAGGAAACTAGAGGAAATTTCATTGTTTCCAAATAATTAACAGGACCGGGGGTTTAAATTAATGAAAATTCTGAATTATGGTCTCATAAAAGTCCAGTATTGTTATTTTTGAACAAAAGCAGTCATTACACTAGGATAACAGTATTTCTTACCAAGTCTTTAAATGCCACAGAGAATGTCTTTCCTGTAGACACTCCTGGAAAGGGACTGGTGGGCCCCTCCCCTGGCCTCAGGACTGGAGAGTAGTTCCAGTGCTTCCAGTCACCACAAGGGCCTGGGAGTCTTGGAGAGGTGCCAGTGGCTTGGACGTCCTAGTGCATTGTTCCTCTCTGGGGTCCTGCTGGCTCCCTGCTGGCTCCACTGAGAACTGTGCTCCTTGCCCTCCCTTTGTATCCCCAGCCTCAGGGGGTCTTTCTTCAAGTATTACCCTCCTGCTCTTGGACAGCGCATTTGCTTGTCTCCTCAATCCTTTCTTCTCTAATGACTTACATTCTTGAGTGCACAAAATCCAGAGATATTCCTAGACCATTTTTTCTTTCTCACCTGGCATTGCTTTCTCCAAAGCAGTGAAGACACCCAGACAGGTATCTGCCAGAGTTGAGGACAAGAGAGAGAAACACAAATGCCAGAGGGGAGAAACCTATAAATTAATTAGTCAAGAATGTTATACCTACATGCACAGTTCTATAGCAAGAAAGCCACAATGAGCCAGGACTCTATCATGACCATATGAGAAGCTCATTATTTCCAAACTCTGGGAATATGCTATCAGGGAGGCGTGATTGAGAGAACAGATCATAAGGGATAGATATGCTAATGCTCCTCTCCTAAACGATATACAAACCAAGCAGAGTGGTAAAGACTTCGGGTAGAATTTGAGAGGAGTTTGGAATATCTCATGAAGTAAAATTCAGCATCATGAAAAATAGACAAGTGAGGATGAACTAGAGGCTGAGAAAATCCATTGGCTAGAGAAATAATGAGATCACAGGATTGGGGGAGAACCAGAATGTGCTGATCAACATGGAGGTCATTTCAGAATTGACACATGTGCTGACACACTCTCAAGAGGAGGATGGGGAGAGGGAAAGAGGAAGAAGGCGGGGACACAGGAGGAAAGAGACAAGGCAGAAAAGGAGGAGAAGAAGGACAGGAGAGAAGGAGGCATAAGAGGCTTGCAAGATAGCCAAATGCTCGATGTAATAGTTGGAGGAATTCTGGCAAATATTGCAACATGAGATAGACAGTAGGAAGTAAGGTCCAGTCCAAAAGGAGCCTCCTTTCTCTTGACTATAGTGGCCAGGAGTACATAGACACCCATGATAAAATGGCTGAGGTTTCAGTGATTGGGGCTATAGGACAAGTTAGCTGTAAGGTGAGTGACAGGGTGACCCAGCCATGCTGATTGAATTACATGAGACCAAGGCAACTTAGAAAAACCTAGGCCATTTGCATCAAATAGTGAGCTCTGCACCTACAGTGGCTCCCTAACTTTATTACAACAGACTCAATACAGTGAGAGCCACTGGTAGAGGGAGAAGAGGAAGGACCAGAAATCACACCATAGGCCTAAAGTTGGAAAGACAACTTTTCTTATCCTTTTTCTGGATGGTAGCAGCCAATTTTATCTTAGCAAACTACTCATCCAACATGGATGAGACCCCTTACCAGTATCTGAGCAGTCAGGCAGCTGCAAAAACTTTATTTAATAAGCAAAAATTTTATATTTAGTACATGAGCTACCTGCAAATGGATTTCAACTGTTTTGAGCATTTTATTGCTATTAGGCAGGCAGAATATTCTACCATAGGTGCACTATTAACATAGCCTTTATCCTTCAAGAGAACAAAAATAAACTTTACTTAATTCTTGCAACCCAAATTGCAAATTTCATAATCTACATGCTTTTCTTCCTTTTTATAATATTTCTGTTTGAAAGATATGCACCTATGACCCATATCACAGAGCAATAACCACAAATGTCACATAGACATACTATAAGCTTTGAAAATATGACCGAATTGGTGCCAAATGGTATGTGTCACTAGCTGAAAGGGTTTTGCCTCTAGAGCACAGTTATTCGAGTTCTGAAAATTATTTCCATCTGAGGAAGGTTTGGGGGCCTAATATGACAGGAGGGGATAGGGTCAGCAGTAATCTGATCTCCAAAAAAATTGTCACAATTATCACCTCTGCTGGTGGTCTTGGCCCAGATTCAAACTGACCAGGAGCAAAGAAAGAATGCCCTTCTCTTTCTTGTTCTTGGAGCATGGCTATGGTAGCTCCTGGGCCCTCCATAGTTAGCAAAGTATGAAAGGCATGCTAATTGTAGGTGAGGTGAGTACAGGACTTGAAGACACAGAAGACATTCACCTAAAAGGCCAATACATTTAAAAGGCCACAATAGGCCAAAATGAACAAATCAGGAGACTATAGATGCTGGAGAGGATGTGGAGAAACAGGAACCCTCTTGCACTGTTGGTGGGAATGCAAACTGGTGCAGTCACTCTGGAAAACAGTGTGGAGGTTCCTCAAAAAATTAAAAATAGATATACCCTATGACCCAGCAGTAGCACTGCTAGGAATTTACCCAAGGGATACAGGAGTACTGATGCATAGGGGCACTTTTACCCCAATGTTTATAGCAGCACTCTCAACAATAGCCAAATTATGGAAAGAGCCTAAATGTCCATCAACTGATGAATGGATAAAGAAATTGTGGTTTATATACACAATGGAGTACTACGTGGCAATGAGAAAGAATGGAATATGGCCTTTTGTAGCAACGTGGATGGAACTGGAGAGTGTGATGCTAAGTGAAATAAGCCATACAGAGAAAGATAGATACCATATGGTTTCACTCTTATGTGGATCTTGAGAAACTTAACAGAAACCCATGGGGGAGGGGAAGGGGAAAAAAAGAGGTTAGAGGGGGAGAGAGCCAAAGCATAAGAGACTCTTAAAAACTGAGAACAAACTGAGGGTTGATGGGGGGGTGGGAGGAAGGGGAGGGTGGGTGATGGGTATTGAGGAGGGCATCTTTTGGGATGAACACTGGGTGTTGTATGGAAACCAATTTGACAATAAATTTCAAAAAAAATAAATAAATAAAAAATGAAAAATAAAAAATAAAAAAATGAAAGGCCACAATAGCAGGCAGAATTCCAAGATGGCCCCATGATTTCCATTCTCTAGTGTGCAGACAACCTTCTCTCAGTCAGTGGATAGACTAACCTAGATACTGCTGTGAAGGGATTTTACAGATGTAGTTAATTAAGCTCCCAAATCAGCTGACCTTAAGATAGATTATCCAACAGGCCTGACCTAATCACATGAGCTCTTTAAATCTGGATGGAGAGGTCAGAGATTCAAAGCATGAGAAGGATTTGATGCACCATCACTGACTTGAAGATGCAAGGAAGGCAGGTGACCTCTTAGAGCGTAAGAGTAACTCCAGCTGACAGCAAGCGGGAAACAAGTTCCCTAGAACTATGGGAACTGAATTCTGCCAACAGTGAGAATGAGCTTGGAAACATTTGTTTTCTACAAAACCTCCAGATGAGAAATAAGACAGGCCCACCCCTTGACTTAAGCCTTCACCTGAGCAGAGAAGCCAGCCAGGTCAATGCTGGACTTCTGATCCACAGAAACGATGGCGTAATAAATGTGTGTTGCTTTAAATCACTCAGTTTGTGTTGTTATTCCACAGTAGAAAACACATCGAGCCACCTTTGTGTCTTTCTATATTTGTCTGTCTCCTTCTGTCTCACTTATTCTCCTTCTCCATCTATGACACACATAAGCCAGACAAGTGAGAATAATTCATCTGTCTAGATCTAAAAGAGGAAAGTCCTTTATACAAGTAAAGTGAAAGTAATATTTCTATTACAAGATTTTGGCATGTAGAGTTTTGTCTTAAGAAAAACAAAACAGCTTGATGACTGCATAAAATGTGGATAGGTCATCCCAGTGATATGCTGGTTCTCTGCCATGGCACCCAGCAGCCCTCAGCTTCTCAGAGTCAGGAAAGCAGGGCCAGGACAAGGGGGTGATGAGTGAGGTGCTCATCTTGGGTGCAGAATTTAAGGGGGTGCCAGAAATATCAGTCATTGAGATGGATAACATTTTTAATTGCAGTGAAACACACATAGCATAAAATATACCTCTTAATCATGCTTAAGTATGTGCTTCAGTGGCAACATACATGAGCAACCATCACCACTATCCATCTCCAGAACACTTTTCATTTTGCAAAACTGTAACTCTATACCCACACTATAGTAACTTCCCAGATAAATCACATTTTAATACAGTATTTTTTGTTAGACTTCATTCCTTAGAGCAGTTTTAGTTCCACAGCAAAATTAAGAGGAAAGTACAGAGATTTCCCACATGTCCGCATCCCTACACATGCACAGACTTCCCCACTATCAAGATCCCCACCAGTGGTACAGTTGTCATAATTGATGATTCTACACTGACACGTCATCAGCACCCCAAATCGCAGCTTACATTAGGGTTCACTCTTGGCTGCTGTACATTCTTCCAGCTTAGACACACGAATGATGACATGTATCTACCGATGTAGTTTGTTAATTTTTTTTAACATTTATACATTTTTGAGAGACCAAGAAAGCGTGAGCAGGGGAGGAGCAGAGACAGAGGGAGACACAGAATCTGAAGCAGGCTCCAGGCTCTGAGCCATCAGCACAGAGCCCGATGTGGGGCTCGAACTCAGGAACTGGGAGATCATGACCTGAGCCAAAGTAGGATGTTTAAGCAACTAAGCCACCCAGGCGCCCCTCTACCAGTGTAGTTCTTAACAGAGTAGTGTCACTGTCCTTAAAAATCCTCTGTGCTCTGCCATTTCACCCCCCCTCCCCTGCAACCCTGGCAAGAACTCATCTTTTTACTGTCTCTACCTCTTTGCCTTTTCCAGGATGTCATATAGTTGGAATCATATAGTACTGGCTTTTTTCACTCAGTAACATGCATTTAAGTTTCCTTAAAACTAGTGCAAAACAAATCCAGGATGAACAAAATATCAGAATTTAAAGACCAGATCAGTACTAGTGGCCACCCCAACTGGCTTGACACTTGAACTCAGTCTGTGGTCCCATCACATAAGGGATTCTATCCTCTCATACAATTGGGACATTTTCGTTCAACCACTTGCTGCCAATATTTTTGCTTATTTCGAGAAAATCATCTACGTGAATTATAAGCCAGAATAGACTGGAAATGGTGTCGGCAGTTGCGCGCCCTGCCAACAGTCAGAGCATTGCCGCTCGCCACACCCCCCCTCCCCTGCCGGACATTTCTGGGAAGTTCCTAGGTGGTGGGTGGTGTAGATTACAGCTGAGAAATTAGTTCAGATCCTGCAAATAAATAAGAGGGATGAAGAATCAGCATGGAGCATGTGTCCCCAGCTTCCAGCTCAAGCTCCCATCACTGTTTCCAGCGCTTTTACTGGCATGACTTCAAAATAACCCCTTTCTGAATTTCAGCAGAAAAGTGCTTTCAGCAATGAGAGAATTACTTTGTGAGTGGGGAAAGGCAAAGCATGTCCCCTCACAAGCCCTCTCCCCGCCCAAAGAGTGCCGTCAGGTTGGGGTGGAGCATCTGCAGGTGCTGGCCAGTGCTGGTCCCTCCTTAAATGAGGGTCTCGGGGGTGAGCCCTCCTGGGTGGTGGCCACAGACCCTGACACCACTGCACCGCGTGGTGTGTGATTCACTGGGCTGCACGTCTCCAAAGGAGTCCAAGCTCACTGCAGTGAATAAGAAGAAAAGATGAAATTTCTTTCGAGCCTGGTCCAGGAAGGCCATCAGAACATGCCATTTCTGATATTCCTCTGATGGAAGACAGCCTCTAGGCTTCTCGGGAGCCAGCGAGTGACTTGGCCACTGTTGATTTCTAAATAGAATATTCCTGAATAGATCCAGGTCCGACAGCAATTGCACTGGAGGTGGAGAAACTTAGGTGTTGCGACAGGGTAGGATCAGGGAAAGGTGATCAGCTTTAAAGTTACTCAAAAGCCCTTCTGGATACAGTCCCCTTGCCTGGCTCCTGGCAAAGCAGGTCGATCTACCAAATGCTCTTTCCTCCCCAAAAGATTGAAAGGCGTTCTGTCCTGCTCCCAGAAGAGAATGTTCCTGAACAGATCAAGGGAAACCCATGGGCTCACAGAAAAGAAGTGCTCACTATCTTAGGTTTATTCTTCTCTGCCTACTATGAATATGGCAGTTTAAAAAGGGATATAAAGAATTTTCATTGTTAATCTCCAGGAAATGGCTCTTAGCTTCTAGAGCAGAAGCCACTTTAATTTTTAAGGATCTATAGAACAATGGCTGAAACTCTTGCATCTCTTCACAACTTCTAGGAATCTTGCACAGGAGAGCAAGATCCACACCCTTCTCTAAAGTTGGAAGCTACTTCAAGCCATTGAGCAGAGGCAATGTCCTTACAAAAAAAGGAAAGGCAGGCTGGAGTGAGGGCCAAATCCCTGTGCTTGGGCATTTTCTCTGTGTTCGTTACCTCAACCTCATACCTGCTTCAGAGAGAGGATTCAGTTTGTGATTTCCTTGATGAGGAAATAGGTTCTCAGACAGTGTAAGGCACTTTCAAAGTCAAACAACTCCTGCCCTTCCTGCTGTGCCTGGAGCCCCTGGAGAGCTGGATTTTGCAGGAGTGAGGGTGGCATGTGCAGTGGGAGTGTTAAAGGGACTTTAACCCTTTTGTGTTTGTGAATGAAGTCAAGTCAGGCTGTGCATTCTTCCCCAGTAGTCTAAGAATTTCTTTTGAGAAATAAAATAGTTTATGTTATGCTTTTTGATAGCCTGTGTGGGATAAAGTTAAAAGAGAAAGTTAGGCTTTACTGTTATTTTCCCAGAAATGGTCATTCTGTGATTTTCAGGATCCAAATCCAACTGGCCTTCCTTGAAAGACAGTGAGGGCCTCAAGCACCAGCGGCTGCCACAACCCCTCTCCCCACCTTGTGAAGCACCGGGTGGCTCCATGTGACCGAATCCAGCAGGTAGAATGCTCCCCTGCTCAACAAGCTCTCTCTGTGCTCCCAGCCATGGGCGATGAGAGATGGGGCACTGTGTCTCCTTTGATGCACATGCAAAATGAGATTCAGAGAGGTTAGCAGATTCCCCCCAGTACTTGGACGTTGGCCCCAGTGGCCTGATGGCAGGTTTCCATGGCAGAGAGTGGTACAGTAGGAACAGGTCACCTGTCATCTAATGGGGCCACCAGGGGGCTGGTTGAATGAGAGACCTGGGACCCCCTGGGTCTCTGTCCAAAGCCTGGCCAAGGCAGATTCTTCTTTCCTGTTTTCCAAAGAAAGGCTGAGTGCCACTTCCCTGATTTTACCAGGTGACTTAGGGCTGAGGTGGGGGTCCCAAGGAGGCTGTAAAATTAGACCCTTCTGACAAGGTGAATATGATGTACTCACATTTTCTCAAGGTGAAAACTCACACCCAGGAGGCAGCGGTGGCAGTCTTTACCCCTGGAAATTCTATTAATGTTGAAGTACGAAATGCAATGAATATATACCATGGTGTCTTTTTGTTTGATAAAAAAAAAAGGCAAAAACAAATCTCAGCTCCAAACTCTTCCAGCAATATAGGACTTCTCTGAAACAATCTCCAAAAGAGCATCCCCCTCACCACCAAGATCATTTCTCTTCCTGATCATGAATTGCAAAGAAAAGAAGCAAATAGGAGAAAGAAGAGGGAAGCATTTCAGATTGTACAGACGGGTTTCTGGTTCAGTCTTTTTAACAAGGAAGTCCATACAAAAACAAACAAAACAAAATGCAAATTAAAATGCAACATTGAGAGCTGTGTGTTTATTCTAAATTTGTCACGATTTGCATTACTGTTTGATATGGCTTTGCAACATCCTGAGGCTCTAATTGTGACTTTCTTTTTTCCCAGTTAGATTTTCTGCTCTTTTGAAGTTAGGAAATGTCAGTGGTTTCTTTCAAGCATCTTTGGGCAAGATTTTTTTTTTTTTTTTTTTTTAGCGTCAGAGCAGGAAAGGGCCATTCAGCTTATCTTGTTCACTTCCTGAAATCCAAACAAGCTCTCAGAAAACCACATCTCACCCTATCCATTCAGCAAGAGTCTCTGCACTTGGACAGGATATTTCAGAGCCATTTCAACCTTATAAAAACGTTTAGAACTGGTTTGAAAAGTCTCCAAAGATTTTGAGAAATAACTTAGAAAGTTTGAGACTAAAATTGGTGTGGTTATTTCTCTCCTAAGGAAATGATTCAGAAAAATCCTTTCTTTCCTCAGAGAATTCCATTCCAGTTGGCTGTCCAAAGCCCTCCAGTGGACTGATGGCTAATATTTTCAAACTCTTGTCTTAATTCTATTCAGCCATCGAGTGGAGGATGCCTCCAGCTATTCTTGTAACACCCCTCATCCTGACTGAGAAATGGGTTTTGAGATTTGCATGTGATAGAAATGAAGCATTTTGAATGAATCTACTTGCCCTCATCCAGTAGTATCTATTTAAGACTAATTTGCAAAAAAAAAAAAAAAAAAAAAAAAAAGACTCATTTGCAGAACATAGGGGTTTTCACTATACAAGAACTCTCCCCCCAAAAAACAAAAAAAACCCTACAAAAGATATGAATTCCAGCGCAAACTCTGCATCTTATTTTGCCAAAAAAGATTTAAAACTGCCTGTCCTTAAAAAACAGTTACAGGGAGGGTCAGTGGTCAGTACAAATCAACTAAATTTCCAAACACAGCGCCACCTCTTGGCCAATAATCTGTAGTCCTCCTATTTTAATGTAGAATCAAATTACTCCTATTTTAATGTAAAAAAGCAGAAATGTCAAGTAAAATATATTACTAAGGACCAGAAGCAAGCAATGTCCAACCTTCTCAATTGAAATAACAAAGCTCCTTCTAATGTACCTGGAGTAGTCTTGGGAACATGACAGCATGGGTTTGTGTGAGTGAGCTCTTAATGCCGTGGCTATTATAGCTACAATTGACTTTAAATGGTGGTGTCTCTGAATAAAAGCAGTTACTCCCAGGGGCCCATAAGGGTTATGTGTGTTTAGGGCTGGCCACCAGGAATCTGTTCGTTGTTATCAATGCAGACAGTAAATGTATTCATCCATCAACCCCAGATGCTCATGTGGAAGCCCTAAACTAACACTCATCAGAGGAGCCAGGCTGGGCTCAGGCCATAGAATGAGCCCAGCCATAGAATGCAAGTTATTATTTTTTTTAAGTTCCATTATCACACCACAAGATTTGTAATCATATTTCATTGTGAGAGTTAAAAATAAAATCCAGTCCCCAAAATCACAACATTCAATTCTATTAGAACATGATTGCTTGCTATTTTTAAACTAATCCCAGTGACATCATATACATCCAGCTTCTTTGATAAAAGAGAGACAATTCATGAGTGAATCATCAAGATAGATTTTGCTTATCCTTTTAAGCAGCACATTTTTATTTTTTATTTTTTATTTTTTTTAATTTTTTTTTTTTCAACGTTTATTTATTTTTGGGACAGAGAGAGACAGAGCATGAACGGGGGAGGGGCAGAGAGAGAGGGAGACACAGAATCGGAAACAGGCTCCAGGCTCTGAGCCATCAGCCCAGAGCCTGACGCGGGGCTCGAACTCACGGGCCGCGAGATCGTGACCTGGCTGAAGTCGGACGCTTAACCGACTGCGCCACCCAGGCGCCCCCACATTTTTATTTTTAATCATAACCATTTTGGTTACATTTTTTCCCAAAACATATCACAAACTTCCCAGCCTTCTTAATAACTGAGTATTTTCATTGTGGTAAAATATACACAACATAATTTGCCATTCTACCCATTTTAAGTGCAGTTCACTTTTAAGTGCACAGTATTTAAATAGTGTGAAATACATCCAAAAGTTGTGTGCAACCATCACCACCACCCATAAGAACCAATTATTTTTAACATAAATGAACCTTGTTTTGATGATTCTGACATCATTATAAATATCCAGCATTATTCTGTGTTGTAATATTACTCACGGGGACAAATGAAGGGTTTATGGTTGTTTACCCCATATATTAGACAACCTCCAGTTGCTAAAGTATTGAGGCCTTGAGATAGCATTTTAATTGCTTTCGTTTTTGTTGTTCTTTGTCTTTTCCCATTGGGGTGTGAACCGTCATTTGCTTGTGACACCCACTCTTCCTTAACTTTCTGCGGGGAAAGCCAATAATCACACTTGGTAACTGCTACATACACATCCTGTGAATGGACTTCATGGTGTGCATTTTTGTGCTTTGGAAAACATTTTTGTTTCTCTCAGGTTCTTAACTTTGTCTTAGATTGCATGATTGACATATATCTGACCTGTAAATAAGGAAAGACCCTTATTCTTGTGAATCTTGGTTGCCTGAAGCTCCCCTTCACATCAAAAGGCAAAATGCAATAATAACATCTGGAAGCCTAGTCCCCACTGTGAAAGCAAAAGAGAAAATTCAATTAAGGAGACAGAAAAATTTAAGCAAAACTCCCTTTTAGGTTATTATCATTTCCTGCCATAGAAATAAAAGACAGATTCTGCCTATATTTGCTCTCAATTTGTCTTGACCATACATTTTTACTTATGGAATTGTTCCTCCTAAATATAGTAAGAAAAGAAATAAACTTTGGCCAAAATCTGAAAATTTAGAGCAACCAGAAATCAGGCAACTCTGGTAAGGATAAATCAGGTGGGAAGGTGATGTTTCCAAATACCTATTTCCTTTCTGCTTCAGTATGTGCTGGGTGGATGAATAAGTACTTTCTCTGAAAGTATCTGCTACAGTTTTGTTTTTGTTTTTGTTTTTTTGTTTTTTCAGTTAAATCAGTGGTTCTCACCTGTTGGTGATTTTTCCCCCAGAGACATTTGGCAAGGTCTGGTGACATTTTTGGTTGTCACAGCTGGGGAGGAGATGCTACTGGCACCCAGTGGGTAGAGGCCAGGGAGGCTGCTAGACATTCTACAGTGCACAGGAGAGTTCCCATAGCACAGAATTATTCAGTCCCAGTATCAACAGTGCTGAGGCTGAGAACCCTGAATTAAGCAAATCATAACATAATAGAAGAGATGGTTGCCACAGGGAAAGGCCACAGAGAGGAAAGCAGTAACTATAAGTAGGTCACATAAATGCTGCACGTGTCATGAAATATTTGTGGGTTCCTAAAAATTGATTTTTAAACCTAGAGGACTATTGATTATTTGAGTTTGATCCTACAAAATGTGAATAATCCTCCTAAGAAGTAGAAGCTGTCCGGGCCCCTGGGTGGCTCAGTTGGTTAGGCTACCAACTTCAGCTCAGGTCATGATCTCACAGTCTGTGGATTCGAGCCCCGCATTGGGCTCTGTGCTGACAGCTCAGAGCCTGGATCCTGCTTCAGATTCTGTGTCTCCCTCTCTCTCTGCCCCACCTCCACTCACACTGTCTCTCTTTCTCTCTCAAAAATTAATAAACATTAAGAAAAACACACACACTTTAGTTAGAAGAAGAAGAAGAAGAAGAAGAAGAAGAAGAAGAAGAAGAAAGAAGAAGAAGAAAAGTCAGGATGAGCCAACCTGAGCATTTGGAGAATTGTTATAATTGTATCTGCCTCTAAAGGGAGAGGATAGAAGTTGCCTCAGGTCTGGAAAAAGGACCTGACTCTAGCTTAATCTATGTGATTCTCAGAAGAAACATAATTATTTAATAATAATTGAAGAAATGCTCAAACCCCTCATAATTAGGAAAATGCAAGTTAAGAAAATGGAATGCCCTCTTTCACCCTTCAAATAGCTACACTTTAAAAGTATGACAATATAGACTTTTGTTCCTTGTACTTCTGTATTGTTATGCATATTTCACTAAGAGTGTGTACTTATATATTACCAAAACAATCATAATTTTTATTCAAAGAATCAAATTCATTTCACAAATATAAAATGACAGGACAAACTATATTTATTCTGTGGCCTATTTGAAGGCATTTTTTGGATGGGATTAACATTTAAATCAATAAACTTTGAGTAAAGCAGATTGTCCTCCATAATATGGATTGTGCCTATAATGTGGGTGGGCCTCATCCAATCAGTTGAAGGTCTAAGAAAAAGACTGACCTCCCTCAAGGAAGAGGGAATTCTGTCAGCCTTTGGACTTGAACTGCAACTTTTCCTTGGGTCTCCAGCCTACTGATGTACCCTGCAAATTTTGGACTTGCCAGCCTCCAAAATCAGGTGAGTCAATTCCCTAAATTAATTCCCTCCTTCTTTCTCTCAATATATATATTGAGATATATTTCTATGTAACTATAGATATATCTGTATAGGTACAGATAGACATATAGAGAGTTGCTTTACATACACACACACACACACACACACACACACACACACACATCCTATTGGTTCTGTTTCTCTGAAGAACCATAACACCAACTAGTTTATAAGAAACAAGTTTGAAGACAATTTAAATTCCCAACATTATTGGAGTCAATAGATTAAAAGCACCATATTCGTATAATGGAATTAAAAATATTCATTAAAATGAATAATTATGTTTACGTCTTTCCACTTGAACAGCTCTTGAACACAAAATGTTGAATATACAAAATAGTATTAAGATGCCACTAATGTAAATTGTAAAAATATAAAACACTACTATCCTTTTATTATGGAAAATATAAGTGTAATGAAAATATAAAAAATGTGATTGGGGAGGATATACATAAAATTACTGAGTTGTGGGTCTGTGGAGGGAGAGGATGAGGGAAGGCAGAATGTGACAAGAAATGGGACCGCGAAGGGCTCAAAGAAAACTCCCATTTCATTAGTAATGTTTAGGGGGGTTTGGGTTTATTTATTTATTTTTTTGAGAGACAGAGACAGAGCGTGAGCATCAGAGAGAGAGAGGGACAGAGGATCCAAAGAGGAAGTGGGCTCTGTGCTGACAGCAACAAGCCCGATGCAGGGTTTGAACTCATGAACCATGAGATCATGACCTGAGCCGAATTCAGACACTCAACTGACTAGCCACCTAGGCATCCCATGTTTAGCTTTTTAATAAAAAATACCTGGGGCATATGAAAAGATGTTAGATGGTGCTTGTAGGGTTTGAGTTATGCCCACACACACAAGAGGTAGAGATTGAGAGAGAGAGAGAGAGAAAGTAAAGAACATCCACCCATAACCTATTAATGTGACATTCTTTGGAAAGAAATCTTTGCAGATGTAATTGAGTTAAAGATCTTGAGATGAGATCATCCCAGAGTAGGGTGGGTCCTAAATCTAATGACAAGTTCTTACCATCACAGACTTCAATTCTGCTTCCAAAATTCTGGAACTATTATCCAAAAATATGTTGATATATCTGAGATACATACATCAGGTAAAAGTATGAAGATTAGATCCAATTAGCACAGCAGCACCTAACCAGTTCTTGTCCTTCTGGAGGTGGTACAACACTCTAATTCCAGCATTAGAATATGGTCTTAAAAGCTTCCCACCTGCCCTCTGGCCCTCTCTTCCTCACCTTGGCAATCTTGGGAGCCATGTGCTCCAGATGGCATAGTGACAAGATGTAAGCCTGGATCCCTGCACAACTTTGGGAAGAGATCTGCCTTGAAAGCTGCCTGATCTGGATTTTGATAAGCACAAAGCAAACTTCGATTGAGTTACTAAGACCTTGGGGTTAGCTTCTGCAGCACGAGCAGTTTTCCCAACAAATACAAGCCCCAGAAGCATCAATCTCATTATTTAGTCTTTGACCTCCTTGAACAACCGCATTCACAGATCCTTCCATCACTATTATTCCATTAATTATTATGGCTCACTTAGTTCTTTTTTGGATTATTAAACCATTAGTAAACATGCATTAAAATAAATTTATAGCCTGTCCCACTGGGATTTCATAAATACCATTTAATAGCCAAATACTTTACCTCCCGCCCCATCTGACTCTGAAGAGCATATTGGAATTAGAACACTATTTGCACAATAATATAAACAAAGCAGCTTTATGGATTGTGCTGGATACCCAATGTGGTTAAACCATTCAACTTTGAGTTCTGACAGGCTCAGATTGTTTGTTTAGACCCTTTTTAAAAAGAAAGAGATACGCCATGTGCTATACAAGGTGTGTATGTGCGCATATGTTTGTTACCAATTAAGCCTTGCTTTGTCTTCATTCTTCCCGACCAAAAATTGGCATTTTTCTATAGATCTCTCTCACACAAGATGTCTCACATGTGATGGAGATGAGACTTAAGGAAGCAGTGAAATGTAGTGAACACAGGCTTTGAAGTTCAGGAGACCTGGGTTCAAATTCTGACATTTACCAGCTATGTATGCTTGAGCAACTCACTCAACTTCTTGATTTCCTCATGTAGAAAATGGGCTAACAGTATTGCTTTGTGGCATTTGTCATGAGTTTTAAAAATCCTTAACAGAGGGGAGCCTGGGTGGCTCAATCAGCTAAGCCTCTGACTTCAGCTCAGGTCATTAATGATCTCCCAGTTAGTGAGTTTGAGTCCCACATCAGGTTCTGTGCTGACAGCTCAGAGTCTGGAGCCTGCTTCAGATTCTGTGTCTCTCTGTCTCCCCCTACCCCCCCCCCTCATTCTCTCTCTCTCTCTCTCTCTCTCTCTGTCTCTCTCTCTCTCTAAAAAATAAATAAATAAACTAAAAAAAAAAAAAAAAAACCCTTAACAGAGAGCTTGTCCAGTCTAAGCCCAGGTTGAATGGTATCTTTTACTGTAGCCCTATTGTCCAGAGGAAATTCCCAAAGGTCCCTTGCCTGGAAGATCAAGGAAGAATACAGGAGATACCCATTGTGATCTCCACCACCATGTCCATGGAATCCTGCCCCCTAGAGGCAGAAGGTGTAATATTACCTATCTTAGAAGCAGACCAAGATGCAGCGCCTGGTGGCTCAGTGGGTTGAGGGTCCTACTCTTGGTTTCCACTCAGGTCATGATCTCTGGGTGGGTTCAAGCCCCGAGTTAGGCTCCACTCAGATGGTGTGGACTCTCTCTCTCTCTTGCTCTCGCTCTCTCTGCCCCTCCCTCACTCGTGAGTGTGCGCTCTCTCTCTCTCAAAAATAAATAAACGTAAAAAAAGAGAAGACGCTGACCAAGTTGACATTGGGAGAATTCGAGAACACCGTTAGGAGCTGATGAAGCACAGGCATTAGAACAAAGCCTTTACAGAGGCAGAGGAGCAGACACCAGGGGTTGGGGGTGAGGAAATTCTGCAGCCAGGAAGGCACTCCCCTTGACAAAAAACAGAGGCCCACCCAGTTAGACAAATCTGAAGACCAAAAGCCACCTGCTTTGACTCAATTCATTGTGTTGTGACCAATTTTCAAGTAGGAATAGCCTGGGTATTGACAAACTTGTCTTAAAATTAAAGCAAAAGACAGATGTCTTGAAGGATACTTATTAAAATGTTTCTGGTCATCCTTGGATGGTGGTACTTGAGGTGACTTCTCACACTTTATTTTACAAAACCTATAAAGCCATTTTCAATAAGAACAGCAACAACAACAACAAACATAGTGGGAATGAGGAAGAGGTACCCAGGGTTCTAAGTTAAAGAACTAACTTCAGGGGCGCCTGGGTGGCGCAGTCGGTTAGGCGTCCGACTTCAGCCAGGTCACGATCTCGCGGTCCGTGAGTTCGAGCCCCACGTCGGGCTCTGGGCTGATGGCTCAGACCCTGGAGCCTGTTTCCGATTCTGTGTCTCCCTCTCTCTCTGCCCCTCCCCCGTTCATGCTCTGTCTCTCTCTGTCCCAAAAATAAATAAACGTTGAAAAAAAAAAAAAAAGAACTAACTTCAAACCCCAAATCTACCACCACCAGCTGGAACCTTGAGTGAATCACATAGAACGACTGAGGGCCTCAGTTTCCACATCTGCATGATGGGGATAATGGTATCTACCTCCTAGGATTCTTTGAAGCTTAAAGTAGGTAAGTTATGATATGCGAAACATCTAGAATAGGGCTCAGAAAGCAGTAATTTTTTTTTTATTTTAACACTGTAAAACAACTTGTTTGGGTCAAGTCATTTTTCATGGAAGGTGTTGACTTTATTGGAAACTGAACATCCCCTTCATCACAATTTTCCACAGGAAAGTCAGAGAAGGGGGACTTTCTACCTCACTTCTTAATGCCTCCAAGACACTGGCAGGGGGAGAAAGGGAAAGGGAAGGGGACTGTGAAAAGCACAGCTGTTGAAATCAGAGGATAATGTCAGTATCCACCCATTCAGATTTTAGCTATCACAGCCAAACTGAGATTCAGCCCCTAGAGAAGGTGTTTGAAGCCACAGCAACTCTGCAGACCCCCACCCATGCGACCTCACCCCAGGCCTGGCCATCTAGCCCACAGTGTACCCAAGCCAGAGGCAGCAGTGACTCAAACCCATCTCCATTTTAACTTGGCATCCTGGAGCTTTTGAACAGGTTACACAAATGTGTGTGACAAAAATAGGCCAGCATGCCCTGCTCTGCCAGAGGCTCGTTGTTGAGCGATGTTAGGGAGAGTCAAAACCAGGAACCCAGGCTCAGCACAGGACCCTCTACCTCTACAGTGGGCGTCCTCTCTTTGTTCTTTACTTGTTCCTCTTCTCCATTCGTTGTAATCCATCTTTTTCCAAAAGTTGGCAGGTTAGCTGGAGACAAATCCCCCTGGTCAGCTTTTCTGTCTTTTCCATCTTTAGTTTAGATTTCTCCTGAGAGCTGGTAATCCACTCTCGGCTCATCAATAACTTCATCAGCAAATCCTTCCAGATTTTCCTTGCCTCCTTCCCCTACTCAGCTAAGCCGAGAATATGACCTGGCTGCCCTGAGGGTTCCAGCCTCTCCATCTTCCCATCTCCTTCCTCCCAGGGCCTCAATCTTTCTCTCCTTGTTTGCATCCTATGCTCACCATTTACCACTGCAATGAACATGCAGTTGTTTTACCGTGACATCAACCAGTTAGGGACTTTTCCCAGGACTTACAATTTTGTAGCAGAGAGGGATTTTCTATCCGAAGCAGAATGTTGGTCTTGTTTTTAAACATAACAATAATCTGAGGCGTGCCAGGGTGGCTCAGTAGGTTGAGCATCTGATTCTTGATTTCAGCTCGGGTCATGGGATTGAGTCCTGAGTCAGGCTCCAAGGTAAGGGTGGAGCTTGCTTGGGTTTCTCTTCCTCTCTCTCTCTCTCTCTCACACACAATCTCTCTCTCTCTCTCTCTCTCTCTCTCTCTCCCTCTGCCCCTCTCCCCCACTCATGTGCACTCTCTCTATTTAAAATAAAAAATAAAAATACATTAAAAGATAAATAAATAAAAATAACAATAAACTGAAAGAACAAGTTACTCTAAAGGTATTTGGCCCAAGGCAGTCATGTCCAGAGAAGCATTTTTCCTATCTATTAATTTGTTCCCTTTCCTTAACCAAATGTGCACACTGCTGTCAGGCCTTGTGACAATAGCTTGTGACCTTCCTCCAAGGGAATGTGTACTTAAAAAGGATCTCCTCTCTGCCCCTCTGGGCTGTGGCTTCTCAAACCACCCTCCACGCCCAAAGGCAGGGTGCTGTAAGAAGGTGAAGAGTAAGCCGGAGGAGACTCACCTGGCCCAGTGTCTTACCCACAGCCTGACGCCACAGTCTGCTACACTCTGAACTGCCAGAAGAGCAGCTCTGGGTGCCTCTCTCCTCTCAGCTGGCAGGAACACTTGTAGGATAAAGGCAACATCCTTTTGAGGTTCTGTGTGGACATGCTCGCTCACTTCTCTGGATGCACACGCATCCGGTTTTTCTTAGGAAGCCAGCAAAGTATAGCAATGGGACCTGGTCAGTCTGAGAGCTGCAGGGCTTTGCCCCATTCTGGTATTTATCTCACTGGCCATGTGACCCTGAATATCTGACCTTCAATTTCTTCCTCTGTAGAATGGTGAACACAATGCCTACTTTGCTAGAATGTTGGGAGAACTGCTTAAAACAAAAAGGGTACCAACCAGCATATTTG
This sequence comes from Leopardus geoffroyi, assembly GCF_018350155.1. Taxonomy (NCBI): domain Eukaryota; kingdom Metazoa; phylum Chordata; class Mammalia; order Carnivora; family Felidae; genus Leopardus; species Leopardus geoffroyi. The sequence goes on along the minus strand of NC_059332.1, from coordinate 25,965,855 downwards.
ATGAACCAAGAGTCTTAAAATAAGCATGTGCTCAGGCTGTCCTAGAGATACACAGGCACCTGCCAGCTCTTGCCGTTTTGCTGTGGCCCTTGCACTCCATGAGCCGTGTCATTTGTATCAAGGTTCTTTATTTTTGTTGCCATCTCAACACCCTCCTGTCTGAGTTGCCCCATTAATGATGTCCCCCCTTTCCGATGTCCCGGTACAAGATATTTTATCGTTTCTTTCAGCTTTCTTACACCAAGTTTCCATCTGTAACCTCAGCCCTGTTCAGGGTGCTCCCTCAAGGCTCAGCAGTTCCCAGAGTCTGCTCCCAGTGTCCCTGGTCCCAACTCAGGGAGTTCATCTGCATCAGTTCCCTAAACAATGAGAAGCACATTTAGCTCCCTGCAGATTGAGGCAGATTGAGCTGGGCTCTTCCGTTGCCAGTCACAGTGCTGGACTGACAACAAGGACTGATTCAGGCCCAGCAGGTCTTGGCTTGGAATGTTTTGATTGCTAATGTCCAAAGTTGGTCTTCACTCTTTTATGGGAACAAATTCATGCATGCGCCCCAGTGGATAGAGCTGTTTTCCCTGCTTGCTGTGGACACGTGTCACCCTGCTGCTGACCTCCGGCCTCCCATCCCCTGGCCAGTCCCTTTGCCACCAGGGCCCTACTGTCAACAGATTTCTTTCCAGATGTTCACCTGCGTGCCTCTATCAGACCACCTTACACTTTGCAGGGGTTGCTCTCCTTGTTCGTTAATGCTTCTGAGAGCTTTCTCTGAAGCAGCTGGGGTGGGAGGGGAGAATCTGCGGAGAAATGGCGCTTTATAAATCAAAAAATAATAATGGAGTGTATGCTAAGCACTGGAGGCTGGAAAGGGTCTGGCAACCCCAGAGGGCGCGGGAGCAAAGGGGCGCGCGACTAGTGAATGACGACACTGCCCTCTGGTGGCCAGTCTGAGCTAGAACCCGGAAAGTGACTGCAATCTCTGGAGCAAGCCCGGCTGGGTTTCCACACAGTGCAGATGAGTTTTCCCACTAACCCCGTAGATACCAAACCATAATTGTACAATGAGAAGAATTCCCCAGGAAACATTAAATCCAGGAGGAAGCATAGTAGAAAAACCTCATTTTTGTACGGTTTCAATTTGTGTGTGTGTGTGTTTTTTTTTTTTTTTGTTTTTTGTTTTTTGTTTTTTTTTGTCCCCAGATAGTAGAACTTCTGAGTAGTTCAGAGCTCACCAAAGAAGCCCAAACTTTCTAGGGTATTTTAAAACGTTGCTTTTCATAAACAAAATAAGCCATTTCTATCACTGTTGTTGAGGGTTACTACTGACCAAAAACGCTTGTGAAACCCCCTAAAAAGAATGGAAGTTTGTACCTCTTTCGCATTAAGTAAAAATGCCAGTTTTCATGTTTAATTTATTCAGACTCTGAACTTCATATATAATATAAACTCAGAATTTAGCTTCTCTCCAAGCCAGAAACCTGGCTTCTGCACTCATCCACATACTGCTTGAGAATGGCATGCTTGAAGTTGAACATATAAGCCAAGTTTGATGAAGTTGTCTTTAACAGGGCATTTCATTAAAATTTCAATCACTTGCTGTAAATATCTCCAGTCTAGACTGAGGAAAACGCTGTAGCATACTTGGAAGTTGGGGTGGAGTATTGTAGTCCAGGAAGGCATATTCCTTTTGGTATTTCCACCCCCTGGCTGTGTAATCTCAAAACTTTGACTCTATTTCTTCATAACTGAAAGATCCTAGTGTTTTCATTCTACCCCATAATTGTGTGGAAAAGAGGTTAATACGATAGTTTTTATAAAGCACTTTGAACCCCAAGGGAACAGCTTTATGAAAGTTACCTTCAGTAAAGTAGAAAAAAATAGACTTACATTTAGATGTGATGATCCAAAGTTGGAAGTTCTCAGAAGATTATAGATCAAATCTACCCCTCCCCCAAATGATGTAAACTTTGGGCAAACATTAAACTGGTTTTGTGTGTTTATGTTATGGTACTTGAGTGCCTGATGAATAGAAATATTGGTCTGAAGAAAGTGTTGTTTTCTAATAGAGTTATAAGTATCACAGTTAGGAAAACTGAACCCAAACAAATACACAAAGAAATCATAAGCAAAGGCCTTAACCTGTGCTCTGCAAACTGGGCACTACTCCCACCTTGGATCCTACAGAATACTTACCAGAGGCCCTACCCATATGAAGAAAGATCGATCACGGTGATTAAAGGTTGGAGTGACTCTATGAAGCAGAGGAACAGTAGCAGGGTACCCCAGTTCAGTGGGAAATGATCTCCACATTGAGAGCTCATCTTTCACTAGTTTTCAAGCTGCATTCTTTTTAAAAAAATTGTGGTAAATACACCAACATAAGATTTATCATCTTAAGCATTTTTAAGTGTATGGTCCAATGGCATTAAGTACATTCACATTGCTGTGCAACTATTACCACTATCCAACCACAGAATCCTTTTCATCTTGCAAATCTGAAGCTCTGTACCTATCAAACAAGCCTTTTCAGCCCCTGGCAGCCACCGTTCTCCTTCCTGTTTCTACTCTAGGAAACTCATCCAGTATTTGCCCTTTTGTGACTGGCTTATTTCACTTAGCTTGATGTCCTCAAAGTTCATCCATTGTCTGGCATGTATCAGAATTACCTTTTTAAGCCTGAGTAACATTCCGTATGTGTATACACCACGTTTTCACCTGTCAGCGGAAACTGGGGTGCTTTCACTTTTTGGCTACTGTGAATAATGCTGCTATGAGCATGACTTACAAATATCTCTTCAAGTCCTTGCTTTCAATTCTTTTGGGTGTATACCTCAAAGTGGAATTGCTAGATCATATAGAAATACTATATTTAATTTATTTTCCATAAGAGCTGCACCATCTCCCATTCCCACCAACAGTGCACAAGGGCTCCAATTTCTCTGCCTCCTTGCCAACACTTATTTTCTGTTTTTTTGACAGAAGCCATCGTGATGGGCATATGAGGTGATAGAGCTGCCTTCTTTTGATTAGTGAGATAATTACAATCTCTGGGAGTTTTACAGAAAGATGATTTATTTTCATTTCTTAGACAAGAATAATTTAGTTAGTCAAGATCTACTCAGCACAGTCTTATAACAGGGCCTAGCCTCCATGGGGATTCTCCATTTCTTCTGGCCCACCCATCCCCCAATCTCCTAACCCTGCCCACCTAACCATACAGTAGGAATTGGTGGAGGGAGGGAAGGAGGATACCCAAGACTTGAGGAAACTTGGAGCCCATGTGACCCAGTGCCTGGGTGGCATCCGGAGGGCAGCAGCCTCCAGACAAGACCTCACAACTACCTCACACAGCCCAGACACCCTAAACTCATTAGTCTTGAGGTCCAGTGTCCGGTAGCCGCCTGGTTGGCTGGAGCTGTATGCTGATGTGCAACCACACAGTGGTTTCCAAGGGAGCCTGGGAAAAGGGCTGGACCCCAGATTATAAGGGAACAAGACCCTGATAGACAAAAATGACCAAGTGGGAAGCCGCTGTGGCCCTGACCAGGTCTGGGAATGAGTTGGGATGGAAAGTCATCTAAATATAGCCTGTTTATAGCCAGTGATCTGACTTCCTCAGGCACTGGTTATATGACAGTGGTGACTTTAGCACAATTATTCTAAACTGGTCATTTTTATCACTGACTTTTTATTTGTACTTGAACTGATTTTATTGTAGGTAGCAGAGAATTATAACCCCAGACTATTGCTGTGGTTAGAATATATGCACAGCTTCTCTGGAAAGCTTGGTGTTGAACCTGTTTTGGTGTTTGAATATTTAAAACAAGATAAAAATAATACGAAGGGATCACATCTTTTTTCACATCTCAACATTCATCTTACTTACTTAGTTTCCTACAGAAAAATCCATATTAACTCCTTACTTGTGCAAAGAGTTGCAAATATAAACTTCAGTTATGGGTCCCGCTCGAGGGGCTGTGAATGAGAACTCCAGGACCAAGGATCCTGTAAGCATGGGAACTGTCTTCTTAGGGACAGTGTGGAATTCCAGATGTGGTTAGAGCTTCCCCATCTGTAAGCCATAAGAGTGGACTCAGTAAAAACCGCCTGAGTAATAAACTGAGTAATGTTACTCTGTAAAAAACCAAGTTACTCAGTAGAAAAAAAACAAAAAAACAATCCCATTCCTTCCGGCAGTGAGTAGTCCCCAACCTTGCTACATATGAGAATCGCTTGGGGAGATTTTGGAGAGCTCAGTGCCCAGGCTGCATCCCAGACAGACTGGATGGGATGGGAACCACCAGGTGGCACCTGGGAAGCATCTGTTAGCTGACTCTTGCATGCACATGAGGTACACGATCACTGCCCGGCAAATGCATGGCACCTGGCACTCCAGAGCTGATCTGATATGCAGCAGGAACAACAGCAACAAGACATTTCAAAAGGAAATAATGGATCAAAGATTCTTTGATTAGGTGCAGTGAGCAGCTGACCTCTGAAGAGAATTGTGACTTTTTAGGCAGTGTGAAAGTAAAGAAAAACACAAAACACATCAACAAACAACCGACACCATTACAAAGTAGAGACACCATTACAAAGATCAAAGATTCTTTGATTAGGTGCAGTGACCAGCTGACCTCTGAAGAGAATTGTGACTTTTTAGGCAGTGTGAAAGTAAAGAAAAACACAAAACACATCAACAAACAACCGACACCATTACAAAGTAGAGACTTGTGAGCCCCCTTTCACCCAAATACTTCCTTCCCTCACACACTCATTAAAAATCCTCTTGGAGGAGGAGGGAAGATGGCAGCTTAGGAGGACGCTGGGCTCACCGCGCGTCCTGCTGATCACTTAGATTCCACCTACACCTGCCTAAATAACCCAGAAAACCGCCAGAGGATTAGCAGAATGGAGTCGCCGGAGCCAAGCGAAGACGAGAGGCCCACGGAAGAGGGTAGGAAGGGCGGCAAGGCGGTGCGCGCTCCACGGAATGGCGGGAGGGAGCCGGGGCTGAGGGGCGGCTCGCCGGCCAAGCAGAGCCCCCGAGTGTGGCTGGCAAAAGCGGAGGGGCCTGACGGACTGTGTTCCGACAGCAAGCGCGACTTAGCTTCTGGAAGGTCATAAGTTAACAGCTCTGCTCGGAAAGCGGGAAGGCTGGAGGACAAAGGGAGGGAGAGCTGCTGAGCCCCAGGACAACAGAGCTCAGTTTGGTGGGGAACAAAGGCGCTCGCCAGCGCCATCTCCCCCGCCCATCCCCCAGCCAAAATCCCAAAGAGAACCAGTTCCTGCCAGGGAACTTCCTCGCTCCGCGCAAACACCCAACTCTGTGCTTCTGCGGAGGAGCCAAACCTCCGGCAGCAGGTCTGACTCCCTCCCGCTGCCACAGGGCCCCTCCTGAAGTGGATCACCTAAGGAGAAGCGAGCTAAGCCTGCCCCTCCTGCCCCCGTGCACCTTGCCTACCCACCCCAGCTAATACGCCAGATCCCCAGCATCACAAGCCTGGCAGTGTGCAAGTAGCCCAGACGGGCCACGCCACCCCACAGTGAATCCCGCCCCTAGGAGAGGGGAAGAGAAGGCACACACCAGTCTGGCTGTGGCCCCAGCGGTGGGCTGGGGCAGACATCAGGACTGACTGCAGCCCCGCCCTCCAACTCCAGTTATACACCACAGCACAGGGGAAGGGCCCTGCAGGTCCTCACCACTCCAGGGACTATCCAAAATGACCAAACGGAAGAAATCCCCTCAGAAGAATCTCCAGGAAATAACAACAGCTAATGAACTGATCAAAAAGGATTTAAATAATATAACAGAAAGTGAATTTAGAATAATAGTCATAAAATTAATCGCTGGGCTTGAAAACAGTATAGAGGACAGCAGAGAATCTCTTGCTACAGAGATCGAGGGACTAAAGAACAGTCACTAGGAGCTGAAAAGCGCTTTAAACGAAATGCAAAACAAAATGGAAACCACCACAGCTCGGCTTGAAGAGGCAGAGGAGAGAATAGGTGAACTAGAAGATAAAGTTATGGAAAAAGAGGAAGCTGAGAGAAAGAGAGATAAAAAAATCCAGGAGTATGAGGGGAAAATTAGAGAACTAAGTGATACACTAAAAAGAAATAATATACGCATAATTGGTATCCCAGAGGAGGAAGAGAGAGGGAAAGGTGCTGAAGGGGTACTTGAAGAAATCATAACTGAGAACTTCCCTGAACTGGGGAAGGAAAAAGGCATTGAATGAAATCCAAGAGGCACAGAGAGCTCCCTTCAGACGTAACTTGAATCGATCTTCTGCACGACATATCATAGTGAAACTGGCAAAATACAAGGATAAAGAGAAAATTCTGAAAGCAGCAAGGGGTAAACGTGCCCTCACATATAAAGGGAGACCTATAAGACTCGTGACTCATCTCTCTTTTGAAACTTGGCAGGCCAGAAAGAATTGGCACGAGATTTTCAGTGTGCTAGACAGAAAAAATATGCAGCCAAGAATCCTTTATCCAGCAAGTCTGTCATTTAGAATAGAAGGAGAGATAAAGGTCTTCCCAAACAAACAAAAACTGAAGGAATTCGTCACCACTAAACCAGCCCTACAAGAGATCCTAAGGGGGACCCTGTGAGACAAAGTACCAGAGACAACACTACAAGCATAAAACATACAGACATCACAATGACTCTAAACCCATTTCTTTCTATAATAACACTGAATGTAAATGGATTAAATGCGCCAACCAAAAGACATAGGGTATCAGAATGGATAAAAAAACAAGACCCATCTATTTGCTGTCTACAAGAGACTCAATTTTAGACCTGAGGACACCTTTAGATTGAGAGTGAGGGGATGGAGAACTATTTATCATGCTACTGGAAGCCAAAAGAAAGCTGGAGTAGCCATACTTATATCAGACAAACTAGACTTTAAGTTAAAGGCTGTAACAAGAGATGAAGAAGGACATTATATAATAGTTACAGGGTCTATTCATCAGGAAGAGCTAACAATTATAAATGTCTATGCGCCGAATACCGGAGCCCCCAAATATATAAAACAATTACTCACAAACATAAGCAACCTTATTGATAAGAATGTGGTAATTGCAGGGGACTTTAACACCCCACTTACAGAAATGGATAGATCATCTAGACACATGGTCAATAAAGAAACAAGGGCCCTGAATAATACATTGGATCAGATGGACTTGACAGATATATTTAGAATTCTGCATCCCAAAGCAACAGAATATACTTTCTTCTCGAGTGCACATGGAACATTCTCCAATAGATCATATGCTGGGTCCCAAAACAGCCCTTCATAAGTTTACCAGAATTGAAATTATACCATGCATACTTTCAGACCACAATGCTATGAAGCTTGAAATCAACCACAGGAAAAAGTCTGGAAAACCTCCAAAAGCATGGAGGTTAAAGAACACCCTACTAACGAATGAGTGGGTCAACCAGGCAATTAGAGAAGAAATTAAAAAATATATGGAAACAAACGAAAATGAAAATACAACAATCCAAACGCTTTGGGACGCAGTGAAGGCAGTCCTGAGAGGAAAATACATTGCAATCCAGGCCTATCTCAAGAAACAAGAAAAATCCCAAATACAAAATCTAACAGCACACCTAAAGGAAATAGAAGCAGAACAGCAAAGACACCCCAAACCCAGCAGAAGAAGAGAAATAATAAAGATCAAAGCAGAAATAAACAATATAGACTCTAAAAAAAACTGTAGAGCAGATCAACGAAACCAAGAGTTGGTTTTTTGAAAAAATAAACAAAATTGACAAACCTCTAGCCAGGCTTCTCAAAAAGAAAAGGGAGATGACCCAAATAGATAAAATCATGAATGAAAATGGAATTATTACAACCAATCCCTCAGAGATACAAACAATTATCAGGGAATACTATGAAAAATTATATGCCAACAAATTGGACAACCTGGAAGAAATGGACAAATTCCTAAACACCCACACTCTTCCAAAACTCAATCAGGAGGAAATAGAAAGCTTGAACAGACCCATAACCAGCGAAGAAATTGAATCGGTTATCAAAAATCTCCCAAAAAATAAGAGCCCAGCACCAGATGGCTTCCCAGGGGAGTTCTACCAGATGTTTAAAGCAGAGATAATACCTATCCTTCTCAAGCTATTCCAAGAAATAGAAAGGGAAGGAAACCTTCCAGACTCATTCTATGAAGCCAGTATTACTTTGATTCCTAAACCAGACAGAGACCCAGTAAAAAAAGAGAACTACAGGCCAATATCCCTGATGAATATGGATGCAAAAATTCTCAATAAGATACTAGCCAATCGAATTCAACGGCATATAAAAAGAATTATTCACCATGATCAAGTGGGATTCATTCCTGGGATGCAGGGCTGGTTCACATTCGCAAATTGATTCACATTCGCAAATCAATCAACGTGATACATCACATTAACAAAAAAAAAAGAGAAGAAACATATGATCCTGTCAATCGATGCAGAAAAGGCCTTTGACAAAATCCAGCACACTTTCTTAATAAAAACCCTTGAGAAAGTCGGGATAGAAGGAACATACTTAAAGATCATAAAAGCCATTTATGAAAAGCCCACAGCTAACATCATCCTCAATGGGGAAAAACTGAGAGCTTTTTCTGAGATCAAGAACACGACAGGGATGCCCACTCTCACCGCTTTGTTTAACATAGTGCTGGAAGTTCTAGCATCAGCAATCAGACAACAAAAGGAAATCAAAGGCATCAAAATTGGCAAAGATGAAATCAAGCTTTCGCTTTTTGCAGATGACATGATATTATACATGGAAAATCCGATAGACTCCACCAAAAGTCTGCTAGAATTGATACATGAATTCAGCAAAGTCGCAGGATACAAAATCAATGTACAGAAATCAGTTGCATTCTTATACACTAACAGTGAAGCAACAGAAAGACAAATAAAGAAACTGATCCCATTCACAATTGCACCAAGAAGCATAAAATACCTAGGAATAAATCTAACCAAAGATGTAAAAGATCTGTATGCTGAAAATTATAGAAAGCTTATGAAGGTAATTGAAGAAGATTTAAAGAAATGGAAAGACATTCCCTGCTCATGGATTGGAAAAATAAATATTGTCAAAATGTCAATACTACCCAAAGCTATCTACACATTCAATGCAATCCCAATCAAAATTGCACCAGCATTCTTCTCGAAACTAGAACAAGCAATCCTAAAATTCATATGGAACCACAAAAGGCCCCAAATAGCCAAAGGAATTTTGAAGAAGAAGACCAAAGCAGGAGGCATCACAATCCCAGACTTTAGCCTCTACTACAAAGCTGTCATCATCAAGACAGCATGGTATTGGCACAAAAACAGACACATAGACCAATGGAATAGAATAGAAACCCCAGAACTAGACCCACAAACGTATGGCCAACTCATCTTTGACAAAGCAGGAAAGAACATCCAATGGAAAAAAGACAGCCTCTTTAACAAATGGTGCTGGGAGAACTGGACAGCAACATGCAGAAGGTTGAAACTAGACCACTTTCTCACACCATTCACAAAAATAAACTCAAAATGGATAAAGGACCTGAATGTGAGACAGGAAACCATCAAAACCTTAGAGGAGAAAGCAGGAAAAGACCTCTCTGACCTCAGCCGTAGCAATCTCTTACTCGACACATCCCCAAAGGCAAGGGAATTAAAAGCAAAAGTGAATTACTGGGACCTCATGAAGATAAAAAGCTTCTGCACAGCAAAGGAAACAACCAACAAAACTAAAAGGCAACCAACGGAATGGGAAAAGATATTTGCTAATGACATATCAGACAAAGGGCTAGTGTCCAAAATCTATAAAGAGCTCACCAAACTCCACACCCGAAAAACAAATAACCCAGTGAAGATATGGGCAGAAAACATGAATAGACACGTCTCTAAAGAAGACATCCGGATGGCCAACAGGCACATAAAAAGATGCTCAACGTCACTCCTCATCAGGGAAATACAAATCAAAACCACACTCAGATACCACCTCACGCCAGTCAGAGTGGCTAAAATGAACAAATCAGGAGACTATAGATGCTGGCGAGGATGTGGAGAAACGGGAACCCTCTTGCACTGTTGGTGGGAATGCAAATTGGTGCAGCCGCTCTGGAAAGCAGTGTGGAGGTTCCTCAGAAAATTAAAAATAGACCTACCCTATGACCCAGCAATAGCACTGCTAGGAATTTATCCAAGGGATACAGGAGTACTGATGTATAGGGGCACTTGTACCCCAATGTTCATAGCAGCACTCTCAACAATAGCCAAATTATGGAAAGAGCCTAAATGTCCATCAACTGATGAATGGATAAAGAAATTGTGGTTTATATACACAATGGAATACTACGTGGCAATGAGAAAAAATGAAATATGGCCTTTTGTAGCAACGTGGATGGAACTGGAGAGTGTGATGCTAAGTGAAATAAGCCATACAGAGAAAGACAGATACCATATGGTTTCACTCTTATGTGGATCCTGAGAAACTTAACAGGAACCCATGGGGGAGGGGGAGGAAAAAAAAAAAAAAAAAAAGGTTAGAGTGGGACAGAGCCAAAGCATAAGAGACTGTTAAAAACTGAGAACAGGGGCGCCTGGGTGGCGCAGTCGGTTAAGCGTCCGACTTCAGCCAGGTCACGATCTCGCGGTCCGTGAGTTCGAGCCCCGCGTTGGGCTCTGGGCTGATGGCTCAGAGCCTGGAGCCTGTTTCCGATTCTGTGTCTCCCTCTCTCTCTGCCCCTCCCCCGTTCATGCTCTGTCTCTCTCTGTCCCAAAAAAAAAAAAAAAAAAAAAAACTGAGAACAAACTGAGGGTTGATGGGGGGTGGGAGGGAGGAGAGGGTGGGTGATGGGTATTGAGGAGGGCACCTTTTGGGATGAGCACTGGGTGTTGTATGGAAACCAATTTGACAATAAATTTCATATAATAAAATAAAAAAAATAAAAAAAAACTGAGAACAAACTGAGGGTTGATGCGGGGTGGGTGGGAGGAGAGGGTGGGTGATGGGTATTGAGGAGGGCACCTTTTGGGATGAGCACTGGGTGTTGTATGGAAACCAATTTGACAATAAATTTCATATAATAAAAAAAATCCTCTTAAGGTATGGATTTAAATAATTTTTTTTTTTTACATTTATTTATTTTTGAGAGACAGAGCACAAGTCGGGGAGGGGCAGAGATAGAAGGAGACACAGAATCTGAAGCAGGCTCCAGGCTCCAAACTGTCAGCACAGAACCCAATGCGGAGCTCGAACACACAAACTGCGAGATCATGACCTGAGCCGAAGTCCGACGCTTAACCAACTGAGCCACCCAGGCGCCCCTTAAGGTATGGATTTAATCAATTCTCTCCATAGAGTAAATGGCTGTGGAAAACCAAAGGATGCCCTTGGCTGGAGCACTCAACTTGATCCCTCCTCCCCACAACCCCCAACACACAGGCACACATGTGCATCTAGACAAACTTGCAAACACACATACCCACACACGCTCACACACACAAACACGCATGCATGCACGCATGACCACACCCACACGTGCAAACTAATCACTATTTTATGAATCTCCATGTTTATTCGAATCTTAGAAGATTAGGAAGTTCTTCTGCCTTTTAAAAATCTCTTTCCCAGGGCTTCTGGGTTGCTCAGTAGGTTAAGTGTCTGACTCTTGGTTTCAATCAGGTCATGATCTCACGGCTCGTGGGTTCAAGCCCTGCATCAGGCTCTGTGCTGACAGCTCAGAGCCTGGAGCCTCCTTCAGATTCTGTGTCTCCCTCTCTCTGTTCCTACCCGATGCATCCTCTGTCTCTCTCTCCTTCAAAAATAAATAAACATTTAAAAAATAGTTAAAAAAAAACTTTTCCTAAAATTTGCTAATTCCCAGAGCCCATCTCCTACACTGCTCCTAAAATTAAATCTGTACATCCTTTTGATTTTAGGGAATTTCATTTTTAAAAACAGTGAAATAGACGAGGTTATAGAATTAACAAGCACAGGAGATAACAGAGAATCAAAAAATATAGAAAATTATGGAGCCATGGTTCCAACGCTCCTAATTGCCTTTTCTAGGAGATCTGGAACATTCTATCTCTGGCTTCTATATGTTTTTCCCAGTGGCTGGCCAGAGAAGCCCAAGAGCTTCAGGTCTTTGCTTTTATTCCTGAGGGTAAAACCCACACCTCACCCCCACCACCATCCTCCTCCAACACTTATCCCTAAGTCCTGAAGGATTCCCTGTCACTAGATCTCCTTTATAGAATCTTTGCCAGCAGGCATATATTAGGCATTTTCTCCCACTGGGCTCTAAGCGCTAAGTTCAAAGACTACCTCTCCCAGAGCAGAAAGTATTTGGGGCATCAAGGAACAAGGAAGGGAAAATTGAGTGACATGGGGTCTTTGCCACCTGCTCCCTAGACCCTGAGAGGATAAATGGAAGGCTTCCTTCCTGCAAACCCCAAATGGGCCAAGCTGATGGAGGAGAATACTTCACAGCAAAATAACTTTCAGCACTTACTAATTAAGCATGTGACATTGCCATTTATTAAATCTAGTAGAAATGGTTAGAAGTACAAGAGCTAAAAAGAACAAAATACTTGGCAAATGTTGAATTGCTGATGTCAGCTATTAATGTCAAAATATGACAAAATATTGTCAAAATGTGCCACTAGCCTGCCAAAATTTCAGGTTGCTAATGTATCTGCGAGGTCCTTTAATAACAGTTGTTCCAAACATTTGAGAGCATGTGGCCTAGTAGAGAATGCACAATTCTAGGAAGCCTCACTTCCAATTCTGCCACAAGTAACTTAGGTTGTTCATGCAGCCACTATAGGCCTCAGATCTTCATTTGGAAATGAGTGGTAATAACATCTGCCTTAGGCTTGGTGCATCCCCTAAGAATATCTGAGCACTTGTTGAATAGCAACACTATCTGGACAATACTCACATAACAATGTGCTCAACATTATTATCCATCAAGGAAATGCAAATGTAAACCACACTGAGGTAGCACTATGCTCCCACTGAAATGGCTGAAGTAAATAAGGTTGAGCACACCACAAGTTTGTGAGGATAGGGAGCATCTAGAACTCTTACACACCACTAGCGGGGGTGCAAAGTGGTACAACCATTTTGAAACCCATGTGGCAGTTATGGTACTTCCTTATGACCCAGCAATCCCATGCCTGGATATTTACCCAAGGAGATGAATCACATGTCCACACAAAGACTCAAATGCCAACATTCACAGCAGCATTATTCAGATAACAAAGACCTGGAACAACTTAAATACGCTTCAGTTGCTAAAAGAAAAAAATAAATAAACAAAGTCTGGAATATCCATAGGATAAAAATTACTGAGCAATCGAAAGGAACAAAATACTAACCCAAGGAGAAACATGAAAGGATCACAAAACATTCTGCTAAATGAAGAAAGTTGACTTCTTTCCCGAAAAAATTATATATTATTTGATTCCATGGATATGAAAGTGTACAAAAGGCAAAACTATAGTGACATAAGGTATCAGTAGTTGTCAGGGGTTGGGATCAGGAGAGGGGATTAAATGTAAGGGGACACAAGGACATTTTGGGGGTAATAGAAATGTTCCATATCTTTATTATGGTGATGGCTGCTATATGAAAGTACCAAATTCATCATACTGTAGTCTACAGTGTGTATGATGTATGCAGTGTGTGCACTTAAAATGCTTGAATTTTATTGTATGTAAATAATGCCTCATTTAAGCTAGAAAAAAATTAAGTCTTCCATGCGACATCCATTTTATTTTATTTTTTTTTTTTCAACGTTTATTTATTTTTGGGACAGAGAGAGACAGAGCATGAACAGGGGAGGGGCAGAGAGAGAGGGAGACACAGAATCAGAAACAGGCTCCAGGCTCTGAGCCATCAGCCCAGAGCCCAACGCGGGGCTCGAACTCCCGGACCGCGAGATCGTGACCTGGCTGAAGTCGGACGCTTAACCGACTGCGCCACCCAGGCGCCCCGCGACATCCATTTTAATACTATCATTACAGCATTATCCTTGAGGCAAGCAAGTGTTTGCTGGTTCCCACCATGGCCAGTATCACCCACTTGTGTGGCAGATGGCCGAGGTTAGGGATCAGCCTTGGTTCAACTCTACCACCTCTGCACATTCTAAGGGGATAACTGTTTCTTTCACTGGCCCACAGGGCAATTACATTGTGAGAACTTTCTGTTTTCAGCAGGAGAACCAAACAAATGCAGGAGTAAAGTGTGCCGCCCTTTGGGACAGAGTTCAGGGAACAGATGCTGCTGGCAGAGAGGTTTCCAGATGTTCCATGCTGTTCTCAGAAAGCTCTGACCTCTACATTGGGTGGAGGAGCCTTACAGAGAGAGAAAGTGCAGGCTGCACAAAAGGGGCAGGTCCTGGGGGCACCTGGGTGGCTCATTCATTTAAGAGACTGACTTCGACTCAGGTCATGATCTTATGGTTTGTGAGCTCAAGCCTGAGCCCCGCATCGGGCTCCCTGCTGTTAGCACAGAGTCGGCTTTGGATCCTCTGTCCCCCACTCTCTCTCTCTCTCTGCCCCTCCCCCCCTTTCTCTCAAAAATAAATATTTAAAAAACGTGTGTGTGTGTGGAGGGGGGTAAGTCCTGAGTAAGAAAGAATCCTGGAGGAGGTTTCAAATCCAATGCAGGAACATGTAGTAGGGAAAAGCATTCATGAGAAGCAGCATACAGGCTCCTGTTGTGTGAAAACCAAATACAATTCATTCAAAAAACCGGAAGCAAATTCATTCAAGTAACCAAATAGATTGTTTATTTAAATAAACTGACCTTCTCTTCCACTTTATTGAGTAGTGGAGAATTAGTTGTAATGACCTAGCCAACTAATTGGTCATTTTGTTCCCGTGTAGACTTAAACTTAAGGACATTAGGATGACAGCTGTTAGTTTGAGTTATTTTGAAAGCAGAACCTGAGGGGCGCTGGGTGGTTCAGTCAGTTAAACATCTGACTTTGGCTCAGGTCATGATCTCACGGTTTGTGAGTTCAAGCCCCGTATCAGGCTCTGCACTGACAACTAGAAGCCTGGAACCTACTTCAGATTCTGTCTCCCTCTCTCTGCCCCTCCCCTGCTCTCTCCCGGAGAGATTCTGTCTCTTGCTCTCTCTCTCTTTCTCTCTCAAATAAATAAATAAATAAACATTAAAAGAAGAAGAAGAAGAAAGCAGAGCCTGACACAGAGTTTGGATGCAGGTATTTTATAAAGAAAATAGTCAGCAGAATGAAGGATGGAGAGAGGAAGACCAAAAGAGAAGAAAAGTCCATCAAGACTGTGTTACTGAGCTGGCTAATGCAGTGGGAAACTGGGCTCAACTCCCCTGGGGGTTCTGAGGAACTGGGAAGAATGTGCCCTAGCATCCTCTCTCCAAAGGACAGGAAGTTGGGGATTTCTCATAGACTTCCATCTCCCATAGGTGGAAGGTCCCCAGGGGGATTTTGCTCCAGGGCTGTGTGTACCTAGACAAAGCCACTTTCCGTGGTTTAGGAAGAGTCCTGCAGCTGAAAAGGAGCAAGCCAGCTGGAGCATACATTTGCACAGACTTGGAACTGCCCACTGCAGTTGCACTGAATTTAGGTGAGTTGAGGAATGTGGTGCCAGACAGTAAAAGGGTGGGGCAGACAGCTCACTCTGTGAGATGTGTTGGGTGATCCTTCAGTGCTGTTCAGTGGCTGGAAGGTGAATATGGAGAGGTTTTCAAGCTGCCATTGGCCTTCTGATCCTATGACCCTATAAAAGGTATGGGTGTCCCTGACTGGAAGAACTGGAGGTGCAAGATTGTTACCATGTGCCCTTCATCCTCAAACTTAGACTAAGTCATCACAAAAAACAAACATGTAGACAAGGTTTAATGGTTTCACTTTAATGGCATCCAATTCCTCCAAGGCAAGCCAGGCAAGCACACTTCCTGTCCCGAGCCTTGCACTTGCAGTGAAAGCTCCGGATCTAAATGGAAGACAAGATGCACTGGAGGTAATCTGATATTCTAGCCTTATTCCTGAAGTGAGTGGACAGAATATGCACATGTGTGATAAGAGCTCCAGGGGTGACCAGATACTTGCCAAATGACCTGGGGGATTCTCTGTGCTTTTTGAACTTTTCTTTGGAGATAAGCGATAATGAGCAGGTTTCTGCCATTTTTGAAATATCAACTGAATGTGCTCTGCCTTTTCTATGGAGGTCACTTTACCCTAAAGCTTTGAGGAAATGTCTCAGTTCTCCAAAAAGCTTAGATCCTGAACAAACTCTTGTCCTAACAAAAGAGGAGAACCAATCCCCAAGCAGCTCACAGGTGGGAAATCAGAAGGCAAGAGAAGTGATTTCAGATAAGCTCTTAATAACGAAACCTTTTATTAGCAATGGTGTTTCCCTATATCACAAATTCCCAGGACCTGGCTAAACACTTTGGGTAACTGAGAGGCCAGCCTATCCCCAGAGAGTATTTGACACTCAATAAAAAGAGCTGCACTAATTTAAACAGTTTCAGAATGGCTGACAAATATGAACAAAGCTCTAGACTAGAGAGTAAAAATGTAAAGGAGCATTTTCATTTTGAGTGGCCAGATTGACTTTAAAACAGAAATAACAGATAAGAGCATCCAATAAATCAAGCTCATAGACACATTTACAATGAAATAATTATCTGGTAAATACTGACCTAGCCTAAGAAAAAGTCTGGGATATCAGATTATCCGAAATGTGCTTCTTTGTTTTCCACTTAGATTTGTGTCTATTCATGGCAGGTGCTGTAAAACAGCATGCAGGAAACTCTAAGTGTGTGTGTGTATTTTTAAACAAATTTCTATCTTAAGCCAACTCTTCTGTACCCTGATGTTTTAATATGAATTCATGATCATTTAGTTTAACCTTTGTTAAATGTTTCCCCGAGGCTAAAACACTACATGTATATGTATGTGTGTGTATGTAAGTGTGTGTGAATTCATAGAGAATAGAAAATAATGCCAAAAAAAAGAAAGAAAAGAATGCCAGTGAAGATAGGCATAAAGAGAGTTTCCTTATGACACCATAAGTGCTACATATGTGCTGACTACCTTTATGACCACAGCTAGTATCGCTGCAATCATATGTGTCAAAGCACCATCTCTTCAGTAACCCCAAAGGAGAAGATGCATTTTTCACAAGGGAGAGAATTTCAAAGTTTTCCAGATGGGCTCTCTTACAATGTTTCTCCCTTAACCCAATGACTTGGTGCCATCCTCACCAGACCAATATCCATGTAGCCAGGACATGCTTATGAACTGGCATTAGAGACAATGTGACAGACTATTTCACTGATGCTTTTTGTTTAGAAAGACAATAGGGTAAACTCCAGCCTGGCCACTGAATGACCTTCAACAAGTTACCTAACTGTAGAAGACAGTTATATGGAAAAATCAGTATTATAGCAGGACACATTTCACACTGACTACTATGGAGATTAAATTAGATAATGAGGGTAAATCTCTTAGCACAATTCCAGGCACAAAATATCTGCTCAATTAATAATGATAGCTATGAACATGGTATGCCAGGTAACTTTTCATTCACGTAAGCACCAATGCTTGAAAACCTCCTTGATCTGTCTCTGTCCTAGAGCCAGTCTGCTTCTTTGGGCAGCATATTGGAACCTTATTTTACTTTATTTTATTTTACTTTATTTTATTTTATTATTTTATTTTATTTTAATTATTTTCATCTTTATTTATTTTTGAGAGAGAGAGACAGTGTGTGAGCAGGGGAGGAGCAGAGACAGAGGGAGTCACAGAATGTGAAGCAGGCTCCAGGCTCTGAGCTGCCAGCACAGAGCCTGATGCGGGGCTCAAACCCACAAACCGTGAGATCATGACCTTAACCGAAGTCGGACGCTTAACCGACTGAGCCAACCAGGAACCCTGGAACTTCATTTTAAAATAGCACATGACAGCATAAAACTTAGTAACCCTAATATTCCATGGATTATATCCAAGGAAGCATAGCTATGAGGGAGTTAATGCAGTTTTGTCTGAAAGAATATCCCATGGAATGGATCCTATATACAATGCTATCAGGAGACTGCTGGATATTTTATTTTACAACACAAGCTGAGAAGCTTCTAATGTGTATCACAAACCTCTTTGGGGTTATGGCTAAAGCAGCAGATAGGGAAATTACTAATATTACGTGCCTATATTGGAAAAGAAGGAATATTTCAAATCAATGACTTAAGCTTCCTTCTCAAGAAATTGGGGGCAGAGGGAAGCAAACTGAACCCAAAGTAAAGAAAAGAAAGAAAATAATGAAAATAATAAAAGAAATAAATGAAATAGAAAATAGAAAATGAATAGAGAAAACCAATGAAACAAAAGCTGGTTCTTTGAGAAGATCAATAAAATTGATAAACATCAAGTCAGTATGATCAGAAAAAAAAAGGAAACAAGACACAAATCAAGAATGAGAAAGGTAAAATCATTGTAGATTCCAAAGATGTTAAAAGGATCATAGGGAATATTATTAACAACTTTATGTCAACAAAATTAGATGAAATAGGCAAATTCTTTGAAAAACATTAACTTCCAACATTAACTCAGGAAGAAATAAAAACTCTGAATAGTCCTATATCTATTACAGAAATTGAATTGAATTTGAAGTTAAAAACCTTCTCACAAAGAAAACTCCAAGAAAGATGGCTTCATTGGTGAATTCTACCAAATATTTAAGTAATATTTTATACAAATTCTTCCAGAATATAGAAATGAAGAAATTCTACCCAGTTTGTTCTATGAAGCCAGAATCTCTCTGAAGCCAAAAGACGTTATAACAAAACTAAAGAATAATAATTCTCATAAATGTAGATGCAAAAATTCTAAATAAAGGTTTAAGTTTTTTATTTGAAACAGAAAGACAGTGGGGGAAAGGCATAGAAAGAGAGAGAGAGAGAGAGAGAGAGAGAGAGAGAGAATCCAAGCAGGCTCCATGCTGTCAATGCAGAGCCCAGCATGGGCTCAAACTTACGAACTGTGAGGTTATGACCAGAGCCAAAACCAAGAGTTGGGCGCTTAACTGACTGAGCTACCCAGGTGCCCCTAAATAATGTTTTAACAAATTAATTCCAAGAATATATACAAGGATAATAAATTATGACCAAGTTGGGTTTATTTGGGGAATGCATATTTGGCTAATAAATGGATCAGTGTAATTCACCTATTAATAATCTAAAAAGGAAAAGCCACATGATCATATAAATACTTGAAAGTATTTAACAAAATCCAATATCCATTCTTGATGAAAACTCTTATAAAACTAGTAGTAGAAGGAAACTTTCTTAACCTGATAAAAGGTATATATGAAGAACTTACACCTATCATTACACTTAATATTGAAAACTTGAATGCTTTTTTTTCCTAAGACCAGGAACTAGACAATGTTGTCTGCTCTCACCACTTCTATTGAATATTGTACTAGAGGTTTTAGCCAGTACAATAAGATATGAAAAGAAATAAAAGATACCCAGATTGGATAGGAAGAAGTAAAATTATTTTTATTTGCAGACAGCATGATTGGTTATGCAGAAAATTCAATGGATAATACAAAAATCTATGATAATTGTTGAGTTCACTAAGGTTGCAGGATATAAGATCAATATGCAAAATCAATTTTATTTTTAGAGTAGCAATAAACAGTCAGAAACTAAATATTTACAAATGCATTTACAATAGCTTCAAGAAACATGAAATACTTAGGGATAAAATCTGACAAGAGTGAGGCCTGAACACTGAAAACCATAAAACATTGATAAAAGAAATTAAAGAAGATATAATTACATACATAAATACACTATATTCGTGTGTTAGAAGACTCAGTGTTTTTTTTAATTTTTTAATGTTATTTATTTTTGAGAGAGAGAGCATGAGCAGGGAAGGAAAAGAGAGAGGGGGAAACAGAAAATCTCAAGCAGGCTCTGCACTGACAGCAGGAAACCCAACATGGGGCTCACAAACCCTAAGATCATGACCTGAACTGAAGTCAGGCACTTAACTGAGCCACCCAGGTGCCCGGCTTAGTGTTTTTAAGATGTCAATTCTCTCCAAGTTAATTTATAGGTTCAGTGAAATTTCAATTAAAATCCAAGTGGAATTTCTTTGTAGAAATTAACAAACACATTAAAAATTCTTGTGGAAATGTAAAGAATCCAGAATAACCAAAACAATTTGAGAAAGAAAAAAAAGGACAAATAATACCCAATTTTTGTACTTAATTATAAAACTCCAGTGATCAAAATAACATGGTCTTGAACTCAAGATAGACAAATAGATCAATGAGACAGGATAGAGTCCAAACTACACATATATATTCATCTGACTTAAGACAAAGACATAAAGTCAGTCCAATGCAAAAGGGATTTTTCCCCCAACAAATGGTGCGGGAACAATTGGTATCCATAGGCAATGAAACAAACTTTTACCCATCCTTGCACCATATGCAAAAATTAACCCCAAAGGCATTATTAACCTAATGAAAAGTTTAAAATAATAAAACTTACAGAAGAAAATAAAAAAGAAAATCTTTGTGACTTTGGGTTAGACAAAGATATATTGGATATGACATTAGAAGAATGATCTATATAAGAACAAATTGATGAACTACAAAATAAAATTTCTGCCATTTGAAAGACACTGTCAAGGGGCGCCTGGGTGGCGCAGTCAGTTAAGCGTCCGACTTCAGCCAGGTCACGATCTCGCGGTCCGTGAGTTCGAGCCCCGCGTCAGGCTCTGGGCTGATGGCTCAGAGCCTGGAGCCTGTTTCTGATTCTGTGTCTCCCTCTCTCTCTGCCCCTCCCCCGTTCATGCTCTGTCTCTCTCTGTCCCAAAAATAAATAAACGTTGAAAAAAAAAAAAATGAAAGACACTGTCAAGAGAATAAAAAGGCAAGTCATAGACTAAGATAAAATATTTGCAAATTGTATATCTGACTGAGGACCTGCATTCAAAATATACAAGAACTCACAAAACTCAATGATAAGAAAACAAATGACCTAATAAAAAGGGGCAAGAGGGGCGCCTGGGTGGCGCAGTCGGTTAAGCATCCGACTTCAGCCAGGTCACGATCTCGCAGTCCGTGAGTTCGAGCCCCGCGTCAGGCTCTGGGCTGATGGCTCAGAGCCTGGAGCCTGTTTCCGATTCTGTGTCTCCCTCTCTCTCTGCCCCTCCCCCGTTCATGCTCTGTCTCTCTCTGTCCCAAAAATAAATAAACGTTGAAAAAAAAATAAAAAAATAAAATAAAAAAAAATAAAAAAAAAAGGGCAAGAAATCTAATCAGATACTTCACCAAAGATATACAGATGGAACTTAAAGTGGCTAAAATTAAAAGGTCTAGCCATACCAAGCCTTAGCAAAAATGTAGAGGAACTGGTGAGAATGTCAAATGGCATAATTAATGCAAAAAACAGTTTGGTAGTTTCTTAGTAAGTTAAATATTGTTCTGCCATATGATTCAGCCATTCTACTCCAAGGTAGACACACATACACACACACACACACACACACTCACACACACACACACACACACACACACACACAAAGAAATTTGATGTCCATTGAAAGGCTTGTACAGTACATGAGTGTTCATAGCAGCTTTATTTGTAATAGGCAAAATTTGGATATAACCCAAATGATTATCAACAGATGACTGCACAAAATGGATTAGTGCTCAACAATACAAATAAATGAACTACTCATATAACATGGATGAATCTTAAAGTAATTGTGTTGCATGAAAAAATCCAGACAAAATGACATATACTATATTTATATGGAATTCTAAAAAATGCAAACTAATTAGCCTTTAGATCTGTTAGAAAACAGATCAAAGTTTGTATTGGAATGTGGGAGTGAGATATAAGGGGCAGGAAAGAAGTCCAACAAAGAGGCATGAGGAAATTTTGAAGAGTGATGGCTATGCTAATTATCTGATTATGGTGATAGTTTCACAGGTATAGGCATATGTCAAAACTTATCAAAGTGTACACTTTAGTTTTGTGGAATTGTTGTATGTTAATTATATATCAATAAGTCTGCTAAAATTATGAGTATATTAGCTATTTTCTATACTAATTGCCTATATATACCTTTTCAATGAAGAATGTGTATAGATTTTTGTAACTGTCCTCTTTTTATTTGATTTATATTTATTAAAGTCTAATTTTACATGTCTTGAGTCTAACAATGAAAAATTAAGGCCTGTATTTTTAATGTTTTGTTTCTATTTCATTTTATTAGTAATTTTTCATTGAACTTCACAAAAGTACCAATTTGAAATGGATTGAAAATCGGGGCGCCTGGGTGGCTCAGTGGGTTGAGCATCTGACTTCGGTTCAGGTCATGATTTCCCAGTCTGTGAGTTCGAGCCCCATGTCGGGCTCTGTGCTGACAGCTTGGAGCCTGGAGCCTGCTTCGGATTCTGTGTCTCCCTCTCTCTCTCTGCCCCTCCCCTGCTCATGCTCTGTCTCTCTCTGTCTCAGAAATAAAAAAAAAAGTGTTGAAATGGATTGAAAATTAAAACTAATAATTCAAAACACCTGGTGTTTCTTGACCTGTAGATTGAGAAACACTTCTCTGGCATAATTCCTGTCTATTAATCAGGATCAGATCAATGGTCATGCCCTAACAGTAAGACAGTCTGGGAAAAAAAGGAGAGCTACCAACTTTTGTCACATCTAAGGTCACAATATCAAAATGTGTATAGCCCAGAATGGTGGAATAAGGGACCTCTGGAAATCCACTGCTCCATTAAAAACATGAAACAAAACAATAAAACAAAACAAAACTGACAAAAATGTCCAAATCAACCTTTTTTAGAACTCTAGAAATTAATCAAAGGTTTACAACAATCTGAGGAATATTTATGCAAGAATGGATGAATATCATAATTACAGTTAGCTTTACATTTTAACTTGCCCTATTTTTATTGCCTCCTCCCAAGTTCTGTGGTAGTCTTGAAAATCAGCAGCTTAGCAGTCATTAGGGAGTGTATGCTAGTTTGGAAATTCCCCAAAAAGTTTCATCCTGAGAGCATTGTATTAGACCTGTGTGACAGCTTCCTGAGAAATCCCCATTTTCAAGGCTTGTTATTTAAACTGACTCAGATCTTGTTCAGTGGGAAAAGTTCTATCCCAAGGGCATGTGTCAAAAACAACCAATGAGAATTGTTTAAAATCTCAGTTGCCTCAGTCGGCATTACCAGTTGGGACAATCAAGAGACTGGCCAAAAACTTAAAAGAAAGACCTGGAGAATGAGATATTCATGGGAGTTTGGGGAAACTCTGACATATTTCTGGGAATTTAGAAAGCCATGCACATGTGCAGGGCTATGTGCATGCCCAGGAAAGAACTGAGAAGACTCTAATCTATCAACCTCTGACTGACTTTGAGGCCCTGTGCAAAGCAGGAAATGAAGACTAAGGCAGAGTTCTAAACTTCTGTTGCATTAAAGAAGTGCCCCAACACACAGAGAGAGTCCATCAGCTTTATGTTGGAATCACGTATAAAAATCACTATCTAATTATGAACTCATCACTAAGCTTACATTGAATAGAGACTTCAGCAGCCACTTCATAACAGGGAATACAGATTTTATAAAATTAGTCCAAG
The DNA here is from genome assembly GCF_018350155.1 of Leopardus geoffroyi. NCBI lineage: Eukaryota > Metazoa > Chordata > Mammalia > Carnivora > Felidae > Leopardus > Leopardus geoffroyi. The sequence continues at coordinate 25,942,167 of NC_059332.1, read as the reverse complement.
AATGTGACTAAACAAGATCATCATCATCAACAAAAACAATAATAACAAAGCAACAATGGCAAAGCACAGGGAGAGAAGAATCTGATTTCCAGAGTAACTACATTATGTTATTTAAAATGTCCAATTTTGGGGGCTCAGTCAGTGAAGCATCCAACTTCAGTTCAGGTCATGATCTCACTGTTAGTGAGTTCAAGCCCAAGCCCCATGTTGGGCTCTGTGCTGACAGCTCAGAGCCTGGAGCCTGCTTCAGATTCTTGTCTCCCTTTCTCTTCCCTCTACCCCCCACCCCGCCAAAAAAAATAAACACTAAAAATTTTTTAAAATAATTAAAAATGAAATGTCCAATTTTCAACAAAAAATCATGAGACACTGAAAGAAAAAGGGAAGTATGGCACATATAAAGGAAAAAAAGTAATCAATAGAAATTTTCTGAATTTCTGAAAAAGTAAAATTTTAGAGCTTACTAAAAATTCTTTTTAATAGCTATCACAAATTTATACAAAGAATTAAAGGAAATCATGTTTAAAGAATTAAAGGAACATATGAAAGTAATGACTCACCAAGCAGAGAATATCAACAAGAGACATCAAAAGAGATGGAAATTATGTTTAAAAATTAGTAATTCTATGGTTAAAAAGTTACAACTGAAGTGAATATTTCACTAGAAGGGCTCAATAGCAGATTTAATTTGTAGAAGAAAGAATCAGTAAAAGTGAAAATAGATTAATTTCATTATCTAAGTTTGTGACAAAAAAAATGAAGAAAAATGAGCAGAGTTTCAGATACCTGTGGGATACCATTAAGCATGCCATCATATACTCAGTGGGAGACCCAGAGGGAGAGATGAGACAGAGAAAGGGGGGGGGGCAGAAAAAAATATATTTGAAGGAATAATGACCAAACACTTCCCAAATTTGATGAAAAACATCAAGATGCTCAACAGACTTCAGGTAGAATAAACTAAAAGAAGTTCACACCTAGAAACAGAGTCCAACTTCTAAAAGACAAAGAATCTTGACAACAGCAAGAGAAATCAACTTTTTGTGTACAAATGATCCTCAATAAGTTCAGCTGACTTCTGGTCAGAAACCATAGAGGACAGGAAGCAGTGGAATGGTGTATCTAAAGGGCTGAAGAAAAAAGGCTGCTGGCCAAGAATTCTATATGTAGAAAACTATACTTCAAAAATAAAAGGAAAAGCAATTCCAAGATAAACAAAAATTGAGAGAATATGTTTATAGCTAACCTTCCCTACAAGAAATAGTAAAGGAAATCCATGTGTATGTCAATAAAGTAAAATACATATCTCAATAAAGTAATTTAGATAATAATATGAATAATTTAGGCTGAAATGGACAACAGAGAGTAACTTAAGTCCGTATGAAGAGAGAAAGAGCACCAGTAGAGGAACATAGATAAATATAACATCTTTTGTCTGACCTAAAAGACACTACTGCATAGAGCAATAATTATAAAACTGTGTTGATGGCAAGATAATATATAAAGATATAATTTGTATGATAATAAGAGCACAAAGAAGGAAGAAAGAATGGGGTTATTTTGTAGAAAATCTTTATATATTACTTAAATTAAGTTGGTGTTAATACAAAGTAGATTGTTTTAACTTAACATGTTAATTGTAATTCCCAGGAAAATCTCTAAGAAAATAACTAAAAAACATAGTTAAAAAAAACAAGAGAATTAAAATGGCACACTAGAAAATACTTTTTAACACAAAATAAAAGAATGAAAGAGGAATAGAGGGGAAGAAAGACATGACAGATAGAAAACAAATAGCCTAAAGACATGCATAAATCCTACTTGATCAATAGTTGCATTAAATGCAACTGGGTTAAATACTCCAATTAAAAAGCAGATACTGGCAGAATTAATTTTTTTTAAGCCACAACATAACTACATAGTACCTACAAGTGACAAACATTGGGTTCAAAGTTAGTTTGCATGGAAAAAGATATACCAGGAGAGCTGGAGTGGCTATGCTAATATCACATTATACAGACTTTAAGGCAAAAAATATTACCAGCAACAAAGACACTGTTTAAATGAAAAAAGAGACAATTCATCAGGAGGTCAAAAATTATAAACATATGTGCCTAAGAATAGAGTCCCAAAATACATGAAGCATAAACTTACAAAATTGAAAGGAGAAATAGATAATTCACAGTAACAGTTGGAGAGTTCAATATCCCCCTTTTAGTAATGAATAGATCAAAATGGAAAGAGAAGAATTGAGAATGTGTGAACCAACTACACCTAACAAACAAGTATAGAACACCTGTTACTGAACTGGGCTCTTGGGCTCTCTAAACAATGGAAATTGACAAGAGGCCGAACAGGAGTTCCAGGCAAGGCTTTATTGGGGCTTACGCTCAAGCACAAGAGAGAGAGCACAGAGGAAAAGTCCTTCAGGCTGGCCCCCAAGGAGAGGTGGGGGAGAGCTTTAAAGAGGCCCAGGTGGGAAAAGGGTGACATTTAAGCATGAAGAGGTGGAGATTTCGTGGCTCCTGTGCACTTAAACGTCGTGCTTCTTCATGTGTCGCGTGTGTAACCGGCAGGTTAATCTCCACCCTTGGGTACGATTTTTGGTATTGTAACAAGGGTACAAGTCAGTGAAAGGCCAGTGCGGGGGGGCCATCTTGGCATAGACTGGTTTCGTCCTGTCTTCTCCCGTCTTCATAGTAGAGTCCCTCCTTTCACTAAGTCCCTCCTGCTTCCTCATTCCTGCAAGATACACTACCCAGGAGGCATAGAGCATTAGCTTTACTTTTTATGAGGACAGCCAAGGAATCCTGTATTTTGCAATTAGAATTGAAGGGACCTTAGTCCAGTCTCTGCTCTGTCTCACACCCAATCACAGCAAAATATACACTCTATACTAATTGTATAGAATGCCCACAGAACATTCTCTAAGATAGACCATAAGTTAGGTCATAAAACAAGTCCTCAATAAATTTCTAAGAAGTAAAATTATACAAACTATGTTCTCTGATCACAATGGCATTAAATTAGGAATCAGTAACAGAAATTTGGGAAACTCACAAATATGTGGAAATTAAGAAACAAACTCCTAAATGACCAATAAGTCAAGAAGAAATCACAAATAAAATCAGAAAATACTTTATGATGAATGAAATTAAAACACAACATACCAAATCTTGGGGATCCAGGAAAAGCAGTGCTTATACCTAACTTATATAACTGTTAACATTTACATTACAGGTGGGTCTGGTCACTATCACAGAAGTAACTTGAGAGTTACACCTATCCAATTGTACCAGCATATCTTAAAACCATTTTAGAACTTTTATGTAATAATTTCTAGGGTACCTATTATGGTTTTTAAAAAAATATCTTCAATGATAGCAATTCTTTGAATTTAAAGGTATTACATAATTTTTGAAAACAGAAGTCATATTAGTGAATAAATTGAGTGGTGAGGCTAAAGATTCCATTGTTGGTCTAAAGAAGTGATACTATTTTGATGAAGGCATTTTCAAAACAGGACAGTGGGTGGTTCCTGAAGAGGAATTCCAAACATGCATGAAGCAAAAAAAAAAAAAAAAAAAAAAAAAAAAAAAAAAGAAAGATTGGAATAAATGCATAACTATAGAGGACGACTGTTTTGAGTACAACAGTTATTTAAATGTATGCTTTAGGGCACATTTCTAACATAAGTATCCTCAGTGCCTCATTACTTGAAGTATCTCACCATTTCCAAGTGGTTATCATTATATCTGCCCCTGTTTTGTTGGTTCCAAGAGAAATTAGAAATGGTGAATAGGCAAATATTGGCCTAGGAGTTTGGTCTTCTAAGTTAAGTTTATATTGACTAAATGAGTTCCTATTTGATCTTAATTTGATTTTTCCATTGTTTTGACAATTGAACATGTGTTCACAAGTCTAGAGATATGTGCACATGTGGAGATATACCCATACAGAACACAATAGACTATTTTTAAAGCCAGAAAGTCTGTGTGCTATATATACCCATCTTTATAAACCTATTTTTTTTATTTCCCTAGCTGTCTCTGTAGGCTACCAATACTGCCAATAACTAATAAAAATAACTATTAAGTTATATGCAATATAAACTGCTATATAAAGGCTAAACAGTAAACACTATTTACAGCTTACTATGAGAAAATGGAAACCTCATTGTGCCAATATGAACAAGATCTCCTCTTATCCTGTAATTCAAAGGCTATTACTTTGAAAATTATGAGTCCCAATTGATTGCCATACTAGAAACAATTATTATCTGATCTGTTCTTCTTTATACTATTAGTAATGTCCTAATATTCTAAAGGACCTTAATCAAACATTCAATGTTTTAAGAAACATCTGGATGTTAGCCAAATTTCTAAGATAGCACAAGCTAGAGCAAAAGAGGTGGTGAGAGGGACATGAGGAAAGTGAAAGCTATTGCAGAAAAACTGACTAGAACCGTGGAATCTGATTATAGGGAGCTTAGAAGGTAGGCTTGGCAGGGGAACAAAGCCGTGTTTCACCTTGGAAAGCCGTGAGGCACTGCACATGACAAAAGCTGCTAATTATGAATGATAAGATTTAGGACAAATAGGAAGCTTTTAGGCGAAAGGATTTTTTAAAAATTCTGTTAAAGTGTGTATAAAAGCAAACCATACATTGTCTTTTGAAACCTTTGGGAAACTTCATAATTTTTAAAATGTAAAGTTCACTTTTATTAAACATATGGGTAAGTTTGAAATTATTCAGAATATTAAAATTAATTTGAAAATAATTAAAATTCAGAAAAACCTCAGGTGTACATCCAAGTTCTGGGCAATATTAACATGTTATAAAAATTGCTCGGGCAATTTACAGTGAACAGGTGTGTGAAGTAATTGACAGGGGAAAAAGTTCAGACATTAATTAGCAAGGATTATGAATATCCTTGTTGAATTGTTTTCTCTCCATTGACATATTTTTAAGCATATGTGTAGAGGAAATTTTTTTCATCATGAATACGCATGGAAAATGAACTCTTACTTATTCATAATACTCAATGCTTTTGCCATTAATTGCTTGATGAGACATGGAAGGAACACAAAAAGAAAAATGCTCTAAACCAAAAGAAAAATGTTATAAATATTTTTGAAAGTTTATTCAGTCTTGCTAATAATGTTGAAATGTCTACTTCCAAATCCAACAAAATAAGGATTCATGCATTCAAAGAGTATCTCTGTTGAAACTTGGAGAGAAAAGAATAATTATGCCAAAAATAGGACCAAGTCCTACCTCAAGAAGCTTCCAGGAGGAGGGAAGCCAGAACAGAAAAGCAGAATGTTAGAAAATAATATGAGAACTACCATGAGAAACATAGAGGATGGGATAAGGACTCTGCCCTAGAGAAGGAAGGATGGTAGGATTTGGCTTTGAATCAGGTAGTCAAGATTAGAGGCAAACATTGTACTATTTTTTTAATGTTTTTATTCATTTGTGAGAGACAGAACATGAGTGGGGGAGGGGCAGAGAAAGAGGAAGACACAGAATCTGAAGCAGGCTCCAGGCTTGAGCTGTCAGCACAGAGCCTGACACAGGGCTCGAACTCACAAACCACGACCTGAGCCAAAGTCAGACACTTAACCCACTGAGCCACACAGGCGCCCCATAGGGACAAACATTTTAGACAGAGATGGGGTTGTGTAAAGCTGGAGATTTCTAAGGAAGCCTATTGTGCTGGTGCTGTCCAGACACTGTAGGACAGTATGGTAACAAACACCTGGAAGGTGGGAGAGGCTTTGGAAGCAGGTCATGGCAAGAAGCTGGGAAAACTCTGGGGAGAGTGTGAATTTGAAAGCTTGAAGAGCCTGCAAGAGTGTTTCATGAAATCCTAATGACCTTTGAGATGCTTGTGAGTGACGGCTTGAGGAGGAAAGTGAAGAAAATGTTATTTGAAACTGGAGGAAAATGATCTTTTTTATATAGTGGCAGAAATTTAGCAACACTATCACTTGATATAGTAAGTAGAAAACTTATGGAATGAACTGTGTGATCTTAGCTAAGGAGATTTCCAGATACTGTTGAGAGTATCTCTTGGTTTCTTCTTGCTGCTTATGATAAATGTGAGAAAAGAGAGGTAACTAAAGAAAGGACTTCTAAACAAAGAAGAACTTAAAACTTTCAGCCTCTCCAGAAAATAAATGGTACTACAATTAAGAAATGGCTGGGGCATGGGACTCTTGATCTCAGGGTTGTGAGTTCAAGCCCCATGTTGGGTGTAGAGATCACTTTAAAAAATAAAATCTGAAAGAAAGAAGAAAGAAGGAAAGAAAGAAAGAGAAAGAAAGAAAGAAAGAAAGAAGGAAGGAAGGAAGGAAGGAAGGAAGGAAGGAAGGAAGGAAGGAAGAAAGGGAAAGAAAGGAAGAGGAAAGAAAAAGATCAAATCCAGGACACTCTGAAGAAAACATGGTCCAATCATGAAGCCAAATGTTTAAAATCCTCTGTTAAGACCTCAGAAATATTGAAGACAGTACATCAGAGAATCATTCAGTCAAATAATAAGGCTTTTAAGAAGCTTGAGAGTGTTGTTCCTCAAAAGGCTCAGCAGAAGTCCAAGGCAGAGAAGAGTGATTCTCGAAGAGATCTGTGGGGGTGGTTTTTTCTAATGGAGTCAATCCCAATAAAAATTCACAGGTGACCTATACAATTTTTAAAAGATTCACGTCACCAGGCGCACCACCAGCTTGGACTAAGATGGGCAGAGGGAGCACAAAGAGGTAAGGGATTTGAATTCTCAAACTTCTCTGGGCAGGAACTAGGCTGAGGAACCATCTAACAGTCAGCTTATGGGGGAGAAGACTTCTGCCTTCACTTATCTTTACCTACTGGAAGCTTGTAAGAGTTCCCAAGAAGATCCCGATAGCTGTGGTGACTAGGCTTAAGTTGTGGCGGCTTAAGTCTGTCCCAGCACGAAGCATGAGACTGACAGGGCACTGAACATTTTCTTCACTTTCATGACACTGTGCACATAGTGTTCATGTGATGGGGTCTCTAGGTACTTGGAGAGCTGGCCTCTTGAGGGAAGCCTGGAGGCAGCACTTGGCAGGAGCAGCTATTTCAGGGTGGGCTGGAGCAGCAGCAGGGAGGTACCCTCAGGTGGTGTCCTGCCAGGAGAGGCCACTCTCCCTGACATACCATTTCTAAACTTGTGTAAGAATACTTTAGAAGTCTCTACAAATAACTGGGTGAGTTTGAGGGGGTTCAGAGGACCTAAGCTCTGCAGTTGAGGCCATGAGCCAACTAAATACAGATTAGTACCTTTCATGAGATCCTATTTGTACCTGCAACAACGCCTGTGGAACATAAATTAAAAGCTCTTGGAGAAGCCCTGTATGAGGAGCAGGAGAAATAAGTTACTGAAGGAGGAGCATCAGGAACCACTTATCCTCCTGATGGGTGTGGATCATGAGGTGGGGTTGGTGTCCCCTTTCAGAGCAAGGAGTGCTCAAACGAAAAGATGAAGTGGGTTTCAGTGCCCTCCCTTTGTGCAGGAAGTGAGGGAGATTGACCCACTCAGTTTACTTCAGGAGAGGGCAAGGAGAGGTGGGAATATGATTGGTTCCTATCTCTGAGTCCCAGGCCCTGAAACTCTAGCACTGAGGATTTATTTTTGTAAAAGGGTGGAGATGTCCATTGGGACCTATATTGTTCCAATATTGGAGGGTAAAGGAAAACTGTATCTCTACTCATACCATTTCTGACACTGAACGTGTGGAGGTTTTCCTCATATTAAACAATTCTAGCACAAACTACTTGGAGTTTGCACATACCTCACAGGTTAAAAGCTCAGTCCCACAAGACTGCCCCTAGTTCAGGGGCCAACCACAGGTGGTGAGTCCCCAGGTTACCCCCCACTTCTGTAGGACATGACTACAAATCTAAGCTCCCTGTGACCCCTTCCTAAGACTCAATAATTTGCTACAATGGTTCACAGAATCCAGGGGAAAACTTCACTCACTATTACCAATTTATTATAAAGGGCATTATAAAGGATACAAATGAACAGCCAGATGAGAAGGTCCATAGGGCAAGGTCCAGAAGGGTCATAAGCACAGAAACTTCTGTCCCTCTGGAGTTTGGGGTAAACCACTCCCCTGGCACATGGATGTGTTCTTGTTCACCAGCTCAGAAACTCTCCAAACCTCTTTGTGTGGGGTTTTTATAGACGTTCCATTATATAGGCATGATAGATAAAATCATTGGCCGTTGGTGATTAACTCAGTCCCCAGCTCCTTTCCCCTCCCTGGAGGTGGAGAGAGGAGGCTGGAAGTTCCAACCTTCAATCACCTGGCTGGTTCCTCTGTCAACCGACCCCATCCTCCAAGAATGACCTCAGTGGCCATAAACTCAGGTATGGTTAGAAGGGGCTGATCATGAATAACAAAAGATACTCACTCTTCTCATTCTTGCTACTCAGAAAATTCCAAGGGTTTTAGGAGCTCTGTGCCAGGAACCAGGGATAAGACCAAATATATATTTATTAAAATATCACAATATCACAAATGATCAATGAGGTTTCCCCACTTTGGGGAAGAAGTCAGAATACCTCACCTAGAGGTCAGAGTGGGGAAAAACCTGGGGCTCATTCTAAAGAGAGGGATAGGATTGCTTTGTGTGAGACAATAGAAAATTCAGTGGGTCTGTCTCAAGCCAGGTAAAGGTGGGCGGTTTTGTTGACACTGAGTATCTCAGTGTTGATCACTGCTGGGCTAACATGTGAATGTTGACATGGGTGTGAATGTCATCCTCAGGCACAAAAGCATGCTTGATGCTGAAGAGTCTCAGCAGCATTTCCAGCCAATGCTGCCCCCAGAAAGCAATGTGGCTGCTGATAACTGGGTGGCCATTATATACTGAAATATTTCAGTGGCAGATTTTCTGAAGCAGGTGCCTTACAAGCATCTGAGGAATATTCACTAAGATACATTAAAGGGATTGAATTGCTAATTGCCTTAATTTATTAAACAGTGCTCTGATACTAGACACTTTACATATATCTTAGTCAATGTTTTCTATCCATAGGGAACAAAAATCCTAAATCTTTGTAGGTACATTGCAATCACCATGTTTTCAACTGGGAGAGTTGTTTTCTCCACCTTGGGGCTGGCCAGTGTGCAAATGGATCTGGAGCCCCAAATAAATAGTATGACATCATTCTTTTAAGGTATGGGTTCTTAATGTCATGGGACTTTTAACGTGTCAGAACTTGTCATAAAAAAGAGTTTGTATTGAATTTACCAAGTCCACTTATTTGAATAATTTAGCTCATCAACCAAAAGATAAATAAAGTCCATGTTTATTTGTCAATATAATACATATATATGACTGTTATACATCTTTATAAGGCAAAGAAATACAGCTGAATTAAACTATGTTCAGAAATAAAAAATATACATGACAAATGCAGTCACCACATTGTGAATCCATTTTTATTTCTTATCTACACTACTAAACTTCATCGAAAGGACTCACTGACATCTATCGGATGGGACAAGTACAAAATACATACAATTCAAGATCGGAACACTCAGGTATTAGATGTTCTCTGCTCTCTTGAATAAGTAGTGGTTGAGTTATAAGCCTTCATGGAAGGTGAAACTACACACATAAAGATCACTTATGGAAAGTACACCTGACTGAAATGTATCTAGGAGACATACATAGACCTTCAAATGTGAGAGACTGTTGACTTCGTGCAAGGCAAGGAAGTTGCCTTCATCTGGAAATTGAGCATCTGATAGTCTCATAGTCCAGCTGCAAGTTTCCTTTAGGACAGCAAGCCATTTGCCTTTTGGAAATATAATTTTCATCCCAAAAAGGCTTCAGGGGAGCATTGTGATGGATAAGAAGATGGACTTTGATTCTAACTGAAGAAAAAGAGAAAGAAGTAAAAAAAAAAAATCAAAACAAAGCAAAAGCAAAATAGGGAGCATCATAGCTATTGAGAAGTGAGCCATGCAGCCTAGACCCATGCTGAACTTGCCAGCGGATAGAGAGCTGAACTGAGTTCACTGGGCATGCCTGCTCAGACCCCTGCTTTGCCCTCTTGCCTCACTTGCACAGATGAACTTTCCAAATGAGGTTCCCTCAGCTGGCCTGTAATCCTAACTAAGCAAGCACATGTAGGCATCCTGACACCATTTGCCTAATGCCTAGGGTGGGGGTACTAGGAGCAGAAGGAAGAATAAAGGAATGAAATAAAGAATAAGACCCTCATATCCCTAATATCAAATACATATTTTGATTTTAAAACAAGAAAAAAAATTCTACTCTAGTTTCCATAAAAATAGTGAAAATGTAATAATTCATGTATCTTCCAAAACACATTCACATCCAAGTATGCCACAACAATAGCAGCATGCCTATTTACATTTTTGAGGAAAGAAAGCAAAATAATGTCAAGTAAGACAAAAAGTAACTAAAAAACAAACACGAGAGTTACCCAATTTTGACTTGGAAATCTTTCCCCAAGGTAGTTCAGGTGAGAATCCATTTCAGATGCTTTTATGTAACAAATTAGGGCATGAGCTCTTTTCTCCCTGATTTTTTGAAATAGCAACAGGTTGTGGGTAAGTGTTGGTGTCTTACAAATTACAAAAGGGGCATGCTTTTTCTTTAATCCTTTGTGAGATTTGTTTCTCTCTAGGCAGTGGGAAGTGCCACATCAGTGCTTTAATTTCCTCTGTTTTCTAAAGCAATGGCTACTGCCTAATGCGAGTGAGTGAAGCCATAACGTCCATTAAGTGGGTGGGGGAGAAGTACAGCCTATCAAGTCCTAATGACTTCTTGGAAAAATTGATCACAATAGCCCAAGTCTCGCCAGACTCAGCTTCTCTGGTCCATGCTTGCATCTGGTTTGATTCCTCTGCTGTGCAAAGCCCCCTTTCCCATCAAAGTGGCAATCTACCAAGTTACCAGTGCTTGCTGGAGCAGCCACACATGGGTGTGGAGGGAGGGAACAGGATGAGCAGGAGACCGAAAATCTCCCATTTCACTGTAACTGTAGACTGTAATAATCAACTCTGCGATGCAAACTATCCTCAGCTCTCATATAAAAGGCACCCCGCTGGCACGGGGATACCTCCCCATCCAAATGTGGAAATTCAACTCCAAATTCAAAGGAGATTCGTTTTTAAAGTAGAGTCTCCTTTCTAAACCTCTTTTTAAAAAAATCACACCCACTGACTGCAGGGTCATTAGTGGATTAATTTGTCAAAGAAATCGTTCCTTCATTTGGCCTAAGCTGCCTGTCCCACGTGTGTTGGGGTCTGGTGAAAGCTTCTCTGCCAGCGTGAGTCAGGATGAGAGCTGGATGCAAAAGATCTCCTGCTCTATCTGGTAGAGATTCCACACCACAGGACAGAAAACGCCCTTCCATGAGGGGTTTCAAATCAGACCCTTGCGTCTTATTTAGCATTTGAGTGAATGCCAGCTCTCTGTGGTCTGAGTATTAATGCATGCACTGACTTGTATTTTTCCAGCCTCAATGAATACCATCAGCTAAAGATAGCACAGTAATATAACACTTCAGTCACAAGGCTTTGTTGTGTTTTTGTGTGTGTGTGTGTACGTGTTTGTTTTTTTTAAGGAAACCAAATTAACCATTTTAAGCACAGTCACATAACAGGAACAGGAGAAAACCAACCTTGGATAAATGCATAGGCCAAAGGAAAAAAGAAATGCATCATAATGTAAGAGCAAAGCTAGAAAGGAGTCAGTTTTATAGCTAGCATGACCACTAAATTGGCATATGGTCCTAACTAAATTACATTACATTTTCTTCTGTCTCTACTTCCCTTTTACCTTACACATGAGAATAAGAACATTGCACATTTAGTTATTCATGGGCATGCTATAAGCATCCACTAGGTGCATATGAGCAATAATGGAGAAAAGTCAATGCCAATTAAAACTGCCCTCACTAACATGGCCATCAAGTCACTCTTATTTCATGTCACTGCTATTGTGACTACCAGAGCCTAGAATGATTTACAGCTAAAAATAAAGACATTATTATAGCTGATTTCAACACAGGAGTTATTTGGAAATGGGAAATATGAGGAAAACTTAAGAGGCTGAATAGTGAGCTTGATGCTGGATGTGTAATAGGAATTTAGTGTGGCTTTGTGTGGCCTCCTCTTCGTAAAGAAACGACGCACATGTTTCACCCTTGAGAGGCCCGATGCCCTTCTGTGCTGTATACGGTCAGGCTCATGTCCATTATTAAATATCTGTAATGAAATGCCACATGAGCTCCGGAGCAAGCAGAAGCTTCCAACTGGAAGTTATTCTCATATCCAAAGAGTGAGCAGCAGTGTTCCCCTCACCGTTGATTTCTGGATGTTCTTTCTTCACAACCACTGAGCCATGTGAGACTCCACGTAGGTGAGATTACCGGTCTTCAGAAATGCTGGAATTTACCCAGAAGCCTGAGTGCTATTTCCCGAGTCATTGCAACACTGGAAGCAAAGCACTGTCCTTCCTTGGCATGCACACGGCCCATGTCTCATTGGTAATGGCCGCATGAGGAAAGTTCTTGTGACTATCAACATTTTTCCAAAGGTTGTAATTCCAAAGACTAACCATAAACAGATACCTCTTGCTCCACCTGTGAAAACTAGAGCATTTCATGCAAGCAAATGTACAATCAGAAGACAGCAGGGAGTGTCTTGTGAAATGCACGTCACGCATTTGAAAGTAGAATCAGCTACTCAGAAGAAACTGATGGACTAGGAGAAAGTTCAGGATATATGGAAGATATAACGTCTGATGCCTCTTGCCTCGGGATTCAAAAACAGTTTGTGTTCCAGAAAGTAAATTATTTATCAGTTGGATTCACCTGATTTCAGACCAAATAAAAATAATAGAGTCTGAGAAACTAAATGCTCAAGCGTGCAAAAGACAGAATTTTTTTTCTGGCGATATGATGGCCCCCTTTGAAAGGCATAGTTTAAGGACTGGAAGCAGTTTTCTCCCTCTAAGTGTATCCTCCAGATTTAAATGTCTCAAATAAATGTCCGGTATGATTGCTCTAATAAGCTGAGAAAGAGAAGAAATAATGTACCCCCTACCCCAGTGTCTAAAATCAAAAATTAAAAATTGAAAACTCAAGATGGCAGGGAAGCATCTTTCCCGTTGTGCACTACCATGGGGTCTGGGGAGTTGAGGAAAGGGATGCAGGGCTTGTCTGCATCCCCTGGGACCACAGGACTAGGTGTCCCCCTTAACTGAGTGCTCAGAGTTCAAGTGCAGAGGCTCCACCGCCCCCCCCAGGGCCACCCGTCATCACAGGGGTCAAGGCATCAGAACTGCTGATTTTTCCAAAAATCTTCTCAAAGCAGCAGCAACCGCAGCAGTTTTCCTGCAAAGCAAACAAAATATGACTCTTGTTAATTCAGCAGGGCTTTTAAAATTGTAATTAGTTGGTTGTGCGCCTTAGGAAAACCACACATGATTTTTTTTATAATGTATGTGTGCATGTGAGAGAAAAAAAGAAACCCCTTGCAGGATTCCACTGCTTACCCGAGTTGGGTTTTTTTTTTTCAGTTTATGCAAGATATTTTCGTACTATTTGCAAGATCGAAGGACAAGGCCTCTTTGTTTCATGTAAGGCACAGCCAGCTCCCCAGCTGCTACCACACCATCCATTCTGTCAGCCTGACCCCGCATCAAAGTAAGGCCACAGATTGCGCGTGGGAAAGATTTTCATTTGCTTTATGACCACGTTTGACATAGGCCCGCACAGGGTTTGCTGCCCTACATCAAACTCTGAGAAGGTGTCCTAAATTCATGGCTCTGAGAAAGTGTCCTAAATTCATAGTTCACGGGTTGGCAAAAGATGGAACGGAAACACAAAACGAAATGCCACCAGGTTGATTTTTAGCGTATTTCCTCAATGCATCAAAAAACCTCTAACAAATTGCAGGAGATTTATATGCCTCAATCGACATGATAGATCCTGCCTTATTCACAGGGCCTGGAAGTCATTCTTTTTCCACAGGAATAATCTTCAACCACCAGATTTTAAAAATCAATATTATCACAAAGTTGGTTTTACTCACTAGTAAAGCTTGCCAAAAACCCCATCTTATCCTGGCAGGAAATACTATAAAAAATGACTTAAAAAAAATTCTTCTCAAATGAGGCTGCTCTCAGAGTTAATGTCTTAAGCTTACATTTTAATTTGAAAAAAAAAAAGAGTAAAAAGGGTAAACTGGGAGGCACCCACATCCCATGGACCTTAAACAATGCTTCCCAGGCCTGCAGTGCAACCAAGGTGAAATTCTGTGGCCCACTGGAACTGAGGTCCCCAGAGAGGAAGGCAGCCAGCCCAAGGGATCGTCTGGAGGCAGACCTGACCACACTCAAAGTTCTCATCAAGCAATTCAACAAAGACAGTAGCTAACTGTGCCAGTGTCATCAGCTCCAATGTTTTGTCCTCCACATAACTGTCACTGCTTGGGCTGCTACTGGCCTACATTGCCTTGGGTTCAAAGGACCAACGTGGCATGGAAGGATTCTACTGCCTCCCACTACCATTTCCTCCTCTTTCTCTCCCTGCCAGCCCTTGGTGACAGGCATGCCTTGCAGTGCAACCTCCAGTCACCCAATGAATTCATTCCTACCAGGCCTCAAAAGTGACTCCAGTGCTTAGGGTGGGAAGGCAGTTTGTGGCAAACCCTTGAGGTTTGTGGTCACCGGAGACAAAATTGCTGGGGGATGGAGGGAGGGAGAGTTCCCCACAGACTCTGGTGCCCACCACTCACGGGTGAAGGCCAGGCTGTACCTCAGTGAGCCTGACCACCCAGGCCTGGGAGCAGGGAGCGTCCTTCCTTTCTCCACATTATCACAAGGCACACAGCTACCTTCTACTCTTCCAAAAACTTTACCATCCTTGCTATCTTTGACCCATGATAGTGGCCTTTGTAAGTAGGAAGCACAAGCCTTCCTGCTGATGCTTCATAGATTTCTACATAAGTGGTAGACTGGGAAGGAATGACCCTTACACCAAAGGCTGAGTGCTTTCCTAACTCTGGCCTGGGACTTTTATTATGATACACTGACTTATTTCTACCCGATCTTATTCTACAAAAGATTTCAAGGCAGCTTGCAAGAATATAGAGTCAAACAGACAAACAAAAACCTCAGGACCAGAGTAAATACAAATGAGAATAAAAGAGTAAGACCAGCAGGCAGCAAGAATGCAGACTCACAAGTCATCAGTCCTACACATTTGTTAAAATTGAGCGGTAACAGTGGCCATGGACTTACTGCCCCAAGTGAGAGAACTGGCTTGCTGGAGGGTAAATGGCCCCCCAACAAGGACATATATGTTGAGATTTCTAAAAGTTCTCTGTAATAAGTACAAGGCCTTAGGCTTCTCCTTTAGGGCATAAATTAAGCTAGCTTTTGATTCAATCAAAAGTATTCATGTGTAAATCCATCTCTTAATAATTCTGACAAAATTCTAAGCAGGGTACAGTCTGTGTATGAAGTGGTATGGTTCCTCCAGCTCCAAGACTGGGCCAATGCCAGGAAGCAGTTCAGGAAAGAAAAACAAGCATGGGCTTTAAATTCAGAGACACCTGAGAAGTCATGCTGTACCATTTACGTGACTTTGGGGGAGTTATTTAAATTTTTTTTTTCAACGTTTATTTATTTTTGGGACAGAGAGAGACAGAGCATGAACGGGGGAGGGGCAGAGAGAGAGGGAGACACAGAATTGGAAACAGGCTCCAGGCTCTGAGCCATCAGCCCAGAGCCCGACGCGGGGCTCGAACTCACGGACCGCGAGATCGTGACCTGGCTGAAGTCGGACGCTTAACCGACTGCGCCACCCAGGCGCCCCTGGGGGAGTTATTTAGTGTGTGGGTCTCGAGACTGGTTTCCCCATCAACACAAAAAAGGTATTACTTCTTCTGATCCCAATTGTAAGGACTACCAGAGATGGTTTTGTTCAATTACTGGCACCTACTGAGATAATTATCAAGTACCTACTATGTGCCAGGCCCTGGTATCCAGGCTTTGCATGGATTATCTTGTTGGAGCCACTCAACAAGCATAGGAAGTAAGACTATCCCCAACCCACAAAACAGGAAATTGAGGTTTCTGTGCTAGAAAATGGCAGAGCCAGGCTGCACACACAGCAGTCCAAAATTGGAGCCCTCCCCCTTAGCAGAAACACTGCCCTGCTTCCCACATAGTCAGTGCAACACACATTTGGTTTCTTTCTTGCTACTCCCTCTTAAGGCTTGCACAACATCTCTTTAGAAAGACCTGAGACCAACCTTTCAAATGGGCACCTTCCATGGACTATTTGGTCACAAGGTCCTTCGCATTAGAGCAGCAATTCTTCTTCTTCTAGGGAAATCACAAGACATTTGAAGAAGAATTAGAACTTTAGAATTAGAATATATATATATATATATATATATATATATATATATATAATTTCATTCCTCACTTCTGATATGAGAACACCTGAAGAGTCAATAACTTCCTACTGGTTGAAAATGCACTTCAAGAGATGTTCTAGAAGCCTAAACTGTTCATGACCCTCCAACAGATGCATTGAACCACCTTCAGGGACCAGCTTGAGCATTCCCCACTTTCCCCTGTCATCACTACCTTTCCTCTCAGAGTCAGAAACAAAGAGCTGAGCACCTAATGACACTTCATTTTTATGTGTGTGTTTGGTCAAAACTCCCTTCCACAAATATTCATGTTGACAAAGCTTGAGGGTCAAGACTGAGACCAGATGAGGACAAAAATGAGTCAGATACAACTTCTGCTTCTTCCAAAAGTTTTCAAGCGTTATTTAAGTGCCACAAGAGATGTTCAAGAAGACAAAAAAAGCACCTCCAGTTTGGGGGTTGAAAAGAACCATCTTAAAGGAGGTGGCATTTAAAGTAGGTCTCAGGCACTCACTAGGCTTTGGGCTGATCTGGAAGCAGTAGCAAAGACAGGATGGGACACCTGATATCAGGGCATGTCAGAGCAGGCTGGACGGTTGGGTGTGTTAGTTTGGTGTGCACGATGGGGAATACTGGAAGAATTTATGGTGTGGGAGTAATATGATCAGAGTGTCATTAATGAAATAATGATTTGGTGAATTAGAAAAGAGATGGGTAGATATGAAATATCAGCTCCTACAGTATTTTATTAGTTCAGCATATTGGAAAAAGGGCAAGAGCTGAGGTTGTAACACTGGGATTGGGAAGGAAAGGTAGAGGCTTATTAGTTCTGGCAGAAAAGAAACAATGTCATATTTGTTCATTTTTCTTTCCTCCAGGCCCAACACATTTATTAAGCCTGCAGTAGGTGCTTGATGGGTTCTAATAGATTTGTAATTTGGGAATGCTTTGTTCCACTCAAGCTGAGAGCTGTTTCTGATGGAAGGTGGTTTATGTATGGATGGTTGGCAATGTAAGAGCATAATACAGAAGGCAGAGAGCTACAGGGCTTTAATTCCTAAGGAAAAATCCTTTTTAAATTTACTGACTGATTATAAGCATGTTTAGTGGTTAATAAATTGTAAGTGTTTTAAGCATGAAACAATTAAAAGAGATAAATAAAAGTTTATAAAAGGCTTTTAAAATATAGTTTCAATTTGAATAGTAAATAGTTTGGGGTAAGAGTTAAATGTTCAACATAAAGTTACATTTGATTTTATAAAACATATCAGAACCAAGATTATTCCAAAAATGAATCTTCTGGAAAAATCTAGTCTCAATATTTCTTTAAAAATAAAATACACTAAGCTTGAATACTGGCTTTCAAGAACACCAAAAATGTACTGTACAGGAAGAGTTCTGGAAATATCATCAGGCCTCCTTTGCCCAGAAGCCCATTATCCAGCAGGATAGTAGAGTAGTGAAGCTCTGCCCAGGTTCCAGAGCCTGCCTGTCTACACTGGGGAGCTAGCTCCTTCACTTCCTCCTGGTGAGATCCTGGACAAGTACCCCTGTCTTCAGTTTCCTTACCTATATGAGGATAATAACAACACCTGTTTCAGAGAACTGGTATGTGGATTAAATGAATTATTTTTTGTAAAGCAGTGAGAACAGTGCCTGGCACAGTGCCATATAATTATAACTTTAATGATAACTGACTAGATTTATACAGTGGAATTTGTAATTTTTTTTCAAATCTCCATCGTTCTTGAAATATCAATTTACCTAGGTACCAACAGTTGGATAGAATAACAAAAAGGTGATTTTTGCTGTTGTTATATGGTTTAAAAAATATTTTAAGCACTTTTTAAACTGTATAATGTCATTAATTATCTGTTGTGGTTTCCATATTGTCCTACCACGTCAAAGTGTTATTTGGACACCAATAAGCTTGGATAAAAATACATTGGTGGAAAATTGGCCCAAAATAGGTTGGTAACCCTAATAAGCAGTTTATGTAGTCTGGGTGAGGTACCAACTAGGTAAAAAGTCTATTTTTATTTGACATCAGTACCAATTATCAAGGAAAGGTATATTCAGACACAAATAAAACTCAGCACTGATGCTGAATTTAGAAGTAAAGTTAATTTCAATAAAAACTGGATGTGGAAAAAATGAGTACCTGAAGCATAGTCATTCCAAGGTTTGTTGGTCACTGAAAAAGCTCCATTCCAAAACCCTGAGGAGTAGGGAGGATGGGGTGCAGAGATGGAGGAAATGAAAGTGTATCAAACGCATATGACTCCAGGGCATGATGGCAGCCATCTTAACCATGCTCATGTCAGACCTTCCCTGACAAGGCCCGAAGGCACACATTGCTTCTTGCCTCTCCCTACATCTTGGCCAGGTAAACATCCTAAATGTTTAGTTGAGTTACTTAAATGTTACACTTTTGCTTCTGTGTTGTTTGTATAATACACAGGGATGTGGGTGGAGAAAGTCTGGAGGAGGCTGTTGTAGTAATTCAGATGAGGGGTGTCATGGGCCAGGATAACAAACGGGATGAACAAGGTTAGACAGATTCTAGAAGTAATTAGGGAAAATAATGTACAGAACTTGGATATAAATCAAATATGAGATGGGAGGATTGAGGGACAGGAAGGAAACAACAAAAATGCCCTCAGGTTTGGTTTAGGTCATTCAGTGGGGGGCCATTCTGGGAGAATGGTGGAGGAAGAAGTGAGATGGAAAAGATGAGATCAGTTTAGGACAGAGGATATCCAAGTGGAAATGTCAAGTGGATATATGCATCTGAAGCTTAGGGAAGGACTCTGTGCCAAAGGGACAGATGAGTTCTTGGACATAAATAGGAATTAAGGCAATAAATAGATTAGGAATCTTATTGTACGAAGTTATCACAGAGTGTGGGCTCAATTTTTGTCAACAAGTACTTAGGAAAAAAGGGAAAAAAGAGACAAACCTGGAAACAGATTCTTAACTATAGAGATCCAACTGAGGGTTGCTGGAAAGGAGATGGGTAGGGGGAAGGGTTAAATGAATGATGGGAATTAAGGAGGGCACTTGAGATGAGCACGGGCTGTTATATGTAAGTGATGAATCACTAAACTCTACTCCTGAAACTAATATTCCACTGTATGTTAACTAACTGGAATTTAAATAGAAACTTGAGGAGAAAAAAGATTAAAAACAACAACAACAACACACCAGTACTTAGGTCATCTTCATTCAGTCTTTGGTAAGAGTCTCCTTCACATAGATTTACATTGCTCTCTGGATCAACCTGAGTAGAGCAGTTTTTTGGTTCCCAGAGCATACTGAACCAGGTAAACACAAAAGTTAAAAATCTGAGTTCTGAATTAAGGAGGACTATTTATCCTGAATATACACTGACATGTATTTTCCAAAACATTATTTGTTTATATATTCTAGACTATGTATATAAGTATGTGTGCATAGTACAGTGATGTAATTTATTTTATAAGTATAATGATTGAATAATAAACACAATAGTTATGCTGAAAGTAATACTCTCCTAAACATCATATTTGACAAAACACAAACTGCTTAATAAAAGCATTTTAAGTAATTCAACACTAGCCCAAGATTTGAAGGCTGTGAGAAATGGAATGAGACGGAAACCCATATAAGGCTGGGATGCTTCTAGCCTCTGATTATCCAAAGATTGAGGTCAGTTAGAAAAGGAGAGGAAAAGCAACAAACCTTGGTTACCTGTGAAATGAGTCTGGAGTGGAGCTTGTGGTCTGACAGCCAGGGGTGCTTGAGAGCCTCACTTGCACTTATTCTCCAACTAAAGGGAGATTCAGAAGGCTGTTAGCAGAGATATACCAAATGAGGCCTGAATCTGCCATTCAACCTCAGCTCTGGCCGTTCCCTTTGGGAGACCAGATGGCCAAACGTCAAATTCACAGGCAATTCTACTTTCTCTGGAACTATCACTGATGATTGTAGGTTACCATCAAACCAGTCAGGGTAACAACAGTGGTTAGACAAGTGAGACAAATCATTCAAAATTCTTGTTATTAATTGAACATCTACTTTCAAATACAAGTAACCATTTTTCATGCAATGTTTGAGCTTCATGGATTGAATTTCTATCAGTCAATGGAAGAATAAATGTATACATACTACTGCAAGAGCAAAATGCTACAAGGATTCTTGATAATTGCAAGAGCAATTTATATATTAAAACTTTTGAATAACATGTAGCACTAATTTTTGAATTAAGACACTTTAAAGACTTAAATAGATAGAGAGTTAATATAAGTACTGAGACAGAGTACATTCGATACCTTTACAAAGAAACTATATCCTTTTGAGACAGCAAACATTTATACAGCTTAAAAAAATAACATGAGAAAGAACTATAGAGATTATATTATATTCTAATTCTAAATTTGGTAAACTTGTCTTGTGTGCTAATGTTTATCACATTAAACTAAATAAACTTTCAACATAAAAACTACAAGAGAGTGTAACAATCTGTAGTCTACTTCTGAAATTGTATCAAGAAAATAATTTCAAGCAGTCATGGAGCTTCAGTTTGTAGATTGCTTCAATAAAATTGTTTCATCAGATGACAAATATTTAAGTATAAGATTTGAAGAGATGATAAATCTTTACCATGAAGGAAAGTTTAATAACTTGGTGAGAGCGTCACCATTGGCAGGACCCAAAGCAGGCAGATGTAATGTTTCTTAAAACTCTTGACCTCTACCAACCTCAGAGGGTAGTGCTATTTTGTTGAATATTATACATTTTCAGTATTGGACCCCCAGAAGCATTCCAATAGCTGATAGTGCCCAAAAAATTATTATTTCTGCACTGTAATGTCAAACTTGTTAAAGTTGACTATTAAAAAGTTAACAATAACACAGTACTAATAATTAAATTCTTAATACATTTCAAGTTTATTTTTGTACATGGAAATGTATTCTATGAGAGTGGTATCAGGTGTTGGCCTTAGTTTCATCCAATAATAATCAGCCAGTTGTCATTCTGCCCAAATGTGCAATTGTCCCTCCCATGGTATTAATGTGACCCTCAGACTGAAGGAGGGGGCAGGACATGGTGCTGGAGGCCAAAAGGCCTCGCTCTGACTCTGCACTGCACTAGCTGTGTGATTGCTTCACTGCTCTCAGCCTCAATTTCCTCATTTAATCCAGAGGATTAAATCAGAAACACATAAAAATATATCTGTAAAATAGATTCTTAGTAAATGTGGATCTTAGCCACCAAAAACTTGACAGAGTTGACACCTTCTATCTGTTCACTGCCTGGTGTTCAGTCATCTACAAATAATAATAGTAACAACAGCTTTGTGCCTTTCCATTAAAGATAAAACCAATGTATTTTCATTACCCCTGTCCTCATACTGACACCACCAGCCTGGCTAAGTTCTCCTTATCCTTTAGGACTTAGTCCTGACCCTTTTCAATATACTCTAACTTTGCATTAACTGCATTGGGTTATATCTTTTTTAAAAATACCTATCTCTTAGATCATGTGTTACCTAAAGGCAGGGACTGGACTTTATACATCTGTTCTCAATGCCCCAGACACATTTCCTGGCGGATTATACATAAAATGCCTCCTTTGTGTCAGGCACTTTTCCAGACCCAATGCCCATGATACTTCTATAATCCCCTCTCCCCAAATACACCCTTCTATCTGTTCATGGTCATGTTTATTAATAACTTAAAAACAGTAGAGATAATAAAACAAGGAAACAAGTATTGTTGGCTTTGAAAATCTTAAATACTATTTACTAGTATATATTTTCGATACAAAACCATCTGGGGGCACCTGAGTGGCTCAGTCAGTTAAGCATCTCACTCATGATTTTGGCTCAGGTAATGATCTCATCATTTGCGAGTTCAAGCCCCACATCGGGCTCAATGCTGACAGTGCAGAGCCTGATTGGGATTCTCTCTCTCTCTCTCTCCCTCTCTCTCTCTCTCTGCCCCTGCTGTGCTCTTTCTCTCTCCCTCTTTCAAAATAAATAAAATAAACTTAAAAAAATCTGAAAGAGTGTTTTTGACTAGTTAATCACAATGTCCTTCCCCAACCATAATTCTAAAATGCAAGCACCTATATTTCAAAATCACTCTTCTTCATCCTCTGAATTTTGAATTAATGTGGTTTGAGCATGACAGAAAATATGAGACCATGTTATATATCACAGTTAAATGTACAGCCTTAGGGGAAGGTTGACATGACTATCAGTTCTGCCAATTACTGGCCATATGATCTTAGGAAAACTACTTAGAGTCTTATCCATAAAACAGTAATGACAATTCCAGCATCTTGGAGACGGATGGAGGTTAAAAAACATGTCTAGGGGCACCTGGGTGGCTCAGTTAGTCAAGCATCCAACCCTTGATTTTGGCTCAGGTCATGATCTCACGGACATGGGATCAAGCCCTTTCTTGGGCTTTGCACTGACAGTAAAGAGCCTGACTGGGATTCTCTCTCTTCTCTCTCTCTGCCCTTTCCCCATGTTCTCTCTCTCTCTCTCTCAAAATAAATAAATAAATAAACTTAAAAAAAAAAAAAAAGGCATGTCTATAAAGCACTTGGCACAGTCTGGCCCACAGTAGGTTCTCAAATGAAATGATAGTTAAGTGTTCACCTACACAGAGCCAGATACATGCTTTGTAGATGTGAAAGGGGTTATGGAAATAACTTATTCCAAACCCTTCATTTTGAGGCCTAGCAAGAGCCCCTAATTGCTACAGCCTCACTGAAAAAGGCAGAAGGAGGGAAGTTTTTGTAGCCCCTTTCAAGCCTCAGGACCAAACCAGTCCCAGACCTCAGTAAATGAGATTAAGAGCATCAAATTCCTTCCATTTACAACTTTGCACAGGCATCGGAGATGTCACTAAGGGAATTCAGGGATTATCTCACATGAATTGTGGTGGCATGTGCTTCCCTATTATCCCTCCTTCTTCCAGAGCCCGGAACAAACTTGGATTACCTCTTCTCCTTAATCAGAAGCTTGGAGATAAACTCTCTGGCTTCCTCTGAGATGTCCTGAAATTCTTCATCCTGTAAGTCCCACCTGCAGGCCAGGATGTTGTTCAGGGTCTCAGCATCATTGTCACCCAGGAAGGGGGACAATCCACTCAGTCTGTAAGACACAGGATCCAGAGTGGGCATTGTTTAAATAGCTTCAAATCCTTTACAGATAGTTGCTTTTTTGGGCTCTGTCATTTAAAACTGAGAGAAGGCAAATAACCTGATAATTAAACATAATTCTGTAATGTATTTTTGCAATCAAGAAAATGCTTACTCCCCCCACCCCAGCTCCTAATTCAACACCTGCAGCAATGGAGTCAGCAGCTACACTGAAATATGAATCTCTAAGGACAGCACAACTTCCTTTTTAAAGCATTTACAGCTGCTAAAGTCTGCCACACACTCAGAGGGCAAACACCAGAGCGTCACCCCCGAGGAATAAGGCTAGCTAGCATTAGTCATTTAGGAAATCAGGACACACGTTGTTTTTTAATGTTTTTTAATTACTTTTATGGCATTAGGTGGTGTCCTAAGAGTTAAAGTGATTACAAGTAGACATACATTTACTTTTTCAGGTGATGTGCAGGAAAATAATTTATTCCTTTCACCCACAGGATCCACAGAGCCTAGAAAGTGACTCAATATGGCACGATGCTATTTACTTTTAAAAGACCTGATTTAAGGTTTTTATTCATATTTGTGAGTGTCAGAGAGACTGGAGAACTGCTTACAGCATATAGGCAATGACGCCCACACTCCACATGTCAGTGGGAAAGGAAACAAAATCATAGTTCACAACTTCAGGAGCAAGAAATTCTGGGGTTCCAAAATTCACCTTCAGCTTCTCTCTGGGTTTGTATCTAGAATTTAGGAAACAAAGTGGAGGGATGGAGAAGGTCAATCAAAAGTCCACAATCATAGAAACTGAAAAGATGCAGTCTGTTAGACAAAATAACTTCAGCCAAACAGCAAATTTAAAATACACAGACTTTAAAGGAAATCACATATTTAATAAATAGTGTTAAAAAATTGTAAAAAAAAATTCCAGTAGTTTAAGAGTAATAATTCATACTCTAAAGCCTTAATAATCTAAAACAGTGGTGGGAAAAGCCAGTCAGAATAATTAGAACACCTGAATTATAACAAAAGGAAAACTGATAAAATCTTTGACGTGTCAATGGCTTGAATAAGCCCATATTAATGAATAAATGAAATGCAATAATTTACAATCATTTTATATTCAACATTAATGTGCTGAAGTTTACGTAAACTCTTTGTTCACTTAAGAAGCTTATGTATACCAGAAACTTTTGCCATCTTGTTTACACTACCTATTTTTTAAAGTAAATCTTCTCTTTACAGATAGAACAATTATAAAAGACTAAGAGCAAATTACAAATTCTAAATTAATGTCTTCAAATTTAATAACTTTACTGTATTAGATTTTAAGTTTTTTATATTTTTTTCTTACATGCACTATAGAAACTTCTAAACATTCCAATTCCAAAATCAGCAAGGTAAGGCTGGGATATAATTTTTGTTAAGTTAATCCTAAATAACAGTATAAAACCAAGAGGTATATCAGATTTATCTTTGCAAAGAAAGGGCATCCATCATGCTCCCTACCTTCATTCATGTACCTATGTCCAAATACACATACCTTCTGGCCAATCCAAAATCAATAATTTTTATTTGTTTAGCATCCCGATTCACACACAGGATATTCTCAGGCTGCCAGGAGAAAGAGACACATTAGCAATGAAAACAACCATCATTCACTCAAATTGTCCTCGAACCACAACTAAAAATACAACGATGCTCAGGAAAAACATATCAGGCCTTTCACTTTGGGGCTGGCTTGTCTGTGTGGGTATTTTCTCCTTTAATTATGTGGTGGATGAGGTTGTGGGTACCCTGCCAACCTTGCATTACCCTGACTGTCCCTCTCCCTGGTTCTGCAGTTTACCATAATGTGTGAGTTCAGTCAGAGGCCTCCTTGAGGAAAGAAAGACAAGGGGGCTGCTTCAGTACCTTTCAAATGGACTGGTGGAGGCTGTCTCAGACTTGACATCTGCCCCCCTAAAATTATTAAGTATGAATTTCCCCTTCTTGGAGGAATATCTTTCCCAAGGATTTATGAGTTCCAGGAGAAATGGCCTGATTCATTTAAACAGCCACACTGAGTATGCAATATAACGTGAACACTCCTGACCTCCAGATTTTCCCTTTGTGCTTACTCTTTGAGAAAGTCATGTGTAAGAGAACGGCTTCCCCCCCCCCCCCGCCTTCATTCTTCATTCTCAGCAATTCCAAAGTTTTGCTGAGTTTTTTCTCAATGCCTAAACCCTTGACTAAGTGTTCCCTTGGAGTTTGACTCTGGATAGACTTTGCTCTGCCAATCCAACTGTCTTGGGTGAAGAGGGAGAAGCGTAGATAGTAGCACTGCATGGAACTAAGCGTTTATAGAATGTCTTACAAGTGTGTCTGTATTTGTTAAGTCTGGAAAACTGAGGTCTGAGAAAAATAAGGAATTTCATTTAAAGTCAAGGTCAGCCAGGGTGCCTGGGAAGCTCCGTCAGTTAAGCGTCTGATTTCAGCTCAGTTCATGATCTCATGGTTCATCAGTTCAAGCCCACATCAGGCTCTGCGCTGACAATGTGGAACCTGCTTAGGATTCTCTCTCTCTCTCTGCCCCTCCTGTGCTCCTTCTCTCTCTTTCTCTCTTTCTCAAAGTAAATAAACTTCTAAAAAATTAAAAAAGTAATAAAGTCAAGGTCATCCATAAAAAAAGAAATAAAGTTTTCAAAGAATTGCCTGAAACTCTCAAGGTCTAATTCCAACTCTTTCCTAAGAGCTGGGGTGCATTAGCTGAGTTGCTGAATCCCCTATGTCCTTTTAGGTGGCATCATGGCTGTCCCTCCCCTGTTTGTCTGGGTGGAGAGTAGGTTCAAATGAGATCAGAAACTAAGCACTTTATGAAATGATGTAGTAGTGTCTCCTTATCAATATTCAATGGTCCGTTTGGTTGACATAATGTCTTTGGAGGCCCTTTTCTAAAATATCTCTAAAACTGATGCCTACAAGTAAAAGCTATTTATAGAGAATTGATGCTACATAAGAACATTTGGTTTCATGCTCAAATAACTGATCAATCATGTATAAAGCTGCTCAGTTGTCAAAGAATACTGTGACATAAAAATATGTTTGCTGAATGTAAAGGAACAGTTTTGAGGATACTTCAAAAAGTCAAATTTTTTCTAATTATTAAATTAAAGCATATTCATTGAATGAGATTTGTGAAACACAGAAAAATATAAAGAAGACCATTTTTAAGTCACCTTTAATCTCTCCTCCATGGTAACAATAATTCTTAATATTTTTGGCCATTTTCTTTCCAAGGAGACTTCTGCAAGGGATGAGTGGTCCTTAATGACCCACCCAGCTTTTGCCTTTACTATTATCTTTACCTACAAGCCATAACTAAAATTGCCCATTGCAAGTCCTCAATCAATGTTATGAAGCCACATACAGAGCTGTTTGACTTATGATAGGTCAAGTCCTAGTTTCAGTTGCCAATCAAATCCCTTTAGGGATATCTGCAGAATATCTACACTCATTGAAAATGCTTCATGAAAATACACATTACAGAACTCAGTTTGTAGCCAAGGGCTTTGCTAATGATTTTTAACCTATGACATTGTCTTTTATAGACCACTTCCTCCTGCCCTGTGAATAGGAGAGGTAGTGCACATAAATCAAGACAGTGAGGGAAGCCAAATTATAAGAAGAGAGGACCATGGAAGCCGACTTAAGGAAGTTAGATTTGTTTAGCTCTACAATCCCCTATGACTTGCAATAGATGGTATGTTCTATAGAATATGTATTTTATATCATGGTCATGTTGTGCAAACAGGGAAATGAGAAAATGATTGAGCCACACAAGAAGAAGCAACTTATGATACTTAGCCCCAATATTAGAACTGATCAGAGTTATTGAGCTTGGGTCTTTCACTGGTTGTAACTATGTATAGTCCAATTCTAGGCACTTCATAATAGGAAAGAGATCAAAAGGGAAGGGTCATTAAATAAAAGAAGAAAGGAAGGTGGCTTGGCTCCCTGCTGTTCACATAGGCTCCCCACTATGTCCATCATAATGCCACCAGCCTTCTCTGCTCCTTAGCGTTTTAGCTCTACCCTTCTGGCTGCCCTGTATCCCACTCTGCCATAGGTTTCAACCCAGTGCTCTAGCATGTCCACAAGAAAACAAATCCCTAACGTTCAGAACCTCCTAAAAATTTGTGAGACTGCTAGGGATGCTTGGGGAGATAGAAAGTTTGGCTACCACTAGTGAATTCTGAGTTAGCTAAAATCCTCCCACCTACTTATTCTAAAAATGAGAGGGACACAACAAGGAGACCATGGTGGTGGTGGTGGTGGTTTTAGTTCTAAACGTTTAGGGAAAGCATCTCCCATATGGATTCCTTTAACACAAGCAAGTTACAAGAATCTGGATAATAGTCCCTAAAGATGCAGACATGAAAATATTAGGGGGTGACAAAAGTTGGAAATGAGGAGATGATGCTAAGAATCCAGATTTTTATTAATTCCCAAACATAACACTTCATACCAGCATGGATTTCCCAAGCTGGTATATAGTATCTGACAGGGCCCACTGATCCAGAGGAGGAAGGGGAGGGAGGGGTTTACATTTCATACCATACAAAATATGTTCTACCTTCAGATCCAAATGGAGAATGTACATCTGATGCATGTGTCTTATGCCCTCACATATTTGCTTGATGAACAGGATGGTGTCAAACTCGGTCAGATTGTAGTTGTCATCGATGATGCGATCAAACAGCTCCCCTCCATCCACGCTGAAGAGGGAAGAGGAACAAAGTCCTGAGTCATGAGTTCTACAGCCATTTCTTATAGTGGCAGCCCGGTGTTTAAGCTCCCATAACTCTTCCAAGTAATGTGTGCACAGAGTGATTTCTTCACCTCTGTCACTCTCTCAGTTAGATGATGCTTAGGCTGAAGACCTTAACTTTAGCTATCATCAATTTCACAACTAGAAAGTCTTAAGGTCTCTGTCATCCAGTGGCTGCAGCTCTGGGGTGAGTCCACATCTGCCATTCTCTAACACATAGAAGATAAAGAAGACTCTACAAAGGCAGGGAGAGGAATCCCAAATACCAAACGAAGGTCAAACAGGGTCTTCTCAGACTAATTTCAGTGTTAAAGTGTTTCTATGTGCTTCTGATGCTGGACTTTTTATTATCCAAAATTTCTACTGTACAATGATAAAGAAACCCCAAGCAGAGGAAAGAATGAACCGAATCACAATACTAATTCAGCGTTAGTTAAAACTACTCATTTTCTAACTAAATACCTATTAATTTTCTATAAAAGTGATTTAAATGAAACTATCTTAACCCTAATTATTAAGAATTTGATGTGAACTTTGCATTAATGATTAAGTTGAAAATAAAATGTAGGTCAAAGGTCATGTTCCTCCAGGTTAACCAGAATAATATTTAAGCTGGATATTTGACAGTATAACTTTGATATAAAACTACATCTATGCTGTCATTCTACTTCATCTCAGTAAAGTCACACATGGAGATGTGTATTCCTAAGTAATTTTCCTTCTGAAACTGATGCAATTGTCTAATACACACCAATCAGAATCAGAGGTGCACCAAGCATGTATCTAATGACTTCTGAAGCAGGAAAGAGCTGCAGCCGCATTGGCATGGGTTCTGTGGGATGATATGGATGGGTGCATGCATTGGTTCAGGGGAGGGAGGGGCAGGGAGAACACTCACTACTCCATGACCAGCACAATGTCATTCTTAGACTCAAAGGCGTCATAGAGCTGAATGAGGTTCACATGATCCAGCTGGTTCATGATGTTGATCTCGTTCTTTACTTCATCCTAAGAAGAAGGAAAGGTGCTTTAGTGAGGCGAAGATGAGGGTAAGGAGAGATCCACGTTGCACGGCCTTTACCTTATCCTTTGTGCCTCTGGTCTTGATGATCTTAGCTGCCAGCTTCAGACCTGTTGCTTTCTCTTCACACTTGTGTACCTGGCCAAAGCGCCCCCTGCCAGAGAAGAGCATGTGTATAGCATGAGGTAGGGCCAAGTGGAAGATGGGGTTGTCAGGGCGTTTCTCCTTTGGGGTTTGAATGAGCAAACCTATTAGTGCATCTACTGTAGCCAATAAACTTCTAAAACAATGTCAACGTGTGTCTATCGGTCATGGTCATTGAATCTGCTGAGGGGTTTCCCGGTCCTACCCAGAACTATTGAGGCAAGAATACAGGATGAGGCCCCAGAATCTATATTTTCACAGTGTTCCTTGGGTGATTCATATGCCCCCTAAAATTTGAGAACTTGTGTTATAGAAAAAAATAGAATCTTTCTGAATACATATGAATGTAATAAGCTAGGCTTTGTAAGCATATGAATAATACAGGCTATAGGCGAGGATTGTAAAATTATTCTTGGAAACTGCATATAAATAAAATAATAACAATATTGCATATAGATAAATATAATAAAAATTAATATTGCATAATCACCTATAAAATGTTCAACAGTTTAGCTTGGATATAAATTTATATATACTATGAAGGACAGCTTCTTATACAAATGTGATCACATACAGAAATACACAATCATTAACAATTTTAAAATGTGACTTCTTGGATTGTCTGGGTGGCTCAGTCAGTTAAGCATCTGACTCTGGATTTTGGCTCAGGTCATGATCTCACAGTTCGTGAGATCGAGCCTCACATTGGGCTCTGTGCTGACAGTGTGGGGCCTGCTTAGGATTCTCTCTCCCTCTCTCTCTGCCCCTCCCCCTCTCACATGCACACATGCTTTCTCTCTTTCCCTCTCTCTCTCTCAAAATAAATAAACATTTTTTTTTAATTTGACTTCTTGCTTTGATTCCTGAGTTAGTAAAATAGAGCACAGGTGCCTGCTTGTGCAATGTGGCTATCATGACAGGGTAGAAAGGGGAAGCTTCCTGAACAACACTGTGAACCTAAGGTCCACCACAGTCCTGGAGAACTGCAGAGGTGAGGGTGGTGGCAATAACTGACAAGGCAGGGTGGTGACTACCACCACATCCCACTCAACTTAGCCACACACCTGTGCAGAAACAGATGGGTCTTAGAGAATGACATTACTGTAAACAAAACCAAGTGATGACTTTAATTCCAACTACTTTTCCAGATGCAGTCTCTTTAATGGAGCACATAAACACAGCCCCAGGCACCTCACATATGACTACTGATTAAGAAAATGCCTTGGGAATTGTTGCAAAGCCTCTTCTGCAAAAAACTTTTCTCCTTCAGAGAAACAGTTGCTGGCTTGCCCTTAATGTCCCCGAAGACCGAAATGAGCTGCTATGTGGAGTAATGCCAAAGACTCCCATGGCACCTATTCACATGTTAGAATTCCCATTCCTCTCTCTGCCCTCCCTCACAGTCTTAAGGGGAGTTCTCTCTAATCAACAGGCTGAGGAGTAAAACATTCAGGTGGTTCCCCATGGTGGAGGGCAGAAAAAATATGGAACAGAAAGAGGAAGAAGGGACTTCACAAATATTGACCACACCCCCACTGACCAATGCAGAAACATGCACGATAGTTGCTATGCATATTTTCCATGTGTTGGTAAGGAAATTTGGAGCCTATTAGTAAAAATGGTCTGCTTCCTCTTGCTATTTCACATAGATATGCTAACGGCAGTAAACTTTATACTTTAGACTTTAAATGACAAAACATCAAAGGGGGGTTGTGATTGACATCGAAGAGGAATATCTCCTAGAAATAAACTTGGTCTCTAATGGGCTTTACTCTTTCTTCCTTCTTCAGGGAGAGAGTGTACATTTAGATGTCCTTCAAATAAATTCTTCAGTGAGGGAAGTAATCAATTGAAGTGGATAATAATAATTAATCCAGTAAAAACCTAAATGGAAAACCAACAACAGTGATAAAAAAGATATATGCCACAAGAAATACACTGTGTTCACTCATTTCTACATTTAGTGTCTCCGTTTTCAAGTTTTGGACAGCTTCTAAACCTTCTGGTGACTCACATGGGGTTTGTCCCACTTTCAGACATTACAACATGGGAAGTAAAGCAGATAATAAATGTGGAGTTTAGTCACTGTCCCCACATCAATCTTTCTGACATCAGTGGCGATTTTCAGAAATGGTTAAAATCTCTTAAAATGTTTGTTTATGATGTTTCTGGTTCTCAGGTCAAGACTAGCAAACACTTTATGAAATCTTCAGGATCTGTCTCTTTGAAAACACTTTTCTTTTGTTGAAAGAGGATTAAATTGAGCATTACTTACCCTCCTAAAATTTCAGTTCTGCTCACAGTGTAAAAACTGTTGACTGCTGCTTGCTTGGCTGTCACAATACGGTGATTAAAGGGGGCAGGAGGAGCTGGGGCATCATCTAGAAGATAAGAGGAAAAGAAGGGCCACTTGTTAAGCATTCAGACCTCTTTCCAGCACCACGATTGGGTCTCAGAATAAAATGTTGCAAAGGGCGCCTGGATGGCTCAGTTGGTTAAGTGCCTCCCTTCAGCTCAGGTCATGATCTCATGGTTCATGGATTTGAACCCCACATCGGGTTCAGTGCGTCAGCTCAGAGACTAGAGCCTGTTTCCAATTCAGTGTCTCCCTCTCTCTCTCTCTGCCCCTTCCTCACTCTGCCTTTCAGAAATGAATAAATGTTTTAAAAAATTAGAATAAAATGTTGCGCATTTAATAATAAAATAAATGATCCATTTATTTTATTCCTAATAATCCTTGGAATATATGCTTTTATTTCATATTATGATCTGTAATTCATGTAGGTGATACCTGACATCTTTGAGAAAGAATGTCAGGACCACAAAGCTATGGTTTATACCATCTTCAGGACAACTTCTAGAAATGTCACAGTAGTTGAAAATCTCCAACCGCAATATGGTTCACACAGGTGATCCTCCCAAGCCCAAAAATGAAAATTCGAACATGAGAAACTGAGCCACGAAAAAAAAAGGCACCATTGATAATATCCATTATTTTGATGAAAGCAAAGAGAGAAAGATGAAAAGGTTTTTTTCATGTCATTGAAATGTTTGATATTATTATATATTACTTTCCAAAATATTTTAACCTTTATTTAAGGTACATTAAAAGCACAAAGATGAATTTTTCTTGGCTGGAAATAAAAGAACCAGTAAAGCTGGCTAAGGACGTATTATACAGCTCTCAAATTTCCCCTAAGTGTTTAAACTCTAGTCCACACCCCGATTGGTTCTAAAACACATACTCAGTAATATTGCAGTATTCTTTCTACTTTTCCATGGCTTGCTTTCCGTGAACCTATTCATTTCCCCATTTATTACTTATTTAAGCGTCTACCACAGGCAGCTTCTTACATGCACACAAAGGATAAAAAGGGAGGTGAGTAAATAATAACTTTGCCTTCAGAACTTTAAATTTATTCAACATATAATTCTCGAGCACTTATCTTGTGCTAGGCACTCTGCCAAGTGTTAATATTTTTAAAAATTCAGATAATAGAAGTCTCCAGGAAACTGACTTGATATAGACATTCATCTCTCACATCGTAAAAATGCTGGAAACTAAAGAAGTCATGAAAGAATTCTCTTGGTGGCATTCATCTCTTCAGACAAAAAAAAAAAAGGTGATTGAGTTACAAACACAAATGGCATCAGTATGGCATTATGTCTCCTTCAGGCTGTTAGGCTAAGTGAAATTTAGTTGGAAATGCTTGCTGGAAAAAGGTTAAGAAGCTTCAAAAGACTGAAACAAAAGCCATTTCCTACCCAATGGGGTCACCAGATCTTGCTGTCTGGAGGTCTTAATTCCAGCAGATTCCAGGGGGTTGCCTTGTAAGCTCCCCTGGGCTTGTCTGGTTTCCTGTGTCCTAAATGCATGTCCTTCACCTGTACTCGCTACATCTATTCTGCTCTTTTTGTTGTCCTCTTTGATGAAGCACTCCTCCGTCACCCGCCGCTTGCTGCTGCCAATATGCTCTGCTTGCTCAGCATTCTGGAAAATGGGTGCTATTGCTGAATTTTCCAGGATTCGTGATGTAGAAATGGCTTTTACATTGCTGATACACCTGGAAAATAAAATCCAGCTGCAGCTCTCAAAGATTCAAGGAGATAACTTTCAGATGGTCAAAATTCTTAGAACTAAAGCTTCCTTAACAGGGTGTTTTGGTGAAGGGTCATAAGCTTCGTGATAGAGAGTTAGTTGGCTGTTTCAGCATTTGGGATAAAATAGAGCAGTATGCTTCCCCATCAAACTAAGCAGCACAAGAACAGGTATAGATAACTACGATTCCAGAAACTCTCCCTGATAACCTCATTGTGCCCCGCAAGTTGTCCACTGGCCCTTTACAAGAGTAGTCATTTTATGAATACCTAGCTAATTCGATCTTCATTTTTTTCACTTCCTTTTCTTATAGAAGAGAGAAATTACTAAATTAAAGTATAATAAAGGATGCAATCATCTCTCTGAATATTAACAGAGAGATGTAAACCTTTATTGATGAAAGAATTGAACTAACTTCAGTTTTTTAACAGCTCCAGACCTTACCAAGCACATCTTTGCAGTGATGGATTTTCTTAATAAACAATAGTCTTTATGTTTAATTCTTACAAAATTAGATTTTCCTCCATAATTAGGTGTCAAATACGTTATTAATAAATGAAATAAAAATTATATTGTAATTCCCTAAAAAACACATATAATTTGGACACTCTGTCCAGATAGATTCTGTGATCCATTATAACACAAAGTAGTTGATAATAATTGGCTGAATAATTCTACATTTATATGTGAAACTTTGCAGTTGAGGAAGAGTCATTCAATAATCTACTTCTTACTCAATCCTCAAAATATTCTAGAAAACAGACAATTTATCATCTATAATGGGGTGGGTAAACTTTTTAAGAATTAGCTTTTTAACTTACAGATAAATCTGATCACTATTCAATTCCTGATCTTAGAAAGGATGTGCTCCATATTGCTGAAAATAAGAACTTTTTATTTGATCTCTAGAAAATATTGATTGATAAAAATCATTATCTTTGCCTATCAGTTGGTAGGAGAAAACAATAAAAATGCCTGAAAATTTCACGGGCAAGAAGAAAAAGTAATAGCAAGAGAACATGGCCAAGAAAAACCCACAGAAGCTGGGAAACCGTTTTCTAAACCATTGCTTTAAAAACTCACTTCAGTTATTCTTTTGATATGGCCTTAAGTTTCAACAGCACATAGATCTACCAAAAACATCAGTTGTAGGTGTGTGATGCTTTAAGCCCTACCTTTCATAGAATTGATCACCATTAGTTTTATCAACATACTGCTTTTTATTTGAACACTTGTCCAACACTGTTTCATTTGCAATTGCTGGTCCTCCTTTTTTCTCAACTTCTCTTTCACTAGTGTCTTCCTTAGAACGAAGCCCATTTTTCTCTCCTTTGAACACTGGAAGTTCATTTTTATCCACAGAGGCTTGTTTATCATCTCCAGCACTAATCTTTTCTTGTCTGTTCAGTCTCTCTGTGCTTGAAATGTCTCTTGTGTCTATATTTTCTCTTGACTCTATGGAATTTCTTAGGGCAAAATCTTCTACCTCGTCTTGAGGTCTTTCTGTATGAAATGTGACAAAACTTCTCTGAGCTAGAGAGGCATTGGTCTTCTCAGAATTTTTCTTGTTGAGTTTATTAACCTTTTCCTTCTCAGAGGAGAGCTGGTTCTTCTGGGAAGATCTCTCTAAAAGCCACAAAATATTTTAATGGAGGACGCATGTGATCAGTATAATTTTGTCTTCACATAATGGCATTTCTATTCATGTTTCTTTTTATCAGAAGATATAAGCTTTTGAAAAGCAAAGTGGAAGTGAACATGACCAATTGACTGACAGCTGGGTTCCCAAAGATTTTCTAGTTAGTAATTAGTAGGACCCAAAGCCAATCAGATAAAGATATTCAAACAGCACTTCTCCCAACAAAGGGCTTTATGAACATGTGACTCCCTCTGAATAAGAAGAATGACAACAGGACTGTCATACCAGAGCTTTCTTGATCCATAAATATCTAGTCTTCTAAAGATGTTACCTGTGAGGGCCAATGTCCTTTTGCCTTTGACAGGTGCCGTTTCCTTCAGCCCAGGGTGTGACTGTGCCTTCTCCTTACCCTGTAGATACACAATTGAGTAATTGAAGTCACATATTAATTACATCAGGGTTTCTCAACCTCAGCACTACTGACACATGGGGTGGGTAATTCTTGGTCGTGGAAAATGTTATGAGAATTATAGAATGTTTAGCAGCATCTCTGTCCTCTACCCACCAGATGACGATGATACCTTCCCTCCCAGCTATAATATCCAAAAATGTCTCCAGAAATTGCTAGTGTCCCCCAGGACAAAATCATCCCAGACTGAAAACCACTGTATTACATGATTCAAATGTGGGGAAAAAAACCACTAAAATTAATAGTAATTTAGAGAGCAGGACAGTCTGAATTAATGAAACCCTTCATTTCATGTATAGACTACAATATTTGGAAACAAATGGACTCACTATTTTGAAAAAAAATTCTGTTAAACTCTGGCATTGTTTGTAAAAGAAGGCCCATCTTCATGAACTGGCATTGTAAAAGAAGGCCCATCTTCGTGAATAGATTAAAGGATGTTGATAATGTATGTATCACTTGTGACCTCTGCTTGTATTGTCTTGATATGGTTCACATATAAATCAAATGAAAATGAGAGGATATATCTGAATAGGTTTTATAAACCAGAAAGCAGAAGACTAAAGTAAGTAAGCTTTCATAAATGAGCTTTCACACTGCTTAAAACAGATGGCCCCTTTCCTAAGCAGATAAACATCCTTCTCAGAGTCCTGGCTTCTCTGAATTTGCTTAGCAAACTTTTCTTAAATGCCATATAAAAGGTAAATATTAGCCCCATCCACCCAAATAATCACAAAATTCTGAAGTTATGCAATGTAAATTAATGAAATTGTATGAATGCCAAAAGAATCAGTCTTCTTTTCTTTGGAAAGAGCAAAATTTGCCTTCGGGTGACTTGCGAGCATGAAACACTGTGTAAGCGCAGCTTGGAGTCTTCAAGACAAACTGCAAATGTACTTTTAAATAATCCAAGGGACAATACCATAGGTTCAGAGCATTTCCATTTTTCATATAGAGACCTGGAAACACAGAGATATGTTTAGTAAATCTGTGTAAAACCAAAATTAGAGATGAGAACCTCGGAGTCTGTGACTTCTTTTAAGTGAAAGTGCAGGAAAAATGTTCTTCCACTTGCTCAGGCAAAGCCAGTTGCTCTCTTCTCTGCACACAGCACTCAGTTTATGTGCCCATCCCAGAATCACTTCCAACACTTTTAAACATTTTTTTTCCTGTCAGTTTCCCACTAGCTTGTGGGCCTTAAATGGGCAAAAAGACTGATTCATCTTTGAGTCCTTGGCACTTAGCCCAGACACTGAAATATAGTGATTGATGGTGATGATGGTGGTGGTGATGATGTCGATGATGATGATGGTGGTAGTGATGATGTCGATGATGATGATAGTGGTGGTGATGATGACGATGACGACAATGATAATGATAGTGGTGATGATTTTGATGATGATGATGGCTAATATACACTAAGCCCTGTCTTCATACTAGGCATATTTCTAAGCATGTTATTAACTCTGTTGATTCTCATAGCAACCCTTTGGGATAGAGACACTATTAGCCCCATTTTATAATGATATTGGGTAATTTCTAAGGGTTATATAGTTCAGAAATGATTTAACCAAGATTATTAATCAGTTGTCTACTTCATTCTGTGCTCTTTCATTTTTTTTTATTTTTTTTAATGTTTATTTATTTTTGAGAGAGAGAGAAAGAGACAAAGCATGAGTGGGGGAGGGGAATAAAGATGGAGACACAGAATCTGAAGCAGGCTCCAGGCTCTGAGCTGTCAGCACAGAGCCCAACACGGAGCTCAAACTCAGAAGCTGTGAGATCATGACCTGAGCCAAAGTCGGCCACTTAGCCAACTGTATTCTGTGCTCTTTCTTAATTACTACATTGTACTGTCACTTATTAAAAAAAGATAGAGGATTATAGACAAGATACGTTGTTAGTATTTACTGAATATCTATCACACAGCACATACCACAAGAGATAAGAAAGAAGATTAAGAGACAAGGGTGTAAAATTGAAAGAAATTAGTAGAGTGAAGAAAAAAATATTTGTCAGTCAAAAGATTACAATTAACATAAAAGAGAGGCAAGAGAGAGATAGAATTTAAGTCCAACTTAGAAAATAAGTCAATTGGTCAAATAAGGTAGTTTAACAACTATCTTATCTGTGTATAAGATATTGTATAATTTTGTCTTTTAGTGTCTTTCGGTGTTTCTCTTTTGAAATGAAAACTCCTGGTGGATAAGCATTGTGCTTCTGAATTTATTCTTGATGACATGAACATAGGTAGACTTAATAGTGAAAACTGGTATGTATCAATCAATTTCAGTTCATCAAAATATGTAAAATTGAGAATTTGATGGTAAGACTCCATGGAGTGCCAAATCAATGAACATTTGCTTCTAAGGTCATCGAAGTGTTGGTGGCAAATGACCGCCAGTTGTGCTAACATTCTTTGGGTGGAGCAGTCTGAGGTGACCAACAGGAGAAGCTGTCGATTCTGAGGAATATTAGAAACTAGCTTCCAAATGAGGCTGTTATTTTTCTTTGTCAATTACATATCACATATGTTTTACCATTTAAATAAGGTAAGAAGGTCTTTATTCATTGCCATAGGCTATTATATTTTCATTTCTCTATGTAATACTGACATCTAGAGGAACTTTGAACTGAAGCGTTTCCAAAACACAGAGGTTGTATTTCTCCTTTTCTGTTTCTGGGCAGCAACTTCAGTACAAAGAATTTTCACTTTGTGTTTCCCTATTACACACAGAAGTTGCTAAAATAGGAAGCACAAGTAGGTAGATACAACTTATTCAAAGATGAACATATTTTCTACTGATGAGAGAGGACATAACAGTGCTATCAAGCATGATATTTCTGTAAGGATTAATATCACCCTCTGTTAATGGATAAAAATCGTATCAGAGACTACGTTCCTCTGCTAAATTCACACTGATTACCAAGATGAGCAAGAGGGCCTCATTTCACACAAATTCACTTATTCCTTCACTTAATAAATACTTCTATATCTGCATATGGATTCCTTTTATAATTATCCATCGATGCATTTAGAATGACATAGGGAAGAAAGGGGACCCAAAATGGGCAAGTATTAAAAACGTAGTTTTGCTCTCTCCACTCTGTACGGTTTTCTAGGCTGGTGTCCTGAGTGCAGAGTATGTACCCAGAGTGCATCCAAAGTAGTCTTCAGGGAATGTAAAGGAAACGTTAGAACTCATTTCTATTTGTTTTCCATTCTTTTAAAATTTACATTTTACATATTTTTTAAAACATGTGTTAATAAAATTGAACACATATATAATTTATAAGTATCAGTAATATATGTAAATATAAGTGTAAATATATGTATAAATATGTATATATGCACAAATGTATAAATGTATAAATATATTTTATATGTATACAAATATATGCGTATACATATAAAATATATATAAAAATCATATAAATACATAAAATACATATAAATATATATGTTATAAATGTATAAATAAATGTAAATATATTTATATTTATATGTAAATATAAATGTAAATCAGTAATATATTAAATTTACTCATAAAAATAAATATACATGTACTGCTTATCAATGTACATAATTTATAAATAAACCTATTGGGATACGCTTAAATGTATGTTACTGATAACAGTGCAAAATCAAAATAATTTGGAGACCATTTACCAGATAACACTATTCCTTACATTCTGATTTCCTGAAATATGTGTTTTATTTTATTTTTTAAATTTTTTTTAATGTTTATTTATTTTTGACAGAGTGAGAGAGAGAGAGAGCATGAGCGGGGGAGGGGCAGAGAGAGAGGGAGGCACAGAATCCGAAGCAAGCTCCAGGCTCTGAGCTGTCAGCACAGAGCCCAACGCGGGGCTCAAACTCACAGACTGCAAGATCATGACCTGGGCCAAAGTCGGACGCTCAACCGACTCAGCCACCCAGGTGCCCCTTGAAATATGTGTTTTAGAGAAGAATTATTCTTTTTTTTAATTTTTTTTATTTTTCAATATATGAAATTTATTGTCAAATTGGTTTCCATACAACACCCAGTGCTCATCCCAAGAGGTGCCCTCCTCAATACCCATCACCCACCCTCCCCTCCCTCCCCCCCATCAACCCTCAGTTTGTTCTCAGTTTTTTTTCAATATATGAATTTTATTGTCAAATTGGTTTCTATACAACACCCAGTGCTCATCCCAAAAGGTTCCCTCCTCAATACCCATCACCCACCCTCCCCTCCCTCCCACCCCCCATCAACCCTCAGTTTGTTCTCAGTTTTTAAGAGTCTCTTATGCTTTGGCTCTCTCCCCCTCTAACCTCTTTTTTTTTTTCCTTCCCCTCCCCCATGGGTTTCTGTTAAGTTTCTCAGGATCCACATAAGAGTGAAAACATATGGTATCTGTCTTTCTCTGTATGGCTTATTTCACTTAGCATCACACTCTCCAGTTCCATCCATGTTGCTACAAAGAGCCATATTTCATTCTTTCTCATTGTCACATAGTATTCCATTGTGTATATAAACCACAATTTCTTTATCCATTCATCAGTTGATGGACATTTAGGCTCTTTCCATAATTTGGCTATTGTTGAGAGTGCTGCTATAAACATTGGGGTACAAGTGCCCCTATGCATCCGTACTCCTGTATCCCTTGGGTAAATTCCTAGCAGTGCTATTGCTGGGTCATAGGGTAGGTCTACTTTTAATTTTCTGAGGAATTCCACACTGTTTTCCAGAGTGGCTGCACCAATTTGCATTCCCACCAACAGTGCAAGAGGGTTCCCGTTTCTCCACATCCTCTCCAGCATCTATAGTCTCCTGATTTGTTCATTTTGGCCACTCTGACTGGCATGAGGTGATATCTGAGTGTGGTTTTGATTTGTATTTCCCTGATGAGGAGCGACGTTGAGCATCTTTTCATGTGCCTGTTGGCCATCTGGATGTCTTCTTTAGAGAAGTGTCTATTCATGTTTTCTGCCCATTTTAGAGAAGAATTATTCGAATGAGCAGGTACAAGGACAAGTACATAACTAGAATGATCAGTTCATTTCTTGCAAACTACTTTCTAGAGGTCAAGATTCATTGCTTAATGACCATTTTCACAATTTTGACCAATTGTACGCACTTTATACTCTTGTCTTCATGCAGTTTCACTGACTGCCATAGAATCAAGAGCTGAGCAGGAAGGCAACATCCACCTAGAAGCATGTGCCCACCTACCTGGGTACACTCCCAGGTGCAGGGTCCTTCACTCCCGCCGCGGACCACAAGCCTGTCCCAGTTGTACCCTACAACTCTCCCTCCCCTCAAAGTTGTGGGAAACCAAAAGGAAAATTAGTTCACGTGAACAAATCTGCCTCATTCTTCTTCCATTTCCATTCAGTAAAAATCAACTTTAAATAATCTTTCTGAGGGGCGCCTTGGTGGCTCAGTCAGTTAAGCATCCAATTCTTGATCCTCAGCCCAGGTCTTGATCTCAGGGTCATGAGTTCAAGCCCCACATGGGGCTCTGCACTGGGCATGAAGCCTACTTAAAAAAAATCCAGGGCACCTGAGTGGCTCAGTTGGGTAAGCGACCCACTCTTGATTCTGGCTCAGGTCATGATCTCATGGTTCCTGAGTTCAAGCCCCACATCAGGCTCTGTGCTGGCAGTGCAGACCCTGCTTGGGATTCTCTACCTCTCTCTCTGTCTCTCTGCCCCCCACCACTTGTTCTCTCACTCACTCTTGCAAAATAAATAAACTAAAAAAATAAAAATAAAAAGATCTTTTTAAAAAACCTATCCTAAAGTGGATTTAACTTTAAAAGAACAGAAAGGCGAGGGGCGCCTGGGTGGCGCAGTCGGTTAAGTGTCCGACTTCAGCCAGGTCACGATCTCGCGGTCCGTGAGTTCGAGCCCCACGTCAGGCTCTGGGCTGATGGCTCAGAGCCTGGAGCCTGTTTCCGATTCTGTGTCTCCCTCTCTCTCTGCCCCTCCCCCGTTCATGCTCTGTCTGTCTCTCTCTCTGTCCCAAAAATAAATAAAACGTTGAAAAAAAAATTTTTTTTTAAAAATAAAAGAACAGAAAGGCGAAATAGCTGTAGCCTTCTCTGGACATCCACAATGCAGTGATCAT
Organism: Leopardus geoffroyi; assembly: GCF_018350155.1. Classification (NCBI taxonomy): domain Eukaryota; kingdom Metazoa; phylum Chordata; class Mammalia; order Carnivora; family Felidae; genus Leopardus; species Leopardus geoffroyi. The sequence continues at coordinate 25,900,263 of NC_059332.1, read as the reverse complement.
TTTCCAGGTTACTGTATGTCACTTCACAGGCCTGTCCCCCTACTGGGGCATGGACCCTTCTCTTCACCTTTTTTCCCCCAGCACCACACGGGGGTCAGATTCTGAATATGCTTGGTGAACCCATGTGCAGTAAAGGAAAGAAGTGCCTGCAGGACCAGTGTACCCTCAGTCTGAGAACATTCTTTAATCAGGCTGCGTCACTGAAAAGCCTGCCTACCCTAGGCACCATCTGAAATGCATCCCTGTCACTGATGCTCATATCCTTTTGCATCACTTAACTGATGGTGCATGATATCCACAGCCCTGCATTTGGGGATTACAGTTGCCATGGAAAACTGTTTTCTTAACATCACAGTGGCACATGACTACACTAACTGCATACCCTCAGCTGAGGGCTTTTCATCTCACTGCTTGTGGAGATGCTGAGATGAACACTTTTTGGTAATTTTAACCTAATGCCTAGAAATACAAAAACAAAATTTTAACAATTTATAATGACTTTGTTAAACTTTTTTTTAAGTTTATTTATTTTGAGAGAGAGAGAGAGAGAGAGAGAGAGAGAGGAGGGGCAGAGAGAGAGAGAGAGAGGGAGAGAGAGAATCCCAAGCAGGCTCTGCCCTATGTGGGTCTCGAACTCACAAACAGTGAGATCAAGACCTGAGCTGAAACCAAGAGTCAGATGCTTAACTGACTGAGCCACCCAGGTACCCCAACTTTGTTAAACTTTTATCAGGTTCATTATCAGGGAGAGGAAAAAAAACAGAGACTAAAAGAAATACAAAGGAACGTTCATAGGAGATATCAAAACTACATATCCTTGCTTGAGTATGGAAGATAATTTTAAAGTTCATTTGTAAAATAAATCTATATCTTTTCATCTTCAGGTCATACTCAAATTCTTGCACTAAATGAGAAAACTCCTAAAGTCCCTGACTGATTAAAGGAATGTTAACAAAGCAGTAACCTGTTTCATGGTCCATAGGGACTGGCGTGGAATAAGGCAGGACAGGATCCAATTGACTGAATCCAGGAAGGGAAAGTGTTAACCTCAGCCTCAGAACCTCCCTGTGCTACTGAGAACATCGGAGATAAACAAATAGTCACCTGAGAAAATAACCCTGCCAGGAAAATTAAAGTCTTCTGATGCACCCACTGACATGGACAGTGCTTCATTCAGAAATCGAGTAAATAAAATTCCTCGAAGATATATATCCAAAAAAGGGCCTGAAATTAAAGGTTCATTCAGGAAAGTCTAATTGGGCCATCTTTTCAGTTGAAGATACGTGGGTTATTTTACTTTATGATCTGTTGAGCAGTATTATGTTAAAAAAAAAAAAGTGTGCTACCACATTTAACTGTCTCCTCTAACAAGAAAAGACTGAATAGGGAATAGCAATGGTCAAATGAACTGTATGAAGTTATTCTTTATTGACTACAGACTTCCCTTAATTTAAATACACTTTCAGGTTTTCTTATTCCAATAACCCCCTTGTTCTGGCAAGACCATGCGGGCCTTATGTTCAGTCCTGAACAAGTGTACAAAGACCAGCAGGTCAGGGAGTGGCAGACCCCTAATATTTGCCCCACCATCTCAGCGGCCAGGCTATGGATGGAGCTACAAATCAGTAAAAAAAAAAAAAAAAAAAAAGGCTCTCTTCCATTCTATTCAGCCTGCCTCTGTCAATTTTAGAAGAACCAGTTCAAACAAGTTAAGAATCTTCACCTAAATATTTAGTCACATTAAGCACTTTGATCAAATAGATTGTGCTTCTTCCTCATTTTATGCCTGATGGATAAGCTTACCAAAAACATTTTATAAATAGACTCATGTTTTTTTTTTTTTAATTTCCCTTTCATTGCCAACTTTCTGTCCTCCCCAGACAGAAAATGCTGAGCCCTCTGACTTAAAACTGCTCATTTTTCCCAAACTACCAACATGACTTTGGCTGGCCACACATGCCATCCCCAACCTTCCAGGCCCAACCCCTCCTTTGCTCTTACAAGGTCAAAACTTTGAGGGAATTAGGTGTTTGAAAATATTTGATGCCTGGGTCCTGCCCCTATAGAGGAGGTACGGATGGACACTTGAGTTTTTTAATATCCTCCCCTGCCCCAGCCCCACAATCACAGACACACCCCCCAGTGACTCCAACGTTCTGCAGGTGTTGGGAGCCATTGCCTCTGTGTACTCCAGCCCAGCTCCCCTCTGGGTTATTTTTTTTTTTCTCCTGAGTCCTTCTTGCCACCCAGGCTGCTGTGCCACAGTTTTGAATGATAGTAATAACCCTGGAGATGTGGTGTTCCTCTAACTCCCAGATCCTCCCACCCACCAGCAATGGTCTTTGATCCTTTCCCCCACAGATTATCCAGCAAACCACTGCCTCTTCCTTGCCGACCACCCAGGGACACATGTGCGGAAATTAGCCTCAGGTAGACTGCCCCAGAGACCACAAAACCTCCCCTCCAAAAGTGATATCAGGGGCATCCAGGGAGGGCAAGCAAATAAAAAAAAAAAAAAAGCCAGCATTTCCAACCACACCTGAAATCCTCTGCCTTGCTTCCTGGTCAGAGTTTAGTAATTGAAAGTGATTTAATTCCTCCACCAAAACGGAGGTGAGCAGAAGAGGAGAGGACTTGGGTTAAGTGAAGAATCACTTTACAGGGTGTAGAATTATTTATACCACTTTACACAAAAGCATATCTGAAACCATAAATGGTGGCATACCTCTGCCCTCTTGGGATTCTGCCACCAGAAAAGCAAGCACCTGAGCATTTCAAAAACTGTGCAGCGAGGTTCCTAAGAAAGTGCAACAGTGTGTGTGTTTGTGTGTGTGTGTGCGTGCATGCGCACCTACGCGTGAGAGACACAGAAAGAGAATAACCAATTTGAAATCCAGGTATAAATGGGATTATAGCTCCTTGATATTCATTTGATTAAAACGAGTCTTACTAAATTTCCTCTTTTATATAAACTACACAAGACTCAACCTTGGAATGTTTTCACATGAAGTTTACAGTGTTTTTTCATCACCCAATAAAACTCTTCTATTTCTTCCTGCCGCAGACAGTTTTACAAGCATTCATTTCACATGGTGTTCTCAGTGTGCTTTTTAATTTTTATTTTAGGTTCACTTTTATCACTCCATCTCCTGTCTCCTGCTCTGAGTAAGCAATCTACTTTTTTGTGCAGCCTCTGGCCACAGGCTGGCTCATGGAGGTGTGTCTGCTGGCAGAGGCTCCCAGGAGCTCAGTGCTCCTCAGGTGAGGTGATGTGTGGTCCCGCGGGTTGTTAGGGAAGTTCAGTGATCTGAACTTAGATTCGCGGAGCAAAATATTTTACCTCCTCGTAGTTTGCCTTTCCATATCTTGCCCCTCACGGCAAATTTGGCAAGCACACTACAAAGTGGCTTTAAAAAGCTGTCTCTGAAAAGCAATGAGAAGCTGCAAAGCTCTTAAAAAGTCTCTGAATTTGGGATATGTAATCCAAATTCAGTAGCTATAAACTAAGCAGCCATGACTATCCCCAAACATTTCGTCTAGTCCGTCCCACTCAAAGTAGGTCCACGCACAACAGCAACATGGGAGCTTTTCAGAAATGGAGCTGCTCAGCCCCTCCCTCCATTTATCCAATTAGAACCTGTGCTTCACCACTCCCCAGGTGATTTCCATGCACGTTCAAATTTGAAAAGCGTTGGCCCAGGTAGCATCCTTAATGACTTTGTGGCATCCTTAATGACTTGGAAGAAATATTTCACAAAATATTCGTTATGGCCACTTGTATTTGAATCTTGCCTCCATCCACCAAAAGACAATGTCATACTTGGTTAAGCTCTTGAGGGAGGATCATGGAGACAGCAGGAAGGAGCCAACAAACACTCAGCTGGTCTTGAGGGCAGTGGCTAGCAGAAGTCCAGGACTGTGTAGAATATCAGTGGGCTTTGGGGTGCCTGGGTGGCTCAGTCGGTTAAGCCTCCAACTTCAGCTCAGGTCATGATCTCACAGTTCATGAGTTCAATTCCCTCCTCAGGCTCTCTGCTGTCAACACTGCTTCAGATCCTCTGTCCCCCTCACACTCTGCCCTCTCCCACTTGTGCTGTCTCTCTCAAAAATAAACATTAAAAAATATTTTTAAAAAAAGAATATCAGCTTTGAAGAAGGTCCAGAATATTGACACTGACCCAGGAGTCCTGGCAGGGACTCAGAAGAGTATGCAAGGCTTGATATCATGTGTCTAGAATGTTCCACTAACCTCTGGGGTCTCTGCCAAACTTAGGCCTCACAGAAAAGCAGCATTAAGGTGTAAAGGTTCTATTATGGGCTGTTTGTGTCCCTCCTAAATTCATATATTGAAGCCCTAACTTCCGGTAGCATAGTGTTAGGAGGCGGGGCCTTTAGGTAATAATTAGGTATAGATGATGTCATGAGGGTAGAATCTCTATGATGAAACCAGTGTCTTTAGAAGGAGAGGATGAGACTAGGGCCTTCCTCTGTCTCTCTGCCATGGGAGGATACAGGAAGAATGCAGCTGTCTGCAAGACAGGGAGAGGGTTCTCATCAGAACGAGACCATGCTGGCATCCTGATCTCACACTTGCAGCCTCTAAAACCGTGAGAAAGAAATTGCTGTGTAAGTCACACAGTCTGCAGTATTTTGTTACAACCACCTGAACTAAGAAAGGTACAAAGGTAAACTCTAGAGAATCAGGAATATATTCTGATCAGCTCCAAAATGAGAAGAACACAGTAAGAATTATTAATAGAAGTGCTAATAACTTGGTTGCTGTAAAGGGGACTATCAACTTTAAAAGGAACATAAGTAATTTTATTTAGCCCTGTTCTTGCAAAATAAAGATAGTACATAACCTCTGATACCATCTTAAACCCTCAATTTATGCAGAACATAAACACCTTACTGAACTCTTCATGTTTTATCTCATTCTTTTGTTTTATTATGTACATATAGGAGAATATTCAGCTGGCACACTGGTACCATACCAGTTATTAAAATAGGGAAATACTTCCATACTGGTTGGTAAATAGTGGGTGTCCTGAGACCTCCAGGAGCCCCCTCTCCCAACTCCTGACATAACCACCCTCAGGACCCTCATAAGATGCAATAACTTGAGGGTCAATATTTGGCATGGCAGAGACCTTCAGTTCTCCATCCATCCATTCCAGTGCAGTCTGATCTGAAAGGTAAGTGACCATGGACTCCCAGGTATGAAATTCAGTTCTACACCAATGAACATGAATATAAAATGAGAGCACTTGACCATAATAGTAGACTCATAGCCATGTAATTTTTAATATTGGATTAAAAACTTTTAAAATTATCTGTGCTACCCCTGAAAGCTAATTATTAGTAGGAATTGAAAATGTGCCTTGACACTCAAGGATAAAGCAATGGCTGATGAGTCAAAAGGAGGTAGGGGAGTCTCTACCAACAACAGCTTTGCCCACCTTAGACCTTGGGACAGTGGTCCTGAAGTTTACAAATCTCCTGCCCCAGAGATTCTTAGTCAATAGGTCTGGGCTGGAGCCCAAGACCATTTTTCATAAGCTTTGGATGTCGTTCTATTGTAAGTGCTCCAGGGTTCATACTTTCAGAAATGTATGAAATTCTTGTTATTCAAGCCCCTACCTTAAGAAGTTTCCCTTTGTGAATTCTTCCTTGAAACACTCTGGTCCCACATCCTTCTACCAAAAGAAGAGTCAATCTTTCTTCCACCTTTATTAACCATGAATCCGTCAGGTATTTATCATACTGTGTTGGCATTATTTGTTTGCAAGCCTGACTCTGCCTGGATATCTTGGTATCTCTGGTATCTAACTCAGCATATGGCAAACACTAATTGATACACTGGTTGATTAGAAAGTAGGGGTAGGGGCTGATGCTGGGCAATATTTACTGAGCATCTCAACCAATTATATAAAATGTTTCCTTAAGGGGTGCTATAGCACACCCTTTATGATATCTTCCTCAGTATCAGACTTTGTTGTCTCACCCTCAGGCTCCTGTGGCACCTAGAAGTTCCCACTTTCATGTAGAGAAACTTGTTGGCCTGAACCTCTAGGAGAAAGCTTAGAGTCTTCTTAGACCTTTGAGTAAAGTTTTAAAGGTTTGTTTTACCAGTAACATCTGAGACTCCACCCTCAGTGTAGGTTATTGAGGTAATTTACCATTTGATTACCTTCTCAATAAATATCTTATACCTAATAAAAATCAGAACATGTACTATAAACATTCATTTCTTAAAGCATATATTTAAGATCCATTATTCATAAAACTACAACTATAACTTTTTAAATATGCTTTAACACATTAGCACACAGAGACACTTGAATACTTTTTTTAAAAAAAGATTTTATTTTTAAGTAATCTCTACAAGCAACGTGGGGCTCGAACTTAACAACCCTGAGATCAAGAATAGTACGCTGTACTGACTGAGCCAGCCAAGTGCCCCCAGGAGACAGTTAATGAATACTTTTGATGCTAGAAATGAAAAAAGGTTAGATATTGTTATTGCCACATTTTACTTCATTATGATTATGGAACTTAATTTTGCCACAAGACAAGAGTAAGCAGTAGCTATTTCCTTTGACATGTCTGATTGAACTTCTTTGTATATCACCTAACTCAACATTAAAATAGGTGTTAAATAAATGCCTTTGCATTTTACAACTGAAGCCTTCACAATATTTCTAATGGTGATTAAGTAGCGGGTCTAATTATACATCACATCCATTATTCTAATGTTCCTTTAGCTCTAAAGCTCTATGATGCCACAGAATCAAGAACAAAGCTTGGCACAGTTAAAGAGCACACTCTGAAGCTTCACATGCTGGCAAGAGACTGCTTCTCAGGTGCTTTTCCAAGTAGCTTCACTCTCAGCATCTATTTTCTGTTGTGATGATGATTTAGTAATAGCCAGTGTCTTTATGGCAGATCATGGAAAAAAAAGTAATGTGTGTTTGTTTGGTTTGCGCTGTTTATTTAGGTCTCCAATTCTCCAATTCTCTCCCAAAGCAGGTGAGGGCTTTGCTTCAACCACAGTAGTCATGGTCAACATGGAAGGAGTTCTCTTGGGGATTTTATCAACAAACTTTCCAATTTGCCTTACTAACAAGGAGAAGGCAGTGTGATGGGAGTAGTGCCCCAGTTCTACTGTGTCTTCTTAAGCACTGCTCCGAGGTAGTAAAAAGGGATATGGGGGATGGGTTTGTAAGACAAGCCCCTCCAGTTCCCTTTCAAATTCATGGTCTCAGGCAGCTTTGGTAGTGTTTAAATAGGGACCTTCATTTGCTGATTCATATAAGAACGATATTCTTATTCTCAAAGGCAAGAGATTGCTATTTCAATAAACAAAGGCAAAACAAAGCAAAAAAAAAAAGGCAGGTTTTTTTGTTGTGGAAATCAGTTATTTATTAGCCATGATGGCTAATGGCAGGACGGAAAGGAATCTGAAAGACCACCTTAGATTTTACATCACAGATTTAAATTACATTTTAGAAAGAAATTAATGGAACGAGTTTGCCTCACAATCCAGTGGGTTAGATACATAACTGTTTCGTATTCCCAGTCACACAATTCACCACACACACAAAAAAAGACAATATTCTAAGTGTTCCAAATAAGACAACAAAATAGAAAACTTACTAAATCATAAAATCCATTTTGAATTTGGCGAGACCTTAAAGAGCATTGTGGTATGTGTTATGGATACCTAACTCACAATCAGAGACAGGAAGTCATGAAGGGAGAGCTGTCACACACACCCTACTCATTGCAGCTTACATAGTCCAGCAGGAAGAAGGAAGATTTCCTCTCAACATGGCAACTGCCCTCACCTGCAGCCAATAAGAGGCCACCTCCACTTCTAAACTTTCTCCTCCTTATAAAAGGACACTCCTCCTGTGTTCTCTGTATTTACAATGAACTTGGAAAAACCACTCTCCAAACTGGAAATGAATCTCTGTCCTGATATTGGAGCTACACTTTAGATGTTCAACCTCACTACCATTATTTTTTTCATGTTCTTTTATTTATTTTTATTTATATTTTAGTTAGTTAATATACAGGGCAATATTGGCTTCAGAAGTAAAATTCAGTGATTCACAACCTCACCACCATTAAACAGCCCCTACCTCAGAGTACTAAAACAGTTCAAATAGTGAAGGTCTCCAATAAACCTCAACAGGTTTCCTTTTGCTTAGACCCTCAAAGATATACCACCTTTCCTCCTTAGTTCCTCCACCATATTGATTTATTTGGGCCAAGATTTTTTAAAAAATATATCATGCAAGAAGTTCTTTCTCCTGAAAAGGAGAAATAGTTCTAGAATTTCAGAGCAGCAACCAAAATAGCCAACTAGGTAAATCCCATGACCCTCAGTATCTTTTATTTGCTCTGACCCTGATGGCCCTTAGAACTAATTCCAAGAACAGTAACCATTTGTCCCCTTTGGATGAGCTACCACCCTCCTTATGGGTAAATCCTCAGCTGATATTGACAGAATCCAGTGTACCTCCTACTAAGATCCAAATAGATCCCTCAAAAGCTCTCCCCATAATTTATTAATAAAGAGGCCTCTCAAGACATTAAGCAATAATAAAAGACCATAAGGGTCAGAGCCCCATTATCCCCTGTACCTATCCCTGCAACACTTGTATTTTACCTGTGAAGAAACCAAAGGGCCATAGATAGAGGCTTGTCCAGGGCTTCCAAGCTATAAACATTATTATAATCCCTCACCATTCTATTGTCCCCAACTCTCACACTTTATTAACCCCCAACCCTACTGAGAGCAATTTTTTTTTCATGACTGATTTATGTAGTGCTTTCTTTAGTGTTGCAGTAGATAAAGCTAGTCAATATCTTCTTGCTTTTACTTGGGAAGGATAGCAAAGCTACTGAGCAGTAATGCCAGGGTTTCACGGAAAGTCCTTATTTCTCACAAACATTAAAGGCTGATATCAAGTTCCCTGGAGGCTCCACTTTAATACAATATGTGGATGACTTCTCTGCTTCTCTTTCCAAGCCTCCTCACAAGAAGATAGCATCTATGTGCTAAAACTCCTAGCCAAAAAGGGATACACCATCTCTAAGGAGACATTACAATTTGTTCAAACTCAAATTCAATATTTAGGACATCTAATCTCAGAACAAGGACTTCATTTGGATCCAGACAATTTTCATGGCATCCTGAACCTTCCAAAGCCTCAAACCAAATGTCAACTGTGAGGTTTTCTTGAATTGACAGATTATTATTGCAACTGTATCCCAAACTTCTCCTTATGGCCCAACCTTTATACACCTGACCCTATCATCTAGGAAGATCCAGATGACATAACTTTCCAATGTCAAAAGAAAGTTTAATAAAGCCCCTTGCTCTTGAACATCCAAATTATCAGCTCCCTTTCTTCCTTTTTGCATACAAAAAAGAAAGGAATGCCTGAAGCCTGGGCATATGCCCTCTCCATGCCTCCCAGCTTCATCTACTACTTACTGTCTTTTTTTGTGAAGGCCACTGAGAAAACAGTCTTTGCATCCCCTTTAACCACTTCTGTGCTGTGAAAGCTCTCCTTACCTTTCGTCACACTCAGTTTCTTTCTATAGGCTATCTCACTTCCTATGAAATTCTACTGTGTACCGCCCCTTATGTTACTTTTGCTTGTTGTAATAACCTTAACCCTGACACTCTTCTCACCTCCTCTACCAATTAAACCACCCATAACTGCTTAATACTGACAGATCACCTTCTTGCCCATATGATAACTTACAGGAAACTTCTTTGGATAACAGTTGACTTTTCATTGTTCACTGATGGTTCTTAGTTAAAAGATGAAAATGGCAAATACTGTGTTGGGTATGCAACATCAACTCCTTCTGAAGTAACTGAAGCAGCACCCTTGCCTTTGGCTACTTCAGCCTAACAAGGAACTACAATCACACACATGGGTCTATGTTCCAGCCAAAGGCAAAACTGCCAGCATTTACACCAACAGTATATATGCCTTTGGAGTGGCTCCCAATTTTGGAATGTTATGGAAATAATGTGGCTTCTTTACTTCCAGTGAAGATAAAATTAAAAGCAGCCCTTACATTCAGGAATTACTGGATGTCATACTCTTACCTGCTGCTTCGGCTATTATTAAAATCCTGGAGCATTACAAACTTGACTTTCTGGAAGCTAAAGGAAAACATCTCACTGACATTTCCATTTAAAAATGCTATCCTCAAAGGGTCTAGAAGTCAAATCTCTGTCATGGTGCAAAGGAACTCACGTCCAGAGGATAATCTGGAGAAACTGACTAGAGACACCCAACAGTAAAACAAGATTGGCAATCAAATGGTTGTTAGTATGATAAGAAGAGAAACTTCTGGTTTGGACCAAGTACAAACCTGGCCCTACCAGAAATTCTAAAGTTCCCAATATTGACCAACATGCATTGAACCACTGGTCTAAAGATAAAATTATGTTCATAAGTTAATAGTTGTAGGGAAATACCAACAAGACTACAAAAAGTACCTACTTTGCTTTCCCCACCGACCAAAAATACAATCCAGGGAAACCTGTCGACACTATTCCTAGGCACTTTAAATTGCCTAATGGGTCATTTGAATTTTGGCAAATGGACTTTATTCAGCTACCCCTACCTCATGGATACAAATATGTCTTGGTAATGATTTGTATGTCTTCCCACTGGCCAAAGCCCTTCCACGTAGACTAGCTACTATTTTTCTTCAGTAGCTAAAATCCTATTAGAATACAACCATCCCTACCTGGGGAATGCCTCTTGAGCTCCATAGCAACTGATGAACCCATTCTATTGGTCAAATATTATGGCAAGTCTGTGCCGTTTGGCCAGTTCTATAGCATTTTCACTGTGTTTACCATCCTCAGTCTTCAAGGCTAGTCAAAGGAACCAAAATAAATTAAAAATTTTATGGAAACCCTCCAAATACCTTGGCCAAAAGTATTGCCATTGGGCCTTCTAAATCTCAGATCCACTCCCTTTAATTCATAAACTCTCACCCTTTGAGACAAATACTGGGTTCCTGATGCATCTAGCTTCTCCCTTTTCTGATCTGCACATAATAAAGGAGACATATGTTACTGTTGCAAAGCTCTAATTACATCCCTTAAAAATAATCATACTCTAGTAGGGCAATCTTTTCACAGCGCACTCCCAGGAGACAAAGACATCAAACACCACACTCTGCAACCTAGGAATTTTGCTTATAGGAAGAGACATCTCAAAAAACCTCTTTTCAAGCACACTGGAAAGGCCCTTACCAAGTGTTACTAACCAATCCTCATGCCACCAAACTGCAAGGAGTTGACTCTTGGATCAATGTTCTTCATCTAAAGAAAGCCCCTGACTAGAACTATACACCAACTGGTGACCTCAAATTAAAGATTTCCGGGAACTTAAGCAGACAGCTTTCCCAAGATGGCAGGATCAGGCCTGTTCTCCTTTCTGCTTTTTCTCACCTTGTTTTCTCTTTCTCTGTCCTGGAAAGACATTTCCCTTGCTTTCATTTCCCAATCCATCGCAGAAGGAGGAAACTTTTCTGATTGTTCGGAAAACGCTGATCTGGCCATGACAGATGTGATCCTTAAGTCTTCCCCATAGCAAACTTTTCCTTCATTCCCAATGTGACCTCTAATAATACCTGCACCCCTCCAGGTGTTTCTCACTGAGTCAAACCTCAACAACCACGTTCTCCTATGCCTTGCTTTGACCTCTCCCCATTATAACTCCCAATGCAACTAACTGTACCTATTCCACCCATACAGTTTCCCATTCTCCCTAATACCTCAGGTCTGTGTGCGGTAGCAAAAGAACTTCCCTCTGTACAGACATCAAGAATAAAGCCCACATAACAGAACGGTTTCTCCTTAATTATTCCCCAAACACCACTGACCCTTGACTTGGAAGAACCAATCAAGTAATTCCAAGTAATGGCACTATTAGTAATCAGCCCCCAATAGGAATTTTATGTGCACCACCTGGTTTAATCGTTGCATGTGGTGAATTGGCCTCTAAATGGGCCTGTGAATGTACTGGAAGATTTGATTCTAACTGTTCCTGTGGCCATCCACGATAAATTGGAAGCCTCCCATGGTCTTCCATTGGTCTTTTCCATTAAGCTTTTATCACCACCTCAAATGGGAATTCGTAGGACATATACATGCCCTCCTTTGGAAGGGCACTTATCCCTTCTGTGCATGTTCACGCCAATGAACAAATAATTAGAAATCTCTCTCTGGAATTGGGAAAACTTACTTATTCTACCACTATGGCAATAACAGGCCAACAATGATCACTTAGCTCATAAGTCAAAGTAGTTTTAAACAATTGCATAGCACTTGATTACCTACTTGCTGAACAGGGAGGCATTTGTGTGATAACAAACATGGCCTGTTGCACATGGATAAATTCCTTCAATTACATAATATTAGAGGAACAAGCACATTGGCCACAAAAAATTCCACCTGATGATCTATGGTGCTTTGATCTCTTTAGCTGGCTTGGGCTTCTGGTTTAGGACTATAATACAAGCTGGGGTCACTATTCTGCTCCTCATCTTATTTTGTGTAAACATTGTTAAAGCTTTGTACCTGTTGCCTGTTGAACCTTTGTAGTAACAAAGTACCCAATACGGTGATGCTGACTCAGTGCTTCCAGATGATCCCCAACACTTACAACTTTGATAAGATGTAGACCTTGGATGGGAAATGCCAGAAAGCTCTCCCTCCCCACCCTTGCTTGTTTTCAAAATATGGCCTCAATGTCTTCCAGTCTATGTACTTTCCTTCCAGCATGGGATGTGACATCTGGAAAAGGTCCTTCCTGGCACCAAGGGACAAAAACGATTCCAATAAGGAATAGATGATCCAGAGAAAGATCTTTATCAAAAGGGGGAAATATGAAAATGTGTTAAGGAAAACCTAACTCAAAATTGGATCCAGGAAGCCTGTAAGGGGGTAGTTCTCATGCTCATGGCACTTGTCACAGCTTGCAAAATCCAGCAAGATGAAGACTTCCTCTCCGCTGGCAATAGCAAGCTGCCCTCACCTCCAGCCAATGAAGGGCCACCACTTCAATTGCCTGCAACCAATGAAAAGTTGCCACTACTTTAAACTCATCTTTCTCCAATGAACTTTTGTTCAAAACAACCCCTTCCTAACTTCCTCCTTTCCTCTATGAAGAGACACTTTTCTCCTTTGTTCTCTGGATTTGTCTATGGTTTGCCACAGTTTGCTTGTCCTGAATTGCAATTCTTCTGCTTTTCCCAAATAAACTAGATTTTGCTGGCTGAATCCTTTACCTTTCCCTTTTAAAAGATTGACAGCATGTAGCCCAGTCAGCTCAACTAGAGATGAGAAATGAGATTCTACCCAATTTCACCTAATTATAGGAGATTTTAATAACGTTAAAATGTTTCTGCTAAAAGGAAAAGTTGTTGATATTACTGGTGATTTTTTCCACAACACCTTCATCCTTAAAAATGTAGAGGTGGCTCAGTTGGCTAAGCGAGTCTGACTTTGGCTCTGTTCATGATCTCGCAGTTCGTGAGTTCAAACCCTGTGTCAGGCTCTGTGCTGGCAGCTGGGAGCCTGGAACCTGCTTCAGATTCTGCATCTTCTGCCCTCTCTGCCCCTCCCCCACTCGTGCTCTGTCTCTCGCGCTCTCTCTCTCTCTCTCTCTCTCTCTCCAAAATAAACATTAAAAAAAATTGGGCGGGGGAGGGGGGAACCCCTGAGTGGCTCAGTCAGTTAAGCGTCCAACTTCGGCCCAGGTCATGATCTCATGGTTCATGAGTTCAAACCTTGTGATGGGTTCTGTGCTGACAGTTCGAGCCTGGAGCCTGCTTTGGATTCTGTGTCTCCCTCTCTCTTCCCTTCCCCCACTCATGCTCTGTCTTTCAAAAATGAATAAACCTTAAAAAAATTAAAAATTTTTTAAATGTAAAAGGACATTGTGGCACACAGTCTCAGTCTTTATTTTCTCTCATTAAAAATCTACCACCACCAATAAATTTTTTGAATGTACACATAGTCTCAGCATTTCATTTGTTGTTGCATATCAGTTTTCTATGATGTTTAAAAGTAGTAGGCAACTATAGATTATGTTAGGTATTGGCATAAGCATTAATCTATGTTTTCTTATTAGACTGCTATCATGAGAAGTACATAGTTAGGTCAAGTAAGTTTTAAAGTGACTACTTTTGTCCGGAGGAAAAAAATCCCTGTCAAATAAGACATAATGACGGATGGGATTAAGAAAACTCTTCAGCCTTAGACTAGACATCCCCTGAGAATAGGGAACGGCCATTCTTGACTTTCCTTGGCTTGTGAAGAGTCCCTCTTGGAATTCTGTGTGAGGGGAGAGGTGAGCACTATCATGCACACCATATATTTCCATAGGAAGCAAAAAACAATTGCAGGCTTGCTCTTCTGCCTTCCTGGAGACTGTAGGCTAGACTACACCCAGATAACAATAAATAAATAAATGCCTATGATGAGGTGACAGCTGGTCTCTATGGCAGAAATGCATAATCAGTGTTGGAAAGTTCAAGTGTGGGTATTCCAAGAACAGGATTAAAGTCTGTTTTCAGTTAGGAACCTCATATAAAAGTGTGCTCCATCTGTGTTTACTACATGCAGCTGCACCTCTCTCCAAGGGCGTAATGAACTTTTTCTTCTTTGTGAACACTGACTTACACTCAAATGTAACAACCTTAAGTAATTATCACTAGGAAAATACTTGTGTGAGACAACATAGACCAATACATGTGTGCTCTTCCCCCATTTATTGAAAGGTACTGCATACTTCATATTCATGCGCCCAGCTATTTAATCAGATTCCAGAAAATAAATCTAAACTGTGAAATGAGAAACTGCTAAGAGAAAAAAAAACAGAAGTAACTTTTTCCAACTATTCTGATCATATCTCATTATGTTCATGTATTAAAATTTAGGCAATAGTCTAAATATACTTGAATTTCACATTTAATGAGATCAGTTCAATTTGGCACTTAACAATCACTATAAAAATTTTCATTTTGATTTAGTTCAGTTACAAGCAATATAGTTTTCAAACTGACCTCATTACTGGTGGAATACATTTACACAAATATATAATGTACCAGCAAAATCGGTCAACTCTGAACATGAAAAGTTCTTCACATGCTATTACTTTGCTGTTGTTCATTTTCTGTTCACTCCCACAAAATTACTCATATTGGCACCAATTTCTCCTATCTAACAGAGAAGTAGTGTTATTTAAAAATAAGTAAGTTCCAGGTAGATGTTATAATAGCATTAAGTACATTTTATGAATTTTACTTATAGAATCACCTCAAAATTTTCTCTACTAAAAGTTGTTACAATAAATGTCAGTCAGATTCAGTTTTTCCTTTGAATTTTAAAGAGAATTAACCAGAGGAGAATTACAACTCTATGAAAATCTACATTCTATAAAATGGAGACTCACCTGCAAAAAATCCTCAATTCAAAATCCTAAAATGTGTATTTTTTTCAAGTAGTTAAATAACTAAGACTAGTTTATTATATAATAATGAAATAATTTTAATTAAATAGCATACCATTCATATACAGTTCATAATCATCCATATTTTTATTAAATATTGTTTCCATCAATAGTGATTTAACCAAATTAATGTCTGCAGAGTATACATAGCCTTTCCCCCTAGATGATCTAATTATCTTTATTAAAACTTAAAAATAGGAATTGTGATAGAATTAATCCTACCCTAATATCTAAATAATGTTTTATTTTTATAATTAACAATGTTAGAATAAGTTCCCTTCCTAAGTTCAAGTTCTAATCAAACAACACCAGCTCCAAACTAGAACCTGAAAAAGTTGACAGTGAATATATAAACATACTTGTGCTTAGAAATAATAGAAGTGTATGCTTACAATTGATATTGCTGAATGAAAACTCCATTTTTAAAAATTTGCCTTTAAGCATTATATTTTGCTACATTCTCCTTCAATGATTTTATGGATCATTTTTCAGACAATATGAAAGAGTTGACTTCTACTTATCATTTAACTTCAAAAACTTGCCATATAATGTAGGCTTCATTGTCATAAATTTTGGCTATGGGGAAAAAAAAAAAAATCATGGCTCACACTTCCATTTCCTCTGCTAACACAACAGAAGCAATTATCCAATCTCAAAAAGTATCCTTGCTTTGACTTAAGGCATTAGTCTCATTAGCCTTAGGGAGCTCAGGGGTAAATTGGCTACTCCTCACCCACTTAGGGATTCTGGCAGCTCTCAGCTCCTCACAGGGGTTGTTGTTTTGTTTATGCCCAGGACTATATGTTCCAGTCCACTTAATCTTTTGGCTTGTTACTTTGTACTCCAACTCATAACCACAAGTTCTGATTTCCTCCCCACATGGTTCCCTCAGCGCTGCAGTCCTTATATTATAGGAAGGCCTGGGTTCACCTTCTGGCTTCTACACCTCTGTATATTTTCCTGCATAGCACATAACCTTGAAAACACTATCTGGTTTCTTTCTAAATGAGCAACTCTCATATGGCACTTTTAAAAATATCTTAAAACTTTAATATCTCTTGGTAAGCCATGTACCTATCAGGTTTCTGATGGTTCCTGTTCTCTTAGAAGAAAGATCCTTTGGTTTCTTCAGCTTAGACCTACTCCCATTAACCGTACTTATTATTAATGCATAATCAGAAACTGATATCTGTGTGACATTTTTTCCCACTTTGGCCCTCATAACACTCTTACCAGTCTTTTCATCTACTGGTATATTTGACGTCTAAAATAAAAGCTGCCCTAAGGAATAGCAGAGAGGTCCAGGCAGCCTAGCAGTTCTTACTTTACCCCAAGCCTATGGATCCACAGCCCACTTGAAACAGAGGTAAATTATACACTTGTAAGTCATGGGAACAAGGTTCAAAACTGAAACACATATTATAGGGCAGTGACCCTCTATCCTAGCTGCATAATAGAATTACCTGGAGAGTCTTTGAAAAATAGCAATACTGGTTTCTCATGCCAGACTAATTGTATCCAAAACTCTGGAGGGAGGCCCACGCTTTGGTATTTTCTAAAGGCTTACAGTTGTCCGATTTAGCAAATGAAAACATAGGTGCCCAGTTAAATTTAAATTTCAGATAAAAAACAAATACTTTTTTTAGTATAAGTATGACCCATACAATATTCTTATACTAGAAAAAATCATTATTTATCTGAAATTCTATTTTAACTTGTACCTGTGTATTTTCTCTGGCAACTTATGTGACTGTAATGAGCAGTCAAGAGTTGGGAACAATTGTCCTAGGGTTAGCTTGCTAGGGTGCTATCCCTCTAATTTGCCATGTTTGTCTTGGTGGAAAGTGAATTCTGTTGCCCCATTCAAGACTCATCTTTCAGATTTGGTTAACTATGGTTTAATTTACCACACTTTAGTAATATGTGTTGCAGACATGCTAGGATTTGACAACAGAGAAATAAACAAGATACTGTCCCTGTCCTCAAAAGACCATTCCAGAGGTGAAATCAAACCTTCCATACTTGAACCTATATTTGATTAAAATAAGAAATAATTTTTAAAAAATATTTACCTAAATAGTAATTGTATTGACATTTCTGTTTATAAGAAAAGTCCATTTGGAGCAAGACTTACAGGAAAACGATTCTTTAGAGTTATCAAAAGTACATTCTTAAAAATGAACTTTTAAACACTGGTTTAAAGTTTCCCTCATCTATAGGTTTTCTGGCACTGATAGCCAATTCCAGTGTTAAATGATGCCTCCCTTCTCCAGGCTGCTTTCAGCTTTGGTGCTGTTACAAGCTCTCAAGCCATGCAGTTCCTTAGACGATTTGAAGCACATTTTTTAGTATTTTTTAAAATTGGTGTTTAAAATGTTGAACAGGATGAGATCAAGAAACAAAGAGCCAAGTATTTTGTAATAGCATCACAGCTGGTATCTTACAGCATGACAAATAATTTGTTACCGACAATGTCCAAGGTATGGAAATCTGCAAGCCTTTTATTTTCCAAATCAGAGTGGTAAATTTATTCTCATATCTTGCACTAACTCATCTCCAGGTGTGTGTTCTTGAGTGGGACAGATAGGCTGGACTTGTGGCCAGTCTGCTGGACTATGCGTAACTGCACACAAGCATGAACACGGGTCTAAGACAGGACCCGTCACCCTCCATGTGAGCCACAGCAGAGAACATGCTGAAAGCCACAGATCTACATTGGTATCGATCTGTTCATTCACACATATGGAGTATTGTTTTGTAATTAACCACAACTTCAGCCAGCTCTTCTGTTACCCAGTTTACATGCCTCTGAATTTCCCACAAGACATGGCAAGAAACTCAATTGCAGAAATTTATCTATATCATGGCATTCCCACACCAGCTAGTAACTCAGGAGAAAAAGGAATAAAACGAGTTTAGCATGACATTTTCTTGTTGAATGCAAGTTACAGATTTTCATTAGTGTTTTGATATGTTGGCAAACCCCTACCTTTACCCCCAGATGGTACTATATACCAAATATTCTTAACTACCAGTTACTCCCAAATGTTCTGTTAATTTCTCTTCCATATATCTCAGTATAGATGAAATAAAATGAGAGGGAAGAGTCTCTTTTTATTTTCAAACTGTGTGTTACTATGATGCAGGAGGAAAATTTTCTCGTTGTCATGCATGAGATTTTCTGGGGGGGGAGCGCTCAGCCCCATGGAATGAACATAATTGGGTATGAATAAACTTTAACAGGGTGGTATTCTCTGAGAAGCTATGAGGTGAAAAAATGCATCTGAGACAGGCATTCAACATGTAACATTATCCACTAATTAAAAACAGTTTTTAAGTAATGCTTAAAGTTGAATATCTTTGGTTTAAAAAAAATAAGCAAATTTTAAGGTATTTAATTTTAAAGTAGGCTCTGAGGATTTTGTTACACAGAGCAAGATACTAACATACTTGTTTCTCACACTAACTAATGCTCTTCTGTCCAATCACAGTATCCTTGACAAAAGGTGCTTCTGTACCAATATAATTAATAAAAACAAAGATTATATATTATGAATGGGAATATGTATCAGAATACATATCAGAATTGGCCAGTATTAACTAAGTTTTTCTCATCTTTTTTTTTAAATTTCTTTCAAATGTTTATTTATTTTTGAGAGAGAGAAAGAGAGAGACAGAGAGTGAGTGGGCGAGGGGCAGAGAAAGAGGGAGACACAGAGTCCAAGGTAGGCTCTAGGCTCTGAGCCGTTAGCAGAGGGCCCAGTGCAGGGCTCAAACTCACAACCCGCGAGATCATGACCTGAGCTGAAGTCAGATGCTTAACCAACTGAGCCACCCAGGCGCACCACATCTTTTCTTTTAAAGCAGAAGAGGGACTGCTGTTAACTGATTTATTTAAAGAAACCATCACCATATTCTCATCTAATACTCACCGTAATCTAAAACCATCAAGCACTGATATTACTCTCACTGTAACAACAGCTTCATCATGTTCTGGGGCTCATATTCATCAGAGGCCACCTGAGCTGATGGATGACCTCTGTGGAGAGAAGTCTTAAGTCTCAGCTGGTCCCCTTTTGTCCATCAATGGTGTTCACCTGCTGTGTTCATAAGTATCCATGTGCTCTGACACGTAGGTCTCATTGGTCTCAAGTTGGCAAATTCCAGAAGAGGAACCATTTATGCGTAGGCTTGCATATTTGCAAATAGCCTGATGAGCTCCGCCCAGACCTGTGTGTCTACTTCAGGCCATTTAAAATCCAGTAGGAAGCCACCAGTTAGTCAAAGAATATCATCAGTGATATAAAATTTCAAGTGATCTCTGACTTGGGCTAAGCAGAACAACAACAAAAACCTAGAATATTCATTAGTCTAGGATATTCATATTTTGAGAAGTTGATTTTAATGATCACGAAAATCATAAGCAATGGTTTCAAACTTAATTTAAGCAGAATTGACCAAACCTGATTTCTAAGGGTTTCGAGGAGTACTAAGTGGTACCCACTGAGGTGAAGAAGGCCCCACTGAGGTGTGCTTGTCTTCATGGAGTCAGATTTCTACTCCCTTAACACCAAGACTTTATGGCAAAAGGGCCAGATATAAGCTACTCTGCCACTGCTCAACAGAGTACCTTGCTTCAAGTCATAAACAGTCCTGAAGAAAGCAAGCTATTCAAATCCATGAAATTTTAACTCCTAGATGAGGTCATCTCCATCAAAATCGATTATTGATCTATAGCCAGGATGCTGGGTTCTAGTCCCATTTCTGCTCACCAACTGTGTGCCCTGAGGAAGGCATTTAATATCTCAAAGACCATGTTTCTCTCTGCCAAATGGGCTTACTTTCTACTTTCTAGATCCAAAGATTACTGTGAAACTAAGATACAGTGACAAATGTGGAAGTGTTTTTGGAAAAAGAAAAGCAACGAAAACACTAACTCAATTTAGTCTTCCTCAAACAAGCATTTTCAAGTGTCTGCACAAACTGTGTTTGCTCTGAATCCTCTCTCTACTGCCAAAGGGGAAGTTTCTGTGTGTCTCTACATCTAGTCTGTCACCACTGCTGAAATAGAAGGAGTGTCCATGCATGACCCTGACACTTGGAAGAACACTCTTCCTTTTACATAAGAGTTCGTACAAAGCTGCCACTGGCATTATGTTAGAGAGGGGGAGTTCCCCACCCCAAGAGTCAGGACAAGCTTTAACTGTCAGGAATCCCCTGGGGAGGTCACCAAGGACCAGCACAGCCAGGTGGTGCAGGGTTTCCCAGCCAGTACCTTTTAAAGGTCGTATTCCATATTTAGGCCCAAGGATAGGCTGGCAAATGTGCCCTGAGCTACAACTCAATAGAGAACTTTGTGTGTCTTCAAAAGAAAAATAAGTCACTGCCACTCCCACCTGAACCCAGAATAAAGAATGTTTTTTTTTTGAGTGAAAAGTAATAAAAGCCAAAACCACCATGAGATACCACTCATCAGGATGGCTACTATCAAAAACAAAAATGGACAAACAAAAACCAGTGTTGATGAGAATGTGGAGAAATTGGAACCTTTGGGCCCTGTTGGTAGAAATGTAAAATGGTGCAGCTGTTGTGGAAAATGGTGTAGCAGTTTCTCAAAAAATAAACATAGAATTACCATATGATCCAGCAATTCCATTTCTGGGTATATACCAAAATAATTAAAAGCAAAGACTCAAAGAGATATTTGTATATTCATGTTCTCAGCAGCATTATTCACAATAGCCAAAAGGTGGAAGCAATTCAAGGATCCATTTACAGATGAATAGATAAACAAAGCATGGTCTATACAGACAATGGGAATATTGTTCAGCCTTAAAAAGGAAGGAAATTCTGACAGAGGCTACAACATGGATGAGCCTTGAAAACTTGCTCAGTGAAATGAGCCCATCACAAAAGGACAAATAGAGTATGGTTCCACATATACAAGGTACCTAGAAGAATCAGATTCATAGACACAGAAAATAGAAGGGTGGTTACTGGGAGCTGGAGGACGGGGAAATGGGGAGTTAGTGTTTCATGGGTTCAAAAGTTTCAGTTTTGCAAGATGAAAAAGTTCTGGAAGGGCGCCTGGGTGACTCAGTCAGTTAAGCGTCCGACTTCAGCTCAGGTCATGATCTCATGGTTCATGAGTTCAAGCCCCGTGTCAGGCTCTGTGCTGACAGTTCGGAGCCTGGGGCCTGCTTCAGATTCTGTGTCTCCCTCTCTCTCTGCTCCTCCCCCAGTCATGCTCTGTCTGTCTCTCCTTCAAAAATAAATAAAAACATTAAAAAAAATTTTTTTAAAGTTCTGGAGATGGATGGTGGTGATAGTGGCACAACAGTGTAAATGTACTTAAAAGCCACAGAGCTGTACCCTTGAAAATGGTTAAGGTAGTATATTTTATATTTTACCATTATTTTTTTAAATCATAAAAGCTAATATATGTTCTGCTGTTTGGGAATTTTCTGAAAAAAAAGTAGGCTAACCAGACAATTGTGGACAGAGAAAAGGGCTGTTAAGGCTGTAAAGGCATGTTAAGGTGTCCTGGCTCCATTAGGTGTCCGAGCCCAG
Source organism: Leopardus geoffroyi (assembly GCF_018350155.1). Classification (NCBI taxonomy): domain Eukaryota; kingdom Metazoa; phylum Chordata; class Mammalia; order Carnivora; family Felidae; genus Leopardus; species Leopardus geoffroyi. The sequence continues at coordinate 25,878,133 of NC_059332.1, read as the reverse complement.
GAGAGTTTATCTGCTCAAGGAAAAGGAGTATATCCCTACTGGGCACCTGTCAAAGCTTTCTGCTGAGCTAGTCCTGCGTCAAGCTCCCAGTCTATAGTTAAGGATCACGATCACAAATACATTGTTCTTCTCTGGTTCACCTTTGCAGAAATTCATGTTCTCTTTCCATTTCTGCAAGAGGTACATGTTTGCACCGTATGGAAAATGAAGGTGTTTTCCCTGCCAGAGAAGGAGATGTTTGCACAGTAGAAGAACTCAGAGCATGTGTGAAACTAAAGTTCCTTGGCAAATCCAAGATTTATGGAACCTTTTCTCTACTAGCCAGGAGCCCATGGTTTGTAATGCACACCCACTGCCCAGGCTCCCACGACTCCTGCCGCCATGAATTTTAGAGACTTCACACTCTGCTCAGAGGTCTCAGTTCCCCAGCTCCATTTCTAAACAAACAAACAAACAAAAACTCCTCTAGTAAATGCTTCTTTGTAAATGCAGAATAACAGAAATGAAAGGGTTCTAAGTAAGCACTGTTAAGTGGATTGCTTAAGCTAGATAATTATCTTTTTCCATATTTCTTTTCTTCTTTCCGAAAGGATTTGAGGTCATTACCATGTAGTTAGAACATTTTAAAAGTTGGATTTGGTGTTATGGTCAATAATTTTAAATGACAATAGGTTTTTTTTTTATTTTTTATTTATTATTTTTGAGAGAGTAAGCGGGGAAGAGGTGAAGGGAGGTTGGGGAAGAGAGGATCTGAAGCGGCTTCTGTGCTGACAGCAGACTGCCCAATGAGGGGCTCAAATTCATGAACTATGACATCTTGACCTGGGCCAAAGCCAGATGCTCAACCCACTGAGCCACCCAGGTGCCCCAAATGACAACAGTTTTTATGGAAACTAAGTCTGTGGATGCCTTTTCAAGGCATCATAATCAAAATATCATGAATCACCTCTTCTTTGGTTTTTCTTTTTTTTTTTTAAGTTGAAAATAGACTTGTACATACTAGCAAGGATGTGTTTAAGCATGATCCTTTTTGGATAAATCTTTAAAGCATTTGCATATATGCTTAAATGTGCATAAAAACTTCTAGAAGAAAGCACAAGAAATGACTAACAGTGTTAACTGCATAGAGAGAAACATGAATTGGGCCCACAGAGTAATCTCTGTCCATTTTAGAGTTTTCTGTACAGTTTGAATTTGTTATCCCAAGCTAGCATGTGTATACATATATATTCATTCATTCAAGATAAAATGTTGGGTATGCTCAGAGGAATAAGACAGAGCCCCTGACAGAAAACTCTTTACAACCTAGTAAGGGACACTGATAATAAGTACATTATTAAATAGTTATCATGTATGTGCTATAATTGTTTAAGAGCCTGGGCTCAGGGGTGCCTGAGTGGCTCAGTTGGTTAAGCAATTGACTTCGGCTCAAGTCACGATCTCACCGTCTGTGAGTTCAAGCCCCGCATCCGGCTCTGTGCTGACAGCTTGGAGCCTGGAGCCTGCTTTGGATTCTGTGTCTCCCTCTCTCTCTCCCCTCCCCCGTCCATGCTCTGTCTCTCTCTGTCTCAAAAATAAAATAAAACATTTAAAAAATTAAAAAAAAAAAGAACCTGCGTTCAAATTCTGACTTGGCCATTTTCTAGCTATGTGATTTTGGGTAAACTACTTAATCTTTCTGTGCCTCAGTTTTCATCTGGAATAGGATAATAATAATTGCTACTTCATCAAGTTTTTATGAGCATTAAATGAATGAGCATATGTAAAGCACTTAGGACAGGCACTGGGCTTATGGTAAGCTCTCAATAAACTCCTAATATTATTATGGGAAAGATGCAAGATAGGCAATACACCAACCAGCACAGTGAAAAGAGGAACTTCTTATGCCTGGGTCCTGGGTACCAAGGTTTTGAAGTGAAGATGCTGCTTAAATGAGGCTCTAAAAGATAAATAGGTTTTTGCCAGGGGAATAGGAGGAAAAGAACATCTTGGGGAAAGAGAACAGTGTGAGAAAGGGCAGGGAGGTGTGGCTGCCTGGACAGCAGCCCAAAATAGGCAATTTGAACTCCTGAACTTTCCTTCCAGGAGTGTCTCAAGGAAATGAAAAAGAAAGGGCAACTTTGTTCGTTTTTAAAGTCCAGTACGTAATATGTGTAAAGTCTGACCCTTCATATGGCATTTCAGACTCACTTGTTAAATTGCTTTTTTATAGTCTTCTTGGTAGAAGTTCACACCTGATCAAACATCTGTAAATTAACTAGTATAAAAAATGAAAATCGTGAAATATAAAGCAGATACCTATGCAGACCTCCAGAGCACAGATACGTAGGATAGAGCGGGCCTCACACCTCTGCAATCCAATTTACACCTGCTTCTGGGGTCGAGTCATTTGAGACACACTGTTTGGTATTGGGAAACAGATCCCTGACAGGTCCACCTCAGCACCCACTAAGTGGTATTCAAGGCAGAGGTCCAGCACATCACACTCCCCCAGTTGTCCCCAACTCTGAGTTTGGACCATGACCTTGCACTCCTCAACTCAAAGTCACAGTGACTGGGCACCTACGTGTGCAAGACTCTGCACTAAGGGGTTTCTTAATATCTCAGTCAATCCTCACAAGGAGCCTCTGGAAAAACATTTCTGATTTCATTCTTGGAGGGGAAAACTGAGCTTCTGAGAAGTTAAGCAATTTTCCCAAGTTCCTGGCCAATAGTTAGGATTTGTATCCATGCCTTCTTAATCTACATTCAGTGCTCTTTTCGCTATCTGCTGCCGCCTCGGAGAAATGCCCTAAGCTCAGCATGCCAAGATGTCATAGAATTAAAGAGAGTTAGAGATGGAAGAAATCCTGGACATCTAGCCCACACACTGAGAACTCCCTTGCTGCCCATGATCCCAGATGCACTCTCAGCATTGTCTACAGCCTGTGTCATAGATTGCCCAGGCAACATCCCTCTCCCATCTTCTAACAGAGACTTGTGCTCTTAGATAATGTGCTGCATTCTTCAACCTCCTTTGGGGTAGCCACTGAGATATAAGCATAAAAGAATAAAAATCTTGCAAGAAATTTTTTTGCCATTCCATTGTCCTTCTTTCCTCAAGCTTCAAGAAAAGCAGATATCATGTCAGGAGCTCCAGCAACCACTTTGGGACCATGAAGGAAAGGCCAGAGAATTTCAGAGATCTTGGCTATAAACCAACACATATGGGCTTCTTTATCATGAAGGTCTAAATCTTTATGTGTTTAATCCACCATAGCTAGAGTGTGTTTCTAAAAACTACATAAAATTCCTAAGTGATATAGTGGCTAAAAACTAGCATGAACTGAATGCGTGACTATTGTTCAAATGTTTGTTTATACTGGTGTGGTTGGTAAAATTCAGACTTACTTGAAAGAATTGCTGAATAAAAATAGCTTTCAGTCATGTATTTTCTCAACAGGAAATAACAGAAGTATAGTTGTTATTATGAGTCTGTGAACTTTTTTCTTTTACATTAATAAGGTTGGAAGTCACTAATCTCATTAGGCCTTAAAGTGACTTTGTAAGGCTACTTGGCATTCTCTTTGCACCATTCCACCAGCATCACTTTGGATTGGTATTGCAGACAGATCTTACTAGTAAGGAGTGAGCAAAAGAGCAAAAGTCTTGGGGCTTCTTAGGGAAAGCCAGAACCCCTCACAAAGAAGACTCTTCAAAGGGCAGGAAGTGCAGCTAAATCTTGGGTTATATCCTAGAGTCACACCCATCCACAAGGGAGAAAACACTCTAGTCAATTTTGTTCATAAAAATCAGCACATTGAATGTTCGTCATTGAAGAATGAAAGCAGGGAGGGAGGGAGGAAGCAAAGAAAGGAGGAAAGGGGGAAAGGAGAGAGGGTGGAAGGAAGAAAGAAAAGAAAGAATAGAGGGAGGAAAGAAAAGACCAATGGGTAGTATTAAAAAGAAATTAAAGAATACTCTGTGAACTGGAAGACTGAGGCACAATTTCCCCATCTTTTATAATAGTCCCTGAGAGTATGAAAAGAAGGCCACCGTTTCACAGGTAAAATTGTGAATTTGAAAGCAATTAAATATAGTAATTTTTCCCACCTAGCTACAGAATTGAATGTGCCAAATAATTAAGTATTAATTGACTGTGAAAATGCATGGCATTTTATAGCCCTTAAATTTCTTGCCTGTGTTTAGTGATTTATTAATTATAAATGACATGTTATATTTCACAGTTTGTCTTTCTGTTATTTTCATTAGAGTAAGTTCTTAACAATTCCAAGTTCAGGTACCTGGGAAGTCTATTTAAAAAAGTATGAAATTTGTTTAAAAAGAAGTGCAAATTTAATCCAGTTCTTTTAATTCAGTAATACAAATTAATAGCTAATAAAGTATGGTTCAAGTACATGCATATCAGATTCACATCAACAAGCAGCATTTGTAATCAGAAGAACTAGTTTGTCTTTCCACATGTAAGTTCTAATAATATCTTTGAATATTTTCTCTCTTACCTAGGTTGCTAATCTACAATCTTGTTTACACTAATTTTTTAAATCAAATCCTCCGTCTGCCAAGTAGAACAAAAGTAAACTTTAACCAAGTCCATTATCACCAATTATTGGTTAGCAAAGTTTGACTATATGAGGTTTTACTGTGTAACTGACTATATGACAGTGCTGTCATATTTTATGAAAATTTGGGTTATTTTTGAACTAGTAACCCCTTATTAGAATAAGAAGTAAAATCACTGCTAATATACCTGAAAATATATCAATAGGACCTTTCCAGTTAAAAACTCACCTTTTCAACGTACTCTTTCCTAAACTCCACACTCTGCTCCTTCCTTAAACTGCATTAAAATAACAGTAAAGGGATTTGTGAAATGACAAATACACAAACACATAGTAAAAAAAAAAAAAAAGAAAGATAACACTGATAGAATTTTGGAAGCTGGAGGCATAAGCAGGAGAGCTGAATCTTAAGACAAAAGAGGAAAACATTGAGAAGTATCTTAAATTGTCCCACAAAATCCCATAACATCACCTGGAATGCTTCACATATATTGATCTCTAAGTCCTATTCCCAAAGATTATGGTGTAATTGGTCTGGCATGTGGCCTAGATTTTGGAAGTTTTTCAGATTTCCTAGGTGATTCTAATATGCAGACAAGTTTTGGGATCCCTGCCCTAACATGAAAAACAGAGATTTAAAACTAATGAAACAAAGCAATTAGAGGAAACAGAGATTATGCAGAGAAAAGAAACTTCCTAAAAAACTCACCAATATCCTCAGAGAAATAACAGAATGTATAAAATCTATGTAACAAGAACAGGATTCATAAAAAAGAAACACTCAGAATTAAAAAGAGTTCTTGGAAATTAAGACCATACAGGAGACAAGAAAATTTTTAAAAAGTTTCCACAATAAGGAAGTAATGTTGAAAGCAGAGCAGCCAGATATATAAAATAAAAATGAAAGGAAAAGATAAGAAATTTAGAAGCCTAGACTAGGAGATCCAACATTCAAATAATAGGATCTCCAGAACAAGAACAAAGAAACATGAAATTGTCCAAGAAAGTTTCCAAGATTGAAAGATGTAAGAGTCCAGCAAATATCCTGCACAGTGGATGAATAACGTGTACAAGGTCTATCATTATGAAATTTCTGAATATCAGGGCCAAATAGAGGGTCTCACAGGTGCTAGAGAGAAAAATATATGCTTCATACAAAATATCAGAATTCTGAACTTACTTGGACATTTCCACAGAAATATGAAAGCTAGAAGACAAACTACAATGCCTTCCAAATCCTGAAAAGAAATTATTTCTAATCTAGAATTATATGCCAGATAAACTATTATCCAAGTGCTTATGTAAAATAAGGCATTTTCAGATATGTAAGATCTCAAAAATATTACATCCCTCCATCACTTCTCAGGAAACTACTAGAAGATGTGTTCTATCTAAACAAAGCCATAAAACAAGAAAGAAAAACAAAGCATAACTACCAGATGATACCCAATATAAGAGACAGGATCTCTCTACACTGATGGGGAGTAGAAATCCTAGGATATCAACTGTTCTTCAGGTTTAGAGGGCAACCAGTGTAGAATGGATTAAAGTTCAGATTGATCAGAAGTCTCTGGGAGAAATTCCTTTAAGAAGATAAAATTGATAGGATAACTAATATATATGAAGATTTGTAGAAAAGATTTAGAAAGTTAAGTTTGGTTTTGATACATAATACATTTTTTTAAATAAGCAAATTTTTAAATCAAGGCAACCAATAACTCCAGGAAAAAGAAAAGGCTGAGTAAGAAATGAATATACACAATGAAGCTCTACATTTCTCTGTCATGAATAGAATTTTCAAAATCACAATAATTGAAACACTGAAATTTTATTTAACCAAAAATTATAATTATATTGGGAGAAAAGGTGTGTGTGTGTGTGTGTGTGTGTGTGTGTGTGTTGTGTGTGTGTGTGTGTGTTGGAAGTGGGAGACGAAAGAGACTTAATCCTTGTCTTTCTACAGCATTCAATGAAAGAAGTCTAACTATGAAATGAAAAAATAACATATACATGTTATTTAGACATATGAAAGTAAGTAACAAAAGAATCAACTAAAACAAATGAAAATGCTTACCTCCGATGAGGAGGAAATGGGGACAATAATGGTAAGGACTGCTGTTTCTCACCAAAAACATTATATAACTTTATGACTTATGGGAATGTATAATAAATATTTTAAAATATATGAAAAATATGAAGATTTTATGTAAAAATATTCTATGTATCTTATATATGAAACATTTTAACTCTGAGTGAGCCACCCCAGTTTTAGCATGACAACTTGACACCCTGTTATATAACCTTAATAATTCACTTTTACATTTAATAATTCACATTTTTTTCAATGATATACCAACTCCTATTTTTACTTCTCTAATTAAAAAAATAAAAGTTATGTGATATCTGATAATTCTTAAGATGACAAAGTAAAGTATTAAATGTAAGCTTTCTCATCTCTGTGGAGCATCAAAAAGAGCATATATTAAAGCTTGAAGTGAATTTGCTCAAGCAATTCAGCATTCAAATATTTGGAAGTACAAAAGATGCAAAGATCTCAATAAAATTGGATGACTGCCCTCATCCTGGGCTATCTTGAGGTTTTCTTTCTCACTGGCACTCTACAGTTTGCATTTTTTTTTATTTAGAATCAATTTTCCATAGTTCTTCATTCATGGCTTAGTCAAAACACCTCATAAAGTGTGGAATTTTTGCATCCTCAAGAAGAGCTCAGATAGAAGTGGTTGGGCTATGGGTGACTCTGGCTCCAGGCATATCTGGCTAGACAGACACCTTTCATTTAGTTGTTAGCATTCAGGGGAACCTGGCTATTTCTGGGCCTTTCTACACAAAGTTAATTTTGACATTCCTGATATTCTTTACACTGGCTCTCTGCTCATTTTAAAGATGACTTTATCCTACTTTAGTCTCCCTGTAGCCAAGAATGATGCTTCTCCTTCTCACCTAACACCTGTGCTGGTGAGCTAGACACATAAGGGACCAAACCCCCGGATCCTGATGTTCCTGCTCCTGAGGGTCCAGTGGGGGGTTGTTTTCTGTTAGGATTATGTTAAGGAAAAACAACAGAAATCCCAGAAGGTTTGGATTTATAGGAGCTATGAAGGGGTGCTCTGACTTTGAACCAGCTGAGAAGAAACCAAGCAGAAAGACATTTATAGATCCTTAGTCACCCTGTGCTGAGGAACAAAAGTGTGAAGGATCACTGAGAGCCATAAGGGAAATTATGGAGGAAAGAATAAAGTTTTTTCTTTTGCCAAGTAAACTCACACGACAGAAATCCATCCTTTAGACCTTTACGGTCAGTTGCTAAGTAATACAAGACATTTTAACCCACATTATTTTCTGGAGATCTGGAAGGAATCCATTTCATGGAGTGAACACATATAGAACAATCTGGTCTGTCTAACTTTCTAACTACTGTATGTAGCACAGCACCAGAGAAATGAAAAATTCGTTAATATCTTGATGATGATAAAGACTAACAGGGAAATATCTTCATGGAGAATCCTCATATTCTATTAAGAAACATAATTCTTCAAGTTAAAGTTCATGACACAACTCAAGCTTACTAAAACTATATATAAAATTTTAAATATACTGTGTAGCTAAGTGGGATATTGGACTTAACATCTTTTGAATTAAATCTTGATATGCAAAGTACTTTTAAAAATAATCTCATGTGTACTGGGGGAATATAAATCAGAATTCAACATATCTCAGGATTCAATATTTTAACGTTTATTTATTTTTGGGACAGAGAGAGACAGAGCATGAACGGGGGAGAGGCAGAGAGAGAGGGAGACACAGAATTGGAAACAGGCTCCAGGCTCTGAGCCATCAGCCCAGAGCCCGACGCGGGGCTCGAACTCACGGACCATGAGATCGTGACCTGGCTGAAGTCGGACACTTAACCGACTGCACCACCCAGGCGCCCCAGGATTCAATATTTTAAAAAATCAAAGAGTTTTATACTTTGTGACTGTGTCTCATTCAAACCCTTTTTATAATATCACTGACAAATGTTTGTACAGCTACAGGTTCATGATTTCATGATCATGTTGCAGGACGGAATGACCTCAGTGTTTGGAAGGTCTACTCTTACATACCATGGTCAACATTTCTGGTCTCATCTTCAAGACACTGACATAGAGTTTACCTAGTAGCAAACAATGGCCATGGGTGCTGGGCTGCCTTCTTTTGGCTGACTTCTTATCCTTATTGGTTGCACATACTACCAAATGTTTCAAAGAGTTAAGGGGCACTAAAGCATTTCTAAAAAGACTAGGAAAAAAATCAGCATCTCCAGTGTATTTAGGAAATGTATCTTTTAAAAGTCCAAAAATGGTACTGAGGCTCTACAACTATAGAATTGCAGAAAAGTACAATGTTTCAAGTTACAGACAGCTGTAATAAAAAGCAGAGAAGATGTAGGAGGTGAGAGGAAGGAAGGAGCTCTGGGCACACAAAGCCATAGCCATTTGCCAGGAAATAGTTGCAAGTGTTTCAAGACTGTAGGTGAGTGGTTTTCGTGAAACCAGATCTCAGTGTTAGGTGTCTGCTTAAGTAAATTCCATCCTCAGTGCACTCTCCTAGCCACTGAGAAAATACTTGCTCCAACTTAGAGGACACAAAAGCCCTATGCAGAATTGTAAGGATATTACAACAGATGAGAAAGCACATTGAAAAGTAAGAGTGAGTGGCTCAAAGGAACCCAAGACCAAAGTAGACCTCACACCCCTGGCTTTTCTTTACTATATAATTAACCAAATGATAACTCAAGCGAAAACAAAATTCTATGTAAATATCTTAAAACTGGATTATTACCTTACAGCAGGAAAGACCAATTTTGTGGTATATGATACTTGGGAATTATAAATATGTGTCAGATTCTGTTACCTGAAATGTGGCTCTAGTAAAGTCCACTGTGTGGTTTCAGAGAGCATAGATGCAGGCAGATGGGTGGAGCCCCAAGGACATGAAGAATTTGGCAATCTTTATTAATCTTAAAGAACTGGCTCCATTAACTAAATCAAAGGCAATTGCTGCTACTCTTTAAAACAAAATACAGTAGATCCAGTGTTCTGCCTCAAACACAAAAACTTTGTACTCTACTACTCCAAGAGTCTAGACACAAAGAAGGAGCAAGACACCGGGAAGCCCTTTTGGGGTAAAAATGGAAATTGAGAAGAGTGGGGAGCATGTCAGGGAAAGAGGCTGCCCTAGAGCTGGTGGCAAGGAGGCACAAGAAAGTTCCTCTTCTCCTTCAGAGTCTCAGGGACACAACCTACACTATAAGTAGGTGGGAAGCCCCCCAAGGACAGGCATTTTTTCATAGAAAACAAAAGTCAGTGTTTCTAAAAGTTTAGAATACCTAAGAATCACTAGATTCTTAAACATAAGGATCAGAAATTTTGATTTCACGTGTCTGGGATAGAGCTCAGAAATTTAAAAAAAAAAAAAAAGTGACCTGGTTGCTTCATATCTTCTTCTCCTTTTTTTTCCTTGTTGTTGTTGTTGCTATTATTATTATCCAGCATTTACTGAGGACTCAACAATGGCCTGACACTGCCCTTGTTCAAGCCACCTCAACCTTTTAAATGTTCATTTTTCTTCCATTCCACACACAAGTAAACTGAGGCACAGAAAAATTAAGTCATGACTCCAAGGCAACTTGGGTAGTAATTAGCAGAGATGATACCTCTATTTTTAAAAGTTACCCAAGTGCCACAGTTCAAAACACAAAGTCCTAGCAAGTGGCATCAGACAGTGGGGGGCAAATCCTGCTGCAACATGCTTTGTTTCTTCCTATTTGTTTCAAGGTTGTTTTTTGTAGGTAAGACACAGGTGGTGCAATGAAATCTTACTCTTTTCTGTACAGTGGGAGGTTTGTACCTCTCCCCTCTCACACCTGTATTTTCTTGATCTTCAATTAGTCAAGCCCCCACCTTCCAATCAGTAGACTCTCTGGCTTCCCCCACCCATACACACCCAGTTCCAATGAGAGAGAAATGGAGAACATTCACAGTGCACATAGTTGCAGGTTACTGCCCCTCTGCCTTCTGTAGCTGCCTCCCCATTGGGCTAGTACAGTGCCCAGCATGACAATCAAGTCATTGCTGGTCCCCCATTGGTGCCTTCCAGCAATGGGTCCTCGGTGCCCCCACACCCTCCTGTGGTCCAGTCCACCAACTGCCCTCACACCTGGGCTCTCCAGGCTCCAGGGCCTTCCGTTCACAGCCACAGTCACAAAGCACATCATGTGTAGCCTTACTTACAGGCCACACCCCATGACTGTGCAAATAAAAGTACAGAAAGCCCAGAGAAATTTGAATTTCGGATAAGCAATGAGTAACTTTGGGGTATAAGTATGTCTCAAATATCGCATGAACATACTTATACTAAAAATGATGCATTGTTTATCTGAAGTTCAAATTTCACTGGGGGCCTGAACTTTATTTGGCAACCCTACCCCAGCCTCTGCCTACAGCAGTGGGCCAGACCCCCTCAAGGAGAGGTTCTCTTTCGGCCTCCTTGGATAATTTCCAGACTGGAGATTTCAGGTCATCAGATGTGTTTTAATAACTTTGGGGAGAAAAGCAAAGGTCTCATTTTGTTTCTTTCTAGGAGGCTCCTCCTCAGGGGCATTTTTCAGCATTTACCCACCGAGACCATTGGGAGAGAAGTTTTTGACCGACTACAAAGGAACCCGTTGAAACCTATCCTAGAGGCAGTGGTTTCTGTGATTTTTTTTTTATTATTTACATAACCCAGAAGGGGTTACTCAAGCAATTCTCCCAGCAGGACCACTGGGCCCAAGACAACTTTTTACCTCCATCCAGATGGAGATGCATTTGGCAAATGCTAACTTTTCTTCTCCCTAAAGCACTGCCTTACCAGGAAACCCACTAAGCTTTTGCAAATGCATGATTTAGATTCTCAAGAATGAACTCTTAGCAGTTCAACAAGAATGAATGGACAGCAGACTAAGAACAGGTTCTACATTCCAGCAAGACATCCACGTTCAGTGAGTGGTTCACACACCGAACAAAGTTGCCCTTCGAGGAGGCAAATGGACTGAAAGCCAGTGTGTTCCCTTGGCTGAGCCTAAGGAAGAGATGCCTTTTTCTTCTCTCATAAGTGAGGTCACATGACCAAGATGTCAGCTCAAGGGGCACATAGAATAATGTTCCTGCAAATCTACTGCCCTAGAGGGAACACTTGTTAAAATTTTGCACACAGGTACTTTTCCAGCTTGGAGTGACTGCCTGTTTGAGGAGAATTGCCCAGCATAGGGGAAGAAAGAATGAGAAAACATGGATAGGAGGCAAGTCTCAAAAACCCAGTTTTGCTTAGTTGCAACATTGAATAAAGGACTCCAAATAGCCACAGGAGCAAGTCCTTATGTGGTTAAAGGCTCTGGCGTTTGCTTAAGAGCCTAATTTTCAGTACACATTCTCTTACTCAGCACTTTTAATCAAAATAATCAGTCCAGTGTCTGAGGAGGAGCAGGGAATGAATAGGGCAGTGTAAGAATCCCTTGTTGCTAATGAAATATTTAAAAATCCAGGACAGGGATGGCCTGTACTATTTAAGACAGAGGAGACTCTTACCATGCTCCTCCATACCCTGTTTTTTTTATTTGCAAGAGGAAAAAAATAGAATTTATGCACCTTAAAAAAATATGAAGTGAAAAATTATCCATTAGCACAGCAAAGACCTATTTCCAGGAAACAGGTTTTAAAAGAAAATTCTTGACGTCCTGAGGTTAAAACCAGGAGGTGTCATGACTTTGAAAGTGAACGATGAAAGAGCCACTGTGTCCAGGTGCAGTGCAGGCTTGCCTCGTTTCATCTGTTAAGGGAGGCTGGTTAAATCCCTGGTTGTGGTCCAAAAATATCCTGGCAGTTAGCATCTTACATTAAAATTTATAAACCACGAAAGACCTTTTCTTAAAGAAAAGTTAATTCAGACTGGATAGCCTGGAAAAAAAGAGCATTTAAAAGGGGTAGTCATCAGAAGTGGTTATATGGAAAACTAGAGGTAAGTAATGCTTTTTACTCCTCTAAAACATACTAAAAATATAGCAATAGTAATTTCAGAAGGAAGGGAAATGGCACCAAGTATAATTTCATTTCTAAGAAGTCCTAGGAATGAGCCCTGGAACTGCCAGAATTAACTTTTAGGGGTGACAAAATAATGGTAGGGATATTAGCAGGAAATCAGACTTGTCAAATGGATGGAAACAGGCTACCCTCTGGTATCTCCACTCAAGCCAGCTAAGAGGTTCTACTCTAAGATCTTGGTTAGGCAGGTCTGGAAGGGCACTCAGCCTTTCCCCTCCAACTCTTTCTGCTATGTCTCCTTCTTTAATTCACCTTTATTGACCACCCCCTGTGTGCTGCCCTGCTCTATGTATGCTTGCTCATCCTACAGGTGCAAACTGAAAAGCACCACACGCTCAAAGAGACCTTCATGAATTACCTACAGATTAGGTAAAATCCCCCATCTGTGCTTCTCTCCACCCTCAGCACTCTTTTTAATGGCCTGACTTCCCTGTGAGATTGTGGGAGTGGAGGGGAGACTTTCTTTTACTCACCATATAGCTACACTCTCCATCACCTGCCCAATACCCACCCATTGGGGTGCCCAGTGAAGACTGGCAAAATGAATAAACTCCAAGCTCTGTGATTCCAGTTTCACAGGCCTATTTTATCTGTTTTCGTTCCAAAAGGACTTGGAGATTCAGCTTCTGAGTTTGAGTTTTAAGGGGGATTGGTAAAGTAGAGAAAGTGACAGCAAGGGGAGGGTAATCATAACAATACATGGCCATGACATGGTCCCTTCTACGTGGTAGTGAGCTTGTCAACAGGGAATCTGACCCATGGCCTGTGGGTGACTCCATCTCTGCATAAACCCAAGTGAGGGGAGAGAAAGCCCTAAACAACAGCCCCCTGGAGGTTCATCCAGCAAGAGGTCAGCCTGGACCAGCCTGCTGGCTCCACTTGGAGAATTACAGTCCCCAAGCACCATGCATGAATTTCCCAATCTTGTTTTCTTCCTGATTCATATAATCAGACATTTCAACCCCAACTAAATGATCGGCTTCTACAGTAACAGTAACAACAACATTAACATTAGCTACCACTTAGTGAGTACTCACATATCAGGCATAGTGCTAAGTGTTTCATACACAGTCCCTACATATTCTGCATAGCAGCCAGCATGAGAGCAATATTATTAACCCCATATTTCAAATACCTACTCAGCAAGCTACAGGAATTGATAGAGGTCCAACAGCTAATCATGATGGGTACTGTAAATCCCATTTCTTTGGCCTCCTCTATAGATCCTAGCAGGTATCTGGGCACTTGGGAAGCATTTCATAAATCTTTTCCGGTTGGTCTGAGCAGAACGGTACATTTCCTTACATTTCTGGTGACAGTAGTTCCCACGTGGGCCCACACACAGCCAGAATCCGTCTGAGCTGGACTCTGGTCTTGACAGAGTTTATTGGACAGCTCCACAGTGACCCTAGGAATGCTGTTCTGTGCCAGGCCATGTGGAGTGAACCCTGAAGCTGCTGGAGCCTTGGGAAGAGGTGGAATCAACATTCTGGGAGGTGGGTGGAACCTTTACTGCTAATGCCTTAAAACTGAAAATCTAGAGGGTTTTGCAGGAATGGCCAATGGGACTGCACTGGTGCTTTATTTCTGCTGAGAGTGACCTCACACTGAAGAAGGTTTGAGCTTCACTCCACCTGACCTTGGCTGTTCCTCCCAAACATTCTTTCACATGCAACCTTCCTTGACCCTCTGTCCCCAACTGCTCTCTTGATCTATTTGTGGATATGTTTAGGGCTAATAACCCTGGGGTTGAATTTCATTCAGTGTCTCAAGTACATTCAAAGAAGGCTTGCTTTATTATAATTATTTAGACAGGGACAGGTCCCTCTACCAGCTTGCACATCATGCAAAACGATTCTCAATTCTTCTTTAAACCTTTTATTATATCTTTCTTCTTTTCACATTATTTTTAATCTGTTCATTTTATCCTGAATGAATCCTCTTTTGCTACCTTAACTACCTATTGCATCTTCTACCAAACTGTGAAGAAGCCAGACTTCTCTCTTCTCTCACTGGATATGAGAGAACCAAATTTTTAATCCTACAAAACATTTTTTATCTTAGTCTTGATGTGACTAATATAAAGACATAAGAGTTATGGTGGAATGGTAATACATATGTAAATTATATATATATTTTCCATGAATTCATAATCCCCAGAGACCAAGATACCTGAGAGACTTAACAAGCAACAGAGGGGTCAAGAAACTCAATAATATCAGCTGACATTTATGTAACATTGATTCAGAGCAAAAATCAACTGTAATTTCCAGCTTATTCTATAGAAACGGAAACTCAAGTGGTCACAACACTAACTTAAGAGGTAGGGATGATGAGTACTCAAGCTAGATATTTCTTTTTTTTATTTCATCTTTAGAGTGAGCATGAGTTGGGGGGAGGGGCAGAAGAAGAGAGAGAGAGAATCTTAAGCAGGCTCCACACTCAGCATGGAGCCCAATGCAGGGCTCAATCCCACAACCCTGGGATCATGACCAGAGCCAAAATCAAGAGTCAGATGCTCAACCCACTGAGCCACCCAGGCATCTCTAGATATTTCAAAGTTTAGTATCTTTGTATGGTCTAACCAACCCGCAGCAATGACACAACATCACCTTCTTTGTTGCCACTTGGCATTTCCTGATATAAATAAATTTAGGAATTGAAGAAGGGAAGTGAGCTGGATATTAATCAAATGGCTTCCCTAGAACAGTGCTAACCACACTTCTTACAAGAATCCCCTGGAGGGTTATTAGAAACACAGATTCCCAAGCTCCACTCATGGAGATTCTGGCCCAATAGTTTTAGGGGGGCTAGGCATCTGCCCATTCACCAAGAATCCTAGGTGATTCCCATCTTCAAAAGATAGAAATGCTGCCTTCAAACAGTGGTTGTCATCCCAGATAAACAAATATCAGAGAGTTACATAACGTGCTCAGAGTCAAGGTCACTTATCTAACGTGAGTGGCAAAGCCCAGATGGACCGACAAACTCCAGATACCAATGACCTTTTCACTTGACCCTGAGAGCTTCTGAACCGTAAGCTATCCTAAAACTGGCAACAGCAGAAGGGGATGGATCCAGTCACTCCACACCACATGTGTTCATGGTTACGTGCTAGAAAGCACCTGCAGAAGTAATTCAGTTATCAGATAGATTCTCACGGATTAGTCCTTTACTCAGCACATATGTGGCTTTCAATTATACTGCCTGCTGCTTTGCCGACAAGAGCAGACTAAGGAATTTCCATGACGCAGAGTCTCATCAGAGGGCTACAACCTCTCAAATGGGCAAGGAACTTGATGTCCACACCCGTCTCTGAGAGGACCAATGTGACCTTCACAGTGAAGGCAGACCATGCCTGGCACTTCACATGCTCTCTCACCCAGCTAATCTCACTGGACAGAGTGCAAGTTTTGTGTTTTGTCTGCCTGGGAAATCAAATGGAAAGAACTATTATTAGACATATTTATTTTATCAAGGAAAATATTCTCTTAAGATGTTCAGGAAAGGATATTGCCTGGTTCCCAAGAAACAGCCAGAGAGACCCCTTGGAGGATACACACATATACACATGTGTCCTGAATAGATATGCATGTATGCATATGTAACATACATATCTGCTACCTAGGTAAACATATACTCATAAGTGCAATAGTAAATGTTTATTTCAGCAATTTTTTACAGTAAACTTTAATTAACCCTTCATTTTTCAATTGCAGGAGGTAACGAATATTCTAGTGTTTCTCAAACTTTGATGTGTATGTGCATGTGCATCCAGAGACCTTAGTAAAATGGAGATTCCTATTCAGTAGGTGCAAGTTGGCCCTAACAGTCTGAATCCTAACAAGTTCCCTGGAGATGCTGATGAGTCATGGATCACGTTTTAGGTAGTAAGATTCTGGTTTGTGGTGAATGACTATCTTCATCATACATAAAATAGCACAACTGTCAAAGGTTAGAATATATAAAATAAATGAAAACAATAAAAATAAAAACTATATTCATGGGCGCCTAGGTGGCTCAGTCGGTTAAGTCAGGTCATAATCTCACAGTTCGTGGGTTTGAGCCCTGAGTCCGGCTCTGTGCTGACAGTTCAGAGCATGGAGCCTGCTTTGGTTTCTGTGTCTCCCTCTCACACTTCCCCTCCTCTATTCTTGCTCTGTTTCTCTCTGCCTCTCAAAAATAAATAAGCGTTAAAAAATATTTTTTAATTTATTTTAAAAACTATATTCAAATTAACTTTTTTGGATAATTAATTCCAAAATGGGCTTCAGAATCTATGAAATGTCCCTTGGATATAATTATACACAATTTTCACCCAATTTTATTAGAGCAATTTCAGAGTACAAGTTGATAGACACTTTCAACTTGAGAGAAAGAGGTGGCAGATAGCCTTCTTCTCCGGAAGGAGGCAGCAAGCACCAGAACTCCTGGTATTCTCTCATCTCAGACATTCTGATCTGTGGGTAATGAAGAATGCTGCAGTACATCAGATCATGCTGACCTCTCAAAATTGGTTCTGCCAGTCTAGAAATGATTAAAATTCCATTCAAACACATCCTCTTAGATCTTTTTGAGAAAATGTCCAACACCAATATTATTCCAAATATTCTGCAATTTGGAGGTTGACTGTACTCATTACTTTGTTTAAATATTTGAAATAAGGATATTAATAATTATCTTCACTTCTAAGGCTTAAAATATGAAATTGTTCCTAAAATGTGTTGGTAATAACTAGAGCACAAATGAAAATGGACGTGCATCGCACAGTTGCTATGAAGGATACAAAGAAATCTAAGGAATGATCCCCACAGGCAAGGAGCCCCAGCTTTTTTACAAGCAGAGGCCCAACCTATGAAATAATTATTGCCAGAAAAGACACCAAAAATATCCACACAAATGGCACAGGTTGTGATGTAGTCAGTGCATACTCGGTGGGGGTGGGGAGGAAGCAAGATGTCAGATAAGAATCAATTGTGGGAGGATTTGAATCTAACCTTGAAGGACACGAAGGATTTCAAAAGGCATAGAAGAGAAAGAATGAGGCAAGGAGTGGTGAAAATAAAGAAGTGGGAACAGATATTAAATATAGAGGCCACATCTCTGTGCCAGGCACCAAACCATTTGCTAACAGATTAGCTAATTTAATCCTCCCAATTATTCTGCAAGGTTGGCATTCCGACCCATTTTGATGAACCAAGGACAGAGATTCAGGTTAAATAACTAAGATCACACAGCTGGTAAGGGGTCCCACAGGGATTTGAATCGGGGTCTATTTGATACCAGAGTCAATAATGAATCATCTCTAAACCAGTATTCTCCAAGGTACATCTTAGGGCACCCTAAAACATGAACGTGAGTCAGGAAACAGAAGAGTTCAGTGGTCAGATCAATTTTGAAAGCTCTTGGGATAAATTAGAATGCTAATGTTTCAGATATGACCTAACATTTATTGAATGCGTCCCATGTGCCTGGTTAAAATGGTTTTGTTGTTTTAACAAGGGACTACTCAGAGCCTTTAATACTGTAGGTGCATCGAGAATTTCCAACATTATGTGTTGGGGAATAATACTAATAAGCCCACAGAAGATGATATGATCATGCAAACACAGTATTAAAATAGAATGATTGGAAATAGATTGATAGGCTTCAATTAGAAGTCATTACCTTCTGGTGCACAAGATTAAGAGTTAGATATTGTTCCTGGTGACTTTCCATTCTTCCCTTTATCCCCCCAATAACTTCACTGTAATATACAGCTCTGTTCGTAAACTGTGTGGCCTTCTGAGCTTGGGACCAGGGATGGTCTCAGGGTTGAAGACTGGACAGGTGGAGAATGCAGCTTGTCCTGTGGTATCGGACAGCTAGGTAAGACAGTTATAGTCACTCACCATTTGAAGTATCAAGAGACAAGGGTGCTGGACAGCACACCTGTAGAGTCTCTCCTGCCCCTTTTGTCATAGGGGTGATAGTACTTGTTGTAATTTGAGAGTTTGTAAATCTTTGGAAATTGTATCTGTGTCAGGCTTAACGGAGTCACACATTGCCTGTCTCCTGTGGCATACTGAGTAATGTGTCCAATCAAATAAATGGGCTCTGTCTTCTCTCATGTCCTAGTAAGCCCATGTTACTAAATCCTTCTGTATGTCAAATACAGTTGACCCTAGAACAATGTGGGGTTGGGGCTGCTGATGCCCTGACAACTGAAAATCCACATATAACTTTTAACTCTACAAAAAATTAACTACCAATAGACTACAGTTGACCAGAAGCCTTACCAATAATATAAACAGGCAATTAACACATATTTTGTATATTATGTACTATATTCTTACAATAAAGTAAGCTAATTTAGTTTATGATTTTCCAACCTTACTATCTGTTTGAGAGAATAATACTTCCAATGTATTCTCTCTCCCAGCTTCCACTGTGTTCATGAACCAACGCCTGACAATGGCTGACTGCAGCCACAAGACAGTTTCTTCTGATCATAGCCTCAAGTGCTGTTAACGTCACTGCACTGCCGCAGTGACTTTTGCAACTTCTCTCCACTGGAGGCCACTGTTACATCACAGTTCCAGAAAAAAAGCCTGACTCATGCAAAAGAAAGTGGATCGTTTTTTATCCATCAAGTCTGTGTTTGCATAAATAGAACAAACAAGCAAAACAGTCATCAAATGTGAACTATATTTCAGATAATGTGAGGATAATACAAACTGCCCTTAGAAAATTCATGAGAGACCATTTGTTTTCAAATACTTCATGTTTAATTTTTTAAAAATTAATTCCAGTTAAATTTTCTACAAATATAATTTTCCTTTTCATATTATTGGGAAAGCTAACCCATCCACGGGATATCATGGTATATAGTTGCATAACTTTAGGCAAGTACCTGACGTCATTAAGCCTCAATTTACTTTTCTTTAAAACAGAGGTAACAATTACACTAAATCCATTGGACCATTGAGATTTAACTGAGATGCTCTATGACAAGTGCTTAACACAGTGCCTGGGACACAATAAACATAACATAAATGGTAGCACTCATTATTATTATCCATACAGCCAAACAGGGTAGTGCCTATAAGCCTTAAATGAGTCCTTATTTATTTGTAAACAGCTTAGAACAGGGTCTGGCACACATGTAAGGGCCACTTACGTGCTTGTTAAATAAAATAAGTAAGTAAATAAATAGACCCAAGTTAAAGTATAAATCCTAAATTGGCAAATGCAAACACAGCCTTAAGAATGGAGAAACTAGGGGCGCCTGGGTGGCTTGGTCTGTTAAGCATCCGGTTTCAACTCAGGTCATGATTTTGCAGTGCATGAGTTCAAGCCCCACATCGGGCTCTGTGCTGACAGCTCAGAGCCTGGATCCTGCCTTGGATTCTGTGCCTCCCTCTATCTCTGCCTCTCCCCCACTCGCACTCTCTCAAAAATAAATAGACATTTAAAAATATTTTAAAAAAGAATGGAGAAACTTACCTATGTTATCATATTAATTCAACATACCTATTCTAGAAGGTTGGGAAGAAAGTAAGACCTAACACAGGTCACCATTCATGTTTAAATTTCCAAATAGCTAGAGATTTCCAAGTGGTCTAAGGAAGATCCTAACATCTCTAATATGTGGAGTTCAGACTGAACAGAAAAGAGCCCTTTGCAACCTAAATGCATATCTTATGAATGATCTTGTTTCATCAGTTTCTGCCTCTTTTTGATACCATCAACCATCAGTAAGTGAAACTATGTGTGTCTTTGAGTTTCAGGTATCTTCCCTCCAAACCAGAATCATATCCTGCAACGATTTGGGGACAGTCCCCACAGAATCAACAGGGTGTCTTCATGCAGTAGAAACTCAGCGATTCTTTTTTTTTTTATTATTTTTTTTTAACGTTTATTTATTTTTGAGACAGAGAGAGACAGAGCATGAACGGGGAAGGGGCAGAGAGAGAGGGAGACACAGAATCGGAAGCAGGCTCCAGGCTCTGAGCCATCAGCCCAGAGCCCGACGCGGGGCTCAAACTCACCGACCGCGAGATCGTGACCTGAGCTGAAGTCGGACGCTTAACCGACTGAGCCACCCAGGCGCCCCTCAGCAATTCTTTATTGAGTAAAGTAAAACAGTATATACACACGAAGATCTAAATGACTTTGATACAGGCTGATTAAATACATTTACATTCCTGTTTCATCAAGTACATTTTTAAGGAAGACTGGCTCTTTACAAAACAAAACAAAAAATTCAAGTGTCTGGTGGTGAAAAATGCTATGATTACTGGGACACTTTGGTGCCACTGCCTTATTTTGTGCTGAGGTGCTAGCAGTTTTACCCACCACAGCCTTTTCATCATCAGTGCAAATGTCAATGCAGTGAAAAAGGCACAAATATTCAAATTATTATGAAAATAGTTTTGAACTTGCAGACCTCTGAAAGAGTCTTAGGGACCCTAGGGGGGCCCAGGAATTTCACTTTGAGAACTGCTGGCCTAGTGGATGATGTTCCAGTGAAAGACAATGCCAGTGTAGATTCATCATGTGTTCCCCCTTGCCTGTTCCATCCTCTTGCTTCTCTTCCTTGGGCACCATGGCTTCTAGGACCTTCCTTAGGGGAGAGGCTGGAATGGGGGGTGAGCACTTTCTGAAGCCACACCTGCGACATTTTCTAAAGCCCTCTCCAGAGAACTGAAGGGACTTGAGTGATTCAGGGACATGCAAAGGCCTCTGGCAGAGTCTAGGAGACTCAGAAACTCCAAATAAAATATTCAGCTCTTATTTCCTCCTCTCTTCTTGTGTCTAAGGGAGCTCAAAATCCCTTTCAGAATCTGGAACCATCCTGTAGACCAAATATACCTAGAGACAAAGATATCCAACCCGGAAGTGGGCCCCAAGAATGACAGATGCTCTGGAATTGAGAAGACAGCAACTCTTGCCAGAAGTTGTTTATTATGGCCCACATATAAGAACTCTGCAGTTAAAAATTCCAGTGGTATACCTGCAGGCTGGTACTCCAAAAACAGCAGAGCAAAACTCAACTTAGAATTGAATGGCTGGATGTGGGAAATACTATTATAACACTTGTATATTGCACAGAAGGTAGAGTCATTTCTTTTTTTTTTAATTTTTTTTTTACATTTATTTATTTTTGAGAGACAGAGTGAGACAGAGCACGAGCAGAGGAGGGGCAGAGAGAGGAGACACAGAATCTGAAGTAGTCTCCAGGCTCTGAACAAGCATTCAGCACAAAGCCCGATGTGGGGCTTGAACTCACAAACCATGAGATCATGACCTGAGCCAAAGTCGGATGCTTAACTGACTGAGCCACCCAGGCGCCCCAAGGTAGAGTCATTTCTTAAGGACACAAGAAAAAAACACTTAGAAATTAAAATCTTGTCTGTATAATTCATCTTGGTACTCACCCCTCACCCCAATTAGGTTCAGATAAGCCCTAAACCTTATATAAAGTGGAACAACAGGAAAAGTTTACAACCTTGTTCACTGCTTACACTTAGAATGCCCAATTCTAGAAGCTAGAGGTCTAGTAGACAAATCAGAGGTTGGGCTCACACACCACTCATTCTAGCTTGATCACTGCCTTGTTTTAGAATTTCCTGACACCTGGCCACTGACAGGAGCATTAAACCTGCTCTGTCACAACCTGAATCTTCTTTATTATTATTATTATTATTATTATTATTATTATTTTCACATTTATTCCTTTTTGAGAGACAGAGCATGAGCGGGAGTGGGGCAGAGAGAGGGAGACACAGAATCCAAAGCAGGCTCCAGGCTCTGAGCTGTCAGCACAAAGCCCTACATGGGGCTCAAACCCACGAACCCTGAAATCATGACCTGAGCCAAAGTCCAATGCTTGACTGAGCCGCCCAGGTGCCCCACAACCCGAGTCTTCTAATTGGGCTCCTTGCGGCTCAGATTCCTGGCTCCTGAGCTGAAGCTTTGGGATAATTGTTCATAGAGGGAGAGCCTGAGGCACTGGAAAGTTAAGAAGCAGGATGCTCCTGCCTAGAAAGAGGTGGTGCCAAGACAAGATGCCAGCAGGCCTGGCTGATGGCCAGCCATCCTTCGAGGCAGGCCTGCAGGACTCAACACGCTGCCTTGCTCTGGGCCGGCTGACCCGGGTAGCTGCTGTGCTGTGTCCACGTTGGAAATGGCCAACAGGGAACCTTAGCAGCAACGATGCAAAGTGCTGCCCACCCTCTCTGAAAAAAAGCTGGCTCAAATAAAACAAAATGTATAAAGAACAGCATGGAAAACACAGTTGGAAGGTAACTCTGGTTTTAAGAAAGAATTGGCCCTCCACGTACTGAATCTTGGTCAAGTCCATTTTACCTCTCTTAGACTTTGAGTCCCCCCTTCAAAGAAGGATTTGGATGAGCTGACTGCCAAGATCCCTTAAGAACTATGTTTCTAGGTCCCGAATCTTTGAGACACTGACTCCATACTAGAGCACAGGTCTTTAGTGTCCCGTTCATTTTGGAAATACCACAATAACCTGCACTCATTAGAACCCTCAAGTAGGCAGAGCCAGGATTGTGCTGGTATCCAAATGAGCACGAATCACGTCCATGCAATCAATGGACTAGCAAATCAGACACTTTTCCTGAAGTCAAAGTTGTAAGTGAGGTTGAAGCATTGTGTGGGATGTCCCCTGAGAACCAACAATCACCTACGTGCGTGCAACTGAAAGTGCTAGGATTTTAGTCACCCCATGTGACAGCTCTTGACCAGTGGGGATGGCCCAGTGCATCAATGCTCCCCACGCCCCAGTCCTACGGGTGGGCAGCTCTGAGGTCATCCAGCCCATCAGTGGTCAGCTTGTCAATGTGAACTCTTTAGGTCTTCTTTCCTTCTCTATTTCACACTCTCCAGGCCCCTACACTTAGTTGCTGAAGTCAATTCCAAAAATAAACCATCTATCTACATGCTCTTGTCTTAGCTCTGCTTTCTGATGGGATCTCAAGACTGACAATGTGGAGAACATGGGTCCAAGCACAGAAAAAATGCTACATAAACTTTACCTATTACCAATTCTCTGTGTATCAACTATCTAGAGGAAAGACTTTGGATTTCTCTTCTCTCCATGCTGTCCACTCATTACCAGTTTCCCTGGTCTTTGTTATTGTTACTGCATGCTGGGCAGAAAATGAGAAATAGAGTAGAAAGTACAAAGTGGCACAGGGCAAAGATGTGGAAATAGCTTCTTGAGTCCAGGTGTCCAGAGACTGACTTGGGATCATGTCATTGCTAGGGATTTGGGGTGATTAAAGGTTGTAAACTAACAAACCATTTTTTAAAGTTTATCTGTGTGCATGGGGCGCCTGGGCGGCGCAGTCGGTTAAGCGTCCGACTTCAGCCAGGTCACGATCTCGCGGTCCGTGAGTTCGAGCCCCGCGTCGGGCTCTGGGCTGATGGCTCAGAGCCTGGAGCCTGTTTCTGATTCTGTGTCTCCCTCTCTCTCTGACCCTCCCCCGTTCATGCTCTGTCTCTCTCTGTCCCAAAAATAAATAAACGTTGAAAAAAAAAATTAAAAAAAAAAAGTTTATCTGTGTGCATTATTGTATATCTGAATATCTAAACCATAATTTCACTCTAAGATTTTTGCTAAACATTTTAAATGATTTGATATTGTGAACATATTAATTGATAGGGGTTAAAGTAGTATGCAGATATGGCAAAACCCATGAAGGTGTATGTGAAAAACTGAAGTCCAGGAAACACTAATAGATAAATATGCTTTTTACAACTATAGCGTTTTAGATAAATGGATAAGGACATATTCTGATCAATTGTATTTAGGAATTTCTCTATCAATATGTTATGCATTTTCTTACTTAGGAACACAGACTTGATTTGCAATATTTATATTTTTTACTATATTGCTATAACTTTTAGAGAAAATAAGATTTTTTTCTCATATTACACCAAATAACATAAAACTATCATAATTTTAATTATTCTGAGAACCTGAAATGACACATACAATATGAATCATCTGT
This sequence comes from Leopardus geoffroyi, assembly GCF_018350155.1. Classification (NCBI taxonomy): domain Eukaryota; kingdom Metazoa; phylum Chordata; class Mammalia; order Carnivora; family Felidae; genus Leopardus; species Leopardus geoffroyi. Next base: position 25,853,413 of record NC_059332.1, on the reverse strand, counting down.
GTGTTTGGTCCAGGACACCCAGAATTTTACATGGGCAAGTATCTGTACCTAATGCGTTGGAAAAAAAACTTTCAACTGTTTTATGTTCTGAATGGAGACAGAGTACATTAACATCACAAATAGGATTCTCTGATGCCCCTATAAAAGGCAGTTCCTAGAACTTCTGTGTTTGTAGAAATTTCTAAGACAATAGGTTGTCCACATTTCTAAATAACCATTAGCAATGCAGAAAAAAAGTAAGAGGATATATTATAAAATCTGACTTAAAAGACATTTTCTTTACAGTTCAAAAGTTACAAAAACTTTGAAATACATACCCATAACACTCCCAATTAGCCCATATATCTTATTGACCTTGTCATTGGGAAATACTACGAGGGCTACTTTCTCAGAGCTTGGGTGAATAACTCATTCTTTTCCATATTGAAGATGAAAGCCCTCATGGTATTTCCCATAGGAATCTGTTAAGCAGCCAAAAATGAGTAATGCTTGGACAACAGTGACCAAGTCTGAAAACGCAAACCTAACAGTGCTATTAGGTCAGAACTAAAGAGACTTATAATGTTTTATGTCTTACTTTAAAAAAAAAAAAAAAGTCTATTCCTGTCTATCCATCTTTCTCCCATCTCTTTTACCTTGCCCTCAACTAAGATAGATCAGATAATAAACCATTCCAAGGTTTGGCAATTCCTCTGAAAGTGAACTTAATGGTCCCCGAAATACTTACTGTGTCAGGGTCCCATGGAAAAAGGCTCAGGGCCATTATGAAAGCCTGACACCTGGTGCTCTGCATCCTCCAACCCCACAGGGTACTGAGTTGGTGGTTTCTTATTGAATAAATAAATATAAAGAAGGCATTTGCATACAGGTATACGGATATATTGCCCAACTCCCCTGGAGATTTTTTTTTTAACTATAAATCATGCGTTCTTAATGGGGAGTAAAAATTGGTTGTTTAGGTAGGGTGAAAAAAAACCTTATTCTTTTTATGTATAAAACAGGTTGACCTATAATATGTAAACAGGTAACAGTGTACCTGTGTGGTTCAGATTTCATGGGAAGGGTTCCACCAGGGGGAGAAAAGTCTGAAATCTCTGCAAAAGGAGTAGATGGTAATGAAACAAAGCTGAGAGACGCCACTGTAAGTCCCCTTCCTATGATTCAGGCTGGTTTCTACATTATCTTCCAAACAGTTTTACACTGAATTGAAAATAACATATCTTATGCTAATTGACAGAAGAATTACATCCGTGGAAAAAGCTGCTTCCCCAGATACAGATACCCTCTCTTGGGAAGTGCTAAAATCCTTAGAATCTGAATTATTTCTCTTCCTTCAGAATTGTACTATTCTCCTGGCTGAATTCTATTCCTGGAATAGCTGCGGCATCACGTGAAAGGCATTATCGGGCAACAGTTCAAAAGAAAGAGCATATAGACTGTGCTAGCTAGCTCTCCCAGGGGAGGTGGTCACTCTTCAGATGCTGGTTTTGCCATAGACATGATGAGGGGGATGGAAGTTTTGCTTTTGTGTTATTTTATTTTCGTTATTAAGTCATATAATAGTAGGGTAATGAAGAGATGTTGACATTATTCAGCTCTCAAAACAAAAATAGATCACCAACTTTAATATGCGCCAGGAATGGCTGCTTTGAGGTTCCCCGAAAGTTGGGGCAAGTGTTTGGAATGTTGAAATGTGCCACATGCCACTATTATTATCCCAACCCCTCCTAAGACAGTAGTAGTCTCAGGCAAGGATTAAGACGGGACATGCATTCCGTCTCCTCTGGCAAGCACCACTCCCTGGTTGGAAATAGAACAGTAAATAGAACAGCAAAATGAATCTGTCGTAGTTAAAAGTGATGTTACTACCTGTGAGTCCTCAAGAGCAGGAGACTGTCTGTGACCTCCCCGTGTCATCATGGACCGGAACACACGCCAGAGTAGGGAAGATGAGATAAGGCACACACTACCTACAATCCAGATGTCTTTTCTTCTAAGTGCTAAGTCCATTCTCTGGGAGCAGCTATAGAAGTCACTTGGCTTATATGTTCCTTCCCTCCCCTGATCTAGCATAAGCACGTTTCCAAGCACATGCTTATTACATGCTCTGTTCTGAGGAGTAGGCGTTGCCGAATTGCAGAAGGTTCTTGCAGGGTCCTGCGATACGTGTTTCCAGTTACGTGATCAACAGATAATCTGCCTCTTTAAAAGGAAAAATATGATGACCTGTGTGACAGATCTGAAACAGGTGCAGGGGCAGAGAGAGACCCGCTGGTGACAGTTGACACCAACTAGAATTCTCTTGTCCCCAGTTCAAGGACGATTAGCACCACAGAAACTGGCATCTGCCTTGATGGCTGGGTCACTGCCAGGGAGCTTTCTCCTGCCCTTACCGGCGAGGAGCAAAGAGATGGGGGTGGAGAAATGCAACCTTAAAAATCACAAAACCTCCACCCTCAGCTATGTTATTTTGATATCTAAGTAATTCATTATGAACACTACTGATGGTACAATTTCACAGTGGTTAGTCAGGAAATGCCACCTGCTATTTAGCACACCAACTGCAATCAAAATAGGGAGATCCACACTTTGCTCCTACCCACTCTATCCTATTCACATCCTGTCAATAAACATTTTATTTTGTTTGTTCTTTGGAGCATTTGCACCAGGCATTTAAACATTCTGCCTCTGCTAGGGTTATCCTTATTTTCTACCCCCACATCTTTGCCTTCCTCTCCTGGTTGGGACAAAGCCTTTCAGATGGAGGATTGGAACCAAGGTTATTCAGGAGGGTAGGGGTAAACCAAAGGACAAGGATGTGAGCATAGATGATCTCAGGCATAAAAAGTAGGTATGTGTACAATAAATAGGGGCAGGCAAAGGGAGACAGACAGAATCAAATGGAAGAGTGGAACTCTGCTTGGTGGGCCCTTTTGTCTTTTATTAAACAAATAAAGTCTGTGTGTGTGTGTGTGTGTGTGTGTGTGTGCGCGCGCGCACGCGCGTGCACACACACACACTGAACAGTAAATTATATCTTAGGGAAATATAGCAGGGGCTATTTATATGGGTAACAGAGAACTCACAAAAGAAGAAAACTTGAATTTGATTACATATAATCAAATTATATGTAATCAAATTTGATTACAAATAATCAAATTACTAATAATACTAATTAGAGTTATGGGAGTCATTTATCATTCTGAGTTCATGTTATATACACAATAGCTAGTAAGCTCATCACTCATTTTTTTGTTTTACTTAATTTCAACGCCGTATTATATAGGCTTAGAACAGACTTATTATGGCATATCTGCTAAAAGTTTTTAAAATTCAGGGGGGTCTGGGTGGCTCAGTCAGTTGAGCGTCCAACTTCAGCTCAGGTCATGATCTCACAGCTCGTGAGTTCGAGCCCCACATCGGGTTCTGTGCTGACAGCTCAGAGCCTGGAGCCTGCTTCAGATTCTGTGTCTCCCTCTCTCTCTGCCCCTAACCCACTCACATTCTGTCTCTGTCTCTCTCAAAAACAAATAAACATTAAAAAAATTTTAAATAAACAAATAAAAGTTTTTAAAATTCTACATTATCTAAGTGATTTTGAACACCCTCTAGAACATAATACAACAAGAAAAGTCATTAGAAAACAGAATAAGAAGGGAAGTAGAAAAATAAAGTGAACAAAACATAGTAGAAAAGTAGAAGATGTGGTACTTAACAACTTCAACAAAAAATAGAGGAAAAGAAAGAAGATAGTCAAAATTAATCTAGTGGAGGAAAAATAAGTCAAATAGAAAAACCTGGTTAAGTGCAGGAAAAGAGAATGAACCTGAGCTTAACCAACCTAGACTAAGGAGTAAAGACTCTTCTAGAAAGAAATTGCACCTCAAGCCTTTAAAACAAAGCTCCCACTTCACTAGAGTATCTGAAATTCAGAGTGAATTCTTTTTAATGCACCACAGTGAAGTTTTCTATTATGATTAGCAATGCTAAGCTTTTCAAAAAGAGAAAGGATAAAAGAAAATAGGTCTTCTCCACTTATGGCAAATTACGACAGGCATTTTTTATACAGTACCTGGAGAGAAAAGACTGCTATTGCGAAGATTTACTGAGGCTGCAGCAGAAGATGGAGACATGTCAATCTAGCTCTGTCTACATACCTGCAGACATCTGAGCTGCTCGAATGCCCTTCTCCACCCACCCACTGCCAAAACCTGCTTCTGACCCTGGCACCCACTGACTGGGCAAGCCAGAGCCCTCCAACACTGCAGCCTTGGCAGCCACAGAAAGAAGAAGAGCTCTGTGTCTCCCATTCGTGTCCCATCCCTCCTCCACAAGGCAAGAGAGAGAGGCAGGCAAATTTATTGCTGACATCTCTGGGCTCTCAGCCATTTACAAAGAAGAAACTGAATGGGACGTCCATAGGGAGCAACCAGTCATTCCTTTCCACCTTCTGAACAGCATCCACTGCAGAAGCGAAGCCAGGAGGCCCACATCACATGGGATATCAGAATAGGTGTGAAGGATGTTCTTTTAGAGTTTCTGAAGAGCAACATTCTCAGTCTTGTCCTCAAAAATATGCTAAAATATTTAATTTTCAAATCATGTGATATCTAATATTCTGGAGCAGTTTATCACGAAAGCAATTCTTCCTAACAATGTTTCTGTTCCAGCTTAGCACCATCTCACTCTTTAAAGATATTTCCTACCTGTAAAAATTATAGCACAGAACCCAGAGAAAAACAGTACTAGAAAAAATAATCAACTTCTTATAAACTATTACCGGTAGTTGGTTATTTAAAAGTTATCCAAGAAGATTGTTTTGTCTTCTTTGTCCTACCAAAATTAATGAACAGAAAAAAGAATGCTTCTGTTTAATTATTTGTGTTTTAACAGCCCTAAGGAGGAAGTTCTTCATATGCGGCTTCAATTTTGTCTGCGGAAATTTCTTTTTGGTGTATACTGAACAAGATATTAACTCATAGGGAAAGTGGAGGTCTCAGAAAACCTAAGCTTCAACCAAACTCATTTCTTCTCTCTGGCACATTCTATCATTCCATATTCACTGACAATGAAAAGACTCGTCTGCCCTGTATACCTAACAGTCCTATTCATTGTCCATGGCACAGTTAGAAATGTCCTTCCTACCCGAACAGTGCTTTTCAGAACAGTAGCTGAACAAAGAAGGATGTTTCCCAATCCTGCCTAATAAGAATCACCTGCTCTGGTTTTTAAAAATAATCATTCCTAGCCTTCAATCAGAATGCAGAATTCACCTCTATAGATCTGTTCATTCTACAGACATTTTGGGGACCTATTCTGTGCTAGTTACCAGGACAGTAACTAAGAGTCCAAGTATGAGTGATTCAAGGTCTCGACCTTGAAGAGTGGTGTCTAGAGAAAAGTGACAGACGTTCAGAACAATTGCATGTACTAGAATAAGACACAGACAACATGCTGAGAGGCCAATGTTGGGCCAGGAGCTGCACTTCCATGGACCCATGAGTGGCAATTACTGAGTCAAGGTAGAGAGCAGATTGTTGCTGGAATGCATTTCTAGAATGCTTAGCGTGGTGACAGATACTGTGCTACATGCTTTATATACATTATCACACATAACTTCCTCAACAGACATCATCCCATTACTCTGATGAGGCAGCCTCTTCTTGATCACCAAAGATCAAGCAGCCCGAATCAGGCTCAGAGCCTCATTGTGCACAAATGAGGACACAGGCATAACCCTCAGGGAAGGCTTGTTTGTCCCCATCTCTGACTGTCACTGTCAACAGCTATGTCACCTATACTGTGAGGAGCTCATGGTCTTAAGGAAATTAGAAACTTCTTCTGCAGAGTGATTGTGCCCCTCATAATGCTTCTCTGAATTTCATGCCCAAATCCATCCTTTTAAATGATCCTTTTCAAGAAAGATGTGTTTCCATAAGTTCAATTTCAAAATATCAAAGCCACTAACCACAGCGAGGAGTATCCAGCTAGCAGAGATGCATATTCAAAGGCCTCTCAACTATTTACCAAACTCAGTCATATAATCTACAACACATTATCTTCAGTGAAACAAAATGAAAATTTCTTACCCATAAATGTTCCTTAATTCTTCACACAAGTAACAAAAATAAAATTTGTTACTGATTCATGTAAGAATAGATAAAGTAGCACTGATACTTTTTACAAGACGAAATTAGCACGTAATTACCTCATTCTTTCCAGATCTTGAATCCTGTTCACTAGAACTTTCTTCCAGAAAACATTTCACTTTCTCAACCTTTTCCATGCAGTGGAAAAAGGCCATTTTCTCCAGTTTGTTACTGTTATAACATGTGTTGATTTCTTCCAGCCTCTTCACTTTTAACATCTTGGTGGTGAGACCGATTAAGTTACTGTCTGGAGTGTGGTTTTCATCTCCCTCTGTCTCTGATTTGTAAATTAAGACGCAATCATGAGCTTTGAGCGTGCCTTCCTCTTGACTGTAGAAAGGAAGAAAGAAAGAAAGAAAGAAAGAAAGAAAGAAAGAAAGAAAGAAAGAAAGAAAGAAAGAAATGAAACAAAAGTTCTCATCAGTTATTCACTTATTTGACTTTGGGGAAAATGACCAGTGAGAATTTTGAAGTCCCTTCTATTTAAACTGGAGAGGAGATCAAAAATTAGGAAGAGAAATGCTAATGTTAATATCAAATTTCAAATGCTAGGACTTAGAAAGAAAAAAGGATTTTCCCCCACCTTTTCCTATAGAAGCAAACAGTAAGAAGCAAATTTCATTTTCACTGGATGACTAAATATTTCCCTCATTGCATAAAATAAGATTTATATCAAGTGACCAGGTTAAATATAGAATATAAAGTTTCACTGAGGTTAATTGGTATTGCAGCCCACCCCCTGAGAGGGAAGGGCTTCTTCCTGTGGGAGGATTCTCTCGTGTTCCCTGGGAATTTTGTCCCCCTCTGGGGAGTGATCTCCACCAAATGAGCCATTTCCAGAGCTGTTCTCTGCCTACACCAGAAATGTTTGGTGTTTATTTTAAAAAAGAAATTTCCTGGGGCACCTGGTTGGCTCAGTTGGTTAAGCGTTGAAGTCCAACTCTTGATTTCGGCTCAGGTCATGATCTCACAGTTCATGAGATGGAGCCCCCTCCTGGCATGGTGACAGCAAGGAGCCTGTTGGGATTCTCTTTCTTTCTCCCTCTCTCTCCGCTCCTCCCCCTGCCCCTAATAAATAAATAAATAAATAAATAAATAAATAAATAAACATTTAAGAAAAATAAATTTCCTTGCAGCCCTCTCACGCAGATAACATAGATAGATATCCAGATAGCTTTCTTTGCATTGTCATTAACTGCTAGTTGTCAAGAAGTTCAAATCCTTGTGCTTTCCTTGAAATATTTTCATTACAAATTAAGTAGTTCACCTAGTACTGCTCTGATACTACAGATCTACACTTAGGTATGTGTCCACACACTTGATAGTGGGGGACTTGGGGAGAAAGATTGATTTGAATTTACCGCTGGTACCCCACTGCTGACTGCTGAGGCCCCCTGCTGGAGATGTTCTGAAAATTGCTTCCAGCTTTTGCTCCAATTAACATCATCTGCACTTATCTCCACAAAACTTCATTTTTTATTTTCTCAACTCATATAGTAAAACTCATACATACCTTGAGTTCCAAATTATTAAAAATAGATGCTCTACAAAATTCTACTTCACTACACAAACACCTTACTTCAAACATTAAAATGTGAATAGTATCAACCAGAGTTCAATACTACCTAGATCAATAGTAGCATTCCTTCAAATTGCCCTGAAACAAAAGTCATTAAAATAAGGAGACAGATACATAGTTATTTCTAAGGCAAACTATGACTTAAATATAATATATAATTGCAGATGGTACCCACATTGGATCAGGAAGCCACATAAAATTAACATATTAAAAAGAAAACAGGTCCAAGATATAATAATTTTGCAAAGAAATATTAAATGCTAACTACATGGATTTTGGAAATATTAAATGCTAAATAACATACAACTTGTTATTTAAGGCAACATAGAAATAGAAGTAAGTGTGAGAGGTTATAACAACGTTTTAAAATAGAGTAATTACCATTTATAGGAGGACATCCTAGGGTTTGGACCACTTCAAGTGCAGAGTATGATTTCCGGCAGATAACGGGAAGTTTCTCAGAGTTCAGAAAGACTACAAAGTTCTCTGGTAAAGGTCTTTATTTTCAGTCAGTATAAGTCTTCTGAAAAGACAAGCGTCCACTCTGAAAGGAAGTATCCTCTCTCTCAAATGCCACTTTGAGCCCCTGTTTAAACTAATATGGTCCTTGATCTCATGTTGCTCAGCTGTTGCCTTCTTAGTCAGATGGGGAAGAACATTAATTTTAGACACTAGGCTTTTCAAGGCCAATGGCTCCATTTCAGAGGTCAGGTAAGGAGAGGATGTACTGGGAACAGTGGATGAAATATCACCTTCACCTTTTCTTCTCATCAGTGTGGTAATACTCTCAGAATTACCGAGCTGCATTTGCCTTTGGCCCTGTTCTTCTGCCCCTTTTAGACTCATGATGATTTAAGTGCTCATTCCCAGCCAAGAAGATTCTGGGTGTGAGAATCCCACAGCCACCTTTGTTTGCCCATGTGACACTTTGAACATACACAACTAGAATATGAGAGATCTTTTGAAACCTTGACTGCTTAAAAAAACAAAACTAGTAATACACACAATCACACAATTCATCAAGACCTGGAAACTTTTCACCTCTTTGGAGGCTTAGCTGATCCCTCCATTCCTCACCCCAACACCAGCCTCTAGTGCTCTCTTACTTTTCCAAAAGAAAAAAAGTTATTATTCTTAATTCAGATCCATGTGTTCCATAATATAAAAATATATGTTTCCATTTTGAGTAGCATATAAAAATTATAGCAAAATCTTTATAAAGTAAAAATTAGGTGTTTTTCTAGGATTGGGGAACTATCCTTTAGGAGGAGTAACTAAGCAAAATTAGACATTTTTTAAAGATAGATTATTTAATAAGGTGGTTATGAAAAGACAACAGATTTGAGGTTATCAATTTTTCCCAGAATAGTTAAATTGTGAAAAAGTGATAAACTGATAAAATGACAAATCTCCTGCCAAAGAAAACAACACATGTGGCCTTCTGCTGATTTGACTGTAATTTTCACCTAGACCATCCAAACAACAGGATCAGATTTTCCATCCCCTCTGTTCCAGCAAACCAGCCACAGGCTCCAATGAACCAGAAAACAACAAAATCTTCACCTTTGCTTTTTTTTCTTAATAAGTTGTTTTATTTTAGAGTAGTTTTAGATCTACAGAAAAGGTGAAAAGTGAAAATATAGTACAGAAAGTTTCCTAATGCCCTGTACCCAATTTCCCCTATTTTTAACACCTACACCAGTCACAATTAATGAACTAATGCTGATATTAAACTCCACGCTTCACTAAGAGTCTATGAGGGTTTTTTTTTTCCCTAATGTCCCTTTTCTGTGCAAGAATCTCATCCAGGATTTCAGATTCCATTTAGAACCACTAGAATTTGTGATGAATTGGGTCTGGGGTGTGAAAGAAAAAGGATATAGACAAGGGTGACTTTCCAAATTTTTTGCTGAGCATTTGAAGGAGGGAGTTGACATTAACTGAAATGGAAAAGGATGGGCGGGGGGGAGGAATCAGGAGCTCAGTTTTTGATACGTCCATTGGACATTCAAGTTGAATAAGTTGTGAAATAGAAATCTAGACTTCAGGGAAGAAGTCCAGATTGGAGATAAAAATTTGGAAGTCATCACATGTAAATAGTTCCATGCACAATATGTATTGAATAAATATTTGTTGATTAATTACTAGAGGGAAGCTTTTTACTTGTGTCTATTTGTTATAAAAAAGAAAAACCAATTAAAATAATCCATGCTACTTGCCTTCTAAAATTAGATGACAGTAGTCCACTTATGCTATGTCATACTGTCTCCAGCTTCTGATAGCACAGAGGACAAGCAACCTGGTATAATACTTGACCACCAAAACAGAACAAAACAAAACAAGAAACCAGGTAATATATGCATGTCCATTATGATCTATCTGCCTAGTCTTAGCACCCTAAGTCCATACCCATAAAATAATTGGAATCTCTTAAAGATACTCCTATGCTTGAGAAAGTTCACAGTAAGGCTATCAGCAGATTCAGTGATACGTTTCCTGGATAGCCCTGATATTTTGAAGATATAAACCCTTAAAAAAATACCAACCTCAGAAAAACCATATCCCACAGAGTCATGGGAACTGCAATTCTTTTCAAGGGACATTTTCATTAACTAGCAAGAAACTATACTATCAGAAAAGCCACACGAAGCCACACAAAGTCACACAATGACTATGTTCTGGTTGGCATTCAAACAAGGCTAGATAATGCTTATCACTTCTATTTGTACACAGCATTATGAATATTTCCAGAACAACAAAGCCTCTTGAACATTTATCCATAAAAGTGGAGCAATCTTCACAAACACCAAAATGCAAATGAAAGACTTCCCTGTTATCCACATAACTATTGAATTTTCTTCCTTTCAAAAACCACCATTGAAAATGACCCATAAAAGCAAAAATGGATAAGTTGCACTTCATTGAAATTCAAAATTTGCTCTTCAAAAGGCAACATAGGAAAATGAAAAGACAAATTACAGACCTAGAGAAAATACTGTGAAGTCACACATTTGATAAAGGACTTGCATCCTGAATATACAACAAACTCTTACAAATCAACAATATAATAACAATCCAATTGTTTAAAATGGACAACTGATTGGAAAGACATCTCATCAATGAAGATATATAAATGAATGGTTACAAAGCACACAAAAAAAATGCTCAAAGTCAGTCATTAAGGACATGCAAATTAAAATCACAATGAAAACATTTTACACCCACTAGAAGAGCTATAATTAAAAAGACAGACAAGAGTAAATGTTAGCAAGGATTTGAAGTGCCCAGTACCCTCATCATACATGTTGGTGGGAAAGTAAAGTGGTACAGATGTTTTGGAAAACAGTTTAGCAGTTTCTTTAAAAATTATCTCCCATGTGACCTTACAATTCTTTTTCTGGGTATCTACCCAAGAGAAATGAAAACAGGCACACTCAAGGCTTTGCTCATGAATGTTCATAGCAGCAGTATTCACAACAGCCAAAAATCGGCAGCTACCCAAATGTCCATCAAATTGGTCCAATGAATAGAAAGAGATGATATGATACATACATTCAAATGGAATACTACTCAATAATAAAAAGGAATGAAGTACCAATCCCTGCTACAATATGGATAAACAAAAATATTGTACTAAGCAAAAAAAGCCAGAAATGAAGGCCACATACTATATAGTTTCATTTGTTTGAAATGTCCAGAGAAGACAAATCTAGACACAAAAAGTAGATTAGTAGTTGCCTGGGTCTGAAAGCAGGAACAGGGATTAACTGTAAGCAAAATCTTATTGGGGCGATAAAAATGTTAAAAAAAAAAAAAACTGTTCTGTGGTGGTAATTGTCCAACTCATGAAGCTTCCTAAAACATGGCTGGATTGTATACTTAGAGTGGGTGAATGTTATATGCAAGTTATACTTCAAAAAATTAATTTAGAAAAAAGAAAGCCTAGTAATACAATAAATAAAAAGTAAACTTGTTCAAAGAAAAAAAGAACAAAGCACTGCTGAACATTTATGGTAACCAAGCTTTTCCAGGTGACCAAGGCTGGAATCCAATTATACCCAAACTTGTTGGGTTATCTGGAGCCAAAGAAAGGGAAAGGGGAATGGTGAGTGGGGAAAAGTCAAGACTCTTACTCTTCTCCTGGGATGAACACCACATAATGCATGGTTTTGTAATTAATAGAAAAATCAATGGCAATTTAAAACTAAATTCTATCTCGTTTTATCTCAGAATACTTGAAAGGCTAATGATGTTACAGAACATCACGATGTATTTACAACCCAGTTTGATATTAGGCCCTTAATATTTCCAAGTGACAGTGAATAAGTAGCTAAATTCTGTGCACTAAAAAATAAAAATAAAAGATAAGAGGGTTTAAAAAAACTAGATAAAAATATAAATGGAGCCATTTAAAAATTAATCTCCTCCAAAATATTAAGTAATGTTTTAGTTCATTACTTCTGTAATGGTTTCACAATTTGTTCATCTAGTTATATCCTTTTTTTACTTTCATATAAAATGTAAATGCACGTTCACTGAGTAAATATACTGTGGATAAAATAATACGTGTGAAATTCAATAGGAACAAAGTACATTGTGAAAATACTACTCATAAATAAATTTCCAAGGCTGACATGACTTTCATATAATTTTTGTTAAATATTTTTCCCTTTCTCTGACTTATTTATTAAAACTTAAAATTCTCTATAGAGAATTTACATGACTACAACAATGAATCTCCATATACCCTTCACAGAGATTCACTAAATGTTACACTTAATGTACTATATTTGCTGTGTCTCTTTTCTGAGAGTAAGTTACAGACCACATGAACCTTTATCCCTAAATACATTAGCATATGTCTCCTGAGAATAAAGACACTTTCTCACATAACGGGATCCATTCACAAATTACACAGCACATTTAGTTGGTATGTCTTTTTAGTCTACTTTTATATATTCAAGAAACAATCACGCAGTCTTTTTTTTGTTTTTTAACCCTTCATGACATTGACATTTTTGGAGACTCCAGAACACTTTCTTCACAAAATATCTCTCAGTTTGAATTGCCTCATTGTTTCTTCATGTTTGAAACTGGGCAAACCATTGAGCACGAAAACCACACAAGTGATGTGTCTTTCTCAGAACGTCACAACAGGCGGTACATGGTGCAGCTTGTAGCATGATCGGTTATGTTAAATTTGGTGGTCTGATTAAGGCGGCATCTGCCAGTTTTCTCCAATGTAAACTTACCCTTTTTCTTTTTGTAATTAATAAGTAACTCTGAAAATTTATGGATATCCTATTCTCCAATAGTCTATTATCCTAAGAGTTTAGTGTTTACTCTTGCCTATATCAATTATTCCCACAGGAATTATTAGGTGGTGATTTTCTAATTCTATCATTTCTTCTACATTTATTACTTGGTATTCACCAAGAGAACAGCTCCCCAACTCTATCCTGGTCCCCTTTGCTTATTAGTATCACCATGAACTTGTGGATTTTTAAAAATGAATATATGTCCCCTATATTATTCATTTTGATGCTCAAAGTTTTCCAGATTTGGTCCATTCAGGGCACATCTGAGTGAGTTCCTTGTACTTCTGACATGCCACCATCATTTTTTGAGTATTTGCTTACTTTCTGGCATAACAAGTTGTTCAAAGCTCACATTGTATATTTCCAACTCTATTTCTATAATCTGCCATTTCTCAAAGGAGTCCTGGTTCCTTTCAGAGAATGGTATTTAGAAATTAAGAGAAAGACAATGGGAATGTTCTTTGATACTGGGATGACATTGCTTCTAGCTGGTTCAGGGACAGAGCTAGGAAATATAACTTTTTAAAAATCATGAGTTCATACCTGTATATTTCTAATTCCAACTCAACACTATAGGATTCTTTCTTCCCCTTCCCTCATTCCTTATATGTATCTCCCTCTCGTTATTTGGCCCTGAAAATGAAAAAACACAATAAAATGCTTGCTACAAGGTAAAATTCATGCTACTGTGTGACTATCTATTCTAAACAATGAGGGCAAGTCTAAGAGTGTTCACACCCAATTTTTAAAAACTCCATTCTACAGCATGAATCATCATTTTCTTAGTTTTTGGAATTGGAGGAAGGGTATATTTATGTTTACATTCTTGGGAATGCTTTTCTGCCTTCTAAATTAGAAGTGAATTTCAGGAGCTAGAAGAAGCTTATGATAGTAACAGGGCATGAAATTACAGAAGTGCAAAGCCTAAGTCATGCTCTTCTGACCAAATGTTGGCCTGCTTTTCCCAAGAGGGTAAGGTTCAGGCAAGGAATTTTCCATAGGGAAAAATACTTCAGTACAGAGGGTACTAGTGGCTGATGGGGAGATGGCTGAAAACTTCACATACTTTTAGGGATGTGTTATTTCCTGTTAAAAATAAAACTTGTATTTTTAGGTAGAAAATAGATAGCTATTATGTAATGGTTCATAACAGGTTCTTAGATTTTATGCTATATGCTCAAAAGCATTGAATTTGTGTGTGTGTGTGTGTGTGTGTGTGTGTGTGTGTGTGTGTGCAAAAGGACCATAGCAGCTGGCAAAATGGTAAAATGGCATTATACAGAAACATTTTCTGGGTGGGCATAGAAGGATGAATACCCTCATATACTTCTGATTGGAATGGAAATTGCTATAATCCTTATGGAAGGTAATTTGGCCATATCCTCTGACTCACAATTGCATTCCTAAGAATTTTGCCCCAAAGAAATAGAGTTGTAAACAAAAAAAATCTTTGAAATCATCCATGATGATGACATTATTTATTATATTTCAAACCCTAAAAGAGAAGTACAAGTTGATTAAGTAGATATGGTACTTCCATGAGAAAGAATATTATGCTTTCATTAAGTCACATGTAGAAGAATGTTTAACAATATGAGAAAAGATGAATGCGAAGGGAGGAGGGGGCAGATTATAGAATAGTATATGAATGAGATTCCAGTCTTGACTAAAAAAAGATACTCTATAAATATATAGATGAATGCTAATACAGATAGACACAGTTTGGAAAAATGGGTAAGGTTGCTACACCCAAATATTAACAATGGTTATCTCTAGAATAGGGATGAGAATTAGGTTTACACTTTTCAAGAATTACAAGTTTTCTAAAAACATGTATTTTCTTTTTAATCTGAAAAAAATTCTATTAAAATAATAAATGCCATAATAAAGAGACATCCTAGTGGGTAAAGCTTGTGCTTTGAAAACAGCTTAGGCTTGCATTTGAGATTTACTTGCTGTGTGAACTCAGAAAAATTGCTCTGTTTCCCTGAAGCCAGGTTTTTTTCATCTGTTAAATGAAAATAACATTTACCTTACAGGGTCACTTAGATATAAGAAATGAGATAAAAATAGATGATGCATCAGAGAGACTTGATAAAATATCAGCCTTTATCGTTATCATTGGTAATATCATTGTTATTACCAAATCTCATTTAAAAATAAAAGATATCAATTGAAAAACTTGAAGTTTAAAGTCTAAGGAAGAAAAATACTCCCAAGTATCTCAATTTTCTTAACCACAGTATAAGATCACTTACTGTTACTGTATGCCAGGGCCTTTTCAGCCTATGGCTACAAACTTGAAGTATATTTTTCATTCATTGGAATGCACACATTTAGAAAGTACATACAACTATACATACAGCTAAGAAATAATTATAAACCACCACCAAAACTAGAATATTACCAGCATCCCCAAATCCCATTCCTTTGTCCTCTTTCTTGAATTAACCACTAATTTGAGTTTTTTATAATTATTTCTTTGATTTTCTTTGTAGTTTTGCCACTTACATATGCACACTAAATACATCGTTTTGTTTTGCCAGTTTGGGATTTGTATGTAAATGTATTCATACTCTTTGTATCTTTTCGTCAGTTAAAGCTTTCTGTGATTCGTCATATTATTGAGGATAGCTCTCTTTGTCATTTTTCATTGTTGTGCAATATATCAGGGTATAAATACTATAAAATTTATACATGTACCCTACTAATGATGAACATTTTGGATATTTTCGGTGTGGGACTTGTATGAATATTATTATGTATACATGATGTATATGTATATTTTCAATGTATACACCAGCATAAACTCCTGCCAACACTATAAGAATGTTTCTGTTGCTCCATATCTTTAACAATAACTCTTTTTTTAATTGTTTTAAATATATTTATTTTTGAGAGAGATGAACAGAGACAGAAAGTGAGCTAGGGAGGAGCAGAGAGAGAGAGGGAGACACAGAATCCGAAGCAGGCTCCAGGCTCTGAACTGTGAGCACAGAGCCTGACACGGGGCTCGAATTCAGGAACCGTAAGATCATGACCTGAGCCGAAATCGGACACTTAACCAACTGAGCCACCCAGGTGCCCCATCTTTAACAATAACTCTTACTGATCTAGTGGATGTACAATAATACATTATTTTTTGTTTATATTGCACTTCTGTCTACTGAAGGCCTGAGAACACTTTCATGTATGTATATAATTTGGTTTTTGTCTTTTATTAAGTGCATATTTCTTTGCTCACTTTTTATTGTTTACTATATTTTTATTACCATGTATTTTTAATGTATTTTATTATTACTATTAATTAAATTTAAATATTTTTAAATAATTTTTTAATAATATAAAAACTGTGCTTGACAGTAATGTGTATTACAGATATCTTCTCCCTAGAAGGCTTATAAAGTCAGAGAAAGAAATAAAGGGTGTGAGGATTTTTTGGAAAAAGAGAGAAGGTCAATATCACTCAATAACCACATAACGTTGATGGTGTGCATAACCATGAACATAGACGTAACACTGAGTAGAAATGATGATAGCAGACATCCTGCTTCTGTTCCTGATTTCAAAAGGAAAGGTTTCACCATTTCACAGTTAAGATTAATATTCGCTGTAGAATTTTTGTGGATTCTCATTATCATATTAAGAAAATTCCCTTTTAGTTTTCTAAGAGTTTTTAAATGAATGGATGTTAAGTTTTATTAAGCGCTTTTATTTTTGTGAGTCTTTTGAGATGATTGCATGATTTTCTCCTTTAATCCATCAATGTGGCTATTTATATTATTGATCTTCTAGTGTAAATCAACCTTTAGTTTTTGGAATAACTCAACTTGGTTATTCGTTATTATCCTTTTCATATATTACTGAATGAGATTTGTTAATATTTTATTTTTAAGATTTTTCCACCTATAGTTCTTGAGTAGGATTAGCCTGCAATTTTTCTTTTAACAAAAGTCCTCATGGGGTTTTCAGCCTTCTTTCTGTTTTAATACATGCATTTAAGGCTACAAATTTATCTCTGAATATTGTTTTAGGCACATTTCTCAGGCTTTGAAATGTAATATTTTTGTATCCTTGAGCTCAAAATATATTCTTATTTCCATTCTGATTTCTTCTTTGACTCATGGGTTATCCAAAATGTGTTTCTTTCTCTAGAGAAGGTCTCTCTGTCCCTTTGTCAAACCCTGGGAGCACTTCTCAGAAATTCAGGACTTAACAAATTTTCGGCTTGAGGCTCAACCCAGGAATGCATGACCAGGCTGCAGATTTCTCACAAAACTGAGCCTGCTGGCACATTACTCAAAGATAGGCACTCTTAACATTATTGTCTCTGTGCTCTTGCTCAGTGCCGAGGGAACCTTCTCCAAGGTCTCACGGGAGTAGCTATGGGGAGCTGGATTTACTTCTCATTTACTGTCAGCATCAGGGTATTGCACTTTGGAGGGTGCCAGCTTAATGGAGGAAGGTCTAGTAGACCCCTCAGCTTGAGCAGACCCCAAGCGTGCCTACTGTCATCCTCACCATGAAATCACAGTCTATGCTCTTTTGTGTCTGGCTTTTTTCACTCAACATGATGCTTGTGAAAGTCTTGTATGTTGTTGCATATATCAGTAGTTCATTCTGTTCTATTACAAGGTAGTATTGCACTGCGGGAATTGACCACAGTTTGTTTATCCCTTCACCTACTGATTTACATTGTTTCTAGGTGTTTTTTGTTTTAGTTTGGTTTCGAGTTTCGAGTTTTTGCTGTGAAGAATAAAGATTCTATAAACGTTCTTCTACAAGTTTTCTTGTGGACAGGTTTTCATCTCTTTTCAGGAAATACCTAGGAGTACAAGTGCTAGGTCACAGGGTGAGTGTATGTTTAATTTTATAAGAAACCAAGAAGTTTTTCAAAGTGCTTGTACCATTTATGCTTCTACCAGCAATGTACTACCAACGTGTGAGAGTTTCAGTTGCTCTACATCCTCACTAATGTTTGGTATTGTCAGTCATTTGAATTTTAGTCATTCTCGTGGTCATGAAATAGGATTTCACCATATTTTTAAAAATCAACATTGTTGAGATAAAATTTACATAAACAGACTGCACTCATTTTAAGGGTACAGTTTTATGGGGCACCTGGGTGGCTCAGTCCATTGTGTCCAATTCTTGATTTTGGGTCAGGTCATGATCCCAGGGTCATGGGATTGAGCCCTGCATCAGGAACCCGCTTAAAATTCTCTCCCCACTCTCCCCTGCGCGCTCTCTCTCTCTCAAAACAAAAAAACAAAAACGGGACAGTTTGATGTTTTTATAAATATATACACCTGTGTAATCATCTCCTCAATCAATATACACCATGTTGCTATTGATATCCCCGCAAATCCCTAATATTCTGTCACCATTAGTAATCCCCACCTCTCTGCCCCAGATAGCCACTGATATAATTTCTGTCACGAAAGATTCGTTTTGCCTGGTTTAGAATTTCACATAATTGGAATCATACAATATATACTCTTTTGTGTCTGGCTTCTCTTTCATTCAGCATATGTTTCTGAGACTTATTTATCTTGTTGTATGTATTGGCAGTTTATTTTTTACGGAGTAGAATTGCATGGTGTGACTAAACGAAATTTTGTTTTTCCATTCATCTCTTGATGGGCATTTGGGGTATTTCCATTTTAGGGCTATTATGAATAAATCTGCTATAACCATTTGCATACAAGTCATTTTGTGGACATGTTGTAGATATGTTTTCATTTCTCTTGGGTAAATTTCTTAGGAATGGCATCAATGGGTCATGGGGCAAGGGTATGTTTCACTTTTTAAGAAAATTGCCAAATGATTTTCCAAAATGTTTGTACCATTTCATACTCTTATAAGCAATACATGAGAGTACCAATTGTTCCTTGTCTTCTAACGCTTAGTATTGTCAGTCTTTTTTTTTTATTTTCAGTCATTCTATCAGGAATGTAGTGGTATTTCACTGCCATTTTATTTTGCATGTCCTGTGCATGTATCATGTGTTTTTTTGACTATTCACGTATGTATTTTTGTGAAGTATTCTTTTATACCTTTTCCCCATTTAAAAACTGGGGTGTTTTGTCTTAGTATTGAATTGTAATAATTCTTCATATATTCTGTATATAAGCCCAGTTCAGATATTTATGTATTGAAATATTTTCTCTCAGTCTGTGGCTTGTGTTTTTATTTTCCTAAAGGTATCTTTTGACAAGCAGATGTTTTAAAATTTTGATGAAGTCTAATTTATATATACATATATTTTTAAATAACTAGTGTTGTTTGTGTTCTCCCAAAAAATCTTTGCCCCAAAGTCATGAAGGTATTCTTCTATGTTTTCTTGTTGAAGTTTTATTCTTTATTCTATTCTTTTATTCTTTCTTATTAAAGTTTTAGCTTTTACATCAAGGCCTGTGATCCACCTTGAATTAATTTTTGCCTGTGGTGTAAGGTAGAAGCCAAAGTTCATTTTTTCTCTTTTGTTTAATCACATTTTGACAAGATCATTTGTGACCTTCACATTAATTTTTAATGCCTTTTTTTAAAGGTCTCTGAGATTCTCCTTCACAATGCCTCACTCTACCAACCAGTCACTCACTAAGCAGCTCCCAATGTATCCCGTACTTATTTCTGAAAATTCCTCAAAGAGTTCCTTAAATGTGCTACAATCTGTTCTGTCTGCTGCAGTCATCATGTTGTGCCTGCAGGGCTCTACTATCCTCGCATAGTGAAGGCCAATCAATGCTCAGGAGCCTCCTTAAAGAAGTCTGACTGCTGGCACTGCTCATGGTATCCATGGTGTAAACATCAAAGTCTGTGCTGTGAGTGCTGTCCACAGTTCTCCTTAAGGTGTTCCTTAACCTGCCCATCCACAGGGGCCAGAGCAGAGCTGGGGAATATGGCCTCCTCTCCAACTCAGTGCTGCTGGGTCTTCTAGCTCCCAAAGAAGCACCATTTATGCCCAGAACATTCAGTTTCTCACAGTTTGCTCATCTTCTGGTCTTCACCCTTCTCACCATAAGGTTTCAAATACAGTTTGATTGGCAAGAAAGAAACAGATGTCGTGGTATATCCTCCACGTTCTCTTCTGTCTTCCATTAACAATCCATGTCTCCTGGGGTGCCTGGGTGGCTCAGTCGGTTGAGTGTCCAACTTCAGCTCAGGTCATGATCTCACAGTCTGTGAGTTCGAGCCCCACGTCGGGCTCTGTGCTGACCACTCAGAGCCTGGAGCCTGTTTCAGATTCTGTGTCTCCCTCTCTCTCTGAACCACCCCCGTTCATGCTCTCTCTCTGTCTCAAAAATCAATAAAGGTTAAAAAATTAAAAAAAAAAAATCCATGCCTCCCAAAAGCAAGTTAGTCTTACTTCCCAGTGGCAATTCTCCACTGTTCTAGGTGACCATCTTATTTTCAACCTGAGAAAAAAAAGTATCTTTTTTCTTTATGGAAGTTTGTCTAAATACCTCCATATCAGCAGAAAGTCTTCACCAAGACTTTCCATACCTAAAAACCTACCCAGGTGATTTTTTTTTAATGTTTATTTATTTCGAGAGAGAGAGAGCACAAGCAGAGGAGGGGCAGAGAAAGAGAATCCTAAGCAGGCTCTGCACTGTCAGCACAGAATTCGATGCAGGGCTTGATCCCATGAACTACGAGATCATGACTTAAGCCAAAATCAAGAGTTGAACGCTTAACCAACTGAGCCACCCAGGCACCCCTAGTCAGACCCCTAGTCTTTTTACAAAAGAACCAGAATGCTCCAAATGTGAACCTTAGGAGAAAAGAGTTAAGTCTGTACTTTAAGCCTGCCTGATTGGTTTTATTCATGGATTCCATTCAAGTACATTCCTAGTGTCTACTACATGTCAGGCATGGGGCCTGGCCCTAAGTGTGCAAGGTGAAAAACTCTATCTTATAATGGAAGCACAAACAGGATGCAAAGAGACATGTAAATGGGCAATTATAATGCTATGAGGTATCCATTATAATAGATAGACAAGGTGTCAAAGGGCACCGAAGCATATGGCAAAGAGCATCAAAGCAATCTGGAGGGTCAGAGCAGGTTAACAGGACTTATCTAAACTGAAGAGTAAATAGTAACCCAGATATAGCAAAAGGCTAGAAGGAAACCCTAGGGTAAGGAAGATACATATGTGTGAAAACATGATGAATATCTTTAGTGTTTTTACCATTAAACATAACAATGGCTGCTAGTTTGTGGCAAAAAAAAAAAAAAAAAAAAAAAAAAAAAACCTTTTTAAGGAGGTATATTTCTCTATTTTATTGGAAGTTTTTTTTTAATCAGGTATTAAATTAGAATTTTGCCTATGTTACTTCAAATTTCACTTTAGAAGATTAAGAGACCTGCTTTCTCCATTAATTTAATAATAGCTAGTACTGGCTAATGCAATTCAAAAAGAAAACAAAATAATAGATAAACGTATTGAAAAGAGACAAGAGTATTGTTCTGACATCAATTCTCTGACACCAACTGGGTGTCCTGTAATTCTTTTTACTTTATTTTATTTTATTTTAAATGTTTATTTACTTTTGCGAGAGACAGAGCATGAGTGGGGGAGGGGCAGACAGAGAGGGAGAGAATCAGATGCAGGCTCCAGGCTCTGAGCTGTCAGCACAGAGCCTGATGCACGGTTCGAACCCACAGACTGCAAGATCATGACCTGAGACATCGGATGCTTAACAAACTGAGCCACCCAGGCACGCCAGGTGTTCTGTAATTCAATTCAATTCAATTCTGACAACCATTAACCAGGTTAGTATCAGACACCACAGGCTAAGGGAAAGTTCTCCACAAGACTGCCCTCACTTCAGACACCATGATCAATCTGAGGAGCTGCACTCCTGACCAACTGAATACAAATCTGGGGGTTCCCATGATCCTCTCAGTTTTGGTAAATCACTAGAACAAATCACAGAACTCAGCAAAAGCACTCTACATGATTACAAGTTTGTTGGTAAAGGATATACATAACGCAACGTCTGGAGGGCACCGGATGCAGAGCTTCCATGCCCTCTCCTACAGGGGCAGGGCTCATTACACTCCCTGCCCATCAGTATGTTCACCAACCAAGAAATTCAACTGGGCCTTTGTGTCCAAAGTTTTTACTGGAGTTTCATTATGTAGGCATTATTGATTGAGTCCCTAGACACGTGATTGAAAATCTCCAATGTCCTCCTTCGCAGGTCAGTCTGAAGGTCTAATTATGTGTTTGGTCTTTCTGGTGACCAGCCACATTCCTGAAGCTATGTAGGAACCCATCAGAGGCAACTTCATTGGCACAATAAAGACTCCCCTGTCATTCAGGAGATTCCAAGCATTTTTGAAGCTCTGTATCAGGAACTAGGGACAAAGTTCAGATATATCATTTTTATATTATATCAATAGAAAAATCACTTAAAACTAATAAAAGGGATTCAAAAAAGGCCAAATATGAAATGAATTAATAAAACTCAATGCATTTCTTTTATACCAATAAGACCAGTCAGAAAATGGAACAATCCAAAGGCCTTATTACAATATCAGGAAAATGTATACAATTTATCAGAATAAACTTAATAAAAGATGCGGCATACATACCAGAGGATACAGGGGAATGTCAAGAAAAGAAAGGAGCATGAGGTTGGGTTAAGAGAGAGGAATCACAAAGCAGGAAGAACAGATAACCATAAGGCTCACTTCTAGGATGGTGAGTAAAGGTGTCAGGGATGTTTCATGGTGGGATTAACGGGATTCGGAATGTCCAATGTACTTTGGGTATGAATATGAGGAGGCAAGATGAGGAGGTTCTTCATACTTGTGGCTCATACTTGTGGCTGCTGAATAGAGGGCTTATTTGATGGGAATACATCATTCCCATACTGACTCTGGAGAAGGGGGACAGGGAAGATGGTTACACTGCTCAAAGTAGACTGACAAGGCCAGTTGAAAACAATTAAATTAAGCAGTGGGTTATTAAAAGAGAAAATTTAAGCCTGGCTTTTATTGCTTTACAATGTTCTCATTTCCTGCAACCTTATAATACAGTTCAAATTTATCTGTATCTATGCTGATTTTAAAAGAAAGTTTAAATTTGGTTAGAAAAGTTGGTATGGTAGATTCATTTTATTTTTCTACCATCACCATCTAGTGGAGAAAACTTTGAACTTCAGACAGAATGAGCTAGGGTTCAGGAAAAAAAAAGAATAGAGGCATTGTGTGTCAGGTACTACACTACACACTTTATATTTATAAAGTCATCTAATTCTCAACTGCAGGTCATGTAGTGCCTCATGGAAGTAGGCATTGTTGTTCCTCTTTTAGATTTGGAAACTCAGTCTGAGAAGTTGAGTACCTTGCCCAAGGTCACACTGTGGCCAGCTCAAACCCACATTCCTGAAGTCCAAGTCAAGTGCCATTTTCACCTCACAGTACATCCAAATAGCTCAGTTTTATTCACGGAAGTAAAATATACAAACACATATGGAGAATTTTGTCTTTTCTTTATATTTTTCCCTCTTTCTTATTATTTCTTATATACATATATGTCAATATATAATATATATGAGCAAGTCATATATAATATATATGAGCAAAGTATATATGTTAAAAGAAAATAAAATTATACTATAGAGTTTTGTATCTTCTAATTTTTACTCCATATTATATATTTTCCCATTACAATAAATACTTTAGATTTACTCATATATACATACTAGGTAACAATAAAGACAGATCATATGTAATCATATGTAATGTAAATATACAGTGTAATCTTGAAATGCATTTCAAAAGACTGGTAGAAGCTGATAAAATATTAATAAAGCTGATCTATGAGTAGATATTTCTATAATATGTATTATTTCTAAAAACAAAAACAAAAAGAAACATTTTAAGCCTTACAGTTACCAAAAGGAAAGAGAGTCAAGAAACTTCACAGTTGTCTAGTTTATTGTCATTATTTAAAAATAATTTGCCTGTGTTAGGGGTGACCATATATGCCTATCTTTCTATAATTGTTTAAAATTAAGATACCATATTACATTTCCATCTTTAGTAATACTTTTCTCACAATCTGTTTTGAAAGCAGCCCTACAACCTGAAGGGTAGCAGGATTTGCCACACAAAAATATACCACTTTGGCAGAAGGATTACAGTTGACCCTTGAACAACAAGGGTCTGGACAGGGTGAGTTCATTTACATATGAATTTTTATCAAAAAAAAAAAAATAGTACTGGTATGTGGAATTTAAGAAACAAAACAAATAAACAAGGGGGGGGGAGAGAGAGAGAAGCAAACCAAGAAACAGACCCTTAACTCTAGAGAACAACTGATAGTTATCAGAGGGGAGGTGGGTGGAGGATGGGTTAAATAGGTGATAGGGATTAACAGGGTACTTATGACAAGCACAGGGTGTTGTATGGAAGTGTTGAAATCACAATACTGTACTATACTGTAAATGGATTTTCTCTTCCTTATGATTTTCTCAATAACATTTTTTCTCTAGCTTACTTTATTGCAAGAATACAGTATATAATATATACAACATATAAAATGTGTGCTAATCCACTGTTTATGTTACTGATAAGGCTTCCCATCAACAGTAGGCTATTAGTTAAGTTCTGGAGGAGTCAAATGTTATGCATGGATTTTCGACTGGAGTGGGAGTGGGGGGGCTCCACTGCCTCTAACACTGCAATTGTTCGAGGGTCAACTAAGTGTATTTTGAGGTGAAGGCAACTAAGAAGCAGCAGATACAAGAAAAGCTCTCTACTCTCCCTGCTATTTGCCTAAAAGCAGAACAAAAATTTGTAAAGGTGCCCCCCGCTTCCCTCTTTACCAGAAAGGACACACAGTATATTAGTTACCATAGATAACTCTAGGCCCTTATCAGCCCACAGATGGCATGAGAGGATCTACATAACAAACTTTACTTACTGGTCCTTATCTTCAATTAGTTTCCCATATATTGACCTCCCCACAATTTGCTACTCTTGAAACAGTCCTTTTCCTTTGTCTTGTCACTCCTCTACAAATCTATTATTCTTTTGTTAAGATGCTATATAAGCCCAAGTTCATCACTAAGTACTTCATGTGTATGAGTGCTGTACATGTTAATACATTTGTTTTTCTCTTTCTTTTTTAAACTGGAATATGAATGTATTTCTTTATTAGGATGCTCACAATAATGGCACACTAGCACTGTCCTTCTGATGTGATAAAGAATACATACATCTGACCCATATTGTGGCAGGGAGGGGTAAAGGCTCTCAGAACTGGTACCAACTATCCACTGAAGACATCTCCATTCACCAGAGAGGATGCTTCTTGAATCCGAACATCTCTGCTGTAGCTTCCAGTCAGGTCTCCATGACTTGCCCAGACTGCATTCCAGCATCAGCTGACTCTCTTTACTCTTGCCACTTTGGACTCCTTCAAGACCTAGGTCAACTTCCCCATGTCTAACTGGCCCAGGTGCAGCCTCTGGAATTCTGCAGCACATCTTTGGTAGGCTGCTGCCCTGGCACCCTCAGGGGCACGTTTAGGAGTTGGAAGAAGTGGGGGAAACACATTACCAAAGCAAATGGGGCAGATTAGCAAATGACACTTGGACATACACCTAACAATCTCACAGGATACATGCTTTGTCCCCAAATGATACATAATCCCCATAGAGAGCAAACGTGTATGGAATGATTTTGTACACCAGGCACAGAGGATAGAAGTGAATGGTGTTTACATCCATCATGTCCTACACACAAAAGGAAGTTAGTGCCTAAAAACTGGAACCAGATCTCTATCCTGGCTCTTCCCTGCCTTTGAATGGTGTCACCACTATGTTTCTGCCTGTGCTCGGCATTAGTTCATTTTTCAAAGGAAGGAGAAGATGGCACACAGAGTAGAACGGGAGACTGGGCTGGTGTTAATACATGCATAACAACCTATAAAACAAAAATAATACAAAAAAGCAAAAACCATATTTAGTACTAAAATGCAACAAGAGAAGGTAGCTGGAGATACTACATGCTAACACAGACACTATGACACATGTCCCCAAGGGAAGAACTCAGTGTGGAAGGAGCAGAGGCCACCGTTTTAGACTGAGTCTTTCAATGGACAGCTGAACGGACTGGATTTGCTGCTTCAGCTGTGAGCCTTCTTTGATGGTAACAGAAGAGGTGATGATAGTCCTGGAGAGCCCACAGGCCCACCCCAGGGCCCGCTTGGAGCACACAAACATGCAGGGCACGTTCTTATCCTCACATAGCAGTGGAAGGTGCAGGATCATCTCCAGCAGCTCAGCATCTGCAGCCATTACGATGAACTCAGAGTTACCTCTGCTGAGGGTTCTGGTGGCTTCATTAGCTCCTTTCCAAAGCTGCTTGTAGTTACATGACTGCTGAACAAGGTCCAGTAGTTTTCTTGGTGAGGTGGGTGTCTGTGAGGGAGTAGGCCTTTGGATTTATCTCAGCCTCAGTCACTGCAACTCCCAGGTCCTGCCACCCATCTGGGAGAGCAGACACATCAGAGCAGCAGCGTGTGCCTAGGCACTGTTTTTCTCTTTTTAATCTGCCTTTTGTAAATTTAATTTACAGGGGCCAATAAATGTATGATGAATAGAGGGAAAAGACGTTTTCTCTCCTCCAGAACCGTCTTTTCTAAGTACTTGGCTTCTGTGATGTTCCTGTAATGGTTGCTCTGGGGATAGGTAAATTTCAGATTATGATCACCAAAGAATAAAGATTCTTAACTCATTTTAGCATACCTTTTCTATTAATCTTATTTTTCCTTTGGGACTAATCTAGTTTGAAAAACCATGAAAAATCAGATCTCACACCTTTGCACAATTACCAGGAAGTTGGGCCACTACACACTTTACAGCCAGAATCAACTGAAACAATGCTTCCTTTACTCTCTCTTTTGATTACCACCTTTTATCTAATTCTGGTTCTTTGTGAGTCATTCCTCTTTTTGTAAAATCATCTTATATAAAAGACTTATAAAATCCTTAGGTGTTTGCTTTGGGACAAGTTTCCTGAAGATGTTCTTGTGCAGATTAAATAAAAATCCCATACTTGTCAACTTTTAGAAAAGTGCATCCTTTCCTACAATTCATTATTTTTTCATTCATTCCCCCTCAACTTATTCTCTTCCAAATTATAAAAAAAAAAAAAAAAAAAGATGCATGCTTCTGATACATTTTTGAAGGAGAGCTTTACAGAAAGTAGAAAATCACAAAAAATGGTAACCCTATCATTCGAAGATACACAATACCACACTTGGATGTTTTAATCTCATTTTTTTTCCATTTATGGTGGGCATTTTCTATCACTGCCTATAATGTAACTTTAACTGGCAATAAAATAACATTTTATTGCTATGGGGGTAAATATGCCTAACTTGACTAACTCACCTCATTTAGAACTAAGTCTAATTTTTAACTATTAAATATAGAAGACAGGAGACAAGCATCTAAGTTTGTGCTTCAGGTAAAAGGCTCGTGGGTAAAAAGGTCAAAAATCTAAAAGAGAGTGAGGTGGAGGATGTTCTCCTTATTTGCATTTCTCTGAGGTAAACATTTTTTTTTTTCATACGTGTAGTTGTTGCATTGTTTTCTTTTGTTCCGGTCCTTTGTCCAGTTTTCTTCTGGAGCGGTTTGGTATTTCCCAATTTCCCTTTAATTACCAACAACCTGAGGGGCCTCCTCTCCCCGCCCGGCCGGCCCACACGCCCGCTGGGTGTGAAAAGCTGCTTTCCCAAGAGCAATCTCGGCGCGTTTTCACCGACTCCTTTCCGGTGTCACCGGCCTCGAAGGGCGCGGAGGGACGCCGTTATCGCCACCGCGCACTTCTGCGCACGCGCATCCCGCCACCCTCACGGCCCCTCACAAAGGTGGCTCTTGCGGCCGGCCGGAAGTGGACGCTCAGCGGTCAGGGCGGGGTACTGTGTACTACACTTCCCGAAAGGCTGCGGCAATACGATGCCAGCGGCGGCTTGGTTGAACTGCCGCGGACTACACTTCCCGACGCGCCGCGCGAGACGTTTCCAGCGGCTGCTGAGGTAAACGGCTGCGGACTACTCTTCCCGACGCGCCGCGCGAGACACCGCCGGCGGCCGGCCGAGGGCGGGCCGACGCGGGAAGCTCCGGACGTGAGGCATGAGCGGCGCCCTCCCTCGGCCCGCGCGCGTTCTGCTACCTCCCCGAGCGAGGGTCGCGCGGTGCGGGGCCTAGCGGCGGGCATCTCAAGCCCTCGGCGTGAGCAGGGGCTGCTGCGACCGCGCCGGGAGCCGGCGAGGGCGGCGGCCACCATGGAGGTGAGCGGGCCGGAAGACGACCCCTTCCTGTCGCAGCTGCACCAGGTGCAGTGTCCCGTGTGCCAGCAGATGATGCCCGCCGCGCACATCAACTCGCACCTGGACCGCTGTCTGCTGCTCAACCCCGCCGGGCACGCGGAGCCCACGGCCGGGCCACACCGCGCCGGGGAGCGGGCCAAGGGGCTCTCGCCGCCCAGCGCCAAGAGGCGGCGGCTCTCCGAGAGCTCGGCTCTGAAGCAGCCGGCCACCCCGACGGCGGCCGAGAGCAGCGAGGGCGAGGGCGAGGAGGGCGACGACGGAGGCGAGACCGAGAGCCGGGAGAGCTACGACGCGCCGCCCACGCCCAGCGGCGCCCGCCTCATCCCCGACTTCCCGGTGGCCCGCTCCAGCAGTCCCGGGAGGAAGGGCTCGGGAAAGAGGCCGGCGGCAGCGGCCGCCGCGGCGGGCAGCGCATCTCCGCGGAGCTGGGACGAGGCGGAGGCGCAGGAGGAGGAAGAGGCGGTGGGCGATGGCGACGGGGACGCCGATGCGGACGGCGAGGACGACCCGGGCCACTGGGATGCCGACGCCGCCGACGCCGCTGCCTTCGGGGCCAGCGGTGGGGGCCGCCCGCACGCCCGGTCGCTGGCGGCCGAGGAGATTCGGCAGATGCTGGAGGGCAAGCCGCTGGCCGACAAGATGCGTCCCGACACGCTGCAGGACTACATCGGGCAGAGCAGAGCTGTGGGGCAGGAGACCCTGCTCCGGTCCCTCCTGGAGACAAACGAAATCCCCTCTCTTATCCTGTGGGGACCGCCGGGCTGCGGCAAGGTGAGTGCCGCCTTGACTGAAGGGTTCCGAGTATTGATCTCTACGGGGTCGGGCGTGCATCTAACGGTCAGAGAGCCCTGGCAGAGGCCGTCCCCGAAGAATCCGCCCGTCCACCCTGGATATTGAGATTGAGGCCTGAGTGCAGGGCCTCAGGTACCATCTGAGCCCGGGCAGTGCCTGGCCCACAGGTGGAATCAGTGATGGGTGTAGAAAAGACACACCCCGCCAGATTTGTAAGACACGTTTTCTGGTCATTTTCAAAATGAAGATGTCTGAATTCATAGGTTTACAAAAATATTTGGACTCTTAGGTTTGATCTTTGTGTTCCAACGTGCGCCCCCACCCTCCCATTAATGACCCAGTTCTCAAGGAAACGACATGTTATAAATTGCAGAACATTTGTATATTCTATTTGTAGGTATATGGGTTCAGCTTTGGGGTGGGGGGGGGGGGCAAAATTTGTTTTTGTTTGTTTCAGTTGTGTTTCCTTCCCCTCCCTGTAGCTGTTGGTTTATTTTAACTGATTTTTTTTTTATCTTTGAGAATCTATTTATTTAACAAGACTAATAGAAAACTCTTTTCCTTTTGCAAATTGTTTTGACCTAGCATTTCCATAACTCTCCTCATAATGCCTTCTACTTTAGAGAAGAAACATCAATGCATTTTGATGTCCATCTTGTTAGGAACTAGCACATGTCCAGAGGAAGGCAGTTAGGATACTGGGGTCTGTAAGACATGTCATTAGAAGAATACTTAAGAAACAGTGGCAGAGTTAAGCAAGGTAGAGAAGGCTAAGAGGTGTTTAAATACTTTTTTCTATCCACAGAAAGAGAGAGGAGGATGAGCACCAGTGAGTGAAAGGCAAAATTCAGGATCAGAGTGTAAAGAGGCTCTCATAGCTTTGTGACTCAGACTCCTTAGTTAGTGTACAAGGGCTTTAATGATTTTTTTCCCAGTTTTTCTTTCCAGCTTCATCTGCATCTTAATCACACCTTCCTTTGCTCCAGTTCCTAGAATGCATCTTGCTCATTTTGTGTTTTCTTCACACTGATACTTTCCCTTTGGCCAGGAATAAATCAGGTCTATCCCAGATAATATTTTACCATGGTGGTAGATTTAGTAGTTACCCCATTTAGGAGACTGAGCAGGAGTATTATTAGTAGTTGTTCATGAACTCTGCATAAGATCATGAGCATGGCTAATCAGCTGTTGGTGAACCAGATGGCAAGAAAAACTCCCTAGGAAAATGAGTAGGGTGAACTAATAGAAGATGCCAGGCAAGAGATGTAATGGGCCGCTCAGTGTAGTGATTGGTGATCAGACACAAGCCTAGGCTTATGTGGTATGGGAACCTATAGGCTGGGGTTTGATGAAGAAGCAGCCACAGTATCTAATGGTACCATACAAATTTTAGAAAATAAAGTGCCACCTTTCCATTCGTTCAGGACCAGATTTGTTCTTCTCTTTAAACATAGTTTTTCTTTATTCCTATTCTTACTATTATACTTTACTGCTAACAATGATAGTGATGTTAATAACAGCGTATGCACATAAGCACATTTATGGGGCACCTGGTTAAGTGACAGTCACTGATCTCGCCATCATTTTCTCATGACTGCTAACATGATCCGAGTGCTATTGTTTCATCTACTTCCAAAGTAGACATTCAGAGGTGGCAACTTGCAGTGCTCTTAAATGCTAGGGAATTGTCATTGGTCTTACAGTGCAAAGGCTCATTCCTTTTCTAGGCTTCACTGATAAGTTTCCAGTTGTAGAATTGATTGATTCTGTGGTTCTGACTCACATTTCTACACCTAGTCCTTCAGCATAATGCTTTCTTGGCTGGAAGAGGTCACAGCTGTCACTTAGGCTCTGCTAAATCAAGACAGCCACCCTTTATGGGGATTCCAAAGATCTTAGAGTCCCCAAAAACGGAATCAAACAGGGCTAGGTGTAAAGGAGAAAAGGTCAGGATTAGCCTAAGTTTTAGCTACTTTCCTGTTTTATTTTTAACATTTTTTTTAATTTTTAAAATTGTGGTATGGTATTTTGGATTGTATCTTTGCTGCTGAGCATTCTTAAGAGTTCAAGTTGCTTGGTAAATAGTGCTGATGCTGCTTGTGTTAGTACCCATGGGTGTCTGATCAGCTTTCCAAACTCTGTGTGTCATATTTTCTAGACCACTCTGGCTCACATCATAGCCAACAACAGCAAGAAACATAGCATAAGATTTGTGACATTGTCTGCAACAAATGCCAAGACAAATGATGTGCGAGATGTCATAAAACAAGCTCAAAATGAAAAGAGCTTTTTCAAAAGGAAAACCATCCTTTTTATTGATGAGATTCATCGGTTCAATAAATCTCAGCAGGTATATTAACTTCTTTCTACGTTTTGGTCATTATGAACATAAACTATGTGAGGTCACTTTGAAAAGCGTAAAAAACGCAAATGATAAGGACTGTTGTTATTGTTAATTTTCTGTCTATAGAGAGGTTTAGACTATCAGTCCATCTCCTTTGAGCCTGTTTCCCCACTTCGTCTTATTGGTTTTTTTGTGGTTTTTTTGGTGACAAGAAAATGCTTTCTCTATATGATAAATGAAAGTATTAGTATGGCCCTGAGCTATACTTATCAGAAAAGCAGCTTGGGATCAAGTTTATCGTTTTTACAGATTTTGAATCTAAATATTAGGAGTCATAGTAAGCAGTTTACCTTGATTGTAAGATCATTATTTCAACATTTTTAAACTTCTCTCCTACACAGTGTTACTTTTTCATTTTCAAAATTAAAGAGTGTTTTCTGTGACCTCAGGTTCTCAGCAGGGTAAATGTTACAAGATCTAATCATTACTATTATTTAAATGGCTTTCTGAAATAAAAGTACAAGGACAATTTATTTTTATAAACAAAGCCAAGCCATTTTGGCATTCTTTCTAAATAAGCATTAACTTTTTTTCAAGTATACTTCTTTCTTTGATTTATTGCAGCTTTTTAATCAGAGAAAGAAATATTTTACAAAACCCTACTAAGCTTTTGTTCCTGATCTGAATCTCTTTTTAAGTGGACCCTTCAGAGTTCTGACAGGATGTTATTGCTCTAGGTTTCATTAGACCATTGACTCATCTTAGTATTTCTTCCCTGTAAGGCAACATCCAGTGTTTATATAGTCACCAATATGTATTTACCAGCTTTGTTAGGAAGAATAACTATTACGATTGAGTACTCACAAAGGAAGAAAGTTTTAGAAATCCTAATGTTTTTGTGTTGTATTAGACTTCTACAAATAAATAGCTGCTATATTTAAGCTATCTGGCAGGATAGAAGATACTTTTCTAAGTAAAAAAAATCATTTACGTCGAAACTACATTAGAATTCTACTTTGGGCTATTAGTGTACCAGCAAATGGCCAGGCTTAGACATTCATATTCTAAAAGATGTGTTTTCAGCTTAAAAAGCCTGAGTTGCACTCTCCCAACAGTGCATCCATATCCAATGAATATAAAGCTGTTCCAGAATTCAAAATTAGAAGGAAAGAATAACCAACTTACATAGGATTCTGCAGGTTGTTGACTGGAATCAATTTCTTCTGTTTTCCTCCCATGATTAGGACACTTTCCTTCCTCACGTGGAATGTGGGACGATCACTCTGATTGGGGCAACCACGGAAAACCCTTCCTTCCAGGTCAATGCTGCTCTCCTAAGTCGCTGTCGGGTTATTGTTCTTGAGAAGCTTCCCGTAGAGGCAATGGTGACTATTCTAATGCGAGCAATCAACTCCCTGGGAATCCACGTCCTAGACTCCAGTCGTCCTACTGACCCTCTGAGCCACAGCAGCAATAGCAGTTCAGAGTAAGTTGACTGTGGGCAGTATCTTGGGGGCATACACCTCCCAGAGAATCCCCTGGCAGAGGGCCAGAAACGGCTGGATGGCAGTAAGGAGAGGGTGGGGACAAAGAAGAAATGTTGATCTAGTAATGAAAACAGAAGTAGAGGGAAGTGGTCAATTATACCAACAAGTGTATCTTTGCAAGCACTTCTTTTAAGATGGATTTTATAGCCCTATACAGGGTGCATCTAATTTTTCAAGCTTTAACATCATTTTGCCTGTTGTTTTAGTTTTTGGGTATTTGCTTTTGTGCTTAAGGATTTTGTTCTTTTCTAACACTTTTTTTAAAAAGGCTTGGAAGACTATGAGAAGGCTTATTAATTATTTTCTTTCATGAAATAGACCTACAGATCTTTCGAGATTTGTATTCAGATTCCAATTTCTTTTTTCCTGCACTTCTCTTTTAGAAATACTAAGTAAAAATTAATGTGTTATCAAACATTTTAAAAATTTTTTTAGAATTATTTTTGCACACTTTAAAAGTCAAACTCAATTCTATGAAAGTAAAGAAATTTTAACTGAAAATAATACATTAAAAGCTCTCTCTTCCTTTTGGCAATCTATTCCTGTATCATGAGTGCCACATGAGTTCATTAATACATAGAGTATATATGGTGTATAATCAATTAGATTACTTGGGTCAGAGGTTTTCTTTATACTCAAATATATTCTTCAGATGTCATTTATTCATGTGTCAACTGAAATAACACAGTGGAACATAATCTGGTCTGATGAGAGACTAATGCCTGCCTCTTCATGCTCTGGACCCCACAGCTGCTGGTGCCTGCCCTGAGGCCAAGTTCTGGAGCCACTCTTCTGTGAGGATTAAAGTACAAGACATAGTTTTAGATTCAGGGTTTAGGTTTCAAAAGTCTCTCCCTGTGTGTTTGGCCTCTCCCATTTGCCTCTGTCTCTTGGAGGAGGAATTATGCTGTGCCTCATGAAAGCCTTGAAACATGGCCAAGGCCCCCAGGCACAAAAAGTCACATCATTTTAGGGTGGAATTGTGATGGCATAGCCATCAAAATTATGGCTAAAAAGACATATGGAACCTGCTGGTATCAGTTAATGTACTCACATCTAGTATAGCTTTCCTTTAAACAACATTTTTACTATAAAAATACATATAACCAAGTGATAAACATGATAAGAAAGGGAGGGAAATATCCCAACATATTTCTGTGTATTTTTTTTCTGTGTACTGATTATCGTAATATATCTACAACTTTGTATCCTGCATTTTTATTAATTTAGGGTAATTTTATTGATTTCATTCAGGTCATGATTTCATGGAATTGTTGTTCAGATACCCTCAGGCTTTTTTCTCCAATCACTGCCATGCCATAATTAGGTGAAATGAGAAGGACAGTGGAAGAACCATGGAGCTCATTTTAAAAAGGATTTTTGCATCTTAACAGGATCTCTGAGTCATTTGCATGCACATTAAAATTTGAGAGGATCAAGAGAAAGAATTAAGATTTCTCTTATTATTGAAACTGGGAGCCTGATACAAAAGTGAGCCAATGATCCTTAATCTGCTAAAATTGAATTTCAGTCAGAGAAAACCTACCATGTCTAATAGGTTGTTTACTTTTTCCACTATCCCTCATTTGAAATTGATGCTAATTATTACTTATTTTCATTCACTTGTTTATTTTGTTATTCCCATCCCTCCCCTTCCTGGGGAGGGCTAAGAAGATAAGAATTTGTCCTTCTTATTCAGATTCCCAGCACAGTGTCTAGTGTATATGTGTTTAATAAATGCTTTGTCAATGAGTAAATTCTGACTTTCAATATGAGAGAAGTAGTTTAATTTTGATTTTGGAGTGTGTAGCATAAGGGTTGATTGCTCCATTGCTCAGGTATCAAGAACCTTTTTCTTTAATATTATTGTCTAAGCAAACAGTGAAATCAAAGTTTATTAAACTTGAATAATTGGTCTACTTGTTAGCAATTCTGACAGGAAAGTTAAGTTGGGAAATGGCATAGGCCACAGAGAGAACTCTTGTAAATGACTTCCTAACAGAAGCACCTGACCACCCCAATTGCTGTGGAGAATTAAAAATGGATTTTATTTTCTTTCAATTTTAGGTAAAATTAAACTTTCACGTCTATTGACTGGCTTCAAATATATATACATTCTTGTGGGTGTAAGTTAAATTTGGTTACACTAATCCAGCTGGAAGGATAGGAAAGACTTTTAACCCCAAGTAATTACTTTCTCTGGGAAGCCATGAGTGCATTTGTAGTCTTATATTTTGGTGTCCTAGTTTACAGAGAAGTCTAGACTGTTTCAGGTTGTAGATGAGATGAGCTGAGCAGGTACTGGTCTGAAAATGAATCAAGCTGATGCTTACCACCATTCTTGATTTTTTTGAGGAATTGTGAATTCTTATGTAGTATATACATTTGTACATGACATATTCCCATTAGAGTGAGATAAAGGGTTCTTTTTAAGCTTTTCCCTCTGTGTTTGTTTATTTAACATAAATTGAAGGCCCTGCATATGCTAGGCCTTGGCTGAGTATTGAAAAGCACATTCCTGTGCCTTTAAAAAGCTTAGTGTGTGATAAGGAAATAGAAGAGTAAATTGGCTTCCCAGGGACATATGATTGCAATATGACCAAGGAGCAGTGGGGGATAGAGAAGACACATCTAGAATATGTGAAATCAAATATTTCACCTGCTGGATGAGGGAGATGCTGAGTTAAAGTTCGGAGGGTAAGCAGAACTTAACTAGATGAAATGGAAAGCTCATTTTGGCAGGGGGATACAGCATGTGAAAGGCAAGGTGGTAATAAATAGTATGATCCATTCATTATGGCTGAGTAGAAGAGTGGATGTGAGGAAGTGATGGTCAGTGAAGCCAGAGAGGGAGGCAGAGCCAGATTATGAAAGACTTGTGCTCTAAAAGTAAGGTGAGTGATGTGGAAAGCTATGGGAAACCAAGGAAAGTTTTTGAGTAAGAGAGTAAGTGACATGCTCAGCTCTGTATTTTAGGAAGAGGAGTATAGCATTGGAGAGGATGGGATGAATGGAGTCAAGTCCCATCTTCCCCACCCCTCACCAGGCAGCAGGAAGACCAGTTAGGAAGCTATTGTAGTGATGCCGAAGACAAATGACAAATGCAGGTGACTTGAACAACAAAGCCAGGATCTGCTCTGAAAAATTGCAAAATCAGGTCTGTAGGCTTGGGTGTGAGGAGGGAGGAAAAAGGAGTGTCCAAGATGACTTTGATACCCAGTGACTGGGCAAGTAGTTGTATGCTTGAAAAGAAAGATACAAGGAGATGTGGAGTTCAGTTTAGGACTTGTTCAGTTTGTGGGGCCTCTGGATGATTCATATGGAAAGGTTTTCTAGGCAGTTAGATAAAGAAGTCAGGAGAGCAGTAGAGATGTTTGAGCCCAGAGATTTGGGAGCCACCGGCATTTCAGGGATCGTATATCCCATGTGTTTGAATAGGAGAGCTAAAGAGGGCCAGGAAATAAGGGCAGTGAGTTGAGGACTTACCAGCATTTATTTTGTAAGAGAGGAGACAAAGTCCAGAAAGATAGAAAAACCATAAGGATGCTTCAGCAAGGAGAGAGTACTCAACATTATGGAACCACTTAGGATTAGGTTGGGTTGCATATAACAGGGAAAAGAATCAAATTAACTGGCATAACCAAGATAGAACTTTCCTTTTCATCTAAGAGTCTGAAGATAGACAAGTGTAAAAAATGCAGTTGCTAGTCAGCTTCATGGCATCCTCAGGGACCTGGGCCCTTATCTTTCTGCTCTACCACCTTTAGCACATGACTTCAACCTCATGCCCCAAGGAGCTCTAGCCATCATACCTGCATTCCAGGCAACGAGATGGAAGGAAGGCATCTTCCCTATACTCTCCCATGTTTACCACCTCACAGCTTTAGTGAAACATCTGCAAAATAGTACTCTATTCAATTGTGAGTTGATTGTGAAGAGAAAGATAGAGATAAGTTGGTAAGTTATGTTGAATTATCTGTACCATGACTCTTTTGGTTTGTATGGGTAATCAGTAGTGTTCATGTATTTTGCTAAGCATTTTGGTCACATGGTACAAACAGTGAAGCATGTTATCTGTGCACTGGGTTAATTTTGGAGACCAGGAGAAAAAAAAAATCCATGGTCTATTATCCATTGAGCTTGTAATGCTGGAAATGAGGAAGTGAACTAGTGTTTAGTCACTCCCAAGAACTTGCAGCTTTGAAGGATTATAGATTCCACATAATAGGACACATGCATATCCAAAACCCCCCTAAAGAATCCGTTGTTTGTGGGCCAGATAACATGCATTCATTTCTGGATATGAAGAGAGAGAAGTGAGGAGCCATGATTGCCTTGTCACTAACTAGGCAGAGTTCCAACAGTTGGTTGGAAGAGTTAACATGGCTCTGTCCTTCTGATGTGAGGGTGCTGTGGCTTAACTCAGACTGGGGCTTTTCTCTGATCACAAAGAGGAGGACCGAGACAAAACAGCTGTAGGATCATTTGGTTTGTTTTTATTAATTAATATTATTATTAATATTACCTGCCTTTCAAAAATAACCTTTTCTAACACTGAATGGAAAGAAAGGTAGTGGAACACTAGAATAGGAAGTACCAATCAGGAGTTACAGGTTTAGTTAGAGTGGATTTTAATAACTCTCCTTAAAAATAATTTGATACAAAGAAAGAAAGGTACATTAGCATACATTATAAAAATTACAACAAAAATAATGGCAACCAGAAACATCAATCAGTTAACAGACCTTGTATCTGTTTCCTGTTCCTGCCATCACAAATTTTGGATATCCCCTGCCTTTTGAAAATTCACATTACACCACTTCACATTCACAAAAGACCTACATTAATACCTATTGTCATTAATGGAAGAAATTTGAAGAGGATTTTCACTCTTCCCCCCAAAAAAGGCAAAAAGCAAAAACAGCATTCAACACTTGTTTTACAGTGAGTCATAGAGACAATGCCCACCTAGCAGGGAGAGTGGCGCCACCAGGCCCCTTCCCCAGCAGCTACACTCAGCATCTCGGCATCCTGCCACTATAGTTTTGGATTATGTCTGTGAGCATGTGCTTTATCTCAGTCCGTTTTGTACCTCTGTTGGTAAGATGTGTCCTAAGATACCAGAAAAGCCTAAGAGAGGTCACTTTTTGGGTTTGAGAACACTAAAAAATTTTCATTATAAATTAATGGTAATTGCCTCTTCAATGCCATTTTGCCTTGTGAAAGGTTTCAAGGGTGAAACCTTTTGGGTGGGGGGAAAACCTGTACCACAAACTGGGTGGCCTACAACAATATTTTTATTGTTTTATTCTCTCACAGTTATAAAGACTCTGAAATCCAGCTGTTGGCAGGCCACATTCCCTCTGAAGGCTCTAGGATAGTCTTTCCTGCTAGCTTCTGGTGGTTCCTGGCATTCCTTGGCTTGTGGCAGGATCAATCCAGTATCTGCCTCCATCTTCACATGGCAGTCTTTGTCCCTCTGCCTTCTCTTTTATTGTCTCCTTTGAGGACATTTGCGATTTAGGGCCTATACTAAATCCAGGATGATCTCATCTTGAAATCCTTAATATAGTTAAATTCACAGGTTCAGGGATTAGGATTTAGGCACATCTTTGGAGGCCACTATTCACCTCACTATTCCCTAGCAGGTGTAAGGTATAATGTAATAAGGAAAGATATGTGCCTCCATGGGATTAAACACAAAGGGGATTTATGTCTGTGAAGTTTAGGTTCTCTCTTTTTGGAGAAAGTAGTTTTGGTTTCTCTTATTTTTAGTCTTGTTATCCTGGAAGCAGCAGAGTTGACTCTGCCTTGAAGATTTGCAATTCTAGAGAGAATGCTACTGACTAGGCTAGTTAAAATGATTCTTACAAGAAAAATGGCTAATGTTTATTGAATGTTCATGATGTTAGGCACTGCCCTAAGATTTTATGTCTTATTTAATTCTCTTTGATGTACGTATTGTTATCTCTTTTTATTAGGTGAGGAAACTGAGGCACATTGCTTGAATGCAATGGAGCCAGCTTCTGAAGGCATGTTTCTAACTACAGTCATCCTTCAAGACATAATTTGAGTTTGGTTCCAGAGCACTGCAGTTAAGCTAGTGAGATGAATTTTTGGCTCTCCATTGAATACAAAAGTTATGTTTATACTACACTAGAGTGAGTTAAATGTGTAACAGCATTATGTCT
The DNA here is from genome assembly GCF_018350155.1 of Leopardus geoffroyi. NCBI lineage: Eukaryota > Metazoa > Chordata > Mammalia > Carnivora > Felidae > Leopardus > Leopardus geoffroyi. Next base: position 25,814,137 of record NC_059332.1, on the reverse strand, counting down.
AAAAAAACAACATACCTACCTTAATTTAAAAATAACTTTACTGCTGAAAAATGCTGTCCATCATTTGATCTTTCAGCAAGTCTTAATCTTTTTGCTGGTGGAAGGTTTTCCTTGATGTTGATGGCTGATAACTGATCAGGGTGGTGGTTGCTTAAGGTGGGGTTACTGTGGCAATTTAGTAAAATAAAACAACAATGAAGTTTGTTTCATTTGCATCAATTGACTCTTCCTTTCACAAACAGTTTCTCTGTAGCTTGTGATGTGTTTGATAACATTTTACCCACAGTAGAACCTCTGAAATTGGAGTCCATCCTCTCAAACTTGTCGCTGCTTTACCAACAAAATTATCTAATATTCTAAATCTTTGTCATTTCAACAGTCTTCACAGCATCATCAGCAGGAGTAGATGCCATCTCAGAAAACTATTTTCTTTGCTCATCTGTAGGAAGCAGTTCCTCAACCATTCAAGTTTTGTCATCAGATGGCAGCAATTCAGTCACATCTTCAGGTTCTACTTCTAGTTCTAGTTCTCTGGCTGTTTCCACACCATCTGCAATTCCTTCCCCCTCTGTAGTCCTGAACCCCTCAAAGTCATCTGTGAGAACTGGAATCAGCTTTTTCCAAACTCCTGCTCATGTTGATATTTTGACCTCTTCCCATGAATCACAAATGTTCTTAAGGACATGTGGAATGGTGAATCCTTTCCCGAAAGTTTTCAGTTGACTTTGCCTGATCCATCGGACGAATCACTATGGCAGTTCTAGCCTTACAAAATATTTTCTAAATAGTAAGACTTAAAAAGTTGAAATGACTCCTTGATCCATTAGTCACAGAGTGGGTGTCGTGTTAGTGGGCATGAAAACAACATTCTCCTTGCACATCTCCATTAGAGCTTTAGGATGACTAGGTACAGTGTCAACGAGCAAGAATATTTTGAAAGGAACCCATTTTTTCTGAGCAGTATGTCTCCACAGTGAGCTTAAAATATTCAGTAAGCCATGTTGTCAGTAGATGTGCTGTCATCTAGGCTTTGTTGTTCCGTGTATAAAGCACAAGCAGACTAGATTTAGTATCATTCTTAAGGGCCTAGGATTTTCAGAATAATAAATGAACATTGGCTTCAACTTCAAGTCAGCAGCAGCATTAGCCCCTACCAGGAGAGTCATACTGTCCTTTTAGGCTTTGAAGGCAGGCTTTGGCTTCTCCTCTCTAGCTATGAAAGTCCCTAGATGGCATCTTCTAATAGAAGACTGTTTTGTCTACATTGAAAATCTGTTATTTAGTGCAGCCACCTTCATTAGTTAGGTCTTTTGGATAACTTGCTACAGTTACATCAGCACTTGTTTCTTCACCCTGAACTTATGAAGGTGGCTTCTTGCCTTAAACCTCATGAATCAACCTCCACTAGCTTCAGACTTTTCTCCTGCAACTTCCTTACCTCTCTTAGCTGTCACAGAACTGAAGAGAGGGTCTGGCTCTGTTAATTTCCTTCAATAACTTCTCCTTTGAGTTGATAATTTGGCTAACTCCTTAGGGTAAGAGGCCTAGCTTTTGGCCTGTCTTGGCTTTCAACATGCCTTCCTCACTAAGCTCAATCATTTCTGGTTTTTAAAGTGAGAGACATGCAACTCTTCCTTTCAGCTGAACACTGAGAGGCTACTATAGGGTTATTAATTGGCCTGATTTCAGTATTGTTGTGTCTCAGGGAATAGGGCATCCTGAGGACGAGAGATACAGGAATGGCTGGTAGGTGGAGCAGTCAGAACTCAAATATTTATCAGCCAATAAATTCTCTGTCTTATGTGGGTGTGGTTTGTGGCACCCCAAAACAATTATAGAGTAGTAACATCAGAGATCACTAATCATATAGATAACAAATAATAATGAAAAAGTTTGAAATATTGGAAGGATTATCAAAATCTGACCTAGAGACATGAAGTGAGCAATTGCTGTTGGAAAATGACACCAATAGATTTACTCCATGTAGGCTGGCCACAGACCTTCCAATTTGTTTAAAAAAAAAAAAAAAGTGTAGAGTCTGTGAAGTGCAATCAGAAGTACTGTAAGGGAGATGTGCCTGTACTCAGTTTAGAAGGGATCTAGGAGCAAGTGAAGCGAGTTACTTTCACTTAGTACCAGGTTAAAATGCTACTGGTGAGGGGCACCTGGGTGACTCAGTCAGTTAAGCGTTTGACTTCGGCTCAGGTATGATCTCTTGGTTCATGAGTTCAAGCCCCGCATCAGTCTCTGTGCTGACAGCTCAGAGCCTGGAGCCTGCTTCAGATTCTCTCTCTCTCTCTCTCTCTCTCTCTCTGCCCCTCCTCTGCTCGTGCTCTCTCACTCTCAAGAATAAACATTAAAAACAATTTTTTTAATGCTACTGGTGAGTATTAACATTCTAATCTTTCTCTGTGTTCCTTTGTATGAGAACAACACTTTTAATTTGTAAAGGATTAGGAAAAAAAGATTCTCATCTAAAACTTAGCAGTAGTGCCCTTTTTTTAAAAAATTTTTTCTTGTTTGTTTATTTTTGAGAGGAAGAGAGCACAGGCTGAGCTGTCAGCACAGACCCTGACATGGGGCTTAAACTCACGAGCCATGACATTATGACCTGAACCAAAGTCGGATGTTTACCGGACTGAGCCACCCAGGCACCCCAGCAGTAGTGCCTTTTAACCAGATCTATACACCACATTTATCAGGAATACATTTTGAAAATATAATTGACCGCTGAACAACATGAGTTGGAACTACATGTGTCCACTTACACACAGATTTCTTACAGTAGAGTACTGTAAATGGATTTTCTAAATAACCTTTCTCTAGCTTTACTATAAGAATATAGTATGTAATAAGGATGACATAAAATATGTGTTAATTGACTTTTTGTTATTGGTAAGGCTTCTGTCAACAGTAAACTATAGGTAGTTATGTTTTGGGAGAGTCCAAAGTTTTATGCAAATGTTTTTTGTGTTGGGAGTCATTGCCCCCTAACCCCCACATTGTTGAAGGATCAGCTGTTCCTGTGCCCCAGGGACGGAGAGGGGGGGGGCGGTCTGTCCCTGGAGATTTTAGAATCACTAAATCTGTGGTTAGATACATACATCTGTATTTTAGGATAGTTCTCTGTAATCTGATGGACATCCCTGGTTGAGGACCACTGTTAGGCAATTGTTACCCTGACCATGGAATGTTCCCTTTTCTTTAGTGAAAGATTCACAGAGTATTGTTTTATAACTTAGGGAGAGAGTTTAACTGAGCCATACATATTTTTTTTTTGTTCTGCCATGAAATAACAGGTACATTTTCACTTATTTCACTCCTCCTCCAACTTAAACATCCCATCATCTAAGAAGAATTCTCCAAATCCCAGTATCAACCACCAGGGAAACAGTGTACAGAAAGATTCAGGCCCTTGGAGAAAAAAGGAAAGGAGGAAGTTGTCTTTGCAGATTGCTTCCCATTCCTGCTGAGACCAAAGTATTTTTCTTCATTTAGAGAAATGAGGCTAAGTCTTTTATTTCTACATCTGTAAACTGGAAATATCTTTTCCAATGCACATATTTTAACCATTTTTTAAATTATGGAACAGTGTTTTACAATATAATTTATTATCTATTTCTTAGGAGGATACTGTGAAAGTTCAGACACTCTATCCCCAAAGTAGATTTTGCCTTATTTAATTCCGTTCTAACTTGGAAAGTTACTTCCAAATGGAAAACATTTTATAGGTTTATGCTTAAATTTTAAAATAACATCTTTGGACTAGGAGCACTCTTTCAAGATAATTTGTACAATAGTTACTATCTGCTAAGGAGTTTTGCAAATCTCAGTATAAATATTCCTTATTTCATTGTTCTTGGCATGAGCACTCTCATGTGTTCCCTCTTCTAAGATCACAAGATATTTTAACACATTTTATTACTCTTCAGAACCAAGGTAGTGTAAATTGGGGTTCAAGATATATTGGAGGATAGATAGAACTTTTTGAACATCTGTACAGTGTTCTTAATGGCAAATTTCCATTAGGTAATTTGCTTGTGTGACCATTGTGAGTGCCTTCAGCAGTCGCCTTTTATTACTTGAACAGAGTTGCTGACAGATTCGTTTGTGTTTAAAAATACTCATCATTTTGGACAGGGGTGAAATTTGGAATGTGGAACATTCCAAGGGGGAGAAAGAATGGAGCAGTGGGAGCCTGGGTGAAAGCTCTCAGCTCTGGTTTTACTGTAGTAGCTCTCTCACTCCCTGTGATGCCAAACGTGATTTAAAAGGATACCAATAGAATAACTCAGACTTTAATTAAGAGTTTAAAAATTAAAGGAAGGATCCTATTTTCTAACCACAATAAATACCCATTTAAAGGCCCATTTACATTATGCTGTTTATATATCTATGGAGCAGTTTGCTGGTTGGCTTCTTTCATAATTAATAAGGCCTGCTTGCTGACTGTATGAGGACCAATGGAAATGGGGCAGGATAGTCAATGCTGGGGTATATAAGGACACCCATCTTTTTTCTGTCCCCAAAGCACTTCATGCCACTAAATATATGTAGTGGACAAATTCATAGCAAGAGGATATGTACCAAAATACTAATATTAAGATAGGTAGGTAGGCAGTAGGTAACTTTCATTCCTTTCTCTCTCTCTTTTTCAAGTTTTATGTACTATACATTTTGTAAAAAAAAATAATATTCAGAGTTCTGAATAGCTTGTTTTTCAAAATATTATATAATTGTTAAAGATGCAAACTATAGTATGATCTCAGTTTTGTTTTAAAATTTAGATATAAAGTTGATGGTTGCATGGGTAGATGCATCATAAAGGAAATTCAGCATAATACCTAGTAGCTATTATCTCTAGGTGGCGCAGAAAAGGGTTTTGTTGTTGTTTTAATGTTTTTTCATATGTTACAATTTTTAAAAAATAAACATTTCACTTTGAGATTGTGGGAAGAAATTGAAATTAGTCCATTCATTGTGCAGATATTGAATGTCTATTCTCCATCAAGCACTAGGGATGTAAGAAAAGAATAAAACAATTCCTGTCCTTGAGGCCTCAACATTTAGTGGAGATAGATGACAAATGTGATCAACAAATGGCCCAACTCCATTGGACTGATGGCTCAGTCAGTTAGGATTGATTAGGGCTCCTGCTTTACTCTTTTTCCTTCCTGTAAATGATCTTGTGGGCTCTTTGTTGCTAGGAAGCTTTCCAAAGAGGTAGAAGGCTTTGCTTTTGTTAGTTCTGAGGCTGAAATTAGATGTTCAGGCAATTTTGTTGCCTCTACCCCCTCCCCCCACCTCTACCCCCTCCCCCCAATACACACACATGTGTGCACACACACAAAGACAATGTGCTGTAACCAGGCCCCAGGAGTGCCCTTCCTTCTACCACACTCACTCTGTTAGTCCCTCCTAACACATTTTCTTTAGTATGTGTTGTCTGTCGTTTTCTTCCAGATCATCTAGAATCTGCTAAACAGTGTATGTTTGAGAAATGCTTCCTTGGCTTTACAAAGTGCCAGTGATGTGGGCCTTATGTATGTTTTGAGTATCTGTCTGGTGAGGAAGGGAGGACGTTGGATTTCTAAACTGTAACCATGACTCTGGGGCCCAGGCAGCTAGCTGTCAGGAGTCTGATGAGAGAGTCATTTCATTATCAAGCTAAGACAAAACAGGTGCCTTATGTGTGGTAAGAGATGAGAAAGTGGAAGTCTTGGCTTTGATAAAGATGCGGTGAGATGAGGCAGTCTTTAAGATGTTAGAAACATCTTTTAGTGAATGAAATGCAACTTGGTGTTATTCAAGCTATTCACCAAAGTGAAGTAGTAGGTGATGGGTGTATGATAAGGAATTATGCATGGGCCTTCATAGACAAGCTGGGTCCCCTTTCATGGACTGAACTCCCCTCCCCATCATCCCTCCTTGACCCAGCCCAGTAGGTGCCTGTGCACGGTTTTCCAAGTAGCTGATTTGGACAGTCCTAATCAGCTTATTAATTACTAGAGACATTTTCAGCTGAAAGTTGGCAGTGACATGGGGGAGCTGTAACTTTGAAAAATTATTTTTTGTTTTGCAAATGTGCAGCTAACAGCTATCCAAGAATTAGGACCCTTCTAGGTAACTAAATATGTGAGATATTTTGTCTAACTAGAAATAGAAAAGTTTACTGAATTAGACTTGACAATAAATCCTAATTAGACCTGTATGCAGGTCCACATTTAGAAATGTGATGGTAGGTGCCTGACCTAAGGTCTTACAGCCAAGTTCTGTCAGAGTCTTCTGTTAGATACCCAGGCTAGCGACCTCTCTGCTACTCTGTGTAGGCTTTATGTAATTAATACCTAACCTCTTGGAAGCACGCCCCAGGCCAGAATCCCAGAGGCCTGCTTCTAGTGCCTGTGTCCAAAGTAGCTGGGAACCTGATGTATTTGTAAAATGAGGGAATTGAACTGCATGATTTGATGCTGGCCCTGCCCTGTTTGGAAAGTGATCTGAGCACACCTGTCTCGTCAGGTTGGGGACTGTGTTTGAAGTATGTTTTCTGTACACTTAGTGAAGTCCTAGTGTTCCTGTGTTTTTCACTTTTCTGTAGGATAGAACCAGAGAGACCACATATCTTTCCATGTCTCTGTCATACATGGCTTATATATGTGTGCTTACACAGTAAAATAATTGTGACTCAAGGTCAGTTCTCCGTCTAGGTAATGCTTAACATTGTTGACAACATGAGTTAGGGAGAGAGGGCAGAAGCCTTGAACCTAACTAAGGTAGCTTTTTAGTGACCTTGCTAAGACACAGCAGTTCTGTAAGAAGTACTACAGAATAAGTGCAGAACATGAAAGTGGTAGTAACTAACCATGCTTGTGTTGCAGGCCATCCGTGTTCATAGAGGATAAAGCAGTAGACACTCTGGCTTATCTTAGCGATGGGGACGCCCGAGCTGGATTGAACGGACTGCAGCTGGCAGTGCTGGCCAGGTTAAGCTCTAGGAAGATGTTTTGTAAGAAGAGTGGGCAAACCTATTCTTCTAGTAGAGTTCTGATCACTGAAAATGATGTAAAGGAAGGCCTCCAGCAATCTCATATTTTATATGACCGAGCAGGTAAGTAACCGAAATGTGAAAAGAGGGAAACTTTAATGAAATAAGTTGTGTCCATATACTCACATCCCAGGCTTCTGACTTTCAGCTGAGTTCAAAACATGAACTTGATTCTCAGTTGGATCTCCATATTGGTAATTGAATTAAACCTCCAACTCAGAGCCTGATTTCAAAGACCTAGCTTCCTGACCTTTCTTGTGAGAGGCATAGAACAGAAGCTGTCCTGATAAGAATTGAGACCTTTCATGTTTGAAATTGCAGGCTTCAAACTTTCCTTATAAGGTAGGTTGGTATTTTTCCATTACTCTCTGGTATAGTGCCTTTTAGAATACCAAGTATTTTTGAAAGCCCCTACATTCACAGTTGATAGTAATTTTTGTGATCATTTATAATGGCAGTAAATAACAAGAGGACTTTTGCAATAAGTGACTTATTTCTATTAGTTTAATGAGAATTAAAATGGTTAATTTCTAGAGTCTCAACTAAAAATGAAGTTAAATGGATCTTGATGTGATGCTTTTAGTTTAATAGCTTTTTTAAAATACTAATTTTGCTGTGTACACTTTTCTGTTTTTATAGCACTGCATTTACAGTTACCAGATTTGAAAAAAGTATTAAATGTCATAAGCACAGCACAGTCATATCTTTCGGTAAAAGAAATGGATGGTGAAGATAGCATACAGTAGATTAGGCTGGACTCTGGGGTTTGTGTATTTGTGTGATTCTGGATAGAATCATATTGTAATAACTGGAATAATTTCCATACCTTTAAAAGCTATGCCAGAAAAAGAAGCTGAGAATTGAACATTCTAGATATCATGTAGGCAGTAGTACCTTGTCTAAAATATTTCCAAATGCTTTTTGATGATGGAGAATACTTCTTACTGGTTAGAGAAGGGAGGTGGAAGAGCTTAAATGACTTTTGGTTCCAGGCACTGCCTCCTGTTGAGTTGAACAGAAAACTGTGTGACTTTGGGGAAATGACAGAAGCTCTTCAGCATTAGTGTGCCTCAAGTGATTGGGGGTGGGGATGGGGGGTGCTAATAAGCACTATGGACATATTAGTAAGGACTCCTTAGAGGCACTTAACAAATAACCCTGTCTACTTTCTGATGTGAACGTGCCTCTTGGCAGGACCTCTCCTAGCAGAGCTCAGAGATCCCAGTTGGCCAGCTATCTGTGCTCCTGAATGTCATATGAATGCTTAGAAAACCTGAAAGGTAAAGCATTCTAGTCTTGGAGCTTTGCTTTACTTTTGACCAAATACAAGAATTGGGGACACGAACAAAAGTTTAAATTTTAAGAGGCAAAAATATTCCCATGTACTGGACTCTCCATTGTTGGTGTTCCAACAACAGGAGTTCTCTCCCTGCTTGTACATGTCCTAAAGGAGATTCTTCATTTTGACTGGATGGATTGGAACTATTTTTTCACATTTTATCAGACTGTCATTTAAAAACCAAAAAGCTACCATTAAACATAATATTAACTAGCATTGAATATTTAAGTATCTTGTACACATTGTCTTTTTTTTTTTAATTCTCACAGTTACTATAGGAGGTAGTTATTATATTCCCCATTTTACAGATAACAAAGCTTGCCTTAGTTCACAAAGCAAGCGGAAAAACTCATTCTTAACTCCAGGTGCCAGACTGGTTCCTAGGACTGTGTCCTTCCCCACTCCAGCCCCACCCTGAGGTCACCAGTTTCCCACTAGAGTACACTCACAGAGTAACACACACTCACGTGAGTACACTCACACCCATACACACACAGTGGATGTCAGACATGTCATAGGGTTTCTACTTCTTAGGGCTCATATTCCATTCAGGGGAGCCATGCACAATGGGGACCACTTTCTCTGTGGCTCTTGTGCTGCCCCAGGAAGGACTGGGGACAGTAGGAGGCTGCCTGGGGTCGGGCCTTGAGAAACCACACATTCTACAAGTCAATCCTTAATGTGACCATCCCTCCCCTCCCCCCACCTCCAGCATACTCCACTGTAGCGTAACATCACAACCATGGATCTGTAGACGCTCATACAGTTCATATCCTAGAGAATTGTTGTCTTCCAAGCTGTGTTCCATAAATAGGGATGATCGAAGCATTGCCCTGGAAACCTGCTAGCTTATACTCTTGGGCCTTTTTATAACTCTGGTGAGACAAAAATCCCCACCCCCACGATTTTAATTATTTCTTTTAATGTCATCTAGTGTATAGCTACTCACATGTAGGATCCAGTAACTAGCTCAGATATTTCTGCATCAGAGTAAAGAAACTTCCAAATGAGAACAAATTCTCTGCCTTGCATTAAGGTCAGGATTCTACATAAATAACTTGAAATTTTAGGTTAAAAAGTGGTATATGATAAAAGCAAAAATGAAAGCTAGCTTTCATTTCCGCTAGAGCGGTATCTAATGCTTACATGTTTCTGGAGTGCTTACTGCATACCAGGCATACATTAAGACTCAATCCTATGAACCACGTAATCTTCTAATCCCCACGTTACAACTGAGAAGCCTGAGGTGTAGAGAGGATCAGTAACTTGCCCGTGGTCATGGCTAGTAAGTATGGCACTCAAACCCAGGCTGCCTGACTTTAGAGCTCATGCTGTTAACCGTATTTACCTTTCAGCGTTGACCTGCAGTAAAGGCATGAGAAAGTGAGTAATGTTTGTGTCAGGGAGATTCATTGCCGTCTTCTCATTTACATTTGACAGAAAGTGAAGCAGAAGTGGCTTCTTTCATCCCCATATATCCATGAAACGGTCAGGTCTATGAATGAGGGGTGTGCCAGAACCTTGTGGAGTTCACCCAGAACATTCTTACAGCCATTCTCCGTGACATTGTGACTTAGCTGAGGAAGCCATGAGCTAGAGGACAACTCTGCTTGTCCACAGAAATCTGGTGGCTGAGCTGAAACCATTGATCTGCCTTCTTCCTGAACAGGAGGTGCTCAGGTCCCTGCAGTTAGCCTCTTGGGTCTTTCCTCCTTGACAGGCCAGCATCTTGTCCCATGAAAGCCATAAAGGCCAAGTATTGTCTTACCAGCATGGTCAGATGCTGGGACTTGTTCCCGGGGCTCAAGTGCTATGCAGAGCAGGTCATGATCTCACTGTCCACATTGGTGCTTGCTTGGAAGGGCGAATACTAATAAGAATAACCCCCCTGCTCTCTCTCAGGAAGAGGCTGCCCTCTCCTCGAACATAAGGAAGAGATGATGGTCAGAAAATCGTGAACTGTGTGCAAATACAAATATTTAGATAAAATTTTCTCTTCTTAAATATGTTTTTTAAAACCACATTTCACTGATTTGTTTACATGTGAATCCTGGGTGAAAAGTGGGAGGAGACCAAGTGATGAGGCAAGGGACTACAGTGCTTTCCCGGTGAGAGCTGTCATTCCATGTGTCTGCCCTTCTGGGATCCTACCACATGGGTGTCCCAAACCAGATTTAAATGACCACAGCCTTCAGATACCAGAAAGGCAGCTGAAAAGAACACTGAGGGACAAAAGGGCTGTAACAGCTGTCCTTGCCACTTGACTCTCCATCCTAATGGCTACAACCAGACCCAGGGTCAGTTTTCCTCAAAATGACAGGGGGGCACATGGTAGAACTGGAACATCAGAATCCCTCTCCTTCCTCGCTTGGCTGTGGCAGTCCAGTGGGGCCCCGGAGAACCACCTCTCCTCGCCTGGTCTGTACTCCCTCGCCGCATGGACAGCACAGGTTCTGCGGCAGCCTCCTTCTCTGAGTGGACCAGGTTACCAGACAGCCCCACGGGCCGTACGGGAACTGCATGGTTCTCCATGCCCATGGCATTGCACCCTCCCGCCAAGCAGCTTGAGGATGGCTGTCAGATCTCACTCTCCCCAGGCTTTCCTAGGTCCCTTATCCAGGCTTCCTTAAAATCAACCCAGTGAAGGGGCGCCTGGGTGGCTTGGTCGGTTAAGCGTCCAACTTTGGCTCAGGTCATGATCTTGCGGTCCGTGAGTTCGAGCCCCGCGTCGGGCTCTGTGCTGACAGCTCAGAGCCTGGAGCCTGCTTCAGATTCTGTGTCTCCCTCTCTCTCTGCCCCTCCCCCATTCATGCTCTGTCTCTCTCTGTCTCAAAAATAAATAAACGTTAAAAAAATTAAAAAAAAAAAATCAACCCAGTGAAGCAAACCTGGCTCAGATGACCCTCCTGTGAGCTTTGTGTGTTCCCACTTCTGGCCCACAGTTGAGCAAGTACTTTTTGTGGTGTCTAGGAGAAGAGCATTACAACTGCATCTCTGCACTTCATAAGTCAATGAGGGGCTCAGACCAGAGTGCCTCCCTCTACTGGCTCGCACGCATGCTTGAAGGAGGAGAGGATCCACTGTATGTGGCAAGGAGGCTTGTGAGGTTTGCCAGTGAGGACATAGGTGAGTGTTCTGGGAAGGACCCGGACCCTGGTGTTCACAAAGAATGGGGTTGCATGGTGTTGGGGGCAGGAATGCTGCTGCTTTTTGGCCTAAGAATTTCTTGGTATGATGTGGACAGGTAAGGAGAAGATAAGAAGACAAGTGTGGACTCACTGGTTTATTTCTTGGCATTGAGTGTGTACTTTTGAGTATCTATGTTGCTAAAGTCATCACTGTTTCCTCTTCAGTAGTGATTTTCCTAACATGAGTATTGAAATAAAATATTTTAAATGCTTTGCAGTCACGTGTTCAGGTTTTCAGTGGACACCTCCTGAAACAGAAATGGAAGGTTCTAGACACTAAAGAAAAAGATTAGAAAAGCTTTACTTTTCTTTGATGTTAGTAGATGTTTTGGTTTTCATGTGTCTGTCCTTGTGACTGTGTCTGCATGGCCTTTGCTCCTCATGTTTGTTGTATATACTTCCTTTTCCTACTAGATGTAGTTTTTATCCATGAGGAAACACTTTACCACTCAGTAAATATTTCTCGAATAAGCTAATGAGATCAGAGAAAAGTCTGTCCCTTTTGCTAAATGGGATTTTTTGGTCAACAAAGTCCACAGGCAGTGGTGGTCTCTAGTCGCAGCAGCTCGCTGACTGGCCTGGGTGGGAGTGTGCACTGTGACTTAAACTTTCTCTGTCTTTCTGTGTGTGTGACAGGTCTGGCAGACCCATCTGCGTTAACACAAGCAGTTGCTGCCTACCAAGGCTGTCATTTTATAGGCATGCCCGAATGTGAGGTAAAGTCATCCGCCAGTTCTTTGTAAATCAGTTCCTTTCTCTTGTGCTGTGTCCCTTTGTGGATTTGAACATCCATTCTACCGTCACCTTTAATGTGTGAGCCCACTGAGAAGCTGCTTGGCTTTTTAACTCTCATTTTAGAAGCTTAGACACTAGAGAGAGAGGAGACCTTAGGTGTCAACAGCAGAAACTTTTTAGTAGTCCTGGTTTTGGAGGAAGTGCTCAGGCTTTCCTGGGGGCAGAAGTGTTGAAACAGCTGAACAGGAAGTTTCTGTAAGTTCACCCACAAACAGAGCAGCTTCATATTTATCTGTTTTCTACGTTGGGGTTTTAACAACAAAAAAATCATTTAGTAGAAAGTTCTGTTTAACAAAAAAAAGGATATCATTGGTCTAGTTCACCTCGCGCCTCCTGTAGGAATTTCTTCCCATCACAGGTGGTTATCTGGGCTGTAGGCAAAAAAGGGGGTAATAAAAGCACAGTGGGAATCTTTTCAGAGTTAACTAGAGATGTCATAAAATATTCCACAAGACAAACTTTCTGGCACCTTCATAATAAATGTTTCCTTCTTGCCGTAGGTGCTTCTGGCCCAGTGTGTAGTCTATTTTGCCAGAGCCCCAAAGTCCATTGAGGTGTACAGCGCGTACAACAACGTCAAAGCCTGCCTGCGAAACCACCAGGGGCCTCTGCCCCCCGTCCCGCTGCACCTGAGGAACGCGCCCACCAGGCTGATGAAGGATTTGGGCTACGGCAAGGGCTACAAGTACAACCCCATGTACAGTGAGCCTGTGGATCAAGAGTACCTGCCAGAAGAATTGAGAGGAGTCGATTTCTTTAAGCAGAGGCGATGCTGACTCTTGTAGGCTTTGATGGCAGAAGGATGTGTCTGTTTTTTAGGGAGAGAAAGAGTAACTGGATTGTGAAGTTGGTTGCCTGGTGGAAGTTCAGAGAGACCAACATTTTGTGCCAGAAATGTCAGAGTTCTTAGGTGGAGGCACATGTACTTCAACTAAATGTGTAACATTGAAATTGTGTTCATTTGCACTCTGTGCAATGGTTATGCTTATGAAAATATCTGGCAGCTTTGTGCAATGAATTAATGTTATAAGGAATTATCTATTTTGTCATAGTATTTAAGTCATAATGTCATTTCAGAATTCAGTTCTGTAGGATTTTTTTCCTTTAAAAGATGTATATTCAGGGTAGTTTGAATTGGTAAAAAAAAAAAATGTAATTGTGATTTAATACTGCATAGTGTTTTGGGTATTTTTTTTATATGCAAAGGTCTTATGAGCCAATAAAACTATTTCAAAGTACTCTTCAATTCTTTCATGTCTTTGCCACCTGGGATCCTAGCTACCAATATCGGTTACCATCACATTTTGGTAGGTAAATACTGTGAAAGAAAAATTCCCAGAGGTGAGAAGTTTGGAAAGCTTAGTGAGAAATCAGTGTATCTTTTTGAAAATCAATTTTAATTTTTAAAGGAATACATAGAATTTTAAATGGCTTATAAAAGAATCCAGTGGTCTGTTCATGCCTCCAGTTTCTTCTTGCAGCTCCATGTTTATAAATGATACATTCCTGTTTTACTTTTGTGTTTCCTAAACTTAAATTTACCACACACACACACAGCTTAGTTGCCTTTGTACCCACTGCTAATTCTTTCCAAACTACTGCATAGCCATCCACAAGGATGAGCCCATCAGTCAGTTTGTCAGTTCTGTTTACCCCCTTGGTGTGATCCCTCCAGGGCAATGCTACTGCTCTCTGGAATGCTGCACAGCTCATGTCCTCGGACTTCCTCTGCCTTTCTCCTAAATGAGAATTCCTGTTTTCTCCATGGTATTCCCTACCTTCTTGGTTTGTCCCATCATTTCTGCACAACACATCCTTTGCTAGTTTTACCAGGCTACAGAGATCGTGAGATTGCATTGTGCGAAATCCCTCAGACTGGACTGGTTGTGCTTTAGTGCACAGTTGTCATCCCAGAATCTCCCTTTCTTGTGACCCTGAACATCTTTGTGCATGCCTCACATGTTCTGGTTTGCAGGATTCTATGCTTTCCTTTTTCTGCTTAAGTGATCCACATGCTTTAGTCGCTTTATGGAGCAAGGATGCATAGGAGGCAAATTATCCTTAGATCTTAAGAGTCTGAAAATGCTCTTATTCCACCTTCAGACTTGTCTAACAGTTGGGGAATAAATTTTAGGCTGGGAATTGTCCATTGTCTTGCTCTTTACCATGTTACTATGGAGAAATTTGAAATTCTGATTTATGTCCTCAGTAAGTGGACAGAATCTTTTCTCTTTATTCCTAGTGCTTGGAAAGTTTGCAGTGGTTTTACTGGGTGTTTGGTGGACACTTTCAATCTGGAAACTCGTTTTGAGTTCAGTTCTGGGAAAGTTTATTTAATAAATATTGAGTGCCCCATGCTAAGCACTCTTTTTGGGAACACATTAGTGAAGAAAGTCAAAATTCCATGTTCATCAAAAAGTATGAAAAATGGCATTGTAAAATGTCACAATGATAAGGGCTATGGAGAAAATAGGGAATAGGTGGGGATAGGTGCTCATGGTTTTATTTGGAGTAGCCAAGGTAGACCTCATCAAGAAGGAAATGTTTGGGTCAAAAATGAGAGGAAGTGAGGGGCATCTGGGTGGCTCAGGTAAGTGTCTGACTTTAGCTCAGGTCGTGATCTCATGGGTTCAGGAGTTTGAGCCCCGTGTCGGGCTCTGTGCTGACAGCTCCAGAGCCTGGAGCCTGCTTTGAATTCTGTGTCTCCCTCTCTCTGCCTGTCCCCCCGCTCGCTCTCTCTCTCTCTCTCTCTCTCTCTCTCTCTCTGTCTCTCTCAAAATAAAAAATAAAGAAGGAGAGGAAGTGATTATGCCATTCATGTATGTGGGAGATCATTCCAGGCAAAGGGAACAGCAAGTACAAAGACCCTGAGGAAGAAAGATGTCTAGGAGGCTCAGCGCCAGTAAGAAGGTGAGTCTGATTAGAGGAGAAGAAAGGAAGTAGTTGAAGTTGAGAAAAGAAAGACGATGTGGGTTTGGACAGGTGGAACCTTTTTGGTCATGGGAAAGACTGGCTTTTACTCAAGGTTTCTAGCAAAGGAGTGTTACAATGGGACTTAAATTTTGTAAGGATCACTTCTGCTGCATTGATGAGGAAAGGCAGGGCAAAGCGAGGAGAGTGGAAATCAGAATTTGCAGTAATCTAGTGGAGATGATGGTGGATGATTGCTGGTGGTGAACATGGTAAGTGGTTTGATAAGGAATATATGTGAAGGGAGAGTCTGCATTTTTCTCACCTCCATTTTCTCTGGTGTGTCGGGAACTTCACCCTCTTGAACTGGTCCCTGTCTCTGTCTTCCCTCATTCCCCGTCCTTTTGTCTTTTTGCTCTACCTTCTGGGAAATTCCTCTATTTTCATCCCTTCATTTTTACCATCATCATGTTTTAAATTTCCAAGAGCTCACTTTTAATGTTCCCTTTTTGTTTGGAGTAGCCTGTGTTTACTTGCTGACTCATTTGTTTGATGACTGCTTTCTCTCTAAAAGATATTAAATTTGTTTTTAATTTTCTCCCTATGTATTCTCTCCTTCCTTTTTTTTTTTTTTTTTTTTTTTTTTTTTTTTCTGTTTGTTTTGGTCTCGATATTTCAGACTGGAAGCTCTGAGCCTGTGGTGGGAGTGGACTCTGATCCCTGCTGAGCCATGGAAATTCTGAAAGTCTGTGTACTTAAGCTCTTCTTGGACTGTTTAGGGCCCCCGAGAAACTCTTCTTTTTTCCTGCTGAGTAGGTAAAGGTCTGGTTCCCCGTGTTCTCAGTGCCGTGTAGGCAGTCCTTGCACAGCAATCTGTGTGCCTATGTCCCCTTGATCTCTGAATATGAAACAGTAGCCAGGGCTCCAACTCAATCCGGGTCTAGTTCAGAATTCTCCAGTCGCCTGGAATAGGAGAGCATACCCACCACTGCCCAAGCCTTTGAGACACCTGCCACATAGATCAGGTGGGTTTTTGGCTTTCCCTACTGAGATCTGCCAAGTCAGTTACCACTTGCCTGCCATCTTCCCAACCTCTAATGTTATGGCGCCATTATCACTTGTTCTCTCCATATCAAGGGTTGATGGCTTTTAAAGATTCCTTTCCATGGTTCTTTGTGGGGTGAGGGTGCTTGAGAGAAAAAAATTAGGTGTGGGTTCAGTCCATCATCTTTATGGATATTTAGGATATTTAATTTAAAATTAATGAAAATATTTACAGCTCCCAGCCACAGGAAACAATTCCAACTCAAGACCCGAGGAGGCAAGGGGAGGGAGCTGAGAGGAAACCCTGAGACTGCTTTCTGACGAGGATTGTGACTGTAAATAGAAGTGGAAGAGCTCAGGAGATACTGTACCTCTTGGCAGATACAGGGGAGCAAAGGGTCACCTGGGTAGTTCAGTCAGTTAAGCATCCAACTTAACCTCAGGCCATGATCTCACAGTTTGCAGATTTGAGCCCAGCATCAAGCTCTGTGCTGACAGCTCGGAGCCTGGAACCTGCTTCAGATTTTGTGTCTCCCTCTTTCTCTGTCCCTTCCCTGCTCACACACACACACACACTCGCTCTCTCTCTCAAAAATAAATAAACATTAAAAAAAATTTAAGGGGCGCCTGGGTGGCTCAGTTGGTGAAATGTCTGACTTTGGCTCAGGTCATGATCTCATGGTTCATGGTTTCAAGCCCCGCATCCGACTCTGTGCTGACGGCTCAGAGCCTGGAGCCTCCTTTGGATTCTGTGTCTCCCTCTCTCTGCCCCTTCCCTGCTCATGCTCTGTCTCTCTCTCAAAAATAAAACATTTTTTAAGAATTTTTTTAAAAAATGAAATAGGGGAGCAAAATTTCGGGAAAGGAAATGAATAGCCTGACCTGTCTCCTGCCCTCTGATCTCTTGCTGTTGCCTCCCATTGGCAGAACCTACCCAAAGCTTCCCTGATTGAAAAGGAGCATAAGAAGGGTGGAAAGTGGATTTAAAGGAACAAGTGGTGAATACCTAGAATAGACAGGTCTCTGAGGCAGAGGTACAACTACTGTATTTTAGAAGAAAACTCTGCATTACTGTATACCTTGAGAACCAGAGAGAATAGTCTGAAAAACTAACAGTCCAAGAAAATGGCTGGATGTTAATACCTGAAAATTAATAGGTTCGGGACTACTAATTATAGACAGAAAATATACCAAGAAAAATATCCCATTCTCAGTAACAGCCGGGGAATAGACCATAGTCTCTGAGGAGCAGGACCAGCGTGAAGAAACTGCCATACTATCGCGACACAAAACTCCAACTAAAGGAAAGGCAAGTCATATTCCTTAACATAATTTTATTATAAACATAACTTGTAAACATTACTTAAACTTGTTTTTATATTCCCATCGTGCTTCATGTTTAGAATGTGATCAGTACATACTTGTTGAATAATAAAATGAGTGAATAAGTAAACTTCAACAAGCTATTTACATAGATGTCTTCAAACAGAAGTCTGTCTTTGATACTTCTGTCCACCAGGAGTCAGGCTTCAGCCGTGACCGATGAGGCAATGCTTAAGTATCTCATCAGAGCGCCCACCTGACACAGGTGGCCACACTCAGCCAAGACTGGGTTCACTATTTGAGATTAGCCTCATACAAGAATAAACAGTTTTTAAAAGAATTTACTTGATTACAAAAGCATGTGATCATTGCCAAAAAAACAGGAGAGGGTACAGCAAACAAACATGCACACACAGAAAAATAAAAATCAACTTTGATATTTCTTCTCAATGATGTCTACTGTTAACATTTTAGTATATGTCCTTCCGGTATTTTTCCAATGGGTGTGCGCACATGAGCGCGTGCGTGCGTGTGTGTGTGTGTGTGTGTGTGTGTGTGAAAACTGGAAGCATATGTCATCTGCTTTATAGCTTGCTTTTTCTCACCTCACCACATGATTTTTCACATCCTGAAATTAGTCTGTTAGCAATATGACATTTAATGGCTGCATACAGAGCCACCAGGGGGCCACACATTTTGTGTGTTGCATGACACCAGCTGGGCCATCCACACAAGGTATGACACGGTGGGCACTGAAGAACTGGATTTGGTAACCATCAGAGAAACAGAGAAGAAATATTCTATGGGTCTTGAGCCACTTCCTTCTCCTTTGCCTGCCGTCTGGACTTGCTGCCCTCTTTTCTTTCCTGACCTTGGCACACTCCTTCCCCCCACCCTCCAGTCTGCACAGTACAGCCAGGGAGGAAGGAGACCTGTCTGATCTCCTACCATCAGCCCTTTCAACCTGCTGCTTAAAATCCTTACATGGTGTTTCTCTGCTCTCGGTATAAAAACAAGCCCACGATCTGACTCCTGCCACCTCCCCAGCCTCACTTCACCCCACACTCCTGCCCTCTAGCACCCCAGCCCCTGGGTCTTTCAGCTCCTCCACCAATTTATGTAGAGTGAAGAGCATGGGCCCAGGGATCTGTCTGCTTGGGTTCAAATTCTATCTGTGCCACATCTGTACTATGTGACCTTGGTCAAGGTTATCACCTTTTTCACTTTCTTCATCTGTAGGATAGGGATCAAAATAGTGTCTAATCAGAACGGGGATTACCTGATTTAAAATACATATTGTTGAAAGTAATGCCGGGCACATAGTAAGTGTTCATCAAGAGTTAGGTATGACTGTCACTCATTCTGACCTCAGCTGAAACATCACTTTCTTAGGAAAGCCTTCTCAGACCCATCAGGCCAACGGTGCTTTTGCTCGCAGCTCTGTGAGCACCCGTGGTTTTCCAGGGCTGCAGCGTGTTGGCTGGATATTGCTCTGTTCCTCTGGACTGTGCAATATGAGAGGCTAGTGCCTGACCACATCCTCTTTCATTTCCTTCCCTGAGTGGCCACACTGAACCGGGGAGGCCAGCCGGGGGAGGCGGAGGGTTGCAGTCTTCCCAGGGACACTTGACGCTTAATTTTGGCTGGTGTCAATAGTTGCAAACATGTGTACTGACTGCTACGTGTTGGGCACTATTCAAAGTGTTTTACGTTTCTGATCTCAATTTCCAAAATAACTATCTGAGCTAGTATTGTTATTACGTCTATTTTAAATATAGAAGAGGGCTTTGGGTCTTAGGGAGGTTTAAGTGACTGTCCCAGGATGACAGAACCAGGCTTGAAACCCATGTGGTCTGGCCTGCTCGGCCATTTTCCCAGGGATTCTCAACTCTCATGTGCCTCAGAAGCACCTGAAGTTCTTGTATAAACCCCAGAATTTCTGTCAGTCTGTGATGGGCCCTAAGAATTTGTGTTTCTAGTAAGTTCCCAGGTGATGCTGTTACTGCTGGTCCATGCGGATCACACTTTGAGAATCACTGCACTATGCTATGCTACCCGACATCAGTGCTCTAGAAAGAGGTTTCTCAGTGGCAAACAGACTCTTTTCAGACCAAGGGTAAAAATGCTAACCTGTATACTCATTTATCTTTTCTTTATTGCTATAGTCAGGGACTTATGAAGCCATGAGGAGGCCTGTCCAAAGTCTTCATGCCAAGTGGGCCTGTCTCCCTTCTCTCCCACTTTTCCCTCAGCCCCTTCAAATAGTTGCTGCTAGTTTTATCCAAGTGCAACTGGTTTAAGCCATCCGCACTTGAAATTGGTACGTGAGTGGGGACACAGAACTGCCAAGCATGTACCAGCCAGGTGGGCCCAGGGGCAGGCCAGCTGAAACCCAGAGGAAAGGGCCTCTGTTTCCCATTCTCATGGAGGCACCGCATGGGCTGGTGGGCCCTGAGGGAAGATAGTTTTGGGGGCAAGATGATTTCTGTGTGTCTTGACTATCCTGATGAACTTTTAGCTTCTACTGAACACACAGCTTTTCCCTGACTTGGCTCCTTACTGAGGAATGAGATATATGGACCTTATCTTGCAGCCAGTGAATTCTCTGTCTGACTGGCCACCTCCTCACTATTACAATGAGAAGAAACAGGTATTGTGATCACAGAGAGTCTCTCTCAGTGGGCCGAGAGCATGGAGAAAGTCAGACCTAACCATGGATATGGGAAGCTTGAATCATAAGTGCACACACAAAGAAGGTTCCTTGTTCCTCAGGAGGAGCTGTGCCCCAGTTAAAACCAGCTTTGAGGAAGCCAGAGTCCACACAGCGATCTCCTTGGGCAATCTGCAAAATCATAGGTCTGGTATTTCTTTACCATGAGTGGGAGTTACATAACCGTCAGCCTTATGACACACACATATTTTCTGAAGCAGAAAGTATTTCTTCCATTATCAATTTTTTGAAATCTTGCCTCAAAATCCAACAAAAATGTGAAGTCTTCCCTAAACCAACCAGTTGGAATTAATTGATTCCTTCCTCTGCTTACATCACACCGAGCAGCCAGCATTGAATACAATTGTGTCTTTTGGGATACGGATGATACCAATAATCCGAAGGCAGTGATAGCAATAATCATATTAACTTCACAAGTCCTGTCTCTTACTAGGTTTTCAGCAAGCATGTGTTTAGTTGACATTACTTGCTAGAGAAGATAGTGATATTCAAGAGTAGATATCTTCCCTATCTCAGTCGGTGCAAGTGTGAGACTTCCCTGACTCAGGTCAACGGGCCAGTCACATCCTGAGCTGGTTTCCCCTGTCTGGCTTGCTGGACTCATGTAGAATGACTGAGAATAATAGTGTGGTTTAGAATAAGGCCATGAATTTTCTACTTCTGCACTAAAATAAATAAATAAATAAATAATCAGTCAATCACAGGATCCACCTCCTTTTTGCGATATATGTATTTAAGAAATAACCTGATTGTAATGTCAGTGTTTCTTTACCTTTCCATGCTGTTTTAATGGAGTACAATAAAAACTATATAATTAACATGATTAAGGTGGTAAGTCATAAAACAGATTCAGACAACTTCTGGGATCACAGAATACTAATTAGTCTCCTCTAAACCTCCGCCTCCTTATCTCTTAAAGGAGGGTAGATTATAATCATCCCTAAAAACTCATGCAGTTTGAAGATGCATGCTTGTTATTCACATCATAAAACCTCTTAAAGGAAAGTCCCCCTTTCGATGATGAGTCATTCAATTAAAGTGCACATTATAGATCCTTCTAGCATTCTTCAGTGTTGGGAAAATAAGATTTTGAGACAAAGCCATTATCCAATCTCTGGAAAGTCACATAAATTCCTTGGGCCTCAGTCCTCTCAGCTTTACAGCAAGGATAACAGTGGCTGCCGGGCTCACTTTCACTTTGGAAGTTTCTTATGAAAGTCAAGTAAGGTAACACAGGTAGCAGGTACTTTATCAACTGTCAGCATAATCTAAAAATAAGGGACTGTTAAATTTTTTTTGGCCCTTTATAGGTGAGGGTGTTAAGAAATATTAGCAAGTATCAGAGTTCTGACACCATGGAAGTCAGATTTTTCTCATCAGCTTGCTTGATGGTCACACAGGGATGGAAGGCACTCCAGAACACTGATAAATACGGCCTCCACTCCTGTCTCCCTGTCTCTGCATCACCCTGCGGTCTTAACCACTTCCTCCACTAATGGCCCTGAACAGCCACAGACTGGAATGAATTTCTGCTCTTTGCCCTCCTTGGTGGTGTTAGCCGAAACTTTCATTGCCTATTTGCCTCCACCTTACCATTCTCAGAATAGGAACTTGGTGATGGTGTGGAAATCATGAAAGATCAAAGGAGAGGAGACCTCAGGCCAGTTCACATCCAGAACTTCTTTTCTAGTTTCTATTGTCATATGGGTGTCACAGCGGCACAGAGGACAGAACGGGGAAGACACCAGAGAAGATGTTACAACACTGAGGTTTAGGAAGTCTTTGCAAATGTTTTCCCAAGTCATGCTTGAACTGGGAGTGTCATTTGACTCCAGTGTGGACAATAAATCTTGTGGGATTCTGCAGCACAGCCAGCTCTGTCTTCTCGGTCAACATTACTCAAAGTGGGGCTGCCCACCCAGCAGTAGCCTTGAAGCCTGTGAGGAACGCAGGGTGTGAGGCTAAGGGCTAGGGTCCAGGAGTCTGTTTTAACGAAGTCTCAAGTGATTTCTGTGCCTGCTAAATTTTAAGAAACAATGTTCTAAGTTCTTCTAGGACATAGTGGTCCCATAATACTAGGGAAAGGGATTGTGGCTCCGTAACAGTCACATAATATCAAATAGCCAATCAGGTTCTCCAGATTCTTCTCCATCTTCTCAGGAGTCTCACTGGGACTTCCCTTTCCATCTACCTAGAATGCAGAGATCTTGCTCATCTTCCCACAGTCCCAGGAAGTTTGCAGGGAATCTCTGGAGGTCCTAAAGTACAGGGAGGAGGAGAGAACAGATGGCTCCATCACCCACCAATCACCCAACTCCAATCACCAGCTAGAAACCTGGTGCCCATCTCCTCTCTTCTTTTCCTCAACTCCAAATCTCCTCCTAGAAAGAAATGTCCAGGTCACACCAAGGCTGGATGTCCTTCAGTAGTGAAAACTCTTACTCAGATGTTGGTATGTCCACAGCCCACGCTATTACTTACTATAATAACCCATTCCTTCTGGATTTGGGGGAAAGATACTAGGGGGCCCTGGGAATGGGAGGAACTATGCGGGACAGCCCCCATGCTGGGCCTCACAGCACTGACATGGAGCTGGTTGTGTCTGTAGGACCCAGCACACAGGGCAGAGTCTGAGCCATTAGTGGTATTTGCAAGTTGACAAAGCAGACCCTCAGAAGAAAATAAAGGAGATGAAAGGAAGTGAGCCAAGTTGGACTCTGAGGCTCTAAGGCTTAGAAGCCCAAAGTTAAACCCATTCCTGCAGCTCTGCAGAATTCACCCTGGTTTCACCCTGGCCCCCTCATCCATGAGTTCAGACTCTAGGTGACAGAAGCCTCTGAGACTCTCCATGCTGATTAGGGTGGGAGAGAGGGAATGGCCCCCAGTGACAGGAATGAGCCAAAACGTGTCCCTGCAAGCTTATGCTAGGTCCAAAATGGAATGTGTCCTTGGTTCTTCCCTTCCATCCTCTGCACTCTGCCCACCCCACCCCAAGCAGCCCACAGGCCAGGGCAGAGCAGGGTTCCCAGGAGCAACCCCTCTGCCCTCAGTCCCCAGTGTGCATGGGAGGTCTCCAGGGGACAATACACCCGCTGGAGGGAGCAGGGGTGGATTCACTCAGATTTATACAAAGAAGCCATCAACCTGAAGGCAGAGCACATGTTTCAGTCATCACCTAGATTCATCAAAGGTGGGATGTTGTCTTCTAGTCCTTCCCCAAGTTGCTTTAGGCGATTCTGGGAGCAGACGGAGAGAGAGCCATTTTCCACTTTGAAATCAGGTTCCACTGTGACTGCAAGCTTGTGAGTTCCACTTTCTTCAAATGCTTCCCTCCTCTGCATCCGAATTTGTTTAAAGGCCACAGTCAACTTCCTTCAGCATCAAAATACTTTTAAGTAAAATATTTATTAAGATTTAAAGATACATATATGAGACAGTGAATAAGTAAATATTATTTTCAACATAAAATTCATGTAAAATCCTCTGTTGGATTTTAATCCTTGAGTATAACGTGTCACAATATGGATAGCTACTGGCTGAATTTCCATGTGTCCCCCTCCCTGGCAGTGGCCCAGAATGCACTTACAGAGATTTTCTTGGTCAGTGATGGTGGACACCTAGAATTTTGTGAACACAGACCAACCATTCCTCTCTTCAAAGACATTATGCTCCTCTGCTCTGAGCATGTAATTTGAAGGGAACTTGTGCCTTCTGTATGCCCAGCAAGCCCCGGCCCCAGCCCAGGGAGCCAAGTTCCATGCACTCGGCTTTGTTGGGCGCCTGATCTTCAGGCCCTGATCCCTTGGCCCCAGTTCTTCCCAGACCAGAGAGGCAAGCCCCAGATCTTCCTTGGTCATGATACTTAGATGTGAAAATGGGTTTCCTGCTTTATGAAGAAAGCTCATATGAGGAAATAAGGCTGACCCAGGGAAAGACATAAGCAGAGAGAAGCCTGGGAGCATTGGAGGCCTCAGTGAAGACGCTCTGAGGGCAGGCACACCCCTGCCATTTCTGTGGTAGCTTTAAGTTTCCAGTAATCTCCCCCTTTGTTTTTAATCCAGTTCATCATATTGGGCTTCTGTAACCTGTTGACTAATGAACAGCATGAGCTCAAGAGCTGGGATGGGGAGGATGTAGCAAGACGTGGAGGCCATTACTCAGCTGTGACTCAGGCACTGTCAGAATGCCGTGGATAACCGACAGGTCGAGGGCGGCTCTCAAAACCTCACACCCAGTTTTATTGGTAACTTGGTATTTCAAATTTCCTATTTAAAAAGCTCCAATTTTGTTTTGAAATGGGGACAAAAGAGAAGGTCTTTGTCTCTGAGAACTACAAAAGTCTAGTAGAAGCATCTTTCTCCCCTATAATTTTTTGAGTTCAAAAGCAGCCAGGGTCGTCTGTTGCTCCTCTCTCCCTCTTACACCTGTCCCTCTTCTCTCCGGGCCTATCCATCTGTCCCTAGCACATTCCCTGATACCACAGTTGCTCGCCAAGAGGTGCAGAGGAGTGGTGAGGAGAGCATGGGGTTTGGAGTCAAATGTGGATCAATTCATGGCTCATAAGAGCTACACTCTGGACCTCGGTCTCTTCACTGGTGTAATTGAGCTAATGACACCTACTTACAGGGCCAGAAAGAAGTGGAAATAATGACTATAAAATGCTTAGCATATAGAAGGTGTTCTGTTATCAATCTTGAAAGACCTTTTGTAATAACCTTTTCTGAAAGTAAAGATTTGTTTTCTGATTCTGGGTATTTTCAAAAGTGGGCAATATTGTTTCCGTGTGCTGGGACTGTCCAGATATGATTTTCCCTTCAACTTGTGAAGCCAGGTGTGCTAGACATTCCTTCTGTGATTTACTTCTGAGGATCCTTTCCCTTGTGTTGTTAAAACAAACAGAGCTGGCTGGTGGTCTTTGTTTTAGCCTTAAGAATAAATTCCTTATAGGTAATCAATGCTGCCTCAAATAGCATCATAGGACTGTAAAGGAACTTCTGAGTCATTTAATCCAGGCCCTACAGTATCACCCACTGCCCATGTGACAGACATTTGACTATGGTAGTAAAAGAAAAGATCAAAATCACAGTTACTTTGACAGATCATTTGTTCAGTCATAACTTTTCCATTAGTAGACCTAGTGAACACCATTCCATAGTTAATCATCTTAATAACAGTCGTGCCTGCAAAGAAAATATAGCACATTAAAAAAATAATAAGAGTAGGCTTTTACTAGAGACCTTTTACTTGAGAGGGTTTTACTTGAGACCTGATTCCTCTCAGTGAGTATGTGATTAACAAGCAAAGTTAACTCCCCTACTGGCTCTGTGCACTTAAACAAATGCCCATGACCTAATGTAGTTCATTCAGTGGCTGGGGATATTCCAGGTGTGCTGGAGAATGGTCTAGAAAGGTTTCCTTTAAAATGAATGTAAAAGCAAGAAGTAGGAGATCAGCATGCCATTTCAGAATCATCTCCACCTGACATGACAGCACAGCATCTCAATTTATTTTATTTTATTTTTTGAGAGAGAGACGGAGCATGTGCATGTGAGCTGGGGAGAGGGACAGAGGTGGGGAGAGAGAGAGAAAGAGAGAGAGAGAGAGAGAGAGAGAATTCCAAGCAGGCTCTATGCTCATGCTCAATGTGGAGCCCAATGCTGGACTTGATCCCATGACCCTGAGATCACAACCTGAGTTGAAATCAAGTGTCAGACACTCAACCTACTGAGCCACCCAGGTGCCCCTCAATTTAAATCCCTATCTGGTCATTGGACATGGTTACCCAATTGTATTCATGCATTCATTCATTCATTCACTCATTCATTTCCTTCCTTGCTCCTTTGATGAAGATTCCATGTTGGGAATATAAAAATCAGCAAGAGAACTTCCAAGGTAAGATGGCAGAATAAATATACACACAACTAAATTACTTTCAAATATCATTGTAAAAGAGTTGGTACTTTGTGTCAGATAGTAAATTTGCTAGTAACAGGAAGGTTTGGTTTGATGCCATCTCCTGAAAGCCTCTCAATCAGAATTCATCTTTCTCTTCTTTACACTCGAACAAGACTGGTACAGCATCTTTGATACAATAGTACTTTCCATGGTCTGTTTCCTCTTTTAAATTACTATGATATGAAGAAGGTATAAAAAATAAATAAGATGTGGGTCTTTGCTCTCAAGGAGTTTACAGTCTATTAGCAGCTTTAAGACGGGCACCAGTGATCATTTAGAGAAGTATCTGGTAAGTGTTAAAGGAAGTCACACAAAGAGCAACAGAAGGCCAAGGATGCAAGCAAGAATACTGCCACACCAGGAAGAGATTTAGGTGGAAGAGGTGGAGGTGACAGGGGTCTTGAAGGTTAAGTAGTATTTTGACAGTTACAGAGGGTAGAAATCAGCATCCCACAAAGAGGAAAGGGCACACCCAGTTCTGCTTTAGTGTAGAAAAGGATTTCTCAACCGCACTGCTATTGACATTTGGGATCAGATAACTCTTCATTGTGGGGAGTGTCCTGGGCATTATGGGATGTTTAGCAGCCTCCCTGGCCTCCACCTACTAGATGCCAGAAGCACCTCCCCCAGTCACCACAACCAAGAATGTGTCCAGATATTACCACACATCCCTGGGATTAGGAGGCAAAATTGCCTCAGTTGAGAACCCCGGTATAGAATATATACACACACACAAATGAATACATACATACATACACAGTTTTTGTCCTGTGCTGTTGTTTGAACTAGGTCATGTCCTTCAACTTGTCTGAAAGTGGGAATGAAGGTAATAATGCTTAAAAGATTATAGTAGACATTAAATAATGTATGTAAAGTCTTTGGCACATAGAGTTATTATTGTTCCTTTGGTTGGTGGATCTTGGGACTTCTTGAAGATTTTGGAGCAGGGATTGGTGTGTTCTTAGCTGGATTCTTTTTAATCTTTTGGCATCAAAGAATGGGTTGATTGGGGACTATTAAGCAGGGAAAACTCTAAAGGTGTAAAGGTGTAACTGTAGAGCAGACAACATATAAAAAGGGCCTGAACATAGATGGTGTCAGTGGGGGTGGAAAAGAAGGAATGGCTGTGGGAGAGGGATTTTAAGCAGCTTTATTGAGCTATATTGACATACAATAAACTGCACATGTTTAAAGCATATAATTTGCTGAGTTTGACGTACATATAAACCCGGAAATCCCTATCACCATCTAGATAGTGAATGTATTCATTAGCCCCCCAATTTCCTCATTCTCTTTTGCAATCTCTCTTTCCCTACCCCCAGTCCCATCCTTGTGTCCCCACACAACCACTGATCTGCTTTCTGTCACCTTAGATCAGTTTACAATTACTAGAATGCTATATAAATGGAATCATGCTGTATGTACTTTTATTTTGTTCTGGCTACTTTAATTCAATGTAATCATTTTGAGACTTATCCATGTTTTGAGTATATCAATAATTTGGTATTTTTTTGCTCAGTAATATTCCACCATACGCCACAACTTGTTTATTCCTTCACCTATTGATTTACATTTGGGCTGTTTTCAGTTATTACAAACAAAACTGTTATGGACTTTTGCATATAAGTCTTTGTGGGGACATGTGCTCTCTTTTCTGGTAAATACCTAGAAGTGGAGTGGCTGGGTCTTATGTTAGGTGCGCATTTAGCCATTAAAGAAATTGTTTTCCAAAATGGTGTTGTAGTTTACATAACCCTTCTAGTGAGCAAGCATCTCACTGTGGCTTTAATTTGCATTTCCCTAATGACCAATGATGTTGAGCATCTTTTCAGGTGCTTATTTACCATCCACAGATCTTCTTGGCACAGTAACTATATAAATCTTTTGCTTATTTTTAAAAATTCAGTTTTTTGTCTTGTTATTATATCTTAAGTATTCTTTTTTTTAATGTTTATTTAGTTATTTTTGAGAGAGAGAGAGAGCACGAGGGAGGGGGAGAAAGAGAGGGAGAGAGAGAGAGTCCAAACAGGCTCTGCCCTGTCAGTGCAGAGCCCAACATTGGGCTTGCTATCAAAAACTGTGACGTCATGACCTGGACTGAAACCAGAGTTAGACGCTCAGCTGACTGAGCCACCAGGTGCCCCGTAAGTATTCTTTATATATTCTATATAATGCCTTTTGTCAAGCATGTGTCTTACAAACATTTTCTCTGATCTATGGTTTGCTTTTAAAAGGCAAAGTTTCCTGTTTTGTTTTGATTAGATCCAATATACCGTGTTTTTTTTTTATAGTTTGATCTTTTTACGTTTTTTTTTTTAAGGTACCTTTACCAAACCCAATGTCACTAAGATTTTCTTTTATGTTTTATTCTAAATGTTATGTTATTTTAAGTTCTTACATTTGGATCTGTGTTTTTGTAGTTAATTTTTGCATATTAAAATTATGTATGAGAAGAATGACATCAGCATCATGGCAGCATAGGCCAACCCTCATTTTGTCCCACTCTCAACAACAAAAAAGTCAGCATTTATACACAAATAAAAGTGGCTTTGGAATCCAGGGCCACACTCAAGGGACCCAGGAACAGTCCCACCCACCTGGTAGTTAAGTAACAGGCAGCAAGACCTTGGTCTCTATTGTGGACCCTGAAGTGGCCCATGAACCAGCTCCAGCCCCTCTTGGCCATGGTCCAGGAGCCCCTGGAAAACACTATCTTAGACAATCACCCACAGATGAGACCAGATGTTTTCACTGGTGAATTCTACCAAATATTTAAAAAATTAATATCTATCCATCTCAAACTCTTCCAAAAAATTGAAGAGGAGGGAAACACTCCCAAACTGATTTTATGAAGCAAGTATTACCTTAATACCAAAGCCCAATAAGAACACTATAAAAAAAACTACAGACCAATATCTCTGGTGAACATAGATGTGAATATTCCCAACAAAATATTTAATAGCATATTTAAAGGATTTTACACTATGACCAAGAGGGTTTTATCTCTGGGATGAAAGGAGGGATCAATATATGCAAATCAATGAATATGATACACCACATTAATAGAATTAAAGGTAAAAGTCATATAATTATCTCAATAGATGCAGAAAAGCATTTGACAAACTACAACATCCTTTCAAGATAAGGACACTCAATAAATTGGGTATAGAAGAAACATACTTCAGCATAATAAAGACCACATATGACAAGCCCACAGCTAACATCACACTCAATGGTGAAAGGTGGAAATATCTTCCTCTAAGATCAGTAACAAGACAAGGGTGCCCACTCTCAGTATTCCTATTCAACATATTACTGGAAGTCCTAGACAGAGCAATCAGACAAGAAAAGAAAAGTCATCCATATCAGAAAGGAAAAAGTAAAATTGCAAACAAAATGACTTTGTTTTCAAGTGATATGATCTTACACAAAAACTGTTAGAACTAATCAATGAATTCAGTAAAGTTACAGTATAAAAAAATCAACATACAGAAACCAGTTATGTTTCTGTACACTAACAACAAAATATTGAAAAAGAAATAAAGAAAATAAAGTGATTCAATGAAACATAATAAATTAATGTAAAAGAAATAAAGAAATAAACATAGTAAGAAATAAAGAAAATAAAGAAATAAATGTAATAAGAAATATAGAAAACAATCGCATTCACAATAGTATCAAGAACAATAAAATACTTAGGAATAAATTTAACCAAGTAGGTGAAAGATCTATACACTGAAAACTATAGGACTTTGATGCAAAAAAACTGAAGAAGACAAAACCAAATGGAAAGATATCCATGTTCATGGGTAAGAAGAATTTATATTGGCAAATGGTCACATTAGCCAACGCCATTGATAGATCAATCAAAATTCAAAATTCCAACGGCATATTTCACAAAAATTGAAAAAACAAAAATTTGTATGGAACCACAAAAGGCTCTGAATAGCAAAAGCAATCCTGGCAAATAAGAACAAAGCTGGAGACATCACACTTCCTGAGTTCAAAATATACTACAAAGCTGTAATAATCAAAACAGTGTGGTATTGGCATAAAAATAGAAACATAGACCAAGCAGAAGCAAGGGCCCAGAAACAAACTGTCACATATACAGTCAACTAAATTTGATAAGAATACTCAATAGGGAAAATATCATCTCTTCAATAAAGGATGTTGAGAAAACTGGATAACCACATGCAGAAGAATGGAATTGGACCATTATCTTAACACCACTCACAAAAATTAACTCAAAATGTATTAAACACTTAAACATAAAACCTGAAACCATAAAACCCCTAGAAGAAAACATAGGAGGAAACCT
Organism: Leopardus geoffroyi; assembly: GCF_018350155.1. Taxonomy (NCBI): domain Eukaryota; kingdom Metazoa; phylum Chordata; class Mammalia; order Carnivora; family Felidae; genus Leopardus; species Leopardus geoffroyi. The sequence continues at coordinate 25,783,486 of NC_059332.1, read as the reverse complement.
CCTTGACATTGGACTTTGCAGAAATTTCCTGAGTATAGTATCAAAAGCACAAGTAACAAAAGGAAAAATAAAAGTGGGACTACACTCAAGTAGAAAGCTTCTGCCCAGCAGAAGAAACAATAAATGAAAAGACAATCTAGAGAATGGGAGAAAATGTTTGAAAAATCATATATCTGATAAGCAGTTAATACCCAAAAATATAGAGGAGATCCAACATGCCGGAGAAGTAGGGGGACCTGAAGTTCCCTCATCCCTCAAACACAGCAGTGTTGAGGCCAAAGGACTTTGAATTCCAAGAGTCCGGGCTGCAGAGTGACAAAGACATCTCCAGGGACCCACGGGGACAACCTGGCAAGCCATAGGTGCATGACTGCAAACTGGGAGAGATAAAATGGGCCATGTAGGCATGGAAGGGAGGGATCCCCTTCTGTGGAGAGACAAAGGGAAGAGAAAGAGAGGCTTGGAAAGCATAGGACTGTATCTGGAGGAAAGAAAAACCACGGACTGGGATGGACAAAGATCCGATCTCTAACTGTGGGGCTTTCTCCAGACTGGAGCCGGCTGCCAGGATCGCTCCTGGCGAGGAGGGGAGCCAGCCCCAGGCTCGGTAACTACTTCAGAGGCACAGTCTGCAGTGGGAGAAAGCAATCCCCTCCCTGGAGTGCTGTGGGAAGAAGGTATATAGCCATTCAAAGGACAAAGACTGCCTATGCCTGCTAGCCAGAGGCCATATATCTGTGGCACAGAGTGGCACTTCCCCGGGCACTGGGGCGCACAGAATGCACCTGTTAAGATATTGGGGTTTAAGTGCCAGCCAAGCACCAGGGAGGCTCGGGAGTCAGCAGAGAGGGACAAACCACCTTGTTCACACCTGCGGCACTGGGAGGACGGCCTGAACAGAGTGGTTTGGGACACCAAGTCCAGAGAGGAGAGACTGGGGTGTCGCCATTTTTCTCCCCATCACCAACAAGGTGGGGATTCATGGAACAGACAGCGGGGCCCACAGTGGAGGTGGGACCCGCCCACACCAAGCCACACCCTCTGTGCCTGGTAACTGCATTATCTACTGGAGCGGGATTGATGCTGCTGAACCTGAGGGCCCGTCCTCAAGACCAGGGTTGTTGCATTGCCTGGTTTAATTACTGGACAATTCTTATGATATGGATATATTCTTCCTTCCTTCTTTCCTTCTTATCTCTTCCTTCCTCTATTCTGGTTACTCTGGTTGTTGGTTTGTTTAAGCAGACATATTTAATCTATTCTCTTGATACATGTTCTATATCTCCTTCTTTATTCTCCCCCCCCCCCGCCCCCGGATTAAGCCATGGAGTTTCTCGGCCTGGTCAATTTTCTTTTCTTTTCTTTTTACCCTGCCCTTGTCATATATCACCTTGTATGGGATAAGGCCTCTTCCATCAACAATGCCACCACCTCATTGTTTTGCTGTAGCTGGCATTTTTTTTCTGTTTTCTTGTTTGTTTGTTTGTTTGCTTGCTTTCCCAGGACTACTTCAGTGAACAAATCAAAGCACACCTGGTGGAGGATCCAAAACATCACTACAGGTAAGGAGATAAAGCAACCAGGGTCACAATAACAGAGAACAAGTAACACAACCCAAAAAAAAAAAAAAACTCCTAAAGGGCCAGGCCCTGGACAGTGTATGACCCTCTTTAATAGTGCTCACAGGTACAGGACACATAACAACCTTTAAAACACATAAGGGACAGAAAACTAGCCAAAATGATGAAACAGAAGAATTCTCCTCAAAAGGAATTCCAGGAAGAAATGATAGCTAAAGAATAGCTCAAAACAGATGTAAATAATATAACTGAACAAGAATTTACAATAATAAACATAATATTAATCACTGGGTTTGAAAAAAGCATAGAATACAGCAGAGAATCAATTGCTGCAGAGATCAAGGAACTAAAAAATAGTCATGATGAATTTAAAAATTCCGTAAATGAGGTGAAAAATAAACTAGAGGCAATGACAGCCAGGATTGAAGAGGCAGAGGGGAGAATAGGTGAAACAGAAGATGAAATTATGAAGCAGAGAAAAAGAGAAATAAAAAATCTGGACCACAAGGGGGGAATTAGAGAACTAAGTGATTCAATGAAACGTAAATAATATCCATACCATAGGAGTTCCAGAAGAAGAGAGAAAGGTACAGAAAGGTACTTGAACAAATCATAGCTGAGAACTTCTCCAACCTGGGGAAGGAAACAGACATTGAAATCCAGGAGACACAGAGAGCTCCCTTCAGATGTAACAGGAATCGATCTTCTGCATGACATAGCACAATGAAACTGGCAAAATACAAGGATAAAGAGAGAATTCTGAAAGCAGGTAGGAATAAACGGGCCTTAACATACAAGGGTAGATACATAAGGATAGTAGCAGACCTATATACTGAAACTTGGCAGGCCAGAAAGGAGTGTCAGGAAATTTTCAATGTGCGGAATAGGAAAAATATGCAGCCAGGAATCCTTTATCCAGCACGGCTGTCATTCAGAATAGAAGGAGAGATAAAGGTTTCTCCAGACAAACAGAAACTGAAGGAGTTCATCACCATTAAACCAGATCTACAAGAGATCCTAAGGGAGACTCTATGAGTGGAATGTTGCAAAGACCACAAAGGACCAAAGACATCACTATAAGTATGATACCTACAAAGAACACAATGACACTAAATCCATATCTTTCAATAATAACACTGAATGTAAATGGACTAAATGCTCCAATCAAAAGACATAGGGTATCAGAATGGATAAAAAGAAAAAAGAAAAACAAGACCCATCAAATTGCTGTCTACAAGAGACCCATTTAGAGGACACCTTCAGATTGAAAGTAGGGGATGGAGAACCATCTATCATGCCACCAGGAGTCAAAAGAAAGCTGGAGTAGCCATACTTATATAAGACAAACTAGATAAACTAAAGGTTGTAACAAGAGATGAAGAAGAGCATTATATCATAATTATGGGGTCTATCTATCAAGAAGAGCTAATAATTATAAATATTTATGCACCAAATTTAGAGGAACTCAAATATATAAAACAATTAATCACAAACATAAGCAATCTTATTGGTAAGAATGTGGTAATTGCAGGGGGCTTTAACACTCCACTTACAACAATGGACAGATCATCCAGACAGAAAACCAATAAAGAAACAATGGCCCTGAATATGATACACTGGACCAGATGGACTTGACAGATATATTCAGATCTTTTCATCCTAAAGCAGCAGAATACACATTCTTTTTGAATGTACATGGAACATTCTCCAAGATAGACATACTGGGTCACAAAACAGCCCTCGATAAATATAGAAGAATTGAGATCATTCCATGCACACTTTCAGATCACAATGCTATGAAACTTGAAATTAACTATGGGAAAAATTCTACCAGACATTTAAAACAGAGTTAATACCTACCATTCTCAAGGTGTTCCAAAAGATAGAAATGGAAGGAAAGCTTCTGGACTCATTCTATGAAGCCAGCATTACCTTGATTCAGACAGAGATCTCACAAAAAAGGAGAATTACAAATAAATATCCCTGATATTGATCCCTTGATCATGGATGCAAAAATTCTCAACAAGATACTAAAAAGAATTGTTCACCATGATCAAATGGGATTCTCTCCTGAGCTGCAGGGCTGGTTCAATATTCGCAAATCAATGTGATACATCACATTAATAAAAGAAAAGATAAGAACCATATGATCCTGTCAAAAGATGCAGAAAAAAGCATTTGACAAAATACAGCATCCTTTCTTAATAAAAATCCTCAAGAAAGTCAGGATAGAAGAAGTATACCTAAACATCATAAGCCAAATATGAAAAGACCACAGCTAATATCATTCTCAATGGGGAAAAACTGAGACCTTTCCCCCTGAGATCAGGAACACAACAGGGATGTCTACTCTCACCACTGTTGTTTAACATAGGGTTAGAAGTCCTAGCCTCAGCAATCAGACAACAAAATGAAATAAAAGACATCCAAATTGGCAAAGAAGAAGTCAAATTTTCACTGTTTGCAGACAACATGACACTCTATATGGAAACTTGAAAGATTCCACCAAAAGGCTGCTAGAACTGATACATGAATTCAGCAAAGTCACAGGGTACAGAATCAATGTACATAAATTGGCTGCATTTCTATACACCAATAATGAAGCAACAGAAAGAGAAATCAAGAAACTTATCCGATTTACAATTGCACTGAGAACCATAAAATACCTAGCAATAAACCTAACCAAAGATATAAAAGATCTATGTGTTAAAAAAATATAGAAAACGTATGAAGGAAATTGAAGAAGACACAAAGAAATGGAAAAACATTCCATGCTCATGGATTGGAAGAACAAATAGTGTTAATGTCAATATTATCCAAAACAATCTACACATTCAGTGCAATCCCAATCAAAATTGCACCAGCATTCTTTTCAAAGCTAGAACAAACAATCCTAAAATTTTTTTTTTTAATTTTTTTTTCAACGTTTATTTATTTTTGGGACAGAGAGAGACAGAGCATGAACGGGGGAGGGGCAGACAGAGAGAGGGAGACACAGAATCGGAAACAGGCTCCAGGCTCTGAGCCATCAGCCCAGAGCCGGACGCGGGGCTCAAACTCACGGACCGCGAGATCGTGACCTGGCTGAAGCCGGACACTTAACCGACTGCGCCACCCAGGCGCCCCAACAATCCTAAAATTTGTATGGAACCACAAAAGACCCTGAATAGCCAAAGTAATATTGAAAAAGAAAGCCAAAGCTGGAGGCATCACAATCCAAGACTTTAGCCTCTACTACAAAGCTGTAATCATCAAGACAGCATGGTTGGCACAAATACAGACACATAGACCAATGGAATATAATAAAGAACCCAGAATTGGACCCATAAATGTATGGCCAACTAATCTTTGACAAAGCAGGAAAGAGTATCCAATGGAAAAAAGACAGTCTCTTTAGCAAATGGTGCTGGGATAGTGGGACAGCATCATGCAGAAGAATGAAAATAGACCACTTTGTTACATCATATACATAAATAAATTCAAAATGGATAAAAGACCTAAATGTGAGACAGGAAACCATCAAAACCCTAGAGGAGAAAGCAGTCAACAACCTCTTTGACCTCAGCCACAGAAATTTCTTGCTCGACACATTTCCAAAAGCAAGGGAATTAAAAGCAAAAATGAACTATTGGGACCTCATCAAGATAAAAAGCTTCTGTACTGCAAAAGGAACAATCAACAAAACGAAAAGGCAACCACGAACATGAAAAGATATTTGCAAATGACATATTAGATAAAGGGTTAGTATCCAAAATCTATAAAGAACTTAACAAACTCAACACCTGAAAAACAAATAATCCAGTGAAGAAATGGACAGAAGACATGAATACACACTTTTCCAAAGAAGACATCCAGAAGGCTAACAGACACATGAAAAGATGGTCAACATCACTCATCATCAGGGAAATACAAATCAAAACCACACTGAGATATCACCTCACACTGGTCAGAATGGCTAAAATTAACAATTCGGGAAACAAGAGATGCTGGCAAGGATGTGGCGAAATGGGAACCCTCTTGCACTGTTGATGGGAATACAAATTGGTGCAGCCACTCTGGAAAGCAGTGTGGCGGTTCCTCAAAAAATTAAAAATAGATCTACCCTATGACCCAGCAATATCACTACTAGGAAGTTATCAAAGGATACAGGAGTGCTGATTCATAGGAGCACATGTACCCCAATGTTTATAGCAGCACTTTCAACAATAGCCAAATTATGGAAAGAGCCTAAATGTCCATCAACTGATGAATGGATAAAGAAGATGCAGTTTATGTATAAATGGAATACTACTTGGCAATTAGAAAGAATATAATCATGCCATTTGCGGCAACATGGATGGAACTGGAAGGTATTATGCTGCATGAAATAAGTCAGTCAGAGAAAGACAGATATCGTATGTTTTCAGTCATATGTGGATCTTGAGAGACTTAACAGAAGACCATGGGGGAAGGGAAGGGGGAAAAAGAGTTACAGAGAGGGAGGGAGGCAAACCATAAGAGACTCTTAAATACAGAGAACAATCTGAGGGTTGATGGGGGTGGGGGGAAGAGGGGAATATGGGTGATGGGCATTGAGGACAGCACTTACTGGGATGAGCACTGGGTGTTGTATGTAAGCGATGAACTATAGGAATCTACCCTCAAAACCAAGAGCACACTTTACACACTGTATGTTAGCCAACTTGACAATAAATTATATTTTTTAAAAAATAAAAAAATAAAGAGATGATGACCCCATTTAAGATCATTCTAACAAAAAAAATTCCAAAAATTAAAAAAAAAAAAATTCAATAGCAAAAAAAAATCTGATTTAAAAATGGGCAGAGGAACTAAATAGACATTTTTACAAAGAAGACATATAAATGGCCAATAGATACATGAAAAGATACTCTAGGGGCGCCTGGGTGGCGCAGTCGGTTAAGCGTCCGACTTCAGCCAGGTCACGATCTCGCGGTCCGTGAGTTCGAGCCCCGCGTCGGGCTCTGGGCTGATGGCTCAGAGCCTGGAGCCTGTTTCCTATTCTGTGTCTCCCTCTCTCTCTGCCCCTCCCCCGTTCATGCTCTGTCTCTCTCTCTGTCCCAAAAATAAAATAAAACGTTGAAAAAAAGATACTCTACATCACTTAATCATCAGAGAAACGCAAATCAAAACCACAATGAGATAATCACCTCACACCTGTTAGAGTGGCTGTCATCAAAAAGACAAAAGATAACAAGTGTTGGCAAGGAGGTGGAGAAAAAGGAACCCTTGTGCATAGTTAGTGGGAATGTAAACTGGTGCCACTATGAAAAACGGAATGGAGTTTCCTTTAAAAAGTTAAAAATAGAACTGCCTTACAATCCAGCAATCCCACTTCTGGTTATATATCCAAAGGAAGTGAAAGCAGGATCTCAAAGAGATATCTGCACTCCAATGTTTTTTTAGATTATTCATAAAAGCTAAGATAAGGAAACAACCTAAGTGTCAGTCAAAAGATGAGTGGATAAAGAAAATGTGATGTGATGTGTGTGTGTGTGTGCGCACACACGTGTGTATACACACACATACAATGGGATATTACTCAGCCATGAGAAAGGACATCCTGCCATTTGAGACAACATGGTTTGAACTTGAAGGCATTAGGCTAAGTGAAATAAGTCAAACAGACAAATACTGTATATCACTTGTATGTAGAATCTAAAAAAGCTCAACTCATAGAAACAGAGAGTAGAGTGGTTGTTACCAGGGCCTGGGAGAGGGGGGCAGGATGGAAGATGTTGGTTAAAGGGTACACACTTCTAGTTATAAATAATTTCTGGGGATCAAATGAACAGCATGGTGAATAGAGTTAAAATACCATATGAGATACTTGAAAATCGCTAAGACAGTAGAGCTTAAATGTTTTCACCTCAAAAAAGAAATGTAAATTATGTGATGTGATGGAGATGGTAACTACCCTCCTATGGTAATCATTTTACAATATGATCATCTCAATAGATCCTAAGTGTATCAGATCAACACACTGTATACTTTAAACTTACACAATGTTATGTTCAATTACATCTTAATAAACCTGAAAGAGTATATATAAGAAATAAGTGTTGAAATTAATATTTTTGAATATGGCTCTCAAATTGTTCCAGCACAATTTGTTGAAGAGATTGTACTTTTCCCATGGCCTGTCTTGGCACATCCATTGAAAATCAATTGATCATATATGTATGTGTGTCTATTTTTGGACTCTATTCTATTTCATATGTTCCTATGATATAGAGACATGATATAGCATATATCATCAGATATTTATTTAGATGTATTAGATATATACATACATACATGAATGCATGATATATGTGATGTGTCATATATATATATATATATATATATATATATATATTTTTTTTTTTTTTTTTTTTTTTCCCTCCTTGACCTTAATACCACACTCTCTGGAACTTATAACATGCCTTAAAATAAGGTAGTTTAAACTCTCCAACTTTGTACTTCCTTTTCAAAGTTGTTTTGGCTATTTTACATCCTTTGAATCTCAACATAAATTTTTGCTAGCTTTTCAATTTCTACAAAGTAACCTGCTGGGTTGTGTTGAATCATAGATCAATATGGGGAGATTGACATGTTAACAACATTGAATCTTCCAAACTATAAGTGTGGTAGGTCTCCCCATTTATTTTGGTTTTCTTTAATTTCTTTGAACCATGTTTTATAGTTTTCAGGGCTTACACATATTTTGTCAAATTTACCCATAAGTAGTTTATATTGGTTATTATAAGTGGTATCTAAAAATATTTTCAACTTCTGATTGTTTAGTGTGAGTATATAGAAATACAATTGGGGTGTCTGGGTGGCTCAGTCAGTTGAGCATCCTACTGTTGATTTTCACTCAGGTCATGATCCCAGGGAGTCTATGCTTAGCATGGAGCCTGCTTAAGGTTCTTTTTCTCTCCCTCTGCCCCCTCCACCACTCACACTCTCTCTCTCTAAAAGAAAAAAAAAGATATAGCACTGATTTTTCCATATTGCCCTGTACCCTAAAACTTTGCTAAGTATTAGTTCCAAGTAGTTTTTGCATACTCCTTTGGATTTTCTAAATAGATGGTTATATTGTCTATAAAGACAATTTTAATCCTTTATGCCCAATTTGGATGACTTTATTTCTTTTTCTTGTTTTATCGAATAGGATAAAACCTTCAGTAAAATGTTGAATAGAAGTGATTAAAATTAGGCATCCTTGTCTTATTCCCAATGTTAGAGTGAAAGAATTCAGTTTTTCACCATTAAGTATATTAAATGTACAGTTTTGTTTTGTTTTTGTTTTTTAAGATTTTTTTTTAATTTTTTTTTTAACATTTATTCATTTTTGAGACAGAGAGAGACAGAGCATGAACGGGGGAGGGTCAGAGAGAGGGAGACACAGAATCTGAAACAGGCTCCAGGCTCTGAGCTGTCAGCACAGAGCCCGACACGGGGCTCGAACTCACGGACCGCGAGACCATGACCTGAGCCGGAGTCGGCCGCTTAACCGACTGAGCCACCCAGGTGCCCCTACAGTTTTGTTTTTATCAGATTGAAATTTTCTTCTATGTCTAGGTTTCTGAGAGTTGCAGGTTATTAAGAATAAATGCTTCATTATTTAATGCTTTTTCTGTATATATTGAGATGATCATATGGAGATGATCATGAACATAACATTTTGTTTTTAATCTGATAATATGGTGAATTACATTGACTTTTTTTATTGTGCATTGATCAATTTTTGAATGTTAAACCAACCTTACATTTTTGGGACAAACACTATTTGATTATGATGTATTATCTTTTTTTTTTTAATGGTCATTTATTTATTTTGAGAGAGCGTGCATGCAACAAGGGAGAGTCAGAGAGAGAAAGTGAGAGAGAGAATCCCATACAGGCTCCATGCTGCCAGTACAGAACCAGACGCAGAGTTTGAAGTCATGAACCATGACACCATGATCTGAGTCAAAACCAAGAGTCAGACATACAACCAACTGAGCCACCCAGGTGCCCCATGATGTATTATCTTTTTAATATATTGCTAGATTTGGTTTGCTAAAATTTGATGAATAATTTTGCATCTATTCCATGAGGGATCTTTTTATCTAGTTTTCTTTTCTTGCAATGTTTTTTTCTAGTTTTGGTATCAGGGTAATTCTGGTCCCATGTAATTAGTGGGAAATGTTTTATTCTTTTTAATTTTCTGAGAGAGTTTGTATAGAATTAGTATTATTTATTCTATAAATGTTTGATGGAATTCAACAATGAAAGCCATCTGGGGCTAGAGATTTCTTAGTGAGAAGGTATTTAACTACAAATTCCTTTCATCAGAAAAGTGTAGTCAAGTTGTCAGTTTTTGGTGAGCTTTGATAGTTTTAAAATGAATTCTTCATCTCCTCAAATTTTTTGAACCTTTTAATATAATATTTTTCATATTTATTTATTGCTTGTAGAGTTTGTGATGTCTTCTGCTTATTATTGTTATTTATAATTTGCATCTTTTCTCTTTTTTTCTGATCAGCCTGGCTAAAGGTTTGCCAATTTTATTTATATTCTCAGAGAATTAGTTTTTGGCTGTATTGATTTTCTCTATTTTTATTTCGATTTTCTGTTTGATTTCAGGTCTTAGATTTCTTTTCTTCCACTTACTTTGGGCTTATTTTGTTTTTCCTTTCCTTGTTTCTTAGGATAAAAGCTTAGGTCATCAATTTGATATCTTTCGGGGCGCCTGGGTGGCGCAGTCAGTTAAGCGTCCGACTTCAGCCAGGTCACGATCTCGCGGTCCGTGAGTTCGAGCCCCGCGTCGGGCTCTGGGCTGATGGCTCAGAGCCTGGAGCCTGTTTCTGATTCTGTGTCTCCCTCTCTCTCTGCCCCTCCCCCGTTCATGCTCTGTCTCTCTCTGTCCTAAAAATAAATAAACGTTGAAAAAAAAAAAGATTAAAAAAAAAAATTTGATATCTTTCTTTTCTAATATAGGCATTTGATGTTATTAATTTCCCTCTAAGCACCACGTTAGTTGCATATTGTAAATTTTAAAAATCATTTTTTCATTTTCAAAATGAAACTCAGTTCAACATACTTTTTGATTTCTCTTTTAATTTCTGCTCTAACCCATGGATTACTTTCAAGTGCATTGTTTAGTTTCTAAATACTTAGATATTTTTCCACATATCTTTTTGTTATTGATTTCTAATTTAATTCTATTGTGGTCAGGAAAAAAAAAACTTTGTAAAATTTATATCATCTTAAACATACTGAGCCTTGTTTCATGGTCCCAAATATAGCCTGTCTTGATCAATGTTTCCTGTGTCTTAAAAAGAATGTATATTCTGCTGTTGCTGAATTGAGTGTTCTATAAATGTCAACTAGGTCAATCTGGTTCATAGTGTTATTCAAGTCTTCTATATCTTTACTGATTCTCTGTGTACTTGTTCTATCATTTATGGAACAATATATGTTACAACCTCTATAATAGTTTGCTATTGCTCAATGTTTTTTGATACTCTGTTATGTGCACAAACAGAAATGGGTTTTGAGGGGAAATCTATAATTCTTTACAACTCTGTGGCTATTCAGGATAGGAATGCTGCTGAGTAGAAGGAAGAATCCAAATAAACCAGTATACTTGTCTGGTATCTGTACATACAGGTGTTTATGTATGTTGCTGGACAAGGGCACGCTAGTCAGGACCAACCCCAGGCCAATGTTTTTTGACTGTGATCCAGGCCTATTACCTTTTCATTTTACTCAGAGCCCAGTTTTCCCATGATCTCTCTCCAACTCCTATCTTGTTTTCAGTTCCTCAGTCCAACAAAGATGTAAGTGACTGATCTTCACTAAGATGTAAATGGTAGCTAAAGACTATTATTCCCGTAGTAAGCATTTTTATTTTAAAGAGGGCTTGGGGCGCCTGGGTGGCGCAGTCGGTTGAGCGTCCGACTTCAGCCAGGTCACGATCTCGCGGTCCGTGAGTTCGAGCCCCGCGTCGGGCTCTGGGCTGATGGCTCAGAGCCTGGAGCCTGTTTCCGATTCTGTGTCTCCCTCTCTCTCTGCCCCTCCCCCGTTCATGCTTTGTCTCTCTCTGTCCCAAAAATAAATAAACGTTGAAAAAAAAATTAAAAAAAAAAAAAAATAAATAAAAAAAAATAAAAAAAAATAAAGAGGGCTTAAATTTTCAAGGCAGCAGGATGTAGCTTAGTCGTGGAATTTCAGGCATAAATCAGAGGATAAGCAAAATCTCTGGAGGCAGAGCAGCTGGAAGCCTCGAGGAACAGCTGTAGACTATTGCATTTCTACTTGGCTTACACCAGCCTGTTTCAGGTACAGCAAGTGCTTAGTGTTTTCCAAGTTTGAATTACAGCTCTTCCACCATTCTTACCACTAAAAAAAGGAAACATGCCTTGTTGCTTTGTGTTCGAAGTATCACACTTTTCCTGCTCTCTAGGAAAATCCAGTTCTGACCAAATTCTGTACAGCATATGAACCTGAATCTGAAGTTTTTCACCTTTGCTTTCTCCCAATGTAACTGTATGGTCTGCCACAGGCCTCACAGGTTGTATTTTTAAAATTCAACAGGAATTTGTCCCATAAAGCTTAAAATGTAAACCAAAGTTGAGATGCAATGATAGCAATGAAACATCCAGCCTCTTATAATAAACCCTGATGGATCTATCACTCTGTCTTTGCTGTCTGGTAATTCAGCAACATAAAGAGACTTTATTCTGTGTTGGAGGGAACAAAATAGGGATAGATTTGCTGAAGTTATAGAAACAATGATAAGAGGGGGAAAAAAGGAAACAATGATAAGAGGATAAGAAATCAACAAGGAAATTGTTGCCAGGCAACATGCTTGGTTGTCAAAGAGATAGAGCATTCTTCAATAATAACCCATGAGCAATCTTCGGTAATAGCTCATAAATCTCTGAGCTAGAAAATGTCTGTGTCGTAAGTGGGTGAAGACAAATCCTTTTCCAAAGAACCAAAGCATCAAGCTATCCCGTTCCATTCCATAGTATGAAGCGTGCTGTAAATACAAGGCCCTGGGGTTCTGCCCATTTGAGGAGTATAGTGTACTTGCTAGTGGAGCTTTTTGTGGCTTTTTCCTATGGTTGTATTCACAGCTGCATATAATGTTTTTACTTAGCACATTTAACCGAGGTCACAGGATGCACCCAAATTGTGCCCAATATCTTGTTTTGCAAGCCTGGCAAAGTCTTTGCTGGTTTGATCACCAACATGTGGCCACTGAGTCCCACTGATTAAAAAGACTATGCATGACCACGCATGAGGACTGCAGGATGTTAGGGTTTAAAGGAAACTTATAAGACATTGGGCCCACACTCTTCATTTTTCCCAGATGAGGAATGCGGCTTCTAAGACTAATATACTGATGCCCATCTCCTTTTGCTTTTTGAGTCTACCATTCCAAATAGAACCTGCTCTTTATGTTTGGAGTCCTCTGTAGCTGAGCTTATCCTGTCATTCTCCTCCATTAAAGGACTCCATGACAGAGGACTCTGCTATACTCTTTCCTGGTCACTGGCACTGGCGTTGCACATTAGCACACCATTTCACAGGAGTATTAATACATCAACCTGAACAATGATCTTCAAGACAAGGAGTTAATCATTGTCAGCCAGAGGGCTTCTTGAACACATGCCCATCCCTATATTCTACTGAATGCAATACTGTGGCTAACAGCACAGACTCTGGAGCTAGTCTGTCTAGGTTGAACCTCGGCTCTTTGTGACCCTTGACAACTTGCCTAGTATCTCTGTGTCTCAGTTTGGCCATCTGTTAGACAAGGTATTGGTTATACCTAAATTCATCAGATTGTTGAGAGGATTAAACAAGCTATAGTAAGCTTAGAAAAGTTCCTGTCACATAAGCATTATGTAGTATAAGATATTATCTTCCTTTTAGAGTTGCATTTATGTCAATATCATCGTTGACCATTGTAAAGCAAATTTTCCCAGGGTGATGGATTGGAACTCAGAAGGGCTGTGCTCAAAACGATTGCCAATGGGCAGGGTGCAGGGCTGAGAGAGGTGGTGGTGGGAAGGCAAACACCTTTTCTTTTCTTTGGGGTTTTTAGTTTTTCACATGAGCCATTTGATTGCTGGGTTGGTGATTCTTAGCAATACACGTTGAGCAATCATCTGGCTTTTTCTTGCTGGATTTTCCATGTCAGTACTGATTTTGATTTACTTTTATTTCTTCTAAACAATAACCAGCAAAGATGTTTACCAAGACTTTTATTCATTGTTGCAACAGAACTGGATGAACTGCTCCGAAAGAGAAAGATTTCCTACTTCACTGGTGACAAGATTGCTCATGCTTAGAAGGCTTTCTTAACATCTAGGAGAAAAGAGCAGACTAGAGAAAGAAAACCCAAATAGGTTGAGAATTCTTTATCACATAGACACATAAAGCCAAACGCAGGGCTTTGGTCCTAAGGGATGTTTTTTCTTCCCAAGATAAGTTGGTCATTCAAAATAGATTTATCCACACATACGTACATGCAAACTATAACATTAATAAAGTTCAGACAATATATAGATAAAACTCCTCTAAGAAAGCAGAGGACAGGTTACCTGGAAGGGGTATTGAGGGCACTATATAAAATACTAGTTAGTTCTTAGCAAATGTCATTTATCAAAATATAGACTTTTCAAAGAGTTTTGTAAGTTTTATAAAGTCAAATAAAGGTGATCCCTAGGTAGGAAATTTGATGGTTGCAATGATTACACATACAAAAAAATGTTATCAAAAAGAGAACTGAATGGTAATGTATGCATAAGTCACCCAGTTCCAGGATTAACTGGCCTCCCCTCACCCTCTCACCACTGCCCTGGGGCAAAATGAGTCACTTCTTTCTTTGAAAATGCCATGCCCCTCCCTCTCTCTCCTGCACCTCTCATGCTTTATTGTGGTAATTGGGTTCTGGTACTAGTCCTCTGAAATAGTCACCTTCCAAAAGAAGCATTTTGTCTTACTTATCTTTTTATTTTACATATCTAATAAAAGGCACATACTTGGTGCTCATTTTTCACCTGCTGAATGGTCATGAGGACAGAGGACTTTCCATTTGAGTCCTGGTCAGGGAGCTTTCTAGTCCCTATAGAATCATAAGACAACAGGGCCAATGGTACCTGACAGGTCATCCACCCAGCCTCTGTCCCTGATGCCCGGACACAGTAACTACCTCTCATGGTACACATCTTAGAGATATTATGCCTTTGTTACATATGTTGCAAATATTTTCTACAGGAAGAAAAAAAATTATGAAATCAAATTTGTAAATTCCTATTTTATGGCTTCTGGATCTTTTGTCTTAAGAAGTCTTTTCTCATTCAAGGATTTTAAATATGTTCTCTCATGTTTTATTCCAGCACTTCTATAACTTTGTCTTCTTATTTTATAGCTTTATTTTTTAATTTTAGCCCTTAAATCTATCTTAAATTCATTCAGCGTATGAAGTGGAGATGTATTTTTTCCCAAAGGTCAGCCAATTGCCCCAACACCCATTTAGTTCGTCCTTTCTCTTGATTCCCTGTTCTCTGTTAATCATAGAACAAACTCCCACATATTCTCACAGATTTATTATTAGACACTGTTTCATTCTGTTGGTTTATTTGTCTATTTCTGAGCCAGAGCCTCACTGTTTTCATTACTGTAGGTCTGGTTTTTTTCTTGCTTTTCCCTCTTTTCAAAAATATTTTTCTTGTTTTACTCATTTACTCCTCCAGATAACACTTAAAATTAGTTCACCAAATTGGGGTTTTGATTGGAATTACCTAAGAATTATGGATTAATTGGGGGGAATTAGTGCATTTCCCATATTGTTTCTGTCTCATAATATAGTTGCTATAAGTCATCGTTTTCCCATCTTTCACTCAAGTTTCATTTCTACTCTTGCACCTCTATGAATTCTAGATATTTTGTAATTTTGTTGATATGGTAGATAAGATTTTTATTACAATTTCTAACGTGCTATTGTGGTTAAAAAGAAATGTATTAATTTTTGTAAATTTACCCAGAATCTTGCTACCCTGTCAGCCTCATTATAACTAATAAGTTATAATGGTTTGCTAATTGAGTCTCTAGTTTTCTAGATATTTTTTCTCTTTTTCTAATATTCATATTTTAGTTCTCCTTCTTGACCCATTGCACCATCTGGAATATTTAGGAAAATGGGTGATAACTTTGGTAATGATAGGTATCCTTGCTTTGGTCTTGAATTTGATGGAACTCCTTATAATATTTTACCACTAAGCATGATGGTTGTAGGTTTCTGGAGGATGTTAAATGTTACTAAATGCTTTTTTGCTATTTACAAAATAAGTATATATTTTTTCTTCTTGGGATTCTTGTAGGTTTTCTCATATTGTTTATTCTTATTTTCATTTCATTTTTCATTATATTGTTTTTCTTCTTGTGATAAATAATTGAGTCATTATGACATGTATTACTGGGTTATCTGATGCTGAATTGCTCTTGCTTTCAGGGCATAGATGCAACTTAGTTATGTCCATTAAGAAAAAATGGGTGGCAATTAAATTGTGGTATATCTATACAATGAAATACTGGTTGGCATTAAAAGGGAATGAAGTGATACATGTAACAACATGGCTAAATCCCAAAATCATGCCAGGTGGAAAGTCAAACACACAAAACACCTCCTGTATGATTCCATTTATATTAAATTCTAGAACAGACAAAAGTAATCTATAGTGACATAAAAAAAAAAATCAGTGGATGCCTGGGGTGACAGAGTGTTCTATCTATTCATAAGGATGGTGGTTTCATGTGTATATACAGTTGTCAAAATTCCTTGAATCTTATGCTTTAATGGGTAATTGTATATAAATTATGCTTCAGTAAGATTGATTAATAAGAAAAAAATCTATGTTGTAGCCACAGTCTTGCAGCCAAAATTGTGCTGCTTAGTCCTTGACCCACTTCCATTTGACTTCCATTGTCACCCTGTGTAAGGTCATCCCATGCTAAGGTCCCTGGTGACTTCCATGTTGCTAATCAAAAGGGCAGTTGAGTCCTTACCTCACCTGACCTACCCTGAATTTGATGCCGTTTGCCCACTTCCCCCTCCTTGAAACTCTCCCATCCTGTGGGTCTGCTGACCACTCCCTCTCCTGTTCTTTCCAATCTCACAAGCTCCTTCTCTTAAGGCATCCTTTGTTAGTCTTCACTTGCTGGCTGGACCTGAACGTCAGTATCTCTGGATTTTTCCCCCTGGACCCTCTCCTCTCCATTCACTTCACACCAGGCAGCCTCATCTATGGCAAATGTGGATTGGACATCCATGACTAGTCTCCCAGCTTTCTCACCAGACCTCCTCTTCCTCTGTCTTCCCACCTCTGTTCGTTCACCCAGTTGCTAGAAAGCTGGGAGAAAACTTTAATAATTCATTTTCTTTCACCCTCCACAAGTTACCTCTGGCTAAGTGCTGCTTCCGTTTGTTTCCTCAAATCTACCTTTTGATATCCATCCTCACTGGCCCCTGGTTGAAGCCACTCTCATCCCTCACTACTGGAAGAGACCCTAAGTAACTCTCAGACTCCCACTCCTGGCTACCTCCCAATGTGTCCTCAACATGCCAGACAGAGAAAATGTTTTTCGTGGCCTATCTGCTTTAAACTACCTCAATGACAAGGATGCCTGGGTGGCTCAGTTGGTTAAGCATCCAACTCTTGGTTTCAGCTCAGGTCATGATCTCACAGCTTTGTGGGTTCAAGCCCCACACTAGGGTCTGCACTTCAGTGCCTAAAACAGGGTATGTGACATAGTAGGGAGAATGGAGTAAGTGTCCTTAAGATAAAAATCCCCAGGGGGCACCTGGGTGACTCAGTCGGTTAAGCATCCAACTTCAGTTCAGGTCATGATCTCACGGTTCGCTTGGTGAGTTCAAGCCCTGCATCAGGCTCTGTGCTGACAGCTCAGAGCCTGAAGCCTGCTTCAGATTCTGTGTCTCCCTCTTTCTCTGTCCCTCCCCCATTTGTGCTCTGTCTCTGTCTCTGTCTCTCTCTCTCAAAAAAAATAAACATTTTTTAATAAAACGAAAGACAAAAATCCCAGGTCCCCTTGCCTTCAGTGCTTTGCATGACCCAGGTCCTCCACTCTCTAGCCACAACCTCCCTGCTCTTCCTTTTATTGATTAATGTCCAATCACACCATCCTTATTTTGCTTTCTTACCCTTATGCCTTTGTTCATATTCTTCCCTTTGCAAGGGAAACACCTAATCCTGCTTCTGGATTAGCTGTGCCTTGGGGACTCCCAACTCAACAGTACACTCAGGGGTGAGTATATCCAGAAGGGGGAGTAGATACCAGAATACACACACTGATAACAAGATAAGCACAGGCCAGCTAATTGCCAGTTTACTAAATAATGTAGAAGAAAAAGCTTCCCAGAATGTTGGCACTCGATACTGAAGACAACCCCTTGCGTTACAATAAAGGGAAAGATATGAACAAAAGCACAGGATTAAGGTGCCAGCAACCAATTTGGTACCATTGCTATCCAATGGGTCAGTTAACCAAATTAGTTACTGGAGAACGATTTTATGAACTAGACATAAACTACCTTAGGGCAGGGATCACTGTCCATTGTTGCAATCTTAGAGCCGAGTCCAGAGCTTAGCACATAATATAGGGACAAAGAAACTTAATTAGAAAAATAAGTGAATTTGAAATTGAATAAAGAGAATTGATTTGAACACCCTTAAGAGATATTTCATGCTATTGTCATGGTTCAGTGGAAGATTGTGACCCTTGAATATGAAGAACCTTACCTGTTCTAGACTAACAATTTTTCTAGAATTAATATATTTTTACTTTAAAAAAACCTCAATGATCAAAAAACATTAATTTTTTTCAAAGCAGTTCAGCAAGTAATGTAGGACATGACTTACAGCAAGAAATTAATGAGTTTTAAAAACACATAAGTCCTTACCATAATATATTAGGCCATGTGAAAGCAATTGAAAATTTTAAATATCTCTTATTTTGCCTTGATAGAAAACATCTGGGATGGGGTACCTGGGTGGCTCAGTCGATTGAGCTTCCAACTCTTGATTTGGGCTCAAGTCATGATCCCAGGGTCATGGGATTGAGCCCTGTGTCAGGCTCTGCACTGAGTGTGGAGCTTAAGATTCTCTCTCTCTCTCTCTCTCTCTCTCTCTCTCTCTCTCTCTGTCCCTCCCACCTCTTAAAAGGAAAAGAAAGGAAAGGAAAGGAAAGGAAAGGAAAGGAAAGGAAAGGAAAGAAAGGAAAGGAAAGGGAAGGGAAGGAAAGGAAAGGAAAGGAAAAGGTTTCTGGATTAACCAGAAAACCAGGTGAAAAATCTTATCAATTTCCTAAATATTTCAGCTAATGTACCAAATTTTGCATAGAATCTATGCAGTGCATGTTCAGTCTTTGAAACTGACGTTTTAAAATATTTTACAATGCTAACAATTTAAATTGTTAATTTACAGGGAAACCTTACTTATCTGCAGGAAGCAAAATGTCTTATTATCAAGATTTGTTACAACATAGTTACAAAATGAAGGAAGAACTGGTGCAAGAACTCTTTGAAAACCTCTTTCAGTAACATCCTCTAGTTCTTGCTAGGCATTGCCTTTTTTTTTTTTTTTTTTTTTTTTTTTTAATTGTCCCTCCAGTGTACGAGAAAATCACCTTTGTTCCAGGGCACACGTGTGCTTTCGCACTACAAATTATTCTTCGGCTGTATCATTTTGAACTGATTCATTCATTCCACACCATTCTACTCATCTACTCACACTCTATGGATGGGGCCCCTGTCACAGCAGCCACTGAGCGTCTGGTGTCGAATTCTCTATATGTAATTAGAAGCCTGAGCATTTGGATGAAGGAATGCTTTTATACTTTATCATCTGTGCATGTTTCTGAACCATCCACCTCTCCAAGGTTGAAATGTAACAGATCCTTCTTTAGTCCTCTCAAATTCTTCCTCCAGTGTATTTCTTATCCCCAAACTGATGTATCATTTTCTGCAGCAATCTCAGCTCTTGGCGGTGACATTGGAGGGGAACAGGGAGCTGAATTTGCACAACTCTTCAGGAAAAATGGCAACTCTTCAGGACCTACTGAAATGCTCTTTACCTCCTATTTCCAAGCAATTCTGGGTTATATTCTGCCTTTTCCAGGGCAAGTTTATGTGAGATTGTAAAATTATTGAAGATTTCATTTTCAGTAGCTGAGATTGGCAGCTGAGAGTGGAAGTGTAACATTAATATTGAAGGGCAGAGTCTCTAAGACTCACTTACTATGCATTTGTCATTCCTCTGGATGGGACTCAGTGGTGACGCTCAGGGACTTTTCAGCTCATGGTGAATCAGGGTGATCTCTGCACTGCAGAGCTTTGAGCCGTGATAACTATTCCTCTTCTTTTCTGTAGAATAAAGACAGTAACATCCTCCTCACGAGGTTGGTGTTAGTACAAATGTCATGTATGAAGCACCAGGGTGCCCCGGCGTCATTCCTCATGAACTTTGAGTGAGTCTCTCCTTGATCTAAACTGGAAGAATAATTACGGTCAGAGAATTCTAGGTTACAATCTTATGATTTATTTCTGAGTGAGCAAGTATTTAGCATGGCAAGAACATGGCAGTATTCTTTTTAAAGAAACAGACCAATGCAGAAATAACATAAGCGATTTGACTTTTGATGATGTTAAAACCCCTCTTGATTTTGTAATGCCCAACAGATTCCCCTTCTTTTTCTCTTTGGGATGGGCTGCCACTTTCTTTGGATAATCTCAGACAGGGTTTCTGATACATAAAAATTCTGAAGAGGGGCGCCTGAGTGGCTCAGTAGGTTAAGCATCCGAATTCACCTCAGGTCATGATCTCATGGCTCTTGAGTTCCAGCCACACGTCGGGTTCTGTGTTGACATCTTGGAGCCTGGACCCTGCTTTGGATTCTGTGTCTCCCTCTCTCTCTGTCCCTCCCCTGCTCACACACACTCTTTCTCTCTCTCTCAAAAATAAACAACAAAAATTAAAAAAAAAAAAAAAAAAAAAACCTCTGAAGATATTTGGGAGCCAGTTCTCCAAAGCTGTACCTTCATAGAGTCTGGCTCCCCTAATCATATATATATTTTTTTTAGTTCTAGCCTGGGAGATAAGGAGGGAAAGCCTTCAGACTTGGAAACCCTGCCTTTGGGGACATTCTCTCAGACCAATACTCAGATGTTACCCTCCTAGGGCACTGGCCTATATTGACTATCCCGAGGCTTACCTTCTCTTTCTCTTAATGGTGTGTGTTACAGAACTAAAGTTCTTAATTTTCACTTGGCTCAATTTATCATAAAAAAAAAAAATGTCCAAATGCCTAGAAATAAATTTAACAAAAAAGTGTGTGTGTCCTATAAAGAAATCACAAGTTCATGAAAATATATTTGTATATTACCTTCTAAAAGCTTTATTGTTGGGGTGCCTGGGTGGCTCAGTCAGTTGAGCGTCCGACTTCAGCTCAAGTCATGATCTCACAGTTTGTGGGTTTAAGCCCCACATTGGGCTCTGTGCTGTTAGCTCAGAGCCTGGAGCCTGCTTTGGATTCTGTGTCTCCCTCTCTCTCTTCCCATCACCTGCTTGCACTCTCTCTCTCTCAAAAATAAATAAGACATTTTTAAAAATTAAAAGCTTTATTATTTTGCTTTCATAGTGAAGTCCCGCTGGTGTTAATTTTTGAATCAATTTGAATTGTTTTCCATTTTTTCCTACTATTCCGGAACAATTTTTTGAAAATTTTCTCCCTTCACTCCCAACTTTGAGGTGCTACATTTGTCATAAATGTAATGACCATATGACTTAGTATCCAAATTGATTAAATTTTGAGAATAAAAGAGGGAATTGATAGTGATTAGAATAAGTCATGATTCAATTAAGTATATCCTCTCTCCTGGTTTTCAAGAATGTGTTGGATATTCTTGTCAGGTAAATATGAGAACCCCTCGCCATATTTCACCAAAAATATTTATAGCTATATCTACTTCTATGGTATTTGTACCGTATATATCTTTTCCATTCATTTTCTTTCAAACTCAATTTTTTTGAGAGAGAGAGCATGATGGGGGGTGGGGAGAGAAAGAGAGAAAGAGAGAGAGAGAGAGAGAGAGAGAGAGAGAGAGAGAGAACCTTAAGCAGGCTCCATGCCCAGCACAGGGCTTGATACCATGACTGTGACATCATGACCTGAGACAAAATCAAGAGTCAGATGCTTAAACAACTGAGCCATCCAGGTGCCTCAAACTCTATTTTTATGTTATAAACATATTTTCTGTAAACACCATATGGTATTTTTCCAGTCTAGTCTGACCACCTTTGTCTTGTAACTGGAACATTTTTAGCCAATTTTGCATTTTAAGTCATTACTTAAATACTTGGGAGTTTAATATACCATCTTGGTATCTGTCATGCGTGCTTTGCATGCCTTTCTCTCTTCTTTCTTTCCTCTTTTTTGGATTGATCATTTTTTGTTATTCCCTTTTTCTCTTTGGTTTATTTTGAAAGTTATAAACCCTTTTACTATTCTTCCAGTGGTCACTTCAGACCGTACAACATGCACCCTAAACTCATCAAAATAGACTGTAGCTGTAACTGTACGTTTATTCTCTTCCCAGACAGTGCACAGACTTTAGAGTTTTTACCTTATTTCCTTCTGTAAGAAGAAATGAAGGAGGGAAAGCTTGCTGGCAACAGATTTGCTAAGATGTTGTTTTTATCCTGTGTTCTCACTTCTTGCCATCACGGACATCAGTACTGTCAGGCCAAGAATTCTGTTTTATTCTTGGCTTGTCTAAGATCAGAGTGAACAAGCGAACTGAGATCAGTCTGGCTTGCAGAATCTTAGGAAAGTTTATTAACCAGCCCACTGGTTTCGCGGGAGCAAGAAAATGTATCATTTCAAGCCTTATCCCAAGGAGTACATGTATATTGATCAGACCGTCTCCAAACTCCACACCACAGCATTGCATAAAGCCACCCCATTGCCATAAAAACATGTATCACATGATGGAAACCAAGAACTTTTATCAGAAAACATGCAAGAAGATGGTTAACGAGTGAGATCTTTGTACCCCCTCTTTGCTTAACAGTCTCTGCCACTTCATTATTCTTTTTTGTCATTTCTTGGAATCTTTTTTTTTTTTTTTAATGTTTTATTTATTTTTGAGACGAGGAGAGACAGAGCATGAACGGGGGAGGGGCAGAGAGAGAGGGAGACACAGAATCGGAAACAGGCTCCAGGCTCCCAGCCATCAGCCCAGAACCCGACACGGGGCTCGAACTCACGGACCGCGAGATCGTGACCTGGCTGAAGTCGGACGCTTAACCGACTGCGCCACCCAGGCGCCCCTCTTGGAATCTTTTATGAGAAGACACTCACTCCTTGACTCCATGTGATCCCACACAAACACCATATTAGGGAGGAGAAAGGGCAACAAAAAAAGGGAAGACAGGCTATCACCAGTGACTCTTTAATAGTTTGAAAGAATAAGAACAATTAAAAAATACTAACCTTATAGGACAAGGGATTAGAAATATTGGCCAAGGCAAGTTTGTCTTACAACCCAGACTCTTAATTGAGGTGCCCTCCTATATTTCAATTGAATATCCGTTTTTTTAGCCTCCCTTCTACAATCAATGTCTATTTCGGCTTCCAAAATTCTGTCTGTAAACTAAATTATAGTATTATCATGTTTCCTTTGGCCATCAGGAGAGCATAGCAAGTTCATAGACTACTATGTTGTCAAGAATCTACACATTTCATGGGTGTATGTAAACAGCCAACAGAGCTGAACTTACAAAGGAAATTAAAGATCTTTTTTCAGATGGTAGTTTTATTGGTAAAGATATATGAAAATTGTCACCATTGAAAGTGCAGGTAATAAAGCTCTAAGCATGACCTTGTATTTCCAGTTTCTAAGGGGAAGACAATCTGCCCAAGAACAGGATGTTAGCAGAGGGATTATGCTTGATAAAGAAAATGAATGGATGGTCGGCAACAAATTCCTCCTCGGGCATCAGCATGGTAAAGGTGGCAACGCCTGCTGTGGCAGCCGCCGCCTCTGTGCCCTCCTCATTGACTTCCACAAAGGACTTATGGACAATTTTTGATATGAAAAGATCTCTAGCTCCTGACATGCCGGACAGATCAGCCTTGCTGCTACTAAAAAGATCCTTTACACCCAGGCGGGATAGGTGGGAGTTAAGGTCGTAGCTCTCTTCCAGCTTGAACCTGGGCAAGTAGACTTTGACTTCAATGCAATCCAGATTCTCAGCTTTGGTCCACCCACGCAGTTTTTCCAAAGTCAATTGTTCCTCAATCTGGAATGAGAACAGTAAAAAGAAGAGGTGAAAACAGTTTTAGATAAGTAAACTAATAAAGCATTATTAAAATGAATGGACCCATTTTATCAGTTGCTCATCAGTCTCCTCCATGTCTTGTGCTGAAACAGATTCCATTTGAAAGATTTCATTTCTTTCAGTGGTTAGTGATAATATAACAGAGCTGTGTTCCAGGCCATCAAGCGCCCAAGTACAGGAACTATGAACATTGGGTCCATCAAGTATCCGTCTATCTACCTACCCATACACTCACCTTCCCACCCATCCATCCTCCCAGGAATTACTAAGCTCCTACCACACCAGCTTACTGTTATAGGCCATGATGGCTGTGTTACCCTAATCAGTCAAGTGGTATAAGGGAAGATTTTAAAGCTTTCTTCTACTTATTCTGAATCCCATTGATCACAGAGGTTATCTGTGAACCTCACAGAGTTGAAGTAATCTCTAATAGATTTCATTCCTAAGTAAAAATAGAAAAAGACCTAGTTCCTCATTTAAAAAGGAGTAACAATAGTACCTACCTACAGCATTGTGTGGGTATTAAATTAGTTAATATACATAAAGTGCTTGGCACATAGTATAAAAGACAGCTATTTTCATTACTGTTATAATTACTACTATTGGGCTAGAACAGAACCATTACCCACTTGTTCTAATGATGCTGATTATTTCTTTCATGAGGCTAGAGACTCTTTTTTATATAATCAGAGAGAGACGAATATGGAGATACAACTGAAAAAAAGAACATGTTGATTCTAATACGTACTCTGTACTTGGAAATGGCTAATATTACATCTCTTCCTGAAAGCAAGTTTGATCAGGGACAGGGTAGAGAAAAACCACACAGCAGCCTAGAGACGCTGAAGAAAACCATACTCTTAACAGTTTTGCCTATTCTGAGTCCTGACATAAGATGGCATAGCCTTTAAATGACACAGAATAGGAATCACATACAAAGTTCATATTAGAACAC
This sequence comes from Leopardus geoffroyi, assembly GCF_018350155.1. Taxonomy (NCBI): domain Eukaryota; kingdom Metazoa; phylum Chordata; class Mammalia; order Carnivora; family Felidae; genus Leopardus; species Leopardus geoffroyi. The sequence continues at coordinate 25,758,533 of NC_059332.1, read as the reverse complement.
AGGCTTAGCGCTCAAGCCAACATGTCACATGAGTTTTTTTCTGCTGTGTAGCTATTGGAAATTTAATTCACAATCTATATGAATTGCAGCAAGAATGAGCAGTGTAATAGGGTTTTATAGCACATGATGAAACTATGTAGTATAATGTTTTGGGGTTTTCAAATTTAAAAAAAAAATTTAACATTTATTTATTTTTTGAGAGACAGAGACAGAGCATGAGCAGGGGAGGGGAAGAAAGAGAGAGGGAGTCACAGAATCCTAAGCTGACTCCAGGCTCTGAGCTGTCAGCACAGAGCCCATCGCAGGGCTCAAACTCAGGAACTGCGAGATCATGACCTGAGCCGAAGTCAGATACTTACCCAGCTAAGCTGCCCCAGGCACCCCTGGGGTTTTTAATTTTCAAAAATTTGTTTCAAAAAACAACTTTCATTACATTGCCCTTTCCCCTAGAGTTCTTTTAAGAGAGTTGCCATGAGCTGCCACTGGCCCATGTTACATTTAATATAAATCTTTAGATGTTCTCCACCACACCTGTTCACTGACAGTAGCTGAAAATTGAAACTTAGGGCTCGAGTAGTAACGTCCATAAGCTACTTTACAAAGGAATGACAGAGCATTGGAAAGAAAAGTCACATCAGTAAACACATAACAAGCACCTACTGCCAGTGTGAGCACCCACGACCACACAAGGCAGAATCGATACATCAGGACACGTGAAGCATGAAGCTGGGAATGGTTACCTTCTTGAGACCTGTGGACTCATCCTCAATGTCATCTGGCAGCAGGATAATCATGCTGAGTTCCTTGCCTCGGTAAGGCAGTTCTAGCACGCGGCACTTAAGGTCCTCGATGTAGCCATATGGGAATCTCTTCTTTTGATACATCATTTTCACCATTTTTGTCTCTTTCTGGACAGTTGGAAAAAAAAAATCACTCACTTTTTATCTGCATGTCCTTAGGCAAAGAGGAATTTGAGCCAGTTACATCACCTTACCTTATTCAAGCGGAAGGGCTTATTGTCAGTGGCTTCCTTAATGAACTCCTCCTCCCAGTTCCCTTTGAAATAGATGGCATTCACTAGCACAAGCTTAGTCATGCTGTCAACCACACCTGGAGCCAATAGTTCCAGGATTTTCCCTAAAATGATAAAGTTAACTTTTAAAAAAGATCCACACATCCGAATTCCAAATTGGAACTGACATTTGGTTCTCCCTGAAATGCAGTTCAAAAGCATATTCTGTACTTAATTTTCCTTTAACATGGTATTAAGTTAGGAAAACCCTACTAGCATGTTTGCACTTTAAATATGCCAAATAAAAGGGTAAAGGGCCAAAAACAAGAAAATTCTCATTTTCTGGAGTTTGTGGTAAACAATGAGGCTGATTTTGTGAATGGCCATTCTTTTTCAAGAAAAAAAAAATCCTTGATGAAAATATTTTGAGTCACTAGTAAATCACTTTTTCAAATCCTCTAAGCAGAAGCCTACTCTCTCTCTCTCTCTCTCTCTCTCTCACACACACACACACACACACACACATAAAACAAAAGATCTTAATAAATATCCAAAAGGTAGGACAGCTACTCCACTGAAACACAGGATCCACCTTGACCACAGCGTGGCCATGAACAGTTCTTCGTATGGAAGACAAGTGTTCGGTGCCCTGACTCCTTCCATGACTAGACTAGAGAGAGTTGTACCAGACAGTCCCAGCTACAATCCCTGATTTCTTAGACAAGAAGTTCACAAAAATTATTTATGACCACAGCAGCTTGTAAATATTCATTCACAAGTATTAGGATATTTCTTTCCATATGTATATTAACTAATTGGGGCCAAGCTGGGTTTTCCTCAAATTTTTTTATTCCTTTTATTCTACAATGTGAGTTTTAATTTTAAAATGTAGCTTTGGGAACATATGGGGGGAAATGTATTTAGCTATTTCAGTTAAATCATGTTGAAGTTTCCTCTTGGGAGAATTTCTACACCCAAACGCTGTCCAACTGGGCAGTGCAGAGCTCATTCCCAGGATGAACTCCTAGATTCTCAGAGTCAGGATGAGGGAACAGGAAAAAAGAAGGGGGAATCAGATGCAGGTGGGGAAGCTGGCAGGAGGAGAACGATTAGGTTCTGCCTGGTCTCTCACCTTCTGTCTGCCCTTTGACCCACTCATTAATCACCTTCCTTGCTTCTTCAGAGGCTTGCTGAAAATCCACACTGGCCAATTCAGCACCATACATTTTCTGAGTTGAAGCTAAGAATTCCTGTTTAAAAAAACAAAAACAAAAACAGGAAATGTTTGTTTCCTAAAATAGTTCAAAGCAGAAATGGTCCCAAAAGGTATAAATTTCATTGTAACAAAAAAATTCTAACTTTATATTTTTTCATTATGGTAAAAAAACACATAACATTAAGTTTACCATCTTAACTACTTTTAAGTACCATAGTTTTTAAGTACTATAGTACTACTGTTCAGTAGTTTCGGTATTGTATAAAATTTACCAATTCTTTTCCAACCTTGGCTAACATTTTCATAATAAGAACATACTGATTGTACTTGGAAATGAATTGTGGAATTCATGGTTTAGTAAAACAGCCAGGGTAAATCTTTTCACTGTGAAGATTATAAAATTAAACCACATGGATTAATAAGAATTCTGACTGTCATATGTTTTCATTCTGTACCATTTTTCTGGATTTTTATAACAATTAAAACTGATCTCTATGAACTTGATTATGCTAGAAAAAAATCTGCATTGTCTAGTGAGTGTTTTATTGTTTTTATTGTTTTTTTTTTTTTAATTTTAGAGAGGGGGGCACCTAGGTGGCTCAGTCAGTTAAGTGTCCAACTTCAACTTAGGTCCTGATCTCACCGCTTGTGAGTTCCACCCCCACAATGGGCTCTGTGCTGACAGCTCAGCGCCTGGAGCCTGCTTTGGACTCTGTGTCTCCCTTTCTCTGCCCCTCCCCTGCTCGAGCTGTCTCTCTCTTTCTCTCTCTCTAAACATTAAAAACAAATTTTTTTTTAATTTTGGAGAGAGAGAGAGAGCATGCATGAGCAGGGGAGAGTGGGGGAGAAGGACAGAGATAGAGGTGGGGGCAGGGGGGAATCTTAAGCAGGTTCCAAGCTCAGCACAGAGCTGGACATGGGGCTGGATCCCACAACCCTGGGATCATGACCTGAGCTGAAATCAAGAGTTGGACCCTCAACCAACTGAGCCACCCAGGTGCCCCTGTCTAGTAAGCATTTGAACATGAAGTGCCAAGTACTCACAGGGAGGAAATTATAGTTCTTGTCTCCATACAACCTATTAGCAAGTTTCAGAATATAGGAGGCTCCGCGTTTGTTGATATCGGCATTCAGACTCTGAAATCTTGAATGAATCTCCTCAACTGTATCAAAATGAAGAGCCTAAAATAAAGAAAACATTCTTTCTATAACCATTTGGTTTGAAATTATAAAGTGATTCCTTGGCATTTGCTTCCATCATATTAAATTAATGGGTTTTTATTACTGATTATTCATGATCCCCAGCCCAATATTGTATTAATTTCTCATTGGAGAACAAATAATAGAGAATCCAAAATGTATAGTTTTGTGAGACACAATAATTACAACACTAGAAACTGCTTTTACATCACTTTTTGTTAAAATTATAGCTCTGCAATATGAGGGGTTAATAACCTAAATATTTATACAAGTCTGCTTTTTTATCCAAAGAAAATTCTAAATGGTATGTTTATGTCTTATTCTGAATCTAATATAATTTCACTGAAATTTCTCAGAAATAAACAGTAAAAATAAGAATCATTACCTATGCAGGAACACAAAGATATTACAGATAGAGGGATTTTTTTTCTTATACCATTAGCATCAGTAACTCACTTATTTAAAAATAACTTCTTTAAACTTAACATTTGGCAAAAGTTTAATCCCCCATGTATCAGTTACAAATCAAAAGTCCCTTTATGGTTTTATGAGGCCTGGGCTGGCTCCTTGCTCTTAAGACACAAAGAACAAACCTATACAGTGTACAAAGTCCATTCAATCACCAAGATATGGAATGTTTGCATAGTTGCTATGCTCAATCTGCTTCAATTGAAATGAGGGGGTGGCGCTTAAAACTATTATTTACTGAAGTCATAAAATCCCTGGAAAGCCTCAAAATGAAGCTGATATTACCCTGCGAGAGCAGCTAACAATTAGTACCAGGGGGGTAAAAAAAAAAAAAGTGGATTTTTGAAAATTTTTAAATGCTGTCATATCTGCACTGATAAAGATGACTGGTTCTCCATAAAGTACAGCAGTGGAATCTTTGTAGCTGGAACAGGTCCGTCAGCTTGAATCCAGGGCTGGACTGTCCCTAGCTGCAGGTGCTGTGCACTTTGTGACTGGTATGTTAGACCACTTTCAACATTCCTTTTCCCTAGATTCCGAGCAAAGCCAGAGTTCCCCTCTCAGAATTAAAGACTATCTAGTACAGAAGTGCCCTCCCCACCCACTAAGGACAGGAGGAGGGCGAGACACTGCAGCTGCTTCTCCTGCTGTGCTAGTGACCTGCCCTTAACAGCTGCTGCGCTTCACTTGTCTCTCCCTGCAGGGCCCTGCCGCTCACACAGCCACGTCACAGCCCAGTGAGCCACACTTGGTGCCAGGCACGGAGCTAGGCAGAGGGAATACAGAATCACACAGTTGCCTTGTCCCCTTAAAAGCTGACCACTGCCAACTTCACTATGTGTGTTTCCCATGTGTCATTATGCTGGAAAGTAATGTTACATAATAGACATTACTTATGAGGAGCAGGGCATCACATGCGAGGCAGAAACTGGTAAATCCTAGTTCAGGAAGAGATGTGATGGCTTACAGGAAAGCCCACTGGACTACAAGGGGCACACTGCAGGGGCTTTGTCGGCTTTCTTCACTGCTGTTCCCTCAGCCAAACAAAAACCGGTGGCTGGCACATAGCAGGTGCTCTGTAACGACCCGATTGTGAATGAAAGCCTGCATACAAATGGATTGTTCTTGGGGATTCTTCTGATATTCTGACCTCACAATGTATAGTTGTGGAACACAGAAGTACAGTTTTAAAAACACACTGTAAGAACTCAAAGGCACTTTGCAGTAGAGACTAGCCATCAGCAGGGAGATGGAAGGAAAAGCAGGTTGTCTTTGGGTGTTTCTGCTGACCTTGGACACCTGTACTGCAGTAGCACCTTGAGTCCCCAGAAGGATCATGGCCAATGCTGATGAAATGCTTAAGGGAGAGAAGAATATATTCCCAGTAGGACTGTCCTCATTCATAGCGTGGAACATGTCCACCGCGAACTGGGTGTTTGCTGTGCTCAGCTGCTCCATGGTGAAGACTGCAACACAAAACAGAGGCCCCAAGTTGCCCACTGCCCACACCAGCAAATTAGGCAACCGCATTTCCCCATGTCCTCCTCAGCTTGTGCCAACCGCCATGAAACTTGCACTTTCTCTATCTCTTTCTCTATTTTCAGGAGAGCATGTGCATAAATGCAGGACTAGGGATGACTGGCCAGGGACTCAGCAGGGACACAGGATCGGGACCCAGGCTACCCTAAAAGGCTCTGAGCTTGCAGACTGGTGAGCCTGAGGAGGGGCCCACTCTGGGCCTTTCCTAAGTTTAGGAGCACACACATTTCCATGCTCCTTTGGTTCAAGCCTCTCATTCCTTTGGGCAATGAATCCACCGCCCATATTTACCTGAAATAAGAATTTCTAATTAGAAAATCATAACTACCTACCTATGCACTATAGCAAATTCCACTAAAGGAGATATAATTGTCCTCATTATTGAGATTCAGTCCAATGTTTCCAGAGGTTAAGAATCCCAAGTCTCATAGCTAGTGTAGGATGTGGGAGTTGAAAACCCCAACACAGGTCCAAGTTAGGCAAGGCAGCCCGACAGGGACAAGGTGACAGGCTACTCCTGCGAGGCAGCGCACAAGTAGGTGCACCTGACCTCTGGGACCAGCCACCCACTTAACTATCGTGACTTCTATCAGAGCCTCAATGTCCCCGCATGTAGGCAGGGAAGACTACTAGCTGTGCCTGCTGCTTAGCCTGTAAGTCATTAACTACATTTTTGTTGTTGATAAAGAATCTCTAGGATCGCACTGGTCTCCTTTCCCCTCCTCCATCCGCAGAAAGGAGAAGCCAGAAACGAGGACCAGCCCGGGCCGCCTGGAAACTGTCACAAACAGATCAGGGAAAAAGAGAGAACAGGAAGGAAAACATTCTGATCTCAGGCTACGGTTCTGCCAACAAGCCCGACCTCACTCTCCAGCTGGCCCGCCTGGCCTGGAAGCCCAGCCGCGATGGAGGGTGATCGGGGGCGCCCGGGGGCGGGGCGCACGGCTGGGGGCGGTGGCGTCCGGGGCGCAGGAATGCCGCGCCGGCAGCGGTCGGCGCGGACGGGCGGAGCCTGCGGAGATCACCAGCCATCCAGAGCTCCGGGCCCTTCGGAGCCCCGGGCTGGCCTGTCCCGCCCGGCCCACCTCCCCATTGCGCGTGCCCCTGGCCCTGGTCTTACCGGCTCCGCACTGGACGGGCTCCGGGAAGTGGGGCGAGAGGTATAGGAGGAAGCGCCTCGGCCAAAGGCCTTTATAGTTGCGGAAGGGGTGTGCCGCCGGGGTGGGCAGGGCGTTGGCTCTTACCCCAGATGACGTCCTAGGAGTCTGTGTGCTTCCATAGAGGCTGAGGTGAATGTGGGCTCCGCGCCAGGAGCAGTGTCCTCCCCAGGGAATCAGCATTTCTCTGAGTTCTAGGCAATCTCAGATCCCTGGCAAGGATCTGATGGGCCATTTCTTACTAAAATATGAGTGACTGAGATGATTATAATGTGTCACCTCTTAGAGGGCAAATTTTGGAGTCCCATCTATGTATGATATACTCCGAACTCTGAGGTTATTTGTTTGTATTTATTTTTTGGTGTGGAGAACAAATTTGGGACCTCTTGCCTAAGGGAAAAGGGGGGCCTCCGGGATAAGAGAAAACAGAAACAGCTCCAAACAGCATCCTTGATGTCACTGTCTTTCTAGTACCAAAGTGAAAACTCAGCCCCAATACTTCCTCACAGGTGATGACTACACCAACTGAGTCAGCTCACATATCACACATAATGACAACTCACATCTGTTTGAATGAAGTATTTCTTAGCCACTATGCTGAAGTGTAGACTCATCAATTTTTCTTCCTGGAAACAGACTAGATGGCTATGGTTGAATAGTAAAGGCAAGAACTATTTCTGTGGGGCTTTTGTTTCTCCCTTTAAAGATCTGGGTATGTGGTTTCACCAAAATTTATAGTATTGAGGGTATGAAATAATTCTGCATCATGGAACTTCTCCCCTGTTTTTTTTGTTTGTTTGTTTTTTGTGGGTTTTTTTTTTTTTTTTTTTTTTTTTTTTGGCAAATCTCAACATGAAAAGGGGGCAGAGGAAAAATCCTATTGTTTCTTTTTTTTTTTAACGTTTTATTTATTTTTGAGACAGGGAGAGACAGAGCATGAACGGGGGAGGGGCAGAGAGAGAGGGAGACACAGAATCGGAAGCAGGCTCCAGGCTCTGAGCCATCAGCCCAGAGCCCGGCGCGGGGCTCGAACTCACGAACCGCGAGATCGTGACCTGAGCCAAAGTCGGATGCTTAACCAACTGAGCCACCCAGGCGCCCCCTTATTGTTTTATTTAGTATGGATAATATAGTGTGAATGGATTTGTAGATTTTTTTCAACTGTGAGAACTTATTTATAATGAAAAGGAACAAAGAAATCACTGTATTAGTAATGAGTAATAAAAATACTGTCCCTAGTAATAAAAAAGCAGCGAGAATTTAATAACTAAGATTGTAGAGTGCTTTATAGTTTATTAGAATAAAGAAACCAACATTTATTGAAACCAGTCACAATTAAGTTGAAATGATTTGATCACATCTGGTAACCTGTCCATCATTTCATACAGATTTAAAGAACCACTTATTAGCTTCTGCTAAGAGGTCAATGTAAGATAGTCAAGAGTGCAAAACTTCACTGAAAGTGTGTTAAATGACAATCAGAGACACATAAACAAACAAAAAAAAGTGTTATGAATTTTTTTTTTCTCCTGGTATTTTGCATTTGTACTTACCTGGAGTTAGTAATCTGGGTCAAATATAAAAGGAAACCATTCCTAAATCAATACATTTACTATCTAAGGTCAAGACAAAGTAACTATTCTGTTGAATAACACTGGAGCTACTTGTGGCTCTAAACTGTATGGCCACTACCAAAGTTTATGCAGAGATACTCTCATACACTCTGATGGTATAGCCAGTTTGGACAATATTTGCCATTTCTACGAAACCTCAAACATGTTTACCCTAACTGTGATCCAGCAATTCCACCCCCAGGAATATACCCAGTGAAAATGTGCCGTGAGCACGTGCACCCGGAAATATGTACAAGAATGTTTATAGCAACATTATTTATGTTAGACCCAAACTGGAAACCACCTAAATGCCCATCAACAGAAGAAGAGGTAATTTTTTTAAGTTTATTTATTTCTTTTTGAGAGAGAGAAAGCACGAGTGGGGAAGGGGCAGAAAGAGAGAGAGAGAGAGAGACAATCCCAAGCAAGCTCTGCATTGTCAGCACAGAGCCTGATGTGGGGCTCGATGCGGGACTCAAACTCATGAACCCTTGAGATCATGACCTGAGCCAAAGTTGACCTGCAACCGACTGAGCCACCCAGGTGCCCCAGAAAACTAGATGAATTAACACGACAGAATAATACACTACATGTATACACTACATGTGGAAATGAATACACTACAGCAATACACAACAACATGACTGAATCTCCCCCATACACTGTTGAACAAAGGAGTATAAGCTATATGGTTCCAGTTGTGAAAAATTCAAAAACAGGCAGAACTAACTCATGGTGTTTGAAGTCAGGAAAGATGCTCTCTCTGGGGAGGAAGGAGTATTATATTGACTATATTTTTCTTATTTTCTGTATTCTTGGTGCTCTGGCATTTGAGGCCCTGATCCTGGAAAGACTGCCCCCACGAAGGCTAGCTAATTTCTAGAGATTGTGAATGATTACCCTGAGAGTGAAACTTTGGCATACAAACCAACCAGTTGGGTGACCATACTCTCATCTATCTTTTTTTTTTTTTTTTTTTTTTTCAACGTCTATCCATTTTTGGGACAGAGAGAGACAGAGCATGAACGGGGGAGGGGCAGAGAGTGAGGGAGACACAGAATCGGAAACAGGCTCCAGGCTCTGAGCCATCAGCCCAGAGCCCGACACGGGGCCCGAACTCACGGACCGCGAGATCGCGACCCAGCCAAAGTCGGACGCCCAACCGACCGCGCCACCCAGGCGCCCCTCATCTATCTTTTTTATCAAACTCCCACACCCCAAGCCAGGGCTCCCCCTGCCCTAAATCACCCCAGGGCCAGGTACCAGATAGCTAGAAACCACCTAAATAGCCCAGAGTCCAGCAAAATGATTTAAATTACCCAATCCTTAAATTTACTTAGAGTACCTACCTTGCCTTGCCCGTTCCTTCCCGTGAGAACCCCAATAAAAGCTCTGGGCCATGCTCTGCCCTCTCGCCTTCTGCCTCCTGGCCCAGGTCCTACATGGTCTGGCGTGGTGTAGCCTGGTTTGCCTTTTATTTCTAGGGATCTGTGAGTATAAATTTCCTTCATGATTATCATTTCCATACCAGTGGTCTTACCATAACTGACAAAAACAAATCGCAGTTTCATGTTTAACACAAGGGTGGTGAGTGGGAGCAGCACACGGTAGGGAGGGTTCTGGGGTGCTGATAATGTGGCATTTCTTGACATGGGTAGTGGTTACACATATGTATTCATTTTGTGATAATACATTGAGTTATACATATAATTTTTGTTCTTTTCTGCATGTATGTTATACTTGAATAAAAATTAAAAAGTAGTTATGAAAAATGTTGGATGTTAGTGATTATCTTATTTCCTGTCTCCCCTTTCTCTCCTGCCACAGGATCAATCAGCTTGAAGCTGGCTGGCATGTCATCCAGCGTGTCCACCCCCTAACTGTGATCAGTGGCTTGTGCCCAAGGGATGAGCTGTAAGCCGCATGCCCTTCCTGTTCTCCCACGTCCAGCAACCACACGACTCTCCAAATCCAGGTAAAAAGCCCTTCCCGTCTATGCTGTCATGTGGGAACACATCAACCACTGGTTCAAGGTGCACAATAAACGAGATGCAGTATAAATTTTTCAAAGATCCACAGCCACGTTCATAAAACCCATGAGAAAATCTCAAAGCAGCACCAGTAGATGTTTGAGAACTAATTGTCTATGTTATTGACTCCTAGGTTAATTGTAGTGTGATTAAAGAACATGATCTCTGTATTATTTTAATCTTCAGAAGTGTTTTGAGACTTGCTTCATAGTCCAGGATATGGCCAATTTTTGTAAATATTCCTGTGGATTATAAGAAAAGATATCCTAAATCCTTTAGGGGCAGTGTTTTATATATGGCCATTCTGATAAGTGCACTAATCATTTTATTCAGCTCTATACTTAGATTTACCAAGCATATTTAGCAAGACAATGACTAAAATATCAGTATTTCTATTGACTAGCAACAGACAGGAAATGAAACTAAAAGAAAAATACCACTTAAAGCACCATCAAAAAATCAAGCAAAGGGGTGCCTGGGTGGCTCAGTTGGTTAAGCATCCAACTTCAGCTCAGGTCATGATCTCACAGTTTGTGAGTTCGAGCCCCGCATTGGGCTCTGTGCTGACAGCTCAGAGCCTGAAGCCTGCTTCAGATTCTGTGTCTCCCTCTCTCTCTCATCCTCCCTCACTCATTCTCTTTCTCTCTCTGTCTCAAAAATAAATAAAACATTAAAAAAAATTTTTAAATCAAGCAAAGACTGTTGTCTGTGTGTGTGTGTGTGCATGTGTATAACTTATACAGATCACAATAAAAACTTTTAAAAAGGCAAATAATTTGAATAAACCCTTTCAAAGAGAAAAATCCAAATGGTTTATAATGCATAAAAAGGTGTTAAATACAAATTTTAGTGAAATACCTTATATTGACAAAAATTTTTAATTCTAACAATTCCAAGTATGGGCAAGTATATAGAGCCACTGGAATCCTCTCACTCCTTGGGGGATTATGAACTGATAAAAGTACTTTGGAAAATAGTTCAATGTTATTTAAGAATGTTGACCTGGCGATTCTTCCTTCTCCTAGGGAAATTTGTTCACATTTACATCAAAGACATGTACGGGAGTGTTCAAGGTAGCTTTACTGGTGAGCTACAAAGATCAATAGTACAAGAATAGATACAAGAACTGATATGTCCATCCAGTGGGATGTGAAATTATTACTGGGTTCACAACAGGGATAAAATTCCAAAACATAAGTTGAGCAAAAGAAGATCAATTCAAAAAGACTACATTTCAAGGGGCACCTGGGTGACTCAGTCAGTTAATCATCCAACTTCGATTCAGGTCACTATCTTATGGTTTGTGAGTTTGAGCCCCAAGCCAGGCTCTGTGCTGACAGCTCAGAGCCTGGAGCCTGCTTCAGATTCTGTGTCTCCCTCTCTCTCTCTCTGCCTCTTCCCTGCTTGAGCTCTCTCTCTCTGCCTTAAAAATATATAAACATTAAAAAATGTTTCAAAAGATTACATTTCAACATTATTTCACTTATATAAATCTCAAAATCAAGCTTAAAGAAAATTGTACTGCTTTAGAGAAAAGCAAGGAAAATGATTTCAAAAGTCAGAAGAGTTGTTACCTATTAGGGGAAGTGGGGGCTGTTATCTGGAGGGGCCACTTGGAGGGAAGAGTATTTGATTTTTTGACCTGGGTTACTTGGGTACATGCCTTATAATTAACTTTTCAATTATCCTTATGATCTGTGCATTATATTTTACTATAGACAAAATAATGTCAAGTGATCTAACAGACTAATGTACCTCCAAATGCCTGACAAGTCGCTGTATTTATAATTACAGAGTTATATTGAGAAAGGAGTAGAACGTATGAGCAAAAGATAAAGGAGTCCTGGGCAGGGACGGGGCAGGTGAGCTAGTTTTCATGCCGACTCTTCTCCCATGAGATTTGTCCCTTGTGCTATGTGACAAGTGGTCCCGTGCTGGAGCACTCTCTGATAGACACAGCCCCAGCAACAACTGTAAGGAGTCAGTCCCCAGCGGGCTGGAGGAGACATTGAGGCTAGTCCTGTAGGGGCTTTGCCAGGCTGTGGTGGGGTTGCCTGAAGACGAGGCCAGCCCCTGTGCTCTGAGCTGTCTGCCCAAGTTGGTAGTACCATGCAGTAGTAGCTGAAATTTTTAGTCTTTTTCATTTTGTGCAGAAGTTTCCGGTCAGATAAAAGCCGGGCTTGAGTGGGGAAACACATGCTGCATTCATTGGAATAAGTATAAACGAATCCACAAATTTGGCATTCTTATGAGAGTATGAAGACTCACCTGTAAAGACCACCAGACTTGAGTAAAGTCATCTGAAATGCCAAGTCACTGTATGAAAAGCTCAGTGCTCCCAAATCTATGCTCCAAAGCAAAGTAGACTTTCTAGAAAAGGAACTGAAAAAAGTGAAAATCAGATGCTCAAAACAAGATGGACTGATAGAAGGCATTATAAGAAGGACACTGTCATTGAAAGTCAATCAAAGTCCATCAGACTACAAGTGCCCTCTCCACGTAGAATGCAAGGGACTCCTTCCTCGGTTTGGGTTTGAAAGGAGAGCTTCCCCGAGTGTTCACACAGATTTCTCCAATGCTGTGTGCACGCTTCTTTCTCCCAATCTGAGGTCTCAATGCTGGTGGGCGAAAGGGAGCTCTTCCTAACAAGAAGACGTCTTCATGCCTCTCATCTTGGGTGCTGCCAGCATTACTTCCCACCGAGTCTTCCTGCCCCAGCTTGACCTACAACAATAAGGAGCATCAGTCCTCCATGGGGTTTTCCTCATGACCCTTCACCTGCGCTTGAATTATTCCTCCTGCCCCACATCCTGAAAGTAGAAGGGAGTTACTCTTACACTTGACCTTCAAACAAGCTGATCATTGATCATCCAGCACTCCCACAAAAATCTTGATTTTCCCCCCTCCCTCTTTTCAAAAAGCTAATTTTGAATTAGCTTGTTTGGCCATTCAATTTAAAAAACTGTGGGGTGACTGGGTGACTCAGTTGGTTAAGCATCCGACTCTTGATTTCCACTCAGGTCATGATCTCACAGTTGGTGAGATTGAGCCCCATGTAGGGCTCTTTGCTAACAGTGAGGAGCCTGCTTGGGGTTCTCTCTCTCTCCCTCTCCCTCTCCCCCCCGCCTCTCTCTCTCTGCTCCCTTTGCCCCTTCCCCAAGTGTGTGCTCTCTCTGTCTCTCAAAAATAAATAAACATTACAAAAAATAAAAAGAAACTGTAATTAAAGCAAACTGTTATACTTTTAATCAACATGAAGCTTGATGGAGTTATAAGTCTCACAACAGTGTTTTGTGAATATGTTAAATGTGGTTCTTACAAGTAAATTATTTCCATGTTATTGTGCTCTCTGGATATTTTGTTTTAGATAATCAACCTTTAAAGACATCAACAAAATTTACAGTATTCTATGAGCATTGAAACATTTTAAACTTAAAAAGTTAATTTTTGCATACCAAGAGCTGTATTTATTTTAAAAGAGAAATGTGACAATTACTATCTACCTAAGGAATTATTAAACTTATTTCAATAACTTATTTTTAACTTGTTAAAACAAGCAAAATGACTCAAAACCACTCTGCAAATAATGTTTTCCTATAAATGGTGTGACAGCTTTAGGTGAGACACAGCAATTTCATGACAATGAATAATTTTGGCCCTTGGGCTGTGGCTGCAGGTGTCTAGATGCTCCTGAGAAATTCTGCATTAGCTACATTTTCATCTCTTGGGCAGCTTAACGATTGAGATTAGAGACACAGATAAAATAACCTATGAAAATTTCTTCTAGTCCTTTTATTTTCTGACAAATAATGGCACAAACCTAGTGTTAAAATGTCAGCTGTGTAACATAACTTTATCCACTAGAGGGCCAAATGTCATCATTATTTTAAAAACCAGTCATCTGCTAAGATGTTTAATGCCAGGAACACTCCAGTAGTTCTCCTTCCTCATGTAAGTTCAGTTCCCCTTACCAGGATAGCAGAAATATTCATAAAATTAATTTTCTCTTAGAAGTATACCTGTCAGGGTGCCTGGGTGGCTCAGTTGGTTGAACATCCAATTCTTGATTTCTGCTCAGGTCATGATCCTGGGGTCCTGGGATCAACCCCTGTGTCAAGCTCTGTGCTGAGTGTGGAGCCTGCTTAAGATTCTCTTCTCTGGGGTGGCTGGGTGGCTCAGTCGGTTAAGCACCCAACTTCGACTCAGGTCATGATCTCTCAGTTCATGGGTTCGAGCACTGTGCCAGGCTGTGCTGACAGCTCAGAGCCTAGAGCCTGCTTTGGATTCTCTGTCTCCCTTTCTCTCTGCCTTTCCCCCACTAATGTTCTGTCTCTCTCTGTCTCTCAAAGGTATGAATAAATGTTTAAAAAATTTTTTTTATTTATTTTTTTAATTTTTTTTATCTTTATTTTTGAGAGACAGAGTGCAAGCGGGGAAGGAACAGAGAGAAAGGGAGGCTCAGAATCTGAAGCAGGCTCCAGTCTCCAAGCCATCAGCACAGAGCCCAACATGGGGCTCGAACTCTCAAACCATGAGATCATGACCTGAGCAAAAGTTGGACACTTAACCAACTCAGCCACCCAGGTACGCCCCCCCAAAAAAATTTTTTTTAAAAAGATTATCTCTCTGTCCCTCTGCCCTTCCCCCTGCTTGCGCCTGCTCTCTCTCTCTTAATTAATTAATTAATTAATTAATTTTGAAAAACAAATATACCTGTCAGTCAGTGTTTTTTTGACCTCACCACCCCCCCCCCTTTCCTGGATCTGTTTTCAATATCTCGAAGATTTTGAAAGATGTCCCACTTTCTTCCATATCTTTGTTGCTGCTACTACCTCTTCCTGGAATGGCTGACTTCTTGTAAGTCTGGTCTTTGCTCAGTGCCACCTCTTTGCTGGGACCTAACCTGGCCCCTAGGCCTCTGCCCTTGTTCCAAGTTACTTTCTGATTGCTTTCCAGCCCCCGTTGCCATCACAAGTCATCATGTTTATGAATGCATTGTGTCTTTTTCACAAATTGTCACGTGGAAACAGGGCTTTGACCCTGTTTTTCACTGCCCTATCCCCAGTATACAGAAAAACACAAAACATATAGTAGATGTTTAACGAATATGGTGGAAAAAAGCCTGGATAGATGACTGAAGTTTATAGTCCATAATAAATCAAGCTGTGTGGACAAATGACATGATATTCAGTAAAGTTTCTTGATGAAAGGTGAGTGGAAAAAAGCCTTTTCAAAGCAAAAGTTAGGCTAACTCTAATTTAAATGGAAATGGAGCCCAAACAAGAGGGGTGTAAGTCCCAGGACAATCAACTGGAGCACAGAGAGGAAACGATATACATGGCAGAAGATGGTGTAAAGAAATTGGCCCTGGGAACTTAGAGCTGAGAAAGAGGCATTTACCAAAGCCTGTGATTGTCATGTACAGCAAAGGAGTGTTAGATGTTTATGGACATGACCTAAAAGCTGGCTCACTTGAGGACTGAGGTCTCTGGAGGTGTGCTGCAGGGCTCTGCCTTTGGTATGGTCCTGTCTTACTCCCTCATAAACAACTTTGGTAGTCATAAAGGAGCCAAAGAATACATTGACAAAAAGCACAAATCTAATGTTTATTCAAAGGAACTCCCATGACTGAAATGTCGTCCCAAACCAATATGAAAAAGTGTAACAAAGAAAATATAGATGTTTTACATTTAGATTTTAAGAAATCAATTTTTCACAAATACCAGAGATAGGAGGCCTGTTGTAGTAGCAGTTCACATGAAAAAAAAAATCTGAAATTGTAACTGACTGCAAACTCAGTGTTCGCCAGTGAAGGTCCCGGTAGACGCATAGTCCTCATTCAGTGACAGAGAGTCCCACTGTCCCATGCTCTGACCTGATCTATTTAGAGAATGGCTTTAGATGTGCATGCCACAGATATCCAGAGGAAGATGAGGGTAACACTCCGCTAAGAATTTTGGAAGGAATTGTGGCACAAGAACAGACACACAGATCAATGGAACAGAATAGAGAACCCAGAAATGGACCCACAAACGTATGGCCAACTAATCTTTGACAAAGCAGGAAAGAATATCCAATGGAATAAAGATAGTCTTTTCAGCAAGTGGTGCTGGGAAAACTGGACAGTGACATGCAGAAGAATGAACATGGACCATTTTCTTACACCATACACAAAAATAAACTCAAAATGGATAAAAGACTTAAATGTAAGACAGGAAGCCCTCAAAATCCTCAAGGAGAAAGCAGGCAAAAACCTCTTTGATCTTGGCCGCAGCAACTTCTTACTCAATACATCTCTGATGGCAAGGGAAACAAAAACAAAAATGAACTATTGGGACCTCATCAAAATAAAAAGTTTCTGCACAGAGAAAGAAACAATCAGAAAAACTAAAAGGCAACCGACAGAATGGGAGAAGATATTTGTAAACGACATATCAGATAAAGGGTTAGTATCCAAAATCTATAAAGAACTTATCAAACTCAACACCCAAAAAACAATAATCCAGTGAAGAAATGGGCAAAAGACATGAATAGACACTTCTCCAAAGAAGACATCCAGATAGCCAACTGACACATGAAAAAATGCTCAACATCACTCATCATCAGGAAAATACAAATCAAAACTACATGAGATACCACCTCACACCTGTCAGAATGGCTAAAATTAACAACTCAGGCAACAACAGATGTTGGCAATGATGTGGAGAAAGAAGATCTCTTTTGCATTGATGGTGGCAATGCAAACTGGTGCAGCCACTCTGGAAAACAGTATGGAGGTTCCTCAAAAAATTAAAAATAGAACTACCCTACGACCCAGCAATTGCACTACTAGGTATTTATCCAAGGAATACAGGTGTGCTGTTTCGAAGGGGCACATGAACTCCAATGTTTATAGCAACACTATCAACAATAGCCAAAGTATGGAAAGAACCCAAATGTCCATCAATGGATGAATGGATAAAGAAGAGGTGGGATATATATACAATGGAGTATTACTTGGCAATCAAAAAGAATGAAATCTTGCCATTTGCAACTACGTGGATGGAACTAGAGGATATTATGCTAAGCAAAATTAGTCAGAGAAAGACAAATATCATATGACTTTACTCATATGAGGACTTTAAGATACAGAACAGATGAACATAAGGGAAAGGAAACAAAAATAATATAAAAACAGGGAGGGGACAAAACGTAAGAGACTCTTAAATATGGAGAACAAACAGAGGGTTACTGGAGGACTTGTGGGAGGGGGGATGGGCTAAATGGGTAAGGGGCATTAAGGAATCTACTCCTGAAATCATTGTTGCACTAAATGCTAACTAATTTGGATGTAAATTAAAAAATAAAATTTTTTAAAAAAGACAAAAAAAAGAATTTTGGAAGGAATTGGATTTGTTCAATTCAAAGAGAAAATGGGCAAGAAGGTGCACTTGAGGGTGATATAGGCAGTTCAATATGACATCTTTGAAAGAAGCCTGGTGGTAAGAGGACCAGTGCTGCCTCTTCCTGGCTGAGTCCTTGAGGCAAACATCTCATACCTTCAGGGGCCCCAGCTACATTATCTGTAAAAGAAGAATCATAATTGCAACCTCCTAGGGTTTTTGCATGGATTTATTGAAATGTCTCTAAATGTTAGAATAGATTCAGATAAGGCACAGAAGGTGGCCACAGCAGGGCCACCTGTATGCACACAATAACTGGATATTACAGTTAAGAATTAGGACATCTAAGGGGGAACCTGGGTGGCTCAGTTGGTTAGACGTCTGACTCTTGGCTCAGGTCATGGTCTCATGGTTCGTGAGTTTGAGCCCCACGTAGGGCTAGGTGCTGCTGGTGTGGAGCCTGCTTGGGATTCTCTATCTCTCCCTCTCTCTCTGCCTCTACCCTGCTCTCTCTCTCTCTTTCTCTCTCTCTCTCTCTCAAAATAAATAAGCTTAAAAAAAATTTTTTTTTAAGTTAGGACATCTAAGTCTGCGCAGGTGTGTTTAGGGTATGGTGACAGGAAGCTTAACACAGATGAGAGCCTGTCCCAGGAACCACAACCTCTAATTTCACCCATAATGACATTAGTACAATTAATGACAGACATTCACCAGTCAGACCAATGAGCCTCTGGGATCCTGGGTGAGGAAGACTGGAAGTGCTCACTCCAGCTCTGCCAGGTGGGAGTGTGGGGATGGGGACACCCAGCCAGCCTTCCACAGTGTGAGTGCTGTTCCAGCAAGCACGATCTCAGGGAAGACAGGCTCATTCTCAGCTCTGGAAACTAGTGGATTGGGTGTTACAGAAAAGTAACTGTCAGTGCAACATCAGGGACTTTCTCCTCCACAAATGAAAAGCCCTCATGGAAAAGTGATGCACATTTTGTCACTGCAGCCAATGTGGTCATCTACTCAGGGATAGTGAAGAGGAAATTTCTACTTTGAACAGAGTTTGATGAGTTAACATCAGAGTTCTGATTTTTGTTCTGAGTCTAAGTGTCTGAGAAATCAGCAATTCGGGCTGCACTTTTTGTCAAGAACCCAGGGACTACTCACCACTCTGGGTTCTGACAGAAGTAGAGGTAAGGAGCAAAGTAGAGATGGAAGCATCTGCTTCTCAGAGCGGACAGGGGCCCAGTAGTGACCGCATGGGGTGCTGTGTAAGAGCTGCCTTGGAGGGGTGGCTTCCCCCTGAGCTCAACACCAGAGCTCCCGCCAGGTGACACCCTTGGCACCTTTCCCCCACCTCTTCTGACATTCCCTTCACAGGAAAAGTAGCACAAAGTATGTAACTTCTTTCATTTTCCTCAGCACTCTCTTCTTAGCATATTTCCATATTGCCAACCATGGCTCAGAAAGATGACATTTTAAAGATGTTTGCACCCCACAGTCATCTACACAGAGGGAGCTTCTGCCAGCTTTACTTTCCAATACAGCAATTCTGCAACACCAGCTGGTGTCCTGCCACTCAGCCCCTTCTGACGCTAACTACCTGGACTTAGTGCAGATGTCTCAGTCCCACAAGACTGCCCCTACCAGTTACAAGTTCCAAGCGGCCACCTATATTTCTGACCAACCATCTATATATTCAGGAGTTCTCACAGCCATGTCTTCAGGTTCAATCATGGGCTAAAACGACTCACAGAATCCAGGAAAGCACTTAGCTTACTATTACAACCCAGGACCAGCTAAATGGAAGAGCAGTAGGATGGGGTCTGGGGGTGGTGGTGAAGCATGGAGTCTCCATGCCCTCTCTGGGCACACTACCCTCCCAGAACCTCAGTGTGTTCACCAGACTCTCCAAATTTCATTGTTTAGGGTTTTTATCAAGGTATGACTGACTAAATCATTGGTCACATGGTTTGAACTCAATCTCTAGTCCTTCTCCCCTCCCTAAAGACCCATTATGAGTCACTTCATTAGTGAAGTGCTTCATAACTTCAAGCAAGTTTGAAAGACACTATGAATCACCAAAGACATTCCTTAACACTCAGGAAATCCACAGGTTTTTGAAGCTCTTTGCCAGGAGCAGGACATAGGCCAAATATGTTTTGTTGTATCACGCCTAAACCCACAGAAAACTCAGCTCTTACAGGCATTGACCTTCTGGGTCAGACTGGATCTGTTGGGGAAGGGGCTGAGAACCCAAGAAAGTATAGACTTGCAGATCCATGGTAGAATTACAGATGTCCATATCCAGCATGCAGTTCAGCTCATTTTGAGACACCTGGTACACACAGAAGCTCAGAGACTCTTGCCCAAAGTTGCCCTGTTGGTTAACAACAAAGCATAATAACATCACATACAAGCTTTCTCTGCAGTAGGTCATAGTTTCACAGCTCTGCCATCACGGAAGAGATTGTTCTCACACAATCTGGTGCCCATCCTTTGTAATGAAGCTGGTATGTTTAATCTCCAAGCAAAACCTCCTTGACGACACCATTCCCAGGAACCTACCTTAGCTGAGAGTGCACTCTGCGTCATTGACAGTTAAATAACCTGGGAGGTAGGTAAGACACCTCGCTGAGTTGCTTGGGATGGGAGGTGGGAGTGGGTGAAATCCCCAAAGGGCAATGTCAAGAAACAGAGAGGGGTGCTTTCAGAAGAGGCAGATCCTATCAGGAAAGGATTTTGTTGCTGTTGAGGTGAGCATGCCTTGTGTGGACGTCATATGTGAGAAGGGCTGAATTGTCTTGCCGTCAGAGCAGCAGGGAATTCAGAGCTGGAAGGGCAGCTGGAGAATACAGAAGAGAGAAAAGGAGATAAGAGGCTGGCTCCTGACCAGGTGGGGGAGGGAAAAAAAACCCAAAACACTTCTGTGGGTGTGGCTAAGGTGGGGTTTAAAAGTCAGGGGTAGGGGCACCTGGGTGGCTCGTGGCTCAGTCAGTTAAGCTTCCGACTCTTGATTTAGTTCAGGTCATGATCTCATGGTTCCTGAGATCCAGCCCTGCATTAGGCTCTGTGCTGTCAGCACTGACAACATGGAGCCTGCGTGGGATATTTTCTCCCGTCCTCTCTCTTTTCCTCTCTCCTTACCCCTCCGTCTCTCTCCCTCAAAAATAAATAAAAATAAACTTAAAGAAAATGAAAAATAAAAGTAAGGGGTACAGCCCTACCCCCCTCCCTGTAGCTCCTTTCCCACTTTCTTAAGTCTCTCCCTCAGTCCCATCCTCTCCCCTCCCCCACCTTCTGCTACAGCCCCTCCCTGTTCCCCTGACCCCCTCTTGCATTTTCTCTTAAACCTCTGCTGCTACTGATCTTTTGTGCGAGTGGGGGTTTTTTGTTTTAATTCCCAAGAGCAGAAGTGTCTCTCTGACTCCTAGACACTGTTTTCCAGGGCTGAGCTGATTTGATTAGTTCTGTTGAAAAGACTCTTCCAGCTGGACTAATTCAACATAAAGTTATTAGGGCTCTTAGTAATGTGTCTCAAATATCCCTTTTCCTTTGCCATTTAAAATAGCATAATCATGGGTGTCCCAGCCCTCATGGTTGCTGGTCCCACCATCATTCAAGGGGATGGGATTTCATCAGGTCTGGAAATGTTGGGGGCCATCTTAGACTTCTGTCCCCCCCATCAGCTGAAGTATCACTTGCCATTTTCAATCCCTCTATGTCTTCTCAAAGTACCAAGAATCCTTAACATCTGTAATCCTTGGTTGTTTTTTTGAATATGTAATGACCCTATTCCTTTCTTGCTGTACTTTCCCTGTGTCCTGTTGCATTGGTCACTATTCTTGATTCTCAAGTTCTTAATCTACCTGAAGATAATGTAAGAAAAATCCTTGTGTGCCACAAAGGGGATACTGTAAATTCCTTGTAATTATAGGATGTTTAAGGGTGTTGTCTCCAATAAAAAGCCCATCATAGCTTCACTAAATGAATGCTTGTAACATCACTGTTTCATAATGGACCCCAACGGAAATGATGTAAATATCTATCAACAGTAGAATGGACAAATCCATGTGGTATAGACATACAATGGCATTATATGTTGCAATGAGAATAAACTATAACTGAACTAAAAATTATAGAGGAATTTCTTGCCTAACATATTTAGGGGAAAAGCCACACACAAATTTGTGAAAACAGTAGGATTACATTTAAATAAAGTTCAAAAACAGGCTAAGCTAACTAACAATGTTCAAAATCAGCATAACCCTGGAGGGAAGAGTAACAATGATTGGAAGGGAAGTTCTCTGGTGTGTATAGTTAATGTCCTATTACTTGGTCTGAGTATTTTTTATATGAGTTAGTTTAATGAGTGAAAATTCATTGGACTCTATGAATTGTATTATTTTCTGCATGTAATTTATATTTCAATAAAAAGTCCAAGGATACAAAGTAAGTGATAACCACAAGAAAATATATGGATGTAAAATATCTTCAAATAAGTTACAAACAAAAGATTAATAAGACTGTCATTCACCTAAAAAATATGTGATAATGTTCTCTGCATGTGCGATGCTATTGACTTTGAAATTATTTTACAAATGAAGTCAGGTTACAAAGAATTTAGAATTACCTATCAACTTGTACATATTGGAACATAAGCACATTTTCCAGAATAAAACTATCCCTTTTGTCTCCCACAGATCAGGCAGAAGTTCTGTCCTGAGGTTTTTGTGCTGTGACATTCACTTTTTTTTTTTTTTTTTTTTTTTTTTTTTTTTTGGAGCCCAACATGGGGCTTAAGCTCATGACCCTGTGATCAAGTCAGACACTTAACAAATTAAGCCAACCGAGTGCCCTGGTCACATACACTTTAACACAGAGTTTTGGGTTAATTATGGTGGAATTGCTATATGTCCTATAGCATCTGAGCATATTTCAGTGGGCTTGGCATAGCCTTTTGTTTGTACATATTATTATTAAGGTGCAAAAAGTAAGTATTTAAAATATATAACCTCATAGTTTATTTCTAAACATTTGATTTATACAGAACAAAACAAATTGCAGCATACCACATTTAACATAAGAGTAATCTTCCCTAAAGATGTGTGTGAATGACATTATGTTAAGTGAGTAGATATCATGAGCACAGATACATGAATATTAATTGTAATATATCTTAGAATGGCATTGATTTTATTGATTTTGGCTTGAAATCTACATTTCACATTTAATTCGGGGAACTCTTTGTTGACATAATACTTTCTTTTATCTTGTGTATGTATCAATTACTGGTGATAGATTTCATCATAATTGTGGTAGTTTTGTGTTGAGATGGATTAAATATAGGGTAGTTTAAACCAATGATATCAGAGGTCTTCAATAGTTTATATATTTACATGTTGTCCTTCCTGGTTCTGTCCTAGATTTTGTATCTTCTCATTTTATATATCCTCCCTAGGTGATCCATTGCTGTGCTCTAAAAAATCTACATCTATACTCCTGACATTTTTTTTTTATTTTAGGGCACCGCATATATGTAGACAAATCATGTACAAAATTCACGAGTTCGAGTTTTCTATCTCTGCAGATGTCAGTAACCTTGGAATATTTGTCAAAAACTTAATTACTGCATTGCCCTTATTCAAAACATTTCATACGTTATTGTGTCATATTGATTTTTTCTTCATAAAAACTCTCCAATCCATCCTTTTTTCATGATTCTGGTGACCATTTCTCTATCTCAAGCCATTTTCTCACTCCTGAAATAAAGCCATATCCGACTTATTCTCCTGGATGTCAATTTTGACATTTTTTAATATCTGATCAAAATATTTCAAAGATACTCTGTAAAACAATATTTTTTCTATTTGATTCTCCCCCCCACACACACACACACTTAACAACACTTTAGTGTCTCTCTTACAATAAGACGGAAACTTCTTAACAAGGCACAGGGATATCTCCCTCCATTTAGCTGCTGACTAGCAACAAGCCTCATTTCTTTCCTCCTTCCTTCCTCTCTTTCTTTCTCTCTCTCTTCTTTGTTTCTTCCCTTCCTTCCTTCCCTCTCTCTCCCCCTCCTTCTTCCTTCCTTCCTTCCTTCCTTCCTCCCTTTCTCTCTTTCTTTCTTTCTTTCTGCTATAATTGACATATCATATTATTTCCAGGTGTGCAACATAGTGATTCAATATTTGTACAGTTACTAAAGCTTTTTGTGTGATGATTTTTCTCAAGATTTTATTTTTAAGCAATCTCTACACCCAACATGGGGCTCAAACCCACAACCCTGAGATCCAAGAATCACATGCTGCACTGACTGAGCCAGCCAGGCGCCCATGATGAGAACTTTTAAGACCTGCTCTCTTAGCAACTTTCAAAAATACAATACAGTATTATTAACTATAGTCACAATGTTGTATGTTACATCCCATGGCTTATTTATTTTATGACTGGAAGTTTGTACCTTTTGACCTCCTTCACTATTTATACCCATATACCTTCACCCCTGCCTCTGGCAATCACCAGTCTGTTCTCTGTATCTATGACTTGGGGTTTTCCTGGTTGTTTTTTGTTTGCTTGTTTTTTGTTTGTTTGTGTATTTTTTGTGTTGTTGTTGTTGTTTTTAGACTCCACATATAAGTGAGATGCGGTATTTGTCTTTCTCTTACTTCACTTAACATAGAGTGCCCTCTAGGTCCATCCATGTTATTCCAAATAGCAAGATTTCATTCTTTTTGTGGTTGAATAATAATTCATCATATATATACACCACATTTCTTTACCAGTGCACCCATTGATGGACACTCAGGCTGCTTCCACATATTGGCTATTGTAAATAATGCTGCAGTGAACATGGGGGCACGTGTATCTTTTCAAGGTGGTATGTTCATTTTCTTCACATAAATACCCAGAAGTGGAATTACTGGATTGTATGCTATTTTTAATTTTTGGAGGAACCACCATGGTTATTTAATTTACATTCCCACCAACAGTGCACAGGATTCCCTTTTCTCGACATCCTTGCCAACACCTGTTATTTCATGTCTTTTCATTCTAACAGGTGTGAGGTGATATCTCATGGTTTGGATTTGCATATCCCTGATGATGAGTGATGTTGAGTTTCATATACCTGTTGTCTGTCCATCTGTATGTCTTCTTTGGAGAAATGTCTATTCAAATCCTCTGCCCATTTTAAACTAGATTGTTTTTTTATAGAGCCATATGAGTTCTTTATACATTTTGGATATTAACCCCTTATCAGACATATTTGCAAATGTCTTCTCCCATTCGGTAAGTAATTTTTTAAAATTTTGTTGATGATTTCCTCTGCTGTGCAGAAGGTTTTCAATTTGATGTAGACCTATTTTTGCTTTTGTTACCTTTGCTTTTGGTGTTGAATCCAAAAAATCATTGCTATGACCAATGTCAAGGAATTTATCACCTGTTTTCTTCTAGGAGTTTCATGGTTTGGGGTCTCCCATTCAAGTCTTTAACCCACTTTGAGTTAACTTTTATGTATGGTGTAAGATAGTTGTTCACTTTCATTCTTTTGCATGTGGCTGTCCAGTTTTCATAGTACTATTTATTGCAGACTGTCCTTTCCCTATTGTATATCCTTGGCTACTTGGTCATAAATTAACTGAGCATATATGTGTGGGTTTACTTCTGGGTTCTCTATTCTGTTTCATTGATCTATATGTCTATTTTTGTGCCAGTTCTTGACTGTTATGGCTTTTTAATAGAGTTTGGAATCAAGAAGTGTGATGCCTCCAGCTTTGTTGTTTCTCAAGATTGCTTCGGCTATTCAAGATCTTTTGTGATTCCATAAAAATTTTTGGATTGTTTATTCTATTTTTGTAAAAAATACCATTGGAATTTTGATGGGGACTGCATTGAATCTGTAGATTGCTTTGGGTAATACATACCTTTTAACAACATTAATACTACTGTTAATACTAACATTAATCTACTGAGCCACTCAGGTGCCCCAAGTTGTCTTTTAGTTTTTTTGTTTCTTTCATTGTGCAAAAGCTTTTTATTTTGATGACATCCCAATAGTTCATTTTTGTTTTTATTTCCCTTGCCTCAAGAGACATATCTAGATAGAAGTTGCTGTGTCCAGTGTCAGAGGAATTAGTGCCTGTGCTCTCTTATTGGATTTTTATAGTGTCAGGTCTCATATTTAGGTCCTTAATCCATTTTGAACTTATCTTTGTGTATGGTATAATCCAGTGGTTCAATTTCATTCTTTTGCACGTAGCCATCAGTTTTCCCAGCACCAGTTTCATACCATGTTTTTGAAAAGCCTTTTATTTGAAATGATTACAGATATATAGGAAGTTATAAAAAATGTACAGAAATATCCTGTACACCCTTCACCAGTCTTCTTCCTGGTACTGTGGTACCATCTTGCATAACTGAGTACAATAGCAAAGCCAGGAAATTGACATTGGTACAATCCTCAGGATTTAGTCATATTTCACACATTTTATACACATGTGCTCATGCACGTGCCTATGCATTTGTTGTTATTATTGTTGTGAGGGTAGATGCAAATAAAATCAAAAGATTAATTTTGCATGATACAAAAAAGAAAAGAGACTCTTCCCTCACCCCCTTCTCTTTCAGAACACTTTTTTAGAAAAATTGTCATTATACATTCTTTCACTATTCCTTTGAGACATTTGTAAACCTATTTAAAATCTGAATGAATTTCTCACCAGCTTTATAACCCAGTACTTTCTCTCAAGGACTTAGGAACCATATCTTTGAAATGCAATCATCAAAGAAGACAGCATTTCTGTCTTCTAGTTCCTATGGGAGAGCAGCAGCCTACCTTTAGTGGGCATCTCCTTCCACGTTGCAACCTACCTCTAGTTCTTTTTCCCTTTTAGCCATTACAGATGTCCACCCCACCTACCAGGGGAATTTAGAATGAACTATGTGTAATAAATGGTACTTTTAGGTCCTTCTATTTGAGGACTACTGAGTTATTGTTTATCCAAGAACCTGTGTGTAATGGATTGTACCTGCCAGGTTATGACTTTTACATATAAAAGGCTAAGCTATCTTTCTATCTTTGCAGTCTTTTAGTGGATTACCTGGGATGCATATCACATTCTGGTTCAGTAATAAATTGTTTTCTTTCTCTTCTACCTTTGTAACGATGTTTTCTAGATTGGCAGGAGATTTTGTTTTTAATTATATTTCCTCAATAATGTATGGTTTTGTGCAATTTTATTTATTTAATTACCATACATACATAAAGGAATTGTGTCAACAATTCCTTTACCACAAAGCTCTCTCTTGCCGTCCTTTTATAGCTACCCAGAACACCCTGTCCCCTTCTCCCAACCCTTGGCAACCACCAATATATTCTCCGTATCTATAATTTCATAATTTCAAGGAAATTATATAAATAGAATTAAACGGTATATAACACTTAGAGATTGGCTTTTTTTTTCACTCAGCATACTTTTCTTGAGATCCACCCAAGTTGTTGCCTGTATCGATAATTCATTCCTTTTTATTGCTAAGAAGTGTTCCAGGGTATATGGCTTTTTAAACAATTCATCTATTGAGATTTTAGGTGATTTCTAGTTTGGGGCAATTAGAATACAGTCACTATAAACATTTGTGTTCAGGTTTATTTACAAACAAAAGTTTTCTTTTCTTTGGAATAAATGTCCAAGCTACAGTTGTTGGGTCATATACTAAGTATGGGTTTAATTTTTGAAGTGTGCATCCCTACCAGCAATGATGTCTGAGTGATCCAGTTTCTCCAAATCCTTGCCAGCATTTGGTGTTACAACTATTTGTTATTTTAGTCATTCTGATAGGTGTGGAGTGATATCACATTGTGGTTTTAGTTTGCATTTCCCTAATGGCTAATGATACTAAACATCTTTTCATGTGTTTATCTGCCATCTGTAAATCCTCTCTATTCTAATGCTGATCGTGACTTTTGCCCATTTTCTTATTTAAAACATTTTTTTTAATGTTTGTTTATTTTTGAGAGAGAGAGAGAGTGCCAGTAGGAAAGCGGCAGAGAGAGAGGGAGATACAGAATCTGAAGCAGGCTCCAGGCTCTGAGCTGTCAGCACAGAGCCTGACACCGGGTCAAACTCATGAACCATGAGATCATGACCTGAGCTGTAGTTGGATGCTTAACCGACCAAGCCACCTAGGCACCCCGACTTTTGTCCATTTTCTAATTGGATTTTTTGTTTTGTTGTGAAATTTTGAGACTCTTTATACATTCTAAATACAAGTCATTTGTCAGACATATAGTTTGCAAATATTTTCTCCCAGTTTGTAGCTTGTCTTTTCATTCTCTTCACAGTCTTTGGCAGAGAAGAAAATTTTAACTTTGGTGAGGTCCAATTTATCAATTTTTCCTTTTATGGATTGTGCTTTTAGTGTCAAGTCTAAGAACTCTTCATCTAACCCTAGGTCTTGGAGATTTTTCCTCTTTTTTCTAAAAGTTTTATAGTTTTACATTTTACATGTAAGTCTATAATCCATTTTGAGTTTATTTTTGTATTAGATGTGAGAGTTAAGTCTAAGTTCCTTTTTGTTTTTATTTTTTGCCTATGGATGCCCAGTGTTCCAGCATCATTTGTCAAAAAAGCTATCCTTCCTCCATTAAATTGCTTTTGCACATTTGTCAGAAACCAGCTGAGTGCATTTGCATGCATCTACTTCTGGGTTCTTTATTCTGTGCCATTGATTCATGTATTTAACCCTCCACTGATACCACACTATCTTGATTACTGTAGCTAGATAATAAGCCTTAACACTGGGTAAAATAATTCCTCCCATGTTAATCTTCTTTTTAAAAAGCTGTTTTAGCTATTCCATGTCCTTTGCCTTTCCATGCAAATTTTAAAATAAGCGGGGCGCCTGGGTGGCGCAGTCGGTTAAGCATCCGACTTCAGCCAGGTCATGATCTCGTGAGTTCGAGCCCCGCGTCGGGCTCTGGGCTGATGGCTCAGAGCCTGGAGCCTGTTTCCGATTCTGTGTCTCCCTCTTTCTCTGCCCCTCCCCCGTTCATGCTCTGTCTCTCTCTGTCCCAAAAATAAATAAACGTTGAAAAAAAATTTTTAAAAAAAAAACAACAAATTTTAAAATAAGCTTTCTATGTCTACAAAAAACCTTGCTGGGATTCTAATAGGAAGTCTCCAAAACCTATAGATCATAGAGGAGAATTGACTCTTTACTAAGTTGAGTCTTCCAATTAATGAACATGGTATGTCTATCTATTTATTTAGACTTTTGATTTCTTTCATCAGCATTTTGTAATTTTCAACATACAAATCTTACACATGTGTTACTACACTTCAACCTAACTATTTAATTTTCTTTGGAGTGATTATAACTGACTTCAAAGTGACTGAATTCATTTATTAGTTCAGGGAGGGCTTTCTTTCTTAGATTCCTTTATAGTTATTACACAGACAATCATATCATCTGTGAAAAAAACAGTTCTATTTTTCACTTCTAATATATATGCCTTTTATTTTTTCTTGCCTTATTACACTAGCTAGGACTACTATCACTATTTTTAGTTGACATGTCTCCTAAGTCTCTCTTTTAAAAAAACAAAACAAAACTTTTTTTTAGAATAGTTTTAGATTTACAAAAACTACTATAGAAAGAAACTACAGAGGTGATTTTACCCAGGGAAGGGAGCAGTTTGATTTCTGTAGCATTGTAAAGATCTGAAAAGTTGTAAAGATAGTACAGTTTCTCTTATTCACATCTTACATTAATGTGGTACATTTCTCACAACTAATGAATCAATACTGATTCATCATTGAAGTCAATAATTTATTCATATTTTCTTAGTTTTTACCTAATTCTCTTTTCCTATTCCAGGATCCCAGACAGAACACAACAATATATTTAGTCCTCACATTTAGTCCTCAGGCTCATCTTGGCTTTGACAGATTTGCAGACTTTCTTTGTTTTGATGATCTTACCAGTTTGGAAGAGTGCTGATCACGTATTTTGTAGAATGCCTCCTCAATTGGGATCTGTCTGACATTCTTCATATGGTTAGATAGGAGTTATGGGCTTTGGGGAGGAAGATCACAGAAGTAAATATGTAAAGTGCTATTCTTATCAAATCATATCAAGGACACATGTCATCAACATGACTTATCCTTGTTGATGTTGACCCTGGTCACCTGACCAAGGTAGTGTTTATCAGGTTTCTCCACTGTATCTCTCCCACTCCAACAATGAGAAACCTGTTCCCACCATCCACCATCTATGTACTTAATTGTTTATTAGTAATATTACTTTTAATCGAGAGAAGCATGCAGAGAGTCCCTCAGATTCCTTGATACTGAAACCAGGCAAGAAATGTCTAGGCACAATTCCTCAAGTGAAACCCCCTTGGTTTTCCCATAGTTTCATTTCTTTATCTTCAATCTACCTAATATCTGAGGCTGCTTAGTAACCTCGGCAGTGAGAATACATACAACTAATGTTGAAACTGGAAAGTTTGTGTGGATGTCAATGTTCAAATTGTTTGACATTTCCAAAAAATTCACACAATTTCCTGTTCAGTTATAAGGATCAATCTGAACTTACACTACAGAACTTACACTACAGAAATCAAACTTCTTCCCTTCGTGGGTAAAATCACCTTTTGTAGTTTCTTCTTATAACTTACAGTCTATTGTGCTTATGTAGATGTGCAAACAGTCTAAAATTCCGTTGTTTCTTATTCTGTGTAAAGCTGTGTTTGAAGATCCTGTGCCTTACAGAGAACCAGAACAGATAACCAATGCCAAACAGAAATCTTGGCCAGTGGCTTCCCTCTTGAGAATTTACCGCAGTATGACCACATTGCAGGCCAGGCTGGTAAATAAGGACATAACCATGGGACAAATTATAATTACTGCTGAGAGAAGAATCAAAGTCCAGCCAAGTGAACCAATGGGTCAGGAAGTTCTGTTAGGTTTTACAGTTCCCTTAGGTAAGAACCTTCTCAAAAACAAGTAGATCAGCCCTTTTATCTTTCCATATATCAGAAGGAGAGATGTTTCAAGTGCATTTTCAAGCTGTTTAAAAGGGTCAAACAACAGGGACACCTGGGTGGCTCAGTCAGTTAAATGTCCAACTCTTGATCTCAGCTCAGGTCTTGATCTCAGTGTTGTGAGTTCAAGCCCCACTTAAAAAACAGGGAGGTGTGGGGGAGGTAAAAAAACAGAGGTATCTTTATCTGTGATCTTTATCCTGAAAGCAGAGGACATAAAGTGTCACTACTGAGATGAAACAGTAGGTAGTTTGAAACTTTGGAAGGCCTTGGAAGAGTCAAGGTTGAATGCCAACAGTTAGGCATTAGAGATCTACCCTTTGTAGAGAAAACTGTGAATAGCCATTTGCTCCTCCAACCTGAGAATAGGTATTTTCTTTCTGAACCCACATTAACATTCTGCTCTAATAATGCTCTAATTTCCAGTGTACCCTCAGAACATCCTAAAGTTGTTGAAAATCACAGCATAAAGTGTAAGTGCACATATCGTTAAGTTCTGAGCTCAGAATTTCAGTTTTTTTTAATGTTTATTTGTTTTGAGAGAAAGAGAGAGACAAAGCGTGATCTGGGGAGGGGAGAGAGAGAGAGGGAGACACAGAATCCGAAGCAGGCTCCAGGCTCTGAGCTGTCAGCACAGCCCGATGCAGGACTTGAACCCATGAATTGTGAGATCATGACCTGAGCTGAAGTCAGACACTTAACCTTAACCAACTGTGAGCTCAGAATTTCAAATGAGCTTCTTTATTAAGGTGTTCTCCCTCCTGTGGGGCTGAGGTCAACACAGGTATATTGTAAAGGGAAAGAAAAGGATAACAGAACAGCAGCCAGAGGGACTTGGCTTATGGAGAGGAGAAACTTCCACAGAAGAGAATCCTCTTTGTTCTGTGATGCTAGACAGACAAAAAGGAACAGGTGATCTGTATTCAGACTTTGGGGTTTGTGCATTTTGCCACCTTGACCACAGAAGCCACTTCTGTGCCTTCCTGATTGACCTCCACAAAAGACCTGTGCACAGACTTGGACCCAGACCGTTCTGTCTTGGACAACATGCCAGAAAAGTCAGGCATGCTATTGTCAAAAGCATTAATTCCCTAACCGCCAAGAACAGATCCTATACCACAGTTTTCTTTGTTGTCCATTGCTCTTGACTTTGTCCACTTGCTGAGCTTTTCATGTGTAAGCTCATTTTCCACCTGGAAAATAAGAAGAGACAGCCCAAGGGTCCATTTGGTAGGTCTGCACTGCCACCCACCCCCGTCTCGTGTAATTACTCAGGACCATGGCATCATATATTCCTCTGTCCATGAGGTAAGGCCTCATAGAGGTTTAGACAATGCCCAGGCCAATATCACTTTTTGAGTCTCCTGGTTTAATAAAAAGAATTTTTTTAATTAAGAAATACCAAGCATTATGGTATGTTTTTAAATTTTATATTTAACAAATGGATGCTTTTAAAAATGCAATGTAAAATTGTTGTGCTATCCCCAAGTTAATTATAGGATTTATAAAACATTTTTATGGAGCACCTGGCTCAGTCAGTTAAGCGTCCAACTTCCGCTCGGGTTATGATCTCACAGTGTGTGATTTTGAGCCCCGCATCAGGCTCTGTGCTGTCAGCTCAAAGCCTGGAGCCTGCTTTGGATTCTGTGTCTCCCTTTCTCTCTCTGCCCCCTGCCACCGCTCATGCTCTGTCTCTGTTCCAAAAATAAACAAAAACATTTAAAAAAAACATTGTTATATGGTTTATTTTATGGGACATGAGCTTAAATTTTATGATTAAAGTATTCTCCATCTATCTTTTCAGTGTATCTCTGTGACTCTACATATAATGACATTAGAAAATAATTTTAACAGTTCGACTTTGAGGTGAGTGGCCCCCCATCCCAGGCTCTGCTCCTGGCATCCCAAGGCCTGGAAACTGAACCAGGTCCCCAAGTACCCTGATGTTAGCTCCCACCCATCACCTGGGCCCTGTAGGGAGGTGTTTACTTATAAGCTACAGGTCAAAATGGAGTTAAAATTCAAGAATATTTGAATTTCCCATCCCCGACAGCTGGTTTATGATGATGGTCAAGTTGATTTCAAATTACTGTATTTTGCTTGTACTTGCTTGCATTTTTATATTTTATTGGCTACTCTGAATCTATTCATGAATTGCTGTAGAACTGACAGTCAAGAATTTCTCATCACATTGCAAAGGGTTTAGCCTACATCTTTGTGCATGTCTGGAGTTTTTTGGTTTTTTGGTTGTTGTTTTTTTTTTTTTTTTTTTTAATTCCAGGGTAGTTAACATACAGTGTTATAGTAGTTTCAGGTGTACAACATAGTGATTCAACAATTCCATGTATTACTCAGGGTTCATCATGATAAGTGTACTCTTAGTCCTCTTCACCTATTTTACCCATCCTCCCACCCTTCCCCTCTGGTAACCATCTGTTCTCTAGAGTTAAGAGTCTGATGGGGTATCCGGGCGGCTCAGTGGATTAAGCATCTGACTTTGGCTCAGGTCATGATCTTGTGGTTCATGAGTTTGAGCCGCATGTCAGGCTCTGTGCTGACAGCTCAGAGCCTGGACCCTGCTTGGGATTCTGTGTCTCCCTCTCTGCCCCACTCACACTCTCTCTCTCAAAAAAAAAATTTTTTTAGTCTGTTTTTTGGGGGCACCTGGGTGGCTCAGTGGGTTAAGCATCCAACTTCAGCTCAGGTCATGATCTAGCAGTTCGTGAGTTTGAGCCCCACGTTGGGCTCTGTGCTAACAGCTCAGAGCCTGTAGCCTGCTTCAAATTCTGTGTCTCCCTCTCTTTCTGCCCTTCCCCTGCTTGCTGTCTCCCTTTCTCTCAAAAATAAATAAACATTAAAAATTTTTTTTTAAAAAGAGTCTGTTTTTTGGTTTATCTTTTTTCCCCCTTTGTTCATTCGTTTTATTTCCTAAATTCCATATGTGAATAAAATCATATGGTATCAGGGGCGCCTGGGTGGCGCAGTCGGTTAAGCGTCCGACTTCAGCCAGGTCACGATCTCGCGGTCCGTGAGTTCGAGCCCCGCGTCGGGCTCTGGGCTGATGGCTCAGAGCCTGGAGCCTGCTTCCGATTCTGTGTCTCCCTCTCTCTCTGCCCCTCCCCCGTTCATGCTCTGTCTCTCTCTGTCCCAAAAATAAATAAACGTTGAAAAAAAATACTTTAAAAAAAAAAAAAAAAAATCATATGGTATCAGTCTTTCTCTGGCTTATTTCACTCAGCATTATATTCTGTAGCTTCAAAAGATTTCATTGTTTTTATGGATGAGTAATGCATCATTGTATATGCTTACATATTGCATCTTTTTTGTCCATTCATCTATGGATGGACAAGGGTTGCTTCCATAGTCAGACTATTGTAAATAATGCTACAATAAACATAAGGGTGCATATATTCCTTTGAACCTTTATGCAGTTTTGCATCTGACATTTGAGTAATTTTGAAGTGCTAGGATGTTTTGTTCTTAGTATATTTTCTTTCATTCAAATGAAAATGAAACTTGATCCAGAAAGTTTGTGCTATGATAAAATACTCAAATAATGTACACAAGGAGGGAGTTAACTGTGTACTATTAGATTTTCAGAAAAAGAACAACTAGCTTTTATGAGTTAAACCCATAAGGCACTTCCATGGAAGGTAGGGGTAAGAAGCCTTATTTTCACTTGACTTACCTGAAGAGTCTTCATAAGGAGGCCAGCTGTTGTGTTCTCGAACAGTCTGTGACAAGAAATCCCCTTGGGGTACAGAGATACCTCAAGGAACTCTGACAGACACTGGGGCCAGAGGAAGACAGGCCAGGGGCAGACAGCAGGTCCCAGGATGTCATTGAAAAGGGCACTGGTTGTGCTGTCTCAATGTTTTGGCCAGGGCACAGGAGGTAAAGTCTCTGGGGTAAGTTTGGAGAGGGAGCAGAGAGGAACCGCAGAGAATGGGAGGTGGTGTGGAGAGTGGGTCTGCTAACAGACAGCCTGAACCAGGCTGGAATGATCCCTGATCCCTGGAAAACTGAGCAAAGGAGAAGCCCAAATACCTTTTTTTCAAACAGGGTTCCTGAGTGAGGATGTGGAGAAACTGGAATCCTGTGCTCTATGGGTGGGAACGTAAACTGGTGCAGCCACTGTGGGAAAGAATATGGAGGTTCCTCAAAAAATTAAATATAGAATTACCACATGACCCAGGGATTCCACTTCCACGTATACACCCAAAGAATTGAAAGCAGAGACTTGAAGCATTGACTTCAATGAAAGCAGAGACTTGAAGCAGAGACTTGTTGGCATTATTCACAACAGCCAAAGACTGGAAGCAACCCACGTGTCCTTCAGAGGATGACTGGACAAAATGCGGTGTGTGTTTATACCATGGAATATTATAGAGCCTTAACCAGGAAGGAAGTTCTGACACAGACTACAATGTGGATAAACCCTGAGGACATTGTGCTAAGTGAACGGAGAGAGTCACAAAAGGACAAATACTCTATGATCCCACTTACATGAAGTCCCCAGAGTCATCAAAGTGGAAGGGTGGGTGCTGGGCCTGGGGGAGAGGGAGGGCGGGACAGTGATTAATGGGGGCAGAGCTTCAGTTGGGGAAGATGACAAAGTTCTGTGTGTGGACGGTGATGATGGATGCACAACAGCATGGATATATTCGACCCTGAACTGTACACTTAAAATGGTTAAGATGGTAAATTTTATGTTGGGTGTGTTTTACCACAATAAAAAAAAAAGGAAAAAAAAAGATTAATAAAAGAGTTCCCAAGATGTGGCCTCAGCAGTATCAGCTAAAGCACACCTTTCTTGCTTTTCCTAAAAAATGTTATTTAACACATAGATGGGTGGGCAAGCTGGCCGCACTTTGTGTCTTTGCTTCTAACTGTTCTCACCTGGGTCCTCTGTGAAGGGCAAGGCTGGATGGGGGACAAGTCAAAGTGCCTGATGTGGCTGTGGGGCCACTCAAACCACGCTCCCCATGCCCCACTCACTAAGGGCTGTCCCTTCCACCACATTTTGTGGCAGGAAATTTTGTGGCCCAGGTGCTCATGGATGGGAAAGCACCTTTCCTTACATAAATATAGAAAATGGAAACTGTAAGTGCCTAAGGCATCATTTTAGGTAAGAGGGGAAGTGTTAATTCACTAAGTATTGATAAAAACCTTTTGTGTTAAGCTCCACTTTGGTGTTGGATAAGATGGTCTCTGAACCCTCACAGAGCAAGTGGGTGGGAATTTAAAACTGTGGGTAGAACAAAGCCATTTGAGAATTGAGGCGGAGGGCCAGGGGTTATGGGAACACACGGTGGGGTCCCAGTCCAGCCAGGGTGTGCCTTCCTGAGAAAAGGGGAGTTGAGACTTGGAACAGCAAATCAAAACAAGTGGCTATCAACTAGTTTCTTATCTGCATGAGGGGTGACCTGAAAATAGTCTGGAATTAAATTCCTGAAGTAGGAGGGGAAATTCCTACTGTGGAGGGGGGAAACGGACAGGAAAACTTCACCTTAGTGGGGCTCAGCTGTTTATAGTCAAAAAGGCCAGGATGATAGAGAACAGGCCTTAAGAATTTTACCTGCCTTCCCTCCTTCTACCTTCCTACAAAATGGAAGGTTCTACAAAATGGAAGGTTTTTCAAGAAAGAGGGTGGGGCAAGAAAGTTGCTGGCCAAAGGTAAAGATTGTTCTGGGCAAGGGCCCTTTCCTTAAAGGGAAAACTAAGGAGTCTTATCACGCATATGACCTCATCTTCCTTTGGGGATGGAGAAGGCCCCTGTGATGGAAAATTTTCTGACTGGCCAGTTAAGACAGTATTTCTGGGGAAAAATGAAACTGCAATTAAGTCAGGTATTGGGACACCTTGGTGGCTCAGTTAGGCACCTGACTTCAGCTCATGTGATGATCTCATGGTTTTGTGAGTTCAAGCCCTGCATTGGGCTCATTACCATCAGCACAGAGCCCACCTTAGATCCTCTGTTCCCCCCTCTCTCTGTCCCTCCCCCACTCATGCTCTCTCTGTCTCTCTCAAAAATAAACAAACATTAAAAAATATATTATTAAGCCCCAGTTTGGGGACTCGGCCCGAGTAATGCCATTTGGGGTTTGTGGTTTTCTTTTTAACAGGGTCCATCCTCCTCTGTTTGTCTCTTTGATTACACCTACATTTTATTTATTTATTTTTAAATGTTTATTTATTTATTTTGAGAAAGAGACCATGCAGCGGGGGGGGGGGGGGGGGGGGGGGGGGGGGAGAGAGAGAGAGAGAGAGAGAGAGAGAGAGAATCCCAAGCAGGCTCCACACCGCAAGTGGAGCCCGACATAGGACTCAATCCCATGACCCTGGGATCATGACCTGAGCTGAAATCAAGAGTCGGGAGCTTAACACTGAGCCACCCAGGTGCCCCACACCTACGTTTTACTCCCAGTGCTACCACTCACTGTCTATGCCATCTTAGACAAATTTCTAAACCTTTTTGTCCTAAGTTCCTCATTTGTAAAATGAAGATAATGGTTCCGGCTTTGCCTGCAGCCTAGAGCTGTTATAAAAACCAAACACCCAAATGGATTAAAAGTGTTTTCAAAATTGCAAAATTATTCCATGCACATATTCCATTATCACATTCTCCCTTGTATTAAACATAAACTTGTTTTTCTTTCATCCATGGTTAACTCCTTGCAGAACAGGACCATGTCTGAACTGTCTTCATGTTTCTTACAGTCCCTCACACATTTCAGCAATGCCTCAGGTCTCAGCCAGAGGGCCAGGGCCACAGGGTTCCCAGGTCTGGGGAGGGCACGGCTGGCACAGTCAATGTGGATGGCTTGCTCTGGAGTTTTGCAGACAAAAGAGGCCCTCTCCTCCCCCAGGAGAGGAGCCTAATGTCTCAGAAAATGAGTTGTCCTTGCTCTGCCACAACCTAAGTTGCATTTAATTTTTAAACCATCTCTTTCTCCCAAGAACTGGTGCTCAGACAACACTGAGCACGCAACAATGAGCAATGACTCACAGCGTTTTGATCTCCATTGATGTGAGGGAGCGGAATAGTTGGAAGTCTCACCTGCGGGGAGGACACTCTGTCCAGGACCCTCAGTCAGGACTGTTCACTGTGGGGCTTCCTCAGCCAGAAGGTTGGATGTTGTGAGTACCCGATTTGATAAATTAAGCCTTCTTTATTCTCTGCACTTCTTTCCCTCTTTATGTTTACTCTAGTTGTTTGATTCCTTATTTCCTTTTCCCTTATGATTAAAGTTTTCCTCCATGAAACCGAAAGAGTGGCTATCATGAATTATTCAGAACCCCCACCACAGGATGCTAAGAGTAATGGAGCTTCTCAGAGCTGCCTGCTGGAAGGTAGGCTTGAGCTGACAAATGTAGGAGGACTTTCCACTTGTAATGTCAGTCAAAGACCACAGCCAAGGTGAAGTTTGGGTTGTTGTTGTTATGTTTTTTGTTTTGTTTTGTTTTGTTTTGTTTTGTTTTTTTGTATCCTCATCTTCTGGGCCAAAGTCAACAACATTCTTATTTTCCTTAAACTGAGCTGAACCAAAGGAAGCTGCCTCAAATACCTCAGATATTTTGGCTGCCACGAGCACATTACTGAGCTATGAGACACACTGCTGCTCATTAAATGGGAAATGCAGAGATAACTAAAAGATAAATTATTTTCTGATGACTATTGCCATAAAGCTTGTTTTTATAAGTCTCCTGGAATAATAAATTCTCATGAGAAGAAAAGAGCTATAAAAGATATTTTCAAGACCATAGGGAAAGTTGAATAGGGATTGGATGTGAGGAAATAACTGTTCATTTGGTAAGTGTGAATGTGGTATTATAATTATGTAGGAGAATATCTTTTTAAGAAATAAATGCATACTGAAGTAGGGGTAAAAGTCGTAATGTATTCATTGATATTTTTTGTGGAAATGTCTAATCCACTGTTAAGACCATCTACCAAGTTTTTTATTTCAGGCTTTTCAATTCTAGAATGTTCTTTGTGTGTGTGTGTGTGTGTGTGTGTATTTAGTTTCTGTTTCTCTATTGGGTTTTCACATCTGTTCATTCATTATGCCATGTATTCCTCAAATTTTTTAACATATTTATAACAGTTATACTCTTTGTTAATTTCAACATTTGTATCATTTTTGTGTCTGTTCTGTTGACTGCTTCCCTCCCCCCTCGTGGTTATAAGTCATATTTACTTACACTTTCATATAATTAGTAATTTTTTACTCATTCTAGACGTTTTTTATTACGTTGCCTTCTTTCAAATACAGTTGAGTTTTGTTCTTTTTCATTTTTTTAATATTTAAAAAAAAATTTTTAATGTTTATTTTTGAGACAGAGAGTGAGTGGAGGAGGAGCAGAGAGAGAGGGAGACACAGAATCCAAAGCAGGCTCCAGGCTCTGAGCTGTTGGCACAGAGCCCAGCATGGGGCTTGAACTCACAAACCACGAAATCATAACCTGAGCCAAAGTCAAACGCTTTACTGACTGAGCCACCAGACACCCCAATTGAGTTTTGTTCTTATTTGGTGGCTCAGCTTGATGTTGCAGAGGTTAGGTTTCTAAGGAAGGGTCTACATTAACCCTTGTTCTTGGGCTACGTTAGCCACAGTACTAAGGCCTGGGCTTCCTGGACTCTGAACTAGATGCCCAAGTTGTTTCGCAGGGGTTTCTTAACTCTGTAAGGTCAGAAATCTAACAATTCAATCTAATTGCATTGCAGCACCATGCAATCTGGAATCTTGGTTCATCCCTCATGACCCAGTCTGGCTCTGCCAAATCTCACAGAATCTTGTGCTTGCAGCTTAGTATTCATAGACTCAAGGAAACTCCTGTGTATGCTTTAGGAGAGACTTTGTGTTTCTTCCCCTTCCGTGGCACTATGTTCTGCAAATGCAACTTGCACCAGCAACCATGGACTCTGATCTTTGTCCCGGGCCTGTAGACCCGTCTTTAACCTGGCTTTGTAGACCTGTCTTTAACCTGTCTCATCCATCCTCACTCCTTATCCAGGAAGCCAAGGAGAACTAATTTTATGTACAAACTTCAATGTGCACATCATTATTATCTTTTTACTGATTTAATTATGTTTATTGTTAAAACTACATTTATGATAAAAAGTCAAACACTACAAAGGAGTACTCTGAAAAAAAGGAAAATATCCAGGCCTAGATAACATTAATAGCTCCCCAGGAGATTTTCCTATGCAGCCAACATAGAGAACCCCTAGTCTAGATGTTTCCAGTGGCCATTCCAGCTCTGACTTTCTGGAATTCCATGACATACAGACGGGAACTTGAAGAGCAGAGGGAGAGACAAGGAAGTTATTCACCCAGGGGAGAGAACACAAGATGGTGAAACAAAGAAGTCTTGCCAAGTAGAATCCCCAACTCCAAAAGAGGAGACACATGAGCACCTGAGCAGAGATGACATCCAAGAGAGGACTCTCAAAATGGAACCAATGTGAATGAGGCAGAAGGTCCTCACACTCTTAAAGCTGTAAATCTGGTGTATAATTCTGTCCATCTTCAGAACTATTTCTCAGGCCAGCCAACACTTTCTCCACCTACAATATGGGTTTCCAGTGTAAAAATTGGATTTGTTCTCTTGAAAAACCTCTTCTGCAGTCACAGAAACTTTTTGAACTAGAAAAATCTTCAGGTATTATACAATCAACATTTGTATGGCTAATATAAACATTATTAAACAGTTTATAAAGCACTTTCACATACATATTTTACTAGATTACAAATGTCTCATGAGGCAGTAAGCCACACTGCTGTTATATATCTCTTATAAGGTTCTGAAAAGTTATGTGTCTCAGGAAAGTTCTTTAGTGGATCAGAGGCAGAGCCTAGACTTAAGAGCTGATTGACTTACTCCAAGCCTGGAGCCTTCCCATGAAACAACACCCCTGAGTTTATGTGAAAAGTGAGCCATGGAGGAAATTATCTTCAAGGTCCTACCACATTTTTCAGTTCCTTTCTCATTCCAACAGTACTGGAAGAAGTCCTCGTGAGCAGCTCTATGAAGGTATGAAAAAAACTAATGTGTGATTGTATCAGTCAGGATAGGCTTGGTTACACTGTGGTAACAAATAATCCCCCAAATCTTGGTGGCTTAAAATAAAAAAGAGTCATTTAATCTTCAGACTGTATTTCCATTATGGATAGGTTGGTGGTAAACTGGGGAACCCAGGCCAGTAGAGTAGCTGTCATCACAAATGTTGTCCATACCATGTTGGACAAAAAGAATTCTAGAGGACCTCAAACTGTTGGTTAATATTCCTGTGTGTGTCCCTTCTACACATAACCCAGAGGCCAGAACTGGCCATTTGGCCCCACAAGGGAGCCAGAAGAAAACAATCCTGCCATGTTCTAGAACAGAGGAAACCCAGACACTTTTGGTAAATGATTCTAATGACAACACACAATTCCTCCTCCATCTGCAATTTGGGCAGTGGTATTTCCTTTTGCCTCCAGGAAGATCATGGCCAAAGCAGAGGAGACATTCAGGGAAGGAAAAAAACACATGGTATGAGGTGTTTTCTTCCCATAGTTTCTTTAAAAGATGGATAGCAAAGGTGCCATTTGCTTCAGAGAGGGTACCTGTGGTGGGGGGTTCTGCAACCAGAGCACAGAGAGAAATGTGTTTTGGGTGTTCAACAGTTGGTTATCCTCAAGGGCAGGTGGCTCCTAGAGTCAGCAGAGTGTTTAAAGGTGTTGGAGGGGAGGAGAAGCTTGGCTGCTGTACCGCCCAGGGAAGCGGGGGAGGAGGGGGGTCTTGAGTAGCTGCCTCTTCCCTTTTCTACTCACTCTCACTCAGAAGACTCTGCAAAGCAGGGTGATGGTCAGGGAAGGTTGGGTGGCAATGGAGCAGGCAGTTATGCCTGCCAAGGGAGGGAGCTGCCACTGGCATCACTCAGATGTCAGAGGCCATCTGACAAGAAGGAGGGAACGTCTGTCTGACCTAAATCACCGCTCCTTTTTAGCCCCTTCGCTTGCAATCACGCTTCTCCCCTGCCCTACCCAGCACTCATGACCTTCCTTTACACTGCCTCTGGTTGTTCAAAGATGGTCCCATAGGGAGCCCCAGGTCCTTCCCTGGACCTACTTCCCTGGATCTTACATTAATTCATCAATAAAGGCCCATCTCTTCCTCCTTCCATTTCTTTCCTTCACCATCTGCCCATAAAAGGTTTCATTCCCCATTTCTAGTGGCCTTCACTATGCATTAAGAGGAGAACAATCTGATTAACTTGAAACAGTAACAGAAGCTAATATTTACTGAGCTCTTACTGCCAGTCGCATATTGTCCCAAGTATATCACAATGCTAATTTGTAAAATACCCTTTGAGATAGGTATCCTTCCAGATGAGGAAATCCATCATGGAGAGCGGCAGTCACTTACTTAAGATGTTCCAAACAGTAAGTGGCACAGTAAGAGTCACACCCAGGCTGTCTGGATGCAAAACTCAGGCACCTAACCACTATGCTGCCGTTGGGCTCTGCTACTATGTAAGACTTATCAAAACAGTCTCAGAGGATCTTGAGTTTGGAATTTCAGGCTATTCGGGGGCAGATTTATGCTCGGCCCCCAGCCAGAGCACTCCTAGACCAGGGTTTTCTTGTGGACCCCACTGGGTCCTCCTGCTATGCCAAGGCCCCTCCTCTCCTTGCTCTGGGTAAGTCCAGAACCCTGTCCCAATTCTTGTCCCTGCAGGACTTGAGTCCCTCCCAGACCTTGCCAAGAGAACCAGGATGGACTTGAATGCCTGCCTGTGAGCTCTGCTTCCTCAGGCTCTGGACTGAGAGGAGCACAGAGCTCTCTCCTTGGAACCCAAACCTGGACTGGGTTGCCATCTTCAGCTTACCTCTGGGAAGCCCCACTGACCAAGGAGAGGGTGCTTCCTAGGAAGTGGGGGGAGGGGGTCATAGAGCTGACCTTACAGAAGGCAGGTCCCAGGCAGTGGTGAGAGTATCCTGGGCAGTGGCCAGTCCGAATAAATGCTGGCCAAACACAACCAATGAGACCACACTGGTGCATATATGTTAAATATTAGTCTCATCAGTCTTCTCTCCCCAAATCAGTGACTAATTCCTCACTATCTAAAATCAGTGCTCATATAAGGACATAACGTCCTGGCTCTCAGAGCCTGCCCTGCTGACCCTCCCAACTTCTACTCTGAAGTTCTCCCTGAATAGGAATCAAGAGCCCTGGCCTTCTCAAGAAAGTGGACAGTGAGGTTTGTCCCTG
The DNA here is from genome assembly GCF_018350155.1 of Leopardus geoffroyi. Classification (NCBI taxonomy): domain Eukaryota; kingdom Metazoa; phylum Chordata; class Mammalia; order Carnivora; family Felidae; genus Leopardus; species Leopardus geoffroyi. The sequence continues at coordinate 25,715,619 of NC_059332.1, read as the reverse complement.
CTAGTGCACCCGCAGTTACTAAACAACGCAGCCCGCTGTTTTCTATCCAAGCACACACCAGATGCTCAGATTCTGGTGTTCCTTCTTTGTCCCTTCCCAAAGCCAAAATGACTCCCCTCGGGCCCCAGGTTCTCAGGGAGACAGGAGCCAGCTGGCGGCTGAAAAGCGAAATCAGACGCCCAACTTTGCCTTTCTCCTAAAGCTTCCAGCAGCTCCTTCCGCTCCTCTTCAGTCGGTTCCCAAGGGCGGGAGAGGGGGGCGGGGAGGGTGGGGCTGCCGGTACGTTGAGGGGGCGGGGCGAGGGCGGGGCCGAGACAGAGACTGCCCCGACGCGGCGGGTGGGGGCTAGGAGCTGGGGGCGGGGTCGCGCTGGACACCACACAAAGCTCGTCCACGTCACAAAGCTGTTGTCCCCTCTCCCCCATCGCAGCACCCGAGGTCCGGACCAACTTGGCCTTACTCCAGGGATTTTGCTAGACCGTATACCGCTTCATGCTATCCATCCAGGGGCTCCCAGAATGGTGGCACGGGGCCTGGGGCACCAATGAGCCATCCTTCCTTGGAGAGATCTGGTTTGGGATCCCAGCTACTCTCGCCCTCCAGCCCGCCTCGCTTGAAACTTCCGGCAATAGAGACTCCTTTGACGTTTAAAGAAAACAAGGACAAAACACTGGCAGCACAACGTTTCCACTGTGGAACAGCTAAGCTGCTGGGATGGCGTCTGGGCAAGGCGGGGTGAGCAGTGAGCCTGTGCATCTTGGAGTAGAGGGCGTGTGTTTCACAGAGGCTGTCACCCTCTGGCCTCTGGCTTTGGGGTCTGAAAGCTCTGGCTTCATTTCCTCTGCCAGTCTCCTACTAGCTGAATGAATTTGAACGAGTTGCCTAACTTCTCTGAACCTCAGTTTCCTTATCAATCTTCCCAGGTTGATAGGAGGATCAAGTAAAATAATGTATCGTGCAGTGCCTAGCAGTCTCTGGCACATAGGATTTAACAGATGCTATTTCCCCCTTCCCCAAAACGAGGAAAGGATTACTAGATCTTCTTTTCTCTACCTCAGTTTTTCAATGGAGCCTGCCTGTCTTTGGAGTAGGTGGCTTAGGCTGTGCTGATGCCATCTTTGCCTGGTTGTCAAAAAGAGATCCAGAAATATAGGCTTGTGGAACGTTGGAGCTGGAAGTCTTGTCCAACTGAACTTACTTATTTAACAACCCTGGAAGGTGAGTACCCAGCTCCCACAGCAGAGAGTGGGAAGTATTAGGAGTCAGCTTTCAGGGTTAACATCATGGGTCTGGGACTGGAAACTTCACCTTGTCCTGTCTACATTGTGCAAACAACCTTAGGTCCTGGGAAGTCAGAGAAGCAGTCCAAACCCCCGATAACAAAGAAGAAAGGCTGTTGGTCCCAGCAGTCAGCACTCCCTTTTAGAAGCTTGGCAATATTTCCAAGTGCTTTTGCCGTTCACTGTTAAGTGGCCCAGCTCTGTGAAACTTCTACACCTTCAGGTCACAAACTGTTCTTTTTACAGGCCAGAAGCTGAGCCCAGAGTGGCCAGGAAACTCTAGTTTGGCCCATTTTGGTTTGTTGGGATCAATATTTGCATTTCCTGGACATTTCTCCTGAGCAGTATCCAAATGCCTGGTATATCCAGGGGACGCGAGTCAGCTCATTTAGAGAGTCTCTATCTCTATCTCTGTCCATCTCTGTCCCTCTCTGTGTCTTGCTCTCTTGATGTCTCTCCCTGTATGAGCCAAGCTCACTTAACAGACTCTGTCTCCCCCTGCTTCCCCCCTGCACAGGGGTTGGGGGAGTGGGTACTAGCACTACCACAGCTGTCTTAGGAAAATTTTCTCCCAAATACCCTTTTAAAAGCTTCTCGCTAATCCCTCTTATCTGGGAGAGGTCTAGAGATCTGGGTGATTTCCCTGGGGGAGAGACATCAGTCACACATTCCACATGAAAGAAATTTCCCCCTTTCTGCAGCTTGCCTGTACCTCCTCTTATAATTCATCACAGCTCATCACAGTGCCCTGGCCAGTGAGGCTGATAAGGGTCCTTGAAATCTTAAGTGACCGTCTCTGAACTCTAGGGAGAAGAGAATGGGGAGGAACTGCTGAGTGGGCACAAGGTTTTCCTTTAGGGTGATGACAATTTTTTGGAACTAGATAAAAGTGATGATTGCACATGTTGCACTGCATTGTTCACTTTAAAATGGCTAATTTTATGATATGTGAATTTCACTTTAATAAAAACATTTCTTTGAAAAAAAAAACAATAATGGGGCACCTGGGTGGCTCAGTAGGTTAAGCAACCAACTCTTGATTTCAGCTCAGGTCATGATCTCAATGATTTGTGAGTTCAAGCCCTACATCAGGCTATGTTCTGACAGTGCGGAGCCTGCTTGAGATTCTCACTCTCTCCCTCTCTCTCTGCCCCTTCCCCACTCTCTCTTTCTCTCTCTCTCTCTCAAAATAAACTTTAGTAAAGAAAACAAAAAAATAATATCACTGACATCTAATCACTTTTTTAAAAATTACAGAGTTCATGTGTGATCAAATTACTTCTGACTGCATTGTATGTGGCACACACACATGTAAAATACATTCCCAACCCCGGAGGAATTTAAGACCTAGCCGGAGAACCGAGATGACTAATACATCAAACAACTTCCATAAGAGCAATGCCCTTCCTCTGTGTGCAATTGAGAGTTCGAAGACGCACCTCTGCTAATGCAGAAAAGGAAAAATTTCTTGGAGATGACATTGGAAATGAGCTTTAAGAGTTGAATGAAATTTTTACTGTTAGAGTTGGAGGTGGAGAATATATAATTAACAGGAAGAATGTCTGATCCCTACAAGAGGGTCACATGATACATTTAAGGACATTACCTAGTCCAATCTGGCTGTCATAAAAGCTACATCATTCCAGCATGAGTATTAAAGACCAGATGTCAAAAGACCATGACTCTGCCCCTTTGTCTCCAATGCCTGATGCCGTTTTCCACATACTTGGTGATGTATGAATGTCAAAAATAAAATAAAAATATGCATTAAAGAAACTCTAAGAAGCACATGTACCAGGAAAACTATAAAACAGTTGTCTTAGCTAGAAGCATGTACTACTACTGAAATAGGCTAAGACAAGTATGCAACAAGTTTTGAGGTACAAGGCAGAACATGGTGTAACTAAAATGAGTTACATGTGGAATGAGTGGGGAAGAAGGCTGGAGCCATCTAGGAAAATTTTGTATGCCATCCTATGGGATTTGGACTACATTTTAAATACAATAGGGAATCATTAAGTTCTATGGTCCCATGATCTCGACTAAGTAGGGCAAATGAGTGGTCAGTATGGAGAGAGCTGAGTGTGGACAAGCATGAGATTCAGATGGATGAGGAATCTGCCCTCATCACCTAGGCACTTGGCTTTAAAGACCCATGTTCACAGGGCTGTGGTGCAAGACAGGAGGACACAGGAAACGCTCACCCTTAGGGAGCAGAAAACCTGCCGCAGAACAGAATGCTGTTGGCTGCATTGTGCCTAATGAAGAAAAGGAAGGGATGGTCAGCACAGAACCTTGGTCCAGATACCACGCAACACTCCACGACCACTACGGCTGAGGCAGCCGCGGCCTCTGTGCCTTCCTCATTCACCTCCACGACACTCTTGTGCACAAACTTGGACAGACACAGATCTCTCTCAGCTGACATTGCTGAAAAGTCAGCCTTGTCCCCCTGAAAGGCATCAACCATTCCCAAACGCTGAAGCACAGATTCCATGTCATAATCCTCTTCCAGTTTAAATCTCGGAAGGAAAACTTCCACTTCGGTACTCTTCATACAGTCTGGCTTGGTCCAGGCTCTAAATTTCTCATAAGTGAGATGTTTTTCCACCTGAAAGACCAGAATTCAATTTTGAAATTCATACTTTAGTACATATTTACATACACACCCACATATTCTTCCTCCTCGCATAGATGGGTATTGATTGTCACGCAAGACCAGCAGGCACCGTTATCTGCCAGGAAATCTGTGAGATCTCATACTTGTGCTATTAAATACATGGGTGGCTTCCTTGCCAAGCAGGGAAGACTTCAAACAGCCCAGAGGCACAAAGACAGTGGCTGTTCCTCTTGTTGCCCAACAATGTCTAGGAGACATCTTTTATCCTGACAATCATCAATGCCCAGCTGACCGTGATTTTCTTTTTTTTTTTTTTTTATAAACTGTGCTTATTTTTTGAAGATGAGGCATTGCTGGTAAGAAAAATGATTGGGAGGGGCCCCTGGATGGCTCAGGCGGTTAAGCATCCAACTCTTGGTTTCAGCTCAGGTCAAGATCTCATGGTTTGTCAGATTGAGCCCTGACTTGGGCTCCATGTGCTGACAGAATGGAGCCTGCTTGGGATTCTCTCTCTCTCCCTCTCTCTGCCCCTTCCCAGCTCGTGTGCACGTGCACACACTCTCTCAAAAAATTAAAAAAAAAAAAAAAACCCTTAAAAAAAAAGAAAAATGGGAAAAGGCTCCTGGTGGAGTCCACCCAGAAGAACAATTTGCCAGAGGCGCAATCCTGCAATCCTGCATGCATTCTGAAGAAGAGACACGATGGCCGGGGGGGGGGGGGGGGGGGGGGGGGGGGGGGGGGGGGGGGGGGGGGCGGGGATGGACAGAGACACAGCCAATGGCTGCAGCTCTGCTCACACAGGCCCCTTAGGTCATGGGAGCACCATGTGCCACTTAGTGCCTGTCCCTAGGAGCTCCTGGGCTGTGGCTGACTCTCATACTAGGTAGGGATCCATGCTGAAAGGAAGCAGAGTGAGTGGGGAGTGGCATTTCCAGCTGTTTCTGGCTCTGCCCTCCTGAGTTTCAGGTTCTTAGTATTTAAAATATAATGCTAACAACAATGATTATGATAATAATAATGAATCACATTTCTTCAGGGCTGATGATGCACCAGACAATGTGCTAAGCTTGTTCCCTGAACTATGCCCATTTTATCCTAATAATAACTCTATCAGGAGATATTATCACCATCCCCATCTTAGAAAACAGAGTAATTTGGCAAGGTCACATAGGTAATAACGGGAGAAGTAGGTCCTGAATAACAGTTTGGTTCCAAAGCCCGAGTACCTGAATACTGTGCTCTGCTGCCTGGTTGCCCATATCATCAACTTAAAAGGTAACACAAATGTTGGAAATGGTGCTTGAGTTCTATCCTATCAGGAAATATGTGAAGGTTGTCACCGGATTCATCTCACCGAACTTAGATCCACGTTGTCATCCGGGAGCAGAATGAGCATGCTCAGCTCCTCACCCACATAGGGCACCTCCAGGACCTGGGCCTGCACCTCTTCAATATAGGCAAGCTTAAATGTAGCTTCCTGAAACATCATCTGCACTGGCCTCTGCTCCTTCTGATGGGAATTAACAGAGGAGCATGGAATTAAAAACAGATTATTGAAAGAGGCGATAAAAGTTTCCAAAAGACATAGAGTTGACTCCAGGAGTGTTTTCAGCACCCTTGATGGGAACAATATTCATATGCTAATTCCGACTCTTTCCTGTCACCATTACAAGGCATCTCTTGTAAACAGGTATCTTAAGAAAAATGTTCTACTCAGCAAAATAAATGTGATACTCTGCATTTTCCGGAGGAGGAAATCAGATTGTCCTCATTTAAACTATATCTAAGGAGGGGTGTCTGGGTGGCTCAGTCAGTTAAGCGTCCGACTCTTGATTTCAGCTCAGGTCATGATCTCACGGTTTGTGAATTCGAGACCTGTGCCTGGCTCTGCACTGACAGTATGGAGCCTACTTGGGATTCTCTCTCTCCCTCTTTTTCTGCCCCAACCCTGCTCACACTGTGTGCACTCTCTCTCTCAAAATAAATAAACTTTAAAAATATATGTATACAAAAATAAAATATATCTAAGGAAATGATACAGTCACATAAAATTAAATAGAAAATTATTTCATTTTAACTAGAGAAAGGTTTCGTGATAAGGTGGGAAGAAATTTAAGAGTTTCACAGGAATGTGACAGGTAGTGTATGGACACACCCTCTCAGAAAGCAATCTTGCCCACAAGTAGAAAGAACTAATATCTCTTCATGTATTTAAATCCAGTTGTTCTGATTCTGATACTCTAATCCAAGGAAATAACTTTTTAAAAATGTAGAAGCGGTGGGGCACCTAGGTGGCTCAGTCAGTTAAGTGTCGGGTTCTTGATTTTGGCTCAGGTCAGGATCTCATGGTCACAGGATCGAGCCCCACGTCAGGCTTGGCACTGAGCGCGGATGGAACTGCTTAAGGTTTTCTCTCGCCCTCTGCCCCTCCCCCACTCTCTCTCTCGAATAAAATACAGAAGAGGTATATGCATGCAGAAGTTAGAGTATTATACTTATTTTTCTTTTTTTTATACTTATTTTTCAAATTGATACAGATCAGCTATTATACAAATTAGAAAAGTTTCTAAAATCAATGCTAGAAAAGTTCTCCCCCTCCCACCTTTGTACCTCAAGAACTGATTATATAAAGTACACCTTAAGCCCCCAAAACACCTATACAGTGTGTTTCCAGATTACATTAAAATGGTATTTTTGTGGGGGGGGTGAGTGGTTTGCTGGGGATTTGGCAAGCTATTTTAATACCTGGCTGAAGTTACACCTCAATATCAAGACTAAGATTTTTGTCAGTTTTAATATTAGAAACTTATAAATACTAAATTAATAATTAATTAATATTAATTCAAGTCAATACTCATTTTAATTTTTAAATATCTGATTAAAGAAATATTCACTCCCAGGGTTGATGGGGGGTGGGAGGGAGGGGAGGGTGGGTGATGGGTATTGAGGAGGGCACCTTTTGGGATGAGCACTGGGTGTTGTATGGAAACCAATTTGACAATAAATTTCATATATTGAAAAAAATAAATAAATAAATCATTAAGCACTTTCTCTCTTTAAAAAAAAAAAAAATTCACTCCCTCTACCCACTCCCCCAACACACACACATATCACACTTTCTTTCCTTAACACTTGTTTTTTGCTTTCTGTTTAGCAACTTGGGAATAGAAGAAAGTCTTCTATGAGAGTTTCCAGAACTAGGTGGCAGCAATGAAGATAGGAGAGATTATCAGAGGCAGAAGGAGCAGTAATAAAATGCAAAAAATTATAGACAGCAAATAATTTTTATTCCTCTGTTCTTTTCTACTGAGTTTAAAATTCCATTTATAAATATGTTGTCTCAAATTTTTGTAAATTAATGTTTATTCTTTTTTTGAGAGAAAGAGAAACAGAGCAGAGTGGAGGAGGGGAAGAGAGAGAGGGAGGCACAGAATCTGAAGCAGGCTCTAGGAGCTGAACTATCAGCCCAGAGCCTATTGCAAGGCTTGAAACCATGAATCGTGAGATCATGACCTGAGCTGGAGTCAGATGCTTAACTGACTTAGCCACCTAGGTGCCCTTCAAAATTACTTTTAACCAATCATTTATGCTTTTACAAACTTAGTTTTTTCCATTCAATTTCTTCTTGAAACACTAGCAGGATTTCTGAAAGTTTCTCTCACCTGGTTTATTTTAAAAGGCATTTCACTTGTGTACATTTTGTTGAACTGTTCATTCCACCTTCCTTTGAAGTAGATGGCATTGACAAGAACCAGCCTGGTCTGTGCATCAATCGAGCTATCCGGCAACAGGTCTTGAATTTTACCTTCCAGGAAAAGTAGACAACACATTCAGGTGATTTTTATAGAACATGGAATGAATAAATCATGATAAGGTTTATTGGCAGATCCTTGGTTACTAGTCAAGAACCAAACATTCTTTTCATTTTTCAAACTTGCTCAGTTTGGATTGTTATGTACAGAAATCAAACACAACACATACAAGTGGTGTTCATGGTCAGGTCACTAAGGCCTTTCCAGAAAGTTGAAGACGGTAAATGATTTCTAAATCACTCAAAGAAAAACACTACACGCGGTCAGACAACGAGGCAAGCAGGTCTGGAGGGCTGGTCTGGAGGGACCTGGGTTATCCCAAGAGGTGAAATGGGATTGTTTGGTTTAGTGCAGCAAAGTTGTAACCAGTGCTAACATTCCACAACTACATCCACATGTCAGAGGCAGCCAGAATGAACGGCTCAACGGGGAAAGAGCTGATAATGGGCAGTCTGGGTGCACTGAGGAGCTCCTGGAAGCAACTAGAAGAGATTTTACTATTTTGATCCTCTACACAAAACAGCAGACATTCCTGGAAAAGGTAAGGTGGGCAAGTGAAAGATACTCCCTTCTTCCCCTGGATATCAAACTGCCTTTCTGATGAACTAAGAGCATCCCTGTTAATTTGCTGCCTCCAGATAGCATAAATGGCAAATATTCCAAGAAATGGTGGCAATAACTGCTAACTCTTTAAAGAAAGACAATGTCTGTTCTCGATTGTCTGATTTATTGACAGAAATAGGACTGCTCCTAGTGGTACTAAGTAGAAATGGTACAGAGGGTCCTGAATGGTTCAAACATCATACATCATTGATCATGGCGGCCAAGATGAGAACGTGGCACTCCATAAAACAAAAGAATAAGGCTCAATGCCAAACAAAGGATGATTTCGGTCTGCAGGATTGATCAGCCCTGAGAGACAGTCTGCAGTTGACCTATCAAATCTAAGCTTACCAAATCTAATTAAGGGAGTGGAAGTGGAAAACATGAAAGAAGCAGAATAAGTAAGCTTAATGTGTAGGATAAAGCTGATGGTAGGTCCACATAGAATTTAGAAAGAGGAAGCCCAAGTGTATGACTCAGGGGAGATCTGACCAGTAGTGTCCTTCCTATGGAGGTGATGAACCCACCCAACATGTGAACATCACAGGCCACATGAAAGTACGCTTCAGTGTAAGTTACTAAACTGGAAATCTGGTCTATGAATTTCTTTTGACATTTGTATCAGTCATTCTGGTCCCGGAGAATGGAAAAAATTAAGTCTCCGTTGTTGAAAACCTGAGCTTCTGATCAGAACCACTGTGAGTCCATTAAGGTCCAAATATGCCATGAGGCCCAGCCTGTCAGCATGACTCTGACCATCTGAAACACTAGTAAAATCAGAACAGCAGGAAAGCAAGGGGAGGAAGAGGGAAGGGAGGAAAAGGAGGGGAAGTAGGGGAAGGTGGAGGGAGCAGGAAACGGAGAAGGGGGAGAAGGCAAAAAAAAAAAAAAAAAAAAACCAGTAACATGTAACTCTGACCTTCAGTCTTTTTTGAGACCCAAGTGTTGATGTGTTTCCTGGACTGCTCTGCAGCTTTGGCAAAGGAAAGCTGCTCGAGTTCAGCATGGTAGAACTGAAGACAGGATTCCTTAAAGGTCTTTGGAGAGAAAAGTGTTCAATGTGGCTATATTCCTAAATAAAGTTTAGTTTCCAAAAATTTGAATATTATATACTTTTTATTAAAATAAGTATACATCTCTTAAAAGTGATATCTTAGCCTAATAGGTACTAAAATATCAGAGTTTATAAATAAGTCCTAAGCCATAACCAACCAGAAATGGAAAACTGAATTTTACAAGTAGTCAAATTTTAAATAATCAAGGCACAGTCATAGAATTATGAGTTTTAAAAGTGTCCACCATTAATTTTGTTTCTCCAGGATCTTTCTTTCAGACTCTATATTTTAAATACAACTTTTATTGTTCTGCTGACTCAACTCACTGAGAGGAATTCACACGTCTTTTCTCCAAAGAGCCTGTTGGCTGTTCTGAGCAAGTACTGGGTGCCAGGTTTGTTCACTTCAGTAAGAAGTAACTGGAAACTCTGATGAATATCTTTCTCTGTGTTTAAAGAAAGCACCTGTTGAGAAAAATAATTTTAAAAATTATCAAAATGGGGTGCTTGGGTGGCTCAGTCGGTTAAATGTCTGACTTCGGTTCAGGTCATGACCCCACGGTTCATGAGTTCAAGCCCCACATTGGGTGCCACACTCACAGCATGGAGCTTTCTTGGGATTCTCTCTCTCTTTTCCCCTCTCCCTCTGCTCTCCCCAACTCACACTTTCTCTCTCTCTCAAAATAAATAAACTTTAAAACAAAAATCAAGATTGTTCTCTGATCTCAAAAACTCTTTATAGAATTTTATAGAGAAAATTCTTTCTCAAATACTCTACAAAATTTTCCTTTAAAAGAACACTGTTTTCATTTAAATTGCAGATTTAATACATACTAGAGCAATACTATGTGGAGGTGGGGAGAAGATACAGAGAGAAAAAGACAGAGAGAGAGAGAGAGAGAGAGAGGGAGAGGACAGAAAACAGAGGAGTAAGAGTTGGCTTTTCTGCCTAAATAGATCTGTCTTGTTTAAAAATAAGTAATAGGGGGGCACCTGGATGGCTCAGCTGGTTAAGCATCCAACTTCAGCTCGGGTCATGATCTCACAGTCCGTGAGTTCGAGCCCCGCGTCGGGCTCTGTGCTGACAGCTCAGAGCCTGGAGCCTGCTTTGGATTCTGTGCCTCCCTCTCTCTCTCTCTCTGCCCTTCCCCTGCTCATGCTGTCTCTCTCTGTCTCAAAAATAAATAAAAACATTAAAAAAATAAGTAATAGGAAGAATGACAAGGAGAAAAAGGATTCAGAAAAGGGGCTATTATAAAATCTTGCATCCCAAGAAAAACATAAGTATGAAATATGCCTAATAGAGGAAAATTTGCTTCTAAGATTTAAAAAAAACTGGGGCGCCTGGGTGGCTCAGTCGGTTGAGCGTCCGACTTCGGCTCAGGTCACGATCTCGCAGTCCGTGAGTTCGAGCCCCGCATCGGGCTCTGGGCTGATGGCTCAGAGCCTGGAGCCTGTTTCCGATTCTGTGTCTCCCTCTCTCTCTGCCCCTCCCCCGTTCATGCTTTGTCTCTCTCTGTCTCAAAAATAATTAAACGTTAAAAAAAATAAATAAAATAAATAAAAATTAAAAATAAAAAAAACAACAACACAGTTAAAAGCATGATAAAGTTCAAGAAGAAATGGGCATAAATACAATCAGTGGGCAAGGCAATCTTTGTCAGTTTATACAGAATCCAAACACTAGTTCTTTAAAAGAACTTCCCTTAATGCTATAAGCAGCAATGCATATTCAGCATATTGAGTGCCATTACTGTCTAGTTGAGCACAGAAGGATAAGGAACTCTTGATGTCTCTGAATACAAGGTAACTGAACAATCTTGAGGCTCTCAAAAAAACCCAAAAGAACAACAAAAAAAAAAAAAACAAAAAAAAACCTCCCAGAAGGATTCATCAGCTAGCTTAAAACACAGAAAAGTTCAGGAAGCCCAAAGAAGCCCCTCTCTACACATAAACCTTCACTTCTCAGGTCACAAGCTGAAAAATGATTCAGATAAGCAATTACCCCAGAAAGGGTTGTCAAGAGAAAAGAAAGTGGTATTGAAACAAAGAGCCACACCAACCCTCCTGTAGCGAAGGTGTGCTCAGGGAGCATGAGATAAGCTTGTAGGTTTTATCTTAGGCACATGTCCTCTGCCAGCTCTATAAAACCCCATCAGGACAGGGATTGATTCTTAATCATTTTCAGATGTTTGCTGAATGTTTGTTAAACTAGTCCACACACAGTCTGTATATGTAATAAAGACATGCCTTTTCATCCACATTTGCCTATTTTTGTCCATCCCCTTACCAGGAATGCATGTTGGTGTATTAATGACTTGAAAGAGATATTAACCTACCCTTTGTTACCAAAGAATAATTACAGTTATGAAGTCTTTACTTCAGAAATGAGAGATCTTAACTGCTTAGATTTCAAATAATTTCAGTATCATTTTCTAAACAAAGATAAGATGCTAGGACAAGATTTTGATAGTCTTAACCAAATTATTAGAGGACTTTTCCCAAAAAAAGTCTCAGCAAAAGAGACTCCCAGCCCTGCCCTTTGCATCTTGTTCCCCAGGCAGCCCCACCTGCCTTATATAAGCATGTACGTGTGTGTGCACGAGGACCCCTCCCCATCCTGCTTCGTGGCAATTCTGGAGTATGAGGTATGAAGCTGGGTGATGGAACATAACAACTGAAAGGGCAGTCCCTTCTCCTGAGTGACAGGTAGGTTTACCTGGGCCATCTGGGCAGCAGTGTTTCCTTTTGCCCCAGGAAGGCCATGGCCAGGGCAGAAGAGATGCTCACAGGAGAATAAAACACGTTGCGTGAAGGGCTGTCCTGACACAGCATCTTTAAAAGGTGAAAGGCAAAGGTGCCATTTGCTTCAGAAAGGGCATCCATGATACAGGCTCTGGAACCAGAGAATAAAGAGAAAGGCTGCCTTAATACACCTCTGAAGGCTATTGATCAAATATCTGGCAATCTTGGAATTGTACTTGTTTTAAAATAATAAAGCTCATAAACATTTTAAGTTGGAGGAAAACCCATTTCTTGTTGCTCCCCATCTGAAAAGTGAGTCCCCATTTTAAGGTAAATAGAGAAGTATGGTACTGGCAGAGATCCAACCAGCTTGAGAGCCTCAGGAATTAACAGCACTAATTCACTGGCACAAACACACAGCACTCAGTCTCCCAGGAGCAGTGAAGTCCAATCCTTTCCCATAAGGACCAGCTCTTCCCAGCTGACGAGAAGGACATCAGGGAGAAGGAGGATGGTGTCAGGGAAGCAGGGGAGGGGGAGGAGGGGAAAACTCCTACTGAAAAAATTCTAGTTTCTCTAGCCTGTTCTCTAGCCTGGTCTCCATAATACTGTTTCTCCTTCTTCTGCTTGTTTTTTTTTTTTTTTTTTTAATGTTTATTCATTTTTGAGAGAGAGAGAGTGCATGAGCAGGGGAGGGGCAGAGAGAGACAAAGAGGATCTGAAGCAGGCTCCGTGTGCTGTCAGCAACCAGCTGGATGCAGGGGCTTGAACTTAAAAACCCTGAGATCATGACCTGAGCCAAAGCTGGAGGCTCACATGACTGAGTCACCCAGGTGCCCCAGTACTGTTTCTGCTTTCGTACATTTATGAAGAGCACTTTTGAGAGTTTCAGCTATGCAAAAGGCCACAGTCTACCTATCTGTCAGCTGATACTTGAGAAATGTTTGAGATTCTGGTAAGAGATGACAGACAGGCTGCAGGTGGGTTTAAATTGACTGTGAGGCAAGGACCTTTTATCTACAGTGACTGGTTATCAACCAGCTAGGGAGAGCCAGTGTGCTCTCCAGCTGAGCAGCCCTACCCCCTAGATGGCCAATTAACTCCCGATAGCCCATAACCCAACTCAGAGTGCCCAATGATCCCTAGCCTCTAGACATCACGTGACCTTCAAACACTGGAAAAGAGGCTGAGAAAACTTTGCTTTCGTTTTGTTTTATAATATTTTGCTAACTTAGCAAGATTTGAGAGTTTTACTCCCAAGATTTGGGAGTTTTACTCAATAGAGCAAAAGCCACTAATGGAGACTGTGCACCAGAGGACAAAGACCAGCCCCTGCGGAACACCATAATAGAGAGGCGAGGAGGAACGGAGAAAGGTACAAGAAAGAGCAAAACTACCAAGAACAGGGAGGCCAGGATCTATGAAGCCACGGAGGTCAGAAGTGTAAATGTTAGTGGGCAGGTTTGCTGACCACACAGCTGAACCTGAACACATGGCCACCACCATCCCCCAGCCCACCAGGCAATTAGGTAAGGGCAGAAATGAGACCCTCACTCACCCAACTGCCATCCCCCTGACTCCTTCCTGCGGCTCCTCATCCCCTCACACCCATCACCAAGTCCTGCCTTCTGCTGCCCAAATGGCTCTGGAACCCGTATACTTGTGAGCCTGCACCTCGTCTAGACCACCTGCTCCCTCTCCCTCCTGCCTCCTCAGAACAGAACGACCCCCCCCCCCTCTCACCCAGTTCACTCCATTTGGACAGCCCTCCTCTTAAATTTCCCATGGCTCAGGGTGCCTGGGTGGCTCAGTGGATTGGCTTCAGCTCAGGTCATGATCTCACGGTGAGATCCAGCCCCACTCCAGCTCTGCGCTGACAGCAGGAGCCTGCTTGGGATTCTCTGTCTCTCTATCTGCCTTCCTCCCCTGCTCGCTCTTTCTCTCTCTCAAAATAAAGAAATAAACTTAAAAAAAAAAAAAATTCCCCTGGCCCTTAGGATAAGCTCAAAGCTCACTTCATTTAAAGGGCTTATCCTCCACCTGACCCCCTCGCCTTGCTCCAGCATCAGCCTCTAGCCATCCTGACCGTCTTTCACTCCCTCCAAGGCACCCCTGGGCCAAGGAAAACACCGTTTATCCACCACCCCGACCCCTGCACTGGCTAATGGCACTCAGCTTCCCTCTCCACCCAAACACCCCGGTCTCAGAAGGTTTCCCTTCACGAGCTCCACCCACCCTGGCGGCTGGCTCACTATTCTCTGCAATTCCGTCTCTCATTGCTTGTGGTCCCACTAGGCTGCAAGCTCCCGCCGCAGGGGCGGTGTGGCACCGCGGGTCCTGCGGGCCTGGAAGAGCGCTCAGGGAAAAGGAAGGGCTCCAGAAGTTTGTGTGGAATGACTGGAAGAATTAGGATGGGTAAGTAATGCTCGGATTTACGGCTGCAGAATGGTGATTTCAGCAGGAAAGAGGAGAGGTAGGGAGAGGTCAGTACGCGGATCCATAGGAGAGAGATGGGGTGAAGAAGTAGGGCGGCGGGGTGGGGGGGGGGGTGGAGGGAGGCGGCTGGAGAGGAAGAGACCTGGGAAGCGCAGAGACAAGACAGTGGAGGAGGGAATCAGGTGGCCTGCGATCCAAAGAGGCTCTGTTTCTGTGAACAGGGCGAGGCACCACCTGATCCGGTTCGCTTCTACAGAGATGGCCCTCGCGTCCAGTGTCTGAGCGCGAGCGCTGGGGGCTCACGTCCTCCCCCGTCCCCGCCCTGCCCCGGGGCGCCCCCACTTGCCACCTTCGGCACCGCCGCGCTCCTCCCGTGGCTGTCGTCCGGGCCTATGCCGATCTCTCCGGGAAGAGCCGCTCCCCGGGTCCAGCTCGCGTCGGGAGGGAGCGGCCGCAGAATTTTATGCTCGCCCCGGCGACCTCCACGCTTCCTGCCCTCCGCTGGGGGCGGTGCGTGAGCTGCGCCCCCGCGTAACCGCCGGCTGGGCGCGGCCAGGGTCTAGTCCCAGGCCGGCTTTGCGGCCGCCCCCCACCCCCACCCCCACCCCCACCCCCACCCCCACCCTCACCCTCCGCGGCCCCGCCTCGCGTGTGAGGCCCTGCTGGGGTCACTGGAAGGGCTGACTGCCTCCCAAACCGATTGTGAAAGGAAAAGCACTTTCAAACGGATAGGTGGGTCAGGCTGGTACCGCCGCGCTGGCTCACAAGTGGAGAACACCCCGGGGACGCGAGCGAGAGGCGACAGAACTTAGCCTGGGCTTGTCTACTTCCAGAAGCAAAGGTGCAGGGACAGGCCTGTGGGTCTTATTCCACACCAATCATCCTACACAGATGAAAGAGTCAGCTAGAATAAAGTATCTGCTCAAGATCCCACACTAATTAGCTGTTCTGAACCCAGACACAGAAGCCAGGTGGCCTACCTTCTAGGACCTGAGCCCTTTTCCCCTGCTAGTGTTTGGGCTCTGGTGTTTGTGCTGCTGTGTATGCAATCGCTACCATTTATCTCCAAAGTGATGGGAACAGACAGACTGAGCCGGACTGCCTCAGCACATGGGGGTGCTGACGCAGGGCGGGCTTGCGGATGGTTGATTCGGTTGTTCGAAAGGTCATCAGATACCCACACTTTTCCCATCCCTCGTGGCCAGTGACCAGAGACCCCAGCAACTAGAAGCCTTTCTTGTCGATGTAATGATGTCCAGAGGAAGAGAACAGATTAAATGACTTTCTGAAGCAGATTTCTCTTCCTATTTCAAATTCAAACCTGAATTAGTGCATTCTCCTGAGGGTCTGAATTAGGGAGAGAGGCAAGCCAGGTAACTAAATGTAAAGAGGCACACACTCTTAGGGGTTAACCCCTGTGCTTAATGTGACCCTGACAGTGAGTGCCTCCTTAAATTTCACACCCTGGGTGCCTCCCTTTTCAAAAACTAACAGCATTATTGAGACCTGTTAACAGAACATAATATTCACTCTTTAAAAGCATACAATTCGGTGGTTCTTAGTCTATTCACAAAGTTGTACAACTATAACCACTATCTAACTCCAGAACATTGTATCACCTCAAAAAGAAACACCATGCCCATTCATGATTTTCTCCATTCCCTCTTCCCACAGCCCCTGGCAACCACTAATCCATTTTGCCTAGATTTGTCTATTGTGGGATATTATAGATAGAATCATATATAATATAGTCTTTTGTGACTGCCTTCTTTCACTTAGCACAGTGTTCTCAGGTTGATCTTTGCTGGTTCAAGGTAACAGTGATCTATATTTCATTTCTTTTAATGACTGATGACATAATATTGTGTGTGTGTGTGTGTGTGTGTGTGTGTCCATTTTATTTATTCATTCATCAATTGGTAGACATTTGGGTTTTTTCTCTTTTGTTTGTTATGAATAATGCTACTATGAACATTCACATATAAGATTTTGTTTAGATGTATGTTTTGATTTCTGTTGGGCCTATACCTGGAGTGGAATTGTTAGGTCATATAGTAACTCTGTATTTAGCTTTATGAAAAACTGCCAAACTATTTTTCAAAGCAGCTACAAAATTTTATTACCATCTGTGTACATGGGTTTCAGTTTCTCGAAATCTATGGTCTCTTTTTTTTTTTTTTTTTTAACTTTAGAGGGTGTGAAAATGGCATTGCATGATGTTTTAGAGTTGTATTTCCTTGATGACTAATGATGTTGAGCATCTTTTACCTCCCCATGTGGTTACTGGCTCTTTGTAAATCTCCTTCAGGGAAAAATCCATTCAAATCTTTGCTCATTTTCAAATTAGATTATTTGTCTTTTTATTGTTGAGTTTTAACACTGTAGGTTTTTATTCACTTCATCATCATACTGCATGATCAAACTGCTTAAAAGACAAAAAGAAAATCTTAAAAGCGATCCAAGAAAAAAGATACAGAAAAACAGAGATGAAAATGATATCCGAGTTTTCTTGGGGAAAAAATGCAAGCAAGAATACAGTGCAGAACACTTTTAAAATACTGGGAGAAAAAAGAGAAACCATCAATCTAGAACTCTGTATGTTTCAAAAATACCTTTTGAAAATGAAGGTGACATAAAGACTTTTTCAGACATACGAAACCTGAAAGTTTTCACCACCAGCCAACCTTGCATGTCAAGATGTGTGAAAGTAATTCCTTCAGGCAGGCAGAATAAAAATAATAAAGGAACAAGGATGTACCCAAAGGAAGAAGAGCACTGTTAATAAGTATCAGATAAATACATAAGGCTATCTTTCTTATTTCTTAAATGTCTTTAAAAGATAATATTTTAAATACTACTTTTTTTTTTACATTTATTTATTTTTTGAGAGACAGAGAGAGACAGAGCATGAGCAGGGGAGGGGCAGAGAGAGAGGGAGACACAGAATCAGAAGCAGGCTCCAGGCTCCGAGCTGTCAGCACACAGCCCGACATGGGGCTCAAACCCATGAACCGTGAGATCATAACATGAGCCGAAGTCAGACGCTTAACTGACTGAGCCACCCAGGTTCCCCTAAATAGTATTTTAAGTGTCTTTAAAATAATAACAATGTATTGTGGGGTTCATAACACATATGAAAACAACAGCCCAAAGGTCAGCAGAGTCTAATTCTCAAATTTATAGGAAAAAGCAAAGTACCCAACATAGCCAAAACAATTTTGAAAAATGGGAATAAAATTGGAGGGGTGCCTGGGTGGCTCAGTCTGTTAAGCAACTGACTTCGGCTCAGGTCAGGTCATGATCTCACGGTTTCTGAGTTCAAGACCCATATTGTGCTCTCTGGTGTCAGCACAGAGCCCACTTTGGATCCTCTGTCTCCCTCTCTCTCTGCCCCTCCCCTGCTCATGCACACACGCGCTCTCTCTCTCTCTCTCTCTCTCAAAAATAAATAAACATTAAAAAATGTTTTAAAAAGAATAAAATTGGAGGACTTACATTACCTCAAAACTTACTATTAAGCTACAATAATCAAGTATTGTGGTATTGGCACCAAGATACACATTAGATCAACAAAATCAAATATAGTCCAGAAATAGAGCCATGTATATATGATCAGTTGATTTTTGAAAAAGGTGCAAATGCAGTTCAGTGGAGGAAGAATGCTCTTTTTAACATATGCAAAATGAGCTCAAAATGGATCATAGGCCAAAACATAAAATGTTATAGTATAAACTTAAGAGACATTCTCTCTGACTTTGACTTAGGCAAAGAGTTCTTAGATAAAGCACAATACATAAACAAAAAAGTTTAATAAATTGGACTTCGTTAAACTTAAGAACTCCTCTTTGAAAGATGCTGTTATTAAAATGAAAACTCAAGTCACAAGATTTGTGAAAGTATTTGCAAGTCGTGTGTCTGATAGAGAACTTGGTATTTGTAATAATGCTCAAAATTCAATAAACAAACAACCTCTCCCCAACAAAATAATAAAATATGGGTGAGAGGGGCGCCTGGGTGGCGCAGTCGGTTAAGCGCCCGACTTCAGCCAGGTCACGATCTTGCGGTCCGTGAGTTCGAGCCCCGTGTCGGGCTCTGGGCTGATGGCTCAGAGCCTGGAGCCTGTTTCCGATTCTGTGTCTCCCTCTCTCTCTGCCCCTCCCCCGTTCATACTCTGTCTCTCTCTGTCCCAAAAATAAATAAACGTTGAAAAAAAAAATTTAAAAAAAAAATTTAAAAAAAATAAAATATGGGTGAGAGATTTAAAAAGGTATCTCACCAGAGAACATATATGGATTGCAAATAGACACATGAAAAAATGCTGAACATTAGAGAATTAGAGAATGCAAACTAAAACCTCAATGAGATAACATTATACACCGATTAGAATGGTTAAAATTGCCAACACTGATCATACCAAGTGTGGGTGAGGATACAGAGCATCTGGAACTCTCATTTTATCTACTGTGTACAACTATCTTGGAAAACAATTTTGCGTTTTCTTAAAAATTTAAACCTGCCATATGACTCAGCTATTCACACTCCTATGTATTCACACAGGGAAATGAACACATACGTTCATACAAAGACTTTGCAAATGAACGATCATTGCAATTTTATTTGTAATAGTTAAAATCTTTGCAACAACCCAAATATCCAGCAGCAGATGAATGGAAGCAAACTGTAATGTATCCATACAATGGGATATAGCTTAGTAATTAAAAAATGAACTATTGATGCACACTGTATGGATGAATCTCAAAATAATTGTACTGAGTGAAAGGAGCCATACCCAGAAAGTACATGCTGTATGATTCCATTTACATAATACTCTATAAAATGCAAATTAACCTATAGTGGCAGAAAGCAGAGTAGTGGGTGCCTGAGACTGAGGGTATGTGGGTAAGATGGGGCAAGGAGGGATGGGAGAGAAGGACTGAAAGGTATAAGAAGAGCCTTTAGGGTGTGATGGATATGCTAATTATCTTGATCATGGTGATGGTTTGACCAGTGCCTACAATATCACAACTTATCCAATTGTACGTGTCAACTATGTGAAGTCCGTTATATTCATTATACCTTAATAAAATTTTAAAGTAATTTTTTAGAGGACAAAAAAAATTAAAATTTGTAGATGCCTGTTTTCCAGTCCTGTGGATTAATTTTTTCCCCAAATCCAGTTTAGAAAGCACAGTCCCTGAAATGGATGTGGTCTAACCAGGAACATAGTCTAGCTTGGTAGATTTTAATAAGAGCTGTAATGTAAATGGCTCAGGTAACAGACCAATGAGCCGTGAATCCAAAGTAGAAGCAGGAGCAACCATGATTCAGTCCAAGTCTTAAAAAATAAGCCAGGCAGCAGTCAGTGATCGTGTAAGTGGGAGTGTAAATCAGTTATTTTTTGGAGACCAATTTGGAAGGAGCCTTAAAATATGCCCAACTTTTATCTCAACAGTATTATGTTTAGGAAGGCTTCCTTTAAAACATTAAGGAATGAGCAATAGTACAGTACATAATATAACAGTGCAGCATGTAATATAAACAATTTAAATTACCCAAATTGTCTACAAGTAAATAGATCACAAGAAATATGGAAAATCATACAAGTCAATTAAGGTTCATAGTAAGTAGGTGCTATAGAAGTCTATGATTAACTTGTGTGAAAGTTTAACTTGTGTTTATAAGTTTTTATTTCCATACATATTGTTGGTTGGAAACCCTCCTAGGAACTTCCTTGGAAGAATATGAAACCAGCTCCATGCTCGGAGGGCAGGGAGAGACTGAAGAAAGAGGCAGGCCACTCCAGGTTGGTAGACAGGTGGCAGTTTCATTAAGCTTGGCTTGTATTGGGTGGCAGCAAGATGAATGGATCCCAGTACCCACCCACCAAATCTTAAAAAGTTTCTAAAGAGACCTTAACTGAGTTCAGTCACATACACCACGCAGGTATTTTCCACGCCACATCAGTCTCAAAACCGTGTCCTTGGAGCAGTCTCTGCAAGTGGGAAAGGTAAGTGAAACCCACATACCCAGGACAGGGGAGAGAGTGTGTGGAGCCTCTCAGGGCCTGGGTCCAGCTCACAGGTCAACTGGCAGTCATGCCTTTTCAATGACCTTCCCCAAGGAAGGGGATATATAAAAATATACACATCTCACCATCAACAGTAGTGATTGCTGGGTGTGGATTTGTGTGGAGTTATTTCTAGAGAATGTATTATATGTCCTGGAGGGTGAATGGGGATAGCTGAACTGTCAGCAAGGTTCTGGTCTAAAGGCTGTTGAAGGTAATAGCATTATGAGATACAGAGCCTCATGATCCCCCAGGGGACAGTTAAGATACAAAACCTGCTATAACTCCCTGACACTCCTTGAAACTAGATATGCTCCCTGCCTGCCTTCACGTAGCCACCAGGTGCATGTCTGGTTAATGTCTAAAGATCCTCTGTGCCCTCTTTCCATGCTGTGATCTTCTTTGATACTTCTATCTAATGAGATAGGAAATAAAGGCTGTGTGCAGGCTGCTGTGGCTGCTGCTGTCTCCCAGAGGCAGCCCTGCATGTCCGCTCACGTCTGTCTGAGAACTTCTTCAGTGCGTGGCCACAGATCTGTGGACAACTTCAATTTTATTCATATTTTCTATAGTCCAAATTTCTGCCACGACACATATTCTTTTGTAATCAAAATATACATTAATGTAGGGAGATCTTTTCTTTAGCAAGAGATACGCCTGAGCCACATCGGAGCATGTGTGATAAACACGGGCCATTGTTCCCAGGAGCTGGTGAGTATGTGAGGGTTTCCTTGGGGGCTTCAGGAGAACTAGGCAGAGTTTGGTGTGTGCTTCCAGGGACAGAGATGGAGAGGGCCGCAGGCTTCTGCTTCAGAGTACCATCTCCTAACCCAGTCCCAAAGCTCATTGCTAAGGCCTGGATGTGTACCTGAGTTATTTCTACAAGGGACTCTCTGAGATATGGAACATGCAGGGCTGTGTGTGGCACTGAAGAAGACACTGAGGGATACTGCCTCAATTGTTGAAGAGACAGACCCTGGGTGGCTACAGGGTTAATATGTCAAGATCTCTGGCTTTGTGAGCCACAGGGCCTGGGCACTGGCATTTCCTGAGGAGGTTGGCAGGAGTGGGCAGCAGAGCTCTGATGTGATCCCAGGACAGAAGAGCAGAGGACTGGTCCATGGATCCCTGAGATGCTCCAAAAACACCCACAAATAGTAAGCACAGTCTGAGAGGGGAGCCATCCCAGATTATAGAGGGAGGGCAGAACCACTCAAGGACACCTCAAATATTGCAAAACAAGCATCAGCCCCAAACATCACACATCCAAAGCCTCAGTTGTTCAAGCAGCTGTGGAATGCTCCCAAGAAACATTCACAAACCACCCAAGTGCACATATTTTATTTTGCCATGCAAATTGCTACACTGATTTGGTCACTCAAGATTTAAATCAAGGCAAGGTAGGCAGAAGGGGAAGGGAGGACATGGCCAGCAACCGTGCCTTTTTATGGAGAAGAGAACCCACTACAGAACAAAATGCTGCCAGTTTTGTGGTGCTGGAGGAAGAGAAGAAAAGGACCGTCCATGAAGTCTGGGTTCTGTTCTGTGGCCCAGGCAGTCCTGAGCACAGACACTGCCTCTGTGCCTTCTTCACTAGTCCCCTTGCAAGGTTTCTGTGCATGACCTTGGACACACACTTCTTATTAACATTCCAGGAAAGTTGGCCTTGGCTTCCTTAAACACACCAGTCCTAAACTTCAAAAAAAAAGACTCCAAGCTGTAAGTCTCCTCCAGCTTTAATCTGTGGAGGAGAAATTGAACTTTCTTTAGTCAGCTTTTTTGGATTTGTCCAGGATCTGAACTTCTCAGATGTTAGTGTTTTTTCCACCTGGAAAAACAGAGTTAAATCCTAGAATCCAGACAACATAATGTGCCCACGCACACATGTATTATCCCCCACCTGTCTCCCAGCACCCACACCCCCGGTGCAACTATGTGGGAAGTTCTGGTCCAAGACAATGCACAGATTTTTTCTTCTTATAAACACACCAAAACTCTTCCCAAATTCTCATGTTTTCCCTGTCCTAGGGACACAAGAGTAAAACAGCTACAAAACAACTAAGGCCAGCAGAGTTTTTCAAAAAGAACTATTTTTCCCTAAACTCATTTAAAATATTTAATCTGAAATACCTAATTTCAAAATTCTTATAATCAATTGTTACATTTACTCACATTACTGTGAGTCAAAGGGCAGTCTGACAAAGGAGAGACAAAGATTGTAGCTCAGCTCTCTCTAACTATGGAAGAGGAGAAAATCAAAGATTATCTGTGCAGGAAGGGTGGGCTCTTCCTGAGAGCTGAGAGCGGAAATGGGAATTACAGAAGCATAACTTCCCGCATCTCCCATTTGCCCTCACTTGCAAGCTAGCTGCCTGCCCTGGAGTCAGCCTGGCCCCTAGGCGCTGTCACTCATTCTGAGTGTCCACAGGGAAGGAGGAAAGGAGATACAGGGGCTTCCACTTGTATCTGCTCCTCCCCTTACCCAGAGCTCCAGTGAGCGCTCCTCTTCAATGACAACTCATGGGACATCAGCTCTAGTTCCAGTCTCTACTAATTTTCTTCAAGTAGCCATGACAGATCTCACCTGTGTCCCCACAAGAGAAGCACATTCTGGTCCCATGAGAGAAGGCAGGGAAATCAGGCAGGCCCCTCGCAGCATCCAGGACAGCCGTGAGCTGGAGCTGGCCCTACCTGAGGCAAGAGGCCATTGTCAAACTTCCAGGAACTTTGCAAGCCAGTTGTTAAAATCTTGGTAATTAAAGTCAGCCACGGAGAGAGCATTTACACCACAGGAACCAGCAAACATCATTATTCAGGGCCTCTCCCTCCCCCACCCAACACATACACATCCCTTTTGGATCCGCTGAGCCAGTTTGCCACTGATCCTCTACCTCCCACATACAAGTTTACTTTTCTGTCCTGAACTCTCTTCCTTTCCTGTTAGAGAGAAAGGTCTCTCCTCCTAAGAGAAGTTCCTCACTTGTGGTTTAGATCCTTGCTACTCACAGTGTGGTCCACAGTCTGGTCCAATAAGCGTCCAGCTTCAGCTCAGGTCATGATCTCATGGCTTGTGAGTTTGAGGCCTGTATCATGTTCCTTGCTGACAATGCATCTGCTTGAGATTCTCTCTCTCTCTCTCTCTCTCTCTCTCTCTCTCTCTCTCTGTCAAGGTGCATAAATAAACTTAACATTTTTTTTTCTCCAAGGGGCACCTGGGTGGCTCAGTTGGTTAAGCATGGGACCCTTGATTTCAGCTCAGGTCATGATCTCATGACTCTTGAAATCCAGCCCCCCCATGGGGTTCCGTGCTGACAGTGCATGGAGCTTGCTTGGGATTCTCTCTCTCCCTGTCTCTCTGCCCCTTCCCTGCTCATGAACTCGCTTGCTCTCTCTCAAAACAAATAAAATAAACTTAAAAAAAAGTATTTCTCCAAGTTAAGAGGATCATCAACTAATATTCCAGCCTTTGGGGAAAAGGTTCTGGTGAGAAAAGGTATTGTTGGCCAAAGGGAGTTATCCTTCCATCCTGAAGTTATATAAATATAACTATATAACTATAAAGCTTAAAAATGTATTCAAATATATTTTATACTTTTATATATTTGAGTAATATGTATATTAAGTTGATGGAGGCCAAATCCAAGCTATTGATCCCATCCATCATCACATTCAAAAGGGAGTGTAGGAAAGGGTTTAATGTTAGCCTTAACAGTCTTAAAAACGGTAACACTTTTTTCCTGAGCTCAGAATTGTAGAGTCCTCAATCTTAAGACAACAAATATGCATCACTGGGACTCAGGGCCAAGATGGCGGAGCAGCATGGAAGTTTTTTTTGCCTCTCTCATCCCTGAAATGCAGCTAGATCAACACCAAACCATCTTGCACACCTAAAAAACTGATCTGAGGATTAACACAACAATCTGCACAACTGGAACCACAGAACTCAGCAGGTATAGGGTGCGGAGAGGAGAACTGGGAGAGAGAGAAGCTGCGAGGGTAGTTGCTTGCAGAGAGAGGATGAAGACAGGTGGAGAGTACAGAAAAAGCACTCCCCGCCCCCCCACAGAAAGCAGCTGGAGAGAAAGGTAAAGAGTGGAAACAGCCATAAGAGACTTAATAAGAAAGGGAGAAGGGAGAAAGGAGAAAGGAGAGGGTTTAAATTCCATTAAGTCTCTATAAACAGCAGAGCTCAGATTCTGAAACTCTGCAGATACCTGGAGGGGCTCTGGTGGGAAGGGTGAATCCCCAGGAGCAGACAGCCAAGTCTAAGGGGGCCTCAGGCCACACGGGGAGAGGCGGGTCCTCTGCTGAGAGAGCATTTGGTAGAGGCTGTGCGGCCTCCCCACAGGAAAAGGTCCCAGCAAACCCCAGAGAACAGCCACGTTTGCTGGTATTGGAAGAAGGCCATTAAGGGTGAAGCTGGGCACCAGATATGTGTTGTGATTTACCATAATCTTTGCAATGCTGCTGCTACATGATCCCGTGAACTTTTTCTGGGACTAGATGGCACCTGGCCACAGTTTCTGGGCATGTGCAGCAGCACGGTTGTGCAAATATTTCTGGGGACTGGCTGGTACCCAGCCATTGATCAGCAAAACCCTCCCCCAAAGGATCAGAGCAAGTCAAAGCAACAGCGTCCTCAGAAGTGAAGGGTTTAGAAACACAGCTCCATCTGAGATAATACTCAGGAGGGAAGTGCCACCTGACAGGCTAATGGTCTGGTAATGGACAGAAGCAGAAACAAAAAGGGGTGGTTGATTACCTGTGGGGGGAGCACAGAGTTCTGATACTAGAGACTGGGTAGCTGGGTAACGCCATTTTCACCCCTCCCACGCATGTGCATACACGCCTACACACGCCACACTTTCCACTCCAGTAAACTAAGCATCACCATCTAGTGGAGAACGGAGCACGAACCACGCTCTAGAGGAACACCACAAGTGTCTCCGCCTGTGTAGTTTACGGACTATAAAGTGCATCATAGTTTGACTTCTAGGGGAAACTGGATGTAATTTCAATCATATTTCATTCTGTTCACTGGTCCATCTATTCAATTTTTTTCTTTTTCTTTTCTTATTCTTGAATACAGAAAGAGAAAAAAATGTTTTTATTTTCCGTTTTTATAAAAATTTTAAATTTTTTTTCCTAATATATTTTTTTACGTTTTTGGAAATTTTTTTAAAATTCTATTTTACTTTCATTTCATTTTATTCTATTTTACTGTATTCATTTTTTTAAATTTTCAAACGTCTTCCTTTTCTTTTTTTCCCTTTTCTTCCCCTTTTTTCTCTATTCTATCAAGCTTTTTTCAACAACCAGACCAAAACACACCTAAGATCTAGCATCCTTTATTTGATTTTTTTGTGTTGTTAATTTTTAAATTTTATTTATTTATTTTCATTTATTTTTTATTTCATTAATTCTTTTTCTTCCTTGAAAATGACAAAACAAAGGAAATCACCTCAAAAGAAAGAACAGGAAGAAATGACAGCCAGTGACTTAACACAGATACAAGCAATATGTCTGAATCAGAATTTAGAATCACAATAATAATAATAATACTAAGCTGGGGTTGAAAAAAGCATAGAATTCCCCTCTGCAGAGATAAGAAAAGTAAAATCTAGTGAGGACAAAATTAAAAATGCTATAACTGAGATGTAATCTCAAATTGATGCCATGGCATCAAGGATGGATGAAGCAGAGCAGCGAATCAGCAATATAGAGGACAAACTTATGGAGAATAATGAAGCAGAAACAAAGAGGGAAACTAAGGCAAATGAGCACAATATAAGAATTAGAGAACTACAATGAGTTCTGACACATTAAAAAGGAATAACATCCAAATCAAAGGAGTCCCAGACAATGAAGACAGAGATAAAGGGGTAGAAGGTTTATGTGAGCAAATCACAATGGAAAACTTTCCTAGCCTGGGGAAAGAGACATCAAAATCCATGAAACACAGAGAACTCCCATTAGATTCAACAAAAATTGACTATCAACAAGGCATATCATAGTCAAATTCACAAAATACTCAGACAAGGAAAGAATTATGAAAGCATCAAGGGAAAAAATTCCTTAACCTATAAGAGAAGACAGATCAGGTTCATAGCAGATCTATCCACAGAAACTTGGCAGGCCAGAAAGGAGTGGCAAGGCATATTTAATGTGCTGAATTGGAAAAACATGCAGCCAAGAATTCTTTATCCAGCAAGGCTGTCATTCAAAATAGAAGGAGAGATAAAAAGTTTCCCAGACAAACAAAAATTAAAGGAGTTTGTGACCACTAAACCAGCCCTGTAAGAAATTTTAAGGGCCACTCTCTGAGGGGAGAAAAGATGAAAATATAAATACATACATGCATACATACATACATACATACCAAAAGCAACAAAGATTAGAAAGGACCAGAGAACACCACCAGAAACTCCAACTCTACAAGCAACATAATGGCAATAAATTCATATCTTTCAGTATTCACTCTAAACGTCAATGGACTCAATGCTCCAGTCAAAAAATGGAAAAGAAATCAAGATCCATCTATATGCTGTTTACAAGAGACACATTTTAGACCAAAAGACACCTTCAGATTGAAAGTAAGTGGATGGAGAACCATCTATCATGCTAATGGTCACCAAAAGAAAGCCTGAGTAGCCATACTTATATCAGACAATCTAGATTTTAAAATAAAGACTGTACCAAGAGATGAAGAAAAGGGCATTATATCATAATTAAGGGGCCTATCCACCAAGAAGATATAACAATTGCAAACATTTATGCTCCAAAGGTGGAGGCACCCAGATGTATAAATCAATTAATCACAAACATACAGAAACTCATTGATAACAATACGATAATAGTAGGGGACTTCAACACCCCACTTACAACAATGGACAGATCATCTAAAAAGAAAATCAGCAAGGAAACAATGACTTTGAATGACACACTGGACCAGATTGACTTAACAGATATATTCAGAACATTTCATCCTAAAGCAGCAGAATACACATTCTTCTCCGCTGCACATGGAACATTCTCCAGAAGAGATCACATAATGGGACACAAATCAGCCCTCGACAAGTACACAAGATGGAGATCATGCCATACATATTTTCAGATCACAACGCTATGAAAGTCAAAGTGAACCACAAGAAAAAATTTGCAAAGGCAGCAAATACTTGGAGACCAAAGAACATCCTACTAAAGAATGAATGAGCTAACCAGAAAGTTAGAGAGGAAATTAAAAAGTACATGGAAGCCAATGAAAATGATAATACCACAGTCCAAAATCTCGGAGACCCAGCAGAGGTGGTCATAACAGGAAAGTCTGTAGCAATCCAGGCCTTCCTAAAGAAGGAAGAAAGATCTCAGATACACAACCTAACTTTACACCTTAAAGAACTGGAAAAAGAACAGTAAATAAAACCCCAAAACAGCAGAAGACAGGAAATAATAAAGACTAGAGAAGAATTCATTTCTATAGAAACCAAACAACAGTATGACAGATCAATGAAACCAGAAGCTGGTTCTTGGAAAGAATTAACAAAAATGAAAAACTCCTAGCCAGTTTGATCAAAAAGAAAAAGGAAAGGACCCAAATAAATAAAATCAAGACTGAAATAGAAGTGATCACAACTAACACTGCAGAAATACAAACAACAATAAGAGAATATTATGAGCAATTATACACCAATAAATTGGGCAATCTGGAAGAAATGGACAAATTCCTAGAAACATATAAACTACCAAAACTAAAACAAGAAGAAATAGAAAATTTGAACAGACTCATAACCAGTAAATAAATAGAATTAGTAACCAAAAATCTTCCAATAAAACAAGAGCCCAGGGCCAGATGGCTTTCCAGGGGAATTCTACCTAACATTTAAAGGAGAGTTAATACCTATTCTTTTGAAGCTGTTCCAAAAAACAGAAATGGAAGGAAAACTTCCAAACTCATTCTATGAAGTCAGCATTGCCTTGATTCCAAAAACCAGACAAAGACCCCACTAAAAAGGATAACTACAGACCAATTTCCCTGATGAACATGGATGCAAAAATCCTCAACAAGATACTAGCCAACCAGTTCCAACAGTACATTAAAACAATTATTCACCATGACCAAGTGGGATTTATACCTGGGATGCAGAGCTGGTTCAATATCCACAAACAATCATTGGGATAAATCACACCAATAAAAGAAAGGACAACAACCACATGATCCTCTCAACAGATGTAGAGAAAGCATTTGACAAAATATAGCATCCTTTCTTGATAAAAACCCTCAAGAAAGTAGGGATAAAAGGATCATAACTCAAGATCATAAAAGCCATATATGAAAGACCCACTGCTATTATCATCCTCAATGGGGAAAACCAGAGCTTTCCCCCTATGGTCAGGAACACAACAAGGGTGTCCACTCTTGTGACTGTTATTCAACATAGTATTGGAAGTCCTAGCCTCAGCAATCAGGCAACACAAATAATAAAAGGCATCTAAATTAGTAAGGAGGAAGTCAAACTTCCACTCTACGCAGATGACATGATACTCTACAGAAAACCCAAATGATTCCACCAAAAAACTGATAAAACTGATCAATGAATTCAGCAAAGTCACAGGGTATAAAATCAACCCACATAAATCATTTGCATTTCTATACACCAATAATAAAGCAACAAAAAGAGAAATAAAGGAATTGATCCCATTTACAATTGCACCAAAAACCATAAAATATCTAGGAATAAACCTAACCAAAGACGTGAAAACTCTATACACTGAAAACTATAGAAAGCTTATGAAAGAAATTGAAGAAGACACAAAAAATTGAACAATATTCCATGCTCATGGATTGAAAGGACAAACATTGTTAAAATGTCAATACTACCCAAAGCAATCTACATATTCAATGCAATCCTTATCAAAATAACACCAGCATTTTTCACAGAGCTAGAACAAATAATCCTAAAATTTGTATGGAACCAGAAAAGACCCCGAATAGCCAAAGCAATCCTGAAAAAGAAAACCAAAGCTGGAGGCATCACAATGCCAGACTTCAAGATGTATTACAAAACTGTAATCATCAAGACAGTCTGGTACTGGCACAAAAATAGACCCTCAGATCAATGAAACAGAATAGAGAACCCAGAAATGGACCACAAATGTATTGTCAACTAATGTTTGACAAAGCAGGAAAGAATATCCAATGGAATAAAGACAGTCTCTTCAGCAAATGGTGGTGAAAAAACTGGACAGCAACATACAGAAAAATTAAACTGTACCACTTCTTACACTATACACAAAAATAAATGCAAAATGGATGAAAGACCTAAACATAAGATAGGAAGCCATCAAAATCCTTGAGGAGAAAGCAGGCAAAAACCTCTTTGACCTGGGCCACAGCAACTTCTTAATCAACACATCTCTGGAGGCAAGGGAAACAAAAGCAAAAATTAACTATTGGGACCTCATCAAAATAAAAAGCTCTGCACAGCAAAGGAAACAATCAGCAAAACTAAAAGGCAACCAATGGAAAGGGAGAAGATATTTGCAAATGACATATCAGATAAAGGGTTAGTATCCAAAATCTATAAAGCACTTATCAAACTCAACACCCAAAAAACAAATAATGCAGTGAAGAAATGGGCAAAAGACAGGAATAGACACTTTTCCAAAGAAGACATACAGGAGGGACGCCTGAGTGGCTCAGTTGGTTAAGCGTCTGACTTTGGCTCAGATCATGATCTCACTGCTTGTGGGTTCGAGCCCCACATCAGGTTCTGTGCTGACAGCTCAGAGCCTGGAGGTTGCTTCAGATTCTGTGTCTCCCTATCTCTCTGCCCCTCCCCTGCTCATGCTCTATCCATCTCTCTCTCTCTCTCTCAAAAATAAATAAGCATTAAAAAAAAAGACATCCAGATGACTAACAGACACATGAAAAATGCTCAACATGACTCATCATAAGGGAAATACAAATCAAAACCACAATGAGATACCACTTCACACTGATCAGAATGGCTAAAATTAACAACTCAAGCAACAACAGATGTTGATGAGGATGCAGAGAAAGAGGATCTCTTGCACTGCTGGTGGAAATGCAAACTAGTGGAGCCACTCTGGAAAACAGTGCGAAGGTTCCTCAAAAAATTAAAAATAGAACTACCCTATGACCCAGCAATTGCACTACTAGGTACTTATCCAAGGGATATAGGTATGCTGTTTCAAAGGGGCACATGCACCCCAATGTATATAGCACCACTATAGACAATGGCCAAAGTAAGGAAAGAGCCCAAATGTCCATTGACAGATGAATGGATAAAGAAGGTGTAAGATATGTACGTACGTATATATGAGATATATATGAGATATGTATGTATACACACACACACACACACACACACACACACACACAATGGAGTATTACTTGGCAATCAAAAAGAATGAAATCTTGCCACTTGCAACTATGTGGATGGAACTAGAGGGTATTATGGTAAGCGAAATTAGTTAGAGAAAGACAAATATCATATGACTTCACTCATATTTAAGATACAAAACAGATGAACTTAAGGTCAGAGAAGCAAAAGTAATATAAAAACAAGGAGGGGGACAAAACATAAGAGATTCTTAAATACAAAGAACAAACTGAGGGATGTTGGAGGAGTTGTGGGTGGGGGTATGCACTAAATGGATAAGGGGCATTAAGGAAGCCACTTGTTGGGTTGAGCACTGGGTGTTATACATAGGGAATGAACTACTGGAATCTACTCTTGAAATCATTATTGCACTATATGCTAACCAACTTGGATGTAAATTTATAAATAAATAACTAAATAAAATACACAAAATAAAATAAAAATAAAGATATCCATCACAGGGATTCACACACTGATAAAAATTAGAAAGTACCAATCATTTATCCATACTGAATTAAATAAAGATGGTACATTTATAGGTGGAGAAAAAAAGGCAAATAGGCATCATTGTCACCTACATTGCAAGAAAGTGAGTAAATGTAGAGCGTGATAGCATGATACACACATGCTGTCTGTCTCCGTGCTCCAGGGCTGAGAGGAAACTTACCTCCAATCCAAACCACACTGCCAAGGACAGAAGATGGATTTGACTAAGGATGAAAAAACAGAACTTTGAATATGAAAATGATTTTAGGTTTTTTTCTCTCTTCCCCCCAGTAAAAGATACACAGGGGACATGAAATCCATTCAGCAAAAGATTAAGAATTGACATGTTTTGAAATAAGTTAATTATTTTCGTCCATCAAAATCTTTCCCATCTTATTACTTTAAGAAAGTTGCAGTATCTGAAAAATATTTCCATATCTGGTTGACCTTTAAGAGTCCTCCCAGATAAAAGATAAACAGGGTCCCCAAAAGGAAGCACTTTTCAGGGATTTCCCAGCGCTGTCCAGAAGGGAGGAGGTTTAAGTATTTTTTGAAAATCACTATTTCATGACCTTACAGACCCAAGACAAATAACAGAATTGTGTTGCTGGCCTGGGGATCCAGCAAGCACACACAAACAGCCCTCTGATAACCGAGTCACAGGGCTAAACCCGAAAATACTATGCCCCAGCCAGGCATAGTCCCTCTTTCCTTCCTGACTCAGAGACCCCCCAAACTAGCATCTCACACCATCACTGTGTGACCTAGCTACTTGTCTTTTCTGTGACTCTTCTGTATCCTTAGCACAGGACAGCCTCTCTAGATCTGCCTCAGAGAGCTCTGAGAGGATTCCTTACAAAGAGCACAAATACTGAGTGGGGCTCTATTCTGTAAAAGTTTCCACAACTTTGAAAACACTTTTTTCCCCTCTTACCATGTTTCTACCATAAATACTTGCATAGGTTATGCTGCATTTCAAGATTCATTAACTCAATTAACAAAAAAGTATAACCATCTACTATCTGTCTGTCACTGTGCTAGGTGCTTGGCATCAAGTTCAAGACACAGTATCTGACTTGAGGTGACTCAGAGCCTGATGACAGACAGAGGCCGAAAGTACAGAGAGGTACGTTCCGGGTGTTATGAGAAAATGGATGGTGGCAGCTATGATCCCCCAATGCCAAGAATTTCCCTGTCCCACACTTATACTCCATATGGACTCCATTAACTTCTGTCCCCCACACCAGACTGTAGGCCTTATGATGGCCTCACTTTCCTACACTCATTTTCTGTCAACAGCATCAACCACCACAGTGTCTGAAATATATTTGTGGAATGACTCAAAGGCTTCATAGTGGGATGTGATCATTTAAAAATATAGGTCTCCAACTGGACAAAAAGGGAAAAAGCATTTTAAATCTGGATCGTCATGGTAACTTAAGAGAACAGTCCTTCTGGGGATGGACTGGAATAGGTCTGGGTGTGTGTGTGTGTGTGTGTGTGTGTGTGTGTGTGTTTTCAGGGTAGGGGTTAGGGAGAATGCAATGGCAGGGAATGATAATTGAAAATTAATTCTGAGGCCAAATCAGGAAAGACCTATAAAATCTACAGAGAACTCCCCATAATTATTTGTTTTCAGATATAAAGAGCTTGGCAATTGGCTCCCATCTTCCCGCTCATCACGTGTTTTCAAATATTTCAGCTTTTATAGAAGAAAGAGGAAGTACGGTGAAAGAGAAGCCAAGCAACCAAGAAAAGTGGCAGGTAATTCCCTGTGCCCCTAATATTCTCCAATATTGAAAGATCAGGCTGATATTCAAAAATGAACATTAACCAGACATTTCCTGGAATCACCACAGCTAATCCTGGAAGACCCAGCCAGCCAGAGGACACAGGATTATCGCCGAGGAGACTTAAGCCCAGAGCAGGCAACCTCCATGGCATGGCACCACCAGGGCAAGGATGTATTTGTGACTTACAGAACAACTCTGGGTACTGCCAACCAG
Source organism: Leopardus geoffroyi (assembly GCF_018350155.1). Taxonomy (NCBI): domain Eukaryota; kingdom Metazoa; phylum Chordata; class Mammalia; order Carnivora; family Felidae; genus Leopardus; species Leopardus geoffroyi. The sequence continues at coordinate 25,682,107 of NC_059332.1, read as the reverse complement.
TCAGGTGGCCAGGATCATTCCATCAATTCATTAATCTCATAATCACATCACCCTGTATATTATATGGTAGTTTTATTTTTTTGTTTTTTTGCTTCACTTACTGCATTAAAGAAGGGTTTTAATGGACTAAGGAATTTTATAGAAGCCAGCCCGATTCAAAGGTCTCAGTTTCACAATAAGATTTTTATTTAGAAAGACTATTTTTGCCAGTAGTGCAGATTTGTGAGACAGAGGAAAGGACCAGGCTGTGTTTGGAGGACCAGTCAAGTAGCAATTAAAATAATAGTGTAGAAGATACAGTGAGACTCTGAACTCAGGCAGCAGCAGTGTGACTTAGGAGAGGGGGCAAATTAAAGAGATCTTGCAGAGGAACCAGTTCACCCACCAGAGGTTAAGACCAGGGAGGACTCCAGATGGCTGAGCTTCTGACTTCTACAGCAGGGTGGGGGATCAGGAAGCAAGGGGGAGAAGCAGGTATGGGTGCAGGAGGATGGACATACTGAGAGTGACACCAGAGAGAGATGTGTCAGAAAACAATAAAAAAGAAAGACATAATTCAGAAATAGTATTAAAATTCAAAATTATAAAAGTGTATTTCTAAGCACAATTTTAAGGCAGTGGAGTTATACAGACAGCCCCCAACTTACGACGCGTTGGCTTATGATTTTATTTTACGTTGGCGCAGAAGTGACACGCATTCAGTAGAAACCATATTGGGAATTTTGAACTTCTTCCAGGCTAGCAATATGCGGGACTATCCTCTCTCATGACACTGGGCAGCAGCCGCAGCTCCCAGGCAGCCACACGGTCACCAGGGTCAACAACCAGTATGCTTACAACCACTCTGTGCCCACACAACCATTCTGGTTTTCACTTCTAGTACAGTATTTAATAAATTTCATGAGATCATTAACACTCAAATAGGCTTTGTGTTAGATTATTTGCACAATTGTGGACTAAGCACAGCGTATTTGGAGCACCTTTTTTTTTTTTTTTTTTCAACGTTTATTTATTTTTGGGACAGAGAGAGACAGAGCATGAACGGGGGAGGGGCAGAGAGAGAGGGAGACACAGAATCAGAAACAGGCTCCAGGCTCTGAGCCATCAGCCCAGAGCCCGACGCGGGGCTCGAACTCCCAGACCGCGAGATCGTGACCTGGCTGAAGTCAGACGCCCAACCGACTGCGCCACCCAGGCGCCCCTGGAGCACCTTTAAGGTAGGCTAGACTAAGATATAACACTTGATAGGTTAGGTATATTAAATGCACTTTCAATTTGGGATATTTTCACTTTATGATGGGTTTATTGGGACATAACTCCACTGCAAGTCAAGGAATATCTGTTCATCATTCTCTGCTCTTCTGTAGTTTCTCTGTTATTTTCCTTTACACACTTTTTCTCCAAAGGCAGTCTGTAGTTCTGAGAAAACACTGTGTGCCATGTTCATTAGCTTCATTGAGAAGTGAGTGGAAACCTTGGTGAATATGTCCATCTTTGTTTAAACAAAAGTGTCTGTTAACAGAAAACACCACCAACTGCTTTGAACACTGCATTCTAATTCCCCAAAGAGTGACCTCCAAACAAATCTCTGTACCAAAGATCAAGTGGGTTCCTTTTTGAAAAGGAATTTAATTGTCTAGCACAGGCTTTCTCAACTACAGCATTACTGACATTTGGGGTCATATGATTGGTCCTTCATTGTGGGGGCTCTCTGTGTGTTTTAGGATGTGCAGCAATATCCATGACCTCTACCCACTAGATGCCAGTAGCAGTTTCTCAATTATGACAATCCAAAGTGTCTCCAGGTATTGCCACATATCTCCCAAGGGGACACAGTTTCCTCCCACTGAAAACCAGTGGAGCGGAATTATTCATATCCAAAAGGCATGATAACAGGACGCAGAAAAAAAAGAAAAAAAAGTCTTTGGGATTGAATCTAACATGGCCTCGGAACAAGAGAAAAAGCAGAAATAAAAATGAAAATGTTTCACTACAAATTTTACAGACCAGATTGGAATTTAAATGTCAAGTCAGAATGAGAATATAGGTTTTTCCCATGTCTCCTACCCCCAACCCAAAGCCTCCATCCTTCAGTAAACTGGAGAACAGAACCTCAGGGAAACTACAACTGGGCTCCACAGTTGTGCTGCAGGGGTGGTGTTCAAATACTCCTGATATTATGTGTAAAAGGTTATGCAAATGGAAATGCTCTGGGACACATTCATGAGATTATCAAAGAAACCTAAAACACAAAGAGGTTAAGAACTATTCCCCTAAAGCATGACCCATTACCTCATTTGTACAGAAGGTCACACATAACCCTCTTTGGAGCAGATTCTATATCCCCTCTGAATAACTCCAGAAGATGGAAGTTCAACTTTGGGTGGCATTCTTCCAGTACACATAACCACATACTAACAATACCCACTTACAGGTTCATTTAGATAACTGCATTCTCCAATTTTAAATAGGTTTTTCACAAAAGTTTAAAATAAAATTGAAATCCTTTGCCTTTTTATGAAAGAATTATAGTTTTATTTTACTTATCAAAGATGCAATTTTGCTCTAATATACCGATGCTTTTGTCTGCTTTTGTTACTGAGACGTTCATGTGGGCCCAGTTGCTATGTCTCATGGCAGCTGTATGACACACACTCCCACAGAAGGAGTAGCAGGATTCATCCATCATGCACATGGAAAGTATGAAAAGATGCCCTCCAAGAGAAGGGCCTGGGTGGCTCAGTAGGTTAAAAGTGTCCAACTTCAGTTCAGGTCATGATCTCACAGTTCATGAGTGAGTCCCCCACTGGGATCTCTGCTGTCAGCACAGAGCCCACTTAAGATGCTCTGCCTCTCTCTCTCTCTCTCTCTCTCTCTCTCTCTCTGCCCCTCCCCCATTCTCTTTCTTACTCCCTTTCAAAATAAATAAACTTTAAAAAAAAGTTATTACAGTTCACTATTCGTTAAAAGAAGTTTAGCAAATTATTATAAGGTCTCAACAAACCTTATTTAACAAGAAGTGTTGATTATTGACTGGACTACTATTCAATATAATATTGAAGTTCATCCATGCCTCATTGAAGTTCATCCATGAGTTGCTTTGCCATTATAATTGAAAACATTTTGGGGAATAAAGGGACAAATCATCTACAGTACCACAGCTCTGCAATCTGCTTTTCTCTATTATTTTATTTGTTTTTTACAGGCATGTATATTTTTACCTGAAAAGCTTTATTTCATTTTATTTCATTTTGAAGGCAGAGTTGGAATTTTATTTATTTATCTTTATTTTTTTATTTAAATTCAAGTTAGTTAACATGCTGTATATCACCCAGTGCTCATCCCAAAAAGTACCCTCCTCAATGCCCATCACCCATTTATTACCCCTTCCCCCTCCACCACCCCTCCAGCAACCCTCAGTTTGTTCTCTGTATTTAAGAGTCTCTTATGGTTTGCCTCCTTCTCTGTTTTTATCTTATTTTTCCTTCCCTTCCCCTATGTTCATCTGTTGTGTTTCTCAAATTCCACATATGAGTGAAATCATATCTGTCTTTCTCTGACTTATTTCGCTTAGCATAATACCCTCTATTTCCATCCACATTGTTGCAAATGGCAAGATTTCATTCTTTTTCATTGCCAAGGTATATAAATACCACAACTTCTTTTTTTTTTTCAACGTTTATTTTTTATTTTTGGGACAGAGAGAGACAGAGCATGAACGGGGGAGGGGCAGAGAGAGAGGGAGACACAGAATCAGAAACAGGCTCCAGGCTCTGAGCCATCAGCCCAGAGCCCGACGCGGGGCTCGAACTCATGGACCGCGAGATCGTGACCTGGCTGAAGTCGGACGCTTAACCGACTGCGCCACCCAGGCGCCCAAATACCACAACTTCTTTATCCATTCATCAGTCAATGGAAATTTGGGCTCTTCGCATACTTGGCTATTGTTGATACCACTGCTGTAAACAACAGGGTGCATATGCCCCCTTTGAAACAGAACTCCTGTATCCTTTGGATAAATTCCTACTAGTGCTATTGCTTGGTCATAGGGTAGTTCTATTTTTAATTTTTTGAGAAACCTCCACACTGTTTTCCAGAGTGGCTATACCAGTTTGAATTCCCACCAACAGTGCAAGAGGGTTCTCCTTTCTCCACCTCCTCACCAACATCTGTTGTTAATTTTAGCCATTTGACAGGTGTGAGGTGGTATCTCATTATGGTTTTGATTTGTATTTCCCTGTGGATGAGTGATGTTGAGCATCTTTTCATGTCTGTTAGCCATCTGGATGTCTTTGGAAAAGTGTCTATTTAGGTTTTCTGCCCATTTCTCACCGGAGTATTTGTTTTTTGAATATGAGTTTGGTAAGTTCTTTAGATTCTGGATGCTAAGCCTTTATCTGATATGTCATTTGCAAATACCTTCTCCCATTCTGTTGGTTGCCTTTTAGTTTTGTTGATTGTTTCCTTTACTGTACAGCTTTTTTATCTTGATGAGGTCCCAATAGTTCATTTTTGCTTTTATTTCCCTTGCTTCTGGAGATATGCCAATTAGAAGCTGCTGTGGCTGAGGTCAAAGAGGTTGCTGCCTATTTTCTCCTGTAGGATTTTGATGGTTTCCTGCCTCAAATTTAGGTCTTTATGTTTTAAATTTATTTTTGTGTATGGTGTAAGAAAATAGTCCAGTTTCATTCTTCTGCATGTCGCTGTCCAGTTCTCCCAGCATTATTTGCCAAAGAGACTGTCTTTTTTCACTGAATACTCTTTCCTGCTTTGTCAAAGATTAGTTGGCCATATATTTGTGGGTCCATTTCTGGGTTCTCTATTTTATTCCATTGATTTATGTGTCTGTTTTTGTGCCAATACCATATGGTCTTGATGATTACAGCCTTGTAATACAGCTTAAAGTCCGGAATTCTGATGCCTCCAGCTTTGGTTTTCTTTTTCAACATTTCTTTGGCTACTTGGGGTCTTTTCTGGTTCCATATAAATATTAGGACTGTTGGTTCTTAGCTCAAAAAATTTTAAAGCCACATAAGAAAGACAGTGTCCAGGGGCGCCTGGGTGGCTCAGTCGGTTAAGCATCCAACTTCAGCTCAGGTCATGATCTCACTGTTCGTGGGTTCAAGCCCCGCATCAGGCTCTGTGCTGACAGCTCAGAGCCTGGAGCCTGCTTTGGATTCTGTGTCTTGCTCTCTCTGTGCCCCTCCTCTTCTCATGCACACCCTCTCTCTCTCTTTCTGTCTCTCAAAAATAAACATATATATATATATATATATATATATATATATATGAAAGATAGGGTCTAGTTTAAGAAATTCAAAACTAAGCAAAACAAGGTTACTGAAAACTCTATCCAGATATAAGGTTCATCATGCACAGATTTGAGGTTTTTAATTCTTTTTTAATTATGGTAAAATACACATAACAAAACTTACTGCCGTAACCATTTTTAAATGTTCAGTTTAAGGCACTGTCACATTAAGTACATTCACACTGTTGTGCTACCATCCGTCCATAGAGCTCTTTTCATTTTGCAAAACTGAAACTGAAAACCCGTTAAAAATTAACTTCCCATTCCCACCCTTGTCCCTGACAACCACCATTCTACTTTCTGTCTCTGAATTTGACTATTCTAGATAACTCACAAAAGGAGAATCATATATTTGTCCTTTTGTGACTGGCTTATTTCACTGAGCATAATGTCCTCAAGGTTCATCCATATTTCAGCATGTGTCAGAATTTCCTTCTTTTTTAGAGACTGAATAATATCCCCTTGTATGTATACAGCACCTTTGGTTTATCCATTCAACCATCTATGAACACTTGGGTTGTGTCCACCTTTTGGCTATTATGAATAGTGCTGCTATGAACAATGATATATAAATATCTGCTTCCTGCTATTAATTCTCCTGGGTAAATACCCAGAAGTGAAATTGCTGGATCATATGATTAATTTTTGGGGAACCACCATACTGTTACAGACTCATTTTCACAGATGGGTCATCATCTGATCTTTCATCTTCCTGTTTCCCAGGGGGGGCTACAAAGTGATGCAGTTTTGAAACTGTGCTCCATTAAGCCTTAAGAACAGTCCTTTGAGTTTATTAGGGCACAGTGGGAGGAAAGCAGAGCTGGGTGGATGAGACTAAGGGATCTCTGTTTCAATATGAGCATCTCTACAGTTGGATGTTTTGTGGTAAGCTTCCTCCAAAAATAGTTTAAGAGGGAGTGTCTAACATTAAAAAAAAATGTGCAAAGGCCATTCTCTAAATAAAGAACAGCCAAAACCAATATAAGTTGTTTTAAGTCTCAAAGGATGTGTGAAAATGTCAACCAAGAAAGCATAATAGTGACATAGATCATGTTAAATGTTAAAGTTCCTCAACTGTCCTCAAATCACAAAGCCCCTCGGGATCCTTCAGCTGCACTGATTATACTTGAAGGCTGTAGTTTCTAGAAGGCTGGTGTGTTGGCCATGGGCAAGCCCTCAGCGGAGCAGAGGCCAGCCTCTTCCAGGCCTCTTCCAGTCCACACGACCTCACCTCACACCTAAAGACATTTCAGGAAATAAAGAAAGAGCTGAGAGCCAGAAAGAGCTATTCAAACTTCAAAGCACTGGGGTCCACCAACTAGAGAGGACCAAAGAAGGAGAGAACTAAGTGAAGCAAAGAGCAGAGACACAAATAAAATTTGAATTTGACCTTATTTGAGCTTGAGAGTTTTGCTATCTAGATGAGGCAGGCATAAACCTAGGCTGGTGAGCGTGTGTCTGTGTGTGTGTTTCACTGTCCTGTCCGAATTGGTGAAAATGAACTCAAATATCCCATCAACCTCACTTTTAGATGTTAACTACTTTCAATGCCTTGTTTTTGCCTACGTCTAGTTTCTCCTGTCTTTTCTCTTCTTTCATCTCCATTCCTCATTTCCAATCCTTTTCAGCATCCAGGCGCTGGTCAGTGGCATGATATCTCCCATCATTATCTATTCCATAGCCATGATACACAGGCATGCACACACATTCACACACAGTGTGCCTCTGGGGTGTGTCTCAGCTAACACCAGTGTCAGTAGGGTGGGAGGGAGGTAACAGAATAACTCCTTCTCCCACTTCTTCTTGGTGGTCGAGTCCGCTCTCACAGTAAAGTTTTTGAGAGGGCTGGAACTTCAAACAATGTGGACCTCCCCCAAAAAGTCTAAATAGGAATTCATTTCAATATGACTAACACAAATAATACCTATGAATGCCAGGGCCACAGTGCTACAGTGTCATAAATACTGAACTGTGGAAAGGTTTGACTTCCATCCATTAAAATGAATTAGCATCAAACTAGTTTTCCTTTTACAGATAAACAAATAAGACCTGTGTCAATGAAATTACTGTCCTCAGGTCTCACAGAAAGAATGCCACATCTCAAAAGCAAGGCTTCTTCTCTCCAGTATGTAGGAGCTTCCTGGGACCCTTGTATGCCTGTGAATTCTCCGCTTCTCTACAAACTGCCGTAAGTGAGTTTATTCAAAGGGCAAAAATGCAGACCTTTCCTTACATGTTTTGGGGGATGAAAAATGCAAACTAGGTGCTCGAAGTCCTCACCTGGATTTTGGGCCCCAGGGGAGAGGAGATACATGAATGCACTGCTGGCCAGTTAGCCATGAGCTCTGTAACAACAGCGGGAAGACCAAGTCCACGCAGGGCCTACATGAGTGGGTCTGCAGGGTGCCCTGTCAGAGATGTGGTTGGAGACCCAGGGGGAGGCCCCTCATGGCAGGTTGTGGAGTCTAAACTTGATCTATGGTTTAGAAAGTCATGCATAGTTTTAAACAAATGTTGGACAGGAGTAGTTTGGAATTTTAGCAAAATAATGTGGCCCATCATCCACTGGCGAAAGCCCCTGGGGAGCCTGTGGGTAGGCCACTACAACAGACTAGCAATGGCTGGAATGCAGAGGAAAGAATTTTGGTGGAGAAGTAGGAGAGAAAAGTGCCAGGCCAGGTGACTGGCCACATAGGCTTAGGGAGGAGGAGGAGAAGTCAAGGACTATTCTAGTTTGTAGCTAAATTTATACTTAGGGTCAGCCAAGGGCCGCAGGGCCAGTTTCACAAGGAAGCCGCCTCAGAACTGGGAAGACGATACATTCCTTCTGAGGTTAGTGGGACCTCCCAAATGAATGTGTCACCAAGGACACCAAGGATGTCGTGAAAACAGGCAGGAGCCTCAGAATTAGCAGTTAATTCTAGAGTGAGACATAAGGAGCCATAAGCATCCCTATTCCAGGCAGTTCCATGTGAATGGATGAAATTACTAAGAATGTATAGTGAAGACACAAGGAAAGAAATTCAACTAGTTCTGGGTACTTTCCAACATTTGAAGGTACTAAGAAGAAGGAAGAGGAGGTACCTGTGATGCCTCTGTGGGAAATGGTTGATCTGGGAGGTTTGTATGAGGAGGCAGGGAGGGCATGAGGCAGGGGAGGTGGCTGGCGGGCAGGTGTTTCTGGAGTGGGTGGGCCCAGCGGTGGGGGCCGAGGAGTATCTGGGGTGAGGAAGTGGGTTAAGGGAGCTCCTGCGACGCACCACAAAGGGCAGCCAAGTGAAGAAGCATTTTTTCCAAGTTGAGGGGAAGTGGTGGATGAAGGCGATAAGCTCAAATTGTTTACTTCTGTTTAATCAGAGAAAAAGCAGAACATGAGGTTGCCAGTAAGTCACTAGCAGAGGGACCAGGCAGATGGGTGGCAGGGACTGACCCCAGGGAGGCCATGGCAACTCCAGGCCACCAAATCCAAAGCAATGTCACCACTGGCCCCCCACCGCCCAGGAGCCTGAGGAAAGACACCCCTGCTCCCACTTCTGAACCACCGGCCCACAGGACTTCTGTTCCAAGGCTAAGAAACTGCAACTCTAGCGCCTGGCCTTGGGGGCCCCATGTGATGCCCCCATCCCCACAAGGCAGCAGGGCATGCATGATGACCCCCAGCACACCCCCACGACACAGTGGGAACGCATGAGGAGCCCTGGCCTCCGCACCCGTCCCACTCTCCTCTTTCCCTGTGTCCTGTTGTCACCCTCCTATCTCTTCCTCGGGTTGCCTGCGTGGGTTCTCCCTCCCCCACCTCTCCCCCTGCTCACCTGGTGCTCCGGGGGAGGGTTTTAGCCAGGGGCTCCTGACTGAATGAGGTCCCAGCACCTGGCTTGGTGACAGGTGCCTCTTTATTCCAGCTCTTGGAGGAGTGGCCAACTCTCCTTATCTTACCTACCATGTCTTTACCCCTTCTGTTTCAAGGAAAGCAGACCCCCTCCTCGTTCCCCAGGACATGGTTCCATTAATTGCCTTCTCTCCTCTATTTTAGTCTCTTGTAGTCCTTTGGAGTCATGTTATTCACATCTCATAAATATGCCCAGTCCCTCCTATATTAAAAACCAATTAACCACACTTCTCTTCTCATGCCTGTAGCTACCATTCTATTTCTCATTCTTCCACTGACAATAAAGTTTCTTTAAAAAGTATACATTGCAGCTGTACCAGTTTGCATTCCCACCAACAGTGCAAGAAGGTCCCCATTTCCCCACATCCTCACCAACATCTGTTGTTTCCTGAGTTGTTCATCTTAGCCACTCTGACCGGTGTGAGGTGGTATCTCAATGTGGTTTTAATTTGTATTTCCCTGATGATGAGTGATGTTGAGCATCTTTTCATGTGTCTGTTGGCCGTCTGGATGTCTTCTTTGGAAAAGTATCTATTCATGTCTTCTGCCCATTTCTTCACTGGATTATTTGTTTTTCAGGTGTAGAGTTTGGTAAGGTCTTTATAGATTTTGGATACTAACCTTTATCTGATGTCATTTGCAAATAGCTTCTCCCATTCTGCAGGTTCTTAGTTTTGTTGATTGTTTCCTTTGCAGTGCAGAAGCTTTTTATTTTGATGAGGTCCCAATAGTTCATTTTTGCTTTTATTTCCCTTGCCTTCGGAGGCGTGTCAAGGAAGAAATTGCTGTGGCTGAGGTCAAAGAGGTTGTTGCCTGTTTTCTTCTCTAGGGTTTTGATGGTTTCCTGTCTCACATTAGGTCTTTCATCCATTTTGAGTTATTTTTTGTGTATGGTTTAAGAAAGTGGTCCAGTTTCATTCTTCTGCATGCTGCTGTCCAGTTCTCCCAGCACCATTTGCTAAAGAGATTGTCTTTTTTCCATTGAATACTCTTTCCTGCTTTGTCAAAGATTAGCTGGAGGTTCCTCAAAAAAATGACCCAGCAATAGCACTACTAGAAATTTATCCAAAGGATACAGAAGTGCTGATTCATAAAGACACATGTACCCCAATGTTTACAGCAGCACTTTCAACAATAGCCAAATTATATAAAGAGCCCAAATGTCCATCAACTAATAAATGGATAAAGAAGATGTGGTTAATATATACAATGTAATACTATTTGGCAATGAGAAAGAATGAAATCCTGCCATTTGCAACAAGTGGATGGAACTGGAGGGTATTATGCTAAGTGAAACAAGTCAGTCAGAGAAAGAAAACATATCATATGTTTTCACTCATATGTGGAACTTGAGAAACTTAACAGAAGACCATGGGGAAAGGGAGGGGGAAAAATAGTTTCAAACAGAGAGGGAGGTAAACCGTAATCGACTCTTAAATACAGAGAACAGGGGCGCCTGGGTGGCGCAGTCGGTTGAGCATCCGACTTCAGCCAGGTCACGATCTCGCGGTCCGTGAGTTCGAGCCCCGCGTCGGGCTCTGGGCTGATGGCTCAGAGCCTGGAGCCTGTTTCCGATTCTGTGTCTCCCTCTCTCTCTGCCCCTCCCCCGTTCATGCTCTGTCTCTCTCTGTCCCAAAAATAAATAAACGTTGAAAAAAAAAATTTAAAAAAATAAATAAATAAATAAATACAGAGAACAAACTGAGGGTTGATGCAGAGGGTGGGAGAGGGGAAAAAGGGTGATGGGCACCTGTTGCATGAGCACTGGGTGTTGTATGTAAGTGATGAATCATGGGAATCTACCCCCAAAACCAAGAGCACACTGTATACACCGTATGTTAGCTAGCCTAACAATAAATTATGTTTTTAAACAATAATAAATAAAAATGTTTTAAAGTTTACATTAACTGTTGCCTTTTTCTGATCTTCTGATTTATTCCTCACCCACTGAAGTTTGACTTTCACCCCAAAATTCCCCAAAACTGCCCCCATAGGTCACCAATGACCTTCTAATTGTCACAACCAAAAAAAAAAAAAAAAAAAAAACATACCCTGGCTCTTATTTCATTTTATGTTGGCAATGTTCTGCTCTTTTGCTGTTGCTGCCTTGCTGGGATCTCCAGAGGACTCTCCTAGTCCCTTTCCTTTCTCTCCAGATTCCTTTACTTCAACCTGAAATGTTCCATTATTCCATTCTAAGCTCTCTTCCTTTCATTCTGTAATATGCTCTTCTTGGATGACTTCAGCTATATGTACAGGTTCAAGTTTTGACTCTTACTGATTATGTCCAAATCTCTAGCCTATATCTTGAGCTGTATGCAGGCTTTTCCAGTCTCTGTACTACTAGACATCTCTCAGAAACCTGGAGGGAGCCCTCTGCCTCACCCCACAGCTAAATGATCAAAGGCCCTGTCACTTCTATCATCCTAGCATCCCTCCCATCCACCCTCTCCTCGTCACCTCCACTGCTTGGATAAGGCTCTCCTCCTTTCTCTCCTTCACCTGATCCATGCCAACCTGCTCTCCACACTGGATCCCAAATAATCATTCCAAATCTGATCATCCTTCATAACACCCTCATCTCAAAGATCAAGTCCAAATTGTCAATCAAAGAGCATAAGCCTCTTAAGATCTTGACTCTGTCTTCTTTCCTTTCCAGCTGTGGTAAACTTTTTGTCATCCCTCCATATCCTACATGCATATTCCTCTACATGTACACACAGGGTGCCTGGCACCCTAGTTGCTCTGTCACAATTCAGTTCAAACACTGCCTCCTCCAGGAAGCTTTCCCAGATACCTCCAAGTAGCATTTGCCTCTCCTATTTCAAAAAACTCCTATGGCCATTCTGAACCCCAAATCAATTAAGGGAGGATCACTTGAGTGGAAATCCAGGCAGTGGGATGGATTCTAGAGTGGGGCAAAGGTTGAGGACCATGGACCATTGAGGGAGAGTTCTCTCAATCTTTCCCCATGCAATTATGGAGGCTGGCAGTTCCAAAATCTCTAGGGCAGGGAAGAGTTGATGCTGCAGCTCAAGTTGGAAGGCAGAATTCCCTCTTCCTCAGGTAACCTCAGTCATTTTCTCTCAAGGGAAACTGACTGGATAAGGCCCACCCATATTACTGTGAGTAATCTACCTTACTCAAAGTCTGCTGATTTAAATGTTAATTTCATATTTAAAAATACCTTCACAGCAATATTCAGACTGGTATTGACCAAATATTTCGGTACTATGACACAGCCATAGGTGACACATAAACTTAATCATCACACTGACTTTCCTCTTTGTCTCATGGGTTATGGAGAATCACGAAAGGATCTTAAGTGGGGAGACGTGTAGCCATTTCTAGCTACACTTTAGAATAATTCCTCTGGCTGCATTATGAAGAGTATATTGTGGGAGGCCACCACCACGAGCAGTGAGGCATGATGTTAGGCAAGCACAGTGAAGGTGAGAGATGAGGAAGTGTGTCACGGGGTTGAGGCAGGGGATACAGAGGCCTTCCCCATCAGTGTGGCCAAAGGTGCCTGATGAGAAGTTTCCAGTCATGATTCAGAGACACTATTCTCAGTCTCACATTCTGCCCTTCTTAACCCATACCTCATTTTTCACACCTCTTCAACTAATATTTGTAGTGTGTGTATTATGTGTGGTTCCCAAGCCCCAACTCCTTGATGTGGTTTTTCTGATTGCCTTGGCTCAGAACTTTGGAGACCCCAGGAAAGATATACCCCAAGCTCACTTTCTGGCTGAACTCCAGACCCTCCATCTCAGACTTCTGCTTGTCCAGGAGGGCTGGGGAGTCCAGGCACAGCCAGAGTTCCTACAGGTTGAGATCCTGTAGTCCGTATTGTTAGATGTGGTAATATTTCACATTGAAAAGTTTGCTGGGAACTAATTGTGAGGAGGCCTTCTTAGCCTTCACTGGGAGTTGGAATGTCCACATTCAGTGATCAGCCATAGACTTCAGCAACAACCACCTGCACTTCCCCTGACTCCCCTCCCAACTCTCCCAGCAACATTCCCAACAGGTTTTCACGGTTTCAAGAAGATGTGGAGTGAAAACAATGCATTTGCCTCTGTTAATTCATCCCAGGAGAACAGAGATAGCATCATGAACTGTCAGAGCTAGAAAGCACATAGACTGCTGACTCTACTCCTCATGTTTTCCAGCGGAGGAGAGGGAAAGAGATGCCATTTGTGTGGCTCACTGTGGGTCCCACAGACAGTTCATGCAAAAAATAAGACTGTGGTCCATAGGCCTCTTTTCCTTAGCAAGCTCTTTCTGCCATACCCTGTAGTAACAATATTGTCACAAGACAATATTAAAGAGTGCCGGGGTGCCTGGGTGGCTCAGTCACTTGAGTGTCCAACTCTTGATTCAGCTCAGGTCACCATCCCAGCGTCACAGGATCATGCTCCATGCTGAGTGTGGAGCCTGCTTGAGATTCTCTCTCTCTCCACTGCCCCTCTCCTCAGCTTGCTCTCAGGCTCTCTCTAAAATAATAACAAAAAAGAGTGTCCCACCCATCAGTGAGGGAGGAGGAGTTTAATTATGGTGAACGAGTGTCACTAAGGATTAGGGTGTGGTTGTGTGAACGCTTACGGCACGGAGTTTTCACTTCCTGAGAACAGACTGAAGGGTTCTATGCAGTCATCTTCTCATTACCTGTGACACTGCTTTGCTGAAACAAAACTTCCATTTCAACTTGAAAACGATACTGTGTTTTGCCCTTTCAGTTGAGTTCAGTGTACCCATCTACACCAATGCATGGGTTTGACTTGCCGAAGTCTCTTCTCCCCAGTGTCCCCACCACTGCTCTCCATTCAAACTGACCTAAAACTGGCTATTTGGCCAGTCCACAGAGTTCATGAATCACTATGTAAGATCTATTTCTGTCCTATTTCACTACCCTGCCACAATGCGACTTGTACTGCTTCGTATCAGCATGATCCTAAATCCAGAATACTCCACTCTCAAATGATCATGCAGATAATTGAAAGCATGCTCATATTCAAATGTTTAGAGGACTACCAAAATGAAAGCATGCTATTAGAAAGAAATGTTGTGGACACATATGGACCTAGGAATGTGCAGAAACAACCCAGTACCTCAATTTCAAAAGCATCACATTAATTAGTTTGCCAGGTTTTGTATTTCAATCAACTTGTGAAAGAAACAAGTGTTTGTGACATAATAGCATCTGCTAACTGCCAGTAGTGCCTGGTTAGGGCACTGTCATTCCCTCCCTTAATTTTAAGGGTGTTATTTGGAAGTCCAGTCAAGCTCTGAACAGCACGGGATTAGGGGCACCCCCCCCCAACCACACAGCCAAAAATCTGTGTATAACTTCTGACTCCCCCAAAACTTAACTACGAATAGCCTACTGTTGACTAGAAGACTTATTGATGACATAAATAGTCAATTAACACAAATTGTGTATGTTATTTTGTATTATATACTGTATTCTTACAATAAACTAAGCTAGAGAAAAGAAAATGGTATGAAGAAAATCATAAGGAAAGTATATTTATAGTTCTGTACAGCAGTTACTGAAAAAGATCTGCATATAAATGGACCCATGCTGTTCAAACCCATGCTGTTCAAAGGTCGACTGTATTATCCAGAAAGTGAAGCCAGAGAAGAAGAAAGTGTTAAAAATGTGAGAACATTTTTTAAAATGTTTTCCCAGAAATTAAGGACCTGCCTTCTAGACTTAAAGGGTTTACCAAGTCCCCTTGCACACACTCATCCCTACACATCATCATAAGAATACAGAACAACAGATAAAGCAAAGATTGCACATCTCAAGAGGAAAACAAACTCCCATACACAGGTGCACAGGACCGAATATCAGAATGTCTTTAGACTTCTTAACAGCAACATTAGAAGAGAGAATTCTAGGGCGCCTGGGTGGCGCAGTCGGTTAAGCGTCCGACTTCAGCCAGATCACGATCTCGCGGTCTGTGAGTTTGAGCCCCGCGTCAGGCTCTGGGCTGATGGCTCAGAACCTGGAGCCTGTTTCCGATTCTGTGTCTCCCTCTCTCTCTGCCCCTCTCCCGTTCATGCTCTGTCTCTCTCTGTCCCAAAAATAAATAAACGTTGAAAAGAAAAAAAAAGAATTCTAGAGCGCAACATCTTTAAGAGTTTGAGGAAAAAAAGTTTCCAAACCAAAATTATATTCCCATTCAAAATAGTAGCCAAAATAATGGTAAAATCAAGACCTTTTTATACAAAGAGGTCTCTGCTTCAAATTCTGTGTCTCCCTCTCTCTCTGCTCCTCCCCGGCTCATGCTCTGTCTCTCTCTCCTTCAAAAAAAAAAAAACAAACAATTATACAAAGAGGTCTCCAAAAACATACCTCCCATGAGACAATTTTGCAGAAAGCTCCCACAGGATATGCTCTAGCAAAGCAATGATGCACACAGTAAATGTGGAATTGAGGGCCCAGGAGATGATATGCACACACGCGCACACACACACACACAAAGTTAAAGACTCAGAATGACTCCTGTGTACCAAGCAGTTAGTCTTGATTGCATAAGGATGAATCAAACCAAATTTTGAGTACTGTCATTACCAAGAGACCTACTACTACCATTGTTAGAAAGATCCTGAGCTCATTTTGTCTGGAAAAAAAAAAAAAAAAAGGTCGACTTTATTAAATGATAAGGAGTTGTGTGACAAATAATTAGAGCAGTCTGTTTGTCTCCTAAATATGTTCATTCTTTTTCGGGGGGCTTTGACTAGCACTGCAGGTAGTAAGTTAAATAGAAACATAACCCTCATATCCTCTAGGAACGTGGTATAGTATAATTCATACACCTTGGTTTGCCTGGGACAGTCCCATTAATACCTATTGTCCTGACTTCAGACCATCTGTTCAGCATCTGTCCTAGCTTTTTCATTTTTAATGGATTTCTGCTAATAGTTACATTAAACTAAACCAGGAGAGGCTTGGTAGACCTTTGTTTAGTATGTAAAGATTCTGCCATGGTCTTGGCTGACAGTGTGTGACTCTCATGTGCAATATCAGTCAAGGCCCACTTAGGAGACATAGCTACCTCCATTATTTGAACAGGGGAATCAGTATACAGAATTGCTCAGTAAACAAAGGAGTGAAATGGGATCCAGGAGAGCAGAAGCAGGCAGTGCAAAGGGCCAGCTGCTACCTCGGGGCTGAGAAGAGTGGACAATGAAACACAATGAAAGGACCAACGACCTGGGAGAACCCTACTGAGGTCCAGAGCTCTTTGAAGAGGGGGTGACTGCCACAGGAACACAAAGCCAGCCACCGGCCAGAGGGCATGGGTCAGGGCTGGCCCAGAGACGCTGTTGGCTGCTGCTGGTGGGAGAAGCTGGTCTGTAGAAGCAAAATGCCAGGACAGGATACAGTTGCCTGGGTTGCAGGTTTAGTGACTGCAGAATGGGGTTGTGGGCTTTGTGACTGCAGAAAGGCCACTGCACAGGGAAAGCATGGGAATGCAGGTAGAAACGGTCAGTGTGGGTTGCTGGCCCCTGCACTGAATAACCATAGGAGGACCAGCATCTGGGAGGGAAATCAGGGCCTCTCCACTGCTGTCTCCTCGAACTGTCTCTCCAGCGCTCCCTACTGACGAATCCAACATTGTACCTGCTGGTGAAGTAGTAATACTGATTCAGTGAACAGTGGAGATAGAGCAGAGACAGTAAATTGGTAACTGACGCAGCAATTCATAGAGTTCGCACTACTCAGTATAACCTGAGGTTAAATCTAAAAGGCAACTAGTGAATTTCTTTTTTCTTGACCCTTTCCAAGCCCTCCCTTTTTTCAAGCACATCATTCAGGCAGACCTCATTTTACTGTGCTTCGTTTTATCACACTGTGCTTTATTGAGCTTTGCAGATACTGTTTTTGTTTTAAACAGATTGAAGGCCTGTGGCAACCCTGCATCAAGCAAGTCTATTGATACCATTTTTCCAACAGAATTTGCTTACTTCGTGTCTCTGTCTCACATTTTGGTAACCCTTGCAATATTTCAAACTTTGTCATTACATTGGTAATGATGATCTATGACCAGTGATCTTTTTTTAAAACTTTTTTTGATGTTTATTTAGTTTTGAGAGGGAGAGAGACAGAGTGTGAGCGGGGGAGGGGCAGAGAGAAAGGGAGACACAGAATCCAAAGCAGGCTCCAGGCTCTGAGCTGTCAGCACAGAGCCCGACATGGGACTCGAACTCCCGAACTGTGAGATCATGACCTGAGCCAAAGTTGGACACTTAACCGACTGAGCCACACAGGCGCCCCTAGGACCAATGATCTTTGATGTTATATTGTAATTGTTGGGGGTGCCACCAGCCATGCCCATATAAGATGGAGAGCTTAACTGGTAAATATTGTTGTGCTCTGACTGCTTCACTGACTGGCCATTCCTCCATGTCTCTCCCTTCTCGGACTTCCTACTCCTTGAGACACAACAATATTGAAAATATTGAAATTAATCACTGTTCAATGGAAAGGAAGAGTTACACATGTCTCACTTTAAATCAAATCTAGAAATGATTACAAGAATGAGCAAAGCATGTCAAAAACCACGACAGGCCTCTTGTGGCAAACAGCCAAGCTGTACACACAAAGGGAAAACTCTTGAAGGAAATTAAAAGTGCCAAAGCAGGGAGCACATGAATGATAAAAAAGTGAAACTCCCCTACTGCTGATATGGGGAAAGTTTCAGTGGTCTGGATAGAAGATGAAACCATCCACAATCTTCCCTGAAGGCAAAGCCTAATCCAGAGCAAGGCCCTGACTCTCTTCAGTTCTATGAAGGTTGAGAGAGGTGAGGAAGCTGCAGAAGAAAAGTCTGAAGCTAGATGGGGCTGGTTCATGAGGTTTTTGGCAAGAAGCCATCTTCATAACATCAAAGTGCAAGGCAAAGCAGCAAGTGCTGCAAACTATCCAGAAGATCTAGCTAAGGTCATTAACGAAGGCAGCTGCACAACGTATTTTCCATGTAAACAAAACAGACTTCTATTGGAAGAAGATGCCATCTAAAACTTGCATAGCTAGAGAAGAAAAGTTAATGCCAGCCCTCAAAGCTTCAAAGGTCAGCTAACATTCTTGTTAGGGGCTTTGCAGTTTGTGACTTGAAGTTGAAGCCAATATTCGTTCGCCATCCAGAAATCCTAGGGCCCTTAAGAATTATGTTAAGTCTACTCTGCCTGTGCTCTAGAACAACAAAGCCTGGATGACAGCATATCTGTTGATAATGTGGTTTACTGAATATTTAAAGGCCACTGTTGAGACCCACTGCTCAAAAGAAAGGATTCAAAATATTCCTGCTCGTTGACAATGCACCTGGTCAACCAAGAGCTCCAACAGAAATGTACAAGATGAATATTGTTTTCACACTTGCTAATACAACATCTATTCTGAAGCCTATGGATCAAGGTGTCATTTCAACTTTCAAGTCTTATTATCTAATAAACACATTTTGTAAGGCTAGAGGTGCCATAGAGCATGACTGCTCTGATGGATCTGGGCAAAGTCAGCTGAAAAACTTCTGGAATGGATTCACCAAACGGCATTCAAAACATTCCCGATTTATGGGAAAAGGTCAAAATATCAACATGAGCAGGAGTTTGGAAGAAGTTGATTCCCACCCTCATGGATGACTTTGAGGGGTTCAGGACTTCAGTGGAGGACGTAACTGCAGGGAGGGCAGAAGCTGCGAGAGAACTAGAAGTGGAGCCTGAGGATGTGACTGAACTGCTGCCATCTCATGATCAAACTTGAACGGATGAGAAGCTGCTTCTTACAGAGAAGCAAAGAAAGTGGTTTCCTGAGATGGAAGCTTCTCCTGGTGACGATGCTGTGAAGATCGTTGACGTGACAGCACAAGATTTAGAATATTACATAACTTAGGTGATAAAGCAGCGGCAGAATTTGAGAAGATGGTCTCCAATTCTGAAAGTTCTTCTATGAGTAAAATGCTATCAAAGAGCATTGTAGGCTACAAAGAAATTGCTCAGGACAAGAAGAGTCAATCAATGCAGCAAACTTCATTGTTAAGTTATAGCCACAGCACCCCAACCTTCAGCAACCACCACCCTGATCCATCAACTGTCATGAACAAGGAGGCGAGACCCTCCATCAGCAAAAAGATTACTCACTAGGGGCACCTGGGTGGCTCAGTCAGTTAAGCATCCGATTTTGGCTCGGGTCATGATCTCATGGTTTCTGAGTTCAAGCCCCGCATCTGGCTCTGTGTTGATGGCTCAGAGCCTGGAGCCTCTTTCAGGTTGTCTCCCTCTCTCTCTGCCCCTCCCCCACTCATGTTGTCTCTATCTCTCATAAATAAATAAACTTAAAAAATTTTTTAAAAAAGATTACTCACTAAAAGCTCAGATGATGGTTAGCATTTTTAGCAACAAAGTATTTTTAAATTATGTACGTTTTTTAGATATAATGCTATTACTACACACTTAATAGACTATAGTATAAACATATCTTTTATATGCACTGGGAAATTAAAAATTCATTTGACTTGCTTTATTGCACTATTTGCTTTAGTGTGGTGGTCTGGAACCCAAACCTCAAGATCTCCGAGGTATGCCTATATAAGGAACTACCGTACTGATAAAACCACAGCATATCTGTTGGCAAGGTGGTATGCTTGGTCATAGCAGCTAGGTACAGGTAAGTCCTTCTGGTCTCCAGCGTCGGTGGGAGAAGTATTTGGTACTTCTTTCCTCATCTGCCACTTGGTTGTGCCATGGTTCATACAAGGCATATGAGAGGCCACCATATGGCAAGTCAGTTGGAAACATGGAAAATTATAGTGTAGACATATGTAAAATATGTACAGGGAAATAGAGGCTGACCAATCCAGTTATGATGTATTATAGAAAATCTGGTTATAGAGAATATAGAAAAAAAAGTCTAAGCTCTCTGGCAACAGTGACTTTATCATTCATTATTGAGTGAAAACCTACAGACATTGGGGCGCCTGGGTGGCGCAGTCGGTTAAGCGTCCGACTTCAGCCAGGTCACGATCTCACGGTCCGTGAGTTCGAGCCCCGCGTCAGGCTCTGGGCTGATGGCTCAGAGCCTGGAGCCTGTTTCCGATTCTGTGTCTCCCTCTCTCTCTGCCCCTTCCCCATTCATGCTCTGTCTCTCTCTGTCCCAAAAATAAATAAAAAACGTTGAAAAAAAATTAAAAAAAAAAAACCTACAGACATTTTTTGTGTGGTTGTACTTTTTTTTTTTAATTTTTTAAAATATTTATTTATTTTTGAGAGAGAGTGACACAGAGTGCAAGTGGGGGAGGGGCAGAGAGAGAGGGAGGCACAGAATCTGAAACCGGCTCCAGGCGCTAAGATGTCAGCACAGAGCCCAACACAGGGCTCGAACCCATAAATGGTGAGATCACACCTGAGCCGAAGTCAGACACTTAACCGACAGAGCCACCCAGGCGCCCCATACTTCTTTATTTTGCAATAAATCATTTCAGCAAGTGGTGGGCTCAAAAATTAAGTACTGTGTTTTCTTATCTCAAGAAATGGAGTGTGTAATGTGCACAGAATGGTGTTTACCACCCACCATAGTGGGTAGCACAGCGAGATCTCCAACCATGTGAAGACCAAGATACTATCCATAAGAAAATACCAGCGCTGGGTGGCTCAGCTGGTTAAGCATCCAACTCTTGGTTTTAGCTCAGGTCATCATCTTACAGTTCATAAGTTCAAGCCCCACATCAGGCTCCACGCGCCTGCTCGGGATTCTCTGTTCCTTTCTCTCTGCCCCTCCCCCACCTGTGCGCATGTTCTCTCTTGCACGCGCACTCTCTCTCTCTCACTCAAAGAAAATACCAGCGTTTCCTTCAAAAGGCAGTAGTTACTTTAAGAAAATTCTACCCACAGATGACAATCTAATAAGTGGAGCTGGGGGAGGGGGGGGCGGTGAATGTACATGTGACTTTGTTAAGCAGACTTTTCATTTGATCAAATGACTGTTATTCTAAATTAGTTTCTGCCATTTTCAAAAGGTAAACCAATATGTGAAAGTGTTAGCTCCAGTACCAGAGGACAAATTACATATTTTGAAAGCCAGTTTCATCAAGGCTTCAAATAAAAAAGCAGTTTAAGTTTTTCATTTCATTCATCGATAGAATCAAAGTTAAGCTTTTGGGAGTTGTGTCTCCCAGAGGTGAAATATGTAATACTCTGTGAATAAATGCTGTTATTAACCTAGTTAAAATGTGTATCAGTGAAGATTTTTGTAATGACAATATGAATCAAATTTTGATGGAACATGCCCTGTGCAAAAACAATATTCTTACTAAATTAAAAACCTGTGGAGAAGAAATGACTTGGAGCTGGTTATAATATACACACCGATCAGACTGCGATAACAAGTTGCAATATTCTTCCAAGAAACATAGTATGTAGTTGTGCAAACTTAAAAATATTTTTTATATCATCACAACCACAAACTATTTGTGATGAAGCTGCTGATGAAGACAATACACATGTCAACGTGGAAGTACATGCTTTTCCTCTTTGGCGTCTATCAGCAGATGGAATATAGTTACATGTGCTTTATGGAAGAATCATCTTAAATTAGCCTAAAATGTCCAATGATGATATTAACCTTTGAGGTGAGTCTCTTAAATGTCACGTGCATTTTGTTCAAAATCAATTAGAAATGTTTAATCAAAGTATTCAGAGTGGAGTCTCTAAAATAAAATTTTGATGATTTGGAAATCGTCAAACACAAAATTCAAAGCTGTACCTACAAGAACATGGAGAAAGTGACAAAATAACCTGAGCTCAACTGTATACAGGACTGAATTCTGAAAGTCTATAACTGAATTTTGGAATATCCTGGCTGCAGGGGGGGAGGGAAGAATCTTTAGATAGAGTTTCTATTTTTAATTGGATAAATGTATACTCTATATAAGAATCCAATGAAACTGGGTCCAAAAGTTTGTAGCATATAAATTTGGTGAAAACTTGAAAAGAATTATATAGACAAATCATTTGATAAGTTTTGTCCTATAAAAACATTCGGAAAAGAAATACATGTTGTGTGGAGGCAAAACGACCATACATATGGAAATATTCCCACTGAAATATTTACACATTTACACATTTTGTCAACGCAAAATGAACAAATCTTTTAGAATTTCTAAAAAAAGAAAAGGATGAGAGCTTTATTTCAGCTCAAGGGAGGACGACTATTGGGGATACTCGATCTTCATGAAGAGAGTGCTGCAGGGAGGCCATGTGCAATACAGAGTTATGTATGTTTTTTGTTGCATCAAGAGTTACAAATCATCATAACAGAAGACATTACAGAAAATAACAAACTTTCTCTTATGCTTTTAGCATGTGCAAGGTTCAGGCTTCCAGGTATAGATGGGAATTTAGGGAGACTTTTGCTCTTACCTTTAGATTGAAATGTTTCTTCTAGGTTATTTGCTAAGGAAGCAGATGTACAATGTGTGCTGGGGCAGAAAGAGAGCTCATGTTCTGGTTTGATGAAGTCATTCTGACCTTGGTAAAAGTTCAAGTAGAGCTTCCCTGGGAGCCCAGGATCAGGGCCCACAAACTTATTAAAGGTTGAAAATTTGCTTTATCAATTTTAATATGAAAAAAATAGAACTGCGAAGATCCTTATTTTTCACAATTTGCTCTAAACTTACCTAGGTCCCTCAGCACCTGAAAAAAGAGTGTTTTCTCAGTTACAAAAAAAATGCTGTAATCTACAGCAGTTCTGGTTACATAATTTGCAGGATCCAGTGCAAAATGAAAATGAAGGACGCTCTGATCAAAACTTGGGAGATTCAAGATGGTAGTAAGAAAGCATTAAACCAAGTGTGGCCCTTCTGACAAGGGCTCAGAGTGGCTGTAAAGGCCACGTGCCTATGAAGCCAAGAGGCCGTCAACAGACCAGAGTCGATTGACGATGACAGTAATTTCAAATTTGCTAATAATACAATGGATGAAAAATTGTCAAAAATTTCTAATAAGATCATATTGAAAAATAAATGTTTGAGAAATATACCAGTGACATTTCAGCAGATTCGGCTAAGAAGCAAAATATAGGTAGCAAGAATACTCTATTTATTTTTTAAACATTTAGATAATCAGTATATTTTTAAAATTTTGCTTTATGTTTTTTAATTTATGCTACTTAATTTATAATCTTTTGAAAAAAATATATTTCTATTTTTTAATGTTTATTTTATTTTTGACAGAGAGAGAGAAAGAAACAGAACATGAGCGGGGGAGGGCAGAGAGAGAGGGGCACACAAATCCAAAGCAGAGAGAGAGGGAGACACAAAATCTTCTGTCAGCACAGAGCCTGATGTGGGGCTCGAACTCAAGAACTATGAGATCATGACCAGAGCTGAAGTTGTACACTTAACTGACAAGCCACCCAGGCCCCCCTTAAAAAATGTATTTCTGAAGACCACTTTGACAAGAATTATTTTTAGGTCCACTTTTTAAAAAACCAAATTGGCAGTCAGTAAATAAATTTCTAAAAATAAGACAATCAATTCTTTCCTTTCTTTCCTTCTTTCATTCATTCTTTCTTTTTTTTTTTTTTTTAGAGAGAGGGAGAGATGTACAAGTGAGCAAGAGGCAAGAGGGGGTGGAGGGGGAGAGAGAGAGAGAGAGAGAAGTGGGGCTCACCTGATGCGGGACTTGAACTCATGAACCCTAAGATCATGACCTGAGCAGAAACCAAGAGTCGCATGCTCAACTGACTAAGCCACCCAGGCGCCCATGATTTCACACTTTAATATTTCACATTATACAGATGTGTATATGTGTTACATAGGCTTTAGATACTAAAAGAATAATTCTAGGTTTTCAGAAAAATATGTGAATGGTTCTCTAATTTGATTTCAGCTGTGTGTTGATCTATTTCTTCTAAGAATGGGGGAGGAAAAGGAAATGTTACTTCTAAAAAAGAATATTTTTAAGTTAGCTACAAGCTCACAGAGAAGTTCTGACACCTACTTTCAGCATTCATTTCCCTTTGCAGCCCACTACTTTTTAGGAGAGTTACATGTATGCCTGTGAATTTCAAGAAAACTGTAATATAATTGCCCTTGGCATTCTAAGAAAGTATCTAAATGACTGTAAAAAGAAAGGGTTTTTAATGAGATTTGGAACACTTTTCTAACCTTGAGAAGAAAACTTATCTAAAGTTTTATCTACATATTAAAATAATAACAGCAATATATAAGTGGCATTTATCTCAAAAGAGAGCAATGGAAATTAAGTTGGTGTATGTAAAGGGCTCTGCATTTGCTCTAGCTTATCAAAAAACAACTATCAATAAATGGGTCTATTATTGTGTCAATTAGCCACTGTCTTCCACTGTCTTCTCCTGTAAGGTTAGATAGCTATTTCTGCATCTGCTATTAAAATTTTTCTCCTTTGTTCTAAGAATGAGACAGATGATGTTAATTTTATCACGTTGCATTGACTGGATTCCTGGGATAAATTCAACTTTTCCATACTATCCTTATATTATCAAGGCTGTGCTAGCCATGTGCAATGAGTCATTTTTTCGTTTTGTTCTATTTTGTTTTGTTTCATTCTCAGCATATTTTGGCTAAGATTGATTTGTGTCTTGATTGCTACATATAGTTTCGCAGGTTCCATCTGACTGCAAGGCTTGCCCTGTTTACCAAGATCCAAACTGTCGCAGCAAGGGAGTGAATAAAAACATGGCCTCAGTACATTCACAAAATAGTTGGGCCTTAACTGATGATTCCATTCTCCTTTCCTCAGACCATGTATGAAAGCTTCAGAAAGATTAATACGAAGTCAAAGCATTTTATTGAAATAAAGATACTGAAATGCATCCAAGGACAGGCATCTCTCCTGGCTCTGGCCACCATCTGCATGGCCACTGTAGGCCAACAGGCCAAATTCAGACAGGACTATTCCAACCACAACTGTGCCTGCACTGATACTTTAACACTGAGTAGTTTGAAAGAATGAACTGATATAAGAACTTGAGGAGGAAAGAGAATAAGATAGGAGAAATGTGAGAGAACATCCTTGCAGGTATTTATGACAACTTCAAAGGAAAGAACATTCCCAACAAAATATTAGCAGAATGAATTCAACAGTACATTAAAAGGATCATACACCACAGTCATGCGGGGTTTATTCCAGGAATGCAACATCCAGAAATCAATCAACGTGATACATCACATTAACAAAACGAAGGATAAAAATCATATACTCAACCCAATAGATGCAGAAAAAGCATTTGACAAAATTCAACATCCATTCATGACAAAAGTGTTCCTCAACAAAGCAGGTGTGATGGGAACACATCTCAACATAATAAAGGCCATATATGACAAGCCCACAGCTAAAATCATACTCATTGGTGACAAACTGAAAGATTTTTCTCTAACATCAGATGTCAACTGTCAGCACTTGTATTCAACATAGTACTGGAAGTTCCAGCCAAAGCAACTAGGCAGGTAAAATTGTCTCTATTTACAGATGATATGATATCATATATATATATATATATATATATATATATATGTATATATATATATATATATATACATACACACACACATACATATATAACCCTGAGGATTCTACACACACACACACAAAGAACTGTTACAAATGGCAAACAAATTCAGCAAAGTTGCAGGATGTAAAATCAATATACAAAAATCAGTTCTGTTTCTATACACTAATAACAAATGATCAGAAAGAGAAATTAAGAAAACAATCCTATTACAATTGCACCAAAAAGAATAAAATACCTAGGTATAAATTTAGCCAAGGAGGTGAAAGACTGGTACACTGAAATCTATAAGCCATTGATGAAATAAATTGAAGACACATACATAAAATGACATTCTGTGCTCATGGGTTGGAAGAATTAATACTGTTAAAATAGCCATGCTACTCAAAGCAATATACAGATTCAATGTAACCCCTATCAAAATCCTGGGGAAATGTTTTGGAGAAATAGAACAAACAATCCTATGATGTGTGTGGAACCACAGAAAACCCCAAAGAGTCGAAGCTATTTTGAGAATGAACGGAGCTGGAGGCATCACACTTCCTAATTTCAAACTATATTACAAAGCTATAGTAATCAAACTGTATGGTATTGGGTCTGAAAACAAAACCAGACACAGATTAAAGATAGATTAACAGAAGATTAACATGGATATTAACAGAAACAAACCCACATATGTATGGTCAATTAATTCACAACAAAGAATCCCAGACTACACAACAGGGAAAGAACAGTCTCTTCAATAGTGTTGGGAAAACACAGCCACATGCAATGAATGATTCTGGACCGCTGTCTTACACTATACACAAAAATTAACTCAAAATAAGTTAAAGATTTAAACGTAAGATCTGAAACCATAAAACTCCTAAAAGAAAACATGAGGCGGGGGGGTGAGCTCCTTGACATTGGTCTTGGCAATGATTTTTTTGTATATGACATCAAAAGCAAAGACAACAAAAGCAGAAACAAGTGGTACTACTTCAAACTAAAAAGTTTCCATACCATGATGGTAAAGGAAACCATCACCAAAAATGGTCTCCTATGGAATGGTATGAAAAGGTACGACAAGGTAACCTATAAAATGGGAGAAAATATTTGCAAATCATACATCTAAGAAGAACTCATATCTATATATCTATCTACCTCTATCTACCTATCTATCTATATAAAACATATAGATATGTTTTATATAGATAGGTAGATAGGTAGATAGGTAGATAGGTAGATAGATATAGGTATATATATGACTCATACAACTCAACAGCAAAACAAACAACCCAATTCAAAACTGGGGAGAGTAACTGAATAGACATTTTGCCAAAGAAGACATCCAGATGGCCAACAGACAACTGAAAAGATGCTCAGCATCACTCATCATCAGGGAAATGCAAATCAGAACCACAATGAGATAATCAACTCATAACTATTAGAAAGATTATATCAAAAAGATGAGAAATCCCAAGTGTTGGCAAGTATGTACAGAAAAGGGAACCCCTCTGCACTGTTAGTGGAATTGTAAATTGGTGAAACCATATGCTTCAGCAATTACACTTCTGGATACATACCCAAAGGAAATGAATCACTATCTCAAAGAGATATCTGCACCCCCATGTCCACTGCGGCATTATATAAAATAGCCAAGACATGGAAACAACCTAAGTGCCCAATGATGGATAAATGGATAAAGAAAATGTGGTAAACACACACACACACACACACACACACACACACACACACACACACACGATTATTATTCAGCCATAAAAAAAGAAGGAAATCCTGCCATTTGTGACAACATGGATGGACCTTTAGGGCATTATGCTAATGAAATAAGAGAAAGACAAATACTATATGATCTCACTTACATAGAGAATCTAAAACAAGGGGTAAAACCCCCAAATTCATAGATACAGAGAACAGATTGGTGGTTGCCAGAGGTGAGGGCTGGGGCAAAGGTGAGTGAAATGGGTGAAGATGGTCAGACTTCCAGGCATAAACTTCCAGGTATACGAAATAAATCTTGGGCATAGAATGCACAGCATGGTGACTATATTCTTTTTAAAAGGAAAGAACAGACCCCGCACACCCTACAAACTCAATTCCACAATATTTAAATGTAACAAAGCATTTCTTTCCTGTACACAGTTTTTAAATAATTTTTCCTGATTATGTAAGAATACACATTCGTTGTAGAAAAAATTTAAATATATATGTATATATATACATATATATGTATATAAACACATATCTTGCTTATTATTTTTTGGATATATATCTATATCTATAGATAGATGATAGATAGATATAGATATAGATAGATATAGATATAGATATAGATATAGATATAGATATAGATATAGATATATATCTACAATCCTGGAACCTATTTTAAACATGTTAGCGTGTAAATTTCTTGCAGTTCTACTCACCTGAAGCCAATGGGATTTGGGATCTGCTCAAGATGATCCTAACAGCCGGATTCTGGGTCATGCCCACTATGGAACAGATCTTAAGAAACGGCAGTGAAATCCCAGCATGGAAAGGAGCTCAGTAGCGCGCGACCCCACGACTCGGGAGACATTCCTAGGTGCACCCAATCCCTGCTCCAATGGCCGCCCCTCCTGGGATTCTTCATCCCCCGTGCCCTGGTCCCCGCCTCCACCTGCCAGGAACCCCCGGCTCCGTGCTGCCCACCAGCGGGCATGTACGATCAGGATCAGCTGGTGCGCGAGATCCGCAGTCCATCCATTTCCACCCAGGCTGTCCGGCCCGGCCGCCGCCTCCCTGCAGTCAACGCGCAGAGGGGGCCGCTGGCCGCCACTACCCGGTGCGCAGGGCCTCCAAGCTTCCGACGCCTACAAGCTCAGTGAGGCCACAGCCTTGAGGCCCCTCCTCTGAAAACTGAGGCTGAATCGAAGGAGGCGGGGCCTCGCAGCACCTTCCCTCCAGCCGTCCTGGAGGGGTGTGCCCCCTAGCGGGTTGCCTGGAGCCCGGCTCTAGTTTCACACTCAGGGCCCTTGTTCAGGATCCAGTTTCATGTGTTTTCGGGGCTAGAATTGTCCCAGCCCCGCTTTTCCGGATGGTAAAACAGAAGCCAAGAGGCGAGACTTCCCGTTGGAGGCTGGAACATTTCCTGCTCTCTGGCGCAGCTTTGCTGATTGTCCTGGCGGGAGCTTCGATCTCCACTCAGCCCACCAGAAGGAGAAGTTTGGAGTTCTGTCCCTTTGCTGGTTGCAAGAAATTGTTCACGTTACTTAACTTGCTGGGCCTCAGATTCCTCCTGGGTTTATTCATTGCTGAGGATCAAATAAAATAATCTATGTAAAACACCTAATGCAAATCAGGTGCTTGGTAAACCTTTGTGAATGGGTGGGACCAACTTCTTCCTAGAATTAAATTCTGGGAGGATTTTATGTTGTAGATCCTTACAGGAAACTGCAGAACATAATGGAAATGTCTTCTGGTGCAGTTTCATAAAAGATGTGGAAACATTATTCAGGTGACTGTGCCTCTTACTAAAATTAGATATTGAGTGACCATTCAAAGGCAATTTGATAGCTACAGTTTTAGAGACAATTCTGTGGGAGCTCTTAGAGCAGCATGCATGTTGTTTATTCTGTGTGCGTTGTGACTTTTCACATGGTTAAGATCTTACTGTATTATAGGTCTATAGGTCTAGTGGTCTGACGGCCAATGTTCACGTTTGTAACTTACTACTGACACAGCCTGACAGTTCTCCAGAGAGCAGCAAACACACACAGTGCTGGGGCACGGCAGGTGGGGGGGTGGGGATAGGGGTATGACAGTGACCCAACCAGCAACCCCACATAGCCCCTCTTTTGTCTTCTCAAACCACTCATAAACATTGTTTCATTCAGACCCGGCTGATGAAATTATGAAACGTGGTTTGTGAGCAAATGGTTAAGAATTCTTGAGACGTTTTTGGTGCAAAAAGGTGATTTTTATTATAGCATATAGAGAGGACCAGTGGGCAGAAAGAGCTGCCCTGGGATTGTGAGGAGTGACTGATTATATACTTCTAAGTTTGTAGGGGGAGGGGATAGAGATAAGTTTTTAAGGAATTTTGAAGCAAGGCTTTTAGGACCTTGAGGGGCTAGCTGCTAAGATAAGGTTGCTTTTCACTTTAATAAAACATAAACATTAAGGCACTAAGGCAGCATGAATTTCTTTAGGAAGGTCACACTCTGTATGTTTCAGGTGTTTACCAGCCGGCTGCAAGCTGCAAGGAGATTTAATTTTAAGCTACATTTCTCTTGCCTTTGTTTCCCTCATCACCAGCCTCTCCCCACAGCTAAGCTGTTGGCTTGGGTACAATGGAGAAAGCGGACCAGCAACAGAAGGGAAATACGAATCCCATCAGGGAAGTTCTGATTGCATCAGGATAGGTCCTGGACGAAGTCCTTGAGGGTGTCCCCAAAACACAGCACAGCCCTCCCACTTGAACCTGAACCTCACCTGTCGATAGGTTCCAGTGTCACTGAGCACGGTGATCATGTTTCTAGCAAGTAACACAAGTGGCCACAGAAACCTTAGCCACCTTGTCTCTAATACTTGCAGTAAAACAAAATTGTCTGGTATTTACAACTCAGGATGTGGACTTAGACTCCACCACTGTGAACAGAACCTGCCTAATCATCTCCGGCCCCTGGTGGCAATTTAAAATGTTCAGGGAGAGGTGCCTGGGTGGCTCAGTTGGTTGAGTGTCTGACTTCGGCTCAGGTCATGATCTCATGGTTCATGGGTTCCAGCCCCGCATTAGGCTCTGTGCTGAGGGCTGGGAACCTGGAGCCTGCTTTGGATTCTGCATCTCCTTCTCTCACTACCCCTCCCCCTCTCACACTCTGTAACTCTCCCTCAAAATAAATAATAAAAACAATTTAAAAATTAAAAAAAAAAGTTCAGGGAAACTGGCTGTTGGCCATCTGAACAGGTGTGTGACCACAGATCTCTAGGATTGCAAGCTACAATCACAGAAAAAAAGCAGAAACACAGGTGGCCAATGGGACTGCTTTCTCTCCTAAGTTAACTGCTCTCCCTGCTTCTCTGCAGACTTCTGGGACACTTGCTTGCAACAAGTTTTGGGATACAGCTCACCACAGGGGGTCTCCAAGGCCTGCAGCTCCTCACAGGGTGTGTCACTGACAGTGCCACCGAATAGAGAAGAGAGAGGCACTAGGTACCCTCTTGTGCCTGGAAAAGAGCCACACTCTGCCCAAGTGAAGACCTGAGGGCCTCGCGGCTACGAGCATGGATGGGACCTCTCAGAGCAGGGGGATTTGCTAAGCAGCTAGTGCTGGCCCGGCCGACATGAGCACAGACCTTCCTGAATGGCAGTTTCAGATCCTAGAGAACATCAGACATGTGAACACACGAAC
Organism: Leopardus geoffroyi; assembly: GCF_018350155.1. NCBI lineage: Eukaryota > Metazoa > Chordata > Mammalia > Carnivora > Felidae > Leopardus > Leopardus geoffroyi. The sequence goes on along the minus strand of NC_059332.1, from coordinate 25,650,953 downwards.
ATACACGAGTCCAGAACATGGGATTTCAAAACGGGGCCTTTTATTTTTGGATTGTCACCAAAGGTCACTTTGCACTGTAGGCACATTGTGAAGTGTCAGAGGAAAAGTGGGTCAGCAGGAGAGAGGAGAAGGACCACGAACAGTGCCAACCATCTCCTTATGGGGAGGAGAATCGGCCACAGAACAGGATACTGTTGGTTTTGCTGTGCTGGATGAAGAAAAGGAAGGGGTGGTCGGCACAGAACCTGGGCATGATTCTTGCACATCGCAACATCATGATGGCCGCAGTGGCGGCCGCGGCCTCCGTGCCTTCCTCGTTGACCTCCACAAAGGACTTGTGCACCACCCTGGACAGATACAGGTCTTTCCTGGATGACATTCCAGAAAAGTCTGCCTTGGCCTGCTCGAAGGCATCGGTCATGCCCAGCGTACAAAGGACATTCTCCATGTTGTAATTCTCCTCCAGTTTGAATCTAGGGAGGAACACTTCCACCTCTTCTTCATCCAGCATGTCTGGCCTCGTCCATTCTGTGAATTTCTCATAAGTGATTTCTTTCTCCACCTAGAAGAGAGTTGAAGATTTTTAGATACAGACCCGTGCTGCCCAACAGAACTATCTGCTGGGATGTGAATGCTCTGGGCTTTGCGGGGCGAGACAACAGTAACAGGAAGTGACAACAGCTTTAGAAACTGTTCACACGATCCCCTTGCCATCATAGCGTTTTTACTGCTCAGCATTTGTTACCGTTTTCAAATCGATGTTTTCATCTGGAAGCATGATGATCATATTCAGCTCTTTACCCACATAGGGAAGCACCAGAATTTGGGTGAATATTTCTCCAATATAGGTTATTTTAAAGGTGGATTTTTTAAACATCATTTGCACAGGTTTCTCCTCATTCTAAAATGGAAACAGATAAATGTTAGGTTGAAATAAGACCCCGTGGACACATTGGACAAATCGACAGAACTGGCCAGCCTGGGTTCTACAAACACTTACTTCCCTGGTTTACAGAATAGCACCTCAGCCCCCTCTTTTGCCAGCCCATCTTCATTGCCTCAGCCTGCAAACCCTGGGGTACTCAGGGCTCAGTCCTTACACTGCTTGTCTCCTGGTGACCTCAATCCTGTGACTTTAAACAGAATCCCCCAACTTAGATTTCTAGCTGGGACTTCTCCCATGTACTCCACATATATTACACTCCCAAACATCTTACTGCTTACTTGGGACCTGCATTTGTACATTAAAGAAACCTCCAATGTCATATGTCACACTGGGCTCTTCATATTCCCTTCCAGGCCTGCTCTACCTACAATTTTCTTCATCTCAAGTGATGGCAATGCCACTCATCCCATTGTCAAAAACTAAGGAGTACCCCTGACTCCTGTCTTTCACCACACAATGGACTCATTAACAAATCACATTGGCTCTGCTTTTAAAATATTAACATAAATGAGATCACACCTTTCTGCAGCTCCCCCTCTACTCCCAGGGAGTAAAAAAGCTCAAGTCCTTAAAAAGACCTGCAATTCTGACAAGAGCTTGTCCCGCATGCCCTGTGCTCCCATCTCCCTTTGCCCCTTGATGGTTCCATGGTCAATCCCAACAAGTTCGACCCCAAAACCTGGAGAGCCCACCTGAAACCGTACCCCCATCCACAACCTGTGTCCCTCCTCTGTGTCTGTCTCTGGATCACTACCACTATCTCATACACTCTTCTTTTCTTATTTACGCTGTCTCACCCCCAGAAAGACATAATCTTCACGGGAGGGATGAGTCACTGGTTTTGTACACACTGTGATAGTACCTTGCACGAAGCCTGGTCTCAAACCAACATCTGCTGAATAAATGGATAAACAACTAAAGGACAGGAAAACTGAAAGGACCAGGCAAAATGAACACATCTTACTGCATTTGCCACCAGTGCATCCCCAGCCAGGCAGTAAGAAAGACCCAAGGACAGCAACCACATCTCAGCCAACAGCCCTCCTCCGCTCCTGATTCATGTGCAGTGTAAGACCTACAGCTGCTGTGAATCTGTCTGGCCCCAAGCTGCAGTCCCCAGTTCTCTGGGGCAGCACATTATTCTGTATTAGATGGAAGAAACTTCTGTTACCGCCTTCCATTGGTGCCTCTCAAAGGCTCGCCTGAACTGGCCTCAGCCACACCTGCCCCCTCGTTCCTCATTCCTCATTCAGTCCTCGGCCAGTTATCAGCACACTTGTTCTATAACAGGCCAGGTAGTAAATATTTTCAGCTTTATGGACCATACAGTTTCTGTCCCAACTGCTCAACTCTACAGTTGTAGCGTGAAATATCTAAACAAATAGATGTGCCTGTGTTCCATTAAAACTTTATTTAAAAAAAAAAAAAAAAGTGGTGGGCTGGCTTTGACCTCAGGGTGCATGCGGTTTGCCAAGCCTTGCCTGAGGCAATTTCTCCTTCTACCCATCCAGGGCTCAAAGCCCCTAGTCTTAGAATATAAAAGGATCCAATCTCAGAAAGGGAATGATTCATTAAATACACAACTGTGTATATAAATTTAATCTTATTTAGAAATAAAGGCATTTTAAAAATCCAGATGAACTAAAATCTGTTCACTTTCAGGCACAACGACCTCCACCCCCCAAAGGCCTGTGCACTCAACACCTACTACCCTCCTTCTGTCTTTCTCCACTGGGGAGATGAGGAAGCAAGACAGAAGTCTTCACCTCCCCCCAGCTATGGCAGAAGCCACACCTGACAGAAGACCTAACTCTGGCCCATGAGATACAGAAGACAGGTTTCACTTTCTGAATGTCAGAACCCTGAAGGAGGCTTTGCTCTGCCTTTTGTCCTTTCCCTTCCTCCTGCCTGGATGACAGATACCATGACGGTGACCCTGAAAAAGGGCCACGTGCTAAGCATAGCAGAGCAGGAAGAGAGACAGTTGGTTCCCTGGGAGCACCTGCCACCCCGGTACCCCGGCAGCCCTACTCTCTGCCCACCTGCAGGTCTCTGCTAGGGGACATGAACTTTCCATGAATCAAGTCCTAATATACATCTTATTAAAGATTAATTTCAAGGAAAGAAATAATTTCCCCAGGTGAAAACAGGGCAACTCATTTCAGAATAAAGCTCAAAGGGGGGCAGCTGGGTGACTCAGTCAGTTAAGCATCTGACTTCAGCTCAGATCCTGATGTCACAGCTCATGGGTTCGAGCCCTGTGTCGGGCTCTGTGCTGACAGCTTGGCGCCTGGAACCTGGAGCCTGCTTGGGATTCGGTGTCTCCTTCTCTCTCTGTCCCTCCCCCACTCGTATTCTGCCTCCCTCCTTCAAAAATAAACATTAAAAAAAATTAAAAAAAAAAAGAATAGGAGCACCTGCATGGCTCAGTCGGTTGAGCATCCAACTTTGGCTCAGGTCATGATCTCATGGTTCGTGGGCTCAAGCCCCAAATCAGGCTCTGTGCTAAGAGCTCGCTCAGAGCTTGGAGCCTGCTTCGGATTCTGTGTTTCCTTCTCTCTCTGCCCCTCCCCTGATTGTACTCTCTTTGTCTCTCAAAAATAAATGTAAAAAAAAGTTTTTTTCTTTAAAGAATAAAGCTCAAAGGAAAATACATTTCTTGAGAAACTGAAAGTTCAGGCTCATGTCTGCTTAGAAGATCTAACTCATGGTCAGTGATCCAGAACAGGCTGTAAGTGATCTATTCTGTCTACTTAAGGTGTATGTGCAAAAATCTCTACAGTTAAAGATAATTTAAAAAGAAAGAATATGCTAGATTCGGTGACAGAAAAAATATAAGGCCACCACAAATAACCTCTTCAAATGTGGGGATAGCTCAACATGATGTCTATCCTATATACATGTCCTTTTGTTTGCTTGTTTTTAAACAAAAATTAGTGTTTGTTATCCTTATCATCCAAACAAGACTGCAAATGGGACATGTGTTCAGTATTTATTGAGTACCAACTACATGCCCGGCACTTATGAGACAGCCATCTATCTGCCCTCCTCAGGTGGTGCTGGGTCTCCAACCTCTGCAGTGCTACCCTGAGGACCCACAGGGGGCACTGTGGCCACTGAGAGGAGTGGGACAGAAATCCCCACGGGGAAGGAGGACTGTTAGGGCAGGTTTCCAGATGCTCCTGGAAAGGAAGGAATATATAGGTACTCATGGCAATGAAGACAGAGAAATGGAGATAAATGGGTAGGATCCAGGTCTGCAAAGAACCTTATATACCATATTTTGGTCTTAACTTTATCTCAAAAGTTCTAGAAAGCCAAAAAGACCTTAAGACTGACAACTGACATCAGATTTGTGACTGTAAACAGAACACCTGGCAACAGTATGGCAGGTGACATGGGGAGCCAGACCGGAAGCCTCTGAGTTCAGAGCTACTTTTGATGACACAGCAAAGGAGAAAGGGAAGGCGTGATGGGGAGCCCTTATGCTGGACTGCCGAAGGCCATACAGGCCACAAGCTACTTGAGATGACCTTTCTTGCATGTTTTAAAAACCAGAGTGAACACAGGGACTGTTTCCAAGAATCTCCTTTGTTAATGTGAAATATTTACCTTGCTGACTTTAAATGGTCTTTCTGTGGTCTGGCTTTTGTTAAACTGACTATCCCAGTTTCCTTTGAAATAGATGGCATTCACGAGAATCAGGTTCGTCACTGGGTCAACTGAACCTGGAGATAACAACTGTGTGATTTTACCTGAAAAGAAGAATTAAAAAATCAATGAATTTCCCAATGGTCAGAGAAAGACAAATACCATGTGATCTCACTAATATGTGGAATCCAAGAAACAAAAGAAAGGAACAAAGGGGAAAAAAGAGAGGGAGAGACAAACCAAAACAACAGACTCTTAACTATAGAGAACAAACTGATGGTTACCAGTGGGATGTGGGCAGGGGACAAGTTGAAACAGGTAAAGGGGATTAAAAGAACACTTATCTTGATGAGCACTGAGGAATGCACAGAAGTGTCGAATCAGTATACTGTACACCTGAAACTAGTATTATGCTGTATGTTAACTAACTCGAATTTAAATTAAAAAAAAAAAGAGTTTCCTGATGCATTCATCAGGGATAATATTTAGATTGGGCAATCCCCTTGTGAGGTACACAGATAAAGGCGTTCACAGTCCCCGAAATATAACCACATAAGGGGATTCTGGTCCTTATAACAACAGTAGCAACAAAAACTTAAAAATCCCTGGTAAGAAAAATACCATGCCTTGAATAAAACATAAGATGAACAAAGAAGTATGTGCAGGCTGAATTCACACGTTGGACAGAAGGGAATGCTTGGTCCCTTGAAGAAAGAGATTTAATGGACAGTCAGAAAGGTGAGAGGCTAGGAGTGCACAGAAGAGTTTAAGAGCTGCAGGTGAATAAGGGCCTAACCAAGGATCCTGCAATAACGCACGGTAACTATACAGGATGAGACCTGTATCTGGCTTTTTCTTTACAGTCTTTGTGAAAAGAAAGACTGTACATTAACATTAACAACAACAATGGCAACAAAGTGGATCATTCTGGAACAGCTGTACCGAGCGAGTACTGAGAGACATCACAGACACATTGACAAAAACAGGGAAGACCTAGAGAAAATAAGCATACACTGACAGTATTTCAGAAGCAGATTTTAAAAATTTACAGTTATTTAGAGAAAAGCATCATTCCTCTTTACATTTTGATGGTCTTGTGAAAGAGGACAGTGAGACCAACTAAGCTACTATTAAGATAGAGCCACGGTGTATTTTCACCTTCCGTCTTTTCGGCTACCCAGGTGTTGATGTGTTCCCTGGACTCTTCTGTAGCGTTGATAAAGTCGAGCTCTTCCATCTCTGCCTGGTAGAATTTACGGCAGGAGTCTTTGAAAGACTAGGAGAAACAGAGCAACATCATCACATGGCTGCAGAAATAATCAACACTTACAGCTTATTTCTTCACTGCACCAAATCAGAATGTAGGCAATTTTGATTTACATACATAACATACAAATAAATACGAGGAATTAACTGAAAATCCTATTTCTCGTTTTTCAGCTACGTTTAAACTTAGCTTCTAAACCAAGTAAAACAGTTGTCTGAACATCAAATATCAATAACTACCAGATTCTTTGAGGGATTAACTGCACATCAGTGAGGTAAGTACAAAGACACGGAGACGCAGCTACTACAGAGTGTCGTTCCTGACAAGCCGCTGCGTTTGCTCTGTGAGTCCTGCCCACAGCAAGAGCCACAGCTGCCTGTGCATTTCAGAACAATGGACTGGAAACAAGGGCCTGCTGTTCCATACAATGGTGGAAAGTGTATGATTCTACACCACCCCTCCCACTACAACGTTCTGTGATGATGGCAACGTTCCAAATCTGCACTGCCCAAAACAGTGCCACGTGCTGCTATTGAACGCTTGGAATATTGGCAGTGCCACTGAGGAACTGAATGCTGAACTGTAATTTTAATTATTTACACTGAAATTTAAATAGCTACATGTGTCTAGTGGCTACCATTTTGGATGGCTCAGTTTTAGAGAATGAGCAGCTCTCAAAAAAAAGTATAAACTGTATCGTGTTAACAAAGTCTATTAAATGATGATGACATTAGTGAACACTTACTTTATGCCATACAAAAGCAGAAAATCTGATAGAGAGTAAATGGAGTGAAATAACTAATTTGTGGAAAGCATGCTATGGAATGGTTTCCCAATCCTTCTTTTGACCAGCTTACAGCTAAATATTTAATTTCCCTTTTCAGGACTGTTTTTCTATTACAGGATTTCACATTGCTCCTTTGATATTGTGTCAGAGAGGTCACGTGGCACAGTAATGTAGCTACAAACACAAGTCCTGCAACTTATTAGCTGTGTGGCCTTTAAAAAGTCACTTTGTTTCTCGAAGCTTCCTTGTCTTTCCCTGTAAATGAGGATTCGGCATCCATCCGAGGACCAGATGAATTCTTATCATCAATGCTGTTTTATGAAATCTCAGCATGTCACAGACACTGCACTAGGTGATCTAGGTGTATCGTTTTACTTAATCCTCAGATACTTTGTGCTCCACCAACTCTGCTGCTCTGCTGTTGCTCAATGCCTTTGAAAATGTTTTCAGTCTCTCAATCTAAGAAAATAGTCTGGAAGCAAACTGGACACTCATGTATTGATCCTTGGGTGATTTCTACAACTTTTTATTTATTTAAATCCAAGTTAGTTAACATATGGCGTAATCATGATTTCAGGAATAGAATTGAGAGATTCATCACTTATATATAACATCCAGTGCTCCTCCCAACAAGTGCCCTCCTTAATGACCATCACCCATTTAGCCCACCCCCCTCCCACACCCCTCCAGCAACCCTCAGTTTGTTCTCTGTATTTAAGAGTCTCTTATGGTCTGTCTCCCTCTCTGTTTGTATCTTATTTTTCCTTTCTTTCCCCTGTGTTCATGTTTGTTTCAATTTCTATAACTTTTAAACACACTTGAAAATAATTGTTTGCTATTTAAATTACTATTTTATAAGCAATGACTAGTCAAACTGAGGGAATATCTAATTATTAGTTGTGATTGGTATTGGATTCTTGGAACACTAAATTGATAAGAAATTATTGAGAAACACTCCTAAACCCTCTATCTTATATTTCAATATCAAAATAAGATTTGAAACATCAATGATTTCTTAAAAATATCCATCAGAAAAGAAAGTAAATTAAAGAAAATCAGCCAATTCTTTGTGTTTATTGGAAGTTTTGTTTCTTCTTTATACCAAAGGCTTATAAAAAGATGAGGCAACAGCCTAGGAAGTAGCTAAGACTGATAAAAATAAGTGAAACAGGCTGTAAAAAATTCACACCATAGTGAACAAATCTTAGCATTATTTGACCTCATGCTTGACTACATTTACTTTACTCCAAATATTTTAAAACGAGTCTGAAGCAAGTTTAAAAACTGAAAAAAAAAATCATATAATAGAATAACATTAATATCCCAAACATAGAAAAAGAATAAATCAGTAAGAAAAAGATGGCCCAATAAAAAGTATGTAAAGAAAATTCTCAGAAAAGATACAAATGTTCAATAAACATAAGGAAAGATGATCAATCTCTTAATAATAAAAATTTAAGAGGTTAACAACATGCAGTGTTGATGATGAAGAGTTGAAATGAGCACTCCACTGGTACCCCTAGAGAGAATGTAAATGGCCACAGTACTCTGGACAATTTCAATATTTGCTATAGCTTCAAAGCTTCACTCCCTTCCTCCCTGCTACAAAAACACACGTACATAGGGCACAGGAGTCACGTACACTAACATTCACTGTCTGAATGCCCATCAGTGGGGGAATGGCATACTAAGTATGTTTCAGTACATCCATACTTAAGAATAGCGATAACAGTTAAACAGAGTGAGGTAGATCCTCATATATGCAAAGAATTTAAGACACAGTGTTGGGTGAAAAGAAACAAGTACAAAATAATACTTTGGTATAATGACGTGACGTAGAGAAAAAACCCACACAACAGATTTGTATATGTACGGGGGATACACATCAGATCTACGAAAGCTTACACCGGGGAGGGGAATGATGAGGTGTGGAAGTGGGTGTGAGGACTCTTGTTTTGAGTGCTTTATTTGCATTTTTATGTAACAAGAATATAGTCATCATGCAACAAACATATACTCACATACTCACATATTACTTGAGTAGTTTCTAAAAAATGATAAAAAGCATTAAAGCACTATAAATAAACAGAACCAGTATAATTAGACAAGTAACTTTACAAAAATTCTGCACTGGAAAAAACAATAGAAATATTTGCATGCGTAAAAAGTTGAACAAGTATCACAATGCATAAAAAATTATTGATATGTAGAAAACAATGATTAGAAATACTCATTTTGATCACTTCTTTGTTTCAGCCAATTCACTTTGAATTGTGTTTGTTCCATGTTAGTTCTTTTGTAATTGTCTCATCGAAGCCTCACAGAAATCTGGACATTATTTGTTATAAGGCTCATTTTACAGAAGATTAAAATTGAAACAGGGTTCAAGGGAATGCATGAAGCTAGTAAGTGGAGACCTGAGTTCATGTGCACCTGTATGAATTCATAACCCACAGGTTTTCTGCTATACTGCGTGACCCCTCCTCCCCACTACCCCGGTGTCTTTACTTTCTTAGTCAAAAACAGCAAGTATGACTTACTGAGAGGAAATCATAAGACTTCTCTCCAAAGAGCCTGTTGGCAGTTCTAAGCAAGTACCGTGCATCAGTCCTGTTGATTTCAGTAAGAAGCGACTGGAACCCCTGGTGGACATCACCTCCTCCGCTGCTCTTACTTAAAGAAAGTGCCTGAAATGAAAAACAGAATACAAATACCTAACTTAAGTGTGCCTTGACTGCAGGAAATGGATACAACACCAAACTCCGCCTAAGAACCATACAGATCCTAACTAGAGCTTAAAAGAAGATGCATCCAGTTGAAGACAAAAAGCAGCTCGAAAGCCACCCAGTTTGCCATCCTCCAGCACTTTCTGCAAGGAGTCAGGGCACTGCCCGCACTGGCATGAGTGGCAGTGCCCCTTCACACACCGTGTTCTATGTGCTCTATAGGGCTGCAAATAAGGCTGCCAACAGGCCTCCCATCACTGCAAACACAGGCCGTTCCTCATACTGAAAGGTCTGGCCTCTCCCATCCATCCTTGGGTCTGGCTGGTGCTGTGATGGGGTCTGGCCACCAGAATGCAGGAGAAGGGACAATATTCCAGGCCGGGGCCTTACAAGTTCTGGCAGCTCCATATTTACTCTCTCATACCCCAGCCACCATGATGTGAGGAAGCCCAGGGTATCCCGCTAGAGGCCACATGGAAAGTCCTGGAGAGCTGACACCACATGGGGGAACTACCTATAGGAGAATGGAGGCCCCAGACACATGATAGAGGCCTTCCTAGATCATGCATGATCCCAGCTGACACCATGTGGGTCAGACCACAGAATCTGAGAAATAATCAGCCTTTGCTATTTCCAACCACTAAGTCTGGGACAATTTGTTTTGTAGCCATAGAAGTTCATGCAGCAATCCAGACATGGACTTCTGCCCTGACAACATCCAAAACATGGCAGCAGCTTTGGGCCCAGGCAGCTGGCAAAGGCCGGGGGGAAGGAGAGTGAGGAGATGGTAAGCAGAGGCTAGAAAGCCACTGAAGAAATCACTAGCAGTGGCTGGAGAAAAGGGGCTCCTGGCATGTCCCAGCAGAAGAGACTGTAACCTGCAGTGGCGAGGAAGGTTGGGCGTTTCCCCAACAAACCAGGTATCTGGCTAAGTAGATGTCCAGAAGGAATGGGGCTTGTAGCTGCCTAGGATAGAGTACAGGAAGGGAAAGAAGAGGTAAAGAAGGAATTGTTTCATTTTCTTTCTTTTTTTTTTTTTAATGTTTATTTTATTTTTGAGAGGGAGAGAGAGACAGAGAGTGTGCAGGGGAGAGGCACAGAGAAAAGGAGACACAGAATCCGAAGCAGACTCCAGGCTCTGAGCTGTTAGCACAGAGCCCGACACGGGGCTCAAACTCCCAAAATGCAAGATCATGACCTGAGCTGAAGTTAGAGGCTTAACCGACTGAGCCACCTAGGCTCCCCTAGGAATTATTTCATTTTCAAGCAGAATTTAAAGGAAAATTTTCCAACCTAAGACTTGGTGGGTAGAAAATTAAAAGGTTTCTTATTCCCAGCCTCTCCAGCTGGCAAATGATTCTAAATGTGAGAAATGGCCTCAGAACAAAGATCAAGTCCAAGGTATGGGCTTCAAGGCAGGATCAAGTTCTACTTTATTAAAACCTGAGAAAGATGAAGGCAGACTAAGTGCCTCACAGACCCACTCAGCTAGACAAAGGGGCTTCTGAGCATCTTAAGGACATTGTCAGCCAGTACTCTCATCCCAGGCCAACACAGAGTCCTGCCTCAAACAGGTTTGTGCATATTATCATTTATATCACTATGTCAATTATAAATTGACACATAGAAACCCCACAACTGTTTAGAGGAAAAACTCTGCCGACATCTCGATCTCACACTTCCAGGCTCCAGAACGGTGAGGAAATACACTTCTGTTCTTTAGGCCCCTCGATCTGTGGTACCTTGTTATAGCACCACTAGCAGACTCAGACATCCCCCCGCCATTTTTGAAGAGAATGTCACAAAACTCTGCACCCAGGAACCATACTAAGCAACCTCATAGCCCTGCTCCTCCTGGACTTCAAGCCCAAGACTGGACCCTCTGGGGTCTTGGGAAGGGGGTAAGTGTACCTTACCTGTGGAGGACTGGGAATCACTAGGGGCCAAAGGGCAGACCACGGCAGTCATCAGTAACCCAATGAGTTAATGCCTTCAGTATTCACATCGTTATACAGCCCCTCTTTGGCTGACTTTGGACTTGGCCACCTGACTGGTGTCAGCCAACAGCACGTTAGCAAACATGACGTACCAGAGGCTTGATAAGCATTTGTACATTTAAGCTGTTCCTCTTGGAAGCTGGGTACTGTCCTGTAAGGATGCCCAGGCTACCCTGTCAAGGAGACACCACGTAGAAACCGAAGGGAGGAGACAGCACATGGAGGAAGCCACATGGAAGAGGCCCAAGACCCCACACCAGTGACCCAGCTGGGACCGAGTGGAGCGGAGGCATCGCCCAACACATTCAGAATCCTATAACAGTAATTATCATCTTAAGCCACTAAGTTTTACGGTGCTGTTACTCAATAAGAAACAACTGAAATACTACTGAAAACATTTTTGGCTGACAAGTGCCACTCTAAGAAGGTTTTACACTTAAATGAGAAAATTAAAACAAAAATTTTTAATAATTGGGGTGCCTGGGTGACTTAGTCGGTTAAGTGTCCGACTTCGGCTCAGGTCATGATCTCACAGTTTGTAGGTTCTAGTCCTGCATCAGGCTCTGTGCTGGAAGCTCAGAGCCTGGAGCCTGCTTTGGATTCTGTGTTTCCCTCTCTCTCTGCCCCTCCCCCACTCACACTTTGTCTCTCTCTCTCTCAAAAATAAACATTAAATTTTTTTTTTAATTTCTAATAATTGAAAACCAAGTGACAATATCCAAAATATATCACAGAACTCAACTTGAACCTTGTGACTTTACCCCTACTCAGAAACTCAAACTCATGTATAAACTATCATCAGGGGTAGTGAGATCACTCATTCTTCTAAATGGAGCACACCACTTCCTCCCCAACAGATCTGAGACACCCATTCCGGGGTGCCCACTCGCGCAGGGCTAACTCTCTGTCCCCATCCTGCAACACCAGCAGAGGGATCTGTCAAGAGTAAATCCTGGATGTGAAAGTGGAGGACCAGCCCAACTGACAAATTAATGGCACTTACGGTTGCCCAGAAGTAGCTTCAGGTACATACCTGGGCCATCTGGGCTGCAGTGTTTCCCTTGGCGCCCATGAAGACCATGGACAGGGCAGAAGAGATGCTCATGGGCGAGAAAAACACATTTTTCGAGTTGTCTTCACCCAGCTTTTTCAGCAGACTTAAGGCAAAGGTGCCATTTGCTTCTGAAAGAGTATCCATGATGGTGAGCCTGAAACAACAGATTTAAAATCAGTATCACATAAGTACAGGCTTACATGCTGACTGTATTTCACTCTGTTATTAATAGTTACCGTTTTGGTTCAGTGGGCAAATGGGTACCTACACAAAACTCTATTTCTTTTGGGGCCCTCAAAATTATTTTGCATGTTTCTAATATTACATGAAAAAAAAAACAAACAAACAATGATATTAATAATACAATCCTGTTTTGGGGGGGGAGCAGGGGACTGCTACGTGCACTTATCTGTGAGCACAGAGAAAGCGTGGAAGGTTGCACACTTGACAGCTTACCCGAGTTACTTCCTGGGGGTGGGACCAAGAAAGGACTTAATTGGCTTTTGCTTCTATTTCTGTATTGTTTGGCATGATGTGGGGCTTATATGTGTTGTTTTATAATTTAAAAACCATTCAAATGATAAATCCAACCACAAGGTTACACACACAAAAAAATATGGTTGAATGCTTTTATCATGTGGGAAAGAGGAACCCAATTTTAGGGTAGCCTGTGGCCTGAAGATAAGAGATAAATCAAACCACATACGAAGTCATACAAATGCCTTAAAAACAAGGACTTTTGACCTTCAATTCTCCTTCTATGAAACCTGTGCTTGTGTCAAAGCCCAAACCCAGGGCCACGTTCCCCAGATCTGTTACTGCCCACAGGCCCAGGCCTTCTTGCCCTTTGTTCTGGACAAGGGCACTGGATAGCAGGTGCCTGCCCATGGCTGCCTCTGGTTACAGGCTTCAGAGGTCAGGGGTCAGACAGCACATATTGGGCATGTAGGGCATGTGGCCACATCCCTGATGGCCTAGGCAGGGTCCAGAGGAGGAATAGTTCTGGGCAGTCAGAGATAGGGTGGATGTGAGAGTCTTCAAGCAGGTTAAAGCACAGTAGGTCTTTAGAAAGACCTATTATTGACTCCCCCTTTGCCATGGGGGATCTGAAGTTCACAGAAGTGAAGTGATGTGTCCAGGCTAAGGAACTGAATAGCTAAGGCTGAACTCAGGGCCAGCAAACTGTCTTTCCACTGCTCCTCTAGATATCCCCACTTCAGGAAGAGCCTGAAGTACAGCACAGAGGGGTCAGAAGAGAAGGCAAGAGGCAGCAAGGGGTCCGAGCAGTCAGTCAGCTGTAGATGCAGCAGAACAGGCTGGTGGGGAGCAGATTCTGGGGAAAGCAGCACCTGCCTGCTCTGATATCACTTACAGAAGTTTACAAACTACGTTTCCCCAGATTGAGGAAATGACTCATTTGAGCTATGGGGGGGAATCTACAGAACAAGGAAAGGGAGAGGCAAGAGGGGAGATCTTCATGGTGTAGAAGGGAAAGGGAAGGAGGTATCTAACAGAAAGACCCCATGAAGACAATGAGGAGTTAACCATTCTTCCCCGAGGATGGCTTTATGATTATAACTACAGTGGTTGGCTGCATATGGGCAGCAAAGATATGACCATACTAACCCTTGGAACATGAGAATGTTCCCTTACACAGCAAAAGAGACTTTGTAGATGTGATTATAGAAAGGATTTTTTTTTCATGTTTATTTTGAGAGAGAGAGAGAGACAAAGCACAAGCAGGGGAGGGGCAGACAGAGAGAGAGAGGGAGAGAGAGAATCCCAAGCAGGCTCCTCACTGTCAGCACAGAGCCTGATGCAGGGCTCAGTCTCAGGAACCATGAGAACATGACCTGAGCCAAAATCAAGAGCCTGACACTTAACTGACTGAGCCACCCAGGCACCCCTAAATGAAAGATCTTGACGTGGGGAGATCATCGTGAATTATTCAAGTGGTCCCTAAATGTAATCACACGTATCCTTATGAGAGGCAGGCAGAGAGGAATTTGAGCAATGAAGAAAGCAATGTGGGGACTGAAGCAAAATGCTACCATGCTGGCTTGAAAACTGGAGGAAGTGGGGACAAACAAGGAATGCAAAAACTGCATCTCTAGAAGCTGGAAAAGGGGTGGTGACAGACTCCCCGCTACAGCCTCTGGGGAGAGCACGCCCCTGTCAAAACCCCGGTGTTGTTCAGTGAAGCCTGTCAGCCTTGAGGCCTCCAGAAGCATGAGAGAACAAATGCGCTGAGCTTGCGGGAATCTGCTACAAGAGCCACAGGAAACTAATATTGCAACTTACATACCTGATAAATTTTATTTACTATCCTTGTCTTAAACGTTTTGTTTGCAAACTCTATTTATTCACTATAGAGAATAGCTGGGGTGCTGAGCACTCCTGGTTTGCTCAGACTTTCCATACATATCTGAAATTACTAATTTCTAAGAGAAGTACATAGAACATACACCTTATTAAAATTCTTCTGAAATAATGGATTCTTTGTTGATACAGAAATAACTTCAAGATTTTGCAGACCCTTGGGAACATCAACAGAAACAAAAGTAGCTATTCTATGGAACTGATGCAAAAATTATACTGTTTATTTGGATTTTACACCAGCAAGTGCTGCCTGCTTCTCAATTTTAAGAGAAACAACTGTGAAAACAGGTTTAAGAATGAAGAATTAGGTACGAGGACGTACCACAGGGCAAGAGGCACAGTCCCAAGCATTCCTGACACAATCCAATGTCAAGACTCAGGCAGGTGTCTGTGGGTCCCCCACCACACAAATCTTCCTCTTAGCTGGGGACAGGGACACCTCTGGCTTGGCCCCCAAGATGGCTCAGCCCCCACTGATGCTGGCTACCCAGCCCCTCAGCGAATTGAGAAAGCTCAAAGAGCAGTAGTTCCTCAACATAAAGCAGCTTCAGTCTTCTGGCTTTAAACACTGACCCTGGAAAAACCAAGCCAGGACATTCAGAGGAAAAGGCACAAGTCAGGAGGGAGATGAGGTTTTCCGTTCCGGCTCTGGGACTCTGAATGTGTTACTCGGTTCCTGCTCCCTGCATGAGGAAGAGGAGGCCAGGTAATCTGTGTGCCCTGCCGTCTTCGATGTCTATTGTTAACATGAATGCAGAAAGAAGAGCCAGAGAGGAGTTTACTCTTCAAAGCCCAAGGTGAAGTCTAACAGCATTCCATTTCTCAGCTGACAACGACGGATAGCTGTTAAAAGTGAAATTATGTTCACACTCAGGGTGCCTGGGTGGCTCAGTTGGTTGCAGCAGACTTCAGCTCAGGTCGTGATCTCACCATTCGTGGGTTCAAGCCCCACATCAGGCTCTGTGCTGACAGCTCGGAGCCTGGAGTCTGTTCAGATTCTGTGTCTCCCTCTCTCTCTCTCTGCCCTTCCCCTGCTCATGCTCGCTTGTGCTCTCTCTCTCTCAAAAATAAATAAAACATTTAAAAAAGTTATATCCACGTCCTATGAAAATTGTTAAATAAGAAAGAAACATGAAATCAATGATGGTTGTAGGCTTATTCCAGATATGCAGGATAATCTTATAGCAGAAAATAAGTTAATCATGAAATAACTGAATTGCCCACTCATAATAAATGTCCTTAAAACAAAAAGAAAATGGTACTTCCTATACTTCCTTAATGTGACAAGGAGTATCAGCCATCATCGATGATAAAATGTTAGGAACAGTTCCCTTGTGCCTCAAACAGGAACAATAACTAGTGATTACATTAAAAAGTTTTAACTTCAGAAAAAATAAATACCCATTTTTGAGTATATACTACACACTGGGACCTATATTAATACTTTTCCTAAATGACTCTTATAACCTTGTAAAGCTGGTTGAGAATATCGGCATTTGATAAGCAAAGAAATGGAGCCATTGCTCTTTTATCACAAGGCTATATAAATGGTAGAGTGAAGGCTAGAAACCAGGTCTGCATGGCACTGGAGTTCAATCACTAAGGCATATAAACTTCCAAAAAAAAAAAAAAAAAAAAAAGGGGGAGAGGTGGAGAGCAAATTCAAGATACCTTTTTAAAACACAATTGGGGCGCCTGGGTGGTTTGGTCGGTTAAGCGTCGGACTTCGGCTCAGGTCATGATCTCACGGTCCGTGAGTTCAAGCCCCGCTGTGCTGACAGAGCTGTGCTGACAGCTCAGAGCCTGGAGCCTGTTTCAGATTCTGTGTCTCCCTCTCTCTCTGCCCCTCCCCTGTTCATGCTCTGTCTCTCTCTGTCTCAAAAATAAATAAACGTTAAAAAAAAATTAAAAACAAAAAAAAACAAAAAAAAAACCCCACAATTTTTGAAAGTTAAAAAACCATTAATTTCCAACAATGACTAAGATAGGTATTCCTTCCTATACTGTGTAAATGATCCTATAAATTGCTATGCCAATATTTCCAGAACATAATTTGCAATTAAAAAAATAAAAATAAAGGACAGGGCGGCAGCACATGGAGAGGTCGCCCCAGCGTCTCTCACTCTACAGAGACTGCAGTGGAATCTGCATGGCTCAACCACTGGGAATCCATGATGGAGAAGAGGGGAGGGGCTTGCGACAACCAGCACATGGATCTTGGCAGACCAAGTTCATGCCTGCAGTGTCCACATAGTAATCCCACCCGGAGGCTTTGCTCATCTGTAGAACTAAGTCAGGGATGCACTCTGACCAGGGAACACACCAGAGTGGAGATCTGCCTGATTCAGATAATCAAACGAGTAGTTCTGCCAGCCCTAGAGCCCAGTCTGCCTATGCCTGGGCAAGATGCTCAGTCATAGCCCCACCCTCAGGTGCTGAGAGTGCCTTCCAGCCCCATCTGACCAGAAGACCTGGTGACAACTCCTGGAAGCTGTGCTGCCCAGTGGTGCTCAAGTGGGCAGGCAGAGCTGACTGCCCCCAGAGCAAAGCCAGTACCAGGTACGGAGGCAGTGGGATTAATTCACAGAGGATTGAGGGTAACTCCAGGACTCTCCCAACCAGACAGCCTGTTTGGGAAACTGAAGGTAACTTGGAGCAGCCTTCCCTCTCCCACCCAGGCAAGGTAGCTGAATCACAGCCCCACCTGCCTGTGGAGAGTGTCTTCTGGCCCCACCTGAATAAAAGGGCTGGAGACAACTCCTGGGAGCTGTGCAGCCCAGGGGTGCTGAGCCAAGAGAAGGGCAGATAGAGCTGAGAATCTACAGAGTAAAGCCAGTGGCCCTGTTTAGCAGGGAAATTAGGGTGTGGATCAGCTTGAGTTAAGACAACAAAGAGTTTTGGACCCCTGGCTGGCTCAGCTGATTAAGTGTCTGACTCCTGATTTCATCTTGGGTCATGATCTAAGAGTCATGAGATCCTGCCCTGCCTTGTGTCAGGCTCCACACTGGATGTGGAGCCTGCTTACGATTCTCTCTCTCTCCTTCTCCTTCTCTCCCTCCTTCTCCCTCTCTCCTTTGTTCCTTCTCTATCTCTTTAAAAAAAAAAAAAAGACGACAAAGAGTTTTACCAACTCTAGACCTGCTTCTCCCACTGCCTTGGAACAGGGATTTTTATTCATACCCCACTTGTTGAATATAGCCTTCAGCCTCTCCAACCAGGGAACCTAACCAGAGCACATGAAAAACATCCCTACACACAGAGGCACTTGAACAGAGAGCACTGCCTGTGCCTTCTACCATCTGCAGAGTGAAACCAGTGGCCTCACCTGAGCAGGGAACTCAGTGCATGCTCTGGCCTGATTCAGCCCCCAAACAATGAGTTGTATAGTCCCTGGGTTCTGGCTGGCTGTCCTGCCAAGGCAGGTAGTTATTAATTCACAGCCCCAGCTACTACTGAATATAGTACCCAGTCCTGACCATCTACAAAGCCAGACCAGAAAATGCAAGCAACTGCTGAGCCTATCCTATAGCCTCACTTAGGTAGGGAACCAAGCCAGTAGTCCTATCCAACTGTTCTTAGCCAGTGGTATACCCCACCATCTCCATCTTCAGAGCTCAAACAGTTGCCTCACCCCAAAAGAGACCATAATAATAAGCCCTACATGCCCCAAAACATTAGCAGCAGATGTAGCCAGAAACCCAGCTGGGCTTACTGGTGGAGAGCTGTCTCTCCCAAAACAAATCTATAAAGTCTAGAAGAGGAACCCCATTCATCAAGTGCACAAATACCAACATAAGGAATCAAGATCATGATTAATCAGGTAAATATGAGACCATGAAAGGAAACTAATAAAGCTCCAGTAACTGACCTAAAATAAATGGAGATCTATAAACTGTCATAAAAAGAAATCAGAATAATCCTCTTAAGGAAGCTTAGTGAACAAAAAGAAAATGGTTACACACAACTAAACAAAATTAGGGAAACAATGCATGAACAAAATGAGAAGTCTGAAAGGAAATAAAAACCACCATAAAACCCCAGAAAACTGAAATCCTAGAGTTGAAAGTACAACAACTGAACTGAAGAATTCAGGAGTTTCAAAGGTAGACTTGACCTGAGGCACCTGGGTGGCTCAGTCAGTGTCTGACTCTTGGATTTCAACTCAGATCACAATCCTGGGGTCATGGGACTGAACCCTGCATTGGGCTCCATGCTGAGTGTGGAACCTGCTTGAGATTCTCTCTCTCTCCCCCTCTGCTCCTCTCCCAAAACTTGTGCACTCTCTCTCGAATAATAAATAAATAAATAAATAAATAAATAAATAAATAAGTGGGTAGACTTGCTCATGCAGACAAAACAATCAGTGATCTGGAGGACTAGACATTGAAAGTTAGGAGAAACAAAAATTTTCTGTGAAGCAAGTCCATAGGAACTATAGGACACAACAAAAAGAAACAATATTTGCATTATGAGAATTCCAGAGGGAGAAGAGAAATAAAGCGACAGGGAGTTTATTTAAAGCAATAATGGCTGAAAACTTCCCAAACTTGGGGAGAGAAATGGATGTCTACATCCATGAGACCCAAAGGACCCCAAATAGCTTGAACCTGAATAAGGGCTACACCAACAACCATAATTGGTCAACAAAGAAAGAATTTTTAAGAGCAGCAAGAGAAAATAGAGAAGTTACATCCTTAAGGGAACCCTTGTAAGACTATGAACAGATTTCTCAACAGAAACTTTTCAGGCCAGGAGAAAATGGGATGACATTCAAAATACTGAAAAACAAAGAAACAAACAAAACCTGTCAACAATTCTATGGCCGATGAAGCTCTCCTTCAGAAACAAAGAAGTTATAAAGACTTTCTCACACAAATAAAAGCTGAGACATTTCATTACCACCAGATCTGACTTACAAGAAATGCTAAAGGGCTAAACGCTAAATGCGTCAGGCTCAGCTAAAAGCTCAGAGCCTGGAGCCTGTCTTTGGATTCTGTGCCTCCCTCTCTCTGTGTCCCTCCCCTGCTCATGCTATCTCTCTCTCTCTCAAAAATAAATTTAAAAAATTTTTTTAAAAATTTAAAAAGGAAATTCAAAGGATCATAAGAGGTTACTATGAATAACTATATACCAATAAACTGGACAACCTAGCAGAAATGGAAAAATTCTTAGAAACATAAAACTTACAAAACCTGAATCAGGAAGAAATAGAAAAACCTGAATAGACCAATTACTAGAAAGGAGATTGAATTAGTAATCAAAAATCTCTCAACAAAGAAAAGGCCAGAACCATAAGGCTTCACTGGTGAATTTTACCAAACATTTAAAGAATTAATACCAAGCCTTCTCAAACTCAAAGAGAAGAGAACACTCCCAAATTCATTTAACAAGGCCAGCATTATCCTGATACCAAAACCAGAAAAGGCTTTCCCTACTATTAGGGAAGACAACTATAGGCCAACATCTTTGACAAATGTAGATGCAAAAATTAATAAAATACTAGCAAACTGATTTCAGCAGCATATTAAAATGATCATTCAGCAATCCCTATCAAAATAACACCAGCGTTCTTCACAGAGCTAGAACAAACAATCCTACAATTTTTATGGAACCAGAAAAGACCCAGAATAGCCAAAGCAATCTTGAAAAAGAAAACCAAAGCTGAACGCATCAAAATCCCAGACTTCAAGCTATATTACAAAACTGTAGTCATCAAGTCAGTATGGCACTGGCACAAAAACTGACACTCAGATCAATGAAACAGAATAGAAAACCCAGAAACGGACCCACAAGTGAACGGCCAACTAATCTTTGACAAAGCAGGAAAGAATATCCAATGGAATAAAGACAGTCTCTTCAGCAAATGGTGCTGGGAAAACTGGACAGCGACATGCAGAAAAATGAACCTGGACCACTTTCTTACACCATACACAAAAATAAATTCAAAATGGATAAAAGACCTAAATGTAAGACAGGAAGCCATCAAAATCCTAGAGGAGAAAGCAGGCAAAAATCTCTTTGACCTCGGCCGCAGCAACTTTTTACTCAAAACATATCCAGAGGCAAGGGAAACAAAAACAAAAATGAACTATTGGGACTTCATCAAGATAAAAAGCTTCTGCACAGCGAAGGAAACAATCAGTAAAACTAAACAGCAACCAATGGAAGGGGAGAAGATATCTGCAAATTACATATCAGATAAAGGGTTAGAATCCAAAATCTATAAAGAACTTATCAAACTCAACACCCAAAAACCAAATAATCCAATGAAGAAATGGGCAAAAGACATGAATAGACACTTCTCCAAAGAAGACATACAGATGGCCAATTGACACATGAGAAAATGCTCAACATCACTCATCATCAGGGAAATACAAATCAAAACCACAATGACATACCACCTCACACCTGTCAGAGTGGCTAAATTAACAACTCAGACAACAACAGGTGTTGGCAAGGATGCAGAGAAAGAGGATCTCTTTTGCATTGATGGTGGGAATGCAATTCCCAAGGAAAGAGCCCAAATGTCCATTGACAGATGAATGGATAAAATGGATAAAGAAGATGCAGTATACACACACACACACACACACACACACACACACACACACACACACACACAATGGAGAATTACTTGGCAATCAAAAAGAACTAAATCTTGCCATTTGCAACTATGTGAATGGAAATAGAGGGTATTATGCTAAGTGAAATTAGTCAGAGAAAGACAAATGTCATATGACTTCTCTCATATGAGAAATTTACGATACAAAACAGATAAACATAAGGAAAGGGAAGCAAAAATAATATAAAAACAGGGAGGGGGACAAAACACAAGAAACTCTTAAATACAGAGAACAGAAGGTTGCTGGAGGAGTTGTGATGGGGGAATGGGCTAAATGAGTAAGGGGCATTAAGGAATCTACTCCTGAAATCATTGTTGTACTATATGCTAACTTGGATGTAAATTAAAAATAAATAAATTTTTAAAAATAATAAATAAATAAATAAATAAATAAATAAATAAAATGATCATTCACCATGATCCCTTGGGTTTATCCCTGGGATGCAAGGATGGTTCAACATACACAAATCAATCAATGTGATACAATACATTGACAGAATGAAAGAAAAGAACCATAAGATCATCTTTTATGATAAAAGCTCTTAACAAATTAGGCATAGAAGTAACATATCACAACATAACAAAGGTCATATATGACAAGCCCACAGCTAACATCATACTAAACAGTGGAAGGATGAAAGCTCTTCCCTAAAATCAGTAACAAGACAAGGCTGCCCACTCTCACCACTCCTATTTAGTATAGTACTGGAAGTCCTAACTAGAGCAATCAGGCAAGAAAAAGAAATAAAAGGTTATCAGAATTTAAAAGGAAAAAGTAAAACTGTCTCTATTTGCAGGCATGATTCTACATATAGAAAATGTTATCGACTCAACCAAAAACTGTTACATCTAATCAATGAATTCTATAAAGTTGCAGAACAGAAAATTAACATGCACAAATCAATAGCATTTCTATACACTAACAACAAAATTGTTGGAAAAAAACAAATAGGTATCATTTATAATAGCATTAGAAGTAATAAAATACTTAGGAATAAATTTAACTAAGGAGATGAAAGATATCTGGACTGAAAATCATTAAGATGTTGATGAAAAAAATTGACAAAGACACAAATTAATGGAAAGCTATCCCATGTTCACGGATTGGAAGAATTAATATTGTTAAAATGTCAATGCTACCAAATGCCATCTGTAGATTCAAGGCAATCCCTATCAAGATCCTGAGAGTACTTTTTATAGAGGTAGAAAAAACACTCCTAAATTTATATGGAACCACAGAAGATCCTGAATAGACAAAGAGATCCTTAGGAAGAACAAAGCAGGAGGTATCACACTTCCTGCTTTCAAGCTATACTATAAAGCTATAGTCAGCGAAATAGTATGGTACTGGCATAAAAACTGGCAATAGACCAATGGAACAGAATCAAGAGCCCAGAAATAAACCCAAGCATATACAGTCACCTAAGAGTTGACAAGGGAGCCAAGAATACTCAGTGGCATTGAGGAGGGCACCTGTTGGAATGAGCACGGGGTGTTGTATGGAAACCAATTTGACAATAAATTTAATATAAAAAAATATTACGGACAAAAGCAACTACTAACTACTTCATATGCTATAGAAAAGTTTTAAATGCCCAACAACAGAGAACCACAAATTCTGTCACATTCATGATGGATAGTAAAGGAGGTATTAATTTTTTAAAAATCATACTAATGTTCCAGGCTATACAAAATTAAGCTGAAAAAGAGGATATAACACTATAAATACAACTTTTAAATGTTCTCCATGTTAACTAGGAAGAAAAGTACATGTAAGCATACTTTAAAGACAGAATGGAAGGAAATATTGTGCACCCAATGTTTCTCAGCTACAGGTCATTTTTATGTTTTTTATATTTTTCTGCATTTTCACATTTTCTTTTTTTTTTTTTTTTTTTTAAATTTTTTTTTTTCAACGTTTATTTATTTTTTGGGACAGAGAGAGACAGAGCATGAACGGGGGAGGGGCAGAGAGAGAGGGAGACACAGAATCGGAAACAGGCTCCAGGCTCCGAGCCATCAGCCCAGAGCCTGATGCGGGGCTCGAACTCACGGACCGCGAGATCGTGACCTGGCTGAAGTCGGACGCTTAACCGACTGCGCCACCCAGGCGCCCCCATTTTCACATTTTCTACAACATGCCTCTATTATTTTTAGGGGCCAGGATTTGGTTCATTTTTATTTTTGTGAAATTAATATTCACACACTTAGTTTAAATGTCAGACAGTGCTCAAAGAGATATCACAAATAACTACAGGTTCTCTTACACTGCTGCCCTTGTCCTTCCCCACCCATGGCTTGCTTTATTAGAGCTAGTAGTGATCAGTGCTAAACCAAGTAGTATCCTAGGGGCACATTTCCTATCACTTAACACTGCTTTTCCTTAGGTTAATATTGCCTTTCCCCCCACATTTCTTTAGTTTTCTATGTAGCTATGGCAACTTCCCCCAAATGTTCTACATGTCACTAGACCTTTCCAACTGTTTCATATGCTCAGATACACAGAGTCATCTACTGGTCCCCTTCTCCTCTCCCATAGTCTATCGCCCTGCTGGTTAGCTCAGGGGCCTTCCTGCCCAAAAGGAATTTTCATAGACAGGGAACAACATTCCCTACTAAAATACTTTCATTAATTGTCAATTGTTTGGCAGTATACGGCTTACACTGCAAAGAAATTATTGTGCTTAAATATTTAAGCATCAGTTATTTATTTTAATATATCAGATTTTTTAATGCTTTTGACATCTTTCAAAGCAAACTTAATGGTCCCTGAGTGGGGTTAAGCATCTAACTTCTGCTAAGGTCATGATCTCATGGCTCATGAGTTCCAGCCCCCTGTCAGACTAACTCTCTCTCCCTCTCTCTCTCTCTCACAAGAATAAACATTAAAAAAATGAAAAAAATAAATATTTAAAGCAAACTTAAAAATGTTTAAACCTTAGTAAACATTTAGACTTCTATAAACCTTATAAATCAAGACTTACAAATCCAATAAGCTAGGATAACCTAAGACTTTCAAACACGTTTAAAAATATACAAAACATGGGAATGCAAGCTGGTACAGTCACTCTGGAAAACAGTATGAAGGTTCCTCAAAAAACTAAAAACAGAACTAACCTACCACCCAGCAATTGCACTACTAGGCATTTATCCACAGGATATAGGTGTGCTGTTTCAAAGGGACACATGCACCCCCATGTTTATAGCAGCACTATAAACAATAGCCAAAGTATGGAAAGAGCCCAAATGTCCCTCGATGGATGAATGGATAAAGAAGATGTGGTATATATATATACAATGGAGTATTACTTGGCAATGAAGAATAAAATCTTACCATTTGCAGCTATGTGGATGGAACTGGAGGGTATTATGCTAAGCGAAATTAGTCAGAGGAAGACAAAAATCATATTACTTCACTCATATGAGGACTTTAAGAGACAAAACAGACGAACATGAGGGAAGGGAAACAAAAATAATACAAAAACAGGGAGGGGGACAAAACAGAAGAGACTCATAAATATGGAGGACAAACTGAGGGTTGCTGGAGGGGTTGTGGGAGGAGGGATGGGCTAAATGGGTAAGGGGCACTAAGGAATCTACTCCTGAAATCACTGTTGCACCATATGCTAACTAATTTGGATGTAAATTTTAAAAAATAAAAAATAAAATTAAAAAAATAAATAAAAATAAAAATACACAAAATGGGTGCCTGGGTGGCTCAGTTGGTTAAGCATCAGACTTCTGCTCAGGTCATGATCTCGCAGCTCGTGAGTTCGAGCCTGGCATCCGGCTCTGTGCTAACAGCTCAGAGCCTGGAGCCTGCTTCAGATTCTATGCCTCCCTCGCTCTCCGCCCCTCCCCAGCTCATGCTCTGTCTCTCTCTCAAAAATAAACAAAAAAAAATTTTTTTTAAGACACAAAACATTAGTTACAAACTCATTTCTACCCCTGTGCTCAAGTATTAACACCTCGGGTTTAACATATTTTAACTTTGTTATATCTTCTTATATATTTCCTAAGGTGATATTAATGCTTCGGGACCATCCCCCCTACACACACACACAAACACAGGGAGCCTGATTCTTGGTCACCATGCCATCCCAGCTGCTCCTTGGAACCCAGCACTCACTCTAGTGAGTAACCAGCACATTCCAGTAAGTGGGGGAGTTTTGAGCTTCACTTCTCCCTTTGCCGGGATTTTACAAGGCCTCATCCAAACACCAAATTTCAGTTCCTGGTAACCCAATGTCTTTCTTTAAAATGAAGTGCTATGCGTTTTCCTCTACCTGCATTGCAGACTCTGTCTATAAGTACTTTAGTTGAATTTTTAGGCCTTTATGGTTGTAGAACTACTGTGCTTGTTAGCCTAGGAACCTGGAATAACAGAACTTTTTACATAACAATCACATATGGATCATCACACAGCATTTCCTGAAAAAGATTATTCAAATTCTTCTGTGCCTTTTTAAAACTCATTTTGTCTGCTTCATCTGAACGTATTAACGGACTCAGGTATTTTGACTATGCATTTCAATTAGCTGATCTTGGTTTTCTTGTTGGCGCTCAAACTGTCATTAACTGTGCTAGTGGGGGGGGGGGTCTCTTGAAATTGATTATTTTATCTTGACATGTTGATCTCAAACATCCCTGCTCTAGGGCAACAACCCTGGTTCTTATCTATCTATCTATCTACCTACCTACTTACCTATCTATTTTATTTCTTTTTTTTTTTTTTTCAACGTTTATTTATTTTTGGGACAGAGAGAGACAGAGCATGAACGGGGGAGGGGCAGAGAGAGAGGGAGACACAGAATCGGAAACAGGCTCCAGGCTCTGAGCCATCAGCCCAGAGCCCGACGCGGGGCTCGAACTCACGGACCGCGAGATCGTGACCTGGCCGAAGTCGGACGCTTAACCGACTGCGCCACCCAGGCGCCCCATCTATTTTATTTCCAGTCCAAAGACATGAGGTATCAGCCCTTCTCCTGGTTTCTTTTAATGGAGAATTGTAAATACAAAATCTGAATCTTCAAGGAGTGTGAGTTTTGGTGTTATTGTTTGGGCCACACCTGTGGACAAAGCTGGATAGAGGTTTCCTTGCAAGTCCTTAAGATGCTATGCTGTAAATGAGACTGCCACATAAAGTTTTTATACACCTAATTTTTCTAAAACATAATTGCACTTAGGGGCACCTGGGTGGCTCAGTCACTTAAGCGTCTGACTTTGGCTCAGGTCATGATCTCACAGCTTGTGGGTTCGAGCCCCACATCAGGTTCTGTGCTGACAGCTCAGAGCCTGGAGCCTGCTTCAGATTCTGTGTCTCCCTCTGGCTCTCTGCCCCTCCCCCGCTCACACTCTGTCTCTCCCTCTCTCTCTCTCAAAACATAAACATTTAAAAAAATTGTTTAAATACAAAAAATTAAAAATAAATTAAAATAAAACATAATTGCACTTAGAGGTGTTCATCTGGGCTGCAAGTGCATCACTTTTCTCTTTCACTATACCTACGTGTTGATTCAACTGTTTATCAGCCACATTTTGGACTGCTCTTCAGCCTGCCACACTGCTATCTTCTCTGAGGTATCTCTTTGCTAAAAATACCCTTTGTGTCAGACCCCAATCTCTTCCTCCTTCATTGTTTACCTCATTTTGATGAAGGAAATCATCCAATAGTTTTCTAAAACAGAATGCGTACATTTTGGGATCTTGCATGCCCAGAAGTCTTTACCATTCCATATGACTGACAGTTTCTCAGGGTCTGGAACGCACTACACATTATTTTACATCCAAATTTCTGACACATTGCTTTATTGCTTTCCAGCCTTCAGCTCTGCTGTTGGGAAGTCTGATGACATTCTGACCCCAGTTCCATTCCCCCTTCCCCACATCCTCATTCTTAAAAAGCTCACAAATTCTTATCCTTATCCCTGATGTTCTGAGATGTCACAGTGTGTCCTTAAGAGAGGCCCCATTTACTTATTTTGCTGTGCACTTGGGGGACCCTTCCAATCTAGCAATTCAAATTTTCCTTCCTCTCTGGGAAAAAAATTAAGTCAGGAGTTAGTTCCCTCAGACTGACTCTGTTCTCTTTTTCTGTATTCTCTATTAGTCAGACACTAAAACTCGTGGACTGATCTACCAGATACTAAGCGCCTTCATCATGGCACACACTGAAAACAGTATTTGTAGGGTGCTGTGAGATGGGCAAGGCTGCTTGCTACAGAGGTGGAAAGCTCTGCTCTTTCTTCTCTTCTTCTCTTGCATTTTCCATCACAGTGCCATTTTTGTTCCATTTCCAGAAGGATGTCCATGATTTTATCTTCCAAGTTTTCTACTGATTTTTTTCTAATTTGAGCCATTATATTTTTAATTTCGAAGGATTTCTCCTTATTCTCTGCTGTTCCTTCTTTACAGCCCTCCATTCCAATTCCTTGGAGAACAACATTACAGTTTTATTGAGATGTCTTCTTCTCCCTACACTCACAGTCTCTCTCTGAGGCTTTTGTTGTTGCTGTTATTGTGGTTGGTGTTTGCTTTATCTAAGTCTATTTCATACACAGGCTTCCCACAAACGGGGGACAATCCTTGAGGAGCAGTCACATTTAAGAGGAAAACACAAAACAATGTTGCAAATTCTGTTTACATGGAGAGGAAGTCAGCTGGAGGCTTTCATGCAGTGTGATCACCTGATCGCTGCATTTTTTTGTTGTTGTACAGCAAATGGGAGGAACCTTCTGATCTGGCTGCTGGTGGTGTTCTGGAAGCAAGCAGGGTAGGGCTGGGGAATTTCTATCAGATCAGTAATCTCCTCAATTCAACCCAGTGCTTGGGGTCCCTGAGTTTGAGCATCAGATCCCATATGGCTGAAACCCAATCTTCTGGCAGGTGGCTACCTAGTTGCCAGGTTCAGGGATACCATGGGGTCTAATGGATCTGGCAACACGCTAACAGGGCCCCATTTTTCAGCCCTGTACTTCATTCCTGCCTTTGCAGGTACTGGAGCCTCCAACCTTGACCACTGTCATCTCCACAACATGGAACTCCTCCTCCATCACTTTCCTCCCAAATTCTGACATCACTTGGCCACTGTTTGTCCCCTCTCCTTTTCTTTTTTTTTTTTTTTCAACGTTTATTTATTTTGGGACAGAGAGAGACAGAGCATGAACGGGGGAGGGGCAGAGAGAGAGGGAGACACAGACTCGGAAACAGGCTCCAGGCTCTGAGCCATCAGCCCAGAGCCTGACGCGGGGCTTGAACTCACGGACCGCGAGATCGTGACCTGGCTGAAGCGGGACGCTTAACCGACTGCGCCACCCAGGCACCCCTGTCCCCTCTCCTTTTCTTTGTCCTTTGTTTTTAATGCTTTCAAGGGCTCCTTGGTGTCATTTTTAGTAGAGTTTTATGAGAGAAAGGAACTGAACACATATGATCACAAATTTACCAACTACTTTTGTGAGCAGAGTTAAACAATGTTTAAAAGCCATTTCTTTGGCTATTACCCAATTCCTCTTTTACTTGTGAAATAAATGCCCAAGCATTGAATGCTATTTATTAAAATCCATCTTGTCCTAAAATGTGAATTTGAAAATAGCCCACTAATTATAGGCCACTAGTACATAATCTAGAACAACTTTCATTATCACTTTGTAATAACATACAAATTCTTAATAATCATAAAAGATCAAAGCGGTCTTAGTTCTAGAAGAGAAACAAAAATAAACTCAAATTTAAATAGTTTACCACTCACTACAATATTTCAAATATCAAAGAAAATTATAAACAATCTAGTGAGATTTTTATAGTGTGGGATTTCTTTTTTTTTTTTTTTTTTAAGGAAGTGCAAGATTTCTCTTATCCATTCAATGAACACGCCAGTAATAAGGATGCATATCTCACAGATCACACTGGAAACTCAACACCTATCACTGGCTTTCCAAGTCCCTACTATTTTGGTTTCAGTAAGACAGCCAAAAGTCTCCTTCATACACAACACACAGATGCACACATACACGTGCAAAATGCATTATATATTCCAAAGTTATTTATGGTTTTAATAACAGTGTACCTCTTAAAAATAAAAACAATACTTAATCACAAACATAAAAACTGGGTAGTAAGGTTTTCTATTTCACATGAGTGTGTGTATAAAACAAGACTAACAAATCAAATCTATCCTAGCACTATTATTTTCCCCATAGCACTATCAGTATCTTTGAGCAATTATTGTTCACAATTGATTTGATTCAACTGATTGTTAACTTTTTAAGCTGTCACTATTTGTGCTTCTTGGATTAAAGATGCCTTAATTTCCTACAAAATCCAACCATTTAAAGATTGGCTTAATGGAGACGTGGGCTTCTGCTTCATCCCTACCTTTGTTTTCTGGTGTACTTGTGTGTATACTGTGTGTAAGCATATGTGTATTTTACTTCTCTGAACAACAGTTCTCTAGTATGTAAACAGGGGATGGTTCTTTCTATTTTTTTAGGTTTTTTTCATGTTTATTTATTTTTGAGAGACACAGAGCACAAGTTGGGGGGGGGGGGCAGAGAGAGACAGACAGACACAATCCGAAGCAGGCTCCAGGCTCTGAGCTGTCAGCACAGATTCCCATTCATTCAGAGCTCAAACTCACCAACCATGAGATGGTGACCTGAGCCGAAGTCAGAAGCTTAACCACCTGAGCCACCCAGGTGTCCCAGGATGATTCCTTCTATTTGCAGGTTTACTGTGAGGATTAAATAAAGTAATGTCTGGCACACAGTGGGTATTCAACAAATGGGTAGGATTATACACTATTTCCTTTCTTCTGTCTAGGCCTTATCTCAGGTCAGCAAGCTTGGAAACATAAGGTGTGTGGTTCCTCCCCCACCCCCTCCCCAGGTCTTACAACACACACTTGGTGTGATAGAGGGTGCTCTTAGTATGAACAGAAAAGAATGATGACTCCATTCATTCTAATTTCACTCTACTCTTAGAGGTGGAGCTAACTATAAGATGCTAAAATGTAATAAAATGCCTTGAATTGGAATTGGCCTTGTATAATTTTAAATATTTAGTTTATGTGGCCAAGTATGACTAAAATTGCACCCTTTCTCTGTGATGGTATAAACCGAAGGATACAATCACTCAAAAGTAATCATGCAACACTGGAACACACTCTGTAATACTGATAACAGTTTCATTCATGTCAACCAGAGTGCACATTTCTTAGCCCCAGAAATACAATGCAGCAATACAATGCTGAATCCAAGGTTATTTTTCTCATCCCATCTCACCACACCAGTCCTAAACCACACCCAGGAGGAAGCAGTTAGCCTTGGGTCATATTTCTGTCCCCAGGTACAGTTGTACAGGCCCAGGCAGCAAAAGTACCAACACTGACCCAGTTCCACCCTGGCATCTAGGTATTCCTGGCAGCATATGAATATTAATTTTCCACACTTCTCTTTTCTAAACTTGAGCTTTATATGGGGAAGAGGGGGAAGAAAGTAATTCATGTGCCAATTTCATCTAGCACACAAACCCCAAGTATGATTAAAATTTTCCCCATTGTCCTCTTAGCCCTTAAGATACCACATCTTGTAATATTTTGTCTGCAGTAAGTTTAATAAAAAAAAAAAAACAAAAAAAAAAAACAGAGGTAACAGTATCTGGAATGATGCTCACGATTATCTTCGCAGGCCTGAGTAACCTGGAAGGTGCTGCGGAATTTGCGAAGCACCTGACCACAGGCCAGCAGGCCACACCGGGTGGGCAGGGCGATCACCAAGGAGCAGTTTCAGTGAATAGGCGCTGGGGAGCCCAAATTCGGCGCCTTTGGCACCGACCCCTGGCCTTCTCTCAGGCCTCCAAGCCCCCTACCCTGGGTTCCCAACGCCCGGCGCCTCGCGGACAGAACAGGCGAGGTCACCTGTGGCCGGAGGCCTCGCGGGGTCACCTGTGGCTGCGGGGCCCCGCGCAGCAGCTCTGGACGCTCAGCGCAGCCCCCATGCCGGCTCCCTCTGCCTCCACTGCGGACGCGGGGCTGCGCGTTCGGGTCTGGGCGGCCAGACACTACTCACCAGATGGTGTCACTGTCCGCCAGACCACTGGACTTCTCAAGGGAACTCGAGCCCAAACGCTCATACCCCACCCCCTCCCCGTCAAGATTTCGAGGGTCACGGCCCCGCGTGACCACGCCCCTACCCACGCGCGCCCCGACCCCGGGAGGCCACGCCCTCCCCGCGCGCGTCCCCGACCCCCGCGAGGCCACGCCCTCCCTACGTGCCCCCGGGCCCCGCATGGCCACGCCCCCGTCCCTGCAAAACCCTGATCCCTGAGCTACCAAGCTCAGCCCGTCCACGCGCCCCTCGCGGCCCCACCCTGCCTCCGGCGCTTTCCTGACCTTGGAGTGGAGGACAGGTCCCCGCGGGCCGGGGAAGGTCCCACACCAGACGGTACCTCGGAGGGTTGGCGCGGCGGTCTGGAGAGAAGGGAGAAGCTCCGGGCCTCAAATACCGGCGGAGCCAGAGGGCGGGCGGAGTCAGGGGAAGCGAGCCAGCGCACCGCCCATCCCCAGATTCCGGGGCGGCTGTCCGTCAGCAGCCTGGGGCTCGCAGGAGGGCGGTGAAGGGAGGTGACCAGGTGTGCGCCAGGTACTCCACTGCACTTTGACCGCCACCCTGGGACCGGCTTATGGGCCGCGCGTACTTTTCTAGTCTAGTTGCGTTGACCTCGCCCACTGGGCCACCAGGTAGGTGAATCAAACGAAAACCTCTGGAGTTTTCAGTCAGAGAGCGACAGTACGCGGACACACCAGCGCTTTACTGTGACTTGGTAAAGAGACCGTGAATTAATGTTGTCAGTGACCAGAAAAGTGCCAGTTCTTGGTACGTGGGCATAAGTTGCACAGTGCGGGACAGAAATTTTAAATAAACAAAGCCTACGCGATCATCTTGTGTGTTCATAATGCAGTAGTCTTCTGGCCCATGTGAATTAAACTCCAGGGTACTAACAAATTACACAAATGTGTACAAAGTCCATGTTTGCCACCTTGGAGCAGTCATGGAGAACGGAAAGGTGAGAGGAGAAGGGGAAAACGCTAGCCACGTTTTAAAAATGAGTTTAATTTTGGAAACCTCAAATTGTTTTTGCGTTTCCTCCATCCTTACCCTAGGCCAGGGTTTCTCAACATGGACACTGTTAACACCTGAGCTGGATAATTCTTTGTTGTGCTGTGGCACTACAGAATGTTTAACAGCATCCCTGGCCCCTCTACCCACTGCATGCCTGTAGCATCCCTCTCCCAGTTGTGACGGTTTAAATTTTATTTTTGGAGTAGTGAAACATAAAGTAATGCCCAGAGATATCAACCCGGTTTTGTTTAGCTTCAGGCTTGTCTTTCCAGCTGACCTTTTTGCAAACATGTATGTGTGTATGCATGTGCACACTTATCAAAAGAGTGTCATTCTATTACCTATCCATTTGTTATCTGTCGATAGTTCTGCAACTTGCTTTTTTCACTTGACAATAAATTTTGGAAATCTCTGTATTTGCTACACAGCATCCTTATTCCTTTTCATGGCTGATCGTATTTTGTGTGTCACTGGTGGCCATTTGGGTTGTTTCCATTTGGGTCATTACAAATAATGCCACGAATAACCTAGTGCAGTGCTTCTCAAGCTTGAATGCACATGTAAATGATCTGGGGTATTGTTAAAATGCAGATTCTGATTCAGTCGGTCCTGAGACTCAGCATTTCTAACAAGCACCCAGGTAGCTGAGGCTGCTGTTCCGTAGACCATGCTTTCAGTAGCAAGATATTAGTGTAAATACTCTTTTGTACTGATGGAGAAATATCCACCAATCCAGATTCCTAGATTCCTAGAAATGGGATTGTTAGGTCAAAGGACAAATACACATATATTTTTGTTAGCTATCGTCAAATTTCTCTCTATAGGGCTTGTATCATTTTGTCCTCTCCCCAGCTATATCTGAGTGCTTCTTCACAGCCTTACTAACAGTAATACATGGACATCTTTGGATTTTTACCAATCTGATAGGGGAGAGATGTTTTATCTCCTATAGTTTTAACTACCATATCCTGTATTATGAGTGAGGTTGAACATCTTTCCATATGTTTAAAAGCATTGCCTCTTTGTTGTTTTGTCCCCCCCCCCCCGCCATGAACCGTTCATGACTTTTGTTCATTTTTTAAAATTGTTTGGTCTTTTTCTTCTTAGTTCTTACATGCTCTTTATATAGTAGCATTAGTCCTTTGTAGTATAAGTTGCAAATATTTTCTCCCAGCTTCTCATCTGTTTTCTGACATTGCTTTGGTGATTTTGGCATATTTTTTGTTTTTAATGTAGTCAAATTTAATGATTTTTCCTTTATTGCATCTAGATTTTTGACTCATACTTAGAAACTCGTTCTCCAGATTATACAGTTCACCAGTGTTTTCTTCCAGTATTTGTATAGTTTCAATTCGGTCCCAGCTGATGGCCGGAGGAAGAGAGAGCAGTAGAGCGGAAGGCAACAATATCCCAGACCATTTGCCAAAGGCTAGTTGCTCAGTAGTACTCAGTGATTCATTGGTGTCTAATGTTTAGAAAACTCAGTTCAGATACGGCAATGATGTCAACAAATAGATCTGGCTCCAGAGAATGTCTTTTTCATTCCAATCCCAGTTTAATTGCTCTCTGTTGTTAACCCTGCCTGAAACCATATAGCTCTGACTCTCAGCAACAGCATGGCCTTTCATCTCCCAGGACTTCCCTGGATGGGGACTGGGACTTTGGTACTCCAGGTAAAATAAAAGTAAACAGAACCTTTTAGGTGTTTATAAAGCAGTCTGAATTTACAATCAGTAAATTGGAAATAAAGATTGACCAAGAATCTTGATTATGATACTAACACAGCTCATTTTACTTAGGAATCTGGGACGGTCACAGGTAAATATTTTGTTTGGTTGTGTCTTATTTTTGAAAATAATTCCCCTTTTAAATGTTGGAAATAATAGATTGACAAAAACCCATTCAAAAAGCATTCGGCAACCTGTATTCAGCTCATTGAACACAAGTTGGTTTTGACATTAGCGTACAGCACAGTAACTCACCCGTGACCAGAACAGTGACTAAAACATCACCCTGAATAAATTCATTCTATTCTGCTGACGTTTGGGAAGAAAGGATGTTCCCCTTTTAACTGGGAACATTTCACTGTGACATTTATGTTATGTAATTCTATTGTTCTTTATGTATATTCTCAATGTTGTGTAGGCTAACTGGAACTAATTTCCATAAAACTGAAAGAGCATTTCTACCTTGATCTAAGCAGTAGAGATGGATTCGTATTGATTTAACTATACCTTTTAAAAATCAGATCACAGAAAATGAGCCAAATGTCTAAATAGACACCTGAAGCCTTAAGTGATTAAAAAAAAAAAAAAAAAAGAACCCTAATGGATGGAACTATCCCAGATGAGGTCAATTGCTTAGCAAACTCAATTTAATTAAATGGATATTTACCACACATCTGCAATGCAAAATTCTGAGACTAGCCCAGAACTAGAACCTCTGCCCTTCCATTAAAGGCCATAAAATAAGTTCCCAGGCAACTATCTAACATCTATCTGGTTTTCGTTACAGATAGTAAGCATTGCAATGTTTCCTATGAACAACATAAAAGTTATTCAAATGACATGGCAATCCTGTTAGCAATATTACAGTACTTAATGGTTCTTCATATCTAATGTTCTTTCAAGGAAATTGTAGCCACCTCTCCTAGAGATTCACTGGACAAACAGGTTGGGTTCATGAGTCACTTCTGAAAGACAGACCAGGTAGGTAAGACACTGAAATTGGGGTGCCTGGGTGGCTCTGTCGGTTAAGCTTCTGACTCTTGATTTCAGCTCAGGTCATGATCTCACAATACATGAGATTGAGCCCCGAGAGTGCAAGCCTGCTTGGGATTCTCTGTCCCTCTCTTTCTGCCCCTCCCCCCCCCCAAATAAATAGACTTAAAATAAAATAAGACACTGAAATCAAAACTACAATGAGACAACCTCACACCTGTCAAAATGGCTAAAATCAACAACACAAGAAACAACAGGTGTTGACAAGGATGTGGAGAAAAAGGAACTCTCGTGCACTGTTGGTGGGTATGAAAACTGGTGCAGCCAGTCTGGAAAACAGTATGTTTGAGCAAGTTCCGCAAAAAGTTAGGAATAGAACTACCCTATGATCTGGTAATTGCACTGCTGGGTACTTTTCCAAAGAATACAAAAACACTAATTCAAAGGGATATATGCACCCCTATGTTTACAGCAGCATTATTTATAATACCCAAGACATGGAAGCAGCCCAAGTGTCCATTGATTGATGAATGGATGAAGAAGATGTGGTATATATATATATATATATATATATATATATATATACAGTGGAATATTATTTGACCATAAAAAAAGAATGAAATCTTGCCATTTGCAATGACATGGATGAAGCTACAGTATAATACTAAGCAAAATAAGTCAGAGAAAAATACCATATGATTTCACTCATTTGTGGAATTTAAGAAACAAAACAAAGGAAAAAGAAGAGACAAACCAAGAAACAGAATCTTAACTATAGGGAACAGTCTGATGGTTGGGGGGGGAGGGGGAGGGGGGGAGGAGGTTGGCTGGGGGATGGGTGAAATAGGTGATAGGAATTAAGGAGTGCACTTGTGATGAGCACTGAATGATGTATACAATTGTTGAATATATTGTACACCTGAAACTAATATAGCACTGTGTGTTAATTAACTGGAATCAAAATAAAAACTTAAAAAAGATAAGACCCTGCTCAAAGTGGGCAAAATGTGAGAAGCAGAGATCCAATGAGTCTGCAGGTAGTGGGTGGACAAAGGATGCATACTCCCTCCCTCTGGGAGGTGGTGACACTCCCAGGAGGAAGCCATTTGGAAAACTGAGGTCTTGATTTTTTCTACCCCAGAAAATCTTCTGGCACAATATCTAAGAAGCTGAAAGGTAGATGCCAGGCTTTTCTGGGTTTTCTCTTTAAGGAAAGTTTGGGGAGTATCCAAGAATCTGAACCTTGCACAATCCAGCTTGTGAGGGCTGGCCAGCAGTGCTCCCACCATTCTCCCTGTTCCTGCACTCACTGCAAAGAGCTGGGCCTCTTCCCAGTGCTTTCCAGGTACCTGGGACTGGGGCAAAGAACCTGTCTTAGAAAGGGGAAGGAAGGAAGGAAGGAAGGAAGGAAGGAAGGAAGGAAGGAAACGAGAAAGAAAGAAAGAGAAAGGAAAGGAAGGAAGGAAAGAAAGAAAAAGAGAAAAGAGGAAGAAAGAAAGAAAGAAAAAGAAAAAAAGAAAGAAAAGAAAGAAAGAAAAAAGAAAGGGAGGGAGGGAGGAAGGACCTACCTGCCTTCTTTTTTCAAATACCTTAGTGGAGGTTTGGGCGCCAACACTGGGACATGTTTCTGGGTGATCACCCCCAGATTTCCTTCCAGATTCCTAGGGACCACGTGCTAGAGAAGATTCCTTATCACACTGGCTTTCCTTCCCTAAAATGCGAGGTAAATCCATGGTCATTCAATTTAGACCTAACACTGACTTTTCTTTGCCCTTACTGGAATTCTTGGGGAAATCCAGCATGGATTTTCCTCTTTTACTCTCACAATTAAAATAACTCATTTATGAGGGTAAGGCACCTAGAGACGCAACCTGGCAGGGCTCTCCTACTCTACACTTTTTATCTTACCATTTTTAAAAATGAGAAAGGTGACTTTTTTTTTTTTTTTAACCACAAACCATTTTCACATTCAGGTGCTTGGGTTTTGTAAATCTTCCCCGGCAAATTCACACCCCTCAGAGCCACACTAGATAGAAGAGCTGGAAAGCCCCAAACTTCTTTCATTAAACATTTATTCTACTGAGTGTGGGACTGTGCACTAAAACTGCAATAGGTAACTGGTCACAGGAGGTTACAGCCTCCAGTAACTGACCTCAATGAGAAATCAAAACGAAAGAACTGGAAAACCAGTCAAGCAGAGGCAGGCAAGCAACATTGTCAAACAATCAGATATAACAGAAATATAATGCATTTAGATGACCTAAGGGTCTTTCTCAGGTCTACATGTAAATCAGTAAACCTTACTTTTTACAACCATAGCAAATTATACCTGTAATGTGCAAGTATTTGGAGTACTGATTGAAAGCAGGTCCCCCTTTCCTCTTGTAACAAGCTTTGGAGCAGCTCTTCAGCAATCAGAAAGACCACCTCCCAAACTATAGTCCTCAGGAAGACAATGAATAAAGCATTCACTAACCTACTTTGAGGTTGGTTTTCTTTCAGTGGACAGGATCAGGTCTCAAAGAAATGGAAAAATAAAACTGAATAAAACATGGCCCTTCCCTTTTTTTTTTAGCAGTTCAGATGGATGCAAAAGAGAGATTGTGTTTGCAATATTCAATCGTGGGGAGATCTGTTCCAAGATCCCCAGTGGATGCCTGAATCTGTCTAGTACCAAACCCTATGCATATTATGTCTTTTGCTGTACATACATGCCTATGATAAGGCATAATTTATAAATGAGGCACAGTAAGATATTAACTAATAATAAAATAGAACAATTATGGTAATATATGTAATAAAAGTTATGTGAATGTGATATCTCTCTAACAGAATAAGTAGAGTTAAATGGGCAAGTTAGGGCTGGCCTGGAAAGAGTTCTTACGCCAATCTAAGGAGTTTGGGATTTATTGGTCAGGCAATGGGGAAGCATTGTAAGATTTTAACTGGAGGATTAACCTGATTCATTCATTCGCTCCTTTCCCTACTTTCCCTTCCTCTCTCTTCCTCCCTCCCTTCCTCCTTCCCTCTTTTTCTGACTTTAGCATCAGCCTTTAGGATGGTTTGGATGCAGAAGAAAGTGCCCAGGGGTTGGTTAGTTAGGAGTTGGCTTTAGGCCATTTGGGCCTAAGCCTAAGTAGTGGCAACAGTGAAGCAGGGAGCTAATCAGGAAGCAGAAACCATAGGATCTAATGTGCAAGTGGATTTAGGGGGAAGGGACAAGGAAAAGAATGGAGTTCAGCGATGTTTCAGTATTCTAACTCAAATAATTAGACACAAGATGATATCATTAACTCAGAGAATATGAGAAGAGGATAGGTTCGGGGTCAAATAAAGAATTAGTTTGAGTCAAAAGCGCTTTATAGTGCTTGTAACACATTTAGGTGAAGATGTCCAGGACACAAGTAGAAACAAAGCTATGGGATACAGGAGCTAGAAGCCAGAAGAGGGATGCACTCAGCCCAGTGGAGCTTCCTGATCAGGAAGGCATCTGTCTGATGACAGAAGCCCAGGCAATAGCAACCAACATTCTAAAAGGTTGCTAGGGAAAAAAGCACAAAAGCAGATGGAGAAGAGCAGAAGCTGGACAATGGAGAGCAGCTCGCGTTAGAGGAAGTGGAGAGTTAAAGCAGGGAGAGTCCATTTGACATTCCCACGTCGACACTTACCTTGGTGACAGTTAAGACAACCATCAAAGTGAGTGGGATTTAGGATGAAAAGAGACATGTGGAGGTGTCTAAGAAACTCTTTGAAGAATCTTCACTGTGATGAATAAGAAGGCTAGGTAGAACTGGAGGTCAGCTAGAAGGACTGTGTTTTAAGGCCTGAACAGAGTTGAGCATGCCATTTGCTTTCTGCATAGTCATAGTCAGAAGCAGCCGGGAAAATACTAGGAAATTGTCTGATTTAAAGGAAAATCTTATCTTTGTCAAGAGTATGATGGTGAAGCAAAGCAATGCTGCTTCTGTCTATCTTAATGGTTATTCTTTGTTATTTTAGGCCATCTGTAATCCAGGGGCTCAGGTGAAATTTGCACTTTCTGGCCCAGCAGGTTAACCTAGTACCTGAAAGGCAGTGTCCATAGGAAGAGGCTTAGAGCTGGTTCTGTGTGAACACAGAAGGTGTTTTCCAGAATCTATGTTTGTTATTTTACTTCATGCATTTTTTTATTCACTTATTTCTTTTGAAACCATGCTCTCTTATTTAAAATCTGAGTTCAATTAAGAGAATCTTATTACTCTGGAGATTTTTTTCATATTCATGATCATATGATTTTAAGAAATAGCTAAATCACTAAATAAAGGTTCCTCTCTCGCTTTTTTTCTCTTTCTTTTCCCTCATCAAGAGAAGCTTGTCTTATTTGATCTGGAATCACGTGGGTGGTCCATTTCAGAATGCAAATAAAAAGAAACGTGAATGGAAACCCATCTTCCTGGGATAGGGTGCCGCCAACTCTGGGCCGTGTCACCCTGAGGTCCAGGCCACTGCTGAAGCGAGCTGGATGAATTTACATGAGAAGCCCAAGGAAACTGTTTCCCCAAATGCAAAGTTAGAGAGACAGTGTGCTTGACCAGATCAGTCCTGACCAGGGCCCTGTGGTAACGAAACTCCTAAAACTTAAAAAAGCAAGCAAACAAACAAAAACTGTTGAGAGAAGGGCTCAACCATCAGGAGGCTAATTTCAGTCCATCCATGGCTTGTGCTGAGATGTAAAAAGTCCCTCCAGACCCTACCATTCTGTCTCTCAGAAGGTGCTAAGGGAGGCAATGGGGCTGAAGCTAGGACTCACACCACTGAGTGGTGACCTTGGAAACCCAGAAGGGTGCCTTCTTGGCCAAGCTTAGTGCTCAAGGAGTGCAAAACCCTTGATGATGCACTAGATTTTGCACAAAGGGCATGAGGTTTAATTTCAAAATGCAGGCTTGGGTATTGTAGAGTGAAAGCAAACAGGGACACACGACGTGCATTTTCAATACTCCTACTTAGTGAAAGCTGGTGAGAACATTTTCATTCTTTTTAAACAAAGGCAAGCAGTTCAACTACTTTCTGGGTGTCCATCCACCTCAAGGTAGAGAACCTCAGTCCCTCATGAGGGAGGGAACTATTCATTAAGCCCCGAAAACAGCAAGGGCTGAGGGCGGGGCTCTATCACCTGGCCACTACTATGCAACATATACACTTTCTCCCCGGGCCATCATGGATTCCAAAGGCAATATAAGATCCTCACAAAGACAGGGAGTTCTTATCTTGTGAGTTATTTAAGCAATATGATGAGCAAAGTCTTTCAGATCATTTGCAATGTTATTCTTGGATAACTTGATGTTTGTTCATCAGCCTTAATAACTTTATTATATGAACTCCTGGCATTCATGAAATGGTATGTGACCTCCTAACTGGTGGTATGACCAATTATTTCATTCACGCCACGAACTTTTATTGAGCACCTACTACAGGCCAGGAGCTACACTAGGGTCTGGCAATATAATGATAGAAGACCGGTCCCTGACCTCAAGATACCAAATAGATATTAAGAGATAATAGAAAAAATATATATTGGTCTCTGCCCCGGCTCCTGACGCAAGGCTCCTGAAACCTTTGTAATTTCCTAAGTGATAAGAACACTGGGAACTTCCTTTGTTGTAATATTTGGTCCTTGACTTGAGCTACTGACATAGGACTTCCGAAACTCTTGTATTTCCTCGGTTAATAATAGTGTCTTTTTTTCTCCGTGGGGTCCTGGATGGCTCCTGGATGAGAGCTGGTATTGGAAAGACCAAGCTGTGATTAGCAACCTGGAATTTTCAGCCCTTCCCCTCCCCCATTCTCTTGAGATGGAAGAAGGCTGAAAGTAGAATTAATGACTGATTATGCCTATATTATGAAGCCTCCACAAAATCCCAGTAAGATGGGATTCGGGGAGCTACTCCATTGGCGAACACATCCACCCTGGGAGGGTGGTGAACCTCCAACTCCAAAGGACAGAAGCTCCTGCACTCAGGACCCTCCCAGACCTCGCCCTATGTATCTATTCATCTACATCCTTTATTTATATTTTAATAAACTGATAAATGTGTTTCCTTGAGTTCTGTGAGTCACTCTAACAAATTAATCAAACTGGGGTGGGGGGGCATAGGAATCTCCCATTAATAGCCAAATTGGACAGAAATTGTGGGTAATCTGGGAATCCTATTACTTGCAACTGGCATCTGAAGTTGAAGGTGGGTGGGGAGCAGCCTTGTGGGACTGAGCCCATAACCTGTGGGACCTGACATGATCTGTAGGTAGAATGTGCTAGAATTTAGTGAAATTATAGGACTTTAGCTGGTGCTGCGAAGTCCTGCTTGATGTGAGAAGTCCCCCACATACATTTGGTGACGAGAAGGGTCAGAAGTAAAGTGTTTTGCATGAGAAGTAAAGGAGACACGCGGGAGAGAAACACAGGAGAAGGAAAGGACTGAGTTTTTCTCTATTCAAGAGAAATACTGAACTGTGGCTTTTCCTTATACAGATATGCAAACAAATGAAATAGTGATATGTGCTCTAATGGCCCTTAGTATAAGGGGTAAGAAAAAGTAGAAGCAGCAACAAGGAGTCTGGCTGGGGAAATCAAGAAAGGCATCACACATTCCATAACACTTGAGTAGAGATCTGAAGAATGATGC
This sequence comes from Leopardus geoffroyi, assembly GCF_018350155.1. NCBI lineage: Eukaryota > Metazoa > Chordata > Mammalia > Carnivora > Felidae > Leopardus > Leopardus geoffroyi. Next base: position 25,609,025 of record NC_059332.1, on the reverse strand, counting down.
TGAGCTAATCAGAGGACAGTATTCCAAACCAGGAGTCAGAGAACTTTGCAAAAGTATGCCTGTTGGAGGAAACAACAAATATTGCAATATCATAAAATATGAGGCAGTTTAGACATCTATAAAGGGCTGTATATGTCATACCAGTAAATTTTTATTCTATCTTATAGGCTGCAGAGACTCTCTGAAGAATTCTGGACTGTGGGTCACATAAGCAGTTATGTACTGGGAAGACTGCTCTGCAGGAATGCAGACAAGTGGGATGGGAAAAAACAGAAGTATCAGAGCTGCAATACTTGAAATGAAAGACCCCAATCAGGGCAGTGGCAGGAGGGGTAGAGGGGATGGAAGTATTAAAAAACAAAATTCAAGTGAGTAAACCTGAAGATCTAATTGGCTGTGTTAAATGATTCCTGAATCAGGCAGCATCCCATCTAGCAAACAGAGGGGCTCTCTGAGGAATTGTACAAAATGAAAACTCTCAAAAAGGAGTTGTTTTTATGGCAAGGAGGGTAGGGCCAGAAGGTTACAAGCAAAAGAAAGGGATCAATCTGGACAAGGTCACTCTCCCTTAGGGGGAAGCACAGGGAGTTTTATCAGATTTACCCAGAAGTGGAGGGGCAGGTCATGGAGAGGGCCATGTGACAGACTCACTGACACCCATCAGAAAATTCCAGATCAACCTGTTAAGACAACATTTCTGGGGGAGTTTGAAACTGCAACTGTATTAAGCTGTGTTTTGGTAACCTGGTCTGGCCTAAGTAACACCATTTTGGGCCTATGGTTTTCTTTTTAACAGAAAGAAAAGCTGTTCAGGAAGAAGGTAGGACAGGACCTGGAAATTGTTGGATGAGTGGACGAAGGAGGAATCTTCGCCGATTTTCAGATTACACTAGGAAGAGCTAGTGAATGGCAACATCAGTGAACAAGACTGGAAGTTTGGAAACAGGAAGGCAAATGACTTTGGAGAAGGGAATGAGTTTTGCTTTGGTTAGGGTAGGTTGAGTTTCCATGGAAGGCTCAGGTGAGAGGTCTAGGCGCCAGAGGTCAATGTAGGGGTCATCAGCAAATGGATGTCAGTGAAGTTACGGGCTGGAGAGGTTTGCCGGGGACAGCATCCAACCCTCAGGAATACCAATACATAAGGATGAACAGAGGAAAAGAAGAGCCAAAAAAAGACAAAGAGAAGCCAGAGGCATGAAATGAATCTGGAAAGAGAATTACTAACAACAAACAAAAGAGAAGAGAGTTTTAAAGAAGGAGGCTAACGGTCTGTGGTTGAGTGGCAATGCCGTCGTTAGAACTGAGTAGGTGTACAGATGAAGGGAAGGGAAGCAAAAATAATATAAAAATAGGGAGGGGGACAGAACATAAGAGACTCCTAAATATGGAGAACAAACAGACGTTACTGGAGGGGTTGTGGGAGGGGGGATGGGCTAAATGGGTAAGGGGCATTAAGGAATCTACCCCTGAAATCATTGTTGCACTATATGCTAATTAACTTGGATGTAAATTAAAAAAAAAAAAAAAAAAAAAAAAAGAACAGAATAAGTATAGGGTCTGATGCAGACCCTAAAGGCTGCAGAAGTGTGAACTTGTGGGGGCGCCTGGGTGGCGCAGTCGGTTAAGCGTCCGACTTCAGCCAGGTCACGATCTCGCGGTCCGTGAGTTCGAGCCCCGCGTCGGGCTCTGGGCTGATGGCTCAGAGCCTGGAGCCTGTTTCCGATTCTATATCTCCCTCTCTCTCTGCCCCTCCCCCGTTCATGCTCTGTCTCTCTCTGTCCCAAAAAATAAATAAACGTTGAAAAAAAAAAATTAAAAAAAAAAAAAAAAAAAGAAGTGTGAACTTGTGATCCCAGAGGGATGGGTCGTGAAGAAGGTGAGTCAAATGCTGAAATGCTCAGCCTGTGGGGATGTGGGGGCTGAAAGGAGGGGGTAGGTTGGTAACACTTGGTGGCTTGGGAGGGGCCCCATCCGTTCTTCCCCAGCCTGGGCTGGAGGGATCAGAACCTGCGGCGTCTGCAGGAAAGGCTGCAGGGAAGGCCAGGCGGGAGGGGGTTGGGACGCCTCGGTTATGGGTAACCGAGAAGGCGACAAGGGTGAGTTAGCGGGGAACTCGGGGTTGAGTCATCGAGGGCAGATCACGATGCTCCCGGAAAAAGAGGAGAGGCAGGCTGGGAAGGGCTCGAGTCGGCCTGGGAGCTGAGCTGGACTGGGCGATAATGGAGCTCGGAGTTCCGAAAGCTGCAGGCAACCGCCCAGCCCCCTTGGCGACCCCGGCCCGCTTCCTACCCCTACCCCCCCCCCCCCCCCGCCCCCGCGCCTCTCTCGCCCGAGAGCAGAGCGTGCGAGGCTGCGAGGCTGAGAGGCCGGGATCACTTGCCTGCCGCCCACTCCCGACGCTCCCCTTCCTCCCCGCCACGCCCCTGGCACCCCCTGCACCCGCCGAGCCCTTCCGGCCGGCCCTCCCGGGTTCGCGCCCGGGAGAGCACATCCCGGGGTCTCCGCCGCCCTGCGCCCAGTTGCAAGCCGAGCTCTCAGAGGTCCCGCTCACCGCGCCTTGGAGGGGCCGCGGGATCCCAGGCGGAACCCGGCTAGGGCCGAGGGTTGGAGGGGAGGACCTGGGACCAGGGGGAGGCACTTGGGCGCCGCGGCAGCAGGGCCTGGAAGGAGGATCAGATGGGGTGACTCACCTTGGGCCCAGGCCAAGTAGAGGAGGGTCAAGTGACACGTCATACATCCTGAGGAGGCCTGTTAGTTTCTACCACAGCTCCCTGTGTATTTCCTACACGGTACTAGCCACCGTCTGTAATTAGTTGTATTCGCTCGTTCTTGGTTTCTATTAGAAGGTAATTTCCAGGAGAGGCGGCCAGGTTTCCACGAGTTCTCCGCGGCTGCAACCGCGCCAGAGGTGCCTCGGCCAGGGGGGAGGGGAGTGTGGTCAGGCCGGGGAAGCTGGAGTACCCGGAGAAGAGGAGGAGACTGGCGTTCAGAGTGAGCTGAGCTGGCACCTGCCCTGACCAAGGGCGACATGGGTGCTGGCATTGACTGTGTCCGCCGTCCAGCCTAAGGGGAAGACTTCCACACATTACGCCAGAGGACTCACGGGTCGACCTTGATGCCTTTCAGACCTCTGCCAAGGTCACGTCCTGTGTGATTGCATAAAATTTCGTTCCTGGACAGGAACGACTCCGTTTTGAAGCTCTATTTCCTTTCTAACTAATGAATTCTTGAACTGTACCGGAAGCGGTGATTGTTTTACAAGCAGTTGCTCATAAAATCCAACAGGATAACTGGCATTCGGGCCATAAAACTGTTAATAAGAACTTTATGAAGACATAAAAGTTAACTAACGCATACCAGGTATAGTTCTTTTGATAGCACCAATAAAATAATCGATTAGAGGGGCACCTGGGTGGCGCAGCCTGTTAAGCGTCCGACTTCAGCCAGGTCACGATCTCACGGAACGTGAGTTCGAGCCCCGCATAGGGCTCTGGGCTGATGGCTCAGAGCCTGGAGCCTGTTTCGGATTCTGCGTCTCCCTCTCTCTCTGCCCCTCCCCCGTTCATGCTCTGTCTCTCTCTGTCCCAAAAATAAATAAACGTTGAAAAAAAAAATAATCGATTAGATAATAATCAAAATTAGCACCGAATTGGGAGGTTTGTCTTCTTTTTCTCTAAATCATAAAATGACCCCTTCTTTCTTTCTCATAAAAACCCCTTGCTTTCCCACAGGAGCAGGACACTTTTCTGATTACTCCAGAATCGGTTCTCCGCAAACTGCAATTCTGAGACCCTAAATAAAGACCTTGTTCTGTTTTAGTTTGACTTCTTTTCTAAGTTAACAGCCCATAGACCATCAGGTCCTCTCCCAAGTCGCAGGGCGACTGGGACTGAGTGTACAGTCTGTTCATGGAAGTCCTGAGGCCCAGCTTTATGTTGTCGCTCTAATTTCTAATTTGATATTTGAGATCTTAACTATACCTTAGACTGTTTTTATGGCACTTTCCAAAACAAAAACAAGGTATAAATAATTTAACTTCAACGCAAAAGTTGAGTTTCCATTATCCTATGCAAATTCTTAAAATACTAGATGAATCTTGCTGGTCACTTACCTTAGTGTACTATGCTCAAAGTAGCCCAAATAAGAATTGTAAAGTTTTGCTATTCACATGGGTGGGCGAACAGCACTGTTGTTCAAGAGCTGATCTTCCTGATTTCTCCTGCTGGGGTCCCTAAATCAGTCACCTGAAGTGAGTTACCTGAGATCCAGGGTACTGTACCTGTATCCCTGTCCCCCCCTAGGGTACAGGGCAGGCCTGGGGCTTTCTTGGAGCTGTTCCTACCTTCTATAACCAGATGCTCCTGTGAATGTTTTGATCAGTGGTCTTTGCTAATCCCAGATTTCTTTTTTTTTTTTTTTAAGAGTTTTTTCTGATCCACCAAGGTTTCTCTTGTTTTCTAGTGGGACTAAGGATTTATTCGTTTTTTAAATATTTTTTTCTATTTGTAGGGATGTGGATGTGAAGGCCTCAGCATGATCTCAGTTTGCCCTCCCCCAACAGAATGTTTTCATCCTATTTTAATTCTGCAAATGTTAGCCTCTCCCCTTCCACTCCAAGTTCAGCCCAGATTGTTCTACATACACTTTACCTCTGTAAAGTTGCAAAAGCAACATGTCTCTATAACAAAATCAAGCAATCCAGGTAAATAGAAAGTAAAAAATGAAATATTCCTCTCCTTTCTCCCACAGACACCCTTAGGTATATTAAAATATGTATACGTGGAAACATCTACATTTATATAATATTTTTACAAAAATAGAACCGTACTATCAGTAAAAGGTAATATGCAAAAAAACAAAAACAAAAAAACCCCCCAGAAAACCAAAAAAACCCTAACAGAAACTGAGACCCTTTCTGACACTACTATGAAATTGTTTTATTTTTCCCTGGGAACAAATGAGGTTAGTAGATCATGAATATTATCTGTTCCTAAGGGCTGTGAAAAAGACAGACTATATATATTTGCACTTAGGGAAAACATGTAATATCAGCAAATAATTCCTTACTTAAAACCTCTTTTAAAATCCTGACATGAGTTAAAAATACACGTATACACACATGCATACACACACACATTAATTTCTTTTGCAATCATTCTTTGTATTAGCTCCTGTTCCAATCCATTACCCCATTGGTTTGTACACTAGGGTACCAGGGAACCAAGGGATCAGTTGTCTGTTTTTGCTCAGAATTGAATCCCTCATGGTGACTGACACAGAAAAGGTGGGTAGTAAACACTTTTTGAACGAATGAATGAATGAATGAATGTTACCAATCTGAAGCTTCTAGAGTCAACCTTTACTTTTATTGTTTTTTTTTTTTAATATATTATGTTTAAGATCTAATTGTCAGCCTTTGAGATAGTGTTGTGCTCGTCCTCCTTTATTCTGCTTTGGTTTCTATGTTCTCAGTTCACTTGTTATCCACTTGTTTTTTGAGTTCACAACAATATACAACAGTTAAAGACTTTTAATTTACTAGAACACAAAAATAAAAGATTTCTTCCATTGATACTTAATGTGAGATATTATGATAGAGGCAAAGTGTTTCATAAAGATATGATAAAATGCCATAATTTTCTACCTTTGGTAGTAAGGCATAACACCATTCTTTAATTCTGTATTACAGGACCAAGATATGATTCAGAAAACAGATTTTCTTGTACTAATTCATACACTGTTCGTGTCAGATTTGATCTTTCTTTTTATTAGATAAATATGGGAAAAAACCCAACCTAGAATAACAAACTAGTCTCTAAAATTAGAATAATGGCTGATAAGCAGCTGTGGAGTAGGGGTTTCAAAAGAAATTAGAAAAACACATTTTTTGGAGATCTTAGTATTACTAATAACATCTTCTTATAATTTTTTTCATATATTTATGAAATTTACTCTTCTAGCCCATAAGATTTTTTAAAAGCAGGGATGTTAGTATGTGTAAACTTTTACATATAATAATTATTTTAAATACAAATTTTATTTTGATTCACAAAAAAGTTGCAAAGATAATACAGAGAGGTTTCCATACACCCCCAACACAGTTTTCTCTAATCAGTCTTATATTACCACGGCACATTAGTCAAAATTAAGAAACCAGCATTGGTACCTTACTATGAACTAAACTCCAGATATCATTTGGATTTCACTAGTTTTTCCATTAGTGTCAGTATACATATTTTAAAAATAGGTAGCAGAGAAGGGGGATTTAATTTTATTTCCTTTTTTAAAAATTTTAAATGTTTATTCATTTTTGAGATGAAGAGAAAGATAGAACGCAAGTGGGGAGGGGCAGAGAGAGAGAGAGGGAGACACAGAATCTGAAGCAGACTCTAGGCTCTGAGCTGTCAGCACAGAGCCCCACGCAAGGCTCGAACTAACAAACTGTGAGATCATGAACTGAGCCAAAGTTAGTTGCCCAACTGACTAAGCCACCTAGGCTCCCCAAGGGAGACTTAATTTTAGAATGGTAATTTATAAACTATCAAATATATTCTTGAGAAACTTTAATAGCATACCTTTAGCTATATATTATATATTTTCTTTATGATAAAACCAGTAAGTTTGGGGTTTTTTTAATGACACATTTGTATCAACATGAATCTACAAATCCAAGAAGCTCAATAAACTTCAAGTATGGACTCAAAGAGACCCACACTGAGACACATTATAGTAAACTGATTATATGACAAAGAGAGACTCATAAAGACAGCAAGAGATGCAACTCTTCCCATACAAAGGAGTCTCAATAAGATTAACAACCAATTTCTCATCAAAATTATGAAGGCCCAAAGGCAGTGGGATAACATATTTGAAGTGCTGAAAGAAAAACTGTCACTCAATACCCAGAGGCTCCTGGGTAGCTCAGCTGGTTAAGCGTCAGACTTTGGCAGAGGTCATGATCTCACGGTTCATGAGTTCAAGCCCCGCGTGGGGCTCTGTGCTGACAGCTCAGAGCTTGGAGCCTACTTCAGATTCTGTGTCTCCCTCTCTTTCTGTCCCTCCCTGCTCACACTCTGTCTCTCTCTGTCGCAAAAATAAATACACATAAAAAAAAAAAAAATCTATATCCAGCAAAACTGTCCTTCAAAACTAAGGGAGAAATTAAGACATTCCCAGATAAACAAAACCTGAGGGAGTTTGTTACCACTAGACCTGGCATAAAAGAAACACTAAAGGGAGTCCAAGTTTAAATGAAATGACATCAGGCAGTAACTCAAAGCTGTATGAATAGAGATTCCAGTAAAGGTAAATACATGGGCAAATATAAAATCAAATATTGTATTTTTATTTTGTAATTACACTTTTTATTTCTACATGCTCAAAAGACAAATGTATAAAATATAACTCAATGTTATTAGGCCCAAAATGTATAAAGATATAACCTATGACAACAATAAAGGAAAGGACAGAGCTATGTAGAAAAGAGTTTAACTATTGAAATTAAGTTGGTATCAACTCAAATTATATTGTTATAAGTTCAGATATTAAATATAATTGCCACAATAACAACAAAATATCTAAAGAATATACACAAAAGGAAATGATATGGGAATCAAAATGGCTAAGACAAAAAAATCAACTAAATGCAAAGGAAGACAATTACAGAGGAAATGAGGGACAAAAGCCTGTAAGACATACAGAAAACAAGTAGCCAAATGGCAGAAGCAATCTTTCCTTATCAGTAATCACTTTGCATGTTAATGGATTAAAGTCTCTAATAAAAGGCAGAGGTTGGTAGAATAGATTAATAAAACATGATCTAACTATATTCTATCTATAAGAAATTCAACCTATATCCAAATACACAAATAGATTGAAAGTGAAAGGATACAGAAAGATATACCATGGAAAATGTAATAACAGAGATCTGTGGTGGCTATACTAATATGAGAAACAATAGACTTTAAGTCAAGAACTGTAACAAGACAATGAAAGACATTATATATTGGTAAAAGTTTCAATACAGCAAGAAGATACAATCATTTAAAACATTTACACACCTAAGAACAGACCCTCAAAATATAAGAGGCAAAAACTGACAGAATTTAAAGGAGAAATTGATTATTGTATATTAAGAGTTAGAGACTTTAATACTCGACTTTCAGTAATAAATAAAACATCTAAACAGAATATCAATAAAGTAGTGGACATGGGGGCACCTGGGTGGCTCAGTTGGTTAAGCGACAGACTTCAGCTCAGGTCATGATCTCATGGTTCATGGGTTCAAGCCCCACATTGGGCTCTGTGCTGACAGCTCAGAGCCTGGAGCCTGCTTCAGATTCTGTGTCTCCCACTTTCTCTGCCCCTCCCCCACTCACACTCCGTCTCTCTCTTTGTCAAAAATAAAATAAAAACATAAAAAAAAGTAGTGGACATGAACAAAACTATAAACTGACAAGACCTAATAAACATACTGTACTCAACAACAGCAAAATATATATTCTCTAGGATAAACCATATTTTAGGGTATAAAAACAAGCCTTAATAAATTTTAAAAGATTGAAAACACAAAGTATATTCTCTGACCACAATGGAATGAAGCTAGAAACCAATTTTCTTTAAAAAGGAAATTGAAAAACACAGTCTTAAATAGAAGAAATCACAAGGGAAATTAGAAAATACTTAAAGATGAATTAAAAAAAAAATACCAGGGCACCTGGGTGGCTCAAGTCAATTAAGTGCCTGACTCTTAGTTTCGTCTCAGGTCATGATCTCATGGTTTGTGGGTTTAAGCCCCACATTGGGCTCTGTACTAACAGTGGGATTCTCTCTCTCTCTCTCTCTCTCTCCCTAAAAATAAATAAATAAACTTAAAAGAAAAGATGAGAGATATCAAATCAAAACCTTAGCTTTACACAAACGTTTTCTAGTTGAGGAACTAGAAAAGAAAATGAAATTAAACACAAAATTAGCAGAAGGTAGGACTTAATAAAGACTAGAGCAGAGATATATACAATAAAAAATAGAAAAACAATAGAATCAATGAAACTAGAAGCTGGTTGTTTGAAAAGAACAACAAAATTGGCAAAACATTACCCAGACTGACAAAGAAAAAAAAAGAGAGAAGATATAAATAACTAAAAGCAGAAGTGAAAATGGTAACATTACTACTGATTTTATAGAAATAAAAATAATGGCAAGAGTGTACTATACTATTGTATGCCAACCAATGTAATTACCTATGCAGGACAAACTCCTAGAAGCTCAAAAATTACATAAACTGACTGAAATTAAAAATAGGAAATCTTAATAGATATATAACAAATAAAGAGATTGGATCAGTAATTGAAAACCTCTCAACAGGATGCCTACTCTCACCACTTCTATTCAACATCATATTAGGACTCCTAGCCAGAGCAAATAGGCAAGAAAAAGAAATAAAAGACACCAAAATTAGGAAGGAAGAAGTAAAACTGTCACTATTTACAGATGGCATGATATTATATATAGAAAGTTGTAAAGACTTCACCAAAAAACTGTTGGAATAAATAAATTCAGTAAGATTGCAGGATGCAAAATCAGTGTACAAAAATCTGTTGCATTTTTAAACACTAATAATGAACTATCAGAAAGAGAAATTAAAAAAAAACACTCCCATTTACATTTGCATCAAAAACATATGTAGGAATAAATATAGCCAAGGAGGTAAAAGACCTGTACACTGAGAACTATAAAGACATTGATGAAAGAAATAGAAAAAGACAAATAAATGTAAAGATAATCTATGTTCATGGATTGGAAGAATATTGTTAAAATGTACATATACCCCAAAGCAATCTATAGATTCAATGCAATCTCTATCAAAATTCCAATGGCATTTTTCACAGAAATAGAATAAACAAATCCTAACATATACATGAAACTCTAAAAAGCCCTGAATAGCCAAAGTAATCTTGAGGAAAAAGAACAAAGCTGGAGGCATCATGCTCCCTAATTTCAAACTATATTACAAGGTATGGATATCAAACCAGTATGGTATTGGCATAAAAACAGACACATTGATCAATAGAACAGAATAGAGAGCCCAGAAATAAATCCACACATATATAGTTAATTAAGAATATACAATAGGGAAAGAGTCTCTTCAATAAATGGTGTTGGGAAGACTGGAAAGCCACATGCAAAAGAATGGAATTAGATCACTATCTTACATATTACACAAAAACTAACTTAAAATGGATTAAATACTTGAATGTAAGACTAAAACTATAAAACTCCTAGAAAAAAAACATAAAACTCCTGGTAAGCTCCTTGACATAAGTCTTTGCAATAAGTTTTTGAATCAGACACTAAAAGCAAGAGCAACAAAAGCAAAAATAAACAAGTGGGACTACATGAAACTAAAAAGCTGTACAGAAAAGGAAAGCATCAACAAAATGAAAAGACAACATACTGAATGGGAGAAAATATTTGCAAATCATATGTCTGCTAAGAGGTTAATATCCAAAATATATAGGAACTCATACAACCCAACAGCAAAACAAACAAATAATTAAATTAAAAAATGGGCAGAAGATCTGAATAGACATGTTTTCAAAAAAGACATAGAGATGGTCAACAGGTATGAAAATATGTTCAACATCACTCATCATCAGGGAAATGTAAATCAAAACCACAGTAAGATATATCACCTCACATCTGTTAGAATGGTTAGTATCAAAAAGACAAGAACATAGTTCTTCTAACTGCAGTAGAAGCACTTATTTTATTTTATTTTATTTTATTTTATTTTATTTCATTTATTTTTTAATAAAATTAACATTAATCATTTTTTAAGTTTATTTATTTATTTGGAGACAGAGAGAATGGGGAGGTGCAGAGAGAGAGAGAGAGGGAGAGAGAAAATCCCAAGCGAGCTCTAAGCTTTCAGCACAGAGCCCAAAGTGGGGCTTGATCCCACAACCCTGGGATCATGACCTGAGCCAATGATATCAAGAGTCTGAAGCTGGACCTACTGAGCCACCCAAGATGTCCAAAAGCAGTTTATTTTGGAGCTTGGGTAAGAAATAGCCAAAGCAAAGATTGAGTTGAAGGCTAAAAAAAATTTTTAAATCATTCTCTAAGCAATAGAAAGACATCCAAGCTTTTTGAGTATTGTGTGACAAGGAAAAACAATGAATTAGAAAACTGAATTATCCATGATATTTAGAATAGCCAGGAAATGGGAAAGTGTATCACAAGGAAGTAAAAATTAAGACTGTAACTTATGAGGTGGTGAGGACCTGATTCAAGTATACAAGTTTCTTAGCCCCTCTCTTGCCCCTTGACTACTCCCCACAAACCAAATATCCCAATTTAATGTTAACTTAAAAAAAATAAAGAAAGAAACAAAGAAAACTTCTCAACAAAGAAATGTGCAGAACCATATGGTCTCACTGGTGAATTCTATCAAACACTTAAAGAATTAACACCAATCCTTTTCAAACTCATCCAAAAAATTAAAGAGAGAACATGCCCAAACTCATACCTTGATACTAAAGCAAGATAAAGACATTGCAAGAAAATAAAATTATAGACTAATATTCTTATAAATATTGATACAAAAATCCTCAAGGAAATACTAGCAAACTGCATCCAACAGCATATTCAAAGGATTATATATCATGACCAATTGAGATTTAATCCAGAAATGTAACATGAAAAAATCTCTTAATGTAATACACACATTAATAGAATGAATACAAAAGAAACCACATGATTATCTCAACTGACACAGAAAAGGCATCTGACAAAATTCAACACTCTTTCATAATAATTTTAAACACTTGGAAAACTAGGAGTAGAGGAACTTCCTCAAAATGATAAAGGGAATTTATGAAAAAAAATTTAAATCATTCTCTAAGCAATAGAAAGACATTCAAGCTTTTTGAATTTATGAAAAAACCTATTTCTAGCCAGAGCAATTAGACAAGGGAAAGAAAACTCATCAAAATTGGCGAGGAAGAAGTAAAACTACTGCTACTCACAGATTACATGATCCTATATATAGAAATGTATAGAATATATAAAATATCTAGAAAATCTCAAATATATAGAAAATTCCAAATACATAAAATATATAGAAAATCCATAAGAAAACTACTAGATCCAATATACAAAATTTAGCAAAGTTGCAGGATACAAGATCAATGTGCAAAAATCAGTTGTGTTTCTATACATGTGTAATGAACAATATGAAAAAGAAACTAATAAAGATATTCTATTTGTAATAGCATCTAAAATAATAAAATACCTAGAATAATAAATTTAACCAAGGAAGTTAAATGCTTGTGCATTTAACTGAAAACTACAAAATATTTCTAAATTTAAAAAGAGCTAAACAAATAGAAAAACATCTTGTGTTAGTAGATAAGAAGACTTTATTGTCAAGATATCAGTACAACTCAAAGCAGCCTACAGATTCAATGCAATCCCTAACAAAATTCCAACAGCATTTTTAAGGTTTTTGCAGAAATATAAAAGCCAGTTCTCAAGTTCATATAGAATTAATTGCAAGGGGCTCTGAATAGCCAAAACAATCTTGAAAAGGAGAACAAAGTTGGAAGACTCCCACATCCTGATTTCAAAACTTACTACAAAGCTACAGATATCAAAACAGTGTGGTCCTGGCACAGGTGCAGACATACACACTAATGGAATGGTATTGAGACTCCAGAAATAAACCCATACATCTATGGCAAATTGATTTTGATAAGGGTGCCCAGTCCATTCAATGCGGGAAAGAGTAGTTTATTCCATAGATGATGCTGAGACAACTGGATTTTCTCATGCAAGGAAATCCCTTACTTCATACCATATATAAAAATAATCAAAGTCAATCAACAATCTAAATATAAGAGCCAAGACTACAAAACTGTTAGAAGAAAACCAGGAGGGGCGCCTGGGTGGCGCAGTCGGTTAAGCGTCCGACTTCAGCCAGGTCACAATCTCGCGGTCCGTGAGTTCGAGCCCGGCGTCAGGCTCTGGGCTGATGGCTCAGAGCCTGGAGCCTGTTTCCGATTCTGTGTCTCCCTCTCTCTCTGCCCCTCCCCCGTTCATGCTCTGTCTCTCTCTGTCCCAAAAATAAATAAACGTTGAAAAAAAAAATTTTTTTAAAAAAAGAAGAAAACCAGGAGTGTTTTTCATGAACGTGGATTTTGCAATAGGTTCTTAGCTATGACACCAAAAGTCCAAGGCCAAAACAACAAAATGAATAAAACAAGATAAATTAGATTTCATCAAAACTAAATTATTTTTGTGTATCAAAGGACATTATTTAAAAAAGTGAAAGACAATGGAAACCAAGCCTGAATGAAGAGCCAACCATGTAGACATGGATGTGCGATATACTTACACCACACAATTACTTTGAATCAGGTTAAAGGCTTCTGGGCATAGAGGTTGATGAGCTCTTTTTATGGTTGCTGTTGCCCTACAAAGCTGAAAAGTTAGAAGATATAAAGAGTTGCACTTCTCTGGAAGTCTTCAATTCTCAACTCCTTTGGAAATAGACTCCATTTTTATAGGGTTTGTGGTTCTAATTTTTCTTTGCTTTAATCTTACGAAAAATGAATAACCTCCTACTTTCCCACAGCTTCCTTTTATCCCATTGGGTATACTTTAATTCATTATCATCATAAAAGATGGGCTCTGGATCCAGGCTGCTTTGCATCTTTACTAAACTCTTTGGACCTTAGTTTTGTCATCTGTAAAATGGAAATTATAATAGAAACTGCATTCTGGGTGCTGCTGTGAGGATGTAACACACAGTAAATAACCCTGCATACTGCCAGTACATGGTAAGCCCTCTGCAAATGCTAATGATTATTATCACACACTATTCTTATTTCTAACAATTACGCAGAATATTAAGTTGCTTTCTCAGCTTAACTTTAAAATTTTTTTTTTCAACGTTTATTTATTTTTGGGACAGAGAGAGACAGAGCATGAACGGGGAATGGGCAGAGAGAGAGGGAGACACAGAATCGGAAACAGGCTCCAGGCTCTGAGCCATCAGCCCAGAGCCTGACGCGGGGCTCGAACTCACGGACCGCGAGATCGTGACCTGGCTGAAGTCGGACGCTTAACCGACTGCGCCACCCAGGCGCCCCGCTCAGCTTAACTTTAAATAGCAGGGAGCACTTACTGAATTCACATTCCCTCATCCAAGTTTCATTACTCTGAGTCATGAAGAAAGTGGGAAAAAAGTCATAGAACAGAATTTTGGCCTAATTATATTTGCAATTCCAATGGTATAATCTTTAAAGTACCATTTATCTCCAATGTTTCATCAAAATTTTACCCATTATACATCAGTGTGTACTGTGAAAGCCTAATACCTCTATTCATACAATTGCCAAAATGTTCTGATTGATTTGGGGTAGTGATACAACGTTGAAGGTTTGGTTGGGTCCAAGTATATGCAAAAGTGCTTTCTAAAGGCTTATTGAATTTGCCAGTATTTGGCTGTCAACTAAATCCTTAGTTAAAATAAGATGAAAGGTTTGTGTTCTCATATTTGAGTAGTCAATTATGCATGGTATAAAACCTATGGTTATTAAAACCTATTTAATAACAAAATGTGAATCTAGTCTCTACCATTTTATCTAGAGCTATCCACTTGACACTTATTATTAATGCAAAAAGCTAATTCATACCATGTTGCCATTAGAATTCTACCCACAGCTTTTGAGGAATCAAGACTGACCACTCTTGACAAACAGCAGACCTTTCCAAAGTACCATAGGGAGAGAACCTTCTCAGAAACCAGGGGTATTATAAGGAGATGGACGTAATGGCTCATTTCCCAATGAAACTGGCAGGGATCAATGACTTCCAGTTATGTTTGAGGAAAAAACCATTAGATTTCCTCATAACATTTCAGAGTTTGGATGATCTTCAATTAGAGACAAAAAAACACCCTGAAAACTGTAGCATCTGCTCACCCTGAAATATCCCAAGAAACCTGAAAATATTCAAAACTACCAGTATGTTCATTGAACAAATGTTATACCTCCATCCTACCTGTAAGATCGATTTCCTGAGACCTCAGCAGCAAGGTAGAAATCACAATAAAAGGGAATTAAGAAAAAGAATATCTAGTTAATTGCTTTCAGAGGAATAGGACTCCCCCCACCAAAAAAAGTGAAAGACAATGTACAGAATGGGAGAAAACATTTGCAACTTCTTTACCTGCTAATATAGAGAATATATCAAGAGCTACAATTCAACAAAAAATAGACAGACAATCCAATTAAATAATGGGCAAAGGACATGCACAGACATTTCCCCAAAGAAAATATATAAATGTCCAATAAGCACATGAAAAGATGCTCATCTTTGTTGATCATCAGGGAAATACACATCAAAGCAAAGAGATACCACTTCACACTTATTAAGATGCGTGAAAATTAATAAAGGGGAATCTCACTAAGAGTCCTGAGGCTAGAAAGGGGAGCCATACTGAGGCACTATGGGGAAATGAAAGGGACTTAATTCCTGCAAAGTCACTGGTGGGAAGCAAGGGTGAAAAGTTTCCATATGCTTGGAGATAAATACCTCCTTCTCTGAAAGAGAACAAAGGAGAGAGAACAAGTCATCAGGGAGTAATGCTTGTTTGAGCAAAAACCGAAGAAACAGTTTGCACAGAAGTAACAATACTAAGCCTGCCTGAACAAGCATTTGTCTTTCAGGCACCCTAAAAATGTCTACCAAGAAGAAAAGCATCCTGTGATTGTCTTGTGACCTCTAAAGAGTAATGACCACAAAATAATGATCCCATGACTGAAGGACATTGTCCCACTCCTAGCCCCTCACCCTTTGCAAAAGTGCCTTTTTAAGCTATGCACACCTGCCTCTTAGGGGAGAAACATTCTTCTTGTCAGGTCCCTGGTATACAAGCTTTCTCTAATAAACTCCACTTGCTTGCTTTCTCCTGAGTTCAATGTTCATTTCTATGACATTGAGACTCAGAACCTGGTCTTGGGGTCCCCTAACAATACCACTCAATGCCAATTACAGGCAGAATTATCAAATACAGACCCCAAAAGAATAATCATCAATTACAAGCTCCCAAAGGGGAAAGACATAGATTGCATCTCCTACAAGAAATTGACCACCCCTGCAAATTCAGCCAATGAGAAATCGTCATCACCCTGAACTCTTGTTCTTCTGCAGTGGCTTTCATTCAAAATAATCCCTCTCCCCCCCGCCAAAAAATAATAATAATCCCTCCCAATTTTCTCCTTCCTCTTCATAAAATAACATTCCCTTCCTTCATTTGTTGGACTTGCCTATGGTTTTGCCATCACTTCCATGTCCCAAATTACAATTCTCTGCTATTCCTAAATAAATCCATTTTTGCTGGTAAAATAACTGACTTTTATTTTTAAGGTTAGCAGATGGTTATTATAATCATAATTTTTCAAAGGGACATAACAAATGCGGTGAGAATGTGGAAAAATCAGAACCCTTGTACATGGCTGGTGAGAATGTGAACCAGTACAGTCACTATGGAAAACAGTTTACCAGTTCCTTACAAAGCTAAACAGAATTACCGTAAGAGCCAGCAATTTCACTCCTAGGTGTATATCCAAAAGAATTGAAAACAGGGACTCAGATACTTGTACACCAAAATTTTTAGCAAGATTATTCACAACAGCCAAACAACCCAATATCCAACAGATGGATAGGTAAACAAAATGTGTTACATATGCAAAATGCAATATTATTCAGTCATAAAAAGTAATGAAGTTCTGGCTGGAGCTGAGACCTTGCAGAGAGGGCATTGGGAGCCCACGCCTGTCATGAAGTGACTCATCCTGTGACTCATTTCTGCCTCAAGTACTGCCTTAGTGCCTGCCAGCGTCCATGGATCACAGTTCATCAAGCCACATGCACGTTCCATCCACGTAGCACCCTTCAAATGCCCCTTCTCATCACAGTAGTCAAGGGCAGGAATATCATTAAAAAAAAAAAAGTAATGAAGTTCTGATATGTACTATGATATGGGTGAACCTTGAAGATAAGATAGGGAAACTGAGGGGACTCCAGTTTTAGAAAGGCTCCCTCTCTGCTGTTTTTCTGTTAGGCCCCACTTACTCATGTTCTATATTTTGCATCTAAGTGAACCAAAGAAGCTACGTTCCCACTCCAAGGGGGAAGCAAAAACAGTTAATCATTCTCTGAGTTTTGCCTAGGCCCCTAAATATCTGATAACATCTAAGAAGAACCATGTCCCAAACGTGATTCAGGACATTAGATTCAAACAAATCCCAGCCATCAATAGTCCCTACCTTTGATGATTTTTGAAATAACACTTATTATTCACCTGTCATTCCTCTTTGATCAGACCATACTCTGGACCCCTTTCCAGTATAAACCCCTAACTCCAAGCAACAACAAGACTCATTCTCTTTTCCTTTACCAGTTTCCCAGACATTCCTTCTGTCATAATCTATCACTATTAAATAAACTCTGCTTTTACTTTCTCTGACTCATATTTGGTTTCTATCCTGTGGAAAGCCAAGAACCTCTTGGCTGGTCCTGTGGGACCCTCCTCTGTGTCCTCAGACCCAGCTTGCCTGCATTAAAAGCACTATGCTAAGTGCAATAAGCCAGACGCAAAGAGCCACATATTATATGACTCCACTTGTACAAAATATCTAGAACAGGCAAATTCATGGAGGCAGAAAGTAAGTAGGTTACCAGCACCTGGGCAGAGGGGAGAGTAGGGAGTTATTGCTTAGCGCTTATTGAGTTTCTGTTTGGGGTGATTAAAAACTTTTGGAAATATATAGTGGTGGTGGTTACACAACATTGTGAATATAATTAATGACCCTGAATTGTGTGTTTGCAATTGGTTAAGATGGCAACTCTTACATTTCACTACAATAAAAAAAAATAAAAATAACCTATTTATTAGGAAGAATTTGTTTCCCAAAGGAAAGGGGATGCTGTTAGCAGAAAGAAAAGTCATTAAATAAAACCAAAGGTAACTACTCCCCTAGGAGAGAGTTCAAGATGCTTATATTAGCTTAAATGAAGCCCTCGATATTCATTTTCATCCGAACTGGGGACAAGAGGAAGCATATAACTGGCTTAGCTGCCTCTTTGCCTAGAATGCCTAATTCAATTCTTGCATTTCTTTATAGCAAGGGGTGAAATGAAGATGGAAATCTGAGAACCCCTAGAGGTGATGTTTATTGTTTCTGTTAAGTGTATTTATCTTGTTTTAATAGCACCACCTCCTCATTAAACTCGGAATACAAATATGGTCACATTTTACTTGTTTGCTATAAATGCTCAGTCTTCAATACCAGATTAGCAGGAAATTCTGTTATTTCCTCTTCGCAGATGGGCTCCTCCTGAACTGTCCTAGAATCCACCTTGGGTATTCACACTGCTCAAAAGGGCAAAGGGAGGCCCCTCCATTCTCTAGGGAGTAGTTTGCTCAGTCCACATCTGTGATTGCTCCTCACTACCACAAGATGGTGCTGTCAGATCACACAAATGCCTAACCAAGGCGCAGCTGCCAATCCTCCCCTCCCCTGTCGGTCTCCCTTAGAGCACAGCTCTTTCAGTTCCTACACCAAGGACTAAGCCTGCTCCTAGACAAGTGCTTAGTCTGACACTTGCTATTCCACAGTTCGCTGACCTTCCCACAGGATCCATACAACCCAGAAGTCTCAGAAATCCTCATAACACAAGACACCTGACAATATTTATTTGCCCTCCTCCCAGGGAAGTATACCTTGAATTATTCTAGAGGGCCTGCCACCTACCTTTTTAGGATGACTCGTTTCTTTCTGTGACACAAAGATGATTGGAGGACATCCCTCCGGTGAGTCTCAACAGAAAGGGGGATAAAACAAAACAAATTCCACCTTTGGAGACATTCTAGTACATTCGAAAATGCCTCAAGCACTTTTTCCTCTGACAAAGGTCATTCTTAAATGAAAACTGCCTCCAGGATCTCCTGGGCTCACAAGACATGGTGGCTCTGTTTCCTGCTGGCATGAGAGCATCTCAGAGAGGCCATATTCTCACTTTTTAAAAAATTTATATTTATTTTTTGTTTTTTAATGTTTATTTATTTTTGAGAGAGAGACAGAGAGACAGTGCGAGAGGGAGAGGAACAGAGAGAGATGGAATCACAGAATCCAAAGCAGGCTCCAGGCTCTGAGCTGTCAGCACAGAGCCCAACACAGGGCTCAAACCCACAAACCGGGAGATCATGACCTGAGCCAAAGTCAAATGTTCAACCAACCCACTGAGCCACCCAGGCACCCACATATTCTCACTTCTGAATACATCAACAGCAGAAAACATCAACAGCAAGCCAACACATGGGTCTACAAGCAGCTGTGGTTGTTTTCATTAGGAATATTGTGAACGCAGAGGAAACCTTCCTTCTGCTTTATATGGTCATCTGAGGACACCAGAAATCAAAGCAGAGTTTGGGGAGAGCCCTTGGGAAGGTCACAGTGGAAAGGAACAGGTCCCTGTTGCCCCTATAGCCATAGCACAGAAAGTGCTGGAAAAAGAGAAAAAGAGATAATTAGCCTAAACTGCTCTCCAGCACCTCTCTCTCTTTCTCTCTCTCTCTCTCTTTCTGTCTCTGATACACACACACACACACACACACACACACACACACACACACACACAGAGGCTCTGGTTCATATACCTTTCTGACTTCTTTTTAAAAATTTTTTTTTCAACGTTTATTTATTTTTTTTGGGACAGAGAGAGACAGAGCATGAACGGGGGAGGGGCAGAGAGAGAGGGAGACACAGAATCGGAAACAGGCTCCAGGCTCTGAGCCATCAGCCCAGAGCCTGACGCGGGGCTCGAACTCACGGACCGCGAGATCGTGACCTGGCTGAAGTCGTCACGGACCGCGAGATCGTGACCTGGCTGAAGTCGGACGCTTAACCGACTGCGCCACCCAGGCGCCCCTACCTTTCTGACTTCTAAGGGCTATCCTAGGCCTTAAATCTCCTCAATCTCCTCCTTGTCTTTCCCCCCCTCCCCTTCCCACCCATCTCCCTCCTCCCCATCCCCCCTTCTCCTTCTTCTTCTTCTTTTTTTGATTAAACTTTTTCTTTTGAGAAACATGCAGACTCACATGCAGTTTAAGAAACAACACAGAGACATCCCTTGTGTCCTTTTTGAGAATCCTTCAATGAAAAAATCTGGTCAAACTACAGTACAATATCACCAGATGTTGGCAATGATACAGAGAACATTTCCACCACCACAAGGGTCCCTGTTGCCCCTATAGCCACTCCCTACCTAAGCCCTGGCCAGCACTAATCTGTTCTCCATTTTATAATTTGTCATTTCAAGAATGTTACATAAATTAAATCATGCAGCATGGAACTCTCTTGAGATTGGCTTTTTTCACTCGGCATAATTCTCTGGAGTCTCACAGGCTGTTGGGTGTTCATGGCTTTTTATTGCTATGCATGACGCCATGGACCTTCATGTTTTACTTGGATACTTGCCTAGAGATGGAGAAAGGAAGGGACACAGGGCAGGAGGGCTTTCCCGCCACCTACTACCTACGTCCAGTTCGGAAGCCAGAGGTCTTCCGCGGGTGGGGAAGGGCACCCGCCTGAGCCATCCAGGCGGGGCCCGGACGAGGGCGGGGCCCAGCGTGGGGCGCGCGGGGCGGGGCGCCGGGAGAGGGCTGGGATGAGGGAGTGGCGGGCTCGGGAGAACTGCGGGGCCCGCTCCAGTCCACGCGGTCCGGGCAGCACAGAGCGCAGCCGCGACTCTCCGCCCGCGGGCGCGTGCGAGTGCGAGTGCGTGGCCCCGCGCAGCCGGAACCTGGGCGCAGAAGCCCAGATCTTCGCTCCCGGAGGCGGAGGGCTGAGTCCTGCCGCTGCTTCTCCGAAGCCTGCGCTGCCCGCAGAGTGAGTTGCCTTCACTCGCCGGGGTGCGGGTGTTTGGGAGGGGCACTTTACTGGGCACTGCTGCCGGCTTCGCAGGCTGTTCCTCGTTTCCACCCTGGGATCTCACGAATCTCTTCCTGAGCCCTACTGCATGATAGGTCCGGTTATAAACGCTTAGCAGAATCGTTTTATATAATCTCTCCTCTACTCGAGGAGGTCCGTGGTGTGATTACCTGCGGATCCCGAATGAACAGGGCAGCCCAAGGTCAGTTTGGACGGGGGAGGGGGTAAGGTGCCATCATTTAGGCCAAAGGGGCGCCGCCTGGGGCTGTGCTGGCCGCAGGGAGCCCGCCTCTATTTTGGCTTGGCCTTTGCCAAGGGTTTCTTGGCAGTCTGTAGCAGAAACTATTAAAGTAATCTTTAACTTTTTGTTTTTCTGAGATTAGCCAAAGAATGCGTGAAGAAGAGTGTGTATGAAACAATACCTCGGCTAGCAGTGCTATTTATAGTTGGGGTGAGGGGAGGTAGGAGAAATTACTTAGGTGCCCAGGGAGAGAAATGATCACAAATGGGCATGCATACATATTGAAATGTTATGTAGCTGTTTAACAACCGGCTCTGTAGCCTGTCTAAATGGAAAGAGGCATGTAGGAAATATTAAGTTTAAAAAGAAACATGATAGTTATTTTACCAGGAAAATCGCCTTTGGAGGCGCCTGGATGGCTCAGTTGGTTAAGCTCCCGACTCTGGCTTAGGTCATGATCTCCTGGTTGGTGAGTTCCAGGGCTGGTAGTTGAAGCTGCTTCTGTCTCCATCTCTCTCTCTCTTTCTCTCTCAAAAATAAATAAACATTAAAAAAAAAGAATAGACTTTTTAAAAATGGGTTTATTTGGGAATTGCGGAGAATTGCAATCTGGGACAAGCAAGCTTAGGCAAAGTCATAGACAAGTCCCCAGAAGAAAGGGGAGGAAGGCTGGGAGAGGGCAGGTTGGCAAGGCTGTTAGAAACAGAAAGTCCATTGGCAGAAAGTGGGAGGTCCAAGAATACTGGCTTCTCATTGGCTGGACTGTTGCGGGGGCAGGAGGAAACCTTTCTTCCTCTGGCTAGGGCAGTGGATACCTATGTGCAAGGTTCATCGCTTCCTCTTAGGTCTGCAGTTGCCCCAGCCGTAGGTGTGAGGGCTACTCCTGCTGGCTTCCAACTGCCTTCTAAATGACGTTTGCTTTTATTAAACATCTCAAAAATCAAGTGAAAACATTATGAAATAGCTTCTGGGTGCTGATTAAAGTGAAATAATATACACAAAAAATATCAGTGGTGGGTATACCTAGTTTTATAACATGTTAGCCTAAAAAAGAGCTAGTTATTTTACCAGCAAAATGACTTTATTCGGGAATAGCAGAGGAATTGCAATTTGGGACAGGCAAGCTGTGGCAAACCATAGGTCAGTCTGGAGAACAAAGGAGAGGCATGCTACTTTACAAAGACAAAGGAGGAGGTTGGGACGGGCTGCTTTTCCTCTATTGGAAGAAAGTGAAGAGTTCAGGATGACGATGGTTTCTCATTGGCTGAATCGGAGCAGTTTCTCACTGGCTAGGCTATTGCTCCCCAAAGAGAAAGAAAATCATTCTTCCTCCTGCTGGGTTGTAAAAAGAACTTCTTCCTGTCCAGGAATGTGAGATAAGCTGTGAGGGAAAGTTTGTGGGTGAGAGGCCCCTCTATAGGGTGTCCTGATTCCATTTTAGATGAGGTTTCCCTTTATTAATTTTCACAGACCACAGGGTTCCTTTTTCCACTTGGGTAAGTGCATCATTCCTAACAAAGGAGACTACTACTGCTGTTGAGGGGGGTGTTAAGGGAGTTGAGTGAGCTGGGAGTAAAGAACACTGAATAGCTAGTAAAAAGTCTGGTTTTGAGTCTTTTCTGTAATTTGAGACAAGTTGCTTACTTCTTGGCCTGTTTCTTAATCCTCACAAATAGGAGAATGGATGAGAGGAAAGTCACAAACAAGTTCCTCAAGCGCCTGGGCATGTGATATAAATACATAAACTGGGCCAAGCAAAACAGCAGGGAATGGTGAGGCCTGGGGATACAGAAGAAGGGATGCCTTGCCATGGGCATTGAAATTAAAAGCATTTTATCCAGACCAAAATGAGATCTCAGCATAAGGTGTTCCCTGAGCTTACAGTGACACAGATGACCTTGTAAAAGGTACTCAGTTCCAGTCATTCTCCTGCTTAAGGTGCTCTGATGGCTTTCTGTTAGCCTTAGAGTACAATCCTTGCCCCTGGTCTACAGACCCTACCCCACCTCTCTGACCATGTCTCCCACCATCCAACTCTTCCTTTCTTTTTTTTTTTTAAACCACAGACGAACACTCCAGGCCATTTCCTACTTCAGGCCTTACCCTTGCCATTTCCTCTGCCTGAACCTCTGATCTTTGCATGACTGAGTCCATATCATCATCCCTGTTCAGAGATACTTTCCTGGACCATCCTATCTAAAAAAAACAAATGTACCCCTGCCATTTTAACCACAAAAGTACTTTATTTTCTTATCGCTGTCACTTAGCATTATTATTAGTATTTATCACTGTCTAGAATTTTATGGTTGCTTTCCTTGCCTGCTTCTTTTTTTTTTTTTTAATGTTTGTTTATTTTTTGAGAGAGAGAGAGAGAGAGACAGATCATGAATGGGGGCGGGGCCGGGGAGCAGAGAGAGAGGGAGACAGAATCTAAAGCAGGCTCCAGGCTCTGAGCTTCAGCACAGAGCCTGATGTGGGGGGTTCAAACTCACAAACCACGAGATCATGACCTGAGCTGAAGTCGGATGCCTAACTGACTGAGCCACCCAGGTGCCTCTCCTTGCCTGCTTCCTTTGTGTGCCCAGCCCTCCCCCGCACCCCCCCATAAAGTTCCATTCTCCTCACCTATGTTGTTCACAGCTGTAGCCTCAGCACCTAGTGCAGTACCTGGCCAGAGGGTAGGTCCAAGCTGAATGAATGCATACGTTGGAATTGTGTCCCATTCACTGCTATTAATGGAGAGTCAACTCCAACGGCTTAAACAGGATTCAGAGTTTGATCTCCCATGTAAAGAAGTCTGAAAATTGGCAATTCAGAACCATCTCGTGGCTCCAAGAAAGGAACCTGGGCTCTACCATCCTTAGTCTATAGCTTCTACCCCCATGATACCAAGATGGCTAATTGAGCCCTAGCTGTCATTCCACAGTCTAGCTCAGATGAAGGCCAATGACAGGGGCAGAAATGGTACCTCCACCCTCCCCACCACTGAGGCAGCCCCTTCAAGGATATGTCCTAAGAGCCACCCCTAATGGCTTCTGCTTCACCTCTTTCGCCACCCCTAAGTGGAAGACTGGGAAATGTAGTCATTAGCTGGGCACATTGACACATGACTAAATTCAGGGACTGTTCTTAAAAAAACAAGAGGGGATGTTGGGTAGCCAAAGAGGCAGATTTCTAACTGTTCAGTCAGCAGTCAATTTAAGAAATGGGTAAGGATTAAACTTACCATTGAGTTTATGCTGGTGTTTGGAGTTCCTACCCTCTGTCTGATCAGAGCTGTTTTCCCACTCTCCAGTTTAAGTGCCCTGCCTGCCCTCAACTCACCTCCAGCCACAATTATTTAAACTTCCTTTCCTTTCTGTCCCCAGGACACCCAACCTGAGGCAGAGTTCATCCCCCTGCAACCCACTTCCACTTCTTCACGGTGTTCTGCATATCTCAGCCCTTTACCTGGGGCTCCTGGACAGCTGAAGGTATGGTATGCAAGGGCCGGGAAGAAGCTAATTCAGGCTCTGCTCCAGATTCCAGTTGTAGCCATGGATAAACCTGATTTCTGTCTCTCTGTTCTTTTTGTTATACTATAAAGATGCACTGAGGGGCACCTATGTGGCTCAGTTGGTTAAACCTCTGACTCTTGATTTTGGCTCATGTCGTGATCTCCGGGTTTCGTGAGATTGAGTCCTGCACCAGGCTCCGTGCTGACAGTGCAGAGCCTGTTTAAGATTTTCTGTCTCCGGCTCTCTCTGCTCCTCCCCCACTCACGCTGTTTCTGCCTCTCTCAAAATAAATAAATAAACTTTAAAAAAAAGATGCAGTGATATGTTAAAATTGTCATGTGGATACAGCACAGCACGTATCATACAGCATCTCTCCACACTGACCTTGACTCACAGGCTGTGGACTGTTTGTTTGTTTGTTTGTTTGTTTTTTGGGGGCAGAGGGAGTAGGTTTGTTGGAGATACCTTGTCTCTCCCAGAGTGAAGCCAGTTATTTCAGAGTTGGCTAGCCAGGAGTAGGATTCAGGTCTCTCTTGTGCCTTTGAGGCTCTCTGGGGAGAACTGACATTTTTCCAGAGTCTTATTCTGTGCTGGCCACCATGTGTGTGTACTGTCTGTCTGGCACTTTGCAGACCACGGTAGACATGGTAGCTGTGAATTTCTCACCTGTACTCCTGACCTTTGTCTGTTCAGCTGTGTTGATTATTTGTAGTAACTGAAAATGTGGGAGAGGGGGAGGGAGGAAGGACACAGGGCCCGGCCTCCTGCTTCTTGTCATTCTCATTTTCTAGGACCTGTTCATTAGGGCTGCCTTCACGGAAGGTTCTGGGTCCTCTCAAAAAAAAAAAAAAAAAGTACTGGTGTTGACACCCTGCATGATTTGTCCTCTGAGGCCTAAATCTCCAGGTGGCCCCCTGCTGAGAAGGCTTTTTTTTTTTTTTTTCCAGACACATTTGCATGTCCTTCATGAGGCCTGGAGTTGGTACATGGACCTCACCACTACCTCTCCCCATGTCCTTCAAGTGTTTGTTTTCTCTTGCAGATCGTCGGGGTCACTGAGAAGAGTGACTACAGCTGAAAGCCTGGGGCTTGCCACAGCGAATCCTTCTGTGCCCAGGATTAACAGCAGACCCTCCCTTTGGCAGTGGTCAGAGGGGAAGAATCCAACTTCTTAGAACATGGCAGGTGACTGTTAGCTATGGGGGAATTAAACATTTTTAAATACAAATTTTAATTAGAAATTGAATATGTATAAAAATCCAAACAAGACTGAAATGTATAAAACTTGTTTCATGTTTTAACATGAATCACTATTTGGAATTATCTTGTTTTGTATTTTCTTCCTTGTTTTACTGCCCATTTCAGCCCCACTAGAAGTGAGGGCCATGCTTATCTTGTTTACTCTGCTTCTAGCCTCTGGAATGATCCCCAGGCTGTAGTAGTGCTCAATAAATACTTTTTTAAAAATGTATTTATTTAATTTGAGAGGGGGAAAGAGGGGGAGAGAGAGAATCCCAAGCAGGCTCCACACTGTCAGTGCAGAGGCTGACACGGGGCTTGAACTCATGATCTGTGAAATCATGACCTGAGCCAAAATCAAGAGTCAGACCCTTAACTTACTGAGCCATCTGGGACCCCTCAATAAATACTTCTTGAGTGAATGAACCCCAGGAGTAACTGTGGTTTAAAATGCAATATGACCAGGGGCACCTAGGTGGCTTAGTCGGTTAAGTGTCTGACTCTTGATCTCAGCTCAGGTCATGATCTCAAAGTCCATGGGATTAAGCCCCATGGGATTCTCTCTTTCTCTCTCTCTCTCTCTCTCTGCCCCTCCCCTCCTCACTCTCCCTCTCTCTCTCCCAAAATAAATAAATAAGCACTAAAAAAAGTAAAATAAAATTCAGTATGACTTAAGTTTTACTTTTGTCCCTGCTCACCACACGCAGACACACACACACCATTCTGCAACTTTTTTTCTGTCAACAGTATGACATACAAATCTTTTCAGAACGTAAAAATTTACCTTATTTTACGTCTTATGGCATAGACTAGGGTTTCTTAACCTCAATACTACTGACATTTTAGGCAAATAATCCTTTGGTGTGGTGCTTTCCTGTGCTTTGTAGGATATTTAGCAGCAGTTCCAGTGTCTCTCTGCTACATGCCAGCAGCACCCTCTTCCCTCGCTGTGATGACACAGAATGTCTCCAGACATGGCCAACTGTCCCCTGGGAGCCAAACCTGCCCCTACTTGAGAACAGCTGATGGAGATTATTTCGTTTGGATCCATTAGTAGAATTCCTGTGTAACAATAATGTTAACCATTAACCTAACTCATGGAATTCAACCTTTACACCCAGTTAAATGCCCCCAAACTGTCTGCTTCAAATAACATTTGTATCTGCTCCTTAAGGGCCTAAACTGAAAAACTTAAATCAGGAGTTCAAACGTTTTTGTCTTAGACATTACCAGGCCAAAGCTGTTTCCCAGAAGAAACCAGTACCTGATCTCACAGAATCTTCTGAATGAAGGAAATATTGCTTCAGAGGGTATTGGTATTAATGACACATCCAGGACCTTTAAGATCTGACTCTCCTTAGAACCTTTTTGTCATCAGTTTAGCCACCCAGAGCAGATTCCATATAGGCCTTGCCTCCCTCTGGGATTAGGGGTCCGATTTCCATACCTTGTTTACATGTCACATTTCAGTGGCCGTGGAGGAAAAAGAAGCAGAACTGTGTGTCAGTAGCTGATGCCAGCCCAGTAGGGTTAGCATGAGAGGTTAGTTATGGTAGCTTTCTTCTTTTTTTTTTTTTAATTTTTTAAATGTTTATTTATTTATTTTGAGAGAGAGAGAGAGAGAGAGAGTGAGCAGGGAGAGAGGTAGAGAGAGAGACAGACAGACAGAGAATCCCAAGCAGGCTCCTCACTGTCAGCACAGAGCCTGACTCAGGACTTGCTCTCACAGATCATGACATCAATACCTGAGCTGAGATCAAGAGTCGGCACTCAACCCATTGAGCCACCCAGGTGCCCCCAGTTATGGTGGCTTTATTTTGATGTTGGAAAATAGGGCTAAAACCTCTTATAGAGGATAACCACAGTAGATTGGGCTTTTAAATTTGTGGTGTTATTTTTGAGGAATCGTGACCCATTTTATATCTATGTATTAGTAAACTCAAGCAATGACATTAAAACTGGATTTTTTTAAAAAATGTTCATTATTTTAAAACTGTCATCCATTAAAAAAGGTTGGTATTTCTTAACTTCAGCCTGTATTGCACATATACATTTCGTTTTTGTCTTAGTCTTCATGGAATTTTGACAAAGAGGAATTGTTCTTCAAGAGAAACCCTTCTCCAATTTAGGCAAGAAAGTTCTCATTGTCTATGCGCACCAAGAACCCAGGTCTTTCAATGGATCCTTGAAGAAAGTGGCTGTGGATGAACTTGGCGCGCAGGGCTGCACTGTCACCGTTTCTGACCTGTATGCCATGGACTTTGAGCCGAGGGCCACCAGGAAAGATATCACTGGTGAGTCAGGGGCTAAACGTTTTAACTTTCTTCTATTTTGTTAATTGAAAAAATGTTCTGAAAAAACTTACCATTGCCCATGATACCCAATTCTCAAGTCTAAAGAGTCCATGTGGCAGGTCTTCCCATCCCTGGCCCCGACCCACCTAGTTTCACTGCCCTCAAGGTCACCAGTGTACCCACTTTTCTCTGTATCCCTCCAGAGATGGTCTGTCCTGTATAAGGCAATTACGGGCATATTCTCCATTTTCTCATTGACTTGTCTATAAAATCTTTTGAATTAATTTTCCAGGTTCAAAAAGTAATCAGATGATATTTTCATTGAGATCCCAATCCAGTTACAGGTGAACTTTTATTTATCCAAGAGAATGGTGTGCCTTTTCATTTCCTCACATCTTTTTCAGCCCTATGGATCTCTATAAGTTTTCTTCATACAGACCTTGCACAGTTCTTGTTAGCTGGTTTTTGTTTCTCTGCATGAAGAAAGTGTGCCTCTCTGTGTGCCTCTGTGGTGTGTATCCAGCCACTACTAATTTTCTCGCTCTTTGTAGTAGATTTTATTCTCTGGAGCTTTCCCAATATACAGTCAAATCATGTGCAAATAATAATTTCACCTCTGTTTTTCTAGTAGTTAATATTAGAATATATTTGGCCTGTGCAGATTTTATTATCTCTGTTTACCATTATCAGAACCGCCCCAGTGTCTGCTATAGGTTCCACATACTGTGAGTGGCCAAAACCCTACCCGGAACCTGCCTGAGAGAACACAATCTCTTCACTAATAGCAGTTGCCATCCTTGGGTTTCTTGTCAATACAAAACCTTATACATAGGACACACCCAAAGTGTGCTTTTTAAATGAAAATCAAATACAAGTAGGTTAAAAGAGGAAACAAAAAACACTGAAATATTTCTGAATTACAAATCTGTTGGAGGACTGTGGGTTCAGTTTTCTTTCTGGTTCTTTTCCACACGGCCAGGGGTCTGTCTGCCGCTCTCCAGACTCCATGTGGTGGAGTGGTTCACACCTGGTCTCGTCATCCTACCTCTGCTGGCTGCTAAGACCTCTGTAGTGTTGAACTAGTCGCTCAGCCTCTCTAAAGTCTCAGTTTCCTCTCTGGTAGACTGGGAATTACACTTAATGGTTATTATAAAGATAGAAAAGGTAATGTGTGTAGAGTACACCACTTGATAGGTAGGAAGTCCTCAGTAAATGGTAAGCTACTGTTAATTCTGATTCATGCCTCCGATGAATCTTTTTGGCTGCCAGATTTCAACTGAAGGTGTAGATCAGAATAACTCCTCCTTCATGTTAGCTGTCACGGGCAGTGCTGTAAGTTCTAGTCCAAGGCCCCTCCTCAAACCCACTGCTGCTGCCCGACTGCCTGCTGCCCACCACACTTGTTCTTGAGTCACTGCTGCTACAGTGAGCTTTTCCAAACCGAATTTGGAGTATTTATTTATTTTCCCTGCTTAAATTGTATGGCCTCCCGTGTGCAGGAAAAAGTCAAGCTCCTTAGACAGGCTTATGAGAGCTGACCTATCTCTCCATTCAGGTTACTTGCAGCCCTCCTGGCCTCTCACCCATTTCCCGAGAGGTGCTCCTGGTGGCCCTTTTCTGGGCTGGTGTGGTTTTTGGACATGCTGATTTCTCCCTGTCTTTTGCCCAGAGTGTCCTCTGTCTTCCCTCCAGTGCTCCAGACTGCCTGGTGAACTCCTACTCCATCTTCAAAGCCCTAAACTGGGCTCATTGACAATGCACCCAAGGAGAGCCAGCCACTGCTGTCCTGAGTTAGACCACATGCATCTTGATTATAAGATGCGAGGCTTATCCGACCATAGCTTTAGGCTGAGCCAGCTAACTGTTGTTCTGTGTATTGATCATTTGGTTATTTATCTACTTCTCTTACTGGACTTTGAGTCCCCTGAAGGTAAGAACAGTAGCTTCCTCTCTTTTTATTTCCATAGCCTGTTCCCAGGGCCCAACGCCTATTGGAGTCTCCGTAAATGCCTGGTGACTTGCTTTGGGGAGTCCAGGTGGCAGTGATGCTGGTGGGATTGGCCAGGATGGGCTGTGGATGCATACATGAGAGCAAGAACATATCACCTGTTCTTCTCCAGGTGCTGTCTCTAATCCTGAGTTCTTCAACTATGGGGTGGAAGCATACGAAGCCTATAAAAAGGGGGCTCTGACCAGTGACATAATTGACGAGCAGAAAAAGGTTCAGGAAGCTGATCTAGTGATATTTCAGGTTTGTGTTTCGTCTAATTATTATAATGAATTAGAGTCCTTCTATGTACAAGCTCTTTCCAGGTATGGAGTTTCACACTCCTAGAAATGGTATTAATGTTTTTAGCACATTCACACACTTATTTATGTCTAATTGGGTAAGGACATTCATGTAGCCACTATTGGTCACTCAAAATCTCGACTCCCAAGTAAATAGTAATTTCCTGTTAGCCCAGTGGCCCAAGAAATGCCTGCATCATGCAGGTGGCGCTGCCTTCGTTCCCTTCTGATGCCCACCTTACACGTGCAGAGCCTGCGTGAAAACAAGATTTGTCTACATGAGTGTTTGTCAAGGTAGTTCAAGCCAAATGCAAGTCCTGCCTTAAACATCCTGATTATTAAGAGGAAAATCTTTTAGTTCCTTCCTGTCACTGGTTGTCTCACCCACCCACTTTCCATGTATTCACTCACAAACTGTCCCCAAGCCATGACTTACTGCAGACGGAGCCAGGACACTGCTTCTGTGGGCTCTCACTCGTCAAGGCTGCTGCCCGCCACAGCCTGACAGGCATGCACTCGTGGAGCTCACCAAGAGCCTGGCAGCAAAATAAACCTGTGCTTTCCTGGAGCTGTTGGGTTGACAGAAATCCAAGTCCACTAGAAAGAAGGAATTTATTCTAAGGGCCCTGGTCATTCGGGTCTCCTGGAACTCAGGGACAGGCAGGCCAGCTGGGCTTTAGGGGCGGTGAAACTGGGTGCTGGGACCCCTCTGGCCTTTCCCTCTGATTCTCATTTGCTGTTGTCTGCATGCCGCCTCTGTTCTCCTCTCTCACTGCACATTGGGACTGAGGTCTCTAGATCCAGAATCTCCAAGATGGATCTGATTGGCCCAAATTGTCTCTGTTAACCCTGCTTGAGGGCGAGGAGCAGGCGGGAGAACAAGACCACCATGTGAGGGTGAGGGGCAGGGATGTGATCAGTTTGCAGGTGAAACAGCATGTCCTTTATAAAAATCACCCTGCACATATGGGAGGAGGGGATGCTTTACCTGTCCCCTTCTGCCCTGCCCAGGCTGCCTCCATCCACCCCTTCCTGGCACCGTCCCTTTACTGGGCAACCTGGAGCTGCTAATCTGGTCAAAGTGCAAGATGTTCTTCTATCCTAATTGCATATGGCTGGTGCCATGTGCTTTAGCTTCCAGAGTAATAGCCTTGCCAGGACAGGAGGGCTCTATCACAACTTGCTGAGCAGTCTGGGCACATGGACTAGGCGGAACCATACTTGGCTCTCGCTCTTCTCTTCCTATCTCCCTGGAATCGGGTAACCACGCAGAGCCCGTCTCCCCTCCCCCGTCTCCTCCTCCACTCCTGTAGCTGGATAGCTAAAGCAGTCCAGAGCTTGTTCTTTCTGTGCTGGTCTTTCTTTTTCCCTACTGCATTTCACAGCTCTTTTCCCTCTGCTTTTCCTCTTTCCTGATAGTTTGCCCAGAGGGTCTGCATTGTCATTCAACACCGAAAAAATTTCATTCATCACTACTGCTTAGTCATGATCTCAACTCCCCTTCACTCAGCATTGACTCTGTTCAGAGCACTATAATGAGTCATTGAATCCTTCCCACAATGCTGTGAGCTAGTAACTTGTACTAGCCCTATTTGCCGATCAGGAAAAGGAGGCACAGAGAGGTTAAGTAACATGTCAGCATCACACAGCAGTGGGCTATGGAGCTTAAATTTCAATGTCAACTCCTGTGTTAGACTTATAGCAAAAGTGCATGAAGCATGGGCTTCCTTCTGCCTTTGGTAACAGATTATTATCTGTGTTCATCTCCTTTCATTGATAATGATATTGGATATAGTGTTAGGGCTTCCATGAGGACCAGAGAGGACTTTAGGGACATCTTACCACTGGTGTGTAGAATCTAAGGATAAAGCTTTAATTTGTATCAAAATCCGAAGCTTCTCAGAACTTAACTCAGCGTGACTCCTAGATGGCAGCAATCACCCCCAGCACATAAAGGGACAAACTCTTCTCCACACCCTTCCTCTTGTGCCCTCTGATTGGGTCGGTCACAGGACAGCTGCCACAGAGCCAGTGTGCATCAGCGTGCCAGTGCCTCCCCACCTGCCTAGGGACCAGCCCAAGGGTCTGTCCCTGGGGACGCAGAACCACCTGTTAACAGCAACCAGGACCCTTGTCAGCTCTGGCCCGCTCCACCCCATCATCCTGTCCACACTGGGTGCGTCAGAGTGAAAGGGAAGAAACACCCTGCCAGTGCTGCCCTCTTACTACACTCGCCTGCCCAGCCATCTGGGAAGAGGAAGACAGTGGGGTTCCTTCTGAAGCACCAAATATGAAGCCCGAGACTGCCCGCAGCATTCGTTTCTCCCCGTGTTGTGTCCCCAGTTCCCGCTGTACTGGTTCAGCATGCCGGCTATCCTGAAGGGCTGGATGGACAGGGTGCTGTGCCAGGGGTTTGCCTTCGACATCCCAGGATTCTATGATTCCGGTTTCCTCAAGGTATGTACTCCGGGATGAGGATCACTGTATACTGCTGGGGGCGTGTCTCATCAGGTTCTATTTCTAGTTTGCTTTTTTGTAAATAAACACTGATTGAGCACCAAGTATGTGCAAAACCCTATGTCCTGTACCTGGGTAAGAAAAGCGAAGTTTGTGAAGTCAGGGCTTCGTCTAGTGAGGGGTACATGTGTGGCCAAGAAGGGCCTGGAATTAGTGTGGCAGGAGGGCTGGAGGACTGCACGGTGGTCAGCTCTGGCTCAGGAGAGGGCGTCTTCTCTGTGCTGCAGAGGTGAGCCATGACCTCACACCAGTTCACCTCTCTGAGCTTCACATTCGTACCACAAAAAACAAGATGATGTAACACCCATGTTACAGGGTAAGGATTGCATGGAACCTGGTAGATGCACAGTGCACGGTAGCTATGAATTTCATACTAAATAATTTACTGAAATTGATGTTTTAAATTCTAAAAGCCTCAGAAGATGCTTTTATAAGTGTTTATAAAGAAAACATTGAGTCACAAAGATTCATCTTAGTTGGTGAAATAGTGCACCATTTAGTGAATGGTCCTGTAGGTCAGGGACCTCTATGTCAGGGTCCTGTGTGCCAGGATCCCTTGTGTCAGGGCCCCAAGTGTCAGGGTCCTGTGTGTCAGGGATCTCACTCGCCCTCACAGCAGCCCCTGATGTTGGCAGGTGGGCCTTACCCACCTCCCACACGGTGTCCCAGGCCTGCTCTCTACCAGAAGTCAGGTCATATCCAAGCCCTGTGTCCATATGGTCCATTCCATCCCTGTTGGACATGGTTGCCACTTGTGGCTGGGCTTGGCAGATGAGAATGTTATCATTTGTCCATCCCTGCAGGGAACTTACCTCAGGCTTTCCCTCCCAGTGGTTATGAACCTTGGTGCTGGGGTCACATTTGTCTCCTCTGGAGGCCACACAAATGCATTTGCTTTCTCTTCCACAGAATAAGTTGGCCCTCCTTTCATTAACCACGGGGGGCACAGCCGAGATGTACATGAAAACCGGAGTCAGCGGAGATTATCGATACTTCCTATGGCCCCTCCAGGTACCTGCTGCACCCCCACTCCCCTCCACTCCCCCTACAGCTCCCCCAGATGTAAAATAAGATGTGATGTAAGCCTGAAACCCGGACCATTTTATCTACCACCTGAATACAAGAAGTTACAACATTTTGCCCTTTTCAGTTTCTTACTTAGCACTGAAAAAGTTGGCCCGTGGGGAAAACACATAATGATAGCCTTTGATACTGTTGGGTAGAAGCTAAGCCAGACCTGGTTAGCTCATGTCTGCTCTATGGTAAATAGAACCACCCCAAGGTGGCCCTGTGTGTGTGCGGAGCACCGGATGGTGGGGGGTGGGTAGCTGTCCACACTGACTGGCAGTGCATTGTGAAGGGGGCATCAACCTTGAACCCAGGCAAGAGGTGCCCCAGGGCCAGCATTCCAGACAGCCTCACACCCACCACAGGTGATGGGTCCGTGAAGCCGGGGGCTGCGCCCTATCCCCAGAGCCACACCCTTCTCCAGGTTTCCAGGACTCTGGGCCTGCCCTCCCAGGTAGACATCATCCTGCCTCCGCACACCTCTGGGCGATCTGTGAAGGGGAAGGCAGGGGGCAAAGCATAAGCAGATGAGGCACAGAGCTGGGGTGAGGAGGAAGAGAGCAGGCTCTGGGTCAGGTGGCTACATCCTGGCTCTGAGCTCCCAGGAGACTGAGAAACCTAGATGCAAACCATTCTTCCAGGATGTTATGAAGGGACCTTTGTCCCTTTGTCCAGGGAGGAGGAGATCACATATTCAGCAGTTTGCAAGCTTACTTTAAAAATGTAGACAGGCGTGTAGGCCCCTCATCCCCTGACCTACCCCTGATAGGGCAAGTCTGGACAAAGGTAGGGTTTTAAGGGAAGGAATGCAGAGGGGGGAGAGTGATATTTCTAGAAAAAAGTTGTCTTCTTTGAAAGACAGGATAGTGATTCCATTTAGTGATGCTTTGCTGAAGAAAGAGAGAATTTAAGGCCTAAACTCTCTAATCCACAGGTCAACTGGTCTCTTAGAGGTTATTAGCCAAGCTTAAATTCTTCTTGTTTTTAAAAAATCTTTGTATATGTTTTCTCAGTTTTCAAAA
Source organism: Leopardus geoffroyi (assembly GCF_018350155.1). Classification (NCBI taxonomy): domain Eukaryota; kingdom Metazoa; phylum Chordata; class Mammalia; order Carnivora; family Felidae; genus Leopardus; species Leopardus geoffroyi. Next base: position 25,573,859 of record NC_059332.1, on the reverse strand, counting down.
GTACATATTATGAAAAAAAAGATGAGACTATAAAATATAAAACAGAACATCCTCTTAATCCGCCTCTTAAAAATAATTTCTTTTAATAATTTGATGTATTTCTTTATGGCCCATGCATATTTTTATATGTATGCTTTTTATTATTAGGGTTATTATGCCAATGTCTTTTACATAAATGGTATACTACAAATACTGCTACAAATTTCTCATTTTTATTTAACACATATCTCGAGCAACCATCCATGATTATACACTATAGCTAGAATAATGTCACATCATTCTAGAATAATCCATTGTATGACTGTACCGTAATTTGCCTAATCAATCAAAACCATAAAGTTTACTATCGGAGTCAGAAGCAAAGATTACAGATTAACCTCAATTAGGATTTGAAACTTCCAACTGTCCACCAAAGTTCTTCACATCACTTGTAAAGGCCCACGTTGTAAGGTTATAGGGCAGCTCAGTTGTTTTCGGCTACCTGATAGTATTAAGTTGTTCTAATATTTTTTGAAGGCTTGTTTCAGGCCATCAACCCCCTACCTCCCACCCCGCCTTTGATTATTTAACTGAATGATACGTAAAGGGTGTCTTCTAATCATTTCCTTGCTTTCTTTGTGGTTGTAGCATGGTGCCTTGCACTTCTGTGGATTTAAAGTCCTTGCCCCTCAGATCAGTTTTGCTCCCGAGATTGCATCAGAAGAAGAGAGAAAGGCGATGGTGGCCTCCTGGGCCCAGAGGCTGAAAACCATCTGGGAGGAAGAGCCCATCGACTGCACGCCTCCGTGGTACTTCGGGCAGTAATGCTTCGTGCCACGTCCACATCACAGGAGCAGCACACGGGGAGCTGCAGGCATATACACAGGGAGCAGGGTCCTGTAATAAAACAAGGTCACAACCAAGCGAACTGGATGTATTGAAAGACGGGCAGGACTGAGTGTCTTAGCTGGATCTAGCATTTCAGCCATCAGCAGGCTGTACTTGGGGGTGCTCTCATGGATGACATTATTCACCCAGGCTTGCTTTTCTTTGCCAGTAGCTTTCCATCTCCCTGTTTTCAACCTTCATGGGTATTCTTGTGTTCAAACAGTTCTCCTGGAATGGCATAGTTTTTTTTTTTTTAATTTCATAACTCAACTTGGAAATTTCTATTTTTTCATAGGAAAGTTTAATCTTTCATAGCTAGTGTTTTAGTGCTGTGTTTGGAATTATTTCTTCCTTTTTTTTTTTTCTTTTTACTTGCATGCATGATGGCTATGAAGTTTTCACTGAACAGCTGTTTCACATGCATTTAAAATCATTGAGTGCAGGTTACAATGAAAATCTCCAAGGAGCGCTCCTGGGTGACTCAGTCAGTTAAGCGTCCGACTCTTGATTACGGCTCAGGTCATGATCTCATGGTTTGTGGGATCGAGCCCCAAGTTGGGCTCTGCACTGGCAGTGTGGAGCCTGCTTGGGATCCTCTCTCTCTCTCTGCCCCTCTCTTGTTCTCTCTCTCTCTTTCTGTCTAAATAAACTTAAAGGGAAAAAAAAAGAAAATCTCCAGGTGTCACTCTGAGTGCCCTACCCCTGTGCACGTGTTCATGTAACACTAATAGTGATTACCCTGAAGCGTAGGCACATGTAGCTGGAGAGGTCTCCCTAAAAGCAAGTTTAAGAGATTAAATCTCTTCCTCACTTCTGAGGACCGAGCTACTGCCCATGCACAGGGGCCCTCCTTCCTTAGCGTCCCCAGTCCCACCCACAGTCCCCACATCAGACTCCCCACACCACTCCTGACCGGACTCTCCTCATCACACTCCTTCTTGGCACCCTCATCTTTGAGCAGCCTGTCACCTGCTCCGCCTCTTTCTTCCTCAGCATCTTCAGATCCTTTTCCATCTGCATTTTCTTCTTCTTGTTTCTGCCTGGTCCATCATCAACCAAATTCTCCGTGTGTGTCTCCTTTCCATCTGAATCTTCACACACAGCCTTCCCCACCAACCACTCAGAGCCGCCATCCCCAGATTCTCATTTCTCAGGATGGTTCCTTCCTAACTCCTTTTCAACACCATTTTCTGCTCGTTATTTCTTGGAGTCTTCCTCAAAGCCCTTTTCAGAGCAATCTTCAGATTCTTTCCAAGACGTCTTCCTCTTCAGTTTGCTTTTCAGGGTTGCCTGCAGACTTTTTTGTTTTTTTCTCTTCAGAGTCTTTTTTGAAGGTCTTCTTTCAAAACTGTTCTCTTCAGACTTCTGGAACTGCCTTCTGCAGACTTTTTGGGGGCGATGTTTTTTAGCATCTTTTTTGGAAGCATCTTCAAAATCTCTCCCATCTTCCCATTTTTCGAATACCTTTCCATGGATAGATTCTTCAAATGCCGTGTTAGTTGTGGCTTCTTGAGCATTCATCCTGGATGTGCTAGGGTGCTCTGGAAAAGCCTTACCTTAGAAGGCCTTGCTTTTTGAAGCAAAGGTAGTATTTGAACATTGAACACCTCTGTAGGCCTCAGGATATGGAAGGAAGACTTCCACAAAGCTGTTCTGCTCTTACACTTGGGGTCTTCTCAGCCTGGTCATCTATAGCCCCACCCCATGTCTGTATAGGAATCCCATGGGTGTTCTCAGCCTGGCCATCTGGGTCCTGTGACCATCACACCACCTTCCATCGAAGGTTTGAGTACAAAGATAGCTTCCTCAAAGACACCGAGGTTATGCCATCTGGTGTCTTTTAAAGAGAAGGAGATTCCTGATTGACCCAAGCTTTGAACACTCTCAAAGGTTTTCTCTGACCCTGATCAGCACCAATGGACCATCCTCAAAATCCATAGGATGAAACACTTTGGTGATGACCATTCCCTCATGGGGCACTAAGGATGTTCCAGCAGTCCAGGTGCTTTTATTCCAGAACCAGATCCTTCCTGTGGGGCTTGCACCTCTTCTTTTCTGATGCCTCATATTCCCCTCCAGTTGAAACTTAGCTACCTCAATATGTGATTTCTGGCTTCTAATTTCATCTTCATGCAAAAGCATTATTGCACAATCCAGATTCCCTCTTCAAATAACTGCAAAGCCCATCTGCTTTAAGATTTCCTTGTTACCTTTGTAAAACTTGACCATAAAGTCTTTCTGAAGATCTCAGCATCATGCCAAGTCAGAAGTTGTATAAATGCCTCCACCATAATGTCTGTAGGCAAACCAGTTGCATTTATATTTGTAGCTCTGTCTTCTACATGAAGGCTTTCTTTTTTCTCTCCTTTTTGAGATTGGTGGATTGGGGGTGTTTCTCTGCAGAGGTTTTTTTAGCATTGGTGGCAGATTTGCCATCACTGAGAAACCATCATTAGCCTGATATGCAGGCATGAAGTCTCCAGTGATCTTAAACCAAGCCTTCTTGCCTGCAAGGATGTCAGCCAGCTGCTCCTCGAAAGGCTGGGTTTCTCCACTGGAATTCTTGGTGTCTCTGTATAGTTCTTGAATTTGCAATTGCTCATTTGCAGATTCCTCATCCAAGCACAGCTGACCCTTGAACAACACAGGTTTGAACTGCACAGTTCCTCTTACACATGGATTTTGTTCAATAAATATACTGGAAAAATTTTTGGAGATTTACAACAATTTGAAAAAACTCACAGATGAACTGTGTAGCCTAGACCTACTGAAAAAAAATTTTTGAAATGATATCTTATTGTTTATTCTTTCTATCTTAAAATTTATATCCAAGTTAGCATATAGTGCAACAATGATTTCAGTAGATTCCTTAATGCCCCTTACCCATTTAGCCAATTCCCCCCTCCCATAACCCTTCCAGCAACCCTCTGTTCTCTATATTTCAGTCTCTTATGTTGTTTTTAAATTTTGTGTTTAGTGTTATTTATTTTTGAGAGAGACAGAGACAGAGTGTGAGTGGGGGAGGGACAGAGAGAGAGGGAGACACAGAATCCGAAGCAGGCTCCAGGCTCTGAGCTGATAGCAGGGCTCGAACCCACGAACCATGAGATGGTGACCTGAACCGAAGTCAGATGCTTAACCAACTGAGCCACCGAGGTGCCCCTAGGGTCTCTTGTGTTTTGTCCCCTTCCCTGTTTTTATATTATTTTTGCTTCCCTTCCCTTATGTTCATCTGTTTTGTATCTTAAATTCCTCACAGGAGTGAAGTCATATGATATTTGTCTTTCTCTGACTGACTAATTTCGCTTAGCATAATACCCTCTGTTCCATTCACATAGTTGCAAATGGCAAGATTTCGTTCTTTTGATTGCCGCATAATACTCCATTGTATATATATACCATATCTTCTTTATCCATTCATCCGTTGATGGACTTTTGGGCTCTTTCCATACTTTGGCTATTAGACATACTGAAAATTTTAAGAAAAATGTATTATTGTAAGAATGTAGTAAATACAGACAGAAAATGTGTGTTAATAGACTATATTTCTGGTCAACAGTAGCCCATTATAGTCAAGTTAGGGGGGTCAGGAGTTACACGCAGATTTTTGGCTCCCTGGGGGTGGTGGCTGGTGCCCTAACCCCTGCATTGTTCAGCTGTACTTGCTGCCCATGTGTCCCGCCTAGATTGGGAGCAGCTCCAGACGAGCAAGGAGGGGCTGGCTTACTCCGCCCGGACTCAGTGTCGCCAGTTAAGGTCCGAGGCCTGGCATCATTTTTGTATTTTCACTGTGCCTGGCTTTCTTTCATGGTGCTATTTCCCAGTCAGACTCTGCCTCCAGAATCCCTCAAAAGTTTCTGATGCTTGGAGAATTCTACTTGATTTTCTTCCAGGCACCTCCGATTCAACAGTAATCAAGTCTCCTTCCCACACCCCGTCCACCACCTCTTACTTCAGTAAGTGGCAGGAACATTCCTCCGATGCTTGGGGCCCAAACCTGGGCCTCATCTGGGCTCCCACTCAATCAAGCTTCATGTCTTGCTGACTCCAGCTTCTACCTCTATTTCATTTGCCCAGTATTTCCATCCATGATTCTACCATGCTTATCCAGGATGCTGCTTTTTCTTGCCTGGACTATTGCAACAACCACCTAGATAATTTTCCCTTATTCATGTTTGTCCCTTAGAACCCATTTTCTACAAATGCTTAGAACATTGTTTTAGTACACACACACACACACACACACACACACACACACACACACAGCTTGTGCCACTCTTGAGGCCTATTAATCCTTCAAGGGCTTCTCATGGCTCTCAGAAAACATTCAGAATCCGTGAGCTAGTCTGTGAATACAGTATGCGACCCTGTCTCCTTTCCAGGCACTCTGGCTACTCTGTGTCTCCATCCCAGCCATACCTGACTTCTTACTCCCACCAAGAGCCCATCTCCATCTTAGGACACAGGCTGCTCCCTCTGGCAGGAACGCTCCCCCATCTTGTCACCCAGGCCACCTCCCATGTCACTTGATTAAGGAAACTCACCACAACCTCTTGCATGGAGTTGGATATCCTGTCTGATACCTTGTACTTCTGGCTTAAAAAAAAAAATCTCTGTGGTGTTTTGTTTACTCGAGAAACACATGAGGATATTTTCACATACACGTCAAACACAGGGACCATCTGATTAACGTTTGTGTCCATCACTAGCCTGTTGGCTCCATGAAAGCATGGATGGGACCAGTCTTGTTTAAGCTGCGTCAGTATGGGGAGCCCCCATCCCAGGAGGTATTCCCTAAGTATTTGTCAGAGGAACAAGGTCTGCACTGCACCCGCAGGGGGCCCCAGGCTTGGTCACAAGCAGCAGTTTGGCTCTCTGCAAGGCTGTGGTTTCCCTGTGCTAAGAGTATATCCCTGTGCACGCCAGGTGGACAGAAAGTGTGGACACGTGACTGGACCTTATTGCTCACTTCCTGGTTTCTCTTCTGGTCCCGTGCTTGCTGAAACTGGCCCCTGGCACTTGATGGGGGCTGTAGTTTGGGGACAAGAGGCAGCCCACGGAGAAATTCCCTGAACAGCTGTCTTCCTTCTTTTCACGGATCCCTCTGAGATCCATTTAGGCAGCATGAACTCTGCTCCTCCTCCCTCATGCCCAGCGGACTGCAGCTGCCACAAGTGTGACAGGTGGACAGGAAGGGCAGCCGCCTTTGGAGCCTCATCCTGCAGTCCGTGTGGGGTTGCTGGGCCCCCTCAAGGCAGGAAGCAGGTGCCACACCGCGTGGTCTCTGAAGTCACCAACTCTTAAATGTCACAGGGGTGGAGTGTCTGACCAGCCAGGGGATGCTGCCTCTTCCCACAAGGGAGTTAGAGGACCGAAGTTCAAGAGGATGACTCCTCACTGTTTCCTGAGTTCCAGAAGCCCATCTTCCATGAGAAAACTTGGGCTTCCCATATGCCAAAGATGTTAATTCTGCCTTCCAACCAAAATTGTTTGTGCTTTAAGGGCTAGGACCTTATTATAGCTCAGTGTAGCTCCCATAGCACTGAGTACTCTTGTACATTGCTGAGGTTTAAAATCTCATTGCCAAGGGGCTCCTGGGTGGCTCAGTCGGTTAAGCATCTGACTTCGGCTCAGGTCATGAACTTACAGTTCATGGGTCTGAGCCCTGCATTGACCTCTGTTCTGACAGCTCAGAGCCCGGAGCCTGCTTTGGATTCTGTGTCTCCCTCTCTCTCTCTGCCCTTCTCGGCCCACCCCCCCCCCAAATAAACATTAAAAATAATTAAGATCTCATTGCTGAAAAACTTAAAATGAAAACAGCATTGGCAGGGCTGCAGGAGTTGCTGTCAAAAGAAAAAGATAATAATAATAACCACAGTCACATGTAAGGCAATGACAACATTTTTCTTAGGAGCATGAAGCCTATTTTAGATTCAGAAAGTTCTCTTTGGTTATGTAGTTAGGTCCTGCACCTAGTTTGGGTGGAGGTTAGTAAAGACGAAAGAAACTTACGTTGCTCAATGTAAGAAAAGTCTCAGGATATTCAGGGTAGTTCCTGGCAGCTGGAGAGTGTAGGAGAGGGAAACAGGCACAGGTCTCAAGAGGCGGCATGGGCCCCAAGATACCGTGGCAAGATGGGGAGGTAGGAAAGAGATGGCTTATGAGCGTTCAGTTTGGGGAAGACGCAGGAACCGTGGGTTAGCCTGGCCAATCCCAGTCAGCCCTCCAGCTATCTGATGTGTGCTCCAGATATTTTGTTTTGCCCTTAAAGGAAAGTGCTACTCCAGGCAAGACTAGAGGGCTTGAGATCACTAGGATTGCAACAGCACCAGGACACTCTGCCTGTGACACTGTTCATTGGTTCTGTACTGCTGAGAGCGCCTGGAGGTAAATAACAGGAGCTAGAAAAACAGCTGGAGCTTTGCCCAGGAAATTCCAACTATGGGAGGAAGTATTCTAAGGAAGTGCCTGAGAGTGAATGCCATTTTCTAAATTAAATATTTGCTTTTTTAGTAATGCTAGTTATGATGATGAGTAATAATAGCTAACGTGCTGGATGTAATATATGCCAGGGACTGATATAAATTCATCACGTGTATTAGCTCCTTTAATCCTCCTAACACCCCTGTGAACAAGTCCTATTACTGTCTCCACCTTACACATGAGGAAACTGAGGCAGAGTTAGATTAAGACACTTGCCCAAGGGTCACAGCTATAGAGAAGCAGATGTGGAATTTGAACCCAGAGCATCTGGTTCCTCTCTGGGCAACCTAAGTGCCTGTGATGGGGGTAATGACAGAATGCCATGGTCATTCACTGGGCTATTAGGACGGCAGGGGTTGTGAACAGCCACCTTTGCTGTCCCACATCTATTTCTGTTTCTTCTGATGGTAACACCCGGATTTTCCTTTGGGAATCATGCCCTTTCACCAAGCCATGTGGTTTTGATAGGTGTGACATATCATTAGTATCCAGGAGTGGCACTTGACAGACCTGATCAATCAGTGTTCCATGCCCCACACAAGCCCAGCCCCGCAACTCAGGAATTCACTGATCTGCCAGGAAAGGAGACACTTGTCTGGACCTGGAGCTGTGACCATGTGACATGGCCAAGTGCCATGACAGAGAGCATTGGCCTGCAGGGAAAGCCAACGCTGAGGAAAGTTTATCCACACTATATAAAGAGACAGCTTTCCGATGACATCCTTTGAACATCTGGAACCATCCTTGCCTGATGGTTCCTTTCTTCAGTTCTTCAGCCATACAAGGCAACATATCACCCTTTTTTGCTTACATGGTTTTATAACAGTTGCAATTAGAGCAATCCTAAATAATCCAACAAGCACAGTTAGTATCTCCATGAAAACACAAAATACTCCAGGGAAAACAAAACACAAATTCCTTTTGAAATCTGATTGTGATCACATAGGAACATACATAGAGGTATATAAGATTAGAATAAAATTTATACTAATATATTACATTCTTTTTCTCACCAAATGGGTTAAGTATATAGTGTTCAATGAACAAAGGAGGAGAAGGTGGAAAATCTGACATTATGGAGATGCAAGAGAGGCAGCAGAGGTCAGTACAGAGACCTGAGTTCAGTCCCAATTCTGCCAGTAATTGAGTGATTTTTTTTTTTTTTTTTTTTTGGACTGAGTAACTTTGAACAAGCTGATCAACATGTTTGGGCCTCAGTTTCCCCATCTATTAAATAAGGGGAATCTGGCTTCCATAGTTACCCCACCTGATGTGCAAGATTCCAATAGACCCTTAGTCTTGTCATATTGTAATTTTTTCCCCTAAGGTCCCAGAAACAGTCTGAAATACTATCTGGGATCCCCAAGAGTCCTGGGGCTGATCCAGACTCAGAATGGTATGTCTGATTTCTATTCATCTCTTACTGTTTTGTTCTGTAAAGTGGGATGGATGCATTGAAGTATAAATTTATTAAAATGAATTAGGGACAAAGTTTATCAGGAATCTGATCACATGTCACTTGAATTCCTGTATCATTGATGAGAGAACTGCATTTTGTCTGATTCCCCCCAGCAAGAGCTGGCAGTATAGAAGATTTTCTTATTATATCCATTTACAGATGGGTAAACTGAGACTTATAGAGTTGAAGTAACTTGGCCAGGGTCCCACCACTGCAAGGGCAGAACTGAGGCTCAAACCAAAGCAGCCTTTTTCAGACTTTATGATCAGAACCACTTAGGTTAGGGACCTCTGCCCCAGGGGGTGGGGGTGGGAGGGAAATCAGCTCTGAACAGAAGCCATTTTAAAGAAATAACCCTCAAGACCCTATAGAGGAGATCATAGTGGAAAAAGAAGTCTGAGCTGAGGCCCCTTGCTCAATAAGGGCCTAATGTTTTTAGGGTCAAGGATTATTTTGCTAAGGTTGAGGTTGAAAGCCCCACTGAGGCTTTCATTTCCTGCTGTGTGGCAGATAAGATGTCTGAAGAACCCTCCTGCAGCAAAAACTTCTAGAGGCCAGAAAAATCATGACAAACTTTTCAGTGCATTGCTGAGATCATAAGAAACTAAGGGAAATGTTCAAGTGTGTCCCCAGCCCTTTCTCCCTGCCCCCACCAACTTTGCCCCACAGCAACAAAAGACCTAACTAGTTGCTAAAAGCAGAATGATAAGCAAAGGCAGAACCTTAGGCTGTCTCAGGGTCAAATGCTGCTATCAATACTCTAGCAAGAAGGAGCAAGAGACCAGAGTTGGGGCTGTGCAATGCAGGCAACTGAACTGAGACCTAACATAAACGGGGCCACTTGTGAGAAGATGGGAAGATTACATCTGCCCTTAAAGGGACACAGGAAACAAATCTGTCTATCTCCATTGCAGCTTTGGGTAGGAGAAAAAAAACAAAACAAACAAAAAACAAAAACAAAAAAACTCTCCTGTACTATAGAGTTTGGGAATGAAATTTACTCTACTCACATTTACAAAGTAGGGGAAATCCATATAAATAAGGTGGACCCAAATGATGACAGCCCTCAGTTCAGTAAGAAGTAAACATAAATTTGCTCTGTAGAAAAAAATCATCTCATGCCCATCAGGATACTCCCTGATTAAAATCAGCCTAATACAAGCCCCCCAAGTTGCCAAACACATGAGGAAACAAAACATCATGACTGAGAACAAGCAGAAACACCAAGCAATAGATTTTACCACCTGTGAGTTTCAAACATTAGTATTATGAGATACATAATGCAAAATGACAATGTATAAAATCTTTAAAGAAATAAAAATGGAATCAAACACTGAACGATATATAAAAGGCATTCAAAAGTGACTAGATAGATTGAAAAATAACTCATTGAAGAGGTTAAACAGTAGATTAGACCCAGATGAAGAGAGATTAGTGAACTGAAAGATAGATGTGGATGAATAAGGAATGAAATGGAAAAGACGAAAGATACATTAGAAGGCATAAAGAATACAAAGACCTGCTGTATTTTTACTCGGGTTTCTAGAATGAGAAGGTGGGAAAGTGCCACATTTCAAAGTATACAATATCTGGGAGTGTCTCAGAATTTATGAAAGATATTAGTGCCACGGATTTAATAAGTACCACACATCTCAAACAGGATAAATAAAAGAAAACCTATACACAGAACAGCATCATGAAACTGCTTGGCACAAAAGAAAAATGGAAAGAATAGACAGATCACCTATAAAGGAACAATAATTTAAGTGACAATTGATTTCCCAATAGCAGCAACCGAAACCAGAAATCAGTGACATTGTATCATCAACACATTGCAAAAAAGATAACTATAAATCTAAACCTTTATTCCACTTATTTAGAGTAAAAAATGTAGAGACATTTTACAAAATCAAAAAATATAGTTTGCTGTGCATAGACATTACTGGAGGAATTTCTGAAAGCTGCATTTCTTTCAGAAGGACAATGACTCCAAAAGGGAGGAAGACCTGAAATGCAATAGGAGATGGGAGCAAGGAAAATGTAAACATGGGGGAGTCTAGACAAACAATGACTATATAAAACAGTAACTATACATACAGTTAGTTCATAGAGTTAAAAAGCAGGTAGAACTAAAATTCTTGGCAAAAACAGCAAATAGAGACTATAATCTAAATTAAAACAGTCAACTTTAGAAAATTCACTGTGTAAAATAGAGCATTTACTCATTTTACTACCCATTAAAAAAATTAATTACAGGTACCCACATCAAGGTGTATACATTTCATAATCATAAACTGAGTGGGGGAAAAAAAACAGGTCACACTATCACTTAAACTAAGTATAAAAACATGCCAAATAAATTATTTGGGGACACATACTAAAGTGGTAGAATTATAATCAAATATTCAGAATAGTAATGTAGTGGAAAGGGACACACAAGTCTTTAAAGGCATGTTAATGTTTGTTAAATTACATGGTGGGTACTTGAGTATTCATTTAATACATATTTATTTAACATTTACTTTTACATATGTGAAGTTGTTAGTTTTTAAAAAGGAATAACACAGTAAATCTAGATGCCAAACACTCTCGCAGAATGTTCTGCTTTGGGGACAATGGCTGAGTGAATGAAAGCTGAAAGAGTTACCCCTCAGGAGCCCACTGTAGGGAATCTGAGGACCATGAATGCTCTGATCCACCTAGGGCATGACTATCCCAGTGAACAAATATCGATGAGGGCTGCAGGCTGTATACTCTACAGCAACCCCCAAACGTCAGGGTCAGAGAAACACCAGTGCTGGTAGACAGAGCAGACTTTCAAAGTCTGTGAGATCAGATGTGAGATCAAAAGATGTGAGATCTCGAGGTTTGGAAGCAAAACCAATGCGAAAGCCCCCAGGGTTCTTGTGCAATTTGAGGGTAGTAGGGGGGAGCCCGACTGAAAAAAGGTATTTAGGGACCCATGGATTAACAGGAAGAAAATGAAGGCTTTAAAAGTGACAAGCCGGCGCCGCAGAGGACTACTTAGGTGCGGTTGAGGTAGGGCTGACTCTATGGCGCCCTCGCGCGGGCGCGGGCAGCAGCTGCAGCAGGGCCGCCCACAACCTCGGGACCTTTTGCGCCTCATTGCCCGGGAAGGGCCCCGTCAGGATTGAGGGGTTAGGGCTGGCAGATAATCCGGAGCTATGACAGGATCCTTGTTCTTGCAATATCCAGATTGGAGCCATAAAATCTTCAGGAAAACATAAAAATAAAAAGGACACCTTTCCAAGACATGACAGGTAAGAAACACGGGTGTTAGGACAGGATTATAAACCTCAACAATAACATTGCTTGATTCTCAAATTCCTATTCTTGGGAAAATGACCTGAAACCGATAATTTTAGCATTATGTACATATTCTCTTTTTAGGGCTTGAACAAATCATTCAAAGTCAAGAGTTTATAATTTTAATTGTCGTTGCCTGGCTCACACTTCAGCGTTTGGCTTTTGTTGAAACCCATCCTGCACAGAGGGGATCTGCCATTTTGCCTTCCAGGAGGGTGAAAAGTCTCACAGGGACTTCTAAAATGCTAGCACCCCATACCAAGGGTGGTGAGGTGCAGGACATAAGCAAAGCCTGTGAGTCATTACCAGTTTGGATTTCTCTCTGCAACCTGTATCACCATCCAAAGCATAGGCGATCTCAGGCTTGCCAGATCTTAAGTCAGTTCTTTCCACTGTAGGTTGAGTGTGGCTTGGAGAAGAAAACATAACTCCATTCTTACAATCAGGTTGATATTTGTCAGGGTGTGGCCATGGCCGAAGGCCCCTGTCATTCAGCATACAGCATGAACTATTTTTATTTTCACAAGAACAGGGTTAAAACCTCTCACCTAAAATGACTGAAATATATGAGACTTTTTGATAAAGTTTGCTTGCTTCCTCCTGAGAAGACATGATTTATTCCACTGTATTTTCTAATTGTAAAATCCTATGAATGTGAACCTTGCAAATACCACTTAAAAGAGTGTAAACTGATCACTATTTTCAAAAATTATGCACCAAAAATCATATTTCTCTGCTTTGAATGTGGTGATGCACTTAAATACAGTATTTGCTAATAGTTTTCTTCTTCCTTGAATCATGCCCAAGAGGATTTTTCCCCCAGAAAGTTTTATTTTCTTCTTCAGATTTAGGTGAGAAAGTGCCCACCAGTGGAATTAATCATGGGGATGAAAGGTCCAGCATAGGGAACAGAATCAATTGTATCATCATAGCGTTGGATGGTGACATGGTAGCTACATTTGTGGTGAGCATAGCATGACACACAGGGTCGTTGAATCACTGTGTTGTACACCTGAAACTAATTAACACTGTGCCAACTGTACATCAGAAAAAAATAGGAAAAAACAGACAGTGCTCACCATCTATGTGCATAAGAACCCGGGTCTTTCAAAGGATCCTTGTGGCAGGGGATGAACTCAGCAAGCAGGGCAAAGTCATCACTGTTTCTGATCCATATGCTGTGGATTTTGAGCTGAAGATCACAGGAAAGATATTACTGATGAGTTACTAGATCAGTGCTTTAATCCAGTATTTAAAGGTTTCCTTTTTTTTCTTCATAAGAAATCAACTATGACCATATATTGAATGGCAAAATAAGGTTAAGGAATGGGGTTTAGGGAAAGGAACTAGTGGTACCCCCTTAACATGTCAAAGTTATAAACAGACACCCACAGTCCAAGTGCAGACAAATGAGCCCTTTGAGCCACTGCCCAAGAGATGACCAGATGAGTTTATGAGCCTGAGAAGAGTTTTCAACGTTACTAGACTATAACAACCCCATTTGGCCCCAAAATTTGTATTGGTTTTGGCCTTTCTCAAAGATTCTCTCATTGTCTAGTAGAGATATCTAAATAGAATAAGTGCACAAAATTTTTTTTGATTGACTAATGCAACATTATCTGACATCATTAGCTAATAAGTCATAAGTTACCTAAAGCAATTACACTGATAGGTTTTCTCATAAATATGCTCTTATATACCATTGCTCTCTCCCTCTCCCTTTTCCACCCAAACAATAGTAGGTTAAGAGAGAGAGAGAGAGATGGCAAATAAAGTTCGAAAAAATTATGACACCAGGACATATTGCTAATTTTTCTTCCCTCAATACATCAGTATTTGAAAACTCCTCTTCTTTTTTTTTATTTTTTTATTTTTATTAAAAAAAATTTTTTTTTAATGTTTATTTATTTTTGAGACAGAGAGAGACAGAGCATGAATGGGGGAGGGGCAGAGAGAGAGGGAGACACAGAATCGGAAGCAGGCTCTAGGCTCTGAGCTGTCAGCACAGAGCCCAACGCGGGGCTCGAACTCACGGACCGTGAGATCGTGACCTGAGCTGAAGTCGGACGCTCAACCGACTGAGCCACCCAGGCGCCCCTCCTCTTCTTTTTTTTACAGTTTATTTTTATTTATTTTGAGAGAGAGAGGAAGAGAGAGGAAAGCGAGAGCAAGCGGGGGAGGGGCAGAGAGAGAGAGAGACAGAACCCCAAGCAGGTTTCTCTCTGTCAGTGCCCAGCCCGCATCAGGGCTTGAACTCATGAACAGTGAGATCATGATCCGAGCTAAACTGAAGAATCAGATGCTTAACCGACTGAACCACCCAGGCACCCCAATTTGAAAACTCTTAAATACACTGTAGCTTAATGGTTTTGATCTCTGACACTGTACAGTTTTGCATTTGAGTCCCAGTTCTGCCACTAATTCTGTGACATTAGGGAAGTCACCTATCATCTCAGTGCCTCAGTTTCTTCATCTGTAAGACATAGATAACAGTGACCTCATAGGGGTTATGTGTATGATTTAAAAAATGTTTTGGGGGCACCTGGCTGGCTCAGTTGGTGGAACATGTGCCTCTTGATGTCAGGGTTGTGAGTTCCAGCTTCACGTTGGGCACATTTAGTTGGCCCAGAGGCATTATTGTAGTATACTGCCTGGCATGTATTTATGCTGGGATTCACGGTGGGTAATTCTATTACTAACTTCTGTGGCCACATATGTGGCCATATGTGTTCAGGGAATATATCAGAGTAGTCCTTCTTTTAGTCATGATGACACTCCAGCTTTCTAGTCTACAGGGAGGCAGAACTGCAGAAGATTCTCTATAACATTGGTCCGAGCCATTCTTGCTTTCCTCTTCATTACCAGTGCCTGGGTTTAGGTCCTCATCACCTCTCACCTGGAATATCTTTCCTGGGACGGACACATAAATCATTTATTAAAAAAATTTTTTTTAATGTTTTTATTTATTTTTGAGACAGAGAGAGACAGGACACAAGCAGGGGAGGGGCAGAGAGAGAGGGAGACACAGCATCTGAAGCAGGCTCCAGGCTTTGAGCTGTCAGCACAAAGCCCAATGTGGGGCTCGAACTCATGGATTGTGAGATCATGACCTGAGCTGAAGTCAGACGCTCAACTGACTGAGCCACCCAGGCACCCCCTCATTTATATCTAAGTGTTCTCAGCCTCTTTCCCACAAAAGGATCTCATCTTTATCCTCAGAGCTTTACATCAGCCTCCAAGCAGAGCAGACTGTTAAGTGAGTTCCTAGGCTCATGAGGTGCAAAGAAAGGAAGCCGGAAGAGGGACATAGGAGTCAAGAGTGGGAAGAACTGGCTTTGGAGTGTGAGAAGCTCTGCAGCAGAGTCAAAAACTACCAACACAGTGTCTGTGAAGCTCCAAATGCTATTCTAAAAACCATGGATGCAGAGAATAAAATGGATAGACTCCCTACTCTCCAGATGCTCACATTTAAGGAGTGTGAATTGCTAAAGTGGAAGAACTACCCAGATGTGTTGCTATGTGCTTTGAATTGTATTCCCTTTAGCAATTTTTTAAAGCATAAGGAAAGACTGGAATTGCTTTCTGTTGTTGTTCCTTAGACTATGAAACCCTGAGGTTTCACAAGGTTGGGCCATACAGTGCCCTGGAATTTTTCATTATTACATAATCATCTCTGGACTGGTTGCCAGCCTCCCACCTTGCCCTTTTCTACATTGCTACCAAAGGATGTCTTTAAAACACAAATCTGATCATGCTCTAAGTTAACCCTGCAGCTTAAACACCTTCCAGTGTTGCCTCTTGCCTCCAGAATAACGTGCAAGACATTATGTGATATAACCCTACTTCCCCCAAGTCTGCTTTCTTGCCAAGGCTCCCTACCCATCCCGTGGCTGCCACAACCTCAGGCATAGCCCATCCCTGGCACACATGGACCTCATGCTCCAGCAGAGATCTCTCAACACAATCAAATGCTTTGCCCACAATGACCTTGTTCTGGCAATCTCTCGGACTCTTCTCTCTGGAAAATCCTAGGCATTCTTCAAAATTCCATTCAAGAATGTCCTGTTTGAGACGTCTTCCTGGCCCACCCCAAATGGGCCCTCCTACACTTGCTATACCTGTTAAATACACATATTATTGCCTTGGATTTTGATTATTGATTGTGAATGATTCTGGCTGAGAACTCTGTTTTCCAGGGTTGATTGGGCAGATCTGTTCCCCCTAATACACTGTGCACATCACGAACATGGGAACCAGGATTGGAAACCCCACAGTGCCGAGCACATACTAGAACTCCAATGAATGAATGTATGTGGAATCAAAGAGACAGGATTATTCTAACCCCTGTCTGATGGGGATGATCTCTGATTTGCATGAGCTGTCCACTGAGCTTGGGAGTGAGAAGACCTGGGCAAGGCATATTTCTCCCCAGGATCTCTCTGGAGCCCCAGACTCTTCAAGTATGAGTTGAAGCAGGTGGAGGCTATAAGAAGAGGCCTCTGGTCAGAGCTATAATTGAGAAGGAGGAGAAGATTCAGGAAGCCAATCTGGTGATATCTCAAGTTTGTTGTCCCTTCTGATTGCAGTGTAGTGTAAGACACATAGAAATGATAGTCACACAACTGACTGCTGTAGTCAGAACCACAAAAGATCACAAATTTTAAATTGAGACTCCAGGTTAAATATGGCTAGAGGGTCTTTTGTCCCCTGTGGCTATCTTCATGTTATCCCTGCTCCTTCCATGACCAGGCTGCAAACCAACTTGGACCTGGCATTGCCAAGACAAGATTATCAAGGGTCATTTGGGTTCACAGTAAGCAATCTACATGACGAGTCTGGAGAATGAAAGGAAAATCTTCACTGTCTTTGTGTACTCTGATGATTGTCACATGCTCCTTTTTTTGTTGTTGTGGCCTGAGTGAGTCAACACTTCCCCAAAGCATTGACTAATCACATGGCTTGGCCGGGTCTGAGTGGTGAAGCCACGCAATGTATACTGCAGGATCCTCGAGCACTGTGTGTGTGTGCTTGCAGAAAGTGAACGGGGCCCCCAAGCCCTTCTCCATCTAAACCAACACCTGGTGAAGCTCCTAGAGCTGACAATTTGATGCTCCCAAGTACTGTGGTCTCGACTGGATCTGCGAAGACAGCAGGCTGTGCATTTGCTTCCCTCTGGTGGTAGGTCCTGGAGTGAGCCTGGGGACTCTGTGTCTTCCTCTAACACTGATGAATGGGTGCCTTCCAGCTTCACTCCCAGAGGGTTCCCAGACACCTAGCCCAGAAGGTAAGCTCATTGTTTCATTGGCCACTGATCATAACAGTGTCTAACATTTATAGAATGCTTACTCAGTGCTCTACACTGTGCTACAGACTCTATAGAAGTGTGTCATTTGAGCCATACAACAGGGTTAGGAAGTAGGGACTGTTAGTAGTATTCTTGTAGACAGAAGAGGGGTGGGGCCATGCTAGAGAGAAAGAAAATAGCCCAGTTAATGAATTTGGGAACTAGGATCACACCCTGGGTCTGCTGCCAAAGGGCCCAGGCTCTTAACCTCTGTGCTGAGCTGCCTCCCACACTGCAAGTGGAGTCTGAGATATGTTCATATCCACACACATGGCCCTCACCCACAGAGTACCTTGCATGACCGACTCCCAGTATTGAAGCTGTAGGCTGGTCAGTGTGAATGCTTAGGTGGAGGCATCTGTGGGCGTACAGTAGGTCTCATACAAGTATATAAACCAAGTATAGGAACATAGCCTTTAACATAGCACTTTAGAACCTTACACAGATTAAGCCCAGGATGGCCAGCCACCTATTATTCCAGGCATGGAAAAAGGAAAGACCATTTTGCACTCTATTGTGGTCCCTCCCTTGATGGGATCCTTGATTTGTCCCGTGCTTGAGCAGAGGACAGCCCCCCCCCCCCCGCCTCCCTCAGAGCCAGTGCCCAGCATAGCTACCGACAGCCTTCCCTGAACATCTGATAAAGAGGCTCTTGCTAGGGAATCCCATTACTATGACCACATTGGATGTGGCCCCTTTAGAACAGGGGGAGGGGAAATAGCCTAATTTCTGTCAAATCTGTCTGATCTGCTTGGTGAAAGAGGATGGCTGGACTGATTCTGAGTAATTATCAGTTCATCTTTAGATAAAGTAAAGAAGAGCTCTGTGTACAGGGTTTCCACCAAACTCAAGTGTTCATGTCTTTTTGGCTAACTGGGTCTCTTTGGTGTTGCCATTGCCAGGGATTGTGGGCTTTCTTGCTCTCGCTCTCTCTCAGAAATAAATAAATAAACATTAAAAAAAAAAAAAAAAGAGCTGATTCTGAATATAGAGATAAAACCAGATTTGGGAGAGGATAGCCTGTCCTGCCCTAATTGTTCTCTTTCTGGCACCTGTGAAAAACCTTGATGCTCCCTGACAATGCCTTCTAATGAGGTCCCTGAGAGCTGACTCATTGAATCCTTTTGGATAGAGTGGAAGGCAAACCTTTTGCACTGTGTTTTCTGCTGTATGGCAACAGGATATGCCCATGCTGAGGTTGCAACCCAGGCGATGGATACCAAGGAGAGTCTAGTCCCTCAGGGGATCTAAAGCAAAGTGCACTTATCCTACAATTGCTTTCAGGAAGGCTGGTCTTCACATACACAAGGTAGAAGGCAGGCATTCTTTCTAGGAGGAGAGTATGCGTGCTTAGAAAGGAGGTTGGTTAATGGTTTTAAGAACTGAAATACAGAGTGAAGGGCCTTAGGCTTCTCACCATAGGAGCAGTCTTCTCTCTTTACTAATACTTACACCACAATTTGTCCCTGCCACAATCAGACATCAAAGCCGTAGGTGTCTTAATTACAGGAAACATTGTATATCCAGTGCTTCTGACCTTACACTGAAGGGGAGTTTATTTTTAGCTAACAGGCATTTAACCTTTCTGGAAAGTCTTTGGGGTGTTTGTTTCTCAGAGGACATGTGAGGAGTGGCTTCTAACCAGTTATTTTCTGACTGACTTTAGCACCATGTGCTGCACTTGCATGGATTTGAAGTCCTCACCCCTCAGGTGTTGCTCCTGAGGCCACATCAGACAAACAAAGGCAAGTGATGGTGGCACCGCGGGCCCAGAGACTGACAGGCGTTGGGAAGGAAGAGCCCGCCCACGGGACACCTCCCTGGTACTTTAGGTGATAACCTGCAATGCAGTCACCCCACCAAAGAGTGGTGGACGGGACTGGAGTTAAATAAAACTTACAGAAAAGTTGGTTGAATATACTTAATGTGTCAGTCATCAATTTATTGCCTCTTGGCCACAAATACCATCTTTAACATCTGCAGCATGATGAACAGAATCCCTTTAAGCATTTCTCCTTTAAAGCAAGCTTCTGGGGTAGAGGGCTCTGGGATGACAGGCCAGGACAGGGGAAGAGGCTCTCGGGTGGTTTATAGTGACGGCCGGCTCTATGCTGGGCTGGCAGGAGCCCTGCCACAGGCCAAATAAGCTGCCATAGTTCTCTCTGCAGGGAAAGCAGAGCCCCCTTTTGCAGATGCTGCCCATTTGCCTGCATGCCCCGGGGCCTACTACTCACCCAGCAACTTCAGTCCAACACCAGCGTGAGCAAACCAGCAAATTTCTTTGCTGAGCCATCCTAAGTGTGGGCTGAGCCATACTTTCTCCAACAGGTTTGAACCAACCACTGTCTGTCCTTCCGTGGCACTCTCTCCCTCAGCCTGAAGGAACCTTAAAGAGTTGTCTTATATTTTGTGGTCACTCTTTTCTTGTAGCTAATAGTTTTTTATATTATACTCCTGTTTGCGCTGTGTGCTCTCTGTCTCCTGATTAGAATCAGACTGCTACATTTAATGATGTGAGTAAAGGTTTCATAATAAATAAGTAGCCCAAGGGCGCCTGGGTGGCTCAGTTGGTTAAGCGTCCATCTTCAGCTCAGGTCATAATCTTGAGGTTCATGGTTTTGAGCCCCTCACTGAGCTCTGTGCTGATAGCTCAGAGCCTGGAGCCTGCTTCAGATTCTGTGTCTCCCTCTCTCTCTGCCCCTTCCCCACTTGCACTTCTGTGTCTCTCTCAAAAAATGGAAAAATGTTAAAAAAAAAAAAAGAAAAGAAAAAATGTTTAAATGAACAACTTAACATGACACTACAAGGAACTAGAAAAAGAAGAAACTTAGCTGAACTTTAGTAGAGGAAGGAAATTACAAAGAAAAATCAGAAATAAATAAAATAGAGACCAGAATAAACAATAACATAACATTGAAGGTAATGATCGGTTTTTCCAAAAACATAATTGGCAATACTTTAACTATATTAACTAAGAAACAAAAGAGAGAAGACCCAAAAACCAAAATCAGAAATGGAAGAGAAAACAATACAACAGATAACCAACCACAGAAATATACAGTGTGGTAACTTACTATAAGCAATTATATACTAACAAATCAGATAAGTTAGAAAAATACCCAGATAATTCCTAAACACACACAAGTCACCAAGACTGAATCATTGATCTTGAATCCAAGAAATAGGAAATCTTCTTAGACCAATAACATGAATGAAAGTTGAATTAGAAATGAAAAATCTCCCAGCACATAAAAGCCCAAGACCACATGGTTTCACTGGTGAATTCCACCAAACATTAAACAAAATAATGAAAATCTTTATCAAAATCTTACAAAGAATAAAGGAAACATATTCAAAATCATTCCATGAAGACAATACTATCTGATACCAAAGCAGGATAAAACAAGAACAAAAAACATCTAGTTTGTCTGATATAGGTATTGCTACTCCAACTTTCTTTTGACATCCATTTGCATGATTAATGTTTCTCCATCCCCTCACTTTCCATCTGCAGGTAGGTGTCTTTAGATTTAAAATGACTCTCTTATGGGCTATATTTTCTATTACTAATTTTTTCTTTCAGGAAGTAATGGGACAATTTGTGAAGAAGATATTCATTACATTTAATACTTTAACTTCATTCTTGAGAATTTATCCTAAGAAATTATTTTAAAAATACTGTTATAGATTTTTTAATGAAAAGAATCATAAATATGCATTTGATTAAGCAAATTATGTTGTATCACTTTGATGTAACATTATAAACTTAACAGGAAAATTATATGTCCTTATGCACAACCTATAAAACCTGGTCATGGAAAGTGTTGCACACAAGAAATAAGTAAACCAGGGCAATATAATTGGCAAGAGTTGTGCAAGTTCTAGGATTTTACGTTACTTACAAACTAACAAATTATTTGTCTGTTACATCCTATTTCATGGATGCTGGCAGAAGACATTAGACTTTTGGCCAGAGACAGAGGACTTCATTACTGACAGAAAAAGCAGTAGGTAGAGCTTATCATATTCTTTTGTGTTGGTTTCCCATGCCACCCGTGTCCTATGAAGGCACTGCAAAAGGTACTTCATAGATGCCTTCACAACCAGAGCGTTGAAATTTAGCTCCCACTGAGCTTGGGGGATTTAGTGCTTTTACAAAAAGCAGATACAAGCTTGCTCTTTCTTGGGGAGAGATGTTAACTCTTCTATTGAAGCTGCCCACTGCAAACACAACCCTGAGAAATAGCCCAGGCAAAGGGCATTCAAGCATTCTTGGCGTACTCAGAAAGAACGTGCAGGGAGCAATCCACCCTTGATGGATTGATTGCCTTTCCCAACAACAAAGTAACAACTAGGCATAAAGCATGAAGACTTTAAAAAGGCATGAAAAAATAAATATAATTTTGTTAGTGTGGCAATGTTTTCTTTAGTATCGTTCTGTGCTCTTGTCATTTATGTATGTATGTTCATATATTCACAGATAGGCACTGGGCAGAAAACACATTCCAATATCAGTTTTTGGAAATTTAAGGAGGAGAATTCTCCCCTCTTCCTGCTGGTTTATTTCCTCTGTCGGCTTCTTTCCTTTGTCAGAGATGCCTCCCAAATCCTCCCATACTTCCTACAAATCACAGGGAGTGCATTGGGAGCTTTTATATCCATTAGGCATCACTTGTCTGTGAATAATGATCATTTGTGTCTTTTTTCTCAATTCTTGTCCTATTTTTGCCTTTTTGTGTAGTAAGGGATACCTCCTGTACAATAAATGGTCACCCTTACTTATCTTGTTACTAATCTTAATGTGAAAACTTTTGAGGACTCACTATTAGTATGATGAATGGTTGTTGACTTTATCAAATACTTGTATGCATATATTGAAATAATCATGTTTTAATTTTTATCTGTTGATGTAGTAAATTTTAGTGATTGTTTTCCTAATTTTATTTTATTTTTTTTATTTTTATTTTTATTTATTTATTTTTTTAACGTTTTATTTTTGAGACAGAGAGAGACAGAGCATGAATGGGGGAGGGGCAGAGAGAGAGGGAGACACAGAATCGGAAGCAGGCTCCAGGCTCTGAGCCATCAGCCCACAGCCCGACGCGGGGCTCGAACTCACAGACTGTGAGATCGTGACCTGGGCTGAAGTCGGCTGCTTAACCGACTGAGCCACCCAGGCGCCCCTGTTTTCCTAATTTTAAATGAAACTTGCATTCCTAGGAAACTTACTTTGGCCATTATGTATTATCTTGTTTTCATTTTGATGAATTCTGTTTGCTAGTAGTTGGCTTTGAAGTTTTACATTTATGTTGATGCATTAGATTAGCCTGTAATTTTCTTTCTTCTTCTGTCCTTGTCTTTAATATGAAACCTAATCTCAAAAAAGTGAGTTTGGGAGTGAAGCCTCCTTCTCTACACTATGTATTAACTTGATTAAGAATGAAATCATTTGCTCCTTGAATGAAATCATTTGTTTGGTAAAACTTTCTAGTAAAACAATCTGGACATGAAGTTTTGTTTGGCTTTGTGGTTTTGGATTAGATAAAATAAGCATGGTCCACCCTGTCTCTCCCACTGAATGTAGTATAAAGCCTGGAAAAATGCTTAAAGCAACTATTACAGGAGTCTAAAAAGTAAACAGTAGCAGGTGGAATGGGGAAGACCAGAATTCAAAGTACTACCAACCTAACAATGTTTTGTTTTTTTCCTCTTCAGTATCTCTCAGCCTGAACTCAACACAGCCAAACATTCTGAGTTGTCGGTTGAAGACAGAAACATCTCCGGGGGAAGCCCTCTAGTTCTGGCTTGATTGGAAGGATAGGGAATTGTTAATGTTCAGGGAAACTGTGAAATCTCCCATTTTTTTCTTTTCTTTTTTCTCTGACATTCCAGCCTGCAAGCAACCCTGAAATGGAAACAAAAGGAGCTTGCAACTGCCCAAACCCTGAAGAAATAAACCCTTCCTGTCCAATCAGTGACTCTGTGGTACCAAGAAACAGGAACCAAATCCTATTGCTTTCTTCTTCTCCCTGTTCTCCCATTTCTTGGCTCCAGACAGGGGTGCACTTGGAGAAGCATGTGGCAGAATGGGGCAATTAAAGTGCCAGCTTTCTGCCTGAAGTCTGGAAACAGAAGTCCTATAGAAACAGAAAATACTGCAGAGGTCATGGAGAGGGAGAGGGGAGTGCAGGGAAACCACACCATAAAGTTGTGTTTGAACTCCTGGGCTCACCTTTAAGCTGCAGACCTGGGGATCTGATCCCAATCAGCATACCAAATACTTTGGGAACTGAACTAAAGATAGACAACTGCTCAGATCACAGATTGGCCATGGGTGGCATACACATGAGACAAATCCCAACAGCGTTGCAAAGGACGTGAGAACTGAAATGGCATAGACACCACAACCCACTGAAAGCATGTTGAAACTAGTGGCCTGAACCTAATTGGGTTGATTACCTGCTAAAACAAAAATAATAACATTCTTGATGAAATTCAAATAAAACCCAGAGTTTCATAACATAATCTTCAAAGTAGCCAGAATACAATCCAAAATTGAATATTTGGTATTCGAAGAACCAGAAAAATCTCAACTTGTGTGGGAAAAGGAACTCAAGAGATGCTAACACCAAGATGACACAGATGTTGGAGTGATCTGACAATGACTTTATAGTAGCTCCAGTGACCAGTCACAAATACTCTAGAAAGCAGTGGAAAAGTAAAAAGTCTCAGTAAATAAATGGAAGACATAAAAAGGAAACAAATGAAAATTTTAGAACAGAAAAATACAAGAGCCAAAATACTATCTCAGTATCAGAATGGAAACACAAGGGGAAAAGTCAGTGACTTTGAAGATAGATCAACAGAAAGTATCCAATCTGAATAACAGATAAAATGATTTTTTTTAATTGTCAAGTTAGCTAACATACAGTGCAGTCTTGGCTTCAGGAGTAGATTCCCATGGTTCATGACTTACATACAACACCCAGTGCTCATCCCAACAAGTGCTTTCTTCAATGCCCATCACCCATTTTCCCCACCCACCAATCCCCCAGCCCCATCAATCCTCAGTTTGTTCTCTGTACTTAAGAGTCTCTTATAGTTTGCCTCCCTCTCTGTTTCTATCTTTTTATTCCTTCCCTTCCCCTATGGTCATCTGTTAAGTTTCTCAAATTCCACATAAGAGTGAAATCATATGATATCCATCTTTCTCTGACTGACTTATTTTGCTTAGCATAATACCCTCCATTCCATCCACATTGTTGCAAATGGCAAGATTTCATTCTTTTTCATCAGAGTACTATATATATATATATATATACACATACACACCAGTTCTTCTTTAGCCATTCATTGGTTGAGGGACAACTGATTTGGGCTCTTTCCATAATTAGGCTATTATTTATAGCGCTGCTATAAACATTGGGGTGCATGTGCCCCTTCAAATCAGCACTCATGTATCCTTTGGATAAATTCCTACTAGTGTTATTTCTGGGTTGTAGGGTAATTCTATTTTTAATTTTTTGAGGAACGTCCACACTGTTTTCCAGAGTGGCTGCACCAGTTTGCATTCCCACCAACAGTGCAAGAGGGTTCCCCTTTCTCCACATCCTCACCAACATCTGTTGTTTCCTGAGTTGTTAATTTTAGTCATTCTGACTGGTGTGAGGTGGTATCTCAATGTGGTTTTGATTTGTATTTCCCTGATAATGAGCAGTATTGAGCATCTTTTCATGTCTCTGTTGGCCATCTGGATGTCTTCTTTGGAAAAGTGTCTATTCATGTTGACAGGGTCCTTGAGCAAACAGCTAAGAAAGAATTCTTGAGATGTCTTTGGTGCAAAAAGGTGATTTTATTAAAACTTGGGGACAGGACCCATGGGCAAAAAGAGCTGCACTGAGGTTGTGAGGAGTGACTGATTATATACTTTTAAGTTAGTGGTGGTTAGGGATAGGGTAAGTCTCTAAGGAATTTGAAAGCAAGGCTTTTAGAACCTTAAGGGGCTAGATACTGTTAAGATAAGGTTACTTTTAGTCTTTAATGAAACAAAAACATTAAGGAAGTAAGGCAGCCATGAGTTTTTGAAGAAGGTCATGCTCTGCATGTTTCAGGTGTGTATCAGTGGGCTGCAGCTGTAAAGAGATTTAATTTAAGCTACATTTCTCTTCCCTTTGTTTCCCTCATCAATATCGTCTGCCCCATTTTTTACTGGATCATTTGTTTTTCAGGTGTTGAGTTTGGTAAGTTCTTTATAGATTTTTGATACTAATCCTTTATTTGATATGTCATTTGCAAATATCTTCTCCCATTCCATCAGTTGCCTTTTAGTTTTGTTGATTGTTTCTTTTGCCATGCAGAATCTTTTTTATCTTGATGAGGTCCTAATAGTTCATTTTTGCTTTTATTTCCCTTGCCTTCAGAGACAGGTCAAGTAAGAAGTTGCTGCAGCTGAGATAAGAGATTGCTGCCTGTTTTCTCCAGTAGCATTTTGATGGCTTCCTGTCTTAAATTTAGGCCTTTCATCCGTTTTTAATTTATTTTTGTGTATTGTGTAAAAAAGCAGTCAGGTTTCATTCTTCTGCATGTTGCCGTCCAGCTCTCTGCACCATTTTCTAAAGAGACTGTATTTTTTTCCATTGGATAATCTTTTCTGCTTTGACAAAAATTAGTTGGCCATATATATTTTTGGGTCCATTTCTGGGTTCTCTATTCTACTCTATTGGTCTATGTGTCTGTTTTTGTGCCAGTACCATACTGTTCTGATGATTACAACTTTGTAATACAGGCTAAAGTCCAGGATTGGGATGTCCCCAGCTTTGGTTTTCTTTTTCAACATTACTTTGGCTATTCAGGGTCTTAAAATATAGATTTTAGGATTGTTTGTTCTAGCTCTATAAAGAATGCTGGCACTATTTTGATTGGGACTGCACTGAATGTGTAGATTGCTTTAGGTAGTATTAACTTTTTAACAATATTTGTTCTTCCAGTCCATGAGCATGGAATGTTTTTCCAATTCTTTGTGTCTTCTTCGATTTCTTTCATAGGCTTTCTGTAGTTTTCAGCATATAGATCTTTTACCTCTTCGGTTAGGTATTCCTAGATTTCTTATGTTTTTGGTGCAATTGTAAATGGGATCGATTCCTTGATTTCTATTTTTTCTGCTTCATTATTGGTGTATAGATATGCAACCGATTTCTGTACATTGATTTTATATCCTGCGACTTTGCTGAATTCATGGGTCAGTTCTAGTAGTTTTTTGGTGGAGTCTTTTGGGTTTTCCATGTATTGTATCATGCCATCTTCAAAGAGTGAAAGTTTGACTTCTTCCTTGTCAATTTGGATGCCTTTTATTTCATTTTGTTTTCTGATTGCTGGGGCTATAACTTCCAACACCATGTTAAACAACAGTGATGAGAGTGGACATCCCTGTTGTGATCTCAGGGGAAAAAACTCTCAGTTTTTCCCCATTGAGTATGATCATTAAGTGTGGGCCTTTCAAATATGGCTTTTATGATGCTAAGTTATGTTCCTTCTATCCCAACTTTTTTAAGGGTTTTTATTAAGAAAGGATGCTATATCTTGTCAAATACTTTTTCTGCATCCATTGACAGGATCATGTGGTTCTTATCCTTTCTTCTACTAATGTGATGTATCATGTTGATTGATTTGAACCAGCCCTACAGCCCTGAAATGAATCCCCTTGATCATGGTGAGTAATTCCTTTAATATACTGTTGAGTTAGATTTGCTAGTAACTTGTTGATAATTTTTGCATCCATGTTCATCAGGGATATTGGTTTGTAATTCCCCTTTTAAGTGGGGTCTTTGTCTTGTTTGGGAATCAAGGTAATGCTGGCTTCATAGAATAAGTCTGGAAGCTTTCCTTCCATTTCTGTTTTTTGGAACAGTCTGAAAAAAATGTTAACTGTGCTTTAAATGTCTGGTAGAATTCCCCTGGGAAGGCATCTTGCCCAGTACTCTTATTTGTTGAGAGATTTTTAATAAATGATTCAATTTCTTTGCTGGTTATGGGTCTGTTCAAATTTTCTATTTCTTCCCGTTTGAGTTTTGGTAGTGTCTAAGTGTCTAAGAATTTGTCCATTTCTTCCATATTGTCCAGTTTGTAGACATATAATTTTTCATAGCATTCTTTAATTTTTTAATGTTTATTTATTTTTTTGAGAGACAGTGAGTAAGTGGAGAGGGGCAGAGAGAGAGGGAGACACAGAATCTGAAGCAGCCTCCAGCCTCTGAGCTGTCATCACAGAGCCCGACGTGGGGCTTGAACTCAAAAACTGAAAGATCATGACCTGAGCCAAAGTTGGATGCTTAACTGACTGAGAAACCCAGGTGCCTCAATTTTTCATAGTATTCTTATTAATCATTTGTATTTCTGGTATTTCTATGGTGTTGGTTGTGATCTCTCTTTCATTTGCGATTTTATCTAATTGGGTCCTCTCTCTTTTCTTTTTGAGAAATCTGGCTAGGGGTTTATCAATTTGATTTATTCTTTCAAAAAACCAGCTCTTAGTTTCATTGATCTGTTCTGCTATTTTTTGGATTCTATATTATTTACTTGTGCTCTAATCATTAATATTTCTCTTCTTCTGCTGGCTTTGGGCTTTCTTTGCTGCTGCCTTTCTAGTTCCTTTAGGTGTGGGGTTAGGTTGTGTATTTGGGATCTTTCTTGCTTCTTGAGATAGACCTGAATTGTAATGTATTTTCCTCTTAGGACTGCCTTTGCTGCATCCCAAAGGGCTTGGACTGTCATGTTTTCATTTTTATTTGCTTCAATATATTTTTTAATTTCTTCTTTAATTTCCTGGTTGACCCATTCATTCTTTAGTAGGATGTTCTTTCACCTCCATGTATTTGGGGGCTTTCCAAATTTTTTCTTGTGGTTGATTTCAAGATTCATAGCATTGTGATCTGAAAATATGCATGCTATGATCTCAAACCTTTTATATTTGTCAAGGGCTGTTTTGTGACTTAGTATGTGATCTATTTTGGAGAATGTTCTATGTGCACTCAAGAATGTGTATTCTGCTGCTTTTGGATGAAATGTTCTGAATATATCTGTTAAGTCCACCTGGTCCAATGTGTCATTCAGAGCCATTGTTTCCTTATTGATTTTCTGCCTAGATGATCTGTCCATTCCTGTAAGTGGAATATTAAAGTCCCCTACAATCACAGTATTATTAACTATAGATTTATTTACGTTTGTGATTAATTCATTTACATATTTGGGTGCTCCACACCGGGGGCATAAACATTTACAATTGTTAGCACTTCTTGATGGATAGACCCCTAATTATATAATACCCTTCTTCATCTCTTCTTACAGTCTTTGTTTAAAAATGTAGTTTGTCTAATGTAAGTATGGCTACCCAGCTTTCTTTTGACATCTAGTAGCATGATAGATGGTTATCCATCCCCTCACTTTCAATCTTAAGGTTTCCTCAGGCTGTCTCTTGGAGGCAGCATACAGATGGATCTGTTTTTTTATCCATCCTGATACCCTATGTCTTTTGATTGGGGCATTTGGTCCATTTACATTCAGAGTGATTACTGAAAGATATGGATTTAGTGTCATTGTGTTAACTGTAGGTTTTGTGCTTGTGGTGATGTCTTTGGTCCTTTGTAGTCTTTGCTGCTTTCCACTCAGAGTCTCCCTTAGGATCTTCTGCAGGGCTTGTTTAGTGGTCATTAACTGCTTTAGTTTTTGTTTGTCTCAGAAAGCCTTTAGCTCTCCTTCTATTCTGAATGACAGCCTTGCTGGATAAAGGATTCTTGGCTACACATTTTTCCTATTCAGCCCATTGAATATTTCCTTCCACTCCCTTCTGACCTGCCAAGTTTCAGTGGACATGTCTTTTGTTGCCCTTATGTGTCTACCCCTGTAGGTTAAGGTCTGTTTGTGCCTGGCTGCTTTCAGAATTCTCCCTTTATCTTTGTATTTTTCCGGTTTCACTATGATATGTCATGGTGTTAATCTGTTTTTGTTGATTCTGAAGGGACTTCTCTATGCCTCTTGGACTTGGATGCCTGTTTCCTTGCCCAGATTAAGGAAGTTCTCAGCTATAATTGTTCAAATAAAGCTTCTTCCCTTTCTCTCCCTTCTTCTTCTTCTGGAACTCGTATGATATGGATATTATTTTGATTCATTGAATCACTTAGGTCTCTAATTCTCCCCTCGTGGTCTAGTAATTTCCTTTCCCACTTTTTTCAGCTTCATCATTTTCCATAATTTTGTCTTCTATTTCACCTATTCTCTCCTCTGCTTCTTCCATCCTCACTGTCACTGTATCTAGTTTATTTTGCACTCATTTATAACATTTCTTTATTCATTGTGACTATTTCTTAGGTCTTTGATCTCTGTAGCAATAGATTCTCTGCTGTCTTCTATGCTTTTTCAAGCTCAGCTATTTGTCTTATGACTATTATTCTAAATTTGTGTTCAGATATATTGTTTATATCTGTTTTGACCAATTCTCTGGCTGTAATTTCTTCCTGGAATTTCTTTTGAGGAGAATTCTTCTATTTCATCATTTTGGCTAGGTTTCTGTCTTTTATGTGTTTTAATAGCTTGTTATGTGTCCTTCACCTGCAAGAACTACTATACTAAAAAGCAGTCATATAATGTCCAGGGCCTGGCACATCAGGAAGTGTTTTTTGGAGTGTGTTGTGGGCACTCTGTTGTTGCATATTTGGCTGCACTAGCCCACTGGTTAGTGTTCTACAAAGCTTCTCCTTGCTCATATTGGTGGATTCTTTGGACCTTCCACCAAGAGTGCTTTGACTTGTTTGTTGAAGTAACCCTGGAAAAAAAGGAAAGGGCAGGGCACCTGACACCATACAAAGAGAAAAATGAAAGGAGTGGGAAAAAATGACCAAGTGGAGAATCAAAGAAACTATAAGGATTAATCCAGAGAGACAGAGAGAGTGAAATGAAAATAAAGAAGAGGGAGATACAGAAAAGGTGTAAAAAGAATAGAGTAAAAATGCCTGATTAAACCAATAAACAAACAAAACAGAGAAAGAAAAACATTATATATATATATATATATATATATATATATATATATATATATATAAAATCAAATCAGAATCTATGAGCCTGATTCCAAAGGGGGAAGGAAAAAAGAGGAGGATAGAAAGAAAAAGAAGGGAAAAGAGAAGACAAGGAAAGGAGAGAGAGAGAGAGAGAGAGAGAGACTAATATATAAAAAAAAAAAAAAAAAAAAAAAAAAAACAAGAAAAACAAAAAACCACAGGACAGTTGTCTCTTGGTGCCTGGGACTGGTGGCTGTGCTGGTCTGGAGGAGAGGCTGTCTGGTTGGGTCAGTGACGGTCCCACTCTGGTAGATAAGCAGTTACCAGGCACAGAGGGGCTGGGGTTGGTGTAAGCGGTCCTGCCTCCACTGGGAGCTGCTGAACCCTGCCTTCTGTGTTGGTAATGGGGAGAAAATGGCAACACCCCTATCTCTCCTCCCCTGACAAGTGTCTCAAACCATATTGTTCAGGTCGCCCTCACTGAATAGTGCTGGCGGTCAGTGCCCTGCTCCACAGTCTCCAGTGCCTCCTAGACACTCAGCTGGGATTCAATACTGATGTGTTAAAGGATACCACACCTCACAGACCCGGATCTGGGGTAGCACCACTCTGTCCTGCCAATAAAGGACCACAATGGGCTGGTGCCTGTAGGGTCTTTTGTCCTTGTGGGGGCAATATACCCTTGTTCCACAGTACTCAAGGGAAGGGACTGTTCTCTCCCAGTGCCCCCCTGAGATTGTTATTGAGCCCTGGGGCTGGTTCCCCTCCCTTCCAGGCATGTGCACAATGGTGGCTCCGGTCGGGAGAAAGTTGTGCACTTTTGAAAACTCCAATCTTGGCTCCTAAGGCTGTTTGCAAAGTAGAACTTGGCACTCTCCATATTTCTTGTTCTCCAGTCCATGGTCCAGAGAGTGTTTTCTCTTGTCCTAACACAATACTGCACTTCTACAGCCTCTCTTTCTCTCCCTTTTGTCTCTTCACAGAAGGGGTTTCCTCCCCTCTGTGCCTTCTGCCACCGTTTTGTCTCCTCCAATTTGCATACATGCACCTCTGTCCCACCAAGCTGTTTCCCTCCACCTGTGGAGATTTTTCTATCATCCCTTAGACTGATTTCCTGGGTGTTCCAAGTGTTCTGACCTCAACACAGCTGTGTTTGAAAGACGATGGAAATTCACATCCCTCTACTTCTCTACCATCTTAACTTCCCCAAGAAAAAATGATTAAAAAAAATGAACACAGCCTCAGCAACACAACCACCTATGACACAATAACAAAAGGTCTAAGACTGGTGTCACTGGAGTCCCAGATGAAGAGGAGAATGAGTGCGCTGCCAAAAAATATTTGGAGAGGGGCACCTGTGTGGCTCAGTCAGTTAGGCATCTGACTCTTGATCTCAGCTCAGGTCTTGATCTCAGGGTTATGAATTCAAACCCCATGTTGGGCTCCATGCTGGGCATGGAGCCTACTTAAAAAAATTTTTTAGAGAAATAATGACTGAAAACTTCCCAAATTTAGTGAAAGACATAATGCAACTAATTCAAAACCAAACAGCATATACTGCAATTCATACCCAGATATACCATAATGAAACCATTGAAAACTAAGGAGAAAAAAAAATCTTGAAAGCAGCCAACAGAAAAAAATGTATTACCTATAAGGGAAAACCATTTCAAATAACTGTAGACTTCTCACCAGGAAGCATTTATCTCAGTAATAGAACTAGAGTTTGAAAATCAGCAAGATGAAATAACTGCAAAATACATCAACCAACTAGATGTAATCTACACATATAACACTCCATCCAACAACAGCAGAATACATATTCTTTTTGAGTATACATGGAACATTAACTGAAATAGACCATATCCTGAGTCATAACAAATTTAAAATAATTGAGGGGCACCTGGGTAGCTCAGTCGGTTAAGCTTCTGACTTTGGCTTAGGTCATCATCTCATGGTTCATGGGATCAAGATCCGAGTCAGGCTCAGGCTCTGTGCTGGCAGCTTGGAGCCTGGAGTGTGCTTCAGATTCTGTGTCTCCCTCTTTCTCTCCCCCTCCCCCACTCATGCTCTGTCTCTGTCTCTCAAAAAAATGAATAAACGTTAAAAAATTTTTTTTTTAATTTTAAATAATTGAAATCATACCAAAATATTCTCTGACCATAATGGAATTAACTAGAAATCAATGAGTCCCTAGGTGGCTCAGTCAGTTAAGTATCTGACTTTGGCTCACGTCATAATCTCGGGGTTCGTGAGTTGAAGCTCCGAGTTGGGCTCTGTGCTGACAGCTCAGAGCCCGGAGCCTGCTTCGGATTCTGTGTCTCCCTCTCTCTGCTCCTCCTCTGCTCATGCTCTGTCTCCCTTTCTCTCTCAAAAATAAATAAATGTTAAAAAAACCAGAAATCAATAGAAGAAAAAAATAATAAATCAATGCTTTGAAATTAAATAACGTTTATAAATGATTCATGATTCAAAGAGAAAGTCTTGAGAGAAATTAGAAACTATTTTGGACTGAGTGAAAATGAAAACACAACATATAAAAATGTGTGAGATTCAGCTACTGAAGTGCTTAGAGGGAAATTTTTAGCATTCAATTCTTATATTAAAAATTAAGAAAGGTCTTCAGTCAATAATCCAAGCTTCCACCTTAAGAAATAATAAAAAGAAGTACAAAATATACCCAACAGAATAGAAGGAAGAAAATAATAAAGATAAGAATAGAAATCTATGAAATTGAACACAGAAAATAATGGGAAAAATCAATTAAACTGCTTCTCATGAGGCAGAAAAGGAGAAGAAAAATCATTGATATAATTAGTAAAGAGGAGATATCATTACAAACCTGTAGCTATTAAAAACTAGTATGGCAATAACATACTACAAACATCTCTACACGCATAAACTTTAGATGAAATGGCCCAATTGTTTGAAAATACAAACTACCAGAATGTGCCCAAACTGAAATAGACAACTTGAATAAAATTGAATTTATAGTTAAAAGTCTTCTGAAAAAGAAATCTCTAGGTCCATGTGATTTTACTGGTGAGTTCTACCAAGTATATAGGATAAAAAAAAAATCTCTCCATGTCTTTCTGTGACTTGATAGCTCATTTCTTCTTGCTACCAAACAATATTCTATTGCATGGGTATACCATCATTTATTCTTCACCTATTGAAGAGTATCTTGGCTGCTTCCAGTTTTGGGTAATTATGAATAAAGCTGCTATAAACATCCCATGAAGGTTTCTGTGTGTATATAAGTTTTTAATTCATTTGGGTAAATAATTAAGAGAATGATTAATGAATCATAGGTGAGACTGTGGTTAGTTTTTTAAGACACTGCCAAAGATTTCAGTTGTTTACCAGTGAGTATCATTTTCATGTGGGCTTTTCATAAACACAGTTTATCATGTTGAGGAAGTTTCTTGCAATTTATAATTTCTGGGTGTTTTTATCATGAATTGGTGCTGGACTTTTTCAAATGCCTTTTCTACATCTATTGATATGATTACGTGGTCAGTTCCCCCCATCTTTCATTCTATTAATGTGTTGTGTTCTGTTGATTAATTTTTAAAATATTGAACTATGCTTGCATTTCTGGGCAAAATACCACTTGGTCATGGTGTATAATCCTTTTAACATCCTGTTAGATTAGGCTTGAAAATATTTATAATGATTTCTGCATCAATAGGCATAATGATTTTGGTCTATAGTTTGTTTTCCTTTCTTGTGATATCTTTGTTTGGTTTGGTATCAAGGTAATCCTGGCCTTCTAGAATGAGTTAGAAAGTGTTCCTTCCTCCTCTATTTTCTGAAAGAGTATGAGAAAAATTGGTGTGTGTTTTTTAATATGTTTTAATTTTTTTTCTTTTTCAAGTTTTTATTTAAATTCCACTTAGTTAACATACAGTGTAATATTCGTTTCAGGTGTAGAATTTACTGATTCATTACTTACATACAACATTCAGTGTTCATCACAATATTTAATACCCATCACCCATTTAACCCATTGCCTTGCCCACCTCCCTCCCAGGAAACCTCAGTTTGTTATCGATACATAAGAGTCAATTTTCTGGTTTGCCTCTCCCCCCACCCCCATGTTCATCTGTTGACTTTATTAAATTCCACATATGAATGCAATCATATGGTATTTGTCTTTCTCTGATGGACTTGTTTTGCTTAGCATAATACACTAGCTTTATCCACGTCATTACAAATGGCAAGATTTCATTCTTTTTTGTTGCCAAGTAGTATTCCATTATATATATATATATATATATATATATATATATATATATATATATACACACACACACACACACACACATATTGAACCACCCCTTGCATCCCAGGAATAACCACCCCTTACATCCTACTTGATCATGGTGGATGATTTTTCAGTATACTGTTGGATTTGATTTGCTAGTATTTTATGGAGAATTTTTGCATCCATCTTCATCAGGGATATTGGCCTGTAGTTATCTTTTTTAGTGGAGTCTGTGGTTTTGGAATCAGGGTAATTTTGGCCTCATAAAATGAGTTTGGAAATTTTCCTTCCATTTCTGTTTTTTGGAATAGTTTGAGAAAAATAGATATTAACCCTTTAAATGTTGGTAGAATTCCCCTGGGAAACCATCTGGCCCTGGACTTTTGTTTGTTGGGAGATTTTTGATTGCTGATTCAATTTCTTTGCTGGTTATCAGTCTATTCAAGTTTTCTATTTCTTCTTGTTTCCATTTTGGTAGTTTATATGTTTCTAGGAATTTATCAATTTCTTCTATATTGTCCAATTTGTTAGCATATAATTTTTCATAATGTTCCCTCATAATTGTATATCTGTGATGTTGGTTGTGATTTCTCCTCTGTCATTTGTGATTTTATTTATTTGGGCTCTTTCTCTTTTCTTTTTGATAAGTGTGGCTAGGAGTTTAACAATTTTATTAATTTTTTCAAAGAGCTGGTTTCACTGATCTGTTCTACCGCTTGTTTGTTTTTTAGTTTCTAGTTTCTGTGTCTTTTATCTCTGCTCTAACATTTATTATTTCCCTTATTCTGCTGACTTTAGTCTTTGTTGTTCTTTTTCTAGCTCCTTTAGAGGGAAGGTTAGTTTAGTTTTGTTTTGTTTTGAGATTTTTCTTGCTTCTTAAGGTAGACTTGTATTGCTATATACTTCCCTCTTATAAAAGTTTTCATGGCATTGTGGTCATAATATATGCATGGTATGATCTCAGTCTTTTTCTACTGGTTGATGTCTGATTTGTGACCTAGTAAGTGATCTATTCTGGAGGATGTCCCATGTGCACTTGCAAAGAATGTGTATTTTACTGCTTTAGGATGAAATGTTTAAAAAAATGTTTTTAATGTTTTTAGTTATTTTTGAGACAGGGAGAGACAGAGCATGAGCAGGGGAGGGGCAGAGAGAGAGGGAGACACAGAATCCGTAGCAGGCTCCAGGCTCTGAGCTGTCAGCACAGAGCCTGATATGGGGCTCGAACTCATGGATGTGAGATGATGACCTGAGCTGAAGTCGGACGCTCAACTGACTGAGCCACCTAGGATGAAATGTTTTAAATATATCTGGTCCAATGTGTCATTGAAAGCCATTGTTTCCTTGTTGATTTTCTACTTAGATGATCTGTCCATTGGTGTGTTACAGTCCCTTACTATTGTATTATTATCAATAAGTGATTTTATGTTTGTTATTAGTTGTTTTATATATTTGGGTTCTTCTAAGTTGGGGACATAAATATTTACAATTGTTCAATCTTGTTGGGATAATCCCCTTTATTATGATATAGTGCCCTTCTTCATCTCTTTGGTCTAAAATCTAGTTTGTCTGATATAAGTATTGTTACTCCAGCTTTCTTTTGACATCCATTTGCATGATAAATGTTTCTCCATCCCCTCACTTTCTATCTGCAGGTGTCTTTAAGTCTAAAATGAATCTCCTGTAGGGAACATACAGATGGGTCTTATTTGTTTATCCTTTCTGACACCCTATGTCTTTTTATTGAAGCGTTAAGCCCATTTACATTCACAGCAATTATTGATAGATATTATGTAGTGCCACTTTATTACTTATGTTGTCATCGTTTCTGGAGTTTTACTCTGTTCCTTTCTAGTCTTTGTCAGTTTTTGTCTTTCCTTCCCACTCAAAGTGTCCCCTTTAACAGCTCTTGCAGGGCTGGCTTAGTGGTCACAAACTCCTTTAATTTTTGTTTCTCTGGGAAACTATCTCTCCTTTATTCTGAATGGTAGCCTTGCTGGATAGAGTATTCTTGGCTGCATATTTTTCCCATTCAGCATGTTGAATATATCATGTCACTCCTTTCTGGCTTGACAAGTTTCTGTGGAGAGAAACTTTATAGTTTAAAGAGTTTATAGTTTATAGAGTAACTTTATAGGTCTTCCCTTGTAAGTTAGGGACTTCTTTTGTCTTATTGCTTATAGGATTTTTTTCTTTATCACTATATTTTGTACTCTTAACTACAGTATGTCTTCGGGTTGGCCTGTTTTTGTTGATTTTCATGGGAGCTCTCTGTGCCCAATGGATATGGATGTCTGTTTCTTACCCCAGATTAGGGAAGTTCTCAGCTGTTATTTCCTCAAATAAACCTCCTTCCCTCTTTGCTCTCTCTTCTTCTTCTGCAACTCCCATGATATGAATGTTATTACTTTTGATGGTGTAACCGAGTTCTCTAAACCTACTCTTGTGACCCATAATTCTTCTTTCTCTCTTTTGTTCAGCTTCATTATTTTCCATTATTCTATCTTCTATAACACTTATTCATTCCTCTGATTCTTCCATCCTTGTGATCATTACATTCAGTCTATTTCGAATCTCAGTTATTGCACTGTTTATTTCTGCCTGATTTTTTTTTTTTTTTACTTCTTTCTGTCTGTGGTAAGGGTCTCCCTGATGTCTTCATTGCTTTTTTTTCAGGGATTATTGATTTTAATCTTTATAAGGGATCAACTTTTTTCTTGATTTCCTCTTTTGTTGGTTTGTTTTTTATTTCAATTATTTATTCTTTTATACATATTAGAACCTTACTATATTTTCTTTAATTTGCTGTTGTATTTTTCAGCTTTTTGAGATGAAACTCAAGTAATTGATTTTTAACCTTTCTTATTTTATAATGCACACATTTAGAGGCCAAATAGTCCTCTTAGCACTGATTTATCTTCATCACATACATACAAAAATTTGTTGTATATATTTTTATTATTATTTAGTTCAAAACATTTTCTAATTGTCATTTTAATATTTTCTTGGTTCATTAGTGATTTAGAATTGTGATCCTTAATTTCTGAATATTTGGGGATTTTCTAGTTATCTTTCTGTTATTGATATCTAGTTTAAATTTTACTGTGGCCAGCAAATATATTCTATATGACTTCAATCTTTAGTAATTTGTTGGGACTTGATTTATCATGCAGGATATTGTCTGTTTTGGTAAATGTTTCATGTGCACTTAAAAGAATGGATATTCTGAGGTTGTTTAGTTCTCTATATGTCAATTGGGTCAGTTTGTTTGGGTTATTTACATAGTTCTAGATCTTTACTGATCTTTGGTCTGCTTTTTCTATCTATTACTGACAAGTTTGTTAAAATAACCAACTATTAATGTGGGTCCATTTCTTATTTTTGTTCTGTTAATATCTTCTTATGTTTGCTAGGCACAGATTTAGAATTGTGATATAATCGGGGCGCCTGGGTGGCGCAGTCGGTTAAGCGTCCGACTTCAGCCAGGTCATGATCTCGCGGTCTGTGAGTTCGAGCCCCGCGTCGGGCTCTGGGCTGATGGCTCAGAGCCTGGAGCCTGTTTCTGATTCTGTGTCTCCCTCTCTCTCTGCCCCTCCCCAGTTCATGCTCTGTCTCTCTCTGTCCCAAAAATAAATAAACGTTGAAAAAAAAAAAGAATTGTGATATAATCTCATGGAATTGACCATTTTATTATTATACAACATCTCTTGCCTTAAATTCTACTTTGCTTGGTATTAGAATAGTTAGGCCAACTTTTTTCTAGTTGGTATTTACACTACATATCTTTTCCATTATTCTACTTTCAGACTTTCATTCCATATATTTAAAATGTGGGTCTTTTAAACAATGTATAATTAGGTTTTGTATTTTTCTTCACATGGCATGTCTTTTAATTCCAGTGCTCTGTTACACATAACACTATTATTGACATAATTGAATATAAGTCTTTTACATTGTTATCAGCCATCTATTTGTCCCATCTGTCTTTGTTCCTTTATTTCTCCTTCCTTGCCTCATTTTGGATTAGTCAAAAGTTTTATATTATTGTATTTCCACCATAGTAATTTTTTTTTAAGATTTTATTTTTAAGTAATCTCTACACCCAACATGGGGCTTGAACTTACAACATTGAGATCAAAAGTCACATGCTCTTCTGACTGAGCCAGCCAGGCACCCCTCCACCATATTAGCTTTTTACTTATGCATTCTTTTTTTTTTATTATTATGTTTATTTATTTTTGAGAGAGAGAGAGAGATAGAGTGTGAGCAGGGAGGGGCAGAGAGAGAGGGAGACACAGAATTTGAAGAGGGTTACAGGCTCTGAGCTCTCAGCACAGAGCCTGACACGGGGCTTGAATTCATGGACTGTGAGATCTTGACCTGAGCTGAAGCTGGATGCTCAACTGACTGATACACCTAGGCACCCCTTTACTTATGCATTCTTATATTAATCTTGTAGGAATTAAACTATTTATTTTAGGGTATGTCTTCCAGAAATTAGATTTTTACCACTTCACAATGCTAGAAACTAAGGAATCTACTCCTGAAATCGTTTCACTGTATGCTAATTTGGATGTAAATTTTAAAAAATAAAAAAATAAATTAAAAAAAGTTTAATTATATTTTCTGAAGTCTTGCCCTTTTGTACTAATTATCACATATTTTATCTCTACATAGATTTAAAATTTTTTAATTAATTAATTTTAAGAGAGAGAGCACAAGCAAGAGAGGGACAGAGGGAGATGGAAGGACAGAATCCTAAACAGGCTGTGTACTGTCAGCACAGAGCCTGACTCGGGGCTCAGTCTCACAACTGTGAGATGCTGACCTGAGTCAAAATCAAGAGTAGGACTCTTAACTGAATGA
Source organism: Leopardus geoffroyi (assembly GCF_018350155.1). NCBI lineage: Eukaryota > Metazoa > Chordata > Mammalia > Carnivora > Felidae > Leopardus > Leopardus geoffroyi. Next base: position 25,534,194 of record NC_059332.1, on the reverse strand, counting down.
GCCACCAGGCACCCCTCTACACAGATTTTAAAGCCCACAAGTAATCATAATTGTTTTTAACATTCAATATTTATTTATATTTATGCAGTTATTTACCCTTTCCAGTGTGCTTTTTTCCTTTGTATCATTCTATGCTCCCTCTGAGATCATTTTCCTTCCTATAGAAATTCCTTTAGTATTTCTTGTAATGCAGTTCTCTGGCAAGAAATGCTCTTAAGATTTAGTTGTCTGGAAAAAAATGTGTATTTTCTTTCATTTTTGAAGGACACTTTAGTTAGCTACAGAATTTTAGGCTGGAATATAAATATTGTTTTCCTATCAGCACATTTATTTATTGAAATTTATTGTCAAATTGGTTTCCATACAACAGCCAGTGCTCATCCCAAAAGGTGCCCTCCTCAATACCCATCACCCACCCTCCCCTCTCTCCCACCCCCCATCAACTCTCAGTTTGTTCTCAGTTTTTAAGAGTCTCTTATGCTTTGGCTTTCTCCCACTCTAACCTCCTTTTTGTTTTTTTCCTTCCCCTCCCCCATGGGTTTCTGTTAAGTTTCTCAGGATCCACATAAGAGTGAAAACATATGGTATCTGTCTTTCTCTGTATGGCTTATTTCACTTAGCATAACACTCTCCAGTTCCATCCATGTTGCTACAAAGGGCCATATTTCATTCTTTCTCATTGCCACGTAGTACTCCATTGTGTACATAAACCACAATTTCTTTATCCATTCATCAATTGATGGACATTTAGGCTTTTTCCATAATTTGGCTATTGTTGAGAGTGCCTATCAGCACATTTAATGTGTCCTCTTAAGAGGACAATTCACTGGCTTCAATTTCTGCTGAAAAACCAGCCATCTGTATAGCTGTTACTGTCTTTAACATAATATGTCTTTTCTCTCTGGCTGCTTTTTTCTTTTATTTTCAGCTGACTCTTCTGTGTCTAGGTGTGGTTTTCTTTGTATTTATCTCGTATGGGTGTACAAAGTTCTTTGTTTGCTTGTTTTGTTATTAAAAAAAATTTTTTTTAATGTTGATTTATTTTTGAGGGGGGGAGGGGTAGAGAGAGAGAGGGAGACAGAATCTGAAGCAGGCTCCAGGTTCTGAGCTGTGAGCACAGAGCCCGATGTGGGGCTTCAACTTGTGAACCATGCATGAGATCATGACCTGAAGTTAGATGCTTAACTGACTGAGCCACCCAGGCACCCCATTTACAAAGGTCTTTGAATGTGTTGTTTAATGCTTGGTATCAAATTTGGAAAATTTTTGGCCAGTAATTTTTCATATATTTCTCCTATCCCATTGTCTCTGGTATTTCAATAGCATAAATATTTGACATTGTCATCATGTTACATATATCTCTTGTACTCTCTTTTTAAAATAAAAAAAAATGTTTATTCATTTCCTGAGAGAGAGAGAGAGAGAGAGAGAGAGAGAGAGAGACAGTATGTGAGCAGGGGAGGGGCAGAGAGAGAGAGGGAGACACAATCTGAAGCAAGCTCCAGGCTCTGAGCTGTCAGCACAGAGCCTGACGTGGGGCTCAAACTCATGAACTGCGAGGTCATGACCTAAGCCTAAATCGGACACTTAACTGACTGAATCACCCAGGTGCCCCCTCCCCCTGCCTTTTTTTTTTTTTTTTTTCAATTCTATCTATTTTTCCTTCTGTTCTTTACTCTGGATATTTTTTACTGCATTATCTTCCACTTCCCTTAATCCTTTGCTCTTATCTAATATCAAACCCATCGTTTGATTTCTTCAAGTATATTTTTTAGGTTCTAGAATCTCCATTTGGCTTTCTTTAAACAGCTTTCAGATTTTTCGGGGGTTCTTCATCTTTTCATCAATTCTGTTTAAAACATTCATCATCATTTTTTTAAGTTTTTAAATTTATTTTGAAAGAGAGAGAGCAGAGGAAAGGCAGAAATAGAGAGAGAGAGAGAGAGAGAGAGAGAGAGAGAGAGAGAGAGAATTCCAAGTAGGCTCTGCACTGTCAGCATAGAGCCCTAAGTGGGACTTGATATCCATGAACCACAAAATCATGACCTGAGTCAAAAGCAAGAGCCAGAAACTTAACCGGCTGAGCCACTCAGGCACCCCTCAGAATTATTTTAAGTCTCTGATTATTCAATATCTGAATCATCAATGATGCCATTTCTCTTGTGTTTTTTCCTGTTTTTTTGATAATTTCTATTACTTTTAAAGCATGTTTCATAAACTTTTATTAGATGCCAGATATTATGAAAGAGTGTAGAGGTACAGAATAGTGTTGTTTACCTTCAAAAAGTGTTGTTTCCTCTGTCAAGCACATAGCTTACCAGCAGATTCCTGTGGTCCAGTTTAGGTGGGTTAAAGCTGTGCTTTATTAGGGCTGGGTTATTATTTTTTTTAAGTTTATTTATTTTGAGAGAGAGAGAGAGAGAGAAATCCCAAGCAGGGTCTGCCGCTGACAGCAATGTGAGGCTCAGTCTCACAAACTTAAAGATCATGACCTGAGCCAAAATCAGGAGTTGGATGCTTAACCAACTGAGCCATCCAGGAGCCCCTAAGCTGGGTTATTTCAATTTTGACCTGATTCTTGGGTCATGTTCTTACTTCAAGGGCATTGCTATAGACTGAGTTGTATGTTCCCCACCCCAAATTCATATATTAAAGGCTTAACCCCCAATCTGATGGTATTTAGAGGTGGAGCTTTTGGGAAGTAATGAGGTTTAGATAGATCATGAGGATGGAATCTTCATGATGGGATGTGTTCCCTTATATGAAGAGACACCATAGAGCTTGCTTTCTCTCCACATGTGCACAAAGAAGAGATCATGCAAGCACGCAGCCAAGATGATGCCCACAAACAAGGCAGGAAGAGAGATCTTTACCAGAAACTAACCATGGTGGCATCCTGATCTGACTTCCAACCTCCAGAACAGTGAGAAAATAAATGTGCATTGTTTCAGCTACCTGGTTTATAGTATTTAGTTATAGCAATCTGAGCAGGCTAAGGCAAGCATAGCCTGACTCCTAGGGACTGTCCCTTCTGGGCGATATACCTAGGGTATTTTCTGAGGCCCATCCAGTTTGGCAGAACTTGAACTCTAACCTCCACCTCCCTAATAGTTTTAAGTTGCTGAAAATCCTGCTCAGCTTTTTGCCTCTGGTCTGCTCTTGCCTGCTGGGTTTCTTGGATTCTGTTCCTACATATGCATGGTTTAGTCATCAGCCAATCACTGGAGTGTAATATCTTTGGATAATTTTGGGGTCACTTTTTTTATAGTTCCCTCCTTTCTGAGACTTTGCTCTTCAAGTTCCAAACTCTGATGTCCTCAGTGAGACTGCTACTTTCTGCTTAGGTTCTATTATCCTTTGCACAAAATTAGAAATACCCTCAGTGAAAAAGGAAGGAAATTAACTCTCTAATACCTTAAGTCATTTTATATATTTTGCCCATTTTCCATTATTGTTTTCAATGGAAGGGTTCATTCTGGATGTTCTGTAAAAACCAGAATACAAAGTTCTGTACTCATATTTTGTGATTCAACCTAAATGTGACTTCCTTTGTGAAGTTTTTCCTGATTCTTTTGCTCTAGAGTAGAATTACACTCAAGTGGAACTTTCTCTGGTTGCCATAGAACCTGGCACATACCTCTATCATTACCCTTACTAGATAATGTTCCCATTTTTATGTAACAGTTGTCTCTCTAAGGGACTACCCTATTAAGTTCATTACCTTTTCTGAAAAATTCTTTAAAGACCTAACTATACTCAGTCTCTCATTTTTCTCTTCATCTCCTCCAACTTTTCCTTGAATCTACTCCAAACTTGCTTTTGCTCTCACACCATACCAGTAAAACTTACATTATCGTGCCCATTGACAATTTCCATGTTCTCAAATCCAATGGTGAATTCTCAGGCCACATCTTACTTGACGTATTAGCAGCAATTGGAACAACTGATCACTCTCTTAAGGATCCCCCCTGACCTGGTTTCCCTCTACTTTCCTAGTGGCTCCTCTTCATCTCATCAACATCTAAAAAGTGTAGGACCTCAGGGCTCATTCCTCAGATCTCTTCTCTTTTCTATCAACATTGCCTCCCTTGAAGATCTTGCCTTAGTTCTAGATACCATCCATGTGTTGATAACATTCTAATTTATATTTCCCATCTGTACTTCTTCCCTGAACTCCATACTCATATATCCACCAACCTACTTGACATCTCACCTGGATGTTTAATAGACCATCTCAAATTTTAACATGTTTAGAGCTCCTCATATTTCCACAAATGTGCTTTGTCACTACTCTTTCCCTTCTCCATCAGCAACTCTGTCCTTCCAATTACACTGAGAACAGAAAACTTCTGGTTTCTTCATTTCTTACATCCAGTTTCTGATCTACAAGCTAATCAGCACTTCCACCTTCATATTTTACCCAGAATCTGACAATTCCTTGATATCCCCATTGCTATCACTCTCATTGAAGCCATCCTTACTTATCTTGTCAACATTACTGTAATAACCTTCAAACTTGTCTTCCTACTTTGTTCTTGTTCCTTTTAGTGTATTTTCAACTCAGCATCCAAAATGATCCCATTATAAGATAATTTAGAACATGCTTCTCTTCTGCACAAAATCTTTCAATGACTCCCTAATTCGGAGTAAGAGGCAAACTTCTCTAAATCACCTGCAAAGCCTCACATGATCTCCCTGCTCCCCGCCTAACTTTTCTGACCTCATCCTCTATTACTACTTTCTTGCTCCTTCCACAGGCACCTCCTTGCCGTGCCCCCATCTCTTTGTCCTTGCTTTTCCCCAAAATACCTCATTGCTTCCTCTCCCCAAAATATCCTCATGGCTTCATCCCTCACTTCCTTTAGTTATTCACTCAAATATCACCTTTACAACCAGCCATCCATCTAATACTATGATACACTCCTCATACATACATGCACATCTCCTATCTAACATCGGTGCTTTTTTCTCTTAGCACTTACCACCCACTAACATACTACATAGTTTCCTCATTCATTCATTCATCTTCCTCACTAGCATATAAGCTCCACACGGGTAGGTATTTTTGATTTATTCACAACTGAGTCTTTAGTGTCTGGAACAGGTGCTGTGCAAGTATTTATTGAATGAATGAGTGCCTTTTTGTATCACTTGTATCTACCATCAGATATTTTTGTAGCTGGTACCTGCTTAGCATACATTAGTCAGAAATGTTTGTGAATGAACAGGTACCCCGTATATATACATATTTTTAAAATAAAGAATTTTTTTTAACAGTTTTAGTTTCAAAGCAAAATTGAGTGGAAAGAGAATACTCTCACATATCCTACCTGCCTCCCAACCCCAAACACACAGCCTTTCCCACTATGAACATCCTGCACCAGTGAGGTACATTTGTTACAATCAATCAACCAACACTGACACATTATCAAGCAAAGTCCCATTCACATCTGGTCTCACTCTGTGTTGCACACTTGTGGGTTTTGACAATGTATAATGTATTCATCATTACAGCATTATACAGAATAGTTTCCCTGCCCTAAAAATCCTCTGTGCTCCACCTCCCTACAAATCTGACCACTGATTTTTTTTTTCACTGACTCCATACTTTTGCCGTCTCCAGAATGTCATATAGTTGGAATCAGATGTAGCTTTTACAGATTGGCTTTCACTTAGAAATAAATAAGCATTTAAGGTTCTTCCATTCCTTTTCATGGCTTGACGGCTTTTTTTTTTTTTTTTAGTGCTGAGTAACATTCCATTGTATAGATGGACCAGTGTTTTTGTACATTCACATACCAAGAAGAACATCTTGGTTGCCTTCAAGTTTTCACAATTAGGAATAAATGTGCTATAAACATTCATGTCAGAATTTTGTGTAAATATAAGCATTCAACTTTTTTGGGTAAATACTAAGGTATGGGGTTTCTGGATCATATAATAGGATTATTTTCAGTTTTCTAATGCCCAACTTTCTTCCTAAGTGGCTCTACCAATTTGTGCTCACAGCAACAATGAATGAGGATTCCTGTTGCACCACATCCTCATCCATATGTATTCTCAGTGTTTTAGATTTTAGCCATTCCAATAAGTATGCAGTGGTATTTCATTGTTGTTTTAAATTTGCAATTCCCTAATGACCTACAATGTTGAGGACCTTTTCATGTGCTTATTTGCCATCTGTATGGTGAGGTGTCTGTTCAGATCTTTTGCCCATTTTCTAATGGGGTTACTCCTTTTATTGTTGAGTTTTTAGGATATTTTGGATAACAATACTTTATCAGATGTTCTTTCCAAATACTTTCTCCCAATCTGTGACTTCCCGTTCTCTTGAAGAATGCATTTGACCCTTGAATGCAGAGGTTAGGGGCACCCCTAACCCCACAGTTGAAAATCCACATATAACTTTTGACTCCCCCCAAAACTTTACTAACAACCTACTGCTGACTAGACGCCTTAATAACAGTCTATTTAACATATATTTTACGTGTTATATATTGTATTCTTACAATAATCTAGGTAAATGTAAATGTTCAAAATATGAGGAAAATATTTATAGTACTCTATTTATTGGGGAAAAAATCCACTTATAAGGGGTACCCCCATAGTTCAAACCACTGTTCCTCAACGGTCAACTGTATATCTTTTTACAACATGTAATCATGCTATGAATAATTGCTTTCTAATATAGCACTATAGCACTTCCCATTTTGCGTGATCACCATTCTATAAGGCTGCAAGATAAGTATCACATTTCTTCCACCACAGAGAGGATTTTATTATCCCCACTTCACAGGTTTAGGGAGATAAGAGAATGGTAACTTGCCTAAGGCTGTAGCGCCAATAACCCGCAGAGCTCAGAGTGGGAGTTGGAAGGAGCGGTGTAGTGCTTACCCCTAGGCCAAGCTGCCCCTCCCCGACCGCGGAGGTTTCTATGACTAGGTAACATTTCCTCTTTTGGCCTCCTACCGACTTTAAAAGCCAAGATTCTCAGGGTGACAACTCCGGGATTTAAAATCTGGGGGCAAGGCCAGTTGGCTGCGGGGCGGGCGCTCTCCTCCTACACGGCTTTGGAGCCCGCGGAGGCGGAGCGAGCAGTCCACGCCCTCTCGCCGGTCCCAGCGCACTTAAGTGACACGCAGAGGGCGCGGACACCGGACCTAGCCTGCAGGAGCACGGCGGTCCTGCCGGGCCTACATCTCCAGGTGCGCGAGCCCGCTGTCCCGCTGGGGCGAGGGAGCCGGGGCCGCGCGGCAAGACGCGCGCTGACCAGCGGGGCCAACGGCGCCGGGCGCGGCGAGCCACTCCGCGGCCCGGCCTCCCCGAGTCTGACGGGCTCTGTCCCCGGTGACCACCTTTGTCAGGCTCGGGCGTCGGCCCCCTGCTCGCCCCGGCTAGACTGTCGCGACGTCGGAGTAATTCCGGAGTCTCCCACCGCCGCTTCTTCCCTTACCCAGGCCTCGGGAAATTTGCCGCGGAAACGAAAGTAAATTAAGTCTGGGTGCGTCTGCGCGGAAGCAGCGGCTGCCACATCCAGGTTCTTTGGGGACAGGCTTGCAGGCGGGGGCGGGGCTTCCTGATTAGGCCGGCGGGCGGCGGGCGGGGACGGCGTGCACAGGAAGTCGAACTGTGAGTGGGCCTGTCGGGTGGTGGGCGGAGCTCGCGGCTGTCGAGGAAGTAGAGCTGTTTGCAAGCCTTCCGTATTCCCTGAAATTGGGTGGTGGCAGGGCCCGCGGAATTTTCTGGGGTCCTGTGCAGAATTGTCAAAGGCCCTGGGCTGCGCTCCTTTTTCATCAGATGTTTCTCGCCAGGTGTAACTCGGTACAAGGGCGGAAACCTGCCCTCGGGCCAGGATGACGGTGTGGCGTTGCGTTGTTGCTATCATTTTGTAGCGTTGATGGGTTTTTATTGCAGTATCCTTAAGGTACAGTGGTGCATGCTCTGGTCACTATAGGATTACGTAGCTGTCCCAGGGTGGGACTGCTTACCAACCCTTTGAAAGGGCCTTTTACTCTTCCCCTTGGGGCTGCGCTGGTTGCGGAGATAATCAAAAGCATTTACGGATAATCTTAGACTTGAGCTGGTAAATGGAAAAGAAGGCCCAACTGCCATAGCGACAAAAGGGACGAATATCATAACCCTAGGAGACCTCTTAGGTAGTCATGGCAAGTTTGCTTTTACGAAGTACTGCAGAATCTCTTCAGGATTTTGAAGAGGTTAAGCTACAACCTCCTTTCCTAAGCATTTGACAAAACCTCAGGGATTGGAGGAGGAGCAGTTATTTCTTTATTTCTTGCTGATCTTTGGCTCTTCCTTGTCCAGAGCTCCTGTTTATCTTGGGCAAAGCCCGAGGCTGTTACATTCAACCACTCTTCTGAAGACCTTTGGTAAATAGATAGGTGATAGAGTAAGGAGGAAATTGTGATCAAGTAAAAATGTAGAGGGGCGCCTGGGTGGCTCAGTGGGTTAAGCATCCGACTTCTGCTCAGATCATGATCTCACAGTATGTGGGTGTGAGTCCCGCATAGGGTTCTGTGTTGACAGCTCAGAGCCTTGGAGCCTTCTTCAGATTCTGTGTCTCCCTCTCTCTCTACCCCTCCCCCGCTTGTGCTTTCTCTGTCTGTCTCTCTCAAAAATAAGTAATAAACATTAAAAAAAGTTTTTTAAAAAAAAGTGAAAAATGGGGGAGCCTGGGTGGTGCAGTGGGTTAAGCATCCAACTCTTCATTTTGGCTCAGGTCATGATCTAAGAGTTCGTGAGATCCAGATCAAGGTCCTCTTGCCTTCCGCTATCCGACTCTGCACTGACAGTGTGGAGCCTGCTTGGGATTTTCTCTGTCCCTCTCTTTCTGCCCCTCTCTCTGCTCCTGCTCTCCCTCTCTGAAAATTAAAAAAAAAAAAAAAAAAAAAAATTTTAATGTTGAAAACCGCAGCTCTTCTAAACACAAAAAGTGAAGACCAGGTTTATTTAAAATTTAGGATGTGTCATTATTATCGCTAATAAAACAGCAATAGTGATTAACTTTAATTTTCATTTTCATCTGTCTGTACTATATTGAGCACCAGAGATATGTTACACTTTTAAGAATGTGAATATTAATGAGATTAAGAAAAATGCCTTAAATATCAACTTCCAAAATGGCAAACTATTATGTGGTGCTTATTAATCCATAATATATCAATACCACAAATATGATCTGGAATTTGAAAAAATATATGTGGATTCCTGTGCTTTGGTTGGATGTTGTACTCTGGCAAAAATGATTCCATCAGCCTGTAGAGTATTGATTTTGAATCACATATTTTGTTATGTTCTAAAAATTTAATCTGTGTTTTCCCTATTTCTGACTGTAACATACTCATTTAATATAGGTGAACAAGGCTACAATATTAGGTTTTTGCATGGAATTTAAAGAAAGAGTATAGTTTACTATCTAGAGAAGTAGCATGTGTTAGTGAATTGATGGTAGAGGTTTGAATGAAGAAACAAAAGTTCAGTTCCAGGATCTGCCACTTTAGATGAATCATTTAACTCCAGATTTTAGTTTGTTTATTTCTAAATTGGAATGATAAGAATAAAACGTATTCATGGGGTCATAGTGTGCTAATGTACGTGATAATACTTGGTTAAACACTTTCAGTCTTGTCCTTTGCTTTTCATTTGGTTCTTCCTTACTCAGGGCTCTTGTTTATCTGGGGCAAGACATTAAGCTGTTATAATTATAAGAACGTTAGAGAAGTCCATGTTGGATACTTGAGTAAAATCAGAGTTCTATTAGGGAAGAGGGAGGCAATGATAGGTAGGCAGCTGACATTTTCTGACTCTTTATGTATGGTCATCATTGAAAAATTTTTAAAAAATAGTCTTCTACCACTGAAAGGTAAATATGAATATTTTTAAGTCTTTTTAAAACTTAAAAAAAATTTTTTTTAACGTTTTTTATTTATTTCTGAGAGACAGAGAATGAGCGGGGGAGGAGCAGAAAGAAAGGAAGACACAGAATCTGAAGCAGGCTCCAGGCTCTGAGCTCTGAGCTGTCAGCATACAGCCCGATGCAGGGCTTAAACTCATGAATCGCCAGATCATGATCTGAGCCGAAGTCTGATGCTCAACCAACTGATCCACCAGGCGCCTCTTTTTAAAACTTTTTTATTAAAGTGTAACATTAAATGTGAAGTGAACATTTCATAACTGAACAGCTCTATGAAGTATCACAAAGTGAACATTACACAGGTTAAGAAAAAGAACATTGCCAAGGCACCCTCACGATGAAGCTAAACATCTCTTTCCCAGCTATTGACTGCCAGAAACTCATTGAGGTGGACGATGAACGCAGACTTCGTACCTTTTATGAGAAGTGAATGGCCACAGAAGTTGCTGCTGAGGCTTTAGGGGAAGAATGGAAGGGTTACATGGTCCAGATCAGTGGTGGTAATGACAAACAAGGCTTCCCCATGAAGCAGGGTGTTTTGACCCATGGCCGTGTCTGCCTGCTGCTGAGTAAGGGGCATTCCTGCTACCGACCACGGAGGACTGGAGAAAGAAAGCACAAATCTGTTCAGGGTTGCATTGTGGATGCCAATCTCAGTGTTCTCAACTTGGACATTGTGAAAAAAGGGGAGAAGGATATTCCTGGACTTACTGATACTACTGTGCCTCATCCGCTGGGGCCCAAGAGAGCTAGCAGAATCCGCAAGCTTTTCAATCTCTCAAAGGAAGATGATGTCTGCCAGTATGTTGTGAGAAAGCCCCTAAACAAAGAAGGTAAGAAACTTCGAACCAAACACCCAAGGTTCAGTGTCTTGTTACTCCATGTGTCCTCCAACACAAACGTCAGCGCATTGCTTTAAGAAAGAGTGCATGAAGAAAAACAAGGAAGAGGCTGCAGAATATGCTAAACTTTTGGCCAAGAGAATGAAGGAGGCCAAAGAAAAACACCAGGAACAGATTGCCAAGAGACGGAGGCTGACTTCTCTGAGAGCTTCTACCTCAAAGCCTGAGTCTAGTCAAAAATGAGATTGTTGTAAGAGGAACAAATAAATAAGATCAGACATCAAACCAAAAAAAAAAAAAAAAAAAAAAAGAAAGAAAAGAAAAAGAACATTGCCATGATTCTGAAGTAAGAGGTTCACTGTCTCCTATCTTCTGTCATAGTGATCACTGTCCTGCCTGTTAATATCATGAATTAATTCTGCCTTTGTTTTTGGCATTATTATTTATTATTAATTTGTATTTCCCCCAGTTTTAGTGAGGTTTAACTGACAAAATTGAGTACAGAATATAAGTATTTTCATATAAATATATATAGATTTATTTTGCTTTTGGAGAAATTTTAGAAATTTGTGAAATTCCTTGAAATTTTCAGTTAATCTCAGTGGACAAAATTTGCTTTCCTGAGTCTATGAATTAACATCTGTTTATGAAAAAAACAGTAAGAAATTCCATTAAAATGGACATAATTACATTATTAGTTGAAATTAGTTATCATCAGGTGATGTAAGAGGGCAGTGTGCTTTCATTAGTTACTCTGTAACATGGCCTTATAATGTGGTTTTCTACCTGCCTCCATTCAGTGTTTTTGTGACTCTTGGGTATCTAAACTACTCACAAGAGCTTTCTAAGATATTCAGTGCTTATAAAGTTGAATTGTTCCATGGAAAAAAGGGAGGAAAAAAAACCAACGACAGTGAACAGTGAAAACAAAAGAAATCACCGGAAACCATGCAAGAGGTGCACAGGATTAAGTAAGACCAGACCAAACCAACAAACTGCAAGACTGGAAGGAGAACTGACTTGGGTCCAGAGCCGGCCTCACAAAGGGTGGTGGAATCACCTGGAGGCCTCCTTCCCCTAAGATTCATCATGCTTGCAGGAGGCACTGCAAATTCTAGTTGGTTCTGGCAAATTTGAGGAGACAAGACCTTGGCTGAAGGAGAGAGAGCTAGTAGAACTCAAAAGAAGTTGAAATCTTATACCCGAATGGCATATTTCAGGGTTAATAATTCCTTCCTGTTTCTTTACTCTGTGAGCCTTTTTTAAAAAAAATTTTTATTAAAAAAATTTTTTTTAACATTTATTTTTCAGAGACAGAGCGAAACAGAGCACAAAGTAGGGGAGGGGTGCGGGGGGGGGGGGGCAGGCAGGGGCACACAGAATCCAAAGCAGGCTCCAGGCTTTGAGCTGTCAGCACAGAGCCTGATGTGGGGCTTGAACTCACCATGAGATCATGACCTGAGCCGAAGTCAGATGCTCAAACGACTGAGCCACCCAGGCACCCTGAGCCTTTTTTTTTTTTTTAAAGGTTATTAAATATTCATATACAACATTATTTTTGAAAACTGCTAGATATATTTCAGAGTATGGATGTGCCATAATTTATTCTGTCTTCTGTGTGTGTAAATTGTTTTGTATGCTTTTGACGTTCTGTGTAATGTTTCCAGGAACATCCTTGTAAATTATCTCAGCAGCTCTGATTTAATTAAAGAAATACTGAGTGAAGGAATTATTCTCTTTAAGAAATACATTTTATTGGGGGCGCCTGGGTGGCTCAGTTGGTTGAGTGTGTGACTTCTGCTCAGGTCATGATTTTATAGCCTATGAGTTCGAGCCCCACGTCGGGTTCTGTGCTGACAGCTCAGAGTCCGGAGCTTGCTTTGGATATGTGTGTGTGTCTCTCTTTCTGCCCCTCCCCTGCTCACGCCCTCTCTCTCTCTCAAAAATAAATAAACACTAAAAAATTAAAAGAAATACATGTTGTTATAAATGTATTTCATGTTTATTGAAGGAAATTTGGAAAATGTAAAAGTGTACAGAAGAAAGTAAAAATCACCCTTCTATCCAGATATAATCCTTGCTAACATGTTGATGTCTTTTGTTGTCTTTTTTTTCTGTATGTGTATCTATATATCTAGACATCTACCTGTATGTATAGATTTTTTATTTTTACCTGTAATTTTGAATGATTATATAATAGTCCATCTTATGAATGTCCTGTAATTCATTTAACTGTATCTTTTATTTTTGGACAATTAAATAGTTCTTTTTAAAAAATAATCATCTATTTAATGATCAACTGCCATATGCTAGGTTTTGTCCTAGACATTGCAGACGGTGTGCAAGGTAGTTTCCTGCCTTCTGTGAAATTAATTAGAAATAATTCTCAAATTAGAGCTGTCTTAACTGTTTCAAGGGAGAAGTAAAAGGTGCTGTGAAAATGTCTAATGGGAAGACCTAAGATGGCTTCCTTGAGGAAATGACATTTCACTGAGACCTGAAGGATGAATAGGATGAGCCAGGAGAAGAATACGCCCTAAGAGGGTTATAGGGGAGAGTGGAACAAATTACTCTGTCTCCTCCCACTCTACCATTCTTACAGGGATGGATCAGTAGAGCACTGCTGAGCCGAGGATCTCAGCTGCACCCTGGCATTCTCAAAACACACTGAAACAGATTAAATATGGATAAATGTGGGCGGCTGGGCCAATCATAGCCAAAATCATAAAGTAGGAAATGTGTTTTCCTTTCAGAAATGAGGAAATTGAGGCTTATGTAAGTTACCCAAGTCACGGGACTAACAAATTTTAGAGCTAGAGTTCATACTCACAAGAGAAAGGTCTGTCCTCTTTCCACAGCATTTATGGCTCTGCTACCTCTCCTTCTATGCCTGCCCCAGCTCCATCACCACCCTCTACCCCTGGTCTTCATGCCGTTTATTTAGGTAGCCTCCCCCACTCCCTGTCTACCTGATAGATGTGCATCTTTCCAGAGGGTGCTTCCTCTTGTTTGGGGATGTCTTATGTTATAGAAATAGTGTTGTCTACTGTGCTGCTATGTGAGCTTTCTGGGGGTGGCGTGGTCTACCCACAGCCTTTGTACAAGGTGTAGATGGTAACCTGAGGCAGATGACCACAGGCCACTACACAAGACCACCATCAGCCTAGGCATTTTCAGAAACACCTGAGGTAATTTTTTTTTAAATCCTCTGCCTCACAATATTCTATCATGAAAAATTTCAAAGTGTAAAGTTAAAAAGATTTTACACCCACAGCTAACATAATATTCAATGGTGAAAAGCTGAAAGCTTTTTGTCTAAGATCAGGAATAGGACAAGGATGCCCAAACTTGCCACTTTTATTCAACATGATATTGGAAGCACTAGCCACAGCAATTAGGCAAGAAAAAGAAATAAAAGGCATCCAAATTGGAAAGGAAAAAGCAAAGCTGTCACTATTTACAGAAGACATGATATTATCTATGGGAAACCATGAGGATTCCATAAAAAAACTGTTAGAAGTAATAAATGAATTCACTAATGTTGTAGGATACAAAATCAATATAAAAAAATCTGTTGCATTTCTAGACACTAATAATGAGCTATCAAAGAGTAATTAAGAAAACAGTTCTGTTTTTCATTTGCATCAAAAAGAAAAAAAGTGCCTAGGGGGGTCACCTGGGTGGCTCAGTTAAGTGTTCCACTTCCACTCAGGTTATGATCTCGTGGTTTGTGAGTTCGAGATCCACATCAAGTTCTGTGTTGACAGCTCAAAGCCTGGAGCCTGCTTCAGATTCTGTGTCTCCCTCTCTCTCTGCCCCACCCCTACTTGCGCTCTGTTTCTCAAAAATGAATAGATGTTAAAAAAAAAAAAAAAGAAAAAATGCCTAGGAATAAATTTAACTGAGGAGCTGAAAAATCTGTGTACTGAAAACTATAAGATATTTTGGAAAGAAAATGAAGATATAAGTGGAGAGATGTTCCATGCTCATTGGAAGAACTAATAACGTTAAAATGTCTGTACTACCCAAAGTAATATACAGATTTAATTCAATCTCTATTAAAATTCCAATGTTAGTTTTCACAGAAATAGAACAGGCAACCCTAAAATGTATATTGAACCACAAAATACCCTGAATCAGCAAAGCAATCTCCAGAAAAAATAAAACTGGAGGCATCGTGCTTCTGATTTCAGACTCTATTACAAAGCCATAGTAATTAAAATAGTGTGGCATCGGCATAAAAAGAGACTAATCAATGGAACAGAATAGAAAACCCAGAAATAAACTCACACCTGTGTGGCCAATTAATCTGCAACAAATGAGCCAAGAATATACAATGGGAAAAGGACAATCTCCTCAATAAATCATGCTGGGAAAATTGTATAGCCAAATACAAAAGAATGAAACTGACCACTATCTTATACCATACAAAAAATTAACTTGAAATGGATTAAAGACTTGAACATAACATCTGAAACCATATAACTTCTAGAAGAAACCATAGGCAATAAGCTCCTTGACATAGGTCCTGGCAGTGACTTTTTGAATCTGACACAAGTAAAAGCAACAAAAGCAAAAATAAACAACTTGGACTACATCAAACTAGAAGCCTTCTTCACAGCAAAGGAAAACTGTCAACAAAATGAAAAGGCAACCTACAGAATGGAAATCAATATTTGCAAATCATGTATCTTAAGAGCTTGATATCCCAAATATATAAAGAATGCATAGCAACTTCATAGCAAAAAAAAAAAAAAAATCCACTAAAACATGGGCAGAAGATCTGAATAGACATTTTTCCAAAGAAGACATACAGACAGACAACCAGTAAATGAAAGATCAGCATCACTCATCATCAGGGAAATGCAAGTTAAAACCACAAAGGAATATCACCTCATACCTGTTAGAACTGCTGTTACCATACAGACAAGATAACAAGTGTTGACAAGGATGTGGAGAAAAGGGAACCCTTGTGGACTGTTGGTGCGAATGTGACTTGTAGTCTTTATGGAAAACAGTATGGAGCTTTCTCAAAAAATTAAAAACAGAACTACCATTTGATCCAGTAATTCCACTTCTGGGTATTTACTCAAAACAAAAACAAGGACACCAGGGTGGCTCAGTTGGTTAAATGTCTGACTTTGGCTCAGGTCATGATCTCATGGTTTGTGGGTTTGAGCCCCACGTTGGGCTCTGTGCTGACAGCTGAGACCCTGGAGCCTGCTTCAGATCCTGTGTCTCCCTTTCTCTCTGCTCCTCCCCCACTCACACTCTGTTTCTCTCTCTGTTTCTCAAAAATAAACATTAAAAAAATTAAAAAATAAAAGAAAACAAAAACACTAACTCAAAAAGACATATGCAGTCCCATGTTCATAGCAGCATCAATTGCAATAGCCAAGGTATGGAAATAGCCTAAAAGTCCATCAATAGATGAATGGATAAATAAGATGTGATATATCTATATCTATATCTATATCTATATCTATATCTATATCTATATATACACACACACACATATATATATACATATATATTTTTTTTTCTTATTATTATTCTCATCATTATTCAGTCATAAAAAAGAAGGAAATCCTGCCCTTTGTAACAACATGGATGGACCTTGAGGGCATTATGCTAAGTGAAGTGTCAGCAACACAAATACCGTATGATCTCACTTATATGTGGAATCTTAAAAAAAAAAAAAGAAGAAGAAGAAGAAGAAGAAGGAAAAGAAGATCATAAATACAGAGAACAGGTTGGGGTTGCCAGAGGCAGGGGCTGGGAGAAATGGGTGAAGGGGGTCAAAAGATTTTTAAAAAATTAAAAAATCAAGAGCTACAAAAGGCAATGTGGTATTCTGGATTGGATCCTGGAACAGAAAAATGTCATTAGTTAAAAAATGAGTTAATCAAGTAGGGTGTTTAGTTAATAGTAATGCACAAAGTTGGTTTCTTAGTTTTGTTATCTGTACTATTAGAAACTGGGTGAGGAATATATGGGAAAAATTAGTAAAAATAGAAATGTAGAAACAAAAAAAATTTTACACTGAACTTTCGTGTGTCTACCATGAATATTATTTTATTCTGCCTGCGCTATCACAGACCACCTATTTACCACTCTTTCTACCCACCAGTTTGTCTGCAAAGTCAATTGCAGATACCAGTACACTTTTTTCAGCATACACTTCATTAACAAGATAGACTTCAGTATGTTTACAGATTTTTCTTTTGTTGTTTACCTAGAGTATATTTACTGAGTATTGATAAATGCTTATGCGTGTGTAACCCTAACCCCCAATGAGATGACAGAACATTACCATCACCCAGAAAGTTTCCTCATGCCCCAAACCATTCAGTCCTCACCTTGTCCGTGGGCAACCAGTGTTCCTTTTCCAGTGTAGATTACCTTGTTCCAGAACTTAATATAGATGGAATTATACAGTATGTATTCTTTTGTACAAGGCTCCTTTTACTTACCATGTTTTGTGACTCATTCACATTGCTGTGTGTATTAGTAGTTCATTGCTTTTTATTACTGAGTAGTAATCCATAGTATGAATATACAATCCTTAAAAAATTTTTTTTTATCTTTATTTATTTTTGAGCGAGAGAGAGAGAGAGAGACAGAGTGTGAGCTGGGGAGGAGCAGAGAGAGAGGGAGACACGGAATCTGAAGCAGGCTCCAGGCTCTGAGCTGTCAGCACAGAGCTGACGCAGGGCTCGAACTCACAAACCACAAGATCATGACCTGAGCCAAAGTTGGACGCTCAAGTGACTGAGCCACCCAGGCACCCCTATAATCCTTTTTTAAAAATCCATTTCCAGTTTGGGGATAACATGAATAAAGCTGCTGTGAACATCATACTAGTCTTTGGGGACATAGGACGCATCTTCATGTAGTGGAGAGAGAGAGTGAGAACTCTCATATCTTTTATAAGGACCCTGATCTCATTCATGAGGCCTCCACTTTAATGACCCAGTTACCTCCCAAAGACCCCACCTCCTAATATTATCACAATGGAGTTAGAGCTTCAACAAATGAAGTTTGGGGCAGACACAAACATTCAGTCTGTAGCAGCCACCATGTGGGTCATTGCCCTGCGGCCAGTGCCCTGTTCTTTTTTTAGTCCCTGGAGTTATTTTCCTTTCCATTGGCCTACCTATGCATTTGAGTGGATATTTGTGTTATGCTATCCAACACACATAGGTCTTTAGCAGCAGGAGGGTTTTAAAATTTTTCTAGTCCTCCATGTTGCCAGAAATGGAAGTCTAAAGGAATACAAATTGTGGTTTTCACATGAAAAGATGCTCAACATCACTCATCCTCAGGGAAATGCAAATAAAAACCACAATGAGATACCACCTCACACCTGTCAGAATGGCTAAAATTAACAACTCAGGAAACAACAGATGTTGGCAGGAATGCAGAGAAAGGGGAACCCTTTTGTACTGCTGATGGGAATGCAAACTGGTACAGCCATGCTGGAAAACAGTAGAGAGGTTCCTCAAAAAGTTAAAAATAGAACTACCTATGAGCCAGCAATTGCACTACTAGGTATTTGTCCAGAGGATAAAATACAGATTCGAAGGGGAACATGCATGCATCCCAGTGTTTATAGCAGCACTATCAACAATAGCCTAATTATGGAAAAAACCCAAATGTCCATCGACTGATGAATGGATAAAGAAGATGTGGTATATGTGTGTGTGTACACACACACATATACCACATCTTCTTTATCCATTCATATATATATATATATATATATATATATATATATATATACACACACACACACATATATACACAATGGTATATTACTTGGCCATCATAAAGAATGAAGTCTTGCCATTTACAACAACATGGATGGAACTAGAGTGTATTATGCTAAGTGAAGTAAGTCCATCAGAAAAAAATATATGATTTCACTCATATGTGGAATTTAAGAAACAAAACAGATGAACATAGGGGAAGGGAAAGAAAAGAAAATAAGATACAGAGAGGGAGGCAAATCATAAGAGACTCTTTTTTCCCCCATATTTTTAATGTTTATTCAGTTTTTGAGAGATAGAGCATGAGTGGGGGAGGGGCAGAAAGAGAGGGAGGCAGAACTGAAGCAGGCTTCAGGCTCTGAGCTGTCAGCACAGAGCCTGACTCAGGGCTCAAACCCACGAACCTTGAAATCATGACCTGAGCTGAAGTCAGACGCTTAGCCAACTGAGCCACCCAGGTGCCCCAGGAGACTCTTAAATATAGAGAACAAACTGAGGAGCTGGAGGGTAGGTGGTTGAGGGGCTGGGCTAAATGGATGATGGGCATTAAAAAGGGCACTTGTTGGGATGAGCACTGGGTGTGGTCATATGTTATGTGTAAATTCTGAAACCAATACTACACTATATGTTAACTAAAACTAAAAAAAAAAAAAAAAAAAAAAAAGTAAAGCTGGAAAATGAGATTGGTAGAATACCAGTAAGAGCTTTAAATGTGAGGGTGAGAATTCTATGCTTAATTTGATGGACAGGGTTCAGTTATACAGGGCCACACAAACCTTGTAGGTCTAGAGTTTTTGAATTATATGACTAAATATGAACTCTCATAAGATTAATCTGGCATCCTGTATGTTGGATGGCTAGGAGAGAAGGAGACTTGTTAGAAGTTTTCTGTAAAGGTCTGGACAAGAGGCAATAAAAGTCTTTATTAGGAGAATGTCTGTGGGCATGGAAAGGAGTGGGTGAATCCAAAAATACGAACTGTCTGACTTGGTAAATGATTAGTTTTAGGTTGGAAAAATCAAAGAGGTAGCCAAAGGTAGAGTGGAGGAACAGATCACATTTGTACATTATCTAAAGATTTAACCTTTGTAGATAAAGTTCATTTTAATTTCTGTGTGCTTTTTGGAGTGTTTATCATTTCAGAAAGGGCTCAGCAATGTTTAAAATAAGTTGGGGGTCCATTTAATCCATGTATCTATGCGTATGACCTTGTTCGGTTCAAACATGTTTATCAAGCATCTGTTATATCCTAAGCAGCCTTCAAGGCACTGGGGCTAAAATTCTGAAGGAAAATAGGCATGGTTCCTGCTCCTAAAAGCAATAGTGTTTTGAAATATAATAATAAATTAGTTATTGATTCAATATTAATATAAATATAAAGATGCATATTGTGTAATGAGTGTGTACTTGTTCCAGCTCTGTTCTAAGTGGTGAAAATACAACAATGAGCAAAACAGACAAAAATTTCTACCTTCATGGAAGTTATATTATAGTAGAGGAGACTGACCCCTTGCAAGTAAACATATAAATGAGGTTATTTTAGATAATGATAATTGCTACAAAAGTGGAACTAGGTTAAAAAGTAAATATATATTGACAGAAGGAGCTTACTTTAGGCCAGGAGGCCAGTGATGGACTTTTTGAGGAGAGAGCAAATCATGCAAAATATTCAGGGAAGAGCACTCCAACCAGAGGAAAGAGTAAATGCCAAGGTCCTCAGAAGAGAAAGAACATGGCAAGTTCAAGACACAGAAACAAAGCCAGTGTGGCCAGAGTCGAATAAGCAAGAGGAAGAGAGGTAGGCAGGGGCAGGCTCTTGGAGGGTTCTGTAGGTCACGGTAAGGAGTTTGGTCTTACCCTGAGTGTGTGGAGGGTTTTAGAAGTAACACAATTTAGTTTACATTTGTAAAAGGATCCTTCTGGCTGCTGTGCTGAGAGTAGTCTCTAGAGGAATAGGGATAGAATCAGGGAGACCCATTAGGAGGCTATGGATACACATGTCTGTCCGTATGTATGTCTCTTGTCTTTTAATGGCAAAACACAATGTTTCTCCCTTTACAAAAAGATAACCTATAATATAAAGACTTTGTGATCACTCATCATTTTTTGTTCCAATATTGGTCAATAAAACAATCTTTTAAAGTAAAAATAAAATGTGGTTTTCTGTGATTCCACCGAACATATGGTAGAATTTCATATGTTTTTTGAATAATGATTTTGTGCACTAAGATGTCTTTTTGTCTTTCTTACAGGGCACATCTCCGAAGGGGGAAAAAGTGGTGCATTTTTGGACATTCTGAGGATTCACAAGGAAACCAGACATGTCCTTGGATGACATTAAGATGAAATCCAGTGACTTTTTGGAGAAGGAGCATCTTGACAGCGGGGGCTTTGGAAAGGTGTCTTTGTGTTTACACAGATCCCATGGACTCGTAATCCTGAAAAAGGTGTATACAGGCCCCAAGCGTACTGAGTGAGTTGGGATCAGAGGTGGGTGGGCCAAATTACAGGCTGGCCATGGGAAGAGTTACTGTGGAGGAGCAGGGCAAGGCAGTGGATATGCCATGGCCCAGGCTTTACAATGAGACAGACTGTGGCATATCAGCGTGTGGGCTTTATGTCAGATAACCCTGAAAGCTGGTTATTATTATTCTCCCTGTGCCGCTGATGAGGATTCTGAGGCTGGTTAGCAAAAAGCTTGCAGTAATAAATGGTGAAAGACAAAGAGAAGGAAATAAAGAAGGGGAAGGAGATTAAGGGTAATGAGGGAGGCAATGAGAAGAAAATGGGGAGGAGTCCTTGAGATAGACTTAAATACTTCCTTCACCATTTTGGTAAGGACCAGCCCTAAGTCTGGGGTGGGGGAAGTAGCCTATTAATTAGCAGTTCCAGAAGCCCTCTCTTTAAAGCAGCTGGTGGACTTGTTTTACCTCCCTTTGTTCCTGCCAGAGTGGTTACCAAGAGAGGCTGCCTTTTTTTTTTTAATGTTTATTTTTGAGAGAGAGAGAGAGAGAGACAGAACGTGAGTGGGGGGGAGACAGAAAGAGAGATGGAGACACAGAATCCAAACCACGTTCCAGGCTCTGAGCTATCAGCACGGAGCCTGACACGGGGCTCTCATGAACCATGAGATCATGACCTGAGCCCAAGTCAGACACTTAACTGAGCCACCCAGGCGCCCCAAGAGAGGCTGCATTTTTTTTTTTTTAATTTTTTTTTTTCAACGTTTATTTATTTTTTTTGGGACAGAAAGAGACAGAGCATGAACGGGGGAGGGGCAGAGAGAGAGGGAGACACAGAATCGGAAACAGGCTCCAGGCTCTGAGCCATCAGCCCAGAGCCCGACGCGGGGCTCGAACTCACGGACCGCGAGATCGTGACCTGGCTGAAGTCGGACGCTTAACCGACTGCGCCACCCAGGCGCCCCATGCATTTTTAATTATCCTGTCCAACGCAGCCCTTTTCTCAGGCTGCTTCTCCTTGCTGCTCTTCATTTCCTCTGCATTCATTCATTATTGACCTACTGTTTCTTGAGCACTCACTGCCTGTAACTGGGAAGGAAGAATATGAAGATGAGCAGGAAATGCCTCTGCCTCTGGAAGCTTGTAGCCTGGACCCAGAAGGGATCAGTACATGCACAAGTACCAACACAAGCCCATGTGATGTGATGCATTGGAGCCATATGCTGTGTTTCTTGGGGGAACAAGGACAAGGGCACTAACTGTGCCCATCTTTTTTTTTTTTTTTTTAATTTTTTTTTTCAACGCTTATTTATTTTTGGGACAGAGAGAGACAGAGCATGAACGGGGGAGGGGCAGAGAGAGAGGGAGACACAGAATCGGAAACAGGCTCCAGGCTCTGAGCCATCAGCCCAGAGCCCGACGCGGGGCTCGAACTCACGGACCGCGAGATCGTGACCTGGCTGAAGTCGGACGCTTAACCGACTGCGCCACCCAGGCGCCCCTAACTGTGCCCTTCTTAACAGCACCTTTCTCTCCCGCAGGTACAACGAGTCCCTCCTTGAGGAGGGCAGGATAATGCACAGGCTGAGACATAATCGGGTGGTGAAGCTCCTGGGTGTCATCTTAGAAGAAGGAAACTACTCCCTGGTGATGGAGTACATGGAAAAGGGCAACCTGATGCACGTTCTGAAAGCGGAGGTAAAGAGGGCTTTGCTGTGCACCGTACGGGCACAGTGGCTCGGGGGCTGCCTGTCTGTGATGGTTATTGCCACTGTGTTCTTTTGTAGCTTGTTGGTGTCAAATAACCCTTGTGTGAGTGGCTAGATACTTTGGATTTTCTGAAGCCAGTCCCCTTGTTAAAGCATCCTGGACTTTCCCTGCCCCAGAAGGTGGTCTTGCATTCTCGTCAGTCCTTGCAGACTGCTGTCTGTACCTCTCACCTGGGGAGGTCCCCCCCACCCATGTCTTAGTCTTATAGTAGGCTTTTGTCAGCCACCCCAGCATCCACTGTTCAGGGACAAGCACTGTCTTCATGATGTGAAGTATATGCCTAATAGGTAACAGTAAACACTGACTGATTGGTTAAAGGATGTACACTCTCAATAACTGTGTGTGGAGATGGAATATTGATGATTGCCCTTTGATACCATTTAAGAAACTTACAGGCTAAATATAGAACACTAGAGGCAACAACACTGGATAAGTAAGACTTAAAATAGGAAAATAAAAATTGATTTATGAAAACCAAATCACGTTGATAAAACATTTTTTAGAGTTTATCTGTTAAAAAAAATTTTTTTAATGTTTATTTATTTTTGAGAGAGAGAGACACAGAGCACTAGCAGGGGAGGGGCAGAGAGAGAGGCAGACACAGAATCCGAAGCAGGCTTCATCCACACTGCCAGCACAGAGCCTGACATGGGACTCAAACCCACAAGCCATGAGATCATGACCTGAGTCCAAATCCTGTGCTTAACCAACTGAGCCATCCAGGCACCCCATAGAGTTTATTTTTCTAAAGGTATTTTGTTTTGTTTTGTTTTTGTTTGTTTTGAGAGAGAGCTCAGGGGAGAAGGGCAGTGGAAGAGGGAGGGAGAGAGAGAGAGAGAGAGAGAGAGAGAATCCCAAGCAGTCTTCATGCTGAACTTGATCTCACGACCATCAGATCATGACCTGAGGCGAAAACAAGAGTCAGACACTTAACCGACTGAGCCACCCAGGTGCCCTGAGTTTATCTACCTAGTAAGAGCAAGGCCTTGTACTAGTTGATCAAGAAGCAATAGCAAATATGACACACATAAAAGGGACAGATAAGGAAGTGAACAGTATGGTGCAATTGTGTTTTGATAAACATCCTCCTAGTGTGCTGTGGGAACACAAGGGAGCAGCAGTCACTTTAGCGTGTGATAAATAGGAAGGGATTCCAGAAGGAGGATGCTTGGGCCAAAGCCTGAATGCAAAGCAGATAATTAGGGAATAAGGGTTCCAGGCAGAGACAATGGCATGTGCAAAGGAATGAGAGTATGCCATATCTGGGAAACTTACAAGTAACTGGAGTTGGCCAAAGCGTAGATTGCATGAGACAGTGGTGGGATGTGGCTTTCTTTAGGGCAGATATTCTCCCTTTTCCTGTCTTCTCCCCCCAACCCTACATCTGCCCAAAATTATGTCTGTTCTTCAATTCTTTTAAGTCCCAGACATCTCTCACAGATACCTGTGGGAAGGGGTAAGAGAGGTTCACCTATACACATTGTGTTGTAATTTGATCAGATTGCTCTTCTCCCCAAAACTGGGTAAGATTGGCTGCTGCATGAAGTAAACAGTCATTTTGATTGGGAGGTAAATCTTTTGGGACAAGGGGGCATTCTCCCGGATCAGGCAAAGATAAGGTAGACTAGTTTGGGCTCCAGAGGGAACTCAAGAGGACATGAGGGAGAAAATCAGGAAGGGGAATGAGAAGATCTTTCCTTTGCTTGCTCAGAACTTTTTCCTAAGTCCAAAGGTATATAAAGGAAGAAAGGAAAATCTCTGGCTATTTTTTGTATGCTGGTGATCAGGTGACTAATTCATCTCCATTGTGGGTTTTAAATATGATTTGGGGGGTTGACTTGGGAATCTAACTTCCATCATTTAAATTTTTTTCCTGTTTACCAACAACCAACATATATCTAAATTTTTAGGAATCAGCCTAAACAGCCTTGTTTGTAAACTAGAGACTGTGCACATATACACGTACACACACATACAAACAGTTTGCGTTTTTCTTTGTTAAGCAAAACTAATGTTTAGCTGCTATAATAGAAATTGGAGCTGTCTGTATTAATGTTGATATTTATACAACTAGAATACAGTCGTAAGAATGACTTGAGAATTTACAAAGATCTAAAATAGATGATACCAAATCACCAAATAGATATTAAACCCACTTCAGCATTGTTTTAACATCATGTTATCCCATAGATTAGTCTTTACATATTTGTAATAAGTGTGAGCATGTTCTCTTGTATTCTTTTTTCTCAATGTTCATCTACACATTTCTGTGACACTGTTCACCTATTTAATATATAGTAGCACATATTAATGTACTATAGAAAAATACTTGTTTTTTGTTTATTTATTTATCCATCATTCAACAAACATTCCAGGCACCATGCCAGATAGTCAGGATGCATTCTAGAATGATGATGATGATGGTGGTGGTGGTGGTGATGTTTTGCTCTCAAGGAGCTTAATTTTACAGCATTTTAGTATATTGCCATATTGGCATGAAAGTTTTACTTTTACATGACAGAGCACAACATTAGTACCCTTAGCACCTGGGATGAAATCTTTCTTTAAAAGGGGACTTCTTTTAAAATGACAGCAGTGCTGAACAGCATAATAGAAGGAATCCTGGTAACTGCAGATGGTCCCCAACTTATGATAGTTGGACTTACCAATTTTTTGACTTTATGACAGTCAAGAGCAATAGGCATTCATTGGAAATGATACTTTGAATTTTGAATTTGGATCTTTTCCTGGGCTAGTGACACACAGTACCAGCCTGTCTTATGATGGTGGGCAGTGGCCATGAGCCGCACCTCCCAGTCAGCTATGTGATCACAGGTAAACAGCCGATATGCTCACAACCATTTGGTTAGTCACACAGCGATTCTCTTTGTCACTTGCCATTTCGTATTCAGTCAGTTACATGAGATGTTCAATGTTTTATTATAAGATGGGCTTTGTGTTCAAGATTTTGCCCAACGAGGGCTAATATAAGTGTTCTGAGCATTTTTAAGATAGGCTAGGCTAAGCTATGATGTTCACTAGGTTAGTTTAAACACATATTCAATTTAACGATATTTTTAACTTATAATGGGTTTGGGATGTAACCCCATTATATGTCAAGGAAGATCTGTCTGTTCTAAGGTTCAGACCCCAGTACTCTTGAATAAAACAGTCAGTTTGGCCTGTTTGATTACCTTTCCATTTCATAGACTTAACTATCACTGTTTTAGATCAGTATCCCCCTTTCTGTAAAAGGAAGGATAATTATGGAAACCATTGAAGGAATGTGCTACTTACATGGAGAAGGAGTAATACACAAGGACCTAAAGCCTGAAAATATCCTCGTTGATGATGACTTTCACATTAAGGTAAATCATAATCTAAAGGTTTCTAGAAGATTGGGGTGATTTTAGTTTTAATTCTCCACTATAGATCCATTTTTTCACATGGTAGACCTTAAAGGAAGACCTCACTCAGCTTATAACTGGTGGTGGTGGTGCTGGAAGGTTCTGCCAAGGATTGAAAAGAAAGATACGGACTTGATGGAGTCCATATTATTTATTTATTTACTGACTTTAATCTATATTTTGTATCAGTTTGTTTTTTTTTTAATTCTAACTTTTTCCATTGTAGTAAAGGGAACAAAGGGAAAGGATTTTCCTTTTGTTCACTCAAGAGCAAGATTTAACTAGATGGAACATCACGTCTAATTGGCTTTGGCAACAGGAATCCAAGCGCGAGAATCTGAAAGGGGAAGCAGCTTTTGGGGGAGAACTCAGGAACTGCTTATGCAGGCATCCTTCTACTACAAGATTGTGCTTCTAACACTTCCTTCTAATCTTGGACAGATTTTTAATCCTACGACTTTAAAGGAAGGTTCCTTCTTTACAATAATAACTTACCTCTAATGTATCTCTTATGTTAGAATCTCTGGATTTTAGATAATCACGTGCTGGAATTCATACCTATATGCTTGGATTCCTAGAGGCAAAAGTAAAACTGTCACCTTTGATTTCTTCTTAACCGTGTGGTTCTGTAATTTTATCCGGCCATCTCCCTCTTCGTTCTGTGTCTGACCTTTGTATTTTTCTCTTTGCTTTCTTGTCTGTTTTTCTCCTCCTTCCCATCCTGCCATCTCTTAGGTTCAGGCTACCAACTCAAAACAAGTAACACTACCATCCTTTTCCTCAGTGTCTTTGGAATCCTTAGACTCTCGCATCCATGGGCTTTGGAACACCGTTGGGGAAAATTGAAGGTGCAGTACCTACTCACCATCTGCTCTACAAATCTGCTGAGAAGAAAATACCTTGTATTCCTAGCCCCAGAAGTAGTTGAAAAAAATATGCAGAGTAAATGAGGAATTAGAATAAACATGTTTTACTGTAGTTCATGTCAGAAATACTTCTGCTTTTCCTCTTTCCTCCCCCTCCCCCAACCCTACTAGCAAATTCCCTGGGTTTATTGCATAAGAATTGAGATACCAGAATTTCACATGAACATTTCTTAGGGGAGATTTTCTTAGATGGCTGAAGAGACACAAAATTTCTGTGAGTCTGTTCAGAAGTAGCTGTTTTAAACCTATCTAGTGTAACCACTTCAGGAAATTCACTATACCTTGCATCTATTAGATAAGCCCCAGAGTTAAAGACAAGTCTGATTTGCTTATAGCTTTCACAGAACACTCCCATTGGCTTGATCTCTTGCAGATAGCTGATCTTGGCGTGGCTTCCTTTAAGACGTGGAGTAAACTGACTAAAGAAGAAAATAATGAGCAGAGAAAAATGAATAATAGCGCCCCTAAGAAAAATGGTGGAACCCTCTGCTACATGGCCCCTGAGCATCTGAATGACATCAACGCAAAACCCTCAGAGAAGTCAGATGTATACAGCTTTGGCATAGTACTTTGGGCAATATTTGCGAATAAGGAGCCATATGAAAGTAAGATGTTTATAGAGGAGTAGAATCTGTGTGTTAATCAAAACTGCTGAGTGAAATAGTGGCCTTCAATGACATCAGTTAAGATTTATAACGTCTTTTTACCTACTAGACCATAAGCTACACCAGGGCTGAGACGGTATCTGACTGAGTCAGTGCTATTTCCCCAGTCTCTACGCACACAGTGCCTGGAACACAGTTGGTGCTCAGTACATTTGTGGTGAATGAATGATTAATCTCAGTTTAGGAATCAGGGATCACAGGACAAATAGGAGCCTTGATGATGTATCTGAGCTTGGGAGGTATTGTAGAATTCCAGGATTTTTCTTGGACAGGAAAGCTTGCTTGCTTCTGCTTAGGAGACATATGCCTCATACTTTCATTCATTCGCTTGCTCGTTCACTCAAGAATTACTTCTTTTCGGGGCACCTGGGTGGCCCAGTTGGTTAAGCTTCTTACTCTGGAGGTTCTACATCTCAGGTCATGATCTCATGATTCATGAGATCCAGCCCTGTGTTGGGGCTCTGTGCTGTTAGGGATCCCTGATTGGGATTCTCTCTGTCCCTTCTCTCTCTGCCCCTCACCTGTGTGCACTCACACTCTAAATAAATAAATAGAAAAACAAACAAATAGATAAGAATTATATCTTTTCAGTACTTACTATGGGCACTTTAATTGGAATTAAGAATAAAAAGATGAGAAAGACATGATTCATGCAGGAGAAGATACAGTACTCATTCCTCAGTTTGTTAAGTGCCTAAATTACTGGACATTTCCTGGTCCCTTTTCCTTGGGTGATTATTGGCTCCTCTGGTTTAATGATCACTACTTTGCCAAGGCCTCTCAAATCTCTTATCTAGAGCCCTGGCCTGGATATCCACTTATCTGTTGTATCTATTACACATACCAGAGGAACCCCAAAGCAACATGCCCTCAAACAGATTCATCTACATGTTCTCTGTGTAGTCCACTTGGCTCTGCTCTTCTCATGTTCAGAAAATGGCATCACCCTCTCTCCTCCCATCCCCTGTACCCTACCTAGTTGTTGGGCCAGAAGCATTTCACGTCTTAGCTTTGCCTCTTGTCTCCCACATGCAATCACACATTTAAACCTATGAACTCAAGATTATATGTGATTCAGGCTACATCTTGAATCCATCCACTTCTCTCTATCCCCACCAGACTCTATGTAGTTCAGACCCTCCGTATTTCTGCTGATGGCTGCTCATGCCATCCCCCATTCACACTTCAGCCATGCTGGTTGTCCTAAAAGGCAAGTATGACCATCTCACTCATATTTTTGAAATCTTTCCAAGGCTCACTGGGCCTTCAGGATAAAGTTCAAATTCTTCAGTATGGAATACAAAGCCCTCTCTGATTTAGCTTTTCCATCTTTCTCTAGCCTCATTCCTTACCTGTCTTTCTTTAGTCATTTTGCCCAGTTATGGTGAGCTACTCATAATTCCTGGGCTACATTATGATTTGGGGGACTTCCAGTCTATTCATATCCTGCTTCCCTAGCCCAGAATCCTCCTCTCTGAGTCCTCCTTCCTGATTCTTTACATGGATAAATCCCACTTATGTTTCTAGACTCAGCAAATCCTTCTCTGACCCTCTAGTCATGGTTGTGTTAGCAGAAACCTTTGTGCTTACTTTTTAAATAGCAATTATCACTCTATATTTTATGTTACTCTCAATAAACTGAGCTCCTTACAGGTAAGAGCTGTACCTTATTTGTCTTTATAGTAAAATCTGAAGTATGCCATTGGTTTTAGTCACATATTCTATTTGTTCTACCAGGAGACTTCTTTGGTGTGAATTCTGTCTTTCATCTCCAGAGGTTAAGATGTTTGATCATCTGGGCGGTGGACCATGTCAGAGGGTCATTCTGCCCCTAAGGAATGAGACAGCCCTACTGAAAACACACCCCAGGCAGAGAGACATCCAGCCTTGTCCAAACCCTGCGATCTTCCTGCCTGAGACATTTAGGACCTGAGAAAAAGTCAACTTAAATCCCTCTTTGCTTTATAGATGCTATCTGTGAGCAGCAGTTGATAATCTGCATTAAATCTGGGAACAGACCAAATGTGGAAGACATCATTGAGTACTGCCCAGAGGAGATTATCAGCATCATGAAGCAATGCTGGGAGGCGGATCCAGAAGTTCGGCCAACATTTGCTGGTAAGAGCAGCTTTTATGGCTATATACATCACCTATGAGGCCATTTTCTTAGTAAGACGTTATCAAAAAGTTGCTCTAAGTTTTTAAAACACTGAGCTCTACTTGTGATTTCAGATTGTTTTTCTAGATTTCAAACATTTTGTTCAATTAAAAAGATACTATCCCTCTCAAAAGCATGAAGGCATATAAGGCCCTCATTTCTTTTTTCTTTCATAGAACTTTTTAAAAAATTATGTTAAAATATACATAACACATAATTTACCATTTCAACCTTCTCTAAGTGTACAGTTCAGTGGCATTAAGTACACTCACAGTGTTGTGCAGCCATCACCACCGTCCATCTCCAAAACTTTTTTTGTCTTCCCAAACCAAAGCTCTGTACCCATTACATACCAACTCCCCATTCCCCTTCCCCCAGCCCTTGGCAACCAACCATTCTCACTTTCCATCTCTAGGAATTTGACCTCTCTGGGTACCTCATATAAGTGGAATCATACAGTATCTTTTTGTACCTGGCTTCTTTCAGCATAATGTCTTTAAGGTTCCTCCATGTTGTAGCACATGACAGAATCTCCTTCCTCTTTCTTGCTGAATGGTATGTATATACCACATTTATTTATCCATTCATCTGTTGGTGGATACCTGGGTTGCTTCCACTGGCCTTCTTATTTTGTAGCTTCTTTTCTTTCTTCTCCCTCCCCTTGTGTAGCTGACATATTTGAAGATGTATGTTGTCATTTTGATTGGGCCTGTAGTGGAGGGAGAGGGCAAGGGATATGGATGTTTGCCACATCTTGTACCTCCTCTCATACCCCTACATTACCTAGGATCTTGCTAAGATCCTAGAGGCAGAGGAAAAATGGAAATCAGAGGAAAGAAAATCAGGTGAGGACAAAATAAATAGTAGGAAGTCACTTAGGAGCCTACAAAGCATTTTACTTTCATATTTCTGCTATGAAGAAACAGAATTAAAGCCTCATCTACCACTACTACCAAGGATTAGAGTGGTACTTTAATTTACTTGCTTGTTTTCTTATTCTCTTAGTCAGCCTGAATTTTCTCCTGGCTTGGTCTCTTCTCTTCTTCCATGCCTTTTTCGTTTTTTTTTTAAATTAAATTTCTTGAGGCAGCTCATTCTTTTAAGCATCCGACTCTTGACTTCAGCTCAGGTCGTGATCTCACGGTTTATGGGTTTGAGCCCTGCATTGGTCTCTGCATTGACAGTGTGGAGCCTGCTTGGGATTCTCCCCCTCCCCCCACCTCTCTCTCTGCCCCCCCCCCCCTTAAAATAATTGAATAAACTTTAAAAATGAAAATTAAATTAAATTTCTTGTTTTGAGATAATTATAGATTTATGTGTAGTTGTAAGAAAAAGACAGAAGGGAGTCTGGCTTTCTCAGTTGGTAGAGTGTGCGACTCTTGATCTCGGGGTTGTAAGTTCAAGCCCCAGGTTGGGTGTAGAGATTACTTAAAAATCTCTTCTTTTTTTAATGTTTATTTTTTAGAGAGAGAAAGAAAAAAATCACACAAGCCGGGGAGGGGCAGAGAGAGGGGAACAGAGGATCTGAAATGGGCTCTGGTTTTGACAGGAATGAACCTGATGTGGGGCTTGAACTCATGAACTGAACCATGAGATCATGATATGAGCTGAAGTCAGATGCTCAACCTACTGAGCCACCCAGGTACCCCTACTTAACAATCTTAAAAAAAAAAAAAAAAAAAGGAAGAACACAGAAACATCCCTTATACCTTTTACCTAGTTTAACCCAATGATAGCATCTGGCTAAACTATATATAGTATAGTATCACAACTAGGATACTGACATTGATACGGTCAGATATGGAACATCTCCATCACCATAAGGGTCCCTTATGTTGCCCTCTTATAGCCAACCCTACTCTCCTCCCCAGCCCCACCCCTCTCCTTCACATTCTGGTGATCACGAATCTGTTCACTATCATTTTGGTCATTTCACAAATATTACATGAATAGAATCATAAACTACTTTTTGGGATCCCTTTGGATTGGCTTTTTGCCACTCACCATAATTCCCTAGAGATTCATCCAAGTGGTTTTTTGAATCAATGATTTGTTCCTTTTTGTTGCTGAGTAGCATTCCATGGTGTGGATGTACAACAGTTTATTTATTCACTCCTCAAAGGAAATCTGGTTTGCTCCTAGTTTTTGGCTGTTATAACTAACAGTGCTGTAAATATTCATTGTTACATGTTTTTGTGTGGATATATGTCTTTATTTCTCTGGAATAATACCCAGGAATGAGATAGCTAGGTTGTATGGTAGTTTCATGATTGCTTTTTTGTGGGTTCTCTGATGGCTAAGGACATTGAATATTTTTTTATGTGCTTTGGTGAAATGCTGCTTTATGTCTTTTGCCCATTTTCTCATTTGATTGCTTTGTTTTTTACTGTTGAATTTTGAGTGCTCTTTATATATTATATATAACATTTCTTCATTGGATACGTGGTTTGCAAATATTTTATATTATAAATATAAATATAAATATTGTAAATATAAATATAAATATTTTATATTATAAATATGTTGGAATTATATTCCAACATATAAGGGCTTCTTTATCCTCTTAGCAGCATCTTTCATAGAGTAAAAGTTTTTGAAGTCTAGTTTATTGATTTTTCCTTTTTATGGATTGTACTTTGATGTCAAGCCTAAGAACACTGTCAGTGTTAGATCTTAAAGATTTTCTCATGTGTTTTGTTCTAAAATTCTTACAGTTTTACATTTAATTCTGTTAAGTATATTTTTTTTCTATATATTTTTTCTAATTGTCCAGGAAAATTTTTAATTGCTAACCAAAGAACAGTAGCACAGAACTAAATATTTGGTTGTCCTTCTTGCCAGTTTTCAGTTTATATTTTATTGGAAAAATACCACATCCGTTTTGAATTAATTTTTATATAAGGTACATGGCTTAGTTTGAAGTTCATTTTTTGCTTATGAATATCCACTTGTTCAGGCACCATTTGTTTGAAAGTCTATCTTTCCTCCATTGAATGGCTTTTTCATCTTTGGCAGAAATCAGTTGGGATGTTTGTATGGGTATGTTTCTGGGTTCTGTATTCTGGTGTATCTCTATTCCATGCATCTCCCCTCTGTCAGTACCCACAGTCTTAATTAATATAGTGATATAAGTCTTAAAATTGAGTAGAATTAAATAAATTCTTTATTTAAAAAATTCTTTCAGCTCCTCTAGTTCCTTTGTCTTTCCATATAAAATTTAGAAAAATCTTGTCTGTACCTACCAAAAAAAAAAATCTTACTAGAATTTTGATAGAAATTGTGTTAAATCAGTATATCCATTTGGGGAGAACTGAGGTCTTTACTATATCAAGCCTTCAAATCCACAAACACAATATATCTCTTCATTTATTTATATCTTCTTTGATTTATTTTATCAGGGTTATATAGTTTTCAGCATGCGAGTTCTATATATTTCTCTTTTTTGACAAATTATAAATAGTTTGTATTTTATTTTTTTAAATTTTTTTTAACGTTTATTTATTTTTGAGACAGAGACAGAGCATGAACGGGGGAGGGGCAGAGAGAGAGGGAGACACAGAATCGGAAGCAGGCTCCAGGCTCTGAGCCATCAGCCCAGAGCCGGACACGGGGCTCGAACTCACGGACCGCGAGATCATGACCTGACTTGAAGTTGGACACTCAACTGACTGAGCCACCCAGGCGCCCCTAAATAGTTTGTATTTTAAATTTAGGTGTCCATTTGCTCATTGCTAGAATATAGAAATATAGTTGATTTTTTTTTTTTTTTTTGTATGTTAATCTTGTATCTTATGACTCTGTTGAACTCACTTATTAATTCCAGGAGTTTTTTAGGAGATCTTTTTTTAGATTTTCATGTCATCTCCAAATAGGGACAGTTTTATTTCTTCCTTTCTGATCTATATGACTTTTATCTCCTTTTCTTACTTTATCATATTGTCTAGAATTTCTAGCATTATCTTAAATAAGAGCAGTGAAATCAGATATCCTCATCTTTTCTCAGTATTTGGGGAAAGCATTTGGACTTTCACTATGAAGTATGATGTTAGTTATGGGTATTTAGTATATACTCTTTCATCGGTTGAGGAAGTTCACCATATTTGTTCTTATTTTTCTGAGAATTTATCATGAATGGGTTTTGAATTTTGTCAACTGCTTTTTCTACATTGATTGATATGGTCATTATTTCGCTTCTTTAAACTGTTAGGATGGGGAATTAACACTGATTGATTTTTGAGTACCAAACCAGCCTTGCATCTCAGGAATAAAACCTATTCAGTAGTGGTATATGATTCTTTTTATTTATTGCTAAATTCCATTCGCTAGTATTTTTTAAGACTTTTGCATGTATATTCATGAGGATATCGGTCTATACCTTTCTGGTTTTTATATTGTCTTTTTTTTTTTTTTTTAATTTTTAAAGTCTATTTATTTTGAGAAAGAAAGCACAAGTGGAGGAGGGCAGAAAGAAGGGGAGACAGAATCCCAAGCAGGCTCCGCACCATCAGCACAGAGCCCAGTATGGGTCTTGAACTCATGAACTATGAGATCATGACCTGAGCTGAGATCAAGAGTCAGACGCTTAACTGACTATGCTACCCAGGTGCCCCCCTTTGTCTGGTTTTGCTATCAGGGTCAATATTAGCTTCATAAAATAAATTGACAAGTTTTTCCTCCTATTTTCTGGAAGAGAATGGATGTAATTGATGTCAATTCTTTAGAAGTTTGATAGAATTCTCCCATGAAACCATCTGGGCCTGGAAATTTCTTTTTTGGGAGTTAAAAAAATTTTTTTTAATGTTTATTCCTTTTTTGAGAGAGAGAAAGAGAAAGAGAGTCTGCACATGCATGCGTGGAGGAGGGACAGAGAGAGAGGGAGACACAGAATCTGAAGCAGGCTCCAGGCTCTGAGCTGTCAGCACAGAGCCCGATGTGGGACTCGAACACATGAACCGTGAGATCATGGCCTGAGCCGAAGTGGATGCCCAACTGACTGAGCCACCCAGGCACCCCTCTTTTTTGAGAGTTTAAAATTGTGAAGTTAATTTCTTTAATAGTATAGGAGCTATCCAGATCTGTTTTACATCAGAGTAGTATGTTTTATATCAGAGTAGAATACCAAGTAGCTTGGTAGTTCTAGTTGTGATAGTCTGTATTTTTTGAGGAAATTATATATTTCATTTAAGCTGTCAAATTTATATATGTAAAGTTGTTTGTAGTATCCCTTATTAGTATTTAGATATCTGCAGTGTTTGTAGTGATATGCCCTGTTTCATTCCTGGTACTGGTTATTTATGTCTTCTGTTTTCCTTTGTCAGTCTTCCTAGAGGTTTATCAATTTATTGATCTTTTCAAACAACCAGCTTTGTGTTTCATTGATTTTCTCTATTGTTTTTATGTTTTCTAACAGACCCCTGTTCCTTATCATTTCCTTTCTCCTACTTTTTGTTTGTTTTGTTCTTCTTTTTCTAGGTTCTTGAGATGGGAAGTTAAATTATTGATTTGGATTTGAGACCTTTTCTTTTTTCTAATATGTATGTAATGCCATAAATTTCCTTCTCAGCACTGCTTTAGTTATGTCCCCACAAGTTTTGATAAGTTCTTTTTTACTTTCATTTATTTAATTGCATTTAAAATTTTTCCTCGAGACTTTCTCTTTGATCTATGCATTATTTAGAAGTATGTTGTTGGGGAGCCTGGATGGCTCAGTTGGTTAAGCGTCCAACTTTGGCTGAGGTCACGATCTCATGGTTTGTGCATTCGAGCCCCACATTGGGTTCTGTGCTGACAGCGCAGAGCCTGGAGCCTGCTTCAGATCCTGTGTCTCCTTCTCTCTCTACCCCTCCCATGCTCACACTCTGTCTGTCTCTCACTCAAAAATAAATAAAGATTAAAAAAAAAAAAAGAAGTATATTGTTTAGTTTCCAAGAGTTTAGAGATTGTCCTGTTATCTTTCAGTTATTGATCTTCGGCTTGATTTCATTGTAATCAGAGAACACATTCTGTGTGTTTCAACGTTTAAAATTTATTGAGGCTTATTTTATGTCCAGGATATGGTGTATCTTGGTATATGTTCTGTGGACACTTGAAAGAAATGGGTTATTCTGCTGTTGTTGGGTAGGGTATTCTGTAGATCTCAATTAGATCCTGTTGATAATGTTGATAATGTTGAGTTCTTTTATACCTTGGCTGATGTTTTTTCTAGTACTTTAAATCATTGAGAGAAATGTTCAAATCTCTGACTAGAATTGTGAATTTGTCTATTTCTGCTTTTCGTTTTATCATCTTTTGCTTTATAGATTTCACATCTCTGTTGTTTGGCACATGTATATTTAGGATCGCTGTGTCTTGATGGATTGATCCTTTATCATTATATAAATGTCCCTTTTTGTCTCCAGTAGTCATCTGTGCTCTGATGTCTACTTTTTTGGATATTAATATAGCCACCCTTCTTTCCTTTTATTAATGTTAACATGATACATCTTTTTCCATCTTTTTACTTTCAACTACCTATAATCAATTATATGTGACAGCATATACTTGGGTCATTTCTT
Organism: Leopardus geoffroyi; assembly: GCF_018350155.1. Classification (NCBI taxonomy): domain Eukaryota; kingdom Metazoa; phylum Chordata; class Mammalia; order Carnivora; family Felidae; genus Leopardus; species Leopardus geoffroyi. Next base: position 25,497,710 of record NC_059332.1, on the reverse strand, counting down.
TATTCTGCCAATGTCTGTCTTTTGATTGGTGTTTTTAGACCATATACATTTAATGTAATTATTGTTATGTTAGAGCTCATGTTTGCCATTTTGTCTTGTTTTCTGTTCTTTCTGTTTTTCATTTCTCTGTTTTCTTTTTGCTGCATTCCTGTGCATTCTTAAACATTTTTAGAATCCCATTTGAATTTACTGACAATATTTTTGAGCATAGTTTTCCTAATGGATACTCTAGGTGTTATACCATTTGTACATAATTTATTGCAGTCTACTAATGTTATTTTACCAGTTTAAATGAAGTATAAACACTTTACTTCCTTTACTTCTCTTTACTTTCCTCTGTATATAATTGCCTTAAATATTTCCTCTACATACATTTATAATACTTTGACATTGTTACAGTTCTTCTTCAACTGTCAATCATAGTCTAGAAGATTCAAAAGGAGAAGGAAAGCCTATTGTATTTAGCCATATTTTTTATTACTGTGTTGTGGGGTATTTTTTGTAATACTACTTCTGACACCAAATGGGTCACAAGTGGGTACTCTAGAATTCAATTAAATTCTGACAGTGACTACCTGGAGTTATTGTCCGATTCCACAGGTTTAAGGGCTTAGTCCTGCTGTAAGATTGTCCCCACTTTATATACCAGATGCAGATAGGGTGCCCAGGCTACCCACATTTCTGCCCCATCAAATACAAATCTAAAGGTCCTCATACTACCCCCTGAGGTTCGGTAATTCACTAGCACAACTCATAAAACTCAGGAAACATTTTGCTTACATTTACTGGGTTACAATAAAGGATACAACTCAGGAACAGCCAAGGGAAGAGATTTCATTAAGCAAGTTATTGGTGGTGGGAGTGGTGTGCCATGAAGCTCTCATGCCCTCTTTGGGCATGCCACTTTCCCAAAAATGTACCCACTCAATGTATTCACTAACCTGGAAGCTTTCCAAACCTTGTTGTTAACAGGTTTTCATGGAGGCTTAATTAGGTGGGCATTATTGATTAAATCACTGGTGGGCTCAATCTCCAGTCTCTGTCTGCTCACTGTAGGTCAGGGATCTGTAATGAAAGCTCCAAGCCTGTAGTCATAGCTAGGTCTTTCTGGTGACCAGCTCCCATCCTGAAGCTATCTATCTTCTCCTCCCCATGCCTCCAGCCTGAAGCCATCTCATTAACATACAATTCTTACTGCCTAGAAGATCTTAAGGATTTGAGGAAGTTCCCTGCCATGAACCAGCTGAAACTGGGAAAAAGAACACCTATTTATTTTTTAGTTATACCATATGTGTTCTTTCTTCCTGATATACCAAGTATCTGTTTTTTTTTTTTTTTTTTTTTTTTTAATCATTTCCTTCTTGTTTAGGAAGTTTCTTTAGCCATTCTTTTAGAGTGTGTCTGCTAGGGACAAATTACTGTAGTTTTCTTCATTTGAGAATGTCTTGATCTTCCCTTCATTTCTGAAGGATATTTTTGCTGGGTGTAGGATTCTAGGTGGACAATTCTTCTCTTTCAGGACCTAATAAATACTGTGCCACTTCTTCTGGCCTCTATGGTTTCAGTTAAGAAATCCTTTTTTTCTTTCTTTTTTTTTAACTTACAGGTAAGGTATTTTCTCTGACTGCTTTCATGATTTTTTCTTTATCTTTCAGAGGTTTAATTATTATTCGTTTTGGTATGAATTTCTCTGGGTTTATTCTGTTTGAGTTTTGTTTTGATTTTTGAATCTGTTAGGTCATATGTCCCTTGCCAAATTGGAGAGGCTTTCAGCCATTATCTCTTAGAGTACTTTTTTCAGCCATGCTCTCTTTTTCCTTTCTTTCTGAGATTCTGTTAATAGAAATACTAGAACTTTTGTTAGAGTTCCACTTGTCACTGAGGTTTTGTACACTTTTTTCTCAGTTTATTTTCTCGCTCTTGATCAGATTAGTATATTTCTATCATTCTGGTCTTTCAGTTCACTGACTTTCCTCTGTCCCTTTTATTCTGCTGTTGAATTTATCCATTTTGGTTTATTATATTTTTCAGTTCAAAAATTTCATTGAAATTTATTTTATATCTTCTCTTTCTTTGTTGAGGCTGTTTTTTCATTTGTTTTAGGCTTGTTTGTAGTTGCTTATTGAAGCATTTTTATCATGGCTGTTTAAAAATCCTTAAGCAGGTAATTCTAATATCTCTAATATCTTCGTGTTGGCATCTATTGATTATGTTTTTTCCTTCAGTTTGAGATATTCCTGGTTCTTAGTGTGATGAGTCATTTTTCTATTGAAACTTATACATTTTCTTACAATGTTATGAGATTCTGGATCTTCCTTAAGCCTTCTGTTTCAGCTAGCCTTTTCTGACATGGCTTTGGCAGTGGAAGGATGACTGTTACCTTTTTGTGACAGGTAGAGGGAAGTCCAGGTTTTCTATTGAGCCCTGTTGACACCTGGGGTGGGGGGTGGGGCTTCTTTTTACTGGTGAGGGTGGAAGTTCCAATGGAGTCCACCTGGTCCATGGACACTGCAATGGAAGTGAAAGTTCTGACTCCCACTAGCCCTTTTCTGACACTTCTCCATTGGAATGAATAGGGGCACCTTACAACTACAAAGTAAGGGTGCAAGTCCAGTCTGCCCTGGTAGTCCATTGACACCACTGAGTGGAGTGCTCATTACCATCTGGCAAGAAGGAAAGTCCTGGCTTCCTTTTTGGCCTTCTCTGACATCACCCCGGTAGGGGTGTTGGTATACCCTGTTACTATCTCATGAGGTTGGAAGTCTCAGCTACCTACCTGGCCTTTGCTGGTGAGGTTGGGAATGGAGCTACAGTATTTTCTGTGATGTTTGCCTGGAGAGTGGTTATTGACTAAAGGTCTTTTGTCTTGCTAGGATGCTCTTTGCTTAGTCCTTTGGCTCAAAGGATCAGGCTTTATTTAATTAGGATTTTTTTTTTTTTTCCATTGGGTTGCCAGCTTCTTTAAGCCCAAGTCTGGGATCTAAGAGGCAAAAAGAAATCCCAAATGAACACATTGTCATGTCTTTCCGCAGGTCCCAAAGTCCCTAGTTTGTCAGCCTTTGTCTTTCCTTCTTTCAGACTCTTTTTATGTTTGTTTTATATGTGATATCTAGGGGTTCTTGTGCTTGGAGGGAGAAATAAGGAAAAGTATGCCTACTCCATCTTCCTGGAAGTGAAAGTTGCCTTTTTCTTTTAAGGCTGACAGCCTTTAACTTTTTATATCAAATCACTATTCTGAGTATTCTATCCTATAATAATTTTTTTTAAGTGTATTTATTTTGAGAGAGAGAATGTCAGCAGGGGAGAGGCAGAGACAGAGGGAGAGAGAATCTCAAGCAGGTTCCACGCCGTCAGCGTGGAGCCCGTTGTGGGGCTCAGATCCATGAACCATGAGATCGTGACCTGAGCTGAAATCATGAATCGAATGCTTAACTGACTGAGCCACCCAGGTGCCCCTATCCTAGAATTCTGATACCAGGGAGACAGAAACAAGGAGTCCACCCATCCTTGTTCACTTGGAGATTAATTTATACTAGATAGGGCTTTGTGCTGCAGTGAGAGAAACATGCTATTAGGCAATAGCCCTTGGTTTCTTTTTTTTTTATTTATTTAAAAAAATTTTTTTTAATGTTTATTTATTTTTGAGATGGGAGCGACAGAGCATGAGAAGGGGAGGGACAGAGAGAGAGGGAGACACAGAATCAAAAGCAGGCTCCAGGTTCTGTGCTGTTAGTACAGAGCCTGATGCGGGGCTCGAACTCACAAACTGTGAGATCATGACCTGAGCTGAAGTCAGACACTCAACCAACTGAGCCACCCAGGCACCCCAATAGCCCTTGGTTTCTCGTGTTACACTGTTCCTTCTTCTTCCACCTAGTTATTAGTCTTGCTAGTCTCTTTGGGTAAGTCAGAGATTTGGCATTTAAATTTTTATTTTACTGCTTTGTCCACAGATTAAGATAAGTAATTGAAAGATAATAGATTACTAATACTCAAATTTTACTTTAGGGTTGGCATTAGCTCAAGCGGTTATTTCGCATATGGTTATTACTTTAGAAAATACTTAAGAAATTTATAGTATTATTTCTTTATATAGGTATTGAAGAAAAATTTAGGCCTTTTTATGTAGATCAATTAGAAGAAAATGTAGAAGAGGATGTGACAAGTTTAAAGGTAGGTAATGCTCAAAACATTAACCTATCAAAGCATATATATTATCAATCTTGAAATCCAAAGCAATATAACTTGTTACTAAGATTTGAAGTAGGCTAGCTTAGTAATCACATGAAACAAAATTAGCAATTTTATACAGATATCATCAACTTGGCATACTGGACCCATTCCTCCATCGAAACTAATGAAATGAGAGAAATTATATATAGCAATATGAAAACAAAAGCACAGCATCACTGGAATAGAATGGAAAGTACCACACAGGTGGATCAGTCGTTCTGAGGAAAACTTGAAAGATAGAAACCCAACAGAATTAAATTTGCTAAGACATACAACAGAAAAAAAAAAAACAAAAAAAACAAAAAACACTACCCCTAAACATAATGCTGAAAAACTAGTGCAGGAGCGAGCCTTGTGTCAACGTACCGAAGAAACAGCACAGTCACCTGGGCCATCAACGATGAGATCTTTACTTGGGAACCAGGTTGTTGCAGTTTCAAAAGTTGGCTCCTCCCCCTGATAATCTTGTGCTAAGCAAAGGAGCAGCATCCACTTCAACCTGAAGCAATGAATTTGGTGTCTGGGCTATGACAAGGATTGTTACCAACAAGTAACCAAGGGAAACAAAGACCTTCCCTACATACACACCCTCAGGAAATAAGCTGCTAGCATAAGTCTTACAGCAACATACTATAATCATGAAGGCAAGACTACAGTAAAGAAAATAGGCAGGCATAAGGAGGTTTTAAGATAAAGATAAATTAAGAGAGTCAATATCCAGTGTTCCCCCATTGAATGGTCTTAGCACCCTTTGTGAAAATCAATTGCTCATACAAGGGTTTATTTCTGGGCTCTCTGTTATGTTCCATTGGTCTATGCTTATCCTTAGGCTAATACCACATTTTTTTTTATTAAAAATTTTTCTTAATGTTTATTTTTGAGAGAGAGACAGCGTGAGCAGGGGAGGGGCAGGGAGACACAATCTGAAGCAGGTACCAGGCTCTGGGCTGTTAGCACAGAGCCCAATGCGGGGCTTGAACCCACGGACGGTGGGATCATGTCCTGAACTGAAGTCGGATGCTTAACCGACTGAGCCACCCAGGTGTCTCGAATACCACATTGTTTTGATTCCTGTAGTCTTGTAGTGAGTTTTGAAATCAGGAAGTGTGAACCTTCCAAATTTGTTCTTCTTTTTTTTTAAGATTTTATGGCTATTTGGGAAAAAAGCTTATTTTTAAAAAATATTTATTCCTTGTAAGAGCTATATGAAATTTCTACATTTTGAAAAGACTCATTTGTCTTATAATAACTTTCTGGAACTATTTTCTACTGTTTACTAAAGTGTGCATTTACGCTCTTAATTATAGAAAGAGTATCCAGACCAAAATTCATTTGTGAAGAGAATGCATTCTCTCCAGATTGACTGTATAGCAATACCTCCAAGCAGGTCAAATTCAGGTAACATACTATGATTGAAAGTACTTTATTCAGTCATTCATTCATTCACTCTATTTTCTTTTTTTTTTTTTTTTTTCAACGTTTATTTAATTTTGGGACAGAGAGAGACAGAGCGTGAACGGGGGAGGGGCAGAGAGAGAGGGAGACACAGAATCGGAAACAGGCTCCAGGCTCTGAGCCATCAGCCCAGAGCCTGACGCGGGGCTCGAGCTCACGGACCGCGAGATCGTGACCTGGCTGAAGTCGGACGCTTAACCGACTGCGCCACCCAGGCGCCCCTCATTCACTCTATTTTCTAAAGTAACTATTCGTGACCGTATAAGAAACAGAAGACGCTATAATATTTAACCCCTGCCATAAGGGAATTTATAATATATTTGGGAGGGAAAATACATATATTTGAAATAGTAAGCAACCTTGTGTTCACCAAAATCATAAAGCATCTTGAACATATATCTGATAGGGAGAAAGTGACATCAGGACAAAGAGAGGACATATGTGGAAGCATAGTCCTTGAGAAGGCCAGGGATGATGGATTCAGAGAACAAGCAGAGAGGTTGGTCTCAGATTCAAGGAGGGTACTTTTTTCCATTATAACAAAAGGGAAAACAGACAATAGGATATTGAAACCACTTAATTGCTATCTACTCTGGGGCAAGTTAACCTCTTGTAAACTTCATCCATCAAATCATGATAATAATTGTTCCTATTCTTACAGGGCTTTTAAAGAATAAAAGAATCCATGGAAAGTGCTTAGCACCAAGCCGTTACTATTCCTTTTGTCCAGCCCTGCCTCATACCAAGGAGACACCCACCTTCTCTGTTGCAATACAAGTCCCTTTCTTCCTTGGTCATTCCTGTGACACTCATATTTCTGTTGCTTGTTAAAATTTCTCTAGTGCTCTCTCACCACCAGGCAGTGGCTTCATTTTATTACCTATATAACTTGTAGGAAGAGGACCATCAAGTAAATGCTTTTTGATTTGTTCTCAAAGTTTTCAGTATGTTCTGAGGTACATATTTATGATGGTGCCCAGGTTTTATTTTACTTCTTACTGCTTTATGAAACTCTTTCCAATGTTGATCTTTTGTTCTCAGCCCCAGAACAGCCCAGTTCTCTGCACAGTTCACAAGGACTTGGGATGGGCCCTGTGGAGGAATCCTGGTTTGCTCCCTCCGTAGAGTACCAGCAGGAGGAGAACGAGCTCAGCTTGCGGAGTAAACTCCAGGAGGAAGCCAACTACCATCTTTATGGCAGCCGCATGGACAGGCAGACAAAGCCACTCAGACAGAATATGGTTTATAATAGAGAGGAGGAAAGGAGACGAAGGGTCTCCCATGACCCGTTTGCACAGCAGAAACCCTATGAGAATGTTCAGAACCCAGGAGTAAAAGGCATTCCTTATTCCAGTGCAACCGGTCATGGTAATGCAGTACACCAACCAACAGGGCTAACCAGCCAACCTCAAGTACTATACTGGAACAATGGGTTGTACAATCTGTATGGTTTGGGAGCAAGACCGTTGGATCTGGGAACACCAAGTCCAAGAGTTTGGTATGGACCAAATCCAAGCCATATGCCAAGTGTGCATAAAACTCCAGTGCCTGAGACCAACCTACTGGGAAACACACCCACCATCCCATTCAGCTCTTTGCCATCAAGAGGTAAACAGTTTTTTCAGTTACAATCTAAACAATTAAAATTTCTGAAAATAAAGCAGCCATTAGCTCTGTTGTAGACTACCAGGTAACAAGGGTGAGTTGTTTGAAGTCTTCAGTTGCCAGATGCAGTTTGTAGCCATGGAATAGTCTCCATCAGACCACTTGACCCCAGTCTGGGTAGAATTCATCGCACCTGCCCACAGGTGTTGGGTTACAGGTCCTGATAACTGGTAGGCATCTTCTGCTCTAACGTTCATCACAGTGGTCCCATTATCCTAATCCCTGATGCAAGTGAAGGTCACTGCTTGTGTTCTTTTTCTTGCTTGCTGTTTTCTGAAAGTAAGAAGTCTTAGATACTTTTATTTCTTATCTTATATAGGCCAAAGACAACCATTTGTGGTGAAAACCATAGTGTTGGGCTACCATCACCACCATTTATCTCCACAACTCTTTTCATCTTCCCAAACTGAAACTCTGTACTCATCAGGCACTAACTCCCCATTCCCTCCCACCCAGCCTCTGGCACCCACCATTCTACTTTCTTTCTCTATGAACTTAACCACTCTAGGTACTTCATATAAATGGAATCATACAGTATTTGTCCTTTTGTGACTGCCTTACTTCACTTAGCACAATGTCCTAAAGGTTCATCCATGTTGTAACCTGTGACAGAACTTCCTTCCTTTTTAAGGCTGAATAATATTCCATTGTCTGTATACAACACATTTTGTTTATTTGTCCATCTGTTGACAGACACTTGAGTGGCTGCTATAAACATGAGTGTGCAAACATCTGTTTGAGGCCCTGCTTTCGATTCCTTTGGGTATACTCCCAGAAGTGAAATTGCTGGATCATAGAGTAATTCTGTTTTTAATTTTTGAAGAACCTCCATACTGTTTACCACAGTGGCTACACCATTTTATATTCCCACCAGCAGTACACCAGGGTTCCAGTTCATCCACATCCTTACAAACACTTGTTATTTTCTATTTTTTGTTTTTGTTAATAGTAGCCATCCTGATGGATGTGAGGTTGGTTTAGCTACATTTTAAAGAAGAAAATTTCAAAGAGTGGCATAGGATAAATAACTTATACATCTGGAGTAAAGCCCTGCCCTCTTACCATATTGTATCTATTTCTCTTGCTTGCTTTTTTTTTTTTAATGTTTGTTTATTTTTGAGAGAGGGAGAGAGAGAGAGAGAGAGAGAGCGCGCGCGTGCACCTGAGTGGGGGAGGGGCAGAGAGAGGGGTGGGGCAGAGGATCTGAAGTGGGCTCTGACTGTAGAGAGCCCAATGCAGGGCTCGAACTCATGAACTGTGAGATCACAATCAGAGCTGAAGTCGGACACTTAACCAACCAACCACTCAGGTGCCCCTCTCTTGCTTTCAATCTAGATATACTTACCTGTATATTCCTCTCTATTCAGATGAGTCTATAAAATGTAACATATACAACAGCGCTGGCATTCAGGTTGGAGACCATAATTATATGGAGATTGGGGGATTGAATTCAGCACTACTGGAAAGCACACACGTGAACTTGAAAGAAGAGCCAGCTTCTAAGTACCAAGATATCTTTGGTAAGATGCCCTTAAGGATCCATTGCCTAGCAACCTTGAACTTTCTTCCTTGTTTAGAAGGATCTAATGGAATCCAGAAATTTCTCTGATTATTCTCTCTGAAAATTGCCCTGTATTTTCTCTGTAATTTCCATATAATTCCTTTGTGATTTGTTTATATTTAATATGGGGATGATTACAATATCTAACTCATGGATTTGTTATGAAAATTAAATGAGTCAATATGGATAAATAGCTTAGAACACTGCCTGGCACATAGTTAGGTCAAGTGTTAAATACATCATCATCAATATTACTACTCAGACCTAGGAGAGATAGCTCCTTCAGGCCTTCATCAAGAGGGATTCTGTAAAAGAAAGAAGACCATGCCTTCAATAGCACCTCTGTAATAAAAATAATAGGGCTTTCTCTTACAGCTTTCCACTATGCAGGCTCATAATAGTAATCCCAAAACACAACCTGGGAAAAGGAGTCACAAGGCTAAAACAATGGGATTTAAGAACCTAGCTTAATGATTAACTCTAGGATTGGCAAAACTTTTCTATCAAGGGATAGATAGTAAATATCTTAGGCTTCACTGGTCCTGAGGTCTCTTTTGCAACTACTCAAGTGACACTGTAGTACAATAGCAGCCACAGATAATATGTACACGAACAGGTATGGCTGTGCTCTAATAATAGGAGGTTCCTAACTTTTGGGCTGACAGAGGTACCTTTGAGAATCTGATGAAACCCAGGATCCCTCTCCCAGAGAGGTATTGACAAAATTTGACAAATATCTTGGGAGGTTTTGGACTGCTGATGTCCAGGGATGATGACAGAAGCTGCATTGTGGGAAGCTGAGGAAAGAACGGGAGTTGAGGGGTAAAAAAATGAGATGTCTTTTCACTTATGTTCAGCTTTTTGAGGTAGGGTGTGGATCAAGGAAAATGTGTGTGGTGGTTATTTTATATTTTAGCCTCCTTTTGTTATTTTTATGAAGGACAAGGGGAAAGAATGAGTAGAAAGAGAGGTTGTGGCTGTAGAAGAGAAGACAGACTTAGGGTAGAGGAGAAATGAGTCCCAAAATAGACCTTGAAAAGTAGATCCCTCATTCCTTAAAAGACCAGGGAAGTCACTGTAATTGAACGAATTCACACTTGATGGTCTGTCTCCTTAATAAGATAAAAGTTAACTGTTGGGTGCAGGGGATTAGGAGTTGAATGACCTTAATTCTGGCCAAATGTAAGTGGAAAATGCCAAAAGGAACAAAAGTGGTGTTTTCCCTCGTTACATCAGGAGGGTCTGATATTAATATGGCTGCTGGCTAAAGTTGTATATTATAGCCTAGTAGCCAAGCAGGGGTTTCATTCCCAAAGCCATCAGCTGTGGCTCAGTGTTGCATGTGCTATGAGGAAGGGGTTCTCTATTGTATTCATATCAACACTCCAAATAGGCTTCTAGACATGGAAAGCATCACCCAATGAGTCAATAACTATATAATTTAGAAGTTATCTTTTTTTTTTACTGTCTCCTGGGACTCCTTCTACAGGTTTTTGAAGCTAGAATGTTCCAAATGGGTTAAAGCTTTATGTCTTCTTCTCTTTTCTCTTTGGCAGATAATATCACTAGTCTGACTGATAAACATCTGGACCCAGTCAGGGAAAATCTGGGAAGGCAATGGAAAAACTGTGCACGTAAGCTGGGCTTCACTGAATCTCAGATTGATGAAATTGACCATGACTATGAGCGAGATGGACTAAAAGAAAAGGTTTACCAGATGCTCCAAAAGTGGCTGATGAGAGAAGGCAGTAAGGGAGCCACAGTAGGAAAGCTGGCCTATGCACTCTACCAGTGTTCAAGAATAGACCTTCTGAATTATTTGATACACATCAGCCAGAGCTAATTCCAGAAAAGGCTTTGGCAGCATAAGGTAATCTCACTTAGTAACACAGTGAAAATGTGCTGCCTCAGAATGTTCAGAATTCTTTCCTTCCTGATAGAGGTTCTATGTCTGCATAAAATTCTCCTGCATCCCATAGCTGGAGCATGGGAAAGAAATCTACAGCAAACAACCCACTAACCAGGAAGACCTATTAACGGTCAAGCCCCGCCCCCCCCCCCCAAAAAAAAAAAGCCTAATTGGGTTTTGAAAGGGAGAGGAGAGGTATTTGAGGAAGATAATTTTCTTTCAGTATATTCCATAACCTTCAGTGATGCTATTCATTTCATTTCCTGGAGTTTTGTTTGAGAAGGAAAAGCAAATTCAGAGAAATGTAAACTAAGTCAACTTTCTTACCTTATGCTCTCTTCTCCATGTAGGCTCCAATTATAACCAGAGTACAGTGAAATTGCGAGTTCTCTTCAAATAGTTTTTTTTTTTTTTAATTAAAACTACAGTTCATTCCAAACCTATAAGGTCTGTTAACTTCAGTATCAAATGTTGTATCAGTCACTACAGGCTTTAAAAATTACATGCAATCACCACTCCATAAATTAGCTGAATGGATTTTAAGGAGTAAGGAGAAAAAAAAATAGAGAACAAAAATATCAGAATTTTCCATTTGTTGCAAGGAATTGCTACTAATTGTGGTTAACTACAAAAATTTTTGACTAAGTTTTTAAGTTCTTTCCTAGCATTCTGATACCTTATGTATTTTCCCAACCTCTGCCCTGAAGAGGGAGCATGTATGCTCTGACTGGAGCTTTGGGGCTGATCACTGTTGAGCAGCTTCCTCAGTTTACCCCAGGATTCTGTAGAAATTTCTTCTTTTTGTGTGTGTGTGAACTGTGATGTCAAAAAAGGACTGCTTCAAAGCTTGGTCACTGTGCCTTTAGCTAGCATCATTCAAAGTCCTCCTGAAACTCAGGAATGAGTGAAGGAACCAGAAGACCAGAAGACTGAAGCCAACCAGGCCATCCAGTATCACTGTCTGCACTTTGATAAACAGAGAGGGTATGTCATTGTGCTTAGCCCTTCCAGGAGGGAAAGAAGGATGCAGCATGGTGAATCCGGCTGTCAGAACAGATTAACTGGTGATTGATAACAGTATTGTGGTTCTGGTTCTAAATCCCCTCTGGCCCTAAATGATATACATTACACACACACACCCCTGAGGTGGGACTGTAAAACAGGATTTCTCAACTTCTGCACTATTGGGATCTTGGGCCAGGTAATTCTTTCTTGTGGGGGCTGCCCTGTGCATTGGAGGATTTGGATGTTTGAAAGTGCCCTCTACCTGCTAGAAGCCAATAGTGCTGTTCTCCCCTACTCTGTCTTCAGTTGTGACGAGACACTGCCACATACATGTTCCCTGGAAATGCAGAACCGCCCCCGGTTGAGAAGAGCAGTGCCATAAAGTAATGAACCTCAGCCCCTTATCCACAGATATCCAGGCTCACTATTAGTTGCCACATAGCATTCGATCACATAGACCAAAAGGAAAATTGAACGGGGAAAGAGTCCCAGGCTTTGCTGGGGTGGGGGTGGGGGTGGGGGTGGATCATTGCTTTTCTAAATGTATCCCTTGTACCTCTGTCCTCTAACAGTATTTAAATTCTCTAAATTCCCAAGAGATTGAATGATCAATGTTTTAAGAGGCAAAAATGGAATGTATTTTTAATGGCCTTCTAAAAATAAAATTTTGTACCTCAAATATAAGTAATTGAAATGATGTGTTTGTAAACAAAACTGTTTGGGCTTCTCCACGTAGGTTGACATTTCCTGTATGAACTCTCCTTTTCACCCTCCCGCTATTAGCAGGCAAGAGGAAGTGATGGTATAAAGGGAAGCTTCTGGACAGTGCTATTTGTCTCTCAGGATGAAAACTTGCTGCCTTGAGAGCCTGCAACATTGCTGTCCTTCAAACATGATTCAGAAGTCCTTCCTCCAGCCCCCACTCTGTCAAAACTGGGCTGAAAAGAGCCAAATTTGTATCTAAGGAGTTTCAATACAAGAAAATCAATTGGGTAGAAAATCAATTAAGTGAGATGACACAGACTACAAGATGAGAGAGAAGCCTATCCATACCTTTGTTCCAAAAAAGATATTCAGACCCTAAGGTTACTACTGGTAAATAACACCTCCAGCTCTCACAGCTTTGTGATATCAGTATATTTTCCACTTGTTGCTGTGGTTTCAGTATTTGTTTTGGCTCCATAAAATGAAATTAGGTCTTCAGGAATAGTTCTTTCTTTCTCAGAAAATGGTTTAAATAGTATTTTGATGTACATTTTAATGTGCACTACTTCTAAAACTCTTTTTTTATAATAATATAAATAAAACTAGGTGTTTACTAAGATAAATGGCTTAGCCAATTTCAGATAAAAAGTGTTTTCCATCAGAAGTGGGCTGTGACGGGGCACCTAGGTGGCTCAGTCGGTTGAGCATCCGACTTTGACTCAGGTCATGATCTCACAGTCTGCCAGTTCCAGCCCTGCGTCGCACTCTGTGCTGACAGCTCAGAGCCTGGAGCCTGCTTCGGATTCTGTGTCTCACTCTCTGCCCCTCCCCTGTTTATGCTCTCTCTCTCTCTCTCTCTCTCTCTCAAAAATGAATAAACATGAAAAAAAAAAAAGTGGGCTGTGACACTACAGTGGAAAACAAGCTCAAGCTGACTTTATGAATGGTAAAAATTTACTTGCCACAATGTGCAAAAGTAGATGATATTAATTCTAATTTCTCTCGATACAAGGGTAACCATGTCAATGAGATCAATTCTTTTTGTCACATCTGTTGTAGGATAAAAAATATCTACTAACCGCCAAAACTGAATTTAATACAAAATCATGGTTTAATTTTTAAATTTATTTAGCCCATTGGGTTTTAATTTTTTAGGAGGAGTAAGAAGTGAAATATTGATGGTTTTTGCCCATTGCAATCAGCCAGGGTTAATGTGCAGTTTCACTAAAAAGGACTAAAGTGAAACAAAACAAAACAAAACACTAGGTATTTATATGTTCAAGATCTTAGAAGCATCTGAAAGTGTTTTTATATTTTATTTTTACTTTTTGTATTATTATTTTTAAAGTAATCCAACCTGGGTCTTGAACTCCTGACTCCTAGATCAAGAGACCAAGAGTCTCAGGCTCTACCCACTGAGCTAGCCAGGCACCCCCAAAGAAGCATCTGGTTACAAAGAAATCATTGAAGGCCTAATGCTGTTACAGTGAATTCCACAACACATAACAATCCAAATACAGGTTCTGAAACCAAGCAGGCTTAAATTCTCCTCTGTACTCTAGCTATGTACTCAGGGCCTGCTTCCTAACCTCTCTTAATCTCAGTTTCCTCATTTTATAAATAGGCCAATAAGGTTGATGTGAGGATTAAAATAATGCATCATAAGGTGCCTGGCACAAAGTTACTCTTTAATCAAAACTGCATAATAGTGTTATACATAAAGGACTAGTTCTCAAGTGTACACTTAAAAATAAATTGTAACCAATAACTTAAATCTACCATTTTTCACAGTGCTACCATTTTTGCTGATTTATCAGTGGGATAACGTATTAAAAATTGTACAGACAACTATTTTTAACTCTCATGATCTCTGATAAATCCCAGTCAACCTCTCAGGAAAAAATAAGGAAACGTTGACCCACCAAAGATTTCTGAAAGTCAGATGATAACAGCTGAACTGTATTTCTCTTTCCTTCTATGCAGGAAATTGATGTAGTAGATTTATGTTGAAAGAAAATTTTTGCCCAAGAAACTCAAATGGGCCAGTGAGGATACTGCAGGTATCAGAAACCCCATGGGTGTAACATTACATAATGTCTCAAAGTTCGTATTATGGCATGTGTCAGAATTTCCATCCTTTTTTTTTTTTTTTTTTAAATCTTTGAACGTTTATTTTTGAAAGGGGGAGGGGAGGGCAGCGAGGGAAGGAGACAGAATCTGAAGCAGGCTCCAGGTTCTGACGTGACAGCACAGAGCCCATGTGGGGCTGGAACTCACAAACCCTGAGATCCGGACCTGAGCCACAGTTGGTGGCTTACCCAACTGAGCCACCCAGGCGTCCCTCCATCTTCTTTAAAGAACAACATTCCATTACATGTATACACAGGTATAAACCTTCATCCCTCCATTGACATATGGGTTGTTTCCCAATTTTCCATTTTGGCTATTGTGAATAATGCTATGACCATAAATATCTTTGAGACACTTATCAATTCTTTGGGGATATATACCCACAGGTGGAATTGCTAGATCATATAATTGTACCTTTAATTTTTTTGAGCACCCGCCATGCTATTTTCCACCACCACTGCACTATTTTGTATTCCCACCAGCAGCACACAGGGTTCCAATTTCTCCACATACTCACCAACACTATTTTTTTTTTTTTACAATAGCCATACCAAACAATGAGTATGAGGTAATATGAAGGAAAAAAAAATAATGCCATCATTCCTAGAAGCAAATGCATTTCACTCCACCGACGGCAGCCAGCCTTGAAGCCTCCTTCTCCGTCCACAGGTCCCTCCTCACCACCCACTCCCTGAGAAGGGCGGGATGGGGGAGGGGTGCAGCCTCGCCTCTCTGGAGGGACTGGTCACCGCGGGGATGGGAGGGCAAAGCCGACTGGGACGTACCCCTCGTGAGCCAGAGCTGGCACCCCGAGAGCAGACGATCTGTGTTGCGGTACCACTGGGACTTCGAGCCCCGTTTCTGACAAGGGTCACAAACAGCCCGGCGGGCTACGGGTCCTAGCATCCCGGCGTGACAAGCCGAAGCGGGCGATAGGCTCTGGCCGGAAGTTCAGGAGCAGCGGGGTTCTGTCGGGGCAAGGCGGAGGGTGCTGAGGGCGGCCGCTAGATCTTGGCGCTTGTTTCCTGGCGACGGGGCGTAGCGGGACGTAGTGGGGCGGGGCGCAGGCTTGTTCTCAGGCGGCGCGGGGCGGTCGGTGGAGCCGGCGCATGCGCGCTCCGGGGCTCAGCGGAACCTGTGACCATGGCTGAAGTGCTGGGCGGCCGCGCAGTGCGGCAGGTGCGGCTACTCCTGTCGGTGCTGAAGCCGGGGAACCACGTCCCGTATACTGGGCCTGCAGCCGCATTCGGGTAATGCTGCCCGCTTCCCTCCGGGGGCCCCTGCGGCCAGGGTTGTGTGCTGGGGGGCAGTGGGAGGGCAACGCGCCAGCCAGGAGGCGGGCGGGCAGGGCGGTGCGGATTGCTGCCGTGGGCGCAGCCTCGCTGCCCTCTAGCCCTTTGCTCCAAGATCCGAGCCTGTCCCACGTGGGTGCGCGGGAGGCGGTGTAAATAACCACTTCTGCTGCTCCCGGCCTTGGCACTGCAGCCGTGCGTCGGCTTCAGTTCTGTGACCCGAGAGCCCTAAAGGACTTGGGTGGAGTCCAAGCCCCTCATTGTGCAGACGAGAGACCCAGGGAGGTAACGTAATTTGCCCATAGTCACAGACACACTCATGACCGAGATTAGAATCTCAAACCCTTCATTCTTAGTTGGCTGCTCTGCCCTGTGTCTTCACACCCTCAGGGCTCCAGTGTCTCCTGCTTCTTATATCAAAAACCAGCCTGAGAATCTCCTTAACCTATGAGCTGTTGTAGTCAGGCCCAAGCCCCTGAGTCATCGTTGTCACCTTCTTGTTCTCCTTCTTTTTTCTTTTTTCCCCCTTATTTTGAACTGTAATGTGCAAAAAAACCACCTTGGGAACCTGGGAAAATTCACAACCCTTGGCCTGACTCTCAGAGCTTATGGTGTAGGTGGAGAAAGCCAAGAATCTGCCTTTTTCTTTTCTGACCCTCCCTATCCCTCATGCATATTTCGAGATAAAAAAACAAAAACAGCTAGATTAATCTCTGACCTACCGTCTTTTTTTTTTTAATGTTTATTTATTTATTTTATTTATTTATTTTAAGGGAGAGAGGGAATCCCAAGCAGGCTCCACGCTCAGTGCAGAGCCCCACTTGGGGCTGGACCCCACAACCATGAGATCATGACCTGAGCCAAAACCAAGAGCCCCAGGCTTAACAAACTGAGCTAACCAGGAGCCCTCCCCCTTTTTTAAATGTCTGACCTACTGTCTTAAAAATGGGTGCCCTTGGCCCCAAGAGATACTAAGCAGAAAATGTAGTTAGAGCAGCATGAAACTTGCTTTACTTTATTCTCTCTACCTGCACACAAATGTACACAGGATATGTATGCAATTAACTGCTGATGGATCAGTTCCATTTATAGGAAAAGTCAAATGCTAGATGGGTACCTGGCATTCAGAATTTGAGTTGATCTGGGGCGCCTGGGTGGTTCAGACGGTTAAGCAACTGACTTAGGCTCAGGTTATGATCTCACGGTTTGTGAGTTCGAGCCCCACATTGGGCTCTGTGCTGACAGCTCAGAGCCTGGAGCCTGCTTTGGATTCTGTGTCTCCATCTGTCTCTGCCCCACCCCTGCTTGCACCCTGTCTCTCAAAAATGAATAAATGTTAAAAAAAAATTTAGAATTTGAGTTGATCTAATGTGGAAACTTCTCATTTGAAAGTTTGATTTGGAAGGAGAAGGGAAAAATCTGACCAGCTTTAGATTTTTATGTTGTGATTAACTAGTTCTTGAATTTCATATTTGATTTATTTAAATTCTTTTTAAATATTTTAGAACTTTTAGAAGACTTTTGGGACTATTTTAATATAGATGGAAAAATATGTCAATGTTCACAGCTGTATAAATCTACATGGAAAAATGGAAATTTATCCAGTTTCCAATTTGCAGAAAGAGATTGAAGTAAGGTTACTATGTGCCAGTACCCAAGTTAAGATAGGTTATTTCATGGTTGCAGGAAGGCCCCATCCATTTAATGTAAATCGTTCTTGCTAAAACATCTCTGAAAAACCGGTTTCTCTGGATTTCAAACTGCCATTTCATAAATGCATTTGCAAGTTGACATTACATGTAATCAGAGAAAACCGGCAGTGGTATTCGTTAATCCTGAAATGAGGCTGCAGCCCAATGTAAGCAGGTGAAAGCGCTTTGCCTCAGAACAGCCGGTGCCCAACCTACACTTGAGTTGTGTTCCAAAAGCTTGTTTTTGTAAGTCTGTTGTTTGGAACTCTCTTTTTTATTTTGTAGTCTGTAAAGTGGTTTGTTCCCGGACCGGGTAAGAAGGCTTTTCTACCTGCAGTTGTATGTTACGTACAGTTACAGTATTAGTAATTTATAGAACCTGACAAGCTGTCGGAAGAAAACTGTTTTCTGAGTTCAACCTTGGGATGATCTGCCTGAGAATCAAAGACCCTCCTTTCCCTGGCACTGCCTTGTTCCTTCTGTCTGGCAGTCTGGGTGAGTGGCCCCAGGGCTAGAGCCCTGTTGGGGACTTTGTTCAGCTTCCAGGTTACAGAAAAAACAAGGCCTCTGGTGTTTACAAGGCTGCATTGCTACTTCCTAGCTGCACAAATGTAAGCAAGTTACTTAATCTCTCCGAGCCAAGTGCCTTGCACTTCTGAGGATTTGAGACAATAAATGTAAAAGTCCTGGGATATGATAATAATTCACTAATTAGTAGCTACAATTAGTAATGATACAGATAAGAATATCTAATAATGCAGTGTGTAAAAGATGCAAAATAAGTCCTCAAAATTCATTTAATTCCAAGCCCTAGGGGGTAGCTAATACTTTATTAGAGCTAATGGTTACTTTGGAAAAAATATACAACAGAAATAGCTGAACATAAGAGATACAGAGAATGTGTAGGACTTTCAAAGTGAGGATGTGTTTTATTAATTGACCCCATTTTTCTTTTTTTTTTTTAATTTTTATAACATTTATTTATTTTTTTGAGAGACGGAGGGCGGGGGCAGAGAGAGAGGGAGACACAGAATCCGAAGTAAGCTCCAGGCTCCAAGCTGTCAGCACAGAGGCTGATGTGGGGCTCAGACTCACAAACTGTGAGATCATGACTTGAGCTGAAGTCAGATGTTTAGCCGATTGAGCCACCCAGGTCTCCCTACCCCATTTTTATTTCTAAGCAAAGGGCAAAATGCCAAAGGCTCTGATGTCATACACTCAGGTATAAATAACTAGTAATGTGACTGGGGCAAGTTGTCTAAACACTCGAATCTTCAGGTTCCTCAAAGGTAAAATTAGGGTAAATATAATGTAAGCTCTTAGTAGAGTTCATTATTTAGCTTAATAATGAAACTAAATGTGAGTTTTAGTTTATTTTCTGCAAGCTGTTAAATTCTTGCTTTCCACCACAGTAAACTTTCCTTCTTTGAAGGGAGCAGCTCAAACCCCCTCAGTCCGGAAGATATTGTGTTGTATTGCTCCTGACCTCCTTCTAACCCTTTCACAAAATTGCCTATCCAGCCACCCAGAAAAAGAGAGTCAAGGACAAATATGAGGTAAGATATAGGCTATTCTAGGTGAGCGTGCCTTCCTATATAGGCTGTTTTCAATAGGGAGATAGGATTTTTTTTTTTCCTTCTATAAGAAATTAACTCAGTATAGTTGTTCTCAACCTTGGTTGCTTATTGGAATCTCTTGGGAAATTAAAAAAAAAACACAGATACTTGTATCCCACCACAGAGATTTTGATTTAGTACAGTCTGGGCATCTGGAGATTTAAATCTGCCAGATGATGCAAATCTAAGTTTGACCCTCACTGATATAGTGGGAAGTTGGAAATATTTTCATAAAAAGGGGCTGATTAGCAGCTGTGTAGATGTTGGTTAAGGTGTGGGGAACTTAGTGTCTGATGTCTGCACCCTCAGGATCTCCTGTATCCCCCAACTTCTCTGTCATAATACTAGGCAAACTGCATAGTACCTGCTAGTTGCAGATTTAATTATCTGTCTTTCTTGCCAGCCTCTAAACTACATGGAGGGCCCAGAGCAATAGGAGTTTAGGAAGTACATGAATGAATGAATAAATAGTACAGTAGAGTTTTGGTGTTATTGAAAGCACATGTCAGTGTGCTCACTGCAGCAGCACACATACTAAAATTGGACTGATACACAGAAGATTAGCAGGCCCCTGTGCAACGATGACACGCAAATTTGTGAAACCTCTCATATTTAAAAAAATAATAGAGGGGCGCCTGGGTGGCTCAGTCGGTTAAGCGTCCGATGTCGGCTCAGGTCATGATCTCACGGTCCGTGAGTTCGAGCCCCGCGTCGGGCTCTGTGCTGACAGCTCAGAGCCTGGAGCCTGCTTCGGATTCTGTGTCTCCCTCTCTCTCTGACCTTCCCCCGTTCATGCTCTGTCTCTCTCTGTCTCAAAAATAAACATTAAAAAAATAATAGAAAAAGGAAGCACCTGTCAGGGTTCTTACCCAGTCATTGAGTGATAGTCTCTCCCAGGATTGTCCTAGGCAGTTTATATATATTTTTTAAATGTTTTATTTATTTTTTTGAGAGAGTGCAAGCAGGTGAGGGGCAGAGAGGATCCAGAGTGGGCTCTGCATTGACGGCAGTGAGCCTGATGTAGGGCTTGAATTCCTGAACTGTGAGATCATGACCTGAGCCTAAGTCAGAGGTTCAGCTGACTGAGCCACCCAAGACACCCACTAGACAGTTAATGGTTTTAACTCTCCACAGGTGATTCTAATGAGCACACCTGCTTAAGAACACCTGGGTTAGAGAAGCAACGTGATTGTTAGGGAGAAAGTGGTGGTAAAGATGGATTGACACCTGAAAGATTCATTTTTGGTCTTTATAAATTTTCTGAAGTTTTGTATCCTTTTTCCTATGTGAGAGTTTGATTGTGGTTCAAGTAATAAGCACATTTCAGGGCCATCAAAGGCCTGGTCTCTGCAGCCTGATTTTTCTTTTAACACACATAACGTGAGGCCTGAATTACTGTCCAAGAGCCCCTTGATAAGCTGGAGAAAAAATGCTTTACTCATTTCATTGGTCTTATATTTATGTGAAAATAAATCATTCAATAATTCTGTTTTTTAATAAAATGCTTTTTCTTGTATTTGTAATTGATTTGCTTTGATTTACTTTCATTCATAAACAGTTCTCTGCCCTGTTTCCTCCACCTGGAGATTGATAAAAGGTTTTTGGCAGCCTCCATTAACCCCAATGGGTGGGCTGATATGATAGTGGCATGTACCTCTGGTGTGGTGACATACAGGATGTTGATGACAAGGCACTAGGGGCATTTTCTTTCCCCTCAGCCTAGCTTCAAGCCCCCTTGGCATTTGGCCCCAACCTTTGCTCACTCTTTGTGCCTGTACCCCTGTCAGACTGAACACTGCCTTTCCCCCGACATATGTCCCTTACTTCCGGGCCTTTGATCATGCTATTTCTTCTTCTAGGAGCACCCTCCCCACCACATTCTTTTTTTCAAAATTTTATTCCTCTTGGAAGTTAATTCAAATGCTACTTTTTCACTCCTCTTCAGACACCTCTACTCAACCCTGATAATGGTCTCTGCCTCCCTTCTTTTTTTTTTAATTTTTTTTTAATGTTTGTTTATTTTTGAGAGAGAGAGCATGAGCAGGGGAGAGGCAGAGAGAGAGGAGAGACAGAATCTGAAACAGGCTGCAGGCTCTGAGCTGTCAGCACAGAGCCCGATGCGGGGCTTGAACCCATGAACAGCGAGATCATGACCTGAGCAGAGGTCGGATGCTCAACCAACTGAGCCACCCAGGTGCCCCTGTCTCCCTTCTAAAACCATCTTCTGCCTTAGTGAACCCTTCCCTGACATTGAGTTCCATTATGCCAAATCTAGACTACATGGTTTTTACATTCATTTTAGGCAACCAAAAGATGGGATGGGGTTAATTGAGGCGAAAAGTTTGGAACAGGGAATCCAACCACAGGTAAAGCAAAATGCAAAGGGAATATAGAGGTTTTTTGCAGAAGAGACTTCAGAATGATCACGAAAGCTGAAGGAAAGGAAGCCCCTGGAAGGCAGTGCCCTTGTGGGGTCCCCTGAACAGATGCACCTAGTGAGAGCACACCCAGCCATGAAAACTTGGACGTTGAGAAAGATATTGTGCATAACCTCCTCACGGCACAAGATGATTCTTACAAGCATTCTTGAATACCGCCAAGGAAGGGAGACCCTCAAAGATCTTTAGGGCATGAGGTGTAATAAAGGTACATGTTATCACTAACATGAGCCATGCAAATGCTAGTCACCTCTAGTTAGGGAGCTGCCTCATTCCTGTGTGGTGAATATAGGAAACACTAATAACTTGTTCCAACCGGGCTCCTCATGCTTCTTGTCTCAGTCATAACCTACGCCTCCCCGACAGATTGCAGAGCAAATCTCTTGTGTCTTTTATCTTCTCTCCTACCAGATTGTGGGCAAAACAGATGTGTCAATAAATGTTTGTGGAAATGAATCTTTATTACTAGAGTGTTATTTGCTTTTATCTGGATCCTAGAGCCATCTGAACAGTAAAAATGAATGACTCAAAAGAATAGGACATTGATAAGTAACATGGCAGTGTCAGTATGCCACCACGCTTGTTCAGTGGCTTTGTTACTGCTCCTCATAATTTTCCTGTAGGTAATGAGCTTATGGTTATGTCCCAGCTTTATTACCACCCAATTCTGTCATATTTGCAGAAGTTGTGTTAAGACTTGGTGTACCTGCATTCAGCACATCCGTTTCTGCATGCTCATTTGAAATGGGCAATGACATGAAACCCAAAGAGGAAAGAGCACCTCATTTTGTAAAAAGTGCTTCATTTCAATAAGCATTTTAACTAACTGCAGAAATAGGGGTAAAGAGTATGTAAAAGAAAAAGAGAGGCAGCGGTTAATTTAAATTCCTTAATATTCTGTGTGGAGAAGAGGAGCACCTCCTTCTCGCATCTGTCTTGGCATACCAAAATGTCCCTTCTGTGTGTCACTCAGCTGTCTGGGAAATTGGTGGGGAGGCTGTTAGGGCCTGATGCAGGAGCCATGTATGTGTTCTATTGCTATATATCCCTGCATAGTCGTTCTAGAGCTTCTGGAAGAGCAGGAGAGGACAGTTTCTTCAGAGAAGGACCCTTGGTAAGGTACACATGTGAGTCAGAACAGACCCTGGCCTTGATTCTGGCCCAAGGTGCACTTCTGTGCCAACATGTCCAGTTAGATCCTGTGTCGGAGGTTTTGGGCCAAGGAGGGTCCACGGTACAGGGGAGGGCTCTTGGGATGGAAGCTTATGGACCTGGCTGTTTAACAACACAAATATTTCAACATGTTAAAAACCCGTCTGGCCATAGCAGTGCAGACAGGCATTCCTGCTAAGAATGCTTCTGTGGCTGGCTAGAGAACATGAGAGGCCATACTCCTAAAGGACTGCCTGGGGACCCCTGAGACCATTTCACCTTTAGGAACTCTGTCGATGCAGCTGAAGTTCAGGTAATCCCTTTAGATCTGTTCCAAGGTCTGCCCTGTTGTTGCTGACCCTAATGTTCCATTGTGTGGAGCTCCTGTGTCAGCCTGCACCCTGGCACCCCTGGCTTCCAGCTCACCAGGCATGTGCCCATGGGACCTGTGTGGCCACTGGTTGCAGCAACATGTCAGTACTTTTGTAGGGTAAGTCCTGGGCTGGTGTTGTAGGATATTCACATATGAAGGCACAGTTCAGATCTGCAGTCTAGAAAGGTCCCTTTTCAGGTTGGAAAAACTTAAGCACACATCAGAGTAATCCAAGAAGCCTGAGGAGGGTCCTGGAGCTGACGCGGGTATGTAAAAGGACAATTTTGTCATATTAACATTTGTGCTAAGTAATTTTTCTTTGGGGATGGGATTTTTCTCTTCCAGCACCTCAGTAACCTCTGCCAAAGTGGCTGTGAATGGTGTCCACTTGCATTATCAGCAGACTGGAGAGGGAGAGCATGCGGTCCTGCTGCTTCCTGGAATGTTGGGTCTGGAAGTTTTTTCATGGAATTTGCATGCTGTGTAGTCTAGGATGCATTCACAATAGTAGATGCCAAATGTTGGTTATTAACTTTAGTGCTTTGCTGAAATGCTTTAAGTGTTTTATTTATTTATTTGTGAGAGAGGGAGGGAGACGCAGAATCTGAAGCATGCTCCAGGCTCTGAGCTGTCGGCGCAGAGCCCGACACGGGGTTTGAACCCATGAACCATGAGATCATGACCCGAACCAAAGCCAAACGCTCAACTGATGAGCCCCCCAGGCACCCCTTAAATGCTTTAATATTTGCTACAAATTTAAGTGACTCAGAAAAGAAAGGCAACCTTCTACTCTATGTAGTCTTTATTCCTTTAAATACCCGGGTTTTTTTCTCCTACAGACATACTGTCTCCTACATACATACTGTCCTACAGACAAATTGTAGGCAATTTGGGAAGATGATAGGAGTCGAGGAAAGGGGTGTGGGAAGAAGGGATAGATGAAGCTAGAAGATGAGCTAGTGACCAACCATCCCAGTGTGCCTGGAATTGAGGGGTTCCAGGATACAAGACTTCCAGTGCTAAAACATGGATTGCCCTGTTGCAGTTGATTATATGCTCAATTAAAATAAGAGCTAAGAACAAGCTTAGTTTAAAGCCTTTTTGTAAATCGAAATTAAATTGGCATGAATGGAGCATGGTGAAGCCAACTGAATCTGTCTCATTTTCCAGATAAGTAATTTACATGTAGACAGTTTAGGGGGATAATTTCCAGCAATCCCAGGACATCTCAGATTTGGTTTTAAGGGCTTTAATATTGTTTTGACTTAGTTAAATAATCCCAATATATACTATTTCCTTACGACTTTTTTCTTCTAAAATAAAATGCTAAAATTTTCAATTACTTGTTGGTTCCACTTGACTGAGCCTTAGCTGATTGTGGTACTATTGTAGCTATTGAAGCATCTTTGTCTAGATAGTATTTAGTATTTTTTTTTCCTCCTAAGCTTTTGTAACAAAGGAGGAGATTTACTCCATTGACTGGTGTAGGTCTAAAGGTATCTGTAAAGTAGTGAACAAGTTACCGGCTTAAATTTCCATTATTTCAGTATTGTGATCGTGATCCAGGTATAAAAAACTTTTCATAATTTAATTTCTTTATGTAAAACGTTAACCTGATCCCCAAATTAAAAACAGTGAGATTCTCTCTTCCAGTCCTCTGTCACCTAGTACCCAGTACCCTTCTCCACAGGCAACCAGTATTGTGTTTCCTTCTCAGGTATCATATACTGGTAACTATTCCTTAAAATAACTTTTTAAAGGTTTTAGTATTCTTTAGTATTTAGTATTTGGTACTCAGATGTATACCTGTGTGCCAGAAAGGAAGCGTCTCATCATTTCTGAAATTGGTCTTGAGATAAACTGTTCCCTTTTCCCACCTTCTCACCTCCTGCACCTCCTTCAGGGTGGTTCCCATGTGGAAGTCTCTTCAGTCCAGGGACCACAAGAGATGCTTCGTGTGTCAGAGCAGTAGACATGCGCTTGAAATCCATTTATATTTTTGCCTTAGGTTTCCTGAATGATTTATTTACCTGATGTTGAGAAAGATAGATCTTTCCAGGAAGAATGGTAGTCCTATAATAATTAACATTATCCTGTAACAGAACCCTGCAACATCTTGAAAGACATTTTCTAATAGTAGCTTGTTTATCAAGCAAGATGTTCAGTATCTGTGTGTGGCCTGAGCTACAAGTTCTTAGAAAGTAAGCAGACTTTAAAAATGAAATGCTGGGGCGCCTGGGTGGCTCAGTCGGTTAAGCGTCCGACTTCGGCTCAGGTCATGATCTCACGGCCCGTGAGTTTGAGCCCGACGGGGCTCTGTGCTGACCGCTCAGAGCCTGGAGCCTGGTTCGGATTCTGTGTCTCCCTCTCTCTCTGCCCCTCCCCCGTTCATGCTCTGTCTCTCTCTGTCTCAAAAATAAATAAACATTAAAAAAAATTTAAAAAAATAAATAAAAATAAAAATGAAATGCTGACTGGTCCCTAGACTGGGCTCCTTGAGAGTCTGGCCTTCCGGGCCACATGCAGTAGGTGTGTGCACACAGTGGCCGTGACCTCACAGGTGGGCTGGGAATTGCCAGTCAGGTCCACCACAGGCTCAAAAACATAGTTCTGCTGGTTAACGTTTGCTGGTGTTTTAATGAAATAATTAATTTGATTTCCTCCCTCCACATCCTGCCCTCCCCCTGATTTCAGTGTTTTCGTTGAGTTTTCTGGTATTTATTTATAACCAGAAAATAAAATCTTCAGAGCTGTTCACATTTGCTTAGTAAAAAACACCTGGGAATTTAGAATCCTCCTTTGAATAACTTGTACCAAATCTCATAGATTTGTTGACAGATAATATTGGGATCTCTCTCATTTATAAGTCATTTTTTTTAATGTTTATTTTTTTGAGAGAGAGAGCGCGCGTACAAGTGGGGGAGGGGCAGAGAGCGAGGAAGACGCAGAATCTGAAGCAAGCTCTGAGCTGTCAGCACAGAACCTGATACAGTGCTCGAACCCACATATCGTAAGATCATGACCTGAGCCCAAGTTGGATGCTTAACTGCCTGAGCCACCCAGGTGCCCCTATAACAGCCAGTTTTTTAAAAGGAAAGAAAAAATAACCCAGAAACATATCATATCAATAAGTCAATTTCTATGCAATTTAATGAATTCTTTTTTTTTTTTTTTTTTTAAGGAAGATTAATTGAAAAAGTATCAAAAATGCTGAAATAATACAGGGCCAAATGTATTGGACCCTCTGTCCTCAAAGTAGCCACTGGGAGGAGACAAAAGGCAGGTCTGAACTCTACCAGGAAAGGAAGTCAGCCTTCCAGTAAATGGATTTTATCATCACAAGACTATTTTGCTGACTGCATCCCACTGTCTAACTTTGAGTAAAAACTAGTTACTTTGTTTTAAGATTGTAGTTGTTTCTGCTTTTACTGTAATGTGTTTGAAATAATTAAATCCTTCACCTGAGGGTAACCAAGTGGCTGTTTTTAGGAAGTGGAGAGACTGATTTTGGACCTCAGATTAAGAACCTCAATAAAAAGCTCTTCACAGTGGTTGCCTGGGATCCTCGAGGATATGGACATTCCAGACCCCCAGATCGAGATTTCCCATTGGACTTTTTTGAAAGGGATGCAAAAGATGCAGTTGATTTGATGAAGGTGGGTCTCTCAGGGAAGAGCCCAGAGGAGGGAGGATGACTGGGCCTGTCTTCATCTATTTTGTTTTTGTTTTTATTTCTACAAGGGTGATGCCATGTGATTCTTATAGAAAATTCAAGTTCAATCAAATAGGTGTGAATAAGGAAGTAGAAATATCCCACAATCCAACTAGAGATACCACTGTTACGACTTTGAGACTCCCTTTCCAGCCAATCTTCTGACACATATAAATACACAGGATTGTATTGATGCCATCATACTATATCTAATGTTTTTCCAACTTACTCTTAGAACAGTTTGTTGAGGAAATACTTTCATGTTAATAAATATAAATTTACATAAATATTATAATAGTCATATAGTAGTCCATTGTAGGGATGTACTGTCTTATTTCATATATCTCTAATGGTAGATAAATAACTTAATTTTTAAGTTCCTTTTTTTTTGTGGTTATGAGCAGAAGGGCAGTGAACATTGTTTTGTCCATGGACGTTTTAGTTCCTTTATAAACACCGTTGGTGTGGACACCCTACACCTGTCTCCTGGTACACATGTGCAAAAGTTCCATACATATCTAGGGGATGATGCCGGGTTATAGAAGATGCAAATGTTCGTTGGACAAGATAGTGCCAAATTATTATCCATGCGACTTCTAGCAATTTATAGTCCCATCAGTATCTTGGACTGATATTTGTTAAATCTTTAATTTTCCAAGTCATTCTAGTTTTACTCCTAGGCAACATCTGTCAGATGTAATCTTTGTTCAGTTTCCTTGTCAAACACATTTTCAGAGCCTGGTTGATATAAGGACTAGCATAACCTCCTGTGACACCATTCTCCTCCAGCCAGTCTCCAGACACTTCTTCCCACAGTTGCCCTCAGTGGTTTTATCAGATGCAGTGACTTCATTTCATCCAGTAAATATCAAGTTCCCCTGTCTAATCTACATTACTAGTCTCAAAGTCTTTGCTCAGGTGTGGGTGTGCATGCACATATGATTTGTCCTTTCTAAGGACAGCTAATCTCCACTGTTTCCAGAGATTTTATCCAAACAGAAGATGTCGTTCCCTCATAATTCAAAACAATACTGTGTACTTAGGTTTTTATGATACTTACATTTACACCAGAACTAAGTGAGAAAAAAACATTTCTGTCATCAAATGCTGGCCTCTAGGACTTTTCTTTAATTGTCAAGTGATGCTCCAAACCCCACACTGTATGGATTTGGATGATTGTTAATGATCAGATTCTTCTAGCAGAGAGGAGCAATCACCTGTGCTGTGCATTTCTCTGTATTTATCACAGACACTGAAGTTTAAGAAGGTGTCCTTGTTGGGGTGGAGCGATGGTGGTATTACAGCACTCATAGCAGCTGCAAGATATCCATCTTACATCAATAAGATGGTGATCTGGGGAGCCAATGCCTACGTGACTGAGGAAGATGAAATCATTTATCAGGGTAGGTTTCACAAGCAGGCGATGTCGTGACAAGTAGCATCTTTGCCCTCCCCCTCTCATGTCTTACTATGACGTGTACTGACAAGGCCTGTCTCATCTGCTTCCACTTCTCAGCTCTGCAGTAGGAAGAGTAACAAATTCTTGGAAGTAATATGGCTTAACCAGTCTGTGTTTTGAATTTTTTTTTAAGGTTGTTTATTTTGGGGAGAGTGTGAGCAGGGGAGGGCAGAGAGAGAGGGAGACACAGAATCCAAAGCAGGCTCCAGGCTCTGAGCTGTCAGCACAAAGGCCGACGTGGGGCTCGAACTCACAAACTGTGAGATCATGACTGGAGCCGAAGTTGGACACTTAACCAACTGAGCCACCCAGACACCCCTAACCAGTCTGTCTTTCAATGCTTTCTATTTCCAGAAGTAACACTTTCATGACTCTGGAAAAGGTTTTATATAACTCAGTGTTCACATTTCCTGCACCTGATAGTGAACTTCAAGGAGGGAGGGGTTGATGTAAAGTCTCATTCAAAATAATGTGAGTGTAAAAACACACATTGTATTCAAATATGAAACCTTATATTTTGATAAAGAAATTTTTTTGCGATTCACATTTCATTAGGTTGTCCTTCAAGCTTATCTTTGAAGTTTTTAGAGGCAGAAGAATGGGGGCCAGCAAACCTGGCAGCCTGTGGGCCAAATCTAGCCCACCATCTGTTTTCATAAAGCCGGGCACTGATCGAGAAGGCTGGCGCTTTAAGACCTGGAGATCAATCTGGGGTGTCCCCTCCATCCCCGTTTCCTCCTCCGCTCCCAGTG
The DNA here is from genome assembly GCF_018350155.1 of Leopardus geoffroyi. Classification (NCBI taxonomy): domain Eukaryota; kingdom Metazoa; phylum Chordata; class Mammalia; order Carnivora; family Felidae; genus Leopardus; species Leopardus geoffroyi. The sequence goes on along the minus strand of NC_059332.1, from coordinate 25,468,562 downwards.
TTGCTGCCCAGGGCCTGTGCTGGTGGCCACTTACACACTGGTGACTGTTGGCTATTACCAGGCACTCCGTTGTGGAATTTCAGTCAGCGACTCAGGAACCTAGCCTCCAGCAAGCTGACCAAACTGAAACTGCTTAGCTCTCAGGAGAAGGGCACATTGGGATCTGGGGGTATCTGAGGCAAAAAGCAAAAGTGACCTGGTCCCCACCAACGTCTGCCTGACCCACCAGGACCCTCTTCAGTCTGGCAGCTTTTTATCCTGGGTGTGTTTCCATTGGATCCCAGATGGCCCACCCCAGGCAGTCAGGGTCAAGCAGGTCAGAAGTTTCTCACCTTTAACCTACCTACCTGGTAACTGTGATTTTAGCTCTTAGCTTGCAAAGCTAAAATAAGTTACTCTCTGGCCCTTGACAGAAAGCATTTGCAGACACAAGCCCTGGAATATCACAAGTCTGCTTTTATTCAGCTGTTCTGCAATTCACATGATTTAAGGAAGCTACTTCATGGCAGTGCTCTGTTGTAGAATCTTAGCCCTTACACTGTTTGGTAATGAACTATGAAACTTTTTTTTTAATGTTTACTTATTTTTGAGAGAGAGAGAGAGAGAGAGAGAGAGAACGTGCGAACACCAGCAGGGGAGGAGCAGAGAGAGAGGGGAACAGAGGATCCAAAGCAGGCTCTGTGCTCACAGCAGACAGCCTGATGCGGGTCTCTAAAACTCACGAACCTGACCTGAGCCAAAGTTGGACACTTAACCAATTGAGCCACCCAGGTGCCCCAGAACTATGAAACTCTTAAGTGATGAGTCTGATCTAGTGACCCATCCTAATTGACACTCTTGCCTGTCCTTGTTTTACCCCTACTGGGTTCAGAGGAGCGAAAATATTTTAAACTGAATGAAATGCATGTGATAATGCCTGCCCTGACGTGTTTGTGTGATAATTCCAATATCTGGGTCATTTTGGGGGTCGGCATTTGTTGGCTGTCTTTTCGGTATCATCCTGTTAGAACTCTGAGAAATATTGTTTGTTTGTTTTGCCCGTTTTGTTTTTCCTTGGCATGCAGTCAACGTGGTTAGGTTCATACTACAAATTCTGTTTAGCCTTCTGCGGGTGGTAGTTCCAGCATCAGGTCAGCTCTCAAAGCTTCTTCATGTCTGCCCCACACAAGCCCCACTCAGGCTATGCTGGGACTTAGGCGGTGGTTTATATGGTAGTTTAGTTCTTGAAGCTTATGCTGTATGCTTTTTTTTTTTGCATCTTCCCCATGCATGCAGAGCCTAGGGGTGAATCACTTCATCGGTTCATATGCAGACTTAGAAACCCCCTTCAAAGCTCCTATGACCAGAAAGACAGATTTCTCTCATAAAGACAGGTTTTAGTAACCCCCTCCTCTGTTGTACAGTTCTGTGCATCTGGAACCGTCTTTAGGGCAAAGCGGCCAGAAAAAAGAGATGGACAAAATAATAGGGATTTCACCTACAGTCTTCAGATACAAGGGGCCCCTTTTTCTGGTACCTTTGGTCAAAGAGCCAGCCTTGTCTTGGGGTTTTGGGTAGCTGCCCTGACACTGTACTAGGAGTCCAGGCCCCTGGCTGTGTACTTTCACAGCTTGGACTAGGGTGAGAAGAAAGAGAGAAAGAAAAAGCAGTCTCCCTCATGCAGGGCAACCTGGTCCTTGTCCTCTGGCTACCTCTAAGGGTCTTCTCCAGTTTCTGTTTTTAATGCCTGCCTTGCAGTTGTGTGATTCACCCCGTACCCCATATTTCAAAATCGGGACTCAAAGGAAGAAAAGGAAAATGAAACTCATCCTTTTTATGGGTCATTATTCAAGTTTTGGCTCCGTTCAATCTCTTACTCTTACACCTTGGCACAGTCCTCAGGTAGTTGCTTGTGGTGTATTCTACCTGGAGTCTAGTTGTAATCAGTGAGAGAGGCGCTGCTCCAGCTGAGCCAGCACCAAGGCCCAAATCGGTACTCACTTGAGCAGATGTCTTAGGGCTTCTGCTATGACTAGGGGGTGATATGTTCTAAACTCCTATTCAGCCAGACTCCCCCTGAGGCCTAGAGCCATATTTCTATCTACTTGCTGAGCACCTTCCTCTTGATAGCCTGGAAGTTAGTCATAACTAGTGTGTCTGCATTGAACTCATTGCCTCATGACTCTTCCACACCCCAGCTCACAATCTCTGTCTCATGCAGTGGTCCACGGTCTACCAGGTCATCCCTGGAGGACTAAGCCCTCCTCTCTGCCCTCTTCATTTAGCTGTGAGTGGACTCTGATAATACCACATTCCTAAGACCTTTAAAGGTAACCCCTCCTCCTCTCTTCCTGCCCACTCTTTTCCTGCTTCAGACCCGTGGCCTCCTAGGACAGTTTGTCTTCCATATGAGTTTCCTTGCTAAGGCAAGAACCTGGTCATTTAATTCTGCTACTTAAAATCCATCAGTAACCTCACAGTGATGTTCAAGCACCTGGGCTGGCCCGGGCAGCCTGGCCCTAGCCAGTCCTTGTAGCCAGCCCCTCCTTTCCCCTCAGCCTTTCTGTGTGTCCCCCACATTGAATAGCTGCCATTCCTGAAGCAAGCTTCCTCCTTTGTGCCTCTCTGCCTTGGCATCTGCTGATGTGCTCGCCTGCACTGGCCCCCCTTCTAGCCCAGTCTCCTCACCAAACTTATCTTCATCCGCCATTCCCAGCTCCCACAGCACTGCCTTTGTCGGAGGTCCCTGAGTCCTTGGAGCTGGGGTTTGGTGCTAGAACACTTTGCACACACGTTCACGATGGCCGTGTGTCCTGGGCAATGCCACCTTTCACAGCTCACCTCAGTCAATATTGTGTGAACTCACGATGTTTGGTGACTCTGACTTCCCTTCCTTTTGTAGACACACCAAAAAGTCTCCCTCTTAACCCCACACTCCCCTTTACTTACTGTCTGCTATGTCTCGGCTCCGTTTCCCAGCCATCAGTCCCACGTCCTCATGCCCCACTCTCTCCCTAACTTGTGTCAAGGTGGCTTCCAACCCATCAACCCCATGAAAGCAGTGTCTTGTTGCTGCCAAGCCCGTCGGATGCTTTATTGCCCTTTGTATTCCTTGGTCATGCTGCAGCATGTGAAAATACACACGTGGGGCGCCTGGGTGGCTCAGGCTCTTGATTTCGGCTCAGGTCATGATCTCCCAGTTCGTGGGATCAAGCCCCACGTGGGGCTCTGCACAGACAGTGTGGAGCCTGGTTGGAATTCTCTCTTTCCCTCTCTGTGCCCCTCCCCTGTTCTTTCTCTCAAAAACAAACAAACAAACAAAAAACAAATAAACTGAAATAAATAAGCTTAAAAAAAATATTTGAAGGGATGCCTGGGTGGCTCAGTTGGTTAAATGTCGGACTCTAGATTTCTGCTCAGGTCATGGTCTCATGGTTCATGAGTTGAGCCCTGCTGTCCAGCTCTGTGCTGATAATGTGGAGCCTGCTTGGGATTGTCTCTCTCCATCTCTCTCTGACCTTCCCACATGCATGCTCTCTCTCAAAATAAATAAGTAAACTTAAAAAAAATTTTTTTTGTAATTTTAAATAAATAAGTAAACATAAAAAGAAAGAAAATGTACACATGATGTAAGATCAATCACACCCCTCTTCTTGAAGCTTTCTCTGCCTTGAAGTTCTTGCCCCCATGTTCTCAGCTTGCCCTCCTATCTCTGCTTGTTCTGTGGCTTAGACACATCCCCACTCTGCTGGGCCCTGTGATGTTGGGCTCCTCCAGACGCCATCCTTAGGTCTCTGTTCCTCTTCTCTTTCTTACACTTGAGGAACTTCTCACATGCCTTGGCTTCACCAGACTCCCAAATTCCAGATATTCAGCTTCTTACCTGGTTGCCCCACGTGCATCTTATGTTTACTATGCCTAAAGTCTAGCTCATAATCTTTCCTCTACACCCCTTCTTCCTGCTACATTTCTCATTTTGGTAAGTGATGCTCAGAAATATGCTATTTCTTCCACAAAATAATTTGTGATAAGTGAATCGATAGTTATGATTTATTGAACGCCTACTGTGAGCTAACACTGACATAGCCCTGTATGACTTCAACCCAGGGCACAGAGAAGTGAAGAAACCTGTCCTGATGGTACAGACGTGTGGTGGCTGTTCCCCTCTGCAGTCTCGTGATCCAGCCCCGTGTTCTGCCTGCGCTCTGCCTTTGCTGTGCCTGGAATCCCTCCCAGCTTTTCCATTCCTCCTGCCAGGCCTCCATCTGTCCCCACTTAGATTGACCAGCACTTTCCAACCTGTCCTCTGTCTCAGTCTCCTTTCAGTGTGCTTTCCAGACTGCTTAGATAGGAGTTTGCTAAGATGTAAATCTCATTTTATCTTACTTTGAAGCCCTTCTAGGTCTCCCATAGCCCTTCTAGGTCAAACTCCTCTGCTTTGCCTACAAAGTTTGAGGAAACCAGGACCCCGGGCCTTTCTGGGCCCATCTCCTGCCACTTTTGTCTCCTCTACCCCCACACACCCATCGTTTTCTTCAGGTACCTGAAAACCCCTGAAGTTCCAGCAATAGGGGGCACAGCTCGCTGTCTCTGCCAGTGTGCTGCTCCCATACTTGCTTGCTGGCTTGTGTTCTCACGGACTCAGATCCTGCAGTGCATCCTCCGGGAAGCCCCCCACCACTGCCACTCCCGCTCATTGACCCACCCCCCGTCCTCCCCCAGGTTCTCTTGGGACATTTATTCTATTCCACTCCTCTACAGAGGTCAGAGGTCGGTTACAACTCTCTAGACCATAAGGCCCTTGAGGGCAGAGGCCTTATCTCATTCAGGTTTGTATCTGCTGTGACTGGCACTCAACAGGCTTCAGATAATGTTTACCAGAATAATTCACTAATTAGTGGTGAGCGAATGAGTTTTCTTCTGGTGCTTAGCACAAATTATATGCTCAGAAAGAGAAATGTATCAGTTTTGGGGGGAATACAAATCATATCTGTTTTGCATCAGCAAACAGTTTGGTTCAAATGGTTTTTTTAGGAACTAAAACATAATTGCTGCTTTTAAATTTTTTTTTTGGTGGAAATTATGCTTTGGGGAAAAACTGGCTTCCTCTTGGAAAAAAATTAACAGAAGTAAGTAAATATACAGAATATTTTTGAATGTTTGGTACATGCTGGGTACTGTTGCTAGCACATTCCATTTCTGATTTATTTACTCTTTATCTCGGAGTGTTATTATAATTCTCATTTTTCAGATGAGGAAACTAGCACAGAGGTTAAGGAACTTGCTCAGGGTGACACGGCTAGCAGGTGCAAGTGCTGGCATTCAGACCCAGCCAGCTTGACTTGTGAGCCTGTGTGTTTAACCACAGTGTTTGATGTGAACATCTGGCTTGCCCCAGCTCAGTTGGATACCCCTGTCCCTCGATATTTCGGTAATATTTCCCATTAGAGTCTAAAGCCTTGCCCCAGATTTTACATGCTCATAGATGCCTCTTCAAATGCCTGGTTTTACTGAGTTAACTCACTTTGAGAATCTCTCACTATCCCAAGAGGAGGAATTTACATTTTAGCAAGAAAAATGTCTACACATTAAACATTAGCCAACTTGGTTCTTAAAAGATCTTGTCCTTCCTGTCACAGAGGAATTTTTTTTTTATTTTATAAAAATATAGATAATTTTATAAAATATATAACTTTAAAACATTACATTTAGATTATATATTAATAACATAGTAAAAATATAGTAATAATAAAGTACTAATAATATATCACATCTTCAAATTAAACATTAAATATTTAAATATATATATCTTATAAATATGTAACATAAATATGAATAATATATACTGTATATTAAAGTATATAATATATATTTAAATTTTATTCTGTAATTATATATTTAAATTTTTAATTCAAATTTATTTAATTGTATAATATTTGATACATATAATGCAATACTTGTGACACTGTGAATTATAGACACCCATGAGCCCACCATGGAACATAAGACTGATCACTGTTTGTACCCTCACTGTATGCATGTGCTTCCTCCCCAGGCCTCCCCTACCTCTAGCCTGAGTCCTACAATCGTCCTTATGCCTTTTTGAAAACACGCCTGTCACATATGTTTATATTCCTAAACAGTATATAATTTAATTCTATTTGGTTTTGAGCTGTACAAAGTGACTTCATACTATATACATCATCTTCTATGACTCAACTTTTTTTCAGTGAACGTTGAATTTCTAAGATTCATTCATGATATTTCTGTATTATATTCCATTGGGCAAATGTATTTTATTTTTCCTCTCTTTTATCAATAAACTGTAGGTCTGTTTTCACTGTTGCCGTGAACATTCTTATACATGTCTCCTGGGGCATCTGGGCAACAGTGTCTGTCTAGGGGTATATGCCCAAATGTGAAATTTGCTAAACATTATGGTATGCAAATACACCATGTGACAGGTGACCAATTATTTTCCAACTAAATAAATTTGCGTTTCCACCACCAGTGTATAAGATTCCTTAACTTGCATCCTCAACAAAAACTTGAAATCATCAGACTTCTTAATCTTTCACCAGTCAAATGGGCAAGAAATGGTATCTTACTGGGGGACTTAATTTTCCTTTTCCTATTACTGGTAAGATTGAGAATCTTTTTTTATGTACTTATGCATCATTGGGGTTTCTTTTTCTGTATTGTACCTATTCATGTCTTTTCATTTCTTTTTGTTTTAAAACTTTTATGTAATATTTGATAAATATAAAACCTTGTGTTTAACAGGGATACCTTATGAAGTCTAGCAACAAAGCAAACACCCAAGGACTCTCCACCTGCTCAAGACTAGAACACTTCAGTGTTATTATGACGTTATTGATTTGCAGGGTTTTTGTTGTTTAATAATATGATGACTATCCCCTTGTGGTTAGTAATTGTGTCAGTTGTGATACACAGCTTGTTGCTTGTCCTTTTGCTTTCTCTATAGACAGAACTAAATTTAATGTAAGAAAATGTTACAGTGTTTTATTTTCTCACTTGGAAAGTTTTGTTGGTTTTTGCATTTACAAACACATTCCTCAGTTTCTTTTTTTTTTTTTTTTTTCCAACGTTTTTTAATTTATTTTTGGTACAGAGAGAGACAGAGCATGAACGGGGGAGGGGCAGAGAGAGACGGAGACACAGAATCGGAAACAGGCTCCAGGCTCTGAGCCATCAGCCCAGAGCCCGATGCGGGGCTCGAACTCATGGACCGCGAGATCGTGACCTGGCTGAAGTCGGACGCTCAACCGACTGCGCCACCCAGGCGCCCCGATTCCTCAGTTTCTTTATTCACCTTTCCTTCTTTCGTCTCAGATAATCCTTCTAGGATCACTTCTCTTTCTCCTCAAGTTATTTTTTACGAGTTCTTTTTTTTTTTTTTTTTAAGTTTATTTATTTATTTTGAGAGAGAAAGCATGAGCAGGAGGGGCAGAGAGAGAGATAGGGAGAGAGAGAATCCCAATCAGGCTCCATGCAGTGAGCACAGAGCCGGATGCAGGGCTGGAATCTCAACAACCGTGAGATCATGACCTGAGCTGAAATCAAGAGTCAGACACTTGACCGACTGAACCGCCCAGATGCTCCTGGAAGTTCTTTAAGGGGAGATCTGTTAAGAGTCAACTCAGTTTTTATTTCACTCTCATTCTTGAAAGATTGTTTGGCTAAGTACAGAAATGTAAATGGGAAATTCTTTTCTCCACTGCACACTGTCTGCATTCCTTAACCACTGCTGTGAAGTTTTGCCAGCGAGCTTTCCTCCCTTTGGAGAGATGTGTCTTACCTCTGGCTGCTTTTCAGGTTTTTGCTTTCTCTTTGATTTACTGCTATTTTGCTCTTCTGTGTCTAGATGTGAATTCCTTTTTATTTATCCAGTTTGGGTTACACTTGAGTTTTGTCTGTGGACTTTTCTCTGATCAGTTCTGAAAACCTTTCTCAGCGGTTTCCTTCTTCCCATATTTCTTCTTCTCCATTCTCCTCCTCCTCCTCTCCTTCTTCAGGGACTGATTGGACTTTGTGGGCCTTGTCTTTCATTCTGCTCTGTCTCTTGTTCATCTTCTTGTCTCTCTGTGTGGTGGTCTGCATCATATCTTAAGCTTTCTCTTCCAATGTTCTAGCTTTTTCATTAGCTTTATAAAGATTCTGGTCGTTTTGTGATCTTTGATTAGGAGTGAAATTTGCTTACTCTCAATCTGAAAACCCACAAAAAAGACCGTGAACACAAATTGATAATGTTTTCCTTCAGAGAGGATTTACATTTGCTGTTCTTGGGAGCCTGGGAGCCATGGGATAATCACAGCCTGGGGCCATTTTAATCTCAGTTTAATCTAGGAATCTCAGGTACAGCTCTACCCACTGCCCCCAGCTAGTATTTACATTTCCCCCCAAAGCAACCCTGCCTTTTGAGTAGTCTTACCACCCTTTGCTCTGTTTTCTGGTTCTCTTCCATCTTAAAACACACACCCTAGTTTGCATTAATCGCTGCAACTCCAGCAATGCAACAAATCATATGTTTTATGAAAGGTCTAGTCCTTCCACTGCAAGGGCACCTCGCAGAGGGTGCTGTCTACAATAGTGCCCAAAGTCGAAATATCTACAGGAGATTTTTTTACTGACCATCTTCATGACATCTTACTGGTTCCTCTCTCTTTTCCTCTCTTCCAACTGTTTTTCTTCTTCCCAGATCTCCCCACCCTCTTAATTTCCAGACTTCTCTGCACCCCTCTGTGAAGTCTTTTCACTCCTGTGCAGAGCAGGTCAGCTCTCCTCAGCTTCCATATGCACCTCTGGGCTTACCTATGCAGATTTGAACCAATCCGGCAGTCTGCCATCCTTAGAAGGCAGTTGTAGTTGTAAATAGCAATTTTTCCTTCACTCTGTTATTTCTGTTCCCTGAGTACACACTGGGTGCCTGCCAGGGGTCTGGCACTGTCCAGAGCACTGTGGAGGGGTTATTGTGCAATATGAGTTCATGTCATTAGTAACGTGTTGTCTTTGAGGTATATTGTGTACCAGAAGCACTGTGTTAAAAGCTGTCCATAAGCCATATGTAATATGCTCAGAAACATTAGAATTATCAGTGTGTTTAAAGAAATATGGACACAACTGGGCTAAGTAATTAAATTTGTTCATGCATTTTATAAGTGGTTTTTAGCTATTATTTCCTAAGAGTGAATCATCTGTACTTGTTTCAAGTTCATAGGTAGCCTTTTACAGTCATATTTCTTCAGTAACAGAAACTAGAATGAATAATTTGTATGTTTTTCAGTGTACCTGAATGCAATTCAGAAAATATCTTCTTTTTAAAAATTTTTTTTTAAATGTTTATTTATTTTTGAGACAATGCGAGAGACAGAGTGCAAGCAGTGGAGGGGCCGACAGAGGGAGGCACAGAATCTGAAGCGGGCTCCAGGCTCTGAGCTGTCAGCCCAGAGCCTGACACGGGGCTCAAACTCACAAACTGTGAGATCATGACCTGAGCCGAAGTCAGACGCTTAACCGACTGAGCCACCCAGGCGCCTGTAGAAGATACCTTCTCTTTAATAAATCATGTCAGTTTTACTCAGATAACCCTAATTGCAGGAATATCTTCTTATATCTTATACTTTTAACAGAAAGCATTAAATGCAGATCTAATTTCACTTAGTAAAAATTTATGTTGTACCTCTTTTGTGCCAGGCTCTGGCCAAGGCTCTGGGCATAAGTGGGAGACAAAACAAAGCCAAGTCCCTTATCCTGGAGCTTTTATCTTCCTGGGGAGACAGCCACTCAGCCATGGACACAGAAAATGCTACAAAGCACTGAAAGATGCAAAACAGAGTAGATGGAGGGGAGGGTGCTCTAAGAGGATGGTCGGGGAAGGCCTCACTGCCCTGGACAAAGTGAGGAGTAAGCCAGGTGGAAGGCTGGAGAAACATTTCAGGCAGACAGAAGAGCAAACAGGATGACTCTGGGGTGGACTATGTTTGCAATATTTAAAGATAAGCCTTAACATTAGACTAGACTTATTCTTGTCACTACTTCTGTTTTTCAGGTATCAGAGATGTTTCTAAATGGAGTGAGAGAACAAGAAAACCTCTAGAAACCTTATATGGGTATGACTACTTTGCCAAAACCTGTGAGAAGTGGGTGGATGGCATAAAACAATTTAAACATCTTTCAGATGGTAGGTTGTGTGAACTGTTTTAGCTGTTCCTTTGCTGATCAGAGAGGCTGCTTGAGTTCCTCCACTGGTGTTCCAGAATTCCCTGGTGGTTAGCACATTCACCCACTGTTTTCATGCTGATGTGTGAACAGAGGATGCTAGTGACTGTACACAGTACAAGCCCTTGTAGAATACATCTGCCTTAAACTGTACTAAATATATAGTTGTATCAACGTTCACATAGTTAAGTCTTTAATAGAAGACTGTTCCTTTCTCCTTCTAATCCTTTTTCAACGTTTATTTATTTTTTGGGACAGAGAGAGACAGAGCATGAACGGGGGAGGGGCAGAGAGAGAGGGAGACACAGAATCCGAAGCAGGCTCCAGGCTCTGAGCCATCAGCCCAGAGCCTGACGCGGGGCTCGAACTCACGGACCGCGAGATCGTGACCTGGCTGAAGTCGGACGCTTAACCGACTGCGCCACCCAGGCGCCCCTCTCCTTCTAATCCTTGTGTGTATGATGACAAAATAATTCTCTAGAAGCCTCAGATAGTGTATATGTTCTAATTCTGGAATGGTTAATCAGAAAACAAGCCACCACACAGAGCGTATTTTTTTCTTTTTCATGTGTTACCCGCTACATACTCTGTTACTAAGACAAAAAAGAAAGAAGGACCTTTTTGTCATGACCTTCAGCCCCAGAGAGCATGAGGAAGAGTGTTCAGTTCACTTCCCACCTTCAGAACTTAGTTAAATGACTATAGCTCCCTGTCTTTATCTGAAAATTTAACACAATTTCCAATAACAGTAAGAATTGATCTCTTTAAGAAAATTCTGAGTTAAAGTCTGTTTTTAAGTAGCTATTTACATTTATACTCTCTCACTCTTCTATTTTAACTGTAGAAGAATAGAGGGTAGCTAAGATCTAATCTGGGAGCACAATTCAGTTACAGAATGGCTGCAATTGAAGGGCCAGTTTGATCTATTAGGTAATCATTTCCAGAGTGAGTCACCTATCAAAACTTTCACAATGAAAAGGGCATTTGAAAATGTTACTTTTTTGGTTTAAGTTCAAAACAGTAATATATATCCTGTTCAAATGAAGTACCCACCCATAGAAATAGGTCTTGGAAATGTGTTTCCCTCAGCTCTTAAAAATGCCATAAAAGATGTCTAAGACAGTTCTCCATTAAAGAAGGCAAACTTTTGAAATGTAAACTTTTTTGCTTTCCTGACAAGAGAGCTGAAGGGGTAGGAAGATTTGAAGGTAGAAGCAGAATTAAATCAGCAGTTCAAAACTATGCCCTGTGTTTGTTAAAATTTAAACCTTCCACTCTGCAAAAAACACCATCAAGAGAATGAAAAGACAAGCCACAGACCTAGAGAAAACATTTGCAAAAGACACATGTGATCAAGCACTGTTATCCAAATGTGCCAAGAACTCTTACAACTGAACAAGAAAACAAACAACCTGATTAAAAAGATGAGCCAAATAACAGGATCCCACTGCTCACCTATTAGAATGGCAGAACAGGATGTTGAGGGCAGTGAAAATACTCTGTGACACCATAACGATGGATGCGTGTCGTTATACATTTGTTCAAACCCACAGAATGTACAACAACAGGAGTGGCCCCTAATGTAAACTCTGGACTCTATGGTGGGGGATGTTGATAGTAGGGGAAGCTGTGCATGTGGGGGGGCAGGGGGACAAGGGAAATCCCTGTACCTTCCCCTCAATTTCGCTGTAAACCTAAAATTAAAAAAAATTAAATATAGTTTTTAAAAAAATGAAAGAGAAGGGAGGGGAAATGCCAAAATATAGAGGAGCTAACTGTATGTAAATGATCTTATAGCAAGACTGTTAACAAACCACGTATCTCCCTTCGACACTCACTAATTTGACAGGAGCCCTTTTCTTCCTACTTGTATCCTCATGTTTATGGACGCTCAGTTTAGCAGAGGAGTTAACTGCACAGATTTGGAGTCAGACGGTGGCCTTGCCACTTGGCTTGCTGTTAGAATGAATTGGGCAGATTCATTCATTTGAGCTTCTCTCAAAGCTGCAGTTTCCTATCTGGGAACTGGAGATACTAACAACTACCTCATAAGGTTGTTTTGAGGATCCAACCAGGTTCTGTATGTTCAGCTTTGGTGCGGTACCAAATACAGAGTAAGTGCTTAATAAAAGGTTATTATTACTATCGTTAGAAAAGTGCTTGGTTTACAAATAATTGTACGTACTAAATGAGTTAAAACACGTGACGAAGTGTTCCATGGGCATCAAACCACTTGAACAGTTTCTGACACATAGTGCTCAGTAATAAGTGATTATGCTATTGGTGGGTGTGTGTCATTTCATGGGTAGGAGAGGGAAGCTTCTGAGACCTAGGGAAATACTTCCCTGGCCAACCCACCACCTTCTCATTTAGCAGGCAGTGACCCCCAAGTGAGGGGGAGGGACAGGCCAGGTGCCTGGACAGCTTTCTCAGAGCCCCAGCACTTTCTTCTCAATGCAGGCAGAGGCAGGGAGGAGGCAGGAGAGGAAGGAGCTCGCTTTATGGAGTACCTGCTGGGTGCCTAGAACCTTCAGTATGACATCTCTTTTTAGCCTCATGGTTAACCTCAGAGAACTGTAACTATCCCTGTTTGACCAAGGAGGAGGCTAAAACTCATAACTAAGGAACCACCAAGATTTCATAGGCAGGAAACAGCAGGACAGGACCAGAACCAGGTTGTTCCGCATTCACCTTAGAAATGTTGTTACAAATGGGGGTGAGGACCTCATAATCTCCGAAGCATGTCAGTCAGGAATGTCATGGAAGCAGGAGGGATGAAGAGAAGCTGGTTTGCCATGTGTAAATTTTAACCTCACAGTAAGGTATGTAAGCTTTAAGGGCTAGCTGGAAGCCCAAGAACCATTTAAGACATTATTTCAAGGGAAAAGCTTTTCACATGCCAAGCATCTACCATCACTTTGCAAATTGGGGACTGCTCTATATAATATAAAGAATTGTGGGTTTTTTGTTTATTTTTCCTATTTTACATGAATTATGACTATAAATCAAGTGAACTTGTTTACTAATAGAGCTTCCAAAGCAGAGGGGAAAAAAATAGAGAAACAGGAAGACACCTCAGACCCCATCTTTTTTTTTAAATTTTTTTTAATGTTTATTTTTTTTTGAGAGAGAGAAACAGAGTGGAAGCAGGAGAGGGAGACACAGAAACCAAAGCAGGCTCCAGGCTCTGAGCTCTCAGCACAGAGCCCGATGTGGGGCTCAAACCCACGAACAGTGAAATCATGACCTGAGCTGAAATCTGAGGCTTAACTGACTGGGCCACCCAGGGCCCCCACCTCAGACCCCATCTAAGGCAAACCACCTCTTCTATAGACAGGGACACTGAGGTCCAGAGAGAGGCATGATTTGTCTCAGTTCTCTGCTTTTCTGACTCACCTCCTGGGATGGTCCCGTTGAACCAGATTATCCTTGCTATTTGTCTTTCAGGGAGTATCTGTCGGCACTTGCTGCCCCTGGTTCAGTGCCCCACCTTAATCGTGCATGGGGAGAAGGATCCTCTGGTCCCACGTTTCCATGCCGACTTCATACACAAACATGTGAGAGGGTCACGGTAAGTCCAGTCTCTGCTCCAGCGCTCTGCCTCACTGCCTTAGGAAATGCGTGGAAGAAGCCTTGTAAGGAAAGGAAGCATGAAGATTGGGGTTTTTTAAGGTATTACCCGCCCCCTCATTTTGCCCATGTCAATAAATAGTACTGCTCTATTTAGGGTTCCAGGGAAACATGGCGCACACGGAGCCCTGATTTGTGGGTAACCAGTACCCGGAGGGAAAGAAATTCTTGGATGGATTATTTTAATGTTGCCACAAAGGCCTATCTGCTAATAGGTAGTAAGCCCTGTAACACTGCAGACAGTTTAGATTTATAGCAATCATTGTTAATTAAAACACTTTTATATATTTGGGAATTTTCAGGTTAGTTTGTCATTATAAAGGTACTATCGACCCTAGGGAAACTATATTAATTCCAGAGATGCTGTCATTACTCTGGACATCTTTGGAATTCTTTGGAATTCTTTTGGAATTGGCTTTAGTAATGAGAAAATCCTCCCTTCCTTCCTCTTTGCCTCCCTCCTCTTCTTTCCCTCCATGAGCCTTGTTTTTTTTTTTTTTTTTTTTAATTTATTTATTTTTGAGAGAGAGACAGCATGAGCAGGGGAGGGGCAGAGACAGAGAAGGAGACACAGAATCTGAACAGGCTCCAGGCTCTGAGCTGTCAGCACAGAGCTGAACACGGGGCTCAAACTCAGGAATGGGGAGATCATGACCTGAACTGAAGTCAGACGCCCAACCAACTGAGCCACCCAGGCTCCCCATCCATGAGCCGATTTCTGATGTCTACTGTGGACCAGCACTGCTTGGCATGGTCCTTGCTGGCCCCTGCCCTGTGTGCACACAACAGCCCATCAGGGAAAGCAGACTCAGAAACAGTTCTACAACTTCTTTTTTTAATTATTAATTTTTTTTGAATTCCAGGATAGTTAAATATTAGTTTCAGATGTACTGATTTAACAGTCCTAAATATTAGTTACAGGTGTACAATATTGTGATTCAACAATTCTACACATTACTCAGTGCTCATTATGACAAGTGTACTCCTAATCCCGTTCACCTATTTCACCCATTCCCTACCCACCTCCCCTCTGGGAACCATCAGTCTGTTCTCTGTACTTAAGAGTCTGTTTCTTGATTTGTCTGTCTCTCTTTTTCTACTACTCGTTTCTTAAACATCACATATGACTGAAACCATATGGTATTTGTTTTTCTCTGACTGGCTTATTTCACTTGGCATTATACTCTCTAGATCCATCTTGCAAATGACAAGATTTTGTTCTTTTTACAACTGAACAATACTCCATTGTGTATATATACCACCTCTTCTTTATCCGTTCACCAGTCGATGGACTCATGGGTTGCTTCTATAATTTGGCTATTGTAAATAATGCTACTATAAACATATAATGCATGTATCTCTTTGAATGAGTGTTTTTGTATTCTTTGGGATAAATACCCAGTAGTGTGATTACTAGGGTGGGGTAGTTCCATTTTTAACTTTTTAAGGAAACTCCATACTGTTTTCCAGAGTAGCTGTATCAGTTTGCATTTCCACCAACAGAGCAAGAGAACTCCCCTTTCTCTACATCCTCGCCAACACCTGTTGTTTCTTGAGTTGTTGATTTTAGCCATTCTGACAGGTGTGAAGTGATATCTCCCTGTAATTTTTTGATTTGCATTTCCCTGATGGTGAGTGATGCATCTTTGCATGTCTGTTGGCCATCTGGATATCTTCTTAGGAGAAATGTCTGTTCATGTCTTCTGCCTTATTTTTTAATTGGATTATTTGTTTTTTGGATGCTGAGTTTATAAGTTCTTTACATATTTTGGATACTAACCCTTTATCAGATATATCACTTCCAAATGTCTTCTCTCATTCAGTAGATTGTCTTTTTGTTTTGTTGATCATTTCCTTTGCTGTGCAGAAGCTTTTTAATTTTTTTTTAACATTTATTATTATTGAGAGGCAGAGAGACACAGAATGTGACCAGGGGAGAGGTAGAGAGAGGGGGAGACACAGAATACGAAGTAGGTTCCAGGTTCTGAGCTGTCAGCACAGAGCCCGACGTGGGGCTGGAACTCATGAACTGTGAGATCATGACCTGAGCCGAAGTCAGTCGCCCAACCAACTGAGCCACCCAGGTGCCCCTGTGCAGAAGCTTTTTATCTAGATGTAGTCCCAATAGTTTATTTTTGCTTTTGTTCCCTTGCCTCAGGAGACATATTAGTAAGAAGTTGCTATGTCCATGTCAGAGAAATTACTGCCTGTGTTTTCTGCTAGGATTTTATAGTTTTAGGCCTCACATTTAGGTCCTTAATCCATTTTGAATTTATCTTTGTGTGTGGTGTAAGCCATCCACTACTTCTTTTTTTTTAATGTTTATTTATTTTTGAAAGAGTGAACGTGGGGTAGGGGCAGAGGGAGGGGAACATAGGATCTGAAGTGGGCTCTGCCCTGACAGCAGAGATCCCAATGTGGGGCTTGAACTCACAAACTGCAAGACCATGACCTGAGCCGAAGCCAGACGCTCAGATGGCTGAGCCACCCAGGTGCAACAGCCATCCACTGCTTCTTAATCATATTATTCCATGATACATTTCAACAAACAGATTTCTTAAAGAATATTTAAATGTAGGGGACATGCTTCTTCTACAATAACATATAATTATTATAAAACTGTATAATTTTTATATCCATATAGCATTATATATTTTAAAGGGCATTTTACATACAGTATCTAATAACTCTTCATAACAAACTTATGAAAAAATATTGTCCCCATTTACAGATGAGAAAAATCAAGGCTAAGAGATGTTAAGCAATCTTCTAAGGTTGCATAGCTAGTAAATGACAAATCCTAGATTTTTTCCCCCCTCCTAATATAGCACTTTTCCCCCACAGCACAGCTGCCTCTCATAAACATACTCTTATTTTAATATGATGGTAAGATGCCTGGATTATATACTTGCTGACCTGGTTAATTATCTTCTAGCTTCAGAAATGACAGGTTTTGCACACTGACGCTCATGGTAAATGCAGTGTGTTCCCTCAGAAAACCAGGTTCAATAAAAGTCTGCAAGAAAGTTTAATTTAGGAATTCTGTTCTAAACCCATCTCCTAGCAACAGAATACATCAATATGGGAAAAAATTTTTCCCTTCCTGTTCAGATGTTAATTATTTCAGTGGACTATTTTGTGAAAGATCATTTTTTTTTAGAGCAGTATTCTTTGGAACAAGTGAGTTGAAGGTGAAGTGTTATTGGCAATGATTGTCTTCAACTGGCTTGCATTTTACACCTCTTACCTTCGTCTGCTAAAAGACCCCTTTATGTTGGACATGAATATGAACCCACCTGGAACACAGGTGGTTTATTTTGGACCCCACAAAAGGAAAATGGGTTCTTTGAGCACCAGAGTCCTTTGAGATTCAGCCATTTGACAACAGGGAAGCAGGTTAGAGTGGCAGGTTTCCAGTGAACTTAATATTTCATTATCTTGCTAGGTACATTTATAATTAAATTTAAGGATACAGTCTATCCCTTCAAAGATTATATCAACAGATATTACATATGAAACAAATGCCTTTCTCTCAGAAGGAGGCCAAATGGGGGGTGCTGGGTGGCTCAGTAGGTTAAGGGTCTGACTTCAGCTCAGGTAATGATCTCACAGTTTGTGAGTTCGAGCTCTGCATTGGGCTCTCTGCTGTCAGCAAAGAGCCTGCTTCAGATCCTCTGTCCCCCTCTCTCTCTCTGCTTCCCCCCCAACCCTGCTCTCTTTCTCTCTCTCTCTGAAACATAAATAAACATTAAAAAAAAAAAAAAGGAGGCCAAAGGAAGGGCAGGGTTGTTCAGCAGGCCTGCTTCCTATGTCAATTTGTCTCTCTTTTTGTGTACGTGTATGTGAGGAACAATGGTAGACTCTCTTGGAAGCGAAAAGGCCTTAAAGATCATTCAGGTTCAATGGTTTTAAAATTTGTTTTTAGCTGAACCGTTCCTCCTAATAAACTCTGGTGCAGGAGTCCAAGATACAAAACATAAATAAGAGCTATTCTGATAATAGCAGCGATGGGGAGCAGACCTGCCCCTTTGATTCTTCTTGTTCTGCCTCAGCCCCTGTGCATTCCCTGCTCATCCAGCCTCCCTCCTAGACTGAAAAGCCCTGATGTCGCTCACCACCTCCCTGGCTAGCTAGCTTCTTCTTGGGCATCACCCTCAAGGCCAGCCCTGGCTCACTTTCGGAGGATTTGTGTTGAGCAGAGGTTGGCGTCCATCAGAACCCTTTGGGGTTGCAGTGGATGGGCCCCAGGAGGCAGTGGGGCTGAGCCAGCTCAGAAGAGGATGTGACTACACAGCTGAGTAAGCTACATGTGTGCTTACAGTGTATACTGGTCAGCTGGGGCCGCTGTAACAAGTATCACACTGGGCAGCGTAAACAGTAGAAATCTATTCCGTCAGAGTTCTGGAGGCTGGAAATCTGAGATCAGGGTATCAGCAGGGTTGATTTCTTCTTATGCTTCTTTCCTTGGCTTATAGATAGTTCTTCTCCCTGTATCCTTACATGGTCTTCCCTCTGTGTATGTGCCTTCATCTCCTCTTATAAGGATACCAGTCACATTGGATTGGGGCCCACTCATATGATCTCATTAATCGCCTCTTTAAAGATCTTCTATCCAAATAGGTCACACTTTGAGGTCGTGGGGGTTAGGACTTCAGCATATGGATTCGTAGAGGATGCAGTTCAGGGCATAATCCTGTGTTTCTGTGGAGGTGCTCCGATCTTGGGAATGAGAGAACCAGCAGAGACGAGGGTCTGGGTTTCAGACCCAGCTGCAGATGACCAGCACCTTGCCTGGAATCCCTTTCCAGCCCTCAGCCCCTTCTGTGGCCTGGCCAAGTGTGCTCATCCCTCAGGTAGCAACTCAGATGTATCCTCCTCCAATTACTTATCTTTTTGGGATCACCTGGTCCTTTTTAACCGCTGTTAGCATGTAAATTTAATATTC
This sequence comes from Leopardus geoffroyi, assembly GCF_018350155.1. NCBI lineage: Eukaryota > Metazoa > Chordata > Mammalia > Carnivora > Felidae > Leopardus > Leopardus geoffroyi. Next base: position 25,449,769 of record NC_059332.1, on the reverse strand, counting down.
CTCCTGCTGAGCATGTCAGCACCAGTCCCAGGATGTGGTCTAGTGCATTTTAAAGTGCTTAGTACACTTTGAAAGAAAGAGAACATGAGAGGCACACAAGGGCCATTGACTGGTGATTCAGTCCCAAAAAGTGTGGTGCAGACTCCCAACTGCATGTTCTGAGACCAGGGCCAGAGAGCCAGGTCAGGTGGGAAAGAATGATGGGTAAAGTGTGCAAAGAGCTGGGGTTCAATGTCAACGAAAGGGGAGAGGTGGAAAATGGAGTCTTTCCTGGAAAGCAGAACTGGTGTGTTGGAGTCCTGGAACCCTTCATAGCAGTGGTTACATGCCCTGGCAGGGAAGGAGATGGACCCAGGTCTGAGTGCTGGTTCTGTCACTAAGTGTGTGCCCTTCAGCAGTGTGCATCTGTTTCTATACCTCTGTTTCCCTGTGTGTAAGATGGTGATGATACCTGTCATTTGTTTGTACATTTAATATTTAATAGCAGCCCAGTATGCAGTAGCTGCCACTTCTGTGGGTGGAATGCTGCTGGGGGTTCAGGTGATCAGGGGCCCAAGGAGACAGCTGGGGTGTGGCTTGTGAGTAGGTCAGTGGCAAGCTGCCCTCGACCCGATTTTCAGCACCATTGTCAGTACAGGTGTGTAGGTGTATTAGCGTTCTCCAGAGAAACAGAACCAATAGGATACACATAACACACACACAGGGGCTCCTGGGTGGTTCAGTTGGTTGGGTGTCTGACTTCAGCTCAGCTCATGATCTCACAGTCCATGAGTTTGGGCCCCATGTCAGGCTCTGTGCTGACAGCTCAGAGCCAGGAGCCTGCTTTGGGTTCTGTGTCTCCCCCTCTCTCTCTCTGCCCCTCCCCTGCTCATGCTCTGTCTCTCTCTCTCTCAAAAATAAATAAAAACATTTAAAAAAAATTTAAAAGAAAATAACACACACACAGGTTGATTTACTATATGGAATAGGAATTGGCTCGTGAAATTATGGAAGCTGAGAAGTCCAAGATCTTCAGTGGGCAAGCTGGAACATCTAGCAAACTGGAGACCTGAGAGAGCCAATGGTGTGGTTCCAGTGTGACCGAAGGCCTGAGAACCAGAAAGAGTCAGTGTTTCAGTTTGAGTCCAAAAGCAAGAAAAAGTTGATGTCTCAGTTTGAAGGCAGTCAGGCAGGATGATTTCCTCTTATCTGGGGGAGGACCAGCCTTTTTCTTCTATTCAGACCTTCAGCTGATTGGATGTGGCCCACCTATATCAGGGAAGACAATCTACTTCACTGAATTCTAATGATTTAAATGTTAATCTCATCCAAAAACACCCTCACAGAAACACCCGGAACAATGTTTGATCAAATATCTGGGCATCCATGGCTCAGTCAAGTTTACACATAAAACCAACCATCACAGTGGGGAGGGCAAAGGTACAGGCATTCTCCACAGAGGTCTTGGCCTGTGGTAGGTTCACTGGAGGATGTGCCAGCAGGCTGGCAGTGAGGGTACACGTGATTAGGTTGTCTAGGCAGTGGGCCAGGTTCTGTCCTCTGACTCATGGAAGGGAAGAAGAGAGGAAGGGACTTCTCTCTGTAGCTTCCTGGGCTCTTCAAGTCTGGCCATCAGAGGTCAGATGGCCCCAGACCTCCAGTGCAGGCCAGGAGGAGATGCACATGAGCGGGAGTGAGATGAATTGACCTAGGTGACAGAGATTCATGCTGAGGACAAAGGTTTGTTTTTAGCTCTGTGGTAAAGTGAGCCAGGTTACTGGGAGTAGGTGGACAGTAAGCAGGGATGGCTGCCTTGGCTTCCACTTCTAGGCCAACCCCAAATTTGTGACAGGGGAGGGGAGATGTGCCCTCCCCTCTAACTGCCCCGGATGACTTTCTCTCTAGCTCTCCCCATCCCTTCCTCCTGCAGGTGCTCCCTCTAGTGCCTCATCTCTAACTGCTTGCTGCTGTGGTTGAAGGGAAAGCAATCAGCTCAAGATCCCACTTAGGGTCAGGTTACAAGATTAACTCCAAACAGGATTAGGCTCATCCTTACAAAACTGAATCCTTTGCATTGTAGCGAGAGTGGGGTCTCATCCTTTCTAGACAAGACTTACCATGACATGTTGTAAAATCTCTCCAACTGGAGTGGATTGTGTTAGCCAAATGTAAATAGATTATGCTCCCAAGTCAGAGCATTTCATTAATATGCCATACATAATTAGAACCTTTGTAAGGACTTTTGCACATTGTAAAGTACAATTCAATAAGAATAAGAAAATAATAGCAAACATTTATTGGTCACTGTGTGCCCAGAGATCCCGTACTATGAGCCTTATATGCATTTTGTCATCAGAATAATCCTATAGGGGTAGATGCTGTTACTCATCCCCCTTTTCCAGATGAGGAATTGTGGTTTCAGGAGATGAAGTAACTTGCTAGTATAGATCCCATGTTGATTAGACTGGACATGTCCTGACCCCCTACTGCCCATGCCTTTAACCCTGTGGTATCACCTCCAATAACATGCAGCTGTGACCCAAAGAAAGCTCTCAGTCCAGTCAGAAGGCCCCTACTTGGCCCTTGTAATGCCCCAGGTTTGGCAAGGCTTGTGTCTCCACACACGAGTTACAAGCATCCATCTGGTAGACCCCGATAGCCCAGAGGGGTCTGTTCCTAGCTGTGGCATTACTAGAAAAACAGCCTCTGAGGAAGTTTTGTTTCTAATGCTTGAGACAAGGTTGCATTTGAGAGAAGAAACTTCGCAGCAAGATCTCTACTTCCGCCTTTCCCAAACATCTACTTGGGCCTGGCCGCCCTCTGGCTGAGAGGAGAGAGCCTGCTGGGGAAGATGCAGGCTGGGAGGCCATGCTCTACACCCCTGCTTTACCAGCTTGAAGGGAATTATGGCCCATCCATTATCACCCTTTTCTTAGATGGGCTCTCTAAAAGGAACAGAGAGGGCGCCTGGGTGGCTCAGTCGGTTGAGCCTCCGACTTCGGCTTAGGTCATGATCTCATAGTTTGTGAGTTGGAGACCTGCATCAGGTTCACTGCTGTCAGCACAGAGCCTGCTTCGGATCCTTTGTTCTTCTCTCCCTGTGTCCCCCCCCCTCCCCGTGCTCACGCTGTCTCTCTCAAAATAAAGAACATAATAAATAGATGGATAGATAGATCGATAGATAGCAAGCAGAGAATAAAGAATTGAAAGGGGATGTTGTTGGCAGCCAGGTTTGGATGGCCTGGGGAGGAATGCCTGAAAGAGAGAAGGCCTCCCTGTGAGTCACATTGCTGTCCAGTTTTCATAGGGGAAGAGCTCCAGGTACAAAGAACGACTACTTTGGTTTTTGGTTAAAACAGAAATGCTCAGACTTAACTAACAACTTTATGGGTTCATATATGATGTAGAGGTTTATCATATCCAAAGGGAAGGAAAAAACTATAGCGCATTACTTATTGCCTGTTCCTGTCTGTAGCTCTCCGAGCTTAACTTGAAAGCTGTAGAAGGTTAGACTGAGGAAGGAGAGGTAATATAGTGGGGCCAGTGTGTTTCTCCTTCGTCACTTCATCTGTGAAGAGCATCCTGGAAGGAGTGTTCTCAAGCAGAGGTAAAACCACCACTGAATTTACACTGTGGGATTAGACACATTTCTGTTGCTGAGAAGATCTAGAGTCACATCTCTTTTTCTAAAGGAGCCAAATGCAGGCAGGAGCCGGCCCCAGCAAGCAGGAGGCCCCTTCATTTCCAGCTGAGCCATGTGTTTGATTGTGGGGGACTTGCTACTGGTTTTCCTGGAAAATGTGGTTGTTTGAAAACACAGAGCATGGGATTAGTTCCTTTTGTTATTTGGGTGAGAAGCTCCCTCAGCAGTACACTGCTACATTGCCTTGCCATCTACATATTTATGCCTGTGCAGGTGACTGTTCCCAAAGAGGTACACTTGGTAAGTGTTAAGTGTAGTGAATCCTGTGTCAGACCTAAAGGCCAAGGATATACTAAGGACCTTGAAATGACCTCCAAAATGTATCAAGGAGAAGAGCAATTTTCTTCATAACCCTATCCATCCACCCACCTATCCACAGTCCAGTGCAGTTCTGAATGTAGATGCCTCAAAACAGGCCTCCACTATTTTTAATGAAGGGAACCTAATTTTTCTTTACCTGAGACCTATAGAGATTACCAATGAATAGTGCAGGAGCACTGAGGCTAAAAAAAGAAGAGATTCACAGTAGGTGTCTCTCCTTCCTTGGGAATCCTGAGAAAATTGTAGCAACAGGGTAGAGCATGTGATAACCAGCTTGACTACCCACGAAGGAAAACGTCCAGCTTTGGCAGGTCGGGGTCCCTCTGTTTCAGAGTTCAGTTAGTATACATTCAGTTTAGCCTAGACATGTCCTTCTACGACCTTTCAATATCCTTGCAGTTTGTTATTTTCTGCCTTCTAAAAATGGAGACCCTGAGCATCCCTGCAAGCCCTTGTTCCTTGTGTAGCACAACTGGGGTCCTGTCTTTGGGGTTGGTGCAGCTTATCCTTTATTTCCTGAACCACATTAAAACTGAATTTGGAGTGTTCTGGCTATTAATGGCATTATTAGCTTTCCCCAGGGCCTCAGAAAGATGCCAACAATATATCCTTTTTCAAGTAGATTATCATGTGTATCTACATACACCTACCTCACACCCAGTGTGGTGGAGTTGCAGGGGGCCCAACATTGTCCAAGGACAGCTCTATTCCCCAGCTCCTTTTCCCTGCAAATCCTCCTTAGTGCTCACTGAAGTTCTTAGAGCTCTCAAACCCCAGTTGCTGAAAGGTCAGAGAATTAGGCAATGTAGTAACTGGCATTTTGCCCCAGTATGACCCTTCTAATGTCCCTATTGTTACTGTATATAAAATAGCTTGAACTTTTGCTTATATCCTAAAAGCTTTGTTTAAAACTTTTATTATTTCTGCGCTTTTATAGCCAATAAATGCAGAACTCAGAGAAGACTGCTTTTATTAAAGAAATTGCAACCAGCCACATTTGACCAAAAGCTTATTGAAAGAAGTCTCATGAGCACAGTGAGGTTTGCCACAAGACATGTTGTGACAGCTGCAGAACAAAGCGTTGCTGATGCCACCTCCAGCTGCCCTCACAATCCTAAGGAACACTTAACTTGCCCTTTGTCTGGTGGCTTGTATCCAGACTTAGTCAATCCTCCAAAAATGACTGGGTGATTTTGAGCCTTAACCAACAGGCTGGTGGGGGCTGTGATTTCTGATTTGGGCTTTCACTGTAGGAAACCCCAAGAAGCTCACCTGTTCCAATCCAGTGGAGTCTGGACATTTCGTATTTTTATCATCTCCTCAACCTTCTTTCTTAAAGTCAACCTTATTAAAATGGATTTTTTTTTCTCCCTAGGTAACGACCAAATCACATTCCCCACTCTCATCAGATTTAAAGTCAAACTCTTTGTTACAGGATACAGTTCCAAATTCCAGTTGCCATGTGTGTGCTCTGTTAAGTCAACGCCCAAGAAGCTTTCACCCTTAAGTCTATATTCGGGGAAAGTTTGTATTACGTATCTTATGTTTTCTCCCCAATAGTAGTCACGAAAAGAAGGGGCGGTTTTCCACTTCAGATTTTCATGAAATGTTAGAAAGGGTAAGAGTTTGATTAAATTGTGTGCCATTAATCATAAGTGCTTTTTTTTTTTTTTTTTAGGTTGCATTTGATGCCAGAAGGCAAACACAACCTGCATCTACGTTTTGCAAATGAATTCAATAAGTTAGCAGAAGACTTCTTACAATAAAAATGCCCACTGCTGGGAGCTGGGCATTCCTTAGTGTGGGGCTTCAGCCTGTTGCCACCTGTGAAACACACCCATCACACCTCACCTCACCTCACCTGCCTCCCCGTGCTTTCTACTCCCTGCAAAGTACTCTCAGACATGTACAAATAATGACCTATTAAAACGTCTTCTAGGGGCGTCTGGGTGGCTCAGTCGATTAAGTGTGATTCTGGATTTCAGCTCAGGTCACGATCTTGTGGTTCATGAGTTCGAGCCCTGCATCCTGCTCTGGGCTGACAGCTCAGAGCCTGCTTGGGATACTTTCTCTCTGCCCCTCCTCCCCTCATACTCCTTCTAAATAAATGAATAAACACAAACAAACTTAAAGTCTTGTAGCTGTAAAGGCTACAAAAATTAGATCTGATTTTTTAAACATTAAGTTGTGAATTCTACCATTAGTTAAAATAAATTCTGGTTGTGATTTACTTTCTCTCGTATCTTAGGTGAAGCATTTGGAGTATTTATCACTGTTATTTCAGGATACCTTGAATCTTGAATTTATGCTGTACTTTTTATCTGAGAGGTACAAGTTTTCGCTGGTCTTTTTACTTGTGTTTATCACATTGTTCAAAGTAGAGAAACACGACCCTCCATACTACAGTTTCACAAGGGTTGCTGGAACTACAGCAAGTAAGGGAGGAAGGTTTGCTTTGTCCTTAAATCTCGATTCACTCCTGGACATGTTTACTGGATTCATTTACTTTAATACTTGGGGTCAGTGAAAATGAAAAATATGTCTTTATTAAAAGAGCAGAGAAGCCATTAACTTAGAAATACTTAACAAAAATCCAATTTTGTTAAGATGACTAAACCCAGAAGCATTTACTGGAAGGGCACCTGGTGGCTCAGTCATGAGCTCACTGTTCTGGATGTTGAGCCTGGTATCCACTTCTGCACTAACAGCGCAGAGCCTGCTTGGAATCCTCTCTCCCTCTCCCTCTGCCCTCCACCACTTGTGTGCACGCTCTCTCTCAAATAAATATTAAAAAAGAAAAAAAAAAGATAAGATGTAGTGAGTTAAAAACCAAAAAAAGCATTTAGTGGAATAAAAATTACCTGAAAGGAAAAAAGAGACCACACAGTTTTAGACACATGCTTTTTTATTAGTATAGATATCTTAGACAATACTGTAATTTTTAGGAGTTCCACATTATTACGTCAACAGTGTGAATTTCTGACAGAGGCAAAACTGAGCACCATAGTATACAAATAGACCATGCTTGATTGAGGACAACAGAAGTTCACTAAAGATGCACGATGTATTTGAGAAGTCCTTAAGCCTCGTCCTCGCCCTCCTCCTCCTCGAACTCGCCCTGCTCGTCGGCCGTGGCGTCCTGGTACTGCTGGTACTCGGACACCAGGTCGTTCATGTTGCTCTCGGCCTCGGTGAACTCCATCTCATCCATGCCCTCGCCCGTGTACCAGTGCAGGAAGGCCTTGCGCCGGAACATGGCCGTGAACTGCTCCGAGATGCGCTTGAACAGCTCCTGGATGGCCGTGCTGTTGCCGATGAAGGTGGCCGACATCTTGAGGCCGCGCGGCGGGATGTCGCACACGGCCGTCTTCACGTTGTTGGGGATCCACTCGACGAAGTAGCTGCTGTTCTTGTTCTGCACGTTGAGCATCTGCTCGTCCACCTCCTTCATGGACATGCGGCCGCGGAAGATGGCAGCCACGGTCAGGTAGCGGCCGTGGCGCGGGTCGCACGCGGCCATCATGTTCTTGGAGTCGAACATCTGCTGGGTCAGCTCGGGCACCGTCAGCGCGCGGTACTGCTGGCTGCCCCGGCTGGTGAGCGGCGCGAAGCCGGGCATGAAGAAGTGCAGGCGCGGGAAGGGCACCATGTTCACGGCCAGCTTGCGCAGGTCGGCGTTCAGCTGGCCCGGGAAGCGCAGGCAGGTGGTCACCCCGCTCATGGTGGCCGACACCAGGTGGTTGAGGTCGCCGTACGTGGGGGTGGTCAGTTTCAGGGTGCGGAAGCAGATGTCGTACAGCGCCTCGTTGTCAATGGAGTAGGTTTCATCTGTGTTCTCCACTAGCTGGTGCACCGACAGGGTGGCGTTGTAGGGCTCGACCACCGTGTCTGACACTTTGGGCGAGGGCATGACGCTGAAGGTGTTCATGATGCGGTCGGGGTACTCCTCCCGGATCTTGCTGATGAGCAGGGTGCCCATCCCAGACCCTGTGCCGCCCCCCAGTGAGTGGGTCAGCTGGAAGCCCTGCAGACAGTCACAGCTTTCTGATTCCTTCCTCACCACGTCCAGGACCGAGTCGACCAGCTCGGCTCCCTCTGTGTAGTGGCCCTTTGCCCAGTTGTTTCCAGCACCGCTCTGGCCTGCCAGAGGGAAAGGAGAATATTAGACACTAAAACATAAGGAAATCTGAATTCTTTCATTTTGACTATAGACTAATCTTGGAATTGCAGATTCTTCTCTTTTAGATATGCTTTCTTACAGAAAATTTTCTATACATCCATGATCTTCAAAAACACTGGAGATCATAAGCAAGTTTATTCATATGGAGTTATTAACTGATCAAGAAGACGGGTTAACAAAACCCAATTGGTTTTAAAATTAGGAACAGGAAGCTTCTGTGAATAGGTTTAATAAACAGGCAAGGGCAAGGGTACAATATGATCCAAAAAGAAGATGGGCTCCAAGCTGCTGTCTCCACTTCTGGTCACAACCTGTGCCTTTGGCCTTTGGCTTCCTGAAGTGGTTACCTGCTGTCTCGGGCCCTCTGACATTACCGGCAGCCTGTTAACCTTCCTGTTGGAAGGTTCATCACTGCTCAGTATTCTTTACTGCCACGGGCTGCTCTGTAGTAGGAGCACCATAGAAGCCCTCTGCAGGCTGACAGCTCTTTGAGCTGCCCAGAGAGGGGCCAGAGAAGTGGCCAGGACCCAAGGCTGTCCATGGACACACAATCTCCACCTTAGCATTCAGCACCAAGAACGATGATTTCCACAGTGTTGAGAAAGGAGACTCACTGAGCCATTTGCCATGGATCAGGACTACATACCGAACACGAAGTTGTCTGGCCTGAAGATCTGACCAAATGGTCCAGACCTGACCGAGTCCATGGTGCCTGGCTCCAGATCCACCAGGATGGCCCGAGGTACGTATTTGTTACCTGTGGGGAACAGAGCCAGACTTAGACCTGCAGTGGGCAAGGGAATCACAGGCAAGACTGTGCTCTATGTGCCTTTCACGGCAGAATCATTAGAGAAAATTCTAGCATCTGAGGCAAAAGTGAGCAGAGGTGCTTTTCTGCTTTAAAAGAGATGATGGCATGCTTAGTCATGGCAAACATGCAGGAGTCGTAAGGAACTATAAAGTGTATTTTTGCCAGTTGACATTTAAAATGAATGCAAGAAGCATGTCTTTGGCATTTGTATGTTCCGAGCACATTCTGTCTGCCACGGTATGCAAAGCAAGGTTGACTGGGCAAAAAAACAAAACCAAACAAAAAACACTGTAATAATCACCAGCAGCTTCGTTGTAGTACACATTGATTCTCTCCAGCTGCAAGTCACTGTCTCCATGGTAACTGCCAGTGGGGTCGATCCCATGCTCATCACTGATGACCTCCCAAAACTGGGGAGAAAAAAAAACCAAACCACATGATGGCCTAGCATCCTAAATATCAAGAAGGATGGCCCTTTTCTCCCTGTCATGTCCTTGGAAAAGTGGCCATTGTGGTCAGACAGTGGAGGAGTCCTATAGGCACAAGCCCCTGTTCCTCCAGCAGCTGCTGCAGAGGGGCTTGGAAATCTGCAGAGCATCGGCCATATTATGGCGACAGACTGCAAAGCTGGGAAGGGCACTGAACCAGGAGGGTGAGCCCAGCAGATCCCCTTCTAGGGAAAGCTATGGATGCTGGGGAGGCCATCACCCCCAGGCAGGGCTGAATGTCACAGCATCCCAGCTGATGGACGGGTTCTGCCAGCCAGGACCAAGGACCACTTGGACCCCGCCCTGAGAGACTGCCTCCAGGGATCAATGTCTCCTGGCGCAAACCCCACCCAGCCCTCCAGGCAGCACAGTTTTCTACCACTGACATCCTGTGGCCTGTCGCCCCTGCCCCCAGCAGGGGATGGTTGGGGAAGGGCAGGCAGGGGGAATCTGGGAGCCCGATTGGGGACAGAGGCCAGAGCAGGGCACGCTGAGGGCACAGGCTCCATTGTGAATTTGCAGCAGGAAAGGGGGCGGGGAGGTTGGGGTGGGCAATATGGCGGTTCTGAAAGAGACCACGTCCTTGTCCAGGCGCCCGCCCACACCCTTGCACCACGCTGGCTCCTGCCTCGCCCACTGCGGTGGGAAGTCCCAGCCCCAGGACGGTCACCTGCCGCCTCCCAGACAGGAAGTCAGACTCTGACATTATGTATCATCACGTCCAGATGGTGCTCATATTAGGGAAATTATCTAACATCCTCGTCTTTGTAACCCGACAAGAAGTCTCTCTAGCTTGTCACCCCAATGACATTGCATTTTTTTCATTCAAACTATAGAGGAAAATAAAATTGAATTCCACATGAGGCCACTGGATTAATAAGACCTCTGCCCCTACCCAAATTTCAGAGAGTAATACATCCAGGGTAATGTCGACTACGTCTGGCAGAAGGGCCGTGTCCGAGGAAATTTCAAAAGGCCTTGATTAAAGGCACACACAACTGCGTCGCCGCGCGCATCGTGGCAGGTTGTGTGGCTTCCTGGGCCCCACCCGGCGGCCGCGCCGAGAATGCGCCACCCGGCCGGCGGGCTACCGCCGCCTCCCCCCGGCCCCTGCCCTGCACCCTGGGGTCCCGCCGCCCCTGGCCCGGGTCCGCACCCTCGGGGCCTGCCGCCCCCTGCCCAGCCCCTGCCGGGCGGTGCGCCCACCTTGGCGCCGATCTGGTTGCCGCACTGGCCCGCCTGGATGTGCACGATCTCGCGCATGGTGCCGGCTGCGGAGAGGGTGGAGGCGCTGGCCCTCGGAGCTGTGCACGGCGCGACCGGCGGACTCCGCAGCAGAGACCAGTCGCCGCCCCCCAGCCCAGCCTTTTATACGGGGGGACTGGTCCCCTCCCCGGTCTGGCCTGCGATGACGTAATGGAGGGCGGGGCTGGGGGCGGCGCCGCGGGGACTGCGGCACCGCGAGGGGGAGCTGGGGCGCGGTGCGAGGTGCGGGGGCGCTCCGGCCTGACTGCTGACTGCAGGGAGGGCGCCAGGCACCTTCGTCCGGCGGCCAAGGGCGGTGTCGCGGCATCGGGCCCAGCCAGCCGCGGTCGGCTCGATCCACGGACGCTGCCCCACCCTTGAACTGGGTCCTTCAGTAAACTGCATCCACACCCACCTTTCCACTCAGGATACCCGAGAGGGGCTGGAAACCTGGGTCGCGGAACCAGGGGGAGGGGCTGCCTCCAAAAGGGGTCCTCGCCTCCTCGGAAGGGCGAGAGGCAGCGAGTACCCTTTGGAGCAGGGAAACTAGAAGTGATAGTGGGCTCTCGGTCTGTTCGCTAAGCTTTCCTGCCTGCCTCTCTAGGCAGGGTCCCCGAGTCCCGGCCGCATTCTCTTTCTATTTAGGGTGGGAATTCGCAGCTAGTCTAAACGAGGGGAGGGGGCGCAGGGTGGGGAAGAGTGAGGGGTTTCTCGGTGACAGCAGATGGGAACTGTGTTCAAGGAAACCAAGGATGGCAGGGTGGCATTTTCCTTCTACTTGTGAGGAAGGTGGTTGGTTTGGGAGGGTGCTGGATTTGCCTCAGTCTGCTTTGGGTCTTCTTCATAAAAACCACTTAAATGTGGAAAATTCTGCGTGCGAGAGTGTGTGTCAGAGAGGATATTCTAGCCACACATCAGCCCAGGTGTGTGTGCCTTGCATTCAGTATGTCACCTGGAGCTCACCGCAGCCTTATAGAGCTGCCCAGTCTGGTTCAAAGGCCACCAGCCACGTGTGACTACTAAACACTTGAAATGTAGGTAGTCTAAATTGAGATGTGCTTTAAGTGTAAGTATTCACTGGATTTCGTGGACTGGGCACGTTAAAAGGCTGTAAAATATTCCATTACTACTTTTGTATATTGATTACATATCAAAATAATATTGTGGATCTATTTTTAAAATTAATTTCACTCCTTTTTCTTTACCTTTTTAAATGGCTGCTGCACTAGTAGTGACTACTGGAAAAATTTGTTACCTTTGTGACTCATGTGGTATTTCTATTGAACAGCCCTGTTCTAGAGTAAATGTAATGACTCTCCCAATTTCGCAGCTCGGAAAAGGAGGCTCAAAGAGCTGACTAGCTACAAAGCTAGTAAGTGAGGACATCTAGATTCCTTCTACAAAGACAAAGCCCAGGTGAGTTTTAAAGGCTTGGTCAGGTTGACGTAACACCCAATCTTAATTATTCTCAAAGATGATCCTGAACATTGGGCTAGGTGAGCAGGGACCTGGGGACTGTTTTTGTTTCCCTGCACATACTCCTTTTCCTCTCTGGGGCCAGTTTCTCCAACTACAAAATGATGATAATTATAGGTGCCCTGCAGCCAGCTTTGTGAGTAGGAAATGAGAAGCTCTATATGAAAGCAAGTCAAGTTTATGGAGCAAAACTGCCCCCCATAAAACCAAGCTGATGCTGTCGTTATAAGTAGGAAGCCTGCTTGCCATGTTAATAGTGGGCATATATCAGAGGCGGGCAGTGCCATGGCTTCATCACGCCTGCTTTAAGAAGCCAGTCCTTTGGGGTCCTCTCAGAACCAGTCAGGTGCCTGATGCCCTGTCTCAGAAAGGGATGGGTTTCCTAGGCTCTCTCCTCCCCTCCCTCCCCTTGCAGATGGGCCCCCAGTACACAGTCCATCCCACTGATGCTGTTCCCAGGTTCCTAAGGCCTGGCCTCCTACCTTCTCCCCATGTCTGCCTCCAACTAGGACATCGTGGACTCTTCATGACCAGCCAAGCTTGGTCCCCTCCAGAGAATGGCCCTGCCCCAGGTAACTTCACCAATAGCACAGTGCCACAAAGATTTTCTGGAGATAATTGCCTCTGGCCTTGTTGTTGCCTTCAAGATGGGGACTTGGGGCCAAATAGCAGAAGATGTGACCTGATAGGGACCTTACTGGGAACATGGGACCCTGACAGGGGTGCTTTTCCCTATCTGTGGAGGGCTAGATCACCCTCACGGATGGTGCCCCCTCTGCTTTGTTTTGGTTGGGTCCTTAAGCACATCACCTACCTTCTCTGAACCTCTGTTACCATATCCGAAACATGGAAATCTGTTTTTGTTATGTCGTGTATGTGAGACACAATGTGAGCTGGACGTTTAGTGAACATGCAGTCAATAAATAAATGACAACATTGATTACAGCAGGCCCAGGCACATGAGGACTGCCCGTGGATTACTGGCAACAAATGTCCTTGGCTGAGGCTCCCTCCTCCCGCCACCCAGTCTGCACCCAGCCTGCTTTCTCCTCTGCTCACTCCTCCCCCAGTCCCCGCCCCTGTTGTCTGTTGGAATATAATCAAAGAAGCACACAGGCAGATTTTTAAATAATGCCTGCCCAGCCTCAGGTGACTCATCTGATGGCTGTGAGCTCCAACTCTCCTCCATGTGGGCGTCGCCAGCACCACCACATTGTCACACAGCAAAGCTATGCTGCACAGCACCCATGCAGATGATAACAGGGGGAAACGAGGCCCACTGATCCTCCCCTTCCCTGGAATAGGCTTTTGGCAAGCTTTGGGGAAAGGTGGTTTTCTCCCCTACGCTCCTGTATAAAAAGGAACAGATCTTCTGGCTGTTGGGCAGGGTGGTGGGGGAGGAGAGCCAACATCCTCCTGCCACCTGTCATTTCCTGCTTTGGACTTGATGTCACAGTCGAGTGTTTGAGCCATCCCTGCCCTGAAGGCACTTTGGGGTGATGATGACAAAATTCAGACTGGAAAGGAAAGGAGTGAATTCCCAGTAGAAGGCTGGGCCGGGCCTGCATTTTACAGAGGGACTCAGGATCTCACGTTTCGCTCTGCTGGGCTGTTCTTATTTCCTGCCTTCCATGAGAGGAGTCTTGTGAAAGCACCCTGGAGATGTGGGATGATGATGAACATTGCTCTCAGTGGATGCCATCTCTAACGCGACACATGTGATCTGGTTGAGAGAGATTTAATTGGGATTCTGAAATTTTGAGCATCAGTAGAATAATGAAAACCCAAGAGCCATTCCAGCAGTAAAGTTGTATGAATTATTCGGGAACAGTCTCACAGTGTATTTGTTTGTGTCCTCAGAGGAGGTCCAGGGGACAAAGCACTTCCACTTCTCTTTCCTGTGAAACTCGTCTAAAATAGCCTTGCCTGCTATATGTGTGCTGTGAGCACACATCTTCACGCTTTTGAATAAAAGCGTTTCTTTATGAAGATGGAGGAAATTTACTTAAAGCACCTAAAATGCTTCCTCTTTATAAAGACCACCTAGGGGGCGCCTGGGTGGCGCAGTCGGTTAAGCGTCCGACTTCAGCCAGGTCACGATCTCGTGGTCCGTGAGTTCGAGCCCCGCATCGGGCTCTGGGCTGATGGCTCAGAGCCTGGAGCCTGTTTCCGATTCTGTGTCTCCCTCTCTCTCTGCCCCTCCCCCGTTCATGCTCTGTCTCTCTCTGTCCCAAAAATAAATAAACGTTGAAAAAAAAAAAATTTAAAGACCACCTAGGTGTCAGTTGGTCATCCTACTCTTGATTTTAGCTCAGGACATGATCCCAGGTTTGTGGGGTCCAGCTCCGCACCTAGTGTGGAGCCCACTTAAGATTCTCTCTCTCCCCCTGCCCCTCTCCCCTGCTCGTGCTCTCTCTCTCTAAAATAAAAATAAATAGGGGCACGTGGGTGTCTCAGTCAGTTAAGCGTCTGACTCTTGGTTTCCTCTCAGGTTATGATCTCACGGTTTGTGAGTTCGAGCCCCGTGTCAGGCACCGCTCTGATAGCGTGGAGCCTGCTTGGGATTCTCTCTCTCTCCCTCTCTCTCGTCCCTCCCCTGGTCACTCTCTCTCTCAAAATAAATAAATTTTTTAAAATTAGTAAAATAAAAATAAATAAAATAAATTAAAAAATTAAAAGACTGCTTAAAGTATAAATAGTCTGAGCCCCAATTTAACTTACTTTGAAAATGTCATTTCCACCATGTTATAGTTTATAAATGTTTGCACCAGATAATAATAATTTGGAGTAAATATATGGCAATGTTTTTTAGCCCCTTCTAGAATGTTTCATTCCCAGTATGTGTTACTTTTACTAGAATTGTCAATCTGGACCTTTCAAAATAGAAAACAACAAATATGTGTGTGTGTATGTATGTGTGTGTGTGTGTGTGTGTATGTATAATATACACATACATTATATACACATATATATTTTATTATGGTAAGAAAACTTATTTTACATATTCATATTTTCTGACTACAAAATTAGAAATTTTAGAAAATACTAAAGAACATTGAGTGTCTTTCTACCCTTCTCTGTATGTGCTTTTCTTCTTCCTTTTCCTGGTCATTCGGGTGTTTCTGTTTGTTCTTTTTTAACATCATTTCAGTTACGTTCACCTTGGACATTAGAAATGAAGAAATACTATATTTTCTTATGCCACGACCTAAATCACAGTCTTACAAATTCTCAAACATATGTAACCTTCTCCCAACTGTTACCATTTTCCCCATAATCTAGAGCATCTGGAACATACCAGATTCTCCAAACAAACTCTGCTTCACACACCCAGGGCTGTTCACATGACTGGAATGAATTTCCCCCCATTCAGCCCACTCCCACATTGCCTGGATGGAATTAAGAGCACAGGCCCTGGATGGAGTGGGTGCAAATCCTTACTCTAACACTCATTAGCTGTGTGACTGAGAGAAAGTTACTTAACCTCTCTGTGCTTCAATTGCTTCATCAGTAAAGTGGTAATCATAATAGCACCTACTTCTTAGAGTTGCTACAAGGACCAAATGAATTAATATGTGAAAGCAATTAGAATACCACCTGCCCCATAGTAAGTGTTATATAAATATTAGCTATTATAATTGGTATTATTTCCTTCCTTCCCTCTTTCCTTCCTTCCAGGGAGCTCCTGTCCATAAATCAGGGCTCACCTCCAATGTCACTTTTTCTGTGATGCTCCTTCTTTTGTACCTCATAATATTGTGTACACACCTTCATGTTATCATCTTGACCATTAGTCCCTGAGATGAATTACAGCAAGGAAAAGTACTATTGCAGAAATAAACACACAGAAGAACTGGGCAAGCAGTGAGCTGAGGCACCATTTGAATGCTGTTTCCCCTCCCAAACCCCAAGGGCCTACAGGTCAACGGGTGTTACCACACCGTGCAGGAAGCTCTGAGCCTGAGCACCCCCACAGGACACTACCAGCTCCTAGAGGAGGCGTGGAACACAAGAGAACCTATTCTCATCATTTCCAACTTTCTGGCTCCCTCGCCACCTGTTTTCTGTATACAGACTTTTTTTCACACCAAAATCTGAGTTGCAAAGAATCTGGGCGAGGCCAGCCATGCTGACTCCCATGGGGCCAAGCCGGGTGCACAAAAGGTGCTGGTCATTTTCTTGGAAGCTCCAGGGCTCAAGTTGTGTTCTGTTTCACCATCAAGGCAAATGGTGATTACGGAAAGGTTGACATCAGCATTTTCCTCCCTGTGGTGAGAAAGCCATTAAGTTGTTCAGAGCCTAATAATTCTGCCTTCTGCTGAAAGCGTGCTAGGGAGAGGCTTCCAGAGCTCATAGGCGGGGAGTGCCAGGAGCTGTTGCCCTGGCGTCCTTGGCCCAGTGGCTGCAGCTCTGGCCGGGCTTTGCCGTCCTGGAAGGTGTTCCAGGCCTTCTCAGTGCCTCAACGCAAACTGCCAGTGTTTTAGCCCATAATGTAGGAATCACCCTCTCTCTGCCCACCACCAACATGGGCTGTACAGCTGTCTCAAGAATGGTCTTTGGGGGTGCTTGGGTGGTTCAGTCGGTTGAGCGTCTGACTCTTGATTTTGGCTCAGGGTATGATCCCAGGGTCATGAGATCGAATCCCACACAGGGCTCTGTGCTGGGCATGGAGCCTGCTTGGTATTCTCTCTCTCCCTTTCTCTGCCCCTCCCCCACTCTCTCTCAAAAAGATAAATAAATAAAACATTTATATATAAAATAAAACACTTGTAAAGAATGGTCTTTGCAAGCAACCGCCACCACTCAGAAAACACCTAGGGGGAGAATGCACTCAAGATACAAAGTGCCTTTTGTTTTTAATTACAATATTGAGGTACATTTTTTAAAAGCTTTATTGGACCTAGCGCATTTAAGTTACAGAATAGTATAGTCGCGCGGGGCCTCCTCCATCGTACAGCCAGGAGTCTTCAGAGAAAACTCTAAACTGTCTCTCATCATGATTTCCCAACTAATTCCCAGAAATACTTGCTATGACTGAGTAGAAATACTACTACTTTTTTGTAATCAGTTTTGTTTTGTTTTATTTTTACTGGAAGCCTGATGTCCCACTCCCCATCTACCCTCTGACAACCATCAGTTTGTTCTCTGTATTTATAGGTCTGATTCCGTTTTTCATTTATTTGTCTTTTAGATTCTCCATATGAGTGAAATCATGTGGTATTTGTCTTTTTAGTCTGACTTATTTCACTTAGCACAATACTGTCTAGGTCCATCCATATTGTCACAAATTACATGAACTCATCCTTTTTATGGCTGCATAATATTCGTGTGTGTGTGTGTGTGTGTGTGTGTGTGTGTGTGTGTATGTGTGTGTGTGTACCACACCTTCCTTATTCATTCACCTATGGATGGACACGGGGTTACTTCCATATCTTGGCTATAGTAAATAATACTGCAATAAACATAGGGGTGCATATATCTTTTAGAATCAGTATTTTCATTTTCTTTGAGTAAATACCTGGTAGTGGAATTATTGAATCATACAGTATTTCTATTTTTAATTTTTTGAGTATCCTTCATACTGTTTTCCACAGTGGCTGCACCAATTTACATTCCCACCAACAATGCACAAGGGTTCCTTTTTCTCCACATATTTGCAAACATTTATTATTTCTTATCTTGTTGATTTTAGCCATTCTGACAGGTATAAGGTGATATCTCATTGTGGTTTTGATTCGCATTTCCCTGATGATGAGTGATGCTCATCTTTTCATGTACCTGTTGTCCATTTGTATGTCTTCTTTAGGAAAATGTCTATTCAAGTCCTCTGTCCATATTTTAATTGGATTGTTTGTTTGTTTGTTTGTGGTTTTTTTTTTTTTTTTGGTGTTGAGTTGTGTAAGTTCTTTATACATTGTGGATATTAACCCCTTATCAGATATATAATTTGCAAATATCTTCTGCCATTGAGTAGGTTGTCTTTTAGTTGATGATTTCCTTCACTGTGTAGAAGCTTTTCATTTTGATGAAGTCCCAATAATTTATTTTTGCTTTTGTTTCCCTTACTTTAGGAGACAGTTCTAGAAAAACGTTGCTACAGCTGATGTCAGAGAAATTACTGCCTGTGCTCTCTTCTAGGAATTCTGTGGTTTCAGATCTCACATTTAGGTCTTTAATCCATTTTGAATTTATTTTTGTGTATTAAAGAAAATGGTCCAGTTTCATTCTTTTGCATGTAGCTGACCAATTTTCCCAATACCATTTATTGTCATGCTACAGGACTATACTGTCTTCGCCACTGTATAGTCCTGTAATCAGTTATTCTTTATGCCTAATTGTCATGTAGTACAAAAATAGTAATAGGCAGCATTTCAAATAAGTGGTAGATGAAATTTGTTAAATTTATTATTTAACTATACCAAATTTTGTTGAACACTCATAGTCTGATGCTTGTGTAACATGCTACCAATAGTCTTTTGTTTTTCTTAATTATGAGGAATATTTGTTATTTCCACTCTTTTAATATTACCAGTAAAGCCAATTTTGCCCATTTTACAAGTTTACCACAATAAGTATAGCACTTACTAGTTTTCAAGACCTAAGAAAATGTTTGAGATGGGGTGGGGAGGAAAACTCCAAAATATAAAAAGAATACTACAATAGTAATATTCATAAATGTTTAATTGCATACCTACCAAACATAGCAGTCAATTAGTCAAATGTAACTTAACTTTTATATCATAACATAAAAATATTACAATTAGTGTAAACATGAAATAATTAGATTCTTTTGATAACCAGAAGAAAGAAGGAGGTATGGGGACAAATATGTTGGGAAAGGCATCCTCTGAGAGAGATTTAACAGAGCTGAGAATGTTGAAAGAGGAAAGGGAGGGGCACATTGTGTGCACAACTACCTTGGTGAAAATGAAAGGGGAGGAGAGGTCTTGGACCAGTCATTTCCCCTCACTGGCCAGCAGGGGGTGCACTGGCCAAGCACAGCTTTGTTGCTCTGTGTGTGTTGGGGGACTAGGGGAGGGTTAGGCCTTTGGGTGAGTTTTAGGATAGAGGAGCAATGTGCAACCAGACATAACTATGTACTGGGTGTTTCAGAGTCAAATTTCTGTTAACTCAGGGAATACTGTGTTGATTCACAGATGACTTTTAAGATTGGAGAGTTTTGCAATGAATGAGGCATTTGGATCCTGTTGAGATGCCAATACTGATATTGGAGAAATGAAGCTGAACATAGTGCACAGGCTGAGGCTTTCCATAGTGGGGAGAGCCCACTATACACTGAGTACAGGAATGAGAGGGGAAAGGCCCAGCAAGATTAGGAGCTGAGTCAATAAATGAACTGTCAAGTCTGATGAGATGCTGGGACCAGAACCTGCTGTCCAATCTTAATTTGGAGTTGAAAGGAAGTGATGGAAAAGCAAGACAAGGAAAACAGGAAGTACATGTAGAAGGAAAGTTAGAATGGGCCCTCAACCCTGCAGGGCTGCCTCAAAAAATCTTATGTTGCTACTCAGAGCCCAGCCTAAGCTAGCAATTTCCACTATAGCCACCTGTAGTTGCAAATTTAACTTACTGAATTGGGACCAGTCCTAAGTAAAATTGTAAGGGTGGTTAAAGTTCCCTTTTAATTCTTTTTATCACCTCTTGCTACTCATCCTGAAATTTGAGCACACAAACTCTATCCCCTTATGAAAATCTGTACCAAAAAAACATTTAATATCAGTCAATTAAGGTCTTATTTTGATAAGTATATTAGCTTTTCCAAGAACATTCACATTGATCCATAGACTTCTGTGGCCAAAGGGGATCTGAAAATCATATTTTCTAAAATTAAAAGAAATTCCAAAATAAATCTATCTTGGTCCCTGCCCCCTCTTTGCAGAATTTCCTAGCAAGAAGTCATATAGCCTGTCCTTGAACACCTACCTGCCTTAGTAGGATGCTCACTGCAGCACCAACTGTTGCACTATTGTGTGACAAGTACTATACATATGTCATTTCATTTAATCCTTGCAATAACCCTCTGAAGTACATACTGTTATGATCACTTTCTGGAAAAAGAAGCTAAGGCTCAGAGAGAATGAATACTTGCCCAAGGCCATACAACTAGTAAGTAGAAACATCATTTACTCTGTGAACATAGATTCAAATGTCAGAACCAGACGTTTCAAAGACCATGTGCTTTCCATTCCCCAAACTGTCCATTTGGAGAGGGCAGAATTCTAACACAGATCTGAGAGCCACCTGGCCCTGGGGTGTACACAACCTTTTCCCAGTTACTCAAACACTAATCTAGGTACTACTGTGAAGGGATTTTGCACATATAATTAAGATTCCAGTCAGCTGACCTTAAAATAGGGAGATTATGTGGGTGGGCCTCCTCTAATCACATGAACTCCTTTCAAGCAAAGAATTTTTTCCAGCTGGTAGTAGAAGAAGACATCAGAATTTTGAAGCAGTAGAGACACTCTCCTGCTGGCCTTGAAGGAGCTGCTACCACGTTGTGGAGATGTCCAGGTGGCAGGCAACATCAGGCAGCTTCTAGGATCAGAGAGTGGCCTCTGATCAACAGCAGCAAGCAAACAGGAACCTCAGACCTATGAGTGCAAGGAACTGGCTTTTGCCAATCACCCAAGGCCATGGAAGAGGGCCATGGGCTCTAGATGGAGCTGCCCAGGATGGTCAGTTGAGGACATGAGCAGAGACCCATGACTCTTGCCCCCAGAAACTATAAGATGATTATGATGCTTTAAGCCACTGTGTGGTAACCTATCCCACAGAAATAAAAAATGACAGGATCTCCTCTTTGATGAGTGTCTTAGTCCCCCACAAGCCAACCTGAGACAAGGTTCTGAGTGAAGTTTACTAGGGAGGTGGTCCCAGGAAGCAGCAAGAGGGCAGTGAGGAACCGAACCAGGAAAGGGAAGTCCCCAAGCTGCATCTGCAAGCAGGTTACTGGGGTGGGCACAGGGCTCCACACTGGGGGATCTGTAAGGGACCAGAATTGTCACACCAAGAGCCAGGGAAGCTGGGCTATTTAGCCTCTGGTCTGTCCTTTAACAGTCCTCCTTCCAAAGGGGCATTGTGGGCAGGACATGCAGTAGGGGTTCTGGGAAGAATGAGGGTCACAGGAACATGGCCTGGTACCAACAGTGTCTGCTACAAAGTTCTTAGAAAGTTCCTTCCTATCTATTGATACATACCATTTAGCCATTGGTTCAAGTTTGGTTCGTCAGCTAAAGATGTGTATCTTCTCCACACTTTTCAGATACCTGCAGTTTTCATACTCCTAAGGTGTTGCCTCACTGGCTAAATATTTCAAGTTCCTTCCTGGACTCCCTCCCCGCAGCCCCATGAAACAGGATTTTGAGTTCAGAACTACTTCAATTGTTCTTGACTATGAGCTATGAATGCAGCTCGGACCACATCAGCTTCTGGGCAGCCTCATCATACTGGTGACTCATATGAAACTATCCTGGTTCTTTGCAGAGTTGCTAAGATCTCACTCTTCCTGTTCCTCTGCTGTTAGTATTTGGATTGTAGGGAAGGACATTTCATCTTGGGTGATCTTGGGCACCATTAGGGGCTGATAAAGGCACCATGTTCATGACCAGTTTGTACAGGTCTGCATTCAGTATTTAATGTACTTAATGTAGGTACAATCAATAAACAAGCAAGGGCAAGGGTACAATATGATCCAAAAAGAAGATGGGCTCCAAGCTGCTGTCTCCACTTCTGGTCACAACCTGTGCCTTTGGCCTTTGGCTTCCTGAAGTGGTTACCTGCTGTCTCGGGCCCTCTGACATTACCGGCAGCCTGTTAACCTTCCTGTTGGAAGGTTCATCACTGCTCAGTATTCTTTACTGCCACGGGCTGCTCTGTAGTAGGAGCACCATAGAAGCCCTCTGCAGGCTGACAGCTCTTTGAGCTGCCCAGAGAGGGGCCAGAGAAGTGGCCAGGACCCAAGGCTGTCCATGGACACACAATCTCCACCTTAGCATTCAGCACCAAGAACGATGATTTCCACAGTGTTGAGAAAGGAGACTCACTGAGCCATTTGCCATGGATCAGGACTACATACCGAACACGAAGTTGTCTGGCCTGAAGATCTGACCAAATGGTCCAGACCTGACCGAGTCCATGGTGCCTGGCTCCAGATCCACCAGGATGGCCCGAGGTACGTATTTGTTACCTGTGGGGAACAGAGCCAGACTTAGACCTGCAGTGGGCAAGGGAATCACAGGCAAGACTGTGCTCTATGTGCCTTTCACGGCAGAATCATTAGAGAAAATTCTAGCATCTGAGGCAAAAGTGAGCAGAGGTGCTTTTCTGCTTTAAAAGAGATGATGGCATGCTTAGTCATGGCAAACATGCAGGAGTCGTAAGGAACTATAAAGTGTATTTTTGCCAGTTGACATTTAAAATGAATGCAAGAAGCATGTCTTTGGCATTTGTATGTTCCGAGCACATTCTGTCTGCCACGGTATGCAAAGCAAGGTTGACTGGGCAAAAAAACAAAACCAAACAAAAAACACTGTAATAATCACCAGCAGCTTCGTTGTAGTACACATTGATTCTCTCCAGCTGCAAGTCACTGTCTCCATGGTAACTGCCAGTGGGGTCGATCCCATGCTCATCACTGATGACCTCCCAAAACTGGGGAGAAAAAAAAACCAAACCACATGATGGCCTAGCATCCTAAATATCAAGAAGGATGGCCCTTTTCTCCCTGTCATGTCCTTGGAAAAGTGGCCATTGTGGTCAGACAGTGGAGGAGTCCTATAGGCACAAGCCCCTGTTCCTCCAGCAGCTGCTGCAGAGGGGCTTGGAAATCTGCAGAGCATCGGCCATATTATGGCGACAGACTGCAAAGCTGGGAAGGGCACTGAACCAGGAGGGTGAGCCCAGCAGATCCCCTTCTAGGGAAAGCTATGGATGCTGGGGAGGCCATCACCCCCAGGCAGGGCTGAATGTCACAGCATCCCAGCTGATGGACGGGTTCTGCCAGCCAGGACCAAGGACCACTTGGACCCCGCCCTGAGAGACTGCCTCCAGGGATCAATGTCTCCTGGCGCAAACCCCACCCAGCCCTCCAGGCAGCACAGTTTTCTACCACTGACATCCTGTGGCCTGTCGCCCCTGCCCCCAGCAGGGGATGGTTGGGGAAGGGCAGGCAGGGGGAATCTGGGAGCCCGATTGGGGACAGAGGCCAGAGCAGGGCACGCTGAGGGCACAGGCTCCATTGTGAATTTGCAGCAGGAAAGGGGGCGGGGAGGTTGGGGTGGGCAATATGGCGGTTCTGAAAGAGACCACGTCCTTGTCCAGGCGCCCGCCCACACCCTTGCACCACGCTGGCTCCTGCCTCGCCCACTGCGGTGGGAAGTCCCAGCCCCAGGACGGTCACCTGCCGCCTCCCAGACAGGAAGTCAGACTCTGACATTATGTATCATCACGTCCAGATGGTGCTCACATTAGGGAAATTATCTAACATTCTGATCTCAGAAAGTTGCAAGCATCCAATGTCCATCAGAACAGACTTGTCTTTTATAGGGGGGAGGTGGGCAGGATCAACAGGGACTATGTAGGTGAGGAAGGAAGATGGTGGGGCTGCAGGTGTAAAATCAGGTTGTGCAGTGGGGAATATTTTTCTCCAAAGTCAGCAGATTCTCACACTGAACTGTTCAGGAGATCGGTGTTCACCAGTGTGCTTGTTTAAACTTGGGGCAAGCCAAATTTATGGGTTGTAGGTAGGGGAAAGCCTGCATAAGTTTGGGTGAAGCAAAGTAGAGGGTAAGAAGTGGAAAATTGTGAACACTTGGTCATTTACTCCTTTTATTCATGCATACAATCTGCTCTGGGGGATGGAATAACAGTCATTGTGAGGTTGGTGTTGGTTCAGTTCGTTGTCAGAGGCGGGCTGGCTTCCATGTTCTTGTTGGCTCAGAAAGACTAGTTGTTATCATCTGCTGGGCATGTCCTAAGACTGACAGGTGTCAGAGGGTCTTTGAGATCAGGGGTGTCACAGAGGTATACTTTGGAATACACTAAAAGAATAATTATTAAGGATTAAGTTAGGGAGTACAACCACAATTTGAAATTTGAAGGGAGTTAGCTAAGAAGGCTCTGAGATGTTGGACTTGAAGCATCCTTAATGGCAGAAGGAAGATGACAGTGGCAATTTGGTGGATTTCTGGGTGTGCAGTGAATATTTCTGGTGGTGGCATAGACGTTATGGGAATACATGCCCAGTAGTACTTCTGACCACTGCCCAGGCACCCTTTTGGCAAGCCAGAATCCTGTCCAATGCCAGACAATTGTTAAGGACTATTCACTGGAGTTTCCCCTGGTTCTCTGGTGATGATGTTGGTGTCTTTGGTAAGATTGTCCATAGTTCTGGTCATTTCCTGAAGCAGAACATGGAACATGTAGGAGTTCTGGCACACTTGTCATTGGCCCACACAGCTGCAGCTCCAGGTGCAAAAATCTTCCCTATGTGATCTGCTGTGACAGTCAAACCTTCTGAGAGTCCTTCAATCCCCTAGACTCTTGTTCTAAGGCTTCTTCATAGCCTGGCAAGGAAGGAAGGTAAAGCCTCTTTGTCTGGGACTGGGATTCCACATCTAGGCTCGTAGATATAACATGCTTTTGTAAACCTTTTTGATCAATTAGTGCCTCAAGAACTGAAATCAAAATTTTATGGTGATGAAAGCAGTCAGTCTAGCTAAAGATTTGATATGGGTTAATAAGATTAGCTCAATAACAGGATCTATTCCAATTATGGGCATTCTTTTCTTCCTTCCTCCCTCCCTTCTTTCTTCCTTTCCCTTTCTTCCTTTCTCTTTCTTTCTTTCTTTCTTTCTTTCTTTTTCTCTCTCTCTCTCTTTAATTCTTCCTTTCTTTCTTTCATTCTTCCTTTCTTCCTTTCTGCCATGCACCTCCCCATAGGAGACACTTGTAGAACCAAGAGGTCATATCCACCCAAAGCTTGCACCCCTCTTTTGGATCATGTCCCAAATCTCAGAATGTCTGAAATTCCTGCCCAAATTGCTCTGAGCCCACTTGTAGTACATGTATAAGTCTCTCTCCCTTTGTCTCCCTGAGGGCAAGCCATGCCTTCAGTGTGCACCCCTAGGACCAAGGGGAGACTGCATGTAAAAAGGGGATGATGGGGTTTGGATGTGTGGGCTGGGACATCCACATGCACATGAGGCACAATAAAAACTCTGAACACTGAGGCTCAGGTGAACTTCCCTAGTGGGAAGTACCCCTTGCATATTGTTGCACATCAATGCAGTGAGAATGACATGTCCTCATTCCATAGAAGGACAACAGTAACTCTGTGTATAGTTCTCCTCTGGACTCTTCCCTTTGTGCTCTTCTCTTGCTTAATTTTAATCTGTATCTTTTATAGACTTTCCCTTTAAAAACAAATCTCTAACTGTGCGTATAACAGCTTTCAGTGAATTCTGTGAGTCCTCCTAGTGAATAATCACACCTAAGGGTAATCTTGGAGACTGTTGACCTTGCAGCTCGTGTCAGAAGGAAGGATGTTTTTGGAGACTGTTCCCTCTGACTTCACAGTTGGCCCAAATGCTTCCCTGTTTGTGTCAGAAGTGGGATTCACTAGCCTGACCCTGATTCATGGAAACATTGTTAAAGAAAGAAGAATGAATGGGTGGGGGGTGGTGAGGCTTTGATTCCTGGGTGGCCACGGGGTCACCTAGGATACAGAACTGGAGCTGTGCCACAATTTGTTCCTGGAGGTAAAAGTTACCAAAAGAATTTAGAAATTTGGCTCCAGCTCCTGGAGGAGTTGTCTCACTGGATGCATAAGGAAGTGCAAAGTAACAAGAAACAAGCAAATATCACTCCCTTGGTTGTTGTTATCTGTAATAACCAAAATGAAAGGTAGAGTGTTGGGATGGATCTTGAGGCTGAGCCAAACTTTGGAATCAGTCTGTTCTGTCTGTCACCAAAGGAAATAGTTAAACTGAAGCCACAGATAGTTAAGATTTGCAAGATAGTGGGGGGAAAAGACAAAAGGGAGAGTCTAGAGACCCATCCCAGGAAGATAGAAACCTTTAAACAGTTACTGGATAGATAAAGCAGACATAGAAGGGACCAAAATAAAGGTCTTACTGCAGCAATCTCAGAAACTGGACAGACTGATGAGAGCCACTGCAGGACCCCACACTGAAAGGCCTTACACAAATCTGCTTTATTCACCCTAGTTTGAAAGAATTTCAAAAGTTGGATGGCAAAGATGAAAATGGGAAAACCTCCCTAGAATTGCTTGAGGTGATGGTTCCACAACCTAATCAAGTTAATGATTGGCCAAAGGGCCCAAGGGTTTGTGCACATGAGTGGGTAAAATAGCTGAGGAGTCTAAGAATGATGTTTCTGGGACTCCTTGACATGGGAGCCCTGTGCGCCATGATGCCAAAGCTTGAAAGTAAAGTTCTGACAGTGGCTACAGTTAGATTGGGTGGATGAGAATGAAATAGTGGGATTCAGGTGAAAAGTTGGATGAAATGTTTGAACAGACTATGAGAAGTGGTTGTGTCTCTGTTACCTGAATAAATTATGGGGGTGAATATTGTGTCTAATTGAGGCATGCTTCCCCTACCTAGTATCATCATACAGAAGTCATGTAAAGCCTCCTTTCAGCCATTATTAATAAGACAGCTAAATGGGAGTCAAAAACATTGCCTGAGCCCACACAGATTGTTAATTCGACTGGGGTGCTGGTACAGACAGATTATCTGTACAATAACCCTATGTTGGGTGCAGACTGGAGCTAATGGCAAAAGCCTGTGAGTGCCACCCAGCAATGACCACTGGGATTTCCATTTGAAAATTCCAGAACATTCCCATTTGAAAGACAATTACTAGCTTGCTATTTGACATGAGTTGAAATTGTTCCTATGACTGAAAGACATAGAATAATATTGAAATACCTATAATGTCTTGGACAATGTCCTAAAAATATTATAATGGGGAGGGGAGTGCTCAGAAGAGTTCCATAATAAAAAAGAAATTATTTATATAGGAAATGGTGCTAAGGGAAAACAAGGAGATATATTCCTGAGCAGGGAGCTCCTTTTTCTCTGGGTCTGACTTTGGAACCACCTGAGGCGCTGCTAGCCCCTATGTCTACTTGAGTAGACATTGACCACTCTCTATTGACGAACTCTCTATTGACCAACAAAAAGCCTCTTGGTTTATGGGTAAGAATTCCAAAGTGAACAGTTCCAAGTCATTCTTATTGAAGAAAATAAAAACAATTCAGCTCAGTGGGCTGGAATGCCTGCTATTTGCCTCTGTGTTTGGGTTTTTACTGACTCATGGTGGTGGCCAATGGCCGGGCTGTGGGGTCAGGCAGATAGACAATGGAAAGCTGGCCTATTAAAGGGATATCCATAAGGGGTACAGCCTTATGAAAATCATTATGGGAATTTTTATTATTTTAAAACTTTATTATTATTTATTTATTATTTATTATGATTTTATTATAATTATTATAGTAATAATAATAATTATTATTAATTTTGTTGTTTAAGTAGTCTTCATGCCTAGTGTGGAGCCCAGCGCAGGGCTTGAGCTCATGACCCTGAAATCAAGACCTGAGCTGAGATCAAGAGTCAGACACTTAACCAACTGAGACACCCAGGCACAACAAGAGGTACATTAAAGTAGGACATGTCAATGCCTATGAGAAGAACCTCCTCCTGGTATCAGGAAGTAGCTGGAATTGGCCAGTGGCAATCCTTGTACACTCACTTGAGGTGGCCTCCTGTGTTGTCCTATAGCAATTCAGAGATGGGCTAAATTTAGACATATTCCTCCTGCACCCTATGAAGCACAAAATACCAACTGTACAGTCTGCCCACAAGAAAGAGAGAGGCTGCAGATGGCTCTGGGGCAGTCTCCAAGGGGAAGGCCATGCACATAGCTGTCAAATCGAGCTGATGCTCCTAGAGATTACAACTAGGTTCCTGCCATAGTAGACACTTGCTCTGGATTGGGTTTTGCATACCTAGTGATAGAGGTGAATGTTCAAAATAC
This sequence comes from Leopardus geoffroyi, assembly GCF_018350155.1. NCBI lineage: Eukaryota > Metazoa > Chordata > Mammalia > Carnivora > Felidae > Leopardus > Leopardus geoffroyi. Next base: position 25,421,483 of record NC_059332.1, on the reverse strand, counting down.
TATGAAAAGACTGAACTAGAAGATATTGTACCAAGTTGTGGCATCAAGTCACATGTCTTCAGCTCAAGGAACATACTTTGATCCTGATAGTTTGATAGATAACTAGAACAGTCAATGATTAAGGCATGAAGGGCTGGCTTACATGCCTTCATGAGTATGTGCTCACACTCAACATAAAGAGGGCCAATGAAGTGTACCCATCAGGTAGATTTCTCCATTTTTCTATGAGATCTGGGGAATGAGATAGGAGGGGATGCTATTACTCTACAATTCTTCCCCATATAACCTCAACTCTCTTTTTTCCTACCTAATACAGTGGTACTGGGAACAGAGCAACAACAACAGGTGCCAGTAGGAGGGATGATCCCTAAGCAAGAAACTGTCACCATAATTTTGAATCTTATGTCAGAATTACTAAGGGTCTGATGGAGTGGGTGGTGCCTTTATCTCATCTTGCAATACTGAGGTTAACAATGAATGCAGCTACACTATCTAGAGGTCAAGAAAGTCCACTATTTCTGTACACATGTAACCCTATCTTACATGAATGAGAGAGGATTGAGGGAGAGGTACTTGCTAGACTAGCATTGCTGCTGGCAATCTAGACCAATACAGTAGCCAAACATAACATCCTTTCCAAAAAAGAAGGTGGAAATGCTTGGTAAAATTAAAATGGTAAATGTGGAGAAGGAGGAATGGTGAGGATAAAAGGTGAGGATAGAAGGAATGAATAAATGGTTTACACAATGAAGGAAATGCACTATTATATTGGGGCCTTGAGAGAGACTCGAACAAGAGATGGTATTGTCTCTTAGCCCAATTACACCAGATGCCTGAAAGGGTGGAGCCATACACTTTGGTGGACTACTCTTGCCTTTGGAACCTTGACACAGTCAAATGGAAGCCTACAAACTGAGTGACATGACTCAGAGAGAAATCATAAGATTCGATGATGGACTGGACTAATTGATAATGACTCAGTGGGGCTCTGGTAATATGGCAGATCTTTTGACTCTTATTTTTCAGGTTGCTGTGCAACCTGATATGGTGATATGGTGTAACACTGGCCTTGTTGATCAGAGTTAACCACCTTAAGTAAACAGGTCTTATGGTAATACTGATATTGATAATCAAATATATTGAGAAATTGAATTAAGTCCTCATCAGGATTAATAAAATGACTGGCTTGAGGAACAACTGGATTTAACTAACCATCACCTAATTTTTATGCTAAACAGTTCTGTACAAAATTATCATAAAGTACAAATAACATACATTGAGAAGGGAAAAGAGTAATCAACCCAGTACAATAATATGAACATGTATGTCATGGCTTTATAGGGTGAGTTACTATTGCTTTGTGTAGTAAATGCTATATTAATTATAGATGCCCAGACAAAGGTAATTGTTTTGCTGTAACAGAGTCTTGGCCAAAAGCTTGGGGGTGACCTGCATAGTGAAGACTTATTCTTATCCAAGGAGAGGTCTGGCCTTTGCTCTTGGCTCCTGGGAAGTGATTTCTAGGGCCCTGGAATGTCTAATAGGAGCATTTTTATTTGCTTGAGGGCTTTAGCCACCAGACAGTCTGTCAATGTGCTTTATGATAAGGGCTTTGGTACTAGTTTAGATCTCCCAGGAACTAGAGACTGAAGGTATAAGAAGGGGCTGGAGTCTAAATGTTGGCCATGTGAGGAGTATGTGTCCCTGATGGCAGGAGATAAAAGCCCCAGTAAAAATTCTGGACCCCACAGGCTCAGGTGAACTTCCTTGGTTGTGTGTGTTTCATACACATATCCTAGGGATTAACGTCCTTGATTCCATGGGGACAAGATGACTGGAATCTCTACATTTGGACCCTTTAGGACTCTTCCCCAAGTGTCTCCTGTCTTGGCTGATTTAAAAATATATATTTTTTAACGTTTATTTATTTTTGAGAGAGAGACGGACAGAGCGTGAGTGGGGGAGGGACAGAGACAGAAGGAGACACAGAATCTGAAGCAGGCTCCAGGCTCTGAGCTGTCAGCACAGAGCCTGATAGCTTGATGCAGGGCTTGAAACCACGATCCGTGAGATCATGACCTGAGCCAAAGGCAGACACTTAAACTGTCTAGGCTGATTTTAACCTATATGCTTTCTCCATAACAAACCATAACCATGAACATAACAGCTTTCAGTGAGTTCTGTGAATCCTTCTGGCAAATTACTAAAACTGAGTGTGTTTCTGGGGGCCCCTTGAACTTGCACTTGTTGTTAGAAGTGAGGGTAGTCTCCTGTGTGAACACCTTATGTCCTCTAAAACTTCATAGTTGGCCATACTTTATTCAGGGGACTAAATGAATATTTACATTATGAATGCTCAAAACTCCAGCCTTCTACTCATCAGTTGCAATGCTGGCAGCCAGGCAGAAGAAGCAGGGTATTGGTGGGGATAATCTGAGCCATATGATCATTTTAAGAAGAAAGACGTAATAATAATGATTATATATGCTATCTTTTGCTGCATAAAGATCCACCACAAAATTTCGTGGGTTAAGACAAAATATTTACTACTAATTATAGGCTTGAGGGTTGGCTGAGTGGTTTTGTTATGGGCCAGTTCATTTAGGGCTTGATGTTCTAGGGTAGCTTCACTCACATGTCTATTGGCTGGCAGGCTTATTGGTCTAGTGAGGAACTCACTGTCATGTTTGGCAGTTGGCTTGATGTCAGCTGGAAAAACCATGTGTCTTTCATCATCCATCAGGTTGATCCTGCTTGTTTATGTGGTGGCAAAATGGTCCCCAGTGGCAGGAGAGGGCAAGCCCCAATCCACAAGTCCTTTTCCTACCCTTCCTTGTATCGCACTTGTTAATGTCCCGTTGGCAAAAGCAAATCATGTGGCCAAATCCAGATTCAAGAGGTGGAGAAATAGACTCCACTTCTTGATTGGTGGAGTAGCAAAATCATATGGTAAAGGAGTGTGTATCAGTCAGTTTCTCTAGAAACAGAACCAAGAAAGCCTGAAATCTGCAGGGCTGTCCCACATGCTGGAAACTCAGGCAGGGTTTCTATGTGACAGTCTGGAAGGGATTCATCTCTGGGAAACCTCAGTTTTTGTTCTTAAGGACTTCAACCATTGGATGAGGCTCATCCATATTATAAAGGGTAATCTGTTAATAAAACGGTAAATTGGTTGAAATGTGAATCATGTCTACAAAATACCTTCACAGCAACATCTCGACTATTGTTTGCCTGAACAGCTGGGTTCCATAGTTCAGCTAAGTTGACACACAAAATTTTACCATCAAAGAGCAAATATTCAGCTATTGTCCAATTTGTACACTGCCACTGACAGTTCTCCAAGCAAACAATAGGACAGATCACCCATAATTCATCTAATGAATCTTATGCTCAAAACGCTCTACGCATGGGCTTGGAGGTCCCGATTAGCTTCTTAGTGACTCTGTCTTAAAAATGAGCACACAGGGGGCCTGGGTGGCTCAGTCAGTTAAGCATACAATTCTTGATTTCAGCTCAGGTCATGATCTCGCTGTTCATGAGCTTAAGCCTCATGTTGGGCTCTGTGTTGACAGTGAGGAGCCTGCTTGCGATTCTCTCTCTCTCTCTCTCTCTCTCTCTCTGCCCCTCCCCTGCTTGTGCTCTCTGTCTATGAAAAAAAAAAATTAAATAAACTTTTAAAAAATGAGCATACAACTAAAGATTACCAGATACTTATAAAAAGCTTCTATCATGAGAGACAGAGGCTCAAACAAGTAAACAAGGATTAAAAAGAAAGAAAGAAACATGGAGAAAATTATGAAGGGAAAAGAAAACATCTTTTAAAAGTTTCATGAATCTCCTCAGAGAAGGGATGATATAGTGTACCCATGAAATAAGAATAGAACACATATAAGGTAAAATTAAAGAATTGAGAAAAATTCTTAAAAATTAGAAAATATAAGAACATAATTGAAAACTCAGTTGAGACCCTGGAAGATATAAGTCAAGCAAATCTAAAAGGGGTAGGGGTATGGAAAATAGGAAAGAATTTGCTGAAAAAAATTAGAGGGCTAGCCAGAGGCCCAACATCAGATGAATAGCAACTCCACAGAGAAGCAACTGAAGAAAAAAAAAAAAAAAACTGGGGAGAAATATGATCGTATAAATATATGAAGAAAATGACAGAAGAATGTGAGTTTCCAGATATAATTCTGTATGGTAGAGTCTATCACCTCCTTACAATCTGGATACATGATCCAGTTACTTGAAAATTACTTGTCTCCCAACAGTCCCTCGGGAAACAGACTTGGAGAGATTTGTCCAAGAAGCATATTGGAGTCCCAGGGGATGCCCTGGAGATGATCCTTCAGGGATGTCCCAAATTGAGGCAAGGGGACTAAACCTTCATGCCCTCTTCAACATGCAACATGTCCCTGAGGAAGGGACCATGCGTGTGGGTGAGGCAGCTTTCTAGCTGAAGGCACTTGAAGACAGGGGCTCAGCTAAGTTTCCACTGGTGACCAACTTCCAGGAGCCTCGGAGTCCTGAAGGGGGAATTCGTTTCCTTAATTCAATTGGAAACGTCTAGTTTTAACTCCTTTGAAGTCCTTAAGGCCCACATGGTCCGCAACCTCTAATTACACTGCGTTGCTTGGATGGTGGTCTGCCTGCCAGGAGAGGGTGCTGTGGGCGGCCTGTACCAGGAGGCGAGGAGGCCCATCCCTGGCAGGGGTGCTAACACGGGGAGGGGCCACGGCCTGGGGTGGGAATGTGAAGTCTTTCCAATTCTAAGGAGCAGCATCAAAAGGCCCATTGTTGTTGCTTGGTCAGTACTATGGGTTTTATCGGTAATAATGCTGCCATTTCGCCATTGATATTACGTCCAACTCCTCCAGCCGTCTCTCATTTGGTCTGAATCATGCAGAGCAAAAAAAAAGGGAGTGCTATTTATGAGGCTCATCAAACCCCTACTAATTGCAGCTGTATTGGCTTAAGGAGCATCTAAAACATTACGTTTTCAAACTTTCAAATTAATAAAGACAATAAACTAGAAGTATTTGCATTTCAAATGATCTTTCAATTTACAAAAGATTTACCACCTAGCACCAAAACTAAACTTTCTTATCAAGTGTTAAGTATCATTCCAGTTACAGAAACTGAATTAATGTCTCGTTCGTTACCAAAACTGTTTCTATATCAGATCTCTATCCCATTTATTCAGTGGTGCCTATTCAGTGCAACATGTTTGTGAGGTGAGTGGGAAAGAAGGGAGATCCACGCTGAGCTCCTTCTGTGTTCTAGTGTCAGTTCAGGCACTTACACACACACACACACACACACACACACGCACATGCACACATGAGGTAGAGATGATCTCCTCCTGGTGCAGGATGAAACTGTTCAGAGGGGTTAAGAAAATGGCCTGGCATCGTGTCATGCCAGTAGAAAATTCAGCAGTTGCATCTCCTGCCGCCTGACAGCACATTTTCTGGAGTTTCACATCCACAGTTGCCTAGGTAACCACTACACAGCCTCCAGGACTGTCTGCATGAAAGGGAAAAAGGGGGGGGAGGGAGCCATCTACTCTTCCCTTCACTTCCTGCATCAACAATGCTGCAGCCCTTTGTCAGGGTGTTAATGTGGCGAAAACAGAAAGCCCAAAAGCCTGCCCATGGGATTACACTTCAATGAGATATTTCTACTCACTGAAGGACCAGATTCACTGAGAATCTTGCCTGCCAGAGCATTGAGCCTGTTTCTATTTTTATTCACTCCTAGGCTTTTTCCTTTTCTCTTGGGCTTTTTGTCCCTCCAGCAAGTTCCCCTTCCTAGTGGGCAGGAGTAGGGAGTACTCTTTATTCAAATAAGCCCATGCCCTTGAGAAATGCCTGCATCTCTCTGCCATGGGCAAAGAGCTCTGCAGAGTCCTCCCTGTTCTCTGGACCTGCAAGTGACCAGGACAAGAGCCAGGGCTGGCAAATGTGTGTGTCACCTGACCCATTCATCCTCACACGGAATCTTTGCTAATTGTGTTCAGTCCTGTCACGGTCATTGCAGATGGCCACTGGGACTTGAAGAGTTTTTTTCTCCCTGCCCTGCTACAAGAGACAGGCTTAGGCTGAGAGATTAAATAAGCAAGGGGAATGAGAGTTGAAGCAGTTCACTTCACCACCGTCAACAATTTGGTCTTCATCGGTCCAAGGCATTCCTTTCACTAAGAAGATGAAACGCACCTTGCTTTTATGAGCAACTCTCATTTGACATAAATATTAATGAAATTTAAGTCATGGGTGTTGCTGCTAAAAGCCATTTTGTTTTAGTAGCGTTGTGCTCAAGAACAAGTTGGAAATGTCTATGGCCAGTCTTATTACATATGATTAACATCTTCACTTGCCATTTGAAATATCAATGGACAGCTACTGAATGGCCACAGGTCAAGGTCAAGAGGCATCAGCCTGGCTGCAGGTCTAGCCCACAGGGATAGGGAACAGTGAGCTCAATTATAGGGGTGTGGGAAGGCATCAGCATCCAGAGGTCTGTGCTGGTGGATGGAGGTGACTGACATAGGCTCTGGGCAGTCCAACATAGTCTCTGCTCCAAGTCAGACTTCTAGGTTTGGACAGGCAGGAGACAGGGCTGGGACAAGGCTCAGTGCCCAGGCAGCAAGGCCTGCAGGAAGATGGGCTGAGCCAACTCACGATCCTGGGATGTTGTGGCTGGCATTTGGATATTAGGTGACACTAATGAATTAATGATAAGTTTCTTGGTGGTAGTAATGGCCTTGTAGTTATATAAGAGAATGTTTTTGGGGTGCCTGAGTGGCTCAGTTGATTGAGCGTCCGACTTAGGCCCAGGTCATGACCTCACAGTTCATGAGTTCAAACCCCGCATTGGGCTCTGTGCTGCCTGCTTCAGATTCTGTGTCTCCCTCTCTCTCTCTGCCCCTCCCCTGCTCTCTCTCTCTCTCTCAAAAAATAAACTTTTAAAAAACTTATTTAAAAAAAAAGAGAGAACATCTTTGTCCTTAGGAGGGGTACACTGAAACTTTTAAGGGTGAATTGTTATGATGTCTATAATCTACTTTCAAATAATTCAGAAAAATATATATATAAATGTATATCTATACACAAGCAAATGCCAGAAAATGGGCAAAACATGAAAAACTGTTGAAATTAGAAGAAGGGTATACAAGAGTTGACTGTGCCATTCTTTCAACTTGGTAGTTTTAAGTGATATTTCTTAAACAAATTTTTTAAAAGTTTTTTTTTTTTAAAGGGTTAATGATTAGTTCTAGGCCTGAAACATAAAACAATTTTTTTTTAATACCAGGTGGTACCATTAGTTAATGTTTTGCTGACTTCCTCTTTATAGATGCGGTGTAGTCCACAAAGGATAGAATAAGCTAAAACTGTTACCTTTAAATCCACCAGTTAAAAATGTGTTTCATAAAGCAGACTGGTGAGTTCTATTTTTATCTGGTGTTTTCTTGTTCTCACATTTTCAATGCTTAATTGTTTTTCTCATTCAGAAGAACGTTTTATCTGACTACCCATCCTGTGGCAGGAAGTAGAAGGGAGTGCTGTCTGGAGATTAAACCACAAAAGTGGACAGAAAGTCTTCCAGATCCCTGCCATGGTTCTGCTTTTATAGTCCTGAGGAAATAACTCGATCAACCAAAACACACAGAGCTGCCACATATCAGTCCACTTGTTCATAATTAGTGAGATCATTTAAAAAAAATGGGCATTCCTATTTTGATGCTTGTGCAAATATAACATGAATGCAAGGCTCAAATGGGTAAATGCATGAAAATCACATGATGATATCTATCTCCCTTCCTAGACTGTAATATCCTTAAGAGCAGGAACAATGTCTCTCTTATTTATATTTGTACCTGCATTGCCTAGCATCATAAATATTTTTTAAAAATGTTCATTTATCATTATTTTGAGAGAGAGAGAGAGAGAGAGAGAGCATGAGCAGGGGAAGAGCAGAGAGAGAGGAAGACACAGAATCCAAAGAAGTCCCCAAGCTCTGATGTGGGACTTACACCTGTGAACCGTGAGATCATGACCTGAGCAGAAGTTGGACACTTAACCAAATGAGCCACCTAGGCACCCTTATATTTCTTGAATAAATGAGTAAATAAATAAATTAATTTAAAATGTAGAATAAAGAGAGGTGATGATATTTGAATTTCACAACAGCCAAGGACTGTGAAAATCCATAATACAATTATTCTTATGTTTTATCATGTTTGTAGACTAAATATAGCAGACTGATTACCAATGCTTAATGACACAGCATGATAAATATGTAAAATATCTGTGTAGTTAAACAATGATTAAAGCTAATATTAAAAAAGCAAATAACTGCTATGTTAGAGAAGTGGGATTTCAGGGAATCTTCTTTATCCTGTGTACCATTTTTTTAAAAAGTTGTTTTATATATTATTTATTTTTGAGAAAGAGAGCGTGCAAGCAGGGGAGGGGCAGAGAGAGAGAGAGGGAGAATATCAAGCAGGATCTGCACTGTCAGTGCAGGGTCAGACGTGAGGCTCAAACTCACGAAACTGAGATCATGACCTGAGCCAATGTCAAGAGTTGGATGCTTAACCTACTGAGCCGCCCAGACGCCCCCCAGTTTGTTTTTAATCAAAGTAATTTATAGATGGATATTACCCTTGCAAGCAAGCAAACCAAAGCTGTTTAATATATATAAGAAAATTGCACAACACGGAAAATTACTTGCCTGTCATGAGGAATGTAGATTCAAAGAAGTATATGATTATTTTTATTAGAATATTGCAAAAGAGAAGAGAGTTTTGGGAAGTATCAAAATCCTGAATCACGCAGAGCCTAGTGCCCTGGCCTTGTTTCCAGAAGCCAGTCAACAGAGTTGAGTGGAAGGCATAGCAGGGAAGTGTATATATGAAAACAAAATGGAATTTCCATGGTAAACAGCATCAACATACAAAAAGGGCAGAAAGTCAACTTGAAATGGAGCAATATGTCTTGTAAGTGGTCTATTTAGTCCTTGACAAACTGTTAAGTCTACTCACTTTGAAGATAAAAGTAGGGGCACCTGGGTGGCTCAGTCATTTGAGCATCTAACTTTTTATTTCGGCTCAGGTCATGATCTCAGGGTCATGGGATCAAACCCCGAGTTGGGTTGTGTGCTGGGCATGGAGCCCGCTTGGAATTCTCTCTCAGTCTTCCTCGCCCTCTGCCCCATCCTCATTCTCTCTCTCTCCCTCTCTCTCAGAAAAAAAAAAAAAAAAAAAAAAGGTAAAAGTAGCAGCACCCATTTCTGTGCACATAGGTTTGTCTGCAGATTCTAAACTGTAACGTCAACTGCCCTGAATTCAAAAGCACCGTGGGGGATTCAAAAATAGTGCCCCCAATAACATCTGAATGATGCTTTTCCTCACTGATAATTAAGAAATAGAAATGGGGGTGTCTGGGTGGCTCAGCCAGTTAAGCATCTGACTCTTGACTTTGGCTTATGTCATGATCTCATGGTTTGTGAGTTCGAGCTCCGCATCAGGTTCTGCCCTGACAGTGCAGACCCTGCTTGGGATTCTCTCTCTCTCTCTCTCTCTCTGCCCCTCCTGCACACACACTCTCTCTCAAAATAAATAAATAAACTAAAAAAAAAAAAAAGTAAAATGATAGTGGGATATTTCTCTTCATCAGGTTGGCAAAGTCTTTGAGTCTGATGATGTCCATTGTTAGGAAATATGAATTTTTAGTGCTTAAACAAAGGCATATAAACATTTTTAAGTCCTCTTAAAATTGATCTTAATTTGTATCTCAAGAGCCCCTATTCTGTTTGGCAGAAATGACAATGCCAATGTAGTCAATGTAGATTAATACTTGTCAATTTAGGAGACCCTCAGTCAACTCAGAGCTTTCACCCTCTCCTTCTGCTCCCTGAGGTTGGTTCTAAGCAGTAGGAGGCAGATGTGATGCTGGCACAGGGACCTTATCAGACAGGGGTGTCCTGTTCACTGTCCTCCTACATGCTCACACATTTTCAGACACCCGCATTCCCCTGTAGTCTGACATTCTAAAGTTCATGCTGACTTATCCTGCCTTGTCCTATTGTGATAGTTACTTTTATGTGTCATCTTGACTGGACCATGGGGTGTCCAGATATTTGGCTAAACATCATTTCTGTGAGGGTGTTTCTGGATGAGATTAGCATTTGAATCAGTAGACTGAGTAGAACAGTTGCTCTTCTCAGTGTGGGCAGGCATTATCCAATCCACTGGAGGCCTGAATTAGAACAAAGAGGTGGAAGAGGGGGGGAATTTGCTGTCTGCCAGACTGTTTGGGCTGGGACATCCACCTTCTGTTCTCAGACTTGGACTCACACTAACAGTTCTCTGGATTCTCAGGCCTATGGACTCAGCCTCGAACTACACCTGAATGTCCAGCTTGCAGAAACCAGACCACAGAACTTCTCAGTCTCCATAATCATGAAAGCCAATTTCTTATAATAAATGTCTTTATATATAAATCCTATTGGTTCTGTCTCTCTAGAGAATCCTGACTAATATGCCCCTTGTCTAGATAATGAGGACTCTTTGGTTACCTCCGTTCTTCCCAGTGAAAACGTGAAACTTTCTGAAGCTCTCTGGCAATGTTCCAGGGCGCTGTGAGGCTCCCAGTGGGCTCAGGACCTCTCAGTCTGGACATGCAACTTGCTATTTCCATTCTACTGCCCGCACACCAAACTGGCAGGAAGGAATGCGGTTGGGTTTGATTTTCCATTTCCCACAATCCAAAATAGAAACTTAGTGTGCATATTTCTGGCTTGAGAAACCACCCAGGAATGTATCACTTAGGATGCTTTTGGCTGCAAGGAACAGAAGATCCAATGCCTTTAACAATAAGAAATGTTTGACCTCATATAACAAAAATATTACAGTAGTAGTTCTCAAAATGTGATCTAGTGACCCCTGAAGGTCCCTAAAACCCTTTCAGGGCCTTGGCATGGTGAAAAACATCCATCCCAAGTGCAGGATAGACCGATGGATTTTAATTTGTAATAAAGCAGAAGTCAACAGTTGTTTACAAAAAGTTTATTTCAAAAAAGTTTCTGTAAATAAAGTTTTATTGGAACACAACCATACTCATGTGTTCACATATCATCAATGGCTGCTGTCGAGCTACACTGGCTGACCTCAGCAGCTGTAACGGAAACTTCAAGGCCTGCAGAGTGGAAAATATTGACTGTCTGACCCTGTACAGTAAAAATGTCCTGAGTCCTGTAACAGAGTATAAGTATTTTTGGAGATCCTTTCAGAGCCCACATTATAAATAACCTGTAAATAACTGCAACTTGTTAAGTTTTTGGTGTCTACTAAAGAAGAATTGTGTCTACACAATTCTCTCAACACGAATAAAAATATTCCTGCCTTTTTCCACTACATATCTGAGTGCGGCCAGATTTGTTTGTTTGTTTGTTTGTTTGTTTTTTCAACCAAAACAACAGATAAGAGCAAAATGAATTCAAAAGAAGTTATGAAAATCCAGCTGTCTAGTATTAAGCCAGACATTAAAGGGATTTGCAAAAACAATGTAAAACAATGTCACTGGTATCCCTAAGTTATTTTTTGTTTTATAAGACATTATTTTTCATAAAAATGTTAGTTGTGGTAATATGTCATGGGTTTTAGATTCTATAATAGATTATCTACTTAAACACTTTTTTATGTTTATTTTTGAGAGAGAGAAAAAGAGAGACAGACTGTGAGCCGGGGAGGGCCAGAGAGAGAGGGAGGCACAGAACCCAAGTAGGCTCCAGGCTTTGAGCTGTCAGCACAGAGCCCAATGTGGACCACGAGATCATGACCTGAGCTGAAGCCAGACACTCAACCAGCTGGGCCACCCAGGTGTCCCAATTAGCTATTTAAATTAATAATATATACATGTTTTGTGATGTTCTCAATTTCAATTAATAATATGGTAAACATTGATAGCTATAACTCACATATACAAAAGTTCGTTGGGATCTTCAATAATTATTTTTTCTTTAATTTTTTTTAAATGTGTACTTATTAAAAAAATTTTTTTTAATGTTTATTTATTTTTGAGACTCAGAGAGACACAGCATGAGCAGGGGAGGAATAGAGAGAAGGGGTACACAGAATCCAAAGCAGGCTCCAGGATCTGAGCTGTCAGCACAGAGCCCTACGTGGGGCTCAAACTCACAAACTGCGAGATCATGACCTGAGCAGAAGTAGGACACTCACTGACTCAACCACCCAGGCACCCCTATTTACTTATTTTTGAGAGACAGAGAGTGCACAAGCAGGGGGAGTGACAGAGAGACAAAGAAGAGAAAGAGGGAGACAGAAAATCCAAAGCAGGCTCTGTCCTGCCAGCTGAGAGCTCAATGTGGGGCTCAAACTCATGAGCCGTGATGTCATGACCTGAGCCGAAGTTGGATGCTTAACCGACTGAGCCATCCGGGTATCTTCAATAATTGTTAAGACTGTAAAGGGGCCCTGAGACTGTTTGAGAATGGCTAGTTTAAAGCTAGGACAGATTCAGGGTTGGTCATCTCACTGATGTTATCACAGACCTAGGTGTTTTCTAGAACTGTTATTGTCAACATCCTGTTGGCCTTCCCCTTAGATCAGCTTCCCTCATGGGTGCTGCTGCAAACCTTTGTGGCATCACATGTCTTCAGAGGCAGAAAAGGTACTATTTATTTTTACCCATTTATTTTCTAAGAGTGAGGAAAACCTCTCTTAGAACCAGTATACTGGTTTTGTATTTGTATTTTTTTAAAACCACATAATAACCCCCTCCAAACCTCATTAAAAGAGTATATAGGAAGTAAATTGATTCCAGACCAATTCTTGTGCCATAAACAATGAGAGCACTGGACAGGATATAAGAAACCACTGTTTCCAGTCCTCAGAAAACACACACCTTTTGAAAAAAAGGGGAAATGAGCTGAACCCTACAATCACTTGTGCTTTCTGCCTTAAGAACCTTCTAAACCATGGTGCAGAGAGAAGGAATCCAAGCAGAGCACAGCAGTCTTGCTGAGCTGAGAAGACAGAGACAGACGTTTGGAACGCCGAGGGAGGCTGAGGTTGCAAAGCAACGCAAGGAAATAGCTCCATAAATCTGCATGACACTTTTGAAGGTTCTGGCTGAAGGCTAGCTTCTGTGATATACAGGGGAGATTCCACAAGGCCAAGCAAAGAACAGCTACCAGAGAAAAAAGAAACCATTTGGTAATTATAGCTTGCATGGCACTGGAGACATTTGAGTTCTGACCAGCCACATGGAGATATGTCGATGAACACCCAGGATATTCAGTAGAAATCCCAGAAAGGTCACACCTGAGGAATAGAACTTAAGTAGCACTAAAGTAAAGGCTACTCCAGATTCACCCAACAGAGCTTAGAAACAAGCCTGGGAAGGACCCTGCTGATCTGCAAGTAAGAGAACTACCTGCAAGAAGGAAGCCCAGCACTCTGTCAAAGAGGACAACAAAATCCAAATACCCGAAAATAAAACATTTGCAATATCTTAAATTCAATCAAAAGATAGTAGACATGAAAAGAAGTATGAAAATGTGACCCATATTTCGGGGGTGCGGAGATCAAGGCAATAGAAAGAGAGCCAGAAATGACAGATTTTTTAAATGTCAGGATCAGACAAGGATTTAAAAACAGCTTTTATGAATATATTGAAGGATTTAAGTGGGAGGCGGAGCAGGGCTTGAGGAGGAGGACACGCTGGGCTGAGAGAACTGTCTGGGAGCAGTTCTGACGGAGGTAGGCGAGCAGCCCGCGGAGGGGGCGGGGCCGGGCGGGGCCGCCGGGGTAGCAGCCGGCCGGTGAGCTGTGCGTCGCTCATCCCTCATGGAGCGCTTTGTGCTGCAGGTGCACGTGTCCACGTGTCGCTGCCTGGCCACCGTGGGATGCCTTCCACCGAGGCTTCTTCATCTTCTGCTACCAGAGCCACCAGGCTAAGACGGCTGTGAGTTTTTAGGAATCAGGAAAAAGGAGTACTACTCCTATGAGACACCTTCTGAGGCTCGTCCCCACAGACAGGAGAATCCTTGTGCCTCCAGCTGGAGTCTGGTGCTCCCCTCTTCAGGGCCTGCGGCTATCTGGGCCCCCAGACCTGCTCCAGATGTCCCAAAGCACATTACCGCTTTGGATAGTTGAGTTCCAGACTCCCACTTCCTCTTTTAAGGATTTGAAATTGTAACGGAAACAGAAGATGGCATTACACCTGAAGTCGTGGGAAAGGGTGATGTTGCAGAGATCATAGGAAGCGTGGGTGAAGCGCACGAGAAAGAATTGGATTCCACAGCAAAACATGAGTCCAGGGAAGAGAAAATTTTCCAGAAGTTTAAACCTACCATAGCTTTTGAATCTGGACAAGATTCTCAGAGATTGGCGGAAGTGTTGTCCTGATCTGGATTCCTGGTGAAAATATCCCCCCGAAAAGGGTATTCCAGATTGCCCCTGTAGTGCCAAGAGAGTATTTGAATTCCAGGCCATGCCTCAGCAACTCAGTTACCTTGAGGCAGACATACTAGGCAGAAGTGTTGACTAGGCCGCCCGGCTGGCCTCCCTGGTGCTCAAAGCTATAGACTGGGCTCTGGATACACAGAAGAATTTGTATGAAGCAAGATGTAACAGATACACCTCATAGACATCGTTGCAAAGCCTTAAAAATGCTGCTAATCTCTCAGACCTTGCAGTTCTGTGTCTTGGACTTTATCCTAAGGAAATAATTATACCAGAGACACTAGTACAAAAATGTTATTTTAGGCATTGCTTACAATGTCCAACAAAAATGTCCAGTGACAGGGAATTAAATAAATTTTGGTACATCCATGCAGTGCAAGACTATGCAGTCTTAACAGTACAGACCTATATGGACGCCAAACAAGATCTGGATCTAAACTGATCCATACCAAGGGGCCATTATAAATGGTATTCACAGTATGATCATATTTTCATCAAAATATTTGTACATGTGTATGTGCGCAGAAATAAATCTGGAAAGACAAATACCAGGTGTGAACTGGTTACCTATGAATGGTGAGACCAAGTGAAATGATCCTTTTACTTATATGTATATGTCTTTCTACAATAAAAGTGGATAATATGCCTAAGTAAGGAAAAAGAAGTTTTGTTTTCTGTTAAGAATGGATTTTTAGCAATCCGATGATGTAAAGTGAAATGGCTACAAAACTGTCAAATTAGGAAAGATTAGCCGTGCCAAACATTAGGTGAAGCAAGATAGAACTAGTTTTAGAAGGCACAGAGCATTTGGATTCCTTTTCCATTGCATTATATCCAAAGTTGAGATTTCCAGGGTGGGAGCAGATCTAAAATTCCTGACCCACTCTCCCTCTAGAGTGGTAACATGCTTGGCCAGAGACATCAGCACCAAACCCTCCTGCCCTTTGCTTGCCTACTTCATATTCTCCTCACCCTGTGCTGACAGGGTTTTTATTGATTCTGGCCCGACAGCTGGGCTGTAAAATGTCACATAGCACGGATGATGCACGTTCACCCTGGAACATTTTTCATTCCTCAGCAGTCTGTAGCCCAGCCCTTTGCCAGCAGCTGTGAGGCCAAAACTAATGACTTGGAAGCAGGTTGAGGTCCATGGGCATCTCAGATGGGAAAACCACCAGGCAGAGGTTCCTACCAGGGGGCATAGTACTTATAACAAAATGCAGTTCAGCAAAAATTGGCTGATGGAGAAGTGATTGAGACCATTCTCTACACTTAAGAAACTTCAAGTGTAGCAGAGAGAGAAGCAGAATTTCAGTGTAAAATTGTCAGAACCAAGGGGGTGCAGGAAATCCACGTGGGCGTTCAGAAAAAACGGATTGGGAAAGGGGAGCCACATCTGGAAATGGATGGGTGAGCAATGAATGTCTACAGGAAGAGGGATGGAGCAGGTGCCAAAGGTCAGAACTGCTCAGCAGGACATTGTGGGGACAGAAATATAGTACTGGGCAGGGCTGGAGGTAGGGTGAGCTGTCCCTGAGAGGGTAAGTCTGCTTTCAGCAGGTATCAGAAGTGCCATATTAGGGGGCTTGCACTTTATACTGTGTGGAAGCAGAATTGTAAGAGAAATAACAGAGGGTCAGGTTTCATTTCCAATAATGACTCCTGCCACAGTCCAAGGCATGGGTGGGAATTTTTCTGTGTTACACAGTGCCTCTGATGTGGTAGGTGCTCAGTAAATACCTATTGAATGAAAGATCAGTGAATAAAGGAAAAGAAAAAGGCTTTTTAATAGGCTTAGTGGGTTTGCAGCAAAAAAAGTAGATTATGAAATTCTCCAGACAGGTGGGGTGGGGGCGGGGGAATGTGACACCGCTGTCACAGGCACAACCAGGTGCAGCTTTGTTTCATTTTGTTTTTAATATGCTAATGTTGCCAGGGAAAGGTTTATCCTGGGAGCTCCAGAGCTAGAATGTGTCAAAACTCTACCGACAACATTATCTAGAGCCCTGCTACTCACAGGATGGTCTGGGGGCGGCAGCAGCATCCACTGGGTGCTTGTTAGAAATGTAGGGCAGCCAGCCCTGTCCCCAGCTGAGTCAGAATCTGCGTTTTAACAAGTGCCCCGGGGTGGGGGAGGGGGAGAGCAGGCAGTCTAAAGTTTGAGGTGTCAGTCTGGGTGTGGAAGCTATGCCCTACATGAGGAGTCATCAGGAGGACCTGGGAGAGGGGAGAAGAGCTAGAAATCCCCATTTCCCTACTTCTTCTCTCCTGAGGCTCCAAGTGGGACCTAACAGGAATCTATGAGTTTCTTTCCAAACCCCAGCAACTTCACACAGTTCAACCTCACACTTGCCTGTTTTTTTTTCCTTTTTTTTTTTTTTTTTTTGCCTATGAAAATGTATTACTGTCGTGTGTGCACCATCAAACTTAAGATCCTGGTCTTTCCTTCTTGCCTTTTATACAAGCAAAACAGAGACTTTGGCTACTTTGACATCCTTAATGTCTCCAGGAATGTCACTGACAACATGATCTTTGCAACCAAATCCAGCCATCAGAACTTCCATCATTTTCCTCAATAAAATTCAAACAACCATCATTGGGTACAAAGGCTGTGATTATTTATTTATTTATTTATTGCCTTTCTTTTTTTTTTTTTTTTTTAATTTTTTTTTTTCAACGTTTATTTATTTTTGGGACAGAGAGAGACAGAGCATGAACGGGGGAGGGGCAGAGAGAGAGGGAGACACAGAATCGGAAACAGGCTCCAGGCTCCGAGCCATCAGCCCAGAGCCTGATGCGGGGCTCGAACTCACGGACCGCGAGATCGTGACCTGGCTGAAGTCGGACGCTTAACCGACTGCGCCACCCAGGCGCCCCTATTTATTGCCTTTCTTGATCACCTGGACCCTGACGCACTTTCTGATACAGAATTTGGCTGTTTGTCTTCAACCCCTACTTTTTCCAACACAATTCCTCTTGCAGAGGAAGCACCTCCAAAATGGTTGGCCTTCAAGGCTGTGCCCAAGCTCGCTTGTGCTGTTCATCACACCACCTGATCTCAACGGTGGCTATGGAGCTTCCTGGCAGTACAAAGCCCCCAACACTTGCCCGTCCTGCTGGCACCATGGGCCTGAGCCAAAGAGCTCAACCTTACACTTTGGGAGTGCCCACAATGAGGCTCCATGCCCTCTCCTCACTCAGCTACTGTGTGTGTGTGTGTGTGTGTGTGTGTGTGTGTGTGGTGTCACCATCCCTCTGCTCTCTGACTTGAGTACCAGCCATGCCTCCTGAGGACAGACAGGTAGGAGGCTTGGCTGGGAGGGCACTCTGTTTAAGAGATGACAGTTCTGGGGTGCCCGGCTGGCTCAGTCGGTTAAGTGTCCGACTCTTGATTTCGGCTCAGGTCATGATCTCACAGTTCATGAGTTCGAGCCCTGCTTGGGATTCTGTCTCCCACTCTCTCTACCCCTTCCCCACTTGTGCACCCTCACTTGCACTCTCTCTCTCTGTCTCTCTCTCTCTGTCTCTCTCTTTCTCTCAAATCAATTAAGTAAACATTAAAAAAAGAGAGAGATGACAGTTCTTCTATACGTGTTTAATGCTATCCATAGTCCTGACCACAATCAGTAATAATATCAAATACTGGGGGTGCCTGGGTGGCTCAGTCAGTTAAGTGTCTGGCTCTTGATCTCCACTCAGGTCATGATCTCACGGTTTGCTTGGGATTCTCTCTCCCTCTCTCTGTGCCCCTCCCCTACTCACACACTCTCTCTGTCTCTCTCAAAATAAATAAGTGAACATTAAAAACAACACTGCTATTTTAGCACTGTTCTAGGTACACAAATGCACTGTTCTAGGTATTGCATTTGTATATAACCTTATAGAACAGCCATAATGACCATTCCTAGTTTAATGATGCAGAAACTAAAACCCAGAAAGGTTAAGTAACTCGCCCAAGTCACACAGCTTATAATCAGAACGATGCCAGATTATCATTTGGGCACCAGTGGCAGAGCTGCTTGATGCTCTATTGGACAAAACCTTCAGCAAAAGAGCTTTGCTCATTTATTGTTGGACATACGAGCTAAAAGCTAGAGAAAGCATTCAGAAGGAACTTGGGACTTAGTGAATGGCTTAAAAATGAGTTAAAACATGGGGCGCCTGGGTGGCTCAGTCGGTAAAGCATCCGACTTCAACTCAGGTCACGATCTTGCAGTCCGTGAGTTCGAGCCCTGCGTCGGGCTATGGGCTGATGGCTCAGAGCCTGGAGCCTGCTTCGGATTCTGTGTCTCCCTCTCTCTCTGCCCCTCCCTCGTTCGTGCTCTGTCTCTCTGTGTCTCAAAAATAAATAAACGTTAAAAAAAAAATGAGTTAAAACAGGACATATGGATCTGGCTATCCATCTCACTGCAGGGTAGATGTGTTCCCTGGAACCAAGGTGCTCCTACTAAGTCCCCATAACTGAGTCATAATCAGTCCCAAACTCCAGCCCATGTGTCTGGGACAAATAGAGGGATCTTTACTGAAAGATGCTGTTGTCATGAACAACCGGTTGACTGTGTGTGTGGAAGGCAGGAGAAATGGAGCCAAGGTGGGGGGAGAATACCAGGCTCAGGCCATGGAGCTGAAGGATTTGTTCAAGAAGATTTGAAGCCCCAGAGAGAAATACCGACTGTCCAAAGGGGAAGTGTCTGCATCGCCAGTGGCTCAGGGATAACTGAAAGAACAAAACAGAAACCCTGGGTAGCCCAAAGCCAGAGCTCCCACCTCAGGCCATGCCCAGAAGTGAGAGAAGGAAGAAAACCAGTACTTAGGGGGACAGAGGGCCCCATCCCAGTTCCATTGTGGCCCAGATGACCCAGTCTCTCTGCTTGGTGCCCAACTCAGGGTAGAAGTAAGGAAGATGGCAGAGGGGAGCCCAGTGGACGGTGCCAGCTGAGCCAATCTGCCAGACAGTTGAGTTAGGACAAGAATCTTGCAGCTTAGAAGTCCTCTGCTCCCAAGCTTTAGAGTTTCTAGTTTCTTTTTTTTTAATGTTTATTTATTTTTGAGAGACAGAGGGAGACATGGCATGAGTGGGGGAGGGGCAGAGAGAGAGGGAGACACAGAATCCAAAGCAGGCTCCAGGCTCTGAGCTGTCAGCACAGAGCCCGACGCGGGGCTTGAACTCATGAGCTGTGAGATCATGACCTGAGCCAATGTCAGACGCTCAGCTGACTGAGCCACCCAGGCGCCTCTAGAGTTTCTAGTTTCTAATTTTTTCAATGAAGTTTCTAAGTTCATCTTTCAGAACTGTCCTACAGGGGTGCCTGGGGGGCTCACTTGGTTAAGCATCTGACTCTTGATTTAGGCTCAGGTCATGATCTCACAGTTCATGAGTTCAAGCCCTGCATCGGCCTCCATGCTGACAGTGCAGAGCCTGCTTGGGATTCTCGTTCTCTCCCTCTCTCTCAGCCCCTCCCCACTCACACTCTCTGTCTCTCTCTAAATAAATAAACTTAAAAAAACAAACCTTTTTTTTTTTAAAGGAACGATCTTGCAAAAGGGCTCCCCACCTGGCGAGAAATTGGGAGTGTCAGTGAACCCCTAGATTGCAGGAGGAGTGGTGATCTTGCAGTGACTTGCCTGAAGGCCTGGCCATAGAAGCTGGTCTGGGGACGGCAGGGCACCCAGAAGGGCCAGGATGAGGGGCATCTAGGAAGGCTGTTAATCCCTCCTGTCCTGGACTGTAAATTCTCTTCCTCTTCCTCCTCTTTTAGTCAACAGCTTCCACCTGTGTTTCTCCTTAACAGGCTCCTCTTTCTGGAAGGTCATTATTGGTGCTCATATAGAGAAGGCCTTCTTTAACTCACATCCTCCTTTCTTCCACCTCCTGCCTGGCTGGCCTCCTCTTGCTTCTGAGCTTCTGGTTCTGTAAGAAGCAATAGCATCACAGACTGAGGAAATACTGCAGAAAATAACCACATCTTCTATGTTAAAAAAAAAAAAAAAAAAAAACCTAGTTGAAGCCTTGCATAATTGAGTACAGGATTCAACACTAAAAAAAAAAATTTTTTTTAAATTCTTATGAATAGAAGTCAGACCCACACATGGGTGCTGTATAATGAAGATCTGCCCACAAAGACTGCTCTGGGTAAAAGCTGGGTAGATGGCAGCCCGCCCTCTTCCTGTGCCAGCACACACACCAACCCCTTGGCTTTATAAGAGTACCCAAACAAAGGAGCTTGATTGTGTGAAATGCTAGCCAAGGAGCCAGCCTGTGAGCCTACCCAGGTGACCGGATGGTGCAGGGCTGGCGGTGAACACCACAGGTCAAGAAGGCAGGAATGCTGAGTGCAGGACCCCGCTTCCAGCAGAAGAGTGGCAAGCTATAGTCTGGTGTGTCTCCTGTGAAGAGAAAGAGGTAGGATCTACAAGTGACAGTCATACCGTCTTCCTCCCAGAGACCTGTCAGCATTGCTAGCAAATAAAACAATAGAAGGAAAAGGAGTCCATGCTGAGGGTGACAAGAAGCACACAGTTCTGTACAGGAGACAGTACTCATTATCTCGCTGCATTTTCTTTAATAACATAACTTGGCTGTTTCAAGAGCTACTGTTTAAATCAGTCCACCCTCCTACAAGAATCCTGATTCCTATTATTATGTGGATCACATTAGACCTTTTAGTTTGGGAGAATGTAAATGTTGCTTCTTTATGAAAATTGCCCTGGCTTCAAACCAATAAGAATTAGTTGTTGTCATCTCTGTGTCTCCATGGCACCTTCACAGCATTTACCGCAGTCTGGCTGTACTTAATTGTGCTTATACTTGCCTCCCTGACTGACTTTGGAGACTCCTTGAAGGCTAGAGTATGTTTATTCCTATTTGTAATTTTTAGCACAACATCATGCACGCAGTGGGTACCCAATAAATATTTGTTGAAGTAAATGAATAATTAAATAGAAACATGACAGATGGAACTACAAGACTTTAGAAATGACTGGATTCTGGGAGATGTGGAAGATAGTGGAGGTGGGACCATAGGTTTGAATCTCCCTTGACCATTCTTCCCCATCAGCACCACCCCCCCCCATCAAAAAAACCCAAAAAAACAAAGAAACAAAAAACAGACCAAGAAGCTAACTAAATGAATGCTCAAACTAAAAAACCAAAATCCCTTTCAGAACAAGCCTGAAAGTGAGTAAAAACTGCTGGAAGGAAATTCCATGATATGGAGGATAAGATTAACAGCAGCAAAGGAAAAAGAAGATCCCAGTAAAAATGAAGGAGAGGCAACATTGAAGCAGATCTTTAAAGTAGGGCGGTTTCTGAAGCCAACAGAAGGGGGAGCTATAGAGCCATTCACCCCTTAAAACTATCCTAGCCTTTCTCTTACTCCTAAAACCACAGTAAAAGTCATTTCATCTAAAAATGGGCAACAGAAAAGGATCATGATCAAATCCAATAAAATCAAGAATAAACAGGAGCAGACTAATGTCTTTACAAATGATGAAAGTATGCCAGAAAGACAACAGATACAAACTAGTGAAAACTCACCTCAAATTTCAAATTCGCCAAAAAAAGAAGGAAAGTCAGGCAAAGGATAACAGATATATAAGGAAAAATATGTTAAAATTAGAAAAACTCTGACATGAGATTCTTGGAGAAAAGAAATATTTGTAAATAAGTGAAAGAACTGAGAAAAAAAGGCAAAAATAAAGAAAAAGTTATAAATGAAGTCCAAATTAAAAGGAACACAAGAACAAATAAACAGGACGGACACTAAGAGAATTAGTAGATGGAAAGAAAGAAAACACACTTTTAAAATTTATCTATTTTGAGAGAGAGAGAGAGAGAGCATGGGAGGGACAGAGAGAGAGACAGAGAGAGAGAGAATCCAAAGCAGGCTCTGCACCATCAGCACAGAGCCCGATGCAGGGCTCGAACTCAGGAACCGTGAGATCATGACCTGAGCCGAAATCAAGAGTTGGGCACCCAACCGACACCCAGGTGCCCTGAAAACACATTTTAATCAAAGAAAATGAAGAGAGGATTTCTACTTTTGGCTGGGATGAGGCAATCAGCATTAGATATATCTTCCTGACTGCAATAACTAAAAAGGGGGGCAAAATATATGAACCAATGTTTCTCAGGACATTGCACAACAAGCAGGGGGGGGGGGCGGGAACTTCACCCAGAGAGCTCTGGAGATCTGCAGAAAGGTCCTCTCCAGTCTTGGGCTGAGAATTGACAGGCACATACAAAATTAGAAATGACTCAAGAATAGGGAAGGAACAACTGGAAAGCAGTAAACCAAACAATTCCTTGAGGTCACACAGGGCTAGGAATGATTTGTGTTCCTGTGAGCTGGAATGGAAATGCCTCCTGGGCATTGCCTTAATAGTGGGGCTAAATTATCCCAAGACCTAAGAGTACTCTGGACTTGCCCTACTGTAGCTTAGAAGCAAGCTTCGAAAAGATCCAACCTATTCCAAGTATGTCCACTCTTCTTAAATAACAAGTTTTTTTTAAAAAAGGAAGAAAAGAGATCATCTTAATAAAAGCAGCTAGGCATAATAAAACATTACATACATACATACATAATAAAACATAATGACTAGTGACTGTTTATACAACATAAGTCAGGAGGCAATACAATGCTATCTTTAAACTTTTTTTTTTTTTTTTAACATTTATTTATTGTTGAGAGACAGAGAGAGACAGAGCATGAGCAGGAGAGGGGCAGAGAGACAGGGAGACACAGAATCAGAAGCAGGCTCCAGGCTCTGAGCTATCAGCACAGAGCCCGATGTGGAGCTAGAACTCATGAACGGTGAGATCATGACCTGAGCCGACCAAGCCACCCAGATGCTCCTAGAATGGCATCTTTAAAGTGTCGGCAGAAAATACATCGTCTGTGTAAAATTCTATATCCAGCAAAAATATCTGTCAGAAATGAAGCAGAATGAAGACTTTTTCAGCCAAACAAAAGCTGAAAGATTCATTGCCAGAAGATCAGCGAACAAAAAATGTGAAAGGAAGCTTTTCAGGTAGAAGAAAATGTTATTCAACCCAAACAGAGGAAGAGACCTGAATTGGTAAATATGTGGATAAATATGTTTTCCTTAGTTTTTAATGTTTTATAATGATAACTGTTTAAAGCAAAGCAGTGACAGTGTAGAGTGGGGTTTTCAAATATGTGAAAATAAGATATGGCTACAAACGCACAGAAAACAGAAGGGCCAATGGAAGCACGCTACTGGAAGGATCTCATCCTGTATGTGAAATGAGACACTGTTTGGAAGGTAGATGATTGTAAGTTAAAGATTTATCTTAAAAACCCTAGAGGGGCACCTGGCTGGCTCAGTTGGTTAAGTTACCAACTTCAGCTCAGGTCATGATCTCATGGTTTGTGAGTTCGAGCTCCATGTTGGGTTCTGTGCTGACAGCTCATAGTCTGGAGCCTGCTTCAGATCCTGTGTATTCCTCTCTCTCTGCCCTTCCCCCACTCATTTTCTCTCTCTCTCTCTCTCTCTCTCTCTCTGTCTCTCAAAAAATAAACATTAAAAAAGTTAAAAAGAACAACTTAGAATAACCACTAAAAAACATACACACAATGAAACCAATAGTGGAGATAAAAATGGAATAAAAAAAACCTCACTCATAATAGAGAACCAACGAACAATAACCAAAATTGAAGGTGAAAATGTTAGGACTGGAGTTGAAATGGCCTGGCTCCTAGGACTAGGCTTTTATTATACAAAATGCAAAGAATGTGCCACATGAGGCATCAGTAAAGAAAGTTTTCTGAGAAGAGGTAGAACCTTAGTATAATGCTAAGAGCTGAAAAGCATTTTGGGAAGGAGAAGTAAAACAGGATATTCTTCAGGGGGGAGGATGGTATCTACAACGGTGAAGGATGGAGAAGAGGAAGTGTGACATTTTAGTTGGAGAAATTAATAAAAGAAAGTATTCGTGCAGAATATTGGAAACTAATAAGGGAGGTAAAGAGGTTTGCCAGATGGTCCGGTTCTTTGAATTTAGACTTGAGTCGGTAGTCAAGATGGAACCTCTGAAGATTTGCTTATCTGTGTATCAGGCATGTGTCCTCACCTGCTGCTCTAGATATCCCTTTATATGTGGCTCTCGTCACTTTTTTGGTGTTGTGCTGCAAATATCATGCACTTTGGAGTCAGAAATCCCTGGGGTTTACATCCAGATCCTCCACTTAGAGCTGAGTGATTTGGGGCAAATTGTTTAATCTAAGCCTGAATTCTTTTAGAAACTGTCAGTTCCCTAAACGATGAGACTGTCAGTCACGTGGTCCTTCCTTGCGCACCTGCTAGGAGGGCACATGATACAGGTAGTTAGTTGATCAGTGTGTCTTTTCCTTTCTCACATTACTGATTCAGGGGTGGGCACCTGACACAGTTCTGACCAGTCTACCTTCTTTTCTCTGGTTCACTAGCAATAGGGTGGGTAGAAATGAGCCTAAAGGTGCCACTATGTGGGGAAAGCCTGCCAAAGAATGAAGCTGAAACAGAGTGCGGAGGCAGGACAGTAATAAAGGAAAAAGTTCTGATAACATATTTAGAGGCTCCAGATGTAATCATGGTGGAACTTGAAAGATCTGCCCCTGGACTTTTTGATTATGTGAGTCGATAATTTCCAAAACTTACCTTTTCATGAGCAAACTTTTAAATTATCTTGGACTCAGTCAAAAGCACCTAAACTATATAGCATTTCTGTAGGATGAAATGAGAAAAGTGTGTAACAAACAGTTCACATTTGATTAATACTGATCATTATCACTTTCTTATCACTGTATATACCTCAATGACATTTAAACCTCTGATAAGTAGGTATTAAGAACTCTGTTTTATAGGAGGATTTAGAGAGGTTGGGGGGGTGGGTAGCTTGTTAAGGACCCGAAGTTAATAAATGACATAAATGAGGTGTTTCTCATTCTACACTATAGTCTCTGCAATAACATTCCTAGCACATGGTAGGCATTTGGTAAATGTTGATTCCCTTCTTCTTTCCTGTAAATGAGACCCTAAAATCATGCCTAACTACCCAGAGAGCTAAAGGAAAGCAGAGTCTGGTAACTTGCTTCTCTAGATCTGGCTCACTTAGGCATAGTTCACTCATCAGAACATTAACTTTGAACAATCTTTCCTACTTAATGTTTGACTCTTCCTGTCCTAACCTCTGAAAGCTTGTCCCTCTCAGCTGACCTCCAAGATTCCCAGCTACTTCTGGATGTGGGTATCTCAGATTCCCTGGCATGGGCTGGCCCTCTAGCCCTTTGACTTGCACTAGTCACTGACGCCTACCAGTATCTTCCTGAGCAGGTGTCTCTCATAATTTCTTCCATGTGACCCATGTGGCCCCACAGTTGCTCATGCAGGGTGTGTTCCCTGGTGCCCTCTCCTCCCACTCAATTCGCCAAAGTAGCTTTGGTTCTTTCTCCTCAGTGATCAAGTTTGCAAGTCACAGTGAAATACATTCATGAAAGAAAAATCCTATTGCTTTGGCCTATAGGCCAAATGTTCACGATCAGCACAACCTACTACTACGAACATTTCATTATAGATCTTTGAAAGGAATTTCTCTAGAAGTCATGAATGTGTGTTGTCATCAGTTGATCACAAATTAGAAATGCTGAGAACTAAGTAAACATTTTGATTTAGAAATTTGACTCTAAATTTTCTAAATATTGTAATCCCGAAGAAGAGACATCTTCTTTCAGGGGCATCTGGGTGGCCCAGTCGGTTAAGCATCTGACTCTTGATCTCAGCTCAGGTTTTGATCTCAGGATCATGAGTTGGGCTCTGCGCTGGGTGTGAAGCCTACTTAAAAAAAGACAAGACAAGAAAAGAAACCTTTCATTCAGTCTTCAGCTCTCTGCTTTGGAAAATGAGCACTTTAACCATGAAGCCCTTTGCAAACTTGTATCTACAGAGAGCACTGGAAAGGAGCTGAGAGATCTGGGTTAATGTCACTTCTTGACCACTTTTTAATTATGAAAGAAACTGCCAGTTTCCCATCCAGTGTCCATTCTCCACTTCTTCCTTTCTAACAGAACCTCTAAATTATTGGGGGGATAATGTGTCCATCTAAAAGCCTATTTGTACAGCCTTCCCTGCAAAAAGGGTAGCCAATGCAATGGAAGAAGAAGTCTTTGGGTGGACTCCTGACATTATCTTTAAGGTGGCTTACTTAGCTAGAAGGTAACTTTTTACCCTCCCTCTTCCCCCTCTTCCTTGCTTAGATCTCTACAGTCCCCTCCATTCCTCTAACTATACAATATTAAGACTCTATATGAGTGCACAAGTACAAAATCCCAAGGCTTTCGTAATCTCTATTTTATCTTGGCCATCTGGGCAAATTCAAAAGCATTTACATCGTTAGGTGGAAGTTAAAATGATTATGAGCATAGAATTACATGTGACCCTACAATTCCACTCCTAGGTATATAGCCAGGAGAAACACACACACACACACACACACACACACACACACACACACGTACATGAATACTCATAGCAGTGTAATTTTTTTTTAATTTTTTAAGTTTATTTATTTATTTTGAGAGAGAGCGAGAGAGCAAGAAGCAGGGGAGGGACAGAGAGAGATGGGGAGAGAGAATCCCAAGTAGGTTCCACACTGTCAGCATGAAGCCCAACGTGGGGCTCAAACCCACAAACCATGAGATCATGACCTAAGCCAAAACTGTGTCAGACCTTTAACCAACTGAGCCACTCAGGTGCCCAGCAGCATTATTCTTGATAGCTAAAAAGTGGAAACAACCTAAATGTCCACCAAGTGACGAACTGATAAACAAAATGTGGCATATCCATGCAATGGAATAATATTCATCCATAAACAGGACTAAGGCACTGACACATGCTATGGCATGGATGACCCTTGGAAACATTATGCAAAGTAAAAAAAAAAAAAAAAACAGACACAAAAAAACCAGAGTGTATGATCCCATTTACATGAAATGTCTAGGCTAGGCAAATCCATAGTGTCAGAAAGAGTAGTGGTTGCCAAGGGGCTGGAGGAAGAGGGGAGAGGGGAGGTCTGCCAATGGGCATGGGGCTTGTTTTTTGGGTGATGAAAATGCCCTGCAATTACATAGTGGTAACAGTTGCACAACTCTGTGAATATAATAAAACTCACTGATTTGTACTCTTCTGCAGGTGAATTTTTACGGCCTGTAAATTCTATCTCAGTTAAAAGGAAAAGAAAATATGACTATGAAACATTTTGAGTGAAATAGACTGCACCCAAATAGGCTTCTCTGGGTATGTGTTGGCAAGCATGCCTGAAGAAAAACATGAGGAACAGGGAAGATAGGGGGGAAAGCTTCTAAGAAACAAAGGTATGAGTGGGCCAATTTTCAAGGTAATAGCTCAACTTTGAGGTGCATTTAAAAAAAGCATGACTACATGATAGAATCTCTCTTAAACACTGGAAGGAAATCAGCATTACAGTAGTTGTCAAACAGCTTTGTCTAGTATATAAGTCACATCTTAACTAAAATGGGGATGTGTAGAAGGTGGCACTCCAATGTGCTACTTCCTACTCATTAACTTCCTACTCGTTTTCACAGCAACCATCCCCCGACAGAACATTCTAGCCACCATGATTACACTAGAACAGTGTATCTGCAGTGTTTTAGAACCAGGAAATTCAGCATCATCAGTCAAACAGTGATGCCACTAGAGACAAAGGCCCTTCAGCATTTCATCTGTGCCCAACCTATCCAGGGAGGTTGAGTTGCATTGGAATTTTTTTCTGGAAGCCAGGACATTTCTCTTTCTCGTTTTCATGTGGCCTTGTATATAACAGAACCTGAGAGATGTTGTAGAGAGAAGAACACTGAGTCCAAGATCTGATTTGTACAGAAAAAGTCCAGTGACCTTAGACAAAAGTCACTGAGCTTCGATCTCTTCCCTTCCAAAATAAAGAGGTCAAGCTAGATGATCTCTTAAGGTTACTTTTGGTTCAAATTTCGATTAATTGAACACACTTGTGATGAAATGGGAGCTCCAACATAGTCTAAGATCATCTCTGGGGCTGATGTAGAGGGGCAGGCAAATTTGGAACATATGGGATTTCTGTTCCTTCTCAGATTCTTGGAAGGACCTCAAGGTAACTCCAGCTTCTCCTCCCTAACCCCAACCTTTGAATCCCAACCTTTGAATCCTGCATCACATCCCAGTGGGTTTTATAATTTGGATACTGTGTCTGCCTAATAGTGAATATCCTCTTGGTGGCACCTCAGGGAGCAATAGAACATTTCCTTTGTTGAGGGGTGAAAACCCACACACATACACGTACACACATACACTCACCACCACCACCACCAGCCCCACCAGCCCCACTGCCATGACTATCCCCACCACTACAAATTCCATCAATGTACAATGGTAATGCAACAAAAGAAACTAAGAGTTTCAAAAGTATCTTTTAATCTGAGTGTTAGTCTGCATTTTCTTGTTTTTGAACTGTTTTCCTAAGTATGCATTCCAAGTCATAGTATACAACTGTGCTTTTAAAGCGTTGCCCCAGAGCATCTGCTTGGACTGGTCAGTCTGGCACCCACTGTGCTGATCATGTGGAAGTAAGGTCTAGCAGCACACAGACCTGGGTATGCTGACAGGCTAGCAGGCTGCCCTGCTGGGTGCCTGCCTGTCCCCTTCTCACAAGGTGCGAAAGAGGCAGGATACTTACAATATGCCAAGAAGCACCTGGCAGTGATCCCTGTCTTCTCCAAAGTCACTGGATCATGTGTCTGACAGGTTGTGGGGAATGCATGGCCAAGGATCCAGGGGGTCCTGGCAGCTGAACCAAGTGTTCAGGGCATTTAAAACCAATGTTCCCCTTCAATTAGGTTGTTGGAAGCTTTACATCAGCCCAGCAGGAATGGCACCAGCCAGTTCATTGTTAAATACAGAATATTGAAACAGAAGTCACTGACTCTTGACTCGTGCCCCTACTCATCACTAGGTCTAGTTTTTATAATATATAATTCTTGTAAACTGCTGCTCTTTTCCATTGTGAGGGCCGTTTTCACACCATTTAGAATGATGCTGCTCACACTTTTTCTTTGGAACTGTTTTCATGAATACCTCAGCCTCTTTAAAACAGAAATCCCTTACCCACCCCTCATCTTTTCTCCTCCTCCTCCTTCTTAAAAAAACAAACAAACAAAAAAAAAAAACAAAAAAAAAACCAGGGTCACCTGGGTGGCTCAGATGGTTGACCGTCGGACTTCAGCTCAGGTCATGATCTCATGGTTTGTGGGTTCGAGCCCCACATTGGGCTCTGGCTGACAGCTCGGAGCCTGGAGCCTGCTTCTGATTCTGTGTCTCCCCCTCTCTCTCTCTGCCCCTCCCCTGCTCACTCTGTCTCTCAAAAATAAGTAAATGTAAAAAAAAAAAAAAATTCCTTAAAAAATAAATTAATTAAAAAAAACAAAAAAAAAACCCATTTGTGTAGGAATAGAAGTAGAATGAAATAAATACAGGGTCAGATTTAAAGTAATAATTTTTCCAATTTTGCATTTGTTTAAAAAATCAGAAAAATTATAGCTCCAGTGTTTTATTTATTTTTCTTTCTATAAGGGTATGTAAACAAATTTTGTACCTCTGTTTATAACTTACTCTCCGCTTCTCTTCCCCAAATAAGAAACTGACCAGACCAAACTACGGCAGAGCATGACACAACTTGGCAGAAAATTTCCATGGAAAAATTTAAGGGATAGCTATTCTCATACACACAATGACATACACAAAATTATTTATTGTGGCACTATACTGTAGGAAAAAAGTGTAAACAACCTACATGTCCATTGGTAGGGAACTGGTTAAATAAAGTATGGCACAATACTGTGTATCCATTTAAAGGAGGGAAGCTCTCTATATTTTGAAGATAAACTGTTCAGTGAAGAAGAGTCAGCAGAACAGTGTTCCTATCATAAAATGTGTGAAGGGAAAAAAAGGGAATAATCTACCCAGATTTGAAGATATATGGGATATTTCTGCAAGGATTCAGAAAAGAACAATGATAAGAATGGTTGCCCTCCGGGGAGGAAAAGTGTAGCAAGAAACACAGGAGGAAGAGACGTACTTTCCACTCTCTATCCTTTAGAATTTTGTGCTGTTTGCACGCAGTAACTTATTCAAAAAAAATTTTTTTTGGTAAAGCAAGTGAAGACACAGTAGGATTTCTACATGAAAGGACACTTAGTTGGCTTTCAAGTAGGCAACCTTTCAACTAATAAAATATTTAAAGGCATTTACAAATTCGGGTTGATGTCACATCTTCAGCTGGGTATGACTGTGGTTGGTTCAATTTTAGCATGCCATCGGTAAACTCATTTTCACCCATCCCTTCCCTTTGCTAGAGGAAGAATTTAATATAATGTGTTCCAAAAGTTACATTCAAATGGCAATAAAGAAGTCAATAAAGAGAAGGAGGCAGAAGAGAGGACACCATTAGGACACAAACGTTTATGTGATTTTAGCCGTTACAACAGGAGTTCAGAAATAGCTCAAATGTTACATTGATGTCGTCAATATTACAAAAAGAAAGGAAACCAAATGACAGGCAACAGTGAAGAGCACCAGAGATGCCGCGCACACACCTAGAGAAGACCATGCTTCTTTCCTTCGACTGCCACGAGATTTTCACCACTAAGCCCCCCTCCCCCGTGCTTTTCCTTCTCAGCTTTCCCTAACCCGCTTTACACCGAGCTTAAGCCTCGTCCTCGCCCTCCTCCTCCTCGAACTCGCCCTGCTCGTCGGCCGTGGCGTCCTGGTACTGCTGGTACTCGGACACCAGGTCGTTCATGTTGCTCTCGGCCTCGGTGAACTCCATCTCATCCATGCCCTCGCCCGTGTACCAGTGCAGGAAGGCCTTGCGCCGGAACATGGCCGTGAACTGCTCCGAGATGCGCTTGAACAGCTCCTGGATGGCCGTGCTGTTGCCGATGAAGGTGGCCGACATCTTGAGGCCGCGCGGCGGGATGTCGCACACGGCCGTCTTCACGTTGTTGGGGATCCACTCGACGAAGTAGCTGCTGTTCTTGTTCTGCACGTTGAGCATCTGCTCGTCCACCTCCTTCATGGACATGCGGCCGCGGAAGATGGCAGCCACGGTCAGGTAGCGGCCGTGGCGCGGGTCGCACGCGGCCATCATGTTCTTGGAGTCGAACATCTGCTGGGTCAGCTCGGGCACCGTCAGCGCGCGGTACTGCTGGCTGCCCCGGCTGGTGAGCGGCGCGAAGCCGGGCATGAAGAAGTGCAGGCGCGGGAAGGGCACCATGTTCACGGCCAGCTTGCGCAGGTCGGCGTTCAGCTGGCCCGGGAAGCGCAGGCAGGTGGTCACCCCGCTCATGGTGGCCGACACCAGGTGGTTGAGGTCGCCGTACGTGGGGGTGGTCAGTTTCAGGGTGCGGAAGCAGATGTCGTACAGCGCCTCGTTGTCGATGCAGTAGGTTTCATCTGTGTTTTCCACCAGCTGGTGCACAGACAGGGTGGCGTTGTAGGGCTCGACCACCGTGTCTGACACTTTGGGCGAGGGCATGACGCTGAAGGTGTTCATGATGCGGTCGGGGTACTCCTCCCGGATCTTGCTGATGAGCAGGGTGCCCATACCAGACCCTGTGCCGCCCCCCAGTGAGTGGGTCAGCTGGAAGCCCTGCAGACAGTCACAGCTTTCTGATTCCTTCCTCACCACGTCCAGGACCGAGTCGACCAGCTCGGCTCCCTCTGTGTAGTGGCCCTTTGCCCAGTTGTTTCCAGCACCGCTCTGGCCTGCCAGAGGGAGAGACTTCGTAAGTCACTGATGACTGGATTAAATTCTTTTTTTTACCTTAAACCCCTTCATGTAGATTAACGAGTCAGTGTTAAGATTACTTCAGATTATCACCAAAATGACCAGACATTAAAATATGTGGTTATACATATAATTATAAATAAGAAAGGCTAGGAATACCTGACTATTAAGGCTGAAAGGCAGATTGTTTCAGCCGACACGAAGATTGAACTGGCACACACAACAGGGATCTTCTTCACACAGTAAGCTACTTTCTCCCTTGGGCAGTCATACACCCTTCCACCCTGAGCTGTCAAATGAGCCTCCCATGCCATCAGCCATGCCAGTCACTCACCAAACACGAAGTTGTCTGGCCTGAAGATCTGGCCGAATGGTCCAGACCTGACCGAGTCCATGGTGCCTGGCTCCAGATCCACCAGGATGGCCCGAGGTACATATTTGTTACCTGCAGGGAACACAGCTGGACTTAGACATATAGGCAGAGAGCTCTAAAGAGAAAGGCTTTTCTCCTTTTTGCAGGCACTGCTCTTGTCCCCAACAAAGGACATAGGAGGGGCTCAAAGGCTTTGGTTGTGAACCGGGGAACCCATTGAAATCATGCAGTGTAAAGTGGGAATCCTGAATCCTAGAGTCCTCTCTCCCCTGGGGCCACACTCCTGGAGTTAGTTCCGGGGACTAGAGAGTAAAAAACTGAAGGGTGGCCTGGGGGGGCAGGTGTAAAGCAATTACCAGTGGCTTCGTTGTAGTACACGTTGATTCTCTCCAGCTGCAAGTCACTGTCTCCATGGTAACTGCCAGTGGGGTCGATCCCATGCTCATCACTGATGACCTCCCAAAACTAAGACACAGAAAAAAGTTTGCATTTAGCCACGCCCGACCTCTCAGAGAGCTTGCATCTCACAATGAAAAGCCCTGGACTCAGTTGCAAAAACCCAAACTTTCAGGCAGCGTGACCCCGCCCTGCCTCAAGGCTTGTATTTTACAGGGTGAGAAAGTTGAAATTGGGCGTTTCCCTGGCGAACAGCTGCCGGCGGCAGGAGGTGGGAGTCTCGTCGGGGCGGGGTCGAGGGGGGCAGCCAGCAAGCTGCGGGCTCCGGCGACTGCGGAATTGCGCGCTCAGAGTCGCAGCTGCGTGCGGCAGCAGGAGGCGGGCGCGGAGGGGGTGGGCTGGGGAGCAGGGACCGGAGGCAGCGGAAGGAGGGTGGTTTGGGATTCAAAGCACGTCCTGAGACCTCTAGACAATCGCTCTCCTCCCCTCCCCCACAGCTCGCCTGGGGTTCCAGCGGGTAAAACCACTTCTCCGGGAGTCTCTGCCCCTCCGGTAAACCCGCGCGCACAGCCTCGGGGACACACCCGAGCCTTCTCCAGGCAGGCTTGCCTTGCCGAGTGAGGAGCAGGGAGGAAGCGGAGACCGAGGAGTGGCCGGGATTCCAAATGAGTTACAGCAAAAATGAAAGAGAGGTTCCTCCCCCTTCCAAGTCGCCTCCGAGCCCACGCCCCACACCGCCGCACAAAGCAGCCGGGAAGGTCTGTTCTTGGGGAACCCAGGGCCTGCTCAGGTCGAGGCTCGCACCCGGGAACCCCGAGGGGCTGCAGGCGAAGGCACCCCACCACCCCCCGACCCCTCCCGGAGCGGCGCGCCCACCTTGGCGCCGATCTGGTTGCCACACTGGCCCGCCTGGATGTGCACGATCTCACGCATGGTGTTAGCTAGCTTCTTCTGGCCCTGGTCGGCGTCTGGTCAGTCTGTCCGTCCTCCCTTAAACACCCACTGTGGGGTCACCGGGAACACGCTCGGGAACCGACTGGCTGAGAACGTCGGCCCGGCGGACTGGGCCTTTTATGCAGGGAGGGTGGGGCAGCCTGCGTAGGCCGCGCCCCCAGCCGGAGCCCCCCAGTCCCCTTCGCGCTAGCGCTCTCCAGGCCCAGCTGACGTAATGCTCCGAGCCCCAAGGACCATCCCGGGGGCTGGACATTGGGCCCGCAGCCAATCAGCACAGGCTTGCGGACCAGGCGAGGGCTGGGGGCTTAGGGTAGTAGGGTGGGGGCGTGGGCATTGTCTAGGACTTGGATGGGGGAAGGTGGAAGAGATGGGTACTGAGAATTGGGGGTAGGTGAGGGAACTGAGGGCGGGAGGTGGGCGAAGCCAGGGTAACCCGTGTGGGTAGGCCGGTGATGGGGGGAGAGCTGGTAACAGATGGGGTGAGCAGGGAGACTGGAGCAGGTGGAGAGGCCCTCAGGTGCTCTGGAAAGCAGCGCACGGTGCTCCGGAGGCTGGCAGGTGGAAGGTTGAGGTGGAGGGCATATGTGGCAGGTTGCTCTGCCAGCGTTGATTGAGGCGCCCCCTCAGCTAACGGCCAGGGATCTCTAAGCTACCCGTCCCTCGTGAGACGTCCCTCTTTCCCCAACCCTAGAAACCACCGACTGTCCAGCGGCCGAACCCCGGTCACACAGAGCCTTGGGACACACGCGAGCCCAGAGGAAAATCGTGTGTGAT
The DNA here is from genome assembly GCF_018350155.1 of Leopardus geoffroyi. Taxonomy (NCBI): domain Eukaryota; kingdom Metazoa; phylum Chordata; class Mammalia; order Carnivora; family Felidae; genus Leopardus; species Leopardus geoffroyi. The sequence continues at coordinate 25,386,668 of NC_059332.1, read as the reverse complement.
AAGGCTTTTGGGGTCTGAAGAACAGTGCCCCTGGACACCCAAAGCCCAGGAGCCCCAGGGGGCTCTCCACCCCCCCCCCCCCCCCAGCATCCACTAGCTCTCTCTTTTGTCTCTCTTAAGGGCTTCTGGCTCCCTCTCGCTTGCGGTTGCTGCATCCAGGGGTGGGGCGACCTCCGCGCCCCCTCCAGCCCCACCCGACTCTCTCCAAGACTCCCCAGTTCCCTGGCTGGTACCAAAGACCCTTCCACCCCAGAGACTGGCTTTTGTTCCTTGGGAGTAGATGGGGTGGGTGTGGCTGTCCGCGCACTGGTACTGTCCAGTGGTCAGAAAGTGGGTGGGGTACGGGGGGCGGGGCTGCGGCAGAACAAAGGGCTCACAAATATGTGGGATACCTCTCACAACTGAGTATTTAAAAATCACACCCCAGGCACTACTCCTGTCTGGATTTGGTTCATCTATTGTCCACTAAGGAGATGGGTTTCAAGGGTGATCATCGTCCGCTCCACCGCTAACACTCTTATCTTTCATCAGGTGCTGGACCCTGCTGCCTGCCTGCCACGAGGTCCCCAACCTTGGTGCTACTGCTTGGGGGTGAGGGACACGCCTAAAAACTGCGGCACAGCGAGGGAGAGGCCACCCGAGACCCTGACGCCTACAGAGCGCGTGCGCAGACTCTGAGCACTGACACTTTAAAATCCACAGTTTGTAGGTAGTGGAAGGAGATTATCTCTTTGTTACTTTTCGTGTGTACGTGTGTATTGGGGGCGGGGTGCGGAATCTGCTTGTGTTTAAGGGTGAGAGTTGAAAGCGTGCATGAAATGTTTACTACGGACCTGGAACCTGACCCCTGCAATATCATGGGTGCAGGACCCTTCCCCTTGTCGACTCAGGACCGGTCGCCTGCAAGGTGACGTGACCCTTTTTCGTCCTCTGGCGAGAAGGGCCGAATGACCCGGGTTCCCGTGGGGGAGCGGAGCCTGCAGCTGTTGAGTGAGACCCTCCCAGAACTATCAGCAAGCTGTCACCGCCTTTCTTTCCCGCTGGGAGGTGGAAGGGGGGCTTTCAACTCAATTCCAGTGCACAAAGAGAAACCGAGAGAACAAAAGCCCAGCCTCCCCCAGACACCCATGGCGCCCAGACTGAACCTTCAGAATTCCCCAGACGCGGCTTCCCTTCTTGGGGTTAGGAGGGGGTCGGGAGAGAGGCAGAGGAGCCGAAGGTCCGCCCACATGCCGCACTTGCCGGGTTCCAAGGACCCAGGACCCCGAGTTTCTAATCCAGCTCCTACAGATGCAGAAACGTCGAGGGTGAACGACTCCCGTGGTCACACAGAAAGTTAAAAACAGGGCTCAGTCTGCAATCCCGTCTTCCGGGCCCCCAGGCCTCGGGGAAGGGGGCCACGTTGGGGCCGCAAGAGCTGTGGTTGGTGTCAGCACCCGGACCTGGAGGGCGGCTGCGATGGGACCGAGGCGTGCGGGAAGGAACCCAGCGAGGGTGGCACCCGCGCCCAGTGTAGACGCTCACTGAGCGGTTAGCGCCTGGCTACCAGGGCCGAGGGGTAACCCTGGCGCGCGGGGCTCCAGGGGATCGGCTCCATGCCGGGAAATTTGAGCCGGCCTCCAACCTCCCTCACCTAACGGTTTATTTTCTCAGCTTCGGTTTCAGAGCCAGATTTCCGCGGAGTGTCGGGTGAAAGCGTGAGCTCAAGATTATGTGGATAAAAGGACCCTTTCCTCTCGGGTTTACTTCGGGGGGAAAAGGCTTGGGATAGAGTGAGGCTGGAGCTCGAAGCCCTTCCTTTCACACATTTGCGGGTACTGTCGCCCACCCCCAGCCGCTGCGAAGCTGGCATTCTTGTTCTCGGTTTTACATCTCCCCCTGCCTCCCCCCCACACCCCGCCCTTTTTGGATTCATGCTGCTGCACATTTTTATTTTCACAAGAAGCTGATTTTACGTTGGTGACAGCCAAATCTTTCAGTTTATCTGCTGATCCTTATCATTCTTATTCCGTATAGTTCCTGAGGTGAGGCTGGTGAGGGAGAGATTCGGCCGCATTTGCGTCTTCCAGCATTTCTTTTTGTGAATTACACAGAATTCCTTTCCATCTAGGTCATTGTATATCAGGCGTTAAAGGTGTCAGAACTGTGTATTTCACCATCACTTACAGGCTAAGTAGCTTTAATGATATGCTAATATTTCTAAATTTTCCCTTCACCAGAAGTTGTAGACATAACTTGGTGTAAAATAAAATTCAACATTTATTTTATGCATAACTGATTGTATGGCTGAGGTAGGATACCCCCTAAGCAATTAAAATTATATTTGCCCTCACAACATTGAGAGTATTTAAATGGCAAATTCTCAAGTGATTTTGCATTTATCTATTAGTACACGTAGAGTCACTGTTTTAATTAATTGAAGTCTGATAGGGAGTACTGTACGGCTGAATTGGTAGTGAATTTTTAAAGCATTGTTTCCTTAAAGCAAGATTTTTTTGTTTTACACGCTTATTGAAATCACAAGACCTCTAGCTTTCTCATTTCCTTACTGCCCTGTCTGCATTCACCACTGAATACACAGCTCCAAGCCCGGTTAGCCTAACAGGCTACTCCGCGGCGAGATGCACGCGGTTTCCTAGGCAACCGACACTTGGCCAATGAATGACGAGAGATTGAAAGAGACCGCAAATCCATCATTATTTCCTTTTTCTTTTCTTTTCTTTTTTTTTTTTTTAACTCTTCCCAATACTCTCCAGCTAGAGGTATTGGAAAGCTACCAATCCTAACTTTTATGTAAAGAAGTCAAATGCCCAGGGGAAGGGGTCGCAGCCCTATGTTGTGACTGTGAGGAGAAGGTGGTGCGGGGGCTTCCTAGGCTCCACTGAGACCTGCGCTTTCTCGGCTTTGTCATTCTCTCTGTTCATATCCCACTGTCCTCCCCCCACTCCCAGGCCTTCCCCTCCCCTGATGAGAAGCCAGCAGTTCCCGGCAGAGTCGGCCCCGTGCTATTTGGTCCAAGGGTTGCGGGGCCTGTGAGTCGAAGAGCCCTTGACCTTCCGCAGTCGTGGGGCTCTGTGGGGACCAGCCGGCCCAGGTAACAAAAGAGTGGAATGAGCAGAGAAAATTGCGAGCCCGTGAATGCAGGGCAGTGCGGAAATATTTACTTTTGTTCCTTGGTAAAGCTGGCTGCTTTCCCGTTGCCTGCGTTCGAATTTGGGTTAAAATGGCCTCAGTGCAGGCTGAGAGTGCTGAGCTTTCACGGAAGAGATTTGCCTTCTTTGTCATACAAATGCGCAGAGGGAGTAGAACCCGGCTTTCCAAGGCGCCGGCGCCCTTTTATAAGCAGCCCCTCCTCCCCCAGTGTATCAATGATCTGTAAGACTCTTAGGCTGGGGGAGGGCAAGCCAGAGAATGCTCGCTCTGTGAATCCTAGGTAAATGGCATCTCAGATACAGAGCCAGACTGTGCAAAAGCAGAAACACAGGAGTAGAGAGTACTCTTAAATGGGAACATTATAAAATACTAAGCTTGACAGGGTGCAGCTTGCAAGGTGCAGTCCGTGCAGTAGACAAATTTATAATGAAATGAATTGCACACAAGAAGATACATTCGGGAGCCATTTTAAGTCGCAGTGGCAGACTGCTGTGGATTCATGCGATGGCAATTCTGTCACCACACCTTAGAAACTTCCACCAGCAGCTGCTGCTCACAGACGGCTAGGCAGCTCACAGTTTCTCTTCTACATGGGCCCCTAGACCTTTGCTTGCCATTTAAATAAAATTAAAACACTCATATTCAGATAGATACAGATACATATGGTAACCCCCTTGCCTCTTGGATTTGGATGCCTGGTGGATTTTAGCTATGTCTTCACAGAAGAAAGAAATAGGTCAGCTTCTGAACAGGAACTCTTCTCTTGACATGCCCAGCCTACTTTGGAGTGCCAGCGCATATTCTCCTCACGTTTTCAAGAAAATAATGCATTAAGGGAACCTACCTCTTTCAAAATAACCCAGAGGAGGGGCGCCTGAGTGGCTCGGTCCGTTAAGTGTCTGACTTGGGCTCATGATCTCACAACTCATGAGTTCTCATGAGTTCAAGCATGAGTTTGAGCATGAGTTCGAGTGTGAGTTCAAGCCCAGCATCAGGCTCTGTGCTAACAGCTCAGAACCTGGAGCCTGCTTCAGATTCTGTCTCCCTCTCTCTCTCCACCCCTCCCCCACTCCAGGCTCTGTCTCTCTCTCACTGTCTCAAAAATAAATAAGCATTAAAAAGTTTTTTAAAAACCCAAAATAACCCAGAGGAAAAACATTGTAACTTATTAAAAGATAAAGTTTTTCATACACACCCCAAAGAATTGAAAGTAGAGTTTTGAAGAGGTATTTGTAGGGGCGGCTGGGTGGCTCAGTTGGTTAAGCCTCTGACTTCAGTTCCGGTCATGGTCTCACAGTTTGTGAGTTGGAGCTCTGTGCTGACCATGCAGAGCCTGGAGCCTGCTTCGGATTCTGTGTCTTCCTCTCTCTCTGCCCTCCCCCATTCATGCTCTGTATCTCTCTCCTTAAAAAATAAACTTAAAAAAAAATAAAGAAAAAAAGAAGAGGTATTTGTACACCCATGTTTGTAGCAGCATTATACACAACTTCAAAGAGGTGGAAGAACTTAAGTATTCATAGACAGATGAATAAATAAAATGTGGCATGCACATACAATGGAATATTACTCATCCTTTAAAAAAAAAAAAGGAAATTCTGACACGTGCTACAACATAGATGAACTTTGAAGATATTATGCTAAGGAAATAAGCCAGTTATCAAAGAACAAATGCTTGATGATTTCATGTGTATGAGGTCCCTAGAATAGTCAAATTCATAGTCAGAAAGAATGGTGATTGCCAGGGGCTGAGGAGAGAGGATAATGGAGAGTTAGTGTCTAATGGGGACAGAGTTTCAGTTTTGCAAGATGAAAAGACTTCTGGAGATGGATGGTGGTGATGGATGTACAGCTTTTAGAGAATGTACTTCATGCCATTGAATTCACACTTAGTAGTGAATAAGATGGAAATTGTATGTTCTGTGCATTTTACCACAATTAAAAGTGAACTAAAAAAGTGGTTCAGTATTTCAAAAGAGATACTGGTTTCTCAGTATCTCTTAAGTATTAAGCGGCATTTTTTGTCTTGGTGCTAATATAGGACTCTACATTTCCCAATGAAAAATAAGTGGTGATAGATAGATATCCTTTAATTTTTTTTTAATGTTTGTTTATTTTTGAGAGAGAGAGAATGCGCTAGCAGGGGAGGAGCAGAGAGAGAGACACACATAGAATCAGGAGCAGGCTCCAGGATTTGAGCTGTCAGCACAGAGCCCAACACTGGACTCGAACTCACAAACCCTGAGATCATGACCTGAGCAGAAGTTGGACACTTAACCAACTGAGCTACCCAGGAACCCAATAGGTAGATATCCTTAAAACCAATGTCAATATCATCATTTATTGCTCTTTCTGTTGCCAAGTAAACTGGGGGTTTGAGAGTGGGCGAGTGTTGCTTGCCCTAGGGGTTGGGTTTCTTTTTCTTTTTCTTTTTTTGAGAGAGAGACAGAGAGAAAAAGAGCATGTGAATGCACATGCTCACACAAGTTGGGGAGGAGCAGAGAGAGAGGAGAGAGAAAATCTCAAGCAGGCCCTGTGCTATCAGCATAGAGCCCTACCTGGGGCTTGATCCCATGAACCATGAGATCATGACCTAGGCAGAAACCAAGAGTCAGTCAGGCATTTAACCCACTAAGCCACCCAGGCGTCCCTGGGTTTTTATCTTTTATTGATAGTTGTTACCTAGGGGAGCAGAATATTCATTACTTGGGCAGAAAGCAGGGTTTCATGCTTTTTCTTCCTAATTTAGTCAGCGGTTTCCTGTCATCTCATCTACCATCTTGGGCCTGTCTGGTTTGATTGGCTTCTTGTGGAGTGCTGCCAGGACAGACCTTTGACCTTCCCATTAACTGGCCTTGACTTCCTCCTTGCTGACCTCCAGGTATCTTTGTAGAGCCTAGTCTAACACTTCCCCAGGCCAATATACTATTGACAGTGATATCAGACAACTGAACTCCTAATTGGATCTTGCTCATTCATCTCTATTAACTCCCTATAGCTTGTAGGGCATGGTCCAAATTCTTAGCATAGAATTCAAGTCTTTGGAATTTGGGTGTGATCCACCTTTTCTGTGTTTCCTGCCACCCTCCTGCCTAGACATGGTACATTCTAGAAGATTTGAACTTGCCTATTGCTTTCCTTTTTAGGTCATGTTGTCTGAGCCTCTGAGTCTCTGCTCATACTGTTCCATCAACCTGAAATGAACCTCTTCTCTTCTTCATCTGGTGACATTTCATTCATTCTTGATGATGCAGCTCAACCATCTGTGATATATCCTCTGGTTGCCTGAAACAATGAACTGTTATGCATACCCAGAAGTTTCTTCCTTCCTACTACAGGTTCTGCATTTATTACATTAAAGCAATGGTCACCAAGCTTATCCAGTAAAAAAAGAAAAGTTGAGCATATATATATATATATATATTTATAAACTATATATGTGTATTGTTTTAAGTCAGTATTTTAAGGTGTATATACTTAGATTGAGACACATCATTAATGATATCAGGTGTTAATATTTCAAATACACTTTTCTGTAACTTTTAATCTTATTTTGGCCAACATCTTTTTGAAAAATATTTTTTAATGTTTATTTATTTTTGAGAGAGAGAGAAAGACAGAGCATGAGCGGGGGACAGGCAGAGAGAGAAGGAGACACAGAATCCGAAGCAGGCTCCACGCTCTGAACTGTCAGCATAGAGCTCTACGCAGTGCTCAAACTCACAAACCGTGAGATCAGGCTCAGACGCTCAACCAACTGAGCCACCCAGGCGCCCCTATTTTGGCTAACATCTTGCCACACTGGAGTTCCTTGTGGTTCCCTTACCTGGCAGCAGGCCCGACTAAGAGCGTACATAAGCAGCAGAGTGTCAGCTCTGCTGTTTCCTTATGTGTTCACATCATTAACATCACCTTCACTTCACCACTTCTTTGCTGTAGTGTTTCAAGTCCCTTGCCCAGTTGTGAAGATCAGTGGAGCAAAATCTAGGTAACATGGTCAGCAAACTACTGTCAATTCTTCCTTTATGAACCTCCCTTTCTACGGAATGATTCATGACATGTGACCCAAAGACATAAGCATCCTGTGAGGACACCAGTGTCATTTGAACATTTATTTAAAGAGTAATTTATTTTGGGGGGTGCCTGCGTGACACAGTTGGTTGAGTGTCTGACTCTTGATTTTAGCTCAGGTCATGATCTCACAGTTCATGGGATTGGGCCCCACAACAGGCTGTGTGCTGACAGCAGGAGCCTGCTGGGATTCTTTCCTTCCCTCTCCCTCTGCCCCTCCCCCACTCATGCATATGTGTGTGTGTGTGTGTGCATGCACACACGCACTGTCTCTCTCTCAAGATACATAAATAACCGTTTAAAAACCAGTAATTTATTTCCATAGGAAATAAGTATAAAAAAGAGTTCTCATAGTTTCTTTTCACACTACAAAGGATGCCCTTGCCTGCCCCACTCTGAGATTTCTAGATTAGATTAGAACTAGTTCCATAGATGCCTCAGTTTCCCACTGGTTTGTGACTCCTTGGTGGCAGGGACCATACTATGTTTGATTAGCCTTTGTATCTCCTACACTAAGTATAGGCGAACAACAAATAGTCCTTGAGCAAATAAAATACTTCAAACAGACGGCAACCAGAAAAAAACAAAAAACAAAAAACCCAGCTCTTTTCTAACCTGAAGCAGGAGCAGGCTATTCTGCAGGTAAGTAGTACGAAACTATCCTTCTCCTTCTTCATCATTACCTCCTAGCCCGGCCAGGCCGAGTCCCATCTTTCCCAGACCATGCTGTTCCAGCAGGATGGTTGATACTGTAGGGTCCAGAAAATGAGGGCTTCTCTGGAATGATCTTCCAATTCCCTACAAGCAGCTGCCCAGCCCTTCTCTTGCATTTGCACACTCTCTTATCCACATTGGTAATGCATGACTGAGATTCCTGGTTAAGCCTACCTAATACAGCAGAAGGGAAGGAGAGAAGGAAATCATTCCTTAGAAATCAGCATTGTTTGATTGATTGTCTCCTATTTCTCACCATATAAAACAGGGGACTTAATCAGACAACTATCTTCATGAGCAGGTTTGGAGATGACAGAACAAAGTGGTTCTCTCCCTCCTGAATGAGGAAAGGAGGAGGAGACACAAAACTGCAAATCCCATCTTTCATGAACCAGGGGAAAGATGAAACAGTCAATATCAACTTTCTGGATCTCATTGGTAAAGAAAGAGTCCTTTGGGCAACCCAGAAAAAAAGATCAAGTCATTCATAAAGGTGGGGGAAAAAATCACAGTTGTCCCAGATTTTCCCAAACAATATTGGATGCTAAAAGATAATAGAACAATTTTTTTTAAGTTTATTTATTTATTTTGAGAGAGAGAGCATGAGCAGGAGAGGGGCAGTGAGAGAAAAAGAGAGAGAGAATCCCAAGCAGGCTCAGTGCTGTGAGCACAGAGCCCAATGCGGGGCTCAAACACATGAATTATAAGATTATGACCTAAGCCAAAACCGAGAGTCAGAAGCTTAACCAACTGAACCACCAGGCATCCCAATAATAGGACAATTCTCATGAAATTTTCAAACACAGCATGCCCCAATATTTGTTTATCCAGTTACACTGCCTTTTAATTTTAAAGGTAACAAATATTTTTGAACATAGAAGAACTAAGGAAATATAGTATCTGTGAGTCATTTTGTGGGGGAAAAAGGGGATCCTAAAGAATGTAGAAACAGATCTTAGAAAGGTTGGCTTTTTAATAGCTTGTGACCTAAGCTATAATGGTACGTCTGAATATAGCCTGGAAACAAATATGGAAATCCTTCAGAGAGGGGGAAATTCTCTTTCAGTGAAGGATATTGCAAATGCTATTCCAGGATGCTGGTGGTGACCCTGGCCGACCACCTGAGGCTGACCAATCTCCCACAAATTGGAGCTATTACCGCCTCCCAGGGAATTGGTTGTTGGCCAGTTTATTCAGGAAGCTACTTCTGCCACAACGAGCAGATTATCAAATGATGGAAAAGCAGATCGCACAGACGTTCAAAAATATCTCGTGAAAAAATAAATAAAAAAATAAAAAATAAAATCCTAAACAAACTGTAAGATTTTTATTTTATTTTATTTTATTTTGTTTTATTTTATTATTATTATTTTATCTCTTAGGGTTAGTGATTTGGTATCCTTTGGATATATGCCCAGAGGTGGAAAATTGTAAGATTTTAGACAGAAGATCAAAGCAACAAAGGTGCCTTTTGAACTCACTATGTAAAATAAGAGTGTCTGAGGTGAGAGGGTTTAGTGACACAGTCAAAGTGTTGGAAGAAAGGAATCCTGTGGCAGCAGAAAATTCTGCTTCTTTGACAACAAAAGACAAATGCCATGTATGGGGAAGTCAAAACTCTATAAAAACATCATGTTTTTCTAAGGAATGTTAGAAAACTTTCAGAGAGAAAAGTATGTTGTAATGAAGCTGACCTAGCAAAAGATGATGTCTAAACTCCACCAGGCTAAAGAAGAAGATGACCAAATTGAAGAGAAACATGGAGTTGTTATTGTGGGAAAATGACTGGAAAAGGAACACTCTGAGCTCAGTGGACCAACAAAATCATATGAGAACTCTTAGAAAGAGGTCTAAAAAGCCTTGCTTGCAGAGGGAAGGAAATTGAAACTTTAAAAAAATTTTTTTTTCAACGTTTTATTTATTTTTGGGACAGAGAGAGAGACAGAGCATGAACGGGGGAGGGGCAGAGAGAGAGGGAGACACAGAATCGGAAACAGGCTCCAGGCTCTGAGCCATCAGCCCAGAGCCTGACGCGGGGCTCGAACTCACGGACCGCGAGATCGTGACCTGGCTGAAGTCGGACGCTTAACCGACTGCGCCACCCAGGCGCCCCGGAAATTGAAACTTTAAATAATTACATTTTGCAATTGAAACAGAGAGATCATTGGAATGGGATTTTTTTTTTTTTTTTTTTTTAATCAGAGAAGGAAGAAGATAAAGTGCTCATAGACGAATCTTTGCTAAATCCTTTGTTTCCAACATGAGCTGAGTGGTGAGGGGTCATTTAGGCATGCCGTTCGGCCATAATTCTGCTGGAAAACAAAAGAAGAAACCTTGCAGCAGAAAATACAGATCCTTAATGATCTCTAACTAGAGAAAGACTTGTTTCTGAAAAAGGCCCTGATTCTTGGTTGGGATAAATAGGAAAAGAAACAACAGAAACTACCAGCTGCAGAAGTGAAAAATTACAAGCAGGGGAATGAAGACACGTTGAATGAATTATGACCAGACTGTTCTTCATGGTGAGAAAGCTCACGACAGCTGGCCCACTGTCCTTCTGGAGAGGATGGGGAAATACGCCAGAGCCTGGGACAGAAATTCACACAGCTAAAACCAGGACCCGCAGAGAGAAATCCTTTTCACCATGCTTCTCTTCTCCACTCACTGAATTGAGGCATATACCAGCTGTGCCCAGTACCCACATGGATGATGTATCCATAGCTCCGAATTTCTCTTCTCTTCTCTTCTTCTCTTCTCTTCTCTTCTTTCTCTTCTCTTCTCTTCTCTTCTCTTCTCTCCCAAAATTTCCTAGGACATAGGCTCTAGGAGCCTTCATCAATAAACCCAAGAAACTCTTCCCTTTTATAGTGATGACCATTAAAGGTAATGCTGGTGTCAGAGAACACGGACTTTCAATAAGAAAATGCCATAGAGTCCACTTGGACACCTCATCACTGTGGGGGGGCCTCTGCGTCTTCGTCCACATCTCATTCTTATGGGGCTTCTCCTCCAGACTTAGGGAATACTGCAAATTGAAGCAGGCTTTCCCCTGGACCCAGGGACGTGTCTTTTGGCCCTGAAGAGAGTCCACCTTTTCGAATCGAGGCCCTCACATACTCTTCTCCTGACCTGAAAAGACCACTCCACCCTCGGCCCAGCCCAGGACCAGGGACTATTGTCTCCACCTTCTGTGAGATTCAGGAATGTCTTCGGGTCCAGATTCGACCCTCCTCTCATGGCTGGTCATGGGATGACTCACAGGCCTCGTCAGACCTTCATCGTGACAACAAGCAGACTGTTGGAAACATTCCCCATGCTTCAAACCCATTTTCATTGTAGTACTTTTATTAAATTTTTTATTTGCTTAGGCTGACCTAAACAAAATGTGTATTTTGAGCTGCAAATGAAGAAGACTCTGAAGATGAAGCCGCCTGCAGTACGACCCAACTGTTTTGTTTTTGTTACTATCATTTGAGTGATTAGTGAATTATTGTAAATGTTATGAAAACATTATGCAAATGAACTACCTTTAATATATATTTTTAACGTTCAGAAATGTCAAGGTACTGTGGGGTGCCTGGGTGGCTCAGTCAGTTTTAAGTGTCTGACTCTTAATTTTGGCTCAGGTCATGATTGTATGGTTCATGGGCTCAAGCCCCACATCTGGCTCTGCACTGACAGTGTGGAGCCTGCTTGGGATTCTCTCTTCCTCTCTCTGCCCCCTCCCTCCCTCTCTCTCTCTCTCTCTCTCTCAAAATAAATAAATAAATAAATAAATAAATAAATAAATAAATAACATTAAAAAAGAAAGAAAGAAATGTCAAGGTACTCTAAATTGGAGAAAAGAAACGTTTCTATAAACTGAAGTGCAGTGAGGAGGTCTGCACCTCCACTAATTTCCTCACTCAAGAAATCAGTGATCTGGAGTGGCAGCACACGTGACTTGTTTCTTTGTACGAGTTGTTGTCTTTATCCCAGAAATGGTTTGAAATCATATGTGTTCTGACAGTGGTGGCACGTTGCCACTTTAAAGGTGCATGGACTTCTCTGACCCTATATTCCTCAGGATCAGAAGAACCCAGGGAGAGTGGGTTATGTCACAATGGGAGGTGAGGTTGGGAAAACAGTGCTTGCCTCACAGTGCTTCCCAAAGCCACCTTTGGTTCCAGGTGTAGACCAAGTATGACATACTAGTGTTTTCTCTAGATGTGCAAAGAGGCCTGGTGGACTTCCAAGGAAAATGGGCTCTGGCCTCCTCCTCCAGGTGAACTAGGAAGCCCAGTGTAGGACCCTCAGGACCTTTGGAAGCACAGGTGACTCTTGAACACCACGGGTTTGAACTGTGTGGGTCCGCTTACATGTGGATTTTCTTTCCAGTAAATACAGTGCCATACTGTCAATGTATTTTCTCTTCCTTATAACTTTTTTAAAATTTATTTTATGTTTATTTATTTTTGGGAGAGAGAGAGAGAGAGAGAGCTGTCAGCACAGAGCCTGATGCGGGGCTCAAACTCACCAACTGCAAGATCATGACCTGAGCTGAAATCGGACGCTTAACCGACTGAGTCACCCAGGCACCCCCCCCCCCTTATAATGTCCTTAATAACATTTTCTTTTTTCTAGCTTACTTTATTATAAGAATACAGTATATGATACATAGAACATACAAAACATGTGTTAATCGACTGTTTATGTTCTTGGTAAGGCTTCTAGTTAAGAGCAGGCTATTAGTAGTTACATTTTTGGGGAGTCCCTAACCCCTGTGTTGCTCAAGGGTCAACTGTATTGTCTTACAGCCTGGCACACCCAGTTCGTCCTTTAAAACAACGTTAGAGGCCATCAAGCTCATCCAACAAATATGTACTGTGTGTCAAGCACTGTTCTAGGCGCCAGAAAGATAGCAGTGCATGAATCAGGCGTGAATCGCTGCCCCCCGGGGACGGACACTGCAGTTAGCCTTGCCAACTGAAACGTACAGTTCTTCAAGTCTGCAGTTTCCTGCCTTTGTGTTCTTTCTTATTTCCTTCCCCCTTCGTTAGTTTTTTTCATCCCTGTCTTGATTCTTTTCCATAACCTCTCTTCTCTGCTAAATAGCATGTGTGATGAGGGGGTAATTAAAGGTTACAAAGGACTTAGGTGATACTATAATAAAAGAGTGTCTGGGATGGCTTTATTAGACAGGTGCAGCCAAGGTTATCTGAATCTCACTGCCACATTCAGTAATGACACTGCTCCAGCCTCCAATATGGCTCCACACCCCTCACACCCCCCCACCGTCTTTTCTCTTTCCTTCACTCTTTTTCTCTATCTGAATGACTATAGATTACCTGATATAGGAAAATTAGTGACTGATTCTAGGATTTCATTCAAAACAAGCAAACAAAGAAATAATCTGACAGGCTAAACATTGGTGTCTTTAGTTATTAAAGAATCATTACTAGAGTGACCTCTAATTTGCTAAGAAAATAGTGTTGGAAACCCCAAATTAAACAGTGCTCCCCACCACCACCACCAAAAAAATAATACTAATAAGTAAAAAAAATTACTCCTTTATCGAACAGCTATAGCCAGGAAAGGGTGAAGTTCAATGCTAAATGAATTCCATCCTCGGGGCTCATCTACAGGTAATATCACACAGAGAGACAAAGGTCAATATTTTACCAGACATACTTACTCATTGTCAGGTTAGCCAGTGGGAGGGTTGGAAGGTAGGTCCTCTTATTAGGCGACTATTTTTACAGTGACAAATGGATTCAGAACACAACACGAGGCAGCTGAATTCACTAGGAAGGAGCTGCCCGACCGAATTTGCTTTCTCAGCCTTTCACCGACCAGCTGTGAGACCTTGAACAAGCCAGCCACCTGCCCCTGCAGTGCATCTTCAGTGCAGTTTCATCTGTAGGTGGAAATAATAAGAATAGTAACGTGCTTTCCTGAGATGAGATAATGCCGCCGTGTGCTCTGAACTCCTCTCAGGTTGGCACCCAGGGGTCCCGGCGTGTTATCATAGCCATGGTGTGACACCTCCCCCACAGCCTGCAGAACTGCACGCTGGAATCTTACGTTGTCTATATTCTTCCATACCCTTCGCCTGCACCAGTGGAACACAGATTGGATGAAAAATTGTTCATTTAGTGTCATTGATCTTTGCTATTTTTCTTCCCACCCCCCCACCCCCAATTGTCAGTCTTTAGTTAGCAAGTGTTGCTATTGCAGAGAGAGGGTAGGTGCGTTATTTTACCAAACTTGCAATTTTATTGCACGTGAGCATGTGTGTTAACAAGCAAACTGCACGTGGCTAACGCCAGTTCTGCCTCACCTTCAGGCCTGTTTTCTGCAATGGAGGCGCCTCGCTAATCTTACGTGTGTGAAATGTTCACATTGTCTTTCCTTTTTTTTTTTCTTGTATAAAGTTTATTTTATTTATTTTGAGAGAGAGAGAGAGAGATGAATCAGGGAGGAGCAGAGAGAGAATCCTAAGCAGGCTCTGTCTGAGCTGTCAGTGTGGGGCTCGAATGTGAGAGATCATGACCTGAGCCGAGATCAAGAGTTGGTTGCCCAACTTACTGAGCCATGGGTCGGTCACCCCTATATTGTCCTTCTTTTTAATAAACTGTCACCTTAATCTATATTGCCATAAGTAAATGTAAGACTTAATACCATGGTCCCTGCCACATTTCTACACATAATTCAGCTCAAATGTTAGTTAATAAGTGACTTAATGACTTCTACCTTTTCAGGTCTTTCCATCTACTATGCTTTATTTTTTTTCCATTTGGTATGCACACTTTTCCCCTAGCATCCCTGTAATCAGTACCTCTTAAAAATTTTATTTTAATGTTTATTCATTTTTGAGAGACAAAGAGACAGAGTGTGAGCAGGGGAGTGGCAGAGAGAGAGGGAGACATAGAATCTGAAGCAGGCTCCAGTCTCTGAGCTGTTAGCACAGAGACCAATGAGGGGGTCGAACCCACGAATTGTGAGATCATGACCTGAGCCGAAGTCAGATGCTCAACTGACTGAGCCACCCAGGTGTCCCTATCCAGCACTTCTGTATGATACTTTCAGACTCCTGTTCCGGTCAAACCCCAAGTCCTTCCTCCATCCATAAAGGGTGCTTTCTTACTGTAAGAGAGATGGGTTGTTTGGGTGTGCAGGCTTGCCCTGAGTTTGACTCCGGGATGAAATCAGGCCATGCCGCCTCCACATCACTCACTACACTCTCTGTCTCTCTCTGCATGGGACTCAGGGGCAATTTAGAGAGTTTCCTGTCCCTGCAGCAAGAACCCTGGCGCGAGAGGTGTGCCATTCTTCTGTGAAGTCTGCACTGGGGGAGTATGAAAGTCCAGTTGGAAAAGCTGAGCCCTCAGAACACAGAACGTTTGCAGGCACAACACTTACAGAAAAGATGTATGTGTAAGGCTTAGATCTGCAAACAAACCCTTAGAGCTCTACGTCACTGCACTCCCAGAAAGTCTCTGTGTTCCCATGTTCAGAGTTTGTATATTGCACTTTGAAGCCCACTTTGCTATATGAGGGGGTGGTGGAGCAAACCCCCCTGGGTCTCAAATGCAAAATCAGGGATTCTTTTGGCCCCAGCCTCCAGCCACAAGGCTCAGAGCCCGCGGGGTGAGCACTGCGAGGAGCCCACAGAGCTTCTTGTGATTTGTTGTGGGTTGGAGTGGGGGGAGGGACCTTTTCCATAAAAGTCTACTTCAGGGTGCAGTGGGATGGGTGCTGGTGACCACGTGAGGGGTTTTCATTTGCAGCCTGGAGAAGACAGCAAACACTGCCATAGAAGCCGGGTTACAGATCCTCTAGCTTATGACTTTACCAACTATTCGAGTTACCAATTATTAGATTCTACCACGACTTTATGAAGGCCTGTACCATGAGCCCTCTGGGCCCTACCTTAGCAATGACATTTTGAAAGGTAAAAGAAGAGACAGAGAATGTGCTTCCTCCCCTCTAGTGTCGGCTCCCACTGGCTGCAAGAATTTCTGTGGTTTGCATCTGGGAAGGAGCGATCGGCAGGAGGGCAGGATTTGGGCAGCTGCTTGCCCATCCTTCAGCCTCAGATGGACTTCGATCCAGGAATGGCACAGCATCCATCCAGGAGGATATGGGTCTGTTCCCCATGGGCTAGTCAACAGGTGCGTTGGGGTTGTATTCCATGCAGACAAGTGCCATTGGTGTTGGAATTGTTATTGGACTAGACATTAGGTCCAGTTAGAGGCCTGGAAGGAATGGGGCAGGCCGGGCAGGATATAGGAGAAGCAATAGGTCGCAGGAGTATGTGACAAAGTTAAGTATGTTGTTACATTCTCTTTAACCTGGAGGGAAGCCTTAAATATACTTTCAAGGGAAGCCCATAATGCATGAATGGAGAAGAGCAGAGTGGGAAAAGCATCAGGTTTGGAATCGAATTTTGTAATTAAATGGTGAACCCAAGGAAGATTAGTACTTCCCTATACTGGTAGTGTGAGCACTTAACGGCCCTGAGCAGAGTTCCAAACGCGTGGTAGGCACCGTTGATTGGTAACTACTATCCTCGTTCTATTATGGGATGGGGGATCATCCAATGTGCCAAATGCTTGGGAAGAAAATCTTGGTGTCAGAACTGAGAACGAGAACATGTATTTTAATGCTGTAGAGAGAAAGAAAAGTACAAAGGAGTTAATTAAGCAGGTTAAATGGGAAAGGCACAGACTGACTTCTCCTCTTGGCTCAATGTCTGTGGGCCTGTGAGCAAGTCACTCTTTGACCTCTGGGGCACCTGGGTGGCTCAGTTGGCTGAGCTTCCAACTTCACCTCAGGTCATGATCTAATGGCTTGTGAGTTGGAGCCACATGTCGGGCTCTGTGCTGACAGCTCAGAGCCTGGAGCCTGCTTCAGATTCTGTGTCTCCTCTCTCTGCCCCTCCCCCACTTGTGCTCTGTCTCTTTCTTTCTCTGTCTCAAAAATGAAATAAACATTGAGCTTTTTTTTTTTTTTAACTGTTTGACCTCTTGATGAGACGGTCAGTTCTCCTCGTGGTGCTGCTGTCAGGGCTAGAGGGAACTCAGCAAGCAGTTAACAATTGCTAAGCAGTGATTCTTCCTGCCCTGAGAAGCTGTGCATGTGGGCTTGTGGCCACAGCTTCCAGAGCGGTGTCCAGAAAGTGGGCTGTTGACCCCGTAGGGCTTTTGGAAATGAAGTTGATTCAGAAGCTAGGAGAACTGTAAAATGGGGTCATTCTAGAGTCGATAATTTGTTACTTGTTCTGGGTTCTTGGAGGAGGACCTGTTATATTTTGGGCAACACTGTACATAGAAGTGCCTTGGGATGATGGGGTTTGGTTAAATTTGTTCACAAGATGATGGACTTTCCAAGCGAAGGTCATCTTCCTTTTTTACCTTTTAATTTTTAATTATGGTAAAACACACATAGTATAAATTACCATAATGTATAATTTATGGTTCAGTGGCATTAAGTACATTCACTTAAAGCTGTGTAACCATCACACCATCCATCCAGTGAACTCTTTTCATGTTGCAAAACTAAAACTCTGTCCCACTTAAACACTGACTCCTCCTTCCCCTCCCCTTGCCCCTGGAAGCCCCCATTCTACTTTCTGTATCTGACAATTTGACTACACTAGGAACCCCTTATACATGGAACCATCCAGTATTTGAACTTTCTGCCTTATTTCACTGAGCGTATGTCCTCAAGTTTCTTCCATGTGGTAGCACATGTCAGAAATTCCTTCCTTTTTTTTTTCTTTAGTTCATTATTTATTTTGAGAGAGACAGAGAGATCATGAGTGAGCAGGGGAGGGGCAGAGAGAGAGAGCTGGTTGGGGCAGAATCCAAAGCTGGTTCCACACTGTGAGTACAGAGCTCAACGTGTGAGTCGAACTTATGAGCCATGAGATCATGACCTGAGCCAAGATCAAGAGTTGGACGCTTAACAGACTGAGCCACCTGAGCACCCCAGAATTTCCTTCCTCTTTAAGACAAGGTTACCTTTCTAAGTGGGTTCCCAGACATTCAGCTGAGGGTTTTACATGGGATCATATCGACAGGGGGCATTTTACTGAATTTAGTTCTGCCCTTTTCTTCCATATTGCTGCCCTTTCTTAGCTAATTGTGTCTCTCCCTACTTGAGTAATGGCTTCCTAAGGGGCTCCATCCTGTGGTACTGCCTTTGTTCCCATACTGCCCCCACCTTCCCATCGCCTTGCTGTTCCCCCATCTGGCTTCCTCCCCCTCTCATGCATGTGCCCTCACTGCCCTGCCTGGGGCTCCTGCCAAGTGCATTGGACTCCTCATCATCCTTTCATTCTGCTCTGCTCTCACCTCTTCCAGGAAGCTCTCCTGTCAGCCCCACCTGCCCTTGGAGAGCCTCCTAAGTCACTCTGTTTATTTTTAGCCCAGCACTTGCTGTGCTGACTTATAGTTTTCACTCGTCCATTTCTTTCACTAAAAAGAGCTTTGTCTTCTTTTTTTGATATCCTTGGTGCCTGGCGCACAGTAGGAACTCAGAAATGTTTGGAGGATAACCATGTGCATGAGTAAATGAAAAGCTGCTTGGGAAGTCACCAGTGCAAACCAGACGCCATCATCATAATCAGTGGGCATGATGGCTGCATTTCATGGGCTGAGATTGGCCATAAAGAAGACTTCTTAGGGGGAGACATATTAAAGTTTGGGGTGAACACTGAAGGGGCCAGAATTATTTAGATATGATCTTGAGCAAAGGTAATACATAGAATAGCTGCCTTTAAAGACCTCCTGCTCTCTGATTCAGTATACAAATATATGTATATTTTTTACAAAGACATGTATAAATAGATTCTTAAGCTGCTGAAAGCTAGATTCAGAACAACCTTCAGGTCATGGGTGTATAGCTCAACACAAGTCCTAGTGAACACTACCAAAAGTAACACTGCCCCAACCTGTTGCACCAAGGGTTAGTGTAGTTACATTGGGACTTTATAGAAATAGAATCTGCCAATATGTTCCCGCTCTCTCTCTTTTTTTTTTTTTTTTAAGTTTATTTATCTAATTTGAGAGAGAGGTGCGCCTGGGTGGCTCAGTTGGTTGAGCTTCCAACTTCGTCATGATCTCACGGTCTGTGAGTTCGAGCCCCACGTCGGGCTCTGTGCTGACAGCTCAGAGCCTGGAGCCTGCTTCGGATTCTGTGTCTCCCTCTCTCTCTGACCCTCCCCCATTCATGCTCTGTCTCTCTCTGTCTCAAAAATAAATAAACATTAATTTGAGAGAGAGAGATCAAGCGAGTGAGCATGAGTGGGGGAAGGGCAGGGAGAGAAGAAGAGAGAGAAAATTCCAAGCAGGCTCCATGCTGTCAGCACCAAGTTCAGTGAGGGGCTCAATCTCATGAACTCTGAGATCATGACCTGAGCAGAAATCAAGAGTCGGACACTTAACCGACTGAGTCACCCAGGCACCCCATGCCAGTATGTACTCTTTGATGTGTTGCTTCTTTTTCTGAGATTCATTCATCTCCTTGCACACTCACACACACCTCCCACGAGTGCTCTGCTCCTCAGACGCCGTAGCACCGTGGATGGTGAGCCATGCTGCATCTGCGTGGGCCGGTGTCTCCCGCTCCCTGTGTTGCGCTTGTTTGGAGCTTCCAGGGCTGGACTGCTCAGGGGAGGTGTGGTCACCATTCTCAAGGGCATCTTTGTGTCTGTCCGGCCCTCAGTGCAATGCCTGGAGCACAGATGGCTTCAGTAAATGTTTGCTGAGTGAACCCGATGAATGGACATTTTGTCACTGGATCTTTTCATTTATTCCTTGGCTTATTCGACTCCCCCTGAAATACAGCTGCTTTCACGGGCTGCATCTTTCTGTATTGGGTAGTTGTGCTTGCTTTCGTGCCAAGAAGATAAAACAAGTGCAGAAATAGGCCCTCCAGGCAGCCATATTCTCTGCAAAGGAGATTTCTTTTGTGCCAAGAATAGAACCATCTTCGGATTAGATGGAGGTTTACTTACAGTCCATCAGGACTCAAAAGGCCATGTGTGGGGAATCAGAAGGGCCAAGTGACCAGGCTGACAGACAGGCCATGGTTCATGAGTCATGCAGTGTCCCGGCACCAATGCGGGGGCGGGAGCCGGGGGGGGGGGGGGGGGGGGGGGGGAGGTTTCAACATTATTGGAAAGAACCTCACAGTGTGCTGAACAGCCAGCCCACCTGCCCCTCCCATCCACAAGGCCTCTGCAGAAGGAGGCTGCTTCAGCATCACGTGATCTGTTTCAGCAGGAGGGGGAGGGGGGAGAGAGAGAGAGAGACAGGGAAAGAGAGATGGAGAGAAACAGTCTTTTGTTCTGCCATCCTCCATGATTGCTTATCTCTGGCACAAGGCTCTGACGTCAGGCCAAGGGTTCTAATAAAGCGTCAGAAGACTCACCCAGCAGACAGGATGGTTTTTCACTAGGCACTAATTTGGGCCTAGGGATGTAAATTCTGCCTCCCCTGAGATAGTAGAGCTGTGCCTACTTCCTGGTGAGTTTGTTGCGTCTTACTAACCCTCTGTGTATCCCAGAGCCTTAAAGTAACCCCCAAACACAGGCATACATATGGACTATCACATATCTCCTCACCTCTCCTCAGCAGGGTACATGCTGCTGATTAAAACAATCCCTCCATATGTGTGAGTTTGCTCAATGAAAAAGCGTGGAGTCACAAGATAAAATCATACTGAGGCCTGCACATAATTGAAATATTACAAATTAGGGTTGTGTGGGGGAATCCCAAGCTATTGGATAAGACACCTAGAGCAAGGGGACAGAATACAAGTCCCACTGGCTTCAGTGACGTGGTCTCAGAGCCACGATCCATCTTCAGGGCCTGCTGTGGATGAACAGCCCTTGGGAGTTGACGTGCGAGGCGGCATAGTGCATGTTCAGTGGGGAGAGAGGAGTATCTGGGTAGGTGCAGGATCTAAGGGAGGCCCAGCTCCACCTGCAGGGCGTGGGTGCCTCTGAGCACTTCATCTATTCTCTGAGCGTCCATTTCCTTGTGAATCATAATACCTACTTCACAGGATTTTTGTGAGGCTCAGCTGGGACAATGTGGGAGTCTTCAAATGTGTGACATCGCTCTTTTCCAGCTGGGCTAATCTACTTCCCAGGACAAATCTGCCTCCCTCTTGCCCCAGTACAGCCTCTTCTCTTCTTTCAGCCTGTTATCCACCTCCCCTCATTCAGGCCCCGACCGCCTGTCCAGCCTTACCCAGCCTTCCTTGAACTCCTGACCTGTGAGTACTTGGCCCCTGGACCCCTCGCTGGCCTGCGTGTGCCCTGCCCTCCATTGTTAATTATCGTCTTGTCTCTGCAACAATCTGTGTGTACCTGGAGATCAAGATTAAATACTCTATGGCTCAGAGCTCAGTGTATCGTAAAAGCTGCTGAAAGAAGCAGAGGCGTCAGGAAGGTGAAGACAAACTGCCACGTCTGTCGCTTCCAAACTGCTTCTTGTTGGAAACCCCTTTCCTGCTTTGCTTCCTTAAACCCTCAGGCTGTGCCCTTTCCTAAAACAAGTAAGTATGCGCATAGGCTGCCCCGTTGGCTCACCTGACTAGGGAGGAACAATTTTATTCCCCACTCATGGCTGCTCCAGACCTGCACCTGCACTGTGGGAGGGTAGAATTTGGGCTCCTGTGTAGCTGGGGTGCAGTGAAGAAGGGGACGGCCCCCTCCGGGGCCCCTGGCAGGGCTGTCCAGTCTAAATGGCAGAGGTACAGTTGACTTAACAGCTGTCCTCTGGGTAAGGCAGAGCGGTATCGAAGCTTTGTTGGTTAAGAAAACTATATCGACATTTTCAAAGAGTTATAAAAATCTCTTTGGGGTGGATTCTGCCTGTGACCAACAGTGACAACAGTCAACTTGTTTCCAATCCACTTTGAGATTTTCTTTCCACCCCCTGCAACAAACTGATAGGATTAGCTTATTTTCCTTTTGTGCCGGAGCCTGATGACATTAGAACTTGGGCAGGGGTTTTTCTTCCGTGTGCTGAGAAATGCTATGGGACAGCTGCAGCCAGCAAAAATATTTTGTCTGCACTTGTCAAGAGTGGGGGATGGGGGAAGCAGGGTGGAGAAGGTAGGGATGGGGGCAGGGAAGAGGTGGATGTGCTTGAGAATACTTGCCTTTGGGGGGATTCAAGGACTGATAGGGGAAATTTTAAAAAATATGAATTGTTCTTATAGCACCAAGAAAGTCTAACATTCTGGAAGCCTCCCTTGGACACAGACTGCTCAAATTAGACAATTTTGGTATTAGAACCTAATCCTTCTATTTCATAAATAAGGTAAGATGAAAACTGCTTTGAAAGAGTCCTTCTGACTGTTATGTTAAGAATAGGGGCGCCTGGGTGGCGCAGTCGGTTAAGCGTCCGACTTCAGCCAGGTCACGATCTCGCGGTCTGGGAGTTCGAGCCCCGCGTCGGGCTCTGGGCTGATGGCTCGGAGCCTGGAGCCTGTTTCCGATTCTGTGTCTCCCTCTCTCTCTGCCCCTCCCCCGTTCATGCTCTGTCTCTCTCTGTCCCAAAAATAAATAAACGTTGAAAAAAAAAATTAAAAAAAAAAAAAAAGAATAGATGGTAAGCGGATGAGGGCGGAAGTAGGGAGACCATTTAGGTCAGCACATGAGTCCAGACGAGAGCTGATTGATGGTGGAGAGGATGGCCACAGTCAGTCTGGACAAAGCCAGCAGGATTTGCTGATGCATGGGGTGAGCTGGGAGAGGATGAGAGGGGTCAAGGAAGATGCCAAGGTTTTTGACCTGACTGCCTGGAAGAAAACAGGTGCCACTTTCTGAATGAGGAAGGCTGTGAGGAAGGCAGGCTTTGTGGGGGACCCTTGTGAAGTTTCCAACACACACTCCAGTGGAGGTGCTGGGTAGGCAGCTGACTCTAGAACAGGGTTAGAGCTCAGGAAAGCTCAGAGCCACAAATGTGGGAGTCATCAGTGTGCAGAAGGCATGGAAGCCATGGGCTGGGGGAGAGCACCTTGCAGGAGGGCAGCTGGAGGAGAGAACTGCCGATGGAGCATTTCCACGGGGAAGGCTGGGACTATGAGTGAGAACCAGCAGAGGCTCTGGGAGGAGGGGCAGGGAGGGAAGAGACAGAATCCTGTCCCTGGAGTCAGTGCTGCCCAGGGCAAGGAAGAGACTCTAGGCCTTGACATCTAGAGATCTTCAGTGACCTTGTCAAGAGCAGAGTAGTGAAGGGAGGGCAGCATGCCAGGACAGAAAGGGAGGCGAGGATCTGGAGACAGCTATGGGAGCCTTTCCCAGGGGTTTATCTGTAGAAGGGGCAGGGACACAGGGAGGTAGTCAGAGTGATGTGAGGCAAAGAAAGATATTTTAAAGCTCATATCTGTATGCTGATGAAAATAGCCCAGTAGAGAGGAGAAGATCCATGATACAGGAGAGAGAGATACAAATCAATGGCATGCTGTCCTTGAGGAGGGGTGAGGAGGAAGGGGACAGGTGCACAGGTGTAGGGTTAGCTTCGGGTGGCAACAGAGGGTTCATCTGTAGTAACAGGAACCAAAGCGGACTTAACTGGGTTCAGTTGTAGACAGTTTGTTGGGTTTGGTGGGAGGAGCAGATTTGGAGCAGAACGTGAATTATTCTCTGCTCTCTAGATCAGAGGGAGGCCACTTGGGTGATGAACAGAGCTTTGGGCTACAGTTCTTGACTCCAGGCCACAGGGGTTCCTCAGTGGAGAATCTGGACAAACACTGATTGGCAGATGTAGTGACTCGGCAAATCATTCGTACATCTTGTCACTGTGCCAGGTGTGGGGCATTCTGACTGGTGTGGGTGGTGAAAGAATTTACCCAGGGCAGATCAAAGGAGAACTTTCTGAGTATACTGCAAGGGAGCAGTGGGCAGGACAGCAAAAGAGAGACTGCCAGGAGGTGGTGGTAGGGGGCTGTAGTTATGGGGTGCAGTGAGGGGGTTTGGGAACCTATGGAATTTTCCCCTTTTTGGTAACTGTGCCTGGTTGTAAGTAGCCCATTGGTCAGTTAGGGCTTGTGGTCATTCAAGGTGGTCACTTATGAGAATGTTTGTCAGCTCAGTAGTCACTGTGGGCCCTTTTGCCTTAAGTTTCCATTGCTCAAGCATTTCAGGCAACAGGCCTGAAGGTGGCCTCCACAGCAGGACAGTGGTGCTCACCAAATGTTCTGTCTGCCTCCCAGTTTTTTGCACACACCCCTCCCCCGGATGCAGGGAGCCAACAACAGGTGACGGTTTCTGGCTAACGGGCTACAAGAAGATTTGATATGTCACTTCTAGGTCAGAGCATCAAAAGGCCAGACCCAACACTGTAGATCTCTGTTTTGCCAGACCCAACACCAGATGTTGTCTGGGGTCCCTAAAAAACTATATGGAGCAAAGTTGTCCCACCTTACCTCCTACCCCCCAATGCCAATGCCCTTGCAGGATTAAAATGTTACCAAAGCATAACCCAGCCTACTGCTAAACCAAGCACCACATCACCAGTCACGGCATATAACAGAGTTTCGGTTGGGTTTTGGATTAAATGCCCAAAGGTCTCATGAGAGAATGCTGTGATGCTGAAAACATCCTGGATGTTCTTATGACTCATTTAATTGCACTTTGAATGTGCCAGGGGCAGCTCTATCTTCAGATGGCGTGCATTATAATTCCAAGACTCATCTTTCCTCACCTGGAAGGGAGGTGACAGGTAATCCTCCCCACAGAGCAGCTTCCTTATCTGTCATCTAAAAAATCCTGTAATTCTTGGTTCCTACTGAAATTCACAGCCCAGATTGGTGGCAGAAAGAGGAGAGGGATGAATCAAAGCACGAATACCCTCCTGGCCCTCTTTTCAAGCAGACAGCCAGTGGGCTGGCCTCTGGCGATGTACAGCTGGGTGTTTTGCATCCGTGGGCTGTGGGCTTCCTGAGAAACAAGACTTGTTGTGTCATCTCAGCATTCTAAAATTGCAGAGCCTGGTGAAAACACTACCCCTGACAGAGTTCCTGAGTTAAAAAGAGTGGGAATCCAGCCACTCACCCTTGCTTTCTGAAAGCGAAAGCTCTCAGGCGCAGTTAGCCCGTTTCCTTCCCACCTGCCATCTAGTGGCACCAGGAAGAATTACACCCTCCTGCTCGGGACTGGCCGCCTGCAAGGCTCTTGTTACCATTCCTCCTTCTTATCTGATCTGCAAAGGGCATTAGTTCTGGAAGGCGCCTTACAGATCATCTAAGCCGATCTTCTCAGTTTACAGCTAAGGTAACAGAGACCTAGAAGAGAGGCTTAGAAGTAATTAGTGGTGGAGCCAGGCCTAGCCTCAGCCTAAGGGCCTTAGGAGGCCTTATTTATCTTTCCAGCATTTACTCATTTACTCACTCAACCACTCAATCCATATTTGTTCTGTGCCTATTAGGTGCAGGGCACTGAAGATGAGAGCCCTGGTAGCCCTCAAGGAGCTTCCTGAGAAGGATGATGAGCCTGCATACAGGCCAGCACTTAAAATGAGTGCTCTGGGGGAGGTGAAGATGAAGGGCCAGAAGGGCTACCCCAAGGAGTGGTACTGGGGCTGACTTCAGGCCGAGGGGTTTCTCCAGCAGGTGAGTCAGGGATGGGCCCAGGCAGGGGGAAGCATGAACAATGGTGCACAAGGCAAATAGAGGTGGTGGGTTCTGGCCGCGTTGTGGGGTTCAGGAAAGCAGGAGGTGAGGGAAGAGACAGGCATAAGTAGACTGACAGCTGGGTGAGGGCCTTGTATGTCTGCAAAGGCATTGAGAACATCCCTGAACATCCTTGAAGAATTTTTCATTACAGGAAATACTGTGAGCAGATTTATCCATTCAGTAGATCTCTCTGGCGATGGTAAGAAAGACACACTGGGGCCTACTGCAACACGAAGAAGGGGAGCCAGTCAGAATGCCAGGGCAGAAGTTCAGGCAAGAAGAGAAGGGCAGGGTCTGCACCAGGACGGAAGCGCAGGTGGGGCAGATGTGAAGGAGGAGTGTGGGAGAAATCCGCAGGCAGTGCTGTTTGCAGTAACTGAGAAGATTCTTTAGTTGTGGTTCGGGAACATTCACCAATGTAGGGAATACAGTAAGGAAAAGAGGGGGGGGCAGGAAGGTGAGGATGGAAGAGATGATGATATTGGGCATGGACATACTGAGGGTCCAGGTGTTGTTGGGAACAGTTGGGAAGTAAAGGCCAGTTGGCAGTGCAGCATGTGCGTGCCTCTAAAAAGAGCTATGATGGCCGTACATTCATACTTTAGAGATTAGGTGTCAAGGAAATCATTACCATGGATGAAATTGCCCAGGGATGCATACGGTGAGAGGAGAACAGGCCATAGAAGGAGCCTGTCCCAGGTTGGGTTCGCCAGAAAGCAATTTCAGAGTTTAATCTGAATATTTTATTAGGGAGTACCCTTGGGATCAATACCCTTGCAGGGGAGTGAGAGGAAGTAGGAGTAAGCAGAGGAAGAAGGAAAAGCCTCAGTTGACCCTATGGGGACCTCTGAAGCTCATGTGGCTGTCAGAGTTGAGTGCATTGGGCTAAAGTGGCTGCATCTTTTTTCCCTTGCCCCCATCAGAGAGCCCCCACCACCCATCCCCCTCAGTCCCAGGAAAGACCTTGGGGCAAGACAGCTCTCAGTAGCAGAGGTAATCACTAAAGGATTGACTCTTGAAGGCCCTATGTTCCTAGCACCTGGGCAACAATTCTTTCCTAGAAGGAGGATCTGCCCTTAGGCCAGAGTTACAGTTATCTGCTGGCACAACTGGGCAAGGGAGTACCAAGTGGCACCCAAGTAGGTCACCTGAGTGCCAGACAGTTTCCTCCCTGCCCCCACCTGGTGACAACAGCCCCATCTCCTCCTTATGATGAGGATGGAGACCCTCCCCCAGGATGGTGACTCTTCTTTTTGAGTTGCTGGGCTCTGGACACAGGGATGATTCTCCATCCTTATAAATTACCATCTCTGAGCATTTCTGTCTTCAGTGGGCAGCTTGTGGGTAGCACAGACTGTGTGAGGGGGCCATTGGCTCCCCTGGTTCTGGGCCCACTCTCCCACCTCTTCTGCTGTCTCATGTGACATCACACGCAAAGCCATGCCGGAGGATCACGCACTCTGTAAGCACTCAGATAATGGCACTAAGGCTCTGTGGACAGGAAGGGCAAACACATACCCACCACGTGGTTCTATTTCTGCCACAACAAATTGCTGGTCCTTCTGGGTGGAAAGAACCCAACATCCCCACCTTGCTATGTAGTGGTCAGTTCTCCTTGAGCAGTGGTGCTGCACATAACAGAGCGTCAGCCTGGGTCTCTGTGGGTAGGTAGGATGTTTGGTGACAGCAGCAAGAACAGCTTGGCAAGCAGAATCCCATGCTGTTGGCCCCACACAACCTCGCCTCTGTTACCGTGGCTATTTTGTGCATGGCCTGTTTACTGTACCAGCCTGGGTGGTGGGAGACAGGGGCTGTCATCAACTGGCTGTGTCACTTTGCCCACTCATGTTCTCTGCTGGGTCATAACACTCGTGATACAGGGATCTTCATACTTTGTGGGCCCTCTATCCACATGCCTCTTCCCCCGACCTCCCTGTCCTATTCTCCGTCTTCCCATCTTTCCCACAGTTTCCTGACTGGCCAGGCCAAGTCATTCCCCACTGCCCCTAAGTCTGTGTGCACTCTGACCTGGGGCTACTGCTCTGCCCACACAGCATGGATGACCAGGTGCACTGCCAGAGTGAGGCCGCATCACAGCTGCGCCCGTGTGTACCTTGCACCCATGCACTGACCCATCCCAAATCCAAGCTCTGGCTTTTACCTCATTCTTCAGCTATTCCTATGGGATCCCCCATGCAGCCATAGGTGCTAACTCAAGACAGGGCATTGGTGAAACAGAAGTGATAGTGACGTAAGGCATCAGTGTGATATTTTGTGGGATGTCTGGATAGTCTAGATCTCTTCAAATGACATTCTGACAAAGGGTGGAGATTTAACATGGTCTTGGATGAAACTGTATGTGAATATTGTCCATCTCATGTAAATGCAAACTGTTTCTGCTCCTCTTTTCTGATTGCAATAGAAAAGAATGCATTTCCCAAAGCTTTGGCCACATACTATGTACCTGAGGCCTTATTACATTGCTCTATCAAAGATATCACATCAGCTGCAATTGGGACTGCTTCTTGGTTGAGTTTATCGTAGTCTATTGCCACCTTCCAGGATTCAACTGGGGAAGTAGAAATATGGTGAAGGCCACCACCATTGAATCCTCTGGATCCTTAGGGGTGGCATTAATTTCCACCATGCTCCCCTTGATGCAATATTGCTTGGCTGGGGCAGGGGCAGGGGCAGTTTCATAGGCTTCCACTTGGCTTTCTTCACTATGATAGCTCTTACCCCCCCAGGTACAGGCCCCACTGTGGGGATTGTGCCAACTTTCAACTATGCCTATTCCAATTATATATTCAGGGACCAGGCAAATGATCCCAGATGGGGCTGCAGACCAAATAGACCCTTGGCGGGACTCCATCTAATATCTGGTTCCTGTATGCGCCCATTTTAGCAGGAAGACCAAGATGACACTTCAGATCTGCATATCTCAGTTCCGACTCTGACTCTTAAAATGCTCAGATCTTCCTCTTTCCCTAGCATAGTGTTACCTGAGTAAATGACCTCCGGTCTCTTTGGGGGAGGGCTGGATAGTAATACTGTGTATACTTACTATGGTGTTGCAGGGGACCAGGGCATGTTTTCAGTTATTGGGTTCTAGGTCTGGAAACTGAGCAAGGGACCATAAGATTTGACTGGGGTGACACACTCAGCATCCCAATCATCCATCCATAGTTTCCTCTGATGGTGTAAGGTGAATACAACTCTTGTAATCGGCCTCAGTTGAATCCGTGGGCACTGTGGAGCAAAAATGGCCCATCATAGTTGTCTTGCATTGGACTGAAATGGCCTGACCTCTATACTGTTACCTCCATCAGTCATTGGATGTGAGCTGCCCTGGGAGGGGTATTCAAACTCCAAAAGAGGTGACAATAGGAGACTTTCTGCTAACAGCTTTTCCAGCAGCTGAGACAAGTCCTTTCCTGAAGGGGGATCTGGGTCGTACATCTCAGAGACCACCACTGACCCTTTGGAGAAGCCACCAATGTTGACAGAATTCTTGAGGATGTGGAGAAAGACAGGTTCAGAGTACAGGTGGATAGATTAACCTTTGACAGGGGAGGAGAAACTCACTGTAATGGAGGGAGGAGAAGATGGCAAGAATGAGGTCAGATGAAGATAAGAGTAACCTCTGTTTTCTTTGTAAAATTAGAGGCGGCTTATCTGGTGAACTTGAGCTCGGGTAGGGTTAAGGCTTGAGGAGAATAGTCCTTAGAATAAATGAGAGAGGACACAGTCTAGGGACTGCAGGGTAATGTTTGAGGGGCAACTGATGTTGAGGGCCATGGCTGACTGTGACCCTCACCTGCTGGGTCAGGTGGTTTTCCCAGGGGTGCTCAGTGCCCTGACGTGGGTGTAGAGAGGGGTTCTCTTCCACCTGTGCTGGGTGCGTGTGGAGGAGAGCATCAAGGCAATAGGCTATTAACTAGTTGCCCAATTTCTCCAGACAGTTCTTCTGGATTCCTTAGATATAAATTCTCATTTTAAAAATTGTTTGTTTTCTAGGGGATGAAGCATTAGAGGGTGTTAGAGGTGAGATGTGGTGAGATCATCTGCTCCATTGGTTCCATTAACTAATTTGTTCTTTTATGGATCTTGCTTTCTTTCATGATGCTTTCTTGTATCTATGAAATCTTTGTCTAATTAAAGGTCACAAAAGTTTCCCCTTACATTTTCCTCTGGAAGTTTTATAGTTTTAAATTTTATGTTTAGGTCTATGAACCACTCTGAGTTTGTTTTTGTGCATGGCGTGAAGTATAAACTGAGGTCCATTAGTAATTAAGGAAATGCAAATTAAAACCATAATGAGATACCACTACATGCCACTTAGAATGACTAAAATGAACAATCTTGATTATATCAAGTAGTTGGCATGGTCCTTGCTGTTTGATGGGGATGTGGAGGACCTAGAACTCCATACACAGATGGGAATGTACAATGGTATAATCACTATGGAAAGCAGTTTGTCAGGTTCTTAAAAGGTTACACATACAGCTACTATATGATACAACCATTCTACTCCTAGGTCTTTATATATGAGAAGTGAAAGCATATGGGTAACGGCTTTAGTGTAATAGCCCCAAACTGGAAACAGCCTAAATGAGCATCAGTGTGTGAAGGAATAAACAAAGAGTGGTATGACCATACGATGGAATACTGCTCAGCAATAAAAAGAAATGAACTATTGATACACAAAACAATGGATGGATCTCAAAGTAACTACGGTGAGTGAAAAGGCAGACAAAAATAATTGTACATACTCTATGATTCCATTTATCTAAAACTCTCGAAAATTCAAACTAATCTGTAGTGACAAAATGCAGATTAGTGGTCATGGGCAGCAGGAAGGATTAAAGAGGGGCTTGAGGAAACCTCCGGGGCTGATGGACATGTTCACTATCTTGATTGTAGCCATGGTTTCACTGGTTGTACATGTGTCAAAACTTCAATATATACACTTTAAATATGGGTAGTTATTGTATGTCAATTATATCTTAATAAAGCTGTTTAAAAAATTGACCTGAAAGTTAACTATTATAGTGCATCATTGCTAATTAGCAAATAGAATAGACCTGTAAAAATACTTAATCTTTTATTTTTTTTTAACGTTTACTTATTTTTGAGAGAGAGAGGGCGTGCAGGGGAGGGGCAGAGAGAATGAGACAGAGGATCTGAAGCAGGCTCTATGATGATAGCAGAGAGCCCAGTGGGGGCTCAAACTCAGGCACTCTGAGACCATGACCTGAACAGAAGTCAGATGCTTAAACCACTGGGCCACCCAGGCACCCCAGTACTTAAACTTTTAAATTTCAATTTAGTCAACTGAGACCTATTAGAGATTTAAAAAGTAGGACTCTGATAGTTTTATTTTTAATTTTTTTTAACATTTATTTATTTTTGAGACAGAGAGAGAGCATGAACGGAGTGGGTCAGAGAGAGAGGGAGACCCAGAATCCGAAACAGGCTCCAGGCTCTGAGCTGTCAGCATAGAGCCCGACGCAGGGCTTGAACTCACTGGCCGCAAGATCCTGACCTGAGCTGAAGTCGGACGCCCAACCGACTGAGCCACCCAGGCACCCCTGGACTCTGATAGTTTTGATGTAAAACCCAAGGGCCTGTTGTAACAGAATCTGACAAAATGGGTCCTGCTTGCTTTTACCATAAACATTCTCTTATATTGCAGGCTTCCTTATTTCAACTCTGCAATATCCAATTAACGGGTTCTTTAGCAGGCGTTATAATGGCCACCATTGATGGTGCTTCCTACATAGAGACTCATGTTTTCTACTCCTCTGAAAGTTACCTATTCTTATTTTCGTTTTGCCTACGAGGAAGCTGAGTCTCAGAAAGGTTAAAAGGTCACCCAAGGCCCAGGCTTGCCCAAGACTACAAACCTCAGGGGGTCTGAGTTCAATCAAGAGTTCCAGCCCAGCCTCCTGCCAATTTAGTTGACTCAACTTTTAGAGGCTTTCTCCCAATATTGCTGCCTTTCTCAAAGCCTAGCTGCATTCAAGGCTTCCCTGAAGGTACAGGGCTGCTAGGGGAGGAGGATTTTGGTAAACCAAACCTAAGACGGTGTGAGGGGAGGCGGCTGCGCTATGAGCGCTTAAGGCACTAATTTAAAAGTGGTTGTCTCCGAAGGGCTGGGAGTCAGGACTTGGGAAGACGAGGCAGCTAGCTCCAGCCCTTGAATGCTACTCATCGAACACTAATTGGGGTGAAGGAGGGAAGGAACAAGCAAGGGCGGGTTCTGCCAGGCGCCCGCGGACTCCCTAAGGTCACCGCCGGACACCCGCCCAGCCCCTGCTGCTGAGGACCGCGGGTTTTCAGTAGACCCGGGCGCCGGGAGAGGCCGGCGGGACAGCGCAGCCAGGGCCCGGCCTACTCGGCGTTTTCTAGCCGCCCGCCCCCGCCCAGTCCCGGCCCCGCCTACGTCCCGGGCTAGCCCCGCCTTCTCCCCTGGACCGAAAGCGAAAGCGCGCTCGACCTCTCGTCGCTCGCTTGCTTGGGTCTGGCCCGGCCGACGACGGCAGCGGGACCGGAGTCTCGGCGCTTGCGGGCGTGGGCCCGCCGGGCGGCATGGACGGGCCGCCGGCCGCCGCTGGCGGGGACGTCTCCCTGCACAACTTTAGCGCGAGGCTGTGGGAGCAGCTCGTCCACTTCCACGTCATGCGGCTGACGGACTCGCTCTTCCTGTGGGTGGGGGCCACGCCTCACCTGCGCAACCTCGCGGTGGCCATGTGCAACCGCTACGTGAGTGCGGGTCGGGAGGGGGCGGAGGCTGGTGGAAGGACTGGGAATGCCGGCCGGCGTGGAAGGTTGGGGTGCGAGGGGTCGGGTGGGTATGGGAGCGGGGGCTGGGAGGCAAGGTGCCCGCCCGGAATAGTGGGGGTTGTGGTTCCCTACTTGTGCCCTCCGTCTTTCCTGGGCCCAGGGGGCCTCGGGGCTCTCCGGAACTCTTCCTGTGATGTCTTAAGGAACCGGGGTTCTGGCCTGCACCATCCGTGGGGAGCCGAATGCCGTCGGCCGGGCGTGGGCCCCCGGGCGATCCCCGCCGATCCCTTCCTCCTGTATCTTTAAGGCGGGCGCCCCTCTGCTGGCTCCTCGAGCCCCTCTCAGTAGTTGGAATTTTCAGGGCTTTGTCGTGGGACTTCTGTCTGGTCACACTCCTCCTCCCGGAGGATGGTATCCACCTCTTAGTTTTCCTGCCATCTCTGTATTAAACACACCTAATTTTCTTTGTTTCCAGTACAGACCTCGGACTCCTGTGTCTCCACCTGAAAATCTGATAGGCATCTCACACTAGACATATTTTAAGATCCAACTCCTTCCTCCCCGCCCAACCCCCCCCCCCCCCCGCTACTTCTAAGGTGCTGCTTTTTTTTAAAATATGAAATTTATTGTCAAATTGGTTTCCATGCAATACCCAGTGCTCATCCCAACAGGTGCCCTCCTCAATGCCCATCACCCACTTACCCCCCAACCCCCATCAACCCTCAGTTTATTCTCAGTATTTAAAAGAGTCTCTTATGGTTTGCCTCCTTTCCTCTCTGTAACTTTTTTCCCCTCCTTCTTCTCCCCCTTGGTCTTCTGTTGAGTTTCTCAGGATCCACATATGAGTGAAAACATAGGGTATCTGTCTTTCTCTGCCTGACTTATTTCCCTTATAACACTCTCCAGTTCCATCCATGTTGCTACAAGTGGCCAGATTTCATTTTCTCATTGCCAAGTAGTATTCCGTTGTATATATAAACCACATCTTTATCCATTCGTCAGTTGATGGACATTTAGGTTCTTTCCATAATTTGGCTATTGTTGAAAGTGGTGCTGGGCATCAGCACTCCTGTATTCCTTGGGTAAATTCCTAGCAGTGCTATTGCTGGGTCATAGCGTAGATCTGTTTTTAATTTTTTGAAGAACCTCCACACTTTTCCAGAGCAGCTGCACCAGTTTGCATTCCCACCAACAGTGCAAGAGGGTTCCTGTTTCTCCACATCCTCTCCAGCTTCTATAGTCTCCTGATTTGTTCATTTTAGCCACTCTGACTGGAGTGAGGTGATATCTGAGTGTGGTTTTGATTTGTATTTCCCTGATGAGGAGTGACATTGAGCATCTTTTCATGTGCCTGTTGGCTATCTGGATGTTTTCTTTAGAAAAGTAAGACCTAACTCTTAACCTCTTCCCTCAGACCTGCTTCTTTCACAGCCAGCCCATCTGTTGTGGAAACTCCATTCGAACCTTGATTACTCTCTCACTCTCCCCATGGCGAGTGTCAGTGAATCTGTAGGCACTGCCGTCCATCAACACATAGGGGGAATCCAACCACCCTGTTGGCCTGGCTGGGTCAGTGAAAGAATTCACCCAAGGCAGAACAAAGGAGGTAGAAGTTTATTGAATACACCGCAAGGGAGCTGGGGGAAGGACAGCAAGGGAGAGACTGCCTGGAGGCAGTGGTGAGGGGCTGTAGTTAAGGGGGTGTGGGTTCTAATGGAATTTTCCTTTTTTGGTACCTGTGTTATGGAACCAGGCTGGAACCCTGGCGGAAAAACCAAGCGGCACTAGGAGATCTTTGTGGATTGGAGATAATTATTTCACACCAGTGTTCTCAGAGGAGACTGTTTCTCCAAAGGTCTGAGCCCGGAATGCAAGTGAGGAGGGTAATTTATAGCCACCAGCTTCCATATCTGTGGGGGTTTTCGTGCACACAGCAAAGGAAGAAGAACCTGGAGGAGGGGTCTCTAAGCTAGAGACCAGAGTTTGTTTTAGTCCCTTTGGCCATCTTTGGCGTACTTTATTTACTTCTCCAACACCTGTGCCCAAGTATAAGTAACCCACCCATTGGTCAGCTAGGACTTAAGGATATTTTGAGGTGGGTCACCTAATGGGCCTGTTTGTATTCAGCCAAGGGGTAGGAGGGCACTGTGGGCCCTTCTATCTTACTCAGGTTTCCATTGTTCAAGTTGGTTGCCTAAAAGGTTGCTTACACACCTCTCACCTCCTTTCCAGCCTGCCCTCGGTGAAGCCCGCAGCATCTCCTTTCCTCCTAGCCTGATTCCCCCTTTGCTGTTTGTGTTCATTTCTTAGAGCTGCTGTGACAAAGTGCCACAAACTGGGGGGCTTAAACCAACCAAGATCTATTCCCTCACAGTTCTGGAGGCCAGAAGTCCAAAGTCAAGGTGTCGGCAGGGCTGGTTCCTTCTGGTGGCTCATAGGGAGAAATCTTCCCATGCCTCTCCCATCTTCTGGTGTTGGGGGCAATCCTGGCATTCCTTGGCTTGTGGCTTCATCACTCAGATCTCTGCCTGTGGTGTCACTGGCCATCTTCTCTGTGTGTTTCTCTGTGTGTTTTCTTGTAAAGACCCCAGTCATAATAGATTAAGGGTCCACCCTATTCCATTATGACCTCATCTTAACTTACATCTCTGCAAAGACCCTATTTCCAGTAAAGTCACATTCACAAGTGCTAAGGGTTAGGATGTGGACTTTTCTTTTTGGAGGACACAGTTCAGCCCACAACACTGCCATGTGGCTAGTTCCCTGCAGGGCAGCAGACGGCAATCAGATACTGTCATCCTTCTGCTGCAGACCTTTCAAGAGGTAACCTCAGAGTACAGGTCAGAGACTTTACAGTAACCCTTTAGGCTCTGCTACCTGGTAGAGCTCCCCTGCTACTGCCTTCCTCCCTGCTTTAGTACATGGGCATGCCCCAGTGTTGCTTCCTCTGTAGTTTATTGTCAGTATCCATGGTGGAGGTGAGGTTTGTCTGGTTTAGGAGTAGCCTGGCAAGCTGCTCATTAAATCATTGCTGAATGAAACAATGAGGCCCCCCTGGAGGAACTCTGGGTTTGCTAGGGAGGGCTACCAGTAGTAACCTGCAGCCTGGCAGACTGTAAGGATTGTAATCTCTAAGGGGCCCTTGGGGTGGTGGGCAGTCAGAGGAGAGAGCCATCAGGCAGGACCTGGGCAAGGCTTCGGGAAGGAGACAGCCTCTGAATGGGACCTCTGGATGTCTTCACACAGTGTCCTTCTTCTGCCCTTTCCCTTCTTGCTCTTCTTTTCCTGGGTGGGTTTTCTTTGATTTCTTTTCTGGTGGGTACCCGCAGCTGGGCCTTTGGGCAGGTGGCAGTTCCATGTCTTCTTTCATTGGAGGGGAGAGGTAGAGGGTCTGCGGGGGCACAGGGTGATGGATACGGTGGTGTGTTTGGAGCTTGTGGTGCCCTGGAACCTCCTTCTTTCATAGTCCTAAGGCTATAGTCATAGACAGTGGGTTAGGCTGTGGGTCACATGGGGCCCAGGACTGCTCATTAGTAAAACCAGGCATTGCTTCCTTGAATCAATTTCAGGATTCCTCCTGTGGGCTGCTTTGGTGCAGTTTGGCAGTCTGACCATTTGGTAGTCATAGTTCCTAGAAGGGTGTATTTTCTCAAATGGAAACTCACATTCCACGAAGATCAGGTAGGAAAAGGAAAAGGGGCCAGTCTCAGTTACCAGACCTGTCAGAAGTTCATTCCCCACTTATTGGCCACCTTGTGTACCTGTACATTGTCCTTCAGGGACAGAGCACCCAGCCAACCGGAGAGAAGTGTAGACCATAGCTTACAGCAGGAAACACAAGATTTCTGTGGAATAGGGCTTGGCAAACCAGGACTTACAGGCTGGCCTGCTGCCAGTCTACTTTTGTAACAAAGTTTTATTGGAACATAGATCTGCCCATCCATTCAGTAATGTCTGTCAGAGCTTTTGTAATTTGAGAGCAGCATCAAACAGTTACAACTGGACCTTCTCCATAAAAAACTAAATGATTTAGGGGCGCCTGGGTGGCTCAGTCGGTAAAGTGTCAGACTTCAGCTCAGGTCATGATCTCGTGGTTTATGAGTTCTAGCCCCTCATCGGGCCCTGTGCTGACAGCTCAGAGCCTGGAACCTGCTTCAAATTCTGTCTCCCTCTCTCTCTGCCCCTCCCCCACTCGTGCTTTGTTTCTCTCACTGTCAAAAATAAATAGAAACATTTAAAAAAAGCAACAACAACGACAAAAACCTAAACGATTTACCCTCTGGCCCTTCCTAGGAAAAGGTTGTTGGCCCATGCATGGAGGATGGCACCAAAGGGTCTGTGATGTCTCCTCCCTCCTCCCTTTCCCTTCTACCCCCACACGCAAGACAAGACCATCTAGAACAAAATCACATGTCCTGCTTTTCTTCCAGCTGGCCCCACGTGGTCTGTTTGTGGCACCACGAGAGGCTTTAGAACAAGGGTGATACAGATTCCCCCAACATGATGGAGGCTGGCCTGAGACCAGGGAAAAGGGGACATGGGGCCCTGTTTGCTCAGGTAATTTAGCATGTGTTGGGCCCACTTGGTGCCCCATCCACAGTAAAACTGTCTAGGCCTATGTGTGCCTGGGAGACCAGTTGGGTGCAGTATGATTTTGGAAATAACGAAGTACTAAGGGTAACAATATGGAGTTTTTAGTTTTGTTTTTGGTGGGAAATGACCACCTTGTTAAGGTAGATTTTCTAGAGTTTAGATACTATTAGCATAGAGCTGAATGTTGAACTTTGTAAACAGCATATTCATTAAGATCATGTTTTTGTTATCTTTTCAACAAAAAAGCTTGCAGTAAATGCTTTTGTTCTTACCCTGTGTTTTTTGATCATCTCTTAGAGACCCGAACAAGTTCTCTCTCCTTTTGAAGTGACTTTGAACCCCTAGGAGACAAAGAGCAGTCTCTGATCCATGCTTTACCCACAGTATCTGGCACACAGCAGGTGTTTGTTCAGTTCACCTGTCTCTACCTGGACAGTGTGGGGGGATGGGCACCAACCCCAGAGCCTTTGGTGGCAGAAGCTTATTCTTCTAAAAATCTTGCCTCTGTACTGAGGCTGTTTCTTTTAGAAGTCTAATATTTTGATAGAAGTAAGTTTGACCATATTATAAGTTAGTGATTTTTTTTCTCCTTAGCTAGGTAGGAATTTTAATGGTAAGGGGAGTTACTTCCAAAAGTAATTGGATGGGGCGCCTGGGTGGCTCAGTCAGTTAAGCATTCGACTCTTGATTTCGGCTCAGGTCATGATCTCCTGGTTTATGAGTTTGAGCCCCTCATTGAACTTTGAGCTGACAGTGTGGAGCCTGCTTGGGATTCTCTCTCTCTCTCTCTCTCTCTCCCTCCTCCCCTTCCCTCCCACTTTCTCTCTCTCTCTCTCTCTCTCAAAATAAACAAACAAGCAAAACCCCAAAGTAATTGGAAGTAAGATTTCTTCTAAATTTCGGAAGGGCCACGTTTATTTATCTTTAGTTTTATTGCATCTTATCTGAAATGAGGATTGGCCAAACATAATCTGATGTTCCTTTATTTGTTATTTGGACCCTGATGACTGATGTCCTTTTGCAAACTCATAGGGCCCTTGTTGACCTTAAAGAGCGTAGACCCCTTCAGGGGCAGGGAGCCGTGTGCTCTCTTACAGGTCCGGATGAGGAGATTGGCGTCCTGCCTTCTCTGTTGATGCCTGACTTGCGGGCGAGAGGGACCTGGTAGCACTGGCACCCAGACTCTGTGACGAGCTTTCCTCTGCGCCCTTAATGATCTCTTGGTGGTAATGTTGCCCTTCAGCATGCTTTGGGGCTTCCAACCCTAAAACAAGCCTTTTGTGTAAAGTAAGTCTTAAAGCTTATTAACAGCACTGTGATGGCAGCTTCAGGTGACTGCTCTTCGTCTGTCCTAGCTCTGTGACATCACATACAGTAGACGGTCAACCGACCTGGCTGTTGACACAGATGCCAGACCTTCCTCCTCTTGGTAAAAGTGTCTAACCTACCAGAACCTGCCACTGCCAGGAAGGATGAATCAGAAGCTACAGAAGTTTGGCCGATGGAGAAGCAGCATTGTTTTCTTTGTTTCTTTTTAGGATTCCATCCCCGTGTCTACCTCCCTCCTCGGAGACACTTCTGATACGACCTCCTCTGGCCTTGCCCAGCGCTTAGGTACGTGCCCACGGCTGGTGCTGCAGGAGCAGCTGGGTGGGGACCTCGCTGTTTAATGGAACCATGAGGCCGGTGACTTTAGAAGGAAAGAATCCTTGTATTGAGAGATGAGCACAGATGTCTTCTTTAAGGAGGGCTTGTCCATGCCCTTGACCATGACCACTGTCTCAGGGCCAGCATGTTCTTAAGGGCCTCCCACGTCATGCCTTGGCTGCTGTGCAAGCTGATGAATGACAAGGTGATTCAGTTCCCTCCTGTAAACACATCACCTCCTCGTGGGAGGAGAGTGTGAGTGGTGCCCACGGTACCTATCAGGCAGTGGCTCCGGGTAGCCACCTGGTGACTCAGGAGACCCCGGGCAGCCGCCTGCCAGCACTGCACAGGAGGGATTGTCCTTGTTCAGAGCTCGCAAGAGGGGAGGCTGGCCTGACCTGAGTGTGGCATGGAGGGTGGTGAGCAAGAATGAGAGGTTAAAAGCGCCACCCTCTCCCGGGCCCCAAACACATACTTTCTGGAAATACCCAGGTAGTTGGGGTCAGGATGCTATGTGTTCTGCCCTCTGCCAGTGCTCAGTCGCCACGTCTCCCAGGGCACCTGGAGACATGGGACAGCCGGGCAACCTCTGTCTCCTCCTCGGGCATCGTGTTCACCAGTGCTCCCTGTCAGTTCGGTTCCAGAGCCCATTATGGGGCCCCATGTCCTGGTGCTGGGATGTACAGTGGCTGAGGCCTGGGTCCTGACTTTAAGAAGCTTCTGGTTTAGTGGCACTGACATTTCTATCAACCTATCCCTGCTTAGTGGGAGTTTATATGCTGGTCACTCAGGGAGGCAACTGGGTGAACAGCACAGCCACACACTGGAGGGGGGGTGGGGGAGGAGGGGGCAGGGTGAGGACTGGTCATTCTAGACTTGCCACTCTGAGTTCTGTGTGTGAGGAGGGCCGACCACGAGGGCAGCTGTGGCATTTTAGGAACATCTACTGTACCTTTTTAGAGAAACCTGGTTAGTAACTAGTGTGCGCTAGTAACCAAACTAGTAAGTTCTGGTAACTTGTTATTAGGAAGTAATTTTACATTTACAGAAAATTTGCCCCAAAGATACAGGGAATTTCTGCTTAGCCTTCGCCTAGATTCCCAGTTGCTCTCATTCCCTGTGTTGATACTATTTTTTTTCTGAACCACTTGAAGTTAGTTGACGACAAGATGCCCCTTGGCTTCTATGTGCATCACTGTGTGTTTACCGGCGTTGAAGGGCTGACACACGTAATATCAAATAGACCACTGCATGCCCTGCCTTGTCAGACGAAGACGTGGAAGAGTGTTCATGTTTATAGGATCACCCC
This sequence comes from Leopardus geoffroyi, assembly GCF_018350155.1. Classification (NCBI taxonomy): domain Eukaryota; kingdom Metazoa; phylum Chordata; class Mammalia; order Carnivora; family Felidae; genus Leopardus; species Leopardus geoffroyi. The sequence goes on along the minus strand of NC_059332.1, from coordinate 25,346,722 downwards.
AGTGTTGGGAGACGGATTCTGGTAGAGGATGGCGGGGGCTTGTTTGCTGTGCCACGAATAAATTGTTTATGCCAATAAAGTAAGATGGGCCCAAGGGTACCCTTGAGATGAAAGCCTAGGAGCAGTTTGTATGCAACAAACTATTTTTTTTTTTTTTTTAGTTTTGTGCAAATTTTAAAAAATATTTTTCCTATGTGGTTTCCATCAATTTATAATAATCTGTATAAATTGTGACAGAACATAGACAAAATAAGTCCTCACCAACTTATTATTAAACTCAGATATTAACGAAGGGTCCCTCCTGCCTTGTTATCAGCAAAACCTGGCAGTCCTGAGTCCTGAGTCCCAGCAAGGACAGGCACACAGAAAAAGCTGGAAAAGTCAGTGGTATGATGTGGCTGGGTCTGGTGATGCACTGGTGCTGGGGTCACCAGGGGGCTGTCCAGCACTGCCCTTCCCTGTTCTGGTCATCTTGAGCTTAGGTCTGGACCCAGCTGTTGAAAATACATTGCTTGTGTAGAGGGGTAATGAGAAGAGAGAAGCATCCTGAAACAGTATCTTTTTTTGTTTGTTTTTTTTTTTTAACTTTTTTAAATGTTTATTTATTTTTGAGAGAGAGAGACACACACAGCATGAGTGGGGAGAGGCAGAGAGAGAGGGAGGCAGAATCTGAAACAGGCTCCAGGCTCTGAGCTGTCAGTGTGGAGCCCAACATGGGGCTTGAACTCAAACTGTGAGGTCATGACCTGAGCCGAAGTTGGATGCTTAACTGACTGAGCCACCCAGGCGCTCCCTGAAACGGTATCTTATATGGAGGATGAAAGGAAGTAGAAAAAGAGAAGATCTAGTGGGTTCAGAGTAACCCCAGAAGCATTGGAGGGCTTTGGTGTGCATGGGGACGCCCTTATTCTGTGCAGCAGAGGGCACAGCTGGGTCTGCTGGGTGAACAGTGCAGGCAGATAGTTTTGCTCCCTGTAAGAGCCTGTCTGAGCAAGTAGAGTGATTGTCCCCCCCCCCCCCCCTTCTGGGGACAAGGAATTTCCTGCCACCGAACAAGAGTAGGCCGAGTGGGCTGTGACTTGACAGATGCCAACCTCACCTCACCTCACCTCACCTCACCTCACCTCACCTCACCTCACCGTGTTTTCACCTTTGATGACAGGGCTGGCATGGTCATCTGATGTCTGTGGGCTGGGGGAGGGCGGGTGGGTGTCTCTGTGGGGAGTAGGAGTTTGCACTTGCCCTGTGTGTGTGGTGAGACCAGGTTGAGTGAGGAGGCGTCATCACTGGTGTGGTCGATATTTAACTGGTTTAGGCTTACTGCCTGAATTGCCTTCAGGATAGGTCTTTCTGATTCTGGGCATGTGACTGTGCTTGATTTTTGTAGTTGGAGCAGTACATCCCAACTGTTGGTTCTGTAGAAAGGGTCAAAATGTCTCTTCAACATCAAATTGAAAGTCCTACATTTGTGTGTATATGCACACAATATGTGCATGTAAGTGTGTGTTATATAAATGTACAGAAATGTAGCCCCAGGATTATCCCTGGGAAAAGACTGGAATTGGTAGAGAGGGTGGTACTGAAGGAGAAATTAAGTATTTTAAATACTTTGGTATTACCTGTATTTTAAAAAAGTGAAAAAAAAACCCACAAAAAAACAAACCAACTTTTTTTTTTTTTTTTTTTTAATTTTTTTTTTCAACGTTTATTTATTTTGGGGACAGAGAGAGACAGAGCATGAACGGGGGAGGGGCAGAGAGAGAGGGAGACACAGAATCGGAAACAGGCTCCAGGCTCTGAGCCATCAGCCCAGAGCCTGACGCGGGGCTCGAACTCCCGGACCGTGAGATCGTGACCTGGCTGAAGTCGGACGCTTTACCGACTGCGCCACCCAGGCGCCCCCAAACCAACTTTTTTTTTTTTCCAACGTTTATTTATTTTTGGGACAGAGACAGAGCATGAATGGGGGAGGGGCAGAGAGAGAGGGAGACACAGAATCGGAAACAGGCTCCAGGCTCTGAGCCATCAGCCCAGAGCCTGATGCGGGGCTCGAACTCACGGACCGTGAGATCGTGACCTGGCTGAAGTCGGACGCTTAACCGACTGCGCCACCCAGGCGCCCCCAAACCAACTTTTTAAGTAGAATAGTGGATTAGCGCTTGGATCCCCTGGAGGGCTTGTGAAGCAGGTTGCTGGCCCCACCCCCTGCTTCTGGGATGGGGGCCTGAGAATCTGCAGCTCTAACAAGCTCTCAGGTGCTGCTGCTGAGGTGGGGCCATGCTTGGAGAACCACTGTGGCAGAGAGCAGGAGGGGGTCTCAATGACTGTAGTCTGCATTTGTGGTCGCTGCTGGGGAAGAGCATTACGGATTAGATCCACCTTCTCTCCCTGCGACCTCGCTGTCTTGTCCCAGGCATCTCTCTGCTGTGAGGTAGGTGTGAGGCGCACACAGCCTCCAGGCTTTTCAGTCACGTCTGTGCCAATGTTTTCTCTTTTTAGCCAGGAAGACCAACAAACAAGTGTTTGTCAGCTATAACCTTCAAAACACGGATAGTAACTTCGCATTACTCGTAGAAAACAGGATCAAGGAAGAAATGGAGGCTTTTCCGGAAAAGTTCTAGGCAGAGTGGCAGAAGTGAGGATTTGTAACTTATGTACAATGTACATTTAAATAAATGGATTGAATTTCACTGTTTGTCATTAGGTTCATGTATGTGTTGACGTTTTGTTTTTAAAGGGTTAATCTTCCTAACTTTCCTTCTTCCCCTCACCAGCTTGTGGGCCAAAGGCTACAACTGATCAGCTTGGGGGAGGAGAAAAGCAAAATGGGCAGGTGGAGTTCCTCTTATGACCGCTCAGTACTAGGGAGCTAGGGTAAAAAATGGGATTTTGGGGCGCCTGGGTAGCTCAGTTGGTTAAGTGTCCAACTTCGGCTCAGGTCATGATCTCACGGTCCGTGGGATCGAGCCCCACATCAGGCTCTGTGCTGACATCTCAGAGCCTGGAGCTTGCTTTGGATTCTGTGTCTCCCTCTCTCTCTCTGCCCCTCCCCCACTCATGCTCTGTCCCTTTCCATCTCTCAAAAATGAATAAATGTTAAAAAAAAATTTATTTTAAATAAAATAAAAAGGGATTTTGTTGGAACCGATAATTTAGGAAGGAGGTAAATTAGTTATGACACTGCTGTGTACATTCCCAATTAGAATTAAGGTAATAAGTCTTTGTGCTTCACGTTATGTTCTTCCTGTCCCATTCTGGCTGAGCCTTTTCCCAGCATGGCTCCTCCTGCCGTGTTCTCCCTTGGGCCTGGGTCCAGTCCTGCCTCACACTGCTCACTGGATTTATGGACTGGGTGAAGTTCTAACTTCTCTGGGCCCTGTTTCCTCATCTGTAAATCAAGAATAATCTCTGCCTTGACTGGGTTGTTGTTAGGATTAAGTACACCTACATGTTTTGCAGACTCTGTGAGTGCCCTCACAATTTAGATGTCAGTTACTGTATTTATCCACTTCATTTTTATGGATCCAAGTGCTTTAGTTCCTCCTTGCTCTTCTTGCTATCACTTTCTTTTCTCCCAAGTCCTAAGAACCTGCTTTGGCTACCTTCGGTCTGTAGCCCTTTCCTGCCTGCCACGTGTAGTGGATTCCGGACTTTCTAGTTTCCCACACTACACATTTTCTTTCACGCTCTTTTCTAAAAGCCAGTATTTCATGGATCAGTGGCTCCTAACCCCAGCTTCACATCTGAATCCCTGGGGGTGGCCTTCACAGATTGCCCACGCCTGACCTTTCCCCAGAGGTTCAGATGGCCTGCGGCCCAGGTTTTGGTGGAGTTGGAAAGCTCCCCACAATGTTGCTCTGCAGAGGCAGGGTTGAGGACCCCTGGCAAAGGATTTTCTAATCTTCAGGGTCCATGTGGACCCCTTTTGTTGCTAGAGGCAGATAGTTGAGGGCCCTGTAACATGTTTCATGCAGTGGCAAAAGTCTTGTACTGACCTAGTAGGCAACCAGGGGTGGGTACACTCTGGCCAGGACATAAAGGCACTTGAGAGGAGCCGATCTGGGGTTTAAGACACTTGCCTCCTTTGCAGACTTCCTGTGCTAATGTCGAAGGCCTCGGCCACATGGTAGGTTGCAAGCACGGTGGGCCCTTCTCTAAGAAGAGTAAGTAACACAAAATCAGGGATATGGAGAGAAGAGTTTGGTATAAATACTTTATTAAAGAAATAGTGTTTTCTTGTTAAAAAATACTACATTAAAGAGAGTTTTGGGTTATCAGTCTTTCCTCCCAGAATCACAGTGTAAGAGAGTCATTTCTTGACCTCTCTAGGGACTGTCAGGCCACAGAATAGGACATTGACACACAAGAGAAAAGAACTCTCCAATTTCCTGATGGCTCCCGTTTCTCAGGTGGTTTGAGAATATCACTAAGTGAACAGTTTGTGTTTACTCCAATCTCTGCCTCTGCCTGCCTTTTAAGACTAGGACCCTGCAAGCGAGGTAAGAGGCCACCCGCTGTCCCCTCAGGGTGAGAGTAAAGACTCGGTTTACAGAGGCGCTGAAGTAGGGACAGTGAGAGCTGCATAAACAGGTAGAGTTTTTATTACTTTGTAGTCAATGGTTGTGAAATGCCCTTCATTGGATACCATCAGATGAGGTAGGGAAGACATTCCAGTGGAAATTTGTTAATGGGGCAACATTTTTATTTCTGTACATTTACATACAAATTTTCCCCAAAGGTACAACAGATGTGACATCATGCAGACGTTTAGCTTTGAACGACAGTTCAGAACCCGATTTAGGCTTGTGCTATGAGTGAGCACCTCCAGAGTAATCCCGGTCGACATGTACAGTAACACGGTTCTTACAGAGAAACCTCAAATGTTGGGGTTGCAGGAAGGACAGAGGGAAGTATTCCCCACTAGACATAACACACTGTACTGCTTTTCCAAAACACACAATACATTAAAGTGAGGTGTCCTTTAAAAGAGTTGAAGTGTGGGCTCCCCCAGCATGTGCGTGCACCTGCGCGCCACCTAGGGGCTGGGCGATGCGATGGTCACACGGTTCATTTAATGGCACTTCAGTCATTTCTTGTTTGGCTCTAGGAAGTGGTAATGTTTGAGTGCAATTACTTCCTTTACGAGGTTTATTTTTGCTCTCTTTCTGTTCTGTGGCGAAACCAACTTACCAGCCCCTTTTCCCTAGTTGAAAGTGATTATACTCTTAGAAAACAAAGCATTTAAAACTGTTTCCTATTTGTCTTGGGTGCTAATATTTAGTGCATGTGGTGTTCTTGTTGACTTCTGGAAAAGAACAAAATGAAATATCCAGCCCTGTCTCAAGTGTTCACATTTGTGCATAACTTTTATTGAAAGGGGATCACAGCTCCCTGATAGGATAGCGGGATGCACGAGTGGGTGGCAGAGGAGGAGGAGAGCTGGAGCACGTACCTTGGGATGTCTCCCTGGGCAGTGGGGGGTGGGGGTGTTGGAGGTGGTGGGGAGGGCGGACTTGAATAGCAGGTGCCTGAGAAGTGTTTCCTCACTAACGACGAAGGAAACAGGACCGAGGAGTCCAAACACTACTGACAGGTGCCAGGGAGCTGGTGGCCTCAGCCCCCACCCATGCAGAGATGGATCAGGCTCCGGTGGGCCCCTGCTGCCTTGCTCACTTGGTACGGGATTTCCCAGTGCTCAGCCCACACGGAAGCTTTTCTGCTTTGGCTCCGTTTCGTAAAGGCATTCCTCAAGAGCTTCAGAAATCCCTAAGCTGAACCAGCAACAGGACAGGAGCTCAGCCCGACCCTGAGGCTGCTGGGAGAGAAGAGCTGTGGGACCTCTTTGCTGAGACCTCACTGATTGTTGGCAAGACAGCCTCCTTCACATCTGCCAGACTTTGGTCCCAAGAGCCCAGTCCTCACGCTAGCTTCTCTTCTAGTGGATGATGAGTTAGTCCGATCGCTGAAGCGACAGTGCTGTCTCTGCTGGACTAGTTTTTGTAGTTGTCACGTCAGATGGAGCTCAGAGACCAAGGAACAGGACTTTGTGCTGTGCCTCGCCTCTGCCTTCCTGGATAGAGATTACTGGCAGCACATGACAGCTTCAGTACATTTCTTACAGAAGGTCTACGTGACCAGCGAGAGAACACGCTCGAGTCCTGCAGGACAGCAAGGGGGCTGTCCCAGCACTGCAAGGTGTCCCGGGGCTGGGGTGAGGGATGCAGACATGTACCCCGCCAGGAGCAGCCCCAGGAACCTCACTGGCTCCTTCCCGCCTCCCCAGCTGCCCTGTGGCCTGACTGCTGCACACGTTGTGTCCTGGACTTAGTGGGTCTTGCTGCCAGGTGGCTTTGTAGCAAGTACTCTAAAAAAGGCAAAAGGTATGTCACAAGTTTGGCACGTGAAGGCTGCACAGATGTAAAGAAAGTTCTTTTTAAATTAAGGTGAATGCAGACTAACATTGAAACATGGAACAAAAGTTACTTAACCGACATGAAGGAAGGCCTGGGTGAGCTGGGCTCAGAGCAGGTAGAAATGGGGAGAGACTGCTAGGCGCCCTTCCTTCCCAGGAGGCCCTCCTTCCCAGGTGGCTTCCTTCCCAGGTGGCCTTCCTTCCCAGGTGGCCTCCTTCCCAGGCGGCCTCCTTCCCAGGCAGCCTTCTTCCCAGGTGGCCTCCTTCCCAGGCGGCCTCCATTCCAGGCGGCCTCCATCCAGGTGGCCTTCCTTCCCAGATGGCCTCCTTCCCAGGCAGCCTCCTTCCCAGATGGCTTTCCTTCCCAGGCAGCCTGCTTCCCAGGTGGCCTCCTTTGCAGGCAGGCTGGACACCCCAGGCACTAGTGATGAGTCAGACACAGTGCAGTTGACTCCCTGGAATCACGCATGCCTGCAAGTCTGCTCACCTCCCCAGCAATGTTTTTAACACATCTGAGGGCTCCTACTGGGGTCTAGCAGTTTTGGAGGAGAGAGGTGGGTGGACTGAGAATAGGCCAGGTGGAAAGCTGGAAAGGGAGAAGGGGAAGTTATAGCAATCTCTTTTCTGGCCCTTTTGAGTTCTAGCAGCTGTCAGCTGGAAGTCACCTAGTTGCTTCACAGACTCGAGGCCACAAGTTCCCTGGAAGAACACAGCTCACAGCAAAGACATATGTCACAGAGTGCAGAGGTGGACAATTCTAGAAAGAACCCAGGCTGTCCAAAAAATCGGGTGCCTGTGTTGCTACAAGGCAGTGCCTGCCTGCGCCAGTGTTGTTTCTTAGTGGCCCCCTGGGTGTCCTTGAGGAGGCCCTCCAAGGTTCCTCTGAAGTACCCCCAGACAGGCGGAGAAAGCCTGACCTGGAAAGGCAGGAAGAAGCCTTCACTGGGACAAAAATGAGGAACACAATGAAAACCCTTGGCTATCGGGGATGGGTGTTGAACTTTGGTGAGTTATTGCTTTCTCTCCACTGGTCTTGATGCTTTAAAGAGGCTGGAGGTCAGGTGGACTCACCTGTGAGATTCCCACTCCTCGCCCTAAGCCCCCCTCTGTGCTGACGGAAGTGACAGGAAGCAGGAAGCAGGCAAAGGCAGGCTGGAGGGGGCAGCGGCTCCCACAGGCTTCGCAGTCTCTCAGCGTGAGGTCAGTGAGAGCTGACAGTCGTCCGGGCTGGTGATCTCTACGCGGTGGTGTGTGCTCGAGATGTGGGTGACGGGCTGTGTCTGGGAGAGCACCCCTCGCTCCTGTGGGTTTGCCTCAGGCGTCTGTTTCCGTTATGTCCCTAGTGGTTTTCAGTTCAGAGAGTAGCCTGTTTTCAAGTTGCGCTGGCCAAGAAGCTGAGTGTGAATGGGGTGCTTTCCTGCTGGAGCCAAACCCGGGAAGGATTCCTGATCATGTTAACATGTCTCACGTCTCCACACCGTTGCTCGTCGTGAGCTCGGCCAGGCAAGCCTGCGTCAGCGAACTGTGGCCGTAGTACCACTCATTGTTTAGGATTTCTGGTGAAATGTCCAGACTTTTCCCCAGACACCTTCCAGCGTCAAGTACGAAAGGATGATCCTGAAGGAAGACTAAGCTGGTTTTAATGACATCTGGGAGCTGCTTTCCCCCAACACATGGAACAGAAGCTCTTACCTCACAAACACACACACACAAAAACCCTTTAAAAACCATACACAGACTCTCTAGCAAAAACCTAATCATTTACATTTCACTCTGTCTACAATGTGGTCATGGAGATGCTCCACGACCAGTCAGTCTGCACACAGGCAGGCGGCCTTGGGGGGAGCGGGCCCAGAGGGAGCGACCCCTGGCTCCTCTGTGGGGTGCTGGGCAAGGATGGCGTGTAACCTCCAGGACCGCTGTGCTGGTTGCCTACAGCGTCCTCCTTGGTGGCCGTGTCCCTCTTCCGAAGGAGGTGGTTCCGTTTCGAGATCAGAGGAAAAGGGAATAAAGTGCTTCTTGTAAAAATGACCAAAATAAATACAAACATTTCATGGCAGAAAAGAAAGTCCAAAGGGTTATTTCCAAAGAGTCTGCTTCTTCAAACACGGTCCTTAGAGTCTTGGAAAGACAGAGTTTCCCCACACCAGTTGACAGTCTTACCATCTGTGGCATCAGCAGCAGAATTGGGTTTCCCTGCCCCCAGCCACGTGTTCGGTCCCTGGTCTGTAAACCTGTGCCCAAACAGCCCCAAACCCTTGGAGCCCACAGCGCCCCCCTTCAGGGAAGGCCATGCTGAGAGCTACATGGACTTCATGCCGTTGGCCGTGGCATTCTCCGGCAGCCCATCCCCCGCGGTGGCTGCGTCGTGGAGGCCAGAGTAGTCCTTGAGCTCGGCGTTGGTGAGCAGGAGGGGCTGCTCCCCCTTCTTGTGCGGCAGGAGCGGCTGCCGTGTGTAGTGCTCCCCATTGGAGATGTTCTCGGGCAGGCTCTGGTTCCTGCTCTCAGGCAGCAGGAGGATGCAGATGATGCAGATGAGCGTGCAGCAGGCAAAAATGATGTGGTGCAGGAAGTAGCCTTTCTGGTTGTGCAGATCGATGATGGGCGCCGTCAGCATGCCGAAGCCCGCGCTGGCCAGCACCAGCCCCAGCCCGCCACACCTGCAGGAGGGCACGAGCACACACGGTCAGTGTCCACAGTCACACGCCGCCATGGAAGGGCACAGCAACTCTGTGGGGGGAGGGGGGGAGGGAGGGGACACGCTTGGGCAGGATCACGGAGCAAGTTCATGGCACCACCCCAGTGTATCCCACATGATGGATATCCCAAACCACTTTCGCCTTGGCCGGCTTTGTACCACCTCTAGAGAATACTTTTTCTCACCAGCGAAAGTTGTTTTACTTTATTTTGAAAGGCAATTTCACAACACTACTGTAAATGGAAAACCAGTACCACTTGCCATAAATGATATGCAATGAAAAACAAAGTATTGTAAAATTATGCTCTTTCCGAAGGTTTGCTCTTCATTTAGAAACTGGGGAGTAGGGGTGGGGGTGGATTAACAGAGGTTAAAGAGAGTAATATAGACATACCAGCACTAACAGATTTTCTCTGGCCATAACTAGAGAGACTGGGAGATACTTTGAAGGACAATAATTTTTCTCACCGTGAGTCGTTATTTATTGTTGCACACCATACCATCATTCCCAGCTTGGGGAGCTATTATACCAGGAACCTTACACTGTGATTGAGAGAAATTCACAGCAGCACTGAGCTCAGAAAGTTCTAAATGTAAGCCTAGAGCGAGTGCCATTTATCTCCGTTCCTCTGCCATTTGAGGGAACCTACCAAAAGTTCTAGAGAGATTAGTAGATATGCAACATTAAAATCCGTCAAAGCTCCATCTCTCCTTTGACATAAAAGCATATTTTGGGGGATAAGGTATCATGTGGCCACTGAGAAAGCAGTGCAGGGCTGGGCTGCAGTAAAGGGGACCATGACATTCAGGTGACAGGAAGTTGTGGCCCCACTGGGCCCTGCAATGAACAGGCCAGGGAGGGCTGTCTGGTCTCTGCACTGGAGCTACAATGAAGGGGCCTGATGGATGCAGTCTTGTCTCAAGAAAGGGGTCGTCTCAGAGAGCAGACCCAGAACAGTGGGCAGAGGGTACAGGGATGTGGATTTCAGTTGTTTTAAGGAAGAACTTTCACTGGAGTTGCTTAAGAGCTTATGCACCACCCTTTAGTAAAGTGACCTTTATTCTTGGATGTGCTTGGGCAGAAGGCCCCTGCAGCAGGCTCTCGGAGGAGCCTCTGATTCTCTTGGTTGGCACTACAGGTGGCTCTAACTCACAAAAGTACTGACCTACAAGGGGATGAGACACAAAACCAATGTGCGAAAGTCAACTGTACGTCTACATTCTAGCAACAAAGAAGCTGAAAATGAAATTAAGAAAATTCCAGTTATAGCAACATCAAAAGAATAAATACTTAGAAATAAAAACAAAAAAATTGCAATACTTATATACCGAAATCTATAAATCATTGCTGAGAAAAGATTGAAAATATATAATAAATGAAGAGACCTTCCATGTTCATGGTTTGGAGGACTCAATACTGTCAAGATGGCAATTCTTCCATCTTAGAAGGAATGTATAGATGCAACACAACCCCTATCAACTTCCCAGATGACTTTTTTTTTTCCAGAAAAAGATAATCTGATCCCAAGATTTATATGGGAATGTAAAGGACCCAGAAGAACCAAAATGATTTTGAAACGTAACAAAATTCAAGGGCTTACCTTCCCAATTTTAGGACTTAGGATAAAGCTCTAGTAATAAAGGCAGTGTGGTATTATATTGGTGTGTCGATAGATCAATGGAACAACTGAGAGTTCAGAAGAAAAAACTCTTACATTTACAGTCAACCGATTTTTGACAGAGGCAAATTCAATGGAGAAAGGAGAGTCTTTTCAACAACGGTTCTGGGACAACTGGAAATCCACATGCAAAAGAACAAAGTTGGGTGTTTATGTAATATCACGCATAAAAGTTAACAAAGAATGGATTTGAGGACTCGAGTGTAAGGGCTAACCCTAGAACACTTTTTTTTAATGTTTATTTTTGAGACAGAGATAGACAGTATGAGCAGGGGAGGGTCAGAGAGAGAGGGAGACACAGAATTGGAAGCAGGATCCAGGCTCTGAGCTGTCAGCACAGAGCCTGATGCAGGGCTTGAACCCACAAACTGTGAGATCATGACCTGAGCTGAGGTCGGACGCTTAACCGACTGAGCCACCCAGGTGCCCCAACCCTACAACAATTTTAAGAAGAAAATATAAGGGAAGCTTGTTTTGATCTTAGATGCGGCAAAGATTACATGTGAAATCAGAAGCAGGATCTAGAAGAGAAAATGATCAATAGCACTTCATCACAATAAAAAACTTCTGCCCTTCAAGAGACACTCTCAAGAAAATGAAAATGGAAGCCACGGCCTGGGAGAACACGGTTACTGAGCATGTCTGATAAAGGACTTGTATCCAGAATATATACAGAACCGTTAGTGTAAAGACACCCAATGTAATAAATGAGGCACAGATCTGAACAGACATTTCTCCAGAGAAACTGTACAAACTATAAAACACCTGGAGCACACAAGCAGGTGTATGGTATCCCTGGCCATTAGAGACATGGATACCCCCACCCCAATGAGACACCGCCTCACCGACACGCACTGGGACGGCAGGAATCTCAAAGGCAGAGAGTAACCTGTGTTGGCAAGGCTGAGGAGAGGATGAGACCCACAAACCCTACTGCGAGGAAGGAGGGTGGCGGCTGTGGAAAAGTTTGGCAGTTGGTGAAAAAATTAAATATAAACTTTTGTATGACCCAGCAATTCCACTTTTATGAGACATGAAAACATAGACCACCCAAAAACCTAGAAGCGAAGGTTCGCTGTGGCATTATTCATCATAGCCAAAAACCAGAAAGAATCCCGATGTCCGTCCACAGGTGACTGGATAAACAAAAAAAGGCACGCCATGCACAACGGAACGGTATTCGGCAGGAAGAAAGGGGGTGAGGTGCAACAGGTGCTCATGGGTGAGTTTCAAAAATATACTGATCGTATGATTCCATTTATATGAAATACCGTCCATTTATGAAATACCAGAAAAGGCAAGGGGGGGGGGTGCAAATCTGCAAGACAGAAAGATGAGTGATTGTCTGGGGCTGGGAGTGGGGACAGAGACGGACTGCAAAGGGCCAGGAGACAACTTTTGGAGGCGATGGAAATGTTCTATAACTGGGTTTATGGTGGCGACTGCACTAAGATCATTGAATTGTAGATTTAAAATGGACGGATTATATGGTATGTAAATTATACCTCAATAAAGCTGTTAAAAACACCCCAGATTATTCCAGCTGTGGGGACGGGGTCCTCCTGCAGACGCAAACCCCGAAAGCTTCCAGTGGCTGCCCCTCTCTGTCACCCCTGCTCAGGCTCGGGTGGCTGAGCAGCCGGTTCCTTCTCCCTGGAGCCTTTGCTGTCAACAGTGAGTGGGGCGAGCTCCTGCTGTCCTGCTGGCCAGTCTTGGATGCGCAGGAGTGACAGGAACAAGGGGTACTCCGACAGGGAGGGCAGGTGCCTTGGGGCCCTCCAGGTTGACAGTTGTACCTAAGTGCCACCTTAAAGCAGACATATCAGAACTCTACGGCCAAGACAGGAAGGAGCACAGAAAAGAAACACTTTTTGGGGCACCTGGGTGGCTCAGTTGGTTAAGCATCTGACTTTGGCTCAGGTCATGATCTCAGGGTTCATGGTTTCTAGCCCCGCGTTGGGCTGCTGTCAGCACTGAGCCTGCTTCGGATTCTGTCTCCCCCTCTCCTTTCTCTGCCCCTTCCCTGCTTGCACTCTGTCTCTCTCTTTCTCAAAAATAAATAAATGTTAAAAAATTTTTTTAAAAAGAGAAAAAGAAATGTAAAGAAACACGTTAACAAAGAATGGAACAGAAGAATGACAACCCTGTGCTTGGGTGGGACAGTGGGTGAGTCTCCCTTCCCCATTTTGTCATGTTTCATAACAAGAGAAGACACTTCTCCCTTCCCTTCTCTCAGCCCCAAATGAGCAGCGGTCTTGTACCTTCACACGCGGGAGGGGTTTCCTCATGTCCCTTGTGCTGAGGCCAAGGTGGGGGTGGGGTGACACCCCTTGTCGGCTCACCAAGCACACGGCCCCCAGGACAGAGCTGGAGCCTGGGAGTCTGTTCCCTTTCCCAGCCTCTCTGTCCAACCCATGGCCAAGCCCCATGGCCAAGTTCAGCCTGTCTGGGTCACACCCCCCTAACTGGCATATCTTGTGTCCTCCTCCTATTCCCTCGGGTTCTTTCCTCACTGCTGACAAGTGCCTTTTCTAGAATACGCTCGCTGGCCTCTGGCCGACCCCTGGCCCTGCACCCCAATCCCTGAACTCCTTGGCTCCCCCGACCCCACTCCCTCTGTGAGGCTCTCGCCTCTGCTCTGCTCAGTTCTGCTGGTTCCCCAGCTGGAAATGGTCTCCCCATCCGTTGCTCTGGAAGGAGACAAGTCTTGTCCCCTGCGGTCCCTGGGCCTGGCACAGAGAGGCTCACTGGGGTTTGTTCAGGTAGAGGTTGTGAAAATGGGCAGCCGCCTGGCCCACACGCACAGGCCAGGCCAGAGCAGCTGCCGAACGACCTTTCTTGCTCCCCAGGCTGGAGATGCACTGATTTAAGAGCACAGGTTGGGAGCTGGTGGGCCCGGGTAAGAATTCTGGCTCTGTCATGAGCAGCCTCACCTCTGTGAGCCTCAGGGAGGATCTGAAACGGGGACAAGAAGTCATGCATCGGCAAAGCCGGGGCATTGTGTCCCTACTGCTGGGACAGGACGTGCTGAGTACATGTTGGCTGTTTTGATTCCCAGCTGTCTAAGCTCCTTCTCCCTTCTCCTCACAAAGCAGAAATATTGGTGTATTTCTAACTTCTTTCTTGCTGCGTTAATATTCAACAAGTGACACAGAGCAGGAAGTGAAGGGTTAGGGTTACTGGTGGGTTGGTCTTGGGTGGTGGTGTCTGTCCTTCAAGTGCTGGGGAGAAGCCTGACGGCAGGGGCCCAGCTGGGGCTGAGCAAGTTCAAGAACTGATGGGATGAAGACAGCATGAGCCCTTCTCATGGGTCCACCGGAGCCTCCAGGGATGAGAGACCCACAGGTGGCAGAGGATGCCGGTGCCACTTTGGTCCTTCCTCTTCCTTCTCCCCCTGGCCTCCCACCCACACCCTGCAAAGGACGCCTCTTGAAGCTGCCTCAAACCCACCCACCCTCTTCCTCCCAGGGACCCCTGCCCAGGCTCCCTGCTCCTTCGGAATGAACACTGGCTCCCTGCTGTCTCTCCTTCGGATACACACATCCCTCCTCCCGGGCCACTGTCTCTCTGCAAATCACAGTCCCGGCAGTTTCCAGAGCACAGAATGACCAAGCCGAAAAAGTGCTCTGGCCCAGCTGCCCCGTCCTCCCTCCCCTCGGTGCACCTTACAGAGCCCAAAGACTCCTTTGTGTTTGTGTCTGTGTCTCTAACAGACATTAGTGGTTTTCAGGGGCAGGAACCAGGTGAACTCAGTTTGGTATCCCTCTGCATGCCAGTCAGATTTCTAAAGTGGCTCCAATGATTCGCACCTCCCAAGCATTCATACCCTTGTACCTTGAGTGTGAGCTGGACCCAGTAACTTTTCACCAGTAAAATATGGCAAAGGTAATGAGATGTTCCTTCTGTGATTAGGTTATGAAAGACTTACTTCTAGTAGATTCTCTTGCTGGCTTTGATGAAACAAGCTATTATGCTGCTACACTCCAGGCAGCAAGGCTAAGGTGACCTCCAGCCAGCAGAGAACTGAGGCTCTTGGTCCAATAGCCAGAGAGGAACTGAATCCTGCTGTTATGGTCTGAATGTCTATACCCCCCAATTCCTAACCCCCATTGTGATGGTATTAGGAGGGGGCCTTTGGGAGCTGATTTGGTCATGAGGGTGGGGCACTCATGAATGGTATTAGTGCCCTTAGAAAAGGGGCCCCAGAGAGCTCCCTCACCTCTCTCCCATGTGAGGACACAGGGGGAAGATGGCCATCAATGAACCAGGAATCAGACTAAACACCAAATCTGCTGACACCTTGATCTTGGACTTCCAGCCTCTAAAACTGTAAGAAATAAATTACTGTTGTTTATAAGCCACTCAGTCTGTGGTATTCTGTTCTAGCAGACCCAACAGACTAAGAGATCTACCCATTACTGAATGAGCTTGAAGACTGATCCTACCCTGGTCCACTGCAGCCTGTGGGAGATCCTGAAGCAGAGGATACAGCTAGGCCTTGCTGACTCCTGCCCACAGAAACTGTGAGACAGCAAGCCTGTGCTGTTTTAAGCCACTAAGTTCTGGGGGGTAATTTGTTACACAGCAATAGATAACTAATACACTCAGTGAGTGATGGAATTTCCTAGCCTTAGCTATGGAAGAAAATAGACAGCCAGCTCTCACCAGGCTGTGATGTGTCACCAGTTAGAAACTCTTCCACCACCAGAGGCACCTGGGTGGCTCTGTTGGCTAAGCATCCAACTTTGGCTCAGGTCATGATCTCACGGTTTGTGGGTTCATGAGTTTGAACCCCACATCTGGCTCTCTGTTGTTAGCACAGAGCCTGCTTTGGATCCTCTGTCTCCCCTCTCTTTGTCCCTCCCCTGGTTTCTCTTTCTCTCCATTTCTCAAAAATAAACAGACATTAAAAAAAAAAAAAAAAAAAAAAAAGAAAGCCTTTCACCAAGGGAGAGAGACCAGATGTACTGTAGGAATAGTCACACCATTGTGCTACTGGGCCAACAAGGGGACACAAATAAGGAATAGCAATATTTTGGAGAGGGGAGGATCTCCCAGATATCAACCTCCTTCCCAGGCAGAGTCCCAGACCACTTTTTAAAGACACTCTGTACCTTTTTGTTAGTATTTCCTCATATGCCCACCATCTTCATTTAGTCTATGAGCTTGTCAAGGGCAAGGATTATTTTCTAGAATACCAACTGGCACGTATTATTTATGCCTAATAAATATTGGATGCTTGTGGACTATACTGGCTTCCTAGGTAGGAAGGTCAGCTCACCCAAATGAATGGGGTAGGTTAAATATAGACAGCCATTATGAAGGGTGATGTGAGTAAAACCATTTGTAAGATGGATAATATGAACACCCAAAATAGCCACTCAGTCTTTTTGATAATTCTGGCCACTCTGGAAGCCACAGGATGCTGCAATGGACATACTGGATGCTGGGGGTAATTGGTGTGTTTCCTTGGGGCTGTTAATACCAGTGAGACATCATTTTCTCTGAAACTTTCTGGGTTTCTGCCTGACCTTCTTGTCGTTAAGTGTGGACGGCACTGACTAGCAGTGAGAGAGACTTAACTTGCTTAGTGCAGATGAAGTCCACACATGAGTTAATATACAGGAGGGTAGAGGACACAGGCCCACAAGGAAGGGGGTTCACAGATTCACCGTTAGAGAAGTTGGCATGGGATGAAAGTCTTACTTCATAATATAAAAATATGTAATATTAATGTTAATAAATCCTGCCATATATATTTGATTTATGGTAGGATTAGACAGCTCATTTAAGAAAAGTATCTACATATGTGTGTGTATATAAGGTGCAGTCCACGTGCATATATAATATGCAGTATATCTTTATATATTTTTTCCATGAAAGCAATTTGCTATTTGGTTTTCTATCAAGGATACTTTGAAATTACACAGGAAGGTGAGGGACGCTTTTGGAAGAATTTGGTAGACCATTTTTGGCTTGGTGTTGTTTTTCTGAAATCTCAGTTTAGAGAATGGGGTCATTATTAACATTACATTAATTTTCTTCTTCTAAATGCTGACTTTGTGCATTTTTTGCTTTTCTTTAGATTGGCACTAGAGGGCAGCATATGCTCATGTTTAAATATCACAGCAGGCGGCCACCTCAATTTACAGTTAAAAGAGAACCAGGGGGCAAATTTTGCCTCCCCATGCTTTAGAAACAGAAAAATTTTAATATCCACTGGCTTTTATTTTACTAGTAATAGTATCTAAATTAAAGATATAAAGACTAATACACAGGCCGACTGTTAGAAGTAGCAAGCTTAAATTAAGAATTCTAGAATCTTGAAATTATGCTTTTAAACACTGGACTCCCAGCATCTTGTATTTAAACAGAACAAACCTCCCAGTTTTCACTTCCTCTTTTATATTACTTAGTTTGTCTTTTTTTTTTTTTTTTAATTTTTTTTTTTTCAACGTTTATTTATTTTTTTGGGGACAGAGAGAGACAGAGCATGAATGGGGGAGGGGCAGAGAGAGAGGGAGACACAGAATCGGAAACAGGCTCCAGGCTCCGAGCCATCAGCCCAGAGCCCGACGCGGGGCTCGAACTCACGGACCGCGAGATCGTGACCTGGCTGAAGTCGGACGCTTAACCGACTGCGCCACCCAGGCGCCCCTACTTAGTTTGTCTTTATTTCTGTAAGTCAAGGATAAACAAAATTTATGCCAATTCTTACAGAAATAAATATAACTGCCAACAACATTCAGGTAGGAATAATTAATAATATCAACTGTCATCTGCTGAGGCTGGATCCTTTCTATATATCCTTTTTCCCCTCAGCATCCCTGCCAAATAATAAGGCAGTCATAACGAGTTTCATGTTAGGGCAAAAGAGATGAATGAAGGCTGGCAGAGGGACTTGCCTAAGGCCACCCAGAAAAGCAGCCCTTGGGATCACACACAGCTCCATGTCACTCCTTCCTCGTGCTGGAGATGCGAGTCTGAGGCTCTAGGCCACATCCTCTGCACTTTGGTTGTTCTCATCCTGCTCTTGAACTAGCCAGTGTGCCTTGGCTCCTTGGTCCTCAGCATTTGTAATATATGTATGTATGTAGATTATGTAACACAAATCTTTAGAAGGGTTAAACAGACTCCAGATGTCACATTACACATAGGCCATCTCTGTCCTTGAGGCACTTTAGAGAGGAGGACATCAGGGCCCAGGTTCTTAGTCCTGACGTGGGTGTAGGGAGGAGTTACTCAGAAGGAAGGTCTCTGAGAAGGCAAGTTCCAAGAAAGAAGTTTCTAGAAGAAAGGGGTGAGATAGCCTGGAGGGGAGGAAAGCAGGAGAAGACACCAGGAAGGATGAGGTAAGCTCAGACAGAACAGAGAATTAACAGCCAAGGCCCAGGGGCTCTGAGGAACCTGGGTGGAATTGTTGGAAATTGAAATGGGCCTGTTATCACCAGTGCCTGCCTCCTCTATTAACTGATCCCTTTTGTGAGGGGTGAGCAAGACAGCAAAGGCCTCAGGGGCTCCCACCTACAGCTCCAGATGGACACTGCATGGAAAAGATAATCTTGCACAAAAAAGCCACCAACTGCTTGTAGACCAACCAGGACCCCTGGCCACTTCTCACCAAGCCAAAGGGGAGAGGGTGCTGCAGACGGGTCTTCCCCTCTTTCGCTTGCTCTCCCTCTCGTTCTCTCTCTCTCTCTCTCTCGTCCCTGTCTGCCTGCAGAGGCACATAACTCCTGAAGCCTTTGGAAGAGAATCCAAGAACTTGTTGCATCAGCTGATGATAAATGAACAGCATGTGGACCACGCTTGGGTCGGAGGGAAGTGCTTCTCTGTAATATAAAGTCTGGATGGAGTCTCATGAAACAATGGTATTAATCAGTTCATTAGATTCTAGTGAGTCTCTGTCAATTTTTTTTTTTTTAATTTAAAACGAAAAAAAATTATTTTAGAGGGAATGAAAGAGAGACTTCTTGAGTGGGGGAGAAGGGTAGAGGGAGAGAGAGAGAATCTTAAGCAGGCTCCATGCTCAGCACGGAGCCCAAGGTGGGGATTGATCCCAAGGCCTGGAGATTGTGACCTGAGCCAAAAAAGCAAGAGGTGCCCTGAGTCTCCGTCATTCTTGGACAATGGATTTCCACAAGCCTTTGTTCAAAAAAAGTTCTTATCCTCCTATTTGCTTCTAGTTAGTTAATCCTGGCATCTTAACCTTGGCTACTGTCCTGGTTCAGAAGGTATGTTTTTAATAACAGCCTTGTAAAAAAAGGTTAGTTTAGTATGAAGAAAAATGAAGCTAATATAACACTGGATGTCAATGACACTTCAATGAGAAAAAGAAACAAAACAAAACAAAACAAAAAACGAGGCTCACACACCCCAAGCCGCTCATCCTAGTTTATCTTGGATTTATCTTTGTAAAGTGGGGGGAGGGGAGGGAGGCCAATTATTGTCCAGGGACTCCATGGGAATTGTCCCTGAGTGTATTTGCAAGAAAGAGACTCTGAAGGGAAGGGTAAGGGAGTGACACCAGCAACTCTTCCCTCCTGGCCTGAGACCCCCTTTGTACTTGATTTCCTTTCATCCTCGGCAAGTACAAAAACATCACCAAAGGTCAAATATTTTTTCCAGTTTGTCATCTTGGCAAGCCGAATCTAAGAACATATTTGTTGAATTTGTATTCCCAAATAATCTTTCCAGGTTTGCATCAAAGAGGAAAAGGATACTGTATTTCCTTCAGTTTAGCTTGTTAAGCAAAATCTAACAATGACTAATGAGGTCTATCAACTCCCAGAGTTCAGGGGTAGCTGGCCGCTCCCAGAGAACGATACATAATCACACAAATCTGCGGGGAGGCCAGCTGGAAAGCCAGAAGGTCCAACCTTGACTTGGGCACTAATGAAAGAACCCTCTTTGCTGCATTCTTTCGTAAAGTAAGGGAATTTAGGTAAAGAAAGGACACTGAGGGAGATGCTGTCCGCCTAAGGCATTTTGCAACCTCTAGCATGAAATAAGCTTTAGGCTCTTCACTTTGGCTTAGCAGAGGGTTGGAACAGGATGAATTACTTGGCATTTAATTGCTTTTTTCTTAAATATACAGTTCCTTGGCATGTATTGTAATAATCCAGGAGAATGAAGCAAAATGAGGTCATGTGAAATTTCTCTGGTCAGCATGACTCGTGGAAATGTAGGAAGAAAGTCCATGAACCTGCCTGTCTGCTCCCAGAGCCCCATGCAGCACCCGAGGGGCTAAAATGATTAGTCTGCACAAGTCCTGCCTTGAACTGTACTGGGCTCCACTTGTTTGCTCATGTGGGCAAGTAAGGGTGGATGGGTGGCATCAAGCTGACTTCTGCATTTTAATTCATGGCTGAGTAACTGCCTGATTTATTCACAATTTATATTTTTTAAAAAGCATGTGTGTTAAACATGCTAATGATATTCCCATGCAAAGTTCAGTGTGATGTAAATCAAGATGAGCTCTTCCATAAGTCACAAACAGTAATTACCAGGAAAATGACACGACTCTGTAGTTTAGTGATGCCCTTTTAAATGAAGGGAAACCCTTTTATTATGCTGTGATCTTAATAGCATCATGGAGAATCCATGTACCACTATGTGGGCATAGCACGAGAAAGGATCAAACCTTACCTTGTGAACTAAAACAAAAGTAGCTAAGCACGAGCTTCCTATACCCTGAAAAGGTCCCTGCTCCCTATTCCTCAGGCTCCTTGCCTGGATGGACTCCAGGGTCAAGTTCTCGGCTGACTCTCAGATGGCAAATTTCCCCATCTGAAGCCCTGACAGGCCTAGCACACAAGCCACGCCCTCATCCGGAGGCCAGGGTGGGACAAAGCTGATGCTGGTTCCTTCCACACAAGCCTTGCTAAACCTTCCGCCCTCTCCTGAGTCCTAGGAAGAAGATGCCCTGGGGGGGCACCTCCCATTACATACCTGATTACTGTGGGGGTGATCTCTGCACAGAAGAACACGCTGAGGCTTCCCACCGCGTGGGAGGCGAACATGCCCACGATGGAAAACGTGATGGAGAATTTGTCCTTGACACTATCACTCATACCTGAAGGAGAATCAGAGGGAGACAGTGAGGGGGGCAGGAGGGAAGGGAAAAGGAGGCTGGCACGGCAGGCAGGGGGTGGGGGAGGGGTGCAGAGACAGCAGTGGGACAGGGGTGGGAGGAAGGCCTGGGACCACAGGAAGGGTCTTCCCCCTTCCCCAGTAGAAGTGCAGACTAGGGCACTCAGTTCCCTCTGGAGACTGAGGAGCACGTCAGGTGTAAGAGGTCAGACCCTCTTGGTGGAGACTTTGTTGGGGTTCCCGTGATTACCTGTGGGCCTCGAATGCTAGAGCTCACGCGGACTCTGCCAGAGTTCCTTAGGCCACAAGCCGGGCCTGGCAGGAGGGCAGGTGGGTAAAGAGGGGAAGGCTGGTCTCCCTGGTGCTCTAGCAACACCCCTTCTATCCCAGCTTTCAGAGAAGGAAGGTCTCTGCTATTCCGGCCTCAGGGCTGACCCGTCCAGTACACAGGACAGGGTTTACTAGGCTGGATTTAAGGGAATAAAAACTCAAATAGCCCAAACAGAAGAATTTACAGCCCAGAGGGTCAGACTTAACCCATCCAGGCATTTGCAAATGGCACCAGAGTCTGACCACACACCCACGCATCATCTAGCACAGGGTATTGGCATGCTGTTGGGGTCATACACGTGGGGCACAGCTCAGTTCCCTGCAAGGCTGCATTATGAACTCAGGGAGCCCGCTGCAGAAAGCCCTGGCAGCATGGGCTCGGGTCAGGCCAGGCGTGTGTGACCAGCAAGATGCGGGACACCAGCTCTGCCATCCCCTTGGCCAAGAGCAGCGAGCTTTCACGATTCACAAAGGGGGGTAGCAGCTTCCCCAGGCAGCACAGTCAGCCAGGCCTCCAATGCTCCCTGGGGTTCTCTGATGTCACCCAGGCACTGTCCGAAAGATAGCCCGCGGCACTGCATCGGCACCAGGGTGCCCTGCGCTGACCGCCCATGCCGGCGGAAGACGTGAGGCCATGCGTGCAAGCCGGGCGCAAACGGGGAAACGAGGTGCTCTTTCTAGAGGCAAGAGGGAGTAGAGAATACAAATGTATGCTTATAGTGTCCAACCTACGGCCAACTTCAGCTGCAACTCTTGAAGGGTAGGAAGAGAGGAGGAGAAAGAGAGAGGGAAGGGAAACCACAGGTCTGTGAGTCTTTATGAAAACGCGTATTTGGGTGCAATAAAAAATGGTGATGTGCACAGCACAGGCATTTGGGGCTCACCTGAGTCTGGATGCTGGCTGTATTTCCCAATCACTGGGCCCATGCAGACGAGGGTGAAGAAGGTGGGTAAAGAGGGGAGAGAGAAAGCATGTTAGGTACAAAGCTGTCACTGTGCTTTTCCATGGGACCAGTTTCTAAGCCAACTCCCCTCCACGTCTGGGTTGGCCCCACTGCCAGCCCGCCAGGCCCACTTGGGGAGCAGAACCAACACCCATGGAGGGGCCAAGTGCTAGAGGGACACGGAGACCTGGGGCTAACAGAGTCCCCGGACACTGGGATTAGCACCCGACTAAACAAAACTCGTTTTGTTTGGAGGGGAGAGGGCTAAAACCGTTCTGGCCTCCAAGTGTGGGGAGAAAATGGAACTCTTCAGAACAGAGACTCTAGCACACCTTCTAGACCTCAAGCCAAAGGGTTAACTTCATTGTGAAAAAAATTATCCCAGAGTCACTGCTGGTCTGTGCTCAAGGAAGCAGCAAGTTCTGCGGGGGCAGACCCGTCAGGCGGCATTTCTGCGAGCTCCGAGCCCTGATGCTCATAGTTACTTGTGTGCAAGAAGTGCCTGGGACATTCCTGCTCAGGGACAAAGAGGGCCTCTGTGACACTCCCAGGGGCTGCTGCTGTCACCCAAAGCTCATGAGCTTGCACAAGGGGATGGGATGGTCAGGAGCCAGTTGCCACTTCTCCATTTCCTTATTGGTCACAGCTGACAATAAGACCAGTCTCCCATCAAGATACGGAGCGCATGAGGATGTGACCAAATTAGAGAAAGGGCTCCTGGGTTTGCAAGTAGCTGCTCTTTAATCCGGTTTGCACAATGAGGTTGAGAAAGTGTGGAGTTTTTCTTTCTGTTCTGGATACAGACTCTCGCACCGTGGATGACGTGAAGGCTGTTTGCCCCGAAGCCCCACTGCACCTGGATAGTCGTGAGTCTGATTCCTGGCTCTCCTTGTGAAGCTGGGGGATGACCGGTGGCATCTGTTTCCTGCAGTGTCCCAGCCTGTCCCAGGAGGACCGCGCCTGCTCAGAGCAGGCTCGCCTGCCCGGCTCTTTTGTGTCTCGCTCTGGGCAGGTCAGAGAGAGATGCCTGGTGCCTTTTCCATGCACGAGGAGCTGTACCAAGTACGCCTCCCACAGCTGGAGGCGCTACGTGGATTCTCTCGTTTTCATTTAAATTATTTTTAACATTTACTGAGGAATTCTTTGGCCCAAACGCAAGCTGGTAAACTTGGGAACATCTGCTGACAAGCAGTGTCCCGATGCAGGGGTCCAAATGTCCCCCTTGTTTCCCATGAAAGAGTGCTTTGTTCTTCTGGTCATGTGATGTGTCACAAAGAAACAGTCTGGCCGTCAGTGAAGTCATGTCCACCAGGACTGGGAAGGCCTCACGTGCAGGGAATCGTGGTGAACCCAGGAAGGAAGGCTCCAAGTGGCAGCCCGGGGGCTGGGCTGGGGCAGGAGGGGGAAAGGCACAGTGCACTCAGGGACAGTCACCATGGATATTCCAGTTAAAACCTGTCCTTCCCAACGTACTTCCCTCAAGCTGTTGGCTTTGGAATAATAGCTCGGGTCACAGAAAACTTCCTAAAGTCTCCCCCAGCTCTGCTGAACACCCTTTGGTCACAGGCCAGCTCCCCTCCCCCAGGCTCTGCCCCCGTGGCCCATCCGCACCCCCAACCCCCACTCACAGTTGAGCAGCCCAAGCTGCAGGAGCGAGGCCAGGGCGGTGAGGATCATGAAGAGCAGCAGCCCTCCCCTGCGCCCCAGGAACCTGACCACCACGCACATAGCCAGGCAGGACGCCAGGGCGATGCTGGCCACGGTGTAGTAGTCGGCATAGAAGTTCTCGAGGAGCGGCACCTTCACCTCGTGGCCCATCATGCTCCTTGCAAAGCAGTGGTGGATCCCGTACCCCGTCAGCCTGTGGGAGACGCACACGCCAAGGGGGGCGGTGTGCAGGCGTACAAGGACAGGAGGGCTCAGTGACCAGGAAACAGACATGCAGCTCAACACATCACAGAGAACATGCTGTTACCACGACCGCATGTCTGATGGGGTGCAATGCAAAGAGACTTCAGAGAAAGGACAGCAGCAGCCCTCTCATGGGGGTGCCTGATCACTCTCCTCACCATCACTTTAGCAGAGAGTGTGAGCATGAAAGCAGTGAGACATTCTGTTCAAACACCATCAAATGGATCCAACATCTAAGACAAAGCGCTCCCATTGGTCAACTCACTTAATCCCATGTCAGCACCGTAAGAGCTGCTGTCAGACCCATTTTACAGATGGGAAAAAAGGCTTAAAGAGGGTAAGCAGCTTGCAGAAGGTTACTAGACATACTGCCTATCTGGACCTCTGACTTTTCCTTCAGTGCTCAGGGTTCTGGAAACTTGGGGATCCACCCAGAGAACTACCTGCTTAACCCATTCCTGCTGCTATTGACAAACACACCCTGGGGAAGCCAGCAGGAAGCCAGGCCAAATGAAGACACCTGGTTTTAGAGACTTTGTTTCAGTTCTTAATTTATCATCGTTTCCCTCCCTTTGCCCTGGGTCAAGACTCTCTATCGCCTCCAGAGGCTCGTATAAACCTGCTGGGAAATGTGTGTCCCACCCGCTGGAGACAGATGTCCACTTGGGGAGACGGGGGGTACGAATGCACCCATGCACCTAGAAGGCTGCAAGTGCATGTTCAGGGCATGGGCAGTGCTGCGGGAGCGCATCTGTTACATCAGCGCTCGACACCCACCCCAGAGTGACAAATGTCCTTCTCTCCCAACCCCCACTTCCGTGCTTTGGGGAAATCAAAGTGCTTTCATCAAACTGTGAGGATGCATCAAGGTCAACTGCGGCAGAGCCTTGCCCCCACAGGGGAAGCTGCTGTTTGCCAAATGAACTCATTTCCACTTGGGACATACTCAGCAAAGGACCTGCTGGGGCAGTCGCTTTATAATCTTGCAACTGGGGAGATTCGGTTAATCTCTGGGGATCCCAGATGACTTTCTCTGTCTCTTGGCCTACAGAGGTCTCAGAGAAATTGCCTTTTTGTTCTGGTAAGAAGGAAGTCTTTGGATCATAACAGGTAATTTTAAGATAACAAGGTCAGAGAGATTGATCCCCCTTTCCCCAAACAAGAAGCATTAAAATAGAAACTTGGCATCTCCTCTATGTCACAATTTGTGTTTTTTTTCCAAACTAAAGTTGGAAAAGGCATTCCATTTGTAATGGTCCCATTAGCCTAGCCGGCATCTGCCTGAGACTGGACAGCAGCACGGTGGCCATGTCTGGAGCCGACTCTGGGCAGGGAGGCTGAAGCCTGAGGGCTCGGGCCCTGACCAATGGAGTGTCTAGGGCCTCCATGTCCTTGTCTGTAGGACAAGGGTGACAGGAGGAGCCCCAACATTGAGAACTGATGAAGTGGAGTGGCTTTGATAGAAATAGCTGTGGGGAATGGTAGGAACAGAGCCCTGACTCTGGGTCTCTCTCTTTCCAGGACAGGAGTCCTGATGCCTTTCAAAATTGACTGCAAACCCTGCCTCCTGTCCTCCAATAGTCTCTAACATCAAATGAGAGTTAACATCCTCCCTCACCTGAGGTGACCTCTGACCCTGAGTGAGGGCCACTCTGTGTGGTCAGGGAAGGGCAGGGTTATTGAGCTGTGAGTCAAGATGGGAAAGACCTTCTTGGTCTACACAGGGACCCTGGGGCTTATCAGACTTATCCAGGGCCCTGTGGTCAAGCGCGAAGCCCTGGGCTGACCAGAGGCCCTCGAGTTGTGGCTGTAATTCAAGATGCAGCTGTGGGAGAAGGAGGGCCCTGCCTGCCTCTCCTCCAGACACTCTCTTCTCCAGCCTCTCCCTGACCTCCACCCTGCTCGTGTCCCTCTTGTGACTCACGAGTTCACACACAGGACCACGATGTTCTTCCACAGGTTCCGGGTTCCCACCACTTTCACGATGCAGACCTTCTTGGGCCTCCGGGAGAGCTCCTTCTCCAGCTCTGCAGACAAAGAGAACCCGTGACCCGTCGGCAAGACCCTGGATAGGCAGCCTCCTAGGCGTTCCTGAATTGGGGCATCATGAAAAGGGGCATTTTTTTTTTTTTTTTTTCCTTTAAGCCAGAGGATAGGGTCTGGCTCTCAGGATAGAAAACGCATTCACAGAAACACTGACTTTGCCATTCAAATTTCCCCACGGGGCCTGAAGGGAGCCGAGGCACACCCTAAGTGTACCTTTTCACTGCAAAGCCTTTCTTGTGAGGGAGGCAGGGTACACACAAATAAACAATGAGTGTAGACTCACTCCACTTTGCCTGAGTACCAAACTTAATGACAGGGGTGCCTGGGTGACTCAGTTGGTTAAGTGTCTGACTCCTGATTTAGGCTTAGGTCATGATCTCACGGTTACTGGGATCGAGCTCCACATCGGGCTCTGCACTGAGAGCACAGAGCCTGCTTGGGATTCTCTCTCTCCTTCTCTCTCTCTGCCCCTCCTCTGCTCATGTTCTCATGATCTGTCTCTCTCTTTCAAAATAAACATTTTAAAACATGTAAAAACAAACAAACAAACAAACAAACCCAAATGACATTTTGGGTTACAGAGGCACTAATCAGGTTCAGGTCGTATTAAAACAAGCAGTTCTTTTCTGTGTGGAGTCTGATCTGTCCACCTCACCCACTGTTCAGAGACCAGGAGAAGCACGTGCTCATATGCTCCTTAACTTCACAGGTGGGAAGTACAGTGGCTATGGCTGTAGCTGCTCCTTCTGATGCGGCCCCTAAGGGTGTGCATCTCTTTGGAAAGAGAAATAAACACATGCATGAGCACGTATGCACAGAAGTGCATATATGTGTGTACGCACATATGTGTATATGTACGTTTTAGTTAACAGTCAAAGGTCTTTGGGGGCTGAGCATGACAGTGTTCTGCCTCAGAGTGATATGACCAACTACAAAGTTATTAGACAGAACTCCTCATGAGGCTCAAATTAGCTCTGAAAGCCATTCTGAACAGAGTCCACTAGTGCTCCAATGCCACATTGACATTTGCTGAAGCCCGGGTGTCAACCTGGCAGTTTAACAGGGAGGGTCAAAACACAGAAATGCCCCAGCCTTCAGGATCTGCCCTTGTGTCTGCAAGCAGAAATGCCATACATTCAGCCCCCAAGGCCCCTCCGTGCTCTCCTAGCCCAGCAGATCCTCAGGGAGTAATTCTCTCTACTCAGGAGCTCAACAAGAAAAAGGAGACCTAACCCATTGGTTGGGTGGCCCGTGCTCCTCAAGACTGTCAAGGCCATGAGAAATGAGGCCCAGACCACAGGAGGCTGGGGAGATGACAACAAAGTGTGATCCTGGATGGGATCCCGGAACAGGAAGTCATTAATGGAGACACTGGCGACATCCAGATGAAGGCTGGGGTTTGCTTAACACTACTCTACCAATGGCAGTTTCTCAACTGTGACAAAGGTCCTATGGTATTACGTTAACAATGGGGAGACTATATTCAGAAATTCTGTACTAATTTTGTAACCTTTCTGTAAACCTAAAATTATTGCAAAATACGTTTACTGAAAGAAACAAAAACACAAACAAAGCCAAGTAGTATGGGTGGGAAGGCCCCATCTAATGAGGGCAGGGCTTCTGTGCTTGGAGGAAACAGAATTACCTCGGGACAGACCCTGCAGCAGCCACATGCATGGGGACTGCTACTGATGTGCTCTCTGGCACTTCCTAGGGCCTCTTCCACCTCCTTGGTTCCAGTTTGAAGGGAAATATGTTGCTTAACCATAAGGCTTTAGGAGTTACTTAAACAAAAAATTTTTTGGATCAATGTCACCAGCTGGGGCATTGAAGGGAGAAAGGAAAAACCTTTTCGATGTCGAAGGGATGCCATGCCACTTGAGTTCCCAGACCTTTCTTCCTTCCCACTTTTAGGTGCAAAGCCTGAGGCGTGTGCAAAAGCCAGAACAGCTGGCACTTTGGGTGTCTATCTACGGATCCCCCTCGACTCCCAAGCTCTTCGGAACCTTTATTTTCCCCTCTGCAAAAATAGACTAATCTGATTTGCAAACATCCTTTCCCCATGGCTAAAACACTAAAAAACTTTTAAAGAGCATGGCAAGGTTATGGTTAACAGATAATGCGGGATCCAATGATCTTAGTATCTTCACGGTTATAAAACTCATCAGGAATCAACTATAATAGCCACACTTGCTCACCATGGAAGTCATCCAAGAAGAAAATTTAAATGTCTATTAGCATGTTTACAGAAGTTAAAATCTCTTTTTGTAATGTGGTCCAAACCTAACTGCTGATACATTATTGTATATGAAATAGATGTTTAAAGAAACTGCAGCAATTTCAATTGTGACTTAATTTTTCTTTTTTATAGGATTAAACTGTAGAGCCCAAGGTCTAAAGAACTGACTGTAGTCTACAGGGGTAACTGCATTATTCTAAATGGAATTAGATTAACCTGTCTGGAGCTATTGACATGTTGTCTCTGTTACATACCCTACCAGCCTATGAATAACAACATAAAGCTTCCTCAGCACTAGGTCTGTTTCTCTGGGACAAAAATCCCCCATCTCTGAGTTGTGAGAAACATCAGATGACTTTTGAGACACCCTAAGGTAACTGAATACAGGAGGCCTTTCTGTCTCTCTAGTCATCAGACAGAAATCAGGGATGTCCTAAAGTCCCTGAACGTGGCTATATGAGAGTAAGAAGGGGAAGTGCAAGTTGATCAGACTCTGAGCACCAAGGAAATGACTGATAAAAGCACTTCCTCTCCCTGTCTCTCCTGCCAAGCTCTCTGACCCTCTGGATTCACAGCCATTAGAAAAATTTCAAAATGGGGTGCCTGGGTGGCTCAGTCGGTTAAGTGTCTGACTTCAGCTCAGGTCATGATCTCATGGATCGTGGGTTCAAGCCCCACATCAGGCTCTATGCTGACAACTCAGAGGCTGGAGCCTGCTTCAGATTCTGTGTCTCCCTCTCTCTCTGCCCCTCCCCCACACTCACTCACTCTCTCTCTCTCTCTCAAAAATAAACATTAAAAAAAAGAAAGAATAATTTCAAAACAAAACCAAGTGGGGCTTATTTAGTTTTGACAAGCCAGCAGCTCCCACTCCACCCTGTATTTCCCTGCCCCTTCTCCTCTGCATGTTTGGTCACAACCTAACCTGGGATACAGCAAGAAGTCTGAGAGACCTGGCAGAATCCCACTTTTGATTCTCTTTGCTGAGCTTCCTGGGGAAAGCTGCTCTGTGCCTCAGTTTCTCAGCTATTAAGCAGG
Source organism: Leopardus geoffroyi (assembly GCF_018350155.1). Lineage (NCBI taxonomy): Eukaryota > Metazoa > Chordata > Mammalia > Carnivora > Felidae > Leopardus > Leopardus geoffroyi. The sequence continues at coordinate 25,317,333 of NC_059332.1, read as the reverse complement.
ACAATGCCCCTACAAGGCCCAAATGAAGGAAGCAGATGAAGCCCCACGTGGCCCTTGGTGGGCAGGCAGCCTTCCTAGCCCAGTGCTCTGGCTGACCAAGACTGTCCTGGCTCCCCCACCAAACAGCTGTAGAAGGGAGAGGTGTCCTTGCAGACACGCAGAAGGAGAAGGAGACATGACCTCTACGTATGTAAGAGATCCAGGTGAGGGGCCAAACCGTGCTTCTTGAGGATAGCACAGGGAGAAGACAGTGGTAGTGCACCGAAGCCCAGGCTCAGAGATACAGGGACAGCACACACAGACGATAATCTGCGTTTGTTTGGATGGGGGTGTGAGATTAACTGGCTGTGCTTTGATGCTTGTGTGCACTGTTAATGCATTATGGGTGAAACTGGGAAAGCAACAGTTACAGAAAGGAGAAGACAAGAGAAGTAGGGGAAAGAAGAGGGGAGGAGGAACGGGAGGAGGAGGAGCAGAATCAGGAGGAGCAGAAGCAGGACAAGCAGATGTAGCAGGAGAAGAAACAGTAATAACAGGAGGGGGAGGAGCAGGAGTTGGAGCAGCAGGAGGAGGAGCAGGAGGAGCAGTGGGAGGAGGAAGAGCAGGAAGAGGAGAAGCAGATGTAGCAGGAGAAGAAACAGCAATAGCAGGAGGGGGAGGAGCAGCAGGAGGAGGGGGAGGAGCAGGAGGAGGAGGAACAGCAGGAGGAGGAGCAGGGGAAGGAAGGGGAGGAGCAGAATGAGGAGGAACAGCAGGAGGAGGAGGAGCAGGAGGAGCAGGGGGAGGAGGAGGAGGAGCAGGAGGAGGAGGAACAGCAGGAGGAAGAGCAGGGGGAAGAGGAATGGCAGGAGAAGGAGGAGCAGCAGCAGGAGGGGGAGGAGCAGGAGGAGGAGGAACAGCAGGAGGAGGAGTAGGAGGAGCAGGGGGAGGAAGGGGAGGAGCAGGATGAGGAGGAACAGCAGGAGGAGGAGGAGCAGGAGGAGCAGGGGGAGGAGGAGGAGGAGCAAGAGGAGAGGAACAGCAGGAGGAAGAGCAGGGGGAAGAGGAATGGCAGGAGAAGGAGGAGCAGCAGCAGGAGGGGGAGGAGCAGGAGGAGGAGGAACAGCAGGAGGAGGAGTAGGAGGAGCAGGGGGAGGAAGGGGAGGAGCAGGATGAGGAGGAACAGCAGGAGGAGGAGGAACAGCAGGAGGAGGAGGAGCAGGAGGAGCAGGGGGAGGAGGAGGAGGAGCAAGAGGAGGAGGAACAGCAGGAGGAAGAGCAGGGGGAAGAGGAATGGCAGGAGAAGGAGGAGCAGTAGCAGGAGGGGGAGGAGCAGGAGGAGGAGGAACAGCAGGAGGAGGAGCGGGAGGAGCAGGGGGAGGAGGAACAGCAGGAGGAGGAGCAGTGGGAGGAGGAGGAGGAGGAAGAGGAAGAGCAGCACAGCAGTCCCCCACCCCCATCACAGCCATTGTCAATCGCATGCACTAGAAGCTCCAAGGCAGTGGCTCTGAGGCCCAGGCCCAAGCTCAGAAGTAGAGAAGGCGCCCATTGTCTCCCCCACACAGCCCCTCAGTCCTCAGGTGTGGATTTAGAAATGATGGCACTTGGCCATTTGGATAAGTGCTTCAGAAGCAAGCAGATGAGAGCGACTATACGGACCTTAGCGAAGTCACCTCACACAGCTCTCTCTTCAAAATCTACCCAAAGTTTTGACAAGTGACCCAGCAGTGCTGGCCTCTGCGACCCCCTCTCTGTGCACGTGACTGCAGCTGGCCTGAAGCCCGGAGGAGAAATTTTCTGTAACCACTCAGGTCAGGATCAGAGCGCTGGGGTCAGCCTGCCTGGGCCGACCTTGGTGTCATCACTCTCTAGTGGTGTGGCTTTGGGCAAGTTACCTAACCTGGGGACTCTGAGGAGTAATTCACAGACCCTCTTCTCACCTCAGTTTCCGAACAGATGGACAAGACAGAGGGGGCAGTGAGGGCAGACTCCAAGCCTGATTACTGAGAAGGGCAGGGGGCAGCCCCACATGGGCCTCATGCTGGGACTCACCCTCCCATCCGGCAATGCTGGGCCAGGCGGGCTTCTCCGGGGGGGCGGTGCTTCCCAGAGAGGGCCTGATGCATGAGGACAGAGAACACCCACTCCCCGCACGGGGCTTGCTCCTTCCACATGGAGCCACATCAGCAGCAAGAAGCAGTGCTCCCCAACACTTAGCTTCTCTGGGCCCCACATCCCCATATGTCAAGCAGGGATGATGTGACGACTGACCTCATTAAGACTCTGGTGAGAATCAAATGCCGGTGGAGAGTGTCACCCACGCCTGCAGAGTCACTGCCCAATGACTGCCTGTGTTACCGTTACTATTGCCAGGGGCTGAGCACAGGTCTGACTCCAAGATGTCTTCTCATGGTGGGCTGCAGTCTACAGGCCACAGCTGGGGCCAGCAGCACTCGGACTCTTGAGAGGACGCTGAAAGTCTTGGGAATTAGGACGTGAGGACAGATGCCAGTTCCTGGTCGCTTTCTGTGACACTAATGTTTGCAGGAACGACACTGACCATGACACTCAGGAGGCACATCCGCTTATCTACCTAAATTCAGCTATCAACTCTGCTGGGGAAAGCTGACATGTTCAAAGATAAACCAAGATGGCTTTAAAAGAGGAAAGGGCATGGATAATTCTGGAACGTCAGGTTTTCTTCTAGCATGAATGCAAAAGGATGTGCTGGCAGGGGCATGAGCATTGCCCCCACCCCAACCCCCATATGCATCCAGGCCTGAGACTCTCATCTACCCAGAGGTGAGGTGTCCGGCAGCCATGGCCGATTCCCATGTGAAACTGCCCTGCCCCCTCCTGGACTGCAGGAGGCCTCGATTCAATTGTTCAGTAGACATTCAGGACAAGCCTGCTTCATGTCAGGTCTGCTGCTGGTGCCAGGATGCAAGGGAGCCCAGCCTTGCACACCCAGGCTGCCATGCCAGCTCTCGTCCATGGCAGGGTGATCGGCCCCAACAAGGAGCCACAGAAACTGGTCAGCTACAGCTGCACGTGAATGATGGGGGAAAACACCTAACTGGAGGTCTGACCTTGTCCCTGAGGAGCTGACCACAGTATAGATGGGGTAGCAGGAGGACCCAGTATGGGGACGGCCCTGCAGAGGGGAGGCATTCGGTGTATTCTGAGAGCCTAATGCGGGCTGCAGTGCCTTGGAGAGGCAGGCAGAGGTGACACAGGGTCTCTGAGCAACTTCAGTGAAGGTCTTAGGGATCTAGCTGGAAGGCCCCTGGAGACTGCTGAGGGATTTCTGAGCAGGTGATGTGAGGGGAGGGGCAGTGAGATCAGAGACAAGAAGACTCATTAATGTGAGTCCCAGTAAGGGACAGGTATTGGCAGGTGGACGAGATGAGGTGATGGGAAAAAGATTCCAAGCAGAAAAACAAGCCAGCCTAAGAAAGTTGGAAGTGGCCAATTCAGATGAAGCAGACTTCACCTACCTTCCCCCAGCACTAGCTTCAACGCATTTGACAGCTGGGAGTGAGCAGAACTCCAGAGGCAGAGGGGAAACATGTATCCCCTGGGAGTGAACGCAGTGATAACCCCCCCAAGAGGGGGAAAGTCACATGCATCAAGCTACCTCTCCCCCCGCCTCCTGCTGGAACAGCAGCAGAACTCATAAGCAAAGACAGGCAAAAAAGATGGAATACCACTTGCCAAAAATAGGAGGAAAATGAATCAGTGTAATTAGTATTGAGAAAACAAGCTTTTCCCAGACAATATTTTAACCGGAAAGAAGTGGATTGTGGTGATTTAATTAGGGAAATGCCAGAAACAAATTATACTGTAAGACTTAAGAGCATGAACCTGCTAATGAATGTGGCCCAGAGAAGTTTGGGAAGATGGCTGGACATTCCAAAATGAGCAAACATGGCCCCAAAGGGGAAATGAATCCAATTCTCATTCTTCTCCACAGTTACAGTAGTATCTCTGTCTCTCAGCTCCCCCTGATCTCTCAGAAGTAGCACAGTGAAGCTGCCTCTCTTGGACTTCCCGGGTTCAAGTCCCAGCTCAATTACTTACTAGTCTGACTTTCAGCAAGATGCTTAACCTCTCTGTGCCTCAGTTTCCTCATCTGCAATTCTGGATAATTGTAGTACCTCTCTCAGAGGACTATTGTGAAGAAATAGAAGTTAATATATGTGAAGCAGTTAGATTCTATATTAAATAGAAGCTGGTATTTGCAAATCATTTGGAAAAGTGACTGACATATAAGCACTATGTAAATGTTATTCTGTTTATTATCATTGCCACTGGATAAAAAGGGACCACAGATGTCCCTCTGCAAAGCACGAGCACTCAGTACTCTTCATGTAAAGCAGACCTGGTTCATGTCCTTCCTCAATCCAGTAATGCAAGGGTTCCAGGCTTCCTGAACTCTTCTGCCTGTGCTGAAGTGCCTGGCAGATCAAGCCTGCCCTATAGGTGGAGGCTGCTTAGCCTTGCTGTCCCCATCTGCCAGGTCATAGGTACAGGCCAAGGCAAGGATGCCACCTGGTTAAGCAGCAGCATCTGGGGGACTTTTATTGACCATGAACCCCAGACCTGAATCAGGAGTCTAATTAAAAGCCTAAGAACCATGGAATAGATGATTCCAGAAGCCCTTCCTAGCCAGTGTGATTCAGACATCCTATGTTCCTTTCCTGTTGTGAATGGAGACGTCCATTCTCCTGCACTTAGGTCTCTGCTCACCTGTTACCTTGGAGCCGGGCTCCCCCTGGGCATCTGAATGTGACCCCTCACCACCACCCTCTATCTCTCTACTCTGGATTTTTCTGACAGCATTCATTCTTCCTGATGTATTATACACTTAATTGTTCACTGCATGCCTTCCCCTGCTTGCCGGTAAGCTCCACGAAAGTCAGGCTTTGCCTGTTTCTTTCTCTGTTCTAGAACAGTGCCTGATGCCTGATACACAGCAGGTGTTTCGAAAATATCTGTTGGACAGAGTTTCAGATCATGCAGAGGGGGATGTGCATGTTCTGTCTTAGAGCCTGCAGATTATTTTCCTGGGAAATTTATAACAACAGTTCTGTCTACACCAGGTTGTCAGGTTGTTGCAGTGGGTCAGAGCTTGGGACTGGTTTTATCAGGACTTTCAAAAGGCCTGTGTGCCATGTACCTCGGAATTTCTTCTGGTGCTTATTAAAAATGCAGCTTCTCAGAGCTTATTCCAAATCTACTGGATAGAATCTCTGGGTACCAGGGAGGGGCCCAAGAATATGGATTTTAATGATGTCCTGGTGATACTTAATATAGGATCCCCAGCCTGAAAGCCCCGATCTAGCTTGTGGTGATGCTCCTGGCACAGACAAATTCTATGGATCTGAACTGCTATATTAAAATACTTCACTTTTCCACTGCTTCAGATGCCCAACAAACAGGTCACGACAGAAACCAACAATGGCATCTATGAAGGTCATGCTAGGGAAAACAGAGATAGTACAGACAAGTCCTACCTCCAGCCAGGACTCTGCTGGTATATAAACCTGGCTGGCAGGCAAGGCTGTGTTCCAGACTCAGGTTGTCCCCCTCCCAAATATTCCTTGACAGCTGGGTGCATATTAGGCTCGGGCCTCACTTCTGGGTCTGGAGAGGCTATGTGGGGTGCCACAGTGTGTTAGACTCAATCAGGAGAGAATCCAATTCTCTCCAAAGGAAGGTGGAGAGAATTTCAATTCACCCACATTCCTAGTTTGGCTGCAGACAAACAGCTAAGGAAGCTGCTTGGTAGGAGAGTGATGACTGCTGGTCCAGCATGGGAGGCACCTCTCCCCACCTGGGTGGGGCTGCAGGGTTGATGTGAGCAGTACTCACCGGGCATCACACCTTTGATGTCACTCTCAGGGTTCATGCAGTTCTTCTGTGTGAAGTGCAAGATCAGCTTCTTTGCAGACTCAAACTGCTGGGTAGCCATCAGCCACCGGAGGGACTCGGGGAATATCCTTCAAAGAGACAAAGGGAATTGGTGAATGTCTTCAACTCTGCAGGGCATCCAGAAGCACAGCTTCTGTCCTGAGCCTGGAAGCTTCACAGGTGGGTGGTGTTCATTCCTACCCACGTGCAGTGAAGGCCAGTGAATGCTCAGGACTCTCCTGAGCCAAACCATAGCAGTGGACGGTGTCTAATTGTTTTTTTTTGAGAAAGTATAAAACTGGGGCGCCTGGGTGGCTGAGTCAGTTAAGTGTCTGACTCTTGGTTTCGGCTCGGGTCATGATCTCACCATTTCACAGGTTCGAATACCGCATCAGGCTCTGTGCTGATGGCGTGGAGCCTGCTTGTGATTCTCTCTCTCTCTCTGCCCCACCCACTCATAGGGTCTCTCTCTTTCTCTCTCTCTCAAAAATAAAGTTAAAAAAAGTATAAAGCTTACGATGTTTAAAATGTGGCACATAGGAATAACATCCTACCAATTATATCAAGAAATCAGTGTAAACTCTTCCAAATAACTATGCGTTTCTAAAGCATGTTTAAGCAGCTTGTTGAAGGGCTGTTTTTGTTATATGTTGTCATGAAAACAAACATTAATAGAATTATTTTAAGTTTAAAAAATGCCCGGCACGAGGAACTGGACAGTTATTTTCAGTTTTCAAACATCTCACAGGACTTGCCTATAGAATTATTTTCATTTTGCTGCTAACTACATGCCACACTGCTCTGAGATGATGCTGCAAGACAGCAGTTTTCAAGTTTTATTAGCAACAGATTCCTTGTTTGTTCTTAGTCTGAAATCTTGTGAGGATCCCAATAAAAAAAAAAACACTAGTGTTTTATTATCAAAGCACTTTCTAAGTTTCCTTTTATGATGACATTTACAAGTCAGCCAAACAGAACAACGTGCCTGTTTGGAGCAGGGTCAGCTCGCTTTTTCTGTACAAGGTGAAAGTCAATATTCCAGACTTCGCACACGATGAGGTCTCTGTGATAATTTCTCAACTCTGCCATATGCAGAAGCGGCCACAGACAGCACGTGCAGGAACAGGGGTTCCCTATGTTCCCTTAGACCTTTATTATAGAGGAGGTGGCCCCCCTAATTGGGAGAAAAGCAAAAGCTAGAAATCAGGCCAGGGCTCCGGCTATCACCATACTTTACTTCAGTTACACAGTATCAAGGAGTCATGGCGAATGCTGTTGAGACGTTACTATTGTAACTGCTCCACGCTGGCCATACTAGCTCTGGAGAGCCTCTAACTAAAGTAATCCAGAAGCTGGATTGTAAATCTTCCATTCTTCCTGCAGGATCCCAAACACAACTATTAAATCAAGCTCATTTTCTGCGTCCTCTAATCTGTCTGATCAAGTTATTGAGCTCTGAGAAGTGGGTTAAGCTGCTCCTGACTGTAGATTTTAGGTCCTGATTTGGGTAGAGAGCACTCCTCGCACAGGCCATTCTGAGTGGCCGGCCCCACGGCGGGTGATGGTGGGAACCTGTGTGTTGATCAAGGTGCTTCTATAAACAACGCTGGGGAGGTTGGAGAGAGAGCCTCAGGCCAGCCAAGAAGCACCCCCATTTCCAGATGCCCCACACGACAGCCCCCAACGTGGCGGGACACCTGCCATGGCATGTCAAGTGCCCAGTAGTCAATACTGGGCACAGCGACAGTGCAGGGCCTCGCTGGCTCCGCATGGCTGTGGCCTCAGCGTGGGACTAGGGGGCCGCGTGGACCACGGTGTGCCGTTCAGGGTGGGGGGCAGCGCACAGGCCCCATCGCCAACACCATCACACAGCTGCTGCCTTTCTCACGTGGGCACGTTTGCAGGTGGTCCAAATATGCTTCGCCACTTTGGGAGAATCTTGTTAAAAGGCATCCCAGGACACCAGCTAATATATTACTCTGACAACATGGTGGTTTTGCAGGTGGTCTCTGAAGTGTAAAATATGGTATACAACATGAGAAAGCTTAGAGTTCTTTTAAAATAATTGAAAACAATTTATATCCAATGTTTATGGAACTCTACAGCAGGGAGCGGAATTTGAAAATCAAAACCATAAACAAGCATGATGAGAGAAGAATAGGGCCCAGAGCACAGGAGGCAGCAGTGGGGAGGAGCACGGCTCACCTCTACCCTGAGGCCGATCCCTGGGTGCCCAGGGCTCCAGGCACAGGGCCAGTAAACAAGCAAGGAGCATCATCCACCAGAACACAAGGTTTGCATGTCCCCAGCACGCTGAGGTCCTCGGCCTCGGTTTACCCTAAAGCTTTGCCAACAGGGTAGGGCTAGGTGTGGAGAACTGTAGGGAGATGCTCACTGTGAACAGTTTTGATCCCTGAATGGGAGGCAGGTGACAGTTGTGGGAAAATACGAAGTGATGTCTATTTGATGCCATTTTGTCTTCAAGGTAAAGCCTTGCATTATGCATAAAAAGCCAACATTTTTGTTACTGAAATCCCATCAGTCTAGGCATTAAACTCCAGTGAGGACAGCTGCTCACCTCTTATCAGGACCCACAGAGCCCTTGCCCTTCAGGAGAAGAGGTTTTTTTTCCCCAGGTTTCAAAGCCACAGAGACCTCAGTCCCATGGGGAAGGAGTCACGTGCAGTCTGGCAGTGCAGAGGCTCATGGGTCTCAGGGAAGCTGCCCCACCCGGCTGGCTGCCCCTGGCACCCTCTATCACTTGTTTTGTCACACCCAAATCGTGCCTGAGGACAACAGACTTTGGGTAACTAAAAATGGCTAAGAATAATTAAATACCCTTTACAAGAAACGACAATGAGGAAGATTCTTCCTGGAGAATCTTTGAGACTTGCAAAGCTTGTGGAAGAGGCTTCAAGGGCAGCACCTTTGCAAATGCATGGCATGATCTTTGCATTTAAGAGGTGGGTGTGGGCCTGTTCTGGAGCTCAAACACCCATTCAGTCACCAAAGTATTTTTTTCTAATATGTGTTGATCATCCCAAATGGATGTATCCCTGACCACAACGTCAGAGTCCTGTACAAGGAGATCTCCGTAAATAAACAGGTAGATGGACAAAGTAAATAAGTAAACACACACACACACACACACACACACACACACACACACACACACGATTTATAAGTGATTTGGAGAGAAGCCTGTGCAGTATGGGACACAACTGGGGCCAAGGAGAGTGAGCACTTGTAGAAAGGAGGTGCAGGGAAGACTGTCGGGCAGCACTGTGCTTGGGCTCCTTAGGGAGACGGGCAGGTACTACAGCATGGCTGTGGGAGGGGTGTGGGGACAGGACCCCAAGAAGAGGTGCAGGATGTGAAACAGCATGTGTCTGGCGGGGCGTGGGGCTGCAAGCTGGTAAAACGGAATGCTGGGGGTGAGGTGAGAAGAGAGAGGAGAGGGAGAGCGGCAGGACCCAGGCAGCAGAGGCTCCTGAGCGCCCTGGAGTCTCATGAATGGCGGCCATCTGACCAGAAGGACCTGCAGTGAAGAAGCAGTGCTCTCTGGGGAGACTTGAGCACGAGAACACGGGCCGGCTCCCATTAGCCACCCAACCCTGCTGCCAGTGGCAAATGGCACTGCAAACCACCTTCCCTAGGGCTGGATTTACGACCACCAGGCACCCTTCTGCATGTTTCCCACATACTAAGCTCTGTCAAGCTTGTGATGGGGTAGAGTAATACTCCCCGCATTTCACAGATAAGGACAATCGGGCACAGAAAGTCCAGACCTTTAGTTAAGTGGCAGAGCTTGATCAGAATCCAGGCAGTCTGACTCAGGAGCCCACATCCTTAACCTCAGTGGCTGCGGCAAGGAAACATACTCCACATGCCCAGATGGTGTTCAGGTGACAGCAGCTCAGGAGGTACCGTTCTAGTGATGCTTCCTCAGGTGTTCCAGAAAACCACAAGCCTGATGGGCACATGTATAGAATAATGAAGTTTTGTGATGTCCTCCACGTATTTAAATTTACTGCAAAGTCATAAAGAACTTGTTGGCCCATCGGCCTCTGAGAAAGCCCAGAGATGGCTTTTTAGTTTGGATAACATGTAGTGTGGCCACGTTATGGGAATTTAATGAAATCTCTCCTGACAAGTACATAATGTAATAACACCATGCAAATTAAAAAGCCGGCTGACAAGCCCAGGACCTGGAAGGAATGCAGCTGAACCTTAGAGAAATTGATCATTTTCAACAAAAATAAAAGAGCACGGCAGGCAGAGGGCGGCCACGTCTGCCTGGTGTCCCCTCCTGTGCAGATATGGTGAGAAAGTGGCCATGAGAGTGACTTCTGCTACCACGAAAGGTAACCTGGCAGAAAAGCCACAGTGGCTTCTCCAGGAGATAGCTTTGCAGATGGCTGCTGGAGGAGGCCGTGGCTCTGGAAGAAGGAAGTGTCCACGGAGCAAATGGCTTGCCTCAACCCCCAGGAGCAGAGCAGGAAGTTTCAAAAGCTGCAAGCATTTAATTCTTTCAAGCTCTGTATGAGGTATTATTATTATTATTATTCCTCTTTTACAGATGGGGACACTGAGGCAAAGAAAGTACAGGCACATGGTCCAGCTTGCACAGCTGGTAAGTGACAGAGGTGAATTTGAACCCGTGACTAGAGAGGTTGGGATCGCTCCAAGCCAGGTGGTTCAATGAACCCCAGGGCTTCTGCGAGAAGGATGTAGGCAAATCTGAAGTCTCCACTCAACCTGCTCTGGTCTTAAACCCTGCAAAGGAAGGGAGCAAAGAGCACAGTAAGGGCAGATGGAGGACCCTGTCAGGCAGACATATCCTCTCTCTGCTGAAGATCACAGGTCTGACGGGCCTCTCGCCCCAAGGCAAATGATGGATTGTTCTGAGGCCTTCTCCGACCTACATCAGGATGGTTAGAAGGTCCCTGATTCCTCAGTCACAATTTCAGAATCCCAAAGGTTCTGAAATCCAAAAACCTTACTGATTTAATTCACTTGGCAATGAAGCCTGAACTGGCCTGGCCTCACCAGAGGCAGAACCAGACCTAATGGATACAAGCATTCTAAGTCTCAGGCACAGCTCCTCATGAATGCACAAACATTTCACTGCAGAAGCATCGAATATCTGATGCTGAGTAGCTGAAGATGGGATGGGGGCTGGGCACTTCAGAATTTGGGACAGGCGAGGGTGGAGCTGTACATGGATGATGAGGGGGGTGCGGGGCACCTGCCGAGTGCCTGCCTGAATGACACAGGCAGCGCCCTGTCTGGCTCTCCTGATGGCCTCCTGGCAGTCATAGGCAGGCCACCATCCACCGAACTACAGCTGGGGAGACTGGATCAAAGGCTTGGGCTATGAAATTCATTTTGCATTAAGCAAATCACAGATAAATCCATTCTCTACTTAAAAAATTAAAGCATTCCAGCCCTCCTGGAGCCCTTCCCCCAATCCTGGCGCCCTCGAGAAGGCCTCCGCCCTCCCGTCGTCCTCCCCTCCAGGGGCAAATACACCTGCCTGGTGGGGGCGAATCCTTCCAATCATACTGTGGGCACTTGTACACTGATAGATCTTGGTGTTTCTTCTGCTATATTGCATTGCCCCCACTTTCAGTGACAAATGCGAGTTTCACCCTCAAAAATTCCCTTCCTGCCAGCCTGCATCAGTGGTGCAGAGAACATCACCCTCAGATGTGTGCATAGTGGTTTCTATCTCCAGGTCCTAGATATGACCTACACTAACTTCCTACTTGTGGGCTGGGGGCACCTGACACAAGGCTGGTCCAACATCAGAACAAGCTGAGCAGCATCATTTTCCAGCATGTACTTGGAACATGACAGAACCACCATTCTATAGGTCACTCACCCTGTGGCCTCAATTATTCCACAAAAAGCCAAGAATCAGCAGTCAAGTGAAAAGGGTCTTTGACTCAATCACCTGCAGCTTTCAGAGGCCATCCACTGAAACACAGACATTCCTCAAAGAACTCTGACGCTCCCGTTCAGACAACCATGGTCTAGACAGCCCCAGGCCAAGGAGCAGAGGGTGCACACCGGCTTGGGAAAGACAGCAGGACAGCAGCCAATATGGGAAAACACAGATGTTCCAACCTTGATCAGGTGCCGTGAAGGCTCATCCCACCATAACACAGATGTGCCTAGTGCCATGACGTAAACCCTCTCATCACCCACCAAGAAAAGGCAAAGTTACAAAAATAAACCGCAGAGTCTGGGGGGGGGGGTGTCTCTCATTTGCACTTAATTCAGCTCCTCAGGGCAAGCACATGGGCTGAGCCCCTGCCATGCCCTCCTGGGGGAAAAGGGTAACATCAGTAGCAGGGTCAGACCTGGAACTTGGTCTTTAGATCTCTAGATCAGTGTAATTTTCTGCATGTCATGCTGTTTACCACATTGCTTCAAAACCAGGAAAATCTATTTTAGAAAGATGCCTACAGGGGTGCCTGGGTGGCTCAGTCGGTTAAGTGTCCAACTTTGGCTCAGGTCACGATCTCGCGGTCCATGAGTTCGAGCCCTGTGTCGGGCTCTGTGCTGACAGCTCAGAGCCTGGAGCCTGTTTCAGATTCTGTGTCTCCCTCTCTGTCTCTCTGCCCCTCCCCAACTCGTGCTCTTTGTCCCAAAAATAAATAAACATTTAAAAAAACTTTTAAAAGAAAGATGCCCACCAAATAGCTACAATGAAGTGTTGACTCTTTAAAAAAATTTTTTTAATGTTTATTTATTTTTGAGAGAGAGAGACAGAGCTCGAGCAGGGGAGGGGCAGAGAGAGAGAGAGAGAGGGAGACACAGAATCTGAAGCAGGCTCCAGGCTCTGAGCTGTCAGCACAGAGCCCAAACTCATGAGCCGAAGTCAGATGCTCAACTGACTGAGCCACCCAGGTGCCCCTAAAGTGTTAACTCTTAAAGAGGTATATGGAAAATTTATTTTCATAAACCTTAATTTCCCAATAGCGTCACAACTGATATTACCATGTCATCATAGGCAGATAAATTTTCTGTGTTTGCCTAATTGATGCTATGAGGTGGTTGTTCTTCAAAGCTGTGTGTCTGTGAGCAATTCAGACAAGGAGAACCCTATCTGCTTCTCCAGCAACCCCAATTCACCACATGCTTTTCAGACCACAAGACTCTATGATTTAACAGTCATGTGTTGTTTCTGATATGCTTTCCTATCTTTGCCTTCATTCCTGCTTTCTCTGTTATTTGGCTAAGTCATAAGCCCATCTGATTTACATTCATTGATCTGTTTTTGCACGTTGGTCTTTGTAACCTGTGTAGTCACTCAGTAGAATCAGTAATTAAAACTCAATACTGTGATCCTTTCCTAATACTGCGAAGTCAGTATTTTTCTTCCACATTTAAAGATAAAACCACATATTTCTTCTACCCAATTGGAGAACCTGACACAGACAAGTATACTACCTAGGCTCTCTTCTTCCTAATACATTTAACACCAGCTCTGATGAGACGCCAACTTGGCAATTCTCTACATTAAAAGGATGTCTATACTCTTTAAATTACCAGGGGCGCCTGGGTGGTGCAGTCGGTTAAGCGTCCGACTTCAGCCAGGTCACGATCTCGCGGTCCGTGAGTTCAAGCCCTGCGTCGGGCTCTGGGCTGATGGCTCAGAGCCTGGAGCCTGTTTCTGATTCTGTGTCTCCCTCTCTCTCTGCCCCTCCCCCATTCATGCTCTGTCTCTCTCTGTCCCAAAAATAAATAAACGTTGAAAAAAAAATTTAAATTACCGTCCTAGAATATTTATTCATAAAGGAAATATAGGACAGAGGTTACTAAGATTAACAGCTAATACTCTTATTAATTTTATCCTCAAGTATTAATTTTAGGGTGATACATGTGGAGAGGTATGTCTTCACACTGTCAAGTACAACATTACATCATTCATGGAATAAATGTATACGGGGCATGATCAACCTGCCAGCAGAGAAAAACATGTCATTTAACAGACACCTTACAGGTAAAAGCTTACGGCAGGTAGGCCATCCAATGTAGAGGGAAGGACACAAGGGTCATGAAAGGCTTTGTAGAAGTCAAGTTTCCCTGAATGTGTATGTGAAAAAAAAAAATCTCAGACTGTACTAAGGGTGCTTCTGATTTAGAGGTTAATTGTAGCTGTTGGTACTTCAGATTACCACCAAGTTATCACATAAAATCCTGAAAAGGTTCTCAAAATTAAAAAAAATAAAATCAAAGTCTAGAATTGAATGAGTTACAAATTGGGAGAATATCTTAAGTTTCTGGTCCAAAGCTCTTATAATAATATAAGCTTGGTTCCTGTAAACAAGCTTTCACTTGGATTTTTTTAAAACTTTAGTTCTGTCTGATATATATTTATACACACACATATATACATATGTACACACATGTATATACATATGCACACGTGTATATGTATGTATGCATATACATGTGTGTACCTAGGTACATATATGTATGTATATATATAAAATTAAGTCAGTTCAATTCAGGGGATAGCAAGTGAATATAAATGAGCTCTTTTTAAACAAAACTTTAAATCATGGTTTGAGTTAAACTTAGTAATTAAGTGAGAAGGGATGAGTATCATGAAATCAAATAAAAATTGGCTTTTAGGATGGTTAAACCCCAAAGTTTTCCCGAGACAAATAAACTCTTCATATAAATCTCTTTGTAGAATATAAAATTCTTTCATAATTACATGGCCTTTCCACTTAATTATCTGTCAAATAAACTCAGAACTTTGTGTCTCTAATGTTTTCCAAAATGGTATCCACCTAAGAGCCATAATTCTTCTGTTACAGAAAAATTAGAGAGGAAATACATCAGGAACCCTGTGTTTATATATTAGTTTTGTGACCTTGGGCAAGTCACATCACCCTCCAGACCTCAGTTTCCCTGTATCTATAGAATGGAGTGGGGGGTATGGAATGACACCAAGGCCTTACCAGGCACCAACATTCTCTAGATTTATTTCATGGGGCTAATGGTGACTGTTGCCTTCTTCTGAAAGTTAAAAAAGATACTGATCAGGGCAATGCACTGTACAAATTCTAACACTGCTTTAGGTTTTTGCCAAGCAGAATGAAGTCAGTAACTAAAATGTCTTTAGAGCTAGCCTTTTATTTATTTATTTAAAAAAATTTTTTTTTAACGTTTATTTATTTTTGAGACAAAGAGAGACAGAGCATGAACGGGGGAGGGGCAGAGAGAGAGGGAGACACAGAATCGGAAACAGGCTCCAGGCTCTGAGCCATCAGCCCAGAGCCCGACGCGGGGCTCGAACTCACGGACCGCGAGATCGTGACCTGAGCTGAAGTCGGACGCTTAACCGACTGCGCCACCCAGGCGCCCCAGAGCTAGCCTTTTAAATAAGCAACCCCAGAATACTTAACAGTTGTGATAAATTGAAAACATCCTTCAGCTCACGTTCTAAACAGATGAATGCTTGGAATTCACCTAAAAAGATTCTGTAGCCTTGAGTGTACCTGGGTTGATTTTTTCCACATTCTCCCTCTTTATATTCTCTTTCTCCAGCTCCTTTTACTAATTTATCCATGTAAGCAATTATGAGGCCACAGAAAGTATAAGGTACCCAGGGCATTCAAAACATAATGCTACAGGGGGAATTAATTTGGCAGGCATTTTTGCAAATCACACTAAAAAAACTGTGATGTTGGAAAACAACTGGAGGAGAGAAGTAGGCAGAAGCAACAGAGGCTTTATGCGGCACCTGCTTCTAACTGGAATTTTATTGGCACCTCTGTCGTAGCAGTCTGTCCAGGGAGTCCTGTCAACCTTCTCCCCAGAGTCTGCTTCTGTCCTTCTGGGTCCTATCTTGATGACAAAGGAGCCCACGGAGGCCACACATTCATGGACTCATCACGAGGGTGGCCCCTGCCCGTTCCACCCTGACCTTGTACCTGACTCTGGAAAGCAGCTTCTTGCTATTAGCACGTTCACCCTCCCAACCTCAACAGAAACAGTCTCTGGGACTGAGTGAGGTCATCCTGATCTGTCCGGAACCCCCACTTCGTAGCACCAGGCATGTACTTTGCCAGAGTGGCCAGCTGACGGGGCTGGGCCCCTTGGCCTCACTCTCTGTTCCTGTCCACGTGGACACTTGCCAGCAGTCCGGGGGGCAACCGCTTAGCAGCTATCACTAGACATCTGTCACTGGGAGGCCATCTACCTGCTTTCTGCCTGCTCCCAGCCGTCCAACCCCACCACTCCCACAAAAGACACACATGCATGCATGTACATGCACATGCGTGCACACACTGCCCCCCCCGCCCCCCGAGGTCTGCCTGGTTCCAAGGCTCAGTGCTCCTCCAGCTGGCCTGAAGCACCCCAGCTTCCACAGGGTAGTGAGACGGAATGTTGCAGCACATTCCAGGTGTGGGGACAGTGCGACAAAGGAGTTGGTAACACTGGCTTTTAGAGCAGAGGCTATATCCTCTGGCACAGCACGTGGTTTTTAAGGATCACTTGTTGCCACGTTCACCAGGCTTTCTCCACTTTGAAGAGGAAGTGGTTTTGTTGACCACAGGGGTTCCTATTATTTTACATAATCTCTGCACAACTCACAAATTAAAAATGGGCAGCCTCTTGCCTGAGGGTTCCCTAAAATTCCATGCCATTAGCAAATCCCCAAACACCAAGTCAGAGAACATTTTGATCTCCCCTTTAATTGCTCATTCAATTGTTACGATCGAAATGTGGGCTACCATTTTTATTTACACACTTGCCTTGGTAAGTATTACCTAATCTTCCCGCCATCTGGATAACTGGTAGACAAATGGGATTTGAGTAATTTTTTTTTTGGCTTTAAATTTCCTAGAAGTCTCCCCAAATTAACTATCTGATAACCTGTAAAAATAATTATTGCACATTTTCAAGCTCCCAGAGGCTATATGCTTTTTATGATTTACCTCTCACACTTTCCTTTGAGGCAAGCATTTTCTCTAGTGACTTTACTGTTGGTATAACTGAATTCCGTTTCCCTCCTGCTGTGCAGGGAGCCCTGCGGCCCTTATTTTACCAGTAATAGAGTTTTCAGCATGTGGTACTTTGACCCCCTTCTGAAATAAAACTGTTTTTGATGGAAGAAAGTGTTGGGTCCCTCAAGTGTGTGTGGGCAAGAAAAAAGACTGATAATCGCTGGAATGAATATATTTATATATCTGTGTATAAAATTTAATCTAAAGGGTCAGGGTGCCTGTGTGGCTCAGTTGGTTGAGCGTCCGTCTGACTTCGGCTCAGGTCATGATCACACTCCGTGGGTTCAAATTCCACATCGGGCTCTCTGCTGTCAGCACAGAGCCTGCTTTGGATCCTCTGTCCCCCCTTTTTTCTGCCCCTCCTCCACTTGCACACTGCCCCCCCTGCCTCCGCCGCTCTCTAAAAAGTAAACATTAAAAAAAAAAATTAAGGGTCTTTTGAAATAATTTTAACAATGACAAGAAGCAAAATTAATTCATCAATTTAACAAATTTTTATTGAGCCCCCCATTAAGGAAGGTACTGATAACCCAATGATTTTAAAAAATGCTTTGTGGGGCACCTGGGTGGCTCAGTTGATTAAACATCTGACTTCAGCTCAGGTCATCATCTCGCGGTTCTTGAGTTCCAGCCCCACGTCAGGCTCTGTGCTGACAGCTCAGAGCCTGCAGCCTGCTTTGGATTCTGTGTGTCTCTCTCTCTCTCTGCCCCTCTTCTACTCATGATCTGTCTCTCTCGAAAATAAACATTAAATTTTTTTTTTTAAAAAAGGAATACTTTTGTAAATGTTAAACAAATATAAAAAGAGGAACTAGAAGAGAAGACTCCCCTGGTGAGAAGTGTTGCTTGTGCCTGGTGCATGTTGCTCTCGGTGGGCCAGGGCTCTGCTCATCTGCCTGACATTTTCGGTCCTATCCCTGGGGCCCAGCAGCACCACTGCACATATGACTGAGCCAAGAGGCTTGTGGTCCTCATCCTGGCTCCGGGTTGCCTGCAGGTTTTTATATCCTGGCTCTAGGTACGAGTACTAGGACCTCAAGGCAAGCTGCAAATATCCCTGTACCTCAGTTTCTCCACCTGTACTGGAGGCCATGCTGGTCCCTACCTCAGAGGATTACTGAGAGGAGTTAAGGGACCAAATTATTGAAAATGCTGGGCAGCACCTGGATAGGAGCAAACCTCCCAGATATGTGAAAACTTGGAATTATTCTGGGGGCGCTTGGGTGGCTTAGTCAGTTGAATATCTGACTCGATTTTGGCTCAGGTCATGATCTCATGGTTCATGAGTTCAAGCCCCACGTTGGGCTCTGTGCTGACAGTGTGGAGCCTGCTTGGGATTTTTTTTCTCTCTCTCTCTATCTGCCCTTCCCCTGCTTCATGCACTCTTTCAAAATAAATAAACTTAAAAAAGAAGTGGAGGGGCGCCTGGGTGGCGCAGTCGGTTAAGCGTCCGACTTCAGCCAGGTCACGATCTCGCGGTCCGTGAGTTCAAGCCCCGCATCAGGCTCTGGGCTGATGGCTCAGAGCCTGGAGCCTGTTTCCGATTCTGTGTCTCCCTCTCTCTCTGCCCCTCCCCCGTTCATGCTCTGTCTCTCTCTGTCCCAAAAATAAATAAACGTTGAAAAAAAAAATTTGAAAAAAAATAAGAAGTGGAATTATTCTGGCCAAAATATTTCTGATGATATTTAAAAGAGCCAATGATATTTAGGACCATTTACATATTGGAATTGTTAGTAAATTTTTATGCTGGATACTTATCTAACCTGAGGCCATTTAAATGTTTTACAATGGGTTTTTTCTCGAAATTTTTAAAAATTGAAATCGCTTTTAGCACGTTCTTTTTTCCTAAGGGTTTTAATTGTTTTACTCCTCTACCCTGTGAGTTCCTTATGACAGCGTGCTCTAATTTCCTCTGTCTCAAGGTTTATCTTTCATTTGGGGAATTGATACTATTACTTATTCTCCGTGTTATTCAGTGCTGCTTGATCCGTCTCTAATTTCCTCATTATTTCCCATACGGTTTATTATCTTCTTATTGCTTTCCCAGATGCTTTTGATGATCACGCGGATTGCCAACAGCACTTTTTCTCTCGTCAGGATGAAACTCCCACTGAACAAAGCACTCTCCAACATATCTGTTCTTTCTTGAAGCAGCTCATTCAAAACACGCATTAGGTGAGTCCAAGATGAGAATCCGTCCTAACTTGGTACTTGGCTAACAGTCTTGGAAGAGAGCAAGAGAAAACTGTATGCAATGCTCTCCTGCATTTGAAGGTAGAAACTCACAGGAAGATGCCCCAAAGCAGCCTGCTCAGAGGGCAGGTAAGCAAGGTGGGAGAAACCTTTCCTTTCCATTAACCTTGATCACAGGCTGTAATTTAAGACTCCCAAACATACCTGTGTATAGGTTTACGTTTGCATAGTGCGGATAAAAGTGTTAGATCCAGCACCCAGAGTTTTTGCCTTCTTTCATCAGTTCCAGGAATACCTATGACATCTGCTGTCTGAGATGACGAGACAAATTTGCTCTCCACAGTGGAATTGGATTGGACAGCCAGGTCTTGCATGATATCTCACTGATCCTCAAGGATGGCATCTGTTTTCTTTCCCTACAGAGCCAAGAAACCTCTTCCTACAGGACGTGTGGCTTCTCCACAGCTGACTCCTATCTTCCCTCACGCCTCAACACCACCTTTATCTGGGAAGCACCAGGTCCCTCAGTCCGTGCAGGACATCTGGCTTTTTCTTCTATGATACGCCCATCATACTTCTCGACCTTGAGCACTCATCAGCATCCCCTGGAGGGCTTCTTAAACCACAGAACTGCATCCCACCCTAGACCTTCTGACCCAGTCAGTATGCCTGGGGTGGCATCTGAGAATCTGTGTTTCTAATGCGTTCCCAGGTGGTGATGATGATGCCGGTCCAGGGACCACGTAACAAGAACCACTGATGTTCAAAAGCCAGCTTTTAATGACTTTCTCACACTTCTGAGTGTTCTGGTGAAGCTTTCTAAATGCCCTGGTTTCCCCAGCTAAAACCAGGAATAATCCCACCAACCTAATCCAAGGGTTAATGGTTAATATAGTGTCACACACAGAGAAGCTTGCAGCTGATCTCGGGAAAAGTGTGTTCCTAAAATCTGAAGACATGTTCAAATCAGTATATATTACTGTGCCTCTGCCACAAAGGAGGCTCGAGATGTGAAATGTGATGTTTCCCTCCCTTGCCGAGCTGTTCCAAGAGTTAGGATGGTGTCTGCCATGTTCGTGAGGATACCCTGACACTCATGTTCTGCTCATGTCCTCATGTTGCAATGACAGCACTCATGGGGACCTTACTGAACTGGCATCACAAGTGTTCCCCAGCACATGCCGGGTCCAAAGCTGACATGCATACACTTGTTTTTACAAATAATCATGCATACCCAGCATCACTAATTTACATGTTAAGGCATGGTGATGTCACGTACTGACATCTTGGAAGAGCGGCAGTAACATCTTCATCATCTCTTGGAATCCATACTTGGTGCTGTTTCCTCCAAACACTTTATATAGACACCATGTGGGTGCCCTGTCCACCACCTTCTCACTCCTGTGTCATTCTTCTACAACGAGACCCACCCAGAAGGCCAGGTGCCACCTGTTCTGTGTATCGCCTTCCTGATTTTCCACCCTGTGGTTTTCTTAGATGTTCTCGCTTATCACAGACCTGGAGCCCCAAACACCCTGCTCCCCACAAGGGCTCCTGGCCGAGAAGGGCACCCTGTCCCCGAGCTGTGTGTCCTGGAGCAGGCTGCAGCCACCTGGAAGGGACACCTTTTACACACTGTGCAATCAGAAAGCAGAAGCCCTTCCAACCAGCCCCTTCTTCCACTCTGGGGTCACTGGCCACTTCCACATCCAAGCAGATGCTCTCTTAGATTCTCCCTTCCTCTAGTATTTTGGCTACTGAATCTGCGCCTCTGCCCCCTGCCTCCATTTGTTTTCTGTGACCCTGGAAGAATTCCACATTTCTTCTGGAAAAAGGATGGATCGATAGGATTTCCTTCTAGATTAGCATGGAAGCTCTACTGCTCTGACTTGAGTGATAATGAATGCCCAAGAAAAAATGACTAAGGAAGCACTTCTATTTGGTCTTAGTGTCCTGAGGGACAAAGGCAGTGTGGATCTTGGCTTCAGGCACTGGCATCCGCCAGTGGATTTACCCACTACCTCTGACAGGATTTTCATTCAGATAAGAAATATTCACAGAATCCTCTCCTCTGTTTTTGCTTCATGACAATGTGCCTAAATATGACTCTGTGAAGCATGCTGGAATACCAGCTCCCAAGCAAGCACATCCTTTCCTTCTCCTGGGCCACCAGTGAAGCTGTCCCTTCACCTAAGCCTGCAGGTCAACTGCAGTGGGTCCTGCCTGGACCTGGGAGGTATGAGCATCCCCAGGCAGCTCATGAAGTGACACCAAACTCCTATTTTGGCTCCACTTGGTGGGGCACAAATCATGCACACGCCACATCCTCCCCAGAATTCACCTGTCCTCACCACACCCCCTGTCAAACTTTGTCTGGTCCCCAGGCACATCATGCCTCTGCTGCTGCCACCTCTTCCTGACTGGCTTCTCCAGTCCTGGGCTCACTTCATTCAAGAGCATTCTGTAACCCTGTAGCTGCTGTAGGGCCGTGTATTAATCATGCCTTTATTTTCTATGTTTTCTGATGTTTCTGGGAGGAAAGACTGCCCCTCCCAGGGTCAGCCAATTCTTAGGGATAGCCAACAATTCACCTGTGAGCACACCTTTCAGATACAAACCAACCAATCAGAGCCCACAACCCCCACCACCTCCTCTGTGGCTCTCACACTCCAGCCGCTGTCCACCTGCTCTGATCGCCCCAGGGCCAGATGCCAGACAACCAGGGGCAGCCCCTGAGCCCCACAGCCTGCAGAAATTACTCCAAATAGCTAACCTGGAGCCTGCCTACCCTTCCTCACCCCTTTATTCTGGCTGAAACCACAGTGAAGGCTCTTGCCCATGTTCCCCTCCCTCCTTCTGCCTCCTGACCAGCTGGTGCTTTCCTGTGGGGCCCCTGGGATGTGGTGTGCCCCCTTCTCTAGGGAACAGAGAGTAACAACCTGTCTTCTTTGTGGAGGTCATCTCCTGATCTGCTAGCCTCACCCCACACCTGGCTAATAAAAAACGTACACTTCCAATCGGGCTGGCTTTCAATCATGGCTGAGCTCTCCATCCCACTGCCCTCAGGATCAAACCATCCCTTTTTGAAGCTCCCCCCAGCTGGTCACCTTGTTTCTGGGCATGTACTCTCTGAGCTCTCCCCTCAGGATAGGACTCCATGCTCCAGTCCCTGGTGGGGCCTCCACACCACAGAGAGCCCTGTCTCTCCACCCCAGGAAACAGCCCGAGCCGCTGCTCTTTGCCCTCATAGGCCCAGCAGCACCCCTAACTGGGGCTACTCCCAAACACACCTGGAGTCAGGCCTCTCCAGGTGAGCAACCTGCCTGCCCCCGGTGCAGACTCCTGGCCCCGCGGCAGTGGCCATCCTCCCCTCGGTCACCAAGAGACTTTCTCACAGCACCGACCAGAGCACACTCCTCCCTGGCTTAAACCTTGACGTGTTTTCATGGCTTTTAGAACAAACCCAATCATGCTGAAGACAACCCCGTTGTGTGTCTGAGCTTGTCCTTTGTTCTCAGCCCCAATGGTCTTCTTCCTCTTCCAGTGGAAGCCAGATTTTGCCCTGCTGTTCCCATTTGCCTGTTTTCTCACCCAGAACCTCGTGGGACTTCCTCTCTTTGATCCTTTCCTTAGGTGTCAGCCTGAATGTCACTCCCTCAGAGACGCCATCCTGACCACTGTTCCTCTCTACCTACTGCTTGGTTTCATAGACATAGTGGTGGTTCTTTGAAGAATATTATTTGCTTGTTTACGGGTTTATGGTCTCTGGCTTCCCTCCCACCCCCATATAACCCACTGTAATGTATGTTTCAAATGAGACTTTTGCTCACATGTCTGGGTCCTCTCTAGAACCCTTAGTATCTAGGACAGAATTTGGCATGAGGTGGTAGTAACTACTTTAATAAATTATTTGAATCCACTTCTCTTTCAGATTGCTGTATTTCCTAGAGTTCCTGAGATGCAAACTTCTCCATTTATAGTTCTGGGCCCTCCTAATGGATTCCTGTGCACCCTGTGAATTTTGGCTGTGAGTTCATCCTTGGTGAAAATTTTCTTCTACGTGAGTCTTGAGTATCTGGCTCCAGTGATTTTCCGGGGGAGGTTTTATTTTTGACCCAGAGGGTCCAACCAGCTTCACTGGTTCTTATTTCTTGATCTTGGAGAACAGTTGAAATTTGGAACCCATAGTCATGTGTGGTGCAAGACTTCAAGGCTCCACTGTCGTAAGGGTGGATCATTTATGCCCACAGTCCAAGGTGTCAGCCACCTTTGGAGGGGAGTCCCTATGATGGGAAAAGACTTTCTAATCCTGTTATTAGAACAGCACAGTTTGGAGGCCTGGATTCATTCAAGGAGCTCAGTTCGAAGTGCAGAAAGGGCCTGAGATCTCAGCTCCAGCCCTCAATGCAGGTATTAAACCTCAAGCTCTCTGAGCTTCTTTCTGGCTCATATGCCATGCAGGCTGTGTCTGTGTCCACTCCTGCTCGAACATTCTCCTTGGTCTGGGCCCCGGGAGTTCCCCTTTCTGGCACTGGAACTCAGCACTGTGTACATATTTGGTTGGTGCCGGGTCTTATCCAGCCTTGGGTGTGTGTTTGGAGGGTCCCTGTCAGTTTAGCCAACCATCTGGACCACAGAATCCCTTCTAGCCAATCTCCATCCTTTGTCTTACTGCTCCCAAGCCAAGACCCTACGTCTTGGTGACGTTGTGTTACGCAGTTTGGCTTATGGTCCTTGTTTACACACCTGCTTCTGCATCTGTTCTTAGAGGTACTGAGAGCACCCTGGGTACCCACCATATATACTTGCTCATTAAAAGGAAAGTGAGAGGCTTTCAACATTTTGTCACCAACAGCTGGCCTTGCTGGTTGGTGCTGCAGCTCTGTCCGCTCCCCAGCAGCCCACTTCATCCTGTCCAACTACGGAGGCTTCAGGAGTGAGGAACTTCCTACCGCAGCAGGTGGGAGGAAGGGTGGCAGGCGATAAAAAGACCATGATTCTTACGGAGACTTTCAAGGCTATAGACAAAGGTGGAATATGTCCCTCACCAGTGATTTCTTTACCCTGCCCCTGGCTACACCCTAGTTTCCATGCATATGAAGAAGTGATACAATCACAGTCATAAAGTAGCTAATATTTATGAGCACTTGTAGGTCAAACATGTGCCAAGCCCCTTAGAGAATAATATGAATAAAAAATAATTACAGTAAAACCTTGGATGGCAAGTAACTTCTTCTGTGAGCATTCTGCAGGACGAGCAAATATTTCTAATAAACTTTAACTTGACAAATGAGCGATGTCTTGCAATACGAGTAGTATGTGACATGGAACATCACATGATCACAACTGAGCCAATGGTTCTTGGAATTCACTTTGAGATATGAGTGCTTTGGATCACAAGCATGTTTCTGGAACAAATTATGCTCGCAAACCAAGGTTTTACTGTACTGTGATGATCGCAGCAGGTAACATATTTGGGTAGAGCTGGTCTACCCCAAAGGGCAGCACCAGAGCTGTAACCACATGGTGTCAGTGCCTCGGCACATCCATCTGTCTATCTGTTTGTGGGTACACACGTCTCACTTATTAAATTACCCTGGGTGCCCTTTTTCACTATAAAGTTTTATTTTTACATTTGTGAGTTTTAAAGGATTTTTTTCCTTAGGTTTTATAACATATTTAAATAAACGAATGTCCTGTCATTAAACCTTGATGTACTTTTTAAATTTAAATTTAAATAAGAGATAAAATACAATAAGCGAAACCCCCAGTCCTTTACCATGTGGGTCAGGTCCACAGACCTATTCCAGGAAACCCTTTCCTGCCGTTTTTCCCCTGCCAGGTGTCCTCCTAACTGGGACAGATGGAAACAGCACTGGCTGAGACTCAAAGCCTAGAGGTGGTGGGGACAACCCCATTTTCCTGTATGGGAGTGTGAGCCTCCGAGAGGCTGTGCCTACCTTGTCCAGTCCCCCAGGGCCCGGCAGACAGCCTGGGGACCCTTGGGGCTATAGTGAGAGGAGGTGGCTGAGATGATGCCAGACCTCACAGAGCGAGGGTTTCCAGTGGTCAGAGACAAGAAACAGAAGCACAGAGTAGGCAGGAGGCCGTGCTGCGTGTGGTTAAGAGAGGCCTGGGTTCAAGGGCCAGCTGGGAGACCTCAGTTTTGTCATCTGTACAATGGGGTGATGAAACACAAAGACTGAATAATCTACTATTTGTACAGCGCTTGCAATTTGTGTCTGACATGGAGCAAACACGGTATAAGCATTTGTTAAATAAATCAATGCCCTTGAATTCCAAAACAAGTGAAGCAAACTCTAGATGCACCAAGGGAAGGAACAGGAAGGACTTGCATAGAAGATTAAAAGGAAGAACTGCCTACTCCATCCTGCTTTGGGAAACGATTTCATTCTTTGCCTCTTGCGACCCTGCTGGAGGGAGCAGGATGTCCTGAAATATGCACAGCTCCCGCGGGAGGGGGTGTGATGTCCAACCCCAGCGGGCTGGCAAGGCTGGAGGAAGCGTGGGGAGAGAAGCAGAGGAGACAGGCGCAGTTTTGGCCCCTGATGCGCGGCTCCCCGGCAGGTGGCCTTTTTTCATCTGTTACCGCCAGCTGCCTGCTGCTGAGGCTCTCCTGATCTAGTGAGCAAGAGCTGAGCTCTGGAGGAAAAAGCACCTGTGCCCTCACCCAATGGTTTCTCTGCCGCAGGACCTACCGGCAGGGTGGGGCCAGGGCCCAGCACCGTGAAGTTAAAAGGTAGATGCTTTCTTCCCCTCCCTGGCACCTTAGAAAAGGAAGCCTGATGAGCAGCCCTCTCTGCTCCTGAAAGCTACGACACAACTGACCTCTTGCCAGAAATTTGGTTTTCGTCAGTGACTAAACAAGAGCAACACAACACAGTACGCGTTATCCATACTACAGTGTCTCGCGCTAAGGGTGTGAAGTGACTGTTGGCATGAAGAGGGGCTGGGAGGGGCCGGGAAGGAAAGAAAAGAGTTATTTATAAAAAAGGCCAAACAACCATTTTCCCCCTAAACATCTTTCTATTCACAAGTGGGGTTTTTCGACCTCGGCTGTTCAGCCAATTGATAAACATCGATGTTTTTAAAAATCTGGTTGCCCAGGTCAGACCCCCTGGCCCTGTGTGTTCAGTTGTTTCCCACCTACAGTCACCCCAGCCAAAAGCCAAAGTCACACATGGTTCGAAAAGTCCCAGTGGACTCATTTAGGGCAGGGGTGGGCAAACTTCTTCTGTAAAGGAGCAGAGGGTATATATTCGGCTTTGTAGGCCACTTTGTCTGTGGAACGTACTCAACTCTGCCACTATAGCGTGAAAACAGCCAGAGATGATGACACTTATGCAAACATGTGGGCAGGCTGTGCTCCAATAAAACTTTATTTCCCCAAACAGATGGCGAGCCAGATTTTGTCCATGGGCCATAGTCTCTCTGCCCATCCCTAATCTGGAAGTGATAAGGGGGCTTTCCTAAATCACTCCTTGAACATCTCCGTATTTCACCCCTTCCAATACAAGAACCCGCCCTTTGCAAATCAATTCATAAAAATCGTGTCAAAAGAACCCAGCAAGCAGGAGTCCGAGCAGACTGATAGAGGGCAGGTTCCTGGAGCTGGGTGAAGGGCACCTGGGAACTCACTCCCCTCTTCTGTCTACTTTTGTGTATGTTTCAACATTTCCCAAGATAAAGTGTTTAAAAAATGAAATTTCATAAAAGAGGAAAATTCCCTCACACACACAAAAAAGCACAAGCTGAAACCGGCAAGAAGCCGGGGCACTGTGGGACCCCAGTCGTTTGCTTCATGTGTCTCCTCCCCAGGGGATGCGCCCTTCAGAAAGCATTTGCAGATGTACCAGGCGGTGACGCCTGTGGGGAGGATACTCACGACCAATAGAGCAGCATGAGGAGGAAGGGGCAGATGATGAGGGCCTGCAGGACCTGCCAGTCCCGGCACAGGGCGGCCAGCCCGGGCATGAGGAACTGCCCCGCCATGGCCACGAAGCTCGCCACCATCGTGATCATGAACCGTTTTCCAGGGGGGCACAGCTCTATTCCTGGAACACAGAAGGGACAAGAGAGATGTGAGCGCCCTGACCCGTAGCCTGGAGGAGCCACGGGTGCACCATGGTCAGTGCACTTCTCAAACAGCCAACAACTATAAAATCGTATTTATTTGCTGGACTCCACGAGAGCCCTACATCGTATATCAATGTTGAGATCCTTGTTTTTACAGCTGGCTGAGCTGAGGCCTGAACTGGGAAGGGAGCGATCATTGCTCGAGGTCACAGAGCAAGTCAGTGGCAAAAGAACGCTGTAATTCAGAGTGGCCCCAGCCCAGAAACTAGGAAACGCTGCTTTGTATGCGGATAGTATTTGTATCACACAATTCTCCTTCCTCTGCTCTCTGGATGTTACTGAGCTTGTTGTAAGGCAGGATCCCTCTCAGGCCCATGTGCTCCCATTCCTTCCCCTCATGATGCCATATTAGGGGACTCCCTCAACCTCTGGACAGAGCACCTGCTCACTCCCACCCACCTGCACCATCCCTCCTTCTGGCCCCGACTCTAGTGCTCCTTCGGAGTTCAGAGCTCCGGGCAACCTACTCACACTTGTGAGACCAACACAGACCAAGCTGCATCACATCTAATCTATTTGAACAAGACCAAAAAAACAAAACAAAAACAAAAACAAAAAAAAGAAAAAAAAAAACCCCACAAAAAACAATCAATAAAGCAGATCTGGACCATGTAGTATCTCCTCCTCCATACTGGAATTCTGCAGCCCATGATGACATGGGTGTGTCCCACTACCCTTCCTCTGTCCCTATTAGATAGTCAGCTCCTCTGACAGAGGCAAATCTGGTTCATCTTCATAGCTTCAAAACAACACCACTGTCTGCCTTCAATAACTGTCTATTGAAGGTGGGGGGCACCATGGTCCCCCTTGTTTGCAAAAGAATCTATGCTCTTAATTTGACCTAAAAAAGAGGGTCACAAAGCTTAAATGGTAGCATCCAAGTGCCAGCCAGTACAGATTAGTATGTAAATTCCTATACTCAAGGGCCTCAGGGCTAGAATGGGAGCCGGGTTTTCTACTTTTCCCTTACAGAACATGTGTGTTTGCTTGCTAGTCTTCTACAATATGCAGTATTCCTCAAAGCTGACTTTTTAAAAAGTATATATATTTTTAATGTTTATTTATTTTTGAGAGAGAGAGAGAGAGTGTGAGCAGGGGAGGGGGGAGAGAGAGAGAGAGAGAGGGAGAGAGACACACATACACAGAATCTGAAGCAGGCTCCAGGCTCTGAACCCTCAGCACAGAGCCTGACATGGGGCTCGAACCCACGAACCATGAGATCATGACCTGAGCTGAAGTTGAATATTTAACCAACTGAGCCACCCAGGTGCCCCCAAAGTAGAGTTAAAATGACTTTTTAAAAAGGCAGAAAGACTCTCAGGAGAGAATACTTTTTATGCGTCTCTATTCAAAGATTGTTTGTAGATCGGTTGCTACACCCCTTCTGCTGGTTGTCTAGAGACCAGAGCTGAGGTAGCAGATCGAAAGGCAATATGAGGGGGAGCAGGTTTGAGGGGAAAACAGACAAATTACAGTTGGCCACAAGGACAGAATCAGCCCTAACAAGGATAGGACATCATGCCAGCCAATATCCACACTGGCTCGACTGCAAGGAAAGAAGAACAAAGTCATCAACGTTTCCATTCCTGCTCCACCACAAACAGACCATCATTGCAGTTACCAGTGAGTGAGAGAGAAATCTGGCTTCACTGAATGTAGCTTATAAAGGACTTTTTGCCATTTAATTAAGAAAACAGGATTAAGCATCCCTCTCCTGGCCATTTACTGTGATGCTCTTTCTTTCCACATGCACAGATCAGGCTCACTTAAAGATCACTTCTGGTGGGACTCAGGTATTCGCTCCAGACCTGGCATTTCTGCTCTTAAAAATAACAGATCAGGGGCTTTTTAGAAAGGGCAAACTGGTGCACGTGCTAGCTTTCACTTATTAAGCACATGCATAGATTTGTCATGGAAACCAGAAACTGGCATTAGCCAGGGTAAGCTCATGGCTCTGGGCTCAGCACAGGCTCTTATCAGAAGAGAAAATGGAGCACTTCACCACCCAGGTAACCTTTTTTTTTTTTTTTTTTTAAAGTTTATTTATTTTGAGAGAGAGAGAGTGCATGTGCACACAAGTGGGGGATGGGCACAGAGAGAGAGAGAGAGAGAGAGAGAGACAGACAGAGAGAGAGAGAGAGAGACAGAGAGACAGAGAGAGAGAGAGAGAAGGAGAGAGGGAATCCTAAGCAGGCTCTGCACTGTCAGCACAGAGCCTGGTGCGGGCCTCAAACTCATGAACCGTGGGATTATAACCTGAGCCGATATCAAGAGTCAGACACTTAACTGACTGAGCCACCCAGGTACCCTCAGAAGAGAAAATGAAGCACTTGGCCACCCAGGTAACCTTTAAACAAAGTCAGAGAGATAATGTCAAAATAGCACAATAGCTTCATGTCAGTGGGTTGCTGGTGCAGTGGGCACAGCACACAGCTAGTGGTTTATCTCTCCACCACCTGTGATAGGTAATTCTGTAATACGGTAAGTATGAAAATTATCCGCAACTAGATTCCTTTACCAAAGACCCACTTTGGGACATCTAATCCCACACACTAGTCTACACTCCATGCTATGACATGAAGGATCACAAGGCAACTTTCTGAAGGAGGGTCTAGGTTTGTGGAGGCCAAATTTGTCCCCTGATGGGCAAATGATTCCACAGTCTGACTTCTCACCCTTCCCTTGCTGCAAATGACATGCTGTGACTGGTGCATATGTCAGTGTTACTGTCGATATGACAATGATGAACTGTCAGTTTCTCTCCAGTAGGGTTCTCTCGGCCTTCTCCCATAGGTGGTCCAAGTCTAATTCCTTGAGACGTCCTGATGAATCTGCACCACCTTTGAAACTGCCAGGGATGACACAGACCCTCAGTCTCCAGAACCAGCTTCTGCATTTCAACAAGATCCCCAGATCACTCATTGAGAGGCACTGGCTAAGTATCCTTCCCCAAAATGGTTACCCTCACCCATAGCAGGAGAAATGTTTTTGCCTTCCAGACACACTATCTGAGAGCTGAATAAGTAAAATAATTTTCTGACCCCTCCACTTCTGTTTTTGCTAGGAATTTTAGCAGAGATTTTACTTTATTTCATCAGGTAGAAAAACGTAAGAGCAGTCCGGCTGATACATACGTATTTTAGCATTCCTGCCAGGGCAGGGGAAACACAGTGATTTGATGTAAGGACACAGGTACGACACTTGCATATAATGACCTTTTTAGCCTTGACTCACCAGAAATGCCTTCCCAACTGCCTGAAATCAACTACAGTCTGAAGGTGGCTATAAAGATGTTAAAAAAAAAAAAAGAAGCAATTATCAAAGAACCGTGGGCACTTTACACTTGCCATTAATCACATGTTCCCTTTTGGATGATGAGAAATCAGTTTTCCTGAAGTGGAAGACAGGAAGAAATACATCAGAGCATTAAAGCCTTAAGTCCTGGCATCTGGTAAAAAGGGATGGGGACGGCACGTAGATGGTTTCTGCCCACAAAGGGCCTGCTCCCAGCTCTGCAAACAGGAGCACTTGGTGTAAGGGTTCACACATCTTGGAGATGCCTACAGCCACCAGGTCAGGGCCACTGGTTTTGGTCTTGAAAGTCAGAGAAACCTGCCACCAGCAGGGAATGGTATCCCCAGTCCCACTGCCTCCTCAGGACCTGGGGATCATGCAGAACAGGTCACCCAAAGGCAGGCATCCACAGACCTGAAGTGCCAGCCGGTCAGCAGCACCTGTGGGTGGCCTGGGCTGCATGCTGCATGCAATACTCCTTAGAGCCACTTGTACTGTAGGCCCAACCTAAAGTCATCTTAGCAGATTTTCACTTATGAGCGGCCAACAACTCCCACCCCCTTCATTATGTAAAACAATTAAGCGTCACAAAAAAAGATCATCTTAGGTGAGGCATCACAGGTTCAAACGTGGAGAACATGCACTCTGGCACCAGACAGGCCGGGTTTCAATCCTGTCCCCAGCACTTACAAGCTTGTGACCGTGGTTCAGTCATCTGTGAGTTCTGTCATCTGTAAAATGGGCCATTGTGAGCATTAAATAAGCATGGGGCGCCTGCATATGGAAAAAGTGCTATTTTGGCTTTTTAAAGTAATAATACAGATTATTACCATATATAATAATGTAATTATTAGCAAGTCACTCTTTTGTCTCATTTGACCTCTTTATTATTATTCACCTGATCTGGTGAATTTCATGGTAGGACTGAAGGGGCATGCCTGGCTGGCTTAGTTGGTAGAGCATGAGACTTTTCATCTTAGGATTGTGAGTTCTAGCCCCATACTGGGTATAGAGATTACTTTTAAAAAAATGAATGAATGAGTGAACGAATGAATGAATGAACAGATTCAGGGTAGGACTGAGTTTTGTTCTAAAAGACTGAAAAAGAGAAATAACCCACAGTGACAGTCTGCACTCTTTCTTCTCCATATACAGTAAAACCCTGGATCATGAGAAATTTGTTCTGCGTGTGTTCCGCAAGACGAGCAAACGTTTCTGATAAATTTTAATTTGATAAATGAGCAATGTTTTGCAATACAAGTAGTATGTGATGTTGAATTTCACACGATTGCAATGGAGCCAATGGTTCTTGAAATTCGCTTTGATATACGAGTGCTTTGGATTACAAGCATCTTTCTGGAACGAATTATGCTCACAAACCAAGGTTATCCTGTATTTTATTTCACGGAGATTCTCTCAGGCCTAGCAACAATCCACCAATTAAAAACCAGAATCAAGTGATTCCAAGAAAACCACATCAAAAATCCCTACTGGTGGAGGCTGGAAGAAGATGGCGGCGTAGGAGGACGCTGGGCTCACCGCGCGTCCTGCTGATCACTTAGATTTCACCTACACCTGCCTAAATAACCCAGAAAACCGCCAGAGGATTAGCAGAACGGAGTCTCCGGAGCCAAGAGCAGACGAGAGGCCCATGGAAGAGGGTAGGAAGGGCGGTGAGGCGGTGCGTGCTCCACGGACTGGCGGGAGGGAGCCGGGGCGGAGGGGCGGCTCGCCGGCCAAGCAGAGCCCCCGAGTCTGGCTGGCAAAAGCGGAGGGGCCGGACGGACTGTGTTCCGACAGCAAGCGCGACTTAGCGTCTGGGAGGTCATAAGTTAACAGCTCTGCTCAGAAAGCGGGAAGGCTGGAGGACAAAGGGAGGGAGAGCTGCTGAGCCCCCGGACGGACAGAGCTCAGTTTGGTGGGGAACAAAGGCGCTCGCCAGCGCCATCTCCCCCGCCCATCCCCCAGCCAAAATCCCAAAGGGAACCAGTTCCTGCCAGGGAACTTGCTCGCTCCGCGCAAACACCCAACTCTGTGCTTCTGCGGAGCCAAACCTCCGGCAGCGGATCTGACTCCCTCCCGCTGCCACAGGGCCCCTCCTGAAGTGGATCACCTAAGGAGAAGCGAGGTAAGCCTGCCCCTCCTGCCCCCGTGCACCTTGCCTACCCACCCCAGCTAATACGCCAGATCCCCAGCACCACAAGCCTGGCAGTGTGCAAGTAGCCCAGACGGGCCACGCCACCCCACAGTGAATCCCGCCCCTAGGAGAGGGGAAGAGAAGGCACACACCAGTCTGACTGTGGCCCCAGCGGTGGGCTGGGGGCAGACATCAGGTCTGACTGCAACTCCGCCCACCAACTCCAGTTATACACCACAGCACAGGGGAAGTGCCCTGCAGGTCCTCACCACTCCAGGGACTATCCAAAATGACCAAACGGAAGAATTCCCCTCAGAAGAATCTCCAGGAAATAACAACAGCTAATGAACTGATCAAAAAGGATTTAAATAATATAACAGAAAGTGAATTTAGAATAATAGTCATAAAATTAATCGCTGGGCTTGAAAACAGTATAGAGGACAGCAGAGAATCTCTTGCTACAGAGATCAAGGGACTAAGGAACAGTCACGAGGAGCTGAAAAGCGCTTTAAACGAAATGCAAAACAAAATGGAAACGACGACAGCTCGGATTGAAGAGGCAGAGGAGAGAATAGGTGAACTAGAAGATAAAGTTATGGAAAAAGAGGAAGCTGAGAGAAAGAGAGATAAAAAAAATCCAGGAGTATGAGGGGAAAATTAGCGAACTAAGTGATACACTAAAAAGAAATAATATACGCATAATTGGTATCCCAGAGGAGGAAGAGAGAGGGAAAGGTGCTGAAGGGGTACTTGAAGAAATTATAGCTGAGAACTTCCCTGAACTGGGGAAGGAAAAAGGCATTGAAATCCAAGAGGCACAGAGAACTCCCTTCAGACGTAACTTGAATCGATCTTCTGCACGACATATCATAGTGAAACTGGCAAAATACAAGGATAAAGAGAAAATTCTGAAAGCAGCAAGGGATAAACGTGCCCTCACATATAAAGGGAGACCTATAAGACTCGTGACTGATCTCTCTTTTGAAACTTGGCAGGCCAGAAAGGATTGGCACGATATTTTCAGTGTGCTAAACAGGAAAAATATGCAGCTGAGAATCCTTTATCCAGCAAGTCTGTCATTTAGAATAGAAGGAGAGATAAAGGTCTTCCCAAACAAACAAAAACTGAAGGAATTTGTCACCACTAAACCAGCCCTACAAGAGATCCTAAGGGGGATCCTGTGAGACAAAGTACAAGAGACATCACTACCAGCATAAAACATACAGACATCACAATGACTCTAAACCCGTATCTTTCTATAATAACACTGAATGTAAATGGATTAAATGTGCCCACCAAAAGACATAGGGTATCAGAATGGATAAAAAAACAAGACCCATCTATTTGCTGTCTACAAGAGACTCATTTTAGACCTGAGGACACCTTTAGATTGAGAGTGAGGGGATGGAGAACTATTTATCATGCTACTGGAAGCCAAAAGAAAGCTGGAGTAGCCATACTTAGACAAACTAGACTTTAAATTAAAGGCTGTAACAAGAGATGAAGAAGGGCATTATATAATAATTACAGGGTCTATCCATCAGGAAGAGCTAACAATTATAAATGTCTATGCACCGAATACTGGAGCCCCCAAATATATAAAACAATTACTCATAAACATAAGCAACCTTATTGATAAGAATGTGGTAATTGCAGGGGACTTTAACACCCCACTTACAGAAATGGATAGATCATCTAGACACACGGTCAATAAAGAAACAAGGGCCCTGAATGATACATTGGATCAGATGGACTTGACAGATATATTTAGAACTCTGCATCCCAAAGCAACAGAAGATACTTTCTTCTCGAGTGCACATGGAACATTCTCCAAGATAGATCATATGCTGGGTCACAAAACAGCCCTTCATAAGTTTACAAGAATTGAAATTATACCATGCATACTTTCAGACCATGATGCTATGAAGCTTGAAATCAACCACAGGAAAAAGTCTGGAAAACCTCCAAAAGCATGGAGGTTAAAGAACACCCTACTAACGAATGAGTGGGTCAACCAGACAATTAGAGAAGAAATTAAAAAATATATGGAAACAAACGAAAATGAAAATACAACAATCCAAACGCTTTGGGACGCAGCGAAGGCAGTCCTAAGAGGAAAACACATTGCAATCCAGGCCTATCTCAAGAAACAAGAAAAATCCCAAATACAAAATCTATCAGCACACCTAAAGGAAATAGAAGCAGAACAGCAAAGGCAGCCTAAATCCAGCAGAAGAAGAGAAATAATAAAGATCAGAGCAGAAATAAACAATATAGAATCTAAAAAAACTGTAGAGCAGATCAACGAAACCAAGAGTTGGTTTTTTGAAAAAATAAACAAAATTGACAAACCTCTAGCCAGGCTTCTCAAAAAGAAAAGGGAGATGACCCAAATAGATAAAATCATGAATGAAAATGGAATTATTACAACCAATCCCTCAGAGATACAAACAATTATCAGGGAATACTATGAAAAATTATATGCCAACAAACTGGACAACCTGGAAGAAATGGACAAATTCCTAAACACCCACACTCTTCCAAAACTCAATCAGGAGGAAATAGAAAGCTTGAACAGACCCATAACCAGCGAAGAAATTGAATCGGTTATCAAAAATCTCCCAACAAATAAGAGTCCAGGACCAGATGGCTTCCCAGGGGAGTTCTACCAGACGTTTAAAGCAGAGATAATACCTATCCTTCTCAAGCTATTCCAAGAAATAGAAAGGGAAGGAAAACTTCCAGACTCATTCTATGAAGCCAGTATTACTTTGATTCCTAAACCAGACAGAGACCCAGTAAAAAAAGAGAACTACAGGCCAATATCCCTGATGAATATGGATGCAAAAATTCTCAATAAGATACTAGCAAATCGAATTCAATGGCATATAAAAAGAATTATTCACCATGATCAAGTGGGATTCATTCCTGGGATGCAGGGCTGGTTCACATTCGCAAATTGATTCACATTCGCAAATCAATCAACGTGATACATCACATTAACCAAAAAATAAGAGAAGAACCATATGATCCTGTCAATCGATGCAGAAAAGGCCTTTGACAAAATCCAGCACCCTTTCTTAATAAAAGCCCTTGAGAAAGTTGGGATAGAAGGAACATACTTAAACATCACAAAAGCCATTTATGAAAAGCCCACAGCTAACATCATCCTCAATGGGGAAAAACTGAGAGCTTTTTCCCTGAGATCAGGAACACGACAGGGATGCCCACTCTCACCGCTGTTGTTTAACATAGTGTTGGAAGTTCTAGCATCAGCAATCAGACAACAAAAGGAAATCAAAGGCATCAAAATTGGCAAAGATGAAGTCAAGCTTTCGCTTTTGCAGATGACATGATATTATACATGGAAAATCCGATAGACTCCACCAAAAGTCTGCTAGAACTGATACATGAATTCAGCAAAGTTGCAGGATACAAAATCAATGTACAGAAATCAGTTGCATTCTTATATACTAACAATGAAGCAACAGAAAGACAAATAAAGAAACTGATCCCATTCACAATTGCACCAAGAAGCATAAAATACCTAGGAATAAATCTAACCAAAGATGTAAAAGATCTGTATGCTGAAAACTATAGAAAGCTTATGAAGGTAATTGAAGAAGATATAAAAAAATGGAAAGACATTCCCTGCTCATGGATTGGAAGAATAAACATTGTCAAAATGTCAATACTACCCAAAGCTATCTACACATTCAATGCAATCCCAATCAAAATTGCACCAGCATTCTTCTCGAAGCTAGAACAAGCAATCCTAAAATTCATATGGAACCACAAAAGGCCCCGAATAGCCAAAGTAATTTTGAAGAAGAAGACCAAAGCAGGAGGCATCACAATCCCAGACTTTAGCCTCTACTACAAAGCTGTCATCATCAAGACAGCATGGTATTGGCACAAAAACAGACACATAGACCAATGGAATAGAATAGAAACCCCAGAACTAGACCCACAAACGTATGGCCAACTCATCTTTGACAAAGCAGGAAAGAACATCCAATGGAAAAAAGACAGTCTCTTTAACAAATGGTGCTGGGAGAACTGGACAGCAACATGCAGAAGGTTGAAACTAGACCACTTTCTCACACCATTCACAAAAATAAACTCAAAATGGATAAAGGACCTGAATGTGAGACAGGAAACCATCAAAACCTTAGAGGAGAAAGCAGGAAAAGACCTCTCTGACCTCAGCCGTAGCAATCTCTTACTCGACACATCCCCAAAGGCAAGGGAATTAAAAGCAAAAGTGAATTACTGGGACCTTATGAAGATAAAAACTTCTGCACAGCAAAGGAAACAACCAACAAAACTAAAAGGCAACCAACGGAATGGGAAAAGATGTTTGCAAATGACATATCGGACAAAGGGCTAGTATCCAAAATCTATAAAGAGCTCACCAAACTCCACACCCGAAAAACAAATAACCCAGTGAAGAAATGGGCAGAAAACATGAAAAGACACTTCTCTAAAGAAGACATCCGGATGGCCAATAGGCACATGAAAAGATGTTCAACGTCGCTCCTTATCAGGGAAATACAAATCAAAACCACACTCAGATATCACCTCACGCCAGTCAGAGTGGCCAAAATGAACAAATCAGGAGACTATAGATGCTGGAGAGGATGTGGAGAAACGGGAACCCTCTTGCACTGTTGGTGGGAATGCAAATTGGTGCAGCTGCTCTGGAAAGCAGTGTGGAGTTTCCTCAGAAAATTAAAAATGGTCCTACCCTATGACCCAGCAATAGCACTGCTAGGAATTTATCCAAGGGATACAGGAGTGCTGATGCATAGGGGCACTTGTACCCCAGTGTTTATAGCAGCACTCTCAACAATAGCCAAATTATGGAAAGATCCTAAATGTCCATCAACTGATGAATGGATAAAGAAATTGTGGTTTATATACACAATGGAATACTACGTGGCAATGAGAAAGAATGAAATATGGCCTTTTGTAGCAACGTGGATGGAACTGGAGAGTGTGATGCTAAGTGAAATAAGCCATACAGAGAAAGACAGATACCATATGGTTTCACTCTTATGTGGATCCTAAGAAACTTAACAGAAACCCATGGGGGAAGGGAAGGAAAAAAAAAAAAAGAGGTTAGAGTGGGAGAGAGCCAAAACATAAGAGACTGTTAAAAACTGAGAACAAACTGAGGGTTGATGGGGGGTGGGAGGGAGGGGAGGGCGGGTGATGGGTATTGAGGAGGGCACCTTTTGGGATGAGCACTGGGTGTTGTATGGAAACCAATTTGACAATAAATTTCATATATTAAAAAAAATAAAAAATAAAAAATAAAAACAGGGAGGGGGACAAAACAAAAGAGATTCATAAATATGGAGAACAAACTGAGGGTTACTGGAGGGGTTGTGGGAGGGGGGATGGGCTAAATGGGTAAGGGGCATTGAGGAAACTACTGAAATCATCCCTTCACTATATACTAACTAATTTGGATGTAAATTTTAAAAAATAAAAAAATAAAGTTAAATTACAAAGTTAAAAATAAAATTAAAAAATTAAAAAAACGCTTTACCATCTAGATATTTTAAAAAATAAAACAGCTTTATTATTATTATTATTATTATTATTATTATTATTATTGTTATTATTTTAAGTAGGCTTCATGCCCAGCATGCAGCCCAGTGTGGGCTTACGACAGTGAGATCAAGACCTAAGCTGAGATCAAGAGTTGGATGCTTAGTCAACTGAGCCACCCAGGTGCCCCCTAAACAAAGGTATTATTAAAAAAATCCTTGGGGGTGCCTGGGTGGCTCAGTCGGTTGAGCACCAGACTTTGGCTCAGGTCATGATCTCACGGTTCATGGGTTTGAGCCCCGCATCAGGCTCTGGGCTGACAGCTAAGAGCCTGGAGCCTGCTTCGGATTCTGTGTCCCCCTCTCTCTCTGCCCCTCCCCCATTCACACTCTGTCTCTTTCTCTCTCTCTCAAAAAGAAATACACATTAAAAAAATTAAAAAAGAAAAAAAATCCCTACTGGTAAATTACTTTTCCCCTAATGCCTTCATGGAGAAGGCTTAAAAGCTACTCTTCCAAGATTGATGTATTTTGACGATAAACAGGAACTGCAAAAGGTTATGAGAATTAACAGCATGTAATTAAGACTTAACTGAGGCATTTGGCCTGTAGAAGAACAGGGGATCACAACCACAGCAGTCTGATCACGCAGGGGACAGGAGCAGCCCAGGGACCATGGGTGACTTCTGTTGGAGATGTGGTATTGGGACAGGAGAGCTTTTCAGGGGCTGTAACCCTAGCAGGATGTGCTTTCAGATTCTTACATATTTCCTGGAGGAAAGGAAGCGTGCTGCCCAGGTCAGTTGCTCCATGTGAGGGAGGACAAAGACCCAAGGGGAACCAGACATCAAAGTGTGTGTGTGGGTCATTAGCTGGCCCAGAGCTGCTCCTTGGAAGAAGGATGTGAAGGTCAGAGTGATGGGTCAGTATGACTAGGCTACAGTCTCAGGTATTCGATCAATAGTAATTGAGGTGCTACTATCAAGGTATTTTATACCTGTGATTAAAGTCCATAATCAGTTGACCTTAAGTAAGGGAGATTATCCTAATCTTGGTGAGCCTGACCCAATCAGTAGCAAGGCCTTAGCAAACAGAGCTGAGGCTTCCCAGAGGAAAAAGAAAACATCCTGCCTGTGGACAGCAGCTTCACTCTTTGCTCAGTTCCAGCCGGTTCTTCTTGCTGGCCTGCCCTCTGGATTTCAGATCTGCCTCATGTGCCCCCACAGTTGTGTAAGCATCTTTCTTGCAGAAAATCTCTTCCTATAGATCTCCTCCTACTCCTGTTTCTCTGGTTGAGCCTTGATACAGAGGGCAGGCTTCTTGTACTGATGCAGGGTCATACAGGGCTCCCCGTGAAGCCTTGTCTCAGGAGCCGCTGGCCCAGCCGGCCACCTGGACTTCCTACAGTGCTGCCAGTGGGGATCGACACCTCCCACCTGATTCTCTCTCCAGGCCAGCCTGGACCCGGTGCCCCAGCCTCACAGGGCACTGCCAAGCTCAAGGGGGCATCTAAGTCAAA
The DNA here is from genome assembly GCF_018350155.1 of Leopardus geoffroyi. Classification (NCBI taxonomy): domain Eukaryota; kingdom Metazoa; phylum Chordata; class Mammalia; order Carnivora; family Felidae; genus Leopardus; species Leopardus geoffroyi. Next base: position 25,277,556 of record NC_059332.1, on the reverse strand, counting down.
CCTGTGATGGTGGCATTGTTTCCCTCTGCACTAAGAAACACCACGATGGCTTTTATTTTTGTTTTGGGAGCACAGGGTTAGGAGAGGATGCTCTGTCCTACTGACAACCTCCCCACCAGGGATTTGAGGGTCAATCTGAAAAGGGAACAAACATCTCTCCAAGGTCCCATCCAGCTTGGAAATTCCATCATTCTACAAGAGCCACTAAGAAGCTTCATACTCGAGGGGACCAAACTTCAAACACCCTCCTGCTCGAAGTGATGGCATCAGAGCAGAAGTAGCTGAAATTAGCCATGTGGTCTGGATGGTTTTAAAGGTGCAGAGTCCCCAGGGTGGGTCCAGGTGGCTCCAGCACTCAAATCCAGCTCCACTGTGACCTCTGAACCAGAAATGCTACAAACTCTGTGGGCAACAGGGCACCTTTAGGGGAACCTGGATAATTAGGAGGTGCTGCAGGCAGAGCCTAGAAGTTCAGGTGACAACCATGGAGGAAAGTTCTTCTAGAAAACACCCCTGAAGTTCCACCAAGAACCTCAATGTCCTCCTTGGGCTGAGACCAAAGGTTCTGCCGTCTCATTTATTCTGTGTCATAATGTTCAGCCTGATGGGTTTTAAAAGCCTATGGTTTAGCTGGTATTCAATGCCAAATAATAACTTTAGATACTCCTTGCTTATATAATGTAATTAGAAAAAAAAGATGCCCTGTTCAGATAAAGCAGTCTTCGTGGATATGTGCACTCAGCAGCAGGTGCACCTGACCTCCTGTTCAGGCCCCCTTGGGCGAGTGATGTGGTGTTGGACCGGGGCCATGCTCCGTGTGTGGAGAAGCTTCCAGTCAAGGAGCACTAGGGGAGAGATGAGGGTCTGTGATGGCATTAGCTGGGAGAGCTCGTCTCTGCGTCAGTGTCTAAGGTATTTGCCAGCCAGAAGTATTCTGTCCCCACCTTCCAACCCCTGTCAGCACACTTACCTAACTGCTGACTGGATTTGGGAATTACAATATTTGATTTAAAAACAATCACTTTGGAACCAGGCTTAAAAAGACATGTCCCATCCTTCTAGAATATGTAAGTGAAAAAACCACGGGCCTTTTCTTTCTTAAAATACATATTCCAAAAGCTCTGTGCATGTTTGCTGAAATCTACATTTTCTTGGGATTGCTAAATGCTCCCAGCTCTCCTACAATGAGTCTCTGGGATTTTTCTGGATCAGAGTTGGCAATTAGTGAAGGAATCTGTGCAGTTGACTGATCATATTTACACCAGAGAATAAGGAAGTGTGCTCTGCAGGGGGAGCTTAGTGAGGCTCAGGTATAGGTGACAGTGGGGGTTAAATTCCTCCTGCCTCGTCCAGGCCTGGCGAAATCACTCAACCTCTCTGTGCTCCTGTTTCGTCATCTATACAGCAGACAATAATAGGACCTGGCTCACACTGGCGCATACCTAACTGGTATAGAAGGCTTCCTACTTACTGTTGTCCTTACAGACCTCAGGCCACTGCTTCAAGGGTCTGGGTGGGCTCAGGTCGCTCAGAGACTGACTCCAGTGAATGACGTTCTTCCACCAGGGGCCTAAACTATCCTGTGTTTTAGGCAAAATTTGGACAGAACTGACTGAAATGATGTGATATGATGTACAAGCCCCATAATAGGATTCTTATTTTTTAATAGTCTCTGCTATCCAGGGAAAGCTGACAAAGCTCCTTGGAAAGAAGAAGAGTATCTTCTGGGGGCAGCTGGGTGGCTCAGTTGGTTAAGCCTGTGACTTTGGCTCAGGTCGTGGTCTCAGGGTTCGTGAGTTCAAGCCCTGCATCAGGTGAGCTCAAGCCCCTCATGGGATTCTCTCTCTCCCTCTCTCTCTGCCCTTTGTGGGATTCTCTCTGTCTCTCTCCCTCTCTCTGCCCTTTGCTCACTTGTACTCTCTCTTTCTCAAAAAAATATAAAAATTAAAAAAAATAATTATGTATAAAAAAAGAAAAGAGTCTCTTCTGGAAAGGGCCTTCACCCCACCTGAGGTTGTGAGGCATGGTGGGGGAGGGCGAAGCCTGAGATCCCTCTCTTCTTGCCATCCACGTCCCCCTTGTGGTCCTTCATTCTAACCATGAAGCCCAGGCCCAGGCCCACTCCTGCCTCCCTGATTAATTCATACCCGAGTTTCTAAGGAAGGGAGCAGAGACAGCTGCACTGGGGATAGGCCTGTGAGCATAGAAAAGCACACACTCCTCCTCACGGGTTCGGCAAGGGGTGAGCACACTTCTGCTGCACACCCTGTTTTATGAGAAACTTTGGCCTTTGCAGCTTCCCTGGCTGCACTGTCCCAGGTTATTCTGACCGGATCTGAGACACCTGTCCACACAGGATGAGCCAGCACAAATTTAGGGAGGAGAGGGGGGCGAGACCTGTTCAGGAAAGGGCAGCGTCTTCCCCAAACCATATCCAAGCACCAAAATTAACCACGATTCCCGGAATGGCCCAGGGAATGAGACACCTATGGAAACAGCACACTCTGACTGGCGGCCCCGCAAGGGGGCAAGCCCACATAAAGACCGACCACACTACACAGCCCCATGCAAGAACGCATGCCATTCTCAGAGGCCACTTGACCAAAGTCACGGTCCTTTCAAAGGGAGCCCACTCTCCCTCTCCTCTGCCAACCCTCCTCTGTTATCAATCAAATGGCTCAGAAGCGCACTCACTGCAGCCACTGGAGAAAAACTGCCCAGTGGGAGGAGGCCCTGCTCGCTCAGTGGTGTCCTCCCACCTCATCTGGGAGACCAGGCGTTGGCAACACCACCCGCCTCACCCGGGTACTGGCTTCCTCCAGCCTGGCTCACTCGGCTCAGCCTCATGGCTGCCGCTGCCCACCCAGCGGCCACCGGAGCCCCCTCCAAGCAGCCCCCGAGCCACTGTGGGCTCCCCCTTCCTCCTCCCTTCCCAGCAAGAAGAATTCCTTCCAATCTCTCACTGGCCTCCGGTCTCCCAAAGCCTGTGAGCCTCTCTCCTCCTCACTGCACTCAACCTCTCCTTCTGGCCACTCACCCACCGGGCCTGGAAGTGAATGTGTCACTCAGTAATTACGGCCCTGGCCGAGGACACAGGGCCCCCCAGGATCCTGCAAAACAGACCTCTGCACATGTGATTGTGGAATTCCTTATTATAGAAGAGGGCCTGAAATTGCCAGTCATGTCGACTCAAATAGCATTTGAGGGTATGGCTGTAAAAGGTTGCTATTATCAGAACAGCTCTGAATCTTCCCTGTGGAAAACTCCCTTTTCCTCTTCATTTAGGACCTGCTGTCATGAAGGAATGGTCAGAAGAGTCCGAGAGGCTGCCTTCTCCACTTAGTGAAAGGGAAAATAAAAAGCACAGAAATTGACATATTTCTTACAAATCACATTCTACTGTCTGCCAGACATGTGGACAGAGGCATTTAAAGCTCGGATGTAGAAGTACTGAATTAATTACCAGTCCAGTAACTTAGTATAATGTCTCCACTGCTGGCCTGAGTAACAACTCCCACTCACTGGGGGCCAAACACTTTGGTAGGCATTTTTCACACATTAAACTCACTTAACCTGCACGACGACTCTATGATATAAATATTGTTTTTAATGCTCATTTTACACAAGAGGACCTTGAAGCTCAGGGTGGTTAAGTGACTCATCCAAGATCACAGAGCTAAGGGAGAAATGACGCAGGAATTGAAGCCAGGTCCCCCCTGTGCATCTCCAGCCCTCTGCTAAGGCAGGCGCTGTCTTCAAACAGAACCCCTGGTGTGTATGGCCTCTGTGCTGTGTCCTGCCAGAGTCTAAGCTCTGTTAGGGCCAAGGCTTCTTCAGCTTTGCTCACTGCCCTTCCCCAGAGCCTGGGACAGTGCCTGGCACACAGCAGGGGCTCGGATATCTGCATGATGCAAAGCTGCATCATGGACTCTTCCTGTCTAGATTTGTCACTTTTTTGTTCCTCCTTTCTTAGATTTCTATGATGGAATCAGTTATGGTGGCTGAGATCAGTCAGTAAATCTGCAGAAGCTAGTCTTACATGTGCACGCAGTCACATGCTGATCAAAATTTGAGAGAAATATTAACCATAAAACCCAGCTACCCAATTATGAACTGTAAAAAGTTCAGTTTCCTTTCCAGATAATAAATTATTTCTATTACTTTATGTTTTTTTAAAATAACATTACAATTACTCAAAATGAGGCATGGGGGTTTAAATGCTTAGGAATGTTTCTGCTCAGAAACACTGTTTAAAAAACAGTGACTGATGGGGGTGCCTGGGTGGCTCAGTCGGTTAAGCACCAGACTCTCGATTTCGGCTCAGGTCATGATCTCACGATTTGTGGGATTAAGCTTCGCATTAGGCTCTGTGCTGACACAGTCGAGCCTTCTTGGGATTTTCTCTCTGCTTCTCCCTCATGCCCTCTCTCTCAAAATACATAAACATTAAAAAAAAAAAACAAACAAAAACAGTGATGCCTGACATCCAGCAGTACATGCTGAAGAATTTAAATTAATACCACTTTTTTGGTTTCCTGGTATTTAATAAGAGAAGAAAAATCCAAGGAGAGAAATGACTTCAAACACCAAAACAGCCTCAAGTCCACTGAAATCCCTGCAGTTCAGATCTGTGGATCATTCAAGCTGAGTGAAAGCACAGAGGCAGAGAGTGGTGATTTTAGAAATCATCATCCTTTAAAATTCCACACTTTAGAAATTCCACACTTTACAAATTATCATCCAGGTTTTCCAGCTGGCAGTTCCAAAGTAACAATCCTCACTCTTCCTTTTCTCTGGTACTGTCCATGCTTTGGATTAAAACCACACTTATGAACTGATCACGTTTGCATAATTAGATTATGAATATGAACAAATGGAAACCTCCCGGGCTTTGCTATTTGAAACAAGTGTGGCCAAACAGAACAGTCCTAAATTACTTACAGCTCTGACTTCAAGCGGCATGCACTTGGCTCCCCAGATGTCCGAGGGCAGAGACTGGTGACATTGTCGTTATTTTATGAGACTGGCAAGCAACCAGGAGTTTCAGGGTTGGGTTCACAGTAAATGGAATATATCTCAGTACGAGTTCATAGTATCATTACTTGTAACATGTAGTAAGAGAAAGTGCATTTCACTCTGTGGAGTAATTTTCCTAAATAGGCAAGAATTATTAGTAACTTAGTCTTCCTAAATAAGGCCTTTCTTTTTTCTTATTTTCTTTTTTTTTTTTAATTTTTTTTCAACGTTTATTTATTTTTGGGACAGAGAGAGACAGAGCATGAACGGGGGAGGGGCAGAGAGAGAGGGAGACACAGAATCGGAAACAGGCTCCAGGCTCTGAGCCATCAGCCCAGAGCCTGATGCGGGGCTCGAACTCACGGACCGCGAGATCGTGACCTGGCTGAAGTCGGACGCTTAACCGACTGCGCCACCCAGGCGCCCCATCTTTTTTCTTATTTTCTTAGCTTCCCATCTTCTCTTTTTTCTGAAAGAACTTCTGTAAGTTCACAAATACACAAAGAGAGAATAGGATAACCAATCTCCATATACCATCTGCTAAGATCAGCAATGATCAATATTTTGCTTCTCTTGGTTCTTCTGCTCTTTTCTCTTTTAGTCTGTCCCATATTTTAAATCAAATGCTTGAAATTATGTCATTTCACTTCTAAAGACTAATGTATGTCTCTTTAAAAAAGGACATTTTCTTACATAAAGACAATACTGTCATCATATTGGAAAAAATCAATAATAATTCTTTGATATTATTTCCTCTCCAGTTCGTGTTCAAAATATTCAGTTGCCTCAAAAATGTCCCTATGTGGGTGTACTTTTTAAAAATCAGGTCCGAGTAAGATCTATATGTGGCACATCTCTTAGGTCTCCTTCAAGCTAGAAAAGCCCCTCCCCATCTCCTTCTCCGTGATGGCCCGGTTCCGCTGGAGAAGCCAGAGGGTTTCTGGTTTTATGGGATTACTTTCCCATGGTTCCTTATCCCTAAACTGGAAGCTAGACCAAAAGATCTCACTGGACTCAAGTTCAACATTTTTGGTAAGAAAGGTTCCTGGGTGGGTTTGCACTTCACCTCACAGCACCCAGCGGCTCACCTGCTTCAGACGATGTGAAGATTAGTCACCTGATTCCAGTGGTGGCCTCTCAGCCTCCTGTCCTGGACTCATTTACCAACATTCTCATTACTGGTTTTGGCATCCTCTGATGATCAATGCCCGTTATCAATTATGTCATTAGGGGGTACAAAATCGTGATGTGACTTTCTAATTCCATCATTCATTGTGCATTTTTTTTCACCTTGAACTATTTTGTAAAGGACTTTTATTTACCAACGAGGTCTATTTCTTCACCCAGAAATATAGTTAATTCAGAAGAGGCAGCAGTATATAATCATGATCACTCTGGGTGATGGATAATTTCACCTGTCATGTCACCCTCCCACTGCACTCAGAGCAAAACAACGTCTTTCACAATAACTCAAGACCTCATGTGATCTCCACCCCTCCCTCACCCCTCAGACCTCCTCATCTGCAACTTTCCCCCTCCATCACGCCACTTTGGCTACATTGGCCTTTTGATGCACTTCTGTCTGTCCCCTGTGCTTGGAGCACCCTCCCTAGAGTCACAGCGGTCTGTCCTCCCTTCCTTTGGGTCTGTGTCCAAGCGTCACCTCATCAGGGAAGCTTTCTGCCTGACCAGCTTATACCGAATAGCAATCCTTACTCCCCCAGTTCTCCTTGATGACTTATCACCCGGGTGAGAGTGTCTATAAAAAGGCTGGTTCTCAAATGTGGACCCAGACCAGCAGCATCAGCATCACTTGGGACCATGATGGACACACAAATTTTAGGGCCTTTCTTCAGACGACCGAGCAAATCAGAATTTGGGGTTGAGTCCAGCAATCTGTGTTAACAAACCCTGTAGTGATTCTGCTAACTTTAAGAACTCTTGTAGTGGACTTTACAAATATTATATCATTTTATCCTCCTAATCAGCCTATGAGGTAGGTACCTTTTTATCATTCTATTTTCAAGGTGACAAAACACAGATTTCTGGGTCCCACGTCTGGGGATTTGGATTCAGGGTCCCAGTATCTACATTTCTAATAAATTCCCAGGTATTACAGATGCTACAGGGTCAGGGACCACACTTTGCAAGCCAGTGCTCTGAACAACGTAGGCAAAGTTTTATACACCTCAAGCCTGAGATCTCACAACTGACTCTTCCTTTGCAGCATTAGCATATTAAAACAGGGGCACCTGGGTAGCTCAGTTGGTTAAGTGGCCAACTCTTGATTTCAGCTTAGGTCATGATTGCACAGTTTGTGAGTTCAAGCCCTGCATTAGATAGTGTGGAGCCTGCTTGAGATTCTCTGTCTCTCTTTTAGTCTCTCTCTGTCCCTCTCTCCTTCTGTCCCTCCCCGACTCATGCTCTATTTCTCTCTTCCTCAAAAATAAATAAATAAATAAACATTAAAAAAAAATAAAACAAAACAAAGCTACCTTACAACTTATAATACCTGTTGGCCCACTGGCTGTGGCAAGACTGGATGCTTGCTTTTTTCCTATCACCAGACATGTGATTTATTTTCCCTATTGAAGAAAATAGTTCTCCAATGCCCAAAGGGCAAGGCAGGCAGAGGCACAAAAGACCTGGTGTTGCAAAGAAATTCAACTCTTAGTCTATTTCAGATGAAAGGAAACTCAGAGAACACCCACCAGTGCTGCTGGAGTCAAATGCCAGGCAGATAAGAAACGTGCGAAACTGACCTGGCATGGGGGGATGGGGCCTGTGGCAAATCACCCAGTGCTCACCCATTTAAAGGCCTTTAAATTCAATTAGAAAATAAAACACTGTCTGGGTCACACAAAACATACCTAGGGTCAGGGTCTGGCCACTCACTGGCAGCCTGCAGCCACTGAACCTCACCCAAACTGCTCGTTTTATTCAAGGGGAAAGTAAGGTCACAGAGTTAGCTGGTAGCAAAAGCAAACATGAATTCCAAGCCGGGGACTCTCTGGGCTTTACTGCCTCGCTTCTGGAGAATACAAGTCACTTGGATTGCTTCTGGTTTATTTTTAAATGGAGATTACAATAAAAACAAAAATTAAACTTGACGTGCCACACGGCAGTTAAAATTAGCTTTCTCCCCCTCCACCAAACTGGAAAACCCCCTTGTACTCAATTCAACCTAAGAACATCAACCAACTAAACAAAGGGTCAGATCAGGCCAGCAACTGGGAAGGGATTTTCAAGAACTAGATCTGTGGTAAGGGGATATACTGGCCAGAAGGAGTAACAAGTGGTTTTCCTCCCAAACCAAGTGCAGTATTCTCAGCAGAAGTGAGTGTGAGATGTTCTAAGATGTTCTGAGATGTTCTAAGTTCCACTGCCATCTTGCCCCAGGGCCATCTTGTTTGTTTTGTTGTTGTTGTTGTTCTTCTTCTTCTTTAAGTTTATTTATTTATTTTGAGAGAAAGAGAGAGAGCACTAGCATGGTAGGTCGGGCAGAGAGAAGGAGAAAGGATCCCAAGCAGGCTCTGCACCGGCAACGCAGAGCCCAGTGCGAGACTTGAACTCAAAAACTGTGAGATCATGACCTGAGCTGCAACCAAGAGTCGGACGCTTAACTGACTGAGCCACCCAGCCACCCCTGCCATCTTGTTTCTGACAGTTTGCTCTACTTGGTGTTTGACTCTGAATTTCTCGTATGTGGGTTGAGGGAGGGGAGGTGAGGAATTTGACACTACAGAGCACTAGTTCTTGGCCAAGTCCTGCCTGGGAAATTGTGAGACAACGCCTCCTCTGTGGCAAAGCCTCTCGTCCCAAGAGGGAACAAAGCCTCACAGGGCACGGCTCTGAAGTCCAATCTAGGGAACTCCAAAGGTCACACGGTTTTCATCACACCCATGTCCTGCTGCATGCACAGTGTGGGCTCAGTTAATAGATGCTGAGTAACATCTTTATAAGCTTCAAGTAACAGAATACTCCTCAGCTTAAATCCCCCACCAGTTTGCCAAACTCTTCCACAGCCAGACTCAAGTTTACTCCACTGGGTATTGCCCTACAGTGACCCCAATTACAGTGGTGTGGCCTTGAGGCAACCATTCATCTTCTTAAACCTTAGTCAGGGGCCTCGCCTTTCCAGGGAGTGTGTGCTTCTTCTCTCCTGGAAGTCAGGTGCTTGTCTCTCCTGGGGGGACTCTGTCTGTCCCTCCAGCTCTAGGACGTAGGAGATTATAACACAGCAGACTCCAAGCCGGCCCCTGGGGGAGCACGATGTTCAAGTACTGCTCTGCCATCTCCTACAGGTGGCTCTTGGAAGCTATGGAGAGTGCACACACAGAGATGTGCAAGTCACTCAACTCGGCAGATGGCAAATGCTCCCAGAATGTCCTCCTGGTCATCCACTCCAGGCGGTTGGAGGCAGAAGACAGAGTCTTCATGGCACGTTTCCTCTGCTACCCACGTTGTTTCTCACTTGGACTGCTACAATAGCTTCTCAAGAAGGTTCTCCCCTAAATTCGTCTGAGAGTGCTGACAGACTACTGACCCTAAAGCATGGCTCCGTTATATGTCACTATTACTGAAAATGCCCAGTCAAGTCCAAATTCTGAGCATGCTGTTGACAGTTCTCTCTGATTTCGCCTTCTTGGCCCATTTCTCTTTCATTCTCTGCTCTCCCTGCATAACTCAATGTGCCAGGCAAATCAGGCCATTCCAAGCCTTAACACTGTGCCCTCTACCCTTGCCCTTCCCAGCTGCCATGCCTCTGTCTACCCACCTTCTAAAGGCCCAGCTGTCTCTGCACCTTCCCTGACAGCCAAGCCAGATGCAACCTCTTTCTTCTGGGCCCCAGAGCACTCGGCCAGTGCATTCTAGCAGCTCTTACACAGCCTTCCCCTTGTGCGGACACGGGATCCTTGAGAAGGAGGATGCATGCTTGCCCCTGTCTGCGTCCTCCATCATATCTAGCGTTGCATTCAGCACCTGCCAGATGCTCAGTAAGTGTCTGCTGACTTAAAACACAGGAATGAGAGAGGCACAATTTTCTACAGGAGCCAGAGAATCTGGTAAACTAAGGACTGTAGCTTTTTATTAAGAAGCACACTGACGTGAGGGCATGAGGATCCATCATGAGTAGAGCCTGGGAGGGCTCTTTGCACCAAACACAGATGTGATGAGCTTCTCAAAGCTGTTCTACAACAGAAGAGCTTGCAGGCCTATTTGTTAGAGAATCTCCCCCTCCTCCACTAGGGCTTCCGATGGATATTTACTGAGCTCCTACGGTGGTGCTGGGGGTGAGGGACACACGTACCATTTACAGAGGGCTTCTATGTGCCAGTCACTGTGCATGGCACCTTGTATTTTTATTTTTTTTTCTTTGTATTCTTGCAGGGAAACTCGAAAGTGTGTGATTATGATCTGTTTTGTGCCAATGAATGAAAAGGCTGTGACAGGCTCAGTAATGCACACAGATTCATGCACAGTGGGGTGGGGTACTATACACACATCTTGTTTAAATTTCATCTGCACACCCCCCCTCTTAGGTAGGTGTTAATATTATTTTCTTTTTTTTAATGTTTATTTTTGAGAGAGAGAGAGAGACCGCGTGTGAGTGGGGGAGGGGCAGAGAGAGAGGGAGACACAGAATCAAAAGCAGGCTCCAGGCTCTGAGCTGTCAGCACGGAGCCTAACGTGGGGCTCGAACCCACAAACAGTAAGATCATGACCTGAGCTGAAGTCAGATGCTTAACAGACTAGCCACCCAGGTGCCCCTAGGTGTTAACATTCTTATGTGAGGCTCAGCAAAGTTACTTGACTGGCTCACAAACACACAGCTGGTGAAGGGAAGGGGCAGATTTGAAGCCCAGGTCTCTGTGGAGTCCCAGAGGAATGGTAATAGGAGAGAAAGGCACAGGACTCGGGTCAGTATTCCCCGTGTGCTGGTGTGCACGCGCTCTACAAAGGGTGTAGACAGCCAGAGTGGGAGAAAGGTCCAGCGAGGCCCCAGGCTCGGCTCTGCCTCAGTGACCCTCGAGCACTCCTCTGGGTACTTAGTTTTCTCATTTGCAAAAGGAACGTTGGAGATCTGAGTTTGCCACTCCAAGATATGCCACTTTGGTGGAAAAACTGCTTTGAGCTGAAGGCAGCTGAGAAACATCAGATATAGAAAAGCTTCTCGGCCTTCCTTTTTTTTTTTTTTTTTTTTAAGTAAAATTTATTTATTATTTCTGAGCAAGAGAGAGAGAAAGAGAGCACACAAGCAGGGGAAGGGCAGAGAGAGAGGGAGACACAGAATTGGAAGCAGGCTCCAGGCTCCCAGTTGTCAACACAGAGCCCGACATGGGGCTCAAACCCACGAACTGCGAGATCATGACCTGGGCCGAAGTCGGACACTCAACCCACTGAACCACCCAGGTGCCCCTGCCCTCCTCCTTTCTGCCTAAAGCAGGGCAATACATTTGCTTTTCTGAAGGTGTCCCCCTTTCCCTTTCCTGTTCCAGGATGAGGAAACAAGATGACTCTTGTCACTGGAGATGCCACCAACTAGAGTCCTCATAACACAACTCTCTGAAGTTGCCCTTATCTCCCATTGCTTTCCCCCACACAGTTACATCTCCACAACTGACCAATCTTAGAAATCTAAACCCTTTTTCTTTTGCAGGTAACCTCTTCATCTCCATATATTATTGCTATTATTGCCACTTGTTAAAATTATATATAACCTCTCAGAGCTAACGCTTCTGTGGGTTTTCACTTTATTTTCTGTGAGACCTTATGTACACACAAAAGTTACAATATTAACATCAAATAAAATTTGTTTGTCTTTTCTCCTGTTAATCTGCCTTTTGTCCATTTAACTTACACGGCCCCACATAATTGAATCTAAGAGAGTAAAGGAAAAGACTTTTCCTCTCCTACAGTTGCATTCTTTTTTTTTTTTTTTTTTTAATTTTTTTTTTCAACGTTTATTTTTGGGACAGAGAGAGACAGAGCATGGACGGGGGAGGGGCAGAGAGAGAGGGAGACACAGAATCGGAAACAGGCTCCAGGCTCTGAGCCATCAGCCCAGAGCCTGACGCGGGGCTCGAACTCACGGACCGCAAGATCGCGACCTGGCTGAAGTCGGACGCTTAACCGACTGCGCCACCCAGGCGCCCCACAGTTGCATTCTTTTAAGTTTTATTTATTTTGAGATAGAGAGTGCTAATGGGGAAGGGGCAGAGAGAGAGGCAGAGAGAATCCCAAGCAGGCTCCACACTGTCATTGCAGAGCCCGATGAGGGGCTTGAACTTACAAACTGTGAGATCACGAACTGTGAGCCAAGGTTGGACGCTTAATCAACTTAGCCACCTGAGTGTCCCTGCATTCTTAAAATTGTAACATTTTATAATTGTGTGATGATTTTTTTTTGGTAATAGTTATTAAAAAGGAACAATGTTGAGAAAGAAAAGTGTGTGTGCAAAAATAAAAGTGTTCAATTGTACAAGAAGATGTAGACGTTTGAATTTTCTCCTTTTGTCTGAGAACATTGGCTCTTTCCAGCCCAGAGTGCTATTCCAGCAAGAATGATAAGATAGAGAATAAGAGGCAAGAGAGATATCCAGGTAGGGGCTTCAGGGGGAGAGCTGCAGGGAGTGGGGGTACAGGAGGGTTTAATAGAGAACATGAATCCCTAAGCTGAAACCTAAGAGATGTGGTGGCAGTGCCACATGATGGGGTGTGGAGAGAACACACAGAGAAAGGGAGGGTCAAGGGAGAGGGTAGTCGGTCATCCCTTAGGTGACACAATGGCTCTGTGGCTATTATTCCCATCACAACTCAAATCCATGCCAGCTTCCTGCCTGCCAATCAGGGTTTCACATCTCTTAAAACTCCCTGACAATTCTGATTAAAAAGAAAACTAGTATACTTTCCTCTGCCCTCCCCATGCTATCCCTAACCCAATAATATAGCACCGTGTGCACAGGCCTTCGACGGAGACAGATGATGATCCGTCTTCAAAGACTGTGTCAAGCTTTGCTCTAAAGCTTTTTGTTTCCTGCCCACTCCCCAGTGCAGCTGAGTTCCCGAGCCCTGGCCCCATGCCTCCTGGGGTGAGAACTTCAGCTTTCCAACTCATAATGCTTTCGGATATATGCCCAAAGGCTGGCCTCCTGATGTAGACAGATGTATGGGATTAAAAATGACTGTATCCACGAGAATCCACCTTCTTTTTTCTTGCTTCCCCATAGGCTCTCCTACAAAAACAGTTTTATCCAAGCGTGACAGACTGGAGAAGGCAGTGGAGAGAATGGAAGCTTTGAAGTTGGTTGGACTTTCCATCTTCCACTTAGGTACCAAGTGAGTGGCATTAAGCAGGGTACTTCATGTACTCCTGTCTCTCTTATGAAATGATCATAGGTACCATCTGGAAGAATGGGAGCAAGAATTGAAGAAAATAAATGATAGTCCCTTGACATAGCACATCAGTATAATTCAAGGACATAGCTCAACTGTGGGCTGGCCAGGGGGCCTGTTCACAACCATCACAGAGGCTGTGACAAAAATGTCCCTTTAGTTCCAGGTAACCATGATATAAAAGAAGTTTTGTGAAAGTCTCTAACTCTTGCAAAAGTTGGGGACTTTTTGCATAAGGATGGCAACTTCCAAAATGACTGGATTTCTAACCACAATATAAAGGCCTTGCTAAATGATCTACTGTGTAAAGAGGGAAAAAAGAAAAGATTTCCAAGGTCCTACGTGAAGAAGGATGAGACAATTGCCATAGCAAATTTACAGAGCAACAGAGTGCAATTCTTATGGAAAACAGACAGGGGTTGACAGAGAACCCACAGCCCCACAATGTGCTGAAAATGGGAGAGCAGGGAGATCTCCCCAAGACATTTGTGGATTTTGATGGAGATCTACTTGGAACAGACACATTTAGTAGTTGGAAAAGCAGAAATGGAGATAATATAGGTCTGGAATATTTATGTTTAAAAGGGCAGTGTTTTCACACTACATTCTTTCTTTAGGGGGAAAGCTGAGCGGTCAGGAGGCCTGTCTTTTATGTTCCGTGTGCACATGGTCATTAAAATCACATTTTGCACGCAACAATGCCTTCCGATCATTTTATACTATTGAAAACGGCCTGCTGCGAAGTCAGGGATTATATGGCTCCTGCGAGTGCTTGGTTCTGAAAGAAAAATGTTCAGAACACACAGTATTTTGTGAAGAGAAATACTCTGCACATTAATGCCTTAGACAGGCTGGCCCTATTCACAAATGCTCTTCCCAGTGGGATGAGCTTCTCAGAAAGCATTCCCTCATATTGAGTTGGGAGGAAAACCTTAAATGCAAAGGATTTAAAGTTTAGAAAAGTTACGCCACAGAAATTTGTTGTTTTTGTTGTTCAAAAGATGTTATTCCAGAAGTCTACCTTTTACATGGCCCAAGGGGCCATTTGGAAGTTGCGAGGGCACACCTGATGCTCATGTTTGGTAAGACAACTGTCCGACCTCACTGGAAAACTCCTTTGGTGGGTTTGTTTTGTTCTCTCTCCCCCTGTCCCTTCAGCCCAGGACATAAAAACACAGAAGAAGCCATTCCATTTACAGCACTTTGGAGGTGATGCAGCAGTCCCTGGTTAATCATTTCTGCGGTATCAGACGACATTCACATGGAAATGCCACCACACAAAACACTCCCAGACTCTGGGGGTAAATGTTCAGCCAGCACTTCTGACTCATGCTGGGCTGCCTTTGACAAAGTTGACAGAAGAGAAGGAGGCAAAAGAGCAGAAACCAAGTGAGCAATTCATTTACCATCTATGAGACCAAAGCCATGGCTTTCCTGCCAGAGTTGGGGGTGGGGCAGAGGGAGAGAAGCCGAAGCCCTGCTTGGCCACGAAATACAAATGGAGAACAGCTCCAGCCCATGCCTCACCCTCCCCATGCCTGGTTTGGGGAAAAAAATAAAATTCGAGTGATGTGCTTTATGCCAAATAAATAACTGAAGTAAATACTTTCAAAGAAAAGTTAACAGTTTTTTTTTTTAAGTCATATAACTAATTTCCATGTACTTCTCTCATTTCATAAACAATTCCTAGGGCCCAAGTGATTAAACATATATATATTTTAAGTTTATTTATTTGTTTTGAGAGAGACAGAGCAGGGGAGGGTCAGAGAGAGAGGGAAGAGAGAAGGCTCTGTGCTGCCAGCTGCAGAACCTGACATGGGGCTCGAACCCACGAACCATGAGATCATGACCTGAGCCGAAACCAAGAGTTGGGTGCTTAACTGACTGAGCCACTCAGGTGCACCTAAAGTTTGGTTCAGGGAGACAGGAAGCAATCTGACTTGTGGAAGTAGGAAGATCATCTAGATTTAACAATTCCGAAGCTAGCATTTTCTTCCTGTAGGTAAATAGTGTTGGTTTAAGTGCTAGGGGTGTCAGAGTGAAAACTTATTTTTAGTGACCATTTTGTTTCAAGCTGATGAAAGAAGACTTTGACACCTGCATTCTGTTGTCAGTACTTTCTAACTGATTAAGTTCTTCATTCCTGCTCATCTCTGAACTGGGGCAGAAGACACCGTGTTCCCTGTGGGAGCCAAAACTACCCCCTTGAGCATCAAGGGCTGTTCTGAGCCATCAAGACCCCTGTGACTGATCCCACAGCCACCCCACCTGACCTTCATGGCCCACCTGCACGTACCTGCCCATCTCTGTCCCACATCTTCCTGACTTAAACCTGCTAGGATTGTCAGTACTTTGGCAACAGTCTTTGAGACTCTAGTCCACATCCTCCTAGTGTTGGCCTCATGGAAATAAATTCCTTTCTTGCATCATGACCCCTCATCTCTCTGCCTGTGGATTTTGTCAGCAGTGAGTGGCCGAACCTAGTCCATCTGGGACCCCCCCGAGCCAGATGCTCCCACATCCCTGTGCCCCAGCTACAGTAGAGCTCTGAATTTCAAATCAACTCGTTATGGTTTGATATTTCAAGGATATATATCTCCTTATCATAATTCAACTCTTTCAAAAAGTCTTTGTGTAGTGTTAAAAAGAAAACCACAGGCCCAAAATGGAGTCATTTTTGCCAGGCCAAGTCACCAAACTGGGCCTTAATACCTAACCTAATTGCAGTTTCAACCTCCCCCAGAAATGTGGTCTTCACCATTGAGTCTGGAATTTTCTGGTCACACCAATCTGTCACGTGGGCCCTCTCCATCCCCCAAAGGAGGATGAAGTAGTCCACCTAATAAGACCCCCAGCACTTCCCCCTAAGGGAAGGTGACCTTGCCTGAAACAATTCTTTTTTTTAATTTTATTTAAAAAAATTTTTTTTAACATTTATTTATTTTTGAGACAGAGAGAGAGAGAGAGCATGAACAGAGGAGGGTCAGAGAAAGAGGGAGACACAGAAGCTGAAACAGGCTCCACGCTCTGAGCTGTCAGCACAGAGCCCAACAGGGCTCGAACCCACAGACCTGAGATCATGACCTGAGCCGAAGTTGGATGCTTAACCGACTGAGATACCCAGACGCCCCAACAATTCTTTGTTCATTTTGCTAATCTCTTCCCTGTCCCACCCTTCTTCCTATAAGCCTTCCAATTTGTACAACTCCTCGGAGCTGCCCTCTACTTGCTACATGGGAGGCTGCCTGTATCACAAATCAATTAATAAAGCCAACTAGAGCTTTAAAATTTACTCCGTTGAATTTTTGTTATTTAACCGTAGCTAACAAACTGAAATAAACCAAACCCTAAACTTAAAATGGAAATTCAGAATGAAGTACAGCCCAGAAACCATGCAAGGTTGGGCCATCCTGGGTCATTGCCTACACTTTTTGATCTTCCTATATGCAGAGGTCCCTGAAAATAGTGCTTCTTGAAGTGTGGGTTCCATAACCCTCTGCATCAGACTTCCCTGGGGCCCTAGGCCCAGACCTACAGTATCAAGATACTTTCGGGGTAGAACCCCAGAGGCCAGAGTTTAACAGGGGGCCCAAGAGGTTCTGATGCACATTAAAGTTTGAGAACTTTTGTCATCGAGTGTCAGCAAAATTGCCGGGATTTTCCATCCATCACAAACCACTACTGTACAAAGAACACCTTCACCTGTTAATGTTGGGGAGGAAAAACTTTTCTATATCCTCTTAGATTCAATCACTGGGACCTGTAAATTAAACCAACAAAAGATTAGGAAGAGAAAAGACAAAGTTTGTTGGTGAACGTGTGCTTGCAAGGGATCATAAAGAAGGTGGCTCAAAGAAGTGGTTAGAATTTAGGGGCTTATCTACCATCTTAACATGGGGAGGGAGTTAGGATTTTAACAAACAGTAAATGGTGGCAAATGACTGCAAAACAGATGAATGAAAGCATTGAAAGGCGAAGTTTGTTTTAGTAAAGTCTATGTAAGCAATTTCTCATCTCTGGTGACAGGGTCACTCCTCTCTCTGGTACAGGAAGCTTCTCTTAAAGGAGGATTTATGACAGTTGAATTCTTTTGGAAGGATCTGCTTTCAGGCAGTAAAGGGAGCACAGAGAAAGCCTCGTCCTGCATCTATCGATTCTCAAATGTCTTCATCTCAAAATAACCCTTATGCCACAGTGGTATATTCTGGACTCCTTCATTAGCAAACACAGTCAGCTGCATCCCTGCATTTAGTCCTAACCATATTCTTGTCATGTAAACAAGAATTAATCCCATTTTACAGGGTGGTCCCAGGAGATTGGTTACCAACTAGGCCTCAGGTCATATGGTTTATGATATCCAGAATTCAGAGCTTTTGATTTTAAACACCATATTTATCCTTTCAGAACAAAGCAAACAACACATCCTCCAAACACACTAGCTTCCTTTTAGTCATGTCTTTTCAATAAGACTAGCACAATTTATCACCAGGACTGTTAACAAGACCAGCCCTTAATAAACTACGCTTATCAACGAGGGCTCTATCCAGTGTTTGCCGAGACATAATTAAACACTCAGCAACCAAATGTCTAAGGACCATAGGTTGCTTTTGAATTGTCCATCTGCTTCCAAACATAATGACACTGATTGATGACCTCAGGGACTAGGATGCAGTTAAACCTAGTGAAGAGCTAATCTTTGTCAAACACTAGTATCTGCTAGAGAGTAGCTCTTACCAGGAAGGGAACAAGAGGTTTCATCTGGAAAAGGACAAGGAGAAGTACAAGAAGGCACTGGAAGGAACTTACATTCTATAAATATTTAGGATATTATTTCCTTTGGTAAATTTTAGACTGGTTCATTAATTCCTAATAAGCCTTTAAGAGGATTTTTTTTTTTTTTTTTTTTTTTTTTTTTTTTTTTTTTTGCTAAGGAATGATTCACAAATTAGAATATACAGCCCAGTCTCTGACAGCACTGAAGGACTATCCTGGTTTTTGCAGCTTTTTCTTCCAGAACTGCACCTGTCCATTATGGCAGCCACATATGGCTATTTAAAATTAAACTTAAATTTAATAAAGTTGAAATTAAACTTAAATTTAATAAAGTTGAAATTAAACTTAAATTTAATAAACTTGAAATTAAATAAAATTTAAAATGTAGTTGTTCAGTTGCACTAGCCACATTTCAAGTATTCTATTAGACAACACTGATCTAAACTCTGATGTTAAAGTGTCAAAGTAAAGACATTTGCAAGAAAATATAAATACAAAGGTCAAATTGAACTTGAATTTTTTTCACATCATGAAATATTTCAAGTACAGTCGATCCTTGAACAATAAGGGATTTAGGGGAACTGACACCCTCATGCAATTGAAAATCCACATATAACTTTTAACTTCCCCCAAACTTAACTACCAGTAGCTTATCGTTCACTGGTAACATAAGCAGTAAATTAACACACATTAAAAAAAATTTTTTTTTAATGTTTTTAATTTATTTTTGAGAAGCAGAGAGAGATGGAATGTGAACAGGGGAGGAGCAGAGAGAGGGAGACACAGAATCCAAAGTAGGCTCCAGGTTCTGAGCTGTCAGCACAGAGCCTGATGTGGGGCTTGAACCCATGAACCACAAGATCATGACCTGAGCCAAAGTTAGACACTTATCTGACTGAGCCACATAGGAGCCCCTAATTAACACACATTTTATGTTACATGTATTATATACTATACTCCTACCATAAAGTAATCTACAGAAAAAATGTTATTAAGAAAATAGTAAGGAAGAGAAAATACATTTACATTAATGCATTGTATTTATTGAAAAAAAAAACACGTATAAATGGATTCACACAGTTCAAACCTGTGTTGTTCAAGGGTCAACTGTATAATGGAAAAAGTATAAGAGATAATAGAAAACATTTGGGTGTCCAACATTTGGCTTGGTCAAATCTTTCCATTTGTCATCTTCCCTCTCCCCCTTTGCTTAAGTGAGGATAAGAAATAAAACACAACAGATATAGAAGCCCCCCTGGACCCCTTAAATGAATCCAGTAAATGCTCTACTGAAGAGTTCAAAGCATACAAGCAATGGTGTTCGACACAACTCTGTGGTTAAGATCCTGCCTGGACTCTAGAACCAGACTGCATGGGGGTTCTAAGTTTCCTGGACAACTAAGAACAATTCTAGAATGTTTGGAGTTTCTTTGAAGGTTAAAGCAAAACTAATTTGAATGCAGGGAATGATTCATAAAGATCCTTCTTCTCGAGGTAGAAATGGCCAGCACATCTTAAAAGAACCAATTTCAAACTTTAAGCATATTGAATTAAGTAATCATTATGCAATCACCCCTCCCTCAATATCATAACCTTTGATCTTTATAAATAACTTCAGGAACAAGCTTCTTGCAAGCTATCTGCCAGCTGCCTCCTTAAAACAGAATGAAGGTGCTTGTGTAGCTATAAGCAAATTCACAGGAAGCACTGTTTTTTTTGTTTTTGTTTGTTTGTTTGTTTTTGTTTTGCTTTGTCTTTAGGCAGCTCTGGGAACCTGGGCTGAGGCAACCATCTCTGTACTCTTGGTAAATCATTCAATAAATATTAAGTGTCAGGAAACAAGAGGACTCCTCACTGAGTAAGCTTCCATTATACAAAGAAAATGGCTCTTTATCGTCCAATACTTGACAAAAGATCCATTGCTAAGTCTGTAATAAATATGTCCCTCATCCAAATGTGATGAATGCATAGCTTGGTCAGAATTCTTTA
Organism: Leopardus geoffroyi; assembly: GCF_018350155.1. NCBI lineage: Eukaryota > Metazoa > Chordata > Mammalia > Carnivora > Felidae > Leopardus > Leopardus geoffroyi. The sequence goes on along the minus strand of NC_059332.1, from coordinate 25,257,381 downwards.
TACTCTTCTACTTTAGTGCCACTTCTATTATGTTCTCAAATCCAGGAGAATCCAGGCATCAGCGTTTGGGGAATGAGCACGGAAGGGTTTCAATGGCCACAGAGACTTCAATGATGGAGAAAAAAATGCGAAGACACGTGTTTAGTTTCGTGCGATCCATCTTTACTCACCCAAAGAAAATAGTTTCTTAGCAGGAAACCACTCACTTTTAAATTATAAAGAAAGTACACGTAGCCTAGATTTCTAAAAACATGCCATCTTTCCCAGGATAAGAAGTGAGACTTGTATTCACACAAATGCGAGGTGGCATGGTCCATGTGATCTGAGCAGCTGACGACAGTAATACGTTCCCATTGCTTAGAAACCCCAAATAATTGTTCTGCCCCCAAATAATCACTGTAAAAGAACGGCCTACCTGATGGCAAGCAGATTTCAGTTTTGTTCTTGTTTTGTATTTATAACCTACTATACATACAGATGAGCCTTTCCCTTATTTGGGGGTCTCTTATTCTCTAAAGCATGTAGTCTGCTGTAGGCTTCTTTGGTTTTGGAGAACACACCACATGACCCTGAAGTGACATGGAACCCAGCCTTGCTGTCAGCTGCCCTGGGCTACTAAAGGGCTTCTATCCAAGCATGTGAAGTGTTTCACAGGTGCCTGGCTGGCTCAGTTGGTGGAGCACAGGACTCTTGATCTCGGGGTTGTGAGTTCAACACCCATGTTGGGCACAGAGACTACTTACAACCTGGGTGCAGTTCACCCTGGTACCACTGAACCTCTTCTGTGCTCCAGCTGCTCAAAGCCAGAGACGGGCTGCTGTCCTTTAGAGGCACGGACTCCCCTCTGGTACATGAAGGATGCCACCGTGCCCTGCCAGCACTGTCTTCCCTCTAAGTTCCAGCTCTACATCTCTGCTTCTCAGCTTGCAAGTTTCTGCCGTGTTGAAAACCCAATACTCAACATCTGAAACGAAATTGCCCATTGCCCCTGCCCTCCTCCACAGAAATCAACTCTTCTGCTGACCTCTTACATCTGTTAATGGCATACACACCCCTTCACCACCCCAGGTGAGAGGTGGGGGCCTCTTCCTCCCCCTGTCAGGACTCTGTCTTTGGATCCAGCAAGATTTCTCCCTACAGATCTTATATCTGACTGTCCTCCCCATTTCTGTCCTACTGCTCCAGCTTAGGTGGGTCCCCTTCTTCTCCCCCTCCAAATCTGCCACAGAGCTTACAAGATCATTCCTCAACCATCAAGTTGCTATTGAAACCCTTCTGCTGGCATTCTACTCCTATAGTCGCTAGAATTCCAGCACCTCCTGTGACTCTTCTAGCTGTGCCTTCCCACCACCATCCAGGTAGCGCACCTGAGCGGTACTCATTCCCTTACTGTCCTGCCGATGCCTTCTGGTCTATTTTCTGTGGTGCCATTGCTAATCCCAGTCCTCCCATTAGAAATATTCTGGGGGTGCCTGGGTGGCTCAGTCAGTTAAGTGTCCAACTCTTGACATTGGCTTAGGTCATGATCTTACAGTCATGAGATCAAGCCCTGTGTGGGATCAAGCCCTGCTTGGGATTACCTCCTTCTCTGTCTCTCCGCCCTGCCCCCCCGCCCCCCCCAGCTCTGCCCTCCTCTGCTTGTGTGCACATGCGCACACTCTCTCTCTCTTTCAAAATAAATAAACATTACAAAAAACATTCTGCCCTTGCTGACCCCCAGGACAAATGCTACTCACCTTCTAAGATCTAGCTTAGAGTCCTAGGACCTGGTGAAACTGTCTGGGGTCAGGACATACATTTGACATAGGCACATGTTCCCTTGTAGCATTTAAAGAGCAACACTCACATTTTAACTTCAAACATTAAGACACATAACAATGCAGGAAATTTTGAAAATATAGGTTAAGTCTACATTAAGTGAATCACCAGTAATCCAAATGCCCAGTGTTGATATTCCAGAACATTTCCTCTCCATCCTTTAAAGAGTTACTTAAAAAACGATATTGGTTATAAGTTTGCTTTCCTTATTTAGCATGATATTGTAAACATTTTCTCAAGTCATTAAATATTCCCCTAAAATATGGTGTTTCGTGAGTGTGTGAGGTGTGACTGATGGCTACACCATTAATGACCCTACCCATTTCTTCACTGCCAGACACCTAGCTTCTTCCCATTTTGTATGGTCATTTTATCTTATATGTATATGTATTTAGCTCCTAAAATGCATCTTAACTTGCGTCAGGGTCAGGTCCTCCTCCCTTACTTCCTGGCAGTCCCCCATGATGTAGTAAAAACAGACCCAGCCCCGGATAAAGGTCAGTTGGTTGACTGATTTAAGTGCTGTACATGCTAATGTCTGAGCTTCCCCAGATCTTACTTCTAATAGCAGAACTGTATGTAGAGTATGGAATTCAACTGCAGCAGAAATACCTGGTCATTTCCCCGCCTAACAGGAAGCAAGACCCAACCACGGCATGAACTCCCCAAGGGCTTGGATCTCTGTTTGGGTCTCCTGGATCTCCTACACTGTTTCTCCTCCAGCTTCCCCTCCTCAGTAAGAAGCACCTATACCTGCTCACAGCTCATGCTGGAGACCTGGTGATTCTTCCTGACACTGTCCTCATTCTCCCAGCCATCCCCATGCCACATCTTCTCCCTCTCTGCCTGTCCCCATACTGGGCTACTCTGTTCTCCCAGCCACAGGACATCTGGGGTTGAAGCCTCTGCCCAGATGCTCTTCTCCTGTCTTTCCCCTTGCTAGCCCTCGAGGTCCCTGTGAGGGTGACATGTCCTCAGAGAGCCTTTTTTTTCCCTCTGTCCCCTCACCTAAAATCAGTTCTTCCGTGTTACTTTAAGTCACCCTAGAGTCCTCCTTCATAGCACTTGTCCCACCTGGGGGGCTGATTATCTGTATAATCAGATATAGATCTCCATCCTGTCCTAGACCTAAGGACATACCATATCACATCTTTAACACTGTATCTCTAATCCTCCTGAACATTAGAGGTGTTCTGTGCTTGTGGAAGGAAGGAAGTGGGGGAGGGAGGGAGGAAGTTGCTTTCTGACCACTGCCCAGTACAACTACTCCAAATGACGGGGTCCTAACTTTAAAGCAAAGCCCAACCACCATCTTCCCTGGAGCAGGTGTTCTATTTTCCATGAGCTTCCATTTTACCTGCCTACATCTGCAAGGGTGTGCTCTGGCTGATTTGTGGCCATTTGCTTCGAATGACAATACCAATCTGTATTTTATTCATCTTCCTCTCTCATGATTCTGTATTGAGGCGGGCCACTGCCTGGTTTGCTGGCTCCCATCTGTCCCATCCATATAGGACACTGGCCCTGTTGACAGAACGACACACCCTGCCATTCTGCATTTACTAACTCAGCAATTCCTTGAGTGTCCACCATGTTTCAGATACTGAGCTGGGTGTGAAGCTTTCCTCTACTCCCAGGACCTGCCTGCCCAACATCTGAGGCTCGACACCTCACTACATGTCTACTCACTCCAAATCCAATTGACAAACTGCACGGGGGACAGGGGGCTTCACACCTTCCACCTAGGGAAGATTCCCTGATCAAGGACCTTACAACAAGGGTCCTTGACCATGAGGAGATAATCCCTCCCAGTCAACCTACAGGTCAGAAGCAGTTACCCAAAGGTCAGGGCAGGGGAGAAGACATCTGGTGTCAGTTAGAGTCTTTGTTCTGAAGGGGAAGCATCCGACACTCTTCCCTTCTACCCTGTACTTCAACCTTCATCACCACCCTGGAAATAGAAGCTAATCTTTCATTATCCCTTCAGAAGAGTAAACATTTCTCCCCTTGGGTAAATAAGAAAGCCACAAAGCATCATCTCAGCCAGAGAACACGGAAGCATGACTCTCCTTGTGCTTCAGCCAGCAACTCCTCTCCTCCCAAAAGCTCCTAGATGGAGTGTTTCCCACTCATCGGCCAGAAGCATCCAGCTGGCCTCAGGGCTATTCTCCCTGCTCCTTTTATGTCCCCTCTGTGGAGGCCTACAGAGCTGAGGAGGCCCAGAGCCCTCTAGGGAGGCCGTCCCCAAGCACCAGGAAGCATAGGGCTGAGCTGAAGCTTCACACTGTTCAGTTTCCAGACATGTTTCTATCCCTCACTTTTTCTTCTTCCTCCCCACTCTCATTTTCTAGAACTGGTCTGAGAGGCAGGAAACTAATGGTCCATCGCTCCTGCCCCCTCCCCCATCTTACCGGCTGGAACATTCTTCAGCCCGACCGACCGACCCTGACCACCAGAATGCAAAGCCACAGTCCCAGAGAGCCTTAGGGCCCCTGGAGTTCCTGGAACCTTCTCTAGGATGTGGATGACCTCCAGGGCATCCCCTGTGGGCCCGGAATTATTATAGTGCCCAAATATTCCTTGCTTCCTCCTCCTCCACCTCCTCACAGCCTGGCTTGCAGTTAGGCTAACAGTTATGGTTGGCATAAGTTGTTTTTATCAGATTAAAATGCACCATCCCTCTTCCCACACACAATTGTGTTTCTGTTTGGTGAAGAATACTGAATACCCAACCAAGTGCTTTAAATATCACAGAGTCTGGGGCGGCAGAAGAGCAGAGAGCTAAAGAAGGATTCTTAGAACTGCTTAGAAAGAAACAAAGCATGAAAGTAGGCAATTTCTTTCATGTGCAGTGCCCCAACCAACTTAATATCATAAGCATAGATATTTGCTTGTTGCTGTTATCTCTGTCCAACTACAGATGTAGGAGAGAAAATCGATGTTGAGTCTTGACTGCTCTGACACATGAAGGAAGGTGACCACACTCACTTCTGTCCCTCTTGTTGGCTAACAACCTGAGCACTCTGTTAATTCTGACTCTTTATGTTCCTTGGGGTATACAAAGTCTGGGGATGGGGAGGGCCACGGCTGACATAAAATTCTTTCTGAAAGCTCAACACAGTGACCCAGTACATTTAACTCTTACTATGTGTGATGCACTAAATCCTTTTCTTTTTCTTTTAAGATGCTGAGAGGACCCCCCAAATGGACTTCATAACCCACAGATGCATTAAAAAATTTTTTTCTTTTAATGTTTATTTTTGAGAGAGAAACACACACATAGAGCATGAGCAGGGGAGTGGCAGAGAGGGGAGACACAGAATCTGAAGCAGGCTCCAGGCTCTGAGCTGTCAGCACAGAGCCCGACACAGGGCTGAACCCACCAGCCGGGAGATCATGACCTGAGCCGAAGTTGGACGCTCAACCGACTGAGCCACCCAGGCTCCCCTTGACTGATGCGTTCTGAACTGTAGTTTGAAAATACAGCTTTAGAAGGCACCTGAGTGGCTCAGCCAGTTAAGCCTTTGACTTGATTTCGCTCAGGTCAACATCTCACCATTTGTGAGTTTGAGCCCCGTGCCAGGCTGTGCGCTGGTGGCTTGGAGCCTGCTTGGGATTCTCTCTCTTTCCCTCTGTCTCTGCCCCTCCTCTGCTGGCACTCTACCTCTCTCTCTCTCAAGATAAATAAAATAAACATTAAAGAAATAAAAATAAAATAAAATATGGCTTTAGGATAGGATTCAGAATCATCGCTTGGCCTTTTGGTTAAGATCACATGTCAAGTAGAGCTCAGGAAACTATGACCTGTGGGCCAAATGCTGCCCGCGGCCTGTTTTTGCACAGCCTGCTGCCTATTTTTATTCAGCGTGTGAGCTAAGAATGGTTTTTACATTTTCAAGTGGTTCAAAACAACCAAAGAAGAATAATATTTCTTGTGTGAAATTTATGTGAAATTCACATTTTAGTGTCTGCCAACAACGTTTTATTGGAACACAGCCACTTTCATTCACTTGCAGATTGTCTGTGGCTGCTTTCACACCAGAACATTGGTGTTGAGTGGCCGTAACATAGCCTGTACAGCCCAGGTGGCCTGATGTACTGAGTTTTTGACCTTTTACGGAAAAAGTTTGCTGACATGTGTTCTAAGGCTATGATAGGTGCAGACTGGATTATCTGATTAATTTGTCAAATTGGTTTTCAGAGCTAAGACGTTCTAGTTTTACTTCAGCTTGTAACAGAAAAATCAGTAATATCACTTGAAGAAAGCAAATAATGATTTTTATTATGAGAACAGAGTCCTCAAGGAGGCTGAGCTATCTTCATATCAGAGATAACACAAATGGAATTTCTCAGGGTGTGGGGGAGATGGCCATGCTCACGTATTCCGAGAGCAATGAGCTAGCATCGTCAAAGGGCGTTTTAATTTTTAATGCTCTTCTCTTATTGAGGCATTTAATTTGTGGTGGGAGAGAAAGATTTTTAAAAAGCAATCCCTTTTGCATTTTAGTAACTTACAAATCATGAGCCTGCATTTCCTCTACAAGAAATACCACCAGGCTGATTAGAACAAAGTTCACTTAAAATTCAGGAAACCAATGTCAGCTGAAAAGTACCCTCAGAATAGTTGCAAACAAAGGTATCGTAAAAGGCTAATGCCATTTGTATAGAATTACAGGAAAGAAAGTGAGAGCCGGGGAGGCCCCGCAGCTAAAGCCTCGGCTTTTGTGAGGCTCACACGGCATAGAAAAGAAATCTCCCTGTTAGCATCACAGCCCATGGTTCTTTGTCCAGTGTAATCAGAGTATGGTGGAAAATGCTGGGGATTTAGCCTCTTGGGGTAGAAAAAAGGAGGGGAGAAGGAAAAGGTGAAGGGAAAAGTAATCTGATGTTATCACTCATGCTGGCAGAAAGAAATCTCAAGATTTTATGGGGGTGGGATGGCTGAGGTGGGCAATGGACGACAAACCCTGGGGTTTTGTCTGAGAATGCGAGGCCCATGTGCAGCCTTCGCCAAGTGTGTATAGTCAGAACTAATGAGCAGTCACTGCGGCTGAATAAATGGCCCTTTCTTCCCCGACCTCCATTCCCACCCAACCCCAGCAGCTCTAAAAACCTCTCCTCTTTGCCTGTCCCAGCTTCAGCCCAAGAACGTACCACTGGCCACTTTGAAGATTCACCACCTCTCTCCCAAACACCCCCACTTCCCATAGCAGCTGGCCTAATGGAGGCCATATTTCTGCTATTTGGTACCAAAATGGTAGCCAAGGAGACTTGCCGCTTCCTTTTGGACAGAGTCAGGAGACCAAGGCTCTAATGTATTCTCATTAGATATGCATACCCCTACCTGGGCAGGATTAAGGAATAAGGAAAACAATGCCAAGGCCTGTCCCGTGCTCTGCAGATGGTGGGATCCCCCTGAGGCAGCCCTGGTTCCCTCATGGCCTGGCAAACAGGAGAGCAGGAAGGAATGCTCAGGGTTGATGATCGCCCAAGCCCCAACTGGCAGGGCTGCTCCTTCCCAGATGGGTGAGATCAGAGTGGAGGGGGAAGCTTTCTCCAGCTTCCCTCTGCTGGAAGGTGGGCAAGAAAGGCAAAGAACAAACCTGGGCCTACAGGGACCACAGAGAAGGGCAGGTTATGAAAGGAAAAGTGTCTCTTGTCTTTGTACCCTGCCAGGGAAAAACTAAACACACACACACACACACACACACACACACACACACACACACAGTGAGAGACCAGGAGTGCGCTAGAGTGTCAAGCTTCAACGATAACAATGGTTTACAACAAAAGGGTTTGAAGAAAGCTCGCTGCAAGGGTTTAATTTCTACAGGCTTTGCCCTTTGTTTCCATCTGAGTCTCATTTTTCCACCTGTAAATCAGAAGTCTCTACGGGGACTCACCGGAATCATGGAAAAAGGAATCACCTGGGTCCTTAAATCATATTCTCACATCATGTGAAAATTGCCAATGTCTTAGCAGCAAGTTTCTGTGACTTCTGAGAACGATTAGTGCTGCTTACCAGTGGTAAAAGAAAAGACTACAATTCTGTCATTAATCTGAGAGGTTTTTGCTGAGAAGGGAAAGCACGTAGCAAAACCTCAGCTTGCACAACACTTTGGAAACTCATTCGGGTCCGACATGCGGATGTGTTGAGAGCAGTGCAAACATCTGGGAGAACATTAGATAGCCCACCTGACCTTCCTGCTGTGAACAGAACCAACCCCTGATGACTGGCTTGCTTTCAAGAGAACTTTGTTGCTGAGAAGCAGGGCAAAAAGTCTTACTTAAAAAGGAAGGCGGTAAGTCAATATAATTACTGTACAAATATTGACTGTCCCACAATACATCAGGTGAAGCCAAGACTTGCCAAAACTCTGCTTAATCTAAAATTACATATAAGAATTGCTTGTGCCCAAAAGAATAACCTTTATCTTTTGGAAGAAGAGACAGCAGAGTGCTGCAAAACACATATGACTAGGGGCTTTACCTGGCTGCCGGAACTGAAACCTTGTTCTCCAATAAATGAACAAAAACAGGGAGGCTCTGTCTGTTCGATTCCCCACACTGCAGCCAGAACTCCAATTAAGAGGTGCCTCCCTTCCCCAAGCCTCTCAAGTTGCCAAATTCACCCTTTTCTGTGGCTGTTTTAGTTTATACAACAGCCCGTGTCTCCTCAAAATCTCTCAGGTCAAGTGGCCTGGATCATACCCAGTTGAGAACGCTGAGACCCTTGGTTTTGAAACATCCCACTGCTCTGAATTAGGTGTCTATTTCCCTTAAAAAAAATCACATAGGTATAGCCATCAGGAAAAAAGTTCAAATGAAAACAAAAAGACTAGAACTGCTAGTATTTTGGTCCCCAAATCACCAAATGGGCCAAGTGTTACTCTCCCAGGTGGGCGGTGGGGTGGGGAAGGGGGTGGGGAGGTCGTGGGGGAGCCTCCTCTTCTTCTTACAGAAGCTCTGACAAGTTCTTTGTGTCCCTTCCACTGCCACTCCAACGTGTTCCTGTGAGTTCTCCTTCCAGGAATGCTTCCCCAAGGGCCTCGACTCAAGGAGCCCCTGCAGCCCCTTTCTTAGTAGGGGCGGACCCCTCTCCTCCACTGGCGAATGTTTCCCAGGACCCTAGCTCTGAACATGACAGTACCAAAGAAGCCACATGCAGAGGCTCCTTCCAAATCCTAGCCAGACAGTTTTCTAGATCTCCTGGGGGTGGGCTGCTTTGCTTTTCTAGGAAGACAGTGGGAAAAAATACCACTCCTTGGGCAGGTTGACTGAATTCTCGGATGTGTTCCCAGGAGTGACTGATTAGTTTCCGATTAGGTAAACCTCACTGGCAGACTTGAATGGCTTGTGCGAATTTCAATGACAATCATAGGTATTTATTCCTTAGAGTTGGCAAGTCCCAGACAAGAGCCCCAAGAAAGGCTGGGAGAAACTTCCAAGCCAGAAACACACAGACAGCTTAGCATGACAGAATGATCCTTTCCCCACAGAGGCACAGATACTCCTTTCAAGAAGACTCCATGGTAAAATCAGCAGGAAATGTACATTTGCCAAAAAGCTAGTAAATAAGGGTACTCAGAGACTCCCCCTTCTCTTGCTTTTTGTTAAACAACACCTTTACCTAAAGGCGAATTAAGCGAAGGAAAGAAAATCTCGGAAAGGTTGAGATTGTCCTTCTCTGATATCTCCACTGCATTCAGTATGTGCCTCCGTCACAGCGAACACTGTACCATGGTCAGATACCATAGTCATACTAGAGACCATGCACCTCAATGTCAGGACAGTATCTTTTCATCTTTAGAGCCCCAGCATCCAGCAGGCACTCAATAAATGATGGGTGAGCCATTTGTTAGTGGATAAACTACAGCATAAATTGAAACATGCTCTGTTTTTTAGTAGATGCCCATAAAGAGCCTTAGGGGGAAGACAAGAAGTTGGAGGGGTTGCTTAGATTTCAATTAACAACACCATCTCTAATTTCCTACTAATCAATCAAATAATTAGTGAATGTCTATAATGGGGAAGGTAATACGCTGAGCCAACTTACCATGTAATTGGTTGCTGAATCTCATAATTCAATGTCATCTCCTTCAATTAGTAATTGTCCTTCCACGTCAATTAAGATGGTGGCTTTGTCAGTTCATGGGTGGGTGAGATGGTGTAATAGAAAAGCAATGATCTGAGGGTCAGAGGGTTACAGCATTGATTCTGTCCCTAAAAGCATGAAGTATTTGAATGCCTTTGTGCTCCATGATTTTCTTTAAATAGGAAACAGGAAAAATACGGAGGCTTCTATTAATGAGTTCACAAAAATGAAACAAACAAACAACACATTGTTTCAATACCTCTACACCATGTTGGTATTTAAATCCTTATCTTGGGGTTCTTGTCCTCCAGCAGCTTGGAAACAGTCCCCTCCTTTGGTGGTTACTGCCCTCGCCAATCAAAAAAATCATCTCACTCCCCAGTATGGACTAGAATCTCTTCATCTTTACATTGTGAAATAGGATGAACAGAGAGGCCCTAACTATCAATTGTCTTATCTTCAAACTGAAAATCTGAAGAGTATCAGAGGAGAGAGATGAACTTATTATGTGTGGTAGAAGGCTTTGAACTTAAAAACTAGAAGACAAATTTCCAAACTTTAACTTTAACACAGACGAAACAGAACCACATTATTTCCTGGCTCATCTACTTCACTCCTGTGCTATTTCTTAAGGGAGGGTCTAAATCTTGTTCAATCCTGAATCAGCCCCAACTATCAAAATTGGTACTATTCCAGTTCATCCCTTCTATTCCTGTCGACATGTAGGGACCTCCCAAACATAAAACTGAGTGTTCAAAAAGGAAAAAAAAAAAAAAGGCGGGGGGGGTGGGGAGTTCAGAAGAACAAATACAGTATGATTATCACTTATTTTGAGCTTTTAAAAAGGGCAAAACAGTACCCTCCAGCGTTCTAGAGAGCACTAGGTGGCAGGGTGAGTAGAGATGTTAGTAAAAACCAAAGGAAATTCACAGGGATGATAAAGAGCAACGCAAAACTTCTGGAAATGGTGGGGAAGAGGAAGATGTGGGGCAAGAGGGTCAGACTACGCTAATAAAGCTTTGTTTCTGAGTCTGGGGAGTGGGCGGGTAGATACCTGATGTCAGAATTAGTTCATCATTAATAATGATAGAAGAAATCAAAGCACACATGCTTCTTCTGAGTGCCTTCCCTAAGCCTGTCAGCCCTTGGCATGTGGACCAGGGGCTACAGGGACTGTTCAGAAGGAGATGGTGAGCAACTAAATAGCTCACAGAACCGGATGGATCATAAAATAGTGTATTAAACCCAACCTAATGGCCTGCAAGGGTAAAGGGCCATACCCCCATGGGGCGGGGTGGGCTGGGGGGGGGGCGCCAACCTTCTCAAGGAAAGGAAAACCTTTGGGGAGTGATCTCGGCAGCCCCTCACTTCCTCCTCTGCTTCTGCAAATGCAGCTGACTCTAAACTTAGCCACTACACATGGGGCCTTTCTATTTCTCTGGGCAAATCTTCAGCTCAAGACACGGGCATGTTTATTTTAGCACTGAGCTTGGAGGCCAGGCGTGCAACCTCTCTTCTCAAGTCGGGAGCTTTGTTGTAGCCGGGCCATCTTCCTCCTACCCGTGTGGTGTAAGGACTGGCTGGCTTGGACCCTTGGCTTTGGATACCAACAACCACACATAATAAGGTGTCCAGTTACGCCCAAGCCCTTCAAAGCACTTTTGGAGGTGTTACCTCCGAGGCCCTCACCAAATCCTATAAATAGGGACGTGAAGTACTATTCCCATCTCTAACATAGGAAATGGCCCTTTGGAAGGTCAGTTCATGGGCACACTGATGCCAAGTAGTGTCTCCAAGAGAGGTTTCTAGATTCCAACCACTGTGGCGAGCCCCAGCACAATGTATGGAGTTGAGTTTTTGAAATAGTTGAGGTCTGTGGCTAGTACAGTGTGTAAAAAGCTGGGGAAAACACACCTGGGGGGAAAAGCAGCCAAGACCACACACCCAACCTTGAAGCAGACAATCTAGCAATGCAGCCTAGAAGAGAAAACCAAAACAGAACGAGAAATAAGACACGAACGAGGCAGGCACTGTAGAAAAGCTCCATTCAGTGCAGCGCCCACCTCACATTACCAGTCTCAAAAATCCGGCAGCTCTGAAATGCCATGGGAATATTTATCACCGTTTCTGCCAAACAAACCCTCCCTTACCTTAAGCGAAGGTCAAATGCACCGTAAAACCCGCAGTGCAAACAACCAGCTGGGAGGACTTGTCATAGCCTCAGTAAAGTGTTCGCTAATAATTATCCAGACAGCTTTCATATGTAAACACATGTGGTTCAGCAATGTTACACAGACTAGTCCTTTGTCAATTAGCATGAAACAATGACTTCAAGCACAGAGTAGGTGTGTTTTCCCCAGCTTTTTACACACTGTACTAGCCACAGATCTCAACTATTTCAAAAACTCAACTCCATATGTTGTGTTGTTTATGCCTTTCTAAATATCAAAACAAGGGGCGCCTGGGTGGCTCAGTCAGTTAAGTGTCCAACTTTGGCTCAGGTCATGAACTCATGGCTCTTAAGTTTGATCTTTGCATCCGGCTCTGTGCTGACAGCTCAGAGCCTGGAACCTGCTTCAGATTTTGTGTCTCCTTCTCTCTCTGCCCCTCCCCCTTTGAAAAAATAAAGATTAAAAAAAATTGTTTTAAGTATCAAAACAATATCTAAAACCATGTCATAAATCGAAACTTAGTGTCTTTTTTTTTTTTTAACCAAATTAACATCTCCTTGAGTTTAGAGACATTTCTTACTCAATGTCCCATGCTCAGCTCCTGACCCAGGGAAAACACTGAATAATGGTGAATAAGGGAAAACAGAAGGATGGTTGTGCATAATGAATGCATCCTGTCTACTTATGCAGCAAAGATGATGCAGTGGTGCTATGCCTGGGGAGATGCTGAGATGACTAAGCCGCATTCCTGGCCTCAGGGGCCAGCAGTCTGATGGAGGAGACACATGACAAGGCACACCCAGGTATGATGCCTATGCTGCAGGAGTGAATCCTGGGGAGGATTTTGCAGAGGAATCAGCATTTGAATTTGACCTTGAAGGGGAAAGTCAGTAGGACTGTCCTGCCTGGTAGAGTGTTGGGGGAGAAAAGGACACTAAGATAGACAGGGTGGGAGGCAACTCCTTGGAGAAAAAGGGCCTGTGCAGAAGAGGCTGAGAGAACGGGTTTGGTTATCAGTGTCAAAAAGTCTCTGGGAGGGTTTCTGTGTCATCAACCAACTACAGGACCATAAGGAGCCCCAGCTCTGGTGAAAAGCAGACAGCAGGGATTTGCCTTTGGGAGGCTGGCAAAGGCATTGGGAGATGTTGCCCAACATCAAACGGAAGCTCTGGCATCCCCTGCTTTCTCTCCCCCTACCTGTGGTGTTTCTCCATCAGGTTCGCTGCCCCCTGCTCCCTGTCCTTCACCCCTGTGCATCCCAGTCACTTAGCATGACAGGATGGGAAGTCCAGGTTACACGCCTGCAAAAAACAAAACTCCTGATAAATTCAGTGCCACAGAGAGACAGGCCACACCCAAAGTCACGGATTATTGCAACTGAGAGCCGGACGGGCACTGAGAAGGGGGAGTGAGGAGGAGGACCCTGGAACACGTCACTCTGGGGCAGTGCAAGAATGAGCATCTCCCTGAGGAGCTGCCTCCTTTGGGCAGGCAGCAGATGCTGTGAGCCAGGCTGGCTGCTCATCTCATCTATCTTTCATCATTGAGGGGTTCTTCTCAGGTCACACACATAAGTATCCACATGAATGAGTATCATGAGTTCAAGCTTAAAACAAAATAGAAACCAAGGAAGATAGAAGATAGCCAATAAGCACATGGAAAGGCGCTCAACATCTCTGATCATTCAGGAAATGCAAATCCAAACCACGATGAGATACCGCTTTGCCCCCGCCAGAAGGGCAAGCATGTGGGGAAAGAGGAGCCTCTGTGCCCTGCTGGTAGGAACTTAACATGGTGCAGCCTTTGTGGAAAACAGCATGGTGGGTCCTCAAAAAGCTAAACACAGAATTACTATATGACCCAGCAATTCCACCTCTGGATATGTACCCACAATAACTGAAAGCAAGGACTCAAAACGATATTGGTATACTCATGTTCATGGCAGCACTATTCACAGTAGCCAAAAGGCGGAAGCAACCCAAATGTTCACTGGCTAATGAATGGGTAAACAAAATGGGGTATATCCCTCATTAATACAATAGTGTTCCACCTTAAAAAGGAAGGAAGTTCTGACACAGGACACAACATGCATGAACCCTGAGGGCATTATGCTCAGTGAAATAAGCCCGTAACAAAAGGATTAATACGTATTATCCCATTCACATGAGGTCCCTAGAGTCATTAAATTCATGGAGATAGAAAGTAGGAAGGTGGCTGCCAGGGGGTCAGGGAGGGAAAATGAAAAGTTAGTGTTTAATGGGTACAGAGTTTCAGTTTTGCAAGATGAAAAAGTTCTGGAATGATAATGTGAAGTACTTAATGTCACTGAATTGTACACTTTAAAATAATTAAAATGGGTAAAATTTATTTAAGGTGTATTTTATCATAATAAAAAAAAGCCTCCTCTAAACAAAGAAAGAAAGAAAGAAACAAACAAAAAAACCCCAAGATGTAAAGTAGGTGTATTTGCCCTTGGGGACACTGACCCCCAGGGTCTATGACCATCCCTACCTTATTCTACCTGCACAAGGACACAAGGATCCTCGTGCTGGCCCCTCTTTTCCTTCAGAGGATCAGATAAACTCAATCACCAAGACATGGAAGTGATTCATAGAGCTTGCTGTGTTACCATTCTCAGTGGTCAAGTCTCTGTCCGATGTGGTTTAAAATAGAAAATGACATTCGAATGGTCAGATTTCAGGCACTGGCTCAATAGCAGGGGGAGGTTGCTTCAGGGCCTTTTCATCTCCTAAGGTTAACCCTGACAATCTCATTACACACATCTCCACACTTCCACTTATACCTATGGTTCAATGCTCATCTCAGCCTCAGATGCTGTCCCAGGTACTTAAGGAACAAAGAGAACCAGGAGCAGAGCCCTCCATGATAGAGACAGGAGAGAAGCAGGTGTCCTCCAACAGACACTGCAAATGATGTGGGCATCCTGCCTGGGCCAAGAGCAGGCCGAGAAGGGCGAACTGAAGGGGACTTCCCTAGGATGGGATGGTGGGAGGAGGGGCACACCAGGAGCTAGAGCACAGTGGGTCAGTAATGGAGGAGAGCAGGGTGCACACAGCAACAGAGGAGCACGAGGCTGGAAGGACCCCACATCCAGGCTGCAGAAAGCACCCCACATTTTACATATCCACAGATAATTTATTTTCTATTTCTATGCATTTTACGTTTGTCCCCAACTTAAATTCTTCAAACGACTTAGGACATCAACTAGCTGGGATTCAGATTGGGGCTTCCTTCCCAAAGAAGACCTGTAGCTGCATCCCACAAAACATACCCTCTGTGTCACCTTTCTACCAAAACATCAACAATCCACATCAAATGGCATTTTGAGAGGGAGGATGTTAGGTTCCCTAAGCCTTCCCTTTTTAAGATGCTTTAGGATGATTTCTACATCATTTTTCATCTTTTTAAAAACTTGGATGAATTAAACCTGTGTCAATGGGTGGTTTATCCCACGTCCTGTCCTTCTCTGTCCTTCGAGTGCCTTGAGTCACCTCATATAGCATGGCCAGGTAAGGGCCAACCTGTCACAGTAATGGAGGTATCTGAAATTCAGCGGCTAGGAGAGGTCACACAGGCCAAGGTCCTGAGAGGAGGTGGGGAGCCTACCTATCACTAGTTCAATTTCCAAAACTCTGGGGTTTGGCTCCTCAGATTTACACTTTTATTCCCAGTTTCAGGGCAAGGGACTGGGCTGATGCCCTGGAGAGATCTCTCTGCATCACCAATACCTCACTCTCTTTTGAAAGTGCTGGGAACACCCTCTCTACAAAGCACAGTCTTGACAAGAGCAAGCCCTATGTGATCCAAGAAAAACCCTCAATAGCTTTGTTTCTTAATATTCTTTCTGTTGAAACATATCATTGGGGTGATAAGAAACACAAGGCCATCTCCATGGACTATAAGAGGCATTTGTGCAACAAACATTAGTGAAGTATGACACATGAGTCATTCCCATGTGAATAGCTAAGAGCGTACAGACACAGTCCCTACCCTGGGTGAACTACAGTGAGATCCAGAAAACACCCCAAATCCCAACATTGCTCTGCCTCATGCTGCCACGCAGAGACCATAAAGAAACACAGAAAACATGTGGCTCACCTTCCTCAGAGATTCATATGCATATCAGTAACTTAAAAGGCTCTGCAAACCTCTACTGGGCATGCGTGCATGTACACACACATGGTATCATCTTAAAGTATACTCAAAAAATGTTAGTATAGGGGCATCTGGGTGGCTGAGTTGGTTAAGCGTCTGACGTCAGCTGAGGTCATGATCTCATGGTTCCTGAGTTTGAGCCCTGCATCAGGCTGTCTGCTGTTAGCACGGATCCTGTTTTGGATCCTCTGTCCCCCTCTCTCTCTACCCCTCCCCAACTCGCACTCTTTCAGAAAGAAAATGAACATTAAAAACAAAACAACAAAAAAAATTAGTGTACATTTTAATCAGGCATTGAAACCCGTTCTTGACCCAAATAGTTGTTCAATAGGCAAGGGCCTGCTGGGGTCCTCCTGGGATCTCTCATGGAGCCAAGCTTTGTAGGATTAGGATTAATGACACTCACAAAGCCCCAGACCAATCTTCCTGAAGAAGATAGTGCAGGACCAGAATTCTGGGGCAGGAGGAGATCCCCAATGTGTCATCTATGAACGTGGTTTGTCTCTCCACCACTCAGACCACACAGTGGAAAACAGCAGTTCACAGCTGCAGGTCCCAGAAGCCTGTGGGCCCCTCTTAGCCAGGAGACACAACCTGAATTAAGTGGAGATGTTAGAGGACCATCAAATCAAGATTTTTGAGGGCAAGGGGGACAGGGTGGCGGGGAAAGGGGAAAGTTCTGTGCCAGCCTCTGCCACGGGCCAGCCTCTTTGTTTCCATGGGTGTGAATGAAATATTAAACAGGCTCAGCCAATTAACAGCCTTTCAGTGACGGATGCTCCAAGGCTGAGGAACTGAGTTTTGATCCGCATTCGCACTTGATGGCTCAGCACTCAGCCGGGAACAGTTTCCTGTTCTGCTGTTATTAGCATTCTGCTCACCTCACTTCCTACCAAGCTGGCAGCACTTGATGGGATCTGTGCCCACCACAGCTTCCGGCAGTCTACGGCCAGCCTAGGCGGCCTGATCCCTGTGCCTAAAGCAGGTGACATCCCCTGCTCTGAGAAAGTCTAACAAGGGCCCTTCCCTGCTACCCTCAGGGCCTGTCCTGCAGCCCACCACCCGTAACTTCTGACGAGGTCAGAAACAGGCCCTCCACTCAGCTGAGGACATAACGTGGGTTTTTTGTTTTGTTTTGTTTGGCTGTGTTCCAATAAAACTTTATTTACAAAAACAGGTGGCGGGCCATAGTTTGCTAACCTGCTTCAGAGGCAGCAGTGGAAGGCATCATTTTTAGCAGACAATTGCAGGAAATAGGGTGCAGGGTGTGGTAGAAGATGTAGAGAGGAGGTCCAGATTCAGTGGTTACAAACTGAGGCCAGAATGCTGCTTCTTTTTCAGTTTGGAAGCAGCTGTTCAATGAATATTTACTTTGGTTCACATTGATATGAACACTAATAGTGATGGTTGGGCCAGATTAGGAGAATCTTCACTTCTACGGTTCTTCTAAGAGGGGATAATTAGAACTGCAATTTTCAGTATTTGAAATCTAACCATTTGACCTCAGTTTTTTGTTTTTGTTTTTTCCTTAAGGACGACTTTTCTTTGTTAAAAAAAAAAAAAAAAAAAAAAAGGTGTGACATGCTTGAGCAGTGGCATTTTTTCCATGTGACTCAGGTTTGTATTGTTTCAAAACAAACAAGAAAACACAAGCAGTTGTCTCTCCCTTCACCAGTTTTTTTCTCTCTGCAGCCCTGCCTCACCTGTCCTCACTGTGTACAGAAGCAGGGGAGAGGTTCAGAGAGCTCAGATAGCCATGTAACATCAGGGCTGACAGCCAGCAGGGGCCTGTGGCGCTCTGTCCCAGGGGCCAGGCCACCAGCCAAAACAGGACGTAAGACATGGCCCAACTGGGATGCTGCGGCCATGGCAGGCTTCCTCCTCAGAGAACACTGATGGCCCAGGGGGCACAGGCTGAGGGGAGGCTGGGAGGGATAAAGCGAGGAGGAGGAAGTAAGAACATGGCTCAGGGGCTCAGTTCCCCTTTCACTGCCTGGCCATCCAGGGGTCACCTTGATGAGATAGGATGATGCCTGAGGCGAGCTCCAGGACTAGTGGGGGGCCCTGCTGCCACACCCAGATTAAGACTAGGAACTGAGGGTCCTGCCTCCTGCTCTATCTGCCTCCTACTCTACAAGGACAATGGTTTTCCTTTTCAAAAAAAGGAAACCCTAGCACTGTAGGCTGGCTCTTTCTTGCTCCAGCCACTGCCATGCTGTGGGGAGAAAGAAACAGATTCTTCCAGGGGCAGTGCTGAGAGGAGCCCGGCTCAACCCCTACTCAGGCTCCACTTCAGCAATTACCTCACTGCCCCCACCCCTCCTATCCTGGCACACTCACCGGTACTAGCTTTATGTCTCCAAGAGGACACAGAGACATGGGACAGAGCCAGGGACTGCCTGGCCCCACGAGTCATTAGCCACCTACCAGGCACAGCCAAGGGGTATCATTAAACTTCAGGCCATGAGATTCGAGTCTGGTCTAGAGGCCCAGA
Source organism: Leopardus geoffroyi (assembly GCF_018350155.1). Classification (NCBI taxonomy): domain Eukaryota; kingdom Metazoa; phylum Chordata; class Mammalia; order Carnivora; family Felidae; genus Leopardus; species Leopardus geoffroyi. The sequence goes on along the minus strand of NC_059332.1, from coordinate 25,238,627 downwards.
TGGATGCTGACTTTACCTGGCCTGACCCACTGGCCCAGAAAGCAAAGGACCTCAGCGTGGACCTACGTCCATGCCCCTTACCAAACTCTGCCTCTGCCATCCAGCTCTGCTGGGGCTCTCTTATCAGTCCCTTTGGGATTGGACAAAGGTAAGGCATATACAGAAGAAAAAAGCTCATTATCCAATCTGCACACAAATATGCAATATTCCCTCCCTTGAAGATGAACACCAAATGCCCTGATAGTGCCAGTGAACACCTGCATGGAGTTTTCTAGTTTACAAAACCCTTTCCATGCATGTGAGCATGTTTGATCCTGTGTGATGGGGGTAAAATGGAATAGGTATAACTCAACTCTCAGCTCTCTGAAGTGAATTGGCCTCAGTTACAGAGCTAGTAAATTTCTCACTTTAGGGCCATAAACCACATTTTTAGGCTCCTAGGTTAAAGTTCTTTCATGCTCATTCCCTTATTCAAACAAAAACCAAAAACCAATAGTCAGGACCAGTAAAGCACTGTGGATGAAGTCACATCTGTCCCATGTGCCCTATTCACTCTGTGTGATGACCTGCCCGGGTACCTTGCTCTTCCTACAGGATGAGGTCACACCTGTCCCAAGTGCCTTGCTCACACCATGGGATGAGGTCTTACAGGAAGGTCATCTAAAGTTGACACAGAAGTGAGGGAGGGTTTCAGGAGGTCCCCCCACTGCTTCATTTCAGCGTCAGTTCATGAAGCGCACATGTGAAGGAGCTGCGGGAGAGGGAACAGTTACTCCAGGCTAAGGAAGCCACCCAGGGAAGGAGGAGACACGCCCCATATCCACTGCTGGGCCTTCTGCTCAGGATGCCTGGGACACAGGTCCCTGAAAGGATCTGATGCTGCACAGTGATGTGATGGGTTTGGGGTTTAGACAGGTCACTCTGGCTGTGGAGTGGAGAAGGGATCAGAGGGAGGATCAGAAGCTGTTCTTGGTCCCTGGGAGCCACGGGGAAAAGAAAGGAACAAGAGGATAAGACACAGGGGTCTGCTTGTCACTAAGCTGTGACTAGAGATGGACCAGTCCTCCAACCAGTATTCTGGGTCTGGAGAACATGGAAGGAGACCACAATCAACCTAGCTTGGCACAGAGCCTGGAGAAAGGATAGGACTTCCTTTAACACTGGCTTCCAGAACAGCCCAATCAGGCACTAAGTATATGCTGAGTCCCCATTGTGTGCCTGTCCCTGTTCGGGCTCTGCAGATGCGGCAGTGAGCAAAGCTGGCAGGATACACCTGCCCTTGGAGAGCACACGTTTTCCATTTCACAGTATTTCTGGCAAAGGATTAAACATTAAAGAACATAGTTTAAAACTATAACCATGGAAACTATCCATTATGGATTTTCCAGAATAATTCCATTAAAAATCTCCTTTTCTGTTGTTACTGTAAGACAGGTGTTGAGCTGAAGTCCACAGAACTCACACAGACTTTTTTCATAAGCAAAACACCCACCCCAAATATCAGTCTTAGAGGAATACTAAACCACAGAGCTCACCCCACTTCTCCCCTGCCAGGAGCCACTGTGGGCCCTGGAGCAATGGTAGGCAAAATTTAGCTTAAGCAAGCGACCTGTGTCCCCACCCCAACCTCTACTTAAAAATAAAACTTCATTGAAATCTGTCAGTGTTACAGCAATCGCCCTAGGTACTTCCTCTAGAAGGAAAGGGCAGGGGACGATCTCAAGTCTGGGGCATGAGCAGATGAACAGGATCCTACCTACACACAAACAGAGCCATCAGTCAATCCAAGTGCCCCATGAACTTCTGATCAAACATCTTTGTTTTTTTGTGCCAGACATTGCTGCTAGCAAACCTTTAGAGAAAGCGCACGTGTAGATCATGGGAAATGCTCTTTTTCGAGGAGCTTCCTGCTTTCTTGGGCTTCTTGGAGGTCACTGCTGCTTCTGTCTCACAAGCTTCAGGAATTCAAAGCACATAAGTAGTCCAGAAATCAAATTTTCAAGGCAGGATGAGGGGTCCAGGCAAGTGCAATTAGTTGGGATATTCAAAGCCTTGTCCTTTGGTCATCTTTGAAAAAGTCTATTTCTATATGCCATCACCTCAGGCATCAGTGAGCCAGGCTTGATGGCACCTGCAGGGCCATCCTCTCGCAGCCCCAGGCCCAGGCCTCAGCAGCACCTGCAGATAGCCTTATGTATCTCGCTGCCAATGCCCCCTCCCCCACAAGCAGTGCAGGCCCGTGGCCACCCCAGCCAGGACCGAGCCACATCTGGGTCATGGAGAGCAGAGAGGAGGGGCCAGACATTCACTACATGGCTTTATAACCACCCCGAGAGGAAGATATTTGTATTCTCATCTCACAGATGAGGAAACTGAGACTCAAGGAGGTGAGTCAGGTTGCCCGAACTCACACAGCTTGTGGTAGCAGTAGAAGGACGCAGACTACATCCTAGGTGAGGTTTTCTAGTGGCTGCTCTGCCGAAGGATCTCATTAGCACTTAAAGATTAGTTACATGAGGCAAAAAAGGGATTAGATGTGCCCCATCCCCACTTATACCCCATGTCCTCAATTGGGACTCAAATGAGTAACCAGCGTTCCTTCTGCTTACCACAGGGCAAAACCCAGGCACTGGTCCCCACACCCTTCTCAGTGGGCTAGGTCACATTTTCTTGAATGCTAAGTCCTACTATGCTGTCTCAGCCTCATCCAGAAACTCAGGCTCTCTGCAGCTTTACAGGCATCCCAACCGCCTGTCACGTGGAAAGCCCATCACTGGGTTCCAGCGAGGTCAAGGCCACTGAGGGTGGAGAGAAGCTGGGAGGCCTTCTGGGGTGGGAAGTCGCAACCACTGAAATCCCCACCCTTTTGGCCAAAGGTATTTTCTGGTACCGGGGTTTTCAACCCAAATTTGAATCCTTGGTTCAATATGACAAAGTAATTGACAGCACCTCCATCTTGGTTTTATGCTTCTCACTCTGGTTCTTCCCAGAATGCATCTTCCACAAGATCCTAGTGTTTAGGTCACAAGTCAGGCTCCGTCCAGGTCCCCTGGCCCTGGTGCTCAGCCAGAGCCTGTAGTTCTCAACCTAGGATCCACAGATATGTTTTAGGGATAACCATGAATATTCTGTAGTTTTATGTAAAACTGTGTGGGCATGTGTGTGTGTGTGTGTGTGTGTGTGTGTGAGAGAGAGAGAGAGAGAGAGAGAGAGAGAGAGAGAGAGACAGAGAGAGAGAGACAGACAGAGAGAGAGAGAGACAGAGACAGAGACAGAGAGATGCATTTTTTTCCAGGGGAAGGACCCATTGTTTTCATCAAATTCTTGAAGGGGTCTCTGACCCAAAAAAGATTCAGAAGACTCAAAAGTATTGCTTTAAAAGGAGCTTTCGTTTCTGTCAAATTGGCCAAATTTCAACATAAAGTGGGTCAGAGCGATTAAAAGCTGAAAAAAGTCAAGGATGGGCAATTCAATCTGTAAGATTTCAGGGAAATTAAAACAAACCCTCTGATGCTCTGCAAAAAGGATCCCCACAGAATGGGGGCTCACCAGCTGTGAAGGGGCGGGGGCACAAGAATAGGAATCAGGGGAGGAGAGCAAGAACCAGCAGAAATGAAAAACGGAAAAGGGAGTTCCACACGGGGCTTGCTACCAACCAATTCCAGTTGCCAAGATGTATGCTGCTCATAAGGTGGGCTCTATGGGCAGCCTGTCGAGGCTGCACACCAGTTCCTATTTTTACCTCAACGTACTGAAAAAAATGTGAATGCAGCACAGAGGTCCTGGCATCCCCTCTGGGACCAACCTGCTGACACGTCAGAACTGCTCAGAGTGATGAGCTAATTAAAATTCTGTGGTCTTTCCCAGAGATGGCTCTATTTTTAACCTCATTCTGACTGTCACTTAACGTGTAAGGTTTACTTTTTTTTTAAGGAAAATACATTTTTTCCTTCTTAATATTCCATGAATAATTTAGTGCAGCTGATAATTCCTCCAGACCCCTTCAAGCATCTCTTCACAAGACAGATAGGGACACTCCAGGCAGAAGGGAACTAATGAAAGCAGGTGAATCCTGTGTCCCACCCTTTGGGGCCCCTAATTAAAAACACAAGGACAAAAAAAAAATTATGACAAGCAAGGACTATAGTCACAACTCTCTATAATTTTCCTCTAACCCTATGTTCGAGGCAATTTCCACCTCACAAATGCTTTTCAAAAGTTGACGTGTAACTTGCTTATTAGAAATAATGGTGTAGGGAAGCATGGGTGGCTTAGTCTGTTCAGCATCCAACTCTTGATTTTGGCTCAGGTCATGATCTCACAGTTCTGAGTTCAAGCCCCGCACTGGGCTCTGCACTGACAGCACAGAGCCTGTTTGGGATTCTTCCTCTCCCTCTCTCTCTGCCCCTCCCCTGCTGGTATGCATGCATGTGCTCTCTCTCAAAATAAATAAATACACATTAAAAAAAAAAAGAAATAATGGTGTAAACATAGGTTTAGATTCTCAACTAGAAGCACTTTTTTTTAGAGGCCCTAGCTTCATCCACACAAGCATTTTAACCCAAAGACTGCTGAGATGCGTCAGTCTTAAAACATGTCTATGTTGAAACAATCATTACTTCTTCAATATTAGAAGTGGTTTCCCTTCCATATACTTTTTCTTCCTTCCTTTTCTTTCTTCCTTTCTTTCTCTCTCTCTCCCTCCCTCCCTTTCTCTTTCTTCCTCTTCCTTCCTTCCCTTCTCTTTCTTTCTTTCTCTCCTTCCTTCCTCCCTTCCTCCCTTTTTTCTTTCTTTTCCTTCCTTCCTTCCTTCCTTCCTTCCTTCCTTCCTTCCTTCCTTCCTCCCTCCCTCCCTCCCTTCCTCCCCCTCTCTTTTCTTCCTTCCTTCTTCCCTTTCCTTTCCTTTCCTTTATGCCCAGCATGGAGCCCAACATGGGGTTTGAACTCACAATCCTGAGATCAAGATCCGAGATTAAGAGTCAGATGCTTAACCGACTGAGCCACCCAGGTGCCCCCATAGAGGTACATTTCCATATTCAAGAGAAAAAAAAATTCACTACATTATAACCACAACTAATATTTGTTGTGCATCACACTTTTAAGAGAATGAGGCAAATTATATGAAAATAGATCCAATTTTATGAGGATGACCATTAGAGAATGGATTACAGTGTCCTGAACTTCACTTTACAGAACACACACTTCTATTTTAAAAAATCCCTTGGTTGGAGCTTTTTTCTCCTAAACTTATTTTTCCACTGATTTTCTGTATAAAACTGAAGGTGGTTAGCCACATGTAGGAATGCAAAGAAGTATTTTTAAAATTGTTTTTTGGTGGGGGGAATGACTTAAAAAGGGAAATTATTTGGTAAAATAATTTAAATGCTTAAAACTAGTTTTGAAGAATCTTGAATTGGTCCTTGAGGAACTTCAGGTCTTCCCAGGGGGCTGGGGGCGGGGGGCAGTGTCCATGCAAACTTCCAAGGGCAGGTGGCCCCAGCTCTTGGTTCTGACTTTGCATGAGGCTTTCTCCACCGGGGTGTAATGAATGGAGCTCTCTCCTGAGGGACCCCTGAGCTCCAGAGCAAGCAGTCTCCAGGTGGGCGGGGAGAGAGGGCTATAACTGCAGAGCTGGCTGGGGCACTGGCCAGCTATGCTGGTCTAAGTCTGCTCTAGCTGCCAGCACAGGAAGCCCCCAGGGTGTTCCTGTGCCACTTACTTCCTGCAGTCAGACAGAGTGGAGCTCCTCATTCACCTCAGCACCCATCGCCTGACTGTGGACCCATGTGCCCCACAGCTGGCTCAAACTCCAAGTTGAGCAAGCCCTACAATGACCTTGCGTGTGTCTATGCTTGCCTACGTTGTAAACATTTAATGAGGAGGAAACATTGATCCTGGTTTAGTTTCAATAATTTGATTGATCTCTTGAAACTAACAGGGCCTTCAAAGCCAGGACATCATGGATTCATTTCTTCACACACCTGCTGAAGGGTCTTCTGACAGCTGAACCCCCTGCCATCTGCACTTGGCCCTGTGGCAGCTGTATGGCACACCTTCTGAGGGCTGATGAGCAGGGAACTGTAAGTGCTCGGTTTTCTGAAAACATCTCCCACCTGAGACTTATTTACCCATTCAGCTGCTCCTAGAATGTGGCCTTGTCCTTAGGGAATCATTTTATTTTATTTATTCTCTAAGAGGTACTGCAAAACAAATGTGAACATGTGAAAAAGTGTCTTAGAGAGTTTCTGTAACTGGTTTTCCTCTCCTTGAGCTTATGGGCATTTTATTTTGATGTTTATCTGGTGCCATGGTAACCAGCATGACTTGAGATTTACTTCCTAGACTTAGGACTGATTACAGAAATTCAACTCAGCAAGCACTTACTGAGTGCTTACCGAGGCTGGAAGATAAAATGATGAACAAGAAACTCTCTTTCCTCAAAAGGACACCCGTCAGAGTGCAAAGAGGAGTTGGCAAAATTTTCCCCTTAAAAAAACAAATGGCAAATATTTTAGGTGTCATGGGGCCATGTGGTTTCTGTTGCACTCACCTCTGCCACTGTCGTGCAAAGGCCATCACAGACTAGATGTAAATGTGTGAACAGGGCTGCGTTCCAATAAAACTTTATTGAATATACACTGAAACTTGAATTTCTTATAATCTCTATGTGTCAAAAAACATGAATCTTCTTCTGATGTTTACAATTTAAAAAAAAAATCTAAACACCACTCATTGCTCACAGACCACATTAAAAAAGCAGCTGGCCAGGGGCACCTGGGTGGCTCAGTCGGTTAAGCATCCGACTTTAGCTCAGGTCATGATCTCACGGTTTGTGGGTTCGAGCCCCGCATCAGGCTCTGTGCTGACAGCTCAGAGCCTGGAGCCTGCTTCAGATTCTCTGTCTCCCTCTCTCTCTGTTCCACCCCCACTCGTACTCTCTCTCTCTCTGTCTCTGTCTCTCTCAAAAATAAACATTAAAAGTAAAAAATTTTAGAAAGGCTGCCCAGGTCTGGTCGTGGACTGTAGCTTGCAGACTCCAGGTGTGCACTTTGCCAGCTCCGTGGGAGAAGCTAAGCCACCAGGACTTCCTGAACCTCACTTGGCTCATCTGTCAAGTGGGGATAGGAATCTTTGTCTTGTGAGTTCTAAAGCTCCTATACCTAAACAGGAAAAAGAGCTGTTCTCCTTCCTGGAGGAGTACTCTGTTTGATGATGACAATGAACTTGATAATGGCAATGACAACTAACTATCCTGCACATTTGTTCCCTATGAGGCATTGTGTTAAGTGCTATAAACTTCTACAGTATTTCATCTAATCTATGGTGCTATTGATTTTAGGGTGTACCATTACTGAATGTACCACTAAAAAGAAAAAGCTGCCAGTTAACCTCTGACACAGCATTGATTGTAAGATGCGTTCTGATTTCACAAATGCTGAAATGTGTGTGTGTGTTGGGGGGGGGGGGAGGACGCATTTTAGAACCAATAAAAACAGTATCTCTGTTAAGCCAAAAACAATCCTGTAGGATAGGTATTACCTATCATCCCTATTATCATCCCTAGTTTACAGATGAGGAAACTGAGGGACCGTTTCGGTCTGTGCTCAAAAACCTAGAAGTGTCAGTGCTTTGTAAAACAGGCAGGTTAACCTGGTCTAGAGTTGAAGCTGTGCCTTAAGGGCATGAACACTTGGAAGCCGAAACAACTGGAACTTCGGGAACACGATCCACTTCGAGGAGTCTTGGCACAAGTGAACTTTTTCTTCAGTGAGAGGACACACCTTACGCCAATCACGTCCCTCTGGTATTTCAAAGTAGGGTGCTAGTGCAGCAAGAGGTAACGGGAAATAGGAATTCTTAAGTTTTTTTTAAGCTGTTTTTTTTTTAAGTTTATTTATTTATTTTGAGAAACAGAGAGAGAGAGAGAGAGAGAGAGAGGGAGGGAGGGAGAGGGCGGGAAAGTCAGAGAGAGAGAGGGAGAGAGAGAATCCCAAGCAGGCTCTGCACTTATCAGCATGGAGCCTGATGAGGGACTCAAACTCACAAACCATGAGATCATAACCTGAGCTGAAATCAAGAGTCAGATGCTTAACTGACTGAGCCACCCAGGCACCCCTAGAAAATAGGAATTCTAAAATACAGAGTAACAATGGCAAGGCGCACTAACATCTAAGCTTGCAGATTCCTTGTAACAGCTATACTGGGCATCCTGTCCACATCATCGGCAGAGCAGGGCAGAGAAGGCCAGGGAGAGGTTTCTCATCCTTGAGATGTATTTTCTTGTGGGGAAGGAATGTTTGGGGGTGGAGACCAAGGCCAGAGACCAGCCAGCAGCTCTGGTGCCTGTGGAATCATGCTCCCCTGGGTCTCTGCACAGGGGGCTCAGGACACATTCTGGCCTCCTGGCTCAGTCGCCATGTCAGCCACTGAGAGCAGTAAGCACAGTACAGGTGTCAGGTGCAAGCCCGTGAACGCAGAAACTACGGAAGAATCTGGGCCAAAATTCTCTTTTAAATTTAGAATTGTTTCTCCTCTCAAAAGTTGAGCCTCAAATCTCTTTCTCCCCATTATTAATTCATCACCAAATATTAATAAAGTGCTTAAAATATGCTCAGTGGGATGAGATTTCTCTTTTTCCTGTAAAATTCCAATTAGTCAAAAGCTTGCTCAACACGTAGCTTCGGTCTGAGTTGTTGTGCTCAAAGGCGTCAACACAGGAGACCCGAGAATGCCATCCTCAGAAGGGCCTCCTTGCATGGCTGGCCCTCGGCGGGCATCTGGGAACTTGGACTTCAGGAATCCTACCATTCCTTAGCTGATGAGTATCTCACACTGTGCCCATACTGTTTGTACAGACAATGTGGTTCATGTTGAGCACCTGCATTCCTTCTGAGAGTCTGGAGTTTGGTACATGCTCAGCAGAAGGTGCCTGTGTGAACAGCCTCTGGGAAAAACCTTGGGTGCTGGGTCTCTAAGGAGCTTCCCCGGTAGACAACATTTATGTTGTCACAATTGTCACATGTCACAATTCACTGCTGGAGCAGCGAAGCACATCCCGTGTGACCCCACCCAGAGGGGACTCTCGAAGGCTGCTTTCCTCTGCACTTTGTCCCATGTGTTTCCCTTTGCTAATTTTTCTCTGCATCCTTTTGCTATAAGCCAAACTAGATGCTGAGATGCTGAGTCCTGTGAGACCTAGTGACTCCCCCGTTGATCCTGGGGGTACTCCTGGGGACTCTTGACACAACCACCCTCAACCAATTCACTTCAGAACACTGTCCTTCTGTGCTGTGCCAGGCATAGGAAGTTTGGGGGGGTGGTGCAGAGAGAGAGCCCACTTACTCTGCTGGTCCTGAAGCAGAGTACACGGGAAACCAGGTATCAGATGACCTACTGTTCTATTCAAATGTTGACCAAGCACCCATCACATGCTCAGGGAGATATTAACCTTGTCATTTCTGTCCTTGAAATTTGCAGTCACGTGTAAGAGATGATGATGGGGAGGACCATGAGGACCAAGGTGATGGCAGGTGGAGATGATAATGGCTAACACTCACCTGGTGCTTACCGCGTGTTTGACACTCTCCTGCGCACTTCCAGTGTTAACTCATTTGATTCTCCCAGCGGCCCCGGGAGGTGGGCACAGTTATTATCTCCATTCTCCCAGAGGAGGAAGCTGAGCTCATAAAGGAGACGTACTGCCCCAGGTCACGTAATACACACCTGCCTCGTTATTGCCAACACCTCCTCTGGCTTCAGAATCTGAGTCCTTAACTACGATGCTGCATCATCTCCCTCTCTGGACCCAGAGGTGAATCTGAACTAGTATAAACAGGCTCAATTTTACCTACATCGTTAACAACCACAGTCCTTATTACGTTCCACCCAGCATTAACATCATTTATATGCATGTTTTAATGCCTGTGCTAGCCTCTGAACTGTGTGGCCAGGCTCACATGCAGCACACCTCTGGGTCTCCTGTATGGCACCGCACTTTGCAGACGATAAGCATTTAGGCACAGATGGATGGAAGAGAACCACCATTCAGGAGGAGGAAGTCAGCGTGGTCTGAAACTGTAATGATAGGTCTCAGGGAACACTGAGGGGGATCTCAAAGGTAAGTTCTGAATAGTCAGAAGGGGAAACAGGCAATCCATGTGGCAGTAACAGTATGAGCAAAGAGGTGGACCCTGCAATGACCAGCATATATGGGGAGAGCACCAAGAGAAGACTGGCTGGAATATAGGTGTGCCTGGGTAAAACTGGGTGAAACCAAACCATGGCAACCCTTAAATGAACAGAGTTTCAAACTGATGGGCAGCCCGTGAGGAAGGGAGTGATGGTGTTCCAAGGGATGATTTGGTAAGATTTATCTCGGGGCAGAGAGATGGATGGCTTGATGGGCCAGAGCCCCGCAGCAGGGTGAGGAGGTTAGAGGCTGCTGGACGAAGTGATGCCACCCAGCACGAGGTGTGGCCACAGCCCCAGACCCACTGTGGGGCCAGTGCCAGGTCTGCTGTGAAGGCAATCAGGGTCAGGACAATGCAACCAGCTGACGTGTGGTCCCTGACCATCTCAGTCATTCTTCCCCGCTCTCACCCTTTAGGATTCCAACAAATTCAGGATGGAATTAGGATGGGAGCTGTGTTCTTAAAGAACCATTTCTAAAGAGAGAATGGATGGATCTGGTATCTAATGACAGTAGCAGGACTGTTAAAGGCAGGCAACTGAGTGAGTCATGGTGATACTAACAGGACAGGAGTAAGGAAGTCCAGAAAGAAAATACAGATGTTGTCTATTTCACACACAAACAATGTGTTTACAGGAACAATCTTAAGAGCTATAAGACGTGAGCCTTTAAATGACAATAAGCTACAAGAAAAAAAAAAGCAGAAAAAAATTAAAAGCAAGCCCAACAAGAAATGAATGAGTGGATAGTTGCTTTATCCACCGCTATTCATCATTTAAAGTTTCCAGTACGCCCAGCTTCAAAACAAACCACCCCCTGTCACAATATTGCTTATACAACTACAGTTAAGTCAGATTAATTCTCATGATTATATCTGAGCACACTCTGTGTTTTGAAATAGAATATCAGCTCCTGACCCTCAGGAAGCTAATTGCTTTTCCACATATCCTGCACAATTACACATCCAGCTAAACCATTCACTCCTACTACGGTGGCCATGCATTATAGCGAACTTGATCACTGGGGAGTATCGAGGGCCAGTGGGCCAGTGCTGCGGCTGTGAGTGTGGCAGAGAGAAGAGCTCTGGCGAGAAATGGTTCAGTCCTACCGGACACCCTATTTTCAGCATTTATAACTTACTGCTCTGTGTACAATCTCTCTTTCCAGGGAGGGGAGGTGGGTAAGCCTCTAATGTTGTATATCTGTACCGAATATACAAGGCTGGTGTTAAATACGACAGGCTAAGCAGTTCTGCAAAATGGCCCCCTTCCAGTTAATTATCTTGCCTTGTACACATATACTAGGTCACTACTGGCAAACACCAATTTCTAGTTTAATGGGGCAGAAAGAAGAGATCCAGATATAAATGTCTATCAACTATCTCTATTCTGATTAAAACATTCCCCTTAGAGGAAAGCACATGTCTCTTCTGTTTACTTGAATTTGCCTTTCAAGTACTTGGCAAACTAGGAATTTTAATACTAGCAACAAATTCATTTGGTGCTGTGTGTATTTCCATTCCATTTCTAGCAGGCACTAGGAAGCCTTTCTATATCTCATCTTTGAATGCTTTATAGCCATAGATATTTCTCTGGAAAAACACATTGCATTTGGGGTAATAAAGATCCTGCAGATTTCATTAAACAACTGTGCCAGTAAGAACACAGCAATAAGCACTAATGCTGGCTTCAGAAGACAAACATTTATTGTGCAATCATTTCAGGGTGGCACCCACTAGTGGGAAGCCAGACCAAAGGATGGACACCCAGCCTCTTCCTCCTCCCTCTTCATTTCATGGTCTGATTTGAGCAATTCATGTGAGCCTTGGCCAAACAAGGCCAACACCAAATTATGGTGCAAAGCGAATTCTCCCCTAGCTCTCCTCGCAAGCCGGCCTTTCCGGGCTAGGTGTGAGCCCCTATCAACCCTGCCCCCTTCCACTGCCCCTGTGCTCATACTCTGCAGCTGGCATCTGACACTGTCACCTCGTGCCTTCTTTTATTCTAGAATGTGCCTTCTTCTCCCTGCCACGAAACACCTCTGCTTCCAGCCCTTGTTCCCACAGGAAGGCTTTCTCAGCTCTCAGTGCTCATGTCCTTCTTCTCTACTCCTGAAATTCCAATGACTTTTAACGCCCCTGCATCAATCCTTAATTCATGCACTGCTATTACAAATACTTTATGATCCGTTAAATACAGGTCAGTATATTTGGGTGTAGTTCACTGTACAAACACTGTGTGGGGTCAGCTGGACAAAGCCCAGTGGGACACACATTTACCCTGTAAACTGGCTGGAGAGGAACACTGATTATACAAACAGTATAGTCAAGTGGGGCAGGGGCTCAGAGACTGAGGGGGCCGCACCCTGGCTTGGGGTGTGGGGGGTTGAGGATCTCTGTAGAAAAAGGGCATTTTGTGCCCACTTGGGCAGCACATGTACGGACACTGGAATGATACAGGGAAGACTAGCATGGCCCTTGCACAAGATGACAGACAAATTCATGAAGCATTCCAGATTTTATTTTTTTTTATTTTTTTATTTTTTTTATTTATTTTTGAGACAGAGAGAGACAGAGCATGAACGGGGGAGGGGCAGAGAGAGAGGGAGACACAGAATCAGAAGCAGGCTCCAGGCTCTGGACCATCAGCCCAGAGCCCGACGCGGGGCTCGAACTCACGGACCGCGAGATCGTGACCTGGCTGAAGTCGGACGCTTAACCAACTGCGCCACCCAGGCGCCCCGCATTCCAGATTTTAAAAGAGAAAAAAAAGGGGCCTTTTGACTTGGCTCAGTGAGACATTGGTAGAATTTGGAACTGCAAATGGTGGATGGAGGGGGAAGGCATTTCAGGTACAAATGAAGGCATGGAGAAGGGGTTAGGAGCAGAGTGAAGGGGGGGTGGGTCCACAGGAATGAGAGCCCCAGGAAGGGGATCAAAGACCCCTCCTGAAGTTCAGATGGCACCTCCTCCAGGGGGGCCTCCACACTCCTGGCCAGGGCAGTTGCCCCATGGGAAGGGGGTGGTGATGCCTTACATCTAGGGTCTTATCTCTTCCATAGAATGCACATTCCGAGAACATATCAAGTCTCCCCCATGGCTTGGTGGCCACTCCAAGGTCAAAAGGACATACACAGTCTGCTGGCTGAGGACAATGCTGTTAGGCAGCTCCTATGAGTGGTTCTACTACCGACCAGGATGCACATATCAGAGATGGGTGACAGCGCTATGCCATCTGTTTATCAGGAAAGTATCAACGATGGTACACACTTAACACATTTGTAACTAATTCCTGCATGTTCTCAACTCTCTATAATATTTAGCACTGCTGACACTCCGGACAGCCCCTTCAGGTGGGCCTGCATTAGTCAGATGGGTGCACTGGAAGGTCAGAGGTCACCATGGCCATTGTGGTCAACAGGTCAACATGGTCATCAGGTGAGCACAAGGGGAATCTGGGTGGTTCTCCCAGGAATTAAAAGCCCATGTGTCAGCAAGACTTGAAGGGCACTGAAACAAAAATTTTTACAAAGTGGCCATTGCCATCATTACTACTCAGGCAATGGACCTCCATTTTCCATGTGAAGCCATCATTCCCTTTACTTTCTGTACATTCCCTGACAACTCCGCTCTCCTTCCAGTATCTGAGGGGCATCTGACAGTTATTCATAGGTTTCCATTCTGACTCTGGTTCAGACACTGTCTGGATGTAGGTACATCTCTTAACCTCCCGTAGCATCAGATTTTCCCAGGAGGGAGGAGCTGGACTGCAGTCTGGGCCCAATGCTACAGCTCCAGCAAGGCCTGTCTTTATAGGACAGCCTGGTCTGGGCCTCCCTCCCAGCCTGCCCGTCTGCATTGTTTTCTCCATGATGTAAGCCTGAGTCCTTAACAAGCTCCCTGGAGATTCTCTCCTCTACCTGGCCTACCTCTGAGACAAGCTCCACTCTAATGCTGAGTATAGACAAGAGAGCAGAGCAAAGGGGCTTTAGAGACTTCTCCCCAACAGGTGCTTTCTTCTTGGCAAATGTCTTATAACCTACTAAACTAGAAGCTCTCTGAGGGAAAGTCCCACTTTTTTTTTTAAACATATATTTACTTTTTTATTTTTGAGAAGGAGAGAGTCCGAGCACAAGTCGGGGAGGGGCAGAGAGACAGGGAGACACAGAATCCAAAGCAGGCTCCAGGCTCTGAGCTGTCAGCCCAGAGCCCAACACAGGGCTCGAACCCAGGAACCGCAAGATCATAACCTGAGCTGATGTCAGATGTTCAACCGACTGAGCCACCCAGGTGCCCCAGAAAGGCCCACTTTTTAATGATAATCTATAAACCTTAAAGATCATCAAAGGCTCCCTGAGAAAGTTCAGGGTTCTCCTTGTGCTTCTCCTTTTCAAGGATGAAATTTTCATCCCAGGCTATGGGACGCTGTCAGTGAACTAAAGGGCACCGTGTGGCAAACTCAAGGCATCACACTTACAGCGCACAGGGAGGGAGAGGGGAGGATGGACAGCATTTCTACTTGGTTTTGGAAACTTTAGCTTATGTGAAAGAGAAAGGCAAACATACCTTGTGGGGATTGGAACGCTGCCATCTTTCCTTTCCCTCAATATTAAATTTCCCCCACGCATTCTACCCCTGCTCCCTATCACCTTGAACACAAGTTGAAAACCTAAGCCTCTGGAATACGTGCTTGAGTTAGAAACTTAGGCAGTTCAAACTGAAGTCATGCAGCTGGGTGGGCTCAGATTACTGAGCACTACTCCAGTCTCCCTAAGTTCCCAGCAGAAGCGTTTCAAAGGGTTCCTACAGCTGTGTTCAGTGGGGGGTGATGAGTAACGTGCAGACATTTTCCCCAGTGTCGGGGATCTTACAACAGGACGAATTTAAATCTTTGGGTGTAGGGGGACAAGGGAGAGGGAGAGAGAGAATGCCAGTGTATGAGTGAGAGAAAGAGAAAAATATGAAGAACATGATGAGGGATAAGGGGGAGAGAAGGTGAAAGACATAGAAATCCTAAATGGTAGCTGTTCAAGACATGATGAATGGAAAACAGGTTCTGGGCTGGAATAGTGCTTGTATAGGGACAATACACTAACTCTACAGGGCTAGTGGGGTGAATGGTTTGCCCAAACTTGACAATTTAAGCAGGTTTTTAAAATATTTAGGTGGAAGTTGCAAATGAACAGAAATCAGTTCAGGCCAATAGGAATGATGTTGTTGAACACCACACCTACACTGACCTATCCTGTAACGTCTGACATAGTTGGGTAAGATGTTAGTAGAAGGTCTTCCTATAAAGAGTGATTTCAAACCACAATAAGGAATTGATAGGAAGAATATCAAGGGAGTAACTTGCATGTATCAGTTAACAGTATTTATAAACATCTGAGTCCCCTAACAATGGCCTGCCAAGGAAATAAACATTTCTTGACAGTATCAGGAAGCCAGCCATTTTGGTATATTTATCAATATGTTACAAGGTCTTATGGAACTGGACTCTATTTTTGGAACTTATTTACTCTCTAAAAAACTCTATATACCCAAGGTCAACACTAACATTTCTTTCATGCTTAACTCTTATCAAGTAATAGTAATAAAAAATTGTATAAAAAAGCTGTTTGCAAGAAAACTGCAGTATGTTTATATATTAGTCATGAACTATGTCATGCTATAGTAATAAACAACTCTTAACAATTTTAGAGGCTTAAAATACCATAAATTTATTTCTTGCTCACACTACATTCCCATTGAGGGTTGGCAGCGGGTGGGGCGGGGGGGGGTCCGGCTCTGCTCATCACTGTCACTTGGGATGCAGGTTCAAAGATCAGACTCCATCTTGAATGTTGTTGGTTGAAATGCTAGAGGCCTAGAGGGTGTCTCACGGGTAATTAAATGCTCCAGACCAGAAGGGACATGTCAATTCTGCTCATAGCTCATTGGCCAGAACTAGACACATAGACCTGCCCAATCTCAAGGGAAATACTGGCAAAAGGCACCAGTGACATCTATACTTTGTTATGTGCAGTTAATTCTTTTAAAATGTTCCAAATACATATCATATGTGAAGACACTGACATGATTTCCTGGCTGCTTTGTGTCCTTAGAGAAATGGCTGACATCTCTAGATCACTTTCTGTCTCCTTCATCAGAGCCCTAGAACCATCCGTGGGACTATCTGAAGTCCCTTGCCATGTTATGTTTATAGAGCACTGAGGCACAACATCTTGAGGAGGTGGGAGACAGGACTCCTGGCTTAGCAATGCCTGCCTGGCCAATGACCACAGCACCTGTATCACAGTGTAGCTTTGGCTCTTTTCAATTTGCCATAGGTGGGTATAATCAACTACAGGAGAGCCGCATGGGCTGACCAAGTCACCTCAGTGGTGAGGGATTTCAGGAGCATTCCCCAATCACAACTGGCTATTGCTATAGCCAGACTTAAAGCCTCAGTACCAATACCATGATAAGCAGTGCCCTGGTGAAGGGTGGGGACTCTCCAGCCAGACACATGTGTAACAATCCTGTTTCCACCATTTACTAGCCAAGTGACCTGCCTTCTCTGGTGCTTTATTCACCATCTATGAAGGGGGCCAGTAACAGTACCCTCCTTGCCAGGGTCACTGTGAGGGTAAAAGGAGGACTAACGAGCTAGAACAGTGCCTGGCAGTGCATGGTATGTTCTGGCTTTTGTCATTCCTATTCTTTTGCTTATCCTCATCATCTGGACCTCCTTTCAGCCATATTGCTTTGAAACTAATTTGCTACTGCAATGAGCAAGTTGTATTTCTCACAATAATCCTGTGAAGCAGGTATAAGTATTCTCACTTAAATGATGAGAAGAACAACACTGGGCCAGGTTTCAGATTTGTTTGTCCGAGCCTGCATTCTTGCACTGCGGCGTTCTACCCATGATATGGGTTTGCCCATATCATGAAAACAAGGGGGTCCACTTTAATGTAAGGAAAATGACCCAGGACATCACATCCCTCCACTTATACTTAGAACTCTCCAAAGAAGCTGTTCTGCTCAACTCAACAAACAGAAGTCAGCATTTCCTCCATCAGGCTATATTTGGTGTGCTTGACACAGTTAAGACACCAGCTCTCAGTTGTCTGTAGGCAGAGCCAGCCAGGCTCAAGCCTCAGATGTTAGAAAGGAACCAGGAAAGAAAGCGTAGGGATAAAAGATGGTAAGATGGGTATCCGAACTCTTACCCGGCCTGCAACTCAAATATTATAGTAGTATTTTGATCCATGCCTTTGTAACATAGTCTTTATGTTATATACATTCATGACAACCTTGAACATGCATGTTGGTCCTAGTCTGAAAACTGATACTTTTCCACTTTGACTATAGCTGTATCATATTGCTTAAGGCCTGATAAGGTGCCATAAGCCCACTATATTTGTCTTTGTCTGTGCTAGACTGGGAGGGTCCCCCTGGGAGGCACAAAATGATCAAGGCTTCCTCTCTTGACCCAGTAACTGTACTGGTCAATAGTAATTAAATGCTCCAGACCAGAAGAAACGTGTCATTTCTACTCACTGGCCAGAACCAGACACATGGAACCAGGAAAGTACTTTATAGCAGAGGTTGGCACGTTATATAGGCTGTGGGCCAAATACGGCCCAATGCCTATTCTTGTAAATAAAGTTTTATTAGACCACCCATTTGTTTATGTATCATCTATGGCTGCTTTCACTCTACAGTATCTGAGCTGAGTAGTCACATGAGAAGCCATATGGCTCAAAGCATAAAATACTTACCATCTGGCTAGATACATAAAAAGTTACCTGAGCCCTGGTCCAGAGTGCTAGAGCCCGGGAAGGTGCAGGGAGGAAAAGCCTCTGTCAACCAAGAATGCAGTTGTATTGATTACCATTCACTGGAAAACTCTCAGACCAAAATTTACTGGGGCTCATTTAACAGATCTTTTCTTACATGCAGGACACTAGGACATAACAGTGGGCAAGATAAACTCAATCTTTGCCCTTGGGGAATTTAAAATTGTCTCTTGGGATAAAGATGGGGCATAAGGGAAAGAAAAGGCATAGAAATATGTAAAAAGACAAGTACAGGCCAGATAATGGTGGTATATTCACATGGCAGTGAAATGAATTACAGCTATAAAGGTCAATGTAGATGCATCTAAGGGATAATGAGGAGTGAAAAAAAGAAACCACACACAGAAAAACACACACTCTATGATTCGACTTACTAAAAGCCTCAAGCCATGCAAAATGAAATGATATATTGTTTAAGGATCCTAAAAAATGAGGCAAAATTATACAGAAAAGCAGGGTAAGGAGGAACACCAAAGCCAGGCTCATGGTTACTGGGAGGTCAGCAGGGACACAGGGAGGGCTTGGGACGGGCACACAGGGCATTTCAAAAGTCATGACCATATTCTTTCTTTAGAACTGGGTGGTATATGCACAAATGTGCATAGTGTCAGAATCTTTTATACTTGATATATTTTATTGGTCCTTCGATGTGTACTTGATATTTAATTGAACTGAATTTTACAAGTAGAGTCACTGTGATGGGCACTAGGATTCAGTAAGAAAGACAGCAGAGGTGCGCCTGGGTGGCTCAGTCAGTTGGGCCTCCAACTGTGGCTCAGGTCATGATCCCATGGCTCGTGAGTTCAAGCCCTGTGTTGGGCTCTGCGCTGACAGCTCAGAGCCTGGAGCCTGCTTTGGATTCTGTGTCTCCCTCTCTCTCTGTCCCTCCCTGCTTGAGCTCTGTCTCTCTTTCTCTCAAAAATAAATAAACATGAAAAAAAAAAAAAAAGAAAGACAGCAGAGAATGCTTTGGGAGGGGAGGGGCCAGCAGAGAGGAGGCATGGCTAACTCAGACGCAGATCTCTGGAGAGAATCCCTAGAGAAAATGGCACATGTCACTTGAGGACTTAAAAAGCAAATTTCACCCTGAGAAAAAGTCAGGAAAGAGTGTTCTAGCCAAGAATAGTCTGTACAAGAGTCCAGAGATGCAACAGATTACATCGTTTTCAAGGAATTGAAACCAGCAAGGAACATGTAGTGTAGGGAACTCAGGCTGGCAAGGATCCCCTGGGGCCACGCTAGTAAGCCTTGCAAGCCGCAGTGAAAAATGTGTACTGTATTCCAAAAGCAACTTGAGCCTTTGAAAGATTTAAACCAGGGAGTACAGAGATGTGATCAGAGTTGTCTTTTATAAAGACGGTTCTTGCCGTGGCAACATGTTTACTCTGCTATCTGAAAGTCCCCTCTGCTTTCTGCCGGGCTGAGAACAATGACAGTTCCTGTTATGTGCGGAGCAATGATGTATACTCCTACTACTTAAACCTATGAACAAAACCAAGAAGGTGTCAGGCCAAAATTACCAGGTACTTCATTAATACAGCAGATGCTTATTGATTAGAGACTGTTATAAGCAGAAATATAAAATTTTGTGTAAGTGAATTTTTTGTACATTGAATTAAATATTAGTGCACTGGAATAAATAAATATTAGCGTACCAGCTAACAATGGTAAAGACACTCCATGGTGGATCTTTGCAAAGCAGATGTTCCTTCTCTAAAATAAAGAATCTCCTACAATATACCAAATTTACAATAATAGATTTTAATCTATCAGCATTCTATCTTTAAACAAGCATTCTATCTAAAAATGCTTAAATTTACCTAAAAATACTTTTAAAGTATAGACAAGTGAAGACTGTGAGTGCTATAAATATCTTTAAATCATAGCAGTAGGAAAATCAGTTAAAAACCACACTTCTCTAGTGGCAAGAATAAACACGGATATACACAATGTTACAAAGAAGGGACGTCTCGGTGGCTCAGTTGGTTGACCATCTGACTCTTGATTCCAGCTCAGGTCATGATCCCAGGGTCATGGGATTGAGCTCTCCACGCTTAGCTGAAAATTCTCTCTCTCTCCTTCTTCCACTCTCCCCAGCTTGGGCTCTTACTCTTTCTCAAATTAAAAAAACAAACCCAGCACTGTCTTCTCTTCTGGTTTCATCATCACGCCTCCTAGTTCAAACTTGTACCTTAATTACTAAATAATGACCACGTTTTTTGCCTCCTGTTACTTCCATTTTGAAAAATGTCAACAGAACCTTTTATGGATTAAATTCTTAGGACAAGTTAGGCCAGAACTCCAAAGATATTCTCCAAAGAACAGAGTGAGTTTAAGAGTCCTTAAAACTCTTTTTTTTTTTTTTTTTTTAATTTTTTTTTTTTTCAACGTTTATTTATTTTTGGGACAGAGAGAGACAGAGCATGAATGGGGGAGGGGCAGAGAGAGAGGGAGACACAGAATCGGAAACAGGCTCCAGGCTCCGAGCCATCAGCCCAGAGCCCAACGCGGGGCTCAAACTCACGGACCGCGAGATCGTGACCTGGCTGAAGTCGGACGCTTAACCGACTGCGCCACCCAGGCGCCTCAAACTCTGATTCAGTAACTCTGTTTCAGAGGATGTATCTAAA
The DNA here is from genome assembly GCF_018350155.1 of Leopardus geoffroyi. Lineage (NCBI taxonomy): Eukaryota > Metazoa > Chordata > Mammalia > Carnivora > Felidae > Leopardus > Leopardus geoffroyi. The sequence goes on along the minus strand of NC_059332.1, from coordinate 25,217,966 downwards.
AGAATTGAAAGCAGGGTCTTAAACAAATACTCAGACGGTCATGTTTATAGGGGACAGCCATGTTTATCGCAGCATTATTCACCATGGCCAGAAGGCAGAAGAAATCCAAGTGTCCATCAACAGATAAGTGGATAAACACAATGTGGTAGAGACATATAATGAAACATTATTCAGCCTTAACAAGGAAGGAGATTCTGACACAGGCTACAACACAGATGAGCCTTGGACACTGTGCCAGGTGAAATAAGCCAGGCACAAAGGACACATGCTGGATGACTTCACTTACATGAGGTCCTTAGAGTAGTCAAACTCCTGGAGACAGGAAGCAGAAGGGTGGTTTCCAGGGAGGAGGGGGCAGGGGAGTTAGTGTTGAATGGGTACAGAGTATCATTTTTGCAAGATGGAAAAAGTTCTGAGAGGGATGGTGGTGATGGCTGCACAACAGTGTGAATGTACTTAATGTCACTGAGCTGTACACTTAAAAATGGTTTAAGTGGTCAATTTTACGTTATGCATGTTTTTTCACAATAAAACAAAAGAGTTCCAAAACACGGATGCCTCAATGGATGCCACACAAGTGCTGAGTTTATTACAGACTAGACTTGCCCCTCATTGTTGGACTCAATCGTCTGGGTTCCCTTAAAAACTTCCTTGGGGAAGTCCCTTAAGGTCACAGCAAGTGCTTGGCCTGGGGTCAGAGTATCCCCGACCACCTAGCTATGGTACCCCACACAAGCACCTGTTACTGGCTCATATGGAAAACAAAAAACCCTGTCCTCAGAGCCAAACATTCCTCAGAGAACACTTTGTTGCCAGGATGGAGAGATGCATTAGAGGTGGGATGCTGTGAGGGCAAATTTGGTCACCCAAGTTTTTTCAGTTCATCTTCTCTAGAGAACATCCAGAGAATAATCCATTAGGCTGCCAAAATACTGTGACAAGTGACCCCGCTCTGAGTTCAAGCAGCATGCTGCCAAATTAAACGCATCGCGCCCTAACTGATGCAGCGAGAAAATTCCCCATTAAACATCAGTCCCTGCTGGACTTGGAGAAGACATGCCAATAAGCTTTAACAAATATCTTTCCTACATCTTTACGTACTTGGCAAGACGGATTTTTAAGTGACCCCACTCAACATTAGCTAGAAACATGCCCCAGACGCCACCAAGGCTCAGAAAGCACAGTTAGGAGTTTAGAAAGGGACCGGAGGGGAGGGGAGAGAGGAAAGCAGGCAGGGCTGCTGTGGGGAGGTGGCCATACAGATATTGCAGGAGGCAGACAAGCCTCCCAGCTGAAAAGAGAGAAGGAAAAAGAAATACTCACTTGTTCCATAGAAACCATACACAAAGCCAAGATCTATGAGCCCTGGAAGTGGGCACTTGTAACTCATTTCTCCCTATCCCTCCTCAAACACTTGGCTTGTTTGCAAAATCGAAGGAGGGGCTCAAAACAAAGCAGCCATGGAGGCTGGAAGTTCTTCCAAGAGCCTTGTTCTTAGTGCCACAGAGGTGACTGGCACCGCTGAGCAACTCCCACCCCGCAGGCTGGGGGCTCTGAGGGCCCTTGTTCCTCAGCAGTCATGCCAAGCATTGCTGGAGATAGCCCCAGAGCACAGAGTGGGCTTCGAGGACCAACCTGTGGTTTCACAGATGAGGAAAGGGGGTCTGTGGGATCCAGCAATCCCACTTCTGGGTGAATGTCCAGAAGAACTGAAAGTAGTGTTTGTACGGCCATGTTCACTGCAGCATTCCTGACAATAGCCAGAGGGTGGAGGTAACCCAAGGGCCCGTTAGCAGATGAAGGGGCAAACAAAATGTATATACATATACTGGACTATTACCCAGGCATGAAAAGGCGCCTCTATCACAGGCTCCAACGTGGACGAACCCACTTCTATGAGGTCCTTAGAGCAGTCAGATTCACAGAGGCAGAAAACAGAAGGGTGGGTGCCAGGGGCTAGGCGGGGAGAGGGGAATGGGGAGTTGGTGTTCAATGGGGACAGAGTTTCAGTCAGAAATGGATGGTGGTGATACTGCACAACAATACCATCCACGGAGCTACAAGCTTAGATGTGGTTAAGATAGTCAATCTTATGTGGTCTTCTACTTTACCACAATTGAAATGTTCTTTGAAGCAAAGAATTGGAGTGTGCTTATAGAAGTAAGCTAGTGAATTCTGAGTGAAGAGTCGAGGAAGGGCTCTCTGAGGGAGGAAGTTGGGTGGAGGGCAGGACAAATGTCTAGGCAGAGCTCTCTGGCAGCTTTTGTTTCTGCTGCTCTCTGACCACTCCATGTCTTTGACCTTTGCAGGCTATTTTCTGGCAATCCCCTCCTACTCCAACCTCATGAAGGTCTAGACTCATCAGGGTGAAGGAGCTAATATACATGTATTTGGCCGGCACGAGGGAAAAGGCTGTTGTTCCTGATTTGTGAGAGCATCATAATGAACACATGCAAACCAGGCATGAGGGGAAAGCACATTTCAAGTTGTGGCCAGATGCTGGAAACCAACCAGCATTATGCAGTTGTTACTGAAGAAGTGCCTTGTTGGAACCAGTTTCAAATATTTGCCTTTTTTGCTAACTCTGCAAAGTTGATGTCACTTGTCCTCAAAAGAGAATACTCAGCCAGTCCAAGGGTGAGTTAATAGATGAAAGTGACATCATAATTTTGTGTTTCAAAAAAGGTCCAGTGTTGGATAAAATGCACAGACCTCTCCTGGCATGCCATCACCAGGCTGGGTGCTGCCATCTGTCTCTTAGCTCCTTTGGAACAGCTACCAGCTGTAAGCGACAGTCAGGCATAAGGGAATGGTGCTCTCTTCACAACCTCTTGGCCTGAACTAAATCTTATATCTGATGACACTGAAGAAGAAAGGGTTTGATAGAAAAATGAACAATTGCCTGGAAAATTTACATACACTCAGCCATCTCAAGTAACTGGCTTCAAATCACAGAACACACTCATCACAATTCTAAAGATCCCCTCCATGAGAATGGAGAGAGATCTAGGCACATCCTGTGTCCTTCTGCCTGCCTCACTGCCTCTTTCCTCCATGCGAATGCCTAGTCAAGTCCCCATTCAAACCTATGCAGGCCCAGAATTCTATTCATGGTTGCAATGACCTTAGCCCCCAGGCTCTCCATGAGGGAGAGCCTTAGAGCCCAGAGTAAACTAGTCCTTCCAGGCGGACAGAGCTGTGGGTATACTTTATGCCCACCAGCAGGTTTTAATATATGCTAAGGAATGATCTGGGCTGAGACGCTTCCCCTACAGCCACCTTGGCTCCATTTCATGATCAATCTGTGTCACATATGGAAGGTTGGGTGAAAACGGGGGAACTAGCATGTACCCCATATTGGACTGCTATGTGTCACTGGACCCTGAGGGAGGACACAGAATATATGAAACTCTGCTTTCTTTATTTTCAAAACATTGGTTTCAGGTCCTATGGGCTGAAATAAAATGCTGGCTGTCAATCACACCATTGGCTGGACAGAGTTAGAGCCAAGGACTCTAACGCTGAAGCTGGAGTCCTGCCGAAAAGCCTCACACACCAGTATGAGCGAACCAGAAGACTTACTGTTGACGTTGGTTCCACTTTTTAAATGAATCTGGTGAACTGCATGGACAGAACAATACCCTGATTCTTTATAACAACGGAAAGTTTCCCAAACTTATCAGAAACCCCTGATGGGATTTCCCCCCATCTTTTAGTGATGCACTGATCATTCCTCAGAAGTTTTTATTGGGCTATTGGGAAGGCACTGTGTGTCACACAGAGGATGCAAGACAGGTTCTGTCCCCTCTCTCATGGAGCTATGATGAAGATAATAGCAATGACCCTGGGGGAAATCAACTAATTACGGTAAATAAAAGGAAGATGGTGACCCTATGTCATCATTCATTCTTGACCAGCCCTTAACTTTATGCTCATTACAACATTATTGGCACATAAATGTCCTCATCAAGTCGCCAAGAGCTTATCTGACTGCTACCAGTTCATTAATCAATAGTTGTGGGACATGGTTGAGGCCAGCTTTAAACCCAACCAACTTTTTTGGTGTCCTGTCCAAATCGATCCAGTGCATAAGGATGTCACGGGAAGTCTCAGCACATTATCTCTACTATTTATAACCTCCTACGTGACAACATCAGTTGTCCGTTATCCTCATCTTTACTATGTGGGAATTGAACTAAGAACTCCAGCCCTTCCAGCTTTACTAATTTAGTCATACACCTACATCTACTCAGAACTACTGCTGCATAGATTTTCATCATGTTCCATGAGTCCATTCGTTCATCCAACTCATATTTAGATGCTCTTTCTGTGCCAGATGCAGAAGACATAGTGGAGAAAAAGAATGATAAGGTCCTGCTTTTGTGCAGTTTACTCTAGAGTGGGTGAGTGGTATGCATGGGAATGCAAATAAATAAATCTATTTTCAGGGAATGGTAGATGCTTAAAACAAGGCAGATGATTCTAAGGAAATTTTGAGTGCCGACTGGATAGGTGGTCTGAGAAAGCTCTGCAGATGTCACAGGAGCAGAATCATAGTGACAAGACATGGCTGGGCCCACAGATGTCAGGGATGGAACATTTCTGGCAAGGGGAAAGGCTGGTATAAATGATCTAGGGAACAAGTGAGAGCTTGGCATGTAAAGAAACAAAAGAAGGTCAATTTGGCTGGAATGCGTGGGAGATCAGCAGGGGTCAGTCCCCATAGAACCTCACGGCCATGGTGAGCAGCTTACATTGCACAATAAAAGCCTCTGGAGGGTGTGGCAAAGACCATACTCATCCCAGACATCATTCTCCCCTTCTTCCTGCAGGCATATGTCTATACAAAACGGGACAGTATTTCCCAGCCACCTCGCAACTGGGGTGGGCAGGTTACTAAGCTGTGGCCAGTGGGGTGTACAAAGTGGTAACTACAAGTTCTGGAAAGTGACCTTACTGGGAAGAAGGGCTCCCTCCTCTTCTTTTCCATTCCTCTGCTGGCTAGCACATGGACATGACAGCCAGACTGGCACATAGGAAGGGTCTTGGGACCCCAGTGTCACGACACTCTCCTTGTCAGCCCTGGACTATACTGATGGCAGAAACAAACTTCTACTTTGTTTAAATCCCTGTTGTTTTGGTTTTCAGTGTTTCACAGTGAAGCTGTTGCTAACTAACACAGAGCATTTGAAGTAGGCGAGCATAAGGTCTGATTCACGTTGCAGAAATATCACCCTCGTCGTAGGGGAAGAATTAGTTGTAGAGGTTTGGGCAGGAAGCTGGAAGATCCGTCAGGAAGTTATCATTATCCAGGCAAGAAATGAAAGGCTTTGCCTCAGGGGCTGCGGTGGAGGTGGACAGAAATCCAGGGACTCAGTATACACTCTGGAGAAGGGCTGAGGCTGATCAAGAGAGAGGGAAGAAGGGGTGGCTCAAATATCTTTGCCTGAACGAGTGCACAGGTGGTGTTTCTCCTTACTGAGACTGGAAAGATGAGGGAGGAGGAGGTTTGAGGCTGCGGGAGGAGGAGGAGGGTACTATGGTGGCCCGACGGAATTTAAATGCCTATGGGACTACCAAGTGGAATATCCACTAGGCAGGTGGATATAGTAGTGTAGAACCTGGTAGGGAGGCCAAAGTTTATTATATAAACCATATGGAGATGATTAAATGCCACATTTCCATCAGATCTACCAATATAGTGGCCACTAGCCACTTGAAGCTACTTAAGTTTGATTAATTAAAATGAACAGAAAGGGCACCTGGTGGCTCATTCGGTTCCGCGTCCACCCTCGGCTCATGGTTTGTGGGTTCGAACCCTGCATCGGGCTCTGTGCTGACCGCTCAGAACCTGGAGCCTCCTTCAGATTCTGTGTCTCCCTCTCTCTCTGGCCCTCCCCTGCTCTCTCTCTCTCTTTCTCTCTCCCAAAAATAAACATTAGAAAACTTGAAAAATAAATACAATAAAATGAACAGAAATTACAGATTCAGTTCCTCAGTGGCACCACCCGCATGTCCAGTGTGACCAGCGGTTAGAGCACTGGCCAGTGCAGAGAGAGGACATTCCCACTGTTACAGCAAGTCCTCTTAGAAAGCTGTGCTCCAAAACTCTTTAGAAATAGTTTATTATGATTGCTTTGCCTTGTCTCATAGGATCACATGTGAGAGAGAATGGGAGAGAAAATAAAAGCATACGTTCCCCATTTGGTTTTCTTTTTTCTTTTACAACTTCAGAAGGTAATTGTCCAAAGAGTTTCATTTGTTCTTCCATTTCGAATTGCCTTGTCGTCCCCTTTAAAAAAGGGCGGATGGAAGCAAAAGTGATCTTTCAGTGTGCTGGAGGCGGCAGAGGCTGTCCCCTGCATGTCCCCTTCCCTCCCCACTCCACACAAACACCGAAGCAGCAGTGACGGAATGGAAAGGCCAACTGTGCAAACATTCACTTCCAGCGTCACAAGACAGAAAGGAAACAGGCCAAAAAGGAGAGTTTGGAAAAACAGCAAAAGAGCAATTACCCCCTGAAGAGAACATGAAATAAGACCGTACAGTGACCCCACAAAGGAAATGGAAAATAAGATCCAACCATGGACAGGTCAGAGAACACCACTGTGTTCTTGGGTAAAACAGGATTTGGGCACTGTGATATCCCAGGACTTCATCCGGGGACTCACTGGGTGGCGCCTTCTGTAATTCAATTAAACCCTTTTAAAGAACAAGATTCATGTATACTAGAGGAACTCGATACTCCCTGACAATTCCAAGCTCACATGAAAGTTCTAACAATAATTCTTGTATGTGGTTCATAGGCTCTTTATGCGTGAGACTCAAGAGTCCACCAGAAGCCTGAGGAAGCTGCCCAATGATTCCAAAGAAGATCATCTTGTCAGTGACAGCACTGTCAAGAAAAGGAATGGTTTTGGTAAATTTCGTTTGTGGGAAATACAGATTTGGAAGACTAGTTCTCCATTTAACTTTTCCCAGGGATGCCATATACATCAAAGGGGGGAATTTAGGGGTCAAACTTGTCAAACGGCTCAAATGAGTATTGCTTCCTGGCAGCCCATGGGACAAGGGAAAGATCCCGAGAGTTATCTCCCCGCAAAAGAAAACAAAAGCTGATGACGGCTCTCCACTGCCCACAGAGAAAGCCTAAACATCTTGTCCCCATGGCCTGACCCCTTTGGGAAAACCTTCCCAGTCCCTCCTCTGTTCCATCTTTGCAGGGCCGCCACCTGTAGAGAGGTCCTATATGGGCTGGCCAGGCTTCTTAGTGACAAGGGCTGAGGTAGGTCTTGGGATGCTGGAGAACGAGGCCAAGAGTCAGAGTGGAAGCTGAACCACGACAGGGACAATGGAGCAGGGAGCAGGTCTGAGCTGAGCCGCAGCACAGTAACAAAGTGGGAATTGAGGGCAGAAGGAAAGAAGACAGGGAGAATGGGTCACCTCGGTAGGGTCACATTCTAGAACACGGACTTCTGAAGTGGGGCGGGAAGACTGTGGCCATCTGTGGATGCGTTCTTGGAGGTCTACAAGAATTTTTAAATTTTATATTCTTGTGTCAATGAAAATCTTAGTCGTAACCTGGCTCATCTAGATGAGGAGTTTGTAACCCAGTGTGGACCTAAGATTTCCAAGCTCACATCTGCATCTGGATGTATACTCACAAAGACCAAATGTCATCATGATAGGCTACACAAATGCAGGCTTCCCAGGAGTCCACACACAGTAGCAGGAGAATGGAGTGGCCACATGTGTGGCATGGCATAGGCACACAGGTCTCAGTGGAGCCTGGCATCGGGCAGAGGGTACCCATCACATAGCACACGAGTACTAGGCAACAGGTGGTAATGATGGTTTCTAGTCTCGATTCCAGTCATAAGTGGATTAAACACCAGTTTAATTAGTATTTGAATAATGCCATGAATCTACCTTTACCTTCAAGAGAAGTAGACGGGTTGGTAGAGCCCTCAGGAGGCACCCTGTTAGAATGAGTGACACGGGTGCGCTCATGAGCAGGGATGGGACAGGAGGAGGTTGGAGTGTCCCGTGATGGCAAAGCCTTAGAATGGCTCGCAGTGGTTTAGACAGCAAAATATGTGAAAAGGCATCATGCACACTGGAATTTTTCAAGTCCAAATGCCAAAGTAGATTAAATATGAAATTGCACCTGAAGCTCTGCCTTTCTGCTATTTAACCCAACAGGGGTGAGCGGGGATTCCCCTTCAAGAAAAGACCATCATCTATCACATTAAAGTATCACAATTAATTTGGATAGTATCGGTTTTCCAACTGGATGTTGTCAATATTTTGATCTTATAGTTATTTAGAAGTTATAAGAACTAATGTACTCCTTATAAGATATTTGTACACATTTAAATAATCTTATAACAACATGTTTTAAGACAAAGAAAAAGAGGGCTGTTTGAAACAACACTGGAGCCATGCAGACCTGGCTTTCAGTTCTGGCTCCTCTACCTCTGGTAAGGGACCTTGGGCAAGTTACCCTCACCCACATGTCAAGTTTCCATTTGTTAAATGGGTTAAATAACAGTGCCCACACATAGAATGATGGGGTGGATTAAATTAAATATTTGTATTACACTCAGCATAGCAGCAATGTACGTTGTAAAAACCCAATAAGTATTAGCTCTTACTTAAAGGCCCTACTAGTGAGGTAGGCAGGCAGGTACAGGGACTAGAGGTCTCAGTTTCCTTATCTCTAAAACATGCCCATTATTAGGATCTACTAGATTAGTATGAAATTTGAAACGTTGTGTGCATGTGGGTGTGTGTGTATAAATTAATAGCATAGTATCTGAACTTAGAAAATGCTCAATAAATACCTTATTATTGTTACCAAACAACTATCATCGTGACCTCTTCAGTTTCTCCTTTTTACTCCTCAACATCAAAATACTACTCAGTTGTGAAATACCATGCTACATACATGCCATGCACATGATGGACTGTGTGAAAAGGGAGGTCACAGCACAAGGCTTCCCTTAGATATTCTGTCGAACCCTTGCACATCAGAGTTGCCTGTGCCTCTTTCTAAAAGTAAAGAAGGGACATTATCTACTTATCCATCCATCCATCCATCCATCCATCCATCCATCCATCCAAGCAAGGGAGTGATATAATGAGATACCAGACAAAATCACGCTTCAAGCACTGAGACCAGCTAAAGAGTGAGCAAATGACTGGGGATGAAGGGCCAGGCAGCCTCCCAGCATGACCTCCTACGCAGTAAGGAAGGGCAGTCACACGCCCTCCCATCCACACACACAAAAGAAGCTAATAACATTTACAAACATGGTCTTTTGTTTTTGTTTTTAAAGTTGATTTATTTATTTTGAGAGAGAGATCACAAGCAGGGGAGGGTCAGAGAGGAGAGACAGAATCCTAAGCAGGCTCCACACTGTCAGCGCAGAGCCCGACACAGGGCTTGAACTCCAAAACCGCAAGATCATGACCTGAGCCTGAGCCGAGATCAAGAGTCGGATGTTTAACCAACTGTGACACCCAGACACCCAGACACCCCAACATAGTAAATCATTTTTATCCCTACATGCTACTCCATCTGAGGAGCCCCTGGTCGCCTCTGCAATTAGAGCCCACGGCCAGATAGACAGGGCCGTGCCAGCTTGACAAATTACATAGATGTCAGGGAAGAAACAGAAATTCCAAGTCACAGCAGAACTAGCAATAGCTCTTTCTTATGTAAAACTGCTGTGACTGGGGGCTGGGCTAGAACTAAATGGCCCTAATTCCTCCCCTGCCCCCACTCTGACAGGGGTTTGGAGAGAGTTCTGAGCCCTTTCCCAGAACTGGCACAAAGCAGATATCAAGCCTTGATGCTTTCAAAAGGCACAGGTTGGAAGGGACACAGGCACCTTTCAGTTTTCAAAGAAGTGTGGTCAGAACCAACTCCGGTTGGACACAAAGTACCCTTTTCTACAAGAATCGTCAAAGGCCCCACAGAAGGAGGAAGGAGGGGAAAATAGTAGCCCTCAATCGGAGACCCATAGTTTTCCAGGCTCTGTGTTGCATGCAGGAGGCTCAGAGGGAACTCGAAACCTGGGCCTCTGAGCTGTCCTACTCGGTCACCTGAGAATGCTGCCCGGGGAGGCCCTGCGGTCTCATTCTGGGGCATCTGGCCCAGCTGTTATGGTCCTGGGCTCCTCAGACTCCCCGAGATTGGTTTCCATCAGGGTAGAGTCACAGCCTTAAAGATGCCCAGAGGCCCCGGAGGGTCCAACTTCACAGAGAATCACCACATCCAGAGACCCGGCCAGCAAGAGCTGTACACGGGGTGAAGGGAGGGCCTGCCCGCCATAGAGTTTAGTGGGTTCCAGGTAGAAGAACCGAGTGGGTCCCCACAACCCAGGAGAGAGCCTAACAGGACGTCCCAGCTCAGCCTCTGACACATGGTCCCTAAAGGCCTGGATGCTGGGTTGGGGGGCCTTGTTCCTGCAGAGGGAACACTTCTCCAGAGGGGGCAGCAAAACCAACAAATAAAACCAGGTGCTGTCCATCATGTCATCCCACATAGTGGCCAAGTCTTCTGGATTCTTGGACCAGCAACTGGAAAGTGGCTCCTGAACAGCTTTTCCTCCTGAAGAGTCATTTGGGAAGAACAACAGAAAACGAACCTTGTGCCATGTCAAAGTAAAACTTCTCTTCACACCCCACTCACACCTGTCCTGGGAGCAGACATTTTCACACAAATCATGTCAAAAATAGGAGTTGCCATCTTCCTGACACGGAGGAGGGCAAATGACACAAAGTAAATATATTTTCAAAAGGCACAGGTTGGAAGGGACACAAGTACCTTTCAGTTTCCAAAGACAAGGAGGATGCTTGTGCAGGGGACACATCACTTAATCCTAAGCAGACCCCCAGAATCTCACTTGGACCGTAAAGTGTATGTGCTTGGGGGTTTGGAAATATCATGGCAGAACATGGCAGACAACAGGACCACAATAGGCCAATAGCGGCATGAAGGGACCGCAAGCAAGTTTTCTGAGTTACCATTTAAAATAGGCGTGCCTGGGTGGCTCAGTCAGTTAAGTGTCTGACTTCAGCTCAGGTCATGATCTTGCAGTTTATGAGTTCGAGTCCTATGCTGACAGCTCAGAGCCTGGAGCCTGCTTCAGATTCTGTGTCTCCCTCTCTCTCTGCCCCTCCACTACTCACATTCTGTCTCTCTCTCCCAAAAATACATAAACATTAAAAAAATAAAAGATAAATAAAAGTATAGAGAATAAAAGGGGCACCTGGGTGGCTCAGTTGATTAGGGGTCTGACTCTTGACTTCGGCTCAGGTCATGATCTCATGGTTCATGAGTTTGAGCCCTGTGTTGGGCTCTGCACAGACAGTGTGGAGCCTGCTTGGGATTCTCTCTCTCCCTCTCTGCCCCTCCCCAACTCATGCTGTCTCTCTCAAAATAAATAAACTTAATAATAATAATACCCTGAAAACCACATCTCTAATTCAACTGTAGTTCTAAATGCCCCATTTCGAGCCATGAAAATGTACTGTTTCAGGTGACTTCAAGGAAAAATAGTCATTCCAGATTTGCCTTCCAGTTCAATTTTTTCTCTCAATTATAATGAACATTTGCCATTGTTAAAAATGTATTTCCTTGCACAGCAACATGGGGTATAATTAAGCCACTGAATTGTACACTTAGTGGTTGAAACGGTAAATTTTATGCTATATATATTTAATCACAATAAAAAAAACCCCGTTATTTCCTTTCTCAAAATACTTGACGTTAAGGACAAGGCAGTGCTGCTCTGGGGAGGACAGGAAGTAAAACCTATGTTTGAAATGATCTAGATTACATTAATCACTAAATTGAATTATGGTAGCTTTTGCTCTAGTTAACTCTGACCTACTGGGCAATCATGGCTACATCCAATGGACATTTCTCAATCCCGGTCTTGCATCATTTGACACTCGGCCCCTTCCCTGACTCCCTGCTTATTAGCCTATTCAGACTTTCCGCTGACTATGCAGGCTATCCCTTCCCATCTCCCTCAACTAGTTCTTCTACCTCCACCCATTTATTCCTCATGTTCCACAGAGTCTGGGTGATCTCAGTTATCCATAACCCTTAACTGCTACCTTTATGCTGAGGACACACAGACCTTACTCCTGAACTTCTGAATAGCCAATCACCTGCTAAGCAACCCCCTCAGATATCCCTAAGGCACCATCGAGTCACCCTATCTGAGACTGAAGCTGTCATCTTCCCCTACCAAACCTGCCAGAGGAAGGGAGTGGACACTAGCTTCTAAATCCTAAAGGATTTGGAATCAGGATGCCTGGGCTGCATCCCTTGTCTCATCACTCGGGGGGAAATCCATCCAACTGTCCAAGCTGGCCACCTGGTCCCCCCTCTCCCTTCTCCCAGTTCTTCAATCAGCTAGGCTGTGGATTCCACCTCCTTAAAGTCTCTTTCCTTGTGGCCATGGCTTTCTTCAGGCTCTTCTTCTGCACCTGGATCCTGCACCAGCTCCCAGCTTTTAGCATGACCTTCCTCCTTGGTCTGCTCTCCACTGCCACAGCCTAAGTGATTCCCCCAAAGCACATAAAGGTTTGCCTTTCTTGCTTGAGACCCTTCAGTAGCCTGACACTGTTCCAGGGTCATGGAGGATGGGACTTTGTGCACTGTCCCAGCCTCCTTCCCAGGCTGTGCCATTCGTGATTCAGACTCTGGGTTCCAACCAGTCCCAAATCACCCACAGTCCCCAGAATTACTAGTCTCCTTGACCTCTGAGCACCCACTGCAAATAGCAAGCACCTATTCTCCCTGACCCCGACCTCATGGTTCAGAGGTCGCTTCGTGACACTCACTTCAACCAGGGCCTGTCTCTCATCTTTACTCATTAACCTCTGACGGTCCTGGACGGCAGGAAGGTGCGTCTGCCTTTGTGTGCTCAGCACTTGACAGTGCCTGGTAAGTGCCCAAGTCATTCCCCAGGCACCTAGTAAGCCCTCACATGTTTGCCAAGCAAGTGAGTGAAGAAGAAAGCAGTCTTGTGTTTCCATGAGGGTCACCAAAGACCAAAAGGTAAACTATCGAAAGGAGGGTTTATCTGGCAAGACACAGTAACACAATGCAAGGTCCAAGCACATCTGGTTTCATGCCCCTCCAACACTGAAATTGAGCTTAGAACTCAAGAGCCATAGAAGGAATGGTGGAGACTTGTGGTTTTCCATTTGGTTTTGTTGTTATTGGTTTATTTTTTTACAGCAATATTAAATGTTGTCATATAGAATCCATTGTTTTTGTTTGTTTGTTTTTTGTTGTTTTCTGTCCATCTCCCCCACACATGGTTCCAGGAAGGGATCGCACAGTTCCACAGGACACAGTTTGAAAGCCTGTGCCCTGACTTAATAGACAGGGGAGACAGAAGCTTACAGATAAAGCAATTTGTCACTGACACAGAGTCGGTCCATGGCAGAGCTCACACCAAAGCTCAGATCTCCTGATTTCTAGAGCTTTCTACTTTCCCTGTTAGTGTGGTGAACTGTTTTGTTTCAACTGAAGCACCACTAAAATTCCAGTGTGGGAAAAACCTCGTCCTTAAGGATGCATACAGCTTTCAGCATCCAATACTCTGATTTCAAAATGCCGGATATCTAAATATCTGCTGTTTATCCCCGTGATTTTGAGACAGGACCATCTTCAGCAAATTTAAAACACCCAAAGAAAGAGGTGCTTCGAAGCCTACTTATACTTTTAGATAATATATACACGCTGTCTTGGCCTGACTTCTGGACAGAAGAACACTGGGTGTGTGGGGCTCAATGACACCACCCAGCCACTTACCCTTCCTCTGGGTAAGAGCCCCTCATCCCATCCTAATGTGCAAGTGAGGCAATAAATCCTTACCTGCTCTTCAGACATACAGACATTGTATTTTTTTCAGAGAAAAGTCTCAATATAAATTCAAGTTTGGGCTAACATGTAAGTAGGGATAGAGATGTTTAATAATTTTTATTTAAAGTGAGAAAAATCAGTCCTCAGTGGCATTTTCTGGTTCTCTGTTGGACAACTCATCCCCAGCGTGTGGGGCCAGTGAGAAGCATGGCCCTAACTGGCTGCCACACTGTCTCCCTCCTGGGGACTAGAGCTCACAGACCAGGAGCTTCTGTACTGACTCAATATTTCCTGGTTACCCCCAAGAAGCAATGGTTCCTCAGAGCTGTGACAGAGGCAGGTAGAGAGGGAGAGGATATATATATATATATATATATATATATATATATACATACACACGTATATATATATGCATTTGCTTATAGATTAACTCCCTTACTCTTCACAGTCTGCCTGCGTGCTTAGTAAAGTTTCCAGTGAAGAAAAAGACTGGTGGGGAAGCCCCAGTCTGTTCTGATTTCCCAGCTACTCCAGTCTGAATCTGGATAAACCCAAAATTCTTCCCAAGCTTAAAAAAAAAAAAAAAAAAAAAAAAAAAAAAAAAGCATTTGTCAAAGGCTTTTGGTAAACTCTGATTCATTTCCTTGGTGGAAAAAAGCCCTGTCAGTAGAGCTGGTCCCGCCAGAAGATCGGGGTTCTGGCTCTGTTTTGCTGCTCTGGGGAGGGCCCAGAATCTGAAGATGGGGAGGGGTGAGAGGGGAAAGAGGAAGGCTGTGGTGGACAACCACAAATTCATGTGAAACTTCCCCTTTGCCCGAACGCACTGCCAATATTTGCTCCGCAGAAGAAGAGAACCACAAGCCAGGGGAGGTCATTTGTACTGGACAGTGGCAATCACCGTTCTTTCTATTTATTCCACAGTTCAGCAACTCACTACCTGAAGAGTTTTGGCTCAGTCAATAATAATAATAATAATAATAATAATAATAATAATAATAATAATTCTTCTTCTTCTTCTTCTTCTTCTTCTTCTTCTTCTTCTTCTTCTTCTTCTTCTGTTAATGTACAGTATGACTTTGGTGTTAACAACCCATCTGACTGAAATATGTTCCAAGGAATAACAGTTAAGAAAGACAGCATGTTACAGAAATATATGCAATTGTGAGGAAGAGTCACCCAACACCAGCACATTAGGAATTACTTGACCACTTCAGTGTGAAGTTAAAACCATCAGTGCCATGTGAGACAGAGAACATCACCCCTTGAGCAAACTCAAGTCTTTTCAGAGTCTATCTGCCAATTAGACCTGGCTTCTCATTTTGCAAAATACTCAGTACCTTAGTCACCTGTGACACTTCTGGTTACTGCCTGATTATGTGTAAAAATCATCCAGTTATTGAGGCTGATTGGGTTTAGGGAGGGTTGTTCTACTGAGAACATGAAGCTTTGAGAGAAATTTTCAAGAAAAGTGTTCACTGTTGTTAGGTCCAAAAACAAAACAAAGGAGGTGACATTCATTTGCCCATATTAACTAAAATATGGTCTCTGCCAGCAAAAAGTAGTGTTCATTATTTCAAATTGGGGGCAGGGGAGGTTGGCAGTGATGGGGAGGGGGAAGACAGATCAAATGAGGAGAGAGACTAGAAAAAGTATTTATATTTAAAAAAATTGTCTCCCATAAGACTTATTACATCAACATCAAATTAACTTAAAAACAATAATCTCGTATGGGCTTCTTTTGAAGAAAGATACATTTGAAATGATACTGCAGTACCCTTCTGTGATGTTATGAAACCCAGCTGGAGAAAGAATTCATACCACAAGGCATCATGACAGCCTGTACTGAAAAGTGACTATTTCTTTAGTCTTTGAGAAGACTTCATTCATAAACAAATAAGGAAATGTAATCCATTGCTTCCTTTCTCAGTCTGTGGTTCCCCACCCCTTGCTTAGCAGAGTCAAGATTTTCTCCCTTATTTTTTTTTTTTTTCAGTCCAGAGGCAAAGGGATACAATTAAGCCCCCGATTGAGCCCAAGTATATTTAATTATTTCAGTGTCTCATGATGGCCTCCCAGGAAGACAGGGACACACAAACCCATCCACCTTCACCGGTTCACTCTGGTGCCAAGCAGTCCGCTTCCATGTAAAAACTCCTGGGGAAGATGCCAATAATCTCTATTTTATGTCCTAATTACACAACCACATCTCCCTTTGATGACTTGAAAGAAACAAAAGTTTAAAGGATGGCATATTTAACTGGAATGTACCTTAGAAAAATTCCAAAGCAGAAAAAAAAAAAAAAAAAAAACACAAAAAACAAAAAACAAAAACCAAAAAACAAAAAACCTCAGGCCGCCTTGCACATAAAGCCGAAAACTTTCACGAGTCAGCAGCATTTCTCAAAACTGAGAGTCCACGCTCACGGCAAGCTACACAAGAAACAAAATGTGCACAAATCAGTACTTCCCCTCCTTACATCGCCAAGCACCTGCAAGGCTAAAAAAAGGACAATATCCAGTTCTCTTCTGAGACAGTACAGGCCTTTCCAGCAGATGCATTAAGTGAGATAAAAAACCTCACGGCTGAAGCAGGGAGAAAACATTGGGACGATTAAGAATGTATTTTCCAAATAATCAATGTCCCAAATATAAAAACTTTTCTTCAGAGTCAATAAATATTTCAACCCTGTGACCTTTCCTTTATGCAAAACAAATTCCCAAGCATTAACTAAGCACATATACTACCCGGGTATAAACACTAGCAGTCATGTAGACTCAGCTTGCCTGACTGACTGGGGAGCCTGCCTCTCAACGTTTTATCACCAGCCTCTGTCTTTGCCCCAAACTGCCAGAGAGATGGGCTATCTCAGCCCAGCACATCCCATATCCTACCCCATCTGGTCTGCCCATTACAACTTCATTTCCACTTTCGATTCCCCTTGCCAGTCTTAGCTCTCCTGCCATGACCCAACCTCCCCCTAATTTACATTGTCTAGATATTAGTCAATGAACTCCCACTACTCGCTGACATCCTTTTGCTTTAACTTTGCTCTATCAGATACGGTATTAACTCAGAGGACTGCTAGGTTGATACTTGAAAATGTTTGTGGCAATGATATTTGTCACAGTGTTTGACGTGGAATCCCGATTTAAGAAAATAATTATTTATTCATGCCTGGCTTCATTTCCCAAAAAAATGTAAGGCTCCTAGCACAGACACATGCAATAAAGTTAACACTTGGATTACGGAAATAGGAAAATGGGGCAAAAGACAAATGAAGGCAGGAAAGTTCAGAAGGAATTAGGAGAGAGGCCAGAGTTTAAAGCTCAGCTTGACAGGCCCATCACACACATGCTAGATTAGAGTCTAAGCTTTTTAGAGCTCCCTAGAAGCCAGTGGACAGAGAGAGACTCACACATATCAGTGGCTGAAATATTATGGCTCATTGGTCAAACCTGGCCCGCTTTCTGTTTCAGTAAGTGAATTTTTGTTGGCACACAGCCACACCTACTCATTTACATATTATTTATAGTTGTTTTCAAGATACAGTGGCAGAGTCCAGTGGCTGCAACAGAGACCTGCAAAATCTGAAGTATTTACTATCTGGCCCTTTACAGAAAAAAGTCTGAAGATGACCAGGTTATATGATTCTGTGCACAGCAGTTTCCTGGGACAAGCACACCCAAGCATGGTTCTGTAGTGGCAGAGAACTTTCTACTGTGTAATCTCATGAAGACACATCCTTCGCTTCATTTTCCACAGTAAACACAACAACAGGTTTTGCAGGGCGGATGGCATGATGTCACCACACACGTCAGTGAAACCATTCCATGTGAGGCTGAAACAATGCAGGTCAGGAGAATTGGTCTCCTGCTTTGGCTTCATTCAGGGAGAATCGTACAGATGGCAAGTGCCTCCCCACCCTCCTCACTTATCACAGGCAGACGTGGCCAATGCCTCCAAGTGGTTTCACCCAGTGTCCTCCGAAGGCTTCTCTGAGTTCTCTGGCAGCCTCAGCCATCCACTAGCGATTGGCATGCAAGGTACACTGGTATGCCATCTTTGTTTTCCGACAGTTTTCCATTAACGCTCCCTCTCTGAGTCTGAGAAGTGCCGGGGTGGTGAGATGGAGGAAATGCTCCTTAGCAGAGCCATGCTATTCTGCCTCTCACGGCATGCGTGAGGATGCACTGGGCTGATGTCCTCCTGAGAGAATCTGGAGCTTGGCAAGGACGGCTGCCTAAAGGGGAAAACCCATCACGCCTGCACACGTGTGGGGCAGGTGAGCATCTGAGAGCAGGGCCAGGGCTCTCCTCCAGAAAACAGAGCAAGGAACCTCCTCCTCTCCACGGACCGCAGGGTGGATAGGGCCAAACACTGGCACTGGCATTTTGTCCGCAAACGTTCAAGCCTGATGCCCATGTTGTTTGCTCAAAGAAACAAAACCTCCAAACAGCCATCACCCAGACCCACTGACCTTGAATGCACATATTCCTAAAGAAACCCTGCCTGCCAGAAGCAAGGGTTCCAAAATAAATGCAAATAAAAACTGGGAACGGTGATTTCTAAGAAAGTAAAATTCAGTTGAGTGTTGGAAGAGGAAGACAGATCCTGCCCGCTGTGGATCTGGAAGAATACATCTGTCACCTTTCTCTATGCTCATTCCTCCTTTGTGACTATAAGACTATGTTATAAAGTGATCCTATTTCTATTCTCTACAATAGGGAGCAAAAATTCAGGTTACCCAAAAGTGCTACTGAGTCTAATACACAAATCTAAGAAAATCAGAACTATGGGGCATTGCAACTTGATGTGATTCCTACCCATGTTGTCAAAAGGAAAGAAACAGGCAAAATACGTTATGAATCATTTTACATTGTCCCTAATAGATCTTTCCACAAGGTAATTAGAAAGTATAAAACCAGGAAATAAGTAAAACATCAATGCCTAAAACCTTCCTCCTCCCTGTGAGTTTGCAGCTATATCTCAACTACAAAGAGGTGACATATAACCACATCTGACAAGGGAATTAATACAGCCAACAAGCATGATAGGTCAGTGCAGGACATTTTTCTTCACCCTAAAAAGAGCAAATACTAACAAATGCTACCATTTGCTCTTCAAATACCAATGCTGAGGGTTCAAGTCCAGATTACATAAGGCCACATCTGGACACAACAGAATGTGGAAAATTTGGACTCCACATAACCCTTGAGAAAAAAAGTAAGAAACACTCTCAAAGAGCCAATCAGAATGCTGAGTCTAGACCAACCAACAGTGGGACTCAGTGTGCTGTTCCGGAACTAAGTTCAGGGATGCCCAATTACGCACTGGATTTGGAAGTACACAGAATGTCAACACAGAAGATTCTGGAGGAAAGCAAAAGCCCCTCCATATCAGGAGCGGGCTGACCCCCACTCCTCCAAGCAATTGTGTGACCCTCCATGTCCTCTCATGAGCCCTGTGCCCAAGCTGGAAATCAGAAAGGAGTGTTGGATGACATTGCCTGAGAAAACTTTTCCAGAACAGTTGAGGCCACTAAAGTTTGTGCTTCCAAAAGACTGTCATCCCAAACCACCAGCACGCAGGGCGCCCTGCCCATAACCTCATAGGCGGCAGCAATTACTTTTACTAATTTTTTCAAGACAATTGTGAAGGCTCTTACTTACGTAATGCATACAAGGTAAGAATTATCCCAGCCAGGCAGAATCCTTCAAAGAACCTGAGTGTGCTGAACATTGTCACATTCACTGACAGTGCCACAGTTAGTCCGAAGATCAGAATGAAGATGATGGAAAAAAGCAGCACAGGCCGCCGGCCAACCCTGCATATGGAGAGGGAAAAAATTAGGAATCATCGTTAAACAGGATGAATGCTAGATGCTGAAACCCTGTATCCAGCCGGTGCTCTACAGATGTTGATCTGTACTCACTACAGTAAAAGGCTTTGTAGTATCTACACCAACTTGGTAGATCTAGGGGTCCCTCAGGAGACATTCAGCCCAAACCCTTGTTTTGTACATAAGGGGACAGAGGTCAAACAGCTACTGAACAGAATTGAGACAGGGACACCATTCCTGTTGGCAAGTCTGTTTCTAAGTATGTAGGAGGATGATTCAAGGCAAGAGTAACAAAATCAATAGTAACTCCCCAAACACAAACCTTGACACACCCAGCATAAAATGTGCTGAGAAATCGCTGACCTTTGGATTTGGCTCCAAAGTCAACATGGACACTGAGCTGAGTGGCTTCATTTCCTTTTTCTGGGATGTTAAGTCATCCTACCTGACCTCAGGTACATGCGGCCTATCAGAATCAGGGCCCTGATGGCTGCTGGCTTGTTTTTTTTAAGGGATCACAGGCTAAACTAGGACAGGCTGAACTTTAAATAAGGAGTGTGGACCTGAAAGTGAAGCCTACCAGGCAGCAAGGCGGGGAGGGGAAAGAACCCAGCCCACTGTGTTTCTGAAAAGGGCAGCACAAACACTAGGTAGGCGGGCTACAGAGTGGGCTCCTGCAAGATCGGTGACCGCTAGGGGGCGATGTGCTTCTAGGCGGGGCTGGCAGGACAGTAGGGGTGGTCCCAGGGAAAGGGAAGTCACTAGTTCTCCATCCTTCCAGTGCTACCTTTCCATCTTTTCCTTCATCAACTCATTAGGAAAAAAACCAAAAAACAAAACCAAACTCTCTATCACACAAATTAACATAAATATAATCGGCTTGAACTAGGAGGCTAGCTCACAGAAAAACTGGAGTAGTGGACTATCTGCCAAGGGGAAAAAAAATCTACGCCTGGCACCCCAAACACCTAAAGAGTTGCTGAATGGCTTAAGCTCGCCTAGACATCCTTGTGACAGTCTTATGACCAATAAAAACAGAAAGTAGATTCACAGCCTAGGGCTCAGGATGAGAATAGGGAAATGACTGGAAGTGAATGCAAGATTTCCTTTTAAGGTGCTGGAAATGTTTGACACTTAGAATGTGGTGATGGTTGTATAACTCTGTAAAGATACTAATATTTATTGAGTTATACACTTAAACTGAGTGAGTTTTATGGTATATAAATTACCTCTCAATAAAGCTATTAAGAAAAAAACAATACTCTGTAATGCATATCCTTGTCCTATGAAAGAAATGGATGTAATTTCAAGAAAATTTGGGGGGAGGGTACTACAGGAAACAATTTCATCCATAATTTCTTAGGCTTCTAACCATCCCATTAGTCACACTAGTTTAGTGAAATGAAGCCAAGGCCATGAACTCAATGCCAATGGAAGTCAACTATCCTGTCAAGAGTTTTTAGCCATTACGTCCCTTTGACTGGTGCTGGGGTCATTAAGCCCTTGTTGCGTAAGACTCTATACGTAGTTTTATCCAAACCCAATTCATTTAAAGAAATAAATTTAGAATATGGCTTAGTTGGTCTCCTGAAATGAAGGAAAACAAACATGAGCTCTACCTTCTCCATTTTTATTTCCCTTCACTCCCCTTGTTTGTAAAGTGGGGATAACAGTCTGACTTCACAGCATCGAGATCATTAAGAGATGGCAGATACAGGCACAATGTGTAGCACAGACCAAACGGTTAAATGTTTAGCTTGTATGATTCCTTCCTACACATCTACATCCCAGCTGCCCACCAAACATGGTTTGCCCTGTTCCAATACTTTAGAAAAGATCCTGATTTCTTTTTTAACTTGTAGAAACTATTCTAAATCTCTCCATCCCAAATGGTTGCTAAAATCATGAAGTAAAAATTATTTTTAGGAACTCTGGGGCAAACATGGTCTTTGAAAGCAGACACTCTGGTCTTGAATCCAGGCTCACCACTTAGAAACTATGTGATCTTGGGAAAGACTAAGCTTGTTCAAACGGGCCTTGAGTTTTCTTTAGGAGGGACCAGTTAATGCTGACCTAAGGGGGCTACTGTCAGGTGGGGATATGTGATTCAGTAAGCGTTCAACAACTGTTACAATCGCTGGAGTCTTAGTGTGAACTGGCTCCATCCAGAGCAGGATCCTGCTCAGAGACGTCTGACAAAACTACACTCCTAAGTCTGTAATGCAGAGGGGGGACCTAAGGGGGGGGCAGAAGAGTGGCCCTCAAGGATGTCCACATCCTACTCCTCAGAACATGTGAATATGCTACCTTTCATGGCAAAAAGTGCTCTGCAGATGCAAATACGATTAAAGACCCTGAGACGAGGTGGTGATTCGTTCAGGTGGATCCAGTCTAAGTACACAGAGACCCTCTTCTGGCCGTAGGGAGCCAGAGAGATATTAGCGTGAACAGGACCTGATTGCCATTGCTGGCTTTGAGGTTAGAAAAGGGGCCACAAGCCAAGAAATGTGGGCAGTTTCTGGAAGCTGGAAAAAGCACAGGAAAGGATTACTTCCTGAGGCCTCCAGAAAGAAATGCAACTCTGTCAGCACCTAGAATTTAGCCTTCCATGAACTTCAGACCTGTGAGTTCATTAATTGAAGCCACCAAGTGCATGGTAATTCGGCACAGCAGCCATTGAGAAGTAATACAGGCTCTCAATAGGGAACAGATGCCCCATTCAAAATGAGTTGAGGAGATTTTAATAAAGGGATTATTTGCAAAAGGCTGGGCAGGCTGTAAGAGAAATTTGGGTCTGCTAGCAGAAGGGGGATAAAGGGGAAGATGGTCTGGGAGCCCAGAGAGAGAGGTACCATGTGGAGGGGCTCCTAATGGGAGGCAGCTAGCCTCTGACAGCCCTGCAGAGACCCAGCTGGGGACAAAAACATCCCGCCTCACTATCATCTCTCCTTCAGACCTCTAGCTGGTACTCTCTCCCCATGGCCAGGTTCAGCCAGGAGCTAGAGGGCAAGGGGTTCCTCTGGTGCAGTCTAGAAAGGCCAGGGCCCAGGACCCAGGGCCCAGTGCCAGCTGGAGACCATGTAGAGGGCTCGTGGAGGGAAGCGTGCTCAATATCCAGCAACAGAACCAACCACGGAAGGAAGGGAGCTCATCTAGCAAGAATAGTGACTGGGCTACTCCCTTTCAAACGTCTCAACTAACACATTATAGACAGTATATAATGTATATCCCCAAACAACATTTGCGTGGAAAATGATACCTTTTTAAAGAAAAAGGTGTACTGGGGTGTCTGGCTGGCTCAGCCAGTAAAGCATTTGACTCTTGATCTCAGGGTTGTAAGTTCAAGTCCCATATTGGGTGTAGAGATGACTTTAAAAAAAAAAGTGTATTCCTGAGTTTCATTATATGCTGACTTCAGTCTTAGAAAGCTTAACCTAGGACTTGGTCAACTTCCCTATGTAGCCATGAAACGGGTGCTAGCAGCTGTGAAGTTTGAAGTTCCCTCTAAATGTGCTTATTTCCTTTCAGCAAGGCTCTAGCAGGGAGTAAAAGGCCAAAAATAAATTATAATAAATACAGGGTGGAAAACACCAAACTTTCAAGCTGGAACCGAGGCCCTCTCAAGATGTTCAAGAACCACAGCACAAAGCAGCCTGGCCTGGCTCTCCGGGCACCCCTTGCCCGCTCACCCCAGACTTTGGAAAAGCAACCGCAAGAGACATGGCTTTGCAGCATGAGGCTCTGGCTATTTGCAAAAGGAGACCTCCAAACTCCTCTGCCTTTTGTCCCCAGGCCTGGTGTGTGATCAGGGATGCCAAACAGCAGGTATGTGCCAGAGGTAAGAAATCACAAAAACGACTTCTAAACAGTTGAAGCCATTACAGACTGATCCATTAATAGAAGCCCATGTTTACTTTCCCATTATATAATTGAATAAGGACACTCAAACCTCAGCCAACTCTGCAGTTTTTAGAAAGAAGTGACATGGATTATATTAGTATATCTTCCTCATCTATTTCAACGCAGATCACTGGGAAACAAAAGTCCTTGTGGTGAAAATATTGGGATTACAGTATGTTCCAAATTAGTAACAGTTTACTCTGAAAACCTATACACTCAAGTATTAGGTGAAAAAAACCCTACGCTCCTCCCACTTCCCCACTCCTCCCCATGACCATGTCAAAAAAAAAAAAAACCCCTCAAGGGGGCTGTAGTATAGGTTTTCAGAGGTCACTGAAAGCTTCTCTGTTACCGTTCCCAGGGAACTTGTCCTTAAGAAGCATTTACAAATGCTGATTAAGCAAATTCTGAACACACAGGAAGTCACATTACCTGTGAATGCAAGGAACTCCCAAATAGATGTTTGCTTTTGGAAAGAAATTTCCAGAACTTGAAAGAGCTTTTGGAACCCCTCTGGGCCCCACCTGCTGCTTTATTGCTCCCCTGCCCCCCTCCAGCCTCTTGCTGGACGGCCTCAACCAGCTGTGTCAGCTAACCAGGGTACAGGAACAGTGCAGAGCAAAGCCACGATGTCAGGAGTTTGCTCCATATCACTCTTAGCCCTTATTACATCACTGGGTCCAAGAAGTCCCTATTCACAACAAGTCCCTTTAAAAACAAAACAATGTCAAGAGTGGGAGAACAGCTACCCCACACCTCTCTCCTAGAGCAGTCCCATTACTGGACAACCCCATCACCATTGGGCAATGCTGCTCAGATGTGTGCTCGCTGCTGTCCTTGTGACTACATGGTGCCTTAAATAAAAGTGCTGTAGCATGCTTGTGAAGAGGCAGGCTCTGGAGCCACTGGGCTTTCGTTCAAATCCAGCTTGAAAAGCTGAGTAAACCTGGGATTTTACTTAGACTTCTGTGCTTCTGTTTTTCTACTATAAAACAAAGATAATAAATAGTATCTACCTAACAGGGGTGCTCTGAGGATGGGATATTTTAATGCATAGAAATATTTAGCACAGTGCCTGGCAACAATAATCAGTAAGTGTTAGCTGCTAATATTGTTGCTGTCATCATCATTATCATCATCATTGTAATTCTCTTCACTACTCCTCTCCATCTTTCTAACCTTCTCACTTTATCATGAACCACACACTTTCCTCCAGGCACGAAGAACTCCTTACCCACCCAAGTAAAGCATATTCATTCTCACCTCTGGTCACCACCCTTCCTCCACCTGCAAATATTCATCCATTATCCAAATGCTGTCTACCTTACAAGATCCACCTTCCCCATGGACCCTGCAGAGGTGTCTCCTGGCCAAGCCAACTGTAAAGGACTGTGCCTCTCTGAAATCTGCATGGTATTTGGAAATGTCATCAGCCTACCCATTCAAATCATGTGGGTGGACTTTCTAGCTCCTCCTCTCCCCATTTTTTGATGCATCTCATACACCTACCTCCTCAGAGCCCAGCCCACAGAGCCCTGAACCTATGCCCTCAAACTCTTCCCAACTCAACAATAAACATCAGGAGCAGATGGGGCTGCAGGCTGCATGCAGGTTTTGCTAGACTTAGCAGCTAGCAAACTGCAATGACTTTAAATTCTCACTTCAAAAGGGTCTGTTGTATGCACTGGCCAATCCTTTTGGTTCTGGATTCTCCAGGTGATGGCTTCAGCCCTCTGCACCAGCACCAACACCAGGGCAGAGAAAAGACCTAGTTACAGTAAGCTAACACTGACCATTCTTCTTTAGCCAGCAAAGGCTTGCTGTGGCTTCCAAAGGTTCGTGCACACGGCATGTTGGTACTCACCAGTCAGCAATGCATCCAGTTATTAGGTAGCCAAAGATTAATCCAACCAGTAAGGAGAACTTAGCGATATGGACCTTCCAGGCATTATCACACACAAGATCCCACTAGAGAGGGGCAAATAGAAAATAAATCAGAGAGAAACATACACAGATGCCAGTTGTAGTTAATCATAAGGGCAATATAACAACTACAGTAAGGATCATGACACCATTTGGAGCACCAAGTCACACATCCCATGAAGACTCCCTTCCATGTGTTTGAAAATCCAACAATGAGAAATAGAATTTGCCCACAAAAGGCAGTGTAATGTTTTAGTCCAAGACAGACCATAAAAGTCTGCAGGGAGCACCCCATGAAATGTGGGGGCACATGCTCTTCTGTGCCAGCTACTTGGGGACATAACCTGAGGGAGAGGAAGCAGCTAGGAGGCTGGGCACCAACACCCCTTCTCACCCACAGAGCTGTCACATGTGCAGGGAGGGAAGGCCCTGTCAACTTTTTGCAAGAGGTATCACAACATGAGAAAATTAAAGGCAACTTCTGTGTTTCCATCCTCCAAACCTCCCCTGTGCTTTATAAGCAGTCTGAAAAATATTTAATAGTTAATGTTGAAATATCACCTAACAAAACATTCTCACTTTTTCCCTTGTAAGTGTCCCTTATGCTTTCCCTTATTCCATTCTAAGGCTATCTGCTTAGAGAAGAGAGAGAAAGCCAATCAATTGGTAAATACAGCATTTAGACGCTTTTTACAATTCCATTTCATTATTTAATAAAAAATAAAACAAGTCTCCAAAGTTTTTGCTGTCCTTTTGCAAAATCAGAAGAGAAAACCATGTTTGTTCCCTGGAGGTGATGTGTGTCCAAGTGGAAGACATGTGAGGAGGGCACAGCGTTCAAATCCACAAGTATCTGGGCCCCAGGAGCAAACCAGCAGGATCTCCGCTGGTGACGCTATGAAGGCTGCGGCCCCCACCCCACATCACCCCATTGATGTCCTCCTTCTGGTACAAAGAAGTGGCTAAAGAACTTCAGGTCAGTGGAGATGGAGAGATGCACAAAAGGCAGGGGAGCTGGACATGTCAGAAGTTCTGGAAGCAGAAATGGGAATTCGTTGGGGTGAAACCTGATCTTAGCTGTGTCCTACTCAGTACCTCCCACTGCCCCCTTTTCTGTCCATCTTGAGACCCAGATGGCAAGCTCTGGTCCTGTCCCCCGTTTCCAAACTTCTGGAAAGCCTGAGGGAGCCTCCCTGGGAACTCTTAGCTGTGGGTCTCGACTTCAACAGACTTTGGGAAAAGCCAAGCTTCTGCACCTGCCATTGCAGAGTAGATCACTGGGCCTAGACAAAGCAGGAAGGCAGCCGCCTGTCACACTGTTCCATGACTCCTTGGTACACACATTTGTTCCCTGATGCCCCCAAGGCATGTTTGAATTCCAGAGACCTTGGAGAGAATAAATTTCTCTTCTACCCCATCTGTTTGCAGAGTGATGTCCAATGCCAGGCTCAGGAAGAAAGGGAATGCAAGCACAGACCACACAGGCCTTGTCAACGAAGGATGGTTTGTGCTTGGTTCTTGTCGGGATTTATTCAGGTGTTTGGGAGCGGGGCACTGCTGCTTGCACAGAATCTCATCATTAAGAATTGAGATACGTTAGGGAGTGAATTTCCTCCTGTGTCTACTCCAGTGGTCTTCAAACTGTGCTCCAGCAACCAGCAACCTCAGCATCACCTGGGAACATGTTGGAAATACAAATTCTTGGGCCCCACCCCAGACCCACTGAATGAGAACTCCTGGAGTGAATCACAGGAATGTAGTTTACAAGCCTTCCAGGCAATTCTGAGGCCTGCTTAAGTCTGAGAACCAGTGGCCAGCCCTGTCCTGCCATTTCCCTGTCATTTTGAGGTTGGTGAATGAGCTTCGAATTCCAAGGCTGGGGTTTAATCAACTCACCAAAGGCAGGATGCAGCCAAAAACTGCATGAAACACATACGACAGTATTGTCTATTATCTTGTACTGCAAATGAAGGAATGTAAAACTAGATTTAAGTGGGCTTTTTGGAGGCAAATCTGGAAAACCAATATTCATGTATATATTGTTTCCAGGAATAAATATATTAAAAAAAATTTTTTTAACGTTTTATTATTTATTTTTGAGAGAAAGAGCGCACAAGCAGGGGAGGGGCAGAGAGAGAGGGAGACACAGAATTTGAAGCAGGCTCCAGGCTCTGAGCTGTCAGGGCAGAGCTGGCCATGGGGCTCGAACTTACGAACTGTGAGATCATGACCTGAGCAAAGTCAGACATTTAACTGACTGAGCCACCCAGGTACCCCTGGAGTAAATATATATTTTAATAATAAACACCTTTCAAGGTGCAACCCATCTTCAGAAATACAGGTTCTGCTTTATAATGTGAGTTACGGCATCATAACTGTGTGTGTATATTCGGTTTCTCCGGCTAGGTTTATATATTCTGAAACCATTTCTAAATTGTTTTCTCTCCTCTCTGCCCAGCACAGATCCTGCCCACAGAGCAACTGATTCCAAGACTAAGAGCTACATCTATAAGCACAACTGGCCAATCTGAAGAGGAGGTGCCTACAACACCTGTAATCATTAATGTCCCAATCACATCAGATTGTCCTGCACCTCAGCATGGCACATTCTTGGCAGGAGAGCCTCCTGGTCCCAGGCTGCTGCTGAGGAGGAGGGCACCAGCTGCTGGCTCTGTGGCAAAGAATCACTGGCTCATGTCTCCACCCAAACTTCCCATTGATGAGTTTATTTGAGGCTAAGTGACGCAAAAGAGTACATTATGCTTATATTAGATGGCCAGGAGACAAAAGAGATTTTAATGAAAACATTCAAGGAGACGGGGGTAATGCCAATACTGTTGTGAGCTCAGCCACCTGAGCAATAATGGTACCCAGCCGAGGGCAGCTACAACCCCATTTAGTTGCTACCTAATAAGACTTTCCATGGTTACCTAACACAACTTGTATCAATTAACAATGCTGGAATGAAAGAAAACACAGTTGAGAGAGACAGAACTGCTCCCAGGGCCAGTAAGGAAAGAAAGCCTGCCTAGAAGTGTCGGCCAGCATGGTTGTTCTCAGCTTGGGGTAGGGGGTCAGGGAACCCAGAGGGTGCCCTGACCCCCTCAATTAGGCACAAGACTTCTCTGAGACAATAAGCTTCTCTGAGACAATAAGACAACTTCTCTGAGACAATAAGCAAACTGCCTCCAGACTCCCCAAGATAAGGTGTCTCATGCCTGGGGATCTGTCTGTAACACCACCCCTGGGGCACATTCCAGAAGCTGGGTAGGGTGGGGCTGAGGGAATCCATGGAGATGGCATCCCTTCCTTTGACTTCTACTTCTAGGATGGACAAAAGTAACTGGAAGACAAAATGTGTTCAGACACAGTAATATCTCCAAAAGAATTTCAGAAGCACGAGGAAGCTTTGAGATCACTTTTCTCTTGAAATATGTTCACACCAACTCTTGATACAATAGAGCAATTAGTCATTTCGCTAAGCAAGGACTAAGAGACTTTTAAAAATCTAAAATGTGTGTAGTATCTGGGTGGCTCAGTCGGTTGAGTGTCTGGCTCTTGGTTTTCAGCTCAGGTCATGATCTCATGGTTCCATGAGTTCGAGCCCTGCGTCGGGCTCTGCACTGATGCTACAGAGAGCCTGCTTGGGATTCAATCTCTCTCTCTCTCTCTCTCTCTCTCTCTGTCTCTCAAAATAAACAAATAGACTTTTAAAAAGAATCTAAAATGTACTTTGTCCCTGACATTAGTCTCTACACCCTTTGCATGCCACCAAAACAATCACAGAATCCAGAGGATTCTCCCTTTCAAACGTATCCTGCCCCCATCCCCCACACTCCGTCTTCACTATGGGCAACCTGACTGACCTGGACTTGGTAGGGATGCACTCATCATTCTGGTGTGTGTTTCTGCAATGTGAGCTGGGAGGCTAAAAACAAACCACTTCCGGACTCCCTTCCAGCTAAGGTTTCGGCGGTGATTTAGGTTCTGTCAATCAGCTGCACACCCTAAAATAACTTCCAGTACACAACCCAGACCTAATTTGGGGGATCACTTGCATTAGGAAGAGTGTGCAGTGGGGGTAAGTGGGCCATCCATTCTGCTGTTCAGATCCAGCAGTGCTCCATCTGGAGGTGGCTCAGGTGTAATCGTGAGCCAGCAGCTGGACAGTGACCTCCTGATTCTTTAGCCTCCTCACTGGGCGGGCCAGTTCTAGGGAGTTGTTCTAGGAAACCTTCTGGAGGCCCAGCCTACAGCTGCTCCTGCAATTTAGTGAGCACTGTTTCCCTGTATTCGATCCCTACTCCCTAAACACCTGGAGTAGTTTCTGTTATCTGCAAATTGAACCAAAGAACCTGATTAAACTTCCTTGGGACGAGTTGGCAGGGTGAGGACAGGATGTGGGCCATGTCACCATCCTCCCTTCCTGAACTAATACAAGCGTCTCCATGCATTAACTCTGGCCTCCCTCAAATCCATTCCCTACAGAACAATGAAAACAATCCTCTAATTAAGCATGTTAACACTTCATCAGCAGGTTTAACACGACCATAAAAGCGTTAAAGTCATGGCCCCGTTTCGTAATCTTAGGCTTGCTTTCTTTGCCATTGTTCCCAAACCAGGGACATTCTATGGAGATGCCTCATGATGCTTGCCAGCCATGACTAAATGGTGAGACAGCTGACCCTAAAAAGTGTTCTCAATTTTAGCTGCACATGTTCTGCTTAAAAAAAAAAAAAAAAAAAAAGGCAGAGGTTGTGGAAAATCTGGCAGACTGTTTTCTATCTATATATTTTAAGGATAAGCTAAAAGAAAAGAAATAAAATTTGCATTATTTTCAAAGGAATCATCTAATTGCTTGACTTGCCAGAATAGAAAAATATTCATCAAGGAAACTAATGAAATTTCTAAAGAAGATGCAAAATCAATGGGAGATAAGAAAAGCAATCTTATTTTCGGTAATAATAAATCCTATGATAAAGTAAATGTAAAACAAGAACATGAAAATATTGGAAGAAAACAGATTACTTCTTCAATTTTGAAATGGAGATGAAATCTCCAAAAATTAAGGGAGAAAAAAAAAAGTACCTAAGGAAAGAACGGACAGATTTTATAACACTTTAACCCTTACGACTTAATTAGTATTCATTTATTTACTATGATTTAAATTATGTAAATTATTGCTTATTTATTATTTGAAACTTCCATGGGTTAAAAATACCATAAACAAAATTATAAAGATCTAAATTTGTCAAATATATTAGGGGATCAGAGTATGCCGTTCCAAAATATGCCATGTTGGCATAAAGATTATTTTGAGCTGAAGGCAAATGAGAGTCAACATATACAAAAAGAAGCCTTCTCACGGTTTCTTTTATGTGACTAAAAGCAGAAACTTCTGAGAAATGAGGACTGCTATAAATCCCCTCTCCTGGGAAGTTTTATGGCCATGAACAAGACAGAAAGTCTGCACAGAAATGGGTCTGCAAACAAAACTCACTACAGGGAACCTTATCTTCCATGAGTTTCCCCACATATTTATCTTCCCAGGTTTGCCTCCCCTGACAGCCAAACCCCCTTTCCTTTGTCTTGTCACTTCTCTAAAAATTTACTGTACTTTGTTCAGAATTTGTATAAGCTCAGATTCTAACACCCCTTTGAGTTACTATCACTGAGTTTCTCCTGTGTGTTTTCACACTGCATACGTTCATAAACTCTGTTTTTCTCTTGTTCATCGACCTTTTGCCAGTCTAATTTCCAGGGCCCCAGCCACAGAACCTAGGAGGGTAGAGGGAAAAGTGTATTTTACAATATCCAAAGAGTTAATATCCTTAATATTTAATAAGCATTTACATAACAATATAGACTAATACTCCAACTAGAAATGGGTCAAGCACTCAATTAACAAAATATGAAACAAATGGTTAAAACACATTTGAGAAATACTCAATTCCTCTAATGAAAATCAAAGCACAACACTTTGATTCCAAAAAAAAAGATTTTTTTTTTTTTTTTAATTTCTAAAAGATGCAGGAGAAACACCAAGGTGCAAATCTGTGCTAGGAATGTAAACTAGGCCCTGTTTCCAGAAGGCAGTTTAACAATACACATCACGTTACTTTAAACAGTGTGCACTCTACCCCAGTAATTCCCTTTCTTGGAACTTTTTCCCAAGGAAATTATCAGAGATACCCACAGAGGTCTCAGTGCAATGATGTTCACTGATTGTTAACCTATAAAAATAAAAAATGGGAACTTGACTAAATGTTCAATACTATACAGTCATTAAAATTTTGCTTCTGATATATACAATGAAATATTACTCAGCTATAAAAAAAGAATGAGATCTTGCCATTTGTGATGACATAGATGGACACAGAGGGCCCCATACTAACTGAAATAAGTCAGACAAATACCATATAATTGCACTTACATGTGGAATCTAAAAAATGAAATAAGTGAACAAACAAAAACAAAAACAGACTCATAAATACAGAGAAAACACTGGTGGTTGCCAGAGGGGATGGGGTAGGGGATGGGTGAAATAAGTAAAGGGGATTAAGAGGTACAAACTTCCAGGTAGAAAGTTGCACCTGGATGAAATGTGCAGCATAAGGAATACAGCCAATAAATATTGTAATAATGTTGTATGATGACAGATGGTAACATACTTACAGTGATGAGTACTGCATAATGTAGAGACTTGTTGAGTCACTATGTTGGACTCCTGAAACTAATGTAACACCATGTGTCAGTTAAAACAAAATCTGCCTTGGGGCACCTGGGTGGCTCAGTCAGTTAAGCTTCTGACTCTTGATTTCAGCTCAGGTCATGATCTCATGGTGAGATCGAGCCCTGCGATGGGCTCTGTACTGACAGCGCAGCCTGCTTGGGATTGTCTCTCTCCCTCTCTGCCTCTCTCCAACTCATGTGTGCATGAGCTCTCGCTCTCTCTCTCAAAATAAATAAAATTCAAAACACCCGTTAAAACAAAATTTGCCTTTGAAAACTAATGATTGAGAAAAATGCTCATGATGTAATGGTATGAAAAAAACTCAGAATAAAAAAGAACCCAGTGAATAGAAGAGATATTTAAGTATGTAGGGAAAATTATTAGAAGGTATTCCAAACTATTAAAGTGATTATCTCCGGAGGGCTGAATTAAGACTGAGCTTTATTTTTGATTTTATTCTTTCCTTGACTTTCTCAAACTTTCTACAATGAATCTATGAACCTTATAATGACAGAAAAAATACAGCAAATATAATGTAAACTCCCACAATGGTAGGCAGAAATGGCGGTGGTGAGGGTAAGACAAAAATCATTAAAAATTAAAAATAACACTCAAAAACCTTGCCACCTTTTCAGGGATGTGCATTTTAACACAATTTAAAAACTCAAGCCTAGAGGAAGCTGGTGTGGAAACTGACTTAAAACCAGATCTTCAGGGCCCAAAGATTGCTTATGCTAATGCTCATTGACTAAAGCAAAGGCATATTTCTTACAAATGGGAAAAAGAAAAATTTCCCCAAGCTCATCTCTTGTAGTGATGAGCTCGCTCCATTAGAAGCCACATGCTTTCACCCATCACTCTGCAAGTCCTCTGTTCTAAAGCTGAGGACAGTCTGTTGAGATAAAAGGAAACATTTCTGTTCAGCACTACAAAGGGGATAATGCCACTTAAAATTTCAAAAGCTTAAATAAAATAAAACTCCTAACTGAGCTGTAGGAATTTAGAGAGATATAAGGTCAGCATTCTTCTGCCACCGTTTTTCTCCCTAAAGTAGCATTCCAGCAGCTTCTCATGAACCACTGGTTTATAGACCATGGATTTGCCATTTCCACATTTCTTAATTGGAGACCATAGAAATGGGCAAGTGCGCACACACCCGTCCACCTGCAAGATCAGTCATGGACGTACACACTCTACGTGAGCAATCTGACAAAGCACATTAGCTACAATCAGCTCCTCAACATTTAGGCAGCCTCTTCTACCCTGTGTTTTTAAATAATTTTTTAGTCTAGCAGTACATAGATTTTTTTTCCCTAAAAGACTTCATCAAAATTCAAAATATACTGCATGTCCTGAAAACCCCAAATTGCTCTCTGCTTTTTGCCTCTAAGCTCACCCTCCAATTCTAGGAGATTCACTGCCAACAGTAGCCAACACAACTGACGATTAAAGTTGGCATCCTTGCAAGCTTCCTTATATGACATAATAAACACCCTTGCCAGGTACTCTGGGGGGATTTTTTTTTTTTTTTTTTAGTTTTGTTTCTCTTTCATTAATTGCTACTGAAATTGCTCTTTAACTTTCTTTCTTTTTTTTTTTTTCTTAACTTAGTGCCAAAAAACCAAGACATGTCGAAGGGAACAGTTGCACCAAAAATCTATTGCAAGCCCGTTCATGCTAGATATAAGACACACTTCGACTAGAAATCCTTCATTCCCAATCATTTGCAGGACACCCAATTCAGAACCAAGGCATTAAAGTTGATTATGTTTCTTAAAGTTCACACAGCCCCATTTCTGATTAATGTAGTAATTTTGGATTCATTCTAACCCTCATGCAGGGATCTCTTATCTCGTTTCTTCATTTCTTTTTCCAGTGACAACTCTTACTGCCTGCCACTTCCTGCTGTCACGTTCCCAGGAAGAGAAATGAAAACTGCAATGCTTTAGTTATTGATACTGGGGGCTTCCCTGGTTCTTCCTGAATTTGACCATTTTTTAAAGGGCTAGAAATACAAAACTGTGATCGAAGAGAATTTTAAAAGTAAACAGAAAAATAACCACCTGAACAGGCCCTTACTAGTCAATGTAGGATCATCTATGGGAGACACTGATTTTCCTTTACTTTCTCTTAAAGGAAATAAAGACATGTATTGTTCTCAGCAGAGGTTTACATTACTGAATATTCTTATTCATTTGGTTTAATGCCCCCTTTGGCATTTGGGGAAACTGTATCTATATCCCACAAGGCAATGAGATTATAAATAAGTAATGCCCTTCTACCAACCAAAACCTTGGAGAGTCTTTCCAAATTCCAAAATGCATATTTTACTAATGGCCCTCACCAGCTACCCTTATAAAGGGAAATTAAGAGTAAGCCCTCTAAATTAAAGAGGCCTATTGCAAAGCCAGAAAGAAAGAAAGAAAAACCTCCACAGTCCTAGGCATTAAACAGGAGGAACTATTAATGCCCTGAGTGAAATCAACACACAGGCTCCTTAGCACACTAATTCATATTTAAGTAACTGGAAGACTTTTAACTTGAAAAATTAAAAAGTTGCTTCATATGTTACTAGAGGATATCTTTTAGTATGACACAATGCCTGAGCAAAACTGGACTGTAACATTAACATTTAAAATAGCTCCACTAATTCTGGAAGGAGCCAAGTATGGGAAACTTTTGACAGTTGGATCAGGGAACCTTTGGAATGAGAAGAATTTGATGAGCCAGGTGATCAATCATAGAAGAATTCAGAGGCAGAAGGAAAATCATCTTTCGTTTGCTGAAAACAAATGCCTCAATCCCATCCTACTGCCTGACTTAACACAGCCCTGTTAAGTTCTCTGTATGACCTGAGCTGCCCCTCCCCTCCAATTCACATGCCTGCCCCACCTGCCTGCCAACTCCTGGCATGATCCAGCCATACCAAAGCACCCGCCAGGTCCCCAAAAGCCTCGTGGTCCTCGCCTGCATTGCTCTTCTGCACCTGCCCCACAATATCCACATACACCCCAATTTTTTGGGCTCAATGCCCATCTGAAGGACAAAACTCACTTCAGCCAATGATATACAATGACATTGTATATCACCAGTGCATTGTAGTGTGCTGACTTTCTTACTGCTTGCATTGTTTTCTTTCAATGAGCATGCATTATCTTTGTAAGCACACAATTAAATGAACAGGGAGAGGGGTACAAAATTACAAAGATTCAAATGAACACATTTCCATAGATCTATCAAGTTCAATAAACTCAATTGAGGGTGTCTCTTGTTCCTGTACTGGATCAGAGACCCCTTCTCCCTATTCTATGACATCCTGTATCATGACAAACATGCAGACTATGTAACATGCATATTGTAATCACCTATTGTTTACAAGTTTTTCTTTACTAGCTCAGGGATCAGCAAACTACAGCCTGCAGGCCAAGTACTGCGCTGCCACTTGACTTGTAAATAAAGTTTTATTGGAACACAGCCACACTCATTCATTTACATATTGTCTCTGACTGCTTAGGCATTTCCACTGCTTATGCAGGGTTAGGTAGTTACAATAGAGACCATAAGGCCTGCAAAGCTGAAAATATTTATTATTTGGCCCTTCGCAGTTAAAGCTTGCCAACCCCAGGACTAAACTGTGAGTCCCTACAAGAAAGGGACCACGTCTTATTTCTATAACCCTAATCTCTAAGCTAATGTCTGGAAGGGGGGATATGCAAAGCTGCATCCTCACCCAGGAGCTCCCACTCCCAGAATTTCTTTGTATTTGCTTGTGTTCACTGAACCATGCATCTTCTACTCTTCCCCCCACCGTGACTGTAGTTCTTCAAATATAATTTAATTTAAATAATTAATACATAATTATTATACAAAATTTATATAGGCAATATAGTTTTAAATGTTTCCGCTTACCTTTCCACTATTAGCAACTTACCTCCAGGGAAAGATAATTCTAGTTTTATTACAAAAACCAATAGAATATTCAATATATGAGAAATTTTTCTTAAAATAATAAAGAACTCTCTAATAGAATAAATATCTATTCTAAATTAGGCATTGTTTTAAGAAGAAAGGAACTAACATTTGTTAACTACCATAGTCTAGCACTCTGCAAGCTTCTGTGACCAGCCTCTCTCATTCAGATATCGCAACGATCCTACAACACAGGTATCATTATCAGTGTGCCCGTTTTACAGATGAAGAAACCAAGGCTAAGAGACGTGAAGCAACTAGTCTGAGGTCAAATGGATCTTTAAGAGAAGATAAGAAATCCATGTCTGATGAAAACTACTATCCTTTCCCCCAATAAACTCAAAAAAACAGCTCTAGTTCATGCAAATAAAAACAACTCCCTGGTTTGTATTACACAGGTTATAAAATTTTTTTTAATGTTTATTTATTTTTGAGAGAGAGAGAGACAGAGTGTGAGTGGGGGAGGGTCAGAGAAAGAGGGAGACACAGAATCTGAAGTGGCCTCCAGGCTCTGAGCTGTCAGCACAGAGCCTGATGCAGGGCTCAAACTCACAAACGGTGAGATCAGACCTGAGCCAAATGCTTAATCGACTGAGCCACTCAGGAGCCCCAATTGTCATAGGTTATACAGCTTTGGTGTTGCTGGGTATGCAACACTTCGTGGACACAGAAGCAAAGCATTATAGTGGAAGTAGGACAGGCTTTGGTGTTATTTCGTTGTTACAGTGACGGAACCAAAGCAACTTAGAAAGTGCCTGTGAATAGCAGGTGTTTCATAAATGGTAACTGTTAAAAATAAGAATATCACAGTATCTTTAGTATTCATAGAAAAATTTTAGCACCAAAGTGCTGGGAAAAGTCAAGGTCAGCATTTTAATGGAGACCAAATTTTGGGCTTCCTGTCGAATGGCTATCTTTTTTATAATATAGTACGAACCAGAGTAGTTGAGAAGCTAACCCAGCTTTTCTTCTGTTTCAACTCTGCTCTATGCATCTTGAAAGGGCGTGAATATTAGGTGAAAAGGTCTCTTTGAACAAGGATGTTTTTGCTTTGTCTGACTCGGACTGGAAAGCAGTACCACCTTTTCCATGAAGACAGCCAACACGGACCTGCTGAGGACAACGTGCACAGAGCCCGCAGGCTGCACCTGGCCTGTGCCCTGGCCCACGTTACTGCACACAACAAATGGTCTAACTAGAGGACAGCACAAGTCGTTGAATTTTTACCAATTTTGTCTTCATTGCACTTGGGCTGAGCTGTTTGTCATCACCCCCGAGGAAGAGCATCATAGGAGGAACAAGAACACTGGAAGAATGAAACCTAACCCAACATGAGGGCTGAGCCCAGGGTCCGGATGTGACTGTTGGGAGGTGGTGTCATGTCTGGGAGGCACAGATTCTGCATCAGATGCACCTGAGTTTTGATTCTCTTGTTGCCCCAGATAGTCGTGTGACCATGGGAAGTAATTTCACCTCTAGTGGCTTGAGTTTCAACATCTATGATAGGGCAGTCACAAAACCTACACTGTAGGTTTGTTCTGAGTCAATAACATAAAGAATGTGCCTTGCGTAATCACTGGTACAAGGTGAGGATCACTCATTAATTCTGTCATTTAAGCAGCTCCTTGGGGGCTGATGTCTGTTGATAAGTAACACCTGAATGTGAGAATAATTAAGCTATTTTCAAAAAGGGTTTTGATATTTCGAGTCTGTGTTACTCACATAGGCTTACCCCTAATGGATCCAAATGAAGGGGTATCTTACTGGCTGTATATACTGTCTGCATAGCTAGTTGCCAGAACAGAAGGTGGGAGAGGCCAGTAAAGAAGCCGTCCCCCGAGGGGACAGCTGTGCTCACGGCTGGGGAGGGACCATCAGGTGAAGGGGCACAGCTCTGCACAGGGTTTCTACATGCTCTCCAAGTCCCCGCCAGATCTCAGGATGCAATGCCCTTCACTTTGACCTCATCAGCAGCAACAGCTCCATTTCCCAGCCTCCACAGTCACTCAGTAAAAATACTATTTCTCTGATCAAAAAGAGAAAAAGCAGCAGACAACACTATTCTACCCAAAGCCACGTTTATATTTTTCCCCTCTGAACTATTAATCTTCTACAAACACTGTGCCGAGCTGGCAACGTGACAGCAAAATGTGACTATGCACTTTGTCTCCTCAGATGCCCGGGGCTGGGCAGGGAGGGTGTTAACATGCAGACACAGCCCACAGGCACGGGGAGCAGTAGGGGGGCTGCCCTGCCCCAGGAAAGGGCCCTTTACCTTCCACTTTGGATGCCTCTGACACCCTGGGCACAAGTTCACTGGCAGACAGTTCTCTAAGATTCTGCCTCAAATAAAACTCAAAAGCATCCTGAAGTCAAAGCCAGAATCATCTCGCTGGGGGCCCTGCTTCCTACCATGAATCCATTCTCCTGAGGACAGATCCCAGGAGCCCACGTGGGCCTAGCCAGATGTATGGGAGAAGGAAATGGAGAATGTGCTAGGTGTTCTGAATCTCACCAAGAGGAGAAAGTGTTACAAGGGACCCTTTCAAGCCAACATAGCTGCAAAGTTATAAGACCATGGCTTCCAGATGGTTTCCCAGTGGCCCTCCAATGTGGCTTTTCTGGATGTCCTCAGCCCACCCAATGCTGCAGGTGGTCAGAATTATATCGTATTTAATGCTGATGACAGGCCTGGAGGGGCTAGCTCCAGAGAGGACATCCTTCTGCTGCTAATGGACTAGAATTAAGTTACAGGACCCGGGAACTTGTCTCGAGGAGCCCCTTCCAGTGAACACAATAAACAGCTGTTCTGATCCCACTGAGCCTCAGAAAACCATGGGGTTTCTGCTATAGTGCTAACTGCAATCACTATCTGGATGAACTTGGCCTGGCTTAGCTAAGCCAGGGCATCTGAATTCCATCCCAGCCCTAAGGCGTGCTCTGAAAAGGTTCAATTCATATAATCCAAATGCATATTCTCCATTAACCACAGGGGCGCCTAGGTGGCTCAGGCAGTTAAGCGGCTGGCTTCAGCTCAGGTCATGATCTCACAGTTGGTGAGTTCAAGCCCCACATCGGGCTCTGTGCTGTCAGCTTGGGGATCTGCCCCACCCCCACTTGCATCTCAAAAATAAACATTAAGAAAAAAAAACTATTCTCCATTAACCACTGATTCAACAGAGCAGCCTTTACAAAGCTTGTCCACACATTAGGTGCTCCCCACTCCTCCTCTCTCTAAGGCAGACAGGAAGCAAACGATGAGATAAAGTGAATGGTCCATAAACGAAACGTTGCCCCTGGACTGTGCTCCCATGTGTGGCTGCATCTTTAAAACCCATTCACCTCTGAGTCAGCATTTAAAGCATTTTCTCAAGGCAGCATGCCTGAAAAAGCACCAGGAAATGTTCATTTCAAAAAGGGAATGGATGGTCACATAATTTGTGGTGACATCCAGTTAAGCGAAGTGCAGCTGGGGTCTCATTTGCCGGGTCTGTCAGAGCCTTGACTATGTTCACATGCATCATGAATCCTGAAGGGTGGGATCGACACATGGCATTTCCCAAACTTATTTGACCTTGGAAACCCTCTCCCCCTTCAAAGGGTGTGTTTTTGGACTGCAGCGTACGAGAGATGTTGGCCATGTGTTTTGTTTGCCCTTCATGACATACTACTCTCTGATCACAATGTGAATTACAACATGACAATTCTTGGATTTTAAGGCTGGAGTGAAGGAGTCCCGTCAACTCCAGCAAGCCACGTGTGGGGAGGTGGGGCGCTAATCACATGACTCGAGGGCCACTGAAAGCAAGCATAGGGA
This sequence comes from Leopardus geoffroyi, assembly GCF_018350155.1. Classification (NCBI taxonomy): domain Eukaryota; kingdom Metazoa; phylum Chordata; class Mammalia; order Carnivora; family Felidae; genus Leopardus; species Leopardus geoffroyi. The sequence goes on along the minus strand of NC_059332.1, from coordinate 25,177,893 downwards.
TTTGTTTTCCCTCCTTTTGGTCCGAGAAAATAAAAATGATAACTATTTTCCTCTGTCTTTGCAAGAGATCATAAAAGATCACTGATAACAGATGGACAAACATGAAATACTCTTAGGAAATGATATGCAAAAGGTCAACCACCACAAGAGACAATCAGCTGTGTAAAATCCAGCCTCCTCCAAAAGCAACGTAACTGCCCTTGTGCGTCCCTGCTTCCCTCGAAGGAGGACACCCCCTCACCAGCCCACAACCGGTTGCATGTACTCTGTACGAAACTGCACACACTCTCTCATTCTTTTAAAAGTCGTCTACACCAAAGAAGTGAGATGGGGACGGAGCTTCAGTTGGGCAAGATGAAGTTCTGGAGAAGCATGGCGATGATGGATGTACAACAGTGTGAGCGTTACTGCCGCTGAACTCTACACTTAAAAATGGCTAAGATGGTAAATTTTATGTGTATTTTACCACCATTAAGAAAACAATTTTTGTTAGTGTATTTTCAAGTCTTAGCTTCAACTCCTCACTGTATTCCAGTGCTGCTAATGACAAACTCAAGATGTGGGACGGGGATGTGGGCTCACCAGTGTTCCATGTAACTCACGCACAGACAGCATTATCACTTTGAAGAGAACCCCAAATTAAGATCTTAGCAGAGTATAGTGGTGCAACCACTTCCTTCCTGTGTATCATCAGTCCTGTGGATTCTAACACCAAGGAAAATCTGCAAGGTCCGGACCCCTCTGCATGGCACCCTCTTGCCACTGGAGTGACTATATCTTGCAGGGAGATACTTTTCCCCTCAAACTTGTCCATGAATGAACGGTGGAAAGGAAAATCCCCACAATAAAGGAAGAGTGACCGCACCTTCCTGTGTCACATTGTCACCCGTGCCCCTCAACCTTCACCATCAACCTCACACAACGTTCCAGGCAGGTTACCCCCAAGCTCTTAGGGTTGGCCCTCAACACAAGCAGTTTTGCTTTCTCCTTCAGGCCCACCAGGAGCTCATCTGCGTGTTGCAGAGTACGGCACAGCTTCAGTGTTTAATGACCATGTACTGCTCACCTACAGGGTGCCACACCCCAGGGGAATAACACTGTCCTGGCTCTGAAGAGTTGAAAGTCTAAGAATGGAAAATGGCCACAAATAAGAATGACAACTCTGAGAAATGAAGGGCCTTGATGGTGGATGTGTATTAGGTGCCCGAGCAGTGCATCAGGGGGGTCTAAGTTTCCATTTCTCATCATGACTTCTTTGTGGGAACCTTCCAAGCCTTGGGCATGTATGGGGCTATGGGTGAGCAGAAAGCTGCACTAGAAGACGGCAGAAGCATGGGGAAGGAAGGAGACCCACACCTGGGCCTGACATGGGGCAGGAAGGAGACCCACGCCTGGGCCCGACACGGAGTTAGAACGAAGGTGGGGACAAGCAAGGGGGTGAATCCTGCGGGGGGCCTCCCACACCATGTTACAGAGCTGAAATTGATCCAAAACAAATTTTAAATGGAATTAAAATGTTAACTGAAAGCAAACCTTCTTTTAGCTTTTGCTTGATGCTGCTGTTGTTACACATATCCTGATCAAAGATCTCAGCCTTTTTCAGAGGAAGACAACCAAATCCCTGACCCTGGCTCTTCATGGGACAGGGTGGGAGGGAGGGTGGTAAAGACTTTCAAAACAGCCTGCCCATGGGTGGGCATGAGGGTTGCAGGTTGTTGGTTAGTCATTGATTAACAGGTTTAAAGATGTGGATGAACCCAGAAAGGAAGAGAATTAATCCTATCAGTCATTTATACCTAGGTGTGAACTGCTTTCATTTCTTAGCTAGGAGAGTTGCACAGATATTTTGTTTTTAAATGTTTTTAATTATTTTTGAGAGAGAGAGAGAGAGAGAGAGAGCGAGCGCAAGTGGGGGAGGGGCAGAGAGAGAGGGAGACAGAATCTAAAGCAGGCTCCAGGCTCTGAGCTGTCAGCACAGAGCCCAATGTAGGGCTCGAACTTGTGAACCATGAGATCATGACCTGAGCTGAAGTCAGACCTACTGAGCCACCAGGCACCCCTGGATGTTTTAGAAAACAGGGAGAGGAGATTTTGAGAACCAGAGCATTTAAGGAGACCTAGGAAATGCACCTAAATGAGGAACAGTTGACTAGCCTGGAGATGAGGTGGGGCCAAAGGAAGAGGGTTTCTCAAAGTGAGAGAGACTGGAGTAGCCGCCTGTCTCCATGGCTCAGCTGGCTGACCACAGGCTGCAAACGCTGGCATTTGCCAGGGCTGATCTTAATTACGTCCGGTGACCTTCCATACTTGTTGTAAAGGTCTAACGTTAATGGCTGGGACAGTGCAGCGAGCTCCAAGGTGCATTACAGAGCCGACTGCGTGACTGCCCTCCTAAGTGCAACGCGAGCCTCTTGCAGAGGAGGACTCAAAACACACACTCTGCTGAGACAGAGCGAGCACATCAGTCATTTGGTTTAATCCCCACAAAGCCTCATGCAGTAAACGTCGTCTCCACCTTGGCAGTGGGGTTCCCAGAGGCTAAAGAACCCCCCAGCTTTTCACAGAGGCGAAGAGGCAGCACCGGGGTTCAGACCCGGGTCTTCTGCACTGAGCTCCACGCTGGGCTCCCCACCACGACTCTACGCAGCACCCGCACGCAGGAGAGCCCGGATCCCCACTGGATGCGCACTGAATTCCTCCCAACCACTCAGGGTTTGCAGGGGAGCTGGCTGCGAGACCATGAAAAAGCCCACGCCGAAAATCATTTAAAAAAAAACGTCTTTTTTCAAATCATGGGACTGCTTTCACATAGCCTAAAGGGACCAAGCTTCTTTGCTCCTGTGTAAAAACGTTGTTCAAAACACTAAATGCCTAAATGTAGGGAGAACCTTCTTCTTGGGCTTTGTCATTTCAACAGCCATCATGATGAATGGGTCAGTACGGTGAACGTGTTGGGGTCTCCAATCTCTAAATGGTTATTCACTAAAAGTGCACCCCTGGTTGCTTCACCACCTTTAAAAAAATGCAGGTCATCTTGGGTTGACACGTGTGCACAGGCACAAACACACCTCCTGACAAAACGCCGAGTGATTTGCAAACAGAAATGTGAAAACCCTGTGAAAAATGCCACACGGTCGTATGTTTAAAAATGGTGGGCAATGTCTGCCTACATTTTATGGCTTCCTTTAAGGTTTTCAGACAGGTACTGAGAGCCTGGGAGGGCCTACTCTCCTCTCATTCCCTCATTCCTGTTGAGAATTACTCCCCTAGGGGTGCCTGGGTGGCTCAGTCAGTTGTGTCCGACTTGGGCTCAGGTCATGATCTCGTGGTTTGTGAGTTCAAGCCCCGTGTCGGGTTCTGTGCTGTCAATGCAGAGCCTGCTTTGGATCCTATGTCCTCCTCTCTCTGCCCCTCCCCTGCTTATGTGTGTGTGTGTGTGCATGGGTGTGCTCTCTTTCGCTCTCAAAAAATAAACATGAACAAAAAAATACTCCCCTAACTCCGCCCTTAATCCAGTGAAGGGAACAAACAGGATTTTCCATCAGAGAAGAATTCCCCTTGCTAGCGCCCCTGCAAACCGGGGCCTTGCCACCATTTCCATCCAGCTATGGGCTGGCTGATAGGGGATGTACCATGTGTTTTGTCTGGGGTTTTCTCCAAAGGTTCTTTAAACCTTGAGGTCTCTGCCCTCACAAGACTGACCTGGGTCATTATCATCTTCTTCTTCTTGTTTTTTTTTTTTTTTTTTTTTTTTAAGCATATTCATTTTTTGAGGGGCGGGGGGAGGAGAAGAGAGAGAGAGAGGGAGACACAGAATCTGAAGCAGGCTCCAGGCTCTGAGCTGTCACAGGCTCCAGGCTCTGAGTTGTGCTCTAAGCACAGAGCCTGACACAGGGTTTGAACCCACAAACTGGAAGATCATGACCTGAGCCAAAGTCAGATGCTTAACTGACTGAGCCACCCAGGAGCCCCTGACCTTCATCTTGTTAAAGAAAGAAAGGAAGAGGAGGTTGTCAGCAAAGTTGCCACCAGTGGGAGGTAGCTACAAAACAGGCAGGAAGGCCTGGCTGCTGCACAGGGTTCTCTGTGTCACAGGAGCAGCTGCCCAGGGCTCTGTGTCACAAGAGATGGGATGAAACTACAGCTGACCTTTGAATAAGGTGGGAGCTAGGGGCACTGACCTCCAATGTAGCTGAAAATCCACATAGAACTTTTAATTCCTCCAAAACTTTACTAACAGCCTACGGTTGACCAGAAGTCTTACTGATAACATAAACAGTTGATTAATACATGTGTTATATAGTATTACATAAACAGTTGATTAATACATGTGTTATATAGTATTACATACTATATTCTTACAATAAAGTGAGCCAGGGAAAAGAAAATGTTATCAAGAAAATCAGAAAGGAAATAAGTTTACTGCCCTGTATTTCTTGAAAGAAATCCATGCATAAGTAGACCCTTGGAGCTCATACCCGTGTTGCTCAAGGGTCAAGTGTACATCAGAACCCTTTGGTGACAGCAGCTGCCTGGCAGTACCTTGTCCAGGTGTGGCCTCTCCCTGCCTGTCCTTATTCCTGGTCTGTCGCAACCACCATCCTTAGGGCCTCCTCCTCAACCTGGGGAGTGAGTCACTGGAGCTGTGGTTCAAGAACTCTCTAGGGCCAGGGAAATAGAATCGAGATTCCCGCCCCACAGAGTCGGGGGCCCCTCCTTCCCACAGGCACCCTGTCACTCCTGCTTCTACCCATAGAAAGAAAAGACAAAGAAGGAAACTTACCTAGATTATAAACAAGTCAAGATTTCTCTCTAGCTGCTCTGATTCTGTCAATCAACTTTTAAATATTAGAGCTAGAAGGTAGTAAGGACCAGAAAGGATGAATGTTCTTGGCAGTCAATGCATAATAGCCAGAAGCAGGAAACAACTCATGGGTCCATCGACTGGTGAAGAGAGAAACAAAATGGGATACTGTGTGGCAGCAAAAGGGAGAGACTATTGGTTTACACGGTAGCCAGGACGAGTCTCAAAGATGGGGCTGGGTGGAGCAGCAGACACAAAAGCCTGCACACTGTGTGGCTGCATTTCTGTGACATTCTGCACTAGGCAAAGCTAAGTTGGGGTACTGGAAATTAAACCAGTGGCTGCCTGTGGGGGTGAGCTGATTGGACAGGCATGAGGGAACTGAACAGGGTGAGGGAGATGTTCTCTGTCTTCATGTAGATGGTACTTAATGGGTGGAAGAGGAGTTGAAACCCACTAACCTATACAGTTAAGATATGTGCCTTTTACCAACATGTTAATGATACCTCCACCTTCAAAAATCTGGGAAATTGTTTTAAATGGGTCCCCAAAGACAAGACAGGAATACCCAAAGTGACTGGGGCTTCCCAGTTTCCTCCTCCCATTGGCCAGAGGGAAAGGGGAAGGAGCCGCACAGGGCACAGACCCCTGGCTGACAGTACATCTCAAATAGCTGGATTAACCACAAAGAGGGAAGGCATGTGTTTGTACTTTCCCCTTCTACAGTAGATCTGGAGGCCAAGCACTCAGAACAGAGGGAGTTACACAGTTGCTATTTCAAGGCCTGAGATTCTAAACAAATGTGCTTATGGGTTGTACGTCAGTTCCAAACAAGAGTGTTATTGTTACTGTATCAAAACGCAAGCAAAACAGATCCCTACCCTGGGTTTACGCTCCTCCCTAGAAATGCAGGGCTACGACCACCCTGGTAAGGAGCCTCCGCGAATGCCTGCCTTCAGAAGCCCGTTCACAGGGACAGTGATGCATCCCCAGAACTGGAACGCTGATCCTCAGGGGCCCAAATCCCACCACCCCTGCCGTTTTGGTCAGCTGGGTCCATTTAGCCACATTCCTTTAATCTCTCTTAAGTCCAAGTTCCTTATGAGTAAGCCGGAACCAGTCCCACTTCTCAGAAGGGCTGTGGTCAGGACTCAGCGATGACACATGTAAGACACTGGGCCCCAGTAAACCTGCCACAGCCTCTGTGTCCTCCTCCTTCCCCTCCCCGCCGTGTGAAGTACCCCACAGGTACCCACCCTGTTCACAGCTACCTCTTCTCTTTACCTGCCCCTTTCTGTCACCACCTTGATTCCAATAGCACCAAAATGGATGGAAAGCCCCCTTCTTGCAAAACTGACGTGAAAGATACAATCACCAGAGTTCCAGTGATTGGAACCTTCTCCCTTCTCCCTGAAAGGGTTCTGTGGTGGGTGAATTGTGTCTCCCCACCCCCGCCACCCCCTCTAAGTTCTGGTGAAGTGTTACCCCCGGGGGCCGCAGAACGTGACCTCATTTGGAAACAGGGCCTTCACAGAGGTAATCACGTTACAATGACATCATTAAAGTGGGCCCCAACCCAGTGTGACTGGTATCTGTATGAAAAGGGGCAACTTGGACACAGAGACACACAGGGAGGGAGGATGAGGTGGAGATAGGAAGACATGGGGTGAAGGCTGTGGGAGGGTGGAAGATGGGAGTGATGCATTTATGAGCCGAAAAGAAACCAAAGACGGCAGCAACCACCAGGGGCTGGAGCAGTCTTCCCCCAGCCATTGGAAGGAGGCAACCCCACAGACACCTGGATTTCAGAACCCCTCGAAGCTTCATGCCCTCCCATCTCCCTCCATCAGATACGTCAGTGACTTTGCTCTATCGTCCCTCTCCAGCACCCCTGGCCTGGGTCTCCAGCATCAGCAGCACCACCACTTGGCACCTTACCCCCTCTCCTCCAGCACAGCCAGCTTTGTCTTCTGAAAATGTGGCACTGCTGTCATAGAATGAGCATAGATATTGGAGCTGGGGTGACGCCTGGTGGGCTGCTGACTTCACCACCTGTCCACAGCGTGACCCTGGTGAGTTTCTTAGCACCTTCATGTCAGTTTCCTCACCTGGCAGATGCTGATAACAGGGCAGCCTCATTGGCTTCTCCCAAGGGTGAATCGAGGGGCCTGCTTAGAGCAGCCAGTACACGGCTGGGAATATAAAGGTCACCTGGGAAGGTCATGCTGCCGTGACCTTGCTTAAAAAATCCTTGGGGCGCCTGGGTGGCTCAGCTGGTTGAGCGTCTGCCTTCGGCTCAGGTCATGATCTCACAGTTCCTGGGTTCAAGCCCCGTGTTGGGCTCTGTGCTGACAGCTCAGAGCCTAGAGCCTGCTTTAGATTCTGTGTTTCCCCCTCTCTCTGCCCCTCCCCGACTCATGCTCTGTTTCTCTCTGTCTCAAAAATAAATAAACATAAAAAAATTTTCTTTAAATCCTTCAATACCCCCCATCACCTGCCAGAGGAAATCTGAACTCTCTGCAGAGAGCGATGGGCTGTGCTGGTAACTTACAGTGCCTCCTCTCACCAGTGCCATTCTTTGCAGAAGTCAGCTTACACAGACACCCTCCTCCCACAGCACCCAGGGTAAGGTGGCCCATCCCTACTGCACACACAGCATTTCCCAGTGAGTGGTGTCAGTCCAGGGGCAGGCATGTGATAAGGGAGGGCAGATGACAGAGAAGGATTCGCGCCCTGTTCTCCAAGTCACCAGGGGGCTGGGGGGACAGCAAATAACCTGCTGTCATAGGAAGCCACCTTGACACTACAAGGAACTCGGTGTTTGTTATGGGCTGAATTGTATCCCCTCAAACTATACCTGTTGAGGGGTGCCTGGGTGGCTCAGTCGGTTAAGCATCCGACTTCGGCTCAGATCATGATCGCGCGGTCTATGAGTTCGAGCCCCACGTCAGGCTCTGTGCTGACAGCTCAGAGCCTGGAGCCTGTTTCAGATTCTGTGCCTCCCTCTCTCTCTGGCCCTCCCCCGTTCATGCTCTGTCTCTCTCTGTCTCAAAAATAAATAAACGTTAAAAAAAAAATTAAAAAAAAATACAACTGTTGAAGTCCTAACCCCCTCCATTCCCCACCCCCATTCCTCAGAACGTGACTGTATTTGGAGAAAGGGTTTGTACAGAGGTTTAAGTTAAAATGAGGTCGCTGACCGGTGTCCTTATAAGAAGAGATTCGGAAGCAGACACACGCAGAGAGAAGACCATGTGAAGACACAGGGAGAAGATGGCCATCTGCAAGCCAAAGAGAGAGGCCTCGGAAGGAACTATCCTGCCGGCACCCTGATCTCGGGATTCTGGCCTCCAGAGCTGTGAAGAACGAGTTCTGTGGTTCAAGGCCCCCAGTCTGCAGTACGGACTAACACAGCATTAGCGTGAAGCAATGCTGAAGAAGGCCCAGAAGCATGCAGGGGAGCCCATCCTATCTCTGGATTTCTGGAAACATCACAGGTATTTCTGTCTATTTAAAAAAAATTTTAAGTTTATTTATTTTATGACAGAGAGAGACAGGGAGAGAGGTGGGGCTCTCACCATTAGCGCAGAGCCTGACATGGGGCTCAAACTCACGAACTGTGAGATCATGACCTGGGCTGAAACCAAGACTCAGGCTCAACCAACTGAGCCACCCAGGCACCCCTCTAGATAATTTTTAAGCGCATTTGCTCTGAGGTTCTCTACGATGTGCAGCAGACAGCACCCTCATGAACCCTCCAAGCTTTCAAACCCTTTACACTACCATACGTGCTCACCCATCTCGCTGAAAACACATACTTCTTCCCATTCCTTGCACAGGCCTTACGTTCTGGTTATTCCCCCGCTCATACCTGCTCCCCCTCTTCACCAGCAGTTTGCTCCATTCTTCCCTCTGCCCAGACTGCTCTCCTACTGCCCGTCTCTGCCTATCTTCAAGGCACGGCCCACGGGCTCCTTCTCTCCAGCAGCCCCAGCACAGTGCCTTGCACAGACAGCCTGCTCAGTGAACATGTGCATATCACATGCTGCTCTGGACTTTTCTCGGGGGTGTCTTCCCTGCACATACTTTTAACTATATGAGATTAGGCCACTATATTTGCTATACAAACAGATCACTGAAGAAAGACTGCTGTGTGCCCTGCCTCCCCATACTAAAGGAATGTAGACTTAAAAACCTATTTTCAGTAGGATAAACTATGAGTCTTTAAATTCCCTGGTAACCTTTTGCCTGTTCAAGGTCATTTCGGTTTCTCCCAAATTGATTTTGGAGATGAGATTCATAATCGAGGTTATAGTTTTCCTTTTCACCATCCCTCCCATTAGTCACTTATCTGAGGTCCTGTCAAAGAACTAGAATTATAAATGGGGATAAATCCAATGGCAGATGAGAAATTAATTAGAGAAACCACTGCTTATACTTAAGCAAAATTCAGTTTAATTCAAATGTGTTATCAGCAGCTACACAAAAATAAAACAAAATAAACCAAAAATAAAACAAAAACAAAAACAAAGCCCCAAAACATTCTCACAGCCTAGATGATACACATATTTGAAAACTTGTTTCTTATGGGACTTCCCAGAAAAAAGATTAAAAATAAATCTTCTATTAAGATGAAACAATAAAAATCCTACCTTGGAACACAGAAGATCCGATGACTCACCATACAACACGGCTCCAGAAACTACCAGGCTCCTATGAAGACACATCGCCTTCCTGCATTTCACTACCTCTCACTGGATGACCTCTAGTTGAAGCACCTTTATTTACTACTTGAAAGTTCCTTCTAAGAGCGAGATAGGACTCTCTGCCCTGCCCCAGGACACTCAGCTGTCTCACCATCTGTGGCCCTTGACAGTTCTTTATTAGGGATATCAAGGATATCAAGCACAAACTCTCCAAATGTAATATAAATGAGTGGGACAGCCAGGTTATGCCATGAACATCTAAGGAAGGAAAGAGTCCACTGCTGAGGAGGGCATGGAAGCTGATTGGGGTCAGGACCTCCCTGAGGTGGGGAGTTGGCTTAGGTTAATTAAGGGGGTGCCTCACCAGCATCCCTAGCTGATACCTCACATCCTCACTTCCACAGATAAGCACAGGTAAATGTCACAAGAGGACCACTTAAGGTTCACTGCCTGTGCCCAAGGGAAAGGTCAAGCCCGAGCTGCTACTCAGTCAATGTAAACAGTGCTTATGTTTGATTCTGAACTCTACTTCTTGGCCTCTGTCCCCTGGGGGAGTTCTTGTTTCCTGCTGCTGAAAACATTACCAAACCACCTTAATGGGAATTAATTATGGAAAAAGCTGGTCTGAATTAGAGACGTTTTGAAAATAAATACATTTTACTTCCAAATAAATGTTTCCTTTTCAAGTAATTAACCATTATTCCAAGCAGTTTCAAAGGACCTCCTTTAATGAGTGACTTGGTCGTTTAGCAACATTCATTTGTACATAAATATGCTAAGGCAGTGTTTCATAATGCGCTTCCCTAGGTAGGCTAAACGTGCCTGCTGACACTTAGTTTATACCACTAATGCACTTAGCAAACCCGTTCTTCACAGAGGGCAGAGGGGCCCTGGCTGAACTGTGATAATTCCTGGTGTGATGAATCGCTCTTCTATAACTCCTGAGCCTGCATACCAATGCTCCCCTTGTGGGTTACAGAGGAACCAAGGTCTCACCCGGGCTGACCCCGGCCATCTGCTGGGTATGGTCAGAAAAAACAATGAACTTCTGTATTAGCCTAGACCAGGATTTCTCAAACTTGGCATGCTCAACTGGATCATTCTTTGCTGTGGGGGCTGTCCTGTGCATTGTGGGATATTCAGCAGCATCCCTGGTCTCTACCCACCAGATGTCAGTAGCACTCCCTTCTCAGCTGTGACCACCCAAAATGTTTCTGGACATTGCCAAATATCCCCTGGGGGAAAAACTGTACCATGTGGAAATCATCCAGAGAATGTTTTTAAACAACTGATGCTGGGGTCCCATAGATGGTTCCAAAAGTTCCCGGGTGACCTGAAGAGCCCCAGCCACCACCACTGCAGTCCTAGATTCAGACCAGTTCTATGTGTCACTTTCATGAGAAGAAAAGGCTCTGTGACTCAAAGTTCTGAAAAACCAGGACTTAAAGTAAACATACAATCTATTCTATAGCCCAGCATGAATTCAAGTTTGATTAGCTGCTATTTCAAATATATTACATCACCTTCCTTAGTTTTCAGTAACTCACTGAAATTAGACTTTAGGTCTGAGTTGGCCTATGTACCTGTCCTCTGGCTTATTATTATCATCCTAGAATTAAATCACCTTACTTTGCCCAGATGAGAGTAAAGGCCCCTTTACTATCCCTTTACCTTCACCATTCAAGAAATGTTAATTGAGCACCTACTAGATCCAGGTACCATGGATGCAGATCTGGGCCAGGAAAGCAGGGACAGAGGATTAGAGTGGAGGAATAGGGAGGCAGGAAAGGCTTGAAGAAGGTGACAGGATGATGGGGAGGGAAGGTGTATTCTGGGCCAAAAGAGCACCACATACAAAGGTCAAGTATTGTTTGAGAAACTGGGGGCTGGAGCACAGAGTCCCTGTACAGGCATGATGGGGGGGTGGGGGGGCAGTGCAGGAGAAGTGTGCAGGGTTCAGACCATCAAGGACCCCGAGAACCAACCAACCAGACCCAACTTCATCCTGAGGGTCATGGAGCACCACAAACCACAAATGATTTGAAGCAAGGAAGTCAAAGAAGCTTCTCATCTTCAATTTAGGACCAAAACACTGGGATTTGAAGCAAGGGGGGTGGAAAAGATCAGGGGCCAGGTGAGAGGTCCAGGCCAGTAGTTAACCAAATACACAGGTTTAGGGCTTTGAGGAAACATTCAGGCTACAGATAAAGATCTGGTGCTGCCCTACTCAGGTGTGCTGGAACTTGGATGTTATGGGCTGAACTGTGGCCTATCACCCTCCAAAAAAGCCCCCCAGGCCCTCAAATGTTGGGAGTCCTGACCACTAGTACCTCAGAATGTGAATGTAAATAGAGACAGGGCCCTTACAGAGGTGATTAACTTAAAATGAGGTCATTGGGATGAGCCATAATCCAACAGGGCTGGTCCTTGTAGTAAGAGATTAGGACACAGATACATACACAGAGGTCACAGGGAGAAGACACCATGCACAAGGCAAGAAGAGAGGCCTTGGAAGGCCTGTTGACATTTGATCTCAGACTTCCAGAACCAAGAGGAACTAAATGTCTGTTGGGTAAGTCCCCCAGTCTGTGGTACTTGTTACGCAGCCCGAGCTGACTGAGACACTGGGGAATGATCTGAAGATAGAGGGTGATGGAAAGGATTCCCAAAAGAGAAGCCAGTGAGGCAGAAGAAAAATCAAGGAAAAGCAGCATTCACCAGCCCCTGCCCCCGCCCCCATCCCAAAGAGAGAGTGCTGAAGACTGAATGGTCACTGCCAATGCCATGCAGAGGCTGACCAAGATCACTGAAGCAGTCCCAGTGATCTGGCATCAGGCAAACTGACACCATCTGTGGCACAGAGACCACAAGGCCCAGCAGGCGAGGCAGGGATGCTGGGCCAAGCCAGTGCTTTCCAGGGGAGGGCCGCAGCCCCTGGGACTTGGCCGCACTTGTGATGGGAGCTTGGCGAGTGTTTTTCATGGAGGCCCAAACCAACATGCGTGCTGCAGGAGATGCATGTGGCAGCCGGAGAGGCCAAGAGGGCTGCTGCAGGGGTCCCAAGGACACAGGGCCATGTGGACCCAGGCTGGGGCTGGGGGTACCCCTGCCCTGGGTCTCTACTGTCATTTCTCCATTACAAAGCTCAGATGACTCACTGTCCACTGGGGGAAAACCAAACCTATCTCCAAGGACTGACTCTGGTGGCCTGTGTGACAGCCCCCCGCACTGCACCCTGCACTCATCTCTTCCCGGCCCTTGTCAGTTCCTCTGCACACAAGGCCCTTTCTCAATCCTTTCCATCTTTTAAGACCCCAGCCCACCTTCAGGACCCAGCTCCAATGCCATAGCACCCAAATCCCCTCACCCATGGTGAGGACTCACAGGTCAGGGCACACACCTCACCTGCTCTCCTGGGCATGCTCACTTCAGCACCCCACACCCTCGGCTCCTGGCCCCCACACCCTCCTCTTAGCTGGTCCCACACTAACCTTCCACTTACTGATGGTCTCAGCTACACCATGAGCTCCTTCTCCAGGGCACAAACCATCTTCTACCCCTCTGTGTCACCTACCCAAGGCAGGGCAGAAGGCCTGCCTGCAGAGATGGGCCAGGGCCAGGTGCCACACATGTGGCTGCAGAAATCCCTCTAACAGGGGAGGGGAGGGAGGGAGGGGCTGTATGTAACTGTCTTCAAAAAAGTAGGACAACACCTATGTCCACAGCAGCATTATTTCCAACAGCCAAAGGGTGAAAGCAACCTACGTGTCCATCAACGGATGACTGGATAAGCAGAACGTGGTCTATACGTACAATGGAATATTGTTCGGCATTAAACAGGAAGGAAATTCTGACACAGGCTCCAACTTGGATGAAGCCTGAGAATGTCACGCGAAGTAAAAGAAGCCAGTGACAAAAGAACAAGTCCTATAATGGTTCCACTCACACGAGATCCCCAGAATAGTCAGATTCAGAGACAGAAAGTGGAAGGGTGCTTGCCAGGGGCTGGGGGAGGGGAGTGGGCAGTTAGTGTTTAATGGATACAGAGTTTCAGTTTGGAAAGATGACAAAGTTCTGGATACGGATGGTGGTGGTGATCACCCAACAGTGTGACTGTCCTGAATCCCACTCGACTGTACATTTAAACATGGTTAAAATGGTAAATTTTCTGTTATGTGCATTTTACCACAATTAAAAAAAAACTTGAAAAAGTAGGACAAAACTTTGTGTTCACTGCAAATGCTCATGTATATTCATTTGAGAACAGTGGAGTTTCTCAGTATGTAACAATCAAGGGTGCCCAATTTGTAAAGCATCTTTTAAACACACAGAAAAAAAAAAAGCAGCTTTTAATCTAATCTGGGAGGAAACACTCTGTAGTGCAAATTACTATGCCGAGTGCATAACCCATCCATAATTTAATATGACCACTGGGATGCTCGTGGTGGCTTTACACTGGCATCATCTCCTTTGCACTTCTTGAAATGATATGAAGAAATAAAGTGTGACTGCTAGCTAAAACAGAATTAAATTAGAGGGAGGGCTGACCCTCTTCTCCCCTAAAAAAAAAAAAAAAGGCTGATAAACACTTAACTAGCATTCCTATGACTTAACATTCTTTACCACACATTCCTATGACTCAGCTGTTTGGTTTACTGCTCAGATAAGTAAACCAACTGTCCCACTTCTGGGGCAGTGTTTTCAAATGTAAGAATGCTCCCTGGCTCCTTCTGGCTGTGGCACACCTTGAGCAAACTCAACATTCAAAACGAAACTGGCCAGGACTTTCTGAAGCTGTTCCCTGGGAAAAACAGACCCACAAAAAGTGTGTTTCACTTTTACTACAAGAAATCTAGAAAAAGATACAAAACACAACCAAGGAACAGAGAAGCAGAAAAGACACTGACAAGTCAGGAAGAAAGGCTTGGAACGGCTTGGGGACGCTTGCTTAGCAGTGACAGCTGGCTTGGTGAGAGACCACAGGCTGGAGGTCACCAGAAGCGTTGCTACTCAGAAGGGCCCACATTTGGCTTCATGCTTGGCAGTCACTGTCTTGATCTTAATAATTTTTCAGCCAGGGGTTCTGCGTTTCCTTTGGCAATGGGCCCCACAAATTATGTTGCTGGTCCTGACCAGAAAGGTTTGGAAAAACAAGGAGACTCACCCTGTGTGGGGGCAGGGGTGGGGGTGACTATTTGTAAAACTGTTTCAGTGACCGCCCAAGGGCTGGTTCCAAGCTCCCTCTGTGATCTGGAGCTAATAAATAAAACCATTTATCACTATTTCTAGAAAAGAAAAAAAAAAGCCTCAGGAGGGTATTCTTGCCAATTCCATACTAAGCTTAAGCAGCCAGGTAAGTTACATCCCGAGTCTTTGGGAAGAAAAAGAATACTTCATTTAAAGCATTTAATAGTTAAACTGTCAATATTCAATTATTCCCAATTAATTGCTAAAAAGATTCATCTCTAATCCCTTGCATCCCAATAAAGAACTGCCACTCCCACCTCCTGTCACACGGTTCAAAGGAGCTGTCCCAGCGCTAGGCAACTGTATCCCCTGCTCTGACACCCCAGCCCCAAGCTGGACATCAGACCTACACCCGAAAATCTGGAATTGACAGAGGAATGCTGGCTTCTGTGCTGACTTGCCTGACCAGGTAAGCAAAAGCATGGACAAAGCCAGTCCGCAGGGAGGAACAAAGCGGACTTCTGGAGAAAGGGCCAGAGCACATGTGGACTCTCGAAAGATCCAACCCCCTGTCCCTCAATATTCAGATCCCATCCCGGGTTCCGTGAACCACTTCTGCATCGTTCCAAGAGATTTCCTTTCTGGTCTGTGAATTTGAAATTTGTTCTCGTTACTTGCAAACCAAAAGAGTCCCAGGAGAGGTTTTGTAGAATATAATCCTATGCAAATGGGGTGGCCTGGAGAGCCCCCAGCAGGGTTCTTTTTCAGCAAAGATTTATTTTAGGGGACATCCAGCTAAATCTGTCAATAACCACTGTTCCTCTTTCCTAGCAATATAGGGCTTGTCAATCTCTAGGTCACTTGTTCAGAGGAAGATCTGCCCACACATAATGACCAGCACTGAGCAGCCTGGAGCAAACGAAAGAACAGACCCCAAGTTGCAGAAGATCAAAGTCTGAAGATTCCTGGGGTCAGTCCGCAAGGACAGCACTCCAGGTGGGTGGGGCAGGGGCTGGTCTTCACCCACCCCCTGAAGTTAGCCCTCTGATGCCTGCCATTGAGGTCCAAAGTTACCATCAACTCCTCTAAAAGTCCACGGTTTCTCTGATCTGTTTTCAACAGCACAGCTAACCCAGAAGTTTTAACATGTTTAGATCATTCTCCACCCAGGGGCATGAAGTCAGGTTTCTGAGTGAAGACCTCTGTGGGGGCATGAAGCCCTTGGCAGGGCCCTGCCCTCCCATTCCTCAAGGTCGGCCAGAAAAGGCTTTTCCTTTTCAGATCCTTTGGAGCTCTGTGACCAGTGACCTGAAAACAAAGCCATTAAATGGTCTTTTTCATCAGACTAGGGGTCCTTTTTGGTTTGACTCCTCAGGCCTCCCTGGATTCCTGTGTCCTGTATGAAGGGCACACCTGCTCCCCTATGTTATCAGTTTCTGGGCGGAGGAGAAAGACACCTCGGATTGCCCGAGGAATAAATCACTTCCAGGTGTGGCCTGTCAGCTCCTCCCCACCTAAGTATTTCTCAGATGACTCATTCCACTGGTCCTCACCCCACAGATAGGAAGGAGAAAGGGATCTGAGATTCCCAGGTTCCTCCTGATTTGCCAGGTGCCTGGAGGGAGGGCAGTGGGCTCTCCCCAGCTTTTCTCATCCTAACCTCACAACAGCCCTCGAGGTAAGGTGAGCAATGACCCACTTTGCTGACGAGGTTCCTGCCGCTCCCAAAGATACAGATGATAGAGTTAGACCTGTAACTGTTACAGCTGCTGGTAATACCTGCTGAGCGTAAGCAGCAGAGTCAGGACCTAAACCCACACCTGCCAAACTAAAAAGCCCTTCCTCTTTTCATGACAGCAAACTCAGGTGAGCTCAGACATTTACAGGGAAGACTGTGGGTAAAAGCCAAACAAGGCACACCTCCAGTTGGGAGGGGGACAGCGAACACATTGATCACCATACAGCCAGTGTTAGGACAAAGGGATGGTTGGGTGCTAGAAACACCGAGTGAGGATGAGCAGACCTGGAGGAGGAACAGGGACCAAACGGATGAAGGAGGAAAGGGCATCCCAGGCAAGCGGGCTAACAAGGCAGAAGGAGCAGAGGTCAGTGACATCTGCACAGAAAGGTGGTCTGCACGAGCCCACCCCCAGAAGCCACAGTGTAGCCAACCACACCTCAGCGTGCAGCTCCTGACAGGTATGACCCTCCTCAGGCAGCACAGGAGGATGGACCCTGACAGGCCAGTGGAAGGGATCAAGTCCAAGAGAATGGGCAGGAGCCATTCTTCCAGCTGTTCCCGGCCCCTCTCCCCTCATGGGGGCCACTCCTGGCCAGAGGCCCTACAGGTGAGGGGAACCAGACTCTAGCCCTAATAGGCTGGTGGCTCTAAGTCAGCGACACCCCCCCCACTCACTCCAGCCTCAGTCTTCTCATCAGTAAACTGAGGACTTTGGACTAGGAAGAGAATATTATACATTAGCCATGCCCAGGACAATTCATTTTTTTAACCTACACTAGGCATTCGGTAAAGGTAAAGCTGGTTGAATCAAAGTAAATTCTAGACTGATGGTTTCCCCTGTCAGGGTCTTTCAGCTTTGTAGAAATCAGCATTCTCCTCTTTTGACCAGGAGAGCAGGAGAAAATGCTAGAACACTCGAATGGGCCAGTGCTGCTTCCTATCAATAGCCCTGGAAAGAGGCTTCAGGCCCACTTGCCCCGGGGTCTGGTCTGGGCCTGCAGCAGTAGTAAAATTTCCCACAGCTCCTCCTCAGACCCGCTTCCTGGGCTGGCCGGCCTCCTCCCTACAGCCCAAGCTACCCGGTTCCCCACCCCACCTCCCAACCTGAGACTTTGGTCAGACTGCCTCTCCCCATCTGACCCTCTACCCTCCCCCCAACCTCTCTTCAGAGCCCCACACCCTGAGTCCTAGGTCCCTTCTCACTTCACATGCTCTGCCTGGCCGCCCTCCATCCTGGTTCACCCCCTCAGCTCTTCATTTCATGGCTGACGTTCTGAACATGACTCATAAGCCACCCCTCCCCACCTTCCCACCTTCACTGCCTCCTGTCAGTTCTAAGCTGGCACATACCAGAGGGCCCGTGCAAGTGCCGTTCTCTCTCTCTCTCCCACTCAAACCTAAGATCTTAACTCAGATGTCAGCTGCACTCAGAGACCAGTCAGTTTAGGCCAGGCTTTTTGTTCTAGTCTTTCATTTCCCTTTCTTTCTACACACTTAACTCAGTTTGTAATTAAAGAATTATTATTATTTCAATGTGTACTTATTATTTATTTTGAGAGAGAGAGGGGAAGGGGCAGAGAGAGGGAGGGAGAGAATCCCAAGCAAGCTCTGCACCATCAGCTTGGAGCCCAGGCCAGTCTCACGAACTGTGAGATCATGACCTAAGCCAAAAGCAAACCCAGGCACCTCAAAGGATTACTATTAATTAGTTAAGGTGTGACTCCCTCATTAGTCTATAAGCTCTATGTGAGCTGAGCTGTCTACATGTCATTGTATCCCGAACACATAGCACAAGGCTTGGCCCAGAAAAGGGACTCATCTATGGAAGGAAGGAGGCAGAAAAGTTAAAAAAAGAAAGAAAAAAAAAGAAAGGGGTGGCCTAGGGTCACACTTGGTGGCACAATAATTGTTTAACAACTGGCTCTCTGCAGAAAAAAGAAAACCCCATGTGTAGTGTTTGCCAGTTCCATGGGGTAACTGTTCCCACCATGGCTGATTCCAAGCCACAGTAAGACATTCCTGAGTGTGCAGGTGGATGGAGATGGGGGCATGGGCTCAGAGTCCGGAGAGGCCCAGCTGGCCCCTGCACAATGCTGGTTTGTGGCGACGCCCACATGGAGATCCACAAAGCCTATCATGTTTTTAAATGACATCAACTTTTGACTCAGTCCTACCTTGGGCTGAAGGCCAAAATGAATCGAGACCTGCAGAAAATGCTATGGACAAAAGAGGAAAAAGAGGAAAAAAAAAAAATAATAAAGAAAGAAAGAAGAGGTTTTGCAGCTGGCTCAGAACAAGACAATGAAGGAAGAAAGGTGAGCCCCGGTGTGTGGGGATGATCACTGGCTCCCAAAACATGTCAAGAGCTGCTAACAACTGTGTAGCTTCTGGTCTTCTCGCTGGGGCCACTGCCAAATGCAATGTTTAGGACACTGTTAGGAGCAAGTCAAAGCCCACATGAAATGTTGGTTATACCCACAGACCCAATATTTACTTCCCTTTCTAGCAATTTACCCTACTAGCTCAATAAAAGCAAAACTGATACCTGCAACACTAAATTAAAGAGGAACTAAGATAAAAAAAAAAATTAGAAGAAAGTACGGGTGTTTTCCTGATATTCCAAGATTACGGGAGCCCTAAATCTTAATGCAGAACCCAGAAATCGTAACAGAAAAGATTAATTTGACTCTATACAAATCAAAAGTTTCTGCATAACAAAACCAGCATAAATAGAATAAAAAGACACACAAAAAAACCATGGGAAAAAACATTCACAAGACATCCAAAGAGTTAATTTACTTTCTGCTTGAAGTACTCTGACAGATCAGTAAGAAAATAAACCCCCTCCCCCAAACCACACACAAAGGCAAAGTCCCTAAGGAGGCAGTTCAAAGAAAAGGCCACATGAATGGCTCAAGAAATTTCAGAGCCGTCTTTAACCTGGCTCGTAACAATAGAGTTGCAGATTACAACAATAACCATATGCACCTCACATATCAAACTAGGAGACATGTAAAAGTGTGTAAGTCCTTGGCCAGGGAGGGTGTGGGGAAAAGGACCTCAAGCATTACTGATGGCAGTGTAAATTGGTTAAGATCTCTAGAGAGAACATTTTGACAACATGTATCAAAATAAAAACAGAGCCTACTTTGACCTTCCACTTTTTTTTAAAAAAAAGTTTATTTATTTATACTTTTAGAGAGAGAGAAAGAGCAGATGAGGGGGCAGAGAGAGAGGGAGAGAGAGAGGATCTCAAGCAGACTCTGCACTGTCAGCAAGAGCCCAATATAGGGCTCGAACTCACAATGTGTGAGATCACGACCCAAAATCAAGAGTCAGCCGCCTAACACACTGAGCCACCAATGTGCTCATGACCCCCCACTTCTAAGAGTTTCATGCATATCAGAATTTCATTATATATTATGTAACAGCAAAGACTGGAAACAACCTAAATGCCCCCTTAGTAGGTGACTAATTAAATAAATTATGGCCTGGTCATACAATGGATGAACAATGAGGGGCTCTCTAAGTAGTGATACGCACCCATCCCCAATTTAGGTGAAAAGGCATAGAACAATGTATATATTATGTCATTGTTTGTGAGAGGAAAATATATAAATGAAAATATACTTAGACTATTTCTGGAAGGATACATAAGAAACTGGTAACCATGGTTGCTTCTGAAGAGGGAAACTGGAGGCAGGGATGGCTAGAAATGTTACTTTTACTGTCCGCTTTCTGTAACATGTGCATGTATTATCTATTACAGTCAATTTCTAAAAATAGATATGCATAAAGATGTTCACTACTGTGTTGTATACACTAGACAAAATAAATAAAATACCATTAGGATGACCTAACACTGGGTTATTTTTAAAATATTACCATTGCAATGAAATTGTAATTATTTTTAACCCTAATTAAATTGTACTGAATCACTTTAAATACTTCTAGACTTGAGCCCCAGAAAAAGAATACAAATTACTTCCCAGGATATTTAAACAACTCTCAGATGTACTTACAGGATGAAAGCCAGCAATTTTTGAGAATTCATGGAGAACAGAAGAAGAATCAGACTGGGGACAAACATCCCAAGCTTCATATACAGGAAAAGGATCGTGCTTATTACTCAAGGAAGTCGTGAGCACTGGAAACCAAGGAAGGTTCACTCGGAACAACGTGGGATAACGATGCAAATTATTAAGAAGAATATTTTAAAGGCAACAGAATCGTGGGGTTTTGTTAACCTTGTGTAAAATCTCTGACCATCTGAGCTGCCAGGGAACGCTCACATCCGGCCTCAGTTCTTCCACAGCTGACCTCTAAGTGACTGCAGAGCTTGGTTAGATTCGTTTCAGGAAGACACAGACACGGTTTTCAACATGGCTGGGAGATAAAATGCAGAGCTATGCAGTTGAACACAGGGCTCAAGGTACACCACACCTGGCCCACTCAGGTATGTGTTACCTGGAAATCCACAATAATGCTCAGTGTTAAGGCGGGCTTTGGATTATTCAATATTCTTTTTTTTTTTTTTTAAGTTTTATTTACTTATTTTTGAGAGAGAGAGAGAAAGAGTGTGCATGAGCAGGGGAGGGGCAGAGGCAGGGAGAGAGAGAACGCCCAGCAGGCCCCATGCCATTAACACAGAGCCTGACGCAGGGCTCGAACCCAGAAACCGTGAGATCATGACTTGAGCAGAAATCAGGAGTTGGACGCTTAACCAACTGAGCCACCCAGGTACCTGGATTATTCAACATTCTTTTTTTTTTTTTTTTTTTTAATTTTTTAACGTTTATTTATTTTTGAGAGACAGAGAGAGAGAGAGACAGCATGAGCAGGAGGTGGTAGAGAGACAGAGGGACACAGAATCTGAAGCAGGCTCCAGGCTCTGAGCTGTCAGCGCAGAGCCTG
Source organism: Leopardus geoffroyi (assembly GCF_018350155.1). Classification (NCBI taxonomy): domain Eukaryota; kingdom Metazoa; phylum Chordata; class Mammalia; order Carnivora; family Felidae; genus Leopardus; species Leopardus geoffroyi. The sequence continues at coordinate 25,156,541 of NC_059332.1, read as the reverse complement.
ATGCGGGGCTGGACCTACAAACTGCGAGACAATGACCTGAGCTGAAGTTGGACGCTCAACCCACTGAGCCACCCAGGCGCCCCTCAACATTCTTAATAAAAAGAAATAACATGATAAATGTTTGGATAACTTTATATGGTTGCACACAAAAAGTCATATTATTATTATGATTATTTTGAAGGCATTGAAAATTTTGGGACAGATAACAAATACCAAGGGCCAAGGCATAAAACAGAAATAAAAAGATCCCAACAGGAAAGATTTAATAACGCAAAACTATGATGAAATCTACATCATGTGCCATGTCACCGAAGTGCAGCCTGAGAAATCTCTTGACTTAATGTAATCCTATAAAGACAGAAGCTTGTCATGTTTACTGAAAGCCTTTCATGCATCAATGGCAGGTTTTGTCATCGGAAGCATAGGGTCCATCTATGGTCCCTTTTGATTAGAACACATGGGGTCTGCCAGGCTGTTTTCAGAGTGTCCTGTTTAAGACACACATATGTCAAGTAGAGCAATTGCTATGGCCAATTTTGCTATGTGTGGAATGTCTGAAGTAGCTGGGGATTTTTTAGCCAGGGAAGAAACCACTTGGGTATCCTCAAATATCTGAACACGTATTATACAAAGGAAAAAGAACCCTTCAGAGGGGGCAAGCCATACAAATAAGTGTGAGATGACCTGAGTTATATTCACCAAAAAACATGCTTGGCTGCAATTACGGAGCGAGCTGCCTAGCCAATAGCCAATGGGGCCCTCCCTTCCCATCCTGGAAATGGTATCCATGTCAGGGATATTAATCAGGAGGGGAGATAGGCTCATCAGCCCAAAGATCCCTTTTAAGTGTTATAACCTGGGATTCCAGTGGCTTGGCAGTTTCACATGTGTAGGTGGTATTATATGCGTATAAAATATGTGATAGCCTATGTAATGCATATAATATATATTAATAATGTATATTTATAATGGTATATTTATAATACAACCTATGTTCAGAATATAATATATATTTATAATATAATGCAATATAATATAATATATGCCTGGCAGATTTTCTATGTTCCCCACCCCACCTAACACTTAGGGACAGAACAGGACACATATTGGAGGGCCACGGATAGGCTGAGGCAAATCTAATGACAAAGGCACTGCGTGAGATTATTTGCAAGTGGGAAGATCATGGTTTGGAGTGAGGAAAGAGGGTACAAAAGGCAACTTCTCAGACTCTGAACTTTCAATCTACAGACAGAAAGCGAACCGTCTCCACTTCTGCTCCTACATACAAACAAAGCTGACAGGCACCTGACCTCTAGAATGCTGCACCCATCACAGTATACATTCCATATTTGTACATCTGATACAGTATCCGCTGTGCACAGCCCGCTTCAGCCCAAGTCTGGCCTTAGTATATGCCAAATGTGCTCAAGGAGCTCTTTGAAGCATTTGTTATGGAAATAGAATGCTGTGGCAGGACAGTCCTTTATTTAGATTTCATTTGTGCGTGGAAATCAATATGTCCTTTCTAGTCTTTATTTTACAGGAAAATGCATCTCTAACTATTGTCCGGAGGTCTTCAGCTCCCAGTTTCGCCGTGTCTGCTACACGTAACCATGGCACAGCTATCAAGCGCCCCTAAAGCATAGTGCACACATTCCTACCATCTTTGACCCTCTTGAGTGCTAATTTAGAAAAACTGTCCACCTCTCCAATATGCCTTAAAAGCCAGTTTTCAAGAACTATTTTAGTTTTTTCATCCCGCCCTCCATGGCAGTGTAAATAGCTGTTCATGGGTCCCCGCCACTAGGATAATGATGCTCTCTCCCACCTCCTAACTTTCAAGTTCCCCTCCCCTTGGACCCCAGGATGGAACAGCTTCTAAACACATTCGCTTTCATCTATATTATTCCTCTTCTACTTTAAAAAAGGGGTTTAAAGTATTTGAAAATGTTGCCAAATTCTTACTTTCACAGTCAGAGTATTAAAATTGCCACTGTAGTCATTGTTCTGAATTTTTCCATGATGGTAACAAAAAAACAAACGCTGCCCTCCGTGGATGGGAGAGGGTCACAGCAAAACACCTTTGGAAAGGAGAGGCTGTAGGGCTGGGGCTGGGGGTGGGGTACACCTCAAGGTGAACCTAGCCTGAAGGATCTTCCCCATTAACAGTGAATCCTGTCAATTCCCACAGGACAGATCATTTCTTGCCAGTCTGGTACAAGATTAAAACAGCGATTATGATGATGTAAGAGTTTCATCTTACACATCCATGAGCTACAACTGTTTACTAACACTCACTTGGGGGAGAAAGTGCATGCACATTGATTTTTACAAACTGTCCAATTTCAGTCTCACTTTTAAACAAGGTATTTAAAATTCTGCCCAGAACTGCCCAGAAGGGTGGGAGGGGAAAGGTCTACACTACTTGGAAATGTAAATTTGTTATTTAAAACACAGAAAGGGCAAAAAACACAAATTGCTTAACAAATGGGCATACAATGTCTCCTAGATGTTAAGAAAAGCAGAAAATACAGATGTCTTAGGGACTGGATTTCAGACATTGCCCATTCTGCATTTTTCTGCTGGCACACATCTTCTCAAAAAACACTGCTGCTCCATTTCACACAATGCAACACCTCTGTGGAGGGGCTACAGGACTCTCAGCAAGGCAGCCGCTCTGCTAAAATCTTACCAGGGTCTCAACGCCTCACTCAGACAAAAGCAGCTGCTATATAAGAGCAGTGGTGGACCCGGAATACAAAATAGATTCTTAGTTTCCTTCCTCTACTCTATAGGGATATGACTAAAGTCCCAAGAAAACACTCGAGGGAACACTTGGGTGGCAAAATCTAAAGTCAAACATCCCAATCTTTGGAGAGGGATGAGCATGATGAGGGAGGAAAGGGAATTTTCCCAAGCTCTTTGCTTTTGTGGCCAGCACCTGGGTTCTTTAGTAGGCTTTAATAGTCTGTTTCCAAACCTGGCGCGGGATGACTGAGGTCTGCGGGAATGAACACCTGGGAATATGACATCGGTCCCACGGATAGATATTTCTTTGTGGGAGGCATAAGGACACTCTAGCCCCACAGAAGACTAGAGCCAGAGCCATGGTCCTGACTCTAGCCATCAGACCCTGAATGAGGCGAGTCTTCCGGAGCTGGACGGCTGACAGGTCAGCAGCCTTATCCTTCGCAAGGGACACCCCTGGCTGAACCGGGGTGATAGTTTGAAGGATAGGTGAAGGGAGCCCAAGTCATTTTAGGGGGAGGGGCGCTCTCCCCAAATGTGCACTCCGACGGGAGTTCGGGTGCAAACTAGAAAAGGCTGTGGAGCTCCCTTAGGGTTGGGAGGCAGTGTCCCCGAGGAGGGAGGCGAAAAGCCCCTGCTTCACACCCAAGCAAGCGCATCTGGTTTGGGGGACGGAGGATGAAGCCAACGCGAGATGCATACACACAGGCTGGCATCGCTTTGAGGGACCTCGGTCTGCTCGGAGGGAGACGGAGGGAAGGGTGGAAGAAATCCAGGAGTAAAAGGCTCGGGAGAAGGACGCGAGGCCCGGGCGGTCGCAGCCCTTACCTTGCTGACCACGTTTTGGACGAGGCCTGTGCGGATGCCGTAGTCCCACGCGTGGCAGTCGCAGTTGGAGGCGTTGTCCCCCTTGTCCGGAGGGGACGGCAGGGGTGGCGTGTCGCCCCCGTCCGCGCCGCTGCTGTTGCTAAGGTTGCCTGCGGCCCCCCAGGAGGCAGTGGAGAAGGGGGTGGTCGGGGGGCTGGTCCAGTTGGCCACGTCGCCGGAGTCCCACCGGCCCGTGGCGGTGACCCCCGCCAGCTCCGCGCCTTTGCCGGCTCCGCGGCACCAGAAGTTCGGCTGGTCCAAGAGGAAAGAGTCCGAGAACTGGCTAAAGCCGATGAACAGCGCCGGGATCCAGGTGAGCAGCACGAGGGTCTTCTGGTAGCCCCCGCCCAGGCCCCCGAGGAAGGGCAGCACCGACCCGTCGTAGTCCAGCAACAGGAGGCTCGGGGCCGCCGCCGCCGCCGAGCTGCAGCCCGGGTGCTGGCCGCCGGCGGCGGGATGCGGGGCGGGCAGCGGCTGGATCTCCCCGCCACCGCCGCTGGGGCCCGCGCGTCCCCCGAGGGGCGCCGAGGCCGCCGCGTCTCCGGGCGGCAGGGAGCCGTTCTCCTCGGCCGGGGGCGGCTGCCGCCCGGGCCCGCCACCCGCCGCCTCGCGCCGCCGGTCTATCGCCATGGCCCGGGCCCACGGCGCCCGCAAAGGCGCATAGAAGCGCGGCGGAGGCTCCCGCGGGCGCTCCGGGCAGAGCGCGCCGGGCCGGGCGCCCCCAGCCGCCGCCGCCGCGGAGGAGGGCCCGCGGCTCGAGAGAGAGCGCTCGGCCGCCCCGGGTGCTTCAGTCCGCCCCCATGTCACCGGCCCGGACCCTGCGCCCCGGGCGCTGCGGCCCCGCTCGGGCGCCGGGCAGAGGGCGGGCAGAGGCCGGCCCGGGCCCTCAGCCGCCGCCGCTCATCGGCTCCGCGGCCCGGGCGCCGGCGGCCGAGCCCGCCGCTCTCCGCTGCTCCGCGCCGGCCGCAGGGGGAGGAGCGGGCTCCGCGCCTAAGCCGGGCGGCTCGGTGCTCTGCGGACCGCTGTGCAGGCGGCGCAGGCGGCGGTGCGGGTAGCGTCCGCTGCTCCCCGGGAGCCCGGGATGTATTTATCCGGCCTCGGCCGCCTCCCGGAAGCCGCGAGCTCGGGTCCCAGCCTGCCGAGCCGCCGCGCTCTCCGGCTCCGCGAGCCGGCCTCCCTTCTCCTCCTCCTCCCCTGCCCCCGGCCCGCCCCCTCTCCCCCCGCCGAGGTGGAGGTAACCGCGGCACCTGCTGCGCCCGGCTCCTGCGCGCGAGCGCCCCCTCCAGCCGGGACGCGCCGCCGCCACCGCGGGATCCACGGGAGCGGAGGGGTGGGGGAGGGCGGGGAAACGGGACACCCCGCTCCTGCCAGGCTGGAGGATCCCCTGCTTGTTCCCCCTCCGCGCTGAGCGAGGCGGAGGAGGAGCAGGAGCAGGAGCGCGCAGCTGCAGGCGCGGGTGGGCTGAGGGTCCCGGAGGAGTCGGCGTGCGCGCGGAGCGTGTGAAGCGGGTTGTCTTCAAGGCTTTGGCTCCCGAAGCCTCGAGGGGTTTCCACCCACCCCCTGCGCCGGGGCTCGGTGACCTCTGTTGGCTTCAGAGGTGCCTGCAATCCCGCTGTCCACACCCCATTCCCAGTCTTGAGACCAAGAGTAGCCAGCGTTCGGGGACAACCCCCGCGCACTTTTTAGGGATTCAGATACGGTTGATTTTTGTATCCACGGAGCAGCGTCAAGAATGCGCATTTGCCAATATCAGGTCGCTCGTCACCCGCAGCGTCGGGTCACCCGCGACCGACCGCGGCACCTACTCCCAAATCGCCATTTCTTCCCCACTCCAGAGTGCATGCTGTAGAAGTACAAGGCTAGAAGGATACATGGCCAACACGAGTTATACTGTATACACAGAAACGTGAATGGTGATGGTATTCCCCACCCCCTCCCCAAGATGTTGAATTCACGTTTCGAATGCCAAGTGCACAGGCGCACGCGTCTATATTCACACACATGAAGACAAACCTCTCCCTCCTCTCCTGGGCTCCAGCGCGAACCTTGCCCAGCCAGCACTATATAAATAACACCAGCCCTGCGGCAAACGGCTGCATTAGCATATTTCCTCCTGCACCCGGGGACTGGCAGAAATGAGAATAGCGTGGCACCTTTCACCCCAGCGTCCCCGCATGTTGGAGACATTTCACATTCTGAGAAGAAGTTTATTAATGGAAGTCTTAGAGCAATCCATTTCGAGTAGGATTTGGGGGGGGGGGGGCGGAATGTAAAAGAAATGCTTTTGCTTTACAAAAGAATACACTCTAAGCTACATATAAAAAAGGTATTCGTTTGCATTTCCATTATTTGCTTTCATTTTAAACCTGCAGTTCTTTTTGTTGTTGTTGTGGGCATTATGTGCTTACTACTAAAATACTGGCACATCTGAGAGAATTATTTCTGAAGGCTGTTGGTGAGCTGGGCCTTGGGGATGGGAGGAGGTCATGGACTTTCTTGGGTGGCTGGAAGGGGAGATTAGATAACTGTAGGCCAAAGGGGCCAGCAGGGCTGCAGAAGACACCAATCTTCCGAGAAATGGGTCTCAAAACCTGCACGCATTTAAAGAGCTTTTGGGGGTGATAGGGCACATTGTATAGTAATGATTTCTTTTCCAAGTTCATATTATTTATTACCTTGATTTTTTTCTCTCTCTTCCCCTTTCGCCATTAGAAAGGATTATAAATGCAAAGTGCTGACCATGCCTGGAACAGAGAAAGTGGCTGTTTCTTATTACCACCGCTGTTACTATTATATAAAATCTACATTTTATTTCTGAATTTAAATATGGCTTTACAGATATTAATTTCCTTTTCAGTAGCTGATTTTTCCAGAAGCATTCTGTTTTGTGTTGGGCTCTGCCTCCGTACCCCAAAGTCACAAGGACGCATTTATTTTTTTAGAACTCATCACAAAATAAGGATTGCCAGTGACCTTGACGGCCATTCCAATCATAAGAATAAATAATATTGAACTCTGCAGGGTTAGTTTTCTAATACACACTCTCATTCAGTCCTCACAGGACCCCCAAGTGGTGGGTCTCCAAGATGAGGCTATAAAAGTCAAGTGTCTGTCAGATAACAGTGTTTGCCCACAGCAGTGCCAAATAACTGGCTTTGAACCCAGATCTTCTGACCTGACATTCCAGGATGTCTCCATTTTAACATGCAGGGGCAGATTATAATACCACAGGAAGAGTTTGGGGGTTTTTTGGTTTAAAAAAATTTTTTAAAGATTTTATTTTTAAGTAGTCTCTATACCCAAAGTGGGACTCGAACTCAACCCTGAGATCAATAGTCACGCCCTCCAATGACTGAGCCAGTCAGATGACCCAAGAGGAGTTTTAAGAGATACTTGTTAATATACATTTTTAGGTGGGAGAAACCCTAGCCCTGGGGAGAAGTTTCATTGCCATGTTGTTATTAGTCCTTGTCCCCAAAGGTGATAAAAATCCTCAAATGGTACATTCTCAGAATTTGGAAGTGCACTAGAAAATGGTACCCTCTAAAATTCAAACTAAAAGGAACCAATATAAAATGTTTGCAATTAGCCGTCTGCAGCCCTGACCCAGCCCTGACTTAACTTTAATTAAGTTCCTGATTAGATTAGAGGTTTCCCTAAATCCCTCTCAGAACAAGGTTCTCCCCCCTCCAAATGTAGTCAAGATTAAAAAGTAACTAATTTAAATTACACTGGACTTCAATTCATTAAGACATCACCAATGGCTTCCCAGAGAAAGCTAGACTGCAAGAAGGAAGGGAGAATTTAATACTCTGATAACCTTCAGGGTAAGGATAGAGGTTCACCAGCTAGTATGGGGTAGCCAATCCGGCACCCACTATCTCATTACCCTCTTTTACTCTTCTGGGTGATAGCTCTTGTTAAGTACTAGTTCTCTCATTTACTTATTTATTTACTACCTCCTGCCTCTAGATAGGTACTTTGTATTTGTTCTCAGCTGTATTTCTGGTGCCTGACATAGTGCTTGGCACATGCAGGACACTCAATACACTCAGGACCCTCAATCTGCTGAGTAAGTGAGGGTGTCAAGTTATTATCACTGGATGATATTGTCATCAAGGATCCTGCAGCTCTATTTACTGTGATTCTTAAGCCACCAAGCAACCTTTCCTATTTGCTGAATCTCTCATATACACTGCTCAGATCAGCCAGCATGAGAATTCATTTGAACTTAACAGTTATGTAGTTTTTAAATGTTTATTTACTTTGAGAGAGAGAGAGAGCATGTGCATGCATGCTTCTTTGAGCAGGGGAAGGGGCAGAGAGAGAGAGAGAGAGAGAGAGAGAATCCCAATCAGGCTCTGGCTGTCAGCACAGAGCCCGATGCAGGGCTCGATCTCACAAATGGTGAGATCATAACCTGAGCCGAATCAAGAGTAGGATGCTTACCTGACTGAGCCACTGAGGGGACCCAACAATTATATTTCTTCTTATAAGTTATTGTTGTAAACGGATTAGCTCCCAGTATGATGTTCTTGTGCACAGTTATCAGCTTGCAGATGATTGGCTTGTAAGCCAAATGCAGCTCACAGACCACACACAATGTTTCCAGAAAAATAATGCTCAATGTTTGAAAATCAGGAGACTGAACATTAAAAACAAAAAACCAAAAACAACAATGACATAGAAGAAGCCCAAGGCCTTTTGATGCTCCCTTTTGCAGGGCCATGCTTCCTTGGAGTATAGCAGATGGGCAGGTATTCTCCAACTGCCCCTCGTCCCTGCCTGGCACATGCCCCTCATGCATGTCATTTGTCTGGCCCCCAAAAGCATCTGAGTTTATGACCTTAAACTTGTATTCATATCCTGAACTCACTCTTCTCCAATGTCAAAAAGAAAGCTACAGGCCCCAAATGGAGTCACTTATGCTAGGGCATGTCACCAAACTGGGGCTTAAAACCTAACTTAATTGCACGTACAACCTCCTCCAGAAATGTAGTCTTAACTGGTCAGTCAAGAATTTTCTGGTCAGTACCCATAAGGTCATCTGTCACACGGGGCCTCTCCATCCCCCAAAGGAAGATGAAGTAATCCACACACTAAGACCTTTTTGTCCCTAAAAGAAGGTAACCTTGCCTGAAAGAATCTTTTTATTTGTTTATGGCTTCATTGTCCTGTCTTTAAAAACCTTTCCCTTCCTATAGCCCTTTGGAGCTCTCAGCTGTAAGCATGAATCTGTTGCCCAATTCATAAATGAATTAATAAAGCCGATTTGATCTTTAAAATTCACTCTGTTGAACTTTTGTCATTTAACACTGTAAGGAAGCTGAGCCATTCTCTCTTGCTTTTGAAAAAGCATGTTAAATAATCTCTCAGTTTGTAATTTCCTAAAAATTGAGAAAATAAAGAAATGAAAGCTACAACCTAATCATGAATATACTTGAACAATTTTATTTCTTTGGAGATAACAGGAGGAAAAAAATTTTTAGCTTACTTCTAAAGTTGATAGAAATCTAATTTTAAGTCCTCCATAATTCTGTAAAAGTTAGTTCCAAGGAATTGGTGTCAGGGTTAATTAACTTATTATGTATAATACTAGTCATAGCAAATGGAATTCACATTACTTTTACTTGTATGTTCATGTTTTCTTTTTAAAGCTTATTTATTTAAGTAGCTTCTACACCCAATGTAGGGCTTGAACTCATAACCCAGAGATTAAGAGTCACATGCTTTTTGACTAGCCAGCCCAGTGCCCCTGTATGTTCCTGTTTTTTATTTATACTTAAAATATAGATAGACAGCACAGTTTGGAATGTTATGTCTTTATATTTTTTTCTTACTATAGTTTGATTTCTCTCTTTCAAATAATTGTTTGAAAAGTAGGTTATCTTGATTGGGGTGGGGGGTAGGAAAAAGTGAGATGAAATTAGTTCAAACTCTAAATGTGTATACTTGAACATTATTTATATCATCCTTTGACTTTTAGAATGTTAACTCTGACTTTCTAACAAGAGATTTGACATTTACAAGACCTAGCATAAACGAAAATGAAAAATCTACTTTTGTTCAGTGGCAGAAGTAATAAAAATGTCACATAATCTATCCAAAAGAAAACTACAGGTAGTATCTTAAGAAAAACTTACTCATTGGGTAGAGCCAAATTCATCCTTCCTGATCAAAAGGCCAAATAAAATAAATAACAAAATGAAGATAAGGCTTCCATGCAAAACTCTATTCAATTGTAAATGTGATTGATAAGGCCCAATTACTTTTAAAAGCTTGGTCAAAATTTAATTTTGAACTCTTTAATTGAGTTAAAAAACAATTAGTATAAAAAATTGATCTAGAATTTGATGTTGGCTTCTGTTTGCTAAAAATCACAGATGTCACATTTGCCTTATTGTGCTTAAGAATATTCTTTGTCACATGCACACACACACATACACACACCAGAAAAAGGGTAGAATGAGAGGACTGACAAGTAAACATTATATGTTTCATTCCAGCATAGAAACAGCCCCTTTTGCTTGGGCGAATCATCCCAAAATCTGCAAAGGAACCTCAGGTTTTAAGTAGGGATACTTTCCTCATTGAATGAGCAATCCACTGTCAGGAAGGTTTGTGGGAACAACAGTCAAGTAACAAGTTTAGAGAAAGAGGCTTTAACTTCCTGAGATAGAAAAAAAGAATGCTCTTTAAACAACTCTTTCCCCCTCTTTCCCTCATAATTCTAAATGGAGATGAAGAAACACTCACAACTGGATGGTCTAGGTGTTCTCCTGGCCAAATCTGAATCTATGAAGCTGATTCCTTTCAATGACTAGAAGCTAGAAGTATGAGAGTAGGGAATAATCCTGAATGGGATAAATCATAGACCTAGAATATACCTTCTACGGCAAGATGATTTGTTTTTTTAGATAAATGTTTGGTCTCTAATAAGTTTGGTTTGAATTTATGGCTATTAGAGTCATGAAAGTCATGAAAATCATGAAAGACTTTTCATATTAAAAAAATTAGGGATGAGTAGGCGGTCATTCAGTTAAGTGTCCAACTCTTGGTTTTGGCTCAAGTGATGATCTCATGGTTCATGAGTTTGAGCCCTGAGGTGGGCTCCAAACTGTCTGTGCTGCATTCTCCATGCTGCTTAGGATTCTGTCTCCCTCTCCCTGCCTCTCCCCAGCACCGGTGCTCACATGCTCTCTCTCTCTCTCTCTCTCTCTCTCTCTCTCGCAAAATAAATACATTTAAAAAAATTTTTAAAAATTAGCCATATATGCATATTATTGTCAGTCTAACTTGTTGGCCACTGAATAGAGCTTTGAATAAAAATTTAGTGCTTCTATAGTAAAATAACATATAAATATATAGATAAAGTCACCAAAACATTTTTTGTTAGCAGTATTTTAAAAATGAAGCTAAGTTTTTAAACTTAAGTAAAACACCTTTCAAAATGTTATTTAACACCCCAGTAGTAATGAGTACCCCTAACATCAGTTCTTGGTTTCTAATACCATTCTCTACTAAAAGGAACCAAGGCTTCTTGGAGCTGTGGTTGATTCCAGGACCGGGGCTGGAAATATACAAGATGAGCTCGGGGCACCTTGTAGTGCCTCAAAGTAAGGAAATGCTGAAACCACCCCCTATATGATAGGGTTGTGTCACAGGAGCCGACTGAAAGAGCTAATTTGAACAACAAAATCATGTAGTATTGGATAATAACCCAAAGTATAAAATATTCATGAATCCATACTGATATAAATAAATGATTCAATAAAAAAAAAAAAAAAAGAAATGGGAAGAAGAGACAAATCTCTGCAGAAGAATTCCAAAGAATGTATGTAGATACATGGCCCTCAAGGTGGAACATAACTCTCAACTGCAGACTGTACAGAGTATTTCTTTCCAAAGGGGAGAGTATGGAAAGGAAGGGGAAAAAGAGAGAGAAAAGCTACCGTGGAAAAACCTGATAATCACTACCTCAGCTAAGTGACCAAGGTCAACATCAAGAGTGATAAAACATGTTGATAACATGTAGCCTCCACATGATGTGATAAGAATGGCCCTTTACCTCTGTGATCTTCGTCCCCCAAACCCATAACCCCATTTTAACCACGAGGAGAACATCAGACAAATTCCAATTGTGGAGCATTCTAGAAAATACCTGATCAGTACTAAAAACTGTCCAGATGATCAAAAACAGGGAGAGTTGGAGAAACCGTCACAGCCAAGAGGAGGCTAAGGAGACAAGATGATCAAAGTGTAATGTGGCATTCTGGATGGGTTCCTGGAACAGGAAAAGGACATTAGGTAAACGCTAAGAAAATCTGAGTGAACTAGGCTTCAATTAATAAAAATGTATCATTATTGGTTCATTAGTTGTGACAAATGTTAGATATCAATAATAGGGGAAATCAGATGTGTGGTATATGGCAACTCTGTGTACTATCTTTGCAACTTTTTCTAGAAGTCTAAAATTATTCTAAAAGAAAAACTTCTTTTAAAAAAAGGTGATTTAACAGTCTTTTCAAACATTAATATTTCATTTAAGTGCAAATCAGTAATTTTTCTCTGTATAGGTCCTAGCTCTGTGATGATGTTTTTAATCAAGTAAAGTTTTAATGGTTTGTAACCCAAAGTTGATGGGGGAGAAGAAAATGAGGAAGAATGTAAATAAGAAGAAAATGTAAACAATTCAAAAATAAATGCTAATAAAATCTTGTTATAGTAACCAATTTTTAAAAATACTCCAAAATGTTAAAAGATGCCATCAGTGAGGTGCCTGGGTGGCTCATGCGTTAAGCGTCCAACTTCGGTTCAGGTCATGATCTCACAGTTTGTGTGTTCGAGCCCTGGATCTGGCTGTGTTCTGACAGCTTAGGGCCTGGAGCCTGCTTTGGATTCTGTGTCTCCCTCTCTCTGCCCCTCCCCCGCTCACTCTCTGTCTCCCTCTCTCTCTCAAAAATAAATAAACCTAAAAAAAAATGCCATCAGCAAACTAGTCAGCTGTGGTCCAGGCTCTAGTCTGAAAGGCCACCAAGCCGGGGTAAGCCTCAAGGCCCATCTGAGAAACTTGGCAACTCTAACTGTTCGGATTCCCCTTTCATTTGAGTTACGTTTCCGTGTTTTGTCATGTTTTCATCATAGATCTAGGAATGTACTGTAACCAAGTGTTCCTTTAATTTCTCAGAGATGTTTTCCTCCTGTCTTGTTAACCTCCTCAAAGATTCCATTTCTTCAAAGTTAACACAGTACCTTTAGGGAGGCTGCAAAATACATGGGTATGGAATAACCAGCACACGTTCAGGTAACGTAATAGAGCGGCCTGTAGCCTCCAGGTTAACGGTCTTTGACAGAGTCTTTTTGTCAGCCAGGAAATTCTGGGAGTATAAATCTAACGGCATTCAAGTAAAACTCCATTTTCTAGCATATGTCCCTAAAGGGCAGGGGCCCCTGATTTATATCTCAGCAACCCCACTGCCTGTCACAGGGCCTGGCACTCCATATATATTTGGGGAATGAATGAATGAATGAATGAATGAGGAATCAGATAACATGTAGGATTGTGTCAGGGAGTGAAGAGGGAAGAGTGTATTCCCAGTTGAAGGGACAGCAGGAATGAAAGTACAAAAGAAGTAGCAAGAATCGCCTATTTGGAAAATTTTGTGGACCTCATGGCATTTCTATAGTATCATTTAGTTATAATATTTATAGAATAAAATTTGATGATACTACTTTAAATATAAACATTTTGAGTCTTAAAGTTAAGAAAATCCTAGGGAAATACCTCACTTAAACTTTATTGAGGTACATTTTACATTGACACATTTTTAATGTACAGTTTCATGATGTATACATTTGTGAGACCATCACCCCAATCAAGATACAAAACGTTGCACTCACCCAAAAAGTTCTGTTGTGTTTCTTTGCAACCAGTCCCCCCATCCCACAGAAGACCCTAGGCAACCACTGATCTGCTTTTTCTCGCTATAGGCTAGTTTTTTTCTTCTAGAACTTACAGTAAATGGAACTGTATAGCATGTGCTCTCTTGTGTCTAGTTTCTTATTTTTAAATTTTTTTACTTTTAGAGAGAAAGAATGAGAGCAGGGGAGAGGGGCAGAGAGAGAGAGAGGAAGAATCTTAAGCAGGCTCCATACTCAGTGCAGAGCCCAATGTGGGGCTCAATCCCACAACCCTGGGGTCATGACATGAGCCAAAATTAAGAGTCAGACACTCAATCAACTGAGCCACTCAGATGCTCCATGTCTAGCTTCTTTTACTCAGCAAGATGCTTATGAGGTTTGCCCACGTATTGTTGCATGTATCAGTGTTCTATTCCTTTTTATTTATTGCTGAGTAGTGTTCCATTGAATAACTGTGCTAGAACTTCTTATCCATTCTCTGTTTTAATGGGCATTTGGGTTATTTCTAGTTTGGGGTTGCTTTGAATAAAGCTTCTATGAACCTTAATATATGGGTCATCATGTAGACATATGTTTTAATTTCTCTTGGATAAATATCCAGGAGTAGGATTGGTGGCTTATACAGTAAGTCATGTCTCACTTTTTGAAAATGATACCTTGGATCCACAAAAATTGTCCTTATGGCCACTATTAAATAAAGAACCCAGGGCTGGAGAGGGCATCATCTGACCCAGCATAGGCCAACTTACATGTTTATGAAATTAGAATAATGCCTGTATTCTTTGAGGAAACAAGTAACAATGAAAAGATGCCACAGAATATGCTGGTGAGTGAGTCTAAAGCTAAAATGAATTCTTTACATGTACTTATCTGAAAAATTGACTTATTTTAGGCAGCATACTAGGGTCTCATCATACTTCCTTACATGGCAAAAAAATCTATAAGAAATTACCAATACTGTAAGGGCATTAGCATCTTTTCATATATAAACTATAGAAAATCCAAAGCAAACTGACTTATGCAAAAAAGGGACTTATAAGCTTATGTAATCAGAAAGACCAAGGATTGTATGGCCTTACACATGACTGAATCATGGTCTGTTTCCATGTCTTGGATTTGTTTTCCTTCTCTGTTACCTTCATTCTCAGGCTCAGTGTGGTGTTTCCTCTGCTCAGCTTGGCGGCTCTGACAGAAAGAGAATGCCTCTCTTCTACAAGCTCCAGTAATATCACAGCCAATCTCATTGGCTGGGCAGTACTATTTTTTACCCTATCACTATGGTCCCCAGCCCATGATGCTCTAACTGGCTAGGCTTAGTCACGTGTCATGGAGGCAGCCATAGCTAAGTCTGAACCATGATGATTGAAAGTGGAATAGTAGAGTTTCCCAAGCACAGTTATCAGAAGGAGTAACAACAATGTCCATTTCTGTTGTTCCTGTTAGAAATTATGTGCAAATTCTAGATTTTTAAATATATAGATGTTATTGTGGGTCCCCAAGCTAAGACAGAAAGTAGGTGTGTTGTTAGTTATAGGCTGTGTCAGGAAAGCCTCCTCCTTTTCAGGATAACTCAGGAAAAAAAATTAGAGAGAACTGCTACAGAACCACCAAGGACTCCAAGTTAAACCCTATCTTTCATCTAAAGCAAGTATGGGAGAACCATTAACATGGCCCATCATTAGGTGATTGGGATACAAGACTTCCAAAGCCCCCCTGGCTAAGGTGACTGTGGGGATGATGTCAGTGCTTTGCTCAGTCAGACCCCTCAGGACCCTTTTAACTATTTTTGGAGGTCTGGGGGTTGGAGAAAAGGAGGTCAGCTTTAAAGGGCTTTTACTTCCATCAGCTTGTAACTTAGACTTACTTCCAAAGCACTGCTCTGGGATCAGTGAAGGTGATTTTTCAGGAGAGCAGGAAGTCCCTGGGAGTTTAGTTCCCCCTTAACCTGTGACAGGTGAGTGTGGGACAACAAAAGCCCCAGTTCCCTTGCTTGCTTCCTTGCACATGAAGCCCCATTTTAGGGTCTACTTCTAGGCATCAAAGCCTAAGTACGTGAGGATAAAAGTCTCAAGGCCAAAGAAACACTCGATAGGATCATGTGGGGTAAACAGCATCTGAAGTCAGACTTCCTGATTATTTGTCCAGACCTCACAGCCTTATGGTTGTGTGAGCTTGAACAAGTCCAGTCACTTCTGTGACCCTTGGTTTCTTCATCTGTAGAATGGGAATCATCATAACACCCACCTCACCCACCTATCACACAGGGTTGCTGTGAGAAACAAATGACAATGTGAACATAGGGCACTTGCAAATGTAAGCAGTTATACAAACATCCAGTATTACTTAGGTGCTATCAGAAGCGTTCATGTTGACCCCAACCACCTGAGATAGCTATGCTTAGTTTATCTGATTCTCCATCACCACAAACCTGAGGTCAGATTTCAATATCAATCAAATAGAGAAAAGAGGTTGAAATCCCCAGTGGACATTTCATTCCATTAGCTCTGCTAAATAATTCTACATTAGAGTCAGACAGACACAGAGCTGGAGTTTGCTGCGTGTGGTCAGAGTTCCTGGTAGTGAATGTTTGCTGGCCCAGGCCTTTGTGTATTGTTCTGAATCCCCAGTTGCCTCAGTCCAGGGGCAGGCAAGCCTGTCCTCCATCTTGTCTACCAGGCTAAATAAACATCACGAAGAGTGGAGAACCGTCATGCTGTGGACAGGGTCTCATCCTCCTGACCCAGCCTGCACCAGGAGCAGCCTCTGTTTCCTGCCCCTGATTTTATCCACTAGTAAGATCTGATGCTATGTTCTGGCCTTACCTCATCCTGCTTGCCTCATCTTGCTGCAAACACATTGCTCTGCATCTTTGAAGGAACCAGAAATCTGACACGGTCCTAGTAACCTTAATAATGATCATAGTTTCCATTTCTTGAGTCCTCTGACACCTTTCCATACATGTGTTACTTCACTTAAAGTACCCTTCACACCTGTGAAGGAAGCACCATTTGCACCATTTTGGAATGAGGAAAGTAAGATTTATTTGTTTGTTTGTTTGTTTGTTTGTTTGTTTAGAGAGACAGCACAAGTGGGGGAGGGGCGGAGAGAGACAGAATCCCAAGCAGGCTCCACGCTGTCAGCGTAGAGCCCAATGCGAGGCTGGATCCCAAGCCCCATGAACTGTGTGATCATGACCCAAGCCAAAATCAAGAGTCGGGTGCTTAACAGACTAAGCTGCCATGGTGCTCCGGAAAGCAAGTTTTAAAGACGTCAAGTAACTTGCCCAAGGTCGCACATATCAGAACCAGGACTCAACCTCACAGCAGAACTCAGGACTCTGGTTCACTACAGTAACCGCCCTCCCTCCAGCCCCACACCACCCCCATCCCTGGCTCTGATAGGAGTAAGCTCCACAAAGCAGGGATTTGTGGTTCCTTCATCTCTGTGATTCGGTTGGATGAATGTCCAGATCTGACAGGGCTCATCCCCAGGCAGAGGGCTGCTTCCCCTTTCTCTCTCCATCTTCTCAGCACAAAGTCACACTTGGTGGGCTTCCTTGGCCCCTGTGAGTGCCCTTGCTTCTGGGACCAGTTTCCTCTCTGTTCTAGCATCAGTGACCTTAGGAAACCCCAAAGTGCTCCCTACAGGAAAATGTCCACTTATAGATCCTCAGGCCATTACTGTCACCCACTGCCCTCCCTGGAGACACCTCTGAGCCCTTTAAGCACTCCAGGAATTGTTTACCTAGTCAAGGGGATACTTTCGGCATTAACCTTCAGTCAATGAACAAAACAGAACTCTAGACAATGAGGTCTTCTTATAAATTTGCCTGATTCTCTTTTGTTCCAGGTTCAGAAATATTCTCCCACTGAAAAGTCTCTGGAGTATAAAATTCTGTCTCTCCCTCTCCATCTTCATTGTATGAGATGCCCAGAAAATCCCGCTGTTGCAAATGGAACTAACTAGAAGCACAGGTGAAGTACTTCAATCCCTCACTTTTCTTTTGAGGCCTTAGGGACTCACCGTCTGGGCTGGAGCCAGAGCTGGTTTGAGTCATCAAGGGAGCCAAACATACCTCCCGAGATCCTGGGGAAACTTTCTGCAGAAAAGATCCAAAAAAGGAGAATCTAAACTCTATTACCTGTGAATCTATTTTTGTTTTTGCCTCCCCCCCCCCCCCCACCTAATTCATTTAAAAATGTCTTGCATCAGGTGAGACTTTTACATACAGAAACAGATATTTTTAAACGAGCGGGCCTGAATGTGTACCTATGAATCTCTCTCCTCTTCAACAGAGGACAATAGTCTTAGGAAAAAGGTGCAGCCATTGTTCAAACCTTTTCTGGCCCTCTTTTCTTGAAATTGCATTTGGAGTCTGCAACACATCCTCTTGAATATTTTCTCTTGTGATTTTTTTTTAATGCTCTTGACTTTAAGAAAAGTAGCTAAAGTCAATTTAAACCAGGTTTAGTGATTAAACTGAGAAATATCATTTGGGGCTAAAAATGATCTGTGAGTATAAAATAAGGAGGAAGAAGGTCTTTTGTTGTCCTTAAGGTGGTTCTGACAGTAATGATTTTCTTCTGAGGCACAGGAAAGCTTTTCAGGGGAGGCACCCTCACCTTGGTAAAAAGGCAATTCGAGATCAGGCTGTGGCTAGCTGCTAAAAAGCTTTCTTTCTTCTCTGTTCCCGCTTTACAATACTGCCCCTTTTTGATCTTTGCCCAGTGTTTATCCTTCACATTTTCATTTAATGAGAATGACAACTGTCTGAACCCCAAGGGGAATTGGTGAAGAATTTAAATCCTTCCTTGCATGTATGTCCTCTACATAAAGGTATGTGTGATATTTGCTATTACTGGTTACGGATGGGCCTCACTTTCTAACAGCGGGAAGATAAAAGGATAGAATACAAAGTCCTGTTCCTTTGGGTTCTCTCTTCCTCGCTTTTTATTTTTCCCCTTTCAAAGGAGTAAACATGCGATGGGTGCCCCGTTCACATTCCCCTACCTAATTAAACCTCAGGGTGTGAAATCTTGTCGATGGCAGTTTGGCAAGTTTCAACACCACGAACCCTTATCAATAGTTTGATGGGGATCTTCGGTCACTTCAGGGTAACATGCTAATCAGCTACTTAAGCCTTCTGGGGAAACTAATTCAGGTGGGTCCCCTTCCTCTTCTAGTTACCATGGTTTCTGGATTCCATCAGAAGTCTCTCATTTTCCCCTTCAACATCGATTGCTTACTCCCTTCTGGAAGTGTCCACACTGGAATTCAGCCTCACTGTTTGAAGTTCTGTGTTGCTAAGAGATGCTGTTTTGCAGTAAACCCAAGTGTGAACACACACTAAGTAAGGCCTTTCTGTACCTCTGCAAATATCCACTTGTGCTTATGCCCAGGGCAAGGAGGACATTCTTTTCATTTGTTTCAAGAGCTAGGTGGCCACCAATGGCGGCTGGTCAAAATATAAGACAGGAAGAAGCAGCTTGTTCAGGGTTGAGCTTGCTACTGTATTTGCTAGTGTACCACATCTGGTTTTCTTCCAAGACAATAAAAATAATAATAATTTCTCCCTCTCTCAGGAAGGAAATGCAATTTTTAAAGGATAACAAGTAATGAAGCTGAATGGCGTCTCTAGTCACCTACCTTAAGCCTCCTTTTCTGGGAGAGGAAACTGAGGCCCCAGAGAAATGGAATCCTTTGACTTAAATCAGTTCATCACAGGTCAGCCTGAGACTAGAGCTCAGTTTTTCTGACTCCCCGTAATACATCCTTGGTGCTGCCTCCCTGGGAACTGAAATTGTGTAGAATATCTTATGATCGATAATAATACCATTGACATACAATCAACAGGGCATTTTTCCCTTTAGCAGAAATGATGGATTTATACCAATGATTCTCCTCCTTCATCACTCTGTAAACAAATAACTTACATGTATTAAAATAGGCTCTCTCTGAGTTCCTCCAGAGACTTCAAGCTCTTTGAAGACCCAAGGGTGCATCCTTCATATCCTGTGCTTAGTAGGGACTCAGTAAATGGTGAGTGGATGGATGGATAACACAAGGCGAAACCACCTCACCCACAAGGGACTGCATGGACTCCCCCATTAGGCCAATGAATTTAAACAGCCACAGGCAGAAGTAAGTACTACCATGTTTACCTCTGTTATTTTGATGGAGATGGCTTATTTTAAGAATATCAATGCAATAAAGTAAATCAAAATCCAAAATAAAATGTTACTCATCCGAAGTTTCACTGTATCTCCACATTTTTAAGTATATGAGTCCCGGAAAGAAAGACTGTTCTTCTGAAAACGCTAGGCTCTTTCATGAATTCTGCCTTGCTTGAAATTTCTGCCCTTTTCAAAATTTCTGTCTTTTTCAGTCAACCTCTGACCTCACTCTGATTCTAGGAAGAGCTGACTTATGTCCCCAGGGAATCATTTCACAAATATCTGAGAGCTGCACACAAACGAGGCAACAAATAGACCAGGCTCCCATGACTCAGCACTAATTTAGAGCCACACAGGTTGGTGGTTTGTTTGGGGGTTTGTCAGGGGGCCCAGGGCTTCTGTGGAGAAGGAAGCTCCTCTTTCTTTCTGGCAACATAATTAAAATTCTAGACCTACACAAAGTGAAAGAGCTTTGCAAAGCTGAAAACAGTGCAAATGTTCCTTATTATATTAGTACTATTCTTGTACTAATGTACTCACAGATCTGATGACTAAATGTCAGGAGAAGTGAGTATTCCTGGAAGGTGGTGTTTTTTTTTCAGAAGGGCTTGAGGGTCACCCATTGGGAGGGGTGGGCATTGGACTTTCCTCTGAGGCAGCCTGGGGGAATGAAACCTCAGGATCTGGGCTTCTTACATCAACGGAATCTTACACAGATGGCTCCTCCTTTCTCTTGATACCTTTGGGCATTACATGTTTTTTTTTAATTTTTTTAATGTTTTATTCATTTTTGGGGAGACAGAGTATGCGTTGGGGAGGGGCAGAGAGAGAGGGAGACACAGAATCTGAAGGAGGCTCCAGGCTCTGAGCTGTCAGCACAGAGGTGGACATAGGGCTCGAACTCATGAACCACAAGATCATGACCTGAGCCAAAGGCGGACGCTTAATGCCCTGAGCCACCCAGGCTCCCCTTACATGTTTCTAATGCTTAAACCATGTGGTTGTTAGATGGTGTTTGTAAATAGAATAAAAGATTTCTACTGCTTTTGTGACTGCTACCAAGGAAATTTTATGTATCTTGAGGGGGGAAAAAGCCTTTTCATAAAATGTTGTTTGAACCAGGCAACTGAAGATAGGACTCACTCCTTACTCAGGCCCACATCCCTCCTTTGTGATTGCCTATGACTGACTGTAAGTATTGATTCTAGTGCTGACTTCTTGTTTTCTAGACTTATAGGTGGAAATTGTGCGATTAATTCAAATTGAATACACTTTATTAGCTGGTGATGGCAAACGTTATTAGGTGGTCATGCTTTTCACGGGATTGCTGGGATTACTTTTATAGCAAGAGAAATGAGGTTGCTGCCAAAGGTATCATATGGTGAGAATGTCCACAGACATATTTTTGTTTACATGACACTGTGGAAAACCCTAAAACAATGAGAGGTAAGGCTATCCTGCACAGCCTTTTAGACTTTCTTTGGAATTTGTAGATACTGAAATTATAAACTTAAATTATGTGCATTTACCTGGGGAGAAGACCCACATCTTTATCAGGCTTTCAAACGGGGCCCAGACTTCTGGAAAGATTAAGAGTTCCTGAAGTAGAGACATTTTTAACACCGCTTGACTAAGGTGTGCCATTAAAAACCAAACTGAAACAAAACAAAACAACCCCACAGAAAAACAGCACTTTGCTACAAAATTTTAAGCATGCATGTTTCCTTAAATGCCGAAAATTTAAAAGCATATTTAATTTATTTTATATTTAGAGCCTAAAAAGGTGGTAAGACATTGATTCTATGTATTAAAGTGCTTTAGAACTAGACATTCCCATCCCCTGGATGAACAGTTTTAACATGAATGATGGCCAGTCGTGGCTAAAAATGTGGGTCTTGTGGATTCATGGAAAATTCCTTGAATTTATGCCCTATGCCATATATTGTGAAAAGGACGACTGTCTAAAGGCTTATAATGGGAGACTAACAAGGAATTCACAGTCCAGTTAGCAAATGATGATAACGCTGCAGGTTTTGAGAAAACAACTCTTGACCTACACAGGGGTTCAAAGAAACCTTAGAACAGGCAATCATTTAACTACATCCAGATTAGAGTTTTAGGAGTTGGCTGGTAATAGGGACAGCGGGCAGGAGGGATTGCAGCAGGAGCAGTTTCCAGGAGGCGGCTCAGACTTTAATGTACATTAGGAATTACCTGGGGCTTGTCAAAATGCAGATTCTGAATCTTTGGGTCTGGGCGGGACCTGAGATCTACATGTTCAAGAAGCCGCTAGTGATCGATGTTGGTCATCCCCACTTTGAATCTCAAGGGAGGAGAATAGGTGTACCAGGCTGTTTGGGGACCAGCAAGTAGCTCAGGGTGGCTGGGGCTCAAAGAGGGCTCAGGGTGGGTTTGCTCCAGATAGATGCCTGGAAGAGCCTCTCTCTCTCTGAAATATTTCAAACATGTAGAAAAGAACAGAGAATAGTATAAGCATGTACCATCCGGACTTTACAAATATGGGCATATCTACTTCGTGGTTTTTAGAGATACTTTGGAATTCCTTTCACTTCCTCCACCATCCTGCCCTTTACCTTCCCCTCAGCATCCCCTCCTCGGATCCTGGTGTCTATCTTTTCCATCCGTGCTTTTATGTTTTTACGTGTATATTTGCAAATGATCAATATGTACTGATGCTTGTATTTTAGATAAATGACACTTCATACAGTTTTAAGCACCTTATGTTTTTATTCAATTCTATATTTTCCAAATTTGTCTTGCTTGATACTTGGAGATCTAGTACATTTATTTTGAACTGCTATTTTAGTATTACTTGTATAAACTTATTACAATAATTCATTCATTTCCCTATTGGTGAAGATTTGGTTTGTTCATTCTCCCCATCCCCCCCAATTGTTCATTCTTAGAAACAATGAGTTAGAGGGGTTTTTGCATATACTGGATACTAACCCTCTGTCACTTCCGAGCATTGTTAATATCTTCTCCAGGTCTATGGCTTGTTTTGTTGCTGGTATTGGTTTTACCTTTATTACGGTGACTTTCGTTAGATGAAAGTATTAAATTTTAATGTAGTCCAATTTGTCAACCCTTTTCTATTGTTGTTTGTGCTTTTTAGATCTTGTTTAAGGAATCATAAAGTTATGTTCTCTAACTCAGGATTTTAATACAACATTGTGGGTAAACTTGACTGAGGTTTTCTTAACTATTTTCTGAGCTATTAATACAATGATGTCTCTTTACAATAGTTGCTCCACAGATGTAGTCTAGTTTGATCTGTTTCTCTGGAAGGCTGGTAAGTTCTTCTCAGTGGAAACAAAGGCAAGACCTGATGCTGTCCATCTTATTTCTTAATTTTGGTTTTTAAGTGTATTGCCCACTTCTGGGGTCTTTGGCTGGTACTCCCTGATAAGTAGGAGAATTCCCTAACTCTCCCAGAATCTTCAGCTCCAGCCCCACACAGGATGAATGCTCCTGCCCAAGTCGCCTCTCTGCATGCCTCCTGTTCTCCCTGATTTCCACTGGTATTTCTCCTTGTCCTTTCAGTTCTGTGGGCTGGCAATAGCTTCTCTCTGCTGCCAGACTCTGGGTACCTTAACACCCCTATGTCTTTTCAACAATTCTACATTTTTTTGGACACCAACTGGATGTCCCATAATTCAGCTCAATCCTGACACTAACCACCCAGAGTTAGCACAGACTAAGGGGCTCAGCCCCACAAGACTGCCCCTCTCCACCCCCGCCCCTGCCGCTTCAGATGGCAGCGCAAATCCCAGGTCTCCAGGTGACCCATACTTCTGTCCAACTTGGTTACAAATTCAGGGATTCCCACAACACACCATCAGGTTTGATAACCTACTAGAGTGACTGATAGAACTCAGGAAAGTACTATACCTACAACTAAAGTTTTATTATAAAGTATATAACTCAGAAGCAGCCAAATGGAAGAGATGTGTAGGGAAGGTCTGTGGAGGTCCTGAGTACAGGCACTTCTGTTCTTATGGAGATGGGGTGAAATACCCTCCTAATGCATCAGTATGTTCACCAGACAGTCCCCTGGGCCTTTTTGCTCAGTTTTTGTGGAGGTTTTGTTACTTCCACACAATTGATTAAATCATTGGCCGTTGATGGTTGAACTCAACCTCCAAGCTCTCTCTTCTCCCAGGAGGTCAGAGAGTGGGGCTGAAATTTCCAGCCCTCTAGTCATATGGTGGTTCCTCTGTGGACCAGCACCATCCTAAAGATGTCTAAGGGCCCACCAATAGTTGCCTTATTAGCATAAACTCAGGTATGGTCAAAAGGGGCTCATTATAAATAACAAAAGACATGCCCATCACTCAGGAAATACTAATAATTTTAGAATCTCTGTATCAAGAATGGACGACAAAGACCAAATAAAAATTTTTAAGTTTATTTATTTATTTTTAGAGGCAAGGGGCAGAGAGAGGGGGAGAGAATGTCAAGCAGACTCCATGCTGTCAGCACAGAGCCCAACACGGGCTTGAATTCATGAACTGTGAGATCATGACCTGAGCAGAAACCAAGAGTCAGATGCTTAACTGACTAAGCCACCCAAGCACCCCAATAATTTTTTTTATTATACCACAATCCCCAGTTGTTTCCCCTAATCCTACCCACACCTTCTGATGAATTGTCTGGTGAAATTTGTTTCCCACCTGTATACCCACAGGTTCCTGCAGACACAGGGGCCATTCTCGGTACCCCCATGTGCACATACCATCATATTTGTAACACCATGTTGCGGCATCCTGTATGCCTACTTGTGTTCTTTGTGTTCTTCTCTAAATTGTAGACTCCTTGAGGCAGAAATGTGTCCTTTTCTCCCCTGTATTCCCAACATTCTAGCCCAGTATCTGGCCCATAATGGCTGTCAATCATTTTTTTTGATTAGTGAATGGTTTCATTCTTCATTCTGGGCATCCATTCATTCAGTATCTCCTGTGTAAGAGGCTGCCCTAAGTGCTGGGTAGACAAATTCACTGCTAGCTAGGTCCTGACATTCTAGGGAGCTTGGATTTCATCCTGGAGTAGACAGAAGGACTGCCCAGGTCCACCTACATTTCTACCAAACCTTAGACATACCTCAGAAGCAGCACGGGTCTCCTTCACAGACACGGAGATAACCTGTAGCAGTGATGACCCTACCGTGACTCTCTGGCTGGGGACAGTCTTTGCTACTCTACCCTTCATGGTCCAGCGACCTCATTGGCCTATCTTCTAATACCCAAGGAGCAATGGTTTATTTGATTCTGAAATGGTTCATCCCCTTGGAGAGGACATAAACTCTGCAGAGTTTTCTCTCTGACTGAGTGGAAAGAGGGTAGAAGGTCAGATCTCCAACCCTGCCTAGTTCAAATCCTACCTCTCCACTCATTTGGGCAAATTACTTAATTCAGTTTGTACCTGCCTCAGTTTCTGCATCTATAAAATGGGGGTAGCAATAATACTTACCTCTTAGAATTAATTTGAGGATTAAATGAACACTTAGAGGATGTTGTAAATGTCTAATAAATGTCATCTGCAATTAACACTTCTTGTTTATAATCATCCTATTGGTGGGGGGAAATAAAATATATCCCCATGTGCACAGAAGAATGCTGGAGAGACATACCAGGAACTATTAAGTAAGAGGCGGGAGACTGACTTTTTAATGCCAAATTTTTAAATCATTTTTTCACATGTTCTGAGTTTTAACCATGTGTATCTATTTTAAAAACTCTTCTCTGTTATATCTGACAGATTTCAAAATCTTTCCTCTGTATATATCTGTAAGTATCTGAAGCTGAACACACACACACACACACACACACACACACACACACACACAATTTTATGCTCCTCCACCTCTATCCTGCCTCACTACTCATGGGTCATGATAAACATTTCCAGTGGCTTGTCTTGCAACCTCTCTGTTCATCGAGGTTGTGCTAGAAAATGAGCCTTGGAATTAATGGCTGGGGCAGAACACATCCCATTGGCAATGTCCTATTTATGTGAACTTGTACTTCCATCAATGATGGCAGTGAAAAACAAATATCAAAGCAGGGCCTGGATTTAAAATGATTTGAATACATTATAGAACATTAATTCCATAGAGGCTTTCAAACCAGACTGATCAGGCATTTGAAAATCATTTATCTTAAGTGGGTCTCTGAAATGTACCAGGACATTAAAAATGACAGTGAATTATGTTTGCTTCATGTTTTACATTAAAAATAATCGGATGCATCACAATTCCTGTTCAGGGTAAGGGCATTTTTCTAATCCCATAATTAGCTCTGTGAGCATCCAAAATAACATCTAATTCCAGTCTTTTGAATAGCCACCTCTTTTTAAAAAGCCAGCTAATGTATGCGTTTGCAGACACAAAGACCAAAATAAATCAAGTGGTACCGCTTTGGTACCCTTAGGTGATGGGATATGGGAGAAAGAAATGAGAAAAGGAAGTCATGGCTGGCATCTCCAGCTTTGGGAACTTGATAGCTCCCTTCCTCATTTATCTATTGAGTCTTCTGTCCCACAAACAATCCTACTGATGTGGGAGATTGTGTGCCCAGCTTTGGCAACACAGATTAAGAGGGGCTTCTGGCCCTTAGGGAGTTCATTGTCTAATGGGAGAGACAAAATAGAATGACAGTGACAAAAGTGACAAAAGTACTCAGAGTGACAAAAGTACTCTTAGAGCATACAGAAGTGAGATGCCTGTCAACATAGGTAAATCTGCTTGTAACTATTTATTGGTTTAATTTTCTTAAGTATTTTTCTTGTCTGAGATGATACGTTGCAGTTTTCTGTTTGCTTCGTAATTCAAGGTATGATGCTTGAGGCATGAAATCTAGCAATACTAACTTAGCAATGCTTTGTGCATGCATGCAGGACCTCACTCATCAAACATTCACTTCATGTAGGCTCTATGCTCATTTCTGGGAATACTGAGGATTCACAGGATCTTAGTTTGTGGTTTAATCATTAAACAGTGCTTACTACCTTCTGATATTATGGTTCCATAACCTTGAACAACAAATCCCCATACTGGAGAGTGTAAGTAGGGTTACTGAGAACCTGGAAAATTATAAATGAGAGCCCAGTGACTGACACCCAAAGCCCCAAGTAGTCTGGGTTGAGTGTGCCCCTCCCCCCTTTGTGCATGGCAGGCCCCACCACCCAATCAGGCCATGCTAAAACTGGACAGTGCTGAGACTCCTTTGCAACACAGTATTTGCTACCCTTGGTCTCTGTTCTAAAACGCCGTACCCCCCAAGGCAGTAAAAAAAAAGTACCCAAAAAAGAGGATGCTACCATTCCTGCACTTACCAGCAGGCAAGAGATTAGTATGAGGGGTGTGTCCCCAGGGATGAGGATAGAGATGGGCTTTGGTTGTTTGACTGTTAAACCTGGAAGGCTGTGACTAGGAATCCCTTAGGTGTGCAGGGTACTGAAATGCCTCTGCATTCACGATTGGATCTAACCCTTTATACAACTCTGGGGAAAGGTCATGTTTCCCTGGACCACAAAACTGAGAGCTAATGTAGTTAAATGGCTTTCCAAGAAGGAAGGGCCAGGATGAGAGCAGAAGTTGACCTGAATAAGGTCCAGTGTTCATTCCATGTTGTCACCTAAAACAGACACATACTGCTATGGACTGAACTGTGGAAAGGGTTTCTTATGTTGAAGCCCTAACCCCGAGTGTCATTGTTATTTGAAGATGGGGCACTTAAGAAAGTAATTAAGGGTAAATGAGGTCATAAGGGTAGGGCTCTAACCTGACAGAACTGGTGTTCCTATAAGAGGAAGAGACGCCAGAGATCTCTCTCTCTCCACACATGCACAGAGAAGAGGCCATGTGAGGACATAGCAAGAAGTGGCCCCCCTACAAGCCAGGAAGAGAGCACTTACCAGGAGCTTAATTTGCCGACACCTTGATCTTAGACTTCTTGCTTCCAGCACTGGGAGGAAATACGTTTTTACTGTTTAAGCCACACAGTCCATGGCATTTTGTATGGTAGCCGGGACAGACTAATACAGATTTTGGTACCAAGAATTGGTGTGCTCTGCAAAAAGCCCCCCACAACGTGGAAATGGCCTTGGAGCTGGGTGATGGGGAGGGGCTGGGAGAGTTTCAAGGTGCATGCCAGAAAAGCCTAGGTTTCCCTGATGTGACCATTGGTAGAAATATGGGTGTTAAAGGCGATTCTGGTGAGGCATCAGGAAGAAAAGAGAAGAGCTAGAGAGAAAGCCTCTGTCATCGTAGAGAATATGTATATCACCATGAACAAAATGTTGGTAGAAATATAGACAGGAATGAGGAACAACATTGGAAACTGGAGGAAAGACAATCCTTACTATAAAGTGGTAAAGAACTTGGCTGAACTGGCTGAATTTGGCTGAACCTCTCTCTTCCTCTCTCTACCCCTCCCGCCTTGTGTGTGCTCTCTCTCTCTCAAAGTAAGTAAATAAACATTTAAATATATACCTTTTTTATTATTCTTAAAAATTGTGCTAAAATATATAGGTATCAGAAAATTTAACCATTTTAACTATTCTTCACATGTACAGCTCAGTGACATCAAGGACATTCACAATGTTGTTTAACTATCACCACCATGTATCACCAGAACTTTTTAATCTTTTCAAATGAAAGTCTCTACCTATTGATCACTAACTTCCCATCCCTCCTTCCCCAGCCCCTGGCAACCACACTTCTATTTTCTGTCTCTATGAATTTGATTACTTTAGGAACCTCGTATGAAAAGAACTATCCAGTATTGTTCTCTTTGTGTTTGGCTTAGTCCACTCAGGACAATGTCTTCAAGATTTATCCACGATGTAGCATGTGTCAGAATTTCTTTTCTTTTTAAGGCTGGATCATATTCCTTTGTATGTATAGACAACGTTTTGTTTTTCCATTAATCCCTCCATTGACATTTGGGTTGCTCCCACCTTTGGTTGCTGTGAACATGGCCATACAAATGTATCTATTTGAGTCACTGCTTCTGATTTCTCTCTCCTAGCATGTTTTTCTGTAAGTGAACCAAAGCACTTCTTCAACATATTGCTTAGAAATCTCCTCAGCTAAATATCCAATTTTATTCCTTGCAGGATTTACCTTCCACAAAATACGGTTCAGCCAGGCTCTTTTTTTTTTTTGTTTTACTTTTGTAACATTTATTTATTTTTGAGAGAGAGAGGGAGACAGAGTGCGAGCCGGGGAGGGGCAGGGAGAGAGGGACACACAGAATCTGAAGCAGGCTCTAGGGTCTGAGCTGTCAGCACAGAGCCCTATGCGGGGTTTGAACCCACGAACTGCAAGATCGTGACCTGAGCCTAAATCAAGAGTCAGACGCTCAACTGACTGAGCCACCCAGGTGCCCCTAAAAAACTATTTTTTTTAAAAAAGGAAGAAAATAACTCTTCAGCTCATTTTTATGACACAAGAATTTGCCCTACACTTTTAACCTAGCAGCGTCAAATCTTTTTACATCTCTTACCTAAAGCGTCTCTTTTCTCCATCCGTTGCATCTGATCTATTACCAAATCCTGCCATTTTCACCTTGGAGTTGTTCTTTCTTTCCCATCCCCACCCCAGCTACCCCAGGCCAGGCCAACACCTCCTAAAGCCTACCCTACTCCTCCTAGTTAATGTCTCTGCCACCCCTGGTTGCTCCTATGCTGCCTCCTGACCAATCTCTCTGAATTACTTGCTTTGCTTCATACACCAAGGCTTTGCATGTCCCCTGCCAGCTGGCCCCACCCAGCTAGTTAACCACTGGCAGCTGGGCTCACCCAGCTAGGTAACCCTGTTGACCCACACACCTACCCTCCAGACAGGCTGGTCTCATTGAGGTGCCCTGAGACAGCATATCTTTCCTGTCCCTGTGCCTTGGTGCCCACACCACCCTCACACTCCATGATTCCCCCTTTCGGCACTTCCCTGTTCAAGTCCCACCCCTACCTTCTCCACCTGCCGCTGTTCCTCGTCATCCCCCCATCCTTCAGCTGCTGTTACTGTCAGCATCCGTGTCCCACAGTGAAGCACCTAGCTGCTGTCTTCAGCATAACCCAGGCCTCCCCAGGTAAGGAGGAAACTGCTTTTAGATATGGCCCACTCTGTGTTTCTTTTGACCTAGCAGAGTCCCAGGTTCCCAGTTGATATTCCATAGCTACTAGCTGATTGATATGAATAGATTTTAACTTAAGAGCTGAGCCGAGCAAACATCAGGTTACTAATCAGTTTCCAAAATATCAGCTGTGCTATTCTGAATTTATTTAGAATGTGCGGTCCCTGGCCCGAGGGTGCCTGCCGGTGGCAAAAATGTGCTGGGTCCTCATTTGGAACAAGACAGCTTTCAGGGTCACTTGAAGGCAAAGCTGGGAGCATCAGGGCAGGACTGCGTGGGAAGCAGTTGAAATGTGAGACACAAGAGCTGTCAACAAGGACACTTCAGTCATCTTATAAAGAAACACCACTCTATAGAAAGGCAGCTTGGATTCCTGACTCTCAGATCTCAGTGGTGGGCAGGAAACTAGGTGGCTGGGCTGTTGGAATCTAGACTATCTTCAGGGGAAAAAGGAAGGTCAAGGTCGAAGATTCCTACCTCGTCACTGCAACCACCTCCCACCCTTTCCATTCTCTCTCCTGCTAAAGTTGCATCGATCTGCACGAATGAAATAATCTGAAAAGCTCTAGGGTAGGGCATGCCTCTGGATAGTGAGAACTTGACTTTCGAGTCCTCAGATACTCATTCATCAAATACTTGCTGAACTCCTCTATGCCCCAGGTGCTAGAATAGAGCAGCGACCCTGCAGACATCCTGCCCTCCTGTGATGTCGCCTTGTGCTAGGCACTGTGCTAGATACTGGAGATTCTTTGATGCAGATAACACGGGCCTTATAAGAAGGGACTTACAGTCAAGGGGAGAGACAGTCATCAGTGGGGAGTTACAGCACAATGTGTGATGTGAGTTCTAAATAGTAGTGTTCAAGACTTGGTGTTCACTTAGATAAAGAGGCTGATAGGGGCACATTTTATTTTTGCTTATGTTTTCAAATTCTGTATGATTTTTAAAAAACCCTCTTCTTTGAAATGCCATTCTCCTATTTTACCAGATCTCAGCTTCTTGCCTTCACTGCCAACACTAACAGGCCTACATAGGCAAATTGTCTCATGGATATATTTGATTATTTTCAAGCACCTGTTCTTAGGATTGTAGGGACAGTAGGAACCTACTGTGTCACGGTCCCTAGGGAACTGGTGGCAGAAGGCCCACTTCCATCCAGACATCCTCTTTCTGCTAAAGTACCACCAACAACGGAAAGACTGTTTCCTGTCCTTTGAGGATTATGGGTGTTGTATAGGGTGGGAGCCAGTTCTTGGCTTGAGCACAGCTCAATGCATTCTCAGAAAATGAGTAAATTTCTCTGTTCTAAATAAGGGAAATGACATGACAGCCGATGTCTCAGCCCCCTATACTTTCAGACAAGGATGATCTCACAAAGCACTAAAATGACCTCATTCTGTTATTTGAAGAACAAAAGACTTGTCTGTCCATAGATATTTTCCCACCATTGACATTGGTGGTTGAAATTGTCACAGTTAAGGTCACTTACTGAACAAGTGCACCTGTTACAAATGTTCATATATGAACTGTGGAAAAGATACCTGAGAGCAGTGGTAGAAATACCTGGGTAACTTCTTAAAAATACTGAGACCAATCCCAGACTAATCTGGATCTGTGGGAAGTGGGACCATGAGGACTTTGTTCAAGCTCTTTGGATGGGTCTAATGTGCTATGAAGGTTGAGAACTGCTGCCCTGAGTTCACAGAACACACTTCCTTGTTGAGAATTTCTCAGTCTTACTCACACATTAGCAAGACCTCTCCAAGAGGAGAATAGTCCTGGGAGAGGCCGTATTCCCTCCACTCTCAAAATGTGATTCATAGACCACCAACATCGGCATCAGCACCATCTTGCCAACTGTTTTAAAAATACAGAAGCCTAGGGCCCACCCAAGATTGACTGAATCAGAACCTGTATTTAATAAGGTCTTCAGATGATGCATGTGCATATTATAGTTTGAAAGGGAACGTACAAGATGACGTCTTTTTTAAAAATATTCATTCATTTTTGAGAGAGAGTGTGTGAGCAGGGGAGGGGCAGAGAGAGTCGAGGCGGGGGGGCAGAGGATCTGAAGTAGGCTCTTTGCTGACAGCAGCAAACCCAATGTGGGGCTCAAACCCACAAACTGTGAGATCATGGCCTAAGCTGAAGTTGGATGCTCAACCGACTGAGCCACCCAGGTGCCCCACAAGATGTTGACTTTCATTGTCTGCTTTAATGTCCACTCAGTTACTCACTGTTACAGGTTATGTTGTATCCTACCCAAATTCCTATGTCAAAGTCCTAACCTCCATTAGCTCAGAGGATGACTTTATTTGGAGATAGGGCCTTTACAGAGGAAGTCAAGTTAAATTGGATGACCTCCCACGTCATCAGGGTGAGTGCTAATCTAGTTTGACTGATGTCCTTATAAAAAGGGAAAATTTGGACACAGAGAAATACATACAGACAGAACATCATATGAATGTGAGGATACCTTTCTGCAAGCCCAAGAGAGAGGCCTGGAGCAGATTCTTCCCTCACAGCCCTCAGGAAGAACCAACCAGTACCTTGATCTCAGATTTCTGGTCTCTATAACTAAGAGACACTAAATTTCTGTTAAGTCACCCAGCTTTGTGGTACTTTGTTACAGCAGCAGTAAAAAAAGCTAGTTCACTTGTGATGTCTTCTATCTATTTTACATACAAACTTCCCCCGAAAGGAGCAGAATCTCTCCATCCTCCACTGACATTCCTGGTCCCCCAAATCCTTGGGTCAGGTCCACTTCAGGAACCACTAGCCAGCCTATACACTAGCTGCCTGGGTCTAGAAGCCCAGTGCAAATCCCATCAGCTGAGGGCAGGGTAGTGGTGGGTTTCATGACCAGCTTTCTTGGAAGGTTGAAGGGTTTCCTGGAGTGGTTGGAGAAATGTCATTGTCACCAAGTTCCTTAATCAGTCTTGATCACCCACCATGGCCAGCACATGGTATAGGAAACTGTGGGGACGAAATTATTTTTATCACTATCAAACTGCCCTGTAGACGTTTGCAGACTGGTGAAGAGGGAGTCTTGGTAAGCCAATAGATAGTTCTTGGGGCCACTCACCTCTCTGAAGGTATCTGCGTATGGCCCAGTTTCTTCAGCCAATTATCATAAGATTCAGCCCCTTTTGCCCCAACCCCAGACGCAATTTCAAGAGTTTAGTGAATGGTACTGACACTGTTGCAGTTTTTGTTGGGAGGTGGAGGAAAGGGTTGCCCTCATAGAGGCAACTTTCTTGGTGCCTCCATGGAGGCACCAAACCTGTCTCTCCTTTTGGAAATTGACAAACCTCTCCTCTTGAAATTTAATGACTCCACTTCATCTTCCTTTTGACACCCCTTCTTAAATTTTTGGCAGTTAGTATATCCCACTCCATCAAACAAAACCCAATTGAACAGCATTGTCAAGGGGCTCCAGCCTGAGATCACCAGGGACACATTAGGGGTTCATTACTAACTGCAGTGAGAACATCACCGTGAACAACCAGGGGATCCAGTAGGAGGGTGTTAGGACCTATTGTAGGATTGGGGATTTGGTTACCTGATTTGGGGGAGGGTCTAAGGAAGTCAGGATTGGCTCTATAGATTGACTCTTTGGAGGTTGG
Organism: Leopardus geoffroyi; assembly: GCF_018350155.1. Classification (NCBI taxonomy): domain Eukaryota; kingdom Metazoa; phylum Chordata; class Mammalia; order Carnivora; family Felidae; genus Leopardus; species Leopardus geoffroyi. The sequence goes on along the minus strand of NC_059332.1, from coordinate 25,123,049 downwards.
CGGCTGTCAGAAAGTGGGAGAAATTCTTTGGGCACCTCAGTAAATCTTTATGAAGAGGGGAGACTAAAACAACATAAAGCTGTAATTGGCAAAGTAGCAGTCACCACAAACTGGGTGGCTTAACAGAAATTTAGTGTCTCTTAGTTACGGAGACCAGTCATTTTAGTCCAAACAGGGGACTTTGGGAAGAGTATTTTTGTGGGCGACACAGTGACCTTGTTTTTGTCTGTGCTTAGATGAAATTATGAACTGGCCTTGCTTTGTCTCATTTTATTGTGGTTTCAGAGTGACATCTGGGGTTGGTGTTCTGTGCCAAGGCTTATGTTCAATAGGAGAATAACATGACCAGGTGAGCCTCTGGGTATCTGGGACTTCTCCACATTCAACAAAATTTTCTCCACATTCAACAAAAGTAAAACCTGTGTGTTTTCAGCCACTCCCTTTTGCCTGTTGTTTTTCAAGCATAGCTCTGGGCAGTGGTAAGGGGCCTCAGTTTATCTCATGTGTCTCTTATATCTGATGCATACAATGGGGCTTTATTAATGAAATATCAGGACACTGTATATATGGATTCATCCAATGATTCAGTCAACATCCACTTCCCGAGGGCCTCCTAGGAACCAGGGACTACCCCAGGCATAAGGGTGTCCAGGCATGAACTTCCAGGATGAACAATACTGATCTCTAAGAGGACAAAGTGTCTATTACATTTGTTGGGGTGGGTGTATTAATCTGCTGGGGCTGCAGTAACACATACCATGAGCTGGGTGGCTTAAACAACAGAAATTCAGTTCCTCAAGGTCCGGAGCCTGGAGGGCTGAGATCAAGGTGTCGGCTGGGTTGATTTCTTCTGAGGCCTCTCTCCTTAGCTTGTAGATGGCCATCTCTATCCTGTGTCCTCACATGGTCTTCCCTCTGTATATGTCTGTGTCCTGATCTCCTTATAAATACACCAGTCATGCTGGGGCACCTTGGTGGCTCAGTCAATTGAATGTCTAACTCTTGATCTCCGCTCAGGTCATGATCTCTGTGGTTTGTGAGATTGACCCCTGTGTTGGGCTCCATGCTGACAGCGCAAAGCCAGCTTGGGAATCTCTCTCCCACCTCTCTTTGCCCCTCATGCTCGTGCATGCATTCTCTCTCTTTCTCTCTCTCTCTCCCTCAAAATAAATAAATAAGCATTAAAAAAAAAAAAAAAGAATGCCAGTCATACTGGATAAGTGCCCACCCTAATGACCTCATTTAACCCTAGTTACCTCTGGGGGTTAGGGCTTCAGATGTGAATTGTGTGTTAGGGAACACAATTTAGCCCATAATAAGGGTCAGATAGGGGAAGGAAAACATTCTTTAAAGTGTCTCAGATGCTGAGGTATAAACATGTCGGGTGCTGGGGATGGTGGTGGTTTGAGGGAGGGTCACTGCAGGATGAGGGCGCTGGCCCCAGAAACCCCATGGAGGGGTGGTGATGGACCCAGCCTTCACAGATGAATGATTACCCTGGGGGCACAGGGTTGGGGGAGGAAGTGGTGAGCTTTCTGACCACCAGCAGGGGAATAGCTGTGCGGAAGGAACTACAAAGAGGAACAGCTGGGCACCCCTCATTCTCCTGTGGAGTTTTGGGGGCACAGATGAGAGGTACTGATAGCCCTTGTTGATGGTTGAATCTGGGATGACTGTGTCAAATAGACGCTGAGAACTAGCAACCATGCTAAGAGCATGCCCACTCTGTTTCACTGGTCCCTGTGGGGGCATTCTGGTTTGCTTATTTGTGTCTGTTTGTACCCCCACCTCTCCACCTCTCAGTGTCTCCCTCGGGCCTCTGAACAGGGCTCAGATTGCAGCTTCATTGCTTGCCAGCTGGGTAACTCTGGGCAGGTTACTGTCTTTCTTAGCTCAGTTTCCTCCTCTGGAAAATGGGGCAATGCCACCTGCCCCTTAGGGCCGCCCTAAGGATTATGGGAGGTGCTTGTGTCTGGCTTGGCTCCTTTTCTTTCCCTTTGGCTATAACCAAATGGGGAAGCAGGAGATACGCCCGACAAAGAAGAGAAGCACAAGAGCAAGTTCACACACTGTCGGCCACTCTAACTGGTGCAGGATGCAGACACTTTTAACATTTGAATGTTAAAAAGAAGGTGTGACTGGATGTAGTTTCCAAGCCAGGGACATTCAAAGGTCTTCCAGTAAGCTGCAGAAATCACTTTGTGTTTATGTTAAAAGGAACCTTGAAACCAACTCTCTAACTCTCCCACTTTATGGGTGAAGAAACTGAGGCCCAGTTATTAGTTGACTAGTCTCAGTCTAACAGCAAACAGCTGAGGGGAAAATGTGGATTCACATGCAAGACATTTAGCAGAGTGGATTTGCTTACTCTGGGCCAGACTGGGGTCACAGAACAAACAATGCGATCATCTAAGTTTAAAAATTTATAATATTAGCTAATATCTGTGCATGGTTTTTACCATGTGTCAGGTATTGTTCTAAGTGCTTTATCCATATAAATGTATTCAGTTCTTTAGACAATGCTATGAAGTAGGATTATAGTCCTAACTCCCATTTACACATGAGGAAACTAAGGCACCAACAAGTAATTGCCCAGGACCACACAGTGAGCGAGGTGGAACAAGGGTTTGGATCCAGGCAGTCTGACTTTCAGACACTGTGTTCTTAACCACTATAGTTTCCTGCTTTGTAACTAGTGGTTCTCAGTGATCTCTGGACCAGCAGCATGACCATCATCAAGATGTTAGAAATGCAAGTTATCGGGCTGGCCCTGACCTTGTGGGGTTGGGACTCAGTGAGCTGTGGTTTAACAGAACTTCTAGGTGATTCTGACATGCGCTCCAGTTTGAGAGACACTGGCTTTCTTTCTCTTCTTCCCTTGGAGAGCCTTTGCTGGAAGTGGAGAGGTGGGGTAGAGAGATCCATTAGTGAGACTCTGGGAAGTTTCCTCCAGGACACACTTGGACCACAGCTTTTGAATTTTAATGAGTGCAAGAAATGATCTGGGCTGGGAAGGTGCCATATTGGTATTTGGCCCATTTATTTTTGCAGAAGTAAACTTGGGGATTATTTATATTTTTCCTTCTTTCTCCTTGCCTAAGTACCTACCACAGAGTGGACCATTGGTAATCAATAAGCTTTTATGGTGCCCCTAAATTACTTGTTTTCCACATAAAGCTGGCCTGAAAGCAATAGATCACTGATGGGGAAAGGCTTTCCGGATGGAGATGGTGTTTGTGGAAGAGAGAAAAGGACTGTGGTGTGATGAGGTAGTAAAACATTCAAAGCTGGAGGTTTTTTGCCTTCCTTCCTTCCTTCCTTCCTTCCTTCCTTCCTTCCTTCCTTCCATCTTCCTTCCTTCCTTCCCTCCTTCCTTCCTTCTTTCCTTCCTTCCTTCCTTCCTCCATCTCCTTTTCCTTCTCCTTCTCCTTCTCCTTTTCCTTCTTCTCCTCCCTCCTGTAAAACTACATTCCAATTCCATTATTTATATTTTAAAAGTGACTTAAATAAGATACTTGGGCCTAATTTGGGACATTATCCTCAAGGGCAGAGATAAAAGCTTGATTCAGAGGGGAGAAGAAACCAGAAATAAGGGAAAGAAGAAATGGTGTACTAGTTGGCTTATCCATGATTTGACTTTCTTTTTTTTTTTTTTCTTTTTGGTAAGGGAAGAAGGAATGCTTTGAGAGCCATTCAGGAAAGCAAATCTGCCCTGTGGAACAACCGTTACAGATTCACGAGCTCGGTGTCTATTGGGAAGACCGACACCTAAAATGTACAAACTGAAGAAACCCATTTGGGGACTTTGGGGAGTAGGCTGACTCACAACAAAACTAAACTAAAGAATTGTTTCTGGCTTGTGAGAGATGGATGATGCCCCAGCAGGAAGTGTTCAGAAAGTCTACTGAGAGGCACAGGGTGAGATAGGGAATGATGAGTGAAGCAGGATCAATCATCAGGGCCCAAATCCGCTGACAGGGAGACCTGGATGCCCATGCAGTAAGGAGGAACAGACAATTTACTGTCTTCTACTCCTTCTTTTATTACATCTGGCCTGAAAATCTTCATAGCTACTTCAGGATCATTTGATTTTAGCCATAGCATCTTGACAAAGAGAGTGATGCCTATAAAATCTAGTAGTTCAGCAAATTCCACTACTTTGTGTTAATTTCTGGGAGTCAGGGTGGGAAGGATTGGAAATCTTCATTTTCTGGGTTTAAAATAGTCTCATAAATCTAACCAACTGAAATATAAAGTCTTTCCAAATAGAGGACTCCCTGGACCTACTTCAATAAATATAGTATATTAAAAAAAAGAAACAAATTGCTGTTTGAAATAAAATCAATCTAGTTTTTTTTTTTTGAGGAGGTTAGATTCTCATTTTGAAGCTTTTTCTTTTTTTAATGTTTACTTATTTTTGAGAGACAGCAAGGGTGAGCAGGAGAGGGGCAGGAAGAGAGAGAGACAGGATCAGAAGCAGGCTTTGCACGGCCAGCACAGAGCTCAATGTGGGGCTTGAACTCACGAACCATGAGATCATGACCCGAGCTGAAGTCGGACATTCAACCAACTGAGCCATCCAGGTGCCCCAAGGAGGTTCGATTCTCTTAAAGGAAGTGTTAGAGGGTAAACATGGAATGTTGTGCTACTAATGAAAAAGTGTCCCTTAATTTCAGCCCAGCATCTTGACTTGGATTTGCAAAGAAGAGTTCAGGGCTGAGTCCGGGCATAGGGCTGGGAGAGCTGGAGAGAATGGGAGGAACTCAGAGTTCCTGGCAGCAATCGAGGAGGAAGGAATGAGGCAAAATGGGAGAAAAGAGTTGAGCTGTGCTGGGGATCAGGCCAACCCTGGGGTAGGCCCTGAAGGGTGTGGTTGGTCAGTGGTGCCTGGTCTTGGAGGAGCTGATAGAATATCAGGGACAGGAATGTTGACTTTATTCTGTGAAAACTTCCTCCATCTCCTCATGTCTTCAGGGAATGTGTTGGGGACAAGAGCTCTGTGTGGGTGCTGTTTCTTTAGTACAGACCCAGGAAGGACCAGTCATCCACCTGCAGATCCACACTGGGCCCAGCGGGGGGTCGCTTGCACACACAGGGTGGGACACATGGACTCACATACTTGGTGAGTATATGGGCTCGGGGCCAGAGAGAAGCAGGAGAAACGCTGAGGATGGCACTGAACTTGGACAAATTCTGGAATAGGGATTCAGACCAGTGTCATCTAGGTGTTAAGGGTCAGCATGACACCAGCTGGTGTCGGTTACAAATGAGTGAGAAATATTACAACTGGCATGTCTGTGAACAACGTTGGTTGACAACCCATTTCTGATCTTGTTCGCATTACTATAAGCTATACAGATGTAATACCACGTGGAAATACAATGCTATTTTGTGGGTATAGATTATTAACATCATGTGGGAAAATGTATAATTCAAATGAGCCTTAGATGATAACTCCCTAAGTGGCCCCTGCAAGGCCCTTAGTTCACGTTGCCTTGGTTATCTTAACGGGTATAATATTAGCATGTGAGCCTATTTACTGCTAAGAATTATTAGAACAATACACATGTGGAGAACCTGAATGTGTTTTGAGCCAGGAGAGGAAGATTCTAACACAACACTATGTTGAAATGCCATTTTTCCTCTTTTCTTATTTTCTGGATGGGATAAAAGCACCACAAAGACCCAAGTCAAACAAACACAAAAAACAATAACAGAAAACAGGGCCCAGTCCTTATGAGCAGAGCCGACCACATACAGAGAGAAGAGATTTTTTTAGCCCTGCTGGCTTTGCCTGTCTCCCACTTCCTGCTTGTGTTCAGACCGATCAGAAGAGCCTGATGGAGAAAGAGGACTTCTGAGGATGGGCTGTTGAAGGCTGTGTGTCATGGAAGGCGTGTGCTTCTGATGCACAACAGGTCAGGTAAGGGGCACTCTCAGAGAACTTTATGGAGAGTGACCTGTGAGCACAAATACTGGTGCCTGAGGAAGCTGGAGGCCCTGGCGGCTGCAGGTGCTCTGATGGCACAGAAGAGAGCTGGCTTCTGCAGTTCTGCCAGCAGCAGGATTGGGGGGAGGGTATTGGGAGGAGTGGCCAGTGGAGAAATCAGCCAGTGTGATCTGTTCCAGTAGAACTATGCCCGAGCGGAGGGAGAGAGAGTCAAAGCGGGGTCTACCTCTGCAAGTGGGAGCCAAGAGGGTGCTGGCCATGGCCAGTCAAGGGGGCACAGCCTGCACCCAGCACTGGGGCAGTGGGAGGGTCCTAGGAGATAAGGTCTCTAAGGAAACCACAAACTTGCCTGTGGGAGAGAGAGCCACCTCCAGAGGCTACCAATGTGACACCGTAACATCTCCTGTGCCATTTTCCTGTGTTTCCTCTCTCCTCTCTACATACTCTGGGGGTCAGAGGTGGCATGGAGAGTGTAGTGTGGTGGAGCTTTGAGGCAGAGAAATGGCCAGGAAGCCATCTGGCCCTCTTGCCCATTGTGTGTCTCTGAGTGTGCCTCAGGTGAAGCTGGAAAAGCACAAGACTAAAATGGACATTAAAAGCTTGATTTAGACCCAATGGAGCTTTTTGGTACCATTCATTAAAATCACAAAGGTTAAAGCATCTGTTTGAGATATATAGTTTAGGCATAGGTAAAGGAATTTGACCAAAGTGTGGTTTGGAAAAAGAAGAAGGAGAAGGGGAAGAGGAAGGAGAAGGAGGAAGAAGAAGACGAAGATAAAGAAGAAGAAGAGGCAGGAACAGCAGCAGCAGAAGCCATTCAAGGTACTTGTCCTTACGAGGGCACCATGTTCAAACAACTGCCCACACCTGTGTCAGAGGGCATATGAGCATGTGGGCATGGCAGACGGCTATGCTACATGCTTCATTAACCTAAAGCAAATTTGAGATTGGGTCAGATAACCCTCTGGTAACTATTACAGTGTTCCAGGAGTCCTGTAAAATTTTATGTCCACAAGGGACCGTTGCATGCCCTCTAGTTAAGTCTTTAAAAATATTTAAATCATGTATATCCATTAGTTAAAAAATTAATCAGACATATCAAATATATTCATATACAATCATACAAATATATTAATTATAAAGCATTATAACACACAGGGTTTAATTGCAGATAAGAGAAAAAGTTAAACATAAAGGATTTAATACAAGAAATTAGATACTTAGAAATATCTGGAAGAATAGGTTATAAGATCCAAGAAAAGATTCCTAGAAAACACTGTAGGATTCATCTGGCAAGGGAGCTCCTACCTCTATCTCAGTCAAACAGTTGTGGGATCAGGAAGACTCCACTAGATTGCTTGCCTCCATGTTAGAAAGCCTGGAACTTTTCTAAGTGTCCAATATACCAGCAGCAGAGACCAACACTAAGTCCCCAGTATGGCATCTTCCTTGGGGAGACTAGCTAGCCATCTGGGGACAGGGGGATTGCATTGGTGCTCTTGCATCACGGAGGGAGCAGAGATTCATCCTCACAGGAATAGACAACATATTCTGCATATAGATATGACTCACCTGTCTGTATTGCCTCTGCCAGGGCTGCCACTGTGGACTCTGGAATGCCTTGTTCAGTGTCACGGTAATCTGCACAGCATTGCTTCTGATCAAGGAACTCACTTCACGAGGGAAGTGTGGAAATGGTCTCATGTCATGAAATTGCCCATATACTCACTCCATCACCTGGAAGCAGCCAGCTAGCTTAACTGAAACATGGAATTGCTTAAAGAAGACTCTGTTAGAATGCTTGTTGGGACACAACAGATTGAAGAATGGAATTCTGTCTTGAAGGATGTTTCTCCCTTGCTAAGATCCATGGATCTAGGATTCAAGAAATAGGAGAAGGGTTGTTCTTCTCCCCATTGTCATTAATAACCCACTCACAGAAATGTTCTTATCCTAGCCAGCATCTTTGTGCTCTGCTACTCTGGAGATATTACTCCAAGGGGTAATGCTTCCACTATTGGACACCACAGTGGTTTCAATGAATTGTATGAGACTGCCACAGGGCTATTCTGGGTTTATTATACCACTAATCACTGGGTAGAAGAAGTCACTCTACTGGCTTGAGTGATTGATCCCAATAACTAAGGGGAGATCGTGTTGCTGCTACCCAGTAGGGCAATGGGGATGATATCTGGAACCCAGGGATTCCTAGGGTAACTCTAAATATTTACATGCCTGGTAGTGAGGTTTATAGAAAACTGCAGACCTTTCCTTCTCCCCCACAAAAAAGGGGAAAATAACCATTTAAGATTCAGACCATTTTGCCAATGAAGTTTTGCGTTATTTTACCAGGTTATGACTTAAACAACCAGTTGAAGTTCTGGCTAAGGGCAAGGGAAATATGGAATGGGAGGTGGAAGAAGGAAGCCACAGATAACAGTGGCAGCCTTGTGACCAGTTACATTAAGAGGGACTGAAGTAGCTCTGCCTATTTTCTCTTTGCTTTTCTGTGTATGTCTTTATGTGTGTATGATAGTCTTTTTCTTCTCTCTTCCCCTTCCATTATTATTTTATATATGAATACACTTTATCATTTAGTCTTTAGGTGACAGAATATTCGGTGGGACTATGGCTGACTTGGAGAAGTAATTAACATATCCAGTGATGGGTACAATGGCCATTGTACCTCCTCATTTGGGAAAGGGGTGAGTACAAAAGTTCACATGTGTGTTAAAAAATGCGCCTAGAAGCTAAGTAGCCAAAGGGGTGGACTGTTATCAATGATTGACTCAATACTTCTGTTCACCAAATCTTCCCTTCCTTGAGCTGCTTTGTGATCCTGGAGCTGAATCTGTGGCCTGCAATGCAGGATAGCCAGGAGCACTTGGAGGTCAGCAAAATTTCCCGGCACTCCCTTCAGGAAGCTTTGTAGTGGAAGTCCCTTGAGATACCTCCCAGGAACAGCTTTCTGGGAGTACTTTAGAGGACAGATTTCCAGCAAGTTCCACTGGCCAGACACCACAGCAACTTGTATGCTATTGACTGAGCCACAACCATGACCTCACTAGCAGGTCTTGGATCCCAGCTCAAGGTTGGGGCATAGTTACTTCCTTGGACATTCTCTTTCAGCTCTAGAGGTATTGCTGCTTCTTATATCTGTGTCTCCTAATGTTTTTAGAGTTCCCTTTACTTCTCAATAGCCACTCCCTCACTATTCCCATCCCCCATTATAGCTAATACAGTAAAACCTTGGATTTCGAGTAGCTTGTTCTGTGAATGTTCCATAAGACAAGCAAACGTTTCTAATAAATTTTAACTTGATAAACAAGCGATGTCTTGCAGTATAAGTGGTAAATGACACTGAATCATGTCACATGATCACAACTAAGCAAATGGTACTTCTCTCTCTTGCTATGGGATGGTGGGTGACTGTCTCCCATGCTCAGATGCTTGGTCTCAGGCCACAGTATTTGGCAGAAATCAGTGATTTTTCAGAATGTTGGAAGGTATCCACAACTGGCACTAGTGTATTTTTTGTCACTTCAAAGCACCTATGGACAGTCCTTTGCTTTTCCAGACAAGAGGAAGCTTAGGAATGCTTTGCTTCAATCTGAGTCAGTCTGCCTGCAGATATAGACCCTTTCCTCTGATCCGTTATTGCCAGTTACATTAAATACAGTATATGACAAGAGTTTATTCATACTGTACTGTAGTCAACATCCATTAGAGCATATACAATGGCCCCCATGCAGAAAAAGATTCCATTGAGCCAATAGTCAGCAGTGATTTCATTAGTGACAGTGAAAGTCGTCCTACACAATAACTCTTCTCTCTCTTGTCTCCCTCACACCAGCATGAAGGTTTTCAAAGGTAAATGCCGGTTAATTAATTTATTTTTCTTTATATTTTGTATTTTCTTTATTATTTTGTATTATGTTACAGTCTTGTAATCATTTTGATATGAATATTTTTTGGGTTGTGGAATGAATCATCTGAGTTTCTATTATTTCTTATGGGGAAATTCAGTTTGATATACAAGTGCTTTGGATTCCAAGCATGTTTCTGGAATGAATTATGCTCGCAAACCAAGGTTTTACTGTAAAACCTTGGCCCCCAGGAACACACTGCAGACCCAGCCTGACAAGGGAGCTCCTACCTTTGCCACTCGGGGCACTGTGGGGTTAGGAGGCACACTCATGGTCTCCTGGCTCCAGGAACTGAGTGCCTTAACTGCAAAGCAGAGATCAGAAAGTTGCTGCCAAACTTGTAGCTCCAGGGCTGTGCTGCACCTGGGTGACTCAGCAAATGGATGCCCCACCTCCTCTCTTAACCTTCCAAATACAAGTCTCTGGTGAGTTCAGCTGCTCTGCAACATGTTTGAAAATACAGCATATTGATAGAAAACCTGAGGTAGGGTGAGGCCAACAGATCAAGAAATGGTTGCCATCGAAAGGATAGCTTATATCTCACAGATCCCAAGAGACGCGCACATCATTCAGGGCCACACTAGAAGCACCAGGGTCATCCAAGAGGCGGAGGAAGAGAGGGGAAATGTGAATTAGAGTCTTTCTTGAGGTTTCTGCAGGAAATAATAGATGAGGTGGAGTAAGCAGGCTTAGGATTGACTAGTTTGAAAAATTTCAGCATGCTCTGGGGCATAGGAGCTATACCTGGCTGTCTGGCACCAGACCCTGGGGTGACTAGAGCAGGTGGACAGTGGCTGAAGTGTGCTAGCCCACAGAGAAGCTGGTTGGGGCATGGACTCTGATTGGCTGGTTTGTATTTGGAAAGCACTCCCCAGCCCACAAAGAGCCCTCCTGGTGTGTGTAGGGAGGGTGGGGGCCACTACTATGGAGGCAGGAGGCCAAGATGAGGTGACTCAAGCAGGTTGTCCAGGATAAGGCTTGTTCAGTATATGCATGTAGGGCAGATGTGAACGGATCAAGTTTACAGAAATGAGAACCGTGGGCAATACAAAAAGGTAAATAAATTGCCTCTGGAGCCTTAGCCACGAGTGGTCTGGGAAGCATAGTTTTTCGGCTTTCCAGCCTTTGCAATCAGGAAGACAAATCAGAAAAAAGGTTGGAATGGATGCTGAGCAAGCCAATCTACCATCAAACACACACAAATCACATACTCCATAAATACGTACAAAAAGAGAAATTGAATATTGAGAATAAAATGTTAGGCATTCTGACAATTTCCCCCTGTACCACATGGTCCTTTTGCAGACTTCTCTAAGTTGACTTTAAGATCAATAATAAAAAGCCACACAGGGACGCCTGGGTGGCTCATTTGGTTGGGCATCTGACGCTTGATTTCAGCTCAGATCCTGGTCTTACGGTGTGTGCATTTGAGCTTACATCAGGCTTTGTGCTGGTGGTGTGGAGCCTGCTTGGGATTCCCTCTCTTCCTCTCTCTCTCTCTCTCTGCCCCTCCCCCCACCGCATGCATGCGCTTTCTTTCTCTCTCAATATAAATAAGTAAACATCTTTTCTTTTAAAGCCACACAACAATGCCCTGTGGCAGGACAACCTCACACACTGCCTCCACAGGCTTTAAATCATTTGAACTCAAACACAGCTTTGTGAGGTAGGCTGACCAGGTATTATCCTCATTTCATACATCAGGAAACTGAGGCCCAGACAGGGTAAGTAACTCACCCACTGTTACATGTTAAGTAGTAGCACACCTGAAGCTTGAGTTCTGGTGTCTTTTCAGCCATGCACCATAGAGTTTCATGAATATTCTAGAAGAGTTGTTGGTCTGAGAAAAAAGTGTGGTCTTGTATCTGGGTTCTAATAGTTATATGTATTTTTGACTTTCTTTTAGCCTAAGGCCAAAGCTAAATAAATGTTTAGGAAGAAAACTTTTTTTTAACTTTAGATAAGATATTATCTAATGCTTCTGTGCCATAAAGTTTAATAGACTTAAAATCCACAGCTAAATCATCTTTAATGGGGAAAAACTGAAAGCTTTTTCCCTAAGGTCAGGAGTAAGACAAGGATGTCCACCCTCACCATTTTTATTCAACATGGTACTGGCAGTCCTAGCCACAACAATCAGACAACAAAAAGAAATAAAAGGCATCCAAATTAGTAATAAAGAAGCAAAACTTTCACTATTTGTGGATGACACGATACTCTATATAGAAAACCCTAAAGATTCCATCAAAACACTGCTAGAACTGACACATGAATTTAGTAAAGTCACAGGATACAAAATCAACATACAGAAATCTGTTGCATTTCTATACACCAATAATGAAGCAGCAGAAAGAGAAATTAAGAAAACAATCCCATTTACAACTGTACCAGAAATAATAAGATGCCTAGGAATAAAGCTAACCAAAAAGGTGAATGACCTATACTCTGAAAACTATAAAACACTGAGGAAAGAAATTGAAGAGAGGACACAAAGAAATGGAAAGACATGCCATGCTCATGGATTGAAAGAACAAATACTGTTAAAATATCTATACTACCCAAAGCAATGTACACATTTAATATAATTCCTAACAAAATACCAATAGCATTTTTCAAATTACTAGAATAAACAATCCTAAAATTTGTATGGAACCACAAAAGACCTCTCATAGTCAAAGTAATCTTGAAAGAGAAAGGCAAAGCTGGAAGCATCACAATTCTAGACTTCACGTTATATTACATAGCTGGAGTAATCAAAACAGTATGGTACTGGTACAAAAATAGACACACAGATCAATAGAACAGAATAGAAAGTCCAGAAATAAATCCACAAGCATGCAGTCAATTAATCTTTGACAAGCAGGAAAGAATATCTAATGGAAAAAAGACTTCAACAAATGGTGTGGGGAAAACCAACAGCAACATGCAAAGGAATGAAACTGGACCACTTTCTTACACCATCCACAAAAAATGCAAAATGGAATAAATACCTAAATGTGACACTGGAAACCATAAAAGTCTTAGAAGAGAACACAAGCAGTAACTTTTTTGACATTGGCTGTAGCAACTTCTTTCTAGATAATGTCTCCTGAGGTAAGGGAAACAAAAGCAAAACTAAACTACTGGAGTTACATCAAAATAAAACGCTTCTGTACAGCAAAGAATACAACCAATAAAACTAAAAGGCAACCTATGGAATGGGAGAAAATATTTGCAAATGACATATCTGATAAAGGGTTAGTATACAAAACATATAAAGAACTTACACAACTCAACATCCAGGAAACAAATGATTTAACTAAAAAATGGGCAGAAGACACGAACAGGCATTTCTCCAAACAAGACACACAGATGGCCAACAGACACATGAAAAGATGTTCATCATCACTTATTGTCAGGGAAGTGCAAATCAAAACTACAACAAGAAATCACCTCACACCTGTCAGAATGATTAAAATCAACAAAACAATAAATAACAGGTGTTGGTGACAATATAGAGAAAAAGGAACAATTGTGCACTGTAGGGTGGGAATGCAAACTGGTGCAGCCATTGTGGAAAACGGTATGGAGGTTTCTCAAAAAGTTAAAAATAAAACTACCTTACAATCCAGCAACTGACCACTGGGTATTTACCCAAAGAATGCCAGAACACTAACTCAAAGAGATACATGCATCCTTATGTTTAGTGCAGCGTTATTTACAATAGCCAAGATATGGAATCAGCCCAAGTGGCCATCGATTGATGGATGGATGAAGATGTGGTTTATATATACAATGGAATATTAATCAGCCATAAAAAAGAATGAAATCTTGCCATTTGCAACAAAATGGATGGAGCTAGAGAGTATAATGCTAAGCAAAATATGTCAGACAAGAGAAAGATAAAAACCATATGATTTCACTTATATATGGAATTTAATAAAGAAAACAAACAAGCAAAGAGGGGGGAGAGAGAGAGAGAGAGAAAGCAAGAAACAGACTCGTAATTATAGAGAACAGTCTCATGGTTACCATAGGGGAGGTGGGGGGGGGGGGAATAGGTGAAATAGGTGATAGGGATTAAGGAGTGCACTTGTAATGAGTATTGGGTGGTGTATGGAATTGTTGAATCATTATGTTGTACATCTGAAGCTAACATAACAGCTTATGTTAACTGGAATTAAAATAAAAACTTTAAAAGAAGTTTAATAGACTTGAAAGGGTGGGTGAAGTCTGCCTCTCCTGTATTCTCAATTTACCTTTCCAATATTGACAGGCACATTTAGAGAGGGTGGCTGTTTCTAATTTCTGTGATAAAAGAGGCACAGTAACGACACTCACCACTGTGTACCAAATCAGACCTGTAAAAGCATAGAGTACATAGTTTTGAAGTTTCTTAAGTCCTGTGGGTGAATTCTGAAATAGAAAACATGGAACGCCTTGGGTTCTGTGCTGAGTAACCTGTTTCTAAATACATCACATATTTTGAAGAAAAAAAACCAAACTCCATTGAGATTAAGAAAGAACTGGTTGAAAGATACCCTGAGGGAACTCACTGACTCAAGATTGCAGACAAATAAATTACACCTCTGGTTCAGACTCATTCTGTGTGCGGGCTTCTAAAAACAATAGGGAAACAAATGTGAAGAGTTACTTAGAATTTAATTGGTTTAATGCATTAATCACTGCATAGCAAACCAGGCGGCTAAGCTAGAAAATTTAATTGTGGAAAGAGAATCCAATTGAAGATTTCATTTATCAGGGAAATATTTACCTCAATTTTCTCCAGATTTCTATGATGGCAATGAATAGTCCTTCTTCATTTGAGGCCTCTTTGTCACCAGGGAAAGCAAAATGCTTAATTTACTTTTGTACCACTGAAATGAAAAAGAAATAGGTAGATTAACTGGGAGTCTGCTAGAAGGATCATAACCTGTCTGATGGGGAAACCCCACAGGGATCCAGCTGACTGTTTTTTACTCATCATGTTTACAGGAAGGAGTGCCAGGTCGTCCTCCAAATAAATGTTTTTTTTATTTTTTTTATTTTATTATTTTTAAAAAAAAATTTTTTAACGTTTTTATTTATTTTTGAGACAGAGAGAGACAGAGCATGAACGGGGGAGGGTCAGAGAGAGAGGGAGACACAGAATCGGAAGCAGGCTCCAGGCTCTGGGCCATCAGCCCAGAGCCCGACGCGGGGCTCGAACTCACGGACTGCGAGATCGTGACCTGGCTGAAGTCGGACGCTTAACCGACTGCGCCACCCAGGCGCCCCTAAATGTTTTTTTTAAAGGAAACATGTCCAACAGCAATACTCTTTCTGCCTCTGTGGTTATGGAGAAGTGGTCAGTGCCGATAAAATATCATCTTAGAATCAAATGGGCAGGATAATGAGATACCTTTTAGTCAATTAAAAAGCTATTGTATGGGAGAAACAAAACAATCTTAAAATACTTTTTGCTGGCCTCAGGGAGCTTAGATTTTCATTTGAGTCTACTTGGGAGACTGAGACTGAGCATCTCCCTAAGAGTGCAGAAGAGAGAAAAGGGAAAGCAAAATAATTTCAAGTCTGGAATGTGATACCAGGTGCACACAGACATCTCCTTTTAGCAGCTGGTGGCCTATCCTTCCTTCTTTCCTCTCTGACCCCTTTTATAATTCCTCAGGGGAGCACTCCAGAATCTTAATTAAGGACATGAACTTTTAATTAATCCATGGATGAATGAATAAATAAAATATCATATATATTTGATATTTGTATATGTGTGTATATATCATGTATATTTGTATATATCGTACACACACACGAGAATATTATTCAGCTGTAAAAAAGAAGGAAATCTTGCCATTTGCAACAACATGGATAGACTTAGAGGGTGTTGTGCTAAGTGAAATAAGCCAGACAGAAAAACACACATACTATATGATCTCACTTATATGCAGAATAGAAAGAAAGAAAGAAAGAAAGAAAGAAAGAAAGAAAGAAAAAGAAAATATTAGGAAACTGAGCTCATAGGTACAGAGAACAGACTGGTGGTTGCCAGAAGTGAGGGTTGTTAGGGGGACGTGTGCAAAGTGGGCAAAGGTGGTCATTAAATAAATAAGTCATGGGGATGTAATATACAACATTGGGACCATATAGTTGATAATACAGTATCGTATATTTGAAAGCTGGTAAGAGAGTAGATCTTAGAAGTTCTCATCACAGGAAAAACAATTGTAACTGTACGGTGATGAATCTCTTTCACTAGACTTTATTGTGGTGATCATTTCATAATGTATACATGTATCGAATCATTAATGTTGTACAGCTAAAACTAACATAATGTTATAGGTCAATTATACCTCAATAAAAAAATAATAAATGGAGTTTGGTTGTATGTAAAAATGAAGAAAAAAGTAAGCAAACAAAGATTTTTGGTGTTTTTTTGTAACATAAGGTTTTCCAAACCTTTAGGAAAATGTGCCAAATTCTCAAATGTCTCCTGTTAGTTGGTCTCTGTGGTAAAGGAAGAGAGGCTGAATTCTGCATCTGTCGGATATGGTACAGAGAAGGTTGAGCACATGAGGATTGCAAGGAAACCGTGGCACTGAATTTTCTGTTGGAGGCAGTGGCATGGATCTGGAAGTGACCCATGAAAACGCACCTCAGGAAATGTAGACAGGCTGATGGTGAGACGGACTTCCACAGGCCATGGAAAGGTTGTCCAGATGATGTTATCTGTCTACCTTCAATTTCATTTTAAATATGACAGATTCAATAAGGAATAAAAGTATCATATACTCCCCAAGATTCAATAGTCTTCCAAAATTGCTGCTTATTTATGATTTATAAATTATGTTTATAATAAAATGATAATTTATGTCATCATATTCCTTTGTAAACCTTATTTGTAAAAACACCTAAATATACAAAATGCATTATTATATATGTTTCACATAGATTAATTTTACGTGCTTCAGTGATTAGCACTTCCTTATATGTACCAGAATGGCAGGAAAAAAAATACATTCAGTGAATGTCTTTGAGTTCCAGAAAAAACAGAATTGACTAAAATTTCTCCATAGAATCTTTTATATTTATTTCTGTCTATGAATGTTATTTTCAGGATATTGAATATTTCTAAATGGATAGGAAATTAACATAGGGAGCATAAAATTTATCAAGTTTTGGCACATTCTTAACAATCTCAAATGGAGGCTTAACATTTACCAAAACAAAACAAAACAAAAACAAAAACAATCAAAAAGCAAAGAATGTGCTCTTTGTGGTCAGGAAGAATCCAAGTCAGGTTGAAATGTAAGTTAGCAGTGAGATTTTAATGGAAGTTTACTTAAGTGTTCTGAATCTTGATTTTCTCATCACTAAAATGGGGGTAATAACACCCACATACCTGAGAGGACAACTATAAGGACTCAGCTAAGTAAAAGAGGCAAGACAATTCTGTGATCCTACTTTTGGTAAACACAGTTATTGCCTTTGCCCGCTCTTCTAGAAGCATCTATTGCCTCAAGAGAGGGAACACAGGTACAGAGAGTTCACATTTTAGCTTTTGAGCTCCAAAATAGGCTCCTCCTTCCTAGTTCTTGAAATTTTATTAAGGTGGAACGAATAAAATGCACAAATCTTAAACATACAGTTCAACTATGAAATACATAGATTTCTAGGTGGAAAGGTCCACAAAATAACCAACAAAATGAATGAAAAAAACACCCTAACTAAGGCACATTGCTGAAATATTAAAACGCCAGTAAGAAAAGATCCTAAATGTTTCTAGAGAGGGGGGGGAAAAAGTCACATACAAAGGCAAGAAAATCCAAGTTTTATGGGGCTTCTGAAAAACCATGAAGCCAGAGGACTAGGGAGAGATGATTCTCAACCTGCCAATTTATCATTCTATAGGGAGGGTAGAATAAAGACATTTGCCAGATATGCATGGTCTAAAAATATTGACCTCTTGGGGTGCTTGGGTGGCTCAGTCTGTTGAACGTTCAACTCTTGATTTCAGTTCAGGTCATGATCTCACATGAGATCAAGCCCCACGTCAGGCTCGGCACTGGGTGTGGAGCCTGCTTGAGATTCTCTCTCTCCCTCTCCTTCTGTTCCTTCCCCTGCTCTCTCTCTCTCTCTCTCAAATTAAAAAAATAAGGAAATAAAAATATTGACCTCTCATGCACAATTTCATGAGCATTATTAGCGAGTGTGCTACGGAAACTGGGTGCACCAAGAATGAGGAGGGGGTGTATTCCAGAGAAGATAATCTGAAACCAGACTGATGCTCCTGGTCCAGACTGAGGTTGGAGGACTGACGGTTTAGGAGAGATGTAGCTGAAGACAATCTGAAACCAGACTGATACTCCTGGTCCAGACTGAGGTCGGAGGACTGACGGTTTAGGAGAGATGTAGCCAAAAAACAAAAAACAAAAAACAAAAAACAAAAACAAAAAAATACCCCACAAAAACAAGAAACAAAACAAAACAAAAAACAAAACTAGAATAGGTAAGATAGATACCTGATATGTTTGGTTATGTGGGTCAGCAGTAATATTCAGGTTTTCATAATTCGTTGAGGATTTTCAGAAGAATTAACAGACAAAGCAAACAAAAAAAAAAAGATTGGCTCTAAAAGTGATAGGTATTATTAGATATATAAATCCTTAAAAAGTTGTATAAGGAGTGAACTAAATCACAGTTCCTGGTCATAATATTATAAATGCAGACTACCAATCTGGCCAACAGGGAGAAGGTGGAGGTGGTGGAACTGGAGACTGAGAGCCAAGGTGATGCAAGACACAGAATGCCCAGTTTTCATAACAGGAAGTCAGTGGATAGTGTCTAAAATCAATAAACCAAGAAATAATGATCTAATCATATTATTTAGAATTATAGCTGCAAATACTAGAATAGTGAAGAGTTCAAGGTAACATTTTTTCATCACAAGTTTATTCTTTTTTATTTTAACTGTGTACATGTATCCCTTTGATAATTTTTTAAAAGACATAGCAAAGAAAAAGGAAACTCAGAGATGATAGTCTTGGGAGAAAAGCCTTCTGATCTGCAACAGCATGTGTTTTTGGAAACTTACAAAGGTTATGCTCTAAGGCATAAAGTCAATGCCATCAACAATGCACTGGAAAGAGAGCTGATGACTGCCAGGCTCTCCTGCTCCTCAGAACTAGATCAATGGCCGAGACAAGGCATTGGAGAGGGGACAGTACAGGTAGGCACCAGCATGGGTGGACTCCTCCCTGCCACCTCCCCTCTTCCCACTTTGTGGACCATGGGTGAACACTTATTCTCTCTGGACTTTGCAACATGAGTGGATTGAACCCTTGGTCTCCTAAGGTCGCTTCCTTTTTTAACATCCATGTTGTCTGTGACTACAGAGGCCCAGAAGAAGGGAGGCAAAAGTAGAAGAGAAAAAGGAGGAGGAGAAGAGATGAAATGAACAGAGAAGACGGAGGGGAAAGAAGAATGGAAAGAGAGGGGAAAACCCAAGGCTGCCTTTGTTGAGAATAAAGCATGTGCCTTGACATTTTGTATCCTTAATGGAGGCTAATTAAATGATGGCACCACAGCAGAGCAAAAAGCCCTCAGCAATGCATCTCAAAATAGAAGTCTCGGTATTTATTTGGAAGACAGTAATTTCATTTTCCTGGGAGAATTTTTGGTAAAAAGAGTTTACATGGGCAATTAAATTCTTACCTTTCAACATAGCTGCCTGAAAGCTATGAAAATAATAATGTCTCGTATTTCCTGTGAGCCAGCACTTTCTATGGGCGTATATTACCTGATTCAGTTCTTGTAACAGTATGAGGTCAGTACTACTCTCCTCACTCACCCATTATGCACACTGTGGCTCACAGAGGTGGAGCCATCTGTCCGGCAAGAAGGCAGGAGCACCAAGGTTTAAACAAGGGTCTGTTTTATTCCCAAGCCCATGTTCTTTACCTCTGGCCCCCTGTCTGTAGCTCTTAAAACCCAAGAAACAGGGAGCAGAGTTCACCCAGCCCTCAGTCCCAAACAACACGGTCTACTTCTCCAACCCCATGTTCATCTCCTTTGTTTTTGTCTTCTTTCTGGTCTTCTTTTTCATTTTCTCCATCTGTCATCTGCTCCCTCCTCTTTTATCTTCTTCATCTTTTAGAATAGGCATCACATTCATATTGTTCAAAAATGGAACCAGTGGGGAGGGTAGACCCTGAGAAAATCCTATGCCCAGCCACATGCTCCTGCCTCCACCCCAAGTCTCTGTGATCATTTGTTTCTTTGTTATCTTTCATTGCATCTTTATGCCAACACAAGAACATGGAAATGATGTACCTGTTTCCTACTTTCTTACCTCAAAGTTGGCATACCAGATTGTACCATATTTAGGTACTTTTTTGTTTTTACTTAATGGTGTGTCCAGGAGATATTTTGATGTTAGTTCACAGGAAGAGTCCTCATTTAAAAAAATATTTTTTACAGTTATAGACTATTCCGTCATGTGAATAAATCATAGGTTTATGTAGCCGTTCCTCAGACATGGACACTTGGGTGGTTTCCATGTTTTTTTAGTATCACACACAATGCTGTAAGGAATAATCTTATCAGCTGTCAGTTCACACTGATCAAATATAACCCCAGGAGCAGGGGCGCTGGGTCAAAGGGAAAGTGCATTTGAAATTTTGATGGTTATACCCCCAGTAGGGGCTGCACCATTTGGCGGTCCCACTGAGAGTGAACATCTACTTCCCTAGCACCTAACTAACAGGGTGTTTTGTCAAACTTCCAGAACTTTTCCCATCTGACCAAGGAAGAGTTTTACCCTAGTGGAGTTTTGATTTTTGTGTCTGGCTCACAAGTATTTAGTGCGATTTGGATTTCTTATTCTGTGAACTGTCTGTGACCTTTGCCCATTCTTTTGCTGGCCTTGTGGTCTTACTCTTTGTCCTCTCTGGGAGCTCTTCACATATTTTGGAGAAAAACACTTTTTTGTGTCATGAGCTGCAAATATTTCCCCTAGTTGTTGTCTTTTTGCTTTGTGTTGTGCTTTGATTATATTTTTTTATGTAGAAGTTGTTATTGTTTCCAGTTACAATTATGGGTATTTATTTATTTATTTATTTCTAGAGTTTGCAACATAGTTAGATATGCCAATCTACTCCAAGGTTATCCTACCAATCAGAGTTCCAATCAGAGTCCCAATCAGGATAATTCAAGAGTGATATACAAACGGATATACAAAGGGATTAGTTACAAGGTTGTGGGCAAGATTTAGGGAACTCCAAAGGGTGATGCAAGAATCTGGGCCTAGGGACAACAGAGGTGTCATCACCCTGGTCTCCAGAGGGTGAGGAGCAAAGAAGTTATTGTAGCCTGGAGGGAAAGAGAGCTGTGTAGACCAGGCCAACTAGAGAAGAGCACTTGTGTCTGTTGGGGTACAGCGGAAGTCAGGAAGTGAATATCTTGCCCTCATTTCCTTCATGACTTCCTGTGTCTTCTCATAGCTCCCTATTGGCCAGAGGGTGCATGATCATGCTGGGGTCATCCACATGGGGCAGCCTTCCAGCAGAGAATAGGGAGGGTGAGTGGATCTCCACTCTATGGGGTGGGGGCGGGAAGTGGATGAGATCCAGCATAGTTGTAGAATCCTGCTGGTAATATTTACATAGTTTTATTTTTTACATTTAAAACTTTGACCCATCAGAGTTTACCTTGATGTACTAGGTGTAGTATGGTTCCAACTTTGCCTTTTCCCTACTGGCTATCCACTTGTCCCAGTGCTGTTTATTACAAAGTCCATCTTTACCCACTGATTACAGTACCCATATTTGTCATATATTAATGTCCTGCAAACATTTGAGTCTATTTCTCTATGTTCTCTTCTGTTCCATTGGGCTGTATGTCTATTCATGTGCCCTTCTGTATTAATTACCAAGGCCTTCTGATGCGTTTTAAGAATGGAGGGAGACCAATCCCTCCTCATTTTTCTTCCATTTTAGATTTTTTTCCAGGGCTATGCTTGCTTGTTTATTTTGAGTGAACCTGCTTGTTTATTTCTGAAGGAAGGAAAATTATTAGTACATTTTGGAAGATTTGTTAAATTTATAAATTTATTGATGGATGACTCACATCTTTAAACCACATTTGGTTTCTTCTTTGAGAAAATGATTAGGTACCACCCTACCAATGAAAATGTTACCATTTGCAATAATGAGACTGATATTAGGTCCCTTCCTATGGGATCCATTGAGAACACAACACTCGAGTAGTACACTTGCCAGAAATGCCTAATCTAAATCTAATCACAAGAACATATTATACAGGATCAAATTGAGGGCATTTTCCAAAAGAAAATGGTCCATACTTTTCAAAAATATCAGTATTTTCAGTTATGCCTCAATAAAGCTGAAAAATATCAGTATCTTGAAGGGCAAAAGGGATAAGGACCTGTTCTATATGAAAAGGGAAAAAGGACATGACAAGTACATGCAACATGTGGTCCTGTTTGTATCCTAAATCCGGGAAAAAAATATCCATAAAGGATGTTAATGGAACAACTGATGAAAATAGAATATGTATTGCTAATTAGGTCATAGTATTGTATTGATGTCAAATAACTTGAATTTGAGAATTTTATTGTGGTTATGTAAGAGGATATTCTTGTTCTTACAAAATGCATGATGAAATATTTTTTCAAATATAATTTGTTGTCAAATTGGCTAACATACAATTTGTACAGTGTGCTCTTGGTTTCGGGGGTAGATTCCCGTGGTTCATCGCTTATGTACAACACCCAGTGCTTCTCCGAACAAGTGCCCTCCTCAATGCCCATCACCCATTTTCCCCTCTTCCCTACCATCCCCCTCCCAATCAACCCTCAGTTTATTCTCTGTACTTAACAGTCTCTTATGGTTTGCCTCCCTCCCTCTCTGTTTGTAATTATTTTTTCCCCTTCCCTTTCCCATGGTCTTCTGTTAAGTTTCTCAAGTTCCACATATAAGTGAAAACATATGATATCTGTCTTTCTCTGACTGA
The DNA here is from genome assembly GCF_018350155.1 of Leopardus geoffroyi. Taxonomy (NCBI): domain Eukaryota; kingdom Metazoa; phylum Chordata; class Mammalia; order Carnivora; family Felidae; genus Leopardus; species Leopardus geoffroyi. The sequence continues at coordinate 25,100,168 of NC_059332.1, read as the reverse complement.
CTTATTTCACTTATCAAAATGCCTTCCAGTTCCACCCACATTGCTGCAAATGGCATGATTTCATTCTTTCTCATTGCCAAGTAGTATTCCATTGTATATATGAACCACATCTTCTCTACCCTTTCATCAGTTGATGGACAGTTAGGCTCTTTCCATAATTCGGCTATTATTGAAAGCGCTCCTATAAACATTGGAGTACATGTGCCCCTATGGATCAGCACTCCTGTATCCTTTGGATAAATTCCTAGTAGTGCTATTGTTGGGTCACAGGGTAGTTTTATTTTTAATTTTTTTTTTTAATGTTTATGTTTATTTTTGAGACAGAGCATGAACGGGGGAGGGGCAGAGAGAGAGGGAGACACAGAATCGGAAACAGGCTCCAGGCTCTGAGCCACCAGCCCAGAGCCCAACGCGGGGCTCGAACTCACAGACCGCGAGATCGTGACCTGGCTGAAGTCGGACGCTTAACCGACTGCGCCACCCAGGCGCCCCATCTATTTTTAATTTTTTGAGGAACCTTCATACTGTTTTCCAGAGTGGCTGCACCAGTTTGCATTTCCACCAACAGTGCAAGAGGGTTCCTGTTTCTCCATGTCCTCACCAGCATCTGTTGTTTCCTGAGTTGTTAATTTTAGCCACTCTGACCGGCATGAGGTGGTATCTCAGTGTGTGGTTTTGATTTGTATTTCCCTAATGATGAGTGCCTTTGAGCATCTTTTCATGTGTCTGTTGGTCATCTGGATGTCTTCTTTAGAAAATGTCTGTTCATGTCTTCTGCCCATTTCATCACTGGCTTATTTGTTTTCAGCTGCTGAGCTTGGCAAGTTCTTTATAGATTTTAGGTACTAACCCTTTATCCAATGTCATTTGCAAATATCTTTTCCCATTTGTTCAGTTGCCTTTTAGTTTTGTTGACTGTTTCCTTTGTAGTGCAGATGCTTTTTATCTTGATGAGGTCCCAGTAGTTTATTTTTGCTTTTAATTCCCTTGCCTGTGGAGATGTGTCGAGCAAGAAATTGCTTGCGGCTGAAGTCAAAGAAGTTGTTGCTTGCTTTCTCCTCTCGTGTTTTGATGATTTCTTGTCTCACATTTAGGTCTTTGGTCCATTTTGAGTTAATTTTTGGGTATGGTATAAGAAAGTGGTCTAGTTTCATTCTTCTCCATGTTGCTGTCCAGTTCTCCCAGCACCATTTGTTAAAGAGACTGTCTTTTTTCCATTGGATACTTTCCCTGCTTTGTCAACGATTAGTTGGCCATACATTTGTGGGTCCAGTTCTGGGTTCATTATTCTATTCCATTGGTCTATGTGTCTGTTTATGTGCCAATATCATACTGCCTCGATGATTACAGCTTTGTAGTAGAGGCTAAAGTCTGGGATTGTGATGTGCTTTGGTTTTCTTCTTCAATATTACTTTGGCTATTCGAGGTCTTTTGTGGTTCCATACAAATTTTAGGATTGTTTGTTCTAGCTTTGAGAAGAATGCCAGTGCAATTTTGATTGGGATTGCATTGAATGTGTAGATTGCTTTGGGTAGTATTGACATTTTAACAATATTTATTTTTCCAGTCCTTGAGCCTGGAATGTTTTTTTTCCATTTCTTCGTGTCTTCTTCAATTTCCTTCATAGGTTTTCAATAGTTTTCAGCATACAGATATTTTACATCTTGGGTTAGGTTTATTGCTGGGTATTTTATGGTTCTCAGTGCAATTGTAAATGGGATCAGTTTCTTGATTTCTTTTTCTGTTACTTCATTATTGGTGTATAGAGATGCAACCGATTTCTGTACATTGGTTTTGTACCCTGCGATTTTGCTGAATTCATGTATCAGTTCTAGCAGCCTTTTGGTGGGGTCTTTTGGGTTTCCCAGGTAGAATATACATGATGAAATATTTAGGGGTAAAGGGTGTTTGCTACTAACTTTCAAATTGTTCAGAAAAAATATACATATGCAGTTAGATAGGAGTAATAAAGGAAATACAGATAAATGTTAATTGATAACTGGGTGAAGGTATTAAGAATTATTGGTGCTATTCTTATAACTCTTTTGTAAACTTAAAATAAGTCACAAGTAAAAGTTAAAACAAAAGAAAGTTTGGGTGGGTGGGTAGGGAGAAGATAATGTTGAAATGTATGAACTCTTTCTTGGTTTTAGCCAATTTGAGCTTGATTCTGCCTTTTAATACATTGTCTTAAGATCCAGAGAAATATCAAGTTAATCGATATTATTCAATTTAATTTTATTTTTAAAAAATATTTTCTTAAGTTTATTTAAGAGAGACAGAAACAGAGACAGCACAAGTGGGGGAGGGCCAAAGAGAAAGAGGGAGAGAGAATCCCAAGCAGGCTGTGTGCTGCCAGTGCAGAACCCAATGAGGGACTCAAAGCCATGAACTGTGAGATCATGACCTGAGCCAAAACCAAGAGTTGGATGTTTAACTGGCCAACCCACCCAGGCGCCCCTATTTTCAATTCTCAAAGCTAGTCTCTGCTACTTTGATTACAACACAAACAGACAGCTACACACACAAATTCCTTCCACTTGAAGCAGATCCAGTTAGTGAGTTGTTATTGGGTATTGCCCTGTGCTGAGGACCTCCTTCTTATAGGACCAAAGACCATGCAAAAGACCAAAGGAGCAGAGCTTGCCCCTGGGATTTGGGTGTTCTTAGTGTCAACAACCAGAAAATGATATTTGGTTTTGGTTTGCAACACCAGAGGAAATTTCTCTAATGTCCTTCTTTGGGTCCATCCCCACAATAATAACAACAGCTGCTGGTATAGTGCCTACCACCACTCATTTCTGGAATGCTAACAGTGCTCCAGACTTTGTGTTGTTCACTTAATCTTGTATGATCTTGTTTTCTCAGAAGAACTTGGTGGGTAGTTACTATTATTACCCCCATTTGACAGATGGGGAAAGTGAGCTAACTCCCTCCTCTAGCAAGCGGTAGGAATGGGACTCAACAATGGCCATCTGCTTCTAGAATATGCTCCTTATATTCTCTGTGGCATCTTCATAATGCCCAATGTCAGGTGCAGTCTCAGGGGTAGGGACTGTGAGGTAGCCTCCACCCAGCCCACAGGCTTTGACCACAGTAAAATTGGGAGAAACTGTAAAAATCAGTAGGAACAGGTAGCTCTTTGCCTTATAAAGTGTGGACCAGCACTTCAGAGAATCCGAATCCTTGTTGGCCAAGAACCCAGCCTCCAGGAGCTTGTGAGAAGGGTTAGAGAAGGGTTTGTATACAAATTGTGCATTCTCCAGAAAAGGATTCACAAATAAATCCTATGGATACAGAGGAAGACACAAGGTCCATGACAAAAGGAAGCAGGATTCAGGAAACAGATGTTCTTTTGCAAACAGACACAGAAGCACTAAGAAAGGGGAGCAGGAAGCAGCAGCATGAGGGCCGTGATGTTGCACAAGGACATTAGATGCTGAGTGGGAAGGAGGGGACTCCCACCTGGGTGAGTCTTCTCAAAGCCAAGGACAGATGAAATCCAGCATTTGCTGACTGCTCTTCTGCTGTGCTCTGAAGCAGTCAGGAGAGTATGTTTGCATATGTTCCACATGTCACAATGTGTGTGTGTGTGTGTGTGTGTGTGTGTGCACGCAATGTGCGCAGAGAGAGAGAGAGAGAGAGAGAGAAAGGGAGATTAAGACTGAGGATCATCTTGGTTGCCTGATGATGCCAGAATTATAAATGGATTCTATGAGGTTACTAATCCCCAATTCTTGGCAGAGCCAGAGTAAGGAGTGGCCTAGCTGGGCAGCAACTGCCCAAAGTGCCACTCAGCATGGGCCACAGCAGGGGCCACTGTTGGTACTCTGCCCAGGCTCCCACGGCCCCACTTGTTCTTGTGTGCCCAGCCCTGTGCCCTTGTGCTTTGCTTCCATGGAATACCCGTGGGGGACTGGAGACATTTGCCTGCATGTGCAGTCCCACCAGGGTCTGGGAGTGGGGGAATGGGGAGCACTTTAGCAACAGCTGTCTGGTGGAAGAAGATGAAAGCTCAGGTCCTTTGCTTTGACAGAGGACAAAGTTCAATGAGTAATTTTCACTCCAGATTCCTCCCCACAACGTGCAGCAGTGGTGTCGCAGCCTAGGGTGTGGTCGCTCCCTTTTCCTGCTCTGCTGTCCCCACCCTGAATAAATCACACGCACACAAATCCTGGTCTCAGGCCCTGCTTTTAGGGAGTCTGGCCTCCGATCACCACCATCATGGTCCTAGAAATGTAACGAGGAAGAGAGAAAGGGCATGCCCCTACAGAACTGGACTCTGGCAGATTGCCCAACATGCTTGGGAAGAAGCCTGGGCTGTTTACTTTAATGTGAGGGGGAGCCCCTCCCCCTCCAACGTGCTGCTAAAGTGCCTGCTAGAGAATGCAGAGCCAATTCCCTGCTGGCCTTAATTTGTTTTGTTTTCTAGACTAGATCTATAAATCTGGGGCCTGAGCAGAATTGCTTGGGACTGTGGTGTGGAGTTGAGCTTTGCCTGGAAGGGATAGGAAGGAAGAGAGCTGGAGTGGACACTCAGGTCCTCCTCGAAATGGATATTGAATAGTATCAAATTCCATTAAAATGTTAGTTTTCTTGCGGTACCCATATGCCTCCAGCTGACCCTGCTTCCTGGTAGGAGAGGAGGAGGGTTCTTTGCTGAGCCCTCTGAAGAGAAAGGCACAGGTTGCTAGTATGGATGGTGGTGTGCCTGAAGGGCCATTGGTGGCCTTGAGGTCTTCACAGGGGGAGGGAGCTACTGACCAAGGTATTTCTGTTGCCCTTCCCAGTGGCCTGAGTGAGTAGGATGGCAGGACCAGAGGTGGCCCTCCATGACTGTGGGATGAGGCACAACTGGGGGTGTGGTGCAGTCCCAGGCAACAGTGTTTCATCTGTAAGTCTAAGAAGTATAGGGACATTTTTTAGGAGGTTGAGAGAGAAGCCAGCCCCTCCCATGTCAACCACCCATCAGACCTGTGTTTTAAGTCCTATTTTTGGTGGAACTACCATGTCATGAGCAAAGTAACAGGATAGATGACATTCAACTAATGGGTCTGAGGACTATACCAAAGATTTAGCCATGTTAATGTCTGGAAGCAGAATGCGATTAGCAAATGTATGAATCACGCACCTGTTTCTATATCAATTCTCTAGACCAAGTGTGGGCTTGTTGTGGGAGCCATGTGTAATCCAATCTGAACTGGATTACCTCTGGCTTTTGATATACGGCCCATGCATTAGGGAGTTAAGACTTGTATCCTAATAGATGTGTGAGAGAACAGACTCGGAGGTGTGCTCAGCACCAAAGGGGCATAAGGAGGAGGAAGAGATCCACTCTCACTGAGCAGTAGGGGTGGGCAAGGTACAAACCACCTGAGCTCACAGCTGTTGTGAGAATTAATGGAATAATGCAAAGTGTCCAGGAGAGTGCTGGCCCAGAAAGGATGTATTGTGTATTATTCTTATGCATACACATGCACACACATGTGCACATACCACTTTATTTAATTATGATATAGGAATACTCAGTAATAAATAATGATAAACTATTAGACTATAACACATTATTATATAATATCTTATGTGTGACATATTATTATATCAATATCTTATGGATATTATATCACTTTATATTATATTATGTATAATATATTGCTATATTGTTATATTAATGTATCATGTATAATAACATTGTTTAGTTATTTATTATTAAACATTGTATATTAAATAATGCATTCAATTTTATACATTAAGTTAATGTATAAGATTGAGTATTATTATGTATTAGTATATTATATATGCATAGTACATATATGCAGTACATATTATTGTGAGCAAGAGTCTCATAGTGGAAATGTTCCAGTCTGTTGGAAGAGAGAAGAGCAGTTGGTCTGCTACATGTAGCCTGTACAAGGAGACAGAGTGGGAGAGAAGGATGGAAAGGAATTTTAGGATTATGGCTATAGGGCTTTGTGGGTATCTGAGCTGCATTCAGTACACCAGGGGATACTTATTTCCTCAGAAGTGTGCACTGAGCACTTCCTACAGACCAGGTACTAGGCTTGGTGCAAGAGAAGCAGCCGCAAATGACAACGGTGGGGCCCCTCCCTGATGGAGGCCATCAATCCATGGAGGCAGTTCAGGGAGACCTGGGAGGGGGTACAGGGCACCCCAGTGCAGATCAAGGAGGGGCTGCAGCCTGATAACTTTGGGGAGGGGTCGCAGAGAAGGTGAGGCTCCAGGACAAGGGGTTAGGTAGGTGAATGGTAAAGGGAAGGAGTGGCTGTTGCACAAGAAAGAGAGTTTCAGACCAACAGCCTGCTCCTGTGAGGTGCCTAGGGGGAAAGGGGGGCTCTTCAGGAGCAGAGAGCTGGGGACAGCAGGCTGAGGTGTGGCTGGGACATGCACCCTAGAGAGGCTCAGACTAGGGGTCTAGTGCCAAGTTCAGATGCACTGAGAGAGGGGAGAGCACCGCAAGAAACTGGGCTGCTAAGGCAGAGGGTGGGATGTTGAGAGGTTGCTTGGCAGGTGACGCAAACCAGCAGCTTGGGGACCTTGAACTGGGTGCTGTGGGTAGGAGAAGCCGGGGCTGGAGCTGGCCAGGGCTGGAGGCTAAGGAACACCCGTGTTGCTCCTGGAAGCCAGGGCAGGGTCTCAGCGCTGAGGGGTCCAACAGACTCAGCATCAGGGTGGAAGAGAAGAAGGCATCAGAAAAAGCTGGAAGGTTCTGGGCTTAGTGACAAGGCAGAATCCCTAGATATTGAAGATGGGGGTTACATCTTGGGAAAAGGCTGAGGCTTGTTTTAAGATTTCCAACGTCAGCTTTGGAAAGTTGGTTGAGATTGTTTCTTTGGATTGTTTCAGGAATCATGAATTCAAACAGACCTATGAAGCAAAAATAAGAGTTTTGAATTAGTCCTTGATAACCTCTAACTGAATACATCACTGGCTTGCTAATTGCTTATAATTGCCAAGATCATATGTATAAATGATGTGGGAGTTCCTCCTCCCTACACACACACACACACACACACACACACACACGCACACGCATGCGTGCATGCACGCACAGCCTCTGAACTGTGTTACGAAGGTGTAATAATTTGACTTCTGAGAATCACGTGGAAGGATTAGAATAAAGGCTAGAGGATATAGAGCAGCCCATTTTGACTCTGTATAATGACGAATATTTTAGCAGTTAGAGCTCTGTGAAGGGAATGGTTCATCTGTGAGGAGAGGAGCACTTTCTTGGAATGGTTCAAAGAAGGTTGATTGAGCAGACACTTTTACACAGGATCCCTGAACCAGCAGATGGCCTCTAAGGTGATTCTCAACTCTGAGTCTACGATCCTATGATTTCAGACTCAAAGAAGGTACCTTAGGGGTGGTCTTCTCTTTCCTCCCTCAGTTTATTACTTCCTGCCACGACTCCATCAAAATAGCATACCCACGTTCTTCCTTGGGAGAACCCTGGGCTGACAGGCCCTGGAGTAGTAGTTTGGCTTGCTAAGCCCCGGATGGTCCTCCCTTTGTCCCCTTAGTTCATGGGCCAGCATTCCCTGAAACCCTGAACTTTAGTGTGAGGAACCCTGTTGTTTCTGCAGGATCACAGCGCAATAGCCGCGCTGGCTCCCTCACTTGCCGTTATCTCCTCACACCCCATCATTTCCCGAACCAACTCCCCATCCCCTCCCCCCACTTACCTCCCCACCTTGTTACCCTTCATCTCCCCTTATTTCCTATCACAACCGCCCCTTCCCTCACCCCCACTTCACTGCAAACCAAGGGGGCAGAGTTAATGGGAGCCAAACACACTCTCTGCAGAGATTGCCACAAGGCTGGAAGGAGAACTTTTCAGAAGAAATCATGCTGCACTGTGGCCTCAAGATGCAGAATGCCAAATTGCTCATTATCTTCTTCAAAAGCTCCAGTGTGAGGCCCGTTTGTCTGTCCTCTGCCACCAATGTGCAATAGAGAGGTAGATGAGAGCTTCATCTCCTGTAACCCCAGGAGCCCTTTTTGCTGAAGCTCCAGCCCAGTCTATACTGCCGGCTGTCTCTGCCCTTACCCGGAGGCCCTGGCTGCAGTGTGATCTTCCATCACCAGGTGCAAGCATGCTTTCTGTTCCTAAACAGGTCTCTCTGTTGGCATTGCTATCAGCCACCTGGTCAAAACCATAGACCTCAAAGAGTAAAGCACTTAACAGCATAAAAATTAGGATGGTGGTACACAAAGAGGTTGGCAAGAAAATAGCCCTGGACTGAAACCCAGGACCCTGTCCATTGTGAGACCTTGGAGACATAGGCTATCTTGGCATCCCTCTGTCTCCTCTGTGGACAGAGGACGTGGAAAGCAGTAATCTTTGAGGTTCAGCCAGCTGGAAATCTCTATCACCTGACAGCTGACATTCTAGGAAAGAATTTAAATGAGTGTTTATTTTTCTCCACCCCTGCAGTTCTTCTTAGGTTATAAAATTAGGAAATCAAATCAAACCTGGACACAGAATATGCTGTTCAGGGGTTGCAGCTATTTATAGTGTGTTATTTGGCTCCAGACTTCACTCTTGATCACCAGCGTTTGTGCTTCTTATTAGCAGCTGCTTCTTGACACTTACAAGGGACAAGGCTATTCCATGCCCACCTTCCATCAGTGTCCTGCAACCCTCCATGCTTGTGTTAATGTTTCTCTGGGACTCCCAGGGTGGTAAGGCGCAGGAGATTGAAATGACATTCTGGGGAAAAGGAAAAAGGAAACTGGAGCAAAGATAAGTCAGAGTTGGAGATTCGACTGAGTAGCATTTCTGGCCAGAGGGAGCACTTGGCCCGTGATGGGCTCCATAGATGAGTCAGCACAGGAATGGCAACCACAGCCTGTCAGGTCCCGAATCTGTGATGGAGTGGAATATTGATTGCACTGGGGTGCAAATGAGAGAGAGAGAGAGAGACAGAGAGACAGAGAGAGAGAGAGAGAGAGAGCCATTTACACCAGACAGAGGCGAGAGGCATTCAGCCCTGGCTTTCCTTCCCAAGAGACTGTTAATAATAGCTAAGGCCAGTTCCACACGTGCATGCTGTCTGTGTCTTTACTAAACCCTGAGTAGCCCTCTGCTGCCTTCCAAATAAGTTGGAGGCGAGCTGGTGTGGGAGGGAAGGGAGGACCGCGGGCGTGCAAAGATGATGATGGTCTGTGAATGTACCAGCACACTTGGCTGCCTCTGTCAGCAGCAGTGTCCATTTCTGAACCTGGCTACGTTCTTCAGCAGTAACAATGCCCTCTGCAGGGAAGGTGCTGGGGCCAAGGAGCTGACCCATTCACCCTTGGCTTTTAACCAGCAGATTCTGCAGTCCTTGGATGAAATTACTATGTTGCCAGAGAATAGGACTTTAGAGCAGGGGGCACGAAATACATTTCCCACAGAGAGAACGAATTCATTTTCCCTTTCAGTACAGGGTCAGCCCATCTGAGGACAACTGTGCTGTCTCCCCCTCAGCTATGTCTGGAATTAATCTCCCAGAGTTAGACTGTTGGGTGCAAAAGAGAAATGAAAAATGTAGTCTTTGAAAACTAGACAGCATGTACCTCTACAGATGTAAGATTCCAGAGGGCTGGGAGGCATTGGTCTTGTATGTTACATGGTACAACACTGCAGAATTAGCAACAAGACAATCCAATTTAGCAAGTATTTATAAAGCAGCAACTAGGTAACAGGCATGCTGTTAGCTGGGGAGCTTCAAATATGACTAAGGCTCTGGCTTAGTCATGTACTTTCTGATGGTTTTGATAGTTGTCAGGGAGGACGTTAGTATCAGAATTGCTTACTGGACTGCATAAGTAGTCACTAGAAAATGTTTGAAAGAACAGAAAGCATTATATTAAAATTTTACTTATTTTATAAACAAACAAAAATAAACTGAAGTCGTTGAGGCCTAAATGTTTCTTTACCACACATTCTCTAAATATAAGAGTTCACAGAAAAATTAGCCACATACACCTCTGCCCTATGTGTCTGGATTTTAGAACATTATTAATTGTCTCCTTCCAAATAAAGATGAGGATATTGGTTGGCATTCTCATAGTGCTTCCATTTTTCCTCCTCTTCCTCTAAATTCTATTCAGTTGTATTGTTATTTCTGGTTGAACTGAATTCCCTAAAAGATATGCTCAAGTCCTAACCCCTGGTACCTATGAATGTGACTCTATTTGGAAGTAGGGTCTTTGTAGAATGCAATAAAGCTGATGAGGTCATATTGGAGTACAGCGGGCCCTGATGCAGTGCTTGGTGTCTTATAAGAAGCAGGACACAGGCACACAGAGGAAAGAAAGCCATGTGAAGACAGAGGCAGAGGTTGGAACGGTCTAATCATAAACCACGGAATGCCTTGTGTTGCTGGCAACCTTCAGACGCTAGGAGAGAGGCCTGAACAGATTCTTCCTTAGAGCCTCCAGAAACAATGACCCTGTCAACATCTTGATTTGGATTTCTAGCCTTGATTTAGAAGGCTATTTCTGTTGTGCAAGCCACCCAGTCCATGATACTTCATTACGGCAGCCCTAGCAAACGAATACGGTTATTTTTACATCGTCCCAGTTTACGTTATCTGTCACTCACATTCCGGTTGGTAACCATAACTCCGGCTGGTGTGTGAAGTGTGTGTGTTTTACAGTGACACATTCATTGTTCACTGCCTGCTTCTTTAGGTGTACAGCCTGCCTTTTCTCGTGGCTTGTTCCTTTATCTTCTCATCTTTGAACTCTTGGTGAATTCCCTCCCCCTTCCCCTCATGCCTTTTCCCTGTTCTTTGTGCTGTATGTTTGCGTAGCTGCTCGGCCATTTCTTTCATCTGACTCATGCTTGAGGAGCTCTCTCCAGACCTTCTGTTTGCTCTGACTTAAAGACGGTAACTTAAAAAAATAAAAGAAAATAAAAGAGGGTAGCCTGACATCACTCCTTCCTTCTCTGAGACCAAGGTGTTTTTCTCTATGAGAAATTTGAAGACAGTGGCCCTCTTTCTGTTGCCTAGGAGAAACTGCAGATCTAGAGGGAAGGGACTCAGTTGACATGGGCCCGTGTATTTGTTGAACTAGCCAGACTTTCTTTCATGGAAGGGAATTTTGTTCAATACCTGCTGAGAGGCTCCACTCTCCCTAAATGTAGGGTGTCCCCCGCTCCTGTGAGAACTGCTCCCAGCGGTTCAGATTATTTCCCCAACCCACTTCCCAGTTTTACCCATTTCTCCCCCACCACTGTTTCTGCTTCTCCTGGGTCAGAAGAGGAGAGAGGGGCGCCCGGATGGCTCAGTCGGTTGAGCATCTGACTTCGGCTCAGGTCATGATCACACGGTTCGTGAGTTCGAGCTGCACGTCGGGCTCTGTGCTGACAGTTCAGAGCCTGAAGCCTGCTTCTGATTCTGTGTCACCCTCTCTCTCTGCCCCTCCCCTGCTTGTGCTCTGTCTCTGTCTCCCAAAAAATAAAATAAAATGTTAAAAAAAAAAAAAAAGAGGAGAAAGACATGGCTCTCCTAACTTTGCTCTCAGGGTTTGGGGGGACCACAGTTATGGTTCTGCAGGTGGTGTGGCAGCTACCTGAACACCCAGCTAAGCTAGGTCTCTGCTCTGTGCTCCATGCCATAGTCTTCCTTTCCTTGGCTTCCAAGTTTTGAAATGTACTGTGTTTGAGTTATACCCATTTCTTCCTTGGTTGCTAATTGGGAAATTCTTTTTTTTTTTTTTTCTTTAGCCAGTGTAATTTTTTCCCCTTACTCGTATCAAAACTTGGGAAGAGAAATTCTGGAAAGCCATCTTAACTCAGAGGTCCACACTAAGGGGCACCTGGCTGGCTCAGTGGGTTAAGCATCTGACTCTGGCTCAGGTCATGATCTCAATGTTTGTGAATTTGAACCCTGAGTCGGGCTTTGTGCTGACAGTGTGGAGCTGCTTGGCATTCTCTCTCTCTGCCCCTTCCCAACTCACAGGCTCACTCTCTCCCTCTCTCTCAAATACATAAACATAAAAAAAAAAATTTTAAAATGTAACCTTTAAAAAAAAAGAAGTTCACACTGAAAACAATGAACTTATGTTGAGCGTGTTTAACATAATAGCAACTTATGTTGACTAGGTAGATGGGTGACAGTCCTGTCACCCAGGCTTCTAATTTCATCATCCTTATCCCATGGAATTGGTGAAGAGAAAAGAACCACAGAGGATGAGTTTGGCTTGAGAGAGAGGTGTCAGGGTTCTCCAGAGAAACAGAACCAATAGAGTCAATCTGTACCTAATTTACTAGTTATGTATTATAAATATGTAGATTTATCATGTAGAATTGGCTCACATGATTATGGAGGCCAGAAGTGTCACAGTCTGCCATGTGCAAGAGCAGGGACCCAGGAGAGTCCCTGGTGTGTTCCAGTCTGAGTCCAGAGGCCTGACAACCAGAGAAACCAATGGTGTAAGCCCTGGTCCAAGTCCCAGGACAGAAGATCAATGTCCCAGCTTAACAGGCAGGTAGGCAGACAGAGAATTCCCCATTCCTGCACCCATTTGTTCTATTTGGGACAAGAGTTCTGTTTATTCTATCTAATTCAACAGATCCATGAGGCCCACCCACATTAGGGAGGGCAGTCTGCTTTCATCAGTCTACGGATTCAAATGCTAATCTATTCTGGAAATACCTTCACAGACACAGCCAAAATAACATTTAACCAGATGCCGGGCATCTTGTGACCCAGTCAGGTTGACACATAAAATTAACCAGCTGCAGACACTATTCTGCATAATAGCTAGGAATTCAGACCCTGGAGTCAGAGAGACACAGGTCTGAATTTTTAGCTCTGCTGTACATGCTGTGTGGCCACAGTCTTGGCTACTTAACCTCTCTGTGCCATAGTTTCCTCGTCGGTAAGATGGGAATGAAAAGAGAACTACCACAAGGGCTAGTTGTGAGGATGGAAGGTGATGAGTGAAAGTTATGAGCTTTAGGGGCGTCTGGGTGGCTCAGTCAGTTAAGCACCCGACTCTTGATTCTGGCTCAGGTCATGATTTCATGGTTCGTGGGTTCGAGCCCCAAGTCGGGCTCTGTGGTGACAGCGTGGAGCCTGCTTGGGGTTCTCTCTCTATGCCCCTCCCCTGCAAAAAGTTATGAGTTTTATGACCGGGATTCAAGAACACTTGGGCTGGAAGGTATTGTAGTGTCTATCTGATCCTTTCTTATGTATTACATAGGAACAATGAAACTGGAGCCCAGACAAGCTCACCTCTGAGGAGAGGGCAAGGTAATGGAATGTGTGCGTGATGCCCAGAATAGAAATAAGAGATATAAAGCGAGGCTATAGATCATGCTGTACCGTGCAGGGCACTTTGTTCAGTCTCACCGAGGAGCCCCGTTGTCAGGGCAGGCTGGGCTGCCATGGGCAGTGTCTGAAGCAGGATCTGAAATCAGTCTGGTGCTTGGGCCCCCACTGTCAGATTACTCTAGCTGTGTGGACTCCTGCGTTTTTCCCGATGGGGCATTCTTCACATTCCCCCATTCCTCCACTAGTTTTATCTTTTTGCTTTTGCTAAATATGGCCTTTTGGAGAGGAATTTTATAAACGCAATTAGATGAGTGCTTATGGGAGCCCAGCCATCATCAATAATGGTGTCAATACTCAGCATGATTTATTCATCACAACAAAATTTCTGAGTGCAAACCCTCATCAGGCATTCCCTTCTTATCCTTGAGTGACCTGATGATGCAGCATAAAGGGGTTTTTCCTCCTCTTTGGGTCATCCGTGGGGAAATGGAGGCACGGAAGTGGTCAGTTGCTTCCCGAGAGATGCTCAACAACTAACAACTCAGCCTGGAGATCACCCCCTGAGACAGAAAGTCTTCAGCCCAGCACATTCCCTTGCAGACCGCACTGCCCCTTGGGTGGGCTCATCACCACCCACCTAAAGCTAGGGAGCAGGACTCCTCAGGCGAAGAATAAGACTATTTGACATTATTTGGCCATGGATTTGACATGTGGTTCCGGTCACCCAGATAGCAGGTGCTTTCGTTTCAATATGGTGTTTTCTGAGGAAACAGCTTTGTGGCTTAAAACTCAAGTCCTCTCCTCAGTGTCTTCCCAGCCATACCTTCCACTCGGCTTCAGAGGTATAGGTGGCTGCAGAGGTGTTCCCATGTGTGCCATGTTGTGACTTAGCTTGCTTTCTGTCATTCATCTTGTCATTCTATCCTAGGTGCTCAAAACACATTTGTTGAACTGACTCAGGTGAATGAATCCATTCATATTCAAAGAATAAAGTTTTTTTTAAAGTTTATTTATTTATTCTGAGAGAGAGAGAGAGAGAGTGAACAGGGGAGGGGCAGAGAGAAGGAGAGAGAATGAGAGAGAAAGAGAGAGAGAGAATCCCAAGCCAGCTCTGCCCCTCCAGTGCAGAGCCCCATGCGAGGCACAAGCTGATGAACCACAAGATCATGACCTGAGCTGAAACCAAGAGGCAAGCACCTAACCGACTGAGTCACCCAGGCGCCTCAAAGAATAATGGTTTGATAGCACTGAGGATGTTCCAAATAGATTTTGAAGGCGATCCTAAAAGGATAATTTTTATTTTCTTTTTGGCCAGTGAAATTAAATAAAGGCATACGGGCTACTGCAAAGGCTTATCTTGCAAGTACATCCTAGTCCAATGTAGGCCTGGGGTGCCTGTCCTGCAAGAGTCTGGGCTGCCCTATCACTGCACACCATCCACAGGTGTCCTTGCAGAAGCTCCCGCTTCTGAGTCAAATGTGGACGATGAAAGTTCTAACTTCAGTTGAAACCGTCTTGTGACTTCTATGAAACGCTGGACTTACAATGCAAATATCCCTGCTAGTGATAAGGGAAGCCTAATTAACAAGTATCATTGCATTCCAAATTACCTTTATCATTTTGTTCTTTTAAAAAATGTATTAAATAGCTAATGATGTGTTGAGCACTGGGCTGCACAATGTGTGGAATGCAAAAGAAATAGAATGCATTGCCCACAAAAGTTAAGAATCTATCTGGGGAGATAAATGTATAGTTTAGGAGTAAAAAATGAGAGCCTCCTGTCTTCTGGGTATCTGAAGGTGGAGATGATGAACATACCATTGGTTTTTTTGGACGTGGGCACATGGAGGTATAAAGTGGTGGCTTACAGAGCAGTTGGCTGATTAACAGTGTATTTACTTGATATTTCTTTTTTGTAATATGACAATATGTGGTCAAAGACACAGGTTTAAGAAGTTAATATTTATAAAATGTGAAAGACATAGTTCCTAGGATAACTCTTTTGTGGGTGGGGTGTGGGAGGCAGGGTGGAGTGGGTTCATGGGGTCCCATTTCGTTTACTTGGATTTTTTTTTAGCTTGGCCAAAACCTCATTTTTTTAAAAGTTTATTTATTTATTTATTTTGAGAGAGAGAGGGAGAGAATCCTAAGCAGGCTCCACGCTCCAGCACTGAGCCAGAGGTGGGGTTTAATTTCACGACAACCATGAGATCATGACCTGAACTGAAATCAAGAGTCAGTAGCTTAACCAACTGAGCCAGTCAGGCACCCCACCTCACTTTTCTGTGTACTGGGTTTTGCCCCAAATCTTGTGTAGATGCTTCTTAAAAAACAAAAACAAAACAAAAACAAAAACAAAAAAAAACCCCAAAAAACCCCAAGAAACGGATAAACGAAATGTGCGCATTTGTATAATGGCCAGGACTTTGTTATGTGACAGTATTTGCACTGCCTTGGCTAAAAGTTTAATTTTTTTTAATGTTTATTTTGAGAGAGAGAGTGCACAAGCAGAGGAGGGGCAGAGAGAGAGAGAGAGAGGGAGAAAGAGAGAGAGTAGGATGGGGGCGGAGAGAGAGAGAGAGAGAGAGAGAGAGAGAATCCCAGGTAGGCTCCACATTGTCAGCACAGAGCCCAATGTGGGGCTTGAACCCACAAACCTACAGTAGATCATGATCTGAGCCGAAATCAAGAGCTGGATGCTCAATCGGCTGAGCCACCCAGGTGCCCCAAAAAGGTTTAATTTTTTTTTAAACCTAGAAGCTCAAGAACAGATTTACCATAGTCTGTCCTTGCAGAGGCAAAGAAATTGTTTCAATCATGAGTTTACTTACTTAATATGCCTACCTTATTGTTTGTATTAAGAGGTGGTTTAGTTTATATGTTTTTGGAGGAAAACATTAATGTTTAACTTAATCTTAATATCCAAACTATCAGATTGAAAAAAAAAAAAAGTGAGATTCTCATCAGGGATGAGTCAGAGCCTCTTGGAGGGAATCTGACTGGGAGAGGACAATGAGGTGAGAACTTACAGGGCAGTAACACTTTCCAGGCAGAGTGGGTTGGGGGAGGAGTTAGGAATGGCATTCAGGTAGAAGGAATAGCATGGGGAAAGGCCCTGTGGCAGAAAGAGCATGGTGCATTCAGATCTCTGAAAAGTTTGCTGTGGCTTGAACATTTGGGCAGGGGAAGTGACCGTGGCGAGAGAGAGGAGCACACATCAAGCCTGAGCATCAGCCTGATGTGTGCTGAGTCAAGCTCTTGGACTTTTTCTTCTCTTTGCTATGTCTTGCCTTTTCTTTCCAGGCCAGAATCTCTCTTGGGTCCTAACCGAGCTCTTGACCATCTGTCAGGTACAAAACTCAAGGATCCCAGGTGAGGCGTTAACAGAGATATGCAGGTGTTCATAAAATAAAAGACAAGCCACTAAACTGGGAGAAGATATTTGCCACACATAGAACTGATAAAAGATTAGCAATGAGAGGATATAAAGAATGACTATAAATCAAGAAATAGCTCAATAGAAAAATTAGGAAAAGCATAGGCATTTCACAGAAGCGGAACCATGAGTGGCCAGTAACGAAGTGACGAGATGCTCACCAGATCAGTAACCAGGAAAATGTACAACAACTCACAGGATTCAGGGTGCTTTCTCATCCCAGACTATGCGCTTTTATTAAGGGACATTGAAAACCAAAATGTCTTTCCGATCTAAAGGGATGGCACTCAGTGACATTTCAACTCTTGGATCAGGTTGGTCTAGAAGATATTTGGGGCCAAGAGTCCCTTGTTTTTCAAATTTCATCAAGTGAGAGACTGCTACCTTCTTTCATTGTTAGGGAGGCAAAGGCTGTGCTTTCGGTTAATCTGAGCCGTTCATTTAGTTTAATCTCAGTTTCCATATAATAGTTAATGCAGCTGACAGAGTCCCTGGGAGCAGCATCCTGAAGCTATCATTGCAATGGGGTCCTGACAAAGTTTTCCAGCTTTGGCTCACACAGGTTCTTACAATTTCTAATCTCTTGCTTCTGGCACCCCATGCTCCAGGCATAGAAAACTATTTAAGCCCTCCGAATATGCCAGAATGTTTTAAATCCTTAAACTGTTGCTTATACCTCCTGCTTTGTTTGGAATGTTCCCCCCACCCTGGAAAACTCCTTCCCATCCTTCAAGACCCAACTGAAAATTCCCTCTCTGACTCATTCTTTCCCTGACTTACCCAGGCAGCATTAGTGTGGCCCCTCTATGCTTCTATTGCACTTAAAACAAAGGAAAACTCTCTTCTATTACAGTACTTGTCTCATTGCGTTGTAACTATCATATATCTTTTGATAACCCTTGTCTTTTTTACCCACAGGCACCTTAAGGTGCCTTTGTTTTTGCATCAGGAAAGTGCTTGGCCTTTGAGGAGTAAATGAGTGGATATCCTTTTACATGAAAATGAGCACCCACAAATTCTCTGAATATTTTTAGAATGATCATTTAATCTGTGAGGCATGGGTGTCTGGGAAAAGGTTTGGGTGTATCGCAGAGTTGGGTCCTTACAGGCTTTAATTAACTGCACATTTATTCCATACCAATGAAGTCACGTAGATCACTTAACAGCAATTTTGCAAGGAAAAGAAAAAGCACAGACATGTTTTCAGCATGAACTTTTAATTTTACCGTTCTGATAATCTCTTAGGAATTTCTTTTACTTCAGGTACAAAATTTGGCATTCTGAGTTTAATATTTAGGTTTCTATTAAATCCTTGATGGATCTTGGACCATAAATTGTCATGTTTCTGAGAGAAGGCAGATGGTCTATGGTCTCAGACCAGGGTTACAGAAAAGTACAGCAGTTGGAGACTGCCTTGCTGTCCCCCGAGTCCTGGCTCCCCCTCCCCTTTGTAACAGTGGATCCAGTCTCTAACTCAGGCCGTGGAGAAAGGGGCAGCTGGCTCCTATTCACAACGAGATGCTCCATGCAAAGCTGACTTTAATCCCACTAGCCCTGGAAACCATCACAGTCCTTACAGAAAAGGCTCTTCCAGGGCACATGTTCCTCAGGGGTTCTGTAACTTTCTTTCAGAAGTGACCTGAGTTTGCTCAGCAGGACACAGGAGGTAAATGGGTGATCGAGGTCACCTGTGAATCGGGCCCCACCAACTAATGGGACTCAGGGGGCAACTGAGACTTAAGGATGTGCTGAGAATCTCGAATGGCGTGATGCCCTATGGTCAGCTGGGAACGGGCAGAGGTGAAGGGGTCATGCTCATAGGTCCCCTCAGAGAACACATGGCCTAGAGCGTCTGAGAGCAGGTGCACCTTGGGAAACAGAGGACAGTGAAGGTGCTGGGTCCAGGGCCACGGTGTACAGTCACCCAGCTTGTTCTCTGCACAACCCTAGGGGGCACCATTCACTTCGACCGCACCAGGAATAGTGTTCCCTGGGCTGTACCGTTCTCAGCCTGCAGCGTCTGTGGCTCTGGGCCTTCACATGCCTACCTTCATCAAGGCAGACTGTCTTCTCTGGGCCAGCAAGGGCAAACTCTTCCCATGGGGCACATGGGCCCATTTTCCTCACTACACTTGGAACCAAGTTACAGGGAGGCAGGTGAGACCACCAATATTATGCAAGGCCTCCCGCACTCCGGGCAACCGGGGCGAAGCTCTGCTCACGAGGGCTGGCTGAATGGGAAGGTGGTGTGCGGAGGGTGGTCTCTGGAGTCCGAGAGACCCAGACTTGAATTCTTCCTACGTTTTACTGCAACAGGCTCTCCTGGTTTGTGCATGCCCCCCCACCCCCCCACCCCCCACCCCTGACGGCAGCTCAGAAGCACCTGATTGTTTCTTGCCTGCAGAGCGTACTATAGGGCTGTCTACTCTCTGCCCTGGAGAGAGAATGTTTGTGCCTGCAAGCTCCCCTTCTGTTGCATTTTTTTGGAGGCATTCTGCATGTCCTGTGATGACACAAGCTTACGCTGACTTCCTTCTTCCATACCCCACCCTCCCTGCCCCGGACTTCCTGGGATCAACATCCAAGTTACCACCTTGTGCCCAAAGTCTGTCTCAGGCTCTGCTTTGGAGGGAGCCCAGACTAAGAAAGTTCCCTTGTGCATCTTCCTTATTGGCGCCTCAGTTGTCTCGTTTGTGGTATGGGTGTGGGTGTGGGTGTGGATGACGAACAGGCACTTCACAGGATCGCTGCAAGGATTACTGAGGTATCAGCAGAAGGCATTTTGCGCAGCACGTGGCCCTAAGTGGGCATGCACCCATGTGGGTTATTGCCATCTCACAGAGAGGATTCCGTCTACTGCTGAAGGGACCACATACGCTTTCTTGCCACCTGACATTTTGTTATCCCCAGAAATAGTATCTTAATTAATGCTTTAATTATCTGAAACTATCTACGGGGAAAAATGCCAACTACAAAAATTAAGAACAGGCTTGGTAAATAGGAAATAGGCAAACAGTAAAACAAATACACAAAAGGCATCCTTACAGGAACTAGTTGATATTTGGAAATTAATTCTCCCTCCCCACCCAGAACTCAAGTGTAACTGCTTTTGACATCAGGCTATGATGCCTGTACTTCAGACTTGGGAAAAGCTCAGTCTTCCTGAGCTTCAGTAGCAGTGGAATTGGACCTTAGTACTTGTCCTTTTTGCCCATAGAGGTCACACAGGGACTCTTTTATCTTTGCATTAACAGAGTCCTTTTTGTCCACAAAGACCTCACACCACCCTGCGCAGGTATGCAAGATGGGGACACAAACGCTACGCTTTGCCTGTGATACTTAGCTGGTCGCAGACCCTATTTAAACAATCTTAGCCCAAGCAGTTGCTACCCTGCTGAAGAGGGCTCGGTCACATTATTATTCTTTTTTAATGTTTATTTATTTTGAGAGAAAGAGCACACACAAGCAGGGGAGGGGCAGAGAGAGAGGGAGAGAGAGAGAGAGAGAATCCCAAGCAAACTGCACACTGTCATCGCAAAGCCTGATGCAGGGCTTGATCTCATGAACCATGAGATCATGACCTGAGCCGAAATCAAGAGTCAGATGCTCATCCGACTGAGCCACGCAGGCACCCAAGTCTTGATCACATTATTAAGAAAACTTCCCAAGGGCAGACTTCCCGAGGGATATCTGGATAGCCTCCCAAGATTTGACTGGGAACAGGCCTTCTTTAGTGTTCCATGGGTGAGGATGGCTACGAATCTAGAAACAGGATGCCCCTGTGGCTCCTGATGCAGGGGCTTGCCCAGCTCCTCCTAAGTGTCCAGGGGCTGAGGCTAACTTCTTTTAACCTTCCCTCAGCTGCAATGTGAGCCAAGGCTCCAGCTCCCAAGACCTCCAGAAACCCCCAGGAAAGGGACTGGGAGTCCATTCACCTGGCTGGTGATTCAGCCCTGCTGACACTGGAGTAGGGAAATTTGTTTTAAGGATGAATTAAACCTATTATGGCCCCCAGAGGGCAATTAGATTCCCAGACAAGGGGATTCTCAATGTCACTGTAGAGCCTGAAAGAGTTAATTAACTCCACTTAGGGAGGTATTTACTACCAAAGATCTCAGGCTGAGGATAGTTGATAAGATTAGCCAGATGATAAAGATAAAAGAAATCCTTGCTAGGGGAGTGAACTGACTGGACAAAGCTTCAGTTACCAACAGTGGAACCTTGGCTAATAAACATCTTGCCTTATTTTGGAGCCACACCCATATGTTGACATCCAGACCAGAAGCAGCAAACTTTTTCCATAAAAGGTTAGCTGATATACTTTAGGGTTTGCAGGCCAGATGGCCTCTGTCACAACTCAACTTTGCCATGGGAGCAGGAAAGCAACCATGACAACAGCAAACCAGTTGGGGTGGTTTTATGCCAATACAACTTTATTTGCAAACATAGGATATGGGCCTGATTTAGACCGCAGGTACGTAAATGAGAGTAAGTTCTTCCAGACACATTATCTTCTTGAATTACCTGATTGAGTCCTGGTCACTCAATGGTCACTCACTCATGCAATAGATTTTTGTTCAACATCTACTACGTGCTGAGCACTGTGGTAGGTGCCAGAGGCAAATGGTTAATAAAAGGCATTGTTCCTCTTTTCAAAAGTATATAATCAGGTCTAGTGGAGGATACAGGAACATGAATGGGCCCTGACACTGCTCTGTGAAAAGACTTGGGTGGGATCATTAAAGGTATGAGGGGAGACAGCAGAGGAGGACTCTCCCCTGGGATTTGAGAGGTCCTGAGTAAGTGACCTCAAAGTTGTAGCTGGAAGGAAGAAGAGTATGAATTGGCCAGGTTGTGCAGGGAGATCTGGATCTGGGAGAGGAGAAAAGGATCATCCTACTGAAGAGGAAACAGTGAGTCTGAGAAACAGGAAAGAAGTGTTGAGCCCTGAAGCACCGAATTCTGGGGCGAGCGGTTGAGCGGGTAGCCAGAGAGACAGGAGGGGCTGAACCACGCAGGGTCCAGGAAGCTATGGAACCAAACCAAAGCAAGAACAAAAATTCAGCTGAGTAAACTTGAAGATCTGATTGGCTTTATTAAGCGATCCATGAATCAGGCAGCTCCTCACCTCACAAATGCAAGGGCTCTCTGAGGAGTTGTACGAAATGGAAGGTTTTATAAGGAAGGAGGGTGGGGCCAGAAAGTTGTTAGCAAAAGAAAAGAAACAACTCTTTGGGGCAAGGTCACCTTTCCTTAGGGGGAAAAGAGGAGAGTTTTTACTAGGTGGATTACCTCATCTTCCTCTGTGGGATGGAGAGACTGGCCCTTGTGACAAGATTACCTCATTGGTGCTGACCAGAAAATTCCTGACTGACTCCTGAAAACTACATTTCTCAGGGTGGCTGCAACTGTAATTAGGTTAGGAACGAAGCCCCAGTTTGGTGGCTTGGCCTCAGTGATGCCATTTTGAGCCAGTGTTTTTTTTGTTTTTTTTTTTCTTTTTAAATTCCAGCCTAGTTAATAAACATGCAGTGTTATATTAGTTTCAGGGGTACAATATAGTGATTCAACACTTACTTCTATGCATTACTCAGTGCATATCATGGTAAGTGTCCTCTTACCACCCCCCCCCCCATCACCTATTTCAGGCCCCTTCCTGTGGTACCCACTAATTCTCTGTATGTAAGTGTCAGTTTTGTTGTGGTTTTCTTTTTAACAGGATGGTGGAGAAAAGTGACCTGATGGGAGTGGCATGGAAGGAAAACCCACGTATCTGTGCTGCAGAGAAAGGACTGGGGGTGGGGGTGGGGTGGGGCTGTGGTTAGGGACATGTGTTCGCAGCGATCCAGGTGGGGCCAGATGAGGTGGGACCCATAGACATGGGCGAAATGCCTGGATTCCAGTTACACAGGAGTGAAAGTAGGCAGATGCTAGCTGTTAAGTCTGTGTTGATGACCAGCCCTCTTCTCCAGGTACAGAACAAGTCCTGTGAGGGGGCAGGAGTGGGCATGAAGCCAAACTAGGATTTAGGGCCAAATGGGCCTTGGGGAACCCAAGGTGGAGAGAGGGGCTGGTAACCATGATGGGGATGTGGATGATGTCAGACTTCTGGGCAGAGCAAGCTGGCCAGCAGGGGACATGCTGCAGGACATGGGCAAAGAGCCAGCTCTCCCGTAGTCAGGGAGGAAAAGGAGGTCCCAGAGGGAGAGGAGAGAGGAGTGAGTGACCAGTGGTCAAGCTCTCCTGGACCAGCTAATTGCTTGATAAAGATTTTCTCATTGATACCTTCATCTCAGCCTATGGGGATAGTTTCTGTTTGTTTCGGGACATTTCTTAGATTTGTAATGGAAGCCAATGGAGAATTGGATTCGCTCAACCAAAAACCACGTGGCAATCGATTTGCTTGGCACACGTGTTAGAAAGCATGTCAGAGTCTCCAGGGTCCTTGGAGGCAACCCAGCTGAGTTTGCACCCAGCACCCCCTGCCAGCACCTTCACCGGGTGCTCAGAAACCCGGTGGCAGGGAGGCCAGCCGTGGTTGCCACGTAAGAGTTTTCTCCCTTGAGTCAGGCTCTGAACTCTTAAGCAAAAATGAAGAGAGCTGGTTGACTGGCTGCGTGAGCTGGCAGGCCCGAGAGGGCTCAGCATTCATCTTGGCCAGTGATCCAGGTGGGCGTTTGTCAGGCTTTATACCCCTCCTCACCTCCATTGCAGTAAATAGTGTGCCTGGCGGGTCTCCGGACATTGAGCGCCACCCTACAAAACTCAAAGGAGGGAGGTGAACGTGTCCTGCACATATTTCCTTCCTCTCTCTGTGGCCAGAACTCTCGATGAGCTACTTCTGCCAGCGCAGTCCTGGCCACTTGATGTTGCCACCCACTGGCCAATAACATGGCTTCTTTTCACGGCTGCTTCATTGACTTCTTGCTCATCAAGGGAAAAGTGAGCTGAACAGAAGGCAGTTTTGTTTTGCCACATCCATCCCGCCTTCTCTACTAAGTTCTCCTTCTGCACAGAGGTTAGATTCTAGAGAGAAGCCAGGTGACCGTGGGCATGACCAGAAGCCATGGAATCCATCCTGTGAGGGGTCCCAGCAGGGCAGGGTGGGAACCGTCACTGTGCCTCCTGGTTCTGGTTTGCAGACACCAGACAGTGAAAGCCCTCCACAGCCCAGCGTTGCTTTGGGATCTGACTTCCCCCGCTCCTCCTTCCCCTCCAAAATGCCTCATGCCCTCACTGCCAGGTGCACAAGGGGTTTCCCGGGCCAGTCAGGTGTTCCCCTGCTGTGTTCATTTTCTAGGATTGCCATAACGTGTACCACAGACCTGGTGGCTTAGACAACAGAAAACAGGATGGCTTAGAAATCAACACATGGCTTAGAAATCTCCTCAGTTAGATATCCAAGTTCACTGCTTATATGTTCTACTTTCCACAAAGCCGTGGAACACAGTTGGGCCAAGCCCTCTGCCATTTCATTTAGTGGGATCACCTTTCTGGCAATTACTGATAATCTGTTCCTTGATTCTTGTGACAATTTCACCAGAATTTCCTGCACATTCCCATTTCTAGCAACGTTCTGTTCATGCCATATGTGTTCTCTAAGACAAATGGACACTATCTCCACAGCTCTCTTCTTTCTCAATCCTCACCAGAATTGCCTTTAACATCCATATTTCTACCAATCATTTCTCAAGGCAATCTAGGCTTTTCTAACACGTATCTCAAAACTCCTCCAGCCTCCACCCATCACCCAATTCTGAAGATACTCCCACATTTTTAGGTATTTGTTATAGTAGGACCCCACTTTCCAGTGCCAAAATCTATATTAGTTCGCTAGGGCTGCCTTGTGTTAGCACAGACTGGGAGGTTCAAACGACAGTCTTACTGAGTCTTGCTTGGTCTTAACCATCTGTGATGGATAATTTTATGTGTCACTTTGGGCCATAGGATGCCCAGATACTTGGTCAAACTTTATTCTGGGGGATTACCATTTTAGATGAGATTGCCATTTAAATTGATAGACTAAGTAAAGCAGATTGCTCTCCCTAGTGTGGGTGGGCCTCATCCAATCAGTTGATGGCCTGAATAGAAGCAAAAGACTGGCCTCTCCTGAGGAAGAGAAAATTCCTCGTACCTGACTGTCTTTGAATTGGGACATCAGCTGTTTCCTGGATCTTGAGATTGCCAGTCTCTGAACTAGAATTTACATCATTGGATACCGCTGGTTCTTTTGATTCTCAGGGTTTTGGACTCACTACGCCATCAGCTCTCTTGGGTTTCCAGCTTGCCAATTCACTCTTGGAACTCGTCAGCCTCCACAATCATGATATGAGCACCATCCTCACAATAAATCTCACACACACACACATTTTTCCAATTGGTTCTGTTTCTGTGGCGAATCCTAACTAATATGCCATCATTATAGGTGGAATAAACATCTATCCCATCCATTCTCTGTGGTTACTGTTAAAATTAAAAGAAGTAATGTATCTGAAGGCATGCTAAAAGACACAAAGTGCCCTTCCAGGACATCATCACTGTCAGCCATGACCTCATGTTGCTCAGTCACAAGGTCAGTTTCTAGTCCTTGTCTCACTAACCAATAGTGTCTGACACAGGAGATCCCTCTCCTCTGCAAACCTCCTCCTGCCTCCCATGACACTGTGCTCTCCTGGCTGTCCCTGCACCCCTCTGCCTACTTCTCAGTCCCTTGGCTACTTTCTTCTCATTTTCTGGCCCTCTAAATATTAGAGCACCCCAACCCTGTCCCTGGAACCCTTTGTTTCTCTATATTCACTGCCTTGGAGGTCTCAATGTGTCTTCTAGATCCAAATACTGTGACTCCCCAGGAACACACTCTGAGAAAGAGATTTTCAGGGAGTTTATTGGGGGAGGACGCTCCTGGGATCAATGCCTAGCAGGTAGTTAAACAAGTAGATTGGGGCCATATACTCACTGGGTAGCAGGTAAATTGAGAGGTCATTGCAAGTGTCAAAGATAAACAAGTGTCAAGGACAGATTTTAGCTAGGAACATGCTATTGCCATGGGCAAGAGGGTCCAGAGTGAACTCTACTTCAGTTTGTACAGAGGTGACCAGCTGTTTTAAAGGGAGAGTGAGGGGAGAGGCAAGGGGGATGAGTGGGGTTCATTAGAGTCAGGGAAGAACAAAATTCCAAGGAGCAGGGTTGGGGAGGAGGGGGTTCTGGTCCATGGGAAACCCATTTGGGTTTGATCCTGGGTGCTTATTGAAGTTAGGTTCCTACCATCCCACGGAGGCTGGGAAAGGGGGCCCTGTCTTTAGGTGTTGGCTGGAGCAAAGGATGCAATTCCTTTGGCAGCCTCGAGTTTTGTCAGGTGGGTGCTTTGAGGGGCACTAGAGTCATCAGAGGGATATGGCCTTAAGCTGTTAGAAACTATGTCAGTGTTTTGTTCAAGGACAAGGTGTAGGCCTAGTGGAGAAGTGGGCTTAGAGGAGCCTGGCTAATTTGGTCAAGGAGAGAGTCTGTCACAACAAAATGATTCGTTCTTACCTGGACCTCAGGAGCAGAAGGGCTCTTCAGAGCCATTGCACCTGGAAGGGAGGGTACGGGAGCTGCTGTGACCAACATCAGACAGATGGACAGATGGATGAGCTGCCTGGGCAGGGGGCGTGACCTTGGGCAAGGCCGCTGTCTCTGCACAGGCAATTCCTCTCAGCTGACAGCCACCAGCTGTGACACTCCCACCACCAGGAAGGCAGTTCTCAAAGGCGCAGAAAGGGTGTGAATCTGCAGTGAGAAGCCAATTCTCAAGGCCAGAAGGTAAGATGTGAACATAACACTGCCTCCAAAGCATTGGAGCAGAGAGGCTTCAAGAGTTAAGTCATTTGGTCAGCACTGGCAGGGATGGAAGGTCGGCAGAGGCTCAGAAGGCTAACGGCACAGCACTGCGTTTGCTGGGCTTCCAGGAACACCTGGGGTTTACTTCTCCCCGTCATGCGAGGCCTCCGTTCTGTCTGCAGACACCACACTTATTCACTTCAAATTTATAGTCTTCATCTGTTTTATTTAAAAGTAACTAGGCCCTCACAGCATCAGTTCTGAATGTTCCTCACCGCAGCGAGGACTTATAGAGGCAATTAGAGTGGGCAGATGCGTCCCGCTTTCCCAAAGTGTGGCTCTTAATAAAGGCCCCAGGGATTTTTATTCTAGCAACATGATGCAGTCCCTCTGCCCAAAGCTGGGGGAGGCGAGCCCCCTGTGCTGATCTTTCATCATCTTGTGGGATCTTACTGGTCACCCAGAAGTGAGGACCGCCATGTTCATTCTGAGCAACACTAAGCACAGAAAAGGTTTTGGTCTTGTTTTGTTTTTGCTTTGTTTTCAGCTTTCGTTATACGGGAATGAATGTGGAGTTCAGTGTGAACAATTTCTTTTATGATTATTCTAATCCCGGAAGAAAAGCCAACTGCCATTTCTGTTGTAAAGAATCAAAGTTTAAAGCTCATGTCACCCAGTTGTGTGATGCCCCGGTGGGCCGGGAAGCTGCGACTGTGTGCATCTGGGGGACTTAGGTCCCTGAAAGTGCTCCTGGGTCCTCGTGGAAGGACTCCTGGAGGCGAGGTCCCCCACGGGGGAGTGGGGGGGGGCCCAGTTCTGTTTCTGATACAGTCAGGCTGTATATTTACTGCACACACCATCATTTTCTTTTTCAGATTAAATCCATTGAAAAACTGACATTAAGGAGAGACTTGACAGGGATTACTGATGTATTCCAAAGGATTTCTCCACCTTGGCTTTGTGTAGGATATCCCGAAACATATGCCCATCCTCAATGTCCCCAGAAGTTGTCCAGCCTTCCAGAGACCCAAGAAAGGACCCAGAAAAGTCTATGTAATCAGTAACCATATTCTATTTCTCGAGGACAGGAAGGATAAAATCATATTCCAAGCTGTATGATGCTAAGAGATTATAATTCATTAATCAGAATAAAAGATCAAAGTTGTAGCATTAAAAGAAAATTGGTTCCATTTAAGTTGGGAAATGAATTTAAGGAAAAGTAACTACTCTTTGAATTCTTAGGTCAGAATGGCAGGTTGGATTGTAAAATATATCCCCTTACTCTATCATTAAACTTCACAGCTCTTTGGGGGCACAGTGAGGATCTTAACAGGGGCCGAAGGCTGGGAATTTAGTGCTCTTTTTTCTTTCATAGAGGCACATAGAGTTCCAGTGCTCCATAACCTGGGTTATAATCCCAACTCTGCTGTGATACCTTAGGTAAGTTAGCAAACCTCTCTGTGCCTCAGGTTCATCCTCTATAATGTGGGAATAGTGGTGGCTTCCAGCTCGGAAAGTTGTTTCAGTGTTCGATGAGTTACTGGACGCTGAGTACCTAGTGACTGGCACATAGCAAGGAGTGATTATTATTCTTTTCCTCCTGTCTGAGGGGTGCAGGTGTCCCAGGATCAGGGCAATTGCTTAAAATATCAGCACTTGACATGGACAATAGTTGTAGAACAAGACCACACCCTTGAGCTACTTAGTTACCTTTAATTATGTTTTGTTATTTTCGATGTGAGATTTTTACAACTAATGTAAAAAATGAGACTCCTGAGGTCAGCCACCATGGAAAGGTGACATGTTAATGAAAGGAACAATCCAAATGACAGCCCTACCTTAGTTTAAAGCTAGGTTCTCTTTTCTGCTTATTATGGATCTTTGATAAGAAATACAATTGCTGAGAAGTCTGTTTTGCTTGCTGTTTGCTATGAGTATTGTGAGACCTTTCCTGAATGTAACCCGCTGTGTAGTAGAATGGGTTGTAAACCTTCTTAAATGTAGTCTGATATGTAATGGAATAAGTGGTTGTACATAAACTAACCGGCGTTTCTCGCTTCTGTAAACCTGCTTGCTTAGCACATTCCTCACCTATCTCCTTCCCCCTTTCTCCCTCCCACCACAAGTAACGGACAAAGCATTCCCGCCAAAGGACAGACAAAGGACGCCCAATCAGAAAACCACAAATGTCCGTACTTTAAAATCGACTAATCAGGCCCCTCATAATTTGAAACCTCACCTATGCTGTTTGTCCCTGTCTATAAAAACGCTGTACCAACCCTGATCGAAACCTCTTAGCGTCTCCGGCAACGAGTGCGCAGAGGTCCAGGTTCGAACCTGCAATAAACGACCCTTGCCACTTGGCTTTGACTTATGACTCTGGTGGTCTTTTGTGGGAGGTTTTGGAACTTCGGGCATTACAGTTAATATTCGTTTTTTTTGGGGGGGGTGTGTTTCATAACGGGGGCTGTGTTGCAGGCTTCCATTTTAACTGTATCTGGGGAATCCAGAGCCCCGAACCAGCTGTGGTAACAGGTGAACTTGTCCATGCACAGCCCGGAGAGCCAGGGGCCAGACTGGAAGATTTCATTCCAACCTCAGGTCTTGGTCTTGGCTCCTTCTTACTATAGAGTGTACAGGGTATTAGTGTACAAGCCTTGTCTGGCCTTTTTGAGGAAATATGTCGTTTTATTTTCTGTACCTTGTCTCCCTAATATCTAACCCCAGGTGTTGGAATCACATCTAGTGGAGCGCATAGAATGAAGAGCCTAGAAGAGCTCATTGGTGTGAAATAGAAGCTCAGTAAATCTGGGTCCAATGAATAAAGCATTGGAAGTGCCCAGTGGATGAATAAGTGAACCAGTGAGGCACTGAGATACATTGTGTCGAAGCACTCCGCTGGCATAATACCTTGTACACAGAAGGTGATAGAGAAATGTTTCTTTCTCTTCCTTCCCTTTTTCCTGGCTCCACTCCTTTCCCACCTTTTTCCCCTGGAGGACTACAGGTTTCCACAGTCCCTCTGGGTGCCCATTGTGGGGAGAGTGAAACCGGCTCAGGTCTACTCAGGGTGATTCCCCAAGGGAACTCCCAAAACCCCCAGATGAGCAGTGACTGGGGACCTGGCTCAGAGCTGAAATGAAGACTTGAACGCCTAACCCAACAACGGGCTGCTGGGTGGCTGCTGGGAAGGGCAAGGCAGATGGGCAGGGAGGCTGGGGTGGCCCACTTCTTTGTTTTTGCCTTTTTCCCAGAATATTTTTTATTTTTAATTATTTTAATTATTATTTTTTTAAATGTTTATTTATTTGAGGGAGAGAGGGGAGAGAGAGAGAGAGAGAGAGAGAGAAAGAGCAGAGAAGTGCACAAGCAGGGAAGGGGCAGAGAGAAAGGAAGAGAGAGAATCCCAAGCAGGCTCTGCAATGTCAGCACAGAGCCTGATGCGGGACTTGAACCCATGAACTGTGAGATCATGACCTGAGCTGAAATCAAGAGTCAGATACTTAACCAACTGAGCCATGCAGGTGCACTCAGGATATCTTTTAAATATCATTTCTCTCTGAGTGAAAGAAACTGTATTTTATTTACTTTTAATTTTTTTTAACATTTATTTATTTTTGAGAAACAGAGACAGAGCACTAGCAGGGGAGGGGCAGAGAGAGAGGGAGACACAGAATCCGAAGCAGGTTCTAGGCTCCCAGCTGTCAGCCCAAAGCTCAACAGGGGGCTCGAACCCACAAACCTTAAGATTGTGACCTGAGCCAAAGTCAGATGCTTAACTGACTGAGCCATCCAGGCACCCCTGAAAGAAACTTTAAAGGAAACTTTTAAGCTTGACAAGAAGGGAGACTAAAATTTAACAAGAAAGAAAGGAAAATAAAAGTTTCAGTTTCTGGTCTGACCAGTCACTGAGAGAAATACTGCAAGTGGAATGTTGGTGGTAATTAAAGGGCACAGAGCAGGGACAACTGAGGACACTCCAGGAAGTATGGAATGCAGGAATTTTATGAAAGGGAGAAACTGGCTTTCTAAATATTTGTTGGGTGTTTCTTTTTATACCTCTTCAGATTTGTAAAATTATCTAAAACGGATGAAGTATGCAAAGTAGGAGGGAAGATCTCCGTCCTGCTTCGGATTCTCTCCCATGCCCTTTGCCAGCAATAGAGGTGTGGGCATCTGCCCAGACTCTTGACTCACACTGGAGCTCAGAAGCGCAGACAAAGTTAGGTTCTTGCCTTTATCGACATGTAATCTGGTCTTCCTTCTGAGCCCTACCTACTGGCCTGCAGGGAGAGCATTTTTAATGATACTGTATTTGTTAATTTATAAATATATGTTAATGTCCAATGTGGCTCAAATTTCTTTAAAAAAATTTTTTTTTACATTTATTTATTTTTGAGAAACAGAGAGAGACAGAGCACAAGCAGGGGAGGGGCAGAGAGAGAGGGAGACACAGAATCTGAAGCAGGTTCCAGGCTCTGAGCTGTCAGCACAGAGCCTGACAGGGGGCTCAGACTCACAAACCGTGAGGTCATGACCTGAGCCGAAGTCAGACGCTTAACCAACTGAGCCACCCAGGCGCCCCTCAAATTTTGATCTGAAGATGTCAACAGGTTCTTCGGAGAATTTCACTTTCTCTAGGCAAATGTGTCCAGACTTTGAGATTGCCCTTCATTCTCCCTTCCTGCCTTGCTCCTTGAAAAGCAGCAGCCATTGATGGCCTTAACCAAATGGCCTAGCAGTCTGGGCTGTGTCATCTGCTGGAAATGGCTCATGCTCCCACTGTTGTTTCCCTCCGGCATTCAGTGAACTCTATGGTTCATGACACTCACAATCTGGTCTCACACTTAGCCACCGCTGCTGGAGGGAACTGCCTGCCACCATTGTCCACAGACCCCTGGGCCTCTCCCTGTCTTGTCCTCCATCCAGGCCCCTCACCTGCTCACCCTGCCCCCTTCTGTGAGGTCCCCATACACTGACATGACAGGCTCAGAGCTGGCCATTGGGTGTCCATCCAGCGTCCATGCTCACTGACACTGAAGCCTGCCCAGAGCCTCCAGCTTGCCCGGCCATTCCAACAGGTTGATGGTGGCTGGTGGGGACAGCTAGGCAGTGAGAGCTTTTCAAGGTCTTGGAAAGGCAGCAGAAGCAAAAGCCCAGTATCCTCTCAGTGTGCCTTGGTTTATCTAATGCTCTTCTTCCTCTCTGGGCTGAAGCCAAGATGGAAGAAAGTAAACATTGTAAGACCTGCCCTTCTGACCCTGGAGACTCCTCTCTTCCTCTCCTCCAGCAAACCCTTCTTTGCCACTGGACTCAGGCCATCGTGAGGGGGGGGGTGGAAGACACCTCTTCTCTACAACAGAAGAGTACTCCAAGGGGGATGAAAACATTCGGAAGATCCTCTTGTAAGACAATACCCTGGTTGCGAGCTGTCTTGCTGCATAGGCTTATTTTGCACATGAGCCTATCTTTTCTCTTTTTATCTTCTCTGCAACAAACCCAAATCATCTCTAGGCAGATGGGATGCTAATGGATTATGAACTGAGGCAAAAATGGAAAATCCATTAGTAATATCTGAGGTATAATCCTGGGATGTGGGTGAGCATATGTGTGTAAATAAATAACTCTATTAAAAAATAAAATCACTCTTGGGGCACCCGGTGACTCAGTCAGTTAAGCGACTAACTCTTGGTGTCAGCTCAGGTCATGATCTCATGGTTCGTGAGATAGATCCCTGCATCAGGCTCTGCACTGAGTGTGGAGCCTGGTTGGGGATTCTCTCTCCCTCTCTCTCTGCCCCTTCCCTGATCACTCCCTCTTTCTCAAAATAAATAAATAAACTTAAAAATAAATAAGATCACACTGGACACGCAGTCCTGCAACCTGCTTTATTCACTGAATAAATCATTTGCATCTTACCTAATGGGACTCAGAACTGTTTCTATTCATGGTATCATGCTTAAACTGTTGTATGGATAGAGGCAATGTAATTTATTTAGCCCCCCCCCCACTTTGTTTTTAGATCTTTTTCTTTCCTATTAAGAACGATGAAGGTGAGGATACATTTGTTTGTCTGTTGCTTACTGGCTAACTCTTCCTAACAGAAGGAGCGTAAGGGTTACTTTAGTCATCATGCGCCTGGAACAGAACAGAATAAGCAGATGAGCAGAAATGGGTGAACAAACAGTACATGGATTCATCATAAATGAATGAACGAAAGTATCTTCTTTTCTCTTGTTGCCAGTTGGCCGCAGAATACATGTCTAGAAGTAGAGTTGTAGAGCTGGGGTGTGCATGCTTACCCTTCACTCCGAGTCACCAAACTGTCCCCAAGTATGTTGTGCTGATTCACCTGTCCTCCAGCAAATCCTAGGCTGTCCTACATTTCCTCAGAAGGCAGAGCCTGATGGGGCTGGTGTGCAGCTGGTTGACTTTGGGAAGCAATTCCAGGGAATAGGAGTGGGAGTGTGGGAAGAAGGGTTGACAGGGAAGGTGGGAAAGCCAGGGCAGGGGTGAATTAGTGAACTGGTCAGTGCTGTGGGCCTTGAGAGTGACTTCCCTCTTGGGAACCTCAGAGGAATTGTATAGAATGTGCTCAGAATTGTTCTCTGAGAAGCGAGAACATGTACTGTTAGCTTCTGTCAAGGGGTGCCCCCAGGATGCCCCCAGGACGTGCCCCTCTGGACCTTTACCTTATCTCTGGACTTTTCCCGTATGGTTCACATGCCCACAATGGCCCAGCGAGCTGGGGGCTGGGGTGGGGCCAGGATAGAGAGCAAGAGACTGACGTGCACAGAGGACAGAAGCCATCAGGCTGTACCTCCCAGCTGGTTGCTATAGCAACGACCGGAATAAAAAGTGGGCTGGGGGTGTGCGGTGGGGTGATGGATGTCTGACATGCTCCTTTATCCATACCTTTTCTAACAGCCGAAATCCTCATACTGTTTACTCTTTGCCAGACAAATGAAAGGATAGACCTTGCCATTTAAAACATGTGTATTTCTTTAATTATTGGTGAGGTCAAACACCTTTTCACAAGCTTAGGGGCCAATTTTATTTATTCTATGAATTTCATATATATATATAGTTATGTATATATCTATATGTATGGATATTATACACATGTATATAAATTAATGACTACCTTCTCGTGAGAAATTAAGACATTATTCTGACCATCCACCTCAGAAGTAACAACTATTCTTTTTTTAAAATTTTTTAACTTTTCATTATTATTTTTTAAGTGTATTTATTTATTTGGAGAGAGAGACTTTGTGTGTAAGCAGGTGAGGGGCAGAGAGAGAGGGAGAAAGAGAATGCCAAGCAGGCTCTGTGCTATCAGCATAGAGCTGGACATAGGGCTCGAACTCATGAACCATGAGATCATGACCTGAGCCCGTCAAGACACAGATGCTCAACCGCCTGAGCCACCCAGGTGCCCCAGAGGTTACTACTATTCTTACTTGGCGTGTGTTCTTTCAGATTTTTAAAAAATATATTTTTCACTTTTTTAATTTAATTGTGAGAGAGAGACAGAGACAGAGTGTGAGTAGGGGAGAGGCAGAGAGATGGGGAGATACAGAATCTGAAGCAGGCTCCAGGCTCTGAGCTGTCAGCGCAGAGCCAGACCTGGGACTCAAACTCATGAGCCATGATATCATGACCCGAGATGAAGTCAGACGCTTAACCGACTGAACCACCAAGGTGCACTTGCGTATAAATATGTTCCCTTAAAAGTACATAGTTTGGTGGCTTTACTATACAAACAACACATACAGGCACGTACAGACACAAATACACATATATACATATGTGTGTACATATATTTGTAAATGAATTATATTATATGTATTATTCTGAAGGTCATTTATGAACTCAAAATATTGGTTATACTTCATATTGGTTGCTTTATTCTTTTGACCACAACATGCTCTTTTATAATATGGACACAGCACCCCACTCCCTGCAGCTGACTATTTGGGTTGTTCATGATAGATCACCATTGCGAACAAGGCTCAGATGAACACAATTCCTTTTGCACACGTGTTGGTTTTTTCTGGGGTAGGTACCCAAAGGGGTTTCACTAGCTAGAATTTTTAATAACATTTTTAATAATGATCAGCAAAACGGTAATTGCTTACTTTGGCAAAGATGATTATGCTCCAGGTGTGGACTGTGGGTTGGCCGAGTCAGGATGGCTTTCCCACATGGGTGGCTTCGCTCAGTGGGTGTAGCAACAAGCAGTGAAAATGGTAGCCGAGGACTTGACCCTGGGAAGTGTCTGGTTCCCTGTTGATGGGACCTTAAGATGGACAGGCCTAGTTTGGGGGAAAGTGGGAAGGAGGGTAATGAAGGTGCAGGCTCTGAGGTCTGTCAATATTCTCCTCCAGTGTATCCCCACCTTGAGACCCCCTTGGCTGCTGCCCCCACCTGGGCAGAGGGTGAAAGGGTCCAGGGGATTCAGGACTAGGTCCTTGGTGGAGGAAGTAGCTGGGGGTGTCTCCGGCCGCTCCCAAACTGAGCCCTGTGCCTGGGCTAGCTGTGTCTTCACGGAATTTCTTTTAAATTTTAATGCATAGTGACAAATTGTTTTTGTACCAGTTGATCTCCCACTGGGAGCAAAAGACCTGTCTCCCACGCCTTCACAGGTACTTGATGTTGTCTAGCAATTCGGATAAATGAATTTCACTGCTGTGATCACTTGTCTTTCCTTGTTTATAGTGAAAACTCTTCCATAGACTTGTTGGCCATTTCTATTCCCATTACTTATTCATTAAAACAAGTATTTTGTCTTTTCTTTATAGATTTGCAAGAATTCTTTACATATTGAAATTACTGTCTTACCCCCATCTGTGATGCAGGTTGCAAATCTTTTTTAGTTTGTTAGCATTTAATTTCATTTACAAGTCTTCAGTACTTAAGTAGCTATGTAATTCTTATCAGTGAGTTTAATTTTTGCTTTTATGATTTGTGGGTTTTGTCTCATGCTTAGAAAGAATTCCCCCTCACACAATTAAAGAGTTTTTTTAATATTTTAAATAATTTTGTTTATCATTTTGTAATATTTAAGTCTGTGACTGCGTGGAATTTATTTTCCTCATGCAAGGAGCAAGTTTGGGGATGGGCAGAAATCTAATATTTTTTCTTTCCACCTTCCCCACTGTGCCAGCATCATTTATGAGACACCTACCTTTCCCTCACCAACATGACAATTCCTGCAGACTGTTGTGGGTGATATTCTCACTTTCATTCAGTCTCCTCCCTCCTCACTCCCTTTGGTAGCTCTTCTTCCAAAGAGGAAAAGTCATGGTTTATGATTCGATGGGGTTTGAAACCTGAGACATGGGGGGGTGGGGGCAGTGACATTTCATGGCAGGGGAGTGTATGCATGATCATCCCTTTGCTTTGTTGCTGGGGTCAGCCCACCTAGCAGACCACCTCCCCTTCTGGGCTTCCTGACTCCTGTGGGTAGCAGCCTGGGATGAACCAGCTTTTCCCTCTCTTCTCTTCACCTCCCTGCCTCTACTCTGACCACATAGATCACGATTGCTGGGGATGGGTCAGCAGCTCTCAGGTGGTCCTAAGGGGTCCAGGTCTGTGAGTCACTGAGGCGGACCTGAGCTATGTAGATTCCATCCAGTAGACTCTACGGATCACCCAGCACTGGCAAGAAGGGGCAACTCCATTCCTCCCCATTTACTAATAGCTATTTTTTGTTGCCTTGTTACCTGTTCTATGTAAACTTCTTTGGGGAGGAAACTCCAAGTAGGAGGGTTGAGTTGTGGGTCTGGGAAGTCCCACTCCACATAGTGAACACACACACACACACACACACACACACACACATTTATTTCTGTTTCTGGTGATCTTTTTGTGCATTTCTCTGTCGGCAACAAACATGGTACCATGCTATCCTGTGGAGTGATAGCTTAGCTAAGTTTAAGCTCTAAAGTAGCCCCTAGGGCTAAAAAATTGCTGTTGAAAATTCCTTAAATTGACCATAAAGTGCAGTGTACAGAGTAAGCTCTCAGCACATAAGCTCTCATAAGCTCTCAGCACAGTTTTCCCTCCGTTGATGAATCTAATCTCTGTTCTTCCACTTGGGTACTGGGGGAGGAGAATGGGTTTCTTTAGAGGCAGTGTTGTATGAGATACACATACCTTCAACATTAGACTCACACACAGTTCAGCGAGAGGCTCTCACCACAGGGCAGCCATAACTAAGTGCCATAGCTGGGGGACTGAAACAATGTAAGGTTATTTCCTCACAGTTCTGGAGGCTGGAAGTCCAAGATCAAGGTGTCAGCGGGTTGGTTTCTTCTGTGTCTTCTCTCTGCAGTTTGCCTCCTTGTTGCTGAGTTCTTACCTGGTCTTCTTTGTGTGTCCAAACTTTTTTTCTTATAAGGTCACCAGTCAAATTGGATTAAGGCCCACCCTCATCATCTCATTTAGCTTTAATTACCACTTAAAGTCTCAGTCTCCAAATACATTCTGAGATATTCTGGATTAGAACTTCAACATAAGAATTTTGGGAGGGGCAATAAAATTCACTCCATAACATTTAAAATCTCTGTCAATCAATCAATCAGTCAATCAGTCAATCAACCAATCAATCTCAATCTTTTCCCCTATCTCTCTTTCTCTTTCTCTCTCTCATCTATTATCTCCTCCACAGACCACCTATGGAAGGAGATCACATGGAGTACCTCATTTCATTTTTGCAACACCATAATAGATAGGCATTATTATTATTATTATTATTATTATTATTACCATTTTACATATGAGGCAAGGTGAAATAATTATTCCAAGATCACACAAATTAAGTAAGTGGAAGAGCTGGGATTTGAACTTGTATAACCTGAGTCTAGAATCCATGCTTTTAGCAATAAGGAGACTACTTTTTCAAGTATTTTTGCTTTTTTTTGATAAGAGTTTTGACCGTATTCTATAGGTTTCGAAATGTAGAGTTCTTTCTGTGGTCATTTTTCTAATTCATTAGTCTGTTACTATGATTATTTCATCTTTAATTCATGAATTATTTATGAGTGCTTTTCAATTTCTAGGTAGTTAGATTGGGTGGGGGGGCTATATTTTGGCGGCTTGTTTTAGTTTTGTTGTCAGAGAATATAGTATGTTCGTTTTATATCTATCTCTCTATCTAACGTCTATCTATCTCTATGAACTTAAGATTTTCTTTATGGAACAGTTTATAAACAATTTCTGTAAATAGTTGAGCATTTTAAAAAGATTTTCTGTTTTATACAAAAACCGTATGTCCATTAAATAAAGCATATCATGCAGTTCAAATGACCTCATCATATTAATTCTTTTTCTACTGGATATGATATCAGTTTATAAATTTCATTGTGATCTTGTTAAAATAAACTTGAATTCCTAGTTTTGTTTTCTGCTTCAAGTATTTTCATACAATATCGTTTAGTGTGTGTCTGTAACAATTTCTTTAGAGATAGTACCTTTTATCACTAAAATTCTTCTCAGCCTTATTTGATGTTTTGACCTTAAAGTGCACTCTGTGTGATGTTAATACTTTTGCCATTTGCCACTGTGAGCAGTGTTCTGATCTATTCTTGCTCGCTTCTTTATTTTCTACCTTTTTTCTTTATCCTTTATTATAGATAAGTACCTTGAAAATAGCATTTAGCTGTTTTTTGCTCTTTTATTTAATCTGTTCTTTTTTTTTCTTTGAATATAAGACATAGCAAGGAGAATAATTTTATCCGTGCCCATTATTATTTATTGTGATGAATGATATACTTAATCTTTCTCTTGCCATCTTATTTTATGTTTTATGTTCATTGTGATTTCTGATTGCTTCTTCCTTTCACCTTTCGTGCCTCTTCCCTGTTTTATCATTTTTTTGGTCTTTTTTTTTTTTTTCTGCTCTAGGGATATGAAATACTATATCTAAATGTTATTCTAAAGTGCTTACTCTTAAATTATTACAAGCATATTCTTTCCCTATATTATTCTATCAAAGTTAAGAATTAAACGTTATTCATAACCACCAGCTTTCATATAGCCAAGAATTGTAACATGCATTTACTTCCCTTTTATTCCCCTTATCTTTTATTGAATAATCTGGGATTTTATTCCTATTTCTCTGTCTTCCATTCATTGCTCAGAAAATAGTTTAAAACTCATTAATTTGCAATATCGTGCATAATGGCATAATGATGAGGACTGAAGGTTGCTGTAGTTTTAATATTTAGGATGGGGAAGAAAATCATTTTGGAGTGTGTAGCACTCTTTTTTTTTTTTTTTTTTTTTTGAGAGAGAGAGAGAGAATCTTTGTTGTTGTTGTTGTTATATATATTTTTAAATGTTTGTTTGCTTGGGAACAGAGAGAGAGAGAGAGACAGAATCTGAAGTAGGCTCCAGGCTCCAAGCTGTCAGCACAGAGCCTGACACAGGGCTCAAATCCACAAACTGAAATCGTGATCTGAGCCAAAGTCAGATGCTTAACTGACTGAACCACATAGGCACTCTGTGCAAGAGAGAATCTTAAGCAGGTTCCCCACTCAATGCAGAGCCCAATGTGGAGCTTGATCCCATGACCCTGGGATCATGACCTGAGCTGAAATCAAGAGTCAGATGCTCAACTGACTGAGCCACCCAGGTTCATCCCATGTCTTATTTATGAATTCACACAAATTTACGAAATTGCCATGAAAGATTGTTATTACTGTGACAAATTCTATACCTTAAAATTCTTTATTTTATTTTATTTTATTTTATTTTATTTTATTTTATTTTATTTTAGAGCATGAGCAGAGGATAGGGGCAGAGGAACAGAGAGAGAGAGAGAGAGAGAGAGAGAGAGAGAGAGAGAGAATCTTAAGCAGGCTCCATGCTCAGCAAGGAGCCCGATGTGGGGCTTCATCCCATGACTCTGGGATCACGACCTGAGATGAAATCAAGAGTCAGATGCTCAACTGACTGAGCCACCCAGTGCCCCACAGCTAGTATTTCTTAATAATTGTTTTGTCATTGGGTATGTACATTTTCAATTTATATGATGCTGATATTGACTCTCTCAGACTTATCCTCTGAGGTCTTTAACTTTCTTCACTTTACAATGTCAATCCCTTTTCCTATTTTATCATGCTTGGGGGGACCGCCTTCTGCTGATTTACCAATTCTAAAATTTTATTTTTAACAGCATTCTTTCTGCTTCTCAGTTCTTTGATTTAAATATTATATTTCTTTAATTATTGTTCTTCCTGCAACTATTTTTTTTTTATGTCTCTGGTAGGTTCTTTTTCAGAGGGGCCTTTAGATGTGACTATGAATACTATTCAGAATTTATAAAAGATGATCTTCTGTTTTCTGCATTAAATCTTTTTAATTGGGAGCCATTTGTGCTGGTTGCCTAGTTTAGTGTCCTTCTTTCTAGATGCTCATTCTCCTCAAGAGTTTGGTAAATTACCTGTGCTTTATCATATTTATAAATTATAGTCTGAGCTAGTAGGACTCTTTTAGCACTTAGGATAGGTTAATGTGTAATTCTCTCTCTGGAGCATCCTGATCGACACCACCCCTCTTATCCCGGTGAAGACGCTTACTGGAGAATGTTCTAGACTCAGAGAGGGCATCCAGTTTACTTTGCTTGAGAGCCTGTTACCTGTCCCAGTGGCTCCCTGCCCACCTTGCCTCCCTGCCGGATGATTCATTCAAAAATTGCTGTGTTTCAGTGAATAAAGATGGCATTGAATTGAATCCAAACCGTGTTTCCTCTGGCTGATAGTCTTTCAAGTTGGTAAAAGTGACAGATTTCCATAGTTTCAATATAGTTGTAATTCTTATAATTCCTTGTTGTATGTGTCTGGGAGATTTATGTCTTTTCTTTTTTTAAAAAATGATAGCTACAATTACCATTCTTAGAAGTCTTCTAAAAGATTTTAACAGAGTAAATGTACCTTTCTGTAAATTTTTGTAATTTTTAATGATTGAAAGCACTTATCAAAAAAAAGGAAGTGCCTCTAAATACAGAGAGGAAATGTAGCAGACTACAAAGAGTCCTTAGGGCTAGGACTCAGAGCATCTGGATTCCAGCACTGGCGTGACACAAGCTGTGTGAGTCTGAGAAATTATATCCGCTCCTTGGGCTTCACTTTGAATTTTCTCATCTGTTAAATGAAGGTAGATTATTCGGACATCTTGCATCCTACCACAATTGGTCAGTTCTTCATTCAGTAAGGACTCATAGCCAGATATGGAACTATGCACAAAAGGATAAAAATAAAATACTAAAACGGAAGAAAATTATGAAGAAGGAAGAGAGGGAGGTAGAGGAAGAAAAGAACAGGTTAGGAGGAAAAGAATGCCTTTAGTATGTTCTAGGTCAATCGGGAGAGACTACATTAACTGATTGCAAAATTTTTCAATAATTGTTATACTACAAAAATGCATATTGTTTAATAGAAGAGAGGAGTGAGGTCTTTGCACCTCCCGGAAGTTAGTGAATATTTGGGTTTTGTTTATAGAGGTGACTTGAGCTTGTGTTCAAAGGCCGACCAGGAATTTGTCACAGGGATGAGTGGGCAGCCAGGAGGAAAGATCAACATGACCTGGTTGGGTAGGGAGAGGCTGGGGAGGGGTAGTGGGTGGGGGACACAGGCAAAGAGTTCCTGGAAACTGCTGAAGATGAGGGGCCTGTTGGACACTGCAGGAGACCGTGTAGAGCCCAGGAGAAAGGGCTAGAAGTTATCTGGGTCGTGTATAGCAGAACTAATGGCATGAGCCATTGACAAAGACTATTTGTTTGCAGAAGATTAATGGGAGAGGGCGGACTGCCCAGAGGATGAGGAGAGATAGGAAAAGGGTTTGGATGGAGAGGCTGGAGGGCAGAGATGGATTTTAGTAGGGTAAAGAACATTTGGTGAGGGCTTAAAATTTTTCCAGGGGACAAAAATCCAAAGGGTGCCAAAGAGAGGGTGGGGAAAATGGAAATAGAGTCATGTCAAGTGGAAAGAAGTTGGGGTAGCTGCTTGGGGATGGTGGTACCAGGAGCACAGGTGGCCCATAAGACTTGAATTCCCAGCAGAGGGAGAGGATGGGGGCAGAGCAAGGAAGGCAGTGTCAGCTCGTCTCAGCTATGGCTGTCACAACAGTCTAGTCTGCTTTTCAACATGAAGATAGAGGAAAACCAGTAATTGGCAAGAATTCCTGCTTAAGAATTCATCATAAGTATGATATTTAAATTTAAAGGCACAATAGATATTTTCATTAAGTTGATAGCTGGTCCAAGCACTCATTCTAAATTGACAGCAGCCTGCTTGTCACCGCAGATCATTAGCTGGAGTGATCATCCTGTCCTCTTCCCAGTCATGTCACGGACACTCCTGCTGGCTACTCACTGGCATTTGGTGGCAATTGCATCTACAAAGCCCCCCCCCCAATGAGTAGTCTTTGAGTTAAAAATTGCCCACTGAAAATAATGGAGCAGACTCCTATAGGTGACACATGGCCTTTAGAAGCAACTTGTCATGTAAGTGTATTTCTAATTATGCAAGTAGGAATGATATTTCCAAGCACTGCCAATTCAGCAGTTCTGCTGTATTTCACATGGTGATTTGAAGATGGAGTCATGCCTGGGCAGGGAGAGCATTAGAGTCAAGGCACAAACTTGTTTAGGGAACACTCGATGGCAAGACAGGCCGAAGGGTGGCATTACTATTACAGAGTAAGTACACTGTGGATACTGTTAAAAGCAAGCTATGTTATTACATACACAGTCTTGTGTGAATTGTCATACATCATCTAGAAGATATACACATCTTATTTTTTCCTGCTATGATTTTTCTACTCTACATTTTGTTGCTTTCCTTATTTCATACTGGAGGCATTTGGAACAAACTACTACAACTTAGGAAAAGCTGCCCCATCAGTGCAAATACCTTCCCCTCTTGGCAACACTTCCCCACCCTGGGTTCCTGGGAGGGCAGCAGGTGGGAGAGGTCCTGGTCTTAAGTGTATTCCTGGCATGCCAAGTAGGAATGCTAGTAGCTTTTCAAAACAATGTTTGGAAAGAGTGATTTGGTTTTCTGGAATAATCAGTAATATAGTCCATCTAATTAATGGGCTAAATAGATTTCTTTTCCCTCAAATGGGCTGTCCTGTTTGCATAATGAGTGTTTAGTATAGTGTTATAATTTTTAAATAGCTGACTTATAAGAGAGCTCCCAAGCCGGATCCTGGTGGAGACATCCAGGCCATAAGAAAGTGGCATGCAGTTTTGGGCAGTCACATGCTCTGGATTAAAACAGAATTTTGTTTAAATTTACAGAGAGCAAAATGTATGAGCTTTGAAAAATGCTTACATCTGTGTTATCACCACCATACGGAGGATGCAGAACGCTGCCATTACACTGAAACAATTTCCTTGTTTCTCCATTTTGTAATCACACCAAACTCCATCCCTACTGCCAGCAACAACTGGTCTGTTCTCCATACCTGTGATTTTGCCTTTTCTAGAATGTCATGCAGATAGAATCACGCAGTATGTAACTTCATTAGTCAGGCTTTCTGCACTTAGCAGAATGCATTTGAGAGTCATTTTATTTTATTAAGTATAATATTACTTGTTTTTGGTTTGTCTTCTCTCTGCCATTTTCTGTTCTTCTGTTCCCCTTTTCCTTGCTTCTTTGGACTCTTGGGAAATGTTTTTGGTATTCCATTTTTTCTTTATTTCTTGGCTTTTTGGCTATATATCTTTGCATTTTTAAATGGTTGTTCTGGGTATTACAATATACATAACATTTTTTTTTTTTTTTACAGTCAACTGACCATTACCAACTTTACCATTAAAAATGTAACATAGAAGCTTTACAACCATATATTTCATATTACCCTCTGTATACGTTGGGTACCCCACGAGATATTGTAGTTTTTTTTTCAATAGTCATACATATTTTAAGGATATGAGGAAAGAAAAGTAATTTAATATTTATCCAGATCTTTGCCAACCTGATTGTCTTTCCTTGGTTTCTGAAGTTATAAGTTTTCCTCCAGCCCATAGAATTTTACATCCTTCCAGTTGATGTCTCTCTCTTTTTTGTAAAGTTTATTTATTGTTGAGAGAGAGAGAGAGAGAGAAAACGTACAAGCGGGGGAAGGGAAGAGAGAGAGAAGAAACAGAATCCAAAGCCGGCTCCAGGCTCTGAGCTGTTAGCACAGAGCCCAGTGCAGGTCTTGAACCCATGAACCTTGAGATCGTGATCTGAGCTGAAGTCGGATGCTTAACTGACTGAGCCACCCAGGCCCCCCTAGTTGATTCTCTTGATGACAAATCCTTTTAGTTTTTAATCATTGAGAATATATTTCATATTAATTTCTGAAGATATTGCACTTGATATAGAATTCTGGATTGACGAATATTTTCTTTTAGCACTCTAAAGATGTGCTCCAATGTTTTTTAGCCTCCATGGTTTTTGATGAAAAATCCAGAGTAATTCTCTCAAAAATAAATAAATGTTAAAATAATAAGTAAGTAAGTAAGTAAATAAATATCCCTGAACAATGTTAATCTTTCTTTTTCAGTGGGCAAACCAACTGATTCAGTTCAGGTTGCAAGTCCTGACTCACTTTTTGTGAGTGGTGGTTCCATATCCAATTCAAATTTCCAAGCCCCTCCCATGCTCTGTGACTGCCCCCCCCCCCCCCCCCCCCCCCCCCGCCTTGTATTACTCAGGGCTTAGTCTGGAAGCTCGGGGGCTGTTTCAGATGGTTGTTCAGTTGGCAAAACCTTTGCTAAATGCTTCCTTGGGTCCCTTGCATGTATATGCCACTCAGGGGTGAGCCAAGGACTTTCACTGGTTCATTCTCAGAATAAGGGGATGCCTGCCTCCAGCTCTCTACTCACCAGGATTTCACCACACTTTCTTTACCCCCTCTTCATGGTTCCTCTGGCCAAAGAAACAGGGTTTTTGTTTTTGTTTTCTTTCCACCTCAGGTTTTAGGTTTTATGCTGCAGTGGCAGAAACAGTACTGTTTTGCAACAGAGGTTACCCTTAGAGCAGAGAGAGAAAAATAAGAGAAAAAAGGAGAGGTGAAGAAATAGATTCCTTCCACACTCTCAGACTCACGGGGTCTCTTTTCCTGGTCCTCCGGCTAGGAAGAATGGGTTACACATGGAGTTCTTGCTGTCTGCTCTCTGTGTTTCTGTCAGTGGCTCGCCCTTTAGGTCAAAGACAGGAGAATAAAGGAAAAGATGAGTAAACTCGCTCCTGTATTGGTCATCCTTCAAGTTTTGAC
Source organism: Leopardus geoffroyi (assembly GCF_018350155.1). Lineage (NCBI taxonomy): Eukaryota > Metazoa > Chordata > Mammalia > Carnivora > Felidae > Leopardus > Leopardus geoffroyi. The sequence goes on along the minus strand of NC_059332.1, from coordinate 25,055,348 downwards.
TTCCTTCCCTAAATCACCTGCTCTTACTTACTTTCCAGAGTCCTCAGAAGTTGTTTTTGTATTTTGTCCAGAGTTTTTAGCTGTAATTAGTAGGAGAAGTAGGTGCAAATGGGCTCATTCCATCTTTGCTGGCACCTGAAGTTCCAAATTCGTTTTGAATCAGTTGTCAACCCATCCGTACTTTTTTTTTTTTTTTTTTTACAAAACACACCACTTCTTCAGCTCCTTCCTCTCCGGCTTTAGCTTCAATGTGATCAACCAGTCCATTAACCTCTAGGGGCTTTTCCTGGCCTTTGCTAGCAGCTTCCCTCCTGGGGGGCAGCTCTTCAAATCACTTCCCTAGGAAACACACCTCTCTTGGTTTATTCCTGGGACCACCCACATCTATGAACATGCACTCCTCTGCTCTGCAGATGCCATGTTCTTCTGTTGTGGCCTGGACCAGCTGCACTTCACTCTGGGACCTCTAAACCTTTTTGTTGACAGTTTTTACTCTGAACAGATGTCGTGTTTTGTCAAATCCTTTTTCTGAGATGATCATATGGTTCTTATCTTTTTTCTTATTCATGTGGTGTATCACACTGAATGGTTTGCAATATTGAACCACCCTTGAGTCCCTGGAGTAAATTCCACTTGATTGTGGCAACTGTTTCTTAAAATATAGTGTTGAGTTCAGTTTGCTAATATCTTGTTGAAGATTTTTACATCTATGTTCATCAGAGATGTTGGTCTGTAGTTTTCTTTTTGTAGTGTCTTTGCTGGTTTTGGTGTCAGGATAACACTGTCCCCATGGAATGAATTTGGAAGCTTTTTGTCCTCTCCTATTTTTTTTGGAATAGTTTGAGAAGACTAGGTATTAACTCTGGTTGATTTTTTTTTTTTGTAATTAAAAGTACTTTTTTGGGGGTGCCTGGGTGGTTCAGTCGGTTAAGGTCCGACTTCAGTTCAGGTCATGATCTCACGGTTTGTGGATTCAAGCCCTGAATTGGGCTCTGTGCTGACAGCTCAGAACCTGGAACCTCCTTTGGATTCTGTGTCTCCCTCTCTCTCTGCCCCTCCCCAATTCGCACTCTGTCTCTCTCTCAAAAATAAATAAAATATTAAAAATAAACTTCTAAAAATACTTTATGTTTTAATTTTAATTTATTTAATTTTATTTGAATTCCAGTATATTTAGAGTACCCTATTAGTTTTGGGTGCACAATATAATGATTCAACAATTCAGTACGTTACTCAGTACTCATCATAAGTATCCCATTACTCCTTATCACCTATTTCACCTATCCCCCAACTCCCCTACGCTGTGGTAACCATCAATTTGTTCCCTATAGTTGAGTCCATTTCTTGACTTGTCTCTCTTTTCTTCTTTGCTCATTTGTTTTGTTTCTTAAATTCCACATATGAGTGAAATCATAGGGTATTTGTCCTCCTATGACTGATTTATTTCACTTAGCATGATACTCTCTAGATCCACCCATGTTGTTGGAAATGGCAAGATTTCATTCTTTTTTATGGCTAAGTAATATTCCATTGTATAAATATACCAATTCTTTATCTATTCATCTATTGATGGACACTTGGACTGCTTCCATAATTTGGCTATTGTAAATAATGCTTCAATAAACTTAGGGGTCCCACGTATCCCTTTAGATTAGTGTTTTTGCATTCTTTGGGTAAATACCCAGTAGAGCAATTGCTGAATCATAGGGTAGTTCTATTTTTAATTTTTTCAGAAACCTCCATACTGATTTCCAAAGTGGCTGCACCAGTTTGCATTCCCACCAATAATGCACGAGTGTTCCTTTTTCTCCATATCCTCACTAACTTGTTTCTTGTGTTTCTGATTTTAGGTATTCTGACAGGTGTGAGGTGATATTTCATTGTAGCTTGGATTTGTATTTCCCTGATGATGAGTGATGTTGAGTATCTTTTCATGTGTCTTTATGTCTTCTTTGGAGAAATGTCTGTTCATGTTTTCTACCCATTTTTAAATTGAGTTTATTATTTTCTGAGTGTTGGATTATATAAATTCTTTATATATTTTGGATACTAACTCTTTATTAGACATGCCATTTGCAAATATCTCCCCCCATTCAGTAGGCTGCCTTTTAGTTTTGTTGGTTGTTTCCTTCACTGTGCAGAAGCTTTTTATTTTGATGTAGTCCCAGTAGTTTATTTTTGCTTTTGTTTCCCTCACCTCAGGAGACATAGCTAGAAATGTGTTGCTACTGCCAATGTCAGAGAAATTACTGCCTGTGTTCTTTTCTAGGATTTTCATGTTTTCAGGTCTCACATTTATACCTTTAACTCACCGTGGGTTTATTTTTGTGTATGGTATAAGAAAGTGGTCCAGTTTCATTCTTTTGCACGTAGCTGACCAGCTTTCCCAGCATCACTTGTTGAAGAGACTTTTTCCCATTGCATATTCTTACCTGCTTTGTCTAAGATGAATTGACCATATAATCGTGGATTTATTTCTGGGTTTTCTATTCTGTTCTATTGATCTGTGTGTCCATTTCTGTGCCAGTACCGTGCTGTTTGGTCACTACAGTTTTGTAATATAACTTCACGTCTGGAATTGTGATGCCTCCAGCTCTGCTTTTTCTTTTCAAGATTGCTTTGGCTATTTGGGGTCTTCTGTGGTTCATACAAATTTTAGATTGTTTGTTCTAATTCTGTGAAAAATGTGGTTGATATTTGTTGCTTTAAATCTGTGGATTGCTTGGGGCAGTATGGACATTTTAACATTAGTTCTTCCAATCCAGGAGCGTGAAATGTCTTTCTATTTCTTTGTGTCATCTTCAATTTCTTTCATCAGTGTTTTATAGTTTTCAGAGTACATGTTTTTCCCCTCTTCGGTTAAGTTTATTACTAGGTATTTTATTATTTTTGGTGCAATTGTAAATGGTATTTTTTTTAAATTTCTCTTTCTTCTGCTTCATTATTAGTGTATAGAAATGCAACAAATTTCTGTTCATTGATTTTATATCCTGTGACTTTACTGAATTCATTTGTTAGTTCTATTAGTTTTTGGTGGAGTCTTTAGGGTTTTCTATTTATAGTACCATGTCATCTGCAAATACTGAAAATTTTACTTCCTCCTTACCGATTTGGATGTCTTTTATTTCTTTGTCTTATTGCTGTGGCTAGAACTTCCAGTACTATGTTAAATAAAAGTGGTAAAAGTGGACATCCTTGTCTTGTTCTTGACCTTAGCGGAAAAGTTCTCAGCTTTTCCCCATTGAGTATGATGCTAGCTATGGGTTTTTCATAAATGGCCTTTATTATGTTGAGGTAGGTTCCCTCTAAACCTGAGGGTTTTTATCATGAATGGATGTTGTACTTTGTCGAATGTTTTTTCTGCATCTATTGAAATGATTGGATGCTTTTTATCCTTTCTCCTATCAATGTGATATATCATGTTGATCGATAGCTTTTAATGCTTCTTCAAATGTTTGGTAGAATTCACTTGTGAAGTCATCTCTTCCTGGATGACTTTGGGGGGAGTCTTTTGATTATTGATTATTGATTATTGATTATTGATTTAAATTTGTTGCTAGTAATCAGTTTGTTCAATTTTTCTATTTCTTCCTGGTTCAGTTTTGGAAGGTTATATGTGTCTAGGAATTTATCCATCTCTTCTAGGTTGTCCAATTTGTTGACATAATTTGTCAGAATATCTTCTTATAATCCTTTGTGTTTCTGTGGTATTATTTTTTTTATTTCTCCTGCATTTCTGATTTTATTTATTTGAGCTCTCTCTCTTTTTTTCTTAATGAACTTGACTAAAGGTTTATCAATGTTGTTGATCTTTTCCAAGAACCAGCTCCTGGTTTCATTGATCTTTTGTTATTTAGTCCCTATTTAATTTATTTCTGCTCTAATCTTTATTATTTCCTTCCTTCTACTGGCATTGGACTTTGCTTATTTTTTTTCTGCTCCTTTAGGTGTAAGTTTAGGTTGTTTATTTGAGAGTTTTCTTGTTTCTTAAGGTAGTTCTATACGATTGTGTTCAGAAAAGATCCATGTGTTCAGTTTTCACCATTACATAATTTTAACAGGGCTTCAAGAGGATGATTGAAAGGAAGGACCATTTGCGAACTGTTGATTATTCAGAATGAATTATCTACACCTACTTCTCCTTTGCCTCGCAGCATTGTCATTTATTGAGTACTTACTGTGAACCAGTCCTGTCGGTGGGCACTCACAGATAAGGAAGAAAGATATTGTCTTGATTTCTGAGGACCTCAAGGTGTCTATGAGCAGATAATTTTGTCTGACACACAGAAATTAGTGGGCAAGTGTATGTGGGTATAGGTGCCTCTCCATCTCTTTTGAATAACTCAGAATTATGTTATGATTTGGTCCATACTAATCACTTCTATTTATTTGGGTTAAAAAAAAAGAAAAACAAACTAAACCTTTCCCTACCATATAAAAACTCTAAATCTTAAAATCTGAGTAGAGGCCAGTGTTTTCTCATTGCACTAAGAAAACAGCCAGTCTTAAAATCTTTTCCTGTTTTGTACCAAGTGTGAATTTTATTTTTGCTTCACATTTTCTTTGTTCTTACTCCAGTTTCTCTGTTATTTTCTCAGGAAGGAGAAATCTCCTTCCATTTTCAGCCCAACAGAGGGGAATTTATACCCAAATGTCCTCATCAGATTGACAAAGCATCCTGCAGGGACATACCAGAGCTCATTTAATCCCTGGGAGAGGTGAGAGAGCAGGGTGAGTGAGCTGGATGGGATGCCCGCAGTGATTTGGGTTGATGTATGGCTGCATTGTTTAAAGAGAAAAACTTGCATCTCTGTTGTTTTCCTTTTATGAGTTTAAAAGCTAATTCTAAACGCAAATGGGGAGAAGTTTTAGAAGAAGAATTCTATAGCAAGTTGAGAGTAAAAGGTGACAAATGGCACTAGGAGTGTGTGTATCTTCTGAATGGAAAGAAAACTCTGGTTTATTGTCGCTGATTTTCTTTCCGTATTCCGCATAACTCTAACAGTGACACTGATCAGGCTGGAAAGAAATGAGTCTTCTGGGGTTCCAGAGGACCTATGACAGTCAGTCTAAAGGGATATGAGCTGTACTCTAATTTTGCCTACTAAATATCAGCAGAGGGAGCTGAGAGAGGGTTTGGTGGGATAATAATTACAACGGATGTTTTTAAGCACTTTAATGTGGACCAGGCAGTGTTATAAGAGCTTTGTAAATGTGAACTTATTTGTTCCTCAAAATCTTGTGAGGCAAGCATTATTCACATTTTGTATATAGGAAAACCTGAGGTTCAGAGAGGGTGAGAAACTTGCCCAAGGTCACACAGCTAGAAAGGTACTGTGGCTTGAGAACCCACATCCCAAATCACAAACTTGTAAAGAAGAGGACATTCGAGGGGAAAAAACTGAAAGAGGATCATTACTTACATGTTGGAAACACTGCAATCTTTAAGAGACAGTAAAACCTTGGATTGTCAGTAACTTATTCTGTGAGTGTTCTACAAGACGAAGAAACATTTCTAATAAATTTTAATTTGATAAATGAGTGATGTCTTGCAATATGAGTAGTACATGATGCCAAATGTCACATGATCACAACTGAGCCAATGGTTCTCTCTCTCTCTCTCTCTCTCTCTCTCTCTCGCTGCAGGATTGTAGGTGATCATCTCCCATGCTCGGATGCTCGGTCTCAGGCTGTGGTGTTTGGCAGAAATCAGTGATTTTTCAGAACGTTGGAAGGTGCCCACAACTGGCACTAGTGTATTTTTTGTCCCTCCAAAGCACCTATGGACAGTCCTATGCTTTTCCAGACCAGAGGAAGCTTAGGAATGCTTTGCTTCATTCTAGGTCAGCCTGCCTGCAGATATAGTCCCTTTCCTCTGCTGCCTTATTGTCAGTTACATTAAATACAGTCTATGACAAGAGTTTATTAACACTGTACTGTAGTCAACATCCATTAGAGTGTATACAATGGCCCCCATGCAGAAAACGATTCCATTGAGCCAATAGTCAGTAATGATTTCATTAGTGATAGTGAAAATTGTCCTACACAATAACCCTTCTGTCTCTTGTCTCCCTCAAACCAGCCATGAAGGTTTTCAAAGGTAAGTGTAGGTTAATTTATTTTTTCTTTATATTTTGTGTTTTCTTTATTATTTTGTATTATATTACAGTATTGTAATAATTTCTATAGGAATATTTTTGGGTTGTGGAATGAGTCCTCTGAGTTTCCATTATTTCTTATGGGGAATTTCGTCTTGGTATGCAGGTGCTTTGGGTTCCAAGCATGCTTCTGGAACGAATTTTGCTCGCAAACCAAGGTTTTACTGTACTGTAATCTCATTTGGTACATTCATTCAACATACATTTATTGAGTACCTACTGAGTGCCAGGTACTGTGTATTTTAAGATATAATGTATTAATAGAAAATCTGAGGTATAATAAGGCCAACAGATTAGGAGGTGTTTGCCTTTGAAGGCCATGGTGGGGCCACAGTCAGGAGGCAAGGGATGGTGGAGCTGTGGACAAGAGCCTTCATTGTGTTTTCTGCAGGAAGGAACAGGTGAGGCAGGGTAAGCAGATTTAGGATTGGCTCTGAGACACAAGGGACTGTCCCTAGTTTTCTGGTACCTGACCCTGGGGTGATTAGAGCAGGGAGACAGTGGTATAAAGTATGAAGAAGGTGGTTGGGATGTGGGCTTTTGATTGGTTGGTTTGCATTTGAAAAGTACACTCATGGGTAAATTGTTTATAATCTCTAGGAATTGGTTATTCCTGGAAAGGGTAGTTTCTCCGGGATCAGCAAGGCCCTAGATATTAAAGCATCCAAAGACAGCAAATAAAAGACATGGTTAATACACTGTGCCAAATGTTGGGGGTATAACAGAGAGCAAGGCAAGCAAAACCAAATGTGTGTGTGTGTGTGTGTGTGTGTGTGTGTGTGTGTGTGTACAGGTAATAGGCATTAAAGAAATACATAATTTAATTATTATTATTTAAAAATTTTTTAATGTTTATTTATTTTTGAGAGAGAGAGGAGGGGGGAGGGGCAGAGAGAGAAGGAGACAGAATCCAAAGTAGGCTTCAGGCTCTGAGCTGTCAGCACAGAGCTTGCTGCAGGACTTGGACCCACAAACCATGAGATCATGATCTGAGCTGAAGTCAGATATTTAACCAACTGAGCCACCCTGGCGCCCCAAGAAATATGTAATTTAATTATTAGTTGCAATCCTGCTAGATTCTATGGCAGGCAAGTCCAAGGTGCTAGAAAAACATATTACAGGGAATTGGCCTGACATGGGGGTTGCAATTAAGATGTTGACTGAGGTTGGAGTATCAGAATCTAAGATTCTGACAGGCAATTTGGTGTTGGCTCTTCATGGGAAGCCTTAGTCTTAGCTTTAAGGACCTCCAGATAGAATTGCCTGAATGTGCTTACCCAGATGACTTCCACAGGGAAGTGATGAGAGTTAGAGAATATGGCAGGTGGAAGCTATCTTTTTCATTACCCACCTTTGGAAATCACATAGTATCACTTCTGCTACATTCTCTTGCTTAGAAAGCAAATCGCTAAGTGCAGCACACCTTCAAGGAGAGGACAATTAGTCTGAAATAAGAAGTTCAAATAGTTTTTCAACATATTTTAAAAACACTACTGTCCTAATGTCTAATTATTTTACTACTATAGATGCCCTAAACCCCATAATAAAATAGTTTAAAAAAAGTTTTAATGTTTATTTTTGAGAGAGAGAGAAGAGAGGGAGACATAGAATCTGAAGCAGGCTCCAGGCTCCAAGCTTGTCAGCACAGAGCTCAACTGGGGGCTCGAACTCACAAACCATGAGATCATGACCTGACTTTGAAATCATGACCTGAGCCGAAGTTGGATGCTTCACCGACTGAGTCATGCAGGTGCCCTTAACATAGTTTTTAAAAATTTAAAACATCGGTTTCCCTTTAAAGATAACAAAGGAAGAAAAAGATCATCTTTTATATTTTCTCACACATTTAGCATTTCCAGCGCTCTCCATTTCTTCTTGTACATGTGAGTTCCCTTCTGATATTATTTCCTTACAGCCTGAAAAGTTTCCTTAGCATTTTTTGCTATACAGGTCTGCTGCTGAGGAATTTTCTGAGCTTTTGCTTATCCTACAATCTCATGTTTTGAATGATGTTTTCTTTGGGTGTAGAAATATTTACATACACATAGGTTTTACTTTTCAGCATTTTAAAGCTATTTTTCTCCACTGTTTTCTGGCATCCATTGTTTCATGTGAGAAATTAGCCATCATTTGTATAATTTATATTATTATTCTGAAGGTGGTGCCTTTTTTGTTTTGAATATTTTATCTTTATTTGTGGTTTTCAGCAGTTTGACTAGTTATGCCTAGTTGTAGTGTTTTGTATTTTCTACTTTGTGTTCAGTGGTGGTGTCGAATGCTCCTTGATTATGTAGGTTCATGTAAAAAATTTTTGTTCTATTAACGTAGGGCAATACATCAATTAATATTTTTATATTCAACCACCCTTGCCCCCTATTCCTGGGGTAAATCACATGCAGTCATGGTGTATAATCCTTTAATATGCTGTTAAATTCAGCTTGCTAATGTTATGAGAGATTTTTGCATATATATTCATAAGGGATATTGCTTATAGTTTATTTTTTTGGTGGTATCTGTATGGCTTTGGTATTAGGGTGATGCTGGCCTTATAGAATGAATTAGAAGGTTTTTCTACTATTATATTTTTTGAAAGAGTTTGATGATTGGTGCTTATTCTTTAAATATTTGGTGAAATCCACTGGTATAGCCATATGGATCCTGAGCTTTCCTTTGTGGAGATTTTGATTATTGACTCAATCTCTTTACTTTTTATAGATCTGGTTTCATTTTCTATATCCTCTAATCCACTTTTGGTAATTTGTGTTTTTCTAGGAAGTTGTCCATGTCATCTAGATTGTCTAACTTGTTGGTGTACATTGTTCATTGTATTCTCTTGTATTTTTCATTTTCTGTAAAGTCAGTAGTGGCATCAATGAATTTAAAAATTCAAATACTATAATTTTCAGTTCTAGAATTCTCATACTCTTTTTGTAGTTTCTATTTCTATGGTGATACATCCCATCTGTTCATTCATTTTATTCATTTTTCCTTTAAGTCCTTGAAAATATTTATAATAGCTATTTATAATTCCTTATAGGTAGATTTCAGCATCTAGACAATTTCAGAATTTGTTGATATTAAGGTTTTTTCTTGGTTATGGCTTACATTTTACTGCTTCTCTGTGTATCTAATAGTTTTCTATTACATGATGGACAATATATTTTCCGAAGTTTGGATCATTTTCCTTCCTTTATTGTGTATTGGGTTTTGGTTTTATAGACAGGAAGTTATTGATGGGTCCTTTTGATTCTGTCAAGGTTGATTCTATTCTTTGTTATGGCTTCTTCATTTCAGTTTTGTTCTTTATCCCTGAGGCAAGGTTTTTATACTGTGAGTTATCCTTGTTAGTAAAACATTGGCTTTTTGGTTTTCAATGGAGTGCTCTAATCTTTGGTGAAAACTCTTCACTCTGACTTGGCCAAAATTTCACCACCTTTCAATTCATTGCAATTTCTACTCTGTTCTTTCATTTCTAAGCCTCATATCAGTCTTCCTTTTCTAGGTCTTTGTGGAAACAATCTGCATGTTCTTCAATGGATGAATGAATATACAAATGTGATAAATCCACACAATGGAATATTACTCACCCATAAAAAGGAATGAAGTACTAACACATTCTACAATGTAGATTAATCTCTAAAACAGTATGTTATCTGAAAGAAACCAGGCACCAAAGGTCCCTTGTGACACCGTTTATATAAAAAATCTAGAATAGGTAAATCCATGGAGACAGAAAGCAGATTGGTGGTTGCCAAGGGAGAATGGATAATGAGCAGTAACTGTGTAGTGGGTATGAGGTTTTCTTTTGGGGTAATGATTCAATCAAGTGGGATAGGTCCACAATCTATGCCCCATATGTCACTGATAATAATTTAGTATTGGTCCTGGTGTGTGTGTGTGTGTGTGTGTGTGTGTGTGTGTGTGTGTAGCATAGATTAAGTAAACTACTGGAAACGAAATGTCATTTTCAACTTAAATTTATTCAATTTGAGTATTGGTTACACATATAGTGACATTTAAGCAAATGACTTGCCTCTATTAGTCTAGCAACAATCCAACAGATGTGGGATGTAAAGTCCAATATTTAACTCAGGAACTCTGGCTATGTGAGAGGAACCACCTAGAGTCTTGATTACATGAGGCCTTGCCAGGGGTTTTCTAGGAGTCATGGTGAGGAGACTTTGGGCTATGGGTTGAGGTTTAGGACACTTAACTCTTGAAGATGGAGGTGAAAACTGCTCCTGACCTATGTGAGGAGTGTCTGGAGAGTCACAACTTTCACCTTGAGGAGGGACATTCTCTCACTATATGTTATTTGTCCTGATGGGTGTATTACAACAGCAGGACCCTCTAGGAAGTAGGGCTATGTCATTGAGGAACAGGCAGGGGCAGTAGGGTGGGTGCGATGTCTTGGTGGAGAGAGGCTCTAGTCAATGAGGGATCAGTAAACTGTCCCTGAGATGAGTATGGGGGTAAAGAAGAGAGGCAAGGAATTTGAGTAGGAAGAGTGAAGGACAAATAATGGTTCAGGCCTGGAGAATTTGTCCTCATTTCATCAGAAGAAGGGATGATAATCTGGAGAAGCAAATGGTCCTTTTGGAAGTTAGACAAGAGAGCTTTTAACCCTGATGGGGGGAGAGTTGTCCACAACCTGGTTAAAGAGTCATTTACAGTGGGGCTTGATAAATACATCAGGGTGTGCATAGGGGCTACGTGGTGCCACTGTGGATTATAATAGAGATCACAGTTGCAGACACACACACTGGCTACATTTCCTGTGCCAGGAACCATTTAGGGATAATTTAAACCATTTAGGGATAATTTTTGGTCATCACCCCAAAACTTAGTAGCTTAATCTTAGGGTTTGGTGGATTGATCAGGAGGATTCTGTTTTATGTACCCAAGGCACTGGAGTAACTTGAAGGTCCAAAATAGCCTCAATCACATGGTAGCACTTGGTGCTGGCCACCAGCTGGGAGTTCAGGTGGGACTGTCAGCTAGTAGGTGGGGCCCATATGGTTGCTTGGGCTTCCTCATAGTATAGTGGTTGGTTTCCAAGAAGGAGTATTTCAAAAGGCATAGAGGGAAGCTATATATCTCTTAAATCCCAATCTTGAATGTTATACAGTATACTTCCATAATAGTCTATTGGTTAAAACAGGCACTGGATCAGTCCAGATTCAAGAGAAAGGGACTTAAACTTCACCTCATGGTGGAAGAGTGGTGAGGTCATACTGCAAAAGAGCATTTGGAAGGGGAGACATTGTTGTGGATGTCTTTGGGAACATAATCTGCAGGGTCTTTCCAGGTGAGAGAAAGGACCTGAGAGAATGAGAAGGTCTCCATGATAATAGACAAAACTTACACTCCGCTTACCAATAAATTAAACTATTTACTTCTCATAACACTTTAACAGTATAATACTACTAGTATACCTATTTCTGGGTAGCGAAAATGAGCATGGAGCAATTATGTAATTTTTTAAGGTCACTTAGTAGTGGAGTCAGGATTCCTACCATGTTAAAATGGCTCTAGAATCTGCATCTCCATTGAAATTGGTACCATCTTGATCCCATCTTATTCACCAGTATTTGATGCAAGGAAGGGTGATGCTAGGACTTCAACCACAGAAGTCTTTGGCATTGTAGCAATAGCAATAAGGTCTGATAAGATCTAAGCCTCACTTGACATTGCATTTTGTAAGTTTCTTCAGCAAAAAAGCAAAATTTAGCATTAATTCATTTGGCTAATGTCTAGTGAACATCTATTATGTGGAAAACTTTAGACAGTAGATACACAATGAACATAGAGCCCCAAAACAGAAAAATGATAAGAATTGTGTGAACTTTGATATTAGAACCATGAAAATAAACAACAAGAAGCAAATGAGAATCTCTGTCTTATCCAATCATACTGCACCCTGTCCTTGTTCTTGGATCACTGACACAGATATTGTATCTATTGTGTCCTGGGTACCTCAGTCTCCTCCAAACACTACTGTGGGAATGAGCAGAAAAAAGCACAAGCCTCTACTGTCATTCCTTAAAGAATGAGGGAGTATTCACTTGCTTCTCTGTAGACTTCAGGTTATAAAACACACACGTACATACACATGCACTCACCACATCTCTGAACAGTAGCTAAGCCTATTAACCTGTTCTGTTGGGGAAAAAAATGCCAGGTTCACTGGAGATTATGGATTACAGAGCGGGGTTGAACAAGTTGCTTTCACCATTAAAGCAAAAATCAATGGTTCACCTGTACTGTGCCCACAATGAAGCCTTTAGTTTGCCAGGAGCGTGGGAAGCCAAGCAACTGCAAGCTTGAAATGCCCTCTGTGTTGCCAGCAGCTGCTCCTTCAAGGCTGGGAAACATCTCTGAATACAATTGCCTGTGCTCTGCTGAGCAGGGAAAGGTCACAGATGTAGGGGCTGTAGAATTCATCATCAACATGTTTTTCGTGATAAGGATAAAGCAGATCACATCACAGGGACGGGCGAAGCCTGTAAATTTCAGCACTATGGAAATTAGATACCACAAAAATATAGTAGAGTATAATTAGCCTGAGAAGAGGAGATGGGCTTTAAAATTGACATATGTTACTTTTTTCACCCCAATGAATACTTGATCTTAATGCTAATGCCAGAACGTTGTAGACTTCCGTGGTTGAAGTCCATCACTTGTCCATGCATCGAATGTCAGTTGGACAGGCAAAGTGGAGGAAAGGATCAGTAACCAGTGTGCATGGTGCATAAAGACCATGTGAGGTCCCAAGAACCACAAGACCTCATGTCTGCAGAGGTCACCCTCAATGCGGCTTCAATATGGCTCCAACGCATTGCCATATAAGTGGCAATCCAGTCCAGATTGCCAGACACAGAGGCTAGAGAGTATACGTATGAAAGCACTAAAGAATTTGACTCCTGGGAGGGGCTCACCCAGAGCTCACTCACCTTTACTGTAGCTACAAATGTGGTTATTCCGTTTCCCATGGCAGGTTAGAAGCTGTAGGTTAAGGTGTGTGTGTGTGCGTGCACGCTACCAGCGGGGCAGAGCAAATGCCATTAGGGCCCTTGGGGTGTCTTGGTGAAGGTTGCTATTTTGTCACAGCACGTGCTGCTGAAGCACTGTAGTCTCAACCCATACTACGGATGATGGCACATGAAGACCTATTTTTCTTTGTTGCTTAAAGGGGCCTTTCTCACAGCAATCAGGAGTAAGGCCTCAGATTGGATTACTTGAGAAGACAGTTCAACACATTTTTCCTTGTGTAGGTTTTTTTTCTTTTCTTTTTTTTTTTTTAATTAAAGATTTTTTGGGTGCGGGGCGCCTATGTGGCTCAGTCGGTTGAGCGACAGACTTCGGCTCAGGTCATGGTCTCATGGTTTGTGAATTCGTGCCGCACGTCAGGCTCTGTGCTGACAGCTCAGAGTCTGGAGCCTGCTTCTGATTCTGTGTCTCCCTCTCTCTCTGCTCCTCCCCCACTCATGCTCTGTCTCTCTCTGTCTCAGAAATAAATAAACATAAAAAAATTTTTTTGGGGGGTACCTGGGTGGCTCAGTTGGTTGAGTGTCCGACTCTTGATCTTGGCTCGGGTCATGATCTCATGGTTCGTGGGTTTGAGCCCTACATGGGGCTCCTTGCTTAAAGCATGGAGCCTGCTTGGGATTCTATCTCCCTCTCTCTCTGCTCTTCACTTCCTTCTCCTTCTCTCTCTCTCAAAATAAATAAATAAACTTAAAAAAAATCTAAAGTTAAAAAAAATAAAAATAAATAATTAAAAAATTCTGTTTAGAGTTATTAGTTTTAATGAATTGGGTTGAGTTCATAATTTGCTCTCCATTTTATGTGCCATGGTCAATCTTTCCTTTCATAAAAAAGCAAAGTTTCCACCCATGTATCTGCTCTCACCTTCCCCACTTAGATAGGCAGAGGGAACAGAGGTTTTGTTTTTAAGCATGAATTTTTGAAATGGTTTTTGTGTCTTGGGTTTATAACCATGACCTAACTCTATGTGCCATGAAGACAGAGCCAGGAAAGGATGTTTTTAAATGTATTTTCACAAAGAAACACATGGAATCCACTCTATAAGAGGGAAAATTTCTCAGTATTTGGAGTTATTTCTCTCTTGAAAGAGAAATAAGTTGTTTTTTTTTTTCCTGATTAATAAATAAAACTAAATCACTTCTCAGATTCAGAAAAGATTTAAAAAATGTAAGAAGAAAATAAATGCCACTGATAGTTCCATCACGTGAGTAACTATTGTTAAAATTTAATGCATATGCTTCTATGTATTTTACTGTCTATGAATACACATACATGTTTACTTTATTATTAGTTTTTACCAAATGACTGCGATGACTTCTGGTGTCAACCACTCAGAATTAGCATAGATAGGATGAGGGCTTGGTGTTCCACAGTACTGCCTTCACTCCAGATGCTAGCTGCAGGATTGGGGGTCCCCAGGTCACTATATACTCTGGTTTGATAATTCACCGGAATGATTCACAGAACTCAGAAAGTGCTATGCTTATGATTCAGTTTTATTAGAGCCAAAAGATAAAAAACAGACCCAGTCATGGGGCTTCTGAGTGGTTCAGTCAGTTGAGCATCCAACTTCAGCTCAGGTCATGATCTCATGGTTCCTGGGTTCAAGCCCTGTGTTGGGCTTTGTGCTGACACCTGGGAGCCTGGAGCCTGCTTCAGATTCTGTGTCTCCCTCTCTCTCTGCCCCTGCCCTGCTTGCACTCTGTCTTTCTCTGTGTCAAAAATAAAATAAATATTTAAAAAAAAAATCAGAACCAGTCAAAGAAGAGATACATAGAGTGAAGTCTGGGAGCGTTCTAAATGTGGAGTTCCCATGTCTCTTCTCCTGGGAGCCAGGATGTATTACCCTCTTGGCACATCCATGTATGAAAACATGCAGAATACTGCTAACCAGGGGTGCTCATCTAAGCTTCGGTGTTCAGAGTTTTTACTGAGGTTTCATTATATAAGCATGATAGATTAAGTGACTGGCCATGAGATTGAACTCAACCTCCAGCCATCTTTCCTCCCTTCCTAGGAAGATAAACATTATCCAGGAGAGTTTGGCTGTATGGTGAAGAAACTTTAGGGTCATTTTAACTGATTTGTTTCCCTTATAGCTTCCTTTTTATGCATGTACAAATGTGGATTTTTTTCCCCTTAGTGAAAAACAATATAACTGGTGCATCTATAAATCAAAGGTATTATATATTCAATTAAACACAGTATTTCATAACTATTTTTTCTCAGTATATCATGAGCATTTTTCCACATCAGAATACTTCAGGGAACCTGGGTGGCTCAGTCAGTTAAGCGTCTGGCTTCAGCTCAGGTCACGATCTCTCAGTCTGTGAGTTTGAGCCCCATGTTGGGCTCTGTGCTGACAGCTCAGAGCCTAGAGCCTGCTTCAGATTCTGTGTCTCCATCTCTCTCTACTTTTCCCCTGCCCACACTCTGTCTCTCAAAAATAAATAAATGTTAAAAAATATTTTTTAAAAACTTCACATTTGTCATGCTATATAACATTTTATTGCATTGCTGTATGATTCATTTAACCAATCCTTTATTATTGGACATTTGTGCTTTTTTCATTCCTATGGTTATAACAAAGACTAGGATTCACGTGGGTGCACGTACGTTTTGCACAGTTGCCCAGTTGTTTCCCTAGGACAGACTTCTGTAAGTGTAATCTGTGGGTAATGGTATACATGTATTTTAAAAACATGCTGCCAGGGGTGCCTGGGTGGCTCAGTCAGTTAAGCATTCAACTCTTGGTTTCGGTTCAGGTCATGATCTCATGGTTCATGAGTTTGAGTACTGCATTGGGCTCCATGCTGACAGAGCAGAGTCTGCTTGGAATTCTCTCTCTCCCTCTCTCTCTGCCCCTCCCCAGCTGACTCTCTGTCTCTCTCTCTCTCAAAACAAATATGTAAACTTAAAAAAAAAAAAAAAAACAACATGCTGCCAATTTCCTTCCCAAAATGTCATATCTATCCACTTCCTCTCCATAGTAGCTGAGTGCCTGGTTCCCATACACAGGCCCACCCTTGTCTTTCTTATCTGTCAGTCTCCTACCAATACTGATTCTGCCCCGTCTACTCCCCCAGTATCTCATTTCAATTTGAACTTGATTATCACGTGATTACTTTAAAAATATGTTATTGGCTATTTGTATCTCTTTTATAGATTCCTTATTTGCGACCATTGTACTTTTTTTTTAATTGGGTTGTCTTTTTTCTCATATGAATTATGAACATTTTTTCCCAGTTTTTTTGATTGCCTTTTAATTAGGGCTTAAGTATTTAATTAACACATTGCCCTGCCACATTCAGACCAAGGGTAAACAGGCCCAGGTGATGGTCACAGGGGACTACCCTCTGGGTGAGGCAGGCTGGGTGGCCATGATGGCCCCAGGGACAGGGCTGTGAGCTTACTTGCGATTTGAACTCTTAGGTGGACTAACATCCCACATGGGTAGTGAGCAGTCCCGCCTTGCTAGACTAACAAGAATGGGGCTGCCGGGGCGCCTGGGTGGCGCAGTCGGTTAAGCGTCCGACTTCAGCCAGGTCACGATCTCGCGGTCCGTGAGTTCGAGCCCCGCGTCGGGCTCTGGGCTGATGGCTCAGAGCCTGGAGCCTGTTTCCGATTCTGTGTCTCCCTCTCTCTCTGCCCCTCCCCCGTTCATGCTCTGTCTCTCTCTGTCCCAAAAATAAATAAACGTTAAAAAAAAAAAAAAAAAAAAAAAAAAGAATGGGGCTGCCATCCCAGCCCCAGGACTCAGAGACATGACGATGCCATCTGGGATCCAAACTCACAGTAGCAGATGCACTTTGTATGTCTGAGGGCCTGTAACAGTGCCTATAATGGGGAAATACACCCTTAGTAATGAACCAGGTGGAAAGCATGTGGTGCATGCTGTATCTGATAAGCTGGCATTCTCTTTACCCATTGTGTTCATTGGCAGTCTCTTCCCTGAAAGGGGAATTTCTCTTCTGTATCTATCTGAAGGCATCTAAACCTTGCACAGGATGTTTTATTAGGAAGCAGTGAAAATGTAAGAAGCCCTTTGACAGAACTTCTCTTTGTTGCTAAGAAATTGCTCTTGGCTACCTGTCTAAACCACCAAGGTAAATATCTGTAAACCTTTGAAAGGGGCCCAGGAACATTGTACCCCAGGACCCTCTTATTGACAAAGTCAGACACTGTTCATTTTACTCACAATACAGGGGACTTCAGATGAATCTCTGCTCCATTTCTAAAAATTGATGCTATTTTAGTATTTTGAGGCCTCTACTTTTGATAAAACAAAGTCATAATATGTGTCTGTAGATAATAAAAAAAGGAAACTGACATTTATTAAGGGCTGATGTGTACTAGACACTGTACTTAGCACTTTCAAATATGTGACCTCAATTTTGGGGAGAGTAGCATTCATCTGACACCTGTATTTAATTTATAAGAGAATATTATAAAATCATATAGAGCATTACAAACAATTAGAAAGTTTTTTTTAAAGTCTTCGCACTTAAAGAGGAGAGATAAGGACTGAAAATAAAACAATTTTTCCCAGTCATTCAAATCAGATCACACTTCTGTTCCATAGATCTTATGAATGTAATATATATATATATACACACACACATAGTCAAATATATGTGTATGTGTTGACTTTGCCAGACCATAATGTTCCTCTTCATTCTGCTACAACTAACCTTAGCAAGTACCTCTTTGGGGTGGTATAGATGACCACAAAGCTTTGGAAAGGAGGGAAACTTTTAATTAAATCCCCTTTTTAATTTCTTATAACTGCAGAGAAAAAGGAGTGTCACTGGAACAGAAACAGGTCCCTACTTTCGGAGATGAGGCACAAAGATACAGTACCATCATATGCTTTGTCCTGGGTCAGCTCACATTGGTTGATCTGGCAGGCAAATGGCATGGACACTCATCAGTGAGACTGGTGCTGGTCTTGGGGGCAGTAGTGGGAATAATGTCCAGGACACCACTGCAGGGCCCCTCATTAACTTGTTAGTTACAGTGTGGGTAGACCTGGGTGAGGGAAACAATTGAGAGCCTTAGGACATCAGCTCTTTACTAACTAGTACCTAACTCAAACTTTTTCCAACATGTATTGTCATACCAGAGGATATCAGGCAAACATCAGCCTTATTGATAAGCCCCCAACCAGAATGACTTTGGGGTTTTAGAAAAGAACAAAAGAGGGTTCATTTGAATAGATGCTATAAGAAGCAAGCTCCTGGATGGAGCACTGAGTGGAATTCCCATCCTGCAGGTGGGTCAGTCTCTCTCTTTCTCTCTCTCTTTCTCAAACTTTCTCTCTCTTTTTCCTGAATGTTAATTCCCCTCTTGTTTCTGCTGCATATCTGACTCTTAATGCTACGTGTGTGGACAGCCTTCTCAGCTAGACATTCCCTTGTGTTAGTTATCTGTTGCTGCAAAACAACAAGCGTGTATTATCTGTCACTGAGGGTCAGGAATCCAAGAGTAGCTTAGTGGGGTGGGGCTAGCTCAGTTCTCTCACAAGGTCACAAGCCATCAGCCAAGATTGCAGGCATCTGAAGGCTTAACTGGAGTCAGAGAATCAGCTTCCAAGCTCACTCTCCTGGCTGTGGCAGGAGACTTTTACTTTCTAAGTTCCTCCTTATTCCTCACTGCGTGGGATGCCCCAGGGGTAACATGGCAGCCGACTTCCAAGAGTGAGTAATCCAAGAGAGAGCAAGGCAGAAGCCAATATCTTTAATAACCTAGATTCCAAGTGACCTCATCACTCCTGCCCTATACTCTTAGTTACACAGACAACCCAATGCAGTGTGGGAGGGACCTACACAAGGACGTGAATACTGGGAGACGGCATTATCGAGGCTGGTCTCAGAGGCTGGCTTAACATGATCCTTCTCTGAAGGATGGCTGAATCTTTCACATCTTTTCATGGCCAATATGTGGCACAGTCTTGTTAGGTAGGAAGTGCCCAGTGAGGTTTGTTGATGATAAAGAGATGATGGACACTCAATATAAACTGGAGTTAAAAAAAAATACTCCGGATGATAAGGCATAATCACAAATATTTCCTGATAAACATAATAAATACTGAAGAACATTTTTTTTCAATTGATTTTGTTTATATTAATGAAGTAAGGCTTGAGCCTAAGTAGGATACAATTAAATGTCTGGAGGAAGATCTGAAATGGGCTCTGATGATTTCCTCCCTAACAACCATGTAGGCAGCAATTCTATTCCAAACTGCCAGAAGGATAGGCATCATTAGAGAAAGATAAACCTCATGCACATCCACATATTCCAAATGAATTTATAGTAGGTCTTTGCCTTTTTTTATTCCCAAAAAACTGAAGCTGAACTCTTTGGGAGAAATGATAAATCTAAATTCAACAGCCATTAACTAAGGATTTGTTGGTTTATAGAGACTTGAAGGAAGACATTATCTCTTCTACTAACTTTGTTCTCAATAAGTTCTTAATCCCCAAGACCAGAAAAAATAAAGTATTTTTAGAGTAAGCTTGGTATAAAAAATTTCCCCATCATTTTTTCCCACTGCTTTCCAATTTACAGAAAAATAAAGGTGAAGTAAAAATAATGACAGCTACCATTTATTGTGCGTTTCTACTATGCCCTGCGCTGTGTCATGAGGTGGATTCTTTTTTTTTTCCTTCCATATTTCATGGTGTAAATGGAGGTAAAGTAATTTGCCCCAGGTCCTAAATGCAGTGTGTGATGTCCAGCTCTCTTAACTACTACCTTATCCATCACAGTCTACAGAAATATAAATCTTCCTTCAAGACCAAATGGCACTGAATTCCAGAGTTTAATAAAACTTCATGTGAGAAATAACTGGAAGTTATATTTTTAAGGATCTCACCTCTTTGGATAAGTTAGGTCTCACCATTCAATGTTTTAGAGAAGGTAACTATACACTGGCATTTCTTCTACTTGAAACTAGTTTTACCTCCACAGAACATCCTTCAAAAGTAAGTGTGAGCAACATAAATTTTTATTTAAAGAAGTTTGCTCTTTTCTCTCTCTTTTTAAAGTTTATTTATTTTGAGAGAGAGAGAGAGAGCAAGAGCATGCAGAGGGATAGATGGGCAGAGAGAGAGGGAGAGAGAATATTAAGCAGGCTCCACACCCTGTGCAGAGCCTGGTGTGGGGCTCGATCCTACAACCATGAGATCATGACCATATCCAAAGCTGAGTCAGATGCTCAATCAACTGAGCCACCTGAGTGCCACTTTTTTAAAAAGTGCCCCCCCCCCCTTTTTTTTTTAAAAAGAAGTCTGCTCTTCTCTTGATAAGATTGATGTTGGATTGAAGTATCACAATGAAACTGTAAAGCCAATGTGACCAGTTGTCATCAGAA
This sequence comes from Leopardus geoffroyi, assembly GCF_018350155.1. Lineage (NCBI taxonomy): Eukaryota > Metazoa > Chordata > Mammalia > Carnivora > Felidae > Leopardus > Leopardus geoffroyi. The sequence continues at coordinate 25,034,771 of NC_059332.1, read as the reverse complement.
TTTGGCTTACAAGGGAGATTTGGGGTCTATATAGATCGAAAGTAAACTTTGTGAAGAAAGAAAAGGGAAAATGGAAGAGGGATGGACATTCAGCAGCCTTTTCTAAGCACAGTGCTGCAGTGGAGCAGGATATCTGATCTTGTCATTTCCACCATTTTGGAAATCGCCACTTAATCAACTCTTGACCAATTGCATATTTATTCTTTCATTCTTCAACAAATATTTATGGATCATGGTATGCTCATATTATGTTGTGCCTCCAGAGCCTCTCATTCCCAACCACACACTAATGCTCAGCAGAGAGAGCATGTATATGGTAAGGGTTGAGGTGTGGGTGGACTTTTTGGAAAATGCCAGTTCTTACCTCTGAGTTTAAAGAACCAGTGGAAATACCTAGAAAATGCTCCCCTGAAAGGCATTCCTGCTTGACCCTGCTGAGTTCCTTCTGTAGTCTTTTCTGGGAGTAAACTAAGTTGCTGAGGCTGATGAGGGCCTGGTGAAGTCATTGCTGTTGCTGGTCTAGGTCCCTAGAACCTCCTGGGTAACAGCAACAGGATGTGGGAAATAAATGGCCATACTAGCTAACAAAGGCCTGTCTGACTCCAGGGGAGGTCATCTCTTTGGTGGGAGAACATGTTCTTGGGACTCCCTAAAGCTGCTTCCACTGTCATTCTGATTTCTATCATGCTGACTCCTTGGAGTGAGCAGTGAAGAGTGAAACCCCTCTGGATATTATTGATCTTCGTTATTTTGTGGCTAGTCTAGAAGTTTCTTGATTCTATAAAATAAACAACAGCTTCCCTCAAGCGAACACTCACTATGTGAGAGACAGGCTGGGTGACAACTGAGTGTGAGGGCTCAGGAAACCCATAGCCAGGTTGACACTAACTTAGTAGTTGTGCTGATTCATGCTGCCTTAGTTTCTTTATCTCTAATATGGGGGGAAAGAGAGGATCTGCTTCATTAAGTGGGACAGGGGTGCCTGTGTGGCTCAGTTGCTTGAGCAGCCGACTCTTGATTTAGGCTCAAGTCATGATCCTAGGGTCATGAGATAGAGCCCCAAGTTGGGCTCTGTGCTGAGCGTGGAGTCTGCTTGAGTCTCTCTCTCTCTCTCTCTCTCTCTCTCTCTCGCTCTGCCCTTTTCCCCTGCTTTCACACACTCTCTCTAAAAAGTTAAAATTAAAAATAAAAATAAATTTAAGGGGCACCTGAGTGGCTCAGTCAGTTGAGCACCTGACTCTTGATTGTGGCTCAGGTTGTGATCTCGTGGTTGTGAGATCGAGCTCCGCATTAGGTTCCATGATGTGGAGCCTACTTAAGATTCTCTCTCTCTCTCTCTCTCTCTCTCTCTCTCTCTCCTTCTGCCCCTCCCCTGCTCATGCATGCTCTCTCTCTCTCTCAAATAAAATATTTAAAAAAAAGAATTAAGTGGGATGTTATATTACAAAAACTGAGAAGCCTTCCTGGTTCACAGCAAGTGTCCAATAGATGGTAGTGGAATTTATCCATGTGGCTGAGTGCATCTTATTCATTCTCCATTAGGTGAGTGAGATACTCTGATGACTCCATTTCACAGATGACAAAACTGAATTTGGAAGGAATTCAGTTACTGGCTGAAGGCAACTACCTGTGGTAGTAGGTAGAAGAGAAGAGATTTGAATCTAGGGGTATCTGACTCCAGAAGCAAAGCTCATCTTGGAGACAACACCCTTCCTCATAGTGCTGTACCGCAGCAGGGTGCAGATATGTGCGAGAAAGGATGCAACACTTACTAATAGGCCAAATGGGCTTCATTTGTTCCTCCCTTCCTTTATTTATTCACTCATTCATTCATTCAAAACATTAAGCACCCAGAATGTGCCGGATATTGTACTGGACATGGGGGAAGAGTAATAATAAAAAATACAGAGCTGTTCCTGCCCTCAGAGAGCTCACAGAAGGTCAACAGAGGTAGACATCAATCACATACAAATCTGTAAGTGCACAGATTCCCTGATAAGTGAGGTAGAAGGTCAGGGTGCTATCCCAATGTGGGATCTTTCTTCAGGAGTGGCATTTGAGCTGAAATCTTAAGGAGGAGGAGTGCCAGGCAGAAGACACCAGGAGAGAACAGAGTCTTTGTGGCCAGGAGTCCTGTGGATTGTCTGTGGCCTGGAGAGAAGGCCACGGAAGCTGTAGCTCAGTGAGAGGAGAGTAGGGATGAGGCTGGAAGGGGAGGCCTGGGCCACACAAGGTAGGGCGTTAGCCTTGTAAGGACTGTACTCTCTAAGTGTTTTATTTGTTTGTTTTTAATGTTTGTTTGTTTGCTTATTTATTATTTTGAGGGAGAGAGTGTGCATGAACAAGTGGGTGAGGGGCAGAGAAAGAGGAAGATTGAGAATCCCAAGCAGACTCCATGCTGTCAGCACAGAAAGCATCATAGGGCTTGATCCCACAACCCTGGGACCATGACATGAGCCAAGATCAAAAGTCTGACGCTCAACTGACTGAGCCACACAGGTGCCCCTCTTTAAGTGTTTTAAGTAGAGAATAGCTACAGGGATAACTTTGGGGTTTCCATAGGTTCATTCTGACAGAAGCCTGGGGAATGGTTTGGGGGAACGCCATGGGACAAGCTAAGAGATCAGCTGGGGTCTTTGTTTTCTTCTCATCAAAACCTTTGTCCCACACAGCTTCTTCCCCAGAGAAAAAATTCTTGATATCCAGAACTCATCTTTGTGGTCCCTGGGTATACTTAAGGGGCTCCCTTAGTTCAGGTCAGCACCTCCTTCTTTCTGTGTGTCCCATGCGGTCTGTTCCGGTTGCCACAGCTGCCCCCTTACACCTGCCTCCTCTGACCACCATCCTCTCCTCTCTCAGCATCCCTGTCTCTATCCACAGCCGCTTCTCTTTTTGTAATAAAAAAGTTTTACCATGCCATCCTTCTGGCAATTCTTCTCCATTAACACCAGAATTAAGGATCTCCATTTGATTTTTCAGGGGATTAATGTTTCATTGTCATGTTTCTGGAATTAAAAGCATTTTAATAAATGCTATTTAATATACCAGTGAAGTACAAAATCTCAAAATAATTTAACTTCTGAACATGAAGATTTTACTCTTCCCTACAGTGAAAAAGAAAAGTATCACCAATGAGAATCTCCTTGCCTTGACCACACTCTTGTAATCTGTAATTTCGTTATTATCATCTCACATGTTACATTGTGATATATTTGGGAGAAGGGAAATGACAAAGAATTGGTGGTCCCAAACCAAATTCAAAATTGCTCTCAGTGAGGGGTTAGCAAGCCCTTCAGGGTACAGTCATCATTCTCCCACTCAGTGCCTGGGTCACCTCTCCTTCCCCATCTTGTCCTGACGTGTGGACTGTGAAGCAGGTTGGTCTTGATTCTAGAAAGCAATAGAAAGGGACCATCTTCTGGCTTAAGATAGACATCTGAAGAGGCTCCTGGGTGGCTCGGTCAGTTAAACATCTGACTTTGGCTCAGGTCATGATCTCATAGTTTGTGGGTTTGAGCCCTGCATCAGGCTCTGTGCTGACAGCTCAGAGCCTGAAGCCTACTTCAGATTCTGTCTCCCTGTCCCTCTACCCTTCCCCCACTTGCACTCTGTCTGTCTCTCTCTCTCTCAAAAATAAAATATAAGCATCTGTTAAAACTACGATTTGACTACATTATATTGAGAAATGAAAATGATGTGTGTTTTATTTGATCTGAGTATAACATCCCATGGCAACTATGGGTTTCATTACCCCAGCAACGACATCTACTAAATGTGACATTTCTGAGTATCATCCCAATTTGAGGAATTCTGACAAAGGGGCTCTGGAATGATTTTCCAAAGCATTCCCCTCTCTGCCTCACTACACAGGCAGCACTGCCCATTTCCACCTGTGTATTGACCCTGGTACGGGGAAGGACTTGATTCTTTCTACAGTAGGTAAATAGTCAAGGAAAGGTAAATAATCAAAAAAATTAATCAAAAAATAATCATGGCCACATGTCTGCACTGAGACAACTTGGCGGGTGTCCTGTCTGTCCCGGCCAGGCTTTGGACATACTGTACCTTGCATCTACTGCCTGATCACCAGATGGCCCAGGTCTCTCTGCAGCTGTACTCATGACCACTCTAGATGTCACTGCTCTTTTCTATCTCGGCCCATGGCTCTCACCTTGACCTATCTCTGGTCCTCTGTATTTGGTGTTTGTCCATAAGCTCCCTGTGTTTGAACCCCCCCTGGGGACTTTGGCTTACCTTGACCTTCCCTCTGGCTGGGCACTGGCTGTTTCACACCAATTCTGGTAAAGGAAACATCTTGTTCTTGCTGGGAATAGACCTTTTCCTCATTGACTCCCCCGCCCCAACCCCCATGCACATTGTGGGCCAGCCGATCATTGCTCTCTGCCAAAGGCAGAGTCAGCAACATTTTCCAGCATTAGGATACTTCTGAGCTAATTCTTCTTGTCTCAATAGCCTAGTGCATAAGATTACCCAGGGCATGGTATTATATATCCATGGTTCTCAAACCGGTGCCGGCCTCAAAATCCCCTGGGGGGTCATGATGACAGATTCCCAGGCCCCACACCAGAGTTTCTGATTCAGTGGGTCAGGTATGGGATCAAGCATTTGTGTTTCTAACCAGTTCTCAAGTGGTGCTGCTGCTCCCGCTCAGGTATTTGAGAGATAAGCAGGCAGCCTGTCAGTGGAGGAGAGAAGGCTGGCCACAGCCCTCTGTGACCTACATTGGGAACTGGTCACCTAGCACGCAGACACAACATGGACAGCAGAGCACCTTTCAATAACCAGCAAAAGCCAAGCTCAGGGGTGGAAGGTGCAGCCTCTGGAGAGGAGGCTGTTTTGCCTGGCCTAAATGCAGAGCCACCTTTACTGTGTAGCTGGAAGCCTGTAGAAAGAACAAAAGAACAAGGGTTTTGGAGTCAAACACACCTTGGCCAGAATCCTGCCTCTCTAACAAGGTTTATGTAGCCTCTCTGGACCTGCAGAAAAGGGTAAAAACATCTACATCATAAGGTTGTTGTGGGGCTTTGATGACACATGTCCAGCTCCCAGCTTAGCCAGTGGTGGGGGAGGAGCTCATTAAAGGATAGCTGCTATTATTAATAGGTCCATAGGGACGTGTCCCTCAAATCCCATCCTCTGGTAATGAGTAGGAATGAGTGAGGGGTCTCGGTGGAGGCCCTGGAAATGTGCTCTTCCTCATCATTTTTCCACCCCCTACAGGGTTTCTGTTAGGAGACTCCTGACAGGCCCTGGAAAGAAACAGAAACAAAATGGCAGTAATATCTGGGAAAAGAAGAGAAAGGAAATGGGGAAAAGGGAATCACAGCTAATTGTGTGCCTTCTATGTGTTCGGCCTTACACTCTTTGAGGAAAGCATTGTTTCCATTTCACAGGTGAAGAAACTCAGGTTAAGAAATTTGCTGTAGGGAGAAGCAGAGCTCTTGGATTAGCTCTAAGCAATCTCGTTTTAGACATGAGAAAACCAGAGAGGTTGGTAACTTGCTCAAGGACACACAGCTGGTTTAGTGGTCTGTTTAGGAGAAGTTTCAGCTACAAGTCTCAGCCTTTAAAAACTGGATTTGCCACACTATATCAGATATGCCCCCTCACTCTTTACCTGAACAGTTGAACCAGGACAAAAAGTGTGAAGGCATTTGAGCTCGAAAGAATATTTTTGGTTTCATGGTTGCAGTTGTTGTTTTAAACAAATTGAAGCTGGTGTGTTGGATTCTCTTTTAGGAGACTAACCTCTGTTCATCAAAGAAGACTGGAGAAGGTCTTCTGATCACAGCCTTCAAAGCATATCCTCATTACTCCAGTGGCCATGCCACATCTGGGGAAGTATTTATTACTGACCAGGGACCCTTGTCCAAGGCAGCTGCCACTTTCGATAAATTTGGATCTCAAAAATTTTGTGAGAATTCATTTTTATAGACCAAATAATGCATGATATGTGGCAGCTCCATCTCTCCTGCAATTCCAGAACCCAGTGGAGGATTTTCAATTCATCAATAGCTAGGGCGGAGATCTTGGTTCTGAAAAATTAGAACTGGCCCCCACTGAGCAGACTTAGCCTCCCAGCTAATACAGAGGGATCCATCTTCTTGATGGATCCCCCTCTAGCTTAATCACCACGCCCTACACACACACACACACACACACACACACACACACGCACACACACACACCCCATTTCCCCCCTCATTCTTTACAACTAGAGTAGAATCCATAAGGTGTGGTTTCTGAATAAGTAAGTTAGTCATTAAAGTAGGATAAGTGAAATGCAGTCTCATGCTATTATTTGGGTATTTCATTTTAAAAACCTAGTAGTCAAATGTCTTAACTAATTAAAAGCCCATCACAGTCTAATTTCACTTCTTTCTCTGAGAGTCATTGCACAAACCTTTTTCTCTGTGGAAGGCATAGTCATAGGTGCTTGGGATATGATTATCAGGGAACAAAACAGACTCTTGCCCACCTCATCTTAGCAATGATGAGTCAGACAATGAACAATGGGCTTTATAAATAAGTACATTTTTAAGGTGATAAATGCTACAGGAAAAGGAAAAAGTAAAGCAGGGAAGGGGGATGGGAAAGGCAGTGTTGACAGTGTGTGGGGGGGGGGACATTTAAATAAGGTACTCAAGATAGTCTTGAGATAGGAGGAGATATTTGAGGATGTACTTGAAGGAGGTGACAAGGTCAGCCATGCGGAGATCTGAAATGGGGAGGGGAACAGATTTTCTCTCCAGGGTTTCTGAGATAACTCTAGAAACAGCAATGGAATGAGGATTCTTGCTCTTGGAAACATCTAGATATTCTTCTGTTTTCTTCATAGGCTTTTACTTAAGTATGTCAACTACTCATATTACATGGGATTTAGAAACATGTCCTTTCAGAGGTGACTTGTGCCCTTCTCAGGACTATTTGGATATGCTGTCCTGATGAGACTTTGGTTGGCACTGGTCTGCACGAGGGCAGAGTGGGGTGCTGGAGACACTGCTGCTGGACTTGCTTTACTCCTACTGGAGGCTGCTTTTATTGCCAGAGCTCACAACTCTTGGAATTGGGGACAAGGACTGGGGGCAAGGGCAGAAAACAGAAGCACTCCTGCGGCTCTAGGGGGCATGAGATGAACACAGTGGAAGAACCATATGAGGGAAGTATGAAAAACAAGCAAACACACCTGATGGAAGATGTCCTTCTCCCATCCCACTTGTTTGGAGCCTTAGATTTGGCAGTGGTTGGGTTTTATGTGATCTTATCCTGTTCTGAAGAGGGAGGACACAACAGCCAATGTTTGTCTTTTGTAAGAGGAATCACTTTGTGCCTCTGATGTTGAAATACACACAGATCCCCAGGCCCTGCCTCCTACTGGGTCAGGTTGGCTGCCAGGCCATGCTCTGCCCACAGGAAATTAGTCCCTGGGAAGAGCTGCTCTCCACGGCACTGTGGGGACATCACCGTCCTGTCTCGGGTGTGGAAATTCAGGGTGCAAGCACCAAGGTTTTATCATGAACCCACCTTGCTGCATGGCTGAAGAACAGCCCATCCCATGCCCTACATTATTCACAGCCCATAGCAGCGCCTACAGACCCCAGTGTGGTCGATAGAAAGGAGAAGGGAAACTTTGCTTGGCGTTGTCAATGTATATGCCTCCCCTGCGGCCATGGAAACCAGGAACTGTTCTGTCAAGTTCCAATTACCATGGTCTTTAATGTCAGATGGAAAAACGGATCCTCATGGCTTGGCTCCCTGCTGTGCCTAACTTGAAAGATAAGCTTTTAAAAATTCCTGGGGTGACTGAAAAAAGGCAGTTGGTGCCTCACATTCCGTTAGAATAATCGTCTTCAGTGGATTGTATAGGGAGTTCTTTAGAAACATCACAGTGATGCATGAAACAGGAAATGCAAGTTGTTCACATCAAAGATATTCAAAATGTAGGTTTGACAGTAATGGAAGTCCTTTCTCTTTTGATTTTCAATTCCAAGTTTAATTACTGCCCAGAGAGATAGTCCTGAAAAGTTGTATGTAGAGTTTTTATATATGCATTGCTTTTACTGTCTTGACTTATAAAGTCAGTAGTACTCTTTGATCCAGGCAAGCTGGTCCTGCCCATGGTGGCTGGGAATGACAGTCTTGTAGAGCGGGCACCCTGAGCCTGGTCTGATTTCATGTGGGCCCCAGTCCTTATTTCTTCCATTTGGGACAATCTCCAACCCACTATGCTCCATCCTTGGCATGGGGTTGACCAGATGTCCCAGAGCTCTGGGACTTGCATATAGAGTTGTCTAGCAGGGTTACTGGGTAAGTAGCTCATTCTGACTGGCTGATACCAAACTTCTTTCATGTGATGTCACAAAATTGGGCAGCCAACGGATGCTGATAAGTTAATATTGAGTGACTCAAATCATTGATAGAGATAGAGGTCCCACCAAAAAAAAAAAAAAAAAAAAAAAAAAAAATTGTTGTCCTTGACCCCCACCCCTTGGTGGGTGAGCATAGAGTAAAATTTCCACTAACACTGAATTTCTGATAATTTGGCCAGAAAAATATTCAACATTTTACTTTTTACCATTAAATGTAAAAAATGGTTTGTTAAGCAAACTAAGTATATAAACACAATATAAACAAACTCATTGAAATATTTTAGAGAAAAAATTACTTAAATCATCTTTGAAGTTCCTCTTTACAAATAATTGATCTGAATTTTAAAGTGTTCTTGTCAATTAATGAAAACATGTTGTAAGAACCGCTGTACTTAATTGTATATATTCGCAAGTATTAAACGCATGTCTTTAAAATAATCCCTTTGGACTTTCCAGACTTTGTGATGCCGTTCCCAAACCGATGTGTTAGAGAAATTGTTTTGTGTTTTTAGCGATCCTCTCTCTTCAATTCTGGGTGATCTTCAGATAGTTACTGATGTTTAAAAATTAAGCATTTGGTTAATTTCCTTCCCTTTCTGCTGCCCCTAACCTTTACACAAAAGCAGCATGTGATACTAGTGAACACTGGATGGGGTTAGAATATGTAAATTTTCCTTCGGACTCCCAAGCAAGACTCTCTATTTCTCTGCTCTTTTGTGGCCTCATCTGTATAAGGAATGATGTTAGATTGGGTTCATGGTTCCTTAAAACATTTTAGTCATACAATCTTTTCTTCAAACAAATCTTACCCATGGAAATCCAGTATGGAGAACAGACAGAGTGAAACTGACGAGTTTTGCTTTCGTTTGGCTTAAGCTGTTGTTTTTTTTTTTTTTTTAAGTTTATCTATTTATTTTGAGAGGGACAGAGACAGTGTGAATGGGGGGAGGGGCAGAGAGAGAGGGACACAGAGAATCCCAAGCAGACTCCACACTGTCAGCTCACAGTCCAATATGGGGCTCGAACTCAAGAAAACATGAGATCATGACCTGAGCCAAAATGATGAATCAGACGCTTAACCGACTGAGCCACCCAGGCTCCCCTTAACTGCTATTTTTGAAGTAGAGGTTGAAAATTTAGTTGGCAGCCCCTGGGGTGTCTATGCAGAGAACCCCCCTGGCTCCATGGGACCCAGTTTATGAAAAACCACCAGACTAAAAAAAGTCTCTCTCTGAATCCTGCTGATGGACTTAAAGCTACTGATGGAAGGACTTCTGTGGTGAAGAATCCTTGTTGATACAAGAAGTTGCTTCCTGGGGCATTATTATAAATTCAGCTTTTTATGTTTTGAGTTTTTTTTAAACTGAATCGCTCTTAATGTAATTTGATTATAACATCCTAGTCTGTGATCTTAAATAGATCATGTTTACAGTGAATAAAATGGTGTTAATGCCTGTAATGAAACAGTCAGCCTAGCTGGAAGAAAAATCGGCATCATGAAAATTCCTAAATCCAGCCCTGCCTGGAGTGAGGGCAGGACCCAGTAGCCGACCCTTTCCCTGGAAAGGGCTGGGTGCTCGGTGGTGGTGGAGCAAGGAAGAGCCATCTTGTTCCATTTGCCCTGCAAGGGTCGGGCCGGGGAAGGTCTCAGACAGAGTCACACTGCTCCCGAAAGTGTGAAAACAGTTGGGAGGTAGCAGCAAAAGCAAGTGAACAGATATAGACTTGAGAAGCGAACAAAAGCTTCTTGGTAGGTTTCTTTCTTATCTGGCCTTAGAGACAAGGAGGAGGGAAAGTGCTGTCAGAGTTGGGTGTGTATCAAGGACAGTCTGGGGTGGAGAAGGGACTCAAGGGCGCTTTGCATTACAGGCTGTTGGCATTCTAGAGGAAAAAGAGAAATAAAGTGGGCAATGAAAAGAAATGAGGCTCTCGAGCATAATACATATCTTAGGATACACAAAGTATAGATATATATTTCACAGAGCCTTTCAAAGAATATGTTATTATTTAGATGCTACAAAAATGGAAATAGGCCCACCAATGTGCTTGGTACACAGTCAGATATCGATATACATCTTTCAATTTCATTAGAAATAAGCCACTTTATTGGACTAGAGAAGGAGACATGGTCACGGGTCATCTGCACTCACAGGTGGCTTCTAGCTCCTTACCTCATCTTCTTCTTGTTTGCTATCAGCCCCACTCAACACCAGACAAGTCTGACTATCCAAACTACGACTCTGCCAGATTCTGACTTCCCAGACCTCGCTTCCCAAGGTTGCCCAGACCAGGCACATGTTCAGACCAAATCCTCAGAAGGACAGGTAGGCCTGTGGGGCCCAAGTCTCACTCAGAGCATGAAGCTTCTTAGCCAAGAAGTCCATGCTATCTCTAGGATAGTTCTTGCTCTCCAATGCATGAGTGCCCCTGAAGGCAAGGTTTCTTTGTGTTTCCTGTCCCGATGCAGGATACCCAGGGCACATGGCGCCATGTGAATGGTTGAGCAGCTGTCCTGATAGGGTGGGCGTCTGAGCTAATGGGGAGGCCCACCAGGCAGTTTGCTGTCCTCAGAGCTTGCTTTAAAGGGAACTATGTTGCAAAATCACCATGGTAGCAGCATGCACAGGGTCTTCAGGGCAGAAACAGTATTTTCTCATGGGTTTTCAGAGAATCAAAATTCAAAGGTGGGGTGGGCTTTTAGAGGTTTTCAATGAGTGCCTGGATATTGAGTTACACAAAGCCAACTGGGGGTCACTCCCTGGGAAGAATCCAGATGGAAGATAGCAAGTCCCTCCACTACCAGATGTAACCAAGCTGTAACAGGGAGGATCAGGAGAAAAGAAATCTGAGGCACAGATGCAACAGTAAGCCATGTGGAAACAACAGCGTGTTCCCCTCAAACCAGGAGAAATTCCGATTGGGGTGTGCAGGGCCTTACACGTTTACACAAGCAGGAAGTGACTGGGTTAAGATGCTCCAAAGGATTTAAAACCATTCAGATCTGATGTTTCCTCAGGGTGGACATGGCACCAGTTTTCCCAGCCTCCTCAGCCCTTGGAGGACACTGCCAGGGTTTGCAGACCAGTAGTGTGAGGAGGGCTTTGTGCCTGCCTTCTGTGAGGGAGTGGAGGCCACCTCAGCCTAAACACCTGCCGAGGCCGAGGGCCCTTGATAGGGGCACCATGTTGATGGTGGGTCCCTGGTGTTGGTGAGCTCAGAGCTTGAATCATTCAAGCGGCACTCCTATCCATCCTTATCACTCACAGTGCTGGAGTACATGTCTCCAAGCTCCCCCAGAACTGACTGTTCATTTCTTTTTGATGAAGGACATGGATCTCACTGTGGGGCTTGTTATGGATTGAATTGTTTCCTGCCCCCCAATTCGTATGTTGGAGACCTAATCCACTATGTGACTGTATTTGGAGATAGGACCTTTAAGGAGATAATTAGGGCTAGATGAGGCTGTTAGGGTGGGACACTCTAATCCTATAGAGCAGGTGTCTTTATAAGAAGAGAAAGAAACACCAGACCTCCACCCCTTCATCCCCGCTCCAAGGCCATGTAAAGACACAGTCAGAAAGCAGCCATCTGCAAGTCAAGGAGAGAGGCCTCAGGAGAAACCAGACCTGGTGACACCTTGATCTTAGACTTCCAACCTCTAGAACTGTGAAAAAAAAAATCTGTTTATGCCCCCAGCCTGTGGTACCTTGTTATGGCAGCCTGCACAAACTGATATAGGGCCTTTGCTCAAACTGCCTCCTCCTTGCCCTACCCTTTCCCTTAAGCCAGACCACTTTGGTCTTCTATGAGAGCGTGTTATCACAGTTGGCTTCATGTTTGTTGTCTAGTCGCATACCCTCCCAATCCACCGCCCCCCTGCCTCCGCCGCAAAATGTAGATTCTTCACAACACACAGGTTGTTACGGATGAGTGGTAGGGTCAAGACTTAGCAGGTAGAATCTGATGGCCTGAACTCCATAATCTCTCCAGCCTCCTCATGAGGACCACAATTAAGTGTCTAGATGGTAGCAGGTGTTTTCCAGGGCTGTTCACAGTCACACACTCCTGTGATACTTATAACGCATGGGCAGGGTAAGGATCACAGATTTCTTTCCTCATATGGTCCTCACAATGTGGCCTTTAATAACTGTGCTATGAACTAATTTTTTTAAGGTTCTGTCTTCTCACCTGGACTGTAAGATTGCTGGGGAGGGGTGGGAGCAGAAGTCTTGGGTATTTTTACTAATTACATCCAGTATGAATACTACAGCATTCAATGAGCCTCCCCAATTTGGCTCCCCAAAAGAGTCAACCTAAATAAGGAGAAGGAAATTAACTTTTCCAGATGAATGGCTGGTTTTAAATCTTCTCCTTCCTGGAATGCTGTTTCTAAGTGGCATATTCATATTTAATATTGTGTGCAAAACATATTTAATCATGAGAAAACAAAACGAAATCAGAAGGATTTGATGCAGAATAATGAGAGTTTGCAAATGTTTTTAAAATGGAACAAATATCTCATTTTTTCAAGTCTCTCATTCCACAATAACAGTATTTTTCATGTCCAATTTGCTCAAGCTTAAGTTTGTTGTAATTTTCTTGGGTTGGGTGCAGAGTGCTCCTGTGAGGATTTTCTTATATTTAAGTTTTAAGCAGTTTTTAAATTACAAAAGTAATATATGCTAGAAATCATAAGAGTGGCTGCCTAGAGGGAGAGAATTGATTGTAGGGAAGCACGAAGAAACTTGATTGCAGTGTCCCTTAACCACAGAAAGGCAAAGCTCACCATAACCCTATTTAATATTTTTCAAGCTGATATTTCTTAGATTACTGATTAGATAGATCACTTGCTTCTCATCTATTTAATGGTTATTCATTTTTTTCTCCCAATAAATACCTTAATTTTTTAAAATGTTTATTATTTATTTTTGAGAGAGAGAGAGAGCACGAGCAGGCGAGAGGCAGAGGGGGAGACACAGAATCTGAAGCAGACTCCAAGCTCTGAGCTGTTAGCACAGATCCTAATGCAGGGCTCGAACCCACAAACCGTGAGATCGTGACCTGAGCCGAAGTCCAACCCTTAACCAACTGAGCCACCCAGGTGCCCCCAATAAATTACCTTTTAAAATCCTTAGACTCTTTATTATAATTTCCCTTTTTCTTATTATTGATTTTTAAAAACTCTTTCCAGAGTACAGATAGATCTTTTTGTTACCTATATGTTCTTACTTTGCCATTTTTCTATGAATTTTGGGTAGCTCAGTCACACACTGCCAACCCCTTCCTCCATTACCTGCCTTCTTCTCTGGAGACTGCAAAGAGAAATCCTAGTTTTCCTTGTGTCTAGGAGTGGCCTTGTGGTACACATCTAGACATGGAGACATAAGCAGAAGTCAACCAGAGGGAGTTCTGAGAATGTTTTTGTTCCTTATAAAAACAAGCCAGCAAACAAAAACAATAACAACACCCCACTTATTGTCTGTGCTGTTCCTTCCCACTTATTCTTGCCTTGAATGTGGATTTAATGACAGGAGCTTTGACAGCCATTTTGCAACATGAGATGACCTCCAGGAGCATGAAAAACCTACACCAAAGGATTGTGGAGATGCAAATGGAAAGAGTATAGGTCACTGACAGTATCAGTGAATTGCTGTACCAAACCTGGGACTACTTTCCACCATCTTTTTGTTATGTGAGATAATGAAATATCTTTACTACTTAAACCAGTGGTTGTCCAGCAACTGTTACCTGTAGCCAAAGGAGAATTTGTTTCTTGCTTCATGGTTATATTTGTGGTGGCATGGGATACTTGGCATACTTGACTCTGAGAATTTTATGTAGCTCATTTGTTCACCCAGTCTTTTGTGGCTTATGACAAAGTTGCTTTTCAGCTTACTAATTTTGTATTTATTAGTCCATCTAAGATTTATTTTAATGTATGAGGAAAGACTCTAACTTAATCTTTCCCAATGGGTTAATCATTTGTTTCCACCCTATCGAGATGTTGTCCATTTCATGTATTATTCATCTGTATTTATGTCTGACTCCAGCACTGCTCCATTTCAAGACCAGGCAATTTGCATTATTATAACTGCGTAACTCAAGACTGTACTCTCCTTGCCTTTCAAACAAAACAAAACAAAACAAAACAAAACAAAACAAAACACTAAGCTATTAGAGTGCATTTAATTTTTAAGATGAACTTTACAAATGATTTAGTTAATTTTCTCCAAATCCCTCTTCTCATCACAAAAAACAGAAACAAAAACAAAAAGAAAAACTTCAAAACTTTGGCATTTTGATTAGAATTGTATTAAATTTATAAATTAACTGGGAAGAATATATACACACATATATATAATATATAATATACAATATATAAAATATTCTAGGAACATTTTATCTCTCCATTTATTCAAGTCTTTTTTTTTTTGTCTCTAAGTTAAGTCCTGCAGTTTTCTTCACATTAAATATTTTGGTTGGTCCTTTGAATGCACTTTCTCCCATTTATTTTATAACTGGTTATTACTAGTCCGTAGGAGAAACATTGAAATCATTTATAAGTTCAAACAGTTTCTAAGTTGATTCCCTTAGGTTATTGAGCAGAAAATCATGTTGTCTGAAAATAATCATGCATTTATCTTTGCTTCTCTAGCATTTTCTTCTCGTTTGCTTTTCTTATCTTTAGACATTGCTTAGGACATTTAGGATGATGCTTTATCATGGCATTGGTAGTAGGCACCTTCTTTAAGGTTGCAGGATCTCTTAAAGATAAAATTTCTCAAAGATATTATATGTAGAGTCAGGAAAAGATAAGGCCACCTAGGTGGCTCAGTCAATTAAGAGCACAACTCTTGGTTTCAGCTCAGGTTATGATCTCATGATATGTGAGTTCGACCCCCACAACAGGCTCTGTGCTGATGGTGTGGAGCCTGCTTGGGGTTCTGTCTCAGTCTCTGTCTGCCCCTTCCCTATTTTCTCTCTACATCTGTCTTTCAAAAAGAAATGAACATTTGAAAAAAAGGAATAAATTAAAAAAGGAAAAAATAATGAAATAAAACCAAAAGTATTTGGGTGTTATAACTGAACAAATACATTCTTTTTCCTCTTGATAATATACATTGTAAATCACCATATGATACGTCAGGGGAAAGTTAGTCTTTCTTAGAGAGTCAATTTTTTTTTGTTTTGAAAACTTCCAGAGCATTTAAAATTTATGAACCACATTTTTAGAAAAAAAGTAAATGTAAACTGATTTAATTCTTGAATATAAATCTTATCATTTATATCATATGAATCTTATTTCTTGATTTCATAAGATAACAAAATGTGCTTTCATCTTGATATGTCATTTAAACTAAAACTTACCTTGCTTTTCTAAGAAACATCATCATGTAGGGAAAAAATACTGAACAGAAAGCAAAAGAACATGGGTTTTACTTTTTCTACTAATTAATAGCTGTACAATTTTGGATGTTGTCTTTTTCTCCCCCATCTGTAAAAATGGTACTAAGAATGCTTGACTGATCTAGCATATGTTTTGGTGAGGGTTCAATTAAATGTCTATGAAAGTTTTATTAAACTGGCAAGTCCCATGCCCATTTAAAGGACTATAATTACACTGTACTGCTTTGATTACATTTTGAGAAGCCTTTAGCACACATCATTATGCAAAAAGGGGCAGTTGGTAGACATGGCGTAGAATTTGAATTCAATGTAAGGGTATTACAACATTTAGCACAATTTCATTCAAGATTAACAATCCTAATTTTTTTTCTTAGGGGAGGCGTGGCTGTAGAGAGACCCTTCATGCCCTGAGCCCCCGGATAAAGGAAGAAAGATATGTACTGATTCAACTGTTATTTGAGTAATCATAGAATTTCTTCCTTTCGCTTTTAGGTTCACATATAGTCATTTTTCAAACTTTTCATTATGTTTTCCAAAGGAGCACAATAGAGAATAGGTGAATAAACCCTCATGAACTTGCCAGCTTTAATAATAATGACCTCATAAGCAATACTGTTTCATTTTTAGCACCCCTACACATCCCCTTCTGTATTAATTTGAAGCAGATCCTAGAAACCACATCACTAATCTCTAAATGTTTCATTATGTGTCTCTAAAAGAATATCATACAGAGAAAGAAAGATACCATATGTTTTCACTCTTATGTGGATCCTGAGAAACTTAACAGAAGACCATGGGGGAGGGGAAGGAAAAAAAAAAAAGTTAGGGAGGGAGCCAAACCATAAGAGACTCTTAAAAACTGAGAACAAACTGAGGATTGATGGGGGGTGGGAGGGAGGGGAGGGTGGGTGATGGCTATTGAGGAGGGCACCTATTGGGGTGAACACTGGGTGTTGTATGGAAACCAATTTGACAACAAATTTCATAATAAAAAAATAAAAGAATAAGATTCTTTTCTCCCCACATAATTGCAATACCATTATCAGACCTTTAAACCATCAAAAATAGTTCCTCAAAATATTAAATATTCAATCATATTCAAATTTCCGATTGACTCATATGTCATATTTACCCCCTTTAATCAAGATCTTTAATAAGATCCCCTTGCTTTAGTCAAGATCTAAATAAGACTCACACCTGTGATTCATTGTCATGTCTCCTATGTCTTTGCCAGTCTAAATGCTCCCCTTGCATTTTATGTGTGGTGGAAACTGGGTTGCTGTCCTGTGTTTTCCCCAGACTATTGGCTGATGGCATCCTCATGGTGTGGTTTAACACTTTCCTCAGTCCTCTATAATTCCTCTCAACTGATCAATCAGGTTCCTTTTATGGCAGAAAGTGGGGGGAGGGTGATATTTCCTAGACAGTGGTGATTTGTTCTATCAAGAAGTAGCTTATCAGGGTGGCTCAGTCAGTAAGGGTCCTACTCTTGGTTTTGGCCCAGGTCATGATCTTGCGGTTTGTGAGATCGAGCCCCACTTCAGGCTTCACACTGGCAGTGTGGAGCCTGCTTGGGATTCTCTTTCCCTCTCTCTCTGCCCCTCTCCCATTTGTGCTTGCTTTCTTTCTCTCTTCCTTTAGGAATAAATAAACTTAAAAACAAAAAGAAGAACCTTATTGTTCTTTCTCTCCCACAGCAGTGGTTGTTGGAGCTCAATGCATGCATCCATTAGCTTGTTGCAAAATAGTGTCACTCTGTCATGCCTTCTTCATTTATTGGCTGGAATACTTTTTTAAAGAAAAACACTTCCTCTCATCTATTTGTTTATTGATAATACAGTTTGTACAGGAAAAGTAGATAAACATTTGATTCTTTTCCTTTACATACCCATTAAAAAAACAAAAAAACAACAACAAAAAAAAAGCAAGTTCATTTAAGCATCCCCCAATAGTAGCTAGTTAATTTTTGCTTGTTTTTAACAATTATGAACTCAAGAAGTAATTACACTGTGTGTGTTTTGATATCTTTGGCCTGTTGGTATTCTAATTGTCCCATCTTCTTCGGCCGATAGGAGGCTTTTCAGGTTGGTTTATGAGTCCTAGTAGCCTTTAAGAACATCCTAACTATCTGAGGGAAGAAGATAGTCCAGGCTCATTCATTGTTTACATTCTCCACTGCAGACCTAGAGTAATCCATTTCTCCAAGGAGCCCTGTGGATTTTCGTTTTGTTTGGTTTGTGGAGGATAATACTTAAAAACCATAACCTGTGAGACAAGAGGACTCATTATTACTAGGTTGGACATTGTTTCTAGGACATTTCAGTGGACAGAACTAAAAAATATATACATTCTAAACAATTATTTTAAAATGTATCATTTTCAAATTGTTAATCACAAGCCAAGTTAAGACAAAGATTAGAAGCCAGCCTCAAAGATGTGGTTATGTGCCAAATCGTGTAGGGATTTGTCTGCAAAACCAAAGTAAAGACAGTGACAACTCCCATGGCCTGGAGCAGCAAACTTGTGGCATTGTCTTTTAGAAATTGTTACACATATTACAGATGGCCTTGGTTCTGTCTCTATAGTAATGGCTCCAGTTTGTTTGTTTGTTTGTTTGTTTATTGAAAGTTTATTTTGAGAGAGAGAGTGCAAGTAGGGGAGGGATAGAGAGAATCCCAAGCAGGTTCCACATTGTCAGCAAAGAGCCCGATGTGGGGCTCAAAACCCCAAACCACGAGATCTTGGCCTGAGCCAAAGTTGAAAGCTTAATTGACTGAGCCACCCAGGTACCCCTCCAGTTTTAGTTTTAGCCCCTGTCCTATTTGTCTCCCAGAATAAAAAGGAATATAGATTCACATTCTTTCTATCCATGTGTTAAAATGAAGCTACTGTATTTGTTCAAAGAGAGAGCACAGCAGAGTACATGAAAGAAAATGAGCTGTTACTACTAAAAGGTTTCCCCCATGCTAACGAACAAGGTGATGAGATAAAAAAGGAATGATCTTGACTTTATTGAAAATATCATTGCCAGGCTCTTGGAAGTCATACAGCCTTGTGTATGCAAATACATTTTTACTAACTTGTTTTGCTCTGTGAAGTAATCATTTTTGCATTCCTATTAATGAAACAAAAGACTGGTGATGACTACTTACAATCCTTTTTTATTAGGTTTGTGTGTTGAGGTAGAACAAACAAAAGAAAAAGAAATTCAGGAGCCCGCAAGTCCTTATTTATATTAGATGCTGAATATTGTACTTAAAGAGTTTTCAGAAACATGGGCTCTGATTGGAATGACCACCTGGAAATGACCCTCAGAGATAATCTGATCATTTTGATCATCTCCCTTCGGACTGGAAGTACTATGCATAAGTTTGAAATTCCAAAAAAACCAGTTAATGTATTGTGGTTCTGAACTTTGGTTTTTCTCTGACATTAGAGTATTTTCTCCTCTATCAAAACGAGGATAAGGGGATTTCGAAAAGATTAAGGTATGGTTTCCACTTAGAGGATTAAAAATTGTTGTGTCAGCATATGTATTATGGTCAGAATATGAAATCTTGCTTTTAAGAACATAATCAGGATAACAACCGAAGTTATTATATAATTTACTCTAAATTTTTGTCAACACATAAGAGGTTGGCAAAGTTTATAATTATGCTTTAGATTGAATCAGACCTTTTATAAAAAATTTACAGTTTATAATTGTCTGTATTATTTTGTCTTGTTTCCTCAATTTTATTTGTGTTAATAAAGGTATAGCTCTCAAAGTTGATGGTGTAATATCTATGAAATTTTTTCTCTAATTCATTCATTCACTGGGATTAGAATAATAGGCAGCATATATTTGACTGTTAAAAAGCTTTTGTTACCTGAAAGCCCCTTATCTCACATTATTAATGATTTCTTTCATCTAATGTCTGTGTGTCTCTGAAAATCACAGGCTTAAGGTGAATTGATGGTTAACTAAATGCCAGCAAAAATAATTTGTCTTTTACTTTGGCTGAGGGATGAGCAATATGGCTTTCAGTTTTAGATGGAGGACCCTGGGAGACCCTGGGACAAGCTACTTCATCTCCCTTGGGACCAAGGGTCCACATCTGTGATGTGATGCACTGGGCCAACTGGCCAGTGATTCTGTGTCCTGCGCCTCCTCGGTGTTTCCCAAAATAGGACCCTTTGCAAAAAGGAGCTGTGTGGCCAATAAGTATGGGAGACACCCTCACACTCTACCCTTCCTTTTGCAAATTCCCACTGCACATTTGCATCTTAACACTGAGAAACACTGCCATTTCACTGTATTTAACTTTATCCCAGTGTTTCCCAAACTTGTTAGATCAGGGAAATTTACCTCCAAATAACACCATTGAACACCCCACAAAACTAGTGTTCAGCAGTTGTACACTCTGGGGAGATTCCCCTACAGTGCTGGGTACATAGTGAAACCTCTTAAAAGCATAAAGTTGAACAAAAATCAAAATGGTGCACTAATGCTTCAGTGAAGCTCGATTTTAAAGTAACTTTCCCCACCCCCCCCCCACCCCCCACCCACGGTCTTCTGCAAACCTCTTACCTCCTTTCTTAGCCTTTTATTTCAGGAATCTGGTATCACCCTAAAGACATGACAAAGGAGGCCACAACAAGTTCACAATTTCTGCAAATGCAGCTAGATCCTGTATTTCTCTCTAAACCCCCAGCCCCTCCCTCTGTGCAGGCTTGCAGTTTTTGGAAGTTTATAGGCTGTTACAGCCTCCTTTGCCCAAAAAGCAACAAAGCTATCATTCCTCTTTATTCCAAACTCTGTCTTGGAGTTATATTTTGGTTCCAAAGCACAAAGGGCAGTTTTTGACAACAATAGTAGATACCCAGCATTCCTTGCTCTTGGTCTCCTGCCCAAGTTAGATCACTAGGAGTCTGGGGCTTCTGTCTACTAAACTCACCAACTTACACAGTTTCCAGTTAGGCCTCGAAGTCTAAGGAGGGACAGAAGATGTTATTCCCAAATCAAGACTGGGCACAGGGTGAAGGGGAAACTACTGTGGTTGTCTGTCCACTATCTCAACTTCAGGCTGGAGTGTGCTCACAGCAAAGGGAGCCTCCAGGCCACAGCGGCAAGAGTATGTGTGACGGGGGAATGTGATCATCTGTGGCATAAGGTGGGCCAGGAGTCAGTGCCAACTGTGGGGTCAATCCCCTCCCCCATATACACATGCACACATATCCCCTCACTGGGCACCTGTAGGGTTTATACACAGAAAGGTTTCAGTGACATGTCTATGAAATGCAGTATAGATGGAGCACCACACGGGAGGAAAGGCAAAGAAATGATAACCACTGGGGCTCATTTTCCTAGAAATGGGTGTGAAGGTCGGGGCTGCCCCACCAGATGGATTCATAGAACACAGAAGGAGAGGGGAGCTATGAGGACTTACAAGGTCCTGCAGTTCCACTCCCTCATTTTCCAGATGGAGACTTGGAGGCTGAGTGGTTAAATGGCTTACCTGGCCAGTGATAGTCAAACCTGAAGTGAGGGCTCAGGGTTTCTGACACCCAGGTCAGAAGGGGGCCCTCCTGCTGCCCAGCTCCATCCAATGTAGGGCTGAAGCAGCTCCTACATGCAGGCACATGTCCGAGAGAAAGAGGAGGACAGACATCCATAGGCTGCTTTTTGTTTCTTCAGCTTCTTTCTCTGCTTTATATTCTAGAGTCTTAGAGGGCTATGCATTAATTTTCCCCATTAATGCTTTATTCTTTGAATGTATTCTTTTTTTTTAAAGTTTATTTATTTTGAGGGAAACAGAGACAGTGCTAGTGGGGAAGGGGCATGGGAGAGAGAGAGAGAAAGAGAGAGAGACAGAGAGAATCCCAAGCAGGCTCTGCACTGCCAGCTTAGAGCCTGATGCAGGGGTCAAACCCGCAAACTGTGTGATTGTGACCTGAGCTGAAACCAAGAGCCAGACACTTAACCCTCTTTGAATGTATTCTTCAGTGAACTGATATTTTTTAATGCCAAGGAGTGAAAAAAAATTCTTAATTTTATACTGTTCTTCCCTAGACTTAAATCTAAGACTATTAATTTAATCTCTGGATTGTACAGGTAATGTTGGAAATCCTTTTACAGATAGGATTCATAGGAAAACATCCACTCATTCAACATATGTACCAAGCACTGTGTTAGCCTCTGGGACTCATCATCAATAAAACAGACCCAAATCCCTAACCTCATGGAATTAACATTCTAGTACAGGGATTTAGGGCCATAAACAATAAATATAATAAAGAAATAAATTATGTGGTCTTTTGGAATAGTGCTTCTCAAACTTTAATGTGCCTGTAGGTCTCTTGGGACCTTGTTAAATGCAGACTCTGATTCCGTGGTCTGAGTTGGGGTCTGAAGTTCTGCATCTCTAACAAGCTCCCAGGGGATGCTAAAAGCGTACTTTTAATAACCAAGTGTTTGAAAGTGTAGGCAATATGTAAGGGGGATTACAGGGGGTAAGAGTGGCCTGGCTTTACATGGGGTTGGTCAGTAGAGGCCTCCCTGAGAAGAAACATATGAGCAGATTTGGAGCAGTTGAGATGTGAGGGTGTCTTGGCTGGGGGCTGGGCATTTCCAGGCAGAAGAAACAGTCAGGGCAAAGACCCTGAGAAGAAGACATATTGGAGAAAAGGCAAGGATGCCCAGGAAGCAGTGTAGTGAGTGAGGGAGAAGAGGAGGTAGACAAGAGAGAGCAGTAATGAGAAGTGCCAGGACACCAGATCATGTGATACTTACAGTCCAGGGTGGAAGCTGCGATTTGACCTTGAAGGGGACCAGAGAAGACACAACAGAGAATGACATGACCGACTTCCCATCTTGTCAGTATCCCTCTGATTATTTGTTAAAGATACTCTGATATGGGTAAGGGTGGGATAAAGACCAATTAAAAGTCATAGTGGAAACTGACTCTTGCCCTTATTCTTGGGTGGAGTGTTTTGCCCTCTTGTTTTTTGTCTCTGTGCTCACTCATCTTGCAAGGTTGGGCAGTGTGGGGTGCCCCATCTTGTCCCCTTCCCCCAGCACCCAGTGCATGTGATATTGGGAGATGGAGAAGCAATTATGTCACTGAACTGGCGAGCATCTTGGACTTGGTTCTGGCATCAAGCTGCTTCTGCCCTTCCTGGGAGGCAGCCCTGTGTGGCCATAGACCTGATGGTGGTAGCTCGTTAGCCTTCCTCACGGGAAGACTCCCCTCAGACTTCCACTTTCTGTAGTATGCCTGGCTCTGTTCCCACTCCTTGAATGAAACACACTGGTCTGTGTTATGCTGCCTGAATGGAGCTCCCAACAACCTTCACCGACTTCAGGGTCCAGAGCCCAGCAGGCTGGCACAGTGGCCACACTACCTGGCTCTGTTCTTGTTCTATTTCTGGTCGGGGAAATGTTTCCTTGATTTTGAGGACTGCTGTGTCATTGTAACTTTCTTGGTTTTGCTTTGTCTGCCTCATTGTGTGTTTGGAGCCCAAGGAGTACAGAGCACACCTCAAAGAGGTATCTTACAACACCTCTTAGACCTGGCCTCTCCCTCATCCAGTTTACTGTCAAACAGACTTAATCTTTTTTTTTTCTTTTAATTTTTTTTAACGTTTATTTATTTTTGGGAGAGACAAGAGTGTGAGCTGGGAGGGTCAGAGGGAGAGGGAGACACAGAACCCAAAGCAGGCTCCAGGCTCTGAGCTGTCAGCACAGGCCCAACGTGGGACTTGAAATCATGAAAGGTGACATCGTGACCTGAGCTGAAGTTGGATGTTCAACCGATTGAGCCAGCCGGGTACCCTGGGACTTAATCTTTCCAACACTGTGATCTGTATCCAACTGAAATCTGCAGTTCTGCAGTGTGCATCCACTGGTCTTGCTTGTGTATCCTAGACTCACCTGAACATCTTGGAACTCGAAAGGAAGGTACTAATGTAAAACATTAACATAAATTTCACCAGTCATATCATCAACCTCTCAGAATGTCAGGTCTAGAAGGGTCTGAAAGGTCAGCTATTTACAGCCTCATTTCATTGACGAGGTGTTAAAGAAGGGGAGCAGCTTTTCCAAGGTCACACAAGTGGTTGGTGGCAGAATCCAGGCAATTACCTAAATCTATCGCTTTGCCCATCTCTCCATAGCCAGAGTGGCATTGAGTCCATGAGGAGAGCTTGTGTGGTGAGTCACAAACGCACACATTAAAACCACATGAGCCACATACCTTGTCATACCAGTGTCCCTGCTGTTCTCTCATTTTAAAACTCTGTCACAAAGATCACTTGTCCTGTAGACTGATGATTCATTCTGGTGGTGCTGCCAGTGAAAGAAATATTCCTACCTAAAAGAAATTAGAGCTTCGTTTAGAAATAAACCTACAAAATAATAGCTGGGAAATTTCAAGTGAGCGAGCATGTGTTAAGATATTTAATTCCTCCTTGAATTGGATGAAATAGTTTGGAATGTGTTTGCCAGAATAAAACTGCCAGTATCTGCCAATTTCATGTTTCCACCTGATAAGTAGTAATTCATCTCTGCAAATTGCTCTCTGTAAAGAGGTATTCTTCATTATTGAACATAAAAGATTATTAGCCTATATATCTTACATTTGTGTGACACTTTAATCTTTTCAGACCAGTTTTAATTATATTTCGGTTCTCCTTTAACTTTATAAAATCCCCTGGGATAGTGTTTGTTTTATTAGCCCCTTTTACAGATGAGAAAATTAGGGCATGGGAAGAATATGTAACTCACTGAAGATCATATATCTACTTAGGGGCAGAGTCAGGACTTACCTTATCTCCTATCCATGCAGACTTTGCAGAAGACACAAGTTATACAAGATCACGTCTTGTTGGACCCGTTTCAATGTTCTGTCTCTGATGCAGACATCAAAAAAAGAAATGTTGTGTAAGAAAATGAGCACCCTGCTTGGTGATTATGAGTAATAACAAAATAATTTTACTTCCCTTATCACCATCTTGTGTTGCTCCTTTACTTCCTTACACATTTACTGAGTACCTATCCTATGTGAGCAGTGTATTTAAAAAAAATGTTTATTTAATGTTTATTTATTTCTCAGACAGAGAGAGAAAGAGCATGAGTGGGGAAGGGGCAGAGAGAGAGGGAGACACAGAATCCAAAGCAGACTCCAGGCTCCTAGCTGTCAGCACAGAGCCCGACACGGGGCTCGAACTCACAAACCGTGAGATCATGACCTGAGCTGAAGTCGGTTGCTCAACCGACTGAGCCACACAGGCGCCCTGTGAGCAATGTATTTTTGTATCAAATCATTTTAGGAGCCTGTGAAATTCTTTCCTCTAGTGAAAAATTGAATTTGCCAGGGGACTTGGGAAATTGTACCTCTATCAGCTTGAGTGGCAGAAGACACTACAAAGCAATTCTGCCTGTTTTCTTCCCAACTTGATTCATTTTGCACAATTTCAAATCTAAAGGAAAGTTCAAAGAGGTGTATGATAAATATGCATATACTCTTTAACACTTTACAACATTTGCTTTTTCCTTCCATATATGGGGGTTTTGCTGTTTTTTTTTTTTTCTGTTGAACCATTAGTCAATAGACTGCAGACATTATGATACTCCACCCCCAAACACCTTAGCGTGCGTCTCTAAAGAAGACATTAACCACATTGTCTCTGTATTCAAAATAAAAATTAGAACTTTTCAATATTTAAAAGAAAATCTTTATTTGCAGAGGTGTTAAGAAGCCTCAAGCGTTAATCCAGTGTCATACCCAAGAGGAAAGAGAATTAAAATAGTTTTAGGAATCTCTGGAAACCTTATGAGACCAAAAGTCCGTAAGTCATACTGACAAAATTGCAGGACAGAATTAAGAGTAGCCTAGGGCTTTTAGTTCATTCCTGGTAGTTTTCCTGAGGTGTAGTACACATATAATAAACACACGTACTTCATGTGTACAATTTGATGTTTTGACGCATGAATGGACCAATGGAACCATCACTACATTCAAGATAACGAACATGTCCTTCATCCCCAACTTTCCTCATTTCTAGAATTTTATATAAATGAAATCACATAGTGTGTACTTTTTTGCGTGGGAGGGAGGTCTGGTTTCTTTCATTCAGCATACTTACTGTGATCTTATGCACGTTGCCATGTGTATCAGTAGTTCATCCGTTATCCTGCTTTCTAATGTTCCGTCGCATGCCATAACGTGTTTACCTGCTCAACTGTTGAGGGGCTTGATTGAGGTTCTTTTCCTTGGGGCTCTTACAAGTAAAGCTGCCATGAACATTTGTGTATACATAAGTCTTTGGGTGCACAAGTGCTTTCATTCTTCTGTAGAAAATGCCTGGGAGTAGATGGCTGGTCATAAGTAGGTAGTCTTTTTAAGTAACTGACAAACTGTTTTCCAAAGTCATTGTTGCCATTTTCCATCCCCACCAGCAGTGCATGAGGGTTTCAGCTCCTCACTTCCTCTCCTACATTAAGCATGATTAGTTTTTTAAATTTCAGCCATTTAGATAGGTGTGTAGGTGTATATACACAATGGCTTTATTTTTCTATAAATAGAAAAATGTAACTTTAAAGCATTGAAAAATGTAATTTTATTTTTATTTTTTAATTTATTTTATTCATTTTGAGAGAGAGTGCCTGGTGGAGGGACAGAGAGAGAGGGAGAGGGAGAGAGAATCCCAAGCAGGCTCTGCACTATCAGTGCAGAGCCTGACGTGGAGCTAGAACCCATGAACCGCGAGATCATGACCTGAGCCGAAATTAAGAGTCACTTAACCGATTGAGCCACTCAGGCACCCCCAAAAATGTAATTTTAGAACACAGATTCTGGGATTATCATCTGTACTACAATGTACTTACATTTCCAAGTAAGTCATTTAATGCCTTGCAGTTCTCTTTTGTCATCGAAGAATTGGAGCTACAGATACCCTGCTTGTATGAACAGAGTCACTGTAAGTATAAAGTAGTTTGCAGTCAATGATCAGGGTGTGCTGACTCTTCTCTACTCCCCCACCTCCAGGTAATTATAATTTCCATGGATGTATTTTAGGCTCCTGTGGTTTTTGCTGGCTGCTGCTGGGCCTCCACACTGCTCTGCCAAGCACAGCAGACTCTGCCAGTGCTGTGCCCCAGTGGGGCTTCTCTTCCAGGGGCCTTTGCTGCACAGCAGCCACTGTGGTTTGACCACCCAGGCCCCTTGCCTGTTGTTGCTCTTCATGCTTATAAACCATTGCATTCCTCCCTAGAGGCTGCTGCTGACGCTCCAGCCCCAGTGGTGTGGTGTCCTGCATCCTCACAACTGCAGGGAAGTCTTGGGGGTTTGGGGGGGTTGGGGTAGTGTATCTCTCTCCTTTTCATATACTCTGCTAAAGGGGCCCAAAAGCAGTGCTTAAACAAGTCTCTATTTTTACCTACAGCCCTCTCTCCCTTGAAAATATGTACTCATTTTGCTTGTAATAAAAACTGAATTTCAGATTGTCGAAGTGATTTGCCCAAGATTACCTCCTGAGAAGATAGTAGAGACAGGAAATAAATCCCGCATGAAACTCATTCCATCAACCAGTGCTTCTGTTCCATGTTTGTGTATGTATGTAAATATTTCCATACATTTATTTATACTTGTGGAAAAGTTAAGGTGTATCACCGGCAGCAGTTGTTGTTCTTATAATACACTAGGACAGCCAAGATGAATTTCAATGCCATTTGGTTCAAAACAAACTAATAGGTGTTTCAAAACAGAGTAATAATCAGTTTCAACATGCTAATTAGCCATAATTGAATAATTGATAAAAACTGCTGAAGGTAAGTCATGGGAAATCAAATGAATGTTTAATTAGCAATAGTGTCAACTGTTTAAAAAAAGGCAATTAATATTAAACACACATGTTGAGGTACGTTATTTTTTTCCTTCAATATTCTTATGAGCAGAACTTTGTTAACCTTTTTTTATCTTTCTGAGAAAATAAAGTGCCTTTTAAAAGTACTTCATATTAGCTGTACTTACTACAAATGATGAAAAGTAAAAGCCTTATTTTTGTTGTCCAAAAATCTACTGGCACAGTGACACTACTGAGAGCTCATATAGTAATTTTCAAGTTTCAAAACATTTTGGCAACAAAAATTGCCTAAAACCTTAAATAAAATAATTGTATATCTCACAGAACTCAGAAACTTCCAAGCTGAACAAAGGGGGAAATTGAAGAGAATAGTTAATTTTCCTGGGCTGTGAAGGACAGTTTTATTGGAATGTGGGCTTTTCAAACTCAGATGTATCCTCACATCGTATTATTAGTGGAATTTAAAGAGAGGGTGTAGCCTCGTGATTAAAGAATAGAAGCAAGAAACCTAAGGCTTCATCTCTCATGTGGAACCTTTGTAGTGCTCATGGAACAGGCTTCTCAGCGTGTGGTCTGTGAAGCATCCAAATCAGAATCTCCGAGGCAGCTTGAGAATTCAGATTACTGGCCCTAGTGCCACGGAACCAGTGCCTGGTGGGGCTCGGGAATACGCATGATAAAATCTCTTAATGTCCAAGTCCCCTAACACCTCTTAGAAAACAAAAAGAAACAGGAAACTATACTGGAGATATGTTTTCAACAAAACTTATTAAAGAACCCAAAATATAAAGCCCCTCTAAAGATTAGTTCAGTCCAGAGTTGCAAGAAACAACACAAGGAAACAATCCAATACAAGCACAAGTCAGTAGATACAAATAGTAGCAGAGGTCTCCTGACCTTGTTGCATAATAGAAATATTATTAGAGAGAAATTGTTGAAATATTATAAAATGTATTATAGAACAGAAAATAATAAATTGTAAAATATTAGAATAATTGTTTTCAAATGGCCAAAATCATAAAATAATTTACATAAAATAGGAAGTGAGCAAGATACTACAACCAAAAGACATATAATTTTGGAAAAAAAAATCAAATCTATCTTGAGAAATTTAAAAAGATACTTCTTTAAAATTACACATACCAATCACATGATTATTTCACTGGTATTATATATTTGAATATATTACCCAGAAGGAGAAATATAGAGATAAAGATACTGAAAACCTAAGATAAATTGTAAGATAGACTGAGATGTTCTGTAGCTAAAGACAGAAAATAAAAGTGCCTGCTCAAAAGATAATGTCAGAATTTTACAGAGTTGACAAAAGTACATGAATCTTCTGATTTAGGGAACATTAGAGGCTAGAGAAGTTAAAAAAAAAATTGCCCCTAGGAATTCAAGTAGAAGTGAAACAGCAGAATATAGAGAGGAAAAAGACACTGTTTATAAAAAGACAGCAATTAGATTGGCAACACCAAAAGAAACCCAGAATATAATAATATGTTCAAGATGATGGAAAAATATAATTGTAAATCAAGGCAGGATTTTATTTAGGGTAAAGGAAAAAAATTTTTTCAGATAAAAACGAAGAGTTTTCCACTAACAAACCTTGCTGAAAGGAATTTAAAAAGGATATTCGAGAAGAAGTACAAATGAACTCAGAATAAGATGTGTGATGCAAGACAAAATGGTGGTGTTGGCATAAAATAGACCAATGAGACCTATAAAATAGAGAATCAAGAAACAGATTGTGTTCATACTGTGTACTGATATGACAAGGTGACATTGCCAAGCAATAGAGAAGGTACAGATTCACCTGGATATCCACATGGAAAAATTATGCCTGATCCCTGCCTCACACCATACACAAAATTCAATTTCAGAATTAATCAAATATTTAGAAGTTAAACAATAAAGTTTTCGAAAGAAAGCAGCAGAGGATCTTCATGACCTTGAGTGAGTGGAGATTCAGTAAACAGAAAGAGAAAAACTGGATTCTATTAAAATAAAAAATTCTTGGGGCGCCTGGGTGGCGCAGTCGGTTGGGCGTCCGACTTCAGCCAGGTACGATCTCGCGGTCCGTGAGTTCGAGCCCCGCGTCGGGCTCTGGGCTGATGGCTCAGAGCCTGGAGCCTGTTTCCGATTCTGTGTCTCCCTCTCTCTCTGCCCCTCCCCCGTTCATGCTCTGTCTCTCTCTGTCCCAAAAATGAATAAACATTGAAAAAAAAATTAAAAAAAAAATAAAAAATTCTTATTTAACAAGAGATATCACTGAGAGTTAAAAGATAAGCTACACAACAGAGGAAGCTATTTGCAATACCTACATCTGGGAGAGCACTTGTATTCAGAATATATCAAGAACTTAATCACAGAAAGGTGGAAAACCTAACAGAAAAATGGACAGGGGTGCCTGAGTGGCTCAGTCAGTTAAGTGTCCGACTTCAGCTCAAGTCACAACCTTGTGTTGTGAGAGTTGGAGCCTTGCGTCGAGCCCTGTGCTGACATCTCAAAGTCTGGAGCCTGCTTTGGATTCTGTCTCCCTCTCTCTTTTCCCCTCCCCCATTCACACTTGGTCTCTCTCTCTCTCTGTCTGAAAAATAAATAAACATTAAAAAAAAAAAAGAAAAAGAAAAATGGAGAAAAGAGCACTTCCAAAGAGGATCTCCAAATGGTCAAAAATGAATATCATATAAAAAGCGCTTATAAGTAACAGTAAAACTGCCAAGAGACACCACCTCATGCATACTACAATGGTTACAAGGAAAAAGGGCACACATGTGAAGTGTTGGAAATAATGTGAAGAAGTAGAAAGAGCTCTTACCCTGTTAATCAGAAAATAACTTAGCACAACCACTTTGGAAAATTGTTGTTCATAGTCATAAGGTTGAATATGTGTATACATTAGGCCCCAGTGATTCTGAATAAGCCTCTGTTTACTTACTGCTAAAATGGAGACAATACCTATTGCACAAAGCTATTGTAAGTATAAACTTAAAAGTGTTTATATTTACAGAATAGAAAAACCCTTAGTATTAGTTTGCTTTACTGTCCATCACAGTGTAATAATGACAGTATTTTGCAGAGTCTGGATGCTTAAAAGTGATTGAATCAAATACTTGGCAAATATTTAAAGAAAATTTCTTATTTTATTAAACCAGGAAGGAGGGGTGCCTGGGTGGCTCTGTCTGTTAAGCGTCCAACTCAATTTTGGCTCAGGTTATGATCTCAACAGTTCGTGAGTTCGAGCCCCAAGTCAGCTCTGAGCTAACAGCACAGAGCCTGCTTGGGATTCTCTTTCTCCATCTCTCCATGGTCTCTCTCTCTCTCTGTCTCTCCTTGTCTCTCTCTCAAAATAAATAAACTTAAAAAAAAGTAAACCAGGGAGGAAACAAAATAAAGTCTTGTTCAATTAGAAAACAAAAAGAAAGAAAAAGGATTAAAGAAAAAGAAAAAAAAAAAAAAAAACAAAACAAAACCCAAAGCCTCCTAAGGTGTTTTTTAAATCCATACTGGAGTGTAAGAACCCTCATCACAGAAGTCATTCTTGCTCAAAGGGTCATAGCAACCAATAGTGAGAGGTAGCAATGACCAGAGAGGCAATTATTATTATAAGTATCAGAATACTTATATTCTGAAGTGATCTGATGCTAAGCCGCAGGCTTGGATACAGATCAGTCATCTGCAATATAGTATCATCACTTTTAAAAAGTCTCTACAGTGCAATTTCATGCAGTTCTCCATCTGGAAAGTAGAGCCACATACACATAAGTAACACAATTTAGGCCCTGAGCCCCTCAGATCAAACCCATTGTGCAGTCACCGAGAACTGTGTTATCTTCATACCCACTGAACCTTGGGAAATCCTTCAACAGACTCACTCGCCAGGTATTCAAGCCAATGATTTTGGGTAGATAGGCCCTGCGGAGGTTCCGAAAGCTATTTCAGTGAGAAATTTCTGTTCTTCTCCTTTGGTGTCTTGGTGCCTCCTAAGAACTTAGCACTTAATTCAAAATTTTTGTTTATTTGATTTAGGAACCCAAAATCAATAATAATAATAATGAGAGCTATAACATTGATTGCACACTAGACACTGGGCTGTCATATTTACATTATCTTTAACTAGCTTCTCACCTCCATGAGGAAGGTACTGTAATTCATTTCATTTTATAGATAAGGAAACGGAGGCTTGAGGAACCAAGGAACAAGGTCATAGATCTCATAAGTCATCGAACCAAACCTTGAACCCATGCCTGTCTGGCTCCAAAGCTTGCACTCTGAATCACTTCACTCTGCTGCCTCTAAAACAAATGAAGAAGGAAATGGCCCACCAGGTTCTTCTGCAAGGATTCTACTTGTAAATATATTTTCCCATTCAACTCACATTTACCGAGAATCTATTATATGTGTGAGTCTGTGGGACAGAGCTCAGCAAATGTTTATAATGGAATTGAATTGCAGTTCAAAAAGGCAAAAGTCAGTCAAATAAGTCCTGTCTTCCAGGCACAACCCCTGCTCCCAGGCAAAGATGTTAGGAGAAAATACAACTGTACGTAGGTGTCTCCGAATCCAGGCTGGAACGTGCCATGAAAGTGTCAAGTAAATACGCTGTGAGATTCTGGTAAAGGGAGAAATTAATTCTGACTTGGAGACAGCTCTGTTTGAGACTATGGCAACCCCAAGGATGTTCTACTGAAAACAGTGCAGAGAGCCACCTAAGTGTCTAATAATAGGGGGCAATTAAATATATTGTTATGTACCCACACAATGTAATATTAGACAGCTATTTAAAATCATGCTGTGGCAGAAAAAGGCCTCTTGATGTGGAAAGATGTGTACCATACAAAAGTGAAAATCAAAAAAAAGTGAAACTATCAGGATACAGTAGGCTAGGTTATATATCATCTATTAAAAAAAACAATAGATACACACAGTAAAGGCACTTGTGATATGCATATGTTTATATGAACATAAAAGCTGGCATGGGTATATGCATATTAAAGACACATGTTATATACATATATAGTTTTTATGTCCATGAGAGTCACATGTGATATGCACATGTATTTGTATGCATAGAAAAGACACATATGATATGTGTGTGTGTGCAAGAACCATACGGTGTGCGTATGTGTTTGCATACATATGGAAGACACCATGGTGTATGTTTATATGTTTATGTACAAGACACACATGAAATGCATATATGTTTGCACGTGCAGGGAGGTTCATGTGATCTACTCACATGTTTGGGTGCTTATGAAAGATGCATGTGTATGAGGACAACTGTATGTATATGAAAGATACATCTGGTGTACATATATATTTAGGTGTGTATGGAGGATACATGGTGTGTGTCTATGTTTATATATGAGACACATACAATGCATGTATATGTTTGCATGCACATAGGAGACATGTTTGTGAGCATGTGAATGACACATATGATATGTGTCTGTGTTTGTATACATACAGAAAACACATATGATGTGCATGCCTGTTTATATGCATATGGAAGCACTTAGAATGAATATCCAAGAAGTTCTATCAGTGACCATTTCTAGATGATTGGGACTATAGCTGTTTGATATGGTTCATTTGCTCATCTACATTTTCTGATGTTTCTGTAATGTGCGTGTAAATTCTTTCATAATCTGAAGTAACAATATACAAAACTCCATTTCAGAAGCACTCCACATTTCATGGGTTCAATATCTTTCTATGGGTTCAATAACTTCCACATCTAGGGATATGCACTTGGCTTTAAGGGAGAACTAGACACACTGTTACTGGCCAGAACCTTGAACAGCTGGACCATAGGAATTTAAAAAAAAAATTTTTTTTAACGTTTATTTATTTTTGAGACTGAGAGAGACAGAGCATGAACGGGGGAGGGGCAGAGAGAGGGAGACACAGAATCTGAAACAGGCTCCAGGCTCTGAGCGGTCAGCACAGAGCCCGACGCGGGGCTCGAACTCACGGACTGTGAGATCATGACCTGAGCCGAAGCCGGCCGCTCAACTGACTGAGCCACCCAGGTGCCCCAGGAATTTTTAAAATTAAGTCCCCGTTTAAATAGAATTCACTTCATTGTGAATAAACAAAAGCATTTATTCAAAGGAATTTGGATTTAAATTTAAAAGAGAAATTTAAACATAACATCAGAAAGAGAGTTTTGGGCTACCTGACCACCTTCTTCACTTTCTCAGACACTTTTTTGAGGGTCTGATATAACAATAAAGTTCCAGTCCTGGGGTGGGAGGGGGTGGGGGGTAGGGACACCTGTAGAGAAATACTATTGTCAGTTAAAATCAGATCTCTGTTTTAATTCAACTGCCCAGCATTTCATATGTCTGACTATTTAATTTGTTTCTGCCAGTGTTTTATTGTCGGTCTCTCAAAACAAAAATGTTGCCTAACTTGAATAAAACTTGGTTTATTGGCAAATGGTACCCATGCGCATCTTAAATTCAATTGACGTGAGAAAACAATAGTCTTGTTGATACACGTGTTCATAGGTATACATCTTCTATCATTCTGAACAGAATTCAGAGCAACTTGTATATGCAGGGGCCATACAAAAGAGTGATTTCATGGAGATACGCAGTCTGCCCGAAAGATGACCACCTATAAACAGAAAGAAAGGAGAGGCAGGGGAAGAGAGCCCCAACGGGATTCTCCTGTCCCTTCTCATTTTCTGTGCCCCTTTGGTGAGCTGTCTTGGCAGACCATTCCTCCAATGGCAACAATAAGCCAGCATCCTATGACATGGCTGACGATGGATGACGCTATAATGGCTTCAAGGCTCTGGAGCAGGCTGAACGTAATCATGCCAAGCACAGCATCTGTGATGTAGAATTTACATGTCCCAGAGAGAGAAAGAGCTGTAAGGCATAACCAAACCTCTGGACTAGCAAGGAGTTTCATGGCAGGATTGTGCTGTAATTTTTTGATTTCTGTTTTCTGGCTGCGAAATGGGAGGATCCTGAGGTCAGGTCACCCCAATATCACCCATGCCCTTGAGGCTGAGCATCCAAGAGATTTGCTTTTCCCATAGAAGGAATATGTCCCCTGATGTAACAATGCCTTCTTACTGCAATCATTTTTCCAGAAATTGTCCTTACCTCCACGGACCAGGAAGAGAGTTTTAAGAACCCCTGCCCAAGGGGCAGAGCACCTGTCAATCGACCACCAATCCATGTTTGCTTTTGGCAGAAGCTTTTCTGAAGCTGTCGTAGAGTTTGAGCTTTCTATGAAGGTGGGCATTTACCCGGGACAAATATAAGGTAGAAAGCATGGGATGGAGCCAGGAAAGCTTCCAGGACCCAAGGAGGGGGAGCTCCCATCCCTCACAGAGACTTCAGGGAAAAAAGACAGACAAGTCAACATGAATTGTGAACTTAGCATCAAAGAGCCAATGGGTTGTTAGTGGTTTCTGTGAAGATCAAACAAAGGGAGTGCATTTTACACCTCTTGGTGATTTTAGAAAAAAGCTATTATGTACTGAGTACTTACCTCTGCATGTGGCATTGTGCTAACCACATTAAATACATCCCCCTGTATGATGGCTATTATTATCCCCATTTTGCGTATGTAAGAACTGAGGCTCAGACAAGCTACCTAATTGGCCTGAGGCCACACAGCTAACAAATGGGAAAGCCAGGGTTCAAACTTGGTCTGTCTTCCTTAAAAGCTTATGTTTGCAAACATGGTATTGTAGGAAGACTCAGACGTTTTTGAAGTCCAGTGAAATCGGTTTAATTGAATATCTATAAGTGCAGACCCACTCCAGGCCCTGTGAGAAACTTGTTTCACAAACTGAGCTCTTAGGACTTTATTACATGTATGCAGCTTGGCTTTAACTCTTCTCTGTTTCTTTTGAAGTTTGCAAAGAAGCTATGATGGTTATTTTTATGTATCAATTTGGGGAGGCCATGGTGCCCAATCATTGGGTCAGACACCAGTTTATATGTTGCTGTGAAGGTATATTTTTAGACGACTGAGTTTAAATCAGTTGACTAAGAAAAGCAAATTGTCCTCCAAATGTGGGTGGGCCTCATTTAATCAGTTGAAGGTCAAGGGGGAAGACTGAGGTCCCGCAAGGAAGAGGGAATTCTGCTTCCAGATCACAACATAAAAATTGTGCCTGAGTTTCCAGTTTTCCTTGAAGATTTTGAACTCAAGACTGCAACATCAAACCTTACCTGAATTTCCAGACTTCTAGCCTGCTGTATGGATTTCAGGCTCGCCAGCCCTTACAATTACATGAACCAATTTTAAACAATATTTTTCTCTCCCTTTCTTTCTTTTTGTGTCTTTCTCTTTCTTATTGTAATAATTATTGTATATTATTGTAATTATATTCCATATCACATTGTATTATATATTATTGTAATAATATGTGTGTTGCTGGTTCCGTTTCTCTAGAGAACTCTTACTAAAAAGTAACAAAGACCCATGGGACTCTCTTTAAAAGATCTTTCTTTGGGGGGGCTGGGGTGGCTCAGCTGGTTAAGCACCCAACTTAATGATCATAAAGGTAATAATCTCACGGTTCTTGAGTTTGAGCCCCATGTCAGGTTCTGTCCTAACAGCTCAGAGGCTGGATCCTGCTTCGGGTTCTGTGTCTCCCTTTCTATCTGCTCCTCCCCTACTTGTGCTCTGTCTCTCAAAAATAAATAAACATTAAAAAAATTTAAAAAAGAATGATCTTTCTTTAGAGACAAGGAAATGTGCATGAGGGAAGAGCTGGATATTTTCGCACCATTTGCTCTTCCCCTCAATGTGTAGAACCTAATATATCAACACAGCTATCTCTGACCCAGGAGTTCACATCATTTTCTCTGCCTCACCATGCTTAAAAAAGATTCTCACCTTCCAGCAGTACATCTCACTGCTGCAGGGATAAAACATGTGGCAAGATCTTTTCTGCAATAAATATGTGTCTTGTTCACTGTATTTCCCCTCTCTTTCCTCTTCCAAGCTGAAAGCCAGGTCTTTAATAGCTCCTGCCTGTTGTCAGGTCTTTTGTAGAAGCTTTAGTCGCTGAAAGGGGGAGCCTGCAATAAGAGGGTTGGGGGAGTAAAGGGGACAGGAGGGTCTTACTGCCATCTAGTGCAAAGGGGACGAGGTGTGCTGGTCCTGTGAGTGGTAGATCCTGGACATGTCAAGGTGGCCAGACAAGATGGTGATGGAGGGGAGGAGCCCATGATTTTTGTTACTGTAGAAGCCCCCAGGACCTCTCATAATTCTTGATAAATAAGTGTGCATAGATATCAGGGCACATGAGTGTGTTTGGGTTCAAGTGGTATTCGTGTCCATTTAAGGAATGTGTGTGTGTGTGTGTGTGTATATTATATATTATTATATTATATTAAATATATATATATATTTATATGTATACACAAACACAAACATATACACATATATATCATAAACACATATAATCTATATATAAAATTATATTTTTTAAGTTTTTCAGTACTTTAAAGATGTTATTCTTTTATTTCCTGGCCTCCATTGTTTTTATGAAAAGTCAATCAACAGCTATATTATTATTCACTGTACACAAAGTGTCTCCCTGGGAACCCTTTCTGGCTGTCTTTAAGATTTTCTGTTTATCTTTGGTGTTCAGTGGTTTCACCATCAATATGCATAAGTGTGCCTTTTTTGTTTGTTTTTGTATTTATCTTGAGTTGTGATTAACTAAGTTTGGGCCTGTTGGTTGATGTTCCATCAATTTCTGGAAATTCTCCTCTATTATCTCCTCAAATATTTATTCTGCACCATTCTATCTCCTTTTTCCTTCTGTGACTTCAGTGATGGGCATCTGAGATCATTTTATATTGTTCCACAGGTCTTGCCCACTTTCTCTTTCCTCCTTTTCTTTTCAATTTGGATAATTTCTGTCAATTGGTCTTGTTACATCCAGTCTGTTGTAAAGCCCATAGGCTGAATTTTTCATTTGTGGTATCGTATTTTTCAAATGTGGTATTTCCATCGGCTCCCCCTGCCTTTTTTTTTAAGTGTTCATCTCTGTGCTGCAATTCTCCCTCTGTTCACACATGGCACCCATCTTTTCCACTAGATCCTTTAACACAGTTACCATAGTTGTTTTAAAGTCCAAAATCTGGAATAAGCCTAGATGTGGTGATATTTACTGTTTTCTCTCTTGACCAAAGGTCCTATTTTCTTCCCTCATTGCATGTCCTGTAATTTTTATTGTGTGGCAAACATTGTTTGTAAAACCATATGTAGAGACTGAAGGAAATACTCGTTACCACCAGGAAAGAGCACGCCCTTCCCTATGTCAGAATAGCTCTGGTCTGTGGTTGAGCTGGAGCTGGCCTTTGTTGAAGCACTAATTACATTCATTTCATCACTAGTTTTGAATGTTTTTGCAGAAGGGATCACGAATTTCCCCCAGCATAACTTACTACCTGAGTGCCAGCAAGGCTCTGGGATTGGGCAGCTGTGCAAACACAAGCAGGCTCAGGCCTGTGGATGTGGGACAACTGCACTGAGCAGCTAGCCCAGTGGCCTGGCCAGGTGTGTAGGTATGTGCCTTGGAGCAGTCAAGGGCACTGTAAGGTGACCAGGTCAGATCTCAGGCACAGATTAGCAATCACAGTGCTGGCAATAGCAGTAAAAGCACAAAAGCAGCTGTGGACATGGCTATGAAAGAGAAAAGGGCCTCTGGATGGGGTGTAGCACTGGGCCCTGAGGTGGGAGGCTGTCTGTCTGTCTACCCCCAGAATTGTCTTGGTGGAATCCATGCAGATATTCATTCTCCATCCTGAATGCCAGTATAAGAAGGGCCAATGCTCAGGCAGTAAACTGCCAGTAAATTATTATTGAAAGCATGGACACATGGACATTGCAATCAAGCGTATCAGGGAGTTACTTTAGTAACTTCCACCTGGGAATATGTTTGGTTGGACAACCTGGCCATAAATCAAACACTAATGTAGAACATTACACAGCCCACTAGCCTTCCCACCGATGATCTGCCCTCATCTGCTTTCTGCCTTTGCTACCTGTTCCATCCCCATTTATCTTCCTGTGTTTTCCAGCACTATGGCGTGGTACTTTTTTGAAAGTACTCTGACCTCTTGGGCTTAGAGCTTTTTGATTCTCACTTCTGGTACCTATGGAACACAGGAAATTAGGAGAAATTGTCCTCAGTCTTCCACACTAGGACCCCCATACCAGGCTGTGCTGAGGAGTATGGGAAAGGGGCCACCAGGACCAGAGTAAGAGAAGGAGACCACTTGATGAGAGACCAGTAAAGACACTGGAAGTTCACACACCTGATGGTGGCCCAGTAAATCCTCTGCCAACACCAAAGCAGGATGGACCATCCCCTCCACCCCACCTCCACTCCCAACTCTCTTGTTTCCTTCCTTAAAATAACCTTTCAGGTTTATTTTAGCCCATTTAAAGTGTTAGTTACTAGGAGACGTGGAAAAGGCACAGATGTCTGGCAAAATCCTGTTCATCCTGCAAGACCCAGCTTGGATACCCCAGGCCCAACTAGACACTCCTCATATTATGACCCCACCGCACTGTACTTTCCTCAGCTCCTGACACTTCCAATACCCATGGCAGGACAGGAAACTTCTGCAACTTTCAAAGACAAGCTTACTTGCATATGGGTGCCTCTTTCTTTCCTGTCTGAGAAAGGTTTGAAATGGATACTTGGGTCTTTAAGGAAAGGGGAACCAGGTTTTAGTCCCTTGGCATGATGTTTTCTTGTTCTTGTGAAAGAACAGTAGAAAAAGAAGGAAGTAAAAAGGCAGTTATAAAAGGCAAAGAAAAGAATTATAAGGACAAAAAATGCTTTCAAAAAAGTAATAATAAAACAAAATATTTTCTGAAAGTGGATTTTTTTGGAATAAGATCAAGATGAAGGTGAAAAGATTTTGGTGGAAGACATGTGGAAGTCATAGATTAAAGAAAGAAGTCAAAGGTAGAAAGTTTCTGAATGGTTTGATGCCCCCTCACCCTAACCAACAGGATGGCCTGGTCCGCCAGCCTGGCCCCAGACCCCAGTCCACTCCTTTGGGCTGCCGTTTGTCATGGGACCACAGACGGCTCCCAAAAGTTCTCTTGCCCCAAGCCTGGCACCAGTGCAGCCTAGTAGCTGTGAGAGGCAAACATGGAAGAGGAGTTGTTTCCTGGCTTCCTGCTGAGCCATTCCTCAGGTGGGAAGCTCAGATTGCTTGTGCCCTGGCAAAAAGCTGCATATCGCTTCTCCCTGGGAGTAAGGGGGGTGGTGTTAATCCACCTGTAGCCAACTAACATCCCAACTACCAACCAACAGACTTTAATCCTGTTCAGGACTTGAAATATTGCTTGGTCTCTGCTGATTAACCACATGTAGACAACTCCCTTGCAATGTTCCATCAGCAACATCCCAAGCCCATCAAAAGGGAAGGTAGGTCCTGAGGACACAATGGTTAGGGGATATAACCTGAGGCATTTCAAGACCCCCTGAATCGGGAAGATGGTAAGTTGACATTCCCATTACACGTGGTGAGTCCCTTAAGGATGGGAATTGTGTATTTTATCTGTATTTCTCCAGCACCCATCATAGGACCTGAAACAGCAGGTGCT
The DNA here is from genome assembly GCF_018350155.1 of Leopardus geoffroyi. Lineage (NCBI taxonomy): Eukaryota > Metazoa > Chordata > Mammalia > Carnivora > Felidae > Leopardus > Leopardus geoffroyi. Next base: position 24,994,515 of record NC_059332.1, on the reverse strand, counting down.
CAGTAATGAGGATGGAATTAAAAGGAACAAAGGATTGGAGGGAGATTTAGGACCTGGGAGAAAGGAAAGCATTGTTCCGGGCACAATGCCCACAGGGATAGTGGTATTCTTGCTTCTAATGAGCAGTTCTTAGAGCATAGTCAGTAGGTAGAAACAAGATGCCTGTGTTCCCTGTTTCCACCAGGTGCGGTTCTGTTTCACCAGAGTAGACATTCTCCTCTCCCCGTGGCATGCCGGGAAGATGAAGCTGGATAGCTCCATGGGGTATTAAGTACAGGTTCTAACACCATTTCATCCTGCTTGCCTTTGCCTGAAACAAACTCTCAGCTCATCTCTGCTCTTGCACCTGGAGGCAACAAGGTAAGTCATAAATAATAGTAATAATGTCATGTAAACACTTTAGTTGAGGAAGATGGAGGTGCCAATTTTGAATCCCCAGGATATTGAAGATTATATACAAGTGGTGATTCATCCTGTGTCAGCCCAACAGAAGGAACTTCTTTGTCGCTCTCTCTTTCTCTGCAGAGCCCTCTTGGAGCCCCCGGGGTCTGTGTATATGCGTGTGGGTATGTGGGGGGTTGGTTTTCCAAAGGTTCCCTTGAAGAGAATGTCCATTTGTTTCCTGAGGTTAACAATTTGATTGGAGACTTTTTGATTTGGTTTTGACCCTTTCGCTTGGTCACGGGATACCTTAAAAATTCTTCTCGCTATTAGACAATTTGTTCTATGAGGGAAGGGACCGTGTCAGTCCTGTTCAGTCTTAAATCCCCAATAGCAGTCATGTAGTGGGTGCCAGGAGAGAAGAGATTTTGAGTGTTGTAGAAAAGTTCCAAGTCTGAGTAAACAAACTAAAAAAGGGCATGGGTTTACCAGGTGATTCAGTGGAAGGGGTTGAGTCTAAAGCTTGTAGGACTGAGGACAGAGACTTCTCTCGAGTTCTGACCGTCTGCACTGGAACTTCAGATCCTCTCCGCACCAGCCTGTCCCATATTTTCTATTTGCAGCACTGCTTCCCTCTGCCTGGAATATGCTAGTGCAGGCATTAGAGGCAATTAAAATCAAGAGTAGGAAAGCGTTTTCTTCACCATGAAAGAAAGACTGACTGATGAGGCAATGGAGAGAGTATATGAAATACACTAAAGTAATGATTCTCAGCTTCCACATTACCTTTCATCTGAGGATTTCAATGTGTTTCTATAATTTTAATCACATTTTCATCATGAAGCTTCATATCACAGATGGAGAACTGAACTTTTGCACCAGGATGTTCCGCACATACCTCACACTCAACATGCTGCTGACAAAAGTTACCATTTTCCCCCAAACCCCTTCCTTTCCCTGGTTTTCCCTTCTTGGCAAATGGCTCCTCTATCCAACTTGTGCTGAAGTCTGAAACCTGGACAACATTCCAGACTTTTATTTCTCCCTCACTTCCCTTACCGATTCAATCCCACACACGTCTTCCAGCCCCTCCTCTGCCCGCCTCTAACTGTGCCTCCATTCTGGTCCTTGGATGTCTTCCTAGGAAGCAAATCTGATCATGGCAATGCCTCTGCTGAAAATCCTTCAGAAGTTCTCCATTCTTTTGTGAACAAATTCAAACTCGTAATCATGCCGCACATGATTTGTCTCTATCTACTTCATTTTCATTGGCCACCATATTATTCCTCAGCTGTCCTCCTACAACACAGTGAAGTGCGAGTGAACACACACACACACACACACACACACACACATATGCACACGCCTCTATGCCACAAGTTGCAAACCCATAATCCTCTAAACTTGCTGTGTTGTTTCAAACCCCCATGCCTTTGTACTCATTATCTGCCCTGCCTGTCTCCCATGAAGAATTGCTACCCATCTTGTGGGGCACAGCTCAAGTGAAACTTCTATGCAATCTCCTGTCTCACCAGGAAAAATGACTATTTTCTTTTGTGCCATCCATATGACTTAAGCTTCTTTCATTTCTCCTGCTTACCATTCTGTGTAGCAACGATTGGGTTGGAACTATAGTTTTTACTAGACTGAAGCATCCTTTGAGGGCCAGGCTTGAATGTTATTCATCTTTATATCCCAAGAATCTTTGCAATTCCTGGCACACCGTAGGGGCTCCTTAGATGTCTAATGGCTTCAATGGGTCAACAAATGATGAAGTGAGTCCTTTCCAAAACTAGGGCAAAGGGAGATTAAATACCTCACTCCAAGAACAGAGGCAAAAGGGATGGACTGTAGCCAGGAGCAATAAACTATACCGAGTCTAGCCCATTCAGGCAATTATTGAAGGATGAAAATCTTGTTTTTATGTCACTACTTCAAACCAACACTCTGTAGGAATGATGACTGGGAGGACTTATACCAAACCTGAAAATAATTTCTAGAAATGAAGGTGAGGGAAGGGGTCACATAATCCCATGAGTCACTAGTGTTCTAAAGTATATCTTCTGACAAAGGAAGATGCCATAATACTTATCAACCCATAAATAATGTTGTAGTCTCACAACCAGTAACTTGTAAAAAAAAAAAATAGAGGAGTCATTGACAGGAAAGCATAATGGCTAGATTGAATTCATTACCAATGAACCAGATTGATAAATTATAATGGCAGATTCTGTGAGGGGGCATTTTAGAGAGTGAGTTGCCTGCTGGTTAGTAATGGGATTAGAAATCAGATATTAAGGATATTGTTCTTGTATTGGCTGATCAGCAAATTAGACAGAATAAGACACTTTGTTGACTCTAGAATTTTAGTGCTAGAGGAAATAGTAAAAATTATATACTTCAGCAGTTCATCCAGACTGTTAAAATGTACTGGAATTCTTGATATGAGAAATGATAACTTCAACTACAAACTGGAAATAACACTCAGACTGGAAGGTTGAATTACCAATGCCATCAGAATTGAGGTATGTCCATGGGATTGTCTCCAATGTCGACATGGATCACAACAGAAGAAACCCGGAAAGCTACAGATTCAGTTTTACTTCATCCTAAGAAGGAAGAAACTAAGGGCCAAACTAAAAGTGACTTACTCACTGCCACACTCCTCCAGGGTCACAGAGCTACATGGAGGGCATAGGTCTCCAGACTTGGAGCCCAATGCTCTGTGGCTCTTCTGGGCTGATCTTTGGATTACATTTACCTCAATTCCACAGCTATCCTAGGAACTAGGATGAGTGGGTTGGGTATGGGATGTTGAAATATTTTTAGAATCCCTCTACTCTCTGTGCTAATTTTATAACATTAATAACATTAATTGTGGGTCTTTCTGAGTGCAGTTAATATTGTTAGGATAAAAATTTTAATCTATAGTACATCTAACAAGTGATTCTCAACTGAGGTCAATTTTGCGAACCTCCCCCCACCTCAGGAATGTTTGCCAACGTGAAGACATTTTTGGTTGTCACAACTTGGGGGAGGAGTGCTCCCAGCATCCAGTGGGCAGGGGCCAGGGATACTGTTAAACATCCTACAATGCATTGGACAGGTCCCCAAAAAAGGATGATCCAGCCCAAAATATCAATACTTCCCAGACTGAAAAATCTTTATCTAAGAAAAACACCTCATATAAAAACAGGGATCTCCTGACTGATTAAATGGGCTTAAATGAGTTCCTTCTCTAAATAGATCCAACCTTTTGAGTAATGTTGGCCAGAGAAGGGCATTCTGGGGAAGGTTTCCATAAGTATAAATTCTCCCAAACTGTAGGCTCATTGTAAGGTGTATAGATAGGAGTGAAGCCAGCAGCAGTGCCTATCCTCAGGAGCAAATCCCCAAATCACCCAGATTAATGCAAACCAGCAGGAGCAACTTTTGCTCAGCAAAAATAGGACTCTGGGGAATGGAAGGAGAGAAATCAGCCCTTTCAGCCTCAGGGAACCTCAGGGAACCTCAGGAAGAAGTCCTGGCCCACTCTGGTCCTGGGTCTGAAAGGGAAGAGTGTGAGTGGGAAAGTGGCTGGGTTTGGGATAATGACTGGATGCAGGCTTTGATCCAGTGATAGCTATCACCTTGACACTATCTCCTTGCCATTGCCCATCTCCACTGGAGAGACGTGGGATTCCGAGATTACATTAATATAGAAGCTATCTATATACCATGGGTGATGCTATATACAGCAGGATTGGACACTTACAGGCAGACCGTATAATTTGCTCTATTGTCTGCCAGCTGTCTTTTCCTTAGATTTTGCAATCCCAAAAGCCAGGGACCATGGCAATTAGTTCATTTGATGAGCCTGTGGCAGAGTCCTGCTCACACACGTAATTAAGTGTGTGATAACGATGCTGATGATGATGTTGATGATGATGATGATGATGATGATAATGACTAGAAGTGTACCTTACTGAAGTGTTTCTCTCCCACACAAACAGTTCTTTCACACGGTAAGTTCATTATATGGCAAGTTCCTATTAGTCCCTACTTGTTAAGGGAGAAGAGAAGAGAAAAATCGCTTGTTGCTCCTTGTCATTTTAACAAGAAGACAGAGTTCCAGGCTTCTTGCCCTTAAACAACCAAAAATTACATGAGACTCTTCCTTCAAATGTCAGAATGGCATTTAGCCTGACAGCATTCTCATTATTATGCACAGAGGGCTTCTCTAACCAAACCTGTCAAAAATTTCTAACAGGCAGGGGCCTTTGTAAACTCGGAGTCAATATCTCAGCCTCATGTCATGATTTTGAAGCTTTCAGTGAGTTAAGGAGAGAGACACTGATGTGGGTGTTCAGTGACATGGGGACACCATGCCCATTCCTCCCCATTGCGTTCTGGAGGAGGAAGGAGTGAGGCTAACATGGGGTGGGGTTTGGAGGGACACTTTCAAGTGGCGACTTTGGGGAAGACCCTAGATGTTCTTTGTGTAGCCAGTTCAGAGACAGAACAAGGGGCAGTCCATGGAGGAGGGAGGTGGAGAGGGCTTCTGAGGGCACCAGGCCATAAGGGATGCTGAGACCTCACTGGGATACATTGGAACTCTGGTGCCATTTAACTCACTTTTCCATGTTGACCCCTAACATAACCTGTTGTAAGGACTTTAGGTCCACTTCTGCTGAAAAAATGATGCTCCAATTGACGGAGATATGCTAACAGACCAGGCAAAGGATCCACGTTTCTTTAGTGTAGGTGAAGTACACACCTTTTCCACTCACTGACAACCATGCGAGGAGGAAGAAAGAAGTGCATAAACGGCCAGAGACCACAAGTCCCTGGGCTTTTGGCATCCACGGAGGTACCCAAGTTGCATGGGACCCAAACGAGCAGGGAAGAATTGATATGCTGGGTCAGGAAGCTCTCTTCTGCCACAGTTACAGGGCTTTCAGACTCTCTTGGCTCTGCTAGAGATCCAGGCTCTGTGCCTGCCTGCCCCCATGTGCAGGTATTTTGACTGTTCCCCGAGACTGAGTGATTCAGGCTTCCTCCTCGCCCCCTGCCTGGTGGCACATGTGCAGAGCTCCAGGAGGCAGTGGCAGTGGGACCCCTCTCTTGAAGAACTAGAGTGAACCTCACCCCCAGCCTCTACCTCTGAGCTGGCAGAGATGGGCAGCCAAGAGTCACCTAGAGCCAATAGTCAGAGTCAGCTAAAATTGTGAAAACAATGAAGACACAGTGCAGTGTTTTTTATTAGAAATGTGTGATTTATTTTATTGTACACATTTAAAACCATTTAGCTTGTTTATGACTGTCAATAAATTGTGTGGTTTGGAAAGTGACGTCTAATGAATGCATGTAATAAATCTCTTATTTTGGACATAAATAAAAAAACATATAACACTTATTTGTAGAAATTGCCACCTTAGCTAAATAAATGTTAGATTACTATTTAATTTAAAACATTATCTTAAAAGGGTACAAATTATTCTCAGGGTGCCCATATAATGTGGTCCTGTTCTGGGGCAGGGATACATAGGGATTCCTCATCATTTGAGAAAGAGTTGCTCACGCCTCAGCACCCTTTTGGAAACGGTCATTTCCCTTTCTGCCACTTGAGGTGATGGTCGGGCTGGGGGGTGGGGGGAAGGGAGGCAGAGCTCTGACCCAAAAAAGGACTTTGTTGTGCAAAGGTAGGGGTCCTTCCCTATCCCCCATGGGAGTCTGTTTCCACAAAAGAATACAGAGGAAAGGGGTGTGTCTGTGTGAGAGGTCACCCTCCTCACAATTGAGAAACTGATTTGGTGTGTGATAAATACCTGTACCAAGGCTGGCAATAATTTCTTTTTAAAGTTTGTGTATTTATTTTGAGAGAGACAGAGACAGTGTGAATGGGGGAGAGGCAGAGAGAGAGAGAGGAAGACAGAGAATCCCAAGCAGGCTCTGTGCTGCCAGCACAGAGCTCCATGTGAGGCTTGAACTCACGAAACCCTGAGATCATGACCTGAGCTGTAACCAAGAGTTGGAAGCTTAACCAAATGAGCCACCCGCATACCTCTAAGCTTGGCGATAATTTTAAGAAATGTTATCTCATTACCTTCACTTTCAATGTCTGTCTCTGTAAGAACTAACAGATCTGTGAAAAAATTTCCATTCAGGAGCATACATGTTCACTTCCGGGTCATATGCCAAGCCTCACGTGTACACCCCCCTTCAAGCAGTGAATGGAAAATGTGAAGGCTCCCCCGCTCCATACAGGAAATGCCTAAGACAAAGGTCATCTCAGGCAGTGTGGGCCAGACCTTCCAGAGAGCGTCTCTGTTATGCTGTAGGGAAGCTGAGGTAGTTCTTAGTAAACTCAACCTCTGTCCTCCTACTGTGGCAAGGGGAACACATATGCCGCGGCTGCCACCAGTCGCCATCTTGGCTGGCAAGATGCTCGTCCCCTTCAGGTCTCTGTCACAGGAATGGAAAGTGGGTTTGATCTACTGTGCTGACTCCTACTGACTGTTGATGACTCCCTGGAAGGCTGCGTTGAAGTTACAGCCTGGAGGCTGGAGAGAGACCAGGATACCACCACTGCCCACCACTAGTGGAGGTGGTGCTTGTGTGACCTTCCCACCTTTCTGGGATATCTATAGTGATATCCACAGCACAAAGACAGGACCCTTTCTTTCAATTCCTTCTCCAGCCAACTCAAAGCTGAGGAACATTTAAGTCCAGTTTATTGAAAGCCCAGGCAGAGCAAGAGGGAAGTAAACACAACTGCACACAACTGGAAAAGCTGGCTCACAGGTTGGAGAGCCCTGGGCTGCTGGGCAGGTTCAGCAGGGCGAGCTTCACCCGCATTCCTGGCTAGCTTCCATGTGCTTGATGTCATTGTGGTAATCTGGGCTTCAGAGTCACAGGGGGTTTTCTTGTAGCCAAAATGCTGCTCCCAAAATCTGGAACCAGATTTCTGTGGATTATTCACTTTGGAAATATCTGACACCTTTAGAGAGAAGCAGATGTACAGAGGGGGTGTGGAGAATAATTCTGCCAATACAACACCAATGGGGGCGGGTGTGGCAGATGGAGACCGGGAGCTGGGTTTGGCCGACTTGCTGGCAATGGGCTGCTGGGGATTCCGGTCCTAGTACTTTAAGCTCTAGCTCACAGCCAAACCAATGAGAATATAGGGTAAGAGGAAACTGGGATGACAAAAAAGAAGGAAAGAGAAGTAAACTTATAGTCTCTCCTTCATGATGAGCACAGTGCTAGGTTATTTCACTGATATTATTTTAGTTCTCACTACAGTTGTATGAGGTAGTGTATTGGTCTGTTAGTGCTGCGGTAACAAGTACCACAGAAATTTATTTCCTCACAGTTCTGGAGGCTGGAAGTTGAAGATGAAGGAGTCAGCAGGGTTGGCTCCTTCTGAGGCTTATAGATGGCTGACTTCTCCCTGTGTCCTCACCCAGTCTTCCCTATGCATGCATCTGTGTCCTGATCTCCTCTTCTTCTAATGACACCAGTCAGATTGGATGAGGGCCCACCCATATGACTTCATTTAACCATAAGCACCTCAATAAGGACGCTGTCTCCAAATTCAGTCATATCTGAGGTCCTGGGGGTTAGAACCTCAACATATGAATTTAGCCCCCTTACGGGTAGGTAGAGTATTCTCATTCTACAGATAGGGATACTGATGACACTGATCGGTAAGTAGCAGTGCTCTATCTAAATGTGAAGTTTGTGTTATTTCCATTACAGGATTCTGCCAATGTCTCCAGTTCTATAATATAAAAATCAGAGTTTACATCTGCACAAAGCTACCCCTGCCTCCATCTCAGTGCTGGTGTCAGTATATAACCAGAAGGTCAATACAAGAGAGTTCTGGAAAGATAAAGTTGCTGATCAAGTTAAAGCACAGCATTGATTTTATCATCTGAATGGAAAGAGTAGGGAGGAGGGGGAGTATGGGGCAATGAAGTGAAGTTTGCTCATCCAGCATGCATTAAGGAAAATAGGAAATATGGGGCCACTTTTCAACTCCTCACTTCTGTGCTACTCCAAACCTGTCTCCTTCGTACTCCCTTTCCTTGTCCTGGCTCTGAATACTATTTGCTTGTGGTCACTAGGCATCAGAGCTCAGGTAACCATCTCCCCTTTGAACAGCATCTTCTGAAAACCTGGTTCACATTTTAGTGAGCACATATTATTTTGTCTCTCTAGCATCATCTCACTCCCTACTTTAGGAACTCTTCCTCTTGAAGTCCAACTATGTGCTACTCATGAGAATACTGCCACTTTCTCCCATGACTTACATGACTTGTTTATGTGATGGTTTGTTTTTCCAAGAGTAGTCTTTGGTCCAGGCTGGTCCAACCCAGGATCTTCAGCTGGTATTGGCTTCTGAAGCTGTAACAGGGGGTGTGGCTGCCATTGGGAGACAAGCTTCTTGCCATATGGAAGAACCTCGTCTGCCCGAGGGAATGACCCTGATTCTCAGAGACAGTCCATGAAGGCTCCAGGGATGTCAAGATACCTTTGGATGAAGGTCAAGGATCTTGGTTATTCCCAAGACTGGGGTTCTCAGCAGAAGGTTGGGTTACAGGGAGCTTTGGATGCTATGGCTAAAGGTCAGTGACAAGAATTTCCTCAGCTCAGTGCTTTCAGTGGGGAGTCTCCTGACATCTTCAGCCAGCCCCCATCTTTCTGACATGCTGCCTAACCTGCCTCAGGAGGAATATTACCCATGAAAACATGGTGTCCATTTTTCCTGGGGAAGCAGGTCAGAACTCACATACATGTGTCACCATTTGGTGCAGATGTTACCTTAGATGTTCTGCCATATCTTGGTTGTCAATTTCTTGAAACTTAGACTTTCTTTAGTTTTACTTAGGTCAAATAAAAACCAGTTGTGCTGTTTGTGGTTGCACAAAGTCAAAGGCTCATGTTATGAAGGTGTGGAGACAGGCTTGGTGTGTGAGGTTAGCATCTTAGAAGACATTGCTCATGCCCCACCCCCCCTGCACGTGGAAGATTGGGTAGGCAGATGCTGAGTGGACTCTTGGGTTCTGTCCAAGTAGCCTTTGTTCTTTGTAATGATTTTCTTCATCCTTAACAGGAATGTACCTAAGCACAGTGTCTCCAGTTGTCTCTAAACAGCAACCTCAAGGAAGAGACGAGTCATAAAGGATGAACTCTACATATTCAAATGTTTGAAAATTGAAGGAGTGAGATATTTCCCCTCTGGAAAATGCCTGAAGCTCTGCATCATTTGACTCTTAAATATAGTTATTTTTCTACCATCTCAGAGGGAGGCTCTTTCTGACAAGAGATAAGGAAGTCTAACTATCCAGTGTTCTCTCAATGAAGAGAAAATTTGAATGTGACGGCCAGCAAGAGATCTGCAGGTACAAAAAGGGGCACTGGAGACTTCCATAGCCCTTTTCTGCTGTAGTCATGACTAATCCAAGCCTTTTTCCACTTCCCTTTCTGACAAAAGCAACTGGGTCTTTAATTGGGTCTCATAATTTCTCACTGAGTTGGATTCAGAATAATGAGGCACTCACCAGTTTGGGCACATTCCATGTCCATGGTCTTGTTGGTTTTACTATTGTCCGTTCTCACAGAGGTTTAAGTGCATAAACAAATCCAAGCAATGCAAACATTCTGAAGGGAACATGACTAGGAATAGGTCCAGACCCTAAGCACTACTTGACATCCTGATCAGAGGATGTATTGTTCCTGTAGACCCCCTCATCCTATCTGGCTCCTGACCCAAACCAAACAGAACTTTCCTTAGCTCCTCCAAGCTTCAGAGAATATGGTACTCTCAGCTCCTAACTCAGCAGCTTTCTGACAACAACAGCCATCGTAAGAAAGATGTCATACATTGGAATACAGTATACACACATATGCATGCACACACACACACACACACACACACACTCAAACACACTTATACACAACGTAACAGTCAAAGTGCAATGTGTCCTGATATTTTCTGTTCTATTTTGCTTATCTTCCAGCCTTTGTTTAAAGCTTCTCATAACCTACTAACCCAATTTCATGAGCCATTAATGGGTCACAACCCACAGTTTGAAAAATGTGACTCTAGGCTCTACCAGGGTTATCAGATAAAATTGAGCCTGCCCCATTCCCTAAACTCATGGGATATCCTGGTCTCCACATATGAAAATGTCTCTAACCCCCTCTTACAGAGACACCTTTCTCAGTCCTCCTGGGCACTTTACTTCTTTTTTTCTTCTTTGTGAATCTGACTTTGGTTGGCCTACGTTTGGGATTCCCTGTGAATCCTCCCTCCCATTCTACGTGCTATCATTTCTTTGGTCCATACTTCCTCTGACAGCTTTTCTTTCATTGATCACTGCCTCCCACTTGAGACACACCTCCACACAGTTCTTTTTTTTTTTTTTTTAATTTTTTTTTTCAACGTTTATTTATTTTTGGGACAGAGAGAGACAGAGCATGAACGGGGGAGGGGCAGAGAAAGAGGGAGACACAGAATCGGAAACAGGCTCCAGGCTCTGAGCCATCAGCCCAGAGCCTGACGCGGGGCTCGAACTCACGGACCGCGAGATCATGACCTGGCTGAAGTCGGATGCTTAACCGACTGCGCCACCCAGGCGCCCCAACCTCCACACAGTTCTAAGACACATGAAAGATGGCTGCATGCCACCCCATCCTGCTTTAAAACTTAAATTCCTAAAGTCCATGTTTGGATAAAGAATTCTGCCTCCACCATTAGAGTTTAGACTTTAGACTTTAATACACATGTCATTTCCCCACACATCATGGGATTTATTGAAATTATATGTAGAAATTATTAAAATAATAATATGTAGGCCACTGCTTTGTTCTTGAATGTGAACAGGATGTGATAAAGCCTTTTCCTAAGTGGATGTTTTTACTGCTTTGATATGTTGCTTTGAAACACATTTCTTCTTGAGGAGAAATTGGATCCCTGTGACCTGTTAGTGGTAATGTAAAATGGTGCAGCCTCTGTGGAAAACAGTATGGTATTTCCTAAAAAATTAGGCATAGAATCCCTCTATGATTCAGTCATTTCACTTCTGGGTAAAAACTCCCCAAACTGACAGTAGACACTAAAACAGATATTTGTGCTCCCATGTTCTCAGCGGCATTATTTACAACAGCCAAAAGGTGGGAGTAACCCAAGTGTCATTGGCAGAGGAATGGATAAACAAAATGTGTCCTATACAGACAATGGAACATTCTTTAGTCTTAAAAAGGAGGGAAATTCTGATAGATGCTACAACATGGATAAACCATGAGGGCATTATGCTCAGTGATCTAAGTCAGTCACAAAAGGACAAATACCTCTTATATGAAGTATCTAGAGTAGTAAAATTCATAGAGACAGAAGGTAGAATGATGGTTACCAGAGGCTGGGGGTAGTTAGTGTTTCATGGGGACAGAGTTTCAGTTTGGAAAGATGAAGGGTTCTGTGAATGGCTGGTGGTAATGGCAGTGGAAGGCCACTGCACTGGACACTTAAAAAGAGTTTAAATGGTAAGTTTCATGCTATGTATATTTTACCACAAGTAAGCAAAGAACTTTTTAAAGACCTCATATCCTCTAGCACAGGCTCAGTGCTGAGGCGTAGATGGGAGCAGGCATGACCCAAAGGCCTAACCCAAAGTCTCCTATTCTGAGTGGCAAATTGCTATGATGTCTCTTGTTCTATCCTGATATTCATGCAAACTTTGCTTTCCTCCCCATAAAGCTTCTGTTTGTTATAGTACGGTAACATTTTGGTTATTTATTTTGTGAACTCTTCGTGTAGAAATGGTTCTAGTTAGATGTGCCCAGTCAAATCTCATCTGAAACAGCAGGAACATTTTCATGTTTCACACAGGAAGAAGCCCTGATGTAGGACATTTCCAAGTTTGTGTATGGCAGCTGTTCAAAGCCACCATTAAGGGCCCAGAGTGCACTTTCCAGCTGGCCCTCCTGTGGGTCCAGCTTTGTTCTTGAACTGGTGCTCTCAGGGTTGCAATACGGCTGCTGCAGTTTCAGGCACCACCAGCACTCCAGACAAACGTCCAGGTACATGAACTTGTTGGTTACTTGAGTCTTTTTTTAACACTCAAGACCACTTGCCAGAAGCCACTCTCCAACCCTCCCTTCCTTTCTTATCAGCCAGTCTGGAGCCATAGGTCCAAGAGCAATGGTTACTAAGATTGTTTTTTTCTAACCAGGATTCTCGTCCAGTCATGATGGGCTTATTCTTATTCTTTTTCTTTTTGTTTAAATACTTCCCTTCCCTTCCCTTCCCTTGTCTTCCCTTGTCTTGCCTTGCCTTGCCTTGCCTTGCCTTGCCTTGCCTTCCCTTCCCTTCCCTTGCCTTGCCTTGCCTTGCCTTGCCTTGCCTTGCCTTGCCTTCCCTTCCCTTCCCTTCCCTTCCCTTCCCTTCCCTTCCCGTCCCCTTCCTTCCTTCATTCCTTCCTTCCTTCATTCTCCCTCCTTCTTCTTTCTTTCTTTCTTTCTTTCTTTCTTTCTTTCTTTCTTTCTTTCTTTTTTTCCTTAAATGTTTATTTATTTTTGAGAGAGAGAGAGAGAGAGTGTGTGTATGTGCAAGCCAGGAAGGGGCAGAGTGACAGGGAGACAGAGGGTCTAAAGCAGGCTCTGTGCTGATAGCATGGGGGCTCAAACTCACAAGCCATGAGATCATGACCTGAGCTGAAGTCCGATGCTTAACAAACTGAGCCACCCAGGAACCCCTATGATGGGCTTATTCTCACAGGACCCACCCCCAGCTCAATTGGCTGATTCTATTTTTTTATATATACAATTTATTGTCACATTGGTTTCCATACAACACCCAGTGCTCATCCTAACAGGTGTCCTCCTCAATACCCATCACCCACTTTCCCCTCTCCCCGACTCCTCATCAACCCTCAGTTTGTTCTCGGTATTTAAGAGTCTCTTATGGTTTGTCTCCTTCCCTCTTTGTAACTTTTTTTTCTCCCCTTCCCTTCCCCCCATGGTCTTCTGTTAAGTTTCTCAGGATCCACATAGGAGTGAAAACATATGGTATCTATCTCTGACTGACTTATTTCACTTAGCATAATACCCTCTAGTTCCAACCACGTTGCTACAAATGGACAGATTTCATTATTTCTCATTCCATTGTATATATAAACCACATCTTCCTTATCCATTCGTCAGTTGATGGACATTTAGACTTTTTCGATAATTTGGCTATTGTTGAAAGTGCTGCTATAAACATTGGGGTACAAGTGCCCCTATGCATCAGTGCTCCTGTATCCCTTGGGTAAATTCCTAGCAGTGCTATTGCTGGGTCATAGGGTAGATCTATTTTTAATTTTTTGAGGAACCTTCACACTGTTCCAGAGTGGCTGCATCAGTTTGCATTCCCACCAACAGTGAAGAGGCTTCCCGTTTCTTCACATCCTCGCCAGCATCTATAGTCTCCTGACTTGTTCATTTTAGCCACTCCGACTGGCGTGAGGTGGTATCTCAGTGTGGTTTTGATTTGTATTTCCCTGATGAGGAGTGACATTGAGCATCTTTTCATGTGCCTGTTGGCCATCTGGATGTCTTCTTTAGAAAAATATCTATTCATGTCTTCTGAATGTCTTCTTTAGAAAAATATCTATTCATGTTTTCTGCCCATTTCTTCACTGGATTATTTGTTTTTCGGGTGTGAAGTTTGGTGAATTCTTTATAGATTTTGGATACTAGCCCTTTATCTGATATGTCATTTGCAAATATCTTTTCCCATTCCATCAGTTGCCTTTTAGTTTTGTTGATTGTTTCCTTTGCAGTGCAGAAGCTTTTTATCTTGATGAGGTCCCAGTAGTTCATTTTTGCTTTTAATTCCCTTGCCTTTGGAGATGTGTCGAGCAAGAAATTGCTGCGGCTGAGGTCAGAGAGGTTTTTTCCTGCTTTCTCCTCTAGGGTTTTGATGGTTTCCTGTCTCACATTCAGGTCCTTCATCCATTTTGAGTTTATTTTTGTGAATGGTGTAAGAAAGGGGTCTAATTTCATTCTTCTGCATGTTGCTGTCCAGTTCTCCCAGCACCATTTGTTAAAGAGACTGTCTTTTTTCCATTGGATAGTCTTTCCTGCTTTGTCAAAGATTAGTTGGCCATACATTTATGGGTCCAGTTTTGGAGTCTGTATTCTATTCCATTGGTCTGTCTGTTTTTGTTCAATTGGCTAATTCTAATAAGACCATGCTGCCACCACGACTATGACTTCCTTGGTTTGGGGCAAATCCACCATCACAACTGGCCTGTTTTAAGCAGGGACCCCCATCACATGACTTGCTTCACCTGTCCCCTCCCCTGCCCCCAGCTTCTCTGTGGAAAGGCCACTGGACACTTGAACCAGGTGGAGTTCTATCAGAAAGGAGACAGTCCATCATGGTTTTGGAATGGGAACAAAAGACTTCAAGGATAAAAGCTCATATTGCAGATGCTCAGAGACTAAACTTTTGCACAATCTTCTCTCTGTCTCCTCAGCTATAAAAGAGGGTGATGCCACCTGGAGAATGTGCCTTCCAAGCTGTGGTTTGGGATCATCTGGAGTGTGGAATGTGCCAGCATGCAAACACCAGGCATTGGTTAGAATTCTTCCCACAGGGACAAAATCAGATGTTCTTGTCTATAGGGTGATTCTTCGAGTTCAGATTCATCTGGGATGATATTGCTTCAATGCAGGTTTGACCTCTCATCGTCAGAGCATCAGACAAGGTCACTCTTATTCCACTGGTGTAACTCTATAAAGTTCTGACAGGTAAAATGGCCAAGTCACAGCTCAGGTCCCCTTCAAAGATGGGTAATGAGGGAGCCGGTAGTTTCGAGTCAACTTCAAGAAAGACACAGGGAAGAATGAGCTTGTTTTCACAGCAGAGTAGGAGGCAGGATAAAAGCATATGTTAGGGGCGCCTGGGTGGCGCAGTCGGTTAAGCGTCCGACTTCAGCCAGGTCACGATCTCGCGGTCTGTGAGTTCGAGCCCCGCGTCGGGCTCTGGGCTGATGGCTCAGAGCCTGGAGCCTGTTTCCGATTCTGTGTCTCCCTCTCTCGCTGCCCCTCCCCCGTTCATGCTCTGTCTCTCTCTGTCCCAAAAATAAATAAACGTTGAAAAAAAAATTAAAAAAAAAAAAAGCATATGTTATAAGGCACTTTCTCTATCCAGTGTTTGAAGAAGAGGTTGGAGCTGCCTATTGGTGGAGTTGTAGAAATTGTGGCGGTATTTTACAATACTAATGTAGAGAGGCTGTGTTTTGCGGCAGGATTCCTTTTCCAATTTCATCTCTCTTGAGTCTGATTTAAAAATAGACAGGAAATGAATACATTGAGCTGCCTTGAAGACAGGCTAGATTTAAAACCCCATGATTTGGAGAATTTCCTCCACAGTTAGCCAGACGTCTCCACCCCTTTGAAGACTTTATGAAATCAAGATGCTGGACTTGATTTTCAAAGTTGAGCACTGTGCGTTGAAAAGCCAAAGGGTTGACTTCATTCTATCAGCTGCAGATAACACTGTCTTCCCCAACTGCTCCTCTGGCAACCACTGCCTTCCTCCACCAATGTTCCCCATGCCTCTGAGCCCTGTCCCAATCCCCTTCCCACTACCACATCTCACACAGATATTTTTTCTTTTTCTTTTTCTTTTCTTTTCTTTTTTTTTTTTTTTTTGAGACACACACACAGAGAGAGAGAGAGAGAGAGAGAGAGAGCAGGGGAGGGCAGAGAGAGAGGGAGAGAGAATCCCAAGCAGCTCCTGTCAGTACAGAATCAGTACACTGTCAGTACAGAGCCCAACTCAGAGCTCAGTGTCACAACTGTGAGATCATGATGTGAGCCCAAATCAAGAGTTGGACATTTAACTGACTGAGTCACACAAGCACCCCGTTCATACACATATTTTTAATTAAAAAATTGGTTTTTGAAATCCCCTGGGGAGTTTATGAAACATGAAGTCTCTTAATTGTTACCAGCAAGATGCAGGAGGACTGGGCTTGAACAGGAGTCTGTATTTTTTTTCTAAGATTCTTTCATTTTGTAATTTTTCAAATTGTGATGAAATATACATAACATAAAATTCAGCATTGTAATTATTTCTACAATTACAGTGCACATGTCAGTGTCAGTAAGTACATTCATATTGTCTGGCAACTGTCACCGCCATCAGAACTGTACTCATTTGGGGTGCCTGGGTGGCTCAGCTGGTTAAGCGTTTAACTTTTGTTTAGGTCATGATCTCGAGGTCTGTGGGTTCGAGCCTCACATTGGGCTCTGTGCTGACAGCTCAGAGCCTGGAGCCTGCTGTGGATTCTGTGTCTCCCTCTCTCTCTGCCCTGCTTACACTCTGTCTCTCTCTGTCTCTGTCTCTTTCTCTCTCAAAAATAAATAAACATTAAAAAAAGAACTTTCCTCATTTTGTAAAACAGAAACACTGGGCCCCTTAAACACTGACTCCTCCTTCCTCCTCCAGCCCATGGCAGCCCCCATTCTACTTTCTGTCTCTGTGTTTTACTCCAATAGAGACCTCATATGAGTGAAATCATTCAGCATGTGTCCTTTTGTGACTGGCTTATTTCACCGAACATAATATCCTCAAGGTTCATCCGTGTTATGGCCTGTGTTGGAATTTCCTTCCTTTTAAGGACTGAATCCATTTCCCTTGAGTGTATAAACCACATCTTGTCTATCTGCTCCTCTGCTGCTGGACACTGGGGTGCTTCCACTTCTTAGCTCTTGTGAGTAGTAGTCTGGATGTCCGACAAGAAATTCAGGGCTCCCAGTGCCTGCAGCTGGGCAGAAGACCTGGAATCACAGGAAGATAATGAGGTTGAGGTGTTTGGAAAGTCATTTAATGTGTCATGTAATAATGTTTAGTAGTTTTAAAATTATTTTTCCTTAATGATTCTTCTTTTCTTTAATTTTTAATGTTTATTTTAGAGAAGAGAGAGCATGAGCAGGGGAGGGGCAGAGAGAGTGGGGGCGGGGAGAACACAGAATCTGAAGCAGGCTCTAGGCTCTGAGCTGTCAGCACAGAGCCCCATGCGAGATTCCAACTCCTGAACCGCGAGATCATGACCTGAGCCAAGGTCAGACGCTTAACCAACTGAGCCACACAGGCACCCCTTTCATGACTCTTCTTACCTCTGCCTTTTTGCTAGCCATTCAGACAGCTCTGCTGCTCTTCTCTGCACTCCCCATGGGGTTGTTGCAACAGGACAGCAAGGGCAAAAATGGAATCGATGTGCAGTGTTAGAATTTCAAGAGAGGCTCTTAAAACCTATCATAGAGGCACTAATTTCAGGAGAAACAAAACAAAATTTTGAGTTTCAAGAGCCTAAGGGTTTCTTTTTTTTCAAAAGTCCAGACTCAGAAGGACTGAAGGCATGAATTTAATGCCCTAAGGACTTGGAAAGATTAGTTATGGAGACAAGGCTGCCATCCCAACACCAACTAGGTACTAAATATCCTGACTGGATAGGTGAGGGTGGGAGCCAGGGAGACTCTCAGGGGAGCAGTAGAGTTGGTCAACAGTGTTGATCTGGGGCATGGGTCTTGCTCCCTGTCCCCCTGTGCCCAGCCTCCAGGACAGGGTATTAGAGGGCTCCCAAATACGCTGGGGACTCCAGAGTAGAGAAGGTCATGCATCACTTCCTGGGTGAGAAAGCTGCAGGCCCAGCGGATGTCCCCCAGTCACCCTGGTGGATTCAGCATAGAAATGGAGGCCTGGTCTTGGCAGGAAGGGCCTGAGACAACCCAGAGCATCCTGTGGGCTATGAGAAAATGGGAGGTCACCCAAAATGGCCACTGGTGAATGGCTCAGGAGAAGGTGAGGAACACCTGGGGGACTTGGAGGAGCCTTGAGATCAGGGTGAGGGAAAGTGGAACATTCTGGGAGGACCAATGACTGTGCCTCAGGTGGGGAACATGGGTGTTTCCCAGATGTGGCAGGGAGGATGACCATGGTCAGGCTGGTTGGGTGTGCAGAGCTTGGTGGCCACCACCATGGACAGATAACAATAACCAATCCCCCACTGATGCCTCAGTGATCTATAAAGCCCCAATGTCACCCAGTCCCAGTGAGAAATGGGAAAGGGCAAACCCAACTGACTGTGGAAACAATTTGAATTAAACCTCAGTTGAAGCTTCTTTTTTTTGAAAAGTAGAAATTGTTAGAGAAACATTTAGTGCTTCTTCCTCTTCTTCCCCTTTCTTCTTCTTGGCTGTGATTTGTGGCCTCTGAAGACAACATTCTTGCACTCAACTCAGTTTACTCATCTGGATTATGGGACTTAAAGTGCATGATCAGTGGTCCATCCAGGGGGTTGTGAAGATCACACAAGCTATGAGGTGGGTGAAGGAAAGGTAAGAATCTCATTTCTCCAGCTGGGATGCAAGGTATATCCTTTTGAGAATGGCTGTTCTGCTTGGCGACTAATTACAAGCCTGAAGGGGCTACTTCTTCCTTTATTTTCAAGGTGCTGCGGGTCCTATTGGGTGACCCTGACCCATTCCTCCCACTAAGGAACCTGTATCAGTCTGCTATGGTGGCCATAACAAAGTGCCACAGGCTTAACCAACAAACATTTATTTCCTCTCAGTTCTGGAGGCTGGAAATCCAAGATTAAGGCATTGACAATGTTTGCTCTTTCTGAGGCCTCTCTTTTTGGCTTGTTTATGCTAACTTCTCCCTGTGTCCTCACACGGTCTTCTGTGGGTCTCAAAAGTCTATTAGGACTTTAACATATGCATCTGGGAAGGACACAATTTAGCCCCTAACAAGAGCCACATGTACATTGATGCTGTCTGGGATGAGTCACTGCCCTGCTTCAAATCTAAATTGTATCTGGGTTTATAACCAGCTGCATTGGACATCCTCTGGGAGTGTGTTAGGAAAGGCAGAATTTCAGGCCCCACCCCAGACCTGCTGAATCAGAATGTGCACCTTAACCAGTTCCCCTAGGTGACTCACACGCAATTAAAATTCAAGAAGCACTGATTCAAACAACTTTCCCATGCAGGAGCCTGTGGGAGTTTTGTAATCCCTCGCTAGCTAGGGAAGCAGTGCTTAAATCATCACTCAGGAAAAGCCACTGGGCTGGGCTCTGATGGTGGAGGAGTCTCTGAATTGTTTAAGGTGCAATGAGAATGCGTATGTGAGCCAAGCTGACTGTAGGTCCCCCAAATTGTTGGCGGGGTCTGGGGAGGTGGGTGGGAGTCACACCTGGAAGCTATGAGAAGGGTGGGGTCACCTTAATAAAAGGTGCAGAAAACTCAGGATCACCAAATAGGGTTGCCAGATTCAGCAAACAAGAATACAGGCAGTATTTGAGACATACTCACACTAAAAGTGGTTTTGCTGTGTATCTGAAATTCAGTTTAACTGGGCATCTAGTATTTGATTTGCAGCCTTATAATGGAAATCCAACCTCCCACAAGCAACACTGACTCCTTTCTCTTTCCTGCCCCTACTCTCTTGTCCGTGCTCCCTCTACCCTGTGATCCTCCATAAAAACTAAAGACAGAAACAGGAGCCTGGAGGGCACAGGGGACAGAGCACTGGCCCAAGGATACTGGGATGTTGATTTTTGCTGTTTTTTTGGTCTGATATGAACTCGACCAGCATCAGTTTGGTATGGAGATACTGGCCACCCAGCTGCTCTGCTCGTGCTCCATTCCGGGTCACCTCCACCTGCCTAGCCTGACAGACCTCCCAGTCTTTACATGGAGCCTAACTCCCAGCCACAATGCACCTGGATTTAAGAGGAGGACAGGAGCTCTCACATGGGCCCTGAACAAAGTTCTCCAAAATTCCCCTTCACTTTAGTTTAGCAGGCACTTTCCTACAAAGCCTTCAACAATGAAAGCCACCAGTTCCATTGGAACCATCCATTGGAAAAAGGAATGGTTTTTCATAGAAGAATCACCACCTGCTCTTAGTGAACTTATCATCAGTGTTGGTATGCTAAGCAAAGGAGGGAATTTCTGAGGCTAAAGTCCTGAAATGTGAGGGGCCAATCAAAGTTTTCCAATTATCCAACATGACACATCATTCCCTGTCCCCATTGCTGCCCAGCAGGGCCCTGGGCTCCCTGTTATTGGAGAAACCCAGCCAAGTACTTTGTGGAGTGGGAAATAAGGAGTGTGGAGTATTGTACAAAAGACACAAGTTGGTTGTGAAGTAATTTTACTTTTGTGTATATTCAATGTTAACGGGGTGCTGCAGAGCTTGTAGAAAGATGGTTTTGTTTTTTTGTTTTTTTGTTTTTTTGTTTTACAAAACGTGGTCCTTTTCCTTCAGGAAGAGAGCCCTCATGCTCACATCACTAAATCCAAAACAGAACATCAGCTATAATGTGGTGACCCTTTGCCAGCAGGCTGGGCCCAAGAGAAGCATGGAGCTGTCCGTATGTTGGACATGTGCCCATGATGAATACCTCCTCAGCTAGCTCTAGTCACCTGCCCTGACCCAGGCCCAAAGGACCTTCCCCCCTGACAGGATGCCACTTATCCCAAAAGCCACAAAACTGATGTCCTTTTTCTTTGAATATGGGCATTTCCAGTGTATAATAATGGCGGACCTCCCTGTTCATATTATGTATAGAACCTTTAGTGTGGATTAGATTTTATTCTGCTGAAAATTCTGTAAAATACAATGGTGCTCTTCTTTATACATTATGAAAATTTTAAAGATTAAGAATAAACCCATCTTTCCACTGTGTCTTTGCATTCAAGTGCATGGGTTATATTCATTCACCCCATCAAATGTGTAGAATGTGACAAGTCCCAAAGGAACGTGGACCATCCCTGCAGGGCTGGGGGTAGAATCAGGGAAGAAAATGCTGGGAGAGAGTGGTGTCTCTTTTGCCAAGCCAAGAGAGTTTTGTTGTTCGGTTGTTTGTTTTTACTAGAAGGAGGAGACACTGTCACAAAGTTAGCACCCACTGAGGATTCAGACTGGCCATGTTCTAATCTCCATGTACAATTTCCAGCAAATCATTTAGTGCCCATTAGCCTCAGTTTCACATGAGGGCATGTACCAGAAGCTTGTTGAGAAGACTCAGTGAGCTAGCAGATGTGCATTGTGTAGTACTGGGCATGTGGAGAGGCTCCCTGAGTTTCGTTCCTCTTGAGGAAGGATTTCTCAACAACCTCAAATCAGCAGCAGGTGACAGGGATGAACCTTACCATACAGTCACCTAGCTATTTATTTGCAAGCCTGTCTCCATAATTAGAACATGAGTTTCAGGGGGACACAGACAAGAGCATTAAGAGGGCAAAGACAATGCCTTATTCATACATAATTGGCATTTAATAAATGTTTATTGAACACGTAGCTGAATGGATGAATGAATAATTAATAACAAAGGGGACTGTCCTTTGTTCACAAATTGTTTTGTTCACAAATTGCATGCACATGGATATCAAAAGAGATCCTTATTCGCTTGGTGATTATCTAAATATCTGCCTTTTCCCTCCCTATGTTTCCAGGAAGCAGGTTGAAAAGGGCAACAGGAACAATACCACACCTGTATTCCAACGACAGGTATAGTTCAGTGTTAGAAAAAGAACCACAGGAAGAGGTCAGGCATTCAAAAAAGGAAAAGGGCACCATTTGGTTTGGCAATGCTAATACTATTTTTTTCAATCCAGAGATATTTAGAAAAGGTTTCCCAACTTTGTGCTTTTAAAGTCAGTTGTTATTAGTGAGTCCAGAAATAAAAATCCCCACTGGGAAGCCTGCTCTAACTCCCAAAGACAGTGATAAGAACACATCAGTGGGTGTGATTGTGGTTTACCTTGTGTTACTGTCCCCACAGCCAGTCAAGCTACCCGCCACCCAAAGTGTCCTCCAGCTTAGTATCACAGTGAAACCATTCCAGGTTTTTTTCTTTGCCCAGGAGAAAGAGTTAGAGGTTTTTTGTTGGTTTGTTTTTTGTTTTTGCAAAAAGATGCACATAGACCAAGAGAGCTTACTAATGTGTATTAAAAAAAACCTCTTGAACATGCCAAGTTGCATGTGAAAGAGGAGTCCAAATTTAAATAAACAAGATTAGAAGCATGATAAACATTAGCAAGTGAGAAACACAGAGTCACAGATGGGTTTGCCAGCACTGGAAAGACCAGCCAATGGTGGCCTCAGATGATGTCTTTGATAACAGAGCCAGCTTATCTTCCTATTGGATTGCAGTAAGATTCCTGATAGTCCACTTACAGTTCCTACCCACATCTCACTCTCCAGCATCACCAACAGACAGTGGAGATTAACCTCCCATTAATATTCCTTTCTCTGAGGGGTAGGTAGGGAGTGGTATTTGCTGGAGAATGATTTGCCTAATTGCCCCTATTGTCATTCCCTTAAAACCTATCCTGATTGCCAAGGAACTTCATAAGCTATGCTGTCTTCCCCCTCCTTGTCAAGTTCTTGATTCACCCCCACCACTAAGTTCACTTAACTTTGTGAAATAAAAATGATTAAACCCAACCGAATCTGCCCATTTGCCTTGAAAGTTCACTCTTAATTTTTGTCTGGGCACCTCAGAGGAAATTTGATTTATTACTTATTAAATCATTGGAATGCCACCTTAGATGAGGGGAGCTGCTCCTTGAAAAGCCACCATAGAACTTTCCAAGATCAAATTAAAACACATACATTTTCTCTTCCATAAAGGTAAAATGCAAATGAAGAAAGTCCAATTCAAATTAATTTCAGCAAAAGAGCAAATTATTCGCTCTTGTAATCAAGGACAGAGATGGAGTTAGCTTCAGGGATGACTGGATTTGAGATTCAATGCCCCAGGCTTCCCTCTCTCTTTCCTCCCCCTTTCCTCTCTGCTTCCCTCCACATTGCAACTCCATTCTCTCCTGCTGTATGCCCACATTCTCTCATGGCTCCTTAGAGTGGGTCCCAGTTCTACTTTAAAAAACCTGTAAATGCCAGGCTGCCTAAGATAAGATGCTCACTCCTTAGGCAGTTGCTAAAAGCATGGAGACAATTGTGATATAATGGTACCTACTACTCCCAACATGAGATAGAGAAGAGGGAGACAGTCCCAAGAAAAGTGCTGGGCAGAGAAAACAATAGCTGTCTTATACTAATCATGCTTTTTTTATCCTGTATTTTTGATGCTTTGGCATCTTGGGGCCTTGCTGAGCCTGGACAAACTGCCTCTCCCAGGGTGAGCCAATTCCTTGAGGTAGCAAACAGCTCACCTGCTAGTGAGCCTTTCACATGCAAACCACCGATCCAGAGCCCACATCTCCACCACCTTTTCTATTGAGCTCTTATGCTGGAACCACTGTCACTCTGCCCTGATCCCCCTGGGTCCACATTGTAACAACAAGGGACAGTCCCTATGCCACAGAGCCCACTGGAGTTATTCAATGGTTAGCCAACCCTAACCTAAGCCTGCATGCCCTGCTTTATCCATTCCCTGCCATAGAAACCACAATAAAGGCTCTTGCCTGCACTTTGCTTTCTGCCTCCTGACCAGTGCTTCCCCATGTGGCTCTGCATGGTGTACCATGCTACCTGTTTCTAGGGATCTGTGAACATAACACACTTCTCTCTTCTGACAATTATCTCCACATCTGCGTGTCTTACTATACCTTGCCAAAACAAATCCTGCCTAAAAGGACCCTTAAAACACGTCTGATACAACAACCAGCCCAAACCAGGAGCCACTAGAGAAACCTTTACACTCATGAAATTGTACTTATTTAACATTCAGGTCCCAAATTCTAAAGTAAGTTTGGTGATAAAACAACGTAAAGGGGCGCCTGGGTGGCTCAGTCGGTTAAGTATCCTACTTCAGCTCAGGTCTTGATCTTATGGTTTGTGAGTTTGAGCCCCATGTCTTGTCGTCAGCTGTCAGCACAGAGCTCACTTTGGATCCTCTATCTCCCTCTTTCTCTGCCCCTCCCCCCCAAATAAATAAACATTAAAAAAACCCAACAAAGTATAGGTAGGAATCAAATACAGAGTTTGCTGAAATCAGAACATGTCTAAAGAAGCCATTTGCTAAAGCCAGAAACATTGTACAGTGCTTATAATTGAAAGACAGGCTGAGAGAAATATAAGTGGGACATAAATGGAGACTCCTATAATCCTACCACTGTAGCAGAGTGGTTATGAGGGCTGACTCTGTACTCAGACTGCCTGGGTTCTAAACCTGGGCGAGTCCTTCAGTCTGTGCATGACCTTGAATAAGGTACATAAATCCTGTAAGCTTTAGTTTTTCATCTCTGACATAAAGATAATAATAATGTCTGCTTTCTATCTAGTATGAAGATTAAATGAGACGATCTTTGGAAAATAGGGAAACAGGCCTGGTAAACCTTTAATACTATCTGCTGCTATGTCTAACGCTTTTTTTATATGACAAAACAAGTTTAAGTGTAGCAAGTAAAATCATAAAATAATGTTTCTAACCCCACAGATTATTACTTTCACTCCTTTGAAGAAAATAAGCATTTCTAAGAATGATACATGGCCCAAAAGCCAAAAATGAGGGAGTGGACAAATATGACCACATTAAAGTGGTAGAAAGTAATTTAGAGTAAAGCCACTGAAAAGAAAGCTAAAAGACAAATGACAGTGTACTACAGAAAAAAAATTGTGCAATATGTATTTCAGACAAAGGGGTATTTTCTCTAATATGCAAAGCTCTCTAACAAGTCAATAACAACAAAGCGTTGGTGGGGATGTGGAGGAAAAAGAACACTCGTGGACTGTTGGTGTGGGTGCAAATTGGAAAACAGTATGGAGGTTCCTCAAAAAGTAAAAAAAAAAAAAAATAGAACTACTCTATGATCCAGCAATTGCACTACTGGGTATTTAACCAAAAAACCTGAAAACACTAATTCAAAGAGATACATGCACTCCTATGTTTATTGCATCATTGTTTACAATAGCAAAGAAATGCAAACAGCCTAAGTTTCCATCGATAGATGAATGGATCAAGAAGATGTGGTATATATATACAACGGAATATTATCCAGCCATAGAAAGGATGGAATCTTACCATTTACAACAAGATTGGATGTAGCTAGAAGCGATAATGCTAACTAAAATAAGTCAGATGGAGAAAGATAAATTCTTATGAATTCACTCATAGGTGGAATTTAAGAAGCAAAACAAAGGGGAAAAAAAGAGACAAACAGAAAGCCAGACTCTTAAATACAGAGAACAAACTGAGGTATGGGCAAAATAGATACAGGGAATTAAAGGTACAAACTTTCAGTATCAAAATAAGCCACAGAGATGGAAAGTATAGCAGAGGGAAAATAGTGAGATGGTAGCAACTTGTTTGGTGACATGTGGTGATCACATTTACCGTGATGAGCACTGAGTAGTATATGGAATTGTCAAATCATTATATTGTACACCTGAAATGAATGTAACACTGCATGTTAATTACACTTTAATAAAAATTAAAAAAATAAAAATAAAAATTGTATTTAAAGTGAGCATGATGCAAAAATGTAGTGACATTGCATTTTTAAAAATATATGTATATGTGAAATTAAAACACACACACACACACACACACACACACACACACACAGGAAATGACCCAATGGGAAATGAGCGAAGACATGAGTGGAAGGTGCTTAGAAGAAAACCAAGCAGCCAATAAACATACGACAAGGTGCTGTGTCAGGAGAGCTTGTGGCTACAGGTAAGGGCATCCAAAGGATGACACCCAAAGCCAGTTCGGGTTACATTTTCACATAACAAAGTATCTGCAGCAGGCAGGCAGAATCCCTTACTGGCATTGGTTCAGCCCTAAAAGTCCTTCGAAGTTCAGAAACAACCTAGAAAGTTTCATTGGTTCAACCCTAAAAGACTTCCTTCTTCTAGCTCAAGTTGTCCCTGTACTTTAGTCATCCAAGCTGTAATACGGTTCCAAATACTGCAAGTAAATTCAAGACAAAGGAGAGGAGTTGGGTTGGTGGAAACAAAAGATGGTGAGAGCTTTCCTACAAATCCCAGCAAATTTTCACTCAGGTCTTACCAGCTAGGGCTGTGTGACAGGGCTACCTCCAGCTGCAAGGGAGGCTGATTAGTTGAAGACTGGTGTGTACTAAAGAATTTGGCTGGTCTTGGGGTGCCTGGGTGGCTCAGTTGGTTGGGCGTCTGACTTCGGCTCAGGTCATGATCTCACAGTCCGTGAGTTCGAGCCCCGCGTCGGGCTCTGTGCGGACAGCTCAGAGCCTGGAGCCTGCTTCGGATTCTGTGTCTCCCTCTCTCCCTGCTCCTCCCCTGCTCATGCTCTGTCTCTCTCTGTCTCAAAAATAAATAAATAAATAAATAAATAAATAAATAAACAAAAAAGAATTTGGCTGGTCTTTATCCCCAGTTTCTAGGAAGCAGCATCTAAACCCTTGGAATTTCCCAAGTGAGGATGTCTTTGTTCTTCTTGGTGGGCCCCTCTGATGATATCTGATAGTTTGGCTGACAAGGTGACTTGATATGGTGTCTGACCATGCTGGGAAGACCAACCATTGATAGAAGGGTGGGGCTTTCTGTCATCTGATATCAGCCTGACCTCTGGGGAGAGAAGGAGGCTGAAGATTGAGTTCAACCTCGTGGCCAATGATCAATTAATTGTACCTCCATCATGAAACTACAATAACAACTCTGGAGTTAGCCAAACTTAAAGTTAAAGGCATAGCCCTCTACAACCTGCCTCATTTCAGACACCAGCTGCAAGTTCAGAGTCCCCAGGGTCACCCTCACTTCTGACCAGTTGGCTACAGACCAGTGGAGCTCCAGCAACCACTTTGATAGTTCACTAGAAAAACTTCTAGAACTCACTGAAAGCACTGTATTTATCACTGCAGTTTTACTATTGCAAAAGGATCCAAATCAGAACAGGCCAAAAGAAGAGACACATAGGGCAAAGTCTGAGAGTATTCCAGAAGTGAAGCTTCCCTCATCCTCAGGGATATAGTACATTCCCAGCACATCAGTGCTTTGGTGGTGATTGGCTTCCTGTGTTTCTCAACAAAGTATTATCTGCATTTGTTGATGGAAAATTCTTTGTTGAGAAGATTGTTCTTTAAATCATGAGGCACTTGGTATTCCTGACCCATGGACACTAAACGATAGCACTCATTCACCATCATTGTAGCAACTTCAAATTCTCTCACATTTCCCAAGGCCAGTCCCACACTCCAGTTGAGAACCTCCAGCTTAGACTAATCATGATGGTGCACTGTCCTTGTAAACAAAATCAGTATTCTGTTAACAAAATAGAAGCCTATTAGATGGGTGACAAATAGTGCTGCCCAGATGCCCAACTACACTCTAATTAAAGAAATGAAATTTTGCCCTTCGGTAATGTATCGTTTTTCACCAGTCATAGAAATGGAATCACATAATATGTGTTCTTTTGTGTCTGGATATTGTTAAACATTTTGATAATATCCAGTGTTAGCAATATTGTAGAAGACCTGCATTCTACTTTACTTTTGGCAGGAGTGAACACTGGTACAATTTTTCATGAGCATTTTGCCAACATCTATGAACATTTTGACCACAATGACCCAGTAGTTCAACTCTTAAGTATGTACCCAAAAGAACTAAAAATAGGCACTCAAATCTTTGTACACAAATGCTCATGGCAGTACTCTTCATAGCAGCCAAAAGGTGGAAACACTAATGTCCATCAATAGAGGAATGGATAAACAAATTGTGGTCTACACACATGGTGGGATATTACCCACCCACGAAAAGGAATGAAGTATTGATACATGTTACAATGTGGATGAATTTCAGAAACATCATGTCAGTGAAGGAAGCCAGACACAAAACACATATTATGTGATTCCATTTCTATGAAGTCTCCCGAATAAGCAAATTTATAGATAGAGAAAACAGACGGGTGGTTGCTAGGGGCTGGGAGCAGGAGGGGAAGCAAATGCTTAATAGATTTATAGTTTCATTTGGGGCTGAAATTTTTCCAAAACTAGATAGAGGTGGTGGTTGCACATCATTGTGAATATCCAAAATGACATAAACTGTATACACTTTAAACTGTATAATTTTATTTGATGCTATGTGAATTTCACCTCAATTTTCAAAACAAAAAAAATTTAACTGAAGATCACTTTTGACTTAGCATTTTAGTTTGAAGAATATAAGCTCTACACATTCGCACACCTACGTACAAATATATGTATACAAATATCCATTATAGCAGTCTGAGAAATGGAAATAACCTAAATTCATACGAGCAGGTCTTTCCTCAAATAATATGGTATATCCACATAATGGAATACATAAAGCCACTGAAAAGAATGGAGTGGATTTATATACACTGATACAGAAAAAAGTCTTTCCTTTAAAAAGCAAGTGACAAATCAGACAGATCAGAGTTTGGTTTCTGTGTCACCCGTCAGTAATTTGGGTAAGTTATATAACCTCTGGGGCCTTTCCCCCTTGTCATTAAAGCGGGAGTTATAGGAGCCCCATTTGTATACCTGTCATATAGAAGGTAGGGTAGTGCCTGGAAAGGGTGTAGCCACCTGTCGGGCACATTGTGCTCACTTCCTAAATGTTGGCGGATGTTATTGTTGCTATTTCTTGGAGACCTTTGAGTTGTACTTTCTTTGGCAGAAACTCTAACTATAAGCAGCATCTATTCTGTGTCCTTACCAGCAGCTGCTCTGTCAGAGGCCCCACGCTATGTGTAGATCTTGTTGCCTGCAATTGCTGTTGGCCTCAGGGACTCCCACTCTGGGCTGGAGAGTGATCAGGAAGCACCTGACAGCAACAGTCAGCTTAGGCTCGCAGCTCCAGCCCTGTGCTGCTCTCCTGTCTGGTCCTGGTGTGACGAGGCAAGGATTCTTACTGCAGCTAGGCTGTGCAGGAGGGACGAGCTGGGATGTAATGCAGCCACTGCCAAGACCCCTGCAATTCATGTCTGTCTATGGCACAGGATTATTGAATATCTCCTGAGTGTTAGTAGGATAGGAAGCTTGGGTAAAAGGACACCCCACAAGCCCTGGGACACAGAGAAGATGATCTTGAGCAGGGACTGAGGTAACTGCAGTTTTCTGGGCAGCTGTCACCAGGCTTCACCATTTTGGTGACTCAGATGCTTTCTGTGTCTGCTTCTGGGGCTCTGATGCTAATTAATTGTTTGCCGCTGTCTTCCTTTCTCTGTCTCCATGTGCCATGACTCCAGAGTACTCTTGGTTGCTAGTACCCAGTTTCAGCCTCCTGGGCTCTAGGTTTGTTTGGTTGGTTTCTACTGGGCTCTCATACAGGCCACTGGAGCTTCCCAGCTCTGGTGAGCTCCATGCAGGGCAGTCAGAAAGGTCGTGGCATGACGGTTACTCTCTGCCAATACAGTCAGGTAGCATGCTAGGTGCTGGAGACGGTCCCAGAATAAAGAATATCCTTTTCCACTGTATTAGAACCTGTGATACCCGAGAAGGACCCTTGGCAGCTGTACGTTCCGTTCCATGAAATAGAGCAGGGGTTTCAAAAAGGCAAGCCAGATGGTCAATTATTCACTTTCCCTTGGGGGAAAGGAGATACCCTGGCTCTTTTTCAACCACATGAAATTTTCCAGCTTCCAGTGTGGCTTTATGTAAGGTATTAATTTTTGGTTAGTATTTTAGGACAGACCAGCAGATCTGAGGTTGGAAGGGAGGAGGAGGTATCTAAGGAGGGGGTGGGAGAACCAAGGACACAGTTGAGCATGACACCGGGAAGTCTTGGGCTCACCCTCAGAGACCCTGGCCCACATCTCAGCTCAGCCTCGAACATATCCTGTAAACTCAGGGAGAGTTCAAGAACCTCTGTTTCCTCCACGTATGGAGTTATAATTAATATACTTAGTAGTTTCATAAAAGGCAATTATATATGAGATCCAATATTTTTACTACTATTTATAAATAGTAGTAAATCGGTCTATACTTCCAGAGCCTTCCTCTTTAAATCTTACAGAAAATGGCTCTCTCTGCCAACAAACTAATGAGGTTGCAAGGCTTGTGACTGGGCAGTTCAGGACCTCAAGTAAGTGGCTCCCAGTTGGAACCATCAAGATTTTTCTGGGTCCCATTTTTCTCATCTGTCATATGGGATAACTACATAAGAGAACCACAGCCAACCAAAAGAACTGGTGAGAGAATTTAGGAATCCGTCTATAAATTTTTAAACACTTTACTAATGTTGGTTATTAGGGTAAGAAGAAGGAGAGGTAATGAGAAGTGACTGCCAAGTGGGTATAGGAGTTGCCGTTTTGGGATGATAAAAGTCTGGAACTGGATACTGGATGGTTGTGCAACATTGTGAAAGTACTTAATGCCACTAAATTGTACACTTTAAAAATGTTAAAATCATAGATTTTATATTATTTGTGTTTTACCACAGTAAAGATAACTTTTTACAAAAGAATAAATGGTTGAATTTGCTTCCCTCTATGACTGAGCAGCTCAAATGAAACCAAGTCTTACACTGAGGAAACTAAGAAGTCTGGATACAGTTGTTTAGAAAACAGCCATTTGAAGGCATCAAAATGCAGTAAGGGCTTAAGGGCCAAAATCCCAGGGGAAAAGTTAATGCCTTGAGGTGAGCTTAACATTCTCCACTGCTTTTCCTTTGAAAGATAAAGATGGAAGTCTTCCAGCACCAGATAGCAAGATCAATTATAAAGTTAGAGCGATCATGTTAGCATGGCATGGCATAGGACAAATAGACCAATGAAAGCAGATAGCAAGTCCAGAAATGTGTGTATATATGATACATATATATATCAGAAATCCAGAAATGTGTGTATATATGATATATATATCATATATACACATTATATATAATATATCTTGATATATAAATAGATAGCTAGATCATCTCTCTCTCTCTCTCTCTCCCTCTCTCTCTCACTATCTCTATGATTTAGATAGAAGTAGCATGGCAGAGCTACTCCTTACCTGCGGGGAAAGAGTAGCTGGGTCAACTGGATACATATATAGAAAAAAAAGTGAATTTCGACCCCTCTCTCAATTTAACACCATACACACAAATCAATTCTAGATGGATCAAAGTCTTAAATAATGACAGGGAAAACAATACAGCTGCTGGGAGATAGCATAGGAGGATGTCTTCATGACCTTGGGATAGGACAATATTCTTACACAAGAAATATAAAGGGAAAGAATTTAGACCACATTAGAAATAACCTTTGTGCATCAAAAGACACCCTTTATGAAACTGAAAGGGCATGTCTTAGAATGGGAGATAGATTTAAAACATGTTTAGGGGCGCCTGGGTGGCTTGGTCGGTTAAGCGTCCGACTTCGGCTCAGGTCATGATCTCACGGTCCGTGAGTTCGAGCCCCGCGTCGGGCTCTGTGCTGACAGCTCAGAGCCTGGAGCCTGCTTCGGATTCTGTGTCTCCCTCTCTCTCTGACCCTCCCCCGTTCATGCTCTGTTTCTCTCTGTCTCAAAAATAAATAAACGTTAAAAAAATTAAAAATAAATAAATAAAATAAAACATGTATATATAAAATGGCTCATAACCAGAGTACATTACAAAAGCCCACCTACAAATACACAAGGAAAAGACACCAATTTTTTCAGAAACTTGCAAGAGACTCTAATAGGTACTTCACAACAGAGGATATCCAAATGTTCAATAAACTTCTGAAAGGTAAAAACACAAATTAAAACTGTAAAGAAACACTATCACATATCTGTCAGAATGGTTTAAAACAACAACAACTGGTGTGCCTGGGTGGCTCCATGGGTTAAGCGTCCAACTGTTGATCTCGGCTCAGGTCGTGCTGTCACAGTTTGTGAGATCATGACCCATGTCAGGCTCTGCACTGACAGTGTGGAGACTGCTTGGCATCCTCTCTCCCTCTCTGTCTCTGCCACTCCCCTGCTGTTCTCTCTGTCTCTCTCCCTCAAAATAAATAAACTTAAAAACATAAAACAACAACAAAAATTGATAATATTATGTTTTGGCAGGTACATGGAGCACTGGACGCTCAAACACTGGGAGTATAGTTTTCTCAACATTTTGGAAAACCCCATGGCAATGTCCACTAAAGCTGAATATTCTGAGTATATAGTCAACAAAAACGCTCACAGAAGTGCACCAAAAGTCAAGTACGAAAAAGCATTAGAGTCATACTATTTGTAATAATCCTAAATTGGAAATAACTCCAATGTCTACCAAGAACAGAATACACAGATAAATTATAGATTTATTTTTATAGTTTGTTTTTTACTTATATTTTTATCATAGTTTAAATAAGTTATAAGGTATTTCCATCATGGAATACTTTATGCAATAAAAGTGAATGAATTTCTATAAGCACAAATGAGTGAATTTCATAAATATAAGGATGAGCAAAGGAAGTCAGATACCAAAGAGCGGTCAGTATTATCCACCTTAAATAAAATCCCAAATCAGGCAAAACAATCTGGTTAGAGAAGTGGGGTTACTTGCTCTCATTGATGGGGGTGATGTTGGGAAGGGCAGAAAAGGCACTTCTGTGGTGCGGGTCATGCTATATTTCTCATCTGGGTAGGACTGTATTGTTGAGTTCAGTTTTTCAAAATTCATGGAGCCACACAGTTATCATTTGTGTACTTTTCTGTATATATTGCAATAAAATAGTTTAACTTAAATAAATAAATAAATAAATAGACAAATAAATAGATAAAAACAAATAGTTATCAAAATACACATAGTGATCTCTACAGAGAGAAGTTACAAAGCAGCTTCTTTTTTGTCTACAAAGCAGCTTATTCTTTTGTTTGTTTTAATTCCAGTATAGCCAATATACACTGTTGTATTAGTTTCATGTGTACAACACAGTGATTCAACAGTTTTGTACATCACTCAGTGCTCATCATGTTAAGTGTACTCTTAATCCCCTTCACATATTTCACCCATCCCCCTGCCCACATGCCCTCTGGTAACTATCAGTTGGTTATCTGCAGTCAAGAGTTTGTTTCTTGGTTTTTCTCTTCACCCCCCTTTGTTCATTTCTTTTGTTTTTTAAATTCTACATATGAGTGAAAACATATGGTATTTGTCTTTCTCTGGTTATTTTGCTTAACACTATACTCTCTAGATCCATCCATGTTGTTGCAAATGGCAAGATTTCATTCTTTTTTATGGCTGAGTAATATTCCATCATATATATATATATATATATATATATATATACACATACATACTACATCTTCTTTATCCATTCATCTATTGATGGGCATTTGGGCTGCTTCCATAATTTGTATATTTTAAATAATGCTTCAGTAAACATAGGGATGCATATCCTTTAGAATTTTGTCTTTATATTCTTTGGATAAATACCCAGTAGTGCAATTGGGGGATCATAGGGTAGTTCTACTTTTTAATTTTTTGAGGAATTTCCATACACTTCCACAGTGGCTGCACCAGTTTGCATTCCCACCAGTAGTGCACAAGGGTTCCTTTTTCTCTACATCCTTGCTAACATTTGTTTTTGTGTTGTTGCTTTTAGCCATTCTGACCAGTGTAAGGTGATATCACGTTGTGGTTTTGATTTGCATCTCCCTGATGATGAGTGACGTTGAGATTTTTTTCATGTGTGTTTTGGCCATCTGTATGTCTTCTTTGAAGAAATGTCTATTCATGTTTTTTTTCCCATTTTTAAGTTGGGTTAGTTATTTTTGGGGTTTTGAGTTGTATAAGTTCTTTATGTATTTTGGATACTAACCTTTCGTTGGATATGCCAGTTGCAAAAATCATCTCCCATTCAGTAGGTTGTCTCCTAGAGTTGTTGAGTGTGGAAACTTTTCATTTTAATGTAGTCCCAATAGTTTGTTTTTGCTTTTGTTTACCTCGCCTCAGGAGACTTATCTAGAAAAATGTTGCTATGGACAAGTTGAAAGAAATTACCACCTGTGCTCTCTTCTAGGATTTTTATGGTTTCAATTCTCACTTTTAGGTCTTTAATTTGTTTTGAGTTCATGTTTGTGTATGGTGTGAAAAAGTGGTCCAGCTTCACTCTTTTTCATATAGCTGTCCGGTTTTCCCAACACTGTTGAAGAGACTTTTTCCTATTGTATATTCTTCCCTGCTTTGTTGAAGTTTAATAAACCATATAATTGTTGGCTTATTTCTTGATTTTCTACTGTGTTCCATTAATCTATGTGTCTATTTTTGTGCCAGTACCATACTATTTTGATTACTACAGCTTTATAATATATCTTGAAGTCTGGGATTGTGATACCTCTTGTTTGTTGTCCTATTGTTGTGGCTGGGACTTCCAGCACTGATTGTATAAAAGTGGTGAGAATGGACATCCTTGTCTTGTTCCTAATCTTAGGGGAGAGGCTCCCAGTTTTTCCCCATTAAGAATGATGTTAGCTGTGAGCTTTTTATATATGGTCTTTTTATGTTGAGATATATTCCTTTCAACCTACTTTGTTGAGGGTTTTTATCATGAATAGACGTTGTACTTTGTCAAAAGTTTTTTCTGCACTGATTGAAATGGTCATATGGTTTTTATCCTTTCTCTTGTTGATGTGATGTATCACACTGATTGATTTGCAAATATTGAACCACCCTTGCAACCCAGGAATAAATCCCACTTGGTTATGGTGAATGATTTTTTAAAATGTATTGTTGTATATGGTTTGCTAATATTTTGTTGAGGATTTTTGCATCTATGTTCATCAGAGACATTGGTCTCTACTTCTTTTTTTTTAGTGGTGTCTTTATCTGTTTTTTTAAGTTTATTTATTTCAAGAGAGAGAGAGAGCATGAGTGGGGTAGTGATAGAGAGAGGGAGAGAGAATTCTTCTGCACTGAGCCTAGTGCAGAGCTCGATGTGGGACTCGAACCCACAAACTGTGAGATCATGACCTGAGCTGAAATGAAGAGTTGGACACTTAACCAACTGGGCCACCCAGGTGCATCTATCTGGTTTTGGTATCAGGGTAATGCTGGCTTCATATAATGAATTTGGAAACTCTCCTTCCTCTTCTATTTTTAGAACATTTTGAGAAGAATAGGTATTAATTCTTCTTTAAATGTTTAGTAGAATTCATCTGAGAAGCTGTTTGGTACTAGGCTTTTGTTTGTTGAGAGATTTTTGATTCAATTTCATTGCTAGTAATTTGTCGGTCGATGTTCTATTTCTTCCTGATTCAGTTTTGAGAGTTTATATGACAAAGCAGTTTTTTCTTATTTGACTTCCTTTTCATAGTGGTATTGCCTGGTTCTCTGCAACTGGGATGCTTGATTTGTGTAATGAAAATTTATTAAATATACCTTTTAAGATAACATTTTAGATGTAAAAATATAAACAGAGAAATCTGGATGACACAAATTTGAAAAAAAAAAGTGGATTTAGAAACCATAGGCTCAGGGCACCTGGGTGGCTCAGTTGGTTGAACATCCAACTCTTGGTTTTGACTTGGGTTGTGATCCCAGGGTCATGGGATCAAGCCCTTGTGTGGGGCTCCACACTGGGCATGGAGCCTGCCTTGGATTCTGTCTTTCTCTTTCTGCCCCTCTCCCCAACTCGTGCTCTTTCTCCAAGAAAAAATAAATAAATACCAAAGACTCAAACACCTCAACATAATGAAGACCATGTAATGAAAAACTAACATCATACTCAGTGGTGAAAGACCAAAAGCTTTCCCTCTAAGATAAGGAAGAAGACAAGGATGACTGCTTTTGCTACTTTCATTTAACATGGTACTTGAACTCCTAGCCAGAGCAATTAGGCAGCAAAAGAAATAAAATCATCAAAATTCAGCAGGAAGTAATAAACATATCTCTGTTCACAGACAAGATGACCTTGTATGTAGAAAACCCTAAAGATTACACACACACACACACACACACACACACACACACAGCTCATAAATTCAGTAAAGTCGCAAGATAAAAAAATCAGCACACAAAAATCTGTTGCATTTCTATACACTAACAAAAAAAATCCCAAAAAGAAATTAAGAAAATAATTCTATTTACAATAGCATCAAAAAGAATAAGAGGGGCACCTGGGTGGCTTAGTTGGTTGAGTGTCTAACTTAGGTTCAGGCCATGATCTCATGGTTTGTGAGTTCAAGACCCACACTGAGCTTGCTGTTGTCAGCACAGAGCCTGCTTCAGATGCTCTGTCCCCTTCTCTCTGCCCCTCCCCTGCTCACACACTCTTTTTCAAAAAGAAATAAACATTAAAAAAAAAAAAAAGAAGAAGACACTTAGGAATAATCTTAACCAAGGAGGCAAAAGTCTTGCTCACTGAAAACTACAAAATGTTGCTGAAAGAAGTTAAAGAAGACACAAGTAAGTGGAATGACATCCATATTCACAGATTGGAAGACTTAATATCATTAAGATGTCAATATTATTCAAAGCTGTTATTTATTTAATGCAATCCCTATAAAAATCCCAGTGATGTTATTTACAGAAATAGAAAACCCCAGCCTAAAATTCATGGGAAATCTGAAGAGATCCTATGCAGCCAAAGTTGAATTCTTAAAATCTATACAAAAATCAACTCAAGATAGATCAAAGACCTACACATAAATGCTAAAACTATAAAGCTCATAGAGAAAAATCTTCATGACATTGGATTTGGCAATGATTTTTGAATATGACACCAAAAGTGAAAATAGATAAATTGGACTACATCAATATTTCAAACTTCTGCGCATCAAAGGACATAATCAACAAAGTGATAAAGCAACCCATGGGAGAAAATATTTCCAAGTCATATATCCGGTAAGGGATTAAGATGCAAATAAATGAAGAACTCCTAAAACTCAACAGTGAAAACCAATTTAACTTAAGAATGGGCAAAGGAACTCTGGAAAGCAGTGTGGAGGTTCCTCAGAAAATTAAAAATAGACCTACCCTATGACCCAGCAATAGCACTGCTAGGAATTTACCCAAGGGATACAGGAGTACTGATGCATAGGGGCACTTGTACCCCAATGTTTATAGCAGCACTCTCAACAATAGCCAAATTATGGAAAGAGCCTAAATGTCCATCAACTGATGAATGGATAAAGAAATTGTGGTTTATATACACAATGGAATACTACGTGGCAATGAGAAAGAATGAAATATGGCCCTTTGTAGCAACATGGATGGAACTGGAGAGTGTGATGCTAAGTGAAATAAGCCATACAGAGAAAGACAGATACCATATGTTTTCACTCTTATGTGGATCCTGAGAAACTTAACAGAAACCCATGGGGGAGGGGAAGGGAAAAAAAAAAAAGAGGTTAGAGTGGGAGAGAGCCAAAGCATAAGAGACTCTTAAAAACTGAGAACAAACTGAGGGTTGATGGGGGGTGGGAGGGAGAGGAGGGTGGGTGATGGGTATTGAGGAGGGCACCTTTTGGGATGAGCACTGGGTGTTGTATGGAAACCAATTTGACAATAAATTTCATATATTGGAAAAAAAAAGAATGGGAAAAGGAGGGGGCGCCTGGTGGCTCAGTCAGTTAAGCATCTGACTTCAGCTCAGGTCATGATCTCACAGTTTGTGAGTTCGAGCCCCCCGTCAGGCTCTGTGCTGACAGCTGGGAGTCTGAAGCCTGCTTTGAATTCTCCCTCTCTCTGTTCCTCCCCTGCTCACACTCTGTCTCTCTCTCTCTTTGTCAAAAATAAATAAAGATTAAAAACAAATTACAAAAAAAAAAAAAAAAGAAGAAGAAGAAGAATGGGAAAGGAGGGGCGCCTGGGTGGCTCAGTCGGTTAAGTATCTGACTTTGGCTCAGGTCATGATATCATGGTTTGTGGGTTTTAGCCCTGCGTAGGCCTCTCTGCTGTCAGCACAGAGCCTGCTTTGGATCCTTGGTATCCCTCTCTCTTTGCCACTTCTCTGCTCTCTTTCTCTCTCTCTCTCTCTCTCAAAAATAAATAAACATTTTTAAAAAATGGGCAAAGGACTTGAATAGATATTTCCTTAAAGAAGATACACAAATGGCCAATAAGCGCGTGAAAAGATACTCAGCATCGCTAATTAAAGAAACTCAAATCAAAACCACAGTGAGATACCAGCTCAAACTCATGAGGATGGTTAGTATAAAAACAAACAGAAAATAAATGCTAGTGAGGATGGGGAAGAATTGGTGTGGAAAAACTGGAATCCTTGTGCACTGTTGGTGGGAATGCAAAATAATGTAGCCCATATAAAAAATAGTATGGTGGTTCTTCAAAAAATTAAAAGTAGACTTACTACATGATCCAGTAATTCCACTTCTAGATATATACCCCAAAGAACTGCAAGTCATATTTTGAGCATATTTTGAGCATATTTTGAGTACTGTCATGTCCATAGTAGCATCATTCACAATAGCCAAAAAGTAGAAGCAAACCAAGTGTCTGTTGACAGGAGAATGAACAAACAAAATGTGGTATATACATACAATGTAATGTTATTTGGTCTTTAGGAAACTGCAGTATGCTACAACATGGATGTAACTTGGGGCCAATATGCTCAGTGAAATAAGTCAGTCTCAAAAGGACAGCTACTGTATGATTCTACCAACATGAATTAAATTCATAAAGACAGAAAGTGGAATGGTAGTTACCAGGGACTGGGGGGAAGGGGAATGAGAAGTTGACATTTAATGAGTTTCAGTTTTGCAAAGTGAAAAAATTCTGAGATGGATGGTAGTGATGTTTGCACAACAGTGTGAATGGACTTAACGCTACTGAATTGTACACTTAAAGAAAGTTATGATGGTACATTTTATGTTAATGTATTAAGATGTTACATGTAAAAAAACCCAGTAGACTCTATGATCTCAATTTTGAGGGTGAAGGGGGGAATTCATCTGCAAAGAAAAGGCTAGAATATCATAAACTAAAATAATGGTAAGCAAGATGAAAAAATACAGCAAAATGTTAATTTTGAATCCATAATCTAAGAATAAAAAATATTCATTTTTTAAACTTTTGATATTTAAAAAAAATTTTATAATAAAGGTTAGGGAAAATGGTAACAGTG
Organism: Leopardus geoffroyi; assembly: GCF_018350155.1. NCBI lineage: Eukaryota > Metazoa > Chordata > Mammalia > Carnivora > Felidae > Leopardus > Leopardus geoffroyi. The sequence goes on along the minus strand of NC_059332.1, from coordinate 24,955,135 downwards.
TTTCTGAGTAGTGAGATTATAGGTGTTTTAGGATTGTGTGTGTGCTTTTCTGTAATCTCCAAACATTTTACTTGAATATTAATTACTATTGTAATCAGAAGAAAGATTTTCAGAAGCATGGGTTGCTTGTTCCCTCGCTTTATTTCCTTATTTATTCTTTCATCAATGAGTGAAAATCTTATTTCTTCTGGTTTCAGTGGAGACTGGAGAGCTCCTCAGCAGGAATATCCACAGTCTTCACCTGGGGTATGACCCCAGTGAGTTCCATTGCTTTGGGAGTGGTAGTTTGTAGGTAGTGACAGTAAGTTTATTTTATTTATTTTATTTTATTTTATTTTATTTTATTTTATTTTATTTTTATTTTTATTTTTAATGTTTGTATATTTGAGAGAGACAGAGAGCCCACAGGGGAGGGACAGAGAGAGAAGGAGGCAGAGGATCCAAAGCAGGCTCTGTGCTAACAGCAGAGAGCCCAACATGGAGCTTGAACACATGAACCATGAGATCATGACCTGAGCCAAAGTTGGACACTTAACCAACTGAGCCACCGATGTGCCCCTAATAGTAACTATTATTATCCAAAATGCTACTTAACAAATAATAAATTCAAGCAGTTTCCAAGGAAATCCCTACAATAACATCATGTTCACTCTCATGTATTTGGATATGCTTTTTTGAGAAGGAAAGGGATGGTGTTAGGGTAGGGTACAGGGATTTTCATGCAGGCTTGAGTCCTATCCTCTCACTGGTGGTAGGAAATGCACCAGTCATGTGTCTTTGCTGTAAATGGTTGGAGACTCCCAATGGTAGCAGGTGTAAACTGTTGGTGGAAGTAGCAAACATCATCCTCTCCATAAAATGGCACCATGGGTTTTCCTTGTTTGTTTTGTCTTAGCTCACCTTCCCTCATCCCCTACCCTTACGCTATAGTGTCAGAGAAAAAAGACCTGTCATACTGGGGTGTATGTATGTTTCACATTTGAGGTAACCAATTTCATAGACGTGGTTTATATACTGCTGTGTTTCATATATGCCCACCTGTTCTTACAAGGAAATACTATTTTGGACTCGATAGTGAGGGCTCAAGGGCCAGGTTTTGTGTCTGTGTGCTTGTCAGTCTCCTCACACAGGCACCTATTGATTGAGGAAATAAATTGCCATTCTTTTCTGTCTGTCCTTCCCCAACTTGGACTGTTTTAATGGCTAAGCAAACAAAACAGAGGCTTATGTGGTGCGGCGCAGTCGGTTAAGCGTCCGACTTCGGCCAGGTCACTATCTCGCGGTCCGTGAGTTCGAGCCCCGCGTCAGGCTCTGGGCTGATGGCTCAGAGCCTGGAGCCTGTTTCCGATTCTGTGTCTCCCTCTCTCTCTGCCCCTCCCCCCCCTCCCCCCCCGTTCATGCTCTGTCTCTCCCTGTCCCAAAAATAAAAAATAAACGTTGAAAAAAAAATTAAAAAAAAAAAAAGGCCAGGGCTAATGGGAGCCAAGGAATACTTAGAAAAAATTCTGCAAATTCTGGATTACCTCTTCTCGTTAAATGGCTGTCCCTCTCCCACCCAGGCCCAGGCAAAGGGACTGTCTGGCTGCTCAATTTGCAGGGTGCATAGCTAATTACAGCAGTGACTCAGGTGCCAGACATACCCATGACTTCTGGGAAGTAAGGCACAACCCTGTGGGCTTTAGGGAGGATAAGCAGATGTTTGAAGTAGAAGTTATTAAGTCTAAATCTAAAATATGAAGTAGAGAAGAGAATGAACTCCAGAAAATGAAGCCTTGACATTCAGAAAGAGACCGCAGATTCAAATGCTCTGTCACCTTCATGTTCCTATTAGGGGTTCAGAGAATATGCAAACAATAAATTAGGGCATACCCCTATGTCCTCTCCCAGGACACCCCAATTCTAGCTATTTTGCTTGTATGGCAGTTGTTTTTAAACAAGTAATACTTTTTAGTAGTACTGTTCTCTCTCCCCTATTCTGCTACTTATGGCTGTTCTCAGATAACTTACCTTAGATTATGGTGCTGGGTTGGTCTATGGCTATGTGTAAATCTAGCTTCTCCAGTCATATTATAAATTCCTCTGAGACAGGGATTCTGGTCTAAATTTTCTTTCTGTTTTATTGCCTCAGCATCTAGATAGACACAGGTAACAAACAATCCCTTTGGATTGAATTGAAAGAAAGATTTGGGCAAGCTACATAATTTTTGGAGCCCAGAGCAAATTAAAAATGTGAAGCACCTTGTTCAAAAAGCACTTACAAAAAAGTGCTATGCAAGGCACATAGATTTTTTTCCTTTCTTCTAGGGTCTCTCACTCAACCTGTGTTGGTATTTTTTATTTGATTTTTAATGCTGTTCTAAGTAAAATATAAAGTAAAACTACAAATTACTAGCATGGTTTTTTTTTCCTGTTCATCTTTGGGCTGGGCAACACCAGCTTTAAATGTAAATAATGTAAATGTAAAAGCATCTAACTTGTATGGGGAATCACTGAAATGACCTACCTCCTGTTTCATAGCGAATACACAAGTAGGTGTTTCACTCTTACCTAAAGAATGTAAACACTACACAGCTCAACTGTTTTTATTTCACTTGCTAACACACGTACACATTCTACCCACACTGACAGAGCCATCCCAGGGGCTGAGGGTCCAAGGGCTACTAGCCCTGCCTCTTGGCCTTCCTGTTAGCCAGGTCTCTCCCAGCACAGGAGGCCCTCCTGGCCTTCCGGGCATGTGGTGAATGGAGGTGGGGGCCTGTCCACAGCGCTGGTGGCCTCCCTGCATGTGCACAGTTCAAAACAATCACTAGGGGGGTCCTGGCTGGCTCAGTGGGTAGGACATGCAGCTCTCGATCTTGGGGTGTGAGTTCAAGCTTCACATTGGGCCTGTAGCATCCTATGATTTCACTCGTTTGTGGAATTTAAATAAATAAAGCAGATGAGGGGTGCCTGGGTGTCTCAGTTGGTTAAGCATCCCACTTTTAATCTCAGCTCAGGTCATAATCTCAGGTCCATGAGATCGAGCCCTGAATTGCTTGGGATTCTCTCTCTCTCTCTCTCTCTCTCTCTCTCTCTCTCTCTCCGTCTCTCTCTGCCCCTCCCCTGCTCACTTTCTCTCTCTCTCTCTCTCTGTCTCAAAATGAATAGACAGTTAAAAAAATTTTTTTCAAGAAACAAAACAGATGAACACAGCAGAAGGGGCAAAGAGAGAGAGAGAGAGAGAGAAACAAACCACAAGAGACTCTTAAATACAGAGGAAACTGAGGGTTGCTGGAGGGAGGTGGGTGGGGAATGGGCTAAATGGGTGATGGACATTAAGGAAGGCACTTGTTGGGATGAGCACTGGGTGTTATATGTGAGTGATGAATCACTAAATTCTACTCCTGAAATCAATTTTACCATATGTGTTAACTAACTAGAATTAAAATAAAAACTTGAAATAAAAAACAGATAAATAATTTTGAAAAATCACTAGAAAGCCAGATATGAAGAGGGAGGAATTTGAACAGTTGAACTGTTTGCTGAATAAGTAAATAAACATATGAGTGAGAGAATGGACCATCTGATATGATGAAACATTTGTGGTAGGTTTGATGGGGCTCTTTGAAAATTTTGAGACTAGTTTCATAGAAAATAATGCAAGTGAAAAACTCAGGGAAAATCAAAGTTGTACCAAAAAGAACACAGAACTTTAATGTGATGTTTGTCTCAGTGGTGAGCTATGTAATTGAAGGATTGTAAACAGGTTGTTGATTTTAAAATGTCGGTGATGTAACTATTTTGAAAGGCTTACAGAGGTAAGTGTAAGAGAGATAAATCATCATCTACCATAATAGAAAGTCAATAGAATATGTTTAATATTGATGAATCAACAAGTAGAAGAAAAACCGTAGAAACATGAGGGTAAATACCAAAATAAAGTGCTAAAAGAATTAATTCTACCTGGCTGGGTAGGTTTGGAAAATGGGGATGGATAGAGAAGAAGAAATATAAATCAATTTATATTTATATTATTATTATTTAAAAAAATTTTAATGTTTATTTTTGAGAGAGAGAGACAGAGTGTGACTGGAGAAGGAGCAGAGAGAGAGGGGGACACAGAATCTGAAGCAGGGTCCAGGCTCTGAGCTGTCAGCACAGAGCCTGACACGGGGCTGGAAGCTATGAACCACAAGATCAGGACTTGAGCTGAAGTCTGACACTTAACCAACTGAGCCATATAGGCACCCCTATATTTGTATTATTTAAAAAAAAACTTTAAGTTTTATTTATTTATTTTGAGAGAGATAGAGACAGCATGAGCAGGGGAGGGACAGAGAGAGGGCGAGAGAGAATACCAAGCAGGCTCCATGCTGTCAGTGTGGAGCTTCACATGGCGCTCAACCTCCCAGTGAGATCATGACCTGAGCCGAAATCAAGAGTCAGAAGCTTTACTGACTGAGCCACCCAGGCACCACTGTATTATTTTTAAATAACATATGTATTACATTGATAAACAATTTAATAATCACAAAAAATCAAACATAATGAAATAGAATAATAAGGATCCATGAAGAGTGACATTAAAGGTTTTCTTAAATATGTTGCTAAGTGAAAAAGAAAGTATAGCTCCATTATGATTGTATATATTTATCTCCAAAAGGAAGAATATACATTGGTATCTGTTCCCATGGTATCTGTTCTGCAACGTTGGAAACTTTTTGCAATCAATTCTTATATATTAGTTCTATAAGCAGAAAAAGATTAAAATAAACTTTAACATAATTTAAAGAATAGAAAGAAAATTACATATGACCACATGCACAGCTCTGGATTGGCTCACGAATGCACTTTCATATTTTAGTGTCTTTTGCACTGAATGAGTTTATCCATCTCCAGTATCAGCAAGTGTTTTGCAAAATGAACCACTAATGTCCTGAACAGTCAGGAGTAGCTGTTTGAAAAGTAACTTTTACTAATATTCAACGAACAGCCTTCCATTCTGGTTGTGGAGTGCCAGGTACAGTAGGCACATGAGGAGTGGTCTTCATCAGTATTAAATGGGGACATGGTGTCTTAGAAGAAACTTCCTTCTTTTTCTTCTTAATATCAGAACACGAATTTAATTCAAGGTAGCAACATATCGAGAAAAAGACCCTTCTTCTAGCCTTTCTTGCACTAGTCGAGGGAAAATTGCTTTCAGAGAGCTGATTTAGCCTAGAGAAGATTTTTTTTTCTCTTTTGTTTCTCCTTTGTCAATATGGAACATGGATGTGATGGCTGGTGTTCCAGAAGCTATGTTGAACCACGAGGAAACCTTTGTCCAGAAGCCATAGGCTGAAGAAGTCCCAGGAAAAACTGGACTCTGGGTCCCTGATGACACCGTAGACCTGCTTTGACTAGTAACTCAGACTTGTTTTTTGCTTGAGAGGATTTCTCTTACATCTTGTTTATACTATTGTTATGAAGTAGAAGTTCTCTGCCATGTGCAGCCCAACCTCAGCCTAAGGGATACCAAACCTTCAATAGCTGACTCTCTCATATGAGTATCAGTCATAGGCATTTCTCTGAGGGTATAGAGGCATATGCCCCCACCTTTCCAAGAAAGGTTGACAGTTTTTCTTAAAAAAAAAAAAAGCACCTTGTCTGAGGTAGAGATTTGAATTGGGATGGGCATAAAATCATATTGTATTCCAGCCTTCCACCCTGCAAAATAAGGCATAAGCAATAGAACAAATTCCACCTTTAGTTTCAACATGGTAGATTATTCTGGAAAGCGTTTAGTCCTGCTGGTTCCTCCTTTCCATCTCAGAACTCTGCACTGCTCACCCTCTGCAGCTCACCACACTAGGAAGGCAGGGTACGTGCAGGAAATGCAAGCTTAAACAGCATCCTACGCGAAGGGAGGTGAGGACGGTAAATCTCTTGCAAACGCCCAAAGCAATGTCATCCACGAACCAATGTAAATGATCTCTGATTTATCTTTAGGCGGCTCGGTGCTCGGCTCATCCGCGGGTAACAGGATCCAGATCCCAAAGCCCTGGAGTCCGCATAGCACCTGCTACGTGCTCAGGGTGAGTTAAGTGTGCAAGGGCCATCAGAGCTGTATGAAGACACACTCCTGCTTTTCCTGGAGTAAACGTATAATCTCCATGGAAATGACTATGCAGGGTAACGTGGATCCTAACATAATATTTGATATCTAATGTGATACCCTCAGGCCTCAGAATGCCAAGGTAGAAATGGACTCCATTTATACTCACATTTGCCTGGCACTTCCTTCTCCTACTGGTTATAGGGCCTGATGTCTCCCTACCCACCCCCGTTTTCCATGTGGGCCCAGGGACAAAGCCAGCATGCAGATCTACCTCAGCTCTTAGGCTGGGACCCATGGCTCAGGCCACATGACATGTAGCTCAGTTGCTAAGCTTCAGTAGAACGCTGCTCCACTGACAGCTGGTGTCTCTCCACTGGGCACAACCCTCAGTGTGGCGAATCTCCACAGTGGTCTGAGGCAGAATGGTGGGGGTGAATGGAGGAAAGCACAGGCACACAGGACCTGAAGGTAGGGGTCTTCTTCACTGCTGCTGAGTGTCGCCAGTTGTCAACTGGGCCTTGAGGTAGCACTGAGTTTACCCAAAGGCTTACACAGCCTGTCATCAACATGGCGCCTCTCCATCTGTCTACACCTCTTTTCTCTGTGGAAATCAAGCCTGGCAGCTGGAGTTGGTTGGAGCAATAGACTCAAACCCTGGGTCTCCGTTTCCCTGCCTGTCCTCCCTGTCTCTCTTAAGCCCTTGTCCGCAAAACTCCTTCTCCCCTTCTTCAAAGACCTTCATTATCAACCCCCTAAATTATGACAGAAGGAGGTTGGCGTAACACTGACCCCAGAGCCACATCACCTTGCTGCGGCTCTTCCCCACACTCCCTGTGTGTAAATAAACGTACTTTCATTTCTGCTTCTCTGGCCCAGAGCAGATTGCTCCACATCAGGGGTGATGGTCATGTCCTGTTTAACATAATGCCTGTTCAGGGGATGTGTTGGGACGGGGTGGGGGTGGGGGGAGGGAAGGGGAGGGAAGGAGGGAGGGAGGCAAGGAGGGAGGAAGGAGGGAACAAGGAGAGAAGCATGGGGAAGAAGGGAAGGAGTCTTGCCCCAAGATTGGACACATGCCTTCCCCTGTGCCAGGACCGCTCTTTCCTCCTCCTTAGCCAGTACCTTCTCATCCATCTCCTCTCAGTACTTGTCACCTCCCCAGAGGCTGTCCATGACCATCAGTCTACAGTAGATGTCCTGGCCCACTGTTCTCTTTCCCTGTATTGTCTTTGTTTTCCTTCCCTGTCCTCATGAAAGTGGTCAGGGATGCACAGGTGGCTTGGGTGTGGGTGTGTCTGGTCATGTCACTTCCTGAGTGTCCACAGGGGTTTGACACTGAATGCAGTGAGCCCCAGGCAACCTTCTGTCTGGGCTTGTCCTCCCACCCCTCAACCCCTACCTCACCACCACCATGAATTCCCTGTGGCTGAACAGTGACCCCCACGGCAGTGACACCAGCAGAGGGTCAGGGAGAGCCAATAGGGCAAAACAAGGGTAGCTGGTTCTCTGGTAACTTTCACTATGTACCTGCATTAGAAGAGAGCACAGATGACACCAGTGAATCTATCAGTGTTGGGGCTTCTGGCCCATAACAGGGAGAAGAATTTTTTAAGTTTTTATTTTAATTCCAGTTAGTTAACATACAGTGTTATATTAGTTTCAGGTATACAATATACTGATTCAACAATTCCATACCTCACCTGGTGCTCATCACATGTGCACTCTTTAATCTCCGTCACGTAATACACCCATCCCCCGACTCATCCTCCCTCTGATAACCATCAGATTGTTCTGTTTCTTGCTTCAACTCTCTCTCTCATTTTTTTCCTTTGCTTTGTTTTGTTTGTTAAATTCCACATTTGAATGAAATCATACAGAATTTGTCTTTCTCTGCACTTATTTTGCTTAGCGTTATACTCTTTAGCTCCATCCATGTCATTACAAATGACAAGATTTGATTATTTTTATGGCTGAGTAATATTCCATTGTATATGTATACCACATCTTCCTTATCCATTCAGTAAATCAATGTCCACTTGGGTTGCTTCCATATCTTGGCTATTGTAAATAATGCTGTTGTAAACATAGGGGCAATGTATCCCTTTGAATTCACGTTTTTGTATTCTTTGGGTAAATAGCCAGTAGTGCAATTGCTGGATCATAGGGTAGTTCTGTTTTTAATTTTTTGAGGAAACTCCATACTGTTTTCCACAGTGGCTGCACCAGTTTGCATTCCCACCAACAGTGCACAAGGGTTCCTTTTTCTCCACATTCATGCCAATACTTGTTGTTTCTTATGTTAATTTTAGCTATTCTGACAGGTGTGAGGTGATATCTCATTGTAGTTTTGCTTTTCATTTTCCTGATGAGTGATGGTCAGCATCTTTTATGTATCTATTGACCAACTGGATGTCTTCTTTGAACAAATGTCTCTTTATGTCTTCTGCCCAATTTTTAATTGAGTTGTTTTTTGGGTGTAGAGTTGTATAAGTTCATCATATATCTTGGTTACTAACTCTTTATCAGATATGTCATTTGCAAATATCTTCTTCCATTCTGTAGATTGGCTCTTGGTTTTGTTTATTGTTTATTGTTCTGCACTTTGCTGTGCAAAAGCTTTTTATTTTGATGAAGTTCTAATATTTGATTTTTGCTTTTGTTTCCCTTGCCTCAGGAGACATATCTAGAAAAAAACTTGTTGCAGTGTATGTCAAAGAAATTACTGCCTGTGTTCTCTTACAGGATTTTTATAGTTTCAGGTCTCCGAGTTAGGTCTTTAATACATTTTGAATTTGTTTTTCTCTGTGGTGTAAGAAAGAGGTCCAGTCTCATTCTTCTGCATGTTGCTGTCCAGTTTTCCCAACACCATTTGTTGAAAAGACTGTCTTTTTCCCATTGAATATTCTTTCCTGATTTATTGAAGATTAGTTGACCATATAGTTCTGGCTTTACTTCTGAGTTTTCCACTCTGTTCCATTAATCTATGTGTCTATTTTTGTGCCAGTACCATACTGTTCTGATTACTACAGCTTTGTAATATAACTAGAAGTCCAGAATAGTGATGCCTCTGGATTTACTTTTCGTTTTCAAGATTGCTTTGGCTATTCAGGGTGTTTTGTGGTTCCATACAAATTGTAGGATTGTTTGTTCTAGTTCTGTGAAAAATGCTGTTGGTATTTTGATAGGGATCGCATTAAATGAGTAGATTGTTGTGGGTAGTATGGATATTTTAATGATATTTGTTCTTCCAACCCATGGTCATAGAATGTCTTTCCATTTCTTTGTGTCATCTTCAATTTCTTTCATCAACGTTTTGTAATATTCAGAGCACAGGTCTTTCACTTCTTTGGTTAATTTATTCCTAGGTATCTTATTATTTTTTGTGTAATTGTAAATGGGATTGTTTTCTTAACTTCTCTTTCTGCTGCTTCATTATTAGTGTATAAAAATGCAATGGATTTCTGTACATTGATTGTATATCCTGCAACCTTCCGAAATTAATTTATCAGTTCTAGTAGCTTTTGGGTGGGATCTTTAGGATTTTCTATATAGAGTATTGTGTCATCTGCAAATAGTAAAAGTTTTACTTCTTCCCTACTAGTTTGGACACATTTTATTTCTTTTTGTTGTATGTTGTGGTTAGGACTTCCAGTACTATAATGAATAAAAGTGGTGAGAGTGGACATCCTTGTCTTGTTCCTTATCTTAAGCAGAGGCTCTCAGGTTTTTACCATTAAGAATGATGTTAGCTGTGGGTTTTTCATATATGGCCTTTATTATGTTGAGGTATGTTCCCTCTAACCTTATTTTGTTGAGGGTTTTTATCATAAATGGATGTTGTACTTTGTCAAATGTCTTTTTCCATCTATTGAAATGATCACATGGTTCTTATTCTTTCTCCTATTGATGTGATGCATCACATTGATGAATTTGCAAATATAAAATCACCCCTGAAACCCAGAAATAAATCACACTTGATCGTGGTGAATGATCGTGTTAATATGTTACTAAATTTGGTTTGGTAGTATTTTATTAAGAATTTTTCCATCTATGTTCATCAAGGATACTGGCCAGTAAGTCTCTTTTTTTAGTAATGTCCTTTATCTGATTTTAGTTTGGGGTAATTTTGACCTCATAGAATGAATTTGGAAGTTTTCCTTCTTTGGAAAAAGAAGTTTTTTGGAATATTTTGAGAAGAATAGGTATTAACTCTTCTTTAAATGTTTGGTAGATTTTGTGCTCGCTTCGGCAGCACATATACTAAATGTTTGGTAGATTTTGCCTGTGAAGCCATGTGGTCTGGACTTTTGTTTGTTGGGAGTGTTTTGATTATTGACTCAATTTCTTTGCTTTTATCAGTCTATTTGAATTTTTGATATATTTTTGTTCAGTTTTGGGAGGTCATGTTTCTAGGAATTTATCCATATCTTCTAGGTTGTCCTGTATTTTGTCATATAATTTTTCATAGTAGTCTCTTATAATCTTTTGTATTTCTGTAATGTTGGTTGCTATTTCTCCTCTTTGATTTATTTTTCAAAACTATTTATTTTGAGAGAGAGAGACCACGCATATGACAGAGAGTGGGGGAGAAGCAGACAGATAATCCCAACCAGGCTTCACACTCAGCAAGGAGACCAACACAGGGCTCAATCTCACGACCATGAGATCATGACCTGAGCCAAAATTAAGTCAGATGTTTAACCAACTGAGCCACCCAGGCTCTCCTCTCCTCTTTTATTTATGGTTTTGTTTGAGTCTTCACTCTCTCTCTCTCTCTCTCTCTCTCTCTCAATGAGTCTGGCTAAAGGTTTATAAACTTTATTGAACTTTTCAAAGAACAAGGTCCTGGCTTCATTGATCTGGTCCATTGTTTTTTTTTTTTTTTTTTTTTTTTTTAGTTTCTATTTCATTTATTTTTGTTCTCATCCTTATTATTTCCTTCTTTATACTGTTTTTGGGTTTTGTTTGTTCTTTTTCTAGCTCCTTTAAGTATAAGGTTAAGTTGTTTATTTGATACTTTTCTTACTTCTTGAGGTAGACCTGTATTGCTATAAACTTTCCTCTTAGAATCACTTTTGCTTGCATTCGAGAGGTTTTAGACCATTGTGTTTTCATTTTCATTTGTTTCCATTATTTTTTAAATTTCATCTTTGATTTCCTGGTTGACCCATTCATTCTTTAGTAGCATATTATTTAACCTCCATGTATTTGTGGTCTTTACAGATTTTTTCCTTGTGCTTGACTTCGGTTTTATAGCATTTTGGTCAGAAAATATGCATGGTATGATTTTGATCTTCTTGAATTTGCTGAGGTTTGTTTTCTGTCACATTTGTGGTCTATTCTGGAAAATGTTCTGTGTGCATTTGAAAAGAATGTGTCTTCTGCTGTTATAGCATGGAATATTCTGAATGTGTCTGTTAAATCCATCTGGTCCAGTGTGTTATTAAAGCCATTGTTTCCTTGTTGATATTCTGTTTAGATGATATGCCCATTGATGTAAATGGTATGTTAAAGTTCCCTATTATCATTGTATTATTATCAATTAGTCCCTTTATGTTTGTTATTAACTGTTTTATGTATGAAGGTGCTTTCATGTTGGGTGAATAAATAAGTACATTGTTATATCTTCTTGTTGGATTGTCTCCCTCATTATTATATAGTACCCTTCTTTGGCTGTTACAGTCTTTGTGTTAAAGTCCATTTTGTCTGATATAAGTATTGCTACCCTGGCTTTCTTTTGACATCCATTTGCATGATAAATGTTTTTCCTTCTCCTCACTTTCAATCTTAACATGTCTTTAGGTCTAAAATGAGTCTCTTGTGGGAAGTGTATAAATGGGCACTATTATTTTTATCCACTCTGTAACCCCACGTCTTTTGATTGGAGCAGTTATTCTGTTTACATTCAAAGTAATTATTGATAGATATGTGTTTATTGCCATTTTATTACCTGTTTTGTTGTTGTTTCTGGAGATTTTCCCTGATCATTGTCTTTCTCTCATGGTTTGGAGATTTTCTTTAGTGATATATTTAGATTTCTTTCTCTTTATTCTTGGCATATTTATTATTGGTTTTTGATTTGTGGTTACCATTATGTTTGCATACAACATCTTGTGCATATAGCAGTCTATATAAGTTGATGATCCTTTAAGTTTGAACCCGTTCTTTACTCCTCTCCTCCCCATGTTTTAGGTATATGGTATCATATGTCATATCCTTTTATTTGGTGAGTTCTTTGATTTTTTACAGAGATATTCATTTTACTGCTTTTGTGTTTCCTACCTTCATACAATCATTTTTGGTTTCTCCTTTCTACTGAAAGAGTCTCCTTTAATATGTCTTGCAAGGATGGTTTAGTGGTCACAAACTCCTTTACTTTTTGTTTGTCTGGGAACTATTTATTTCCCCTTTTATTCTGAATTATAGCCTTGCTGGGCAGAGTATACCTGGCTGCATATTTTTCCCATTCAGAACTGAATATGTTATGCCATTCAACAGGGAGAAGAATTTTAAGGCATGTTAAGGAATATGTTGTAAACTGGATAATGGCCCACAAAGATATCTGAATCCCAAATCCCAGAGCAAGTGAATGTTACTTATATGGGAGAAAGGACTTTGGAGATGAGATTTAATCAAGGATTTTGAGAAGGGAGATGATCAGGGTGGGCTCTAAATGCCACGACAAACATCCTCTCATAAAGAGGCAGACAGAGGAAGATTTGAAACTACAGAGAAGGCAATGTGACTTCTGAAATAAGAGGCTCTGCTGCTGGCTTTGAAGATGGAGGAAGGGGCCACAAGCCTAGGAATACAGCTCTAGAAGCTGGAAAAGGCAAAGAGAAGCGTTGTCCTCCAACACTCTGGAGAGAGCAAGTCCCTGACAACACCTTGATTTTGACCCAGTGAAACTGGTATCAGACTTCCAATCTCCAGAACTGTGAGAGAATAAATGGGTGCTATTCTATACAACTGAGTTTGTGGCGATTTATGATAGTAGCCACAGAAAGCTAGCACAGAAAGGTTCATCCCCGAGCTGAGTTTCCTTCTCCCATTAGACCCGCACCATCCAATACAACAGCTGCCAGTCACAGTTGGCTAATTAATATGAAACAAAATGGAGAAATCAGCTCCTCCATTGCACCAGCCACATTTCATGAGCTCACGTGAAGCTAGCTGCTATTGGATTGGTGCTGTCTCGTTCCTTATAAAGATATGCTTGACTTTAGTAATTTCTCTGACATTGGCCATAGCAACATTTTTCTAGACATGTCTCCTGAGGCAAGAGAAACAAGCAAAAATAAACAATTGAGACTACATTAAAATTAAAACCTTTTGTAGAGTGAAGGAAGCCATCAATAAAACCAAAAGACAATCTACTGAATGAGAGAAGATATTTGCAAATGATTTATCCAATAAGGGGTTAATATATGAAATGCATAAAGAATTTATTTAATTCTGCACCAAAAAAATCCCCCAAATAATCCAATTAAAAAATAGGCAGAGTACCTGAATAGACATTTTTCCAAAGATGATATACAGATGGCCAACATACACATGAAAAGATGCCCATCATCACTCATCATCAGGGAAATGCAAGTCAAAACCACAATGCTACATCATCTCACACCTATCAGAATGGCTAAAGTCAAAATGACAAACCGTAACAAGTCTTGGCAAGGTTGTGGAGAAAAAAATACTATTCATGCCCTGTTGGTGGGAATGCAAACTGGTGTAGCCACTGTGAAAAACAGTATGGAAGCTCTTCAAAAAATTAAAAATAGAAATAGCATATGACCTAATAATTCCACTATTGGTTATTTACCCAAAGAAAATGAAAACACTAATTCAAAATGTATATGCACCCCTATGTTTATTGCAGAATCATTTATAATAGCCAATATATGAAAGCAACCCACATGTCCATCAATAGACAAATGTGTATGGAAAATGTGGTACACACACACACACACACACTGGAATAATACACAGCCATAAAAAGAATGACACTGTGCTAATTGAGACAACATGGAAGGACCTAGAGGGCATTATGCTAAGTGAAATAAGTCAGACTGAGAAAGACAAATACCATACGATTCCACTCATAAATGGAATCTAAAAAAACAAAAACAAAAACAAAAACAAATGAACAAACAAAAAACAGAATCAGACCTATAAATACAGAGAACACACCAAAGGGTGTGGCAAAATGGGCGAGGGGGAGTGAGAGATACAGGCCTCTGGTTATGAAATGAATGAGTCATGGGAAAAAAAGGCACAACATAGGGAATACAGTCAACGATACTCTAACAGCAACATAACAGGACAGATGGTAGCTATATTTGTGGTGAACATAACATGATGTATACATTCATCAAATCACTTAGTTGTACACCTGAAACTAATGTAACATTGCATATCAACTATAGTCAAATTAAAAAAAAATCATAAAAAACCCTGTTTCTCCCTGTGCTAAGAAAAAAAAAAAAAGATATGCCCGACTCTATACTGAAGCCTGTCAGGCTACACACCAGCATGTGGAGTATTATACATGAGAATGCACTCTCACCATAGATTAACACAACCTTTTTTCCTTCCAAAACTGTGAAAGCCCCCCCCCCTTAATTTTCACCTCACCTCAGAGAGGGAGGGATGTGACAAGAAGAGGCAGTGAAGAACAGATAAATGCAAGAGTCAGGAGCAGGCCAGCATGGTGTGCAGCCAGCACAGAACACTGCAGAAGTTCTCTTGGACCTGGGTCTCCACCTCGGCACTACTGACCTTTGGGGCCAGATCATTCTTAGTGTGGGGCCACCCTGGGAACAGCAGGATGAGTATAAGCATTCTTGGTCTCTACCACTAGACACCAGTAGCACCCCCTTCCCCAGCTGTGAAAACCAACAATGTCTCCAGACATTGCAAAATGTTCCCTGGCAGGAGGTGGGGGTGGAGGTGGGGGAACAAAATTGCCCTGGCTGACGACTGCTGCCCTAAACCCCTTCTTAGTGAGTCTATTACCTCTCATGTCTCCTGGGTCTATGCTTTCTGATCTAGCCTCTTGCTTGTGCCTCAGTCCCGTTGTCCAACCCTCTACTGAACCTATAAATGCTATCCACATAGTCATTCCATCTTGCTTACAAGAAGGTTTACATTTTTACAGTTTTTTATTTTTTTGGTATTGCTCATGATCATGCAGAGACATTTACATGACTGTCCTTGATTTCTGCCATCCTCCTTTCAACTAGCACTTCAGGATGAACTCTCCAAGGGACACGAAGCTGAGATCTGATAAGGGAAGAGGAACGGGAAGAACAAAGAATAGGAGCCGAAGTTTCTTCCCATTCCTGCCTATCATCTTCTTCCCTACACTCAGTTTTCCACTATAGACACTCTAGAAGACATGTGTCACCATTATCCTCCTCATCCTCACCCAAAAGTGGAAGATGAGTTAGGAAAAGCCTCACCATGTGAAAAACATCACACACGGTGATGATGTTCACCATTGATGTGGTGTTTCCAGGATACTCAGGTGGAGGAAACACAGAAGCAAAGGTGAGATATCCTAGCCTGCTCCACACAGCTGGAATCAGATGCCAGAGAATCATATGGGATGCCTTTGGTTGCAAGTACCAGACTAGGGAACATGAGGTGATGTCCACATAAAGATGTTCTGGTGTGAGGGTTCCGCAGTGGACTCATTTAGTAGAACAAAAGTTCAAAAGTCCAGGTTTTCTTCTGAAATTCATTTGATTTCCCTCTTGGGACTGGAATCTGGCCATGTTTTGTTGGTGAATTTCAGACCAGATACTTAGCAAAATTATGGGTATATATATATATAAGAGGGGCTAAAATTTCAGACACACACGCTCTGCTTCGCGAACATCTTTAATCCTGGACCAACTCTGCCAAAGAATCCAGGCTGCCTTAGCAACGCACTCCAAGCCTCCTCTTTAAGGAAGCAGGCTTCCTTGGATTCTCCGCTCCCATTCATCAAACACAGGTAGTCATTGATGGTTGAAGCTCAACCACATCATAAAAACTTGTAAGGGATCAAGAACAAAAACAATAAGAACAATTCTTTCAACAAACAATTGCCGAGTGTCTTCTCTGGGTATCTCTGAGTCTGGTATGATATACACAGAAAATGCAATTGCAGAGATTATAGTCAATCAATGCTGGCTCCCTTGCCAGTCAGCTCCCCTGCCTGGATGCTTTGGTAGGTAGAAAGTCAATATACTTCCTCACCCAAATGACCCACCACTTCTTGTTCCCTGTGGCCCCCTTTCTTCCACCTCAGCTGAATTTACAACAAATTATTAATCTGGAGGAGGGTGAGAAGAAAATGGCATTTCTTTAATTTTTCAGTGCAAAGTAAGCACCCTGGAGATAGTTTTGTCTCCTCAGGCACCTGATGCCAAGTGACCACACAGGGTGGATTGTTCAGTAGACCACCAGGCATCTTCCCATGCCTGGCACCTGGCCAGAACCCTTGAATGATGCTTCACAGAAGCACATCCTCAGGTTTCTTCCCCTATAAGCATATGCTGGCTGTGGTTGCAAGTCAGCCCCTTAAGACTTGCCAAGAAATAGTTGCAAAACATGAAGCATGTTGATCTTATCCCTTGGTAGAGAAAATCAATTCAGTGCTTGTTGGAGAAACCTCATCTTGGATGAGATCAGTTAGGCAAGTCTTTTCAGGCCATGTCTTTTTTTTCCCCCCTCCATCAATACACATGCAAGGAGACATCCATGCCTTTAGCTGACCTTCCCTTTTAGTGTCTTGAGTCTGAATTTGAAGGGAGGTAGTTGGGAGACTTTACTTCAGATAAAGAAAGAAAAAATTATTCCCCTGAGAGCCCTGCCATCCTCCTGGAGCATGACTGTCCATTCCTAAATGCAGCACAGATATCTGTGCCTGATTACATTTGTAGGGGCAGGCAAACAAGAGGGCTCCCATTTCTATTAGGGATCTAAAAAGGGGTGCAAATCTCCCACTAATATATGCAGATCTTGTAGAGATTTAAAACAAATGTTATTTTTTATATACTACTTAACCCTTCACTGATTTGATGATTGAGTGACACAGTTCAGAGCTGTCCTGCCCTCCATCGGAAACCTGAGTGACAAAGATTGATCCAGACAGCTCTCCCTGGAGAAGTGGCCCAGAGGGAGGCAAAAACATATCTCCTTCATTGGACCCACAACCATAATCCAATAATGCAAATGCCAACTTATCAGACGTGTTCAGAGACATTTCACTCATATCTCTAACCAAGGGACCAATGTTATTAAGTATTTAAAAGTCAGCCTTCTTTAGTTCTATCTATTCCTACAGCACATATGAAATTTACTGTCGGTCTCATTCATTCTGTTGGCATTTATTAAGTGCCTGTTGTTAGGTGCTAAGCACACTGTGTTGGAGATTAACACTTGAAGGGCTGGCAGTGTTTCAAAGGGACAAACACATAAACATATCAGTCCAGGAGCTGAGTGCTGAGATAAGTCATGAGCAAGCTGTGGACTCCAGTCTAGGGGCACCTCCACCATCCCTCTGGGGTCTTCCCCCTTGTGTGAGTTAAGACCTCCAAATCAGTAAATCCACAAACCAAGAGAAGTCTCCAATTCAAATTCTAGTGATACACTCCAACTGGTATCCCCAGCTTTCATTCACACACACACTAAACACACATATGATGGAAATTCTCATTTATACAACATGATTGCACACTTGGAGACCGTAATATTTTTGAGAGTTCTCATTGCTAACATAAGTTTCCAGCAATTATTTTAATTTATTGAGCCACACCCTCAGTTCTTCATGTACTTCCTCAGCAAAGATCACAGTAACCCATGGCGTCTCCCCTCTGCCCCGCCCCCACACTGTGCCCCTATCCTTTCTGAGAGGGGGCTGCTCACTTAGGTCACTTAGATCTTATAAGTTTCACATGTAATGATTTAGGAACTTTGAAAGAGGGATAACTGGAAGTCCAAAAGAACCATCACACCCTTGAGCTTTTTTCAATCTTTCATGGCAACTGTCAAGATTTGTACTGAATCACATAGTTCTTAAGACCCCCCCCCCCCACCTCCCAAGGAGCTACACATCGTACCTCACCTCTCAGATCCCTTTCACCAAGCCTACATCTAACCTAAGACTCTGTAGAGAGACTTCTTTTTTTTCTGGACACAGTGAATTGATGTAGATCTGAGATCACAAATATCCTTAATTCTTTTTCAGAGAATCTTTTACCTGGACCTGGGTCCCCCAAAGGATTTTACCCATTGATTCCGTTAGAACACATCTGGTTGTAAGTAAAAGAAACTCATTTGTTAGTAGCCTACAACATAAAAACATGTATTGCTTATTAACAAGAAGTCTCCAAATATCTGGCCTCGGGTTTGGTTCATTGGCAACATCATGAAATCAAAAACAAAGGTTCAATCTTCTTAGCTTGTAACCTCAGGATGTGGAGACTGTCCCCCATCTTGGTCACAGAGTCTCAAGAGTTCCAAGCAAGGGATCTTCACACAACAGCATCCAAAGTTAGAGCACTCTCCTTTTTAACGCATAGAGAGAATTATTGTCCAAAGTCCCTTCTCTACCCAGCACACTTCCCGATGCATTTTGTTAGCCAGGAGTGATTCATGTGCCCAACAGTGCAATCAACACTGGAAAACAGTGATCACGTGATCACGGTTTGACAGTGATTAATGAGGAGTGGTCCCTTGGGGTTGGGCACACTGCCAACACTTCTCCTTGAAGATCAGGACTCTACTAGCAAACTGGGAGAGGCAATGGCAGTGAGGTGGCAACCAACGGTATTTACCACAGTTGCTTTCTCAAGAAGTTACTTAAATATAGACATAAATCTAATATTGGACCCAGAAATTTCATACTCACTACCTACCACAGCATTTCTGTGGAAAAGTAGGACAGTTACGTATCTCCTGCCAACTTCAACACCATTCTAGAACATTCTCTACCCCTCCATTTGTCCCTAGTCCTCTAAGTGGAATAGAAAAAGAAAACAGTTATCTTTTTTATTATTTAAAAAAATGGTGAGAATAAGACAATACCACTTGTAAAACTACAAATAACTTCAATAAAATTAGGGAAGATAATTGGCAGCATTGGTATAATTCTTATCATTTTGATGGAGGGTCCATTTACCTGATCATCCTAATTTGAGTATGAGAGATGCTCTAGTGTGAATAGAGTGTCTTGTGCTTATTCTAACTAAATGCACAAACACATTAATAGAGGGAGCAAAGTTTCTCTTGTCACAAGCACTTTGACTACTATCTCTGGCATTCAGTGGGTGTAGCTGGGAGGAGAAGGTCATGCCACATACTACTGGACCAGTAATAAGGAACAACTCGCTGTGCCCAGGGTGAATCAGGGAAGTCTTCCAAGAAGAGGTGAGAGTCAGTGAATCTTGCAGGATGAGCAGGAGTTCACTACAGATAAGGAAGAAGTACACTCTAGGCTGAGGGACAAGGCACAAGGTCGCCAAAGCATGAATAGCATGGCAGATCCTGGGCCAGAAGCAGGTGGGACACATGAACTTCAGGGAAGTGAAGAAGGATCACAGAGGAGGCTGAACACATGAGTGGAGGGCAGATTCTGATGGGCCCCCTCTGGGGCCTGAAAAGCCCCAACTTCAAATTACAAAGAATAGGATCTGAGGAGATTCTGGAGAAAGAAAGAGATGTGAGGTGGCTTGGGTGGTGTGCTTGTTCATAAGAGAAGATGGATTATGAGCATCTCACATCCACAGGTATCGTTCTGAGGTCTGAGGCATTTATAGCATTCTGTCCATACCGTATCATGGTAGAGTGACTCTGCTCATTTTATCATGTAACTGTTTACAGGCTGAAGCCAGTCCAAATTCCTTGTGTCTAGGAAATCATTGGCTTTCTTGGTTTAATATAACAAAACAAAACAAAACAAAACAAAACAAAACAAAACAAAACACCTTAACAGCAAAGCCGTGGAAACAGCACTGCAAGCCACCCTCAGATAAATTATGCATAAAATCAATAAATTCTAATCCTTTATAAGTAACATATCCCTTCTGAATGCTGGGTTAAAACAGAGTTGGGGAGAATCTTTGGATCCACTATTAGCTAAGAACATAAAAACAGGTATAGGGAAGTCACTATACCTGCAAGAATGGTTGTAGAAATCCAAATGTCTACTGATAAGTAATTTCATTTACCCTTTCAGTCCAATGAAATTGCTATATTTTTAAGATTTCAAGACTCTGTGAAGCTGCACTTTAAAACATCATTTAAAAAATGAAAGAGAACCAGTGGATATCTTGCTACTGGAACTGTTTCTGTCAGAGATGACAGATAGCTTTGAGGGCTCATAGAAGCCAGTCAAGTAGACTGTGTGGAAAAGAGTTCCAGGACCAGGCCAGCGGCAGTGGGGAGGAGCTGGGATGGATCACAGGTGCTGCCACAAGTGAGGAGAGCTAAGTGGCCTCTTGATCACTACATAACTGCCATCCCTGGCCAAAAATGTACCCCTAAGGGAGGCTTACTTGTCACCTGACTTGTCACCTGAACTCCTCAGGTTCTAGACTTTGCCTTATCTCTGAAAAAAGGAAAACCCAGCTCTCTAAATTTATTAGCCCTATTAATCTAATGGACATTCCTTGAAAACTCAGACACTCATTTCAAATGATTAGAAAAAAAAATCTGTTTTAAAAAAAATGAAACCATAATGGGGCACCTGGGTGCTTCAGTCAGTTGGGTGTCCAACTTTGGCTCAGGTCATGATCTCACGGTCTGTGGGATCAAATCCCACATCAGGCTCTGTGCTGGCAGCTCAGAACCTGAAGCCTGCTTCAGATTCCATGTCTCCCTCTCTCTCTGCCCCTCCTCTGATCACACTCTCTCTCTTCCTCAAAAATAAATAAACATTAAAAATGTTTTTAAATGAAACCATAACAGTTATCATCACATAACATAACATCTACTGTATGTTAGTTATGGGGCTGAGCTCTTTACATCATTATCTCACTCAATCCTTGCAACAATCCTGTTATAGAGTGGCATTATCCCCAATTAGCGGGTGAGAAAATGTACCGCAGAGTGGTTAAATACGTTGCCTGGTTCATCTCGTCCCATAAACACAACTAAATAACTATCAGATCATCCTAAATACCCTAGAAATGAACTTGAAGACTGACAGAACAAACTGCACAACTAGAGGGAGAGAAGAGGCCACCTTGAGGAAGGTAGGAAGTGTGGACATGTGGTTTGGGGAAGAAACAGATTGTGGTTTCTGAGAACAGGAAGAAGCCCTATTGTAGAGAAGGGTGAGGGACAGAGGAGCACACAGGGAATCTCGCAAGGAGAACACTTCCCTAAAGCCACTGGCTTGAAAAACAAGAGGGACATGTTTAAAGGTTGGTGGGCTTAGCTGGGATAGAGCCCAGAGGGCACTGTGCTGCTCTTGCAAAGAAGGCAGGCAAACAAGCTGGGGTCAGACAGCGTGGAAACAGTGATCTGACGAACACCTAGGGCACACAGCGGAGAGATTACTCTCTCTTTTTGGAGTGCATCCCTAAGAAGCTGCATTTAGGGAGATGCCTCTCCAGGAACAAAGGAGCCAGCTGGCACCATTTCCCTCCTCTACCCCTCAGCATACACACAGAGCCACCTGTGGGAAGCAGCTCAGCCCTGACACAGGCTGCCTAACATGCTTATGCCAAGTCTCCCACCCTTGCACTTTGGTGGTACTGCCTTTCCTGGTCAAGTTTGCCTCAGTCCCAGCACAGTGAGACCCTGCCCTAGACCACCAGCAGAAACCCTTGCCCACAGCATGTCTCCCAACTAGAGAACTCTGCAGGGAAGTTCTGGTGGAAGAGTTCTGCTGTAAGTAACATTGGGTCTCATTTAACAAGTAGACCAGAACACATCTAGTTAAAACTCACCACATTCTGGCCAAAGTCCAAGCAATGCCCAGGGCAAGCAAGGAGAGCCTCTGCAGACAACTGGCCTGAAGGATAGAACAGCCAGAACACAAAAGTAGAGTGCACACAACACACACCAGAGGCACTCCCTAAAGCACTAAGCCCTGGGCACTGCATGACCTCTTCTTCATAAAGCCATTATTTTCAGGAGCAGAAGACATAACTGGCTCTACTAACATACAGAAGATGGCAGAGACTTAGACAAAACGCCAAGATGGAGGAATTCATCCCAAATGAAAGAACAAGATAAGGCTATTGGCCAGAGATGTAAGTGAAACAGATATAAGTAACGTGCCTGATGGGGAATTTAAAGCAACAATCATTAGGATACTCACTGGGCCTGAGAAAAGAATGGGACATCAGGAAACACCCTCTCCACAGAGGTAAGAATTAAAAAAGAATGAGGCAGATACGAAAAATGCAATAACTGAGATTAGAAACAGGCTTAATGCAATGAACAGCAGGCTGGAAGAAGCAAAGGAATGAATTAGAATATAGAAGACAAAATAATGGAAAATAATGAAGCTGAACAAAGAACAGAAAGAAGACTTATGGAACACAAGAATAGACTTAGGGAACTCAGTGGCTCCATCAAACATAATCATATTCACATTATAGGAGTCCCAGAAGAACAGAGAGAAGAGGGGGAAAAATTTATTTGAGGAAATAATGCTGAAAACTTCCCTATTCTGGGGAAGGAAACAGACATCCAGATCCAGGAGGCAAGAACTACCATCAAAATCAACAAAAGTAGGCCAACATCAAGATATATTATAATTAAATTTGCAAAAATTATGGATAAAGAAAAAGTCTTAAATGCAAAAGACAAAAGTAGTCCTTAACTTACAAGGGAAGGCCCATAAGGCTAGCTGTAGATGTCTCCACAGAAATGTGGCAAGCCAGAAGGGAGAGGCATGATATATTCAAAGTGCTGAATGAGAAAAATCTGCAGCCAAGAATACCCTATCCAGCAAGACTATCATTCAGAATAGAAGGAGAGATAAAGAATTTCTTAGACATCAAGAACTAAAGGAGTTTGTGGCCACCAAACCAGCCCTGTAAGAAATACTAAAGGGGACCATTTGAGTGGAAAGGAAAGAGCAAAAGTGACAAAAATAAGAAAGGAACAGAGAAAATCTCCAGAAACAATGACAAAATAAATCATAAAATGACAATAAATACATACCTATCAATTATTATTCTGAGTATAAGTGGATTAAACACTCCAACCAGAAGACATAAGGTGTTTGAATGGATTTAAAAACAAAAAAGACCTATCTATATGCTGCCTACAAAATAATCCTTTTAGACCTAAACACAACTCCAGATTGAAAATGAGGAGATGGAGAAACATTTATAATGCAAAAAGATGTCAAGAGTTGCTTGAGTAGCAATATTTGTATCAGACAAAATACAAAATAGATTTTAAAACAAAGATTGTAACAAGAGATGAAGAAGGGCATTATATAATAACAAAGAGCACAATCCAACAAGAATATCTAGGAATTGTAAATATTTATGCATCCAACATTGAAGCATCCAAATATATAAAACAATTAATAACAAACATAAAGGAACTAATTGATAATAATACAATGATAGTAGGGGCCTTTAACACCCCATTTACAACAATGGACAGATCATCTAAACAGAAAATTAACAAGGAAACAATGGCTTTGAATGACACCCTTGACCAGATGGACTTAACAGATATATTCAGAACATTCCATCCTGAAATAGCAGAATATGCATTCTTTTCAAGTGCACATGGAACATTCTCCAGAATGTTCATACTAGGTCACAAATCAGGCCTCAACAAGTACAAAAAGATAGAGATCAAACCATGCATATTTTCTGACCACAAATCTATGAAACTAGAAATCAACCAGAAGAAAAAATTTGGAAAGACCACAAATACATGGAGGTTAAACAACATGCTACTAAACAGTGAATGGGTCAACCAAGAAATCAAAGAAGAAATTAAAAAGTACATGGAAACAAATGAAAGTGAAAACATAACAGTCCAAAACCTTTGGGATGCAGCAAATGCCATCCTAAGAGGGAAGTATGTTGCAATACAGACCTCAAGAAGCAAGAAAAATCTCAAATAAACAATCTACCCTTAAACCTAAAGGAGCTAGAAAAAGAAGAACAAACAAAGCCTAATGCCAGCAGAAGGGAAATAATAAAGATTAGAGCAGAAATAAATGATATAGAACTAAAAAAAAAAAAAATCAGTAGAACAGATCAAAGAAATCAGGAGCTGGTTCTTTGAAAAAATTAATAAAATTGATAAACCCCTAGCCACACTTATCATAAGGAGAAGAGAAAGGACCCAAATAAATAAAATCACATAAGACAGAGGAGAAATAGCAACCAACACCACAAAAATATAAGAGAATATTATGAAAAACTACGTGCCAACAAATTGGACAACCTAGAAGAAATGGATAAATTTCTAGAAACATGTACACTACCAAAATGGAAATAGAAAGAAATAGAAAATTTGAACAAACTTATAAGCAGCAAGGAAATTGAATCAGTAATAAAAAATCTCCCAACAAAAGTCCAGGACCAGATGTTTTCATAGGTGAATTCTACCAAACATCTAAAGAAGAGTTAATATCTGTTCCTCTCAAACTATTCCAAAAAAACAAAAACAAAAAACAGAAAAGGAAGGAAAACTTCCAAATTCATTCTATGAGGCCAGCATTACCCTGATACCAAAATCAGATAAAGACTCCACTGAAAAAAGAGAACTACAGGCCAATATCCCTGATGAACATGGATTAAAAAACTCGCAATGAAATACTAGCAAACCAAATCCAACAGTACATGGAAACAATCATTCACCACCATCAGTGGGATTTATTCCTGGGCTGCAAGGGTGGTTCAATGTTCACAAATCAATCAACATGGTATACGACATTATTAAAGAAAGGATAAGAACCACATGCAGAAAAAGCATTTGACAATGTACAACATCCATTCATGATAAAAACCCTCAACAAAGTATGGTTAGAGGGAATATGCCTGAACATAATAAAGGCCATACACGAAAAACCCACAGCTAATGGGAACAACTGAGGGCTTTTCCTCTACAGTCAGGAAGAAGACAGGATGGCCACTCTCACCATTCTAATTTAACATAGTACTGGAAGTCCTAGCCACAGCAATCAGATAACACAAAGAAATTAAAGGCATCCAAATTGACAAGGCAGTAGTCAAACTTTCACTATTTGCAGATGACATGATACTCCCTCTATAAAACCCTAAAGACTCCACCAAAAAATTTCTAGAATGATACATGAATTCAGTAGAGTCACAGGATACAAAACAACATTCTGTTACATTTCTATATACCATTAATGAAACAGCAGAAAGAGAAATCAAGGAATTAATCCCATTTACAACTGCATCAAAAACCATCAGATACCTAGGAATAAATCTAACCCAAAAGGTAAAAGATCTGTACTCTGAAAACTATAAAACACTGATGAAAGAAACTGAAGAGAACACAAAGCTATAGAAAAACAATCCATGTTCATAAATTGAAAGAACAATTCTGTTAAAATGTCTATACTACCCAAAGCAATTTACACATTTAATGCAACCCCTATCAAAACACCACCGGCATTTTTCACAGAGCTAAAACAAACTATCCTAAAATTTGTATGGAACCAAAAATGATCCCAAATAGCCAAAGCAATCTGGAAAAACAAAGCTGGAGGAATCACAACTTTGAGCTTCAAGTTATATTACAAAGTTGTAGTGATCAAGATAATATGGTAGTGGTTCAAAAATAGACACATAGATCAATGTAAAACAATAGAACACCCAGAAATGAACCTGCAACCACATAGTCAATTAATCTTTGACAAAGCAGGAAAGAATATCCAACGGAAAAAAGACAGTCTCTTCACATATGTGCTGGGAAAACTGGACAGCAACATGCAAAAGAACAAAACTGGGCCACTTTCTTATATCATACACAAAAATAAGTTAAAAATGGATGAAAAACCCAAATGTGATATGGGAATCCATTACAGCCTTGGAGGAGAACACAGGTAGCAACCTTTTTGACA
This sequence comes from Leopardus geoffroyi, assembly GCF_018350155.1. Classification (NCBI taxonomy): domain Eukaryota; kingdom Metazoa; phylum Chordata; class Mammalia; order Carnivora; family Felidae; genus Leopardus; species Leopardus geoffroyi. The sequence goes on along the minus strand of NC_059332.1, from coordinate 24,928,994 downwards.
CTGGCCCTAGCAAGTTCTTACTAGATATATCTCCTGAGGCAAGGGAAACAAAACCAAAAATAAACTGTTGGCACTTCACCAAAATAAAAAGCTTCTGCACAGTGAAGCAAACAATCAACAAAACTAAAAGGCAGCCTACTGAATGGGAGAAGATATTTCCAAATGACATATCTGATAAAGGGTTAGTATTCAAAATATATAAAGAACTTAGACAAATCAACACCCCCAAAATAAATAAGCCAATTAATAAATGGGCTGAAGACACAATAGATATTTTTCCATAGAAGACATCCAGATGGCCAACAAGCACATGAAAAGATGTTTGACATCACTCATCATCAGGGAAACACAAATCAAAACTACAATAAGATATTCACACTTGTCACAATGACTAAAATTAACAATACAATAAACAACAGGTGTTGGTGAGGATGTGGAGAAAGGGGAACCCTCTTACACTGTTGGTGGGAATGCAAACTGGTGAGCCACTCTAGAAAACAGTTTGGAGTTTCCTCAAAAAGTTAAAAATAGAACTATCCTATGATCCAGCAATCACACTGCTAGGTATTTACCCAAAGAATACAAAAACATTAATTCGAAGGGATACATGCACCCTGATGTTTATAGCAGCATTATCTACAATAGCTAAATTATGGAAAGTACCCAAATGTCCATGGACTGATGAATGGACAAAGAAGAGGATAAATATATATATTATGGAGTATGACTCAGCCATAAAAAGAATGAAATCTTGCCATTTGCAATGATATGGATGGAGCTAGATTATGCTAAGTGAAATACATCAGTCAGAGAAAGATAAATACCATATGATTTCATTCGTATGTGGAATTTAAGAAATTCAAACCAAGGGGTGCCTGGGTGGCTTAGTTGGTTGAGCGTCCGACTTCGCCTCAGGTCATGATCTCACAGCTCGTGGGTTCGAGCCCCGTGTCGGGCTCTGTGCTAATGGCTCGGAGCCTGGACCCTGCTTCGGATTCTGTGTCTCCCTCTCTCTCTGTCCCTAACCCACTAGCATTCTGTCTCTGTCTCTCTCAAAAAATAAATAAACATTAAAAAAATTTTTAAAACAACAACAAATGATCTAGGGGGAAGAAAGAGGCAAACCATGAAACAGACTCTTAACTGTAGAGAACAAACTGATGGTTACCAGAGGGGAAGGAGTGGGGCGACGGGTGAAATAAGGGGGATTTACCCGAGGTGATGAGGATTAAGGAGTGCACTTGGAATGAGCACCAGGTGTTATATGTAAGTGTTGAATCAGGAAATTCTACACCTGAAATTAATATTATACTGTATGTTAAATAACTGGGATTTAAATAAAAACTAACTAATTGACTAAAAATGTTGCCTAAGGCACACAGCTAAGAAGTGATAGAGGCAGGATTTGAACCCAGGTCCATCCGTCTGCAAAATCTGGCACTTAACCACTTCAGTACACTTCCTACATGGGATGAGAACAGCTGCTTAACTCATTAGGGGTAAACACATTTAAAAGAAATAACATTAGATATCTTCTCTCATAGCACATATCTATACCTAAAATATTTCCTAGAAATCTTCTAGAATGTAAGGTAGTACCTTTGCCTTGTCCCCACAGCATCCCAGTCCCTAGAAGAGAACCTGACATAGAGTATGTACATTTTCCACCAGGAGCAAGAAACTCTTAGATCCAACTGTTACCCTGCTATAATTTGCTTCCTTTAGCTGAGAACATTTTTTTTTTAACGTTTATTTATTTTTGAGAGAGAGAGAGAGACAGAGCATGAACAGGGGAGGGTCAGAGAGAGGGAGACACAGAATCTGAAACAGGCTCCAGGCTCTGAGCTGTCAGCACAGAGCCCGATGTGGGGCTCGAACTCACGGACCGAGAAATCATGACCTGAGCTGAAGTCGGCTGCTTAACCAACTGAGCCACCCAGGCGCCCCTAGCTGAGAACATATTTAAGAACCACATGATATTTGGTCACTTTTAGCCTTTGGTCACTTTGTCAGCCTTTAATTCAATAACCAGAAACTATGTAGACCAAGTTCCATAGACGATTTTCTAGTTTAAAAACAAAACAATAGCAACACAAAGGTGTCACACAGTCCGGCCAGAATCAGTGTAGGTAACTGTCAGAACAGATCCTATCCCCCTTCCTTTTAAAATATATATAATCAGAACATCTTTGGAAAAGAGACCAAATGCCTCAGATGGGTGTTTCACACCCAGAGCAACCAGGAAGGCTGGGTTCTTGAGGTATTTTCCTGCCAAGTTCTATCATCCCAAAGCAGGGGTGGTCAGAAGACAGAACAACTCAACCTGCTGGCAATCTTACCTAGTTCAACACTGCAATAACACAAAACGTAGAGAATCCAGCAAACATTCCAGTCACAGCCATTAACACCTTCCGCTCAGGGCCCTGGCTGGCATGCAGTGAGGAAGGGGAGGTAGGTGGGGGAGGGAAGAATACATCTGTGTTGCCTGCGGGGAGGGAGGTTGTTAGGGCTAGGTTTAGAAACCGTGGATGAAACTGTGGAGTGGAGACACTTCCACTGTGCAGTCCTGGAGGCCCTGACAGCTGCGTGTGTGATTCAGTCTGGCCTTCTTACCCAACACTGCTTCATTGTGTTAACTCCTTCAAGTGCCCCAGTCCTTGCCCTCTACCTTCTCCCCAATCAGATCAAACACTGATCTGGAATGGGACATTCAGGGCTCTCTGTGTGAGAGGTGTTGCGATGGAGTACAAAGAACAGGGACTTAGACCAGAGAGTAAAAATTCTCACCTGTGGGGGCCAGAGGGCCTGCAAATTTCCTAGATGAGCATGGGCTGAGGAACCACTGGGAGGGATTTCACCCCCAACTCCCTATTTGCTCATGGAGGGTGTCAGTTCCTCCTTTGTAAAATGGGGATGTTTTGAGAATTAATAGAGAATAAAAGATCACCACTAATTGATTGTATGATTTTGGACAAGTTGTTTGACCTCTGTGCCTCTGTTTCACCATCTATACAATGGGAACAATGAAAATGGTCTTGCCTAGCTAACAGTGCATTGTGAAGATTACAAACTGTCTTATACATATAAAGGGGCCTCTAAATTGTAACATCATAAGTATTCATGCCTCCACAGGGATCCTAGAACCCGAAGCTCATTTCTCTGACCTTGACTCCTGTTACCTAAGGTTTCCTCCTCCACAACCTTCCCTGGGCCATCTCCTCAATCCTGTTCTATAACCAAATGGTGTTGGTCCCTCACCAACCCCCACAACCTGGGCCGTTCTTCCCAAACATCACTTACATCTGTCCACAGCTGACTTGCCCATGACGTAAGGGAACAGGAAATGGATGGCCACATTCCACAAAGACTTCTCTGATGGGAAAATATGGGGGGTGCAGATTGAGATCCTGAGCCCCAGAGTAAGCACAGAAAGGACATGGGGATCTCCTGACCACTGACGTGTTGCATCAGGATGTTTGCGCTCTAATAACCATGAAGGTGCCTGGCTTAAGGAGCAGAAGCAAGAGAGTCACCATAGTGTCAATGAAAATGCCTATCCATCCTGCATTGCTGATATTGATGGATCCGAAAGAGCTAATGAAAGAAGGGAAAAGCTTACTCAGCTTAGCATTAAAATGTCAATAAAATCCCTTCCATTTATAAAGCCTGCCTACCACTTACAGCTACTTACCGTGTGCAGAAACATCTTACCACTGAATGTGGGTTGCAGTAACATGGCGTTCATCCCACCACAGCACTAACCCTCTGTGACTGTCCTGTTCACAGTCCTCTTACTTGCTCGTCACTTAAAGCATTCAAGAGGTAAATGTAAACTTTATGAATAAATCAAGTTAATAGATTCAGACCATTGTTTTCAACTCCCCCCCCCCCCGCCTTATTATCCTCCTAACAACGCTTTTTGGATTCTTTATTCCTAATTACCCATCCACAGAAATTTTAGCACCAGATTCCCTACATGTCTGTTTACTTCCTATACGTGTATTTGTGATTTGCCTTTATAAATGATTAAGGTGTTTTTTCACCCCTTAAAAACCAATTTTCTCCCTCTTGGGGGTAATACTGTCCCAACTGAGAATCCACGCAGTATACAACGATCAATGATCACCAAAGGTTATTGGCATCTCAAAAAAGAGACAACCAGACACTATGTGACCCCTGTTGGAAGTCTTGCTAAACAACAACACACAACAATTTTCTAAATCTCAGCAAGCATGCAGCTCTAGTTACTAGTTTATAAGAAAAACAGGACACTGAGGAGTGTTAAATGATAGAATGAGGATACAATGAGCCAGATTGTAAGTATTCTACAGGACAAACAACTCCCTTTTTCAACAATTAAGTTGTGGGGGGAAATAGAGAGATGGATGGGAAACAAAGGATTAAAAGATGTCAGACACACATCAGCAAGCATATGCTAGCATCTACTGATACCTGTGACACTTATTAGGATCTGATCCAACCAAATTTGAAAATATGCATGAGACAAACAGGGTACTCCGAACACAGACTAACCATTTGATGATATTAACAAATCGTTACTAATGTTTAGGTGTAATGACATTATTGTTGTTTTACCGTTTGTCATGCATATTGAAATATTAAGGTCAAGCTATATGAAATCTAGGACTTGTTGCAGAATAGTCTGGAATGAGGGGAAGCGTGAGGGGATGTAGATGAAACAAGACTGGCCATTAGTTGATCATTGTCGAAGCTGAGTAAAGAGCACATGGAGGCTCATTGTATTATTCTCTATTTTTTAACAGGTTTAAAATATTTCACAATTAAAAGTTTGAGAGAAATAATTCGGTTGCCGTCCAGCAGTCTTCTCTGGGGGAGCTAACTGGACTCATGGCTTCTGTCGGTAGTGGGTTCTCCATGGAGGAGATGCCAACCAGGAGCCATTTTATCCTCCCAGGATGCCAACTATCCTTGCTGTGGCCCCTGCCATCTGGAGGCCTGCAGAAAGTGAGCAGCTTTGCCACATAGGATTTATTCTGCTGGTCACATCCACGCAAAGGCCAAGGTGTTCCTTTCTTTGCCTTCCCAGAAAAGCCCAAACTGCCCTTTTTTATTTTCCTCTCCATTGTCACAGTATCAGGAGCTGGGGCTTGGGCTCAGACAAGCTGGCATTCAATCCCAGCTTTGCAATTTGGGGCTGCATGGTCTTGTTCTGTAACCACTTGTGCATGGTGTCCCCATCTGTAAAATGTAGAAGGTGAATAAGACAGTGTTCTTAATTGCTACTAACAGTGCCACTCTGACTAGGTTAAGCAGAAAAGGACCTTCTTTAAGGATCATACGTAGCTCATGGAATCTTCCTAGGTGTGTGTAGAAGGCCTGGCCTGGAGGCTGCTCAGAGAACAAGTGCACCCAGATTAATGGCCATAAAGCCCGTTAAATCCCAATGAAGCCATGCCTCCACACCACTCGAACCTGCATGCCTGGTCACCCTCTCCAGGGCCAGTTCTGTGTGGCACAGCCTTTCCCATATTGACATCTGAAAAAGCGTCCCCTGTGGTGTAGCTGACTGGCTGAACCCAGGTCCCACACCAGCACCCTACATGCAAAGGAGGAATCTGGGAAACTCAGTTCTGCCTTATAACTTGGCGATGGGGGCAGGGGAGACCCAAGGATATTGGATATTCTTTTTTTTTTTTTTTTTTTCAACGTTTATTTTTTATTTTTGGGACAGAGAGAGACAGAGCATGAACGGGGGAGGGGCAGAGAGAGAGGGAGACACAGAATCGGAAACAGGCTCCAGGCTCTGAGCCATCAGCCCAGAGCCTGACGCGGGGCTGGAACTCATGGACCGCGAGATCGTGACCTGGCTGAAGTCCGACGCTTAACCGACTGCGCCACCCAGGCGCCCCCATGTTTTGGGGGTGATGGGGAGGGGCCTTCTACTCTCTTTCTCTCCTTCTTTCTCATTTGTTCCTTCTTCTCCAGTTTCACACAGGGAACTTCTGCCCCTCTCCCTCTCACTCCCAGGGGGTTGGGGTTCAACCTTCCAACCTAAGCTCTCTTCAAGGTATAATTTCTAAGTAAATGCAGTGCTCATCCTAGGTGGCAATTTAGTAAATATGATTTTCTTCATCTCATTACAGAGCATGATTGTAAGGATTAAATCAGATAATGGTTTTAAATTACTGAACACATAGTATGTTCTCAGCAAAATTAAGAGAAAATCATATCATGTCCACTTAGATGTGGGGGAGCAGAGTATGGTTGAAAGGATGGCTTTACTGAGGGTCTCAGTCGGAAGTGAGTTGGTGTTTCAAGTTCCTGATTCCTAGTCCTGTGATTCCACTGCTACATGAGATGTATGTGGTATTTTGTAACTGAGGGATGGCTCCTTCAAAATGACAAAGAAGGAGTCTCTTTGTTTATGGTGAAAGTAAACAGAGCTTCTTGTCTTTAAATCATTGAGTATGGAACTTTTCTAATGTCAATTCTGTTCACATCACCCTGCAAGTGAGCAGGAAAGGAAGTCTAGATAGTGAGCTCTGACTTTTGTAGGCTTCCATGCAAACTGCTGTGCCTCTCTAGGCTCAGACCAATGACTGCATGGGATTTCAAGCGGCTGGCCACACTCAGGTGCCATGTTTGTTTTCCTAGGCCTTCTGGTTTCCACTTGATTCTTTTCTTCAAGATATCTCACCCACCCACTGATAAACTGCTGGCCCAATTTCAGCCCTTTCAAAAACAATTTCTCCTTGGAATCCTCTCTTCTGAGCTACTATCAAATCACTGAGATAATACTATGAAGGAGGCTTGCTTCTAAATTTAATCAGGAATTTAGCACAGAACCCTTCCTCCTTGTCTGGCGCCATCTCTACACCCCGCCCCCCAACCTAACAAGTGTTTTCATTCCTATGAGAAGTTGCCCATTTTGACCCATGTTGACCAAACAAAAAATATAGCAGGTGGCAGAGCTGGACCAGACTGCCAAGGAAGGCTGAGTGTGACATTTGGAGACGATGCTAGATCACAGTCACTTTGTGATCCATTTCTCTGACAAGAATGCAAAGTAATTGTAAAACAAAAACAAATCTGTACTTTTTTATTGCTTTTGTCATGATTAGGGACATAAAAAATGAGGAACTTTCAGCATTTGAAACTCTGCCTATATTCCCTCTTCCTGACCCTACATGCAACTCAACATCTTCCTGGCTTAAACTTAAAAAAAAAAAAAAAATGTGTTCTGCTATTTCCTGAGAGCTATTCTTGGCAAGGCCACAGCCTGGCAGGTATGCTGCCTGCTCTGGTGTAGACCAGCATCCCCTCCTAGGGCTCTGGGATCCAGCTTCAGAAGCCGATTATCACACTGTACCAGCCACCACAGATGGCATTAGCTGACCCTAGGCTGGGAGCAGAATTCAAAGAAGTCATTCTTCTGTAGGTGAGCTCCCACTTGTGCTAATCTCAGGCACTATGCTCTCCAAGGAAAGAACAGGAAGGCCCAAGAGCTTGGTGCTCACATTCCATTTGCCATCCCACAATTTGAGTCTGGTAAATGCTTTGTGTTGGTTTATACAATGCCAGGGAGTCAGCTACAAGTTCAGATCCCTAAACTAGCTCTCTAGTATTGAGGTCTAAGGAACCTGAGAGAAGAACCTTGGGGATATCTAAGAGTGTGCTTAGAATAGTAGTGTTTGTATTGATAGGGAGAGTAGGATTAGTAGTGGTAATCCCAACACAAGATGTTTGTGTGGAGATTGGGGGACACAGAGGAGACAGAGAATAATTAGAGTAGGCCAACATCTCTTCTGAACTGTAAATGGATTTTGTGGATCATCTTTGTAGACACTTTGCTCTGTGTTTACAACTACTATCTACCCAAGAAGATGGCAGAGAGGCAAGAAAAGAGAGGAGTTGCTGCTTGGGAAATCACGTGGACAGGTGACTTATCTCTAAGACTGTTTCCTCATCTGTGAAATGGGCTTATAACAATCTAACAGGGCTCTTGGGAGGATGAGATGTGTGAGTATGCCTTAATAATATCTGTCATTGGCCAGCCACTGTTCTGTGCACTAGGGGTTTACCAGTGAACAGAACACAGGAAGCCCTTGCCTTCATGAATTAAAAGATAATTCATCAGAAAGACATAATTGTCTGAAGTAATTGAATGTTGAGGTACATAGAGCAAAACTGGAAGAAATAAAGAGAGAAACTGAAAAAAACCCATAGTCATGCCATAAAATCTGAGTATCCTCTTCCAGTAACTGATAGAAAAATTAATTTTTGAAAATAGTAAATATGTAGATGATATTATCAACCAACTTAACCAAATCAGTATTTATACTACACTACACACTACATAACATATATTTTCTTTAAAGTGTACATGGAATTTTCCTTTAAGTCAGACCATACACCAGTCTATTAAATAAGTCTCAAAAATGGTCAAAAGTTTGAAATATTACATAGAATTGAATTAGAAATCAACAATAAGGGTCGCCTGGGTGGCTCAGTTGGTTAAGCGTCCGACTTCGGCTCAGGTCATGATCTCACCGTCCGTGGGTTTGAGCCCCGCTGTCAGGCTCTGTGCTGACCACTCAGAGCCTGGAGCCTGTTTCGGATTCTGTGTCTCCCTCTTTCTCTGACCCTCCCCTGTTTATGCTCTCTCTCTGTGTCAAAAATAAATAAATGTTAAAAAAAAAAGAAATCAACAATAAAATATCTAGAATATTTCCCCAAATATTTGGAAATTAAAAACACATCTAAATAACCCATTATTCAAAGAGAAATCACAAATGAAACTAAAATATGGTTTCTCATTGGATGATAATGAAAACACAAGACATCAAAATGTCTGGGATGTTGGCAGTGCTGTATGTAGAGGGAATTCTATAACTTTATAAAAGGCTATGTTAGAAAAGAAGAAAAGCTTAAAGTCATGACCTACATCTCTACATTAAGAAGTTAGAACAAGAAAATCAAATCAGACTCAAAGTTAAATGGAAAGAATAGAAAAGAAAAACAGAAATCGACAACATAGAAAGTAAATGATAGATAAAATTACAAAGCCAAAATAGATTCTTTGAAAAGATTAGTAAAATTGATAAGTCCCCAGAAAAGACTAATCAAGAAGAGAAAACACAAATGATCAATATCAGAAATTAAAAAGTGAATTTCACTACTGATACTATAGACATTAAGATGATAATAAGGGACTATAATGATGTCTTTCTGCCAATGAAGTACATTATCTCAGATAAAGTGGGATGATTTCATTTTTTTAAGTGTATTTATTTTGAGAAAGACAGAGAGTGAGAGTGGGGAAGGGACAGAAAGAGAGAGAGAGAGAGAGAGAGAGAATCCCAAGAAGATTTCATGCACAGTCAGTGCAGAGCCTGATGTGGGGCTTGAACTCACAAAATCATGAGATCATGACCGGAGCCAAGATCAAGGGTTGGTTCCTTAACCAACTGAGCCACCCAAGCACCAAAATGGGATCATTTCTTAAAAGACACAACTTATAAAAACTATTTCAGGAATAAATTGAGTATATGAATTCCCTATATCTATTAAAGAAATTTATTTTGTGATTGAAAACCTCCTGTCAAAGAAAACTCTAAGTAAGCTGAGATAGTTTCATTGGCTAAATATATCAAATTTTAAGGAATGGATAACGCCTGTCTTACATCATTTCTTTTAGAAAATAGGAAGGGAAATGCATTCCATCATATTTTATGAGCCTGAAGTAACCCTGATACCTAACACAAAAACATTACAAGAAAAGAAAATGATACACCAATATCCCTCATGAACATAAATGCTACCACATTGCATACTGTCACATGCTACCACAATACATCCACGATACAATATTAGCAAATTGAATCTGGCAATGTAAAAGAATGGTAATACCTTATGACTAGGCCCCGTACTAGGAGCAGTATGAAACATTTTATGTAAGGCAGACAGATAATGTAAACAACTATTCAAACTGGGTCAGAACATGTCAAAAGATGAGTCGGCTCAACACTGTTCATCAGTGGTTCTCACACTTGAGTGTGCATTGCGCTCATCCAAAAAAGGTCTCTGAAACAGACTGCTAGGCCTCACCCCCAGAGCTTCTGATTCAGTAGGAGTGGGATAAAGCCTGAAGATTTGCACTGCTAACAAATTACCAGGTGAAGATGCTGCTGCTGGTCTCAGGATCTCATTTCAAGAACCATTGGTGTATATGAATAATTCTCTACCTTGGCTGTATATTAAAATTATTCAGGGAGCTTAGAAAAAAAATAACCAGTGCTTGTGGCCCAGCTTGGCCTAATGGAAGCAGTCTCTGAGGGTAGTGATGGAACATTGGTAGTTTTTTTAAACTTCCCCAGGGGATTCCAATGTAAAGCCAGGGTGGAGAACCACTGGGACCGATGCCATTTTGGTGACCAACAATCCAACTTCGCTTAGGATTGAGAGGTTTTCTGGGATGCAGGACTTTCAGGGGTCAACTGGGACAGTCCCAGGCAAATGGGGATGAGGAGAAACCCTGGATGCTATAAGGGGAATGTCTAGATCAGTGGTCTTCAACCTTAGGTGACCTGGAAATCACCTGGGGAATTTTAAAGAGTAATGATGTCTGGGCTCCACTCCCAGAGATTTTAATGTAATTGAATTGTTCTGGGTACAGCTTGGGCATCTGGACTTTTTAAAGCTGCACATGTAATTCTAATGTGCTGCCAAAGTTGAGACCCACCGGGCCAGGTGAAGTAGAGGTTGTTGGATTTAGCAACTAAAACTTCACTAGTGACCTCTACAAGGTCCATTTCAGAGAAGTGTTTTAAATAATAGGCATGTTTCAGGGACCAGACTATATATATGCAGGAGTGTGGGGAGAAAGAGAAGGTGGTAAATATAAAACTTTTCTTTAAAAAGTTTGTCAGAGGGGCATGAGTTTGGAAAGAGTATGGCCTTCTTTTGTGTGTGATATAAAAATTTCCACCAATATATATATGCTTTTCAATTAAATCTACAAGGACTTCCAGGACTCTTGTGACTCGAACATAGGAACCAGAACAGAGTATCCTGGGGTCCCCATAGCATGTGGGGGAGTAAGCTTTGTAGTTCACTCTTTTGCATCCATTCCCCTATGTCCTCACTGGGTAGCAACAGTGCAGTTTGGGGAATAGACTCTATCTCCATAGGGGGATGGGGCTTTGAATAAACAGACTAATCATGATAAACTCCTTTCCCTTTTCAGTTTTGGGTCCAGGAATCCAGATAAACCAGTTTGCAAATGGCATTTTCATTGCAATAGATACTGGTTAGAAGAAAATGATCCCAGAAGGGAAGACTCTTGTTATGGTTGGAGGAGAGATGCTCCCGCAGTATGAGTCAGTATGTAGTTGGGATTGCCACCAGGTCACCTTCAACATCCACAAGGGGACAAAACAGCCTTGGCATAGGACCGACACTGAGGACAACAGAAGACATACATGGAAGAACTTAGCTTTTAGTGATATCGTTGAGCCTGATGCCTGCAAGTCTATTTTTACTTGCAGATTCCTAGTTGTGTGAACTAAGGAATTGATTTTGTATTGGCTTTTCTATCATTTACAGCTGAAGGCATCCTAACTGATATGCGGGATCAGTAGGGACAACAAGAAGCAAGTTCTAGGAAAAACAGCCTAGATACAGAGGCAGCTTTATGAGGGCAACTAGCCATTCTGAGTCACAGGGCATGAGATAAGAGACACTCAAGGGTGATTCAGGTAAGTCCTTGGTGCCAGAAAGGCCAATCTTGTGGAACAGAGCACAGCAGCAAGAAATCCAGGCTGTGGTGAAATAGTCAGAAGCCAAGTAGGCTGCAGTTATATTCTGCATGCCCCAGACCCATACAGCAAGCACAGCCACACCATGACACATCCAGCCCTTGGGGAGGAGTGGGAGGTAAGGTGGGGCACTTGTAAGAACTAGTAATTAAATGATGATATCTATTGTAATTTATTAAGGGTTTACCACATGTCAGATGCTGTGCTGAATGCTTTACATACATTATATCACCTTATATGCATTAAAAAAAAAAACTTAGAAACAAGTGGTAATTGCCCCTGCTTTCAAATGGAGAAGCAGTTTAGCATTTAAGTGGAGCTGGTTCAACATTCAACAATTAATTCATGTCATTCATCATATCACACATCTGTGGATATGACCATCTCAATAAATACAGAGAAAACATTGGGCAAAATTCAACCACCATTTATGATAAAAAATCTCTCAGCAAACTAGAAATTAAACCAGGAATTTCCCCAAACTGATAAAGGGCATCTGCAAAAAGCATTATAGCTAATATCATACTTACTTACCAAATACTTAATGCTTTCTGCCTAAGAAAGGTAACAACACAAAATGTCTACATTTATCCTTCCTATTCAACATTTTACTGGACCTGTTAGCCAGTGAAATAAAGCAAACAAGAGAAATAAAAGGCATCTAAGGGAATAAAGAAAGAAAACTCTTTCTATTTGCAGATGATATGGCTGTCTACATAGGAAATCCCCCCAAATTGACAGGTAAAGCTACTAAAACTAATAAGGGAGATTGTCAGGGTCAATATACAATCAATTATATGTCTATATATAAGCAATGGACAATTGGAAATTGAAATTAAGTTAAGTGTGGGCAACTGGTGGATAGTAGAAATCAAGAGTGGAGAATGTGACTGGTTGCTGTGTACTATCATGTTTGCTTTCCCTTTCTCTTTATACTCATTGCTAGGAGGAGGCAAGGATGGCTATACCTGGTGCCCACATGGGACCACAGCGCACATCCCTGAGCCAGATGCCGTAAACTTGATGCAACAAGACTGGATTCCAGACTTTTAGCTGTAGGGACTGAGATATCTGATATATTACCTCCCTCAAGATTGCTTCAGGACTAGAATAGAATAGAAACTGTAAAAGGAGACTCTGGGACACAAGTTCAAGGAACAAGAAATGGGCAGTAGGAACTGACAATCTTGCTGTGAAGAGACCATTTTTGGCAGACGTTATTTATTCGGGTTGTTATGAATTCACGTAGCAAATCCCCTTTTTCCTAGGTTAAGTGGAACTCTATTGGCTTGAAAAATTTCATGGTCAACCAGCAGGCATGCTGATTCCCATTCACAGTTTAGATTGGAGGAGGTTTGGCAACATTGGAAGTCTTTCCTAAGTGAGAACAGAAGTAAATGGGGACAGAAGTGCCCAAGAGGAAAAGGCTAGACAGAGAAGATACAAACAAGAACATAGGATATTCCTCCAGCCCAATGAAGATACAGAAGTGGGCAGTATGCTGGAGATAACAACTTTGGCCTTCTAGGAAACTTGACAGCAAATCCATGTTGCTATTGAACTACACATAGAATAGCATATAGCACACAGAGATATGACTTGCCGACAATAATCAATGAAATCGAATGTTCACTTTATGTTGGCAGAATGGAGAGGATGAGTGAGGGATGGGGATGAACATTAACTGAGCCACTTCAAGATGCTGTCATGATGTTCTATACTTCACTTATTGAATAAGGTACAAGGTCACCTAGTATGCTGGTCCTGGTCTGTGATCCCTCAGATCTGTGTTCACCTTTCCCTTCCTATACTCTGGACAGCATGTCTGATCCTGCATGCTATGCTTCCCAGACTCCTGAGTCATGTGGCTTCTCAGCCAGGTTCAGTCAAAGGAGGAGACTGGCCAGAAGCTGGAGAGCGGCAGGAAGACCAAACCAGATATTTGTCCTCTTTCTTCTCTACCTCAGGAATTTTCTTGGAATGTCTTCTCTATGACTCCATTTCCCATCAGACAGCTCCTGCAGCATGATCCCAGTTCTTGGACCACGAAAATATAGCCCCCTCCCATTGTGTCTCCAGTTGAGGAGTTGACATGACTTCCTCTTGATGCCAACCTCTAGGTAACTTCACCATCACCTATTTGTCTTCTTGACTTCCCATCACTTGCCTAACCAATATCATGAATTGAATTCCTCTGATGTAAATGTTTGCAGTGGCTTCTGTTGTTTTGGTTTATCTCTGACACTCTTACTAAGTGTCTAATAATTCAGAGTGGTTTTTCCTATGCTATTGTTATCACATCATTTATTCACCAATGGCCTGAAAAATAACCATTATTTCCCCAGTTTTAAAGATAAGGAAACCAAGTTTCAGATACATTAAGTAACTTTCTCAAGAAGAAGATGGAATTTATAAACAGGTCTTTCAGACACTTGTATATTTGTTCTCACTGTATCATGCCACCTCTGTTATTCATTATATTAATTTTTCAAAGTGTGGAGTATTTCCCTAAAGTTTGAGCTGGAGTGTTGACTCAGAATGTCAGAGAGACAGCAACATTCCATAAGAATCTACGACTTCTAAATCCTAATAGAGAATGCACCCTAGATAAGATTTCTTCTATTACCTAATAAGTTTTGCTACTGGAATATTTTGTTTCTTTCCAGAATCATGACAGAGATGAATCTTCAAATATTGCCATCTAAATGAGAATGCTTCTGTAACTAGCAATAAGAATGCTTCCTGCAGTTGAATCATTACATTCCGAACAGCCTCCCAATGTGGTAAAAAAATTACCCAGGCCAGTTGTGATTTTAGATGTCAATTAAAAAACCAAAACAACCTAAAACTCAATACCACATATAAGCTACTTAAAACTTACTTAAAACTAGAGTCCGTACATTTCTACTAAGAAGATTTGAACTTGGAGACAAGCAGCCCCCAGCATCTAGGACATCTATGGTATTACGCATTGGTCTTTGTAGTTCCCAGGGGCACAAGAATGCACACAAACAAATTCATCATGGAAATGGTGATTTTTAGACAAATTTTGCAACCAGACAGAATTTGTTTTATATGAATGCTTTTAATTCTTCAAATTTATGTCCTCTCAAGTTTGGTAAGACCTGGAGAAGCCACTTAGACCAACCCTCACCTCCATCTTCTACTGTCATACCTACTGTTCTCTGGCAAAGCCATCAGTCCTTCTTTTTCTGAAATAGCTTTAATAAAGTGCAATTGACATATAGTAAATTACACGTGCTTAAGGTGTATAATTTAGTAAGTTTTGACATATGTCTATATCCATGAAACTATTACCACAGTCAAGATAGTGACATATCCACCAGAAATTGAGAGTGGGGTGGTTGATATGTTTACTCATATTTTGGGTAAGTATGGGTAATTATGTTTACATATTTTGTGAAAATTTTTTGTTCTGTTTTGAATTATTTATATATTACTTTTAAACTTTTTTTAAATGTTTATTTATTTTTGAGAGAGACAGAGACAGAATGTGAGTGGGTTAGGGGCAGAGAGAGAGGGAGACACAGAATCTGAAGCAGGCTCCAGGCTCTGAGCTGTCAGCACAGAACCTGACACAGGGCTTGAACTCACAAGCTGTGAGATCATGACCTGAGCCGAAGTTGGACGCTCAACCGACTGAGCCACCCAGGAGTCCCGTATTTATATATATATATATATATATATATATATATTTTAATTTTTTAAGTGTTTTTATTTATTTTTGATACAGAGAGAGAGACAGAGCATGAGTGGGAGAGGGGCAGAGAGAGAGGGAGACACAGAATTTGAAGCAGGCTCCAGGCTCTGAGCTGTCAGCACAGAGCCTGACGCAGGGCTCGAACTCACGGACTGCAAGATCATGACCTGAGCCGAAGTCAGATCCTCAACCTACTGAGCCACTCAGGCGCCCCGATATTATTTTTAAAATCATGTGGTTCAGTGTTGGGGCCCCTGAGTGGCTCAGTTAAGCCACCGACTTAAGCATCTGACTTAATCTCTGGTCATGATCTCGCAGCTTGTGTGTTTGAGCCTCACATCTGGCTCTGTGCTGACAGCTCAGAGCCTGGAGCCTGTTTCAGATTCTGTGCCTCCCTCTCTCCCTTTGCCCCTCCCCAGATCATGCTCTGTCCCATTCTCTCTCTCAAAAATAAAGCATTAAAAAATTTTTTTTAATCATATGGTTTGTGTTCTATAATAGTCACCCAGTTGTGCTATCATCAGCACTATCTAATTTGAGAACATTTCCTCAGCCCTAAGAGAAGCCCTATACCCATTAAGAGTCAGACAGTAACTCTTCATTCCTGCCTGTTCTGGACATTTCCTATGAATGGAATCATTCATGTCTTTTGTGTCTGGCTTCCCTCACTATACTGTTTTTAAGGCTCATTCATGTTGTAACAAGTATCAGTACTTGATTCCTTTTTATTGCTAGATACTCTTCCATTGTATGGACATACCACATTTGGTTAATTAATTAATCATTTGATGGACATTTGGGTTGTTTCCACTTTTTGGCTATTGTGAATAAGGCTGCTATGAACATAGCATAACTCAGGCCAGAACTGCTAGGACAGTGTTGAATAGCAATGGTGACAGCAGGTGGTTATGACCTTTATTTATATAAAAACCAAATATTTACTCAATTTACCATGTCTTACTTTAATCTTTGTATACCTTCCATTTTTAAGTGCTTAAATGAGTACTATATTGCAATAAAAATGCAGTGATATAATCAACCAACCATTAAAAATGCACTATTACAGATAAAAAAAAAATCATGGTCTTTTCCCTGATAATTGAGAGAAAGCTATTTAACCACTAAATACGAAACTTTGCTGGTCCAAACTGGAGTGATAGTAATAAAGATGGTGAAAAGTAGTCAGATTCTGAATATGTTTTGATATGGGATGTGAAGGATTACATGTGATGTATGAGAAAAAAAGATTGGTATACAGAATGACACCAGGATTTTAACCCCAGAGACTGGTATAAGGGAGTATGCATCACTGAGATAAAGTACAGCAAGTTTAGGTGAGAAAGGTCAGCAGTCCAAAAATGCCACTTGATTTAAGTAAGTATGCCATCTTTGGTAAACACTGCTAATTACAAACCCAATATCTATCCTCTCCTTGTTAGAGAGGCACTGATTCTGGTCAGTGTGGCGACATGCTCAATCAAAAACAAAAAACAAAACAAACAAACAAAAAAAAAGCAACAAAACCAAACCCCTTCATTTTCCAGCCTCCCTTGCAGCTAGGATTCAGAATTGTGGCCAATTGGAATCCTGCTAGGGAAATCCTAGGGCTTTCCTTATTTAGGACATTGGATTTACTTAGTCTACTTCCTACCTGGAATCTGGATGTGTGGCTAGAGGTAAAGCAGCCATGGAGTAATCCTGAGAATGGAAACCACATATGGGATGACACAGAAGGGCATTTAGGACAGCATGAAGCTTGGACCAGCCCTGTACTTCCATTTTTGGTTTTCCTGTTGGTTGTCAAAAATAAACCCCTATCTGGCTAAGCCACTGTTATTGAATCTCTATAACAAGGAGCCAAACACAATCTATGATAACACAATGGCTATGTCAAAGTCATTGACTTAAACAATGGTAAGCTGAGCACTAGAGGTCTGCTTTCTTTAGATAGGTATAACTTGTATTTTTTTTCCTTTTTTGTACTAAATTCACTAATCATATTATCATCTAGCCCTTGAAACTGCATTGTGTCCATAAAGACATAATGAGAAGTTTTTTCTAGAAATCCAAATACACTAGATCTGTCAGTTTAGTAACATTATCCAAAAAGGGTCTGTAATTACTCCTGCCTTCCTTGTTCTTGGGCAAACCCATGTCAGCCACCAGTGTCTCCTCTTCTCTTTCCAGAAGTTCATAGACCATTGATTGTGTGTGTCAAAGCTTTTCCTAGGATCCATCCACATCAAGCCCACTGCTCTATAATCTGTGGCACCACATTCTGCCCATTATACAAAATAAACACCACATCTGTCCAACTCCAATCTTAGGCTCCTCTCCCACTTTCTACAGTTTCTGGGAGATCATCCCACTAGGTTGTACTGAAGTTCCACCTGGCCAGACAACTTTCAACTATGATGAGCTGCTAGTCACTCTTCCTCAGTCTGCTTGGCTGTCTTGGTCATCAGTTCCCTCAGATGGTGCTCCTTCTACTCCCTCCCTCCCAAGATGGCTTAGAGGACTTTGTGTTGTTTGCCAACATCACACTATCCACCATTCCTCTTTCTCTTCTCGTTCCAAACAGCACAGATGCCTCCTTTTTGGCATGGCAGGCGACCTTTGTGGGTTCTAGGATTAGACCTCCTGATCCTGTCCTTACAGACCATGGCTCTGTGTCATATTCATCCTTAGAATATGTCCTTCCTCTATTTTCCTTGTTCATTTTCTTGAACATCCTTTTTATTCTGGGGTAATTTTAGACTTACAGAAAAGTAGTAACCATAGTACACTGAGTTTCCATATACTCCTAACCCACTTTCCCCTAATGTTAACATGTTATGGAACCATGGTACATTTACTAAAGCAAAGAAATTAACACTGGTACATTACTGTTAACTAAACTACAGACTTTATTCAAGTTTTACCAGGGTCCCCACTAACACTCATTTTTCTGTTCCCAGATCCAGTCCAGGATTCCACATGGCATTTAGTCTGCATTCATCATTTTTAATCTGTTTTCAAAATCCTTTTAACAATTTGCTTTCCTTCTTTGTCAGGATTATTTGATTTGGACTAGAGGGATCACTCTGTCTTCCTGTGATGTTATTTTAATTTGCCAGGCAATAGTTTTTCCTTGAAATGCTTTCCCTCAAGGTGCTTGTGCCATTGAATGAGACCCAGAAATCAATGTGTTTGGAGCACACACCTCCTCAATGAGCTGCTTGGCTGGCTCAGAATTTGTGGCAAAGTGGTCAGCTTATCCCAAGGTTCTTTTTGGCTCCATTTCACCAACTCTTCCTCCCTGGTGGCCAAATGTATGCCTTGAGTAGACATTGCCCTCAGCGATTCCTTCTAATCTTCTATAAATTGTGCCTAAGATTATTTGCTCTATGTGGAAACTGCAAGGTGCAGAGAAGCCTGGCTCACAGCCCACTGTGTAACTGAGGGAGGGCTTCTTTAAGAGCCCTGAGGACAAGGCTGGAAGAGGGGTGTGAAGAGAGCAGCAGATGTTTCAGGCACAGCGTGTACATCCCTGGGCTGCAGGCTGATTGTCACTGAAAGAAAAAATCTTTAGCTTCTCTAAGTTTATAAACCTTTAACTAGGTTAAAAGGTAAATGAAGTGGTGAGGAGCATGGCTGGGAGTCTGATCCTGTCAGAGACTCACAGGGGCCTCCCGCCTGGACAAGTGACAAGTCTGTGATTGGATGGGACAGTCTGCCTGCACAGTGGTTTCCACAGAAACAGAGCTTTAGCATGTTAGTGCAAAATAGAAAACAGGGTATGTATTGGATGATAACTTCATTGTGACTTAGAGACTCCTGGTCATTTCATATGACAATTTGTCTTTTGTCACTTAATGTGACAAACGTATAAAGGTTTAACATTTGTTTAAATATTCTTCTCTATTTGATGCTATGTCTATACATCAGGATAACTGAAATTCTGACTGGCCAGAACTCATCTCAAAAATACAGATAGTCTTGAATTGAACTGAACGGAATTGAATTTCTAGCACCTGCAACAAAATGTAAAATTCTTAGTTGTGACATTTAAGGGCCCCAGAACCCTATTGATGAAATTGTTTTCTGTGAGAGTGAATGTCACTTGAGGGCTGAAAATGACCACAGTCACAATATCAGAGAACAAAGCCTGGATAGTGGCCAATATGCCCAGAAATCAGACATGTATGTTGAATATTCACACTACTCAAGTACTATACATTTTTTAAGTCCTGTTAAATCAATCCATAACCATCATCAATTGGTTCAGGAGCCATATTTGTCTAAAAATAAAAGAAATTGATGGGCACCTGGATGGCTCAGTCTGATTAAGCATCTGACTTTGGCTCAGGTCATGATCTCCTGGTTCACAAGTTCGAGCCCCACTCAGTGCCTGGAGCCTGCTTCAGATTCTGTGTTTCCCTCTCTGCCCCTTCTCCACCCACACTCTGTCTCTCTCTAAAATAAATAAACATTAAATAAAGTTTAAAAAATAAAAATGAAAGATTGATATGAAGATGCCAGAAAATATTCACAATTTTATCCTAGGACTTAGTTCCATGTAAAGTTATGTGGAAACTTAACAGTGAAAAAGAGAGTCCCTTCTATTAGACAGCCAAATCAAATAGAAGAAATGACTCCAAGCTCATTAGGGATTAGTCATGAGCCTCAAGGTGTGACTAATGTCTTCTGTACATGGTGGAACAGTCCTATCCTTTAGCAGTGTCCCTGGAAAATTACCATCCATTAAAGTGAAGAATATTTTTCCTAGAGGTAGACATTTCAAGTAGTTGATACCTTCAAGGAGCTTTCAATTATTTGTGATGTCAGCCTCTAAAAACTTCACTTCCTGAATTTGGGCACTAATCTTAGAGAATAAGTTGGATGAGTCATATAATAAGAATGAAAATAACAATGAGAGGAAATGAGAAGCATAATATTAATTTTTTAGCTACCATGTCAAAATGTGTACAGTTATTTTCTTGAAAAAGCAAAACAGATTGACATATATGGGGGGATATTAAATTATTGCTGATATGGCCATTTAAGCAATATCAAGAAATTCCCACAAAGAAAGAGACATTTGGCTAAGGCTTAGAATTTTCCTTTGGAATGTGGTTCAAAAGAATTGAAGCAGCGGCAACAACAAGAGATTCCTTTTATTTTCATAAGAAAAGTGATATGGAAAGTCCTTTCTAGGCAGGTGAATGTGATGAAGGTAAAATCAGTTTGACATGTGGGAGTTCAAATTATCAATTGAGAAATATTCAGATTCAAGCATTTATAATGACTTTCTATTCTACTTCTGCATGCATTTCTCATTACTACTCATCAAATTATAATGTTTCAAATTTATGAAGTGCTTATTATGTGCTAGGTGCTGAGCTAAATGCTTTACATGTGGTATCTTATTTTATTCTCATAACAGCCCTATGAGCTTGAGCGTATCATCCCCATTTTGCAGACTCAGAAACTAAAGTTTGAGAAGTTAACTAATCCAAGATTGTATCAAAGTAGATCTGAGCCAAGATCCAACAAGTGAGTGACATGTGCACTCTAATTACAGCAAATCCCAGGTCATGTGTGTGAAATGTTTAAAAGCAAAAGCACACCTAATAACCAACCCTATAAATATAAAACCTGGTTTATAAAGAGCTTTTACATGCATTCTTTAATCAAACAGCCTTGTGAGTTATATATTTGTATTTAGTAAGTTTATTTTGATTTCAACAAAAACCAGTTGTGGTTGGCTTATGCATTAAAAGGGACATTTAGAAAGCATATTGGTGCAGCTCATAAACTCCAAGGCGAGAACTGAAAACCCAGTCCTTGGGAAGAGCAAGAATGAGCTCCCCAATCTCCAACAGTGGGAGAGATCATGAAAATGGCCCTGAACATAACCCTGTTCCAATAATCCTCAGTTTCCGGGTCACTGAACAGTTTAAGATTCCTAGAAGAGAAATAATGATTGGGTGAGCCTGAGCCTGGAACCACCTCACATAAGTCAGTTGTGGCCAGAGGGAAAGGACCATGCAGCATGGATGGGACAGTGGGTTTACTTCCAAGATCATGTTGTTTCACAGAGCAGACAGAACTAGTGTGTGCTTTGTAATCTAAGCATCTTCATTCTCTAGACTTTTTTTTTCCCCCCAGAGAAAAGGGACATTCCATCCCAGAGGTATAATCAAGTTATACCTCATAGAACCTGCCTGCAACTTTTGAATGCTTTTGCCTCTCCATGCCTGCATCTGTCTGGGTTTTAATAGATTCTTTAGCACTAAGTGCTGGGCTTTACAAACGAAGAAACAAAGCTCAGGAAGGCTAAAAGATTGTCCAAGGTCACTTGCCTCATTAGTCCAGGGCTGGGACTCATATCCATGTCTTGTGACCACAGCCGCATGCTGTCTGCACTAGAATTGAATGCCGTCCAGTACGGCAATATTCTGTCCATCAGATGACCCATCCCATAGGAGCAGGGCATTAGAACAAAGAACAAATAACAAAGCTTTAAGCCTTAAGCCACAGAATGAGTCACCAATTGGAGCACTTTTTGGCAAAATGCCTGGCATCAAGCAGATGCTCCATAAATATTTGTGTAATGAGTACGTGACTCCGTGGGTGATGAAAGGAATATATTAAGGAAGCAACATGGGAGAAACTGTTTAAGAGACAGGAGACTTTTTCACCATGCAAGTGCCTTCCTTCCCATCTAGATTTCTTGGTTGAGACTTAGAAAGACTGGACCTGATATTTCTTCTGTGACATAGTCACCACTGGTGCGAAACCAAAGGCTTTCCCCAATTCACAAGCATGTTCAAGAAGGGTTTTCTCTCTAGGCCGCCTGCACCTGCCTGAGCCCAGTTACGAGGTTACAGTGAAGTTTAAGCTTTAAGCCCCTCACTCACACTGACTACTTCCAAGCCCCTGGGGAGGGTTCCAGCAGAGTGATGATGAACTCATGGATTTCTGTAAAATCTGCCCAAGTGTGATAGCTTACTTTATTGAATTTTTTTAAACTTATATTATCTTTCTTAGATATTTAATTATAAAATTTCAAACTCAACTTAAGAACAAAACATATAATAAAAATAAATTGCTTAATGTATATCAAGCACAGCAGTAAAAAACAACAAAAAAGATGAAAGCTATAGGTTTAACTTTTACAAATATGCTATTTTAACTGCAGTAAGTTAAAACTGCTGTCCTTTTCCATCCTAATGGCCTCTTTACACATTATCTTCTTGCAGGGTGGTGTGGAAAGCTGCAGGCATTGCTAGTATTCTCTGAGGAAAAGTTAGTTTGAAGAAACATTTAGTTCAGACTCAGTGTATGAACAATGTTGGCAGTTTCTTCCATGCATGGTTAAGATTTTGCTAGCCACCCAAGTGTGGTAATAGCTTCCAGGAGGCCCTAACCACTTATTGCATCAATTCACCTGCATCATGACACAAAGGTGTGTGGTCAGCTGGTAGCCCAGTGTGAACATGACCTTGTGTGGCACCCAGCACCAGAAGTGTGTGGGAATGGAGGAGAAACCAGGTTGGAATGTTCAGGATCAGAAACTAGTCTGTGGAGAGCTCACCTACTTCCTGGACTTGTCAAACAGCGAACAAAAGATCTGGCTATCTTCAATACCTAGGCAAATGAAAAACTCTCCTGTCAGGAAAGCACTTGATAATCCAGCATGTACAATATGAAATATACAAACTTTTTTTTCCTTTCTCATGGAAATTATGGTGTTCGTTAGCTAGGACTTCTGTAACAAATGTCACAGACTGCGTGGCTTCAACAACAGAAATTTGTCTTCTCACAGTTCTGGAGGCTGGAAGTCTGAGATCACGGTGTCAGCAGGGTTACTTTCTCTGGAGGTCGCTCTCCTTGGCTTGGCTTCACGTGGTTTCCCTCTGTGTGTGTCTGTATCCAAATTTCCTCTTATAAGGATATCAGTCACACTGGATTATGGTCCAACTTAGCCTCATTTTAGCTTAATCACCTCTGTAAAGACATTATCTCCAAATAAGGTTACATTCTTAGGGACTGGAGGTAGAGACTTCAACATAAGAGTTTGTAGGAGGACACAATTCAGCTCAAGACATATTAGAAATAGAATGTACTAGAAATCTTGTGTAGCAGCACTGTCAGGCAAATCTGTGTGTGAAGTCACATGTTATGTGCATCTCATCCATCGATAATAAAAAGTTAGATTTGGATCAGCCATCTTAGAAACACAACTGACTTCTCTTTCCAAATCCCCTGTAGAAAATGATATGACAAAATTGCTGGCATAGGAAAAAGTGATCAAAAAGGAATGCATAAAGAATACAGGACAAAAATTATAGAGGTATGTCCCCCAATTATTTAATAAAAACATTATTCAAAGGCAGGGCAGCTAAGTGGCTCCATCTGTTAAGTGTGCAACTTTGGCTCAGGTCATGATCTCATAGTTCGTGAGTTTGAGCCCCAGGTCGGGCTCTGTGCTGACAGCTCAGAGCCTGGAGCCTGCTTCAGATTCTGTGTCTCCCTCTTTCTCTGCCCCTCCCCCATTCATGCTCTGTCTCTCTTTCTCTCTCTCTCAAAAATAAAAATAAAAAAAAAAACTTAAAAAAACCCACATTATTCAAAGGGAAACATGCACCCTTATGTTTATAGGAACATTATTTACAATAGCTAAATTATGGAAACAGCCCAAGTGTTCACTAATGAGTGGATAAAGAAGATGTGGTATACACACGCACATATACACATACTGGAATATTACTCAGCCATAAAAAAGAAAGGGATCTTGCCATTTATAATGGCATGGATGGAACCAAGGTAAGTCAGTCAGAGAAAGAGAAATACCGTATGATTTCACTCACATGTGGAATTTAATAAACAAAACAAATGATCTTGGGGAAAGAGAGAGAGGGAGACAAAGAAATAGACTCTTAACTATAGAGAAGGGTCACCAAAAGTGAGATGGGTGGCGGGATCGGTGAACCAGGCAATGGGGATTAAGGAGGGCACTTGTGATGAGCACCGAGAGCTGTGTGGAAGTGTTGAATCACTAAATTGTACACCTGAAACTAATATTACACTGTATGTTGACTAACTAGAAGTTAAATAAAAACTTTAAAAAAAAAAAAGGAAAGAAAGAAACCCATCGTGTTAGCTATCTGGATCTTATGATATTTTTCAGTTTTCTAAAAGTGTTATTTATTTTGATTTCTTTTCTAATCTTAAATAAATATTCATTTTATGACTAAATTTATATCTGTAATGTGTCATTTTACTTAGAGAGGACCTCGAAAATTGTACCACCTTAGGTCACACAGAACCTGGATCTGCCTTGGTCTGTCACGAATCAGCCAATTTCCAAATGTTTTCCTCTCAGAAATAATGGTCATTTAGACCTCAGTCACGTGCCCTCCTGGCAATTTCACCTGCACTGTGAACTTTGTAAGGAAGAGAAATCATCCACTCAACCCACTGTTTTTCACAAGAATCTTTAACTGAGGCCCAGGGGGTAAGAAAGAAATGCCTGGAAGCCCAATGAAATATTTCTGCTAAAACATCTGACATGGGATTTCTCTGAACAAACTGAAGCAACTTTGGTTCAAGGGAAGCAACTGGTGAGAGCTTCCAAAGCTTCTCTCTGTCTCCTGAGATCCTACTGCTTCCTGCGTATAGGGGTCTCTCAGCTGGGGTTCACTCTGACCTTCAGGCATTTCCAAACATTCTCCAGAGGTAAAGACAATCTTCTCCCAGGATGGAAGATATGTGGTCAGGAAATGGGCAAAAGTATTTAAAAATGTTAAATGTTAAAAAAAAGAGAGAGAGAGAGAGAGAGAGGGAGGCAAACCATATGAGACTCTGAACGATAGAGAACCAACAGGGTTGATGGAAGGGAGGAGGTTGGGGGATGGGCCAAGAAGGTGATGGGATTAAGGAGGGCACTTGTTATGATGAGCACAGAGTGTTCTATGTAAGTGATGTATTACTCAATTCTACTCCTGAAACCAATACTATACTATATGTTAATTAACTAGAATTTAAATAAAAATTTGAAAATGAAATAAACTATTAAGTATAAAAAATGTTAAATGTTAAGTGTATAAACATTAAATGTTTTAAAAAAAGTCAGAGTGTGACAACAAACGTGGCAGCCAAGCCTTGGAACCTGCAGGCAATTGGAGGGCAGAGGGACCCTGAATGGGTGGCAGAGCTGGGGACAGCAGGGGGTCAGGGGGCACTGTGGGAAGTACCTATGGGAGGGGGAAGGCATCCTGGATACTGAGGCCCATCTCATAGAAGAAACTTCACAATGGAGCTTCTGTGTTGAAGCTGCTAAGATGCCCCATTTTATCTGAGGCATAGTACAAACTCTTTACTTGAAAAGGGAGATGGGCCGAGTAAATCATTTCATCAGAGTCCAAGTGATTTCAAACAGTGATAGAACTAGTTCTTTGCTAAAATGTGTATTTTTGTCAATGTTGTTGAAGATCTTTTGTAAAAAACAGAAAGCCATAGACGGATATAGCACAGTATGCTGGAAGAACCCAGGATAGAGACAGGAAACCCTTCTAGAGCCACTCTGATGCTTTTATTTCATTTCATTTTATTTTATTTTATTTATTTTATTATTTTATTTTACTTTATTTTGTTAAATATAATTTATTGTCAAATTTGTTTCCATACAACACCCAGTGCTCATCCCAACAGGTGCCCTCCTCAATGCCCATCACCTACTTTCCCCTCTCCCCCCCAACCCCCAACCAACCCTCAGTTTGTTCTCAATATTTGAGTCTCTTATGATTTGCCTCTTTCCCTCTCTGTAACTTTTTTCCCCTTCCCCTCCCCCATGGTCTTCTGTTAAGTTTCTCAAGATCCACATATGAGTGAAAACATATGATCTCTGTCTTTCTCTGCCTGACTTATTTCACTTAACATAATACCCTCCAGTTCCATCCACGTTGCTGCAAATGGCATTATTTCATTCTTTCTCATTGCCAAGTAGTATTCCATTGTAAATATAAACCACATCTTCTTTATCCATTAATCAGTTAATGGACATTTAAGCTCTTTCCATAATTTGGCTATTGTTGAAAGTGCTGCTATAAACATTGGGGTACATGTGCCCCTATGAATCAGCACTCTTGTATCCCTTGGGTAAATTATTAGCAGTGTTATTGCTGGGTCATATGGTATTTTTAATTTCTTGAGTAACCTCCACACTGTTTTCCATAGTGGCTGGGCCAGTTTGGATTGCCACCAAAAGTGCAAGAGGGTTCCCTTTTCTCCACATCCTCACCAGCAAATGACATATTGGATAAAGGGCTAGTATCCAAAATCTATGAAGAACTCACCAAACTCCACACCCGAAAAACAAATAATCCAGTGAAGAAATGGGCAGAAGACATGAATAGATACTTTTCTAAAGAAGACATCCAGATGGTATTTTTTAATGAACATAAGCATTACCCCTTATGCCATCTGTAATCTCTCTCCCCCACCCCCATCTCCAGGCAGCCACTGATCTGCTCCCTGTCACTACAGATTAGTTGCCTTTTCTACAAGAGTATATAGATGAACTCATATAATATGTAATTTTTTTGTCTGATTTCTTTCACTCAGCATACTTACTTGGAGATTCATCATGTTGTGTGCATTAATAGTTCATTCCTTTTTATTAACTCTTGAGAAATAGAGGCACACAAATGATTTAAGTGATGTAAAGAATCCATTCAGGAAAGCTTGTTCCAGAACCTGGTGTAAACTCTATGGAGATTTGGCCACATTGCCCTTCTGCATGCACTGCATCCCCCAACAGCAAACAGGTCAACAACTTCACACATATTACTGAGCACATGCCACATACCAGGCATGAATGTGACACTATGGGGAACAATGGTGAACAAGTCACCACTCTACTGTCAAGGAGTCTTTAGTCTGGTGAGAGAGAATAAGCCTTCATGGTGAGACATTCAGACTTTGTGAGATCTAGAAGTATCTCCTGGATAAAAGGAAGATTAAATTACTTTACCTTTAGTGATAAGTATGTTTTATGACATTTTTATATTTTTGTACTAAAAAATAATGTATTAGTTACTACTGTTATATACCAGATATCTCCCAAAATTTAGCAGCTTAAAACAACCAACATCTGTTATCAGGCAGTTTCTGTGGGTCTCGAATCCAGAGGCAGCTTCTTGGGTGGTCCTTGCTCAAGGTCTCTGAGGAGGTTGAAATCAGGCTGTCGGATACTGCTGTAGTCACAGGAGAAGTCTCAAGTGATGGAGAATCTGCTACCAGGCTCGCCTATGTCATTGTTGATGGTTCCACTCTTCACTGGTTACTGGTCAGAGATATTTAGTTCCTTGTCACAGGAGCCTCTGCATTGGCTGAGTGATCTCATGGCCTGGATCTGGATCCCTGCAGAGTGTGATCTGCAGAAGACACAATCTTTCGATAACCTAATATTGGAAGTAACATTCCATCGCTACTGTCATATTGCATTGGCTGCAGAGATTGGTCAGTAAAAAAAATTTACCCCCCTGGTAAAATGAGGAGAAAAGGACAGCATAACAGTGTGAATATAGGACGAGGCCATCTTGGGAGCTAGCTAGCACGAGATAACTTTGAACAGATGTGTTTACTTAGTCATCATACTTGGTTCTGGGGTGTATTCTGTATGAATGGAAGTTTGATGTGATTAAATCTGCCAAGAACATTGAAATACCACAATGGGTTTGAATAGGACAGAT
Source organism: Leopardus geoffroyi (assembly GCF_018350155.1). Classification (NCBI taxonomy): domain Eukaryota; kingdom Metazoa; phylum Chordata; class Mammalia; order Carnivora; family Felidae; genus Leopardus; species Leopardus geoffroyi. The sequence continues at coordinate 24,900,735 of NC_059332.1, read as the reverse complement.
TGCTGGTAAAAGAGGGAATATTGTTGCCCTACCATCACATTCATCCCCATTTATTTACATGTCACGGATTTGTTTCACTAAGACGGTCCCCCTAGTTACCATGGCAACAGTTTTCAGAGGTAAATTTCACTCAAGCACAAATGCCTTGTGAGAAACAAAATTAAGGAGACTTGGAACAAAGAACAGAACAACTGTCTTTATTTTTACCAATGGACCTGGACAATTTAAAATTAAGCAAGGGAGGTCAAAGAGAGAGTCTCCAAAAGAGCTTCTTTTTAAAGAAATGTTACAGAAACATTAAAAAAATTAGAATTGTGATAGAAAATACTCAAAACGTCCACAGTAAATGACATACAGAAATGTGAAAAGGAGCCTCAAGTGGGGTGGGGAATGGAGGAGTGGAAATGGAGGGTGGCAATAAGGACTCCGGAGACCTAAGAAGGAACTGGTCTCAGTCATATCTCCTAAATTAATTCTCTCCAGAATTTGGTTCTGGTGAAGTCTGTGGTTTCAGCTAAGTCAGTTGACCTCTCAGTGTCATGGACACCTTCCTTCCATTTCTTCCCAAAGCTGTGTTGGACAATGTGAAACCCACATCTGAGGCTCCCAAATGAAGGGGTCCTTCCCTTGAAGAACCCCCAAGTGCCTCCCAGTACCCCCACGTGCCCCAAGTGCCCTTTCCCTGCCTGTTCATTCCAGGTCAAATGAAAAAAGATCAACGCAGGCCATGCAAAGCAGGCTCGTTGGGAAACAATCTTGCCATGTGTGGGGTAATAGAAAATACATACTGGTATCTGTCCACAGTTCCTGGCACACAGCTCCTGAAACCCTTGCAATTTCATAAGTGATAAGAGCTCAGGAGCATTTTTTGACCCTGGGTCCTGACACAGAGCTTTTGAAAACCTTGTGATTTCAGAGGCAATAGGAGTGTCTTTTGTTCTAATGAGGCAACTCTGGGTGAGGTCCTGGATGAAGGCTGGTCACAGGAAAGACCAAGCCATGATTAGGAGCTTGGAATTTTCAGCTCCACTCCCATTCTCATGAGAAGGGAGAAGGACTAAGGGCTGAAAATGGAGGTAATAATTGATCATGCCTACATGAAGCCTCCACAAAAGTCCCAAAAGGATGGGGTCCAGAGAGCTTTCAGGTGGTTGAACACATCCACGCTTGGAGGGTGACACATCCCAACTCCATGGGGACAGAAGCTCCTGCATTCTTGCCCCTCCCAGACCTTGCGCTATATATCTCTTTATCTGGATGCTTATCTGTATCCTTCATTGGACCCTTTAATAAACTGGTAAAAGTAAGTAAGTGTTCTCCTGGGTTCAGTGAGCCACTCTAGCAAATTAATCAAATCCAAGGAAGAGGGACTTTAGAACCTTCAATTTATAGCTGGCCAGTATGAAGCACAAGTGATAATCTGGGCTTTCAACTGGCACCTGAAGTTGGGGAGAGGGCAGTCTTGTGGGACTGAGCTCTTGACCTGCAGGATGTGATCTCCAAGCAGATAGTGTTAGAACTAACTTGAATTGTAGGACACTCAACTGGTTTTGCAGAGAATTGGTGGATCTGTGGGAACCCCACCCCCACAGTGTAATGGCTCTTAAAATCAATACACCATGCATAAATCTTGAAACATACGTCTCAGGAAATTGAGGTAGGAACTTCTTCTCACTGTCTGCCCAGGGCTTTCCTGGAGCAGTTGACTCCTCTGCCACCTCTGAATGATGTTCTGTTATCAAGTAAGAAAGGGCAACTAACAACGTCTGACATACACATTAAAATTTCCAGGTATCATTATGAGTTTGGAAATTTCTCCTTGTAATTCTGTATATTTTGAGCCTATGTTTGAAAAGCATATAAATGTGCCACATTTACATATTTTTGGAGTTTTTTTTTTTTTTTTTGCCATTAACTAATGATTGTCTTTATCCGTATTAGTGCTCTTTTTATATCCTATTTTTTTCTGATATTACTTCTTCTGTATCACCTCCTTCTTAGTAATGGTATTTTTTTGACTATTAAATTTTAGGTGTGTTTCTTATAACATCAATTGACTGGATTTTGTTTTTTATCCAAGTTAAGAGTCTCTGTTTTAAAATAGATAAGTTTAGGGGCGCCTGGGTGGCGCAGTCGGTTAAGCGTCCGACTTCAGCCAGGTCATGATCTCGCGGTCCATGAGTTCGAGCCCCGCATCAGGCTCTGGGCTGATGGCTCAGAGCCTGGAGCCTGTTTCCGATTCTGTGTCTCCTTCTCTCTCTGCCCCTCCCCCGTTCATGCTCTGTCTCTCTCTGTCCCAAAAATAAATAAACGTTGAAAAAAAAATTAAAAAAAAATAAAATAGATAAGTTTAATGTGTTTATATTGATTGAATTATGAATATACGTATTCTACCATCTTCTTTTGTATCTTCTATTTACTGTATTTTCCTCCTTCTCTTTCTTTGTTCTCCTTTCCTGTTTTTTTATGGGTTTTCTTTATTCCATTTTTCTTCCATAATCTTTATTTATTTTATTTATTTTCTTAAAGGGGAAATCTCTTTCTTTTAATGAAATGCTGACAAATAAATATAGAAGGAATGATAGAATTAGTAAAAACCATTTTAAACCACCACAGCAGAGATTGAGGCAAGAAAAAATCCTCCATGGATGCTAAATCTGGAAAGGAAATTTTGATAAGGAATGGGTTATTTATATGGTCTCAAAGTGTCTCCCCACAAGTTACTTATTAATTACAAAAGGACAGATTTTAGGAAGATGGGGGCGTAGGAGGACGCTGGACTCACCGAGTCCTGCTGATCACTCAGATTCCACCTACAGCTGTCTAAATAACCCAGAAAACCACCAGAAGACTAGCAGAATGGATTCTCTGGAGCCAAGCACAGACGAGAGGCCCACTGAAGAGGGTAGGAAGGGTGGAGAGGCGGTGCGCTACACGGACTGGAAGGAGGGAGCGGGGCAGGGGGGCCTGCTGGCCAAGCAGAGGCCCCGAATCTGGCTTGCAAAAGCAGAGGGGCCGGACAGAGTGTGTTCAGACAGCAAGCGGGACTTAACATCTGGAAGGTTATAAGCTAACAGCTCTGCTCAGAGAGCAGGAGGGCTGGAGGACAAGGGGAAGGAGAGTTGTTGAGCCCTGGACACAGAGCTTAGCTTGTTGGGGAACAAAGGCACTCGCCAGTGCCATCACCCTTGCCCATCCCCCAGCCAAAATCCCAAAGGGAACCAGTTCCTGCCAGAGAACTTGCTTGCACCGCGCAAACACCCAACGCTGTGCTTTTGCTGATCCATCCCTCTGGTGACAGGTCTGACTCCCTCCCGGTGTGGCAGGGCCCCTCCCGAAGCGGATCACCGATGGATAAGCGAGTTGAGCCTGCCCCTCCCGCCCCTGTGCACCCTTCCGATCCACCCCAGCTAATACGCCAGATCCCCAGCACCACAAGCCTGGCAATGCACAAGTAGCCCAGACGGGCCATGCCACCCCACAGTGAATTCCGCCCTTAGGAGAAGGGAAGAGAAAGTACACACCAGTCTGACTGTGGCCCCAGCGGTGGGCTGAGGGCAGACATCAGGTCTGACTGTGGCCCCGCCCACCAACGCAAGTTATTCAAGACAGCACAGGGGAAGTGCCCTGCAGTTCCGCACCACTCCAGGGACTATCCAAAATGATGAAATGGAAGAATTCCCCTCAAAAGAATCTCCAGGAAATAACAACAGCTAACGAACTGATCAAAAAGGATTTAAACAATAATAACAGAAAGTGAATTTAGAATAATAGTCATAAAATTAATCGCTGGGCTTGAGAACAGTATAGAGGATAGCAGAGAATCTATTGCTACAGAGATCAAGGGACTAAGGAACAGTCAGGAGGAGCTAAAAAATGCTTTAAATGAACTGCAGAATAAAATGGAGATGACCACAGCTGGGATGGAAGAGGCAGAGGAGAGAATAGGTGAACTGGAAGATAAAATTATGGAAAAAGAGGAAGCTGAGAAAACGATAAAAAAATCCAGGAGTACGAGGGGAAAATTAGAGAACTAAGTGACGCACTAAAGAGAAATAATCTACGCATAATTGGTATCTCAGAGGAGGAAGAGAGAGGGAAAGGTGCTGAAGGGGTACTTGAAGAAATTATAGCTGAGAACTTCCCTGATCTGGGGAAGGAAAAAGGCATTGAAATCCAAGAGGCACAGAGAACTCCCTTCAGACGTAACTTGAATCGATCTTCTGCACGACATATCATAGTGAAACTGGCAAAATACAAGGATAAAGAGAAAATTCTGAGAGCAGCTGGGGATAAACGTGCTCTAACAAATAAAGGGAGACCGATAAGACTCGTGAAGGATCTCTCTACTGAAACTTGGCAGGCCAGAAAGGAATGGCAGGCAATCTTCAATGTGATGAACAGAAAAAATATGCAGCCGAGAATCCTTTATCCAGCAAGTTTGTCATTTAGAATAGAAGGAGAGATAAAGGTCTTCCTAAACAAACAAAAACTCAAGGAATTCGTCACCATTAAACCAGCCCTACAAGAGATCCTAAGGGCGATCCTGTGAGACAAAGTACCAGAGACATTGCTACAAGCATGAAACCTATGGACATCACAATGACTCTAAACCCATATCTTTCTATAATAACACTGAATGTAAATGGACTAAATGTGCCAACCAAAAGACATAGAGTATCAGAATGGATAAAAAAAAAATAAGACCCATCTATTTGCTGTCTACAAGAGACTCATTTTAGACCTGAGGACACCTTCAGATTGAAAGTGAGGGGATGGAGAACTATTTATCATGCTACTGGAAGTCAAAAGAAAGCTGGAGTAACCATACTTAGACAACCTAGACTTTAAATTAAAACCTGTAACAAGAGATGAAGAAGGGCATTATATAATAATTACAGGGTCTATATCCATCAGGAAGAGCTAACAATTATAAATGTCTATGCACTGAATACCAGAGCCCCCAAATATATAAAACAATTACTCACAAACATAAACAACCTTATTGATAGGAATGTGGTAATTGCAGGGGACCTTAACACTCCACTTACAGAAATGGATAGATCATCTAGACACACGGTCAATAAAGAAACAAGGGCCCTGAATGATACATTGGATCAGATGGACTTGACAGATATATTTAGAACTCTGCATCCCAAAGCAACAGAATATACTTCTTCTCGAGTGCACATGGAACATTCTCCAAGATAGATCACATACTGGGTCACAAAACAGCCCTTCATAAGTATACAAGAATTGAATTCATACCATGCATACTTTCAGACCACAATGCTATGAAGCTTGAAATCAACCACAGGAAAAAGTCTGGAAAACCTCCAAAAGCATGGAGGTTAAAGAACACCCTACTAAAGAATGAATGGGTCAACCAGGCAATTAGAGAAGAAATTAAAAAATATATGGAAATAAATGAAAATGAAAATACAACAATCCAAATGCTTTGGGATGCAGCGAAGGCAGTCCTGAGAGGAAAGTACATTGCAATCCAGGCCTATCTCAAGAAACAAGAAAAATCCCAAATACAAAATCTAACAGCACACCTAAAGGAAATAGAAGCAGAATAGCAAAGACAGCCTAAACCCAGCAGAGGAAGAGAAATAATAAAGATCAGAGCAGAAGTAAACAATATAGAATCTAAAAAAACTGTAAAGCAGATCAATGAAACCAAGAGTTGGTTTTTTAAAAAAAATAAACAAAATTGATAAACCTCTAGCCAGGCTTCTCAAAAAGAAAAGGGAGATGACCCAAATAGATAAAATCATGAATGAAAATGGAATTATAACAACCAATCCCTCAGAGATACAAGCCATTATCAGGGAATACTATGAAAAATTATATGCCAACAAACTGGACAACCTGGAAGACACGGACAAATTCCTAAACACCCACACACTTCCAAAACTCAATCACGAGGAAACAGAAAGCTTGAACAGACCCATAACCAGTGAAGAAATTGAATCAGTTATCAAAAATCTTCCAACAAATAAGAGTCCAGGACCTGATGGCTTCCCAGGGGAGTTCTACCAGACGTTTAAAACAGAGATAATACCTATCCTTCTCAAGCTATTCCAAAAAATAGAAAGGGAAGGAAAACTTCCAGACGCATTCTATGAAGCCAGTATTACTTTGATTCCTAAACCAGACAGAGACCCAGCAAAAAAAGAGAACTACAGGCCAATATCCCTGATGAATATGGATGCAAAAATTCTCGATAAGATACTAGCAAATCGAATTCAACAGCATATAAAAAGAATTATTCACCATGATCAAGTGGGATTCATTCCTGGGATTCAGGGCTGGTTCAATATTCGCAAATCAATCAACATGATACATCACATTAATAAAAGAAAAGATAAGAACCATATGATCCTGTCAATCAATGCAGAAAAGGCATTTGACAAAATCCAGCACCTTTTCTTAATAAAAACCCTCGAGAAAGTCGGGATAGAAGGAACATACTTAAACATCATAAAAGCCATTTATGAAAGGCCCACAGCTAACATCATCCTCAATGGGGAAAAACTGAGAGCTTTTTCCCTGAGATCAGGAACACGACAGGGATGTTCACTCTTACTGCTGCTGTTTAACATAGTGTTGGAAGTTCTAGCATCAACAATCAGACAACAAAAGGAAATCAAAGGCATCAAAATTGGCAAAGATGAAGTCAAGCTTTCACTTTTTGCAGATGACATGATATTATACATGGAAAACCCAATAGACTCCACCAAAAGTCTGCTAGAACTGATACATGAATTTAGCAAAGTTGCAGTGTACAAAATCAATGTACAGAAATCAGTTTCATTCTTATACATTAATAATGAAGCAACAGAAAGACAAAGAAACTGATCCCATTCACAATTGCACCAATAAGCATAAAATACCTAGGGCTAAACCTAACCAAAGATGTAAAAGATCTGTATGCTGAAAATTATAGAAAGCTTATGAAGGAAATTGAAGAAGATATAAAGAAGTGGAAAAACATCCCGTGCTCATGGATTGGAAGAATAAATATTGTCAAAATGTCAATACTACCCAAAGCTATCTACACATTCAATGCAATCCCAATCAAAATGTCACCAGCATTCTTCTCAATGCTAAAACAAGCAATCCTAAAATTCGTATGGAACCACAAAAGTCCCCAAATAGCCAAAGTAATTTTGAAGAAGAAGATCAAAGCAGGAGGCATCACAATCCCAGACGTTAGCCTCTACTACAAAGCTGTCATCATCAAGACAGCATGGTATTGGCACAAAAACAGACACATAGACCAATGGAATAGAATAGAAACCCCAGAACTAGACCCACAAACGTATGACCAACTCATCTTTAACAAAGCAGGAAAGAACATCCAATGGAAAAAGACAGTCTCTTTAACAAATGGTGCTGGGAGAACTGGACAGCAACATGCAGAAGGTTGAAACTAGACCACTTTCTCACACCATTCACAAAAATAAATTCAAAATGGATAAAGGACCTGAATGTGAGACAGGAAACCATCAAAACCCTAGAGGAGAAAGCAGGAAAAGACCTCTCTGACCTCAGCCGTAGCAATTTCTTACTTGACACATCCCCAAAGGCAAGGGAATTAAAAGCAAAAATGAACTATTGGGACCTCAGGAAGATAAAAAGCTTCTGCACAGCAAAGGAAACAATCGACAAAACTAAAAGGCAACCAACGGAATGGGAAAAGATATTTGCAAATGACATATCAGATAAAGGGCTAGTATCCAAAATCTATAAAGAGCTCACCAAACTCCACACCAGAAAAACAAATAATCCAGCGAAGAAATGGGCAGAAAACATGAATAGACACTTCTCTGAAGAAGACATCCAGATGGCCAACAGGCACATGAAAAGATGCTCAACGTCGCTCCTCATCAGGGAAATACAAATCAAAACCACACTCAGATGTCACTTCACGCCAGTCAGAGTGGCCAAAATGAACAAATCAGGAGACTACAGATGCTGGAGAGAATGTGGAGAAACGGGAACCCTCTTGCACTGTTGGTGGGAACGCAAATTGGTGCAGCCACTCTGGAAAACAGTGTGGAGGTTCCTCAGAAAATTAAAAATAGACCTACCCTATGACCCAGCAATGGCACTGCTAGGAATTTACCCAAGGGATACAGGAGTACTGATGCATAGGGGCACTTGTACCCCAATGTTTATAGCAGTACTCTCAACAATAGCCAAATAATGGAAAGAGCCTAAATGTCCATCAACCGATGAATGGATAAAGAAATTGTGGTTTATATACACAATGAAGTACTATGTGGCAATGAGAAAGAATGAAATATGGTCCTTTGTAGCAACATGGATGGAAGTGGAGAGTGTTATGCTAGGTGAAATAAGCCATACAGAGAAAGACAGATACTATATGTTTTCACTCTTATGTGGATCCTGAGAAACTTAACAGAAACCCATGGGGGAGGGGAAGGAAAAAAAAAAAGAGGTTAGAGTGGGAGAGAGCCAAAGTATAAAAGACTCTTAAAAACTGAGAACAAACTGAGGGTTGATGGGGGGTGGGAGGGAGGGGAGGGTAGGTGATGGGTATTGAGGAGGGCACCTTTTGGGATGAGCACTGGCTGTTGTATGGAAACCAATTTGACAATAAATTTCATATATTGAAAAAAAATAATTACAAAAGGACAAATAATAACTGTACAGTAGGGAAAGCAGAACAAAATACAGGCTGTTCCCTCAAACATGTCCAAAGATTTTCACTTATTCCTTACTAGGAAAGGAATGAGGAATAAGATCAGATCCCACTGACTGTATCACATACGTCTTTGTTATAAATGCTATGCTTGAGTTCACCACACTAGGTATGTACACCTAGAGGTAGGGTCATAATTAACTACTCCCTTTACCCTTTCCATAAAGTCTGGGTTTTGTTAGAGAACCATGACACATCCAGATTGAGCCCCACCTGATCCTCCTTCAAAATCATCAGCATTTAGTATTGAAAAACAAGGCAAGGGACTGTGAGTGAAAGTGAGTGAGTTGAGCCTTCACTGATGGAAACCTAACAATGCCAAGGGCCCTCAGGCAGACAACCAGCACATATGTGTGCTACCACTTCTGTGCCATTCAAATCACCTTCCAGTCCTGTTGTATCTACCTAATATTCAAACATCAAATTGTGGCCTATGTGTCTTTCTCTACCTCCAGCAGAAAACCCCAAAGGTTAAGGACCTTTTCCTTTTTTTTTTAATTTTTAAATGTTTTTTTTTTAATTTATTTTTTAGACAGAGACAGAGACAGAGCATGAGCAGGGGAGGGGCAGAGAAAGAGGGATCCACAGAATCTGAATCAGGCTCCAGGCTCTGAGCTGTAAACACAGAGCTTGACGTGGGGCTCGAACTCACGGACAGTGAGATCATGATCTGAGCCGAAGTTGAATGCTTAATCTACTGAGCCACCCAGGTGCCCCTATTTTTTAACTATTTTTCACATTCATCATTTAATATCAGAAATTTTTAAACTTCTTTAGCAGCAGGTAGTGGGCTGAATATATGTCCAGTCCACATCCTAATTGCCAGAATGTGTGAATGTGATTTTATTTGGAAAGAGACTTTACTAAAGAGTCTTTCCAGCTATTATTAAGTTAATTAATTAAACTACATTAAACTGATCTTTTTAAAAATATAATTTATTGTTAAATTGGCTAACATACAGTGTGTACACAAAAATAAACTCAAAATGGATGAAATACCTAAATGTGAGACAGGAAACCATCAAAACCCTAGAGGAGAAAGCAGACAACAACCTCTTTGATGTCAGCCACAGCAATTTCTTGCTCAACACATGTCCAAAGGCAAGGGAATTAAAAGCAAAAATGAACTATTGGGACTTCATCAATATAAAAAGCTTCTGCACTGCAAAGGAAACAATCAACAAAACTAAAAGGCAACCGATAGAATTGGAAAAGATATTTGCAAATGATATATTGGATAAAGGGTTATCCAAAGTCTATAAAGAAATTACCAAACTCGACACCCTAGAAACAAATAATCCAGTGAAGAAATGGGCTGAAGACTGAATAGACACTTTTCCAAAGAAGAATCCACATGGCCAAGAGACACATGAAAAGCTGCTCAACGTCACTCATCATCAGGGAAATGCAAATCAATACCACACTGAGATACCACTTCACACCAGTCAGAGTGGCTAAAATTAACAACTCAGGAAACAACAGATGCTGGCCAGGATGTGGAGAAAAAGAAACCCTCTTGCACTTTTGGTGGGAATGCAAACTGGCCCAGCCACTATGGAAAATAGTGTGGAGGTTCCTCAAAAAATTAAAAATAGAACTACCCTACAACCCAGCAATAGCACTACTAGGAATTTATCCAAAGGATACAGGAGTGTTGATTCATAGGGACACATGTACCCCAATGTTTATAGCAGTGCTTTCAACAGTAGTCAAATTGTGGAAAGAGCCTAAATGTCCATCAACTGATGAATAGATAAAGAAGATGTGGTTTGTACATACAATGGAATACAACTTGGCAACGAGAAAGAATGAAATCATGCCATTTGCAGCAATGTAGATGGAACTGGAAGGTATTATACCAAATGAAATAAGTCAGTCAGAGAAAGACAGAGATCCTATGTGGATCTTGAGAAACTTAACAAAAGACCATGAGGGAAGGAAGGAGGAAAAATAATTACAAATAGACAAGGAGGGAAGCAAACCATAAGAGACTCTTAAATAGACAACAAACTGAGGATTGATGGGGGTGGGGGAGAGGGGAAAATGGGTGATGGACATTGAGGAGGGCATTTGTTTGGATGAGGACTGGGTGTTGTATGGAAGCAATGAATCACGGGAATATACCCCAAATACTAAGAGCATACTTCTTCCATAATTTTTAAAGTTAAACACTCAATTTCTATTCTTCTTTGATTATCTTATTTTTGATATGCATTTATAATTTATATTTTAAAAAGGCAAAAAGCTAATCAATATGTTTGTCTTATTCTTCAAAAAGTCAAGGACATCTAACCTTTCTTCCATTTCCTACATTATTATTATCTAGTATTAAAGCTTCACCATGTTTTTAATTGTCTCTCCAGAGTAAGTTATGATTAAAATTTTAAGAGCTACTTTCTTTCTAGTTCTACCAGCAGGTCATTCTAATATTTTTGCTCAACATTGCTTCTTGCATCCTACTCTAGTTCACTTTTCTTCTTGCTAAAGCACTGCCTTCATGGGTCTTTGAGCAAGAGACCAGTAGGTAGTAAAATCTCTTAGATGTTGTTCATCAGAAAATGTATTTATTTTAGTTTCTCACTTGAATGAGAGATTTGCTAATCATAAAAATCTAGGCTTTCAGTTATTCTTTTCTATCACTTTGAAGATGTCATTCTGTGGTCTTCTGACATTTGTCACTGTTAATGAGGAATCTGAATACTATTCCTTTGTAGATAATCTGTTTCAATATAAAAAGTCATCCAAATTACATTATTAGAGATAATCTGATGAACCTGGAGTTGCAAAATCATAGAATTAAGTTGTCTAAGCACATAAATTTAGAGGCATGTTTTAAAAAACATAAACACACAGCTACAAAAAGATAGCCTATAACACAGAGCAGAATCCTGAGCAGATAGGAGAGTTTGCTGTCCATTTAATCATGAAAAAGTTTCTGCTCTTTACCTTTCTATGATTTTGTTTGCTCATGCTGAAGGGTGCAAAGAAGAGGACAGAGGTAATCTTGTGGTTGCAAAGGAAATGGCTAGATATATATTTAATTAATACAAGGCTGCTGAACAGGAAGGATAGTTATAATGATAATTTTTACAAGGTTACAAATAAGGAAAATGGCAAGGCAAGAATAAACCCTCTAGTGCCGGATTTATAGGAAGTATCATTAGGAACTCATGGTTTTCAATATAAAGATAGATAGGTAGGTAGGTAGGTAGGTAGATAGATAGATAGATAATAGAACTCATGATCTTCAATATAAAGATAGATAATAGATGATGATGATAGACAGATGATAGATAGATACAAATATGTGTCTATGTATGGGTTAGTATAAAAAATACATTTATTTTCTAGTCCTGTTTGCTTAAAGGGTCTAGAAACTATGATACACCAATAGCAATGAACACACATAGTGCTCAGGTCTTCATTTCTAAATACCAGTCTTCAATAAAAGGAACCAAAGATTCATGAAGGACTGACTGATTCCAGGGCTAGGATAGGATAAATGCAATAAAAAGTGCCAAGGACATATTGCAGTACCATAAAGTGAGGAAATGTTCAAAAAGGGTGGAGCTTGTCAAAAGGGCATGGAGAAACCAATTGCCAAAGCTGACACAATTTTAGCAACAAAATAAATAGCAAGAGCATTAGTTATAACCTACAGAATAAAGTCAATATTTATGAGTCCATATTAATAAATACGCAGTTGAGTAAATAAATATTATGGGGAGAAAAGACAGCTCTTCCTTACAGAAAAATTCCAATTAGTAAAGGTACAAAGAATGAAGAAAGTAGAAAATGGCCATTAGAAATCACAGAAATAGTTATTGCAGACAAGATCCTCTGATGGGTGTCAACATTAGTGAGCCAATTTTGAGGAGAAATGGGATATTTGCATAGTCTCAAAGTATCTCCCCCAAGATAGTATTAATTATAAAGGGAAAGATAGTAACTTTAGAGTGGAGAAACCCAGCTGACATTATTTTAACCAAGTGCTCAAGGTCAACAGCAGTAGTAAGAGATAGCGACATAATTTTTCCCTTGATATCATGCGCTGAGGAGGGCACATCACTTCTGTGATATTCTTACCAAAAAGGTAAAACCTTAATCTAATTATCAGACAACACCAACCTGAGGGGATATGCGACAAAAATAACTGACTGGTATTCTTCAAAGTGAAAGATTATAAAAGATAAGGAAAGACTGAGGGATCACCAGAGATTGGAGGAGACCAAGGAGCCATGATGTCTAACACAAGATGGGAGTTTCAAGTGGATCTTGGACTGGAAAGAAAAAAAAAAGCACTAATGGGAAAATAGGAACAAAATCTATAGTTTTGTACCATGTTATACCAACACTGCTTCCTTAATTTTGCTCTTTGAGCACTAGTTACATGAGATATTAACAGTAGGGGAATTTCAGTGAAGAGTTTATAGGAATTCTCTGAATTGTTTTTCAAACTTTTCTGTAGGTCTTAAATTATTTCAAACTGAAATGTTTTGGCTTTCTAAATGGAAGCAGAAGTTGTAGTTGTGAAGAAACTTAGAGCATTGGGGACAAACTAATCGCAGGGATTTGGGCTGCTGGTGAGAGTACCCTGTGCCTGTAATCTTCTCTTCCTGGAGCTGTGCACACAGGGGACAGTCCTTGAGCCAGGGGACAGGAGTGGGGAGTTGCAAAGAGAAAAGCACTGGTTAACACAGAAGGTGCAAGAGAGCTGCGTTTGGGGTGTTAAATCCCAACATGAAAATGTAGATGTGTAATGAAGTCCCACAACCTCAAACAGGCCAGAGAAGAGAGCAATAAAAGAAGGAAGAAAAGGAGAGAAGCACGTTCAAGGGGAGCCAGAGCTAAGTGATTTGGGGCAGCTCTTCAAAGGTGGAGGAAGGTAGGAAGACAAAGGCATACTTGAGAAAATATGATTAAACCACTTGGTAATTCTTCAATTATGTATAATAATGTAGGATGTTTGAGGTAACTGTCGGTATTTTAGCATTCAGTTGTTTTTTTTTTAAATCCTGCTCTAAATTGAATTCTATATTTTTATTTAACAGCATAAAATGTTCATGTTTCATTATTGCACTAAAACCTTCTGCTTTTAGTTTATAATAAAAATATGATTGAACTGAAAAGCACATGAGGCTTAGTTAACTGTCCCTCCTTGATGAGCCACGGCCTCCTCACCATTCACCTGGCGGAGGCTTATCCTAACATCTGGCAAAACATCACAGAAAATGAGCCATTATATGCAGGTGTGTGTTCTTTTTTTTTAAGTTTATTTATTTATTTTGAAAGAGAAAGATCAAGCAAGCAGGGGAGAGTCAGAGAGAGCCAGAGAGATAGAATCCCAAGCAGGCTCCACACTGGCAGTGCAGAGCTCGATGTGGAGCCCAGATTCACAAACCATGAGATCATGACCCAAGCTGAGATCTAGAGTCAAATGCTTAACCAACTGAGCCATGCAGGTGCCCAGATGCAGGTTGGTTTTGTAAACCTGCAGCTTTAAAAAGGCATCCAACAGTACAGACCAGAAGCCTGAGCAGAAAAGAGTTTGCTGTTTATGTAGTCAAGGAAAAAATTTCTGCTCTTCCCTCTCTACAATTTTGTTTGTTCACACTGAGGGTAGCAGAATCCTGAGAAAAGAAGCAGCAGAGAGTTCAGTCATATCTTAAGAGCATTAGCAGCCTGAGAGGATGGGGCCTCACCTAGAATTTCCCTACTTTACCAAGGATTCTTGGGGCAGGCTTTTCAACCCCTTGAAATCCTATAGAAGATCTCCTCCCAAAGTAAGACATGTATACATGTAGACAGCAGGTCCTCCTCATGATTCCAGAAAAGAATGGTCCCTCCACCCAATGGAGAGAGCGCCCAAGGACAGAAAAAATGTCTTTTTTTTTTTCATAGAAATGTCTCATAAACATTGTTTGTAGAAATGTCTCATCTTTTTTCCCCTAGAATAAAATAAGTAATTCATGGGTCCGTGAGATGCAGATAGTCTTCTGGTGACTTTGGAAGAGTGGAATCTTATGAGAAAAACCTTTTAGTCCTTCATCCATCAAGGTTTAAGTACTGCCTGTGCCATGCCCAGCACTGAGACAACTTCTTAGGAGAGTAACTAGATAGTTTTGTTCACCAGAAATACTGAGTAAGAATTTCTTAGAGGAAAGTTTTAAGTGTTAATGAAGGCCAATGCGCAAGAAAGCCAGCAGCAGAATTCCTGAGGGGACCCTGCAGTAGGGGTGAGTTGAAGGCAAGATAGAAGAAAAACAGGAAGTGGGTGGGGAAGCAGCATGGCAGTGTGAAACCAGGAGATGAGAGAAGGAGAAAGATCTAGTGGCTGCTCCCAGTATGGAACTTTGGAGGGGAATAACATATAAAGGTTTCTGAGAGGCTTACTCTATGGTACACTCTGGTACACTGTGCAAACCCCTAGAAGGAGCCTCATTAAAACAACAAGTCTACTGCATTTCTTTATTATTCTTCTGGGCTAAAGTTCTTTGTTTTTTGTTTTTGTTTTTTACATATATATATATATATATATTTTTTTTTTCTTTTTTTGGAGAGAGAGAGAGAGAGACAGAGCATGAGTGGGGGAGGGACAGAGAGAGAGGCAAACACAGAATCAGAAGCAGGCTCCAGGCTCTGAGCTGTCAGCACAGAGCCTGATGTGAGGCTTGAACCCATGAACCGTGAGATCACCACCTGATCTGAAGTAGGACACTTAACTGACTGAGCCACCCAGGTGTCCCTGGGCTTATAGTTTTTAGTTGCAATCCATATGGAGACTGGGCCTGGGTGGCCCTGGCAATTTACTAGGGCTCCAAATGATGGATTCTGAGATTTCTTCCAAATCTAATAGTCAATTATTGTATGCTTTCTAGAAAACAAAGCTAAGACCACACAAGCAGACAAAGTGAAGAACGAAGACTTTATCTGAATATTTAAAGTCACTCAAATTCTGCTCTGAAAAGGGGGGGTTGCATTCAACAGTCTGGATTAGAACAGTATCCCATCTCTACATCATGATGTCATCAGTCTCTCACTTTGTTCTTTTGCTATTTTTATGAATAGACATTATATATTTTTTTCCTTTGGCTTGGCCGTTAGCAGAAGACGATGGAAGCTTGTGAACTGAGCCTTTAAGGCATCTGTCAGGTCCTCCTAGGGAGCCTGGATTCCTTCCCGCAGAGGCTTTCCTCCCCCCCCCCCCCCACCACCATGTCTATTGACGCTTAGTAGGAACCAGACCTTGTCTCCCCATTTCCCTGTCCAATGGGCTATGGCACTTCTCCCTTCTTTTTTTTTCTTCTTTTTCTTTTGTTGAAAATCACTTCTCAGGCTGTTAAACATGAGAGAGACTAATCTTTCCACTTTTTGTATTTTTGGCCATTTTCCCTCAACTTAGAGATAAGTTCACACCCAGTACTGTGATTACATGCTGAGTCATTCATTCCTGCCACCCTCTCCTTCCCAGATTTCATAAGATTCATGTTGCAGAGGAACATCATGGAGCCAGAGTAGGCTGGATGAGTTCATAACCCTTCCCAGCAATGTTTTCCCAGAAGTTGCTTCAATGAAATGTGAGAAATGCTGAAAACATTTAAGGCCACAGAGTAGGCAGACTTTCTGCAATCCGGTCCCTATATAACTTTCTAGTCTTATTCCCCACTACGCATCCACTTTGTCAATATCTATTAAGCCATTGTAGGTGCTGGGAATTGAGCTATATGCTGAGGCTATAGGGGAACAAGAACTAAATCCCTGCCTTCATGAGGCTCATAGTCTAGTGGGAGAAAGGAATATTCAACACTGAATTGCACAAATAATCCATTTTAGCTGGGAAAAGTGTTGTAGGTATTGTCGGTACAATGAAAAACTGTATCTGGTTTTTGTCTCAGTTCCTGGCACAGAGTTGCAGAAAGTTTTAGTATTTCCTGGGTGACAGGAGTGTCCTTGTTATGCTAGTGAGGTAACCTTGGTGGCTCCTAGAGAGCTTCAGGATGGGACTGGTCACCAGAAAGACCAACCACGTGATTTGGAAGTTGGAATGTTTAGCTGCCCAACCCTCAGGGAAGGCAATGGGGCTGGACATTGAGTTCAGTTGCCTGGCCAAAGATTTAATCAGCAATACCTATGTAATGACACCCCAATGGACGTGAAGGCAGCGAGGCTCAGTGGAGCTTCCTGGTTGGTGAATACACTGATGTGCTTTGAGGGTGATATGCCTGGATTCCACAGAGAGGGCATGGAAGTTCTGTGTTCCCCCCTTCCCCCATCCTTGCCCTGTGCTGGTCCTGATTTGTATCCCTTACAATAAAATCATAATCATAAAGATAGCACTTTCCTGAGTTTTGTGGGTCTCTCTAGGAAATTATCAAACCTAAAGGGAGGTGTGGGAACCCCTGAATTTGTAGTCAAGCCAGAAAAAAAAAGAATGTAGGTGGCCTGGGAACCCCCAAAGTGCAGCTCCCGTGTAAAGTGAGGATAGTCCTGATGAGACTGTGCCTTTTGATGTGTGCAATTTGACGCTGACACCAGGTAGTTAAACTGAGCTGCAGGACACCCACTTGGCATTGGAGAATTGGCATCAGAATACAGCAGCACGTGACAAGAGGAATGGGCCTGCTGAAAGGGTCCAGGAATGCTTGAGTCATGGCACTTAAGCTGAGACCCATGGATGTGTTGAAGAAGTGAGGGGAATACTTAGTCTTTGGTGCTCACTCATTCGGCTCTTGCATCTGGAATTCCTCCTCCCCTGTCCCTCCAGATCTGACTCAGAGTCACCTTCCATATGCTTCTCCCTGCCCCGCTTGAGTCCCAAAGCTCCCACCCTCATGTCAGCTACCACAGCCCTCCTTGTCTGCTTCACACCTTTGGGACTGATGGGATGTTGTTCCTTTGCTGATGTGTCTGTTTTGTTCAGAGTCTAAGCAACTTGGATTCAAAGGCCATGCTCTCCACACAGTAATGATGATAATGGTTAGGGGGGTCTGGATAGTTCAGTCAACTGAGTGTCCGACTTCAGCTCATGTCATGATCTCGCGGCTCATGGGTTCCATCCCCGGGTTGGGCTCTGTGCTGACAGCTCACAGCCTGGAGCCTGCTTCAGACTCTGTGCCTCCCTCTCTCTCAGACATTCCCCCACTCATGCTCTATCTCTCTCTCCTTCAAAAATAAATAAACATTTAAAAAATTTTTAAATAATAATATATGTATGTATAGTCCTATACATTGCTAACGTATATTGAGTAGGTAATTTGTACCAGCCTCTATACTAAACCCTCCCCAGGAATGCCTCATTTAAACAGCATAACAAATTTATGAGGTAGACATTAGTGTTCCCATTTCAGAAATAAGGAAACTGAGGCCGGAAGAGGCTGAATGATGTGACCAGGTTTCCATAACTAGTAAGAAGAGAGCTGAGCTACTAGGACCTCTGCACACTTGTCTAATCCTTGCGGTACTTTTCTTGATGATAATAAAACCTGCGTGAAGGCAGTTGATGAAAATCTAAAACTTTTGATAATTGTGGTAATTGCTACAAGATGGTAATTATGGGGTGCTAATGCAAGAGCTCCTTAGCCTATATGGTGCCTTCGTGTGAATTAAAAAGATGTGTCCCTCTAAGTGGACCCAGGGCTTGACTGGCAGGACTTGTGGAGTGAAGAGGCACCTTACCTTTGGGAGGCTGCCTGCCTCTGCTCACCAGGCCATAGAGTGCTGAATGTTAGCCCCAGTCAGGCACTTGGCTGCCTGCCTTGGAGCAGAGCATTGGTTCTCCAGAGCATGGAGGCATCTCCAGCCCAGATAAGCCAAAGTCTGGGGGCGGGGACAGCAGAGTGAAGGAGCCAATAGCATGTCTCTGGGATCAGAGCTAGGCTCAGAGCCAAATCTCATTCCCTGTGTGACCTGGAGTGAACCAATTCACTACTGAGCTCATTTTCTTCATCTAAAAATTAAAAGGAAGGAAAAAATGGTGATGATGGTGATGATAATGATGGTGGTGGTGATGATGATGAAATAGCTTTATTTTGATGATTAAATGAGAAAATGCTTGTAAAGCCCATGGCACAGGACACACTCTTAATAAACGTGAGTTCTTCTTATTTTCAATAAGCCAAGACCTGAAGGATCAATGACACCTGAAGGGTCCCTAGGAGAAGAATGGGACAGTGCAAAAGGGACTCTAAGGAGCTGAGTGTGGACTGCTCTCACCCACGTGTTTGCTATAAGCTGTCCCTGGATCTGGTACATGGTCTGCTGGCACTTCTGGGAGCTGCTTGCCTCGCCCAGACACCAGCTCTTCCAGGAAAGGATGGAGCTACAGCACTGTTGTCCTGTCTTCCAGCGACTGCTGGGAAATTCATCCCTCTCCCTCTCCACCCCAACACAAGGACAGCCAGTGAATTCTGAGGTCTGCAGTGGATGGATGAAGTGCCATGGATTAATGGATTAAGCTGGTTGAGCTCAACTGTCTGCTAGTGGCCAAAATGGCAGGGACCAAGTAGTAACAAGGAAAGCCTACTCCCAACCACCTGGCTGGTTCCTCTGGCCATAGTCAGAACTCTATCCAGGCTCCTGAATTAAAACAAAGACAAAGAGGGACTTCAATAACACATCTGCTGAGTGTGTGTGTGTGTGTGTGTGTGTGTGTGTGTGCATGTTAAAAGAAATGGCAAGGTCAGAGGTGAGGTGGGAGCCATTTTTTTAGTCACATTCTCCCCCAGCTGTTTCAGGAGTTGCCACCTCTGGAGAAATAGTGCACTCACAACCCAGCATGCAGGGTGACTGTAGCCCATAGCTGAATTAGCCCTTCAGATTCTCCCATTTCTCCTTTCATGCACATGGTTATGGAAACAGAATCTATAAGTAACTGCTCCTTAAGGATTTCTCTATGCCACCTGGAGGGCTAAAGCCCCAGGAGACCTAGCCTCTCAGATCAAGAGAATGTGAGTTTAGAAGTATATATAGAACCCTGGGTTGAAAACTTGATTTTATTCAGATACAACAATCCATAGGTTCCCAGAGAAGAAAAATCTGCTCTATTACAGCTTCTTTTTTTTTAGTTTATTTATTTATGTTGAGAGAGAGAGCACATGTACAGGCAAGGGAGGGGCAGAGAGAGAGGGAGAGAGAATCCCAAGCAGGCTCTGTGCTGACAGCACAGAGCCCGACACTGGGCTTGATCTCATGAACCATGAAATCATGACCTGAACCAAAATCAAGAGTCAGATGCTTAACCGACTGAGCCACCCAGGTGCCCCTGCTCTATTACAGTTTCTGAGACCAGGATGGATCCTAGAACTTCACTTCCCTCTCCGGAATCATGACAGACTTCTGCCATGATTTGAGGAGGTGTTGTCGATGTTTGCCCTTTATGAGATGCAGTGAGCAGATTGCTATAGTTGTCTGGAAAAGAGATGGTGGTGAATGGGACTAGCCAGTGGCAGGTGGCAGTGGAAAAGAAGAGAGATGAATGGATGTGAGATCTAATTTGGAAGTAGAATCTATAGGATTTCTTGATGGCATGAGTGTGGGGTAGAAAAATGTTGGGGTTGTGTCAAGAATGGTTCCCAAGTTTCTGGATGGGTAGATGAAAGTGCCGTTCACCAAGATGGAGATTGCTTGGGGGAAAGTAGGTTTGGAGAAAGAAGAAGGAAAGAGAGAAAGGAGAAATAAAGAAAGACAGAAGGAAAGAAAGAAAGAAAGAAAGAAAGAAAGAAAGAAAGAAAGAAGAAAGAAGGAAGGAAAGAAAGAAAGAAAAGAAAGAAAGGAATGAAGAAAGGAAGGAAGGAAGGAAGAATAGAGAGACAAGTTGCTTTGGACATGTTAACCAGAAGAATATGAAAGGAGGATTTTTTTTTTTTTGTGGTAGTAAACAATACACCATATCTGCATCCAGTAGATAGAGAGGTTGAAGAGGATAGAAGAGGAAACAGCAAGGGAGTAAGATTCTTGAAAGATTGAGAATGGATGGGATCAGGAATTCCATGTCGAAAGACTCTGGCCCACAAAGAATAAAGAAGAGGAGAGTAGATGCAAATAGGTCTGTGGATTTGGCAGCAGGAGCTCCCATCTGACGGCTTTTTTTTTCCATTGGAGTGTGAAGCAAGGTCATCAGCTGAGAAAGAATGTGGAGAGGTGAGGTTTTGGAAAACATGAAGGTAAGAAATAATCATTTTGGAGAGTGGAAAGTTCAGCTTAGCGGAAGAAATAGTAAGACTACAGGGCAGTGCTAGGTATTTATTTGGGAGAATGATTATGAATTTATAGTGATGTGAGTCTGCTCTGCTGTCTCCAGAAACATCTTATTGAAGTAAGAGGACTGAATGAGTTAATTCACATAAAGTGCTTAGAACTGTGTGTGGCTCACAGTGAGCACTCAGTGTGTGTTAGGCTGTTATTGTAATATTCACAGCAGCAGTGGTGGCAATCAGAGTAGTAGTAGTAGTGCATCAGTTCAGGCAGGGAGAAGGCAGATGGTTGCGCACCCGAGCTTACGTGAAGAGGAGAGGGAGAAGCCAGGGAGTTGAGAATGTTTGCAAGAAACCAGTGATAATGACTGGCCATGGAAGAGGGACTGAATGAAAGCGTTGATAGACTGGAAGAGCTCCAAAGTAAAAAAAAAAAAAAATTCACAAATAGAAAAATTCATCTTAAAATTTATATGGAATCTTAAGGGACCCTGAATAGTAAAGATAATATTGAAGAACAAAAGAAAAAAGAAAAAGGTAGAAGGTTCCTACTTCCTAATTTCAAAATTTGCACAGCCACAATAACCAAAATAATACGGTGCTGGCATAGAGACAGACACATAGATTAATGGAAAGGAGAGTCCAGGAATAAACCTCACATATATGGCCAAATGACTTTTGGCAAGTGTACCAAGACCATCCAATGGGGAAAGGACAATTTTTCCAACAAATAGGTCTGAGACAACTAGATATTCACATGCAAAAGAATGAGGTTGAGCCCTTACCTTATACCATATATAAAAATCAACTCAAAATATTTCAGTGATCTAAACATAAGAGCTAAACTCTAAAACTCTAAAACTCATAGAGCAAAAGCTTCAGGACATTGGATCTGGCAATCATTTCTTGGATATGACACTAAAAGCACAGGCAACTAAAGTAAACAGATAACTTGGACTTGATCAAAATTTTAAAACTTTGTGCATCAAGGAACACAGTCAACAGAATGAAGAGGCAACCCACAAAAGGGGCAAAAATATTTGCAGATCATATACCTGATGAGGGATTCATATCCAGAATATGTATGTTTAAAAACCCTACAACCCAACAACAAAACAACCTGCTTGAAAAATTGGCAAAGGACTTGAATAGATATTTCTCCAAAGAATGTATACAAACAGATGGCCCATAAACACATAAAGACATAGATGTTCAGCATCATTGGCCAGTAGGGAAATGCAAATCAAAACCGTAATGAGAGACTGCTTCACACCCATGAGGGTGGCTATTATAAACAAACAAACATGTAAGTAAGTAAATAAGTAAATAAAGAAATAAACAAAAATAACAAGTGCTTGTGAGGATGTGGAGAAACTGAAATTCTCGTGCATTAGTGGTAGGAATGTAAAATGGTACAGCAGTTATGGGAAACATTTTGGTAGCTCTTCAAAAAGCCAAACTATATGACCCAGCAGTGCCATCTTTGGATATATGCCCAAAATAACTGAAAGCAGGGACTCAAAAAGGTATTTGTATAGTCATGTTCATAGCAGCATTGTTCACAGTAGCCAAAAAGGTAGAAACAACCCACCAACATATGATGGATGATCATATCCATCAACATGTGAATGGATAAACAAAATGTGTCCAAACACGTAGTAGAATATGATTGAGTCCTAAAAAGGAAAAGCAGTCTGACAAGTGCTACGACACAGAGGAATCTTAATGACATTGTGCTGAGTGAACTAAGCCAGTCAAAAAAGGACAAATACTGTATGATTGCACCTATAGAATAGTCAAACTCACAGAGACAGGAAATAAAATGGTGTGTGCCAGGGGCTAGGAGGAGGGGGTGGGAGTGGGGAGATAGTATTCAATGGGGACAGAGTTTCAGAAGATGAAAAAGTTCTGGAGATGGATGTGGTGATTGGATGCACTACAATGTGACTGTACTTAGCGCCATAGCACTGTGCACCTGAAATGGTTTAAATGGTAAATTTTACGTTGTGTATGTTTTACCACAAATTTTTTTTAAAATGAGAATCAGTGAGCCAGCGAGCTAGAAAGAACAGGAAGTTGTGGCCAGAAACTGACATGTTTGGTTTTATTATTTTGGAGCTGCTAATTATATCATTAAAGTCATGGCCATAGAGTGTGGCCATGACAGTGGGTGGCTTAGGGGGAGCAGGATGAGACGGTACTGGGAGGAAAGAGATCAAGGAGTTAAGGCTGCAAAGTCACCATCCCTGTGACTGAGGAGAGGGACTTTGAACAGTGCTGCCCCCTGGAGGTCAGGCATGACTGGAGGTAGAGAGGCACCAGCCTCCTTCACAACGGGAGGGAGCTTTTGATCAGCCTGGGATAAGGTGCAAAGTTTGGAACGCCCGGGCTGTAGGAAAATGAGCATTCTCCACTGCAGTGGGTGCAGGGAAAGGGGTTCTGGGGCAGAACCAGGGCTCTGCTGGGTGAGGTGAAGTCGGGTAGGGAAGGGGCGCAGGGGCCCTGAGAGGCTGCTCCGGCCATCTGGATGGGGTATCTCGGAAAATCTCAGCCACCTCATCAGCAGTAAGAGTCCATATCTGTCTTAGGATTGAGCTCCATGTCCTTGGCTTTGTTGGTTTCCAATTTCATGCACTCCAGGCTGGGAGGAGAATTTGTGCCAAAGATCTGTTTCATGAACACATTTTACAACAAACGATCAAGAATGCAAACACATAAGAAATCTTGGCAGAGCTATCACCAGTTGAAGATCAAATATAATCTGGCCCCAGGAGCCATGGCCCAGAGACAGGGTCTAAGCACATTTCTCCTCCCTGTCCAGAAAGTATAGGCAAAGTCGCTTTTCACACCAGCAGACAGCTGCATCCTGAAGTCAGCATAAGTCATCACTGAACAAACCCTTCTTTCCATACACGAATGAAATCATCAAGAGGCCTTGTCTCCCCTGCCAAACGCTGTTCACATAGCCTCTTGTTTACTAGTAAACCCGCACTGCACACGCCAATTCGTCGTCTTCAATAATTAATCCAGCACATATGAATAATTAAGGCTCAGTTGAGACCTATAGCTGAGAAATCCTACGGTCATTAGGCTTTCTCACGCAGTGTAATGGAAGGAACCAAGAATTCTTTGACAAAGGTACAGTGACAGAGTAGGAAATACTCATGCAGGTGGCCAGTCCCACAGGGAGCCAGATGAGGCATCAACCACCTGCTGCCCAGCCCCGAGGCAAAGTTACACAATCTCACCCCCTTATCATTTTACAGCCCAGTCCTTCTGGAGCTGGTGTTTCCTTGTGCTGTGTGAGACTTCAGGCTTCCTCGATCCCTGTGGTGGCAAAATTTTCTAAATTCCAGAACATTCACTCTTTGTGAGGGGAGAAAATTTTACTAGCGTTTTAATAATAAGAAGATGGCACCCCTCCCCCCCCCCCCACCTGCCGGTGGCTCAGTCGGTTAAGCATCTAACTGTTGATCTTGGGTCAGGTGCTGATCTCACAGTTCATTAGATCAAGTCCTGTGTTGGGGTCTGCACTGACAGGGTGGAGCCTCCTTGGGATTCTCTCCTTCTCTTTCTCCCTGCCCCTCCCTAATTCTCTATCTCTCTCAAAATGACTAAATAAACATTTTTTAAAAATAAGGAGAAGATAGGCATTCACAGTTCTTAGAAAAAAGAGAGTACTGGGGGAAAGACAGCCAGTCCCACAGGGTAGAGGGCCAACACTGTGCAAGACACTTCATATTCACTGTAGCCTTTCACTTGTCCTCTTGAACAATTTTGGGGAAAAGCTGGTAAACAAAAGTATGCCCAAACACTCAGGGTCAAGATCCTTCCTACTCAGGGGCTGTGCTCTTACCATTCCCTCTCTGGAGCTGTTCTTTCCTACCACCACCCCCTCACTAATCTTCCCTCCTCATTTCAGTTTACCTGTCACTCCCTCAGGAAAGCCCACTCAGACCCTTGGGCCACACCAGCTTCCTCGATTTACATAAGCTCCTGCTCAACTCTGCTTCCCTGTCGTGATTAAACACTGCCTGATGTGTCCCTGTGTCCCTGTTCCTCCTGCTAGAATGCAAGCTACCTCAGGGTGAGGGTCTTCTTCTGTCCTTTTATGCTTGCAGCCCTGGGGTCTGGTCCAGCTGTAATGCCCTTCACATACTTACAGGATGACTCAGCCCAGGTAGGAATGAAGATTTGAACACGCATGGTTCGGATTCCAAAGCTCAGGTGCTTTTGACCACACCAAATGGCAGCAGAAGCGGGGGAGGGGAGGAAGGACTTTAGTGCTCATGATCACAGCTATAATATGTAAGTGGCTTAATATAAACTAAAATCGTGGTGTCCTCCTGAACACTTGTAGAAGCTGCCAGCTGGAGGTGGCAGTGGTAGAGCAAGGGCTTGCCTAACGCGCTTGCCCCAGGGTCAAGTCCAATCATCGGAATATGGCTCCTCACAGTCCTGAGGCAACACCTGGCACTTCATCACAGTGTGCTAAGACAATTCAGGGTCCATGCCCAACACTATTTCAGTGTCCGCCTCTGGGTGTTATTGTGATACTGAATCCCCTATTCGTCCCCTGTGCACGGAGACCAAGCCCTGAAGTCCCACCCTCTATCCGCCCTTTGGTTTGAGATTTTGATCCCCTGGTAAAACTTTTAATACCCAGAGGAGGGATGACTCCCTATACTTTAGTCAAGCTTTGGTGCTCCAGGAGAAATAAGCAGTCTGGGAGCTGTGAGAGGCTGTATGTGAGGACATGTGTGGGGGACTCAGGGCCAGACAACAGATACATGATTGACATGGGGAGAGAGATTGCAGATCTACATGGTGCCCAACACCTTTCCTCTCTGAGTTTGCATAGTGATAACAAAAGATGGTCAAAGCAAAACACAGAGTCCTTCACCCTTTGTCTTCACCCTATTTTCCTCTTGTTCCTTGAGCATATTCCTCAGATGCATGCTGAATGTTTTCAGCTGAATTATCCATGAAAACATCAGACATGAGTCCGTTGGATGATCTGTCCAGTTCACAGTCACCAGCATGGAGCATGAGATGCCCACGAGAAGGCAGCATTTGTACCAACCTCAAAGCCAACAGGTCCCTGTGCCCACTTCCTCAGTTTCCCCCTGCCACAGCTGTAGATATACAAACTGCAAGTCACTTAATCCTTCTGGTACTCACTTAGAAATAGAAATTTGTATATATAAATATGAACAGTGTGCTTCATCTTTAAGAAAGCAAACAGAAGTTGTTCTAGACCAAATTCCAATATACATTGCTTCCAAAATAGATGCATAGAGCAGAATCTATCATCTATTGCCCACATATTATTTCCTAGACCCTAGAGTTTCACATTCCTTATTTCATTAAAATTCTTTAACAAATCTATGAAGAAATTACCATTGTCCATGTTTCCAGCTGAGTAAACTCAGACTCAGAGAGGTCATGCAGCCAGCTGAATTTGTGGCCATTCAGTGGTGTGGTGAGATTTGAACCAGGTCTATCTGGCTCCAAGGACTGTACTACAACTATGATGTTATACTGCTGGCTTTGTAAGTTATCACAGCAACTTTGAACCTTGTCCTTAATACATAACTATAAAAGAAGAATTATAGTTACTATTTCCCCACTAAAGGGTAGCAATTATGAACTACGATGACCTAACAAGAGACTGGCACTTGAACCTAGTCTACTTAGGATAATCAGAGAGGGAAAGTAATAAATTATGGTTTACAGAAAAGGTTTGGTGGAAAAAGCCAGGTCATAGGATGAAGAAGTGATACCTACCATCAGCAATCAGGCCACCCCAAACCCACTGACACCAACCTAATCTTGGCCCTGCTTGGTATTGATTTTCAAAATTAATTTTTTTAAGTTTATTTATTTATTTTGAAAGAGAGAGAGAGAGAGCACATGTGCGAGTGAGGGAGGGACAGAGAGAGAGTGAGAGAGAGAGAATCCCAAGCAGGCTTCCCACTGTCAAGCCCATGAACTGTGAGATCATGACCTGAGCCAAAATCCGACTGAGCCACCCTGGTGCCCCAAAATTAATTTTCAAGATGATAATAAATTGTGAAATCTAATCAAGCTCTTAGATTTTTAGAAAATATTGGAGAAAATAAAACTTCTTAGGAGTTCTCCATTTAATTCATCACCAAAACTCATTTTTATCTCACTGTGACAGAGCCAGCAACACAGAATGGATTGTGTGGGTTCTAGGCAGTGTATTTGGGGGCTTTGGGGGGAAGGTTTTAAACAAAACATGCCAAGTGATAAATCTACTGGAAGTCAGAAGCCCCACTCATGGTGATGCAATGCTCTGCTGTTGGCGGATGATGGGATAGTGGACCGTGGGCCACAGGGTTGTGGCCACAGCTGAACTGCAGAAGCAGGGTGCCTTGGCAGGAGATGGGCAGGCTGTCAGAGCTCCACACAGGACAAATTGGATTCAGGAAAGGCCCCACCTCTCAGGCACCTGGATACTTCAGCAAACCCAGACTAAAGTCCTGCCTTTCTGGCGAGCAGATGCGCCAGGGGCTGGATCAAAGGCAGCAGCTCCTGAGCACCCAGACCATAGCCCACCTGCTGGTGGGGAGTAGTTTGGAGTACCAAGCTGCTACCTGCTGTAAGAGCTGGGACCTTTGGAATCCAAACTTGTATGTTGCTTCTAGTGATCCAAGCAGCTAAGTAACCCATCATCCACAGCCCAGGAGAGCACACCCAGGGTCTTTGTCATCCTCAGGTGCCAGTCACAAGGATTTTCCTGTAGCAGATAAGCCAGACACAGAGAAAGTATGGTTTATGCTTCCTCATTCTTTCTTCTTATTTTCTTTGTGGTGAGCAAGAGTAGAGATTCCTTCTGGTGAGGGACACATACAAGCCAGGGCCCATGCTCCCACCCCCACCAGGACTACTGAAGATCAAGTTGAACCAGATTCCCAGAGAGAATAAGTAAACTCCCCAGGGCACTGTGGGTGTTCGGGGGGGGGGGGGGGTGGGGGGGGGGAAAGTATTAACCCATTCCGGCCATAATGACATGCTCTCACGACATGCCACCACTTAGCGCCTCCCTGTGTGCAAGGCATCTTTCTAGGGCTGGGATGATGAGGTGAGCAAGACACACTGGGTCGCCGGTTTCACTCAATCAGATCCCAGGCGCCCTGAAGGAATTCCCGAGATTTTCAAAGTGCTCGGCTCTTGTCTGCATGCCGATCTCATACCAGCGGAGTCTACTTCTAAAGAAAGAAGTTCCTGGGCTTGTGACTCTAACTCGCAAATCCTAGCTCAGAGTGCAGACCAGACTCAAGCATAAAGACCACACAGGCTGTGGACACTGTGCACCCGGCCCCACACTCAGAGGTAGATTGAAAGCTCAAACTGTTCTGTGAGTTGACTAGTATCTTGAAACTAAGCAGAGGTTGAAGGAGTCGGGGCCCATCTACAATTGTTAAAGAGCACCTTCAAGTGCCCTACCAGGCCGTTAGTCAGTACACACCTTCTTACTATCCTTGCTTTTCTGGAATTCTTTTTCTTTCTTGTTCTTCTTTTTCTTCTTACTTACCTCCTCCTTCTTCTCCCTTTCCTCTTTCCTACTATGTTTTGTTTCATGTTTTCACAGGCTAGCTGCTGTCTACTCAAGACTTAGCATCTTAGACACCTCTGGACACTTAATGTGTTGAGCAGTGCCTGAGACATAATAGATGCTCAACAAATGTTCCTTCTCTTCCTCCTCTTCCCACTCCCTGTCAAGGGCCTTCCATGGTTTCCCAGGCCTGGATGTGGATGACAACAGTCATGTCATACCAACCCTCATGCCTCAGGGGTTGGGAGGTCATTGTCAGCTGTTTGCCTAAATTCTCAGAGGACTAATTTCATGGATTTTATTGCAGGCTTCTCTCTCCCAAACAGAAGGCTCCTGGGCTGACTTAATCAAGTCAACACCACTCACAATATGAAAAGAAATAAATTGGGTGGAGAAGTGTCAATCAGACTATTCTCAATGAGTCAAAATTTCAAGTCACTGGGGAACTTTTAATCTAATCATCCAGCCATTCCAGTCCATTTCTGAAAGCCCTAGCATGAATGTTGTTTCCATTTAAACACATTATCACCTGAAATCAGCAAAATCTTTCTGGGTTGCATGGGATGCCTAAGGGATACCTGGTCATTAAGCTCCTTTTGAGTGAAGGAAAACAAACTGTTCATAAAATAAAACTTTATTTTCAAAACCACAAAAATGAGGTGCATCCCACATTGGGTAGCAGCCTTCCTCCCTGGGTCTCACTCCCACTAAATCTATGTCTTTTCAGAAGAAATAAACTCCAGAGCAAAAAAGCTCATATTCTAGACGTGAAACTGCTTTAGAGTCCAGGGCTTGGAGACCATAACTCATGTGTCTTCCACCCTAGCACAGTACCTGGCTTTATTGATAATAGGGACAAGACTGACCCCAAATACTTAAAACAGAGAATTAAGATTGGGCCTTTAAGGGATATAGTGGATTCATTGCAGTAATGGCTCCAACTTGTTCAAACCTCCTTGTACCCATATTGTTGGTAGTGTCTTTCCACATGGACCTGAGTCCATGGACCTGAGGCTTAAGCCAATGGACCGTAACAAATGTTATGGAAACAGCCTTGAAAACCACTTGCACATTGGGGCTTCCCTTCTTTCTGCCTATGGAATCCTGAGTTCCCATGTGAAAAAGCTTGACTTGACCAGCTGGAGGAGGAGAGAACACATGGAGCAGGAATGATGAGCCATCCCAGGAGCTCTCCTACACCAGCTCTCCTGCAGAGAGCCCAGCCAAGATTGGCCAAGAGGGGTCCCAACCAGCAGAACTACCCAGTGAATCCCAGGACATGGTGCTGATCCACAGAACTGGAAGCTAAATAAATAGCAGTTCAATCACTAAGTGTGGAGCTTGTGTTATGCAGCAAAAGCTAAGTGATACAAAGGCTAATTTCCTTCATTGAAAAATGAAACAAACAAAAAACTCCTACACATCTTTCACATGTAAAAATACTTCTACAGCCAATAAGGCTTTATTCAACAACTACATTCATTCTTATTCGTGAGAAATTTTATATGCTCAGGTATACTTTTGCTTCTTACTGTGGCAGTGGCAAAATTTTTGAAGCAATCTCACTTTCCATCAATAGAGGCCTAGTTATGTTCACATGAATTGTTGGTGGGTGTACAAACTGGTCTAGCTCCTGAGGAAGACGATTTGACAATGTCTACCAAATTATAAATTAATGTACCCTGTAACCCAGATCTCTTGCTTTGGAGGGATTACTCTACAGATATACCTAGATGTGTATTGTAAAAAGGTTCTTCTCTGCAATATTGTTTGTAATAACTGAAGAATATTGGAAACAATGCACACATCTGTCTGCGGACAACTGGTTAGATAGAGTACTTCCACAATGAAATGTTGTGCAGATGCCAGCCAAGGATGAAGAAGCTCTTTCAGAATTGATAGATAAAGATGCTCAGGGTATCTTTTTAAGTAAAAAAGCAAGATGTAGAGAAGTGTGCATAGTATGCTACCTTTTGTGTAAAAAAAAGTGGAGAGTACAAAAAAAAATGGGTAAATGTATGCTTATATTCATATAAAAACTCTTGGTCGACAGATAAGGAACAATGAAAGTGGTTACCCAGCTGGGGGTAGAGGGTTGGGGGAAATGGTATATGGGGGAGACAGGAAGGAAAATTTTCATTGGTTATCTTTTTATTCCAGTCAGGTTTTTTCCCTCATTATTCCACCAAAACTGCTCTTGTTAAGGTCAACAATGACTTCCACTATGCTAAAATCCAATATTCTTTTCTCCATTGTCACCATACTTAGTTATCAGGAGCATTGAACACACTTGATCTGTTTCTTTTCCTGAAATACCATCTCTGCTTAGCTTCTGGACTCCACATTCTCTCAGTTTCTCTCTTACCTCACTGGCCCTTCTGATTCTTGTTTTCTCTTTTCTTCTTTTCTCTCAGTGTTGAAGGGCCCCAGAACTCTTTTCTGTTTATACCCACTCTTATGGTGATCAAATCCAGTCCCATGGCTTTAAATAGTTTGTCTTTTATTTTGGTAATTCCCAAATATCCACCCTCAGATCTGCTCTCTTTCCTGAACTTCAAAGCCAAGTAATAGTGATAGTCATTTCAAATTTAACATGTCCAAATTATTTCCTGCTCTTCCTTTCCAAAACCTGCTCTGCCTTTGGCATTTCAGTTGAGGGAAACCAAATGATCTGGTGCTTGGGCTCAAAATCTTGTAGTTACCCTCTCATACCCAGTGACCAACCCAACCACGGTCCCTTACTTCCAGTGTTACCACCATGGTCTACAATCATCTCCTCCTGGATTACTGAAACACCTCCTGACTAATCTCCCTACTTCTACTCTGCCCCCTCAGTCCTATTCTCTACCCAGCAGCCAGAATGACCCTTATATACATCATATCTTATTACTCCTCCTTTCAAATTCTCCCTGGGGTTCAATCACACAGTAAAGCCAATGCCTTACTGTGGCCTATAAGATCACCCCCAATATGTGCATATGTTAAAGAGCCAGGTGCATACATTAAAATGTATATACATTCATATATACTTCTGGAGTATACCCAAGAAACTGGTCATAATCATTGTCCCTAGGGTAGCTAGGGCATAAGGATGAGCAGGAACTTGCTTTTCAAAGAGCACCACTTTGTATTATTTTGAATTTTGTATCATGTGCAAACAATATCTACTCAGAACATAAAGTCAAATAAGATTGCCATTGAGAGTTACATTCCAAAATTAACACTTAATTGATTAGAATTAAGATATGCGAATTCTCCCTTAATAGGAAGAACGGATCCCAAGACTTGACTGCAAGACATGTCTGAATATATTCAAGTGTCTGAAGAAAGAATGTGTCTCAGAGAAGAAGTGCATTGCAGAAGCAAATCTGTTCAGTGCCTACCAAGCACCATCCATTGGAAAAATCTTGATCCACCCAACCAACTCTGAGTTTTTGGTCCAGTAGGAAGCCATAATTGTTCCATCCAAAAGAACATAAAGGATGAAAATTTATATGCCCCCACCTCCCACCAACAAACTCTTCCTGGAGAAGTGTTTCTCTGCTGAGCAAGGATGCTGCAGGGCCAAGAAGAGGGTCTACCCTCCCATAATCCTCATCTGAATATTTGAGTCAGATAGGCAAGGCCATCCTGACTTTGGAGACGTTACTGCTTGTAACATTGGTGAGGTCATCTCTATTGTCTTTTCATTCAACTCTTGGGTTTCCAATAATTCATTGCTTGTCCATGACAAATTTTCACTTGCCTGCAGAGAGATGCGAAAAAAAACAGTCACTTTTAAAAACTGTGAATCTGTTGACTCTGTGTGGTGTCAAAATGCCTTCCATAAACTCTAGAGTCTTGGTATCACTGCTATTTCTAGTGGCATTTAATATAATTAATCTCCTCTCTTCTAATTTCCATATTCATGAACAAGCTTTAGATCATTATTCAACTTTTCTCACTTGCCAGAAGTGAAGGCACTGGCCAGCCATAACTTCTAAGGATTCTGGTTCCTGGATTGTCTCTGATGTAAATAAATAAATGACCAGGCAGTTTGGTGTTTAGACATCTGTCTCAAGATTGTTTAATGTGAATATGCCCACAGAAAAAATTTGCTCTTGGGATTTACTGTCTTAACCAAGGGCAGCCCCTAGCTTATGGCAAATTCACAATCATCTGTCAATTCCTACCACTCCTATCCTCACCCCCACCCCCAAAACAGACAGGAGCAAATAAGAGAAATGCTAACACTGTGCCCAACAATCTAATAAAATTAAGCATGTCTAAGATTTGATACACTGCACACCTGCCAAGTCAGTTAGCTGTTCACACTCTCTGATTAGGAGCAAAATTTATCAAGTTTGAGCAGACTATTGAATTCTGAGGTGCTTCAAGACACATTGTTATTGACCACGAACGCTAAGTTATATAGACTTCAGAAGACTTCTTTAGTTATTGTCTAAAAAAATAGGTATATTCATTTTTGTTTGGTATTTTCCTAAGGAAATATTAGAAGCCTACCCTAGAAACTAATGGGTATTAGGGAAGATAGGATAGAGGCAGGAATAGGAATGATACTTTCTGTGCAAAACCCTTTAAATCATTTTGAGTTTTGCACCACAGGAATATATTACCTATTTAAATGAAGAAAAAGTAACATCTATGGGGTGCCTGGGTGGTCCAGTTGGTTGAGCATATGACTTTTGATTTCAGCTCAGGTCATGATCTCACAGTCATGAGATCAAGCTCTGTATTGGGCTCTGTGCTGATAACACAGAGCCTGCTTGGGATTCTCTGTCTCCCTGTCTCTCTGCCCTTTCCCTGCTCATTCTCTCTCTCTCTCCCTCTCTATCTCTCAAAATAAATAAATAAGTTAAAAAAAAGATTTAAGAAAAAGTAATGTCTATATCTATATGGAGACCTGTACCTGTTGGAAGATTTTTGCATGAGGTACAATGTCATGCCGCAAGTTTGATTTTCTCTGTGTCCTCATCAGGGGATAAAATCAGATCCCTCTGTAGACCAAGGACTCATAGGGATTAATATGTGTAAAACAGCATCTTCTAGTTTCTGTATTTGATGCTTAGACATCTTGAGGTCTTGCTCATATTGGAGGGGCTGCCCCTCCGCGGATTAGCCAAGTCCTAGAGATAGTGAACAACTTGCCTTTGAGTATATGAAAACCAACCAATGCAGAGTCCACACCCTCACCACCTCCTTTATGGGCTTTCATACTTTCTGTCACTGTCCACCTGCCACAATCTCCTCAAGGCCAGGTATCCTACAAGTAGGGACAGCCCTGTGCCCCAGAGCCCACTGAAATTATTCAACCTAGCCAATCCTAAAGCTGCTTACCCTGCCTCTGTTTCTGTCTGTAGAAATAACGAAAAGGCTCTTGCCCCCAGGCCCTCCCTTCTCTGTCTCCTGACCAGCTCTAGAGTCTCTCCATGTGGTCCTACATAGTGTTGTGCCTCCTTCCTTTTGGGATCTGTGAGTAACAAACTATCTTTTCAATGGCAATCATCTGATCTGGTGGCCTTGCCATACCTGTATAACCATAAAATCTACATTTTAATTTTTTTTTTTTGAGAGAGAGAGAGAGAGAGAGAGAGCAGGGGAGGGGCAGAAAGAGTATCCTACACCAGCAGCACTGAGCCTGATGCGGAGCTCAAACCCATGAACCTTGAAATCATGACCTGAGCCAAAACCAAGAGTTCGACTCTTAACCAACTGAGCCACCCATGCACCTTCCCTTCCCCTCTCCCCCTGCTGTAAAATCTACATTTTAAAACAGTAGGACCCTAGAGTAGAATACTGATCTGCAGGGGACACATTAGTGTACCCGACATGGGTCAGAAACTTCACCTGCAATAAAAATGCTTGTAATTTGACAGAATGCCCTCTTAAATGAAGACCAAGAGTGCATTCTATCCCCAGCAGGAGAATGCAGCCAAGGTTAGGACACATTGCTCAGGGCAGTTTGGCTGCCAACACCCCTGCATATATTGCTATTAATGAATGTTCTATCTGTGAGAACTGTGTGGTTATCAATCAGCCCCCAGTCTGCTCAATTACCAGGTAGCTTGTGCTTGTCTTCTGTCCCACAGCAAGGACGCATCCTGCTCAGCATGTCAACTCTGCAGGCTCGTCAGAGGGCAGACCTAGATCATGTCCTCATTGTGCATCTTCCCTTCAAGCAAACCTCCTCCGTGAAATACAGCATCTATTTATGACACAAAGAGCAGATGACCACCCCCACCCCCCCCGCCCCCCCCGCCTGTAAATAGCCTTTGCTCAAGGTTCCTATTGAATAGGAAACTTAGGCAACTTTCATTCGATTTGCTAAGAAATTGTTTTAACTGCATACCCCTTCGCAGGGGCCTCTCTAGCAGAGTAAATGAACTTCTTGACAGTAGTCCTCAGGATTCAGTAATAAAGGGCAGTATCCAGGCCACCCCTGCCAAGGGCCTCCTGGCTACCAGGGCAGCACAAGGGACATGTCACAGAAGAAATAAGATGAGAGGCAGGTTGTTCTAAAAGCATTCTCTGGAGAAACATGTGAGGGCAGGAGTGCAAACTTCCCACATGAACTTGAATTCCTCTGGTGTTGATTCTCTGAACTGATGGTTTAGAAGCTCAAAGTTCCTTATTCTTTTACTTGGAAAAGTTTCTCATCACTGTTGTTTTTTGTAGCCCTTCAAAACTGGAATATTTCATATGAAAAGTCCCAGTTTCCAGCTCCTACTGAAAAACTGGGAGAACTGGCCACACTGGGCTCACACTACTGGCTGGAACAGTCCACTAAACTGAGCGGTGGGAATTGGTCCCTTTCTACAGTGCACAAGCTGTGCATTTGCTCCAGTCCCCACTGCTCCACACTGACCTTCCCACAGTGAGGTTGAATGCCAGCAATCAGTTACCATGCCACTTAAAGAACTATTTATCTGTACTTCTGACTGTTTCAAATGTGGGAACATGAAGAATGAGCCTACATTGTGTTTTTTCGGGGGGGGGGGGGAAGGAAACCAGAGAATATTCTGATGTGCTTCATAGAAAAACAAATATGCCAACAGCTGACTCTTAGTTGAGAAATCTTACGGTGTGCTGACTGGAAATAGTGAAGCTTCTTCAGTGAAGGCAGATAGGGAGCTTCTGGACCCAACCTTGGGACCTGATGGGGAAATACAGTCCAAGTCAGCTAAGAACCACAGGCAGCTGCCTGACAGTGGCTGGACAGAAAGGAGAGGCACTTCTGGGCAACAGGGATAATGAGGATCAACAACCAAAATCTAGGTGGTGATTAACTAAATGTGGTGATTGATTTCCAGTCTTAACTGCCAGGCAAGCAGCCCTATCCTTGGAAAGAATGCACTTCACCCTGCAAGATAAGAAAGGCAACTGGTCAACCGCCATCAGCCACCCAATAGCCTATTTGAAAGCAGGGTGTATTAAACCAAATGCAGCTGGAAGGCAGAAGGGAAATGTAGGTGCCATGGAAATCCCATATGCTATGCACTTGGGTCACAGAGGAGGTTTCCTGGGACTGCCAAAAGGAACATGGGGAAGGTGGACAACCTGAAGTAAACACACACACACACACACACACACACACACACACACACACCAGAAGCTGTTTGCTCACATTTCAGTTTGGACAGATTATTCCTAGGGTGAGAACTGAACACATTTCCTGCAGAACAATGAGACCAGAGTGCCCCGTGGCCAGCCCTGAGGCTGCACGGAATAAAAAGAGACATACCTTGACACACCAAACATCTTAAATCCACGAGTAGAGTAATACACTTTATTTAATTAAAATAGATTAAAAAACAGACTGTGTAAAAGAATTAGGATTCTCAATAATTTACTAGTATTTACATTAGCAAATGTTGGTCGTTAGTAGACACCATGAGGAGAGGAGCACACAGAACCCAGACCCGCCCACCCAGGGGCAAAGGGGAGACTTAGCGCTTTCCTGTTGATCCCCTCCCCTGCAGGTCAATATGGCATGACATCACTGAGAGATTGGTATACAGCAGGAGAGGTAAACCTCCCACAGTCCGCGGTCCAGGGGTTACGGCACTGTTACTCCACACTGCAGGGCTGAAGAAGGGCTGGCAGGCCAGGCAGGAACTCTCTTCCTCTTGAGGAGAATCAGCACTTCTCAGTATCCGCTCACGGGCACCTGCTCAGCAACGGCTTCCCCTGTCTCCACAGCCAATATGCGCCATTCACAATGACTCTTCTGTGAAGAGCCCCTTTGGCTGACACAAAACCCACAGTTTCCAGATAGAAGATGAAAAACAGAAACAAAAGCCACACATCCTGGTTCCCAGGGAAATCCTGGATTACCTAACATTCCCCGTGTATGTCGTCCAGAACTTGGCAACCCAACACAATCTCACAGGCAATGTTTTGTGCGCTTGTTGTATGAAGGAATGGTGGGGAGTGAGGGTGGCCAGGTGGCCTTGGGCCCCCAGCACCCAGAGGAAGGCTCCTCTCCAGGAAGCAGTCATGGAGAAAGGAGGAACCTGGCCGGGCCCTGGGTGTCTACCCTGGCACCCACATGTCCTGCAGGCACTTGTGGGTCTCCCACACGAGGGTGAGGAGCGAGTCCCAGGGGTGCAGAGACAGGCTGGTGGTGTCGGGTGCAGAGAGAAGAGCCCTCAGAAGCAGCAGGCTATGCGGGACTCTGGTGACCTGGCTGACCTGCGAGTCAGCCCTCACTCCAGAAAACCCTGCTGCTACACTGGCAGGACACCTGGGCCTCCTGGGCACCATCCCCACAGAGGCACCACCTGGCCCAGGCCTGGGGCAGCGGCTCTGCCCACTGCAGCCAGTGCCGGGGGCCCAATAGAGACTCAGTCCAAAATGTCCGTCTCAAAGGGGACCAGGTGGTAATAGGATAGGTTGGTGACATAAGCCGCTGGGTCATCGCCATCCTCCAGCTCTGAGGTAAACTCACTGCCATTCTCAAACCTGAAATGGAAAAGTCCAGAGGTGAGGGCTGGGGCTGGCTCACTGACTCCCCACCACCACTGAAGAGGAGAAATAAAGGGCAGAAGGTCATTGGCAAGAGGGCGCTTCAGGGTCAATGCCAAACACTGTGAGAGGGCCTGTCCACAATGCTCTTCAGGATACACAGGTGCATCAGACCAACAGGCACAGTCCTTTCAATGCATGAAGTATGGGGAAGAACCATGATTACAAATTAATTAGATGAAATGGACCCTTCTCTAAAGACTGTGATAGCTCTGCTTTTTACTGCCTTAGAGACTGCTATCTGTATTCATTAGCCAATATTTACTGAGGCATTCATTCATTCACAGAGTGATTATTTTTCTCTATCTAGGGACCCATTCTGTGTCTGGGGACACAGCACTTAGCCAGGCAGGGAGTGGGTCTGTGGGTCTGTGGGAACGCAGACAACAGCAAAGATGAGTGAGAGAAGCCACTGTGGTCACAAGCTCACAACCTAACCACATCCCTGGGACACGTGCACAGGGGACTACGGGGACTGAGAGCAGCGGTCCAGAGAGGTGTGGGCAGGGCAGGGGGCAGGGGAGGTTCATGGAGGGAGGGCTCCTCCTAGAGGGGGCCTTCATCTGACTGGGGGGTGTACCTGGGGGGAGGGGAGGCAGGTGAATATGTACGCCAAATGTAAGGTGACTAACACCTTCCTGACATTCCCCCATGAATTGAAACCATTTCCAATCCCTGTCTAACCCAGACAAGGCCTCCTAAGCTAGAAAAAAAAGACTCCAAATTAGAAAAAAAAAAAATGCCTAAAAGAGAAAGAAGCACCTGAAGGACACTCTTCCCAGGAAGGGAAACAGAGAAGTTGCTTGGGCTGTTTCCACTTTCCCAGGCTAAGGATCAGTCCCAAAAAGCGGGGCAGGGCAGAGGTGGGCTGATGCAGCCTTCCCCTCGGCTCTCCCAGGAAAGCGGGGGCCACAGTGCACACTGTGTCCCTACGCTGATTCCCGGCACTAAGCAGTACAGCTGTAAGAGCTCCGCTGTACCTGGAAAGGTTTGGCCTAACCAGGAAGGGTACGAACCAAGCAAAGGAGACGGCAAGGGGAGTCTGCTTGGCTGCACCGGCCAGGGGGGCCAGGGGGCTGCATGGAGTGCAGAGAAGAAGCCCAGCCCGTGCCTGCAGAGCACACTGGGCACAATCCCGCAGATTCAGAGGTGGGGCTCCCAGGGAAGCAGGCTTCCTCTCAGTGGAAGCTGAAATTTAAAAGTGTTGGAGGAGGTTCGAAATTGGACAGAAAAGGCCACAGAAGCATGTCTTCCTTTAATTCCAGAGTGAGGGGTGTGTGTGTGGATGCGTGGGGCCTCTCCACACCCGCAGGGGAAGGGCTGGGGGCTCAGCTACTCCTCCCCACACTGCCCACCCAGGTGGTAGCTCCAGGCTGCAGAGCAAGAGATGTAGCGTGGACACAAGTGTGCGCACCCAGCCAGGCAGCATGTCTGGTGGAGGGAAGACCAACTCTCCAACTTTATTACAGGATGTGAAGTCTCTTCAGGAAAACCAGCATTGGAATGAATTAAAAGAGGACTTGGGTGTAGGGGAAGGCTCAAGCCAAGGGAGGGACAGGACCAAGATACAGCCCTGTGGGGACAACTTCTCACCCTTCCTACACCGCCTGCCCTCAGATCAGGTGACCCTGAAAACCCAGGCAGGGAGGGGAGGCTGGGAGGCTGGGTAAGGTGAGTGACCAGGAGCAGATACCTCTGCTCCTATCCTGTGAGGACAGGGTGGGGGCTGCCTCATCCCTGAGTGAGTTTCCTGGGAGCCCGGGCACCACTCCAGCCAGCTAGGATGGTCACCAGGCAGAGGCCCCACTGTCACGCTGACTCACATCTGTGCTAGGCATACCCCGTCCCCCATTCCCTGAGTGCAGTGGGGTCTCTGTCCTGTCTGCTTGGCTTTACAGCACTGGTCCTACTGGCAGGCTCAACAGCACCAAATTCCCAGTGTCAGGGCCAAAGGGTAACTCCCGGGTACCACTGAGGACAGCTGTGGCAGGGAAGCACAGCCCTGTTACTCAAACGTCATCTCTGCGACCTCCTGTCCCATCATCACCCCCCTCCCCTGCTGCAGCCCTGTGCAGTGTTAAAACAGGCTGCTCTTGAGTGACTCCAGCAGCAGACCGTTAGCTCAGCTGTGCTGCTCTACATTAGGCACCTAGAGAAAATCCTGGCAAGCCCGAGTCAGGAATTTCCTCTAAATGCTCCCCTGAGCCATTTGGAGGCAGACGTTTCTTTGTTAAGCTTTTCTGGGATCACAGAGGTTTTTCTTGCTGGCTTCCTGCCAGCTGGGCATCCAGGAGCCAGGGGGCCACATACTGGGGGTGTGTCATGCTTGTCCATGCAAAGCCACGGGGGGGGGGGGGGGTCACGTGACGACCCTTGCTTTCTCTCTGCGTGCCTCTCCTTGGCAAAACTATCCACAGGTTCAACTTGCTTGTCAAATCTGTCCAGGTGCAGAGATGGCATCCTGAGGCCTCCTGATGATGGAAATGGTCCCCCCTGGGAATACTGTGGGGCCAGAGCCAGGGCCCTGCAGGGTGATGAGGGAGGGTCTCCACCTGTTTCTCCTCCACCAAGACAAGCTCTCTCCAGAAGCTCCTCCTGTGAAGGTAAAGGGCCTCTCCTTCCTGTCACCCACTTAATACACAGCCATCTTGTTCCCCCATGATGCCAGCCCCATGCCAGCATGGAGGACCCTTGGGTCAAGAACTAATGAGCTACCTATATACACATACAGTGGGTGCGATGCCATGTGGTGTCATGGCAAGGCATGCAGAAGAGACAATGGCACTTCAGAGAAGGGCCACCCCTTGCAGCCTCACCAGCATATCCTTTTAAACAAGTATTTCATGACATCACCATTGGGAGGGATCCCTGTGCCATCCACCTAAGAGACACCTGGGAAAGTGGGTGCTGCTGGCCAGAGCCAGTTCCATGGGCTGGACAGGGCTCCTGCTGTGCTCCGCCACACAGGAAGAGTCCAGTAGAGGAGGCTCCAGTCACCTGTACATCCTGGGGTCATGCTCTGTTCTGCATTCAGCTGGTCTGGGTGTGTCTCAGCACATGAGTTTTCCTAGTTCATTTTTATTTGCAGCTCAGTTGGGTGGGGCAGGATGTAGGACCCCAAGGGCCCTTGATCCCGGGATGAGCTGCCCATGTACCCACAGGGAGACCCTGAGCACCCAGAGCTGCCTGCAGGGGCTCCTGGGCCAAATGTCTCACAGTCACCATCTGAGATCTTTCAGTGACCTTGTGAGAGCATAGTGGGCCCCACTTTGAAGAAAAGAAGCCAGAAGAGGTTAAATAGCTTTCTGAAGCTCACACAACCAGGAAGAGCCCTGGGATTGGCCTTGACAGTCAACAGAAGCCAAGTTGTGATGTCCCCTCAAGCTGCCTCCCAAGGACTCCCAAGGACATGACCTGGAAGTGAACCAACGATGAAGGTGCCCCTTAGGGACCCCAGGGTTGGGCTTTCCTAGAGCACTTATCATGGTCAAAGTTCCCCATTATTAGGGGAAAGAAGAACAGGGAAGGCAGTGGTGTCTTTGGTGGTCCCACCTTCACTAATCAGACTCCACTAATCAGCAGGCCCAGCAGGGCCAGGCCTTAGCCTGTGAGCCACACAGAGGCCACCTCAGAGTCAGGAGAACCTCCAGCCCTGCGATGTAAGACCATGCAGGTAACACTCCTTCCCATCCCAGGAGACCAGACCCTTTGAATGAAGAGGCTTATGGCCCCTATAGCCCCTCAGGGCCCAGAACAGATATGAGCCTGGCAACTTCTCCTCAATGCCTCCTCACAACCAGCCACTTGGTCCCACAAAGTTTATGAATCAAGCTCTCACCATCCTCTAGAAGAGGCAAACACTTAGGATAAGTATCCAAATACAGATAGGATGGCTCAATGTTTCTGGCCACATCTACTTCCTCTAGAGCTCTGTCTGGGGAGAGAAATCCAGTCCCTGGCACCAGCTGACCATTCAGGCAGCCCTTCTATAAAACTATATTCAAATCAATGTACTTACAAATGCTCTGTGGGATCCACACCCAGGTGTTGGTCTTTTCCGTTTGGTATACTGTGGTCAATAACAATTGTTTCTGTATTTGCTAAGCAAAATCCATTGGACCTCATGATTTCTGAAAAATGAAAGCAACAAAGTAAATATTCAGGAGAGGCCAGAATTTGAAGTTTTGAGCTTATACCAATCTCCCTATTTCCCTCTCCATCTACTGCCCCAGATTCTCCCCCATGCTCTGA
This sequence comes from Leopardus geoffroyi, assembly GCF_018350155.1. Lineage (NCBI taxonomy): Eukaryota > Metazoa > Chordata > Mammalia > Carnivora > Felidae > Leopardus > Leopardus geoffroyi. Next base: position 24,858,953 of record NC_059332.1, on the reverse strand, counting down.
GAGAACGTTCTGCACCCCAGAGGCCCATTCTGGAGCTCTACCACACAGATTCAGGAGCTGATGCCAACCTCCACAGAAACCACACCTGTGGACCCCATGCAAGCCAAAATCCACATCACTCCCCCGAGAAAGATGCTGTGGTTGCACAGCACCCTCCCCAAATGCCTTCCCCATTGGTTTACAGCTGGGGTAGAAAGACTACTGAGCTCACATCTATTGGTCTGGCACACACTGCCATGAGGCTCTGCACAGGGTATCCAGTCTCCCCCGTGCCTGAGATGGGGATAACACTGTCTACCACCCTGGGTTGCTGGGAGGGTCAAATGAGATAAGTATGCATTTTATTTATCTACATATATATTTTTAAGTTTATTTATTTATTTTGAGAGAGAGAGAGCGTGCGCGCAGGGTAAGGGCAGAGAGAGGGCGGAGAGACAGAATCCCAAGTAGGCTCCACACTGTCAGCACAGAGCCCAATGTGGGGCCCAAACTCACTAACCATGAGATCATGACCTGAACCAAAATCAAGAGTTGGACGCTTAACTGACTGAGCCACCCAGGTGCCCTGAGATCAGTATGCATTTTAAACCAATGGGCAAATTCAGTTTTTTACTTTATATAATTCTATAAACAAACTGATTTTTTTTTTACCTGTAAGCACAAATCTTGGTAATTTAAAAAGGCCAACAAAGAATACATCTTCATATGCCTATGTTGGCTGTATGGGGACAGCTTCCAAGGATGGAAGGCTGGTGCTTACCCAGCACTGGGAGAGGAAAGAAAAGGGATGCATGAATGTGTGGTAGCTGAAATAGCACTGGCTTGGGGCCTGGACACCGCACCTCAGCCCAACAATGAGTTCCATGGTCTTGGGACTCAGTATCCTTAACTGAAAAGTTTCAGAATACTGCTGGGTGATCTCCAAGGATCCTTTCTGCTCTGAACTCCCATGAACTTCCAGATTCCATCACGTCATCTGGTCCACTTAAGTATGAGGAGCCAATGTGGCTTGATTCACTTGTAATATCTGGTGTAGCTTTTATTTACCTTTCCCCAGGAATGTGTTTCTTGTCACTTCAGTAGATTAAACATACTCCAAGAATATATCTGGTAGCCATTACCAGTTCTCCTTGTTGTTGTAGCTCTCCATCTCTCTGTGAGGCTGGCTTAGCCCCTAACCTCAGCTCTTAGCTAAGCTCCATGTTTATGGCCCTTGTCTGTCTTCTCAAATCAGGCCCTCTATTTACCTCATCTTAAAAAACATGCTTAAGGGGTGCCTGGGTGGCTCACTTGGTTAAGCATCCAACTCTTGACAGCAAAGCTCACGTCATGATCTCACGGTTCGTGAGTTCGAGCCCATGGTGGGCTCTGTGCTGACAGTGTGGAGCCTGCTTGGGATTCTGTCTCCCTCTCTCTCTGCCCCATCCCTGCTTGTGCTCTATCTCTCTCTCTCAAAATAAATAAAAATAAACTTAAAAAAAAAAGGCTTAAAATAGACTCCAAATTTCTGGGGCATTCTCAAATTCAAAGGATTATCCTCTCCCCATTCAAGGTCTAACACATAGAAACACACACAGCTCTAAATAGCTTTCCTCTCCTACTGGCCCAGCCCAGCCAACAAGAACATTCCTCACTATCCACAGTCTCAGTGGGCATCTGATGCAATTGTTTGAGGGATTGTTTCCTTATATTTTTTTCTTATATCTTGTTATAATTTAGGTTATTTTATTCCCATGTGTGGATTTGCTTTTTTCATAAGTATAATTACAACTTCCTGTTTATTTTTAATCTGTCTAGGTATTTGGTTCACAGTTCTTCAAATTTTCTCCATACAAAGAGAATTAGGGAAACCACACAAAAATGAACAAAGAAAAACAGAAGATTTCCTCCTTACCCCACAGGACTAAAATGACTCTTCCTCAACCAGATTTGCCAAGTAATTGCTAAAATTTCCTCCTGACTTTCTGCAGAAGTGACAGGTCCAGTGCCTTTGGTCTTTTGAAACACCACCCCAGTTAATCACACTCTGGGTGACATCAGCACATTGCTCTTCCTGCCCACTCACCCCTCTGGATTGAAGCCCACCTGCCTTCCCTGTGCAAGAACAAGCATGGAGGGCCTAAAGTCACGAGAAGGAGCATCAAAACCCAAGGAGAAGTCAGTGCTTGGAGCCTCTGGGAACAACAGCATTTCTATGTGAGAGAAGATGTTTACCAAAGTCTCAGTGAACAGACTCTGAAGATGACTAACTCTTAACAGGAAAGATTAAGATTCCCTCGCCGCTCAAATAAAAATCTATGGCAGCACAGAACCACTTTCTTTATTGTGTTTTCCTAACTGACTCAAATCTGTCTCAGGAGCACATAAAACCTCATCCAGCTAATAGCTTCCAGCCCCTCTCCCACCCCTTTGCTAAGGGAATTTGGAGGGGAAAACCCTACAAGTGAAAACGAATGTACGTGCAGCAAAACATTTCTGAACATGTTTCTGAAGAGTTACCTTGCTTGGGAACTTTTGAACTTCCTAATTTTTCTTAAATATGAAATTTGGAACTCTAAAACATGGAATCTTTGCCAGCCCCCCAAAACAGATTTGTAACAAATCATCCCTTAACTGCTTATGCAAAGAAACCTCTGTACATAGTCATGTGGTTTAATTTTTTACAAGGCAAGCTGGAAACTAGTTCTGCTACTTGTGCATGAGGAGCAGGTTACTTCTTGCTTGGTTTCTTCATCTGCAAAATGGGAATAATGGTGCCCATCCTAAAAGACCTAGGTGGAGATGACATGAGATGGTATTTGTAAAGAATCTAACAAATGTGGAGGGCTTGAAAAATGGTAATGATGGTATCATTATTGCTAATGTCAAGCAAATAAAAAGAACCAAAGAAAATGTTATGATTACAGAAAAGTGCTAACCTCTGAAGGCTATCTTCAAACATACTTAAAATGTGAATTTCTTAGAAGTCAGCTTAGTACCTATAGCAAAAATCAATGGCCAATGTAATTGCCTTAATCACATAATTGACTAATTCCACGAAGCCGTTCACTTTCAAGCTACTTTTCTGCATTCATATTTTTTTTCACATGAAGAGTTCTGCTTTGCCATTTCTTAACTTTTTATTTTGAGCTAATTTTAGAATTATAGAAAAGTTACAAGAATAGTACAGAGTTCTCATGGAGCTCCCCCCAGCTTCTCCTGATGTTAATATTCTACATAACTATGGTGCTGTGAAGAAAGCTGGATATAACTAAATACTTCCCCTACTTGAGTGTCACAGGCTTTTTCACTAATGTCCCTCTTTTTTTTTCTGTTCCAGACCGAATCCAGGATCCCTTATTGCCTTGAGTTGCTGTGTCCCAGTTTTGTATGACCTCTGATGGTCCCTTGATCTCTCCTCTCATCTCTCATGAAAGTAACACGTTGGGCAGGACTGGTGAGGTATTTTATCGAAGGTCCCTGGATTTGCCTGATGCTTTTGCGATGTGACCCAGGTGGTGCGTTCCAGGCAGGAATCCTGCAGGGTGACCCTGTGCCCCTCCATGCATCCTGCCAGGGGGTGTCTGATGTCAACAGGCCTTTTTTCCAGGATGTTCATCAGGATCACTTGTATAAGAAGTTTCTGCCACATTTACTCTTTCTCTTTGTAGTTAATAAATATCTCAGGGGAGATGCATTGAGAGTGTGTAAAACCTTAAACTTTGCCCTACTATCTTAACAGGAAAGATAGGGTCTTTACTGCAACAATTATACTTGACCCTTGAATGATACAAATTTGAACTACATGGGTCCACTAATATGTGGATTTGGTTTTGGATAAATATAGTACAGTACTGTACATGTATTTTCCTTATGATTTCCTGATTAATGTTTTCTTTCCTCTAGTTTACTTTTATAAGAATATAGTGTGTAATACATATAACATACAAAATATATGCTATCAACTGTTTATGTTATTGGTAAGGCTTCTGGTCAACAATGGGCTACCAGTAGTTAAGTTTTGGGGGAGTCAAAGTTATACATGGATTTTCAACTGTGGGGAGTGGGTGCCCCAACCCCCATGTTGGTCAAGGGTCAACTGTACTACTGTGGTGTTTGCCCAGTGGCAACTTCTCTCTATTTTTATCTGTAGCCATGTTTTCATATGCCCCCTAGGACATCATTCCTTCATAATTCATACATTCCTTTTTTCAGCAGACATTAGCTCAGTCCTGAAAGCATTCATAGTGTAGCCACCCCCCATCTAAATCCTCTCTCCCGTTATATTTTCAGTGTAGTCCAGCAATAGAACAAAACCCAAAGCACCACCTTTTTATTAATTGGCTAATTGGACTAACCTTTTAAGGTAAAAATTCGAGTTGAGATTGTACAGATGCTTGGTTAATGAAATATGAAATTATAGGTCATTTCCAGGCCCCCCCAAACCTGAATAATTAGATTTTTGTGGCTTATGTTGATTAGTCCAAGTAGCCAGATCTTAGCTGGGGTTTATGCTTAAAAGCACAGACACAGTCACAATGTAGAAAAGAATATTTAAGGTTTTTTTATTCCATAAACATTTAGATTAACATAGGATGAAGAATGTTTAAGGCTGTACTGGCCCAAAGCATTGCTGAAGGGGCCACAGAGTTTCCTGACTGCCTTGCCTGGGCCCCAGGATGTGGCGTGGTTCCCACACTGCTAGCGCCTGGCGCCATCTAGTGGAGCCCCGACCACAAGGCGGTCTCAATAGGAGAAAGAGGCTGTGTGCCCGCCTACCCGTAAAGGGAAGCAAGCCTCTGACAGCCTAGGTCAAGGGCCTGTCCCCCATGGTGCCACCTCCATAAATGCCACATCCACAGCATAAAAAGACATTAAGAAATGAGACAGGAGAGGAGGAGGAAGGGTGCAGTGAGTCGCAGGAGGCAAGGACGTTTTCACGACTGAGTGCAACTTAGTGGGTTTTTACCACTGAATGGAATTTAGCAGGATGTGACAGACAGGCAGAGTTTGTGTGAACAGAGGGAAGACAGGGGCCCACAGCCCTGCAAAGCCCCACTGAGGGGAGGCTGAGGGTCTGGAGCAAAGGGTTCTATGGTGACAGGATCAGACTCTGGCATGCCTGGAATGACTAGGGCACTTGGCCTTTACCATGAGTGTAAGATCTTGAGAAAATGGGTGAGCCCAGGAAGTCAGAGTTATGACCGACCTCAGTATTCAGGGTGTGTCCTGGGGCATGTTCCCAGGCTGGCCATGCTCTCCAGAGCCTGAGGCTCCCCGAATCCATAAACACCCACACAGGGGAACCAGCCAGCAAAATATGGCTTGCCCCTGTGCAGACTAGTTCCCAAAAGGGCTGTTTGTGTTACTGTAAGTAGAAGTTTCACTGAAAAGTATTTTTGAATTTACTATAGTTCATTGTCTTACTGGATTGGTTTCCTCCCTCTGTGAATAATGAAAGTACATCTTACTTCCTGGGGAATGCCCCCTCACTGCCTGCACATGTACACACTAATTTATGGTGAGAAGCACTCACTCAGACAGAGTGAGGGCTGGCTACTCCTGGAGCCAAGATGGGAAGCCTGGGAAGCTTCCAAGGGAGAAGCCCCAGACTTGGTGTCCAATAGATCAGAGCTGATGAACAGGATAAAATCCCCAGGAGTCAGAGAATCTTAGCCCTGGAGAGGCGGAGAGGCTTCTCACAGCCTGCTAACTCTGAGAGGGATGCCTCTGATAGGCCCCCTGGCCTTTGCACGGAGTGTAAGTCTTTCAGCACAGACTTACAATAGATGTTTACAGACTTCATTGTTAGGCAGGCACAGTTGTTACAAAGCGTTCTGTGAGGAGCCAAAATTGTTCCAGTTTCTTCCACCTACTGCCGTGTCCCTGCAGGCTGAAACCTGTGCTGAGTCCTCGCAAATAGACCCAGAGAATGTAGTTCAAATCTCACCTGGGACACTACAGTTACCCCTGTTAATTTTCACCTCATTACTCTCAGCCCTTTAGGGTAAACATGGGTCCTGTGTTTATCCAAGCCACAGGTACAAACAGGACATGGAGACAAAGGGAGTGTTCCAGCTTGCTGCACTCCAGGAATGAATCAGAAGCAACTCCATGCAGCTCAGCCACCAACACAAGGTCTGAAAGGGTACTGTGGCTCTCTGTTGTCCTATTTGCTCAAAACAGAAAGAAATAAGGCAAAACAGAGACACCAGTTCTGGGACTTTTCTGCTCAGGGCTAAAGAACAGACACTTGCCCACAGTCCCGGTGACAGCAAGTAAAGCCCAACATGACTGACAGTTAGGTTCCCGGAGTCCTGGTTGTGCCCTGCAGGACTGGGGTCCGTAGACACCCAACCAAGATAAGTGACTGCCATTTCTCTTATAAAGGAGTTTCTGGGTGCCAGGTGCCAGCTAAGGAGAGATGCCCAAACAACCCTGCTCTTTTAAGAACACACAGGAAGACATCAAAAGCACCAGACCCCAACAAACCCAGGCCTAACAGCCATCCTGCTTACATGTAGCCATATCCAAACGTGTTTTCCACTCCAGGGCCCCAGGACTTGTCCATCCTGTCCACACCGCCACCGCACACAACTAGGAATCTCAACCCTGCTGTGTGACGCATAGCTCAGTAAGGACACTTTTCTACCAAAGATATCGGCTGCCACCATCCTGATTTGTCCTATGTCTCCCCATCACCATGAACCCCCCATGCCTTCTTATGAGCCAGCTCTGGGCTCAGATGTGCTCTCATCTGTGGACTCTTCTTCATCAACTTCCTGAGCCTTCCTCCTTCACTGCTCCTTCTTCTCTCCTCCCTCCTCCATTCAGAAATAGATCCACTGCCTGGGGGAGCCCCGTAGCTGAGGCTCCCAGGACAGAGCACTTTTCCCCACAAAATGCCCCTCAGCAGCCTTCACCACAATCGTACTGCAAAAATAAAAGTCTACTGTCCTAGCAACAGGTGTGACCTGGATTCAGAAAGCTACCCAACAGGGTGAAGTCCAGGCCTGCCCTCCCTTTCCATCCACCCCACAGCTGAGCCAGCCAGCAGCTCCTCCCAGCTGACCATTCGCTCTTCCTGCTACTGGGACATCTGCCTGTTCAGGGCTGGAAGGCATGGCCTGGCATCAAGACTGGTGATACCCAAACTGGCTTCCCTGTTTGTTCTGGGTGCCCTAAAACCAAATTCATTGCCACCTTACAGAAACTATCTTATTTTAGCACGCTAGGCTCCCAATTACAGTAGTTCGCTTCAAAAAGCCTTATTAATGTTTTCATCATATCTTTTTTTTTAAAGTTTCTTTATTTTGATAGAAAGAGAGAGTGAGTAAGTAGGGGAGGGGCAGAGACAGGGAGAGAGAGAATCCCAAGCAGGCTCTGCACTCTCAGTGTGGAGGCTGACTCGGGGCTCAAACCCATGAACCGTGAGATCATAACCTGATCCGAAACCAGGAGTCAGACACTTAACCAGCTGAGCCACCCTCTTGGGCCTCTCGTTATGCTATTTCTTAGGTAAGTTCCAATTTACATGCCATGTCACTCACTTTGGAAACAGGAAAAGTGTAAATGCAAGTCAGTAGGTAGAAAATGCAGTATGTCATGAAAATCAGGCTATAGCTACACCCACTATCTTCCCCCTTCTGCTGCACTGTCTTTCTGGATCCCATAGAAGGGGGTCCCCACCACACAGACACTGAACAGGAAGGGCTTCTGGGAAACCACACCCATCAACAGCAGCACCTGTCCCCCTTCCCTGTAGCTCTTACCTGATATTTTCACTGGGCTTTGAAAGCTGGGTTGAATTTTATGGACATTGTCATTTTTTAACACCTGATCCAAAGGAGATCTTTCAAAGAAGGTGAGCACAACTTCTGACCTAGAATACTGGGAGTAAGTACATTAATTACTAAAACTTCATCCTCTGTCATGGCAGCCTCACCTGACGTTAACATCCCCGGACTGTTCAGATGCTCTGCGGGACTGACCACACTGATGAGGCTTCAATAACGGCACACTCTTCATTTACTTTGGGCCCCATGTGGCAAAAATGCAAGGCCCCAGGGACAGATAGGATGGGGTTAATGGAAACGCTGGTGAGTTTTTCTGAGCGCTTGGTATGTGCCAGTGTTCCACACGCAGGTCCCCTCACTGTACAATAAACTGCAGTGTGTCGACTTTCCCTTTCACAGGTGAGGAAACGGATGCTATGGTAGTCAAGTGGTGACTGCCTGACTAGAGTCCAGGTTCTTCCTCACGACCCCACATGAAGCTTGCAAACTTCATCTACTAACACTCTTCTTGGCTCCCATATACCCTCTTCCAAAACACCCGCTGCAAGACGAGTGGGTTTCTGAGTGGAGGCAAGAGAGCAAAGACCACGGCAATGGAAGGACCTTGCCTCTTCCTACTCAATGCCTCCTTGGCCCTTCATTCCCGCTTCTTCCCCAAGGAGAAAACAATGGAGCCATAACACCCCACAAAAGTCTTCCTTTCCCCCTGGCTATTCCTACCCCCCCAGGGAGGGGGCAGCTGGCCGGATGTGTCCTGACCTCCCACCTCCAGCCCAGCCCAGACACTACTTACTTTGCACGGCATGCTTATGATGGTTTTCAGCAACTTCTCCACTTCATTGAGCCTGGTCTCTATATCATGCGCATCCTTTATGGCGACCAGTCCTAGAATTGAGACAGAAATGCCTTAAAGCCAAAAAGTCAGACCAGGAACTGTGCCCCTAAGTTAAATACAGAACAACAGGCATCCCATGACAAGGATGCCCTTCGCCATCTTCCATAAAAGATATCTGGGATTATTTCCTAAGTCCTACCCTGAAAGCCCTCCCCTAAACCTCGTTTTGAGTTTCAGTGACCCATTGAATGATTTACACATGTGCCGAAGTGGACAATGTCCATCTAAAAGAAGTCAGGCAGGCTGGGGACAGTGGAATGAGTGGGGAAGGTAGGTGTAAGCCACATATCAAAGTCTCCTCTGAATGGGACAGTCTGGGCCAGCCCTGTAAACACCCTGGACAAGGCCACAGCTTGGCTGGGGACCACTCAGCCCCTGCCAGCGTGGTGGCCACAGCCAGGGGAGGCTCCCCAGGACCTGTCTACCCCCAACCACACAGTGGAAGGACTTGCCCTGCCAGCCTCAGCTGACCTCACTGCAGGGCATATGTAAATGGAGCCCATATTTAGGCAAGTCATTTAAATGCTGGGTTTGGAAGGGAAAAATCAGACCTTTAACCAGAAAAACCCAAAGTGGGTATGACTCACAGCACTTTTCAGGAATCTGAACATCTATCCTTGTTACACTTACCAGAAGTCCCAAGGGGCTGTTAGAAAGTATAGTCCTTTGTTTGTAAAATACTACAGCTGGCAGCCTGGAGGTCCTGGGTATGTTTCCCTCTCCCCAGGAACAGTAAAGGACACAAACCTTCCCCTTTCAGTTTCTCCACATCGGGGTCCTAGAGACAGGGGAATAGGAGATTCCCATGGGCACTGGCCTCTTCTCCATACTTCGTGTGACCCAGCATGACTGTCCCTGAGTCACGACCAAACCAGACGCCAGAACCCCAGAACTGTTGTCACTTGCTGAATCTAAGTTTTTCATTTCTGGTTTGGTTTTGCTCTGCAGGAGACAGGTTCTTTTTTTTTTTTTGTTTTGCTTTGTTTTTTAATTTTTTAAGTTTATTCATTTTGAAAGAGTGGGGGAGGGGCAGAGAGAGAGCGAGAGAGAATCCCAATCAAGCTCTTTGCCGTGTGGGACTCCAACTCACAAACCACGAGATCATGACCTGAGCCGAAACCCAAGAGTCAAGCGCATAACCAACTGAGCCAACTGAGCCACCCAGGTGCCCCAAAAGGGTTGTTTGTTTTTCAGGCAAGTCATTGACTAAGACTACATCATGATAAAATTAATTTCCTGAACGATATGATTAAAATAAGACGACCAGAACATACATTTCTTGGAGCCAGGGACACCCCCAAACATGAGTGAGGACATTTCTGAAAGCCTGGGTGGTAGCAGGGGGATCCCTCACATCAGCCTGAGTCAGGGACAACTTGTAGTCAAGGCTGAGAATTGTTCTCTCAACTTCCTAAAGTACAGGCCACCTTGGGTATCAGAGGGGCCGTCTGGCCCTGCCTACCTCCTCAGCCATGCAGGCCCAGGTGGCCAGCCTGTAGCTGTTCAGGGAGGAGTCCCAGAGGTGGGTGGGCTGTGACTCGCCTGCTGAGAAACCTACAGCCTCTGTCCACTCGAACACACACCCCAGTATGACATCCCAGCAGTCACTAGAGAAAGGGACCGGGCCTTCTCCCCTTCTCCTTGGGTTACCAGGCCCTACCACACCACCCTTCATATTGTGGGAAGCAGGGAAAAGAAAGAAAATAGTGCCAGATTCTCAGGATGCTTCTCCCCTAGGCCCTAAATTCTCTGCTTAGAAACACACACACACACACACACACACACACACACACACACACACACTGTGCCGCCGCCCTTGGAACCAAAATGCTTTCATCTTCTGCTTACCACAGGGGAGTTTACACAGGAAAAGAGGGCCAATGCAAAACCCACTGCAAAACTGTTTTTAAAGAGAGGACAATTAAATAAATCATCTCCACTGAATGCTTCTGTATCCTAAGATGATCAAAACTATTACTAAATTACAACTTTGATTACCTCTAGAACATAAGTTTTAAATCACTCAAGTTTATGACACAGTAGCTGTATTTTAATATTCTGTACGTACATTTGTAGGAAGATTAGCCTCTCATATAATCAATGCATGCAACATACTCAAACCCATTTTATAGAATATAAATCATAATTTAACAATCTTAAGTTAGCACAGAGGTTTATAACTCTTGCATTTTTGCCTTAATGACATAGTTTTGGTTACATCTTTGATTTAATTAATGTTCAGCCCCTGGTTGGGTCTATGACCTCAAAGGGTAAGATTTAGTCAGATAAATACATTCTTTTCTATACTGATTTTTTAAAGCATGGTCGGGTTTAGCAAATAAAACATAGGACACCTGGTTAAATAGGAATTTCAGATAAGCAGTGAAAAATACAATAGTATGGATAGACTTCTACTGAAAAATTATTGGCTGTTTATCTGAAATTCAAAGTTAACTGGGGGTTCTGTATTTTATCTGGCAATGCTCTCTTCCTGGTAGAGTATTCCATTTTCCAGAATGAAGTGGAGAAAGGCAGGAAATACCAGAAGAGGCCTCTGGAAGTATCTGATGAAGAACCTGATGAAGATACTGGAAAAAGTATGGGTATCTGAGCTCAATGCACAGACCCTCCATGACCAACCCCACCCCTGCCCTGCTCTGTGCCCTGCCATCCCCATACTCTCATGCCCATTGAGAAGGTCCATGCTACCCAAACCCCTTGACCTTCCCCCACCACAGTATTTGCTACTTGGCACTGTGACTGCTCCTGGACCTCTGGGTCTCCCCAAGCCCACTGTGCAAAACTGAGGGTAGGACGTGCCTGTGGCTCATCTCACCTTTATCATCACTGAGCACAGGGCCTGACACAAGCAGGGGATCCATGTTTGTTAGCCGTTTGCTGACTGAGTAAAGTTGCATAAGAGAGCACAGAAGTCTAGTATTAGTGAACACAAGTCAAGCATGCGTTATCTTCCAAGCGTGTGCTTTGTCTTGCCCACGGGGCAGTGACCCTAATTCCTGCTTCTCAGCACCACACTCAGCCAGACCCCAGCTAGAACCTCCTGCCAGCCGGCTCTAGGTCATACACCTCACAGGAGAGCTGCCTGAGAGCAAAGGGGCATACCGTGTGAGTCACCGGCCAGTCTGGCTCGATTTTATTTGTGAAAGTGTGTGGAACCACACTGCTTCCTTTGACCCGTCTTTATGTTTCCGAGTGGCGGCCAGATGGTCCTCCTTGGAAATGTAAACATGTTTCCAAACAAAAGGAGGTTGAGGAAATTTAACCAGGGAAAGGAAGATGCTGGAATCCCTCAGTGCCAGAACAGAAAGGACAGATGATTATTTTTAAGCTCTGGGCCTTTTGCTGGGGGCACATTTTATCATTTGCTTCTCTCTCAGGGCTTCCTGGAGACAATCACACTGGCAATCTGGATCAGCTCCCTCAAGGTGCCGTCCCCCTCTCTCTGAAGAAATGTATCCATGGGGTGACAACTAGCACTGGCCTCTTCCCCAGCAGGGGCCTCAGCTAATAAAAGGCAGAAATTGATGAAATGATGGATCTAGCAGAATGTGGTGAAAGCCGTCTAACAGCCACCACCAGAGCTAAGAGCACAGCAAGTCTCCCAACACCCCAAACGTGGCCATGAAGGAGTCACCACTCTCCAAGCAGCCCCTGGCTGCCTGGCCAGACGTCTGCATTTTCCTTCTGTCCTGGGCCCTGGACATCACCCTTCTGGACTGTTTTAAAAGTGCCTCCCATTGAACAATGGGCACCTGAAATGCTTTAGGAAAATATTTTTAAGAAGACACACCCCAAACGGCCACAGTGCAAAAATGAAATAAATATTTATTTTAAAATTTCTAATTGTTGGGGTACCTGGGTGGCCCATTCAATTAAGCATATGACTCCTGGTTTCAGCTTGGGTCATGATCTCATGGTTTCGTGAGTTTGAGCCCCACAACAGGTTCCACGCTGACAGTGCAGAGCCTGCCTGGGATTCTCTCTCTCCCTCCCTCTCTCAAAATAAATAAATTAATTTTAAAAAATTTAAAATTTCTAATTGTTTCATACTCACTGGGTTCCTTTCAGGTTTGTTTCATAACTGGTGGAAACCTTAGACACCTGCTGGCGACACCCGAAATTATTATAAATTCTCAAAATGCTACAAGCGCTGATGAGTGAAGTAGTGAAGAGAACCCACATGTGGGTCATTGCGTTACTTTTCTGTGGCAGGTGGCCAAGAACTGAGCCCATCCCAAACAGACTAATTCTATGCATTGGGGTTGTTTTCTACCCTAACGGTTGTGTTTTTTCTTTGTGACGCAACAGCTTTGGTTTTTAATGGCTGCTAAAGCTTCTCCAGATAGCAACTGTTTACAGTGAATACCAATTTTAAAACTTATTTCAAAAATATGTTTAAATACAACAATGTAAATACTTTTAGGTTTTTATTCCAAATATTGTGGATGAAATGACAATTCTGTGGAGATATTGTTTGGCTCCGTTGTACTATCTGAGATGGTAATAACAAAAACTGCAGGCGGGCCAACGGCTGTGATTTTGCACAGCCGGATGGAAAAACTTTATTATCTATTGGTACTGAGAATGTCATTCCAGAACTGGCCAGCAGAGGGGGCCAGCACTCTGTGGAACCCACGGGATTTAATCCAGTGAGGATAGAAGGATAATCGTCCACCTGCATGTTTTAGTTGTTAGGAAGTTGACTCAGAAAACTTCACAGCCCCTGGCAATTTTTCTAATTTCTGATAAAGCATAATCACTTAATATAGCCTCAATTTGTAAAATTACAATCTACACAGTTTGTGACGTGGAGATTTTAACCAGATTATCCTAAAATAGAGATTTGAATCTGAAAGACTGATAATATGATTATATGTAAATTACAGTGCGCCAATTTAACATACATTCGGTGGCCAAAAATCGGCCTAGAGCAGGCAGGGTGCCCTTTATTTCTAAACTAGTTTGGCACTGAAAATTGAGAACAGAAAATGTGATTCTGTCACTTTTCAGGATTAACCTCTTCATGCAATCATAAACACCTGACTTATTCTTGGAACCCAAACTGAACATTTCAGGGTCAGCACAAAGACTTATCAGTAAGAGCTAATGTAAACAAACCAGTTTCCTAACCTCAGAAACGTGGGTCCAAAGTCCCACTGTTTCAGTAAGTGGAGGCTTTGGGATGAACTCCTCTGATAACTGAGCCAGGCTTCCCCGGGGGGCTGGGCTGAATCTAACCTGAGTGCCGTCTTCCATCATTCCAGAAATAAAGACAAGGTGCCTCTTGGGTCAATTGGGAAGGAAGAACATCCTTTTCAAAGCACGTTAAGAAGTGCCCATTACCCTAAGAACACAAGTCTCTTAGAGGAGATTCTCAGAATACAGCCCTATGGAAATTTTCTGTAAAGTGACCTTTCAAACTGACTCAAATAATAAATTACATTTAAAGAGGTCCTTTTCCATTTAAAAAATGTGTCCATGAACACACTGTACAGCAAGGCAGATTGCTCGGGTGAGGTGAGGAATGCAGGGTCATCCTGGGACCATAGGGGTAGGTATTCTTTAAAGGTTGCGTATAATATGAGTTTTAGAAGCAAAATATTATAAATCTTCTAAGGGAAATTTTCAGTGCTGATTTCCTAAGTGCCTGTTTTCTAGGTAGGTACTCAACATTCAAGAAGTGGCAAGTAAATAATGATTTGCTTGACAGCGTGACCCAGCTGGTTATTCTGTGCGTACTTAAGCATCTCAGTGGAAGTTCTAATTCCCTGGGAGCCCGTGGTTACTCTATGCAGGTCTCCTTGTTCCCATGTGTGGGGTGTTGCACAGCATTTCTGGAAGGACAGAAACCCTGTCTGTCCCTCACTCCCGGCTGACGGTGGTACCTACCCTCCCTCTTATAGGCTGCTCTAGTTCAGTGATGCTCACACCTGCTGTAAGAGGGGGAATCCTGATGGGCATTAATTTCTTCCCTGCATCTTTCCAAGAATGAAAAGCAGGGGACAGAAAGGAGGAGGAGGACACAGAGAGGCAGAGAAGAAATAGCGCTTCCCTGAGGATCCAAGAAGGGGCTGAGAGAAGAAGACCCTCCTTCCTCTGCTTCTTCTTGCACCTGGGAGGTGCTCCCTTGAGTGACACATCCTTTTACCAGCACAAGAGAGTGAGTGCTTGACTTAAACGTACTGGTCTCTACTGTGCCCTTTCCCAATCCCTCCTTCCCTGGGCCTCTTCATTATTCTCCCCCAATAAAAGCACAGTTCCCTTCCTGAACTTCACACTTCATGAGTTTAAGATCCACTCACTCGGCCAGTCTGTCTTCAACCAATAAAGGTATTCAGGGCACCCCATCCCATGCCACACTCACAAAACAGGAAGCATGTATTTACCCACACATGCTGAAGTACTGACTGGCCGGGCACCCTGTCAGGTGGGGGTGCTGTGGCACCCCTAGATCCCCAGAGTTTTCCTGAGAGCCAGGAGAACGGAGCTGTGGCAAACAATGGACACAAAGAGTAGGGTGTCACATGGGGGGCTGGGAAGACTCCCAGCAGAGAGACCACCCTCTCTAGGCAAGGAAGCCTGAAGGGTGAGCAGATACAGGAGGCAGGGAGGGAGGACGGGAACAGGGAATGGGGTCAGGAAGTGTAGAGGCCCTAAGGAGGCTGGAAGGCGAGGACTGAGACAAGTAGGCCCTTACAAACTGCATTAAGGGTTTGCCCTGTGGCAGGCAATGGGGAGCCGTGGCCTCCTATGCAGGCTCTGGTCCCAACTCTACCCACTTGGCACTTCTATTTCTTATGGTTAATACATATACCTGCCCTAGGAGTCCACCCTAATCTGCCCCCTGTGAAACTGCCCCCTGGAGCACAGTCCCCAAGCATGACCCACGTCAAACACCAAATTCTAGTTTCTGGATAAGCAAAGCCACAGACCTGGTCTGTAAGCATCCCACTGAGGTAATTTCGGTGACCCCCTTTGTGGGCTCTCTTTAGCCTAGGCAGGGCTATCACCATCCCTGCCTCCTAGGGACATGAGGACGAAGAGCCACACCTGGAGAGGATGCTGTCAGGGGCAGCAGGCCAGGCAATGATACTCGCACTTGCCCATCTGGTTGACTCTTGGTGAGGGAAGGCTGTGTGTTTGAGAGCAAAGGGCAGAAGCTTCAGGGACACATGGTCCTGAGTCCAAAGCAGCTCTCCAATGTCCACCAAGGTGCTGGGTACTTTGTGGCTGTCACTGCTTCGGTACTCCGGCAGTCCTGCCTGTGAATATCATTACTGCTCTTTCATCAGTCAGGCATTGGGGCTTGAGGAACCAAGCAGCTTGCCTGAAGTCACCCAGCAAGTAGCAGGTGACAGAGCCAGAGTCTGAATCTTCACCATCTGGTTCCAAAGCCAATGCCTTCAACCACTCAGCCTGATCCTCTTCCACGGTGACACTGCTGTATCCATAGGTGAGTCGCTATGACCCTGACCTCTCCCACCTGGACCCTCTGTCCCCAGGTGGGTCCTCAATCTTGCAGGGCCTTGGGGATTTTCTCCTTAAGGACACAGGAGGAGCTTCTGGTGGGATTCAGATTCTCTAGGTAAAAGCTTTAATCACATGTTATGCCTTCCCTCCTCCCTCTCTACCCTCTGTCCAATTGCTGTGCATCATATTTTTCCTGCTGATTGTAAGTTATGTACCTGCAAAGGGTGATTAAGATGTTTTGTTCTTAAGACAAATATGAAAACTTGCCAGTGTAAATCAGCCAAAGAGCTAAGTGGCTCTGTCCACGGTCATGACTCAATTTAGGGGGTGGGGTGAGGAGGGTGGACTGGAGGAGTCTGTCTGGAGAATACGATCATCCCCACACATGGGTCTGTGCCGGGCATGACACATCTGTGCTCTCACCATTTAAGGGAGGCTGCAGCCTGGCCAGGAAAGGATGGGGCAGGGACACCTTCGCCCCCACGTTGTCCCCACCCCACCCATCAATCAAAGAGAGGATGCAGATGAAGCGGCCCCGGGGAGCTTCCCAGACCTGTTCCAGGACACGGGGTCCATGTTTCAGTGATGACGACCAAAAGTGTCCAGTGGATGCCTACTGTCACCCAAAAAAGTAAACGTGAACACAAACACCAATAAAAAGCTATTTCCATGGATTCAGTGGACCAGCAACCAACTACTGATGAGGACTCACTTCAGTTTACTGTCTCTCCCACTCCCTCCCAAGGACACACAAAGAGTGGGCCATGGCCAACATCTGTCGGGGAGGCCATGAGGGTAAAATGCATATTGGGTTCATACTCCTAACCTGTCTTCACTCTCCCGAATCCCACCCCCCTCCACACGGAGCTTCACTGAGAAGTGGCAAACTGATCAAATTATTATTTTTTTTTATTTTTTAAATATTTATTTTGAGAGAGAGACAGAGACAGAGACAGAGTGTGAGTGGGGGAGGGGCAGAGAGAGAGGGAGACCACAGAATCCAAAGCAGGCTCCAGGCTCTGAGCTGTCAATATAGAGCCCAACATGGGGCTCGAACTCATGAGCTGTGAGATCATGACCCAAGCTGAAGTCAGACACTTAACCAACTGAGCCACCCAGGCACCCCAATCAAATGCCCATTATTTCAGTAACTTTGCATGGCACTGTCACCATCCACTAGCACTTTGAATCTTCCTTTTACTTGACCCTTCACAACACAGGAACATCTTTCACCGTTTGGAAAAGTGTCTGTAAAAACAGACAGCAGAGACACAGGAGGCCCAGACTTGTTTTAAAAGGGAAGGGGACCTGTGTCTCCAGGGGGCTAGTTCAAGGGCAGCCAAGATGCCACCAGTAGGTTCACAATGCTGTCTGCTCAAGAAGCAGGCCAAATTTCTCCCTGGAAATTGGGCGGAAAGTCACCGTGACCTAGAAGCAAGCTACCTAACCACCTGTGTAAGTTTCTGGCTGGCTCCTTCTCCAGCTGAGAGGTTAGGTCAGGTCACCGGGGGCCCACAGCACAGTCTGAGATCTGATGGGATAAGATCACAGGACCAAGAACCAAATTCAGCCACGTGGCCCCTTAAAGAGAAAGGAGAGGGCCCTGGAGCACTGGAAAAGGAAATCACAGTGGAGGCTGGGTGGCAGCAAGGGTGCACATTTGGGGAAGAAAGAGAAAACAGAAGGCAGAGAGGAGAGAACAAGTTACAAGGAGGCAGAGGTCCTGGTGCTGGGCTAGGGCGGCACAGCATACCCCGGGGGCCTGGGAAAAGCACACCAGCCCCGGCGCCCTATACATAGAAGAGATTCAAAAATACACCTGTGAATCAAAAACACCCCAAATCCCTGTGAGAAGTGAAGTTGCCCCAGTCAGAAGGGGCAGGATGCCCTAAAGTGAAGCCATGCATGGGGCCTGGGGAGCTGTGTCAGACCCACACCACTGAGAACCACGCTGCAAGGGTCCACTGGGCTAGGCAGAGGTGGGCTTTCTGTCTCTGGTCTGCTGCCTGGGACCTGTGTGGCCTCCAACCTTTTTTCAGCCACTTTCACTAAGAAAGTAAAGTCAGTGGCTCTGCCCCTGCATCAGGTGGTGATCTCCCCTTTAGCTTCAGGGTAGCACAGACCTCCGCCCCCGCAGTCCACATAAGAATAAGCATGCAGGCTTAGGGCCTGGGGGCACAGTCAGGCTTGTGCGAGCTGGGCAAGTGGATCCATGGCCAGCCCTTTCTGCTGCTGTCCTGGATGCCTTAACTCCATTCCTCAGATCTCAAACTGAAGAATAGACCGTCTGCGATATGCAGGTAGATTAACGTCCTTGGTGATACAAGTGAATACGGGCCTGTATGCTAGCAGCACAGCCAGGCCCTCAATGATGGGCTTTATTTAGAGAAAATGCTCAAATACCACACTCAAGCTAGGCCCCAACACCAGCCCTCCTGCAGGCTCCCCCATTCCAGGAAATGGCTATTCTACTTCTCACACTGAATGCTGTGGTGTGGCCCTGACCACCTCTGGTCTCTCAGTAAATCTCATATCTCTCCCTTCCACACACATCAGTATTTGACCACTTCTTACACCTGCTCTGCTGCACCTGGCAGGATGCCCTAGCACCTGTCTCCCATCTCCTTGACTCTCCCTTGCCCACCTCCAGTCTTTCTCAGCGGCCAGAGTATTCCCAGATCTGCCCATTCCCTCCTCTCTGGTCACCTACTCTCCACATCCTACTCTCCACTCCAGCCATGAGGGCTGCCTCCTCACTTCTTGAAGCCATCAGGCATATGCTGGCCTCAGGGCCTTTGCACTTGTTCTCACCTCTGTCTGGAATGCTTTCTTCCCCAGGTATTGACAAAATGGCTTGTTCCCTCCCTTCCTTCAGGTCTCGACTCAAAGTTCATTTCCTTTGAGATTTTCTGGAGAACCTTATCTGAAAGTTAACTCTTCCCCTTAGAGGTCATAGGCTCTTTCCTTGCTTTTTTCTTCTGAATACTTATTACTATCTAACATATTATTTATTTGTCTTTCTTGTTTATTATTAGATTTATCCCAACAAGAGAATGAGAGTCATGAAGGCAGGGATTTTTTTTTTTTTTTTTTGTCTCTTTTGATCACTGCTGTGTCCCCACCACCTAGACTAATTCCTGGCACATGGTAGGTACTCAGTGGATACTCACTGAATGGATGAATGTGAAATCAAAATGTTGACTTCACAGTAGTCAGGAATCAAAGATCACCTGACTATTTTGGAAATAGAATTTCTTGCTGCAGTGGTGACCAGATGACTTCACAAAGCCTGATATTGGTACTATTAAAAAAAACAAAAATCAGAATAGTCCAAGAGCCCCAAATGGTCAATCAGAGATTCTACATGCTGATGTTTTAACATGTTAAACCTTCCCAGATGTAAGAGATGTAACAGGCAAGAAACCTTGGCCATGGTCAGGAAACTCTGAACCACACAAGTATTATGCAGAGGGAATTCAACTTAAAGACCCAGCCCCACTGGGTAGAAGGTGGAGAAAAGGCAAAAGGAACCCCTTGGTCACCCAGAGATAATATCCACAGGAAGCAGCTGTCTCCATCTTCTCAGGCTGGGGCCCAAGAAAGGACGGGGTGGTCAGCCCTGCCCAAAGAGGAGGCCAGGAAGGTAAATTAGTGAGCACTGTGCCTCTACCCATGCAGGGCTTTAAGTATCTCTGCGCATGTGTCTCTGTGAAATATTCAAGGCCCACGGACGGTTGCCGAGCTTAACACCACAGTGCATGTGCACAAGGGAGAAAAAAGCACATTCTCTCCACATAAACATTTTCCTCCACTGCAGTACTTGGGGGACTAAGAAAAAGGGCTCAACATCCCTTTAATTGCATGCAGATTCAAAAATGCAAGTAGGGGCCAAGGCTTTCACACCCCGTGAGGGTGTTCAGTCAGACATTTATAAGAGCTACCAGCCGGCTGCCAGCGTGAGCTCCGAAACCCAGATTTCCTCACAAAGCTTTTTAATAAAAGTAGAGAGCCCAGATCTAGCCCAGCCCAGAACTATATTAATAAATTTCAAGCGAGGGAATCTGATGGGGAATTATACTGAGAAAACCTGGCATTTCCAATAGAATACATGCACCTGGTTACCTTTTGTATTTACAGTTTGTATATCCAGACAATGTTTTTAATAATAAACCTGCATAGAAATAAGGTAGAATCTTCTCATACATTACTGTTATGTGTTTTACTCCATGAACAATTTCCCTGGACTTAAAAGGATCTAAGAAAGGAAAAGGGGTTCCCCTGGGATTGCGCCCCAAAACTCAGGTAGTGCAGGAGGGGTCAGTACCAGCTTGCCCCCAGGCAGAGAATCTAGGACCAGAACAAAGAATTAAGGTCACGCCTTCCTCTGGTCCCAGTGCCCCATCTCCTCCCCTCCAGGGGGTGCCAGCCCAGCCCTGGCAGGAGGTCTCCACTGGACAGGACTCTAGCCCAGGAGGTAGTGCCAACAGTTCCAGTATAAAGCCAACCACGGGTCCCCGTCCTGATCACCCCCACCGCCCCTACCTCTACCAGCAGCCTGGCTAACACCCAGTTCTAGTCCCCCTCAGATACCTGAGCAGCCATCCTGTCCCTCTGGATCTTCTTTTCTCCCTGATAATCACTTTCTTCCTAAACCTTTCTCACTTGTAGATGCTCCACTCTTCAGACGCACGCTACGTGTCTCCGCATCACGAACCCAGAACGGATCCAGAGCGTGAGCACAGAGAGGACAGAGCCTGGCTGCATGTGCAAAGCAAGTCTGGTGCCTCACACTCATCCCCGCCTCTGCTCCAGGCAAGGTGTTTTCACTACCATATCCTGGGGCCTCCCAGCTGGCTACAACCCTTGCCAGAAGTGCTGACGCTGAGGATAACAGTAACAACTAGAGTATAGGAAGGACTAACTATTGCTGGACACTATACTATGCATTGTAATTCTCACCAAAAAAAAAAAAAGGAAAAGAAAAAGACAAGAATAGGAAAAGTACTACGCTATGGGGCGGGGTGGGGGGGGGAACAATTCCAGCCAATCTACCTGCTTGGGGTCACACACCTGAGCTGTGTCACCTGACCAGAGTGAGACCTAGATAGAGCAGGGGTGGAGGGGGTGTGTGTGGGGGGAGCACAGAGGGGAGGGCCAGCTCTCTGCCAGCTCTCAGGGGCTCTCATGTGTTAATGGTCAGCCTTGTTCCAGCAAGGACGTAAGTCAACAATAAACTGCTGTTCCTGCATCTAAGCTTTCCTGATTCAGGCATTCATTTGGTAAATCAAAAAATACAACAACATCCACATCCAAATAGCAAATCCAAGGAAAACTCTGCCATGCTGAAACAATACAAAGCTGTCTCCATATCTGAAATCAATGTGAGAATCTGGGGGGCAAAGAGAAGCCTGAAAGGCAGGCCGTCTGGCTCAGGGCCTTCAAACTTGCTGGCTTTGGGAGCCTTTCCAAAGGATGTGTCATGAGAACTGAGCTAATTATCCATATAATTCACACACTGGGGCGGGGGATCGACCCGGGGAAGTAGAGGTTATCATAAGACCTCAGGCAGACCAGCAGCTAAGGAGACTCCTCCCGGCCACCCTCTGCTTCAGTAAAACGCCCCCAAAGGAGCCCCCAGGTATGTTTAGAAGACTGTGGACAGGACGGCCTCTGGGTGAGGTGTGACCATTCTCAGCGCTGCAGGTGGTCACAAGCCGTGGTAGAGGAAGGTTGCTCAGAGCCCTACAGCCTTCCCTGGCCCCCTCTCCCCCAGCCCCTCCTACTTCTAGGCTCGCCTCGCTCAGGCGCTTCCTTCCCTCTGGCGGCCGGCCGCCTCTCCTACTGCCTCCCAAGTGCAGCCCCTGGAAGGGCGTCAGCCTGGCAGAAGGAAGCCGCGGCAGTTCTCTGAGAACTCAAATCTCCAAGGGCCAGGGCAGTCACAAGGCCAGGGAGGAGGCTGCCGCGGTTAATCAAACCCAAATGTTGGACCCACCCCTGGGGTGGGGACCGGGCTCTCCCTAGTAGTCGCCAGAAGGGAGGCCCCTCCGGAGGAATGACAGAAGGCTGCGTGGCACCTCGCACCCAGGCTCCTCCGTCACCGGAGGAGACCGGAGACATAGCCCCTTGCAGCGGAGCCCTCGGAGGGGCGGCTGCCAGAGCCGACGCGACCCCAGCCGGACACTGTGGTTAACTCTTCCCAAATGTTTCACCGACACTCTCCTGTCCCCTTCCGGGCGAGGCGGGGGTCGCAGCCCGCCCTCCCGGGGGTTGGGAGGCCGCCAGTCCTGTGCAGGGGCTGGGTTCACCCAACACTGGCCGCTGCACTGGTACTGGTCAGTGACTCGTCCCTGGGAACAGTCAGGGCGCCTGTTGCCAATCTCGGCCCGGAGGCCCCAGGGCTCCACGGGCTGACTCCTTGTCCTCCGACCACTGCCGCCTCGGGCGCCCTTCACTTGGGAGCGGAAGATCTGAGCGTCCCCTGTCCCGTGCCAGGGATGGAGGGGAAAGCCGCAATCTCGGTTTAAGTAACTTCCCCTCCTCCCTTCATTGCGCTGTAAGACGACCGTGCAACCACATCTCCGGCTAAGATCCCATCCGAGGCGCCCCCCTGCCCCACCCCGGTGCCCGCGGCCCCCGAACCTTGCCGCAGCGGCGCGCGCGCTAGCTCGGGCCGGTCCTCGGGGAAGGCGTCGCGGAGGCGCTGCCAGAGGCGGCCCAGGTCTGCGAAGCTGCGGTGCAGGTAGAGCACGCTGCGGTCCGACCACTCGGTGCGGATCTCGAAGAACTCCTCCTCGTCGCCGCGCCGGCTGACGATGAGCCTGCGGATGCCGTTCACCCAGCAGCCGCGCACGAACATGTTCACGAGCGAGGTGCCCTCAAACACCGCCGAGGCCATGCCGCGGGCCGCGCATGCCCCCGCCTCCGGGGGCGCCCTCGGCCCCCGCCCGCCCGCCCGCCTGCCGGGCCGGGGTCGGTCCGAGGTCTCCGGAGCCGGGATCGGGCCGCCGTGTGCCTGCGGTCTGCCCGGGATTGAGGTCTATCCGGGGCCAGGATCCGTCCGATGTCTGTCCGGAGCTGGGATCGGGCCGGGGTCTGCCTGCGGTCCGCTCGGACCCGGGATGGGGCCGGAGTCCGCCGGCCGTCCGAGGTCTGTCCGGAGCCGCGGTCCGTCTGGCGGCTGTCAAGGGCCGGAGTCCGTCGTAACCCCGGTCTGTCTGGGGTCAGCCCCCGGCCTCTGCGCGCACTCCAGGGGAAGCGCGGCGGCGAGTCGGTCGGGCCCGGCCGAGTTGCGGCTTTATAAGGCACTTCCCATCGCGGGCGGCGCGGTCGTCGACGTCGAGGCCGCCGCCGCCGCCTTCCTCCCGCCTCCGGGTGAGCGGACGCGCCGCGGGCCGCGGGCCGCGAGCGGAGGGGGTGGCCTGGCCCGCCGCGCCCCGCGCCGCCCACGCGAAGCCCGCGCTGCTGGGGCCGCCGGCACCCTGGCGGCCGGGAGCCCGGCCGAAACCCGAGCGCCGGGCCCCTCCCCCGCGCCCCCCGCCCGGGCCTGGACCCGGACCGCCCCCGCCGCTTCCTTCCCCTCCCGGCCCCTGAGCCGCCGGCCGGTGACTGGACGAGAAGCTGGGAAGGGAGGGCGGGGGCGGGCCTGCACTCCCGGGGCTCGCGGTGCAGACTTTCTTCTCTTCCGTTTCTCGGTCCTGGGGAACTCGTGGGTGGGGGGCTGCGCGCCCCACCCGGCCGGCGACCGGGAAGGAAATTGCACGTGTGCCGGGGCCGGGACGAGGGTTGGGCGGAGCGCGGGCGAGGCTGCGGTGCCAGAGGTCCGGTCGCGACGGGCGTCGGGACTGTTGGCCTCGCCCTAGTCCTTGAGCCGTCGCCCACCCACCCCAGGCAGGGCCGGGAGCCGAGGTCTAGGGCAGAGACCCGCCTGCCCCGCGTTCTCCCCGCGCCCGGCGTCCCCTCCCCGTGCCCAGCGTCTCCACCCCGCCCCGCGTCCGCTCCCCGCCCTGCGTCCCCCCGCGCATTCCAGTCGTGCTGCAGGAGCCCGGACGCCTGCTGCAGACCAGGACGCGGCGGGATGGACAGACTGAGAAGGGGCGTCTCTTAAGATCTCGTCCGGCCAGCCAGCCAAGCGGTCGCCCCCAAAAGGAAAAGAAGACCCCAAATCTTTTTAAGAAGTGGGACAAACCGGTGGTGGGAAAGGCGTCTCCTCTGAAAGAGCCTCCCCCGGAGCCTGGTAGCCCTTTGTGAGACTGGGATTTCGGAAGTCTAAGTGGGTTAACTGCCCACATTGAAAACTGGGATCTATAGCAGCCTTGATTTCTTAGGCTTTTCCTCATTGGTAGATAATTTCAAGCGATAGTTTAAGAATTGGAAATTGGGTCCTGAAGTGTCTCAAGTGACTTCACATCGCTCTAGGCAGGGGTGGGAGAGACCGGGTTGGCTCTTCAGCACTTTGCAGAGTTCTAGAAAGTATCGAAAGGCCAGCTAGTGCACAAAAACTTTAGAGGTTGAGGGCGGGTTGCTGGTCACTTGACTGAGTCCAGACCCAGACGTGTCCTCCTTCCCACCCCCATCACCACCACCAGGTTTTATTCAGACTGCTCCAGTGACTTGTAGGTATCCTATCTTCATGGTTCACCATCTAGGTTTATCTTAAACCACCCCCAACCCTCGCCCGGTCCCCCGTGCTGGTCATAGTCCCCGTTTGCTGTGCAAACTGGGAGGAGAAGGGGTTTTCCACAATTTGGCATGGCCTCCTGGCACTGTGGTAGCAATCAATAAGTGTGGTGTGATTGATAGGCTGACCCCAGGGAGTCTGCTCTGTGCACCCAGGGGCCTGAGGGCAGAGGCTGAAGGAGTGGAGCAGGGCTGAGTTTGACCTCCCTCAACAAAGCCCCACTGAGCCCCCCCAATTCTCCCCCCTCCCCCCCCTACAGTCACCCTCCCAGGACACACACCCTTTTTCTCTTACTGCCACTGGGCTGAACAGCCATCCCTAGTACTTTAAAGGCCAGAATTAAGGTGCTTTTAAGCATTCTGTAAAATCTTGCCTAGGAACAATCAGGTCTTTGGGCCCCTTTTGCTAGGGAGACCTAACTTTGTAAAGTTGCCCCTCAGTCTGTGGCGGGCATTCCTGGTCACTAAAGAGAAGAAAGTGTTTTCCTATCAGTGATATTTGTTTCAAGAGACCTGGAAGGAGAGAAAACCAGGGCTAACTAAAAAGTAATGACTGCCCCAAAGCCACTAGTAATTACAGAACTTCAGATTGAAACACAATGAACTACCTTTTTTTAATACATTGCATTGATACAGATTTCTAAAAATCTGTTAAGAAACTTATCCAATATCTAGAAAGAAGGCCAAGAGAATAGTCACCCTCTCAATCTATGTCCTTTCATAGTTATTGGGCATTGTTTTAAAGCCCAAGGATTACTTAATTTTCTAACAGAATGCACCATTGTTTGATGTTGCTATTTACTATTAATGAAAGGCTAAGACTGTAAAGTTATATATTAACTTGTAGATTTGTGCTTGGTAGAGATGCAGATAATTTTCGCCCCAGAGAAAAGATAACTTCACAGGTTATAATTTATTGCCCTGTAGGACATTAACCATTTTTTTAAATTTTATTTATTTGAGACAGACGCAGAGAGAGAGCATGCACGTGTGCATGCGAACGCAGGGTAGGGGCAGAGAGAGAGAGGGAAAGAATGGCAAGCAGGCTCTGTGCTGACAGAGCTCACGTGGGGCTTAATCAGGCTTGATCCCAGCAACCATGAGATCATGAACTGAGCAGAAACTAAGAGTCGGCTGAACAGAAATCAAGAGTCAGATGCTTAACCTACTGAGCCAACCAGGCACCCTGGACATTAACCATCTTTACGTCTAGTCTAGCAATATTGTTTTAATATATTTTAAGGGTTGTATAAACCTGTTTCTTCAAATGGTCTTCGAATCAACTTTTTCATCATACAAATTTTCTCATTAATTGATGAAGTAAAAAAAAAATTGACATATGTGCATGCCATATTTGTAGAAACATTTGAGAGTTGTATTTAACTTTTGAAAAGTATACTTGGACACGTTCAGACACGTCCAATAAGGATTTTTGCAAGATTATGGACAGACACGTACCCTCATACACTGATTTGGTTGCATCAGATGGGACAGGCTCTTTGGAAGGCACTTTAGCAGTAGTTGTTAAAATTGAAAATGTGTGTAACTTTTCATCCGACAACACCTGGGATTCTATCCTAAAGAAGTATTTACACGTGGGCAGCAAAAGAAAGGTACAAAAACACTCATTGTTGCAGTGTTTGTCACAGTAAGAAATTGGAAAGGGCTTCAACATTCATCAAAAGTGGAATGAATAAATTAGTGACACGTGATAGAGTACAATACAGCTACAAAAAAATGGATCAGTTATAAAAGTATGATAGATCCCAGAAACAAAATGTCAGTGGAAACGGCTGATGGGTATAGTGTAGTAATAAAGATATGTATGACAAAGCAATTCTAAATTTAGAAAGATACTGCCAAATTCATAAAGCTACCTTTGGGGTGGTGAATGAGTCCAGATAGGAGGGTGTCAGAGGGATATTGGCTTTATCTATACTGTTCTTATGTATATTTCTGAATTAGAGGAATTCACATACCATGTAATTTTTTTAAATGTTTATTTATTTATTTATTTATTTTTGAAGGGGAGGAGGGGCAGAGAGATAGGAGACACAGAACCCCAAGTAGGCTCCAGACTCTGGGCTGTCAGCACAGAGCCTGACGCAGGGCTCGAGCTCACGAACTGTGAGATCATGACCTGAGCCGAAGTCAGATGCTCAACTGATTGAGCCACACAGGCGCCCCATATACTGTGTAATTTTTAAAAAGGCTAGGGTGCTGTGGGAGGCTGGTAGTACATAGCCAGAGCGTTCCCCAGTGCTAGCGTCTCGGTGGTGGGAATAATTGCTAATGAGATTTCCGTCTTAGTATTTTTTTGTTACTTAAATATCATCATCTGATGGTGATGAATGGCTCTCTGAAATAAGTACTAGCACTTCTGAGTTCTGGTCCTGTCGAGCCACTGACTGATTCCAGCTGTTTTACCTCAAACCCACCTAAACTTTCTTGGCCTGGATATGCCTTTCTGTGAATTAGGAATTGTAAACAAGAATTTGGAAGAGCCTATGCCTGTTACTAGGACAGATAACATGGTAGGTGGCAGAAAGTGAGCCATGAACACCTTTGAGGCCCGTAGTATATAAATGTTAGGACCAGATACACAGGAGGTAGGGTGGTTTCAGGCTGTAAATCAAGCTGACTAGCCAGCTCAGTGCCTGAGCCTGCATAATAGCGTGTGAAAGTGGAGAACAAAGAGGAGCTCTCTGGCTCACCTTGTCCATCTTTCAAGCCTGGTGCAGAGTTACACAGGTGCAACGCAGGAAGAGCCCTGCTCTGGGTAAGAGCCATGGAAACCAGATACTTCAATCGGATTCATAATAGCAAATGAGCTTCAAGGCCTTTACTTTTGAAGGGAGGTTGGTTTCTCTGTTTATTTTTCTTCTCTTGTTGTTTTGTTTTGGCTTTGTCGTTGGTGGTGGTGTTTTGTTTTGCTTTGTTTTAAGTTCTACCCTTTCTCTCCAGGCCTCACTGTTAAGAGGAAGACAGTGCAAAGGTTGATAGTCACTTCTCCAGGTCACCCTGTGTCCCCCCTCCTGTGTCTGACAACACAACACTATAGGAAGCAGGGGGCTGATGCCAGGCAGTGAGCCGGGGATGGGGGAGGTAGTCCTGGCCCCAGGGGCAGCCCTAACCTCACAGCTTCCACCATTTGTAACCCCTCTCCTAACACTCTGCCTCCACCAATATGCAGAATGACTACCTGTGCTTAGTATGCATTTGATAAACTATTTGTATGAGCACCAGGAATTATTTTTGAGTCCCACCTCACCAGTTCCAGACATGGTAAGGTAATTCAGTGAGCATCCTGGAAACCACAGCTCTTCGTTTTTCTTCCAAAGAAGAGCAGTGAGAGGCCCACAGCTGTGAACACCTGTGGCACATTAATGAATCTGAGCCTCCCAACAGCCCCTGGGGATGAGGGGATGGGGCAGAGGATAATTGTCCCTTGGCAGGTGAGGACACTGAAGGCTCCAAGAGGATCTAAAGTGGTTCCAACCCATGGCAAGCCCCAGACTGAGGGCCTCCCTGCTCATCCCACCAGCCCCATCTGGTCTTGCTCCAGCCACACTGGCCTGTCTCCACTGTCTCCAGGTGGCAGGCACCTCCACCCAGTGCCCACTTATGGGCCTGACAGGCCTTCCCCATTCCCTCCACCACTTGCCATGGACTGCTGATTCCCACTCATACTTTAGACCAGTGCTCCTCAAACCCTCATGTGCTTGTGGGTCCCCAGGAAGCTTGGTGAACAGCAGATTGTGTTTCATTAGGTCTGGATGGGCCTGAGAGTCTGTATCTCTGACAGGTTCCTAGGAGATGTTGATGCTCATGGCCTGCAGTCCACTCTGGGTAGCAACAACCAGAGAAAGTGACTCTGGAATATGTCAAGAGACACCATTGTACAATCTCATAATGCCTGCATTCATTCATAATTGTACCTAAGTGTTAATCGTGTTTTCCTGGAGAGAAATGTAATCTCCATGAGGTCAGGGACTAACTATACCTGTCTTATTCATATTTGTATGCCTCATGCCCAACACAGGGCCTGGCGCCTGATGAATGCTCACTGAATAACTGCGGAATGGCTGAATGAGCCAGAGAGCCAACACTGTTCTCCTGCCAAAATGACATCCCTTGATTTCCAACAATTAGACATTGGGGAAGTTTCATAATTTATCATCCAACCCCAGGCATTGAACCGTTTTAAAAAGGGACAGACTAAAATGTTCATGATGACTATTTCTCAGTGATGGGTTTTTATTTTCTTTTGTGCACTTTTGTATTTTCCAGATTTCATGCAATAATCAGGCATGACTGCAGTAAATCGAAGGTAATTTAAAAGTTCAAGTTCATC
Source organism: Leopardus geoffroyi (assembly GCF_018350155.1). Classification (NCBI taxonomy): domain Eukaryota; kingdom Metazoa; phylum Chordata; class Mammalia; order Carnivora; family Felidae; genus Leopardus; species Leopardus geoffroyi. Next base: position 24,829,762 of record NC_059332.1, on the reverse strand, counting down.
TAAGCAGATTCTTTCTCATACTGTCTACGTGGTCACTTCTCCTTTGTCACTAAGGATATTCAGCTAGCTGTGTAGTCAATCACTTGTGCTCCTAATGTCTCTATTTCCTGATTACGAAGTAAGATCAGGCTGTAGATGACCACTGAGACTCACTCACGCATCAGTTCTCCCTGAATCTGTCTTTTTATCCATATAATCCCTCTCGTCCTTCTTATCCCCAAGGGATCCTAACCCTATTCCTATTGTGGGAAAGGAAAAATTCTTCCTCTATCTTTTGAATTCTTCTAGTTGGATGAAGAATTAAATTTACATAAGACAAATTGGCAGGAGAAAAAACCCAAAGTTTTATTAAATGTGCATGAAGGCCCAACAGTGAAATTAAGAACTAAGGAAATGACCAAACAGGCAGTTTTCATACTTTTTAGACAAAGAGACCGTAAATCTACAGGGAGTTGACAGAACGAATAAAACTTAACTTTGAGAGCTTCATTCAGTAAGAAATTTTAGGGGTACCTGGATGGCTCAGTCTGTTAAACATCCAACTTCAGCTCAGGTCACGATCTCATCATGGTTCCTGATTTCAAGCCTTGTGTCCTGCTCTGTGCTGACAGTGTGGAGCCTGCTTGGGATTCCCTCTGTCTCCCCCTCTCGTTCTGTCCCTCTCCGCCTCTCTCTCTCTCTCTCTCTCAAAATAAATAAATAAAACTTAAAAAAAAAATTCTAAACAGAATTTGGGCTGGGTGGTAAATTAGTAAAAAGTAGCAAAGGTTGTTTATACGGCCTTCTAAGCTCTGAATTCCCTCTGTCTGGTGGTAAGGATATCTCTTTACCTCCTGGTACAAGGAGGCTCCCTTTTCCATGTGAGATTTGTATCCTGCTTCTAGGGGAAGGGAGGACAGTCTGAAAGTCCTTCTTGCACTGCTGTATCTTAGGTAACTTTTCTTTGAAATCATCAGTATGCCAAAGTGGCACATGTTGAGGTGACCTGCCCTCAGCCCCTACACCGCCAATCTCATCTTTGCTTCTGCCAAACTGAGTATTGTTTCACACTCTCCCTTTTCTGAGGATGGAATTTCGTTACTTAAGGCCCAGATAACAGACTTCACCCTTCGCTGCAGGCAAGGTGTTTGCCTAAATTTAACTTGCCATTTTTTAGCATGACACTCTGAAAATTCAATGAAAACGCAAGACTGTTTGAGAATATCAGCATTAGTCACAGCCCTAAAAATCCCACTGGGAAAGGCTGGTGGTGTTCACACTGTTTAGTTACTGGAATTCCATAAATATTCTTCAATGTATAACCTGTGTGAGGTGAGTCAGCAAACAGCCTGTGGACAGACACAACATTTGTAGTTCTTCCCCGCACCCATTCCATTTCCTCTAATGGTACAAATGCATGAATATATGAGGTGATTTAACATAATTTTCTGGTTTCAAGATAAACATTGTTTTCACATTTATTAGCTCATCAAAACATCCAATCAAGCTGTTTTCTATTGGCCACCATGAGCAGAATTAGTAAGCTTGTTTGTGGAAACTATACAGGAAAAATAAGGAAACTTTAAAGATCAAAGTTGAAATACTTTTAATTTTTTTTTTCATTTTATTTATTTTAGAGAGAGAGAGCACACATGCAGGGGAGAAGGGTGGAGGGAGAGAGACAGAGAATCCCAAGCAGGCCCTATGCTCAGCACAGAGCCCAGCATAGGGCTCTAACTCAAGAACCATATCATGACCTGAACTGAAACCAAGAGTTGGACGCTCAACCAACTGAGCCACCCAGGCACCCCGAGACCAAAGTTGAAATATTAAGGAATTGGCATTGTAGCTTGAGACACGGTGACTGCCCATAATATTTATATGAGGGCTATCTATTATATTAGGACAGATATCAGTCCTCTTTGAATAGTTAGATTAAATAAAGGATCATGGTTACTACTAGGATCCTGAATTTCCTTATTCTGAATCAAAATAAAATTTCCATGCCTGAACTGGTTTTAGTGTTTTGAGCTAACACAGCGGCTCATATTAACCAGAAATGTTAGGCCAAAACAGGTAATATAATTTAAAAATTTTTTTACTGCTTAGATAGATAGATTTAGAGATACAGATATGTCTTGTTTGATTCCACAAAAGATTTCAGGTGACTTGCCAAATTATACATGCAATAAAAAATGCATAATTTACAACTGAAAGTCTAAAACAATACAGGGGATGAGAAAGAGGAGCAAAGGAAATTTGCTACATAGATATGCAGGCCACAGACCTGCATTCAGGTACTAAATGCAGATTGTAAATGGCTTCCCATCTCAGAGTTAAGCTCCCAAATCCAGCCTGTCCTCCAAGACTTTTACATGACCTGCTGTGTCACCCTCTCCCCCGAGCCCTCCCAGGCCTGCAGCTTATCCCCCACCATTCTTCCACTCCCTCAGTCTACTCCCCTGCAGATACGTCAGGCAGACCCACCCCAGGCCTTCACAGCTACTTTGCCTGGGCTTAAAGCTGCCCGGTGTCCTACCGGATGGCAGGATGGCTCCCGCCCTCCCTGGTCTCTACTCAAATCCACCATTTCACAAGAGAGTCATTCCCAACCCCCCTACCAAAAGAGCATGATGCTTCCACCCATCACTAGCTCCTTCCCGTGTTTCCTTTTCCTTCAGAGGACTAGGCATGATCTGTCCCCTCACTGGCAGGGAAACTCTGTGAGATAGCAAATGGCTAAGGCTTTGACTCTGGCCAGGGGAGAGTGCAGGCATTTTTGCATGAAAGAACTCCATCCTGCTGTCTGAATGCTCAGCTGGTGTTGTTTTTTTTTTTTTTGTTTTGTTTTTTTGTTATTTTGTTTTTCTGTTTTTGTTTTTGTTTTTTTTTTTAAAGCGCATGGATATGCTCTCAATCACTAGGACAGGATTCTTGTCTGGATCTGATGAATCCTCATAACTGCGATGTCTGAGGAACATCCAGCACATATGGTTGTAGGGCAAGGAGGATCTACACCTAAAACTGCCCATAGCCCAGGAGCTGCTTTCCTGCCTGAACAAAACAACGGTCGAGGCCCTGGTATTGTCCACCCTCAAGATGGTCCACAGTGATCTGCGTCTAGGAAAAGGTCAGAGCAACATTTAGTAGTTGGTTGCCACATGCCTATACACATAGACAGATAACCAACTTAGATTACTGGTGATCCCACCAGGCTAACTTCATTGTCAAATAAAATATGCCTTTAAGTAACTGAGTTTGCAGTACATTTACTAGAAATGAGAATCTGCATATTACAACAGTCTCAAATCTCATAAGTCATGCTTTCTGCCAATAGAGGAAACCAAGTGTTGAGAAGTCACACCTAGTACATCAAAGTAAATCTATTAATCAGCATAAAGAATAATTTTTAGACCATTGGAAAAGACGATGAACAAGATATTAAATGGCATTTCAGAATTTTTATTTTCATAAGTGTAATAATGATATTTTGTACTGAAAATGTCCTTGTTTTTAGGCTTTGCATGCCAAAGTTCTTATAATGACATGCGATAATGTTAAACATTAGCTTTCAATTGGCTTCACAATAAATAAATAGATAGATAGGTGAGGTGATTATAGCAAAATGTTAATAATTGTGGAATCCAAGAAAAGGGTTGCAGTCCCTTATTACTATTTTATTCTTTCAACTTTTGAATATTTGAAAATTTTTAAAAGAAAAAATTGTAGAGGGAGAATATATTTTTATTTCTACTCCTTTATAGTATGCAGATAATCTAAATGTGATTTCAAATCAGTAAGTCATAAATCAGCAAGAAGAGAGGGGAAAAGTCCTGTTTTCTGCCTTGAGAAGCCATTTATTTCTGCTGATAGTCTTAAAGTGGTATTAAGGCTCAGATTCTGTATAAGCATCAGTGGGCAAGGATTTTTATCGAGCATGTTAAAATTCGTCCCAGAGGAATTCCTATTCACTGAGTTAAAAGTCAAGGAAAAAGCTAAATCAAACAATACTGCTTCTTGTGTGTAACTTGTAGCTGTGCACAAGGCAATAAAGAATGTGGGGACAGCCATATTTCAAGGGTCCTTGGTCCTGAGATACCCAGGTTTATTGCACACCACCATCACTGTAGGACACAAGAACCCCTCCCCCAAATTAAGTCCAGGACATTGCATTTTATACCCAATTTCCCCAAGTTAGATATTCAACTAAAGTTTAATAGAATCATTTCACCTGCTAGCTAGATGGGACTTTAATGATCATTTCACTGTAGTCAATGTTGGTTGTACAATTATTAATGCTCCTGAAGGTACAGCTATTTCCCTGAATGTACCTGCATTAGTTGCATGATATAACAGAGGGACTCTAGATTAGTACCTGGCAAACGTTTTCTTCTATGAGTGAATGAAAAGGAGAGTGAGGCACTTCAGGCTTCTTTAGGAAATTATGGGGAAACATTTGGGTCATGTTTACTCCATTTGATATCTGCTCATATCTGTATACTCCAAATATTGTCCATTTAGTGCCTTCTCAAACTAACACATCACCCATCAGCCATATAGGTGAGGTGAACAAGGGCTCCTAGTCAAGAAGACCAAGGTTACTTCCAGGACCCCTCTCTTTATGGAGAAGATATGCTTCTGAAAAGATATGGATTGACTCAATTTCCATAAATTTGATTAGAATGAGCAGGAATTTGTAATGGGAGCTATATTTTTCCACTCAATCTCACCCACACGGTTGAGGGCCTTGGATTTGTCTCCAACAGCGTGACTGAGTAGCAAAGACCCACTCTACTTTGGGGGGAATTCTGTTTAGGCCATTCAAGGGAGGAAACAAGAGGCAGTTCTAGGGCTCAGCAGATGTTTGGAGAAATGAGCAAGCACCCTGTCCATTGGCAGTGGGCAGGCAGGTGTCCATGAGGGTCCTGGCCCAATGAGGACAGGTAGAACAGCTCTTCACCACTCACAATGTCAGGATCTGCCTGTGTGATTTGTCTTCCAGGCAGCAGCTGTGCTGCCTGCCAGATGGTCCTCTTCTCTCTCAATTTTCTTCCCACCCGCTGCCAACAGCACCTTTGCTGCCATGTTCCCTGCCATACACCCCATGTGACTTGGGTTCTTCCTTTCCTCTCCTTCCAGGACATAATCTCGTATTTCCTGCACCACTGTGGCTTTCCTTTTGGAATCTCAAGATAACCATTCTAGAGTGGAACACTCTTGTTTTTTTCTCTTTGCCTTTTTGACACAAACATTCTAGCTCTTCTTGAGGGTCAGTCTAAGAAAATAAGGGAAAATTTACATCAAGATAATGTTTGAAGATAGCTTACTGCAAATCAAGAGAATTTTAGACAGTCTTGGGTGACCTTCCTTTCTAAGGTAAATCATCACATGCTGATTTTCTTTTTGGCTTTTGTGCCTATTTGTATTTTCATCCCCAGATATGTTCAATGCAGATATGGCCATGTTAATGAAAGCTTCTACTTTTACCCCTCTCTCCTTCTCTCTAGTTGGCCTGAATATGTATTTTTTAAGTAGCAGCCCAAATTACTTGTCTGCACAGCCCAAGTATTTCAGCTAATTGTCAAATTTCTGCTATATGTTATCTCGTGACTATGCAGACCTCACCAATGGGGCTTAAATTCTGCCCAGGCATAAAGGGCTCAGTGAACTGAAATCAGAAAAAAAGCTCAGGGCAATGGAACAAATACCAGTGTCTTGGTTCAAGGAGTTGACTTTCATAGAAGTAAGTACATTTGTATTAGTTGTTATGATGAATTGTTCTGACACTTATCCAGACAGGAAAATAATTGAAGTTTCTTTTCCCAAGGGCTGTTTAACTCAAACATTCAAAATGACCTGGCTTCAGTAAGCCCAGAGCAGAAGTCATAAGCCTGAAAAAACATGTAAATATATTTTTAAAGGGATGGACAAAACACTGCTTTCCAAAAACCTCCTGTTCGGGCCAGTGATGGAAGAGGAGCTGAGAATAACTGGAAAGTTTGCTTCCTCCTTACTGAAGTTTTTGTTAAATTGTTATGACATTTACATTAAACTTCCAAATGAGAAGATCATGTATGTGTGGGAAGTTTACTATTGAGGGACTATCCACCATCAGACCCCCAAATTAAGTATGTTCCAAGGAACCAAGGCTAGTTCTGAAGACCAATTTTGGGTTGCAGCTATAGTCCAGAAGCTAAGCCATTGCAGACTACTCTGGGAGGTTTTGCTTTTTGTTACTAACCTATTTTAAAGTTTAGCAGACCGGGATCTCCTTTGATTCTGACTATACTCCTGAATCTCCAAGTTCAGTGTCAGCAGATGACAGTGTGATGGTAAGTGAGATCGTTTCCCTGGTTTGCTGATGCACGGCATTTGAGAAACACACTCATCACCAAAGCAGCTGCTGTGGCAGAGCCCACATGGCTCCTTCTCAGACCATGCTGTAAGAGGGCCTTACTTAAAGGCAGTCTCTCTGAGAGAGCTGGCCAACCAGGGGTGGCTGTGTGGGCATGCTTTGGGCAAACATCCAAGGTTTACATGATAGCCCCATATTTCACACCCACAACCACACCCTCTTGAAATTTAAGCACAGTCTAGTCTTCAGGGGCCTTTATGCAGTTTTATATTCAATGATAATAGCTCTTGGTGATTAATTTTGCTGCTCTGGTCACCTTCAGGAAACAGATTTTGACATGTACTCAGTATTTTTTAAATTGAGAGAAAATGAAATCGAGGAGGGTGTTTTCAACTTAATTCCAAGGATTTTAAGTCCCATGTTAGGAGAAATGTAGTTATTCCTCGAATTGCAACCACACACACACTGTTCAATTATTTATTTTAACTGTTTCATTCTGAAAAGGGTTTGAAGTGACTTCCAACACAATGAACAAAAGAATTATTTTAATAGCTAAGAATATTAGGCAGAAACTGAGCATATCCAAATTATTTCACTTCCCTATTGCTCTGGCCGTTCATTTCAGTTCATGAGGTATAAGGGTGATTGTCCTGGGAAAAATGACTCTGAATCTGGGAATACCCTGTTCCAGTTAGAGGCTTCAAAAGCAAACAGGACTAAGTGTATCATTCAGGCCATTTTTTATACCATTTAGCTGTCACATACAAACATGGAATTAAAATCATCTTAATAAGGTGGGTAAAAATATTTATGCGTATCCCAAATTAGATAATGCCTTTGTATAGGAAGTCTGCACTGTCTTCTTGCAGCCTGAATACCTCCTGCCTGGAAGGCTTATTCCTGAAGAGGCAGACTTCTTCTCTGAACAGGCTCCTACCTGGGAGGCACTTTGAGGAACTCTTATATCAAAGAAAGGACTAATACAAAATTCTTTTAGTGGAGGGAGTGAGCAGGATAGGGGTAAAAGTGGGAATGTCCTCTTGATCCACTATAGGATGGTCTTCTGGATCCTTCAGTGGAACAACAGAATGGCAGGAAAATACTTAAGAAAAGTTTCTATGGCGTGGTGCCTGGGTGGCTCAGCTGGTTAAGCATTTGACTCAATTTTGGCTTAGGTCATGATCTCACGGTTCCTGGGTTAGAGCCTCGCGTCGGACTCTGTGCTGGCAGTGTGGAGTCTGTTTTTAATTCTCTTTCGGCCCTTCTCCCCTTCACGCTGTCTCTGTCTCTCTCAAAATAAATAAACTTAAAAAAAAAGTTTTTACGTCAGTGTGGTATGAATGAGCACACTTCCTAAGGAAATGAAACTCCAAAATGCCTCTGTAACTTTATTGGTGATCTTGAGAAGTTTTTTTGTTTGTTTGTTTCCTTACTTTTCAGTTTGCTGCTTATAAACCCAGGTTTAAAACCTATGACTATTTACTCAATTAACCAGTTATTTTTCTTACATGTGTAAATTCTTTTCACTCCTCCAATTTAATGTCTTTTTTTAAAGCTTATTTGTTTTGAGAGAGAGAAAGTGAGCAGGAGAGAGAGAGAGAGAGAGAGAGTCCCAAGCAGGCTCCGCACTGTCAAGCACAGAGCCTGATGTGGGGCTTGAATTCACAAACCGTGAGATCATGACCTGAACTGAAATAAAGAGTCGAACACTTAACCGACCAAGCCACCCAGGCACAACCTCCAATTCGATTTCACAAAATATAGCCACCCAACCCTTTCCTCTCCCTGTGAAAGGCCCTCTTTGTCCACATTTCCATTCTTTTGCCACTCATTCATTCCTTCAATGCACAGATTTTGTATTGCTGGCTGGTAAACCAGGTCAGAAGAGCACCAAGACAAGTGTGGAATCTTCTGTTTTCAGCTGCTTCCTTGTGAAACATAACCAGGTCCTCTGGGCCCTGAGAAGTCAGGGCTTTCATTTATCTTTTTTAAATTTGCATTTGTTAGCCTAAGAGATCATGAATTACTGGCTCTTGGGGTCTGGGAGAAGGGAAGATGATATTCTAGAAGCCGATCATCTGGTGCCTCCGGTAAATTCATATATCAGCTTTTCATTCCACCATGGCTTAATTTTCAGGAGGAAGAAATCTGTGGCATGTCGTAAGCAATATCTGCCTCACCCTTGACTATAATCAATGGGAACTCTTTATTCTTTTTTTATTTTTATTTTTAAATTTCATTTTCTTTGTTTAGAGAGAGTGTGAGTGGGGGAGAGGGACAGAGGGTGGGGGGGGGAGAGAGAGAGAGAGAGAGAGAGAGAGAGAGAGAATCTTAAACCGGCTCCATGCTTAGAGTGAAGCTGGACACAGGATGGATCCCATGACCCTGGGATCATGTCCTGTGCAGAAATCAAGAGTCGGACACTCAATCAACTGAGCCATGCAGGCGCCCCAATGGGAGATCTTTAGAATGCTGTTTTGGATTTAGTAGGTAGCGATGCTATCTGTACCTTCTGTAGACTGCTACCTGGATAATAAAGTTTGGAATTTTTTTTTTCTATACCGCCTCTCCGCCACCCCTCCCCCCCCTCCCCACCCCAGACATCAGACCATTAACTTCTGAACCAATTTTCTCACTCATTTAAAGGGACACTTTCTCTGTGGTAACGAGCTCACTTACAGATTGAGTACATGTTGAGAGGCCCCTGTGCTGGACCTCTCTAGTAAATTTAAAACAGCACATTAGATTTGTCAGAGCAAATTATCTCAATTTCTCTTTATCACATTCACATACACATTTCCTGTCCTGGATTTAGTTAGCCTATGGACTAGGGAGGAAACTCATCAAGGAGAGATGCTATGGATACGTAACTTCATGAATAGCAATGTCCCATTCTGCTGATGAAAAGAATTATCATCATGTGGCATACTTCTGCTGTAAGAATTTCTGATGAAATATGCTAATAATTTGTAGCAGTGAAGAGCATTGTGTCTGGAAGGAAGGCAGAGATATGAAAACACAATCAATTCAAACAACAGATTGAGGGCAACCATGCCCAACCACAAGGGATAAAGAGAAAAATAATCACTTCATACTTTCCTCTGCTTTTCACTTTATTGCTGCAGGTCCTGTGCATTGGCAGAAGCAGGCGGGGGGTGGGAGGGGGACAGGTTTCATCTGCATGTGCCTTCCCAGAGCTACCCATCCGTGTTCTGCAGAGCCAGCCAGAGCCCAGAGAGGGGGCATCCTCTCAGGGGGGTGATTCTGAACCCACCACATCTTTAAGAGCAAGAAAGGTCTCAAGATTACTTTCTTTCTATTTTTCATTACTTCCCAGACTAATACAGACACACTGTATTTGCATAACATATTTTTGGTCCTCTCCGGGACCCCATCTCCGGCTTCCTGAATATGTATTTTAGCCTGTGTGATATCTGAGAGCTGAGTCTCTAATCTCATTACCAGCCCGTATGCTTCCAGTAAGTTAGTCTACAGGCTTTAGAATTGGACCACCAATTTGTAAGCCTAGCTCCCAATCACATTTTCATCTCTGAAAGATGTTAAATAAACGAATGCTTTGTGGTCAGAATTAAATCAAAGACCTCAGCGTAGGCAGCCCCCAACTGGTAGCCTGACTACTTTGCTTGTTCAGTGGAGGTCGGTGTTGTAAAACTCCCCTTCTCCAGAACCTTCATTGTCACCCAGAGAACGTTACAGAAGCTACTTTCAAAGGGCAGCATTGTTCAACCTCCTTTACCAAGATGCTCTTAACTCTATCTCCCTAGAGAAGAATCATTTCAAGGCTTGGAGACAGTGTTCACCTCTTGAAATGCCAGCTGAGTGAAATGGCATGGGATCCCAGATTGGTTATGAATAGACTGCTCACTCCTAAAAGAATAGGACAAAACACAAGTTATAGTTTCAAAAAATACAATAATAGTTTTGCTGAGGCAGGTCAAAAGCAGAATCAAAAACATTCTTCAAAGTCATTCCCAGCCTCTCTTTGGGGCTTCCTACTTATGTTGGGGCTGTTTGGGGGCCAAATGCCTTGCCTGGATAATTTATTTTAACCCCTATCACAACCTTAGCAGGTTGTTGTTTGTTTGTTTGTCTGTTTGTTTTTTAAATCTTAATTACTGGGGCGCCTGGGTGGCTCAGTCTTTTAAGCATCCAACTCTTGGTTTTGGCTCAGATCTTGATCTCATGGTTTCATGAGTTGAGCCCTGCACTGGGCTCTGAGCTGACTGCAAAGCCTGCCTGGGATTCTCTGTTTCCTTCTCTCTCTGCCCCTCCCCAACTCACACTGTCTCTGTCTCTCAAAATAAATAAACGTTCAAAAAATAAATAAATAAAAGTAAGAAAAAAAAAAAAAAAGAAAAGAAATAAAAATCTTCAGAAATAAGAACCTTCATTATACACATGAAGAACCTGAGGCAAGTGACTTCCCCTAGGTCCCACGGTAAGAGACAGTTCTGAGACAAATAATTTCATCTGCAGGTTTGCAATAACCTATAGCTTTAATCCTCATGGAGTCCTGAATCTAGCCCTTCAGTGTCTTCCTGCCTTCCCTCCAGCTTGCTAACATCTTCCGGGGCAGGACTATGTGCCGCTCTGGCTGCCTTCTGCCAATTGTGTTCTCCTGCCAGCTGAGACAGTTGCTTTTCTGGCTTCTTTTTGCTTCGAGAAACTGCTTTCTGGCAAGATGGGTGTTTCCCACACCAGGCTCACCATCAGAATCATCTGGGGTGCATATAAAAGTAGAGGTGCCTCAGCATCTCTTGGAGATTAATTTGTGGGTCTAGGAGATAGGAAATAGAAGTCTCTTTATTTACAAGCTCCCTGGGTGATTCTGATAATCAAGTTATGGGAAAGATGCCATTTCCCCAAAGTTTTTAACTCACGTACCTCTTTTTTGTAATGTATAATCTGAAGAACTCCTTCAAAATTAAGAAAAATAATTTTATTATTTTTAAAAAGTTTTTAATGTTTATTTTTGAAGGAAAGAGAGATAGAGTGTGAGTGGGGGAGGGGCAGAGAGAGAGACACACACAGAATCTGAAGCAAGCTCCAGGCTCTGAGCTGTCAGCACAGAGCCCAATGCAGGGCTCAAACTCACAAACTGCGAGATCACAACCTAAGCCGAAGTCGGACGCTCAACCAACTGAGCCACCCAGGAGCCCCAATTTTATTATTTTTGCATGGCTTTGATCAAAAGCTATTTTCATTTTAGTGTTTTATTTCAGATCAATCTGATATTAAAGGATGTCATAAAGTATTTCTAATGCTAGAGTAATGATGATCACTATTTATAAGATGCATTTTACTTTTCTCACTTAATAAGTGGCTTGTGCTGTTTAATATGTGTTCATTTCATATGAAAAAGCACAATTTGTTGACAAACTAATTTTTAAAATGGCCTGTTATATTGTGTTTGGTTTGGGCAAAGAACGAATATTAAAATGCAGCTTGAAAGTTAGTCGTGTTAGGGGCATGAAAAGTAACCCATACACTTATTTTTTTAATAATTTTCATACTTTGTTTCAAAATGAGAAGATAAAGGAGAGGGTGTTTCTTTTGTGAAATTTTCTTTTCAGTAAATGGAAAAGCAACTGTGTAAAATAGTTCCTGTATTTTCTCTTGTAGACAATGGTTTTGAGATACTGGAAGCTGATGTCCTTTAAGAATTTTGATTCAATGAATATAACTGGTAGAATTTTTGAGGCTTATTTAGGGAGTGATTGTGTTATTTTCTTCATAAACTTGTATTTAAATGTCAGTATTTCAAACGCCTTGTTTGCTTAACCAACGGCCCATTATGGGCATGAATTTAAAAGGTAAAACTAAGATGAAGAATGTTATAAAATCTGTCACAAGCACCAGCATGGCTAGCTGTACCCAGCAAACTGAGTACCAAAATCTGAGCACTGTCTATGTGCATAGCCATGTGGGCTCACTCCCTGAATACTTAGAAGTGCAAGTTGTTAGGCTGGAAAGGGAGGAATCTCTGAGTAATTGCTTTATTCATTTATTGTTTTGAAATGAAAGTAGAAGCAGGTGCCATTGGCACCTTCAACAACATGAAGCTTCATGGGACACTGTCACTAACACTGGTTGGGAATTGAGAAATGAAGCACTGTGCCTCTTGATGTGTTAGCAAGCGTCCTCAATCCTGATCGCCCTCCCTAGACCATTAACCAGAACCTTCGGCAGAAGCTTCCAGTGTCAGGACTGAGTGCTTCAGGTGATTTAAACACGTAGCCAGGGTTGAGAACCATGGTCACAACCCAAAGGGATGGATTGGACACTGTGGCGATATTAGTAGGGGTAAAATTTGGGGGGCAAGTAGGTCTTTCTTGGATGTGAAGTGCCATTATAGGATCCTGGTCATCTCCCCTAGGCCTGCCACTGCCTCAGTGTCCACAGTGGTGTGGATTGGCTTAAGGAAACCACACATCTCCCCCAAAAAAATGTTGCCTGAAGGATTTTGGAAACTTACCTTTTAGAGATCACAGATTTGCAAATGAAGGCTTCATGGAGGCTCACACACACATCACTGAGCAGCACCCTTGCCATGTTCCCCACAACCCCAGTGTGGAAGAACTCTCCCGATTCTGTTTCACTAGAGGAGATCGCAGGGGGTCCACACTGGCTCTGTGCTGTGCTGAGCACTGAGAACACACTGATGAAGAGGGTGCACCACCCTCTCCCCTGTCTCAGAGGAAACCCCATCCCGTTGAGGACAGACAAGCAAATCTGGTTGTGATAAAAGCTGTAATGGGGCACCAGTAGTGAGCTGGGGGATCAATATCTGGATCCTACAGAACCTCACCACTGCCTTGGATCCAAAAGTTATAAGGACAAAGACCGGCATTTGGGTCATTTCTCCTTCCTCATAGACGTGGATATACTATATATTACATAACATACATTTCTCACATATATCTACATATGTATGTATGTGCAGATGTGTATATACATATATAGCTTGTGTTGTCTGCAGAACAGTTAAACAACCACAAAATATTCCACTGAAAAATTTTTTCCACTGCAAATGATGAGCTTATTTCAAATTGTCCTTAAATGTGTCGTCTCTGAGGGCACCTGGGTGGATCGGTTGAGCGTCCGACTTCAGCTCAGGTCATGATCTCGCGGTTTGTGAGTTCAAGCCCCATGTCGGACTCTGTGCTAACAGCTCAGAGCCTGGAGCCTGCTTGGATTCTGTGTCTCCTCCTCTCTCTGCCCTCCCATGCTCACGCTCTGTCTCTCAATAATAAACGTGTTAAAAAAACCAAATGTGTCATCTCTGGAGCAGAGAGCTAGTGAGAGGAGAGCTAGATAAGTAGGTAGGGGCTAACTGTGGGAGGCTTTGCATGTCAGGCTGGACATTGTCTACAAACTTTACTCTGAATATTAGGAAGAGCTGGCAGGAGTTTGTGTGTATGTGTATGTGTATATGTGTGTGTGTGATGTGCATGTTGAAGGTGTGTGTGTTAGGTGTGTGTGTTACGTGTGTGTTTGTGTTCAGTTGGGCGTTGGGTGAGTGTTGGGTATATGTGCTGAGTGTGTGTGTGTTGGGTGAGTGTGCTGGATGTGAATGTGTTAGATATGTGTATGTTGGGCAGATGTGTTGAGCGTGTGTGTATTGGGTGAATATGTTGGATGTGTGTTTTAGGTGTGTGTGTGTGTGTGTGTTAGGTGTGTGTACATGCACAGGCACATGTATGTTAGGGGCATACGTGATAGGAGTAGACCTATCTGATGCCTGGTAGTAGCACATAGGAGGCATTGTTGGGGGGATAGTCTTTAGGGGTTTGTAGGATACATTGTCCAGGACAGTCTCCGGTTGGGGGCAGGGAGAGCTGGAAGGGGGCTGTTGGCTAGTTAGAAAGTACCAGAGGAAACAGGAGGAAAGGGCTGGGATAAGAAATATGGAAAAGGGGCTGGTGTCAGAATTTGACACTAACTAGATGTGGGGACCCAGGAATGGATAATGTGACTATGAGCTGTGCTTACCACCGTGATGATGCCTCTAAGGGAAGTGGGAAGCACAGGAGGGAACTGGGGAGAAGCCTTGGTCTCATGCGTGGCTTGGCTGAGCTCTAACTCAGCACTGAAATTTTTTGCTCAAGGGGCCATGAAACTCAAGACACTAGTTAGAATATTGTGGAAGAGAGAGGAATGGAGCAAGGAAATGTTTGGGTAAGGGCAGGAGGGGCATTAGGTGAGGTGACAGGCCTGGCTGGAATCCAAGCAGCATAAGCAGCATGTCCCTGAGCTCTCAGACCTGCTGTCTGGCCAGGTCTGTGTCCCAGGCAAACACACTGTCCTTTGAATGTGGACGGAGATAGTAGTTAGGACTTGGAAATGGGGGAGAAACTCTAAAGAGAACATGGAAAGCTGCAAAGCGTCCCTGGGAACCGCCAAGGACAACACAGAGCTGCGTGTTAATCAGCCTCCCCCAGCCAATGTCCCTGTCAGAGGAATTTTCTGTGGAGTCCATGCAAACCTCCTGGAAGGTGAGTCGAGCCCACGAAACAGTGCATCGGCTCTTTCCTTCTCCGTGTGACACGGCCAGGCCCTGAAGCAGCTGGTGGTAAAGCTTCTTTTCAAGGTCTGCGGGGTGGTCAGTGTGAATGTCAGGGAATGCCCTGGGTCCCTCCTCTCAAGGGACTTCCCTTCTTGCCATGTGCTGTTTTGTTCAACAGCAGGATTCAGGAGGGAGCCTTTTTAAGTCACTGCTTTTCTCCTCCAAATCAATAGATCAATAAGTGACAATTGCCAGCAAAGCTGGAAGAAACCGTTTTTCTGACACCCGTAGGACCTGTCTCCCCGCTGAAAGCTAGTCCAGAACATGGCTTTTTTGGGTTCCTTTTTCCCACTGCTAACATGTCATTTTCATGCAGCAGCTTGAAGTTCCTTCTAAGAAAACAAATGCGATGAAATCAGCAAGGATGTGTAGCTACACGCATCGCTAAATGCTGATAGACTGTCCGCGTGCCAAAGCGTAAGTAAGCTCATCTCATCTGTCGCCGCCTGCTCGAGATGAAAATATAGCCCCTTCTTTACCAGAAAAGCAGTGTGTGTTTAAGTTAACCCAGTTCAGCCTCCAGTAAGGGAATCTCAACTTCCATTCCCTCTCTCATAACTGAAATCCATGTCTACTTTTCAAACCACATTCACATTAACTTGTTATTTTTATACAACAATCAAGGCATGAACCTCTCAAAGTTTGGGAGTATGTGTGTGTGTGTGTGTGTGTGTGTGGCCTATTCTTCATGTGTCCAAGGATACTTTATCTCTCAAATTTTCCATAGCTATGAACACCCACAGTCCTGCTCTGCTAACCAAACTGAGATTTGGATGATCGATATAAGGCCTGGAAATGCATATTTCTGTAAGCTGTAGCATTGATCACTGGGTACAATGTTATTCTGCTCACACGCGCAATGGCTCCCAGCCCCCCAGTCTCCTTGGCTGTGTAAAAATTAGCATGAAAGGCAATATCACAGCGCTTGAAAACTTGCACTGATTCCTGCCCTAATTAATCTTGAAACCTTTACTGTTCTCTGCTTCAAATCCTGCATGTCCAAACCAGCCTGAACTTACTCAGGGTGTCTGCATATGAAGGTAAACAGCGATGATCTCCTTCTAAAAATGCTAAGTACGCATCATTTCTGTGTTGCTGGGAAAAAAAAAAAAAACCTTCCCTTCTGAAATTACCTGAAAAAGAAGTCTGCATGTGATACAGGCGGCCTCTCTGGAGGGTTGGCTCAGACAGGACAACAGTCTGCCCTTTGGCCAGACTGGTCAGCTCCTTCCAATACTTTGCTGCTCTGATTCCAAAAAGCACATGTCAGAGCCTCCCAGGTGTGTGCCCTGCAGAAATCTTTCCAAAGCTGTGTGCAAGCCATTCCTCATGGTCACAGAGCCAAGAGCACTTTTATGCCCCTGGGAGACCGCCGCCCAGGTTTGCTTATTGCCAGGGCCGTCTTACCCTTGTCCTGGAGTGGGTGAGCACCTGAAACTCATCCGCCAGCACCCGGGCTGGAATCGCCGCAAAAGGCCCCCTGAGAGGCTCAGGCCAGCGTATTCTGGACCTGTGGTTCTCCTGGAAGTCACCGTAGTCTCTTTTTTGTTTATTCTTACCTGAAGCTACCAACACAAATGGAGTTTTTATGACAAAATATATAACATGCAAGGTATGGCCACCAAAGGATCAGAAAGGGCACTTCTTGAGGACAGTTTCCAGAGGCTCTGTACTGTGCTGGGGGCTACCCAATACACGTTGGCTCATGGGGAGATCTGGGGGTGCTGGGGGTGCTGGGGATGCTGGAGGAGAGACCAGTGAGGCCAGGGCTCTGAAGCAGACTTAGGGGGGCGTGGGGACTAGAGCTGATTACCAACCAGTCTGAAAGCACTGCAGTGTTTTTTTTTAAATGTTTGTTTATTTATTTATTTTGAGATGAGAGAGAGTTGGGGGTGGCAAAGAGAGGGAGAGAGAGAAAGAGCGAGAGAATGGTGAAGGGACAGAGAGAGAGAGAGAGAGAGAGAGAGAGAGAGAATCCCAAGCAGGCTGCGTGCCGTCAGTGCAGAGCCGGATAAGGCTCTGGAGCCCATGAATTGCCAGATCATGACCTGAGAGTTGAAATCAAGAGCCAGAAACCCAACCAATTGAGCCACCCAGGTGCCCTAAAAGCATGCAGTGTTGTAACAAAATCTCTGTGGCCTTACTGGAACATGGTGGGACATTTCAGCCCCGATTGCTAATCTAGCAGTTCCCTTTACTCCTGACCCACTTGCATTAGAAAAGGTGTTTCCTGAGCGACTGAAATGATCCAGGGGTTCTGCACAGTGCTTGAAGATGAATGGACATTCCCTTACCTGCACCCACACCAAGCCAGGGTGGAAGGTACTCCTTGCTCACACAGCAGGCACTGAGTGCCAAGTAGAGACCAAGCTCCTTAGGTCGTGGCCACACCCTGAAGTGATGGCAGATGGTAGAAAGAGACCGCACGGCTCCCTACAGACAAAGCCGAGGGCTGTGTGATGAGATCAGAAGCTTCCTGGAGTAGATCATTTGAAGAGGCCCTGGGTGGACCAGCCGGTGGGAAATGGAAGGCAGAACGTTGCAGAGAGGGTGAATTTTCCCAGAGTGGAAGAAGTAAAGGTCACATTGTGGACAGCTTAGAAACCCATACACTTGGAGTGTGAGGTAGATGGGTAGGGTAAGAACAAGGCTGAGGACTTGTGCTGGAGACAACCCAGGAAGGGTTTGTGTAGCTTTTTAGAGACCTTTTCCAATTTTTTTTATTGTGGTAAAATTCACATAACATAAAATTTACTATCTTTACCATTTTTAAGTGTACAGTTCAGTAGTATTAAATACATTCATGTTGTTGTGCAACCACCACCATATCTACCTCCAGAACCCTTCTCATCTTGTAAAACTGAAACTCTGACCCCGTTAGATACTAACCCCAGGTACCCACCCTTCAGTTATCTGTCTCTATGAATCTGATGACTCTGGAGAATCTCATGGAAGTGGATTCCTACAGTATCGATCCTTTTGTGTCTGGTTTATTTAATTCAGCATAATGTCCTTAAGGTTCATCTGTGTTGTAGCATGTATCAGAGTTTCCTTCCTTTTTAAGGCTGAAGAATATTCCATGGTATCTATAGACCACATTTTGTTTCCTATCCTTCTGTCAGTGGACACTTGGGCTGTTTCCACATTTTAGTTTTGTGAATAATGCTGCTGTGAACATGGGGCTACAAACATCTGCTCGAGACCCTGCTTCCAGTGCTTCTGGATATACCGGAATGGATATATTCTGGATGTGGATTCTTGGATGTGGAATTGCCACATCGGATGATAATTCCACGCTTAATTTTTTGAGGAACCATCAAACCATTTCCCACAGTGGCTGCGCCATTTTGCATTCCCATCAACAGAGCACAAGAGCTCCAATTTCTCCACATCCTCGCCAACACTTGTTTTCTGTGTTTTGGTAGTGGCCAGCCTAAAGGGTGTGAGATGGTATCTCATTTTGGTTTTGATTTACATTTCCTTAGTGATTAGTGTAGACACTTTTTAGCTCCTCCCCATTTTATTCATTACAAATCCACAGGAGAGTTGGAAGAGTAGCATGAATATCTAGATTCAGTGATTATTGATCTATTAAGTATAAGCTACAGCTTCTGTGACACCTCACCCCTGAACACTTCAGCGTGCATCGTTCTAGAGAATTTGAACCTTGTTTCATTTGTAGAGGGGTAATTGTCTAACGTCCTTCACTATTGCAGACAGTGGGGAAAAAATTTATGCAGCGGAGAGATATTTGCAATCGGGAGAGCAGCAAAGAGGCCATTGGGATGATCCAGACCAGAGGTGCTGCTGAGGGCTGCTCAAAGTCAGGTGGGAAAGGGGAGAAGTGGAGTAACACTCAGGTTTCCTGCCAGGGTGATGGGAAGCCAGGGTACCATTCTCTGACAGAGGCCAAAGGGAGAAGAAGCAGGTTGGGGAGGAAAAATGATGATTGCAGGTTGGCATATGTTGATTTCGAGGTATCTGAGGACATTTGGGAGAAGGTTAGATGCAAGGATCTGGATGCCAGTCCGTAACTGAGGGACATAAATAAAGCCTTAAGTCCTGCATGACCAGACACAGAGGTGCATTGAATAGGATGCCTGTGTATTCTTGCTCCTCTGGACAGGCAGCAGTTAGACGGTCAGTGAACAGACAGCTGGATGACAGGAGGCAGGTCTTGCGCATTAGGGAGGATTTCTCAAGAGGAAGTAATTAAATGATACAGCAGTAACAGCTGGCAGGTATCAAGCCCTTCCACTGTGCTCTGCACCATGCTAACAGAGCCCTGCACGTTATCGTGTTTCCTCTCCGAGACATGCATCTACTACTCTTATGATTCTAACTCTATAGATGAGGAAACTGAGGCTTAGTGAGATCTGGCATTGCGACCAAGGTCATAAGGCAAATATGTGGATAAAATTAAGCTTTAATTCCCTGGTTTAATTAACGATCCCCCAAAACTTTTCTTCGAGGAAGTGTTCCTATAGTGACCTGGGCATTTCTCCAGCTGCCTTGTTGTACCCCTGGCTTTTTAATGCTGGTCACTCTTTGCAAATGTCGCCTAGAGCTGAGCTAGCCTCCCTACAGCTTTTTCATTTATTAAAAAAAAATTTTTTTATGTTTATTTATTTTTGAGAGAGAGAGAGACAGAGTGCAAGCAGGGGAGGGGCAGAGAGAGAGGGAGACACAGAATCCAAAGCAGGCTCCTGGCTCTGAGCTGTCAGCACAGAGCCCGACACACGGGGCTTAAACTCACTCATGAGATCATGATTTGAGCCCAAGTCTGACGCTTAAACCCCTGAGCCACCCAGGCACCCCTTCCCCCGCCCCCACCCCCTGCCACAGCTTTTTATACAAAAAGTCCTGCACAAGGGCATTTCCCCCAATACTTTCACAGTATGAGGCCATCTGGGCCTCAATATCTTGTCAACTCTGAGAAAGGGCATTCTCGCACATCTAAACGGCTCTGTGGTACAACTGCGTCACCACAAATACACACTGGGAAGCCTGCAGCCAGGGTCTTGTATTGTAAATCATTTCCTGAATGATTCAGGAAGAAGAGCTCGCTCATCCTCCCAGGAGGCAGCAGCTTGACACTGCTGTGAGCTCTTTATAAACGAGTCGTCTGGAAGCAAGCTGAGGTAGCCTTTGTCTCCAGCAACAGATGTGTCGGACAAGACCTCGGTGGCCAGTAAGAGAAACGTGCGCATCATGAAGGTCTCGTGGGTGCCGTGTGCACTTTGTCCTGACCAAACAAAGGCATGTTCTAATCTTGTTATTCTGCCCAAGGACACAGGGTGATGTGGCAGCAGGGAGTGACCGTACATCTGGTCTGTCCAGGTCAGCTCCAGTCTATGCTGTGGTCCCAACTTGGAAAGTAACAGTATATTTTTCTCTTTTTGCTCTAATAAGTTTTCCCATCCTAAGTGATTTCAGAGGAGGGACGGATTTCCTGTCCAAAGCCTCCAAGCCACCCTCTTCCCAGACTTGGAAAATAGTGGGCCAGATCAGTCTCCCAAGGTAAGAACACCCGTAGCCCTCACTTTGGGCTAACTATGAGACTGTGGCCACAGATTGTCAGTCTGTGGCTATGTAAAAGAACGAAGTCAATTCCCCAGAATAAATAGGGACAAGTTTGTGGATGTGACTTTGTGGTCCAGGAGGCTTAGTAGAGACTTAATCACCTGATGGCGGGGCCCCAAATACACACCTGCACTGGAGAAGACCTCAGTGATCAGACTCTTCAAATGAGGCCCGGATGGGGGTGCTGTCTGCCATCAGCAAGAGAATGGAGACCTTCCAATCCCGGGTTTTCCTGCTGTGCAGCCCTGCCTGCAGGAAATGCCCTCCTGTGGTGTGCTGGCCACCTGAGCCACCCCAGAGGGCCTGACCATCTTTGGAGGACAAGGCAAGAACAATAGCTGCCCCATCAAAAGTGACAGGTGTGTGCCTGCCAGCTACAGGACATCCCACCTCTTCTCACCAAACCCTGCCCCCCACCTTTCAGTGGACCATGCATTCCGTTTGTATACTTGTGTGGTACTTTTTGCAAATCAGGGTGCAGATTCGGGGTTTTGAGGGAAGGAACAGAGATGCCTGATTCCAGCCCCACCTCAGCTTCCCAAAAACTCACTCTCAGGTTCCACAGAAGCAGGTTTGAATGTCACTACCACGTAGCACAGTAGCATGTGCTCAGTTCCAGTCAGACTTTCTGCACAATTAACATCCTATTTTCTGATAAATTAGGTGCCTTGCCTTTGGTGGTCCCTCACCAACAGATGTGAGTGCCCCAGCATGTGCTACAATGCCTTCCCTCCTCCTGCCCTCCCTGGACATTTCAAAAGGATTCCATTTGGTATTCAGCATCTTTTTGTTTGTTCTTTGTATAAGTGTGTTCTATGATGAAATGAAGGGGTGGGCTTACTGATCACGTGGTCTTCCTGACTTCCACAGTCCTCCATCCTTTCTGGATTAATGCATGTAAGTATTTCCATGTTTTCCTGCAACTACATCGTGGTGCCTGGATTCTCAGTCTGTGTGTGGCTGCACCCAGCTCCCAGCACTCGCCATGCTCCATGGCCAGTCTGTGAAAGACACACGGGAACATGAATCAGCAGGTGGCAGCTTCCTTCTTGGGTGGGGGTCCTCACAGGTGTATACCCAGGGTTAGGGGTGAGGGCCTGCTCCCCGACAAGGTGGAGATACATGAGCATTTCTCTGCAAGTAGCTGAGCCAGGGCTGCTGAATGTTTTATTCATCTTTCTGATGGGCAGCATTCTTTCTTACTGAGTCACAATTAGGGGCACTGGGGTGGTTCAGTCGGTTGAGCATCCGACTTCAGCTCAGGTCATGATTTCATGGCTCTGAATTTAAGCCCCGCATCGGGCTCTCTGCTGACAGCTCAGAGCCTGGAGCCTGCTTTGGTTTCTGTGTCTCCCCCTCTTTCTGCCTCTCCCCTGCTCTCACTGTGTCTCTCTCTCTCTCTTAAAAATGAATAAACATTAAAAAAAAAAAAAAAAAAGAAACGCTCAGTTGACCATGTCTATAGGTTTGCAGTTATAGCCTCACATTAGAATCACCTGGGAAATTTTAAAAATCTCTGTGCCCAGACTCTATCCCATACCAAATAAATCAGAATCTCTGGGCACCGACACTTAAAAATTCCCCAGGTGACACAAGTGGGCAACCATGCTTGATAACCTCTAAATAGCACTACTCAAGCTTGAATGTGTATCAGATCATCAGGGCATCCGATTAAAATGCAGGTTCTGAATTAGTAGGTCTGGGGAGGGACCTGGGATTCTGCATTTCTGACATGCTCTCAGATGATCTGGATGCTGCTGGCCTGGAGAGCACACTTAACAAGGGTCTGTAATAGGGTTTGGTAAAGCATGGCTCCCAGGCCAGATGCCTATTTTTGTAATTAGAGTTTTATTGGGGGACACTCATGCCAAGCTGGGTAGTTCTAACAGACTATATGACACAAAAGAAAGCCTAAAACATTTGCCATCTGACTCTTTATAGAACAAATGTGCTGACATCTGGTTTATAACAGGTTAATGCCAGCATATATGTCATGAATGGGATGACCTTGGTCTGTAGGCCATTCTCATTATCAGATGGTGGTGAATCAGAGGGTCTCACAAGAGGGCCATGGTGAATTTTGAAGTCCCAGCAAGTATTAGCTCTTCTGACCTCCTTTTGAAGCTTTCAGATTTGGTTTACAATTTTGGTAATGAAAATTTTTGTATGTAACACCTATTGCAAAAAAGGAAGGATAATTTGTACTCCTTTGAACATTCTTTGGCTAATATCTTTTTTTAATGTTTATTTTATTTTTGAGAAAGAGAGAGCACGAGTGAGGGAGATGCAGGGGTGGGGCAGAGGATCTGAAGCAGGCTCCACACTGACAGCAGAGAGTCCCATATGGGGCTCAAACTCACGAACTGTGAGATCATGACCTGAGCTGAAGTCAGACACACTCAACCGACTGAGCCACCCAGGTGCCCCTGGCTAATGTCTTAAGCTGTCCATAAAATTCTAATGGATTACTGCCATTTTTTTTTAATTTGAAAATTATACAAGTAATACATGTTTATTGATATATATATATACACATATGTATATATATATGTATTCTGAAATATAGTCTGAAAATCCAGAAATAATCACTATGATGTTTTAGTGTATAACCTTTCAGATCTTTTCTATATATACATATACCACATGCCATAGGGTAAACTGAGGCTATAACATCGGTTTTCTCATCTCTAATGTGGGGAGAATAATAATACCTGTGTGAGATCATTGAATGTATTTACTGGTCTCTGTCCTCAGGTCCTGAATCCTTCACCTGTGGGATCTGACACTTTCTGGGTGGGTAGTGTCAGAATTGAATTAACGTGTGGGACACTCAGCTGGTGTCACAGAATTGCTTGCTGTGGGGAAACCCCCCACCATGTTTGGTGACCAGAAGTGTTAGAGGTGTGAGTGTTCTGTGTGAACGTGGTTGTGGTGTAAAAGTAGAGGGAACACCCAGGAGAAACACAGAACAGAAAAGACATCATAGGAGGAACTGGATTTTTCCCTACACAAGAAGGAAAAAAACAGGTTTTTCTTAAAACCTGCCTATGGGGTTGTTGGTAGGATTAAATGAGATCATGTCTATAACGTGCTGAGCTCATGTTAATAGCTCACTATAGGTTACATTTTGGAAATGGATTCTACTGATGTATAAACCAAGCTGGGGGTGGGGTGGGGGCCATACAGTTGGCAAACTTCATTTCCACATCACTCTCTGTGGGAGAGAAGTGGGCCCCAAGACCATACCTACCTGAGGTGTGCTCAGGTAGGGATGCTGAGAAGTGCAGAATGGCTGGGCTGGTCAACCCAGCACAAAGCCAGGACTGCAGAGGTGGGGGGGTGGAATTTTGTAAAAAGTTAATCTCTGCCACAATAGGTTGTGCCCATTTTTCTGTGGGACTTTTCAGCTTTTGCTTTTTGATATGTGTGAGTAGTTTATAAATTAATGATAGTAACATTTTGACTCATATATGTATATATATTGCAAAGTTTTCTTTGGCATCCTTTTTCATTTTTCACTTTGTTTATGGAATTTTCTCTTTAAAAACAACTTTTATTAAGGGAAGCCTGGGTGGCTCAGTCAGTTGAGCGTTTGAATTCGGCTTAGGTCATGATCTCACAGTTCGTGAGTTTGAGTCTCATGTGGGGCTCTGTGCTCAGCATGGAGCACACTTTGGATCATCTGTCCCCTCTCTCTGCTCCTCCCCAACTTGTTCTCTCTCTCTCACTCTCAAAATAAATGAATAAACTTAAAAAAAATTTAAAAGCCCGTAATTTCTTTTAATTTTTTTTAATGTTTATTTTTGAGAGAGAGAGAGCATGAGCTGGGTAGGGGCAGACAGAGGGAGACACAGAATCTGAAGCAGGCTCCAGGCTCTGAGCTGTCAGTACAGAGCCCAATGCAGGGCTTGAACTCACAAACCATGAGGTCGTGACCTGAATCGGAGTTGGACGCTTAACTGACTGAGCCACCCAGGCGCCCCTAAAAACCCATAACTTGTAATGATTGCTTAATATTCTATCATAGAGATGTTTGCTATTTTATTTCATAGTCTTTCTAATTTTAGGCATTTAGATTGCTTCCAATGTCTTCACTATTACAAATAATGTCTCAGTAAATGTCCTTCCACACAAACCCTGGATCATTACTGCACACATGCGGTAAGTGCACGTGAAATGCTCATGACATGCCAGGCACTGTGCTAGGGCTAGGAAGCCATCAGCTAAAAAGCAGCCGTCATCACTCTCGTCCTGGGGCTCACTGTTTCACTGTTTGCTTTTTCAGCGAGAGTTTCTAGAAGTGGAGTTTCTTGTGTCAGAGACGGAGCTTAGCTGGAGCAAGTAGCTGAGCCTGTGAAGGGAGAAGCAGGGATCTCATGCTCCTGCTTCTGGGGGTGTGTGTGACAAAACTGTCCCTGGGGGCTGCACTGACTCTGGACAAGCTTCTCATGAGCCAACTGAAGTCCAGTGGTCTGCATCTGCAGCAGGCTGTGGATCATTTAAGGTTTGGTTCAAACTTCCCTTAAAACATAAATAGAATAGTGCTATCCACAATAGCCAAAGTATAGAAAGAGCCCAAATGTCCACTGACAGATGAATGGATACAGAAGATGTGGTATATATGTACAATGGAGTATTACTTGGCAATCAAAAAGGATGAAATCTTGCCATTTGCAACAACATGGATGGAACCAGAGAGTATTATGCTACGCGAAATTAGTCAGTCAGAGAAAGACAAATATCGTATGACTTCACTCATATGTGCAATTTAAGATACAAAGCAGATGAACATATGGGAATGGAAGCAAAAGCAATATAAAAACAAGGAGGGGGACAAAACATAAGACACCCTTAAATATAGAAAGCAAACTGAGGGTTCCTGGATGGTCTGTGGGTGGGAGGAGGGGTTAAATGAGCAAGGGGCATTAAGGAAGACACTTGTTGGGATGAGCACTGGGTGTTATATACAGGGGATGAATCACTGGATTCTACTCTTGAAATCATTATTGTACTATATGCTAACTAACTTGGATGTAAATTTTAAAACTGAAAAAAACAAAACAAAAAAACATAAATATAATAAGCAACCCACATACATGCATGTGCTTTTAGGGCAATAGTGGACTTTAGTGTCCAACGGGATAGCATCTGGAATCTTTGGTTAGAGGGGTTGATGAGAAGAAACTATAAATAATTATAGTCATCAGTTCTGCCCCTGATATGTGTGGGGCCCTGGGCAAGTGTACAAATGGAGGCCCACATACCATAGGTCTAAATATTGAAAAGTTATTTATCGAACTGTTAAACAAAATACCTCCTTACTCTCCTGCCTTTGCAGATTGACCTTCATAACAACCTGAAGACCAAGTTAAAATTCAGAATTTCTGGGCTTTTTGAGCTTATATGCAGCAGTGCAGGATAAGCCCCCTCTAGGCCTGTGACTTGCCCCCCTTTTCTTCTCACCTCCAACACCTGAGACGCCTCTATGCTTCATCCATACCCCACTGACAGCTGCCCCACATTACCCACAGGGTCTGGGATCCCAGGTGTGATCTCAGGAGGACAGACCCTGGGGAATAGATCCATATAGGCCCTCAAGTGGGAAAAACAGTTTGGGTAGGATGTTTGGGCTCCCAGTTACCCGGAACACACTCTACAGAAAGAGACATGGGCTCCAAGGGGGTTCATCCTCACCCCAATGTGAGTGGGGACCTAGATTGGGACTAAAGCCTGGGACAACAGAGTGACTTCTTTTGTCTGGGTCTAAGGTGTACTGCCAACAGCGACCATCTATTGAGCTGTAATTCTATGCCAGACCCCATTCTCCATGATTTCTGCGCATCGTTACTTCCAAATCACAGAGTGGTCTAGGTGCTTTCTCAATTTACAGACGGTAACGACCCAGCCAGGATTCAATCCCATCAGTCTGACTCCAGAATCCATGCTTTTTTTTTTAATCATTATTTTTATCTATTTATTTTGAGAGAGACAGAGTGCGAGGGGAGAAGGGGCAGAGAGAGAGGGAGAGAGAGAATCCTAAGCAGGTTCCATGTGGTCAGAGCTCGACCTCATGAAACCATCAGATCATGACCTGAGCTGAAGTCAGAGGCTTAACTGACTGAGCCACCCAGGTGCCCCCAGAATCCACACTCTTGACTGCAGTAGTTTACTGCTTCTCATAAAAGGATGGGAAGCTCTGGATTAGATTATCTCGAGACCCACTTCCTTCCCAGTGATGTGATTCAGCTGTGCAAAGAGGGCAGCTCCCAGTCTGGCCAGCTTTGTCTGAGAGGAAGGCCCAGAGAGCTCTAAGGAGCTATGTCTAATATCCCATAACCCCATAATTTCAAACCCCCTCACCCCCCCATAGACAGTCTCAAGAGGTAAGTTCTATTACTAAATACTTTGAATCTGGACTATGTTGACCATTTATGAAAATAAGCTATAGTTTCTTCTCCAAATTTTCTCGGGATTATCTCCATAAGTGGGAATGTTGAAATGGTTCCTTCTAGTTGGACCTCTCTCTTATCATTGTGGAAATTATGTGATTCTCTCCTGTTTCTTGCAAATCACAGTGTAGAGGAAATGCATTCCCTTGAAAATGCTCCTAAGTCTAGGCTTTTCCAAAATAAAAGTATTTTATCAAAACAACATTTAGACCGTAGAAGCTTTTTTCTGAGTTTCACCATCTTGGCTCTGTGGATAATGTTTTGGCCAGGGCTGTGGTCTTGTGTCTAATCTCATTCCTGCATCGTCGGTTTTGGAACAGTGACTGGATCGTGAGACAATCTTTCACTACCCCCTCCAAGGCTAGCTTGGTTGGGAGTTTTGATGAAGGACCTTGGGAAAATGCAAGCCCCCATGCCCTCGATCCCTCGGCAGTGTTCTCAGTGGTACGTTCACTGCCGCATGGGATGAATATTTCCCCTAAATTAAATCTATTAAATATTTCATTTCTCCCGTATTACTCCCCCTTGGACTGAGTTAACAGGCAAAGGAATAAGAACAACATATGTAGAATTTTGGCCAGTCTGATAACTCCCTGGCACAGTTCTGGAAAATGCGAAAACAGAAGGAAATTCTATGTAATTGCCCAAGCGGGAGTGATTTCAACAAGCACATGGTTCTCCCCATGGGCAGGGGCAGGACGGTTCTTCTGTGTTTGATTGTTCTCACTTACCCAGTGGCAAAGAGTTTCTTTCATTCTCTGTGCTCCTTAGCATCAGGATCCCTGTGGCAACTGCTCTCTGGGTTTTTTCAGAGAGGCTTGTGGGATGGGAAGGGCTGCGTGTTCCTCCTACGTGGGTATTTTGTGACTGTGTTCATGACCTACAGACCGATTGGGTCATATTCTATGTCCCAGTCTCCATTTTCTTTCCTCCCTAGACTACCATTCAGTGGCAGTTTGGAGCCCTCTGCCCCTATGCCTTTAGGAGAATGACCTTATTATTCAGCATCCTGAATTGTGAGTTCTAGTTCTGGTTGTGCTGCTTCCGAAATTTGACATGGACATTCAAACTTTGTATGTCTCATTTCACTGATGGTCAGTGGAGACAGAAGACTTGCCTACTTGGAGAGTGGGGTAGGCATTGAACCAAGGATTATTCCAACAGTAATTCCAACAGATGTGAGGGGGTTAGTGGAGATAGGAAGGTGAGTGAGACATGGTCCCTCCTGTCAATGGAAAACCAACAGGTAAATGACAAACTCTGGCGTGTGTGTGAGAGAACTCTGACACTTTGCAATGCTTTGTTTTGTTTTTGGTTTTATTTACTTTTGAGAGACAGAGAAGGGCAGAGAGAGAAGGAGACACAGAATCAAAAGCAGGCTCCAGGCTCTGAATGGTCAGCACAGAGCCCAATGCAGGGCTTGAACCCACGAGCTGTGAGATCATGACCTGAGCTGAAGTTGGAGGCGTAACCAACTGAGCTACCCAGGTGCCCCCTGCTTTGTATGAAAAGTTATTTACTGTTTAGCATTTGTGGAGTGACCATAGCCTGGGAGGCAGTGCTGGTCTAGGAATCTTAGAAGCTGAGTTAGTCCAGGTTATCAGTCCTAGTAGAAAACATTTGCACTAGGCACCAAGAGCAAGCTCACAGTTCATCTGATGGTAGTTTCTGAAATTGCAGATGAAGTGCCGAGGTAGAAATGGCTTCTAAGGACTGACCTCACAAAAAACAAAGCCATGTAGTCACAGTTTTCCCAAACCGTGTTCCATAGTCATTTTGGAGATGTTAATATGTATGGTGGGGAAAAAAAACTATTGTGGGCTCAAGTAAGTTTGGGAAATGTTGCATACTACATGTCCCTTAACAATGCATAGTATCTGCTAGTAGATCAAAAAACTGAGAAGTTTTGCATTAAATAAATCTGTTAATTTTTTGTTTAATTTAAGTTTTGGTATGTAAGATTTTTAGCGTCTCATTTTATAAAATCTGGTTGACAAGGCACCAGTTTGGGAAACGCTGAGTGGCAAAGGTGTGATAAACATCATAGGTAATTACAAGAAGAACCACATGAAAGACTACAGGTGCCTTGGCGCAAATCTATTTCCAGCGGTAGAAAACAAAAAATTACCCCAAACATATGACGTGTGGACTGAATCAGCAAATCAAAACACTAATGTTTGTGTTTATTTGTATTATTATGTACGGTTAATACAAGGATGCAAATGTGCCAATTCATCAAGCATTTTACCTTATTAACTCACCCAAATATTTCTTTTTTTAATGTTTATTTATTTTTGAGAGAGAGCATGCACACACAAGCAGGGGAGGAGCAGAGAGAGAGGGAGACACAGAATCTGAAACAGGCTCCAGGCTCCAGGCTCCAGCACAGAGCCCTCCGCGGGACTCAAACTCATGGACCAGAGATCATGACCTGAGTCAGTCGGACGCTTAACTGACTGAAAGACCCAGGCGCCCCTTACCTGAGTATTTCTCATTTAAACTTACTATTTTATTTTAGATCTATATTTGACTCTGTTACTTTTACAAATTTGGGTAAGTCACGTGACCTCTCATTTACCGGGAATGAAGATAAAACCTAGCCAACAGGGCTGTTGAGAGCAGGGGAAATAATTGCATTATTGTGCTTGGTGCACAGTGGATACTTTGTAAATGGTTGCTCTCCTCTGCCCTACAAACTATTACTAAAAACACCTACAGCAGCTCTATATGAAGTCCATATGTTTTGAAATGTAGCTAGTACTAACTGCCCAAGGCTATTATAGAATTGAAGAAAAATTTGTTTCATGCTTATTCATCTTGTACAGTCACAAAAGAAAACCTTAAAATAGATTTCTTGAATTATGGTGCCACTTCCTTAACCTCAGGACAGGAGACTGTGGGTATGAGGATGAATTCATCACAGAAAGCTGAAGTGGCACTTTTGTCACTGTGGCTGTGGCCACTGGGGATAGTCCCTCCTCTAAATGTGGTAGACTATGGCCAGGACTGATGTCACCCAAGAAGCTCACTTCCTTTACCCAGTTTTTCTTTTTACGTGCGTGCTTAAGTAATTTGAGGGGGAAAGTTTCTGCCAAAAATCCAAAGGGAAGTGGCACTTATTTTTACACCCCTGGTGTCTTACACCCTGGGAGTCTCCTTTCTATAGCATATCCTCTTTGAAGAAGTTGGGACGATCCATCCTTCCATCAGCAACATCCAACATCTACATTTACAAGTACCCTCAGTGCACCAGTAAATGAGCTCCCTGCCCTCATGGAATGTAGCGACCAGAAGGGGATGATGTTAGGACCTAAGACACTTGATGGAGGGCACACACATAGCAACATGTAGGTGACCACTAGGGTCACTTTCCTAGGTCACCGGCATTCTGGCATAAGCCATGACTAAATTTTAGCTGTCATTTGAATGTTTTAGGATACACTTTCGAGGGAATAAATGAATAAATATTGAGTACCTGTTAACCACTTGTGGGCACTTAGCCTTTTTGTCCATATCCACCAGACAGTCCCAGGTTTGAGACCCTCTGACACATACAAAACCATCTTTGCTTCTAAGCAGCTGAAATCATTGGCTCCCACTTGCTCTACTGTCTGACTTGAAGACATGGACATCTAATATAATTCATCCTTGTTTTATAAGACCCAATGCCTTTATGAATACATTTGGTGCAAAACAGTGCAAGTGCCAAGGCTTCTGATCAGTACCTGTGAAAAAAATTCATGACTAGGGCATGCCTTTCTGAAGAATTCTCTGATTAAAATGTAGGAACGACAGATCTCTGGAAACTGGAAAAAGAAAGCAGGTGTGTGGAACTGGCAAAGGATGGTTGGCATATGTAAGTTAGGCACTTTCGGCACATTTCATGCAACTATCACATTCCCCGAAATCCTATAAAAGAGTTTGTATTTCCTAAATAGAGAGTTGAGGCTCAGAGAGGTTAAGTAATCGACCAAGATTTAATCAAGATCTATCTGCCTTCCAGCCTGTTGTCTTTTCTGCTGTGCTCTGTGGAGCTCTGCATGGGACCTCAGATAAGGCGGTGACATCTGATGAATGAGGCAATTAAACAATGGTTTCCCAATCTTTAACTTCTCAAGAAGCAGGAACCCTGCAGCCATCCATCTTCTGCCCCTGGGGTAATGGAATAAGAAGCTTTGGGGAGCTCTGCCCTTTTCCAGCAGGGCGGCCTCAAATGAAACACTCCCAGTCATCATGAGCCATCAGCTTCCTCAGACCCAAAATGGGAATAACCACAATGCTAAAATAAAAATAGTAACAATGAAAAGCACCAGAGAAGGAGGGATAAAAGCTTAGGTTTTAGAGTGAGGTAGGTATTTGTAATTCAAGGTTGACCACTTACAAGTTGGGTGACTTTAGGGAAGTTACTTAAATTCTTTGGGCTTCAGTTTCCTTATCTGACATCTGGCAAAAACAATAGTTCCTCCCTCGGAGTAGTGTTGCAAGGATTAAAGTCATGAATAAATGTATGCAGGTAAACAGTGAGCACAGTGATTAGAAGGTTGTAAGGATTCAATAAAAGTTAGCCACCGTGATTACCCACACAAGGATATTGTCACTCTTGAAACTTAGAGCAATAACATGTATGGGAAGGTGTTGTGTAAACTGTGAAGTTTTCTCTCTCATGTTACTTACCATTAGAGGTGGTAATAGTTGTGGTTGTAGTGTGCTTACTATTAATACTTTTTCTTCGTAGTTATGCTCTGAGAAAGACCAAATGAGTCAGCTACTACTTGCCGTGGAAGATAGAGATGTCAACCAAGTATATGTGGGTACCAGGAGCAAAACTAACACCATACAAGGTAAGAGTCAAATTACCGGGAGTGGCCATAACAGGTGAAATGAACATTGAAGAAGGAAACATTGGATCTTACCCATAACACAGTTGATCTTCTTCCCCAGCCAGTGCTGGCATCACCCAGCATGCATTCCTAAACCAAGGATTCATTCCAATCATTTCAGCTGGAAACGCATGCCAAAGAACAAACTGGACATCGAGAAGAGAACAACCCAGAGAGGTGATACATGTGTGAGACACACAGAAGCTCCATGTCCACAGCTGTCCCCACTAGAACTACATCAGTGTACCCCAGCTCTCCCAAAGTTGGCTGAAATACTTTGCAAGGAAATAAAACAGTCTGATGCCTTTCAAGAATGGGTATGGCAAAGTGCTACACGTGAGCAGAGACTGCCTTCTCCTATTCCCATGGCAGACCTCACTCACTGATGGTCTCACCCTTCCCTTCCTGAGGACTTCAGGATCCTTCCCAGCAGAGAGCACCAGGCATATGGTGGTGAAAGACCAAGGTTTTCATACAGGGTTAAATCCAATGGTAATCCCACTTGATAATATCAGCCTACTAGGTATCCAACATTTCTGAGGATGGTGGCAATGGCAGACCCCACTGGTTGTCTACCTAGCAGCTATTCCCCTATTTTTCCTCTTTCTTGGCAGAGTCTATATTGGATTACGGAGGTTGAAAAATATCAGTTTCCCAGCCTACTCTGTGGTGAAGACATCGGTATTTGTTCTAATCCTGGCCAAAGGGACATTAGGGGATGTCTCCTGTATAACTTCTGGTGAAAGCTCTCCTCCCTAATAAAAGAGATATGCAGAGAGAAACACTCTTTATGCTTGAGCCTTGCTTGTGTGGAGATGTAGTATCACAGGCTGTCAACATGGTCTTGTAACCATAAGGGGCCAAACCTAAAAATGAAAATCAGTGTTCTGTAGATGGCGGGACAGAGAGATGCAAAGCACCTGGGTCTTTCATAGAATTTTTCATGGCTAAGTTTGCCAAATTTGGGAACCACATACTTCCGCCTTTCTTGTGTTATGAGAAAATAAGTCCTTGTTTGAGCCACTTTTCCTTGGTTATGCCGTTACTGTAGCCAAAAGCATCCCCTACCTTAAATGGTAGAGCACATCTCCCAATAAAAATGCTGAATATGCCAGTTGCTCATTCTCTCAGCTTCCTGCACCATTCAGAATGGGCATATTATTTAGGCTCCACCTATCATATGCACCCATGCCAAACCTTGAGTTGAAAGCTAGTGGCATAAAGAAATAGCAATGGGGGCGCCTGGGTGGCGCAGTCGGTTAAGCGTCCGACTTCAGCCAGGTCATGATCTCGCGGTCCGTGAGTTCAAGCCCCGCGTTGGGCTCTGGGCTGATGGCTCAGAGCCTGGAGCCTGTTTCCAATTCTGTGTCTCCCTCTCTCTCTGCCCCTCCCCCGTTCATGCTCTGTCTCTCTCTGTCCAAAAATAAATAAACGTTGGAAAAAAAAAAAAAAAAAAAAAAAGAAATAGCAATGGTGGAGAGTCCATGGTAGTGAAGGAGGCAGAAGCTAGTCCAGTGTCCACAGGTGCAGTGCCAGTGGCTCCAGCTGCAGTGGCATCTGAGGTCCAGTGATGTCCAGGTCACTCAGGAGTGCCTCAGATGAAGCAGCAGTGGCATTGTTTGGAGCAGGTCCAGGAAGGGAGTGCCTGGCTGCATAGCTCCAAGCTTGACTCTCCACCCTTCCAGGAGACTTTGAGCTTCTCAATATCTTTTTAATCAATTCCCCTTTTGCTTAAAATAGCAAAATTTGTTTCTGTTGCTTACAACTAAAATACTGACAGATACAACAATGCCCATCCAGGGGTAAGTATGGATGATACTATGTAAAAGGAGCCCATTGTTAGCAAACTGCCCACTCCCTGCCATCTCTTTTGAGCATATAAACAGATAGATATCTAAGTCTTAGTGTGTTAAAAAAAAAAAAAAAAAAAAAACAAGAACATGTTTCCTTTTATATATTTGGATTTCCATGGTGAGGGAGGTATAAAATTAAATTAATCGTTAAGATCACCCTCCCAAAACACACATGAAACAATATTTTCTACTTCCTGGAAGGAAACAAGAGCTTAGCTTCTCTCTCCTTTGTGGTTGCTCAGAATGTCCACAGTGACCCAGTTACCATAGTGAGAGCTTCCTTTTCAAAGCACAGTGGAGAGGCAGCCAGTTCAGAATGTGTTCCAACAGTCATGTGATTCTTTCCTGCTCCCATAGACACCAATTTCACTGTAAGCTGTACGTACTGTTGCCTCCTTCCTTTATACCGACCTTATGCTATGGAGGCTCCTAAACCCTCGGTGTAGGGCCAGCTGAGATTTTGGAAGCAGCTGTTTTTTCCCCTGATCCTGTTTTGAGTTCCTTGAAAGGTGAGGCTCTGAGTGAAGCTTGAAGACAGGGAGAAGATATGAAATCCAAGGGCAAAACCAGGCTTTTAAGCTAACTGGGCCTCAGTGGTAGACCAGATGCCTGGCACTGGCTCTTTTGGTCAGGGTAGTGATCTCTAGATGGAAACTACTGCCACGGGCTTACTTGCCTCAAATCCTAATTTCCAGCTATTCTCCCCATCTCCAACTTCTTTATTCTTCAGCTAATCAGTGATAATAGTAATAATAGCAGCCACTTTTTTTATTAAGCACATAATATCAGCCTTACTACAGGCAAGATGCTTTATATACATTATTTAATGTAATCCTCTGATCTCAGCAAAGTATTTTTAATCCCTATTTTATGGATGAGAAAACTGAGCTGCAGGGAGGTGAAGAAAACACACAAAGTTCACTTCCAGAGGTCGACATTATTAGTTATCTTTTCATATGTGCACATTTTATCTCCCAGAGAGACTCCTTGAAGACAGGAATCAAGTCATACTGATTTTTCTAGAACCTTTGGTGTTAGAAGTAATGCACTTTGGTAAGTTGCTCTGTCTTTTAACACATCCTAGTATAGAGGCATGAGAAAAATTGACTTGGAAGGGAGTTAGCCAATGGTGCACTGGGAAATGTTTTAAAAAAAATGGCCTTCCCAGGGACAAAGACTTGATTTGTATTGTTTGCCTATTTCTATTGAGCAGATACGCCCACTACCGCTGGTTTCAAGCTAGTGTGAAGGCTCAGGAGGAGACATGCACATTGGCTCTCAGGAGATAGTAGAGGCTGGCTCCAGCAGCTCACTGGCTTCTGGAGGGTGTATGGGGCATGTAGTCCCAAATGTTCTTTGGCTGTTTGGGTGGCATTTTGGCTGTGTGATCTGTGAACAGGTTCTCAAAAGCATGGTGCCTTAGAAGGGTTTGGAGCTAGTAGATAATTTACCCAAATCGTACCCTGACGCAGAGGTTCATTCTGGGTGTGGCTGTGCCAACTTAACACAGGAGCTTTGTGCCAGTCCAATGGAACACACACCCATGTAACGTGGAGTTATGTTTAGACAGAGAGAAGCCATGTGACCAATGGTAACCCTTCTTCATAAAAGCAAACAAATAAAGCAAAGCCTTTTTGCTGTGACTTAGACTAACAAGGAGAAGAATTTCTTTCAAGAATGATTAACTCCAAAGAAATGCAAAAAAATGTCTGACCAAACACAAGGTTTAATGATATGATATTCTTCCTGCCGGTCAGCAGGTTTTTTTTGTCATCACCTATGTCTGAGAAACTCCTATTTAAACAAAAAACAATAAACCTCTAGTTTAAGCCCCTGTCAAACTTACCACCAGGAGGAACGTGTTTTAAAATGCTTACAATAAGAGGTGATGGATTTTGTGTTTCTGAAATAATTGTATATAGAACAATAAAGAAACATGTAGATGTGTTGTTAAAAGGGAAACAGATTTCTGAGTTTTAGCACATCTAAAAAGAGCTCTAAATCTTTTATTTTAAGTTAGTGAAATTGAAAACAATACTTCACAGCTCAGCAATAGGCTGACATCATAGGTATGTGTGGTTGGACTGGGGGATTCATTCTTTCAACAAACTCTTATTGAATGTTTTCTATGTGCCAAATACTTGGTAAGGATCCGGGGATTTAAAGAAGAAACCACACAGGTCACTGACCCAGGAATGAGGTTGTTGAAGAAGTTTTCCATGGGCTGACAAACTGCATCCTGAGGGCCAAACCCAGCCCACAGCCTAGCGGGTTACTGGAGAATAGTCACATCATTTATTGACATACTATCTATGGCTTCTTCTATAACAGCAGAGTTGAGTAGTTAGGACACAGACTATATGTCCACAAAGCCTAAAACCATTACTATCTGGCTCTTTACAGAAAAAGGGCCAATCCCTAGTCTAGGAAGAGATACTACAGGCCTACACTAAGATCCTGACAACAGAAATAAAGATGAGGACTTATAGTCTGGTGAACTTTAGAAGGCAGCATCTATAGGGAGGAATGGGAGCCAGAGAAAGGGAGCCAGACCAGGCATCCACTTTACCCCTGGGGCCTAGAGGGAGGAACCTTCACTTCCAAGCCATCTCTTTCCCACTCCATAGGCCCTGAGTGCAGATGCCCAGCATTTCCTGGTGCCCAGTAGGGCAAACTGTCTATATGTTTTTCAAACAAACTCCTATATTAATGGGAATGACCTTTTGTTCTAGAGAGGCTGGGACAATATGCTTGAAACAAACACCTCTTTTTTGACTTAATAGTTCCTTGAAATATTGTTCACTACTTTATCTAATGCTGCCATAGAAATCAAAAGGAGGCCAGCCACTTAAATAAAATATAGCAATATTGAACTTGGCAAGTTAAAATCTATAAATGTGTTTTTCATAATTGTTATCATGACTATACTAATCTAAAATAAAGCACTATCAGATAATTTAATCTTTAATAGATAAAAATTTAATGAAGTAGTGGCTAAGTGACTTGACAGTAAATCTTTGCTTTATTTCTTTATCTTAATGACAGAATTAATGATAGGTTCAAGGTAGATAAAGAAGTCTGCTATGGGGGCAAGATCACCTTGAGGAACTCTTTTTTTTTTAATTTTTTTTTTCAACGTTTATTTATTTTTGGGACAGAGAGAGACAGAGCATGAACGGGGGAGGGGCAGAGAGAGAGAGGGAGACACAGAATCGGAAACAGGCTCCAGGCTCTGAGCCATCAGCCCAGAGCCCGACGCGGGGCTCGAACTCACGGACCGCGAGATCGTGACCTGGCTGAAGTCGGACGCTTAACCGACTGCGCCACCCAGGCGCCCCACCTTGAGGAACTCTTAACTGTAGGCCTCGTTCTTACCCTCATGGATCTGTGAGAATGTGCAAAGTACATCAACCTTACAAAACGTCACAGATCATGCCACGTTAAGTCCATCAGTGCAAAATAGACTTATTTTTGACTGTTCAACTCAGCAACAGTATCAGGGCCTACTGGGTGTAAGGCATGGCTGCGTCCTGCTCTGGGGTCGCAGAAAGACCATGAAGACCAGGTGTTTACCCTGAATGAGCTGTCAGTCCAGCTGGAAAGGATGGAGGGTCAGTGTGTGTCTAAGTCAAATGTGATCTATTCTTAGTAGAGGTAGAACCATATTGTCATTTATAGCTAGTGCTTGGTCTACCCATCACAACTTCTTAATTCTCCAACTGCACCACCTCCCTCCTGCCCCTGCCCTACTGTGTTGCTGCCAAACAGAGCGCCCTGGCTCTGGTCCCCCACCCCAATCCAAGTGCCTCTGTCTCCTGGCCACTGCGAGGGGTCCAGAGTCCTTCCCCAGGCTGGCTAAGTTGTTGGGAGGGCACAGCCTTTTCAACCTGGGTGCAAAGTTGGAGGTACAGTCAGAACACGGCCACCATGTGCTCTTCCCATGGATGGAGTTTTGGGCACTGACGCTGATGATGCTCACAGAGAAGCCAGGAGTGCTATGACCTCAGTCAAATCTCTGCTTCCTGGCATCTCTGCCCAGCCCACAGTTTGCCTTTGAAACCAGTCCAGTTTTGTGTAAGTCTGAGTTGAGTTTCTAGCCCTGCAAAAAATTCTGACTAATAAAAATGTGACCACAGAAGCCGAGGAGAGGGAGTGGTTGATTCTAGCTGGGGTACTGGGGATGAGAGCCTCCAGCTGAGGCCTGAAGACCGAGTCAGATTTCTATAGGAAAAGGCAAGAAACAGCACAACAGCCAGCAGGTGCCACACATGCAAAAATACAGCAGGCTGTGGCTGGCTCAGGAAATAGGTCCAGGTCTGATGTGTTTGGATGAATGCGGGTAGAGGGGGGGAGTTGGCTGCAGAGAAAGAGAAACAACTAAAAGGCAGAGTGGGGCCAGAATATTTGTGATGAGCTTTGAATGCTCATGTGAGCATTGAGGAGTTCCTCAATGAGGAGTTCCTAAATGAGGAGTTCCTAAAGATCCTAAATGTGAGGAGTTCCTAAGATCCGGGGTAAGGAGTGTCATCTTTTTAGCCTGTTTTTAAGTAGAAATTACTCTCAAGCAAGTGGCAATCTGTAGGCCAGCATCAGAGAGCTGAATGCCACGTTGGGCTGGTTTTCTCTCATTACAGACCTCCCATTTCTTGGTCCCTCTGTAATCAGGGCTTGCTTACCTGTGCGTGATTACCAGTGTCAATGACAAGCTGTTTGGGAGAAATAAGCCATTTAACATGCACTCTACTCTGAAATATGGTGTTTTGGTTGGGTTTTAATTTGCCTGTGGCTGCAGCTGGAGATTAAAAAAAAAAAAAGAAAAAGAAAAACAGCATGAGTCTGGCATAGAAGCTAAACTTGCAAAGTGTGGTTGTATGTGCTGTTCTCAAATGATCGTAGCCCTTCACTAAATGTGAAGGCATCTCAGTTTCTCGCATGAGTTGATTATCTTTGTTGAAGCAGATCTTAAGTAAAAGGTAGTGCTTAATTCTTGAAGGCAGCTCCTAAGTTCCAGAGTCCTACAAAATACTGCAATAAAAAATGAAAATGGGAGCAAACACAGGACCTCTTTGTACTATTTTTGTAATCCCTGAGAGACTATAATCATTTCAAAATAAATGTTTTTTTTTTTAATGGAACAGGGTCTGTGGTTAAATACATTGGGGAAATGCTAAGCATCGTGTGCTTCTGGTGGAGATTTTTAAAAGCACATGGTTTTCCAAAGGTTCTGAGAAGTCCTGCAGCAAAATAACAATATTCATTTGGAAGCTGGGGGTGACATAGACCTAATTTCACATATAATAGATACACATGACATGGGTTGAATTGTCTGTTTTCTTAAGGGGGTCTAGACCAAAAACAAAGTTTGGAGAGGCCATGGGTGGACATCAGAATTCAGAAGGGCTTTTAGCTGGCCCTGCTGAGAAGTATGTTTTAAGCCAGTCTGTCCTGCCAGGCAGAGACCATCCATAGATTCAGACACCTAGCATCTTACCTATTGCCCACACACCACCTGGGAGTCCTGGAAACCCTGTGGCCCGCTCTACTCTCTATGGACATGAGTGGGAGTGAGTAGGGCACATGTATAGGACAGGGTGGGGGACAGAATGGCTGGACCATAGAGGAAAACACCCTGGAAATGTAATAGGAACACAAATCAGACCGGTAAATAATGATGTGTATATACAGTGAAGTGCTACAGGGGACTAAGATAGTGCTTGGCTTTATGAAGCCTAATATTTAATTGATTGGGCGTATTAGGATGATTAGACCAGGATGCAATGAACTATATTGGAAAGAAGTATCTGAGTTACTTATTGGAGCCAAATATATCACAAGAATTCAAAAAAAAATCTTAATTGTGTGGGGCAGACTATCTTGAAAGGCACTGAAAGGAAATTGTTTTAAGGAGGATCTAGAAGAATGAGTAGAATTTCAAAAGTGACATCCATTATTATATCAGTTAAGAGTGTTGCAATTGCAAGGAATAGAAAATCCAACTGACAGCAGTTTAAGGGTTAAAGATGTTTCGTTATCTCATGGGAAGTATGGAAGCATAGACCCATAATATTCCCTAACTGGTATATCTGGTGAAAGGGCATGAACAGATTTAGCACTCTTGACATGTACTGAGTGGCATATTCTTTTGATTGTCCTCAAGGATGACAAATCATCACCTTGGAAAGGTAGATTTTATTTTTAAGTAATTGAAACTCATGTGGAGCTACATCTCAAGAATAAGGAGACATGTCTTAGGAATGAAGAGACAAGCAAGCTGTGGAATGCTATGTGAGTATTATGACCAAACTTTCTGAAAGTTCCATGAACTGCTTCTAAAAGCAGTTTCAGAATAAGGAAACTCCAGTGTTGCTCTGAACAATCAACAGCATATGTGTAAGGCAACCTCTTTAAAGAAGAGTTCTTGAGGTCCCTGGTTGGCTCAGTTGGTTAAGCATCTGACTTTTGATTTTGACTCAGGTCATGATCTCACAGTTCATGGGTTCAAACCCCACATAGGGCTCTGTGCTGACACTGTGGAGCCTGCTTGGGATTCTCTCTCTCCCTCTCTCTGCCCTTCCCCCACTCATGCTCTCTCTCTCAAAATAAATGAACATTAAAAAAAAAAATAAAGAACATTTCTCATGCAAATAGAGAAATTCCATACAGTTGCTCCTTTGCTAATATATCAGTATTAAAGCTTCATAACTTAACATCTTGGCTATGTGTGTCTCTATATACTGTATAAGGCTGATTTCTTTCTATGCATATGGGATACTTATTTACATAGCTACTACAATGACTTGGCATAGAGGGGAAGGAAGGGCAGAATTTTCTGGATTCACTACCACACTCTCATTACAACTCAGTGCCAGGGCATAGAACCCATGCCTGCAGGAGCTGCTCATCTTGGGCATGAATCGTTGGGCCGTCACTGCCAGGTATGAGTCACCTGGGAGTTTTACATGGGTGAGTGT
The DNA here is from genome assembly GCF_018350155.1 of Leopardus geoffroyi. Taxonomy (NCBI): domain Eukaryota; kingdom Metazoa; phylum Chordata; class Mammalia; order Carnivora; family Felidae; genus Leopardus; species Leopardus geoffroyi. The sequence goes on along the minus strand of NC_059332.1, from coordinate 24,789,105 downwards.
CAGCCCTCAGGGAAGCTGACACTCAGCACAGGGCTGTCTCCTCCCAGATGCGTATATTAGTTTGTAAGGACATCAATAATATTGGTTTAGAGGCCCACCCTACCTCAGTATAACCTCATCTTAGTTTCCCCTGCAAAGACCCTATTTCCAAACAAATTCACACTCACAGGTACCCAGATTAGGACTGTAATCTATCTTTTGGGGGGACACAATTGAACCCACAATGACTTTGCTTTCTTTGTCCCAGTTAAGCCAATTTTTAACAATTTCTGTGAAATTTTTATTATAAATGCACATCAAGTATCAGCCTCCTGATTGATTCTATAAATCCTGATTGATGAAATAATCATTAGTTCTCAACTGGGGGCAATTATTCCCCTCAGAGCCAGTTAGCAATATCTGGAGACATTTTTGGTTGTCATGACTGTGGAAGGATGCTACTGGCATCTAGCAGGTGGAGGTCAGGGGTACTGCCAAACATCCCGCTGGTCACACAACAGCCCCCATCAACCATGTGTGGTCCAGAATGTCAATAGTACCAATGCTGGAAAATCCTGATCTAAACCAATCCTCCCCCATAGGTAGGATTTCAACATTCCTTGTAGAGCACATGATTCAATCCATCACATCTCCCACAGGATATCATTTTGGCCTCAACCCCAAGACTGATATCTGAGTCATTATCATGAAAATGGAAGGTTGCTCAAACACAAGTCAGGTCTTACTCTGGAAATGGGCGAGAACTAGATGCAACAGGAAATGAGAAAGATCTATTTTAAATTGTGAATATTAATCACTGATATTTATCAATACAGGTATTAAACAAAAACCAACAGTGCTGAGAGCAGATGCAAGAAAAAAGTGTAATACCAGGTCATGTAATCTGGAAAATGCCACTTAATTTGGAATAATGTCGTGTTCTATGAAACTGTGGACAATGTCTGTTCACCACAGTATCACCAGCATGCAGAATGGTGGCTGGTACATAGTAGGTGTTCAGTAAATACTTGTTTGGTGACATATAGTGTCTTGGGGAGGAGTTTTGAGGAAACTCCTTTCCTCTGAAGCCTCACCCTTTATTACTGAAAACATTTTGAAATGACTCCAGTTCCATTTCCTGAATGTCCTAGAAATTGTGTTTGTAAGTGTGAATTGCTATGTGTGCAGATTATAGAGTAGAAGTGTGTGTGTGTGTGTGTGTGTGTGTGTGAAAAGTATAAAGTATTAGTCATATACCCATATAAATATGTATAAATAATTATATAGTGCTCAACTTTGTAAACTCCCTACAGTAGTAGTGAAGAGAGTGTTAACTACCGATGTGAAGCCTAAGCTGATGGCTAAGGTGGAGCCCAGAGGAAAACTGTGAAGTAAGGAGAACGATCTGTGAAGACAGGACCTGGGGTGCAGAGAAGGTGGCTTAGGAGGTCCCATAAGTGAAGAAGCGTGTCCTGCCCGACTGACCACCAGGTGGGACTAACTGTGGAAGCCGGGGCTCATGCTCCTGGCCAATACCTTCTGTCTTCTGAGCTGGTGTGGGGCCCCTCCCCACTCACCGTTCCCTCTGGGTTCTGGTCAGGGAGGCCAGCCCCGCTGCTGGAGGGGAGCTGCTGGTGCCTGAGGTGCCCATGCAGAGGGCCCTTCGCCAGCCCCGAGGAAGCCAGCTGGCACCTTCTCTCTTTCCCTGCTTGTCTCCTTAACGCTCTTTAACTCAAAAGGCACCGCAAGGAAAAGGTAAGGGCAATACAAGAGACTTAGAGAACCCAAAAGCCTTTGCCTTTGTATCCACTAATTCTGAACTGGCCTTGGGGAAATCTGTCTGCAGCAAAGTCCACTCCACATAAAGAACTTTCCCAGTGATGCGCTGGACAAGAACTTTAACCTAAAATAAACACTTTAATAGTGGGGTTTTATAAAGCAGGGCTAGGATGCCCCTTGGAAATGTCTGCAGGAGACAGTCTTTGCCTATCACATCCCATTTCAGGTGCCCCCACGTGCCCCCACTTGCTCCCAGAGGCACCCTATCCTTACACCTGGCAAACAGCATCTCTCTCATTGCCCCACCCCTTCTGCCATAGAGCCTCTTGTTCAAGATTTAACCCAAAGCTGACTCCCCTTGGAGTGCAGGTGGGTTCCGACCTAGGGACAAGGCTGACAAATGGCTGTTGGTGGGGCAGCCCCTTAAGTCTTGCATCTGCTGCAGCCTCCTCCCAGCTGCTCCATTAGGCCCTCTGGCCAGGAATTCCAGCCCTCAGCCCTCACCCTCCTGAAGGAACCACCCCCAAGTGCACTGGGGCTTCTGAGCCCCTCCTTAGACTCAGTAGGGCTCCAGGGACAGAGAGGCTGAGGCATGTTGTTTTCTACAATACTAATAATAACAATAAATGTAACTCTATGTGCCAGTCACTGCTCTAAGTACTTTACCTGCATAAATCCATGTAATCTTCTCAATAACCTTATGAGACATACACCCCCCATTTTACAGGTGATGAAACTGAGGCAAAAATCAACTAATGCCCTGTGCGACACAGTTAATAAGGTACAGATAGATTAAATATGCTTTTGTGAATCTGTTTGAAAGGTTAATCCTTCAATAATGATACTATTTCTGTAGAGAAATGCTTCTATAGAGAAATGTTTTTTCATTTCTGAACAATTCCTAATAAACCTTTAAACACAATCAACCTCAGGACTTCCTATTGACATTTAAAATTTTTTTATTTTTAATGCTTATTTTTGAGAGACAGAGAGAGACAGAACATGAGTGGGGGAAGGGCAGACAGAGAGGGAGACACAGAATCAAAAGCAGGCTCCAGGCTCTGAGCTGCCATCACAGAACCCAATGCAGGGCTTGAACTCATGAGCCGTGAAATCATGGCCTGAGCCAAAGTCCGACGCTTAACCAACTGAGCCACCCAGGTGCCCCATCCTATCAACATTTTAATAGTGAGGTTTGGGGCTCTGTAGGACCTTGGTGGAGTCCTACCTTCCTCCCTGCCCCTCATATCCCACTACACAGGCACTGCCTCCTCCCTCACCCCCACCACCCCCACACCAGGGCACACTTTCATAAGAAAGAACATACTTGAATGTCTTCTCACTCAGTTACCTTTTTGTGAGAGCAGATATTTCTTAAAGGAAGACATTGCCATAAAGAATATCCCCAGTTTGCCAAAATTTTGATGATGTAGGAGTCACTCAATTGCTGTACAATAATAGGAGTCTGGAAACAGTAGCCCCTGCTAGGTCATCATTAGTAAGAGAACAGCAGGCAGAGTCCTAGGTGGGCAGGGAGGGCAGAGGTGGAAGAAATCTGGTTTGCAGACATGTCCAGTAGCAAGACGGGCTGAGGGCAGAGTGTCTGAGTGTAAGAATTCCTGAAATGGCGAGGGAGTTTCACGGGAACGAGTGTAGCATGGCACCCAGTCAGCTGGGTCAGGTTTTATTCACGTTGTCCTGTGTCAGAAAGTCTGATCCATTATTTTAACAGAATCAATAAAATGGCACTTGGCACTATGGGACCCAGTTTTCTTCAGGGTAAAAGGAGAATTGTGCCCACCCCTGGGGCTTTCAGTCCTAGATTCTGTGAATCAGAGGAGTTTGTCAGTGTGCAGAAACATCAGCAATAAGCCACATGCTTAATGCATTTTAATCGTGTTTCAAGAAGGTACCGTTCACCTGTGGTGGCTGCAAAGTCAGAGCACAATTCCCAAGGAGAAATGATTTAGTACAGTCATGAGAAAGAAGCAGAACCCTTTTTACGACTGGCGGTGCACTGAGGACGTCCATCCAAGCGGCTCTGGAAGGAGCAGCAGGACGCTGTCCATACTAGCCAGAACCGATTTGTGAAATGTTTGGGGTGTGTGTGCGTGCGCCTGTGTGCGTGTGCACGTGCTCGCTGTTAGTTGTTCACTATAGTGCTTGTTTATTTTTCCCAAATCTGTAGCTCCTGGGTCAGTGGCCTGAGGAGCCAGAGTGGTCTGCAGATGGTTTTCCACGTCTGGGTCCTGGGGGCTCCAGATGCGCCAAGCTAGCATCCAGCCACTGGTGACTAAGCAGGGAAGAATGTGTCCAGCTGGGTGTGCCTCTCCTGGCAGATGTGGATAGAAAGAATCCGATTCTCTGCCTGCAATGCAAGCCTGTTCTCAGTCTCCAGGAAAGTGGTTCCCCCTCAGGTGTGTTCAGTGGCGAAACTCTGGTATGGGGGAGAGCTGACGAGGGGATGTTCTGTAGCATCACAGGAGACCTTCTTTAGGCTTTCCAAACAGCATGGTCAAGAGGACACATGTGTCACCATCACCCAGACCATCTAGCCAGTTTCTGTGTTGCTATATACCTGTGCCCAAAACAGATTCTAGAGCACTGCACCAGGCCATGTAGACAAGGCCACAGAAATCCTCTCTGAGGCTGAGCATCCCACCTGCTTGTGGCCACAGAGAAGGGGGGAAAGAATGACCTCCTTTGCCTTGTTGTGGACCCCCATCATGTCCCTCAGGCGTCCATACTCACAGCTGCTCAGCCCTACAGGTTCTGAGCCTGAGCTCCTAACCTCAGGCTAGGGAGTTCAGGAGTCATAGGCCAGGAGCTCAGGGATTCAGGCCCAGGGATGTCCTGCTTCTGGTTCCATCCAGAACCTGGGCCCCAATATTAGTGGCCCAATCTTGCCTTGTTTCTTATACCAAAGTTCCCAGTTATGTTAACTGAGCCCCAGTGAAGTTTGCCACTACCTGAGATCCTACCTGAGATCCCCTGCTCTTGTCTTGCTTCCTAAAACCAGCTTTGCCACTGACCATATTTCCTATGTCACTTGCTATCCCCTGGTGTGCTTCTATCTACCCCCCTGGTCCCTCTTAGTCTTGTGTGGGACACTGACCACTCCCTGTTCCTGGGTGTTCTCATGAATCCTGCCCCAGCTCAATGCATCATCTGCCCTTTTGGCTTCTACTGTGCTCTGGGGGGCCAGACTTGTCACTGGTCTTGCTGGTCTGCCGCACCTTCCCTGTGGTCCTGGCCAAGGCTGACTATACCGCAGCCTCTGCAGCAGGTCATGCTGTCTACACCATGTGTGCTGGTCCTCAACTCAGCTCCTTCTTGGGTTCCCCTGCAGGCCAAACAGGGCCCTGAGGATATTCTGCACCTAACACAGGAGGTGCAGGGGACAGGTGGGCCACTAAACTCTGGTTCTCCTGCCAAACTGGTCTTCCTGTCCTGACTCACTATGACACGGGTCCTCAGCAGGGCAGGCTCCTCCAGATCTCAAGCTGGAGATAGTAGCTGAGCTGAAGCCCCTCTGCCCAGTCCCATCTGCAACCAGTCATCTGCCCCACTAACTGGAGATCTGCCCACTCACCTGTTTCTGCCCCTGTCCATCCCCATAGGCACAGGCTGGGTTCTGCTTCATGAAACAATATGCTCACAACAGACAGACAGACTAAGCTAAGAGCACAGACTCTGCAGCCAGACTTCCTGGGGCCATGATCCTTCTTCTGCTACATACCTGCAGCATGAGCCAGCCCTCTGCTTAACTACTCTCTCCTTCAGGTGGTTTGCTTGGTTTCTTTATCTTCAAGATAAGGAGAAGAGCAGTACTTACTTTATAGAGTCATAATGAGAATTAAATGCGTTAATACTTATTAATCACTTAGAGTAATATTGGTACCAACTCATCAACGTGATAACGCCCCCCTCCAAAAAATCTTCATGAAAATGTTTTCTCTCAATGAAGCTCAATTTTCAAGACTTTCACCACAACATCCTATTTTGGCCAGAGAACATGTTCTTGCATGTTTTCCCCCTGCCTTACCAGCCCAAAACTCACTCCCTGGTACCCTCAACACCTGCCCCCACCCCAGCAGCTCCCACTATGAGGACCACAGGTATCTCAAAATGCCATTAATATATATTAGAAATATTTCCCCCTATGGATACATGTATTAAGTGAGACTTACCGTAGAGTAGTTTCAGGTCATTATTGAAAAGAGAGGCAGTGGTTCACTTTTGAGCAGTACTGCCAACCTTTCAAGCCTCAGGCTCTCGATGGAAATCCTTGTTTGGTGTTTCCAGATTGCCTTTTCTCTTTGCTTTTCTTCCTTGACCGGTTAATTCCTCCCTTTGAATATATCTGCTGAGTGATTTATTGAAGCAGAAGAGCTTCATTTCTGTTTCCATAGATTGGAATTCAAATACCAGTTCTTCCTGTCTCTTAACCAGCAACACTGAGGCAGAAGGTGAAAGACAATCCCAGGGAAGGAATTTCAGAAGACCCAAAAGAGAGATAAGGAGCACAAAAGGACCAGGAGGTGTGCCTTGGCCTTCACTGTGGCCACTGCCTACAGGTTTGGAGAACCCTGAGATGCCTCCCACCCCAGGAGATACGGGGTTTCAGTAAGAGCATCCAAGTAGAAGGCATGCAAGATTCTCCCTTCCACTACTCCTTGATCTGTGTCCTTACTTTCCTAATAGATTTTTATATGGTATCAAGAGGAATGGTCCAGAATTCAAGGTGGCCACAAAGCAGCTTTCCCGCGAGTGACCAGGAGATCTCGGGTGTGGTGTGGAGTCGGGGCTGTAGGAGACAGATCTGAATTGAGAACCAGGCTTTACCTTTCCCAGCTATATGACCTTAGTCAAGCTCCTGAGCCTATAGGAGCCTCCGTTTCCCCACCTGTCAAATGGAGAAAATGATGTTGTATTAGTGTTCTCAGACTGGGTGGTTAAGTGACAAAAATTTATTGCCTCACAATTCTGAAGGCTGGAAGTCTGAGGTCAAGGTGTGAGCATGGTTGGGTTCTAGTGTGAGCTCTTCTCTTGGCTTGCAGATGGCCACCTTCTCAATGTGTCTTCACATGCCTTTCTTCAATGTACACGTGTGGAGAAAGAGAAAGAGAGAAATCTTCCTTTTCTCGTATCAACACTAATCTTATCATGAGGGTCCCAACCTCATGACCTCACTTCTCCCTATTACAGTGGTCCCCTCACTTATCAGGGCTTTGGCTTTCCATGGCTTCGCTTACCACCATCAACCACAGCCTGGAAGCAGGCAATCCGTCTCCTGACTTATTGTCTGAAGGTCAGTAGTAGCCTCCATCGTAACACCTGTGTCATTCACCTCACTATATCTTCTCATACAGACATTTTATCATCTCACGTCACGACAGGAAGAGGGGTGCATACAGTAAGATATTTTGAAAAAGACCATATTCACATAACTTTTATTATAGTATATTTAACACAGTGTATTATTACAGTTATATAGCACATAACTTTTATTACAGAATATATGCAGTATACAGTATATTTATTACTGTATATTCGATACAACACACATTATTTATTACAGTATATATTATTGCAGTATATATACAGTATATATAATTGTTCTATTTTTATTAGTTATTGTTCTTAATCTCTTACAGTGCCTAATGTGTAAATTAAACTATATCATAGGAATGTACATATAGGAAAAAATATAGTATATTATAGGGTCCTATATACAATTTCAAGCATCCACTGGGTCTTAGAATGGATCCCCTGCAGGTAAGGGAGGACTACTGTACCTCTCAAAGTTCCCATCTCCAAATACCATCACATAGGGAGTTAGGGCTTCAGCATATGAATTTTGAGGGGAACAAACATTCAGTCTCCTCCACAAGGCTGCTGTGAAGTCCAAGAGAGACATAGAGAGTCTGGCCTATAGCAAACATTCAAATATTAGCACCCTTGTCCCATCCACCAGTAAGTGAATATTTTTTTAAGTTTATTTATTTATTTTGAAAGAGAAAGAGCATGCATGCACATGAGGGTCAAGGAGGGACAGAGAGAGAGACAGAGAGAGAGAGAACCCAAGCAGGCTTGGAGCTGTCAGCGTGAAGTCCAATGTGGGACTCAATTTCACAAACTGTGATATGACCTAAGCTGCAATCAAGAGTCAGTTGCTTAACTGACTGAGCCACCCAAGCACCCACAGTAAGTGAATATTAAACATTAAAACTTAGCTCAGTTGGAAGCGACACAAGTATCCATCAGTAGGGGACTAGTTAAGCAAGTTAAATTAGCTGAACAAACTCAGTGGATAGCATGTGGCTGTAAAAAGGAATAAACAATTCTGTGTGTGTACTGACTAGAGCGGTCTTCAGTAGACATCATCAAGTCAGCAAGTAAAGGTACAGAATGGCACACACAGTCTCTATAGGGACAGATAAATCAATTTCCAACTTATATCATGTGACAACTTCCAGAAACCAGATGCATAGGAATGAGAAGATCTGTTGACCAGATCCAACCACGGAGCTCTATGACAGCTCCTCCACTCTTGAGCAGAGCAGGCGAGGCCTGTGCTGTTTATCTTTCTCACTTCTCCAGGAGTTACCTGCCCTCTGCTGGCCTGTAGGACCCCTCAGGATGCAGATGTTTCCACCCCTGGCTCATTTCCTTTGGCAACACAGCAGAAGGGAGAGCTTCTGGAAAAACAGCTCCTAGAGTGAAGAAGCACCAGGGAAACCAAAACCCTGGCTGTCAGGAGAAGCACCCTCTGTTGGTGCCTCATAGATAGAGCTCCCAAAATGAGTTTTCAGCTTTCTGCCAGTTGGGCACCCTAAAAATTTCCATTGGAAAATGCCTGAGAAGCCATCGAGATCAGGGCTTCTCAAACTCCAAGTGAACTCGAGTCCCTTGGGGATCCAGTTACAATGCGGATTTGGATTCAGTAGGTCTGGGATGAAGCCTGAGACTGTGTGCTCCCATATGATGTCTATGCTGCTGGCATCTCCTTCTCAACTTACGGATGGGGGAGAGGAAGCCCCATAAGACAGATGCTTCACCACAGATTTCACATCCCGTCTCTGGCCTCTCTGCTGAGGGCGCACTTTTCCCATTGAGTCAGCATACACTGAACTTGAATAATAATGGACCCCTTTTAAAAGAAAAAAAAAAAAACTCCACACTTAAATGTGCCTTATTCTCTATTCTTTATAGACTATAAACTTTTAGCCTATTTTAAAGTCTTACTCCATAAAAATGTCTTTCAACTGCTAATTACTATTCCAAGGGAGAAGTTCTCTTTTTATAACTGGTAAAATATTTTTTATTGTCATTGAAACAAAAGCACAAAATTAAAAGTTCTCATAGAAGAATGAGGTAAATTTCTATACAAACACAGAAAACTCCCCAAGGTTTTTTTTATTTAAGAGATAAAGTCAATACAGAAAAATACAGCATTTTCCATTTATGTTTTTAAAAACTCACAAGCTCATCTGTATATGTCTATGGGAATATACAGGAAGGTGTGTGTGTGTGTGTGTGTGTGTGTGTGTGTCATAAAAAAAAAAAGACCTAGGACAATGCACACAAGTTTATAACAGCAGTCACCTTTTGGGAGCAGAATGGGATTAACCAATAATTAGAAGAGATTTTGGTTTTATCTGTAATATTTTAATTTTTTACAATTAGAATGTATTCACAAGGTATTTATATAATTAAAATAAATATAAATATTTAAAGCAGCAAAAAAAATTTTTTCATAGAACTTGTATCCTCCTCGTACAAACCTGCGGACCCCAGTTCAAGAACACTCTACTTCTCCTGACCCTGCCTTCCTACTGGCTTAGCTCTCTCCTCTCCCTCTCCATCACCCCATTACACAGTGTGGTATACGAGAAGAACAGGGGCTCTTGGAACCAGACAAACCTGGCTTTAATTCAAGGGAAGTCAATTTACCACTTACAGGCTGGGAAACTTTGGATAAGTTACTTAACTTCTTTGAGTTTATTACTTTATTATTTTTTTTTTAACTTCACTGGGTCTAAACTCTTTGCTGATCAAATGAAGATGATAGCTCAAGCATCCTTTCCTTTCTTTTTTTTTTTTTTTTAGTTTTAAACGTATTTTTTATTTTTATTTTTTTTTGTCATTTTATTTTTTTTATTTTTTTAATTTTTTTATTATATGAAATTTATTGTCAAATTGGTTTCCATACAACACCCAGTGCTCATCCCAAAAGGTGCCCTCCTCAATACCCGTCACCCACCCTCTCCTCCCTCCCACCCCCCATCAACCCTCAGTTTGTTCTCAGTTTTTAACAGTCTCTTATGCTTTGGCTCTCTCCCACTCTAACCTCTTTTTTTCAAGCATCCTTTCCTTTCTGACCATTCACCTTCCTTCATTCCACCCTAAGCTGGGCCAGGATCATCTATTAGAAATTTTCCCAAAATGTCTCCTCTCTTTAGGATACTATCTTAGATTACAATTTCACGTATTCATTGACCAAGGTCCTCTTCCTCCCCTGGATTATGAGCTCCTTGCTAATTACTGAATTCCCTACAGCTAGCATAGTGATGGGCACCTAGGAGAGGCTCAATAGATAGTAGTTAAAACATGAATGAATAAATAACCTACTTTACCAGGTAATTGGGAATGGTAATTGTTGTTGATTAAGAGTAGCTGCAAATTTCTTATCATTTTTCCTCCCCTTGAATCTGGACCAGCCCCTTTATTCACATTGGCCAGTGGGATAAAGTGGATATGACACTGTAATTTCTGAGCCCAGACATCAATATATTTGCAATTTCCACTTTTGTATACTTGTAATTCTTCCTGGAATCTAGCACACCTGATGTGAGAAGCCCACACACATGACACAGCCATGTGGAGGAGAGCTGAGGATCCAGGGACCACAAGTCTGGCTGAACTCCCAGCCAACAGCAGAGCCTGATGTGGAGCTTAAATTCATGAACTGTGAGATCATGACCTGAGCTGAAGTCACTCAACCAACTGAGCCACCTAGGTGCCCCTGGATGGCTGGCTTTCTTTGGAGGAGCTACACTGACATTGGTCAAGGCCCATGACCCCAAGGAGCACTGCCTGCAGATCCTCCTATCTGTTAAATGTGACTGCTTTAAAGACATAACAACTGTAAATTTTATGCACCTAATGTGGAAGCACCCACATACATAAAACAGTTAATAACAAAATCTACAGTAATACAATAATAGCAGGGGACTTTAACATCCTACTTACATCAATGGACAGGTCATACAAACAGAAAAATCAGTAAGGAAACAGTGGCTTTGAATGACATATTGGACCAGATGGATTTATCAGACATATTTGCAACATCCTATTCTAAAACAACAGAAATACACATTCTTTTCAAGTGCACAGGGAATGATCTCCAGAATAGATCATATATTAGGCCACAAAACACAAAACACTTTCTGGACACAACGCTATGAAACTAGAAGTCAACCACAAGAAAAAAATCTGGAAAGACCACAAATATATGGAGGTTCAATAACATGCTACTAAGCAATGAATGAGTCAACCAAGAAATCAAAGAAGAAATCAAAAAATACATGGAGATAAATGAAAATGAAAACACAATGGTCCAAAACTTTGGGATGCATCAAAATCAGTTCTAAGAGGCAAGTTTATATCAATAAAGGCCTACCTGAAGAAGCAATAAAAACCTCAAATAAACAACCTAACCTTATACCTAAAGGATCTAGGGAAAGAAAAATAACAAACATAACTCCAAAACAGCAGAAGGAAAGAAGTAATAAAGATTGAAGCAGAGATAAATGACATAGAAACTAAAAGAAACACAATAGAACAGATCAATGAAACCAGGAGCTGGTTCTTTGAAAACATCAACAAAATTGATAAACCTTTAAAAAGAGAGAGACAGAAAGAGACAGAGACAAAGACAGGACTCAAATAAACAAAATTCAAAATGAAAGAGGAGAAATAACAACCAACCCCACAGAAATACAAAGGGTTGTAAAAGAGTATTATGAAAAACTATATGCCAACAAGTTGGACAACCTAGGAAAAATAGATAAATTCCTATAAACATATAACCTCCCAAAATGTCAACAGCATTGTTCACAGAACTAGACCAATCCTAAAATTTGTACAGAAACACAAAAACCCCTTGTAGCCAAATCAATCATGAAAAAGAAAAACAAAACTGAGAGTATCACAATTCCAGACTTGAAGTTACACTACAAATCTGTTGCGATCAAAACAGTATGGTACTGGACAAAAGTAGACACATAGATCGATAGAACAAAATAGAAACCTCAGAAGTAAACCCACAGTTACATGGTAAATTAATCTTTGATAAAGCAGGAAAGAATATATAATATATAAGCAGTCTCTTTAACAAATGGTGTTAAGAACACTGGACAACAACATACAAAAGAATGAAACTGGGCCACTTTCTTACACTACACACAAAAATAAGCTCAAAATGGATTAAGGACCTAAATGTGAGACCTAAAACCATAAAAATCCTAGAGGAGAGCACAGGCAGTAATGTCTCCAGATGTGTCTTCTGAGGCAAGGGAAACAAAAACAAAACTCAGTTATTGGGACTTTATCAAAATAAAAAGGTTCTGCACAGCAAAGGAAATAACCAACAAAACTAAAAGGCAATTACTAAGTGGGAGAAGGTATTTGTAAACTAATTATAGGGTAAAGGGTTAGTATCAAAATATATAAAGAACTTCTACAACTCAATACAAAATAACCAAATAATCCAATTCAAAAATGGGCAGAAGATGGGGCGCCTGGGTGGCTCAGTCGGCTAAGCATCTGACTTCTGCTCAGGTCATGGTCTCATGGTTTGTGAGTTCAAGCCCCACATCGGGTTCTGTGCTGACAGCTCAGAGCTTAGAGCCTGCTTCTGGTTCTGTGTCTCCCTCTCTCTGCTCCTCCTTTGCTCACTCTCTGTCTCTCTCAAAAATAAATAAATAAATTAATTAATTAATTAATTAAATAAAAATGGGCAGAAGATATGAACAAGACATTTCTCCAAAGAAGACATACAGATGGCCAACAGACACATGAAAAGATGCTCAGTATGACTCATCATTAGGGAAATGTAAATCAAAACCACAATGAGATATCACCTCACACCTGTCAGAATGGCTAAAATCAACAACACAAGAAATAACAGGTGGTGGTGAAGGTGTAGAGAAAATGGAATCCTTGTGCCTTATTGGTGGGAATGTAAACTAGTGCAGCCACTGTGGAAAAGAGTATGAAGGTTCCTCAAAAACTTCAAAATAGAAACTACTCTATGATGCAGTATTTGTACTACTGGGTATTTACTCAAAGAATATGAAAGCACTAATTCAAAGGGATATATGCAGCCCTATGTTTATTGCAGCATTATTTACAATAGCCAAATTATGGAAGTAGTGCAAGTGTCCATTGATAGATGAATGGATAAAGAAGATATGCTACAGGGGAGCTTGGGTGGCTGGGTGGCTCAGTCAGTTAAGCATTGGACTCTTGACTCCAGCTTAGGTCATCACCTCACAGTCACGAGACTGGGCCCCAAGTTAGGCTCCGGGCTGGGGGTGGACCCTGCTTAGGATTCTCTCTCTCCCTCTTTGTCGGCCTCTCCCCCAATTGCATGTGCTCTTTCTCTCTCTCGCTCAAAACATTTTAAAAAAAAAGAAGATCTGGTGTATATACACAATAGAATATTATTCAGCCGTAAGAAAGAATGAAATCTTGCCATTTGCAACAATATGGATGGATCTAGAGAGTATAACATTAAGTATAAATCAGTTAGAGAAAGACAAATACCATATGATTTCATTCATATGTGGAATTTAAGAAACAAAACAAAGAAAAAGGAACAAAAGGAGAGAAACCAAAAAACAGACTCTTAGCAAACTGGTGGATGCCAGAGGGGAGGTCAGTGGGGGGATGGGTGAAATAGGTGAAGGGGATTAAGAGTATACTTATCATGATGAGCACTGAGTGATGTACACAATTGTTGAATCATTACTTTGTACACCTGAAACTCATGTAACACTGTATGTCAACCACACTGGAATTAATTTTTTTTTTTAATGTGATTGCTTTAGTCTCATGTATAGCTCCTTGAGGGAAGTGACCAGAGCACTCAACACTCTCTTTAGCTCATAGTCAGTGTCCACAAGTACTTTGTCTTCTATTTGGCAGGCTTCCCCAGGAAAGGATTATCTGGTGACCTGAGGATAAAAGCACTGAACTCAAAGTGGTTTCATCAGAAACCTGAGGTCAGTGAATCAATGCTAGTTTGTTTCTTGGACCTTAATCTCTCACACTTCCCACATTGACCCCATGCTGGGAAGGATAAAGCAACCATGAGCTCACGTACCAGAAACCTGCAAGGTCTGGATAAATCCACAAACAGATCAAACTAGAGTAACCAGGGTGGTCTGCGTTGTCAAGCCTTTTCCTCACACTGCTCTAGAACAGTACAGAAGGTCATCTTTACTCCTGCCCTGTGTCAAGAGCCTGAGGCACTGATGAAGGTTGAAGTCAACTGCCACAATTTTTCCTGAATAGGTAACAAACACTTTTATTAGAACTTTCTGATATTCTCGGGGTGCCTGGGTGGCTCAGTCAGTTAAGCATCCAATTTTGGCTTAGGTCATGATCTCAGTTTGTGAGTTCGAGCCCTGTGTCAGGCTCTGTGCTGACAGCTCAGAGCCTAGAGCCTGCTTCAGATTCTGTGTCTCCTTCTCTACTCCTCCTCCACTCGCACTCTGTCTCTTAAAAATAAAATGGAAACATTAAAAAAAAGTAAAAAAAAAAAAAGGAATTTTCTGACATTCTTTTTTGAACTTCGTGTAAATTTGAAGTCACCGAGTATCTTTATTACAGTTCATGTTGGACCCACAGTGGCTGTGGGTGCTGAAGTCTCAAGGAACCTACCACTCTGCCTCATTTTGTCAGCGCTTTTGACCTATGCCCCTTCTCCTAGACTGTCCAGCGCTGGACTGGAGTGCTCTGGTGGGTTCTAACACACCCACGGGCTTCCCTGGCAGTTCTTCCCACCTAAAACATGTATCTTTCTTCCTAAAATAATTGGTTCCTTGCCATATGTCAAACATGCTGGATATTGTGGATACATAGAGGAAAAGACATAGTTTCTGTCACTAAGGAGCTTTAGTCTGGTGGGAAGGCATACATGCCCAAAATAGTATGAAATAGGGGCAGTTTTCGCCTAAGAATGCCAGGGCTGCAATGTCTAAGTGGTACGTACAGGACCATGAGATGGAACCAGAGTCTCCCCTCTTTTGCTTATAACTGACTCCAAGCCAGCCTGGCATCCTCTCAAATACAGGTGTCCAATCCCAGACACAGGGAAGGCTGTGGCCAGGGTGGGGATCTGAAAGCCAGGAACCAGAGTGATTGCTGAATCACTGAATCTCATGTGTACTCACTCAATTTATTTTTTTTTTTTTGGAAAAAACATTTTTTTAAATTTTTTAACATTTATTTATTTTTGAGAGAGAGAGAGAGAGAGACAGAGCATGGGCAGAGAGGGGCAGAGACACAGAATCAGAAGCAGGCTCCAGGCTCTGAGCTGTCGGCACAGAGCCTGATGTAGGGCTCAAACTCACAAGCTGTGAGATCATGACCTGAGCCGAAGTCGGATGCTCAACCAACTGAGCCACCCAGATGCCCCTGAAAAAATGTTTTAATGTTTATTTTTGAGACAGGGAGAGAGAGACAGAGCATGAGTGGGGAAGGGGCAGAGAGAGAGGGAGACTCAGAGTCCGAAGCAGGCTCCAGGCTCCGAGCTGCCAGCATAGAGCCTGACGTGGGGCTCAAACCCACAAACTGGGAGATCATGACCTGAGCTGAAGTTCAGTGCTTAACTGACTGAGCCACTCAGGTGCCCTGTATTCACTCAATTTAAATAGGGACCCTGGGGCACCGGTGGCTCAGTCAGTTAAGTGTGGGACTCTTGGTTTTGAATCAGGTCATGATCTCACGATTTTGTGAGTTCGAGCCCTGCATTTGGGCTCTGTGCTCACAGCAGAGAGCCAGCTTGGGATTCTCTCTCTCTCTCTCTCTCTCTCTCTCTCTCTCTCTCTCCCCCTCTCCCTCTCTCTGCCCCTCCCGTGCTCACGCTGTCTCTGTCTCTCTCAAAAATAAATAAATAAACTTAAAAAAACTCAATAGGGACCCTAACAGGAACTGATGAAGTTGAGAGCATTCCAGCTCACGTGTGTACATTAAGTGATGCAGAGCACGGGGTACTGAGGACCGGCTCAAGGACTCGGCCTCCCCCATGCCAGCATAAGTAGGGCAGACCAACGTCCTTAGGTGAAGCTGGTCCAGGACCACTCTTTCCCTTTGGTCCTACACTTGAGTGTGGAGAGGATTTGACAAAGCCCTACCCCTCAGGGGCGGGGCCTCATATTTCAGTCCAGATGGAAACTTAACTGCATAGCCCTGAGAACTAAGAGTCTGATTTTCTACTTTTGTTTGTTTCAGTTTCCTCTCTTACGGATTATGACGCATTTACTTTTTGCCATTATTTTATTATGCACTTTTACTAGGCAGGAAATAAACAGATAAACAGAGAAGGAGGGAGGGAGCTATGACGGACATACAGACAGATGTTGATAGATAAATGGATGGATGGAAGAAAGATAGCTTCAAGCTGGCATGCAGAGAAGAGGGTGAGGGATGAGCAGAAGAAAACAAGAGAGACTCAACATGTCAACATGACAACTTTGTGAGCTTGTATTCACCCCCAGCTCTGCCCTCAGGAACTTTCCTGAGCATTCAGCTCTTGAAGGCAGCTGAAGCCGCCCACTGCTGCGTGCCAGGGCTTGGCCTTTCCATTCCCCATGTGCAGGCAGCCAAAAGCTATGCTCACAATGGAGGCAAACGAGTAGCCAGCCAAGGTGTCCTAAGTGCTCATCAGGTGGGGCAGCTCCTGGAAGTGCGGCAGGTACTGTCAAATTGGTTTCAGGACAGGCTCACAGCAACCCCACCGGTGGAAGTGGAGAGCTGGCAGATATCACTAAAG
Organism: Leopardus geoffroyi; assembly: GCF_018350155.1. Taxonomy (NCBI): domain Eukaryota; kingdom Metazoa; phylum Chordata; class Mammalia; order Carnivora; family Felidae; genus Leopardus; species Leopardus geoffroyi. The sequence continues at coordinate 24,772,283 of NC_059332.1, read as the reverse complement.
CTGACACCAAAATTTGAAGGTGATTCCCCAGAATCATAGAACCTCAGAGCTCCATGGTCACGCGTCCCAGGGAGATGGTATGATTTTGCCTGGGTCAGGATACATGCTACTATTTCATACTTCGCTATTTTGGTCACACACATGCACAAATCTGGATGGTTTTGTGATGATGTCCTGAATGGCCAAGGAAATTGTACAAGAGTGAGTCCTGGTTTTGAGTCTTGAACTAATGTTTTATCCTGTGTTTAATGAATGCTTATTGGGTGAATGAGTGCCTGGATATATACAATAATATACACACCTCTGCATTCCAAAATCCTGAACAAATTAGACTTTTGATTTTATAAAGTCACAGTAGAATTGGTTTTTAATATTTCAAAATCTGGGTTTCAATATCTCAGAACTTCCCATATTGACACCCTGTCCTCTCTCACACCCTACCCCTTCCTCTTCTGAGGAGTCTCATCCCCCCACTCCCTAAGTCTCTGTAGTTTGTAACATTTCTTACCAAACACTTACTTAAAATTATTATTTTCATGGACTCCATGATTTGAAAGTTTTTGTGTGACAAATTATATTTATTAAGAAATAATTTCTTTCCTGAGATTGAGGGGTAAAAATGGTCCCCAAATTCCTTTTCCATCCCTTGGATGGGTGGGTTGATTTGACCACTAGGATAGAGTGAAAGAGAACTTTTGAAATTTCTAGATAAGACCTCAAAAAGCCTTGAAGTCTTTTTGTCTTGGAATATTGCTGTCCTTATAAGAAGCCCAGGTTCTCCTTCTGGAGAGCCTATGAATAGCTCCAACTAACCAGCAGATGTGGGAGTGAGGCCATCTTTAACCAGCCTGAGCAGACCCTCCAGACGGCCACAGCCACATGAGTGACCCCAGACAAGACTAGAAGAACAGCCTAGCTGAGCCCAGACCAAATGGCAAAATCTTAAGCAAGTATGCAACTGTTGCTTTATGGTACTGAATTTTGGGCAGACATGTTATGCTGCCTTAATAGATAATAGATAGTGAAATTATTACCAGAAATGAGGTACCTGCATAATAAAAACCACAAGTATATGGTGTCATCTTTGGGACCAGACCGAGTCTGGAAAAAAAATGAGGTAACACATGTTATGTAGTGGTGGAACAATGGGGGGAAATGTCATGTGTAGCAACTTAGAAAATAGAAAATGTATTTAATAAGCTTGTAGCTCTGGGCAAGAACATCTCTACATAGAGTGCTGAAATTCAGTTGAGTGTTTTTGCTGAGTAGAAAAACATACTGCGAAAGCGAGGTGAGCTGAAAGAAATCGTGAGTTTGCAAGCAGAATTCACAAAGAATATGGAGGGCCCAGGACTTACAAGGTGGGAAAATCAAAGTCAGCCAAACAAAAAGGCATTGTCCCAGAGCAGCCTGACCCAGTAGCAGATCTGTCTCAGGACACATGGACAGGTGTGGCTTAAGAATATCAGAATCATGGGGGCACCTAGGTGGGCCAGTCGGTTAAGTGTCTGACTTTGGCTCAGGTCACGATCTCATGGTTTGTGGATTCAAGTCCCATGTCAGGCTCTGTGTTGACAGCTCAGATCCTGGAGCCTGCTTTGGATTCTGTGTCTTCCTCTCCTGCTGCCCCTCCCGCACTTGTGCTTTCTCTGTCTCCCAAAAAATGAATAAATGTTAAAAAAATTTTTTTTAAAGGAATATTGGATTCATTGGAAGCCCACAGAGTCTCTAAGAGAGTTGTACTGAAAAAGCACCAACAGCTCAAACAGACAATGGCTGAGACGGGGCAAACGCAAGAGATCTCTAGATGCCCAACTTTCTATGGGCAGGAATCAGACTGAGAGAGGGGCTGAGCTACCACCATGGACACTTGCTATGGAAAAGGAAGGACTTCTCAGTGAGTTATAGTGAGTCCAGAGGGCTGAGCCAAAAGGCCAGAGAACAGTGGCCATCAGATCCACTCCCAAGGAGCAGAACTAGGCCCAAAACACAAAACATGCCCAACCCCCACTCCCAGCTGGACTTCAGAACTTCTGTGTGTACCCAACTGCCATGTGCCCCAACCCTCCCCCTTTTAATGTGAGGGCCCTGTTTCCCCATTATATATTGGGTAGTAAGGGGTAGGGGATTCAGTTTTTACCTCATAACTGTCCAGATCAAAAGAAACCGCACCTGACAAGCTGCCTCCAGGGAGGCTCACGTGTATCTGGACCTGCTCCAGAGCACGAGATGATAGGTTCTAAGCCCAGTGCCCTGTGGGGTGAGCCTTCAGGGACTCTCAGGCTGAGTGAGTGCTTTTTGGGTGTGGGGACAATGTAAATAATTGTGGCCAAAGAGCTGAATGGGTGGATTAAAAATAGCCACAAATTCTTTGCAGCTCTTCCCATCAAGAGATGGAGTTTGTGTCCCTGCCCCTTGATTTTGGCCTGGCCTTACCACCAGCTTCAATTAATAGAAAGTGCTGGAAGTGACACTGGACAACTTCTAGGAGCGGCTGTAAGAGACCTTAGACCCTGCACTCCTGCTCCCGTGGAATCTGCAGCTGCTGCCTCCACGTAGGAAAACCACTTTCACCTGGCCGCATGTGGTGGCACCAAGGCTCCCCAGACAACATGGCAGCTGACTGCCAGACCTGAGGCCATTGCAGACCACCCACCCAATGGCCACCACTGCGAGAGTGACCCCAGTGAGACTATCAGAAGAAACTCCCAGCCAATTCCAGCCCAAATGGCTGAACCACAATGGTTCAAATAAATAGTGGAATTTGAGCAAATAAATTGTGATTTATGTGAGCAATAAGTAGTTGTTATTTAAACAAACAGTTATTATTTTAAGCTACTAAATGAGGGAACGCTTTGTTACATGACAAAAGATCATGAAGACACAAGAAAATAACCCCTGTTGTCACAATGGTAATCTATTTTCACTGAATCCAAAGAACCATGGTACTGCTGTCAACACTTGCAGGATTTCACTTCAGCCCCCATTTCTATCCCTGCGGATGTGGGAACTCTGGGAAGCCTTGGAGGGAATCATCACCCTCATTCTGATACCTCAGTTTCCCAAGGTGTTGCTTAAGGGGCTTAAGGCACCATCCTTCTCCAGGTCTGGCAGTGTGAGCATGCTGTGAGTCTCAAATGTTGAGGCATACTAGAAGTAGCCATCCAAAGCCATGCTTCTGGAACTTTACTATCCAAGTGAGTCACCCAGTGCCCTCAGTTAACATGCAGATTCCTACTGAGAGTCTGCCTTTCTAACTGGCCCCCAGGTGGTGCCGGGTGCTGTAGGGCCACAGTCAATGACCAGAAGTCTCAGCCCCGTCGTGTATTAGAATTGCTTGCAGAACTTCACAAAACACGGGTGCCTTGCCCCCATCCCCAGAATTTCTGACTTAATTGGCCCAAGGTGTAGACCAGGATGGGATTTTTGAACATTCCTTGTTCACTGCACTGTGCAGCCGAGGTTGAGGATGGATTGGTCCTGGCACCTGGGGAAGGGGGTGCCACCCATACAGCCAGCCACTGCCACTTCTGTGAACACTGTCTGACCCCTCCCCTGCAAAGGAGCTACATTCATCCCTTACACGTAGTTGGAACGAGCCAGAAGGCTGCCAGAAGCAGCAGGCTGTCATGGCCAAACCATGTGCCAGAGTGAAGTGCTGCTCAGGGCTTAGAACACAGATGTGCTGTGCACAGCTGTGTGACCTTGGTCCCAGCTCTGAGCCTCTCTGTCTCACCTCTTCACCTGTGAAGAGAGTCTTCAGGCCATCTTTTGGAGTCAGTAGGTTGGTGAGAGGCAACGTATGCCAAGCACTTGGCTCTGTGACAGACTCAGTAAATGGGAGCTCCTATTCATAGATACAGAAGCAAGAGCCTAAACAACCAGGGACAGAGTAATTGAGAGGGGCTGATAGCTGGGGTCAGTGTCTGCCAATGGGAAATAGCCAGATTGGAAGAGATCCCTCTTGGTAAATGCCAGGCCCTTCCATTATCTGTGATCAGTTCAGTATATTAGCTCTGCCCTGCCAGGGAGCCCAGGACCTGAATGACTTCCTTTGAAAGACTCCAAATGTGAAAAAAAATGAACTATTTCAGAGTTTCAGGTCCTCTTTGGAATGTACTTTTTCTGTGTTTGGGGTAAAAGAAACGCATTTTTAAAAACAAAACAACCTTCATTAGATAGGGGGGAATGTGGAATAAACTCCACATCAACAGGAAGATCCCAGATGGCAGATTTATTTGTTCATGTTAAAAAGGCAACTTTGTAAACAATTCTTGTGAGGTTTGGCTTTGCTCTGCTGCTCACGAAATATTAAGGTCTGTCACTTGAGCAAGACAAACAATTCCAGAACCCGGGACCTTCCAGACACTGGTCTGGGGTTGCTTTTGGTTTTGCAGGGGGTGTATCATGATAATGTTTGCTTTGGTGGTGGTGACTATATTGAAGGAGATGGAGAGAGGGGGGAGAGGGGTGGGGGAGAGAGAGGTGGGGAGAGAGGGAGAGGGGGAGAGAGAGAGAGAATGGCAAGGAAAAGTAGACTAAAGAAGATAAGAAGAAGATTTTAAATGGGACTATCCCATTTGGGAGATGGGGCTCCTGTACCTAAGCCCTGCTTCCTCCCCATACTTTTTCCTGCTTTCCCTCCACTCCTGTCTTCCCTCATACCGCTAAATTGCAAAAGTATCCAATATTGTGTATGTCTAAAAGTAGAAGGTGAACATTCTCATCCTACCCAGTTCCTTGAACGATGGTTCTCGTCTTTTAGTATGTATAAGGACCACCTTGGTTAAAAACCCAGGTTGAAAAGCACATATTCCTGGGACCCACCCCCAGAGGGTCTGATTTACCAGATCTGGAGCAAGTCTGAAATCTTCACTTAGAGCAAGCCCCCAGCCCACCCCAGTGATTCTGACGCTAGTGGCGATTGAACTCTGCATGAAGATGAGGTGCTTCAAGCTAACTAGTGCTGACTGCTGTCGGGAACTTGGTGTATGCCTTTGACACACAAGTTTGCAGGAATGTACACGTGACATGTGGCATGGAAAATGCACTCACAACACAGACACACAGACACAGGACTATACTACATATGGTATACGCTTTTCCCTGCCAGCCCACACAGCCATGAGCCAGGGCCCCCATCTGTCATAAAACCAGCATTTTACTAGACAAATTAAGAGAAGGTTTAGAACATGCTTGTAGACTGCTGTCTGCAGTTCCAGACCTATTGCTCTATCTACCTTGCAAAACCTGCCCACGCAGAGTCAAATAAAGCCACGCCTTGTTGCCAGTGACATTCTAGAGCTGCTGGCTGGTCTTTATCTGCAGCTGGCAACAGATAAGGCTTTCTGCTGCCCTACAAATAGCCTTTAACCTATTCCCTGTGGTCATGAATATTTTCTGGTGAGCAAATACTCTGATGAGTGTTCTCTGTGCCTTGCTGGTCAGAGTATCATGACTGGTTTTTGATGGAACAAACTGTATCACCCCCTGAGGACTGTGGAAAGAGCAAAGATCTTGATGTCAAACAGGACTGAGTTCAATTCCATGCTCCCTTTTATCAGTGGTATATGTTTGGGCAAGTCAATTAACCTCTGAACCTCAATTTTCTCATCTGTTAAATGGACATAACAATGCTTGACTCACAATAGTGTCATGAGGGTTTCAATCACATGACACAGAGAGAACGTGACCCACAGTAATCTTTCCGCAAATTCATTCCTTCAGCTAGTATTTATTTTATGCCTGTTTATTGCACCCTGATGCATTGCTTAGCCAGACCTTCTTTCCTCTGCCACAACCAGTGTTAGATGCAGCCGTGGGAGCTGGCACGGAGGCAGAGTGAACACACAAACGTGCCTGCCTTGATGGAACTCATATTCTGGTGGTGGCTGTCATTATCATCATTATTATTTCATGGCCATCTACCACAATAATGCTGTAAATTAATTTTGTCTTTGTGATGGAAGTAAATGATGAGTTGGATGTATAGGCGAGATATCCAGGCAACTTCTCTAGGGACCAGGCTGTAGATGTGTCTAAACCCTATTGGAATAAATCACAAATAATTCAGGTTTACATGTATGACCCTTCAGCTAAATGGCTGTATATAAATTAGTCTTATACCCACCAAAGTGGCTGATTCCTTCAAGTGGAAAGCAAGACAACACCCCTTGAATATGCTCATCTTTCTTGGTTAAGGGACTATAGCCAAACTCAAAACCAGCCAGCTGAATTGTCTACCTGGTCAACTGAAACCAAATAATGCACACTATGGGGATATTTCTTGGGACTGAGTGGTTTGTTTTATTGCATAAATTTTAGACTGTTTAGTATGTATTCAAGAAGTTGTTGTGTCCAGAAAATTTCAAAAGAAAACCCAAGAGAGAATCAAAACCCCAGAAAAATGAGGAATGTTTTTGGGGTAATGAAAGCCAGGAAAAATAATTTTTAAAGCTGTTTTGAATAAGACTCTGTGTTATTTCAATTCTTTGCGTGTGTGAATGACTAATTGTAATTCAGTCACAAGTGACAGAAAAAGTGAAAGACAATTCCGAGCACAGTAAGTTTAGATGCTATGTTATATGCAATGCATCTAACAAACCCCTTGCTGGAAAGAAAGACATTTACAATTTTTACCCAAGGAAAATCTGTTTCTGGGGTACCTGAGTGGCTCAGTTATTAAGTGTCCAACTTCTGCTCAGGTCATGATCTCACAGTTTGTGGGTTTGAGCCCTGCCTCTGTGCTGACAACTCAGAGCCTGGAGCCTGCTTCAGATTCTGTGTCTCCCTCTCTCTCTGCCCCTCCCCCACTCACACACTGTCTCTCTCTCTCTCTCTCTCAAAAATAAACATTTAAAAAAAAAAGAAAATCTGTTTCTTCCCACTAAATAAACACGGAATAAACATTAAAAGAATATTGGCCTGGAGGTGCCAGCGTGGCTCAGTTGGTTCAGCGTCCATCTCTTGATTTCAGCTCAGGTCATGATCTCTTGGTTCATGGGACCAAGCCATATGTTGAGCTCTTGTTGATGGCACAGAGTCTGTCTGGGATTCTCTCTCCATCTTTCTCTGCCCTTCCCCTGCTCACTCTCTCTCTCAAAATAAGTAAATAAACTTAAAAAAAAAAAAAGAATATTGGCTTGAAGGAGGGGTACATTTGTAGTTTCCCAAAAACCCTCATGCCTGGGTCTAGTACTGTTGGAATGAGGTTCTGTCTTTGTGGGATAAGGGTCTCATCAGATGGGATTAGGTCCTCATTTATTTATTAATTAAAGAATGTTAACCCAGGGGCACCTGGGTTGCTCAGTCAGTTGAGCATCTGACTTTGGCTCAGGTCATGATCTCACTGTTCGTTAGTTCAAGCCCGGCATTGGGCTCTGTGCTGACAGCTCAAAGCCTGAAGCCTGCTTCAGACTCTGTGTCTCACTTGCTCTCTGCCCCTCTCCCACTTGCATTCTGTGTCTGTCTCTCAAAAATAAATAAACATTAAAATAAAATGTTAACCCATTGTTTGTGCACTTCTTTATTAATTAAAATCAATTTTTTGAGCCCTTATTTTAACGTAGGTACTAGGAATGCAAAAGTGAGTTAGCCTCACCCGGCCCTCACCTAGCTCAGAGACTCAGGAAGTGAGAACTACAGAACAGTGTGGTACTACAGGATTCGTGAAAACCTAGCCCAGCTGCAATGCCCAGCAGAGGCTGGCAGAAAACTGAGAGCGCAGCCCAGGCGATGCATTATTTAGCCAGACCTCCCTTCCCGCTGCCATCAGTCAAGTGTCATGTTCTGCCAAGGAGAAGAGCCAGCAGGGTGGCCACAGTGTGAGAGAGTAGAAAGCTCTTAGGGTCTGTAACAGGGGGGCACTGACACGAGAGGGGACTTCCCTCTCCCGGCAGCTCTCCTGTTTTAGGCCAGGGGTTGGTAAACTTTTTCTGTAGAGGGCCGGATAGTAAACATTTTTACCTTTGTGGGCCATGTGGTCTCTGTACCAACCACTCAACTCTGCCTTTGTAACATGAAAGCAGGTCACCTAATGGATATGGCTGTGTTTTGGTGGAACAGCATTTACAAAAGCAGGGCTGGCCCAGGCCTACGGGCTGTGGCTTTCACACTCCTGCTCTGGCCTCTGACTCACAGTTACCAAGTGGCTTCACTGTCCCCTGCTCCAGGCCTGTTTATTTGCTCACACAGACACTCTAGGGCCCCACAGGCTTGTGAAGGAAGAAAGCAGCATTTCCTCCATCTATCTGCCAGATTTATGTGCACAGCATGTATCTCGAGAGTCCCCTTCTGTTTGGCCTTCAATTCTGACATCAACTTTCACTAGCCGTCTAACTTTGGGCAAAGCACGAACCCTGTGAACCTTGTTCCTCCTCTGTGAATGGAGATAAAAATACCATCTGCTCCAAGTCAGACGGCAAAGGCTCACGTCAGCTTTTCTTCCTTCCTCTGACAGCACCCCACCTTCTCTCCTCCATAAGAAGTATGCCCAGGGGTGCCTGGTGGCTCAGCGGGTTAAACATCAGACTCCTGATTTCGGCTCAGGTCATGATCTCACGGTTCATGGGTTCGAACCCCGTGTCGGACTCTCCACTGACAGTGTGGAGCCTGCTTGGATTCTGTCTCTCCCTCTCTTCCTGCCCCTCCTCTGCTCTCTCTCTCTCTCAAAATAAATAAATAACATCAAAAAATGTGTCCAGAAGATGCCAGTTCTCAGGCTGTGAGGTCAAATTACCATTTGCCCTGGAGTAGCCCTTTATTCAGGAGGAACTTTATAAACATCAAGAAACTATTTTTCCAAAACCCATCTTAAAAAAATCCCAGGCACAATAAAAGCACATTGTGCTCTTCAACGTTTGCTTTGAAGAAGTGTTTTTCCACTGGTGTTTTAACTGAAGGGTTTTGTTGCTTCCTTCATTTCTCCTAGTGGTGCTTGGAGACAGAGCCCACATACTGACTTGTCACCCTTGACTTGCTCTCATGGATAAGACTTCATTGCCCTTGGGAGTCGGCCAAGCAACCAAATAGCTTCTGTCTCCTGTGTCTCAAAATCCTCAAGGCGGTGCAAGCTGCATTTTTCCAGGACCGGGACAGGATGCCAAAGTGATGATGTCACAGCCCCGGCAGCCGGCCCCTCCGTTTCCTGTTTCTTTCCTCCTGACAGACTCATGAATCATATCAGCTTTATCATTTGACTCCGAGCTCATTTCCCTGTTCCACAAACGTTGGACTTCGAGGAGGTGGGAGCCAAGTGTAATCAAAACATGAAGTCCCAAGTTGCTTTTTCCTTGCAAAACTGGAACCCATGTTCTCCGTCTTGAAAGAAAGCACAGCATCTGGCTTAATTTGGAGTTTTCCAGCCAAGTACTCAGCTCCCTGGGTCAGACGGTGGTGATCTCATCTGCAAAGCTGGCCGCTCACTGTGCCAGAGGCGGGCAAGGTCCCGGGCAAGGTGGCAGCGGGGACCTCGTGCATGGCACTTGGCGGGTGTGTACGCGATGGGGAAGGTCTTCACAAAAGTAAATCCGGGAGTAGGTAATAAGACTTTTACAAATGCAGACACAATCTGTGATCATGGTTTGCCCTTCTCCCGGTAACATTTCTCCTCTGTGTCTGCACCGTGGTGCCTCCACATCCCTGCCCTCAGATAAATGTGTTGGTAGGAAAGAGAAGTCTACCCATGAGTTTGAAACTGACACACCAATGTCTTGTAAATTTGAGGATGGTCTAGGGAGGGTCAGAGGCAGGAGTTACTCAGGTACTCAGCTCCCTGGAAGGTGCTAACCTGTTTGCAGGTCATTTATCCTGTAGTGTTTAATTTATTCAGCATGTATATTGTGTGAGCCTCAGGCTCCGTTCTGAGGGTTTTACTTCAATTTGTTTCGTCTTTGTAAATAACCCTACAAGGTGGATTCAGTTGTGGTTGCCATATTGCAGAGGAGGAAACTGAGGAACCGAGAGGTAACTTGACGAAGATCACGTCCCGGAGTCTGTCTTGATGTGGAGGATCCTGAACACTGTCGGTGGATGTGTGCCATGGTGTAAGATTATAAGAACATCAGTTTCTAAAATGCGTGTACATAGCTCAGAAATTCCATGTATATTTTAATAAAATAACATTTGGTATCATGAGAGTTGCCATTTATGTTTACTGGAGCCACATTGATGTGGCATGAAAGTATACAACTTAGTACATAGACAATGTAAATATGCCTTATGCAAATAATATTACTGCTTAGCACTCCAGGAGCCTCTATGTCCCAGGCTGGGGCCTGCATCCTTGACTGGTTCCAGAACGGACCCCTCAGCAAATGCAGCAGTTGCATGTGAAGAGGGAGTGAAATCTTTTATTCCTAGTTATGATTCCACAAGCTGCTCCTCCTGGGCTGCAAAGGGACTTTGACCGAATAATGCTATTTTTTGCAAACGTTGGTGAGGCCAGGCTTGTACCCATTTAATTGGCTTTCTCAAATCTTCTTTGGAGTATAGCGATTTTGAGAAAGCTTGTGACTACTGAATTCTGATTCACCCTGCACCTAAGAGGAGGAGGGATTTACTGGCCAGGAAGCTTGTGGAAATCAGACACTAGCTTACTTTAACTAAGGGACTGTGAGTCGCCTTCAAGTGACCAAGTGACCAAGCTCAGTGAACCCTGCCTTTCAGCTCCCTATTCCCCCCACAACCCCTCCATTCTGACATCTATGCCTCATCTTCCAAAAGGAAGCAAGCTGAATTTAATTTTGACTTTAAATGAGAAGCTGCAGATCCTAAGTGTATGTTTTGTGTTTATTTCTTGTGTTTATTTGAACATATAACATTAAATTTACCCTCTTCATCACTTTTAAATTTACAGTTCTGTGCATTGTGTACATTCACACCACTGTGCAATCATCACCACCACTCCAGAACTTTTACGTCTTCCCAAACTGAAACTCTGTCCCTATTAAATACGAAATCCCCCCACCCCAGCCCCTGACACCCCCCACTCTACTTTCTGGCTCTATGAATTTGACTGCTCTAGGGACCTCATATAAGTGAGATCATCCAGTATTTGTCCTTTTGTGACTGGCCTATTTCATGGAGCATAATGCCCTAAAGATTCATCCCTGTCTTGGCATGTGTCAGAATCTCCTTCCTTTTAAGGCTGGATAATGTCCAACTGCATGCATATATCACATTTTGTTTATTAATTTCTCTCTTGATGGACACTTGGGTTGCTTTCACATTTTAGTTATTATGGATAATGCAGCTGTGAGCACTGGTGTACAAATATCTCTTCAGAATTCTTCTGAGTATATACTCAGAAGTGGAATTGCTGGATCATACGGTCATTCTATGTCTCATTTTTTGAGGAATCCCATTGTGTGTATTTTTTAAAAAGGCTACGGAAGATGGATACATGACTTCTCACATTCCTATCATCAAAAATTTTTTAAAAAGCACAATAAAGCTCAGTTTCATTAATTACCTCAAATCTGAAGTAAATCACTGGTAGGGCTGCAGTTTTGTCTTTTCTTCCTCATCCACTTCTGTGAGATATTTTATAAGCTTCTTCTCTTACCATACTGTCTACATTAGCATATACTCAGCATTATAATATAAAATAAATAATAAGAGCTCTACTAGACTTACTCCTTAAAGAATATTCTAAGCAGTGGATTATTGCTTTGCTTTCTATCCCCACAACACTGTTTACTAAGACACAGTGTAGGCTTTCATTTTCCTGGTCATTTACTCACTCAACAAATGTTAGGCCCTTTGCCATCTGTTGTGGGCACCATTAGTCACCATTGAGTGTCTTAATCTGTGAGGACCCATGCCTGTGCATTATTGCTCTAAACCCATACGTTGCCTATGCAAATGGCCCCAGAAATTGGAGCAGGATGAAGATGGGCCTAAGAGCTGGGGAGGCCATGGAGACTTAGAGAGCCTGTGTCTTATTGGAGGGACAGCCACTTGTTTATTCTGTGGGAACGCAGACCCAGTTTTCCAAATTCTTCTAACTTCCAGGAGTGGCAAGAAATCTAGATTTTAAACGGTTTAATTTTTTTTAACATTTATTTATTTTTGAGAGAAAAGGACAGAGCATGAGGGGGAGAGGGACAGAGAAAGAGAAGCAGGCTCCAGGCTCTGAGCTGTCAGCACAGGGTCCAACACGGGGCTCAAACTCACAAACCATGAGATCATGACCTGAGCTAAAGTCGGTTGTTCAACCGACTGAGCCACCCAGGCACCCATAGATTTTAAATGTTTTAAAATGCTAACCACTTACTCAGGAAAAAAAGTTAACACACTGCACAGGCCAAATAAAAACAATTTGCAGGTCAAATGAAGCTCATGAGTCACTAACTTTGAACTCTCTCTCAGCTGAAATGCTTTCCTACATCACAAAGGCCATATATGAGGAACATCTTGTTTTCCCAGAAGGTATGAATGAACCAAGAAATGAAAATAGAGGTGGACTTCCATGAAGCTAATGGAGCTCTACTTCTCTCAGCCCTGTACTTGCCTGGGCCCCTTCTCTGGGGCTATGTATTTAGTGTTGTCCAAAGAAATTTCTACCACAAGAACTGCTCTTTCCATTCTGACTTCCCCTGTCACATTTCCCCTCATCTTAGGTGGCACTGGACTGGCCAAGGAGATGCTTGAGAAACTAGCAAGGGGAAGTTGAGTTGAAGGTACATTTAGAGTTAAGAGGGATGTATTTGTGTGGTGAGGACAATGCCCATGGGCCACAGCAACACTTCCCCACTCTGACCTTTGGCCCTAGGGTGAGAAGTCTGCAGGACCAAGTCATTAGACCCGCCCCTGGGCCCAAGCCCCAGATTCTATACCATACCTTGGATCCTGCAATTTCCTGCTAACACCTGGGGTTTGCTTTGGCCTCTCATCTGAATCTACCCTCTTATGGATGGTCAACCATCACTGAGTGTGCTCTCCTGGGAAGAAGGGCTATGAGGTGGCTGTTTCCAGGGTGTATGAATGGAACATGAGCATACATATGTGTGAGGCCCTGAAAGGTGTTGCATAGAGTCTGAGGTGGGTGAGGAAAGACAGGAACCAGCCTTCAATGGGAATCCTAAATCCAAATCTAGTTTTCCCAGTCACTATGAAGGTATATTTTTCAAAGAAGAAGAAAACATATCTATTCAATAGTGTATTAGTGTGATTTCTAATATTTAACCTTTCTAATATAAAACCTTTAAATATTTAAACATTTAGACCTCCATTTGTACTCAAGCCCGGGACCCCACAATATTAGGAGTGTACCTGGATCACAGTAACTTTTATCCATAGTTGTTTGGGTCATTACTGTTGTGCAACTATTGTTCTAAAACTTAGTGTCATAAAACAATCATCTTATTATGCTCATGGATTCTGAGGGACAGAAATTTAGACAGGGCACAGCTTGTCTCTGCTCCACAATGTCTGGAACCTCATCTGAGGACACTCCATGGTAGAAGTGACTCTGGAATAGGGTCTGCTGGTTGGTGCTGGCCGTCAGCTATGGTCTCAGCTGTGCTGTGAACTACAGCATCTAATGTGGCCTAGGTTTCTTCAAAGGATGGCAGCCACAGTAGAATCAAACTTCTTGTATGGTAGATCAGGGCTAGAATCTACCCTGGGGTGCCAGGGTGGCTCAGTTGGTTAAGCGTCTGACTTCGGCTCAGGTCATGATCTCTTCATTCCCAGGTTCTAGGACCACACTGGGCTCTGTGCTAGCAGCTCAGAGCCTGGAGTCTGTTTTGGATTCTGTGTCTGCTTCTCTCCCTCTGCCCCTCCCCTGCTCACACTCTGTCTCACTCTCTCGCTGTCTCAAAAATGAACATTAAAAAAAATTAAAAAACAAAAAGGCAAGAATCCCTGAGAATAAAATGGTAGATATAGAAGTATTATTCTGTTGGTTACAACCAAATCACAAGCCCACCAAGATTCAAGGGGAGGAGACATAGACTCCATCTCTCAGTGGGTAAGTATCAAAGAATCTGGGGGCTGTGTTTTAAAATGATCACTCAGGTTGGGGCACATGGGTGGTTCAGTTGGTTAAGCATCCACTTTCATTTCAGATCTGATCTCAGTTTGTGATTTCGAGCCCTGGGTGGGGCTCTGAGTTGACAGTGCAGAGCCTGCTTCGGCTTCTCTAGGCTTCTCTAACTCCCTCTCTCTCTGCCCCTCCCCCGCTCACTCTCTCTCTCTCTCTCTCAAATAAATAAATCAACATTAAAAAAAACCCACAAAAACTTTTAAAACTACCACTCAGGTTAAAATATCATTAGCCATTCTGGTGTTGCAATGTCTACCAAGAATATATCTACTGGCAATTGAAAGAGCATTCCAAGGACACTTGATATCTCTTTGAAATCTTATCTCAAAGTAAAGGAAATATAGTACAGTTTTTCCTCATTTCCTCATTTCAACAGAAATCCTAAAAATTTGTGTATCGGTCATGAATTTTTGAAGCTAAAAGAAATTTTTCTAAAGTATCAATGATAAAAAAAATGCTTTTGGTAAACTATGTTATAGGAAAGAATGAATTATATCTTTCTACTCTCTATATCAAAAACATCATGAAATTTTACCATCCGAAGAGACAATAAAGAATGTGCTGCCCAAAAAGTGCAGGTGTTTTACACTGTTACATCATTAGCACATTTTTAAGAATATTCAGGACACAAAGTGGTAATTAATCCCAAGGAAGGAAAGACCAACATAAGTTAAGTGTAGTCCAGGATAACTTCAGGGAAAATGAGGGAAAGATAGGATTTCAATAGGTAGAAGAAAAATGGAGGCTGAGGGCAGAGCTGAGTCAGCTGGCCAACCCATATTGTCAGTTACACCTGACATCAGGTCTGATTGGCTCAGTCTCCACTCTGATTGGTCAGTGACTGCTACAGCAGTTGGTAAATGTTTTGCACATCATCCCTGTCAGTTAGAAGGGACAATATTAACAAAGACACAGAGAAGAATAATCTCGGCCTATTTATAAAACGGTAAGGAAATTAGACCAGCTTGAGTCCAGCTGGGATAGTTATGGGGAGGACAGCTGTTTAATTACGGTAAAACCAATTGTGAAGAATATTGAATGTCAGTCAAAGGTTTTGTACATAATTCTGCAACCAGTGGAGGGTAGTGAATGATTCTGTAAAGTAAGGACAAAAATGGAGACTATTTTTTGTATTTTAGGAAGATTGCAGCAGTAGTTGAATGAGGGGAAAACTAAGGAAATCTTTTTAGGAGGTAGTTATAATAATTCAGGCATGAACTTATCAGATGTTAACTAGGGAACTAGTAATTTGGGCCTGTTTGTGTATCACTTCTTTAACTTAAGTTTTATATTATTGGCTTAAAATGGATTATGTATTGAAGACCTCTACTTAAAATGCCTCACTTAGGGGCGCCTGGGTGGCTCAGTCGGTTGAGCGTCCGACTTCGGCTCAGGTCACTATCTCACGGTCCGTGAGTTCGAGCCCCGCGTCGGGCTCTGGGCTGATAGCTCAGAGCCTGGAGCCTGCTTCTGATTCTGTGTCTCCCTCTCTCTCTGCTCCTCCCCCGTTCATGCTCTGTCTCTCTCTGTCTCAAAAATAAATAAACGTTAAAAAAAAAATTAAAAAAAATAAAAAAAATAAAATGCCTCACTTAAAATCCTCTGGTCCCACCTCCTTCCAGCCACTGATGCTGATGCAGTGAGCAGTTCTGTTCAACCAGCTTTATGCTGAAGCACCTTTTGAGTGCATCTTTTCTCTTCCTGTCCTTGGCTTCTCTGATGCAGTGGCAAACTGGGGTGTCCAGCCAAGCTACTGGGCACTCACTTATGTACAACTAAGAAATGCAGGGTTATTAACATCTTATGGGTCAACCATCAACCACTGGGGATGTGTGCCGTAGGGTAAATGCTTTCCCTTTTCTCCCCACCCCACAGTGATATATTTCATGGAGCTTCCCAAAGTTCCTGTGGGGTCAAATAGTCACTCTAGAGATGGCTACCTGGATTATACTGGCTTTCCTTCTAACTCTCCCACCTCGTTCTAACACTCCCCTCCTGCTCCCTGTGAACACGTCCCCAAATAAATCACCCATGCCCATGCATAAGCCTTTGTATCATGCTCTTCTTTGGGGACGCCTAGGCTGAACCAGAACAGGATCTTTACTTCTGGTTCTTTTGAAACCACCATGGTGGAACCTCACATCATGTTCTGCTCCCATTAGAAACGTCAATATGGCCAATAGCTAATATCTCCTTTTGACCTTTTAAATTTAAAACGTGAGCTTGTAGAGCCGATTCAGTCCCATATACTAAGCAGCAGTTTTGTTTGTTGTTGTTTTGAGAGAGAGAGCATGAGCAGGAGAGGGGCAGAGAGAGGGGGAGGGAGAGAATCTTAAGTAGGCTCCATGCTGAACTTGGAGCCCAATGCAGGGCTCAATCCCATGACCCTGGGATCATGACTTGAGCTGAAATCAAGAGTTGGATGCTTGACCCACTGAGCCACCCAGGCACCCTGTAAGCAGTGGTTTTAAGCAGACAGGGAGGTAACTTAGAGTCCTGGGAAAAGCAGAGAATCTCGAGTTATGAGATCTGGATTTAAGCTTTGCTACGTACTAGGTGAATGAGTGAGGCAAATTATATAATTCTTCTAGTTTTCAGTATCTCCATCTATAAAATAGGAACTTTAGTAACTACTTACCTTCTTAGGGTTCCTATAAGTACCAAACAGGAACAAGGTATGTGTGCTACACTTTTGCTAATTTGAGTGCTCAACTTATATTCTCCCTTCCTCTTGGGTATGTGATCCCAATTTCGTTTGGATGAATATTCACCATTTCCCAACACATCCCATGTTTCACACCTCCCACCTTTGTGCCCTGCACTAGGGTAGGCTCTGATTGACTAAATACCAAGAGATTATTTGTCATTTTCCTGGAAATGATTGGAAAAAAGCAAGACATGAGATTTGGGAGAGAAACTCCCTCACTCTTCTGAGAGAGTAATCAAAAAAAAAAAAAAATCTCTCCTTGCCCTGAATATGAATGAGACAGCACATAACTCCTAGAAATCTGTAGACATCATCTAGTGGCCTTAATGAGGGTAAACCTAAAGATGAAACAGAAAGGAGCTGTGGTGAGATTACTGAACTTCTGAACCAAGCCACATCCAAAGCCTACATGATCTTTGGTCATTTCAGATAAGTGAATCATTTTTTTTTTTAAATAAGTGAGTCAAATATTTTATTTAAGCCAGTTTGAGTCAGGTTTTTCTCTTACCAGGAATAAAAGAATTCCCAACTCATAGAGTATGTAAATAAGCTTTATAACTTGCAACTCACTATAAAAACATTAGTTTGTACTGTTTTTATTATTACTAGTTAGCAAGAATACCTATAGTCCATGCAGCAGGTTGAGAAAAATTCCTTTCCTGTTTTCATTTTAATCTAGTACAAACTTTTGGGAAGAAATTTAAATGACTGCCTTATAGTGATTTCAGAAATAGATCCCAGCTAGGATAACTATATATATAGAAAGAAACAAATTTAAAAACAAAAAAACAAAAAAAAAAAACAAAAAAAACAACGCTATAAAACTGACTGAATTTTAAAAAATATATTAAACTCACAAGTCATAAAAGACTGTCAGAATTAGCTACATAAAAATACAAAAACTTCTATAATTCAGGGGAAAAAATTACTATAAACAAAGTTAAAATGCAAAGACAACCTGGGGGAGATGTTATACAGTAGATAAACTCCCAATATATAAAGAGTTCTTATAAATCAATAAAAGGAAACTGCCTCAATAGAAAGATAAGTAAAAGGCTTCATCATGAAATTTAAAGACCATAAGAAAAGATGCTAAACTTAAGATCAAAGAAAGTCAAGGGTAATCTTTAAAAGATATTACTAATAATTGTGATAACTAACACATATTAAGCACCAGGCACTATAAGAATTCTTTCACAGAAATTTAGGTATAAGAATAATCATTATAGAGTTAAACAAATGAAAACAACTTAAATGTCAAGCAATAGAAAACTGGTAAAATACGTTATGATACATTCCTATACTGAAATACATTGGTGCCATTAAAAGGGATCCAATAAGCTCTTAAGTGTTAACATGGAAAAAAGTATAATACATTGTTGAGTTCATCAAACAGAATGATCCCATTATATTAAAGTACATATTTACATATACATTTATGGTCTAGAAGTAAATGGCAACTATTAATAATGGTTATCTCTCAGGGTTACCTGGGTGGTTCAGTCGGTTAAGCTCCAGTTGGGCTCAGGTCATGATCTCACAGCTCGTGGGTTCAAGCCCTGTGTTGGGCTCTGTGCTGACAGCTTGGAGCCTAGAGTCTGCTTCAGATGCTATGTTTCCCTCTCTCTCTGCCCTTCCCCTGCTCACCCTCTGTCTCTCTCTTTCAAACATAAATAAACGTTAAAACAAAACAAAACAAATAATGGCTATCTCTCAAGTATAAGATTACCCAGGGACCATTTTGTGTAGTTTTTATAAAATGTATGTAGTACAAAAATATTTTTATTTTAAAATAATTAAATGAGCATGAATCAGAAAGAAATCTGGGTTGGGTAATATGTGGCCACCTTGATGGCTGAATGCATTCCTCTTGTCATCAGCCTTGAATGCTGATGAAGCATCTGGCAGATGATAGTGACTATCATGTTTAGAAAGAGTGGAAGGCAAGAGGAGGGGCAGCATTAAGAGCTACACTCCACTGTCCCAAAGTTGTGCATACAGCACCACTGGTGGGTTGAAGAGGGCATGGGGAATGGCTTCCCAGGGAGGTATGAGCGAAGAAAACAGAGCTTTCCCAACCAAGAAACTAGGAATGAAGAAATTTCACAATCAGCTCCAGGTGAAGGAAGGGATTTAGTTTTTTTATGTTCGTTCTCCTAAATGCCCACCTACAGCATACAGAATTGGCTCCTTGAAAACTATGAGAAGTAGTCATTTTCCAGGTTCTGGCTGTGAAGGCCAGAGGCTGTCCCATCTCCTCTGCTACCAAACCAGGAATTTCTTGTACCTGATCTCATCCCTTCCTGGTTCTTTGGAGTTGCCTTTGGACTAATTTTGATAACATGTCAGTACTGCTATGAACAGCCAAAGCCTGGTATGATCCAATGAGGTAAGGCCCTTGTCTGAGTTGACATCTCCCTGCCCCTGTAGTAGGATTCTCACACAGAGTCATGATACCAAGACTTTTCTTTCTAGGAAGCAACTTTATTTGTGCCAGCACTGACTCAGTTGGGTTCATACCCAACACCCCCGAACACCAAGTGGCATAGTTTTTTATATATTTTCAACTTTCTTTTGTCTCCCATATATGGTAACACACAAACATGCAATCTGATTAAGTGGTCTCATGTTACAGGGTCATGAGGGATATCACGTAGGAATATAGCCAGGTTGCCTTGAGGTTTTTTTAGTTTACATTCCTTAGGGAGTGGACCCTACCACACCTCCACCTCCAGAACCTGGAGTCTGGAGTTCTAGATAACAAGCACAAGGAGGAATTACACAAACAAATAAGCGTTATGCTCTCTTAATCCATGCCTTGTCACTGACTTAGATGAATTAGAGAAAGTTCTTTGGTTGAATCCTAGGCCTTATAACTCAAAAGGATCGGACAGTATCAGTGTGTAATTTTTTAGATGAAAAAACTGAAAACTTAAATGTTACCTAATTCTTCCAAGGCCATGACAAACTTTAGAGCTGATGGGAGAATCCAGTTCTCCTCTCGTAGCATGATTTCCACTCTGCCATGCCACATTTTTGGCTGCCACATTTCCAGCAGCAGAGTTTCAGAGTTTCAGGGATTTATAAAGAGTGATCTTTTACATCTTCACTCAAAATAGTGAATTGGAAATGAAATTGTAGGACTGAACACTTTTACTGTAATGCCTGGAGTTGTTAATAACGAGAGTACTTAAGTGTAATACAGTCAAACAATGTGACATTTGTTTATTCATCCATTTATGAAACATTTATTCAGCATATACAACATGCCAGGCCCTGCTGCAGGAAAAATGAAAACTTACAGCAGTAGCAAGGAACCACATAACCTGGCAATAATTTTAAGCCATACATCCTTATCCAGTCAGTCCGGTCCTGCCCATTAGATCCCTGACCATTGGTCTTGGCCACCCTTGAACAAAGAATTAGTACATCAGTGCAAAACACTCAGTTTCCTGAAGACCCTCTGGCAACATTCACTTACAATAAACTCTTGGATACGGTCCCTGTGGATGGTAGTCCTATGGAAATCTCTGAAAGTCAGGACATACAGAAGTTTTTATTTTTACATTTCATCTATCACTGGGATTTCTGCATCCTTTACAACGTTTACAGGAAGTCCTGCCAGGTAGGACAAGCTGCATCATCAATTAAACAACAAGACCCAGTCCTAACCCCTGGAATGATTCTAGACAATTGCAGTGGCTCAGCAAAGACTCCAGCTAGTAAATTTTGGTTACAAAATAAGCATGGCTATATGTTAGTAAACTCATAAACCACCACATCTTATGAACAGTTGTCTGAGAATGGGCTTTCCTTGTATCAGAATGGCTACCTGTACATTTCCTGAAATGTGTGAAGAAGCACCAAGGCAGGCTGACCATTGACATCACTGACAGCTGGTTGTGTTGCAAGTGTCTCAACATGTGCCAAAGAGTCTGTGTCTACTGAAAGAAAGTGTGCATTGAAGTCAACGACAGCAGGAAGCATCCTGTGGGAAGCTCTCTCATCTGTTACCTGCAGTCCCTAAAATCACCTTCAACATACTAAAGGCAAAAATCCTGTCTCCACCACAGATTCACATTACAGAAAAGTTACACACTGATTTTTTCTTAAAATCTAGGTGACAAATTGGTCACTTATAACCAAGAATGAAGAAAGTTCTTTACATAAAAGGGAAATGACGCCAGAAGGAAAATTTTAACTTTAGGAATGAAGGAAAAGAAATGGAAATGGAAAATATTTGGGTAAATATAATCTATTGAGTTCTTTTCCTGAATTCTTTAAACTATGGGTGATGGTTGAAGGCAATAATTGTAACATTATCTAATGGGTTTTCAATTCATGTAGATGCAATGTACACAATAACTACAGGGAAGAGTAAAGGGACATATAGAGTGGTGAAGTTTTTGTATTCCTCTTAAAGTAACAAAGTATTAATTCAAATAAACTGAAAAATAAAGGATATATGTCATAATCCCCAGTATAACCACTAAAAATCCATAAAAAGATATAGTAAAAGCCTCAAAAAAAGATATGTTAAAGCTTCAATAGATAAACTGAAATTGAATACTAAAAAGTAATCAAATAATTTAAAAGAAGGAGTAAAGGGAAAACAGAGGAATGAAAACAGGTGGAAACAAGAGAAAAATAACAAAATGATAGACCTAAATCTTAACACTTCAGTAATAAATACAAATGGCTCCAAAAAGACAAGGAACACCAGAGTGGTTAAAGAAAAAGAATCAACTATATGCTGTCCATGAGAAAATCACTTTAAATGTACTGACATAAGTTAAAAGAAAAAGATGGAAAAAGAAATTACATGAAAACACTAATCAGAAGAAATCCAGAATTACTAGAATAATATAAGACAAAGTAGACTTTAAAGAAAGGAAAATTACTGGGACATTTGATAAATGGGTCATCCTACCAATAAGACATAACAATCCTAAGTGTATATGTACCTAAAAACAGGACTTTAAAATACATTATTTAAAAATAGGTAAAACAGAAAGGAAAAGTAGAAAAACACACAATTATAATTGGAGCCTTCAATACTTCTCTTTCAGGAGTTGATAAAACAAGTGTATAAAATAGAAAATCAGCAAGATATAGAACTGAACCAACTGATCTACTGACATTTTTAGAACGCCTCCAAGGAACAACAGAAGAACACACATTCATTTCAAGTGTACATGGGACATTCACTAACACAGATCATATTCTGGGTTATGAGAAAATCCTTATAAGTGTAAGAGAATAAAAATCACACAAAGTATGTTTTCTGATCACAACAGAATTAAACTAGAGATCAATAACAAAAAGATGACTAGAGTATCTCCAAATCTTTGTAAATGAAAACACACACACTTCTAAATAAATAATCCATGAGTCACAAAGACTCTCAAAAGAAATTAGAAAATAGTTCTTGGGGGGTTTTTGGGATTTTTTTAGAGAGTGCACATGCACACATGCATGTATGAGTGAGTAGGAGAGAGGCAGAAGGAGAGGGAGAGAGGAATCTTAAGCAGGTCCCATGTTTAGCATGGAGCCCAACACAGGGCTCCAACTCATGACTGTGAGATCATGACCTGAGCCGAAATCCAGAGTTGGATGCCTAACCGACTGAGCCACCTGGGTGCCCCTAGAAAATATTTTGAATTGAATGAAAATGAAAACACAACATATCAATATTTGAGGAATCCAGTTACCACAGTGCTTCGAGAGAGATTTATAGGTTTAAATACTTAAATCAAAAAAGAAGAAAGATTTTGAATAAGTAATCTAAGCTTCTACCTTAGGAAAAAGGGCAGGTCAGCAAATAGAGGGAAGGAAAAAATAAAGATAAGAGCAGAAATTAGTGAAACTAAAAAGAGTAACAAGAGAAAATAAAAGAAAAAATTTGTTTCTCAAATAGATCAATAAAATTGATGCAATGGACCAAGTCCTCAAAGGCCACAAAGTATCAAGACTCACCTAAGGAAAAAATAGGCATCCTAAATAGTTCTATCTATATCTGTTAAATAAATTGTAGTTTAAATCTTGCCAAAAAAGAAAAATCTAGGCCAAGATGGTTATATTAACAAATCTTGCCAAATGTTTAAAGAAAAACAACCAATTCTGCACAATCAGCATCATACAGGAAATTCTAGTCAATGCAACAAGGGAAAAAGAAAGAAAGAAAGAAAGAAAGAAAGAAAGAAAGAAAGAAAGAAAGAAAGAAGAAAGAAAGAAAGAAGAAAGAAAGAAAGAAATGACATACAGATTGAAAAGGAAGAAATTAAATTGTCTCGGTCCTCACACCATAGCTGTTGTTTCAGGAAACATGATGTCTATACGGAAATCCCAAGGAATCTATAAAAAATTTGTAGAATTAGCACATGAGTTTAGCAAGATGGAAAGATACAAGGTCAACAGAAAAAAATCAATTTTATTTATATATATTGGCAATGAGTAATTTGAAATCAGTTTTTTTTAAATGTTTATTTATTTTTGAGAGAGAGAGACAGAGTGCAAGCAGGGGAGGAACAGAGAGAGGGAGACACAGAATCTGAAGCCGTCAGCACAGAGCCTGGCGTGAGGTTCAAACTCACGAACCATGAGATCATGACTTGAGCCAACGTAGGAAACTTAACTGACTGAGCCACCCAGGCACCCCTGAAATCAGTTTTTTAAAATGACATTTATAATAGCTCTAAAAAAAAGATAAGCCGTTGAGTATAAAGCCAACATGCAGAATCTATGTGCTAAAAACTACAAAGTGCCAATGAAAGAAATGAAAGGAGACCTAAATAAATAGAGAGCCACACAATGTATGTAGCCATACAACGTTCATCTCAACAATACAGTTAAGATGGCAAATATCCCCCAAATTGATCTATAAATTTAATGCAATTCCAATAAAAATCCAAGAAGGGCTGTTTATATAGACTAGGTGATTCTACAACTTATATAAAAAGGCAAAAGGACTAGAATACCAGAAAGTTCTTGAAAAAGGATTAAGCAATTTTAAGACTTGCTATAAAGTTGCAGTATTCTAAAATAGTGTGATATTAACAAAGGAATAGACACATAGTTCAACAGAACAGAACAGAGTCCATAAATAGACCCACACAATATAGTTAATTGATTTTTGACAAAGGTACAAAAAATATTAAAAAGAATAGTCTTTTAACAAATTGTGTTGGAACAATTAGATGCCAATATGCATACAAATTAACTCTGACCTAAACATTGTATCTTAAACAAAAAAATTAACTAAAAACTAGACTATATGGGTCCTTTCCATAATTTGGCTATTGTTGATAATGCTGCTATAAAACCAAAAAACAGACTCTTAACTATAGAGAACAAACTTATGTTACCAGAGGGGAGGAGGTGGGGGAAGGGTAAAATAGGTGACTGGGATTAAAGAGTGAACTTGCTGTGATGAGCACCAGGTGTTGTATGTAAGTGCTGAATCACTAAATTGTACACCTGAAACTAATATTACACTATATGTTAACTAACAGGAATTTAAATTAAAACTTGGAAGAAAAAATATATAAAATGGGTTTCACAACCAGGTAAAAAAATTATTAAAGTGGGTTTCCTGTAAAAAATTTAAAATAAAAAATAGACCATAGATCTAAATGGAAAATGTAAAACTATGAAATTTTGGGAAAAAGCTTAGGAAAAAATCTTTGTGACCTTAGATTAGGCAAAGAACTCCTAAATAAGACATCAAAAGCATGATTCATAAATGAACAACCGACAATTTTGACTTCATCAAAATAAAAAACTTATGCTCTGCAACAGTCACTTAAAAATGAAAAGAGAATCTACACTTGTAGAAACTACTACAAATCACATATGTGATAAAAAATTTGTATCCAGAACCCAACAAAACTTAATACTCAATAGTAAGAGAACAACTCAATTAAAAAATGAGACCAATTAGGCAAGAAAAAGAAATAAAGGACACACAAATAAAAAGAAAGAAGTCGGGGCGCCTGGGTGGCGCAGTCGGTTAAGCGTCCGACTTCAGCCAGGTCACGATCTCACGGTCCGTGAGTTCGAGCCCCGCGTCAGGCTCTGGGCTGGTGGCTCGGAGCCTGGAGCCTGTTTCCGATTCTGTGTCTCCCTCTCTCTCTGCCCCTCCCCTGTTCATGCTCTGTCTCTCTCTGTCCCAAAAATAAATAAACGTTGAAAAAAAAAAAATTTAAAAAAAAAAAAAAAAAAAAAAGAAAGAAGTAAAACTGTCACTATTTGCAGATGACATAATATTATATGTAGAAAATCCTAAAGAATCCTCTAAAAATATTAGAATAAACAAATTCAGTAGAGTTTCAGGATACACAATCAAAATAAAGAAAAATCTGTTGTGTTTCCATACATAAATAACAAACTAGCAAAAAAAGATACTAAGAAAACAATTCCATTTATAATTCTGTCAAAAAAATAAAATACTTAGAAATAAATTTCACCAAGGAAGTGAAAGATCTGTATACTGAAAACTGTAAGACACTGATGAAAGAAATTGAAGAAGACACAAATGAAAAGATATACTGCGCTCATAATTGGAAGAATTAATATTGTTAAAATATCCATGCTTCCCACAGCAAATTTGGGAACAAACAAATTCAATGCAATCCTATCAAACTTCCAATAGCATTTCTCACAAAAATAAAACAATCCTAAAATTTGAGTGGAACTGTGAAAGACCCAAAATAGCCAAAGCAAGCCTGAAAAAGAAGAACAAAGCTGGAAGCATCTCACTCCCTGATTTCAAACTATATTTCAAAGCTGTATTGGCAAAACAAACAAACAAACAAAACAAAACAAAACAAAACAAAACAAAAATAAGAAACAGAGACACATAGACCAATGGAACCGAGTAGGGAACCCAGAAATAACCCAGAAATAAGCTCATGCATATATGGCAAGTTCATTTACAACAAAAGAGCCAAGAATATAAGATAATGGTGCCAGGAATAAATGGTGCTGGGAAAACTGGATGGCCACATGTAAAAGAATGAAATTGGACCAATATCTTACACCATACACAAAAATTAACTAAAAAGGGATTAAAGATTTGAATGTAAGATCTGATACCATAAAACCCCTAGTACAAAACACAGGTGGTAAGCTTGACACTTGTCTTGTGAGAATATTTTGGATTTGGTAAAAAAAAAATTAAAAAAATAAATTAAAAATAAATAAATAAATAAATAAATAAATAAATAAGTGGGGCTACATCAAACTAAAAACCTTCTACACAGCAAAGAAAACCATCAGCAAGATGAAAAGGCAACCTAATGAATGGAAAACAATATTTGCAAATCATATGTCTGATAAGGGGTTAATATCCAAAATTTTTAACGAATTCCTATAATTCAATAGCAAACTAAGAAACCAATTAAGAAATGGGCAGAGGACTGTTATTCAACATAGTATTGGAAGTCTTAGCCTCTGCAATCAGACAACACAAAGAAATAAAAGGCATCCAAATCGGCCCGGAGGAGGTCAAACTTTCCCTCTTCGAAGATGACATGACACTCTATATGGAAAACCCAAAAGATTCCACCAAAAAATGCTAGAATTGATTAATGAATTCAGCAAAGTTGCAGGATATAAAATCAATGCACAGGAATCAGTTGCATTCCTATAAACGAACAATGAAGCCACAGAAAGAGAAGTCAAGGAATCGATCCCATTTACAATTGCACAAAAAACCACAAAGTACCTAGGAATAAATCTAACCAAAGAGGTGAAAAATCTATATGCTGAAAACTATAGAAAGCTTATAAAAGAAATTGAAGAAGACACAAAAAAATGGAAAAAGATTCCATGCTCCTGGATAGGAAGAACAAATATTGTTAAAATGTCGATACTACCCAAAAGAATTTACATATTCAATGCAATCCCTGTCAAAATAACACCAGCATTCTTCACAGAGCTAAAACAAATAATCCTAAAATTTGTATGGAACCAGAAAAGACCCCAAATAGCCAAAACAATCTTGAAAAAGAAAACCAAAGCAGGAGGCATCACAATCCCAGACTTCAAGCTATACTACAAAGCTGTAATCATCATGACAGTATGGTACTGACACAAGAACAGACACTCAGATCAATGAAACAGAATGGAGAACCCATAAATGGACCCACAAACATATGGCCAACTAATCTTTGACAAAGCAGTAAAGAATATCCAATGGAATAAAGACAGTCTCGTCAGCAAGTGGCGCTGGGAAAACTGGACAGCGACATGCAGAAGAATGAACCTGGGCCACTTTCTTACACCATACACAAAAATAAACTCAAAATGGATGAAAGACCTCAACGTAAGACAGGAAGCCATCAAAATCTTTGAGGAGAAAGCAGGCAAAAACCTCTTTGATCTTGGCCGCAGCAACTTCTTACTCAACACGTCTCCAGAGGCAAGGGAAACAAAAGCAAAAATGAACTACTGAGACCTCCTCAAAATAAAAAGCTTCTGCACAGTGAAGGAAACAATCAGCAAAACTAGAAGGCAACTGACAGAATGGGAGAAGATATTTGCAAGCGACATATTGGATAAAGGGTTAGTATCCAAAATCTGCAAAGAACTTATCAAACTCAACACCCAAAAACAAATAATCCAGTGAAGAAATGGGCAAAAGACATGAATAGACACTTCTCCAAAGGAGACATCCAGATGGCCAACCAACACATGAACTAATGCTCAACATCACTCATTATCAGGGAAATACAAATCAAAACCACAATGAGATACCACCTCACACCTGTCAGAATGGCTAACATTAACCACTCAGGCAACAACAGATGTTGGCGAGGATGCGGAGAAAGAGGATCTTTTTTGCATTGTTGGTGGCAATGGAAGCTGGTGCAGCCACTCTGGAAAACAGTATGGAGGTTCCTCAAAAACTAAAAATAGAACTATCATACGACCCAGCAATTGCACTAGTAGGCATTTATCCAAGGGATACGGGTGTGTTGTTTCAAAGGGACACATGCACCCCCATGTTTATAGCAGCACTATCAACAATAGCCAAAGTATGGAAAGAGCCCAAATGTCCATCAATGGATGAATGGATAAAGAAGATATGGTGTGTATATATATATATATATATATATATATATATATATATATATATATATACATATATATATACACACACAACGGAGTATTACTCGGCAATCAAAAAGAATGAAATCTTGCTATTTGCAGCTACGTGGATGGAACTGGAGGGTATTACACTAAGTGAAATTAGTCAGAGAAAGACAAAAATCATGATTTCACTTATATGAGGACTTTAAGGGACAAAACAGATGAATATAAGGGAAGGGAAACAAAAATAATGTAAAAACAGGGAGGGGGACAAAACAGAAGAGACTCATAAATATGGAGAACAAACTGAGGGTTACTGGAGGGGTTGTGGGTGGGGGGATGGGCCAAATGGGTAAGGGGCACTAAGGAATCTACTCCTGAAATCATTGTTGCATGCTATGCTAACTAATTTGGATGTAAATTTTAAAAAATAAAAAATAAAATAAAATGATAAAAAAAAAATAAAAGAAGAAAAAAAAAAAAGAAATGGGCAGAGAATGTGAATAGACATTATCCCAAAGAATATATAAAGATGGACAATAGGTACATGAAAAGATGTTTAACATTACTATACGTCAGGTAAATGCAAATCAAAACTACCGAGATAACACATCACATCTGTTAGAATGGCTATTATCAAAAAGACAAGAAATAACTGTTGACAAGGGTGTGAAGAAAAAGGAACCCTGCACACTGGAGGTGGTAATGTAAATTGGTATAGCCACTGTAGAAAACAGTATGTAGCTTCCTCCAAAAATTAAAAATAGAACCACTATATGATACAGCAATTCCACTTCTATGTATTTATCCAAAGAAAACAAAAATATTGACTTAAAAAGATGTATGTGTGCCGTGCTTATTGCAGCCTTATTTATAATAGCCAAGATATAGAATCAACCTAAGTGTCCACTGATGGATAGATGACTGAATACCACATTTTCTACATATATGTATATGTATATACATATATATACATCCTGGAATTTATTCAGTCATTAAAAAGAATGAAATATTGCTATTTGCTACAACATGGATGGACCTTGAGGGCATTATGTTAAGTGAAATACATCATGTAGAGAAAGAAATACCATATAATCTTACTTATATGTAGAATCTAAAACAAAAAACAAAACAATAAAGCAGTAAGCTCATGGAAACAGAGAACAGACTGGTGGTTACCAGAGGTGGAGAATGGAGGGGTGAGGGTGTGAAGGAGGCTAAATGGGTGAAGAGAGTTAAAAAGTACAAATTCCTAGCTACAAATAGGTCATGGGGATATAATATATAGCATGGGGGACAAAAAGGGGAAAAAAATGAGCAAAAGATTTCAAAGAACACTTTATTGAAGAAAATCCATAATGGCAAATAAACATGTGAAAACATGATTTTAACACCATTTTCTGCTTTGTGAAATGCAAATTAAAACCTAACGGCATACCATTTACATACCCCTATTAATTAGAATAGCTAAAATTAAAAAATAAATAAGAACACAATACCTACCTGGCAATCCTATACTTAGGGAGAGAAATGAAAACTTTTGTTCACATAAAAACCTCTACATGAATATTTATAGCAGCTGCATTCATAATAACAACTGGAAGCAACCCAAATGCCCAAATGCCTTTAATCCAAATGGCTTAATAGATAAAGAAATGGTGGTGCATCCACAGGATGGAATACTACTCAACAATAAAATGGAATGAACTATTGATACACACAACAACATGGGTGAATCTCAAAAGCATTACAATGGATGAAAGAACTCTGACTCAAAGCTTACATATTGTCTGAATCTATGTGACATTTTGGAAAAGGCAAAAATGTAAGAATGAAGATCAGTGGTTGTAAGGGGTAGAGATGGAGGTGGGAGTGTAACTACAAACGGATGGGACAGGGAGTTTTCTGAGGTGATAGTTTTCTGTTCCTGACTGTAATGGTGATTGCGTAAGTGTGTTAAAACTAAGAGAACTGGTATACAACATTCAACTTCTCTATGCTATGCTTACCACCAATGTAGGTATCACTCGTCAACATGCAAAGGCTAGTACAATACCATTGACTATATTCTATACCCGAAACTAATGTAACATCATGTGTCTACTATATGCAAATTAAAAAAATAAAATAAAATAGTCATGGGGATGAACAGTACAACATAGAGAATAATCATAAAATTATAATGGCTTTGTACAATGATGGTAACTTACACTTAATATGGTGGTATTTTGTAATGTAGATGATTGTTGAAGCTCTATGTTGTACACTTGAAACTAATATAATATTATGTGTCAACTATACTTCAATTAAAAATTTAAAAAATAGGGGTGCCTAAGTGGCTCAGTAGGTTAAAGCGTCTGACTCCTGATTTTGGCTCAGGTCACGATCTCACGGTTTCTGAAATCAAGCCCTTCATCGGGCTCTGTGCTGACAGCGTGGAGCCTGCTTGAGATTCTTTCTCTCTCTCTCTCTCCTGCCCCTCTCCCCCTCTCATGCTCTCTTTCTCTCTCTCTCTCCAAAATAAATAATAAATAAATTAAAAAAAAATTTTTAAATAAAAAAATAAAACAACTCAGAGAACTGTATAAGCAAAAAACAGAGTAAATTTACAGTTTTTAAGTTAAAAAAAATTAAAAACAACTTTGGAAAGAGTACCTTATAGCAGGGCTTCAGCAGTGTCTCACATATATTCCCGTAGTTAAGCAACAACAGTTATTAACAAAATATCCTCCTTCCCTCCCCACCCCTGCCCCCACAGAAGGTTAAACTATCAACCAAGACATTGGGACAATGCTTGGGTCAATAGTTTCTTCTAAATAATAAGTCTTGGGCCAAGAGTTTCTTCTAAGTAAGTGCTAACTCAATAACAAAATGTGGCATTATGGCCAGGGCTATGGTATCACAATATGTGAAGACCAAAAAGTCTAAGATCTAATCAGCTCATGTGCGCACCTCCCCTACCCCAAGGGACAGAGTCAAAAACCATGTTCTATGGACCTTAGCACGCTGTGTGTCTCACATTTTATCATCAGGAAATCAGTCCAGTGGGGACTTCTGAAGCTCGTGCCAACTATAATTAATAACACAGATTTTCTACCACATGTGCCCTGACTAGTGTCTCTGGAAAAGAAAAATGTTATTTAGAATTTGTGAAAATTTGTAGGCATTAGGTATTTGTCAAAACTCATATAACGGCACACCAAAAAGAGCAAGTTGTATTTTGTGTAAATTAAAAAAAAAAAAAATGTTAACCTTTGGGAAAAGCCTATCTCAAACTGTAACTTAAGACACATTTTAAGCAACTATTTCACGTCTTTTTGTTTATTAGAGCTCAAATTAAAGTGATAGGTGGTAAGAATGTTTACCATGAGGTTGGTTCTTCTTTTGTGGTTTAGTTTATTACCGGAAACAGAAAATACAAGTCAGCAGAGAGGTCAAAAATGGA
Organism: Leopardus geoffroyi; assembly: GCF_018350155.1. NCBI lineage: Eukaryota > Metazoa > Chordata > Mammalia > Carnivora > Felidae > Leopardus > Leopardus geoffroyi. Next base: position 24,740,993 of record NC_059332.1, on the reverse strand, counting down.
GGGTGGGGAGAGTCTGACCTGTTAGGAACCTAACAGGAATTAGGAATTGTTAGGAATTGTCCTGTTTATGTATTTCACAACCATCCTATTAATAGGGTAGTATCTTCCATGTTTATAAGCTGTTTAAGGACTAAATCCTAATAGTGATAGATCAAGTGAACTACATAATGGTGATCACAGGTGATACCAAAACTCCTCTGGGGCTGCTGGAACCCGGGAAGATCAAAATGGCTTTAGGAAAATTATTAACCAGTCTGGCTTTCCATGAGATCTACACCCACCAAGTGGTTAGCACGTTTGGAGTGTGAGTGCATTTTACAGAAAGCTCCAAGGTGCTCCAGGGTGGTGGTTCCCTGGGAAGCAGGGTGGATATCCAGGAGCTTTGGCTGGTATGAAGGAGTTCTCCAGAAAATGACTAAGAAAACAAGTTCACATAGAGTTAAACAGTACATTCTGTCAGCTATAATGATGTTGTCAAGGACACCATAAATAATCCAATGAATATATTAACACCATAAGTGAGATTTCTTGGTTTCTGGTTTGCATTTACTTCAGCATTCCTTAAGGGTGTGGTCCTTCCCTGTTCACCCAAAGTCAACACTAGGTTCAGATATTTTCTTACCTCAAAGTTTCACTTTCTGAATTTATTGAGCAATCATTCCCCATTCACCTCCAGTGCCAAGAAGTGGGTATCTCAGGGTAATCTCCCCTCAACTAGCTTCATTATCTATGAATCCTCTAAACTATCTTAGAAGCAACCCCAGGAACAGGTTTAAACCTGTTGTAAACCCAGTGTCCCCCAACATGCTGGACCCCATGGCACTAGTGGGTGTTCAGTGTTGGCTCGGAACAGTGTCAATTATGGCTGTCATTGAGCTCCAGCCAAAGGTCCCGCAAAGTGACAGGTGCTGCTCTGAATGATGAATTCTTCATCCCATGATCACTCCCAGTTGGGAGAAAATAAATGGTTTTTCATTTTTTAAAATTTTTTAAATATTTATTTTTGAGAGAGAGAGAAAGGACAAGTCAGGGAGGGGCAGAGAGAGAGAAGGGAACAGAGGATCCCAAGCAGGCTCTGTGCCATAGACAGCAGAGAGCCTGATGTGGGTTCAAATTCATGAACTGTGAGATCATGACCTGAGCTGAAGTTGGACACTTAACTAACTGAGCCATGCAGGCACCCCCAAAATAAAGGTTTTGAGAGAATTAACCAATCTCACTATTGTCTCTTCACTATAATCTGAACCACCCATTTTCAGCAAAGCAAGAAGAATGGGGTGGTGTTTAGATACCAATAATCTTCATTGACAACATTATAAAAAGCAAAAGGGGACACTGACCAAGGACCAGAGTTGGCTCTAACACCCACATGGATGGTGATGGAACTAGGCCTACCTCTGATTTGGAGCTGTCTTCTGAGGTCAATGTAAAAAGCCACATTCACTGCACTTTCAAGAAAAAAAAAATCCTTGGAAAAACTGTGAGCGACAGTGTAGTATTGTAATGCATTCTACATGTTTCTACACAAAATAACACTTCCCTTTACTACTTTTCCTCTAAGTGTTCAGTGGGAGAAGACACAATCCTGATTAGTTTAGAGTATTTTCCCTTCTGAGTAGACAACTGACTTTTTATTTTTCACTGACTTTTTTCTATAGGTATGAGCTTCTTGCCACCCCTCCCTTACCCCTGTTATCTGTCATGTCCCTTCACTTCTCTGGCGATACTTCTAAAAGCTGTGTTTCAAGTGACACTTTGCAATCTTAAACAAAAGATGTGTACCTTTTGAAAAAAAAGAGAATCAGAGCTTCATCTCCTATTTGCCCTTCACCCCAGTTTGCCTCCACCCAGCCTGCAGCCATGGAGGTACAGGCCAAAACTCACCACAATTCCATTGCTGATTAAACTGTAAGGAACATAGGGGTGCCTGGATGCCTCAGTTGGTGGAGCGTGGGACTCTTGATCTTGGGGTCATGAGTGTGTGGAGATTACTTCAAAGTAAATCTTCAAAAAAAGCTGTAAAAAACATACAAGTATACTATTACATATGATATTTGCCATAGGTTTCTCAAAAATGCCTTTTATCAAGTTCAGGAAATTCCCTTCCACGTCTAATTTGCTAATTTTCATTTAGTTTTATCTGCAGGTATTGGAGATGTTATTACCATGGTTATTACATAGGTAGATATTTTAGTATCAAACTAACTTTGAATAGGGCCTACTTTCATATGCATGTGTTCATAAACTGCTGGATTCAATTTGTTAATATTTTGTTTGAGATTTAAGATTACCATATAATTTAATTCCTTGCATTTTTAAAATCTGGTTTAAATATTAACAATTTCCATAATAATGCCTTCTTTCTCCATGAGTTGGTCAGATACTTCAATTTATTGTAGGGAAAAATTAAATATTAATCCACCATATGAAGAAGTCAATAGATAAAGTAAAATTGATTAGCCACAAAATAGCAATGTAAGAATTACTGAAGAATAAGAAAGTAAATATGAGAAGAAACATCTGATGGGATTGGAAGGAGTTGCTTCTAGAGAAAAGAGCGATAAAACTGGGCACTGCTTGATTTGCTTTTGTTTTATTTTATTTTGTTTGTTAAAATAATCATTCTAGGGGTGCCTGGGCACCTCAGTTGGTTAAGCGTCCGACTTTGGCTCAGGTCATGATCTCACAGTTCCTGGGTTCAAGTCCTGTGTCAGGCTCTGTCCTGACAGCCTGCTTCAGATTCTGTCTCCTTTTCTCTCTGCCCCTCCCCCACTTGTGCTCGGTCTCTGTCTCTGTCTCTGTCTCTCTCTCTCTCTCAAAAATAAACATTAAAAAAATTTTAATAAAAAAAAATAAGCCTTTTAGGGGTGCTTGGGTGGATCGGCTGGTTAAGCTTTTTACTTCGGCTCAGGTCATGATCCTGTGGTTCATGAGTTTGAGCCCCACATTGGGCCCTCTGCTGTCAGCACAGAGCCTGCTTCAGATCCTCTGTCCCCCTCTCCCTCTGCCCCTCCACTGCTTGCTCTCTCTCTCTCTCAAAAATGAATGAACATTAAAAAAAAAGTAATAATCCTTTTAATATTACTTTTCTTTTAAAACCATGAATATGTATTACTTTGATAAAAACTAAGGAGCAGATTTAGTTTCACAAAACTCAGAGACATTTATGGTGCAGAATCTATTTTGAGATCTGTGACGCCTTCTTCCTTTTCTCTAGTGAACATATATTAAAGTTGTGGCTTGTTTCTCCAAGCTCTTTCCAGCCAGTACATTTTGCATTTCCCTCTCTCTGAACATGTGAAACTTCTTCCCTCCACCTTGCAACATCCCCAAATATTGGATTTCTTCCAAGCAAACGTTGGAAGACATTTTTAACCCCCTCCCCCTATTAGAAAGCATGCAATAAAATCATTTTTATATTCATTTAAAATATCCTACAAAGGACTTCTGGTCTGGTGACAGAATTCTGTAGAGGTCAGGCACTGGTTGGTTGGAGGGTTTTTTTTTTTTTTTTGGCATCTGGTTGAATGATAGGTGCTGTGGCTTTGGTTGGACAACAAATTCAGTATACACTGATGGATGCTGGAGGGATCCTTGAGTGATGATGCTGTCAGGAAGTACTTCCTAGACCCAATTTGGGCTGATTGGGAAGTGTTGCCCTTTACAGACGCTGGTCCACCAACCAGTTTCATGGTAAGGCTGACTCTGGAGATGAGCTTATACACGCCACTTGTTGGATGATCATTTTAAATCAGAATTAAGACTGATGAGAGGTAAACTGAAAACCAATCATGACAAAAGGTATTCCTTTGTTGATTTGTTCTTTTTGTTTGTGATGGAAACTGATTATCTTTTTTTTCTGTTAAAACAATTAAAGCAGTAGTTTTGAGTTTTGTGGGATTTTTAAAAATTGCCGCCATTGGTTTGCATATTTGCTTTACCTCGTCGCTAAGTGGGAAGGAGGTGACATTTTCTTTAAATTAAAATTTGCATATTTAATCAGCATTTCAGATTCCTTGGAGCAGACTGTTGCTCCCTTCCATCTATTTGTGTTATTGTCATTGTTAATACAGTGGAAGAGTTGAAAACAGTAGACTTTAGCTTGCTGGGGTACTTTTCATTGAGGATTGAGATCACAAGCAACTATCATCTTGGGACCCGTGGGGTGGGGGGAGTTCTTAAAATCAGGACTTCAGACTCTAAGGATAAAACTGCTTCCTTCTGTTTTTCTTGTCAACCTTTTCGAAGAATTTAAGACTAACTGTCTTAATTCTGGAGGCTGATTGGCTATGGTATTTGAAGACTGTGATTGAGTTAAGACAATGGATGCTAGATAACAGGAAGAGGAAAGATGAGGTTTGGGGACTATATTGACATTTAGATTCTGATTAGATTGGAAAAGGGCAATTATAGTTGATGTGGTCATATTATATTTGATTGGATTAAAGTGTGGCTGGTTGGATTATCTAATTGAAAAAGGAGGTGGCCAAACAATCTGATTTATGTTATATCTAATAAAGGTAATCACACAGGGATCCTGGAAAGAAGAGGGTATCAGTAACTTTGTATATCTGGGGGTGGCAGGGGTGGGGTCACTGGAGGCTGATAGAGGTTTTCCATAGGGGATGACCCTGAAGATGATCTTGAAGGCTGGCACAGTGGACAGCAGGCTTCTAGGAAGGGTATGTCCAAAGGAAACAGTTATGAAAGGGCATCTTGTACTTAAGAACACTAAAATGTTCCAGGTGGCCACTGTATGGTGTGGAGTGTTGGGAAATGGGTGGATGGGTTTGGTGATTAGGGACCTGGTAGGAAAAAATTTAACATTCCAGTTTTATCTCAAAATAGAGAGTTGGAGGAGATTTTCAAGAAAGGGAGTGACATTTTCAGATGTATTTTTTATGAGGACCACTGGATTATTTATAGAAGATAGACAAGAATGAGAATACACTGAGGCACCTGGGTGGCTCAGTCAGGTAAGCCTCCGACTTTGGCTCAGGTCATGATCTCACGGTTCATGGGTTCCAGCCCAGCATTGGTCTCTGGGCTGACAGCTCAGAGCATGTAGCCTGCTTCAAATTCTATGTTTCTCTCTCTCTCTCTCTCTGTCCCTCCCCCGCTCATCCTCTGTCTCTCTGTCTCTCTCTCAAAAATAAATAAACATCGAAAAAGTCAAAGAAAAAGCAAAGCAAAGCAAAGCAAAGAAAAGAATGAGAATATACTGATGATAGGGCACTGATGAGGAGGCTTCAGGTGGAAAAAAAAGCACAATTGTTATCTTAAGGCCAGTGGTAGGAAAGGAGAGAAAAGAAAACCTATGAAATATTTTCTTTTAATTGGTTATGTGTGAAGGACAGTAGTCCAGGAAAATGCTTAGAATTCTTGTTTGGCCAATTTGGTGAGTGGTAACACCACAATATTTTCTCCTTGGCACATAGGTGCCATATTTTACTATCATATAAGAAAAGGTTTCTTCTTGAGGTTGTGCTCACAGGCATCACTGCTTTTAGAAGGATGCGATGAAAGTCTGGCATATATTTCACAGCCAGTTTTTCTAAACGTGGTTCCTTGAGGCACTGGTTTTGAGAAAAGTAAACAGATACTCTGTAGAGGAAGAAATGTTGAATAATCCAAAAAACTTTTGGGAAACATGAAATATTACACGCCCCCTTGGAAAGTCACAGTGGAAACATATCAGAGACTCACAGTAAAGAGACTCTTAAACTTTCTTTGACTCTGACTTTCCCATATTTATTTGAGTTTAGAACTCCTTTTTCACAGAACACATATTTGGGGGGATTTAAGTAGACCAAATGCAGTGTTTGTGTTATGAAATTTGGGTAGGATTCGATTATCCACAAATAACTGTGTTTGAATCAGAAGACAGAACTGTATCCAGTGGTGTGCTGCTAAATGTTTACTGGCCAAACTAGGGGAGGTGGGGGAGGTAGGAGAGAGTGGAGGTGTGAGAGATACAGAAGGAAGCACAAAATAGTTGTCTTGGAGAGCAAGACAGCAGACTCCCTGAGGCAGCATGATAGAATTACCAGGCAGTTTTGAATCCCCATTGGAAGGTTGAGGTCATGAACTTCAAGTGAGGCTAGCCAACAATAGCAGTGCTGTTTTCCTCAGCCCTGCCGTTTAGGAGTTATGAAGACAGGGGCTACGTTTAACCAGGATTAGAGCTTTTCCAGGCAAGAATAACAGGAAGGAAAGAAGCATGAGAGATGAGAATCCATGCAATGTCTGGGGGGTAAGGAAGGAGCAAGCAGAGGGGGGTATGATGGAGAAGTGCTTTGGATCAGAGGTCTCGAACTATCAGAGGACAGTTGGAGTTAGGTTATTTATTCCAAGAGTAAGCAAACTAAAAGGAAAGGAGGTTCTAGAGTTCAGATTTGGGAAATGGGGCACTTGCTCATAGTGATAAGAGCTAGGGCATGGCAAAGGAAGAGGCCATCAGAAGTGAGAAGGTCTAGGTGTCTGGTAGGTTCTGTGGATGACATCCAGGATTATGATGAATGGAGGATGGAGGAGGACGGCAGTTGAGCCAGGTGCTAAACCTCAAGGATTCTGGAGGAAAGGGAATTCCAGAGATGACAGCAACAGCTGGGGTAGTATCACTGGGTTGCATGAGCTTCAAGGAAGCTAGGAGTTCTAAAAATGTAGAAGAAATGTTTTTGAAACTGCAAAGACATCCCACTTTTAGAGTTTGAGATGATGTGGATGTCAGAGGACATGGATGTGGATGCGATGTGGATGTCCTCTACTTTAGGAGAAATGGTCTCCTCAGGGAACAGCAGGCTTCCAGCACGAGACAAGAAGGTAAAGGGAAGGTCCCAGAGGTGGCTGAGGATTTAGGAGTTTGTTGATGAGGAGCATCTTTCCAGATGGCAGAGTGGAAGAGTTTGGGAGGGTGGGGATGGTTGGATGAGACCTTGTCTTGAGTTTGTGGGGGTGAGGCTCCAGAGGATGACGGAGCTGTAGTGCATGAGGCAGGATGGACTGGTCCTAAGGGAAGATGGTTGATTCAAGTTGAGTCCAATAAAAGTAGGGGGAGGCTTCATTCCACTTTGGCTGAAACACCAAGAAGCATCCCTAGATGCCTTGTTTTCCACAGCAAGCAGGGCCATACCAACACTGCTTCTGCACACTTTAGTACTGGGCATAAGGTGGACTCAACAAATACTCACTGCAGAAATTATTCTCAAGGGACAACAACTAATACGGTCCTGCCTCACTTCTAACATATTAATAGGATCTTAGCTAACATTACCACCCTTTAGGAAAGTACTAAAAGATGCTTTTGTCTGACCCTTCTCCCCTCACTCACTTACCTCCTCAAGAAGAGTGGTGTATCTGATTGCGAGGACAGGTGCCTTCTCCTCCAGGGCCAACCTGGACATTTTCCTCTCAGACTCTGCTTTCCTGTGGTCAATACACCCAAATCCAGTCCCAGGCCCATTGCAGGCCTGCTTTCTTGGTTCCCCAACTCTTGCTTGACGGGGGTACCCAGATAGATAAGGGTACCTGGACGGGTGAAAATTTGCTCTGTAAACCAACCCTCTCCACGTATAGCTCTCAAAACCCAGCTTTGCAATGTCCAACATGGGAGCTATTAGTCACATATGGCTATTTAAATTTAAATTAATTAAAATAAAAGTCATTGTCTTGATGGCACTAGCCACATTTCAAGGGCACAATAGCCTCACATGGCTACACATCGATCAGCACAGCTACAGAACACTTCTGTCATTCCAGAAAATTCTAGTAGAATGCACCGCTCTGAAACATTAATCAAACCATTGTTATTGGCCCCTTTCTAACTCAAGTGTTTTTTCATTGCAGCAGAATCCATGAGCTAGCCCGGAAACTCCCCGGCATCAGACAGGAACTGGAAGCGGGAGTGGGCGTGCCGAGCTGCCAGCATGGCGCAGTACAAGGGCACCATGCGGGAGGCCGGCCGGGCCATGCACCTGATCAAGAAGCGGGAAAAGCAGAAGGAGCAGATGGAGGTGCTGAAGCAGCGGATCGCCGAGGAGACCCTCATCAAGTCGAAGGTGGACAAGAAATTCTCGGCTCATTACGACGCCGTGGAGGCCGAGCTGAAGTCGAGCACGGTGGGCCTGGTGACCCTGAACGACATGAAGGCCAAGCAGGAGGCCCTGCTCAAGGAGCGGGAGATGCAGCTGGCCAAGAGGGAGCAGCTGGAGGCGCGGCGGCTGCAGCTGGAGGCACTGCAGGAGAAGGAGCGTAAGCAGGAGCAGAAGCGCAAGATCTGCAGCCTGTCCTTCACGCTCGACGAGGGCGACGAGGGCAACGTGGATGAGGAGGTGGCGGCTAGGGAGCAGCCCACGTCAGCGGGGCTGAGCAAGAAGAAGAACCTGGGGAAGAATCCAGATGTGGACACGAGCTTCCTGCCTGACCGCGACCGCGAGGAGGAGGAGGACCGGCTGCGGGAGCAGCTGCGGCAGGAGTGGGAGGCCAGGCGCGAGAAGGTGAAGCGCGAGGAGATGGAGGTCACGTTCAGCTACTGGGACGGCTCCGGGCACCGGCGCACCTTGCGCATCCACAAGGGTGACACCGTGCAGCAGTTCCTGAAGAGGGCCCTGCAGGGGCTGCGAAAGGACTTCCGTGAGCTGCGGTCGGCGGGCGTGGAGCAGCTCATGTACATCAAGGAGGACCTGATCCTGCCCCACTACCACACCTTCTACGACTTCATCGTCACCAAGGCCCGGGGCAAGAGTGGGCCGCTCTTCAACTTCGACGTGCACGATGACGTGCGGCTGCTGAGCGACGCCACCATGGAAAAGGATGAGTCACACGCGGGCAAGGTGGTGCTGCGGAGCTGGTACGAGAAGAACAAGCACATCTTCCCCGCGAGCCGCTGGGAACCCTACGACCCTGAAAAGAAGTGGGACAAGTACACGATCCGATGACCCCCTTCCCGCTCCTCTGAGGCTCCCTGTCATGTCCCACCCCCACCTTGTCCTGCATATGGAGCCTTGGCCGCCCCCTGGTGACCTCCTGCCCACACCGAGACAGCGACAGCCAGCAGAGGAAACGGTTTTCTGTACCCTGGAAATTCCAACTTAATTTGGTGACCTTCATTTCTTTCCCGAAATTTAATAAAGAGCCGAAAGTTCTCGTGATTCAAGTGTTGTCATTCTGTTGCTGATGGTTACTTTTGGTTTGGTTGTTTTGCAGGGGGTTGGGGGCGATTTTTAATGTTACTGTGTGAATTCATGATATGGCCGCATTGAGCTATATTGGAACCATGACTGGGAATACCGTGGGACACAAGTGAGAGTAAGGGGAGCATTTTTGACCTGGGTCACGGTATTTAAGGAAGTACTCATGGGCATGGACTTTGGAACCAAACTGCCTGTGTTTGATTCCCAATTTAACTTCTTTACCTGCTGTATAATTTGGGACAAATTAATTGAACCTCTGTGCCTCAGTTTCCTCTACTGTAAGTAGGGTAACAATAGCTCTTATGTCATAAGATCTCTTTGGAGATTAAATAAGTAAGTATTTGTAAAGCACTTAGAACTCAGTAAATGTCTGTTATTCTTTGGTCTTGGTTAATTTATTTAAAGAACCACTATGACCCATTTCAGAACCATGTGAGGACAAAAGGTTGACCTGCCCACAACTTTAACCAAGATCAGGGGAGTTGGGAGGGGGCAGTGGCTCACAAACTGGGAGAGCAGATCCCTTCTGAGTGATCCTTAGCTAGACTGTTTAGCCCCAGGGGTTGGGAGTTGGTTAGTATAGCCTAGAGATCAGGATTTCTGTTTGCCTTTTGCCTCAAGCTCCAAGATGGCTCTGCACAGTGCTGTTAAAGATTCTATCTTTATTTGCCTTAAAGTTTTGATACTTGATTCAGTGTGGATTTCCTTTTGTTAATGTTGATTATTTAAAATATTGCATTAGGGGCGCCTGGGTGGCTCAGTTGGTTGAGGGTCAGACTTCAGCTCAGGTCATGATCTCCCAGTTAGTGGGTTCTAGCCCCACATTGGACTCTGTGCTGACAGCTCAGAGCCCAGAGCCTGCTTCAGATTCTGTCTCCCTCTCTCTCTGCACCTCTCCAGCTCACACTCTGTCTCTCTCCCTCTCTCTCAAAAATAAATATTTAAAAAATCTTTAAATATTGCATTAAAATATTTATCTTCATTACAGAGTTTTTGAGTGTTTCCACTCCCCACCTCCAACATTTGCCTTAATGCCCAAGGGAGATGCCTCACTCACTTTACCCCAGTCCCAGCTTGGAGTGTAGGAGGGACCCTTCTTTTCTCAGAGTTCTTGACTCAACCCATAAACAAGAACTTCTGCCAGAATGTTGGCCCTCTGGGCTGTGGGTCCCAGCATTGGGACTATTAGGATCATTGGGGAAGCTTTTAAACCTTCCAATTCCCAGGTCATATCCAGAGTCAGGATCTCAGTGGGACATAGACATTAGCATGTTTTGAAGCTCCCCAGGATTCAACATGCAGTCAGTTTTGAGAAGGAATGTGTTAGGTTTGCCTTCTCTCTACCTCTTACTAACTCCTTCCCTGAGATTCCAGACCATACGTACACCCAGGCACCCCTCTATAGTCTGCACTTCTAACATCTTAACTCAAGACCTAGACTTAGAGGGTGCTAATAGTAGGACCCCACATCTTCGCTTGCAGGTCCAAGCTACATTTTCTAATCCAGCTTTAATTTGAACATTGATATCCTGGCCACAGTCCAACCCTTGCATCTGTTTCTTAATTGGTTTGGTGTTACTTAGACTCATTTAGTTACTTAATCCTTCCATGCATGACAAAACCCACAAAGTTCACAGTGGCTTAAGCAAGCTTATTTCTTTTCCTGTACAAATCTAGAGATAAATTTGCATAGCATCAATCAAGGACCCAGGCTACTTCCATCTGTTCTTTTACCAAAGTGGTCTCCATACCCGCAGATACCTCATAATCCAAGATGGAAGTTCCAACTCCAACCACCACATACACATACCAGGAAACAGAAAGAAGGTAAGGGGAGAAGGAAAGCCCAAAGGCATAAAATGACTGTCTCTTAAGGATACGTGTAAACTGACAAATAATACTTTGATTTAGATCCCTTTTGCCAGAGCTTGGTTCTTTGGCACACTTTGCTGCAAGGAAAGCTGGGAGATGTAGTCTTTTTTTTTTTTTTAATTTTTTTTTTTTTTTGAACGTTTATTTATTTTTGGGACAGAGAGAGACAGAGCATGAACGGGGGAGGGGCAGAGAGAGAGGGAGACACAGAATCGGAAACAGGCTCCAGGCTCTGAGCCATCAGCCCAGAGCCCGACGCGGGGCTCGAACTCACGGACCGCGAGATCGTGACCTGGCTGAAGTCGGACGCTTAACCGACTGCGCCACCCAGGCGCCCCAGTCTTTTTTTTTTTTAATTTTGAAGAAAAAATTATTTATTTTTTAATTCCAGTATAGTTAAGATAGAGTGTTATATTAGTTTCAGGTGTACAATATAATGGTTCAACAATTCTAACATTACTCAACGCTCATCATGATAAGTGTACTCTTTAATCCCCTTTAACTATTTCATCCATCCCCCTATCCACCTGCCCTCTGGTAACCATCAGTTTGTACTCTGTGGTTAAGATTATGTTTTTTGGTTTGTCTATTTTAATTGTTCATTTGTTTCTAAGATTCCACATAGGAATGAACTCATTATGGTATTTTTCTTTCTCTGACTTATTTTACTTAGCGTTATACTCTCTAGCTCCATCCATGTTGTTGCAAATGGCAAGATTTCATTCTTTTTCATGACTAATATCTATATCTATCTATATCTATCTATCTATCTATCTATCTATCTACCTATCTACATACATATTACCATATCTTCTTTATCCATTCATCTATTGATGGACACTTAGGTTGTTTCCATAATTTGACTATTGTAAATAATGATGCAATAAACATAGGGCTACATATATCTTTTTGAACTAGTTTTTTCATATTCTTTATAAAAAATTTTTTTTGTTTTCTTATTATTTTTTTAAATATGAAATTTATTGTCAAATTGGTTTCCATACAACACCCAGTGCTCATCCCAACAGGTGCTTTCCTCAATACCCATCACTCACCCTCCCCTCCATCCCACCCCCCATCAACCCTCGGTTTGTTCTCAGTTTTTAAGAGTCTCTTGTGTTTTGGCTCCCTCCCTCTCTATCCTTTTTTTTTTTTCTTTCCTTTTCCTCCCCCATGGACTTCTGTTACGTTTCTCAGGATCCACATAAGAGTGAAAACATATGGTATCGTTCTCCGTATGACTTATCTCACTTAGCATAACACTCTCCAGTTCTATCCACGTTGCTACAAATGGTCAGATTTCATTCTTTCTCCTTGCCAAGTAGTATTCCATTACGTATATAAACCACAACTTCTTTATCCATTCGTCAGTTGATGGGCATTTAGGCTCTTTCCATAATTTGGCTATTGTTGAAAGTGCTGCTATAAACATTGGGGTACAAGTGCCCTTATGCATCAGCACTCCTGTATCCCTTGGGTAAATTCCTAGCAGTGTTATTCCTGGGTCATAGGGTAGATCTATTTTTAATTTTTTGAGGAACCTCCACACTGTTTTCCAGAGCGGCTGCACCAGTTTGCATTCCCACCAACAGTGCAAGAGGGTTCCCGTTTCTCCACATCCTCCCCAGCATCTATAGTCTCCTGATTTATTCGTTTTAGCCACTCTGACTGGCGTGAGGTGGTATCTGAGTGTGGTTTTGATTTGTATTTCCCTGATGAGGAGCGACATTGAGCATCTTTTCATGTGCCTGTTGGCCATCCGGATGTCTTCTTTAGAGAAGTGTCTATTCATGTTTTCTGCCCATTTCTTCACTGGGTTATTTGTTTTTCGGGTGTGGAGTTTGGTGAGCTCTTTATAGATTTAGATTTATGTCATTTGCAAATATCTTTTCCCATTCCGTTGGTTGCCTTTTAGTTTCGTTGATTGTTTCCTTTCCTGTGCAGAAGCTTTTTATCTTCATAAGGTCCCAGTAGTTCATTTTTGCTTTTAACTCCCTTGCCTTTGGGGATGTGTCAAGTAAGAAATTTCTGTGGCTGAGGTCAGAGAGGTCTTTTCGTGCTTTCTCCTCTAGGGTTTTGATGGTTTTCTGTCTCACATTCAAGTCTTTCATCCATTTTGAGTTTATTTTTGTGAATGATGTGAGAAAGTGGTCTAGTTTAATTCTTCTGCATATTGCTGTCCAGTTCTCCCAGCACCATTTGTTAAAGAGACTGTCTTTTTTCCATTGGATATTCTTTCCTGCTTTGTCAAAGATTAGTTGGCCATACTTTTGTAGGTCTAATTCTGGGGTTTCTATTCTATTCCATTGGTCTATGTGTCTGTTTTTGTGCCAATACCATGCTGTCTTGATGATTACAGCTTTGTAGTAGAGGCTAAAGTCTGGGATTGTGATGCCTCCTGCTTTGGTCTTTTTCAAAATTACTTTGGCTATTCGGGGTCTTTTGTGGTTCCATACAAATTTTAGGATTGCTTGTTCTAGCTTTGGGAAGAATGCTGGTGCAATTTTGATTGGGATTTCATTGAATGTGTAGATAGCTTTGGGTAGTGTTGACAATTTAACAATATTTATTCTTTCAATCCATGAGGATGGGATGTTTTTCCATTTCTTTATATCTTCTTCAATTTCCTTCATAAGCTTTCTATAGTTTTCAGCATACAGATCTTTTAAATCTTTGGTTAGATTTATTCCTAGGTATTTTATGCTTGTTGGTGCAATTGTGAATGGGATCAGTTTCTTTATTTGTCTTTCTGTCACTTCATTATTAGTGTATAAGAATGCAACTGATTTCTGTACATTGATTTTGTATCCTGCGACTTTGCTGAATTCATGTATCAGTTTTAGCAGACTTCTGGTGGAGTCTGTCGGGTTATCCATGTATAATATCATGTCATCTGCAAAAAGTGGAAGCTTGATTTCATCTTTGCCAATTTTGATGCCTTTGATTTCCTTTTGCTGTGTGATTGCTAATGCTAGAACTTCCAACACTATGTTAAACAACAGCGGTGAGAGTGGACATCCCTGTCATGTTCCTGATCTCAGGGGAAAAGCTCAGTTTTTCCCCATTGAGGATATTAGCTGTTAGCTTTTCATAAATGGCTTTTATGATGTTTAAGTATTTTCCTTCTATCCTGACTTTCTTGAGGGTTTTTATTCAGAAAGGATGCTGAATTTTGTCAAATGCTTTTTCTGCATCAATTGACAGGATCATATGATTCTTATCTTTTCTTTTATTAATGTGATGTATCATGTTGATTGATTTGCGAATGTTGAACCAGCCCTGCATCCCAGGAATGAATCCCACTTGATCATGGTGAATAATTCTTTTTATATTCTGTTGAGTTTGATTTGCTAATATCTTGTTGAAAATTTTTGCATCCATATTCATCAGGGATATTGGTCTTTAGTTCTCTTTTTTTGCTGGGTCTCTGTCTCATTTAGGAATCAAAGTAATGCTGGCTTCATAGAATGAGTCTGGAAGTTTTCCTTCCCTTTCTATTTTTTTGAACAGCTTGAGAAGGATGGGTATTATCTCTGCTTATTTAAATGTCTGGTAGTATTTCCCTGGGAAGTCATCTGGTCCTGGACTCTTATTTGTTGGGAGATTTTTGATGACTGACTCAATTTCTTTGCTGGTTATGGGTCTGTTCAAGTTTTCTATTTCTTCCTGTTTGAGTTTGGAAGTGTGTGGGTATTTAGTAATTTGTCCATTTCTTCCAGGTTGTCCATTCTGTTGGCATATAATTTTTTATAGTATTCCCTGATACTTGCTTGTATTTCTGAGGGATTGGTTGTAATAATTCCATTTTCATTCATGATTTTATCTATTTGGGTCATCTCCCTTTTCTTTTTGAGAAGCCTGGCTAGCGGTTTATCAATTTTGCTTATTTTTTCAAAAAGCCAACTCTTGGTTTCATTGATCTGCTTTACAGTTTTCTTAGATTTTATATTGTTTATTTCTGTTCTGATCTTTATTATTTCTCTTCTTCTTCTGCGTTTGGGGTATGTTTGCTGTTCTGCTTCTATTTCCTTTAGGTGTGCTGTTAGATTTTGTATTTGGGATTTTTCTTGTTTCTTGAGATAGTCCTGGATTGCAATGTATTTTCCTCTCAGGACTGCTTTTGATGAATCCCAAAGCGTTTGGATTGTTGTATTTTCATTTTCATTTGTTTCCATATATTTTTTAATTTCTTCTCTAATTGTCTGGTTGACCCATTCATTCTTTAGTAGGGTGTTCTTTAACCTCCACACTTTTGGATGTTTTCCAGACTTTTTCCTGTCGTTAATTTCAAGCTTCATAGCATTGTGGTCTGAAAGTATGCATGGTATGATCTCAATTCTTGTATACTTATGAAGGGCTGTTTTGTGACCCAGTATGTGATCTATCTTGGAGAATGTTCCATGTGCACTCGAGAAGAAAGTATATTCTGTTGCTTTGGGATGCAGTTCTAAATATAAATCTGTCAAGTCCATCTGATCCAATGTATCATTCAGGGCCCTTGTTTCTTTATTGATCCTGTGTCTAGATGATCTATCCATTGTGGAGTATTAAAGTCCCCTGCAATTACCACATTCTTATCAATAAGGTTGCTTATGTTTGTGATTAATTGTTTTATATATTTGGGGGTTCCCGTATTTGGCGCATAGACTTTTATAATTGTTAGCTTTTCCTGATGAATAGCCCCTGTAATTATTATATAATGCCCTTCTTCATCTCTTCTTACAACCTTTAAAGTCTAGTGTGTCTGATATAAGTATGGCTACTCCAGCTTCTTTTGACTTCCAGTAACAGGATAGTTTTCCATCCCCTCACTTTCAATCTGAAGGTGTCCTCAGGTCTAAAATGAGTCTCTTGTAGACAGCAAATAGATGGGTCTTGTTTTTTTATCCATTCTGATACCCTATGTCTTTTGGTTGGCGCATTTAGTCCATTTACATTCAGTGTTATTATAGAAAGATATGGGTTTAGAATCATTGTGATGTCTGTAGGTTTCATGCTTGTAGTGATGTCTCTGGTACTTTGTGGTCCTTGCAACATTTCACTCACAGAGTCCCCTTAGGATCTCTTGTAGGGCTGGTTTAGTGGTGATGAATTCCTTCAGTTTTTGTTTGTTTGGGAAGACCTTTATCTCTCCTTCTATTCTGATTGACAGACTTGCTGGATAAAGGATTCTCGGCTACATATTTTTTTCTGTTCATCACATTGAAGATTTCCTGCCATTCCTTTCTGGCCTGCCAAGTTTCAGTAGACAGGTCTGCCACTAGTTTTATGGGTCTCCTTTTATAATTTAGAGCATGTTTATCACTAGCTGCTTTCAGAATTTTCTCTTTATCCTTATATTTTGCCAGTTTCACTATGATAGGTCGTGCAGAAGATGGATTCAAGTTACGTGTGAAGAGAGTTCTCTGTGCCTCTTGGGTTTCAATGCCTTTTTCCTTCCGCAGATCAGGGAAGTTGTCAGCTATGATTTGTTCAAGTACATCTTCAGCCCCTTTCTCTCTCTCTTCCTCTTCTGGAATTCCTATTATATGGATATTATTCCATTATATGCATCACTTAGTTCTCTAATTCTCCCCTCATAGTCCTAGATTTTTTTATCTCTCTTTTTCTAAGCCTCCTCTTTTTCCATATTTTTTTTTACATTTTCTTTCCTTTTTTATTTTTTTTTTTCAGTATATGAAGTTTATTGTCAAATTGGTTTCCATACAACACCCACTGTTCATCCCAAAAGGTGCCCTCCTCAATACCCATCACCCACCCTCCCCTCCATCCCACCCCCCATCAACCCTGTTTATTCTCAGTTTTTAAGAGTCTCTTATGCTTTGGCCCTCTCCCACTCTAACCTCTTTTTTTTTTCCCTTCCCCTCCCCCATGGGTTTCTGTTAAGTTTCTCAGGATCCACATAAGAGTGAAAACATATGGTATCTGTCTTTCTCTGTATGGCTTATTTCACCTAGCATAACACTCTCCAGTTCCATCCATGTTGCTACAAAGAGCCATATTTCATTTTTTCTCATTGCCACATAGTACTCCATTGTGTATATAAACCACAATTTCTTTATCCATTCATCAGTTGATGGACATTTAGGCTCTTTCCATTATTTGGCTATTGTTGAGAGTGCTGCTATAAACATTGGGGTACAAGTGCCCCTATGCATCAGCACTCCTGTATCCCTTGGGTAAATTCCTAGCAGTGCTATTGCTGGGTCATAGGGTAGGTCTATTTTTAATTTTTTGAGGAACCTCCACACTGTTTTCCATAGTGGCTGCACCAGTTTGCATTCCCACCAACAGTGCAAGAGGGTTCCCGTTTCTCCACATCCTCCCCAGCATCTGTAGTCTCCTGATTTGTTCGTTTTAGCCACTCTGACTGGCGTGAGGTGGTATCTGAGTGTGGTTTTGATTTGTATTTCCCTGATGAGGAGTGACGTTGAGCATCTTTTTATGTGCCTGTTGGCCATCCAGATGTCTTCTTTAGAGAAGTGTCTATTCATGTTTTCTGCCCATTTCTTCACTGGGTTATTTGTTTTTCGGGTGTGGAGTTTGGTGAGCTCTTTATAGATTTTAGATACTAGCCCTTTGTCCGATATGCCATTTGCAAATATCTTTTCCCATTCTGTCTGTTGCCTTTTAGTTTTGTTGGTTGTTTCCTTTGCTGTGCAGAAGCTTTTTATCTTCATAAGGTCCCAGTAGTTCATTTTTGCTTTTAATTCCCTTGCCTTTGGGGATGTGTCAAGTAAGAAATTGCTACGGCTGAGGTCAGAGAGGTCTTTTCGTGCTTTCTCCTCTAGGGTTTTGATGGTTTCCTGTCTCACATTCAGGTCCTTTATCCATTTTGAGTTTATTTTTGTGAATGGTGTGAGAAAGTGGTCTAGTTTCAACCTTCTGCATGTTGCTGTCCAGTTCTCCCAGCACCATTTGTTAAAGAGACTGTCTTTTTTCCATTGGATGTTCTTTCCAGCTTTGTCAAAGATGAGTTGGCCATACGTTTGTGGGTCTAGTTCTGGGGTTTCTATTCTATTCCATTGGTCTATGTGTCTGTTTTTGTGCCAATACCATGCTGTCTTGATGATGACAGCTTTGTAGTAGAGGCTAAAGTCTGGGATTGTGATGCCTCCTGCTTTGATCTTCTTCTTCAAAATTACTTTGGCTATTCGGGGCCTTTTGTGGTTCCATACGAATTTTAGGATTGCTTGTTCTAGTTTCGAGAAGAATGCTCTTTTTCCATAATTTTATCTTCTAATTCACCTTCTATCCTCTGCCTCTTCAATCTGAGCTGTGGTCGCCTCCTTTTTATTTTGCACATCATTTATAGCATTTTTTAGCTCCTCATCACTCTTTCTTCATTCCTTGATCTCTGTAGCAATAGATTCTCTGCTGTCCTCTATACTTTTTTTCAAGCAGTGATTAATTTTATGACTATTATTCTTAATTCTTGTTCTGTTATATTGCTTAAATCATTTTTGATCAATTTGTTAGCTGTTGCTACTGCCTGGAGTTTCTTTTGAAGAGAATTCTTCCGTTTCATCATTTTGGATAGTCCCTGGGATGGCTCAGAACTGCAGGGCACTTCCCCTGTGCTGTCTGGAGTAACTTGTGTTTGTGGGCGGGGCTGCAGTCAGACCTGATGTCTGTCCCAGCCCGCGCTGGGGCCACAGTCAGACTGGTGTGTACCTTATCTTCCCCTCTCCCAGGGGCAGGACTCACTGTGGAGTGGTGTGGGCCCTGTCTGGGCTACTTGCACACTGCCAGGCTTGTGGTGCTGCTTTGATGGGATCTGGCATATTAGCCAGGGTGGATCCACAAGGTGCACAGGGGCAGGAGGGACAGGCTTAGCTCACTTTGCCGTTGGTGGTCTGCTTCAGGAGGGGCCCTGCAGCACGGGGAGGGAGGCAGGCAGACCCGTCAGAGGGATGGATCCACAGAAGCACAGCATTGGGTTTTTGTGCAGTGCAAGCAAGTTTGGTGACAGAAACTGGTTTCCTTTGGGATTCCGGCTGGGGGATGGGAGAGGGAGATGGTGCTGGCCAGTGCCTTTGTTCCTCCGAGCTGAGCTCTGTCTTCCAGGGCTCAACACCTCTCCCTCCCAGTGTCCTCTCACCCTCCCTCTCTCTGAGCAGAGCTGTTGACTTCTAACATTCCAGATGTTAAGTCCCACTGGCTGTCAGAACTCACACATCTGGCCCCTCCGCTTTTGCAAGCCAGACTCAGGGATTCCGCCTTGCTGGGGAAGGGGGGCTGCCCCTCCACCACCCCGGTTCCCTCCCGCCAGTCTGTGTAGCGCTCACCACCTCTCTGCCCTTCCTACCCTCTTCCATGGACCTCTTGTCTGTACTAGGCTCCAGAGAGTCTGTTCTGCTAGTCTTCTGGCAGTTTTCTGGGTTATTTAGACAGACATGGGTGGAATCTAAGTGATCAGCAGGGCGAGATGAGCCCAGTGTCCTCTTATGCCACCATCTTCCCTGTTTTCTCCTCTTTCTTTTTCCAATGGAACTGTCTGTGGCCACCTTGTTCCCAGCAGACCCTGAAGCTATAGTTGCTAATTCCGCCTCCCTAAAAAAATTTTTTTAATGTTTATTTATTTTTGAGAGAGAGAGAGAGATAGAGAGGACCAGTGGGGGAGGGACAGAGAGAGAGGGAGACACAGAACCCGAAGCAGGCTCTAGGATCTGAGCTGTCAACACAGAGCCTGACACAGGGCTTGAATCCATGAACCATGAGATCATGACATAAGCCAAAGTCGGACTCTTAACCCACTGAGTCACCCAGGTGCCCCATGAACTAGTATTTTCATATTCTTTAGATAAATACCCAGTAGTGGGATTATTAGGTCATATGTTAATTCTAATTTTTTTTTGAGGAACCTCCATATTGTTTTCCACACTGACTGCACCTGTTTGCATTTCCACCAACAGTGCACTAGGGTTCCCCTTTCTCCACATCCTCACCAATACATGTTGTTTCTCATGTTGTTGACTTTAGCCATTCTGACAGGTGTGAGGTGGTATCTCTTTGTGGTTTTGATTTGCATTTCCCTGATAATGAGCTATGTTGTGCATCTTTTCATGGGTCTGTTGGCCATCTCTATGTCTTCTTTGAAAAAATGTCTGTTCATGTCTTCCACCCACTTTTAAATTGGATTATTTGTTTTTCTGGTGTTGTGTTGAATGGGAGATGTAGTCTTGAGTTCAGCTATGTCCTTACTGAATTTCTGCCTTCTGGATCTGTCCATTTCTGATAGAGGGTTGTAGAAGTCTCCAACCATGATATTGAGGTAAGCGTGATGACCACTATACTATGGAAGCAGAATTCCAACTGTGATAATGGAGTAATCTATCTCTGAAGTTCTCTCAGTTTTTGCCTCATCTAATTTGATGCTCTTTTGTTAGAAACATACATGTTAAGGATTGTTGTGTCTTCTTGAAGAACTGACATTTTATCATTATTTAATGCCATTCTTTATCCCTGATAATGTTTCTTGCTTTGGAATCTGCTCTGTCTGAAATTGATGTATCTACTCCTGCTTTCTTTTGATTAGAATGGTATGTTTTTTTCTCCAACCATTGACCTTAAATCTATTTGTATCTATATTTAAAATGGGTATCTTGTAGACAATCTATAGGTGGGTCATATTTTTGTTTTTTTATCCACTCTGACAATCTGTCTTTTAATTGTTGCATTTGGACCACTGATGTTCAACCTGATTTTTTATATAGTTGGTTGAATGTCTACATATTTTTTATTATTTTCTATTTTTTGCCCCTATTTTTGCCTTCCACTGTTTTCTTGATTTTTATGGTTTTAACTGAACATGTAATATGATTCCATTTTCTCTCCTTTCTTGGCATATCAGTTATACTTAAAAAAAAAAAAAAGACTCTTCTTAGTGGTTGCCCAGAGTTTGCAATATACATTTACAGCCAATACAAGCCCATTTTCAGATAACATTATACCACTTCACAGCTAGTGTAGGTACCTTATAATAACAAAGTAATCCCAATTCCCCTCTCCAGTCCCCTGTATTAACTTCTATATAAGCACATGTAAGCATATATATATATATATATATATATATATACACACACACACATAAGCAAACATTTTTAAATGCATGGTTATTATTTTAAAAAAATATTTTCTGTTAGGTCAATTAAGAATAAGAAAAATAAAATACTTAATTTTACCTTCATCTATTCTTTCTTCAAAACTCTTCCTTTTTTTTATGTAGATCTGATTTTCTGTCCTATAGCATTTTACTTCTCTCTAAAGAACTTCTTTTAACATTTCTTTTAACAAGGCAGGTCTACTGGCAAAAAAAAAAAGATCCCTCAATTTTTGTTTGTCTGAGAAAATCTATTTCTCCTTCATTTTTGAAAGATAATTTTGCAGACTAAAAAATTGTAGGTTGGTGTGGGTTTTTTCTCTCAATACTTTAAATATTTCACTCTACTCTTTTCTCAACTTCATGGTTTATGAGAAGTCAGATGCACTTCTTGTCTTTTTTCCTCTATAGATAGTGTTTTTTTTCCCTTTGGCTTGTTTTGGGATTTTTTTTCTTTGTCTATGATTTTCTGTATTTTGATTTTCTTTGTCTTTGATTTTCTGTATTTTGAAATTTCTTTATCTTTGATTGTCTGTATTTTGAATTTTCTTTATCTTTGATTTTCTGTATTTTGAAGGCTGGGGACATACATGTGTATATATAGATGTTTATCCTTCTTGGTATTCTCTGAGCTTGCTAGATCTGTGGCTTCATGTCTGACATCAATTTGGAGAAATTCTCAGTAATTATTGTTTCAAATATTTCTTCTGTTCCTTTTACTCTTTCTTCTCCTTATGGTATTTCCATTGTGCACATGTTACACCTTTTGTAGTTGTCCCACAGCCCTTGGCTATTTTATTCTTTTTTTTTTCTTTGTTCCCTTTGCTTTTAAGTTTGGGAGGTTTCTACTGAGATGTCTTCAAGATCAGAAATCCTTTCCTCAGCTGTGTCCAGTCTGTTTGCAAGCCCATCAAAGTCATTCTTCATTGTTGTTACAGTGCTCTTGATATTTAGCATTTCTTTTTGGGTCTTAAGATTTCCATCTCTCTGCTTACATTGGTCATTTGTTCTCCCATGCTGCTTACTTTATCAGAGTCTTTAGCATATTTATTTATTTATAATGTTTATTTATTTATTTTTGAGAGAGACAGAGACAGAATGTGAGTGGGTTAGGGACAGAGAGAGAGGGAGACACAGAATCCGAAGCAGGCTCCAGGCTCTGAGCTGTCAGCACAGAGCCCAATGCGGGGCTCAAATTCACGAGCTGTGAGATCATGACCTGAGCTGAAGTTGGACTCTCAACTGACTGAGCCACCCAGGTGCCCCGAGTCTTTAGCATATTTAAATTCCCAGTTCTGATCATTCTAACAGCCCTGCCATATCTGGTTCTGATGCTTCCTCTGTATTTTCAAATTGTATTTTTTCTGCCTTTTGGTATGTCTTGTAATTTTTCTTGATATCTAGACATGATATAACAGGTAAAAGTCTTTTAGTGAGCCTGTGTTACTGGACTGTGAACATCAGAAGTGTTTCCCAATTTTTCCCCCTCCACCCTTAAGTGAAACAGGATGGCAAAAGTTAGCTGGAATTGGGTACTTTCTTTCAAGTCACTTAGGCTCTGATAATACCCCAGCAGATTAGGCTCTAGTTAACTAGTTACTTCTGAGGTCAGACCTTGTTAAAAAGGACAGAGTCCTCTAGGACATTCAGGATGGCTTCCTGCCCCTCCCCTTGCAGAAGCAGGAATAAATTTTTCTCTTGTATTTTCTGTGGGAACCTGATTGACCTCCTAAAGGTAAAACAAAAACATGGAGTCCCGTGGAGTTCTTACATCGCAAGAGTTGACTACAGTGAGCCTGAAGCAATTGTCAGTTATAGTTCAGGTTTCTGTATTCCAACAAGGTTACTGCATTCTGGTACTGGTTCCTACAGAGGTTTCTGCTCATGGGTTTCTGCTGTGGTAAGCTGTAATTTTTATTTGTCTGTCTCTCTGGTTCCAGGGCAGCAGTCTGTTCTGTGACCCTACTTCTCTTTCTCTGATGGTTCTGATGACAGTTGTTGATTGTTCAGTTTATTTGACTTTTCATTTGTTTGTTGAGATGGAATGGAGACTTCTAAGTTCTTTATATGCGTAAACCAGAAACCGGAAGTACTCTTACCCTTCAATATTAGGAAGCATTGAGAATTTTAATAATTTAAGCTTCTTGAAAAGAGATCTTCTGGTGTCTTCTGATGTGTTCCAGTCTGGATTGGTTTCTCTTGTGGTTCATGGTTGACATTCTGGAACCTCCCTGCACCATTATCATGGAAATACCCTCCACTTGCCTTATATGTTAAATTCCATGTTTCCTATATCTTGGGCCTTCTTGTTTTTGTTCTTGATTTACTTCCTCTTTTTGATGAAGTACATCCTCCCATTGTTTGATGATGAAAGATGTTTGAGGAGTATTTGGTTTTAGAGCTTGAATATTTAAAATTTTCTGCATTTTACCCTACTACATGATTGAAACTTTGGCAGCTAGAGCTCACTTTCTATCAAAAGGTTAAAGTCATTGTTCCATAGTCCCCAAGTTTGATTTCTTGACTATTCCATTTAATACATTTAGCAGAAGCTCAAGTGTAGGGGTGGTCACGCAAAATCCAGGAAAGCCATCTGAGACCCTCCATGGAGGAGTGACTGAGATGAGGCTTTCTCCATCTTCTTGTCTGTCACTTTGTATGTTCAAGATGCTCTGCTCTGCCTGTCAAAAGAGAACTTCTTCTCAAAGGAAGAAACCTCTCCTTTTGTCAGGTCATCTGATTTCCTAGTCCCCTCACTGGAAAGTTTTCACCCAGATGTAAGTCCCCCTCACTTTATTGTCTATATTACTTTGTACTTGTCAAATGTTGTATATTGTGCTATGCTTTCCTCCCTCATTTCCATGTATTCCTTTGTAAACTCCTTAAGCCGAGGGGTCAAGTCTTTATGATTCCTGTCTCCCCAGAGTGGCTAGACCACAAAAACTGTTTACTTTACTTGGATGGAAATGAAATTTATTTCAGGATAGTCTAACCATAATGACAAATGTACATGCAAAGACATACTTTGGCCCAATTCTTTCTGGATGGACTTCGAGATTGAAGTAGACAGGTTGCATTATTTTTGAGGTTCCCCTCCAAATGAATTCAAGGGGAAGTTGTTACCTCCTTTAGTGGTACTAATGGCTCCACACAACACAAGACACAACCCATCTCCCTTCTGCTCTGCTGCTGACCCCAAGCTAACACCATGGGGACACACTTGTCATTGTAGCACCTCTAAGATGAAATCTGTATTTTGACCAAAGTGCTGCATTTCAGCATCTATTATTATTGGTGTATGCATTATTAGCCAACAGGCTATTCTTCAGCTTGAAAAACCTTGTAGAAGACTATCCATACTACGAGATAGCATTTAGTATATGCTATTATACTAGAACTTGTTCTAAGCACTTCAGCTATATTAACTAATTTAATTTTTATAAGGATCTTATGAGACAGGTTCTGTTATTCCCACTTTACAGATGAGGAACAGAGAGGTTTAAGTAATTTTCTCAAAGTTAAACAACAGTGATAGCAGAGTTGGGCACTGCTGTGTTTCTTCCCTTTGCTAACTAGAAAGCACTTGATTTATTTTCACATGCTTTTGGGGATAGACAAGACAATCCTCATGTAATGAGAGCAAAAATGCTTTAATACTGATCAGTGTGAAGAACACTCAACCTTGAATATATCCCTATAAAATCACATGGGAGAAAGCCTGTGTACAGATGAGCTCTTGGGGATCATCACAAGATCTCCCATTTTCTTCAAACACCCTAATTAATTGAGTTACTTAGGAAAGTATTAATAGATGAACAGGACAGAACTTAAACTAGCTCGACACAAGAAAGTGCCAAGCAGGTATATTAATTTGAAAGCCATCACAGGGGTATCAGGGTCAGGGTCTCATTTGTGTTTTTCATTATTTCTCAGAATAAAGGAAAGGTATTTCTGCATTCCTAACTGAAAGATTGCAGCAAGGAAAAGCATTTTCTTATGGATTCATATATTTTTGCCAACTAAATATAATAATAAATGATATTAAAATGAAAAAGAAAAATCAGATGAAGAAAAAACAATTCAATGCTAGAAATTTATAAATTTTTTGAGAAATAGCATATATTTATATTTATGTGTGTGTATGTATGTATGTATATGCATGTGTATGGTGTGCGTGTGTGCGTGTGTATGTAGTGTGTGCATGTGTGTGTATTTATTTGAATTGCCAGCAGAAACCTGAAATGCTCCTTCACAGGCCTCAGAGATCACAAGATACTGAGTATTTCATTAGAGCAGTGTTGAGTAGTAGTTATGGCTAATGAGCTAGAGAAGCTGAGGTCACTAAGGAGGCAAAGGGGTTTTAATCCTCACTTGTGGGAACCAGTCTCCAACAGAGTCCCCAGTGTTTGTTTTCCTTTTGGTTTCATGCTCTTGTGTAACCAGTAGGATTTTGTTAAAATGACAGCGTGTTTTAAAATATTTAAAATGACACTTAAGACTAGGTATAAAAGACATTATACATTTCCACCTTGCTTTTTCGAATAACTCACTCTGGGGGAAACCAACTGTCACTTTGTGACACTTAGGCACCCATAGAGACAGGTGCGCCTGGCACAAAATAAGGAACCAAGGCTTTCTGCCAACAGCCAACAAAAACAAAGCATCCAACTTAGAGTCAGATCTTCCAGCCCCAGTCAAACTTTCAGATGACTGAAGCCCAGGCCAACAATGTGACTGATCACATGAGAGATCCTGAGCCATACATAACTAATAGGTGTATATTAATGGAGACATATTTTTACATACCATAAAATATATTCATTTAAAGTACACAATTCAGTGATTTTTAGTATATTCACACAGCTGTGCAAATGTTACCATAATATAATTTTGGAACATTTTCATCACTCCAAAAGCAAACCCTGTACTAATGATCTCCCTCTTCCCCAACCCTAAGCATGTACTAATTATCTTCTGTTTCTATAGATTTGCCTATTCTGGACATATCATATCAATGGAATTATATACTATGTGGCCTTTTGTGTCTGACTTCTGTCACTTAGCATAATATTTTCAAGATTTACCCATGTGGTAGCATGTATCAGTACTTCATTCCCTTTTACGGTCAAATAACATTTCAACATATGGATATATAACATTTCCTTTATCCATTTCTTAGTTGATGGACATTTGTGTTGTTTTCATTTTTTGGATTTTATGAATAATGTTACTGTGAACATTTGTGTACATGATTTTGTGTGGGCATATGTTTTCATTTTTATTGGGTATATACCTAGGAGCAGAATTACTGGATCTCTTGGTGACTATATGTGTAAACTGCTGAGGAAATTCCAGTCTGTTTTCCAAAGTACCTGCACCATTTTATGTTCCCATCAGTAATGTATGAGGGTTTTTAATTCTCCAATCCTCACCAACACTTATTATTATCCATCTTTTTTATTAAAGCCGTCCTTTTAGTTGTGAAATGGTGTCTTAGTTGTGAAATGATGTCTTGTTGTGGGTATAATTTGCATTTGCGTGATGGCTTTTGATGTGAACATCTTTTCTTATGCTTATTAACCACTTGTATATTTTCCTTGGAAAATTTTCTATTCAGATCCTTGGCCCATTTTTAATAGGCTTACTTGTCTTTTTATTATTGAGTCTTAAGACTTCTTTACACAGCAATAATACAAGTGCTGTGTCAGGTATAAGATTTGTAAATATATTTTCCATTATGTGAGTTGTCATTGTATACTCTTGATAGTATTATTTGAGCACAAAAGTTTTTAGCTTTACCTTAGTTCAATTTATCTATTTTTAAAAATTTTTTTTTGCTGGTTCCTTTGGCATCATATCTAAAAAACTATTGCCTAACCCAGGCTTATAAAAATTTACTCCTGTTTTCCTTTAAGAGTTTTATAGTTTTACCTCTTACATTTATGTCTTTTGACCCATTTTAAGTTAATTTTTATATATGATGTGAGGTAAGGGCACAAATTTATTATTTTGCATGTGGCTATCCAGTCCCAGAACCATTTGTTGAACAGGCTATTCTTCACTGGATTATTTGTTTTTCAGGTGTGGAGTTTGGTGAGTTCTTTATAGATTTTGGATACTAGCCCTTTATCCAATATGTCATTTGCAAATATCTTTTCCCATTCTGTCTGTTGCCTTTTAGTTTTGTTGATTGTTTCCTTTGCAGTGCAGAAGCTTTTTATCTTCATGAGGTCCCATTAGTTCATTTTTGCTTTTAATTCCCTTGCCTTTGGAGATGTGTCAAGTAAGAAATTGCTGCAGCTGAGGTCAGAGAGGTTTTTTCTTGCTTTCTCCTCTAGGGTTTTGGTGGTTTCTTGTCTCACATTCAGGTCCTTCATCCATTTTGAGTTTATTTTTGTGAATGGTGTAAGAAAGGGGTCTAATTTAATTCTTATGCATGTTGCTGTCCAGTTCTCCCAGCACCATTTGTTAAAGAGACTGTCTTTTTTCCATTGGATTTTCTTTCTTGCTTTGTCAAAGATTAGGTGGCCATACATTTGTGGGTCCAGTTCTGGAGTCCCTATTCTATTCCACAATGTCTATGTGTCTGGTTTTTTTTTTTTTTTTTTTTTTTTTTGCCAATACCATACTGTCTTGATTATCACAGCTTTGTAGTAGAGGCTAAAGTCTGGGATTGTGATGCCTCCCGCTTTGGTTTTCTTCTTCAAAATTACTTTGGCTATTTGATGTCTTTTGTGATTCCATACAAATTTTAGGATTGCTCGTTCTAGCTTCCAGAAGAATGCTGGTGCAATTTTGATTGGGACTGCATTGAATGTGTAGATTGCTTTGGGTAGTATGACATTTTAACAACATTTATTCTTCCAACCCATGAGCATGGAATGTTTTTCCATTTCTTTGTATCTTTTTCAATTTCCTTCATAAGCTTCCTATAGTTTTTAGCATACAGATCTTTTACATCTTTGGTTAGGTTTACAGAAGACATGAATAGACACCTCTTTAAAGAAGACAACCAGGTGGCCAACAGGCACATGAAAAGATGCTCAACGTCGCTCCTCATCAGGGAAATACAAATCAAAACCACACTCAGATACCACCTCATGTCAGTCAGAGTGGCTAAAACGAACAAATCAGGAGACTATAGATGCTGGTGAGGATGTGGAGAAACGGGAATCCTCATGCACTGTTGGTGGGAATGCAAACTGGTGCAGCCGCTCTGGAAAACAATGTGGAGGTTCCTCAGAAAATTAAAAATAGATCTACCCTATGACCCAGGAATAGCACTGCTAGGAATTTACCCAAGGGATACAGGAGTGCTGATGCATAGGGGCACTTGTACCCCAATGTTTATAGCAGCACTTTCAACAATAGCCAAATTATGGAAAGGGCCTAAATGTCCATAAACTGATGAATGGTAAAAGAAATTGTGATTTATATACACAATGGAATACTACATGGCAAGGAGAAAGAATGAAATATGGCCTTTTGTAGCAATGTGGATGGAACTGGAGAGTGTTATGCTAGGTGAAATAAGTCATACAGAGAAAGATACCATATGTTTTCACTCTTATGTGGATCCTGAGAAATGTAACAGAAGACCATGGGGGAGGGGAAGGAAAGAAATAAAAAGGTTAGAGAGGGAGGGAGCCAAAACACAAGAGACTCTTAAAAACTGAGAACAAACTGAGGGTTGATGGGGGGTGGGAAGGAGAGGAGGGTAAGTGATGGGTATTGAGAATGGCACCTGTTGGGATGAGCACTGGGTGTTGTATGGAAACCAATTTGACAATAAATTAGAAAAGAAAAGAAAAGAAAAGAAAAGAAAAGAGAAAGGGAAAGGAAAGGAAAGGAAAGGAAAGGCTATTCTTTCCCCTTATATCTAGACTCTCAGTTCCATCCCATTCATCTATGTGTCTATCATTATGCCAATACTGCACTGTCTTGACTACTGTTGCTTTTAGATAGTTTTGAAATAGAGAAGTATGTGTCCTCCAATTTTTTCTTCTTTTCAAAGCAATGAAATTTTTCTGTTTTTAGTTTATCTGGTAATGCCTTAATTTCAACTTTATTTTTTAAAAGATAGTTTTGCTGAACATAAGCTTCTTGATTCACAGGTTGGTTGGTTGGTTGGTTTTTCCATTATATTGAATATGGCCTTTGGCCACTGTTATTTTGATAAGTCAGTTTATTGAGGGTTCAGTCAATGTTATTAGGATTCCCTTGCATATGATGAGTCATTTTTCTCTTGTGGCTTTTAAGATTGTCTGTTTATTGCTGTCTTTCAACATTTTAAGTGCGATGTGTCTGGGTGTGGCTTTGTTCTTTAATCCTACTGAGAATTAATTGAGCTCCTTGGATGTATAGAAGAATTCTTTTCAGCAAATTTGGGACATTACTAGCCATTATGTCTTTTAATACTTTTCTCAGTTCCTTTCTCACTATCCTCTCCTTCAGGTATACCCAGTATGCATATGTTGATGTACTTGAATATGTCCCACATTTCTCTGAGGTTCAATTTATTTCTTTTTTCATTTTTTCCTCTTGTTCTTCCTACTGTATAATCTCCATCTATCTTCCAGTTTGCTTATTCTTTCTTCTGCCAGCTCAAATCTGTGGTTAAGTCCCTCCAGTGAAATTTTCATTTCAGTCATTATATTTTCAACTCTAGAATTTCCATTTGGTTCTATTTTGTAATTTATCTTTTTTTTATATTTTCTAATTGTTGAGACACCGTTATCACACCTTCCTTTAGTTCTTTAAATATGGACTCCTTTAATTTTTCGAACATATTTATAATAGCTGCTTTGAAGTTTCTGTCTCCTATGTCCAACAACTAGACCCCTTATAAGCAACTTTTTTTTTGCCTACTTTTCTTCCTGTGCATGGGTCTCACTTTCCTGTTTCTTTGCATATCCTATTTTCTGTTGAAAACTGGACATTTTAGATAATACATTATAGCAGCTAAAGATACTGATTTTCTCCCTTCTGAGGATAGTTGCTGTTGTTTGTTTAGTGAGTTTGATGGGCTAGTTCAGTGAAATCTATTTTCCCTGCACTGTGAAACATCTCACATCACTACTCAAACTTTTCCCTCTCAATTTTATCTTTAAGCCTAGTTTCCTCCCAGTCTCCCTTGGTCAGAGGTTGTAGTTAAGCCCCTAAACCAATGATTTTCACTTGTTACCATTGGATCTGGATGTGGTTTGGAGACTGCTCACTGTTCAGGGAGCTTATAGGTTGCCCCACTTTCAGCCAGTGTCCAGTAGCTCAGAATTTCTGTCTCCATTTACTCTTTGGAAGACTCAGCCTTGGGCATACACACAGAGTTCCTGATCACAAGGGATGAAGGCAGATTTAGCTGACTGTCTGACAGACCTGACTGTCTCTTTCCTTGATCGTCTCATTAAGCTTCTGGCTAGTCTGTCTGTATGCATCATACAAAATTATTAGCCTTTACTAATTGTTGGTTAATTGCTTCATTGTTTTCACTGATGACTTGGAACACAAATTGCTCCACAGTCTGATCCAGTGAAAGTATAGCCCCTTAATAGGGTCAAGGTATTACCAGTCTTAAGGCTTGCTCCAACTTTTTCCTGGGCAGGATCTCTGTGCTTTGCATGAGGAGTTAGGGAGGTGAGGAGATGGGGAACTCTTCATCTACTGCACCATCTGGATCCTCCTTACCAAGCAAGAGCTGTATATGGGGAAGGTAGGAACTGGTGCCATTGGCTAACTGCCACCACTGTCCAGTAAGATTTTCCACAGCCCAGATGTGAGGTTTGGGGCTGGGGTGGGAGATGGAATTTGCCCAATATTCACCAGCTGCCAAATCTTCCTGAAATAGCTCCTCTACCTCAGGAAGCTGGAGGAGATGGGAGCTGCCCTTAGCTGTTAGCCTTGACCTGACTGTTGGGAAGGTCTCTTTAGTTAGATATAAATGGTCTGTTTCCATTTCAAAGAGAGTCACAATAATATCTCTCATCTTATACACTCTTCTGCAATGTGACCTTGTACCTTCTCCATCAAAAAGTGAAGTTTATTTCCCTACCTCCTTAGGTGAGCCCTTTGTCTGCTTTGACTAGTGCAATATAGGGGAAGCAATGTTGTTCCTGTGGATGGATGGTCTGACACTTTCTCTTCCGCCTCTCAAAATACTTGCTCCCAAGACATACCCTCCTAAGAATAGCTACCATACTGTGAGAAGCCAATCCACATGCAGAGGCCAGGTGGAGGCACTTAAGTTGGTACTCCAAACTGAATATCCAGCCTATAGTCATCACCAACTGCCAGCCATATGAGTGACCCATCTTAGATATTCTAGCCTAGATGAGGCCCCAAATGACTTCAGCCCTTACAGATAGCATATACAGAAAATCCACCCACGTAAGGCCAGTAGATCTGCAGAATCATAAGAAGTAATAAAACAGCTGTTAAATATTGTTTTAAGGCACGAAATTTGACTCAATGTGTTCACCAACCTGGAAGTTCCCCCAAACCCCATTGTTTAGGGGGTTTTATAGATGTTTCATTGCATAGGCATGATTGATTAATTCACTGGCCATTGGTAATTGAAAATCTTCAGCCCTTCTTCTCTCCCCAAAGGGCAGAGAATGGAGAAGAAAGTTTCAACCCTCTAATCACATGGTTGATTCCTCTGGGTGCCAGCCTCCGTCCTAAAGTTGTGTAGGAGACTACCTCATTATATAAACTCAGGTATAGTCTAAGGGGCTCATTATAAATAGCATACACTTTTATCACTCAGGAAATTCCAAGGGTCTTAGGAACTGTGTGTTCTAGGAACAAAGACCAAATATATATTTTTTCTTATACCACAACCCTATATAAGCAACATCTACCTAAACCACTGACTTCCAAACTTGTTTGGCTATGACCCTTAAATACATCTTACATCCTAACTATGCAAACAGCACACATATATGTATGTGCATAAACACCCAAAATTTTTATACAATTTCTAGGAAATCATATTCACCCTCACTATATGCAATATACTCTGATATTTTCAATTCAGTTCAATTCATTCCTGTTCTATTCTGTTTCTCCTTTTTGCTTTCAAATGCTGGCTCCAACCCATGAGATGAATTTCTTGACCCACTAATGTGACTCAAGCCATAGTTTCAAATACACTGTGCTCTCAAGACTTACTAAATCTCTTCTCTGAGACTTTACAGAGAAGACAGAAATGAAGTCACCCTTTGCAAAGGAGAGTGACCTCCTGGATCAGCAGGTAAACATACTAGCATGCCGAGTAAGAAAACAGAGCTCAGTGAATGTCAACTGTCTAGCTATAAAGAAGAATGAGAACAGGTGATGGCAGAGGAAAGACTTAATCTCTTACAGACAGCTCTCTCCCATGCAGCTACTAAATACATGTTTTTCAGTCACTTGTTTCAGAAACCCAAAGTGGTCTCCCAGGATACCCTTAGCCCCATATCTGCCCTCAAGTTTGTATTTAAGTCCTTGTGTCCCCCACCGCCAGTTACACCTCTGCCCTGAACCTTCCTACTAGTTCTGAGAAGGCTGACTTCACAGAGTCTGGGTGACCTCACTACCTGACACCAACAGATGGTAGATTGACCATATAGAGATGTTTTCCAAAGCTGTGGATATAGTCAGAAAGGGGGCTCTAGCCCAGCACTGGAAAAAGGATCCTGGCTAGAAGAAACAAGTATGTCCCAAAAAGGGTGGCAAAGGGCTTTGTTTTTAGAGATGTCATACCCAGCTCTGTGAGTTTAAAGACAGATGTTCTTTGTTATTCTAGAGAAGCATATGGTTTTTTACGCTTTCTTTAGTCTTCCCTGGGTTAAATTGCTATAGCATTGTCTCACTTCTAATGGGCCATGTCTAACATCTGTGCAGTTACAAATGGGGCATGCTCATTTGTGGGTTTATGGAGCTTGAATAACCTCAAGTCTGCCAGGGACCTGCTGCCCCACACAGGACAGAGAGAAGCAGGGGGCACTGCTGGAGTGTGAATTAGGTCAATTCACAGAGCAAGGGAAATTAATGAAGCAATAGGTATTAAGGACAAAAAAAATCCTAACCTCACTGTCCTGGAGTATTGTTTAACTTAGATTCATTTGCCTTTTCTAAAACTTGTTTGTGATATTTAAATGACATTTATTGGATTTTATTTTTTATATTATAAATGTAACACATGCATATTACACAGAATTTTTTAAATATAAATAAGAAAACAAATCAGTCATAGTTGTACTACTCAGAGAAGACCACTGTTATTGTTTTTACATTTTTTCTTTATTTCATTTTATCTCAGCCATGTGTAAACTTGAGATACATTTTAATAATGAAGCTGTATATGCAATTTTGTAATATGTTTTTTAAATTTACCATTATATTGAAGCATTTTCCCCATGTTGTCCTCAAAAGCATCCTACAAAATATTTTATCTCAATTTCTCTTTCATTCTTATAAAAAATATATGTGTACTCCATAGGTATCTTCAAAGATATGTGGATTTAGAATGTGCAATATTTCAGTGTTCTAGATTTTAAAAATTATCCTCAGTAATGACAGGCCAAAGTAAAGAAAATAGAGGCCTCTTTTATTTTTTTGCAATTGCTTTGAATTAGGCTTTCTCTGTATGGTGGCCATACCTCCAATTCATTCATTTGTGGTAATATAGATGTGCATTTGTATATCCTGGGAAAGAGACCTAGAACTCTTTTTAGAAGGACTAAAATCCTACTTTTTAAAAAGTTGGAGATATACTAACCTAAACACTGAATTTTTTAGAAGAGAGAAAGTAACAAAGTCTGTCTTCAAATCAAGTAATTATGGGGCTAAGCTTCTCTCTAGGACCTTAAAACACCATTTGTAGTGCCCTAATCTTGGGGCACAGCCTTTTCAAACTTGCAGACAGAGGGCTCTAGAACCCTCCATAATTACTGTGAAATGGGCATTCTTCTGAATTCAATGGATTTTATTGGAAGAAAATATTTCATTTCAATTGGGGCATAGAAAGCAGGAGAGGGGAAGAAACTTTTTAAAAATTATAAAACTGTTTCCTTGTCCCCACCAAGCTCCCTTTGTGCACTTATATTGTTCTAATTTTTTTTAGAGGATTTAAGCCCACTCTCCCCAAGCCACACCTCCTTTGCTTTTCCCAAGAGCCCATTAGAAGCCAAGTGTGGGGCCAAGACTTGATCCCATCCACCTGCAGAGGCCAGAGCACCTCCCTGCTCAGTAATGGCATCACTCCATTCCTTCCTGCTAATGGCATAATCAACTGCACATTCCTCATTTATAACATCTCTACGCTCTCTATATCAATCCAGTCACCTTTTCCAGCCACCTATAAGTGTAAAGGCAGATTTACTCCTGTCTCTCCAGCATGAAGCAGACTTCAAACAAAAGGAAATAAGGACATGAAGTCCTCTGGGCCATTTTATAGCACCCATCAGAAGGCTGACAGGGCATTCAAACAGGGCCTTTATGTGGCGTTGAATAAATGTGTTCAACGAGGCGGTATGTGGGCAGCTTCGAGTTTTCACCTGGGCCAGATAAGGTGACACGAGATAAATTCCTTCCATGTTTCTATGGATGCCTAGGAACCAAGAGCCCAGGCCTGCTTCTGAAAGCCAGTGCAAAGCAACACCCTCCTCCAAACAGGATGTTCTTATCTGATTGGGGCTGCAAGATGGGAATTTTTCCTCACTCTCCAGTCACCAGAGGTCCAAGCTGTGGGGACAGTGCTGGGGCCTGACTGACAAGGAGACAAGCTGGAAAAGGCTATTTTCAGGGAGGAGAAGCAGCACAAAACCACCAGTGTTCTGCATGCAGGACCCTACCCACTCAAAGTCACAGGGGGCTCAGATGAAGACATGGCAGCCAGTCCTGCCAGAGTTCCAAACATTCCTTCCTGGAGAATAGTGGCCCCAGGAATCTGTGTTTTTCTCCTGATGCTGACCTCATGCTCAATCAGCCTTTGCTACCTCCTCTGAGTCTCCACCACAAGTGCATCCCTGGGTTCTACCAGCCACCAATCTACAACCTACAGATTTAAGAAAGGCAAATATTTAACCAGAAGACAAGGGCATTGGTTTGGCTTGACACAATAGTTTAGTTTTGTCTCTTCAAGGAAGTTGTAATTTTCAAGACAGCACATTTCTAACCATGTCTACCATTTAATGTCACTGATAAAAAAAATCTGATGCTGTAGGGTATGAAGTGATCCTTTGATCTTCCATTCCTTCCATCTTTGCACCATTATTTCCTTCCTGTGCTACCCTCCCTTGTGCCAAATATTAGGTGGGTCATTCTGATCTGTGTCATTTGGTAGAGATTCAATATCCACCTCCTCCTTCATACTGGAAGTCTAAAGAAGCCAAAACGAATCTCAATCTCCATTGTAAGTAGCTAGCAAAAAAAAAAAAAAAAAAAAAAAAAAGGAAATGAGATCAAACTTTAACATTTTTCTCTAAGACAAAAAAAAAATGTTTGTTTGTATTCTCTATTTTTCCTGTCTCATTGTATATGATTTCACATCATAAGAATTTGTTACAAGTCAGAGCCAGCTCTGCCTTTGAAAGAGGCACCAAAATACAGTTATGGGAAGGAAGGGTATCTCATCTATAAGGCCAGTGTTGAAGGATGAGCTGTGACTCCTGAACTTTGGTGAACATGATTAACAAGGGTTCCTTAAAACTATAAAGTCCTGGGCCTCCTTGGTGGCTCAGTCAGTTGAGTGTCCGACTCTTGATTTCATTCAGGTCATGATCTCATAATTCATGGGATCGAGCCCCATGTTGGGCTCTGCACTGATGGTGTGGAGCCTGCTTGGGATTCTCTCTTTCTCTCTTCCCATCTCTCTCCCTCTCTCTCAAAATAAATGAATAAACTTAAAAAATAAAACAAAACTATAAGGTCCTGCAAGATCCCCACCCCGAGAGATTCAGCTGAGTATACCTCCAGGGGATTCTAAAGCAAATGAGTGGTCCCCACTCTTTGAGAAACACTGTGCAAATTCGAGCACAACACCTCTGGCTTTAGCAGCCTGTGGGTCTTGGGGAGGACCAGAAGGTTGGCAGTGAAGAAGTGAAGGCCATAAGTGAAGCAAATGAGTTTTAAAGAAAGGGAAAGGAAGACTCTGAACAGAGCTAGTGGTAGAAGGGGGGAAGAAGGAGGATATCATGTACCTTTTTTTATTTCAAAGAATGGAAAGATTTAAGTGTCGAAATGAAAGAACGAATAGTGAGAGAGAAGTTGAAGATAGCAGGAAAGTGGAAGATGACTGGATTCTAGTCCCCAGAAGAGGTAAGAAGACTTAAGAACCAGTGCATCCCCAGTGTATGACCAGCCAGCTTTGCACTGGAGGAAGGGAATTTATCCTCCAAGTCAGAAGGCAATCTGAATAATAACCTTCTGAGATAAAAATGGACAGACACCTAAAGTTTTTATATAACAGTGTTTCTTGGTGATTTGAACTTACTTGAAGGGTTGAAATAGGGAAATAGGACTTAGAAAAAAAATGCATATACCAAAGAAAGCTCTGGTTGTCGAACCCCAAATGGTGCTCACTTCTAAAAGGCAGTAGTCTCTAGATGTTCAGAAGAAATGACTCTATCTTCTCACCAAAAAGGGGACAACTGGAATCCTAACTTCTCATGACTGCTGTCTGATCCTCTTATTAAAAACATCCTGCCGGGTGCCTGGGTGGCTCAGTTGGTTAAGTTGGTTAAGCATGCTACTTTGGCTCAGGTCATGATCTCGCAATTTGTGGATTTGAGCCCTGCGTGAGGCTCTGTGCTGACAGCTTGGAACCTAGAGCCTGCTTTGGATTCTGTGTCTCCCTCTTTCTCTGCCCCTCCCTTACTCACACTCTGTCTTTATCTCTGTCTCTCTCTCTCTCAATAGTAAATAAAACAATACAAAAAACAACAACAAAAAATCTTTCAATGACAAATTGTAACTATTTGAGGCCAGCAACCCAGTGATTTTCAGTGGACAATATCTCACAAAGCAGTAGGCAGTGTTAAAGGGATCTAATACATTGTTCTTGATGTTTATTTTGAATTATATAAAAGTTATATGTATATATTATTATAAAATGTACATTCTTAGTCCAGAAAATAGAAACAACTAAAAGGGGGGAGGGAGTCACTCATAGTTACACAAAGATCACCACTTTTAAGACTTGAGTGCTGTATTAACTAAATTCCAACATGCCCCCAATAATCCTTGCCTACCAGTATTCACACCCTTACATTGTCCCCTCCCACACAGAATCAGGACTGGCCCTGAGTGCCAACAGAATATGACAAAAGTGTAACTTCTGAGGCTAGGTCATAAAGGACATTTTAGCTTCCACCTGTAACCAGAGTTTTTCAATAGTAGCACTATTAACATTTGGGGCCAGAGAATTCTTTATCGTGGGTGGGCTTTCTGTGCATTGTAAGATGTTTAGTGGCATCTCTGGTATCTACCCATTAGATGCCAGTAGCACCTTGTGCTCATCCAAAAAATAAAAATAAAATAAAATGTCTCCAGATGCTGCTGAATGTCCCCAGGGTGAGGGGGCAATACTGCCCCCACTTGAGGGCCATCAACCTAGACTCTTGACCTGCTGGCTCTGGGGAAAACCAGCCACCAAGCATTGTGACACAACGTGTGTGATCACCACACTGTGGAGAGGAACAAAGTCCCCCCCAGCTAATAGCCAGTACCAAGTGGCCATCACTGTACACAAGCCACCCGGAGAGTGGATCAAGTTGACTGTGGACCTAGAAAAACCTGATGGCAAACTTCGTGAGAGCCAAAACATCCCAGATGGACCATTCCCAAATTCTTAACCCATGGAAACCAGGAGAGATAATAATGATTGTTTTAAAGAGCAGTACGCTTTGGGCTGACTTGCTTCGTTGATTTCTTTGTTTAGCAATTATCCTTGATGTTTGAATACTGACTACATTTAGAGTAGATATGCACTGCTCTAATGTTATTTTTCTATCTTGAGAACATTTCACTGGGTCTAGGTAAAAAAGTGAAAAATGGAAATCAGCACGATTGTTTACTTACTACATAAAATTATCTTGTGAGCTTGAATTATTCATAAAATTTCAGTTAGTGGGTAGAAAATATGTTACAAGCACTAGCCGTAAGGTGTGGGGTGGAATGAGATGTTGGCTCCAACATAAGTCTTAGCCATCATGTCCCAATTTTTGTGAACTAAGCTCCTGTCTCCAAAGCAATAACATTATAATTTTTAGGAATCCCTCCCCCCACCTTTGCCTGACCAGGTCTGTAGAAGAATTAATAATGCAGCTTAGAGGGTCTCAGTTCCTTGCTCAGTCCTATGTCGTGAAATGAACTAAGGAGTAATTGCACCCTGGTGAATTATGCTAATTCAGACTGATTATATATGGCTCTGACCTGCCACCACAGGCTTAAAGACAAAGTGAGTATCATTTGCTACTTAAAAAACCAAATCTAAATGTCTTTCCTAAACAAGCTGCATGCACTGCTCCCTCAGTGAGGCACTTACTGAGGTGGGAAATCAAATCTGTAAGTCCTGGGAACAATGAATCTCAGGCCCCTGCTCTTGCTGGTCCTATTGTTCTGGTACTACGATCTGAAGCCAGTGTGTTTGCCCTGAGATTTTGGCTGGTGTTTGTTTTTGTTGTATACTTCCCATACTATTCTTATTTCTAACAATGGATTACATTCCCTGCATCTCCCCTTTTTTAGCTGCCATGAACTTGAAAGGGTTACTCAGTTTTGGTTTTTAATATTGTTAACAAAAATGTATTACTCTGCTTTTTACTCTGGTCAGCAAATACATATATTATTCCATTAGCAAACTGTCTGCTGATTTTAAGTTACTGAATCCAGTTATCCAGTTCTAGAAATATAAATGTCATGCCAGTGACTATCCTGAAAATTTATTACAGGAGAGAAAACTGGAAATTAGGAAGCAAAGAACTACAGATTCTTATTTCCTTGGTTTGGTTTTAAAAGTCTACCAGCAGATCATCAAGTATTTATCTGAGGAAAAATGACAGACAGGAAGAAAAGAATAAGAAAACCTTTTTAGACCTTGAAATGAGCCAGATACTCTGCCAGGCTCTGCATTTTGTCATTTAGCCTTCATTAAGAAGGCAGGTACCGCCCTCCCTAATACCAGATGAGGAAATGGAGTCATTCAGAGTTTTAACAACTTGTCCTGAGTTTCAAGTGATTGAAGCAGAATTTGCCTTATTCCTAACCACTATGCTAAACCAAGCAGATGACATTTATCTTTGTGTCAGAGTTCTTGACTGCACACAGTGGAAAACAGCTCTGATAAGCAAAGAGGAACTTAGTGGTTGGAAAAGGGGGTTGGTGGGAAGGGGAGAAGAATATGGATGTGGCTCGTAGAATCAATAAGAGAGTGAAGGACCAAACTTGGGAGCCAGTAGAAACAAGGCATCTCTGAAATCCTAAGACAAGCAATAGTCTCCCTATAAAGGCAGGTAGCCAGGCCTTCTTGAGAATGACCCAACCCTTTCTCCCAGTCTTCCCTCAAGAGTCAAAGTCCCAGATAAGCATGTCTGATTGGCCAAGCTGAGGGCACATGTTCACACTTACAGATGCATCCCAGCATGAAGGATAGCTTCTATACAGGGAGGCCTCTGAATTCACCCTCCACCAAGACCTCATCAAGTAGGGGAGCTTTGGAGTCACGGATGCTGGACAGTAAAGCATGTCAAATGACTAACAAACTCTTGAAAACGAAATGTCTTTTTTTTTATGAAACAAACAAACCTGCTATATGAACATGACAAACCTACCTGGGATTAGTGTGTCTTCCTGGTTAGGATATATACTCCATGAGGGGTGGGACTGTACCTCTCATGGTATTGCACACAGTCTGGGACATGATGAGTATCCTGATAAATATTCCTATTCCTTGAGTGAATGAATTTCATGAATACATTTTGCCTACTGTTTCTCCCACTACTTTATCCAGTGACATCACACGGTTCTGGGTAGATAAGACGTACTTAAGTCTATTTGCAGACTTCAAATATTACAAACAGGGAGAAAGAAAACTCCCTAGCTTTCTTGTGCAGCATTCTGAGTAAATGCCATTCCATGCTTAAGCAGTAAATCTCAGGATCAACTCTATGGGTTACACCTTCCTGGGGAAACTTCACAAATTGTGTTTCTTTTTTTAATTTAAAGATAATTTATTATCAAAATTAAATAATTTTAAGAATACTTAATGCATATCCCCACCATTTTTCATATTATCGTTACCTCCAGAACATAAATATTTAGCATAGCTACAATCAGAGTGTACGTACCTCTTATGTATTATTTTTTCCACAAGATATTACACTGTTCTGTGTTTCAAAATAGACTACATAAATTACAGTGTTAGTGGCGGCATAATATTCCATGATGTTGATGTACCATAATTTACTAGGCCATTTCCTTATTGTTGGCCATCTGGTTTGTATGAATCAGACTTTTAACAAGATAGGACTTCTGAGAAGATTTAGAATATGGCCCACAGATGGCTTGTGTAAGTGATTTTGATACTACAGTATATCTATTGATGACTGAAGTCAATAAAATGTGACTAAGGATTGCTCACAAATTGGTTGCTGATGTGGGCATTACATGCAGGAATAGGATTTAAGGCAAACTAAGAAGGATATATGAAGTCCAACAGGATAACAAAAATTAGATGTAGTTGAGATACAAAGGGCCACATAAGCATAAAAACAAAATGGAACCAAATACACAAATAAAGATATTTTAGTCCCATTAATCATCAATGTGTTAGAATTTTCATATTCCAGGGGTTTCTTTACCTGAATCCATGGTTCTATCTATTCTTGAAATATGTGTGTTTGAGCGTGTTGTCCAGATCTAATATCCCTTGTAATGATAAATCCTTTCTCAGTTTCTCCCTAAGATTGTTATAAATCCATATTCCTAGATTAAAGCAACAATTTTTGGATTGAAAGGCACGGATGGAAAGTGATGGGGGGGAAAAAAAGAGGAATCCCAGGGGTGAATTTTCACTTATGGGATGGTGGAAGTTTATGAAGGCAACTTGAATGAAATAGAAAAAAATGAATATTTCTGTATGGAAAAACTTAAAAAGCTACATAATGCTATTTATGCCTTGTTTCAGACACACTCTGTTAAGTGTTCAGGCTACATCTTAGGTCTTAAGGGACTGAAGTTGTCCTTTTATAAAAACCAGATCCTCATCCC
Source organism: Leopardus geoffroyi (assembly GCF_018350155.1). Lineage (NCBI taxonomy): Eukaryota > Metazoa > Chordata > Mammalia > Carnivora > Felidae > Leopardus > Leopardus geoffroyi. The sequence continues at coordinate 24,699,581 of NC_059332.1, read as the reverse complement.
TGCCCACACTGTTCCCAGTTAAGCAATGGGTCAAATTCCATCTCCCTGGAATGTTTTAGCACTTGGAGCAACAAACTGGAAAATTCTTCACATTGATTTGGCTCTTATATGAACAAATGTTTCTTCATTTTTCTTCCTTTCTTCACTGGTCCTGCTGTGACTTTGCACCAACCTTGAAAATTCACCCAGGCTGTCCTACGAAGAGAGATTCTATCTGATGGAAAATAGTCTTTGTAGAGCACTATTCAGAGACAAGCAGTGGCGGTTCCTGTGATAGCACAAAACCCAAGTCCTAGTTTTGTGCAGGGCAATGCCCTATGTCATCCTAGGTCCTTTTAAATGTCCCTTGGAGTATGTGTTTATAATAGAAAATGCATGCTTATTTCTCAGGTTTTTTCTGCTCTTTAAATGGCAGTTAATTAAACTCATATGATAAGAAAGTGATCATAGTCTATCATGCAGATCAATATACTTAATTACATATCTGTATATGTTTAGTTATATATCAGACTGGATAGATAGTCTTTCTGAAATCATGCCCCATCACCCGTAAATATTCTATGTACATCCTGAAAACAAGAACACTCTCCTATACCACCAACTCTCCAAGTCAGGAAATCCACACTGACACAGCCTAGCCATCCAATCTGCAGGCCTTGTTCAAGTTTCACCAACTGTCTCAACAGTGTCTCTTTTCCTTTGCCACGGACACTCCCCCACAGAGCATGAGTTGTATTGAACTGTCCATCCCATTAGTCTCCTTCCATCAGGAACAGCCTCTGTCTCTGCCTGCCTCTAGTATCCTTGACTGTCTTCAAGAGCACAGGCCTTTCATTCAATGAGCTGATCCTCTACAAGCAGGAATACCACCAGCATGATGTCATGCATGTCACATCAGAAGGCTCATGATGCCCACCTGTCCACCAGTGGTGGTGTTACCTTGATCGCCTAGTCAAGCTGTCTGCCACTTTCCCTCTTGAATTTGATATTTTCTGGGGAGATAGTCCAATGTTTTCCCAATACCCTATTTCTCATTAACCCTCCACTCACCAGTGACATACACATGTATCAACTACTACTATTATTGTTGTCTAATGGTCATTACTTATTTCCATTACTCCTCCTACATTTATTAATTAGCATTCTACTATAAGGAAGAGGTTTCCCTTATTCCCACTTGTTTATTTATTCATTTCCTTATTTTTTCAGTATGGATTCATTGATTCCTCTCTCATACAATGGGTTGTAATCCAATTACTTATTTTGATCCTTAAATTACTTTAAAATTGGCCAGTGGGAGCCCCTTCAAGCTGGTTCTTGTGTCTTTCTGACATGTTACTGTCATTCTTGGGTGTTTCCTTACTTTCTGGCACAAAAAGATATTCCAGGATCATCTCGTACTTTTCCTACCCTAGAGTCAGCTCCATTTCTCCAAGCTCTGAGTGTTAGTTGTGCCTGTTGTTACCAGGGTGTCATTGCTTCGACCCTTTTAACTGACAGAGGTTGGAAATATATGTATGCACATAAATATGCATGTATGCACCCACACAAACACACACTCACACATGCATACATCTATAAAAATTTCTATATCTAACTTTGTGTCTATACATGCACACACTTTCATGATTGTATACTCTAATTTATATTTCTAATTTCTGGGTTCTTTCCAGCCTTCCTCCTTTCCTTATTGGTAAAGCCCCCTCAGCTATACATGACAAAGAATTCTGGGGAATAGGGAGACCACTTTAGATCAGTTGATCTGCGAAGGCCTCCCTGAGGAGGTGAGCCTGGATGACAAGAAATGGTAAAAGAGGGCTCCAGAACATGGAAGTAGCAAGGTCAGTGCCTCGGGAATGGGCAGGCTCAGTGTTCAGGAACTGAAGAGAGGCCAGTGTGGTTGCAACACAGACCAGGTAAGGAGATTGAGGGTCATGTTAGGTGAGATGGGAAGACACTGGAGGATTTTAAGTAGGGTGTGATGTGAACTTGGTTTACCTGTCCAAGCATCCTGTGGGCTGCTGGGTAAAGGATGCACTGTGGGAGAACAGGAATGGAAGCAGACATCAGGCAGGAGGGTAGCACACCATGTGTTCAGTAAGCAGTAGCCCAGCTACCCCCACTCCAGACTGACTTCCAGCTCTGGAAACTAGGTTGCCTGATGAAATCAATAGTGTGCATTCACTCGCTCACTCACTCATGCAGTTTCTGTTCTGTATGAGACACTGTCGGGTGACACTGGGGACTTGACCTCACAGGACTCTCTGTCCAGCATGCCCCTCCTGGCTCCTGCTTGATTAGTCATAAGCAGCTATGAGCACCTCCAGGTCTGGATGTGTGACAAGTCCCTGTGACGGAAGGCACCAGTGCAGTCTCTGATGAGAGGACCATGGCTACCTCAATGCACTGCATGTTCTAGTTCAATCCTCTCATGTTATACGTGCAGAAACTAGAAACCAAGGGACTTGCCCAGGGTCATAGGCATTGCCCATATCCTCTTGCTACTGTTTTCCACCTTTCATTTCAATGCTTCCCAGCTTGAAGCACTCACAGATCAGCTCTCTCCCTTGTCCTTGGCATCCTCTTACATATACACAAAATTAAACCTACATGCCTGGCCATGCAAGGAGAAAAGATCTATCCTTGGGGATCCACACTTGGAAGAGTTAACGTAATTTACTTATTAAAGTAGATTTATTGAAAATCCCATGTCTTTGTCTCACTTGAGAGGTGAAGGTGTTTTCTAGAACATAAGCTCTGGTTTCCCTGGGGCTCTTCCTCTGGACCCCTCAGTTTTATATCTATTTAATCAAAATAAAGCAAGGTCATCTGCACCTGTCTTCAACACAGTGCTTCCCTCTCAACTTTAGCCCTTCTCCTGATCCCAGCCACCAGCAGAGAAGCTACCATAACATATGGGGTTCCAGTGAGACCATATAAGGAGAGTGTACCACAGCAGATGCCTGATGGAGACATTCCAGTGACCACCAGGTTGTATTCATCTTCTGCAGCTGCCAGATTACCACAAACCTAGTCACTTGAGACAACACAACCATATCAACTCATGGTTCCTGTGGGTCAGGAGACTGATTACAAGGCAGCAGGGTCCCCTGCATGGTCTCCCCAAGTTGAGATTCAGGTGTTGCCCAGGGGTTTCAATCTCACTGAGACCCAGGGTTCCCTTCCAAGCTTGTTGGTAGAATTCAGATCCTTGTGATTATATGACTGAGGCCCCAGAGGCCACCTCTGTTCCTTGCCATGTGGCCGCCTCCAAAACATTGCAGCTCCAGGCCAGAAAGTGGACCGCTGCTTCAAATCTCTTTTCAGGATGTCTTCTTTTAAGGGCTCTACTGGTGAAGTCAGGCATACCCAAGGACAATCCTCCTTTCAATGAACTCAAAGTCAACTTAATCACGTCTGCAAAATCCCTTTATCTTTACCGTATAAATAACTTAATGACAGGAGTGAAATACCAGCTATTCACAAGTCTTGCCTACGCTCAGTAGGAGATTGTACACAACATGTGCATGGGGGAAGGAATCGCAGGCCATCTTAGAATTCTGATCACTTGAGTACACTTTCTGACTAGCTTTTTAAAAATTGATTTATTGGGGCACCTGGGTGGCTCAGTCGGTTAAGCGTCCGACTTCGGCTCAGGTCATGATCTCACAGTCCGTGAGTTCGAGCCCCGCATCGGGCTCTGTGCTGACAGCTCAGAGCCTGGAGCCTGTTTCAGATTCTGTGTCTCCATCTTTCTCTCTCCTCCACTGCTCATGCTGTCTCTCTCTTCTCAAAAAAAAAATAAATAAATAAACATTAAAAAAATTTTTTTAAAAATAAAAATTTATTTATTTATTTTTTTTATTAAAAAATTTTAAAAGTTTATTTATTTTTGAGAGAGGGAGAGAAAGAGAGCATGAGCTGAGGAGGGGCAGAGAGAGAAGGAAACACAGAATCTAAAGAAGACTCCAGGCTCTGAGCTGTCAGCACAGAGCCTGACTTGGGGCTGGAACTCACAAACCGCGAGATCATGACCTGAGCTGAAGTCAGATGCTCAACCACTGGGCCACCCAGCCGCCCCTAAATTTATTTTTAATTGCAGTAAAATACACGTAAAATATATCTTTTAACCATTTTTAAGTGTGCAGATAATCTAGGGGCCTTAAGAACATTCATATATTGTACTGCCATCACCATATTCACCTCCAGAGCACTTCTCATCTTCCAAAATAGAAACTGTACCCATTAAACACTAACTCCTCTCCTCTCACCCCAGACCCTAGCACCCACCACCACTACCACCACCCCAGTTTCTTATGCATTTGCATTCTCAAATGCAATGATGGCAGGAGCAAAATCAGGAAAAACTAAAAATTTCCCATCTCACTTCTAAGGCTTGCGATTTTATCAGAACCTAGTTTCACGTGCAACTCAAATTAAAGATGCTTCTGGGCTTGTTCTTTGAAAATAGAACCCCCCACCCCCACTGGCTGGGGCTGTAAACTCTGGTCCCTTTGGTGGGCAGAATGGAAAGGAAGAGAGGAGTTGAATAGTAGAAATAGGACATACTCCCTGATCCTGAACTTCCCACAACCCCAAACATGGCACGCGTTAAAATCAAAACTTCTCACCAAGTCAGCAATATGGTACATATTCTTCGATTTGGAAAAGGAACTGAGTCCAGACCAAATGAGGAACCCCATGCTTCTTTTGTGTCTCAATTTCCCAACTAACTAATGGGGTTTGCAAAGTCAACTTTTTTTTTTAGTCACATGTTCCCTGTATAGACAGAAGTAACATACTAGAATAATCTCAAATGGTTTTCATACTGTGAGAATTATGGTTTCAAACTGCACAATAAAAGATAATTCTTCAGGTTTTTTTTTTTCTGAAGCTCCCCTACTCATAAATCTGTCAAGATTTAATAAGGTAACAAACATGACTTTGAGTCTAAGGTTTCTAATTGAAGCAGTGGGTCACGGGTAAAAACCTGCTTTTTATGTCCCACGAGTCTTCCACACACCTGTGTCCAAAACGTAGGGGAATTTTGCTCCCTTCGTTAGGTTCAGATGTTATATTTTGTACACTGTAGATTTCCACAGCCTTGTTCACAAGGCATAATTATTTCCAGACAAGATGCTGGCTCAGATGACTGCCTCACTCCTAATGTGGCTTTTGAGTTTCGCAAGCAGCAAACTCAGAGCTTTCCTCTCACTGCGCCTTCTGTGCATCCTGGTAACGTGGCAGAGAGAAATCAGAACTACACAAGAGGTCATAATTCTAAGCTATGATAAAATGTTTCCAGAACAAAATAACTTGTTGTTCAAATTCCAAACCCACATGGGTAGAAACTATAATTTTCTGTGTGGATGGCAACTGTCTTCTAGAAACAGAGTAAGGGTGGTTATGCCAGTGGCTTCCGCTTTTGAAATATTCCTGTGTCCGGATGCAGTGATAGAACATTCAGAGGCCCATCCATGTGGGAAGTCCTGCAGGTGAGTGTGCAACCCAGCAAAGAGCATGCAGCTGTGAGTCTGGACAAAGTGAGGCACTCCAACAGCATGTTTTCGTTGCAAACCTGGGAAGAGAAGTTAAGTGGAGTGCCCACACCCTCGATGGGAACCGTCAATGGGAAGCCGTGCTGTCTCTGCCGAGCGACCACAGAAATGTGTTGAGTATCGCAGAACTTGTGTTTACATTGGTTTCCCTCAGGGACTTGGATTTGAATAGCAAAACAAAGACACATTCAAGAAACTTCTTGCTTTAAAAAAAATAGCGTTCATTTACATTGCCACATCACTATTTTTTATGTACTTTAAGGGGCAAGAATTACTCCATAAAGTAGAAAATTACAACTACCACCTCCTAAAGATTCCTTTGCAGCTATTTCTACCTCCTCCAGAGGGAAAGAAATTCCAGTTCCATGATGTCACTGGATGTCTGAGGATGCAGCTATTCAAATATGCACATGTTCTGTTTGTACAGTTTCCTCTTGTGTATCCCAAAGGCATACGAGATGAACGAGCCATGGCAACATTCAGCAAGCTGTGTCTGATCCAGAACTCTCCTTACACACACACACACACACACACACACACACACACACACACGGTTATTTATGCAGCTCTGACCCTGCCTGGCTGCCCTCCACTGTCTAGCTTTGAGCCTCATGTTTGTCCCAGGGCTTCCTCTTGGCTCCCCTACACCCTGTTTGAAAAAGTGTTCCAGCCTCCTTGCTGTAATGTGCAGAAGTGCCCAGGTTCCTTCTTACCCTCCTGCCTGCATTTCCTTTCACTGTTTCCTTCTGAGGTTCCCAGCTTTGACCTTCTCCTCTCAAAAGTGTCAAGGAGCTTGGTCTCAGGGAAGCTCACCCTCACCCATCCTCGACTGGTTCCTCTCTTCACACTTGATTGAAGAACGCTGTCGGCAGCCCTTGGCCCTGAGCTCTCTGCATCACTGATCCTAGACGTGGTGGATGGATTTGTCTCTGAGCTGGAGGCTCCATTTAGCTATGTCCTCGCCCTTCCTCCCCCATATATCCAAATAGTCTCCAAGCCTTGCCACTCTGCATCTCTCCAGGTCGTTCTGATTCACTTCCTCCTTTGTCTTCTGCGCAAGCCCATGTCTCTCCACTGGCCTGACTTCAAAACTGATCTGGGTCAAAGCCTTTCAGAGACAGGAAATCTGATCCACCATCATTTAAATAGCTATAAGTTAGAGCTGTGGCAGATTTGTAGACTATGAAGAGAATTTAAAATAGAATTAAGCCAGGAGTGCCTGGGTAGCTCAGTTGGTTAAGTGTCAGACTCTTGGTTTGGGCTCAGGTCATGATCTCACGGTTTGTGAGATTGAGCCCTGTGTCTGGCTCTGTGCTAACAGCTCAAAGCCTTCTTGGGATTCATTCTCTCTCTCTCTCTCTCTCTCCCCGCCCCTCCCCCACTTGCATTATCTCTCAAAATAAACTGTAAAATAGAATAAATGAAATAAAATAGAATTAAACCAGAAATAGCATTGTGAAATCCAGTCATGTGGTACAGACATCTGGTAACATGCAACTGAGTGTAGGGGGCCAGACTGTTTACCCAGCTATCTGCAAGACATTGATATAGCAAGTGTGGAACCAAGCTCAGGTTGGCATCAGGACAAATCATCTTGACCTCTAGCTCATACTTCCTACCTAATATCCCTACACATGATAAAACCTCAGCCAGCTGGAAGGAGTCCCCTAAAATTCACTGAAGAATTCAATCCCAAGTTTATTTGGAATGATATAATTGTTTCCTCAGGGGACATATGACTTTTAATACTGAAAAGATACAGAAATAAGTGTAAACATGAGAAAGGTAAATCAAATGTATTTTTAATATATTGAAGTTAAGAAATCATCTGTGGATATTTGGTATTTTTCTTATATGTTAAGTTTAAGAAGATTCTGTGTGCTGGAATGCCAGGTCAAACTTGTAATTCTGATTTAAAATGTGCAGTCAAAGTGAAGTAAGTCAGTAGAGAAAGATATCATATAATTTCACTCATATGTGGAATTTGAGAAACAACAGATAAACATAGGGGAACGGAAGGAAAAATAAGATAAAAACAGAGAAGGAGACAACCATATGAGACTCGTAAATACAGAGAACAAACAGGATTGCTGGAAGGGAGGTTTGTGGGGGGGATGAGCTAAATGGGTGATAGGCATTAAGGAGGGCACTTTTCAGGAGGAGCACTGGGTGTTATATGTAAGAGATGAATCACTAGGTTCTACTCCTGAAGCCAAGACTACACTGTATGTTAACTAACTTGAAAATTTTTTTAAGAACCCAAACTTAAAAAAAAATTTAAATAAAATAAAAGGTGCAGTTAAATAGTTGACTGGGTTATGATTTTATGTTGACACTTTAAGAGAATGTAAAACTCATCCTGTGTCCAAATTGTGTTCGTTATCTAAGAATAATTACTTAAGTGTTTGGGAAGATTTGTTTGTCAATCAGACAATTAAGGAAGTCAAATGATCACAAACGCTGTTTAAGATATTATTTGGTTTTTGTTAATAGAACCAAGGATTAGTCAAAGGCCCCCTTTAAAAAGTTGTTGAATGTTACAGGATTCATTATTTAAAAATAAGATTTTGAGGTTGAATAACATGTACAAATGCCATTGTGTTACTGCCATTGTATTAAACAACATTTAAAATATTCACCAATATTTATTATAAGAGTATTTCTTACGGAGCACTTTGGCAAGCATCACATTTTCTTCCACTGAAAAAATCATTTCAGCTATTAATGATGAGCACACGTTCACAAGAGCTTTGCATGACCCACCCCCTCCCACTCTCAGGCCCCTGTTCACATGTCACCTGAGTCCCCTGTTTAGAACTATACTCCACCCCTCCAATCCTGCTTTCCCCATTTCCCTGCTTTCTTTTTCTCCAAAACCCTAGTCACCATTTTATAGAACATCTATTGCTATCACTCATTTCTTCACTCATGTTCCCCCACGAGAATGTAAACAAAAACAGAGATTTTGGTCCATTGTGCCTGTTTCTGTGTTCCTAAATCTAGAACCATTCCTGGCACCTAGAAATAACAGGGGATGTAAGGGAAAGAGGGGGCCTGAAGGCAGTATAGGTTTTTATTCCAGTTCTGAGACTTACCTGTTTTGTGGCCTTGTCCAAATCACATGGCATTCCTGAATCTTCATTTCCTTCTTCCTACAGTGAGCAGGCAATCCATCTGCTGGCCGCTTCATGGGATTGCTAAAGGATTAAGTGAAATGTAAGGATTAAGTACATTTAGTGTAAGGCAGTGAGGAAAAATGACAGATTGTTATCATTAGTTGGTGACATTTGGAAAAGTTGCCTATATGTACACTGTTTTGAATGTTTTCAGATTGGGAATTATTCTCACTGCAGGATTCACATGGAATAAGATTGCTCTGTCAAGTCTGACATCCGCCTCCGGCACCACAAAAGCATGCCCTGCGGCACGACGGAAGGAAGGATAGCCCAAATTTTCTCAAAACTGGTGAAAATGGGGGTTCACCCAAAGATTCTAGAGCTCTATCAAGGTCAGAGTAGCAACTTTCAAATTTGTCTCATTGTTATATGAAATGCCTGGACAGTGTTCTCTTGATGAGGGGGCAGGGGGGAGTTGAAAATTATATGAAAGGAAGAAGCTTGATGATGTACACTATCTCTGATAATAAAACAATTCTATAAGCACACCCCTTATATCCAAAGGGATGGCATAACAGTTTAAGAGATAGTAAAAGGATTTTCCTCATTGTTTATGTTGGGTTGTTTGGTCTGCATTAAAAAAAAATTTTTTTAATGTTTATTTATTTTTGAGAGAGAGAGAGAGAGCACATGCACACAAGCGAGGGAGGTGCAGAAAGAGAGAGACACACACAGAATCTAAAGCAGGCTCCAGGCCCCCAGCTGTCAGCACAGAGCCCAACGCAGGGTCCGAACCCATGAACCATGAGATCTTGACCTGTGCTGAAGTCAGATGCTCAACCAACTGGGCCATCCAGGAGTCCCTCAGTCTGCATCTTTAAAAATGCATGATGTTCAAAGAGCAAAGATCTTTCTCTTGTAAATTGACACTCTTGAGCAGAAAAAAAACAGGCATGTTTCCAGTAGCCAGATCAGTGTGAGGGGGTCATCTTGGCAGTACTAAAGGGTAATGAGAGTAGTCCCACCAGCTGAGACCACAGCTTCCAATAAAAGCTTGTTACTCTAACCAGTCACCCTTGTCATTACCCACAAACATCTGTGCTTAAGCTACCTGAGGGTCCAGGCTCTGTATGTGGTGCAACAGCCTTGTGCTCTCTGAGAGCACACCAGACTTCAGTATCACCTGTGGCTACCTGTATGACCAGGTTTCCTGAGAAATAAAACACGAGAGTGCCAAAAAAGTTATAGAGCAGGTGATAAGATGGTGCATGAAGCCAGATATGGGAAACATAAGTCATCATCCTAATTGTTCTGCAGCAATTTAAAAAATGACAAGTTTCTCATTGATAGGAACTAAGAAAAGAGATGAGCGCCATCTTGTGGGGAGACCCACAGGTACTTCTGGTCTCGTGCCCACCCTTGCCAACTCTTCCCAACAGAACCATCTGCCAAACTCACCCAATCTTCACCATCTTCTGCCTCAAAGGCATTGGGAACATGTATATGACAACATTCTTTCAACTTTTTCAAAATAACAATAATTTAAAAGCTAATAACTCTAATCCCCCTGCTGAGGTCTACCAGATGCTGTGTACCTGATCACTCTCCAAGAAGGTTGACTATGATGCCTCTGTCTTCCCTCAGATGCCTTTCTCCTCACTTTGTTGGGGTTCCCAGTTGGGAGGAAGAGAGTGACAGTCATTTTGCTCATGCAGTCCCTCTCCCACTTCAGGGTCACACCATTTGGTTTCATGCACACCACTTGGTTTCATGCACGTATCTTATACTAAATACAACATAGGCACTGGAGATACTCAAATGAACAGGGATAGCCTTTGCTCTGAGACACTATATTTCAAGAAGTCAGGCAAACACATCTATGTGATAAGTGCTATGATTGTGCACAAAAAGCAATAAGTACGAAAGAGTTGGAGAAAGAAGAAAAGAGGCTGTGGCTACTGTTGATGCTCCCAGTGTCCACCTCACTTGATGACCCTCTCCAGACTCCTCAGACTTCCAGCTGGAGCTGCAGCTTTCATCATGTTGACAAAGCCTGTCCTCTGGGGACTTCTGCCCTCCCTGGCTAGGCTGGCCTGGGTGTGGACACGTTGCTTTTCCTCTTAGTTCATCCAAGGCAAGGTTGGAATTTTCCAGTAGAAATGTTTACTAGGCAACTAAAGGAGAAAACAAAAGCAAAAAAAAAAAAAAAACAAAAAACAAAAAACAAAAAACATGAAACAGCTTGCTGAGAGAAGGTGCCTTTTACCAATGTGGCAGGCACCTAAACTTTAGTGTAGACTAGTTTGGGGAGACCAGCTTCTCAGCACATAAGCCCCTTTGGCTCCTTCCCCTCACAGGGGTGTCCAGGGGTTTGAGGCAAGGCTGAGGTGGATTGGCTTCTGGGCCTGCTGAAATCTGCGGTACCTTCCAGAACCTACTTCCTAAACTCTGCTCTTGGATGAGCTCATGGCCAGGGGATACCAAAGCATAGAGAGCTTAGCAACTTAGTGTGTCTAAAGTCACATGGCTGGTCATTGGCAGAGGGAAGCTCAGTCCCAGGCTAGCAGCTCCAGACCCTGGATTCCTTTTGTTTTGTTTTAACTTTTTTTTAAGTTACTTTTTGAGAGACAGTGTGAGTGGGGGAAAGGCAGAGAGAGAGAGAGGAAGAGAGAGAATCCCAAGCAGGCTTCATAGGGTCAGCACAGAGACCAATGCAGGGATCTAACTCATGAAACTGTGAGATCATGACCTGAGCAGAAAGAGTCAGACGCTTAACCAACTGAGCCACCCAGGCACCGCCAGGCTCTGGACCCTTAATCATGATTCTTTCTGTTAAATAGAGTTAAGTAATTTTTTCCAACCCCCAGGCAACACTCAAAATCAGTACGTTCCCGGGGTACAATTTTTGAACATCAAGATTCCAAGGCCCCAAATTTTAACCAATGGTAGAACCCGCAGTGTTCTACCTCACATCCTCAGCCAGTTGCACTCAACCGTGGGGACCCTGCCTCCTTCGAGAGCATGGGGACAAATGATCTCTAACAGGCTCTGGGGCCCATCGTCATCCAGATTTCCTGCCAAAGTCTTGTCTGCACATCTTGAAATGTTTCTTGTACAAACTTGCTTACATCACTTATTTTTAAATTAAAAAACCTAGTTATTTTGAAGAGGAAGTGCTTGAGTTTTCTTCTTGGCATACTTTGTTCCATAGCCCACATGAAAGCTAAGACTCTGTGTTTGATTATCTTATCTCTGGGCCCTACTAGAGTTTTTTGTATAGTTGCAGAGTCTGTAGGCCTATAAATATGACCTTCACCCATTCTCTTTGCATATTTTATCTAAAAAGAAAATTATAATAGCAATTGACTGCTTACCACTTTATAAAACTTATTAGGCAGTACTTATAATGCCTAATTGTATGCCTTTAGTTACAGTTGTAACATCTTCTATCACAATTCTCACCCAACTGAGGGAATAAAAGCCAATTTTACCAAGTTAACATGAAAATGATAAAAATTTGTTTTTGCCTCATTTTACAATCTTCAGCTGGAAATGGAGTGTGTCAAATTATTTTAGTCAGCTGTGGCTTCCTCCTTCCTCATTGCAGAGAACTAAATACGCCTGCTTAGTTAGGTCCATTGTTTTGTGAAATCACATCTATTTTCTCCGACTATTATTGATGTGAAGCGTGAATATAGCATGCTGCCTGCTGGGCTGGAAATACACCACAGAGCCAATCCCATACTTCATTTATGATCTATTATTCCCCATTATTCCTGCAGAGTTTCTGATTGCATTCTTATTAATCGTTCTAATTTGCCCTTCATTGTGCCGACCACTTGCCATTCAGTGCTGGGCCTCTCCTCAGCTGGTTTCCAGTATTTAGTAACGTATGCCTAGATGCGGCTTCCTTCAGACAGGCATAGCACAAGAAAACTCAGCATCTGTTGTGCTGCTGAAGAGCACAAAGCAGCGCCTCATGTGCCTGCATCCTAGGTGGTCCACAGTTAGGTCCCTTCTCTTATAACCATTACTCATTCCCTCTTCATGCAACTATTTATTGAGCACCCCTGGCTGCCAGGACTATGCCAGGTGCTTTGATAATAGGCCTGCCCACACTCACAGCCTGGGGAAGATGGAGGGCCAACAAAGCCACTGACCACAGCAAGCAATACTAGGGCCCACATGCCCCTCCTCCTGTGATCCTCTCGGGTCCCTGTACTGGGTAGGTGCAGGTAATAGAAACCCACTCTCAATAGAGCAATAGCAGGGAAAACATCCTCCCTTAAAACAAGAAGCCAGGAGGGGCACCTGGGTGGCTCCGTCGGTTAAGCATCTGACTCTTGGTTTCAGCTCAGATCATGATCTCATGGTTCATCAGTTCAAGCCCTGCATCGGGTTCTTTGCTGACCGTGCAGAGCCTACTTAGGATTCTTTCTTCCTCTCTCTCTGCCCCTCCCCTGCTCACTCTCTATCCCTCTCTCTCTCAAAATAAATAAATTAAGGGGCATCTAGTTACCACAGTTAAGCGTCCGACTTCAACTCAGGTCATGATCTCACAGTTTGTGTGTTTGAGCCCCACATCGGGCTCCTTGCTGTCAGCACAGAGTTTGCTTCAGATCTTCTGTTCCCCTCTCTCTGTGTCCTCCCCTGCTTTTGCTCATGCTCTCTCTCTCTCTCTCAAAAATACATAAAAAACATTTAAATGAATAAATTAACATTAAAAAAAACAGGAAGTCAAGGGGAGCCTGGGTGGTTCAGTCAGTTGGGCATCCGACTTTGGCTCAGGTCATGATCTCACAGCTCGTGAGTTCGAGCCCTATGTTGGGCTCTGTTCTGACAGCTCAGAACCTGGAGCCTGCCTCGGATTCTGTGTCTGCCTCTCTCTCTCTCTCTCTCTCTGCCCCTCCTCCACTCATGCTCTGTCTCTCTCTGCCTCAAAAATAAATAAACATTAAAAAAATTTAAAAAAAAAAACCAGGAAGTCAGGAGACGGGGTTCCACATACAAAAGTGTAAGAGGGTTAGCCAAAACTTGGGTCATTTCAATCTTCCTGCCCTACCACCTTGGCGTGCTGGCTTCCTCCTGGGGCTGACTATGCCCATGTGCTCACAAGGTGCCTGTAGCACTCTCAAGTGATGTTTCTAGTCACCACTCTTTCCCAGAAAGAGGAAAGGAGCTTTCTCTTCCTCTTGTCTCTTGTTGAGAGTGAAGAAATCATTCCTGAAAGCCCCCCACCAAATTATCCCTTGGGTCTTATTGGACAAAATTACCTCATCCCATGTTTGTGTTTAAACCAGTCACCGGCCAAGGTACGTGAGGTCCCTCTGATTGTCTCAGACCCATCAGGACCTTGGGGTGATGAAGGTGCCAATCCTCCCTAAATGCACGGCTGCGTGGAGAGGTGGAATGCCTAAACAAAATTAACGTTCTGTTAGGAAGCATAAAAAGAGAGATAGTGGCTGTTGAGTAGACTGCTATGGTCACTTTCTTTCAAATTTGAGTAATGATCAACTTCTAAATAATAAAAAAAAAGATTCTAACTGGATATGGACTTTGATAGTTTTATTAGAATGTTCCTTGTATAGTCCTATAGCTATGAAACTAAAGTCAGTTTATACATTCAGTACAAACAAAACCAATGAAGTTAATTGTCAAAATTAATTTAAGGTGACAGGCAAATGACTTTTTAATTTAAAAAATTTTTTTAATGTTTACCATTTTTAAGAGAGAGAAAGAGAGCAAGCAGGGGAGGGGCAGAGAGAGAAGGAGACACAGAATTGGAAGCAGGCTCCAGGCTCTGAGCTGTCAGCACAGATCCTGTCACGGGGCTTGAACCCACAGATCACGAGATCATGACCTGAGCTGAAGTCAGCCACTTAACCGACTGAGCCACCTAGGCGCCCCAACAAATGACATTTTTTAATATTTACTTTTTTGAGAGAGAGTGACAGAGTGTGAGTTGGGAGGGGCAGAGAGACAGAGACAGAATCTAAGGCAGGTTCTAGGCTCCAAGTTGTCAGCACAGAGCCCGCCATGGGGCTCAAACTCATGAAGGGCAAGATCATGACCTGAGCTGAAGTCAGACACTTAACTGAATGAGCCACCCAGGCATTCCCAAATGACTTTGTTTTACTGAAACCAATAGCTACTCCCAACATGAATAAGCTGCTACAGCAACTGCTACAGAAGTATGTGTCGTATGATAACCCACTCCTCTCCCGCTGTTCTTCACTTGCACCCCCGCGGAGCTTTGTTCATCCTTGAAACTGATGCCACTTAGCTTGCAGTTGGCATGAACGAGGTTACATCTGTCCCTTTCCCATGAGCCAGTGACTGTGTAGTGTAGTGTTCCTCGAGACTCACAGTTTACATTTTAAGAAACACTGGCTTAGAATGCTCTGTACCTAACATCCCACCTGTGATCCGAAATACTGGTGGTGAAGATAGGGAAAAAGTAAAAAGAAGGAAAAATTCAGAAGAAGAGAGAATTACACATCGTAATCAGAAAATACAGGAAAATTGTAATGATTTTTTTTCAACAAGCCCCTACAGACAACCCCATATGACCTTAGGTGACCCACTGGTGTGACACAGACTATCATTTCCTGCATGTGCCGTGATGTGGAAAAGCTATGTAGCACTGCTCAGGAGGCTCCTGCTTATGTGCTTTAGGAGAAAAGATGTTCATAGAAGCATTATTTATAATAGCAAAGAAGTAGAAACCGTTCAAATTTTAATTGGTTGAATGAATTGTGATATATTCACATAATGAAAAATTATACAGCAATGAGAATTAATGAACCACAGCTATATCCCCCAGATACAGATAACATCTACACAGCCGCACATAACTTCCATTGCTTTACAAATGGAAGGCATCGTTAATGCTATATCTCTGAGGCTGCCACTCTTTGATGATGTGGCCATTTGGGCATCAGTAAGAACAAAAGCAATGATGCACTATAACACATCTCTATGTTCAAATCTCTGTTCTTTCTCACCCTCACCCAGAAGCAGCAGCAACAACAACTACACCAATTGGCTGGCTGGAAGATACCAGGAAACCAACTTAATATTTTGAAAACCAGTAAGTAAGGGGAAAGCATGAAGCACTTATCTGGCCTTTCCTACATGAACTACATCTAAGAGAATCAAATAGTTGATGAGGAAAAGTTTCTCTTGTAGAAGCATTCCAGCAAACAAAACGAAGGAAAACATGATTTAAAAATCGGAAAAATCACCATCCTGCAATCTATAATGACATAAGCTAGGCATGAATAACCAAGCATTCTGTGGTTCCCAGTTGAGGTACACAACACCATCTGTGAAGTATTCTTGACCAAAAAACCAAAACCAAAACCAAAAGAACCCAGGATCTAACTATCAGAAAGCCAGAGGACGGAGAGACATGCTAAAGACACCACATATATGCAATTAGCAAAATCCAGGTCCTACTGAATAAATAATTTGATTTCTTCAATACGTATATTCCAAAAGGGCCAGGAAAGAAAAGGAGCGATTACAGATTAGAAGAGATGTAAGAGGCACATCAACTAATTGGAACAATTTAAACTTCTTTGGATCCTGATTTGAAAAAACTATTAAAAAAATGTATGAGACAGCAAAATTTTAAAAATCAATGTGTATTTGATGATATTAAGTAATTGTTAATTTTTTTAGGTATGATATTGGTATTATGGTTTTGTTTTAAGAGTTTTACTATTTTAGGGGGGCCTGGGTAGTTCAGTCGATTAAGCATCTGACTTTGGCTCAGGTCATGATCTCATGGCTTGTGGGTTCAAGCCCTGCATCGGGCTTTGCACAGATAGCCCACAGCCTGGAGCCCGCTTCAGATTCTGTGTCTCCCTCTCTGTGCCTGCCCCTACCCGACTTGTGTTCTCTTTCTTTAAAAAAAAAATAAATAAATAAATTCATAAAAATAAAATTTAAGGAGTTTTACTATTTTAGAGAGTAATACTGAAATATTTATAGACAAAATAATGTGATATCTGAGATTTGCTTCAAAATATTCCAGAGGGGGTGTCTAGATGAAAAGATATTGGGCAGGAGTTGATATTCATTAAGATGGCTACTGGATCATGGGGATCTCTTATACTATACTGTTTTTCTTCTTAGTATTTATGAAAATTTTATGAAATTTTCCATAGTAAAGCTTATCTCCTAAAATTTTTTTAACTCTAGGATAATTAGTGTATATATTCCACTCAGCAAATATTTTATTATTTACTGCAAACCTGTACCAGGGATGGCGGTAAGACTAGTTGGTTTCTGTTTCCAATCCTGAGTTAGTGATTTGCTGAGTCAATGATTTGCTAGAGTAGATGTAGTAAGTGTCCACAAAATAAGCAAATTTCAATTCAATACTCTGCTAAGGATGAAAGATGTTTCAGAAGTGATTTTTGACCACAGGTATCTTAGCATCCAGTTTTTAGGCAAGAGACCACAGGTATGCATACATGTTAAGTGGTATCCACCTGCAAAACATTAGTGGTTTTATGCAATACCACTTAGGGGCCATTTCTGTGACTTGGGGATGACACACACTCTTGTCACAAGAAGCTCGAGGTCAAATGTGCCATCTTCCCTGTCATATTTTCTAACAGTTAATTCTGATAGCAGGCTTATTTTAGGCTAAACTTCGTTGCAGATTGACTAGCAAATTATTAGTTCAGCTGGGATGTTGGAATACACATCTTGTTCCCATGGTATGCATCACTAGCTTTTCTCCTGCTCTCCGTGTCTCCTTCAGGGGTCAGCAGACGTGAAATGGACACAGACAACTCACAGGAAGGAGTCAGCAGACAGTGAGAGGTACTTTCACCAATTACAGTTGTGCCAGCATCAGACCAGCTGGGAATGGCGTCTTTGCTGTAAAATGGTGTGCCCAATGCTAAATGATTAATTCTTTCAAGTCCCACATCTGCTTCACCTTGTTTTATAGGAAGAACATGTAAATAAGAGCTAAAGTTGTCCCCACAGGAGAAAAGCAGGCAGTGGAAATACACCATTGAAGAGTCCTCAAAAGTAATTTAAATAGAAATTCTGTGTCCTGAATAACTTTTGTCCCCTTAAACACTCACTGTACTTCTCCATACTGGGTAATTAGTACTTGGAGTGGCATTTAACCCAACTGAGAAGTGTCAGACCCCCATGGCTGCCACTTTAGAGGGAAGGCTGCTGTACAGGGATCCACTTCTGTACTGGGTCTTGGGGTCATTGGTAGGACCATATTATGAGGCCTTGATAGTCCTTTCTCCCCACCCTTCTTTCTTAGGACACCCCTTCCAAGGGCCAGGGAACTTTTAATTGCTGTCAAGAGAGTATTTCAGATTAGAAGCCCCTCATTCCCAGAAGTGGTCCCTTGTCCTCCACCAGACCCTGGCTGTGGCCACCCCAGCGTTGTCCAGAAACTATGAGTGGAGGAGAGATTGAGAAAAACTAGCTCTGGGGCACAGTTCTGGTAGCTCAGTCCATTAAGCGTGGGACTTCGGCTCAGGTCATGGTCTCACGGTTTGAGTTGGAGCCCAGCATTGGGCTCTGTACTGTCAGTTCAGAGCCTGGAGATTGCTTTTGATTCTGTGTCTCCCTCTCTCTCTGCCCCTCCCCCACTCATGCTCTGTCTTTCAAAAAATGAATAAACGTTAAAATTTTTTTTTAAATAAAAGATTTTAAAAAGAAAAAGAAGAAGAAAAATAAGAAAAAGAAGGAAAAGAAAAACTAGTTCCTTGTCATAATGAGGCAAATGCAGGAAAGAAAACCAGAACACGGAGGCTCTGACCCCTCCCACCCTCAGTGCAGTGATGGTCCTTTTGTCCCCTTTCTTCTGTGGGCCGTAGGACTTCGCTGGTCCTCAGCCGAAGCCGCAGCCACCATCGTCCTAACTCCCAGGGAACCGTCCCAGCTCAGGTCAGGGCTCTAGGAGGCAACCGGAAGTCTTGGATGCAGCCCACGTGATGCCCTCCAGGTTTGCGTGGGAGACAAGTGTCGTCTCAGCCGTGGGTGAAGCCCCAGGAAATCTTGAGCTCAGAGCTGTAATCAATTATATCATCATTTATTCCTTAGATTCCCGAGTTTGGTTATCCTTTTTCCACTGAACAGAGTGAGTAATTGCTGTGGGCTGAGCGCTGTGCTAGGCGATGCTTGCTCACAGCTGGTTCACTTCAAAAACAGACTCAAGGCCGCATCGGCGCTGTCAGAAGCCCTCTGCTTCTTTCATTTACGGTTTTTCAACTTTTTTTTTTTAATTTTTTTTTTAACGTTTTTATTTATTTTTGAGACAGAGAGAGACAGAGCATGAACAGGGGAGGGGCAGAGAGAGAGGGAGACACAGAATCAAAGCAGGCTCCAGGCTCTGAGCCATCAACCCAGAGCCGGACACGGGGCTCGAACTCACGGACGGCGAGATCGTGACCTGAGCTGAAGTCGGACGCTTAACCGACTGAGCCACCCAGGCGCCCATCAACTTTTTTTTTTTTTTAATAGAAGGCCATGTATGGCACAGGTGGCTCTTGTTCCAGCTCCGCCTTCGGATATTAGCTCCCTGCCCAGCTGGACTAGGACTCCCGGGTTTTTCTTTCTAGAATGCTCTTTTATTCCCATCTTCAGGCAGGAAAACACAGCCCTCTCTCTGTCCCTGGCAATCAGACTGAAGTGAGTTGGGACCCACCCACCCCTCCCCTCAAGAAGCAGCTGATTACTCTGGGCCCTCCCTCTTCTAGACCAGTGGAAACTGCCCCCAGACTGTGAATCAGCCTGAGGATACAAAAACCCAATTTCAGAGATGTTATTATTGAAAATTCGGCTTCTGTTTCCATCATTTCCGTAATTTAAATAATCTCTTACTAGATCATATAATGCCCTAATTTTCTGCCGCATGCCACACCAATGCCTACAAAACTTACTGTTTTGACCACTTATTTCACACTTAGCACAATATGGTTCAGGATATTTTACAGTTCCCAAATGACATTATCAAGGGATGAGGTCAGTGGCAGCACTGTGGGGTGGGGTGGCAACAGTTTAACTTCTGTGGCAGAATTGCACTTAGCATGGAGAATTCTTTTTTTGACAATACCCTTTGGGGTGTCATCTTGTTGTGGGGGGAAAAACAGCTCTTGGGGCAAAGCCAAGAAGGATGGCATTGAGATGCCGTGAACAGAAGTGTTCCATTTAACACATTTCTTCAGGGTAGCCCAAGAGTGAAAGGCCAGGAGGCCCTAGACTAGGAAAAAATTTTAAAAAACGTGGACAGATGGAAAAGAGTAAAGAAACAAAGAGGTACCCAGGGTTCTGCCAGAAGGAAAAGCCAGTGAAAAGTTACAGGTGGCAAAGAGAGCTGGAAGACTTGTGATAACAAGGATTTTAATTATCAGTGATGATATATGGTCATTTGGGGGAAGTTTTGTTGTTCAGTAACATAGCCACCTGTGTGACTCCATTTCCTCAAACCTTGAGGGGAGATGTATCCCCCAGTGGGGACACTGAAAGATCAAGAGGGACAACACAGTGAGACAATCAGTAATTTGGGGAGACGATTCCAGACCAAGAAGGTAAAGGTGACTGGGAGGAATCTTAAAACACCCCCCCACACACACTTCCCTGCAAATATGGGAAGGATGCTGGTTTTCCCAGGACTTGTGAAATAGGGTTTGAGGAACTTTATTTACATTTCAAATGGGTGGCTCAGTTGGTTGAGCATCTGACTGATCAGGTCATGATCTCGTGATTCGTGAGCTCGAGCCCCACATCGGCTGCACTGCTGTCACCCTGTCAGAGCAGAGCCCACTTGGGATCTTCTGTCCCCTCCCCTGCTCGTGCTCTCTCTCTCAAAAAATAAATAAAACATTAAAAAGAAAGAAAGAAAAGAAAAACACATTTCAAATGGGTTAGTGACCCCAGAAGCTAGACGGGGCCAATCTTTGCAGCTGTGGATTGATGTGCCCTCTCCTGTAAGCCCAGCATCTAACTCAGCAGAATTAGTGCTGAATTAATTTGGTTACCATGTGAAGACACTGGTTTTAAATTGGGCCATAAAAACCTGAATACAAATCTGTCTGCCCCTTTCCAGGGGAGAGTCTGACTGATGAACAAGATCTTTTTCATTTGGTACCATAAATAACACATTCAGAAAGCTTCCATCAATTCAGTCCTGCGGAAATATTGGTATCAGAATTAGCAACACTGTGCTCTTTGTATGACATGCGCCCTCTGATAGAGAACTCACTAATGCCCTCCCCAGTGGATTTTATTAATCGTACCTTACAAAGGGGCCCCTATTTGCTAAGACTGATTCGAAGATGCAAGCCTCAAGAATTATGCCATAGCTTGCCATTCCTTTTTCTTTTCCAGAAAGTCACTTTTTAAAGAAATAGAAATAATCATCTGTAGTTTTTTATTATAAAAACGCTACAGTCACAAAACTTGGAAAACCAAACAGAGAAAAGAATCACACACCCCCTCTCATGCTGACACAAGCAGCTGTAAACATCGTAATTTATTTCCAGGGACACTTTGACATATTTCTTTGCAATTCTTCATTGTTTAATTTTTTTCAAAATTCAGGAAAACTTTCGAACACAGAAAATAACATTATAGGCATCCATATACTCACCACTAAAATTTAAAAAATATGCCAACATTTTACTATGTAATTGCAGATCTCTCTTTTTAAATGAAGAAATAAATCATGATGGATATAGCAAGAGTTCCACCTTGGATCATATCAGCCCCCACACCCCCACATGCTGAGACCACATTGTGCTGAAGGCAGCACGCAGTAGCGGGAGGTCTGACTTTGTACTTTTTACTGCATATTATATGTATTCATAAACATCTGCTGCTGTTTCCCGGGTGTTTTTGCAATGTACATAAATGATAATCTATTGTATCCTTTGGCTCTTTATTTTACCTTTCCACATTACACTGTTGAAGCTGACCCAGACCTAATCACTCGTTTTCATGGCCGTATTGACTGAAGAGTCTAGCTGATTCTTTCGGCTGCTGCGAGAGGTCAGTTTGTTGCCACTTTGCTGCTACTGCAAACATTTTGAGCAGGTTGTTTGCTGTGACTCCTTGCCTGTAGATGAATCACTGGATCCTCCACCATATCCATCTTCACCTTTAGTAGAAAGTGACAGATCTGTCCCCAAAGTGTTTGGGGGACAAATTTTTACAAGTTCCCACCAGCCTTATTCTCTCCAAGACTTGGTAACATCGGACATTTATATTTTCAGTTACTATTGGGTTGCATCTTTTCATTATTATTGTTGACCTGTCAGCTTCCTTTCATTCAGCTTCATGATACTTTCCATTGGATTGTTTGTCTCATGGTTGATTATTTGTATGGGTAGTGAGGGTGAATTTGGAAGGTTCTAGAAGCATTCAAAACATTTCCTGTTCTTTGTGGTGGTTACTTTGCTGGTATACTAGTGGGACACCTGTGCTCTCAGCTGTTTTTGTCTGGGTGGGGGATGTCCCTGCCAATTCCCACTGGTATAAACTATCCCAGAATGGAGAGAATTATTGGAGAGGCTGAACTTAGCAATGATACTATAAAAGAAAGATAAAGGGAACCAGTCTTCTGCTGGGGGCTCCTGTAACCATTTTTGTCAAAGATTCAACCAAGGTATGGTCTGGGTGAGTGAGGTTTAAGCTGACTTTGGGAAGTTGAGAAAATGAAGGAGGTTATAAATTAGGTCATTTGGAGACTGGGGAAAGTAGAGAGAAGGACCATGGGCAGAAAGGGACTCAGGTAGGCCAGGAGACAGGAAAAACAGACTTGACACACTCCCCAGGGGTTTCAGTTTAATCCACAGGACCCTTGTCTCAGCTTTGTGCTCAGGGTCCATGCTGGGAAAAGGGGAATGCTCTTCATTGTTAACTCCTCCCTCTTGCTTATCTCTTTCATCTATCAAATCAGTAGAGTGAAATCCTTCCCATTCATTCTCCTGTTACACACTCTTTCTCTTCCCCATCCCACAGCCACTCTGTTGGCCAAGGGGCTCTCTTTGTCCACTTGTGTGGATCAATGCAGTAGTCTTCTAGACAGCCTGTCCCTTCCAGTCCTCCAAGCACATTGTCCTAATGCAGTTCTCTAAAGCACACTTACCAGATGGCAACACAGCTCAGGATACCTTAGTGCATTCCACCTGTACCCATTAGACTCATCTCCTTCAGCCTCTCTCCTTCCTTCTCCTTTGTATGTCACATTCATATGCACCTCCAAACCTTTGTTCACTCTGTTTCACAGCCTGGAATATTCTCTTCCCTTTACTTGTTCAACCTTTCACAGCCAATCTCAAGACCTCTCTTGTCCATGAAGTCTTCTCTGGCCATTCTGGCTTCTCCTCTCCTACCTTTTTTTCTTTTATTTTAGAGAAAGCAAGAAAGCATGAGTGGAGGAGAGGGGCAGAGGGAAAGAGAGAGAGAGAGAGAGAATCTTAATCAGGTTACATACCCAAAACAGAGCCTGACACGGGGCTCGATCCTATAACCCTGGGATCATGACCTGTGTCAAAATCAAGAGTCAGACACTCTCCTGACTGAGCCACCCAGGTGTCCTCCACTGCTGCTTTTACTTTGCTTTCTGGCCAGAGTTACAGGTGATCTCCAAGTTACCTATTACACCTAAATACAGAAAGACTGGACACTCTGCTCAGTGGTGACTACAATTTACTGAACTTATTATGTACTAGACAGTGTGTCTGTTTCCACTTTGATCTCTACCACAAATCCAAGAAGAACTGTTATTACCATATGTCATGGATTTGCATTCTAAGATCTCTGAAATTTGAAGCATCTTAACAATGGATGGCATCTTACTGCTGCAGTCACCGCAATGGAAGTATGATTTCTTCCAGAGAATACCTGCATTTGCTCCTGTCAGAACCTGGGGCACTACCAAACAGAGTCCACTTTAAAATGAATTCCATGTTTGCTAGTGTGAATTCAATCCACTAACTGATCAGAATCCTGGTTTGTGGTTCAAATCCTCATGGAAGTTTTATTTTTCTCTCTCCTCCATGTACCCAGATGGAGGCAGGGTACTTTTCTCACTGACCTTTCTGCATGGCACAGTTATTTCTCTTAATCTTACACAGAGAAGGATATGGGTGTCTTAATTTTATGTGGAGGTCTCCTATTAGTCTCTCCATCTCGGGCATTTTTTTATTTCTTAGTTGTATATAAAACAATGGTATATAAAATGATTGTTTACACCTTATCTCTCTGATACAGTAATCTCATTTGCATATTTAAAAAATGAAGGACTTAGTTCAGAGCCTGTGGACAGAGGTGAATGAAGGAAAGTACAGGAGGCACTTACAAATGCCTGTTGATTAATTCATTAGTTGATTGGTTCTGACCCCACATCTCTTGGAGTTAGATTCTCAATTGATCCACTTGACTCTGAATCCAAATATCAGGTGAACTGTATTTAAATGAGGTATACACAACTTGATACATAAACTCACTTAAGCAAATGAGTGATATTTAATTTGTCATAATTTAAATCATCATATCATGGATTAAAAGAGATCAGATGTTGGGGCTGTCCTGGGACCACATTTCAGAGCAGACAGAGCAGGGGCTGGGGGGCTCTTCAAGATCAGCTCAGCTCACAAGTCTCTAAGATCTCCTGTCCACACTCCAGCTGGTTTTAAAGTTCCTTTGCACATGTTAGTTATTCTTCCACTTGTTATTCTTCGAGTGTTCTTTCAGAGAAAATCACAAATTTGAGTAATCTTCAGCAATTCCACACTCAACAACATGGATGAAACCCACAGAGATACTGTTGCACCAGTCCCTTTAAGTAAAACTGAAAACTAAGCAAAATCAATATTCAGTAACAGAGGTCATGTAGGGGTTACGCTGGTGGGAGTGTAGAGACCGGGAAGGGCACAAAGCGGGCTTCTGGGATGCTGCTGATATTGTTTCCTAACCTGAGTGCTTACTATAGTCATCTGCTCATTTTGTGAACATTCTTCAAGCTGAACCCTCAGGGCACTGTGGTTTTCTGTATGAATGTTATGCTTAATTTTAAAAGGTTTACTTAAAAGCAAAAGAAAATCAAAATCACCCTGAAAACTGAGATGTTTAGAAGTTACTGCTAAGAGAAAAAGCCTCAAAAGGGAGGAAGAGAGTAGGGAAAATAGGAAAGATGAGGTGATTTAAATAATGCAGGCTGTGTGGCTCAGTCCCTTAACCATGCAATTTCAGCATGATTTCACCCGTTCATGAGGTTGAGACCCATGACAGGGTCTACGCTGAGAGCATGGAGCCTGCTTAGGAATCTCTCTCTCTCTCTCTCTCTCTCTCTCTGCCCCTCCTCCATTCATTCCTTCTCTCTATCTCAAAATAAATATTTAAACAAATAAACAAACAAACAAAGCAGGAGGTGCTGGGGTTTGACTGCTGGGGTGGACACCCATACAGATTCCCACCTCGGCTTTTTTGCTTTCCTGGTTGGTACTCCAGGCAAACCGCAGTTATGATGGCAGAGTTCTTGACACTTTTAAGATGCTGTTTTAGCAAACACTCAATGGGGAAAACTGAAAACCAGGCTGGCTACTTCCAGAAACAACCGGTGGCTTCTCTCCTGGCCTCTGAGCTCTCTTTGGATGCAAGAAGAGACGCGAAGGTGTCGCAACAGTGTCACAAATGCCGTGATCAGTGATGATCATTTGCAGGTGTTAGAGGCCTCTGTCCTCAGTGGCAGCTGGGGATCTTCAGATGGTTGGCCAACTGAGCAGTCAGTCAGGTCCTGGGCAGGACCAGTGGCTGAGGAAAGTATTTTAGGGAGTCCACCCAGCCTACAAAAGGTGAAGGACACAGCAGCGCTGTGACTTACCCTGGAAGTTCTCAATGTCTGGCCCTGTGCTGTCTGCCAGCTTGAGGAAGGCACTGAAGAGTGTTGGGGGAACAAACTGAAACCTCACGATGCTGATACTGACAGCATTACCAGGAAGAATCTTTATGAATCAGCTAGGTCACCGGCTTTCTGGGTCATGTGGGATGTGTACAGGTTTGTGTGCAAATGCACACTGACCCAGCTGGTTCCTGTGGAGATTTAGTATAAGGTTTTGTGGATTTTGTTTCCCACTTACAGAGCAGCTTGTGTAAAAAAGAAATGAACCCTAAGCTGTGACAATTTACACTGGGCCAGGCCCAGGGGAGGGGAAGGTGATCCGGGGCCCCAGCTGCTGCTCAAAGCAGAGCTGTGTTCGCAGTGCTCCGGGAGCATGTATGCATCTTTGTTTTCTGCACAAGGAAAGGAAAGAGACTTCCTGCAGTAGCCCTATTGCCTAAGGCTTAGGGAGAAATTCTTTTTCCTGTTTCCAGAGAAAGAAAAAAAATCTATCAAGCAAATGATTCAAGGGTCAACTCCCCCACATTCACTGGGTAAACTGCAGGATGGTGCTTTATATGCAGTGTTGGGCCTGGTTCCTGAGTCACCTTGACCTACTTATTAAGCACTGCTACACTTGAGGCAACAAACTGTCCTCTAAGTAACAACACGACAATAAGTTACTGACGCTACCTCATCCATGGGTTTTGGAAAATTACTTCCAGTCACATTAGCATTTTAAAAAATGTCTTGACAGAGGCACCGGGGTGGCTCAGTGGGTTAAGCGTCTGACTCTTGGTTTCAGCTCAGGTCATGATCTTGCAGTTCATGAGTTCGAGCCCCACTTGGGCTCTGCATTGGCAGCGTGGAGCTTGCTTGGGGTTCTGTCTCTCTCCCTCTGCCCCTCCCCCACTTGTGCTGTCTCTGTCACTCTCAAAATAAATAAACTTAAAAATTTTTTCTAATGTTTTGACAAACCAAGAAAAAGGCATGAAACTGCTCGTTCCCAGCACGTTGGGTCGAACACTAATAGGAAGATGTTGCTTTGCTCTCCCTGTTGTGGGATGTGATCTTTTTTGACCCTGCCCAGCTAGGTCTGTGCTCCTGGGCACAAATCCTGAGTGCCCAATATGCCCCTGCACCGTAATGCCATCTTCTGTGTGGAGCCCATGGTTCCTCCAGGCAGTGATGCCCCAGAATGACCAGGGACAGGGCAGCCGTGTGAGCTGGGGCAGGGGCGTTTGTTGAGTTTCTCATTCATCCTGAGGAAGGGTTCTACTGTTTCCAGTGGAGATGACTGCTGCTTAGAGATATGGCCTCTTGCTTCACAGTGAAGTGGTTGGAAGAAAACCAACTATTTCTTCCTTTCACAGCAGTGTGTGTTCTCTGGGAAATATGGAGCACAGTTCTTGCCAACTGCTCTGGAAATCTGAGCCCCTGCAATGTTCACAGATTGCAGATGTGCAGCACAGAACACTTCGAAGCCGTCGCTTCCTAAAGGGGAATAGATCTGCTCTAAATCTCACCCTCCCACCACAGGCGGCCAAAACCTTTCAAAGTTGACTTTTTGACCAGGTTTACAAAAGTGGCACCTGTTTGGAACATCCATGTTTAACCCACATGAATTTACTGTCTCCCCAAGATAACGCAACTCTTCCTTCTTTCAATGAATGACATGATAAACAAGTGAATGATCTTCCGAAGCAAGTTCACTTCCTAAATTCTTATCTGGACCAAAATGAAGGAACTCAGTTGTCTACATTCTCACTTTCCCTCCCGGTCAGGACAACATGTGCATGAAGGCAAGTGCTTTCTCAACACTGGGGCTAGTGCCTGAGTCTGCAGCTAACAGGAGCTGGACTTCCATGACCAACTGCTGAATGGAGGTCCCGCTTGAGGGGGGTGGGAATTTCTCCACAACCTATGTTTCCCTTGCTGGTGGTCCCTGCTCTGCAGATTGGTTCAGATGCTTCAGGCTAAATTGAATCTGCAGAGAGAAGGTCTGGTCAGCAATGTCAATGTATGGTCCAGGGAACAGGTCTACCTGCTGCTAGAAAGAAATGCCCCCAGGGTCAGCTGATCACAGGGTCCAGAACACAGTTCAACATTTCTCTTATCCATCTAGTTACATCCATTCCACAGGGATTTGGGTTTGCATGTCCCTTCTCTCGCTACTCTTTCTCTCTCTTTCTCTGACATTTTCCTGGTCTTTTCTACCCACACAGTTCTCCTGAAAAAAGAGTCCTGTCTCCACCAGGAGGTCCATCCACAGTGAGGTCCTGGAGGTCATTTTGAATATGGTCTTCACATTTTCTCCTCATAGGAGACCATCAGGAGGAGCTTAAAATATTTTCCTGCTACAGCAATGCCTCTTATAGCCAAAGTCCCTTGGGTATCATAGGAACAAATTTATGTTTCAACTCCATCTTACCATGTACCTCCTCTCCTACTGGATGCCAAGAGGGGGGAAAAAACCAACCTCACCATATGGGATTTCTCCTTAAACATTCCTTATAATTGTAGCATCAAACTTTGTCCCCTTTCAGAAACTGGCAAGTCACTTTTTGAGGCAGGGCCCCCTTTCTTAAGTCCACAGAATCCTAAAATATGGATACTGCCAAATTCGCCTCTCCTGATGGTCCATTGCCAAGGAAAAAACAGGCCCTAGTTTTATTTAGAAGTCTTTAAAAATAGTGTAGGAGGTGGGAGGGTAGATTAAGTGACCTCCAAAGTCCAGCCTAGACTCAGGAAATTCTGATAAATTTGGAAATGTAGGTTGCAAGAGACTGGGGGTGAGGGGCTTCACACAATGAAGCCCTTTTCAGCATTTGCTGCTGCAGTCTGATGAGCTGAATTAATCACTGTTCTTCACAATCAACTAAGGAAAATGGCCTTTCCTTCAAAAACCAGCTGTCAGCAATGACTATAAATTGGTTCATTTTAGATGGAAAGATGTCCTGTGATAGGTTGTCAGCTAAATGAATGCTTACTTTGATGTAATTTGAAACAGAGTGTTAGAAGTGGCAATATATGAATAGAATAAGACAGGGTAATAAACAGCAATTTCTTCAGTCACACTAAGGCACCACAAAGAACATCCAAGGGGTAAATTTTGAGGCTGACAAGTAAAAATCATAATCCTAACAATGATGCCTAATGTTTATTGAGCACTTGTTATGTCCTAGACACTGTACTAAGTGGATTATTTGCATTATCTTACTTACCACTGAAATATATCCAAAAAAGACTGTTTGCTACCAAGACCTGCCAAGCCCTCATCAAAATCACAGACCCATGTCAATGATCTAAATATGCCAATTAAAAGAGATTGCCAAACAAACAAACAAACCAAAGACAGAGATTGCCAAAGTGGATCAAAAAACATGACCCAACTGTGCTTTGTCTGCAAGAAACCCATTTTAAATATAATGATATACATAGATTAAAAGTAAATGAATGAAGAAAAATATAGCATGCTAACACTAATCAAAAGCAAGAAGGAGTAGCTATCCTAAATTCAGACAAAACAGACTTCAAAGTAGGAAAAGTTATCAGGAATAAAGAAAAGCAGTACATAGTGATAAGGAGGGGAATTCTCTAGGAAAACATAACAATTACTAATGTGTATGTGCCTAACAGGCTGTGTGAGGCAAAAACTAGTAGAAATGCAAGGAGAAATAGATGAATCCACTATGATAGTTGGAAACTTTAACCCCCTCTCTCAGAAATGGACAGATCCAGCTGGCAGGAGATCAGAAAGAGCATTGTTGAACTCTACGACACCATCAGTCAACTAGATATAACTGACATTATAAACTACTTCATCCAACTACAGAAGAACACATACTTTTATCAAGTTCACATAGAAAATTCACCAAGACAGACCACATTCTAAGCCATAAAACACACCTTAATAATTTTATAAGAGTAGAAATCATACAATTTCTGCTCCTCGGCCACAGTAGAATTAAACTAGAAATCAAAAGCAGAAAGGTAGCCGGAATACCCTCAAAAATGTGGAAGTTAAACAACAGGCTTCTAAATAACACGTGGGTCAAAGAAGAAATCTCAGGATAAATTTTAAAATATTTTTAACTAAATGAAAGTGAAAACATAAATTATCAAAATCTGTAGGATGCAGTGAAAACAGTGCTTAGAGCAAAATGTATAGCATTGAATGCATATTTTAGAAAAGAAGAAAGATATAAATCAGTAATATAAATTTTTACCTTAGGAACTTAAAAAAGGAGAGAAAATAAAATCCAAAATCAACAGAAGAAAAGAAAGAATAAGAATTGAGCAGAAATCAATGAAATTTTTTCTTTTTCCTTTTTCAACTTTATTTTCATTCCAGTATAGTTAACGTACAGTGTTATATTAGTTTCCGGTATACAATATAGTGACTCAGTACCTACACACAACACCTGGTGCTCATCACAACCAGTGTTCTCCTTAATCTTCATCATCTATTTAACCCATTCCCCTACCCTCCTCCCCTTTGGTAATCATCAGTTTGTTCTCTGTAGTTGAGTCTGTTTCTTGGCTGTCTCCATCCTCTCTCTCTCTCTCTCTCTGTCTCTGTCTCTCTCTCTCTCTCTTTGCTTGTTTTTTTTTTGTTTGTTTGTTTCTTAAATTCACATATGAGTGAAATCATATGGTATTTGTCTTTCTCTGACTGACTTATTTCACTTAGAGTTATACTCTCTAGCTCCATCCATGTCATTGCAAATGGCAAGAGTTCATTCTTTTGTATGGCTGAATAATATTCTATTGCATATATATATATATATATATATGTATATATATATATATGTATATATATATATATATATATATATATATCACATTTTCTTTATCCATTCATCTATTGATGGCCACTAGGGCTGCTTCCATAATTTGGCTATTGTAAATAAAGAAAACTCAACCAAACCAAAATCTGGTTCTTTGAGAAGATTGATAAAACTGGTAAGCTCTTAGCCAGGCTAACTAAAAATATAAATAAATAAAAATAAAAAGAGGACACAAACTACTAATATCCAAAATGAAAGAGGAGCATCGTTATAGGTCCCATGGAAATTAAAAGGATAATACTATGAGCAACTTTATGCCCACAAATTTCATAACCTAGAAAAAGGGACCAATTCCTTGAAAAACACAATCTGCCAAAATTCACACAAAAAGAAATAGTCTGAATAGGCTATATCCATTAAAGAAATTAAATCAACAACATTCCCTAATAGAAAGCAACAAACCCAGATGGGTTCACTGGTGAATCCTACCAAACATTTAGGGAAGAAATGATATAAATTCTCCACAATCTCTTTCAGAGGTTACAAGCAGAGGGAATCTTTCCTGACTCATTCTATGAGGCCAGCATTACACTAATACCCAAGATAGACAGACATTAGAAGGGAGGAAAACTATAGACCAAGATCTTTCATGAACATAGATGCAAAAATCCTCAGCAAAATATTATCAAATAGAATCCCACATATACACCATGACCCAATGGGATTTATCCAGGTATGCAAGGCTGATTCAACATTCAAAAATCAATTAATATAATTTATCACACAAACGAAATGAAAAAAAAATCACATGATCATATCAATAGATTAAGAAAAAGCCTTTAATAAAATCCAACATCCAATTTCAATTATAAAAAAAAAAAAAACCTCTCAATAAAGTAGGAGTAGAGGGAAACTTTCTCAACTTGATAAAGACTATAAAAAATCTACAGGTAGCATCATACTTATGGTAAGAAACTTGAAGCTTTCCCACTAAGATATAGTACAAGGCAAGGATGTCCCCTCTCACTACTCCTTTTCAACATTGCCCTGGAAGTCCTTGCTAATGCACTAAGGAAAGAAAAAATACACCAATTGGGAAGGAAAGACATAAAGCTATCTTTGTTCATAGATGACATGATCATCCATATAAAAGATCATCTATGTAGAAATGACTAAAAAACCCTGCTGGAACTTATCAATTATAGCAAGGGTGCAGGGTACAAGGTTGATATACAAAAGTCATTTGCTTTCCTATATACTGATAATGAGCAAGTGGCATTCACAAACCTTTTACATTAGCACACTCCAAAATTAAATACTCAGTTATAAACCCAACAAAACATGTATAAGACCTATATGAAGAAAACTACAAAAATTTTTTTTTCAAATTTTTATTTAAATTCTAGTTAGTTAACACACAGTGCAATATTGGTTTCAGGAGTAGAATTCAGTTATTTATCAATTACATACACTACTCAGTGTTCATCATAACAAGTGCCTTCCTTAACACCTATCACCCATCTAGCCCATCCCCCCCCATCAACCCTCAATTTGTTCTCTATCTTTAAGAGTCTTTCATGGTTTATTTCTCTCTCTCTTCCCACCCTCCATATGTTCATCTATTTTGTTTCTTAAATTCCACATATGAGTGAAATCATGTGGTATTTGTCTTTCTCTGACTGACTTATTTCCCTTAGCATAATATACTCTAACTCCAACCATGGTGCAAATGTCAAGATTTCATTCTTTTTTATGGCTGAGTAATATTCCAGTGTATATATATACATACCACATCTTCTTTATCCATTCATCAGTCAATGGACGTTTTGGGTTCTCTCCATAGTTTGGCTATTGTTGATAATGTTGCTATAAATATAAAGGTACATGCCTATTTAAATCTGTATGAAAACTACAAAATTCTGATGAATGAAATCAAAGAAGAACTAAATAAATGCAGAGATATTCCATATTCAAGAATATAAAAACTAAATATTGTCAAGATATCAGTTCTTCTCAACATGATCTGTAGATCCAATGCAATCCCAATCAAAATCCCAAGAAGTTATTTTATGGATAGCAACAAATGGATTCTACAGTTTTTATGAGAAGTCTGATAAGAAGATGACAATGGAGTAAGAGGACCCTAAGCTCCCCTTGTCCCAGGAATACAACTAGATTACTATGAAATTATCCTAAATAACCCAGAAATAGACCTAAGAACTGACAGAACAAACTCTGCAACTAAAGGGACAGAAGAAGCCACACTGAAGAAGGTGGGAAGTATGAAGACATGGTTTAGGGCAGAAATGGATCATTAATGCTGCAGAGGGAAAGAAGCTGTCATCAGGGAGAAGGGCAAGAAAGAGAGGAGTGCACAGAGGAATGCCCACGGAGAATATTTCCCCAAAGCCATCGGCTTGGAAAACAAAAGGAGCTGAATTTCATGAATTCTTGCAAAAGCAGGTCTTAAAGCCTAAAGTTTTAAAGGTCAGCAGGCTTGGCTGGGATAGAGCCCAGAGGGCACGGTGCTGCTCCTGGAGAGAAGGTATACAAACAACTCAGGGGCAGACAGCATGGAAACAGTGGTCTGAAGAATGCCTGGAGCACACAGAGAGATTATTTGCTCTTCTCAGAGCACATCCTTGAGAGACAGCATTCACAGACATGCCTTTCTGTGAACAAAGGAGCTGGCTGGAGTCATTTTCCTCCCCACCCCTTGGCATAAATGCAGAGCCACCTGTAGGAAGGAGTGCAGCACCAACATTGTCTGTCTAACTTCCTTACACAAGCCCCACTCCCTGTGCTCTGGCAGGAGTGCCCTTCTTTGGCAAGCTTGCCTCAGTCCCCAGTATGGTGGGCCTTTCCCCCAGAAGACCAGCACAAACCCCTGCCCATACCACATCTCCCAACCAAAGAGTTCTTTTCAGGGCCTCAGTCCTGGTGGAGGTAGTATCAGGTTTCATTTCATAAGCAGACCAGAGCACACCTGGTTAAAACTCATACATTCAGGTCAGGGACAAAACACTGCCCATTGCAGGCAAGGAGAGCCTCTGCAGATGACTGGCCTGAAGGAAAGAGTAGCCAGAAGATAAAAGCATAGCACACACAGAGATACTCCCTGAAGCTCCAGGCCCTGGGCAGTACAGTACCTCTTCTTTATAAAGCCATTAGTTTCAGGAGCAGAAGACATAATCAGTTTTTCTAGCACACAGAAGAAGGCAGAGCCTTAGACAAAATGCAAAGATGGAGGAATTTATCCCAAATGAAAGAACAAGATAAGGCCATAGCCAGATATGAACAAAACAGATATAAGTAACATGACTGATGGAGAACTTAAAGCAATAATCATGAAAATACTCACTGGGATTGAGAAAAGAATAGAAGACATCAGTGAGACCTTCATCACAGAGATAAAAGAGTTAAGGAATTAATTAAAGAGGAAGAGGGCAATACATGAGATTGGAAATAGGCTTAATACAATGACACAAGAATGGAAGAAGCAAAGGAACAAATTAGTGACCTAGAAGATAAGATAATGGAAAGTAAGGTGAACAATAAAAGATAAAGAAGAATTATGAAACACAAGAATAGTCTTAGGGAACTCACTGACTCCATGAAATGTTTCATTTATATTATAGAAGTTGCAGAAGAAGAGAGAGAAAAAGGGGAAGAAATTTAAGTTTAAGAAATAGCAGAAAACTTCCCTAATCTGAGGAAGGACACAGACATCCAAATCCAGGAGGCATAGATCAAAATCAACAAAAGCAGGCCAACACCAAGACATATTGTAATTAGGGGCACCTGGGTGGCTCAGTTGGTTGAGCATCCAACTTCAGCTCAGGTCATGATCTCACCCTCCGTGAGTTTGAGCCCCACATCAAGCTCTGTGCTGACAGCTCAGAGCCTAGAGCCTGCTTCAGATTCTGTGTCTTCCTCTCTCTCTGCCACTAACCCACTCATGCTCTGCCTCTCTCTGTCTCAAAAATAAATAAAAACATTTTTAAAAATTAAAAAAAGACATATTGTAATTAAATTTGAAAATTATACTGATAAAGAAAATAATCTTAAAAGTAACAGAACAAAAGAAGTCCCTATATTACAAAGGAAGACTCATAAGACTAGCTGCAGGTCTCTCCACAAAATCTTGACAAGATAAAAGGGAGAGTGGCATGATATATTCAAAGTGCTGAATGGGAAAAATCTGCAGCAGAGAATATTCTATTCAGCAAGGCTACCATTCAGAATAACAGGAGAAAACAAGAGTTTCCCAGACAAACAAAAACTAAAAGAGTTCATGACCACTAAAACAGCCCTGCAAGAAATGTTAAAAAGGGACACTTTGAGTGCAAAGGAGAGGGGTAAGTGACAAAGATAAGAACGGATCAGAGAAAATATCCAAAAACAATGACAAAACAGGTAATAAAATGGCACTAAATATATATCTATCAATAATTACTTTGAATGTAAAAGGACTAAACACTCAAATAAAAAGACATGTGGTGTTGGAATGGATAAAAAAAAGAAGACCCATCTATATGCCTCCTACAAGAGATTCCTTTTAGACCTAAAGACACCTGCAGATTGAAAGGGAGCGGTGGAGAAATATTTACCATCCAAATGAAAGTCAAAAGAAAGCTGCAATAGCAATACTTATATAGGACAAAGTAGACTTTAAAACAAAGACTGTAAGAAAAATCCCAAATACAAAATCTAACAGCACACCTAAAGGAAATAGAAGCAGAACAGCAAAGGCAGCCTAAACCCAGCAGAAGAAGAGAAATAATAAAGATCAGAGCAGAAATAAACAATATAGAATCTAAAAAAACGGTAGAGCAGATCAACAAAACCAAGAGTTGGTTTTTTGAAAAAATAAACAAAATTGCCAAACCTCTAGCCAGGCTTCTCAAAAAGAAAAGGGAGATGACCCAAATAGATAAAATCATGAATGAAAATGGAACTATTACAACCAATCCCTCAGAGATACAAACAATTATCAGGGAATACTATGAAAAATTATATGCCAACAAATTGGACAACCTGGAAGAAATGGACAAATTCCTAAACACCCACACTCTTCCAAAACTCAATCAGGAGGAAATAGAAAGCTTGAACAGACCCATAACCAGCAAAAAAATTGAATCGGTTATCAAAAATCTCCCAACAGGGGCGCCTGGGTGGCTCAGTCAGTTAAGCGTCCGACTTCAGCTCAGGTCACGATCTCGCAGTCCGTGGGTTCGAGCCCCGCGTCAGCCTCTGGGCTGATGGCTCAGAGCCTGGAGCCTGCTTCCGATTCTGTGTCTCCCTCTCTCTCTGCCCCTCCCCCGTTCATGCTCTGTCTCTCTCTGTCCCAAAAATAAATAAACGTTAAAAAAAAATTAAAAAAAAAATCTCCCAACAAATAAGAGTCCAGGACCTGATGGCTTCCCAGGGGAGTTCTACCAGACGTTTAAAGCAGAGATAATACCTATCCTTCTCAAGCTATTCCAAGAAATTGAAAGGGAAGGAAAACTTCCAGACTCATTCTATGAAGCCAGTATTACTTTGATTCCTAAACCAGACAGAGACCCAGTAAAAAAAGAGAACTACAGGCCAATATCCCTGATGAAGATGGATGCAAAAATTCTCAAGATACTAGCAAATCAAATTCAACAGCATATAAAAAGAATTATTCACCATGATCAAGTGGGATTCATTCCTGGGATGCAGGGCTGGTTCAACATTCGCAAATCAATCAACGTGATACATCACATTAATAAAAGAAAAGAGAAGAACCATATGATCCTGTCAATCGATGCAGAAAAGGCCTTTGACAAAATCCAGCACCCTTTCTTAATAAAAACCCTTGAGAAAGTTGGGATAGAAGGAACATACTTAAACATCATAAAAGCCATTTATGAAAAGCCCACAGCTAACATCATCCTCAATGGGGAAAAACTGAGAGCTTTTTCCCTGAGATCAGGAACACGACAGGGATGCCCACTCTCACCGCTGTTGTTTAACATAGTGTTGGAAGTTCTAGCATCAGCAATCAGACAACAGAAGGAAATCAAAGGCATCCAAATTGGCAAAGATGAAGTCAAGCTTTTGCTTTTTGCAGATGACATGATATTATACATGGAAAATCCGATAGACTCCACCTAAAGTCTGCTAGAACTGATACATGAATTCAGCAAAGTTGCAGGATACAAAATCAATGTACAGAAATCAGTTGCATTCTTATACACTAACAATGAAGTGACAGAAAGACAAATAAAGAAACTGATCCCATTCACAATTGCACCAACAAGCATAAAATACCTAGGAATAAATCTAACCAAAGATGTAAAAGATCTGTATGCTGAAAACTATAGAAAGCTTATGAAGATAATTGAAGAAGATATAAAGAAATGGAAAGACATTCCCTGCTCATGGATTGGAAGAATAAATATTGTCAAAATGTCAATACTACCCAAAGCTATCTACACATTCGATGCAATCCCAATCAAAATTGCACCAGCAATCTTCTCGAAACTAGAACAAGCAATTCTAAAATTCATATGGAACCACAAAAGGCCCCGAATAGCCAAAGGAATTTTGAAGAAGACCAAAGTAGGAGGCATCACAATCCCAGACTTTAGCCTCTACTACAAAGTTGTAATCATCAAAACAGCATGGTATTGGCACAAAAACAGACACATAGACCAATGGAATAGAATAGAAACCCCAGAACTAGACCCACAAATGTATGGCCAACTCATCTTTGACAAAGCAGGAAAGAACATCCAATGGAAAAAAGACAGTCTCTTTAACAAATGGTGCTGGGAGAACTGGACAGCAGCATGCAGATGGTTGAAACTAGACCACTTTCCTACACCATTCACAAAAATAAACTCAAAATGGATAAAAGACCTGAATGTGAGACAGGAAACCATCAAAACCCTAGAGGAGAAAGCAGGAAAAGACCTCTCTGACCTCAGCCATAGCAATCTCTTACTCGACATATCCCCAAAGGCAAGGGAATTAAAAGCAAAAATGAATTACTGGGACCTTATGAAGATAAAAAGCTTCTGCACAGCAAAGGAAACAACCAACAAAACTAAAAGGCAACCAACGGAATGGGAAGAGATATTCGCAAATGACATATTGGACAAAAGGCTAATATCCAAAATCTATAAAGAGCTCACCAAACTCCACACCCGAAAAACAAACAACCCAGTGAAGAAATGGGCAGAAAACATGAATAGACACTTCTCTAAAGAAGACATCTGGATGGCCAACAGGCACATGAAAAAATGCTCAACGTCGCTCCTCATCAGGGAAATACAAATCAAAACCACATTCAGATATCACCTCACTCCAGTCAGAGTGGCCAAAATGAACAAATCAGGAGACTATAGATGCTGGAGAGGATGTGGAGAAACGGAAATCCTCTTGCACTGTTGGTGGGAATGCAAATTGGTGCAGTCACTCTGGAAAGCAGTGTGGAGGTTCCTCAGAAAATTAAAAATAGATCTACCCTATGACCCAGGAATAGCACTGCTAGGAATTTACCCAAGGGATACAGGAGTACTGATGCATAGGGGCACTTGTACCCCAATGTTTATAGCAGCACTCTCAACAATATCCAAATTATGGAAAGAGCCTAAATGTCCATCAACTGATGATTGGATAAAGAAATTGTGGTTTATATACACAATGGAGTACTACCTGGCAATGAGAAAGAACGAAATATGGCCCTTTGTAGCAACATGGATGGAACTGGAGAGTGTGATGCTAAGTGAAATAAGCCATACAGAGAAAGACAGATACCATATGTTTTCACTCTTATGTGGATCCTGAGAAACTTAACAGAAACCCATGGGGGAGGGGAAGGAAAAAAAAAAAAGAGGTTAGAGTGGGAGAGAGCCAAAGCATAAGAGACACTTAAAAACTGAGAACAAACTGAGGGTTGATGGGGGGTGGGAGGGAGGGGAGGGTAGGTGATGGGTATTGAGAAGGGCACTTTTTGGGATGAGCACTGGGTGTTGTATGGAAACCAATTTGGCAATAAATTTCATATATTGAAAAAATAAATAAATAAAATAAAACAAAGACTGTAACAAGAGACAAAGAAGGGCACTATATCATAATAAAGGGAACAATCCAACAAAATGTCATAACAATTATAAACATTTATGCACTTGACATCAGATCACCCAAATATGTAAAAAAATCTCTAACAAACATAAATAACTAATTGATAATTTCACAATAATAGTAGGGGACATTATCACCCCACTTACATCAATGGACAGATCATCTAAACAGAAAATCAAAAAGGAAACAATGGCTTAGAAAGACACACGGGTCAGATGGATTTAACAGATATATCAGAGCATTACATCCTAAAATAGCAGAATACACATTCTTTACATGAACATGCAATATTCTCTAGAATAGATCACATATTAGGTCATAAAACAGGCCTTAACAAGTACAAAAATATTAAGCCATACCATGTGTCTTTTCTGACCACATGCTATGAAACTAGAAGTCAACCACAGACAAAATTTGAAAAGACCACAAATACATGGAGGTTAAACAACATACTACTAAACAACAAATGGGTTAACCAGGAAATAAAAGAACAAATTTAAAAAAATAAATGTAAACAAATAAAAATGAAAACGCAGCAATCCAAAACTTTTGGGATGCAGCAAAAACAGTCCTAAGAGGGAAGTTTATATCAGTACAGGCTTACCTCAAGAAGCAATAAAAACCTCAACTAAACAACCTAACCTTACATTTAAAGGAGCTAGAAAAAGAACAACAATGAAGCCTAAAGCCAGAAGAAGGAAAGAAATAATAAAGATTAGAACAGAAATAAATAATACAGAAACTAAAAAACAATAAAACAGGGGCGCCTGGGTGGCGCAGTCGGTTAAGCGTCCGACTTCAGCCAGGTCATGATCTCGCGGTCCGTGAGTTCGAGCCCCGCGTCGGGCTCTGGGCTGATGGCTCAGAGCCTGGAGCCTGTTTCCGATTCTGTGTCTCCCTCTCTCTCTGTCCCTCCCCCGTTCATGCTCTGTCTCTCTCTGTCCCAAAAATAAATAAACGTTGAAAAAAAAAATTAAAAAAAAAAAAAAACAATAAAACATATCAGTGAAACCAATAGAACATATCAATGAAACCATATCATTCACCATGAGATTTATTTCTGGTTTGCAAGAGTGGTTTCTTTGAAAAAAAATAATAAAATTTGTAAACCTCTAGCTAGACTTATCAAAAAGAAAAGAGAAAGGACATAAATAAATAAAATCACAAACAAGAGAGAAGAAATAACAACCAACACCACAAAAATACAAAGAATTATGAGAGTATTGGGAAAAACTATCAGCCAACAAATTGGACAACATAGAAGAAATGGATAAATTCCTAGAACCATACAAACTACCAAAATTGAAACAGGAAAAATAGAAAACTTGAACATACTGATAACCAGGAAAGAAATTGGGTCAGTAATCAAAAAAACTCCCAACAAACAAAAGTCTGGACCCAGATGATTTCACAGGCAAATTCTACTAACCTTTCAAAGAAGAGTTATTATCTATTAAAACTTCTAAAAAAAGAGAAAAGGAAGGAAAACTTTCAAATTCATTCTATGAGGCCAGCATTACCCTGATACCAAACACATCACTAAAAAAGAGAAGTATAGGCCAACATCCCTGATGAACATGGATGCAAAAATTCTCAATAAAATACTAGCAAACTGAATCCAAGAGTTCATTTAAAAAGCCATTCACCACAATCAAGTGGGATTTATTCCTGGGTTGCAACTGTGGTTCAATATTCACAAATAAATCAATGTAACACGCTACATTAATAAAAGAAAGGATAAAAACCATATGATAATTTTAGTAGATGCAGAGAAAGCATTTGACAAAGTACAACATCCATTCATGATAAAAGCCCTCAACAAAATATGGATAGGGGAAACATACTTCAACATAACAAAGTGCATATATGAAAACCCACAGCTAGTATCATCCTAAATAGGGAAAAACTGAGAGGTTTTCCTCTATAGTCAGGAACAAGACAAGAATATCCATTCTCACCACTGTTTTTTAACATAGTACTGGAAGTCCTAGTCATAACAATCAGAAAAGAAAAAGAAATAAAAGGTATCCAAATCAGCAAGGAAGAAATAAAACTTTCATAGCTAGCAGATGGCATGATACTACATATAGGAAACCTGAAAGATTCCACCAAAAAAAAAAAAAACAAACAACCCTGCTATAACTGATAAATGATCTCAGTTAGATAATAGGATGCAAAATCAACATAAAGAAATCTGTTTATTTCAATACAATAATAATGAATCAGCAGAAACAGAAATTAAGGAATCAATCCCATTTATAATCTCACCAAAAACAATGATACCTAGGAACAAACCTAACCAAAAAGGTGAAAGACCTGTACTCTGAAAATCATAAAACACTGGTGAAAGGAATTGAAGATGACAAAAAGAAATAGAAAGACATCCCATGCTCATGAATTGGAAGAACAAATATTGTTTAAATGTCTCTACTACTCAAAGAAATCTACAGAGTTAATGCAATCCTTATCGTAATACCACCAGCATTTTTCACAGATCTAGAACAAATAATCCTGAAGTTTTTATGGAACCACAAAAGACCTAGAATAGCCAAAGCAACCTTGAAAAAGAGAAGCAAAACTGGAGGCATCATAATTTCGGACTTCAAGTTACATTACAAAGCTGTAATAATCCAAACATATGGTAGTAGCACAAAAATAGACACATAGATCAATGGAACGGAATAGAAAACCTAGAAATGAACCCAAAACTGTATGGTCAGTTAATCTTAGACAAAGCAGGAATGAATATGCAATGGAAAAGGACAGTCTCTTTAGCAAATGATGTTGGCAAAACTGGACAGCAACATGCAGAAGAATAAAACTAGACCACTTTCTTACACCATACTCAAAAATAAATCAAAATGGATTTAGTCCTAAATATGAGACCTGAAACCATAAAAATCCTAGAAGAGAGTACAAGCAGTAATTTCTCTGACCCCAGCTGTAACAACATTTTTCCAGATATGTGCAAGGGAAACAAAAGCAAAAATAAATTATTGGGACTTCATCAAAATTAAAAGCTTCTGCACAGCGAAGGACATATCTGATAAAGGGTTAGTATCCAAAATATATAAAAAACTTATAGGGGCGCCTGCGTGGCGCAGTCGGTTAAGCGTCCGACTTCAGCCAGGTCACGATCTCGCGGTCCGTGAGTTCGAGCCCCGCGTCGGCTCTGGGCTGATGGCTCAGAGCCTGGAGCCTGTTTCCGATTCTGTGTCTCCCTCTCTCTCTGCCCCTCCCCCGTTCATGCTCTGTCTCTCTCTGTCCCAAAAATAAATAAACGTTGAAAAAACTTATAAAGCTCAACACCCAAAAAGTGAATAACCCAATTAAAAAATGGGCAGAAGACATGAATAGATATTTTTCTAAAAAAGATATCCAGATGGCCAACAGACACATGAAAAGATGTTCAACATCACTGATCATCAGGGAAATACAAATCAAAACTACAATGAGATATCACCCCACACCTGTCAGAATGGCTAAAATCAACAACACAAGAAACAAGATGTGTTCGCAAGAATGTGGAGAAAGGGGACCCTCTTGTACTGTTGGTGGGAATGCAAACTGGTGCGGCTACTGTGGAAAACAGTATGGAGGTTCCTCAAAAATTAAAAATATAACTACCCTATGACCCAGCAATTGCACTAATAAGTATTTACCCAAAGAATACAAAAACACAAATTCAAAGGGATACATGCACCCCAATAGTTATAGCAGCACTATCAACAATAGACAAAGTATGGAAAGAGTCCAAATGTCCATCAACAGATGAAGGATAAAGAATAGGTGGTATATATATACAATGGAATATTACTCAGCCATAAAAAAGAATGGAATTTCGCCATTTGCAACAACATGGATGGAGCTACAGAGTATTATGCTAAGTGAGTCAGGGAAAGACAGAAAGCATATGACTTCAGTCATAT
This sequence comes from Leopardus geoffroyi, assembly GCF_018350155.1. Lineage (NCBI taxonomy): Eukaryota > Metazoa > Chordata > Mammalia > Carnivora > Felidae > Leopardus > Leopardus geoffroyi. Next base: position 24,657,206 of record NC_059332.1, on the reverse strand, counting down.
ATGGAATTTAAGAAACAACAAACAAGCAAAAGGACAAAAAAAAGAGAGAGAGAGAGGCAAACTAAGAAACAGACTCTTAACTATAGAGAACAAACTAATGTTTACCAGAGGAGAGGTGGGGGGTGTGGTTATACAGGTGATGAAAATTAAGGAGTACACTTATAATGAACACTGGGTGATGTATGGAAGTGTTGAATTGCTATATTGTACACCTGAAAATAATATTACACTGTATGTTAACTAACTGGAATTCAAATAAAAACTTTAAAAAATAAAAGTTTTTATAAGAATCAAAAGATCCAAAATAACCAACACAATAGTGAAAGACAAGAACAAAATCAGAGAAATGACAGCATCTAACTTCAATAATTAGAGAACTATGGTAATCAATGCAGTGTAGCTTGGTAGAGAATAGACAAATTGATAGTGGAACAGAACAAAGAGCTGAGAAATAGACTCTCCCAAATCTTCCATCATTGAAAAAGGAGCAAAAGCAATACAACAGAGCAAAGATAGCCTTTGCAACAAATGATTCTGAAACAACTGGAAATCACATAAAAAAAAAAAATCTAGACACAGACCATACACCCTTAGCAAAAATTAACACAAAATGAGTCATAGATCTAAATGTAAAAACAAAACAAAACAATGAAACTCCTAAAAGATAACAGAGGAGAAAATTGAGGTGACCTTTGGTATGGCCATGGCTTTTTAGAAACAATACCAAAGGCATGATTCATGAAAGAAATAATTGATAAGTTAGACTTCATTAAAATTCAGAACTTCGGCTCTTCAAAGGCAGTCCAGAGAATGAGAGGACAAGCTACCACGTGGGAGAAAAGATTGCAAATCATGTGTTTGATAGAGGAATGTTATCCAAAATATACAAAGAACTCTTAAAACTCTGCAATAAGAAAAAAAAAAAACCCATTTAAAAAGAAGTCAGAGACCTTAACAGATACCCCACCATCGAAGATAAACAGATGACAGATATGTATATAAAAAGATACTGCACATTATTTGTCATCAAGAAAATGAAACTTAAAACAACAATAAGATACCACTACACACCTATTAGGATGGTCAAAATCCAGAAATCTGGCAAAACCAAATGTTGATGAGTATGTACAGCAACAGGAACTCTCACACATTGCTGGTGGGAATGCAACTTGCAAAGACACTTTGGAAGACACTTTGGCACTTTCTTCAAAAACTAAACATACTGGGGCACTTGGGTGGCTCAGTCGACTGAACGTCCAACTTCAGCTCAGGTCATGATCTCACCATTCAGGAGTTCGAGCCCCTCGTTGGGCTCTGTGCTGACAGCTCAGAGCCTGGAGTCTGCTTCAGATTCTGTGTCTCCCTCTCTCTCTGCTCCTCCCCCACTCACACTCTGTGTCTCTCTCTCTCAAAAATAAATAAACATTAAAAACTTTTAAAAAATTAAACATACTCTTACCATACAATCCAGCAGTCATTGAAAACTTATGTTCATACAAAAACATGTGCACAAATGTTTATGGCAGCTTTATTCATAATTGCTAGAACTTAGAAGCAACAAAGATGTCTGTCCTTCAGGAGGTGTATGGATAAATAAACTGTGGTACATCCAGACAATGGAAGATTATTCAGGGCTAAAAAGAAATAAGCTACCATCCATGAAAACACACAGAGGAGACTTAAATGCATATTAGTAGGTAAAAAAAAGCCAATACTATATAATTCCAACTACATGACATTCTGGAAAAGGCAAAACTACATAGACAGTAAAGGTATCAGTGGTCACCAGGAGTTAGCAGAGAGATAGGGATGAACAGGCAAGCACAGAGATTGTTTAGGCAGTGAAAACACTCTGTATGATACCACACTGGTAGATACATGTCATCATACATTTGTCTAAACCTATAGAAAGTACAACACCAAGAGTGAATCCTAATGTCATCTATGGCCTTTGAGTGATTTTGCATGAATGTGGGTTCATCCATTGTAACAAATGTCCCACTCTGGTGGGGGATGTTGATGATGGGGGAGACTGTGCATGTGTGGAGGTAGGGGGTATATGGGAACTCTCTGTACCTTCCTCTCAAGTTTCCTGTGAACCTAAAGCTGCTCTAAAAAATATAGTCTGCTTTTCAAAAGTCACTACGTTTCTATAAGGAGTATTGAATGATTAGAAGTTTAAATTTAAGCAACAGCATCAGGTCCCAGCGCTGTGGGCGCGATGACACAGTGGCCAGGCAGCTCCTCTTGGGGAAGTCTCTCCCACTCTGTAGCCAAGCAGACTTCTCTCTGGTGAAATCATCCTGAGACGCCCAAAGGAAAGTCAGCTCAGCTAGAGGCACAATAAAGGACGAGCCCAAGCAGTTGTCAGCCAAACCTGTCCCTACAGAACTGGAAATTAAGCCACAAATGGCCAACAAAAGAGATAAATCTTCAGGCAAAAATAAACAAATAAATAAAGTGGAAACAAAAGGTGAAACGGGAACAAAACAGGAAACTGGTCAACAAAGAAACTGAAGAAGCCTTGCCTATAAAAAACTGAAAAACGAGTAACTAGGAGAGGCCAGCCTCCAAAGAAGGAGAGAAGGAAGCCAAATCTGATTAATAGCCTACAACGGAGTCTTATCAGTGCTCCGGATCTTTCTTCTCATACAAGGACATAATCTACCAGCTGTTCTGTAAATACCAGTTTTAGAACCTAAGAAACATGTTTTTTAAAAAGAAGGAAATTTACTTCATCATTTTTTAAAATGTATGTAGGTAAATGGAAATTGTGTGTGTGTGTGTGTGTGTGTGTGTGTGTGTGTGTTTAGAAGTGAAATCAAGTGCTGGCTGTTTATTTTTCTGATCAAAAAATAGTGGGATATTGAAATAAGGGAGGTTTTGACTCCTTGGATGTTAATATTCCATCGGCTGCTAAGAGGAGAGTTTTTATATCCCATGATACAAGATGAAGGAAATGGCAATTTGGAGTCACAACCACAGATTTAATATGTCTTCAAGTGCTAAATTCATTAACTTCTATTCCCAAGTTGTTTGTAAAATTGTGGCCTGATCTTTGTCACCCCTGACAGAATTGGGTGATCTCTGTAAACTTTTGGTCATGATAATCCATTTTTCCCTAATGATTTTGTTAATGTGCTGCGAAAGATTGGAATTTAGAACACATCTTGTGTATGGTGTTAAGTTATAAAATAGTAGAACCTAAGACCTAACAGCTTATCAATATCAAGAAGGTTTGGGCATTTGTTGTCTTCTTCATAAGGACAATTTGCCTTCAAATTTAACCCATGAAATTACTGGAATAGCTGTTCAGAAATAATGACAACTACATGGGTTTTTAGATTTTCAATTTTCAGTACTTATAATTGCTCATAATGCCTAGTACTAATGTTAAAAAAAAACTAATAAAATCTCTATTATGAAAGAAAAAATACCATTTAAAATTGCAATGTAGTATTAAGATTTTAATTCCTTCCAAAGTGACCTACAGATTCAGTTAAATACCAATCAAAATCCCAGCAGGTTTTTAAGTAGAAATTTCCAAGATGATTCTAAAATGTATATGGAAATGCAAAGGACCTAAAATAGCTAAAACAATTTTGAAAAAGAACAAGTTAGGGACTTATAGTACCTGATCTCAAGACTACAAGACAGTGTGGTGTTGACATAAGGATAGGAATATAGATCAATGAAACAGAATAGAGCCCACAAATAGACTCACACAATATAGTCAATTTGTTTTCAATAAAAGTACTTTGTCAAAATGATTCAATGGGGGAAAGGGTAGGCTTTTCAACAAATGGTAACCCCCCCCGACAAAAAAAAAGGAGAAAAAGAAAGAAAAAAAACGTTGACTCTTACTTCATACTATATACAAAAAATCAACTGAAAATCAATTCAAAATGGGTAATAACCTAAATGTAACAGCTAAAATTATAAAACTTCTATAAGAGAATCTAGAAGAAAATTTTGTCACATTGAGTTAGGCAAAAATTTCTTTGATGGTACACAAAAAGCACAAGCCATAAAATTTTTAAATATATTTTTTATTTTTTAATATTTTTATTATTTTTTATTTTAATTCCAGTATAGTTAGCACACAATGCTATATTAGTTTCAGATGCATAACACAGTGATTCAACAATTCCATATGTTACCGGGCTCTCATTATGACAGGTACACTCCTTAATCCCCATCACCTATTTTACCATCCCTCCCCCTCCCTTCTGGTAACCATCAGGTTATTCTTTATAGTTAAAAGTCTATTTCTAGGTTTCTCTCCCTCTCTTTTTTTCCTTTGCTCCTTTGTTTTGTTTCTTAAATTCCACATATGAGTGAAATAATATGGTGTTTATCTTTCTCCAACTGACATATTTCACTTGTTGTACTCTCTAGCTCCCTCCATGTCATTGCAAATGACATTTCATTCTTTTTTATGACTAATATTCCATATATGCATATGGCACCTCTTCTTTATCTATTCATCTATTATGAACACTTGAGATGTATCCATAATTTGGCTATTGTAAATAATGCTGCAATAAATATAGGGCTGCATGTATCCCTTTGAATTTTGTATTTTGGGGGTAAATAAACAGTGTGATTACTGGATTGCAGGATAGTTCGATTTTCAACTTTGTGCAGAACTTCCATACTGTTTTCCGCAGTGGCTGCACCTGTTTGTATTCCCACCAACAGTGCAAAAGGGTTCCCCTTTCTCCACATCCTCACCAACACCTGTTGTTTCTTGTGTTGTTGATTTTAGCCATTCTGACAGGTGTGAGGTGATATGTCATTGTGGTTTTGATTTGCATTTCCCAGATGATCAGTGATATTGAGCATCTTTTCATGTGTCTGTTAGCCATCGGTATGTCTTCTTTGGAGAAATGTCTATTCATGTTTAATTGGATTATTTGTTTTTTGAATGCTAAGTTTTATAAGTTCTTTACATATTTTGGATACTAATTTTTTATTGGAAATGTCATTTGTAAATATCTTCTCCCATTAGGCAGGCTGCCTTTTATCTTTGTTGTTTCCTTCACTCTCCAGCAGCTTTGTGTTTTGATGTAGTCGCAATCATTTATTTTTGCTTTTATTTCCCTTGCCGAGGAGACATAGCTAGAAAGATGTTGCTAGGGCCAATGTCAGAGAAATTACTGCCTGTGCTCTCTTCTAGCATTTTTATGGTGTCAGGTCTCACATTTAAGTCCTTAATCCATTTTGAGTTTATTTTGAGTGTAAGAAAATGGTCCAGTTTCATTCTTTTGCATGTTGCTGTCCAGTTTTCCCAACACCATTTGTTAAAGAGACTATCTTTCCATTGGATATTCTTTCCTACTTGGTGGAAGATTAATTGACCATATAATTTGGGGGTTATTTCTAGGTTTTCTATTCTGTTCCATTGATCTATGTGTCTGTTTTTGTGCCAGTACCATACTGTTTTGATTATAACAGCTTTGTAATATAATTTGAAGTCTGGAATTGTGATGCCTCCAGCTTTGCTTTTCTTTTTCAAAGTTGCTTTGGCTATTCAGGATCTTTTGTGGTTCCATGAAAATTTTAGGATTGTTTGTTCTCGTTCTGTGAAAAATGCTGTTGGTATTTTGACAAGAATTGCATTCAATCTGTTGATTTACAAGGCATAAAAGTTAAAAAATTTTAAGTGGACTTAAATTATCAAAATTAAAAGCTTCTGCTCTTCAAAAGACAATGTTAGGAAAATGAACAGACTAGACACAGACTAAGAAGTCCAATTGATTCTCCTTCTCTGCGGTAGTTATGTTCTTACACAAAGTTGCCACGAACACTGAATTAGCAAATGCTGAAATAGGGGAGATACAAGGTTAGGTTCCCATGAGCCTGTGCTCACATTATCATTAACCAATCAACCCATCGCCTTGTTTCATGTGTGTTTCTGCTTAAAGATACCTTATATAAAATATGTTGTTAATTTATTATCATTGAACTCATGGCTGACAGCACTAGAGTTCATGCTCGACCAAAGAGAATCTGATACATGTACTTTCTCCATAAGGCATGAGCCAGCACTTCAGAACTGTGCTTGGTGGCCATTTTAAACAGGGAGTCACCAACAAAAAAGGACAAAAATGTGGAAAACATGATACTGAATAGACTTTGGAAGGGACGTTTGTTTACAGTGTGAGAACTGAAACAGATGGCAAAGTGTCACCTTGTTCACCCTCATCTGGCAATATGCACATCACACAACTCCAAGTTTTTGCCACTCTTTGCATGTCTGGGAATAACTGCAAATGTGCCAAAAGTATTGATTTTGGAATTACAAATACATCATAGAGAGCAGGCAAACTGGCAAACACAGACTCTGTAAATAATGAAGATGGACTGCAATGCTAGGGAAGTGGGTAGAAGCCTGTTGTAAGTGAAAGGCTTGCTCTTGTACAAACGCTGTACATTGCCACCAAAGGATTTTAAACAAGAGAGTGACGAGATCTCTGCTGTAGAAAAAAACACTTTTTCTAAGTGTAACACATGGTTTGAGGAGGGTTAGACTGGAGACAGTGGGGAATGGCTGAATCCAGTTGAAGGTGAGGGTGAAAGAACTCAGCCAGGGCAGAGGTTTGAGGAGCTGATCTGAGAGCCATCCGAATCCAGGTGCCAGCGCTGGGCTGGGCATGAGTGGTGAGGGAGGAATTGGGAACAACCCCCAGGCTCCTGGCTTGGGCTGATGAGCAGTGTAGGGTCATGGGTGAGAGCTCCAGTCTCTCAGTCAGAGATGCTTGAGTTTAAATCCAAATTCCACCAACTCACTAGCTGTGTAGCTGTGAGAATTCTCCTTCACCTGTCTAAGCTTCAGTGTTCTCTTCTCCAGTGTACAGAATCTATATAATGGGAAAATAATACCTCAGAGTGATTTTGAGATTTAAATAAGTGCCGGTGCTTTTACCTAAATAAAGAAAATAGGGAAAGCAGCAGCTTGTGGGGCTAGGGGAGAAGGAGAGGAGTCCGTTGAACATGTGAGTTGGACATGCCTGTGAACATCTATGTACAGGACCTAGTGCCTGACTGATTTGTTCCCAGGAGGCCAGAGCAGGGGATCTGGGGGAGAGACATAAGGACTTAGCAGTTATGAGCAGGCCGATGGCTGCAATAGCCACAAAAAGTGGGTAGTTCCCCCAAAGACGAAGCCTGAGGAATTCCAGCACAGAAGAGGCTGGAAAGGAGATCAAGAAAGAGCAGCAGGAGGAGGAGGAAAACCAGGAGAGCGTGGGATGATGGAGGGCAGGGAAGGAGAATTCCCAGCAGGAAGTGAGCACAGTTACTGTTCTGAAAGCACAAACTGAAAGTCATGGAACTTTTGACCCAGAAGGGACCCAAGAGATCCTTTAATCGAATCCCCTTATCTCTTCGGATGAAGAAATCGAGACTCAAAGATGTGAAGTGAGTTGCTTGAGGTCACACTGTGATTTCATAGCAGGATCCCAGATGCCTAAGGAGTAATAATATACTTCTTCTACAAATATTCTAAAATCCAAAACTGTTTCTATTCAGTCATGCTGGACTTTTTCCCAATGTGATTTACTGAGATTTTGTTGATGTATCAGAACAACTGTTAGCCTTTCCATATACTAAGGTACTATAGAGTCAACCTGTGCAATACATCTTAAATGTATTTACATTGCTCACTTAACAAATTTTGCTGTAAATAATAAGTTTAGAAACAATAGGAGTCATAAGTTATCAAACTGTACATTAAAATTTTAATATATGTTAAGTATACATTAATAAAACTTAGTTTTTAAAAACAGAGCAAAAACATTTAGCTATTTAAAATAAAAAATTAATTATTTGCTAAATTATTTTGTATTCAAAGTTCCAAGGAATAGAAATATTTGAATGTTTTAAACACTATCCATCTTAAAGCCTTGAGAAAAGATTTACTCCTTATTTCATCTTGGTTTCCCTCACTATGAAATGAAAACAGTATCATCTTATGAGACCATTCATGGTTAATTAATATGGGTGAAATTGTTGAACACAATAAATACTTGATAAATATTGTCTTGGAAGTATTACTTAACTACATTTATAAACATGAAGTTGCATTTTTACAGCCAACTTGTAATTACAAATTATAGCCCATTTGAAAATATACACAAATATATACATATATACACCAAAAGAAAAAGAAAGCCAAAATTATCAAACAGCAAAGTAGAAAAATATCTCCTTCATCTAAAACTGAGTATTTGGGTTGACCAATATAATAAAAAAAATCAGAAATCCAGGAATATACAATGATAGAACATTGCTATAAATCAGGATTTTTCAATCTCAGCACTATTGAGATTTGGAACAGCTGGATAATTCTTTGTGTTGGGAGTGGGCGTTTGGGGGCTTCTGTGCATTGTAAGATGTTTAGCAGGATCCCTGGCCTCTACCAACTACATTCCAATAGCACCCCGTACCCCAACTTGTGACAACCAAAACTGTCCAGACATTGCCAAATGCCCCTGGGAGACATTTGAGAACCACTTGAGTACCACTCCTACAGTAGCATTTCTGTGCACAAATGAGCCACCTTTTACACACTGAGGACACAGGTCCCAGGTGGCAGTAAGTCTGTGTATTCCACATTCGCATTTCCCACTAGTTGGGCGTTCCCACCCCCTGGCAGGAGAGGCACAATAAGGGTTGTCTATATAGCACATTGGAGGAGTTGAGGTTATCAGCAAGTCTTATCTGCTCACAGCACTGCCCAGGTCCTCCCAGGACTCATGACTCTCCTCCCTACTCTCTGCAGCTAGGGCATCCTTCTAGTTTTTCCTCAGTTCTCCAAAATAATTATCTACGAAGATTCCTTTATCATTAATTATGTCATAAACATGTTGACAATTTGTCCAAACAAACAAAAATCAAAAAGACCTTTGAGTTTTCTACTTTCATACATTAGAATCTGAAAACAAGATTAGAGGAAAAGATATGCAGAAACAATGAAAGTGATATCTTAAAGCTGGAAGGGACTTAGAGATGAGCTCCCAACAGTCACAGCAACCACATTTCAGGGTTTCAGTTGTACAAGTGGCTAATGGCTGCCACATTGGACAGTGCAGACACAGAACATTTTCTGTTACCACGGAAGTTCTAGCACAGCACTGTCTCAGAGAATACCTATGTCACAGGCCTTGCCTTATAGTTGAGTAACTAAGTCCTAGAAGTTGTATAAAATAATCCAGCTAAGAGAAATAGCAAGCTTGTGGCGGAACCAAGATCGAAAATCCAACCACTTAATTCCACTCCTGTGCTCTTTCTCCCACACACTGTCAAGTCCAGGCTTGGAAAGCCACAGGGAGTTCCGGCCCTTTGTAGATTAAAAATGGGTGTTGGACAAATGGATAAGGAAGATGTGGTACATATATGCAATGGAATATTACACAGCCATAAAAAGGCTGAGATTGTGACATTTGCGACAACATCAATGGATCTAGAGGGTATTATGCTAAGTGAAATCCAATCCAATCAGACTGATGAGCACTGAGCAATGTATAAAATTGTTGAATCACCTATAAAGAGGCAGTCCACGGGCATTGCTGGGATGGAGGGTTTTTTTCCTCCCAGTTTTATTGAGAAAATTTACATACATCAATATATAAATTTGAGGTATACAGTGTAATGGTTTGATTTACATATGTTGTGAAATGATTACCACAGTAGGTTTAGCTAACATCCATATTCTCATACAGATACAATAAAAAGAAAAAGAGGAAAAGGAGAAAGGGGGAAAAATTTCTCCTTGTGATGGGAACTCTTAGGAATAACTTTCTTAACTCTTCTATCACACAGCAATGCTATAGCCATCACATTGTACATTACATCGCTAGTACTTACTTATCTCCTAATTGTAATTTTGTACCTTTTGACCACCTTCCTCCAATTCCCCTTCCCCCCATCTCCTGTCTCTGGTAACCTCAAGACTGAGCTCTTTTTCCTGTTTGGTGTTTGTTTGTTTGTTTTATACTCTACATATAAGTGAGATCATATAGTATTTGTCTTTCTTTGACATGTTCACTTAGCAAAACACCTTCAGTTCCAGCCATGTTGTCACAGATGGCAGAATTTCCTCATCTTTTATGGCTTAAAAATATTCCATTATAGGGGCGCCTGGGTGGCGCAGTCTGTTAAGCGTCCGACTTCAGCCAGGTCACGATCTCGCGGTCCGTGAGTTCGAGCCCCGCATCAGGCTCTGGGCTGATGGCTCAGAGCCTGGAGCCTGTTTCCGATTCTGTGTCTCCCTCTCTCTCTGCCCCTCCCCCGTTCATGCTCTGTCTCTCTCTGTCCCAAAAATAAATAAACGTTGAAAAAAAAATTTAAAAAAAATATTCCATTATATATGTACATTATTAGTATATAGATAGAGAGAGAGAGAGAGAGAGAGAGAGAGAGAGAGATACATACATATACCACAACTCCTTTGTCCATTCACCATAGACACTTAAGATGTTTACATGTCTTGGCTATCTTAAATAATGCTGCAATGAATATGAGGTTGTGGATATCTCCTCAAGTTAGTGTTTTGTGTCCTTTGGACATTTTCTCAGAAGTGGAATTGCTGGATCATATGGTAGATCTACTTTTAATTTTTTGAGTGTCTTCTATACTGTTTTCCATAATCTCTGCACCAGTCTACATCCCCACCAACAGGACAGGCACCAGGGTTCCCTTTTCTTCAATCCATTTGTGATTTCTTGTCTTTTTGATGATGACCATTCTAGCAGGTGTGAGATGATATCTCATGGTGGTTTTAATTCGCATTTCCCTCAAGAGTGATGTTTGAGAAGTTGTCCATATAACTGTTGACCCTTCACATATCTTGCTTAGAGAAATGTCTACTCAGGTCCTTTGCCAAGTTCTTGACTGGGGTATTTGTATTTTTTTGCTATTGAGCTGAATGAGTTCTTTATATGTTTTGGATATTAACCCCTATCAGATATATGGCTTGCAAATGTTCTTTCCCATTTCCTAGGTTTTCTTTTCATTTTGTTGATGGTTTCTTTTGTCATGCAAAAGTTTTTTAGTTTGATGAGCTTCACCTGTTTATTTTTTATTTTGTTGCTTTTGTTTTAGATGCCAATCCTAACAATCATTACTAAGACCCATGTCAAGGAGCTTTATTCTGACATTTTCTTCTAGTAGTTTACAGTTCAGTCTTTAATCCATTTGGAGTTAATTTTTGTGAGTGGTATAATATATGGGTCCAGTTTTATTCTTTTACATGTGAATATTCAATAATTTCAGCACTGTTTATTGAAGAGATTTACTTTTCTCCATTGAGTATTCTTTTCTTCCTTGTCAAATATTAGGTAATTGTATGTGCTTGGGTTTATTTCTGTGCTCTTGATTCTGTTTCGTTGGTCTATTTGTCTGTTTTTATACTAGTTACATAGTGTTTAGAAGGCTATACCTTTATAGTATATCTTGAAATTAGGAAGTATGATGCCTCCTGCTTCATTCTTCTTTCTCAGGATTTCTTTGACTATTCAGAGTCTTTTGTGGTTCTACATTTTTTTTACCTTTGTAAAAAATGCCATTGGAATCTTGACAGAGAGCACATTGAATCTATAGATGGCTTTTGATTTCACATTTTAACAACATTAATTCTGATCCACGAACACAGGATACCTTTCCATTTATTTGTGTCTTCTTCTATTTTTTCATCAATGTCTTATAGTTTTCAGAGTAGAGATGTTTCACCTTCTTAGATAACCTATTCCTAACTATTTTGTTTTTGAAACTATTGCATATAGGATCAATTTCTTTATTTCTTTTTTTAGGAAATTCATTGTTAGTGTAAGGAAATGTTACTAATTTTTGTATGTTAATTTCAGTCTGGCACCCTTACTGAATCTATTGGTTAGACATAATATTTTAGTTGAGTCTTTAGGATTTTCTATGTATAAAATCATACCATCTGTAAATAGACATGATTTTGTTTCTTCCTTCCCAATTCCTATATCATTTATGTATTTTTCTTGCCTGAGTGCCCTAGCTCTGACCTCTAGTACTATGTTGAATAGGAGAAGTGAGGATGGGCACTCTTGTCTTATTCCTAATCTTAGAGAAGAAACTTTCATCTTTTCACCATTGATGTTAGCTATGAGCTTGTCATATGTGGCCATTATTATGTTGAGATATATTCTTTCTATACCTAATTTTTCAGAGTTTTTATCATTAATGGATGTTACATTTTGTCAAATGCTTTTTCTGTGCCTATTGCAATAATCACATGAGTTTTTATTTCATTCTATTAATGTGATTTATCACATTAATTGATTTGCATGTGTTGAACCATCCTTGCATCCCAGGGATAAATCCCACTTTATCATGGTAAATGATCCTTTTAATGTGCTGCTAAATTCTGTTTGCTAGTATTTTATTGAGAATTTTTGCATCTATATAAATCAGAGATATTGGCCTGTAGTTTTCTGGCATGGCTTTGGTATCAGGATAATGCTGGTTTTGTAAAATGGAGTTTGGGAGTGTTCCACCTATTCAATTTTTTAAAAGAATTTGAGAAAGATTGGTGTTAATTCTTTCCTAAAGGTTTGGTAAAATTCATCAGTGAAGTCATCCTGGGCCTTTCCTCATTGGGAAATTTTTTATTACTGCCTCAATCTCCTTACTAGTAATCAGTCTTTTCAGATTTTTCTAATTCTACCTGATTCAATCTTGGTAGGTTGTATGTTTCTAGGAATTTATTTATTTCTTCTAGGTTGTACAATTTGTTGGCATAATAGCCTCTTATGATCCTTTGAATTTCTGTGTTGTCAGTTTTAATGTCTCCTTTTTCATTTATAATTTTGTTGATTTGGGTCCTTTCTCTTTTTTCCTTAGCAAGTCTAGTTAAGGGTTTGTCAATTTTGTTTATCTTTTCAAAGAACCAACTCTTAGTTTGGTTTATCTGTTCTACTGTTTTCCTGTTCTCTATTTCATTTATTTGTGCTGTAATCTTTATTATTTCCTTTCTTCTGCCAACTTTAGGCTCAGTTTGTTCTTATTGTTCTAGTCCCTTAAGATGTGGAGTTAGGTTGTTTATTGGGATCTTTTTTGCCTCTTAAAGTAGGTGTTTATTGCTATGAACTTCCCTGCTACATCCCACAAGTTATGGTTTGCTGTGTTTCCATTTTCATTTCTTTTAAGAAAATTTTTACTTCCCTTTTAATTTCTTCCATGATTCATTTATTATTCAGGAAAGGGTTATTTAATTTCCATGTATTTGTGAATTTTCTAGTTTTCTTCTTGGTGTTGATTTCTAGTTTCATGCCATTGTGGTCAGAGAAGATACCTGGTATGATATCAGTCTTCTTGAATTTGCTAAAATTTTTGTGGCTTAACATATGGTTTATCCTAGAAATTTTCCATGTGCACTTGAGAAGAATGTGTATTCTTCTGTGGTTGATACAATGTTCTGTACATGTCTATTAGGTCCATTTGGCCTATAGTGTTGTTCAAATCCACTGTTTCCTTATTGACTTTCTATCTGGATGATCTATCCATTGTTGAGAGTGGGGTATTAAAGTCTCAAACTATTGTATTACTGTTTATTTTTCCTTTTAGTTCTGTTAGTTTTTGCTTTATATATTTAGGTGATCCAATATTGGATGCATAAATATTTATAATTGTTATGTCTTATATATATATTGACTCCTTTGTCATTATATAATGACCTTCTTTATCTCTTTTTACCATTTTTAGATTAAAGTCTATTTTGTCTGATATAAGTTTATGCGAGTATAGTTACCTCTGCCTTTTTTTTTTTTTTTTTTTTGGTTACCACTTTCTTGAAATGTCTTTTTCATCCCTTCACTCTCAATCTATCTGTATCTTTAAAGCTAAAGTGAGTCTCTTGCAGGTAGCATATTGCTGGATCTTGGGGTTTTTTTATTTTGTTTTTTTTTTTATCCATTCAGCCATTCTATATCTTTTAATTGGAGAATTTGATCTGTTTACATTTAAAGTAATTATTTTTTTATTTAAAAATTTTTAAGATCTTTTTAATGTTTAATTATTTTTTAGAGACAGAGAGAGACAGAGACAGAGACAGCACAAGCAGGGGAGGGACAAAGAAAGAGGGAGACACAGAATCTGAAGCAGGCTCCAGGCTCTGCGTTGTCAGCCCAGAGCCCAATGCAGGACTCAAACTCACAAACTGTGAGATCATGACCTGAGCCAAAGTCAGACGCTTAAATGACTGAGGCACCCAGGCACCCCTAAAGTAACTATTGATAGGTAAAGACTACTATTGCAATTTTGTCAATTATTTTATGGTTGTTTTGTAGAGCCATTGTTCCTTGTTATTTGTTCTGCTATTTTGTGTGTGTGATTTGATGTCTTTTGGTATCAGTATTCTTTGACTTCTCTATCACATTCTTTTGTGCAATTCCTACCAGATTTTCCCTTGTGGTTACCATGAGGATTAAAAAATATCTTAAATTTATAACACCCTATATTAAACTGATGTCAATTTCAATACAACATGTAAAGTTTACACTTTTATTTCTGGGGTGGAGGTTTTAGTGTCTGAGATAAAGTTGGTTTATGTGCAGAGGGCTAAATCATCTCCAACAGTGAGATCTTGGGCTGGGATGAAGTCTTCTGAAGTTCCGTCATCTCCAACAGCAGGCATCTGTGCCACAATGATGTCAGTTGAGCTGTAGAACTTAAATATCCTTTCCAAGTGGATACCTACTTGGGTTGACGTGGGTCTTGTTTTGTGGCTTTTTGTGATATTAGAGCAAGACTGACCCACTTGTGTAATTTGAATGCCACCTGGGGCCTAGGAACTTAACTTGTAGTGTCTTATATGTCAAAGGTCACATGGGTGAAAAGCTAGCAAAGGTGATATTGGTACCCACACCAGAGCCCAACTTGCTTGATTCAAGCCCCAGTTAAGGGTGGCTAAGTCTTAAAGTTTCCAACAATCCACCTTTTTTCCCAGACGGGTGATGAGAGGGGTTCTGATGCAAATAGATTTTAAATGGTATAGCCTGCTATCAAAATTCTAATGGCAGTTTTTATAGTCATAGAACAAACAATCTTAAATTTTGTATGGAATCAGAAAAGGCCCCAAATAGCCAAATCAATCTTGAGAAAGAAGAACAAAGCTGGAAGCATCACACTTTCTGATTTCAAAATATATCACAAAAGTATATTAATAAAAAGTGGCAAAATATTGGCATAAAAATAAACACATAGGTCAGTAGAAAAGAATAAAGAACCCAGAAATAAACCCACATGTACTTGGGCAATTAATTTACAACAAAGGAAACAAGAATACACAATGGGGAAAGGACAGTCTCTTCAATAAATGGTGTTAGAGGGGCACCTGTCTGTCTCAATCAGAAAAGCAGGTGACTCGATCTCAGAGTCATGAGTTCAAGCCCCACATCGGGTGTAGAGATTACTTAAATAAATAAATATCAAAAAATAAGTGGTGTTGGAAAAACTAGACAGCCACGTGCAAAAGAATGAAACTGGATGACTATCTTACACTATACAAAAAATTAACTCAAATTGGATAAAAACTTGAACATAAGGCCTGAGACCATAAAATTCCTAGAAGAAATCATAAGCAATAAGCTCTTTGACATTGGCTCTGGTAATGAGTTTTTGGATTTAACATCAAAATCAAAGACAATAAAAGCAAAAAAAAAAAAAAAACAGATGGCACTACATCAAACTAAAAAGCTTCTAGACAGAAAAAAACAAAGGAAGGAAGGAAGGAAGGAAGGAAGGAAGGAAGGAAGGAAGGAAAGAAAGAAGGAAAAAATTGAAAAGAAAAGGCGACCTGCCAAATGGGAGAAAATATTTGCATTTTATAATCTGACAAAGGATTAATACCCAAAATACACAAAGACCTCATACAATTCAATAACAAAGAAAAACAATGTAATTAGAAAATGGGCAGAAGTTCTGAATGAATGTTTTTCTAAAGAAGAAATACAAATGGCTGACAGGTACATGAAAAGGTACTCAACATTACAAATTACTAGGTAAATGCAAACCACAACCACAATGATATATCACTTCATACCTTTTAGAATGGTTATTATCAAAGAATACAAGAAATAACAAATGTTGATGAGGATGTGAAGAAAAGGGAACCCTTGTACTCTGTTGGTAGAAATGTAAATTGCTACAGCCATGATGGAAACCATTATGAGGTTCCTCAGCAAATTAAAAATAAAACTACCATATGATCCAACAATTCTAATTCTGGATGTTTAAGTAAACAAAATACCTAACTTGAAAAGATATATGTACCCCCATGTACATTGTAGCATTATTCACAATAACCAAAACATGGAAAAAACCTAACTGGCTGTCAATGAATGAATGGGTAAAGAAGTTCTGATATATATACAATGGAATATTATTGCCAATGAAAAAGAAGGAAATCTTTTTGATTTGCCATTTTAGACAACATGGATGGACCTTGAGGGCATTATGCTACATGAAATAAGCCAGACAGAGAAAGACATATACCATATAATCTCATTTATATGTGGAATCTAATATATGTATATATCAGATACAGAAATTAGATTGATTAGATAGGAAGCAGGAAAATGGGTAAAGGTGATCAAAAGGTACAAACTTCCATTTGTAAAATAAGTAAGTCCTGGGTATATATAGTATATCATGGTCACTAGTTAATAACATTGTACTGTACACTTGAAAGTTGTTAAGGGAGCAAATCTTAAAAGTTTTTATAATAAAAAAATTTGTAACTATGTGTGTGATAGATAATTAACTGGACATTGTGACCATTTTACAATATATACAAATATCAAATTATGATGTTGTACAACTAAAATTGATATGTTATATGTTGTTGTAATGTTGATGTTAATATGGTGGGGTATAAGAGTGACCATTAAAATATTTGCAGCTAAGTTTGACGCTTTAGCATTAGCTTGTAAGCAGGCCTTCTGATTTGGCCAGTTACTATAAGGCCTTTGCCTCAGTTGTTGGTTCGGTTGGTGATGAGCAAGTCGGCAAGGTCTTTGGGTTGTGGGGTTTGTATTAGTCAAATCTGATGACATGTGGGCTTCAGTGTGGGTTTGGGACTCCACAGTGCAAACCAATAAAAGCACCCAGACCAACAGTAATAAGACCAATAGCCAATGGCATGGAGTGCAGTTGCACATAATAGTTGTTTTGTTTTTGTTTTGGGGGGTGGTGGAATTTTGGGCTCAAATGGACCCAAATCAGATGAGAAGCTTCCTGGTCCATGGAACACTCTATGGCTAATGAGTCCCAGAAATGTATGTGTCCTCTGGCTCTAGCCTTTATGGGATTGGAGAAAAGATTGAAAATGTATAAAGATGGGAGACATGATTAAAAGGCCTCATAAACACCCACATACTTCCAAAACTCAAACAAGAAGAAGTACAAAGCTTGAACAGACCCATAACCAGCAAAGAAATTGGAACAGTTATCAAAAATCTCCCAACAAAGATGGCCTGGAGTCCAGGACCAGATGGCTTCCCAGGGGAATTCTACCAGACATTTAAAGCAGAGATAATACCCATCCTTCTCAAGCTATTCCAAAAAATAGAAAGGGAAAGAAAACTTCCAGACTCATTCTATGAAGCCAGCATTACTTTGATTCCTAAACCAGACAGGGACCCAGTAAAAAAAGAAAACTACAGGCCAATATCCCTGATGAATATGGTTGCAAAAATTCTCGATAAGATACTAGCAGGGGCGCCTGGGTGGCGCAGTCGGTTAAGCGTCCGACTTCAGCCAGGTCACGATCTCACGGTCCGTGAGTTCGAGCCCCGCGTCGGGCTCTGGGCTGATGGCTCAGAGCCTGGAGCCTGTTTCCGATTCTGTGTCTCCCTCTCTCTCTGCTCCTCCCCCGTTCATGCTCTGTCTCTCTCTGTCCCAAAAGTAAATAAACGTTGAAAAAAAAAATTAAAAAAAAAAAAAAAAGATACTAGCAAATCGAATTCAACAGCATATAAAAAGAATTATTCACCATGATCAAGTGGGACTCATTCCTGGGATGCAGGGCTGGTTCAACATTCACAAATCAATCAATGTGATACATCACATTAATAAAAGAAAAGATAAGAACCATATGATCTGGTCAATCGATGCAGAAAAAACATTTGACAAAATTCAGCATCCTTTCTGAATAAAAACCCTCGAGAAAATCGGGACAGAAGGAACATACTTAAGCATCATAAAAGCTATTTATGAAAAGTCCACAGGTAATATCATCCTCAGTGGGGAAAAACTGAGAGCTTTCTCCTTGAGATCAGGAACATGACAGGGATGCCCACTCTCACCGCGGTTGTTTAACATGGTGTTGGAAGTTCTAGCATCAGCAATCAGACAACAAAAGGAAATCAAAGGCATCAAAATTGGCAAAGATGAAGTCAAGCTTTCACTTTTTGCAGATGACATGACATTATACTTGGAAAACCCGCTAGACTCCACTAAAAGTCTGCTAGAACTGATACATGAATTCAGCAAAGTCGCAGGATACAAAATCAATATACAGAATTCAGTTGCATTCTTATACACTAATAATGAAGCGACAGAAAGACAAATAAAGAAACTGATCCCATTCACAACTGCACCAAGAAGCATAAAATACCTAGGGATAAACCTAACCAAAGATGTAAAAGATCTGTATGCTGAAAACTATAGAAAACTTATGAAGGAAATAGAAGAAGATGTAAAGAAATGGAAAAACATCCCGTGCTCATGGATTGGAAGAATAAATATTGTTAAAATGTCAATACTACCCAAAACTATCTACACATTTAATGCAATCCCAATCAAAATTGCACCAGCATTCTTCTCGAAACTAGAACAAGCAATTCTAAAATTCATATGGAACCACAAAAGGCCCCGAATAGCCAAAGGAATTTTGAAGAAGAAGACCAAAGCAGGAGGCAACACAATCCCAGACTTTAGCCCCTACTACAAAGTTGTAATCATCAAAACAGCATGGTATTGACACAAAAACAGACACATAGACTAATGGAATAGAATAGAAACCCCAGAACTAGACCCACAAAAGTATGGACAACTAATCTTTGACAAAGCAGGAAAGAATATCCAATGGAAAAAAGACAGTCTCTTTAACAAATGGTGCTGGGAGAACTGGACAGCAACATGCAGAAGAATGAAACTAGACCACTTTCCTACACCATTCACAAAAATAAAATCAAAATGGATGAAGGACTTGAATGTGAGACAGGAAACCATCAAAACCCTAGAGGAGAAAGCAGGAAAAAAACCTCTCTGACCTCGGCCACAGAAATTTCTTACTTGACACATCCCCGAAGGCAAGGGAATTAAAAGCAAAAATGGACCTTGGGACCTCATGAAGACAAAAAGCTTCTGCACAGCAAAGGAAACAATCAATAAAACTAAAAGGCAACCAACGGAATGGGAAAAGATATTTGCAAATGACATATCAGACAAAGGGCTAGTATCCAAAATCTATAAAGAGCTCACCAAACTCCACACCCAAAAAACAAATAACCCAGTGAAGAAATGGGCAGAAAACATGAATAGACAATTCTTTAAAGAAGACATCCAGATGGCCAACAGGCACATGAAAAGATGCTCAACGTCGCTCCTCATCAGGGAAATACAAATCAAAACCACACTCAGAACCACACCTCATGCCAGTGAGAGTGGCTAAAATGAACAAAACAGGAGACTATAGATGCTGGAGAGCATATGGAGAAATGGGAACTCTCTTGCACTTTTGGTGGGAATGCAAACTGGTACAGCCACTCTGGAAAACAGTGTGGAAGTTCCTAAAAAATTAAAAATAGACCTACCCCTATGACCCAGCAGTAGCACTGCTGGGATACAGGAGTACTGATGCATAGGGGCACTTGTACCCCAATGTTTATAGCAACACTCTCAACAATAGCTAAATTATGGAAACAGCCTAAATGTTCATCAACTGACAAATGGATAAAGAAATTGTGGCTTATATACACAATGGAATACTACATGGCAATGAGAAAGAATGAAATATGGCCTTTTTTAACAACATGGATGGAACTGGAGAGTGTTATGCTAAGTGAAATAAGTCATACAAAGGAGGACAGATTCCATATGTTTTCTCTCCTATGTGGATCCTGAGAAACTTAACAGAAGACCATGGGGGAGGGGAAGAAAAAAAATGGTTAGAGAGGGAGGGAGCCAAAATATAGGAGACTCCTAAAAACAGAATAAACTGAGGATTTATGGGAAGTGGGAGGGAGGGGTGGGTGGGTGATGGGTATTGAGGAGGGCACCTGTTGGGATGAGCACTGGGTGTTGTATGGAAACCAATTTGACAATAAATTTCATAATAAAAAAAAAATAAATATAAATAAATAAATAAATATAAAAAATAAAAGGCCTCATATAATGAGCCCTTATATACATTGAAAGAGATATATCCTCCTTTAAATACAAGAAAAAGTGATGGGGAAAATTGTTTTTTTTTCAATTTGGTGTAAGGTATGAGTTGGCCAGGAAGCTTTGGATTAAGAGAAATTAAGGCTTGGAGCAAGCTAGATAGCCATTTTTTGGATTAGAATTTGTAAAGGACTTGTTTGAGGAGTCTATTATATCTCTAATTAAAGTGTTTGGGACTCCTTAGAGACATGAAATTTTTGTTTAATGCCTTTTATGAGAGCCTAACACTGTATATTTTGAGAAATGAAATGCATGCCTTGGTGATTATTAGTAATGTCTGTAACTGCTAAGGGGGTAAAGAGTATCCTGGTGAGACCTTATATTGTGGTATTAGTATATGAAGAGACATTTTGAGTATCTGTGAGGCAAGAGATTTCCTGAAGGGTCAGCTCTTAGGCAATTACCCAACAATTTATAACAAATATGAAGATGGGGCATTTGTTGGCCAAAGCATCCACTACTAAGATGTCTGCCTGAAGTAGTTCCATCCCTCATCAGAGACATCCTGGCTAAGGAATGGAAAGCAGCCATATTCTACCGAGCTTCATCATTTTTATGACAATAGCAGTGCCATTCTTAGAGTCTCCAAATTCATATTGCTGTGCATTCAGTTAAGCCCAAAGAATTCCTCAGTAGCCAAAGGATCTGGAGGATGGATAGCATCTCTGGCAAGGGACTGAGGTCAAGAGAGGCCACCCCCTTCTGCAAATGAAATATGCCAGAGGGCCAAGATTTGGCTTCATCCTGTATTAAGGAGGCATTGGTAGCTATGCCAAGCTTGTGGGATGCTGTTTCTGTGATATAAAGTGTAGTGAGCAGCCAGGTATGTAGAGTCATAGGCTCAGAGTCTATAAGAACCTCCATTTCCAAGGAAACCTGGTATGCATCAGCTTTTTTGTTTTAATGGTGTATAGCACAGGGCCAGAAGGAGCGCTTGCTTGCACCAGAAGACTTCGAGCAATTTACAGCCATAATAGGTGGTCCAGAGATTCCAGGAGGCATGAAAAGAGGCTATCAAAGCCTCTATGGTGAAGGAGGCTCTGAGGCACTAATGAGAGTGCCTGTGGATTTTAATGTAGACAGATTCTAGAGCCTTTTGTTATAGGGATGCTCATTTAAGCCAGGCTGATTTGCAATTAGCAGCGTCTGTGAGATAAGCAAAATCTGTAAATGAGGAATATGTTGTCACTAGAACCCCAGGCAGGACTAGCAGATATTGGACTTGTATGTCCTTAATGCATGAATCTCCTGGGAAGAGGGTGGCATCGATGTAATGTTATGCCTGTGCTTCTATATGAAGATGGATGTAGTTAAGGATCTTGTGCAAAGATAATGTGTCATGGCAAAGCTGCTGAGACACCAGTGGATAGTCTGGAAAAGGTATATTGGGTCTGTTCAGAGAGAAGGCAAGCTGTGGCCAAGAGGCTGTTGAAAGAGGCGCTGAACAGAGCACATTAGTCAAATCTATATAAAAATATTTACCAATTGCAGGGGCGCCTGCGTGGCGCAGTCGGTTAAGCGTCCGACTTCAGCCAGGTCACGATCTCGCGGTCCGTGAGTTCGAGCCCCGCGTCGGGCTCTGGGCTGATGGCTCAGAGCCTGGAGCCTGTTTCCGATTCTGTGTCTCCCTCTCTCTCTGCCCCTCCCCCCTTCATGCTCTGTCTCTCTCTGTCCCAAAAATAAATAAACGTTGAAAAAAAAATAATCTTAAAAAAATATATTTACCAATTGTTTATTAAAGTCAGTAATTTTTAAAATGCTGGGTTTGGGGTATAGTGACCTTAATGGATGGGACCATATCATTACGATTGTAGGAGACATTTCTTTTTTCCAGGTTTAAGAACAGACAAAGTTAAGAACAGGGATGTTAAATGGATAAACAGGATAATAATCTTTATTAATTAGGGGTTATGTAATAGGTTTTAATCCTTGAAGGTCCTGTTTTAATTTTGGGGGCCATATCATCTATTTTAGCTGGGGTTCATGGGTTCCATTTTATCAAGCTGATTTGTAAGTGCTGATACTTCATTTAATGTAATGTTATTATTCACTGTGTTGGGGCATCTATGTCCAAATGTAATATTTTAGGGCAGTGAGTACTAGGAGTATAAGAAATTTAGGCAAGGCTACAGCTACGGCTAAAGTGAAGCAAATCTATTTTTCCTCTGTTTTATAGCTACTTTTTCTAAGATAATAAGGGCTACAATGTTTAAATTTAGTGAGATCCCGATGTACCCCATGTATAATTTCAGCCCCAATCTTGATTAAGCACATGAAGTTCTGTCAGTTGTTTCATTTTAGACAATGCTAAAGTTGATTTAGAACCTATGTTGTAGAGGCACAAGAACCAATCAGTGCTTTCATTTTTTGTTGTTGTTATATAAATTCTTTTAGTATATAAATTTTGGATTTCCAGTTGGATCAAATTATGAACATTTATTTTAATTTAGTTTTCATGTGTGTATATATATGTAATTTATTCTATATATTAAAATAGTGTGTATTTATAAAAAATAAGTTACATATTTACCTTATATTTTCTCCCTCTGTATCTATGTGGCTTTTTTTCTTTTCTCTTTTACTTTTTTTTTCCCTGTTGCCATTATTTTTTATTTTTTATTTTAGGCTATTAACCACCAGAAGTCATGATTTTAGTTTCTGGTTGATACTCCTAGTGTAGAACTCATAAACAATTATAGGAAAAGGGATAAGATGCCTGGTGGGTGCCTAAAAGGCAGCCGGATCTCATTCCAAGTCTGCTCAATACATTTCCCAGGGCTTTGAGTTTGTACTTACAAAGCTATAGCAGCCTCTTGGAACAATGCAGTTAGCTCTGTTTGAAGTATCAGTCCATTTTCACTGCATAAAATTTATTGTCAAATTGGTTTCCATACAACACCCAGTGCTCATCCCAACAGGTGCCCTCCTCAATGCAAAACATCCACTTTCCCCTCTCCCCCACCCCCCATCAACCCTCAATTTGTTCTCAGTATTTAACAGTCTCTTGTGGTTTGCCTCCTTCCCTCTCTGTAACTTTTTTTCCCCCTTCCCCTCTCCCCCCCACCCCCTGTCTTCTATTAAGTTTCTCAGGATCCACATATGAGTAAAAACATATGGTATCTGTCTTCCTCTGCCTAACTTATTTCACTTAGCATAACACTCTCCCATTCCATCCACATTGCTACAAATGGCCAGATTTCACTCTTTCTCATTGCCACGTAGTATTCCATTGTATATATAAACCACATCATCTTTATCCATTCGACAGTTGAACATTTAGGCTCTTTCCATAATTTGGCTATTGTTGAAAGTGCTGCTATAAACATTGGGGTACAAGTGCCCCTATTTATCAGCACTCCTGTATCCCTTAGGTAAATTCCTAGCAGTGCTATTCCTGGGTCATAGGGTATATCTATTTTTAATTTTTTAAGGAACCTCCACACTGTTCTCCAGAGTGGCCGCACCAATTTGCATTCCCACCAACAGTGCAAGAGACCCCATTTCTCCACATCCTCTCCAGCATCTATAGTCTCCTGTTTTGTTCATTTTAGCCTCTCTGACCAGTGTGAGGTGGTATCTGAGTGTGGTTTTGATTTGTATTTCCCTGATGAGGAGTGATGTTGAGCATCTTTTCATGTGCCTGTTGGCCATCTGGATGTCTTCTTTGGAGAAGTGTCTATTCATGTCTTCTGCCCATTTCTTCACGGATTATTTGTTTTTTGGGTGTGGAGTTTGGTGAGTTCTTTATAAATTTTGTCCATTATGTCATTTGCAAATATCTTTTCCCATTCCATCGGTTGCCTTTTAGTTTTGTCCTCTCTCTGCCCACAAAAGCGGTTCCCTACCTTTCGCGGCTTCTAGCTCCCCAATTTCACCTCTCTGCACCACATACCTGCTGGATTCTGTGGTTCAGGTTGTGCAGATTGTTGTGTTAATCCTGCAATCAGTTTTCTAGGTGTTTAGGATGGTTTAGTGTTGGTCTGGATGTATTTATGGACGCGAGACACAAAAAACTTCCATGCTGTTCTGCCATCTTGGCTCCTCCCCAGAAGCTTTTTATCTTGATGAGGTCCCAATAGTTCACTTTTGCTTTTAATTCCCTTGCCTCTGGAGATGTGTCAAGTAAGAAATTGATACAGCTGAGGTCAAAGAGGTTTTTTTCTGCTTTTGACTTTTTTTTTTAAGCTCCCTGTCTGTCTCAGTCTTTGGGCCTTACTGCATAAACTCATAGTAACTCTAAATGGCCCTGTCCATAGGGAGTGGTCTCCCTCTCTAGAGTGTTTCAATTGACCTCTGAGGGGTTTGATCCACTTCTAGGAGAGTAGCAGTGGCTTACCAGTATTTTTGAAGCTCTGGATTTTTGAGTTTAAGGCCCTTGGCATGCTGGTAAGCAAAAATATTCAATAAAGCCCATGTACATTTTCTGGGCTCTTTACCTTCTTCAGTCAATTGTATGACCTCCTCAAGGGCCTTAATCAGGACAGGAACAACATGCTGTTTTTTCTCTCTCCTTTTTTATCAAGCATGATGCCCCTGGTCTCTGAGGGTTTAAGATCTTTTAAGCAATAACACAAGAGGTCAAGTCTGGAACAGCACATTTTGTGGAGTGCCATGGTTTGTCACACTAACTCTGTGAGTGGCTCCGAATACCCCCAGCACCTCCAAAGCACATTCTATCTCTCCTCAATGGGTTAGGCTAAGATGTAGGAAAAATTAGCAACTCCACTTGCCCCACCACTTGTCAGTGCTGCCTGGTTGATCAGTCAGGCCCATCCTCCAGCACTTTGAAGGAAGTCACACCTTACTCCCTTCAGTGCAGCTTTTTGAAAACTTATGTAGGTGCCCCCAGGAGCATATTCCAGAATCTAAGCAAATAACTCAAGTAAGAACTTAAGGACTGCATTTTCAAATTCTGAATTTAGGATGGAAATCAATGGTAACACCTAGCACATGCAACAAACAGTAGTCTTACCACAGCATAAGCATACACCAACAAGCAGTGGAACCTCCCCTATCTGTCCCTGCTACGTGATAGAACCAAGCCAGTAAGCAAACAGCAGTCTAATGGCATATCATTCCAGTTTAAGGCTAAACTACTCTGTTCACTATGTCAATTGTTTTAAAATATAGTGTGTTAATATAAAGGTTGAGGTATCATAAGGCCAACAGATCAGGAGATGATTTCCACAGAAAAGATAATTTGTTACTCACAAATCCCAAGAGGCAGAGGCATACGATGCCATGGAGCTCACATAGGAAAGCACCAAAGTCATTCAAAAAGCAGAAGGATTGGGGGGCGCTGTGGGCAAGAATCTTTATTGTGGTTTCCATGGGAAGGGATATCTTGATTTTTTAAACTTTGCATAGGGTATAATTTACTCTTTGTGGTGGATTTTGATAACTGTATAGTTATATAGGTACTTCCACAGTAATATACTGGGAGATAATTAAAAATATATAGATTGACCTCTGCTCCTGCTTCCTGGCATGGAGCTCCTAAAACCTTTGTAATTTCCTAAGTAATAAGAACACTAGGTGCAGATTTTCTAACAGCTGGTCTTTGACCCCTGTTCCTGGAATAAAGCTACTAAATCACTTGGAATTTCCCGGGTGATAACAGTATCTTTTGTTCTAATGAAGTGACTCATGATGGGCCCCTTGATGAAGGCTGGTCACCATAAAGACCAAGCCAGCATGAGAAACTTTGGATTTTCAGCCCTACCCCTATTTTGCAGAGAGAGGTGAGGGGCTGAAAATAGTTAATGATCAATCATGCCTATGTGATAAAGCCTCCATAAAAATCCCCAGTGTGCAGTGTTCAGAGAGCCTCCATACTGAACACGTGGAGATGCTGGCAGAGTGGTGTACCTAGCCATTCCCATGTACATACCTTGTCCACTGCATCTCTTCTATATGAGTGCTCATCTGTATCCTTTATTATATCCCTTTATACTAAACTGGTAAACAGTAAGTAAAACTGTTTTCCTGAGTTCTGTGAACCACTCTAGTGAATTAATCAAACCCTAAGAGGGGCTCATGGGACCTCCAATATAAGCTCCAAGGTCCAGAGCATAGTTAACAACCTGGACTTGCAATGACATCTGAAGTTACGAGAATGGGCAGTTTTGTAAGACTGACTCCTAACCTGTGGGATCTGATGCTATGTCTAGGCTAATAGTGTCAGGACTGAGCCAAATTGTTGGACACCCAGATGGTGTCACAGAAAATTGCTTGTTGTGAGGGGAAATCCCCAAACATTGGTGCCAGAAGTGTTGTGTGGTATCAGTGTGAAAAGAGAGAAACACAGAAGGAATACTGAGGTTTTCCTTACACATACAGAACTATTTCATCACTCCCAAAATTCTCCCATGTGGCCCCTTCATAGTCGACCCCTTCTGTCACACCTCATCCCTTGACTACCATTGATCATTTTCCATCCCCATAATTTTACCTTGTCTAGAATGTCCTATAAATGCGATTATATAATACATAGTTTTTTTTTATCTTTCTTCACTTAGAGTAATGTATTTAAGATACATCCATGTTCTTGTGTGAATCAATAGTTTGCTCCTTTTTACTGCCAAGTATTATTTTATTGTATGGATGTACAAGTTTATCTATTCATTTATTTAAGGGCACTTAGTTTATTTCCAGTTTTTAGCAAATATGACTAAAGTAGATATAAATATTTACATAAGGTTTTTGTTTAAATATTACCTTTCAATTTGCTTGAAAATTGAAATACCTAAAAGTAGGATATTTGGGTCACATAAGTGTATGTTTAGCTTTATAAAAAAACCACTAAACTCTTTTCCAAAGATACTATACTATTTTGCATTTCCAGTTCTTATTGCTCCAAATCCTAACCAGTACTTTATATTTACAAAAATGGTTTTATTTTAGCCATTCTAATATGTGTGTGGTATCCCATTTTG
This sequence comes from Leopardus geoffroyi, assembly GCF_018350155.1. Lineage (NCBI taxonomy): Eukaryota > Metazoa > Chordata > Mammalia > Carnivora > Felidae > Leopardus > Leopardus geoffroyi. The sequence goes on along the minus strand of NC_059332.1, from coordinate 24,629,793 downwards.
GCTTCTGCTTCCTTTCTGAAAAAGAGTTCTGCAAATATAGATCTTATACTGACATTAGGTTTTTCTTTCTGCACTTCAAAGATGTTGATTTGGAAAGATTATGGGGAAGATAGAAGAGTAGGAGGACCCTAAAGTCACTGCATTCCATGGATACAACTAGATAACACCCACATCACTGTAAATAACCCAGGAAACAACACAAAGTCTGGCAGAAAAGACTCTCTACTGCTAAATGTCGAGAAAAGGCCACACTGAAGAGTAGGAAGGGCAGAGATGTTGTTAGGCCCAAAATGGACCAGTGTGACTGTCCATAGGAAAGAGGGATCCTGGGAAGACAGAGAGGAGGGAGAAACAGACTCATATCAGAAAGCCTGCACAGGGAAAACAAATCCCCAAAACATTTGGCTTTGAAAATCAGAGGGGCCAAACTTCATGAGGTCTTAAATCAGCAGTGCTTAATACCTAGAAATTTACAAATCTGTGGGCTTGCTGGGGTGCCTGGGTGGCTCAGTCGGTTAAGCATCCAACTTTGGCTCAGGTCATGATCTCGCAGGTTGTGAGTTGGAGCCCCGCGTCGGGCTCTGTGCTGACAGCTCAGAGCCTGGAGCCTGCTTCGGGTTCTGTGTCTCCCTCTCCCTCTGCCCCTAACCCACTTGCATTCTTGTCTCTGTCTCTCTCAAAAATAAATAAACATTAAAAGAATTTTTAAAAATCAGTCGGCTTGGCTCTGGGAGAGCCAGGAGAGCAACAGGAAACTGAGTCCCCACCTTTAAAGAGACAGCACAACAAACAGCCCAGTGGAGATACAGAATAGAAACAGAAATTTGGAAAATGCCTGGGATATACAAGAGGCAGATTTGTTTACTAATCACAGAGTGTGCTGGAGGGGAAGGATCAGTGAAAGACTTCAAGAACAAAAGAGCTGGCAGGCACCATTTTGCTCCCCCCAGCCCCAGACTAGACACACAGTTGCAGGAATCAGCACAGCACCAATACTCACTACCTAACTTGCTAACAGCACACCTTGCCAATGCGTTCTACAGACCTGCCCCTTTCAGCCAGGCCTCTGCTCCAGGTCCCCTCCTACAGCAGATCTGCTTAAACCTTGCTAACTTCATGCATTCCACACCCATGTTCTCCTGAGGACCTGCACCCTGAATATGCCCATAGCTGAAGTCAATCTAAAGTATGCTATGAGATTGGCAGCATGCAAGCAACCCCAAAAGGGACAAGCACCACTCCAAAATGACCCCTGCCCCAGGGAGAGGGAATGATAACCACACACACTAGTCCCACTACAGGAGACAGGGCTGGGAGCAGTGGGCTGGAGGCAGACAGCTGGTCTAATTGCAGGTTCCACCCACCAATAAAAGCTTCTCAGGGAACAACAGAGGAAGCGCCCTGCAGCTTTGTGCTACTGCATCTCTGGTCTGACTCAACTGAAGCCCAAGGCAGGCCCATATTGGCCCACTAACAAAAAAAGGGACCAAAACCTGCCCACAGTAGGCAAAGAGAGCAATTGTAGACAACTGGACTGAAGGGAAAACCACCACAACAGTAAGGCACACACAACACATATTGGAAACACTCTTTAAGCACCAGGTTATGGTGAATAGGGGACATTGCACTGCAGGACACTACAAGACTTCTTCATAAGGCCACTACTTTCAAGAGCAGGAGAATAGCTACTTTTCCAAACACAGAGAGTTAGATGAAATTTCCTTTGCTTGTTGTGGGCAGAAGAGAATGTCCCAAATGAAAGAACAGGGACAAGTCAGAGCAAGAGAGATAAACAAAGCAGAAATAAATAATATTCCTGATGGAGAATTTAAAGAAATAGCCTTCAAGATACTGGACTTGATAAAAGAGTGGAGAACTTCAGCAAGAACCTTAATGATAGAAATAGAAAACAAAAAATAACCAGAGAAGAACTCAAAGGTGAAATTAAAAATACACTAGATTGAATAAATAGTAGAATAGAGGAAACAGAAGAATGGATCAGCGACCTGGAGGACAGAGTAATGGAAAGCAATTGAGCTGAAAATGAGAAAGAAAAAATACTAATGAAAAGTGAAAATAGACTTAGGGAACTCAAGGACACAATCAAGCATAATAACATTTATATTATAGGGCTCTCAGAAGGAGAAAAGAGAGAAAAGAGGCAGAAAATTTGAAGAAATAATAACTCAAAACTTCCCAAATCTGAGGAAGGAAACAGAAATCTAGATTCAGGAGGCACAGATACATTTCCCCATCAACCAAAGAAGATCCACACCAAGAAACATAGTAATTAAAATGGCAAAAAGTAGTTATAAAGAGAGAACCTTAAAAGCAGCAAGAAAAATAGAAAATGGTTGCATATAAAGGAAACCCCATAAGGCTACCAGCTAATTTTGAGTAGAAATTTTGAAGGCCAGAAGGGAGTGGTATGATATATTCATAGTGCAGAAAGAAAAAAACCTGTGGCCAAGAATATTTACCCAGCAAGGCTATAATTCAGAATAGAAAGAGAGATACAGAGTTTCCCAGACAAGAAAAAGTTAAAGGAATTCATGACCACTAAACCATCCTTACAAGAAATGTTAAAGGTGACTGTTGGAGTATAAAGGAAAGACTGTAATTAGAAGAAGAAAAAAAATAAGATGCACAAAAGCAGTAAAATTAAATGTAACTATTAAAACCAGACAAAGGATTCACAAAATAAAAGGATATAAAGTATACCTAAAACCTGGGGGAAGAGGAATAAAGAATAGATTGACAATTAAGCAACTATCAACATAATATAGACTGCTATAGGCATAAAATGTTATATACAAACCTAATGGTAGCCACATATCAAAAATCTGTAATAGATATACACAAAATAAAGAGAGAGAAAGGAATCAAAGCATATTATTAAAGAAGACCATCAAGCCACAAGGAAAGTGAGCAAGAGAAGAAACAAACAAAAAAGAACTATAAAAACAGCCATAAAACAAGTAACAAAATGGCAGTAAGTTCATACCTATCAATAATTACTTTGAATGTAAGTAAACTAAATGTTTCAATCAAAAGACGTAGGGTGGTACACCTAGGTGGCTCAGTTGGTTGAGCATCTGACTCTTGATTTCAACTCAGGTCATGATCCCAGTGTTGTGGGATCAAGCCTTGTATTGGACTCCACACTGAGCATGGAGCCTGCTTAAGATTTTCTCTCATACCCTCTACCTCTGTTCCTAACTCATACTGTCTCTGTCAAAAAAAAAAAAAAAAAGACATAAGGTGATGGAATGGATAAAAAAGCAGGACACATCTATATGCTGGGGTAGCAATATTTATATCAGAAAAAAATAGGCTTTAAAACCAATATTATAACAAGAGACAAAGAACACAGAGGAACCTGGGTGGCTCAGATACTTAAGCATCCAACTCTTGATTTTGGCTCAGGTCATGATCTCACAGTAGTGAAATCAAGCCCATGTTGGACAATGTGCAAAGCATGGAGTCTGCTTGAGATTCTCTTTCTCTCTCCATCTCTCTGCCCCTCCCTGACTCGTTCTTTCTCTCTCTCTCTCTCTCTCTCTCTCTCTCTCTCTCAAAATAAGCAAAATTTAAAAAGAGAAAACAATCCAACAAAAAGATATAACAATTGTATATATTTAAACACTTAACATGGGAGCATCCAAATACATAAGGCAGCTAATAAAAAACAAAGGAAGTAATCAATAGTAATACAATAATGGTAGAGGGCATTAACACCCCCACTTACATCATGGATTGATCATCTAAACAGGAAAACAAGGAAACAGTGGCTTTGAATGACATATTACACCAGATGGATGTAACAGATATATTCAGAACATTCCATTCTAAAACAGCAGGATACACATTCTTTTCAAGTGCACATGGAACATTCTCCAGAACAGATCACATATTAGGTCACAAAACGAGTCTACAATAAATTCAAAAAAATTGAAGTCATAGCATGAATCTTTTCTGATCACAGCACTATGGGAACTATAAATCAACCATAAGAAAAAGTCTGGAAAGAACACAAATACATGGAGATTAAATAACATGCCACTACACAATGAATGGGTCAACCAAGAAATTAAAGAAGAAATAAAAAAATACATGGAGACAAATGAAAATGAAAATACAATACACAATGATCCAAAACCTTTGGGATTCAGCAAATGAGATTCTAAGAGGGAAATTTATAGCTATACAGGCCTACCTCAAGAAGCAAGAAGAATCTCAAATAGACAACCTAACCTTACACCTAAAGGAACTAGAAAAAGAAGAACACACAAAAATGAAAGCCAGTAGAAGGAAGGAAATAAGATTAGAGCCAAAATAAATGATATAAAAACTAAAAAACAAAAACAATAGAATAGGTCGATGAAACCAGGATCTGGTTCTTTGAGAAGATCAACAAAATTGGTAAACCTCTAGCCAGACTCATCAAAAAAGAGAGAGACATAGAGAGAGAACATTCAAATAAGCAAAACAAGAAATGAAAGAGAAATAACAACTGATACCACAGAAATACAAAGGATTACAAGAGAAAATTTTGAAAAATTATTCACCAACAAATTGGACAACCTAGAAGAAATAAATTCCTAGAAACATAAAACCTCCCAAAACTGAATAAGAAAAAGAAAATCTGGACTGACCAATTACTAGCAATGAAATTGAATCAATAATCAAAAAGCTCCCCACAAGCAAAAGTCCAGGACCAGATGGCCTCATAGGTGAATTTTACCAAATATTTAAAGAAAAGTTAATACCTATTCTTTTCAAACCATTCCAAGAAAAGGAGGAGGAAAGAAAGCTTCCAACTTCATTTTATAAGGCCAACACTACCCTGATACCAAAGCCAGATAAAGACAACACAAAAATACAACTACAGGCCAATATCTCTGATAAACACAAATGCAAACATCCTCAACAAAATATTAACAAACTAAATCAAACAATACATTAAAAAATCATTCACCATGATCAAGTTGGATTTATTTCTGGGATGCAAGTGTGGTTCAATATTCACAAACTGATTAACATGATACATCACATCAACAAGAGAAAAGATAAAAACCATACTATCATTTCAATAGATGCAAAAAAAAATTGACAAAGTACAATGTCCATTCATGATAAAAACCCTTAACAAAGTAGTTTTACAGGGAACATACTTCAACATAATAAAGGCCATATATGAAAAACCCACAGCTAACATCATACTCAATAATGAAAAACTGAGAGGTTTTCCCCTAAGATCAGGAACAAGACAATGATGTTCACTCTTACCACTTTTATTCAACATAGTACTGGATGTTTCATCCACAGCAATCAGACAAGAAAAAGGAATAAAAGACATCCAAATCAGTAAGGAAGAAGTAAAACTGTCACCATTTGCAAATAACATGATACTATATATACCAAAAATATATATATACTAAAAAACTATATATATCAAAACAACTACTAGAATGATAAATCAGTAAGTTGCAGTATATAAAATCAATATACAGAAGTCTGTTGCATTTCTATACACTAATAATGAAGTAGCAGAAAGAAATTAAAAAAACAATCCCATTTACAACTGCACCAAAAATAATAAGATAGCTAGGAATAAACTTATCCAAGGAGGTAAAAGATCTGTACTCCTGAAAACTATAAAGCATTGATGAAAGAAATTGAAGAGGACACAAAGAAATGGAAAGACATTTCATGCTCGTGGATTGGAAGAAAAAAATATTGTTAAAATACCCATACTACCCAAAGCAATGTACAGTTTTTAATGCAATCCCTTTAAAATTACCAACAGCATTTTTCACAGAACTAGAACAATCTTAAAATTTGCATGGGGCGCCTGGGTGGCACAGTCGGTTAAGCGTCTGACTTCAGCCAGGTCACGATCTCGCAGTCCGTGAGTTCGAGCCCCGCGTCGGGCTCTGGGCTGATGGCTCGGAGCCTGGAGCCTGTTTCCGATTCTGTGTCTCCCTCTCTCTCTGCCCCTCCCCCGTTCATGCTCTGTCTCTCTCTGTCCCAAAAATAAATAAACGTTGAAAAAAAAATTTGCATAGAACCACAGAAGGCCCCAAATAGCCAAAGCAATACTGAAAAAAAACAAAAACAAAAACAAAAACAAAGCAAAACTGGAGGAATCATAATCCCAGATTTCAAGATATACTACAAAGCTGTGGTAATCAAAACAGCATGGTACTAGAACAAAAAATAGTCAGATATGTCCATAGAACAAAATAGAGAGGCCATAAATAAACCCAGGATTATATGGTCAACTAACCTTTGAAAAAGGAGGCAAGAATATGCAATGGGAAAAAGACAATCTGTTAAGCAAATGGTGTTGGGAAAACTGGGCAACTAATGCAAAAGAAAGAAACTGGACCACTGTCTTACACTATACACAAATATAAACTCAAATGGATTAAAGACCTAAATGCTATCCTGAAACTATAAAAATCCTAGAAAAGAACACAGGCAGTGATTCCTCTGACATTAGCTGTAGCAACATTTTTCTAGATATGTCTCCTGAAGCAAGGGAAGCCAAAGTAAAAATAAACAATTGGACTACATCAAAATAAAAAGCTTATTCACAGCAAAGAAAACAACCAACAAAACCAAAATACAACCTACTGAATGGGAGAAGATATTTGCAAATGACATATGTGATAAAAGGTTAGTATCTAAAATATATAAGGAATTTATAAAACTCAACACCAAAGAATCCCAAATAATCCAAATTAAAAATGGGCAGAAGACACAAACAGATATTTTTCCTAATAAAACATTCAGATGGCCAACAGTCACAGGAAAAGATGCTCAACATCACTCATCATCAGGGAAATGCAAATCAAAAGTACAATGAGATATCACCTCACACCTGTCAGAATGGATAAAATAAAAAACACAAGAAACAAGTGTTGGTGAGGATATGGAGGAAAAGGAATCCTTGCTCACTGTTGGTGGAGGTGCAAACTGGAGCAGCTACTGTGAAAAAACAGCATGGAGAGTCCCCCAAAAATTAAAAATACAACTATCATATGATACAATAATTCCACTCTTGGATATTTACCCAAAGAATACAAAAATACTAATTTGAAAGTATATACACACCCTTATGTTTATGCAGCATTATTTACAATAGCCAAATTATGGAAGCAGCCCAAGTGGCCATGAATGGATAAAGAAGATGTGGTATATATATAAATATATATAACAGAATATTACTCAGTCATAAAAAAAAAAAAAAGAATGAGATCTTGGCGTTTGCAACAATATGGATGGATCTAGAGGGTATAATGCTAATTGAAATAAGTCAAAGAAAAAGATATGATTTCACTTATATATGGAATTTAAAAAACAAAACAAATTAACAAGAGACAAACCAAAAAACACACTCTAAATTGTAGCTCACAAACTGATAATTACCAGAGGGGAAGTGGGTGGAAGGATGGGTGAAATAGCTGAAGGGGATTAAGAGGACACTTATGATAAGCACTGAGTAATGTATAGAATTGTTGAATTACTATACTGTACACCTAAAACTAATATATAATATGTTAACTATACTGGAATTAATTTTTTCTTTTAATTTTTTTTAATGTTTATTTATTTTTGAGAAAGAGACAGAGTGTGAGCGGGGGGAGGGGCAGAGAGAGAGGGAGACCACAGAATCCAAAGCAGGCTCCAGGCTCTGAGCTGTCAGCAAAGAGCCTAAAGCAGGGCTTGAAATTACAAGCTATGAGATCATGATCTGAGCTGAAGTCAGACACTCAACCGAATGAGCCACCCAGACCCCCCAGGAATTAAATTTTTTTTAAAGATGATTTGTCTCTATTGTTTTTGACAGTCTGTCATCCATCATTCATATACTTTGCCTTTGTTTTTTACATATCTGCTTCCAAGATTACCTTATTATCTTTGGATTTTAGCAGTTTGATTATGATGTGACTAGATACGTTTTAATTCATACCTATTTTTTTGGGAAGGTGTTGACCTTCTTGTATCTAAAAACTTAGGTTTCATACCATATTTTGGAAGTTTTCAGCTATTAGTTTTTAACTATTGGTTTACTTTTTGGCTTCATTTACTTATTCTGGTTCTCCTCCTCCCCTTTGTGATTCAGTCATCCCTCATGTCTCTAAGGATCTGTTCATTTTCTTCACGTTTTTTTCATTCTTTTATTCAGATTAGATAATTTCTATTACTCTATCTTCAAGATTTTTTCCTTCTGTTTCCTATCTGCAGATAAGCTGAAAAACTAATTTTTTTCATTTCAGCTGTTTAGTCTATTTGGTTCTTTTTTTATATAATGTCCATTTCTATGTGGAATTACCACATTTGTTTATTGATTATGAGCATATTTTCCTTTACCTCCATGAACATATGTATAATAGCTGCTTTCAAATCCTTGTCAGAAAATACCACATCTTGAACATCCTGGGGTTAGTTTCTACTGCCTACTTTTTGTCTTGTGTATAGATTACATTTTCTTGTGTCTTCCCATGATTTTTTTTTTATGTAGTATATACTATGAATTAAATTTCAAGAGATTCTGGATTCAGTTTTATTCCTCTGAAGTATGATGATAGTTTTCCAGTAGAGTTAAATTGGAAGAATTCAAACTCAAATCCCTATGTTCCCTACAGTGAGCACAGCTTCTAACTGTTGTATTTATACTAGGCCCCCTGGGGTTGCCCTGTACAAGTGTAGTTCAAAGATCCACCATATTTCATTTGAAGGAAACTTACATATTTGGGAATTTGCTTCTTTGTGGCTCTTCTCCATTCCAGAACTTCTCCTCTAACACAATTTCTCCTCTGCCAACCACAGAATGTATCTTCTGATTCCACAAGAATTGTGTTTTCCTAATCTATGTATAAATTATAACATGCTTTGAGGCAAAAACACTCTAGCTTGAAAATATCACCTCTTGCAATTCCCATCATTCATCTAGTTCTGCTTGTTTTTGGAGGTGTATTATAAACATACACACATTTACATATACATATATATGTACATGTATGTGAAACACAAATATAAAACTCTACATATAATAAGTATGTATATACATATGGCTTTTGTTTGTTAGGGGGATTTTTATATATTTGGAATTATATAGTATTTCTGCTTTTGCATCTGCTTCCATTTATGCAACTCCCATTTATGCCTGTTATATTCATCTATGTCATTGACTGTAGCTATAATTTGTTCATTTTAACTGTCACATAGTATTCAATGATATGAGTATAAAACAATTTATCCATTCTATTCTTGATGGTCATGATTTGGACTTTTAAAATAATAGCACTACATGTACATTAGGATTCACCATGTGTGTTCCTCATTCTATGGGTTTTAAAAATGTACAATGACATGTGTCCATCATTATAGTATCATATAGAAGAGTTTAACTTCCTAAAATATCCCCTGTGCTATACCGCTCCACCACTGGCATCCTCTTCTGAATCCCTGATGACCACTTACCTTTTCACTGTTTCTATTTTTGCCTTTTAGAGAATGTCATATAGTTGGAATCTTACAGTATACAGCCTTTTCAGATTAGCTCCTTTCACTTACTAATATGCATTTAAGTTTCCTCACTGTCTCTTCATGGCTTGAAAGTTCATTTCTTTCTAATGCTGACTGATATTCCATTGTTTGGATGTAGCACAATCTATCCACTCACCTTTGAAGGACATCTTGATTTCTTCCAAATTTTAGAAATTATAAATAAAACTGCTATAAATATTCATGTACATGGTTCTATGTGAATGCAAATTGTTTACTCATTTGGGTTAAGATCAAAGAGCACCACTACTTGGTTGTAAGATGTATATTTAGCTTTGAAAGAAATTTCCAAATTCTAAGTTACTGTACCATTTTTGCATTCCTACCAGTGGTGAATAGGACTTCCTGATGCTCATCCCCACCAACATTTGGTGTTGACAATGCTTTGGATTTTGGCTAAAATCTAATGTATACATAGCACCATCTCACTGTTATTTTAATTTGCAATTCTCTAATGATGTGATATGCAGCATATTTTCATAAGTTTATCTTCCATCCATATGTCTTCTTTGCTGAGGTATCTGTTTAGATCTATTGCCCATTTTATAATTAGGTTTTTTTTCTTATTATAGTTTTCAGAGATTTTTATATACTTTGGACAATAGTCCTTTATCAGATATGTGTTCACAACTATTTTCTCCCAGTCCTTGATTTGTAATTTCCATTCTCTAACGGTGTATTTTGCTGAACAAAAGTTTTTAATTTTAAAGACGACTGTCATCAATTTTTTTCATGGATCATGTTTTTGGTGTTATATCTAAGCCATCACCAAACCCAAGGTCATTTAGATTCTTTCCTATGTTATCTTTTTAATAGTTCTATATTTTTGCATATTACATGTAGGTCTATGATCCATTTTGAATTAATTTTTGTGACGACTGTAAGATATGTGTCCAGATTTATTGCTTTTTTTGCATGTATATGGCCAGTTCTTCCAGCACAATTTATTAAAAATTTTATCCTGTTTCCATTGAATTGCCTTTGATTCTTTGTGAAAGATCAGTTGACTATCTTTTGTGGCTTTATTTCTGGGCTCTTTATTTTGCCTATTGATTTCTCTATTCTTACATCAACACCACATTGTCTTGATTATTGTAGCTCTGTAGTAAGTCTTAAAACTGGATAGCACCATTCCTGACTTTGTTCTTCCTTTTTCAATATTTTGTTGGGTATTCTGATATTTTGTTTCTTTTTTTACTTCTCTGTATAAACTTTATAATTAGTTTGGCAATATCTACACAATAACTTGCTGGGATTTTTATTGGGATTGTGTTAAATCTGTAGATCAAGCCTAGAAGAACTCACATCTTGACAATGTTGTCTTCCCAGCATGAGCATGGAGTGTGTCTATATTTATTTAGCTCTCTGACTTCTTTCTCTAGAATTTTGTAGTTTTGTTCATACAGATCTTGTACATATTTTTTCTAAACATTTCACTTTTTTTAGGTGCTAATGTAAATGGCATTGTGTTTTTAACTTCAAATTGCAATTGATCATGACTGGCCTGTAGAAAAACAATTTACTTTTGTGTATTGAACTTGTAGCCTTGCTATAGTTGCTTATTCTGGAGCTGTGTTGATATTTTGGGATTTTCTATATAAATAATAATCTGCAAACAAAGTTTTATTTTTCCTTCCCAATCTATATACTCTTTTTTCCTTTTTCTTGCCTTATTGCATTAACTAGGATTTCCAATACAGTGTTGAACATAAATCGTGTGACAGGATATCTTTGTCTTGTTCCTGATCTTAACAAGAAAGCCTCCAGTTTCTCACCATTACATAAGATGTTAGCTGCAGCATTTTTGTAGATAGTGTCTATCAAATTTGGGATTAGATTTTCAAATGGTAAATCAGACTTTCATGCCTTGAATGAATTGCACTGGGTTGTGATGTATAATGTTAACACTTGTTTGGATCTTATTTACTAACAAGTTGTTGAAGGTTTTTGCGTCTATGTTCATGGAGATATTGGTCTGTAGTTTTCCTTTCTTGTAATGTGTTGACCTGGTTTAAGTATTATTGTAATGCTGGCCTCCCAGAATTAGTTAGGAAGTATTTCTTTTGTTTCTAATTTCTAATTTCTGGAAAAGATTATAGATAATTGATATCATTTCTTCCTTAAACATCTGGTAGGACTCACCAGTGCACCCATCTGGACTGGTGTTTTTTGGAAAGTTATCAATTTTGATTCAATGTTTTTAACAGGTATGGCCTAGTCAGATTAATTTCTGGTGTGAGTTTTGGTAGATTGTGTCTTTCAAAGAATTCATCCATTTCACCTGGATTATCAACTGTGTGGGCACAGAGTTTTTAATATCCCTTTATCATTTTTTTATTGTCAAGGCTTTGCTTTTTTAGAGTAGTTTTAGGTTCACAGAAAAATTGTGAGGAAGGTACAGAGATTTCCCATATGTCCCTAACCCAACACATTGTATAGCCTCACTTATTAGCAACATACCCCACCAGAGTGGTACATTTGTTATAATCAATGAGCCTACCTTAATACATCATGATCACTCAAAATTCATAGTTTGCACTAGGATTCACACTTGGTATTGTATATTCTATAGGTTTGGACAAATGTATGATGGCATGTATCCATCATTATATCATACAGTATATTCATTGCCCCAAAAATCCTCTCTGCAGTGCTTAGTCATCCCTTGCCACAAGTATCCAACCCTGGCAATCACTGATGTTTTTATTGTCTCCATAGCTTTAGCTTTTACAGAATGTCATATACTTGGAATCATACAATATGTAGCATTTTCAGACTGGCTTATTATATCACCTGGTAATATGCATTTAAATTTCCTCATGTCTTTTCATGGTTTGATAGCTTATTTCTTTTTAACACCAAATAATATTCCCATTGCCTCCATTTTTATTTATTTATTTACCTATTGAAGGACATCTTTGTTGCTCCCAAATTCTGGCAATCATGAATGAAGCTGCTATAAATGTCCATGTACAGGTTGTTGTTTTGGCATGTTTTCAACTCCCTTCAGTAAACACCAAGGATTGTTAGATCAAATGATAGTAGTATCTTTAGTTTTCTTAGAAACCACCAGACTGCCTTGCAAACTGGCAATACATTGCATTCTCATCAGCAACGATTAAGAGTCTCTGTTGCTCCACATCCTCACCAGCATTTGGTGTTGTTAGTGTTATGGATTTTGGCCATTCTAATAAGTGTGTAGCAGTATCTCATTTTTAATTTGCATTTCTCTGATGACATATAATGTGGAACATTTTTTCACATGCTTATTTGCCATCTTTAAACTCCTTTCGTGAGGTGTCTGTTAAGGCCCTTGGCCTATTTTTAAAAATTGGGCTGTTTTTAAAAAAAAATGGTCTTTTTTTCTAATTGTTGAATTTTAAGAGTATATATTTTCGATAACAGTCCTTATTAGATGTGTCATTTGCAAATAACCTCCCAGTCTGTGGCTTGTCTTTTCATTCTCTTGACATTGTCTTTTGTAGAACAGAAGGTTTTAATTTTAATAAAGTTCAGGTTACCAAATTATTTCTTTCATAGATCATGCCTTTGATGTTTCTAAAAAGTTATCACCATATCTGAGATCATCTGGGTTTTCTTCTCTGTTATGTAAGAGTTTTATAGTTTTGCATTTTATTTAGGTCTATAATGCATTTTGAATCAGTTTTTAGGAAAGATGTAAAGTCTGTGTCTAGATTCATTTATTTGCATGTGAATGTCCTGTTGTTCAAACATTATTTGTTGAAAAAACTGTTTGCTCCTTTATATTGCCTCTGCTCCTTTGTGAAAGATCAGTTGACTATACTTAGGTGTGCTTCTTTCTTGGCTGTCTATTGTGCCCAGTTGATCTTTTCCTTTATTAATATCACAGTCTTTATTACTGTAGATTTATAGTAAGCCTTGAAATAATGTGGTATTAAACCTCTAATTTTTTCTGCTTTAATACTGTTTCAACTTTATTATCCTTTTAATGTCCATGGAATCAGTAATTGGGTCCTCTTTTATTTTTGACATTAGTATTTATGTCTTTTTTTTTTTTCTTAGTTAGCCTGGCTAGATGTTTCTCAGTTTGTTTTCAAAGAACTAGATTTGGTTTGGTTGATTTCCTCTATTGATTTTTCTTCTAATTTTATTGATTTCTGCTCTAATTTGTACTATTTTTCTTATGCTTGTTTTGAATTTAATTTTCTCTTTTTCTGGTTTCCTAAGGCGGAAGCTCAGATTATTGATTGTACATCTTCTATTCTAATATATGCATTAGGTGCTATGAGTGGTCCTCTAAACACCATTTTTACTGCATCCCACAAATTCTAAGACATTGTATTTCATTTTTATTTAGTTAAAAATATGTTTAACTTCTCTTGAGACTTCTTTGACTCATGTGTTGTTCAATCTCCATATTTTGAAATTTTTCCAGCAATCTTTCTGTTTTTCTTTCTACTTTAACTTCATTGTGTCTAGACAAAACATTGTGTGGTTTCTATTTTCTTTTAGGTTTATTTATTTTGAGGTGGTGGAGGGTCAGAGAGGGAGAGAGAGAATCCCAAGCAGGCTCCACGCTGACAGTGTGGAACCGGATGCAGGGCTCAAACTCACGAACTGCAAGATCATGACCTGAGCTAAAATCAAGAGTCTGACACCTAACCAACTGAGCCATCCAGGTGCCCTGATTTCTATTCTTTTAAATTAAGATGTGTTTTATGGTCCAGAATCTTGCTGAATCTTCTGTGTGAGTTTAAGAATGGGTGCTCTGCTGTTGCTAGATAAACTATTCTGTAATTTCAATAAGATCCAGTTGACTGATGCTGCTATTCAGTACAACTAACAAGTTATGTCCTTACAATATTCTTTCTTCTGAATGCCAATTACTGATCAAGGAATGTTGAAGACTCCAACCATGATAGTGGATTAATTTATTTCCCCATGCAATTCTAACACTTTCTGCATTACATATTTTGATGCTTTGTTATTAGTGCATATACATTTAAGATTATATATCTTCTGGGGAATTGACCCATTTATTACTATGTGACCCATTTATCACTATGTGCCTATAACCCAGCTTGAGAAACACATCTCCTTATCTAGACTCATAATCCTAAGCCAAATGATTCTGCCAATGCAGAAACAGCATAAGATACATCTCTTGCCTTCATGGGACTTAAAACCTGTTTCAGGATATTAAAAAAAAAAAAAAAAAAAAAGCAGAGCAAAGCACTGCCTAACCAGGGAGGTCTCAGACATTCAAAGAAGAGGAAATCATAGAAGGAAGAAAGTGAAATCTTAATGGGTGAATAAAATTTGGCACACACACAAAAAAATATGGCACAGAACACAATGCAACTTCAACCAGGGCAGGGCAATAAGCATGGCAAATTTAGAGATACCGATGAGTTCATTCTAATTTTACTCACATTTTAAAACATTACTGTAATGTTGAGAGAAATTGACTTATTTAAAAAAAAATCTGTGTGCAAAGTACTTCTAAAATATTACACCAGCAATCTTCCCCAAACTACAAAAGAATTACCTTCTATCAACTTGTTTCTGAGTTGTTTGGTAGAAACAATGTTCAACAGAGTGAAAGCTACATAAGCAGGTAAGGCCACAGGGTAACTAAAATGCAGCACTTAATATCCCTGACTGTATCCACCACAGAACAGGATCATTTGGAAAGTTATATTCTGACTTCACAGCCCTGATGGCAGGACTAGAGACTTTCCCTCTTGCTACCTTCTCAGCTGGGGCACTTCCTCTGTTCAAGATCAACAGGGGTGGATTTCCCTATGGCTGCCCTCCATGGCAAAGATTGACTGGTAAAGGTTTGTAAGATAATGTCTGGGAACAGCAGTGGGAAAAGAAGAGCTATATAGCATAAAACAGTCCATCTGCAGTAAGTCAGCCTTCCCATTGTTGATAGATCCACAGAGCAAAGTTCTAGGCCATGGAGCTGCAGTGGATGTTCACCAGAAGAATGATTCAGAAGTTGTTCTTACTACAGAAGGAATCCTAACTCATATGTCATATATATGGGGCCCACAGGGCCCATGGGGATAAAATACAAGACATCAGGGCATCATAAATACACCCCCACCAGTTACGGTTAAAAACTACAAATTAATACTAATAAAAAGATGTAAACTGAGTATATTTCAGAGGTGTGATGGAGCAGAATGATCAGCTTAGGAGACAGGCAGAAGTTTCCCATTATCATATGGGAGCTTTTGGGATAGAGCACAGCCAGAACCTGGATCTCCTGTCTCAAGCTGTTAATCTTTCATGGTAAGACATTGCCAGTGAAGAAGATAATACATGTTCCTTGATGTTAAAGAAAAGAAAAAGTTTCCTCCATATCATTCATGCTTAAAACTCATAAGGTGGCAATACTGCTCTTTGAGACCACACCTTTATTCCTTATAATGTCATTCTTCTTTTCTTAAAGTTTTATTTTTTATTTATTTTCAAAGACAGAGACAGCACAAGTTGGGGAGGGGCAAACAGAGGGAGAGAGAGAATTCCAAGCAGGCTCCACACTGCCAGTGCAGAGCCTGATTTGGGGCTTGAACTCACAAAATCATGAAATCATGACCTGAGCCGAAACCAAGAGTTGGTCACTTACCTGACTGAGCCACCCAGGTGCCCTTCCCTGAATGTCATTCTTAAATAACTCTGCCCATACTGAATTGGGGTGGGAGATGGTGAGAGAGACAGTCTGCAGAAGTATTTCTAAAAAAATTTTTTTTCTATATCCTTATAGAAAAAGCTAATAGGTAGACTATTGCCAACTTATTCTCCTACAATTTGGGAAGGAGAGAATGGGCACTTATTAATGCTGGCCTATCTTGGAATACTAGTATAAATGGATGTCTGATTTAACAGAAACAAAAATTAAAAGTATACATTTACTTATTCCAAGATCTATCAAGTTTGGTATTTTTAAGGTGATCTGCAAAGAGTAGCATGAATTTAAGGACTCTGTCACTGTTTAAGAACAGATCCCTCCTATTACCTGTCTGATTTCTGAAGGGGGTAAAATTTTCAACAATACTATTAAAAGTCACCTCAACAAACAAGTAGTCAGTGTGTTATTTCAATAAAGGATAATGTCAATGCCTAGGGGAACCCATGAAGTGGGAACCAACACATGGCAAGGGGCAGTGCAGGTGTAGCTGTCCCCTGCCCATCCCCTCAACTTTCTATTCTCAAGTGAGGCAGACTGTAGGCTGACACCAGGATGAAAGGTAAGGAAGGAGAAAAGGTCACTCAGAGCTGAACTGCATGCAGGGACGCAGACTGCACACTGCAAACCTTACGGGCGATCTGCACCGTCCATGTGACCTTTTCTGTGTTCGTCTCTTTACCAACCAGCTTCACAAACTATGGAGATTTCATATCGAATAACAGAAAAACTGTTGAATGATAACTGGCACCATTAGTGCCAATTTAAATGAAATATTGCAAATAAATTTAAGTGAAAGATCCTGAAAAAAAAACACGTTAGATTTTTTTCCTTCCTTGTTTTTCCAGGGTGGGGGTTAACTCAGCTGAGCACTAGAAAGCCAAGATCTCCCTCGAGAGTGTTAAATGTGCTATCACCCCAGCATAAGGAAGCAGGCTAAGGAGCAGGTGCATCTGTGAGGGGCCTGGGCTGATTTATCATTCTCATGACTCTGTTTTCACAGTCTTGTCAGTATTTCGTGTGTGTAATGCCCTGAATACCAGGTCTGGCTACCACAGTGGACAGGTGCACTAACTAGTTGAATCCATAGAATATTTAGAGCTAGTTATCAGTGGTTGGTATGTAAATTAATGCAAAGTATATGTAAATAGGTCTCTAATTCAAAATGCTGCCTCTTGGGAAAGAACAGTCCACACCCCAACTGCATGCTCCCCAACTCTGAGCATCCGATGGCACTTGCAGATGGAGATGCAGTGATGCTCAGAGCAAACACTGTGCCGTGTGGCTCACTTGAGGTCTCCCGTGTGGCTGATATGCTCTGGGCCCAAGTTTGTTTAGAGAGAAGAGTAACAGGGCCATCGCCCCCGGAACACATGGCCTTAACAAAAGTGGCAGAAAAGGAGTGAGAAAAAGGAGGAACCTTGCTATTAGCTCAGCAGCCCCAGGCCTGGCCAATCTTTAGTCCTTGCTGGTGCCAGTTAGGGTGGGAGAAACCTGACCTGTCCTTGATAAGGACCTCCAGGAGGATCTCAAAGCAGCCATTGGAGCCCTGGGGTCAGCAGCCATGCGGGCAAGGCTTCCTCTGAAGACTCACCAGGATGGTCCTGTGCCAAATGCTAACAATTGAAGGAAATGAAAAGTGTTCCTCCTGAGAACATGTCAGGGCCCCTGCTCTAGAATCTGCGATCATTCTGCCCAGAGCAAAAGAGATGTCCTTTCAGTGACCAGCACAGCAACGTGGGCTTGCACTGGGACCAAGCATGAGTCCTGAAGGCAGAACAGGAGGACAGGGTAAGCTCTCCACTGATGGTCACATGAAATAAAAATTGCTGTACTGAACAATCCTGGATGAAGGTAGCCTCCATGTCAAAAGACGTGTGTGCATCTTCTAAATTGTGTAATGTATTGGCAGACAGGAATAAAAACACAGTACCTGTGAATGCTCCTACAAGTAGTAAGTTGGAAGACACATTTGCAGGTCTTCTCTGACATTGAGTATTGTGAGTTTTTTCATTTCTGCCATTCTGATGCTTAAGCATTTATACTTTTAAGCACTATCGACAATAGCCAAATTATGGAAAGAGACCAAATGTCCATCAACTGATGAAGATGTGGTGTATATATATACAATGGAATACCACTCAGGGATGAAAAAGAATGAAATCTTGCCCTTTGCAATAGTGTGGATGGAACTGGAGGGCATTATGCTAAGTGAAATAAGTCAGTCAGACAAAGACAAATATCACATGATTTCATTCATCTGTGGAATTTGAGAAACTTAACAGATGATCATAGGGGAAGGGAAGGAAAAATAAGATAAAAAGAGAGAGGGAGACAAACATAAGAGACTATTAAATACAAAGAACAAACTGAGGGTTGATGGGGGTGGGGAAAATGGGTGATGGGTATTAAGGAGGGTACTTGTTCAGATGAGCACTGGGTGTCATATGTAAGTGATAAGTCACTGGATTCTACTCCTGAAGCCAAGACTACACTGTATGCTAACTAATTTGAGAATTTAAAAAAAAAATGCTTTTATATTCATTTATTTGATTATTAATGATGTCTAAAATCTTCGTATTTTTATTAGATTTTTATATTTCTTTTCCTTAACTCCCTATTCTTGACATTTTAGTAGTAGGTTATTTATTGATTGTGGTTTTTAAGTTTGTTTGTTTGTTTGTTTGTTTTGAGAGAGAGAGCAGGGGAGGGGTGGAGACAGAAGGAGAGAGAGAATCCCAAGCAGGCTCTGCATTGTCAGCACAGAGCCCCAACACAGGGCTCAAACCCATGAACTGCGAGATCGTGACTTGATCAGAAATCAAGAGTCAGGCGTTCAACCAACTGAGTCACCCAGGCACACTTTAATTGTTTTCTTACTGATTTATCCATGATATATATTGCAAATGTTGGAAATATTTGGTGTTTGTCTTTCACCCTTGCCTACGGTGTTTAATAATTAATCATTTAAACATTTTTGGGGTGCCTAGGTGGCTCAGTCAGTTAAGCATCCTATTTTAGCTCAGGTCTCGGTTGGTGGGTTTAAGCCCCAGGTCAGGCTCTGTGCCAACAGCCTGGAGCCTGCTTCAGATTTTGTGTCTCCCCTCTCTCTCTAACCCCTTCCCTGCTCATACTCTGTCTCCCTCTCTCAAAAGTAAATAAAACATTAAAAACAAAAATTTTAATAAAAATTAAAAACATTTTCATCACAACACATTAATCACAGCACCTTCTTAAATAAGTGGACATGTTTTTTCATAAGTAGTCTAAAAGTGTACACAAAATAGTTTCAACTGATACTTGTTTTCTAAGAAACTTGCTTTAGCTGTAGAAGATAACACACCCTACAATTAACCACCAGAAATGCTTGTGGCCCCTGCTTTTCAGCAAGTGAGTGATCCTTTGTACTCCTAATGCTTGGAGGAGGCTGGACACAGATGAAATCGGCCCCTACTCAGGGAGGCAGACAAAGCAGGTGGGATCATGCCAGTCCCTGATGCCGCTGGATGGCGGAGAGGGCAGTACTCAGCACACTTGTCATGTGCACTTAGCATCAGGGAGGAGAAAATAATGTACCATTCTGGCAATTTTTTTAACTGCGATATTCAAACTGAAAATAGATTTGTTTCCAGTGCTCTGGTACACACTACATCAGCAATTCCCCTCCATTTCTACTGAGGAAAAAAACAAAACAAAAAAACCAAAAAACACCAGATTTTCAAACATCCACCAGATCTCCAATTTACAAGGGATTGAGACATTCAGGATAATTGATATACCTTGTATCTATGGAGTAAGCCAAGCAACACAGAAACACTCTTTTTTTCAACCTAAATGACAAACGAAACTGAAATGGAATATTATGGAAGGTGAAAGTCATAGATGAACAATGCTCAGATTTCTGGGGATCTGCACCTGCGAGGTGCATGGGAGGTACAAGGAACCAGATATTTCCCGGCGCTTGCTAACAAACGCCTTCCTGCAGCAGAATGGCATGTGTCTCCACATGACAGTCTGAGGAGGCAGGGAAGTGACACAGAAAATCTGTGGTCCATTCTCGGTGGAAAGTCAGTCTGACTTCCCATCAACTGCACGCGGCAACCTTAGCGCCAGTCCTCCGAGAAGCAAGACTGCACCCTGGGAGCCGCGAGCCAAGCCCAGAGAGACAGAGGAAAGGTAAATTCCATCATTCGTCACGCTGACTTGTTAGAGAAACAGCTAGGTTTCCTCTAGCACTGTTTGCACGCAGTGTATCATATACCTATGTTTGGGGTCCCTGAGCGTGCCCTCCTCATACGCTGGTCAATGGAAATTCGCTCCACCAAAATGGCTCAACTGCTCCTTCACCAGTATGTTCACAAAACGTGCAAGTAGCAGCCCAAGAACTAAGAACGGGAAGGGATGATGTCTGAGAGGTGAGAGGGCCCGCGTGTTCATACAAC
Source organism: Leopardus geoffroyi (assembly GCF_018350155.1). Classification (NCBI taxonomy): domain Eukaryota; kingdom Metazoa; phylum Chordata; class Mammalia; order Carnivora; family Felidae; genus Leopardus; species Leopardus geoffroyi. Next base: position 24,609,096 of record NC_059332.1, on the reverse strand, counting down.
AGTGGAGGGAGCTGTGACACACACCTTGGTAGAAAATCCTAGTCTCTTCCCCGCGGTTACCACTAAAAAGAGCAGTGATTGGCAGGTAAGGGAAGAGAAAGTAGAACAGATTATAAATTATTGGCATAGAGAGCAAATCCCAGAAGGAAGTTGCCTATTAGTTTCAAGCAGGTAAAATGTATGTGCATCATCCCCACTCTTTTCTGAATAATTTCACAGCCCGGTACAATAGGAGCTGCCGTCACTGCAGAACCAGGGTCAGCCGTGCAAAGTCCTCGGTGAGGAGCTTCTTGCCTGCTCCTCCCTAAGGCCCAGCAGTAACGAGCCCTTCCCCAGCCTGGTCATTCTGCTATGCCCTCCAGGTGACTGGCAGGAAATCCCAGCAAAACTCTGGATGACCGCTGCTCTCCATCCTAGATGTTTGTATTTCAACAGAGACTCATGATGACTTAAAAACCTAACTCACTTCTTGTGTAACTTGGTATATAAGGGAAGCAGCAGGAGGTCTTTCCAGCATCTCAAATCATAATGGGAAAATAACCCTGTCTTCATAATGCAACCCTTGGTATCTATTGTGCAAAGCAGGGTGATCCTAGGTGGCGTGAAAGACAGGCTGTATGCAATATTATCCTGTCCATCAGAATTATGTCACTTTAAATGACCCACTGGGTGATTAAAATCAGCTATAGACCATAAAGAAAAACTTCCTTGTGGGTGGGGGGGATATTACAGATCAGAGGAACAACTAGAATTTTCACACCTTATAACAAATTATATGCCCTATTCTGCCCCTACTATCAGTTCCTCCATAATAAATACTTTTTATTTTCATCTTGAAAATGCCTGTTTAAACTGTTTAAAAAACTCCAAAAGAAAAAAAAAATGAAAAATTTGGAAATAGTATTTTTGTTTTCCAAAGCTGATAAAAGTAGTAACACACCGCTGTCTTCCAAGGGGAACATTCTCAAACAAAACAATCATGTTTGGTGGGGCTGGTAGAAGATGGGAACTATCCCTGTGAATGATGGAACTAATCCAGGACAACTCAAATACTGATTAATAACAAAGGAATTTAATCAAATGCCCAGGAATACTTACTTGGAAATCAAACTCCTATCATCATCCTCAGAAGCATTTCTGGAGCTTTCCCTCTGGAAGCAAGTTTTTATCTTGCAATAGAGACAAAGCTCAAAGCAAAGTAAGACCCACGGCAGACCGTGGAAGGTGAGCCCTGCGGGGGCAGCACTGAGAAAGACTTGGTGCCTGGACCTCACACCTCCAGGGGCCACTTCCACCAAAACCATTCTTGCCCCACTCAGCAGGAGTCCTTAGTGACATTTAGCTAACTTCCCCCCCTCGCCATCAAAACCAAACCAAAACAACTAAAACAAGAAGAACACATTAAAAGTTTAGTTCTTTATTTAAAGCATGTAAAGTATCTAATAAATTCAACAATGGAAAAACAAATCTACTCACTTCCTGGCAATAACAGTGCTCTTTAATGAGAACATGCTCCATGCTTCACAATCTCATCACCAGGAATAACCATTGTTCAATGTGCTAGATAATCTACTTTCCTATGCATTGGGAAACATCCATTGGTTTTATAAAAACAGGGATTATATCCCACTTTTTAAGCACTTTTTAAGCAAATGTTATTGCAATCATTTCACAATTCTTTAATTATAAATCTCAATGACTACATAATATTAAACTCAAAAAACTGGTTATAATTTACTTCACCATTTTCTTATAGGACATTTAGGTACCTTCCCATGTAAATTTATATGTATTTATGTGATTATTTGATGAACGTATGTCTGCCTCAATAGACTATAAATCCTTACATTTGTTTGTGGTCATTGTATTCTCATTCCGTGCCTGTACCTGAAAATATAATAGGTAAGACTACCGCATCTGGTGAACCTGTCCTTAAATCCTTAGCTCAGATCACCCTCATCCTGACCCCCCACACTGGAGCATGTACCTGTTGCACTGCTCCCGCCTGCAGCTGTTTGTGTCCAGAACCTGATCATGTCCTGCACCATGTCCGGGCTCCCTGGAGCTCAGGATCTTTGTGTTCCATATAAAGTGCAGGGAGCTTAGCCTGACCTGACATTTTTTATCATCTCCTCTCCACCATGTGATGTTTGATAGGCTCCACTCTGTTTTGAGCTGCATACTGGGTCCTTCTGGCTGACCTGAAACACAAGTGTCTGTGAAGGTGAGGAAATTCCCAGTGGCCCCTGCTGGCCCTGGCTGTTACCAGAGGGGGAGGCTGGGATCCCACCTTCAGGCAAACTCTGCTGCTCATGACCAACCTGCTCAGTATGGAGAGAATTTTTTTGAGGTACACCATGGAGGCTAGTAGGTTCTTTCTGGGGCTCTACCACTGGTGTTGTGGGTAGAGGGCAAGGCTACAGGGCCACCCTGGGGGGCTGTGCAGCAGGTGGTGGTCTCCAGTCCAGGTAGGGGAGTGGCAGGTGCTTGGGCTGTTCTGTTGGCCTTTCACACTCACTCCTGGTCCTCATGGCACTTACTTCTGTGTTAGAGAATGAAGTAAAAATGGGAATGGCAGGTTTCTGAAACTCCACTGCTGTGAGGTGACAGAAACTCTAGGCTCTATCTCATGGGACAGGGAGGGACCCAGCTGTTGGTGGGATCATCTGAAGCAGGGGCTTCATGGAAATGGTATAGTTCTCGGGCTGGGTGTCTTGTAGCCCAGGAGCTGATAGGTAGCCTTTGCTTCCTCATACTTCTGGCCCATCAGTGAGTCCTGGATTTCTGCCTATTTGTAGTCCATGACAGCATCAAATCAGTCTGCTGGGCATCCTTGTAGTCAGAGAATGGCTCAATCACTACTCATTACCAATGTTTATCCATAGTTCCCTCATGATTTCCTCTAAAACACCACTGTCACTGGGGTTGAAGATAGAATTTATTAAGCAGGTTTTTCACACTCCAGAGATAATGTAAAAGGGAACATGGAGTATTTATCTCAGTATCCATTGCCGCAGCACTCTGAAGTTCTGTGATCATTGTATCGAAGATGACACCTCTCCACACACCCACTGTGGGGCCATCAAAAGAGCTTTGGGGAAGCATAAGAGGAAGTGCTACAGAAGGTATCTTGCTTGATACCACAGGTGAACTTGTTGCCAAAGCCAAAGTCCAAAACCTTGACATTAAGGTCAGCATCCAAAAGCAGGCTCTTTGGCTTTAGATTCCTGTGAACATGCCCTCCAGGTGGCAGCACTGCACAGTGGACACCATCTGGAAGAATTGGCTACGAGCCTTTCTCTTTCATGAGGCTGTGGTGTGGTGGGCAATCAACCATCTCTCCTTCACTAGCATATTCCATGGCCAGGTAGTGTTTCCTGGGTCTCAATCACCTCAAATAGATTCACAATATTGGGATGATTCAAGGTCATTATGCTCTGGACTTCAAGGCAAAATCTTTGGAGGCTGGAGAAGCTCTGCTGATCTTATTAATGAACTTCATGGACACCTGTCCCAGTCAGGATGTTCCAGATCAACCTCACCTGAAGCTCCCCTGGCTGATGGTCTAGAGGAGCTGGTAATTGTCAATACGGGTTTCCTTGTCAGCAGAGGTGGCCAGAATGCCCTGCAGCATGGTGACCTGCTAACTACACTGAGAATACTAAACGATACTAAAAATACTTATATACTAACTACATAGCAATCCCAAAATACTAACCAACTATATAAAAAATTAAAATAACAATAAAGAAAGAAATGGAAAAATGAGATGGGAAAAATAAAGAAAAAAATGAGAAACACAAAAATTAAATAATAAAAAATCCCTGAAAAACGCAAAAATAAAGAAAAATTAGAATTAAAAAGAAAAAGAAAGTAAAGAAAAAATGAAAATAAAAAAATTAAAGAATAAGACAAAATGAGGAAAAGAAAAAAATGAGTAGAGAAAAATAAAATGGACAAATAGAGAGATAATGCTAACTGTGGTCCAGATCCCTCTGGTCACCAAAATGAGCATTGTAGGTTAAAAGGACAAAAGACCTAGGTCCTCCAGGGACTTCTACAGCTGCTTGTAATTCCCTAACAATTGTTTCTTATGAGGTCATAGCCAGAATGGACCAATCACGGCTGGGGATAGTCCACAGTGGTTTTCTCACTTTTTGGTTTCAAGAACCCTGTACTCTTTAAATTTTTTTTTTCTTCAACGTTTTTATTTATTTTTGGGACAGAGAGGGACAGAGCATGAACGGGGGAGGGGCAGAGAGAGAGGGAGACACAGAATCGGAAACAGGCTCCAGGTTCTGAGCCATCAGCCCAGAGCCTGACGCGGGGCTCGAACTCAGGGACCGCGAGATCGTGACCTGGCTGAAGTCGGACGCTTAACCGACTGCGCCACCCAGGCGCCCCTAGAACCCTGTACTCTTTAAAAAGCACAGGGGGAGGGGGAGGAAGGGACCCCAGTGGTTTTTTGTTTTTGTGGGTGATAGCAATCAATATTTACCTTATTAGAAATTAAAACCTGTAGGATTCTCTTCATTTCCAGTTTGCAAAGCTAACTATTCTTGTTTTCTAAAAAGCTCATTATATCTGCACTTAAATAATTCCATTTCTCTTCTTAAAAAAACTCTGAAAAATTGGTGTCAAAACGGTACCACAATTTAACTGGCATCACAATGCTATAAGAAAATGTTCTGTAGCATAATATACAATAGGTACATTATTAACATTAATATACAGCTACATTAATACTGCACAGTACAGAGTCAGTACATTAATATAGAGCTGACAGGGAGATCCCTTGCATCATATATGCATTTCTAATTGCAGTTTGTTGGAAGTCTTTGGAGGAAAATCTTCCTGTCCATGAGCCTTGCTGTGTCCATTTCAATATCCTTAAATGTAGAGCTGGCAGCTGTGGATTGAAAAAGCAAGTCTACCTCTCTTTTCTTTTTTTTAATTTTTTTTAATGTTTATTTATTTTCGAGAGAGAAAGGACAGAGTGTGAGTGGGAGAGAGGCAGAGAGAGAGGAAAACACAAAATCCTGCTTTGGACAGCACACTCCAAGCTGTCAGCATAGAGCCCAATCAGGGCTCAAACTCACAAACTGCAAGGTCATGACCTGAGCCAAAGTCAGACACTTAACTATCTGAGGCACCCAGGTGCTCCTTCTATCTATCTATCTATCTAAGTTTATTTATTCATTTTGAGTGGGGGGAGGGGCAACAAGAGAGGGGGAGAAAGAATCCCAAGCAGGCTCCATGCTGTCAGCACAAAGCCCAAGTGGAGCTCAAATTTAGGAACCGTGAGATCTTGACCTGAGCCAAAAATTAAGAGTCAGATGCTTAACCAACCGAGCCACTCAGGCACCCCCTATCTCTTTTTAAAAACAGCAATCCCTTGTGCTGTGTTATTCAGCATGGATGTGGGTCTGGGTGCTGGCCAACAGTGCCTCAGTAGAGAGAACCAAAAAACTTCATTTACTTCTTCTCTAACACTGTTCCTTTCTTTATGTAGATCTAAGTTGCTGATGAATATAATTTTCTTTCTCTCTAAAAACCTCCTTTCATATTTCTTGACAGGTAGATCTAGCAGTGACACCTTTTTTGTTGTTGTTGTCTAGAAAGTCTATTTCTCCTTCACTTCTGAAGGATAATTTTGCTAGATACAAAATTCCAGGTTCATAGGTATTTACTGTCTTGCTGTTTTTGGTTTCTTACATAGTTCCTAAAGATAAGTCTAAAGTAATTTTTAAACTTGTCCCTCTATAGATAAGTTGTATTTTCCCCCTCTGGCTTCTTTAAAGATTTTATCTTTCCTGCTTTTTTCTGCAGTTGAATATAATATGCCTAAGTATCTTTTTCTTTTTATGGTATTTTCCTTGGTATTTTTGTTGAGCTTCCTGGATCTGTGGTTTGATGTTTATCATTAATTTTGTAAAATATTCAACCATTATTATTTCAAATATTTCTGTTACTCTTTTTTTTTCTTTCTTTTTTTTTTTTTTTTTTTTTGGTATTCTCATTATATATGTTATACTTTTTATTTTATTTTTTATTTTTTTTTCAACGTTTATTTATTTTTGAGACAGAGCATAAACGGGGGAGGGGCAGAGAGAGAGGGAGACACAGAATCGGAAACAGGCTCCAGGCTCTGAGCCATCAGCCCAGAGCCTGACGCGGGGCTCGAACTCACGACCGCGAGATCGTGACCTGGCTGAAGTCGGACACTTAACCGACTGCGCCACCCAGGCGCCCCTATGTTATACTTTTTAAAATCATCCCACAGTTCTTGGATATTTTCTTCTGTTTCTTTCATTCTTTTTTTTTTTCACTCTGCTTTTCAATTTGGAATGTTTCTGTTGACACATCTTCATACTGATTGATTCTTTTCTTGGTGTATTCAGGCCACTAATAAGCCCATCAAAGGCATTCTTCACTTCTGTTAACAGTGGTTTTCAATCTAGCATTTCCTTTTAATTCTTTCTTAGAATTTCCATCATTCTGCTTACATTACCCATCTGTTCTTGCATGTTGTCCACTTTTTCCATTAGAGCACTTAGCATATTAATCATAGCTGTTTTAAATCCCTGGTCTGATAATTCCAAGATTTCTGTCATATCTGAGTCCAGTTCTGATGCTTATTCTGTCTCTTCAAGCTGTCTTTTTTCCTTTTTAGCATGCTTTGTCTTTTTATGTTGAAATATGACCATCATGTACTAGGTAAATAGACTGAAAAAAATATGCTTTTACTGTGAAGTTTTGTTTGTATGTGTAGGAGTTTATCTGTGTTTACTCTGTGCAGCAGCTGTAAGTGTTAGAAGCTAAATTTTCCCCTGTGTCTTTGGCTTGTTTGTCCCTTGTTGTCTCAGAGAAGTCCTAGAGACTTCTTCAGTAAGATCTGAGTCTTGTAGTTCTTTCAGTGTAATCTGTTATTGTACAGGAGCCTTGCTGCTATGGTGAGGAGGTGTGGAGGGAGGGGGAATGTTCTTAGACCTACTCTATTAGACCTCAGTTTTTAAAGAACCTGTGCCCTAGGCTATGACCTTCACAAAGAGTTTCTCAAGCAACTGACACTCCCCTGCCCTTAGGTAAGACAGGGGAGCTGTGGGGGGTGGGAGCTGGGTATTTCCCCCGCATCTCAGGTCTGTTAGACTCTGCTAAATCCCAAGGTGGTCAGGCTTTAATAAAATAGTATTGCTTGAGGGCAGGCCTTTGTTAAGAAGAACAGAATGCTCTGAGCATATTTCAAAATGGTGACTTCTCTCCTTCCCTGTGGAAGACAGGAGGGAGTTTTCTCTGATTTTCACCCTGAACATCTGGTAGGGGTAGGGCTCCCGGGAGTAGACTTACAAAAGTGTGAAGCCCCTTAAGTAAGATTGGGTCCCTCTTAATTTTTAATTCTCAGGTTTATTATGCACACTGAGTCTCCAGCAATTTGCCAATTAAAATTTAAGCTTCCTTACTCTGGTACTGGCTCTAGTAGTTAGCCTCTGCTTCTGGCCTTCTGATCCTGGTAAGCTATGATTCTCCATAATCACCTGTCTCTCCAATGTTAAGGGCAGCAGTTTGCCCTGTGACCTCATTCTCTGATGAACTGAAGAAAAGTTGTTGAGAGTGATGTCAGCATTGTGGTGGCATAAGACATGCAGAAAATACATAGAATTTAAGAGATAGCTCTAAACAATTATATGCCAACAAATCAGATAACTGAGAGGAAATAGGTAAATTACTAAAAACATAAACCAAGACTGAATCAGCAATAAGTTGAAAATTTGAACAGACCAATAACAAGTAAAGAGATATAATAAGTAATCCAAAACCTCCCCATGCAGAAAAGCTTAGGACTGGATACCTTCACTGGTGAATTGTACCAAACTTTTAAAAAAATTTTTTAATGTTTATTTTTGAGAGAGAGAGAGACAGTGTGCCAGCAGGGGAGGGTCAGTGAAAGAGAGGGAAACACAGAATCTGAAGTAGGCTCAGCTCAGAGCCTAACATGGGGGCTCGAACCTACAAACCGTGAGATCATGACCCGAGTCTAAGTCAGATGCTTAACTGACTGAGCCATCCAGGTGCCCTGTAGCAAACTTTTAAGACTTGGTGAGCAGGTGCAGAGATTGCCTCATACTGAGGCCATCCAAGACAAGCCTCTTATTTAAGTTTCCTCATTTATTAAACCTGCCACCTACCAATCCAGGGTAGTCTGCCTCTTTCTTTGGTCTCTCTGCCCTCTGTGTTTGGGAGCCATTTTCAGATTACACCTGAGAAGCTTCTGAGGGTGTGAACCAATAACTGGTGAACTAGCAGGAGACCAAAGAAATAGGCCTTGAGAATGAGGCCTCTGCAGGGAAAATCCTGAATTGGCCACCAACCTCTATATAGAGAAGGGTGGCCCATATGTCAGATGGTTATGGACTGCTACCTGAGTATGGGGATACCCCGAAAATGCTGATTGCTTTAACGCACTTCTTTGAGGAATTTTTACACAGCTGCACTGTGGCAGAAAAGAGAAACAAATGGTTGCTGCAGTGCGCTAGCCTCTACTTTGCACAGTTCAGCTGGACACCAATGCCCAACTCAGACTGAAGCTTGAGTTAGAAGGCCAGAAGAGGAGATGAGATTAGATAAGGACATGTGGTTGTCCACTCGTCTGCTGGCTTCAAGGCTGGCAGATAAGGTGGGAAGACAGGATAATCAGTTGGACACCTTAGCATGTTCTTTTGAAAAGCCAGGAAGGCACAAGCTGCCTTGGGTTAAGGTCTAAGCACTTGTGACAAAGCCCGATTAGAACACTAAAAGGTGGAATCCCTTGGAAAGTGATGAAAGTGAAAAAGAGGATGTCATGGTGATTGGTGAGGAAATGGATGGATACAAAGGAAAATTTTAAATAGCAATTACCCAAAAAACTAGGAGAAAATTTGCATTCTTTCTCTGTCCCTTGAAGTTGTCTTATCATGTCTTTGAAATGTAAACATCCAAAAAAATAACCAAAACACTCCCCACAGAGACTGAAGAAAAAAGAGGGGACTGGGCATGTTCTGTTTTCCACTGGTAGGATCATTTGGCTGCTGTCTTTGTTCCCTCTGTTAGCTTAGAGGATATTATAGCACACATGGAAACCCTTAAAAATTTACCCAGCAAGTCTTAAGTGATAGCCAGCAAAACCTGTCCTTACTGAACACTGAAATGTCTCTAGTGAGAAAAGCTGTCCTCTGAAATAGGATGGCCTTGGACATTATTACTACCTTGCAAGAAGGCACCTATGCCATTACCCAAACAGAATGTCAGATGTTCATAACTGAGGAGTCCGTTAATGTGTCATCTTTAGGAAGTCATGTGAAGATACAAGAGAATGCTCTGAGTGATCTGACCCCAGCCTAAGGACTCAATAAATCAGTAGCTCAGATCATGAGGCTCCTGGTGGAAAAAGTTGTCACTAATTTGGAGAATCATTATCTTGTATGTATTTTCTTTTGCATGTGCTGGTACTTTTGCTGTGGCATCTGCCTCCAATGCAGCCAGATAGCAACCAAAGAAGCCACCTCCATACTAGTGAAACCCCTTTAGGATGGCTTGGGGAACACTGTGAAAGAGTGGGCCATGTAAGATTTTAAGAGCCAGTCACAAGGGGTTGAGTGTTGGGGGAGGTCACCAAGAGAACATGACTGCTGGTTAACCCATGAACTGGACCCAAGCAATAGAAGGCTCTTTTGTTCTTGAAACGTGCATTCCACTTGCCTTCCCACCTTCCAGAAGCTACCACAAGAACACAGCTTTAGGATTGTGATGTGGTACTGACACTGGTATATGTGACTAAACCTAGTTAAGGCCTCTATATAAACTTTTGAGATTTAGTGGGCAAATGTGAAGGCTTACTCATCCTGAGGTTAGCCAAGACAAGTCCAATATATAAGTTCTCTTGCTTATTAAACCTGCCACCTATCAATTTAGAATGGTCTATCTCTTCCTTTAGTCTCTCCCTGCCATCGACATATGGGGACCAGTTTCAGATTACACCTGGGAAGCACCTGAGGAGGTTGAGAAGCAACAGATGTCCACTCTGACCATTCTTATTCAACATAGTACTAGAAGTCCTAAGTAGAGCAATCAGGCAAAATAGAGGAATAAAATACATCCAAATAAGAAGGAAATAAAATTGTCACTATTTATATATGATATGATCTTATATAGAGAAAATCCTAAAGATGCTGTTGGAATTAATCAACAAATTCAGTAAAGTTGTAGGATATAAAATCAACATACAGAAATTAGTTTAATTTTTTTCCAACAATGAAATATTTGAAAAAGAAAAAAAGAAAACTATCCTATTCACTCATAATAACATGAAAAACAATAAAGTACTTAGGAATAAACATAAAAAAGGAAGTGAAAGATCTGTAAAAAGAAAACTACAAGACAGATGAAATAAATTTAAGAGGACACAAGTAAATGAAAAGATATCCTCCATTTATGGATTGGAAGAATTAGTATGGTTAGAATGTCCATATTACCCAAAGGCACCTATAGGTCCACTTCAATCCTTAGTAAACTTCCAATTTTTTCTCAGAAATATAAAAAACAATTCTAAGATTTTATGGAACTACAAAAGACCCCAATAGCCAAAGCAATCCTACGAAAGAAGAACAAAGCCAAAGACACCACACTTCCTGATTTCAAACTACAAACCTTCAGTAATTAAAACAGTATGGCACCAACATAAAATAGACACAGAGACCAATGGAATAGAATTGAAGGCACAGGAATAAACCCCTGTGTATATGGTCAATTATTATTTGATCAGGCAGCCAAGAACAACCAATGGGGAAAGGATAGTCTCTTCAATGAAAGGTTTTGGGAAAACTGAATAACCATATGCAGAAAAATGAAACTGGACCCCTATTTTAATCACTCACAAAAATTAAGTTAAAATGGATTAAAAACTTAAACATGAGATCTGATACCATGAAACTTCTAGAATAAATTTAAGGAAGAAGGTCCTTGACATTGATTTTGGCAATGATTTTTTAATATGACACCAAAAGCACAAGGCAACAAAAGCTAAAAGAAACAAATGGGACAAGATCAAACAATAAAACTTCCAAATAGCAGAACAATCAACAAAATGGAAAAGGCAACTTACAGAATGAGAGGAAATATTTGCAAGCCAAATATCAGATAAGAATATCCAAAATGTTTTGATGTAGTCCCAATAGTTTATTTTTGCTTTGTTTTCCTTGCCTCAGGAGACATATCTAGAAAAAAGTTACTACAGCTGATGTCAAAGAGGTTACTGCTTGTGTTCTCTAAGGTTTTTATGGTTTCAAGTGTCACATTTAGATCTTTATAATCCATTTTTAATTTATTTTTGTGTAAAAAAGTGGTCTAGTCTCTTTCTTTTGTATGTTCCCGTTATTTGTTGAAGAGATGTCATTTTCCAATTGGACATTCTTTTCTACTTTGTCAAAGATTAATTGACCATATAATTGACAAATATGGGTGTATTTATTTCTATGGCTTTCTATTCTGTTCCATTGATCTATGTGTCTATTTCACACCAATGCGATACTGTTTTGATTACTGGAGCTTTGCAATATAACTTGAAGTCCAGAATTGTATGCCTCCAGCTTTGCTTTTTTTTCTTTTTTATTTCAAGATTGCTTTGGCTATTGGAAGTCTTTAGTGGTTCCATACAAATTTTAGAATTGTGTGCTCTAGTTCTGTGAACAATGCTGTTGGTATTTTGACAGGGATTGCATTAGATGTGTACATTGCTTTGGGTAGTATAGACATGTTAACAAGATTTGTTCTTCCAATCATTGAGCATGGAATATCTTTCCATTTCTTTGTGTCATCTTCAATTTCTTTTATCAGTGTTTTGTAGTTTTCAGAGTAAAGGTCTTTTACCTCTTTGGTTAGGTTTATTCCTAGGTATCTTTCTGTTTTGGTGCAATTGTAAATGGGATTGTTTTCTTAATTTCTCTTTCTGCTGCTTCATTATTGATGTATAGAAATGCAACAGATTATTGTACATTGATTTTATATCCTGTGATTTTACTGAATTGATTGATATAGTAGTATTTTTGGTGGACTCTTTAGGGTTTTCTATATAGAGTATCATGTCACCTGCAAATAGTGAAAGTTTTATTTCTTCCTTACTAATTTGGATGCGTTTTATTTCTTTTTGTTGTCTGATTGTTGTGGCTAGGACTTCCAGTACTATGTTGAATAGAAGTGGTGAGAGTGGACATGCTTGTCTTATTCTCAACCTTAGATGATGATGTTAGCTGTGGGTTTTTTATATATGGCCTTTATTATCTTGAGGTATGTTCCTTCTAAACCCACTCTGTTGAGGATTTTTATCATGACTGGATGTTTGTTCTTTGTCAAGTGTTTTTTCTGCATCTATTGAAATGATCAAATGGTTCTCATCCTTTTTCTTATTGATGTTATATATCACATAGATTGATTTGCAAATATTAAACTACCCTGCTATATCAAAATAAAAAGCTTCTGCAAGTGAAGGAAGCAATCAACAAAACCAAAAGCAAAATATGGAATGGGAGAAGATATTTGCCAATGATATATCCAACACAGGGTTAGTATCCACAATATGTAAAGAACATATAAAACTCAACATGCAAAAAGCAAGTAATCCAACTTAAAAATGGGCAGAAGACCACAAACAGACATTTCTCTCAAAGAAGACAGATGGACAACAGACACATGAACAGATGTTCACCATCACTTGCCATGAGGGAAATGAAAATCAAAACTACAATGAGGGGTGCCTGGGTGGCTCAGTTAGTTAAGCATCCAACGTCAGTTCAGATCGTGATCTCACAGTTCATGGGTTCGAGTCCTGCATTGGACTCTGTGCTGACAGCTCAGAGCCTGGAGCCTGCTTCAGATTCTGTATCTCCCTCTCTCTCTCCCCCTCCCCTGCTCATGCTCTGTCTCTCTCTCTCTCAAAAGTAAGTAAAGGTTAAAAAAAAATAACTACAATGAGATATCACCTCACACCTGTCAGAATGGCTAAAATCAACAACACAAGAAACAACAGGTGTTGGCAAGGATGTGGAGAAAAGGAACACTCATACACTGTTTGTGGAAATGCAAACTGGTGCAGCCACTATGGAACACAGTATGGGGGTTTCTCAAAAAGTTAAAAATAGAAGTACCCTATGATCCAGCAATTGCACTACTGGGCATTTACCCAAAGAATACAAAAACACTAATTAAAAAAGATACATGCACCTTTATGTTTACAGCATCACTATTTACAATAGCCAAGATATGGAAGCAGCCCAAGTGTGCATCCATAGATGACTGGATAAAGAAGAGGTGGTATATATACACACTGGAATATTATTCAGCCATAAAAAAGGATGAAATCTTGCCATTTGCAGTAACATGAATGGAGCTAAAGAGTATAATGCAAGCAAAATAAGCCAGTCAGAGAAAAATGAATACCATCTGATTTCACTTGCATGTGGAATTTAAGAAACAACACAAAAGAGCAAAGGGAAGAAAAGAGAGCAAGAGACAAACCAAGAAACATACTCTTAATTATACAGAACAACCTGATGGTTACCAGAAGGGTAGCGGTGGAGAGATGGGTTAAATTGGTGATGGAGAATAAGGAGTGCACTTGTCGTGATGAGCACTAGGTAATGAATGGAATTATTGAATCAGTATATTGTATACTTGAAACATTAATATAACACTGTATGTTAACTAAGTGGAATTAAAATAAAAACTTAAAAAAAATTTCCAAAATATATAAAGAATTCATACAACTCAATAACAATAAAACACAAATCCAGTTTAAAAAATGGACACAGGAACTGAATTTTTCCAAAGAAGACATCCAAATTGCCAACAAGTCATGAAAAATTCTCAGTATCACTTTTCATCAAGGCAATGCAAATCAAAAGCACAATGATGTATCACCTCACACCTGTTAGAATAACTATCATCAAAAAGATGAGAGATAACAAGTATTGGTGAGGATGTGAGAAAAGGGAAACTTTGTCCACTTGGTGGGAATGTAAAATGGTGCAGCCACTGTGTAAAACAGTTTGGAATTTCCTCATAAAATTAAAAATAAACCTGCCATATGATACAGCAATCTCATTTCTGGCAATATGCACAAAGGAAATGAAAACAGAATATGAAAAAGATATCTGCTTTCCTATGTTTATTGCACCATTATTCACAATTGCCAAGATATGGAAATAACCTAAATATTCATCAAGAGATGAATGGATAAAGAAGATGTGGCATATGTATACAGTGAAATATTATTCAACCGTGAGAAATAAGGAAGTCCTGACATTTGCAGCAACATGGATGGACCTTGAGGACATTAGGCTAAGTGAGATAAGTCAAACAGAGAAAGACAAATACTTTATGATATCACTTATATGTGGAATCTAAAAAGCTGAGCTCATAAAAACAGAGTAGAAATGGGTTACTAGGTGCTCAGGGGTGGGAGAATTGGGGAGATATCATTTAAGGGTACAAACTTGCAACTGGAAGATGAATAAGTTCTGGAGATCTAGTGCACAATATGCTGACTGTAGTCAAGAATTTTATACTATTATACTATACTAGTATAGTACTAGCCCAATCTTACTAGTATACTATTATATACTAGTATATATTATACTAAACTATATACTTCAAAGTTGCTAGAAGACAAGATTGTAAATGTTCTCACCCCAAAAAAGAAATGATAACTATATGGTGTGATAAATGTGTCAGCTAATGCTATAGTGGTAATAGTATTGCAATAAATAAATTTATAAACAATACATTATACACCTTAAACCTACACAATGTTATATGTCAACTATATCTCAAAAAGAAATTGTTTACTTTTTTAGCTTTTTTCTTCTTGTGAGGTTGGGAGTGACAACTTCTATGTTGGAAACCGTAAGTCTCATTCAGATTTGTTTAATTTTTTTCCTATTATAAATAATGATGTTATGCACATTCTTGTACATATCTCTTAAGGTACATGCATTTCTGTTACCCTAGGAGTCAAATATCTGGGTCCCAGGATATGCTAATTTTTACATATAGCGTATAATGCTGAATACAATATACTCCTTCCAGCCATAAATGTCCCATTGCTCTCCATCCTCATCAACACTTGGTATTGCCAGTCTTGAATTTAAGCTATTCTGGAGGGTATGTGGTACTATCTCATTGTGATTTTAATTTTCTTTTACATGATTATTAATGAAGCTGAACACCATTTGAGTATCTTCTTTCATAAATTACCTGTTCAGGTCTTTATCCATTTTTCTATTAGAATTCTTTTCTCTTACTGATATGTTGGAATTCTTTATATATTCTGGATGTGAGTCCTTTGTCAGTTTTATGTGTAGCATACATCTGTTCCCACTCTGTATTTTACTCTTCACTCTCTTAATATGTCTTTTAATAAACAGAAATTCTTAATTTGAATGTTGCCAATTTACCAATCTCTTCCTTTAGAGCTAGTGCTTTTTGTAATCTGTTTGAGAAATCTTTCCTTAACTCAAGGTTATAGAAATAAATTATCTTACAAAAGCATTCTTTTTTAAATTTTTTTTTAAATTTACATACAAGTTAGCATATTGTGCAATAATGATTTCAGGGGTAGAATCCAACGATTCATCCCCTACATATAACACCCAGTGCTTATCCCAACAAGTTTCCTCCTTAATTCCCTTGCTCATTTAGCCCATCCCTCTACCCACAACCTCTCCAGCAACCCTCAGTTTGTTCTCTATATTTGAGTTTCTTATGTTTTGTCCCCCTCCTTTTTTTTTTTTTTTTACATTTTTGCTTCTCTTCCCTTCTGTTTATTTGCTTTGTCTTAAATTCCACATATGAGTGAAGTCATATGATATTTGTCTTTCTCTGACTAATTTCACTCAGCATAATACACTCTAGTTCCATCCACGTTGTTGCAAATGGCAAGATTTCATTCTTTTTTGATTGCTGAGTAATACTCCATTGTATATATAAACCACATCTTTATCCATTCATCTGTCAATGGAAATTTGGGCTCTTACCATACTTTGGCTATTGTCCATAGCACTGCTACAAACACTGGGGTGCATGTGCCTCTTTGAAACAGCACACCTGTATCCTTTGGATAAATTCCTAGTAGAGCAATTGCTGGATTGTAGGGTAATTCTATTTTTAATTTTCTGAGGAACCTCCATACTGTTTTCCACAGTGGCTGCACCAGTTTGCATTCTTATCAGCAATGCAAAAGAGATTCTCTTTCTTCACATCTTTGCAAGCATCTGTCGTTGCCTGAATTGTTAATTTTAGCCATTCTGACTGGTGTGAGGTATTATCTCACCATAGTTTTGATTTGTATTTCTGTAATGATAAATGACGTTGAGCATTTTTTCATGTGTCTGTTAGGCATCTGGGTGTCTTCTTTAGAAAAGTGTCTATGTATATCTTTTGCCCATTTCTTCATTGGATTATTTGTTTTCTGGGTGTTAAATTTGATAAGTTTTTTATAGATTTTGGATACTAGCTCCTTATCTTATATGTCATTTGCAAATATCTTCTCCCATTCCATTGTTTGCCTTTAAGTTTTGTTGTTTCCTTCACAATGCAGAAGCTTTTTATCGTGATGAGGTCCCAATAGTTCATTTTGCTTTTGTTTCCCTTGCCTCTGGAGATGTTTTGAGTAAGAAGTTGCTTCAGACAAAGTCAAAGAGGTTTTTACTTGCTTTCTCCTCCAGGATTTTGATGGCTTCCTGTCTTACATTTAGGTCTTTCATACATTTTGAGTTTATTTTTGTGTATGGTGTAAGAAAGTGGTCCAGGTTCATTCTTCTGCATGTCGCTATCCAGTTTTCCCAGCACCATTTGCTGAAGAGACTGTCTTTATTCTATTGGATATTTTTCCTGATAAAAGAATTCTTTTCAACATTCATTTTTAAGGTAACTTCTGTAATTATTTTTACATATGGTAGAAGATAGGTTTGAAGATTTGGTTTTTTACACATGGCTATCCAAATGACCTAGCATGAGTAAATTTTTAATGCATTTTTATCAATAATCCACAGCACTTCCTTTGTCATAGATTACATGTCCACATGACTTTTCTATTGGTCTAATTTCTATTCCTGTTTCAATAATACTGTCTTAATTCCTGTAAATTTGTTCTAAGTCTTATATCTGTAGTTTCTTTTGTTGAGTTATTCTTTTTAAAGAATATCTTGGCTTTTCTTGGCTCTTCTTGGCTCTTTGTATCTTACATAAATTTCAGGATTAGATTGCCATTTTTAAAAACTTGCTAGAATTCTTTCTGTATTTAGTGTTAATTTTTCAGTAGATTTTATATTTTTTCAGAATAGTATTTTTCTGTTTCTGACAATGATGATGATGCTGCTGCTGCTGATGATGATGATGATATTCAACAGGTAATGAGAACAGGATTACTAACTATCCAAAAGCAGTGTAAAGATTTACCTAATCTTTAAGTGTTAAATATATACTGCAAGAAGAAAGCTCTGTCAGATAGATTTAAAACTGGTTATTAGAACAGATTTGTTAGCATAACCATCCAATCAAGATTAGTAGGTCAATCTGGCATTTTGTGGGAATCTCCAAATCCTATGAGGGACAAATGGAACTCTTAATTATTTCCACAAAAACAAACTATGGCAGGGTTCTCAAACTCCCAGGAAGCTAGGAACATATTTTCAATGAGCTCAGATTTCTCAAAAATATTTTTAAATGTTTTATTTTAACTAATAGTTTTTAAAAATTGAAATAGCATATTCTTGATCTTCTGGGTGACTTTTATTTTTATAACCAACTCATATAATTTCGATGCCCAAAATTACAACAAGGAAAGCCAGAAACTATTTGCAAATTTTTGTTTCCATATGTGTCACAGATTCACCAAAAACCTATAAGCCTTACTTCACATGGTTGACATGAAATAACTACTGGATAAGGGAGGGTTTTAGTTGCCCAGTGGTTTAAACATGTAGAGTAACTCACCAGACTTTCATAGTAATTGACATGATATTTTTTTTAAATATAAAGATAGATTTTCACAATAATAGTGAATATGACTTCAGGAAAATCTATTCCAGTGTTACAAATTTACTAGTGTGACAAATATTTTAATCTCATTCATGATAAATGTGTTGTACTGAGACTTCCTCTAACAACCCACCTACCCAAGCAGGCATGAAGCTGCCCAGACAATTCAATCTGCTTGAACTATCCATAATGTGGAACTATCCATAAGGCAATTGAACTTAAGAGTGACTTCCAGATGAATCTGACTGCTGGCTCATTTCCAGAGGCAAAAGGATCAGACACATCTTTCTCCTAGTGAAACTGCCCTGTGGCTCAATATCCTGGGGTGCTTACCTTTGCTGTTGGGAATCACAGTATTGTCCAAATTGGGAGCAGCTAGGGTAGGACTAATCTACTAAATTAAAGGGTTCTACTAACTATGTACATAAATGATCCAAGGGTCAAGGGCAGAGAGAGCCTTTGGTTGAGGAAGCAGACTATACAAACTAGGTCAAACACGGAAGCACAGTTGGGTGCTTCTTTAGCTCAAAGGTGTAAATCCATGTTCCACTTTAAATAAAGTGATGTGAAAAGTGAGTAGAAAATGTTCAGGCACACACTGAGGTTTGACTTTGGGCTCAGTATCCTTTGTCTTGGGGAATGAAGTCATCATCTGTTGGTCTTCATCCGGGGTTTGATGCTCTGAGTAACAGGGTCCCCCCAGAGGAATGTAGGCCTTTATCATTTCTAGGGGATAAGCAGTAGATGACAAGTGATATTTGACATGCTTCCAAGAAGTCTGCTGCTGAGCCTCCACAGCCAGTAGTGTGCCCTGATGCTGAGAGCAACAACAGGGAAGTGTCCCATTCAAGGGCCTGAGCTTTGGGGTTCTAATGGAACTCTTTTAAGGGAACTGCTTTGTGAGTAATGATGAATCTACTGCAGAAAAAAGTAAATCAACACTGGAAGTAGGACAGGGTCTTCCACACTGGCCTGGGGCTGATTAACTCAAATGGACACCTGAGGAGCCAGTAATGAGTCTTTTGTGATGGAAACTGGTGACTTCTCAGGGCCTTAGGGCCTGAGTCTCATCAAACATCACTGGGTTTATGGAAGTCTATAACCAATCCAATAATTAACATGTCTACAACTAATTACTTCTTGAGGGTTTTTTTTTTTCCTTTTAGTCAGGGGAAATGAGAGTGGAGAAAGAGGAAAAGGAATAAAGCTCAATGGGAGACAAGCCCTCTGATGATTAATAATATCATTGTGGCATTATTCTGGCTCACAGCTTGCTTCAGGTTGGAGTTAAATTGATGTTTTCAATGTTCAAATTGCTAATTTGGTTGCTTAAATTCTTTCATAAATGCTTTAATTAGACAATTGTATTGCAGGACTTCAGGACTTACTTTTGACCTTCACTCAACCCCTTGCACTACTCTTCATTGTTCTAAAAATAAAAGTGGAAAAACAGAATATATACTATTTAAGTTCCATGAGAGCAGGGAATATGTCTGTCGTGTTCAATGTTGTATTCCCAGGGCTTAGTACCACACCTGGCCTGCAATTGGTTCTCAATAAATACCAATTAACTAAATACTAGTTCCCATACTGCTTTGTTTCAAACTTCTAAAACTATGCTAATATCTTCTAAGTAACAGCAACTTCTGGTAAGTTTCATACCAGTTTCCCTTGCAGTGTTACATATTTATTTTTAAGGCAGTAACTCCTTTGTTTAGATTAATGGAAACAAATGAAGAGAAGCAATATGCTGTAGGCCCACTTACTCAGTGTTCCAGTCATATTAGAGATCCTTCATTTTCAACCAGAAGTAATTCTTATAAAAGATCCACTGGCAGTATGTTTAGACAATCCATAAATAATATGTGCCTGATCAATACAATGAAAAGGTAACCTCCAGAATGAAAGAGAATATTTTCAAATCACATATCTAATAAGAGGTTAATATCCAAAATATATAAAGAACATATACAATGCAATAGCAATATAACCATCCAACTAAAAATGAGCAAAGGAAATGAATAGACATTTTCCCAAAAAAAAAAAGATATTTAAATGGCCAACAAGTAAAAGATGCTCAACATCACTCATCATCAGTAAACACAAATCAAAACTGCAATGAGATATCACCTCACACCTGTTAGGATGGCTATTACAAAAAAGACAAGAGACGACAAATGCTGGCGAGGATGTGGAGAAAAGGGAACCCATGTGCACTGTTGGTGGGAATGTAAATTGGTGCAGTCACTATGGAAAATAGTATGGAGGTTCCTCATAGAATTAAAAATAGAACTACCATACGATCCAGCAATTCCACTTTGGGGTATCTATGCAAAGGGAATGAAATCACTGTGTCAAAAATATATATGCACTTCCATGTTCATTGCAGCATTATTTACATAGCAAGACATGAGAGCAACCTAACTGGTCATCAAAGAATAAATGAGGGGACAACTGGGTGGCTCAATCAGCTAAGCGTCCTACTCATGATTTCAGCTCAGGTCATGGTGTCACAATTGGTGGGTGTGAGCCCCATGTTGGGCTCTGCTTTGACAGTGCAGAGTCTGCTTGGGATTCTCTCTCTGCCCCTTCCCCACTTGCTCTCTCTCTCTCTTAAAATAAATAAACATAAAAAAAAAAAAAAGAATGGGAGCAAGTGGGGCATCTGACTTCAGCTCAGGTCATGATGTCACAGTTTGAGTTTGAACACTGCATTGGGCTCTCTGCTATTGGCACAGAGCCTGCTTAGGATCCTCTGTCCCCCTCTCTCTCTGCCCCTCCCTCTTTTTCTCTGCTGCTCCCCTGCTCCCTCTATCTCTCAAAAACAAACATTTTTTAAAAAAGAATGAATGAGAAAAAATGTATATAAATATTATATTATATTTATTTATTCATTCATTTATATTTATATTTATATTTATATTTATATTTATATTTATATTATTCAGCCATAAAAAAGAAGGAAATCCTGCCATGTGCAACAACATGGATGAAACTTGAGGACATTATTCTAAGTGAAATCAGTAAAACCTTGGTTTGTGAGCATAATTCGTTCTGAAAACATGCTTATAATCTGAAGCATTTATATATCAAAGTGAATTTCCCCACAAGAAATAATGGAAACTCAGATGATCTGTTCCAGAACCCCAAAATATTCATTTAAAAATGATTACAATCTTATAACATAATACAAAATAATAAAGTAAATACAAACTGTAAAGAAAAATAAACAAGTTAACCTGCACTTACCTTTGAAAACCTTTGTGGCTGGTGTGAGGGAGAAAAGAGAGCAGAGGGTTATTGTGTGAGTATCACTAATGGAATCACTGCTATTGGTTCAGTGGAATCTTTTCTGCATGGGGCCATTGTATATGCTCACATGGAAGTTGACTACAGTACAGTATTAATAAATTCTTGTCATATACTGTGTTTAATGTAACTGGCAATAAGGCAGCAGAGGAAAGGTTCTATATCCGCAGGCAGCCTGATGAAGAATAAAGCAAAGCATTCCTAAGCTTACTCTTGAATGGAAAAATAAGGGGCTGTCCATAGATGCTCTGAAATGACAAAAAATACACTAGTGCCAGTTGTGGGCACCTTCCAATGTTCTGAAAAATCACTGATTTCTACCAAACACCATGGCCTGAAACCAAACATCAGAGCATGGGAGACAATCACCCACAATCCTGTAGTGAAAGAGAGAGAGAGAGAGAGAGAGAAACCATTGGCTCAGTTGTGATCATGTGACCTTTGGCGTCATGTACTATTCGTATTGCAAGACATTGCTTGTTTATCAAGTTAAAATTTATTAGAAATGTTTGTTCATCTTGTGCAACAGTCACAGAACAAGTTGCTTGCACTCCAAGGTTTTACTGTATGTCAGACAAATAAGTCATATAGAAATCAAATAGTGTATGATCTCACTTATTTGTGGAATATAAAAAACCAAACTCCTAGAAAGAGAGAGCAGATTAGTGGCTAACAGAGTGGAGGGATGGTGAGGAGTGGGAGAAATAGGTGACATTAGTCAAAAAGTACAAACTTCCAGTTATAACATAAATAATTTCTGGGGATATAATGCACAGCATGGTGACTATAGTTAACAATACTATACTGTATATTTGAAAGTTTCTAAGAGCAGATCTTAGAAGTTCTCATCACAAGAAAAAAACATTTCTAACTACATGTGGTGATGGATGTTAACTAAATGCAGTGTGGCAATCATTTAGCAATACATATATATATTGACTATTATGTGTATACCTTACATTTATACAATGTTATATACTGATAAACTGGAGGAAATAAAATGACAGGTGCCTGTTAATGCTTGCAGGCTTAACACAAACACTTAGAGCAGATCCAAAGAAATTAGCCAAATAGGCAAGTCTTCTCAAAATCAAGGAGATGATGTCCTTCAGAGACCTAGATCACAGTGAACTTTGAAAAGACCCTCCATGGGATAATGCACCTAACTTTCCAGGCTTCAGAGTCTACCTCTGTTGACTCAGAGCAGAGCTCCCAGTGGTATGACTTGAGCATATCCCCCACACACAGGCCTTCTCATCACCCTGATTCAACGAAGAGGGGTTGGTCGCAAGGGCAGCTAATTTATGGAATGGTCTTAGGAGGTAGCTTGAGATGAGATTTCTTCCCAGCAGAAAGGACAGTAACTAGCTGGCACAGGTTTGAATCCTTTCTTTGTGGGGCTTTGAATTTGGGATAGGGGGATAAGAGTATGCTTTCCAAAATATACAACTTTGACAAAGGATGGTTTTGAGCTGAAGGCAATTGAGAAACAGGAGATGTAAGACAAGCTCCCTACCCTCCCTAAAAGCAGGGAATAAATTTCTTTTTTTGATGGTGTCTCTCTTCTCTCCCCCACACCAGGAAAAGGAGGTGACTGTCAACTTGAATCTGCATAAACAAACCTTACTGATATCATCCTTATCTTTTATTAGTCCCCCCACACACACACATTTGCCTTCTTACAGTTTGCCACTCTCAGAAGCCCAAACTCTTCTACTTCTCTTGTGACCCCTCCACAGATTTACTGCTCTTTGTTAAAATGGTATGCAAGATCTCAGGCCTAATTGCTTCTATGGGCTTTCATTGCCTTTTTTGTGAGACTACGTGTACCCATAATAATCAACATCAACTAAGACTTGTATGCCTTTTCTGTGGTTAACCTCATCTTTTGTCGGTTGCAGGGCCAGTCACCTAGCCTAGGAAGGTAGAGGAAAAATGTTTCTTCCCCTACAAAGATCTGCAGACACCATCAGCACTTGCATTTCTAGGCAGAAGCATAAGGCAAGCAAAGAAAATAACAGCAGAAGTAATGAGTCAGGACAAACCATGACCAAGCATTGTCTGGAGTAGCCCAGTCTTTGTAACAGCAGCCCCTGCTCCAGAAGGAGCAAATGTCCAATCTCCAAAAGACAGCTGGTTGTGGACTCACACAGCTGCTGTCAGATGGCCGGAGCAGAGCTGACCACAAATGACCTTCCTTCCAGGCCCCCCAGCCCCATATGGAGGGCTGTCAATGTTCTTTCCCCTCCTGTCTGTGTAGCTAACCCGAAAGAGCCTTTTTGAGAGAGAGAGAGAGAGAGTGCACAAGTGAGTGAGGGGCAGTGAGAGAGAGAGAGAAGTGGGGCTCACCAGGGGCTCATGTTTTACCCAAAGTGGGGCATGAGCTCACCTGATGTGGGACTCAAACTCATGAATTATGAGACCATGAACTGAGTCGAAGTCAGACGCTTAACCCAGGCACCCTGGAAGAGCCTAATTAACACATGTATGAATAAGATCTCTCTGGTTCTAAAATTCTAGAATTATACTGAGCACATTAAAAGCTCATTAATGCAGACCACTTGTTCCAAGTTTCTAATTATTCCTTTTGGACTAAGCTAAAGTTTATTTTGCTCAGCAAAATTTTATTATAGATAGCTCAAATTAAAAAGAGAGCAGGCAGAGCAATTGTTTAGAATATTGAAGGGAACAAGCTGTTAATTTAATATGTTAATTTCAAACTATTTTATCTATTTATTAAAAATTTATGGCTCAAAAAACTTCAATTTGGTAGAATGAATATTGTTAACATTTACGCTTTTTCTTTAGCAAATATTTACTGTTTCTATCTATAGCCCAGGCCCTGTCCTAAGTACCAGAACACAGAAACACAGAATCAATCAACTATGGTGTATACTGTATGTTAGTTTAAAAAATAAGGGGCGTCTGGGTGGCTCAGTTGGTTGAGTGTCTGACTTTGGCTCAGGTCATGATCTCATCGCTCATGAGTTTGAGCCCCACATTGGGCTCAGTGCAGAGCCTGCTTTTGATCCTCTACCCCCCACCCCACTCCTCCCCTACTTGCATGCTCTCTCTTTCTGTCCCAAAATTAAATATTTTAAATAAATAAATATAAAATTTAAGTGCAACCTAAGAAATACCTTTGAGTGTTGGGCTTTGCCACCCAAAAAATATATATTTATACGTATACACATATACAAATATACAAACACACATTTATGTGGAGGGGAGTGTGGATGGATAGATGGATGGATGGATGAAGGAATAGGAAGGAAGGAGGGATGGTGGAAGGAAGGAAGGAAGGAAGGGAAGAAAGAAGGAAGGAAGGAAGGAAGAACCTTGCCCTCAAGCAGCGTAGAGAATGGTTGGGGAGACACATGTATGAAAGACTCCATTGCTGAGATAGAATTATATGTACAGTATGTTAACAAGCTTAAAAGAGGAGTATCTCAGTCACCCTGGGCTGGGGTCCAGAGACACTTCCTGGGGAAACCGGCAAAGAGATTTAAGGATGAATCTCTGTGTCCAGATGGAGAGAAAAAAGAGGGCACCCAGACAACTACAAATAGCGGAGCCCACACGGCAGGAATAGTGGGAAGTGGTCAGTTCTCATTACTCACGGTAATCAGGTTCCGTGAACTTAGCGCAGATACCAAGCTAGGGAATACAGAACACTGCTCCTAGGGAAATACAGGGTTAGGTTCCTGGGAGCCTTGGTCACAGTTCTGTCAATCAAAACCCCAATTGTGTTATACAGGTTCATTTGCCAACGTCCCTGCAAAAGAAGCCTGCTTCATCAGCACTGAAAACCTGCCCTTCCACATAACACCTCTCCTGTATAATGCTTGCAGGTGCTTTTGAAATTCTTCCAGAGCCTCCCACAAGTTTAATGTTCTCACAACACATCATCTTTTGAAATATGCAAGTCAACCTACATTAGCTTAGAAGGGTTTGACATTTTCCTAGCCATAAATTTCTTTGGCTTTCCTCACAACAATGCCTTCCATGATTTTTTTAAATCAGTCATCATCTCATAAATCCACAGATTTAGCCACTCTTCCATCTTTTCCATAGCTTCATCATGCACCATAGTTGTTACTATAGTGCTGTCCAGAGTAGCCTCTTGTACAGAATGGCAAATCTCCTCTTCCTTTTTCTGGACATACCATATTGTTGATTCAACATTTGAACACAGGACTAAACGTGCTATAACTCACTCTTAAATAAAGCTCATCTAACACACAAATTTTCTCCATAAGCCACATCACAGCCTTCTTGCACATAGGAACACCAGATATCGCTTCCATGCTATTGCTTGAGGGCCTTTTTAAAATAGTGAAATCACCAACAAAAGCACAAAAATTTTAAAAACGTGGCACTTAATAGACCTAATAAAGGACACTTGTTTACAGTATGAACTGAAACAAGAAGGCAGAGGTTCAACCACAGCTGGGAATGTGCACATTGAGCAACTCAAATGTATCACAACTTTGGGTATGCCTTTGAATGACCATGAACAGTGCAGGTGTTGATTTTGAGGTTACAAAAAAATTTCACTGAGTGTGCAATTTCACAAATATGAAATTCACAAATAATGGGGATCAACTGTATTTGCAAATAATTTATCTGAAAAGGGACTGCATCCAGAATATATAAAGAACTCTAACAAGCTCAATAAAAAGACAAATAAACCAATTTTTAAAAATTGTGCAAAAGATTTGAGGAAACTCTTTACCAAAGATAACATAGGGATGGCAAATAAGATACTTAAAGTCATTATAGGGATGCAAATTAAATCCACAATTAGCACAACACTCATAAAATAGGTAAATTAAATAGACTGACAGAGCCAAGTATTGGCAAGGATATCAAACTACCAGAACCTGCATATACTGCTGGTAAGAATGTAAAATGATTAATCTCTGGAAAATAGTTTATCAGTTTCTTATATGGTTAAAAATACACTTACCATGTGACTCCGAAATCTCACTCCTAAGTGTTTACTCAAGAGAAAGGAAGACATGTGACCACCGAATGACTTGTATACCAAAGTTCATAGCAACTTTATTCAAATAGACAAAAAATGTAAACATCTCAAGTGTTCTTTTTTTCCTTTCTTTTCTTTTCTTTTTTTCTTCAATCCATTCATCAACAACTCAAATACTCTTGAACTGGTGAATGGATTTAAAAAAATTGTATATACCTGTGCAATACAGTACTACTCAGCAACAAAACAGAGCAAACTACTGATACATGCAACAATGCTTCATGAAGCATGATAAATTTCAAGGACATTATGCTAAATGACAGCAGGCCAGATCCAAAAGACTAAATACTGCATAATACCATATTACGAAATGTTATAAAATATCACAACTCAAATGACAGATCAGTGGTTGCCAAAACCCAGAGCTTGGAGGAGGAGACTGAGTGCAGAGCAGCAGAAGATAGCTTATCAAGGTGGCAGAAATTTTTTATATACTATGGTGGTAGCTACCCCACCGTATATGTTTATTAAAAATGATACATTATACAGCTAAAAATGTAAATAATATCTCAAGCTGATTTTAAAACCAAATAAAAATATTATCCTGAACCAAAGAAACCAAAACCAGAACTAAAGCAAACCAAATAGGACAAAACAAAAACAAAAAGGTTTAAGCCTATAAAATTTACTGGTATACAGGAGACAAATGAACAGTCACACAATTTTGGAAGCTGGAGAGCAGATAGGCAAGTGGTAGCTGATAGCAGATCAAAGAAAAACATTTCCCAAGTCAGTTCCAGGGAAAGTCAGGGAACAGCTCGATTCACATTGCCCAAAGGTCAGACACCAGGTACCTCTGCTAATAGTGGTGGAAATGGGGCTGCAACAACAAATTTGATTCAAAGTCTATTTAAGAAGCTGTTGAAGCCCAGGTGAAGGATTACCAGATAATATAGGATGCCCAGTCAGATTTGAATTCCAGATAAAGATTGAGTGATCTTTAGTATAAATATATCCCAGGTATTACATTAGACATATTTACATGAAAATTTACCTGCTGTGTATCTGAAATTTAAGTTGAACGAGGCATCCCATATCTCTATTTGCCAAGTCTTTCAACCCGACTCAGATACTCTCTCCCACTTCAGCAGAAGACTGGAGGGTAATTCTCTGAAAAGAGTAAAACAGAGTATCACACAAGCACAGTAGGGTGGAGACACTGTATAAAAAACAAGAGGATTGACTGAAAGTTTATGTAACTGACATCTATCCCCCCACTGTCTTCCCAGAGCATTTATAACCAGGCCTATCATCCCCAGGTGGGAGCTGGAAGATTCTTCTCTGGGAAAGATGATCAGCTCAAGGCAAAGGATCTAAAAATACTGACTTTGGAATTTCGCCAGTGAAATTATCCTGTCAGGCCACGCTGCAGTGAAGACCATAGTTGACAAACCTCTCCACGCCCCACGCACACAGAACTCTCACTCAGCATTGCAGGCTCCATTCTTAAATATGAACAAATAGCCAAGAAGCACCAAATGTCTGAATAAATCTAACATGAATCTAAAATGAAAGATGCACGTGTGTGTGTGTGTGTGTGCATGATGCACACACACACACACACACACACACAGGAAAAAAGATAATGCAAGGAGGAGAAAATCTGAATATGCTGTCATTTATATCTTCTTATAAACAAGAGGATATTGAGCACACCTCCCAAAAATAGCATGTTAAAAAAATTAAACACAGAACATAAAAGAGCTCCTAGAAACCCAAAATATGATAGCAAAATTTAAAACTGAGTATTAGGGTTACAAGATAAATTTAAACAAACTTCCCAGAAAATAGAGCAAAAAGACAGAGATAGGAAATACAAGATAAAAGAAATGAATAGCCCAGTGTAGAGGTCAGTCTTCAATTGTAGAGTTCCAGAAGGGGGCACAGGAAAAAAAAATGGATGGGAGGAAATCTTTAACTGGGTGACCATGTGCTCAACTAAAAATTCCGTTTCTAAGTTTGAAGAGAAGAATTCATACTGGGAACAACTGACAATCTCTGCTTCAATGATGAAAGCACACATGAGGAAGATTCTTCTGCTAAGGTATGTAGGATGGATTTGAAGGAAAAAGGCTTAGCACCCTGTGGACAATTAGCGTCTGCTGACTGAGGAGAGAACTGTTAAGCCCATGGATATAATTAGGAGGTATAATAAGAATAAATACATGTGTGAAGGGATGAAGTTCTGGACTGGGTGGTAGCCATATAGGTAGCCGGGAGTGGAAAAATCCAAGAAGAAATTTGAAAAACAAAATGATACTTCTTGGTGAATTCAGAAAGTTGGAAGATTCAAAGGTCCTGTAGCCTGGCAGAAAGCAGAGAGCCACCACTCCTAGAAATGGAGATCTGGAGGGGGCACCCGCTAGAAGCAAAGATGATGAGTTCCATTTTGGACATTTTGAGTTAATTGAGGGGAAAACAAGTTCTGGCAATGAATGAGGCTCCACTCAAGTAATGTACATGTAAAATTGACTAGTAAAGCAGTCTCAGAGGACTACTTACTATCTCAAACAAGAAGAACATTCTCTAGTTATTTTTTAACAGACAAAACTGAACCTCTGAGCAAATATAATGTATTAAAATAGATCAGGGCCATATCAGACATATAAAAGAAAGACCATTAACATAAAAAGCCAAGCCAGAACTTAGTGCCTGTACTCTCAGGTAGGAAAGCTAGACTGCAAATTTGTTCTGAGTGCAGACTGCCAATAAATTCAGCTTCAGTCTGCTGGAAGATTATAGGGGTATTATGAGCCATTCCAAAGCCATTCCTGGACAACAGATGCTTCTAGCCATTTTAAGACACCATTCAGGGTGATGTGCCAACAGGGAGGGGAGGGAGGATGGCTCCATAATGTGGGTGTGGTGAGACACTGCAAATCAACCCAGAAAGTGAGATTAGTTTCTCTGCATCATTTCCGATGGTCCCCACCCCACTCCAAGGGTAAACAGGGTTCAGAATTCAAGATATGGGACTCTGGGCTTCTACTTATCAGTGGAACCTCGTAGCAACTAGAGTTCTGTTCTTTTTGCCTACTTGTTGATATTTGGTGTCAATACTATTTTCTTTTGTTTCCATAACTTTACAAGAACAGACTGGGAGAACATTGCTAGAAAACATTTTGATATAAATGTCAAACCTTGCTAGGTGTTATATTTACACAGGGTTTCAGAATTAAGCTTCTAAAAGAGACTAATAGAATAATTGTGGTCACCTAAGTAACACATTATTGGCAATACTATGTTAATTCCAAGGAACTATTGGCTAAGCATGACTCAGCCTTCTCTGGAAAAGTAAATAAATTGTTTCACAATGTCTCCTTTAAAAAAATCACAAAACTAATAAACCCTGAATGCAGGAAAGCAGACACAAGTATGAGCAACTAAGAGATCTCCCCCAGGAACTCCTACAGCAATGAGCAGTGCACCGTGCTGATGGCACTTCGAAGACTAACCAACAGGCAGGTCTAATTGTCTACAAGAGTCATAGCAGCTGTTCTGAGAAAGTGCAAAACAGTACTAAACTAGCAGAAAATGGATAACGCTCATCAGAATGAACAAGGCACAGTTAGTGTGGATAACACAAGAAACTAGAACACAAATAGACCTAAATAGCTAGCTCTATTCTCCCTTTGGCTTCAGTCACTGCCAAGCATTTAAGGAGGCAGAGGGAGGTAAAAGCACCCTGGCAGCCCATGGGGACATGCAGGTAATGAGCTGTCTGTTGTCAGCACCTGTCTGTGAAGAAGTAGCGATCAAAGATAAATGAGTGAAATTACTGATACAGCACTGTGCATATACAGTGGCCACTTCTGCCATACCTTAAGTAAAATCTCTTTCTAGACTATGTGGCTTAGTTTTCGCTTTTCTATCCTGATTTTTTGAATCTGCAATGGTGAGTTAAACATGAATTAATAGCTGTAAACCCAAAACCTTCATCTGCTGAATGGGAATATTCCACAACAGTTGCTATTAATAATTGTTTTAAGAATCCCTATCCTTCTGGAATTTTGAACTTCTCATATTCGATTTTGCTATCTTCTCCCCTGTGTCCACTCTTTATGTCTAAAAGTAACAGAGAGCAGCACATGTCAAACTTTCATGTGCATATAATCACCTGGGGATGATCTTTTCTGATTCTGATCAATAGGTCTGATCTGTGTTTCTAATAAGCTCTGAGGTGATGTGGATGCTACTGCCGTGCACACTACAAGTTGAGTACCAAGTCTGTAGAGAATATACTTACTAAGAGAAAAAAAACAAAAAAACTTTTATTGTGCTCATAGAGAAGCGGTACTAAAATTCTAACAAGTAGGAAGTTATTTTATAAAAAGGGATTATTTTGCAGGACACCTGAGCGGCTCAGTCAGTTAAGTCTCTGACTCTTGATTTCAGCACAGGTCATGATCTCCAGGATTGTGGGCTCAAGCCCCATGTTGGGCTCCACACTGACAGTATGGAGCCTGCTTGGGATTCTCTCTCCCTCTCTCTGCCTCTCTCCCACTTGTGCATGCATGCACACCCTCTTTCTCAAAATAAATAAATTTAAAAAATCTTTTAAGGGATTATTTTGCAAGTGATTAATATACATATTCAGTGGTGCCACATACAAATGTGGTGGTTATGCCTCAAGCAAGGATTCTGGCCAAGGGAACAAGCCAGCTCCAAAGTCAGCTGAGCCCTTCTCATCAAACTAGTACTCCAGGGCAAGGTTGTGTCTGCCAGGAAGGAGAACCCTCCAAGGCAGGGTTATATCTTCCCAAGGAAGGGACAGCTTTCTCTCATTTGCACAAAGGCATGAGCTTTGCATGGGCTAAGTGTGTCAATTTTAGCCATTTAACTTTAAAGAGAAGTCAAAATTTATCATCTTTGAAAAGAAACAAATGGCCATTTTGGGAATCAAATTATTTTTATTAATTTAAATCTTAAGATTCTTTGAACAATTTTGAACTTTTTGACTAAGCATTTGTGTGATTATTTTTAAAAAAATTTTATTACTGAGGTGTAGTTAATGTACCATGTTATATTAGTTTCAGGTGCACAACATAGTGTTTGAGCAATTCTATACATTCCACAATGCTCAGACTTAAGTATAGTTACCATCTGTCACCATAGAATGTTATTAAATTGCTATTGACTAACATTCCCTATACTGTACTTTTCATCTCTGTGATTTGTTTATAACTGCAAATTTGAACCTCTTAATCCTCTTTGACTATTTTGTCCTTTCCCCCATCACCTCCCCTCTGGCAACCACTAGTTTGTTCTCTGTATTTATGAGTCTGTTTCTGGTTTTTGTTCAGTTGAACAACATATTTTAATTTACTTATATTTTACCCCTCTAGAGGATGCAAATTTTTCAAAGAACAGCATTAGTAAACTCAGGGGATTAGAAACAACAGAAAAGTTGTATTTTTTTAACTACTAGCATATTAGATTATATTTTTATTTCCCAAAGGTGGATGAGTTGCCTAACATAAATGATATCTTAAAACGTTTCTGTATTTTAATGTGTTCCTTGATAAGAAATTTAATTAGAAACAGGATCAATGTTTTTTCTCACACTGTATCTATGTGTATGTACATATATTGATGGGTTGAGGGTACACTACCCCAAAATATGGTAACTTAGCATATTGAATTTTAAGCAGGAAGGGCACCCCAATCTCACCCCCCTCACCTTTTTCCATGAAAAAGATCATAAAATGCTCATGTGAGAGGTGACCTTCCTATACCCAGAGGAACATTTTTATGTCCAAAGACAATACCAAGAAGAATCCTAACAAACAAGCCTTGCTAAGTTTTCCCCAATATTACAAATATCTCATATTCCTTAACCTATCATACTCCTCCATAACTATCCATTCTTCATGAAACCTAGCATAAAAACACACAGTTCTGTTTCTTTGGGTCTTTATTTCCTCCTGAAGACTCCCATGTCAAATAAAGCTTATATGAAATAACTTTGTATGCTTTTCTCCTGTTAATCTGTCTTTATCAGCTTAATTCTTAGACCCAGCCAGGGACCCAAGTGGGGTCAAGAAAAACTCTTTCCTCCCTTGCAATGTATCTATTCTCAAATTTCTTTTTTTTTTTTTAACGTTTATTTATTTTTGAGACAGAGAGAGACAGAGCATGAACAGGGGAGGGCCAGAGAGAGAGGGAGACACAGAATCTGAAACGGGCTCCAGGCTCTGAGCTGTCAGCACAGAGCCTGACACGGGGCTCGAACCCAGGGACCATGAGATCATGACCTGAGCTGAAGTCAGACGCTTAGCCGACTGAGCCACCCAGGCGCCCCTCTATTCTCAAACTTCAAAAGGAGTTTAATATCCATTACAATAAAAATATAACCTAGCAGAATCATAAACTATTAACCTTCAACAAGAAATGAAAATAAAGTAATGAACGAAAGCAAGAGGTGACAATTATTTCCATACACCTTGGCAAAACCCAGAAATCTGGTTTCAAGGTAAGGTTGAGCTTATGTTCCAGCTCTCTCCCTCACATCAAACACTAGAAATGACAGAAAAGACTATATGTGTGTGTGTGTGGATGTTCTTAAGCTTGACCTAAAGGGCCTCATGTGAAGGCTGGGAATTCACAGATGTTATAGAGAATTCTAGGGAAGAAGGAGAAGCCCATTCTTAGTTAAGTATTTCTGGTAATCTTTAAAGGATCTCTGAAGAAAGAAACCTGAAGCTTCAAGACTTCTGAAATCTGTTATGATTTATTTTTGCCTTCCAAGTAACTGTCTGTTTTCATAAACAATTTTGTGTTATTTTCCTTGGAGAACGTATTCCAAATTGTAGAAGCTTCAGGACCTACAAGACTTAGATGGCCCCATATGGGAGAGATAAGGAATGTCATATCCGTGGTGCAAGTATAGTTCATTATGAAAAACAACAGAGTAGAGGTTTTGAATGTGAAAATTATAATTGCTCAAATTTAAAAATAATTTAATGGATAGTTTGAAAAGCAAAATGGACATAGATGAAGGGTGAATTAGAGGGCAAGAAGGCCCAGGAAGGAATTATTCCAGAGTTCATGCATTGAAAATTTAAAAGTCAAGAGACATAGAAGGTATATTGTCTCATAGCTTTTCCAAAAGAACCAAATAGGTTGAGTGGAAGCCAGCAACATGTAAAAGAATGATGGCTGAGAATTGCCCAGGAGCAAAGAGGCATAAATCCTCTGATTGAAAGGACCCACTGCAATAAAATAAATAAACAAATAAAATAAAAAGAAAGGACCCGCTGAATATGAAAGGGTAAGTAAGAAGAAAAACAAATACTCAGGCATATAGTATCGAAATTTTAGAATACCAAGGATAAAAGTTCCAAAAGTAACTAGTGGAAAAACAGATTACCTGAAAAGCACCAGAATCAAATCAACACTTGACATTTCCTCAGTACCACTGGAAGCAAGACGATAATGGAGCACCATCTTCAAGAACTGAAGGAAAAACAATAGAATCCAAAATTCTATATTCAGGAAAAACATTGGTCAAATGTAAAGGCAAAATCAAGGTATTTTTAAGCATCTAAGGACTCAGGAAGTTTACCACCTACTTGCTTTCTCTAAAAGGTATAATATAACAATCAGTGATGAGTTTAAAACTCAGTAAAATGTAGTATTGTCTAAATAAATACAGTTTTAAAATTAGAATTAATATTCCAAAAGATATCAACATGGAGAAGGGTTTGGGGGGAATTCCATGGAGAATGGAGTAAAACAAAAGTGTTTTTGGGATCATCCTGTTTTGCTAACTCTAGAAGTTAGAAAAATGTAACTTTAAGCATAAGCATGACTTCTTTAAAAATAACTCGTAGGTGGGGTGCCTTGCTGGCTCAATAGGTTGAGTGTCCAACTCTTGATTTTGCCTCTGATCATGATCTCATAGTCCTGAGACTGAGCCCTGAGTTGGGCTCCACACTAGGTGTGAAGCCTGCTTAGGATTCTCTCTCTGCCCCTCCCCTGCTTCTCTTGTGCTTTCTCTCACTCTGTCTCTCTCCCCCCACCCAAAATAAAATAAAATAAAATAAAATAAAATAACTCTTAGGAATAGAAGGTATAAGTTTTAAACCAATGAAGGTAAAAAAAATTGAGCAAAGAAAATTAAATCTATCCAATAAAAACCAAGAAATCAGAAAAAGAAGAAAACAAAGAAAGTAATGTAAATCACAAGAACAAAATGAGATAGCAAAAGCAGGTCTAAACTTCAGTGGTCACAGTAAATATAAACAGGAGATGAAAAAAAGCAGAAGTTGAATGTTATGTATATGAAGGTGTTTTGTATATTTAAAAAACTGCACAGAAAGCAATACTATATGTGGATATATGTATGCATTAAAACATCAATAGAAGGGCATTCACTAAACTCTTAATAGATTGTCTTTGGAGAGAGGACTAATTGAGACCCATGGTAATAATTAACAGATTATTAATGTAAACTTTGTTTCTTAAATAATTATAAAAAAGACTGTAAATAAAATGACTAAATGTTAACAGTTGTTAGTTCTAAATGGTGTAAGTGTGGTATTTATCATATTGATCCTTTATTTTCTGTTTTCTTTCATTGTCTCCAAAATATCATTTTATTAAAATAGAGAGGGAAGATAGAAGAAAGGGGCAAGGCAGTGACATGCTATGGCAGCAGATTTGGCTCTATCGGCCAGGAAGTCATATCCTTTCATGGGCAGAAGAGGGTAGAGAAACACACAGACAAATGAGGTGGAAGAAGGTGTTGGAAGGAATCATCAGAGTGAGCACGGTGATGTTGCACACATATGTGATACATCAGAGGCCACTCACAGATGTCTTACAAAGGAAATGGTCACTCACCACTGCTAACAAATATATTCCCAACTTTTCAAAAGAAATTCAATATTTGAAACTTTCCCCTTAGCTTTTACAAATAGAAATCAATACTAACTGAAGAATAAGGAAGGCTTTCCTACAAGTAATAGCTTTCTATTGACTCTCTTTATTTCATTTCTTGGTGTTGCAATTCCTTGCTGACTCTTTCTCTGGCTCTTGGTGGTTAATTTGCTACCTTTCAAAAGTAATGGCCTTTTTGTGGCTTGCAGAAAGAAAACTAAACTGGAGCTTGAGCACCCAGCTGTGGTCTAGGAGCTGAAACACTGTTTAAAATATTTTTGAACAGAAGTTCTGGAGTGCCTACTCCATTCATTAAGCCCTAAGAATTGTTATTAAATTTAGTTTTTGTTTATTGTTCAATCTTAGTGTTGATTATAAAATGTAAAACATTTCATATTCCTGTATGAGTTTTTCATATGAGCTCATACATCATCTTCTGCACAGTTGTTCTGTACATTTTCTTTCTTTGACTTTTTGAGGAGTTAAAGAATCCATATAAATGATAAATGTTGAATAAAAATCATTTGAGAAAATATGGTCTCTGCATTGGAAAGGATCCATATAACAGCATCTTTCCATACTTCTAGAGACTTCAGAAAGTTCATATGGCTAAAATAAAAATATTTCATTATATTAGGAATACAATTTAGCAAGCTGCATGACAAAATTTTTTGAATAGTGTTCTAATGTTCCAAAGTTAGTATATATTCTATCAACAATTTTCCCTAAGTCAGATGAAAATAAGGCTAATAGAATCCAATTCCCAGAGCAATATCTGGCACATAATAGTTAGATAGTAACTACTTTTTAACAAATAAACAAATGAATGAATAAATGAATATGGGATAAAATACAAATTAGAATAGAGATTACTGATGTACACAGCAATAGTGATGACTTTACTTGATGCCATATAACCATAATCACTTTTAAGAACATGTCTATACCAGGGAAATAATAATCAATAACTGTCCATAATTTCTGAGATCAGCAGAAACAAACAAAAAATAATAATAAATAAAATAACTCAAAGTTTAAAAATGAAAACAGTAAAACACCAGTCTCAGAAGCCCAATGTTATGGGTTGACTCGTGTCTCTGAAAGATGCACTGGAAGCCGTAACACTTAATATCCAGAATGTGACCTTATTTGGAAATAGAGTCTTTACAGAAGTAGTTAAGTTAAAATGAGGTCATTTGGGCAGGACGTAATCCAAACTGACTGATGTCCTTATAAAAAGGGGAAATTTGGCTACAGAGATAGACATGCACAGAAGGAAGAGTATGTAGAGAAACCCAGGAAAAATACCGTGTGCCAGTGGGAGTTACACTACCACAAGCCAAAGAACATGTAGAACTACCAAAGTTGGAAGAGTCAAGAAAGTATTCTTCTCTTACAGTTTTCAGAGGGAATTTGGCCTTGCCAACACTGATTTTAGACTTCTAGCTTCTAGAACTGTGAAACAATAAATTTCAGTTGTTTTTAGCCACCTAGTTTGTGGTACTTGTTATGGTAGCCCTAGGCAACTAATACACTCAGCATAGTCATTTCATATTGCTGTTAGACCAATGAGGGTATTAAAAGATAAACAGAGGGGTATTATAATTTTTAAGAGCTCATTGAGCAAAAATTGATTCAAATCAGGCAGCACCAGACTGCAAGGGGTTAGAAGTACTCCACCAACAGGAG
The DNA here is from genome assembly GCF_018350155.1 of Leopardus geoffroyi. NCBI lineage: Eukaryota > Metazoa > Chordata > Mammalia > Carnivora > Felidae > Leopardus > Leopardus geoffroyi. The sequence goes on along the minus strand of NC_059332.1, from coordinate 24,572,105 downwards.
CTAAGGGAAAACTTTTTCAGAGAAGTGACAGAAGCAAAGCAAGGAAATTGCCTGTAGCTTAAGTAGTTGCATTATCTCAGAAAGCCCACTTGACCGTTTTGATTGGCTGTCATTAGGATCCAGTTTCTTAGCCTTGAGCCTTGGGTTTGGGCTTGCTTATGTAGGCTGCTACAGCATTAAAGCCATCTCAATATCTTTTTTAAAAAAATGTTTTTAAGTTTACTTATTTTGAGAGAGAGAGAGAAAGAGAGCACATGCAGGTGAGAGACAGAGAGAGGGAGAGAAAGAGCAAGCAGGCTCTGCACTGTCACCGTAGAGCCTGATGCAAGGCTTGATCTCACCAACTGTCAGATCATGACCTGAGCCAAAATCAAGAGCTGGACACTTAACTGACTGAGCCACCCAGGCACCCCAAAGTCATCTCAATCTAACGGCCTCCTTGTTTAAATAAACAAGGGTTTCCCATCCAAGTTTATAATTGAGGAGAAATTACTTTGCAATATCACTTCACTAGGAAGGATCTCATTTGTCAAACATTTATTATATATGGTTTTGAAATTGTGTAATGTCCCTGTGGAATGAATTAGTTGCCAAATGAATTTATTTCATCTTTAAAATTCATGTGAATAGAAAAAACCATCAATAACAGTATGCAAAATTCAGGTTGCAGTTATGTTTTTAAATGACCTGCATTTTATTTTCAAAAAAAAAGTCAACAATTTCAAACATGTGACAATCTCACTAGAAATATATTAAATGAAATTAAGTATAAATAAAAATGATGGTATATACACAATGGAGTACTATTTGGCAATGAGAAAAAATGAAATATGGCCTTTTGTAGCAACATAGATTGAACTGGAGAGTGTTATGCTAAGTGAAATAAGTCATACAGACAAAGACAGATACCATATGTTTTCACTCCTATGTGGATCCTGAGAAACTTAACAGAAGACCATGGGGGGGAGTGGGGAGGGAAGGAAAAAAAAGTTAGAGAGGGAGGGAGCCAAACCATAAGAGACTCTTAAAAAATGAGAATAAACTTAGGGTTGATGGGGGGGTCAGAGGAGAAAGTGGGTGATGGGCATTGAGGAGGGGACCTGTTGGGATGAGCACTGGCTGTTGTATAAAAACCAATTTGACAATAAATTTCATATAAAAAAATTATGGTATCAACATAGGGACACATATATTGGTGGAATAAAATTGAGAGTTCAGCAATAAACCCATACATTTATGGTCAATTGCTTTTTGACAAAGGGGCCAAGGCAATTCAACTGGGGAAGAATAGTCTTTTCAAAATGGTGCCAGGTGGGGCAACATCCAAAGAATGCAGTTGGACCCCTGTTTCACACCATTATCAAAAAATAACTCAACATAGATCATAGACTGAAGGGTAAAAGCCAAAACTATAAAACTGTTAGAATAAAAACACATGAGTAATCCTTTGAGACTGTGCATTAGGCAATAGTTTCTTAGCTATGACACAAAAAGTACAAAGTGAGATAAATTGCACTTCATTGAAATTTAAAAAAAAAATTATACTGCAGATATCATCAAGAAAGTGAAAAGACAACCTACAGAATGGAAGAAAATGTTTGCAACATATATCCAATAAGACACTTATATCTAGAATATATAAAGAATTCATACAACTCAATAATAAAACATCAATTCAACTTTAAAATGTCAAAGGATGTGAATATCTTGAGTATCCTCTTCAAAGAAGATATACAAATTGCCAATAAACACATGAAAACATGCTCAACATCACTAATCATTAGGGAAATACAAATCAAAACCACAAGACACCACTCCAGAACCACTAGGATAGTTAGAATCAAAAAGATATACAATGACCAGTGTTGGTAACACGTAAAAGCATTTGAATCCTCACACATTGCTGGTGGGAATGTAAAATGGCTCAGTAGTTTTTGGCTATTCCTCAAAAAGTTAAAAATAGAGTTACCATATCACCCAGCAATTCTTCTCCAAGGTATATATGCAAGAGAATTGGAAATGTGTGCCTGTACAAAAATTTATACACAAATGTTCATGGCTCCAAAGTGGAAACAACTGAAATGACTATCAATGTATTATCTATACAGTGGAATATTATCTGATCACAATGAGTAATAAAGTACTGATACATGCTACAGTATGAGTTATTTATTGGTCTGACTATAAACTCTGGAGGCCAAATATTGTGTCTGGTTTTGTTTACTGTTATATCCTAGCATTCCCTACGACACCCAGATATTTGTTGAATGAAGTAAGAAATAACATTCCAAAATCCTATACAATAAAATAATCTGAACATTCTCAGAGTTAAAACATCCAGAGTATGGGCTGTGGAAGACAATGGGTAGTTCCTCCAAGACAGAAGATACAGGTTCACATGAAGTAACCAGTTCCATTGCCAAAGCTAGGGACCCAGCAGGTCCATAGATGTTATGGACCAGGGACTGCCTCTGTTTTCTAACCTTCACTGTAGCTATCCTATACATTGGGTGTGTGCAGGGTTGGAGGATGGGGAACAATTCCTAAGTCTTTAAACCAAAAGAAATTTCATCAGACCGTACATCACTTAGAGGTCCTGGCATGTTTAATAAATGTTCCAAAAATAGGTACACGGGAGTAAATAGCAGGAAGATACAACCCAATTATGGAAGTCAGGGAACCATTTTTTTTCTTAAGTATGACTGATCTGACATCTGAAGAAAGAGAAACTCCTTTCACTGAAGAGAGGGGTGAAAATTGTTTCAAGTAAAAGACACAACACAAGAAGTTCCAAGAGGGACAGAGAAAATGAGAGGAAGCATGGAGCAAGCTAAGAGGAAGAGAGAAGCTGGTTTATGCAACACTTTAAAGCCCTGTTAACAATTTTGTGCTTATCTTCAGAGTTTCGGGAAGTCTTTTAAATAGTTTTTACACAAAAGGGGTTAATACATTCAATGTCACTTTGAAAAGGTCACTCTGCCTTTTAACTCCTTCCTGGGGCCTTTCTGTTGGCCAAGGTGTATGCCAGCCAGCATGCCAGCTGCTCCATTACAATAAGTTTATGATATGCAGCAAATGAGCCCTGAAGCAGCACCAGAGGCAGCAGTGAAAGGTTGTGGTGGAGGAAAGTAAATTGCTTTTAATTTCCAAGAATTTTTGTTATTTCTTTGGTATGAACACAAATGGCCTTAGAAATACTTTTGAAGATAATATACTTGTTTTTAGGGCTTTTCCTGTTTTCTCTGGTAATTAGGTGTCAATTATTTTTATATGTATTTTTTTATGTTTATTTATTTTTGAGAGAGAGAGCATGAACGTGCATGTGAGCGGGGGAGAAGCAGAGAGAGGGAGACCGAGAATCCCAAGCAGGCTCTGTGCTGTTAGCATGGGCTCAAACTCATAAACAGTGACATCATGACCTGAGCTGAAATCAAGAGTCTGAGGCTTAGCCGACTGAGCCACCCAGGTGCCCCACATGTTAGTTCTTTTTATAACATTTCTTTCTTCTCTCGTGATATATTTCCTCAAATGTAGTGATTTTTCTGGCTATGTTTTTGAGGATCCTTACCTGTTTGTGGATTTAGCTTCTGACAATGAGTATGGAGGAGAAGGAAATATTATTCCAATGTTATTAGGAAAAGCGTGTTGTTATTTTACATTTAAGCAGTTAATTACCATGGATCTTCCGTGCCTCTCCATCCCCAGAACCCACAGTGTCTGCTTTATACTGACAGCAAATGTCGCTGTTGTGTGTTATTCATTCTGAGCTAAAGCTGGCCAAGCTGCTTCAAGCACAATTCCCTAATGAATCATCCTAATTGTCCCTGGGGCCCCTCCTTGTAATTTTATCTCCCAAGGACATGCCCTAGACTTTTAAAGAAGTTCTCTTTTGCCTCCATTTTGGCTAAAATGTCCTGTAGACTTGTTTCTCTATAAATGTGACTCTGTCTGTTTTCCCTTTTTCAGGAATTTCTCACAGTTTCAGCTTACTGATGGCACTCTTTCAAGCTTTCCAATGCACTAAGTTATTCAAGTACACTCGTTTTTCAAGTCAAGCCAAAAAATTTTGATTGGTGGGGAATGTCGATACCCTAATAAATACAATTTGTTTCCCTTAATGATGTAAAAAAAAAAGTTTAAAATGTTGTGGATACTCAGGATCACATTGTGAAGATCAGTTACAGAGAGTGGTGTGCTCAGCCGTAAATCAAATGGCACCATCCAGAAAACGTTCTGTTAAAAATAACAAGTTCCACAGGAACTATACTGATATTCTTTTATAGTCAAAGTTTCTTTACATTTGACTTTAATAATTTTCAGGATAGAACTGTTTATCACAAGTCAATATGCTGCAGAATATAGGCTCACAATAAAGAACTTGTACACCTAGGGGTGCCTGAGTGGCTCAGTCGGTTAAGTGTCCAACTTCGGCTCAGGTCATGATCTCACGGTTCATGAGTTCAAGTCCCATGTCTGGCTCTGGGCTGACAGCTCAGAGCCTGGAACCCGCTGCAGATTCTGTGTCTCCCTCTGTCTGCCCCTCCGCTGCTTGCACTCTGTCTCTCACATTGTCTCAAAAATAAATAAACACTAAAAATTTTTTTCTAAAAAAGAACTTGTACACCTGTTAGAGCAGGTGTAAGTTCAGTTTTGAGAGAAGAAAGAAACCTCATTCTAATTGCATTCAATCTCTTACCATAAAAATATATGATATAATAAACATAGTCTCTCCCCCATGGTATCAAAAGCATTTTACTTGTATTTTTTAATAAATATTTTAAAGTTTATTTTTTTATTCTGAGAGAGAGAGAGAAAACAGGGAAGGTGCAGAGAGAGAATCCCAAACAGGCTGCATTGTTAGTGCAGAGTCGGAGGCGGGGCTCATACTCAAGAACTGTCAGATCGTGACCTGAGCCAAATCCAAGATTTGGGCGCTTAAATAACTGAGCTACCAAGGCATCCCAAAAGCATTTTACTTGTATTTTTAGCATAAATTAATACCTGCACTCAAAGGAACTATGAGTCCCAGGGTAACCATATAATTTTCATCTAAATAGGAACACTTTGGGAATAAAAGTAGGTGTTATTCCTAATTAGACCCAGGAACAGGCACAAACTGAGACTGTTTCAGACAAACCGGATGTATGGTGATCCTAAACATAACCCAGCAGCCTTTTCAAACATCTAATAAGAGTCTAATCTGTATTTACATATTCATTCTTCCAAATTCCTTTTCCACTAGTGTAATTATGTAGATTAATGGACAGCAAATCAGGAAACATGAATATTTCCTTCCACTTATACTCCTACTGAATCACATGGAGAATATTTTTACACTTTGAATTATCTACTTATTTAAATAAAAGAATGTCTGTTAAGTGTGCCAAGTGGCTCAGTTGGTTAAACCTCCAGCTCTTGGGGCGCCTGGGTGGCGCAGTCGGTTAAGCGTCCGACTTCAGCCAGGTCACGATCTCGCGGTCCGTGAGTTCGAGCCCCGCGTCGGGCTCTGGGCTGATGGCTCAGAGCCTGGAGCCTGTTTCCGACTCTGTGTCTCCCTCTCTCTCTGCCCCTCCCCCGTTCATGCTCTGTCTCTCTCTGCCCCCAAAAAAATAAATAAATGTTGAAAAAAAAATTAAAAAAAAAAAAACAAAAACCTCCAGCTCTTGACCTCAGCTCAGGTCTTGATCGCAGGCATGAGTTCAAGCCCCATGTTTGGCTCTGTGCTGGGTGTGAAGCCTACTTAAAAAAATGTCAAATGGGAAAACTGGCATTATCTTTTTTAGCATTATCTGAGAGTTATAACATGGAGGCAGCTTTCTTAACTTTCATTCCTTTATAGTCATATAAGAGTTTAGAGTTCCTGTGCATGACCTCGTTGCATCCTTGAAATAAATTGATCAAGGCAAGTGTTATTACATATCCAATTTTCTAAAAAAGGAAGACAACGTGCAGAGAAGAAAGGTTGTTTTTATAATCTAATAGGAATACATATAGCATTATTTATTTAATACCAGTATAGTTAACATACAGTGTTAAATTGGTTTCAGGTGTACAATACAGTGATTCAATAATTCTACATAGTACTCAGTGCTCATCATGATAAGTGTACTCTTGCACTTGTGATGAGCAGCAGACGATGCAAGGAATTGTGAAATCATTGCATTATATACTTGAAACTAATATAATACTATATCTTAGCTAACAAAAATTAAAATAAAAAAAATTTTAAATGTAAGTGTACTCTTAATCCACTTTCCCTGATTCACCCATCCTTCCACTCACCTCCCTTCTAGTAACCATCTGTTGGTTCTCTATAATAAAGAGTCTGTTTTTTAGTTTGTCCCTTTTTTTCTTTTGTTCATCTGTTTTGTTTCTTAAATTCCACATATGAATGAAATCATTTGGTATTTGTCTTTTTCTCACTGCCTTATTTCACTTAGCATTATACTCTCTAGCTCCACCCATGTCATTGAAAATGGCAAGATCTCATTCTTTTTATGACTAAATAGTATTCCATTGTATAGATATATACCTTATCTTCTTTATTCATTCATCTTTCAATGGGCACTTGGGCTGCTTTCATAATTTAACTATTGTAAATAATGCTTCAACAAACATAGGGTTGCATATATCCTTTTGAATTGGCATTTTCATATTCTTTTTTATTTAATGTTTACTTACCTTTGAGACAGAGAAAGACAGAGTGCAAGCAGAGGAGGGGCAGTGAGAGAGGGAGACACAGAATCCAAAGCAGGCTTCAGGCTCTGAGTTGTCAGCACAGAGCCCAATGTGGGGCTCAAACTCAGGAGCCGTGAGATCATGACCTGAGCTGAAGTCAGCTGCCCAACCCACTGAGCCACCCAGGAGCCCCTGTTGTTTTCATATTCTTTAAGTAAATACCCAGTAGTGGAATTACTGGATCATACGGTAATTCTGTTTTAAAATGTTTGAGGAACCTCCATACTGTTTTCCACAGTGGCTGCACCAGTTTGCATTCTAACCAACAGAGTGTGAGTGCATCAATGCATCTTTTTCTCCACATCCTCATCAACACTTGTTGTTTCTTAAGTTTTTTATTTTAGCCATTGTGACAGGTGTGAGGTGATATCTCACTTTGGTTTTCATTTGCAGTTCCCTGATGATGAGTGATGTCGAACATCTTTTCATGGGTCTGTTGGCCATCTGGATGTCTTCTTTGGAAAAATGTCTGTTCAAGTCTTCTGCCCATTTTTAAATTGGGTTTTTTTTTTTATGTTGAGTTACATAAGTTGTTCTAGATATGTCTTTCTGAGGCAAGAGAAACAAAAGCAATAATAAACTATCGAGACTACATCAGAAAACATATTATTGTGTGTATTTTCATTTTGTTGAATTTTTAGTGAGAGTAATTTTTTTTTCATGTCAACTGATTCTTTTTGTTTTGTGAATTGCCGGCTAATATCTTAGCCTAATTTTTTTCTATTGGAGTGCTAACTTCCCTTACAATTTTCTCTATTTAATTACCTTTTTTTAAATTAGAGGAACAAATGTAACTATTTTTTAATCAAATTATATTCTAGGCATGGGGCGGGGGGGATGGAAAGTAGTCTCTTGCTTTACTCTTCTTCCAACTTCATTTCTTCTTCCTAGACACAAATCTTTCAACTCTTTTAGCTATTTCCTCTCTTATTTATCTCCATATTTGTAAATAACATTCTTTAGTTTCTATGTATTCCTTGACTATTTTAAATATTATATACTAATTTCTTCTGATTGAGCATAAGGATTTAGTACTTTTATAAAACATTCACCCACCTCAGATGCCTGGGTGTCTCAGTCGGTTAAACATCTGACTCTTGATTTCGGCTCAAGTCATGATCTCACGGTTCATGGGATTGAGTTTTGTGTGGGGCTCTGTTCTGACACCATGGAGATTCCTTGGGATTCTCTCTCTCTTCCTCTCTCTCTCTGCCTTCCCCCTGCTCACACTCTTTCTCTCTCAAAATAAATAAACATTAAAAAAATACCATTGTGAAGGAGTCAAGATAGGGGAGAAATACAGGAGCCTGAATTTCCCTCACCCCTCAAATTCAACAGTATTGAGGACAGAACACTTGGGATTCCAGGAATCCAGGCTACAGAGTGACGGAAACATCTCCAGGGGACCATGGAGGCAGCTAGGTGGGCCATAGATATGTGATTGCAAATAGGGACAGATAAAATGGGTGGCATAGGAACATAGGCATGGATAGGAGTCATCCCCTTCTGTAGATAAAAGGAAGAGAAAGAGAGACTGTGGAAGTGTGGGATTGTATTTGGACAAGAGAAAAACCTCTCTGGACCATGGACTGGGGAACAGAAGAAAAGAAAAGAGAGCAAGTTTGTACCTCGAAAACAGTTTAGGAATGACAATTCAGGGTTGCAGGACTTTCTCTGGACTGGGGCCAGCCACGCTGTGCATGCACCTGGTGCACATGGAGCCAGCCACAAGCTCAGTAGGAGCTCAGAGGCATACTGGGAGAAAGAAGTCCCCTCCTTTGAGTGCTGTGGGAAGAGGGTATATAGCCACTCCAAAAACAAAAGACCCTTCAGGCACAAGTCAGAGGCCCTTTATCAACTAGGTGGAGTGTCACTACCCCCAGAACCAGGGCTTCAGAGAGGAATCCTTTAAGACATGGGGTTTTGAATCCAAGCCAAATGCCTAGAAGGCATGGGAGACTGTGGAGAGGGAAAAACTGGCCCATTCACACCCACATGGCTCTGAGAGGACTGCCTGAAGAGTGTGGTTTGGGACACCCAGTCCAGGGAGAAGAGATGGGTGTTTCTCTACCCAACACCAACACATTGGGGCTTCAGGAAACAGGACAGTGGGCCTCCAGTGGAGGCAGGACCCACGCCCACCTCTGGTAACTGCTTATCTACCAGAGTGAGATTGACACTGACCTAACCAGACTGTCCTCCTCCAGAACAGCACAGCCACCAGTTCCAATGTACTGACAGACAACTGTCTGGCTGTTTTGCATGTTCTGACTTGATTTTTAGTCCCTACTTATTATATATATATATATATTTTTTTTTTTTTCTTTTCATCTTCTTTCTTTCTCTGTTCTGGATGTTCATTTGTTTAATCAGGCATTTCTACTCTATTCTTTTTACACCTCTTCTGTATCTCCTTCTTTCTTTTTCTTCTCTCTCTCTCTAGATTAAGCCTTATAGTTTCTTTGCTTCTCTACCTGCTCATTTTTTTTCTCTGCCCTGCTATTTTTCTCTTTGTACATGATAAGGATTCTTCTACCACAACACCCTTTTTAAATTTTTCCCAGGATTACTTCAGTGAACAAATCAGAACACACCTGGTGGAAGGTCCAAACCACCACTACAAGTATAAAGATAAAGCAACCAGAGACACATCAACATAGAGTATGCAATTCACTCAAAAAACACTGCCTGACATGCCAGATCCTGGAGAGTGTATGACCTCTTTTTAATATAGTGGTACTCGCAGGTGCAGGACACATAGTAAGCTAGTAAAATATGTAAAAGAAAATTAGACAATATGATGAAATGGAAGAATTCTCAAAAGAAATTTGAAGAAGAAAGGACAGCCAGAGAATTGCTTAAAACAAATATAAACAATATATCAGGACAAGAATTTAGAATAATAGTCACAAGACTAATAGTGGGATTTAAAAAAAACGCATAGAAGACACCAGAGAATCTATTGCTTCAGAGATCAAGGACCTAAGAAATAGTCACAACAAATTAAGAAATGCTGCAAATAAGATGCAAAATAAACTAGATTCAATGATAGCAAGGATAGACAAGCAGAGGGGAGAATAAGTGAAATAAAAAATAAAATTATGGAAAATCATGAAGCCAAGAAAAAGAGAGATAAGAAAATACTAGACCAAAGGGGAGAATTAGTGAGCTACGTGATTTGAGGGCCTTAGGGGAAGATGGCAGCATAGGAGGACACTGGGATCACCTTGTCCTGCTGATTGCTTAGATTCCATCCACATTTGCCTAAATAACCCAGAAAACTGCCACATGACTAGCAGATTGGACTCTCTAGAGCCAAGTGTAGACAAGAGGCCCACAGAAGAGGGTAGGAGGGGGAGAGGCAGGGCATGCTACATGGACTGCCAGGAGGGAGCTGGGGTGGTAGAGAGGCAGCCCACCAGGTAAGGCAGAGCCTCCAAAGTCTGGCTTGCAAAAAGCGGAGGAGCAGGACTGTGTGAGTTCTGACAGCCAGTGGGACTTAACATCTGGAATGTTAAAAGTCAACATCTCTGCTCTCAGAGAGCAGGGAGGGTGAGAGGATACTGGGAGGGAGAGTTGCTGAGCCCCAGAAGACAGAGCTCAGCTCAATGAGGAACAAAGGCGCTGGCAAGCACCATTTCCCTCTCCCATCACCCAGCAGAAATCCCAAAAGGAACTAGTTCCCATCACCAAACTTGCTTACATGGTGCAAACACCCAATGCTGTGCTTCTGTGGATCTATCCTTCCAACAGTTCTGCCTCCCTCCCAGTGCTACAGGGCCACTCTCAAAGGGGACCATCGATGGCAAAGCAAGCTAAGCCTGTACCTCCCGCCCCTGTGCACATTGTGGATCCACCCCAGCTAACCTAATGTGCCCTCGGCCAGGTCCCATCGAAGCAACACCACAAGCCTGGCAGTGTGCCAGTAGCCAAGATAGGGGCCACACCACACCAGTGAGTCCTGCCTCTGGGAGAGGGGAAGATAAGGTACCCACCAGTCTGACTGCGGCCCCACCCACCAACACAAGTTACTCTGGACAGCGCAGGGGAAGTGCCCTGCAGTTGGGAGCCATTGCAGGGACTACCCAAAATGATGAAACGGAAGAATTCTCCTCAAAAGAAACTCCAGGAAGTAGCGACAGCTAACGAATTGATCAAAAATGATTTAAGCAATGTAACAAAACAAGAATTTAGAATAATACTCATAAAATTAATCGCTGGGCCTCAAGAAAGTAAGAAAGAATGTCCTGGGCTTCAGGACAGCAGAGAATCTATTGCTACAGAGATCAAGGGACTAAGAAATAGTCATGAGGAGCTAAAAAATGCTATAAATGAGGTGCAAAAGAAAATGGAGGTGGCCATAGCATGGACTGAAGAGGCAGAGGAGAGAATAGGTGAACTAGAAGATAAAATTATGGAAAAAGAGGAAGCTGAGAAAAAGAGAGATAAAAAAATCCAGGAGTATAAGGGGAGAATTAGAGAACTAAGTGATGCAAACAAATGGAATAATATCCATATAATAGGAATTCTAGAAGAGGAAGAGAGAGAGACAGGGGCTGAAGGTGTACTTGAACAAATCATAGCTGACAACTTCCCTGACCTGCAGAAGGAAAAAGGCATTGAAATCCAAGAGGGAGAGAACACCCTTCAGATGTAACTTGAATCGATCTTCTGCACGACCTATCATAGTGAAACTGGCAAAATACAAGGATAAAGAGAAAATTCTGAAAGCAGCTAGGGATAAACAGGCTCTAACTTATAAAGGGAGACCCATAAGACTAGTGGCAGACCTATCTACTGAAACTTGCAGGCGAGAAAGGAATGGCAGGAAATCTTCAATGTGATGAACAGAAAAAAATATGCAGCCAAGAATCCTTTATCCAGCAAGTCTGTCAATCAGAATAGAAGGAGAGATAAAGGTCTTCCCAAACAAATAAAAACTGAAGGAATTCATCACCACTAAACCAGCCCTACAAGAGATCCTAAGGGGGATTCTGTGAGTGAAATGTTGCAAGGACCACAAAGTACCAGAGACATCACTACAAGCATGAAACCTACAGACATCACAATGACTCTAAACCCGTATCTTTCTATAATAACACTGAATGTAAATGGACTAAATGCTCCAACCAAAAGACATAGGGTATCAGAATAGATAAAAAAAAAACAAGACCCATCTATTTTCTGCCTACAAGAGACTCATTTTAGACCTGAGGACACCTTCAGATTGAAAGTGAGGGGATGGAGAACTATCTATCATGCTACTGGAAGTCAAAAGAAAGCTGGAGTAGCCATACTTATATCAGACACACTAGACTTTAAATTAAAGGTTGTAAGAAGAGATGAAGAAAAGCATTATATAATAATTACAGGGTCTATCTATCAGGAAGAGCTAATAATTATAAATGTCTATGTGCTGAATATGGGAGCCGCCAAATATATAAAACAATTAATAACAAACATAAGCAACCTTATTGATAAGAATGTGGTAATTGCAGGGAACTTTAATACTCCACAATGTGGTTTCTTTATAGAAACAAGGGCCCTGAGTGATACATTGGATCAGATGGACTTGACAGATATATTTAGAACTCTCCATCTGAAAGCAACAGAATATACTTTCTTCTCGAGTGCACATGGAACATTCTCCAAGATAGCTCACATACCGGGTCACAAAATAGCCCTTCATAAGTATACAAGAATTGAGATCATACCATGCACACTTTCAGACCACAATGTTATGAAGCTTGAAATCAACCACAGGAAAAAGTCTGGAAAACCTCTAAAAGCATGGAGTTTAAAGAAAACCCTACTAAAGAATGAATGGGTCAACCAGGCAATTAAAGAAGAAATTAAAAAATATATGGAAACAAGTGAAAATGTAAATACAACAAACCAAATACTTTCGGATGCAGCGAAGGCAGTCCTAGGAGGAAAATACAGTGTAATCCAGGCCTATCTAAAGATACAAGAAAAATCCCAAATACAAAATCTAACAGCACACCTAAAAGAAATAGAAGCAGAACAGCAAAGACACCCCAAACCCAGAAGAAGAAGAGAAATAATAAATATCAGAGCAGAAATAAACAATATAGAATATAAAAAAAAACTGTAGAGCAGATCAATGAAACCAAGAGTTGGTTTTTTGAAAAAATAAACAAAATTGATAAACCTCTAGCCAGGCTTCTCAAAAAGAAAAGGGAGATGACCCAAATTGATAAAATCATGAATGAAAATGGAATTATTACAACCAATCCCTCAGAAATACAAGCAATTATCAGGGAATATTATAAAAAATTATATGCCAACAGAATGGACAACCTGGAAGAAATGGACAAATTCCTAAGTACCCACACACTTCCAAAACTCAAACAGGAAGAAATAGAAAACTTGAACAGACGCATAACCAGCAAAGAAATTGAATCAGTTACCAAAACTCTCCCAACAAATAAGAATCCAGGACCAGATGGCTTCCCTGGGGAATTCTACCAGACATTTAAAGCAGAGATAATACCTATCCTTCTCAAGCTGTTCCAAAAAATTGAAAAGGAAGGAAACTTCGAGACTCATTCTATGAACCCAGCATTACTTTGATTCCTAAACCAGACAGAGACCCAGCAAAAAAGAGAACTCCAGGCCAATATGGATGAATATGGATGCAAAAATTCTCAATAAGATACTAGCAAATCGAATTCAACAGCATATAAAAAGAATTATTCACCATGATCAAGTGGGATTCATTTCTGGGCTGCAGGGATGGTTCAACATTCGTAAATCAATCAAGTGATACATCACATTAATAAAAGAAAAGATAAGAGCCATATGATCCTGTCAATCGATGCAGAAAAGGCCTTTGACAAAATTCAGCATCCTTTCTTAAAAATCAACCCTCAAGAAAGTCGGGATACAAGAAACATACTTAAACATCATGAAAACCATTTATGAAAAGCCCACAGGTAATATCATCCTCAATGGGGAAAAAAAGAGCTTTTCCACTGAGATCAGGAACACAACAGGGATGTCCACTCTCACTGCTGTTGTTTAACATAGTGTTGGAAGTTCTAGCATCAGCAATCAACTACAAGAGGCCATCAAAGGCATCAAAATTGGCAAAGATGAAATCAAGCTTTCACTTTTTGCAGATGACATATTATACATGGAAAATCCGATAGACTCTATCACAAGTCTGCTAGAACTGACAGATGAATTCAGCAAAGTCGCAGGATACAAAATCAATATACAGAATTCAGTTGCATTCTTATACACTAATAATGAAGCAACAGAAAGACAAATCAAGAAGTTGATCCCATTCACAATTGCACCAACAAGCATAAAATACCTAGGAATAAACCTAACCAAAGATGTAAAAGATCTGTATGCTGAAAACTATAGAAAGCTTATGAAGGAAACTGAAGAAGATATAAAGAAATATAAAAACATTCCATGCTCATTGATTGGAAGAATAAATATTGTCAAAATGTCAATCCTACCCAAAACTATCTACACATTCAATGCAATTCCAATCAAAATTGCACCAGCATTCTTCTCGAAGCTAGAACAAGCAATCCTAAAACTTGTATGGAACCACAAAAGACCTCGAATAGCCAAAGTAATTTTTAAGAAGAAGACCAAAGCGGGAGGCATCACAATCTCAGACTTTAGCCTCTACTACAAAGCTGTAATCATCAAGACAGCATGGTATTGGCACAAAAACAGACACATAGACCAATGGAATAGAATAGAGACTCCAGAATTAGACCCACAAAAGTATGGTCAACTAATCTTTGACAAAGCAGGAAAGAATATCCAATGGAAAAAAAGACAGTCTCTTTAACAAATGGCGTGGGGAGAATTGGACAGCAACATGCAGAAGAATGAAACTAGACCACTTTCCTACACCATTCACAAAAATAAAATCACAATGGATGAAGGACTTGAATGTGAGACAGAAAACCATCAAAACCCCAGAGGAAAAAGCAGGAAAAAAACCTCTCTGACCTCAGCCGCAGAAATTTCTTACTTGACACATCTCCAAAGGCAAGGGAATTAAAAGCAAAAATGAACTATTGGGACCTCATGAAGATAAAAAGCTTCTGCACTGTAAAGGAAACAATCAACAAAACTAAAAGGCAACCGACAGAATGGGAAAGATGTTTGCAAATGACATATCAGACAAAGGGCTAGTATCCAAAATCTATAAAGAACTCACCAAACTCCACACCCAAAAAGCAAATAATCCAGTGAAGAAATGGGCAGAAAAAATGAACAGACACTTCTCTAAAGAAGACATCCAGATGGCCAACAGGCACATGAAAAGATGCTCAATGTCGCTCCTCATCAGGGAAATACAAATCAAAACCACACGCAGATACTACCTCACGCCAGTCAGAGTGGTGAAAATGAACAAATCAGGAGACTATAGATGCTGGAGAGGATGTGGAGAAACGGGAACCCTCTTGCACTGTTGGTGGGAATGCAAACTGGTGCAGCCACTCTGGAAAACAGTGTGGAGGTTCCTCAAAAAATTAAAAATAGATCTACCCTATGACCCAGTAATAGCACTGCTGGGAACTTACCCAAGGGATACCAGAGTGCTGATGCATAGGGGCACTTGTACCCCAATGTTTATAGCAGCACTTTCAACAATAGCCAAATTGTGCAGAAAACCTAAATGTCCATCAACTGATGAATGGATAAAGAAGTTGTGGTTTATATACACAATGGAATACTACTTGGCAATGATAAAGAATGAAATATGGCCTTTTGTAGCAATGTGGATGGGACTGGAGAGTGTTATGCTAAGTGAAATAAGTCATACAGACAAAGACAGATACCATATATTTTCAGTCTTATGGGGATCCTGAGAAACTTAACAGAAGAGCATGGGGGAGGGGAAGGAAAAAAAAGTTAGAGAGGGAGGGAGCCAAAACATAAAAGACTCTTAAAAACTGAGAATAACCTGAGGGTTGATGGTGGGGTGAGAGGGAGGGTAAAGTGGGTGTTGGGCATTGAGGGGGGCACCTGTAGGGATGAGCACTGGGTGTTGTATCGAAACCAATATGACAATAAATTTCATATTAAAAAAAAGGGAGACCTAAGTGATTCAATGAAACAACAATATTCATATCATAGGAGTTATAGAAGACGAAGAGAGACAAAAGGGCAGAAGGTTTATTTGAAAGTATTATAGCTGAGAACTTCCCTAGTCTTGGGAAGGAAGCAGACATCTAAATCCAGGAAGCACAGAGAACTCCCTTCAGAATCCACAAGAACAGGTCAATACCAAGGCATATCATGGTGAAACTGGCAAAATACAAAGAGAATTCTGAAAGCAGCTAGGGCCAAATGGGCCTTAACCTACAAGGAT
Source organism: Leopardus geoffroyi (assembly GCF_018350155.1). Classification (NCBI taxonomy): domain Eukaryota; kingdom Metazoa; phylum Chordata; class Mammalia; order Carnivora; family Felidae; genus Leopardus; species Leopardus geoffroyi. The sequence goes on along the minus strand of NC_059332.1, from coordinate 24,556,000 downwards.
AGACACATAAGAGTAGTAGCAGACCCCTCCACAGAAATTTGGCAGGCCAGAAGGGAGTAGCAGGGTATATTCAATGTACTGAATAGGAAAAATATGTACTGAATAGGAAAAAAAATGGCAAGGCTGCCATTCAGAATAGAAGGACATATAAAGGGTTTCCCAGACAAACAAAAACTAAAGAAATTCATGACCACTAAACCAGCCCTGCAGGAGATCCTGAGGGGGACTCTATGAGTGGAAAGCAACAAAGACTACAAAGAACCAGAGACATCACCACAAACACAAAACCTACAGATAACACAATGACACTAAATCCATATCTTTCAATAATCACTCTGAATGTAAATGGACTAAATGCCCCAATAAAAATATATAGAGTATAATAATGGATTTAAAAAAACAAGATTTATCTATATGATGTTTATAGGAGACACATATTAGACCTGAGGACACCTGCAGATTGAAGGGAGGGGATGGAGGGGATGGACACCATCTATCATGCTACTGGAAGTCAAAAGAAAGCTGAAGTAATCATACTTACATCTGACAAACTAGACTTTTAAACTAAAGACTTTAACAAGAGATGAAGGCATTATATCATAAATAAGGGGTCTGTCCATCAAGAAGAGCTAACAATTGTAAATGCTTATGCCCCCAAATTGAAAACACCCAAATATATAAATCAATTCATCACAAACATAAGCAGACTTATTGATAATAATATGATAACTGTAGGTGACTTTAATATTCCACTTACAACAATGGACAGATCATCTAGGCAGAAAATCCATAAAGAAACAATGGCCTTGAATGATACACTGGACCAAAAGGACTTGACAGATATATTCAGAACTTTTCATCCAAAAGCAGCAGCATACACATTCTTCTCAAGTGGACATGGAACATTTTCCAAAATAGATCACATGCCACGTCACAGAACAGCCCTCAACAAATATAAAAGGATTGAGATGATACCATGCATATTTTTAGATCACAATGCTATGTAACTTGAAATCAACCACAAGAAAAAATTTGGAAAGCCTCTGAATGCATGTAGGTTAAAGAACACCCTACTAAGGAATGAATGGGTCAATCAGGAAGTTAAAGAAAAAATTTAAAAACATATGAAAGCAAATGAAATTGAAAACATGACAGCCCAAACCCTTTGGGATGCAGCAAAGGCAGTCCTAAGAGGAAAATACATTGCAATTCAGGCCTACTGAACAAGAAAGGAAAATCCCAAATACAGAACATAACCTCACACCTAAAGAAACTAGAAGCAGAGCAGCAAAGAAATCCCAAACCAGCAGAAGAAAAATAATAAAGATTAGAGCAGAAATAAACAATATAGAATTAAAAAAAAACAGTAGAACAGATCAATAAATCTAAGAGCTAGTTTTTTGAAAGAATAAACAAAACTGATAAACCCCTCGCAGACCTCTCAAAAAGAAAATAGGGATAACCCAAATAGATAAAATCATGAATGAAAAAAGAGAGATCACAACCAACATCACAGAAATACAAACAATTATTAAAGAATACTATTAAAAATTACATGCCAACAAACTGCACAATCTGGAAGAAATGCACAAATTTCTAGACACCCACACACTACCAAAATTCAAGTGGGAAGAAATAGAAAATTTTAACTGATCCATAACCAGCAAAGAAATTGAATCAGTTATCAAAAATCTCCCAACAAATAAGAGTCCAGAGCCAGATGGCTTCCCTGGGGAATTCTACCAGGTATTTAAAACACAGTTAATACCTATTCTTCTCAAGCTGTTCCAAAAAATAGAAATGGAAAGAAACCTTCTGGACTCATTCTATGAAACCAGCATTATCTTGATTCCCAAACCAGTTGGAGACCCCACAAAAAGGAGAATCACAGGCCAATATCCCTAATGAACATGGATGAAAAATTCTCAACAAGATACTAGCAAATAGAATTCAACAGTATATTAAAACAATTATTCACCATGATCAAGTGGGATTCATTGCTGGGCCACAGGACTGGTTCAATACCCATAAATCAATCAATGTGATACATCACATTAATAGAAGAAAGGATAAGAACCATATGATCTTGTCATAGATGCAGAAAAAGCATTTGACAAAATACAGCATCCTTTCTTAACAAAACGCTCAAGAAAGTCGGGATAGAAGGAACATAACATCATAAAAGTCATATATGGAAAGCCCACAGTTAATGTCATCCTCAATGGGAAAAACAGAGAGCTTTTCCCCTGAGACTGGAACATGACAGGGATGTCCACTCTCACCACTGTTGTTTAACATAGTGTTGGAAGTCTTAACCTCAGCAATCAGAAAACAAAATGAAATAAAAGGCATCCAAATTGGCAAATAAGTCAAAGTTTCACTTTTGGCAGATGACATAATACTCTACATGGAAAACCTGAAAGTCTCCACAAAAAACTGCTAGAACTGATACATTAATTCAGCAAATTCACAGAATATAAAATCAATGTACAAAAATTGGTTGCATTTCTGTACACCAATAATGAAGCAACAGAAAGAGAAATCAAGAAGTTAATTCCATTTACAATTGCACCAAGAACCATAAAATACCTAGGAATAAATCTTACCAAATAGGTAAAAGATATGTATGCTGAAAGCTATAGAAAACTCATGAAAGAAACTGAAGACACAAAGAAATGGAAAAACATTCCATGCTCATGGATTGGAAGAACAAATATTATCAAAATGTCGATACTACAAGCAATCTACACATTCAGTGCAATCCCAATCAAAATAGCACCAGCATTTTTCTCAGAGTTAGAATAAACAATCCTAAAATTTATGTGGAACCACAAAAGATAAATAGCCAAGGTTATGTTGAAAAAGAAAAATAAAGTGGGAGGCATCACATTCCTAGACTTTAGCCTGTACTACAAAGCTGTAGTCATCAATACAGTATGGTATTAGCACAAAAACAGACACATAGACCAATGGAACAGAAGAGAGAACCCAGAAATGGACCCACAAATGTATTGACAACTAATCTTTGACAAAGCAGGAAAAAGTATTGAATGGAAAAAAAAAAAAACAGTCTCTTTAGCAAACGATACTGGAAGAACTGGAGAGCCACATGCAGAAGAATGAACCTGGACCACTTACACCATATACAAAAATAAACTCAAAATAGAGGAAAGACCTAAATGTGAGTCAAGAAACCATCAAAATCCTAGAGGAGAAAACAAACAACAAACTCTTTAACCTCAGGCACAGTAACTCCTTGCCCAACACATCTCCAAAGGCAAGAGAAATAAAAGCAAAAATGAACTGTTGGGACCTAATCAAGATAAAAATCTTCTGCACAGCAAAGGAAACAATCAACAAAACTAAAAGGAAACCGATGGAATGGGAGAAGATATTGGCAAATGACATATCAGATAAAGGTTTAGTATCTAAAATCTATAAAGAACCTACCAAGCTCAACACATGAAACACAAATAATCCCGTGAAGAAATGGGCAGAAGATATGAATAGACACTTTTCCAAAGAAAACATCTGGATGGCTAACAGACACATGAAAAGATGCTCAACATTTCTCATCATCGGGGAATACAAATCAAAACCACACTGAGATACCACCTCACATCAGTCAGAGTGGCTAAAATTAACAACTCAGGAAATAACATGTTGGCAAGGATGTGGAGAAATGGGAACTCTCTTGCACTTTTGGTGGGCATGAAAACTGGTGGAGTCTTTCTGGAAAGCAATGTGGAGGTCCCTCAAAAAATTAAAAATAGGATTACCCTATGACCCACCAATAGTACTAGTAGGAATGTATCCAAAGGATACAGGAGTGTTGATTCATAGGGGCAAATATACCCCAATATTTATAGCAGTGCCATCAACAATAGCCAAAATATGGAAAGAGCCAAAATGTCCACCAACTGATGAATGGATAAAGAAGATGTGGTATATATATACAATGGAATACTACTCAGCAATGAAAAAGAATGAAATCTTGCCATTTGCATATACATGGATGGAACTAGAGGGTATTATGCTAAGTGAAATAAGTCAGTCAGAGAAAGACAGATATCATAAGTTCTCACTCATATGTGGAATTTGAGAAACTTAACCAAAGACCACAGGGGGGAGAGAAGGAAAAAAGATAGCTATAAACTTAGAGAAAGCCAAACAATAAGAGACTCTTAAATACAGAGAACAGGGTTGATGGGTTGGGGGGCAAAAGGGGTAATGAGCATTGAGGAGGGCACTTGTTGGAATGAGCACTGGGTGTTGTATGTAAGTGATGAATCATGGGAATCTACTCCCAAAGCCAAGAGCACACAGTATACTCTGTATGTTAGTTAACTTGACAATAAATTATATATTTAAAAAAATCAGCTTTTAATTTATGTAAAAAATTAGTTTGGATTTTAATAAGGATTATGCTGAATCTGTATATACATTTGAATAATATTGCTATCTTAACAATATTAAGTACTCCAATTCAAGAACACAGATATCTTTATTTCCTTTCTTTAAAATATTTCTTTATTTTTGAAAGAGTGGGGGAAGGGGCAGAGAGAGAGAGACAGAGGATCTGAAACAGGCTCTGTGCTGACAGTGCAGGGCTGGAACTCATGACTGCAAGATCATGACCAGAGCCTAAATCAAGAGTGGGGCATTAAACAACTGAACCACCCAGGCACCACAGATGTCTTTCCCTTTAAGTAGGTCTTCACTGATTTCTTTCAAATGCTTTGTAGCTTTCAGAATATGTTTTGCATTTTCCCAGTTAAATTTATTCAGAAGGTTTTATTCTCTTTGAAGCTACTGTAATTGAAATTGTCTTCCTAATTTAATTTTCAGATTGTTCTCTGATAATGCATAGAAATGCAATTTCTTTTGTATTTTTGATATTGTATCCTGCAACATTGCTAAATTCACTTATAAGCCCTAATAGATTTTCTGTTTGTGAAATAAAAGCAAACATATTCAACTTAATAAAGAATATCCACAAAAAAAAAAACCATGAACCCAGTACAGTTGTATCATAACTCTTGATAAATTGAAATTAATATTTATATTGTGATTGTATAAATACTGTTTACAGGTGGCATTTATACTATAGTATATATACATTCTTTAACTTACAATGGGATTACATCCCAATAAACCCATTTTAAGGTGAGAATATCATAAGTCAAAAGTGCATATAACACACCTAACTTACTGAACATCATAGCTTAGCCTAGTTTACTTTAAATGTATTCAGAACACTACCTTAGCCTACAGTTAGACAAAGTCCTCTAACACAAAGTCTGTTTTATAATAAGTATTGAATATCTCATGTAATTTATTGAATACTGTACTGAAAGTGAAAAACTTTCAGTGGTTGTGTGGGTACAGAGTGGTTGTAATTATATTGGTTGTCAACCCTTGTGATCGTGTGGCTGACTGGGAGCTGTGGCTGACTCACTGCTGCTACCCAGTATCACAAAAAAGCACCATAACACATTCCATAGCCCAGGAAAGGATCCAAATTCAGATTTCAAAGTATGGTTTTTACTGAATCTGCAGCACTTTCACACCATGATAAAGTTGAAAATTTTAAATCAAGTCATTGTAAGTTTATACATATATTTCCTTTCTTGCACAACATTTTGTTCTCCCAAAAGTCCTATTTGTTCATTTTCTCCATTTTCTATGCACTATTACTAATTCTTCTAAGTGCTCTGGTAAAGCTGAAAAATTTCTCTCCATGTGGCCAAAATCATCCAGAAACCTATCGATTTCATTTATTTTCCCCTTGGCCACATTTTTCCTCTAGCTTTTTATCCTCCTGCCCAATCTGACCTATCTGCTCTGCAGGCCTATTGCACACCCATCCCACTAGGAATTCACTATGCTATTATCCTCTAAACTTTCTTCACCTCTCTCCTATGTTGACTTCCTTGTTTCTCAGATCCCATATCTCTTTCTTAGGTTTTCACCCTCATTTTCTTAATTTTAATGTTGTTTATCCTTCAGTAGCATCTTGAGAAAAGTTGACAAAAGGAAAAATTTGTAAACTTTGTATGTCTAAAAATGTCTTTATTTTACCCTCACTATTGATGAATAGTTTAGCTGGATATAGAATTTTGGCTTGGAAATCAATTTCCCTCAGAATAATGAATGCTTCATTCAATTTTATTCTAACTTACAGTGTTGCTGTTGATATGTTCAATGCCATACTGACTTCTTATTCTTTGCATGCAATCTGTTCTTTTCTGTCTGAAAGCTTTTAGAATCTTATACCAGTTGGGGTAACATCTAGAAAAAAGAAGTCATTTTATATATTCTGTATATAACAAATTTATGTATGTATGTATGTATGTATGTATGTATGTATGTATGTTTAGAGACAGAGAGCAAGGTAGAGGCATTGGGAGAGGGAGAAAGAGAATCTCAAACAGGCTCCATGATCAGCACAGAGCTCAAAGAGGGGCCCAATCTCATGACCATGAGATCATGAGCTGAGCCAAAACTAAGAGTCAGTGGCTTAACTGACTGAGCCACCCAGGCACTCCTGTATATAAAATATTTAATAAGAATTAGGCATTTTCTTGATTGTTGGAAGAGCTGAAGGAGAAGAGGTCATGGGAGCCATCACCAAAACTCAGAGGAACTCATGCTAAACATCTTAGCTTAAGCATGAGGCAAGTGGTTCTCAAAACCTTACTGAAATTCTCAAAAATCTCTGGGAAGTGTCCACCAATCATGTCAGAATTCAGTAATGAAAAGGGTAGTTCTCAAGAGTACGAGAAAGCCACTGTGAATCTCTTCTTTACTCACACATTTGGCAAGTTTCTCTCACCAGCATACTCTAACCAAAAACTATATAGGAAAGGGGAATTCTGGAAAATGTAGCTCAGCCTTAGAGATGAGCGATAGTAGTGCTGAGTTAACTACAAACTGTGCATGCAGAGTCTACACCCTTGTCAGCTCAGCATCCAAAGACCCTCATTGTCAACATTTAAATTCCAAATGAAGATATTAGCAACATTATACTTTCCCATTATATAATTTAACTATTCATCATACCACCAAACCCAGAAGAAGAAATCCAGAGTTCCACTGGTCCCTCTTTGAGTAAATGTATCTTTTTTTTTTTTAATTTTTTTTTTTAATCTTTAATGTTTATTTATTTTTGAGACAGAGAGAGACAGAGCATGAACAGGGGAGGGGCAGAGAGAGAGGGAGACAGAATCTGAAACAGGCTCCAGGCTCTGAGCTGTCAGCACAGAGCCCGACGCGGGGCTCGAACTCACGGACCGGACCGTGAGATCATGACCTGAGCCGAAGTCGGATGCTTAACTGACCAAGCCACCCAGGCGCCCCTAAATGTTTCTTTATCCTCTGATTCACAATCCCCTTTTGCTATGCTATACCCTAAAACTGAGATACAGAAGTAATCATGATTTATATATTAATACTCTTAAGTGGCATGGGAATGGGAGAGGAGAAGGAAAAAAATATGAGTATATACACAAATGTCCAAATACAGCAGCAAGACAAGAAATATATTTAACTACCATAGTGATTTTATTTTTCTAACTGGTAATATGTCCATAAGTGTTATTTATAATTCCCTTCTCTTACCATCCATTCCCTTTTCCACTTTTCACCAGCAAGTGTCTCAGCCAGTTATTTATTTATTTATTTATTTATTTATTTATTTATTTATTTAGGTCTGGTAAGGTGACCTAAATCTTAGTCTTGAACTCTTTGCACCATAAAGGCTCTGCCTTTTCTGGTTGCTATAGGTTTCTATTACTTCTGCTATAGAACTTGAGTACTTGAGTACTAAGAGATTACCAAGAGAATCTCCTGAGTCCTAGGTTTTCCTCCTTGCTCCCATTGCACAATAGCAAACTAATCTACTATTGATAATTAAGATCAATTATCACATCCAGTACAGTAACCACTTTATTTGCCTGACAATGTGACCAGATGGCAGTCTTAGCTTCATGTTTAATGAAACCATTGTTGTCTTCCTGGTAGAAGAATTCCCTGCCCTGGGAACCGAGATCTCCAAGACCAGCAGAGCTCAATACTGTGGAGATGGGAAGCTAAAACTTTGCTACTATATCATTAGGTGTATCAATTTAAAAAGTACCCGTTTATACCTCTTGATTCCTGAAACTGCATATCTGCTGTGGAGAAACTGCATTATAAATTAATCATTGGTTCAGAGCATGCCCTTCATCTCAGGCATTATGCCAGATTTCACCCAGCTGGTATCATAACTGAATTTTCAGAGTCTATTCTATCAGGCCAAGCAGCAGGATGATGGGAAACGTAGTAAGATAGTGAATTCTAAATAACAGTATTAACAACATCATACTTTCAGGAGAAAATCACTGCACTTCATTTGCTTTTAAATGAGTTCCTTGTCAGAAGTAATGCTAAGAATACCATGATCACAAATAACACACTCTGTAAGTCCAGGAATAATCATTATGGCAGAAGCATTATGGGAAGGGAACGCAAAATCTGTATCCAGTGAGAAAAAAAAAATCATTGTTCCTGAAATGATAGAAATGATCCAATGCACTTAAACTACCACAAGGTAGCTGGTTGGTTGTCCCAAATAATAGTGTCACATCATGGGCTCAATGTTGATCTTTGCTACTGACAGATTGGGCACTCCACAGGGGACATAACCCTGTTATTTCATGAAGGTTACATAAATGGAATCATACAACATGAATCCTTTTGAAATTGGCTTTTCTTCATTCAGCATAATTTCATCCAAACTGTTATATGTATTAATGGGTTATTCCTTCCTATTGTTGAGTACTATTCCCATGGTAGAGATGCATGACAATTTCTTTAACTATTCATCCTTTGAAGGATATTTGGATATTTTTGAGTTTAGAGCAAATAAATAAACAAATAAGGTTGCTATGGATATTTGTATATCTATTTATCTTAGTTTTTGCTACATTACTAATTTCCAAAAGTTATTTCTTGTTGTTTGATTGCTTCATTTTATAGCACCATCTTTTTGCCTTATGGGTATAAGATCTTCTCTTACATTTGCCAATATTAATTATAATTTAAAACAAAAGATTTCTTCTATTCTTTGCATTATTACAGAGTTCCTCTGTTTCTTTGTGTAAGATCATTTTTCATGTGAACATTTTCCTCAAATGTATGTTCAGTCTTGATTAAACATTTATATTTAAAAGTAAGGTACTACAAAATTTATTGGAAGGACTTCTTGGCTAGTTAGCTTCACTGGTGAGGAATTGGTCAGTTTACTAGTTAGAATAAATTAAGATATGTTGTCCTAACAACCCCCAGATCTCAGTAGCTTAGCACAATAAAGGTTTACTTCTCACTAGTGTCACAGTCCAATGTGGCTTCCACAGAACTAGAAGAAAGAACACAGAGATTGTGTAAAGTCTGAGAAAGAGTTTTCCTCATTGTGAAACCCCCACAGAGCTCCCAGGGTTCAAAACTAAAACTAAAGTGGAAGTAAGGCTGTTGGGGCTAACTGCAATGATGTTTTCAGGATTAGCAATTGGGATTATGCCAATACTCTTTCCGTAAAGATGTTGAAGATTCCTAGAAGACAGAAAGTTTCTATGCCGTGGCCTCAGATACTTCAGAATGCACTTTGTAGTTTTACAGCAAGTAGGCATCATTTTCATGAATTTGAGCAAGAACGGTTTTGAGTAGCCTGGTTCTGGCTCCAAGTCATCTACTTATTAACTCATCCTTACATGTGAAAACATACAAAGGAAATCACCAGGCATTTGAAGGATGTCTTCAACACTAAAAAGAGATGTAGAGGGAGAGCTAGAGTATATTATGCTAAATAATATGTCAGTCACAGAAAGACAAATATCATATGATTTCACTCAGATGTGGAATTGAAGAAACAAAATGGAAGAACATGGGGGAAAAAAACAAAAAGAGAGAGGCAAACCATAAAACAAACTTTTAAGTATAGAGAGCAAACTGAAAGTTGCTGGAGGGGAGGTGGGTGGGGGGTGGGTTACATGGGTGATGGGGATTAAGGAGGCCACTAGTTGTGATGAGCAGGGGGTGTTGTATGTAAGTGAAGAATCACTAAATTCTACTCCTGCAACTAATATTACACTATATGTTAACTAACTGGAATTTAAATAAAAACTTGAAAGAAAAAAAGAATAATAATAATAAAGACAAATTCTGACTAGAAGATTAAAAAACTAAAACATGAAAGAGATACTATTGGCAAATAAGTAGAGGAAATTATCCTAGAGGAAATTGGCTAATGTTGAAAATACAAAACTGTAATATCAAGAGACTGGTGAAGATTATAGACATCACCAATGGAGTGCTAAGTAAAACTACAGTCAGAAGCTAAAAACAGCTTTTATAAGTTAAGAAAATATCATTTGAAGCAGGAAAATTGGAAGAAAATGTTGGGTAAATACCCAAGGAAGAAAAACAAATGTACAAAGAAAGGAAATATTGAATTCAGGAGTCGAATTTAGCGATTCATCACTTACATACAATACCCAGTGTTTGTCCCATCAAGTCCCCTCTTTAATACCGATCACCCATTTAGCCCATCTCCACATCCACCTCCCCTCCAGCAACCCTCAGCTTGTAATCTATAGTTAATAGTCTCTTATGGTTTGCCACCGTCTCTCTTTTTCTTTCTTCCTTCCCCTATATTTGTCTGTTTTGTTTCTTAAATTCCACATATGAGTAAAGTCATATGGTATTTCTCTTTCTCTTATTTTGCTTAGCATAACACACTTAAGCTCCACAAACATCATTGCAAATGGCAAGATATCATTCTTTTTTGATGGCTTAATAATATTCCATTGTGGATATATATATATATATATATATATATATATATATATATATATACCACATCTTCTTTGTCCATTCATCAGTCAATGGACATTTAAGCTTTTTCCATAATTTGGCAATTGTTGGTAATGCTTCTATAAACATTGGGGTGCATGTATCCCTTTGACTCTGTATTTTTGTATCCTTTGAGTAAATACTTAGGAGTGCAATTGCTGAGCCATAGGATAGTTCTATTTTTCACTGTTTCAGGAACTTTCAAACTGCTTTTCAGAGTGGCTGCACCAATTTGGTTCCCACCAATGGTGCAAGAGAGTTCCCCTTTCTCTGCATCCTCACCAACATCTGTTGCCACCTGTGTTGTTAATTTTAGCCATTCCTACAGGTGTGTGGTGGTTTATCTCATAGTGGTTTTGATTTGTATTTCCCTGATGATGAGCGATGTTGCGTGTCTTTTCATGTGTCTGTTAGCCATCTGGATGTTTCCTTTGGAAAAATGTCTATTCATGTTTTCTGCCCATTTCTTCACTGGATTATTTGGTTTTTTGGTATTGAGTTTGATAAGTTCTTTATAGATTTGGGATACTAACCCTTTGATATGTCGTTTGCAAATATCTTCTCCCATCCCATAGATTGCCTTTTAGTTTTATTGATTGTTTACTTTCTCAAAAAAAATTTAATGTTTATTTACTTTTGAGAGAGAGAGAAAGAGACAGAGAGAGCAGGGGAATAGCAGAGAGAGAAAGGGATACACAGAATCCAAAGCAGGCTCCAGGCTCTGAGCTGTCAGCACAGAACCCAATGCAGGGCTCAAGCTCACAAATTGCGAGGTCATAACCTGAGCCAAAGTTGAACGCTTAACCAACTGAGCCACCTAGGTGCCTAGGTGCCCTATTGATTGTTTCCTTTTGTAATGCCCGATGTTCTAAAACCTCCCACAAAAGACCACCAGAGTCGTGAGTCAAAGCCAAGCGGCAAGGGTCGTTTATTGCAGGTTCGAACCTGGACCTCTGCGCACTCGTTGCCGGTGACACACAGAGGCCCCGATCAGAGTTGGTATAGGGTTTTTATAGACAGGGACAAACAGCATAGGTGAGTGAGGGTCCTGATAGGTAAATTCTAAAGTAAGGACATTTGTGGTTTTCTGATTGGGCGTCCTTTGTCTGCTACTTGTGGTGGGAGAGAGAAAAAAAAAAAAAAAAGGGGAAGGGGATAGGTGAGGAATGTGCTAAGCAAGCAGGTTTACAGAAGCGAGAAACGCCGGTTAGTTTATGTACAACCACTCATTCCATTACATTTAGGAAGGTTTACAACCCATTCTACTACACAGCGGGTTACATTCAGGAAAGGTCTCACAATGCTCATAGCAAACAGCAAGCAAAACAGACTTCTCAGCAATTGTATTTCTTATCAAAGATCCATAATAAACAGAAAAGAGAACCTAGCTTTAAACTAAGGTAGGGCTGTCATTTGGATTGTTCCTTTCATTCCCCCCTTTTTCTTGTGCCTAAAGAGCCAATCTTGGATCTTCAGTTTTCTACTGAGTTCGTAAGACCATTAATTGTACAGCATTGAACCTGTCTTGGACAAACTTAATAATTTTTGTTTATGATGCAGGGGCCGAATGTGAGAGCGAGAAGTAGGATGGCCAGAGTTAGAGCCCCTGCAGTAATGAGTTCTCTTGCTGGTGTCTCCGCACGTATACCCAATCTCCGGGTCGGTAGTGATGCGGCTCAGGAGGGGGCCCATTCTTATAAATGTCTCTCAATCTGGGCCAAACTTCCTGGTGGGTGTGCTGGAGTTCCCTCAGGGAAATAAGAAGTTCATGATCATCAAATTCAGTTAACACATTAGACTATAGGTTGGGAATTATAGGGGGGGCACTCCATACATGATTTCAAAGGGGGTTAATCCAAGTTTGTAAGGGGAGTTCCGCACCCTAAACAGAGCGTAGGGGAGTAAGACTACCCAGTTAGCGCCAGTCTCCATGGTCAATTTGGTTAGGGTCTCTTTTAGGGTTCTATTCACTCTTTCTACCTGTCCTGAACTTTGGGGTCTATATGCACAATGTAGTTTCCAATCGGCCCCAATAAACTACGCTATCCCTTGTATTACCTTTGAAATGAATGCTGGTCCGTTGTCTGATCCTATTAGGGTAGGGAATCCGTACCTGGGCATGATGTCTTCCAACATTTTCTTTGCTACTATCTGCGCAGTCTCATGCTTGGTGGGGAAGGCCTCTGTCCATCCTGAAAAGGTATCTATAAACACTAGCAGATATTTGTATCCATATTTTCCAGGCTTTACCTCGGTGAAGTCTACTTCCCAATAGGCTCCCGGCCTGGTTCCACGAGTTCTTGAGCCAGGGTTTTTCCCGTGGTTGGTGGCGTTAGTTAGTTGGCAAGCTTTACAGCTAGTAACTATCTGTTCGATTTTTGTCCTAGAGTCTTTGATGGTGATCCTAGCATGTCTTATTAAGTCTTGCATTTTTCTCGTGCCCATATGAGTGGCTCGGTGCATCTTGGATAAAACTTTATTTCCCATTTCCTCTGGGAGGATTATGCTACAGTCTGCTGCTCTCCACCATCCGTTAAGGCACTGAGTCATAGGCAATTTTTGGATCCAGTCTAGGTCTTTTTTAGTGTAGGTGGGACTTTCTGGTAAACTAGCTGGACCGGGGTCTGGTAGGGTGGTCATTAAAGCACAGTCCACCTGTAAGGCCACCTCTCGGGCCACCTGGTCAGCCAAATTATTTCTTCTGGCCACCGGTGTGATCGGTTTTTGGTGGCCTGGGCAATGTATGATGGCTAGTCGTTTAGGCAGCCAGAGTGCTTTTAAAAGAGCCAATATTTCTTGTTTTTGATGGTTTTCCCCTCTGCAGTTAACAGTCCCCTCTCTCTGTATATAGCTCCATGTATGTGGGCCGTAGCAAAAGCATATCTGCTATCGGTGTACACATTTAGTCTCTTGTCTTTTCCCAAAGTCAGTGCCTTGGTTAAGGCCACAAGTTCAGCCCGTTGGGCAGAGGTGCCAGCTGGCAAAGACTCTGCCCAAACAGTCTCAGTTTCAGTTGTGACTGCTGCCCCCGCGTACCTTTGACCCTGATGTATAAAGCTGCTGCCGTCAGTGAACCAGGTAACTTCGGCGTCTGGCAGCGGATGGTCCTGTAAATCTTCCCGAACTCCATGAACCTGTGTCAATATCTCAGCGCAGTCATGGAGAGGGGTATCTAAGTCCGGGTCTGGTAACAGGGAGGCAGGGACGTAAGATGCCTAAGTCTAGGAGGCGACGGATATGTGGTGTGATGCCATTTTTGGCTTCCATTGACATCGGGTATTGTCGGACCCGAACTGGATCTGCCCCCGGCTTCAGCTCTATGAATAGAGCTGGGCAATGTTTAGCCAATCCCATACCCCCGGTTTCAGCCCATGCTTCCGGAAACTGCTGGAGCCAGGGCTCTATGTTTTGACTTTGTGAGGGTGGCCCCTGATGGAGTCGATATTCATCTTCTAATCTTAGAGTAAGTATGGTAATGGGTTGGTTGTGCGGGCCAGCCACTTGGGGGCCCCCTGGCGTAAAATGAATCTGGGCCCCCATTTTAGTGAGTAAGTCTCTTCCTAATAAGGGGCACGGGCTGTCAGGGATGACTAGGAAGGAATGGGTGACCTTTCCATTTCCTAGGTCCACAGTTCTCTGGGTGGTCCAGGGATATTTTCTTATTCCAGTAGCCCCTTGGACCCAGGAAGATTTTTCAGAGATTTTTCCATGGGGTCTGATCAAGACCGAATGTTGTGCCCCTGTGTCGACTAAGAATTGAACTGGGTTCCCCTCCACTTGTAGCGTTATAGGTTCGGGGAGGGGATCCGAAACCCGTCCCCCCTATTCTGCATCTTGAGTGAAGAGGGCGGGTGTGGTTTTTGGCGGCCACGGTTTTTGACCATGATGTGGCTTTTTCTTTTTAGGGCATTCTCGAGCCCAGTGGCCTTTTTCTTTGCAATAGGCGCATTGGTCCTTATCTAGGGGCTGGTGTTTATCCAGGGGCTTTTGGACAACAGTAGCCAGGACTTTGGTCATTTTCTCGGTGGCTTTAAGTTGCCTGTCCTCTGGAGTCTCTCTATTATTATAGACACGCTGGGCAATGCGGAGTAAGTCCTGAATCTGTTTTCCCTCCAGGTCCTCTAGCTTCTGGAGTTTCTTTTTAATATCAGTGGCTGCTTGATTTACAAAGGCCATTACAACAGCAGCTTGATTTTCGGGGGCCTCGGGGTTCATGGGGGTATACTGTCTGAAGGTTTCCATTAATCTTTCTAAATAAGCAGCAGGGCTCTCTGTCTTACCTTGTATTATTGAATACACTTTTGCCAAATTAGTGGGCTTGCGTGCAGCAGCCCGGAGACCCGCCATTAGAGTCTGGCGATAAATGCGCAGCCGTCCCCTACCTTCTGCCGTGTTGTAGTCCCAGCCATCCTGTGGGGGTCGGGTCAAGGGAAAAGCTGCGTTAATGAGATCAAGGTTAGCAGTGGGTTGGCCGTCATCTCCAGGAACCAGCTTTCTTGCCTCCAATTGAATTCGTTCTCGCTCCTCGGTGGTGAACAGGATTCGGAGGAGCTGCTGACAATCATCCCAGGTGGGTTGGTGAGTAAACATAACGCTGTCTAAGAGACTTATTAAATCTTTAGGGTTGTCAGAAAATCGGGCATTCTGGGTTTTCCAGTTATATAGGTCACTAGTAGAGAAGGGCCAGTATTGAAGTCGGGGATTCCCCGTATCATCGGGAGGCCCTATTTCCCGTAAGGGTAAAGCTACGGTGGAGTCAGGAAGGCGGAGTCCTGGCTCACGTGGGGCCCGCCTACGGGTATGTCCAGCCGGCCCTTGGACTTTGCCCCCACTAGGCATGGGCGCGGGTTGAGCCTCCCTATTCTCCAGTTCTCCTATGGGCTGGGCTATGGGAGGCTCTGCCGGCGCAGCAGGGATAAGGGCAGCTTGCGGAGTGCGAGGAAGAACCTGATAAGGGGGAGGGTCAAGGAAAGGTAAATCTTGGTTGTCGGGGAGATCAAAGGGTGCAGCTGGAGTTGGCGGCTTGGGAGAGTTTTTTTACTAAATCTTGCCACACCAGAATATAGGGAATCTGATCCGAGTGACCTTCTTTCCCTGGTAGGAAAATTTTTGATTTTATTTTAAGGACCACAGGGAGGCAGAAGGTTCCCTCTGTAGGCCAATTAACCCCAAAGGTGGGCCATTCAGAGCGGCAATAGGTAATTAACTTCCTTTTGTGAATATCTAGGCTTAAGCTGTGTCCTCTAGCTTTTACGTCCCTGAAATTGGCGAGGAGGAGGGAGAGAGGGGTGCTCTGCGTTTGGCCCATATTATAATTCTGAGGAAGAGGAGAGGAGAAAGGGGGGGGGCGCCGCTGGCCAGGGGGCAGGAAGGAAAGCCGCAGGGAGCTGAGAAAGGAGGAGAGAGAAACAAAGGATGGAATAATTAATTCTGATCAGCCGAGAAAACACTTAATTCCAATAAAACATCCGACCTATGAAAGAAAAACAAGAACTAACAAAAATCTTTCGCAGCGGTTCCAACTTTCTTGGCTAGCCCGACAGAGAGGGTTACGGCGGTATTTACAAGGGCCCCGGGGTGACAATACATTTAGACTGACAAAGAAGCACTCTTTAGACTGACAAAGAAGCACTCGCGTACTCGCCCGTCCGCGTCCCTCGCGGGAACTTAGGTGCCTCTTAGCATGGGCGGGCAGGTATAAACCCCCTGCTCGGATCAAAAAGATTTTGACCGCCTTAAGCCGTATGAGGATCACCGCGGAAATCGGGTTAGAGCCCACTCGAATCCCGTAGCTTATGCTGTGGGACTACACATAGGGTAAGTCAGGCGCGTGCCCCTGACTCCCAACAATCATTCCATTCAACAGACAGACACACAGACATACATCACATCAAAATACCGGTAATAATTGGCATGCCTAGATGGTTTTTCTTCTTTTTTTTTTTTAGACGCCTAGAGATATTTTTAGCACTCTGGAGGTTCATAAAGAAAATGAAAGTATTTAGTTCGCAGGCGCGTTGGGCGTAAACAGCCCCCAGAAAAGAATCCAGATGGGCCAAGGAGCCCCAGATGGACCGACCTGGTCCCCAGATGGGCCAAACAGCCCCAGATGGACCAACCTGGTCCCCAGATGGGCCAAACAGCCCCAGATGGACCAACCTGGTCCCCAGATGGGCCAAACAGCCCCAGATGGACCAACCTGGTCCCCAGATGGGCCAAAGAGCCCCAGATGTCAGTGGACGTCTCCAACTGACCCCGGCTGGGTGCCCTATAGCGCGTCCGCCAGGGTCACACCAGCTTCCAGACAGAACCGGTTCTCCAGAGAAGAAGCACAGATTAGAGAGAAAAGGAAGAACGTTAGAGCCGGCTTACTTACCGATCGGAATCAGATACGACCCATTGATCAGAAGTCTGGTGAGCTCGGGGGAGATCTCGCTGGGGCCTCCAAATGTAATGCCCGATGTTCTAAAACCTCCCACAAAAGACCACCAGAGTCGTGAGTCAAAGCCAAGCGGCAAGGGTCGTTTATTGCAGGTTCGAACCTGGACCTCTGCGCACTCGTTGCCGGTGACACACAGAGGCCCCGATCAGAGTTGGTATAGGGTTTTTATAGACAGGGACAAACAGCATAGGTGAGTGAGGGTCCTGATAGGTAAATTCTAAAGTAAGGACATTTGTGGTTTTCTGATTGGGCGTCCTTTGTCTGTTACTTGTGGTGGGAGAGAGAAAAAAAAAAAAAAGGGGGGAAGGGGATAGGTGAGGAATGTGCTAAGCAAGCAGGTTTACAGAAGCGAGAAACGCCGGTTAGTTTATGTACAACCACTCATTCCATTACATTTAGGAAGGTTTACAACCCATTCTACTACACAGCGGGTTACATTCAGGAAAGGTCTCACAATGCTCATAGCAAACAGCAAGCAAAACAGACTTCTCAGCAATTGTATTTCTTATCAAAGATCCATAATAAACAGAAAAGAGAACCTAGCTTTAAACTAAGGTAGGGCTGTCATTTGGATTGTTCCTTTCACTTTGTTGTACAGAAGGTTTTTATCTTGATGAAGTCCCAATAGCTCATTTTTGGTTTTGCTTTCCTTGCCTCAGAAGACATATCTAGAAAGAAGTTGCTAAGACCAAAGTCTAAGAGGTTGCTGCCTGTATTCTCCTCTAGGATTTTGATGGTTTCTTGTCTCACATTTAGGTCTTTCATCAATTTTGAATTTCTTTTTGTGTGTGGTGTAAGAAAGTGGTCCAGTTTCATTCTTTTGCTGTCACTGTCCAGTTTTCCCATTACCATTTGTTGAAGAGATTTGTCTTTTTTCCATTACATAGTCTTTCTTGCTCTGTCAAAGAATAGTTGACCATATTAGTTGTGGGTCCATTTCTGGGTTTTCTATTCTGTTCCATTGACTATGTGTCTACTTTTGTGCCAGTAACATACTGCCTTGATTACTACAGTTTTGTAATATAGTTTGAAGTCCAGAATTGTGATGTCCTCAGCTTGCTTTTCTTTTTCAAGATTGCTTTGGCTATTTAAGGTCTTTTGTGATTCCACACAAATTTTAGGATTGTGTGTTCTGGCTCTGAAAAAATGCAGGTGGTATTTTGATAGAAATCGCATTAAATGTGTGCATTGATTTGAATAATATAGACATTTTAACTATATTTGTTCTTCCAATCCATGAACATGGAGTATTTCTCCATTTCTTTGTGTCCTTTTCAATTTCTTTCGTAAATGTTCTATAATTTTCAGAGTACAGATCTTTTACCTCTTAGATTAGGCTTATTCCTAGTTATCTCATGATATTTGGTTCAATTGTAAATGGGATCAATTCCTTGATTTCTTTCTGCTGCTTCATTATTGGTGTATAGAAATGCAACAGATTTCTGTTCATTGATTTTGTATCCTGTGACTTTACTGAATTCATGTATCACTTCTAGCAATTTTTGGTGCAGTCTTTTGGGTTTTCTACTTTGAATATCATGTGGTCTGCAAATAGTGAAAGTTTGACTTCTTCCTTGCCAATTTGGATGCCTTTTATTTCTTTTTTTTATGTTTGTTTGTTTGTTTGTTTATTTGTTTATTTATTTTGAGAGAGATAGCAAAAGCAGGGTGGTGGTGGAAAGAAAGGGAGAGAGAGAATCCCAAGCAAGCTCGTGCTGTCAGAGCAGAACCCAATGCAGAGCTAGATCTCACAAACTGTGAGATCATGAGCTGAGCCAAAATTCAGAGTTGGACACTTAATTGATTGAGCCACCCAGGTGCCCCCCCTTTTTTGGTCTGAATTCTGAGACTAGGACTTCCAGTACTATATTAAATAAGAATGCTGAGAGTGGACATCCCTGTCTTGTTCCTGACTGTAGAGGAAAAGCTCTTGGTTTTTCCCATTGAGGATATATTAGCTGTGGGTCTTTTGTATATGGCTTTTATGATGTTGAGGTATATTCCCTCTATCTCTACTTTGTTGATGGTTTTAATCAAGAAGCAATGCTGTATTTTGTCAAATACATTTTCTGCATCTATTGACAGGATCATATCATTCATATCCTTTCTTTTATTAATGTGCTGTATCATTTTGATTGACTTGTGAATATTGAACCACACTTGCACCCCAGGAATAAATCCCACTTGATCACGGTGAAAAAAATATTTTAATATACTGTTGGACTCAATTTGTAGTATCTTGTTAATAATTTTTGCTTCATGATCATCAGAAATACTGGCCCATATTTTTCTTTTATAGTGGGGTCTTTGATTTTGAAATCAAGTTAATGCTGGCCTTGCAGAATGTGTTTGGGTGTTTTCCTTCCTTTTCTATTTTTTGGATCCGTTTGAAAAGAATAGGTATTAACTTTTCTTTAAATGTTTGGAATAATTCCCCTGGGAAGCCATCTGGCCTTGGACTTTTGTTTCTTGGAAGATTTTTGATTAATGACTCAATTTATTTGCTGGTTATGAGTCTGTTCAAATTATCTATTTTTTCCTGTTTCAGCTTTGCTAGTTTATATATTTCTAGAAATTTAACCATTATTTCCACATTGCCCAATTTGTTGGCATATAGTTTGTTCATAATATTCTCTTATAATTGTTTGTATTTCTGTAGTGTTGGTTGTGATCGTTCCTCTTTCATTTGTGATTTTATTTATTTGGGTCCATTCTCTTTTCTTTTTGATAAGTCTGGATAGGGGGGTTATCAATTTTTATTAATTCTTTCAAAAACCAGTTTCTAGTTTCACTGATATATTCTACTGCTTTTTTGTTTGTTTGTTTCTCTATAATTTATTTCTTCTCTAATCTTAATTATTTCCCTTCTTCTGATGGCTATTTACTGTTCCTTTTCTACATCTTTTAGGTATAATGTTAGGTTGTGTATTTGAGACTTTTCTTGCTTCTTGAGGTAACCCTGTATTGCTGTATACTTCCCTCTTATAACTGCTTTGCTGTATCCCAAAAGTTTTGGACTTCTGTGTTTTCATTTTCATTTGTTTCCATGTATTTATTTATTTCTTCTTTAATTTCCTGGTAACACATTCACTCTTTAGTAGGATGTTCCTTAATCTCTATGTATTTGTGGTCTTTCCAAATTTTTTCTTGTGGTTGACTTCAAGTTTTATAGCATTATGATTGGAAAATATGCATGGTATAATCTCAATCTTTTTGTAATTGTTGAGGACTGATTTGTGACCTAGTATGTGATCTATTCTGGACAATGTTTCATGTGAACTCAAAAAGAATGTGTATTCTGCTGTTTTAGGATGAAACGGATATACCTGTAAGGTTGATCTGGTCCAGTGTGGCATTCAAAGCCATTGTTTCCTTGTTTTCTGCTTAGACGATCAGTCCATTGTTGTAAGAGTGGTGTTAAAGTCCCCTACTATAATTGTATTGTTATCAATGAGCTTCTTTATGTTTGTAATTAATTGATTTATATATGTGGGTGCTTTCAAGTTGGGGGAATAAATACTTAGAATTGTTATATCTTTTTGTTGGATAAACCCCTTTATTATGATATAGTCCCTTCTTCATCTCTTGTTACAGTCTTTGGTTTTAAATCTACTTTGTCTTATATAAGTATGGCTAGTCCAGCCTTCTTTTGACATCTATTAGCATGATAAATGGTTCTCCATCCTTCCATTTTCAGTCTGTAGGTGTTTTTAGGTCTAGTAAGTGTCTTTAGGTCCAAAGTGAGTCTCTTGTAGGCAGCATATAGATGGGTCTTGTGTTTTTATCCATTCTATAACTCTGTCTTTTGATTGGAGCATTTAGTTCATTTACATTCAGAATGATTATTGAAAGATATGAATTTAGTGTCATTGTATTACCGGCAAAGTCATTTTTTTCTGGAGATTTCCTCTGTTCCTTTCTAGTCTTTGTTGTTTTTGGTCTTACTTTCCTACTCAAAGAGTCCCCTTTAATATTTCTTGCAGGGCTGGTTTAGTGCTCACAAATATCTTCAGTTTTTCTTTGAGAAACTCTATCTCTCCTTCTATTCTTAATGACAGCTTTTCTGGATAAAGTATTCTTGGCTACATATTTTTCCCATTGAGCATGTTGACTATCTCATGCCACTCTCATCTGGCCTGCCAAATTTCTTTTTTTTTTTTTTTTTTTTTTTAATTTTTTTTTTTTCAACGTTTATTTATTTTTGGGACAGAGAGAGACAGAGCATGAACGGGGGAGGGGCAGAGAGAGAGGGAGACACAGAATCGGAAACAGGCTCCAGGCTCTGAGCCATCAGCCCAGAGCCTGACGCGGGGCTCGAACTCACGGACCGCGAGATCGTGACCTGGCTGAAGTCAGACGCTTAACCGACTGTGCCACCCAGGCGCCCCAAGCCTGCCAAATTTCTGTTGATAAGTCTGCTGCTAACCTGATCTGTCTTCCCTTGTAAGTTAGAGATTTCTTTTTCCTTGCTGCTCTCAGGATGTTTTCCTTATCTCTGTATATTGTAAATTTTACTATAATATGTCTTGGTGTTGGTGTGTTTTATTGATTTTGTTGGGAGTTCTCTGTGTCTTCTGGATTTGTATGTTTGTTTCCTTCTCCAGATTAGGGAAATTTTCAGCTATATTGCTCAAATAAATCTTCTTCCCTTTTTTCTCCTCCCTTCTTATTGTGGGACTCCTATGATATGAATGTTATGCTTGAAAGAAAGAAATTTTTAAACACATGATAAAAAATACAATTTCCCACAACTGAAATAATTCAATCTCCAGGTTTAATGATTCCAAGGAGTGTTAGCACAACAAATGAAAAAGACGTGCAATTAGGCACATAACTTTAAAATTTAAAACCCATGGATAAAGAAAAATCAGAGCACCTTCCAGAGAGGAAAAACCAACTCACCTGCAAAGCAACAAGCATCATTTTAAGGTAAAATATCTACCTCAAATTCCGGGGGGGAAAAGACATTTTACAATAACAAAGTATGGCAAGTTCACTAATGGTTCAACTTCCACATTGCAATTAACTTTTAAGAAACTATCATTTGTCAAGTTTTGGTGTAGTATCAGAAAAGAATACCCTCCTTCTTTTTTCAACTATATATCTGTGGGAAGCCATATTTTTTCATATATTTCAACCTAAAAGCATAGTGCACTAAATTTAATGAATAAGCACATGTAAGAAGATAGATCTCTTTTATTAAAACAGACATTAAAGTTATTTGCAATAATATAAGTCAAGATAAAATTCTCATTTTTTTGTCTTAAAAAATACAATAAAAAAGTGTTATTTTTGACATGTAATGAGTTCTGATTCTAAGTGAGTTAATGAATAACATTATTACATTCCTCAGTTTGAGCTTTTTGTTTTCAATTTATTTATTGAGGTATAAATGACATATTATGTTAGTTTTGAATGTAAATGTTTGATATTTGTATATATTACAAAAGTATCACCACAGTAAGTCCAGTTTTCATCCATCACCAAATATAGTTACAATTTTTTCTTGTGATGAGAACTTTTAAGATCTACTCTTTTAGTAATTTTCGTGGTTTCCTTTGCTGTGCAGAGGCTTTCTAATTTGATGTAGTCCTACTTGCTTATTTTTGTTTTTGTTGCCTTTGCTATTGGTGTCAATTCCAAAATATCATTGACAAGACCAATATCAAGGAGTTTACTACCTATGTTTTCTTCAAAGAGTTTTATGGTTTCAGGTCTTACAATAAAGTCTTTATCCATTTTGAGCTAATTTTTGTACAGTGAAAGATAGTGGTCTAGTTTCATTCTTTTGCACATGGCTGTCCAGTTTTCCCAACATCATTTATTGAAAAGATTATCCTCCCCCCATTGTATAGTCTTAGCTCCTTTGTTATAAATAATTGATCATATATATGTGTGTTTATTTCTGGGTTCTCTATTCTATTTCACTGACCTATATGTCTGTTTTTATGCCAGTATCATATTGTTTTTATTACTATAGCTTTGTAATATCCTTTAAAATCAGGAAGGATAATGCCTCAAGCTTTGTTTTTCTTTCTCCAGTTTGCTTTGGCTATTTGGGGTCTTTTGTGTTTCCATACAAACTTTAGAACTATTTGTTCTATTTCTGTAAAAAACAAATTGAAATTTTGATAGCAATTGTATTTAATCCATAGATTGCTTGGGACATTTTAACAATATGAATTCTTCCAATCCGTGAACACAATGCTGTGTTCTTTCCACTTATTTGTGTCATCTTCAATTACTTTCATCAATGGCTTATATTTTTCAATGTACAAGTCTTTAAGCCCCTTAGTTAAATTTATTTCTAAATATTTTATTCTTTTTGATGTAATTGTAATAGCATCATTTTCTTAATTTCTATTTCTGCTGGTTTGTCACTAATGTATAGAAATGCAACAGATTTTTGTATGCTAAGTGTGTACTCTGATACTTTGCTGATTTTTTAAATTTGTTCTAACAGTTTTTTGGTCAAGTTTGGGGTTTCCTTTTTTATTTTTTTTTAATGTTTATTTATTTTTGAGAGAGAAAGACAGCATGAACAAGGGGGTGGGAAGAGGGGTACAGAGAGAGAGACACAGAATCCAGAACAGACTCCAGGCTCCAAGCTGTCAGCCCAGAGCCTGATGCGGGCCCAAACCCATGAACTGTGAGATCATGACCTGAGCTGAAGTCAGCCCCTCAACTGACTGAGCCACCCAGGCACCCCAGGTTTAGGGTTTTCTATATATAATATCATGTCATCTGCAAATAGGGACAATTTAATTTTTCCTTTCCAATTTGGGTTCTTTTATTTATTTTTCTTGTCTAATTTCTGTGGTTAAGACTTCCAATACTATGTTGAATAAAAGTGGTAAGAATGGGCATATGTATCTTGTTCTTTTTTTTAAATTGTTTTAAATGTTTTTATTTTTGAGACAGAGAGAGACAGAGCATGAGCAGGGGAGAGGCAGAGAGAGAGGGAGACACAGAATCTGAAGCAGGCTCCAGGCTCCGAACTATCAGCCCAGAGCCTGATGTGGGGCTCGAACTCACAGATCGTGAGATCATGACCTGAGCTGAAGTTGGACGCTTAACTGACTGAGCCACCCAGGCGCCCCTGTATCTTGTTCTTAATCTTATAGGGAAAGTTTTCAGCTTTTTACTATTGAGAACACTGTTAACTGAAAGCTTTCCATATATGGCTTTTATCATGTCAAGATACGTTCCCTCTGTACCCACTTTGTTGACAGTTACCATAAATGAAGGTTAAATTTTGTACAATGTACACTTTGCATCTATGAAATGATCATATGATTTTTATCTTTCATTTTGTTAATGTGGTATATCACATTGATTGATGTACCAATATCAAACCATCCTTGCATCCTTGAAATAAATCCTACTTGATCATGATGTATGATTCTTTTAGGATACTGTTGAATTCAGTTTCCTAATATTTTGTTGAGGATTTTTTGTATCTAAGCTTATTAGAGATATTGGTCTATAATGTTCTTTTCTTGTGGCATCCTTGTCTGGCTTTTATATCAGGATAATGCTGTCCTAGTGAATGACTTTAGAAATGTTCCCTCTTCTATCTTTTGAAAGAGTTTGAGAAGAATTGGTATTAATTCTTTAAACGTTCATAAAATTCAACAGTAAAACCATCTGCTCTTGAATTTTTTCTTTTTGGGAGGATTTTGATAACTGATTCAATCTCCTTACTAGTAATTGGTCTATTCAGGATTTCTATTTCTTCCTGATTCAGTCTTGGTAGGTTGTATATTTCTAGGAATTTATACACTTTTTCTCTAGTTTTTCCAATTTGTTGGTGTATACATATTCATAGTAATCTCTTGTAATCTTTTGTTTTCTGTGGTATCAATCATTTCCCTCTACTAACTTTGGGCTTTCTTTTGTCTTCTTTTTATAGTTCTTTGAGGTATAAAGTTAGGTTGTTTATTTGAGATTTTTCTCACATAAAGTAGACATTTACCACTACAAACTTCTCGCTTAGAATTGCTTTTGCTACATCCCATACATTTTGATATATCATATTTCCATTTTCATTAATCGCACGGTATTTTTTTTATTTATACTTAGATTTCTTCTTTGACTCATTGGTTGTCCAGTAGCATTTTGTTTAACTTCCAAATATTTGTGAATTTTTCAGTTTTCTTCTTGTAATTGATTTCTAATTTCATTTCATTGTGGGCAGAACAGAAGCTTGATATGATATCCATCTTCTTAAATTTATTAAGGCTTGTTTTGTGGCCTAACATATGATTTATCCTGGAGAATAAATGTTCCATTTGCATTTCACAAGACGTGTATTCTTTTGCCTTTGGATCGAATGTTCTATTTATGTTAAGTCCATCTGGTCTAATATGTCATCTAAGACTTATGTTTTCTTATTGATTTTCTATCTAAACATTCATGTAAATGAGGTATTAAAATCTACTGTTATTATATTGCTGTCTATTTCTACATTTAGATCTGTTAGTATTTCCTTTATATATTTAGGTGTTCTGTTGGTTGCATAAATACTTATAGATGTTATATCCTCTTACTGGATTGGCCCCATTTATTATTGTGTAATGCCCTTCTTTGTCCCTTACTATAGTTTTTGATTTAAAATCGATTTCTCTGATTTAAGAATAGATACCCTAGTTTTCTTTGGGTTCTGTTTGCATGGAATATCGTTTTCCAATACTTCAATATTCAGTATGTGTGCTCTTACATCTGAAGTGAGTATCTTGTAAGCAGCTTACATGGGTCTTATTTGTTAATTCATTCAGCCACTCTACTTCTTTTGATCGAACAATTTAGTCCATTTACATTTTTTTTTTTTACATTTATTTATTTTTAAGAGACAGAGCACAAGTTAGGGAGGGGCAGAGACAGAAGTAGACACAGAATCTGAAGCAGGCTCCAGGCTCTGAGCTGTCAGCACAGAGCCTGACAAGAGGCTCGAACTCACAAACTGTGAGATCATGACCTCAACTGAAGTCAGACACTCAACCTACTGAGACACCCAGGTGCCCCATAGTCCATTTACATTTAAAGTAATCATTGATAGGTATGTATTTATAGTCACTTTGTTCATTTTTTTGTGACTGTTTTGTAGTTCCTTTGTTCCTTTATTCTCCTTTTGCACTCTTCCTTTGTGAATTGATGGTTTGCCTTAGTGATATGCTTAGATTAATTTCTCTTTATCTTTTGTGTATCTAGTATAGGTTATTTTAAAGTTTTTATTTAAATTTCAGTTAGTTAACATACAATATATCATTAGTTTCAGGTGTACAATAAAGTGATTTAACACTTCTATACAATGCCTGGTGCTCAACATAAGTATACTCCTTAATCCCCAATACCTATTTAACTAACCCCCCACACACCTCTCCCTTCTAGTAACCATAAGTTTGTCCTCTATACTTAAGAGTATGTTTCTTGGTTTACCTCTTATACATTTTTTTTCCCTTTGCTCATTTGTTTTCTTTCTTAAATTCCACATATGAGTGAAATCATATGGTATTTGTCTTTCTCAGGCTGACTTATTTCACTTACCATAATAGCCCCTAGCTCCATCCATGTAATCGCAAATGGCAAAATTTCATACTTTTTTATGGCTGAGTAATATTCCATTGTGTATATATATATAACCTCTTCTTTATCCATTCATCAATGGATGGACTCCTGGGTTCTTTCCATAATTTGGCTATTGTATGTAATGCTGCTTTTAAGATCAGGGTGCAACTATCCCTTTGAATTAGTATTTTTGTATTCTTTGGGTAAATACCTAGTAGTGCAATTGTTGGATCGTAGGGTAGTTCTACTTTTAACATTTTGCAGAACCTCCATACTATTTTCCAGAGTGGCTGCACTGGTTTGCATTCCCACTAGTAGTCCAAATGGTTCCTCTTCCTCCATTTCTTTGCCAACATCTTTTGTTTCTTGTGTTATTGATTTTAGCTGTCCTGACAGCTGTGAGGTAATATCTCATTGTAGTTTTGTTTGCATTTCTTTGATGAACAGTAATGTTAAGTGTCTTTTCTGTTGGCCATTTGTATGTCTTCTTTGGAAAAATGTCTATGTCTTCTGCCCATTTTTTAATTGGATTATTCATTTTTGGGATGTTGACATCTATAAATTCTTTATAGATTTTGGACACTAACTCTTTACCAGATATGTCACTTGCAAATATCTTCTTCCATTTTATATGTTGCCTTTTAGTTTTGTTGTTTCCTTTGAGGTGCAGAAGCTTTTAATTTTGATGTAATACCAATAGCTTATTTTTGCTTTTGTTTCTCTCGCCTCAGGAGACCTATCTAGAAAGACATTGCTATGGCCAATATCAAAGAGGTTGATATTGAACACTGTCTGTGTTCTCCTCTAGGATTTTGATGGTTTTCTGTCTGACATTTAGGTCTTTAAATCATTTTGATATATTTTTGTGTATGTTGTAAGGAAGTGGTCCAGTTTCATTCTTTTGCATGTAGCTGTTGACTTTTCCCAACACCATCTGTTGAAGAGGATGTCTTTTTTCCCATTATATTCTTTCCTGCTTTGTTGAAGATTAATTGACCATGTAGTTGCAGGTCCACTTCTGGGTTTTCTATTCTGTTCTATTGATCTCTCTGCCTATTTTTGTGCCAGTATACTTAGTGTTTTGATAGATACAGCTTTGTAATATAACTCGAACTCCAGAATTGTGATGCCTCCAGCATTTTGGGGGTTATTTGGGGTTTTCTGTGGTTCTGTGCAAAATTTAGGATTGTTTGTTCTAGTTCTGTGAAAAAAAATTGATAAGGATTGTTTGCAATGTGTACATTGCTTTGGTAGTATAGACATGTTAACAATATTTGTTCTTCTAATCCATGAGCATGGAATATCTTTCCATTTCTTTGTGTCATCTTCAATTCTTTTCATAACTGCTCCATAGTTTTTATTTTTTTTTTTTAATTTTTTTTTTCAACGTTTATTTATTTTTGGGACAGAGAGAGGCAGAGCATGAACGGGGGAGGGGCAGAGAGAGAGGGAGACACAGAATCGGAAACAGGCTCCAGGCTCTGAGCCATCAGCCCAGAGCCCGACGCGGGGCTCGAACTCACGGACCGCGAGATCGTGACCTGGCTGAAGTCGGACGCTTAACCGACTGCGCCACCCAGGCGCCCATGCTCCATAGTTTTTAGAGTATATGTCTTTAGCCTCTTTAGTTCAATTTATTTCTAGAAATCTTATGGTTTTT
The DNA here is from genome assembly GCF_018350155.1 of Leopardus geoffroyi. Lineage (NCBI taxonomy): Eukaryota > Metazoa > Chordata > Mammalia > Carnivora > Felidae > Leopardus > Leopardus geoffroyi. The sequence continues at coordinate 24,527,441 of NC_059332.1, read as the reverse complement.
GATGCAATTGTAAATGGGATTGATTCCTTAATTTCTGTTTCTGCTGCTTCATTATTGGTGTATAGAAATCAAAAGATTTCTGTATGTTGGTTTGTATTCTGTGATTTATCAAGTTTGTCTTTCAGTTCTACCATTTTTTTTGAACTCTAGTTAATAATAATTAGAATGTGTTATATACTTGTAATTATTCTTAATGTACCAATAATCTAACTGTGAGACTTCAAGAAGCTGAATGATGCATTCCATTAGCCAATAAATTTATCTCTTGTGTTTTTATAAAAAAAGAAACCACACTTTCCTTCACTAATTAATTCAGATGAAGCGAGATTTGTTCTCCTTAACTAAAATGGTACTATTGTGCCTTTCAAAGAAAGAAAGAATTAAAGATTTTATATTCATGAAAGCAAAAATGTGACCCAAAAAACTACCGTGTTGACATTATTAACATTATAGAATTATAAATATGCCCAACTCAGTTTATAAACACATCTTTTTGAAGCCCAAATGTCTACATATAATTTCTGAATAAATATCTGTCCTATTTACTAGTCCAAGGACATAATTTCAGATTTTAAAGAGCTCACTTGTGACATCCTTTAGGGCTTTCAACAAGTATATGCTCATGGGGTAGTTGCTACCCATGTACACAGCACAAGACACACATAGATTCTTAATTATGCTCAAGTTTCTAGCATGTTGATGACAAGTGTTTGTGACAGTACTGAGGAAAATTTATCTTGCAAAGTAACTTCCTCAGATAAAGAAGTATACTAGTTTCCTACAGCTTCCATAACAAAGGACCATAGACCAGGTAGATTAAAAAACAGAAATTTATTGTCTCACAGTTCTGGAGGCTAGGAGTAAAAAATTAAGGTGTCATCAGGGTTGGTTCCTCCAGAGGTCTGTGAGGGAAAGATTTGTTCCAGACCTCTTTCCTTGGTTTGTAGATGACCATTTTCTCCCTATGTCTCTTCACATTTATACATGTCTGTGTGTCCAAATTTTCCCTATCTGTATGAACACCAGTTATATTGGATTACTACTCATCCTAATGACCTCATTTTAACTCGACAACCTCCTTAAAGTCCTTATCTCAAAATAAGGCCACACTGAAGTGGGGTTAGGATTTTAACATATAAATGGGGGGGGGATGGAAGGGACAAAACTCAATCCATAATATGGAGCTACAATATCTACAATGCATCTCTTCCAATTGACTATTCCTTCATAATAAACTAGTAATAGTAAAACCTTTTCCTGAGTTGCTGTAAGTCATTCCAGTGAATCGTTGAACCTGAGGGAGTGGGTTTGTGGTCAGTGGGACAGAGATGTGGGTTGCCTAGACACTCCATATATGGCTGGCTTCTGAAGTGGGGCAATCTTGTGGGACTGATTGCCCAATCTTCTTCAACTTGTAGAATCCGAAGCTTATTCCAGGTCGGTAATGTCAGAAGTGAACTGAATTGTTGGACAGCCAGTTGGTGTCCAGAGAATGGAGAATTGTCTGGTGTTGAAAAAGAGACCATAAATTTGGTGTCAGGAGGATTAGATGGAAGAAAGGGCTTCTGTGACAAGTAAGGGAGGTTGGTGGTGTTAGAGTTCAGAGTACTCCATGGAGTTCCCTGAGTCATTTCAGGTGCACTCATTTCAATTCACAGTCTTGATTTTTCCTAACTCTATGTTCTAACTTTTACTTACATGATGTGGTGGCTTTAACTAATAGAGTAATTTGACAACCCTAAATTTCAAATTTTGAGTTTAGTGTTCAGCTACTTCATCATTAGGTTTCCAGCATATAAAAGGACTTTTGTGTTTTTGTGTTTTTGTGTTTTCAGAAATCAAAAAATAACATTGAGAGACCACAGCACATAAAATAAAAATAAATCAAATCAAAAGGATTATAAAGGATTGAAGATGACTTTAATTAGAGGATATTACCATTTTAACAGAAAATCACAAAGAATCTACAGACAGGATGCGAGAAATAATAAAAGAATTTAACAAGGTGGGTAGGTATAAAGATTGTTATACAACAGTTATCTGTACTTCTTTATACCAAGACAGTCTAAATGTAGACTCAGATATACAGGGCATGTGAATGTGACAAAGGTTGTATCTTATACCATGGGAGAAATAATATTCCATAAAGGTGTTAAGACAATGGTTAATTGTTCAGGGAGAAAAAAACATATAAATCTGAATTTAATGTAATCTGTTAACATATACAAAGATTTTTTTTAAACAAGGTCTTTTAATCCATTACTTTACCATGATTGCATCATACTTATACAAAAGTTCCTCGTTAGTCTCCTAAGAGAGCATTTAACACATTGCCATTTTACTGCTGCCAATCCCTGAAAAGTTTTGATTCAGTATTTGCAACTCATATCTTGTAAAATGTTACCACTATGTAGGTTAGCCTCAAGAATTAACAGGATTCCAAAAGTGCACAACACTCAATTTCAGTCAATTGAGTACGATTCCTCATAAATTCTTTCCTGTTTGGGTCATTATTGCACATATTGGAAAGCTAGAAAGGAGAGGGAATGTTAATGGAAGGCATAGATTCATATCTAAAGAACTGCAATGCGTTTACTTGAAGACTGGCCATTGGAGGAGATTTAGGAATGGAACAGTGTGAGCTCTAGATCCATATCCACCCTTCCTGTATCATCACTCTCTTCCACAACTCTTCACAGAATCTTACTTTCCTGGCGTATTTTCACAGACTTTCAAAATAATGCCATGAAACTACAGAGCAAGCCAGGAGATGTTACTTTAACAAAGCAATATTGCCATATCTGATATATTTTCCCTCTTCTTTTGTTGAATATAATTGTGAGAAGAGAGATGATTCATTTTCAGATACCAAATAAAAGCTGTTGTTTAGTTACCATAGGTTTGCAACCTATTGGAAATATGTATGAACACTGCCCCACCCCCATGGAGTCCCAAGCCCTTAGCTGCTTCACTTCCTGGTTCTTCTTCCCCTCACCATTTAGCAGGCTTATTTTTCATAGGCTTTGCAATGAGCATTGGCCAAAGAACTGAAGTCTCTGCATCACTTCAAGGAAAGTACATTTGTTCCAATCAGACTACTTTTTGGCCTTATATGGGCATAAGTGACTTCCCAGTAAGGCCATAACCTCTGTAATACTTAGCCAATGAGGAATCAGGGGAGGGACTTCATGCTAGGAGATACATTGCCTGCTGTAACTGCCCACACGTGCCTGTCCATCAGACACCTGTTCTTGCAAGAACACTGATTAAAGCATCCCTTCACTGTGCTCCAAGTCTCCATGTCCCTCCTTTGATTGGGGCAGTGAGCTTATTTCTCACAGTAATTAATCATTTCTTGCCTTAACTTCTGTTGACTGAGCCATGGAAGCAAAAGCTAGCACTTCAGTTCTATAAATAGTTGATTCAATATTACAAAAATGTACTTTGATTCCTTATTCAAATGAAAACTTCACAAATGTAACATACTTAGAGCTCTTCCTTTACCCATGTGGACTTTATCCATTTACTGCTACCATGGGTGTTTATAAATATAAATCCAGCCTATCTCTTTTTCTTCCCAATGATTGTCTGGGTCCTGTGTGTGTGTGGCTGATTTCAGTGTTCTAAATTTAAAAGTGCCATTATGATGCAAATAAGTGATGCCTTTGTCTTTGAAATTTCCAGAGGTCTTTTTCTTTTAAAAGTTGGGCTGAAGTCCATCAAGTTAATCCTGGCAGTCAACTAGTTTAAAATCTAGGCCTCTCCACTTTTGATAATCTGCATTGTGAATATCTCATGGAGCACACCATAATCAATTTGAAATATTACCATTATTTTGATGAAAGGGCCGTGGCAAAAAGTTGGGATAATGTTAGCCTGCTATGGCCTTTGTCCTTGAGAACAAATCGCTATAACAATGAGTTTCTATATTTTTAAGGAATTAGTGCTATTTAAGCTGGTGCAAGTGTGAGGCACATAACTGGAGTGGCAGCAAGTTGGCTTTGTGAAGAATATTGAGGGGATGTTTACTTCTATGGAGAGCTTCCATGAAGAAGGAGGAGGAAGAGAAGGAGGAGGAGGAGGAGGAGGAGGAGGAGGAGGAGGAGGAAGAGAGACGTGAATCCTGCCCAAAGATGGGTAGGCTGACCTCTTTCAGGTCCATTCTATCTTCTGGTCCCTTTAAATCCATGCAGAAATAAGGCCATAAGTTTTGGTGTTTAACTGGGAGGAAGGTGGAGCCTTGCTGCCCCCAATTGACTTATTTTATTAGTGGTTTGTCCTTGAATTCGACTTTGATTAAACTTCATACTAGTCATCATTCTCTCCTGGGACTGCACCTCACCTCCTTCCCTTCTGCCAGCTTTCCCACCTGGTCTTCACTCTGGACAATGTGTGTAGGAAACGCTACACTTGATGCTTAGCTTTGCCTTCCTTCCCCTGTTCTTTTCTGCTTTAATCAAGTCAAGAGCCCAAATTCTCCCTTAGAGATTTATCCTTTTTCCTCCTGGCACATCAGATATTTTCCCAGTACCTTATCTATAGAGTTCCAGCTTAATACTATAAAGTCTGGCAGAGAGATGAGAACCTGAAGCTGGGGTTTTCCATAGGACAAGACAGACCACTACACAAACACTGGCTCCTCTTTTTTCTGGCTTTTTCATATGGGGCACCATTGATGATAGTCCAGCTCATACCCCCTATCATTCATCGAGGCCTATTGGGTACCCATACCAAAGACTTCTAAAAAATATATAAGTATTACAAAAAATAAACTTAAATATTTTTATAATGTTGGAGCAAGGAAATTTTCATAAACACATCAGGAAACCCAGGAGTCACAAGGGAATCTGACTACTTAAACAATTTGAAGCTTCTTTATAGCACAACAAACACAAACCCTCCTTGAAGTTAAAAGATAAAAGACAATCTGGAAGATAACGTCCTATCACAGCTTGTGGTGTGCCTTTGGTTGTCAGTGAGACCTGTTTGAAGGCCAGCTCTAAAACTGTGTGAATTTGGGTAAATTCCTTAATCTCTCTGAACTCCAGACTTCCTCATATGAAAAGTGAAAATAATACCAATATTCTACAATACTGTTATAAGGTTTAAATGGGATCATGTACGTAAAGTATTTAGCACTGGGCATAGCACATAATAAGCATTCAATAAATTCAGGGGAGAAGATCTGTAATATTTGACAAAAGCAATAATTACAAATTAATAAGAAAAAACAGTTCATGTTTTAAAAAGGACAAAGTATGTAACCAGTAAGCTCGAATAAGCAGAAATAACATCAGCTAATAATCACATGAAAAAATATATATAAGCTACTAATAGAAATGCAAAGTAAGACAACAATAAGACACATGATTATACTGTTCATGGAGGAAAATAAACTTTTCTTTGACCTTTCATCATCCCTTGCTGTGTCTGAAAATTAAATCAGCAAAGACTGATTAACAGGAGAAAAAAACATGCACATTTATTTAATCTGAATTCTATGTGACATGGGAGCCTCAAAAGGAAACGAAGACCCAAAGAAATGGTTAAACCCATGTGTTTTTATGCTAGGTTTGATGAAGAGTGGAAGGTCATGGAAAGATGTGATAGGGTAAAGATTATAAGTATAGCAAACTGAGGGACATTTAGCCAGGCCCATTGTTTCTCAACATCCCCTTATCTTCAGAGATGAAGATGCTTCTTTCCTCCAGGTATAGAAAGGGCACTTCTCACATAAGGGTTTTATGATTGCTTCCAGAGAAAGGGGCAGGGGGAAGCCAGAGTCACCTTCCTGCTGCTGCCATTTTCTCAGACTCCTTCAGCTTAATCTATTCAATAAACCAAGGTGGTATGCCTTGAACCCCATAAGTACCTAGCAGACTGGCCAAGATTGAAAAAAAATTGATAATTTTCTGAGTTAGTAAGAATATAATAATCAAATCAAATCAGTCTCTTACATTGTTTTGGGAGTATAAACTGGTATACTTTTCAAGGTAGTTTTTGGTGCTTATTCAAATCTATATTTTTTAAACTTTTTTTTCTTTAATATTTTAACTTATTTTTGAGAGAGAGAGAGAGAGGAGGGCAGAGAGAAAGGGAGACACAGAATCCAAAGCAGATTCCAACTCTGAGCTGTCAGCCCAGAGCCCAATGTGGGGCTCAAACTCATGAACCATGAGATCATGACCTGAGCAGAAGCTGGCCACCTAACAGACTGATCCACCCAGACAACCCTTTGGTGTTTATTCAGCTTAAATGTTCATATAGTTTAATAAAACCAGCCATGAGACCCTTCAGATATATATCGGGGGGCCATAAACTTGGAGTATGATTGCCAACATATATCTTGGGGCAGCTGAGATAAAAGAAGTAGATTTACAGGATCCTCAAGGTTAGGATAATGTTAAGCTAAGATCCTCTTTTGCCCCTAGCAAAGTGTTATCATCTAGACAGGTGAGTTCCTAAAGGGAGGTCACTCTGCCAGTTTCAAGGACTTATCAATGGGCTATAGGAAGCAAGGGAATTTAATTTTTCATTTGCCTTAGTTTCCCATATTACCATGGCAAGCACTTAAAACCCTTGTCTTTGTTCTTGGGTAGCTGAGAGTGTCTGAGGAATATCACACAGATCCCACCTGGGGCGGCGGGGCGGGGGGGGGCGGTGCCAGCCTGTATTTTGCCCTCAGCTTGCCCCACCCTCCTTCATCAATCTCCTTTTGGTCAAATAAAAAAGAATTATAACCTATATGCTAATATACTCATAAAAAATGTCTCTAAAGGTTAAGATTATAGAGTTTTCCCCCTTTTTGTGTTATTTTTAAACGACAATCATTTATAAATTAATAACAATTACATACTAGTGACAATTTATAATTGAATTCAGATGGAAGAAGAGAGGAGATACCAAAGTATAAGAGGAGGAAAAGAGATAGGCTGTAAAGCTCAAGCAAAACGGAGATAGACACCAGGTTATAGAAGTCATTTTAAATACTTGAAAATAAACCTCCATCCAAGCTGTCTGCATACCAATAGTTAATATTCAAATTAAATGTTTCATATACTCATTGAAAAATGTAGTGCAAATTAGTCACTACTTTAACTGTAAAAAAAAAAGATGTACAACTTTTTCACAATTTAAATTTGCTTTAATTTGGAGGAGGAGGTCCTTGTCTTCCACCCTCATCTTACTTGAAAATGTATCATTCAGTGGAGCTCCTGGGTGGCTCAGTCAGTTAAGCATCCGAATTCTGCTCAGGCCATGATCTCCAGGTTCACAGGTTCAAGCCCCGCCTCTGACTCTGCGCTGACAACTCAGAGTCTGGAGCCTGCTTTGGATTCTGTCTCCCTCTCTCTCTGTCCTTCCCCTACTCAGGCTCTGTCTCTCTCTCTCTCTCTCTCTCTCTCAAAAATAGATAAACATTAAAAAAAAAAAAATATATATATATATATATATATATATATATATATATATACACAACATCAACAAGTCTGTGAAAATGCTTTGCAAATGCTCTGAAAAGTGCTAGATTGTACAGCTATTAGACTAGGCTTGAGTGGAGTGGCAATAAGCATACAAATTGTTCCAGGAAAAGGGAGTTTTACTGCTCCATAGCAGTTGAAGTGCATATGTTTATTAAAATACTTTGACATGAAGCTTTACATTTTAAAAACTGCACACTATATTTGAACACAACAGTCTTTCCAAATGTGGCATTGATGCTTCACATATGCGTGTGATTACTGCCCAAACCTGCTATTTCATCTTGCCTCTGACATAGTCTGTCCCTTCATCTACTGTACCTCCAAATTCATCTGCCATTGAGTTCAGACCATTAACATAACATAGGCTATACCCTGTTTAATTTGCCAATCCAAGTCATTTATTCCTAATCTTAAAACATGCTTCATTTTATAAACGCATTCAAGGGAATAAATGCACGGAAATGGAACTTGCCCAAGAGTTTCATATGCAGGCAGATACAAAAGACATCTGTGCAGTAATCCAGGAATCAGATTACTCTACTTGTCATCATTTTTTTCTTTCAAGAATGGTAGAAGGAACGGGTGTAACCATGGAAATGTTCCTTCCAAAAACACAGATCTTAAACAAAACCCAAAGCCTAGGAACATCAAGGAAACCAAGGGCCCTAGACTTTCAACAGAGAATTCAACATTACCATGACACAGAGTAGCTGAAAAGAAATGCTTTCCAAAACAGAACGAAAAGCGCTACAAAGACAAGGCCCTTTGCTTTTACTCCAGGCAAGATGCCTTTTATTCTGTAAAACAAAACACTTGTCAGCAACTACAGAAATAAAATACGTGTCTAACATATTCTAAGAACTATTCTTCAGTAGCTAGGTTCAGCCACTTTCCTTAGATAATTGTGGTGCAGCATCTTAATCCCAAAATAAAGCAGCATATTCCTCATATCCTGGTTGAAATGGGGGTACTCTTTTGGGAGACATGGGTCCCTCTTGATCTAAACTTAATTAAAAACAACTAAAATCTGTACAAATTCATATAAAGGCAATAAATACTCACTTGCCAAAGAGGCTGGAGTATAAACTAACAGCGCTGAAATTAATTCATTCAACAAATATTCATTGATGTGGGAAACAAAGGCAGAAGGAAATGGCAGATAAAATTAAATTTCCTTATAACCTGCAGCCCATTGACAAATACTTGAGGCTGGCAGAGTAAAACCAGGAGTTTCTCCAGGAACTCCCTCCTGTCTTAATGCTTTGCTAGAGGGGAAGCTTGACAATAGCTAGGCCTCCAGTAACCTGTGAGTCTTCTTTGGCATATGAAACTCTGGAAACTTCCCCTAGACTACCTCCCCCAACTCCGAAGTACATAAGCAGTCTCTCCTCATGGTCCCAGGGCAGCTCTTTCTGCTCACAGGTCCTATCCCTGTGCTTCAATAAAATCACCTTTTTGCACCAAAGACGTCTTCAAGAATTCTTTCTTGGCCGTCAGCTCTGAACCCCCACCACCAGTCCAAAACCTCATCATTTATCATACACTTATTGTACAGTAAACACAGTCAAGTGCTAGATAAACTGTTGCCAACAAGAGTAGACGGTATCTCTAATTTTATAAAGCTTACATCTAAGTCAGTGAACAATTATTAATAAAGGGGCAATTGTATATAGTCTTAAGTAGTGAGAAGAAAATCAAGCAAGGCAGTGTGATGAAGAGGGCTTCTTCTTCTTTTTTTAATGTTTATTTATTTTTGAGAGAGAGAGAAACACAGAATCCAAAGCAGAGTCCAGACTCCCAGCTGTCAGCACAGAGCCTTGATGCAGGGCTCTAACCTGCAAACCATGAGATCATGACCTAAGCTGAAGTCAAACGCTTAACTGACTGAGCCACCCAGGCGCCCCATCAAAAGGACTCCTGAGTTAGGGATAGAACATGGCATGATATTAACAAGTTTTAGAAGATGTGGACTTTGAGCTGAGACTCAAAAGTCTGGAAGACTGACCACGCACAGATGTAGAAATGAGAGCTGTAAGCAGAAGAACAGCACACATAATGATTGTGAGACAGGAATAAGCTTGAAGAATTATAATAAAAGAAAAGAGGGTGTGCCTGAAGGTTAAAGAGTACAAAAGAGAATTTAGGGAGGGCCAAGTCATGTAGAGCCTTATAGACCATAGGTCAGACCACAGGTGGATTTTATTTGATGTATGGTGAGAAAACACTGGTGGATTTTTGTCTCGTGAATATTCTAAAACATCATTCTGCTGCTTTGAGGGAAAAGGAATTGAAGTGGAGAGACTAGGTAAGACATTTTGATGGCTTAGACTAGAATGGTAGAAACAGAGATATAAAGATAAGATGAAATCATGCAATATAAACATATTTTTAAATTTTTTTTCTTAATGTTTTTATTTATTTTTGAGACAGAGAGAGATAGAGCATGAGCAGGGAAGGGGCAGAGAGAGAGGGAGACACAGAATCGGAAGCAGGCTCCAGGCTATGAGCCATCAGCACAGAGCCCAATGCGGGGCTCGAACTCACAGACCGTGAGATCATGACCTGAGCCGAAGTCGGACACTCAACCAACTAAGCCACCCAGGCGCCCCGCAATATAAACATATTTTATGGTAAAATCAATAGGCAGGCACTTGCCTTCCTCTTGATGGGGTTTTGGGGTGATGGTGAGGTTTGGAGCTGATGGCCAAGAAAAAATTCTTGAAGAGGTCTTTGGTGCAAAGAGGTAATTTTATTAAAGCACAGGGACAGGACCCAGGGACAGAAAGAGCTGCACTGGGGTTGTAACAGGTGACTGATTATATACATTCATATTGGGAGGGGGGTGGGAAAGAGTAAGTCTCTAAGGTATTTTGGAAGCAAGGTTTCCAGGACCTTGAGGGGCTAGATGTTGTTAGGAAAATGCCATTTATTACCAATTAATAAAATCTCAGTCATGAGACCCCTTCAGATGTGTATCAGGGGGCCATATGTTTGGAGTATGATTGCCAGCATATATCTTGGGGAAGTTGAGATAAAGGAGGTTTCCAAAGGAATTTTTATATGTTTGAATAGATTTAAAGGATCCTGGGGGGTCAGATAATGTTAACCCAAGATTCCCCTTTGCCTCTAGCAAAGTGTCATCATCGAGGCAGCAGAGCTTCTAGAGGGAGGTCACTCTGTCTGTTTCAAGGACTTGTCAGTGGGCTGTAGGCAATAAGGGAATTTAATTTTTAATTTGGCTTTATTTCCCACATCACCATGGCAAGCACTTAAACCTCCTTACATCTTGGTGAGTGTGATGTTAGGGCTCCAGGGAACAGAGTCTATAGGTTTCTGGAGATTAGGCTATGATAAAATTGCCTTTTTCTTGCAGTTTATTCAGTTATCCATAAACTGAAGGAGACTCCTATCCTGCATGACTGTGATTTGTATCAGTCAATCATTTGCTTTTTTTTTTCCTTTCCTCTGTCCTTGGGCAGCCAGGAGTATCTGAGAAATAGCACACATATCCCACCTGGGGTGGGGCGGGGGTTGCATGCTGTTAGCCTATACTTTGCCCTCAGCTTGCCCCAAGCTCCCTCATCACTCTCATCTAAATTAATTAACAAGGGGAAAGAACATCATTGTAGGAGCAGGAGTGGCTGGCCTAGACCTTATGGTTATTTTAAGCTGTGGTGGCAACAGATCTCACTGTGTAAGAATTAAAGAAAAATTATTCTCCTGGGCTAAAAAGAGAAAACTTGGAAATTTGCAATAAAAAGTTCACAGTCATTTCATAAATACTCTAAAAGCAAACAAACAAACAAGAAAACATTCTGAAGATCTGGGTAAATAAAAACGTGCAGCTTTCTTTCTTTCTTTCTTTGTTAAGACTTAGAATAAAGCTGTTTATGTAAAACAGATGAAGGCTGGTAAGTAACTAGAATGAGGGGAAATGTACAAGGTTAGATTACACAAAATTAACCATATAATGTGATATGAAATTCTAGTTGAGACTGGGAAAACATGAAAGACATATCAGAAAAAGTACATATGGGTATATTAGGAAAAGATAAGTGAGGAAAGAAAATAAAGAAGTAGAAGATAAAGAAAGCCATACTGGAAGATGGCGATGTGTAATATACTATTACAGAAAAAAATTATATTTAAAGAGAAATGCATTGAATGTTTGAATTTAAAGTGACATAATGAATCCCACCCAAATGCCATGGTTTCTGCTCTACAAAGAAGGAAAAATTTCTGTTCTGGTATAAGTTGGATCTTATATGTCCAAACCACTGCTCCAAAAAGTTCTATATTATTACACTAACGGGTGGTGATATTTCAGAGACCAATTTCCCATGAAAACACATGGATTCCTCGAGATATCATAAAATTTCAAGGAAGTCAGAAGAGACCTTTAAACATAAATGTTTAACAGAAAAGTACTTTCCAATATACAGATGAAATTTCACCAAAAACATGGTAAATTATGATCAATTCAGGGATGCTCTCCAAAACCACCATATGGGCACTGACCACTCAGAAGGCAGGCTGGCCACGGTACTAAAGCAGGATCCAGGAGGCACCTGACATAAGCTGGGCAAGAACGGAAGGAGGAACCCTGAAGGCATATGCTAAGGATTCCACTCACATGAAATAACTAAAATAGGCAAATTCACAAAGATAGAAAGTAGAATAGAGGTTACCAAGAGCTAGGGGGAAGGTGAAATATGGAATTATTGTGGATATGTAGTTTCTGTGTGGGGTAAAAAAAAAGTTCTAGAAATGAGTAGTGGTGATGGTTGTACAACATCATAAATGTACAAAATGACACTGAATTGCACACTAAAAATGGCTGAAATGGTAAATTTTATGTTATGTGTATTTTACCAATTTTAAAGGATATGGAAAAAGTGGAACCCTCATACACTGCTGGCGGGAATCTAAAATAGCACAGCCACTTTGGAAAACAGTCTGTCAGTTCCTCAAAATATTAAACACAGAGTTTCTATATGATCTAGCAATTCCACCCCTAGGTACCCAAGAGACATGAAAACGTAAGTCCACAAAAAAACTTTCACATCGATGTTCGTGGCAGCATTATTCATAATAGCCATAAAGTGTAAAAGTATAAACAACTTAAATATTCATTAGTTGATGAACAAAATGTAGGATGTCCATATAATGAAATATTATTTTGCAATAAAAAGGAAAGAAGTACTGTTCTGAATAATAGTAATTCACGATAGATGCTATTTCATAGAGGAAACCTTTATTAATTATAAGGGAAAGGAATATATGGAATTAAACAATTAGAGTAAACATAAGGAGGGAGAGAAGTATAGAGAAGAACAAAGAAGGGTTAATACATCAAATCAGGTACTCACAACATCAAACTTTCTGGCAGGGAAAGCCCCACAGTGAACAGCCCAGTTGGAGTCCTAATTGAGGGCCCTACAGTAGTGGAGTGTCCTCCCCTGGGGTGAGACTTCGAACTAACTATTCCCACCGGGGCAATATATGTACTAGCTGTGTGATTCATCTATGGCTAGTCATTAAGTTTGCCTAAGTGCAGTCCTGAGCAAGCTGGGGTTTTTTTTTTTTTTCTGTTTTCTTTTTTTCTTTTTTTTAATTTTTGTTTAACGTTTCCTTATTTTTGAGAGAGAGAGACAGTGACAGAATGCAAGCGGGGGAGGGGCAGAGAGGGAGGGAGACACAGAATCCGATGCAGGCTCCAAACTCTGAGCTGTCAGCACAGAGCCCAATGCAGGGCTCAAACTCACAAACTGAGATCATGACCTGAGCCAATGTCAGACGTTTAGCCGACTGAGCCACGCAGGCGCCCTCTCTGTTTTTCTTATCATATCTGAGAATCTCAGGAGCCTGGACATCTGTATATTTTTCTTCCCTCCCCGATCTATTCCAGGGAGCCAGCCTGGTCTGGTGCAAGGAGGTGAAGCAAGTTAAAATTCCTTTTGGCATCAGGAACAGAAGGGCCAGTTCTGATACCAAGACCAATACAGAGTACAAGCCAACTAAGCCCCCATGACTGTGTATGTGCGACTCTGGGCAGAAATGCATAACAAGTCACACAAGTTTTAGATAGAACACGTGCTACAACATAGATGGACCTTGAAAATATCATGCCACAAGATGGCGGAACAGCATGGAAGCTTTTTGTGTGTCTTGCATCTGTGAAATACAGCCAGACCAACACTAAACCATCCTACACACCTAGAAAACCGACTGGAAGATTAACACAACAATCTGCACAACCTGAACCACAGAATTCAGCAGGAACAGGACACGAAGAGCTGAACTTGAGGAGCAAGAAGCCCCGAAAGGCAGGAAACCGCTTTTGCAGGCAGAGAGAGGATGGAGACTGGGGAGGGGGGGAGCATACGGGAAAAACACCCCTCCCCAAAAGCAGCTGGAGAGAAAGTGGAAAATTGGAAACAGCCGCAGGGACTAAACTAAAAAGGGAGAACAGAGAAAGGACAGGGTTTAAATTCCATGAAGACTGTAAACAAAGGGAGCACAAAGGCTGCAACTCCGCAGCCTGATACCTGGTGGTGCTGTGGTGGGAAAGGTGAATCCCCAGGAACAGAGTGGGGTCCAGGAGGTTCTCAGGCCACATGGGGAAAAGCGGTTCCACTTCTGGAAGGACATTTGGTAGAGACTGTTGAAGCCACCTAGTCCCAGCAGACCCCGGAAGGCAGCCACATTCACCAGTGCTGGAACAAGGTTGTTGAGGGTGAAGCCTGGTGTCAGATGTATGTTGCGATTTTCCATGGTCCCTGAAATGCTGAGACTACATTGTCTTGTGATTTTTTTGGGGGGGCACCGGCAACAGCAGGATCCAGCGGGCGTTCCTGGGTGCAGCTACATTCAGCCATTGCTCGGTGAGACCCTCCCACAGAGGGGTGGAGCAGGTCAAATCCCCAGTCCTTTGGAAGTAAGGGGCTGGGGAAAACAGCCACATCTGAGAAAAAACTTGGTACTGCCTGGGGCCTGGTCATGGAGAGTGGAAAAGCAGGGAATGGACAAGAGCTGAAGACGGAGGACTGGTGCGCGACTGCTGACTGGGGAGAACAGAGTGGGTGGCTGGGTGGCGCCATTTTTCACTGCTCCCGCGCATGCGCATGCGCACCTACGAGCACCTCAACAATCCACCCCAGTAGGCTAGCAGCGCCATCTAGGGGAGAGTGGAGCTGTTACACCGAGCCCTGCCCGATTGGGCCAACTTCGCTCTTCAAGAACACAAACCTCACCACCGGCTTAAGCTAGGGACTATAAAGAGCTACATGGACTGACCTCTAGGGGAAAACAAAGCAATTTCAGTCCTACTTCAATCTGTTAGCAGGTGCATCTATTTTTCTCTCGTTCTCCTTTTTCTCTTTTACAATTCTCTTTTCTTGAATACAGAAAGAGAAAAAACTCATTTTTATTAAAAATATCTGTCTTTAATTTTTATTACTATATTTTTTACTTTTGTGTACATTTTTTTCAAATTCTACTTTACTTCCATCATTTTATTTTAGTCTACTTCAGTGTACTCACCTTTTCAAATTTCCAAACAATTTCCTTTCTTTTCCTTACTTTTTCTTTTTCTTTCTTTCTCTTTTTCATTTCTTTTCTTTTTCTTGAATGAAGAAAGAGAAAAACTTCATTTTTACTTTCAATTACTTTTAAAATACTTTTATTTAATTTTTATCACTATATTTTTTGATTTTATGTAAATTTTTTTCAAATTCTATCTTACTCCCATCATTTTATTTCAGTCTAATACAGTGTATTCACTTTTTCAAATTTTCAAACGATCTTTTTTCTCTTCCTTTTTTCTTTTTTATCTTTTTTCTTTTTCATTTCTTTTCTTTTTTCTTAAATACAGAAAACAAAAAAAATTCATATTTCTTTTTAATTTTTATTAAAAATATTTTTCTATAACTTTTTCTAGTATAGTCTCTATTTTTGTGTACTTTAGTCTACTTTAGTATATTAATTTTTTCAAATTCTAAAACGATTTCCTTTTTTTTTCTCTACCCCCCTTATTTTTCTGTTTGTTTCTATAATCTGTCAAACCACTTTCTACACCCAGACCAAAACACACCTAAGATCTAGCATCATCTATTCGATTTTTGTGTGGGTGTGTTTTTAATTTTTAATTTTAATATTTTTTTAATTTTAATTTTTTTAATTTCCATTTTTCTACTTCATTAATTCCTTTTCTCCCTTCAAAATGACAAAACAAAGGAATTCACCCCAAAAGAAAGAGCACAAAGAAACGACAGCCAGGGATTTAACCAACACAGATACAAGCAAGATGTCTGAACCAGAATTTAGAATCATGATAATAAGAATACTAGCTGGAGTCAAAAATAGATTAGAATCCCTTTCTGCAGAGATAAAAGAAGTCAAAAATAGCTGGAATGAAATTAAAAATACTATAACTGAGCTGCAATCACAGATGGATGCACTGGCAGCAAGGATGGATGAGGCAGAACAGAGAATCAGTGATATAGAGGACAAACTTATAGAGAATAACAAAGCAGAGAAAAAGAGGGAGATTAAGGCAAAAGAGCATCATTTAAGAATTAGAGAAATCAGTGACTCATTAAAAAGGAACAATATCAGAATCATAGGGGTGCCAGAGGAGGAAGAGAGAGAAATAGGGGTAGAAGGGTTATGTGAGCAAATCATAGTGGAAAACTTTCCTAACCTGGGGAAAGACACAGACATCAAAATCCAGGAAGCACAGAGGACTCCCATTAGATTCAGCAAAAGCTGACCATCAACAAGGCATATCATAGTCAAATTCACAAAATACTCAGGCAAGGAGAGAATCATGAATGCAGCAAGGGAAAAAAAGTCCCTAACCTACAAGGGAAGACAGATCAGGTTTGCAGCAGACCTATCCACAGAAACCTGGCAGGCCAGAAAGGAGTGGCAGGATACATTCGGTGTGCTGAATCAGAAAAATATACAGCCAAGAATTCTTTATCCAGCAAGGCTGTCATTCAAAATAGAAGGAGAGATAAAAAGTTTCCCAGACAAACAAAAATTAAAGGAGTTTGTGACCACTAAACCAGCCCTGCAAGAAATTTTAAGGGGGACACTCTGAGGGAACAAAAGATGAAAAAAAAAAAAAAAAATATATATATATATATATATATGTATATATATATATATCAAAAGCAACAACGATTAGAAAGGACCAGAGAACACCACCAGAAACTCCAATTCTACAAGCATCATAATGGCAATAAACTCATATCTTTCAGTACTCACTCTAAACGTCAATGGACTCAATGCTCCAATCAAAAGACATAGGGTAACAGAATGGATGAGAAAACAAGACCCATCTATATGCTGTTTACAAGACAACCACTTTAGACCTAAAGACACCTACAGATTAAAAATAAGGGGATGGAGAACTATCTATCATGCTAATGGTCAACAAAAGAAAGCCAGAGTAGCCATACTTATATCAGACAATCTAGACTTTAAAATAAAGACTGTATCAAGAGATAAAGAAGGGCATTATATCATAATCAAGGGGTCTATAGACCAAGAAGACCTAACAATTGTAAACATTTATGTGCCAAATGTAGGAGAACCCAAATATATAAATCAATTAATCACAAACATAAAGAAACTCATCAATAATAATACCATAATAGTAGGGGACTTCAACATCCTGCTCACAACAATGGACAGATCATCTAATCAAAAAATCAACAAGGAAACAAAGACTTTGAATGACACATTGGACCAGATGGACTTAACAGATATATTCAGAACATTGCATTCTAAAGCAGCAGAATATACATTCTTCTCCAGTGCACATGGAACATTCTCCAGAATAGACCATATACTGGGACACAAATCAGCCCTAAGTAAGTACGAAAAGATGGAGATAATACCATGCATATTTTCAGACCACAACACTATGAAAGTTGAAATCAACCACAAGAAAAAATCTGGAAAGATAACAAATACTTGGAGACTGAGGACCATCCTAATAAAGAATGAATGGGATAACCAAGCAGTTAAAGAGGAAATTAAAAAGTATATGGAACTCAATGAAATTGATAGCACCACAACCCAAAACCTCTGGGATGCAGCAAAGGCGGTCATAAGAAGAAAGTATATAGCAATCCAGGCCTTCCTAAAGAAGGAATAAAGATCTCAGATACACAACCTAACCTTATGCCTTAAGGAGCTGGAAAAAGAACAGCAAATAAAATCCAAAACCAGCAGAAGACAGGAAATAATAAAGATTAAAGCAGAAATTAATGTTATCAAAACCAAAAAACCAGCAGAACAGATAAATGAAATCAGAAGCTGGTTCTTTGAAAAATTAAAAAAAATTGATAAACCACTAGCCAGTTTGATCAAGAAGAAAAAGGAAAGGACCCAAAAAATAAAATCAAGAATGAGAGAGGAGAGATCACAACCAACACAGCAGAAATACAAACAATAATAAGAGAATATTATGAGCAATTATATGCCAATAAAGTGGGCAATCTGGAAGAAATGGACAAATTCCTAGAAACATATACACTACCAAAACCGAAACAGGAAGAAATAGAAAATTTAAACAGACCCATAACCAGTAAGGAAATCGAATTAGTAATCAAATTCTGCCAAAAAATAAGAGTCCAGGGCCAGATGGCTTTCCAGGGGAATTCTACCAAACATTTAAGGAAGAGTTAACACCTATTCTCTTGAAACTGTTCCAAAAAATAGAAATGGAAGGAAAACTTCCAAACTTTCTATGAAGCCAGCATCACCCTGATTCCAAACCAGACAGAGACCCCACTAAAAAGGAGAACTATAGACCAATTTCCCTGATGAACATGGATACAAAAATCGTCAACAAGATATTAGCCAACCAGATCTAACAATACATTAAAAAAATTATTCACCACAACCATGTGGGATTTATACCCGGGATGCAGGGCTGGCTCAATATCCACAAAACAATTAAGGTGATTCATCACATCAATAAAAGAAAGGACAAGAACCATATGATCCTCTCAATAGATGCAGAGAAAGCATTTGACAAAATACAGCATCCTTTCTTGATAAAAACCCTCAAGAAAGTAGGGATAGAAAGATCATACCTCAAGATGATAAAAGCCATCTTTTATTACCCAACGCTAATATCATGCTGAATGGGCAAAAACTGAGACCTTTCCCCCTAAGGTCAGGATCAAGACAGGGCTGTCCACTGTCGCCTTGTTATTCAACATAGTATTGGAAGTCTTAGCCTCTGCAATCAGACAACACAAAGAAATAAAAGGCATCCAAATTGGCCAGGAGGAGGTCAAACTTTCACTCTTCGAAGATGACATGACACTCTATATGGAAAACCCAAAAGATTCCACCAAAAAACTTCTAGAATTGATTCATGAATTCAGCAAAGTTGCAGGATATAAAATCAATGCACAGAAATCGGTTGCATTCCTATACACCAACATGAAGCGACAGAAAGAGTAATCAAAGAATCGATCCCATTTAGAGTTGCACCAAAAACCATAAAATACCTAGGAATAAGTCTAACCAAAGAGGAGAAAAATCTATACACTGGAAACTATAGAAAGCTTATGAAAGAAATTGAAGAAGATGCAAAGAAATGGAAAAAGATTCCATGTTCCTGGATAGGAAGAACAAATATTATTAAAATGTTGATACTACCCAAAGCAATCTACATATTCAACTCAATCCTTGTCAAAGTAACACAAGCATTCTTCACAGAGCTAGAACAAATAATCCTAAAATTTGTATGGAACCAGAAAAGCCAAATAGCCAAAGCAATTTTGAAAAGGGAAGCCAAAGCAGGAGGTATCACAATCCCAGACTTCAAGCTATACTACAAAGCTGTAATCATCAAGACAGTATGGTACTGGCACAAGAACAGACACTCAGATCAATGGAATAGAATAGAGAACCCAGAAATGGACCCACAAACGTATAGCCAACTAATCTTTGACAAAGCAGGAAAGAATATCCAATGGAATAAAGACAGTCTCTTCAGCAAGTGGTGCTGGAAAAACTGGACAGCGACATGCAGAAGAATGAACCTGGACCACTTTCTTACACCATACACAAAAATAAACTCAAAATGGCTGAAAGACCTCAATGTAAGACAAGAAGCTATCAAAATCCTTGAGGAGACAGCAGGCAAAAACCTCTTTGATCTTGCCCACAGCAATTTCTTACTCAACACATCTCCAGAGGCAAGGGAAACAAAAGCAAAAATGAACTACTGGGACCTCATCAAAATGAAAAGCTTCTGCACAGTGAAGGAAACAATCAGCAAAACTAAAAGGCAACTGACAGAATGGGAGAAGATATTTGCAAATGACATATCAGATAAGGGGTTAGTATCCAAAATCTACAAAGAACTTATCAAACTCAACAGCCAAAAAACAAATAATCCAATGAAGAAACGGGCAAAAGACAGGAATAGACACTTCTCCAAAGAAGACATCCAGATGGCCAACCGACACATGGGAAAATGCTCAACATCACTCATCATCAGGGAAATACAAATCAAAACCACAATGAGATACCACCTCACACCTGTCAGAATGGCTAACATTAACAATTCAGGCAACAACAGATGTTGGCGATGATGTGGAGAAAGAGGATCTCTTTTGCATTGTTGGTGGGAATGCAAGCTGGTGCAGCCACTCTGGAAAACAGTATGGAGGTTTCTCAAAAAACGAAAAATATAACTACCCAGCAATTGCACTACTAGGTATTTATCCAAGGGATACAGGTGTGCTGTTTCAAAGGGACACATGCGCCCCCATGTTTATAGGAGCACTATCAACAATAGCCCAAGTATGGAAAGAGCCCAAATGTCCATCGATGGATGAATGGATAAAGAAGATGTGGTATATATATACAATGGGGTATTATTCAGCAATCAAAAAGAATGAAATCTTACATTTGCAACTATGTGGATGGAACTGGAGGGCATTATGCTAAGTGAAATTAGTCAGAGAAAGACAAAAATCATATGACTTCACTCATATGAGGACTTTAAGAGACAAAACAGATGAACATAAGGGAAGGGAAACAAAAATAATATGAAAACAGGGAGGGGGACAAAACAGAAGAGACTAATAAATATGGAGACCAAACTGAGGACTGCTGGAGGGGTTGTGGGCAGGGGGATGGGCTAAATGGGTAAGGGGCATTAAGGAATCTACTAAAATCATTGCTTCACTATATACTAATTTGGATGTAAATTTAAAAAAATAAAAAATAAAGTTAAACCAAAGCACAAAAAAGAAAAAAGATTACTGAAAAAAAAAAAAAAAGAAAGAAAATATCATGCCAATGTTTACAGCAGCACTTTCAACAATAGCCAAATTATGGAAAGAGCCTAAATGTCCATCAACTGACGAATGGATAAAGAAGATGTGGTTTATATATATAATGGAATACTACTTGACAATGAGAAAGAATGAAATCTGGCCATTTGTAGCAACGTGGATGGAACTGGAGAGTGTTATGCTAAGTGAAATAAGTCAGGAAGAGAAAGACAGATACCATATGTTTTCACTCTTATGTGTATCCTTAGAAACTTAACAGAAGATCAGGGGGGAGAGGAAGTGAGGGAAAAAAGTTACAGAGAGAGAAGGCAGCAAACCATAAGAGACTCTTAAATACTGGGAACAAACTGAGCATTGATTGGGGATAGGGGAGAGGAGAAAGTGGGTGATGAGCATTGAGGGTGGCACCTGTTGGGATGAGCACGGGGTGTTGTATGGAAACTAATTTGACAATAAATCACATATAAAAAAAGTAAAAAAAGAAAAAGGAAAAAATTTAAAAAAAAAAAGAAAATATCATGCTAATTGAAAGAAGCCAGTCACAAAGGATCACATATTTAATGATTCCATTTATATGAAATTCCTAGAAAAGACAAATATATAGGCAGAAAGTAGATTACTGACTGCATGGTAGGGACGAGAAATGGGGGACAAATAGAGGGTGATAGCTAAGGAGTCCAAAGTTTCTTTTTGGAGTGATAAAAAAATGTGCTAAAATTGGTTGTGATGGTGGTTACACAACTCTGAATAGGCTAAAACCCATTGAATTGTACAGTTTAAATGAGTGGATTATAGATAGAATATATGAGTTATATCCCTATAAAGCTGTTATCAAAAAAATCTTCCCATAAAAATGTGAACACTGTTTCTGATCTGTGACATAACTTTATTTGGCTAGAAAAGAACAAGTAATAGACATGAAGGCAGTGATTAAAATTCCAGTTTTCTTACTTTTACAAGTTATACTCTTTTTATAAAATGAAGCCTAGTTTCTACAACAGTATCACTACTTTTCATCACTGTCAAACTTCACTTTGAAAGCTATCTACTTAACAGATTAATTCCGCTAAGAGGAATTAAAAAAAAATGACTAAGTTGGATTTATCCAATGAATACAAAAATGGTTGAATATTAGAAAAATCTACAAATTCGATTCATTGTAATAGATGAAAAGAGAAAAATCATGATTATTCCAATCGATGCAGAAAAGCATTCGATAAAATTTAACATTAAATTCATAACAAAAGGCTTTAGAAGGAAAAGATACAATGAATTTCCACAGAGAATATCTCTAAATAATCTGCAGTAAAAGCCCTTAAAAGCATTCCTTTAACAAATCAAAAAATAACACTAAGTTGAAGCCCTTAATAGGACATAAAATAATAAAAATAAACTGACGCTAAAATGTTTGCAAAGAAGTACATAAAACTATCTTTATTGGCAGATGATATGATCATTTCTGTAGAAAAAAATCTGCAGATGATTTACTAGAAATAACGAGAGTTTAACAAAGTGAGTGGATATAAGGTTGTTGTACAAAAGTCAACTCTATTTCTTTACACTAATAACAAATACCTGGAAAATATTTTTGAAAAAGGAAGATAGCATTTTCAATAGTATCAGAGAATACCAAGTACCTACAAATAATCTAATAAAAGATATACAATATCTATGGGTTAAAACTATGACGCAGGTTCCCCATAATTCTTCTTTAAAATAAAATTAGAAATAAGTATTTAAAATAAAATTTTAAGAAGCATAGAGATAAAATAAAGCCATGTAAAGCAAAGGGGAAATGGGCAGAAAATAAAGGAATGACCGAGGTCCCAAATTCAGGTAGGCAAGGAATGAGAAGAGACAGACATAATATCAAGATTCTGGGGCTGAATTGGATAGCAACTTCATGGATGCTTAATCAGTATTAAACAAAGTAAAAAACAAATGCAGGCTTTGCATGGACCAACAGTGAAAATGTCATGAACCAAATATTAGTGATCTATTTCTGTGCACCACTTGAGGTGCATCTTAAAAAGACACACACAAACAAACAAACAAACAAAAAGTAACAATAATCTCAGACTAAAATTTTAAATTATTTATCAAAATATAATAATCATGTCACAAAGGGAGATCTAAAAAAAGAAATCAGGGGCACCTGAGTAGCTCTGTCAGTTGAGCCTCTGACTCTTGATCTCTGCTCAGGTCTTGATCCCATGGTTGTGAGCTTCAGCCCTGCATTGGACTCTGTGCTAGGCATGGAACCAACTTACAAAAAAAGAAAAATCAATCTAACTGTCTTATTTGAGAGTCAGAAGTTAAGATACTCAATAATTCCCACCATTGATAAAAAGATATGTGTCAAATATGGCTAGTAAAAATTTAAGTACAAGAGATCAAAAGAGAACCATACTTAATGAAGTTTCACAGGCAAAGGGGAAAAAATAATCAAGAATGTTTTAAAAAAGAACAACATGAAAAATGTCATAAATAAGAAGAAACAAAGTTATCACAATAAATTTGTGAGAATTAAATCAGGATGAAACAAGCTCACTTATTTTTTTGCTTAGAAAACAATTGGAGTAACCAAATTAAGATATGCTATTTGAGATAGTCCAAGTTTTTTTAATTTATTATTTTCTTTTTAATTGAGGTATGGTTGACATACAATATTGTATTCATTTCAGGTGTACAACATAGCATTTCAACAATCACATGCATTATGCAGTGTTCACCACCATAAGTATAGTCACTATCTGTCACCAAAGTTATAACAATATTACTATGTTTCCTCTGTACCTTTCATTGTCATGATTTCTTTTATCACTGATAGTTTGTAAAAGATTAAATGTATTTAATTGGCTTCAAAAATTATATGAATAATCATTGGTATACAAATATATGTTAATTTAAAAATATAGAAGTAGGGGTGCCTGAGTGGCTCAGTTGGTTAAGCATCTGACTTCAGCTCAGGTCATGATCTCATGGTTTGTGAGTTTGAGTCCTGCATGGGGTGAACTCGAGCCCCACTGCTGGTGAGCCCTACTTCTCTCTCTCTCCCTCTCTCTCTCTGCCCCTTGCTCATTTTCACCTCTCCCTCAAAAAAAAAAAATTATATATATATATATATATATATATATATATATATATATATATATGTTCTTCTATACATATATATAGAAGTAGCTAACTCGGCAATGGCCTATACTTTCTTTCATCAGACCCTAACCAGGATTTTAAGCAAATAGTATACATCTAAGTCTGGTAGGCTATTGGGCTAGTGTTTTTCTAGTTCCAACTTTTAATTGCTCTTAGCCTTTCCAGGATACAGAAATTTGTGTTTATTAAAACCATGTAAAGTAGGCACTGCCAGTCTTTAACACTGCCCCCTCCTTTTTTAGTAGATGAAGAAACTGAGGTTTAGAAAGGTTAAGTAGTCTTTCCAGGTTATGCAGCTGGTAAGTCATGCTGCAGGTGTTCAAACCCCAACAACTGACCCCATGGCCAACATTCAATCATTAAACTATCACTGATACCACAATCCTTGTGAGATAATATGCTATGTGGTACAAAAACCATATTATACCAGACAAAAGATAATCTGGAAACTAAGCAAAACTGTAACTATGCCCTCTGTTTTCCCTTTCTCTTGCAAGATTTCTGTTATTTAGGTTTTCTAAGTGAACCAATCTCTGGTGCAAGATTGCATGAAAACAAAATTATGCTGGTCCTTTGCTGCCCTCTTATGGGAGATGTACAGAGATACACAAATCCTTGCCAATAACTAGTCTCACTTTGTCATAACTAGTTCACATATACCTAGTTTAAGTGATATCATTCAGCTTCTAGAACAAAGCAACCAGTACATAAAAGGTACTCAATGAATGTTTGTAGAATTGAACTGAAACTTTATCCACTGAGTCTCTGATATGTAGGACCTTGATTTCACAGGAATCCTATAATAAATTACTTAGTTAAATGACTAAATACCTGCCAATTTAATCTTTGGGGTATATGGATTGGCATATATCATGCTTATTTAAAATTATAGAATTGCATCATGTACCAAGTTTATGCACAATAAAATCCTAATATTTACAAAATAAATAAAGATCATAATCAAAAATTTTCAGTTCAATCACTTGTTTCAAGTACTTCTACATCTTTTTAAAGCTCAAATAGTCAAAGTGAGTAGTTGAACAAGTTTCTTTTCATTTCCTGCTCTTTGTTTAGTCTCTGTTGGTTGTGACCACAATCTATCTCAGAAGAAACCAAGAGCTTTGAACACTGCAATAGGCAGGGCTGATCAATCCTCAACAAAATCTACGAAGAACAGCATTGCTTGAAGTCTTAATGTAGGTAAACAGTTATCTTCCTAGCTACTTCCTCAAACTCTTAATGATGACACTAAACATGAAAGCCCATAATCATATGACTTCAAAACAGTGAGGGATTTTTGTAATTGTTTCACTAATTCATAGATGAGTGGACTTCCAAAGTCATGGATCATCTCCTACAATGGAACTTCTCCAGGCTTTCCATTGGAATGGAATGTTTCAATCTTTAGAATTGAACCTCACCTGACTTTAGTCATCACAAGTACTGGGAAAGGTTACACACATCACTGAGATGTGTGATGTATATATCATTCCTACATATTGGGCAGACACCATAAATATCATTCCTCTGTGTTAGATAGCTACCACACACACCACCACCACCACCACCAACAACAACAACAACAACAACTGCTTAGTGTACTCACCAAAAATATTTCTTGAATCCGTCTGGTAGCTGTATCACAACTACCCACTATGAGTTCATCAAGAGCTTTATTACTCACACTTTCCTTCCCGTTGTCAATGGTATCATTCTAGTACAGGCTCTTATCTTCTTATATCCATTCATCAAATACTATACTTCTTGAGTACAATGTACAAGTATTGTGTTAGGAGCTAGGTACACAATGAAAGACAAACAAAAGATACATGGTCTGCTGTCATGTAACTTATAACCTAGAAAGAAAAAACAGACACCAAGCAAATAAACATACAAATAAATATACTGACAGTTTGATGGGGCTTCTGGTTGACTCCATCAGCTGAGTGTCCAATTTCCACTCAGGTCATGATCTCATGGTTCACAAGTTCAGGCCCTGCATCAGGCTCTGTACTGACAGCTCAGAGCCTGGAGCCTGCTATAGATTCTGCATCTCCCTCTCTCTCTCTCTGTCCCTCCCCATCTTGTGCTCTCTCTCTCTCTCTTTCTCTCTCTCTCTCAAAATAAACATTAAAAAAATTTTTTTAATAAAATAAATATGCTGACAGTTTGATTAGGGAAAATAACAGGAAGTTTTAAGGTCAAAAGAAAGATAGTTCCTGTTATATTGATATTATATTGATATTATATTGATATTCAGACCAGAAGGAAGGCTATCATTCAAAGAAAGGCCCCTTTGTGTACAACATCTGAAGAATAGGTTGTAGTAATCAAGGTAAAGAGAGAGAAAAGAGAAATCCAGGCAGAATAAATCGCAAAAACCTCAGGCCTTAAGATAAGAAAAAGTATGGCATGTTTCAGGATGAAAATAAGGCCAGCATGGCTGAAAGAGGAGACTAAACAATAGAGCCTAAATCATCAGGGTTTTGCATGCCATGTTATGAAGTTTGATTTCAAAATTCCAGGGTGCCATTACGTGGGTTTAAGCAGTAAAGTGACATGATCTAATCCATACTTTTAAAAGCTTACTTCAGTTTCTGGGTAGAGAATGGTTTGAAGCAAAGCAAAGGCGAAGTAGAGAAATCATAAAAGAGGCAACTGCAGGCATTCCAACAAGACAGAGGCCTGGGTTAAGGTAGTAACAAGGGAAGAGAAAAGAAATCACTGAATTTAATATACATTTTAAAGTTAGTGGTGCCTGCGTGGCTCAGTTAGTTAAGCGTCCAACTCTTGATTTCAGCTCAGGTCATGATCTCGTGGTTCGTGAGATGGAGCCCTGAATCAGGCTCTGAGCTGACAGTGTGGAGCCTGCTTGGGATTCTCTCTCTTCCTCTCTCTCTGTCCCTCCCCTGCTCATGCTCACTCTCTCTCTTTGTCTTTCTCAAAGTAAATAAATAAACATTTCTTAAATAAAGGTAAAACTAATAGAACATGATGATGGACTAGATATTAACTGGTTTGAGCAACTCAAGAACAGAGATATCTCATATACTGAGACAAAAGGAGTCTAAATTGGGAAGGGGGAATGATAATTCAGTTTGAAGCATGTTCATGTTCAGATTTCTGTCATGTATCCAAGTAAATGTGTCAATTAGCTAGTCCATAAATGACAAACAATGGCAATGGATGAGATCACTTAGAGATCACAGAGAATATGTGAGACTCAAGGCTAAGCTAGAAAGGTAACTTAAGGAGTAGGAGCCCCAGAGACCCATACAGGAGGAAAGTCAGGAGAGTATTATGCCACATAAATTTGTATTCAGTAATTAGAGCTGTTAAATGAACACATGAATAGCAGGTTAGTCCATTTGACCAATTTCTTATAGAGATCCTGTACAAGAATTAAATGCACAAAACTGGAATGTTTTAGTGATCTCACAAAATGGAATCAACTGTATTTAGTGGGAACACAAGTCTTCTTCCTGTCTTTTGAACACATCAAATGTACCCCCTTCTCAGGTGTTTTATACTTGCTCATGTTTGGAACATTCTTCTCCCTAATGGCTCCTCACTTTGTATTATTCAAGGCTCAGTTCAAATGTCATTTCCTCAGAGAAGTGTCTGAGAGCCATCCTCTCAAATAGCTCTCTCCTACCACATCATTCTGCTTCATCTTTTCACAGCACTTACTATTGTATGTTTCCTACCAACTAGAATATAAGCTACATGAGAGCAAGGATCTTATGTATCTTAAGTTCACCATCGTTTTCCCAATGCCTAAACAATGCTTAAGACACAGTAGGCACTCCAAAAATGTGTGAAGTAAATAAAATATACAATAATTTTCTGATAAGAATAGGAGATTACTGTTATTCATGGTTCAGAAAATGTAATACTAATGACAGACTGCATTAGATAAAAGACAGTATTCTAGAATTCTGAATCTGTTATTGGAGTCTTCATCTTTCATCTGGTCATGAGGACTCCACTAAACAAACCTTCATACTGCACTCCTCCTTGCTTCCCTGAGATCACACTCGACAGCTCACTTCCTCTCCTGATGAGTACACCTAGCATTTCCTGGGGCCCATGTCTAGCCTGTATATGACCTCTAAACATGAAACTAAGCCACTGCCTCTTTATCCACAATTACAGCCAGTACTGTGCCAAGGAGTCCTAGATTCTTTCCAATCTTTCCTATGCCAAGGGATAACTTAGGGCTAATTTTTATCAAACAAATTCTGTGATAGTTGATTTACTGAGATATCACTTAATTAGAGATAAACATGTTTCCAAGGCAAATTTTACTAAAAGTGAAGTTAGTAAGCATATAAATATTGTTAGTAAAAACCACATAAATTTTATATTTCTAATTTTTAAAAATTCGTATGCTTTTATTCAGAAAACATTTCCTAAATACATCAGTCAACCATGTATTTTCAGAATGCAAAAGTGCCCAGTGAGAAATAGTCATTTTCATTAAAAACTACAAATTATATTAATGTACAATGGGCTTATTATTGATATTTTAAATTACTTGATCAATAAGCATTTTTAAATTTCTCTATTTTAATATCTATTACAGCAAATATCGATAAGTATAACCCACATAATTAAAAGTTTCCCATTAATTTTTAAGGATATAAAGGGTTCCAAAGAACAAAATGTTTGAGATCCACTGTCATAGGTTCAGGAAGAAACTAAAAACAGGAAAGATTAGAAGAATTGTTTTATGAGTATAAATGCCTGATTTAGTATGACTATACAGAGAAAGGATCAAATCTGGGATAATATGGATTAGGAACATTAGCAGCCCTAAAATCCTAAAGGCTAATGGTCATTCCCCTACCATATATTCAAAATAAAATAATATTAATACATATGAATGTAAGGCAGTGAAACAAATTTCTGAGGTTTTCTTATATTTCTTTTTTTCCTCACATTTATTGAGGTATGATTGGTAAATAAAATGTTATATATTTCAGTTATACATGTGACTTTTTAAAAAATATACAACATAATGAGTTAATATATGCAGACACTGTGAGATAATTATTATAATCATGTTAATTAACACATCCATCACCTTACACAGTTAGCTTTTTTTTGATGGTAAAAAAAAAATAAGATCTACTGTCTTAGCAAACAAATGTTGAGTATACAATACAGTTAATTAACAATAATCACCACACTACACATTAGGTCCCCAGAACTTATTCATCCCTTAACTGAAAGTTTGCATCCTTGAACCTTAGCCCCTGGCAAACACTACTGTACTCCCTGGTTCTATGAATGTGACTCTTTTAGATTCCACATGTAAGTGATCTCATATAGTATTTGTCTTTCTGTGTTTGGTTTATTTCACTTAGCATAATATCTTCTAGGCTCATCCATGTCATCACAAATGACAAGACTTCCTTCTTTTTATGGCTAAATAATATGCAACCTCCCCCCCGCCACACACACACACACCAGGTTTTCCTTATCCATTCATCTGTTGATGGTGAAAGCTGAAACCTTTTCCTCTAAGATAAGGAACAAAACAGGGGTTCCCACTCTTACCACCTGTATTCCACATAGTACTGGAAGTCTTAGCCAAAGCAATTAGGCAAGAAAAATAAATAAAAGCCATTCAGAAAGACATCCATATCCCAGAAATAAAACATGCATAACAGTCAACTAATCTTTGAGAAAGACTCCAAGAATACAGAATGTTGAAGATAGTCTCACCCATCATTAAAATTGTCTTTTTAATTTTTTTAATGTTTATTTATTTTTGAGAAGAGAGAGACAGAGCATGAGTGGGGGAGGAGAGAGAAAGATGGAGACACAGAATCTGAAACAGGCTCCAGGCTCTGAGCTGTCAGCACAGAGCCGGACACGGGGCTCAAACTCACGGACTGCAAGATCATGACCTGAGCTGAAGTCGGATGCTTAACCAACTGAGCCACCCAGGCACCCTATTACAACGATCTTTTAAAAATATCAAAGAAGAAAATCTTCTGTTCACCCTATAAACTGGTACCCTTGTTTTGACGTACTCTAAACATATGTTTCCTCCATAATACTGGGAAAATGAACTCCTTGCTTCTCTAAGTGGGGTCTATGGATCCCATAGATGCTTTTTAGCATTGCAGAAAGTCAAGCCTCAGCCCATACCTACTAAATAAGAATCTATATTTTAATAAAATTTTCCAGATTATTTTTACATACAGTAAACTTTAAGAAGACTTGACTAACTAACATAGATGCTAAGGAATCAGTGATTAATAAATGTTAGATTCCTAAAAAGACAAGATGTTAAAGTTAATAAATGATGTTTAATATTGCATTCAACTATCTGGCATATGAAGTTGATAATTTACTTGTGATATACATAAGAAAGTAAAACAAACACATAGTCTGCAACTACACAGAATTCATACAACAAAATGGATACATTTCAGGATCTATGCAATAAATTTTTAGAATCCAAGCTTATGCTATTAACTATGTTGAAAATTCATTATAGAACTTTTAGTTCTTTATATATTTAATGAGAACTAGATTTATCCTCCTGCCTTAACAAAAAACTCGACAAAATAAAAAACCAACTGTTTTCATATATTGGACAAGAGGAAGCACAGAACTATAGGCATTGAGAAAAGAAAATCAAATGAAGGAAGCCCTAAAGCTGCCACAGCTTTTGGCCTGCATATTGCAGAAAAGGAGGGGATCTCCCATACAATGTAGTGGTCCTGCTAAATTAAGTTATCAGCAGTTGGTGTTCTGAGAGTCTGAAGCAGCTGGAAGTTGCCAGGCAGAGTCCTGGAGAGGAAGAATAAATGAAAGTAAAACAAAACCTTTCACTTTTATTATTCTTAACATAAAATAAATGTCTGTTAAAAGTAACAATGGCAAAAATGTATTGGGTGATTACAGGATATGAAAAATAAGTGAAATGAATGACAGCAATGGAGACAAGAGCAAGAAATTGGGAAGACTCCATTTTAATCCATGTCCTATAGTGTTCCTTAAAAGTGGACTTAGATTAGTTGTAAATGTATATTGCAAATGTAAAGAAACCATTCAAAATTTTCAAGTATAATTGAAGATTTTGAATAGAAAACAGAATCATAAATTACTCAACTAAAAGCAGACAAAGCAGAAAAGAGGGGAAAAAAACAGAAAGAAAGTACAACAAATAGAATATAATTAAAAACATTATACATATCAATCCAATCATATCAATAATTTAAATATGGTCCAAATACTTCCATTAAAACACAGAGGGAATCAAAAACAAGATCCAACTATATGTTGTCTAAAGAAACCCACATGAAATATAATGACCCAGACTAAAAGGAAAGGGATGTTAACGTTAATCAAAAGAAAGCTGGAACATATATATTAATTTCAGACAAAGCTGACTTAAGAACAAGGAAAGTTCTTAAACTTATAAAAGGTAGAGTGTCATTACATCATGATAAATAAAATTCTCCAACACAGCATAATAATCCTTAATGTGTATGCACCTAACAACAGAGCGTTATGATACATAAGGCAAAAACTGATAGAACTGCAAAGAGAAATAGATGAACCCACTATTTCAGTTGGAGACTTCAACAAACTTCTATCAGTAATTGGCAAATCCAGCAGGCAGAACATCAGTAAGGATATAGTTGAATTAAACAGCATCATTAATCAACAGGATCAAACTGACAAACTACAGTTTATACTCTAGTATTTATATAATATTTATTCAGCAACAACAAAAAATACATATTTTTCTCAAGGTCATATACACCATTCACCAAGAGAGACCACATTTTGAACCACAAAACACACCTTGAAAAATGTAAGAAAGTAGAAATCACAGAAAATATGCTCTTAGACCACAATAAAATAAAACTAGAAATCATTAACAGAAAGATAGCTAGGAAATCTGAACACATTTGGAGATTAAACTATTTATGGGTCAAATAAGTCTCAAGAGAAATTTTAAAATACTTTAAATGAAAATGAAAATACAATTTATCAATATTGTGGGATACAGCAAAAGCAGTGCTTAAAGGTAAATGTACAGCATTGAATGCATAAATTAGAAAAGAAGAATCTAAAGTTAATAATCTAGTTCCACATTTTGAAACTAGAGAGAAAAGAGAAATATAAGGCAGCCAAATTAAAATGAACAATAAAAATTGGAGTAGAATTAATGAAATTAAAAACAGGACATCAAGAGAGAAATATCAAAGAAATCAAAGTCTGGTTCTTTGAGAAGATCAATAAATCAATAAATTGATATACCTCTAGTCAGACTAAGAAAAAAAGGAGAAGCCATAAACACCAACATCAGAAATGAAAAAAGGGCCATTTCCATTGATCCCATGGACATTAAACAAATAATAAAGGAATATTGTGAATAACTCCATGCCCACAAATATGATAACTTAGATGAAATGGGCCAATTTCTTAAAAGACACAAACTACATTTCACACAAGGATGAATATATGAATATGCCTATATCGACTAAAGAAATTGAATCAGGTGCACCTGGATGGCTCAGTTGGTTAAGCATCTGACTTAGGCTCAGGTCATGATCTCACGGTTCATGAATTTGAGCCCCACATCGGGCTCTGTGCTGACAGCTTAGAGCCTGGAGCCTGCTTCAGATTCTGTGTCTCCCTCTCACGCTGCCCCTCCTCTGCTCTCTCTCTCTCTCTCAAAAATAAATAAACATTTTTTAAAAATTGAATTGGTAATTAATAACCTTCCAAAAATAAAGCTCTAGTTTCAGAGGGATTCACTGTTGAATTCTACCAGATATTTAAGGAAGAAATGATACCAATTCTTCATCATCTCTTCTAGAAAACAGTATCAGAGGGAAATAATCCCTAACTCATTCAGTTATACACTACTTTTATACCAAAAGTGGTTATACACATTACAAAGAAGGTAAAATTACAGACCAATATTACTTACGAACATAGATATAAAATTCCAAAACAAAATATTAGTAAATCTAACCTAATAATGTACAGAAAGAATTGCAAACCATGACCACATAGAATTTATGCCAGGACTACAAAGCTGGTTCAACATTTAATGAAATAAGTTAATATAATCCATCACATCAACAAGCTAAAAAAAAATCATATCAAAAACTGATCAAAAGATCTGAACAGGCACCTCATGAAAGAAGACACACAGGTGGCAAATAATCACACAAAAAGATGCTAACTATCATGTCATAATTGCAAATTGAAACAACAATGAGATACTACTACACATCTATTAAAATGGCTAATATCCAAAAACTAACAATACCTAAATCTGGTGATGATATGGAGCAACAGGCACTCTCATTCATTGCTAGTGGAAATGCAAAATGGAACAGGCTCTTTGAAACTTTGGCAGTTTCTTACAAAGCTAAACATAGTTGTTATTTTTCCCCCAGCTTTATTGAGATATAAATGACATATAGCATTAATATGTAAGTTAAAGGAGTACAACGTAATGATTTGATGTATATTCAAAAATGACTGCCACAATAAAGTTAGTCAATGCAGCCATTACCTCACAGTTATAATTTTTTTTGTGTGTACTGAGAAGTTTTAAAATCTACTCTATTAGCAACTTCAAATGTACAATACAGTATTGTTAACTTTACTCACCATGCTGTACATTATGTCTCCCAAACTTATTCCTCTTGTAACTGAAAGTCTGTACACATTGACCACCTTCACCCATTTTCCCCACCTCCTACCCCCCACCCCAACAAAATCTTGTGGTATGTTATAGACTGAAATGTGTCCTCCAAAAATTCTTATGTTGACGCCTTATCCCCAGTATGACTGCATTTGGAAATAAGGCCTTAAGGGGTAAGTTTAATTGGGGTCAGAAAGGTATGGCCTTATTCTGATAGGATTGTCTTTATAAGCAAAGGAAGAGACACCAGAGATGTCTGTCTCTCAGGAACAAGTGAGGACACATCAGAAAAGCAAATCAAACCAGAAGGAAAGGCCTCACCAAAAATGAAAATTTCCCACACCTTGATCTTGGACTTATGGCCTCCCCAAAATCTGAGAAGACAAAAAATTTCTGCTGTTTTTTGCAGATGACATGATACTATACATGGAAAACCTGATAGACTCCATGAAAAGTCTGTTAGAACTAATACATGAATTCAGCAAAGTCGCAGGATACAAAATTAATGTACAGAAATCAGTTGCATTTTTTACACCAATAATAAAGCAACAGAAAGACAAATAAAGAAACTGATCCCATTCACAATTGCACCAAGAACCATAAAATACTTAGGAATAAACCTAACCAAAGATGTAAAAGATCTGTATGTGGAAAACCATAGAAAGCTTATGAAGGAAATTGAAGAAGATAAAAAGAAATGGAAAAACATTCCATGCTCATGAATTGGAAAAATAAATATTGTTAAAATGTCAATACTACCCAAAGCAATCTACACATTCAATGCAATCCCAATCAAAATTGCACCAGCATTCTTCCCAAAGCTAGAACAAGCAATCCTAAAATTTGTATGGAACCACAAGAGACCCTGAATAGCCAAAGTAATTTTGAAGAAGATCAAAGTGGGAGGCATCACAATCCCAGACTTTAGCCTCTACTACAAAGCTGTTATCATCAAGACAGCATGGTATTGGTACAAAAACGGACACATAGGTCAATGGAGTAGAATAGAGACTCCAGAATTGGACCCACAAAATGTATGGCCAACTAATCTTTGACAAAGCAGGAAAGAATATCCAATGGAAAAAAGACAGTGTCTTTAACAAATGGTGCTGGGAGAACTGGACAGCAATATGCAGAAGAATTAAACTAGACCACTTTCTCACATCATTCACAAAAATAAACTCAAAAGGGATGAAGGACTTGAATGTGAGACAGGAAACCATCAAAACCCTAGAGGAGAAAGCAGGAAAAAACCTCTCTGACCTCAGCTGCAGCAATTTCTTACTCAACACATCTCCAAAGGCAAGGGAATTAAAAGCAAAAATAACTATTGGAACCTCATGAAGATAAAAAGCTTCTGCACAGCAAAGGAAACAATCAACAAAACTAAAAGGCAACCAACGGAATGGGAAAAGATATTTGCAAATGACATATCGGATAAAGGGCTAGTATCCAAAATCTATAAAGAACTCACCAAACCCCACGCCCGAAAAGCAAATAACCCAGTGGAGAAATGGGCAGAAGACATAAACAGACACTTCTCTAAAGAAGACATCCAGATGGCCAACAGGCACATGAAAAGATGCTCAACATCACTACTCATCAGGGAAATACAAATCAAAACCACACTAAGATACCACCTCATGCCAGTCAGAGTGGCTAAAATGAACAAATCAGGAGACTATAGATGCTGGAGAGGATGTGGAGAAATGGGAACGCTCTTGCAATGTTGGTGGGAATGCAAACTGGTGCAGCCACTCTGGAAAACAGCGTGAAGGTTCCTCAAAAAATTAAAAATAGATCTACCCTATGACCCAGTAATAGCACTGCTGGGAACTTACCCAAGGGATACAGGAGTGCTGATGCATGGGGCACTTGTACCCCAATGTTTATAGCAGCACTTTCAACAATAGCCAAATTGTGGAGAAAACCTAAATATCTATCAACTGATGAATGGATAAAGAAGTTGTGGTTTATATACACAATGGAATACTACTTGGCAATGAGAAAGAATGAAATATGGCCTTTTGTAGTAACGTGGATGGGACTGGAGAGTGTTATGCTAAGTGAAATAAGTCATACAGAGAAAGACAGATACCATATATTTTCACTTTTATGTGGATCCTGAGAAACTCAACAGAAGACCAGGGGGGAGGGGAAGGGGGAAAAAAGAAGTTACAGAAAGCGAAGGAGGCAAACCATAAGAGACTCTTAAATACTGAGAACAAACTGAAGGTTGGGGGGGGGGGTGGGGGAGAGGGGAAAGTGAGTGATGGGCATTGAGGAGGCACCTTTGGGATGAGCACTGGGTGTATGTGTGGAAGCCAATTTGACAATAAATTATATATAGATAGATAGATAGATAGATAGATGTATGTATACAGAAATTTCTGCTTTTTAAGTCACCCAGTCTGTAATATTTTGCTGTGGCTGCTGAGTATATTAAGACACTGCATGATCCAGTAATTGTTTTCTACATGTTTACCCAACTGAGTTGAAAAGTTGTGACCATACAAAAACCTGCACATTGATATTTTATAGCACCTTTATTCAGAACTGCTAAAAATGGAAAACTCAATAGATGAATGGATAAATTGTGGTACACCCAAAGAAATATTATTTAGCAATAAAAAGAATGAACTATCAAGCCTCCCACACACATACAAAAAGACATGTAAGAAAACTTAAAACTTTTATTGCTGAATAAAAGCAAATCTGCAAAGACTATATATTTTATGATTCTAAGTATATGATATTCTAGAAAATATAAAACTATGGAGATCAATGGTTGCCAAGGGTTCAGTGGAAGAAAAGAAGGGATCAATGGGAGGAACACAAGAGATTTTTAGGGCAAACTACTCTGTATGATATTACAATAGTGGATACCTTAAACAATAGTGGATACATTAAACATGGGTCAAAATGCATAGAACTGTAACTACAAAGAGTTGACCTTAATGTAAACTATGTACTTCAGTTAATAATAATGTATCAATATTGATTCATTAATTGTAACAGGTGTACCACATAGATGCAAGATGTTAATAGCAGAAGTTGTACAGGTGGGGAAAGAATATAGGAACACTTTGTACTGTTTGCTTAATTTTCCTGTATTTTTAAAACTTTCATAAGCAATAACATCTATTACTTTAAAAATCATATGACTTGGAACGGAAGAAGTAAAAGTTTTTATTTGGAAAACAAGATGATTATATATAGAAAATCCTAAGAGTTCTAAAGTAAAACTACTAGAAATAATGAGTTTAACAAAGTTGCAAAATATACGGTCAACACGCAAATATCATTTATATTCTACATGTAGCAGTAAACAATTAAAAATAATATTTAACAAATACTATGGCACCAGTAAATGTGAAACATGTAAGGATAAATTTAACAAAGTGTGTGTAACACTTGTATACTGGAAATTAGAAAATACTGGTCAGAAAAATTTTTAAAGACCTAAGAAAATGGAAATCTGGTAAAGCTCACACCTATGGTTCTAAATAAAGTATTTCTAACAGTTGCAGTTTGAGCTTCCAAGCCTTCCCCTAGGAAATAAGAAGGATTGGGCATTATGCTTTCCTCTGATAAATGTCAGGATTACATGAAATGTACTAGAATTTAAATTTTAATTCATTAATTTAACAATGCAGATCTACAAATAGGGAAAAAAAAACAGAAAAGAATGTATGAAAAGGCATTTTAAAAGACTGCTGTTGGGGCGCCTGGGTGGCGCAGTCGGTTAAGCGTCCGACTTCAGCCAGGTCACGATCTCGCGGTCCGTGAGTTCGAGCCCCGCGTCGGGCTCTGGGCTGATGGCTCGGAGCCTGGAGCCTGTTTCCGATTCTGTGTCTCCCTCTCTCTCTGCCCCTCCCCCGTTCATGCTCTGTCTCTCTCTGTCCCAAAAATAAATAAATGTTGAAAAAAAAAATTTTTTTTTAAAAATAAATAAATAAATAAAAGACTGCTGTTAAATCCTTTTTGTTCTTCCAGTTTTATTGAGATACACTTGACATACAAAAGGACTAATGTTCAATCTTTCCTACAAGGCATAAAATTTTAAAAATAATCTATTGTCAATGTGGAAGGGAACCACTAAAAAAAAAACAGGAAACAAAAAACAACAAGCTCAAAAAAAGTGGGGAAAAAATACCTAGGAATAAAGTTAACCAAGGAGGTGAAAGACTTGTACTCTGAAAACTATGAAATGTTGATGAAAGAAATTAAAGACAACACAAATAGAAAGGTATTCCATGCTCATGGATTAGAAGAATGAATACTGTTAAAATGTCCATATACCCAAAGCAATCTACAGATATAATGCAATCCCTGTCAAAAAACCAACAGCATTTTTCACAGAACTAGAACAAATAATACTAAAACTGTGTGGACACACAATCTCAAATAGCCAGAGCAACCTTGAGAAAGAACAAAGCTGAGGGCAT
Source organism: Leopardus geoffroyi (assembly GCF_018350155.1). Taxonomy (NCBI): domain Eukaryota; kingdom Metazoa; phylum Chordata; class Mammalia; order Carnivora; family Felidae; genus Leopardus; species Leopardus geoffroyi. Next base: position 24,489,337 of record NC_059332.1, on the reverse strand, counting down.
CATAATTCCAGATTTCAAGTTATACTACAAAGCTGCAGTAATCAAAAGTAGACACATAGATCAATAGAACAAAATAGCCCAGATAAAAAACCCCACACTTATATGGTAAATTAATCTATGACAAAAGAGGTAAGAAAACACAGTGGGGAAAAGACAGTCTGTTTAACAAATAGTGTTGGGAAAACTGGTCAGCTATATGCAAAAGAATGAAACTGGAACTCTATATTACATAATGCACAAAAATAAACTCAAAATAAATTAAAGACCTAAATGTGAGACCTAAAACCATATAACTCCCAGAAGAAAACATAGGCAGTAATTTCTTTGACATCAGCCATCACACAATTTTTCTAGGTATGTCTCTTCAGGCAACAGGAAGTAAAGCAAAATTAGACCACTGAGACACAAAAGAAACAGCTTTTGCACAGCAAAGGAAACCATTAACAAAATGACAAGGTAACCTAATGAATGGGAGAATATATTTGCAAATTATATGTCTGATGAGTTAATATCCAAAGTATATAAAGAAACCATACAACCTAAAAACAAAAAACTAAAACAAAAACAAACAAAAACAAGAATAACCTGATTAAAAATGGGCAGAGCACCTGAATACACATTTTTCCAAAAAAGACATACAGATGGCCAATAAGCACATGAAAAGATACTCAACATCACAAATCAACAGCAAAATGCAAATCAAAACCACATGAGATATCATTTTACACCTGTTAGAATGGCTAGAATCAAAAAGACAAGAAATAACAAGTGTTGCAAAGATGTGGAAAAAAAGAAATCCTTGTACACTGCTAGTGAATAATATAAGTCGGTCCAGCCACTGTAGAAAACATTATGGAGGTTCCTCAAAAGATTAAAAATTACAAATAGAATGATCCAGTAATTCCACTACTGAATATTTACCCAAAGAAACTTAAAACACTAATTGAAAAAGATATATGCAACCCTATGTTTATTGCACCATTATTACAATAGCCAAGATTTGGAAGCAACCCAAGTGTCCATCCATAGATGAATGGATAAAGATGATGTGGTACATATATACAATGAAATACTATTCAGCCATATAAAAGGATAAGATGTTGTCATTTGCAACAACATGAATGGACCTAAAGGGTACAATGCTAAGTGAAATAAGTCAGACATACAAACACGAATACCATATGATTTCATTCACAGATGAAAATTTAAGAAACGAAACAACAACAACAAAAACAGACTCTTAGACACAGAGAACAAATTAGTGATTGCCAGAAGGGAGGTGGGTGGATGGGTGAGATAGATCAAGGGGATTAAGAGTACACTGATTGTGATGAGCCAGAGTAATGTACAGAATTGCTGATTCATTATATTGTACACTTGAAACAAATGTAACACTGTGTGTTAATTATGTATCAATTTTTTAAAAAGTAGGAAAAAAGTGAAAGAAAATTACTAAAGAAAGTAAACTGCTCCATTAGGAAATATTCACCTGATGCAAAATAAAGTAGTGAAAAAGAGACAGAGGGACGAAAACCACATTAGACACATAGGAAACAAAGTAAAATGGCAGACATAAATCCAACTGTACCAATACATTGAATGCAAATGAATGAAACATTCTACTCAAAAGGCTGAGATCTTTAGACAAGACTAAAAAAAATAAGATCCAACTATGTGCTGTTTATAGGAGACACACAACAATGGTATATCATGTAAGCAACAACCAGTGGAAAGCTGAATTGCTGTACTAATACAAGACAAAATAAACTAAAAATTTTTCAAAAGAGGGACATTTGGAATGATAAAAGTGTCAACCCAAACGGAAAATGTTTATAAACATTAATGCACCAAATAACAGAAATGAAAGGAGAAACAAACAACTCAATAATAATTGAAGTCATTAAGACCCCACTTTCAATTAGACATCTAAGACAGTCTGAAGCATGATATGACTAAAACAGAACCTTCATTTCCCCCACTTAAAATTTGCTCTTCCTTCAGTCTCTATCTCTGTAAGCAGCAACTGCCATCCAATTGCTCGAGCCACAAACTGTTAACTTACTGTCCCTTGCACCCCACATCCAATGAATCAATGAATTCTATAGCTTGTCCTTTCAAATTGTATCCAGAATCCAACCACTTTTTCCATTTCCACCCTGGTTGAAACACCATCATCACTCACCAGGAATACTGAATTACACTCCTAACTGGATTCCACCTTTTGTTCTCTGGTGCCCTGCTGTGTATCCTCATACAGCAGCCAAGTGAACCTTCTAAAATTAATTAAATCAGATTGTTCCTCAACCCTGAACTTACTCTGTAAATCTGAAATGAAATCTAAATTCTACTACCTTTGTTTTTCAGCTTTTTCCCTACTTACTGCACTCTCTTTGCACTGAACCCATTTATAATGTAATTCTTAAAAATAACGTGTGTATGTATAAAAAGTGAGAAAGAATAGGACCTACTATAAAATGTGAATAGTAATTATATATGGGTAAATTATAGCCAAATATAGTTTTTTATTGCAAAGAAGTATTTCTAAGTTATGTTTTGATGAATAACTTATGTAGTAAAATATATAAAAAGCTGCGTATAAAACCTCTTAGACCCAATGTGGTGATAGTATTTAACTATATACAAAATCTGGAAATAAACCATGCATGTCACTAATTTAAAAAAATTAGAACAAGAGAAATTTTAAAAATCAAAAATCGAAAAAAAATTTTACATGTAGGAATGGTAGTATTTACCAATATATATGATCCAGGCACTTTCGTGCATTATTTCAATTAATTCTCATAATAACACTTTGTGATGAGAACTGTTATCCTCATGTTACTGACGTGTAAAATGAGGCTCAGAAAGGTTAAATAAGTTGCTGGAAGTGGCAGAGTGGTGAAGCCCATTGCCTTGAATGGTCGTGTTCTAAATACTATGGTAAATTCGGCTTCATCATAGGCATATACAATAGTGCAAAACTAAAATGACATAGACATCCAGTAACAGTGAAAAAAAAGGACATCATGTAAAAATGCTTACTGAACGTAGAATTATGTAGAATATATGGGTATGTTACATGAAAAAGCCAACTATCGCATTCTACTCAGGAGTACAAAAAATTTAGTATTTCATATGGAAATAGGTCAAAATAAGCCAATACATTAATGTTGGTCCAGTTTGGGCAATAGAACTTGGACGGTTTTGTTTTCTTTTGCTATTTGTATTTTCCAGATTTTCGTGAATGCGTCAGAACTGCTTTTAAAACAACAACAAAAAGAAAACCCTAAATTACATGGAACAAAAAGTTTTGTTTGTAAAAGAAAAACTCAGCCTCCAGTGTCTTCCCAGCTATAGATTTCAAGTCTGGATCTAAACTAGGTAAAACTTATTTAAAAGGTGATCTACAGTCTTATAATTGACATCTGGGGACTTTCCATGGACCAGTTTTCTTCAAAGGATCTTATGATACTCTATTTTCTTTGTAGCCTACGTTAAAATGGGCCTATTAAGAGCTTATCGGGATTGATGCCCGTGTAGCTTAGATGGTCCAAACCTAATTATCTCTTTCCACAGAAAGAACGTAATTCAAAAGCATTTCCAAACTACCTCTGGAGTGTGTATCTTGCACGAAAGTAGTAATACTTAAAAGGAAGGAAAGGTGGTTAAAAAAAAAAAAAGTCAAAACCGCAGGCTTGTTCTCAAAACCTTGTCTCAGGGCCAGTAAACTTTTTTGGTAGTAGGGCGCCAAGCGTTGTGGGTTTTACGCTCTCTGTTGGCAAAACAAAGTCGACCTCTGCTTTTTTGAATTCGGTCTTCACGGGGGTCAACAAGGTGTCTCAGGGCCGCGGGAGCCCGCGACGCCAGGTCCCCGGGGCCCCCAGGCCGCGGCTTCTAGGTAGGACCTACTCAGTACCAGTCGGACCGGCCGGGCGACTCCGGGAAACCGCCTTGTCGGTAAAACCGGCAAGAGCGGCGCGCCTCACAGGGACCAAAGAGCGCAGGCTCAAGGCCGGAGGGAGGAGACACAGTAGCTGGGCGGGTCGGCCAGGCGCGGCGCGAAGGTACCGACTAGAAATAATCAGCTCTTATCCTGCATCCGCCGCTACAGGGCGGGCTCTCCCTGGTAAGGCGGGCCGCGGCCGCCTCAGGCACGCCCACCCTTTGCCCCTGACGCACGCACACATGCACGCACGCACGCGCTACCCTGGGCGCGCGGGCGGAGCGCCCACAGACAGGGAAGCGCGTGCTCGCGGAGGCGCCGTCGCGTCAGGGACTTCTGGCGGGCGGGTTCTGCGCATATGCTGTCCCTTCCGCGCCTGCTAGGTGTAGGAATGCCTGCGGCTCTAAGGTGCAGAGGTTCTCGAATTCTGGGAGGAAAAGCAGCAAGAGTGAAAAGTTGGGTTTAAGTTTCTCTTACTAAACGTTTGCGGAATTATTAAACTAATAAGTGATGTTTGCTTTAATTTTAACTCTGCCTTCCCTAAATCCTGTTCTTCCAAAACTGCAACACAACTTTGGGGGAATCTTTTGACAAATCCCTCCTAGTGCGGTCTGAACTGGTAGTAACCGTGCAAGCGAATTGGTGAGAAAATCTTAATGGAAATTTGCCAGTATCATTTTGTGAAGAGTTCCTTCTTTTTCTATGCTTTAAAAAATAAAACAAACAAAAAAACGTGAAGGGTCTGTCCAAGTCTAAACTTGAGCCAGTCATAATGTGGCTTCAAACCTGAATAATTTAGCGTCTGTTCTGCCCATTTTTACCCACAACTCATATAGCATGGCTAGCACAGGTAACGCATATTAAATTGTCAAATTACTATGTTTTACATTAGAAACTAATGTAACATTGCATGTCAACTATAATTCAATTAAGAAATTTTTTAGAATCATAAAGCAGAGGGGACCAGGGAGATAATAATATGATTGAGGAAATTGGAATTGACCTGTGAGCTCTCTGCTACTCAGCAACAAGGAAGAGACTACAGCCTCTGGACCCAGAGAAAATAAGGTGTATCTGGATGGTAATACAGTGTTCTTTCCATTACCTTTATTTTTTTATTTTTTAAAGGGCCCTCCCCCTTATTTTTTTTCCACCATTACCTTTAACTCAAAACACATTTGAATATCAAAGAGCTGTGTTGGTGGGTACTCAATAAATAGATGCTAAACAAATGACATTTCTGTGGGAAGCAGCAGAGTAAGAGGGAAAGAGCACAGACTTGCATGTTAGATTTCATCTCATACCCTGGCTTGGCACTTAGGAACTGAGTCATCATAAGCAAGTTCCCTTACCTCCAAGTGCCAGTGTGCTAGGCTTCTTTTGCCTTAAAGTATATTCTACTTTATATCCAAGATGAGATCTTACAGGTTTGCACTTATTTCCAAGAAGAAATCTAATAGGTTTACACATACATACACTATGTTCATCTCTTTTAACTTAAAATTTTATTTTTAAATTTTTTTTGTTATTTTAATACATTTGAGCCAATCTGGCTACAAGGACACGTGGCCTTGCCTTCACTTGGAGTGGGACAGAGAATATAATAAACCATAAATATAAGGCTGAATTCATACTATTTGAAAAGGTATACAGGGATTTGAATCTAGAGGCAGGAAGCAATTAGAGCTCTGAAATCCCACAGATAGATAAATATATGGTTTAAGATAGAAACCATCCTTAACATATTTCTGGAACCTTTTTCCTCTGAAAAAAAAGTCTTCCAAGTTATTAAACCTGAATCTCATTGTTAAGAACAAGAAAAATCCTTCACAAAGAAAACGATGTAATTAAGGACCACATAAAGAAATGCTACAATGGAGTTGGGGAGGAAAGGGAATCCACAAAAATCAGTAATTACCCAAGGATTAGTGTTCCATATTAAGAGAGTCCACAAAGGTAAAACGCTGAACATTTTAAACAGGTTAAGGAGTCAACCAACGAAAGACTCATTTTGTGCGAATGTTTGTAAATCTTCCCCTCCGAAAACCAAGATATATAACAAGCCAGGTAGTATGAGCTCCAATTTCTACGGTTAAACCAAACTCAGTAAGAATGAAAGTGATGGTCACCTGATTTCAGGTATCATAATATAAAGATACTTTTGAGAGAACGTAAAAACCTACATGGTGTTAAAAGCTCTCCAAGAGCCAGTACATATTTTCTCATAAAACATTCCATTTAATCCCATTAATGTAGAATTCATTATTACAGAAAAACAAAATCGCATTAAGTGATTTGGACCAAAAATGTTACTGAACCAGCAAACCTAAAGGCTCCTGAATCGTTACTCTTGAACAGTAAAAGCTGAAAGAAATTCAAACGTTTCAAATAAATCTAACAATTAATATTTCCATATTAAAAGACATTTACATTCTAAAACAGCCCTAACTTCCCAGTATTCTCAAAATGTCTTTCACCAACTCTCCTTCAATGCCACTTGAGATTGGGTTATCTAACCAGTAACGAGGTATTATGCCTCCAACGCAGCCCCGAAGCCAAATCATATTGTTTGCCCTAGTTGGAGAATTAACTCAACTTGTGGGCCCCACCGTGAAACCAGTTCTCGGAACCGCACACAAAATACCGATATCCCACTCACTCTGGTCCCTTCTCTAGCAAGTTTCCAGAGCCAAACGTTCGGTGCTAATACTAACTACCGGGCAAGCCCCAGTCACTCGTCACTAAACCCTTGGCAGGTGCCGCCTATACTTCCACACGCCCAACCCCCGTCCCGGAACTTGCGTCATGGCGCTCGTGCGCTCTGTCCCCGGATGCACTTTTATATCCGGATTCTTAGAGCGGACTCAGAGCTCCACGGTTCCCTACGCGGTTAGCACATGCGCGACGCCTCTGCTCCCTCTTCCACCACTTCCACTAGCTTCCACCGTCCGGGAAGCCGTCGCCACCGCCGCCGAGGAGTCAGGAAGTTCAAGATGGCCGCCGCCGAGACTCTGTCGCTGCGGGAACAGCCCGAGTGAGTAGTCTCTGTGAGCTGTGCGGAAGGCCGGAGCCCAGGAGACTGCCGAGTGGGAAACGGCGGAGACCTGCACGGGCTGGCGGGAAAGTTCAGGCCTAACGGCGAGAGCCAAACTTTGCCTTTCCCCGCGCGATACGTTGTTGGGCGGGAGGCTTGGGGGGCGGGCGGGCGGCCTTCGAGCTTCGCTTTCCCGGAGGCCACGGCTGTTGGGTCGGAGGCGGCCGCGGCCTGCCTCGCGTCGTTGCCCTGGGAGGCGTACGCGCGAGCGGCCTCTACAGGTCCCGTGCGCGAGGCGGCTGCCGCGACCGTGCGGTCGCGCCTTCGTATTCCTCCCGCAGGGACCGAGCGGAGCTCCTTGGCTGCAGCACTGAGCGGCATCGGTGTTGGCACCCGAGGAGCAGTGGCGGCAGGGAGGCAAGCGATAATACTTTTCTTCTGCATGCAGTAACCTGCCGTTGTCCTGCTGCTGGTGTCAATTTTAGGACCTGAAAGTAGGGAGGAGGGGATGCTAGGACCACCTCTTTGAATATCCCAGACGTATATAATAGCGGGGTGCTTCGTTTCCTCACCCCGGTGCTCTTAATCCAGCATCACTCGATATATTTTTTCCCCCTCTGCCTAGTGGCAGCTTATTTGCCAACTTGCAAACTTGAGGCAAAGTAAGATCAAGTCCTTGGTTTTGAGGCCTGACGTTTTTGGCCTGAGTTTATAGGGCTTCTTGGGAGTATGAGTGGAAGAAATAGTAGCTACTTCCAAACCCAAGTGCTTTATGTCTGTAATTAAGGTAACGTAAGAATCGATGTGGCCGAGTGAAAATATAACTTGTATGTGCTGCAAAGTCTGATCTTTGCTTAAAAGCAGCATTTTGTTCCCCTCTTCGTGTTTGGAAAACTCAAACAAGAACCTAAAAGAAAGTGGATTTTAAAAGAGTGTTCATATAGCGACCGTTTTGTGCATCAGCATTAGCTTGCCTTTTTTTTTTTTTTTTTTTTAAACCCATCTTAGGAGAGAGGTAGATCTAGTCTCCCAGCAACTAGAGACTGAGAGGAGAAATTTTTACTACCAGGCAGCCCAACACGTCATTGCTGTGCATCCAGTTTTGGACTCCTCAGTCATTTGCTTTACTCAGAATTACACTGAGTTTTTCATTAAGGGCTTTTGAAAGCTTTATTATTTTTACAATTTTGACTTAGAGCAATTGGGTTGTAAGTTTTACCTAGACTTTGCCTCTTTGTTTCTCATTGAGTTCACAGTGTGGCACAGTTACAGTATTTATGTCATAGTAAAAATGTTATACAGCTGTTTTTTCTAGCGATCTCTTTAACGTTCTTTAGTATTATGTCCATTTGTTTGATTTGAGGGACCATTCAGATTCATTTTGACGAGTGCTTGAGCCATATTTTCTATGCATATTCAAATACTCGTCTTAATATTTATTTAGGCCCCTGCAATATGAATGCCACTGAAATAAACCTTGATTCCACATCCCCTTCGCACAGAACTCTTGGTATAACTGGAGTATTTGTTCTGTAAGTGTCCCACTTATTTTAAAATGTTTGACAAAGAAAATAAATTTAGTATGAAAGCAAGCACTGTGTGTGCTGCTCATAGTGAATGCTGGGATGTAATATCTACACAGTTCTTTAGAGGACACTGAGTAGTTTACAGTTGTATGGACTCTATTCAAAGTGGAACGTTTGAGAAGAAATAAATATGAAAAACAGCTTTTAAGTTCCCTGAAGGCTTTTTAATGACTTTTACGTTTGTCCATCTCTTTAGCTCTGCCTCTTTGGTGGTTTTAAACATTTAAGTTTTTATCTGCATTCACTTATTTGCACTTACCAAGTACTAGGTACTATTCAAAGCACTGAACGGCTGTCTTATCGTTATAATGACCCTTTGGAAGTGGATACAGTTGTTTCCTATATTTTACAGATGATGAAACTAAAGCACAGAGAAATTAAGTGTATTTAGCCAGCCAGGGTCACACTAAGTGATAGACCCAAGATTTAAACCCAGGAAGTCTGATTCTAGAGACCTGCTCCTAACTGTTGTACAGTCTGGTCACCCACTATACATTGTGGTTCCTTTTTAAAATATCCTTTAGGGTTTGAAATCATTTTTATTTACTTCCATTGTCCCCAAAAGGTCCATTTTTTTAATGTGACAGTTCTAATTCTTTGAAGCTTAATTTTTCACACCCGATTTGGAAAAGGAGGGACAGAGGAGTTCATTTTAAGACTACTTGGTCTTTTGAATCATTCTTATTTTTTATGTCTATGTGAATACTGTGTTAAAGTAGTTTAACTTATCAGAGAAGCAGGCTTAAATTACTTTCTTTGTAAAGAAGTAATGGCATTCACTTTGCTCTCCATTCTCTGTTTCCAAAACATTAATTGAATGCCTCCCAAATAAGATGTCATTAGGAGCATTCTTACGAAAAAATTTGAAAGAAGAAATTAAAATAACACTGGTGGTTTGTAATTAGTCTTTATTTTAAACTTTATTTTAAAGTTGTTTCATTGCTGTTTTCTTTGTGTCAGATGCCTAGAGACCCTTGTTTGAAGGATGAAACTTGTACATTGCATTTAACAAAATAAATGAATAAATACTGTTAAACACCCCTATAGTCTTCACTTCAAATTCAGCTTTGTTTCCAAATAATGTAATTTGAAGGATGTTTCTCAGTTCTCAATGAGTATGACAAATAATTGTAGATCGTGTTGGTTTAAACATACACCTGCTAAATGTGTAGTGTTCAGTTGCAAAATGTAAATTTACATTTGTGGGAGTTATATGCCTGTATTTATTATAAATATAAACTATGCAAAAAGACTATGAGATTTATCAAGGTACCTTTCCCTAAAGTTTTAGAAAAAAGTTGTTGATAATGAACCTAAATTAGCTGCCTTAGCACAAGCTTGTTATATGCAATATGCCTTTGCTTCATTGAGTTCAGGTTTTCCTGATGTACCTAATCAGACTTCAATTGGTATATTCTATGGAATTTGCATTGAGAGAGCCAACTGAGGAGGGCGTAAATGTCTGCTAACCCTAATGTAGGAGAACTCTAGAATTAAGGTTGAATTGACTTAGTAGGCCCTAAGGTGCTTGTAGCATTTTTATCAGTAAGGTAGTCATTATTTCTTGAGGTTAACAGTCACTAAGATACATTAGAAACAAGGATCACTCATGGGAGTAACTCTTAAGTGACATTGGGCATCACAGTGTAGCTTCTGATTCTCAGAAGCTTTAGGAGCTAGGTTTTCTTTTGAAGGAAATTACTTCCTTTGTGGGTAAACTCTTAAGAATTTTGATTTGAAACTCCTTGGAGACTTGTAACTTGTAGAAGAAAGCATTAGAAAAGTGTTCAAAGGGTATATTTTTCCTGGGTAGGGAGCTGATTAAATTTTAAATTATTTTGAGTTATTGCATTCACCAGATAGGTGTGTGCACTGTGTGAGGCACTGGAGATCTGACTGAGCAAAACCAAATTGTTTTCCTGTTAAGAGGTAAGAGTATAGTATAGCAATATAAACCCAACTGTAATCTCATGAATACAGTTTTTATGTGTTATTCTATACAAATTATTTCATTGACACAAATTACTTAATACCTGCTTACTATAGGTTAGACAATTTACTAGGTCTTAGTGCAGTGAACTACGCAGATTAAAAGTCTGCTCTCATAAGACTTGTGTTACGATAGGCAAAGACAAAAACTTGGTTGCAGTTACTTTAGAGAAAAAAATAGGAAGGGAATATGTGTGTGGTATAGTGAGGGTTGTGATTTAAATGAATTGGTGAGGAAAACTTGACTGAGAAAGTACTTTGAGCAAAGGCCTGAGTTAGGCAAAGGAACCAGCAATGTATGCATCTGGGGAAAGCATTCCAGGTGGAGAAACAGCAAGTACAAGTACCAGGGCCCTGAGGTAGGGGTGTACCTGTTCAAGGTGAGTGGTGTGGCTGAATGACTGAAGCATGGTGAGTGTGGGACAAAAGTAGGATCAAAGTGTTGGGAAGGTTGGGCAGATAGTGTAGGGCTTTGTAAACAATTTTGGTTTTTACTCTGAATAAAATATGAAGCAATAATCAAGTTTCACACAGAGTAGGGATAGGATCTGACATTTTAAAATCCATCTTCAGTCAATTGGAAGAGCTCTTGACTCTCTTGGAATGTAATACTAGCCTTCTCACTAGCTTGATGTATGTGTGACTGAAGGCAAGACCATTGAACTTCCTTGAAACTTAAAATCTCTGTCGTGGTGACTGAGACAGTATTTCTTCAGTGCTTTGTGTGGTAGCCTTTTACATGCAAACTCAACATTCTTAGCATCAGCTCTGACAGCTCCACAGTGTCCTAGTGAGTAAGTAGATTTATCCAGTCTCTAAAGAATAATAATCTCTTACTTTGGGGGTCCTAGGTTTGTTCTAGGCACTATTGTGAGCCTTGATAACATCTGTTAATCCATGCAATCCTCAGCTTACTTTGAGGTAGGGAATATTTTCTCCGTTTTGTAGATGAGGTGCCTGCAGACCAGAGAGAACTTAAAATTTGCCTAATGCACAACTAGTAAGCATTCGGACCAGGATTTGAACTCAGTCTGGCTTTGGAGACTGGCTTCCTAAGACACATTAGAGGATCTTTAGATAGTTTTGAGTTTTAGCTTGTTGACTAGAATTTTGTACTTTGGGCACTGAGATTTTATATACCTAAAAATCATTCGCAACCTTTAAACAGGTTCTCCATACCTGTCTCCATACCATGAATTAGCCTAATTCAGTTTTCCTCATATTTGCCCCCTAGAAGTCAAGTTTCCAGAAAAAAGACCTATGCTCCCACTTCCTAGGTTGTGCGATGGGAGATTTCAGGGGAAGGGATGTGGTTACCTGTATGAGAGTATAGTCTGTATAACAAAGTTGAAAGTCTTTGTATCTTCTACTTAAGTTTGTGATTTCCCCCTACCCATAATAGAACCATATTGTTTTTAACATAAAGATGTTACACTTTCTTTTTCCAAGTCTTTGAGAAAATTTGATGATCCAGAGAACGCTGCTATATTCTTTTTTCTCATACCCCATTAGAGAGAAGTCAGACCAAACTAAAACCTCTCAACTGGAAGGTACAGCTTTTTCTGCAGCTCTCTTCAGCACTTTCTCCTTTCTCACATTCCACAGTACCAAAATGGAGATTGGCAATCTGACAAAAATTTAAAGTTCTTGCCATGCGGTAGTTATATGTTCTTCATGTTCTCCACCTCCCTTCATTGTTGTCAACTAGTAACTTTCCAAGCCTACTCTGGTGTGTCCCCTCCGTCCTCTAGCCTTTTCAAGTTTACTGAAGACTGAGACCTAGCTGGAGGATCAGACTTGCCTCCCAACTCCTCTGTAATAGCAGTGTCCTTACAGACCACCTATCCAGTAACCTAATCTTGCAGTTCCTGGGCCTCTGACCCCAATTAGCCTCTAACTATCTCAGCCACTCATTCCCAGAATCTTGTGCAGTATCTCTTTATCTCCTGGAATTGGTCCATGGAGATCTTAACCACTAGACCAGTTACTTCATGAGTTTTGATGCCCTGACAACACTGATCTGCTTCTGGTTTGCTATTTATAACTGTGCCTTTTGTCACCTTTTTTTCTATCGAAAATACTCTTTTCCCTTGTTAATTTATTATTGTTTAGGACTATGTTACTCAACTTTTATTTTATAATCCATGTACCTTCTCAGTAAACATTCCTTCTCCTTTCACAGTCCTTGCTTAACACAGCTTGGGTTTTTCTTTGATCTCCTTGACCATTTTCAAAGTGGTTTTAGGTGATCCCTTGGTGTTCCCATAATGCCCTTATTTATGTTTTTATCATTGCCTTCTTGCAGTGTTTCATGTGACTTTCTTTTTCATTGGACTGTTATTTCCTTGAGAGTGGGAGATATGGTCTTGTACATCTTTGTTTTCCTGCTACCTTTTCTAATGCCTACATTGTGTAGTGATTTTTTAAAAAATTGAATTCCTTCGTTTTTTTGGCATGATAATTTTTCTAAAAGTACAGCAGTACATAATTTGAAGGATTTGGACAAAATAATCCGTATCTTCCTACAAAAATAGTGTTCTGAAGCCAGATGACTTAATGTTTTGATGTTTGTCTCATATTCTGGGGTGTGATGTTTTACTATGGAGTGATTTTAAAGGGGAAAGGTAATTAATGCCATTGTAGCCTGTGTTTAACCTGGGATTAACAATAGCAGGGATTTAGCAAAATAATTTAGCATCATAAACTAAGCATAGCCCAGGCATTTAAACACAAAAGCTACCCCCTTGATGTATTTAAATGTTTTTTTGCATGGTACCTATCAATATGAGCATATTTTGGGAAACTAATCTTTCATTTGAAATTTAAAGAGATTAAATAGCCCAGTGAACTGATATTGGTTGAACCATAGGCTATTGCTGATATTGGACTGTTGTTCACCTGCAGAAGACCCTTTGATGTCTTTCAGTCTAATACCACATGGTTGCTCATTGGGTACCACAGACTGAAAGTATAGTTCTCAATTTAAAGTGGAGAAAGAGATTAGTCTCCCAATGTATGTCAGTGTTTTATGGAAAAAAAAAATTGGAAGGGGGATGCCTTTGGTGTTAAATCTGTGTGAAAAATTCTGGTTTAAAAACAAATTACTGAGTGTTTAAATCAATATTAACGTTTTACTGTACCTGTTTTGGATTTTCTTTTTCTATTCAGTGTAATTATTTATCTTCCGTCATTGTGTATTTCTTCTATGTATTTTAGTGCAACCATTAGAAATAAAGCTAAACCACTATTTAAGTCAGTTTTGCCATGTATTTTGAAATGTCTGAAGCTGTTCTGAAAATATTTCAGTGACTAACTTCATGTATTACATTGAGATGTATTTATCATTATTTTGTTGTGATCAAATCTTGATAAATGATAGGATTTTGAAATGTGTTTGATACATTTATAGGATAGAAGATGCTGATAATTCCGAGAAGAGTGTAAATGAAGAAAATGGGGAAGTATCAGAAGACCAATCTCAAAATAAGCACAGTCGTCACAAAAAAAAGAAGCATAAACACAGAAGTAAACATAAGAAACATAAACATTCCTCAGAAGAAGATAAGGATAAAAAACATAAACATAAGCATAAACATAAGAAACACAAAAGAAAAGAGGTCATTGATGCCTCTGACAAAGAAGGTATGTCTCCAGCAAAAAGAACTAAACTTGATGATTTAGCTTTGCTGGAAGACTTGGAAAAACAGAGAGCCTTGATTAAAGCTGAACTTGATAATGAGTTAATGGAAGGAAAGGTCCAATCTGGGATGGGACTCATATTGCAAGGTTATGAGTCTGGCTCTGAAGAAGAGGGGGAGATTCATGAAAAGGCAAGAAATGGAAATAGGTCTAGTACCAGATCTTCAAGTACAAAGGGGAAACTCGAACTTATGGACAATAAAAATAGTACAAAAAAGCGAAGTAAAAGCAGATCCAAAGAACGGACTAGACATAGGTCTGATAAAAAGAAAAGTAAGGGAGGTGTTGAAATAGTTAAAGAAAAGACAACTAGGAGCAAATCAAAGGAGAGGAAAAAGTCCAAAAGTCCATCCAAAAGAAGTAAGTCTCAAGATCAAGCAAGGAAATCAAAATCCCCTACCCTTAGAAGGCGATCTCAAGAGAAAATTGGAAAGGCCAGATCTCCTACTGATGACAAGGTTAAAACCGAAGATAAAAGTAGGTCAAAAGATAGGAAAAAATCCCCAATTATAAATGAAAGTAGAAGTCGTGATCGAGGCAAAAAATCCAGATCCCCAGTTGATTTAAGAGGTAAATCCAAAGACAGAAGATCACGATCCAAAGAGAGAAAATCAAAACGGTCTGAAACAGATAAAGAAAAGAAGCCAATTAAATCTCCCTCTAAAGATGCTTCTTCTGGGAAAGAAAACAGGTCACCCAGTAGAAGACCTGGTCGAAGTCCTAAAAGAAGAAGTTTGTCTCCAAAACAGCGTGATAAATCAAGGAGAAGTAGATCTCCACTAGTAAATGATAGGAGGTCTAAGCAGAGCAAATCACCTTCTCGAACTCTGTCTCCTGGTAGAAGAGCCAAGAGCCGATCCTTGGAAAGAAAACGAAGAGAACCAGAAAGGAGACGACTTTCTTCTCCAAGGTAACTTTTGTTTTCAAAATATTAATGCTTTCCGCCAATACATCAGATTTTAAAAAGGAGAAACTAGAATTTGTGAACAATAAAAAAAAGTGGTGGTGTTAATATACTTTTAACATAGATCCTGCCCACTAACTATATTAACATTTGTACTTTTGTCAGCAAATATCTTGACTATGGGATTTAAAAATATCAAACTGTTGAATTATATATTAAAAATATTGAATTGAAATACTGAACTGTTGAATTGAGTTATATATTAAAAATATTGAATTGAAATGTTGACAGGTTTTTTTTCAAGTTCTTAATTTAGTACCTAATTTGCAGAATTACTCCTTTAAATCCAAATAATTTGGCTGATAAATCTATGTGTACCCATTTATGGGAATTTCTAGAGCAAGGATTATGACTTTATTGGACAGTATAGGCTTAAGATTTTAACTTTAAAAAAAGAGGTATCAATTTAAGGCTTGTGATGTGTCCATTCTCTTGAGTTGGCACAACTTTGAGTTCTGACAATATAAATTGGAACTACCAAATTTTTTGGCCCCCAAAATTAAATTCAAAGTGGACATTTTTTTTGTTACTAATTCATATACTTATAATCTCAATGTTTAAATAATAGTACCTTTTAATTTTAAGAATAGTGTAAGAAATGATTTTATTTTCTTAATAATAATGAAAGTAATTCATTTTTGCGTAATACTCTTGGCCCATCATATTTTTTTCTCATAAATACTCGTGATTCTCTCTCCTTATAAAGTGGAGTAACTCTTATACTCCATTTGTAAATGAGAAAAAAGATTGCAAGATTATCTAACTTACTTAGGATCATAGACCTAATAGGTAATTTAGGCACATGAAAGATTT
Source organism: Leopardus geoffroyi (assembly GCF_018350155.1). Lineage (NCBI taxonomy): Eukaryota > Metazoa > Chordata > Mammalia > Carnivora > Felidae > Leopardus > Leopardus geoffroyi. Next base: position 24,473,309 of record NC_059332.1, on the reverse strand, counting down.
TGGAAGAGGGGGTGGGGGTTGTTTAGTCTAAACTACTTCAGAAACACTTTTAGTATCTTTATATTTAATAAGCAGGTGAAATTATCAGCAGAGTTTAGCTTAAAAGAATGTTGGCTTATACAATGTGAAGATACAAATTCCTAGCCATTTACTCTGTGTGAGTATACATACAAGCTGACCTTGAAGTGTAAATGGTTCTCTGAAAAATTTTAAGAATGCTGTTTTCAAAATGCTGTATATTAGGAAATACTCTTGATTTTTCTAAATGACATTGTAATTAAATGGCCCCCTTCTTTCTTTAGCTTTCTAAATTGAGATGGTTGTTAGTGTTGCTGATTATGTCTTCTAAAGTGTTTCCAAATGATTCTTGTCTCTTTCAATTTTCTTTCCATTTGAAAAGGAAATTCTGAGCAGTTTATTAAGGACTAGAGTTGAATATTTGAAACAAAATTTTGTTTTAATTACAGAAAAGATACTAACTCAAAGAGAAATTCAGATAAGGCAGAAGCCTGTAAATTCTCTCCCTTTCCATCCCTTCTGCAGTACCAGTCACAAGAATGTCCTTCTAGCCCTTTTTTTTTTTTATGCACATCAAATTCTGTGAATGTTCTTTCTTACAAAAATGGAGTCTTCCTATTCACGTGAACAGTGATTTTTTCATGAAACATTTTTGTGACAATAAAGATCTTTTAAGTGTTTATATAACAGCACCATATTTCACAGTATAGATATATCATAATGCAGTTGACCCTGGAACAACACAGAGGTTAGGGGGGCCAGTCCCCCACATAGTCAGAAATGTGCATATAACACTTGACTCTCCCAAAATTTATCACTAGTAGCCTACTGCTAACTGGAAGCCTTATCAATAAAACTTAGTCAATTGGCATATTTTGTATGTTGTATGTATTGTATATTGTATTCTTTAAGTTAGAGGTAAAATCATAAGGATGAGTAAATATATTTACAGTACTGTAAAAAATCTACGTGTAAGTGGACCTGTGCAGTTCAAACCCATGTTCAAGGGTCACCTCTAATCATCCCCCTTTTTCAGATGAAAATTTTAGTTGGTGTCAGTTTTTCATGATTGTATGCTACTATGTCCATTGTTTACATGTGAAGGTTCTTTGTAGAATAGATTCATAGAAATGGAATTGCAAAGTCTAAGGTAATGTACATTTACATTTTAGAAAGTTACTGCCAAATGTCTTTCCGGGAAAGTTACACCAATATGTATTTCCATGACTAGATAGGCTGTCCTTTTCTCTAAATCCTTACTTATATTCCCTCTGTTTAAAGGTTAACATTGATTGTAAGATGCTATTATATGTAATATATTAAAAAGAAGACTCTATATTGGGAAAATGTCAAAATTTAGAAACAGTCTTCAAACTAAGGAAGTGGAATACTATTACTCACTTAAGCAAGTTTTATTTGAGTTGTGTATCTGGAATTAGAATCAGTGACTTTAATAATGTGAATAGCCATCATAATTCTTCAGATTGTGAGATGACAGGAAGTATACCATTTTTACTGTGTGCCTACCACAACAACACCAAAATGTCATTGTGATTTTCTGAATTTAAGTTTTGTTAAAAAACCTGTTAATATTTGTTTACTGTCTTCATGTTTAGTGCACCCTTTCTTAAGATGTTCTTTATGTGCAAAACAAATTCATTAATTTGATGTGTTTTTCTATAACTTGGATTTGGTCCCCTTAAGAACACGACCTCGAGATGATATCCTCAGTAGACGTGAAAGATCAAAAGATGCCAGCCCCATCAATAGGTGGTCCCCAACCCGAAGAAGAGCAAGTAGATCTCCCATTAGAAGGCGGTCTCGTTCCCCACTCAGACGAAGTAGGTCACCCAGGAGAAGAAGCAGGTCTCCTCGGAGAAGGTAAAATAATGTTACATATGTTGTCCTTTTGATTCATTAAACTGTATGCTTCTGAAGCCTCATATTAGCTCAGTTGGTAGGTTTTCTTAGAGACCGTTTTTCTCTGAAAAATTGTAGCTGTGATCCCATATAGTTTCCTTTTTCCCAACATGTGATATTTCACATAAACTGATTTTTCTTTAATATAGCTTTTTTTCAAATTTAAGTAAATCAGTGTTCATTAAAAACTCATTCTTTTAAAAGGGAAAAAAATTTTTCCCCTACTTAAGATAAATACCACATGAGCTGTGCTTACTGCTTTTTTGTTTTGTTTTGTTTTTTTGAACAGGATAGATCATAAGGTAATAAAAAAGTAGCCGAGTTTCTGGTCATATAATTTCATTTCTCTGTTTTTCTATTAGTTTGTATTTGCTCCTCTTAGAACGTGACTTCAAGATGATAACCTCAGTAGATGTGAAAGACAATCTCGGCAAACACTTGTTTAATTCACTGTAGTAGAAACCATTTTATGTGATGCACATGTAGTGAGTTGGTTAATCAAAATGTTGGTTTATAAAGCACAAATCATTTTTAAAATATATGCATTAAATATTTTAACTCAAACATAAGTAGACTTCCATTTGCCAATTTTTAATGTTTTTAAAAGATAGCATACCAAAGGCTTATATTGCAACCAGTGGATAGATCTTTACATTATCTGAGTATTTTTGTATACTAGATTCCTTGAAGTGCTTTGTCCAAGGTTGTGTATGTTAAAATTTTTAGAAGTTATTACTATATTATCTATTGATTTCTTATTCTGGACAATTACTGTTTTTTAATCCCTCCCCCCCCCCCCCACACACACACTTTTCTACCTAATTGTACCATATTTCCCCGTGCTTCCAGTTATAATCATTATGATCATGTGCATATTGCTCATTGCTGAGCAGATGGGAGAAGGGGCAAGAAAAGACCTTCCTTCTAATGCTTCTAGCCTTTGAGCTCCAAACTGACAAATAATAGGCCTGCTTAAACAGTTATTGTAGGAATTGTTTTCCCTTTTCTGTCGTCTTGGCAGTCTCTCTTATTTTGTGATTCTCTTTCCTGTATCCAGCATCTTCATATTTTATTTCCTTGCTTTGTTAATGCCTTTATAATAGTTTCCTGCGAAAAGTACATGAAAAGGACATTTTGGGGGACCTTTGTCTCTTTAAAAAAAGAAAAGGCTTTTGTCTTCACTGCTGATTTGTTAAGGAATAGAATTCCAAGTTGAAATCATTTTTTCCCTTAAGAATTTTGAAATTGTTATTCCACTAACTTCTAGTTTCCAGTAGTTTTCTGGTCATTAAATAGGCCCTTTATTTAAATTTACTTACTTAAGTTTACTTTTTGAGAGAACGTGCAAGGGCAAAGAAAGGTTCTACGCTGTATGGAACCTGATTGGGGGCTCTGACCAAACAGATCATGACTTGAGCTGAAGTCTGACGCTTAACCCACCACTGAGCCACCCAGGTGCTCCCTAAATAGGCTTTAAAGCAGGAAGATTATGGCTACCTATTCTGGGAAATTTTCTTTGTTTGCTTTTTTGCCCATTGTTTTCTTCATCCCTGCATTGGATCTTCTGTATTGTTCCACTCATTCCCCCTCTATGCACACTCATCTTTTATGTTTGTCCTTTTGTTCTGCTTTTAGTGTAAATTTTCTTGTTCTGCCTTCTTACCTTTCTATATTTTTTCCTGTGCTCATATATATTTATTTTTATTTCCAAGATTTGTTGGCTGTTTAATTTTTTTCTGCCATTTTAACTTGTTTTATAGAAATAGCATCTCCTACATCAAAGATTATAATGAGTTTGCTTTGTGGAGTTTTGTTCTTAATGATTTTCTTTTCTTACTTATACTTTCTTTCTTCCCAGAATCCTTTTGCTGCTCATTTACCTTTATCATTTGAGGACTTTATTCAAACAGCTGGATCCTATTCTCATTTAAAACTTAGCCACTGAGAAAGCCGAATGGAAGCTTTCTTCCATTCTGAGAATGTAGAATTTGTGGCTTCATTGTGATCTCTTTAGCATATCCTTGACTATAGTTCTTTTGGGTTAGCAGTTTTCCAGAATCCTCTCATCTGCTGGAGAATGTAGACATGGCTGCCAGTAGAGTTCTGATTCTTCATAATGTAGACTTCCCCTAATCCTTCCATTTTCAGTGCTGTGCCTCCCCGCTACCTTGGGTCAGTTTTGATAACAACCAACACCTCTATAAAATTTAAGTATTTTCCAGAATGTGAAGGGGAATGGTTGGCATTTTCTGCTGAGTCAGGAAGGAGGCAGAATATACAGAAGCCAGCTATTCCTAAAGGCTTTCAACCAGTTTTTATTTAGCTTTTACCTACAGGATATGGTGTCTCCAATGCTTGAGGCTTTCTGGAGTTTTGTGGCATGGATTTACTTGTTTCTTATATATCTTGTCTGTTCCTGTTAGACTTATGTTTAGATTTGATCTGTTACTACTCTTTTTGTCCAGTGTGCACATCAAGATTTTGTTGACATCTCTGTTGTCCTAATAGCTCTTCACATTCTTTAGTTGTTCCCTTCATGTCATTTTTAGTAAGATTTCTTAAGAAATATGACATAAGCCTGGTGGTCAGATGTGACATTAACAGGCAGTTTGCCAATTCTCTGTAGACTTAGCAGCCTTTTCTGTTTGGAATTCTACAGCATCTTTCTAACATAAACTTTACCTTTAATGCTTGAACCGGTTTTTGTTTAACATGAGGCAAGACCTTCAGGCACTTATAAAGCTGTCTGGGGGCCCTATTTAATTAGACTTAGAATTTTTGTCATGTTTGTATTTTCTGTGCCTTATTAACGGTGATTTTTTTTTAATCTCATTTATTGAAACATATTTACATAAAGTAAATAAATTCACCCTTGTTGGTGTAAAGTTATGTGAGTTTTGACAAACACATAGTCACATAATCACCATAATCAAGAATATTTCCATCGCCCCCAAAGTTCTTTTTGTGTCCTTTTGCAGTCCAATAAGAACATTAACTGTGTTTTAGTTGTTTTCAATTAAGCTGATTACCCCAATCTTTCTGGTGTGTTATTTCACTTTAAATTTTTAGGGGCGCCTGGGTGGCGCAGTCGGTTAAGCGTCCGACTTCAGCCAGGTCACGATCTCGCGGTCCGTGAGTTCGAGCCCCGCTTCAGGCTCTGGGCTGATGGCTCAGAGCCTGGAGCCTGTTTCCGATTCTGTGTCTCCCTCTCTCTCTGCCCCTCCCCCGTTCATGCTCTGTCTCTCTCTGTCCCAAAAATAAATAAATAAAACGTTGAAAAAAAAAAAATTAAAAAAAAAAATAAAAATAAATTTTTAATTAACCCCTTTTTAAAAGATTTTATTTTTAGAACAGTTTTAGGTTCACAGCAAAATTGAGCTTTTGAAAAGTACAGAAAGTTCCTGTATACTCCTGCCCAACACACCCACAGCTTTCCCACCTTTAATTGACCTTTAAAGTGCATGTGCGTGCGTGCGTGTTTATTTATTTATTTTCCCCCTAACCCAACCAAATAGGGACAGAGGTCGAAGGAGCAGGTCACGCTTGAGAAGGCGGTCTCGATCACGGGGTGGTCGTAGACGTAGGAGCAGAAGCAAAGTAAAAGAAGATAAATTTAAAGGAAGTCTTTCTGAAGGAATGAAAGTTGAACAAGAATCTTCATCTGATGATAAGTAAGAATGGAATTTCCCATAATTTCCTTTTTTCAATTTAGACAAGTACTATTTGACCTGGAAATCTTTACTTTTCCACCTGGATATAGCAAGCAAATCCATTCATTAGGTCCTGAATTGAAAAGTTAATCTTTTGTGCATATTTTATAAGTTATGTGGCAGAGGTCATGGTTTTCTGAATTTAGAGGCTTCAGTTTTTGTTGGAATGAACATTGGGCTATCAATTTATCATGAGCCTTCCCTTCATTTTTATTAGAGACAACAGATATATTAGATAGTTCTACCAATCTTGATTACCAGTTTTGCAGTGGTGTGGGTGTGCGGGTGTATACTAATATTTAAACTTTTCACTTTGTGTAAAATGATACCTACTTTGCAGTTGAGGCTATCTGGTGGTAGGTATGCCTGTTACTATGTGGAAAATGCAAAAACATTTCATTGTCTAACGGAATTTTTTTTTTTAATGCGAATTTAGTTGTGTAGATGGAACATCTCAAAAAATGAGACTTAATCTAGAGCAATAGTTCTTAGCTGGGGGTAATCTGCTTCTCCGGGGACATTTTGGCAATATCTAAAGGTATTTTGATTGTCATCTTGTAGCTAGAGACCAGAGATACTGTTCAATATCTGCCAGTGCATAGGACAATGCCCTCTTCCTTAATGAAGAATTGTTAAAATGTCAGTAGTGCTGAGGTCAAGAAAGAGCTTAGGTGATATGAAAGTTAAATGAAGGTTAAGTGAACATCCTGATAACCTTGAGAACGCATTTTGCTTACTTGTCTGCAGTGAACATTCAGCAAATAATAGAAACACCTATACTAGGAGGGATTGCAAAGATTGTGGAGTTTTTTGGGAGGAAATTGGGAACAGTCAGGGCAGTGTCTGGGGGTAGAGCCACATTCCCCTTCAGACTGTATGTGGATATTTACATGTGCATTTTTGATAGGGAAAAGATCCATAGCTTTCCAAGGATCTGCAGCTTTCTGTGACCCAGAAAAGGTATTAGTTTGCTTATGTGTCTCACCCTCTTGTTCTATAAAGGTTAAAACAGCCTAGGTAAATGAAATGACTTTAGTAATACCAAAGTCATGGAAGAGCCGGGAGTGACTTTTTTGAACTTAGGGATCTTTCATTTGTTCCCTAGTTTGGTGCCATGAAACAAGTGAGGAGAAAAATGAGACACAGAAGGTTAAATTACTTGCTAGGTTTCCAAACCAGGCAACTAAGAGAGTTTAGAAACAGAATAGAGTAGGATGGGTTAAGACTTTGGTGCAATTGGCTGATCACTTAACGTTTTCCAGCTCTTACTTTTAATTTATATAGCAGTTACTATTTGTGAGTCTCTAAGGATTTTTGAAGTTAATTATGTGTATATATGTGTACATTTTTTTTTTTAAGCCTTGAAGACTTTGATGTAGAGGAAGAAGATGAAGAAGCCCTAATAGAACAGAGAAGAATACAGAGGCAGGCAATTGTTCAGGTGTGTGATATTAGTGAAATTTTGAGCACCCCTTCTGAAATAATTACTCTTTTAGTAAAAACAGTTTTTATTTATAAAGAAGTGATGGTAACAGCAATTGAGTAACTTTAAGAAGTGTATGTGTAAAATTATCTTTGTGAGATTTGAAAAGATAATTTCTTAATAAAATTGAAATGCTTGCCTTGTTTTGTTATAGAGAGGATTCTGACAAAAACCTTTTATAAGACATAAAATTTGAAATTTGCTTTTTTTAAAAAAAAATTTAAAGTTTACATACTTGTTTTGAGAGAGAGAGCATGAGGTGGGGGGTGGGGGGGGCAGAGAGAGAGAGAATCACAACATAGGGCTCAAACTCAAAAACTGAGATCATGACCTGAGCCAAAATCAAGAGTCAGACGCTTAACCACCTGAGCCACCCAGGCGCCCTTCTTTTTTGTTTGTTTTTAAGAAAACCCTCATAAGTGAGTATAGAATAAATTGGAAGAATTTATGTGGGGGTGGAGAACTATTTTAAGGTCTAAAAAAAATGGTAAATTTCTAATGCAAATGTGATTGTTTACATGGAACATCTCAAAAATAAGTTTGAGTTGTTTAGAGCTAGGTGATTAAGACAGTGGTGTGGGGAAAGGGTGTTATACATAGGTCTTTATATGCTCATTTAATGATTTGGTTACCTGCCTTGGAAGATTGTCAGTTATGCCTCGGCCATCCTGACTTAAAGCCATGGCCACTAGATATTTTGTGGATGGCAGTCCCTGTAAAGTGTAAAGTTTTCCCCTAATGGAAGGTGAGCAGTGAAGTTGAGAATGCATTCTGGAAGAAGTAAAAAATGTTGAGGTGCTATAAGGACATCAGACAAAAGCAAAGGACCGTCATACCAGCTCACTTACACATACGTAGCAAATCATAAACCATGTACTGTTATGTCAGAGCAAAGGAAAGAACTTGAATCATCAGAAGATGTAGGGCAAAACTGGAATTCCAGAGAACCTTTTCTGGGGCACTGATGAAATTGTTGTTATTAAACTGATATCCCTAAAGACTTGGTTGAATCTTTTTTTGTTCTTGCCCAGGTCCACAATCCCTTATCTCCAGCCCTTGGGGCCAGATGTGCTTCAGAACTCAGAACTATTTGAATTTTAGAAAGGTAATATGGTGCATCTATGTATATTATTTAGCCCCATCAGTGGGCTCTAGGAGCAGCACCCCATTATCAAACACAGTAGTATTTATGCAGTGAGGCATATTCTGTTCACACTGGGGGAGATAAAAATAAGACTACAAATAGCATCACATCTGTTCATGTCAGGTTTTGTCACATAATGAATGTGCACCGAACATAGAAAATCTCTTTCAGAGTTGTGTGGATTTTGGAATTATATGTAAGGGATTGTGGATCTGATTCAGTGAAGGCATCAATACTCTTTAAAAAATTTTTAACGTTATTTAACACTCTTTTCAGTGCAATACCTCTTTAGCAAATATGCATCGGATTTTATGAAAATAATATGTTGTATTGTTGTTACAGAAATATAAATACCTTGCTGAAGATAGCAATATGTCTGTGCCATCTGAACCCAGCAGCCCCCAGAGCAGTACCTGTACGCGGTCACCTTCCCCAGATGACATTCTAGAAAGGGTAGCTGCTGATGTTAAAGAGTATGAACGGGAAAATGTTGATACATTTGAGGCTTCAGTAAAAGCCAAGCATAATCTAATGACAGTTGAACAGAATAATGGTAAGTTAGATTTTTGTTTTGATCATGCTTTTCTCTCAATTTTTAGCTCTGTAAATAATGAAAGAGATTGTTTTGGAATGGGGAAAAGTGAGAGGGATTAGAAATGTTAACCCCTGTTAAATCTAATGGTAATGTAGTATTAAATGTGTCCCAGTGAATGTTCTTTATAAATATTTTTTATTAGTTCACATAACCTAAAACAGTATACAGAATCCCACATTGTTTGTTACCTTCTGTTTGGGGCGCCTGGCTGGCTTAGTCAGTAGAGCATGCAACCCTTGATCTCGAGGTCATGTGTTCAAGCCCCATGTTGGGCACAGAGCTTACTTAAGATAAATACATACATACATACATACATATATTTAAAAAATGTCATTAGCTTCTGTTTTGCTTGCTAGAGTATTCTAAAGCAGATCCCAGCCATGATTTCATTTTGTCTATAAATACTTCATTTTGTATCTCTGCTACGTAAGAACTTTTTTTTTTTTTTTAACGTTTATTTATTTTTGAGACAGAGACAGAGCATGAACAGGGGAGGGAGGGGTAGAGAGAGAGGGAGACACAGAATCCGAAACAGGCTCCAGGCTCTGAGCTGTCAGCACAGAGCCCGACGTGGGGCTCGAACTCACGGACCGTGAGATCATGACCTGAGCCGAAGTCGGACGCTTAACCGACCAAGCCACCCAGGCGCCCCGATAAGAACTTTTTTTAAAAAAACATTACTTAAAAAATTGATCGCTTTTAAATATCTAATATCTAATTACAATTGGCTGGTTTGAATCAGAATCCACATAAGATGCCTATATCTTTCTCAATGTCTCAGAGTCTTTAATATTCTCATCCTTTCCTCCTCCCCCTTTTCCATTTACTTGTGAAGATACTGGGGCCATGTGTCCTATAAACTTTTCTTTGCACTCTGATTTTACCACATTCTTGTGCCAATTTATCTTATTTCCTCTATCTTCAGTGTTTCTTGAACACTACATGTTGGAGACTTGAATAGATTTAAGTTAACTTTTTTGGCAAGAATACTTCATAAGTAGTGGTGTGCACTTGCATCACATCAGGTGGTGTGTAGTGTGTGCATGTCCTGTTTTTATTGACCTTGAGATTGTGTGTTCAGATAGGAAGATCCATAGCTGTCCAATATGAAGTTTACCTTCAGCTGTTCACCTAGCAGTTTCAGTAGCCATTGGTGATCATTACTCAGATCCATTCTTTCATGAGGGGCAGGGGTGGGAGGGTGTGGACACACTCCAAAGTGGTGATTCTTAAATTATAATTCTTTTTGAATTACTACCTGTAATTCCATAAAATAAAAGGTTTCCATTCTTTGGTTACCGTGAAACATAGTTTGTACAGGAGAGTTGGGATAAATTCTTCATTATTTTCTTTATTGACTAATTTTTAGCATAGATAGAGTTTGGTACATTAGCAACCTCCAGAGATAACCAGTGAAATTTTGGTAGTTTTTATCATGTTTTCATGATTTCGTATCAGTATATACTTAAATTCTCTTTCCAACTGAGGTGGGGAAAAGCCTTTTTAAGTTGGTTTCTAATGTCTTTTTGACCCACACCCTACAGGATTGATTGGTAATATATACTTATTAATATTATTCTTTCTAGGACAGGGGTTAGCAAACTGTAAAAGGTCAGATAGAGAATATTTTAGGTTTTCATAATTTAGACTTTTTTTCTCTGTTCCAACTACTGGACTCTGCTGTTGTAGAGCAGAAGCAGCTGTGTTCCCCCCCCAAAAAAACCTGTGTGGACACCAAAATTTAAATTTTCAATAATTTTCAAACGTCACAAAATATTCTGTTTTTCCCCAAAATCTTTGAAAACATAAAAATGGACCATATGAAAATAAGGGGCCAAATTTGCTTCACTGTAGTTTGCAAAATTAGTTTTACCACAGTGTGAGATTTCACAGGCTCACCTTATGGGTATCTTGTCCCAGAACAGAAGCAGCTGTTGATCTAAGGAACGCTGGTGCCATTTAATAGGAAATTCCATTCAGAGGTCACAGGGCACGTAGGGGTGCCCGTTATTCATGGGACTTTTCAGTGGACAAAGCTAGGACATACATACCTTTTTGGAAGGGGGAGGTTCATACTAAAAAAGTGCCAATTCAAATTCGTACTTCTATAAGGTTTTTATTAAGTTCTTTGATTTTATATTTGTATTTTAGTGAAAAACTTGACTCCTAATAACATTATTTGGGTTATTTTGAAGCTTTTATTTACATAGTTATCAGTATGATCAATATTCTTTTTATCCTTGGGATACATTCCAAAGTGTAAAATCATTTGAAATACTTCTTTGTGTGGGTATACCACTCATTTAATAAATTTAGGTTTATTTTTTTTCTTTTGCTTGTGATTTTTAGGAATTTTGTTTTATTATTAAAATGGTCCTTCATATGTGTGTGTATCTGTATCCTATGTATACAAGTACACACAAAGATGTATACACTCTTTGATGTGAAAAAAATCTTCATTCCTTTTTATAGCTGTGTACTATTCCAGTGTAATGAATGTGCAAAAGTTTATTCATTGTCTTCTAATGGTAGATGTTTGGGTTATCTCCAGTTGAGTATTTATTGGACCATTAATTATAATGCGATTATGCATTGTCATTTTTTTAATGTGTACCACTCTGTCTTTGAGATGATTTTGTAGAAGTGGAGTTGCTGGGTCTAAAGAGTACGGTTGTGCTGTGTTTCCAAATTTTATGCTGTAAGGCTTACACAGTTTTGCCTCTCCCAAGTAATGTCTGAGTTCTTGTTTATCAGGGCTTGTTTTTGTGGGGGTTCTTGTTGGGTTTTTTGTTTTTTGTTTTTTGTTGTTTTTTTTTTTTGAGAGAGAGCATGTGCATGAGTGGGGGTGGGGGGGTAACATTGGCGAGACAGATAATTCCAAGCAGGCTCCACACCAGCAGCGCAGAGCAAGACACAGGACTCAAACACTTGAAACTGTGAGATCGTGACCTGAGCTGAAATCAAGAGTCGATTGCTCAACTGACTGAGCTACCCAGCCGCCCCTAGAATTTATTTATTTTTTTTACAGTTTATTTTTGGGAGAGGGGAAAGTACAAGCAGGGGAGGGGCAGAGAGAGAGTGAGACCAAAGATCTGAAGCCAGCTGACAGATACCAATACAGAGCTAGAACTCACAAACCGCGAGGTCATAACCTGAACTGAAGTTGGAAGCTTAAGTGACTGTGCCACCCAGGAACTCCTAGAAATAGAATTTTTTGAAGAGGAACTTTGATTTTAATACATAATCATTATTTACCTATTAGCGTATTAATTTAACTAACATTGGAGAAAGTACTGATAATTAGGTGTTTCAACTTTCTGAAATGAATCTTTTTAGTAAAGAATGGATGGCCTTATATATGTTAAGTGTTAAAGTAACTTTTGGACAGGTATTAATGAAAAACTCGTGCAAGAAGAAAGAAAGTTTGAATTGTTAGTGATTTTACATTGATGACTGATTTGTGTTTTAATTTGTATCCCTTCATTTTTCAAATTTTACTGTTCATTTCCATTTAGGTTCATCTCAGAAGAAGCTGTTGGCACCTGATATGTTTACCGAATCTGATGATATGTTTGCTGCCTATTTTGATGTAAGTAATTTTACTTACGTAACTTTAAATGAAATATATAAGCATTGTATGTGTATATAGAGAGAATAATAGATATATGCTAACATTTGGACAGTCTGAGTGAAGGTTATCTGGAAACTCTCTGTACTAATGTTGCAACATTTCTCGAAGTCTGAAATTAGGTCAATATTTTAAAAACAAGTATAGCAGAACAGTTTGGGAGGTTCAGAAAAGTTAAACACCAAATGACTTAAATGTGTAGTTATTTTTCTCAAGCATCATTTTCTTGGATTTAAAAGTGTGTGTGTGTGTGTGTGTGTGTGTGTGTGTGTGTGTGTGTGTGTAGGGCATAGTTAGCTGAGACAAGATGATACCAATAATTTCCAAGCTGGTATTAGAGCAGAGTCCACTTTGGGCTTCGATATTATTGGTGATTGAAAAGTTAGGATTTGGGTCCTAATAAAGTCATTAAAGAGTTCTGAGTGTTATTCTAAGGCAGAGGATTAAGAAATTTTGGCTTTTTAGCCATGTTTCCAGTTTCTTTTCTTGAAAAAGTCTTAAAAACATACTCAAAAGTATGGGATTTTTTCATTATAAATTCAAGAGAATATGAGAAATAAGGAAGCTTTGGCAAGAAGAGGAAGTAGGGGGATAAACATAAAAAGGGGAAATTAAAAATGGAGTAGGATTAAGCAGTCTGTGTCTAGGACCCGGAAGACCTTGATCATGGGCCCATGTGTCTATGTCTGTATTTTAAACAGAAATACTAAATAATGCTAGGTTAAGGAATGATGAAATGATGATTGAGCCAGTGAAAGTATCAGTGCCCATCATTTGCTTGGGTGACAGGGGCCTTCTGGGTATCATGGACAGTGGTTTGTAATATTCTTAATTTCCCACACAAACTGTTAGTACAGCCAGTGACCTTTCATGCATATGTGGGAAGAGGAGCCAAGGGTGGCAAGTGGACAAGGCAGTATAAGAAATGTGGAATTGGTAGAAGAGAGTGTTGGATACCTATTGTTAACTGAGTGCCCATCTGTAATTTTTGTCCCCCTTTGTCTATTAATAGCTATCAAAAACCAGACATGGTTTTGAGTCTTTTTCATTTATAATGCCCTAGTCATATTCCTAAGATTTCTTGAAGATACTTTAACTTTTTTCCTGAGCGTTATTATGATACAAGAGACTTTGTTACTCATGTTTCCAGGTGATGGTAAGAGTTTACTTAATTTGGCATAAGATGTTTTTATTGAATTATAGCTTGTTTTGCCCATTTTTGTTTTAAAGGAAGTGTTTTAAATGTCTGCCTGATTAGTAGGTAAATGGCTCTTGTTGCCTCCTTCATTTCATTGCAGAGTGCTCGTCTTCGGGCTGCTGGTATTGGGAAAGATTTCAAAGAGAATCCCAACCTCAGGGATAACTGGACAGATGCAGAAGGCTATTACCGTAAGTTCACGGTTCTGATTAATTTTAGAGTTCTAAAATATTTTATAGAATTCTGTTGCTTGATGCAGTCACACGTTGGAGAACTCTTGAGAGTCCTATCACAATGCCAGCACTTACAAAGTATGGCACATCGGATAGCTGCATGAACCCATGTTGTAATCTAGTAAGCAGCCCACGAGCTTCATGAATAGAAGTGAGGTAAAAACTTGATGTGCAACTTAAATCTATTCAAAGTTGTTTTCAGCCATGAGATAAGCCTCCAGGAGGAAGGGGGAACGTCACTTGCTCGTCTTGATCTGAAAACCAAGAAAAACGACATACAAGGATCTTGGGATGCCAGTCATGCAGTATTTGTCCTGCAGGACTACAGGTGGAAACACTTCAGTGAGCACATTTCTTCCCTACTCAATGTTGAAATCCTTAGCAGTGGATAGGAAGTGGGCATGCAGCTTGAACCACATTATGAAAGAGTGACGAATGATGGAGGCTTGGCTTTGATTCTCCCTGGTGCCTAGGACACCAAACACACAGTAGAGATTTGACACATTTTTTAAAGTGACTGCACTGTGTTTCTTTTTATTATGTGTATCTCAGAGTTTTCTTAAGTATTTATTGTTTTCAAAATTACCGTTTCTTAATTTACTTTTCTAGGCGTGAACATAGGTGAAGTCCTAGATAAGCGTTACAATGTGTATGGCTACACTGGCCAGGGTGTATTCAGTAACGTTGTACGAGCCAGAGATAATGCAAGAGCAAACCAAGAAGTGGCTGTAAAAATCATCAGAAACAATGAGCTCATGTAAGTTCAGAAGACATATGTAATGAAACCTAAAAACACAGGTATTCACACATGAAGATTTTTAAAAAGTGTAACAGTCTATAAAAGTATTGCAGTTCTGAAATGACAGAATGATGGTATTGAATCTGATGCCCTTTTTCTTTTATACAGTAGAGGTAATTGCCATATCCATATGTTCTAATAAGTACAATCCATAACCACACACTGAGTTGATATTAAAGTCAACTTGCCATTATTTTTATTTTTTAATTTACATCCAAGTTAGTTAGCATATAGTGCAATAATGATTTCAGGAGTAAAATCTAGTGATTTCATCCCCTACATACAACACCCAGTGCTATCCCAACAGGTGTCTGTCCTCCTTAATGCCCATCACCCATTTAGCCCCTCCCCCCACCCACAACCCTTCCAGCAACCCTGTTTGTTCTCTATATTTAGATCTTCTAAGTTTTGTCCCCCTCCCTATTTTTACATTATTTTTTTTTTAACATTTATTTATTTTTGAGACAGACAGAGCATGAACGGGGGAGGGTCAGAGAGAGGGAGACACAGAATCTGAAACAGGCTCCAGGCTCTGAGCTGTCAGCCCAGAGCCCGACGTGGGGCTCGAACTCACGGACCGCGAGATCATGACCTGAGCCAAAGTCGGCTGCTTAACCGACTGAGCCACCCAGGCGCCCCCATTATTTTTGCTTCCCTTTCCTTATGTTTTATCTGTTGTGTATTTTAAATTCTACATATGAGTGAAATCATGATATTTGTCTTTCTCTGGCTAATTTTGCTTAGCATAATGCACTCTCGTTCCATCCATGTTGTTGCAGATGGCAAGATTTCATTCTTTTTGATTGTCGAGTAATAGTCCATTAAATTGTAACTAGAATTTTAGAGGAAAACCAAATATTTAATACTTGGTAAGACATCCATTATTAGACTCTTACACCAGAACTTGTACAGGGTGGTTCTGTTTTTGTTAAAATAACATTTACATCAAGATGTTTTTGAGATAAAATATGTGCAAGATTGAATTCCCTTCAAGCAATGTGGGTTTGTTTCTTAGTGTTTCTGTTAATTGTGGAAATTAACTGCATGAGAACAATATTTGGCTCAGTATAAATTATTGCATTAATGATATACAGACTTGTCAGTCCTCAATAGATTTATTAGTATTTAAAAAAAATTCCAAACTCCTTATCACCTGTAATACATCAGACTGGAACTAGTTAAATATTGTTTGATTTTTTTTTTTTCATCTGTATTGTGTTCAGTTTTGATTTTCTTTTACTTTTCAGGCAAAAAACTGGCTTAAAAGAACTAGAATTCTTGAAAAAACTTAATGATGCTGATCCTGATGACAAATTTCATTGTTTGCGACTCTTCAGACACTTTTATCACAAGCAGCATCTCTGTCTCGTATTTGAGCCTCTGAGGTAAGCTGTCAAATCTGTACATTACTAAACACTTAGATAAATGCGATGACAAATTTTCTGTGTGTTTTATTTTTCCAGTTAGCTCTGGGTTTGTCTTTTACTTTTGGTTAAGAACTAGTTTCTTGACAATAGTTAATGTATAAACACTAATTGACTGCATACTGTATACCAAACTCTAATCTCCTGTAGCCATCAGCGCAACAGAGGTTCTCCGAAAGTTCAATACTTTTACACCATGATAAAAAGAAATGGAAATAGTAGAGTAGGAAAATACAATTTTGATTGTCAAAAGTATGGCTTTAGTTTTGGGCTTTCAGATGTAAACCATTCTGAAATCAATAGGAATTTCACCATTGTATGTCTTCCCTTCTATTTTTGAAAGTTGAGTTTTACTGGAAAGTTGTGTTATATACATACAGATTCATGTGCTCTCATTTCAATGTAGAATAATTTATTAAACATCTGAGGAGGTTCTTGAACAGGTACTTTCATTATAATCCAGATTGCAGATTTGATTTTACTTTATGCTTGGACATGATTTTGCCTTTTTTATTTCCATTTTGCATTTTAACCCCTAATTTTGTGTTGTTGCTTTTCTCTCCTAAAAGTATGAATTTACGAGAGGTGTTAAAAAAATATGGTAAAGATGTTGGTCTTCATATTAAAGCCGTGAGATCCTATAGTCAGCAGCTGTTCTTGGCATTAAAACTCCTTAAAAGATGCAATATCCTACATGCAGATATCAAGCCAGACAATATCCTGGTAAGTCCATCAGTCAGGTTGCCTTGTACATCCGTATAGTTTCTTACCAATGATGTGATTACCACTGTATTATTCTAAAAACGATGTCTTAGAAGAACAACTCAGTATATTAATTACCCATTACAAAGGACTTAACCAGCGTTTACTTTTATGGAAGTTGGTCCATGAAATTTCATAGTAAAGTGTAAAGAAAGGAAATAGGCTATTGTCCCCAATTTTTTCCTTTTGATTGATGGATTTAGAGTACACATAAACCTCAGGAGTGCTTTAATGGAGTAATGGTGGGTTTCTTCTGGTATCTAAAAAGAAAAAGAAATAAAAGATACATATGTGTTGTTTGAAATTAGGAATGTTCACAACTCTTTGTTCTCTGTGGTCTGACAGGGTTAGAGACACTTAAGGAGAATTATCTCTTAAATCTACAGTTTGTCTGTAGGTGCCCAGGAGGGGGTCCAAACACAGTAACTCAGTTGTGATTACATTGAAAGGTGTCCCTTTCAGTCTTTATCTCGTAAGGACTTCTGGTATAATATGCAGCTTTCACAGAGTACATGTTTTTGAAATTTAAAAGTAATATATCCTTATAGGGGAGTGATGAATGCACACATACCTCTTCCCTCCCTGGCCCCATTTCTTCACTCCTGTTCTGAGATGTTCAGAGTTGCGGGTATGTTCACAACTTGAGGAATTCCTAACTTGTCTGCTAGTAACATGTTCTACACTTTTAAAAGATTACGATCCCATTAAAGTTTAAGGATCCCTTGTCAGTAACTTACCTGTTAGTTCTGATTCTTCTTTTACTTTTTTAATATCTTAAAATATTTTCTTCCAGACTACCACATAAATAATGAGACATTCCATCTTAGCATGTTTTGTCTGACTTTACAATGTATTGCGTATCCAGTATAATTTGGGGTTAGAAGAGCTGAGTAATTACAGTGAAATCAATGAATTGTAGACTTGCCTAGTCAACTTCATAGTTAGTTTTTACCTCAATTTTCTTTAAATTGTGTAATATACCATTCATATCAAAGAATGTGTAAGATCTATAAAACCTAAAGGTAACTATGCATTGAAAATCTGTTTAACCACCACAGAAGTTAAAGAATAAGACCTTTGCCAGTATTCAGGAGCTCTTATTTTTAAAACTTCATTTTCTTTGAGTTAATGCTACTCTCATAAGGTTTTCACATGGACTTCAGACACTGAATGTTGTCTCTCCTTCCCAAGAAAGGAGGAAATAGACCTCAGAGATCACAGGGACCTGCTTGTGAATGAAAATCCAAAACTTCTAGCCCAGGATTTCAACCATCAGTGTGGTAGGAGTACCACATTCCTTGTGAGAGGATAGAAATTATGTAGCCAAACTGAAATGCACATAAGTGTGGCTCCCCTGCTATCATTTAAGGCATGTTAGCCAGCCCAAGAGTGGAACTCCTGTCAGTGGAACTGGTAGATTCTAATTTTAAAATTGTCCTGAGGTTTCTCTGGGTTTTAAACTGCTTCATTAATTAAGTAGCTGAATGCAGTTTATACTTTTTAAAAAGCTTCACAAGTACTTTTCCATTTGAAGATCCCTATCTTCCTGAGACCCCAGATGAAGAGAATGGTTACGGATATGGCAGTTAAAAATAATCATTTCCATTATTAGCTTAATTCTGTGGATATCAACTGTAATGGGCCAATCTGTAACACTGACCAGACTTGGATATCCCAGTAGAAAGTGTTTATGTTAAAGTGTTATGTTTCTTTGGGGTGGGAACTATAGGCCAAGTTCAAGTCCCAACTCGGAATTTGTGTGTGTCTCTTTTGAAGGGGGGAAGGGACTCTGGAATATGAATTATCTTCACTTGTTAATCCTGAACATGCTTCTGACTCATGAGTGGCAGCAGCCATGGGAGCAGCTCCAGCCTTTCTCAGCAGATGTCACTGTTACTGTGTATGTTGAAGTATTTACAAAGGAAAAAAGAAACAAATGACTAATATAGAGTTCATATTTATCAAATATTGTGCCAAATATACTTAACATTTTCTTGACTAATACCTTTTTTATATTTAAGGGATTTAGTATTTTTTAGACTTGAAGTGATTGCTAAATTTGGGATGGTCTAGCAGCTTCCGGTGAAGAATGTTTTTGCTCTGATTTTGTCCAGATTTAATCTGAATCGTCCTCTGCTTTCATTGCTATCATAATTTTCTGGCAACTGAAAGTTAACCTCAGTCAATTGAAAGTTAGAATCTAAATGTGATCCCTTCTTAATAAACGTGTTCATATTCCTTTAAATTAGTAACTTGACTTTATTCAGGTATTCTGGGGATTTTTAGAAGATGCTTTGCTTCAATGAGATTTTTCTAGTACCCCTCCCTTTTCAAAGTAGCATAGGTTAAAATTGTACTTGGTATTATTCCATATTTCCTCAATGAAAAAAGTTCTTTTAACTAATTATAATCAAATACTTGATAGCTCTTAATTTTTTATAATTAGGAAATTGAGTTCTAAGATAATTAGAAAAGGAATTTTTAAATGGGTAACTTTGTTTTCAGTATTGGAAATAACTTCTCAAAACCCATTGTTTTTTATCTGATTATTTGTCTTAATTCTTTCTGGCATGAATTAAACTTCCATGATAAAATGTTTTGCAGGTTAATGAATCAAAAACTATTTTAAAGCTCTGCGATTTTGGGTCGGCTTCACATGTTGCGGATAATGACATAACACCTTATCTTGTCAGTAGATTTTATCGTGCTCCTGAAATCAGTAAGTCTCTTCAGCTGTTCTTTGACCTGGGCCATCATATGCAGTGGAAACAGCATATTTAATGTCTAAGTACTGTTCTCCATCGCACTTCAGCAGCTGCTCGAGGTCATTCATGAGGAAGGGAACCGTAGCAAGTTCATCCTCCTCAGGTGGAATGGTGGTAGTTGTGACAGGAGTCTTGATCATGTCTGGCAAGAGTAGCAAAACAGTTCTGGAAAATCCTCGGCTTTAGAAGACTGCTCTTGATTACTCAAGGTCTGATTATCAAATTTATGGATTATATGGGACCTTTGTTTTTTCTCTTCCTGTTGCCTTGGTTGAGGCTGGTTAGCACCCCCACCAAAGGTGAAATGAAAAAAGAAATACTTTCTTCCACACCCCCCTTCAGTCCCTTCTGCATTTTCTCATTTTTTAAGGTTTTTAAGTTTAAGAGTCTACTAAGAATTAGTGGGGAAAAAACATAAAGCTAATGCCAAAGTGAGGTATTAAGATTGCAGTTATGGAGGCCGAGCTAAATTAATCCCTCATTAATGAAAATAAATTGTAGTTGATTGTTTTTATCATCATGTATTAACACTCCCATTTTGTTTTCAGTTATAGGGAAAAGCTATGACTATGGTATAGACATGTGGTCTGTGGGTTGTACCTTATATGAACTCTACACCGGAAAAATTTTGTTTCCTGGCAAAACCAATAACCATATGTTGAAGCTCGCCATGGATCTCAAAGGAAAGATGCCCAATAAGGTAGGACATTAGTGTGAGCTGCTTTTTGTTTTTTGAGGTCTTAGCAGTAGTTTATTGTAGACCAGTGGATTGCTGACACTTAGTCCTCAGTAGTGTCTATAAAACAATTTCAGAAAGGCAGGTATATGGCTACTGTGATTCCTTAGTTCTTTTTCATTTCTGCTGTTTAAGTTAGTGGTTCTAATCAACCAAGAGCTGTCAAGATAAGAGAAGTCCATTTTCCTCTTCCCTCTAATGTGTCTCTTTGCTTTTCTTTATTCTTTTAAGCAGGAGGGTAGGGGCCTAGAGTTTGGAGTAGAATTGGAATTGAGGAAGAGAGATTGATGAGCATAAATTTGTTCAGCACCATACATGTGTATATATATGACTGTTTCATATCTTTGTTCTTCCCTTGTTTGTTTATTGTCCTTTAATGATGGGCAGAGAAGCAGCCTTGGGAGCACACCGTATATTGATAACAGCACCAAACATGCTTGAGAGGTGGAATGAAAAAAGATGCAGGTCAGGTTAGTTCAGATGTGAAGAAGGGCTCAGTTGTCAGAGAATGATGGGGGACTACTGGAAAAGGAACTTGATGGCCTTCAGTTTATTCAGATTGGAAGTTCTTTGGGAAAGGAAGTTACCAAGAAAACTCCCTTGAACTTGACATCTTTATAACCTAAAATTCACCCTTAATGCTTCAGCTACAACAGTTATTTCAGAAATGAAGCAGAAACTTGAGGCATTTATAAACCTGAGGGCCATATGTTAGACTTTGATGATTTCAGCTTATTTGCTAAATTTCTGAGAGATTACAGATTTTTCCACGTATGGGTCAGAAGCCATTGTATTTTTCAGGTACTGTCCAAATTCTATTATGTTGGGCTTGGTTAGAAGAAGTTACACAAAAATTAACCATGTTGGTATTTGTTTTAATGAGGTCTCACCTATATCCTCTTTGGACCATTGGAACATAATTTGTGAAATGTCATTGGGTTTCTTAAACTGCCAAGAGAAAAGGGTCCAAATGTGTGATACTTTTACTTTCTAAGCATAAATTATTTTGTCTTTGTTTGATCCTCAATTTTGAATAATGAAAGCACAATGTGATACTATAATTGGTTTAAGTCACTGCCTGGGAAAACTGAATTTCATGATATTAAGTAGTTTCAGGCATAGCATTTCTATTTGCTCTTTCAAAGGGGTTAAACTCTCCTGAGCAAGGACTCTAAGATTCCTAAACAAGGAGACAAACCTAGAGAGACTAAATTAATATTATTTGTGACTTGTTTCGTATTAAATTGTTAGTAGGCCAGACTGTTTCATAATAGTTCAGAACCCAAGTTTTGTTTTGCTTTATTGCCAGATGATTCGGAAAGGCGTATTCAAAGACCAACATTTTGATCAAAACCTCAACTTCATGTATATAGAAGTTGATAAAGTAACAGAGAGGGTAAGTCTCTTTTAGCTGTGCTACATTAAATGATTTTCTTACTGTGAACAAACAATGCTGGGTGGTACTAGGAGCAATGAATATTTAAAACACTAAAAATAATTCCTTTTGCTGTTGGCCAATTCCTGAATAAAACACAATCAGGTTATGAAAAAGATGAAGGGATTTAAAAATGTTTAGTATAATGAGTCTATTTTTATTATAGGTCATATTTAAATGGCCCTCTTCCTCTGTTCTTTGGATCCTGGCCTCCCATCCAGCTTTTGTGCTGCTTGCCAGAGTGATCTTTTTGAAAACAAATCTGATCATGTTATTCTGCCTGCTTAAAAACCCTTCTTTGGGTTCCTCTCTGATGAACTCTGCCATCTTCAGCAGTTCCCACCCCCACGCAGTACTCTGTAAACCCCACCATGCCACACTTGGCAGTTAGCCAAAGGGCGTGCTGTGTCACACCTCTGTGCCTTTGTTCACAGACTGTCCTGACCTTATCTGCCTCCTGTACTTCCTCATCCCCTAAAAATAATTTGTCCAACTTCAAGCCTCAAGGGAAATACACATTCTACATGAGCCCTTCTAAAACCTCCAGGTTAAAGTAAGGACTTCTTTATTTTTGCCCCATTATATCGGCTGTTCCTAACTTCATCGGAGCACTTAACCACAAACACTTTTTGGTATGGACTTGCTTCCATGTCTGTTTGTTACCACTTCAGGATAGGGAAAGTACAGTTCAAACTCAAGTGTTTACTGTTAATTATTATTAAACTGTTTTAGGGTTTTCACAGACTTCTTTCTTTTGACATTTTCTCTCTTTTTACAAAATTAAATTACAGTTTTTTAAAAATTGTCATTGCTAACTTGGGGTTGATTTTTTTTTCCCCCCATTGAAGTTTTTTGGTTGCTTCTTAAAAAGATGTAGACTAGAGGAAGCTGTGTCAAAGTTTTCAATGAGTAGATGATAACCTATATGTTAGAAGTCTTGATAGACGAAGCAGTCTGATTTAAGTTACATATGCTTAGTAACTCATTTAGACATACACATTTTAAAAATTATTTTTAGGAGAAGGTTACTGTCATGAGCACCATTAATCCAACCAAGGACCTGTTGGCTGACTTGATTGGGTGCCAGCGACTTCCTGAAGACCAACGTAAAAAAGTACACCAGCTAAAGGACTTGTTGGACCAGATCCTGATGTTGGACCCAGCTAAACGAATTAGCATCAATCAGGCCCTACAGCATGCCTTCATCCAGGAAAAAATTTAAACGAGATGAAGAAGCTCCAAGGGTTTGAGTAATTAAATACAAAGACTGAAGAAATTTCACAGCAGTTTATTAATGTATATAAACTTATAAATATTTCTCCAGCAAATTTGAGGAAGCATGATATATTTGAATTAACACCAAGGGTGATATTTCTTTTAGAAATGTTAGTTAATCTGTTTTGTGTCTTATGTGAAATTTCACTGTAGAACTGTTTTAATTGCCAAGACTGCACAGAATTACAGTGCAAATGTATATGGTTGCAGTTCACATAAAAGACAAAAGCATCTGTTATAAAAGGAGTAGTAATGTTGGGTGGTTGATTTATTTTTAGCAAACTTGGCTTCATATTGGTCTTCAGATAAAATGGCCAGCATAAATGCTGTTTATATTCACATTTTCCTAGGTGTGTGTGTGCAGGCCACAGCGGCATGCCCTTGGCGTAGTCAGTGCCGAAGGGGGTCTGTTCCTTCTTGAGCCTGCCTGCAGGGACGGCCTCCTCTTTTAAAGCAGGTTGTGTACAACATTCAGTACACTGAAGGTAAGCTAAACCATCAACATCACTGGCGTTTTAAGACGTTATTTTATTGGAACAGTTGACAAATGAGGGATATTAGCTTTGTGGCGGAATTCCCTGCATGTGTGCTAACTGATCTCGTTTTCTTTTTTGGCATCGCGACTGTGGCATAGTTACAATTTCTGTTCTGTTCATCACATTTAAAATTGGAAGAGTGTGCGCTTGATGGATAGAGCGCCTTCAGTGTACTGTTTCTTATTAACTTTAATTTTTTTAAATCAACTTGCTATAGACTTTATATACATTTTGTTAAATACAGTTCGTAGTGACATAGAAACAATGCGTAGTTTTCATTTACTAATTAACAAATGTTGAGGCCTAATTCTGAGAGTCCTCATATTTAAAAGTTAGACAACATAATGAAATTTTTAACTATTTGTATGTCATTTTGAAAGTGTACTGCTTTATGGTAAAAGTGTTTTTTCATTTGTTCATTGTTTTCATTATTTGTGATCATGTTGTCTTTCAATACAGGCATAAACCTTCCACTCTTGAACAAAGCAGCTGCTTTTTAAAAGCGGTAATTGCTTCTTTACCTTTTATTTCTTTTGTAAATGAAGCTTTTCTTTAAGAATGTGACTTTAAAGTGTTGTCTATTGCATAAAACAGTTGACACTCACTTATTGTAAAGTGAAGATTGTTCTACTGCATGTGAAGTGGACCATGCAGATTTCTGTATGTTCTCAGTATGCATCACTAGATAATAAAGTCTTTTGTGAACAAGGCATTTGTAGCCATTTTTAAAAGTTTTTGTCTTCAGTGCTGGTAAGTCAGGTAAACCATAACTAGTTAAAAGCAACCTTTCATTTCTTCCTTTAAGTCTTTAAAAGAATTATTTGTTAAAGATGTAAAGCCTAGCCACAAGTTTATCATTTTATTAATAATCAGGATCCTAATTATTTCATCAAAAGAATCCTGCAAATATTGTCAGCTTTCAGTGTAGTGAGATAATTCCTGTAGGTTATGGGGTATAATTCAGGATTTAACTAATGTTTCTGCTATTTTCTCACTTTTCCTTCTGATGGTGCGGAAAGAGAAAAAAGGAAAACGGGGCACAGGCCATTCAACGCCTTCTCCAAGGGGTCTGATTTGCTGAGACACCAGCTTCACCTTCTTAACAAGGTTATTTCTGACAGCATGTGTAGATAAACATTTAGCCACAATTTAAGACAAAATCATGTAAATCAGCTTGGTTTTGCAGCACAAAGGAATTCGTATTTTTAAACATGGTAGGGGAGCTTTTTCAGAAATGCATATGAATCTTTTCTGTTTGGGTGGTAAAATTAATGCTTGTCTTCCTGAGCAATGTGGAAAATAATCAGATTTTTGGGGTTTAAATAATATTTTTAAATTGTAAATGGGATTTTTTTATTCACCCAGGCACCTAATTACAACAAGATGCACGTTTTGGTGCATTCAAGAATGGAAAAATCAGAATAGCAGCATTCTTCTGGTGGGTTTTGCTCCATTTAAAGACATGAAATGAACTACAGCCAGGAAGGTGATAGATGATATAATAAGCCAACTTTGAATCTACACCCCGTCTCTTCATGGTTTAGACTTTACTAAAGTAAATACAAGCTGGTTTCCATCTTCAGGTAGAGGGAAGCCTTTTACAAAAGGCTTCACAGGTGCAGCTTTTCTACCTTAACAAAATGGGTAGTGATTTTCCCACCATGATTTACTTTATTTTGGTGATCATATGCTGCATATTCGAGTCTTTTGTAGTTATTTTCACTCAAAATAGTTAACATTTTGATGCTTCTGGTGATTTTTCATGGCTTCGTTTTATATAATTATTTAAGTAAGTTAACTTCCACTAGAGACAGTTCATCTTATGCCTTCAAAACTATTACCTATTCTTTAAAAAACAAAGTTGCTTGTTACTTGTTCTTTGTGTTTTAGGTGCAGTTCAGTGGAAGATGATGACAGCCAGAAGACATGAGCTAAGGTTTCTGTCCTATAAAAGATTAAAACAAACAAACAAAAAAGAATCCTCCATTTAATTTTTGTCTAATTTTTTAGTTTTCAGCCTTATCATTTGGGTTTCGTTAATGTTTGGCACTTAGAGTAGTAGTGCTGTTGTGTTCATCTGTACATGCTTGTTTTATTGTGCTTCCTGCCTCTCCCCTCTCTTCCCTCCCCTACAGTAAAAACAGTGGTCATTGAGTGGTTGGTAGGAAAGACTCCTCAATGGCGAGATTCCACATTAAACACGTGGCGGTCAGAATTGGTCCCTAGGGGTTATTAGGAAACTAGAAACCACCAAAACCTCGTACATCAAAAAAGCAGTCTTTAGCTTTAGGTATCTAATCTCCTTGGCAAATGCAAAAGAATAGCAAGTCGTGGAATTTGAAGAACACTATTATTCAACTCCCTTAATCCTCTTTCCTTTTAATCCAGCTTTCCTTTTAGTCCCTTTGTTTTCACAAGTGCGCCAATCATGGTCTTAAAATAGACACAGTATTTAGAGTCACTGTCAGTTTTTCTTCTTAAGGGAAATGAGAGAAGTCAATCTTCCCAAATTTAGCATTCCTAGATTTGTCTATTTGAAAGGAACTCTGTAAACATTCTTTATATACATACACAGGATTTGATTAGAATTTGTAATTTTGCAGAGGCAGAAATTCAGAGCTTGGTAAGAACTGTGTGTTTGATTATGGTCATTTAGTTGAATTACCTTTAACCTACATTCATATTTCACAGTAGCTGTATAGTTTTCAAATAAGTTAATCTCTGGTAAAGCTTTTTGATTTATTACACTTCACAGCAAAATATACTGTGAATGTGTCAGACTTCAGGGTTCCTAAGTCTTAGGACACAACCCTCAAAAAGGTCCTACTTTCTGTAGTGAGAGGGTAGGTGAGATCCAGAAAGCACATACATTGGACAGCCCATTCTAGGTGGACCTTATTCTCAAAGGTCTCAGAATTCAGGTTGGAATATCCAAGTTTTGAAGGAAGGGAGCATCTGGTCATAAACTTTGAAGACCTTCCCAGTATTCACTTTCACCCTTAAGTCCTTATTAATAGCATCCTGTTTATTCAAACCCAGTGTATAACTCATTCCACTCTACTACTTCAAAATAGTTTTGTATTTGTAAAATACTGTAACTTTTTTTTTCCCCATTATAATAACCACCTCTTTTCTCTAAAACAAATACTCAGGGCATTTCTACAATATGAAAAACATATGTTTTGTGGTATGTGGTAGAGCAGAGAAATGTAATGTTCTCATATTTGTTTCATATTTGCATCCATCCTGCTTTGCTTTACCTGTACTTGATCATCATTTGGTTACTGGAGCTGGCTAGGTAGAAATAAAATCTCTGAAATGACACAGGAATCACATATCTTCAAACTTAGGCCAGGCAGTTAAGGAATGCCCTTTTTAAATGGTGGAGATAGGAAAGAAGTAGACATTCAAATAAGTAATTTCCTTTCATGAGTTATGATGATATCATTGGAAATTGGGCTTCGTAAAGTGTTTCTTTCCTTGTAGTATACTAGTTCAAGCATATATTATGCAACACAAGTTTTATCATTCTCCTAGATGGAATGTCTTCCTTTTGGAAGTGTTCACTACAGATTCATTTGTGTTTTTTTACATGTTTAATAATGTACACTAAATTGACTTAAAATGTTTTCCAGTTATTTGATAGATATCATCATGGCATCTTTAATTGTTTTTTTCTCCTTCTGTATGTAGGGTAAGGGACTGTTCTTCTGAAGAATCTTTCCATTTAGTGATCAAGATATGGAAGCTGGTCTCTGAAAATACTCAATGTGTATCCCAATTACTCATGGTATCATTTGAATTGTAACTTGCATTTTAAATAGAAACAATGTTTCTAATTATTGGGAAACCTTAATAAAATATGCCTCTTGTTACCAGATTGTCTCCTGATTTTTTCCTTTGCTCCAGTTTGGTATTTTGTGTTTAGTTTTAAATTAAAACACCATTTCCTACCTAAAGTTTCTTAGATGCTATTTTACTGGTGTTCATAGATCTGCCTCGAAAGGTATTCTGTGCTCAAATCTGATTGGCAACTGCCGGATTAAGTTAGAGTGGTATTTACAGGTTCTCAGAAGACATCTGATGTGCATCCCAGTGAGGGCAAAGGTATAGAGAGAAGTTTACCAAACCACTTGGCAGAATATACCCTTTCACAGAACCTGCTGTTTGGAAACAGCCTAGTATCTTCCTTACAAACATCAAAATACTTCCTAGCGACTAAGTGCACAACACACACCAAACAAAGGGTGTTGGATTCCTATTCTTGGTACATATAGTTCTGATTTGGTTTTCCTAATAATACAAACATAGTAAGTAAGGAGAGAACTCCCTCTTCTGTAATGATTTCATTCAATTGGTTCATTGCAGATGGGGAAGGCTGGCAAATACTGGACTCTAGTGTGTCCATTTTCGTTTAAGGAAATGTCCTTAACAAAACAAACAACGTGTAAAATGCTTAAGAGTGGCAGTGAGGCTGAGTGGCTCTTTAACACACAAAGCAGGACTGGAGAATGGAAGACAGCCAGAATGTGTGGCTGTGTGAATACACCTGACCTAGCTGATGCTCCCTTCTCTCATTAGCAGTCGATTCCTGGTTTTGGGAAAAAATGGGCCAAATGGCAGTGGTTCTGGATACCCTCCCCCCCCCCCCCCAAAGGCCCCAGTTGTTTTCTGCTTGGGCTAGTAGACGATTAATGACCATATGCTATTCCTCTAAAGTGACATGAGAGTCTTGAGATCCTGTTTTTCATCAGAGTGTATTGGGCTTGGGAGGAGGTTGCTGCAAACTTTAAAGAGAAAGATGTGCTTTCTCTCATTGAGGAAATCGAAAGATCCAAAAGCTAAGACAAGGCTTCAATACTAGAGAGCTAAACATGGGGAATTTATGAGCAAGCCATTAAGCCAAATTCAACTAAAGTTTACTGGACAGAATTAACTTACAATTTAAACGTGTCTGTTACAAACTGCCAGACGTTTCTTCAAAATTAGTAGAAGTTGGCTATTTTTCAAGCCTGTTGGAAGTCAAGTCTTTTGACTTTGTTGGTAACTACTGTGCCCCCACCCTCAGTGGTGAGTTTTCCTTGTAGGGGTAAAATAGGCAATGTTTGGCTATCCTTTTACAAGATGAACTCAAGCTGGCTACATCTTCCTATGTACATTATGCCTCTTCCAACCTCATTTTAGGGACTCCATTTAAACAAAATATTTTGGCAACTATTTTTACAAATGATCATGACGTGTTAAAATTAGTACCTTTGCCTCATAATTGAAATCTGCACTGCTGCAAATGTGTTTTTTACATAGTTACATTGAACACAATTAGGGACTGGGGCATCTGGGTGGCTCAGTTAAACAGCTGACTTCGGCTCAGGTCATGATCTCCCAGTTTGTGAGTTCTAGCCCAGCATTAGGCTCACTGCTGTCAGCACAGCCTGTTTTGGAGCCTCTGTTCCCTCTCTGCCCCTCCCCTGTCGGTTCTCTCTCTCAAAATAAACTTAAAAAAATAAAGCAATTTGGGACTAATTGAAAAGTGTTTCAGTAGCTAGTTTTTTTTTTGTTTTTTTTTTTTTCAGGTCTAATGACATCCTAAATAAAGTGGCCTGGTTATGTTTGCAGTAAGAAATTTGCCCTACCTCTAAGACATTAAAGCTGAGAATCTGTCTCCTCCCACCTCCCAAAGCAATCCTATTCATGGGAATCTATTTCAAGGAACTGCTGACCGTGATCTTTTACTACCTCTCCCTCTAAAATACCCCCGCCCCCCATTGCCCATGTCCCACTCCCACTCCTGATCTTGACAACCAGGGACAGTGTCTGCATCACTTCATACCGTGTCCCTGATGCCTGGCATATGCCTTGTAAGATGTAGGACATTAATAATCTTGAGTTGTTACTCCAGTGACAGTGAATTCAGTGCTGAGGCAGCTCATTCCATTCAGTGTGCTCTCCTGTGTCATTCCTATTTTCCCTGATCTATTTTGTAATTTGCCAGGCACTTTACTCAATCCTCACATGATTATATGAGATAAAAGACAACTCTACCCACCTTACCAATTAGGAAAGTGAAGAACCAAGGTTAAGGAACCTGACTGAGGTGTATAGCTGTTAAGTGGCAGAGCCTGGGTTCAGACTCAGTCTGGCCTTGGAGCCAGTGCCTGTAACTGCTGTGTCACCTAACAGTCCTCAAAGCTGGGTAAAGTCCTTTCCTTATGTACTGTGAAGGGTATCTACATGCCAACCAATGATTGTTCGGGATACAGTGGTGAACAGAACAGGCATGTCCCTTTCCTGAAGCTTTCACAGATAAAAATTACATCATTACAACCCTAAAGGTGAAGGGATAAAATGCAAGCAAGAAGGTAGAAATGAGAATGGGCACAAGGGTTGGCAAATAAGGCTCAATACTCAGAGCTGTAAGAATGAGAGTAAGGATGGGGCACCTGGGCGGTTCAGTCCGTTGAGCATCTGACTTCAGCTCAGGTCATGATCTCACAGTTTGTGGGTTCGAGCCCTGCATCAGGTTCTGTGCTGACAGCTTGGAGCCTGGAGCCCGCTTCAGATTCTGTGTCTCCCTCTCTGCCGCTCCCCTTCTCACACTCTGTCTCTCTCTCAAAAATAAACATTAATAAATTTTTTTTTTTTAAATAATGAGAGTAAGGGTGGTTGAGAGGGGAAACCACAAAGACCATTCGTTGCAAGCTGGAACAGAGTGAAAGCTGGAGTCCATTTTTGTATTCTATCAAAGGCATGTTCTAGTACTTTGGATAACGACACCAACTGTGTGGGATTTAGGCAAAATTCTGTTCTATGACAAGGGATCCTGGACAGTTAATTTTCTACTGCTGTGTTGATGCAGTTCCAGAAAATTCTTGGAAACTAATCTAAAAACTAAGCATGCTCTCTTTAACCTCTGCTTCTAAGCAAACTCCTTGAGCCTTATTCTTTGACTACAAATAGCACAAAGGAAACTGAGCTGCAGTTGCTGTCTTCAGCGTGTATTTGAATCGTCCTGAAAATTCACCTCACCATCTGGATCTGTTATTTCATCTTATGGGGGGGGGGGGGGGGGGCGGGGGGATGCTACACAAAAATGTAATATCAATTGCCTTGGTGGGGGGCTGGGAGCGGGAACAGGCCTTTTATTTCTCATTTTCCTTTGGGTAACCTAAAAGTTTTAATCCTGTGTTACTTTTTTAATGTTTAAGAAAAACTCATTTGAATTCACCAACCATCAACTGAAAACCAAAGCACATGATCCCCACAAACCAACCAACCCTGAGCTTTTGCATCAAGTTTTTCCTTCAGGTTTTTCAAACTGGGATCCAAGAACCACCTGCATTAAAATCACCTGGGAAGTTTACCAGGCAGGTTCCCTGGCCCCACTCTCAAAAGATTCTGTGTCTGTGCACCTGCGGTAGAACCCAGGACTCAGCTTTTTTGTTTCCCTGATTCTTAGGTGCAGTAAGCTGTGTCCATCACATAGTCCCCCTGCCTCCAATCCCCACACACTTTTTTAAATAAGAAACTTCAGCTGTTTGAGTTTCAACTAACCAGGGTTACGACTTCCAGCAACAAAGAACTTTGGGGAAAAGTTCCACTAACAGATTTTGGCTGCTCTTGTGGACAGCAACCTTTTCTCATTTTACCTCTGACATTTTAAAACTACTTAGTCTGAGTGGAAGAGGGTTGTTTCATATCTACAACTATAGTTAGTCTCCAAGGGAACTGATCTTGCTTTCATGTATATGACCAAGGACCTGGGAAAGGAACATTTTTTAAGATTCACAGGAGGACCCAGGGGCTCTTGCATATTAACAAAATAGCAAGTATTTTAGCTTTTAATGGCCAAGCAAATACTCAGAAGATTGGTCAAAATGATAGACAAAGGAGATTTGTAGAGGCAGTAAAGGAAAGGAAAAAGGAACCAGAGTGGGAAGAACTAAAAAGAGGTAACTACACTCTTCAAACTATAATAGAACACAAAATATACCAGCAATAAGTTGATTATAGCATTCATTGACGATGGAATTACACTAGGAAACCATCACAACAAAAGAGAATATTCTTTTGAAAAGAACAGTTTACTAAGTGAAACATTCCTTTGAAACATAACATGCAAAAGATTGCCAAATATGTCAGTATGGAAGCCCTTGAATTTATATTTACACATCTCAGCAATGATTTTTACAAATTCCACTCCACATCACATCAAGTTACTCACGCGTGTGTGTAATACCTGTATCTTGGAATGATGAACCACGTTTTAGCCAAGCTTCTTGGAAACAGATTTGCTCACATTGAGATATATGAAAGAAAAGTTATTTTTGGTCAATAGGTGAACACTTACCCTTAGCTGTAAAGGAAGGTGATAAACAGTTTAGCTTCTGAATATAGAATGGTCTGTTCAGTGCTATGTTTTTTTGATAAAGTTTCTTTTTGGTCCTTGGTAACTTAATTTCTTCTTTCTGATTTTCGGGGAAAGACAGAGGTATAGATGAGACTGGTATTGGAGACTTCGGTGGCAGACATCTTGTTGAGACCATTTTAACCAATGATTGAGTTGTTTGGGAAGGAGTAGGCTTGGTTGCGAGTTCTTGGCATGGATTTAAAATGGAGCTTTTGAGATTCCTAAAGTCATCACAAGTTGCAACCAATTGTTTGGTGGTGGATGAACTTTTTAGAGATGTTGGTCTAGAATTCCATTTATATTTGCCAGCATTGCTCCAATTCCATTTTGAAGCATTTTGTTCAAGCTTGCAAGATCCAGAATTGCTTTTTCTTTTTTCACGACTTTTATCTACACAAGTCGTCTGAAGACTCAAAGGGTCTGAAAGTTTGGGCTGTCTCACTTTGGGTATAGCTTTGGAGGAAGAGGGTCGTTCAGTAGCTGCCAGAGTACAGAAGGTAGTTTGTAGTCTGGGCCTCTCTTTTTGGATAGTCATGTGTTGCAATCTTTCCATTTCTAGTAAACGAGTTATCAGACGTTCAACAGAGCTTTCTGGAGGTTCTACTGTCACTTTCCAATTTTCAGATTTTGAAAGGGCTAATTTGTGCAAGTCCAGGGTATTGAAAGGAGAAGGGAGAAAATCAGGATATGGAAATACTTCACTTGGTTCCTCTGTGAAAGATTCCTCAACGTTTACTATTGTTTCTGGCTTTAAGTTCAGGTCCATCTTTTTAAAGTAGCTGAGCAAACTATCATTTGCTTTTTCATTTTCTGATAAATCACTTTCATCTGTTAAGTTTTCTTCCACACTGCTGTTTCCATATTTCAAGTTCCAATTTAAAGCAGGTAAAGTTTCACCACTATTGTTTTCTATAGTCGAACATAAATTAATATAAGGCTCATTTCTGTCCTTCAAAAAGTCTCCATCAGCATAGGGCCAGCAGAGAACAGATGGTATCTGCAGTCCAGGGTAAGAACCAACTTGCTTCTCAACTGAAGCACTTGTTACAAGTGAGTGGTTCAGAGTAAAGAGCCTTATGGGATTATTGGTTACATTAAAGCCAGTTTCCACGGAAGATTTTCTGAAATCCCTTTAAAAAATGATTTAGTTAATGAATGGTTTGTGGACTGGAATTAAAATGCTATTAAAATAATCAAAAAGTAAAATTATCAAAGACTGGTTAATGTTTAGTTTCCAATGGCCTACGTGTGTATCTATCTGTAACTGACAGATGTTAACTTCCAAATATGCTCAAGTACATAAAACCATATACATTTTTAAACGTATAGATTAGAATATTAACTGGATATCCCTGTGTGCATTCACAGGAAACTAGATCATTATACCCACAAATGGCTGTGTCTATGAATGGCCACTGGGTTGAAAGTGGCTAATTACATCTATTTACCTATGTATAGATTGTATCTGCACTGATGATGTCTGAGAAGGGGGCTATCCAACTCAAACTGAAATTGCATTGACATGTTTATGACCCAGGATTAGATAAAAGGAAGCTCAAAGAATGTAATTAGGTTACTCAATAAAGCCTTCTACATTAGCCATTGTGGTCTAAAAAAATTATGCCCATATAAAAGGAAACAAAACAATGTTCATCAAAAACTATCCCATAGTTTAAAAAAAAAAAAAATTATCCCATTGTAATTTTCACCTGGAAGTGCTCTTTTATTTTATGACTAATGCTTCTAGGTATTATATTAGAATGAAAACTGCATAAGAGCCAGGCCATGGAACACTGAGTTTAAAATAGTTCATTTTTTTAAAGCTTACTAGAAGTACTGATATTGAAAGAGTTGAAGCATTAATTGACATGTAAAGTCTCATTATCTTCTTGCTTCTTTTAATGCCAGTTTATATTAAAGACAGCAAAGTATTCTTGAAGGATTTTGAAAAATACTTTTATTTCTACAGAAAAGAGTAAAAATTTATTTCTTTAGCTAAATATTAGTTATACCGACTTGCCTTTATAAAACCACAGGAAAGTTTCCTAAATCTACAATTGATGACAGACACAATCCACGTTGTTTAGTGAAAAGAGCATGGAATCTGGGAGTGGGGACTTAGGTTTGAATCCCTTTGCCACCAGTGATCAGAATGGTAAGGACAATACCGACCTTGCGGTGGTCTGAGAAGCCAATTACATGAACATACTTTGCAAAATGTTAAACCCTAAATAAAAAATATTACTTTTATTCTCTTCTTGATGGCATATTGAAGAGAAAAATCTCAGTAATAAACTATTTCATTGATTCTGGGCTTCCAACTCTGCAACATCTTAGGCTTTCCCAGTATAAATAGCAAATACCTATCAAACACATGGTTCTGCTTAGTCCCCAGGAGACAAGCACTTTTATTGTTTACCTTTTATGGGTAAGGAAGCCGAGGCAGAGTGGTTAAGGTCATACATGTGGTAAGTGGTAGAGCCAGAGTGGTGGGACCGGATGTTTGTAATCCTACCCACTGCCCTCTACTGACTCAGTTTATGTTTGCTCTGTGTTAGTGTGATACAATTCAATTCATTTCATTTGACCTCTTACCTTGAAATCCTTGTTCCCAGCTGAGTTCCTTCTAGTAAAAGTAGCCTTTCTATCCCCCTCAGCACCGATATTCCCTTAGGGCATTAGTCACTAGGGTCCCTTTAGCATTTCTTGGATTCACACCTTGAATTTCAGCTTAGGGGAGTTTCATCCTGAGTCTCACAGAGGTAAAGTCCTCTGGGAGACTGCTATCAAGTGAGCCACACCCACTGTCAAAACTGGGCACAAAACTGAGGAACAGAACTCAGGATCTCCATGAAACAGCACACTGTGTGTAAAAGTGACCCAGGGTTCAATGAATGTAATCTCCACATAGTAGTACCCTGTGTTTGTAAGAAGCATTCTAGCTGGTTCTGATGCATGCTTAAGTTTAAGAACCAAAAAATAAGTAAAGTCTGAGAAGTGATACACTGTAGTGCTAATGAGCATGAACCAAGCTCTTCTTACATCCTGTTTCTACCATTCCATTCATTGTATGACTTTGGGCAAATTACATATCTTGTCGCCCTGACTCAGTGTTCTCATCTGTAAAGTAGGAATGCTGACACCAGTACCTTATACATAAGGGATGGAAATCATTCTTGCCCCATGGACTATTATTTTCCTATTACAGTTTATTTTCCCTTCGATGAGAAGCCCAAACTCTATCCATATAAACTCTCATTTAAGGGCACAGAAATTCTTAATTGCCCATACACTGATGATCTCTGTAGTGTAAGCCAGCCACTTCCTAGTTTAGGGTTTCTATAATTCCCCCATATTTATATGCAATACTTTTTCTTCAGGTTGTTTTTCTTCCTAGTATCTAAGATGAATAGTTAAATCATTGTATTTAAATATATTTCACTAATTTATGGGTTTATAAAAATAAATATTCTCTCACCTGTTCTCCATGGTACTTCCTTCGTTAAGAGGATAACTCCATAACTGAAACATCCCTTGCTTACTATTCTGATAACAGAAAAACCATGGACAACATTTTAGTAACTGAATGCATTAAAAAAACTACTTTTTTAGGAGTATGATGAATAAAATCCCACCTGTGTTCTTTTGTGAGCATGCTCTGACAAATTAAGTTCTAGCATCAGTTGCTCTATTGAAATTTCCAAATGGTTCTATAAAGCAGCAGAAGACTTTTAAACGCAAGACATCTCTGTTCCCTGCTCTTGTTCTAAGACTGTATAATTCTTGTTCTAACCAAGAATCATTTGTTTTTACTGACTTCAGCAGGAACTGGTATAATCTGTTGCAAGTACCAGCTAAACAGTGTTAACTAATAAGCCTTGAATATCATTAAGATTTACTGATAGTTAAGTGTTTTATATCCTGATCAAAAAAAGTAAATGAAAGATTAATTTCTTCACTACTTCAACTACTTAGTTGAAATGAACCATTTCAATTGCTTCAATAAATCTCAAGGGCTGAAACTACTTCTCTTTTGGCAATGTTAATTTCCATTTATGGTATTATATTGAAAAATACATAATAAAATATTAATTTAATGACCAGTTTGCAGCCCTATAGAACAGAAAAGGCTTTGACTTGTTTGAAGAACTCTACGGAAATGAAACTGATATTTTTAAAGAAAGAAATTTAAAAAAAAAATTTTTTTTTTTCAACGTTTATTTATTTTTGGGACAGAGAGAGACAGAGCATGAACAGGGGAGGGGCAGAGAGAGAGGGAGACACAGAATCGGAAACAGGCTCCAGGCTCTGAGCCATCAGCCCAGAGCCCGACGCGGGGCTCAAACTCACGGACGGCGAGATCGTGACCTGGCTGAAGTCGGACGCTTAACCGACTGCGCCACCCAGGCGCCCCAAGAAAGAAATTTTTTAATGAGCATACATGTAATTTTAAAATAATGTTTTGTGAATTATTTAAAACCAAACATTTATCCTTACCTTGTTAATTGAACCTGAAAGAATGTGTATGGAAAAAATGACAATTAATAGTTACATAAAACTGGTTGCATTAAAAACAAACCCCCTTTAATATAAGTGGCTATTTGTATTACAAGTATGAATATAAATTTTCAATGTTTATAAGTATAAATACACACATCTAGGATTTCTTACCACCTGTTGCACTATCCTTTCCAGGTGGGAGATTTTTATTTTCAGGAGCAGGTATTTCTGAATCCAAATTCCAGTGACACAAGTTCTAAAACAATATTTGTTTTAGGATAAAAACAATGTTAAGAACACTTTAATAAAAGCTCAAGTACATAATTTTTCATGTCTGTAGATAAAGTCTGACAAAAAGCACAAAGTTTCTTGACCCGTTGTCCCTCCTATAAGGACACTACCAGCATTTTTGAGAAGCAGGTAGTGTTCTCTTATCAAACTGTTAACAACTTGATGACACCTATTAGGAAATAGAAAGGCTTTTATAATGATTTATGGCTTCATTCCTATTTTGTTAAAAATAATGACACACAGGTTTTCAAAACTGATTTTAAAAATACAATAAAATATCCAGTTCTGCGTGTCCCTGGTACACCATGGCACACTGGCCAAATTTTCTGTATCCGAACACAGGATCTGATATCCTATAAAATCTTTCCATCGACCAAAAAAAATTCTCTAATCCTCACATCGTACTCAATACTGACCAACCCACCAATCATTCTAGACTCCAGATATTGAAAAAACACTCAGGAAGTATTCAAAAGCAAGTCAAGAAATGAATAGGGGAAGATATTAATATGTACTGAATATTTTATGTTCCAGACATTGTGCTATGCCGGGGGGGTGGGGAATGTGGGGTGTGTGTAGGAGAGGATTGTAACAATTTATCTTGGAATAGGCAAAATGAGGAGGTGGAATTTATTTATTTATTTTTTTAGTAATTTTTTAGGAGCAAACTCAGTTATTTCCTATCTCAAAATAAGAAAACCCTTTGTAAATTAAACTCTAAGCAATACACAAATAAAACATTAGGTGTCATCACAAAACTAAAAGAGGAACAGGGAGAATAAGCTTAAATACAGTCTGAGGATTTAACTGGCCCACAAGAAGATTATCTCGTGACAGGAAAGGTAGTTGAACATTGGGAAGGTAGCCTGCAGATTATCTTTCTCTGGAGGTTAATTCTCTGCTCCCTGAGATAACATGTAATTAGGTCTAGTCTCCTGAGAATCACCTGGGGACCTTTTTAAAACTAATACTTGAAAAAAAAAAATTACCACAAGTTCTGACTCAGTAGGATGAAGGTAAGGCTCAGTTATTTGTATTTTTAAAGCCTCCTGACAGATTATCAGGCTTCTTTCAGCTCTGTGATCCTGGTCCACTAATGCACAAGAGAACATGTGAGAGAAACATCCTTACAGTGACACCTTAAAGGGAAGCTGTTAACTGTGGCTGAGGTCATCCAATACTATTAATATAAGAGCACCTGCGTGGCTCAGTGGCTTAAGCATGGGACTCTTGATTTTGGCTCAGGTCATGATCTCAGGGCTGGTGAGTTAGAGCCCTGAGATGTGCTCTGGGCTGACAATGTGGAGCCTGCTTTGGATCCTCTGTCTCCCTCTTTCTCTGTCCCTCCCATGCTCACGCTTGCACTCTCTCTCTCTCTCAAAAATAAATAAATTTATTAAATAAGAGATTAATATAACCCAATTTGTCAACTGGTAAGGAAAGCTATTAACTCTGCACATCAGCGGGATTGCAAACTCCTTACAGGTTGGGAACGATTAGGCTCTTTGATATCCCACCTGCCTTACCAACACTTTTCACAAAGTTATCTGTGAGAAGATTTTACAAGGTGAGCACGGCCTGATGGATCAAGGTGGCATCTTTCACGAAGTCCAATTGCAACAGTAAGCGTTTTGAGGTTTGGAGGGAAGCTGGTGAATTTCTCCTTCATTAAGAGAAATAACAATTTTCCCTTTGCTATTAGTGCAAGTTCCCAAGAGGAACATCCCACACAAACCGCTCACAATGACAAAGCAGCAGGGGTCTCAGCAGGAAGACTCAGCAGGAGCTCTGTCTTAGCAAAGCAGCTGCCTAACGCTCAGGTCACTGCCACAGGCCGTACCTCCTTCGAGATGCTGGATGCACGCGGGGTGGTGCCATTGTTCTCTCCATTTCTTCTTCCCATTTTGCATCTCTGTTTCCTTAAAATCCTACACAGGTTGTGGGACAGGCACAATAGATGGGTAAGGTATAACAGTGATTTTTTTTTTTTTCAAAGCTTGTGCTTTGGCTCCTCATCTAAAGGAGGTTACAAAAATGTTTAGAATAGAGGACAAAGGAACTATGAGGACAGGGAAGAGGTAACAATAGGAAATCAACCAGAAATAAGGTGCAAGCCAGACAAAAAAAAAAAAAAGCACAGACAAAGCAAATTCTAAAATCTAACTGACAGAAGATTAGGAAATTAAGGTCTTAAGTGAGAAAGGAAACATATCAGATAGAAAGATAAAATACAAATTAGAGGCGCAATTGCGTGGCTCAGTTGGTTAAGCATCTGACTCTTGATTTCAGCTCAGGTCGTGATCCCACAGTTAGTGGGATTGAGCCCAGTGTCAGGCTCAGTGCTGACAGCTCAGAGTCGGCTTGAGATTCTCTCTCGCCTCCTCTCTGCCCCTCTCTCACTTGCACTCTCTCTCTCACTCTCTCTCAAAATAAATAAATACACTTAAAAAATACAAATTAGAGGGGCACTTTGGTGGCTCAGTCCATTGAGTGTCCAATTTTGACTCAGGTCATGATCTCACAGTTTGTGAGTTTGTGAGCCCTGTTGGGCTCTGTGCTGACAGCTCAGAACCTAGAGCCTGTTTCAGATTCTGGGTCTCCCTCTCTCTGCCCCTCCCCCACTCCTGCTCTGTCACTCTCTTTCAAAAATAAATTAACATTAAAAAAATTAAAAAAAAAAACAAATTAGAAAAAATACATCAATTATCTGGAACTCATTAAACAGGGCCAGGAACTCTTTGGCTTTTCATTAGGCAAAACAGGTGCTCCATTTGAAAGCCGGATGAACCTTATAGCCCCCCATGCATGTTTTGGGGACACTAGAAGGCCCAAAGGACCAAACACTATTTTCCATGCCCAACTATCATGGTTTCTAAGCCCACTACTGTATAAGGTAGAAGTATCAGAGAAGATAACAGACAAGACAATCATTGGGTTAATGTATGACTATGTGGAATCACAAATTAAAGCCACCGCAGTAATCAGTATATTTCTTAATCATTTACAATTTATTGTCTCCTAGAAGGAGAGGCAGATCCTGAAGAAATAGAAGAGTACAATTCAGGTATCGATCCATCCGCTCTATGCCAGGCCCTGGGATGCAACAATGAAGGAGGAGGAAGGAGTTTGCTGAATAGGTGGCACAGCCTGGGGACCCCCCAAGTGTGTGCCACGGAGTAGGGCCTGGGGTGCCTGGAAAAGGCTACCGCACCTGGAGGAGGGGCCAAGAGACAAGGAGGCCTTTGTGACAAAGCATCGGGGAAAGGAGCCTCAGGACAGGAAAGCAGGGAGAGAGGTGCAGGTGGGAGGCACAAAGCCCGCTAGTGAGCTACCGTTCCTGACCCTTCCTTCCCGGGCCGGGGGTGGCTCGGTCCGGGGCACGGAGCAGGTGACAGCAGGTGGGGCTCGCGGGGGCGCCCCGGGCCGCGGCCTCTTACCCCATGGCGCCGCAGTCCCACGTGTCGTCGTCGGCGTCGTCCCCTAAGGCGCTGCTGCCCCGAGGCCCGGGTCCCTCCGCGTGCGGGGCGAACAGCTTGACGGGCGCCCCCTCGGACTCGGCCTTCCTGCAGAGGGAGAACAGGGGGGGCAGCGGACGGCGGCTGGCCGCGAGCGCGCCCTCCTCGGCGCTGGACGGCCTGCGGGGCGCAGGGGCCCAGGCCGGGCCCAGCGAGGCCAGCCTGGGCTGGGGCTGCGGCTCCGCGGGCCTCCCCAGCGGCCTGGTCGCCCGGCAACTACCATCGAGCGGGGGCGCTCGCGACGGCCCCGCGTTCCACCGGGGCCACCGGTATTCCGGGGCCGCGGGCCGGTCGGGGGCCGCCTGGGCCCGGAGACTTCTGGGGGTCGCCAGGCCTCCAGCCCCTCGGGGAGAGCCGCGCCGCCAGGGCAGTGCCTTGAGTCCGGGCCCCTGCGCCCCTCCGCTCCTCCTCGCGGGCGGAGAGGCGCACTCAGCCATCGCAGGTGGAGTGGCCGCCCCGAGGCTCCGCAAGGGCGGAGGTCACGGCCGCAGGGACTTCTCGGGCCTTCCTGGGCCCTGGCCCTGACCCTGACCGCGAGCTAAGAGATCTCCGCAGGTCCCTGGCACCTGTTCGAATGAAGCCAGAGGGTCGGGCTGGCTAAATGTACGTATGTGCATGGATATATGTACAGTTCTATCCATGCTTATAATATGTAAATTTAATTAAAATGGAAGAAGGAAGGTATCCCCGCTGAGAGCAAGCCCACCTCTGGTGGTTCCAGATCAGTCATTGGTCTTACAACAGAAGAACAGAAGCTGATTTTTTTTTTCTATCTAGGATAAATTTAGATGATAGGAGACCAGTTTGGCCCTCCAAATGTATATCTCTCACTTCAGTTCCATGAAATCAATGTGTGGGGTGGGAGAGGAAGGAGCGTGTATGCATATATATGATATGGATATATTATTATATGTGCAGTATTGTGTATATACATGTATAACAAGTAAATATGTAAGTGAATATTTACATATTTATGGCTGATATATGTGTGTGAGTAAATGAATATTTAAAGATATATATGTATAAGTAACATATAATAATATATAAAGATATATGTGTATAAGTAAAGAATGTTTAAAGAAATCAGCAATATTGTTTATAAGAAAGCATTGACATTTGAGAAAGACATTTTTGCAATCCTTTGCTGATGATACTATTGCATTCTGTTGGGTTGAACATCCAACTATAGATTCGAACCCCAAAATGTTTCATTAAGCATCTAAATGCACTGGTTCTTAACATGTGGGGGGAAGAGATGTCATGCTCCTTTGAGAGTCTTCCAGAAAATGCACATATAAACCAGATGTCCAACAGAATTTCAAGGGTTTGTCAGCTCTTGGAACTCCCACCCCCACCCCCTGCCCAGAGGTGTCTGTCTCCTTCTTCTGCATGTCCATTTTCCTCTCAGAAAGACCTTTCCTGGCTTGGCTTTCAAGAAGCTTTCCCACCCACTTTACTCTTTCATAAGACCCTATTTTTATTCTTTCCCTGTATGCCTCACAGTCTTGTTAATCTTGTGTGCTTTTCTACTGCCTGTCTCTTCCCATTGGAGTATAAAGCTCTGTGAGGGTGGAGGCCTTGACTGTCTAGTTCACTGATCTACCCTATCACTTTAAAACTGTGCCTAGCACATAGTAGAAGGACAATAAATATAAGAGAATGAATTTCACATTGGCCTCCTTGGAAGTCTTCCTCTTAGGCTATGTCCTCCAGACTGTTTTCCATACTGCTGATATAAAACATAGACCTGCTCTAATGCCTTCCTAATCCCAAAGAATGAGGTCCAAATTCTGTAGCCAGGCTTTAAGTATCTGCTTATCACTCCTGGTGCCTGCATGTCCAACACCTCAGACATTTTGCAGTTTTCTTAAACACTCTCTCTCTGCCAGGACATACATCATTTTTCTTTTTCTTTAATAGTTCCTCCTTTTTTTTTCCTCCCCCCTTTTACCTGCCTAGTTAAGTCCTATCCATATAAATCTAGTTCACAAATCATCTTCCTTAGCCCCTCAGGAAGAATAAATTGCTACCTCTTCCAAGATTCTTCATTTGGGTTATTCTGATTTGCTTACAATTCCCTACTCACTGTTCCATTCTAATTCTTCATTTCATTCATATCTCAGTCACTATCTTTTCAATGCCTTAAAGACAAGGCCTGGACTTATTCTATCTGGCCTGGTCCCTGGCATATAGTAGGCATGCAATAAATATTTGAATCAATTTGATTACTCCACAAATAACATTTGCTAGAAATAACACTTGCTAGGATAGGGTTCCCATGTGGCAGGCATAAGGCTGAACATTTTATATAGATTATATAGATTAACCAATTTAACACTTTTAATAACACGATGGGAATAGTTATTCCTATTTTATAAATTGGTAACCTGAGCCTTAAATATATTGTTTTCCCAACTTAAAATTATTTTAAAAATAGTGAATTGGGTAAATATTTAAGTCCAGATACTCCCAGATGATACTTTCTACAAATATATTTAGCTGGGAAATTTTTTTTTTTCTGCTGTCGGGATAGAAGACAAAAATGATGTGTGTATATGTGCACGTGGGCATGCACGTCACTTTTCTAGCTCACACATCTCCTGTCTTCCTTGGTTTATGTTTGTTTCTGTGTTTTCCTTTTGTTTCAGAACATGAATTGCTTCCCGATCCCTTAAGCTCCCTCAGATTTGTCATCCTTAAATACATCCTTAAATAAATCCTTAAATACCTAAGATTCTTTTTTTTTTTTTTTCTTGACAGGACATATTCCTAAAAACCTTCTTATCAATTTGACTCTTCCCCCCTTTCTCTGGAGATTTTTTTAATGCTTTGACATTAGCATAAAAATCATGCCCCCCCCCCATCACTTGTTGAATTGATAGTTTTTAGTACTACAGGTTTATAACTATAGTGACAGCAAAGTCCCTGGACACTATCTATGTGGGAGCCCCAGTCTAGGTGGCGAGGAGACAAGAGAAAAATTGTGAAATGATGTGCCAGTGTGAAATCTAAGGGAAACAGCTAAGAGAATCACACCCTCTCCAAACCCTTCAGTCTGGTTTGGCTCTAGTCCTGCCCTGAGAGCAAGGGGATTTGTTGGACAGGGGATTGTTTTCCATAGTAGCTCTGACGCAGCTCTAACATCACTCCTTAGCCCAACAGAGTGCACTTTCCTTATAGGCCATCCCAAGGCCACTCCAGGAATTCACATTTTAGTGGCAGCATCAGACTTGCCTTACTTTAACACTTCTTTAGCTAATCCAGTGAAGGAAGGTAAGGGAGATGTTCTATGTCTCATGGCATTTAACAAGCTCTTACATTCATTGCAATGGAGGTGGTCTGAATTGGTGGAAAGAAGGAACGCCTTGGGCCAATCACTTGGCAGGTAAGCATGGCTTGCTGATCAAGTCAGTTTCTCCTACTATGACAAAAGTGACAATTTTGACCAACAGGAAACTATTTTGGAAAGCCCTTTAACATACATTCCTTTTTGTCATCCAGAGTTATGTAAAGAGATGTCAGTGACAGCACTGCTTAGCTTCTAATGATTCTTCAGGGAAACCCTTCTATTTCCATTCACCTCTTTCAAGGCCTTTCATATTTTTACATTACTCATGTATTTGCCTCCACATCCCTTTATTCTTCCCTGCTGTATGGTCAATGTCACAGCTGGTTATTTACTGCAGTGGAATCTTGTTCAGTGTAATTATGTAAATATTTTCAGAAAGTCGAGGCCATATTTTCTAATTAGTAATATGCATTTTTGTTCCCAAGTACATAAGATGCTATTCAGTGGGAAACATTTCAATTCAATTCTGGGCAATTTGTATTTAGTGTATGATTTAGATAACTAGTCCTTTGCTTCTCCTTTTCTCCTGCTTTCCCAGCTTCTGCTTTCTGTTT
Organism: Leopardus geoffroyi; assembly: GCF_018350155.1. Lineage (NCBI taxonomy): Eukaryota > Metazoa > Chordata > Mammalia > Carnivora > Felidae > Leopardus > Leopardus geoffroyi. The sequence goes on along the minus strand of NC_059332.1, from coordinate 24,429,032 downwards.
CAGCCATAGCCAATTATATTCACCCCAACTTAGGACTCCATTTCTGTGAGCATTTACCTTAAATGTCCTAACTTTCTTGGATTTGTCTAATTCCTTTTTAGGAAATAATGTATAAAAATATTTTTTTGGTTAGAAGTTGCATTTCTCTTTTAAAAATTAACCTTGAACACTTTGCTCCCTTATGTGGGAGACCACCATTTTGTTGCAAAAACATCAAAAAATCTTGTTTAGGACCTATTTATTCTTAGAACAAATGTGATAGTGATCCATAGGGATATATTTCCAAAAGCTAAGCACGTACCTTTGCAAATTCTACACCTGTATATGTTGCAGCCCATACTGTTGAATAAATTCTCAGTCATATATGTCTACCTATATTTAGATTTTCCTGCAAGACTAGATTTCTGCAGTTTGCATAGCTTTATGGCTTCTTGTCCTTCAGATGCCTATGCTCTTAGCCTTGTATCCCAAATGTACTTTGAATGTTTAAGTTTCCGGAGCAGGACTTACTTTCTGGTGCCAGGAAAGTTGTCGCTTAGGTCCTCATTCTGGTAGCCGGAGCCCTCCCACCTCATTTGCTTTGAACGGAACACTCTCTTTAGAACACTTTCTTTAAGAAACTTGGAGATGATCTTTTCCCTTTGAACATTACTGAATATTTTGCCTTCTGGAAGCCAGCTGATCTTGTCACATCCACCATGGCAGAGGGGAAGGGGAAGGTGTTCAGGAGACACAACAGCCCTCTTTGGAACAAAAAAAGGAATTGCCGTTTACCTAAAAGTCATGAAGAAGAGATCAGCCTAACTAGAAAAACAACGCAGCGTCCTGCAGGTGCTGTGCTGTGGGATCAATTTAGTTAATAATACAGTGCTACTACCTGAGAGGCACGGCTGGCCCTTCATAGCAACTCATTGTCACAATAAGAAAGAAAGAGAGCACTGGCTTAGGAACATTCTCTCTCATCTTTCTTTTGAGAAAATAATCATATATTACAAATGTGGTTTTGGAAAGGTAGATTTTTTGGCCATGGAAGAACAGAATTGGAAATAAGCCAAATTCAAAACAAGATACAAGCTAGAAGGATGTTTCATCAGAGGACATTAGTTCTGTAGGGTGAGACCTGGCTGGCTGAGATCAAGATCACACAGCTAGTCAACAGCAGCGGGGCACCAGCCTCCGACTGCTGACCCTGGTCCTGAATGGTATTTTTTCCACCGCACCACACATAGAGTGAATGAGATGGATTCCTTGAAGCAGTCTTATCCATTGCAGAAGACATTTATCCATCAGAGAGTTTATTTAAAAATAAAATATAATCCCGTGGCCTACTTCTGATTTCAGCCAAGGTAAATAAGCCAAATAACTGGAGACATTCCATCAGTTGCTATTTAGAGCAATGATTAAGAACATATGGTGGGGATGAAAGGTATAGTACAGGGAATATAGTCAATGGTATTGTAACACTAATATATATATATATATATATATATATATATATATATATATATATATCAACTTATATGTAATATATCACTTCTTTGGCCTGTAGAATAGCTTAAAACATGGTTCGTTCTTTTCTATTTATATAAATAATATTTAGTGTAATATATTCAAGTTTGCTTGGAAGAAAGAAGTCTCCACCTATCAAAATATCCTACCCCCCTCACTTCCACAAGCTCCCTTCTGTCTCCAAAAACACCCATGAAATCATGAGAATCACATTATATTCGAGTGATTCTGATTCTCTAACATATTTTAAATATATTCAAAGTAAACCCTTTTGTTTTTTTTCTTAAAGCCATACTCTTTAAGTTTGCAAATTAAAAATTAATTTGAAAGTTCAGAAATAAAATTTTGTATCTTCTGCTCTGGGCACTAATGTATGACATGATATAACCATGATGCTACTGTGGTCCTGACCAAGGGCTTTGAAGTTTGGTAAGAAGCTGGCAAGCACTACCAGCTGGCTCATAGCGTGCTTGGCTCACATGGATCTCCTCATTTCTGATCATTTTGCAGTGCGGTTACCAGCCAGTTCATGGGATACAGCAAAGTGGTGACCCTGACTCAGGTGGCAAAGCATGCTGAGGTTAAGGAGTAGCTAGAACAACCCTAATTGTTTGCATTTTGGCCTCAAATCTGGGAGGAGTTCTTGACACCTTCTACCTTGCTCAGGGCTATGCTATCAGCTATGGTGGGTCAAGATCATTTAGTACTTCTGCTCTGGGTCCACAGTGAGGACTGGCTTCTGCCAGTAAAGCTAGAATGGAGCATTTGGTTGACTCTGTTAGTTCGGATAAGAGAATAAGAAGCAGGTTGGCCTCCTACCTGTGTTAATCTGGACATTTCCTCAGTTGTGGACAATGAAGCTCTTCGCTCAGTTCAGCTTGAGGACTGTATGGAGGTAATTGCTTTCCCTCGGGGCCTAGTAGGTCTGCGGAGTCTCAATTATGTACACACAGGCCTCCATGAAGTGCCAGATGGAAAATCAACACTGGATGTGTGCACAGTGGCTTCCTCTCTTCCCTTTAGGAAAGTACTCTGTTTGCCTCAGCTGTTGTCCACGTTCAGACAGGAAATGAATTTCTGCCTGAAATCCCCATAAGAGTTGGCAAGATCTTTTTGACAGGCTGATTTCCTCTGGTTTGAAGATAGGATGAGCATTCAGGGTTCCAGGCTAAGATCTGGGCCATTGTGACTCTCAGAATGCTAAGTGATCTGACACCAGAAAATAGATTCTGTGATACCTTCTCCGAGATGGAGGAAAGCAGGGAGAAAGAACAACTGTGGGGCACTCTACCCTTCTGATTCCTTATTTGTTCTTCTCTGTAACTCAGTGGGTCATCATGGGGACAGCCAAGAACAACCACACTGTACTGAAACTTCCCCTCCTTGACAAACCCAAGACACAGAAAAACTATGCCCAACCTGAAGTTCTGTGTCACACCTTTGAGACCCTGTCTAACCTTCACAAACTGCTGCCAAATCATATGATGGAGACACTCTACTTCTACAAGAGGGAAGAGGACAAACAAAATTGTATGTGGGCAGAGGATGGGCATGAACTCTGTTTAGTAAGCATACACTTCGTCTTGGTGTAAAACTGCCTCTACATTTATTTATTTATTAAATATTTTTATTTATTTTGAGAGAGCAAGCAGGGGAGGAGCAGAGAGAGAGAGGGAAAGAGGGAATCCCAAATAGGCTCTACACATCAGCACAGAGCCTGATGAGGGGCTCAAACTCACAAACTGTGAAATGATGACCTGAACCCAAATTGAGTTGGTCTTATAACTGACTGAGCCACCCAGCCGCCCCCTGCCTCTGCTTTTACCATGACTAAGAACTGACTCTTTATATGGCAGGTGTGGTCAGTCCTTGGCATACTGATTATGCTGTGGTGGTCCATGCTCTCTGAGCTCCCTTCTTCCCTTTCATTTATTGGACTGGTCTTTTATGAACCAAGTGAGGTCTGTCACTGTTCTTCAGGCAAAGTCTACCTCTGGGATGATGGAAAGTGGATTAAGTGGGAAATAATATCTAAATTTACAGGTTCAGATTTGATTTGAAGATAAGTAAGGGAATGTCTAAGTTGAAGGTCAGGCTTCGAAGCTTATTCCTTTGCTCTATTTCCTGGTGTGCCTTCCTCCTACTGTTCCACCCCACAGAGAAGCCGGATATTCCCTCTCCCTCCTGCCCCCACCCCGCCACCAAGGATTATAAATGCCCCTCCCTTTCTGGAGTTTGGAGCAGCCCCCAGTCCTGGAATTCTCTCAGAGCTGTTTATAACTGGACTGATTCGCAGAATTGGGTGGGGCCTGCCTCCTGAAGTGTTTGTTCCTGCTTCAGTGAAAGACAAAGGTAGCTGGTAGCCACTTGTGCCCATGAATTTAGAAAGGAAAATAGCAGCTGCCACAGTGCTTAAGACACAGTCCTGGGGAGGAAGGTTTAATGGCAAATTTGTCCATTTATATTCTGGTTAGTCCCAAGTCCCTGAATGCACAGTATTGTGAATTGATCCCAATATCCAGATTACACTAAAGATTACATAAAAATAATCAAGGAAAATAAAAGCAACCTCCTAGAGTAGATAAATATAGACAGACAATTCACAAGATGAAATACAAATTATCAATAAGCATGATCGCTGTTCAAACACTCTGGTAGTCAAGGAAGTAAAAGATAAATCAAGGCAATATTTTTTTAGGCCATCAGACTGGTCAAGTTTTAAAAGATCAGGGGCGCCTGGGTGGCGCAGTCGGTTAAGCGTCCGACTTCAGCCAGGTCACGATCTCGCGGTCCGTGAGTTCGAGCCCCGCGTCAGGCTCTGGGCTGATGGCTCAGAGCCTGGAGCCTGTTTCTGATTCTGTGTCTCCCTCTCTCTCTGCCCCTCCCCCGTTCAAGCTCTGTCTCTCTCTGTCCCAAAAATAAAATAAACGTTGGAAGAATTGTTTAAAAAAAAAAAAAAAAAAAAAAGATCAATACTGGTGAACATGTGGGGAAATTAATGCCCTCATAATCATTATTAGAATGCTATTGATTCAGGCTTTTTTGAAGATAATTTGAAAGTCTTTGCCGAAATTTAAAATGTGTTACTGGCTTATTAAATGAGTTGAACTTGGCAAAGAATAAGTAGAAAATAATTTTCTTTTTTGTCATGGTTTCCCCTGTGACCATTCTGTTGCTCTTCAGTCATCATGTTTGGGTAAAATTACAAGCAGATCTCATAGGTTTCCTGGTCATATTCTGTTTAATACATTCTCCAGACCAGTTTTCTCAATGACTGGTACCAAACCAAAAAGTAGGAAATGGGAGGAAGTTTGAAGCTTTTGTATATTGTTTTTAATGCTTAAGAAGCTACCTCTTTTGGTTAATTCACGGCTTTTCCCCACAGATACTTTGGGAGGTTGCTTAGTTGGATGCAGGGAGGGGCAGGGCAAGCAGGAAGAGTGGATTCCACAGAAGGAGCGGGCTCAGGGAGGAGATGAGCGGGGCAGCTCTAGAAGAGGCTCGCGCGTGCATGTGTGTGCGTGTGTGTGTGTGTGTGTGTGTGTGTGTGTATGTCCTGTTCATGTGCCAGCTGGAGACTTTTGTGTGTGCCTTAAAGACAATTCTGAGGTGTAAAAGCAACAAGTCATTTTAAAGCCTCCAGTTTTAAGTTACCTATTTTCTACTGTGTCTGGTACACACACACATTGGCTTGTGTACTGGTTTATATACATTATGTTGATTTGTATTGTGATTACAAACTCATCCATCTATTCTTCAAACCATCCACCCATCTAACATGTACTGCATTCCACACATTAAAATAAGAAATTGGGGCATCTGGGTGGCTCAGTCAGTTAAGCATCTGACTCTTGATTTCAGCTCAGGTCATGATCTTACAGCTGTGGGATTGAGCCCTGCATTGTGCTCTGTGTTGGGCATGGAGCCTGTTTGAGATTCTCTCCCTCTCCCTCTGCCCCACCTGCCTCTCTCTCTCTCTCTCTCTCTCTCTCTCTCTCAAAAAAAAAATAAGAAATCAAAAACCATTCAAAGCAGCTCACAGTCCAATATATCTAATTTTCATCTATAAATTTATAATCAATATCATTTTATTTCCAATAATTTCTGGAGTCATAACTATACTTTCTGTACTTTCTTTCAAAACCAGGAAACTTGCTTATAATTTCAGATAAGGCTGGCAGTAAGACTTAAATATTCAAAGTGAGTTCTGAGTTTTTATCTTATTTTGGTGTGCAGTGCTAAATATAAATTTTATGCTGGAGAATATGAGAATTTGTTATATTTGTTAAATGTTATCCTTTCTAATTCATCTTTGATTACTTACATAAAGGATTTGAGGCAGTTTAGAATACCAAAGTATGTGTACACAAGACAATAAAAAACAATTCATTTAAGGCAAAAATTATTTTTAGCTGGATGTCATCAAATACCTGAATTGGGTTTATTATTTCAGTCAAATACTACATTTTGCTTCCAGGAGTGCCTGGGTGGCTCAGTTGGTTGAGCCTCTGACTTTGGCTCAGGTCATGATCTCACAGTTCATGGGTTCAAGCCCTGCATCAGGCTTTGTGCTAACAGCTCTCAGAGTCTAGAGCCTGCTTTGGATTCTGTGTCTCCTTCTCTCTCTGCCCCTCCCCTGCTCACTTTCTGTCTCTCTTTAACATAAATAAACAGTAAAAAAAATTATAAACAAATAAATTAGCTTCCAAATTCTGACAACCAAAGCAAACCGTGCTATTCTTATCATTAGAGTGTAAGGGCTTCTGAGTGCGGCATCCCTGCCCCCACCCGCCATGGGATCCTGAGCTAAAACTGCTTCTAGGAGCAGTATGTGAATGCTGTCTGGGCCAGGCCCGAGACCACTGGGCAGGAGCCCCAGATTCCTGTTTTTTACTCACTTGGAATGATTTGCAGGCCTCTAAAGATTGATCTATTAATCATTACATCATTTAGATTGCCAAGAGATGGCCTCTTGAGTCAATTCTTGGTTCTTTGGAGTCTGTGCCAATTACCCTGTCTGGGACGGACCATCAGTGGTTCAGTCCGAGAAACAACAGAGGCTGGCTGAGTTGGGAACTAATTTCTATGCAGGGTCACCCTGAATCACTGGGGCTCAGTTTCTCTTCTTGCATTAGGTTGATCACGGCACTCTTATTTTCTAATACACCCAGCTGCATTGCAGAGCCACTCACAGTGTAGCCGGCAAACTGGTTTTGGTTCTCAACTTGTTACCAGTTGGCAAAGAGAGAAGCTTACACTACAGTGTATGTATGGTGGTATGTCACCAAATCCACCATGCAGTCCTACTGACTTCCTTTCTTTCCCTCCCTCTCTCCCTTCTTCTCTCCCTCCTTGCCTCCTCCCTCCCTCCTTCCCTCTCTTCCTTTCTTTTGATAGCAGGACTGTCTTGATGAAGGAAGCAGTATACTGAATTATATTCTGGCACAAGCTCTTTGTCCCACTGCAGATGAGAGATTTGGTTAGGGGCCAAACAAGGGCAACGTGAAGTGGTGGATGTGATGTAAATACAGGGTATGGTTAATCTCTCTGAAGATCGAAATAATGGAACAGTAAATTGCCATTAATTTGAGAATCACGCACAAATTACTTAAACAAACTTCAATATTTGTGGTGGTACCAGCACATTGGTTTGTTCATTCATTTATTTATTTGTTGTGCATCTATTAGATGTCTAGGACCAGACTAAGGTCTGAATGTCGCTCAAGTAATACTTTTGCAGTGAAGGAATGGCAGAGCTCAATAGCAATTATTAAATGGTATAAATATTCTTTCTCAAACTAATGCCATGTTACTCTTGCTATGCAAAGATGGAAAGGAACACTGAATCATATGAATGTTTATTCTATTACTAGGTCGGAATTCTGAATTCTCTGGCTTAGAAAGGATCTTAGCAAGACATCAGTTTCCAAAAGAGATTAATCTGACTCCCAATCCAAGTAGCATGCCCCTGTGGAGAAGAAAATGCATCAACAATGCAAATCGTGGGTGGAAGAAATGTCAATTGTGGAATAAAAGCCTTGAGGAACCTCCGATGTCAACCATAGTTGTCAGGTAGGCATCTACTTTTAGTGTGATCACAAACTCTTCATGCCTTAGCCAAAAAATGTCTTAATGTGCTCTTTGAGATGTATGATGAGCATGAAAACAAGCATTGCTATGTATAAAAGCATATAAGCCCCATTTTCTCAGAGACAAAACTCATGGAGACAAAATTCTGAGAGAGAGAGAACTCACGGAGATAGGAGGTGTGTGGGTCTCCCATGGGCCATTGCATTTCACGTTAGTAGGCAGACATCTAGCCGGGCTGGGCTGGCATTCTTGGGAGAGGGACTCGACTACAGAGCTATGGGGCTTTTATGCTGCATGAGTCAGGAAGCACCAGCCCACCCTTAGCATGACTAGTGGCCTAGGATACAATAGTATAAATAGTGTGTTTATCTGTATAGTGTGCAGGTTTTACACTGACAGAAATGGGACTCGTTTCAGGGTCTTAAAAATAAGCGTTATCTGTATAGTGTGCAGGTTTTACACTGACAGAAATGGGAGCCGTTTCAGGGTCTTAAAAATAAGGGCAATACAATCTCATCTGAAACCTCCCTGGCCCCTAGGGGGACCAGGGGGGAAGCGGAGAGGGATGGTAGGTCTCAGACCGGTAGTAACAGTGGGGATGTAGAATTGGTTGGATTCTGGCACTTAAAGTTATAAGCTTTGGTTTCCTTGGAAAATTATCTTTGTTGGTACACTTCCTTCCCTGATAATGCCAGACAGAGGATGTTTCCAGATTTGTTTCTTCAGTATTGCTGCATGTATTGCTATACAATACTAATAAGTGATTTCTACATGTAGCACTTAGTAGGTATTCAAAAAATGTTGTTGTCAGGCTGACAGGAGAATATATAATTTTCTATAAAGACAGAGTTCTCTCTGCTTTGAAGGTAACAGACAGGGAGAGATTTCCAGCTCATGAATTTTACCTGTACTGGAAGCTCCCACTTGGAAAGAATTTCCTTGTCTACATTTCCCCCCCCAATGTCCTCAGTGGCATAACTTGACAATTGGATTTAAAAATCCATTTTCAATGAAGGCAAAGATATGTTATAAAAGAATTAGAATGATGGTATTTTCTTCTTGAACAATACAAGGCACTAAACTTGTGTTCAGATTAAGGATAGAAGTTATTTTAAGTGATGATTCCTGATTACTCAAGTTAAGATTATTTGACCATACTTTGGAGGCCTATAAAGAAAGAAAACAACAGTTTATACACCTCAATTTCAGGCCATAATGTCTTGATGTGAACTAATATATTTTACTTTACATCCTAGTTTGTTTGGTTTCTGAAAAATATAGCCAGATTGTTAGAACATAAGAAATGACATATTTATTCATATTTTCTTCTACAAACATTTATTTGCTTTTCTTAAAAACTAGGACTGGTAAAAGCAGGCATCTTTTCATTGTTCTTAATGTCAGGAAAAAATAATTCAGTATTTTGTTGGCTATTGGTTTTTGCAGGTTACTTTTATCAGTTGGAAGAAGTTCACTACTATTGTTGGTTTGCTTAGTTTTGTCATAATGGATATTGAATTTTGTCAAATGCTTTCACTATATCCACCGACTTGATCATATTTATCTTTTCTATTAATATGGTGAATTATATTGTTTTAAAAATATTTTTATCATGGTAGAATGTACGTAAAATGTTCTATTTCCCCCATTTTTAAAGTGTACAGTTCAGTGGCTTTAAGCACCTCTACAATGCTGTGCAGCCATCACACCATCCATATTTTCAGAACATTTTCATCTTCCTAGACTGAAACTCTGCACCCATTAAACACTAACTCCTATTTCCTCGTCTCTCCAATTCCTGACAAACACTATTTTTACTTTTGTCTCTATGGATTTGTCTAATCTAGATACCTCAAATCAGTAAAACCATACAATATTTGTCCTTTTGTGTCTGGCTTATTTCACTGAGCATGATGTCCTCAAAGTTCATCATGTTGTGTGTCAGAAGTTCCTTGCTTCTGAAGGCCGAATAATATTCCATTGTATGTATATGCTACATTTTGTTTTATCCAAACAAAACACCCAGCATTTATTGAAAAGATCATCTTTTCCCTATTGAATGGTCTTGGCACCTTTGTCAAAAATCATTTCATCATTAAAAATAAAGTCATGCAAAAGTTTATTCTGAGTTTTCTATTCTATTCCATTGGTTTATAATGGAATCATAAGATTATATATTGGAGCTCTAATATTTGGTGTGTTTATAAAATGTTAATACATGTTTATAATTGTTATATCTTCTTGCCTCATTGACCCTTTTACCATTACATTATGTCTTTATCTATTGTAAGAGTTTTTTTTTTTTTTTAATTTTTTTTTTCAACGTTTATTTATTTTTGGGACAGAGAGAGACAGAGCATGAACGGGGGAGGGGCAGAGAGAGAGGGAGACACAGAATTGGAAACAGGCTCCAGGCTCTGAGCCATCAGCCCAGAGCCTGACGCGGGGCTCGAACTCATGGACCGCGAGATCGTGACCTGGCTGAAGTCGGACGCTTAACCGACTGCGCCACCCAGGCGCCCCTATTGTAAGAGTTTTCTAGTCTCCTTTTTTTTTTTTTTTTTTTTTTTTTTTTTTTTTTTTTTAAATGCATATAGCCATCCCTGTTCTCTTTTGCTTACTATTTGCATGGAGTATTTTTTTCATCCTTTCATTTCTAACCCAAGCATGTCCCTAGATCTAAAGTGAGACTCTTGTAGGCAGTATATAATTGAATCCTGACTGGTTTTATTATCTATTCTATCAGTCCATGTTTTTTGGAGCATTTAACCCATTTGCATTTGAAGTAATTACTAATAGGGAAGCACTTACTTTTGCCATGTTGTTTTCTGTATGTTTTATATATTTTCCCTCATTTTCTCCATAACTGCTTTCTTTTGTGTTTGGTTGATTTCTTGTACCAACACATTTTGATTCTCTTTTCATTTCTTTTTGTGTATCTTCTATGGATATTTTCTTTGTGGTTACCATGGGGATTATATATAACATCCTAAAGTTGTGACAATCTATCTTAAATTGTTACTAACTCAACTTCAATTGCATAAGAAAACTCCTTTAGAGCTCTGCCCCTGTTACTGATGTCACAAACTAAATCTTTACATATTGCATACCCATGAACATAGATTTATAATTACATCTTATGCATTTGTCTTTCAAATCCTATAGAAAATATGGGCTCCTGGGTGGCTCAGTCAGTTAAGCATCTGACTCTTGATTTTGGCTCAGGTCATGATTCCAGGGTTGTGAGATCTAGCCCCACATCAGGCTCTGCACTGAGCGTGGAGCATGCTTGAGATTCTGTCTCTCTCTCTCTCTCTGCCTCTCTCCCCTGCTCATGCTAAAATAGATAAAAACAAATGAATAAACAAGCAAATAAATCCTATGAAAATAAAAAGTGGAGTTGCAAACCCAAATATCAGAGTACTATTTTTATATTTGTGCACATATTTACCTTTACTGGAGAACTTTATATTTTTACGTGGCTTTGAATTACTATCTAGCTCCCTTTCATTTCAACTTGGATGCTGTTTAGTATTTCTTGTAGGGCAGATCTAGAAGTAATGAATGCCCAGGTCTTGCATTGGAAGGTCTTAAATTTCTCCCTCATTTTTGAAGGGCAGTTTTGCCAAATGTAGAGTTATTAGTTGACATTTTTTTTTTCTTTTCCTTTCAGTGCTTTAAATGTATCCTACTGCCTTCTGGACTGCAAGGTTTCCGCTGAGAAATCTGCTCATTATCTTATTGGTGATCACTTTCTAAAATAATTTGCTTTTCAGGGTGCCTGGGTGGCTCAGTAGGTTGAGCATCTGACTTCAGCTCAGGTCATGATCTCATGGTTTGTGAGTTCGAGCCCCGTGTTGGGCTCTGTGCTGACAGCTCGGAGCCTGGAGCCTGCTTTGGATTCTGTGTCTCCCTCTCTCTCTGTCCCTCCCCTGCTCATGCTCTGCCTCTGTCTCAAAAATAAATAAAAACATTAAAAATAAATTTATAATGAGTTGCTTTTCTCTTGCTGCTTTTAAGATTGACTCCTTGTCTTTGACCAGTGTCACTATAGTGTGGCTCAGTGTAGGTCTCTTTATGTTTATCCTACTTCTAGTTCACTGAGCTTCTTGGATTTGTATATCCACATCTTTCCTCAAATTTAGTCATTCTTGTTTTCAAATGATCACTCTGCTCTCTCTCCTCCTCTTCCACCTGGGGATCCCATTGTGTGTATAGCAGTCAGCCTGATGGAGTCTGTCCCCTAAGTCTTTTAGGCTCTATTCACTTAACATTCTTGTTTTTACTCCTCAAGCTTGATCACTTCAAATGACCTCTTTTTAAGTTTGCTGATTTTTCTTCTATTTGTTCAAGTCTGCTGCTGAACTGCCCTAGTGAATGTTTCCAATTATTGTAATTTTCAGTCCTAGAATTTGTTCAGTTTAAAAAAAAAGTCCACCTCTTTGTCAATACACTTTTATCTTCACATGCTGTTTTCCTGATGTCCTTTTGTTCTTTGTCCATATTGTCCATATTGTCCATACCTCTTTTGAGGTATCTGACATTTGTTTTAAAATCCTTGTCTAATAACTAGGTGCCTTTTTGCTTGTTTCTGAAATTTTTGCTTCCATGTTTTTCTATTTCTTTGCATGCCTATGACCTTTTGTTGAAAAGTGGGCATTTGCAAAAACAGGCCCCTCGTACACTGATGGGTAAGACCTTCTCTCATTAGTGGGACCATGAGTCTTCAGAGCAGCCCGGGCCTTCTCAGGTCTTTTCTGGGCATGCTTCCTGTCCAGGTCTGTATGTTTTAAAAATTTCCCTCAGCTTTTAAATGTCTTAATATCCTGAAGAATCTCCACCTTCTTCTTGGGGCCTTAAGTATTCTATTGTATTCCACTATTTTGTAATCTTTCTCATCTGTAGTCAGCTTGTACTTTTCATGTGTTCCATTGACTGCCACTGCCTCTTGTGGTTTCTTGTCTCACAATCAAATCATGGCAGTGTTTCCCTTCTGAACTTTGACTCCAGCAAGACAGCAAACAGTTCCTCAGACAGTCCACAGATAGATCAGAATGTTGCAAACAAGTTCCACTCTGCTCCTTTCATCCCAAGGGAGGGAGCCAAGAATCAGGTGAATTCCTTCCAACCGCACCATGCAGGGAAGTGGTGGGGCAAGGGCAAGTAAAAATGCCACACAATTTCTTACAAAATTCAAAGTGATTTTGTGTTGGACATTCACTTGTTTAGGTGTTCAGTTTCTGTAGTTATTTGATGTTTCTATGGAAAAATGAGGCCTAAATCTTCCTAGCTTGCCATCTTGCTGATGTCACTGTTTATTCATCTTTTCCCAGTATTTTCTTCTGTGTTTTGCACTGCTTAATTTCTGTAGATCCACCTTCCAAGTTTATTGACTCCTTCGTCACCGAGTCTGCTAGCGAAGCCCTTCAGATCATCTTTCTTAAATTTCAGATTTTCAGTTCTAAAGTTTGTATTTGCATCTCCTTTGGTAGTTTGTTCCTGCACTGAGAAGCCACATTGTTTTCATCATTTCAAGTGTGCTTTACCTTGTAGAACAGTCACAAAAACTAGTTTAAAAACTTTGTAGGACAATGGCATCTAGGTCATCTCAGGATTGACATGTGCTTTTTCTTCACCTGTTTGCATTTTCATGGTCTTCTGCATGTCAAATCATTTTGCATTGTACTGTGGACACTAAATATTACACATTGCATGGATCCTGGGTCCTGTTGACATTGTCTGGAGAATGTTGTATTTGTGGGTCCTGCTACAATCGTTTGGAGAATGTTGCTGTTTTTGTTTTAGCAAGTAATCAACCTGCTTAGAGACTATACACTCTATCTTGATCTTGTGTGGGTAATGATCAAAAATCCCAGTGCAGTCTTCAAAGCCTTCTGTGTGTTTTGTCCACTCATGAACCTGAGACTTGTGTGTGTTCATACAGTTAGGGGAACATGTCTCTCTCTCTGCTCGGGGATTGTCCTCATGCTTACTCTCTACCCCCCAGGGAATCCTTTCTCTGATTAGAAAAAGGTTTTCCTTTATCTCAGATTTTATTTGGCCAGGTGTACTGTTGCCACCACTGCAAGGTTTAATGGGGGCCTGCCTTTGGGTGGAAGTCCCATGCTCAGGAGGGCCCAGCAACTGTTTCATTTCCCATCTGAGAAACTCATCCCTGTGCAGTTGCTTCTTTGTATTTTGATGCCCTAACACAATCCATCTGCTTTCAATTTCAGCATCTGCAAGTATTTTTTCACATCTTTTGCCCAGAGATTTTAGATGAAATTAGTGGGAGGGTAGGCAGTAGTAGGCTCATGGTAACACAGTGGAACTGTAACTCTCTGCAACACTTCCTGTGAGTTTGACTCTGGAAAAGCTCCTTAAATCCCTGTGCCTCTACATCCCTACTTGTAAAATGGTAGAAGCAACAGTACCCACATCATTTTCAACTTGTGGCACTGCTTTTTGAGGATAAAATGTGGTTATGGGCCATCTAACACTTGTAACAAACAGTAAGTGCTCAAAACAATGGCTATTACTATTCATATATTTTCAGTAACTGAACATTTTGGATTATAATACTGGAATAAAAAAATGAAGACCTCAAAAGTTCCAGGTTCAGTGAGCTGGCTACCTGGATACTGAGGCTTGAAGGAAAGACTGAAAAGGAAAGAGGGTATTTAGAAGAGCAAAATATTCCATGATGGTTTTGTAGCCACTGTAATGACACCCTCATCCTTGTCAACTAATAGATATGGCGCCAATCAAAGCAGAAAGTTGCAAGGACAGGTAAGGTAGCTTGTAGGTATGCCTTTTATAACCTAACACATTAAACAAGAATGAAGACTATGTAATAGTTAAGTATGTAATTACGGATCCAGAATGCTGCTTTTATTTCCAATGAAATACCCCAATTTTCCCTTCATGCCTTTTTTATTAAATTATGGTGGAAAAAATGGAAATAAGATTCTTACTTATTTTCTAATAGTACTACTGCTCCATTTGCTCCCTTGCTAGATGGTTGAAAAAGAACATGCAACCCGCCGAAGACCTCCAGTCAGTAATCCAGAGGCTGTCAGTGTTTGGGCCAATTAAGTCAGTCACCTTCTGTGGACGACAAAGTGCTATCGTGGTGTTCGAAGACCTGACTTCAGCTTGTAATGCTGTGAATGCTTTTCAAAGCAGGACAACAGGCACAATGTTTCAGTGTTCCTGGCAACAGCGTTTCATGTCAAAAGATGTAAGACTCGCTATGACCAAAAACCTCTGTAGATTCTTGTTTTACATGTCATTTGTTTTTCACCAGGGCTTTAGTGAAGTAGGATAATCGTAAGTGATATTTCAGCACGGTTTATTCAGTTCAAGTATTGGAAATCACAAATGATAGCACATCCCTTCCTTTGAAATGTTTAACATTTCTGTGATAGGCATCACAGTTTGGCTTTTTGGGTTAAGAAGTTCATGACTGCATTTGTGCATTCATCTGACAGCCATCTTTCCTGGAGGACTCTGCTTTCTTCGGCATTAATAGCATGTAGCTTTTCTTTCTCCCTATTCCTGATGACCTGTTTTGAAATTCTCATGGCCTGAAAACACAAAAGCAACAATAAGGTTAAGAGGCATTGTAACAGGGTACCCCATAGTTCTGATTTTTGTTTCTCCATTGTTCACTTAATCCTGTCACACGTTCAGATACAGGTGTAACATAGGACAGTGTTTCTCAAACTATAATGCACATACAAATTACTTTGATGGGTGTGGGAGAGGGCCTGGGATTCCACATTTGTAAAAAGCCCCAGATAGATACTAAAGCTTTTGGTTCCAGGACCACATTTTGGGCAGAAAGACTATAAGAGCGATCAGTCACCAGTTAGCTGCATATAAAAATGAAAGTGCAGGGTGCCTGGGTCGCTCTTTGGTTAAGTGTGTAACTCTTGGTCATGATCTCATAGGTTGGTGGGTTTGAGACCCATGTCTGGCTCTGTGCTGTTGTCACAGAGCTTTCTTGGGATTCTCTCACTCTCCCTCTCTCTCTGCCCCTCCCCTGCTTGTGCTCCCTCTCTCAAAATAAATAAACTTAAAATAAAAACAAAAACCAACCCCCCACCCCCACAAAAGTGCTGCATGATAAGAATCTCAAGGTCAACCTATCTGGTTTCTCACCTGGATTCAAGAATAAAAGTGCTCAGCAAATAATGCCTATCATCCTCCTCAAAGTCATCCCCAGAAAGAACTGCCCCTCTGCCTTCCTACATATCAGAGAAATGAAATGTCTATTTGAAAAGTTTTATAAAAATCAGTGCTTCTAACATTATTATGGTTATTTTTAATCTCAAATTTAGATATGCTCAAAGCTAACCAAGATAGGTCTTGCTTTTTAAATTCCTTATTCTCTTAAGGCAAATACATTATTTCCATGGTTTCTACTATTAAAAAAGAAAAAAAAAGAACACAAACATTTGGGGGCAACTTTGAATATGCTTTCAGCCTGGTCCAAACTTCTTTCTGAAAAGTGCTATCAGGAAACACTTCAGTAACAAGTCCTTGAGCGCATGCCTCTGCAGCGGTTAACTTCTTTCCGAAAATAAGCATCTCGGCTGCCTGAAATGAAAAGTAGGATTGAGACATTAACTTAATAAAACAAAGGTCAGTTAACCTCAGAACAGCAGACATAAGGAGATTCCCTTGTGGTCTTTTCAGGTTGCCAGGATTTCTTGTTCAGGGAGAAACTGAAGACCTCAATAGGCAATGCTGTTGCAAAATGTGCTGAAGCCATCTTAGGCTCTCTAGAAGGTTTGCAGGTGTTTTTGCTTCTGGATGTATCTATGTTGGAGAGGCAAGAGCAGGGAGCCCAGGGCAGAAATGACTTGAAGCAGGTGCTGACTTGATAACCCACGCAGCTATAATTTTTTATTTAATATACCATAAACAACTATATAAGAAAAAAAGAATTAAAAAAAAAAAAAAGGAAAATCATGGTCACAGTGAATGTCAACCAAACTTTAGAAACCCTAACTCTCTAATTTCCTTTCCCTGGAGATTTTACCCAGTGGTCTAGCTCTGACAGGTTTCTTTACCTGCACAGAGACTAGTACTTAGCTCTACCTGACTAAAGGAAAGTGAGGACTAAGATTGTTTCTAACAAACTGAGATCCCTAAGCAGATATCCTTCTCTGTATTTCCAATTTTTCTTCTGGAAAAATAGTATTTTCATAGTCAAATGCCCTAAGCCTTAGAGTTGGTTCTGCCCAGCTTTTCAAAGTTAAAATCTGTAGAGTGACTCAGGGTCTGTGACAGAATAATGAGATTTAAAAAATACGTATTTACAACAAAAACCTAGCAGTCAGTGAAAACAGGCTCAACTCCAACGCCAGCCCTTTCATACCTCAAAGAGTGTGGGCCGAGCCATCCCCTAGCCCCTGCTCTCCATGCTCCAGTCTTGTGATCACCTTGCAGTCATGCACACTAAGCCTGCGCAACCAAGTTTCCAGAGACACAGTGAGAGACCTGAGCAGCCACTGAACCACTCAGGGAACCTGAACACCCAACTAAAACCACCCACGAAGAGGCTGCTGTGACTGGAAGTGGTTGTGAAAGAGTATCTCCTGTGACTCTCCAAGTAAAGGTGTCATCTTAGGGCTTCCAGAGGATGCCACTCATCTGTACAGAAACCAGGTGGTGCCCTGAGCTGGGCACAGCCCTGGTCTTTTAACGCTTTTAAAGCCCTGGTCTTTTAACACCACACAGCAGCAGAGAATGAGCTAGGCACCTAGCTGCAAGAATAGATCCTAGTCTGGGGAGTTATGGAGGGTTTCTGATTCTCCCTCATACCAGAAAGACCATTTCCCATAGCCCAGTTGAACTTTTAGAGTTCAAATATTATCAGCAAATGTTTCATTTTTCTCCTGTCTATATTATAAAAAAAGAGAGTACAGAGTTGCCTTTGGACCGGAAGTCACTAATACAATTTATTCTTAAGGTTTCCAAAAGTTACCTTGGCTGGGCCCATTATCTTCGGAAAAGTGTAAGAAGAACATCCTTCTGGACTCTGGCCTAGGTGACTAAAAGGAGTATGAAATGTTGCCTATTTGGAGAAAAAAGAAAATAAAATTATTTTTTGTATGTGATAAAAAAAAAAACCCACTATTGTCTACATCCTCACAATACTTGAGTAACTTGCTTTACAATTAGGATTTTGGTGGAATTATATACACAGAAAGTTCACTACTAGGTATGCAGCTGGTAAGTTTTAACACATGTATACAGTTCTGCAGTCACCACCATGTCAAGGTGTAGACTATCTCCATCATCCCAAAGGGTTCCTTTGTGCCCTCCATTCTTGTCACCCCCAAACAACCACCGATCTGTTTTCTGTCCCTCTGTTTGCCTTCTCTAGAATGTAATATAATGGAATTGCATGTTCTGTAGCCTTTGGTCCTTAGCCTAAGATTTCTGAGAGTCACCATGCTGTAGTATGTATTAGTAGCTTGTTCCTTCTCGTTACTGAACAGAAGAATTCCATTGTATGGATGTTGTAATTTGTGTATCCATTTACCAGCGGAAGCCATCGGTGTTATTTCCAGAATTTTGGCTATTATGATTACGACTGTTAATGATAATTTTATGCAGGTCTCTGCATGAACGTGTTTTCAGTTCTCTTGGGTAAATACCTAGCGGTGGAATTGCCGGGTTGTAGGGTAAATGGTGGTTTAAAACTTTGTAAGAAGCTGCCAAAAGATTTTCCACCATGGCGTACCATTTAACAGTCCCACTAGCAGCACGTGGAGTTCCAATTGCTCCACATCCTCGCTAAACCTTGTTATTATCAGTCGTTTTATCTTGAACCATCCTGGTAGGTGTGTAGTAGTGTCTTGTGGTTTTAATTTCCATTTACCTAATGACTAATGATGTTGAGCATCTTTTCATGTACTTATTAGCTCATTTTATATCTTTTTTGATGAAGTAATCATTCTAATACTTTGCCCATGATTTTTAAGTTAGATTGGTTGTCTTTTTATTATCAAATTGTAGTTCTTTATGTATTCTGGTTGCAAGTAATTTTCTTAACAGTGTCTTTCTCCTATGTTTTTAAAGAGGCATTTATACTTTATTTTCTGCAGATTATGTGTTCCTCTGTTGCCCATTTTTACATTAAGTTGTTGATCTATCATTTTGTAAATGTATTTAAAAAATGTTAGGAAGATTAGCCTTTATTGTGTCAGCTGAAAAATTGTTTCCTCAGTCTGTCATCTGTCTTGATTTTACCTCAGAGAGGTATTTAAATTGGCTTTAAATACCAGAATCTATGACTAATACTGGTTATTTAGACTACAGAGCCATCTTTAATTTTTTAAATTTATTTAAGAAATATTTTTGTGTATTTCTTGATGAATGAGAAGTCCTTATGAAAGGAAATTAATTTATAATTGACAATATGTACACAGAACATTTAGACTTCGTTTCCCCTAATCAGATATGGTGCTATTTCATAATGTATATTGTTAGAGAACATAAATATATAATGTATGCAACACATAAACCAAAATAAAAATATAAAATACTAATGTTACCTATCATCCCCCTCCCTCCAAAAGAAAACATATTCAAGAAGATATACTGCAAAGTCACAGCCTAAGGATTACAAGCAGGAAATTGAAAGAAAAGGCTAATCATAGCTAAGGGGACACGAACAGGTATGTGTGGAGCCAACAATAAAGCACCATTTAACTTATTTACAATCATTATTATAAGTAAGCATTTAGCCCATTTTCATAACTAGAGCAGTAGATGTAACTAAGGGTCAGGCTCTGGCATCAGACTGCTTGGTGATGTTGGGAGCTTCTTAACCTCTTTGTGCCACAGTTTCCCCATCCGTAAAATGGAGACAAGAGTACCTGTCTCACAGGGCTGTTTTGAGTTATGTATGTACACTGTGCATCAACAGAACACCCAGTATGTGGTGTACTCAAATATGATTTTTAGGATTTCTACCTTTTTATTACCTCATGGGGAAATGCACTATTTGTTGACAAAGAAGCTAACAGACAATGTTAACTACTGCCCATAATAAAGAATCATTTGATTATATGAGTAAATGTTAACCCACGTTTAGTATGGTATTTGTTTATGAAGCCAATAATGATAGATCCTATAAAATGAATTCCTCTCCACAGGTTCTTTCTTCTGTGTCTTTCTCTGATTTGAAATTGAACCTTGGTTTGATTCAGTTGGGTGAACTCTTAGCAGTGGTCTCTATTTGTTTAAACATTTTACTTTGAGCCAAATCTTTTAGCATTTTTAATTACATACATGTGTTTTCTTTGATTTCAATTATAATTGGTATCATTTAAGACGGAAGTCCTAGAAACCTATAAAAGGATGATGGATAGGACAGTCATTTTTAATTCTGAGAGAGAATCAGGAAAATATTCAAGAAGGATGATATATTTTCACTCTGAGTACTGAAGGAGGAGACCCCCAAGTTCATGTCAGGAATTCCTGAACCCACCCCCTTCTGGACTGGCTGATTAATGAGTCCTCTAACACACAATGTGACCAAAGGCTACTGATTTCTGCCTTTGGGCAGAAATTTCCACCTGTAAAGGTTAGACATCCTAGCACCTAAAATCTCATTTACTATTTTCATGGAAAAATTATTAGTAACAATTAGGTCTGACAATATGCCCAATCCGATCAAACTGAATCTGGTAAAAAATGAACCCAAGAGATTAGGATCTTAAAATATGGTCTTGTCTATCGGTAGGGAAAACACCTCCAAACAAAACTAGAAATCTCTTCAGTGATAAAAACCAAATGTTTCCCATGAGGTGTAGATCAGGAAATCCTACTACTGCAGAAGCAAAAATAAGAATCTGGTAACCGTACAAGGGATTATTAGTTCTACAGTACAAGTTCTAGGGTAAAAGTTCTAAGCTAAATGGTCATCACATCTTTGTTCAAAATGAAAGACCTGGAGTTCCAGCACCAGGGACTGGTTATCTCTGAGAGGTAAGACAAGGAGTGTTTTTTAATTGAACCCTTTTCTTTGTGCTTTTCCAGATTTTTCAAAATTTTATTTTCTACTATGACATACACCACTACTGTAGTAAGAACAGAAAGTAAAATCAGTACAATTCAATGATAAACACCAGGCTGAACTGTTTTGGCAAGTAACTTCACTGAGCTTCAGTTTACTTACCTGCAAAAAAGGGAGTGAGGGCAGAGAGTCCTTGAAAGTTCCTTCTTATTCAAAAATTCTATTCTAAAATTCTAAACTCTGGAATTTATTTGGAAAAAAAAGTATTAAGTGATCCACTTGTGTAACATGCAAAAATGCCACTCCTATCTTAGATTAATTGGAAACTTAGAAGTTGAGTAACTGTTACGTAATCTGACTAAAGAACTGAAAGAGTGGGGACAAATGTTCACAACAATACTGGTGTTTAGGAAAACCTAGGTTAATAATGAAGGACAAATAAAACAAGTCAAATTACATTAGGGTAATTCGTTAGGAAAAATTTTAATTTAGTCTATTCTACCATAAACCATGTAATCTACTTACTACTAGCAACAATAAAGGAAAGTTCAGAGGACCTCATTTTTCCCTCAAGACTTTGTAAGTTTCTGGGGGCTAACTTACCCTGCTGGATGCATACACAGTATCAAATAGCCCAAGAGTGGTGACGGAGATTCCCACAGCTGGACCATTTACTGCTGCAATCAGAGGCTTAGGAAAATCTATAAAACAGTCTACAAAATCTCTACAGAAATGGAAATACAAAAACACATTTAAATGTTCCAAGGAAGCATTACTGAAGTATAGGAAAGACAGCATGAGCCTGAAATAAACTCTCTGGCCAGGCTGGACATCCATCTGAATGGCACTTGATGGAAGCTCATAAAATGAGTCCCATAAGCTTGACCTTGGTTCAACCATGTATTCTGGGCAGCCAGGTCAGGGCTGTATGTCAGCCACAGAGTTAGAGATTAGGGTGGCTGGCTGAGCATATGCTGCAATTTTATAGCTCAGTGGGAATGAGAAACCCAGGAGGGATAAATGAGTTAGGAAGAGAGAAGCCTTCCTGTTCTCTAGGCTGAGACTACTTCACATATCTCATTACCCGCAATCATAGAAACCATGCAATCCTCTGGCCAAAAAGAGAATTTGCTAGATCTCTCTGCTTCAATACGAGAGAATTTTTTTTTTTTTTTTTTTTTTTTTTTACAACTGTAGTTTATTACATTGACACAAAGAAGTATTTATCTTCTGCTCGACTAAATACCACTTTAATGAATAAGAATGTGCCCTTTGGGATCAACAAATGTCACTCTTACCTCAGTAAAATGGCACCACTTTTAGCTTTCTCCTCTATTCCCTCAGGGGGAATATCAGTGAAATTAGACAGATCATTCCCACTAGAGTAATAGTCACCATTTCCTGTAAATAAAATCAGCAGATTCACCATTCATTCCGTAATTACTGAGCATCTACTAGGTAAGGCTCTATTAGCAAGCAGTGGAAATGCACTGGTGAACCAGCTATGGCTCCTGTCCTAATTTACAAACTGTTGAATAAGCTGGACATTGATTTCAAAACACATAACCAAATGTAGGTAACCTAATTCTGATACAGAGAAGTACTTGACGATGACATGAGAGTATGTAACAGAATTTGTTCTAATCCCGTTTCAGGAGGACATTCCTAAAGAAGGAATAGCTGAACTGAGATCTGAAGGAGGAGCAAGGTTAGCTAGAAAAAGAGGGGTAAGGCAGAATTCATGCAGAGCAAACACCATGTACAAAGGCTCTGTGAAGGGGGTAACCCTGGTGTACATGACGAGCTGAAAGAAGCACCACTGTGCCAGAGCAGTAAAATCCAGAGGGGGAGTTGGTGTATGTAGGATGTGGGCAGGCAGGAAAGACCATGCAGGGCTTTGCTGAACCATTAAGAAGTTCTGCCTTTTATTCTAACAGCCATTGAAGGTGTTTGTTTTAAAGTATAATTTACACACAAGAAATGCTTGTGTGTTTCAATGCTTTTTTTTTTTTATGCTAAATGCTTTAAGTTTTAAATGCTCGGTTAAATGATTTTCGATAACTGTAAATAATTGTGATCGCCATTTGAAACAGATATACAACATTTCTACCACCCTAGAAAGTTCCATTAAGCTCCTTTCCAGCCATTTCACTCCACCCCACCCTGCCCCAATGCAATCACTTTCTGACTTCAATCACCACAGAACGCTTCTGCCTATTTTAGAACTTTCATAAATGGAATCACATAATGTGTACTATTTTGTGTCTGTGTTCTCTTTGCTGAACTGTCTTAAAGATTCACCTGTATTCTCGTATCAGTTCTTCATTCCTTTACAATGCTGAGTAGTACTCCATTGTGTGACTAGTCAACAATTTGTTTATTCATCTGCTGAATGGATATTTGAGTTGTTTTGGACTACTGTAAATTGGATTATAAACTGTTCTGTGGATATATGCTTTACTTATCTTTAGTAATTGTCTAGGAGTAGATTGGTGTGCCACTGAGTTGGTATGTTTTTAACTCCATAAAAGTTGCCAGTTTTCTGCAGAGTTCTCATATTAGATGTGTAAGAGTTCCAGTTGCTCCACATCATCACCAGTCTTTCATATTGTCTGTTCTTTGCATTTTAGCCATTCTAGTGCATGAAATATCTGTGATTTTAATTTGCATTTGTTTGATGACTAATGATATTGAGCACCTTTTCATGTGTTTACTGACAATCTGTATATGTTCTTTTATGAAGTATTCAAGTCTTTTATCTAGTTTTTATTCTTTTATTCTTTTATTTATTTAGCAAGAGCTCATGTGTGAGTGGGGGAGGGGCAGAGAAAGAGTGAGACAGAGAAATCTTAAGTAGACTCCCTGCTCAGTGCAGAGCCTGATAATGGGCTCGATCTCACAAACTGTGAGATCATGATCTGAGTGGAAATCAAGTGTTGGACACTTAATGGACTTAGCCACCCCAGCACCTCTATCTAGTTTATAAATCTGGCTGTTGTTAATTTCTACGAGTTCTTTATATATTCTGAATATTAATCACTAATCAGATTTATGTATACATAAATTTTTATATGCAAATATGCTCCCCCTCCAGCTTGTGGTACTTGTATATTCATTTTCTCACTACTGACTTTGATAAACAGATATTTTAAATTTTGATGAAGTCTAAGTTGTAAATAGTTTCTTTAATGGTTAATACTTTTTGTGTTCTGAGAAATCTCTGCTTACCCCAAGGTTACAAAGATAGTTTTCTTCTAGAAGCTTTATGTTTGTGGGTTTTATGCTTAAATAACTTTTAAATTTTTGTATAGGGTATAAGATGGGGTTGAAGTTCATTTCTCCACATATGGATCTAGTTACTCTTCCATATATGGATATTTAGTTGCTCTGGCACCATTTTTCAGAAGATTTGTCTTTCTCCACTGATTTATCTTGGTGCCACTGAAGAAGTTTCAAATGGGGGAGGAATAAGATTTTTATTTGGAAAAAGAATTTTACTGGATGTGGTAAGATTGGACAAGGCATGGGAGAGAGGTGGACAAAAGGGTATCAGAGAGATTAGATGGGGTTGATTTCAGTTCAGACAAGAGTCCACGGTAGCTTGGACTAGGTCAGAGGAACATAAAAAAAAAAAAGTACAAGTCCAGAAATACTGATGAAGTAAAATTGGATTGGACTGGACTGGACATAGGAGGTAAGACAGGGACAAGATCAATAATGAATGTTAGGATTCTGGTCTACACAAAGGGTAGATGTGAAGCCACCTACTGTGATTTGGAACACTAAAAGAGCTCCAGAGAGATGTGGGAGGTGACACCTCTGAAGAAGTGCCAGGCGGGTACACCAGTTGGGAACCCCGTGGAACGTCCTCAGTAAAGATACTAATGGGGGAATCACCAGCATGTAAATT
Organism: Leopardus geoffroyi; assembly: GCF_018350155.1. Taxonomy (NCBI): domain Eukaryota; kingdom Metazoa; phylum Chordata; class Mammalia; order Carnivora; family Felidae; genus Leopardus; species Leopardus geoffroyi. Next base: position 24,404,487 of record NC_059332.1, on the reverse strand, counting down.
TTTGTTGGAGAGTGGGCATGGATGCAGGGTCCAGAGAGAGCTAGAAGCAAGAAAAGACTGCCTATGGGTAAACCTTCAGGAACTCTCCCATTTGATGACCACACAGAGCACGAACTTACAAAGGAGACCAGAGCCAGCAACTTGGGGCAGGCTGTGCCACTGAAGCCTAGGGTAAGAAAGGAGGGAACCAACCAATGAAACAAACAAAAGAAAAAACTTTCTGGAAATTTAAGGAACTATCATTATTATGTAATGATTGGATCAAAGAGGAAACAGAAACCCAATGTGAAGAATATATAAAAGATAACTATAGCAAAAGCACTATTTATCAAAACTTAACCTTTGAGTTTTCCCAGCTATAAAAGAAGAATAATTACAGGACCTAACTTCACTGGGTTTGTTCCAAGAAAGCTTAGAAAAAGTTAAAATAAAAAAAAGCTTTAGAAAGAATCCAAGTGTTTAGAAGAGCACCTGGCGAAGAGAACAGAAAGAGTGTGTGTGTGTGTGTGTGTGTGTGTGTGTATTATATATCACCTATCATTATTATTAAATTAGCAATTTGGAGTAGAGCCTGTAGATATGATTGCACGTTAGCCGAAAATCATACATCTAAAGACATTCACTGAAGCACTTTAATAGCCAAAGACTAAGTACAATCTACATGTTCATCAACAGAAGAATAATGAAGTAAGTTATGGAATCCAAAAAATGTAATACTCTGTGGCCCTGAAAGGAAACACTGAGATGTGTAGGTTGCTAACAGAACAGTTTTTCAGGATGTGTTAAGGTAGGTAGGTGGATAGAGTATGTGTGTATACTGTGTTTCTGGTTGTTTTTAAAAACATGAAGAGAAACACACACACACACACACACACACACACACACACACACACACACGTATATACATACAGTTTCTAAAAGGCATGAAGAAAAATCAAATTTTTCTAGGGAGCAGGACTGGGGTTCCAAGAATTGAGATTTAGTTTTGTTATGTTGCCTTTTCATATTCTTTAGATTAAAAACAAAACAAAAACCATGTACTTATGTTAAACTATTATAAAAAATATACATAAAACATCCTTCTCCTGTATCAAACCAATGTCACTTCTAGACTGTTTTTGTTCCCTCCGTTCTCCAAAATCACCTAGGTAGATGCGTGAACTGCCAGGACAATCTTCAGCTCTTCCCTTCCTCTGACCCTCTAATCAGCTATGAGATTTCTCTCTCCTGACCTCTTTTCTTACAAAGAGCTGTGTGATATCTCTATATTATTTATTTTACAAACTTTAACAAAAAATAAAAGAAAGCAGAATCACTTCTGTTTCTGCTAATGCCAACAAACAGTAACAGCTACCATCTACCACATTCCTGCTGTGTGCAATGCCCTTACCTGCATGATCTCATGTCACCATCACGACCCTTCAATGGGGTCAGTAAAACACTGTCTTCTCCATTCCAGAAGCAAAGGTCACCCACAGGTAGGTGAGGAATGAAGCCAGGATTTAAATGTAAGTTGACCTGAGTCCTGAGCCTTAGCCCCCTACACACACGTGGTGTCCCTTCCAAATCCAACTTCTATTTTCTATGTTTTCATCAGTCCAGGTTCATGGGCATCCCTGATATTTTTCAGTGATTATCATAGAACTGATATAATTTTCACTGTTTAAAAATTTTTACTGTTTTTTTAATTACATCTTAAATATTTTCTATATTGTTGGTCTTTACAATTATAATTGTTAGTGCTTATGCAATAAACAGTCCAGTGGATATTCTAGAATTTGCTTTATTATTCTATTATGGCAACATATTTAGAATGTTTTAACATTTTTGCAATTGCAAGAAATGCTGCAAAATACCTTTCTTGCCTCAAGCCTTTAACCTTTTCTTGGATAATTTCCTTAAAATAAACTTCTACAAAGTGGGATTCCCATGCTAAACAATTTATATATTGCCAAAATGCCCTTTCCCTTTGCTATTTACACTTTTTACAGCCGTTTTCACTGCTGCCAGCAAGACATTATTTATTCTACCATAACCTTGTCAAAGTAGGGTATAACTAAAAATTTTGCTAATTAAGGAAGTACAAAATGGTATCTCATCATTTTGATCTGTATTTGTGATTATTAATGAGGCTGCATTTTTCCTTGGTATCTAATACCTGGTCTTCATCATATAAACTGTTTATTCATTCTATTCACCAATTTCTCTAGGAGATCTTAGTACTTCTCTTACCAGTCTGTATCTCCTTTTTACATGATAAAGATACCAATCTTGTGTCTATTGTGTTTTTTATATATTAAAGAATTAGAGTATCTTAGTACTGGAAAAGACCTTAGAGCTATTTACTCAGTTTCCTATCTGGTAGGAAATCCACCCCCCCCCCCCCCAAATAGAAATTTAATTATTAAGAAATCCAAGAGAATGTCTTACCTGTTAGAACAGTTATGGCAGAGTCATCCTTGCTGGCAGCTTTAAGTGCAAGCATGATTTCATTATACATCTATGTGAAAGGGGGAGACGAGGAAAAGAAAAGAACTTTGAAAATAATAACTGCCACCTGGTGGATTGACTAAAGTCAGTCTGCAAGCCTGCTCTCTGCAAAGTGCCTTCTGTTTATGTTGGTTGTATTTACATAATCAAAAAGGCAGTTGGATACACTTGAAAGGATTCTCATTCTTTTTACAACTACTCCGTGTGTATAATGGTACCATGTGCTATGGTGGACACTGGGGGATTTGTCCACTTTTTCCCAAAGTAAGCAAGACACATTTCTTGAGCTTTTGGAATTAATGCTGGCGGGGGCGGGGGGGGGGGGGGGGGGAGGGAGGGAGGGGTCCAGGAAGCTCTACAATGGGTGGAGGGTACAATGCAGCTGGAAGCTCAGAGGAAGCACTGATGCATCTGGCATGGGTGGGAGGGGAGGTGGCCACAGAGTTTCATGAAGCGGTTTTTCAGCTAGGACCTCAAAAAAGAGCCCAAGTGTCCCAGGCAGTCTGAAAAGCGTTAATGAGTGTTAAAGGCTGGGATTTCAGGACACTGTAATGGTAACCAACGACAACAGGACAGTATTTCAAATCAGCAACATCTCTGAAAACCTCAGATGTGTAGTTGTTATAGCTTTTAATGCACTGGTGCCATTTCTACCTCAGATGGGACACCACTGTGGGTGGGAGAGAATGATGAAGAGGGCTGATATTTATGCACACGCAGACACTGAAAAAAAAGATAGACTTTACATAATTTATGAGTAAAAGTGAAATCATATTCACTGAGGGAGGAAATGAAGAAGTAATGCCAATATTATTACAGTTATGATGACATAGCATGATGGGGTAACTGGCAAGAGCTGGGATTATGAGATGGATCTATTAGGGTTTCAATTTAGGTTTTCCAGCTTATTTGAGCAAGTTACTACTTAACCTAATTATTTTATTGTTAGGTAATAATAGCAGTAGGCTCTGTATGGGAACTAAAGAAGCCTCTGTGTGGAAAGTGCTGACACTGTGAAGAGTACCTGCTATTCGCTATAATCATCACCAGAATTATACAGAATTGAGTGAAGGGCAAGGGAAATAAAGTTTTGAGAATCAAATGTTTTACTAATTGGATGGCACATACCCAACTTCATTGAATTTTTATTTAAGACTATTTTAAAGTTAGCGTGCTCTTTCTGCTATAAAGCATATGATAAACCCAACAAAGAAGGTTATAGATAGTCCTCTCAAATTTTAATTGCAGTTCAGCACGAAGCATCTAATTAATTCCCTATAATTTTTTCAAGTGGAAGGGGTGGAAATGGTTATTTTTATTATCAGTCTAGTTCAATGAAAGATTCAAAGATCAAAGTTGCTCTTATAAAGCAGCTCATTTTAAGCAGAGCTGGGTTATGCTATATTTAAGAGGAAGGCCTTATTTCCTTTCTCCCTCTACTTGTACAAAATAAAGCCCCATGCAACTAGAATAGTACTCCCTCTCAAGTCTAAGTGACAGGAACAAAGTCTGGGGATGGTCTATCCTGACCTTAGAGAGAATCTCTATGCACATTCACTTATATCAATATATACTTCATTTATGTTAATTTATCTGTGCTTCCATCGTTAGGAAAGTTGCAGTGCTTTTTGGACATGCAGAACCTACCCGAAGCCAACAAGTTCTAAATAATGAATGCCCAACTTGGTTGTGTGAAGTAGCAGCCACCATTACTCATCTTACTACACCAAATCAAACGAGAGATCACAAAAATAGGAATGATGCTGAAACACTATAGCTTTTGAGTGAAATAGGGGAAGAACAGGAAAGCAGGACAAACTCTCACGGCAGGTCGCGTTACCTGAGTTGTAATTGCATTCTTTTTGGCTGGCCGGTTCATCATGATCTTTGTGATGCTGTCTTCAGAGGTTACCACCAAGGTTTCATATCCTGGTTGTTTCCTGTCTGCTTCAGGCTTCACCTGGCTGGAGGAGTCAGAAGAAGAACTCAAACCAGACACCAGATCCACATAGTTCTGCCTCGCAGTTTCCTGAAGAGAAGATGACAAATAACTTCGGCCCATGGTCAATGAGTAAGCATTTTGAGAAACTTATAATGCTAAGAAACAGCACCTTCCAATGAAGAAAGAATAGAGGTTCTGACTCAACAGAACACATCAAGATCTCACAGGTTCCATCTGCAATGGCTTAATAATGAGAAACACCCAACTTCCTTCAGGAGTATAGCAAATAAAATAATAGCAAAGTAGCAAGTAAATTTACCTTGGGCAGACTGCCAAGGGCATTCCATGCATCCCATTTGGCCTTATTGATCAAGTCGAACACCCCTGGTTTGGGTGTATTACAAGGTCCTTCAGTGGCCTGTGAAAAGCAGAGAGGCAATTATCAAATGTTCATGCAAACTGGAGTGTTAAATATTTAAGATCCATAGAATGCACAACTAGCATGAATGTGCCTTCCACTCCCAAATACTTTCGGAAGGTATATAAATTCATCTGAATTTTCTCCTTGCCCTCCCTTTGACGCTATTACTAAAAATACACAACAGAAAAAATACTGGAGAGAGAAAATATGCCATGAGCTATTAGCCCTTAAAATAGGTTATAAATGCCTGCATGTGAAAATAATGCAAGGTAAGGGTTCTGGGAAAGTACTTTTTTATTTTTTTATTAAAAAAAAAATTTTTTTTTGGGGCGCCGGGGTGGCGCAGTCGGTTAAGCGTCCGACTTCAGCCAGGTCACGATCTCGCGGTCCGTGAGTTCGAGCCCCGCGTCAGGCTCTGGGCTGATGGCTCAGAGCCTGGAGCCTGTTTCCGATTCTGTGTCTCCCTCTCTCTCTGCCCCTTTATTTTTGGGACAGAGAGAGACAGAGCATGAACGGGGGAGGGGCAGAGAGAGAGGGAGACACAGAATCGGAAACAGGCTCCAGGCTCTGAGCCATCAGCCCAGAGCCTGACGCGGGGCTCGAACTCACGGACCGCGAGATCGTGACCTGGCTGAAGTCGGACGCTTAACCGACTGCGCCACCCAGGCGCCCCGGGAAAGTACTTTTTTAAAAATTCCAGTAGTCCGTTAGTTTTATACTGATGATCACATTTTTCACACACTCTAAATATTCAAGCAAATTATCTTCAAACGTGACTAGCCAAACCTACAGCATATTCTGAAACCCTACTCAGAGGTACAAAAACATACCACTCATTCAGCGGTGGATTTTTGCTAACTAGAGTTGTGCCTAGGGTAGCAGGGATGGGGGGCTGTCAGAGCCACTCGCCCTTTGGAAGCTGAACTGAAGGGCATGCAAGTAGGAAGCATAAAACCAACTAAATTTTACTTATTTGAGAACAGGTGGAGTGTTTTAAGATGAATAAAATATCCCAAGCAACTGCTTTCCACTTAAATGGCCACATTTAAAAACTTTAAATTCCATAATTAGCCAAAAGAGGAAAGAAGAGGCTTTGAAAAAGGCAGTAAAAGAGTCTGAGACTTTCCCAAGACAGAGAGACTAGAGTCACCCTGCAAGGGGTGGATACCTGAGAAGCTGGAGGCAACACACTTCACAAGCCTCCTTCCCCATACCCACCATGGAGTTAGGATAGCAACACTTCTCCCACAACACGTGTCTGACTACACACGTGGAGTACTGCTCACCAGGGAGGCTCACTCAAGACTCAGTGTTCAAAATTTTCATTTGGGGCTCCATCACATGGGTATGGTTGACTAAGTAACCAGAAGCCCCCACTCTAAATCACATTGTTAGACTCTCCAGGCAGGCAAAGACACTCTGTACCAGGCATGGTATCTCAAGGGCTGAGGGATTACCTCCCAGAAATCAAGGGCAAAGGCTACACCTCTTTCGGAGCTAAGTCAAATTCTTCACTATACACACCCATATGAAAGTAAGGGAGGCTCATACCAATCACAGGAAGAGGAAAACAGATCACACCCAGGAGCTCAGATGAGCTGACTTCTCAAGGTAGTCTTTAGACATCACAACTTAAAAACTGAAGTTTAAAATTTTTGTTATAAAAATTTTCAAACAGGGGCGCCTAGGTGGCTCAGCCGGTTAGGCAGTGGACTCTTGGTTTCGGCTCAGGTCATGATCTTAGGGTCATGAGTTTGAGCCGTACATCAGGCTCTGCACTCAACAGTGTGGAGCCTGCTTCAAATCCTTGGTCTCCCTCTGTCTGCCCCCCACCCCCACCCTGCGCACATGCACGCACTCTCTAAATAAACATTAAAAAAAAAATAAAACATACACTAAAATACAATATTCTAATGAATTCCCAATACTCAACCTAACTCAATAACTAGCATTTTTTGGTCATACTTGCTTTGTCCATCCTTTTCTTTCCTTTTTTTTTTTTTTTTTGCCCATTTTAGTGATTCCCAAACACATACTACTTCACTCCTACGTACTTAGCGTGCATTCCTAAAACACATCAACATTTTATTATATAGCCATGATGCCCTTAGTAATAACTCCCAGGTATCACCCAATATTCTATCCATATGCAAATTTCCCCAGTAGTCTCAAAAAAACTCCCCCCCCTCCCCCCGCCGTGGATATTTTCTCAGCCAGATGAGGTCAACACCTTTGGTTGTCATCTTTTTTAAGTCTCTCTTACTCTGGAGTGATCCTGAGGGGTTACTTTTTGCCTTAACAGTACGGCAAAGACCAGTAATATACAAAAACTCTCATGTATACAGGTTTGAGAGGCAAGGCAGCAACCCCAAAAACATGAGAAACAGATTTTAGTAAAACACACAGCGTATCTATTTGAGAGCCATCTGCTCAAAACGTCTCTAAATGATATGAGACCTCAGGCAGTTACCTGCTTATAGAGCGCATAGAGTTTTAGCTTCACTTCATTTCCTGGATCCTTCAAGAGTTTCACCTGACTCAGTGCACTTTCAAAGTCCTTCTGACTGGCTCTCATTGCTGTTTCACTCACGTGCAGCTGAAGTGCTGGGACCTGCAGGGAACTACAAACAGGCACACTGATTTCTAATTGTTCCCAACTGTTACATACCAAAATGCTATATTTCTCCTTAAACATGTTCCCTATACCTGCCCTATACAAGTTGGCTGCAAATGGTTAGTGGTGTAGGGGCCAAGGGCAGGCAGCCCCGAGATGGGCCACTTTGGCATGAACAATATTTTGAGTAAAAAGCAAGCAAAAGCCAGCAGATGTAGGAAAATCTCTCTGCCTCCCCACCAACTGCCTGAGTTTACATTGGAAAGAAGAGCGGTTGGAGGAAGAAAGCCACTAACAGAGATTCCTCTTTAACAAACTTTACCTAACAGGACCACCTTTGTTTTGCCAACATTCTCTCACCTTCCTGCTACTGGTCTTCTTCCCCTTTGTATCCTCAAACCCATACCCCTTCTCCTTAGCTCAGAATGGAAGCTTCAAGATACAAGTCATACAAGCCTCATGCTGCCTATTTTTGGAAATTCATGTCATGTATTCCCCATATGTATGAAACTAAATTTGGTTTTCTGTGAATCTGTCATATGTCCATTTGATTCTTGGTCCAGCTAGAAAGATCTTGAAGGGCAAAATAAATTTCTTCTTCCCCAACAGTGATTTCTAAAAATCAATACAGAGACTAACTGTAGTCATCTTCAAGTAAAGGAAAAGGAAGCTACAATACAGCAATGCATTTGTAGCAACTCAAATTAAATACTGGTAAGAACAGCTAGAACCTGAACCGCCACAAAATTTTGCCACTGGCAAGAAGTAAATGAAAGGCATGCAAAATGAAAGTAATCAGGAGACTGAGTCAGAACAGGTCAAGTGAACAGAACCTGGTCTTTTGTACCCTGTGCGCCAGAAACCCTGTCTGCCCTTACTAATTAACAAAGTATAAACTACTACAAGGTCAATTCTTCCTATTCAGCAAAATGTGTGTCTCAGATGAAAGGAGGGGAGAATGAGCTGAAATACAAGAAATGTTCAAAAAGACAAATGAGCTGTTGCTGGCATCCAAAGAGCCAGCCACTTCTTAGTGAAGTAAGGGACCCACCTAGGGGAAATCTAACTGATGTGGATGCTAGTCTGTGAAACTGGGCTGAACAGGTATAACTAAATACTCACCCCAGGAAGTTTAAGGAGCCAGCTACAAGCAGAGCAGAAACAGCAAGCACAAACAGGTAAGTTTTTAGCAGGCAGAGGGGAGGAGAAAATTTCAGTGCACAGTATTAAGGCAACAAGCAAAAAAACAAACAAACAAGAAGGGTGTTCACAATGATGACTCTGGCATATAAAGTTCAAGTTAATGGGATCAAAGATGATTAAAACATACAATTATTAATGGAGCCCAAACCTAGTATCACTTCTTCTGCAATAACACAACTTTCAAAGAGTATAATGAACACTATGTTCAAACCCTTAAATATTAGTAATTCAATAAGTCTTCAACAATTTTTAAATAATTGAATTAGTTTCTTTCCAACATGGGGGAAAAAACTGCATCCTACGTGAATCTGGCACCCGTCAAGTTCCAAACAAAATGAAAGGAAAACAAAATGTCCATTAGAAGGCCTAAATAAATGTGCAAGTGTTCACAAAATATAGTACACATTTATTTTAAGCTAAAGTTAAAAAAAATTACAAAACACTACCATTTAATATACAGAATCAGGAAAATCGTTAACTATCACATTAAGGCAACCACCACATTACCGGCGTTTCTGGTTTCTTACGCATAGCGTCCTTTTTGTGTGTGCCATTTAAGATTTTTTTTTTTTAAGTAAACTCTCCCCCCAAGATGGGGCTCAAATCCACAACCCGTGGTCAAGAGTCACGTGCTTTACCGCCTGCATAGCGGGCGCACCCCCCTCCTTTTTTAGTTTTTACATAGTTTGTGTACCCCGCCATTTAACATTATTCTCCAAGTGTTCTCCAAGAAGAGAATAGTTGATAAGGGTTTGCGTTTCTACAGCGTTCAGCAGAAAAGCCAAGTGTGCTTAGATGTTCGACCTCATTTTAGCAAACTACGTTTGTAACCCAGAAGCAGCCAGGGTGGCGGCGTACAGGTCGGAGATTTGAGTGCTACGCACTCCTGCAGGAGTGTGGCCCGAGGCGCGCGCTGAGCGCGGACGCGCGCTGGGAGAATAGTCGCAACTTAGGCCCCGCGGCTTCCACCCCGACTCTTTCGCGCCCAGCTGAGGAAGAGGGTGCGCGTTTCAGGATACTTGCTGGCACTGTGTTCCTGAAAAACCATAAAAGCATAGCCCTGTTGCTCTCGGGACAAGTTAAGAGAGAGGGCACCTCCCACAGGCGGCGACTCCCCCGGGACGGCGACGTCGCAAGGGCGACCCTGGACCCCTGGCTCAGCACTTACCTCCTCAGCACATTAGGGTACCAGCACCAGACCAGTCTACCCGCAGCGCCAGCCATGGCTACTCCGAGGGTATGGGCGTGAACGGAATGCCAGGACCAATCAGGGATGGGGGCGGGGCCTGCGCGGGGGGCTGGGGGAACGATGCGCGGGGGCGGGCCCGGGGCGGGGAAGAGGCGGGGACCCGATAGGTCAAAGCGGACGAGACGGCGTGTGGGGCGGGGCCAACGCGCGGGGAGGCGGGGCGGGGCTGGAAGTGAGTGGGGGAGGTACAGCGGCCAAAGGTTCTGCGGAGGCTTGGGGAGATGCTGGGAGGCGGGCGGAGGCGGAGGCGGAGGAGGGAGAGGGGAGTTGGGGCGCGGGGGCAACGGCTGGCGGGAAGCCGACAAATGGAGCGGGAGACTCAGGCTGTCCGAGCTCCAGGAGGTGCGTTAGGAGGTGCGAAGGTGTGTAATGGGTACACTGGAACTCTGCCAAAGTTTGGGCTACCTACTAGAGGGCCCGAGGAGGGGTGGTCGCTTCCCTCTCCTACCGCCCAGCTACCTAGGATGGGCCGTGCGTTAAGGAAGGAAAATAATGAGGGTGTGTTTTAAAAAAAAACAACACGCCTTATTTACTGCAAAAGATGAAAGGTTTACAGACCTGGTAGAGCACCTGGGCATCAGAAGTTGCTGACTATTTTAAACCCATCTTTTCACATCAGTAACTCTGGATAGTTGTTAGTTTTGCCGAAGCGTTTAACAAAGTATTTTCTTTGGGAAAGAATTTTTTTTTTTTAATGTTTATTTATTTTGAGAGACAGCACACAAGCAAGGAGGGGCAGAGAGAGAGAGAGAGAGAGAGAGAGGGAGAGAGAGAGAGAGAGAGAGAGAGAGAGAGAGAATCCCAAGCAGGCTCTACACTGTCAGCAGAGAGCCCTATTCAGGGCTTGAACCCACTAATCATGAGATCATGACCTGAGCCGAAATCAAGAGGCGATTAACTGACTGTGCCACCCAGGTGCGGCTTTGGGAAAGAATTCTTAAGAATTGAAAGGACCTTTGGCAGTCAGCTCCTCCCGTCACAGGAGGACAACAAAACTCACTGTTTTAAATGGGGTTAAAAAGAAAACCACAGGTCCAGAATGGAGTCACTTATGTTAAGGGCCAGGAGTCAGCAAACTAAGACTTAATAAATTAACCTGATTGCAGTTTCATACACTGCCCCTCCTACTTTGTAACTGTCAATAGGGAATTTCCTGATCAACAGTAGGAAATTTACTGATGACTTCTTCTGTTCCTATTAGGAGGTTGACCTTGCCTAAAATGATGCATTGTTTGCTAATCATTGCCTTCTTTCTGCTCCCTCTCTGCCTTTTCTACAGCTCAACAGCATGCCTGATTCATGAATCATTTCATAAAGCCAGTTAGCTCTTCAAATTTACTGTTCAAATTTTTATTTATAGTGCTCAAGGTGTAACATCCAAGTAGGCCTGAATTACCTATATATAGTGAGCCAGGGTAGTTGTAATTCTTTCTGTAATCACACAAGAAAAGTGGTGTTTCCCCATTTTGCTGTTGTGGAAATTGAGGTCAAGAAAGAGTAATTAGGTGGCTTGCCCAAAGACCTGTGACTTGGAAGTGATTAGAATGTTTCAACTCAAAGCCCAGAGTTGAAGTCCCAAGTAATTTTATTATTCCACACTGATGGTCCTTTAGTATTTGTGCCTCATCAGGCAGATATGGGTAGTAGTTCAGCTGGGAGCAAGACTGAAGGCCAGGTAGAACAATTTGGACTTCTCCTAAAACTTCAGACAGTACAAAGTTATGGTTGGTAGGCTTAGCTGTTTCTCAAAGGCACTGGTCCTGTCATGGACTGAGTTAAGTGACCCTCTTAGGCAGTGAAAATACACTAGTTGGAAATTGCAAAAATACTGGGAGATTCTCTGGACTCCAGAAGATGAAACACTTCTCCGAAATATTAGTATTTTGAAAAAGTCCTTTACTGGTGAACATATTTGGATTATGCCTCCTATATTTCAACAGAAAAGTAGGATGTGGGAAATTATCCTTGCCAAAGTATAATTTTAAAAATATAGAGGGAGCATTGGTGAGAGGCTTAACTCATTAATTAGGGAACTAACAGGATGGTAAGAAAGAATTTGAAAGGCTGGTTTATATCATTACTATAAAAAAGAATGCTAGAGTAGACAATACAAAGTTGGTTAATGTCTTACAGAGCAATAAAACCATAAACTCTGGAGTGTATTTTTTTTACTGTTATTCAAATAGTTTGCATCTCCACTGATTGTATTTACTAAAGACCACTATATGCCAGTGAATGAGTGAGGGGAGATAATTGAGAAGATAGACATTCCTGACATCTTGGGTCCACCTTTGGTCTATCAAATTGTTACCAGAAGTTCAGGCCATGCCATTTAAACATGGTTATGATGGCCCTGTGGGTAAAAAGACCAGTTCTCAGCTAAAGGGAACCACTGTGAGTTGGTTAGAAGCTCCACCTGAGGGTGAGGACCATTGTATACACGCTAAGCTGTTTGGATTTTGTGTTGAGAGCTTTGGAGAGCCACTGAAGATATCACTGGTATGTCTGGTTATCAGTTCTTAGTGCAATAATACACTCCCTCTATATCCTCAGGGTGTAATGAGTCTAGATAAGAGTAAGCAATGCAGAAGCCCAGTCAAGACCTCACAAAGTTCTAATCTCTAGTATATGATCAGGTTCCCCTGGTGCTTCTGAAGGCCTTGGAAGGGGAATGTCCTATCTGATTGGATCCCATTTTAGAGTATTGATTGCAGGGGGGAAGGGTCTGCCTGGAAGGGAATTTGATGCTGTTCTGTGTACGGAGAATCCCAGACTCCCCTGGAGGTCACAGGTGCCCACTGTCTTCTGCTGTAATGACGCTTAGGAGCCAGGATGCCCACTTCACACTGTTGTGCTCAGTGGTAGGAAATTTTTATCTTAAAAATATTTACTTTTTTGGGGCGCCTGGGTGGCTCAGTCGGTGGAGCGGCCGACTTCGGCTCGGGTCATGATCTCGCGGTCTGTGAGTTCGAGCCCCGCGTCAGGCTCTGTGCTGACAGCTCAGAGCCTGGAGCCTGTTTCAGATTCTGTGTCTCCCTCTCTCTGACCCTCCCCTGTTCATGCTCTGTCTCTCCCTGTCTCAAAAATAAATAAAACATTAAAAAAAATTAAAAAAAATATTTACTTTTTTTTTTAATATTTACTTTTTTAGAATCACAGAGTAACATCTACCAATTGTGTGTCTTCTGTCAGTCATAATGATTATTTTTATTTCTGATTTTCAAAACATCAGATACTGTTATGACATACAAGAAGTCTGTCCCATTCAGTCATGATGAGCTATTTGGGAACTATTGTCCAATTAACAGTGCATGCTAGGAGCCTGGAAGCATCTTGGAATCTCTCTGTCTCACTGACACCTCACTTTTATCAGTTGCTATGTCCTAGTGACTCTGACTTCTAAATATTTCTTCACTTCTTTCCTTTTCCCCTCTACCACTGTCTTAACATAGACCCTCATGGTGTGTGACTACTGGTTTTTGGATTATCATTAGTTACGTTACCATAATAGCCACTTACCAGTTTTGCTGACTTCAGCCCCACATCTGCAGCCCATTGTCTATCTGCTTCCTAACTGGTTTCCCTAAATTGGAAACCTGACGCTACACTCATAATTCTCCCCAATCTCTCCCCATAATTGAAAATCTTCTGGTGGGTCCCCATTGTCTTCTGAAAAAATTCAAACTTCTTAGTCTAACCTAAAGGCCCTCAAGATTTGGCCCTTGCCTACCAGTTTAGTTTATCTCTCACCGACCCTATACTTGAATCTTCCATTGCAGATGAACTTGGGATGCTCTGTTTCTCTGAGTCTTCATATTCTCATCTTATCCAGAAAGTCTCCTCTGACCTCCCCCCGCCATCAGGTATATTTCTTCCTTCTGAGCTCCTATAATCCCCCTGTCTTCTCTTTCTCATAGCACCTGTGTCACTGTATATGTCTGGTTAGTGATCTGTCTCCTCACTCACCCACAGGCACACACTGAGAATTCCACACTTACAGTAAACCCCAGGCCCCACCTCCTAACACACTGCTTGACACAAAATAGACTGTAAATGTGTATTGAATGATGGGCTATTGAAAATGTCTATCTAGGCCATATTTTTCCATGTTTGATAATAAGCTATGAGTAAATTGCTACGTTTTTATGAAGTTTCAGAAGGAATTAACATCAATGTTTTTGTGCTTTGAACTATTTCTTTTTCAGCTAGTGGTAGTTTAAGGAGAGGGAAGTTAACTGTTGCCAGTTTCCTGTGTTAAAACAAACTAGGGGCACCTGGGTGGCTCAGTCATTTGAGCGTCTGACTCTTGACTCTTGATTTCAGCTCAGGTTATGATTACAGGGTTGCTGGATCAAGCCCCACATGGGTGCTCTGAGCTAAGCATGGAGCCTGCTTAAGATTCTCTGCCCCCCCCTTGCTCCTCTCCCCTCCTCATTCTCTCTCTCTCTCTCTAAAATAAATAAAAATAAAACTAGAAAAAGTGGGATTAAGGAAACTATGGTATTTAAATCTATAAATTTCTGGGATATGGTAATGTATTATCTTCAATTAGTCATTAAAGATTATTAGTCCATGTTCTGTACTCCATATCAAAGCTATTTCTTGGCTTGAGTTCTATAACATTGCTTGAGACCAGTTAAACCTACGCTGCTATTATGTTTTCTTTACTAAATCTTTTTTTCTATGTAGGCTTTGTATCGTCTTTCTAAACTGTCTTATACATGATTAAAATATAAATATATTAAAATATATTAAAAATAATATTCTGGAATCTTATATGTTTTTGCATGTTATTTCTATTTCTATTTTCATTTCTATTTCAATTATTATAATTTAGAGAAGAAAGACATTTCAGAAGTAAACATTTGACTCACTGTATCACCTGTGCCTGAGTTCCTTATACTTGAATGATTCATTCATTCATCCATCCATGGCTATTTTATCCACATTGTGTGTGGGTGGGTGGGTGTGGGTCTGGGTGTGTGTATTGCACAAACATAAACCCAACCTGTTGTTTGAGGATTACCTTTCAACCCTTTTTCTCTAGCAAAGAAATCTCCCTCAGGTATCCTGCTCTGAGAATGATTGGAACTGATACATATTACTGCATAAGAAGTGGCTGTTGTTTCCAGAATAATTCCAATTTTTCTTGTTCACACCAAAGCTTAACTTACAACCTGTCCAAATGCATAAAAAAGAACAAGAACAATGGCCACGATAAAAAAATGAGCCAGGAGAGTCACAAAAAGAATCATAAGCTATGTATTCAGTACAACATTAAATAATTTACATTGATTCCAGGGCTTAGAAAGAGGTCAGAGAATGACATCCACGGTTGGGGAAGCAGATGACATCCTTGTTGACTAGCAAAGGTGATATGGCCTCTCCTTTCTGTATAAAAAAGAAGTGAATTAAGATTTCTATCCATAAGTCACTGAATGAAAACTTTAAAAAGACACAGTCAATCCTCATTATTCTCAAATTCTATATTTGAGAACTCACTCACTCACTCCAAAATTTATTTGAAGCCTCCAAATCAGTACTCCTGGGGCTTTCATAGTTATGTGTCTATTTCATAGACACGTGTAGAGAGAGCATCAAAACATTTGAGTTTCAGTACATGCATGTTCCCAGCTGAGGGGTAAACCAGGCGATGATCTGCTGTCTTGTTCCAGCTCTCATACTGCAAACAAGTGTCCTTTTCATGGTCTATTTTGTATCATGTTTTCCACATTTGTGTGTGGGCATGTGGTTTTCTTTATTGGTGGTGGTGGTGGAAATTTGCTGTTTAAAATGCCTCCAAGTATAGTGATGAAGTGCTGTCTAGTGTACCTAAGTGCAAGAAAGCTGTGATGTGTCTTATAGAGAAAATGTGTCCTAAATAAGCTTCACTTAGACATGAGTTATAGTGCTATTTACATGAGTTAAATCTTTTTTAAAACTTTATTTATTTATTTATTTTGAGAGAGAGAGAGAGACAGAGCAAGCAGGGGAGGGCAGAGAGAGAGAGAGAGAGAATCCTAAGCAAGCTTCATGCTGTCAGCACGGAGCTCAACTCAAGGCTCCATCCCACGAACCGTGAGATCATGACATGAGTTGAAACCAAGGGACGCTTAATCGACTGAGCTATCCAGGCACTCTGGCATGAGTTCAATCTTAATGAAATTTCAATGTGTATTAAATAAGTTGTCTTTAAACAGAAATACACATAAAGCAAGGTTATGTATTGATTCGTTGATGAAAATGTGACCAGAGGCTCACAGGATCCTAACTGTATTTTCCCTTGGAGCTAACAGGGTTCAGTATTCGCTAATTCAGTGTTTGCAGTGACTTTAGAAAATCTCACTTGAACAAATAATGAGAATTAATTGTGCATACAGCTGTGTTAGCTTGGGCTTCATGAAACAGACCTCCAGAAAGGAGTTTATTTGGAAATCATCCCAGGAAACATTTGTGTGGGAGGAGTGAAGACAGGAAAGCAAAAGCTGCCAATAAAAGGTGAGTTAATTAAGCAAATTAATCAACTCAGACAACTCTGAGAGCCAGTGAAGAACATGTAATGGGTGATGTGGGTGGCTCAGTTGGTTAAGCGTCTGACCCTTGACATTATCTCAGGTCATGATCTCACAGTTCATGAATTTGAGCTCCGCAATGGGGCTTGGCCCTGAGAGTGCAGAGCCTGCTTGAGATTCTTTCTCTCCCTCTCTCTGTCCCTCCTGTGTGCTCTCTCTCAGAATAAAAAAATAAACTAAAAAAAAAAAAAAAAAAGAACATGTACCATGGAGTTTCATTTAATTATGGTCCAAGAGTGTACTTTGTACTAATTCAATGCTGTTAAATTTGTTTTAAAGAAGTTTATTTTGTGGCCCAGCATATGGTCTATCTTGGTGAATGTTCCACATGTCTTAGAAAAGGCATTGTTGTCAGGTAGATCTCTCTCTCTCTTTATTATTATTATTTTTTAACATTTATTCATTTTTGAGAGAGAGAGAACATGAGTCAGGGAGGGGAAGAGAGAGGGGGATAGAGGATTTGAAGCTACCTTGGTGCTGGCACCAGTGAGTCTGATGAGGGGCTGGAACTCATGAACTTTGAGATTGTGACCTGAACTGAAGTCAGACATTCAACCAACTGAGCCACCCAGGCACCCCATCAGGTAGATATTCTTTAAATGACACTTACTGATTTACTGTCTACTTGTTCTGTAGATTAGAGAAGAATGTTAATGTAACAAAGTATATTTGTGAACTTGTCTCTTTCTCCACTTAGTCTTATCAGTTTCTACTTCATCCTCTGTTGTTAGATGCATACAAATTGGTGATTTTATGTTTCCTTGATGAACAGAACTTTTTATCATCATGTATTGTCCCTTTTTATCCCTGATAAATAATTTTCCTTGATCTGAAATCTAATTTATTTGATACTAATATAGACAATACAGCTTTATTTTGATTGGGGTTTATGTGATTTATTTTCATCCTTTTAATGTATTTATATCATCATAGTTAAAGTAGGAATCTTGGGGCGCCTGGGTGGCTCAGTCGGTTGAGCGTCTGACTTCAGCTCAGGTCATGATCTCACAGGTCATGAGTTCAATCCCTGCGTTGGGCTCTGTGCTGACAGCTCAGATCCTGGAGCCTACTTTGGATTCTGTGTCTCTGAGAGGCCTGAGAAAATTAAAACTTAAAAGCTTAAGTTACGGGAAACTGAAACCTAACCAAGCTTAACCAGCTTGTTCCGCTTCTGTACAATTGCTTGGCGCGCCCGTGTATTCCTGATCAATCATTGTTGCTTGGCACATCCGTGTATTCCTGATCAATCATTGTGATACCCGTACCCCTGGTTGTGGTCTGACCTAAAGGCAGGAACCAATCGAATACTGCTAAGTGTCCAACTTTAAACACCAACCAATCGCAGCTCTGTAACTGTGGAAAATTCCTGATTTCCCCATGACTTGTTTGTACCTGTCTATAAAAGGGGTGTAAAAACCTCTCTCGGGGCCTCTTAGCGTCACCGGCAACAAGTGCGCAGAGGTCCATGTTCGAACCTGCAATAAATGACCCTTGCTGCTTAGCTTTGACTCTGGACTCTGGTGGTTCATTTTTGGGGGTCTCTTAGACTCTGGGCGTTTCATCTCCCTCTGTCTCTCTGCCCCTAGCTCACTCACATTCTGTCAATGTCTCTCTCAAAAATAAATAAACATTAAAAAAATATTTTTTACATAAAAAAAATAAAGGTTTCTTATAGGTAGAATATAGTCAGTTTTTAAATTTAAATCCAATCTGACAATCTTTGTTTTTTTTAATGGTGTATTTAAATCATTTACAGTTAACGTGATAACCAATATGGTTGAATTAGGCCTACCATTTTGTTATTTTTCTATTTGTCTCCTGTTTTTTTTGTTCTTCTGTTACCTCTTCCTGCGTTCCTTTGCATATTTTTTGATGTTCCATTTTAAATTATCTGCTAGCTTTTGGCTGTATCTGCTTGTATTATTTTTCAGCAGTTGCTATAGGGATTATGCTATACATGACTAAGTTTTCAGTCTACTTAGAGATGATGTTTTGTAGCTTGAGATAAAATGCAGGGCTTGTAACCATATAGATCACTTTACTGCCCCCTTTATCTTACAGTTGTCTTATGTATCACATTTACACCTTCCCAGACAATCTTGAATTTTTGCTTTCAACACTTATACATATTTTAGAGACTTAAAATAGAAAAATATCATTTAATCAGACATTTATCATTTCTATTGTTTTTGTTTTTTTCATTCCAGGTTTCCCTTTGGGAACATTTTCCTTCAGCCTTAATTCCTTTAGCAATTTCTCTTACAGTGGATATCATTGGCAATGAATTCTCTGTTTTTCTTCATCAAGAATAACCTTATCGGGGCGCCTGGGTGGCGCAGTCGGTTAAGCGTCCGACTTCAGCCAGGTCACCATCTCGCGGTCCGTGAGTTCGAGCCCCGCGTCGGGTTCTGGGCTGATGGCTCAGAGCCTGGAGCCTGTTTCCGATTCTGTGTCTTCCTCTCTCTCTGCCCCTCCCCCGTTCATGCTCTGTCTCTCTCTGTCCCCAAAAAAATAAATAAACGTTGAAAAAAAAAATTAAAAAAAAAAAAAAAAAGAATAACCTTATGTTACTTTAATTCCTGGAGGGTATTATCCCTGATTATAGAATTTTTAGGTGACATTTCTTTTAGCACTTTAAAGATTTTGCTCCACAGCCTTTATAATTTCTGATGAGGAACTTTAGTATTCTCTAGTAACTGTAGTATTTGAATTGTTGTTCCCCTTAACCGACTGCGCCACCCAGGTGCCCCCTCTATTAATCTATTTTCAAATTAACTGATTCTTCTCTCTGTCATCTACATGGTTATTGAGGCTACCTAGATTTTTTTCTTTTAGGCATTCTGTTTTTTTTTTCTTTCTCAAATTTCTATTTGACTTGTTTTATGAGCTTCTCTTTGTCTGCTGACAACACCTATCTTTATTTTCATTCCAGATGTATTCACTTTTACCTGAAGGAAGATTATAATGAAGGCTTTAAGTTATTGGTTCCTGTTGGTTTTGTTTCACACTGCCTCATGGGTTTGTTCTTTTGCATTTGACTACTTGGATTTTCTGTCTCTGATGCTTTGGCCCTCCAACTTGTCTGATGGGCAACCCCACTCTCATTGCCCAGTCTTACGTTGGGCAGTCCTGCATTTGACAGTTCCAGTGTCAAAGGTATGTCTTGGGCCCTCAGCTAGGCTATTTTAGGTCTTTGAAGATTTGATTAGGACCATTAATTCCTTTTCTCTCCCCTCCTTCAACAGCGTATTCAATTTGCTGGACAATTTGAATTAAGTTGAGCTAAGTGGATTCATTGATAGAAAATTCACAGGTCCAGGGGCGCCTGGGTGGCGCAGTCGGTTAAGCGTCCGACTTCAGCCAGGTCACGATCTCGCCGTCCGTGAGTTCGAGCCCCGCGTCGGGCTCTGGGCTGATGGCTCAGAGCCTGGAGCCTGTTTCCGATTCTGTGTCTCCCTCTCTCTCTGCCCCTCCCCCGTTCATGCTCTGTCTCTCTCTGTCTCAAAATTAAATAAACGTTAAAAAAAAAAAAAATTATAAAAAAAAAAGAAAATTCACAGGTCCAGTCCAGCCAATGTAATACATCATTACAAGGTGACTGTTATCTTTGAATAATGCTCTTCATTCCAAGCTTCTGTGGAATTTCATGGACCAGAAATGTAGTGCATATTTCATACTTCTCAACATTTTCAGCCTGATTATAATTGCAGGCAACCCTCATAAATCAAATTCTCTATTTTACAGAGACTTCATAGGTACCCAGGCTAGATGGAATTCATGTCTTAGAGTGTTATTGTCAATCACAGAAAGTTGAGACAAAGCATTTATTAGCATGATTGATATAAAATGAATGATCTGCCATTCATCTGCCTTGCTCACCTGCTTCATAAAGATATTGGCAGCATTTAGCAAGGCTGGAAAATTGATTGATTGATTTATTCATTCATTCTTTCATTTTTCAATCATTCCTCAGCAGATATTTATTGATAATTTATTATGTGTGAGGCAGTAGCAGACAACTCTGTTGGAGTGAGGTTGAGGCTTTCATGTAGAACCCTGGGTCCCTGTGGAGTGACAAATTTGTTGAGGAGAAGTTATGCAATGGTGGGAATCTATTTGGGAATGAAGGGACCATAAAAGCCCTTTGGACCAGTCTCCGACCACTGATATCCTGTGATTTCCATCTCTTTTAAATGAAAAAAAAAAAAACAAAAAAAAAAACAAAAAACAAAAAAAACTTTCGTCTGAGAGGAGAGACCACATCCTTGTTCTACAGGTCTTAGGAGAGTTGAAGAATTTTGTTCTTAAGAAGATGATCAAGGTCAGCATTAATCCACATGTCACATTTTTTTTTTTTTTTTTTTTTTTTTTGAGTAGGCTTCATGCCTGGGTTAGAGCCCAATGCAGGGCTTAAACTCACAACCCCAAGATGAAGACCTGAGCTGAAATCAAGAGTAGGACACTTAACTGACTGAGACACCCATACACCCCACATGGTACATTTTTACTTGAATTAGAAAGTAAGTTGTACATATGCAGCCCCATGAACACATGGTTTAGGAAGCACCTAATGGGCAAATTGAGCTGGATGAACTTCAGCCCCTATTTGTCCCTTTGCCTAGGCAATACAGATAATAAACATTCTTGCACAACTGTGCTTGTTCCAAGCTTTTTCTGATGACACCATTGCAAGACTGAATAAATGTTTGTTTACCCAAAGTGCTTGTTATATTTGGCTCAGCAAGTGGTAAGAAACAATTTTGAACCAGCTGAGTCAGGAGAGTTGGAGGTAGGAGCTGCCACTGTGGATGGGTGTGGTCAGGGGAGGCCTTCGGAATGTGGAAAGAATGTGGATACATGGAAACTGGGAAAAGATGCTCTATGGTCAGAAGATTTTTATCAACTTTCATTTAGGAGCCAAAGCCCATACTACATGGCAAATAGGCTTTTAGATCAGTAATATACACTGTTGTAGGATATACATTATGGTATGTACTGTTGATCTTCTTTAAGAACTCCATACAAGGTAGAGAGTTCTAAAGTTATGCATCTTTCAGGGAATTCTACTATATAACATATATAAAGGGAACAAGGATTCAGTAAAAGGGTATATTTTTTAAAGAGAAATAGAAGATAAGATACGAGATGATCCCTGGGATGTTTCACCTTTTCTGTTGCTAATGCTGTGTGTTTAATGGCAATAAATTCCTTCTTAACTCTAATGTCGTAATGGCAGATAGACCAAAAGCCACAAATCTTTTTAATTGTACCTGGGGTTAATTTGCTTAATTGTGGCAATCATTGAGGCAATGATTCTTAAACTTCATACTCACCTTTATTGATTTTCAGAAGCCAGGATCAACTTGTCTCTTGCTACTGTGCTTTTTTGAATTCATATTAAGTTCTAATTGCTGATCTCAAGCCCATTTAAAAACATATATTCTGGATATATTCTGATATCCTGGATAACTTTGTTCCTTTTCATTGAAAATTTCCACAGA
The DNA here is from genome assembly GCF_018350155.1 of Leopardus geoffroyi. Taxonomy (NCBI): domain Eukaryota; kingdom Metazoa; phylum Chordata; class Mammalia; order Carnivora; family Felidae; genus Leopardus; species Leopardus geoffroyi. Next base: position 24,382,495 of record NC_059332.1, on the reverse strand, counting down.
AATATGTGAACTTTTTTTGATAAATTACAGATATTGAAAATTGGAGTTCATTCCTTTATGTCTTCAAGAGATGCTTATTAAAGAGTTATCATGTACCAGGCGTATCCTAGGATCCAGGGAGATGGTGGTAAACCAGCCAGAAAGGGTCTTGCTTGCATGCAGCTCATATTCTTTTTTTTTTTTTAATTTTTTTAAATGTTTTTATTTACTTTCGAGAGAGAGAGAACAAATGGGGGAGGTGCAGAGAGAGAGAAGGAGACAGAATCTGAAGCAGGCTCCAGGCTCTGAGCTGTCAGCACAGAGCCTGACATGGGGCTGGAACCCATGAACACTGAGATCATGACCTGAGCTGAAGTTGGACGCTTAACCGACTGAGTCACCCAGGTACCCCAATAGAGCTCATATTCTAATGGAGGGAAGCAAAAGACAACAGGAAGACAAAACAATTTCAGGTATTAAACATTGTATAGGAAATAAAACAGGGTACTATTATTTTTTTAAGTAATCTCTACTTAAATCTCTACTTAAATCTCACCCAATGTGGGTGAGATAGAGAGTTACATGTTCTATTGACTGAGCCAGCCAGGTGCCTCAAACAGGGTACTGATTTTAAAAAGTGCTAGGAGGGAGGTTGCCAAAAAAGACTTCCCAGAGGAGGGTAGGTTTGAGGTTTGAGTTGAAACCCTGACAAGAAGAAGCTGCACATGTGAATATCTGAGAGACGAATGTCCCAAGCAGAGGAAACAAGTACCAAGGCCCTGGGGCAGGAAGAAACTTGGTAAATTCAAGGAATAGAAGAAAGACTAATGTGGCATGAATCCATCAAGTGGTTGGAGAATGGACAAAGTCAAGGAGGAAGAGTAGGAAATGACCAGATCACTTAGGACCTTGTAGCTTATGTTCAGAGTTTGGAATTTATCCTAAAATTAAAGAGAAGTCACTGGAAGATTTTAAGTAGGAAGAGGTCTCATAAAAACCCATCTGGCTACAGTGTTGGAAAATGGGTTGAAGAGGGAAAGAGTAGTTAGGGGGTCAGTGTAGTAGTTCAGATAAGAGATAAACAGGAACCAAGATGGAGCAGTGAAGATGAAGAGAAATAGTTTGATTTGGTATGTATTTTGGAGGGAGAAGTCTACAAGGGCTTAGGATGAATGGATGGATGTAGGATATGAAGGAAAGATAAGCATTATGGATAAATTCTAGGCATTTGGCTTGATATGGTGGTACTGTTTAGATAAAACTAAATCCTAGGACAGAAGCAGTCTAATGCAATGGAAATTAAGAGCCTGTTTTGTCATGGATAGTGTAGTAATTATATAAAAATATAATGTGATGTCACTGTCATAAAAAAATGCATATTAGACTTCCAAATGGAGGTGTTAAGTTGCAGTTAAGACAATTAACTCAGCCACAGTTCTTGAGCACCCATTCGTGCATTGTACTAAGAGAGACCAAAGAGAACAACACAGTACCTCTGCCCTCAGCAGCTTCCTGTCTACTGTGAGATTCAGATAACTAGGTAAGTTGACTTGGGAAGTTAACATGGTATATTCATGGATTTAACTACTGGTAAGCAGCCCTGAAATCCTCATGTCTTATAGGAATGGACCAGAGAGGAAACATCTCCTTTCCAGGGCTGCTTTATAGCTATGGCTGACTTTGGGTCCCAGGACTGCAGGCCTGAGCTGCAGTAGGGAGTCCCTCATGTTGGCTTTGCCAAGGAGCCACCTGCTTCAGATCTCATCCGTATCTTGGCAGTGTTTCTGGTTTTAAGGTTTCCACTGAGCTCAGATGGATTTCTATCTAAGGTCCAGGCAGTTATTTGTGTTATCCCTGTGGTGCAATCGAGGAGAAGCGGGAAAGAGAGAATGCCCTTGAAACTGACAAACAAGTTCTGAGAAGCTCGGAGAGCAGAGCAGAGTTGAGCAGATTTTCACAGGTGGAGATGGTCAGGCACCATCGTGGTGGAGGTAAATGCTCAACCAAACTCCAACTGAAGGAGAGTAGGATGTATTGCGGTGATGGTATAGTCTTTGTCAAATTAGAAGAAAACATTACTACAAATATAATCCTAGGGCAAAACTGTTAGACTTAAAAAACCCTTGTTTGATTCAGCTCTTTGCAAAATATTAAAGTGACTTTTAAAATTATCCTTGTATCAGAGAAGTTGTAAGGAGAGAATTGGTGAGACCGGACATAATCAAGATGAAGGTCTTCGGGAAGGGCATTGGCCGTCTGTCACTTACACTGCAGAGTTCAAGGCCTATGGTTTTGGAAAGCCCAGAAACAACTGCAGTTGTTTGTTTTCGAATACCCTAGTCAACTTGCTCAAGGACGGATTACTTAAACTATTTGTTATTTTCTAACTAATCAATTTATTTGGAAAGTGTAAAGTATGATTCATCTTATCCACTGCAGTTACCTTCTGTCCTGTCTCTCCCCTCTCCTATAAATCTTGTCTTTGCCTTTGTCTGATGACCACAGACTATGGATGGTGTTTCCCTCGTATGAATGAATTGCATGCAGATAACTACGTCTCTAAATTTTTCCTTGGCACATGTCAGTTCCCTAGAGTTGCAGGAGACTGGAATCCAATGCATGTTTGTCTAGTGAGGGGTAGTGTGGTGGCAAGAATAGTCTCAATCTTTCAGGTATTCTAGAAAGCACCAAAATAAGATTGAACATATTTTCTCTGAAAAAAAAAAAAAAAAAGATAGCTTTTGACCTACTTTTTAAAAATGGTACAACTTCCTGTTTCTTCATTTATTATTATTAATAAATGAAAACAACCTGATTCACTTCGTGTGTTACAAAGATCACTTTGTTGTAAAGAATGGATTGGAGAGATAGAGTAGGGGCACCTGGGTGGCTCAGTTGGTTAAGTGGCCAACTTCGGCTCAGGTCATGATCTATCTCGTGGTTCATGGGTTCAAACCCTGTGTCCAGCTCTGTACTGACAGCTCAGAGCCTGGAGCCTGCTTTGGATTCCATGCCTCCCTCTCTGCCCCTTTCCTGCTTGTGCTCTCTCTCTTTTTCTCAAAAATAAATAAATAAAAAACTTAAAAAAAAGAGTAGAGGTGAAGAGCCAGTGTGGCCACCATTTTGGTGTTCATGGAGATGGTGGAGCCTAGGTAGTAGAATAGTTGGTGGGGGGAGAGAAGTGGGCAGATTTGCAGTGTATTTGGGAGTATAATGTTCCTAATGGGCTATTGGGGGAATTTAAGAAAGGGGAAGAATTAAGGATGGCTTTGAGAGTTTCTGGGCCGAGGTGGGGAGCATTCTGAGAGAACAGAAAACATGTATGTTGCATTATAAATCAAAAGTTTAGTTTTGCATGTATTAAGTGTGAAATGATTGCAAGAAATACAGATTGCTATATTAAGTAGGCAGTTGGTAAAATGGGTTTGGAGTTCAAAAGTCAGACATGAATTAGAATTGTTTTCTGATTTTTGCTGATATTTAGGAAAGGCACCAATAATTACACATAATGACTCCCATTTTAATATTGTTTATGTATTTCTAAGAACATTACAAATATCATAAATTGTGTTATAAAACAATATTTCAGTAAGAAAAATATCAGAGCAGAAAATTTTTGACATGCAATAGCATTTTTTTTTTTTCTGGTAGCCATCTCTATGAAAGTTGTACTTGCAAATTGTATTCCCTAATGGTGAATCACATGCCATTAAAAACTCAAACACAAAAGTCTCATTTATCTTGTATCCAGATACATTTTTAATATTTAAAAAATATCTAATAGTTCTTACTCTTCTGTTGCTGAAAAATTCTATCCTAAAGCCACTAGGCAGATATAGCAAGGTCAGTGTCTGTATAGAGGGGTGGTGGAGGCTTTCACAGTTATATTTTTTTTATGTTAGAAAATGTCCTTGCTTAGAAGAAATATTTGCCAGAGTATTCAGGGGTGGGATTATCATAATAACAACTGTTCTCAAATGGCTTTAACTTACAAAAGAAACTTACAAAAAAAAACTTACAAAAAGCTTTTTTTGTACTATGGTCTCAACCTTTTTGCAAGTTTGATATTATTTCAAAATTTAAAAAATGGTTTTCAGCAATTAAACTTTCTAGGTGCACAAATTAAAACATTTTCTGATGCAAATAACAAATAGAACTTGAATTAACATAAACAAAAGGGAAATTTATTATAAGGTTTAAAAAATGCTTCATGGAGTCTAAGAACATGTAAGAGTCTCAGGTATGCACTGGAACCAGGAGCTGAATGTGATCAGGATACTGTTTTCCATGTCTTGTCTGCACTTCTCTCTGTATATCCTCTTTGTCCTCTCTGCATACCATTCTTTCCTGCTTCTCAGTAAAGCATGGCTACCAACTACTCCAAGCACTAACACAGTTTAGGTATTCAGAGAACGATGAAGGCAGGGTCAAGTCCAAATAGCTAGGGAAGGGGCTTTGCTTAGCCCAGCTCAGGCTAAGAGTTTGCCTCCATCAGTCAGCTGTTGCCAGAGGGTAGAGTCCTATTGTACTAACCTGAACACTCTTTTAATGACCACTGGGACAAAATGGTAGAGCACAGGGTCATTTTCCAGAAAAAAGGGAGAAGTTTCCAAAAATGAAGGGAACTCTATAGACTCTAAAATAAACTGTTAGATAACTAGGGATATCACTATATTGTCCACAAATATAATGTGGGCATAGTATTTATGTGTCCATAAATATAATACAATGACATGTTTTCTTTTCCCTACTATTAATATAATTCTTATTTCTGTTTCATCTTTCTTTTTGTATTTGTTACAATTTTCAAATATTATAAAATGTTAATGGTTGTAGAGGACATCCTCTAGCATTTTATATATGATGTTGGCTTTTGATTTAGGGGAGGAAATCTTTCTCATATTAATGAATTATCATTCTGGTTCTAGTTTCTGAAGAATTTTCAACAGGAATGGATGATGGATTTCATTGGATACATTCATGGTCTTAAAGAATTCTCTTTTTTGCTGATGCCTTGCATAAAACGAACATATTTCTTAATATTCAACCATTCTTGAATTCATAGGTCAAATAGGGATTGGCAAACTGTAGGTCCTGGGCCAATCCAGTGGGCCTGTTTTTGTACTGCCCTTTAGCTAATAATGGTTTTACACATTTTTAAAAGGTTGTTTAAAAAAGAAAGAAAGATGGGGCCGCCTGTGGCTCAGTTGGTTGGGCTTCCAACTTTGGCCTAGGTCATGATCTTGCGATTTGTGAGTTCGAGCCTCACATCAGGCTCTGTGCTGACAGCTCAGAGTCTGGAGCCTGCTTCAGATTCTGTGTCTCTCTCTATCTCTGCTCCTCCCCTGCTCATGCTCTGTCTCTCAAAAATAAATAAATGTTTAAAAAATTAAAAAAAAAAGAAAGAAGAAAAATATACAACAGAAACTTACATCCTTCTTCACATTTCCCCCTCATTTTAGCTTTTTGTTTATTTTCCTCTTACAATACGAATCACTAGGACATATTTGGATATATGTTGTTAATTCTACAAACACTCTGTTTTCTAATTCATTAACTTCAATTTTGGCCTTTTTTTTTTCTTGTGGTTTTCTAGAAGATCCTCTTTGTTTTGTTTTCTTTTGCATTTCTTGCCTTTTTGAGTTATTATTTATTTACTTTCTTTTAAATTAATGAAAGTGTTTAAGTGTAAGAGTTCCCTTTTGAGTACAGTTTTGATCAGGTTCCATATGTTTTTAATGTAGTTTGTAAATAGTAATTTTAAATTCCCTTTTGTCCCAAGAGGAGAGTTCTTTTAATCTTCATGTGGTTGTTTTGGTGTGTATGTGTGTAAACTTGGCCTGTCTTATTTCCTTTGTTCTCTTTTTTTCTGGTCTCCCCCTGCTTTCCTCCTTCTCTTTTGAATGCACACTATATTTTGTGGGTTTTTTTTCATCTTGTGTGGTGATTTCAATAATAGACATTTATTTTTGTTTGTTAAATATATACTTAAACATGCATTTCTTGATTTATAAACTCAACAATAAAATCACCCTTTAAACTCATTCCTATGTATAGGAACACATCTATCATGCTTTTATTTGTCTAATCCTTTTGTTTTCAATTTCTAGTCTTATTATTCAGGAACTACAAACACTGGTTTCTCTTTCTGTCTGGATGTATGTTTTTTTAAAAAAGCATTTTTGAGGGGGTGAAATATACCATAATTATAGAAAAGTACATTAAATATATGTACAACCTGTTAAATAATTATTACCAGTTTTTTTTGTTATTAAAATTTTTTTTAAGAACAGTTTTGTCTTTTGTGGTCACTTTAGTATCATCTCTATGATGACTATTTTAACTTAATGTTATGTTTAAATTAGTTTTAATGCTCAATGTAATTATATTTATATTAAGCCAGTGATTTTCAATCTATGTGGAGTAATAGAATGAGAACCTAAAAAGATCATAAAGGCTATGATACATCTTCCAAATACAATGCATGCAGTCACATGTACACGGTTTGCATACACTTTTCATGGGATTTAAGCATACCATTCAGCAGAGGTAGGAAATAGGGACTTTGGTATCTTTTGTTTATTTCATTCTTATTTTTTTAATTTATCTTGCAGTCTGTTGGAATACAACTTAAGCCATGTAAAGCTACATTCATGGTGAAATCCAAGGTCTTGGATCCTTGTGTATTAGCACAAAGTTAGTCCAGAAAAAAAAGCTTGATGATTTGGCTGGGACTTTTGTTCACTTTTTTTTTCCTTTTTTGCTTGGATTAGGGAGAAAAATTTGAATACTTTATTTCTTATTTGTGTGTGTGTGTGTGTGTGTGTGTGTGTGTGTGTGTGTGTAAATAAATATATAACTTCCTTTGTGAGATCATTCTTGTTAGATGAATTCTAGTTACCAGTGTACTTTCAGTAAATAACTTTGCAACATAGGCTAGGACAGATCATTGATACTCCTGTTGATTTTAATTGGCAAGAAAGGAGCCTATACATTTAGAGAGAGATGCTCAGGAGGCAGAAAGATAGTAAGAGAGAAAGGTACACAATGCAGGCAATGAAAAGTAAGCTATTATATATTTTTTCTCTTAAAAAGGTGTGTGCACAAATTATAGTAGGGAGATTAATTTAGGGAGAAAAAATTTAATGTTCTGAAGAATGAGGCTGAATGAGGTAAATTTTTAACTGAAATATGATTGACTTTCATGTTATGATAGAACAGAACATGGGGAAAACACAAAGGTTGAATATGGAGAGATGATTTATAAATGTGACAAGAATGGGGATAAGTAGCTGTAAATTATAAGGAGAACAAAGACTGGTAATTCGTGTGAAATTGATCATTTTCATGCATCAGTTGCACAGGCTGACTTGGCAAAGTGGTCCAGCCCTCCTCCTTACCTTCAGCCTCCTGCTACCCCTCCCCTCTACCTTCTCTTCCCTGTTAGTGCATCCTTAAATTTGGTTACCAGAGTATTCCCCAACAGGTGGTAATGGCTTGTTTTTAAAGGTTTTTTTTCTTAAATTTTAAAAAATATTTTATTTATTCTTGAGAGAGAGAGAGAGAGAGAGACAGAGAGAGCATGAGCAAGGGAGGGGCAGAGAGAGAGAGGGACACAGAATCCGAAGCAGACTCCAGGCTGTGAGCTGTCAACACAGGCCTCACATGGGGCTCGAACTCACAAGCGGAAGATGGTGACCGGAGCCAGTCAGATGCTCAACCTACTGAGCCATCCAGGCGCCGCCCCTCTTTTCTTTTTTATGTTTATTTATTTTGAGAGTGAGCCCAGAGCATGAATGCAAGTGGGGGAGGAGCAGAGAGAGAGAGAGGGAGAGAGAGAATCCCCAGCAGGCTCCATGCTGTCAGTGCAGAGCCCGATGCAGGGCTCAGTCTCATGAACTCTGAGATCATGACCTGAGCCAAGATCAAAAGTCTGGCACTTAACCAATTGAGCTACCCAGGTTCCCTAACAGGGTTTTTAAATGACGACATATGGTAGGAAACATCTAGTAAATCTAATAAAAGAGCTGATAATGTTGTGAGATTAAGATACTTTTCATTGCTGTAGTTACATTATGTATGACTTAATAACATAGGCTATTGGTCAATATGTGGCAATTTAAAAAGTTAGCTAATCAGCGTGGACCCTCAAAATTATTGATTAGCTAAGTTATTGAAGGTCTGTGCTGGAATTTTAATACATATAAAAACTGTATTCAAGGTGAACCCTCATAAAAGATATATATGAAAGCAAACCATATGTGGGTGGGCTCTCGTTGAAAGTTGCTAGCTTGCTGGTGCCACCCTTGTAGCAAGAATTCCACAAAGGGAATCTACTTCACAAAATATTCATGAGAAATGTATATCATACTGATCTTTTTTTTTTTTTTTGGAGTGGTAGATGAGCTTTACCTTAACATTATAAAGCAGGCAAACAAAAATCCTCAGAACTTTTTAAATTTTAAGTTTTCGTTAAAGTTTTACATGTGTAGGATTTCAGGCACCAACTAATATTATGAGATTTGTCAAGGCAAAGAACAGTCTTTAACATATCTCCCCCACCATGTGAACTCTCTTAGCTGATTTCAGGACTGCCTTCGGGACTGTTTCCATATTTCTAAGTAGTATACTTTACTTTTTTTTTTTTTTAATTTTTGAGTTTTAGGTATTTGCCTGGTGACTTCCCACTCTTGAAGATGAGGATTTATCTCACTTCCTCCCCCACTGCCTTCCCCTCCATCCAACTTTTCCTGTCCCTTTATCCTAATATAGTCATGTTATAATTCTAATTAGATTAATATTCAGAGTTTAATTATTCTCTTTTTGCTATTAAGTAATTGTGATTACTTTTCTTTCCTGTACACTTTCTGTTTTTCCTGGAGATTATGAAGTCCTTTTTCACTTGATAAGGTTTCCACGTACTTATTACTAACTCTAAAGTCTTCACCATTTGTCTAAATCTCCTCTCAATATACTTGTTTGCATGAGGTAGTTTACCCAAAAGCAGTCTCTCCTTTAATCTTTTACCTGTTTAGTCTTGAATTGTTCCTTCTGTTGGTGCCACTTGACATCCAAATTCTCCCTTCACCCTTAAGGTAGGTATTCCCTGTGCCTCTCTCCAGTATTGGGAATCTTGTTTCCTGTGTTATATGTCATTCTCTTTCTTGATTTACTTACTTTGTTTTAGTAGGATGTATCTTCCAGTGGATTTCTAAACATTGTGTATAAATAGTAAGTTTTTCAGATGGTGTGCATCTCAGTTATTTCTGGTTACCAGTGTTACTATTAAGAAAGCAAGAATATTCTGATAACTGACCTTTTCAAATGGAACCTGTTTGCTTTGTCTTGTTTTTCTCTCTGAAAGCTTGTAAGATCTTCCCTCTATGTCCAGTGTTCTGAAACTTAACAATGAATCATCACCATTATGCTGGGTAAGTCTTCACTATTATGTTGGGCCTCAATAAAGGACACCCGTGGTGGACCAACTGAACACTTTCCCCAGTCCAGATTTTCCTTAGAAAACAGTTCTGGGCCCATCTAACATGAGGCCCTGAAGATCAATTTCATGCATAATAGAACATGCGTAATAGAACATGCATAATGCAACCTACCCCAAAACTTTAGTTATAAATGTCTGCGACCAGCTATGTATAACATATAAAGGGAAGTTTCTCTAAACTCAGGCACTCAAAGGAAAATGAAAACAGCAGCTTGTGTATATAGTGGCACAATTGAATATTTGCAAAATTGAGTCCCATGAAGTAATTATGGTACTGCAGTGGTTCTCAAATTTTGCTATGCATTGGAATCACCTGGGGATATTTATTTATCTATCTATCTATATATTTATTTATTATTTATTTAATATAACTTATTGTCAAATTGGCTTCCATACAAGACCCAGTGCTCATCCCAACAGGTGCCCTCCTCAATGCTCATCACCCACTTTCCCCTTTCCCCCACCCGACATCAACCCTCAGTTTGTTCTCTGTATTGAGGAGTCTCTTATGGTTTGCCTCCCTCCCTCTCTGTTTGTAACTTTTTCTTCCCCTTCCCCTCCCCCATGATCTTCTGTTAAGTTTCTCAAGATCCAAATATGAGTGAAAACATATGGTATCTTTCTCTGACTAACTTATTTCACTTAGCATAATATCCTCCAGTTCCATCCACGTTGCTACAAATGGCCAGATTTCATTCTTTCTCATTACCAAGTAGTATTCCATTGTATATATAAACCACATCTTCTTTATCCATTAATCAGTTGATGGACATTTAGTCTCTTTCTATAATTTGGCTATTATATGTGCCCCTATGTATCAGCACTCCTGTTTCCCTTGGGTAAATTCCTAGCAGTGCTATTTCTGGGTCATAGGATAGTTCTATTTTTAATTTTTTGAGGAACCTCAATATTGTTTTCTAGAGAGGCTCCACCAGTTTTCATGCCCACCAACAGTGCAAGAGGGTTGTGTTTCTCCACATCCTTGCCAATGTCTATAGTCTCCTGATTTGTTCATTTTAGCCACTCTGACTGGCATGAGGTGGTATCTCAGTGTGGCTCTGATTTGTATTTCCCTGATGATGAGTGACATTGAGCAGCGTTTCATGTGTGTGTTGGCCATCTGGATGTCTTCTTTGGAAAAGTGTCTATTCATGCCTTCTGCCCATTACTTCACTGGATTATTTGTTTTTGGGGTGTGGAGTTTGGTGAGTTCTTTATAGATTTTGGATACTAGCCCTTTATCCAATGTCATTTGCAAATATCTTTTCCATCCGTTGCCTTTTAGTTTTGTTGATTGTTTCCTTTGCAGTGCAGAAGCTTTTTATCTTTATGAGGTCCTAATAGTTCATTTTTGCTTTTAATTCCCTTGCCTTTGGAGATGTGTTGAGTAGGAAATTGCTGTTGCTGAGGTCAAAGAGGTTGTTTCCTGCTTTCTCCTCTAGGGTTTTGATGGTTTCCTGTCTCACATTCAGGTCTTTTATCCATTTTGAGTTTATTTTTGCATATGGTGCAATAAAGTGGTCTAATTTCATTCTTCTGCATGTTGCTGTCCAGTTCTCCCAGCACCATTTGTTAAAGAGACTGTTTTTTTCTTTAAAAAAAATTTTTTTTAACGTTTATTTATTTTTGAGACAGAGAGAGACAGAGCATGAACAGGGGAAGGTCAGAGAGAGGGAGACACAGAATCTGAAACAGGCTCCAGGCTCTGAGCTGTAAGCACAGAGCCCGACGCGGGGCTTGAACTCACGGACCATGAGATCATGACCTGAGCTGAAGTCGGCTGCTTAACCGACTGAGCCACCCAGGCACCCCGAGACTGTTTTTTTTTTTTTCCATTGGATATTCTTTCCTACTTGTCAAAGATTAGTTGGCCACACATTTGTGGATCCAATTCTGGGTTCTCTATTCTATTCCATTGGTCTATGTGTCTGTTTTTGTGCCAATACCATACTGTCTTGATGATTACAGCTTTGTAGTAGAGGCTAAAGTCTGGGATTGTGATGCCTCCTGCTTTGGTCTTCTTCAATGTTACTTTGGCTATTCGGGGTCTTTTGTGGTTCCATATGAATTTTAGGATTGTTTGCTCTAGCTTTAAGAAAAATGCTGGTGCAATTTTGATTGGGATTGCATTGAATGTATAGATTGCTTTGTATAGCATTGACATTTTAACAGTATTTATTGTTCCAATCCCTGAGCATGGAATGTTTTTCCATTTCTTTGTGTCTTCGTCAATTTCCTTCATAAGCTTTATAGTTTTCTTTTGCATCTTTGCTTAGGTTTATTCCTAGGTGTTTTATGGCTCTTTGTGCAATTGTAAATGGGATCAGTTTCTTTATTTCTCTTTCTGTTGCTTCATCATTGGTATATAAAAATGCAACCAATTTCTGTACATTGATTTTGTACTCTGCGACTTTGCTGAATTCATGTATCAGTTCTAGCAGACTTTTGGTGGAGTCTGTCGGGTTTTCCACGTAGAGTATCATGTTGTCTGCAAAAAGTGCAAGTTTGACTTCTTCTTTGCTAATTTTGATGCTTTGATTTCATTTTGTTGTCTGATTGCTGATGCTAGGACTTCCAACACTATGATAAACAATAGTGGTGAGAGTGGACATCCCTGTCATGTTCCTGATCTCAGGGAGAAAGCTCTCAGTTTTTCCCCATTGAGGATGATATTAGCTATGGGCTTTTCATAAATGGCTTTTATGATGTTTAATTACGTTCCTTCTATCCCAACTTTCTTAAGGGTCTTTACTAAGAAAGGATGCTGTATTTTGTCAAATGCTCTTTCTTCATAGATTGACAGGATCATATGGTTCTTATCCTTTCTTTTATTAATGTGATGTATTACATTGATTGATTTGCAAATATTGAGCCAGTCCTGCAGCCCAGGAATGAATCCCACTTGATCATGGTGAATAATTCTTTTTATATTTGCTACTATCTTGTTGAGAATTTTTGCATCCATATTCATCAGCAATATTGGCCTGTAGTTCTCTTTTTTTATTGGATCTCTGTCTGGTTTGGGAATCAAAGTAATGCTGGTTTCATAGAATAAGTCTGGAAGTTTTCCTTCCTTTTCTATTTTTTGGAACAGCTTGAGAAGGACAGGTATTAACTCTGCTTTAAATGTCTGGTAGAATTCCCCAGGGAAGCCATCTGGTCCTGGACTCTTATTTGTTGGGAGATTTTTGATAACTGATTAATTTCTTCACTAGTTATGGGTCTGTTCAAATTTTCTATTTCTTCCCATTTGAGTTTTGGTAATGTGTGGGTGTTTAGGAATTTGTCCATTTCTTCCAGGTTGTCCAGTTTGTTGGCATATAATTTTTCATAGTATTCCCTGATGATTGCTTGTATTTCTGAGGGATTGGTTGTAATAATTCCATTTTCATTCATGATTTTATCTATTTGGGTCATCTCCCTTTTCTTTTTGAGAAGCCTGGCTAGAGGTTTATCAATTTTCTTTATTTTTTCAAAAAACCAACTCTTAATTTCTTTGATCTGTTCACTGTTTTTTGTTTTGATTCTATATTACTTATATCTGCTCTGATCCTTATTATTTCTCTTCTGCTGGTTTTGGGGTGTCTTTGTTGTTCTGCTTCTGGTTCCTTTAGGTGTGCTTTTAGATTTTGTATTTGGGATTTTTCTTGTTTCTTGAGATAGGCCTGGATTTCAATGTATTTTACTCTTAGGACTGCCTTTGCTGCATCCCCAAGGGTTTGGATTGTTGTGTTTTTGTTTTCATTTGTTTCCTTGTTTTTTTCTTTTAAATTTCTTCTCTAATTATCTGGTTGACCCATTTGTTCTTTATTAGGATGTTTTTTTAACTTCCAGGCTTTTGGAGGTTTTACAGACTTTTTCCTGTGGTTAATTTCAAGTTTCATAGCATTGTGATCTGAAAGTGTGCATGGTATGATTTCAATTCTTTTATATTTATTGAGGGCTGTTTTTTGACCCAGTATGTGATCTATCTTGGAGAATGTTCCATGTGCACTCAAGAAGAAAGTATATTCTGCTGCTTTAGGATGTAGAGTTCTAAATATATCTGTCAAGTCCATCTGGTCCAATGTATCATTCAGGGCCATTGTTTCTTTACTGATTTTCTGTCTAGATGATCTGTCCATTGTTGTACATGGAGTATTAAAGTCCCCTGCAATTACCACATTCTTACCAATAAGATTACTTATGTTTGTGATTAATTGTTTTATATATTTGGGTGCCTCCGAATTTGGTGCATTGACCTTTATAATTGTTAACTCTTCCTGATGGATAGACCCTGTAATTAGTATATAATGCCCTTCTTCATCTCTTGTTACAACCTTTAATTTAAAGTCTAGTTTGTCTTATATAAGTATGGTTGTTCTGGCTTTCTTTTGACTTCCAGTAGCATGATAGATAGTTCTCTATCCCTTCACTTTCAATCTGAAGGTGTCCTCAGGTCTAAAATGGGTCTCTCATAGACAGAAAATAGATGGATCTTTTTTTTTTTTTTAATCTATTCTGATACCCTATGTCTTTTGATTGGAGCATTTAGTCCATTTACAGTCAATGTTATTGTTGAAAGATATGGGTTTAGAGTCATTGTGTTATCTGTAGGTTTCATGGTTGTAGTGACGTCTCTGGTACTTTTTGGTCCTTGCAACATTTCACTCACAGAGTCCCCCTTAGGATCTCTTGTAGGACTGATTTAGTGGTGATTAATGCCTTCAGTTTTTGTTTGTTTGGGAAAACCTTTATCTCTCTTTCTATTCTGAATTACAGGCTTGCTGGATAAAGGATTCTTGGCTGCATATTTTTCCTGTTCATCACATTGAAGATTTCCTGCCATTCCTCTCTGGCCTGCCAAGTTTCAGTAGATAGGTCTGCTACTACCCTTATGTGTCTACCTTTATGTTAAGACTCATTTATCCCTAGCTGCTTTCAGAATTCTCTCTTTATCCTTGTATTTTGCCAGTTTCACTATGATATGTCATGCAGATCAATTCAAGTTACACCTGAAGGGAATTCTCTGTGCTTCCTGGATTTCAGAATCTGTTTCCTTCCCCACATTGGGGAAGTTCTCAGCTATGATTTGTTCAAGTACACCTTCAGCCCCTTTCTCTCTCTCTTCTGGAATTCCTATGATATGGCTATTGTTCCATTTGATTGCATCACTTAATTCTCTAATTCTCCCCTGTGATCCTGGATTTTTTATCTTTCTTTTTTCAGCTTCCTCTTTTTCCATAATTTTATCTTCTAATTCACCTATTCTCCCCTCTGCCTCTTCAATCCATGCTATAGCCGCCTCCATTTTCTTTTGCACCTCATTTATAGCATTTTTTAATTCATCAGGACTATTTTTTACTTCCTTGATCTCTGCAGCAATAGATTCTCTGCTGTCTTTTATGCTTTTCTCCAGCCCAGCGATTAATCTTATGACTATTATTCTAAATTGTGGTTCAGTTATATTGCTTATATCTGTTTTGATCAATTCTTTAGCTCTCCCTTCTTCCTGTAAATTCTTTTGAGAAGAATTCTTCTGTTTCATCATTTTGGCTAGTTTTCTGTCCCTTATGAGTTAAAAGTTTGTTATGTGCTCTGCACCTGTGATCACTGCTATATTAAAGGGGGGGGGGTCATACACTGTCCAGTGCCTGGCCCTTCAGGAGGTGTTTTTTTGGAGAGTGTTACTTGCTCTCTATTGTTGTGACTTTGGTTATTTTATTTCCCAACTTGTAGTGGTGTTCTGCACCCTCTACCAGGTGTACTTTGATTTGTTCCTTGAAGTAGCCTTGGAAAGGAAAACAAACAGACAAACAGGAAACAAAAACACGCAAACACACAAACAAAACAAACAAACACAGAAATGAACAAACAAACAAAAAAAACAATCCAAAGGCAAAAAACCAGAAACACCAGCTACAAGTAAAGAACAGGGTGCAGGCGGTGCTGATGGAAGAGCACATACAAAGACAGAAATGACAGGGACAGGGGTGGAAAAAGAAAAAAAAATAAACATTGACCAGGCAGAGAGACTAAACACCTTAATGCAGAGAGAGAGAGAGAGAGAGAGAGAGAGAGAGAGAGAAAGGAAAACAAAGAAGGAGGCAGGGAAAAAGAAATGAAGATAAAACTACCCAGACAGAGAAACTATATGGCTTGATTATTCCAGAGAGAGAGAAAGGAAAGGAAAGAAGGAGATGTAGAACATGTATCAAAAGAATGGATTAAATATGTCTGCTTAAACAAACCAACAACCAGAGTAACCAGCATAGAGGAGGGAAGAGATAAGAAGGAGAAAAGTAAGAAAGAGTATATTAAATAACAAGAATTGTCCTAGAATTAATCCAGGTAATGCAGCCGTGCTTGTCTGGAAGAGGGCACTGTCTGGTTCCTCAGTGTTTATCCTGCTCTAGTAGATATGCAGTTACCAGGCACAGAGGGGCGTGGTTTGGCGTAGGCTGGTCCCTCTTCCACTGTGGACCCGGTCTTGGTGTGGGGGGGGGGGAATGGCGACCCCTGTCTCTTCTCCACGACCGGGTGTCCCAAGTCACTCTGTTGGAGCTATCCTCACTGTGTTGGGCACGCAGACAAGGGAGTCTGTCTCGCTCTGCTAACTCCTATGCCCAGGCGTTTGGCTGGGATTCAAACTCCCACTCCGTGTGCCCCGGCACTTGGGAGGCATCTCTCTATGCGGCCTGATATGTGGTCCCGTCTGGTTTTGTTCTGTGCAGAAGCACTCCAGGGAGGGAGGGGACTGCTTTCTCCTACTGTGGACTCCGCCCCTGACCTACCACCGAACCCAGGAGTGGCTCCCCTCCTCCCCAGGTGCACGAACAGGGCAGCCAGCCCCAGTACAGAGAAAGCCCCTCAGTTAGAGATGGGATCCCTCTCTGTCCCAGTCCGAGGTTTTTCTCTTGTCCAGATATAGTCCTATGCTTCCCCAGCTGCTCCTTCTTTTCCCTTTGTCTCTCCTCAGAAGGGGATCCCTCCCCTCTGTGCCTACACAGCCCATTTTATCTCCCTCAGTTCATAACCTCCCACCTATGGTCTATCAGGTTGTCCCAGTATCTCCCTGGTAGACTCAGTCTCTTGTCCTCCCAGACTCTTGCGGTTCAAAGTCTGCTGGCTTCAACCCTTCTTTGTCTGAGAGACACGGGAAGTGCAAATCCCCCTGCTTCTCCACCATGGTGGCCCCTCCTCCCCTGGGTATCTTTAAAATGTACCAATGCCTAACCTTTTGGGATGAGCACTGGGTGTTGTATGGAAACCACGTTGACAATAAATTTCTTATTTATAAAAAAAATAGTTCTTCAAAAAAAAAAAAAAAAGTACCAATGCCTAGCTCCCACCCCCCAACATCCTTATTTAATTGGTGTAGTGTGAAATCTGGGCATTGGGATCATTTAAAACTGTAATGTATAGCAAAGTTTGGAAGCCTATAAAGAGAATGGCTAACTGGGAATCCTGGAGTATGGTCCATATAGTTGTAGGGGCAAACATAGCTAACTCAAGGTAGAGTTGAGGGAGGGTGATTAAAGGTAAGTGCTTCAGAAGAATGCAAAATATCATACTTGAAGTACAACAAGTGATGTAATGAAAGTGAGCTTCACTGCTAGACCAAACATCACTTTTAATTAGCTTTTTTGACATGAAATTTTGTGTTTCTGCAGATACCTATTAGGTAATGATTCTGCAAATAATGGCTTTCTGTGATATTTTGTTGACACCTAGCAAAATACTTCTAAAGCCTCAGAAACTATCAGTGACTTCAGTAGTTCTCAGACACCTACCAACTGTAATATATGATGGACAAAACTGGTGTTCTCCCTGCCACCTTGCATAGTTCACAGCAGAGTCAAGGGCCAGAGGATTTCTGGGAGCAGAGCTATTGTTGATTGCTGTGACACTGAGAAAACTTTTCAGTTAGGGAAGCATTATTGAAAAAGAATTCTTACCAAGTTTCATTGTACAAAGTGGTGTGATCAGCCAAGACTGGGTAGTTTTCTTTTTTTTTTTTTAATTTTTATTTCCTTTACCTAAAATATTTATATTTTTTATTAAACTAATACTTAAGCACAGTTTAGAAAGTCAATAGTAAATCTAAAAAAATTATAAGGAAAACTAGCTGTCCCCTGATAGATCTCTCATCATACCTAAGGCTAGTTTCCCAAAGGTCCTGCTTTTAGCAACTTTAGCTGTTAACTCATTTATTTCTAAATAATACTCTTATTTTTAAATTTCTTGATATCTGCATTTTAGTGGTTAGTGATTTATTTTGTTCTGGCAGAACCCTTTTCTCTCCTTTCCCTTCATTTTCTTTTCCCTTTTTTCCATCCTCCCAATGGAATTCTGTCACATTTTTAGTTAAGTAATATTCAGTCACAGCTGTAATTATGTAAAAATTATTCAAAGCTGAACGACCCTATGTACTATGATGATATTTCTGTGTCTTTTCAATATGTGAGCAATTAGGTAGGGAAAGAAAGGCCCTGACTTCCCACCACTGCAAACAAGGATGCCTTTTGTGATTGATTCAAATGCAGGTATGAGTGAGAAAAAAATCTCTTGTAATGAAAAAGACTTTAAGTTCCTTAACCTCCTTTTAAGGCATACTCTTCCTGAAGTTTTGTTTTAACATTACTTTAGGGGAAAACCATCTTTAAATTGTAATTAAAGTGGGATCTGAAAATTTTTCATTGGGGTCTAAAAATCTTCACCTGTGCCAATTTTTGACTCAGCTAAACAAGTTCTGATTTAGTTCAGGAATTGAAGTATCACCCCACCACGACCACCAGCAAAACAGAAGAACAGAGCCTATAGTGAGTAATATGTTGAGTCATTTAAACATTTACATAATTTGTGCTCATCACTGTACTGGGCACTAAAGATAGAAATCTCAAGCTTAATTTCTGTTCCTGATGGTATTATTGCTGTAATTTCTTTCAGTCCTAAGTACCTAGTGTTCCTGTAGTATCCTATAGCATACTTATGTTGCCATAACACTAATTGCATCATTTTAAATTTTCTTAATTACCTGATTACACCCATTACCTCATAAGCAGCCAGAGGTCAGAGGCTGTGGGCCTGTTCAGTTTGAATTCTCAGTGCCTACTACAGGGCTCACTCAGCACATGGGAAATGCTCAGTACGTTTTTGTTAAATAAATAACACAAAGACAGATCCCCTGAGCAATGGGATTTTTGGTTTTGCTCTCACACAAGACACCAGTGTTTTTAGCCCTGGACATGAACACCGATTTCTGCTTATGGCCGTGGCCCTATGAAGAATAAAGTGATAAAAACACCTTTGCTCTTATTCCTGATAAAGCTACTTGTGGTCAGGACCACTAGTCAGTTTTATTTTAGGTTAATAATTGGTAGTAAGAGCTCTGTTGCAAAGAGATAAAACGAGAAACACAGACTACCTTTCTGAATGTGATGTCTCCAGCAGGAGGCCACCCTTGACAGGAAACTGCTCTCCTTCCTTCAAAAAGCACACACCTCCTTGGGGGTGAACACAAATGGAGTGTGAGGGCCGAGTGGGCCTCTGTACTTTTAGCCAGATTAGCTGCTTCTCAGTGATTAATAAGATATTGAATATTGATGACAACTACTTTCCCAGGTACTTTGGGGAAATATACTGATTTAAAGAAGGTACAAGTTATCAATTACTGTTACACTTTTAAAATGGGAGTAGAAGTATATCATTTAGTTTCCAAATATTTGAGGATTTTTTTTCAAATATCTTTCCACTGTTGATTTTTAATTGTGGTCAGAGAGTGTACTTTGCATGACTTAAATCCTTTAAAATATGTTGAGACCTGTTTTATGTGCCCAGGATATGGTATGTTTGGTACGTACACTTAAAAAAAATGTGTATTTTACCATTGTTGCATGAAGTTTTCTACAAATGAATTCAGTTAGGTCGATTTGGCTGATAGTATTGTTCAGCTCTTCCATAGCCTTACTGATTTTATGTTTATTTGTTCTATCACTTATGGAGAGAAGGATACTGAAATCTCTCACTATTGCTGGCAATTTTTCTACTTCTATTTGTAGTTCTGTCAGCTGTTGCTTCTGTACTTGGAAGCTCCAGTATTACATGCATAAATATTCAAGATTCTTATATTCTCTTAATCATTATCTTGACCCCTTTATCATTATAAAGTAATGCTCTTTATCTCCAATAATATTGTTCTGAAATCTACCTTCTCTGATGTAAATCTAGGCACTCCAGCTTTCTTTTGATTGGTATTAGCATGCTATATCTTCTTTCCATCCTTTTAACTTACTTGTATCTTTTTACTTACAGTGAGTTTCTTGAAGGCAGCATATAGTTAGGTATTATTTATCTTTAATCCAACCTCTGCCATTTAATGTGATTATTGAAATATGTGGGTATAAATCTACCACCTAGATATTTTTTGCCTCTTTTAAAAATCTGTTATTGTCCATTTGTTACCTTCTTACTCTTTTTTTCTTCATTTTTGGGTTATGACTGTATTTTATCTCATCTTTTGCTACATTTTATCCCTTTAATTGGATTATTGGCTTTTATTAGCTATAACTTTTTGTTGCATTATTTTAGTGGTTGCTTTAGAGTTGATCATATGCCTCTTTGCCTTCTATCACTGTCTGCATTCAAATGATATTGTACCACTTCACATAAACCATCAGAACCTCGCAACCATAACCTTCCATTTCTCTTCACCCCTCTGACTTTTGTGCTATTGTCCTATCTTCTACTTCTACATGTGTTATATTCCACAATATGTATTGTTAATTATCCCTTAAAAAGATATAAATAATAGGAAAAGAGTCGTTATATTTACTCATATAGTTACCATTTGTGGTGCATTTAGCTCCTTTGTTGAGCCCCAGGTGTCCATGTGGCATCATTTGCCTTCTGGCTGAAGGTCTTCCTTGAAAACATCTTGTAGTGCAGGTCTGCTGGGGATGTATTCTTTCAGCTCCTGTATGTTTGAAAAGTCTTCATTTCACTTGAATTTTTAAATTTTAGAATACTTTTACATTTGCAGAAAAGTGATAAAAATAGTAGAAAGAGTTCCTTTATGCCACTTGACAGTTTCCCCTGATGTTCATATCTTACATCGTCAGGGTACACTTGTCAAATTAATGGACTAACATTGATGCATTACTAATAACTAGACTCTAGATTTTATCCAGACTTCACTTGTTTTCCACTGACAGTTTTTTCCTATTCCAGGATCCCATCCAGGATACCATATAGCAGTTAGTCCTTATGTATCCTTAGTCTCCTCTGGTCTGAGACAATTTCTCAGTCTGTCTTTGTTTTTTTTATGACCTTAATAGTTTTGAGGAGTACTGGTTAGGTATTTCATAGAATGTTGCTCAGTTTGAGATTGTCTGATTTTTTTTTCTTCACAATTAGACTGGAGTTATGAGTTTCTGGGAAGAATACCACACAGAGGAAGTACCCTTCTTGACATGATATTGGGTGCATTCTACCATCATACATTCTCACTAGTGATATTAACCCTCATCGTTTTGTTAAAGTAGTGTTTGTTGCCAGGTTTCTGGACTATGAAGTTACTGTTTTTTCCTTTTCATACTGTACCCTTTGAAGCAAGTCACTAAGTTCAGCCCTTACTCAAGAAAGTAGGAGGTTATGCTCCACATCCTGGAGAAAGAGCATCTACTTAGATTACTTAAAATTCTGCTATAAAGATTTGTCTCTTCTCCTCAATTTAAAAATTTATGCTATTATTTATTTATATCAGTGTGTAGGCTGAAAGCAGCCTCCCAAAGATGTCCATGTCCTAACCCCTAAAGCCTATAACTATGTTACTTTATATGGCAAAAGCGATTTTGCAAATCGCTTGGGGACCTTGAAATGAAAGATTATCCCCAGATTATCTGGGTAGGCCCAATGTGATCATAAGAGTCTCTTTAAGAGAGAGGCAGGAGGGTCACAGTCAGAGCAAGAGACAAAGGAAGCTGAGACTGGAGTGACATAGGCAGCTTCTAGAAACTGAAAAAGCCAAAGATTTTCCCCTGTCGTCCAGAGGGAACACAGCCCTACCAACACCTTGATTTTAGGCCAGTAAAACTGATTTTAGACTCCCGACATCCAGAACTATATAATAATAACTTTTTGTCATTTTAACCACTAAATGTGTGGTAATTGTTACAAAAGCAATAGTAAACTGATACAATTAGTATGGATTCATGCATACTTATTTTATACTTTGGGTCACTATTTTTGAAAAATATTTTTCCTGGGCAAAGAATTCTAGATTGACAATTGTTTTCTTTCACCACCTCAAAGGTATAATTTCACTGTCTTCTAGCCTACATTGTTTCAGGTGAGAAATCTGCCATTACCTCATCTTTGTTCTTCTGTATGTATTGTGTCTATTTTCCCTCTAGCCACTTTTAATATATTGACCTTATCTCTAGTATTAGACAATCTGATTATGATGTTCTATGGTATAATTTTCTCATGCTTAAAGTTTATTGAGCTGCTTGGATGTATACATTTATAGTGTTCAACACATTTTTAAAATTTTCAGTATTTTTTTGAAAAACTTTTTCCCTGTCAGTCCCTCTTTTCCCCATTGCAGACTGAAATTTCATAAACATTAATCTCTTGAAGTTGTCCCGCAACCTACTGGTACTCTGTACATTTTTTTCAACCTCTTTCCTCTCTATGTGTTTTATTTTTGGTAGTTTATATAATTTTGTCTTCAATTTTACTTATCTTTTCTTCTGCAGTGTCTAAATTGTTATTAGTTCCATCCAGTGAATTTTTCATCTTGGACACTGTATTGTTATCTCTAGAAGTTTGATTTGTGTCTTACCATGTTCAGTTTTTTCTCTAGTCCCATGACATATGGCATACAATAATAATTACTGTTTTAATATCTTTGTCTACAAGTTTATTGTATTATTTTTTTTCTGGGTCACTTTGGATGGATTGCCTTTTCTCTTCATAATGAGTTGTATTTTCTTGCCTCTTTGCATGCCTAGTAATTATTAGTGGGATGCTAGACCTTATGAATTTTATCTTTTTTTTTTTTTTTTAATATTTTTTTTCAACGTTTATTTATTTTTGGGACAGAGAGAGACAGAGCATGAACGGGAGAGGGGCAGAGAGGGAGGGAGACCAGAACCGGAAACAGGCTCCAGGCTCTGAGCCATCAGCCCAGAGCCTGACGCAGGGCTCGAACTCACGGACCGCGAGATCGTGACCTGGCTGAAGTGGGACACTTAACCGACTGCGCCACCCAGGCGCCCCTTATGAATTTTATCTTGATGCGTGCTAGATATATCTTTATATTCCATAAATTTTCTTGAGCTTTATTCTGGAATGTGGTTAAGTTATCAAATAAACAGTTTGCTTCTTTTGGATCTTGTTTCCAGGCTTTGTTGGAGATGACCAGAATAGGGCTTAGTCTAGTGTTGATTTTCCCCACTATTAAGGCAAAACTGTTCTGAGTCCTATACTTATTTCCTGTGAATTATAATGTTCTTCACTCTGACTAGTGACAGCAGGCACTAATCCTGACCCAGTGTGATCACTGATGATGGTTTCTTCTAATCCTTTTGGGTAGTTGTCTCCTTGCCCTTGGGCAATCTTCTTATGATCAGTTACCTTGGCAGGACCATCTGCGAGTTTCTGCAATTGTCCCATTGTTCAGCTCTCTCTTCTAATATTCAGCCCTGTGAATGTTAGCTGCCTTGACCTCCCTGGACTCCCACCTCTGTCTCCTCAACTCAGAGAGATCAATGAGCTCTGACCGAGCTCCTCCTTTCTGTGCCATGGCCTGGAATATTTCTCAAGGGAGTAAGTTGGAGGTGACTGTAGGCATCACTTTATTTGTTTTCCTTCTCTCTGAGATGACTAGCTTGTGCTGTTATCCACTGTCTGAAAACCATTGTTTCATGTATGTTGTCTGTTTTTTCCACTTGTTTCAGATGAGAGAGTAAATCTGGTCTCCTTTACGTCATCTTGTCTGAAAGTAGAAGACTTCTTATTCTTCCTACAAGTCATTTTTTATTTGGATGGCTGAACTGTAATTTATTTAAGAAGGCTTTGTTGCTCATTTGTAATTGCTAAATAATATTTTATTATATTGATGTGCTATCACCAATAAGCAACCTATTATTTGATACTTGGGCTGAGATTTAGCTTTTCTTTTTATAAACAGCTGCATATTTGTGACTTGCATCTTTATTTCACTACAATATATTTCTAGATATGGATGACTGGCTGCATGGTAAGGGCCAGATGGCTGGTTTGTACAAGCATATCCTGAATGCCCCTATTAATCATTATCTTGAGAGTGTATAGCTCCTGTCTTTCTTCTGTCACTTCCCACAAGCAAGATATGTGGAAATGTTGTTCAGCATTCCAAGTCAGAGGTTCCAGGGTGGCCAACTAAGGCCATCTCCTTGGTAATGCAGGATGTCCAGGCTCTGATCTCCTTGGAACATTGGCCACCCAAGGAAGGGCAAAGCTATGGAGAACTGTGAGGCTAGTTGCTACACTACAAAAGCTTGTTGCATGTAGATCCCAGCAGTGGGTACTTTGTCCAGTATGCTGCTCCTGGAATCTCTGTGCATCAGTTCCCCCAATAAGACATAGGCTGGCTCTATGATTGCTGGCTCTGGGTTGTTTCTTGGGTCTCACAAAGTCATCACCCACCCTTGGCTTAGAGTCTGCCTGGATGTGGCGACCTTATATTAGTCATTATGTATTGCCAAGTTGTGCTCCAGAGAGATGGAGCCAACTGACATGTTGCCTACATGTAACGTTTTGGATGTTGAATCTTCCTCAAAATCAGGTATTCTCTTGACTCATTTATGTCATCTTCTTTGGTATATATTGCCTAATTTTGATGAGAAGCTCTGTCATTCCAAGTTCCAGAATTTACCAGCACATCTGACACTCTGAAAAGATTAATATTTAGGCCATTCTGTGGGCCAATCTAGTCTTGATTAATATTGTCTTCTTCCAGCTTTAAAAACATTCCTCATACTATTTAACATAATAACATTCTTCTCCTT
The DNA here is from genome assembly GCF_018350155.1 of Leopardus geoffroyi. Classification (NCBI taxonomy): domain Eukaryota; kingdom Metazoa; phylum Chordata; class Mammalia; order Carnivora; family Felidae; genus Leopardus; species Leopardus geoffroyi. Next base: position 24,357,985 of record NC_059332.1, on the reverse strand, counting down.
CAATTAATTTGGTTTATATGCACTCATTTTCTCACACCAAAAATATTAATTTTTCTACTGAAACCCACAAAGCTTTGCATTAATCTTACATATAGTAATTAGCACTCAGAAATCACCTTTAGCTCAGTTCTACCATGGGTAGGCCCAGAGAAAGATCTAGCAATAGACAAAACAGTATACTTGATTAATGAGGCATTGTTATTGGAATAAGATTTTAGAACTCTCCTCTTCCTTTAGGATGAGTTATTTCTCTCAGTCTCCTCAGCCTGTATAGACCTGTTTCACCAGTACTAGGGATTCCTTTTCAGTAGAAATAAGCCAAGCTGGGACTCATGACTACACATACAGCATAATCTTTCATAAGAGGAAACCCCTTGTATTCAGTGTTATCTATACATAAGTCTAGCATAAAGGGTCACAATTAATGAGGCAGAAGGACTTTTTATTTATGTGCTTTTAGCTATGGAGACTCCAGATTTGATATAAAATTTTCAGAACAGTGAAAATTGTTTTAGGAAGTTTCATTTTTTATTTTTCACTCATAAGTTTATCTCTAGAGGCACACACACAGTATAAATAATCAGGTAGGAAGTCCAAAAGCATCAGGAGTCGGATGTGGTAGAGTCAGAGCCCTATCACAGGCCTTTTGACTTTCGACATTATATTTCCATATGAACTGGTTAGCCTGTTCAGAACAATTAATGATAGCTCTAATGTCCAATGTTGTTGTAAGTCATTCTTTCTAAAATGCTTATTTCCTTTGCCTTGAATAAGTTCTTTGCTCATTGCACATGTTGAAGAACATTAAATCATCATGGTGATAGAAGAAATCTAAGTGAGCACTTAATTCTTTTAAACATGAGAAATTTAGAGCCAGAAGAGGAGGAAAGGCCTTGCCCAGGGACACACAGCAGGAACTCATCAAGTAGACAGACCACTCAGCCAATGACTTATTTCCTCAATTAAAAAAAAAAAAAAAAAAAAAAAAAAGGAACAAAACTTCTAGGCAGCTGAGGCTGTGGCTTTGGCTTTGGACAAGTGGAGAAATTGTGTTGTTGACCTTGTTTTGGGGTTTAGGTGGCAGTACTATGCTGTTTCCTATAACAAAGATATCATGTGTAAACTTTGCAGGACTCAATACTAAACTAGTGACAAAAACAGCAGACTGCCTTTCTAGGCAGTACCAAGTACTACTGCTCATCACCAGTAATGTTACTTTCATCTAGCAAAGATTGTGGAGAATTCAATTTTCCTTGAAGAAATTTTTCAGGGTCAAAATCTGTCTCCTAATCAATTCCAGTCATCAGTCTGAGTTTGACCCATGTGTCAGGTAGTCCTCCCAGTATTTAATGATAGCTTCATTTGTCTAAAACTTGCTTTTCCAGCCATTTCCTCAATTAGCAGTTTTTGAATATCATCAGAATCTTGGCTGCTCTCAGGTTTTGCCTCTGTGGTCAGACAGAGCTCTTAAGCCCGTAGAGCTGTTAACCATATTGGTTAAATTTGTAACCAACCATATTGGTTAAATTGGTTTCTAAATTTGTAAGATGGCATTAAGATAATGTAATGTAAGGTAAGGCAATAGAAGATAATGGCATAAGTGCTTAAGAGAGTGCCTAGCACATGGTAAATGGTAGCTACTACTATAATCATTACAAGGGTTATTTTTACTTGTCTTTGTCACTCCAGATGTGACCCTACAGCTAGAAATAAAGACGAACTATTAGTTCCATTATCTTGTTCTGTGCAGGGTGCTTCTATTAATGCAGTCTACATGGGTGTGTACTAAGAAGACTCACATTTCATAATCTTTAAATATCAACTTAAATTCAACTAAAATTCCATTCAAAGCTCCCAACCTGCCTAGTGCAAAGTTTTAACACTATCTCCCTCTCTAGGGTGACAAGCTTCTGTGATAGTGAGAAGATGATAGTGGATCCCCTGATCCACAAGATAACACGATTTCTGCTGGCAGCTGTATTAATTGAGCCTACATGATGTCCAAGGTCCTTAGTTGTTATTGCAGGGGTGGGACCATCTCTCAGTGCCTCGGAGATCTGCCATCTTCCCAGAGATACCACCAGGGAATATAGTCTGGCTATCCTTGGATCCAAAGTCTCCTGTTTCCACTTAGCCTAGGGGAAGATATCTTTTGCATGTTTCCAGCCACCCTCAAACTTTGTCTTCAATTCTTCCTCTTACTCATCAACACTTGAAATGGCCATTGCAAATTTCTTGGACTTTTACAGAGGACTTTAACTTTAAGCCACAAACTTAAATATGAGGTAAGAGAGACAAAGCCAATCTCTCTGTTTGATATGGGAGAGTGGAAACAAAAACATATGGAGAAAACCAGCAGCTCAGGACCATAGTGCAATGTTGGCAAACCATATATCTAAGCTCGTTCTCATCATGTACTCTTACTAAGAAGGGCTTCTGTATATTTTTTAATTCTTATTTTTTTATTGAGGTGAAATTTGCAAAATATAAAACTAGCCATTTTAAAGTATACAGTTCAGTGGCATTTGGTGTGTTCACAATGTTGTGCAACCATCACCACTATCTAGTTCTAAAACATCTGATTACCTTGAAAGAAAACCCCATTAGGCAACTACCAATTTGCTTTTGATCTCTATGGATTTACATATTCTGAGTATTTCATGTAACTGTGAACATAGTGGCTTCCTTCACTTAGCATATGTTTTCAAGGTTTATCCACATTGTAGCAGATATCAATATTTGCTTCCTTTTATGGCTGAATAATATTCCATTTATGTATATACCACAATTTGTTTATCCATTCATTTGATGATAGGCATTTGAGTTGTTTCTACCTTTTGGTTATTGTGAATAGTGCTTCTTTGTACATTCATGTGTAAGTATTTGTTTGAGAATTAGTCTCTTTTTAACTCAACTAGGGACATTATATTTGCCTTGATTATTTCCTACACTGTAGATTTGGCTCAACTATTTTGCTCAGAGGTTCTCAATCCTGTATGCACATCATATGGGGGTCTTTTTAAAAATACATGCTGATTATCAACAATACCCAAACTATGGAAAAAACCAAAATGTCCATATATATATATGTACACACACACACACACACACACACACACACACACACACACACGGACGCACGCGCCTGCATGCAATGGAATGCTACTCAACCATCAAAAAGAATGAAATCTTGCCACTTGCAACAACATGGATGGAGCTAGAGTGTATTTTGCTAAGTGAAATAAGTCAGTAAGAGAAAGACAAATATCATATGATTTCACTCATCTGTGGAATTTATGAAACAAACAGATGAACATATGGGAAGAAGGAGAAAAAGAGAGAGGGAAACAAACCATAAGAGACTCTTAACGATAGAGAACAATCTGAGGGTTGACAGAGGGAGGTGAGTGGGGGATGGGCTAAATGAGTGATGGGTATTAAGGAGGGGCACTTGTTATGATGAGCACTGGGTGTTGTATGTAAGTGATGAATCACTAAATTCTACCCATGAAACCAATATTACACTATGTTAACTAGCTAGAATTTAAATAAAAATTTTAAAAAAGGAAAATATAAAAACAAATAAATAAAATGGGATAAATAAAAATACATGCTGAGATCCCTCCCCAGAGCAATTAAATTGTTTAAAGCTCCCCAAGTGACATACTGTTCAGCCAGAGTGGAAAAGCACTGGCTTCCTGCCCAGGTTCTCAGATTTTATCATGCATCAGATGCACTCAGACATCTTGTTAAAACACAGATTCCTGAGTTTCTGTCTCAGTTTGTTGGCGGTGAGGCATGCACATTTGTGCTTCCAGTAAGTTACCAGGTGATGCTGATGCATTGGGACCACACTTTGAAAATCACGGACCTCTCACCCACAAGAATGGGGCATCAGAATCACCTGGGAAGGCCTATCAAATCATACCATCTCCTTATGTTGTGCCCTGGTTGGAGGAGATAGCGTCTGTAGTTTAGAAAACTTCCCAGCTCATTTTACTCACACTCCTCTTCTCCCACTTGCAACTGAGAAATACTGTTTTAGCTTCCGTGTCTTTCTGGGTACAGCTTCTGCCACTCAACCTGTTTCCTATCTCTACAAGCCTTCATCCTTGTACTCACATCATTTCTCACATCTAAAATGTCTTTCTCCATATGCTGCCAAAGCCCCAGCCATCTTTCACTAACTAAACCCTCATATTTTCTCTGATGTGGTCTCTAATCTTTTGATCTATCCTCTCTCTGAATTCTCATTGTATCTACAAAGATGTAAGTAACTAGGGTATAGAACATAGTGCTTAATGATGTACTGTTTTTAATTATTCACAGATTGTTTTATCTAAGTTATGAGTAGCCAAGTTTGTGTTTCTTTCATATTTTTCTTGGAGACTTTTGTTGTGCTATATTTTGATTAGGAGCTCAGTAAAAACAATCATAAAATGTTAGAGTATTTATCTAGGAGAGCATTTGCCCCAGTCAGCCTATTGTACAGACAAAGATTGCTGAGTCAAGGATCTTGAACTTTACCCAAGGGAAATTCCACAGCAGAAGGCCTAGCAGGCAGTGATTTTGTGATGGTAGGCTATGGTACTTGGTCTGCTTTTCTTCCTTTCTTTCTTTTTTAAATTTTATTATTATTATTTTCTTTTTTTTTTTTAATTTTTTTTAATGTTTTTATTTATTTTTGAGACAAAGAGAGACAGAGCATGAACGGGGGAGGGTCAGAGAGAGAGGGAGACACAGAATCGGAAGCAGGCTCCAGGCGCTGAGCCATCAGCCCAGAGCCCGACGCGGGGATCGAACTCACGGACCGCGAGATCGTGACCCGGCTGAAGTCGGACGCTTAACCGACTGCGCCACCCAGGCGCCCCTATTATTATTTTCTTAATGCCCCTTACCCACTTAGCCCATCCCCCCTCCCACAAGTCCTCCAGTAACCCTCTGTTTGTTCTCCATATTTAAGAGTCTTTTATGTTTTATCCCCCTCCCTGTTTCTATATTATTTTTGTTTCCCTTCCCTTATGTTCATTTGTTTTGTCTTTTAAAAGTCCTCATCTGAGTGAAGTCATATGATATTTGGCTTTCTCTGACTGACTAATTTCGCTTAGCATAATACCCTCCAGTTCCATCCACGTAGTTGCAAATGGCAAGATTTCATTCTTTTTGATTGCTGAGTAATACTCCATTGAATATATATACCACATCTTCTTTATCCATTCATCCATCGATGGACATTTGGGCTCTTTCCATACTTTGGCTATTGTTGATAGTGCTGTTATAAACATTGGGGTGCATATGTCCCTTTGAAACAGCACACCTATATCCCTTGGATAAATACCTAGTAGTGCAATTGTTGGCTCATAAGGTAGTTCTATTCTTAATTTTTTGATGAACCTCCATACTGTTTTCCAGATTGGCTGCACCAGCTTGCATTCCCACCAGCAACGCAAAAGAAATCCTCTTTCTCCACATCCTCGCCAACATTTGTTGTTGCCTGAGTTGTTAATGTTAGCCATTCTGACAGGTGTGAGGTGGTATCTCAGTTTATTTTTGATTTGTATTTCCCTGATGATGAGTGATGTTGAGCATTTTTTCATGTGTCGGTTGGCCATCTGGATGTCTTCTTTGGAGAAGTGTCTATTCATGTCTTTTGCCCCTTTCTTCAATGGATTATTTGGTTTTTGGGTGTTGAGTTTGATAAGTTCTTTATAGATTTTGGATACTAACCCTTTATCTGATATGTTATTTGCAAATATCTTCTCCCATTCTGTCGGTTGCCTTTTAGTTTTGCTGGGTCTGCTTTTCTATGCACAAATGTTTCTCATTACTAATTAGAAAATGAAACAGCTTAGAATTATTATTTTCCATGCAAACCATACAATGTGTCCTCAAGTAAAATTAGGAGAAAAAATTTGTTTTACCTAGAAGGAAATTATACAGAATAGAGTGAGGTATCAGGTGTCATGATACCCAAAGCCTTGAACTTGTTCTGATTTGTGTTTTAGTCCACTTGCTGGGCCTTTCATTCTCATTTCTAGTTTTACATGCTGCATAATTAATGATGCTCACAAGGGATGCCATGAAATAAGCTAGATCAGAGGTTGGCAAACTATGGTGCCTGGGTCAAATCTGGCTTCCACCATTTTTGTAAAGGCAGTTTTATTGGAGCACAGTAACATCCATTTGTTTGTGTGGTGGCTTTCACTCTGCAATGGCAGAATTGAGTAGTTGCAGTGAGACTGTGTATTAGTCTAGTAGACCAAGCAGGGCTGCCATAACAAAGACCACAGACTGGGTGGATTAACAGTAGAAATGTATTTTCTCACAGTTTTGGAGGCTGGAAGTCCAAGATCAAGATGTCAGCAGGGCTGGTTTCCACTGAGACCTCTTTCCTTGGCTTGCAGATAGTGGTCTTCTTCTGCTTGTGTCTTCATGTGGCTTCCCCTTGGTCTATGTGTGCCTGTGTCCTAATCTCTTCTTATAAGGACACCACTCAGATTGGATTAGGGTCCATCTGAATGACCTTATTTTAACTGAATCGCCTCTTTTAAGACCCTGTCTTAATACACTCACACTCTCAGAGGTTCAGGACTTCTACATGTGAATTTGGTAGTTGTAGGGGCAGGGGAGAGGTGGAATTCAACTCATAATAAACCAAATGGCCACAAAGCCTAAAATATAGACTATCTTGTTCTTTATAGAAAAAATCTTGTTGACCTCTGTTATATACTGTAGTTTCTCCTATAAGATAGAACAAAATACAACTCCAAAATGGAACCACCAAAGTTTTACTCCTCTCTCTATGAGCAGCTTTCACCCTGGCTGGAGCTCTCATTTCAGGAGGGTGACACTTCCAAGCAGGACTTTTCGTGGGTCCATTCCCTTCAGAAACCACAGCCACGACCATTCCATAAGTAACTAAAACTTCCACTTTCTGGAAGAATCACTATTTTCTCACACCTATACCCTCTTTTTTTCAACTTCCATCACCAGTGTAAGCACCTGGCCCTCTTTTGAGGCTGTTTGGATCAAGGAAGCAAACTTTTTATCACTTTGTGATGGTTGCTGAGTATGTTAAGGGAAGCAGGGAAACCAAACCACCTCTTCCTATGGAGGCAGAGGCAGGCTGGCCCATTCACTGGCCAACTGGCTTGCTTTGTAGCAGCTGCTACTCAAATGGGGCCCAGAAAAACTACCCATGGTTCCATGTTGTGTAGACCTTTGGGAGTGCTTGAGAAAATTCAAAATGCAAATGGGAAATTAAAAAATGACAAGGGCCCACTTGATTGTTATCATTTGGAGAAGTAATTCAACTCATGGTCAACATATGTCCATGAGACTCAGTCATGGCATTTTATTTATTTATTATTATTTTTTAATTTTATTTTTTTAAAGTTTATTTTTGAAGGAGAGAGAGAGAGAGCAAGAGACAGAGCATGAGTGAGGAGGGGCAGAGAAAGAGGGAGACACAGAATCTGAAGCAGATGCCAAGCTCTGAGCTGTCAGCACAGAGCCAGACGTGGGGCTTGAATCCACAAACCGCAAGATCATGACCTGAGACAAAGTCGGACACTTAACTGACTAAGCCACCCTGGCGCCTCCTCAGCCATGGCATTTTAAGGAGAACTTTAAGAATCCAGGCAAAAGCCCTTATGATTTGGAGATTGAGATATATCTACTAAAGTAGGTCTCTAACTGGTATTTCTAAAAATGAGCTCAGCAAGTAACCTCATCTGGAATGGGGATGTCCTCAGAGCATATGTCCTTGGCATAATTGGAGATTTACAGGAGTAATAGATATACTATCTGTCCAAACCTTCTCTGTTTACTGTAGAGGAAACTAAAGGCAACAAATGAAGAAGGAACCAGTTGAAGGTCATGTTAGGTCATGTCCTAACTCTGAGCTGGTACCCTCCCCTCTGCACTTGTCCAGTGTTCTAGTAAATGTTTTCCATCTTGTTGTCCCCTGGAGCTCTAAGGGTAAATGCAGTTCCTCAGGGAAAATTACCCACTTCAGGAATTTGGGAGTATTAGAGTATTAGTTGAATGGCAGTGCTGTGGTGGATTTTTTTTTTCTTTTTTTTTCTTTTTTTTTTTTTCAACGTTCATTCATTTTTGGGACAGAGAGAGACACAGCATGAACGGGGGAGGGGCAGAGAGAGAGGGAGACACAGAATCTCGGAAACAGGCTCCAGGCTCTGAGCCATCAGCCCAGAGCCTGACATGGGGCTCGAACTCGCGGACCGCGAGATCGTGACCTGGCTGAAGTCGGACGCTTAACCGACTGCGCCACCCAGGCGCCCCTGTGGTGGATTTTGATAAAAGACGGAGAGGTTTGTGTCTATTGCAGACATAAAGATTCCCCTCCTGAATGCAGGTGGCAGTCTGGGGCACTGCAGTCACAGTGTGGTGGAGCAGGCCGAAGGGAAGTCTTTTGTTTTGACGGGTCAAAAAGTCTGAACTTGCTCGAAGGAAGTTTGCTCAAGGAGATTATGGCCACTGCAGAGATCCCAGAAAGCTGGGACCCCAGCTCACTGAACTGAGAAATGGGCACAAACAAATGACTTTCACCTGCAGATGGCTTTCACCCATGAAAAGTGATGAGGCCAAGATGGACATTCATGTGGTCATTCATTGAACCATTGAGCTCTTACTGTATGCAAAATCCTGGGGATATAATGCTGAGCACAGCCAGACCTGGTCTCAGCCCTTTGTAGCTTTCAGGAAAGGGAAGGAGGCAGATATTATGAAATACACAAATAAACGTAAAATTATGGCAGTGATAAAGGCATTGGAGGAAGGGTGGGTACAGGGAGAAATGGGCCGGCTGAAGCAGCAACTCTAGTCTAAGGCGAGTGGTATAAACTGTAGTTACTGCTTGGCCTGAGCCTTCCCTAAGGGCGTGTATCCCCAGGAAACACTGTGGTGAAGGCACTAGAGGGGCACTGGTTCTTACCATTGCCAAGTGTTTGTATGAATTATGGACTGCTAGACTTAGCCTCCTCCACCCTGGACTTATCTCTACAGCATCCCTACTGGGGGGTTATCCAGTCACTTGAAGGTCTAGGGAACAGAATGCTGTGTTGCTGTTCTTTTAGTAAGACTTCTTGGGACACAGGTCAGGAAATTGGGGACAATATACTTGGCCATACAAAGGCAGTCTCAGAAGAAAGAAGCAGATACTCTTGAACCTGGGGGCACCAGGGACAATGAGCTATGAAAAAGCCACCTTCAGAAAACCAACAGCTCTACAACTGGGATGTCACTACTATTCAAGAATGCCAAGGAAATGCCACATGAGTGAGACAAAGTGCATGTGGGATCGATTACCCTGCTCCCCACCCCAACCCCAGCCCACGTATTAAATTGATAATGCTGGATTCAAATCAGTTCTACATCGTGGGGGTGCTTGTTTCTGATATAAATAGACACTATGGTGGTTTGGCATTTTTGATGCCAACAGGAAAAGCACCACAATCACCTACACCAATACAAAGGTCTGATTCCTCTCACTTCCTTCCTCTTCTAAGTGAATGGATAGAAGCCTCTCTGCTGCCACCTACTGACAACAGTGAGTACAACTACATATTTGTACAGTGTCCTCTGGGAACAAAAAGTTTTCAACCACAGCTACCTCTCCAAAATGAAGCCTGCATTCCCTCCTAATGTTATATTTTGACTAAAATTAAAAATGATTTTTTTTAAGTTCAAAAAGTCTTATACATGTTTAAAAAAATCTGCACCATAAGGGATTAATCCTCACTTTCAAGAACCTAAAATTTTTGTCAGGAATTCAGGGAATAGACAAAGATGCATTTAATAGCAGTCTCTAAATACACTGCTAGGGGCACCTGGGTGGCTCAGTTAGTTGAGAATCCAACTTCTGCTCAGGTCATGATCTCACAGCTTGTGGGTTCTAGCCCAACATGGGACTTTACATTGACAGTGTGGAGCCTGCTTCAGATTCTCTGTCTCCCTCTCTGTCTGACCTACTCTCTCTCTCTCTTGAAAATAAACTTTAATTTTTTTTAAAAAAAATACACTTCTATATTTATCTAAAAACAAGTGCCTCTGGTTCTTCAACACTTAAGTTCCTTTATGTCTTGAGTATAGTCACCTGAAGTCTATGGGATGTCAAAATGTGGTCCCCAATTGGTGATCTATGGCTTTTCCTTCTATAGCTTCTCCTTTAAGTGGTTTCTGAAAGGATTAAAAAGATAGTTGTAATTCTGTAAATAAAAGGAACAGGATATGAGATCTGGTCCCCTGGGGGACAGGCTGTGTTTTATTACTGTTTGTGTCCCTTGTTCCAACACCATCTGGGTAACAGTAGGGCTCAATAAATGTCGTAAATGTGGAAGGGGCCAAGGGGATGATATATTCATTGGCCCCTTAGAAATGGCCTGGGATGGACTGGAACTTTTTGGTAGGGTCCCTTCCTGCCACTGTCATATGAAATTCAGCATGGCTGGAAGCCCTCGATTCTCAGAGGTGTGTTGAGATGGGCACTGAGGCTAGAAAAAGTCACAGAATGCCTGAGAGAGGGGCTTGCTATTGCCACCTGACTGCTTCCCACCTTTCCTTCTGCTCCACAAAATGGCAGGTTCCAGAAACCATGTGGGATTTAGGGCAGTAGGCACTGACTGTCAGTTCTGGGGGCCAAGTGTCCAGACAACACTGCTGAAGAGAAGCCAAGTGTATTAGTCAGGGTTCTCTAGAGAAATAGAACCAACAGGGTGTGTGTGTGTGTGTGTGTGTGTGTGTGTGTGTGTGTGTGTGTGTCTGAGAGAGAGAGAGAGAGAGAGAGAGAGAGAGAGAGAGAGAGAGAGATTTTGAGGAATTGGCTCATGTGATTATAGAGGCTTGGTTAAATCTAATATCTATAGGGAGAACCAGAAGTAGGTGGCCTAGGGAAGAGTTGCAGTCCAAATCCAAAGGTGTTCTGTGGGAAGAATTCCTTTGGGAGAGATTAATCTTTGTTCTATTAAGGCCCTCAACTGATTGGATGAGGCCCACCCACATTATGGAGAATAATCTGTTTTACCTCAGAATCTACGATTTACATGTTAATCTCATTTGAAAAACCCCTTCACAGAAACATCCAGAATAATGTTTGACCAAACATCTGGGCACCATGGCCCAGACAAGTTTACCTAAAATTAGCCATCATAGTAAGGCACCTGGGAAACGTTTAATAGTTGTGTTTAGTGGCCACCGGTTGGATGCCAGTTAGACAGTTGTGTGCCTCCTGTTAGAAAGCAGCAAGCTGCCAACCAAAAGCATTTACAGTTCCTGAATCCAGGGCACCTAGAAAGGTTTTTGCCTCACCTCTGCTTTCTACTCTTCATGACACACCTCCTATTTTAAAAGACACTTTCAGAGTACAATTTCCAGGATGAGTTTGGCATTTTTTGAAAATGGGTGACTGAGGAGATCTGTGTGTCTATGAAGAGGCAATAAATTATCCTCTGGGTCCAGGATTGGACATAGCAAGGGGCAAGAGTTTCCAGATTTCCTGTTTAGAAACATACTCCCAGGGCTGCTCTGGTGTCAGGGCATACGGTGGTTGTGGGAGTGACTGGGGTTCATTTCACAGCTTGGCTTTCTACCAAGTTATGTTTTCATCAATTTGTTGTTTATTGTAGCCGTTTGCAAACTCCCTTCAGTTACTGGGTGTTCAGCAATGTGATATATCGTCATGTGTAAAAATAAATATACCTCTTTAATTGAAACAAGCTAGAATATATTATGGAGGAATCTTTATTTTTTGGTAATTTCATGTTTTAGTGTGAAAATGGAAGACCTTTGGAGAGTTGAAAATATAAACTTTGGGGATCACAAGGAAATGACATCAGGAATATATCACAAATCATCTCTAATCTTTCTTCCATTTAGGTCTGGCTTTAGGCAAAATTGTAATAGTAAATGAGGAAATTTACTATAGTTCTCTTACTCTACTTAAATAATAACACATTATCTCACTATGTTGTATTCCTTTGTTGCTCATCTCTAGTAGGTGGTGAGTCCTTAAAGATAGGGGTTAAGTGCCATATTCCAAACACCTGCACATTGCAAGTGGTCAGTAAGTGTTTGATGAAGTAGTGAAGGAATATTGTTGCCATTCTGGCTTTTGTTTATTTATACTTGCATAGATTTGTGGTTTTAAGACCCTGGGAAGCCTCATAAGAACCTCAGACTGCTATGGGGATGAGTAGCTGCCACTCTACTCCATCTCTGTGGTTCTCCTGAGAGCTGCCATTATTCATGGAGTACTCTACCCTACCTCCCCCTCCCCTCAGTTAATTGGTATTATGGGTGAGCTAAGTGGACCCCTCACATCCCTTTGACCAGAAGTGATTGCTCAGTTGGGCACTGCCTCACTGAGTCTTTGAGAGTCCTCCCCCGGAATGCTTTGAATTGTCAGTGAAACACAGAGTCTTTGTGGAGGTAAGAGCAGCAAGATATGAGACTTGGGAATTGGCCTTTTGTTTCTCACCCCGTGGAGAGAGCTATTGAAGGGTGGAGGCAACTGAAAGGAGGCACAGAAACAAATAAAGAGTCCTGGGAAATCCAGACTCTGACTCCAATTATTCCGGAGGCCCAAATACATCCCCACTTTACTTGTGGCTTGCTGATTGACACTTCCCTAGATCCCATGATGTATTCTAGTACCTTCCAATAAGTTCTTAATTATTTAATAAATAATTTATGATAAATAACTAAATTGCCAAGGAAAAGCTTTACTGAAAAAAGTTCTGGGATAAAATTTTTTTTAAAGTTCTGAAAAATGCAATGTCCCAATCTTTGGGGCCTTCAGCATCCACGAGTCAGTAAGAACTATAACACAAACTCTCTTGTTTAGAAAACTGGTCTGCATTATGAAGGAATGGATTCATGTGCATAGTGGGTATTGTCCCTCAACAGTGCCTGATGTTTCTAAGCAGTTGGCTTTATAAATCTGACTTATTGGAACCATGTTGGAGGCTTCAGTCACATACAGGCTAGGTTACTCAGAGACCAGGAGGGACTGCAGATGCTTGGTTCAGAGGCCTGTGCCTTTTGTACAGGTGCAAACCCCCCTTTCCTTCTCTGCCTCTTCTTGAGCCTGTTACTTGCTCTTGGCCTTAATGATCACATCTGCAGATTAGAGCTGTCTGCTATTAACTCAGTCTTTCATGGCAATCCATCTCTTTAGAGCATAGCCTTTGATGTTGTACTTATTGTTTTTGTTTGTTTGTTTGTTTGTTTGTTTGTTTGTTTGTTTGTTTTAGCTTATGACCACTCTCTGAGTCTGTTCTTGGTTTTGGCTTTTTATGTCCAAGCTGAAAACTTGAACCAGCAAGGGGCCCAACCTATGCAGTGTCTGCTCAAAGGCCAGCCAGATGTTAATTGTCTAAAAAAGATCCATAATTTAAGGCAATCCTTCCTGAAATTTAGGAAGAGAACAGCACAAGGGATTATAAAGAAACTTCTGAGAAGAGAAAAGCAAAAATAGTTAAAAGGAGAAACATCTGGGGTCTACAGGGAGAGGGTGGGGAGGATAACTAGGGGAGTTAGGGTAGCTATTGGGGCCAAACCCTAGAGGGACTGTCATCCAAGTCCTTGATTATCCCAAGACCTGTGTGGTCTGGGGAAAATTGAAGTTACATTAGTCCTTATTTTGAGATTTTCCCAGGCATCTCTGGAGGAGAATTTATTCCCAAATTCAGGAGCTCAGCCCCGAGTCTCAGCTGTTGACATAGAAGTTCCACAAAGGCATTGACTTCACTCCTTGTGGTGGGAATGAAGTTCAGTCTAATTTTCAATACCAATATTGATTCTGTTTGTCCTTGAATTTTGCTCTGCCACTCCACATCCCTCTGAGACTCTAAGAAGGTCAGAAAACAGCAGGTCTTTGGAGATACTTACATCTCAAAGCAGTAAGTTAAATAGGTTTTCCATGGTCAAATTCACCTAGACAGAAGTACTGCCACCATGGGCGAGCTTTTTTAGGCCCTCATCCTAAGATATAAAGAGTTTTCTTACTGCTCTGGAAAGGTACCTTAGTGGAGAAAGTGAGGAATGACAGACTGATCCAACAACATGCCCTCCATCGTGGGTACTCTTACCTGATTCCAGGACACCACCATGGTCATTGACTTCCTGCCATACATGGGATATTTGGAGGACAGATCAGATACGAGATAGTTTGATGAAACAGCTTTTAAATATAGAGTCAGCTCTTCTTTCTCTGAAGCGAGGGGAGGGCGGTGGTAACAGGGACAGCTGCATGGCCTCAATGCAGGTGACAGCCTTCAGGGGCACTGGGTGGAGGGAGACAGCCACCATGAGGAACAGGAAGGAAGCAGAGCACCCTGGGAAGTTCGCAAACTGAATAGAATAATAAAGCATTGGTATAAGGTAAGTTGTAAAATGTCTGGGGAAATGCTGAATAATGAACGAACCGCCATGAAAGAAGTCTATAAAACAGGTGCTAAAAGTCTCCACAGAAGCTCGGAGAGGCTGGCACAGGCAGTGTGAGCTGCCCTCACCAACGGGCTGACACCTGCACCAGGTCACGTGGAATCCGCCTCCGCACAGCTCAGATGGCAGGAAGCCTTAGCTTTGCATTTGTCAAATCCAGCTAGGGTGGCTCCCAGCGACAAACCCCTTCTAAGTTCTGAAGGAAAGGACAGCGTTCTAAGCAGGCCATGAGAAAATCTGCAGAATCTATTTCTCATGCAAGTAAAAGCATATTTCAAAAATATTTAAGTTATCTACAGGCTTATCTCTTGCAATGTTCAGATTAGGTAAAGGAGAGGAAAGTGGAGGATAGTAGCAATATGGGGATGAGATATCCAGCCAAGGGGAACCCTAATCAGGGGGCACATCTCCAGGGCTAGAGTCTGAGAGAACGATAGCAGGAACCTAGGATCCCCAAATCATTGGACTCACAGCCAACGGTGCCTGCAGGCTTTGGGGACAGCTGTGAAAGGCAGATGAAGGGACATCAAGCAAAATCTGTTACTCCACAGCTCTGGCTCCCGGCCCAGGGGAGAAACCCCCGGCCTGGATCGTTGGGCCCCAATTGGTAATTTGTGAGCCTCAATCAATAACTCAGCAGATTGGCTTTTGGTGAATCAGCCCTTTAGCAAATTTGGTCATTTGGTGAATTAGTTTTTTGAAGAATTGATTTTTGGAGAAATGAACGAGAACCCTCCAGGGTCTGTCTCACAGTCTGGTAGAGACACAGTTAGGTTAGGAAGTTTAAATAGAAGAGTTCAGCTCAGCTTCTAGGTTGAGTTAGAACTTAAAAGGGATATGTTTGTTGCAGGTGGGGCAGAATTATCCGTGAGTCTCTGTGCCTCCAGTCCTCCAGATCTGGGCTTCTATGGCACTAGGTGCTGCAGAATTGGCAGGTAAAACATGCAGGGGAGAATCACCTCTGGGAAATGACATGAAATGAGGGTTTGGGGAACAAGAAGAAAGGAAAGGACGGCTTTGAGCCACTGTTGTGGGTAGCAGGGATCAGACAGAACATTCTGTGTCTTGGCTGTGGTGGTAGGTATGTGGGTGTAGCTTGCTCATTTCCATGCACCTGCTGTCTTTTGCTTATCAAGAACATCATTATCAGAGACGGTGTGGCTGCCCAAACCTCCCCCTGAAAGCTAAGGCTCCTTTGGTCAGGTGGGCCTGTCAGGTGTACCCAGCTCCCACGGCTGCCTGCGCCCATCAGCCGCCTCTGGTTGACCTCCGTATGGAGTCTGCTCACAGCCTGTCAGGCTGCTATTTCTTCATTCCCCCTTCCCAGACATCTCTGCTCTGCCCTGCCAGTTCCATTCTATTTGCTCTGGGTTTTGTGCTGTTATTTCTTCCCAAAGGGAAGCCTCTCCACTCTTGAGATGCCTACACTTTTCTACTCACCCCTTTTGCCATTAAATGAAGTTCAGAGACTTCCAGTTAAAATTCTTGCATTTACAGAGCTGTTGAGTGGGCTCAGAGGCTTGCCTCCACACCCCAACCTGTCCCACCACACCTGGGGGTGTGTGGCAGGGAGGGAGAAGATGGCTTTCTCCTTTTCTTGAACTTCTCTTCTGTAAAATGATGGGGATCGATTTAAATATCTTTATTTTTTTTCAAAATTTATTTATTTGAGAGGGAGAGAGAGGAAGAAAGAGTGAGCACATGCCAGAGAGAGGGAGAGGGCCAGAGAGAGGCAGAGAGAGAATCCCAAGCAGGCTCCACACTGTCAGCATGGAGCCCAATGCGGGGCTTGATCTCATGAACCACAAAATCCTGACCGGAACTGAAATCAAGAGTCAAATGCTTAACTGACTGAGCCACCCAGGTGCCCCTAAATATCTTAATATTCTCCCTCTTTTTGTTTTTAAACACCTTTATTGAGGTAAATTGGACTGTTAACCATATTAACCTTGAGTAATATGGGGAGACCAGATGCAGATCAAGAGAAAGAAATCAGAAAGCTTTACTGTTTTGTTGCATCACAGCTCCCTGGGGAGAACACACCACACCATGCAGGTCCACACAGGAAGCACTGGGGTCACTCAGGAGAAGAGGGGGAGGGGAAACCATGAGCAAGAGTCTTTTTTTTAATTTTAGAGAGAAAGAGCAGGGGAGAGGGGCAGAGAGAGAGTGTGTGAGAGAGAGAGAGAAGGAGAAAGAGAGAGAGGGAATCTTAAGCAGACTTCATGCCAAGTGTGGATGGGTAAGTCTTTATTGTGGCTTCTGCAGGAAGGAACAGGTGAGGCAGGGTAAGCAGGCTTAGGAGTGGCCAGTCTGGATAATTCAGTGGTCTCTGGGGTACAGGGGCCGCCCCTAGTTGTCTGGTACCTGGCACTGGGCTGATAAGGCACACAGATGTGGCTTGGAGTGTGAGAGACTGATAAGGGAGGAGGTGGTTGTCATGGGCTCAATCAGCTGCTCACTAAGGAACCCACCAGCCTCTAGTCAGGATCTCTACTGGGTCAAGACAGCATTTAAGTAAATATACATTATGTTGACATAAAATAAATTGCACATACTTAAAGTATACAGTTGGATGATTTTGGATATCTGTAAACATCAGTGAAACCATCACCACAATCAAGGTAGTGAATGTATCCATCCCGCCCCCCATAGGTTTCCCTCTGACCTTTGGGAATCTTCTCTCCCCGAGCAACCATTGATCTTTCTGTCTATAGATGAATTTGCATTTTCTAGAATATTACATAAATGGAGTCATACAGTATGTACCCTCTCGTCTGATTTTTTCACTCAGCATTATCATTTTGAGATTCAGCCATATTTTTGCATGTGTCAATAGTTTATTCCTTTTATTGGTGGGTGGTATTCGTTGTATGAATGTACCATTCATCTGTTAGTGAACATTTGGGTTATTTTTGGTTTGGGCTATTATTACAAATAAAGCTGCTATGTTTGTGCACATACATTTGTAATGTATATATAGTTTCATTTCTCCTAAGTACCTAGGAGTTGAATGGCTGGGTTGTATGGTACATGTATACTTGGTCTTTTAAGATAAAGCTGTTTTCCAAAGTGGCTGTACCATTTTACATTCTCTCCAACAGGGTACAAGATCTCCAGCTGCAGGGTGCCTGGGTGGCTCAGTTGGTTACACGCCCGACTCTTGGCTTCAGCTCAGGTCATGATATCATGATTCATGAGATTGAGCCCTGCATCGGGCTCTGCACTGACAGTGTGAAGCCTGCCTGGGATTTTCTTTCTCCTTCTCTCTTTGCCCCTTCCTGACTCATGCTCATGCACAGGTGTACATGCACATGCTCTCTCTCTCTCTCTCACAAAAGAAAAAATAGATTAAAAAAAAACCAACAACAGTTCTGGTAACACCACATGGTATGCCAGCAGGTGGTATGGTCAGTGTTTTACATTTATTCATTGTAGGGGGAGTGTGGTAGTATCTTATTGTGGTTCTGATATGCGTTTGTCCCATGACTTTTGATGGCAAGCATCTTTGCCTATGCTTATTTGGCTGTCAGTGTATCTTCTCTTGTAAAGTGTGTGTTCAGGTCTCATGGGTATTGTTATAATTGGTTTCATTGAATTCTTATTGTTGAGTGGTAAGGGTTCTTTATATAATGTCTATATGAGTCTTTGGTTGCATGTAAGTTTTATGTATTTTCTCACAATCCATGTCTTACCTTTTATTTTTATATTCATTTCCTTTTGAAAGGCAAAATTTAGATTTTGAAAATGTTAAATTTATTTATATATATATATTTTTTAAAGCATGTGCTTTTTCAATTTGTATTTAAGAAACCTTTCCAAAATAAAAGTCAGTAAGATTTTCTTTTTTTTTTTTTTTTTTTTTTTCCTGGAAATGTTATAGTTTCGACTCTTACATTTAGGTCTGTATCCATTTCAGTTATTTTTGTAGTCGGTGTCAAGTAAGGGTTCAGGTTGATTCTTTTGCATACAGATACCTTGTTGTTCTAGGATCATTTGTTGAAAAGATCATGTTTTCCCCATTGAGTTGCCTTGGTACTGTTGTCAAAAATCAACTGACCATATAAATGTGGCTCCATTTTGGAGCTCTTCTGTTCCATTCATCAGTTTGTCTACCTTCACACTAAAGCTGCAGGACTTTGTTTATTGCAGATTTATAATAAGTCTTGAAATCAGGTAGAGTTAGTCCTCGAACCTTGTTCTTCCTTTTTAGGGTTGTTGTTTTGGCCATTCTGTATCATATTCCTTTGGCTGATATGCACTGTTTGAATTACTGAGGGGGCATGATATGTCCTGATGTTTATCTGGGCTAGTTCCTTCTAAGGGTGTGTTCTTAACCACTCAGAATCAGATGCAGAGCCTTAGGGGCAGATCCCCTGCCCCCATCTCTGTCTCCCTGCTCACAAATTCTCCTGCCCCTTAGGAGGATCTTAGCAGAGCAGCCTTTAGTATAGAGTAGAGCCTGTGGTAGAGGGGAGGACAAAAGCAGCCTGCCCTTTGCTCATGGGGAGTTTTTGACCAAAGGGTGGCTGCTGTGGAGTGGAGGAGTCCACTTCCAAATGGACAGATACGGTCAGATTCTGCCTAGAGTTCTCAAGGTCTGAATAGTTCAGACATAAAGACACATTTGTTTTGAGAATTATGGTGAATCACAGGGAGAAAGGGTGGGAGAAGTTCCCATGGCTTTTCTTTTAAATTCTTTCACAGCAGGCTGACAGGATTTGTACAGAGAGAGAGAGTTTTTTGGCAAGTTCTGAAGGAGAGAGAGAGATGAGGTTGTTGTTTCAGGCTGCCAATGACCTTACATGTATGTGGTGCCTTTTCTCCAAGGATTACAAAAATGCCTTACAGACATTAAATTGCCAGACAGTCATTAATCCTTCTAGCACTCCCGAGAAGTGAAGAATACAGTTGAATAGTTGAGATGAATGCCAATGACCTCCCACCTGTGGTCACCCATCCCCAAACTGAACGATGACCAATGGAGGAACCCCTTCTTATGTACCAGTGGGGTGTTGATGGGGGCCCCCAGAGCTTCTACCTGAGGAACATCCACTATTTACATTATCCTGAATGCTACTTACCCAAGAGGCCCTTGCTAAAAACCAGACAGATGGTTTCTCTGACGAACTTACTCATCTTTTGAGTAAGAAACCCTGTAATCTTGCTAGGCAATCCTTATTCAGATAGAAATAGGTATTCTTTTTTCTATAAAATCTTTACATTTTATGTACAGATATGCACATATATGTAAATTTACAGGAAGAGTGAATGAATCATTTTCTTTATAGAAACCATAGAATTTTAGGATACGCAAGGATGTTTTAAATCATCTCATTGTTTTTGTTTTATGGGTGAGGCCATTGATACACAGAAAGCTGAGGGACACCTGCAGCCCACGGAGCAGAACCAAGCCTAGAACCCAGCTCTCTGGACTCCCTGTTTATTTTTTTTTTTAATTTTTTTTTTCAACGTTTATTTATTTTTGGGACAGAGAGAGACAGAGCATGAGTGGGGGAGGTGCAGAGAGAGAGGGAGACACAGAATCGGAAACAGGCTCCAGGCTCTGAGCCATCAGCCCAGAGCCCGACGCGGGGCTCGAACTCACGGACCGCGAGATCGTGACCTGGCTGAAGTCGGACGCTTAACCGACTGCGCCACCCAGGCCCCCTGGACTCCCTGTTTAGTGCTCTTTCCACTGGGTGGAATATAACACAGCACATACACAGCACATGTGCCTTAACTCCCCACTCCCAAGCCCATGGCAGACATTGACAGTCAATTGCCAGTATGATCCCCACTGAATCTCACCATCTTCTTGGACCCGAGACCCAGGCAGGGGGTGATAAAGGCGAGCACAAACTTTAGAGTTGGGCAGACCAAGAATGAATCCTGGGTCATTTCATTAATTTCTGAGAGCTTAGACAATATGAGTTAATCTTTCTGAGCCTTGGTTTCCTTATTTATAAAATGGGGAGAACAGTCACATCTACCGCATTGGTCCGAGTTGAGGATTAACTGTGTGAAGTCCTGTAAAACAGCACACTTCTGTAAGAGCTCAGCGCTTGTTGGCTGTGATTTTTCATGATATGACCACAATAGTGATGGTAATGATGACTTCTTTCTATCATCCTTCTGGGCCATATTTCTCATGTCACATCTGAAATCAAATGGGTAAGGCCATTCCCTCATCCATCCTCATATGTGCATCAAAGAGAGGTGTGGCTCTGCTCTTTCATCTTGCCTCAGATCCTTGACATTGGATCCACTCATGTGCTCTGCTGCTGGTTGAGGCTGAATCCAGACCGTACCATCCATGTCAACCTGGGGCCGTGTAGTGGGTCGCATGGTGTCTTCCCTGTCCCAAATTCATATGTTGGAGTCCTAAGTTCCATGACCTCAGAATGTGGCCTTATTTAGAAGCTGACTCCTTGAAAATGTAATCAGTTATGATGAGATTATACTGGAGTAGAGTGGGTCCCAAAACCAATATGACTGGTGTCTGTATAAAAAGACCAAATGCCATGTGAAGATTGAAATTATGCTTTCAACACCAAGGACCACCAGAGCCAGGAGAGAGGCCTGGAACAGGTCCTTCTGCAGCACCTTCAGTAGGAACTTGACCCTGCTGATACCATGTTGTTGGACTTCTGGCCTCCAGAACTGTGAGACAAAAAATTTCTGTGGCCTAAGCTACGCAATTTGTGGCACATTGTTATGGTAGCCTGAGGACACTAACACAGGATGTAAATAAATTTACTCCCTCTTAGAGGCTCAGTCACAATGATTCGGTACCCTGAGCTGCCCCCAAGTGTCTCCCACTGTCAGGGAGTCAGGGTTTGGAGACTGGGGAAAGCCCTCAGCTCTCCCTGTTGGCTTTTTCTGAACTCATTGAGTATAGAATTCTTGCTTGCCTAATTCTCTAGGTTTCCCTTTTAAGATTGAGGCCTCACCTGTTCCTAGCTTAGCTGACTCCCCCTAAAACACAGATCCTACTTGCCTATTGCAAGATCTTCTTGCAAGCTAAGACCTCTAGAACAATGTTGAACAACAGTGATAAGAACAGACATCTGCCAAATGTTGATAGCATCAAGGTTGAGCAACTCTGATCACTCCCCAGCCTTTGCAGTTAAGTGCCGTGTTAGACATGACATCTCTAAAACTTGGGGGCTTGGTTTCTGCGGCATCTTATCTCACTAACTTTGAAATCCCTGAGGCAGACATTATTCACAGAACACCAACAGCCTTCTGTCATTTCCATCATATGTTAAAGCAAGGTCCAGCTTGGATATCTGTCTAACTGCAGGGGTACATTGACCAGAAGTGTCTGGAATCCAGGATTTGGTTCTGTCTTTGCCCTCTGGGGTATTGCAGGCACTGAGGGGACATAAGTGGCCCTGGAAGATAATCCAACTGTAGATACAAGACAGAATTAAAGGGTGTAGAGACAGATAAGTATCCTGAAGGCCTCCCAGGTGGTAGAAGGGCCTTCGAGTTGGATAGGACAGGGCATTTGAGAATCTGGGAGAAGGTGCTAAGCAGAAGTCTGAGGACATCATGGAGGGAAACCCGGCACTCCCCACAGCTCGAGTCTAGCAATGGTAACACTGAGTGTGCCCTTCAGCAGCAGGCAATGTGCTAATATGCACTTTTCATGTCTTATCTATTTGCTTCTCACAATAGCTCTATGAAATAACTATTGTTGTCATCTCTATCCCTGAATGAGGAAACAGGCCCGCAAAAGTGAAATAACCTGTTAGAAGCCACAGAGCTCATATGTAGGAAGAGGAGCTGAGAGTAAATAAAACCTAGAGGGTTTCTCTCCCAAGCCTGGGTCTGTGAGCAACATCCAGTGGGACCTATGACTTGGGGACCCCCGACTGCAGGAGGGTGGCCTCAGGTACCAGGAAGGTGTTCCAGCACAAAAAAGACAGATTTTAGGTTTGGAGTATGAAGGTAGGGTCATGGAAACATCAACGTGGATTTGATGTTGATACCGTGGTGTTTGGCCAGTTGGGGGTGAGGATTGTCTCAGAGTGTGGAGGAGTCCTGAGCTGTTAGGGGAACAAAAATGGGGCAACCTAGGGAAAGGAGGGAATATTAGGGCACAATGTGACTTTCCTCATCTTAAGAGTTGAGACAACTCTAACTCCTAGGCAAGAGCAGCCCTGTTTAATTGCCATCTGCTTTATAGAGGATGCTGCCTACTGGAAAGACACCGATTACCGATGATACTCCCGACTGAGACTGGGACACCCCTCTGTGATTTCTTCATCTTTCTTTCAAGGATTCTTTTATTTCCTCTCCAATACACAATGCCCAAATAAAACACATAAAGTGATAAAAACTTGGGGTCTTAGGTTGGAACTTTGAGCTTCTCTGCAAATGCTCTTTCCTATAGAGAAAATGGAACTCTAGCTTCACAGAAAGACAGGCTTCAGTCTACAGTCCAGCTCTGCTCCCAAGTACTCATGAAAACCTAACTCACAGACTGTGAGATCATGACCTGAGCCAAAGTTGGACGCTCAGCTGACTGAGCCACCCAGGCGCCCCTCATTTGGTTATTTATTAATGAAATAAGATTATAAGCCTGAGTTTAGCAAATCAATCTGATTCCAACTGATGACTTTTGGGGAAAAAGAATGCTCTGTGGTGAAGGGTGGGAGATGCAGATCGGGGACTCTTGCAGATGATGGTGATGTTCTGGAGAGTAATGACTAACTGAGTGTGGGAAGATCCTGGGAGGTGGGGTGCTCTAGTGTGACTGCAGCTTCATCTGACTTAGTAATATTTTAACATTTTAAATTAGGAAATATTTCCAACCTCCCCCAAAGTACAAAAGTCATAACAAGGACTTCTATACCCTCCACTGATGTTAATGTAAGCTAAGATTTTGCCATATCTGCTTAGATCGTTTTAAGAAGCATGAAAACATGCCTTCCTCCTTGGAACCTCCCCCCCACCAACCCCTTTCCAGAGGTCACTGACATTCCATCACATGGTTTGGCTCTTTTGTATCCAGAAACAATTACACCACTTTTTGTTTGTTTGAAAACTTTACCTAGGTGGTATCCTGGTATAATTTAAGTATTCTTTTCAAATTTCCTCCTGCCACCTACCAACAGTATGCTTTTTGAGACTTAACCGTGTTCAAATGCATATACTTACCTCAGTCATTTTAACTGCTGAACAGTATTTCATACACAACTTAGCATAGTTCATATATATACATTCCTCCTACTCAGGAACATTTAGATCCTTCCTTCTGCCCTCCTTCCCTCCCTTTCTTTCTTCTTTCCTTTTTCTATTTTTTGTTACAAATAGCAGCACACACCCTTTTGGATGTGTCCTGGGTTGTGTGTGGGAGAGTTTTTCTAGGGTGCATCCTTAGAGGTGGAATTACTCATCTGTGGAACTTACGCATCCTTCCCTCACTATTGCAAATTGCTGTCTCTCTCCCGCCAGCAATATATGGAAGTTCCTGCTTCTCCACCTCCTTGCTAATATGTAGTATTACCAGACAGGAATTTCTGATGTGTATGACACATTATCTTATTGTTTTCATTTGCATTTCCCTGAGTTTTATCAAGATTGAAAATTTTTTTCATATGATTATTAGACACTAGTTTCCTTCTCTGTGAATCCTGTTTATAGCTTTTGTTCATTTATCAACTAGGGCTGCCTTTTCCTTATCAGTGGAAAGGATAACTTTGTATATTGTAGATATTAATTGTTTATCATGTTTGTTGTCTGACAATAAGTTCTTTAAATCTTTAAATTCCTTTTTTGTGTTGTTTGTGGTTCTTTTGTTTTTTTTAAATTTTGTTAATGTTTGTTTATTTTTGAGAGAGAGAGACAGAGTGCAAGCAGGGGAGGGGCAGAGAGAGAGGGAGACACAGAATCTGAAGCAGGCTCCAGGCTCGGAGCTGTCAGCACAGAGCCTGACGTGGGGCTCCAACCCACAAACCATGAGATCATGACCTGAGCCGAAGTCTGGCGCTTAACCAACTGAGCCACCCAGGTGCCCCTGTGGTTCTTTTGTGATACAGATGTTTTAGTTTTAAGAAAGTAATATATATATACATATATACATATATATATATATATATATATATGTATATATATATATGTATATATATACTTAATAATTCATGATTTTCACATCTTAACAAATCTTTCCATTCCTGGATGTCATAAAGATATTTGCCCATGATTTTTTTACATATTTTTTTCTTTTTTTAACATCTAGGTCTTTAATCCATCTGGACTTTATTTTTGTGTATAGCCTGAGATACGGAACTAACTTTATCTGTGCCATATGGATAGTCATTAGTCCCAACGTCATTTATTGAACAGTCCATTTTTTTCCCCCTCACTCACATGTATAGTTACTTCTTTGATGTACCAAATGTATCACCTATGTTTGCACTTTTGCAAAACCACAGAGGCCTGAAAGTGCTGGGGAATTAACATCCTGTGGAAGCGGTTCACAACCAGAGTCTGAAAGGACTTATCTCAGTTCCCTCCCTCACTCTTAAGGTGGAATAATCCTGAGACATGTTTTAGACCTTTTCCCAGAGTTTTTCCAGGGAAATAGTTCCATAACCCACTGTTGTATCTGGCTTAGCTCCCCCTGTAGAGACTGCGTCTCTCCCTATCTCACTGTTCCATGCCTCCCAAATAAACATCGTGCACTCAAATTCTTGTCTCAGAGCTTGCTTCTAGAGGAGCTAACCTGACACACGTGGCACATGGACATACTTTCAGGCTCTCTGTTTTGTCCCACTTTCTGTTTATCTGTCATTGCCCCACAACTTCTTAAGACTGTTAAACACACCCCCAGGTCACACAGCATGTGGAACTAAGAATAGGTCTCCAAAATACTCCTGTTGGCCTTGGCAGTCTGCATTGATTTTGTTTCTCCTGGTTGTTGCTCTGTGACTTACCCTACCTGGCTCCTTACCCTGTTAACTCAGCACAGTGCTATTTCTCTGCTGTGACTTTAGACTTGCTTCACTGAAGATAATTTAGATTTTCCTTCAGGCGATGGTCTTTGACTTAGGTAGATATTCCACGGCCTTTCATGAAAAAATAAAACAAAGCTAGAGAAAGAGAAGGGTGCAGATAATTGGTACTTAGAAATATGTTGCCCCTTGGGGTTCTTCTTGGGTCTTTATATTCTATATGGAAGAAAAAAGTTACAATTTCACTGCACAAGAAGGAGTAGAATCATGTGCTGAGTTCACAATTTACTTTGTTAATCTTATGCATTGTTAGTTTTTCTATCAGGCTTTGAAAGATTATTTGTACTTTTCCCCTTCCACTCCTGTACCTCACTGAAGCAGTGTGGCCTAGGATTTCTCATCATTGTCAACATGCTTCAAATTAGAGCACTTAGGAGCAATGTGGTGTACGGAGAAGAAGGCTCAGTCTAATTACCTCCAGTTTCCTTGAGGAATTAAGAGATTGATTTCAGAAGGCACTGTGTATCCTTTATAATCATATGTCATGATTGGAACATAATTCTTAGCATGCAGTGAGTGTAGTCATTCGCAACTAATGCTTTAGTTGTCTGCTTAGTCTTGAGTTTTTTTTTTTAAAGCAGCACTGCTATAATTATTATATGTGAATATCTAGATCCTACAGACCCTACCCCAACAATAATATTTAAAAATCTAAAGTAGGGTGCCTAGGTGGCTCAGGCAGTGAGGATCTGACTCGGTTTAGGCTCAGGTCATGATCTCATGGTTCATGAAATCGAGTCCCGTGTCAGGCTCTGTGCCGACAGCGCGGAGTCTGCTTGGGATTTTCTCTCTCCCTCTCTCCCTGCTCCTCCCTGGCTCCTGTTCTCTTTCTCTCTCAAAATAAATATATGTATAAAAAAATCTAAGGTCCAAGGTGAGCAAAATCAGGAAGAGAGCCCCCACATAGAGTTCTTTTTATTTCTGTCAGGGGAAGCTGCACATCACTGCAAATAGGTGAAAAATCTAAAAAAAGGAAGTGGCCATACAATGATAGGAAGCAGTACTAATATCAGGGAAAGGGCTTAGTACAGTGAAGTGAGAAAAATTAAAGGTTAAGTAGAGCCACCTAATATATTTCTTAGTCAGGTTTTGAGAGTGCTGGAAAGTGCTAATCCTTTAAGAACTGCAACTCTATACTTAATTTCCCTTTTCAGCTACCCCCCCCCCCCCAAACTAGCATGTGATCCTTTTCAGCCCTGAGTACAGCTTAGTTAAGCTACAGAAAGTGCCAGAAGTATAAGCTATGAATCCAGATTGTGTGGTAAATCTTACACAATTAGTTTCAGGCTCTTCTGCTAACTGTGACCACGTTGTTGATCTATAATAAACATTATTCTTATGACACTGTCAGGGGAGTTTTACTGATTTTACATATATGTTTCCAAAGTTAGCTTCAGACAGTGTCTTCTTTACTTTTTGGTAAATTTTGCTGGAGTTACTGTTCCCTTTAGTCGATTTTCCCACAGTTATTTCCAGATTTTCAGATAAATGATTTTCATTAACTTCTGCTTTGAGGCTCTTAGTACAGTGTTTGAAGTGTTATTTACAGAGAAACAGCAAACTGTTCAGCATCCTCCTCTTTGCCAATTCACTCCTAGTTTCCTGTGTGCGGAGCTGGTGGCATCTGGACTAGACTTCTGGGCCTGAGTGCACAGTGGTCAGCTTCAGAGGGGCGCAGCCATGGCCCAGCCCGGATGCAAGAGTTTGTCCTAGCTCCCTTTCCTAGTCCTCCTCCTTAAAGTTTCACTTTTATCCCAAGGAAGGGTCCCTGCTTCCAACTACATGATATATTTACTTCTGAAAGCCCCATAGATTACAAAAAACTGTAATTAAGGAGCAAAAGTTTCCTTTGCAGATAATTGAAAGGTGGTGTCAGAGACCCAGGAGTTAAATACTTTTTAGACAACATTTACCTACACATTTTCCTCTTTAAATTTGTGTTCCTTGCCTGTGAACACTTCTTTTCTGGATGACCAAAGGCAATTTCACTAAGTGTTTGAAGCAACTGGTTTGGACCCACCCAAGGGTCTCTGCATCCTCTTGATCAATCCTACGGTGTCCCCTGGGCACCTGCTGCATCTAGGGCTACACCCAGCCACCGGGAGCAATTGCTATCAATTGCAAAGTTTGTTCCTTTCTTGCTATCTTTTCCCTGAGGACAAGAAAGAAACTTCTCTTCTCTGTGCTCCCACAGGACCTTGTTCCTGCTTCTATTAATAGCACTCACTGCATTGTATTATAATTACCTAGAAGTCTCCAATTCTCCTCAGTCACTCTGGCACCGTCCAGAATAAAAGCGGCACCAGCTCAGTGGAGATACTCCTTCTCTAAACCCTTTTTCATCCTTCCTTTGACTCTCAGTTCTGATTAGGCTCTACATCTACAGGCTTCAAATGTTCTTGCTGTACTGTCATTGGCTTTCTGCTTCCTTCCATCCCCACCAGCCCCAGGTGACAGTTCTACCACCCTCAGTACCTATGTGGTGCCAGGAGTTTAAGAGACCTGCAACAAATAGGATTGATTAAGTGAAAGAGTTCTCGTATTGTCTTTGCTACTTTTCCCTCCTTTTTTGCTCCAGTTATGACCACTGGGGTGATTGGGTGGAGGGCAGACTTTCACCCCAAATTAATCAGTGCAACTCTTTTAGATAATCTTAGCTAATCACAACATTGGTCAAGAAGAGTTCCCCCAAAGTAGTCTAGTCTTTCATTTATGCAGCCTATAGTTAACTCCTACAGGATGAGTTTGGGGAGGACATTTCAGTCACATCACCGAAGGACACTCGTGGGACTATCCCTTCATGCCAATCTCAAGGTTTTTGAGTTGAAGCCCTTGTGAATATGTTATATAGACAAGTTCATGACCATGAGGGCTTCCCTCACCCCTAACATCATTAAGTTCTCATCTCCAGTAGATTCAACTTTCTTCACCCATAAAACACACAGATGCAGAAGTAGAAGAGGGATACCCAACCACTCTTTGGACTTATTGCATCCTAGAGATGGATGAACTGGCCCTAGATGGCCTGCTAAGAGCCTGAGAGTTTATTGTATTCGAATCTCCATGCAGGTGTGCTTTAGCATCACCATGGAAACATCTCAACAGTCAAATAATAAGATGGTAATTAAAGATAGGATAGAATAAAACGGTCAGAGTTTCTACTGGAATAGAAGGGCAGAAGAGGCAGAGGAAGGAGACAGCAAGAAGAGGGGGTCAAAAAGAGGCAGAGTCACTCATATTAAAGTCTAGTATCAGGACCTAGAGTTTGAGTGTTACACGTTTTCAACCTAGTTGATGCTTATCCAGTCAATTACTATGATGCCTCCTAAACTGAGTTCTGATTTCTAAATTTTAGCCTCTTGACTTGCTGCAGTGTTAAGATGTCAACTAGTACCTGGGGCTCAAACAGTGAGGCTTAACTGATTGGGTTTCTGCTGGCCCTAAGTCTGAATTCACTGGTCTGACTGCCGGAATACTATTGAAAGAACAATAACAACTGGGGGGAGGTGGGGGGAATCAACATAAACCCTCATGTCTGAGTGAAGCCTACAAATCCTCACTTCACTTAAAGGCAAGTGTGTTTTCCTCCTAGGATTACTTACCCCAAGCAAGGGCATCTCTTCTTGTCCCTAATTTGAGAATAAATCCTATCTAATGCTCAAAATACCCAATATTCAATAGCTAAGTAGTCTCACAACTATCAACATCTTTGGTTATAAAACTATCTACACACCTAGATCCTGAGTTCCTGGAAAGGAGGTCCCCAGTATTATTTATCTTTGATTCCTGAGCAATTGCACATTGCATATGTATAGTTAGGTAGAAGTTTGTAAGTATTTATTAAATGATTAAATCAGAGGAGACAGGGAGAATATCTCTTTGTGGTTGAATTGGTTTATTGTAAAGTTTGCCATTTTGTCTGAAGCAACCAGGAGGCCTCAGAGATGACATTTCTACCTGGAGTCTGGGGTGATTTCTGAGAATTCTGAAATGTAGTTGGGCACATACTTTTACTCCCACCTCCTCCAACAGTTTATTTCCAAATGTTCCTGACTGGTTGGTTGGAAAAAAAAAAAAAGTTATTAGGTTCAAGAGTTGTTTTAAGGGTGGGGTATTTAAAAACCCAGATGAAAGCATTTGAAAATTAAGACAGCTATTGCAATATCTCTAACAGTCAATGTTCCTATTAGTAATGAATTTGAAACACATCTTTGGTGCCATATCTTAAACTGTGGGTCCTGAATGGTAAGTGTATTCTAGGTGGACTGGGAGGGGCTCTGTTTGCATGACCTCTGTCCCTGCTGCTGTGGCTTCCTTTTCAATGTACCAACATTCCTGGATTTTCTGAGATTCTTCTTGCTTCTTTGAAGACTACTAGCTAGTTATTAGACAGTTACCTTTTTTTCTCAAGATGAAGAATAACCTTATGCAGAATCACTGTGACACCTTGTGGGCATGGCTGGGGATTGCATCCCAGCCTTCATTTGTTTAAATGATAGCCCTGGACCCTTCCTGTCACTGTCCCCTTCCACTTTCTCTCAATGTCATTCTCTGAAGAGCAAACATTCTAGGATAGAAGTATCTGAAACTGGTATTGTTAAAAACAAGACAACGGGCCCCAAATTAAGTCATGTTAAGCTCTATGTCGCCAAAGCCAGACCCAATACTAAATTACAGTTTTGTTTTCTCCCCAGAATGAAATCTTGAATCAGTCAATCAGGAGCTACCTGGTCAGCACTAGTGAAGTTAATTTGCCTGATAAACCCGCGCTTTCTGGAATGATTTTCTTGTCTTGCTCCTTTATGCCTACAAAAGTGTTTCATTTTGTACGGCTCCTTGGAGCTCCTTTCTATCTGTTGGATAGGACGCTGCTCCATTTGTGAATCACTGAGTAAAGTCAGTAAGATCTTTAGAGTTTATTCAGTTGAATTTTGTTTTTTAAGTAGTATTCTTGATTCTGTGTAACAAAGCAACTATTAACTTACTTTTGCCTTTTTAAAAAATTTTTTTAACGTTTATTCATTTTTTTGAGGGACAGAGAGTGAGTGAGCAGGAGAGGGGCAGAGAGAGACAGACAGACAGACAGACTCTGAAGCAAGCTCCAGACTCCGAGCCGTCAGCACAGAGCCCAACACAGGGCTTGAACCCACAAATCACGATATCATGACCTGAGCAGAAGTTGGCTGCTTAACAGACTGAGCCACCCAGGCACCCCAATTTGCTTCTGTCTTGAGTTGAGCTTCAAAAAAAAAATCTCCACCCTGTGGACCAAGATGGAAATGGCAGGAAGAGGATTGGCTTCCCACTGGTGTTGGTGCCAACTCCTTGTGAGCTCTCTCTCCACTCCTGTGGTGACACTACACCAGGAGGCAACTGGCGGTTATGGTTCTTCTACAGCAAATACACTTTTCTCCCCCAGAGATAGATTTCCATGGAAACCAAACCCAGAGAGAACATTCTGGAGAGGCAGGGTGTGGCAAAAACCACAAGAGGGGTGAGAGGAGAAGGCATTTATGTCAGGATTACATTAGAAATATGTGTAAAAATATAGTCAGAGGCAGCTGAAAGCATGTAAAGTTTTAAAATATTTTTAAATGTTTCTATTTAAAGGGAGCTGAAGACCCTAGAAAAATCAGAAGCCCATACGTAGAACACCTATTGTATGCAAGGTATGATGCAGAGTGGTGGGAAGGATCAGGTGTCCGCCCTTAGGGAATTTGCAGCCTCAATGCACACAGATAATCACACCAAACAATAGCACCATTCAATAGCCAGATGAATGGGACCCACAGAAGTGGGCAAGAGGCAGGAATGACTCTTACTCTAGGCCAATCCTGATTGCTTTTCAAGGTCAGTCTCTTAAAATAAGCAGTGAGAAGGGGCACCTGGGTGGCTCAGTCAGTTGAGCATCTGACTTTTGATATCAGCTCACATCATTGATCCCAGGGTTGTGGGATCAAGCCTCGCATCGGGTTTTGTGCTGAGAATGGAGCCTACTTAAGATTCTCTCTCCCCCCCTCCCCACTACCCCTCTCTCTGCCCCTCTTCCCTGCATGTATGTGCTCTCCTTCTCTAAAATAAAAACATCAATAAAAATTAATAATAAGCAGTGAGAGGAACAAAGCCATACAAGGGTGAATGTCAGGGAACTCAATCTGCAGTCCTGTTCTCAATAATGGTCAAAGGAGGGGTTTTCAAACATAGGGCATGAGTTTACAGTACTGGTGAGTGTCCAAGAGAAAGACACAGTTCGATGACTTGTGGGAGAGGACAGCAATTTACAATGTTGGCTACCCATGCGAATCACCTGGGGAGTTTTAAAAAATACTGATGCCTGCCTCACCTGGGAGATTCTGATGAACTTGGTTTGGGAAGGAGAGAAGAGCCTATGCACTGGGATTTTAAACATTTTTCTCAAATGATTCTAAGGTGCAGCCAAGTTTTAGAAGCACTGGAAGATCCTATTCTTAGTACTTGTGTCCTCCAGATACTGCTACACAAATGCTCAGGAGCACACACGGGCACGTGCCCACGCTTACTCCTGCTCTTCTAATTTTCAGCTTTGCAGAAAATGAATTCAGTATTAAATGCAATGGGATAGAGACTTCAGAATACCCAAATTCAGCAGGCACATGATTACCTGCTTACTGTGCTAATGAGGTGGGATGTGGCCTGGGGTCTGGATGCAATGGATCAGGAGAAGGGCTTACGGCAAGTGATTGCTCTAATATGTGCCTCTGACCCTTGACATACTTTCCTTCAGCCAGCTGTGATCCTGACCCCATGCCAGTATTAGCGAGTGATGTATCTATGCCTAGGGTTGGAACAATATACCATGTTTTTCAGTATCAGTTATAACACAGTACATGCCCCTGACACCCCCTTTCTCTGTCAGTGTCCCTGTGGCTGTCTTCTCTGTGCATGCTGTTTATACCTAGGCTTTTGCTTCCAAATCTCTGTTAAAAAGAAAAATCAAGAGTGTAACAGAACAAGAAGTGGTTTTATTTTCCGGTAACAGTAAACTATTGCCTACATAGGAGTATTGTACTTATTTCACATTTTCCAGTGGTAAAACACCTGCCACCACACATAACACACTACTAGGTTTCCTTTATTTGAATGATAGTTTGTTGTAGTTGGTGAGGAATTCCTTATTTGGTATAATTTTAGAAATGTTAAGAAAATCCTTCTTTCCCCTTACAAATCAAAGTTAACTATTCTGGAAAAGCAGCCTGCTGGTAGGCAGAATGGAATGGACCAGAAAGTTGTTGCAATAAGACTGCAGCGGGGATAGAGGATAGGGGTGGGGTGGGGGAGGGGAGGGCATTGATTAAAAGATCCTACACTGGAGAAGTAGCAGAAGAAATAGACAGACTTTGGTTGTTGGTTCATGAGACATTCTGAGGGCAGACTTTATGGGATAGGGCACTTTTAGAAAAGAAGGTGAGGGAAAAGCCTGGATGATCAAGGATTTCAAATTCATGTGGAAGAAAGAATGGCGACCTTGTTTATAGATTCTGGGGAGGCAGGAGGAGATGGTGGTTGGGAGCTGACTGATTTGGTTTCATAGATACTGGACTTTGAGTGCTGGTGGGAGTCCTCATGGGAATGTTCAACAAGCAGTTGGAGCTAAAGAGAAAGTTAAGAACTAGAGACGCAGATTTACTGCCTTAGATGTGCTAGTAAAGTCATGGGAGTGTTAGAAATTGGAACAGAATGGTTAAAAAGGAAAAAGGAAATAATGCCAGAATGTTGGAAGAATTCTATTATTTATGGTATCTGAACAGGAAAATGCCCCATTGAAGATCCAGGCACAGGATGAGAATGGAAACCAGAACATGGCCCAAGTCAGGGAAGGAGAGCTTCTCAAGATGTTCATGGTCAATCCTGAGAGATGCCACAGTGAGGTGAAGTAGGATAGCAATGGCTTTCAGGATAACAACCCTTATTTCTCTTGCTCTCTACATCTCTCATCTTCTCTCATCTTCTTTTCCTTTAGGTTCTAGACCACTTTTCTCTGGTTTTCTTCTAGATCTTTGTCCACTCCTTTTCCATCCCCTGGTTTCCTTTCCTTCTTGCACTCTTGCCCTAAGTATTGATTCTCTTGCCACGGTTCCATTGCCAGCCCTCTTCTTTCTCAAGCCACACACTCTTCTCTATGACAGTAACCACTGTAACCACCATCCAGGTCAAGGAATGGGAACTTGGCAGCCACATTTTCCTGATAAGCCTCAAAACTCTCACTATAAGTAACCACTCTCTGATCTTTACATTACCACTTACTTTTCTTTATAATTTTATCACCCGTGTACTATCACTGTACACTATAGTTTAGGTCTGCCTGTTTACTTTATTTCAGAATGTGTCTCCTAGGTCTATTTTAATTCCTGGATGCCCCCATAGTTGGTTTGGGTCTTCATTGAGGGGCATATAGTGTCTAATGTCTCTCTGTGTTGTTAACAGCCACCAATAATCAATGCCCAGATTCTTTGCTTCTTTCGATATTGCAAAATGGTGATAGTTCAATCCATCATTTCTTCTTTATTTATTAGCTGGAATGCTTGTAAAAAGAGAAATTTTCCCTCATTTGCTAGTTGATTACCCAGTGGTAGAATTTTCAAAAAAAAATTGGGGGGGCAAAATGATAGCTTGAAATCTTCCCTTTATTTACTGATTTTTAAAATTGTCAGTTCTGTAGCCTCCTCCAGAGGCAACTGATTAGGGTTAGGGTACTTTGGGGGGCGGGTGGTTACAATTTATAAACTCAGGTATCAAATGATATTTGGTGTCTTTTGGTGTGTTTTAACTGACAACAATTATCTTTATTGATGGTCAAATTTTTCTATCTTTGGTCAGTGGGAGTCTTTTTAAGTCAGTTCCTGCATTCTTTACCCAACCCTAAGGGTCTTCAGTAGCTTTCTTGCTATATGTCGTGATTTTGCAGGCTCATCTTGTGCATTTGCTGCACTATGCTCAGAAGCAGCCATTTCTCCAAGACCACAAGGTGGAAACAAGATGATGCTCATTGCTACCGGTTACGTCATCATTTCAGGGCTTTTCAATGGACAGAACTAGGGTATTTGAAGATTAAAAAAATACCTCATGAATTTATGGCATTACTTCCTTTTCAAATTCAGGAGTACAGGATGATTAACCTCTTCCATTTAACATTTATATCCATTCGTTCCCAAACCAAGAATCCTGGTTCTCAGGGACACACTGATGATAGAATTAGATATCACAAAGTCATTAACTTGCTTTTTCCAAAACATTTTCAGAATAACAATCCCAACACTTTACCAAGGTGGTAAAGGCTTACCAAGAAAGCAAACAAAATTAAACATTTTTTGACATATGCCTTCCTCCTTTTTCACAGTCGTATTACAATCTGCACTATCAGAGCACAGAGATCTTTTATACTTTAGCTCTCTTATCTTTCATTTAAATATATTGCACATTTAAAGCTTTTAAAAAATATTTATTTTAGGTAATCTCTACACTCAATGTGGGGTTTAAACCCACAACTCTGAGACCAAGAGTCACACACTTCACTGAGTGAGCCAGTCAGGCACCCCTAAATATATTGTACATTTAAACTATACATTTAAATATATGTTTATTGTACATTTAAATATATACTTAGTACTCAATTTATATTTAAGTATATATTTAATGCTCACTGCCAGCATTTAAGCTGATGTCTCTCCAAGGCATTTTGGTTGATTAAAGTTCTTTCTCTAGTAAATTCTAAAGAAGGACTCCTGAGAACAATATTCTCTTAGTTCCTGCGTGCTGGTGACAATTTGCTGCCTTTTTACCTGAAAATAAGCTTTACCTGGATGTAAATCCATGGCTCACATTTTCTTCCTTCAGGTACTTTAAATATGTTGCTTCATTTTCTTCTAGAAAAAAGTATTGCTATCAAAAAGTCTGATGGTAATCACATTTTCATTCCCTTTTATG
Organism: Leopardus geoffroyi; assembly: GCF_018350155.1. NCBI lineage: Eukaryota > Metazoa > Chordata > Mammalia > Carnivora > Felidae > Leopardus > Leopardus geoffroyi. Next base: position 24,322,535 of record NC_059332.1, on the reverse strand, counting down.
TAACTTATTTTTACCTAGATAACAAAAAAATTTTTCTTTTTCTTTAAAGTTTAATAATACATAGTTTTTAGTATTTGTTCTATTTTCTTGCTTTAATTTTCTTTTGCTGAGGCTCCTATTATTCATTTATTGCATTTTCTTTGCCTGTCTTCTGTATTGTCACTTCCCACCTAATCCAATTTATCTTTACCTTCATTATTTTTAATGTTCTATTTCCATATCTGTTGTTTTGTGTGCTCTTGTATTGTTTCTAATTTAGTTTTCACTTCTGAAATGATTTTCCTTTTTTTAAAAAAATGTTTATTTATTTATTTTGAGAGAGAGAGAGAGAGAGAGAGAGAGAATGGGGGTGGGAGGAGGCAGAGAGAGAGGGAGAGAGAGAGTCCCAAGTAGGTTCTGTGCTGTCAGCACAGATCCCAGTCCAGGGCTCAATCCCATGAACCATGAGACCATCACCTGAGCTGAAGTCAAGAGTCAGATGCTTAACCAACTGAGCCACCCAGGTGTCCCTGAAATAATTATTCTATATCTCTAATTCTTTGAAAGTTCCATCACTTTCTGAGATTTCTAGTTCATATATGTATTTTCCTTCCATATAATTTACTGTTTTTGATGACTTTTTTGCTTAATTTTGAAATATTATGTTATATTTTTCTTCTGTCTTTGTGGGATTCTTTCTGCTTCTTGTGGGATGTTATTCTGCTTCTTTATCTCTTTGATCTCAATCTTTTCTATTGAACATGTTAACGTGAAATTAGTTTTCCTGAACTTTTAGAATAAGCTGGGTTCAAGAGAGATTTCCTGAATTCACAGACCTCCCTTTCTTATTGATTTACATTGTGTTAAAAAATATGGCAATTTGTTTCCTTATATTTCCTGGTCCCATATGCATTTTCTTCTTCCTTTGTGTCAGTTGCCCTGCTCAATTTGGAGTCTGTTTTCAACAGTTCCTCCTCAGTGTGGGACACTTGGAAGGGAGTTTTGGCTATTTTGTTTTGAGGAGAGTTCATAGTCCATTTCAGCCCTTGCCCACCTTCCTCAGGACCCTTCCAACTATATGTTATTGGGATGTGCAAACCCCTTACAGTTTCACCTGCTGTCCTCCACTTTGGCTTGCTGAGCTTTTCTAAGTGGCCACTGATGGTTATTTTGGAGTTCCTGGGGCCATCAGATGCCCTATTGCTTCCCTCAACCTCCTCTGGTATAGATGCTAATGCCATGCAGATCTTGTAGCTGCCAGCATTTGTGCGCACCTTTTGGATTTAGAAATCTCTGGAACATCTTGTCAACCAACTTATATTGTAGATATTGGCAATGGGCCTTTGTTTTGCCATCCTAGTTTCTCTTATTACTTTTATGGAGGAGTCTGAGGAAGTTAAAAATATGCTACCACCACTGCCATCTTTCACATCCCCATTTCCTAAATGGTAACTTCCCTCAGACCTCAGTCTTTGATCATCTATTCCTTTTATATACATATTTTTAAGTAAACTCATTACAGCCTTTGCTTTTACCTTTATGCCCTCAACTTCTAGACCCACATCTCTGGTCTCAATCTTTCCCTTGTGCTTCAGTCCTTTATTTTCTGCTGCCACTTGGCACCCTTACTTGGATGTCCCATGACACCTTAAACATTCATCCTTTTTATTGTATTTCCTCCATATTCTCATACCTGTTTCTCTTTTCTTGGGAAAAATATTTTGTGGAAAGGATTTACTTTCTGACCAATTCAGTGTTGTTGGCAAGAGATTCTCATTGTCCACAGATCTCTGGAACAGAAATTACTTGTGATATTGGTCTGGAGAACACAAATAAGCATCATTAAAGTAGGATGCTTTCAAAGAAGTTGCTTAATTTGCCTTCCTTTCTTTTGTCAATGTAATATTTAAAAGTTTTATGACATTTTTTATTTTGTGGGCTTTATACATTTATATATTTTTTATTATCAAAATAATACAGGTTTATTATAGAAAATTTGAAAAAAAAATAGAGAAGTCTCACAATCCCACCACCCAAAGATAATCACTATTAACATTCTGGATTTTTCCCTTATTTTTCTGTTGGATATGTATTCATTACTTACAGTTTTTGGCGAGTGTTTTTCTATGTCATTTAGTAATCTTTGAAAGCATAAATTTTTAATGATAGTGTTAGTATTCCATTATATGGATGCACTACCATTTATTTATATTGTAATTGGCATTTAAGCTATTTTTCAGCCATTTTGCTATTATAATAAATAGCACTGTGATAAACATGATTGCATATTAAATTTCATGTATCTCTGATTATTGTCCTTGAGGATTAATTTCTAGAAGTGAAACTGTTGTACCAAAATACATACTACTACATTTTTCTCTAAGAATTGAACACCAATTTAGTATCCTACTATCAGTGCATAAAATTAAAAATTTCTTCATGTTGCTATTAAAAAGTCTTTGCCAATCTAATAGACCACAAAAGGATTTCATTGTTATTTTAATTTGAATTTGCTAGATTACTAGGATGGTTCAATATCTTGTCATATCCATAATAGCCATATGTATTTCTTTTGGTATTACCTCTCTGCACATGATTATAATGGGTAGGAAGAGCCTATTCTAAGTGTCCACATATTATAATCCTTGAAGGACTTCTTCATCTGCAATCCCTATGTCACCATCAAAATGATTTATCGAAACACTATTATGAATGAGAATACATTTTGCTAATTATTTATACACACACACACACACACACACACACATATATATTATAATCTCCAGTAGGATTTTAATATGGGTGTTTAACATGTTCCTTTTAAATAACAAGATTATTTAAAATATTGTTAAATAACCAATGACCACCAATAGAGAATACCAGGTCTCCCTCACACCTGCTGATAATGGTAATAACCATTGCTTATTCTACACTTGCTAAGCACTTTACAAACAGTGCCTCATTTAACACAGCTTCATAAAGTAGGCATTTGTTTCTGTGTTTTACATGACTAAGTGAGCCTTAGACATCCCAGGCACATTGGCCAAAGTCACATAGCTATTGGGTGATAAAATTGGAACTGCAGCTCACTTCAAAGCTGGTTTTAAAGTTCACCTTCTGAACCATTAGGCTCTGGGACTTTTCCTCACTCAGTGGTTTGTAACCCTGCTGCACATTAAGATCACTGGAGAACTTTTAGAAAGTACTGGTGCCACATCACATAATACAAACAAATTGCATCAGAATCTCTGGGGGTGATGCCCAGTCATTTGTATGTTATAAAGGCTTCCTAAGTAATTGTAATGTGAAGCCAGGGTTGAGAGCCACTGCTAGTAATTATTAACCAGTGTAGCTAAGGGAATAGTCTTAATTTGTCAAGTTCTAATTCTCAATGTTCCATGCTATTCATATCCCAACTGTATGTTGGAACAAATCCCTTTCTCTCAACTCAATTCAGTGTTCTTATTACTCCCCCCCCCCCCCCGTTTCCACATACACACACACAGACACACACACATACAAACACACAGGCACACACATGCTCTAGCTCAGAATCTGTGTTCATACAAATGGTATTAGGGATGCCAGACCCAAATTGGAGTATATTCTCTAGACATTAAGGTCAAACAAAGGTAGAACATCACTTGACAAAACACTGCAATGGATGAAGCCAGGAAAAATTATTTGAAAGGGAAATCCTAGGAGAGGCTGAATCAAAAGTTTGGCAGAGAGTTTTCCATCCAAAGAAGCAAGTCAGAAAGAGATAATCTGGGGATGAGGCATCCAGGGAAGGAGATCACATGCTTTGAAAGAGGGATTTTTATAGAGCACTGGTAATATTGGATATGAGAAGAAAAGCAGTCACCAACTCAGAGGTCACAGAGTGGTGGCTCACAGATGTGCTTTGTTTGACTTTCACTGACATTTAAAAAAAATGGCGTCAAAGTCAAAGCTAGGAGGTTGCCCATATGAATTGAGAGTCTAGCTTTAAAACCATCTAAAGACTTGGCAACTTGAGGCCATTGTTCTCACATGGCAGCAATGAGTGGCCCTGGGACGCCCCTGCCCACCTTCAGTGGAATAAGGAGTGTCATTCCCCAGCCCCAACAGGGCTCATGGACACTTACGTAGACAATGTGACTGCCAATACCGACATGTTAGCATTTGTGGCTTCTGATTTAAAATTCCAAACCAACCTGGACACCAAGCAGTCACTGAACATTTTAGGTAGCCTCTGCTTCCCTGTAAATAGCTCTACAAGATGTTATGGCTCCCTGTTTCATCAGTTAATGGGACTGGCTGTACGGTGCTGCCACTCCTTATCTCTCTGATTCATTTAAGTGCTGCCTTCTGCCCTGGTGTGTTCTCTCCTGCTTGTGATCTCCTTCCATCCGTCTGTGGTCCCTTCCTGTTGGAGTCTGAGCAGGGGATCCGTCCCTCGTGTGCCACATCCTGAAACTTCCCGCGTCACTGCCCCCTCCCTCTTGTAGCAACAAAGACTGAAGCATGCTCACACCCCCAGGGCTACCCCAGCACCTCTTTTGCATTTTCTTAACTGCTTTTCTTAGTACATTTAGATAGGTGAATTCCTACAGAAAGTCCAATGAACTTATTCCTTTCAAGAATAAGCTTTGTGTTTGTTTCTTTTCTTTTTCTTCCTTCCTTCCTTTTTCTTTTTCTCTTTCTTTCTTTCTTTCTTTCTTTCTCTTTCTTTTTCTTTCTTTCTCTTTCTTTTTCTTTCTTTCTTTCTTTCTTTCTTTCTCTTTCTTTCTTTCTTTTCTTCTTTCTTTCTTTCTTTCTTTCTTTCTTTCTTTCTTTCTTTCTTCTGAGTTGGCCTGATCTCTTTTCCTGAAGGTTTGTTTCTGTATTTTTTTTTTTTTTAAGGACATAATAATCAAGTTCTTTAAAAAAAAATTTTTTTTTTCAACGTTTATTTATTTTTGGGACAGAGAGAGACAGAGCATGAACGGGGGAGGGGCAGAGAGAGAGGGAGACACAGAATCGGAAACAGGCTCCAGGCTCTGAGCCATCAGCCCAGAGCCCGACGAGGGGCTCGAACTCACGGACCGCGAGATCGTGACCTGGCTGAAGTCGGACGCTTAACCGACTGCGCCACCCAGGCGCCCCTAATCAAGTTCTTTTAATTTGGCTGTCCAGTTTAGGGAGAGGTCTGAATGTTCTGAACTTTGTACTCCTGGCAAGCCCTGCCCTCCCTAAATGGCAATGGAAAGAAGATCAGATATTTTCATGAAATAGAGTGTTTCCTCCTGGGAGAGCAGGACAGCCTCGGAGTCTCCGCTTGCTGCAAAAATAAATACGCGATCAAAGAAATAAACACACCAATAAAAACATAAATCCCAGTGAAACTTGTTGCCATTTATAGGTTGAAAAGGCTACATTCTTACAACCATGTGCTTAACGTTTATTTTATTCAGTTATGAATTCTAAGTGTTGAGGAAAAAATACCCCAAACTTGGATAGAAAATAAAAGGATGACCGTGTCCCTTTGTCGTCATACTCAAGGGGAGTGGGACCTTTGTTTCACTTACTATTTACAATCGCTGAGGGCTCAGATTCTGTGAAATCAGATGTTAACCTGTAGATTTATAAGGTGGAAGTGATTTTTGTCCAGTAGAGATGCACATGATTTTTCTCGTTTAGAAAAGATAGTGACAAACGTTATGGTTTTATTGCCCTAGTAACCTGTTTTATATCTAACTTAACAATCTGATTACAGCATTATTTCCTTCAATGCCCGTATTCATTTGTTCAATGTCTCGGATTCACTTTCTACCAGCTTTACAATTCTGCTAGTTCCTTCATAAATCAGTAAAGCAAATTTTTGAAGCGTGTTCATTCAATACTTGTATGAGAGCCATGTTTTTAACTTAAAAAAATTATACTTTGACTCTAGCCTCATCCTAGAAAAATTTTTAGATGGCCCCAACCTCCTGTTCACATATGGAGCTTCCAGCTTCTTTCCTTCACTGCTGCCGTGGGCTGCGGGCTGGCTGCATCAGGCAAAACTTTGGAAGTGCTTTTGCAGTTAATGTAGAAGATTAATACTTTATTGAGGGAGAGATAACTGAGCAATTAGCTTCAGTTTAGGGGAAGAAAAACCAGACGAAGTTATTCACTGATAAAGCAAATGCCATTTAATGATGCATCTGCTCATCACAAACATGACCTCCATTGCTGTCATGGTGACCATGTCTGCCCTGGTGAGCGGGATGTTTGCTGTATCTCTCTTTTGGCACAGAGGTCTTTCTGAGCTTCTCTTTATTCCATTTCCACAAACCATAGACCCTAAGAGGAGGAAACTCAGAAGACCATCTGGCCTATGCCACTAGAGGGTATTCCCAAGGCTCTCTAATAAAGATGTTCCTGAAAGATTGGGTATAAATTCAATTTAACAAAAAGCTTATTTCAAATGACCTGAGATGTTTGCTTTATTGTAGACAGAATGAATTATTTAATAATTGTAAGTAAATCACTGTGTAGCTGTATTTGAAAATGGTGTTAGGTTCTGTTTAAATATCATTAAATGTATTATTTAAGAAAAAAATATATTGTCTCTTCTAAATATGGGGATAGGTTTGGAAAGTGAAACAGTAATGAATTACCTGGCAGATAATATAGTAAAACGTGAAAATGCTTTACAAGCCATGTTGTGTTATATTTTCACACATCTGTTATTTATTATATCGATACTGTCATTAAGCATAACCTGAAGGTCCTCAATTTTACAAATAACTGAGGGAGTCACCATTTTTTGGTATCCAAACAAAATAACTTAAATCTATAGCCCTTATTTGGCTCTAGTAAATCTACCCTCCTCCTAAACATTTCTGAGTGTTTCCAGAGAGTGTGGATCAACTGCCAACCCCAGTTATTAGCTTGTTCTAGACCACTTCTGGCTGTTGAATTGGCTTTCTCCCTGGTTTCCTCCCTATACCTCTTCATTGCCTTCTGTCTTTCTGTGGCCCAGCTGAACTGCCTGCATGATCACACCTTCCTTTATTTCCCAAGAAAATGCTAAAATAAATCTGAATAATTTAGTAGTTACTAAAGGTTGGCTGAAACCATTGGAGGAGAATGGAGCTACAGAATAAGCTACAGAATTGGAAATAACTCAGAATACTCTCCCCTCAGGCCCTGTGTCTTGCCATATATGTGGAGTCTACTTTTCCCAGCCAGGGTCATTTCTTTTTTTTTTTTTTTTTTTTTCTTTAATTTTTTTTTTCAACGTTTATTTATTTTTGGGACAGAGAGAGACAGAGCATGAACGGGGGAGGGGCAGAGAGAGAGGGAGACACAGAATCGGAAACAGGCTCCAGGCTCTGAGCCATCAGCCCAGAGCCCGACGAGGGGCTCGAACTCACGGACCGCGAGATCGTGACCTGGCTGAAGTCGGACGCTTAACCGACTGCGCCACCCAGGCGCCCCTCTATTATGTTTTTTTCCCCCTTTTCCAAAGAGAGCTGAAAACCAATTAAAATTAGATCTTACTCCACCTCACCGGAACTAGCCTTTTATATTACCATAAAGAAAACTTTAGTTCATTTTACTGGACCTCCCCATTTTAACCAATACCTTGAGTCATACCTTTAATACCCAACAGCCCTCTGAAGATTTGTTCCCCTAACCAAAAGACTGCTCCCACTTTTGGGAGCACTCCTCCCCCTCTTCCAAGGAATATGGAAGTTGCTGTAGCCATTTTTTCTGCCATTTATGCTAAGAAGATCACCTGAATAGAGAAAATACATTGCCAAGGGTAGGAAGACTTTAAGCCAACTTTTAGAATATACGACAGTACTTCCTAAATTATTTGATTTTTGTATATTAATCGTGTGTCTAATAATGGGTGCTTAATTCACCCATTATTGTGAGTGTGTAGATTATTTTGAATATTTTATGTAGACAAACAAGATTTTCAAATGAAAGTTTTACATTTTTCTCGGGAAACTTTCTGTCTATAATTTATTTTTGTAGCCACATTACAGAGACTAACCACGAGCACAAAGTTGACAGAAGTGACAATTGTGAACATCCTTGTCTGGTTCAGTCTGAAAGTCAGGGGCAAGTGTTTGATATATTGACTTCATGTATATTGTTTGCAGAAGGTTTTTGGGTCATCCCTTTATCATATTAAGGAAGTGCCCTTCTAGTTTTAGTCCACTGCGGGTTTTTTTAAAAATTATGAATGAGTATGGAACTTTATCAAATACTTTTATCGAATCTACAACGTTTATTATATATCTATCCTTTATTCTGTTAATGTGGTGAATCATATGGGTTGATTTTGAATGCTATAAATCAATCTTATGTTCCTGGGATAAACCACACTTGCTGGATTTGATTTGTTGTTATTTTGTTTTGAATTTTTACACCTTAGTCTGACAGAAATCAGCCTATAATTTTCTTTCTTGTAATATCTTTGACAGATCATGTTCCAAGGGCCTCATGAAACAAGTTGGAAAGTGGTGCTTCATCCCCTGTTCTCTGTAGAGTGTGTATAAGAGAGGTATGATTTCTTCCTTAAACATGTGGAAGAATTTACCAGTGATACCATCTGAGACTAGAGTTTTCTTTGTGGATAGGTTTTAAACTATAGATTACTTTGACATATATAGGACTACTTAAATTTTCTTTTGTGTATGTGTGTGTGGCTGTTTCAGCAAGTTGTGCTTTTCAGGGAATCTGTCCATTTCATGTAAGTGGTCAAATGTATTGGCATAAAATTTTTCATAATATCCTTTTATTACATTTTTAGTATATATTGAATTTTGATACTCACAGTTTATATTCTCTTTATCTTTTTCTCTTTTTCTCGATAAGTCTTGCTAGGAGCCATCAATTTTATTAAATTTTTCCAAAGAACTTACTTTTGACTTTGTGAATTTTCTCCCTTGCTCATCTGCTTTCTATTCCATTGCTTCTTGCTCTTATCTTTATTATTTCTTCCCTTTGTTTTATTTGTGTTTACTTTCCAATATTCTTCTAACATCTTTTATGGACATTTGCATGATTGATTTTCTTTTTTTTTTTTTTTTTAATTTTTTTTTTTTCAACGTTTATTCATTTTTGGGACAGAGAGAGACAGAGCATGAATGGGGGAGGGGCAGAGAGAGAGGGAGACACAGAATCGGAAACAGGCTCCAGGCTCTGAGCCATCATCAGCCCAGAGCCTGATGCGGGGCTCGAACTCACGGACCGCGAGATCGTGACCTGGCTGAAGTCGGACGCCTAACCGACTGCGCCACCCAGGCGCCCTGCATGATTGATTTTCAATCTTTCTTCTTTTCCATAAGCTGTGGCACACATGGAGATTGTGACTTGGATAACCCTTCAACAAAGAACATGCCCAGTTGCTCTGAGTATGGTCCTCAGATTGTTGCCAGCTGTTATCTCCCTCAGGGTCTACTTTGGTTTTTAAGCCAAGGTCATGGTCTTCTTGGAGAAACCTCCTGGCTAATGTCTGAGCAAAGCAGTGGTAACTGAGTGCATGCTATTCTTAGGGTAGTTCTCAGCCAGTGATTAAAATAGATGGTGGGATAAGGCCCTAACCATTTATACCTAATACAGAGCTCTTCTAACTGACATTTTTTTTTTTTTCCTCTGGTGCTTCATTTGGAGTGCAGAGACTTGGGGTTGAACTGCTACCGTGGTCTGATGCAGGATCACCTCCTGACCTGCAGGAAGTTATGGAGATGCTAACAAAACATGGAACTATTAGAAACAAAATAGCTGGTACCCAACAAAGATATATGTATTATGATCTCTTGTCATTTCTGGGTATTTTCTAATGACCTTTAAAAAAACTTCATTTCTAGTTAAATTTCATATTTTGTGTGATTTTAATCCTTTGAAATTTGTTGAGACTTGCTTTATGGCCTGGCATGCAGTCCATCTTGATCAATGCCTCATGTGCTCTTGAAAAGAATCCATAGTCTATAGTTGTTGAATTTTGTGTACCACATGAGTCAATTTGATCAACTTGGTTAATTGTATTGTTTAAATTTACTATATTCTTGCTGATATTTTTACTCATTTGGTCTATCAGACACTGATAGTATTAAAATTCCTAATTATTCTACCCAAATACCTGCACATTGATGTTTATTGCACCTTTATTTATTTATTTATATATTTATTTATTTATTTATTTTTAATTTTTTTTTTCAACGTTTATTTATTTTTGAGACAGAGAGAGACAGAGCATGAACAGGGGAGGGTCAGAGAGAGAGGGAGACACAGAATCTGAAATGGGCTCCAGGCTCTGAGCTGTCAGCACAGAGCCCGACGCAGGGCTCGAACTCACGGACCATGAGATCATGACCTGAGCCGAAGTCGGACGTTTAACCGACTGAGCCACCCAGGCACCCGTATAGCACCTTTATTTAAAATTTACAAAACTTTGAAGCAATAAAGATGTCCTTTAGTATGTGAATGAATAAATTGTGGTACATCTAGACAATGGAATATTATTCAGTGCTAAAAAGAAATGAGCTATTGAGCCATGAAAAAACATGAAGGAAACTTAAATGTGTATTACTAAGTGAAAGAAACCAATCTGAAAAGGCTGTATACTATATGATCTCAAATATATGACATTCTGGGAAAGGCAAAACAATGGAGACAGTAAAAACAAACAAAAACAATGGAGCAGTGGTTTCTAGGAGTTAGAGGGGTGGGAGGGATAAATGGGTGCAATAAAGAGGATTTTGGGGACAGTGAAACTCTCCTGTATGATACTATAATGGTGGATGCATGCCATTATACATTTGTCCAAACATGCAGAATGTGAACCAAGAGTGAATTCTTAGTTAAGTTAATTATGGGCTTTAGGTGATAATGATGCATTAATTAAGGTTTATTGACTGTGACAAATGTATCACTCTGTGGAGGGGAGGAGGATTTTGGGGGAGCGTTGGCTGGGAGGGGCTTTTATGGGAGCTTCTGTGGTATAATGTTCTTTTTTTTCAAGTGGGTGTGTTCTGTGTGTAAATCCATTAAACTGTATACTCATGAAAACAATTCTCAATTATGATTGGAAAAGAAAATCTATTTTTCTTTTTATCTCTGTCTTTGCTTTTTATATTTTGAAGCTAAATGTTAGATGTATATTACTTTATGATTTCTGTGTTGTCCCATTTAATTTATCTTTTTATCATTATGAAATGTCCCTCTTTATCTAGTAATTCTTCTTGCCCTAAGTATTACTTTTTCTAATATCAACGTAACCTCTCCAGCTTCCCTTTGGTTAGTGTTTTCATGGTATATATTTTTTATCCTTTTGTTTCCAGTTTTGTAAATAGCATGTAATTGTGTTTAGTTTATATCATTCATTTATAATTTAGGTACATTATGGTCATCAAATTTGGGCTGTATGATACAATCCTTTTTTATTTAACTTTTTTCAGTTTATTTATTTATTTTGGGGGAGAGGGGGAGAGAGAGAGAGAGAGAGAGAGAGAGAGAGAGAGACAGGGGAGGGCCAGAGGGAGGGAATCCCAAGAAGGCTCTGCACTGTCAGGGCAGACCCTAATGTGGGTTTTGAGCTCACAAATAGTGAGATCATGACCTGAGCTAAAATCAAGAGTTGGACGTTTAACCCACTGAGCTACTCAGATGCCCCTGATACCAATTCTTTAAAATGCATTGAAGTCCAACATGTGATAAACTTTCATACATGGTTCATGTGTATTTGAATATTATGTGTTGTCCATTTGAACAATGGACATTATTTATTGTGCTGTTCCAGTATTGTATATCTTTTCTGACTGTATTGTTTGTTTCCTTAATTTACCAAGTACTAAGAGAAAAGTAAAATTTCCAACTATAAATGTGGACTTGTCAGTTTCTCTTTGTAAATCTATCATTTTCTACTTCATATACTTTGAGGCTGGTTGTGTTATTAACAGCATATTAACAGCATACAAATTTAGAATTATGGTTGTCATTTTCAAATGACATTCTGTGTCATTTGCCTGAAATGTCCTGTAATGTCTTTTGCCTGAAAGTGTATATTTTGTTATATTGATATAATCACTCAGATTTTTTGTTTGTGTTTATTTGATTTATTGTTTTCCATACTTGACTTTCAAGTATTTGTATTTGTACATTATTTACCCTTCTTTTCAATAATATAGTGACCTTGAAATGCATTAATCCTAATCACCTCCATACCAAATCTTATACTAGTTTTCCAGTATTTTACTTTTAGCCTATTTTCCAACTTTTTATAATTATTGTGTGACAGTCAATGTTTGTTTGAATTTACCTACATGTTCACAAGAATCTTTACTCACCATTCCTCCCTGGATTTTAGACCTTCTATCTGTGATCACATTTATTCTACCTGAAGTACATCCTTTAGAATTTAATTTACTGAGAATGTTTTTGTGAAAAACCTTTAATTTTTGTTTGTTGCAATAATTTGTTTTCCCTCTTCTTTGAAAGTTAGTCTTTCTGGTTATAGAATTCTTTATTGGTAATTATTTTCTTTCAGCTTATTGAAAATATTTATTCTATTATCTTCTAATTTCCATTGTGGCTATGAGAAGTGAGCAGTCAGTCAAATTGTTATTTATTTGTTGACATCTTTGACTTCCTTTTAAGATCTCCTTTTTAAAAAAATTTTTACTGTTTATTTATTTTTGAGGGAGACAGACAGAGTGTGAGCAGGGGAGAGTCAGAGAGAGAGGGAGACACAGAATCCAAAGCAGGCTCCAGGCTCTGAGCTGTCAGTACAGAGCCTGACACAGGGTTTGAACCCACGAACCATGAGATCAAAATCTGAGCTGAGACCAAGAGTCAGATGTTTAAGCAACTGAGCCACCCAGGCACCCCAGAACTGTTCATTTTTATTAGAAATTTGTCTGTGGAGATTCTTTGAGGCCTGGGTAGAAGTTGAAGCCTTGGATTTTTCTTGCCAGTCACCATGGAACAATACCAACCAATGACCACCTCAGGTTAACTTTTATTTTTGAGGTTTTTCAGACTGCATAGGTAACAGAAACCCAAATCCACATGAAGTCCCATTTGTGGTTATGAATTCCCAGGGGATTACTTTAATTTTGCTCCTTCTAACCCTAGGATTGAGAGTCAGTTTCCCTGCTGTGCCTTTCTGCACAGGGGGGCTTTCACTGTGAGTCTAAGCTTTTTATGAGAATCTCCATTTCAGTCTCTATCTGGGGTGTGCTCTAGACTTTACCTTCTGCCCCCTGTATCTGGTGTAGTCCTTAAACCACGAGCTCAAAGATTCCAGGTTTTGCCAAAACTTTCCAGGCTTTGGCACTCCGAGTTCCTGGTTTCACTTGACTTTGGAGACTGGCATGTACTTTACACATGCTTCATGTTCAAAAAGGATTTTTAAAAGATTTCTTACCCACTATATGAGTTATTTTATTTGGGTGAGTTATTCAGGGTATCCAGTCTGCCATACTGCTGGAAAAGAGATTTCTCACAATATATGATTTTCTGTTACAAACTCTTATCTTTTTAGCATATCTCTTTGCTGAATATGTTGCAGTCATAAATACTTAATCATTAAACTTTATCATTACTGGGGGATTTTTTTCTGAATACTTTAAAATTTCTACTTTTAATTTACTGTCAGTTTTCTTTCTCCCTCTTAACCCTATAATATAAAACAGGCAATTGAAAAATGACTCTCTAAAAAACTGTGCAGTCAGCCTGGTATGATTAGATGTCAGGACAGTGATGTGGCTTAATTTTTTTGCTGCATAATCATCTTGAGTTCTTTGCCTCTGAATTGAGAACTTGGAGGTCAGAGGTGATTTATTTTCTTATTTACACTATAAAGTGAAGGAGAAAACCATTCTATACTTTGCTGGGAATGTTTGTGAGAGATATAGTCTGTCAAAAATCAACTAGGTATGTGGGAATTAGAAATGAGTCTGGAATGGCTACAGACAGGTTATTTCAGCCAGTTTAATGGAATCCAAGAAAGTATGTTCAAGCAGAAGAAGGTTGCCTTTCTCCAGATCTACTGAGCATTATTCTGGGATCAGTCTCAGGTGATGGCTCAGGAAGACACACACATATTCATGGGCACACATGCACATACACACACCCGCATGCCTACACAGGCATACACACTAGAAACACACACATGTAATTAAGTAGTTATATAAGTGGGAGGATTCTGGAAAGTGAATCATTGGATTTTGTTTTTTATTTTATCCTTTTGCCCTAATTCTCAAAGTAGTATGTGTTTGTAAGGAAAGTATTGGAAGGTCCAGAAAAATAACCCATAATGCTATTGCTTTTTTTTATATGAAATTTATTGTCAAATTGGTTTCCATACAACACCCAGTGCTCATCCCAACAGGTGCCCTCCTCAATGCCTATCTTTCTTTCCCCTCCCACTTTCCCCTCCCTCCCACCCCCCAACAACCCTCAGTTTATTCTCAGTCTTCAAGAGTCTCTTATGGTTTGCCTCCCTCCCTCTCTAACTTTTTTCCCCTTCTCCTCCCCCATGGTCTTCTGTCAAGTTCCTCAAGATTCACATAGGAGTGAAAACATATGGTATCTGTCTTTCTCTTCCTGACTTATTTCACTTAGCATAACACTCTCCAGTTCAATCCACGTTGCTACAAAAGGCCACATTTCTTTCTTTCTCATTGCCAAGTAGTATTCCATTGTATATATAAACCATAACTTCTTTATCCATTCATCAGTTGATGGAAATTTAGTCTCTTTCCATAATTTGGCTATTGTTGAAAGTGCTGCTATACACATTGGGGTACAAGTGCCCCTATGCATTAGCACTCCTGTATCCCTTGGGTAAATAGCAGTGCTATTACTGCGTCATAGGGTAGATCTATTTTTAATTTTTTGAGGAACCTCCACACTGTTTCCTAGAGTGGCTGCACCTGTTTGCATTCCCACCAACAGTGCAAGAGGGTTCCCATTTCTCCACATCCTCTCCAGCATCTATAGTCTCCCGATTTGTTCATTTTAGCTACTCTGACTGGTGTGAGATGATATCTGAGTGTGGTTTTCATTTGTATTTTCCTGATGAAGAGTGACATTGAACATCTTTTCATGTGCCTATTGCCCATCTGGATGTCTTCTTTTTTTTTTTTAACTTTATTTTTTATTTTTAAAAATTTACATCCAAATTAGTTAGCATATAGTGAAGCAATTATTTCAGGAGTAGATTCCTTAATTCCCCTTACCCATTTAGCCCATTCCCCCCTTCCCACAACCCCTCCAGCAACCCTCAGTTTGTTCTCCATACTTATGAGTCTCTTCTGTTTTGTCCTCCTCCCAGTTTTTTTTTATTATTTTTGTTTCCTTTTCCTTATGTTCATCTGTTTTGTGTCTTAAAGTCCTCATATGAGTGAAGTCATATGATTTTTGTCTTTCTCTGACTGACTAATTTTGCTTAGCAAAATACCCTCAAGTTCCATCCACATAGTTGCAAATGGCAAGATTTCATTCTTTTTGATTGCCAAGTAATACTCCATTGTGTATGTGTATACCACATTTTCTTTTTCAACGTTTATTTATTTTTGGGACAGAGAGAGACAGAGCATGAACGGGGGAGGGGCAGAGAGAGAGAGGGAGACACAGAATCGGAAACAGGCTCCAGGCTCTGAGCCATCAGCCCAGAGCCTGACGCGGGGCTCGAACTCACGGACCGCGAGATCGTGACCTGGCTGAAGTCGGACGCTTAACTGACTGCGCCACCCAGGCGCCCCAATATACCACATCTTCTTTATTCATTCATCTGTCGATGGACATTTGGGCTCTTTCCATACTTTGGCTATCATCAATAGCGTTGCTATAAACATTGGGGTGCATGTGCCCTTTCAAAACAATACACCTGAATCCTTCAGATAAATACCTAGTAGTGCAATTGCTGGGTTGTAGGGTAATTCTATGTTTAATTTTTTGAGAAACCTCCATACTGTTTTCCAGAGTGGCTGCATCAGTTTGCATTCCCAGCAGCAGTGCAAAAGTTTCCTCTTTCTCTGCATCCTCACCAAGATCTGTCGTTGCATCAATTGTTAACTTTAGCCATTCTGACAGGTGTGAGGTGGTATCTCAGTTTGTTTTTGATTTGTATTTCCCTGATGATGAGTGATGTTGAGCATTGTTTCATGTGTCAGCTGGCCATCTGGATGGCTTCTTTGCAGAAGTGTCTATTCATGCCTTTTGCCTATTTCTTCACTGGATTATTTGTTTTTTGGGTGTTGAGTTTGATAAGTTCTTTGTAGATTTTGGATACTAACCCTTTATCTGATATGTCATTTGCAAATATCTTCTCCCATTCTGTCGGTTGCCTTTTATTTTTCCTGATGGTTTCCTTCGCTGTGCAGAAGCTTTTTATTTTGATGAGGTCCCAGTAGTTCATTTTTGCTTTTGTTTCCCTTGCCTCCAGAGACGTGTTGAGTAAGAAGTTGCTGTGGCCAAGATCAAAGATGTTTTTGCCTGCTTTCTCCTCCAGGATTTTTATGGCTTCCTGTCTTACATTTAGGTCTTTCATCCATTTTGAGTTTATTTTTGTGTATGGTGTAAGAAAGTGGTCCAGGTTCATTCTTCTGCATGTCACTGTCCAGTTTTCCCAGCACCACTTGCTGAAGAAACTGTCTTTATTCCATTGGATATTCTTTCCTGCTTTGTCAAAGATTAGTTGGCCATACATTTGTGGGCCCATTTCTGGGTTCTCTATTCTGTTCTATTGATCTGGGTGTTCTTGTGTCAGTACCATACTGTCTTGATGATTACAGCTTTATAGTATAGCTTGAAGTCTGGGACTGTGGTGCCTCCTGCTTTGGTTTTCTTTTCCAAGATTGCTTTGGCTATTCAGGGTCTTTTCTGGTTCCATAAAATTTTTAGGATTATTTGTTCTAGCTTTATAAGAATGCTGGTATTACTTTGATAGGTATTGCGTTGAATATGTAGATTGCTTTGGGTAGTATCAACATTTTAACAATATTTCTTCTTCCTATCCAGGAGCGCATGGAATCTTTTTCCATTTCTTTGTGTCTTCTTCAATTTCTTTCATAAGCTTTCTATAGTTTTCAGTATATAGATTTTTCACCTCTTTGGTTAGATTTATTCCTAGGTACTTTATAGTTTTTTGTGCAACTGTAAATGGCATTGATTCTTTGATTTCTCTTTCTGTCACTTCATTGTTGGTGTATAGGAATGCAACCGATTTCTGTGCATTGATTTTATATCCTGCAACTTTGCTGAATTCATGAATCAGTTCTAGCAGTTTTTTGGTGGAATATTTTGGGTTTTTCATATAGAGTGTCATGTCATCTTCGAAGAGTGAAAGTTTGACCTCCTCCTGGCCAATTTGGATGCCTTTTATTTCTTTGTGTTGTCTGATTGCAGAGGCTAAGACTTCCAATACTATGTTGAATAACAGGGCGAGAGTGGACATCCCTGTCTTGTTCCTGACTTTAGGGGGAAAGCTCTCAGTTTTTCCCCATTGAGGATGATATTGGCGTTGGGTCGTTCATATATGACTTTTATGATCTCAAGGTATGATCCTTTTATCCCTACTTTCTTGAGGTTTTTTTTTTTTTCTGTATTTTGTCAAATGCTTTCTCTGCATCTATTGAGAGGATCATATTGAGAGGATCCAATCCATCTATTGAGAGGATCAAAGAAAGGGGTTCTTGCCCTTTCTTTTATTGATGTGATGAATCCTGTTAATTGTTTTGCGGATATTGAACCAGCCCTGCATCCCAGGTATAAATTCCACTTGTTCGTGGGGAATAATTTTTTTTAAGTATTGTTGGATCCGGTTGGCTAATACCTTCTTGAGGATTTTTGCATCCATGTTCATCAGGGAAATTGGCCTATAGTTCTCCTTTTTAATGGGGTCTCTGTCTGGTTTTGCAATCAAAGTAATGCTGGCTTCATAGAAAGAGTTTGGAAGTTTTCTTTCCATTTCTACTTTTTGGAACAGTTTCAAGAGAATAGGTGTTAACTCTTCCTTAAATGTTTGGTAGAATTCCCCTGGAAAGCCATCTGGCCCTGGACTCTTATTTTTTGGCAGATTTTTGATTACTAATTCAATTACCTTACTGATTATGGGTCTGTTCAAATTTTCTATTTCTTCCTGTTTCAGTTTTGGTAGTGTGTATGTTTCTAGGAATTTGTTCATTTTTTCCAGATTGCCCACTTTATTGGCATATAATTGCTCATAATATTCTCTTATTATTGTTTTTATTTCTGTTGTGTTGGTTGTGATGTTTCCTCTTGCATTCTTGATTTTAGTTATTTGGGTCCTTTCCTTTTTCTTCTTGATCAAACTGGCTGGTGGTTTATCAATTTCATCAATTCTTTCAAAGAACCAGCTTCTGGTTTCATTGATCTGTTCTACTGTTTTTTGTTTTTTGGTTTTTTTTTGGTTTTGACAGCATTAATTTCTGCTCTAATCTTTATTATTTCCTGTCTTCTGCTGGTTTTAGGTTTTATTTGCTGTTCTTTTTCCAGATCCTTAAGGTGTAAGGTTAGGTTCTGTATCTGAGATCTTTCTTCCTTCTTAGGAAGGCCCGGATTGCTATATACTTTCCTCTTATAACTGCCTTTGCTGTATCCCAGAGGTTTTGGGTTGTGGTGCTATCAATTTCATTGAGTTCCATATACTTTTTAATTTCCTCTTTAACTGCTTGGTTATCCCATTCATTCTTTTTTAGGATGTTCTTCAGTCTCCAAGTGTTTATTACCTTTCCAAATTTTTTTCTTGTGGTTGATTGCAAGTTTCATAGCGTTGTGGTCTGAAAATATGCATGGTATGATCTCCATCTTTTTGTACTTACTTAGGGCTGATTTGTGTCCCAGTATATGGTCTATTCTGGAGAACGTTCCATGTGCACTGGAGAAGAATGTATATTCTGCTGCTTGAGAATGAAATGTTCTGAATATATCTGTTAAGTCCATCTGGTCCAATGTGTCGTTCAAAGCCTTTGTTTCCTTGTTGAGTTTTTGATCAGATGATCTGTCCATTGCTGTGAGTGGGGTGTTGAAGTCTCCTACTATTATGGTATTATTATTGATGAGTTTATGTTTGTGATTAATTGATTTATATATTTGGGTTCTCCCACATTTGGTGCATAAATGTTTACAATTGTTAGGTCTTCTTGGTCTGTAGACGCCTTGATTATGATATAATGCCCTTCTTTATCTCTTGATACAGTCTTTATTTTAAAGTCTAGATTGTCTGATATAAGTATGGCTACTCCGGCTTCCTTTTGTTGACCATTAGCATGATAGATGGTTCTCCATCCCCTTATTTTCAATCTGTAGGTGTCTTTAGGTCTAAAGTGGTTGTCTTGTAAACAGCATATATATGGATCTTGTTTTCTTATCCATTCTGTTACCCTATGTCTTTTGATTGGAGCATTAAGTCCATTGACGTTTAGAGTGAGTGCTGAAAGATATGAATTTATTGCCATTATGATGCTTGTAGAGTTGGAGTTTCAGGTGTTCTCTGGTCCTTTCTAATATTTTGTTGCTTTTAGTATATATATATATATATATATATATATATATATATGCTTTCAGGTATATATATATATATATATATATATATATATATACACTTTCATCTTTTCTCCCCTCAGAGGGTACCCCTTAAAATTTCTTGCAGGGCTGGTTTAGTGGTCACAAACTCCTTTAATTTTTGTTTGTCTGGGAAACTTTTTATCTCTCCTTCTATTTTGAATGACAGTCTTGCTGGATAAAGAATTCTTGGCTGCATATTTTTCTGATTCAGCACACTGAATATATCCCACCACTCCTTTCTGGGTGCCAGGTTTCTGTGGATAGGTCTGCTGCAAACCTGATCTGTCTTCCCTTGTAGGTTAGGGATTTTTTTTCCCTTGCTGCTTTCATGATTCTCTCCTTGCCTGAGTATTTTGTGAATTTGACTATGATATGCCTTGTTGATGATCGGCTTTTGTTGAATCTAATGGGGTTCCTCTGTGCTTCCTGGATTTTGATGTCTGTGTCTTTCCCTAGGTTAGGAAAATTTTCCACTATGATTTGCTCACATAACCCTTCTACCCCTATTTCTCTCTCTTCCTCCTCTGAGACCCCTATGATTCTGATGTTGTTCCTTTTTGAGTCACTGATTTCTATAATGCTTAAATTGTGCTCTTTTGCCTTAATCTCCCTCTTTTTTTCTGCTTCGTTATTCTCTGTAAGTTTGTCCTCTATATCATTGATTCTCTGTTCTGCCTCATCCATCCTTGCCGCCATTGCATCCATCCATGATTGCAGATCAGTTATAGCATTTTTAATTTCATTCTGGCTATTTTTTACTTCTTTTATCTCTGCAGAAAAGGATTCTAATCTATTTTTGACTGCAGCTAGTATTCTTATTATCGTGATTGTAAATTCTGGTTCAGCCATTTTGCTTGTGTCTGTGTTGTTTAAATCCCTGGCTGTCGTTTCTTCATGCTCTTTCTTTTGGGGTGAATTCCTTCGTTTTGTCATTTTGAAGGGAGAAAAGGAATTAATGAGGTAGAAAAATTGAAATTAAAAAAAGTATTAAAAATTTTAAAATATTAAAATTAAAAATTAAACACACACACACACAAATCAAATAGATGATGCTAGATCATAGGTGTGTTTTGGTCTGGGTGTTGAAAGTGTTGAGAGATTAGAGAAATGAAAAAAAAAGGGGGGGGGGAGGAAATCATTTGAGAATTTTAAAAAGTGAATACACTGAAGTAGACTAAAATGAGAAAATGTGGGTAAAATAGAATATGAAAAAATATACACAAAAATAAATATAGTAGAAAATTAAAGAAAAATATTTTTAATAAAAATGAAAAAAATATGAATTTTTTCATTTTCTGTATTTAAGAAAAAAGAAAATAAATGAAAAAGAGAACAAAAGATAAAAAAAGAAAAAAGAAAAGAAAACAAAGAAATCGTTTGAATATTTGAAAAAGTGAATACATTGTAGTAGACTGAAATAAAATGATGGGAGTAAGGTAGAATTTGAAAAAAATTACATAAAAGGAAAAATATAGTAATAAAAATTAAATAAAAATATTTTAAATAGAAATTGAAAGTAAAAATGAAGTTTTTCTTTTTCTGGATTCAAGAAGAAAAAAAGAAAAAGAAAGAAAAAAGGAAATTGAAAATTTGAAAAGGTGAGTACAATGAAGTAGACTAAAGTAAAATGTGGAAGTAAAGTAGAATTTGAAAAAATTAACACAAAAGTAAAAAATATAGTAATAAACATTAAAGACAGGTATTTTTAATAAAAACTGAAAATAAAAATGAGTTTTTTCTCTTTCTGTACTCAAGAAAAAGAAAAGAATTGTAAAAGAGTAAAAGGGAAAAGAGAAAAAAAAATTGAATAGATGAACCTGCTAACAGATTGAAGTAGGACTGAAATTGCTTCGTTTTCCCCTAGAGGTCAGTTCATGTAGCTCTTTATAGTCCATAAATTAAACCGGTTTGCGTTCTTGAAGAGCCAAGTTGGCCCAGTTGGGTGGGGCTTGGTGTAACAGTTCCGCTCTCCACTAGATGGCGCTGCTAGCCTACTGGGGTGGATTGCTGCAGTGCTTGTAGCTGCGCATGCGCATGCGTGGGAGCGGTGAAAAATGGCGCCACCCAGCTACCCAGTCTGTTCTCCTGGATCAGCAATTGTGCACCGTCTTCCATCTTCAGCTCTCGTCCACTTCCCGCTTTTCCACTCCCTGTGACCAGGCCCCAGGCAGTACCTGTCCCCCAAGTTTTGTCTCAGATATGGCTGTTTTCCCGGACCCTTACTTCTGAAGGACTGAGGCTTTGACCCGTTCCGCCCCTCTGCATGAGGGTCTCACCGAGCAATGGCCGAATGAGCAATGGCCGAATGTTGGCTGCGCCCAGGAACACCCGTTGGACCTTGCTGTTGCCGGTGCCCCAAGACTGGACAGGTGCCAGGCCACCCCAAAAAAATATTGTGAGAGTGTAGCATCAGCATTTCAGGGATTATGGAAAATCGCAACACACATCTGGCACCAGGCTTCACCCTCAAAGACCTTGCCCCAGCACCAGTGAATGTGGCTGCCTTCCGGGGTCTGTTGGGACCAGGTGGCTTCAACAGTCTCTACCAAATGTCCTTCCAGCAGTGGAACCGCTTTTCACCGTGTGGCCCGAGAACCTCCCAGACCCCACTCTGTTCCTGGGGATTCACCTTACCCACCAGAGCACTGCCAGGTATTGAGCTGTAGAGTTGCAGATTTTGAGCTCCCCTTGTTTATAGTCTTAATGGTATTTAAACCTTCTCCTTTCTCCTTTCTCCCTTTTTAGTTTAGTCCTTGTAGCTGTTTCCAATTTTCCACTTTCTCTCCAGCTGCTTTTGGGGAGGGATGCTTTTCCCGTATGCTTCCCCCGCTCCCCAGTCTCTGTCCTCTGCCCGCAAAAGGGGTTCCCTACATTTCGTGGCTTCTTGCTCCCCAAGTTCAGTTCTTTGTGTCACATACCTGCTGAATTCTGTGGTTCAGGTTGTGCAGATTGTTGTGTTAATCTTCCAATCAGTTTTCTAAGTGTGTAGGATGGTTTAGTGTTGGTCTGGCTGTATTTCATGGATGTGAGACACACAAAAAGCTTCCATGCTGTTCCGCCATCTTGGCTCCTCCTCTGGATGTCTTCTTTAGAGAAGTGTCTATTCATGTCTTCTGCCCATTTCTTCACTGGATTACTTGTTTTTCCAATGTGGAGTTTGGTGAGTTCTTTATAGATTTTGGATACTAACCCTTTGTCTGATATGTCATTTGCAAATATCTTTTCCCATTCCGTCAGTTGCCTTTTACTTTTGTTGATTGTTTGCAGTGCAGAATGCTATTTCTTTAAAAAAATTTTTTTTAATGTTTATTTTTTTTGAGAGAGAGACAGAGCATAAGCAGGAGAGGTGCAGAGAGAGGAAGACATAGAACCCCAAGCAGGATCCAGGCTCTGAGCTGTCAACACAGAGCCTTACATGGAGCTTGAACTCATGAACTGCAAGATCATAACCTGAGCTGAAGTCTGATGCTTAACAGACTGAGCCACCCAGGGACCCTGCTATATTGCTATTTCTTAGTAAAAACAATGGCAATATGTTTGTGCATTTCTTTTCTTTGCATTTATTAACTATAGGTGAGCTTGTATAAGCAACTACACTTGAATCTGCTTTTCTCTCCCTAATAACAATTTTATATTAGGTACATCCTCATGTTTTCATCATAGTAAAATATTCTTTCACATAGATTCACAGTTTCCTCCCATTAGACATTAAAGTTGTTACAATTTCTCCAGTAGTAAAATGAGTCACTGTTGTTATATCTCCCTGTGTCCTCTGCCTTGGTCCTAGAAAAATAGTTAAAGGTTGCTCTCAGTTTCAAGTGTCAGTGAACCTCTCTCAGAGGTTCAAGTTCAGCTGTCAATCTATGTGTTGCCCTAACATCCTCCATGGGGGTTTCCCGCTTCCATCCCCTACCCTCATGCTGGCCACAGCAGACTTTTCAAAGTATTTCTCTCAACCACATGTGGTATGTGTTCCCCTTGGGGGGAGTTTCATAAATATAAAAAAATTCCCCATCTCATTGTATTTCAAATGCTATTTTAGCTCCCTGTTGTATAACGTGATACATTAGTGCCTGGACACCAACTGATGACCTGTGAAAGTCTTGAATTATCCTAGGCTCCCCCTGTGGATGAGTGCTTGAAATGTGGCTAGTTAAAACTAAGATATCTGGTAAGTGTAAAATAAACAATGAATTTTGAATGCTTAGCAAGATAAAAAGGAACACGTATTATTTTATGGATGGTACTATTTGTATTGATTACAGGTTAAATGATAATATTTTGGATACGTTGAATTTAATGAAATATTTTATTAAAATTAATTTAATCCTTGTTATGCATCTTTAATGTGGCCACAGGAAAATTTAAAACTACATATGTGGCTTGTGTTTGTGGCTAGTGTTGTATTTCTTTTTGAGAGACCAAGTTAGAGCCAAGAGTCAGAGCCTGGGACACCATACTAATGTTCCCTCTTGGGAAAGCACTTCATCCCCCTGCTCTCTGCTCAAGCTTCCAGAATCTTGGGTAAGGGGGAAAAATGTCAGCAGAGTTCATCTTCACTCCCTCTCTCCCAACATCCAACCCCACCATGAAGCTTGTAGAAACAGAGGGTTAGATAGTGGATAAGAGACCTAACTTGGTTGGTTTGTTATGCTATTTTATTAACTTTAAGGACCATATTGCATTAAGTTGGATGAGTGACAGATACTCCCATGTGGAATAGATCTAGCTGTAAAGTGCTCACCAAATGCTCTGTGTCTCTGGGCTTTGGCTGTAGCTTTGAGTCATTTTGTTCTTCTCTACCTGACTTCAATCACTCCTTTTGCAAAAGCACTAAAGCTCCCTGTGCCTACTTTTAGGGAGTCAGAGCTGGGACTTCACATACTTTTTTGCCATTTCAGCTGCCAGGCAGATAAAAAATGGTGTATATCAGAGATCCCTGCTCTAAGCAGCTCGTGAGGAGGAAGCTGAAACTGGAACATTTGGATTCAGGAGAAGCCTGAGATAACTGAGCCTGTTTCTTGAGATCTAATAGTTTCCTAGGCCTGCCAAGACACTTCAGCATCTCAGACAGCTCAAGGACTTAGACAGGAAAAGTTGAGTTAATGAGTGATGGTTGACACACAATTCTGAATCCTACAGCAGCAATGTGTGTGTGCTCAGGCCTTCATCAGGCAATGGCCCAGGGACAGCACAGAAGTCCTTGGCTGGGAGCCACCCCTGGCTGTGGCTTCATGTGGCTCCTGGTTTCTGCACTGTTAAGACTATGACTTCAAGGGCAGCTGAGGTCACTAGTTACCCTAACCCATTTATAAAGCTGGTCAAGCTCCCATCCAAACAAATGTCCTTCCTGCTTTCAATTATTTTTGTAGGGAACCTCTGTTTGCACACAGAGTCATGTTTCTTGCCATATTTGTTTAGTTTCTTTTTCCGTTAACCTCTTTCCTTCAGACTGGTAGAGGCAGTCTTTCCTGTGGCTTGATGCCAGTTGAGTCTCTTCCAACTATGGCTGGGAGGGGCCTGGCAGATTCTCCTCTGAAGCAGCAACTTTCAGGCTGCTTAATTCCTAGGAACTGAAGTCTGGGAGAAGAGACAGACATTGGGTATTCCCTATTCATGCCTATAACAAATATGTGGGTACCATCTTCTGTGAGCTAAGCACCAGGTTGGCCTCTGAGAACTCAGAAGAATCAGGTGTAAATCCACCCTTGTAGACTTTTTTAATTTTTTTTTTCAACGTTTATTTTATTTTTGGGACAGAGAGAGACAGAGCATGAACGGGGGAGGGGAAGAGAGAGAGGGAGACACAGAATCGGAAACAGGCTCCAGGCTCTGAGCCATCAGCCCAGAGCCTGACGCGGGGCTCAAACTCACGGACCGCGAGATCGTGACCTGGCTGAAGTCGGACGCTTAACCGACTGCGCCACCCAGGCGCCCCCCTTGTAGACTTTTATAGCCTATGACAAATGATGAGTGACACTACACAGCTACCCATAGGGGAAGCGGGAATTCAGCAGGACAGCAGATAGCTTTGAGCAAACAGGAATGGAAGAAGGAATTGTGGGTATTTCATGAAGGAGAAATTTGAGCCGTCATTGAAGGGTGGGTATAACTTGGCCCTATCCATAGCAGTGTTTCTCATCCTCAACACTATTGACATTTTGGACCAGGTAATTTTCTACTGTGGAGGCTTTCCTTTACATTGTAAGATTGTTTAACAGCATCCCAGGCTTCTGCCAGTGAGGTACCAGTAGGACCCCAATCTGTTGTGACAAAATATCTGCAGATATTGCCAAAAGTCCCCTACAGGAAAAAAAAAATCACCTGGTTGAGAACCACAGTTATAAAGGAATAAGCAAAAGAATATTCCAGAAAGAGAAAAAAAAAAAGAGCAAAGGACAAGCCCTGCACAGACAGCAGGTGAATCCGTTTGCCTGGAATGAAGGATATGTGAAAAGAATTCTCAAAACAGTGGAAAAACAGAATGTAAACTCCAAAGAGTGGGTGTTTGGGGTGTGTGTGTGTGTGTGTGTATGTGTCTGTTTTGTTTCATAATGGACCTCAAACACCTAGAATAGAGTCTGGGACATACTTGAAACTCCATAGTGTTTGTAGAGTAGAAGAGAGTGTAGGGTCACTTTATAGAGGGTTGAGCACTGGGTTGGGGTATTGGTTTTATTCTGTAAGTAACATGGAGACATTTGAATGTTTTGGAATAAAAGGTAGAGGTGACCCATTCTAGACATTGAGAATCAGACAGCCATATGTCAGGAAGATTAGAGAATAGGCTGACCCTGGGGATAAAGAGATAGCCAAAAGACTGTTGCAGGAGTCCAGACAAGAGATAATAGGAGTTTGTCCACAGATAGAATGTGGAGGGAGATGAAGAGGAACAATACATGACAGCAAAGATTGGATGATGGGAATGGGGTGGAGAAATAATGGCAATGTGTAAAAGTAGGAAACACAGGTCGATACTACCAAAAGCAATCTACATATTCAATGCAATCCCTATCAAAATAACACCAGCATTCCTCGCACAGCTAGAAAAAACAATCCTAAAATTTGTATGGAACCAGAAAAGACTCTGAATAGCCGAAGCAATCTTGAAAAAGAAAGCCAAAGCAGGAGGCATCACAATTCTGGACTTCAAGCTGTATTACAAAGCTGTAATCATTAAGATGGTATGGTTCTGGCACAGAAACAGACACTCAGATCAATGGAACAGAATAGAGAACCCAGAAGTGGACCCACAGATGTATGGGAAACTAATCTTTGACAAAGCAAGAAAGAATATCCAGTGGAATAAAGACCATCTCTTCAGCAAGTGGTGTTGGGAAAACTGGATAGCGACATGCAGAAGAATGAACCTGGACCACTTTCTTACACCATACACACACAAAAAAAACTCAAAGTGGATGAAAGACCTAAATGTAAGACAGGAGGCCATCAAAATCCTGGAGGAGAAAGCAGGTAAAAACATCTTTGACCTCGGCTGCAGCAACTTCTTACTCAACATGTCTCTGGAGGCAAGGGAAACAAAAGCAAAAATGAACTACTGGGACCTCATCAAGATAAAAAGCTTCTGCACAGCAAAAGAAACAATCAGCGAAGCTAAAAGGCAACCAACAGAATGGGAAAAGATATTTGCAAATGACATATCAGATAAAGGGTTAGTATCCAAAATCTACAAAGAACTTATCAAACTCAACACCCAAAAAACAAATAATCCAGTGAAGAAATAGGCAAAAGGCATGAATAGACACTTCTCCAAAGAAGACATCCAGATGGCCAGCTGACACATGAAACAATGCTCAATATCACTCATCATCAGGGAAATACAAATCAAAAAAAACCTGAGATACCTCCTCACACCTGTCAGAATGGCTAAAGTTAATGATGCAAAGACAGATCTTGGTGAGGATGCAGAGAAAGAGGAACCATTTGCACTGCTGGTGGGAATGCAAACTGATGCAGCCACTCTGGAAAACAGTATGGAGGTTTCTCAAAAAATTAAACATAGAATTACCATACAACCCAGCAATTGCACTACTAGGTATTTATCCGAAGGATACAGGTGTATTGTTTTGAAAGGGCACATGCACCCCAATGTTTATAGCAACACTATCGATGATAGCCAAAGTATGGAAAGAGCCCAGATGTCCATCGACAGATGAATGAATAAAGAAGATGTGGTATATTTATATATATACAATGGAGTATTACTCAGTGATCAAAAAGAATGAAATCTTGCTGTTTGCAACAACATGGATGGAACTAGAGTATATTATGCTAAGCAAAATTAGTCAGAGAAAGACAAATTCATATGACTTCACTCATATGTGGAATTTATGATACAAAACAGATGAGCATAAGGTAAGGGAAACAAAAATAATATAAAAACTGGGAGGAGGACAAAACAAAAGAGACTTGTAACTATAGAAAACAAACTGAGGGTTGCTGGAGGGAGTTGGGTGGGGTGGATGGACTAAAAAGGCAAGGGGCATTAAGGAAGACACTTGTTGGGTGAGCACCGGGTGTCATATGTAGGGGATAAATCACTGGATTCTACTCCTGAAATCGTTATCGCACTATATGCTGACTAACTTGGATGTAAATTAAAAAGTAAATAATAAAAAAAAAGTAGGAAACACACACAGGAAAACAAAGAGGGAATGTGGGAAATAATTTAATTATTTACATTTTGCCTTTAAAAAACAATCCACACTAATCCTTCTCAAACTCTTCCCAAAAGTTGAAGAGAAGGGAATACTTCCAAAATCACTTTATGAGGGCAGAATTATCCTGATACCAAAGCCAGACAAGGCCACTATAAGAAAATTACAAGCCAATATTCTTCATGTGCATACATGCAAAAATCTTCAACAAAGTATCAGCAAAATTCAACAGCACGTTAAGAGTATCATACACCACGATCAATTAGGACTTATTTGGGGATGCAAGGATGGTTCAATACATGTAAATTAATAATTGTGATAGAGGGGCACTGGGTGGCTCAGTTGGTTGAGTATCCGACTCTTGATCTCAGCTCAGGTGTTAGTCTCAGGGCGGTGAGTTGAAGTCGCATATTGAGCTCCATGTTGGCATGGAATCTACTTAAAAATAATAAATAAATAAATGCATACATACATACATAAGTAAGATACATCACATAAACAGAATGGAGGATTAAAAAATCATGTGATCATCTCAATAGATGCACAAAAAGCATTTGACAAAAATTCAACAATTTTTCATCATAAAAATTCTCAACAATGAGGTATAGAAGGAATATACATAATAAAGTCCATATATGACAAGCCCACAGCCAAAATCCTGTTCAATTGTGTAAAGCTGAAAGCTTTTCCTCTATGATGAAGAACATGACAAGAATGTCTACTTTTGTATTTATATTCAACATAGTACTGGCATCCTGGTCAGAGCAACTAGGCAAGAAAAACAAATACAGGCATACCTCAGAGGTACTGTGGGTTTGTTTCCAGACCATCACAATAAAGTGAATATTGCAGTAAAGCAAGTCAAATCAATTTTTCCAGTGCAAATAAAAGTTATTTTTATTGTAGTCTATTAAGAGTACAACATCAATGAGCCTAAAAAAATCCATGTACATGCCTTAATTAAAAATACTTTATTGGTAAAAAAAAATGCTGACTTTCCTCTGAGCTTTCAGTAAGTTATAATCTTTTTGCTGGTGGAGGGTCTATGCTGATGGCTACTGACTGATCAGTGTGGTGGTTGCTGGAAATGGGGCGGCTGTGGCAATTTCTTAAAATAAGACAACAATGAAGTTTGCTACATCCAACTGACTCATTTCATGAATGATTTCACTATAGCATGTAATGTTCTTTGATAGCCTTTTACCCACAGTACATCTTTCAGAATCGGAGTCTAGCCTATCAAACCTTGTCACTGCTTTATCAACTGAGTTTGTGTAATATTCTAAATCCTTTGTTGTCATTTCAACAGTCTTCACAGCATCATCACCAGGAGCAGATTTTATCTCAAGAAACCTCTTTCTTTGCCCATCCATAAGAGCAATTCTTCTTTCACTGAAATTTTATCATGAGATTTCAATAATTCAGTCACATCTTTAGGGTCCAGTTCTAATTCTAGTTCTCTTGCTATTTCCACTACATCTGCAGTTGCTTCCTCCACTGAAGTCCTGAACCCCTCAGAATCATCCATGAGGGTTGTAATCAACTTCTTCCAAACTCCCATTAACATTGATATTTTGACTTCTTCCCCCGAATCACAAATGTTCTTAATGGCATCAAGAATGGCAAAATCCTTTCCAGAAGGTTTCTCAATTTATTGTCTCCAGATCTGTCAAAGGAATCACTATCTATGGGAGCTGTAGCCTTACAAAATGTATTACTTAAGTAATAAGACTTAAAAGTCAAAACTACTCTTGATCTCTGGGCTGCAGAATGGATGTTGTGTTAGCAGGCGTTGAAAAAACATTAATCTCATTGTCCATTTCCATCAGAGTTCTTGCATGACCACATGCGTGCGTGATTAATGAACAGGAATACTTTGAAAGAATTTTTTTTTTCTTTTGCCTGAGCTGTAGATTTCAACAGTAGACTTAAAGTATTCAGTAAACCATGTTGTAAATGGATGTGCTCTCATCCAAGCTTTCTTCCATTTATAGAGCACAGGTAGAGTAGACTTAGCATAATTCTTAAGGGCCCTAGAATTTTTAGAATAATAAATGAGCATTGGCTTCAGCTTCAAGTCACCAACTGCATTAGACACTAATGAGAGAATCAGCCCATCCTTTGAAGCTTTGAAGGCAGGCATTGACTTCTCCTCTCTAGCTATGAAAATCCTAGATGGCATCTTCTTCCAACAGAAGGCTATCTCATCTACATTCAAAATCTATTGTTTGATGTAGCCACCTTTATTAATTATCATAGCTAAATCTTCTGGATAATTTGCTACAGCTTCTACATCAGCCCTTGCTGCTTCACCCTGAACTTTGGTGTTACAGAGACGGCTTCTTTCCTTACACTTCATGAACCAAACTCTGCTAGCTTCAGACTTTTCTTCTGCAGCTTCCTCACCTCTGTCAGCCTTCACAGAATTGAGGACAGTCAGGACCTTGGTCCGGATTAGGCTTTGACTTAAAGGGATGTTGTGGCCTATTTGATCTTTTATCCAGACCACTAAAACTTTCCCTATATCCGCAATCTCTCTTTTATTATTCACATATTCACTGGATTAGCACTTTTAATTTCCTTCAAGAACTCTTTCTTTGCATTCACAGCTTGGCTAACTGCTTAACACAAGAGGCCCAGCTTTTGGCCTCTTAGTTTTCAACACTCATTCCTCACTAAGCTTAATCACTTCTAGCTTTTGATTTACAGTAACAGATGTGTGACCTTTCCTTTCACTTAAACACTTAGAGGAAGAGTCATTAATTGGCCTAATTTCAATATTGTTGTGTTTCAGGGAATAGGAAGACCTGAGAAGGAGGAGCAAGTTGGGGGAACAGCAGGTTGGTGGAGCATCAGAACACATACAACATTTATTGATTAAGTTTGCTATCTTACATGGCACCCCAAAACAATTATGGTCATAGTATCAAAGATCACTGATCATATATCATCATAAAAAATATAATAATCATGAAAAAATTTAAAATATTGTGAGAATTACCAAAATATGACATCGAGATATGAAGTGAGTAAATGGTGGAAAATGGTGGTGAAGTGGAAAATGGTGCCAATAGACCTGCTGGATCCAAGGTTACTACAAACCTTTAATTTGTAAAAAAATGCATTTTCTATGAAGTGCAATAAAGTGAAGTGCAATAAAATAAGGTCTGCCTGTAAAAGGCACCCAAATAAGAAAGAAGTAAAATTGTCTCTGCAGATGACATGATCTTATAAAAAATCCTAATGACTCCACCCCCCCCCATCCTGGTAGAACTAGTAAACAAATTCACTAAAGTTGCAGGATACAAAGTTAGGATACAAAAATAATTTGCATTTCTATACAAACTACCTGAAAAAAATTAAGAAAAAAAATCTCATTTACAGTAGCATCAAAAACAATGAGACTTAGAAATAAATTTAATCAAAACCCATGAGATATTGAGGGGAAAAAGCTGAAGAAAGCACAAATAAATGAAAAGATAATTTGTGTTCTTGATTTGGAAGAGTTAATATTGTTAAAATATCCATGTTACCCAAAGCAATCTATACATTCAACACACATTTCCAAAGGCATCAAAATTCCAAAGGCATTTTCACAGAAATAGAAAAAAACAATCCTAAAATTCATGTGGAACAACAAAAGACTCTGAATAGTCAAAGCAATTTTGAGAAAGAACAGCAAAGCTGATTTCAAACGATATTACAAAGTCACAGTAATCAAAACAGTATATAGTACTGACATAAAAACAGGCATATATACTAATGGTACAGAATAGAGAACCCAGAATAAAATCCACACATATATGGTCAACTAATCTTTGACAAGGGTACCAAGAACACACAATAGGGTAAGGGTCGTCTCCTCAATAAATGGTTTTGGGGCAACTGGATGTCTATATGCAAAAAAATGACACTGAACCCCTATCTTACACCACTTATAAACACTCACTTGAAATGGGTTAAAGACTTAAATGTAAGACCTGAAGCCATAAAATCTCTAGAAAAAAATATAGGTAAAACTCCTTGACATTGGTCTTGGCAATGATTTTTTGGGGCATGACACCAAAAGCATAGGCAACAAAAGCAAAAATAAGTGGGACTATATTAAAGTAAAAAGCTACTGAACAGCAAAGGAAACTATCAACAAAATGAAAAGGCAACCTATGGGATAAAAGAAAATATTTGCAAGCCATATATTTAATGAAAGGTAATATCCAAAATATAAAAGGAACTTATATAGCTCACTGACAAAAACCCAAACCCAAAAACCCAATGAGAAAATGGGCAGAGGATCTGAATAGACATTTCTCCAAAGGTGACATACAAATGGGCAACAGGAATATAAAAACGTGCTCCTTATCACTAATCATCAACAACATGCAAATCAAAGCTACCAAGAGATATTAGCTTGCATCTGTTAGAATGGCTATTATCAAAAAGATAAGAAATAAATGTTGATGAGGATGTGGAAGACAGGAAGTCCTTGTACACTGTTGGGGAGAATACAAATTGGTATAGCCACTCTAGAAAATAGTATGGAATTTCCTCCAAAAATTAAGAATAGAACTACCCTATGATCCAGCAATCCCACTTCTGGATATGTATCTAAAGGAAATAAAACCGGTATCTTGGAAAGCTATTTGCCTTCCATGTTCATTGCAGCATTATTCACAGTAGCCAAGATAATACAAACAACTTAACTGTCCATCAATGGATGAATGGATAAAGAAAATGTGAGACAAACACACACAAACACACACACACACATATAAACAATAGAATATTATTTAGCCATAAAAAAGGAAAGAAATCCTACCATTTGCAACAACAAAGATAAGCCTTGAGGACATTTGCTCAATAATGAAATAAACCAGACACAGAGAGAAAAATACTGTGTGGTATCACTTATATGTAGAATTAAAAAAAATTTTTTTTTTGAACTGGCAAGTGTGGGGCTATAAAGAGAGAGGACCAAGTCAGAATCTCTCGTGGTGAGGACATCTATGGTATGCAAAGAGACCAGGGGTTGTCTACTATTATCTATTCTCACCTTCTTCCCAAGAAGAAGAACAGAACCCACATTTTTAGTTGGGTGCAGGATTATTTATTATTATATTATTTATTGTTTATTATTATAAAGACTGTATATCCCAGCTTCCCTTGTCACTAGGTATTGCCACATGACTACGTTTTGTCTAAGAGATTTGAGAATAGTAGTCATGTAATTGCTTCCAGAAGCCTGTCCTAATAGACATTTGGCATGTCTCTATTGTCTTATTTTTTTGTCCCATGTTCCATCCTGCTTTCTGGAAGTCTGATGTGAAAGGCTGGAGTTAAAGTAGCCTCCTTGGACCACGAGTATGGGTGCCACACTCTAAGGATGAAACAGTAGAGACTAGCATGGGACCAGGTCTCTAAATGACTTTGTGAATCCACCATACCAGCCCTGAACTGCTGATTCCCAGGCTTTGACATGAAGGAGAGTTGAATTTCTATCTTATTTAAGCCATTGTCATTATGTGTCTCTGTTGCTTGCAGCCAAACCTAAATCCAACTGACACAGTGCAAGGAACAGCAAATAGGAAAGAACTGGCCAGAGAGTTTGAACAAGAGTAATTTAGTGTCATGGAAAGCAAGGAAGGCAGAATTTCAGAACAGTGACCCACAGTGTGGAAGAGGATGAGGCCTGAGGACAAAGACACTATATTTGACAGCTTAAAGGTCACTGGTAGTTTTAAGTAAACACTGTCCAAGGTTAACTGCAAACCAAACCATATGAAAAGCCTCTTCATGGCATCTGCAAACACTCAGAACCTGCCAACTGACCTACATCTCGGGATCTGGAAGATGCTTATGCATTGTGAAGAGAAAAATATTTGCAGACTCACCTTATCTGCATAGACTGTATCAGTCTTAAAGAAATTAGTTAGAGACCATAGTCATTGTGAGAAAAAGCTGTCATTTAAAGGAGTGTTTCCAGCAGCGAGGGTGGAGAATGGATGAAGGACAAGGGTCTTCTCCATGGCACCCTCTTGTCAGTTGGCTAATACTCTCTGGTCCTTTATATCTCAACCTAGAGCCCCTCCCTCAGACAGACAGTCCCCTGACTCCACTGTTGTAGGCTCTTATAGCTCCCTAAACTTGTCCTGTATATCTCTCCTTGTTTACTATCTGCCTTCCTCAATAGGACCCTGTCTAGTTCGTTCACTGCTGTGTCCTCAGGGCCTAGCTGAGCATCTGGTAAAGAACAGCTGCTCAATGGAGTGCATGATGTTTCTCCTTGCAGTGCTGGCACCAAACTCTTGGTGTTTTGCTTAGTTTGTTTCTTGTGCTTGAGGAAACACTTTGTGAAATTGTTTCTTCTCTTGGCTTCTCATTGTTTTCATCCTGAGAACTGATGAAGAGAGAGGGGAACGTGGAATTCCTAGTTGATGTCTACCTATGTTAGGGATGGTTGGTATCTTACTTACTTTCCTATTCCCTCACTGAAGGCACCAGGGAGCCATTTAGTATACTAAGACTATGTGGTACCCAAGGGTGTCTCAGAAGCTGAAGGAGTGAAGGAGGCTTCTGAAGTTCCCCCCAGAGTACCTTCCAGGGTGGAGTCATGCTATAAAGTACTCTAGATCAGTGCCTATTAGAACATTACTTCAGATCTAGAGACAGAGAGGTATTCCAATTCCTCACATTCTGGCCTTTACCTCCCCTCAAGCCCTATCTTCTTATCCCCTCTGTCCCCAATGTTACTCATTCTCAAGACTCATATTAAATGCCACCTTCTCTGGGGATCCTTCCCTGGTCACCCAGTCCAGGCACATATCTTTGTCCCCCGAGCTCCAACAACACCTGCTGTCTGATGTTCCTTTGAAAATTAGCACATTCTGTCTAGTGGTGTTCGCCTGATTTTCAGATGGGTATTCAGCTTCCTGAAAGGGTGCTGCCTTGAACTTCTGCATAGCCTGTGAGTATAGCTTTATACAATATAGATATCAGGAAATAGCTACTGGTTGACTGACCATTTTTTAGCTCTGCTCTTCATTTGCTGAAGCGAAGAAAACACACATGCATGACAACAGCAAACCTTGCCTGCCCCTGTTTCATGGCTTCTCATCTTGGACTGTCAGACATACTACAAGTTGCAGGGACCTTAATTTATTTTTCTATTTCAAAAAAAAATCACCCACAACCTCCTGTGGCTAGTAACTTCTAAACCGTAGTAGCTGATTATAAGTAAGATGTATGTAATTGTTTATCAGCAAGCTTTAAATAAACACATAAATTTCAGTGTCTCTTCTTATTGGATTTTCTGACATGTTGGAATTGATCTGAGATCTCATTGAAATGTAAACTATAAACTAGCATCTGAGGCTCTTAAATCAGAGGCGGGAATAGAGATAATAGAGTGGTTAGCACCTTTGAGAAGCATATCTATTTGGTAGAATGGTTAGCTGGTTATATTTTGTCAGCCAAAAAAAAAAAAAATATGACAGCTTCATTTGCATAGGACTGCAGTGATTGATTCTCATCCCAGCTGCTCTTCCTTTGTCTCCTCTCCAAAGTAGAGGCTTTGGGCTGAGAACAATGGGGATAGGCCACAGTCAGAAGTAACCTCTTCTTGTGACATAACTAAGATTCTCATCATCAAACGCTCCTTTTGGAACCATTCCTCATAATGACTGTATTAGTCAGGATTCCCCAGAGAAACAGAACAAAGAGAGAAGATTTATGGTAAGAATCAGCTCACATGACTATGGGGGCTGAGAAGTCCCACAGTCTGCTGTTTGCAAGGTGGACTGCCAGGAAAACCCATGGTATTAGTCCAAGTCCAAAGTACTGGGAACTGATGGTATAACTCCCAGTCCTGGGGCAAAGTCCTGAGAACCACGGGCCTGTTGGTGTAAGTTCCTATGTCCAAAGGCCCAGAAGCTCCAATGTCCATGGATAGAAGATGAACATCCCATCCCAAGAATAAGGAGTGAATTAACCCTTCCTTTGCCTTTTTGTTCCATTGGGGCCCCCAGTGGATTGGAACATGCCTACCCACATTGGTAAGGATGGATCTCTTAGTCCTTGATTTAAATGCTTCCAGAAACACCTTTCCAGAGACACCTAGAAATACTACCTTATCAGTTATCTGGGCATCCCTTAGCTCAGTCAAGTTGATACATAAAATTAACCATCACAGTGACAATCCCAATATCTCATTTTAATTGCATTAGGGCTCATTTTAAGCAACTTCGCCAAGTCAGAAACATGACCCTTTATGTAAAACCCCAAGTTATTCAGAGGTTGGACAGATGCACATTTAATGATGGCAGAGGTAACACAGGCACAGGTGGCTATAATGAAGGTCTTGGGACACACCTCACAATGATGTCAGTGCACTAACTTGCATTAGCACACCAGCCATGATTCCTCAAGTAGTGTCTAAAAGGCAGCCCTCTTCTCTCTAGGTTGCAAGCTTGAACTTGGACTGTGCTAAACCTCTTCCATATTTTAAGCTGTTACGTTTGTTTTAAGGGATTATGTTTGCTATAATGGATTATGGATTGATAATCTCATACTGTTATTGAAAGCTTTCTTGCTGAACCAAGTTGAGTCAGAAATTACTGATGATTTTTTAGGGACAGATATTAGAACCAGTCTAAACCACAATCTCGCAGGACAAATTGCCCAGATTAAAAGAAAAGGAAATAACTCCCTTCTGACAGGAAAAATAATCTTAATACAGAAATCACTGTATTTCCTGATAGCACATATCCAAATAGATAGTGAATTTGTGTTTCCCCTTTTTATCTGCATATAGAAAAAAAAGAATTTCAAAAGCACTTGGTTGTCAAAGAGATGATGGAAAATCCTGAGAAGGCAACCCAATGCCCTTTACTTAGAAAAACTCGGGAGACCTTGCTTGTTAAAAAAAGTTCCAAGACTGACAGAAAGCTGTTTACAAGGGTTTTTGCCACAGAAAGTCCCAAACAGGTCCAAAATGAAGAAAAATTTGACATGATTTAAATAGTTGCATCCTCCTCACATCAATGAGAGATAAATTAAGCCACAATTGATAGTGGTTAACTGTTTTCTTTTTCTTTTTTTAAGGTGTACAACGTGATGATTTGTATGTATATGTTGTGAAACAATTACCTCAATCAAGTTAATTAACACATCCATCACTTCACATAGTCACCTTTTTTGGGTAGTGAGAACACTTATGGTCTACTCTTTTAGCAAATTTCAAGTATAATGTACAGTATTGTTACCTGTAGTCACCCTGTGGTACATTAGATCCACAGAAGTTATTCATCTTGTAACAAAAAGTTCATACTCTTTGACCTACATCTCTCATTTCCCCCACCGTCCCAGCCCTTGCCAACCACTATTCTACTCTGTTTTTATGAGTTCAGCTTTTTTCTTTTTGATTCCACAAATGTCAGTGATGCCGTATAGCATTTGTCTTTCTGTGTCTGGCTTATTTTACTTACAGGGGTAAGGAAGAAAATACAGTCTCAAGGGAGTAATAGGTTGAATAAAAATGTAAGGTTTTCTTTCCCTAGATGAGTGGACTTAAAATTCTTTTGATTGCTTGCCCCCGGGGGGGGGGGGGGTTGAGAAACCAGGTACCTGCTCTAACATCTCTAAGTTAACACTTAAAAATTTTCCTTCAATTCAGGTAGTAGCAAAGAATGTAATTTCTAGTATATTATAAATATTTATATTTTCAAATAAAATGGTTACATGTCTGACTTAAATGTGTCCCATCTAAATGCCACACTGCCACCAGCATAGCTGTTCTCTAACAAAGGGTTTTTTCAACATTCCTTTTATTCCTTTTCATATTTTTATCCCACTCTCCTTAAAGAATTTTATTCCATTGTAGATTCTTGTGTTTGAAAGTCTTTTATTGCTGACCCTATCATAGTTACCCATAACAAAGTATTTACACAAACTGAAATAAGATGTTAAAATATTTCCTGTGAATGTGAAGCTGGGAAAAGTTACCCTTTTTCCTGGATTACACTAGTGCAACGTTGGTTGAACCACATGCACCCCATGCCTTTCCTGGGTAATGTGCAGGGAAGGACACCTGTCAGAAATGAGGTGGAAATAAGAGCTGGTGTGATCAGGGCCATTCATTCTGAAGGAGACATATTTAGAAAGGAGTACTATGGTAGGTGGATTAGTCCTACTTTTCTATAACATCGTGCGACCATACCTTCACCCTGGCCTCCTGGTGGCTGGAGTATGCTTCCCACTCATGGCCTCCAGCATGGTTTACTGACTTGCTTCAGTGGATAAATGTGAGCAAAAGCTTGAAAAGTGCTTGTGCAGTTTGGTTTGGGTTCTAGTGCTTCTGCAGTTGCAGTGAGAAGACAATGCTCCGGGTAGCTGCTGCCCTCCACTGGGCCCCAAATAAGATATGGAATTAAGCTGATGCAGCCAGGGCCCATCACTTAATGGTAGGGCCCACTGCAAAATGAAAATGTGGGGCATCAGGATTCAATCCCTCTTTCTCCTGGCTTACCATCTCCCTCCATGGTGGATGGCAACACCCAAGGGGTAGAAATCTCCATGCAAGGGTGCACTTGGTACCTGGATTGGGAGTGAACAAGAAATCCCTGCCCATTGCCCACCAAATGTGCCATGACACTGCCAGTGTGAATAGCCACCACCTTTTCCCACCTTAAGACACTGCAGAACATGTGCCTGAATGGTCCTCCCTGTGGTCAGGTTCAGAACCCCATGGGGACAGAGGGCAGCAGTGGTCACTGGGCATGCATGGAGAGCTGATGGCTGAGTACCTATCCAGGAGGGCGGGGAGATAGGAGAAGGCAGCACCATGTGCGAATTGAGGCTTAAAGCCCCTGGAGCATGCAGCAAGTATTGTACTGAATACCTTCAGACTTCACTCACAAAACATGAATGTCTTGGGTCCATCCCAGAGTATTAAAGCACAAGTGCAAGGTCCTATTAAGTGTAGGGCTCTGTAAAATTGCATTGATCACACAACCTGGAGCCAGCCCTAGCCCAACAAACTGCAGACCTGCAGCCTGAATAGGGGCATCCCACCTGACCCACAGTTGCCCTAAGGATGGACGATTATTGTTTTGAGTCACATTGTGTTGGGGTGGTTTGTTCTGCAGCATCATTGTGGCAATGGCTGAATGACACAAGTTCTCATGGAAATTCAGGTTCTAAAATTTAGTTTCACTAAAACCACCCATGCCTATTTGCCCCTTGGGAAGTCTCTGTGTGCTCGTAAGGATACAGGTTGTCCAATTTGAGGTCTTTGGCCCAGAGATCAAAGGTTGGGTGGAGTGTGAGAGAGTGTGTGAGACAGCTAAAAAGGAAGAGAGTTGTGGTCAGCAAGTGGGATTCTGCAGCTGGTGAGGTCAGGGGAAGAGCAAGTCGGGGGATGGCCTTGCTGGAGGACGGAGGCCATGACCTGAGGAGGTAGGGTGCAGAGATGCTGTGGAGCCAGTGGTGCTGTGGGTCCCAGTGGACTCTATGTCACCCATTAGCGGCAGTGTCACTGAGTGGTGATGCACATGGGCTTGTAGTCAGACAGGCAACCTGCATCTGCTAGTCCCTCCCCTTGCACTTACCTGTGTGACAGCAGGCATTCACTTATCTCCTGAGGGCTTTCCTTTCCTTATCTGTCCTGTGCTACAGTGTAATTCTATGAATTTCACACATAATCCATGAAAAGTCTTCAGCACAATACCTCGCACTTTGTAGGCACTCAGGAAATGTTAGCTGTTTATTATTTTGCAAGATGATGGGAGTTAGGTAACCTGTATTAGTCTCCTGTGGTTGTTGCAACAAATTAGCACAAACTGGGTGGCTTGAAACAACAGAAATGTGTTCTTTCACAGTTCTGGAGGCTGGAGGTCCACAGTTAAGTTGTCGTCAGGGCTGTGCTTCCTCCACATGCTTGAAGGGAGATTCCACTCCTTGCTTCTTCCTCCCTCTGGTGGCTGCAGAATTCCTTCCTTTACTTGGGGCTCCTCTCTCTAGCCTCTGCCTCCTTTGTCACATTCCTTCCTCCTCTTCCATCTTTCTGTCTCTCTGTGTGCTTCTGATGATGACCCTTGTTATTAGATTTCAGGCCCACCTGGATAATCCAGGATGCTCTCCTCCTCTCAAGATCCTTAACTTCATTACATCTGAGAAAAAACCCTTTTCCCAAAGAAGTTCATATCCACAGGTTCCAAGGATTAGGATACAGACATACCTTTTTGGGGGGACATGCAGCACATGACAGTGCCCTTGTCTCTAATGAAAGTGTTGGCAGCACTAGCTGGCAAGAAAAGGCAGAGAGTGGCAATTCTCCCCTTCCCAGATATACAGGGTATAGATAGATAGTCTACATCTTCAGGAATAGGGCTTCATGGGAGGCACCACTCATGGAAAACATTAGGCTTCACCAGGGTCAGAAGGAGGGGTATGTAACCGAAGTAGTAACCCTCAAATATAGCAGATTCCTGATGGAACACAGTGTATGCCATGTTTAGAAGATGGACTAGTGCAGGGGAGCAGAAGAGACTCAGGAGGATGGAATGAGAAAATGCCAGGGAATGAGTATTAAGGCTGGGAGGCTAGAAGGACGTCAAGGCCAAAGCTGGTGAACCAACTGCTGATACCCCCCACCATCCTTAGCAGAGCCCCCTCCCGCTTTCCATTTACCCCACCACTCAGACCCCTCACCCTGAGCTCTACAAACAAAAGCTCTGTATGCCTTTGAGTCACCATAGGCAGTGGGGTTGGCTTGCTTTGGTGTGTAGAGAGTGAGTGGTTGAACTTCTACCAATTTTATGTTTTCATCTGGAATATCACTATGCAATCCTTACAGTAAGATCATGGTTTTCTTTTCAACATAGATACCATATCTGTATCAATGTAGTTCTTCCCACTCTTCATCCCATGGGAAGCATTGTACTAATGAAAGGTTTCAAATCAACCCTGAAGGGAATGATTAAGGTTTACAGATCATTGTGCTCTCAGTCGGGATAAGTTATCACATATTATCTGCATATATAAAGGCCACCCTAGGAATACTCCGGCTTCTCCCTTTTTGAATTAATATTTGGAGGGAGGGAACAATTAAATTCATCTAGAAAGCCTATAGTTGGCTTTAAGTTCTGAAGAGAAATTATGAAACGTAGG
This sequence comes from Leopardus geoffroyi, assembly GCF_018350155.1. Taxonomy (NCBI): domain Eukaryota; kingdom Metazoa; phylum Chordata; class Mammalia; order Carnivora; family Felidae; genus Leopardus; species Leopardus geoffroyi. The sequence continues at coordinate 24,281,160 of NC_059332.1, read as the reverse complement.
TAGGTCAAGAGAGTGGAGAGGAGATTTGGTGAAAGAAAAGCAGTGTATAAAATTAATTTTTAACTTTTTGGGGGGAGGATGTCATTGACTTCTTTGAGGATCTGTTGGAAACTATGGATTCTTTCCCTAGACAGACTCACATAAGCATATACATACAAAATCCCACATGCAGTACTCAGTTGCTGAAAGCCCAACCACGGGGCTCTAGGGATGGATCCCTGGGGCCCAGTTAAGGCCATCTGGAGCATGATAGGCTCTAAGAGTAACAGAAACACCAGCTCCACTGGAAGTGATAGTTAACATGGGAGAAGAGAAGAGGTTGGAAAACTAGGTAGGGAATCTTGCTCAAATGGCAAGATTCAGGAAACATAACTGCATTCTGGGGTGGGCATGTTAAATATTTTGGACAGGATGCACACCAAAAATCAGGGATCCCAGGTGGTAGACCAGTCAACTTCTTGGCTTTAATGGCCTCATGGGTAAAATGGGAATGTTCTCAGGGTCAGCATGAAAACAAAACGAGATAATATAGTGAAAGTGTTTTGTAAACCTTTTAGTTTACGAAGTATCAAACAGAGGTTCAGGAAGATTAACCTGGTTGTGACCTGATGGGTATATGCCTTCATAGTCCTCAATGAGGGATCAGGAAACATGTAGTGTGGCTTCAGACTATTAGTCGGGGCAAGAGAATGAGAACATTCATGGACATATTACAAAGTAAACCAGGTAGAATGAACATACCATTTTTGAAATAAGGGGTAATATGCCAAGTAGATTATCACTTTTTAGTGTGAATGCAAAGGTCTTGAGTGAGATCAGGAAGAAGATAAGAAATGTTAATCCTGAAAGCCCCTGAATTTTTCCAGAGGTCTTCCTTCCAAAACCAGATGGTACATGAATTAGATTTTCTGTGAATTATAGAATATTAAATTTTATAACCAAACCAAATTGATGTCTTATGCCTGGAACCAGTGAACTATTGAATCTATTGGGAACAGCTTAGATTATCTTAACTATTGATTCATGAAAAAGGTTTTGGCAAATGGTCTCAGACAAGGAATCAAGCCAGAAACAGCATTTGTCATACCAGATGGGTTGACTCACCCTTTGGACTGAAAAATTCACCTGTCTTTTGTGCGAACTGCCTGTTGTTCTATTAGTTGGAGCAGAGACATTTGTTATATCATATATCAATGGGTGAGTCTTGATTATTCAATGTATATGAATTTCTGGGATGCTTCAGTTTGGTGCTAAATGTTATCAATAAAGCTGGTCTTTAAGAGAAACAATAAAAACCCATTTGGACGTCCAAAGGTCAGCTCTTTGGAAGAAGCGATGGCAAATTGGTCCATAGCCACTTTGTGAGAAAGAAGTCACATTAGAGGTTGAGAGTCGACTACCACATGGAAGAGACAAGTGAGATCATCTACACTACAGGATAGTAAATAAGACAGTGTCCCTTCTCTCGGGGCCACAGTGGGACCTTCATGTCTTTTTTTTTTTTTTTTTAATTTTTTTTTCAACGTTTATTTATTTTTGGGACAGAGAGAGACAGAGCATGAACGGGGGAGGGTCAGAGAGAGAGGGAGACACAGAATCGGAAACAGGCTCCAGGCTCTGAGCCATCAGCCCAGAGCCTGAGGCGGGGCTCGAACTCCCGGACCGCGAGATCATGACCTGGCTGAAGTCGGACGCTTAACCGACTGCGCCTCCCAGGCGCCCCGGGACCTTCGTGTCTTAATGCCAAAAGGTAACTCCCTAAAAAGTCATTTGGATTCAAAGTTGTAAAGATTACTCTTCCTTCAACTTTCCCCTGGTTGTCTGATGATCATCATTTAAAGTTCAGCCCCAATGTCATCTCCTACCTGGGTAGCTCCCTACCTTCCCCACCCCCGGCCTGCCACCTGGACGCTGTGTCATATTACTAACTCCCATTACCTGTTTAGGATCTGCCTTCCTCTCATAAAGGATCTTGTCTGTCTTGCTCCCTAGCACACAGCTGACCCATATTTGTCAAACAGATGAATTTGTGAAGCTTTTGGAACCTTGAAAGAAACCCTGATTTGCTTACCAGTTCTTAGAGTCCCAGTCCTTTTGTATTACATATTCTGACAAGTCTTTTGGGTTCTATACCTGTAAGATATCTCCCTGTTCCTGCTGCTGCTGCTACTGCTGCTGCCCTAAATTCAGAATTTCCTTACGTCTGGACCACTGCAATGACCTCTGAAGGGTTCTGCCTGCCTTTGCTCTCTCCATCCACTCCAGCTCACTCTGTAAACCCTGTGCTGGATCAATTTTTGATTTCCTATTTGAAAAATTAAGCCATCAGTCTGACTTTCATGTACCCCCCAAATCTGCCCTGTTTCCCATCTTTTTCTTTTTGTACCCTTTGACTCAGTTAAGTCAAAATACTCCTCTGTTTCCATACACAGCCTGGATCTTCCTGCCTCTGAGTCTCGGCTCAGGTTGTTCTGTTTACTTGCCCAAATATTAGCCAAATTTAAGACCGAACTCAAGCTCTTCCAAGGAGCTCTCCCAGATTTCACTAACCTGAAAGTGACCTTGCTCCTTTCAACTTTTCTAACACTGTATTTGTTCCTCTTTTAAAGCATGCAGCACTTTATATAAATGCCTGGCCTTCTCCACTAGACCGTGAAGTAGTCAGGAGTAGGACTACATCTTATCTCTAGTGCACTAAGCACAGAGCCTCCCACATAGGAGCTACTCTACAAGCGTCACAGAACGCGGGACCATGTCTGCATTCTTGTTTGGGTTCAGTTTTATTTTAAGCACAGGAAAATGCAAAACATCCTGGAATATATTACTTACAATTATTGCCAAGGGGAAGAAATCTGTCTCCTATATGAAGAGCTGCCTGGCCATAGATTGTGGTTGGGATAGTAAAAACAATCACATAGAACTTTACAGTATGCAACAGGCTCCGCTTCATTTGATCCCACAAGCTCGTGAGGTGAGTTGGTGTATTATAGGTGTTCCGGTTCATAGCTAAGGAACTGGAGACTCTGGCAGGAGAAATTACATGAGGTGCAAGAACCAGTAGGTGGTGGGGCTAGAACTCAGGTCTTGTGATTTCTCACCCTTGTCCACTGCTGTCCTCCAGCCCTCGTCATGAGGTGGGTGGAGACTTTGATAAATTCTTACTGCATTTTAGACAGATGGCCCCTGAAACTCCAGTATTTCTAGATAGGCATTCATCCTGGGCAAGAAAGAAGGTAAATGAGTTAAGCTTTCAATTCCAGATGCTGGAATAAAGAACAGTTTAAAAAAGTGTTAGAGTTTGAGTAGAATGTGATTGAGACATTTTATAAGTTAAGCGGAAAAGATGCTTACCTGTGAACTAAAAGCTGGTCAAGCATAGGTATCTTTGGGCTGGACTCCCTGTGTTTCCTAGAATATGAAAAGTAGCAAGTGGTAAGAGGAAGTGTTCAGCATCAGACCTACAGAAGCCTGGGCTCAAGCCCCAGCCTTACCGCTTCTGACTGGCTGGCTTTGACAAAATGGCTGTCTGAACCTACCTTTCCTTGTCTGTAAATGAAACAGTCATCATAATCATGTCTCAGTGCTATGAATCCATCATCCCATTCAGTTCTCCCCACATGCTGAAAGTAGGTATTTTACTTACTGTTTGTTTGTTTGTTACTATTGTTTTTACTCCTTTCTCATTCTATAGATAAGGAAATGCTGAAGCAAGAAGATGAACCACAGTACACGTATTCACTAACCCATGTGCCCGCTTCCATCTATAGAACCTGGGATCCGAGGGAGACCCATCCCAGCAGGGTTCATGTGAAGGTTAGATAAGAAAATGTGTTTGAAGTGTCAAGATGATATTAATTAGATCCCTTCTCATGTTTTAAAATAAATGGTTGTATCTCCAGGTATCTGTATTTCTTTAAATCATGTTTGAATTATAAGCCCTTTGTTTAATGATAATGATTAGTCAATCAAGCTTATGTTTATACTCAGCTTTTTTTTTTTTCATGGTTGGGGGGGGGTGGGAAGCTCATCATCAGAACCTGAGGCAGAGCCAAGCACCGCCCCCACCAGCCACAGCAGAGTAGTGGCTGAGAAAGGCCCTAGGAAGCAGAGAAGAGCCTTTGAAGTTCTGCTTTTGCAAAACAAACCTATAAAAGGTGGCGTATATCAAAAGCACAGTAATGAATTGCCTTGAAACTGGTGTCTACTTTGCTTTAGTGTTTTGCTTTTTTTTTTTTTTTAAAGATATCAGTGCCTGTCTTTTTCTTGTTTTCTTTTTGTTTTTTAAGTTTTATTTTAATTCCAGTTAGTTAACATACAATGTTACATTAGTTTCAGGTGTACAGTATAGCTATTCCACAATGCCACACATCAGCTTCATGTGAATGTTTAATGGGGAGTTACAGAAGTTAATTAAGGGAAGAAAATATTGTACAGGAATTGTTGATGGGTCTAGAAAGGCTTAAAACTGTGTTTAACATAAATGTTTTCATCAGACTTTCTTACCCTCCCTAACAATCATTCTAGCATCCAGGGACTAGAGAACGTTCCAGAGGGGACCTGGAAGAGGGCAGAACTACAAGATGAATAGGACCAAGACTGATTCCAAATCTTTGCTCTAGTTTGCATTAGCTGTGTAATCTTCAACCAATGCCCATACACTCTTGCAACTCTGTGGCAGAGATTGTGTTTCTCAAACCATTTCCTTTTCTCTGGGCAAACAGAAGTCAGCAGTGGTCCCGGGACTGATTCTGGCCAATGGGATGTACGTGGTACGTGCAAGGCTGTGTTAAAATTCTTCGTTTTGCCACCTGGAATTCTCCCCCACCCCCAAATAATTATGTTTTTCTAACACAAAAACTATGACATACTTACTGTGGAAAATTTGAAAAGAAAATTTAGAATGAAAATATCCACCGCCTAAAATGATCACTATTAATATCATGGCATATTTTTTTTTTTTTCAACGTTTATTTATTTTTGGGACAGAGAGAGACAGAGCATGAACGGGGGAGGGTCAGAGAGAGAGAGGGAGACACAGAATCGGAAACAGGCTCCAGGCTCTGAGCCATCATGAGCCATCAGCCCAGAGCCTGACGCGGGGCTCGAACTCACGAACCGTGAGATCGTGACCTGGCTGAAGTCGGACGCTTAACCGACTGCGCCACCCAGGCGCCCCTCATGGCATATTTCTTAAGGTAAGCGTATTCTTACCATAGTTGAGAACACAATGCCCATACGATTCTCTATCCATTATATTTTTCTGCTTGCCATGATCATAAGCATTTCTTTACGTCACTAAAAATTATTTATTAGGCCTTATTTTCAGGAGTTCCATAATATTCCATCATAAGGATGTACTATAATTTCTCTAACCAATTCCTTATTGTTTGATAGTTAGATCATTTCCAGTTTTTCAGTTGTACAACATGCTGCAATGGCTGTTCTGTAAATTTTGGATTGCTTCCTTTGCAGTCTGAATTCTTCAAGGGGATTCAGGTTTTAGACTTGGGTAATATGTGGAAAACCATTACTGTATCAGAAACAACATGATTTCTGAAATGTAACAGCATTAGGAGGTCAACTGTGGGAACTGGGCTGTAGAGGCCTTGGAGAAGGTGGTTGAGATTCTTGAAAAAGACTGAAGGAAATTCTTTCCTGCACCAGCTCTAGGGAGAGGGGCACAGCTGTCTGAGCATGAGAGACAGTGGAGGGTCCTCCCTCCAGTTTTCTTTGAGAGTCAGGCAAGCCCTTTCTTGGTAGAGTCTAGCCTCATGTTTCATGAGCTGGTGGCAATTCTGCCTCACCATACTTCTTTATCCCTTTTCACTCGTTTATTTTTTTTGACCCACACCTGCGTTTTTTTTAATTGAGCTATAATTAACATGCCCTAACATTCACTCTTTTAAAGTATATAATTCAATGGTTTTAATATAATCACAGGGTTATGCAACAATCACCATTATCTAACTCCAGAACATTCTCATCACCCCAAAAAGAAATGCATACCAATCAGCAGCTCTTCTCTTACTGTCCAAACCCTTAACTCCTCACAACAACTAATTGACTTTCCTGTCTCTATGGATTTGCTTATTCTAAACTTCATAGACATGGAGTCTATAATAGGTGGCCTTTTATGTCTGGCTTCTTTCACTTAGCACAGTGTTTTCAAGGATCATCCATGTTGTAACATGTATCCATACTTGAATTTTTAAGGCTAAACAATATTCCATTTTATAGATACACCAGATTTGTTTATCCACTCAACAGTTCATGGACATATGGGTTGTTTCCTTGTTTGGGCTATTATGAATAAGGCTGCTATGAACATTTAATTCTAACTTAACTTGTGTACAAGTTATTATGTTATTATGTGGATACATGTTTCAATTCTCATATAGCTAGGACTGGAATTCCTGTTTAACTCCCTTTTTAACTTATTGCAGAACTGCCAAACTATTTCTGAAAAGGAACACACATTTCTCATGCCCTCCACAATGTATAAGAGTTCCAATGTCTCTGAAGAAAAATGAACCTGGACCACTTTCTTACACCATACACAAAAATAAACTCAAAATGGATGAAAGACCTAAACGTAAGACAGGAAGCCATCAAAATCCTTGAGGAGAAAGCAGGCAAAAGCCTCTTTGACCTTGGCCACAGCAACTGCTTACTCAACACTTCCAGACGCAAGGAAAACAGAAGTAAAAATGAACTATTGGGACCTCATCAAGATAAAAAGCTTCCGCACAGAGAAGGAAACAATCAGTAAAACTAAAAGGCAACCAATGGAATGGGAGAAGATATTTGCAAGTGACATATCAGATAAAGGGTTAGTTTCCAAAATCTATAAAGAATTTATCAAACTCAACACCCAAAGAACAAATAATCCAGTGAAGAAATGGGCAAAAGACATGAATAGACACTTCTCCAAAGAAGACATCCAGATGGCCAGCTGACACATGAAAAAATGCTCAACATCATTCATCATCCGGTAAATAAAAGTCAAAACCACAATGAGATACCACCTCACACCTGTCAGAATGGCTAACATTAACAACTCAGGCAACAACAGATGTCCACAAGGATGTGGAGAAAGAGGATCTTTTTTGCACTGCTGGTAGGAATGTAAGCTGGTATAGCCACTCTGGAAAACAGTATGGAGGTTCTGCAAAAAATTAAAAATAGAACTACCCTATGACCTAGCATTTGCACTAGTAGGTATTTATCCAAGGGATACAGCTATGCTGTTTATACAGGCACATGCACCCCAATGTTTATAGCAACACTGTCAACAATAGCCAAAGTACGGGAAGAGCCCAAATGTTCATCGATGGATGAATGGATATAGAAGAAATAAAGAAGATACACAGTGGAGTATTACTGGGCAATCAAAAAGAATGAAATCTTGCCATTTGCCACTATGTGGATGGAACTAGAGGGCAATATGCTAAGTGAAGTTAGAGAAAGACAAATATCATATGACTTCACTCATATGAAGACTTTAAGATACAAAACAGATGAACATAAGGGAAGGGAAGCAAAAATAATATAAAAACAGGGAGGGGGACAAAACAGAAGAGACTCATAAATATGGAGAACAAACTGAGGGTTGCTGGAGGGGTTGTGGGAGGGTGATGGGCTAAATGGGTAAGGGGGCATTAAGGAATCTACTCCTGAAATCACTGTTGCACCATATGCTAACTAACTTGGATGTAAATTCAATGTTTATTTATTTTTGGGACAGAGAGAGACAGAGCATGAACGGGGGAGGGGCAGAGAGAGAGGAAGACACAGAATCGGAAACAGGCTCCAGGCTCTGAGCCATCAGCCCAGAGCCCAACGCAGGGCTCGAACTCACGGACCGTGAGATCGTGACCTGGCTGAAGTCGGTCGCTTAACCGACTGCGCCACCCAGGCGCCCCACTTGGATGTAAATTAAAAAAAAAAAAAAATTAAATAAAAATTAAAAAAAAGAGTTCCAATGTCTCCATGTCCTCACACTTATTATTTGTCCATCTTTTTCATTCTAACCATCCTAGTAGGTGTGAAGTGGTATCTCACTGTGGTTTGATTTGCATTTTTTTTAATGATTAGTGATGGTAAACATTCCTTTATCTGCTTATTGGCTATTAGTACATCTTCTTTAGAGAAATGTGTATTCAAGTCCTTTGCCATTTTAATATTCGGTTATTTATTCTTTCATTATATTCTGGATATAGATATTTATATATAATATACCATATTTGCAAATTGTTTTTCTTATTGTATGGGCTGTCTTTTTCACTTTCTTGGTGGTGTTCTTTGAAACACAAACATTTTTACTTTCAACGAAGTTTGATTTATCTATTTTTTCTTTTGTTGGGCTTCTGGTGTCATGTCTAACCCAAGGTCACAGAGATTTATTCCTGTTTTCTTCTAAGAGTTTCATAGTTTTAGCGCTTTCATTTAAGTTTCTGATACATTTTGAGTTACTTTTGTATATGGTGTAAGGTTTGGATCTGGTTTCTTTCTCTCTTTTTTTCATTTTCTCTTTCTTCTTTCTTTCTTTCTTTCTTTCTTTCTTTCTTTCTTTCTTTCACTGCCTATGTGGACAGGCAGTTATCCTGACACCATTTGTTGAAAAGATCATTCTTTCCCACTAGATAGTCTTGGCACCCTTGTTGAAAATCAATGATCTATAAATCTATGAGTTTATTTGTGGACTTTCAATATATGTCTATCTTCATGGCAGTACCACATTGTCTTGATTAGTCTAGGTTTGTCATAGGTTTTGAAATTGGAAAGTCTGTATCTTCTACCTTTTATCTTTTTCAAGATTGTTTTTGGCTACTTTGGGTCCCTTACATTTCTTTTTTTTTTTTTTTTTAATTGTTTTTGATGTTTATTTACCTTTGAGAGACATAGAGAGACAGAGCTTAAGCAAGGGAAGGGCAGAGAGAGAGGGAGACACAGAATCCAAAGCAGGCTCCAGGCTCTGAGCTGTTAGCACAGAGCCCAACGTCGGGCTCGAACCCACAGACCCTGAGATCATGACCTGAGCCTAAGTTGGACGCTCAACCGACTGAGCCACCCAGGCACCCCAGGTCCTTTGCATTTCTATATGAATTTAGGATTAACTTGTCAATTTATGCAAAAAAAGCAGCAAAAAAGTAGACCAATTTGGGGAATATTGCCATCTTAACATTACTTAGTCTTCCCCAGCGCTATTCTTAAAAAATAAAACAAACCACAAACCTCAACAGTTACTTAACTCACATAACCACAATTATTGTTTTTCTGCAGTGTGGATAGCTCCTATTTCCTCTGGCTCCCTTTTAAAATGGAATGCTTTGCCTTCCAAATGAATTATTTTTTACCAAACTCAACTCTGTATATATTTTCTTATTAGACTATAATGATTCTAGTGGGTTATTGGGAGTAAATACTGTATGTATTTCACTAAAAGATGGAAATACCAAGACAAAAAACCAAACATTCCAATGATTGACCAATATGCCAGCAAACAGGTGGATCTGTGATGAAGAGGAAAGGTTCCTGTTTCTCATACTACGATGGTCTCCTAGAGGATTAGCAAGAGCTGATTTTGAACCCTGACCACTCTGTTCCTCTCCATTGCATACCATTCTTTGATGTGCAGTTTTTAAAAAAGTACTTAATTTCTATGAATATGTTTCTTTTCTTTATAATAGTGATGTCATCCAGGTATTCAGGTGTCTGTAATATGTCACACTATTTTTTTTGAGATTTTATTTTTTAATAATCTCTACACCCAACATGGGGCTCGAACCCACAACCGCAAGACCAAGAGTCACAGGCTCCACTGACTGAGCCAGCCAGGCACCCCTAAATCACACTTCATTTTAATGACAAATTATAGTTGCCTGTGTTCCCCCCCCCCCCCCCCGGGTCTGGCTGCCAGAAACTAACCCCTTCACAGTGTCTGGCACTTGTCTCTATGAATCCTTAGAGGGTACCTCACATGCCCAGAGTCTGCTCATCATATGTGCCCCCAGTTGCCTCTTCTGCACTTGGCCCCACCCCCACCCCACCTCAGTTCTGCTAGGCCTCCCAGAGATGCTCATCACTGGATTGCTGAAACCATGCAAGAGTGCTATTTTGGGATTCATTTAAACCTCCCCAATCTGGGGGCACCAGAGAAATGCCATTTCTGGATACACAAAGAGAATGGCCTCCTCTACCCTAAATGTAGCAAGCAACTCCACTCAGTCCTGAGTCTGTCTGAATCATTCTTGAAAAATCCAAATAGCCTCAGGCCCCTTTATTCCTAACCATTCTCCCACCGGATTGAACCACCTACTGGGGAGAAACAGCATCTCAATTGCATCATTCTCTACTGTTCTTATCTCCAGGGCATCCAAAACTTCTCCTTTTTGGTGGCCAAAGAGAAGGTGAATGAATGTAAGAAAAAGAGGGGTGAGAGTGAGGGGCCACCTTACTAACACAGTGGGGCGTCTGCTTTCTGGGGCAGACATGAGTTTCTGTTGGTTGAAAATGGTACCTACCCCCAAGAAGTGTTATGAGGATTAACTGAAGTCATGCAAATAAAAATATGTGAAAATAAGGGTGCCTGGGTGGCTCAGTCGGTTAAGCATCCAACTTCAGTTCAGGTCATGATCTCAGCTCATAAGTTTGAGCCCTGTGCTTACAGCTCGGAGCCTGGAGCCTGCTTTGGATTCTGTGTCTCCTTCTCTCTCTGACCCTGCCCTGCTCCTGCTCTGTCTCTCTCTGTCTCAAAAATAAAATAAAAAAAAAATAATAATTTAAAAAATACATGAAAATAATGCAAAATAAAAATAAAATAATGCAAACAAAAAAGATATTTTCTTCTGGGTTTTAAAATATCAAAAGTGACAGGATTCCTTTTCTAGTTAAAAGCACCTTTTCCAAATATTTCTCACTGCCCCTAGGGTAATGTCCCCAGGGCCTGTGACTCCAGGAAAGATTCCTGGGGTAAGCCCCCTCCTTCCTATGGATTTACATGCTTCCGTCCAGTCCAGAGCACCGATCAAACCGAAAGTCAGAATTTCTTCCTTCTCTGCTATCCTGCCAGGCACTTGGGGGTGGTGGACTGTCTGTTTATGGGTTTGGCCAGCTGGTGCCAGAACATCGGGGCACAGTGCCTCTTCTGAGCTTTTTGCCCAGGGCAGGAAAGGACGGAGGTGTCCCAGCCCACCCTCCTGCCCACAAGGCCAGGGCATTTCAGTACAGTCACTGCCCTGGGCGTTGACAAAAATAGAAGCTTGTTTCATCCGCCCTGCACCAGGCCTTCCCATGACTCCTCCTCTCCAGAAATTCCCACTGGCTGTTAGGAAGCTAGCTGAACTCCTCTACCCCACGGCTCTGCCCCTTGCCGCTTTTCAGCCCTGCTTCTGATACAGGCACTGGCCAGCCGCTGCATCCCCTTTCCTTCCACTTCCATTTCAGTACAGGTGCTGCCAACCAGGCACCCTGACAAAGCTGTCCCTTCTCCAATCTGGCCAGACGCAGCTCTGCATAATTGTGCTCTGTGTCCACCTGCTCCCCCGCGGCTGTCCCCGACCCCACAGCAGGTGCGGCCCATTGCAAAACCTCCCAGGCCGAGGGAGGAATCAGAAATGCCAAACTGGGTTACATAAGTGGGTTAGGCAGGTGGCGGGTGAGGTGCTTTCTATAAGGAAGTTGTGAGTCAGGAGCCTGGCAACGTGAATTCTCAGTTCTCAGATTGGTTTCATTTCAACAAGCAGTTACTGAATGTCTGGTGTGTTCACGGAAGTGTGAGAGATGATTCTAGATGTTGGAATACAGAAGTAGAAGATGGGCTCTGTGAACCAGGCCCTGAGGACACAAATACCACAAGAGTCCCCAATCCATGGGGGAGTCAGACACAGGAAGCAATACATACAGTACGTTGTGACCTATGACAGCGATAGTGCAAAGGTACAGAAGGAAAAGGGAGTAATTCTTTCTTCCGGGAGGAAGAGGTGATGTTCAAGGTTTTGAAAAATGAATTCAAGTTTGCCAGGTGGATAAGCGTATAAAAGAACATCCTGTTAGAGGAAACAGGGTCTTTGAACTTCCAGAGGGTGACCTAGAGGGGAATGTGCATCGGGAAGGAACATGAGGGGGGCTTGGTGCCCCCCATGATCTCTTTCAAACTATTTTTTTAATGTTTATTTATTTTTGAGAGACAGAGAGCAAGTGGTGGAGGGGCAGAGAGAGACAGAGACACAGAATCCCAAGCAGGCTCCAGGCTCTGAGCTATCAGCACAGAGTCTGACGGGGGGGACTCAAACCCACAAACCATGAGATCATGACCTGAGCCGAAGCTGGACACTTCACCAACTGAGCCACCCAGGTGCCACCCCACCATGATCTCTTTCAGTGTCCTTCAAGACCATCTCAAATAAGCAATCTGGGCAAAAATACTGAGTTTGTTCTGTGGACTCCGCTTCAAGACAAGTCTATACCCTTCCCTTTCAATCCTATATATTATCTCAAGTTGCCCTGGGGCACCCACGCGTCTCAGTTGGTTAAGTGGCCAACTTCGGCTCAAGTCAGGATCGTGGTTTGTGAGTTTGAGCCCTGCATCAGGTTCTGTGCTGACAGCTCAGGGCCTGGAGCCTGCTTCTGATTCTGTGTCTCCCTCTTTTTCTGCCCCTCCCCTGCTTGCAGTCTGTCTCTCTCTCTCTCTCAAAACTGAATAAATGCTAAAAAGAAAATTTTAACTTGAGTTGCCCCTAGGGGATGTGAGGTTTTGGGGACAAAGAGAGTGAGTGACAAGTAGTTCCAGACAACTGGGACAGAAACAATAGATAAGACCATAGAGGACATTAGATACCATGTGAAAGGACTTACATTTCATTTTGAGGGGTGGAGCTTGCAAGCTAGTGGCCATGAGATAATCTTTTTTTTTTTTTTTTTTTTTTTTTTTTAAATCTTAGGGGCTTCTTTCGTTTGCCTCTTATAAAGTTTTAGAAGTCAGTACCGGGGTGCTTGGGTGGCTCAGTCAGTTAAGCATCCAACTTTTGATCGTGGCTCAGGTCATGATCTCAAGTTTCATGGGATTGAGCCCTGTGTCGGGCACTATGCTGACATTGGGGAGCCTGCTTGGGATTCTCTCTCTCTCTCTCTCTCTCTGCCCCTCCCCTGCTCTCTGTCCTTCTCTCTGTCTCAAAATAAGCAAATAAATATTTTTTTTAAAAAGTCAGTACCTTTTGGCATCCCTTGGAAGAATCTGATCTGACGTCACTGGATTCAAGTGCCCGTAATGAGTTGGCACCAGGTTATAGCTTACACCTCTAAAACCAAGGAAGGGATCTCTGTTTGCCCCAGTCCCTGCCATTCATTCCCTTAGGCTTGCAGAGAACCCTCCTGGGCTCTGTGGGCATTTCAACATGGTGCCTGGAGGCACCGGAGAGCCACTGGTTTTAAGTAGGAGAGTTCTTTGGTAGGATTTGGATTGATAAGATTGGTGGGTGATTGGATTTAAGAGGAGGGCAGTGGAAGCAGGAACACTTGTCAGCCAGTGTTGGGGAAAAGGGGGGGGCATATTCAAATCACATCAGAAACACATCCCTCATGCCCAGAGGTGCAGGTGCACACCCACCTAAATGTGGCAAAATATCTCCTTCTTCCTCAGTTCTTTGAGTTCTCAGATTTCTTAAGATTTCTTTTCTCTCTTTAGATTTATTTATGTTCAATTTAAAGATGATTTATTTTAACAGAGGAAGGAAGTACACAATTTTTTTCCCTCCCAGAGCTAACTTCTCCTCTCTGTCCCCACATTTTCCCCTCAGATATGGAGCTGGGTTGTGGCCTTAAGAGAACATCAAATCCTGCATCATCTATTTTTCGACCTTAGAGGTCCCCTTGCAGGATTAAGTCTGCCTCGAACTTTTCAAGCTTCTCCAGTGTTCATGCCCCCATAGAACTGTGCCCTATTCTTCCCACACCCAGCAAACATCTATTAATTGACTGGAAGGAAAAAAATAGAGAATTGTAGGGGAAGTATGGTGGGGCAATAAGAGAGTAGGTATCTTCACTGACCCCAGAGAAGTATGTAATCCACTGCAAATCCCTTTCTAAATTATAATAATGGGTTGTAGAGGAGAGAAACCCTAAATTCCATTCCTACCTCCAACATCTGCTTCCTCTCCATTGTTGGGTGACCCTCCATTGTTGAGTGTTGGCTCTTGGTCTCCATTTCTGAAGCAGGATGGGAGAAAAATTGTGTAACGCCAGTCAAGTGCCAAGCAAATGAAAAGCAAGTAGTAGTATTTGTCTGGAAATTGATCTAGCCAGCATTTGTCTCTACTGCTAGAGCTAATTGCATTCACAGGTGCCATGTTATTTACTGATTTAACCACCTCTTTCAGTGTCACTTCTCAACACTGCACTTTTAAGTAAGATAATGTTCCTGGGTGTGTGTATTGATTACAAATGTCAGTGGAGATAGAAATGGAGGTTTAAAATTTCCTGCTAGGTGTTTGCTCTTCCTGGCTCAGGTCATGCATGGCTGCTGGCTCTCAGTTTTCATGCACCAGCTGCGGTGTGGTAAGTTGGGGACAGGGAAACAGAGACTCCCTCGTTCATTCCACAAGCATTCTGTCCTAGTGTGGGTTTTCAGGGAAGCAGATCCAGAGTCAAGGATTTGAGAGCAAGTCTTTTCCTGGAGAACTGAAGAAAATACTAGCTGTGAGGTGAGGAAGTAAGACAGGGAAAGGAACGCAGCCAAGAAAGGGTGCATAGTAGTTGGGTCAGCTGAGAAACTTTGGGATCCAGTGTAGAACACATGCCTCAGAGTTATCCCACCCAAGGGTTGAGAGAACTGGGATATTTGTATACCAACTCCCATTAATCATTGATCAAGGACTGCTCCCAGGGAGCATGAATTCCCTGAAACTTCTGCCCTGTAACTAGGGTAGGCAAAGCATGCTTTGGTGGTTGGAGAAAGTGCTCAGCCAAAGGAGGGCAAGTACTGGCAGTTGGATTTGGGATGATCCTGGACTAAAATGATAAGGACAAGAGGGTATGGGTGGGGCAATGACAGTACCTGATACATATTCTTTGAAGACTTCTTGTGTGCCAAGCACAATCATATAAATGGCTACCAAGATGGATTTTGTCTCTGTCTTCACAGAGTTTACAGCTTAGTGGAGAAGACAAACAAGTAACCAGGCAGTTCCTAAAAGATGGGACATTTTGTGATGGTAGAAAAGAGAAGTGTGCCTTCCATGGAAGGCCTCCTGGAGAAGGTGACATCTAAGCTAGACCTCCTTTAGGACTAGAAATACTGTCAGTTGGGAGAAGCAGCATGTGCAAAGGTCCTGAGGAGAGTGAGTTGGTGGCAAGCTTTTTGAGAAACTACAAGAAATTTGGTACCTCTGGAAGACAGAGTTCAACGTGAAGATTCTGGAGGAGGAGCAGACAATCAGAACTTGGGAAACTGTTTGGACAGTTCCTAGAGGCAGTGTCTTCCTAAGACCAAATCTACTTCCAATGACTATTTCAAGTCCTCAAGTGGTTGTCCCTAGAATCTTCCTTCCTATTTTAATCTTGCATGCAACCATTTCTCTTATGCATATTCTAACAGGACAGAATCTTTTTAACACTTTAAATAGAAAACCTAACAAAGGTTTGTTTGATCTTGTTACAGATTAAATTAACATATAATTGGCAAATTATTCCTATTCTTAGATTCAATGGCTGGTTCAAGCAGTATTTATAAAGAGCCCCTGCCCTTAAGAGACTCAAAATATGTAATGGAGTATGCCATATTCTATTTCCCAAAGATGGTTACAATGATACCTCCTAACTTACACTCTTTACAATATGACTTGGTATTCCTCCAACTGACTGGTGGGCCCTCTGTTTCTTCCTCCTGTGTTTGGGTGGCTATGTAACTTTTGAGGCTATTTCATAAAAGGTAAGCCCCATCTTGGTTTTCTAGGGATATTTGCCTTTGGAACCCTGAGCCCCCATGTAGAAGGTCTCAGGCCACCATGCTGTGAGGTCATAGGAAGAGACCACATTTGGTAGTGCTGGCCCATAGTGCCGTTTGTGGTTCTAGTTGTAGTTACTAGCTGCTAGCTAATATCAACTGACAGATATATGAGTGAAGACACCTCCAAGTGACTCCTGCCTCCAACCATTGAGTCATTCCCAGCCTTTGAACTCTCCTAGAAAGAAAAGCTTCACATCTCTTGCTTGGAGGATATCAGAAGACACTCAGTATGATAGGAAGCAGTGGGACAACCTTTCCTGTACTTCAAAGGGGGAACCCAAGGGCAGGATGTGGGCACTGGCTGCAAGAGTCACTGTGGAATGCAAATAGAAGGCTGAGGGGAGCCACAGAGAAACCGGGTCACTGGTGACATCATTTGACTTGCTACATAAACGCTTGCTGGAAACTAGTCCTAGGTCTAGACCTTTCAGAGTCCTTTATTATGCAAACTAGTTTTACTTGGATTTTCTGTGGCTTGCAGCAAAGATCAAGCTTCAAGGGATAGGATTTGTTACCTGTCAAGGAAGTGAAACATTTCAGGCAAAAGGAAGGGGACACATCTTCTCAGTGAGTATCATGGGGTCAATGCCTGCTGTATAAAAAGGGAGAAAAGTTTTCAAATCAGACACATTCGTTTGCTGCAATGTTTCCCAAAGTTTTGGGTTTTTTTTTCCTTTAGTTAGTCAACAGATGTGTATAAACCCCCAGCATGTCAGGCACTGTGCTATGTGTTGGGGATAAGACATCAAGGAAGAGAGTGGTGGTCCCTGCCTTTGTGGGAGTTGCATTCCAGCTGGAAATACAGACATTACAATGGTTAGACTGCAGAAGGAATGGAAGATGCTCTAGAAGCTGTAACAGACCCTCACTGAGGTTGAGATGTCCTAGCTTCCCCGAGAAAGTGATATTTAAACACAGCCTAAAAGGTGAGTAAAGTCAGGAGCTGGGGGGAATATTTGAGGTAGAAAGAATAGCACATATTTGGCTATAGGACTTATAAAGGCTTTTAAAGTATAAATGTGCATGTGAACCCCAAGAGGGGCTGAGGTATGCAGCATTCCCCAGGCTTGTTGACACGGAGCTATAATTTATTTGAAAAGCATTATATAAGACTTAGATAAAACAACCATGGCTTCAGGAATGGACAGAAGTGTTCTGGGGGCAGAGGGAACATGGCCCTGATTCGGTAAAGTCCTATGTATGAGAACAGAGGGTGATGATAGATAGATTATAGATAGATAGATAGATAGATGATAGATATGAATGAGACAGATGGATGGATGGATGAATGGATGGTTGGTAGATGGACAGAGAGAGGAATATTAGACAGAGCCCAGAGGGGTCAGCATGCGCAGGACTTCGAAAGTCAGGATACACAGTGTATAGGTGTCTGAGTGTTGAGTCATGGCTCAGGTTGTATGTGTGAAGTCTGGGAGCAAGAAGGAGGGTTGCAGTGATCCAGACATGAAGCAATGAAATTCTAGTTGGACAGCTGGGGTGGGGAATAGGTAGAAAGGGATACATTTAAGAGACACTGCAGAGGAGGAACAGAGAATTAACAACAGATATCGAGTGAAAAGAAGGGCAAGAGGAAGCAAAGTTTAGAGACTCGCTTTTGGGAGGAAGAGGATCTGTAGAAAGAAATGGAAAACTTCTTTCTCTCTAGTGATCAATAGTTCACTGCACAATGTCAGAAAGATCTCAAGTCACCAGGTTTCTAGGCATTTGCCAGATCATTGGCAATGCTGGTAAACCTGGGAAAGTGGGGACAGAAGACACGAGTTATAGTAAATAGAAGCTTGGAGATTTCTAGTGGGTTTTAATCATGTGTCATCTATTACCTCAACCCTGGAGAGCTGCCTCTATTTTTGTTCACAATGGTCCACATGAGTGACATTGTCTACCTCAAACCTGTGCAGCCCCATTTCAGTAAGAGGAGAGAGTGATAGAAATTTCCTTTCAGGTCAGGATGTTATAACATAAAAAAGAGAAGATATTTAAGAGAAAAATAACCCAGCAGTACACCATTCATCAATTTCTTTCTCTCTCTCCCTCTTTCATCTTGCCTGACCTAATACCCTGAAACATCCATGATAAGAAATGTAGGCACAGATAGCTTTCTATGGAACAGGATTCTCACAGAGCACAGCCATGATTAATATAGCCCCGCACACAGGTGACGTTTTTATTCCTTAACTGCCTCTCGTTCCTCTGGGGAATCGATGTGCTTCTCTCTGTCAGAGTCAGGATCAGCCATGTGAGTCCCTGGAGACAGCAAGATGCACAATGCTGCCTGTTGCAGACTCAGAAAGAATCTTCCAGAAACCCATGACCCGGAATCCTTTGTCCATTCCCTAATAATCACACTTGAGGTTGACACAAACACTTCCTTTGGTCACCTTTGACTTCCTCTATAAGGTGTTGACAAATCCCTGCCACCTGGAATCCTGACTCATGGCTCAGAAAAATCCAATAGGGCTTTGCTGGGATTGGAATGAGCATTCACATTCCATCCAATTGAGAGAAAGTTTTCTGAACGCCTCCTCTGCGTCAGACATCGTGCTCAACACTAGGGATGGACATTGGACACAGCAACTAAACACCTGTGACCAGGTCTACAGAGACAGGGACTAGGGGCTGGAGACACAGGAAGAGGATTAAGGCAGGTGCCAAGAGGAAGTGATGCTTGACCTTGCAGAGTGAGTAGGATTTTGACAGGTGCAGAAAGATCTCCAAGCAAAGAGACCAGCGTGAGTCTCTGACCTTATTAGAGGCAAAAATAACAGGAGTGGGCCCAGCCTCTGACATCAGGGAGGGGAAGGAGTGGTGTGGCCTAACGATGAGGCTTTGCAAATGTCACGCTCACTGCTTTATGAATAACAATACAATAACAGCTAAATTCTAATGAGTGTTTACTATGGGCCAGACACACTGCTCTGTGCTGGGGGTGAATTTTCATTCAATTCTGTACAGTCTATGGAGGCCATTTATGGGCCAGGAAGTTGAGACTTGGAGAATTTCAGTAAGGTGTCTGAGGTCATGCAGATGGCAGCTGTCGCCCCAGCTCTGCTCGCCCCTCAGCCCAGTCCCCATCCTCTCTCACTGGCAGCCAGGGAGGAAGGTAGTGTGCAAGAGTCTCCAAACCTGGTTGAGCTCTTAAAATACACAGATTCTCTGACTCCACTCCCAGAAATGTGATTCAGTGGGTCTCAGGGAGAGGCCAATTTGGCTTTGTACTTGTAGAGACTTTTCCCGGGTGATTCTGATGGGAAGCGACGCACAGTGGCTATGACGCTTGCAGGGCGACTGCTGTCCAAACCTGCCTCCAGAGCCTTGCTGCCCTTTCAGTTTCCATTGTAGTGGGAAGGACGTTTGACACAACTTACAAGTCAGGTCTTCTATGTACCTTGCCCTGCTGCCAAACAGCAGTCTGATTTTGGACAACTCACATGGCCTTTTGGGTTTTAATTCTTTGTATGTCAGAGTTGAGGGTAGATCAGATGACTCCTGATATTACCTCAGGCTTCATCATTCCACAGTTTTGCTGAGCAATGACAGAATCCATGCTGTTACGATACGACAAATTCAGTAATTGAAACTTAGAAATCTGTATTAGTTTCCTAGGGCTCCTGTAACAAAATGTATCCTAGACTGAGTGGCTTGAACAACAGAAATTTACTGTCACCCATAGTTGCAGAGGATGGAAGTACCAAATCTGGGTGTCAGAGGGCTGGTTCCTTCTGGGGCTGTGAGGGAGAATCTGTTCCAGGAGAATCTGTTCTCTCCTGGCTTCTGGTGGTTTGCTTCTCAACTGTAGATGGGCTGCCCCCATCTTTATATGATGCTCTTCCTGTGTGTCTGTGTCCAATTTTCCCCTTTTCATCAGGGTTCCAGTCATATTGAAGTAGGACTCACCCTAGTCCAGTCAGACCTCATCTTCACTAATTATATCTGCAATGACTCTATTTCCAAATTAAGTCACATTCTGAGCTGCTGGGGGTTAGAAATTCACCATGTGAATTTTTAGAGGTTCCAATTTGAAACACAACAAAGTCTGAGTGAAAAACACCACTGAAATAAACCAGCCACTTGATATTAGGTTTCTACATCAGTCAGGAATATTTGTTGCAAACAATAGAATCCAATCCTGCCAATTTATGCTGGGAAGAAATTTATTAAAAGATGCTTGCTAATCCCAAAGGAGCTGCTGGGTCAGGAAGGACACCCACATTGGACTGAAGTCCTGTTGTAGTGCCTACTGCTGGGTATAGACACACAGCTCCCAGAGCGTGACTTATTGCTGGGTGCAGGATCTGGGCCACTGTCACCCAGCATAGGCCAGCAATGAGCACCATGCCATGCCTGCTGCCTTACATGGCTTCCTTCTAGCAGAATCTCACACAAGTGTGGCTTATACTCTCTTAGTGGGATCCTTTGGCAAAACTACCTTGAAATGGAAAATGTACATAACCTTTGACTCAGCAGTTCCACTCCTATGAATTTCTTTTTCCTAAGGAAATAATTCAATTAGTGCTCAGAGATATATTTATAGATATACTCAGAGTGTTGCTTACATAAAGCAAAACACCTCAGTATCCATCAGTGGTAGATGGTTAAATAAACCATGATAAAATTATGCCCAGGAATGAGGCTACATTAAGTGTAACGATATAAATCAGTGGTTCTGAGCTCAGTCATACCCATGCCCCCTTTTTATAATAAATGCTTATAATACTCCATTTACTACCCTGAAATAAAATTTCTGGATAATATAACCTACACACATGATCTTAAGAAATCAATATAATGGCACAATGAATCACACATGTAAGTTGAAAAGATCAATATATTACTTTCACATTAACATAAAAGAGAAATAAATGAAGAGGGGAAGAGACAATGAAATATATCCATATGTAAACATACAGACAGGCATACACTAGGAGACATATGGACGTCAAAGCTGGCGCCGACGTGTGGAATCGCTATGAACGTCCCAGGCACAACTATGGACACTTCAGCTGTGTGCACTGTGAGTTCAGATCTCATTACTGCTTTGCTATTGCTGATGCTATTGCTATAGCTGCTTTGCTATTGATTATCCAAAATGGACAAAGCAAGGTGCAATCCTCCCTCAATATCCCTCTACATTCCTGGAATACGCAGTGTGTACTAAAACCATGCAAAAATTATTTGTGTCTAAATTAAAATGAAGTTTAGATCTTAACTCAAATTATTCTAAACAGGCTTTTCAACCACACAAATGTGTGGGGTGATATTTCAAAATTAGAGAGCTACTTCTTCATGTGATGGATTGACTTGCATATAATAGAATGCTTAGCATTGCTGGACCACCACCCACTAAATTCCAAGAACCCCACCAAACAAACTTCCTACAAATTTTCAACACATCCCTGCTATGGGGGAGAATGCTCGCTTTGAGAATCAGTTACAACTGATCTGTATTCATTGACAAGGAAAAAAGTCTACAATATGTTAAAATGTACAATTAAGTAAAAATGTTGGCATAGGGATCAGCATCTACAACATGACTCTATTTTTGAAAAAGGAAAAACATAAATAAAGAAAGGCTGCATGAAAGAAAAATGTGCATATGTGAGCATGTGCACTTCCACAGAGGAACAAACCTGAGTGTATATAAACAAACATATTAACTGTAATTGTCTCTGGTGATGAGATTACAGGTAATTTTCATGTCTTTTTCTGAATGGATGGATTTTTTTATAATGATATATTACTTTTATAATCAGGAAAATAAAACTATTTCTATTTGGTAAACAAATTAAAAGAGAAGGTGGGTTTCTCAACTTCAGCGCTGTTGGTATCTTGAACTGATAATTCTTTGCTGTCCTGCACGCTGTGGGATGTTCAGCAGCATCCTTGGCCTTGACCTGCTAGCTGCTCAGAGCACATGCCACCCCTATCCCCAGATGTGAACAAGAACATTTCCAGATATGCCACCTGTCGCCTCCCATTGAGAACCACTGCTGAAGAGGAATGTGAGCCTTGGTTCTAACCCAGCCACATTATTTGTAATCTGTGTAAGTCACTGGATAAGTCTGCCTCAGATTCCTAGTCTGTGAAATAGATGATGGTATATCATAGGGTCACTTGAGAATTAAATGAGAAAATGTACATTTCAATGATTCACAGTTCCTGGAATATAGTAAATGCACAAAAATGTGAGCTTTGATTATGAAAAGAAAAGGTATTCTTCTAGTTATGGAGGGAAACATTATACAGTAAAACCTTGGTTTGTGAGCATAGGTTATTCTGGAAACATGCTTGTAATCCAAAGCACTCATGTGTCAAAGCGAATTTCAAGAACCATTGGCTCAGTTGTGATCATGTGACATTCAGCATCACATACTACTTGTATTGCAAGACATTGTTCATTTAGCAAGCTAAAATTTATTAGAAATGTTTGCTTGTCTTGCAGAACACTTGCAGAACAGGTTACTCCCAGTCCAAAGTTTTACTGTAAATAGAGAAGTGCCCCGGGTATAAGGAAGGAACTGGTGAGGAGGAATCTGTGGAGATTCCAATTCCTCAAGAAACTGGACTCTTCCCACTGGGTCCTGGAAGTCCATCTCTGGGCTGGTTCTTTCCTGGGAACTGGATAAAGTCTGAGCATGTCCCAAATCTTTTCTGATGCCTTATTCACCTGTCCCCCATAAGGCTGTACCTTTGCCCCCTCCAGGTCCTGCTAATGAGTGGAGGGACAGAGTCTTCCATGGATGGCACTGTGTACTCTGCTCTGAAGTCCTCTGGGCTTGGCAGATGCTCAAAGCCTTGCTTTCTGGAGGGGGTTGTTTTGGTCAGTTTCTCAGGGACTGCCCCATGCCAATCCTGCTGCAGATTTCAGCACACAGGTGACTTCCCTTCCTCTCACTGGCTGCCACAGAATCTCCTTCAGCCAGAGGGTGTCCACTCTCTGGGGGTTGCCCCACCCATCAGCTCACATCTGATCCCCAAGAAGGAGGACCAGCTGCCCCACTTTTTTTAATTTATTTTTTAAATTTACATGCAAATTAGCTAGCATATAGTGCAACAATGATTTCAGAAGTAGATCCCTTAATTCCCCTTACCCATTTAGCCCATACCCCCCACAACTCCTCCAGTAACCCTCTGTTTGTTCTCCATATTGAAGTCTCTTATGTTTTGTCCCTCTCCTTATTTTTATATTATTTTTGCTTCCCTTCCCTTATGTTCATCTGTCTTGTATCTTAAAGTCCTCATATGAGTGAAGTCATATGATACTTGTCTTTCTCTGACTAATTTCACTTAGCATAATACCCTCTAGTTCCATCCACATAGTTGTAAATGGCAAGATTTCATTCTTTTTGATTGCTGAGTAATACTCCATTGTATATATATACCACATCTTCTTTATCCATTCATCCATCGATGGACATTGGGGCTCTTACCATACTTTGGCTATTGTTGATAGTGCTTCTATAAACATTGGGGTGCATATGTCCCTTTGAAACAGCACACCTGCATCCCTTGGATAAATACCTAGTAGTGCAATTGCTGGGTCGTAGGGCAGTTCTA
This sequence comes from Leopardus geoffroyi, assembly GCF_018350155.1. Classification (NCBI taxonomy): domain Eukaryota; kingdom Metazoa; phylum Chordata; class Mammalia; order Carnivora; family Felidae; genus Leopardus; species Leopardus geoffroyi. The sequence continues at coordinate 24,257,582 of NC_059332.1, read as the reverse complement.
TTCTTTTTTTCTTAATATGAAATTTATTGTCAAATTGTTTTTTTTTAATTTTTTTTAATGTTTATTTATTTTTGAGACAGAGACAGAGCATGAAAGGGGAGGGGCAGATAGAGAGGGAGACACAGAATTGGAAGCAGGCTCCAGGCTCTGAGCCATCAGCCCAGAGCCCGACGCAGGGCTCAAACTCACGGACCGCGAGATCATGACCTGAGCTGAAGTCGGACGCTTAACCGACTGAGCCACCCAGGCACCCCTCAAATTGTTTTTTTTAATATGAAATTTATTGTCAAATTGAGGGTAGTTTTATTCTTAATTTTTTGAGGAAACTCCATACTGTTTTCCAGAGTGGCTGCACCAGCTTGCATTCCCACCAGCAATGCAAAAGAGATCCTCTTTGCATCCTCACCAACATCTGCTGTTGCCTGAGTTGTTAATGTTAGCCATTCCGACAGGTGTGAGGTAGTATCTCATTGTGGTTTTGATTTGTATTTCCCTGATGATGAGTGATGTTGAGCATTTTTTCATGTGTCAGCTGGCCATCTGGATGTCTTCTTTGGAGAAGTGTCTATTCCTGTCTTTTGTCCATTTCTTCACTGGATTATTTGGTTTTTGGGTGTTGAGTTTGATAAGTTCTTTATAGATTTTGGATACTAACCCTTTATCTGATATGTCACTTGCAAATATCTTCTCCCATTCCATTGGTTGCCTTTTAGTTTTACTGATTGTTTCCGTCTCTGTGCAGAGGATTTTTATCTTGATGAGGTCCCAATAGTTCATTTTTGCTTCTGTTTTCCTTGCATCTGGAGACATGTTGAGTAAGCAGTTGCTGTGGCCAAGGTCAAAGATGTTTTTGTCTGCTTTCCCCTCAAGGATTTTGATGGCTTCCTGTCTTATGTTTAGGTCTTTCATCCATTTTGAGTTTATTTTTGTGTATGGTGTAAGAAAGTGGTCTAGGTTCATTGTTCTGTATGTCACTATCCAGTTTCCCAGCACCACTTGCTGAAGAGACTGTATTTATCCCATTGGATGTTCTTTCCTGCTTTGTCAAAGATTAGTTGGCTATACCTTTGCAGGTCCATTTCTGGGTTCTCTATTCTATTCCATTGATCTGAGTGTCTGTTTTTGTGCCCCAGTGGCCCCACTTTCTATGACAGGTGAATCACATCCTCTGCTCAGGGCCTCAGGGCAGTGTGGACACTAGCACACAGCTGTTCCTCTGCACCCTAACCTCAGGGGAGCCCCTGAAGCCTCGCCACTTGGCTTTGTGTGAGGAGCACTCTGTGCAGCAAGTAGAGAGGGATGAGGGGTGAAGGGATCTGCAAGACTCCATCCCTTCTTCCCAGATGAATCCCTTGCTCTTTGCTGCCCTCCCCTTGGTCCCTTTCATGGAGGACCACCAGTGCTGGTGGGTGCTGCGCAGCCAGACTCCTATCATTCAGGCTGTGGGAAGATGTGGTGTTGGGGCCCTCAGCCAAAGTACAGAGAAAAGGATCATTTGAGCATCCTGATGGTCTCATCTCCTGGGTCACCTATATCACAGATGGCTTCTCAGTGGTCCTGAGGGATCCTGGCCACATTCTCAGATTTTTCTCAATAAGGCAGCAGCACTTATGGGAGGCAGGCCCAAGCTAACATCTAGGCTTGTCTGGAAGTTTGTGTTTCATGGGTGATGGGCTCCTTAACTGAGCAGGAGGGATTTTTCTAGAAACTAGGCTGCCTGGGCATGGTGCCAAATGCCACCAGTAATGACTCTGTGCTACAAGTCTCCTTGGGAAGTCACATTCAACCCCCAAGTCTACACATTGAATGTGAGCTGGGACCAGTGTCAGACTCTGAAATGTACAAAATAACCAGCATAGTCAGGTGATGAATCAGATCCTGCAGAGCCTGAAGGAGCCACCTCAGCTCCCTAAGCTACTTAGCTGATGGCCAAGAAACACTTCCAGAGTAGAGGGGTCTGGTTTGCTGTAGACTAGGCCATTTAAATGTCCTGAAGTATGGAAGTGGTTTGTAAATGTAGTGTGGTGAACTTGAAGACAACTGAAGCTTCTAACGGGTCCCTGGGGTCAAGTTAGAACAGACGTTCTCCAGTTGAGTCTCCAGATTAGCAGCATTAGCACAGCATCACCTGGGAACTTGTTAGAAATGCACACTTGAGGGCATCACCCCAGACCTACCCTGGAAACTGGGAATGGGACCAAGCAACCACTGTTTTAACACAAACCTTCTAGATGACTCTGATGCCACTGGAGTCTAAGAAGATGCATCAGGGGATACTTGGGAGAGTGATCTAAGCACACCCTGTGATTTTCCTGGGATCAGGAATCCCCAAGACGGAAATCTGAGCTTGGTCTGCAAGTGGGATTTAGCAGGAGGTGTGAGGAGTGGGACGGTGGAAGCTGTGCTTACTTCACCATGACCAACTTCCCCTAAAGTGCTCACGAGCCCAGGGAAGAAAAGGAATATGTGATAAAAAACAAACAAAAACAAACAAACAAACAAAAAACAAACGGAAAAAGTATATCTTTCTGGAGCCCAAACAATGCAACAGGGGTAAGTTCAGACTAGCTGAGAAGCAGAAGTTGAACGGAGAAATAGCAGAGCAGCTATTCAGATCCCTGCATGGGTGGTACGGCCCCTCTCCAGGGACTCCCATCATTCATTCTTTCATTCATCGATATTAATTGGGCACTGACTGGGGGGGTCACTAATTGTGTGCTCAGCCTGGTAAATTAGGATATAGAATCAGCAGCTGCATTCAGAAGCAAATGTACCACACGGGGTGGAAAGAGAGGGTGAAATGGAGACAGACCACTAGTTCACACCTGGAGAATATCTGTAAGGCTTAAACAGCTCTGAGAGCACAGCCCCCTGGTGGCATTTGAGGCAGGAACCTCACTTCCTGTCACCACTTTTGTGCCTTCTAATCTCTTCTCAGAAAATAGTTTTTTGAACCTGACCACAGGATGCGAACATTAAACAAAAGATTGAATGTCTTGATTTAGGTGTCACTCTTTAGATTATAGCTGTCATGTCTTCCTCCACGGGGGAAAAATAATTAGTCTCCTCTTAACATTCCTATTTATGGTCAGATTCTAACCGCTCCAGGAACAAGAGGACATCTCTGTGTGTTCTGTCATATTTTTTCTGCATCATAATTCTCAGATCACTTCAAAACTCCATTTAACCATCACCACCCTCAATTAAAAAAAAAAAAAAACCGTCAAGAGTTTAATAAGTCCATCCAAATTCATTTAGCTTAAAGAATGCACTATTGAAGGGCTATCCCTCCACAGCTACAGCTGGCTCCATAAGACGATTTCACCGAATGGCCCCAGGGTAAATGCATTTCTTTTGAGCAGTGTTTCATTGGTGATAGGATTATCATAAATAGATGGAGAATTCCCTGAAATAAGGCTTATTTCAAAATACAGTCCATCCATTTTCAATTTCTGTGTGAAAATAAAAGGTATTTGTCAGGGAAACTAGTCCTCTTTGAGGATTGGTTTCCCCCACATTGGCTTGGCAATTATTTCTGAGGTCTTGAATGTATCTCAGATTTGAGCCCTTGACCAATGAGGCAATCTTCCCCCGACATTCAAAACTGCATTGCCCTAGAAATCCTGAAATCCTTGGGCATACACGTCAATAGAAATTCACAAAAATAACACAGTCTTTCGTCCCATTGTGCCCTCCAAGGAAAGGCACCCTTTCCTTTTCTTTGAAGTGTGAGGTTTGGCCATGACATTCATATTTATTTTATTTCAGGAACTCAGTCTTGGAGTGCCTGGGTGGCTCAGCTGGTTAAGCATCTAACTTTGGCTCAGGTCGTGATCTCATAGTTCATGGGTTCAAGCCTCACATTGGGATCTGTGCTGACAGCTCAGAGCCTGGAGCCTGCTTCGGATTCAGCATCTCCCTCTCTCTCTGCCCCTCCCCTGCTCATGCTCTGTCTCTCTCTCAAAAATAAATGAACATTAAAAAAAAAAAAGGATATTCCAAGAAGTCAGTCTGTCAGCAAGGGTCTTGAGATAAGAAGATCCAGGTTTGAGCCCTGGTTGTGCCACTCACTCTGAATCGTAGGCCAAGTCACAGTATTTAAATGATGTCATAGTATTTAAATGATGCTACGCTTAAAGATACAAAATCCCTTTTATATGTATATTATTATATCATGTAATAGAAAGAACAAGAAAATCCTTTCTCTTTATATTTGAAGCTTACATTCAAGGCCATTCGGGTAAAGATGAAAGAAGCAACAATTTTCTATTCTTCCTAAACTCTAGATGTCAACCTCAAGTTGACTTCACGAAGATGAAACGTTGGTTAGGGCAGGGAACTTGGGCCTTGGAGGTGATTGGCACAGAACCTTGAATGTCACAAAGGACAACACTCTTGCTCTTAGTGGGATCCAGCTTAACCCCCTTTGGAAGAGTATAGACAGGGTTCTGGGGAAAGGATGGGCCCTGGAGTGGTTGAGAAGGAACCGCAAAAATAGTGACTCTCAGCTCCTCTGTGGCAATTGTGACGTCCTGCCAGAGCACATCCTGGTCTAGTTGGCGTGGCACTGGAGTGATGCATCTTTACTCTCTTGTCCTGGGATTTTGGCAAAGTAGAGCAGGTCACCATGTTTGTACAGATATCAGAAGGATATCTGAAGGATATATGAAGGATACTGCACAGAAAACAGCCTGGGGAAGAGAAGACGTCCCCGACACATCATAAAGGACCTCCTTAAATAGGACCAAATAAATACTCGTTGAAATAGTCAGTGGAAGACATAGGGAGAGAAATTATGTGTGATCCCAGCTGGTCACTGTATTACCCCCAGGAGCCCAGGCCATGCCTGGCCCAGCGGTCATTACAATTACAGGTCCAAGTGGATGCACCTATCACTGCCTGTCTTCCCACCACAGCATTTTTGAAGCTTTGGGGCATCCAAAGCCCCTTTGGGAGTTATAACTGTTAAGAGCAAGCTGCCAGGAGGAATAGTTGTTAATTGCTCAATGGAAGTGAGGGGATTTCTCTGCTCTCTGTCTCAGTGGTAGGGAAACTGAAAAGTGAATACTTCTTCTGTATTGTTTTTCTTCTGCATTTCCTTACAGACAGCTGCGTGCTGATTCACTGCATTCCCCTTTGTCTTATAATATTTTGCCTTGGGATGCCTGGGTGGCTCAGTTGGTTAAGCACCCTACTTTGGCTCAGGTCATGATCTCATAGTTTATGAGTTCGAGCCCTGCATTAGGCTCTGTGCTGACAGCTCAGAACCTGGAGCCTGCTTCTGATTCTGTGTCTCCCTCTCTCTCTGCCCCTCCTCTACTTGCTCTCGCTCTCTCTCTCTCTCTCTTTCTCTCAAAAAAAAAAAAAAAAAAATTAAGGGGAGCCTGGGTGGCGCAGTCGGTTAAGCGTCCGACTTCAGCCAGGTCACAATCTCGCGGTCCGTGAATTTGAGCTCCACGTCGGGCTCTGGGCTGATGGCTCAGAGCCTGGAGCCTGTTTCCGATTCTGTGTCTCCCTCTCTCTCTGCCCCTCCCCCATTCATGCTCTGTCTCTCTCTGTCCCAAAAATAAATAAACGTTGAAAAAAAAAAAACATTAAAAAAAAAGATTGTTTTGCCTTAATTGCATTCGTCACCTGATCCATTCATTTTTAATACCACTTGTTGGGCTCATGTGATATCACTGGTACCCAGTGTCTAAGAAGGTTTGGGTTCCATCAGAGCTTGTGGCTGGAGGGCATCGCCAGGCAACCACCTGTAAGGAGAAGGTATAGGAGGAGATCCAGGAGGACTGAATGACTTCTCTCACATCTCCTCATAGAAATGCGTCCCAGTCCATTCACCATGTGGGCCATTATGACATCGGGAGGCGGTTGAAAACTGGCAGGCAATGCGAAGTGGGAGAGTTTGTTTTTTTTCTTCTTTAAGCCTTGTTCAGAACTTGTGCTTTGGAATAAGGTGGGAGACAAGCTTGTTCAAGTGGGTGTCACGGTACCATTGAAAGTCACCAATGTGTCATCAACTTTTGTTTCAGGGTCATAATAAATGCTTTTAACACTAAAGTAAAATTTTAAAAACTTGAAGTCCTATAACTGGAAACATAGGGCAAAAAGATGACATGTGGGTACCTTGGGTATTTTGTGTGGGTGGGACTGGAGAGAAAATGGGGTGCCAGGGAAAAGAAGGCGTTGACTGAGGTAAGAATACCCACGGTGGTCTCCTACCAATTCCACAACCTTGGCTCAAGTGCCCCAACATGTCACCGGCTTCCAGGTCCAGGCCTAGCTGGGAAGGATGAGGGCAGGCTCTCACAACCTTGATCCGGCCTGGGCATCATTCATTCTCAGAAAGAAAGCTGGGCGATGCTTGGCTTCGAGGCTGCACAGAACTGTTCAGACTTTGCCCTTACAGAGTAGCCCCTGCTCAGATTCCCACATATGGGCTGACTGGTTTCCAGGAGGACTTTCAACCACTTGTAATCTCATCTCAACTAAAATAAATCAGCATGTCTTGCTGCGTTCCTCCGCCCCAATGCAGGCGCTGGTTTGCTGTACCCACTGCACTGGTGATAAAGGTCAGGAGGGAGAACAACAGTGACCTTTGCAGGGTGCCTGCTGTCTTTCTAGAGTCATGAATAGCTCAGTTCCCAGAGGGGAGATTTCTCAAGTTCATCCTTTATAGTTAAACCTTGGTTAACATGGGAAAGTTACTCTGAGTAATAACTATTTCCTTCCCCCTGACCCCCCACAATGAAAAAGTGATACTTCCTACTTAGGACTTCATGTTCAGTAAACATAACTCTCAGTTCTGGAAAAAAAAAATAATAAATTGTTCTAAAGGGCAATGGGATTTTTGCTGCCTGAATTGATCAGGCAGCCTTTCAGTCCTGGGTGGTTTTTGTTGACCTCTGTGAGGATTGCACACCCCCAAAGATATTACAGGGTCTGAACTTTTAAAACATTAGTGACATTCCAGGCAGGCTGTGAAATTTTGCAGTAAGTCTGAGAAAGTATTCTCAAATAAATGACGAAGTGGATGCTATTTTGAACAGAGGGAAACTGTTACCCAAAGCCTATTTGTCCATGGCCTGACTGTACTCCTTGGCATTGCAAGCTCTTTCTAAGTATGTTTCCCCCTGCCACCGTGTATCCAGGTCATGAAGGGCTGAGCAGGAGCACTTGGGGAGCATATTTTCAAGTTCCCCAGTCAACCTCTAGCTGGAATCCTAGCCTTTGGTGTTATAGTGAGTTCCAATGATCAAGACATTCATGGCCCCAGGGATTTAAGAATGGTGTGAACAAGAAGTTGCAATATGGCAGTTCTGCAGGAAGTGTTCTCTTATTATTATCGCTAGCAGGCCTCACAGAAAGTTCTGGGTCTTTTGGTGATCACAGAGGAAGGCCCTGGCCAGAGAGTCCAGTTCCTACTGTTCACCAGCTGGATAATCCCAGGAACATGCCTAATCTTCCTCATTTATGAAACAAGAGGGCCAGTCTAGATCAGTGGTTCTAAAACCAGAGGGTTTCTAAGAATCATCTGGGAAACATGTTAAAAACAAGAGTCTCCAGGGCAAGTCCCAGAAATTCTGATTTTAAAAACTCCCCATTGATGTTGATGGTCTATGGACCACGGTTGGGAAAATGCTTGACCAGATAGAAGCCTTCTGGCCCCCAGAATTTGTGGTGGGCCTTCACTGTGGTAATAAGTTGGATTCTCTCTGGTTGGCTTAGGTATTTTGTTTATTTTCATATACACAAACTATTGTTTAATTACTGGGAAGTTTTCAGTCTATTTGTCACAATTATATTTGTAAACATTTAAAGAGAAATAGTTCTAAGATGAGCTTCTTAGGACACTAAAGAAACAGATGAGGAATTAGCTATTTATCAACTACTCTAAGAAAATGTTCTAGAAAAGAATTACATATAGTTATAATTCTCCTTTCTGCATATTTTTTCTTCCCCATTTTCTTTCTCTCCTGTCTTCCTCAGCAGATCCCATGCTTTATTTGTAGGTTCCCTTGATTATGTATGGTGAAGGAGATAAGGAAAATACTGCTACCAAATGTAAAAGCTAAGAGGTGATCTCAAATTTGACCTGGTTGATGTATACATCTAACACCACTCTAAAGCCCCTTTCTTTGGCTTTTTGGGGATTTTTATTAGAATGGGGGAGCCATTAGCAGTTTTTATCTTGCACTGATAATATCGAATCTTGGATCAAAAAACTTGAGAAAAACAAAATCATCTGCTCATTAGGAAAAAATTAAGGATCCAATTTAATCACAGTAAAGCCAGCATTCCCAGCTAAGACATTTTTGGATTTCTGCATTTGCTGGTTCAAGTACTTCAATAGCAATTGCCCTCCTAGTGATTGTACAAATCCTCCTATCAGTCTTTCAACAAATGTTCATTGAGGCACCCTAAAAACATGGTACCCTGCCCCACAAATGTCGTTTTGACAAGCACTACAGAGGGGTAATGGCATTCTGGTCTGAGAGGCCAAGGGAAGTCTTCCTAAGGAAATGACAATGAGCTAAGATTTGAAGACCATTAAGAGAGAACTAAATGAAGAGAGAATGGAAGGGTGTCACTGGTGGAGGGAACAGCATGCACAAAGCCACAAGGCAGGGAGGACATGGTATGAGCTACTGAAAAATAGCTTTCATTGGGAAATAGTAAGTCACATCCACGTTGGACAAAGGAAGAGAGAAAATTCATGACCTGTCTGCACCACATGAGGATCAAGGAATGTTCTCAAAGATGTCTTCTAACCATGCTGCCTGATACATGGTTTAACATGATATTTGTTATTGAATTTTGCAATAGAAAATTTAAAGCATATGCTGTTTTATTTAGAAATTCTATTAAATTTTATTAAATTTTCCTTTGATTTTCACTTCCAAATAATAAACCAAATGTTGCTTAGTTTAATTTTCAAGTTGATGAAACTTCCTTTCCTGTTGCTAATTGAAGTCACTTAAAGTGAATTTTGATTAATCTGGGATAGGAAGTTTTGTCTTTCTTAATGGAAAACATTTTGAACCAATAGAATACTGCACTAAATTATGCAGGAAATGGCTAGGCTAGCACTAAGGAAACCTTTTTTTCTTTTCTTTCTTTCTTTTTTTTTAAATCCCAGCTTTCAAAGGACTAATTTCTCCAAACTCTTACATCTTACTGAAAAGAGTTATTAAACTCTCAGTTGGCTACAAATGACTTATCTCTGCTAATTAAAAATAAAAATCTTCTTTGTGTCGATGCACATAATTCCAATAATGATTATACTTTCTTTATACACAGGGGTTAATTTACCACTTCCGTGATTTCCAACTTAAACTGCTCAACATTCTATAACTGGTGGGTGGTGGGGAGATGATCTCCAAGAATGATAAAATATTTAAAGACCAACTCTTCATTTTAAACCATAAAATCATATGTAAACGAATCAGAGCTGAACTGCCAGTCACCTGGAAAAGAAAGACTGAGCTTCAGGTGTTAACTCAAGAATGTCTTATGTCAATCAGGAGAATGGAACGGTTCCTGCTGTTGTCTGTAGGCTGGCTCTGGAATGCTCTAGCTCCTGCCCAGTCCTCCAGACTGACTTTCTGCAACTTTTTCTCTCACCCACACATCATGCTGCCCTGCCAGCTGTTCCTGGAACACACACAAAGCTGATTCTTGCCTCAGGATCTTTGCACTTACCATTCTATCCTGATATTCTCATGGCTCACTCCCTACTCCCTTCAGGTCTCTGCTCAAATGTGTTTCCTCAAAGAGGTCCTCTTCGACCAAACTCTGAAAGCATTTATCAGTTTTCATTTTCTCCTCTATTTTTTTCTATAATACTTACCACCAGCTAACACACACACACACACACACACACACACACACACACACACACGTGTGTGTGTATATACATAGATAGGGTTCACAGCAAAATTGAGTGGAAAAGTGCAGAGATTTCCCATATACCTACCCCTTGCCCTCACACATGAACAGCCTCCCCCACCATCAACATCTTCCACCAGAGTGGGACATTTGTTAGAATCCATGAATCCGCACTGACACATGAGTATCACCCAAAGCCCATAGTTTACATTAGGGTTCACTCTTGGTGTTGTACATTCTGTGGGTTTAGGTAAATGCATGATGATGTATACCCATGACTGTGGTATCACACAGTGTACTTTCACTGCCTCAAGACTCCTCCATGTTCCCACCTATTCCTCCTTCCCTCCTCCACCTCCTGGCAACACTGATCTTTTCATTGCCTCCATGGTTTTGCCTTTTCCAGAACGTCATAGAGTTGGAATCACACAGTATAGACCCTTTTTAGACTGGCTTCTTTCACTCAGTGATGTGCGTTTCAGTTCCTTTCATGTCTTTTCATAGCTTGATAGCTCATTTCTTTTTAGTGCTAATATTCCTTTGTCTAGAGGTACCACTTTGACTTATCCATTCACCTATTGAAGGACATCTGCATTGTCTCCAAGTTTTGGGACATATATTTTGCTATTTATTTTGTTTTTTTGTCTGTCTTCCTCCATCCCTTCCAGTGTTCTAAGGGCAGAGACTGTGCCTATTTGTTCACTCTTATATCCCAATGCCTAGAACTCTGACTGCACATGATAGGTGCTCAATAAATATTTCATCAAACAAATAATTGACAAAGGAGAGTCAGAACATAGGAAAAAGTTCAAATGAATAAGCATTATAAGTAACTATGAAGTGTTCTCCAAAAGGAGGTCTTCTCAGGTCAAAGGACTCAAACTGGTGTCTGATGGGAACAAGGCCTAAAGAGGCCACTTCATTTAGTGACAGAGTATGCTGACTATGGCCACAGACAAGAGACTGAGGGAGAGAAGATAATTGCAAGATATAAAGTGAGGGATATGTGTCTAGAATAGGTAGGGTCTTGAGTCAGCAAGTAAAGGACCACAATTGCAATGGGAAAAAATGGGCAAAAGCCATTTACAGAAGAATTCCACAAAGCTACCAAGTGTATAATATGTTTAAAATCTTTACTAATTATTGAAATGCAGGTAAATCTACAATGAGGGGCAAATTTGCAAGATTGGGATTAACAAAATTCCATGTGGGATGAGAGTCTTGAGGTCAAGGAACACTCATCCAGTGCTGGTGGCATGGTCGATGTATTTACAGCACAGATGGCCAATTCTTCCTCCAAACACAACTGCAAAGTGGGTACTATTATTACTCTATCTTACAGGCAGGCACACTGGGGCTCATGTACATTCTGCAAGAACATAATCAAATAAAAAGAAACGCATTAAGAACATAAAGGTGGCTACCACTGGGGTGAGAAAGAAATGGGATGGAGATGGGGAGGGCAGAGAATGAGGGAAATAGGGCCCTGGTGTGGACCACAGAGAGCAACTGGCCCTGAGTTACGGAATACTTAGCTCAGCTTGAAGCCTCAAAAAAGGGAAAGAGAGGGGAAGGATGGAAGGGAGGCAGGAGGTGACAGAGGAAGGGAAGAAAAAGTCTGCAGATTCTAGAACCTAGTTACCTGGTTTGAATCCAGGCTCTGCCACTCACAAGCTGGATCACCTAGAATAAGTTAATTAACATCTCTGTGTCTCAATATGCCTGTTTGTAAAGGTTTGCAATAATAGAATCTATTAATTGGCTACACAAAGCTCAAAGAGCAGTGTTGTGACCTAAATTGGCACTCCATAACAGTTGACTGTTCATCTTACAGGACTGGAATAAGGATGCTCATTTGGCTGGTAGGAGAATGGGCAGGACACTGTAAACTGCAGGTGCCAACCGGGGACAGGGAAGTGGGAGAGCTCCCAGGAACCCTAAAAAATCTTCGGAGGAGGAATGGTGCTCTATATTATTTTTTATTTATTTTTTAACTAATATTTTTTAATATGTATTTATTCTTGAGAGAGAGACAGAGAGAGAGAGAGAGAGAGAGAGAGAGAGTATGCAGGAGCAGAGGAGGGGCAGAGAGGGAGACAGAGGACCCGAAGTAGGCTCTGTGCTGTCCGTGCAATGCCCAATGCAGGGCCTGAACTCACAAATGGTGAGATCATGATCTGAGCTGAAGTCAGATGCTCAACCAACTGAGCCAGGATCCCCTGCCCCATATTTTTTTAAACAATATTTGTGACACTGTGGTGGTGTTTATTATCATCTCATTACATACAAGGAAGTCCAGCATCAGAGTTGAGGCAGAAAATGAATGCTGTCTATACTCTAAAGCTGGTACCCTCGGCTAGTGTTTCCAAGTTCCTGACCATAATCTTCAGGATTTTGCAATTCCAGAAATCATGTTATGCTTAATTCCATACTCTTCATACTCTTTACTCATGACTAAGAATAACTAAAAAATTGCTTTGTAAATTTAAAAGGTTAGGTTTTGTTGTGTCTATAAAGAGCTCAGATCAGTGCTGTCTAGTATAACATGAGACATGTGTGTATTTTAAATGTTCTTGGAGCCATGTTAAAAAAGTAAAAAAGAAACAGGTGAGATTAATTTCACTGATATATTTATTTAAACTAATATAACCAAAATGTTATCATATCAATATATAATCAATATAAATTCTATTAATGAGATAATTTGTTTCTTTTTATTCATACTAATTCTATGAAATCTGGAATATACCAATTTGGAATGAGGCACATTTTGAGGGCTTAATGGACATGAATGGCCAGTAGATACTATATAAGCGCAGCTATAGGGAATATTCAAACATTGGAAAATGTCAGCAAATATTGAAATAGTATTTGAATAACATAACACTTGGTCTCCTAGCATAGTTAGTAATGTTATACAGAAAGTAATGTTATATAGAATGTTATACAGTAATGTTACATTTGAAATGGCCAGTTAAAGAGCTAATTTTGCTTCTAAAACTTATTATTTTGAGAATACCACATACAGGATTTGTAAAGTATACAATGCACACAAACTTATCAACATTTATTTTATTTATAAGAGTGACTCACCACTAGCAGCAGACAAGCCATGAACACACCCACAAGGCAACAGCTACAGCAGCTCTGATTGATGAGATCATGACTAATCTCTGTTCCTGTCCCAGTTCCTGGAAATGTCAACCTCAACCTTTGCCTCCCCACGTCAGCTCTTGTTGATGTCAATACATTACTTAGAACAAGAAACATCTCTACGTAGATTGTTAAGCTTTAATTATTGCAGGAGAATTATATTTTTTCTAGTTTCCCCAATTTCTTGATTGATTTTTCTTGGGATTCACTAAAACGTTTAAATTTCCTAAGAAATTCCAGGAAGAAATTTCTGCATGGAAACACCAACCCTAACCTCTATTTTGCTATTATAATGGCTACAACACAGATGATCTGTTACCCTTGGGTGACTGTGTGGAGTGGACAAGCTTTGAAGACTACAAGTGATTTCATCTTCTCCATCTTTGACATAATTAAAGATTTTCCTTTCAGTTCAGCTTAGTGATTCTATCAAAAGTACACTACTTTTGTGCTAATGTAAATGCTTGAGCACTCAGTGACTATTTTATCTGAAGAGTGCAGAAAGAACCATTCTATGAACAAAGGTTGACTATTGGGAGCTTAAATCAATAACTAATCTTAATGTCATTATCTTGACCTTGTTGCATAGCAACAAAGTCACTAAGCTGGGAATAAACATTGTGTGGTTTTCACCCATATCAAGGGCAGATTGTATACACATAACATGCAAATTTATTTGTCCTAGATGAAGAGTAAGATGTAACAAAATACCATTAAGAAAATTTATTTCAAAATAGAGTCTTTCACTTGCATAGACTATCAGATACTTTTAAAAAGTAAGTAACTATAATAAAAGATCTCTAATACAATTTTTATCCAATGAGATCATGAGTTAGGTGGTTAATAAAAATTTTTAGGGAATCATAAAAATCAATAATGCTCTATTTTAATTTAAAATATGTAAGCATGCATTCAGTAATCTTTTGATGTAAGGCCAAGATCTTTTCTTTCTGAATGGTCTCCTGATTGGAGTTCCTCATTATCTTTCTTGAATAAATCCTCCCTATAATGTGTCTTCCATGATTATTTCAGCATCTTTCAAGTGCAGCTAGAGCTTAAAATAGTTTCAAAACAATCTGAGTGCAGAAAACTTCTAGATTTAGAAAATTAGATTTCCTCTGTTTTTCTTTAGTTGTCCTGATCACACTTAATTTTTAAAATTTATTTTTTTAATGCTTATCTATTTATTTTGAAAGAGAGAGAGAGAACACACAGGGGAGGGGCAGAGAGAGAGGGAGAGAATCCCAAGCACTGACAGCGAGGAGCCTGATGTTGGGTTTGATCCCACAAACCATGAGATCACGACGTGAGCCAAAATCAAAAGTTGGAAGCTTAACCTACTGAGCCACCCAGGCTCCCCTAAAATTTATTTTTTAAATTTTCATATGCTAAAGTTGACCTTTTGTTTTTGGTATACAGTGCTATAAGTTTTAAAACATGTAGAGATTCAGGTAACCACCACTATAACCAGGATACAGAACAGGTCCACCACCCAAGAAAATTCCTGCATGGTATTCCTTTATGGTGACTCCTTCCCCTAACCCATAACCCCTGGAAACTGATAATCTGGTCTCCATCACTATTGTTTTGTCTTTTCAAGAATGTTATACAATGGCATCATAGAATGTACCAACTTTTGAGCCTGGGTTCTTTCACTCAGCATACTGCTTTTGAGATTCATCCAAGCTGTTGCTTAGATCAGTAGTTCATTCGTTTTTGTTTCCAGGTAACATTCCAGTGTATGGATGTACCACAATGTGTTTATCCATTCACTTACTGAAGGGCATGTGGCTTGTTTCCAGTTTCAGCTATTGCGAATAGAGCTGTTACACACACTTGTGTTTAGGTTTTTGTGCGAACTTAAGTTTTCATTTCTCTAGGGTAGATATCTGGGAGTGGGGTTGCTGGGTCAGATAGTAAGTATATCTTCATCAAAGATTGACTTTATCTAAAACTTTGTCTAAAGTTTATCAAAGCTTTATCAAACTAACTTTATCTAATTTTATCAACTATCAAAAACTTTACATTTATCAAACTTCATCTAACTTCATCAGAAACCGTCAAATCAATTTCCTGAGTGCATTTCCACCAGTAATATAATAGAATTCTAGTTGCTCTGATTTAAACCAGTACTTGATATTTTCAGTATTTTTAACTTTAGCTATTCTTAGATGGGGCACAGTGATATCTTATCACTTAAGTTTAATGTCATTACACATATTTTCTTGTGTTCATTTATTACCTTATAACCTCTCTGGTGAAGTGTCTGTTCATGTCTTTTACCTATTTTTAATCACATTTACTTTCTTATTATAGAATTTTCATAAGAGTTCTTTATATATTCTGAATAAAGTATTGCTGATATGTGATTTGGAAGAATTTTCTCCCTGTTTGTAGATTATCTTTTCATTCTCCTAACAATGTTTTGTGCAAAGTGAATGTTTTTAATTTTGCAAGAGTTCAATTTGTCAATATTTTCTTGTATGGATCATACTTTTGGTGTCATGTTCCTTTACCTAACTTCAGGTCACAAGGATTTTCTCCTATGTTTTCTTCTAGAAGTTTTATAGTCTTACATTGCACATTTAGATCTCTGATACATTTTGAGTTGACTTTTGCATGAGATGTGGTGTAGGTCAAAATTCATATTTTTGTATATGGATGTCCAATTGTTCCAATATATTTGTTAAAAGGTTATTCTTCCTCCGCTGAATTGCTTTTGTACCTTTGTCAGAAATCAGTTGGCCATGCCTGTGTGGGTCTCTTTCTAGACTGTGTTGTGTTTTATTAATCTGTCCCTTCATAAAAATTACAGTCTTGATTACTGTGGTAATGTGATTCATCCAAATTTATCCTTTTTCAAAATTGTTTGAGCTATCTTGATTTGTTTCCCCATCTCGAGTTTAGAATCAGCTCATCTATGTATGATACAACTGGAATTTTTATTGGGATTGCACCAAATATATAAATCTATTTGGGAGAAATTGACATTTTTACTATGTTGAGTCTTCCAATCAATGGATATGATATGTCTCTCCTTTTATTTACATTTTCTTTTCTTTCTTTCTTTAGTGTTTTGTAGTTTTCAACTTACAGATGCTGAACAGGTTTTGTTGGATTTATACTTAAACATATCATTTTTTGTGAGCTATTATAAATGTCATTACAAATTTCAGTCTGGAGTTATAGATTGGTAATGTATTAAAATGATTGATTTTGGGGGATGCCTGGGTGTCTCAGTCAGTTAAGCATCTGACTTCAGCTCAGGTAATGATCTCATGGTTTGTGGGTTTGGGCCCCGCGTCGGGCTCTGTGCTGACAGCTCGGAGCCTGGAGCCTTTTTCAGATCCTGTGTCTCCCTCTCTCTACCCCTCCCCTGTTCACACTCCATCTCTGTCTCTCTCAAAAATAAATAAACATTAAAAAAATAATAAAATAAAATAAATGTTTAAAAAATTATTGATTTTTGCCTACAACTATTTTAAAAAAATTTTAATGTGTATTTGTTTTTGAGAGAGAGAGAGCAGGAGGGACAGAGAGAGAGGGTGACACAGAATCTGAAGCAGGCTTCAGGCTCTGAGCTGTCAGCAAAGAGCCCGATGTGGGGCTCAAACTCACAAATTGTGAGTTCATGACCTGAGGCGAAGTTCGACCCCAACCGATTGAGCCACACAGGCACCCCCACCCACACCTATTTTTAAACAAAAATATTTTGTGTGGCTTACCTTTATGGAGTATTTCCAAAACACTCTCCTTTATACTAATGGAAACGACCACTCTTTTCACACTGAGACTCTTACTGGTTTGTGTAGTATATAAGTAAATTGCGTAATCATTATAGTATGTCCAAGTGCCATAAATACGTTTGGGAACAAATTCAACCAACTCTTGGTAAGCATACACAACAAATGGTGACTGCAGAAGTGTATCCATGTATTATACCAATTTACCAGCTGCAAGAATTCAGCCTGCCCATGGAAGAATAAATGGAGCATTGATTAATCATAGTGTTAGTTAACCAAAGGTCATTTAGTAGAGCTTCTACTGAAAGATCGACATAGAAGAGACTAGAAGGAGAAAAGAAGGCCAAATTTCTGTCATTGCACTCAAATATATCTTGAGATATATATCTGATCATATATCTTGAGAACATAAGCAATATATTTTATGCTTACCACAATATTTCCACTGAAGGAACATGTAAAAGGAAAAAAGTTATCATCATGTTTTTGAAGAATATTTAATAGTACTGGAAGAGACCTTAATTATAATAGTATGTGAAAAAAGATGCAAAACATTATATGCAATATGATCCCATATGTTAAAAAGTATGTTTATTGAGGAAAAATACATCAAAATGTTAGTAATAATTATCTATGGTTATTGGGATTATGATTGGCTTTTATTTTATTCTTTTACCTTTTTTTTTACATTTTTACTAGTTTTTCAATGACCTTGTGTTATTTTTGCACTTAGAAGAAAGATTATTTTGTTAAAGAAGAATTATTTACCTACTTCATTTACCTCATTTGAATGTCTGACAAGAATACCCCTTGGGTTGTAATAAAATCATTACAGGGTATTGGCATATTCTATCAATTTCCTATGTCTTTTAAGGAATCAAGAATTCTGTAGTGGCTTCTGAGGCCCCTAGATGGCTCAGTCTGTTAAGTGCCCAACTTCAGTTCAGGTCATGATCTCGTGGTCTATGAGTTCAAGCCCTGCGTTGGGCTCTGTGCTGAAAGTTCAGAGCCTGGAGATGCTTCAGATTCTGTGTCTCCCTCTCTCTCTCTCTACCTCTCCCCCTTCCCCATCATGCTCTCTCTCTCTCTCTCTCTCTCAAAAATGAATAAACATTAAAAAATTAAAAAAAGAAGAATTCTGTAGTAGTTTCTGCTATTTGGTAAGTTACATAAATGATTATTACAGCCATAATTATAAAGCTTTTACAAAGCTACTTTTAATAGCTTTTAACTTAATTAATAATATTAACAATGGCTCTTTATGGATAGTAATATTTATTTAATATTTATTTCATTACTGTAAAGATTTTAAGGAATTACAATGAGAGCTCAAGGCTGATTTCATGTTTGTCCCCGTCGCCACCATGCAACTCTTCATTTTAGCTGAAGACATAAACCCCACTGGGAAGCATCAAACTGGAAACCGTTAAAAATAAGTATTTCACTCTTTCTTCCCATTTCCTTGCATGGGTCAGAGCTTGAGGACAGTTGTCAGAGTTATATAGGAAATTCCCACGTCAACAGCAATTAGGAAGAAGCTTCAAAACACCTTACAGTTTCTAAGGCTACTCTCTCTCTTAGTTAATGGATCTTGCCCATGTTGGTTTCCCTAGATCAGCGGTTCTTAACCTTTCCTGCGTCATAAAATTCCCAGTTATCTGGCTCAGACATTCAGATTTCTCTAAATTCTTCCATCACCAAACCTGTCATCCACCCACTGATTCTATTTTGGACAAGCCTTTCATATCTGTCTTCTCTTCCTGCTCCTGGTCTTAGCTGAGGCTGCTCTCCTCTTACTTCCCCCCTGCTATCAGCCTCCAAATTGCTTTCCCTGACTCCAGTCTCCTTAGTATCCTCCATTGTCTATGCCAATGCGTGGAAGCCATTTTCCTGAAAGCAAACCAGATCATGTCCCCTCTTGCTTGAAAACCACTCTTTATGATGTCCCTCCCTTTATTTTCTGTGGCTATGGGGAATGTGGTGGCGGTCAATCAACCTGCAGCAGCACAGCCAGGCAGAGAGGGTCAGAGAGAGAGCACAGTCTCACACACTGATAAGTGAGCATACTTTTTTATTCCTCCCTTTGGAGAAATGTGAGATTGCTTGGGCTGTGTTTCAAAGAGAAGGACCATTTTCAGGGAGTCATTATGTGTCCCTCCAAGGATCACTTTCCCTGTGACAGATCTATCGATCCAATCAGAAGCAGGGCTCAGGCCCAGGAAAGCGAGCCACAGTGGTGTATGGCCACACCTGTGAATGTGCCCAGGAGCCCCATGGGTGGTAAACATAACTGGAGTGTGGATGAAGGTAAGGTCTGGGCATTCTGGCACATGACAAGAGAGGGACGGAGGAAAGCTCATGCTTTAACAGTGGTTCACAAACTTCAGTGCACACCAGAATCTCCTGGGGGACTTTGAGAAATCCTCAGGGCCCAGGCCACCTAATAACATTAAATCAAAATCTCTGAGGTTGATGGGGCACCTGCATTCTTTCCAACCTCCCAGCTGATGGCATTATACAGCAACTTTGACAGCCAGTGTTTTAGCAGATTGGGGGTTGCCAGGAAAGTTTCTAGATGGAGTCTGGGGGTACAGACCTCTTTACCCTACTGGTGGAATTGACAGACCACTCTCCATACACATTTCTCCTTGAGCTTTTGGTGATTATTTTTTGTAAAGCCTCTCCCAATTCAGCAACAGTATTTTCATCCGTTTTCTCTTTGACACCAATTACATTTTTAAAAAATCATCTAGTCCTGCATAAGATATTCTAAAACAAGTTTAGCTTGCTGTTGTTGGCCAACTGGATGAGGAGGGAGAGGCGGCAAGCTCCCAGGCCTGGGTTCTTATTCAGAGGAGCAGAAGGGTCAGATTAGCCCAGCTTCAAGGTCCCTTCATCTCCAGTCCTTTACAAACCTATCTCTGAGGGTTCCTATGGCTGTTCTGATCTCTCCCTGGTCACTTGTGTCGGGTTTATCTCTAGGCACACTTGCCTCAGTGCCCCTAGTTCCTGCTACACATCTGCTGGGTTCAGAAGGAGACTGAAGGGTAAAAAATCAGGATGACCAGCAGCTCCAAACAATCTAAGGGTGGCATTCCTTAAAGAGCCAGAGGCTGTGTGTCTACACAGTAATTGAGGAACAGGGGTCGGTGTGGGAGGTGGTGGCTGTGACCAGCTTCCTCCCTGTTGTGGTGCTACCAGCAGTATTGGAGGCTGTAAGGCAGAGTGTGATGGGCCTCCGATTCTGCCAGGATCCACCTGCATCTGAGGACACAGGATGGCAGGAAACATCACCTACAAGAAGCACATTAACCACATTAGCTCGGAAACCTATCCAACCGAGGTTCAAAGGCACATCTGTGAATACAGCGTGTCCAGGCAGCCTGGAGAGAGAGAGAGCCTTTGAGAGAGAGAGAGGGAGAGAGAGAGAGAGAGAGAGAGAGAGAGAGAGAAAGAGAGAGAGCAAGCCAGGGAAAGGCAGAGAGAGGGAGAGGGAGAGAATCCCAAGCAGGTTCCACGCTGTTAAGGGGAAGCCTGACCAGTGCTAGAGCTCATGTACTGTGAGATCATAACCTGAGCCAAAATCAAGAATCAACACATAACAGAGTCACCCAGACACCCCAAGAACCCAGATTTTTTGTATCATAAAGACCAGTGTCTGCAGCTCACCTCCTTGAAAGGAGAACTCACATGTTAACATGTGCATACACACACACATGTGCACCATGGTAAACCAGGTGAACTTAATTCATTTTGGCTAGACTGAAGTCAAGGTCTTGCAAATATAAAATGGTTAGATTCCTGGGCCAACACCGGAGCTGGAGGTGGCATGTTGGTTAGGACAGAGAAGCTATCCTGATCCTGATCCTATTTTCTGGTAAGGAAATATTTTCATATTCTTTTCTATAAAAAAGGCACCAGTTATTCACATTTTTTAAAAATTACATTTGATGAATTGCCTTTCTTGAGAAGAATACAGTATCACGGAAGTCATCCTTGTCTGGGGAAGTCTGGAACACACAGCGTCTTCAGGCCCACTGACCACACTGCAGGGATTTGTCATGTGTCACTGGGATGATTGATGCGTTGGGGGCAGACAGACCAGGGGACGATGACTTGGAGCACAGGAGCCCACTTTTAGATAGGGGGGGTTGGGGGCGGGGTGTTGGGCAAACCTTCATTTTAGAGCCGTTTGCAGGCAGGTGAATGTGCACAGATGTCACCTTGCTAGGCAGCACTGAATGAACCCCGAGGAAAAGTGAAGCTGAAAGCTTTGAGTTCGCCCGAAGGAAGCGGGGAGGGCAAGTGGCTGGTCTGGAAGCGCCTTCTCTCTCTGTGGGAGACATGGGCACCGGAAGGCCTCCTTTAGCACTTTAATGATATGTAACTATTTCATGAGTATTGAGAGGGCAGTTTTGCCCATGGGAGATGCTAAAAATATACTTGTGGGAAGAAAAGAGAGAAGGAGAAAAGAAGGAAGGGATGAAAAGAAGGAGAGAAAAGGAGAGAACTCAAAGCACTCAAAATAAAAATTTTGCTCAGCTCAAAGAAAAGTGAAATATAATACCTACTGTAAATAGCAACTGTGTAATGGAGTAAACCAGCAAACACTTCTTGGCTCTTCCTTTCTAATCACAAAGAGTGACTTATTTTACTCTTCTGAGCCTCAGTTTCCTCTCTATAAAATGAGCCTTCCTTCTTCACGGGAACTGGGTGAGGATCTACCAACAATGAAGAGCTTTATGTTATTTTGTAGTGACACTAACTGCCAAGACCACACAGTTCTTGTCTAAGAAGTCTGACATATGTCAGCTTGTCTAGTTTTCACAACAATCCTGTGAAGTCAGTTCCATGCTCATTTAAAGGAGGAGAAGATTGAGGCAAGGTCATTCAGCTAAGCCAATAAGTGGCAGAGCTTGAATTTGAACCCATGGGAATCTGGCTTCCTGATCTGTGTTGGGTCCCTTCCCTCCTTTACCATCCTACTTTGCAATGACTTCTCTTTTGACTATTTCACAGGAAAGATGCTATTTCTCACAATTTTTAAGATTTCAATCCACACTTGAAAGAAGTTTGGTTGGCTATATCTAGGCTTTGTGCAGTTTGGGAATTATCAGCGGATTTGACTTACCCAGGCTCTTTGTTCATTGCTAATGGACATAATTGAGACATGCCTATACCTTGTAATGGAAGCCCCAAAACTATAAAAATTAAATATATTAATATTTTCAAAGTTCAAAATTTGCACTAGTAAAACAAGGCAACATAAATTTGACTGCAGAATGGCAACTTTCCAAGAACAAGTACTTTCTTTAGTGAGGAAAATCGGTCTTTTGGGTCACTTAACTTTAGCTCTTCAAGGAAGAACAACTATATAAAATTGACCTTATGTTGTGATGTTGAACAGCTGGGCTATAGTACATTTTAAACCAATGTTTAAAAATAACCCCATACAGTGAGAACTGATGAACTCCTAAGGGGAAAGAAACCTTAGGGAGTGTCTGGTTTCCTCTGGGCTTGGAACAGACAGGCGGATCTCATCGGCTCTGGTTGGTTCTCTGGAATTAAAACATTATCACAGGTGGGTGTGGTTCACTGGAAATGTTGTGGCAATCATAGATTTTTCCAGGTGCTTGCCTGAGAATTATTTTCTTACAGTGAGGATTTTCTTCCAACTGGGCATAGACTTGTTTGGGAATATGATCCTGTCAGTTCTCAGATATTTTTAGATTATCTACCTAATGCCAGCTTTGTAGTGATTGTGTTGATTTAATACCTGTAAATTTTAGGATGTTAAAATAGAAAATATGTGAAATAGATCTGAAATCTACTCTTCATCCCTGGTATCTGCTAACTCAAGTTAGCATGGATTATGATGAGAATAACTGAAAGTGATGTGGCTAACCATTCTCAGAAGAGTGCTGATTAGGCACACTGCTCAATGTCTCTGATCACACAATGATTCATTCCTCTTCCTCTCTCTTCCTCTCTCTCACTGAGACACACGTTCACTTACAAGTTCAGAGCATCACAGTCTTTTGCCATTTTCTTGCTGTTAGCATTCAACCCCTAATGAAACAGTTGATTAGGTAGAATTTCTCTGGAATCGGTGTTGAGCTGAGAACTGACTTAAACACGAATCATGATAATGTGTCTTAGTGTTTACATAGCAATAAAGATTACCAAGATAAATGGAGAGGAACCAGCTACCCTCTGCATTCATCACAGACTTGTTCAGCCCTGTTATTTCTCATGCTGAGAGATTTATTGGTAATTATTGCAGGAGATAAGCAGTCTTGAAGGGAGCAAAACCTTTTAGGAATTGCAGTGCTTCTGTACTGGAGGGAATTAGGCTACATCATTAACTCTGATACTGAATTATGTGGAAGAAATGCAAAAGACTCATAAGCATTTAGAAAACTAGTAATCAGTACGTGTTGATGATCTCAACCAGAGTATACGTTTTCTTTCCACTACAAATTTCCAGGGTGATTTATTTTCATGTTTCACATTGGGGAAAAGTGTGTTGTGGGGGAGTGGGGGCATGGGTTAGCATATCTTAACAAAGTATGTTCAGATGTGGTGGTTTTTTTTCTTTTTTTAACCTAATAAACCAAGAGCATGCACACAGAGCACTCATTACACTTACTGCTTTCAAAATAAATTTCATTTTGATTTCTCTAATCAGTCTAAAGATTTGAAAAACTCAACATTAAAACTTTGAGTTTGGGAGAGGTTTTTGTTTTAAACATCAATATCAAATCAATGAGTAGATAATGGAGATGCATTTGCTAATGAACCTGAGGAGCTGATGGTCCCCTACAGTCATTCATCAGATATCTGGCTCAGCATCAAGACACAGACTTCTCTGTCTCCAGAATCATTTCTACAGCAGGGCCTACAGAGATTGAGTTGGTATTCTTGGCCTATCCTATAAATGTTCAATTAATAGAAGTCTATTAAAGGTCTATTATTTGATACAAATGGCCAAGCTGGGAATTTGGTGTATAATTTCTGCAGGCCACAATGAATGATTTGTGAGAAGAGGTTATTGGAGGAGAAAGGGCAGAATGAAATGTTCCAGAACAATTAAAAGGTAAGTTACTTGAGTAAGTCTTTCACTAGAGCGATCTATTGATTGCCAAAGGGTGGGAGGTGTGTATGCTTTGCACACAGTCAACTAAACCCTGACACTGAGAAACAGAGCCAGAGGTTCAGCCAATGTTTGCATATTTCAGGGCTGAAGTGTTGGCTGCTGCTTGGGGAAGTGACCAAGCTGATTGTTCATTCTCCAAGCCTGTTTGAGAACTTAATGGAAAGCCATTGAGTGAGTCCTCTCTATCTCAGAAGTGTTCCCTACACAGTGGGTTACAAAGACCCACCTGGGTTGTCACTTTCCCACCATCTGACCACCATAGTTCTTTCTCTACATATAGAAAATTTCAGAAAAAATTGCTACTTCCTGTCTGCACAACCATAACAAGTCTTTGCTTTCGTCACAGAGTACTGGTCTGGGAGTCAGGAGAACAGGATTCTAGTCTGCCACTAACTCACTGTGATCCTGCACAACCCCCTGATTGTCCTTGTCCTTGTTTTCTTAACTATAGAACAAGGAGGCTGGATTAGACAAGCAGTGAGTTTCGTTCTTGCTCTGAGCTTCCAGCATTCCTACATTATCATCTAAAGTCCTCATCAACTACCCCCGACTCAGCTTTCCAGAGTTATGTATATCCCCTGCTCTGCCAAACTGGCCTGCTCATGTTGCTCTGAGCACATTACACCCTCCTCTGTCCCTGCACCTGTATTTCTCCTACTTTCTGAGCCTAAGTGGCTTTCTCTTCCTTTCTTGATTTTTCTGAACTCTGCCATTAGGGCAGCACTTGGGGACCCAGTCCCACCTCAGTTTCCAGCAGGGCTACTGTTGGCTGCTTCATGTATTTACAACTCAAATGCAGGTATTATTTAAAAAGGCCAAAAATTAGTTTGAAATTCACTGACTACAAGGATCATGGATGAGCATAGGCTGCTGGCTTTCTCCCTGGAATTAGAATTCTACGCAATAAACCAGAAGTTAGTTCATGGTTCAAAGTCTAGTGCAAAAATTGTGAGCAAACTTTGGGAAGACAGAAATAGAGTGGTCTCAGGTGCCATGGGAACCCTAGAGTGGGAGAGCACTTGGTATTGGAGAATGGGTTGCAAGAATTACACCCCCTGTTCCTTTTTTAAAAATCCAACCTTGTTCATGCTTTCATGGGAAGATGGGGATAAGAAAAACAGCAGCATCAGCTTAGAGCCAGTCAAAAGTGAGAGGACAAAATTAGGGAAGTCCCAGAGCCTGGTTGGGGTAAGGGATGAATGAGTAACAACAGGTGGAAGGACAAGGAGGTTTCTGAACATTCGTTTTTTGCCCTCCCTACTGGTTGCAATCCCTGGGCGCATCATTGCATTGTATGTCATAGATCTTGGAAGACAGAGTGTGCTAGGTACAGGTTTACCTGTGGCAAATAAGAAGGAATTGTTGAACCCCCACTGTAAAACCTAGAGATCCTTCCAAACCCTTACCCCTACCACTCGTCCATAAGTTTAGGAAAAGCCCCAAAAACTAAGGATCTGTTTTTTTTTTTTTTAAATCAGCTTTCTTAAGGTAAAATTTACACGAAGTTTTGGCAGATGGGTACATTTGTGTAACCACCAACGCAATCAAGAAATAGAACAATTTCATTATCTCAGAAAGCTCATTAGTGACCCTTGACAGAATGCACCTCTCTTGCTTCTCCGCCCCATCATCCCAGCCCCAAAGTTAGATCTGCTCTTTATCATTTTCTTTTTGTCTTTTCTAAAATTCTACAATTGTATATAAGTAGAACCATACTGTATGTAGTCTTTTGGGCCTGTTCACCCACAAGCGTAATGCTTTTGGGATCCCTCCATGTCATTGAGTGTATCCATAGTTTGTTGCTTTTTATTGTGCAGGTATCAACATTGTATGAATACAACAAAATTAGCTTAGCTGTTCACCAGCACAGACTTTGGAGTTGTTTACAATTTGGGGCTATTACAAAGCTGCTGTAAGGACTTAGACACAATGTTTTCCTTTTTCTTGAGTAAATATATAGGAGCCAGAGCACCAGATCATATGGAAAATAAAGGTTTAACCTTATGAAAACAACTACCAAACTGCTTTCGAAGGTAACTGTAACATTTTTCAGTCTCAGCAACAGAGTTTGTTTGAGAGTCTTAGTCATTCTATAGTCTAGTCAATACTTGGTGTGGTCAGGTTCTTCTTAAAACTTTAGACATTCTAATAGTATTAGTATCTCTGTGGTTTTAATTTGCCTCTCTCTAATGACTAATCGTGTACTGTTGAGCACCTTTTTTGTGTCTTTGTATATTTTGTTTGGTGAAGTAACTGTTCAAATACTTTTTCTATTTTTTCATTGTGTTGTCTTCTTACTATTGAGTTCCAAGAATTCTTTATGGACTCTGAATCTAGTACTTTATTATGTATATATTCTCATAGGCTTTTTATTTTCTTAACAGTGTCTTTCAAAGATTCAAAGCTTTTGACTTTGATGAAATCCATTTTTTTTCTTTAATGTTTGTGCCTTTTATTGGAGGGGGGTCATATCTAAGGATTCTCTGCTTAATTCAAGATTGCAAAGATTTTTTTTCTAGAAATTTTATAGTTTTAGCTTTTACATGGTAAAAGTTACTTTTTACATGGTAAGGTAAGTGTTGAGGTCCATATGTTTTCATACAGATATCCTGTTATTCCAAAACAATTTGTTGAAAAGACTACCATCTCCCTATTAAAATTCCTATTGAAATACTGAAATATTGAAATGTGCATAGTCTATTTGTGGACTCTTCTGTTCCAGTGATCCATACATTTAATCCTTACACAATTGCCACACTGTCTTGATTATTGTAGCTTTGTAGTAGTCTTTGCTGTAGTCTTATAGTCTTAAAATCAGACAGTGTAAGTCCCTTAACTTTATTCTTTTTCAAAATTGTTCTGTCTATTCTAGGTTTTTATTTTTCACATATATTTTAGAAACAGATTGCTAATTTCTACCCCCAAAATGCTAGATTTTGTTTTAAGTTTATTTATTTTGAGACACACACACACACACACACAGAAGGAATGCACAGGAAGGGCAGAGAGAAAGAGGAAGAGAGAGAGAATTCCAAGTAAGCTTCACACCATCAGTGCAGAGCCCAATGTGGGGCTTGAACTTATGAACTGTGAGATATGACCTGAGCCAAAATCAAGAGTTGGACACTCAACTGACTGAACCACCCAGGCGTCCCAAAATTTGCTGGGCTTTTAATTGGAATTGTATTAAAGTAATATACATTTGAGGAGAACTGATATAATGACTTTGAAGTGGTCTTATGGGTAAACATGGTATATCTTTCCATTTTAATTATATCTTTAATTTCTTTCAGCAATGTTTTATAGTTTTCAGTGTCCCAGTTTTTAACATCCTTTGCCAAATTTATCCCTAAATACTTCATGTATTTGGATGCTAATAAAAATGCTTTTATAAAATTTAAATTTCTAATTTATTATTGCTAGAGGATAGAAATGCAGGCAAATAGCCATAAAACCTTTCTTTCTTTCTTTCTTTCTTTCTTTCTTTCTTTCTTTCTTTCTAGAAAGAGAGAGCATGCATGAGTGGGAGAGAGGGGCAGAGGGAGAGAGAGAGAATCTTAAACAGGCTCCACATGCAGCATGGAGCCCAACACAGGGCTTAATCTCACAACCCTGGGATCATGACCCGAGCCAAAATCAAGAGTTGAGTGCTCAACCAACTGAGCCATCCAGGTGTCCCAAGACCCTACTTTCAATGTTTGAAGTGACTGAAGTAATGAACCACATAAGGTCTGAAACATGCATTCTCAATAGAGATGATTATTGCTTCCAAAGGATGGGGATAGGGGAACAAGGATCTTACTCTTTTAATGCTTAAAACATAGATATACATATACATACGCCAGTATATAAAAAGGTATCAGTATAGTTATGGTATTAAAACTTCATGGGGATGGAGAAATTATGAAAAAGAATATTTTGAAAAGGTCCTTAGGGGTCAATAATGAAAAAAGTGGTTGAGAAACACTGCTTTAGAATATTGTTCATAGTTCCTGGGATGTATGATACTAAAAATATACAAGTATTATGCTGAGTATTTTGGCATGTAAACTCTCTAAATTTCTTATGTATTGATCAGATTCTAGCATGGGAAATTAGTCTTATTGACTTATAATTCAATACTGTATGATTTCAAGCAAGGTTAATTGATATAAAGTATAAACAAATTTAAAATGTTAAACAGCAAGAATTTTATGTTAGCAAATGCTAGATTTTGTTATATTCCTTTAAAGAGTGTTGATTTGTGTTCTGGCTTGCAGTTGAGTTATTTGCAGATCAGACTGATCCTTTAGAATCTTGTTTTTCAGGTTTATTAGGGTAGATACAGAGCATATTTTACTCTAGGTATAACTTACTCTCACTATTGAGATGTGGCCCTCCTAAGAACTCTATCCAATACCCCGCCCCATATTGAGATCTTTCATACTTGGTGGGGTTGTAAAGCCTTCTAAACCCCATAAGAACTCCAGAAATTATTCAGCCTATTGCTTCTTACTGGTTCCTTCCCTAGTGCTGTGGAGTTTCCACTCATATACACTCAGATCACTATTAAGTGAAAGACTCCTGGGGACTCCTCTATGCTCTAAGCTCTTGCTCCATGTAGCTGTTTTCTAAAGTCATCTATCCAGACAAGCCTAGCTGCCCCTGCCTCTCCAAATTCTTATCTCTGTCCCTACTCAGCAAGACTACTGGGCTTTTGGGTTCTCCCTCCCTGCATTCTAGCCTAGAAACTGCCTCTACGCCATAAGCTGGTACAATTGTAGGGCTCACTTAATTTATTTCCCTTCCCCCTATGGTCAGACTATTGTGTTGCTTGCTGTCCAATGTCTGAAAACACTCATTTAATATATTTTGGTTCCAGCTTTTTAAATTTTTATGGTAGGAGGGCAGTTACTAGCTTTGACAGAATCATGGAAATAGGAGTTCAGAGGAAAAAATAATGAGACATTTAAAGAACACAAATACTATAAAGTAACAAAATATAAACATAAATATTTATATTTATAAATATTTATAAATATAAAGTATATATAAATATATATTTTAATTTAAAATAATAATTAATAATATTAATTATTAATAAATAAATAATAATTAATTTAATATATATAAATTTAATTTATATTTATACATATATATATTTATAAATATATTTACAAATATAAAGTAACAAAATATAAATATAAATATAAAGTAACAAAAATTGAACAAATTACACCAGACAAGTAAGAATTAATAGACCAAACAGAGTAAAAAAAATTTAAATAAGCTTATACATATCTTTAGGTAGCTAAGAAATTCTATTCAAACCATGAAGTGGATAATGAGAACCAACTGAAGTTACTGGATATGAGAAATAAAATATTTTACTGCTTTTGTAAGTATTGCAGACTATTCTAGAAACCTTTCTCCCTCCAATGAAAATATATTCATAAATTTTTAAGTGTTTTAAATACAATATTGGATCCAGAAGCAAGTAAGTCTACCCCATATTCTCTCCTCCTTCAACAAATGAGTTGAAACAAGTGTAGTCAATGAAGGTGGAAATGAAGGCTACCCTCATTAGGATGTTAAGCTCCATGAAGCAGGGATTTCTCATTGTTTTATTTCTGATGGAGCACAAGCCTTGAAACAAAGCCTGGAACAGTGTAAGTGCTGAGTAAATATATGTTGAACGACTGGAGTGAATGAATGAATATTCTAGGGCAAATGATGATCCCAGGAACCTAGAACTTTGATTATTAGCTTATCATACCAAAAGTAGGGGAATAGACCTGGGTTACTGGAAATGTTGGAGGACATTGAACCTCTTCCTGTGAAGTTAGATCTCTCAAAGTGGCCATATTTTTAATGAAAGTATTGGCTTTTGAAAAAAAAAAAAGTTATTTGCATAAGATGAAGGAATTGCCTGAGATCAGGAAACTCATTTGTCTCCATCATGATACTAGGAGGAAAAACAGCAACAACAACAACAACAACACAGTAATAATCCCCTGAGAATTTGCAGCCCCTGGCTTTTCCTTACTTGAATCTGGTGTTGAATTTATACTTCTTTAGTAGCTAAATTTATAATTAAAATATTTCTAAGTGTAGCAATATTAGGTACCCATCAGAATCACACACAAATTTTTTGGTGGCAAGATCTCAGATTTAAGCCCTTCAGGTGTCCTACAGATTAAGTTCAGCCAAATAAGAGCTTGCAATTTAAAAGTACATAGATATTGGGGTGCCTAGGTGGCTCAATCGGTTAAAGGTTTGACTCTTGATTTCAGCTCAGGTCATGATCCCAGGGTTGTGGGATCAAGCCCCATGTTGGGCTCCACATTGAGAATGGAGCCTGCTTGAGTTTCTGTCTCTCTCTCTCTCTCTCTCTCTCTGCCTCTGTCTACCTCTTCTTCCTTGCCCCTGCTCCTCTCCTCCACTTGTGTGCTATCTCTCTAAAATAAAAATAAGTAAGTCAGTAAGTAAATAAATAAAATGTATAGATATACCAAAATCGTAAAGTCTCAAGCTTCCCTAAATGAATGTCAGAGGGAACAACCCAAAATAGATTTAGACACCAAACCTTTCAGACACTGGGATTATCTGAAGCAAAGTATAACACAACTATGAATAATATCTTTAAAAATAAAAGATTGGATCAAAAAATGAGCAGGAAAAAATAGACTATTAAATATAGTCAGATTTTAGATAGAAGCAAATAGAGTTTCTAAATATGAAGGGAAAGAACTTCAAATTTAGTATTTTATATGCAGCTAAATAATTCTTTAAATAAAAGATGAAACAAAAATATTCTTAAACATACAAGTCTTCATAATTTTTAACAGACAATAAAAATATTCTGTAAAGAAGTACAACAGCAAAGAAAGGAAATAAATCCAGGAGAAAACAATGAGATATAGGAAGAAAAGATTTGTAAATAACTTAGAGAAATCTTACTGTTTTGTATATTTTTGGCTAAATAAAATGTATTATTAAAATGAGTTTCACTGAGGTTTTTGTTTATTTGTTTTACTTTTTAATGTGGCTACTAGAAAATGCAATAGGGCAAGAACAAAAGGAGATGTAGGTTTAAAGGTTTAAAAGGGAAGAGATAAAACTATCACTATTTTCTAATGATCTTTATATAAAATTTACCAGATTCAACAAACTATTAGCATATTTAGAAATTTTGGCAAGAAAGTTGAATACAAGATCAATTTGCACATACACTTGTACCAGAAATAACCATCTATAAAATTTACTAGAAAATGAGATACATTTTACAACAGCAGCAAGAGTGAGAAACTATCTAGGAATTAACCTAGTTAAAAGGGTAAAAAAATTCATGAAAAAATATTTTAAGCTATATTAAAGGACATGACAGAAGACCTGAATACATGGAGAGTTACAGCAAATATGAGCCACAGATTATGATGGTTTTGATGTATGAGGTAGTGATGATAAGAAGTGGTTCAATTCTGGATATATTGGGATGATTGAACCAACAAAATTTCCTAATGAATTGGATATGAAGTTTGAGAGAGAAAAAAAGAGTTAACGATCTAAGATTTTTTATCTGAACAGCAGAATGAATGTTATTGTCCTTTAGGGAGAAACCTATGTGGAATGCATATGGAAGGAAAGATTGGAAGTTTGTTCATGAACATGTTAAGTTTGAGATGTCTTTTGGACAGTGGAGATATTAAAGACCCAAATGAGTATATGAGCCTGGAGTTTGGGGAAAAGGTACAAACTGGAGATAACTGATCAAGGAAGTCATCAATGAATAAATGATATTAGCTAGGAGACTGGTGGAGTTCACAGTGGGAGTGAATACAGACAGAAAGGTGGTCTAAGGATTGAGCCTCCAAGATGGGCAGAGAGCAGGGAGGAAAACAGGGAGAGAGAAACAGGTGAAAATATTTTCTGAAGGAGGGTGAAATCAATCATTTAAAATGAAAGGTAGGGTAAAAGAAGAACCGAAAGTTGGTTGTTGGATTTAGGAATATGAGAATCATTGGTGACTTGAAAAGGAGCAATTTACACTAGTAAATTCTATTAGTAAATTAGAAAATGGAAAAATCTATTTTCGAAGTGTATTTGGTTGGAGCAGAATCATGAATGGAATGGGCTTCAGGGAGAATGAAAGGAGAGAAATTGGAGACAGTAAG
This sequence comes from Leopardus geoffroyi, assembly GCF_018350155.1. Classification (NCBI taxonomy): domain Eukaryota; kingdom Metazoa; phylum Chordata; class Mammalia; order Carnivora; family Felidae; genus Leopardus; species Leopardus geoffroyi. The sequence continues at coordinate 24,225,489 of NC_059332.1, read as the reverse complement.
TATAGACAGCACTTTGGAGGAGATTTGCTATAAAAGAAGAAAAATGAGGTATTAGAAAGGAGAAGGAAAGTCAAGATAGGAGGTAGATTCAATAGAGAACTAATGATACATTTGTAGTGTAATAAGTTAGATCTAGCAGAGAGGGAAAAACTGATGATGGAGGGGCATCTGGGTGGCTCAGTCTGTTAAGTATCTGACTTTGGCTCAGGTCATGATCTCACCATTTGTGAGTTTGAGCCCTGCATAGGGCTCTGTGCTGACAGCTAGCTCAGAGCCTGGAGCTTGTCTTTGGATTCTGTGTCTCCCTCTCTCTCTGTCCCTCCCCTGCTCATGCTGTCTCTCTCTCTTTTTCTCTCTCTGTCTCTCAAAAATAAATAAAACTGTATTTTTAAACTGATGATGGAGAGAGAAGCAGCTATTCATTAGATGACGGAGCTGGAATTGAGGGTTTAAATGAAGGGGAGGACATTAATGAGAACATGGATAATTCATTATAGACCTTCCATTTCTTTCATAATTCAGAGGTATCCTTAACACCTCATCTTCTCTTTACCCATCCAATATTTAATCCACTAGCAAATTTTATCAGCAATATTTGCCAAGTGTATTGGGATCTGACCACTTCTTAAATATATCCATTACTACCATCAGGGGCTAAGCCATCATTCTCTCTCTCCGCTCACCTGAATTGTTACTTTACTTTCCTTCCCAGATTCCATTATTGCAGCCACCACCCATTCTCTGCACCATATCCAAATAGTTTAAATACATAAACTAGATCATATCACCCTCCTGCTCAAGACTCTCAAACATAAAATCTGAGGATGCACACTACCCAACTTTAAGACTTACTATGAAGCTATAGCAATCAAGACTGTGTGGTACTGGTGCAAGAATAGACAAATAGGTAAATAGAACAAAATGAAGAGCCCAGTAATAGACCCATGTAAGTATAGTAAACTGATCTTGGACAAAGGAGCAAAGGCAGCACAATGGAGCAAAGATAGTCTTTTCCACAAATGGTACTGGAACAACTGGATACCCACATACAAAAAAGTAAACCTAGACACAGATTACAGTCCTTACAAAATTAACTTACAGCCCACAAAAATTAACTCAAAATGGATCATACGATCTAAGTGTAAAATGAAAAACTAAATAGCTCCAAAAGATAAGATAGGATAAAACCTTGGATATGATGATGACTTTTAGATACAACACCAAAGACATGATCCATGAGAGAAATAATTGATCAGCTGAACTTCATCAAAACAAAAACATCTGCTCTTTAAAAGACAATGTCAAGAGAATAAGAAGACATGCCAAAGACTGAGAGAAAATATTTGCAAAAGACACATCTGATAAAGGAGTGTTATCCAAAATACACAAACAACCCTTAAACCTCAACAATAAGAATACAAACAACATGATTTTTAAAAAATGGGCCAAGAGTTTTAACAGATAACTCACCAAAGAAGATATACAGGTGGCAAATAAGCATATGAAAAGATGCTCTAAATGATGTATCTTCAGGGAAGTGCAAATTAAAACAACGAGATACCACTACACTCTTACTAGAATGGCTAAAATCCAAATGCTGACAATACCAAATGCTGGTGAATGTGGAGCAACCAGAACTCTCATTCATTGCTGATGGGAATACAAAATGGTTCAGTCATTTTGGAAGACAGTCTGGTGGTTTCTTACAACACTAAACATACTCTTACCATATGATCCAGCAATCATGCTCCTTGGTATTTACCCAAATGAGTTGAAAACTTATGTCCACACAAAAGCCTGCATAAGTATGTTTATGGCAGCTTTATTCATAATTGCCCACACTAGGAAGCAATCAAGATGTCTTTCAGTAGGTGAATGGATAAATAAACTTAGTACATTTAGAAAAGGCTATATACTGTGTGATTCAAATTCTATGGCGTTCTGGAAAAGGCAAAACTAGAGACAGTAAAAAGAACAGTGATTGTCAGGAGTTGGAGAGGAGGGAGGAATGAATAGGCAGAGCACAGAGGAGTTTTAGGGCAATAAAACTATTCTGCATGATACTGGGATGGCAAATATACATCATTATACCTTTGTCCAAACCCAGTGAATGTACAACACTAGGAATGAACTCTAATGTAAACTATGGACTCTAAATGATAAAGATGCATCAGGGAGGTTCATTTATTGTAACAAATGTACCACTTTGGTGGAGGATGTTGATAAGAGGCTGTGCATGTGTGAAGGCGGGGGACTATGGCAACACCGGATCTCCTGTTTAATTTGCTGCAAATCTTAAACTACTCTAAAAAATAAAGTCTATAAGGAACAAACTCTCCAATGGATTTCTAACATTCTTAAAATCAAACCCAATGCCCTTATGTTGGTCTTTTGTGTCCTATCTGATGTGGTCCTTGACCTAATTTCCTATCCTTCACCCCTTCATTCTCTGTTTTCTAATCACTCTAGCCTTTTAGCTTTTCCAGGAGCATTTTGCTCAACTTAGGGCCAGATAAAGTCACGGGTCACTTCATTCAGCAATCTGCTCAAATGTTAAGTCTTGGGACACATTTCCTGACACATCACCCTATTTAAATAGTATCCCCTGTTAAATTTCTTTCTGTTTATCTTGCTTTATTTTCCTTACAGCTCCTATCACTGACTATATGCATTTGTATATATGTGTATGTATTATATATATATATATATATATATATATATATATATGTATAAATATAAATATGTAAAAATATATACACATTTATATACATATATGTGTTTTGGTCAATATAAACCCCACAAGTTTCATTTACCACTGCACTGCTATTTGTTAAATAATTAAATGAACGAATGGGTAGATAAATAAATGACTAAATACAGCAATGTGGGTAGATCTTATAAACATTATGTTAAGTGAAAAAGTAAGAAATATAATGACAACTGTAACCCAATAATATTTATGTAAATTATAAACACAATTCATGAAAGTTAGTGTGGGGGAAAGGAAGGTCTTTACAACCAATGGTGCTGGGACAATTGTACAGAAAGAAAAATGAATTTTAACCCTCACCTCATACTACATATAAAAATTAACTAGAGATAGGTCATAGATTTAAACACAAAAGCTTAAAATATAAACATTCTAGAAGAAAATACAGGAAAATATCTTCATGAATTTAAGTAAATACAGGCAACATTTCTTCAGTAGCACACAAAAAAAGCACCAACCATAAACAAAACAAAAATCCTAATACATTTGATTTCATTTAAATGAAAAAAGTCTGGTTATCAAAAGACATCATTAAGAAAGTGAAAAGTTAAGCTATGTACTACTAGTAGAAAATATTTACAGTACTTATATCTAAAATATGTACAGAACTTCTAAAATTCAACAAAAAAAATATGAACAACCTGAATTTAAAAATGGGCAAAGGATCTAGGTTTTTTATGAAAAAAGACATACAGATGGCCAATAAGCACATGAAAAGATACCCAATACCATCAGTCTTCAGGGAAATGACAGTCAAAACTATAGTGACATACTTACACACCCACTAGAATAGAATGCTCATAAATCACTGGTGGCAATGTCGAATGGCACAAACAATTGGGAAAGCTGTTTCCTAGTTTCTCATAAAGTTAAACATATACTTTCCCAATGACAGAGCAATTCCACTCTTGGGTATTTACCCAAAGGAAATGAAAACGCATGTGCACACAAAGACTTGTACACAAACGTTCATAACAGTTTTATTCATAGTAGTCAAAACATGGAACCAACCCAACTGTGCAACAATTGATGGATGGATAAAGTATATGTCCCCATAAAATGGAATCCCTCTCAGCAATACAGAGGAGTAAACTAGATGGATGTCTCTTAAAAACATTACAGTGCATGAAGGAAGTCAGACATGAAAGACTGTACATACAGCCTCCAGAACAGGCAAAACCAATGTGCGGTATAGAAATCTCTACAGAGGTTGCCTCTAGAGGGTGGGGATTGACTAGAAAGAGGCATAAAGGAAATTACTGGGGAGATGAAAATATTCTCCATCTTGCTTGGGTGGTGGTTATACTGATAGATACATTTGTCGAGAATATGTCAAATTGTAGAGTTAAGATCTGTGTATTTAATGAAAGAAAATTATACCTACAAAAATGCCTACATATAGATTAATTCTGAATAATCCCATATGTTTTTCAGGGATTGTTACTTAACTAATATATATTAAGCACCTTAGAATGGGTCCTTTGTCAGGGGTGGGGGGAGGATGTGAGGCTGGCATATAAAACATATTACAAAAAGAATAAAATAAAACGAAAACTCAGGGCTTGGTGAAGTATGCTATGAAATGAGGAGCATGACTATACATCAACTGTGCACCTGAGATGAGACAGGAAGGAAGGAAGGCAGAAAGGAAAAAGAGAAGCAGAGAGGAAAGGAAAGGAAAATGGAAAAGATGGGTAGGGAGGTATGATAATTTAGAGGTAAGAGAAAGAGAAGGGAAGGATGAACTGAGTAGTCTCCTTGTATTGCCTATTCTTTCTCTCTGCTTGACCTCTCCCATGAAGCAATCCTAAGCCTTGGGAAGGAGAGATTCCTATAAGTCCCTACACCTGGCAGTGGCTGGACACGTTGACTGGCTCTCTGGTTAACAGGCAGCAAGGGGTCATATATCAACCATGTATCACCAGGTGTGCATTTTATAGCACAGACAACCATTTTATTGGGATTCAAAAGAAGAAAACACTGGTAGCATTTTTTTTTTTTTTTTTGGAAACACTGAGAAGCCAGGGGCCTCTGTGATTTCATGAACCAGGGTTCCCACAGGCCCCCATGTGACCCTTCATTATCAGGAGGGGCCTCCAGGAGGCCTCAGTACCGGACAATGGGTACTACACAGGTGCACACTGCTTCCGCAGGACTCTGCACACAGAGCCACCACCAGGCCCTCACCTTCCCTGCTCTCACTTGGGGCTGTCGCTCCCTGAACTGGGCAGTTGTCCCTCATTACTGGCAACTCCGTGCCCTCACTCTGGACCCACTTTGGTTCAGTTCAGCTCAGTGGTAATTTGGTGAGCTCCTTCTTCATGTCAGCCCTGAGCTAGATGCAAAGTGGGGGTCTAGGGTGACTGAGGCACACTTTGCCTTCAAGGAGCTTGGGGTCTCAAGTGAAAGATGGAAGGAGAATTCCAGAATGAGGCAGCAAATGCTAAGATGGCCACTGGAGCCTGGAACCAAGCACTGAGCCCACCTGTGGTTCTAGGGAAGTCTTCTCAGAGCTGCTATCTGAGCTGAATCTTGAAGCTCACAGACTTCTCTCCTGTAGAGCAGTGCTGAGCTCTCCGGCTTCCTCCCTAGGTGTTCCCAGGCCTGCAAGGGTCAGCTGTGCTTCTGGCAGGCTCTGCTCCTGGCTGTCCACATGGCACGTTCGTCATGGACTTTCATGTTGGGCTCAAGCATTATCTCCAAGACACTGTAGCCCTCACATCAAGCCGACTTCATGTGAGCTATCATGACTGGCAAGAGCCAGGAGACCAGGGTTCAAGTCTTACCTCTTACTAGCTTGGTGACTAGTGGCAATTTACTTTGCGGCCCTCAGCATCAATTTCCCAATCTCTAAAACCGGGTCAGTAATACCATCCTCGGAAGATGGTCTTCGGGATTAGGGGGTCATTTTCTTTTCTTTTCTTTTAAAGTTTATTCTGAGATAAAGAGAGAGGCAAGGAGGGCGAGAGAGAAGGAGAGAGAGAGAGAATCCCAAGCAGGCTCTTCAGTGTCAGCTCAGAGCCTGATGTAGGGCTCGAACCCACAAACGGTGAGATCATGACCTGACCTGAAATCAAGAGTAGATGCTTAACTAACTGAGCTACCCAGGTACCCCTAGGAGGTCATTTTCTTTTAAACATTTACAATCAGTTGACTTTATTATTATTATTTAATTCCAATACAGTTGACATACATGTTATATTAGTTTCTGGAGTACAATATAGTGATTCAACAATTCTATACATTATTCAGTACTCGTCATGTTAAGTATACAAGGCTGTCATGTTTTTACCACTCATAGCCCTGAGGATAACTTATGGTGTGTAATCAACACTAGATTCCATTTTTCCTCCTCTTGATGGGTGAAACGACTTTTCAAACTGGGTTTTGCAGGAACTTCAGTAACAATTACACCTGGCTTGCTCACTGGCAATCAGAAGGTACTTGCAAGGGGAAGTAGGCTTCCACATCTCTGTGAAAGTGGTATTGGCCTCTTTTAGGCAACAGTGGAGACATTATTTATGAATCCAAATTCTCTTTTCATTCTATCTGTAAATTATGCTCTTATCATCATCCTGTAGAGAAAAATTTACTGCCAGACATAATCAGAGATTACTGGAAATCAAAAGTATAAGTGTTGTCACCTGTAGATAGGGTCTTTGTTACGTCTGTTTTACAGTCACCCAGATACAATGCAAGAGAGCATGAGGGAGAGTGAAGAAGAAGTAGAAGAAGAAGGAGGAGGAGAAGGAGGAGATGAGGAAGGGTAGGGAGGGGAAGGAAGAAGGGGAGGAGTGGGGGAGAGGGGGAAAGAGAGGGAGAGACAGAGACAGAGAGAGATATGTCTCCCAAACTTCTATCTCAGCCACTTATTACTTACTCATCAACCCTACCTTAACAAATCTCAGTTGAAATACTTTTCACACCCTGGTTCTATGATTACAAAGGATGAAAACACTGCGGGCATTCCAGCTCTTGGTTAGTCATACAAAATCAATTCACTGAAAGTCAGTTTATCTAAGGATAGTTTCCATAATGACCAATTTTTCAAATTTCCCAACTTTATAAACTACATGTCCCTTTCAACTACTCAGAAAGCTCTCCCCAATTCATTACAGACACACTGGCAGGGCCCAAGAGAGCCCTGAGAGTCAGGCCTCCTGGGTTCTGGGCCCAGACATTCTTCTTCTACCTCAGTTCTTCCTACTCTGTGCTTCTCTCTTCTCCTGTCTGTCTGCATAACCAATTAATCCCGAATGTGACAGCTTAAAATAACAATAACCACGTCTTACTCCATGGGCTCTTGTGGAGCAGGAATTCAGGGTGGATTGGCTGGGTGATTCAGGCCTGGGGTCTCCTGCAAGATAGCAGTGGAGATATCCTGACACTTGAGGACTGGAACTGGACCATGTACTCCCCAGGGGGCTAACTGGAGTGTTAAGTGCCTGATGATTAGCTTTCTTTCACTGTAACGTAAGTGCATGACACTAAGCTTTTGCTTGCTGGGGTGTCCCCTTCAAAGACAACCATCTCCAAGAAACACACTGCCAGTCACACAACTAGATAAAGAGCCACTACCCCACCCATGAAGTTTCCTTTTTTCAGAAGGCCCTGAGTAACTAAGATAACTGAAGCTTGAGTGACCCTGCTTTTCCCTTCTGGTGCTTTAATTCTTGCTCCTATGTTTTCAACTCACCCATAAAAAGTGAACCCTGGAGACCAGAGGCACCCCTCTCTCAACACCAATAAAGGCAGAACCCCAGGTCTGTGCTCTCTAGCTCTCTACCCATGACCCTGCTGTGTGGTCCCCGGGAGGATCATGTACCCTCCAGGACCTGTGAGTAATAGACCTTGTTTTTTGAAAGCTCCCTGACCATGGCAGCTGTCACTGAGCAGCCTGTGACAGTTGTAATAAGAATCACAGGACTGGCCCAGCCACAACACTGGCCTGGGTCAGGGGAGTAACTATGGGGGCTCTTACAGGTGAGTGCCCCGGCATTTCTAGCCCAGAGCATAACTATGTATAGGCTGGGATCCATCCAAACCCGCATTCATGGCTGGTGGGTGTGGGTGGCCTCAGTTCCTCCCTCACCATGTGCACCTCTCAGGACAGCTCAGTGTCCTGTAACATGGCATCAGGTTTTTCTAGAACTAGTGATCAGAGAGAGAACAAGGGGGAAACTGCAGGGTCATCTCTGGAGGATGCTGTTTGTACACAGCTCACCCCCACCCAATGTGGAGAGGACTCTAGAGGGTGGTACCTGGACATGGGACTCACTGGAGGCTGGCTCCCACACTCCCCCTCCCTGAGGTCCCCCTCCTCACCCCCTCCCACTGCTTCTCAGACTCTCCCTTTATCTCTCCTCTAGCCTCCCCTTTCTCTGGGACCAGCAGCCTGGCAGTGTCTAGCACTCATTCATTCTCTACAACTCCCTGCCCCCTTCCCCCAGGCTCAAGGCCCCTCCCCACTCCACAGCAACAGGGAGCTGTGGCAGCAAAGTGACATTCCTTGAAATAGGAACTAGTTAACTAAAACCTGGTAGAAATTACCAAATCTCCTGAAGACGTCCCAAATCTATTATTGTTAGAAATTTTATAAAAAGCTCAAACTTTTTTTTTTTTTTTTTTTTTTTTGGTAAATAAGTAAATTCAATATATTGGGGGAAAGGGTCCTTAAAATGTTAAAATATTGGAAAAACAGAAAATGGCTTTTCAAAGGATTAGAAAGAAATGAGTAAACTCTGAAAGGATGAATAAACGGGTAAAAACGTTTCCCATTCAAAGCGCTGAAACCAGTCATAAGGTGTAAAAGGATGATGTTAACACTCACTGATTATCTTCAGAGAGACTGTTTTTTTTTTTTTAATTTTTTTTAACGTTTATTTATTTTTGAGACAGAGAGAGACAGAGCATGAACGGGGGAGGGTCAGAGAGAGAGACACACAGAATCTGAAACAGGCTCCAGGCTCTGAGCTGTCAGCACAGAGCCCGACGCGGGGCTCGAACTCACAGACCGTGAGATCATGACCTGAGCCGAAGTCAGACGCTTAACCGACCGAGCCACCCAGGCGCCCCGAGAGACTGTTTTTTAAAACAAGATTGTTGTGAATAGATACATGGGGTAATGGTGTTCCCAGGGATCTATCCTTTTAGGAGTTGGCTTTCAGACAACTGGCCCCTTCAGAGTCCTCCCCTTTTGATGTGAAATCTGTCAGCTTCCAGGTGTCCTTCTGGTTTAGCATCTGGAAGACACCACCTTTCTTTCTTTCTTTCTTTCTTTCTTTCTTTCTTTCTTTCTTTTCCACTTTTTTTTTTTAATTTACATCCAAGGTAGCATATAGTGCAACAATGATTTCAAGGATAGAGTCCTTAGTGCCCCTTACCCATTTAGCCCATACCCCCCTCACAACCCCTCCAGCAACCCTCTGTTTGTTCTCCATATTTAAGAGTTTTGTCCCCCTCCCTGTTTTTATATTATTTTTGCTTCCCTTCCCTTGTGTTCATCTATTCTGTGTCTTAAAGTCCTCATATGAGTGAAGTCATATGATATTTGTCTTTCTCTGACTAATTTTGCTTAGCATAATACCCTCTAGTTCTATCTACTTAGTTGCAAATGGCAAGATTTCATTTTTTGATTGCCAAGTAATACTCCATTATATGTGTGTGTGTGTGTGTATACACAATATACAATGGAGTATTATGTGTGCATATATATGTATATATATATATATATATATACATGCACACACACACACCACCTCTTCTTTATCCATTCATCCATTGATGGACATTTGGGCTGTTTCCATACTTTGGCTATTATTGATAGTGCTGCTATAAACATTGGGGTGCATGTGCCCCTTCGAAACAGCATACCTGTATCCCTTGGATAAATACTTAGAAGTGCAATTGCTGGGTTGTAGGGTAGTTCTATTTTTAATTTTCTGAGGAACCTCCATACTGTTTTCCAGAGTTGCTGCACCAGTTTGCATTCCCACCAGCAGGGCAAAAGTGATCTTCTCTTTCTGCATCCTTGCCAACATCTGTTGTTGCTCAAGTTGTTAATGTGAGCCATTCTGACAGGTGTGAGGTGGTATCTCATTGTGGTTTTGATTTGTATTTCCTGATGATGAGTGATGTTGAGCATTTTTTCATGTGGAAGACACCACCTTTGGAGTCAGGGGCTTTAGCTCTTGACCCTCTGACAAAGGGCCCTTGCCCCTCTTCCCTCAGATACACGCAAGCCAACTTCAGACTCTTTGCTAAGCCATCAGATAAAGCAGTGTACTCAAGTGCTCCACGGAGAGTATCAAAGTAGCTTATGTTCACAGTTCCCCTGTTACATGGGCATTACCATCCTTCACACACATGGCACAGAGGCTGGGTGACTTGTCACACAAGGTTGCACAAGAAGTGGATGAGAGAATATTCAAGACCACTGGACATTCCCTCCATTTCTTTTTTTTTTTTTAATTTTTTAAATGTTTATTTTTGAGAGGGAGAGAGAGAGAGCGAGAGCGAGTGGGGGAGGAACAGAGAGAGAGGAAGACACAGAATCGGAAGCAAACTCCAGGCTCTGAGGTGTCAGCCCAGAGGCCGACATAGGGCTCAAACTCATGAGCCACGAGATCATGACCTGAGCCGAAAGCAGACACTTAACCCCCTGAGCCACCCAGGCACCGCTCCCCCCCCCTCTATTTCTGACTGTAAGTGGGAGCATTGCCTCCCTCAATGCCTTCCATCACCATTTTTGCATTCCAGTCCTGGGATTCTGGCCTTGGAGACTCCAGGGACAGGCAGTGTAACACACAATGAGAACTCCAGGTTGGGTTGGGGGGAGTGCCTCTGCAGGGAGACTTCTTCCCTCATACCCTTCTGGCTGTGTGCACTGTGACTGCATGTCCCCAGGCTGGCCGCCTTCTGACCACAGGTGGTTACAAAGTGTGCTGGGGACCTTATGGGTGAGCCACAAGCAGCACATTCCTCCCACCTGTTCCAGAGGGTTCCCACCAGGGCGGCAGAGCCCAGTCGTGGCTTTCTCTTCTGACATGGCAAAAGGCATGGCTGATTAACCACAGCAGCTGCTGTCTGCAGAAAAGAGAGTGAATCACTGTAAAGGAACTTTCAAGCCCCCAGAGAGGAACAAAAAGGAAAAAATAATTTCCAGTCTCCTTGCCCCACCCTCTAGTCCCACTCTGTCTTCCTCTCTTCACCTTCTTTATCCCTTTCACCCTCTGTCTCTCGACTTTCCTTCTCGGTGTCTGTGTGTCTGTTTCTTTCTCTGTTTCTCTTGCGTCTCTGTGCCTCCATCTACATTTTCCTTTGAGGTCAGAGACTAACTGGGTCCCCAAGGCATGGCCTGGCATCAGGGACTATCAGCAGGCAGTACTGAGGAAGGAGAAACTCACAGAGGAGACAGCAGACTGCACAGTGTGCTCCTTAAAGAGCCACACGTGCCTCACCCACATCCTGTGCACCATTGCTTTGCTGACCCCTGGGGACAAAGGTCATGTGGGGCAGAGAGAGGGGACTGTAGTATGAGGCTGACAAGCTGGAGGAACAAACCTGCTAGGGCTCCTGTTTTGCAGAAACCACAAGAGCAGGTTTTGCTTTTTCAGAAGATTTAGCTGCTCTATGCAATGGGACAGGGCATTGTTGACATCACTGCAGAGCATTGTGGATGGCCATGGTCATTTGCAGGTGGCAACCCAAGACTGCTCTCTGTTGATTACATTGAGAAATGGGCAGAAGGAACCTATGGGTGTATCTCAGGCATCCCTGGCCCCCATGTGGGGCTCTGCAGCAGGTGGGGTGCTAGAAGTGCATTTGTGTGCTTAAGTGTCTGCAGAGGGACAGTGACAGGCAGTGAGAGGGGCATCTCCTTAAGAGTCCTTTGAAAATACCAAGTATCTCCCAGGAGCAAATAAAAGCAGTTAGATCATATACCTATGTCTCAACAACAAATCAGGAGCATCTAATTAAAAAAAAATTTTTTTAATGTTTATTTAGTTTTGAGAGAGAGAGAAACAGAGCATAAGCAGGGGAGGGGCAGAGAGAGAGAGGGAGACACAGAATCTGAAGCAGGCTCCAGGCTCCAAATTTGTCACCAAAGAGCCTGACATAGATCTTGAACTCATGAACTGTGAGATCATGACCTGAGCCGAAGTCAGATGCTTAACCGACTGAGCCACCCAGGAGCCCCGAAGCATCTAATTTTTATTAAAAATATATCATTTTAACATATTTTTCCTATTCATGAAGCTTTATTTTTCCCCAAAGTGCAACTGCCTGCTCTATAATACCCTGACAGTGTATTCTCAGTCACAGTAAATATTTTGAATAAGGCAGTCATCAAATTTCCACTCTGGAGGTTATTTCTAGAATCTGTCTCATGCTTCCATGAAGATAGCTCATTTCTTCCTGAAGTGGCTCTGGCTCTTTTTCGTTCCTCTCTTTCTTTTCTTCTCTCTCTTTCTCTCTCTCTTTTTTTAAGGGAGATGACTAGCTAGTCCATTATAACCATTTCTGCACAGTTAGGAAGGGTCCATTGCATTTCCGTTTTTAGAGTGATGTATTTCATGGCAATGGCTGAAGCTGGTTGGAGGGAGGTGGGGAGCCATAAGAAACCTCAGCAGGACAGCATGTGATCTGTAGAAGAGGAAATGGAATTGACAGAACATTGCTTTCAAACTGACTGACCTGGGGTCCATCTTGGGGCCAACACTGGCCCAGGGTGAAATCTTGGACCTGCAAATTTTGTCTTCAGAATCTTGGCACCTCTCTCTCTCCATAGCCCCTCATGTTGACATTGCTTGTTTTATTTATTGCTGAAGGGATATTGAATATCTGTTTACGTGTTGCTAGTGCTTTTTAAAAAGTTATTTCTAATGCTATTTAACTGGTCTTTGTGTTATGTGGAGTGATGAAGCATCTCTCCTAAGGTCTGTTCTTTGCTGTAGCCATCCCACACGTGAGTCAAAATGACAGAACAGAGGCAGGGGAACACACAGCTCTCTTCACTGCTGGGTGGCACAGACATGGGAGAAGGGCTCTGTATTCTTGGATGGAGGAGACTCATGCATCAGCCCAGACATTGGCATTGAACTCGATGGTCCTATCTGATGAATCCATTGATGTGCGAAAGTTAATTTAATCTGACTAGACTCTACATCAATGGAATCAAGGTGGTCATAGAATATGCCATTACAGAACAGCAGTGCAGGGCACCTGGGTGGCTCAGTCATTAAGCATCTGACTTCAGCTCAGGTCATGAGTCCCACACCAGGTGAGCATGAGCCTTGCTTCGGGTGAGCCCAGCTTGTCTCTCTCTCTCTCTCTCTCTCTCTCTCTCTCTCTCTCTCTCTCCCTCTGCCCCTCCTGGGATTCTCTCTCTCCTCTCTCCCTCTGCCCCTCCTGAGATTCTCTCTCTCTCTCTCTCTGCCCCTCACTCACTTGCACCCTCTTTCTCTCTCTCTCTCTCTCAAAAAAAAAAAAAAAATACAACCCAAACCCCGCAGTGCAGGTGAATGAGGCATCACACCAACTCTCAGGAACTGTCTAACAGAGACAAAGCTCACACACATTTAAGATACAAGCCACAATATAGTGGGTTCCAGAAGAAAAGCTCAGAGGCTATTGGACTTCAATGAAAGGCAGATGACAAAGGAAAGTTTTAAGGAGGAGATGGTTTTTGCCTTGAGGGGTACATAGCATATCAGCGGGCACAGGGAGCAGGTTATGGATGATCTGGACTGGCAGACTAAGGAATCTGTTTCTATCTACTAGGTTAAGAGAAGGGGTGACAAATACACTGCCCATCTGCCACCACCCATCTCACTCCCATACCTATGCCTGCCACACAAAAATACCAGTAATTGATCATGGCACTTGTTCCTGGCCTGAGTATGGCCTCAGGATCCATGGGCTTCTCAGCATATAAACACAAAAATACTAAATGTCTTGTGGCAGCCATGGAGGTGCCCTTTTGGATCTGCCTTCAAGGGACACTCTCACAGGGAGCACAGCTGATTGACACCTTCCAGCAGTCATGCCTTCAGGTCTGTCATGGTGTCCACACCTGGTCACACTTCTTCCAGCTGCTCCTGGCCAATGACTAGGCATGGCAGGGCTATTGGAACAGGGTCATTCTTGCCCTTGGAGATTCCTCTTGTGGCAGCTCTGACTTCCCATCAGTCTGGCCAGGACTCTGAGCACTGCTCTGAGGTCTGAGGCTCTTCCCACCCAACCCTCTCTCCCTTCCCTGCACAGGTGTTAGACCTGCATTGTGTGAAGGACTCCCTGCCTAGTCCTGCTCCCTCTTCCCATCTTTCTTAGGTATTTCTCCCTCAAATTCTTACACCTTTAATCTCAACTTGGTGTCTGCTTCTGGGAGGACTTGAACTGACACATGACCATTCCCAATTGACTGAGTTGCATTTAAATCAAAAACTTTTTTGCCATTTCTGCTCTTGAAAGTGGGAATCCATTGACAATTTGGAGACAGGGGAATGACCTGGTTAGAGCAGTGTATGCAAAATGCATTCTACTAGAGTCAGGAAGTCACTTAGGGGGCTGTGGCAGTAGTTCAGGTGATAGAGACCTGGACTAGGGCAGTATAGCGGGAATTGGGAGGGGGATACAGGTCACACTGCCACATTCACTTGAACTGACTGCCCTGTCACTTGTGTCTCTCCCACCAGTGTAGAGAAAAATGATAAATAGTGGCATTTAGTGGAAAGAACACTGACGTAGAATTTAAGAAGCCTGGGCTCAGCTCCAGCACTAACTAACGAGGCACCCAGGAAATGAAAGCCACTATGACCTCAGCTTACGTCACCTGTGAATGGACATTGTGGGTGGGACGACCTGATCTTGAAACTCCACTCCTGTCTCACACACTCTCTTACCTCTTTAACCTTGTGGTAAAAAGTACATAGAGCATGATGTTTACCACCTCAACCATTTCTAAATGTACACTTCAGTAGTGTTAAATGCACTCACACTGTGTGCCATCATCACCACCATCCATCTCCAGACAGTTCTCTTCTTGGAAACTGAAACTCTGGCCCCATAAAACACTAACCACCCCACCCCTAGACCCTGGAAACCACCACCTCACTTTCCATCTCTATGAATTTCACTACTCTAGATATCTCATATGAGTAGAATCATAGTATTTGTCCTTTTTGTGTCTGGCGTCTTTCACTTAGAATGATGTTTTCAAGATTCATCCATTTCGTAGCATGAGTCAGAATTTCCTTTCTTTTAGAGGCTGAATAATGTTCCACTGTAAATCTATACCACATTTTGTTTATCTATTTGTCCATTAATGGACCTTGGATTGCTTCCACCTTTTGGCTATTATGAGTAATGTTGCTATGAACATAGATGTGCAAATATCTGTTTAAGTCTCTGCTCTCAATTCTTTTTGGTGTATACTGTCATATTGTGATTTATAATAAGAAATACATATTTGGTATCCATCCTAGTCCTAGGCACAGAGCTCCTAAAGACATTGGAATTTCCTAAGTGACAAGAGAGAAAAAGGTGTCTTTTGTTATGTTAATGAGGTGACTTTTGGAAGGCCTCTAGGTAACCAAAAGTGGAGAGCTGGTTGCCAGGGGAACCAACTGCATTAGAGGGCTGGAACTCTGTCTCCTCACCGCACCACCCCCCCCACTTCAGGAGTGGGGAGCGGGGCTGGAGGTTGAGTTCAGTCACCAATAGCCAACAATTTAATAAATAATTTCCAATGTAATGAAGCTTTTATAAAACCCCAAAAGGAGAGGGGCGCCTGAGTGGCTCAGTTGGTTGAGTGTCCGACTTCCGCTCAGGTCATGATCTCGCAGCCAGTGAGTTCGAGCCCCACGTCGGGCTCTGTGCTGACAGCTCAGAGCCTGGAGCCTGTTTCGGATTCTGTGTCTCCCTCTCTCTCTGACCCTCCTCCGTTCATACTCTGTCTCTCTCTCTGTCTCAAAAATAAATAAACATCAAAAAAATTAAAAAAAAAAAAAAACCAAAAGGAGAGAGTTTAGAGAGCTTCTGGATTAGCGATCACTTGGAGATTTGGGGAAAGTGCCACCTTTGGAAGAGCATGGAAGCTCTGAGACCTTTAACCATACCCCGCCCTGTGCATCTTTTCCGTCCGGCTGTTCCCGGGTTAAAGCCTTTTGTAATAAGCCAGTAATCTAGTAAGTAAAATGTTCCTCTGGGTTTTGTGAGCTGCTCCAGCTAATTAATTGAACCCGAAGAAAGGGATCATGGGAATCTCCAATCTATAGCCGGTAGTCAGAAGCACAGTTAACTACCTGGACTTTTGATTGGTGTCTAAAGTAGGGGCAGAGGTCAGTCTTGAAGGACTGAGACCTTAACCTGTGAGATCTGATACTATCTCCAGGTAGACTGTCAAAAGTGAGTTAGTTGCTTGGTGGTGTAGAAAAAAACCCCCACAAATCATAACTGGAGTCAAAATTCTAATACCCAGAAGTAGAATTGCTGAAGCACATTGTAAAGCAGTGTCTTCCCAAACTTTCCAATAGAGTACCCACAACAGCCATTACGAATAAATTTGTCCACTAGCTGTTGTCCAGAATTGGCCAGCATATCACAATCTTTTAAAGGGGCGCCTGGGTGGCGCAGTCGGTTAAGCCTCCGACTTCAGCCAGGTCACGATCTCGCGGTCCGGGAGTTCGAGCCCCGCGTCAGGCTCTGGGCTGATGGCTCAGAGCCTGGAGCCTGTTTCTGATTCTGTGTCTCCCTCTCTCTCTGCCCCTCCCCCGTTCATACTCTGTCTCTCTTTGTCCCAAAAATAAATAAATGTTGAAAAAAAAATTATAAAAAAAAAAAAATTCACACAAATTTTGGCATTCTGAACCACATTGTATCCTTGTTTGCTTTGATATAAATATGATGTTCTAAATTGCACCCCAATTTAAGGAAAATTTCACTCTGCAGAGCACAGGAAAGTCCCTATTGTAAGGCGTGCCCGGTTTTTCCTGTGGCTTTCCCAGGCTCGCCATGACTGCAGCATCAGGTTTGATGAGCACACAGAACTAGATTATCTTTAAGACCCTTCTAGCTCTCACATTTCTATGAATGATGTAAAACAACACCCTCCCAGGGGAATCGCCATGTTAAAGATGAAGTGAGACAAGGACGCATGGTATTAGCCAAGGGAATGAGTCACGAAAGATGGGAATGTCGGGAGTTCACATATCTGGGATGGAGACTGGAAATGGAGAGGAGAATATTTCTAGAGTTGAAATGTCAGAGGCACAGCCCCTGGTGGGTCTGCACAAGAGAAGCATTATATTAGGAGAGGCTGAGCCCTCCCTGGACTTGTTTCCCAGCATCTGCAGCTCTGAGAGGTTCTAGAAGGTTATCCTGGCTTTGACTCATCCATATGTTACCATAACAGAGAAGTACTTAGCCCTGTTACATGGATTCTGTGGAGAATTAGTGAGGAATCCCACTGTGGATTTTATGTTGGGTTTTACACTTTCTGAATCTATGGATTCTCCTTTGGGGGTGTTTATGGGCAGAGTGGGAAGTATGTGACAAAGGAGCTGTCATGGATCAGCAGAGCCTCTCTGTGATTCGGTAGCAGCTGTGCAGGGAGAGCACCCTGAGAAGATACTTTAACTATGTATGCAGGCATCTCTAGGTTTTATACAAGGAAACAGGAGCAAGGAGCTGTTGGAAACACTTCCAAATCAATTTAGCCAATACTGTAGCTGCCACTTCCCATCGATTTTGAGCCTATGGCCAGAGCTGACAATGGACTGGTTTGCATTTCACTGCTTTTGATTTCCCCTGACAGCTTGTGGTAGAAATGCAAACAAGTATGGGGAAAGGGGAGGGAGAGCCAGGAAAGGCTTAGGAAATCTCCCAAGGGAGCAAACAGTCTTTGAATGAGTGAGTGGTCACTTTGACATGAAGTCCCTTGAGGGAGAGGAATGGGACTGAAAATCAAAATCAAAACCAATTAATTAATAATTAATAATAATGTTAATTTTGATTAATAATTAATGTTAATTTCATATTTCATTACTCTCACATCCTCAGGATGTGAGGAAGATCGTAATGGCCTACACTCTCACGATACTTGCACACAAGTACCCTCATGCTAAGGATATCCCTCCCAGATTCCCTTTCAGGAATGAAGGATCCATCCCCCAGCTGCTGAAGTGTCACCAGTAGACAGCTGTCTTCTGGAAATAACATAGCTGAAGAGAGCTGCTTTGCCCAAGGTCACGGCCCCTTTCCAAGACTGGCTACAGACCCAACATAATACAGGAGAAAACTTGCGAGAGGCAGAGAGAGGGAAGACAGATCAGAAATGGTCTTGGTTGCTGACTGGCAACTCTGATAGTGGCTGAGAGGTGGGTGGTGTGAGCCACAGACATTTCAGGGTGAGGATGGGAGTGGAGCATGGGCAGCAGCAGGAGAGGCCACTAAGACAAAGGCTGATGATTCCCGGTCTGAGAACTGCCCCAGTGAAGCCAGGGCAGGGCAGTGGACCAGGCACGCCATTTTCCCCTAGTTGCCACAATGACAGGTGAGACCTGGAACATGTGTGTGGCCTCGGGGGGGGGGGGGGGCGGGAGTCAGGAGCAGGAACACCCTGAATTAACTAAAAGGACTCCAAATTGGCAGAGAAACCTTGTAATCAGCCAAGAAATCACTGATTTATTTTTGCACACTTATGACTACTAACTTTTACCTGCTACATTTGGTGTAGCAGTTTGGATAATGCCTTAACTGCTTCTCATTGCTAGGGTACAAGTGTGCCAGGCTTGCTAAACCACAGGCCAAGGCTGGCAGAGGACTGCTTGCAGGGGGACCTGCTTCCTCCTGGAGTGGAAGTCAAGTCATATTCACTGCTGGGAATCTGACATAGCTCAATAAGCAACCCAACAAAGTTCTATTTGCAAGGGTGTGGCTGCCAGGGAGATGCCCTGCTCAAACGTCCCTCCAGAACCTTCTGCAGAGAGCACAGCTAACTGATAGCCTCCAGGTGCTGCACCCTGGGTCCACGGTGGCAGTCATGGCAGGCCACACTTTTCTGGTCTGCCCACAGGGGTACTAGAGCCAGGCCATTCCTTCCCTCTAGGAAAACTGCATCTGGGCAGCCCTGAATCAACTCCCTATGGGCCCCACTGGGACTCACGGGATTGCTCTGAGGCCTGAGGCCTGTTCAGCCCTCCTTCCCTCTCTCCTCTCTCAGGTGTCACACCTGTGTTGCAGGACAAAGGCCCTCCCTACCTATTCCTGCTCCTTCCTCTCTATCACAAGAGTTTCCTCCAATACATCTTTTTGCATGACTACTCTGGTCTTGGCATCTGCTTCTCAGAGGTCCTGAACTGATGTGAAGGAGAAGGAAGAAATCCTCTGGAAATTGCTGTGCAAGGAAATAAGAGATGACGTGATTATTCGGACCCAGGAACAAGACCTCACTAGAGAGAAGTAGGGATTCTCAGTGTAACATGTCTCCCTTATTTGAATCCATCCCTGGCCAGGTTCCCTGGACCCCTGTCTGGGTTCTGAGGTTGGAGAACATGACACAAAAACCTTGATTAAACTTGTGACACCCTGGGGGGCCTCTACCAGAGTACAACCCAGTGGCACAGAGGAGCAATTCTCCCCAACATTGACCATCAGCCCAGCTTAGATCCCTAAGATCTCCAGATGTTTCCAATGGAGATCCATCCCCAGACCTGCAGCAGCCATCCTGGGGAGACAGCAAGGCCACAGGAGGTACAAAGCAATTGAAATCTTGTTTGTTTATTGTTTTATTTCTCTAACTTAGCCCCTCCAACTTCAAAATCTTATGGTTTTATTCAGTATAGGTCTCGCCACCCTGACCTGACTGCAAAGTCCTTGATATCAGGAATTATGTGTGCATTTCATTCTAATTCTATATTCCATTGAACGCATATGGCCCCTTGCCCATGGGCATTGTAGAAATACTGTTTAATGATGGTTATATTTCCAATTGCTATTCTTCCTAACAGTGAAGGCTTATGTTTGTGATGATAATGATCAAAACATTTGGAGATATAGAAAGAAACTGTTTCTTCAAAGGACTAATTTATCAAGTCACAATTAGACATTGGACACAGTGATGGCAATAGGCATAGGCTGGGTGTAGGAACACCAATACAGGTGAGTAAGAACTGATCCCTGCCATGAGCTCAGAGCCTGATGGGAACACAGACACAAATCAATAGGTCTGATAAAATCAGAGAAGAGCTACAGAAGTACTGGGAACAAAGCACTCTGATGGCACAGGAGAGGAATGACTAATTTATCTTGAAGAGCTCAGGAAGGCTTTGGAGAGAAGCAGTAATTGAACTGGGTCTTAAAAGCTGAGTAGGTGTTTGCCAGCTGTCCCAGTCCATTCGGGCTGCTATAATAAAATACCGCAAACTGGGTGGCTTAAACAGCAGACATTTATTTCGGGAGGCTGGGAAGTCCCAGATGAAGGTGCCAGCTGATTCACTTCTTTGGTAAGGCCTCTCTTCCTGGCGTGCAGCTGCCTTCTTGCTGTGTGCTCCCATGGCCCTTCCTCCATGATGCAGGTAGAGGGGAGCAAGATTTCTCTTCTTATGAAGCCACTGGACCCTCATGACCTCATCTAACCCTAATTACCTCCCAGAGGCCCCGCCTTCAAAAACCATCACATTGGGGATGAGGGCTTCACCATACAAGCTTTTTTGGGGGGCGTAGACACAAACAGTCATCCCATAACACTAGCTGACAACAGGGTGTGAGAGGAGGATATCCAAGAAAAGGAAAGAAAGATTCTACAAAGGCAGTGAGACAGGGAAATCACAGTCTTTCCCAGAATGTGCTAGAGCACAGAGGCTTGGGGGGAAGGTGGCCACTCGTAGGTAACAAAGCAGCTCAGCTGTAAATTTTTAAGGCCCTTGAACGTTGAGGAATCTTGACTCTGGAGGCAATGGAGAACTCTCTAGGGTTTTGTCATATTTTGTATTTTGAGTATAAAAGCACTACTGCCTTTTTAAATACAGAAATACCAATAGTTGGCTTTTTTCCTACCTTATCCATATTCACTCAAAGACTCCAGTTTATAGAGATGGCCAATCACCCTCTGACTTTTGACTTTGAGATGAAATCACCAGTTTGTTACTCTCAAAAAATATATTACGTGGAACAGGACATTTTTTTTTCCCTGAATTTTCCTTTCTGAGAATAAAGGTCATTTTTCCTTTTTAAAGTTTATGAAAAGCCTATTATTTAAATTGTGTGTGTTTTCTGAGTTTCCCAGGTCTCACATCTAGGGAATAAGAAACATTTAGCAAGAATAGGAATAAAACACTATTTCCTTTCCTCTGTTTCGATCTACCTGGGGTGGGGTGGAACCCGGGACCCTCAGATCATCCCCAAAGGGCTTGCAAGTCCCCGGAGGGGGATCTCCGTGTTCTCGAAGCCCAGTCCTCATCTCCCCGTGGGTTTGGAGCCTGCCCCAATCACTGCGTGAGATGCCCCTGCTTCAGAACGCCCAGCTCTGCTACTGCCCGGCTCGCTGTGCGCCACTGCGACCTTAGGGTGCTTCTAAGTGGTGATCTGTGATCGGGCCACCAGTCCTAGAAAGCCATCTGGCCAGGCACAGGAAAAAGGTTGCTGGCAGTGGGGGCACTACATACATCAAGGCCCTGTGTGAGCCAACGCAGGGGAAAGCGGACTGTTCTGGAATAAGGCGGCGAAGGGGGGCGGGGGCAGCTGGACCGGGAGGAGAGGCTTCCCAGTGCAGGGTAAGGAGGGCTCCTCAAACGCCCCAGGTGTGAGAGAAGAAAAGGGAAGCCTGAGGGCAGAGTGAGGATGACAGCCCCCGAAGGGGTGGGGGGGTACGAGAGAGCCTGGAGTTACAGAACTGGTTCGGTGAGAAAGGGGGGGGGTGTGGGGGAGGGGCACCGGGTCAGAGGTCCTCTGTGTCCTGTTTAGATGCTCCAGATCCGAGAGAATTCCATAGATGAAGTAATGAGGTTCTTGGATGAAGAGCCAGCAGGTCAATACACCCTTTTTAATCCCCTGAGACATGTTTGCTCTTTGAAATGTGTTCTAAAAACTTACAACCAGCCTCTAAGGGCCAAGGCTGAACCGCTGCTCATCTGAGACCATCTAGAAGTCTGTTTGGAATCCATATGGCCAAACCAGAATCTTCTCTGCAATGCTGTTACTGAAAAGCAAAGCCTCTTGCTGATGCCCAAAGCAGGGCTCCCTCTGGATGGGCTCCCAGCTCTGGCACAGGCCAGTTGGAGGAGCCGCAGGGAAGCTGGCTGGTCTGGCTTCCCTGGGCCTCCCTCTTGGGATTGGCAGGACCCTGGGGAAGGCCAGCCCCTGGGGACTGGCCCTGGTTACCCCAGGGCAGCATCCAAAGTCCAGGACAGGCCCTGGGGAAGAGAAGTCGGTGGCTCTGGGACTGCTGAGTCACCCTGGATGCAGTGAAAGGCCATCCTGAGGGCGTGCTGCTGCCAGGAGAGGGTGAGCCTGCCTGTCTCCACTGACAGCAGCGGTGGGTAGTGGCTGCATCCTCCACATCCTGTGCCTTAGCCACGAGGGTCACCAGCTCATACCCCGGAGGTGTCCCAAGGGCCGGCCAGGTGGCCTGCTTCTCCTTGCTCAAGATAGGCTGGAGATCCGGGCTGGGAAGGAACAGGCTCCTGTTTCACTCTCATCCTCTGCTCTTCTGTGCCCTTTCTATTTATTCCTTAATATCTCTGTCATCCCCTTAACATGGTTTTCCTTGAATCTTAATGGGCTCTTGTAGCTGCAGGGTAAAGTTTCAGCCTTGACCTGGTATTTAGTGTCCTACGCCATTGGGACCAACCCGTTGGGGCACGTACTGGGACATGCCCCGGGACAGCCCTGGTCGAACAATGTGGTTCATTCCCCGGGCGATTCTCCACTACTCTTCCTGGGACTGGTCTCCTCCAGTGGGCTCACACTGGGTGCCCTCCTCTCCTTCCTACCACCTGCTGAGTCTCCCGGCCTTCCCAGATGCCAGCCCACCATGCTCTCTCTTCAGCCTGTGAAAGCAGAGAGCAAAGAATAGGGACTTTGAGACTTACAACTCTGAACTTAAATCCCAGAGTCATCTTCCTATGACTAGTCATCATTCTTCCATCCTTCTACGGCTAGCTGTGTGACCTTGTACAAGGCACACACCTCTTTGGCCTTCTGTTTCTCTTCCCGTGACGATGGTCTTAGGCTCACTGGAGAAAGAGGATGATGTCTTGAGTGCCAGGCACATAGTAGGGACTCATCAATGTTGACTCCACCCTCTTCTGTCCACACCCCCTCTTATTCTATCACTCCTTTGGAACCCATTATATCTATATAATGATAATATATTAATATAACTATAATATTTATTATTTTATTATGCTTGTGTCCTGACTCCTCCAACTGAATTGATTGTATATTTTTCATTCATTCTTTGTTAGATTTTTTTAAGCTTATTTTTTTATTATGAGAGAGAGAGAGAGAACATGAACAGGGGAGGGGCAGAAAGAGAGAGAGAGAGAGAGAGAGAATCCCAGCAGGCTGACTTGGGGCTCAATCCCACGAACTGTGAGATCATGACCTGAGCCAAAATCAAGAGTCGGACACGTAACAGACTGAGCCACCAGGTGCCCTTCTTTGTAAGAATTTTTAATGAAGGGTCTATTATTCTCCATGTGTTGTGCTAGGCACTAGGGATTCAAAGAGAAAAAGTACTGTTCCTACCGGGAAACCTGGTCTCCGACCTCTATTTATTTGTAAAGTTACCATAAATAGTTTTTAGGGACAAGTAGAGTAAAAATAAAATATTTCTCCACCTAGTAATATGCTAACAGGTGCCAAATAAATATTTGTTGAGTCCTTAGCTTTGAAGTTTTAGATGAAAAGTGTGAATTGCCTTCCTGATATTCTTATTATTTTATTTCCAAGCTTAATATATTCCAGGTGTGACCGAATAGGAAAACTTGGACCTTCCAAGTGGAAATGCTGGGAGATGATTGCTCATAGCCTGCAAGGATTTACCCCGGGCTTCCTGTAAAACCATCAGCCTCATATGGCTCCGTGCATGCGTGTGTGTGTGTGTGTGTGTATGTGTGTGTGTGTCCCCTGGGTGCTACAAGAGAAGCATGGGCTGCAGAGAGGACTCCAAGCCTTTCAAAGTGAAAAATCCCTCAGAAACTAATTGACTGCCAAAGGGGAAATAACATTCAGTTTACAAAAATGTGAGTTACAGGCAAAATGTAAGGCACAAACGTGTCACCTAAAGTGAGTTACCTCCTACTTCCCCAGCCTTGTCCCAGTGGCGGTTTATGCTGCATGAGGGTAGAACCGGTTGTGTAACGACTATAAGAAGTCTTTGACCCACTATTTATGAAAAAATGCTGGACGATAGTACATCGCTAGTACTTACAAATGTCCAGCTTCTCTCTGTGAAGGAGCTCCAGTAGCCACACTGCATCTCCAGCTTTACGGAATAACCCAGTAGCCAGTGGGCAGAATATGTGGGCCTGGATTCATGGCTCGATGCCAGGAGTCTGCTAAGGAGTGGCTTCTTGCTATCACATTCTCGTTCCGCATTTAAGGCCCTTTGTCTGTGATCTCCACCTGAGGTCGGCCAGCTCTCGGTGAGCAATGTGAGCTTACTCCACTTGTGCTTATGATCCATGGCAACCTAGAGAACTTTCTGCAATCCTACATTCTGTTGTTTTACCAGATGCCGTATGTCACCTACAGCTGCCATTGTAACAACGTCAGTAATTAAATTTACATTTCTGCAGGAGTTTTACAACCTACAAAGGGCTTTTACCTGCATCCTCTCACTCAGCCACAAATGTGACCATATTATTTCCCTGTCTATAAGCCGATGACTGGTTCCTGCTGCGTGCGAGATGAAGTCCAGGATTCTTACCATGGCATTCAAGGCTCTCATGGTTGTAGCCACAAGTGCTCTCGCTAGCCCCCTTTACTGCCTCCCCATCTCACTAACCACTTCGTGCTCCAGGACGTCCAACTGCTGGCAGCTCACAACCATGTATCACCCTTTCTCTCCTCCTTCCCATCTTGGCTTTTTCTGGCCCTTTGGCCTAACAATCTTCCCCCCTTTGCCTGGCTCTTTCCTTTCCACCCCAGCCTCTGCCATGCCCCTGAGCTAGAGCCCCTTCTCCGAGCTCAGCATATCCTGTGCATATATGACAACAGGCACCACCAGGAGTGTGGGTTTCTTCATTGCGGTAAAACGTGTACAAAAAAAGGTGCCATTCCAGTCACTTTTCAGTGCATGACTCAGACGTATTAAGGACTTTATATTGCTGTCACTGTTGGACAACCAGCACTACCACCCATTTCCAGAACTTTTTCGTCAACTCACACTGACACTATGCCCATGTGTATTAGTCTTCTAGGGGATTAAACAACAGATATTTATTCCCTCACAGGTCTGGAGGCTGAAGTCTAAGATCTAGGTGTTGTCAGAGTTGGTGTCTGGTGAGGACTCTCCTGGTCTGTAGATGACTACTTTCTCACTGTGTCCTCACATGGCCTTTTCTGTGTTCATGTGGTGAGGGGTTGGGAGGGGAGAGGGAGACAGAAGGGGAGAGCAAGCAGAGGGAGGTGGGGAAGGGCAAGCTCTGGCTTCTTTTCCTCTTTATTTTTTTGTCTCTTCCTCTTTTTAAAAAAAATTTTTTTTTCAACTGATTATTTATTTTTGAGAGAGACAGAAACAAAGAGCAAGTGGGGTAGAGACAGAGAGAGAGGGGTACAGAGGGTCTGAAGCAGACTCTGCACTAAGAGCAGAGAGCCTGATGTGGGTCTTGAACTCATGAACTGTGAGATCATGACCTGAGCTGAAGTCTGATGCTTAATCAACTGAGCCACCCAGGCACCCCTGTGTCTTCGTCTTCTTACAAGGACACCAGTCTTGCCACCTTTATAACCCCATTTAACCTTAATTATCCCCCTAAAGGCCCCATCTCCAAATACAATCCCACTGGGGTAAGGACTTCAGTATAAGAATTTAGGGGGGTATACAATTCAGTCCATGACACCATTAAAGAATAATTCCCTGTTTCCCTCTCCCCCAGCTCCTGTCCCCAGCATTCTGCTTTCTGTCACTATCAATGTGACTACTTGCATATAAGAAGAATCACACAGTATCTGTCTTTTTGTGACTGGCTTATTTCAATGAGTATAATGTCCTCAAGTTTCACCCATGTTATAGCATGTGTTAGAATTTACTTCCTTTTTAAAAAATATTTATTTATTTTTTGGGACAGAGCAAGGGGAGAAAGGCAGAGAGAAGGGGAAAGAGGATCTGAAGTGGGCTCTGCTCTGACAGGCTGAAAGCAGCAAGCCTGATGCGGGGCTCGAACCCACGAACTGAGAGATCATGACCTGAGTCGAAGTCGGATGCTCAACTGACTGAGCCACCCAGGTGCCCCTTCCTTTTTAAGGGCAAATAATATCCCATTGTATGTATGTAACTGTATTTTGTTTATTCATTCATCATCATTCATGAAACTATTGTGTTTTATAGGGATCTGTGTTTGTCTCTCCACTGAGGTTGGAAATTTTGCCTGATACATCTCTGCACCCACGTACCAAACACAGTGATTGTCTCAATAATTGTTGGATGAATGAATGAATGAATGAATGAGTCAGTCAATGAATATACCAATCATCACAACATTCTCCAAATTAGGCAGGTTCCTCTGTTACTACTTCCATTTTATATATGAATAACCCAGACTTGGAAAGGTAAAGGGACTTTCCATTATACTTGATTGCCTTTCTTATCTTATTGGTAATTATACTGAATAGAAATCATCCTGCTTTGTCTGGACATCATGCCGTATTTTATTTTTTTTTTTTTAAATTTTTTTTTTCAATGTTTATTTATTTTTGGGACAGAGAGAGACAGAGCATGAACGGGGTAGGGGCAGAGAGAGAGGGAGACACAGAATCGGAAACAGGCTCCAGGCTCTGAGCCATCAGCCCAGAGCCTGACGCGGGGCTCGAACTCCCGGACCGCGAGATCGTGACCTGGCTGAAGTCGGATGCCCAACCGACTGCGCCACCCAGGCGCCCCAATCATGCCGTATTTTAGACATCAATCATGGCGTTTCACTTCTATGATGGTGGCTAAACCACCAGGGAGAGAGATGGTGCAGCTTTTAGATGAGCGAGAGGCAAAGCCAGTGACATTCTGGGCCTGCAAATGAGCAACAGTCAAAACCTGGAGTCCATTGTGGTGTGAGATCCTAGACCGATGGTTCTCAACCAAGGGTTCTTTTATTCCCTGGGGAACATTTGGCAATGTTTAGAACATTTTTGATTGCCGTAACTGTGGGGCAGGTGCTACTGGCATTTAGTCGGTAGAGGCTAGGGATGCTGCTAACTTCCTACAATGTCCAGGCCACCTCCCAGCCCAACAAAGAATTATCTGGCCCAGATGTCACTAACGCATAGATCAAAAAACCCTGTCCCAAAAGGAGTCATCGGGAACTAAGTTGTCTCAGCAAGAGGGAAACACACAGAGGGGACCGTGGGGCCTCTCAAAGAGAACCAGGTGCACACTTTTGAGGGCACACGCCAGGCTGACCAATGGCCAAAGGCTCCAGCCGGCCCCAACTGACTTACTAACAGGGTGGGTGAGTCCTGGAGCCTTGGGGTTTTGGGGAGGCAAATAGTAACAAAATGGGTAAAAACTTCTTGTGATATTCTGCATGTGTTGCTTTCAGGGATGAAATATAAAAATGACATATATAGACTATGCCTAAACAGAGACATGACTGTGCAAAATAATGCTGAATGGGAAAAAAAGCAGGATGTAAAATGCCATGTCTATGCTAGTACACTATGTTCAAATATATATTAATGTACATAGAAAAATATCAGGAATGTTTGTAAATAATACAGAGTTCATGTGTGATCTTTGTAACATTTTTACTTTTAAGCAGTTAGTCAATATACACTTGGAATTTCAAAAACCTGGAGAGTAGTACTTCTTTCAGATGAACAGCTGACATTCATTGGGCTCTTATATTGTCCTAAGCACGATGCTGGGCAAGTTGTAGACATTATTGTAATAAACCCTAAATAACCCAGTAAGGCAGGCAGTATTGTGCCTGGTTTCCAAATGAGAAACCTGAAATCTGGCAATTATGTCATTGGCCACAGTCACAAAGCAGCCAACGTGGGGCTGGGATGTTCACCAACTGCACTGTGCCTGTTTCAGGGTCTGTGGAATATGCCACACTACCTGTGGGGTTTGGTGGTCTAACACTGCGGCCAGTTTGATCAAGAGGTAATACAGTGTTCCCAACATGCCTCACTAGCTAACTCTCTTGTTTGCAGTTTGGCAGCCACACAAATAGTCGGCATTATCTCTTCTTCTGCGGTCACGACCCTTTAGATTTTAGCTATCGTGTGATAAATATAACGGTTTGCATGTTTTGTTTGTTTGTTTGTTTGTTTGTTTGTTTTAGAGAGTCCCAAGCAGGTTCCACGCTTAGCATAGAGCCTGACTCAGGGCTGGATCCCACGACCCTGGGATCATATAACCTGAGCTGAAATCAAGAGTTGGACACTCAATCGACTGAGCCACCCAGGTGCTCCAACAATGGTTTGTCTTTTTTTTTTTTTTTAATTTTTCTTGTTAATATTTATTTATTTTTGAGAAAGAGAGAGAGAGAGCCAGCAGGGGAGGGGAAGAGAGAGGGAGACACAGAATCTGAAGCAGGCTCCAGGCTCTGAGCTGTCAGCACAGAGCCTGATGCAGGACCTGAACCTGTGAACCAGGACATCATGACCTGAGCTGAAGTCTGATGCTTAACTGACTGAGCCACCCAATATTTCATGTTTTTGAAATGTAAACCGCACAGCGCTGTCATTTTGTGGGACTCTGTTCATAAAGTTAGGGCTAACAGGTCACGTGTTTGCTGTGACAGGGTATGGGACTAGGCAATGTGCCTTCCTTTGAGCCTAGTGAGCATGCAGATATTCCTTTTGCTCTGTGGTTATTATCTTGGGTCAGGGTACCCTGGAGCAGAGCCTGAGGCAGGGATTCAGTGGAAGCTATTTATCTTGGGATTTGTTTTCCAGGAAGAACTGTAAGCAAGTAAGGCAAGCAGACTAGGGAAGGAAGGGGGTTGAGCTCATCCACAGTGGAGAGCTCTGGAGCATAAAGCCCACCCCAGCCTTATCTCCCACTTGGGCAAGGGAGCCAGCTTTTTTACACTTTCCCCTGATAGCCAGTCATTGGTATAGGCTGACTACCCCCTACAGATGGGGGTATGACCTCCCCAGGTAGGGGCCACCTAGGAACCAGGAGCAAACTCCCAGGACCTGGGGGAGGGGTGGGAAAATGGGAGTCAGGGACAGTTAGTGCACTGAACTAAGGAAGAGGGTAAATGTGAGAGTTCCAAGAACATCTACGGAAATTATTTTTTCTCTCTAAGCTCAAGATTTTCTAAAGAACATTGTGTTATAAAAGATTAATATATAGGGGCGCCTGGGTGGCGCAGTCGGTTAAGCGTCCGACTTCAGCCAGGTCACGATCTCGCGGTCCGTGAGTTCGAGCCCCGCGTCAGGCTCTGGGCTGATGGCTCAGAGCCTGGAGCCTGTTTCCGATTCTGTGTCTCCCTCTCTCTCTGCCCCTCCCCTGTTCATGCTCTGTCTCTCTCTGTCCCAAAAATAAATAAACGTTGAAAAAAAAAAAAAGATTAATATATAAAGCAAGAATTAAATGAAACATACAGGCAAGTAGACTTAGATAGCTTTCTCACTAACCTTTCACTGTTACAATTCTTGCTTTTATTTTATTCCTGTTCATAAATCTTAATGAGAATATACTTCTGTAGCTTATCTCAATGTGAAACTCAGCATTCATGTATGAGACCAGGGCTTCAGGTATCTGGAGGCCTCACTGCTGATTTGAGCTTCCTTTGCCAGAGGAATTAGGTGGGCCTGGTCTGGCTCCTTCCACCCAGTGGTGTTCAGGACCCTTGCCACTCAACTCAGACTCCTGTTTTCTGGGCACAGAGAAGACACTGCCAGCGTAGGGGGCAGCACCTCTTCCTTAGCCCTCTGCTCCAGTTTTTCTGACAAATACAGTAAAAGAAAGAGCTTAGTCCCACCAGGCTTCCATAGCCAGCAGTGAGATTCCCCCAACCCGCCTCATCAATCAGAGGAAGTTTCCCCCACCATCTCTTCATCTCTACCTTTCATATTCTAAATGAGTGAAGAAAATCCCCTTCTTGGCCTCTTGCCTCCAACCAAACTAGTAAGGCCCTAATAAGAGCCAAAATTTACCTTGGACGGTCCCCATAGCAACAGTTCCTTTCCTGACACTGGTGCTTTCAGTTAACCACTGTTACAAAAATCTCAGTTTGTACCAGAACATTACTTTTTAAAACACGCTTAAATAGAATTTGACAAGGATTTTATACACAGCTATAAAGCAGTTTCACCTCGGTGATTCGTAAATATCTAGATGTGGTTTATGATTATGGTCCTTAATTTACCCTATAATCATCATCATCATCCAAATGATATGATGAATGACACAGAGGTCGGTGTGAAGATTTATATATTTAAGATGTAAAAACGTTTAGAGAAAATGATACCACATGAAGAATCTTCACGGATAAAGATTGGAAGAGTGAATTGGTGTATCAAGACCTGAATGATAAGTTTGTAATGGGCTTGCGTATTTCCCACTTGTGCTACCGTGGGAAAATGCCACTGCAATATTTTTTATCTACGAATAAAAGTGATAGGGCACGTTTTTGTCAAGTAGTGAGTCTCCATCAGCTGTTCTGCTGTAGGGCCATCTGTAAATGCCACTTGGACACCATTGCCATCTATCACATTGTAGCTTGAAATGCACCAGTGAGAGAGAACTTATGGCTGAATTGGCAGTGGCAGAGATGGACCAGGCTGCCCAGCAGAAGGACACTTCTATGTTCTCAGATGCTCCTTTTGTGGAGCACTTCATTCATTTGCACCACCTGTAGTTACCACTGCCAAGTTTGCCCCTGGAAGACGCCGTGAAATGAAGAGCGCCCAAGCGGTTGATTTCATGGTTAGTAAACAAGGGTATGAGCCGATGTGCGTCCACTACATGAGGGATGGCCCTTTAAATCCTGGAATCCTTTTCATATGCATGTGGGGATCATCAATAAAATTTGTACAGATGGACAGTGAATGTAGTTTAAGGAAAAAAGCATTTTATAAGGTCAAGAGCCTGCCAGCCAAGGACACTGGATTCCTGTTGGAACTCTATTCAGTTTCTCTCCAAAGCCAACATTCACACTTGCCTGATACTTGCATCTAACCAAACAGGAGGGTGATTCTCCTGTTGGGGTCATGAAAGCTCAACAACATGCCCTGTCTGGCAGCTGAGGAAAGGAGAGCTTTCCTCTGGTTGGAATCCTCTTTGTGGGCCCTGGGTAATGGCAGGGAAAGGCTCTTCCCTCTGGTGCTTGAGAAATGAACAGGTGGATGAAATCCAGGGCTGGGAAATCTCCATAGCAACACATTCCTGCTCTAACCCTTCTTGGTCCAAAACTTCCAAACCAGGCTTTTCAGCACAACCATGAGATGCAAGGATGTGCTTATTACAAAGAAATGGTCTTGCCTCTTCTCTGTCTTCAAATCCTGCTTTCTACCCCACCAACCCCAGACGTACAAGCATGCACCCAGGTGCCCACAGGCACCTATATACTGATGGATCTTAAAGGAGAAACTCTTTCCATGCTTCTATCTCTCAGGTCAGATATGTTTATCCCAAGGGACCTCATGTGATGAGGAAAGAGAATGAACAGAGTCATTATTCATAAACACAGTAGCTATTTCGAAAGCAAAACAGGGAAGTAATTTCTTCCCCAAATGATGTCTCTGTATCTGCTGAAGGAGGAGAGTCCATCTCTGTGTTTGCCCTATCCCTAGTTGCATGGGTGGTGAACCCTGGAAACCAACCAAGACAAACCAAACAACCCTTGCTGACTTGGTGGAAGGTGCTGGTAGCAGCACACAACGTGTGTCTTGAACCACATTGTGAAAGTATAAAACCTGGGGTATCTGTGGAGTGGGAGAGTCCAGTCAGCCAAAAGGACAAACCTGGGCAAAAATGGGGAGAAGAGTGCAGCTGGCAATTCCAGAAGTCACCAGCAGGTAGATGATGTCTCAGACTTAGCATGAATCAGAATCTTCTGGAAGATTTGTGAAAACATCAATTGCTGGACCCTATCCCTAGAGTTTCCGAATCAGTGAACCTGGAATGAGGCTGGAGGATTTGGGTTTTTAGTAAGTCCGCAAGTGATGCTAGGATCCAGGGACAGCTCTTTAGGAGCCTGTGGTCTAGACCTCCCACTAACCTGCTTTGTACTTTGTGTCCTAGGGTGGCACTGGTATGTGGGACAATGCTGAATTAGGATGCTAATGCCAAGTGCTCTTTGCTATTCCTGCAACCTTCCCAGCAATCCTGTAAGTTAGGTATGCTTTCTGATGAGGAAAGTGGCTAGGGAGATTATTTCTCAAGTTCACACAGCAGTGTCTATCAGAATCTGATTTAATTGAATTGGGCGGAGAGCCAAGTATCAAATTGTCTATATCTCCCAGGTGATTGTAATGTGTAGCAAACATTGGGAGCCAGTGATTTGGGACTTCCACTCTAATCTAGCTGCCAAATTAAGAGACCACTGACTCCACGTTGTGGGGATCCTTCCCCAGGATCTGCAGTGAAATGTGAGGGCTTCCAGAGTCATCTTTTGAAAAGGATTTTCTTTTTTCATGTTGTAGGATTAGACGAATTTCTGGGGGAAGGGGACATTATAGGCAAAGATATTGAGGAAAGTTGTTTTTGAAATGGAGAATTTGGCTGTCATTCCAGGATTCTGATTTCGTCAAGCTCTCTTGAGGTCGTTGCCTTAAATTCTAGAACTATTACACTTGAGGGTATGACTAGCCATGACACCTCACACCCAGGCAAAGTTATGAGTCATCTATCCACCCACTATATCAACCATAAGCTCTGCAGGAAACAAACAGCCCGCTCAAATTAAGATAATATGAGAATTGATCAGTAGGGGCCATTTACAAAGCTGGGGGAAAGTTGGGGAATTACAAGAGATAGTTCAGTCACAGAAGAAGAGAGGTGTGTAGATATGACTACTTTGGCAAGAATAGAGGCCTCTGGTCAAGGTCAGCCTGTGGCTACTCCACAAGAAAGGAGCCAGCAGAATAAATACCCCAGGGGATCCTGGGTGGCTCAGTCGGTAAAGAGTCCGACTTTGGCTCAGGTCATGATCTCATGGTTTGTGAGTTCTAGCCCCGAATCAGGCTCTGTGCTGACAGCTCAGAGCCTGAAGCCTGCTTCAGATTCTGTCTCCCTTTCTCTCTGCCCCTCCCCACTCATGCTCTCTCTCTCTCTCTCTCTCTCTCTCTCATAAATAAATAAATAAAAGCATTTTAAAAAAAGAATAAATATCCCAACCCAGTGATACACTGGTCAATGTTTAAAAGCTGGTGCTCCAGGAAAATTTTTTTTTTTTTAATTTGTATTATTTGCCCATTTTTCTGGTGTAAATACTCTTTCAATGGCCTATGTCAAGTGACCACAATGAGGTCACTGGATGCAGAATTAAAGAGATGTGTACAATCAGCTCTAGTGAGCTGGTATGAGCAGGCTCCAGCCCACCACTGCCTCCACCTCACTGTTCTTCCTTCGCCTTAATCTCCTGCCAGATATCTCCATTGACCACATCCAGCTGGAAGCCAGAGGGGAAGGAGACTCAAGGAGGTAGTCCATATGGACAGCCTCTCAGTCAGCCAGGATGGGATAGCAGCAAGAAGAGGAGAAGAGCTTCACAAAGGTGCCCCAGGAGAAGTGGTTTGGCCTTTTCCTCTAGGTCTCTCAGGCTCTGATAACCCCCACACTCTGAACCTTTTCCTGATTGTGCCCTGAAATGCTTGTGTGCTACCTGTAAGAACAAGATAAATCTGGCATGGGCTGAAATTTGAAAAGTAAGAGGATATCCCACCCAAAGACTTGAGTCTCTTGATCTTTTTCTTTATTCCATCATGTGAAGAAGAGAATAAGCAAAGTTAGTCAGTTGTGGAGAGCCCAGAACCTGGAATTTATTGCATCCCTTGGGAGACAGAAACTGTTGTGTTTTGTTTGGGGGGGGTGTTGTTTTTTGTTTTTTGTTTGTTTTTGTTTTTTGTTTCTTTTAAAGAGAGAGCAAATGAGAGAGAGGGGGTACAGGGAGGAGATGGAGAAAGAGAGAGAATCCCAAGCAGGCACCACACTTAGCATGGAGCCCAATCCAGGGCTTGATCCCACATTGTGACCTTAGCCGACATCAAGAGTTATATGCTCAACTGACTGAGCCACCCAGGTGCCCTGGGAGACAGAAACTTAAACGTAAGCCATTTGATCTGATTCATCTAATGAACATTTTCTGGGTTCCTACCACATGCAGGGCACTGCGTGACAGCTGAAAGGAGTTATTTCCCACAGTGGCAATGAGTTTGCATGGACTCATCAGCCATATTTCCTTTACCACCTGTCCTTCCTCACTCAGGTCTGCCAGGAAATAGGGACTGCTCTAGGTCTTTCAAACAGAGGATATTTAATTTAGGAAATTGGTTATATAAGGTTGGAAGAGCTGGGAACCAAACTGGGGATGGGCTAGCCACAGAGGAAGCTTGTCCCACCCCTAGAGCTGGGATGGGATAAG
Organism: Leopardus geoffroyi; assembly: GCF_018350155.1. NCBI lineage: Eukaryota > Metazoa > Chordata > Mammalia > Carnivora > Felidae > Leopardus > Leopardus geoffroyi. Next base: position 24,190,959 of record NC_059332.1, on the reverse strand, counting down.
AGAAGCCAGTTCTCAGAGTCCGGAAGTTCAGCAGGGGCTAGAGCTGGGAGAGGATGCAGCCATTGACAGAGGTGCTACAGGAAGCAGAGGAATAGGGAGAACTGCCCTGACTCTCCTCCTCTTACCCTCTAATATCTTGCTTGTTGTTCTCATTGGCTGTTCTCTCTGCACACGGCTGAAAAGGGGAAGGTGGGAACAGATATGAGCACAAACAGGCCCATTAAGACTCATTGTAATCCTTGGGTGCATCTGTGCATTAGCTCTCTGGAGCAGGCAGTTCATTTTTCTCTGGTCAGGGAGTCCAGGGAAACTAATTAATCATAATATGATTGAGGAGTCAGAATTAGTTCTGTCAGCCCATATTCTAGGCATCTGTGTCATCAGTCTGTTAAAGCACCCTCTTCCTTATAAGTCACTCATGATTTCCATCCCTTCTTATGTGTCTCAGCCTCACATCTCCCCGTTTCAGGCAATAACCAACAAGCAACCTCCAGACCCCATCTAGTGAAGCCTCCCAACTGGACTTGATAGTTGACTTTTACACAAGTAGACTGCTTTATGGAACACATTTTCTTCTCCAAGCACTCTGGAATATTTAGTGAGTGTTGATGTGTCTACTCTTGCTGAGGAGGAAACTGACCTGCAGCGGGTGGTTGGCTTGCCTAAGGTCACCCAACACATTAGCAGGAACTCCAGAATTGAACCCAAAGCTCCTGAGTCATGGTCCAGTGACAAACCCCATTTCACCACGTGGCTCTTTGTGTCTATAAAAAGATCCATCTCTGGAGAGAGCCTCTTCCAAGGTTTGCTGAGATAAGCTGGGTGCAGGGCTCTGTGCATGTGCCTTAACTGGGCAGTGAGCCACCAGTCAGTGAGCCGCCTGACAGGAGGAATGACTGTCCAGAGGAGAGGAAAGGGGAGAATGCCTGATGGAGGAGGTGTAAAAGGAAACCTTTCACCTTGGATGGCTGGAGTTCAGATCAAGACAGAACACAGTGATTCCATCTATACTGTTGAGAAAAACCTCTTTCAATTGCACAACTATTTATAGCATTTGCCAATTTTCTTGGTGTAAATATTCTCTCCATGAAGTCACTGGACACAGAATTAAGAAAACATGTGCACAATCAGCTCCAGCCCACCACTGTCCCTATCTCATCGCCCACTCTCCATCTCTAGGCAATTTGTACTAATGGTGAATTTTCTGTCCAGACCTAATTAGGTGTGGTGCCCATCCCAAATCAAGTAAGGATTCTGATGCTGTGGTAAATGAAGTGGGCATGAGTATTTGTTAAGTTTTGCCTGGAAATAAACACATTCTTACCATTACAACATCTGCTCCACAGCTTAAAGGTCAGGGGCATGGCATTGTCGGGGGTAACAAAACAAATCCTTGCTTTGTTACTTACTAGTCTGTAACCTTAGGCATTTACATAATTTCTCTGTGCCTTACTTTCTCCATCAAACTAATAAGAATAATAATAATAATACAGATCTCATAGGTTGTTATGTCTGTTAAAGTATTTAGAAGATACAAAGCACTTAAAATGGTGCCCCCAATAAATGTCTATCATCACTGTATGTTGATGGATGAAAGGTGCTCCCATGAACACATGGGGAAGGTAAGGGCAAGTTGCACTTAGATCATTCTCAGGTATAGTGAGGATCAGGAAAACACATAGAGAATGATAGACCCTCATTTCTGAAAAAGGATGTTAAGGACTTTTATTCCATGCTCCCACCCGATCTCTTCTGCTACAGCAATTTTTCTGGAACATGTCAAGTGATAGGAGTTTCTTCTCAAGGCTACTTCTTCCATTGTTAGTCTTGCCCCCATTCTGAATCAAAAGCAACCTCCAGAATGCACCGTTCATTGCTTCTAGTTGGTCCTGCTGGAACCGCATGGAAAAGTTTCATCCCCTTGCTTCCTAAGGAGAAATAAATTGACATTCCTGGATTACCAACAGCAGCGACCAAGTCTGTGAACCGGCTCTAAATGCAAGCTGTATTAGCTCACAGAGTTGAATGGCTGAAAGCTGGCTTTCTGAGGATTTGAGTATTCAAAACTACTGGATACCTCCTTAGACCCTATGGTTCAGGTACAACCGTGTTCTCTCTCTGGGTGACTCATTCTGTTCAACATTGGGAGTTGCCCAGAGAAGGCCTAGGTGGCTGACTCAGCTCAAATGTCACCCTTTGGTCTGGGGAACAGAGAGCATCTAGATTAACAGTCCCACCAGGACTGCACCCAGTAAGAATGAAGTAGATCTCAAGAAACAAAAACAAAAACTTTAACCAAAAAGTCAGGTGGTCGGAGAGCAATGTCTTCCAAAACCTTTAAAGTATTTGAAAATACTATCCTAACCCACGTAAGGTATTTCTTCCACAAGCGGAATACTTTAAATATATTCTGTAGGGAATAGTAGAGCACATCTGTAATGAGTTTGGCTCAGGCACTAAACTGTGTTCAATTCCTTGGATCCTGCACTTACGATCACTGCAATTTGTGACAAGTCATTTAGCTTCTGAGAGCAGTGTCCTCAACAGGAAAGTGGGGATCATAATAGCACAACCTCAAAGAGTTGTTGGAAAAATCAAGTGAATGTATTAAGAGTAGTGTTTGGTGCCCAGTAAGTACTCAAAAATCATTACTATTGTGATTAAAATTCCAGTTTGACACAACTGTGATTTTGCTAACATAGTAGAGGGCATTTCTTTTTGAAAGCAACATCAGAAGTTACTACTCAACATTATTTAATTGTATTATGTAGATACAGTTACACTATGGAGTCATTTGTAAAGAATACATATGTGTAGATAGAGTGATGATAGAGTCTGGTAATTTATTATATTTTAATTGTTAATGAATTTTTTTAATGTTTATTTATTTATTTTTGAGAGAGAGAGAGAAAAGAGAATCCCAAGTAGGCTCTATGCTGTCAGTGCAGAGCCTAACACGGGACTTACACCCATGAATCAAACCATGCTCGAATCATGATTATGACCTGAGCCGAAATCAAGAGTTGGATGCTTAACTGATTAAGCCATCCAGGCACTCTACTAATGAGTGCTTTTTAATGTAATCCTCCTTTTTCTTTCCAGGTCTAAGTAGTAAAAAGTCTCTACTCATTCTGAAATTTTCAGAATTATTATAGCAATACTCTTTTCCTTACTGATGTTCCCCACACTCACTCCCCTGCCATAAAAAGCCCTAAAGTTATTTCAAGTGGGTTATTGGGTCAAGTTATATGTCAATTATTGAAAAATACTAATAGCTTAAAATCAAACAGATGAGTATCTTAGTAACAGAATGATTCAATAGAAGGATCCTTTGACAACATACAACAAGTGAACAGGACAGACACTGAGATCCTGTCCTCAGGGAGTATCCATTCCAGCTGTACCTTGGTCCTGTGCTTAACTACATTATACTACAAATATATGTACATGTATGTTTTACCCTGCTGCTTCCTCGTTCTTCTAGATGCTTTACCTCATTTATTTCTCTTTCTGATGCCTGTAGTATACAAAGGGTTCAAAGCATTTTGGATTAATGAATAAACAAAGAAATGTTGGAATGAGTGGATGAACCCATGGATTTACACTATTCTTTGCCTCCAACATGCATTGTTAGACTTTCTAAAACACAATTTTCCTCTATAGATGAGTCATTAATAGTGGCGTTGAAGTATTATTGAGAAATCCACTTTCCAGGATGAGGGCCCACGTGAACAGTCAACTATGGGCTATTTCTCCATTGAGAGTCTGCTTCCAAGGGACAACATGGATAGCAACGTGGCCTGTGAATACACTCAGGCCCCACGTATGCTTCCACGAACCCCGGAGCCAGCCGCTCCTCCCCAAACACTTGAGCTTGAGAAATGAACATTTATCTGGCCTTTCTTCCTTGCCCTCTTCAGGGAAATGGATCTTGACAATGCCTTTGATGAACGCCATCACCACTCTTTCAGAGATTTTCCTTCAATGAACTTTTCTCTAGGTTAAAAAGCAAATCCAAAGTATGGCACTAACTAGGAGAATCATTCAGAGAATTGAGGCACTGTTCACTCATACACCTCAGGCAAAAAAAGTCCCTTCCACATGACAGGTCCAGGGGAACTGAAGCAAGAGGAACTTGAATTTTGCCTGCAGTGTCTGTTCGGTCCAGTTCTGTGAACATGTGCTCCACACCTGCTGAGTCCCCAGCACCGGATTCGGGGCCGTGGGCTCACAGAAAATGGGAGTTCACAGCCACAGGCTCTGATTTGGGTGTGCTCCTGTTCCCTTAGATGCAGAACCCCAGCCCCCACCCTGAGTTCTCCCTGCTCACCCCACCTCTACTGCATGCTAAGCTGTCACTCAGATGGAGCGTCATCAAATAGTGTCTGCCACCTACTTAATTTAACATCCTCCCAACTTGCCTGCAGATTTTATTTTGGCTGCGTTTGGGGAATACACTGCAGATGGCTCTCTGTGAGTGATTCTGTTTCACACCAGCTGCTGTGGAGGCTGAACCAGACCCCCCTTCCGTGCGCCCTGACCAGGCTCCTGTCCTCTCTAGGCCACCTGAGGTGATGCCCTGGTGAGAGCCTGTCAAAGTCACCTGTGTGTTCATCCTCAGGCCTGCCTGACTCAGTGAGGGCACCAGCACTGACCCACAGGTGCAGGTGCTCAGACAATGACAGGGACAAGCTGAGTGCCCCACAGGTACTGTCCTGCTTCTAACTCACCAGCAGCTCTTCCCTGCCCGTCCCCCACATTCTGCTGGATTCATTCCTGGTCATCTCTGGTCATCCTCCACCTTTTCCCTTGCTTACCTCATTCACACTCACAACATAAATTACTACAACCTGTAAATTCCTGTGCAATCCCTGGCCTGTTCTATATCTGGGGGTCCAGCACCCCAGATGGTCACCTGCACTCAGTGATTGCAGCACCTCATGTTCACGAGGGTCCCGTAAACGCTCCTCTCTTCCTAAACATCCAGAGCTTGAGTACCTGAGATGGGATGAGTGTCCCCCTCAATTCCTTCTCCTCTGAGGCTCCCCAATAGCCAACAGATCCTCTGATCCTGCTGAGCCTGGGGATCTTTAACGTCTGAGCCACCCACACGTCCCCAGAGAAAGATTTTTTTTTAATTTTTTTTAATGTTTATTTATTTTTGAGACAGAGCATGAACGGGGGAGGGTCAGAGAGAGAGGGAGACACAGAATCGGAAACAGGCTCCAGGCTCTGAGCTGTCAGCACAGAGCCCGACACGGGGCTCGAACTCACAGAGTGTGAGATCATGACCTGAGCCGAAGTTGGTCGTTCAACCAACTGAGCCACCCAGGCACCCCCAGAGAAAGATTTTTTAAACACAGATTTAACCATGAGATTGCCCCACTCAGAACCGCACAATAGCCCATCCCCCTGGAACAATGGTGAGAGTAACAATCAGCCCTCAGGCAGTGCTTGCTGGGTGCCTTCAGCTTGTGTGCAGTAATTCATCTAACATTCACTACAACCTGTGAGGAAAGGCTGTTATCACCCCCATTTTAGAGATAAATCAACTGAGGCACAGAGCAGTCACTCAGCTAATAAGTAGGGGAGCCAGAATCAAACTGTTGTTCGTGTTCTTAATCCTTGGGCTACACAGCCTCTCAAGCTGTTGTTATTTCCTTTAGCAGAGGGGACATTTTTACTCTCAAAACTTCATGTGGATTCCGACAGCCATGTAGACAACCAACACCAGGGAAGCCCTTATGACTCAATGGGGACGGGACACAGGCTCTGAAGCCACACCCAGTTAGTCTCTCTTCCCTTTCATGGCCCTAAGGCTCCTTCTTGGAACCCCAGAACTCTGTGGGGGCCTATTTGAAAACACTGGCCAATAGGCTAAAGTTTCGCTTAGCTTTATATTATAGTTCCCAGGCCTGAATTCCCAGGGCTGTGGTCTGCAAAAGGTCAAGAATCCATGGAGGGAAACAAATGTCCTCAGAGCCAGGATGTAAGAATAAAAGCTTGGGGCGCCAGGGTGGCTCAGTTGGTTAAGCATCTGACTCTTGATTTCTGCTCAGGTCATGATCTCACGGTTCGTGAGTTCCAGCCCCACATTGGGATAATGCAGAGCCTGCTTGGGATTCTCTCTCTCCCCCTCCCTGCCCCTCCCCCGCTTGCTCTCTCTCTCTCTCTCTCTCTCTCTCTCAAAATAATAAATACACTTAAAAAAAAGAATAAAAGCTCTTCCTTGGTGAGTATCACTCATCCTCATTAGCAAAGGGTCAAGGGCTGAGCTGTGGGATGAGTCATTGCCCACCTTTCACTCTGTCATGACGTTCACAGTCTGCCATTCCCAGGGCTCAAGCCAGCACAGCAGCCTGCAAGGGTGTAGGAAGGTGTCCTGTGAGGGCAGCCGGACATGCCCACAGAGTGTCCAATAGGAGGGTACCTTGAGGGGTTGGGCACCAAGCTTGTCCAGCTTACCAGGAGTCCCACAAGCCCAAGGGAAGGAGGCAGGGCAGAGTGAGGACTAAAGTTCTCCCGACCTGTTGCTAGAATGAGGGGCACTGAATCAACCCAGTGGAGAGCTCCTCTGAGGCAGGACAGATCAGGAAGCACAAGCCCAAATCTACCAAATTTGCTTCCCCCTTTGGAGATTCTTTATCCCCAATGTGCTTCAGTATGGATGACCACCCACTGGCCACCATTCACTTAGAGTAACCCCAAACAAGGCCTCCATTTCTGAGTGACTGCTGGGTGACCCAGCACTTCTTTTCTTTGAGTGGACAGTCCCAATCCCCACCACTGAGGCAGAATCCAGACTGTCTACCCCATCCCCAATCCATGCTCCAGTTTGGGAAAGCCCTTTAAACTGAGGTGCCTAAGCTGGTCCTGAAGCAGTGGCCTCTCTTGGTATCGCCTCTCAGTGGGGGAAATGCCTTTAGCCTTTGAAGATGAGCCATTGCTGAGGCAGCCAAACTGGAACTCCCAGTGGGAGGGTGTCCACCATGTTCCATGTCACTGTGTCACCTGTACATCAGACGTTCTCTTTGATGGTCAGTAAAGCCAAAATAATGAGGCACATTGGCTGAGAGTGTGAGCAATTCTTTATTGGAGGCAAGAAACAATTTCTCTGAAGACTAGATGGAATAATTAATATAGCCTTTCACAAACCTCCAGAAAACATTTTCATTTTGTATATCCTTATTATTATTATTATTATTATTATTATTTGGCTTCTAAGAAAACTCATAGCACACTTTCATCAAGGGTTGTTACAACCGTAAAATGTTATTGCTTTAGTGTAAACACCCAATATTCCATTTTTCCCCAGCAGGGAAAAACGATTTTTAAAATCTACTCAATCTAATTAAATGCCTTCCTGGTCATCTGTCTGCTGTGTTTATTATCCTAAAATGAGCCATTTATAAGAATGTGTATCCAGGTACCTGAAGTGCTGGGTGTCAAGCTCTTGGCTGCTGAGCCAAAGGACTTAAAGAGGGTGTTGGCTGTCATGGGAAATTCTTTTTCATCGTTTTTTTTTTTTTTTTATTTATTTTTGGGACAGAGAGAGACAGAGCATGAACGGGGGAGGGGCAGAGAGAGAGGGAGACACAGAATCAGAAACAGGCTCCGGGCTCTGAGCCACCAGCCCAGAGCCCGACGCGGGGCCCGAACTCACGGACCGCGAGATCGTGACCTGGCTGAAGTCGGACGCTTAACCGACTGCGCCACCCAGGCGCCCCAGTCATGGGAAATTCTTGAGGAAAATCCATGAGATTTACCTGGGGGGCAGGGAGACAGAGGGGGGAGAAGTGAGCACAAGTGCAAGGTGTGTATGTCTCATCTTAGAGGATGGGCACATGTGGTAGGGAATAATGAGGTTCCAAGAGGCCCAGGAAGGAAATCTGGGAAATGATGCCCTCCTCCCCCACCCTTCTCTGAAAGTCAGCGAGCAGATTGTTCTGTTTTTATACCAAGTTACTCATTACGCAGAAGCCTGAGTACCCCACTGGCTGGAACTCCAACAGGAGGATCATCTGTTTATCTTGGAGCCGTGCTGGCTGCCACCCTCATCACTTCAGTGCCTGAGGTGAGGGAACAACCATAGAAGCTTATTCACCTGACAACTAGTTTCTGGGAGTCTCCTGGGAGGGGTGGTAATTGGCCTAGTGTTTCTAGAATGCCTTGCTGAGAAGGCAGGCTGAGAAATGGAACTATAAGTGTGAACGGTTTGAGGAGGCACATCCTACCCATAGCTGCTGCTTGGGGAGTTTTAGATGTATGCAAGAGGGTCCAGTGGAGGGGGTGCAGTGACAAAAGATGATTGCACCCAGGTGTAAACTGGAGAAGTTATTGCCATATTCTGATTTGTAAATGCTAGTGGTGATAGTACCATTACACAGATATGGAAACTGAGGCTCAGAGACACCATATGATTTGCATACACTGAAACTATGGAGACTTAACTCCACTTTTTTTTTTTTTTTTCTCCAAATCCAGTTTTTAACAGAGCTGGATACAATATTCAGGGAGCAAAGAGAACTAGCACTGACAGAATACCTACTTTTGTGTCTGACACCTCATTTTTCCTATGAAATCCTCTCCCAGTCCTGCCCAGTAAGTATGACCTTACCTGTTTTACTGAAAAGGAAGCAAGCTCAGCATTAAACAATTTGGCTAGAAAGTGGTAGGAGTTGGGGTTAAAACCCGTTCTGCCCGCCTCCAAAGCCAGTTTTCTCTCCTGTCTGCTAATCTAGTCCTTTTATGTGAGTTATGAGAAAACAAAGACCAGAGGGGTTAAGTGACTTGTGGAATCACACAGCAGGTTACGGGAAGAGCTGAGCCTGGAATCTGACCCACTCCACCATAAGAATCTGGGGCTGTGTTATTATCTAATTGTTGCTGCCCTGAAATCAAACAAGATCGTAATGAGGTACCCAGTTAGTCCTTTTAAAGCAGCTCTAACATTTAGCAGCACTAAGTGATGAAAGAAGCCTGGGACTTCAAAATGCCCAAAAGAATGGTATCAAAGCCTGCAGCCAGGGGTGGATCCGGGTCAGTTCTATATATAGATGTAATTGTTCACCAGCATTTTCAACTAGTTTCTCTGAGAAGCCTTGTAAATTCTTTCAAGTCCTGTTTCTCCACGGGCGCCATGCACTGTGCTGGGAATAGCTATGGATGCTGAATCGTTAACCCTGTTGAATATCTCATTGTCTGAAGGTAGCCCAGCTGTGACTCTATTGAAACAAATCAAGGTACGATGCTCTAATGGAAGCCACCTGAATTGCGAGCATACAGTGCAAGTGGTGACCAGAGATGACCTGTGCCACCGAGGCACAAAGCCCAAGAGAGCTGCGGAGAATGAAAGAGACATGCAGGCTATTCTCAGATTCGCACTGGCAGGTCCTTATAGCAGCGACAAAAGGAGACACAGACGGGGGAGTTGCGACAGATGGTCTCTATCCAGGGAGTAGCAGAAGAGATGCTGACGTCAAGAAAAAACGGGGGCTGTGACCCTAGTGATGACTCTATTTCCTGTTCCAGGCAACTTGGCAGGGATTCTGGTAGGAGGAACACTTACTCATTGTCAAGATTTACTGGACTCCTCTCTTCACCATTATTTGAGCATTTGAAAAGATGGGAGGTTCTTACAAGTGGAAGTGGTTATTTTGCAAGGATGCTGGTTGGGGTTCAGATGCTTTATAAGTGGAGTTCTGGCAGCATCTCTTTGTTGTTACATATTTTTATAAAAGCAAATTAGTACCCTAAAAGTGGAGGAGGGGTGGGAAGAAAGTGGATCTCCGACCCTCTTGAGGGTCAAGGATTGGAAAGTAGGTCTGCACACTGAGCCATATTGTAGTGAGGACAGCAGAGCCCAGGGGAGCACAGTTTATCATTAGGAAAGTGCTCAGGACCACTGTGAACAGCTGTGCAGGTTGTGCACTGAACAACTCTCAGTTAGCGGAGGGCACCATTTACTTTTTAATCTCTTTTTGGATTTGTGCAATGCATAACATACAAGTTGTATATGATGACCCTCGGAGTCTAGAACCTTATACAGTTCCAAAACAGAAAGATCAGAGAAGAGGTTTCATTCTAGTCACTGCATATTGCTTATCCTGGAATCCACCCTGACCCAACCACCCTGATGCCCTGATGTATCTGGAGGAAGATGGCATCAGGTTTATTTGAGCATACAGAGTTGTAGCACCAAGCACTTGATAATTTAGGACACAGGGAATTTTAGTATTCAATATACCATTGTCTCCCTTGGTTATCCAGAGTCAGTATAAATTAATAAGGATTTACCCTGAAGCCAGTAGGAGCAGACAGCCAGACACAAGCCACTGCTCTATGGGATGGTGGGAGCTTGGCCATCCAGCCCTGGTTCAACTGACAGCAGCACTAGTGTGGTCAGCAGGTTTCGCTGGTGGCCATGGTGGCATCGGCCATAGCCTCCAGTTCTGACAGTTCCAACAGCTGCAGGGTGGGGGCAGAGCTGGATCCCTGGCTCTGCCCTAGCGGTGGCAGTGCTCACTGAATTCCAGTTCCAGGGGAGTCACACCCCAAGGACCATCAGGGAGCTAGTGACCGTGGTTGTTTGTGTTACAGGGGCCCAACAGAGTTCCCACCTGGTCACCCACGAGTGCCAATCAGAACTATTTCAAGAGTCTCTGGAAGCAATTCTTGAGCACATTTGGGGTGGGGAGAATCTGTGGAAGACAGATAAGAGGCCTGCAGAGCTGAGGCAGAGGAATCTATGCAGCAGGACCTCACTGATACCCAAAGTCTGTCAAAGCTTAAGGCACACTGGCTATGCAGATACATGCATCTCACGGCAGAAACTGGGAAACTACCATGAAACCCTTCATCTTGTATTCCTAGGATTCCTGATAGCACAGACCAAGTGCTCAAAGAATAGACCAAGGCACAAAGAATAAAGAAGCATGTGCTTCCCGGGGTGGGGGGGGGGGGTGGAATCATGGGGTCAGGGAGCCAGAAGGAATGAAGCAAGCGGACATCAGGTGAACTGGGAGGTAGTACTCTAGGTCTTTTTTCTTGGAGTATCTTGACACAGGGTTGGGTTTGCTGCTAAGAAGAGGACCTTAGGGTCTTGTGGAGTCTTTCCTGGAGCCACTTCCTCCATGACTGTGGCCAAAATCAGGAAGAGAATAAAACCTACCCAGCTCAGCTGACATGATAGTTACTGGCACTAAGTGTGTTGATGCTTTCCAGGGTTCTCCAGAAGGTCCAAGTAGAAGCATCTAAATTAACCAAAGTGATGGACAGTCTTCTATGAGAGGAAACAAAAACGCGGCCTCTTCTGTTCAGAATGACAAGGCTGAGAGGGAAAATAAAATTTTATCAGATTCATCCAAAGAAAAGAGAGGGGAGTACTGTTTTAGTGCAGCAAGAAAAAGACTTCTGGAATGACTATAAGAGGCGGTTCCCTGATAGTTAGGAAGGGCTGGGGCTCCAGTTTCACAGGTTAGTGTCCCTACCATTAAGGACAGTCATACTTTCTCAGAAATTTCCATGGCGACACTGCTGTCAATGCACATTCTTTGAACGGATTGTTGAGAGGGACATGCATCTCGTACACCACAGTGTTTTGTTTTGCTTTAATGTGATTTGGAGAGTAAAGGGCATTGGGAAGAATGCTGGGGACAAAATAAAGTACGACGTTTGCTGTGGACTCCACACTAATCAAACTCTCAAAGTCCCATGGGAGATTGAAAAATAAAATAGTAAACAGTACCCAGGAAGCGCTGACTTTCTGAAGTCTGTGCTTCCTAGGAGCCCCTGGGGATGGTGAGTCAGAACCAAGGAAGGACAGCAGGGAGGACCAAACTGGGGCTTGTCATATTTAGGGGGTCGTAAGAATTTCTAGTGCCATTTGCAATGGAGAAAAAGTCTTATGTAGTTTAAAAAATATTAGATGACCAACATTATCCATTTACTGCCTGGATGTTTTAATTGGCAATTGACCAGGCTCTGCTTTGTTACATCTTTTCTTTTGTTGTCTCAAGTAATTGGCTCCCAACTCACAAGACAAAAATCACTGGGGCTTCAAATCCCTTTGCAGAGCACACTCATCGGTGGATTTGGTAAATATTTCTCGCATATGACATGTACTGCTATTTGTCATGTTGGTATTAATGGGATTGATAAAATACAACACTAAAAGAAAGCATTGCTAAAACTTATTGACCCTTCTTGTCATGTATTTCCTTAATCAATGAACACTGAGTAAATACAAATACTATTATAAATTTGTGTCTTTCAAAATACAGTTTAAAAATAATATTTAATTACTTTAATTGTAAAAATAATACATTCTTATTTACCATTTATTGAGCAATTATTAGGTGTCTGGCCATGTGTGAAGCTCTAGTCATGAAGTATCCCATTTAACCTTCCTGATGACTGTGCAAGGGAGGCATTATTGTAATCCCCATTTTATAGATAAATAAACTGAGGTTTGAAGAGTTCCAGTAACTTACTGATGGTCCCACAGGTAAGGAGAGGCAGAACAGAACCTTGAGACCAGACCGACCTATATTTTAATTACTACATTATTCTACTTCATGTCCTCTATTGGAAAATTTAGAGGACCACCTGGGTGGCTCAGTCACTTAAGCATCTGATTTAGGCTCAGGTCACAATCTCACACTCATGAGTTCAAGCCCTGCGTTTGGGCTCTGTGCTGACAGCTCAGAGCCTGGAGCCTGCTTTAAATTCTGTGTCTTCCTCTCTCTCTCTCGCCCTTCGCCCCCAACTCTCAAAAATAAATAAACATTAAAAAATTAAAAAAAAAAAAAAGAAAATTTAAAAGCTGGAAAGTATAAGGAAACATATCTCTCATATCCCTTCTATTCAGACATAGGGGTGACAACATTTAAAATTTTGTCTATCCAGCCATTCTTCTCCCATGTCTTTTTTTTTTCACTGAAGTGGTTTTATGCAGCACATTTTGTTTTGCGTTCTCATAAAGTACCTTTCCATATCAAATTTTTTCTGTAGTATCACACATTGCCCATCATATGGTTGAATTATATTGTATTTGACCGTGGCCCTATTGTTGAACATTTACATGGTTTCTAAAGTTTATTATTAAATAGTATGTGGCAGATTGCAAACTCTGCCCTCGTAGTGTTTGCCACTAGTAAAGATGTGGAGCCTAATTCTCCAATCCTCCAATCTGTTTAGGTCATTTGACTTGATTTAGCCAATGGGACGTGAGGACGTGTATACAGCTGACTTGAGGTGTACTTGCTCACTGGGGATGGCTGAACCTTGTAATTGCCACCTTTCCAGACAGTCCAGCCCAGGTAACCACTGATCTACTTTTTCTATCATTTTAGGTTAAAATAGTCCAGGCTTTTTGATATGTAAAATATATCATGAGCTTTTTATTAGTCACATATAATGTGATGTTTCCTTTAAATGTGCTTTTTTTAAAAATATTATTTTAGAAAGACAGATGAGACAGAGAGAGAGAGAGAGCAGAGGAGGGGCAGAGAGAGGGTGAGAGAGAATCCCAAGCAGGCTCCATGTGGAGCCTGACATGGGGCTCAATCTCAAGACCATGAGATCATGACCTGAACTGGAATCAAGAGTTGGGTGCTCAACCAACTGAGCCACCCAAGTACCCCTAAATGTGCTCTTTTGAAAGACCTTTCCCAAACCAAAGATTACATAAATATTGGTCTGTATTTTCTTCTATTTGTTTTTACAGTTAACCTCTAATTCATCTGAGATTTATTTTAATGTATATGATGAAGCATCCATCATTATTTCCAAAGATTTTATTAATATACATTATCTTTTTCTACTAATTTAAAATGCCAATTTTATCATATATTGAATACACACATACATATATTCCTGGATCTGTTTCTGTTATTATTTTTTTTAATATTTATTTATTTTTGGGAGAGAGAGTGAGTGGGGAAGGGGCAGAGAGAGAGGGGGACAGAGGATCCCAAGTAGGCTCTGTGTGCTGTGAGTGTAGAGCCCGATGTGGGGTTCAAACTCATGAACCATGAGACCATTAGCTGAGCAGAAGTTGGATGCTTAACTGACTGAGTCACTCAGGTGCCCCTCTATTATCTTTTTTGATCTTAGATTATTGCAGGGTTTTTATAATTGCAATGGTTTTATAGCTTTCCTGGATAACTGGTAGTATAAGGCACTCCCTCTTCCCAGTAACTGCTGATTAGTCTTTTAATTTTTTATCCATTTTTTTCTTCCCAATGAACTTGATTTTTTTCCCCTTGGGAAGTAAGGATTTATTAAGAACATCAAAGTCCAAGGGTTTGGGGTTTTTTGGTTGTGTGTGTGTGTGTGTGTGTGTGTGTGTGTGTGTGTGTATGTTTCATTGTTGTTTTTACCATATACCTTGAAAATGTGTTTTTTTCCTCACAAAAGCAATCCATCTCATTTAAAACTAGATAGTCAAATTACATGGCTAATCAACTCTTCAGTGCTGATCCTAGAAGACAACCTTCAATGAATCTTTGAATAAGGGAACAAGACTGCGTTGGGCTATTGACACCAGTGGTGAAAGATAGTCACGGCCTTAACGTTCAAGCCTCAAGTTGTGAAGTTGGGCAGAGGTGAGGTCTACTGTACTGTGTTATCAGGAGTTGTGATCTTTCCAGTGCTACCGGGTTGCACGGTTTCTGCAAAGTTGTGTGAGAGCTCAAGAAGCACATCTTTCTGTACGCTCAATTCTTTAGTCAGCAATTGAATTTTTGCTTCCAACTGTTCATTCTCTTCATTGAGCTGATTCACTCTGTGCTTTTGGCTTGCTTTTCAACCGGCCCTTTCTCACAGCCATGTTGTTCCTCTCTGTACGTTGACCATACTCATTGCTGTTTCGATGCAGGGGTGAGCCCTTGTTGCTCTGCTTGCTTGGAGGCATGGCTTTGCCTGCACCCCTAGGGCCAGCAGGCACCAGCGGAGGAACCCACTGTGAGCTGGCATGGGCCTGAGTGTGAATAACATGTATTCCCAGAGTACTGTTCTGCTGTGCTATCTTACTCATGTGGGTATTCTCTCCTGCTGACACTGAACAGGTAGAAATGAGGTCAGGTGATCAATGGTTTCCACACTCAGCTGCCAAGAAACCTTCACATGTACCTGTGCCTCCAGCCTGCCTGCCCCCAGGAGGCCTCCACTGGGAGCAGTCCCACGAGTCAGAGAGGGGGAGCCACAGGTCTCCAGTGACCTTTACAATCAGTTCATCAGCTTATTAAAAAAAAAAAAAAAAAAAAAAAAAAAAAGAGGCCTGGGAATCATGGGCTTTAATCATTTTTTACATTATTATTGTGATTTACATTTTCACTTATGTAAGTCTTCTTTGTCCAAGTAGGTTGCCCACTTCCTAAGGACAATAGTCATGTTTTATATTACGTCTTTGACATCTCCACAATGCCTGCCTGGCCTATAGAAAATCCCCCATTTGTGCATATGGATTTAGTAACCACTTCTCAGAAATTTACATCACCAGAGTTCTACAAAAATATTTTGAAACCACCTATCACAAAGAGAAACAATAGTGGATAATAGACATCTAATTTTGAAATGTATTTTCAATAAACTCAAGTGAAATATTTTTTTTAATATTGAAATGTTCACCAACATTTAAATGAGTCCATACAAAATAAATTAATAGATCAGGTTTGGAATTCATACCAAAAACACTGTCCAGCATCTTTTTCTTTTTGTACTCTACTTTTTTTTTTTTTTTTAATTTTTTTTTCAACATTTATTTATTTTTGGGACAGAGAGAGACAGAGCATGAACGGGGGAGGGGCAGAGAGAGAGGGAGACACAGAATCGGAAAGAGCATCCAGGCTCTGAGCCATCAGCCCAGAGCCCGACGCGGGGCTCGAACTCACGGACCGCGAGATCGTGACCTGGCTGAAGTCGGACGCTTAACCGACTGCGCCACCCAGGCGCCCCTTGTACTCTACTTTTATTGCTATGTTCAGTATTACTAAGTCTAAATAAGCCATTATTCAGACTTTGCATTATTTTTCACTTTTTGTGGGTATGTTTATGATGAGATTTAGTCAGACTAATTCCTTCTGTAAGAATGTCTTCACATACAAATTTTAAAAATACAAAACCTTAAGAAAGTTGAACTCAGTCTATGTGGCTGATTCATAGTCCTGACTTTTTAATCTTGACTGCATCCATTTGCAGAGAAACTTACAACATTAGAGCTGAAAGTGCCCTCAGAATCAATTCATTCACTTACCTGAGGAGGAAACTGAGGTTCAGAAAAGTAAGATCAGATCATATAATTAATTGATAGCAGAGCTGGGTCTAGAACCAACCCAATCACTTCCACCCAAGTGATATTTCCCTTGAATTAGGCTGTAATATTGGCAAGTGTCTTGGACTTTTCTCAAAACCAAATTAATTAAAAGTTGCTTTTTTAGAAGCATGACTTGTTAAATGTTTACCCTTATTTTGTGGGGTGGGGGAGGAGAGCGTCATGAAGTCATGAAATCAAACAAACAACAAAGTCCCTGAAATTCTAAACAGATTAGTTTTTGCTACAAGATAAACTTGCTCTTTAAAAAGAGCAAGGTCACTTTCAAAACAAAATGGCAGCCCCATAAAGCTATTGAAGATTATATATAATGGGCATAAAAAAGCGAAAAGAGGGGGAAAGAGAGAAAACGTGGCACCGCATACCAAAGGAGATGTGACTTTCAACAAGCGATATAATGGCAAAATCCATCAGGTAACAAAGAAGGTGGACAAAATGAAAGGGAGGCAGCCAAAGGCACGTGGGGCAGGATTAAAGGACAGAATGAAACATGTTTAGAACAACTCTGCAACTCACAGGATTTCACAAGCAATTTCAACTGAGATATATGTTGGGTTAAAGCACAGTATGACGAGGAGTTTCCTATTTAATGCAGAAGACGGCTTGATGACCTAGTGAGCAAATAATCCAACCTGAGGAGAAATACCCCCAATCAAAGGCAGTGCAGCCAGACGGTCATCTAAACAGGGACCATGCATGCATCATCTTGAGCCAGGTAATAATGCCTCACAAAAGATGCATTGGCAGGTAGGTTCTTTACATTTAGTCAAGCAAGACAGGGGTTCATAGATCCAGGCATTGCCCCTCAAGTGAAAGGAAAATACTTAGGTGCACTTAAACAAAACCACACACACATACACACACATAAGAAAACCTCAAAATAGAGCAGTACGTCCTGCTCATAAGAATGAAGTTCTAGGAAGTTCCAGAAGCAATGGGTACACTTAACAGTTTCCTAACACTTTCATAGTTGTTGATAAAACGAGGCTTAGCAGGGGGCCTGGGTGGCTCTTTTGGTTAGGTGACTGACTTTGGCTCAGGTCATGAACTCACAGTTCGTGAGTTGGAGCCCCATGTCAGGCTCTGTGCTGACAGCTCAGAGCCTGGAGCCTACTTCAGATTCTTGTCTCCCCCCTCTTTATCCCTCCCCTGCTCACACTGTGTATCACTCTGTGTCTCTCTGTCTCTCAATAATAAATAAACATTAAATTTTTTTTTTAAACTAGGTTTAGCATACCTTGATGTCTTCTTTTTCAAGTTGGAGTTAAAAAAAAAAAAAAGTCTTCTCTCAAACTAGGGACAAAATAGCAAATATAAAGGTTGTTCCCTGGATACCAGGCTTCTCTGGCATGTATGAATTATTTAACTTGAAACATTAAAATGAATGGTTTTTGAAAGAAACAAGGCTGAGTTTAAAAAAAAAAAAAAAAAGGAATGATTCGACTTCATGCCATATGCAAAATCAATCCCAGGGTGGATTGTGGAATTAAATGTGAGAGGTAAAACAATAAAGCTCTAGAACATAATGTAGGAAACTGTCTTCATGACTCTTGAGATAGGCAAATATTGCTCAAACAGGACACACAAAAAGGATCTTAAAGGAAAGACTGATAATCTGGGCTGCATTACAATTAAGAACTTCTGATCAACAAGAGGCTCTATTAAGGGAAAGATTAAAGAGGCAAGCCACAGAATGAGAAAAGATGTTTGTGATACATATATTCAACAGAAGATTTGTGTCCAGAATATATAAAGAATTCCCACAAATCAATAAGAAGAAGACAGATAAGCCTACTTTTAAAAAAGAGGTAAAGGTCTTGAACAGATGCTTCATCAAAAAGGACACACAAATTGGGGCACCTGGGTGGCTCAGTCGGTTGAGCATGTGACTTCAGCTCAGGTCATGATCTCACAGTCTGTGAGTTTGAGCCCCCCATCGGGCTCTGTGCTGACAGTGCTAAGCCTTGAGCCTGCTTCAGATTCTGTGTCTTCCTCTCTCTCTGCTCCCATCCCCCACCCCACTCATGCTCTGTCTCTCTCTCTCTCTCTCTCTGTCAAAAATAAATAAACAGTAAAAAAAATTTTTTTTTTAAAAAGGACACACAAATGGCCAATAAACATATGAAAAGGTAGTCAACCTTATTGCTCATCATAAAAATGCAGATTACAACTTCAGTGAGATCCCAGGATACATCCACCAACATAGGTAACACTAAAAAGACAAACTATATCAACAGTTGGTACAAATGTAAAATAATCTGAACACTGCTGGCAAGAATGTAAACTAGTACAACCACTTTGGAAACTTCTCTGGCAGTATCTACTGAATTTGAACACGTGCAAACTTTATGATTCAGCAACTCTATTTGGGTTTGCATTACAAATGTTCACCAGGGAAGCCTGGGTGGCTCTGTCTGTTTAGCCTTGGACTCTAGGTTTTTTCTCAGGCCATGATGTCACAGATTCACAGGTTTGAGCCCCATCAGGCTCCACACTGACAGTACAGAGCCTGCTTGGGGTTCTCTGTCTTCCTCTCTCTCTGCCTCTGCCCCACTCATGTGGTCTCTGTCTCTCTCAAAATAAACAAATAAACTTTAAAAAAAAAAAGCCAATGTGCACCAAAAAACATGTACAGAAATGCTCATAGAAGCGTTCATTGAGTTAATAATAAATATTATTCATTATAGCTCCAAACTGAAAACGAACCAAATATGCACCAACAACAGAATGGATACATTGTTTGAATATCATACAATGGAATACGACACAGGAAGGAAGAGGAAAAAGCTACCATTATCATGACATGCAAGAATCTCTGAAACATGACTTTGAACAAAAGAAACCAAAAGCAAAAGAGTACATACAAGATAATTCTATTCACATAAAGTTCAAAAACAGGCAAATTTACTTTTATGGCAGTAGATATAAGATCATGATTACATTTTGGAGATGGGTAGTGACTGGGAGGAACAAGTGACAGCTTCTTGGGTATTGATAATACTCTATTTTAAGATCTGAATTGGATCACATAGGAATGTTCATTTTGTGAAAATTCATTGAGCTGCAAGTTTAGGATTTGTGCACTTTTCTGTAGTAGTTACACCTCAGTCAAAAATCTATCCAAAATTGGGGGTGCCTGGGTGGCTCTTTGGGTTAAGCATCCAACTTCAGCTCAGGTCATGATCTGACGGTTTATGGGTTCAAGCCCTGCAACCGGCTCTGTGCTGAAAATGCAGAAGCCTGCTTGGGATTATCTCTCTTCCTCTCTCTCCCTCTTTCTCTCTCTCTCTCTCTGTCTCAAAATAAATAAATAAACTTAAAAAAAATTTACCTAAAGTTTTCTGGACAACAGCATGAATGTGTGTGTCTACCTATATCTCCAGAATTGTGAAAGAATAAATTTGTTTCATTTTAGGTCAAATAAGTCAATAAAATGTAGCCAACCTTCATTCCTCCACACAATGTAATGATGAAAATTCCACCAATGTAATAATGTTTCATATTTAGTTTCACTCAGTTCTCATATCAATATTGTCTGAGGCTCAACTTACTTTCTTATATTTGTAATACCTGTAACCAAAAATAAATATTTTCTAATAAAAAATTTATCTAAATTTAAATAAGGGAACCTTACTCCATATACTAGAGCTAAAAGAATAAGATGGAATTCCAAGGTCAAGCAGATAGACTTAGAAACTGGCAGCAAACCCCTTGCATCAGTGCCTGGAGGCCCCTGGAGGACAGCTTCGCTTGGACAAAGCACACGGGGCCCACACATAGATGGTGTCTGTTGAGGCAGAGCACTTACAGCCACTGTTTTCCTCATATGCATGGCGTAGGGCTGAACTGATGCCAGGGGCTGATCTCAGCTGTGGTCCCCAAGGACTGCGTCCAGAATGCACTGAAGAATTGGACCAGATCACAGATCCGTGAGGTCACAG
Source organism: Leopardus geoffroyi (assembly GCF_018350155.1). NCBI lineage: Eukaryota > Metazoa > Chordata > Mammalia > Carnivora > Felidae > Leopardus > Leopardus geoffroyi. The sequence continues at coordinate 24,170,685 of NC_059332.1, read as the reverse complement.
TCCCCGCTCTGCCGCTGACCTCACCAGCAGCATTTTTCAGAGCACTCATCATTGTTTGCTGGGACTTTAAAGAGAAAGAATGCATCGCTATGCTAGTCAAACATCTCATGCATTCACTCATTCACTCATTTATTCATTCACCAAATATTTGTTGAGTATCTGTATGTTCAAGGCATTCTGCTTGGTTGTCTACAGTAGAAAGAAGCTCTGGGCTCCATGGAGATCATCTTATTTTCTAAGGACCTCCAAGTTTACCTTGTAGGGAGGATATAGGATATGGATATCCTCTGGAAGGAACTGGTGAGACAGGGACAAAAAGTAGATTTCTGCATCTTTCCCACTGGTGTTCTATTTCCCTCCCTGACTGCTGCCTCATGTCTGCTTCCAGAAGGTTCCATCCAGAAGGATGAGAAGTAAGCAAGAGGAGCAGAGAGCAGAGGAGGCTTAATTTCAGCCTTCATTTAGATTATTGGACCTGTCCTCTTATTTAGGGTAATAGACTGCCTTCGGATTAGCTACAGGTAAGTCACTTCTCCAAACCAGCTCTCTCCTGGGAAAGAAACTGTAGCTGTCACAGTTAGTTGTTTGTTCAGTATCTATTGCCTTCACTCACATGTCCTCCTTCAGAGCAGAATCCCAATATCTATCCTTGTCCATGCATGTTTCAGGGGAGCCCCCAGGCACAACTTGGGCCCTCGTCCAGAGGGGAGATCCTGAGAGGTCTAACCAAAAGCAGCTTTCCCCAATCCCCTTTCTCTCGGTGGCTGCTTAAGGCTGGGTTTGTTAGGTGGTTAGTATGAGACCTGAGGGGACTCTGCTGGGGGCTTCTGGGGAACTTTGCTCTCTTATACAGAGATTATTTGTGGATCTGTGAGGCCTGAGCTGCTGTGGCCCATCTTGCCACCAGCCTGGGGAGGAAGCCAACATTGGGGGTGGATGCGCAGAAAGAATGTGGTCCACTTTGACATGGTGCAGCCATTGAATTAACCAGCTCTGAAGACCTACTCTGAGCCCCTTGTGATGGGAAGGAATACATTTCCATTTTACTCAAGCCTATTTGAGACAAGACTTTTCCACTAGCTATAGGACTAAGGAATCCTGATTGATGCAGATACTCCATGATCATGGTTAGAAATTTCCTTGTATAATTATTTAGTGAAATGAAATCGGGACAGAAGTGAAATTGAAGCTCCACAAAATCTGCTTTGGGCCATTGACCCACTAATTTATCTGTTGGCATTTGAAATCAACAGAGAGGCACCACACCTCTGTTTAGAAGTGGGCCACACAATACATATACTTAAAGGACCAGGATTTGATTGGTCATTGTTTGAGTTACTTCCTGTTCATGAATCTTTTTCTGCTCTGGAAGCAACTTTCCCAACTAGCTCTCTCTCCCTCCTTTAAAGCCTTTTTGAAAGGAAATTGAAATGAATCTCAACAGCTGTCAGAGCTTGGACCCGAGCCACAGGGCATCTTGGGGAAGCATTTAGCAATTTCCCCAACTGCAGCCAGAGGAATGGCTATTAGGGAATCTTCCTCAGCCCATCCTTAAACAAGGCTGGGAGCCCAGAGGCCCTATTTTTAACAACCTCCTCAGGTGATCCTGAAATAGGTGATCCAGGGACTTACTGATCTAACGCGCCCCCGGACCAAGTCTGCTGATTCTCTGGAAGTAGCCTAGGGTAAAGGAAAAGGGAAGCGTTTGAAGTCAGGGCTCTGTGATTCCTAGCTGCCTGACCCTGCCTAACTGAATCTATTTTTTCATATGTAAAATAGAGCTAACAATACTTGGTTCCTCCACTGACTGTCCTGAGGAAGAAATACTGAATGAAAAGTCCACATTCACACTTGGCCTCATCGGTTCTGTTTACTGTTGTCCTTGATTCTGTAGGCTCTTCAGGATCAGGGCTCCAACCCCTCACCCACAGGACACAGGCTGTGCCAGCATCTGACCTCTGAGAAAGGGGGGTCCAGGCCTTCAGTAATAAATCCATGCAGCTGGCCTTTCTACCTTCCTGCACACCTTCTGTTTGGTGCTGCTGTTAAAGCAGCCCTAAGTGGTTTCTGAACCCTGCTCCCCCAAGCAGTTCCTAACAATTAAAGTGAGGAAAGGCACTCTCCTGCTTAGACACTAGCCCACCATCCTCTTCCCTCCTTCATAGGAAAGATGAAGAGAAGGAAAAAAAAAAAAAAAAGGAGTGCAAGGAAATTGGCAAACACCAACCTCCAGGCAATTCTTCCTCCAACACACATTTACTGAGCACTTACTATGCACCAGACACAGGACGATGTCTTCAAGTTTCCTCTGGCCCCCACCACACTCCTCCACTCTTCAGCTTGTAGGAATGTATTGACAGCCAGAGTCTGGGGAAGAATGATGGAAGTTTCACTTGGCCTGGGTTTCCCCTTTTCCCTTCCCTTCCTGAGAACCTCTGTCTCCCAGCCTCCAGGCGCAGGGCACTGCCTCCTAAACTGGGGTCTTGTCCTGTCCTGTTCTTCCCTGAAGGATCTGGCCCTTCGGGAATGCTCAGAGTTAGTGGTACAAACCACACTTCTCAGCTACCACAGACTAGTGTTTCGCAAGCAGCGGCGTTGTGCTCCAAGGGGTGAGCTGCCTAAGTATGAAGACAGAACTCATTGGAAGCTTGCAAATGCATCAGCCTTTCACGTATTCATTAGAGTCGATTCAAGGTTATTTCTACCTTAATGTCCCTGTCAAGCATTTGTGCTTCGTGCTGGTCTGACAAGGTCTTAGGGATAGCCCTGTGGATTTGCACAAGTTTTGCGGTGGGAGACGCCGTGGGTAGCTTCATGTTCCCTTTCCTCCAGTCTTCAAGAAGAGGGAAGAAAACCCCTTCTATCTTGGTGATAATTAATGTAGACAAGCAGGAGGCTGCTGGCCTTCAGCCCTCACCCAGGTCACCTCTATACTCAGCCTTTCCCCACTGGGGTGACCGCTGTCCTCGCATCTCATGTCTACTTCATGAGGCAGGCATTGTCGAACCCACTGTATAGAGGACACTTGCCAAATGAAAGCAGAGAGCTGTAATTAGGACTTCCACTCAAGTCCCACTCCTGCAGTGACTGTGTTATTCATTGTCTGTAAATCTTTGTTTGCCCTTATCACCTGGCTCAGGGTCTTGCTCATAAACGATTCCCGATAAATGTCGATGGAGTGGAATGGGAGATCTGAGGGTGTTGAAGGAAAGCAAATTGGTCGTCTGAAGTAATTTAGACTTTGGTAGAACTTTCTGAAGAGTATATTTACATTTTAAAAAGTGGGGGGGGGAGGGGACTAAAAGAAGTAACTTTATTTTTTTTTTAATGTTTATTTCTGAGACAGAGAGAGACAGAGCATGAGTGGGGGAGGGGCAGAGACAGAGGGAGACACAGAATCCAAAGCAGGCTCCAGGTTCTGAGCCGTCAGCACAGAGCCCGACGTGGGGCTCAAACTCACAAACTGTGAGATCACGACCTGAGCCAAAGTCAGTCGTTCAACCAACTGAGCCACCCAGGTGCCCCAAAAGAAGTAACTTTCAAAAGTGGGGGGGTGGGGAAATCTCTGCTGGGTAGAAAGTGGAGTTGTTGCCAGGAGCCCCTCCCCGCTCCCTGCCCTCCTTCCCTGACCCGGTGGCCCATGATGGGACTGGGACGGAGTGATATTTCTCCTGTGCCCTCACAGGACCCCAGAGGGAGCCCAGTGAGAGGTTTCCTAGGCTCTTTCTCTTCTCAGCTGTTCTCAGCAGAATATGTCCCCTGTTCTCATTTGGGCCGAATGTAAGACGCGAATCTCACCGCACACCTGAATTTTCCATCCTGTGCGAACTGTCAGAGCTGGGCGATGACGGTGTGACAGTGACGGGCTCCTGCCCCATGGCCTCAGTGCGGCCACACCCGCAGCCTCTTCCTGGAGTGCTTCTCCTTCCTGAGAGCAAGCTGGTTACCAAAGGTCACCACCTATCTTTAGTAGCTGTGACTTCAGCATGGGACACCTGCCAGCTATGTCTTCCTGCCCATCTTGCTTCTGTATGTCACCTGCCGGCTGGAGGCCAGGAGCCCTCCCCAAGTCAGTCTGCTTAGGATTTCCTCCTCGGTCAAAGTTAGTAACCAATCGATGGGTTTCGCCCAACCACACAGGGTGCAGAGGGAGGAAATGCCACCGGCAGGTTTCCCTGAAGACTCCAAGCACGTACTCTTAAGCTTCCTCCAACCAGTGCATTGCTCACAGCTCTTTCCTCCTATTTCCTCAGAGCCACTCAGCAGGGTGAAGAAGGGCCCAGCCTTCCCTTCCTTTGTTCATTCATTTGTTCATTCGTTCATTCATTCATTCATCAGCCACAGCGTTGATTCATTCACTGCCAATTCCAAGAGCATCGATTCCCTTCTTTTCCACAAACATTTAGGTCTGGCTCTTCGTTCCAGAATTTCCGCTGAGTCACCACTGTGAGCGTGCAGTGAGGGTGTCTGTTCAGTTCTCTAAATCTACTTCCCTGAGTTTGGCTTCCCGCTTTGGCCATTTGACCTTGACCTGATTGATTTCACAGAAGCCGGCTGGAAGGAGGCAGGAAGCAGAAGGCTCCGAGGGGGAAGGTGGCTTAGCTTCAGAAGAGCTGCTCGGGGTCTGCGGCTGGAGCACGGTTGCCTCTGAAAGTCAGTCTTTTTCCTCTCCTGGCATGGCTCAGGGCAGGACTGAGAGTGTGTGCCTGGCCCTGGGGCCCCACCCAGGTGGGAGGCTAGCAGGTTACCAGGACTTCTGGCCAGAAGCAGGAGCGTCTGGTATGTGGCCTTCGGGCTTGGCTCTCACCCCTGCTGCTCCCTCACTCGGAATTCTCTCCTGGGTTTGAAGATCTGGGAGCAAAATGAGAAAACACATCATTCTGTTCTTCTGTTTCTCTTAGCGTAAGCATTCTTTTCCTCGGATTCTTTTTTGGGAGCAAAACAAAATTGAGAGGAGAGAAAGCCAAAAGCAGCAACACCCAGGGCTAAATTGTAGGCCTGAAAAAAACAAACAAACACAGAAGTATGAACAGCCATCTCTGGGATGGCTGTGTGACTGTAAGCAGGTTATTTAACTTCTCTGGGCCTTATGCTGCTCATGAGATCCAACAGTAAGAAATAGCTTTGTGTGTGTGTGTGTGTGTGTGTGTGTGTGTGTGTTTCCCGTGATTGATATATAGTTTTCTGAGCCTGCTTACACTAACAATGTAAAGAGCCTTAAACGTGCTCAATAATCCTGTCATACCATGCTGTGGGTAGTATTGTGGGATCACATTCAAGGAGCCAAGGTTGCTAATATTTTCTGTTTTTCCAGACAGTTAACAGGAAACACAGAGTTCTATTGTTAGGTGAACCTTCTCCTTTTCCAGTGAGGCAAATTCTCCAGGCACACGCCCAGCAGAAGGCATTGAGTCCCTGGCTTTGCCCTTTGAGACACCGGCACCCTTTGGGAAAGCTCCCAGAGTTGTTTTTCTCTCTGTTCCCAGCATGAGGAGAGAAGAGGTAGCTGGATTTTGTTACTCAGCAATCAACAAAAATGAGGCAAATGAGAGAGTCTTCCAAAAAAAATAACTCCCATTTTCCAGGAAGAGACATTATGTGAAACTTGCCTTTCGACTATCTACTTTCCATCTTAATTTATGTACCATGAATACGAAAGAGCCAAGGCAAGTGTAAGCAGGAGAAGAAGGACAAATGGAGGAGGCTCAAACATTAGAAAATGCAGATCATATACCCTGTACTAAGTGAAATTTATGACTGAATGCCTGCGTGCAGGGCAGCGTATGGTAAATACGTATCTTGCCAAGAAGCTCGTGTCTTACAGATGTTATTTCATTCTTCACAGATCAGTGTGTTCTTAGTTGACGGTGGGGATGCAGAGGGGAGCACATGACAGTCCCCTGCGAGATTCTCAAACCTCACACACCAGTCGTCCTTGTTTTCCCCACCCTTTTGCAGAAATGTTGGTGCCCTCCTATTTGAGAAGCGTTGTGCTTTTCAGGGACATTCTCCCAAAGATAACCCATGATACTTTCATCCTATTCATGCATTACAGCACAGAAAAGTGACTCTCTGCCACTTCCCACCGATCAGTGATACAGCCTTAGCTCTAACCCCCGGGCTCACCAGTCTTTATGAATTTAAGCCTTTTCATTTAATTAAAAGAAATCATTTAAGCTTACAAGGAACATTAAGTCATTGGTAACCATGGGAGACTGTGAGGTCATGGATAATTGATATCTACTGATAATCCCCAAACCTCAGTTGGGTCAGTGATTTCAACTCCCCCTCCAAATAAGCTTTTACTGGAGCTGCTAATAATGTCACTATTTTGGCTGGTTTGTGCCCTATCTCTTATCCTTGCCTCAGTCCATCTCCCAGTGGAAGAGCTAAGGATTGAAAAGGCCCATGGGCAGATAGCCGGTGAAGGAAGTAGCTGCAATATCCCACAGCATAGAATAATTGAGTTGCTATGTACGTGTGTCCCATTTCAAGTACAACTAACACCAAAAACTCCAAATTTTAAAACCTACAAATACGTGCATGAGGACTACAAACAATATGTGTATCACTAACAGATGTTTGCTTCATAAACAGACTCACTATGAGCTTCTTAAGCCCATGGTTATTAACTTCTATAGGTTCTCAGACTTTTCTGAGAAATTAAAGAAATCTATGCACCCTTTCCCCATAAAATTGTATTCACACATATATGCACAAAATTTCACTTAGAGTGTTGGGGTTTTCACAGAACTGCTAAGCAGCTTGTACATACAATGCAATCTATTGAGCTTAATGTGAAGAATAAATAGACATACTCACTTCCTTCTAAGCTTACAATCTATAAGAAAGAAGACTGTACCAGCGTGCCTGGGTGGCTCAGTTGGTGAAGTGTCTGACTCTTAATTTCGGCTCAGGTCATGATCTCACAGTAAATGAGTTCAAGCTCTGCATCCAGCTCTGTGCTGACAGCATGAAGCCTGCTTGGGACCCTCTCTCTCCCTTTCTTTCTGCCCCTCCCCTGCTCATGCTCTCTTTCTCAAAATAAATAAATAAACTTAAAAAAAGAAAGACTGTACCATATAAAACTGACTGTGTTAAGGGTTATAATAAAAGATATACAGTGCATCAATAAAAATGTTTACATAATCAAATAACATATATTTTATCACATAGGATGGACACGTATTGACCAGATCTGTTCACGTTGTCTCAAAGACTGTGCTCTAATATCCTTATAAAACTTACTTCAAAAATATATATGTATTGTTAATACCCAAAATCTATTGGGAACTTCTGCTTAGCTGCATAAGAGGGCAGAGTAAAGATCAATTATTTCTGACAAGAACAGGGTTGTCAAAAATGACATCACAGAGAAGGTGACATTTAAATGGAGCCCTGAGTGTGACTTGAAAAGAATTTTAATAGGTGAGAAGACACAACATTAATGTGTTAGGAATTGTGACCAATGGAAGGTGAACAAGCAATAAATATTCTACCTCTCAGGAATTGAAAGTCATTGGCATTTATCAAAATTTAGAAGCACATCAAATGAATAGGTGATAGGTCTGTTTGAAAGCTGTCTTCTCCTGCCTTCACTCATATTCTCATAATTTTATCTACAGAAATGCATTCCCTTCTCAAAAGGGGTCTTTGCAAACTCCATCTGAAATGTTTTGTTGGCTGTCCAGACCTTGGGCAGTGATGGCCTCTGCCTATATCAGGAGATTGAAATGGAAGGTCAGGGCAACATGAGGGCACATGTACCTACTTCCGAATCCTGACCCGGCCCAGGAAGAGAAGGTTGTGATGTAGCCAAAGTAAATGAAGTTACAGAGGGACATGACTCCTAGGTCAGGAGGGCCAAAGATGAAGAATTTCACTTTGCAAAAGTGGGTCCTAGGCAATCTCAGCCTTTATAGTGCTTCACACAGAATAGCCTTGCAAAAAAATTATTTCTTGAGTAAGTGAAAATTCTATCTGCAAAGAATTCCCAAAGTTAAACTCCTTACCCTTTCCTTAACAATGGGAACTGGAGTTACTTGGTCATCTGTTTTTGTTTTTGTTTTTATCAAAATTCTGTTATGAATATCTAGACCAGGTGTTTTAAAAAATTAGATCTGTTTTAAATTAGAACTGTTTCTGTTTCAAAAAAAATCTTATATAAGACTCCTGTAAAAAGAGGAAGCTACTCTGGTTACAGCAGAATAGCTCAGCAGGAGTGGGAAGGGGAAGTAGGGCCCACTACTCAGCCCTCCTCCAACATGTGAGCCATGGACCAGCAGCACAAGCCTCACCTAGGGGCTGGTGAGAAATGCAGCATTTCGGGCTTCACCCCAGATCTACTGAGTCAGAATCTGCATTTTGGTAAGATCCCATGTGATTCAAATGTACATAAAAGTTTGTTAAGCTCTGCTCTAAGGAAACTTCAGCCTTGTGTTGTACAATGTTTATCAATGAAAAAGATGGACTGGAGGTTGAGGTTATTTTCATTTTGAGATGGAAATAAATTATAGGTGGTATTACTCCCTGGAAATTTAGGAAGGAGGGAGGTACCCCATGATAGATCATCTTCTGCCAAAGATAGAGGCAGGTCAATTCCCTCTGAGTACCCTCAGGCCCGGCAGACTTGGCAGGAATCATGGTACTTTGTCTTTGGTGCTTAAGTTCTGCTTCTGGAAATTTTCCTTGGGGTCCCATCCTCCCAACTGAAATCACTGAAATCATACACATATATGGTGTAGCATTCTGGGCATGATAGGATATCCCCTCTGAAATGAAATACAAGTTTTGTGCTTTGCACCCCAACCTTGAATTAAGAAGTGCAAAGCTTGGTGAGTATCTTTCTATTATGAAGATAACTGATTCCAAATATAGTTGTACTACTCCAACCCATGTACTGGGTAACCACAAGGTTGCCAGTTTTGCATGGGTCCCTGTTTCAGAGCCTGTTTCAGAAGCATCAGTCTACCCCTTTCCCTCCAGCCCACAGCGGACAACCACAATAGTACCTTGAAAGGCACTGGCATCCCTGTCACTGATGTATTTCTCTGGGCCATCCTGGGGACATAATTACGAGGCAGGTGAACAGGTTAATAAATCCACTACAATAGTCCTATCTCTTTGTGTTTGTAGGCTTCTTTTAAACATATCTAAGAATTTCTGGCATCTTCACTTATTTTCTACCTACATTTCTGTCAATTAAATAGCAAGCAGAATCCTCCCTAGCTATGCAAGAATCTAAAATCTCAAATAATGAGCGCCTGGGTGGCTCAGTCAGTTGAGCATCCAAATCTTGACTTTGGCTTGGGTCATGATCCCAGGATCATGAGATGGAACCCTGTGACAGGCTTTGCCTTGAGCATGGAGTCTGCTTAAGATTCTCTCCCCCCCTCCCCCTTTGCCCCTCCCCCTCTGGCTCTCTCTCTGAAATGAAATGAAATGAAATCTCAAATAAGTGTACTCATATTGATAAATTTCACGACAAAATCATTGCAGAGGAACCGTGATCCTGAGGCCCCTAAAGCTAAAATAGTTTTAGGCAATCCACCAAGGTCCTACTTGATTCATATAATTAAGCAGACAAACAAACAAAACCCAACTAACCAAACAAAGAAATAAGCCAACAGTTTTTTCATCTGATGGCAAGAGGCCATTTGACTGGTACTGAGGACTCACATCACTGCTGGGGATTCATGTCCTCCCACCCATTTCCAGGGGCAGTTCAGAGACACAAAATGAAAGATGTGTTACCCTAGAAGAAAGAGGCTGTAACGATGCCACAAGTGCATAATATTAATCTTCCCTTTGTCCACCTTGAAAAGAGGCCTCTGGCCATTATGAAGTTAACTATCTTGCCATTGGATTCTGGCTCTAAGCTCTGGGGGCCAGAAATGCCCCTGTGGTTTACCAGATAGAGGGTTCCTTAGGAAGTTTGCCTGATTAAAAAAAGTTTCAGATCAAGTGTGTCCCACTGAGGACTCAATGCATCCTTGAAGATACCTGTGGTTATTGTCCTAGTGTTTGAACTGTATATTTGAAATAGATATTTGTTGGAATCCCCACATTGTCTCTCTGACCTGAGGATTGAGGGTTATTACAGCAGAAACACCCAAGGGGAAGCCTATGGAGAACCATAGTGGGCCACTGTAAAATCAATCAAATGAGGACTCTAATTGCAGATGATATTCCAGATAGAGACTATTTATTGGAGCAAATCAGTATAAGTGCTAGAACCTGGTATATTGCAAATATGGATCCAGAAAACACTTCTTCCTTTTACCATAAGTAGAGAATACCAAAACCATTTTTATGTCACCTGGAAGAGATAGCAATACACTTTCACTGCTTTTCTCAAGATGACACCCCTTCTATACCTCTGTGTCATGTTTAATCTGTAGAACATCTTGCCGCTAATCTGCTACGTTGATAATATAATGCTAACAGGACAGCAGGAAATAGCAGACACCTAGATACCTTGATGTAATATATGTGCATTGGAAAGTGGGAGATAAGTTCCATAAATATGTTAGAGTACAGTGGTTTAATCAATTTTCCAATATATGGTGTAGCATTCTGGGCATGATAGGATATCCCCTCTGAAATGAAATACAAGTTTTGTGCTTTGCACCCCAACCTTGAATTAAGAAGTGCAAAGCTTGGTGAGTATCTTTCTATTATGAAGATAACTGATTCCAAATATAGTTGTACTACTCCAACCCATGTACTGGGTAACCACAAGGTTGCCAGTTTTGCATGGGTCGCAAAGCAAGAGAAGTTTTTTTTTGTTTGTTTGTTTGTTTGTTTGTTTTCCCAGCTGGTTAATGCTACAGTACAAAAAGCTGTGTCACTTGGGATTTATGATATAGTACCTCAAAATGTCTGCAATAGAACACTGATGTATAGAGCTTATAGCAAGATCTGGTGGAGGAAATATCACAGGTCCTCTGAGTTTGGAATAAATCCATGTCTGTCCCTTTGAGAAGAAGCTTTTGGCTTGCTGCTGGTACCTTTTAGAACTGAATGCACATGAAACTTGAGTTGTGCATCATGAACTTGTTTTGACCTATGAATCCACCAGTTAGTCATATCCAAAAGTACTTCATCATCAGTAGCTGTGAAATATCCAAAGTGGACCTGAGCCAGTCCTGAAAGTATAATTTGCATTCACAAGTGGCATCTTGTCCCATGGCATCCAGTCCTGCAGTATCATCAGCTGTCTTTCAACCTACACGTATGGCCTCATGTGATATAACAGGACCAGATGACTGAGGAAGAAAACTTGACATTAGTCTACAGATAGTTCTGCATGATGTGTGGATTCTGGTCAGAGGAGGACCACTACAGCATTACATCCCCAATTAGAGATGACCCTGAAGCACGATGGGGAAGAGAAATTGTCTCCAGGGCAGAATTTTGAGTGGTGCATCTGACTTGCATTTTACCTGGAAGGAAAGGTGGCTGGATATCCGTATCTACACTAATTTGTAGGCAGCGTCTGGATGCTTAGCCAGATGGTCAGGACATGGAAAGCTCAAAATAAGATAATTACTGACAAGGAGGTTTGGGATAAATACTTGTGGCTGGAACTTTCAGAAAAGTCCCAGAGCATGGAGACTCTTGCCTCATGATATTCACCAAAAGACCCCTCAGCAGAGGTAGGTATCATGGCCCAGTCTGTGGATGCCATTCAGTTTCTTTCTCCAGTCACCTACACCTGGGAGGAGCAGTCATTCACCTGGTGAAAGCTGATAGTATTAGACTCCTTTCATGATGGAGAAGGCAGTGTTTCTTCCTCATGAGAGTAGATGCTTTCAAAATATGAACTTCTTTTTCAACCTTTCTTTACTTCTTCTAAAGACATCATCAATGGGCTTACTGAACTATGTTTCATCTGGTATTCCACTCAACTTTGCTTCTGACCAAGAAATTTCATTTTATACCAAAAGGAGAGAGCCCATGGCTTTGCCCAAGGAGCAAACTGGTTTTACTATGTTGCTCAGCCCCAAGAAGCAGCCAGTCCTAAAGAATGTAGAATGGTCTATGGAAGAGTCACAGCACCAGGTGAGAGACAACACTCTGTGAGTCTTCATTGCTACCCCAAAGGAGGTTGGATATGTCTTGAACCAGTGATTAATAGATCCAGAATACAGTAAGTGGGACAACAAACCTCACTATTAATCTTAAAGATCATTTGCAACAATCATATAAATCCACCAGATCTCAGATCCCTCATACATAAAGATTTCCATCAATGTATAGGGAAAGAATCCCAATAAACTGAAGCTCTGAAGGCAAAAAAAAAAAAAAAAAAAAAAAAAGAATGGGTAGGAGAGGAATTTATACATAGAAACTATGGCCTTCTGGCCAATAATACTGTAATAACTCCTTTTGTGTTTTGTTTCTATGTTAGGTATGAACTAACCAACTAGTATGAATACTAACCAATTTTCCTTTTCTCCTCACTCTTTCCTCTGCTACTTTACATAGAGTATATCATCACTTGTTAACTGTTGTATTTTGATGTTTGGGTTTGAGAAACTAAAATAGAATTGGAACTGAACTGGAGGAGAGAACACTGCCAGATACCAAAGGCTATTAGGAGACGAGTTGGGGTCTCTTCTCTTCAGGAAAAGATGAACATGTTTGTACATGAATAGTTGCGTTATGTGAGGGAAGCATGTTACTACTCTTGCTGGTGAGAAGTTCACCACAGAGGAATGGTGTATGTGGATGCTGAATTGCCCGACAGTAGGACTATAATAGATCCCGTGGACCAGCTCTCAGCATCTATTCCAGTTTCCCAGTGGTATGCCAACCCACCCCCCCCCACCCCCACCCCTGCAAAGGCCAGAGAGGTAAAAGTTGCATTTCCCATATTGCATTGTCACTCAGATTTGTCAACTTGATGCACTTGGGCCAGACTTGAACTGGAAACTGAGAGGAGTAGAAAGAGAGGCAGGTGTGAAAGATCATTTGGGATATGGATCTTGGCAAGGCTGTTACCAACAACCTGTTAGGGCAGCTCCCTTCAGTTCTTCTGATTGCTGCAGGGGCCAGCGTTCTGATCCTTTGCCTTCTGTTCCAGTGGCAAAGCTTCCAGTCATAGCAGAAGCTACAAATATGAGTTTGAGGACCAAGAATTGTTGAGACTTCCACATAGACAGCTAACATCTAAGTCCTGGTATCAGATCCTTTTCTGCTTAAGCTAGCTAGCTGATGCTCTGGGAGGGGTCAATGTTGATGACAGAAGCTCTAGAAACATAAAAACTGATTTCTATTCATTTAGACACCCTGGAGTACTTATGGACACTTATACTGAGAAATAAAGAGAGTATACCAATTGTATAAGCCTATTATGTAAAGGGTATTTTTCAAAAGGCTTTGGAAAATGCATTGGTCTAGTGAGTCATTAGGACCCTTCACCTCTGAAAACGATTGTATATTAGGGCTCAAAATACACATTGTATTTGTATTTAACAATGTGAAATCAGTACAAATATAAATGTGCTCTCATGGCTGAGAGGCAGCATTCCCAGTGGTTTGGTGGACTAGAGCAGGTGACCTGGGTTCAAAGAGTGTGTCTCCTGCTTGCCAATTATGGGATGTTAAACAAGTCACCTACCCTCCCTGGGCTTTATTTTTTGATTCTGTCAATTGGGGATAATTATAGTACCTGGATCACAGGGGTGTTACAAAGATGAACTGAATTTGTATATGTAAAATGCTTGAAGCAGTGTCTGTGGACTAGTAAATACTCCACATGTTTGCTGTTATTATTGTTACTATTATTTGACATTAACATATTGGCTTCTGGACTTTATGGTGAAAGGAAGATGCAGAAAATATGAGGACAGAAAAAAAAAAGATATAATGCGCTTTGTTGGAGACAATATAATATTTTTAGGTCTCAAATGTCCCCTGGAGATAATCCCTTATATGAGTACCTGATGTTGTGTTGCCAGCCCACAAGGCTGATGTGCCTATGGGAATCCCATTTCATGGAGAATTTGTTATTTCCACAACATGCTGCTTCAACCAGGAAGTTCTCTGCCCAAGAATCAGCACACCTGTGGGTAAGGTCCGCCTCTACCACTGCTACTTACTCACTGTGAGTTTAGTGCCCATGACTTTAGTTCTGTTCTCCGCTGAGTGAACCTATTAGCTGGAAATAGTAAACCCTTCCTAACCACCTCCCAGGGATATCATCAGGCTGGATATAATTATGGGTATGAACATCTGTGCGACTTTAAAGGACATGTGAGAATAAAGGGCATCCCGATGGTCATGGCCATTGGTCAATGCTGGTCTATGTCTGCACTATCTAATATAGTAGGTACCAGCTTTATGTGGCTATTGAGCACTTACAATGTGGCTGGTATAACTGAGGCACTGAGTTTTATTTTTATCTATTTTTAAAAAATGTTTATTTATTTATTTTTGAGGGAGAGAGACCATGTGTGCAACTTGGGCGGGGGGGGGCAGGGCAGACACAGATGGAGTGAGAGAGGGAGAGAGAGAGAATCCCAAGCAGGTTCCATATTGCCAGTGTGGAGCCTGACACGGGACTCCAAATCATGAACCATGAGATCATGACCTGAGCCAAAACCAAGAGTTGGGCACTTAACCGAGTGAGCCACACAGGCACCCCACATTTTATCTATTTTTAAATGGTTTAGATTTAAGCAGCCATATGTGGCTAGTGACAGAACATTGGACTACAGAGCTCTAGACTGTTAGCTCCAAAAAGTCAGGAACTGTGTCTTCTTCCCCACTGTGACCAGAATGCTCAGGTCATTGACCCCAAATATAATGTGTTAAGTAAATTAATGTTCCAGTGACCAAAAGTCTGGTTGCTGTCATTTCCATATATGTGAAAAGTTGATTCTGTTTCTGTAGGTATTGCCCAGAATGACAATAACTTCTTGAGACAATGTGGCAAGGATGGAAAAGGAGAGAAAGGTAAATGTTAGGTCTACTCCAGTGGATCCTGTCTCCTCAGGTCTGCAAGTGAGAACCTATAGGGGTCATTGCAAGGTCACATGTAGGACCTGGTAATTCAACTCTGGAGAACTACTTTGTACAGTATAATGTCAGTGCTCTGTCTGATCTCACTGGATCCATCTTGGAGGGCACCCCTGCCCACTTTAGTGTGCTTTTGCTTCAACATCCAGCATCTGCAGCTCTTCTTGGCAGGACTGACCTCAGACTCATCTGCTCCACCCTGCAGCACACAGAGAGCTAGAAGCACCCAAGAACCACCAGGTACTCTTAACCATTGAATGAAGGCTACGCAAGCATAAGGGCTCAGCTCCATTGCTGTAGGGTTGGGAGACTGTGAGGTGTAAACTACATTCCAGGGTTCCCTGCAGGATTGGGCTGAAGTTGCACTGGGTAAACTTTGCCTGAAAGTGCATCCTTCCTGGTTTCTTCCCCCTCCTGGTTTTGTTGCCCCTACTCCTCCCTGCTCTCCCAGGAACCTTCCTTGAAAATGGGTTGCACACAAATCATCCTCCAAATTTTTTCTCTGGAGAACCTGAAATAAGAAGGCATTTTGCTTAACAAACCCAAATTAATTAACAAAATTACCAGTTTGCTAACTGAATCTATAAGTAATATCTCTGAAGGCATAGCACTCACCCCTAGTACTCTTAGGGAACCAAGTTGAAGTTAAAATGTCACTGGGTGAACCAAGAAGCAGAGCAGAGTGTGGGAGGATTTTCAGTGATGTTTCTATTAACACCAGGTACCCTGACAGCTAATCAGTCATCATAAGAGAAATATCCTGGAGAGATGGTACTGGAACCAGCCTCCTTCCCCTTCAGCAGAGACCCAGAGACACATTATTTGGCTCCCTTCAGGGTATGTGCCCAGAAGTCTCCACCTTTTGCTTTGGATGACACAGTAGTATCTCAGGCTGTGACCACACACTGGAACAGTAACATGGTCAGTTCTCTTTCAGTCTCTGCATTCCAGGCATGTTTTCTTAAGGCTACACCCTTGTCTCCATGTTAGTCAGGATTCTCCAGAGAAACAGAACCATAGGCTGTATAATAGATAGATAGATTTATTTTAAGGAACTGGCTCATGCAATTGTGAGGGCTGGGAAGTCTGAGATTTGCAGATCAGGCAGAAAGCTGTAGGCTCAAAGAGGCTGAAGGCATCTGGGGGCAGAATTCCCTCTTCCTCAGGGGAAGTTGGTCTTTTTCTCTTCAGGCCTTTAATTGATTGGAGAGGCCCACCCACAGGGTAGAGGGTAATCTGCTTTACTCAAACTCTACTGATTTAAATGTTAATCTCATCTAAAAAATAATGCCTCCATGGCAACATTTAGACTGATGTTTGATAAAATTTGGGTGCCATGGCCAAACCAAGTAGGCACATAAAATTAATCATCATAGCCACTTTGAATTGTTTTGCATGTAAATTTAGCATGCAGTCTGTCTTCCCTTGGAAAGATGGTCAGCTTACTAGTCATGCAAAAAGCCATCACTCCATGTGTTTAATCTCATTTATCTTATGTTGGGTCTTATTGACTTTAACTTTCTGACTTGAATCCAAAATTTGCAAATCAATATATTATCTTATTGATTTGAAATTTTGCCTACCAAAGAAGTTCATTAGAGACTCAGTACCCCAGAGTTTTATTGGGAAATGGTCATGTAGGCATCCTCCAATGACTATCTGAGTTTTTTTAAAAGATGCAATGATAATTTTGGAGAGACAGTAGTATTTCAACACATGTTACTTAAAAATTGGATATCCAGAGCACCTTGGTGGCTCAGTCCATTAAGTGTCCAACTTTGGCTCAGCTTATGATTTCATGGTTCATGGGTTGGAGCCCCGCAACCAGCACTGTACTGACAGTTCAGAACCTAGAGCCTGCTTTAGATTCTGTGTCTCCCTCTCTCTGCCCCTCCCAGGTTCTCTCTCTCTCTTTCAAAAAAAAAACAACATTTTAAAAAATTTTTAAAAAATGGATATCCAGAGTGCCTGGGTGGCTCAGTTGGTTAAGCATCCAACTTAGACTCAGATCATTATCTCATGGTCTGTGGGTTTGAGCCCTGAATTGGGCTCTGTACTGACAGCTGCAAGCCTGGAGCCTGCTTCAGATTCTGTGTCTCCCTCTCTCTTTGACTCTCCCCCACTCATGCTCTGTCTCTCTCTTTCAAAATTAAATAAACATTAAAAAATTTAAATATTGGATATCCATAAGCCACAAAATGAACACTTACCTAATCTCATGCTTCATATAAAAGTTAATTAGACTTCTGGGTTTCTAATCCAACATGGAAAGAGCTTGGAACTCATCACTCTTACCCCACAAAAAGAAAAAAAGTTGAGCAAACTGATAATCCACAACTCTTCTGAGACCCACGAGAAAACTGAGGTCACAGGGCAAAATGTTGCCCCAAAAGTTGAAAAACAGGTAAATACAGATCATAGCCTTACTAAAGAGAATTATAGCTTACTGGAAGCAGAAGCCATTGGAGCAAGTAACTAATGGACAGGAAAGCTTCAATGGTAATTGAATAATTCTTTGAGGCTGAGTGTGGACTAGCTTGAGATCCAAAAAATCCTGGGGGCCTTTGGCGGCTGAGGGGGAAGGTGGTGGTGTCCACACTTTCATGAATTTTACCTCTAAAATCTTCACCGGGTTCTCAGTGAAGAGGAAAACTAACCATTCTGAAATACACCTGAAGAACATCTCTTCTTATTAATGAAGGCCTTCCCTCAAAGGAAGCTACTCTACCAGAGACTTAACAAATGTGAGGGAAAGGAAATACCCAACTCTAGCCCCCTATAGCCTTCCTGCCTCGCCTCAGGCAGAATAAAAAGCTGAGAAGTACTTGTGAAGGTCACAGTCCAGGGGAACAGGTTCACTAAAAGACTGACTGAATCCTATTCACAGGATCCACCACACCTTACCACCAAGCCAAGTTTCTTGTATATTGACAGGGAATTATGGCTGGAAGAATTGTAAGCCTAAGACTCTATTTAAGAAGGAGTCTCTGGGAAAGCCCCAAGATAACAGAAGGAAATGCAAAACAAGAACACTAGGGGAAATTGAAGACTCAGAAAGCTACAGGTAAGCTATATTAAACACAACATAACTCCTAGTCAGAAAAGCATAAAATTTTACCGTAAAGACGTTTTGCCTCAGTTCCTATTACCAATAGGTATCCATTTCTGGCCTTCAAAATAAAATTAAAAGCTTGTCAAAGATTTTTTTTTTTTTAATCAAAGAGACAAAGCAAACATCAGAACCAGATTCAGATATGACCAGGAATTTAAAATAACTGAATAATATGCTGAAGGCTCTAATGGAAAAAAAAGTGCACAACATGCAAGAACAGATGGCTAATATAAACCAAGAGAAATAAGCTTTAAGAAATAAACCCAAAAGTAAATGCTAGAAATCAAAAACACTGTCACAGAAATGAAGAATGCCTTTGATGGGCTCATTTGTACACTGGACACAGCCAAGGAAAGAATTAGCTTTAAGCTATGCCAATAGAAATTTCCAAAACTGAAATGCAAAGAGAAAAAAAAATAAATAAAAAGAGAAAGAACATAATATCCAATAACTGTGGGACAATTACAAATTATAATTGTGTGTTAACATACACATAATGAGAATACCAAAAAAGAAGAAAAAGAGGAATGAACAGAAGAAATATTTGAAGCAATAAAGGTGGAGAATTTTTAAAAATTAATTACTGAAACCAAACTATGGATGCAAAGGGCAGAGAACACCACCAGAGATAAATACTAAAAAGTCTCTACCTAGGCATAGCATATTCACACTGTAGAAAAACAAAGACAAAGAGAAAATCTTGAAAGAAGCCAGGGTGGGGCAAGAGGAGCAGACATTTTACCTATAGAGGAGCAAAGATAAGAATTATATCAGACTTCTTTTCAGACTTTTTTCACCGTTGACATGATTCTCTAAATAGAATATCTGAAAGAACTGACAAAAAGTTGTGACACTAATAAAAGATTATAGCGAGGTTGCAGGATACAAGGTTAATATACAAAAGCCAACTGGTTTCCTTTACACCAGCAATGAACAAGTAGAATTTAAAATTTAAAACACAATACCATTCACATTAGCACCCCCTAAGATAAAATACTTTTGTATTCATCTAACGAAACATGTACAAGAGCTATATGAGGGAAACTATAAGACTCTGATGAACAATTTGAAAGTAGAAATAAATGGAGAGATATTCCATGTTCATGGATAGGAAGTCAAGATATCAGTTCTTCCCAACTTGGTTTATAGATTTAGTGCAGTCCCAATCAAAATCCTAGCAAACTACTTTGTGGATATTGACAAACTGACCCTAAAGTTAAATGGAGAGGTAATAGACCCAGAATAGCCAACACAACATTTAAGGAGGAGACCAAAGTTCTTTAAGATTTACTGTAAAGCTACTGTAATCAGGATAATGTGGTATTAGTGAAAGAATAGACAAAAAGATCAATACAGAATAGAAAGTCCATAAATAAACCCACATAAAGAGTCAACTGATCTTTGATGAAGGTGCAAAGGCAGTACAATAGAAAATAGTCTTTTCCACAAACAGTGCTGGAACAACTGAATATTCACATACAAAAAAAAAAAATTAATCTAGACCAAGACTGCTACACACTTCACAAAATATTAACTCAAAATCTCATTCTTAAATGTGAAATTCAAAACTATAAAACTCCTAGAAGATAAAATGGGTGAAAACCTAGAAGACCTTGGGTATAGCAATGAATTTTATTTATTTATGCATTTATGTATGTATGTATTTATTTATTTATTTATTATTTTTTAGAGAGAGGGAGAGGGAGGGAGAAAGCTTGAGCAGGGGAGAAGCACAGAGGAGAGAGATAGAGAGAGAGAATCTCAAGCAGGTTCCACACTAGTGTGGAGCCTGACATCGGGCTCAATCCTACGAACCTGGGATCATGACCTAAGCTGTAATCAAGGTCAGAAGCTCAACAGACTGAACTACCCAGATGCCTCAGCAATGACTTTTTACATACAATACTGAAGGCATGATCCATGAAAGGAAGAAGTGATAAGCTAGATTTTATTAAAATTAAAGGGAAAATGTCAAGAGAATGAGAAAGAAAGCCACAGACTGAGAAAATGTTTACAAAGGACACATGTGATAAAGTACTATTTTCCAAATATACAAAGAACTCTTAAAATTCAATAATAAGTAAGGGATCCTGGGTGGCTTAGTCAGTTGAGCATCCGACTTTGGCTCAGGTCACGATCTCACAGCTCATGAGCTTGAGCCCTGCATCGGGCTCTGTGTTGATGGCTCAGAGCCTGGAGCCTGCTTAGAATTCTGTGTCTCCCTCTCTCTCTGCCCCTCCCCAGCTCGCACTCTGTCGGTCTGTCTGTCTCTCTCAAAATAAACATTAAAAAAAATTTTTAATAAAAAAAATTCAACAATAAGTAAACAAACAAAAATTTGGCCAAAGACCTTAACAGATGCCTCATCAAAGAAGATATACAGATGGCAAATAAACATACACAAACATCATATGTCATCAAGGAAATAAAAATTAAAAGCAGCAATGAGATAGCACTACACACCTATTAGAATGGCCAAAATCCAGAATATTGACACCAAATTTTAGTGAGGATGTGGAGTAACAGGAATTCTGATTCATTATTAGTGGAAATGCAATACGGTATAGTAATTTTAGAAGAGAGTCTGACAGTTTCTTACAAAATTAAACATAATGTTGCCATATGACCAGCAACAACACTCCTTGGTATTTACCAAAAAAAGTTGAAAACTTACGTCCACACAAAAAACTACACAAGGATATTTAGAGCAGCTTTTTCAAAGTTGCCAAAACCTGGGAGCACCCAACATGTCCTTTAGTGGGTGAATGGATAAATAAATTGTGGTACATCCAATGAAATATTCAGCACTATGATCCATCAAATCATGAAAAGGCATGGAGGTCCCTTAAATGTATATTATTTAGTGAAAGAAGCCAATCTAAAACGGCTATGTACTGCATGATTCTAACTCTATGACATCCTGGAAAAAGCAAAACTATGGAGGCAGTGAAAAGATAAGTGGTTGCCAGGGGTTAGTTGGGGGTGGTGGGGAGAAGGGGTGAGTAGGTGGAACACTTAAGATTTTTAGAGCAGTAGAAATACTCTGTATGATATCATAGTGATGGATATATACCATTATATATTTGTGCAAATCCATAGCATGTACAATAAGAGTGAACTATAATGTAAACTATGGACATTGGGTAATTACGGTGTGTCAATGTAGGTTCATCAATTGTAACAAATACATCACTGTGGTAAGGAATGTTGCTTTTGGGGGAGGTGATGTATCTGTAAGGGTAAGAGGTGTACATGGGAAATCTCTGTACCTTCCTTTCAATTTTGCTGTGAACCTAAAACTGTTCTAAAAAAAAAATAGTCTTATAAACATAACATATTGCAGGGTGCCTGGGTGGCTCAGTCAGTTAAGTGTCCAACTTCAACTCAGGTAATGATCTCACAGCTTGTGGATTCAAGCCCCACCGTGAGCTATGTGCTGACAGCTCAGAGCCTAGAGCCTGCTTCGGATTCTGTCTCCCCTCTCTCTGCCCTCTCCTGCTGGTGCTCTGTCTGTCTCTTTCTCTCAAAAATAAATAAACATTAAAAAATTTTCTTTTAAAAGAACATACTGCTATTTATATTAGCATCAAGTAAAAATGAAATAGGCTTAAAGCTAATAAAATATTTACAGGATCTGTGTGAGGACAACTACAAATCTCTGGTAAAAGAAATTTTAAAAAGATCTAAATATGGGGTGCCTGAGTGGGTCAGTTGAGTAAGCATCTGATTTCAGCTCAGGTCATGATTTCGTGGTCCATGAGTTCGAGCCCCATGTCGGGCTCTGTGCTAACAGCTCCGAGCCTGGAACCTGCTTCAGATTCTATGTCTCCCTCTCTCTCTCTGCCCCTCCCCTGCTTACACTCTGTCTCCCTCATTCTCAAAAATAAATGAATGTTAAAAAGTTTTTAAAAAAAATTAAAAAATCTAAATGAATGGAAAGATATCCACGTTCATGGATAGGAAGACTCAAAATTGTTGAGATGTCAGATCTTTTTAATTTGATCTATAAAGTCAGTACAGTCACTATCAAAATTCCAGCTAGTTATTTTTTGGATGTTGAAAATGATTCCAAAGTTAATATGGAGACGTGAAAGACCCAGAGTGGCCAACACAATACTGAAAAAAAAAAAAAAAGAAAAGAAAGAAAGTCAGAGGACTAATATTACCTGACTTTAAACTTCTATAAAACTACTGTAATCAAGACAGCACGATATTGGTGAAAGAATGAACAGATTGAGCAGTGGAACAGAATGAAGGCCGAGAAATAAACCCCCACAAATATAATCAACTAATCTTTGACAAAGGAGCAAAGGTAAGTCAATGGAGAAAGGACAGTCTTTTTAACAATAATGCTGGAAAAACTGGACATCCATATGTAAAAAAAGGTAAGGTAATATCTAAATTAAAATCCTCCCAGGAGGGCGCCTAGGTGGCTCAGTCCATTAAGCATCTGACTTTGGCTCAAATCATGATCTCTCAGTCTGTGAATACGAGCCCTGTGTCTGGCTCTGTGCTGACCGTTCAGAGCCTGAAGCCTGCTTTGGACTCTGTGTCTCCCTCTCTGTCTGCCCTACCTCCGCTTGCTCTCTCTCTCTCTCAAAAATAAATAAACATTAAACAAAATCCTCCGGGGCGCCTGGGTGGCTCAGTCTGTTAAGCATCCGACTCTCGGTTTCAGCTCTTGCCATGATCTCAGAGACACCTGGGAGCCTACTTGGGCTTCTCCATCTCCCTGTCTCCCTGCCCATTCCTCACTCATGCTCTCTCGGTCTCTCTCTCTCTCTCAAAACAAACAAACAAACAAACAAACAATATATATATATACACACACACACACACACACACACATATATATGTATATATGTATATGTATGTATATATATGTGTGTGTATATATGTATATATATATGTGTGTGTGTATATATATATATATATATATATATATATATATTCCTCCAAAAGTTTTAATTACTGGTACTGGAGGCTTTCCTGACAGCAAATTTGGAAGCAAGAAGTGAGGGGGTAAGCACTGGTCACCACAAAGTTGTTTTGTTATGTTTGGGTAGAGGTGGGAGGTGGACATCTAGGAAGACAGTGTCATTGGAATGAGAAAGAAATGCAGAAACTGGAGGCTGAGGTCCCTGAAGAAAAGCTTTCACCCCACCTTACCAAGCTTCACCTCTCCCTTACCCCTGTATTTGATGACATCTTTCATGAATCCATTAACTCCAGAAAGCTTCACCCTAGAAAGCTCTCCCTGGTACCCTGTTCACCTGGGTGAGCAGGCGAGGCCCAGCTCAGCACCACAACCTGGGAACCCTTGTGTTGCATCCCTGGCTAGAATGTGTTGGGAATTCCCCAGAATCATTTCCTTCCTGGTCGAGAGTAAAGCAAGAGTGCCTGGCTCATGCTGAGGAGCCCGCGCAAGCTTCCTGGGTCCCATTTTGCCCTCCTGGAACTTCAACCTGCTTCTCTTTGAGCAAGGTCTGCCCACTGGCTCCACATCTTGGTGCCACAAATGGATCTTTGGTATTCGGGTTAATTAATCTCATCAAAGTGTTCCCTTTTCCTCAGAGTATTTCTCACACTTGCGTTTGATAGAACATCAGGTCCAGGAGGAAAAGGCAGCACAAAAAATGTCTATTTATCCACCCACCAAACTGTTTTTCCCTCCAGAAACAGCAGGCTGACAGAGATATCGCCTGCTGTCATTCTGATTCCTTTAGTCCTGAGGTCATGAATAGTAATATATGCAAATAGACCCCCCTTCCCCTGCCATTGGTCAATAATCTATTACCAAATAAAATCTTAACTTGGAGGCTCTGGCTCAGCCCTTAGTGAACAAATCAGGGTTCTAAACCTTAATTAAACCCTCATTGTTGGTGGTATCTCTCCCGGCAAGGCTGTCCTTTGAAATTCAGATTCCTTGCACAAATAGCATTCTGGCCTGACATCCCCCACCGCAGTTTGCTAGTCCAGCTATCTGAGATTAAATTATGCATTTGTCCAGGCTACAGAAAGCTAGTAGAGTTTGTGTCATTCAACTCTTCCTGCACCAGAAATCAACTCCAATTCATTATTTGCATTTATAGATCACAGGACCAAAACAAGTTGTTAGTTTCCCTCCATGCCCTTCTTCTAAAAAGTGTTCCTGGAAGCCTTTGCTGATGTGACAAATGTGAAAAAGCTGGAGCATGCTGAAGTTTAAAGTTGGTGCTGGCTTTCATCATTGCCTGAATTTTTCCAAGCAGCTTTTGAAGCAGGAGGAACTAAGTTTTCTTGAAAGAGTAAATTTCCCACAGAGAGGTCACCCGTGCACCTTGGATGTTGAAACTTTGTAGTCCTGGCTCTACATGCATGTTTCCACAACACTGAGTCCTGAGGCTAGGTCTAGTCTGGGGTGTTTTAACAGCAGAAGAGCTCAAAGTTTGGGGACATTCTTTATATCTATGGTGATATTTTTTTCAAGCCAGATGATCTGGCAAGTTTTGTGTTACTAACATCATGACAAGCCCCAAAAGATATTAGAATAAAATGACATTTTGTTAAGGTGCTATTTTTAGACTGGATGACGGGCACCCCTGAACTAGGCCCCACATGTTGGGGGGACCACTCTCACCTTCTCCTGGATGTGTCCCTCCTTACAGGGCCAGGCATCCCAGGAGCTGAGGGGGAAGTTCCACCTGAGGACAAATTCCCCTTCAATGACTATGCCCAAAAGGTGGCCAAGGGGTGGCTGCAGGAGAGCAGGGGAGGAAAAGTCAATACATATCCTGATGAAGCTAGAGGTGGAGAGAGGAGAAGGGAGGTGAGTGACACATTAGGGTGGGATGTTCCTTTGTTGGGGACAGGCATCTTGAATGGACTGTGTCTTTTGAAAACAATAAAATCACATGAAATAACAATTATATCAGAAAATGCAGAATGAAGGCTACCATTTAACAGCATGAGGCATTTGTACCAATGGAACTACCAAGGTGGATTTGGAGGGCTAAGTCCAGGCCAACCCTACACAAACCTACAAAGGAGGCCCAGCTGGGCACCTCGTATCTCCTCCTTCACCCCTCCCCTCTCAGGGCTCCTTGGCTGCCTTCAGCAGTGTCTTGTCTGCTTCCCCATCCCTCACTTGACAGAGGTTCCTGCTGAAGTGTTAAACAACCATGGAGATATTGATAGAATAATGTCTTATGATGTGATGTCTTGGCAATCTTTACATTGACAAAGGAATTCTTGTTCCAACCCAGAGTCTAATCAAACTTGTAAAATATATAAATATTAAAGATCATCATCTCTCCTTACAAGGGAGTGGAGAGCCTGAGGGTGTGAGAAAATCCTGCAGCAGACCAAAGGGCAGGTTGGTAGCTTAACACACACGGATGAAAGTGCACATGGGAGGC
Source organism: Leopardus geoffroyi (assembly GCF_018350155.1). Taxonomy (NCBI): domain Eukaryota; kingdom Metazoa; phylum Chordata; class Mammalia; order Carnivora; family Felidae; genus Leopardus; species Leopardus geoffroyi. The sequence goes on along the minus strand of NC_059332.1, from coordinate 24,145,152 downwards.
AACTGTTGGACTCAGCACGGTCCTACTGGAGGGAGGCTGACTCCCCATAAGAGAAGGTCCACTAGCACTCAACATGGACGACATGGACGAGGGAGAGAAGGAGCTGGGAAAGTCATCTGGGTACCTTCCCTTTCAGAAAACACCATCTTCTTTGATAAATCGACAAGTAAGAGAATCTTTCAGGTGAGCACCAGTGGGCTAGACAAGGAAGGACATTTTGTGAAAGATGGATTCCCATTCCTCTAAAATGTCTTGCTGCTACGACCATGCTGGGAGTCCCCTCCACCTCCCAGGCAGGGTCAAGGACTTTCTCTCAATTCTTCACAACACTGCAGTAGCACTCTTAGAATGCCCACACCAGAATTCACCAAAATCCCAGGGCCACGTTTCTCAAAGCGTGGGCTTCAGAAGAGCTGTGTCAAAACCACTTGGGACCCTGTGCAGACCTACTAAATGGGAATCCAGAGGTCAGCGGCTCTCCAGATGTGGACTCCTGGCCAGCAGCTGCAGCATTATGTGGGAACTTTTTAGAAACAGATCCTAATTCTTAGGCCCATCCCAAACCTCCTGAATCAGAAATTCTGGGTGTGGGACCCAGAAATCTGTGTTAGCAACCCCTCCAGGGGATTCTGATGGGGAGTAGTGGTTTGCTGTAGGGGTAAGACCCAGCAATTGTAGGGAGCTCCCCAGGTGCTTTTTGACATATAGGTCAATTGAGAAAATGTGGAAATTACAGGGAAACAAACAAAGTCCCATGAGTCTACATAATGTGACTCAGGGATATCGAAAGAACATTCTCTGTGCTGACAGCCCCTTTTACAGTCTTGCAAGCCTCTTCTCACCCTGCCCTGCCTTCACTTGTGACATGACATTTTCAATACCTTCATTAAAAGAGAGTTCTTAAGCCTAGACACTTTGGATCTGTACCAAGAAAGACAAATCCCTTGCTTATTCTTAACTGTGGCCTGCCCTCCTTCTTCTATTATTTTCTGATTATAAGTCTCTTTCCAAATAAATGACCCTGGAGATAAAATCAGATCAGGGATTTTGAATGGAGAGGTAGCTCCTAATGGAGTCTTGGTGTGGAGTCTCTGTAATAACTGTGTTTTCTAGTTTCTGTCTGTATTTGATACTTAGACATCATGGGGCCTTGGTGACCCTGGAGCAACTGCCCCTCCCAAGACTAGCCAATTAGAGATACTAAGACTTACCTGTGCATGTGCCTTCTGTATACAAACCAACCAGTTGGAGCCCACACCCCGACCACTTAAAGGTTCTCACTCTTTAAGCCAATCACCCAGGGTCAGGTACCTGACCACTAGGGATAGTTCTGTGCCCCAGCCCCCCTGAAATTCTTCAATCTAGCCAACCCTAAACCTGTTCACCTTACCTCACTTATTCGTTCCCACAGAAAACACAAATTTAATAAATAAATAAAGGCTCTCGCCACACTTTCTCCCACACCCTCTGCCTCACGACTGACCCTGGTGCTTCACCATGTTGCCTCATGTCATGGCATGTCCTGCATTCTGGGATTAGTGACGATAGCCAGCTATCTCTTCAATGGCTGTCATCTGTGGGTCTACTGACCTCACCATACTGAATAATAATAAAGTCTACTATCTAAAACACTCTCTACCTTCCATTAGGAGGCAAGTGGGCAGCTCTGGAGACTCTAAGCTTTGGGCTTACCCCAAAGCTGCCTGGCGTGGGGTGTGCCCTCCCCACACTGAGAGTTGGATTGCATCACCTGCCTCTTTGAGGAGCACAGCTTCCTTTCTCCCAGTGAATTCCCTGGAAGATTCTTCCCTCTGTCCCCACAGAAGGTAAAGCAGTACAGAGGCAGCAACTGAATGAGCATTGGTGGGGCTGCGGTGGTTACTTGACACTGAGGCCAGTCTGCCCAGTCCTCCACTAACTCCTGTGAGACCATGGACAATTTACTTAAATCTACTTGTGTCTCAGTTTTCTCAGCTGTAAAATGGGGATAAAACCCCACTCACTTCCTGTAAGAAATAAAAGAGATAATATACATATGGCTCCCAAAACTATGCTCAGCCCATAGGGATGGTCAGTGAGTGTTAGCTGGGGGGTAAGTCATATCCTAGCCATGTCCCATTGGTCTTCTTTTCCTCCTAATGTCACCACCAGGAAGCCCTTTAATTTGGGAGACTTTGAGGAATAAGAAACCAGTATTATATGTAGGTGTGAAAAAAATGTGCTATCAAGTGATGGTGGTCATGAACCAATTTAGGGATGCAGAGGGCCACCTGAGATGGCCCCTCGGTTGAAAGAGACTCCACTCTCTATCTACTCCATCTTCTGACTGTCATTTCTTTCCCAACAGCTATGGTTTTCAAAGTGTGGTCCCTGGACCAGCAGCATCTGCATCACCTTAGAGCTTGTTAGAAATGAATATTCTTGCCCCCCCACCCTGAACCAGCCACTCTGGGTTTGAGATCCAGTTGTCTGTACTGGCACAATCCCTGTAAGTGATTCACATGCACACTCAAGTTTGAGAACCACTACTCTACAGGAGTCAAACCACACATCTCCCACTAGATCTGAGCTAGCTTCAGGTCTAGAGCAACTTGCCCCAAAGGAGTCTGGAATCAGATTTCTAAAGCCTCAAACAAATAAAGACAATATGGCCACCTCTGAAACCTGCTGTCCCCAGGCCCATCTAATTTGCATGAGCCATCCAGATGATGAACATTCCACCTAATACTTCTCTAGTCTGTGACATCTGCCTCAGTTACCCCTCATGTCTTGATTTTCAGCCCTCCTTGTGGACAGTCTTGCCCAGTAGCACTCAAACACCAGACTTACCACTTTTAAATGGTCATCTTATCCTTTCTTTCCCAGATCAAACTCTCCAGTGGCACCTTATTGCACATAAAATAGAATGTTCAGCAGTAGAAACAGACTGTTTGACCTGGATGTGATGGTTAATTTTATGTGTCAACTTGACTGGGGTATTGGGTGCCAAGACATTTGGTTAAATGTTATTTTAGTGTGTGTCTGTCAAGGTGTTTCTGGAAGAAATCAGCATTCGAATCAGTAGACTGAGTAAAGCAGATGGCTTTTCCCAATGTGGGTGAGTCTCATCCAATCCGTTGAAGGCCTGAACAGCAACAGAAAAGGCAGAGATAGGGAGGACCATCTCTCTGCTTGGCTGCTTAATTTGGGACTTCAGTCTTCTCCTGTCGTCAGGTAGGGACTTACAGCATTCATTCAGCTCTCTTGCTCCTCAGGCCTTCAGGCTTGGACTGAAACTATACCACCAGCTTTCCTGGGTCTCCAGCTTGTAGATGGTAGATATGAAACTTCTTAGCCTCCATAATCAGGCAAGCCAATTCCTTATAATAAATCTCATATTAGTTTTGTTTCCCTGACAAACCTTGAATAATACACTGGACACACAATGTGGACACTTCTTCATCCCAGAGACCTTACATGGCAATCATTTTTTAGACTTCCTGAGCTCTTCCCTGGGGGTTGGGACACAAATGCCTCTGTTCCTGGTCCTAAACTTATCTAGGTGATTCTACCCCCCTAGCCCCACCCAACACCCTGGGCCCCTTCCCAGGGACTCATATTAGCATGTAACTCTCCTGCTTCATCTCTGCTCTTCATTCTCCCCTCTGTCCAGGAAAATGTATGCATGCTCTGGAGGGAAGGAATCACTAGACAGACACTAGCTCCAGCTGGTGATGTAGTCTTCTAAATCTATCAGCAGTCTTAGGTTTTTGAAGTTCAAAAGGCAAGAATAAAATTCTTGGCATTGTCATTCTATTTTATCCTTTCTCTGAAAAAAATGATGGGTAGCTAGCTGATTGAGTAGGAGGATATATAGGGAGGAAAGGAAAAGTCAGTTAACATTTTGAAATATCTTTCTCACCTCAAAAACTTAATAATGTAATTAAAATTAGATCTTAGTAGACTGAAATCAGAGGTAACTAATGGAAATGGTGGTCAGGGGCACAATGTGACAAAGTGTTTAAGAGTGATAGTGATTACCTGGCCCACATGGTGGCAGGTCTTTCCTACACAAATGAAGCTGATGCTGCAGATTCAGCCAAAGTCCTCATAGCTTACAAGACTGTTGATGTCCCCAGTGCCTGAGCTCCTTTTCTTCCACTGGACACATGGCAACCCAGAACAAAGACCATACTTTCCAGCCTCCCTTGCAGCTAGATGTAGCCTTGTTGATTCTGGCCAGTGAAATATGAGCACAGGTGTCATGTGGTAGTTTAAGGAAACACTCCTTAGAAACAATGTGAGCATAATCTTTGCCTTTTTCACACTTTCCACTTTGTTGGCTGGAATGTAGATGTAATGGCCAGAGCTACAGCAGCTTTTAAGAACTGTAAGGTGGAAGCCACATATCGATGATAATGGAGAATTAGGAAAGAGGGAGCCTGGGTCTTTCGCGATAATGGAACTAGAACACCAACCTTGGCCTGCCTATATTTACCTGAGAGGGAAATAAATTTTTGTTTTGCTTAAGGTTCTGCTAGTCTGGATTTTCTCTCATTTTTAACAGAACCTAATCTTAAGATACAATTAGGTACCAGGAGTGGGATTCTAGAGGTGACTTATTGGAAGCTTTGTGGCAGATGGTAATAAGGACTCAGTGTTTCAGGCTGGAAAGCTGGCAATTCCTATTATTTCAATTGCAAAATATTTGGCAAAATTATCTGTGAGCAATGCCATGCTAAGCCACACTGGAACCTGAGACAGAAGGAAGAGTCAGCAATATGGATCCTGTCTTCATCTAAAATTTTGATACTTTGTCACAGATTATTTGTGTTAATTTTTATTTTTTAAATATGTCTCATCTAGGGGCACCTTGGTGGCTCAGTGGGTTAAATGTCCGACTCTGATTTTGGCTCAGGTTATGATCTCAGGTCATGAGATCAAGTTCTGTATTGAGCGCCATGCTGGGCATGGAGCCTGCTTAGGAATCTCTCTCTCCCTCCGCCCCTTCCCTGCTTGTATGCTTTCTCTCTCTCTCTCTCCCCCCCCCTCAAAAAAAATTTTTTTCATTGAAATATTTATCTTTATCTTGATTACAGGGGAGGGGGGTGGGTGCCCCTTCAAACTTTGTACTTGAGGTGAGAGTTTCACTCACCTCACCCCAGTCCCAGCCCTGCCCATGAGGTTACTTCACATGCCATCCAAGTGTGTACCAGTAGGAGAGATTTAGAATGCTTGGTGTATTGGCAACTTCTGACACTTTCAACAAAGTCCAACAAGAGAGAATTGACTCTGATTATAGCTAACTTATCTATAGACCAAGTTGAAGAGAGTAACTTTGCAAAGTGAGACTCTTTTTGCCTATGTTCTGTGATCTAACTTCACTGAAAGTTACTCATTGAGACTATCTGAACTGAAAATGTCAACTCCTTCTGCATCCCAAACTTACGATATTATAAGCAGTGACTTCAAAGTGACAGCCTGTGGCCACAAGTCTTTTTTTTAAGCAACTTCCTAATTTAGGTTATCTCCACTGGACAACAGGAGCCTCTGCAGCAACAAAGTCAAATTAAGGTTTTTGTCTTCCCATTTAAGCCTATAGCATCAGATGGCCTCAAGGAAACCACCATCATGTTGCAAGAGAAGCAGATGGGCAGAGCACAGAGACTGCTGATTCAGTCTTCAGGTTCAAACTTTGTCTAGACAGATATTCATTTGTGATTATTTGCACAAGAAACTGATTAAAGCCAAGTAGGGGGAAAGCTTAAATTTTTGAGAACATCAAACTACTAAGAAATCACAAAGCTGGCCTGAAGTAGCCTGAACTGTCAATCCTTGAGCAGAATCCAAACTCCAAACTTGGCCCAGCTGGAAGTATGTGCAACCCATAAAAGGGCACCTTTTCCAATGTCCCCTTCAGATGCCCCTGTACAAGACAACACACAAGGAAGTGCTGTCCCCAACCCCCCACCAGAGGACAGACCCAGAGACTGCAGAGCATAGTGACCATGTGATCATAACCCACAGAGCAGAACCAGGGCTGAAGGGGAAGATGATGCTTCTCTACTCTAGGTGGGGTGTCTCCTTGAAAATATAATAAACCCAATAAAAGATCCAAACTTTTGATTTTTGCAGCCAAAGGTCATGAACCTTCTAACCATTCAGGCCTATAACTACTTACTTCCAACATAAACTTCCAAGTCTCTCTCAGGGAGGTTACAGGAGACAATCGAAGCAGAGAAGAGAAGATTTAATGTTCTCTCTCCTACTTTTCTGTATAAATGTGTGAAGTTCAATCTGGACTTTGTAGACACTATCATTCTACAAGCCATGCATGTGTTACATTAATGCTTATTCAATATTAAATTGTGTTCTCTCTTTTGTAGTGCAATGGAGTGTCTTTTATTGGTTGGATTGGTTTATTCCAATAGGAGCTACCAGATGGACTAACCAGGGAACACACTCTCCTAACAGAGAAGAGAGTCTTCCTGCTCTATCTCCAGGGATTGATACTGGTGCTTCTCATTCTTTCTTTATTGAATTTTTCGCTAAAATTTTAATTGTGATTTCCTTGTTCCTACTCAACATTGTATTTTGGGTGTGTTGAGGGAGATATTTTATCTCTGATTTATAGGTCCCCAGAACATAAGGTACCTATCTGGTTTGAAGAAAAAGGCTTAGTATCACCCAGACACACCCGCTATTAAACTATGTTTTAAAATATAGGTTTTATTAAGGGCACTTGGGTGGCTTAGTCAGTTAAGTGTTTGACTTTGGCTCAGGTCATGATCTCACAGTCCGTGAGTTCAAGCCCCACTTCAGGCTTTGTGCTGACAGCTCAGAGCCTGGAGCCTGCTTCAGATTCTGTGTCTCCCTCTCTCTCTGCCCCTTCCTCACTCGTGCTTTCTCTCTCTCTCTCTTTCTCTCTCTCTCAAAAATAAATAAATCATATTTATGTTTTTTAATGATTTATTTATTTTTGAGAGAGAGAGACAGAGCACAAGTGGGGGATGGACAGTGAGTAAGGGGACACAGAATCTGAAGCAGGCTTCAGGCTCTGCACTGTTGGCACAGAGCCCAATATGGGGCTGAAACTCACAAACCAAGAGATCATGACCAGAACCAAAGTTGGACACTCAACCAACTGAGCCACCCAGGCCAAAATAATTTTTTAGATAAATAAAATAAAATATAGGTTTTATTATTATCTAGGCCTATAGATCAGGAAACAACAATCCTTGAAAAGAAAGTTTTGTACTCACAGATCCCTAAAGGAAGGGGCACACCAGCCATAGGGGTCACACAGGAAAGCACCAGTGTCATTCTGGAGGCAGAAGTGGGGAACTGGTTTCTGGGGCAAGAAATGGGCGAGGAAGGCTAAAGAGATTTAGGGTTGTCTAGGTTGAAAGATTTCAATGTGACACTAGGCCATAGAGGCTGTCCCTAGTTGTCTGGTACCCTGCTTAAGACAGGTGGATAGTGGCCTAAATGTGAGAGCCTGGTAAGAAAAATGTTTGAGGTGTGGGCTCTAGACTGGTTGGTTTGCATCTGATAAGCACACTGTAGGTAAATTGTTTACTATTTATAGGAATTAGATAGTTCTGGGAGGGGTAGTTCCTCCAGGGTCAGCAAGACCCCAGATGAAGCTGAGACAGCCACCTTGGCTCATGAGATAGAAGCCACATGTTGAGAATAGCAGAACCACAAAATAGAGGACCAAATCCCTGATGACCATGGACCCTGGGCTGCCTTTATACAAATATAGATAAATATTTATCTCCTTTAATTCACCAATCTTTTCAATTTTCTGACCCTCACAGAAGAACCTAAGTTAATTAATAAAATAAGCTAGATAAATCCAAGATGCTTCCTTCAGGGGCCATCTTAGGATCGTATTACATTTGGACACCAGTCTAATATCAAAGCTATTTAAGTTTTTCAAATAGTCTCTAAAAAATGCTAAAGTGGATTTTTATTCACAACACAGAGCACACTTATTAAAAACTTCTTTTCCTTTCTCTTACAGGCTAAACAGAGCAGCAGCTCCAAATCTAACTTCCTGTGCTGTCCTCAATTTCTCCCCATCCCCTTATTCTTTTCTACCTGTTTCTGCTCCATTTCTGGTTCTATATTTTTTCCCTTTGTATAAGACTTTCTGCTCTTTGAAATAGTAATAAATCATTTCAAGTTCCTTTCAATTCTATATCACCATGTTGATCAACACAAGTCACAGTCCCAAAGCAACAACAAAACATTCTTCTTTTAAAAGACAACCAGAAGGGGCACCTGGATGGCTCAGTTGGTTAAGCATCCAACTCTTGATTTCGGCTCAGGTCGTGATTTCAAAATTTGTGAGTTCAAGCCCCGCATCTGGGCCTGTGCTGAAAGTGTACAGCCTGCTTGGGATCCTCTCTCTCCCTCTTTCTCTATCCTTCCTTGCTCACTGTGTCTGTCTGTCTGTCTCTCAAAAATCAATAAATAGACTTAAAAAAATTTTTTTTCATTTAAACAGAGAACCAGAAAGTTTTCTGCAAATACTCAGGTGTTAGCTCATTTTCTCTTTGTCAGTTTTTGCTTGGGATTGGTCAATTTGGAAAATTCTAGATCCCCTGAAAGTCCACCCTAGCTTAAGAAACACCACATTAAAAGTAAAGAGTTATAACTTTAAATCATTACTTAATATCACCATGACCATGAATGTACATGTTGCTTCTAAGGCACTTATCCAGATAATCTAAAACATGTTTACTTTATCATCAAAAAATAAAACCATGAAATTTAAATATTCTCATAACTTTCATTAGGATGATGCAGAATATATCTGCACACTTGCAGAGGCCTGAAATACATAATGAAGAAATACTAGTATAATTCATTTCATACATTTTGAAAGTTTGATCACATTTTCAAGAGTTACAGAAAGAGAAAACCTTCCTCGGGAGCTTTGGATATTAGTTGCTTTTCCCATAAAACAGAATTAATGATGGCCACATAGTATTTATTGTTGAATTAAATGAGAAAATGTGTATGGAAATGCTCAGGAAATTTCAAAGTTTGGTGCAAATATAAAGATTTTATGTAATGTGAGTTCATAAGTTCATGGCATACTAAAAGTCAAAGGATTTTTTTTTTAATCAAAATCAGCCCCTACAGGATATACTTTAAAAGAACTAAAAAAATAAATAAATAAATAAATAAAAAATAAATAAAAAAAAGACACCAATAATTTCTGGTCCACAGACCAGCTAAAAACAGTTTTCTGTTTGATAAACTTTTTAACATAGTAAATCTTACTGACATTGCTTCTCTGCTAAGCAGAAATATTCTGAGAACAGATGCAGAAAAGATAAATAAATATGTGGTCTAGAAGAGAAGTTGAAACAAATGTGAAATTAAAGAACATCAAAACAAAGCCAATAATCTTCTCTGAGACTATGATGATATTACATATGCCAATTAAGCATCCCAAGATGCATCAGATACATTAACTATCACTGGTCAATTCAGAATGCACCAATTCTGGACACCTGCCAACCTAATTGTGTATTTTTGTTTCTCCAAGAGATAATTACAATGTGCTTATCTTGTGTTATGTACACATTGAGATCAAGTTCATCTGAAAATATACTAATAAGTATCCTGGAACTCACTCAACTTGGAGAACATTTTCCTCTATAAAAATGAGGTACATTCAGGTACAGAAATGATATCCCTGACTGTGGTACAGAAAAACGAATGAAGACATGTTGAGATGAAACTAAGTGATCCAGTAGCAAAGCTGATTATTTCAGGGCACACCAAAAGAAATGCTTTTCACAACACTGTGAACGGCAGTTTCACTCTTTATTATCTAAATAATCATTTTCATATGGTCTTGAATTCAGTTTTACCGGTATTTTGTCTAGGATTTTTGGATCAGTATCAGGAATATTGGGCTATAGGTGTGGCATGAAGCCAACATCTTAGATGACAAAGTTATGATACACTGGTGTCATACTGGTAATGTATCAAGGAGATTGAAGGTAAGTATGCAGCGCAGATAAAATGGCGGGGGGAGGGGTGGGAGGGTGTACATATTGCATGGCAGAAGGGGTGGAATCTTCCAGGTGGTCTAATTAATCTACTGGACTCTCTTGGAAGTTGTCCATCTGGTTCTGTAGATGTCCTGCATATTCACAACAGAATGGCTAAGCAAACAGGATCTGAGACCTCACTGTCTTTGGTGGATAAGGGATCCTCTAGATTAACGTTGTCCACAGTAGAAGACATGGACCCATACAGTGCATAAGACAATTCATTGACATTTGGGGAAAAATATTAGAATTTCTATTTATATTAACATTTTTATTATGGTAAAATATACATAACATAAAATTTACCATTTTAACCATTTTTAAGTGTATGGCTCAGTGTCACTAAGTAACTCTCATTGTTGTGCAACCATCATCATCATCCAGCTCTGGAACATTTTCATCTTCCCAAACTAAAACTCCATCCCCATTAAACACTAACTCCTACATCCCCCTCTCTCCCAGCCTCTAGCAACCTCCATTCTTTTTTCTGTCTCTATGAATTTCATATGTGTGAAATCATACAATATTTTTCCTCTTGTGTCTGGTTTATTTTATTTAGTGTAATGTCGTCAAGGTTCATCCACGTTGTCACATGTGTCAGGATTTCCTTCCTTATAAGGCTGAATACTATTTCATTGTATCTATATACCACGTTTTGTTTATCCATTCATCTGTTGATGGACACTGGGTTGGTCCCACCTTTTGGTTATTATAGATAACGCTGCCATGAACATGGCTGTACAAATATCTGTTTGAGTCCCTGCTTTAATTCTTTGGGGGTATATACCCAGAAGTGGAATTAGTGAATCATATGGTAATTCTATGTTTAATTTTTTGAGAAACGACCATACTGTCTCCCACTACAACTTAACCAGTTTATATTCCCACCACTCGTGCACAAGGGTTCCAATTTTGTCACATCCACATCAATACATTATTTTCTGTGTTTTTTTCTTTTAAATAATAACCACACTAATGTGTGAAGTAGTATTTTATTGCGGTTTTGATTTGCATCTCCCTCGTTTCTTTTTCATGCATCTACTAGCCATTTGTTTATCTTCTATAGAGTCTACTCAAGTTCCTTGTCCATTTTTATTGGATTCTTTTGTTTGTTGAGTTCTAGAAATTCTCTGTATATTCTGTATATTAGTCTCTTATCAGATATATGATTAGCAAATATTTCCTCACATTCTGTGGATTGCCTTTTTACTCTGTTATTACTTTCTTCTGATGCACAAAAATTTCTAATTTTTGATGTATTCCAATTTACCTATTTTTCTTTTGCTGCCTGCGCTTTTGGTGTCATATCCAAGAAATCTTTGCCAAATCCAATGTCATAAAGATTTTCCCTATGTTTTCTTCTAATAGTTTTATAGTTTTCTTCCACATGTTTAAGTCTTGGACCCATTTCTTCCCATGTTTAAGTCTTTGGTCCACCTTTATTCTTTTGCTTGTGGGATATTCAGTTTTCTGACACCATATGTTGAAAAGAGATTCTCTCCCCATTGAATGGTGTTGACACCTTTGTCAAAATTTATTTTCTATGGTTGAGTAACATTTTAATTATAGGTATATATATAATCTTCCTTATCCATTCGTCCATGGATGGACACTTGGGCTGCTTCCATATCTTGACTATTGTAAATAATGCTGCAATAAACATAAAGGCACATATACCTTTTTTAACCAGTATTTTGTTTTCTTTGGGTAAATACCTAGTAGTGGAATTTCTGGATCATATAGTCATCTCTTTTTAACTTTCTGAGGAATCTCCATACTGTTTTCCACAGTGGCTGCACCAATTTACATTCCCATCAATAGTCTGTAAGACTTCCTTTTTATCCATATCCTTGCCAACACTTGTTATTTGTCTTTTTTTTTAATGCTTTATTTATTTTTGAGAGAGAGACAGAGAGAGCACAAGGGAAGCAGGGGCAGAGATAGAGGGGAACAGAGGATCTGAATCAGGCTCCATGCTGACAGCAAAAAGCCTGATGCAAGGCTCAAACTCACAACCCACGAGATCATGACCCAAGCCAAAGTCGGATTCTGAATGGACTGGGCCACACAGGCATCTCTCTTGTCTTTTTTATTTCAGCCATCTGACAGGTGTAATGTGCTAGCTCATTGTGGTTTTGATTTGCATTTCCCTAATGATTAGCGATGTTGAGCATCACTTCAGGGTTTTTTTTTTTTTTTCCTTCAAAAATTGATATTTGTTTGGGGCGCCTGGGTGGCGCAGTCGGTTAAGCGTCCGACTTCAGCCAGGTCACGATCTCGCGGTCCGTGAGTTCGAGCCCCGCGTCGGGCTCTGGGCTGATGGCTCAGAGCCTGGAGCCTGTTTCCGATTCTGTGTCTCCCTCTCTCTCTGCCCCTCCCCCGTTCATGCTCTGTCTCTCTCTGTCCCAAAAATAAAATAAACGTTAAAAAAAAAATTTTTAAAAAAAATTGATATTTGTTTATTTATTTATTTATTTATTTATTTATTATGTTATTTTATTTTTTTAAATTTAAATCCAAGTTAGTTAAATATAGTGTAATAATGATTTCAGGACTAGGTTTTAGTGATTCATCATTTACACACAACATCCAGTGCTCATCCTAACAAGTGCCTCCTAATGCCCATCCCCCATTTAGCCCATCTCCCCATCCAATACCCCTCCAGCAGCCCTCAGTTTGTTCTCTGCATTTAAGAATTTCTTATGATTTGTCTCCCTTACTCTATGTTCATCTGTTTTGTTTCTTAAATTCCACATATAAGTAAAATCATATGATATTTATCTTTCTCTGACTGACTCATTTAGCTTAGCATAATACACTCTAGTTCCATCCACGTTGTTGCAAATGACAAGATTTCATTCTTTTTGATCACCGAGTAATATTCCACTATATGTATGTATGTATGTACATATATCTTCTTTATCCATCCATTATTCGATGTACATTGGGCTCTTTCCATAATTTGGTGATTGTTGATACTGCTGCTATAAACATTGGGGTGCATGTACCCCTTCGAATCAGCATTTTTGTATCCTTTGGATAACACATGAGGTCATGTCTTCTACAAACAGATAATTTTACTTTTCCCTTCCAGTTTGGATACCTTTTATTTTTTATTATTGCCTAATTGCTCTAACTAAGACTTCCAGTATTATGTTGGGTAGAATTTTCAAAAGCAGGTACTCTTGTTTTGTTCATAATTTTAAAGGAAAAGCCTTTCATTTATCAACATTGAATATGATGTTAACAGTGAGTTTTTCATGTAAGGTCTTTATATTGAGGTAGTATCCTTCTATTTCTAGCTTTGTATATGACTTTTATGTTTAGGTAATTTCCTTCTATTACTAGTTTGTTGAGTGTTTTTATCATAGAACAGTGTTGAATTTTGTCAAATGCTTTATCAATTGAGATGATGTGTGTTTATTTTTTCTTCATTATGTTAATGTGGGGTATTACCTTGATTGACTTTCACATGCTGAACCATCCTTGCATTCCAGAGGTAAATCCCACTTGCTTATGGGGATAATCATTTTCATATGATCTTGAATTCAGTTTTGCTAGTATTTTGTCTAGGATTTTTGCATCGATATTTATCAGGATATTAGTCTGTAATTTTCATTTCTTGTAGTGTTTTTATATGGTTTGGTATCAATGCTAGCCCCATAGAGTGAGTTAGAAAGCATTCCCTCCAATTTTTAGGAGAGTTTGAGAAATATTCTTAATTTTTCTTTAATGTTTGACAGAATTTACCAGGAAAGCCATCTGACCCTGTGCTTTTCTTTATTAGGAAGTTTTTGGTTACTGATTCAATCTCCTTACTAGTTCCAAATCTACCTATATTTTCTGTTTCTTCATGACTTAATCTTGGTAGATTTTGTATCTAGGAATTCATCCATTTCATCTAAATTATCCAATTTGTTGGTGTACAATTGTTCATAGTACACTCTCATAATCCTTTTTATTTCTGTAAAATTAGTAGTAATATCCCTTCTTTCATTTCTTTCTTTCTTTCTTTCTATTTTTTTTTTTTTTGAGACAGTGTGCATGCATAGGGGTGAGGGTCAGAGAGAGGGAGAGAGAGAATTCCAAGCAGGTCCCATCGTGAGTATGGAGCCTGACACTGGGCTTGATCCCACAACCCTGGGATCATGACTTGAGCCAAAATCAAGAGTCAGACCCTCAACCAACTGAGCCACACAGATGCCTCTCTTCTTTCATTTTTGATTTTAGCTATTTCATTCTTTTTTTCCTTAGTCAATCTAGCTAGAGATTTGTCAATTTAGTGGATTTTTATGCAGAACCAGCTCTTGGTTTTGTTGATTTTTCAAATTGTTTTTCTATTCTCCATATTATTTCTCTCTAATCTTTATTTTTTTTCCTTCCTTCTGCTAGCTTTGGTTTAGTTAGTTCTTTTTTCCCAATTTTGTTAAGATGTAAAATTAAGTTGTCGATTTGAGATCTTTCTTTTCAAACGCATTTGTAGTCATAAAGTTCCCTTTTAGCACTGCGTTTGCTGCATCCCATAAGTTCGAATACATTGTGTTTTCATTTTCACTTGTCTCAAGATATAGTCTAATTTCCCTTGTGATTTCTTCTTTTACCCATTAGTTGTTAAGAGTGTGCTGTTTAATTTCTACATACTGAATTTTCCAGTTTTCCTTCTGCTGCTACTATCTAATTTTATTCTATTGTGATTAGAAAACATACTTTATATAATTTATATCTTACTAAATTTATTAAGGCTTGTTTTATGGCCTAACATATGGCTTATCCTGGAGAACATTCCATGTTCCCTTGAATAAAAGCATATATTCTGCTGTTGTTGGTAGAATGGCTGATAAGTCTGTGATGTCCAATTTGTCTATAATGTTGTTTAAGTTCTCTCTTATCTTACTGATTTTCTGCCTGGTTTTGGTTGTTCTACCCATTATTGTTGAGGAGTATTGAAGTCTCTTATTATTGTAGAGCTGTTTATTTCTCACTGTAATTCTGTCAATTTTTTCTTCATATATTTTAGAGTTCTAATGTCTGGTGCATATATATTTATAACTATTGTATATTCTTGATGAATTCACCCTTTTATCTTTATACAATGTCCTTCTTTGTCTCCCATAACAATGTTTTATTTAAAGTCTATTTTGTCTGATAGTATAAGCACCTCTTCTCTCTTTTGGTAACTATTTGC
This sequence comes from Leopardus geoffroyi, assembly GCF_018350155.1. NCBI lineage: Eukaryota > Metazoa > Chordata > Mammalia > Carnivora > Felidae > Leopardus > Leopardus geoffroyi. The sequence goes on along the minus strand of NC_059332.1, from coordinate 24,129,915 downwards.
ACCGAATATGTTTTTCTATCTTTTTACTTTCAACTTATATATGTGTCCTTAGATCTAAAATGACTCTTGAGGCACCTGGATAGCTCAGTCAGTTGAACAGCTGACTCTTGATTTCAGCTCAGGTCATGATCCCAGGGCTGTGAAATTGAGCCCAGTGTCAGGCTCTGTGCCTAGTATGGAGCCTGCTTAAGATTCTCTCTCTCTGTCTCTCTCTCCCTCTGCTCCTCTCTCCCCCACTCTCTCTCTCTCTAAAAATAAAAAGTTAAATAAAAAAATTTAAAAAATTAAATGACTCTCTTGTAGGAAACAGATAGATCCTGTTTTGTCTGTTGTGTATATTTTTTGCTTTTGCTTTTGTTTTTGTTTATGTTTTTTTTTTAACCATCCTGCTAATTAATGCCTTTTGATGGTGAGTTTAATTCATTTACATTTAAAGTAATTACTGATCAGGAAAGATTAATTTCTGCAGTTTTGTTATTTGTTTTCTGTGTATATGACAGCTTTTTGTCCTTTATTTCTTTCATTATTGCTTTCTTTTGTGTTTAGTTGATTTTTGTAGTGTCATTTTTATTTCCTTTTCCTTTTCTTTTGTGTATACTCTACAGATACTTTCCTTTTATTCCCTATGGGGACTGTGTATAACATACTAAAGTTACAATGATCTATTTTAAATTGATACCAACCTAACTTTTGTTGCATACAAAAACTCTACTCCTTTACAGCTTCACTGTCCCTTCCTTTATGCTAATGATATCACAAATTATATCTTTATATGTTATGCATCTATTAACCTAGATTTATAATAATGTATATGCATGTATCTTTTAAATCCTGTTGTAGACAAAAATAGAGGTGTAAACTAAATTTATAATAACAGTTTTTTTATGTCTTTCCATGTATTTACCTTTGCCAGAGAACTTTATATTTTTGTGTAGCTGTCTTACATTTCATTTCTTATTCTTTCACTTCAACGTTAAACACTTCCTTTAGCATTTCTTGTAAGGCAGGTCTAGTGGTAATTAATTCCTTTAGCTTTTCCTTATCTGTCTTAATGTCTTAATGTCTCCCTGATTTTTAAAGAATAGTTTTGTCAGATACAGAATTCTCAGTTGACATTTGTTTTTCTCTCGGTATTTTTTTCCTTAATTTTTAAAAGTGAACTCTAGACCCACTATGGGGCTTGAAGTCATGACCCCAAGATTAAGAATTGCAAACTCTACCTACTGAGCCATCCAGACACCCTCTTTCAGCACTTTAAATATGTCATCTCACTAACTTCTGGCATTCAAGGTTTCTGCTGAATAGCACTTCACTAATAATCTTATTGAGAATCTCTTCTATGTGATGAGTCACTTTTCTTTTGTTTCAAGGTTCTCTTTGTCTTTATCTTTCAAAAATTTAAATATAATGTGCTTTAGTGTGTGTCTTTTTGAGTTTATCCTACTTGAAGTTTGTTGAGGTTCTTGGATTTGTAGATCCATGATTTTCCTCAAATTTGGTCAGTGTTCAGCCATTATTTCTTCAAATAATTACCCTGTGCCTTTCTCTACTTTCTCCTTCTTAGGTTCCCACAATGAATATGTTGCTTTGTTCTATGGTGTTCCAGAATTCCCTTAGGAATTCACTTTTTCTTATTCTTTTCCTTTTTTGCTCTTCAGACATGGTCATTTCAAATTACTTGTATTTAAGTTTGCTGATTCTTTCTTCTGTGTCTTCAAATCTTCTGTTGAACCTCTCTAGTGAATTTTTAAATTCATTAATTATATTTTTCATCTCCAGAATTTGTTTCTTTTTAAAAATTATTAATATATATTGGCTGATACTCTCATTTTGTTCATATATTTTTTTCCTGATTTCCTTGAGTTCTTTCTCCATGCTTTCCTTTATCTCTTTAGCATATTTAAGACAACAGTTTTAAAGTCTGTCTTTTAAGTCTGGTGCCTAGGTCTCTTCAGGAATGATTTATGGAGATTTATGTTGTTCCTTGAGTGGGTCATATTTTTGTTTTTTTGTATGTCTTGTGAATATTTGTTGAAAATGGGCATTTGAAAAAATAACCACTCCTCTCAGCCTTTGCAGATGAGGGAGTAGGGACAAAAGCCTTTTGCTAATTATCAGAGCATGATCTGAGCATTGGGATCAGTCCAGAGTGAAAGCCTAAGGTCTTATCAGGTTTTTTTTTCTGTGACTCCATCTTGTGTGGGCTGTGTGAGGAGTGGGGGGTTGGATGATTTCTTTTTTTTTTAATATTCCTCCATATACATGACTATGTTTAAATGTCTTGATTTTCCAGAATCTCACCTCTCGTTTTTTCTTGAGGCCTTAGATGCTCTATTGTATTCTTCTACTTATAATCTCTTGCCACAGACCTGAAGATCTGCAGTCCCCCTGAAGCTTTTACTGCCACAATGTCTCCCATTGCCTTTTCTGGCCTTTCTCAAGCTGTGGATCTAAGTTAGGCTACCTTCCCTCATCAAGCTCCAAATAAGGCAAAACTGAAACCAGTCCTCCGAGCAGCCTGCAGACAGGTCATAACACGGCAGATAAGATTTACTCTTCTTCCATCTCAAGGGAGAGAAGCAGGGACTAGCTGCTTGTTCCTGATCATACTGGTAAGAAGGTGGGGGCAAGAACAAGTAAACATGCCATGAAATTCTCTACTGCTTTGAATGTGGCTTTTAAAGGATTGAACTATTTTTTCTGTTGCTGCAGATTTTTTTTTCTTTTTCCAGATCTTTTATAAAGTTATTTTATCCAGTGTCTAGTTTTTGTTTTGTTTTCATGTTTCTGTGGGAAAATTAGGGCCTAGAGTTTCCTAGTCTACCATGCTGCTGACATTCTCTTATATTAGTTTTAATAAACTTTTTATTTTAGAATAGTTTTAGATTTACCCCCAAAGAATTGCAAAGAGAATTACCATATGCCACTTTTGGCTCTCTGACATTCACATAGGTTTGTTGGGATCTGGAAACTAAAGGGGGTGATGTGGAAAGATTGGAGGAATAGAGAAAGGGTAGAAAGCACAAAATGCTACAGCAATAAACAAACCCAAATTCCTTATTTAATGTAAATAGTAAAGGTTTATTTAAGCCTTCAGGAGGGCTCTGTCCATCACTGATGAGAACCCATGGTCCCAGAAGATAGGGAAGTCATCATCGCAAATGTAGCTGGGTATCATGCCAGGGAGAAGAGAAATAAGGCTCTTCATAATAAAGCTTCTTTTGGTCATTTCACTGGCCAAGAGAAATCATATGGCCATCTCTAACTTCAGTGGAAGAACAAAGTTCAATTCTACCATATGCCTGAAGTCAAAGAGCCAGAAATATTAGAGTTGGAGCTATTGGTAATAACAAGGTCTAAGTTATGTGCTTGGTAGTAAAAAGGAAACATAGGGTGGAGGAAAATGGAAATTGAGAAGAGTCAAAGAAATGAGAGTTTAGAGTGTGGAACAGACTATGTGCATATTGAAATCATTAAGAATGAAGACAAAAGGAATGTTGAATAAAGTGACAGAAAACTAGGAGTTAAAGTAAATTAGAAGTAAGATGAAACAAAGGTCAGGAGATAGCTGTACCCCGGGGGCTAGAAAAGACAAAATGATTTTCAAAGATGGGGTATTTTACTGAGTGGGAAGAGAGAGAATGGTTTGAGACAATGATGTGTGGCAAAGAAGATATTCAGGCCATTTCCAGACCCAGGGATCAAAGCACTCTGGGAGAACAAATAACAGTCATGTAAGAGGTCTTTAGAAGAAGCAGGTGCTCAGGGGAAATCCAGGTGTCCTCTGAGCAAGAAAGTGAAAACATGTCCAAGGAGAGGTTTAAAGTATAAAAGATTTTGCCAAATGAGTTACAGAGGGCACAGTGCCGGGTTTCATATTTTGGGAAGGCGTGGGAAATGGGGCATGAAAGGGTGTACTGAGCTATGTGGGGACTCAAGTACAGGAGATGAGGGGTGACCAAGAGTCTGGGACCACTGACGGAAACAGACATAAACACAGGTTAACATAATTATGAAAATAGCCTGGTGAAGAATAGAGAGGGACAGGTGTTATGGCTTCCTCTTGCCCTCTGTAGATGGAGGCAGGGAGTAGGCTGTCTCTTGACACCTCTGGACAGGAGTAACAAGGTCTGGGAAGCAAGAGCCTAATTTAAGCAATCATGGAACTCTCTCTCTTTGCCCATAGATTGGTCAGCTGCACCTGGCCTGGATGAGAGGGAGGGAGGCAGAAGAAGTAGAGGAAGCTGCATCCAGTGTATATATCACTGCTTCTGACAGAAAAAGCCTCAAAAGATACACTCAACAAAACATATGTAGCAACTTTTATATATAGTTCCATAAAACTGCTGCTGCGATTTTGATATTCATACGTGGTAGTTGAAGTTCTCTGATTGCTACATTCTTCTCAGTGGATCAGAAAGCAAGCGCATCAACTGGAGGAGAAGAGAGGGTAAAAAGCTGCTGAAATTAAGTCTCTCTAATTCATGAACATTATTTATCTCTCCATTTATTTCAGTTTTCTTTCCCAATAAGTTTTAAAAGTTTTCTCTATAAAAAGTCTACAGACCTTTTGTTACACTTCTGAAGCAATTTGTTTTTGTTGGTATTGTCAGTGTATCTTTTTCAAAATTGCTTTCACTGTTTATTGTTGGTTTATACAAATGATTTGATTTTTGTATATTGATTTACATTCTAGCCACCTTGTTAAACTCTCTTTGTTCTAATGATTTTTCTGGGTGTTGAGTTTGCTGTATAATTGTATCACCTGAAAATAATGACAGACTTGCTCCTTCTGTTCCAATTTTTATATCTTCTATTTCCTTTTTCAAAAAAAAACTTCATTTTTACTGGCTAGGACTCTGTACAATGCAGAATGGAGGCAGTGATCCACTCACTTTTAACTTTAATTAATGATTATATTTTTTCATTTTTGTAAGTTCTAGCTGTTTCACCTTATAATCTTTTTATAATGGTAATTTTGCATTCTTATTCTTTCCTTATTTTTATTTTCATCATTTATTGAGTTTAATTCCTCCTTTTATAGCCATTTTATACCCCATACCAGAAAAGCAAAAAATACCTCATGTCCTTCAGCACCTAAATCTAACACTTATTGTGTTAATTTATTGTTCTCCTTTATGGTGGCTTGTTTCCTTGTAACTTTAGTATGAACTTCTACTTAATTGAACTTAATCTGTGGGGATCCTGGTGACCTAAACTGAGGTGCCTTACTCCCAAGATATTTAAGAAACCTAACTTAGTTCAAGTTTGTTTTGTTTTGTTTTGTTTTTGCCATGGACTTAACATTTAGTCTGACGGCCATAACTGCTGCTATTTCTATTTACTGGGCAACCTTAACTTTCAAGTTTGTTTATAATTTACCTTCTGGTTTTAAAGCACAGTTTTATTTATTTACCTTTTAATTTTTAATTTGTTTTTAAATTTATTTATTTATTTTGAGAGAGAGTGCACGAGTGGGGAGGGACAGAGAGAGAGGGAGAGAGAGAATCCCAAGCAGGCTCCACCGTCAGTGCAGAGCCCCACACAAGACTTGAACCCACAAACCATGAGATCATGACGTGAGCCAAAGTTGGATGCTTAACCAACTGAGCCACCCACATGCCCCAACTACTTTTTATTTATTATTATTATTATTATTAATGTTTATTTATTTTTGAGAGAGATAGAGTGTGAACAGAGGAAGGGCAGAGAGAGAGGAAGACACAGAATCTGAAGTAGGCTGCAGGCTCCAAGATGTCAGCACAGAGCCCGATGTGGGGTTTGAACCCATGAACCATGAGATCATGACCTGAGCTGAAGTCTGGTGCCTCACTGACTAAGCCACCCAGGTGCCTCCCCCACTTCCAACAACTTTTTAAACTTTTTATTTAAGATAATTGTAGATTCACATACAGTTCTAAGAAATAATACAGATATCCTCTGTATCCTTTACTCAGTTTCCCCTAATGGTAACATCTCAAAACACTATAATACAATATCACAACTAGGATATTGATATTGATACAGTCAGATACAGAACCTCTCCATCAGCACAAGAATCCTTATGTTGCCCTTTCATAGCCACACCCACTTGCCTTTCATTCTTATCCCCCTTTAGTCCCTAATCCTAATCTGTTCTCCATTTCTATGATTTTCTTATTTCAACAATGTTATAAAGATGGAATCATATAGTATGTCATTTGGGGGATTGAGCTTTTTCAGTACAATTCTCAGGAGACTCGTCTAGATTGGTGTGTGTATCAATAGTGCATTCCTTTTTATTGGTGTACCATATTCCATGGGGTGGATGTACCTCCATTTGTATAACAATTCACCTGTTGAAGAACATCTAAGCTGTTTCCAGGTTTTGGCCATTACAAACAAAGCTGCTATAAACATTCAGGTACAGGTGTGCATATAGTTTTCATTTCTCTGGGTCAAATGCCCAAGTGTATAAATGTTGGGCCACATGGTAATTGCATGTTTAGTTATTGTTTTTAAGAAGCTACAAGCTATTTTACAGAGTGGCTGTACCATACTTTATATTTACATTCCCACCAACAATGTATGAGAGACCCAGTTTCTCTTCATCATCACCGGAATTTGGAGTTGCCACTGTTTTTTATTTTAGCCATTCTGATAGGTGTAGTGATATCTAATTGTGGTTTTAATTTGCATTCCTCCAATGGATAGTGATGCTGACCATCATTTCATGTGCTGATTTGGCATCTGTGTATCTTCAGTGAGATGTCTCATCATATCTTTTGACCATTCTTTAAGTGGATTGCTTGGTTTTACTGCTGTGTTTTGAGTTATTTATATATTCTAGATTCTAGTCCTTTGTCAGACATGTGGTTTGCAAACATAGTCTCCCAGTCTATAATCCTCATCAGAGGGTCTTTTGTAGAGTGAAAGTTTTTAATTTTGATGAAGTCTAGTTGATTGTTCTTCCTCTTATGGAAAGTTCTTTTGGTGCCAAGTCTCAGAAGTCTGCCTAATCCTGGACCCAGCAGGTTTTTCTCCTATTAACTTTTCAAAAAGTTTCACAATTTCACATTTTACATTTAAGTTCATGATCCATGTTGATTACTTTTGTTTTTGTTTTTTGTTTTGTTTTGTTGGTTTTTTTTTTTTTTACATATAAGATGTGAGACTTATTTGCTTTGGCTCCTTGAAAATTTCCCAGACTTTCTTGCAGGCCTAGTAATGAGTAAAAAATAATTTGGAAAGGGGGGAATTTATGCAAAATCTAGTTGCTAAAATCTTCTTATAAAAGAAGGGACATTCTTTGAATGTCCCTTTAGAGTTTCTAATTCACCGAACTCTATATTTACTTCAGTTCCTAAAATAAGTAAGTTAAACTCTATTACTGCCTCATATTCAGACTAACAGTGTTGTTTCTCCTCATCTGCATGTGGCCTGCCAGGTCCTGCTAAAGGGAAAACCCTCATGTCTGATGGGGTAGGAATGCTGGGAACTCCCTTGATTGTTTGATGGCAGGTTAGAAACTCCTTTTGCACTTTATATGACTCATTACATGGATATATTCCATTCTTTAATGTAAAGAATTACATTGCATATGCATCACAACCTTTTAATTAAGTTAATTTTCATAAGATACAATAGTGACTTCTAAAGATTCTTCTGGAGTATTAACTGAGGCGTAAATAAACAGCAGGATAGTGATAGAATAGGTCCTGGCCTGAACTCTAAATACCTCCATAGTGAATAAAAGTAGTGATAATCCAACCTAATTGAACAAGGGCCTGGCCAAACATCTTCAAGGCAACTTACTGAAATGTAGGTTTCCATTTACTATTATTAAAAATGAGCCCTGCCCTAAGCATATCTTGCTCCTTAGGATATTAGCCAATCATAGTTGTGCATGCAGATTTGAGGTAAGGAAGCATTCAGCCGCAAGGAGCAGAAAATCCAACCATAGTGACTTAAGACAGAAGATTATTTTCTGGGGCACTTGGGTGGCTCAGTTGCTTCAACATCCAACATCAGCTCAGGTCATGATCTTATGGTTTGTGAATTCGAGCCACGAGTTGGGCTCTGTGCTAACAGCTCAGAGCCTGGACCCTGCTTCGGATTTTGTGTTGCCCTCTCTCTCTGCCCGTCCCCTACTCACACTCTTCTCTCTTAATAAATACACATTTAAAAAAATTTTCTTAAAAAGGTTATTGTCCTCTTGTAACAAGAAGTCTAGAGGTAGGCAGTCATGGGCCATCAACATCTGTTTCAGGGAGTTATCAAGAAATCAGTTTCCTTCTGTCTTCAAGCTCTACCTTTCTTCCCAAATAGCTTTGTCTCAAGATTGCAGGACTACTGATGCATCACAGACAGAGGTCTCTATTAATAGACATCTCAGATGCATTGCAAAGGGGAAGAATAGAATGGTGAGGAAGATACAGTTTCAAATTTTGATCAGCTATTTTTTTCCCCATGGAATTTTCTTAATTATCCCCCCCCCTTTTTTTTCACCTTCCTTCTCGTAGGAATTAAAAACCAGAACCTCTGAGGATGTACGCTCCAGGCTACATGTGAGAAACTCTGGATTGCCTTCATTTTGTCGTTTAAAACAACCGAGCCTTGCCTTGCTGTGGAAATCACTAGCCACTGGCTGTCATGTCAATTTGTCATTGCTAATGAAATAACATTAGTTTCATCATTCTTTTCTTTAAGTTTATTTTTATTTATTTTTGAGAGAGAGTTAGAGAGAGAGCAAGAGCATGAGCAGGGTGGGGTGGGGGGGGGCAGAGAGAGGGAGAGACAGACAATCCAAAGCAGGCTCTGCGCTGTCAGCACAAAGCCCCATGCAGGGCCTGAACTCAAGAAACATGAGATCACAACCTGAGCCAAAATCAAGAGTTGGACACTTAACCAACTGAGCCACCCAGATACCCTAGTTTTATAATTCTTAATTTATCACAAAAACTGTATGTCAACTCTCCTGTCAGGAGAAAAATATCAGCAATGGGAAAATGTTAACATTAATGTAAGTTTGTTCTTTAGTATATATGTGGTTGACCTCTGACCTCTGAGTTTCTTTGAGAATGTGATATATGCTCTCTTCACTACAAAATTGTCACCTTTCTGATATATCTCAAGGTAGCATTTTCCTTGTGCAGTGGCTCCACAGTAATATGAAAGGGTCTTTCCAATAGTGGGGCTACTACCAGAGATTCTAAGGTGATTTCTGGGATCTTCTCCTTCTAGAGAAGACAGAAAACTACAAATGTCATTTCTGGCAGGGTAACCTGAATTCTGTGTTGTGTGTGTGGTTGTGTGTGTGTGTGTGTGTGTGTGTACATAAATGTAAAATATAAACAACTACATGCATATATGTGGATATTACAGCCCATATTTTTAAATGTGCAAGAAATAGAACTTTCTTTAATTTCTTGAGCAATTTAATTCCTGTTTAGCTACTAAGCTATTAAGATATGTTAACCTTGGTCTTTATGACCTTGTGCCTCCACAATAGCCAGAGTTGTGCATAGTTGCAAAATCCTATACAGTGGCAAGGCCTGGGGAGTTATAGGAAATCCCATCCTTTGCCATCTGTCCACACGAGTTGCCATGGGGAACATCCACTTCCCTATTATGCCAGTTCTTGGAAGTCCAGGCGCTGTCAACCTTTCTGAATCATGTTTGGGACACTGAAGTCTTCTCAAGCCTGTCCATCTGCGATGCCCCCTCAGCCTCCTTTTCTAGGATCTTGCCACCTCTGTGCACAGTTTTCCTTTCTCTCTGTTCACCTCACTCCTTAGCTCAGGTAAATCTTTTTCTTGCCTGGAGATGGAAAAAATTCTGTGTTCTCCATGGTTTCATGGGTCATTTTGTCTATGCTCCAAATCCGCTAACTTGCTCTGGGTTTAGACTTTTAGAAAGGAAAAGTAAAAAAAAAAAAAAAAAAGACACATATGTTATTTCTGCTTTTGATCTTGACACAACCCTCCCATTGGACAATTAACCAACTCTCAATGAGCCAAGTATCTGACTAAAAGTGGTAGAAAGGAAAAAGAGATATGTGGAGAGGGAATAAAGGTTATTATGTCAGAAAACAATTTCCTGTGTCTATAAAATATAGCCAAAGTTAGTATGTACTGTAACAGAAAAAAAAATTTAATTATGGACCATGTTTCTGTTAATACATTCAACTCAATGGCTTTTGCCTCTCTCTGTTTGGAAGTAGGGAAAATAAAACATACTAAAGAAGTATATATTTGCTTCTTCCCCCAAAAACATCTTAATTGAATTGAGATTTAGGTTTTACAAATTTAAGGATACATACAAAAATAAACAGGAAATTACAATTCAACATATACAGAATTGTATGCGGATGTGATTCAAACAGCATATGTTAATGTTGAGCAGAGAGACTCATAATAATTAACATTTGTAAATTGCTTTCCATTTTACTTGCATGTATAATTTAATTTGATTCTTGCAATAGCCCTGAAGAGTATGTTGTGATTATTATTTCCATTTTACAGATGAGGGGGAAAATGCCACACAGAGATTAAGTAATTTCTCCAAATTCGCATAATTAGTCAGTAGGAACTAGAGTAGGGGTGGTTCATGTGAAAAATTTCCCCAAATTATGGACTCCAAAAGAAGGTAAAAGATAAAGAAGATATATGAGTATATTATATACAGATGTATCTTTCATAATTTATTGTTTTGTGTAAAGGTCTATACTGGTAAATTGAACTGCATAATATAGTGGTTATAAATCCAATTTAATCAGAATCTCTGGGAGTGAGTCCCAGGGATTGGTGTTCTAAAATAGGTGGTTCCAATCAGCAGTCAGGGTTGAGAACCACTGGGATTTGTTGTTTTTTCATAAACATAGAAGGGGTATACTAAGTAGCAGAGGGAGAGAGAAATGACCTTATCAGAGCAAAGAGGAGTTAGAAAAGACGCTGGACATTTTCAGCTAAGAGGGGGAGCTAACTTAAAACACATTTTGAGTAACTGTAGAAAGTGGTAAAATATCGCTAGTGTAGGATACAGTGAAAGATCAGTAACTTTACTTTCTATTAATAATTCCAGGTGTAACTAAACTTACAATAAACTCACTCAAAAATTTTTAAGACTTTTTTTCCACTCTGGAGTCTGTTTCCCAAAAAGCATAAAGTTTTACAGCAGTTTTCTGTTTTTGAGATGGCTAGAATAATAAGCTATTTACTTGCCATAAAAGTTTATTACATAGAACCAAAAAAAGTGGTTCTGACAGTTTTCTCACCAAAATAAAAAATGGACCTTTAGTCATTGTCAGTGCTAGTATCTCTAAATTGATCTCCCAAGCAGAATTATACCCACATCAACATCGTATAAGATATTACATTTTCCTGTATTCTTAACCATACTTAGTCTTACTGGATTTTTAAATTTTTGCCAATTAGATGAAGTGAGCACAAGGAGACATGAGGGCAAGGAAATATCTACAAGAATAAAGAGTAAACTTTCCATGGGTAGGAGGACAGATAAGAAACTATGGATGAAATAACTGAGAGAATCCCATAGAGCAATTAACGTATTTAATCATGCCTATCAGTTTCAATAAATCAAAATATCAGAACTAATACTAAGCCACAAAGTAAGTTGCAAAGGGATATGAACAGCATGATGCCATTTTGGTAAAGTTTTAAAACATGTAAAAAACCACTGTATACTTAATGAAGCAATATCTATATAATAAAAATATAAAATCATGGATTGAAAAATACACAGCAACTTCTAGTGTTTTCCTAAGGTAGGGAGTAGGGGGAAAATATGACTTTTGCTGTTTTTGAAACATCTTATTTCTTATCATCATTCAAAAAGCTTGCATACAATGCAGGCACAGAAGTATATTTAAATCTAGATGATTGGCACATATATATATCTCTTACATTTTTTCTATATTATCTATATACTTCCATATACTGAAAAATACTTCAGAATGTTTTAATTATTAAGAAAGTGACAAGCATATTTCAACAGACAAGAGGAACAAAGGTATTTTTATTAATGAGAGGAGCTTTAGAAAAACTATACAAATGTGAATAAATAGGACAAGTCCCTTCTCTATTCAGCTCATAGTACTGCCAGATGAATTAAAAAAAAAAATAAAGTTCCAATCATGCAACAGTTAGAAGAAACAAATTGATATAAACATATCAACCTGAATTTATCTGACACACATAGTTCTAAATTTAAAAAAGAAAGAATGGTAAAATATAGAATGAGATCTATTTCTCACAATACCACTTACTTAAATTAAAAGTACAAGTACAGGGGAGCTTTGTTTCCAGCTATGTTGGAGTAACTGATATTAGACTTCCATCCCACTATAACAACTAAAAACATTGCACAAAAGGTAGCATAGAACTATGATCCCTGAAAGAAGAGAAACATAGACCTAAGTCTTAAAATCACAAGAAGTTTCTGCTTGGATACATTCTCCAGACCAAGAGATGGAAAGAAGGAACCCAAACAAAGCATGGAAGCCCTCTGGATTGAGGAGAGAGAGATCAGAGTTAAGGGATTCTGAGGTAGCTGTAATTGGCATGTACCAGAAAAGACAAATATGAATAGAGGTCCCCATGAGTCTACAGAGAGTGAAACCCCACAAGGCCAGGCAAATAATTACTAGAAACCTATAAGCTCAACAATTCCTGGAGCTCACAGAAGGATGTGAAACACTGGAGTTCCAATAATCCGGAGTGGGGGGGCTCTCCAATACCCAAGGGATTCAATAGAGACCTTAGAAGGGGTAATGGGAGGGCTTATTTGGCCTTAGAGTAAAGTCTACTCTAGACCTGCTGTAACAAAAGTGAAAAACAACCCTTGAAAGGATCAAGCTGATTTGTAAACAGTTTAACTTCCTGACAGAACAAAGCTCAATACTATTTATAAGAAGACAAGAAAGGGGCACATGCACCCCAATGTTTATAGCAGCATTATCGACAGTAGCCAAAGTATGGAAAGAGCCCAAATGTCCATTGAAAGATGAATGGATAAAAAAGATGTGGTATACACATACAATGGAGTATTACTCATCAGTCAAAAAGAATGAAATCTTTCCATTTGCAACTACATGGGTGGAACTTGAAGGTATTAATGCTAAGCAAAATTAGTCAGAGAAAGACAAATATCATATGAATTCACTCATATGAGAAATTTAAGATACAGAACAGATGAAAATAAGGGAAGGGAAGCAAAAATAATATAAAAACAGGGAGGGAGACAAAACATAAGAGACTCCTAAACATAGAGAACAAACAGAGGGTTGCTGGAGGGGTCGTGGGAGGGGGTATGGGCTAAACGGGTAAGGGGCATTAAGGAATCTACCCTTGAAATCATTGTTGTACCATATGCTAACTTGGATGTAAATTTAAAAATTAATTAAGTAATTAATTAATTAACAAAAGAAGACAACAAAACCCATGCAATACACACCCTATAACACAATGGGCAGCATTCAATAAAAAACTACTAGACATGTGACGAAATGGTAAATGAGACCCAAGGACCTATAACCCAGAAAGCAAAATCAGTCAATGGAATCAGAACCAGAAATGATATCAATTGTGGAATGAGTAAAGACTTTTAAATATAGCTATTATAAATATGCTCAGGGTTTAAAATGAACCATGAACATAAGGTATATAAAAATAGAAGATTTAAAAAAAAGAACCAAATCAAAGTCTAAGGCTGAAAAGTACAACATGTAGAAATGGGTGGAAAAAAAAATCACTAGATGTGCTTGACACCAGATTAGACACTACAGAAGAAGAGATCAGTGAACTTGAAGAAACAGAAATAGAAACTATCAAAAATAAACTATAGACAAGAAAAAAGATGACTAAATAAAATTAACAGTTCAGAGACTTGTGGAACAATAACAAGTTATCTCATATATAATTGGATCTCAGAAGAAGAGAGGGAGAAAAAATATTTGAAGATAAAAAGACTGAACATTTTCTAAATTTGATGATAATTATAAATTCACAATTCCAACAAACTCAGTAAACCTCAAGCAAGAATATACTCAAAAGCATACCCTATGGTTTGCCGTGTTAGCACCTACAATTGTTTATTGCCTGACCTGATTAATTAACTGAATGTACAGCTGGCATGAAATGTCATGCCCAACCTCATGAGCTGGGCGGAGATGAACCCCAGAGACCTTGACAGGTGCATGATCTGAGGGTCAACACTGGGAACTGGTAACAGAATTCACAATAAGGAGATCAGAAATTTAAAAACCTAGGACCAAGTCAAGTTGAGGACAAGAGAATCCAAAAAATAAGGTAACAAGCAGAGGAGGATTAAGTCATTGGGAAACATAGCTAAATTTCCTGAATCAGATGGATTTATTATTTTTAATTAAGTTGGGCTCTTGTATGGCAGTTTCTGGTCATAAGCTTCAAAATGTTCTTCCTAACTTCTAACAGAAGCAGGGCTGAACAATACTCTTTGTGACTCAGGTTCTGTGTGAATTCTGTTGCTTCAAACAGGACAACAATGTCCTCCTTTCTTTATCCACTGAAATGGTAAATTCCTGGTCTAGATCTGTGATTTACTCACTGAATTTCTGAGAACAGAGACACCAATTAACAAATAGCTTCTAAATAGAAGTTTCCCTATGGGTGTCTTATGCCTGGAAGTTCTTGGACAGAAAGTAATGTTTTTTGTATTTAGGACAAACTAAGGCATTTTATATCTAAGAGGGAGGATTAGAACTTGTGCAAAGGGGTGATGAGTAGCTAATCTTTAGGTAGTCACAAGGGAAATGGCAAGGATATTAAACTTCACCTGGTATCTATACTGGAACCTAAAAATTAGAGGCTTGGTTATATATATATATATATATATATATATACACACACATATATATATGTATGTTGTTATACATATATAATACATATATATGTAACATATATATTACCATATATATGTTATACAATATAATATTTATATAGTATTATATCATATAATAATTATATAATAGTATTATATAATATAATATATTATAACATATATGTTACATATATATGTATATATAAATATATATATGTAAATATATGTAACATTTTGCTTATTTCAAAAGAATCTATTTCTTTATAGAACACATGAAACAAACACAAAAACAAAATAAAATTTCATTTATATATCTGAAGATCTATTTTAGGAAAAAAATAACAAAATTAAGATTACAGTGGACAAATTTTTGCAAATTAAATTTCTTCAGTCATGAAATTTTTCCCCATTCACTCAATCAATATGCATTTATTTTCACCACAAAATTAGGATCATGTTCTTTATATTCTTTTTTTAGCCACTACTTTTTCACTCAACAATATATATTTATGTATTTGTATATATAAATATTTTTCCATGGGATTCATTCTTTCATCCATTGGCTCAAAAAATCAATTAATACTGTAAGATAATTTTGCTTCATTCTTTATTATGGTTATGTCTCCTTTTTTTTTTTTATAATGCTGCCTAATTATAATAGCAAGCATCTCTGTCTTGTTCATGGCCTTAATGAGAATGTCCCAATGTTTATTGATAAGTATAGTACTGGCTGCCAGTTTGAGACAATCTTTACCACTGTAGTTGTCTTTATATTTCTAGGTTGCCAGGAAGTTTGTTTCCTTGTTGGCTTGCTTGTTTGTTTATTTTTGAATCACAAATGGGTGTTGAATTCCATCAAGTCTTTCTTTGGCACCAATTAGGAGGGGGCTTATGAGTGGGGACTGGAGTTGGAAATACCAGTTGCGGAACTATTTCATTGGTCCATATCCGAGGAATGAGGACTAAAGAAACAGATACAGAAAAGGAAAGAGGAGGTCTTTTATCAACACAGCAGATGGAGTTAAGAGAAAGGAAGAGGCAAAGATATCTGTGATACTTTGCACTAAGTTCCTGGGAGGCCAACTCCAGAAAAAGCAGAAGAAGAGGAATACACAAGGGAGAAAAGATAATGTGTTTGATTTGAATGGTGAGATACCTGAGGCATTCATATGGAGGTGCCCAGCTGGCAGACAAAAATTTGCATCTTCAAGAACAAGAAAGAAGAAAACCTAGATTCACAATTTATCTGCATAGAGTTACATCAAGGTCACAAGAGGATGTGAGATGGCCAAGGGGAAAGCACACAGGGTAAAAAAAACTAAATTTGAGGAAATGAGGGGGGCTTTAAGAAGCTTTTGGTTACTTCTTGGTGGTTACTGTGTTCATTTGCTGAAAGCTTAAAAGCTGCCTAACAGACACAAGGAATAGAAAAAAATAGCTTGGCTGGGTTTTGGGGAATGTCTAAAATAGAAAACAAATTTTTTTCTTTTCAGATAAGACAGAACAGTAATGATCTACATAAAATAGGAAGAGGAGAAGATGCATTGAAAGTTTACATTGGATGACTCTGATCTTTTCCATAAAGTAGATAATGAGGTCTTCTTCTGAGGGGGCATAAGGGTAAGTTTGAGGTGTTAGCAAAGTGAACACAAGAAAAGCTGTGGTGGGGGGTTTACAGGGAATTGACTGAAAATGAAATAAAAGGTTACAGATTCTAGGAGCTTAACAGGGCACAGCAATAGCATTGGAGGTTCAGTTACCACCTCTTATTTTCCAGCAGGGCTCAGCAATTTGGGATTCAGAGGGAAGAAAAAGAATTAAGAGTGATGGGAAGCCATGGAATGTAGAAATGTTGGAATAAAAAAAGTAGGGAACTGCAGGAATACATTGTTTGGATTCATATGGAAATAAAAAAATAAGGATGGGTCTCAGTAGCAAACAGTCAATTAATCAAGCACACTTTTCTGAAGTGTATTTTATGGAACACTAGACCTGTATAACATGCTTCCTTTAAAATAATTAAAAAAATAATCTTGGGGATCCTGGGTGGCTCAGTCGGTTAAGCGTCTGATTTGGGCTTAGGCCATGGTCTCACAGTTCGTGAGTTCAAGCCCCACATTGGAATCTGTGCTGACAGCTCAGAGCCTGGAGCCTGCTTCAGATTCTGTGTCTCCCTCTCTCTCTGCCCCCTCCACCACTCGTGTGCTCTCTCTCTCTCAAAAAGAAATAAACATTTTAAAAATAAATAAATAATCTTTTGTCAAATTATTGTGGAAAAACTTGGAGCTTCACAAGGGACATTAACATTTAAAGGACTCACAAAGTCCAGAATAAACCTGTTCTGTAACCTACAACTCTCTAAGCTTATCTGACCTTGAAGTACTTTTTTGTGTAATTCATATCAGCAGCTGCTACAATTATTTCTATTAGTCAAGATATGCTAGGTTATGCTGTCATAACAATCAATATCAAAATCCAGTAGCTAAACACAGCCAGTGTGGGTCCAAATAACCACTCAGGAACTCAAACTAATGGCAGTTCCAATACTTTGTGTCCATCTCAAACGTGTAACGCCAGGATTTGCCATGCCTGGGGAAGAACACACATGAAGAAGTGGTCACTTTTCTATGCTCTGAGCTCAAATGGTACACATCACTTCTGCTGACTACTCATGGGCCATAACTGGTCATATAGCCCCACTATATGACGGGGGTCATATAGACCCTGTAAGGGACTGGGAAATATGAGATGCACATAGATATTTGGTGAGCAGTAAATGATTCTGTCATAACTAGCATTCCAATGAATAAAACTTGGAAAACATTGACTAAATATGTAGGAAACAACTTTTCCTAGTCCAAGGAGCATGTTAATGTATTCTCTGGTATAAAAGAGAAAATAATCTGCTCTTTCCTATTATTGTGGAAGAGGAGAAGAAAGAGAAGAAGGGAGAGAAAGGAGGAGGAGAAGTGGTGGAGAAGAAGAGGAAGTAGTAGAAGAAAGAAGAAGAGGAGGGGAAGGAAGAGGGGGAGGAAGGGAGGGAGGAGGAGGAGGAAGGAGGGGAGAGGGAGAGAAAGAAGCTGGCCTATGGCAGTACTACTTATTGAAATATTGTTCTGTTTTTTGGCATTTTGCTAAGTGCTTATATGACATGCTTGATGTCACATAATTCTCGCAAGAACCCAATCAATAACATAGTTTATTATCCCTATTTTTTCAGATCAGAGAATTAAGATTTAAAAAGGTGAGCTGCTGGGCACCTGGGTGGCTCAGTTGGTTAAGCGTCCGACTTCAGCTCAGGTCACGATCTTGCGGTCCCTGAGTTCGAGCCCCGCGTCGGACTCTGGGCTGATGGCTCAGAGCCTGGATCCTGCTTCTGATTCTGTGTCTCCCTCTGTCTCTGCACCTCCCCCGTTCATGCTCTGTCTCTCTCTGTCTCAAAAATAAATAAATAATTAAAAAAAAATTTTTTTTTTAAAAAAGGTGAGCTGCTTTGTCCAAGGTCACAGAGAAATAAGTAAAGGAGGCTAGATTCAGACCATCACCTCTAGGATGGCAAAGCCCATTCCGATCACCCCAGAGCTTATCTCCCCCATGCCTCGATTCTGTGTTTTGATGGCCAGTCCCCTTTACTCACAGCTGCTTATTTCATCCTCAACAACCCTGCCAAGATACACTCTCATTTCTAATGAGGAAAGAGGCTTTGAACCCAGTTCTCTTTGACTCTCAAAGGCCATGTTAGCACACTTTTGCAGATCTCTGTTTCTACCATTTTGATCACTGCATGTGGATTATTTGGTCTTGCCTCAGCTAGATTTGGTTTATGCACAATATTCCGGAAAGACCTACAGATGTACATTGTTTCATTGGCACTGGAATGCTGGTTAGAGCTTAGCCTAGATCTTCTTAGTGATGATCTCTGGTCTGTTGACTGCAAAGTCTCCTTCATATTGGAAGACTTGAAGTCCCACACCTTGAAGTGCCTCCCCCTAAAATAATACATTGTCTTGCACATGCTTCCTTCTCTGAGAGCATCATGGGATTTTCCCTTATAAGCTTGGCATTGACGACCCAGGAAATCTTGTGTCAACTGCAAACTGGAAGATTTACACATATACAGTTAAATCTCAAAAGCAACTGTCTTTGAGGAAGAAAATCTCAGGAGTAACAAGTTCCCAGCTGAGTGGTTCCTCTGGGTACAAATTAAAGAGTCCATGAAAGAATCTTCCAGAGTTCCCCAGGCAGAGTGGGCTGAGTAAAGAGTTCGAAGACCCATCTTGTTGATGTTGCAGGTGGCTAGTGAGCCCAGTTGCTTGTCTTCAGGTAACTTAAAAGATTGAATAGTCTCAGGCAGACAGTCTCAATGACCCTGTGGAACTGGGAGCAGAGATAGTAAGAGTGAAGGGTGAGTCTTGCCTCTCTAAGAAGAGGTCATGAGCACAGCAAACAAGAAATCCATACTGGGCAATCAGTTCATAAGCCAAGTGATGTCAGCAGTGTGAATGTCAGGATTATACAGAAAACCTATAGATCAGTGGCTTAAACAATATAGGGCTTTGTGTGCCTGTTTGTTTTGTCTCCCACATAAAAGTAGTCCAAAGTTTGACAATCCATGGCTAAAATGCCGGTTCTGTGATGTCAACAGTGACCCTGACTGCTTCCTGCTCATGGCATCTACCCACAGGTGCAGAATGGCTGCTACAGCTGCTGTTCATGTTCCTGGCTGTAAGAAGGAAGAGCAGAGGGCAGACACAGTAACTTCAGCTTAAATCTCATTAACCACTCCTATCCACAAGGGAGATTGGGAAATGCAATGTTTCAGCTGGGGACCTTGTTGCCTTCCAAAAATTCAGATACTGAGGAAGAAAGGGGAAATGGGTGTTAGGTGGTTCATTATTGTCACTGCCTCACAAGGAACCTAATAAACTGCGCACACCTACAGGCAAGTCTTGGAGGCCAGTCTAGACTGTGTGAACACTTATTACCTCCCCTCACCACACACTGCCACTATCGTAGACATCACCATTCTCCTCGATAATCCTGACCTGTGGCAGAAGTCCGCAGACTGAGGTTGAACCTATGTTAGCAGCAAGATGTTTGGCTACCACTTCTACCTGGGTCTGCTCTTTGCATCTTGCAGAGCCAGTTATCTTAACCCTAGCCCTGGCAAGTGGTTGTCTTAGAATTTGAGAGTATTATGCTCCCAATACCCAAGGGGAACACTGAGGATGTTTCTCTTCTCTCTATTGTACCCTTTATTAGGGACATCCTGACCACAGAAAAACAACGATTAGATCCCTCCCACTCCCAGGACCTCCAACGGCCGACCATTTATCCAGGGTTTTGTACCCAGTGCCCAAGTTTGTCACTGGAGATAATGAATGCCAACACAGACGCAGTTGATGCTGAACATCATGTGGAACTGGAGGAAAAAACAACGACTTAGTAGTCAACTGTTGTAACTTCGGCACACACTTGAAGATCTCTCCACAAGAGTAGATGCAGTTAAGGAAGAAAATAGGAAGCTAAAATCAGACAACCAAGCTCTTGGACAATATATAGAAAACCTCATGTCAGCTTCTAGTGTTTTTCAAATGACTGACACAAAAAGCAAAAGAATGTGAAGGATTGACATCCCTTCTGTTTTATGGAATTGCCGCTAATCTGTTTTTTTCTTTAAAATGTGGATAGACTCAAAAAGTTATAGTACTTTTGTTTGTGGCCTAATTGAATATTTATGAAGATAATGTCAGATCTAGGCAAAATTAAGAACATAACAGAAGACTTCCATGAGTTTGTGTGATATATGTTAGTCTATGAAAACATGCAAATGTATTGTAGAGACTTTATAATTAGAAACGCATGTATGTATAAAATTTGAAAGTGAATGTTTTATCAAATTTGCTTTGATTTAGAGGTTTAGCACTGTCTTTTATTGTAGGCATAGTAAGAGATACAAGAAAATAACCACTGTGTTGTGAAAAGTGACCAAAATCATGCACTGAATACCCAGCTTTATGTACCCTGTCTACCATGTTGTGCCTCGTCTCCACTGGCTTCTTCCTTCCCATTTCCCCTCCCCTAAGGAAGAAATTGGTTTCACATTTGTAAAAGTAATTTTACTATTTAATCATCTGTGAGAGTAACCTGAGCTTGAATTGTTGAAACTTAGCCAAAATAAGGTATAATCACAGTTAGGGCTTATCATAGCAATAAGATAGGATTGTTAGTTTCTTTTTAATCAACTGAAAACAGAGCCTATAAATATGAAGATTCTTCTTTGCAACTGAATTGTCACATTGGAAAGGTTTGTTGTTAAAAACTTCCTTTTGCACAAAATAACCCATTTGGTATCTGAAAAGATGAGCTCTAGTTACATGTTTGAAATAAGAAATTTTGAGAAAAATGGAAATAGGATGGGAAAAGTACTTGGCATACAGTAGTAACCAACTCCAAATGTTTTTACTCCAGAATTGTGTGATCTCTGGAACAGACAAGATCTTTTAGGGAATATATATATGAAAGTAGATGAAATGTTACTAACCTTAAGTCAACCACATCTACAAGAGAACAGTGACAAAGAGTTTAGTCTCAAGGCTTATCTGTAGCACCCAGCAGATCAACTTTTGCAAAAGCCCTCTACAGTGTATTGGTATCAGCATCATGAATAAAATGCAAGAGTTTCGCATGCATACTAGCTGATACTTTCTCAGTATTTTATCTCAACACTTCTCCCAGAATTTGCTGTTAACCTAACTACTTGGTTTGAAAGATTAGTCACTTTTTGGCAGCTTATAAAAATTTAGTTTGTAGATTCCATTCGGTAAGAAATTTAGTATCAGAAGCCATGTTAAAATGTTATGTAGGAAAAGGGTGCCTGAGTGGCTCAGTCGGTTAAGTGCCTAACTCTTGATCTCGGCTCAGATCGTGATCTCACAGTTCCTGAGATGGAGCCCTGTGTCGGCCTCTGTGCTGACAGGGTGGAGCCTGCTTGGGATTCTCTCTCTCCCTCTCTCTCCCTGCCCCTCCCCTGCTCTCTCTCTCTCAAAAATAAATAAACTTTTTAATAAATATTAAATAGGACAAGAGATCCACTAAATCATTTTGGTTATTAGATTTGAGCTACTTTTAATCATGGAATAATCTTATGTTTGTATTGGTATAAGATTCAATGAATGACTTTAGTTGTAGGAATATAATAGTTATACTGCAAACATCTTGTGTCCCTTTTGTGACCTGATTTACAAACATTTAAAATTGTGTTGCACTTTTGCTTTGCTCTTTAATAAAAAGCTGTTCCAGAGGGGGAAGAAAAAGAAAGAAAGAAAGAAAAAAAAAACCCCATGATTAAGTACCACTATGTACCAGGCACTGTGCTTAGTGTGGAGTCAACAAAGACCAATGGCATTTCTTTTCTTGAGTATTTAGAGACTCATGGAAACAAGCAAATACACAAAGAAATCACAGTCTGATCCAGGACTGCTGCAGTAGAGGTATGAGGGAAGCCCAGGGACACCGAGAGTCCCTGACTGCACACCATTTGTCTTAGTCCCCTGTGGTGGCATTAACGGAATACCATAGACTGGGTGGCTTATAAACAACAGAAATTTATTTCTCAGTTTTGAAGGCTGAAAGTCCAAGATCAAGGTGCAGCAGATTTGGTGTCTGGTGAGAGCCTGTTTCCTGGCTCATAGATAGCTGTCTTCTCCCTGTGTCTTCCCATGACAGAAAGGACAAGGGATCTCTGGGGGTCTCTTTCATAAGTACTCCACCCTTATGACCCAATCATTTCCCAAAAACCTCTCTTCCAAATATTATCACCTTGGGAATTAGGATTTCAACATATGAATTTGGGGGACACTAACATTCAGATCATAGCCCTGATGGATCCCAAGCTTTAGAACACATAAGAGCATCTGGGCAGCTTATAAAAGTGCAAGTTCCTATGTATTGTCACAGGGCTTCCAATATTATAGATCTGAAATCTAGACCTCCAGATTTGCCTAGTAATCTACTCTCTTTCTTCCCACAAAATCCTAGATAACGCGGACACAGTAGTGGATCCCACTTTGTGAAATTCTGCTCTAAGGGATGAGGTGAGATGAATATGCTGGAAAAAGAAGGCTCAGAGGCAATCATTTGTGAGCTAAAAGGCAGGGCATTCCAGGTGGAGGGGATGGCTCTGGTGCAAAAGCCTGCCAGGGTCTGGTTTGTCTAAGAGAAATAAGATGCGGACTAGAACATGAGTCTGGAAGGTCTCAGGAGGTGCCAGAGCTACAAAGATGTGGAAATTAGGCTATATTTATAGCACTTCATACAACAGGGGTTTAACAATTTCCTTCTGTAAGAAAAAGCTATCAGTTGGGGAACTGGCTTTCCCAATGAGAACCACCATGCACTTGAATTGGTCTAGACTGACTATAAATGTGTCCCAGATCCCCTGCCCTGCCTTTTGTTCCCTCCTACACCCCTGCCTCAGCTATCCCTGCCCACCCCTCTTGGCCCTTTGCTCCTCTGAGAGTTGGCCTGTTCTGTTGTGTGTCTCTGGCTTAGCTATCTTCTGGTTTCTGTCTTTGTTTCTAAGGCCTGACAATTTAACATCTAACAATTTTCTCAGTTTTGTCCTGGCTGCCTCTGGCAAGCCAAATTAACCTGTTTGACAGTGAAAATGAGGGCTGTCCTCTCCATGGAGGCAATGGGGAGGCAGGAGATCCCCAGCCTGGACAAGAATTGCTTATCACTCTACTCCAGCTCTCTCATAGACAAGCCAGTAGAGTTGGCCAGTGTTCTTCCAACTGGGGTACACACTTTCTGTAAGATTCGAACACTTTCCAAATGATACTCAGGCAAGGATAGTTATAAGGGCATCAGTGTCTACAGGTATTCTTTGCTAATATTGATCTGCTTGAAATGAACCTATGCTTAGAATATACCTTTCTCGGGGCGCCTGGGTGGCGCAGTCGGTTAAGCGTCCGACTTCAGCCAGGTCACGATCTCGCGGTCCGGGAGTTCGAGCCCCGCGTCGGGCTCTGGGCTGATGGCTCAGAGCCTGGAGCCTGTTTCCGATTCTGTGTCTCCCTCTCTCTCTGCCCCTCCCCCGTTCATGCTCTGTCTCACTCTGTCCCAAAAATAAATAAACGTTGAAAAAAAAAAAAAATTAAAAAAAAAAAAAAAAAAGAATATACCTTTCTCATGGGGTGCCTGGGTGGCTCAGTCAGTAAGCGTCCGACTTCAGCTCGGGTCATGATCTCACGGTTTGTGAGTTCGAACTTTGCATCGGGCTCTGTGCTGACAGCTCAGAACCTGGAGCCTGCTTCAGATTCTGTGTCTCCCTCTGTCTCTGCTCCTCCCCCACTCACACTCTGTCTCTCTCTCAAAAATAAATAAACATTTAAAAAATTAAAAAAAAAGAATATACCTTTCTCATTTTACAAAAGAAAGACATATCCCTTGCCCATACCAAATCTTGTTTTGGTTCTTTGCAGCAGGAGGGCTCTTGAAACAATGGGATAAAAAAAATTAATGATAAACCAAGTCCAGGGCTCATAAGGCTTTCTGTCCTTCCCTGTCTTATACATACTTCTGCAAGAAGGCCATGTTGGCCCATGGGGTCTCATAATTCAGAATATACAAAGCAGCATAAGCTTGTGATGTTGATCCTTTAAAATGTAATTTTTGCAGGACAATTGGATTTTCCAAAGTATGATAAATCAAACACACAAACAAAAATTTCACCTGGTATCTTTCAGATATAGCGTGCTTTACTCAGTAATGAAAATTTGTTTTATCCAATAATAGTCAATCCTCATTTTATTTCAATATATAAAATAGTTAAATTTTCTATCTCTTATTAATAAGAAATAAACTTATTTTTAAAATGTGTGGAGGTGCCTGGGTGTCTCAGTCAGTTAAGCGTACGACTTTGGCTCAGATCATGATCTCTCAGCTCGTGGGTTTGAGCCCCACCTCAGTCTCTGTGCTGACAGCTCAGAGCCTGGAGCCTGCTTCAGATTCTGTGTCTCCCTCTCTCTCTGCCCCTTCCCCCCTCAAATAAATGAACATCAAAAAAATGGAAAACGTGAAAAATTTTAGATGTCAAGTTAAAAATGTGTAAAGAGCACGTAGATTTTCAAAATTCTTTTGCAAAGTGTTCAAGGCAACGCTTGAAGACGCTGGAGTAGGATACCTGCCATCAAGGATCATAGCTGTTTTTATTATATTTCCATGTGTGCTGGGTTTCCGCTGTGTACCAGGCACAGTGAGCCTTCTTTGAAATACTGTCCCTCTGTGCCCAAGAAAATGCTCAGTCTCCTGGTGGTGGGTTATCTGGCCTCAAAGAGCTCTGCTGTCAGCCTTCCACACTGAGAAATATGTGCATCAAACTCCAGGACGAGGGGTTGTGACTCTCACAGAAGATTGTCCTGAGAGGGCGGCAGGAACCCAGTCGCACACCTCGGGCCTCGTGTGCTCTGGTGTCCAAGTGCATGCAGGAAATGGCAACACAAGATGAGCCATACTCGAGTGCTGCAGTCTCCAAGGTGAGGTGTGTGTTCCCTTGGGTGTGTGCCAGGGTTCTGAGAGCCAGGACACAACAGGGCACACATGAAGTTCACAAGTAATGGAATGTGCACGCACACTGGGAGTGGTGCTCCAACGTGTCATCCCACAGGTACACGACACGCAGAAGGTGTGGATCCGGCCCATGAGCCAGCTGTGAGATCAATGTGGGGCATCATCCACCAAGCCACCGTGGAGGAAGCTGGGCTTGAGTGGAACTTTGAGTGATAGATAGGATGTGCATAATTGGAGAGAAGAATCAGTCAGGCAGACATTTATCGAGCAGCTGGTCTATGCTCAGCTCTGTTCAGGATGCTGAGGAGTTGGGGTAGGTGGATACAAATTTGATAAGGGAGTCCAGGCACAACAAGGGAATCCAGGAACAAACACTGGGAACATTCAGGTCTCACTGCAAGGAAGTATGTGATTAAGGCCTTAAGGCCTGCGTCCCTGGTGCAGTGAGCACCCCCAAGAATTTGGAAGTGTATCCCACAGTGGATCTGATAGGTTAGGGATGAGGGGTGGCCTTGTATGGGAGAATAAGCTGAGGAGGGCTAAGAAGGGTAAACAGGGTGTGGATGGTGGGAGAGAGGGAGGGGCATCCCAGGTAGAGAAAACAACAGGAGCCCGGGCTTGGCATTGAACTGACCTGCTGTGTTGACAGTGAATGGTCAACTGTGAAACAGTGAATGGCTGTGAAATGCTAAAAGACAGGGCCAGCCTGGCTGCTAAAAAATGGTTACTCCTTCAGTGTGCAAACATTTTCAAAGCACCTACTTACCAGATACTGCAGGTAGCCAGTGAGGAAGACTGCTCAACTGTCACCCTCACAGAGGGATGGTGAGGAGGGCTGGGAAGAAGAGGTTCAGATCATTGAGAAACAGGTCTTATCAGATCTGGGAAACATGAACAGCCGGAAACCTCAGGGCACCTGTGTGGGGTGAGAGGACATTTGGAAAGTAGGATTATGGCAGCATGGGGACGGTCTCAAAAGCCAAAGAGAAGCAACTAGTCTTTATTCCTAATGCATTTCACGTTGTGGAGCATGAAGCTCTTACATGCTCTTCACTAGGGAGATGGCTTCGTGCTATTTAGGCCCCATGAGGACCCATATAATGGCAGTGTGCAGGACAGGTTTGGACAGAGAGGGAGTGGAAAGCAGTTAGGGAGACGTTACACAGCCTGTATTGTTTGGTTCTGGGCCCTCAGGGAAGACAAATGCATCCATGCAGTTGATTTAAGAAAAGATTTACATCACAGCTGCATAGACTCACCTCATTGTCACTACTCACACCCTTCCAAGGGAGAACTTTGCACCCCCATGGCAGAGAAGGGACTGGGGGAAGAGACATATATATAAATTCTGATGGAAAGCAAACAGATAATATTATCATTCTGAAAATATGATCCAATTTTCCAATATTTGTTTCAAGCTGTCATCAGCTTCCTTCCCTTTGTGTTCTTTTTGCTCTCTTTTTAAAAATGTTAAAGTTCTTGGGGCACCTGGCTGGCTCAGCTGGTTAGGCAGCTGACTCTTGATTTCTATTCAGGTCATGATCTCATGGTCTGTGATACCGAGTCCCACATAGGGCTCTGCACTGGCAGCACAGAGCCTGCTTAGGATTCTCTCTCTCCACCCCTCTCTCTGTCTCTCCCCCACTTGCTCTCTCTCTGTCTCAAAATAAATAAACATTTAAAAAATTTTTAATGTTAAAGTTCTTGTGTTAATGTGATTCTTTTAAAAAGAAATTTTTAATGTTTATTTATTTTTGAGAGAGACTGAGACAGAATGCAAGTGGGTTAGGGGCAGAGAGAGAGGGAGACACAGAATCCGAAGCAGGATCCAGGCTCCGAGCTGTCAGCACAGAGCCCGATGCGGGGCTTGAACTCACGAGCTGTGAGATCATGACCTGAGCTGAAGTCGGACACCCAACCAACTGAGCCACCCAGGTGCCCCACATTTATATGATTCTTATATTACTAGGGACCCTGACTACAACCACGGCTGTTAGAATCTTGCCCCATTAGTGAAGTGAGGTCCAACAGCAAAGAGAGGTTATGGAGAAACAGGGTCAAGTCTTCAACTGCCCAGTAATCAGACAATAACCCCAGACCATTTGGTCTCATTCCAGTCAGGCCCTTAGAAAGCAAATGTGTGTGGGGCTGTTTCCAGGGCTCTCGGTTACAGGGAACATCTGGGATGTGTGTGTAAGCCATCTTCACAAGGCCAGGCCAAGTGCACAGGGGAGTTGGGGGGTAGGCGGTGGCCGCTGGCTGAGCTCTGCACACAGACTCCAGCAGGCACACTGGGGGCCTTGCAGAAATGCCTGCTCCGGATGGCAGAACCCTGTGTGCTGACGGATTTGTTCCTACATGACTTGGAACGGTTGGTCGTGTGGGTCTGTGGCGCGTGCCAGGAAGACTGACGTCGCAGGCTTGAAGGCTGGGATTTGTGAATGGGTCAGTTAGCCTTGCACAGAGGCAAACTTTGTTCTCTTCCCTAGCTGCAGCCCCAGCCTGGCCAGCGCACGACAAATGGCAACCAGGTGACGGGAGTGGCGTTCTCCCTGGGGAAACCAGCTGTGAGCTCATGCTCTTGGAGGGTGGGTCAGGAATGTCATCCTCACCCATGAAGAACAGTTTATTGTTGTTGCAAACACCCCATGTGTAATAGCTTCAGTTGCCCTCCCAGGAGCCACGCTGTAAATACAAAATGCAATCTTATTTACACGTTAGGCAGGCAGCAAGATACATTGGGCTGATCAAAGGCTTGGACGCAGGAGGAGCCAAGATTTGCTTCCCAGCTTTGTGGCAGAGAATCGGTACTTGATGTAAAAAAATATTTAAGGCCAAGGGAGAGTTGATGTGAGTCATTTCAACCAGAGACTCAAGGAAGAGGATTGGGGTACAACCGTAGCCCTTTCCCCATATGAACTCAAGCAAACAGAAACTGTTTCTACAAATGAGGATCTTGAAGCCTGAGATGTTGAAAAGCAAATGCTCGTCAGTAAACTTTGAAATACTCACGGCTGCCAAAGCAGAGTTTCTGTCTCTCTTACTACTACCTTAGATTTAACAAGCAACCTGAACAGTTCCCCTTTCTTTTCAGATGTTTAAAAATGTGCGTGTGATACGCAGTCATGACAGTTTTCTTTCAAATGGTTCCCCATCTACCTGCAGGAAGAAGATATGGAATCATTGCAGAGCCAGATGGTCTGGCTTTCTCTTCATTTGGCTAAGAATGAGACACAGCCAATTCTCAGCTGTCAGGCATGCAGGGTGTATCCCCTCACCTAAACCACCATCACTCTTTCCTTTTTAAAAAAAAAAATTTTTAACGTTTTTATTCACTTTTTAAGAGATGGAGAGAGGCAAGACGCAAGCAGAGGAGGGGCCAGAGGAGGGGCAGAGAGAGGGAGACACAATCTGAAGCAGGCTCCAGGATCTTAGCTCTCAGCACAGAGCCTGATGCGGGGCTTGAACCTACAAACCGTGAAATCATGACCTGAGCTGAACTTGGCTGCTTAACCGACTGAGCCACCCAGGTGCCCCCATTACTCTTTCCTTAAAGAGCCTCTAAGCTGTTGCAGTAAAAGCAATGTCTCCAAATGCTTTCAGGCTACAGTTTTAATTTTTTTTTTTTTTTTTTTTTTTTTTTTTACTTTAAAAGGTCATCGACCATAGTGAAGATGCATTACTTTTACTTGTTTTACTGGTGCCTATAATTCTTTCAGTGACATTTCCTATTCTACCTCTAAAGTGGAGGTGAAGCTATGATCTACCTCATATAGATACATCATTCTGGACTCAAACCTGAGAGAGTGGGGGAAGAGAAGGAAGTTCAGAAGGGACAAATAACATGAGAAAGCAAAAAAAAAAAAAAAAAGTCCATGGAATCATTAGCATGCAATTTTCATTACCTAAATACTTTCCAGATTCTTGGATGCTCATTTTGAAATAAAAATAACTATATCAAAACATCAACAAAAATATTTATAGCCAAAATGCCTAAAGATTAATATTCTTAATGAATTTGAAAAAAAAAAAAAAACATTTGAGCTGATAGTCATCAACTTTTTGACCTACAAAAGACATCAATTGCACATGGCTCAACTGAATACTAAAGCTTTAATGGATAAATGGGCCCAGATTACTCATGGAATACACAAATGTCTTAAAACATGAAAAAAAAAATGTGTAACCCTGTTAATAACCAAAAAAAAAATGCAAATAAAAGAAAAACTGATCTATTTTCAGTGATCATAAATAGCAGATATGCTTAGCAAGTCTGACTGTCCAGTGCTCGGTATAAAGAAACAAGAACGGCACTAACAGCACTCAAGGGAACTCAAGTTGGCACAACCTACTTGGAAAGCAAATTGGCAATAATGTAACAAAAATGTGGGGTTTTTTTAAATGTTCAAATCTTAATTCTAGTAATTCCAGTTCTGTGAATTTATTTGGGGTGGGGGGAAATGTTCTGTCCAAAGATGGTATTTGTAACAGTAAATTGTGGTATTTATAACAGTAAAAATGTGGAAGCAAACCCTATGTCCAAGAATAGGAAATTAAGCAGTAATTAGAAACGTGGAAAGTAGCATCCAACAAACTTGTCTCGAGATTCCTCTTTGGCTGTTTAATCACTGTATGATGTTAGACACATCGCTAAAACTCAGCCTCGATATTTTTTAATCAATTTGTATGATGAAAATAATTCCTACCTTGTAGGAATCCTGTAGTCAGAATCAAATGGAAAAAAATGTGTATAAGTTGGTTGAAACAGTGTCTGGAATGCAGAAAATCAGCTTCTCTGTGTTATTATTTGGCCATCTTCAACATTATTCAGCTGTTGAAAGAATGTTTAAATACAATTTATAATAGCATAGAAAATTTTCTATCATGTTGTGTGAAAAATCAAAGCATATAGTGAAATAGAGATCATGGTCCAGGTTCTAAAATATGCATAGAAAAAGAAGAAAATAATGGATGAAATAGAAGTCAAATTTAACAGAGGTTTTCTGGGTCTTAGAATTAGGGGCGATTTTCCTATGGGCTTTTAACTTCTGTGTCATTTCCAAGTTAGCTATAATGAGGGTGCATTATTTTATCATTGAGAAAGGATATTTCAGGATGTGACCTTATTCAGAAATAGGGTCTTGCAGACATTATGAGTTAAGATGAGGTCATCTGGGTGGGCCGGAGCTCTATCACAACTGGTGTCCTTATCAAATGAAATACGACACAGAGACAAACAGAATGCGGGCACATTCTCCACACAGGGAGGACAGGAGTTACCCTGCCATGAACCAGGAACTACTGGAAGCTTGGAGAGAGGACTCCCATGCTTCTAAGGGACATTGGCCTTGCTGACACCTTGAGTTCAGACTTACAGCCTCTGGAACTGTGGGGTAAAAGATTTTTGTTGTTGAAGCCCCCCATTTTGTGGTACTGTGTTAGGGAAGCCCCAGCAAAGATAGCCCCCTTACCCTCACTCCATGTTGTCTCTTCTCCCTTCCCCCCTTCTAGTGACAGAAATGAAAGGCTTCCGCATCAAATGAGCGTTCTGCCATGGTCCATTGGGAAGAATGGTGCCCAGTGCTCTCCCTCAGGTGTCTGCGCAATCTGTGATTCAGTGAAGTTACTCAGTGAACCAGTCACAGTCCAACCACAGGGGCCTTCTGGTCTGTCACACGTGGGGAGTCGTATGTAAACTCTTCCACCTGTTGCCTGAATGCCTGTGTGTGGTAAGAATCTGCATGAGCTTTCATGGAGTGGGTATTTCTCCCATTTACCATAAAAATGACAAGAGAAAACAGTATGTGATATTAATAAGAACAAACCTAAATTACTGTATTTATTGTATTATAAATTTGTCTGGATGTGAAAGAGGTCCCCACAGTGGCTTTACAAGTTAGAAACACTTCACTCTCATGTAAAAGCCCAAGCTGCCATGGGACCTTGCTTGTGAGGTTTATCTTTGTTATGGACTGAATTTTATGCCCCCCTCAAATTCATGTGTTGAAGTCCTACCCCCAGTGTGATGGTATTGGGAGGTGAAGCCTGTGGGAAGTCATTAGGTTTAGATGTGGTCCTTAGGGTGGGGCCCCAAGATGAGATTAGTGTCCTTACCAGACGAGCTCTTTCTCTCTGCCATGTGAGTACAGAGCAATGAGGTGGCCATCTAGTGGGCACCTTAATCTTAAACTTCCCAGTCTCTGGAACTGGGAGAAATAAAGGGCTGCTTTTGAAGCTGCCAGTCTGTGGTATTTTGTTGTGACAGCTTGAGTGACTAAGACAATCTTCTTGCCCTGTCAGCCTTTATCTTACCATTGCATAGCACCTGCATTTCCAAAAGGATCGCTTGTAACATTGACATTCCACCCAACAGGGAAGAAGGGGACAGGAGAGCACACTCTGTCCCACTGAGGCACACTGCACACAACACCGCCCCCTGTGTCCCACTGGCTGGAAGTTGATCCCATGACCATACTCAAAGCAAAGGGAGCTAGAGAATATAATCGTTTTTCCCCTGCGCCGACAGTGACCAGGTTAAAACCTTTTTCTTTTTCTCTCTCTGGGCATTTTTTCCAAGTATAGTTGACACATCATGTTACATTAGTTTCAGATGTACATCATAGCAATTCAATATCTCTATACCCTGTGCTGAGCTCACCACAAGTGTAGCTCCCATCTATCACCATAGAATGCTATTACAATACTCTTGATGGTATTCCGTATGCTGTGCCTTTTATGCCCATGACTTTTTTGTTCCATAAGCGGAAGCCTGAATCTTCTACTCCCCTTCACCCATTTTGCCAATCGCCCACAATGTCCCTTCTGTATTTATGGGTCTATTTATGCTTTTTGTTTGTTTGTCTTATTTTGTAGATTCCACATATAAGTGAAACCATGTGGTATTTGTTTTTCTCTGTCTGGCTTATTTCACTTGGCATAATACCCATGAGATCCGTGCATGTTGCTGCAGGTGACAAGATCTTGTTCTTTTTTATAGCTGAGTAATATTCCACTGTGTGTGTGTGTGTGTGTGTGTGTGTGTATCTCCGTCTTCTTTATTCACTTATCTATAGATGGACACTTGGGTTGCTTCCATATCTCACCTATTTTAAATAATGCTGCAATAAACATAGGGGTGCATATATATTTTCAAATGAGTGTTATCATTTTCTTTGAGTAAATACCCAGTACTGGAATTACTGGATGATATGGTATTTCTATTTTTATTTTTTTTATTTTGTTAAGTTTATTTATTTATTTTGAGAGAGAGAGTGTGTGTGAGCTTGGGAAGGGCAGAGAGAGAGGGAGGGAGAGAATCCCAAGTAGGCTCTACGTTGTCAGTGCGGAGTCCTACGTGGGGCTTCCCCTCACATACCGTGAGATCACAACCTGAGCTGATACCAAGAGCCAGACACTTAACTGACTGAGCCACCCAGGCACCCAGGCATTTCTATTTTTAATTTTTTGAGGAGCCTGCATACTGTTTCCCATAGTGGCTGCACCAGTTTGCATTCCTACCAACAGTGCACAAGGGTTCCTTCTGCTCCACATCCTCACCAACACTTGTTATTTCTTGTCTTTCGGATTCTAACCATTCTGACAGATGTAAGGTGATATCTCATTGTGTTTCTGACTTCTGTTTCCCTGATAATGAGTGACGTTGAACATTTTTTCATGTGTTTGTTGGCCATCTGTATGTCTTCTTTAGAAAAATGCCTATTTGGGTCCTCTGTCCATTTTTTCAATTGGATGCTTGGATATTTTTGGAAAATTTTATATTTATGGGAGAAGGGAAGATGACTTTTAAGGAATAACTTGCTGTCTTTCCCTCAGCCACCAAATAGATTTTTGTGACATGACCTTTTTGCAAAAGTGGGAGCACCCAAGAAGCAGGGAAGATAGCTTCCCTGGCATTGGGAGAACAATGGTTGAGCAATGTATTAACTGGGTAAGAAATAGAATCCTGCTCACACTATAGGAAATAGGGCCTCTTGGGCAGAATGAGCCATTAGACCTACTTTTCTCTTGCTCGTATGTTTATGTCTGATAAGCATTTGTCTCTGCTGAGATCCACATTCAAGTGACCTGTCAAGAAACTGTCCTATTTGTATGTTTATTTCCTTTCAGGAGACTGAGAGAGGTAAGTTGCTGTTCTCAGCTGGGCTGGGTCTGAATCATCCACAGAAGACAGGAACTAAATTTAGAGGCCATCAAACTCTGCTTAGAAAGGACTGAAGAAAAGTAATCTTGATGTTTATGTCTTCCAGAAATTTAGCACTGTGAAGGGAGTTCCAGGAAGGAACTCAGAATGGAGATTCTAGTTTGTTTCAGCTAGTTTCAAGCTTGAGTTCTAGGAACCATGGTTTCCTCGTCTATAAAATGAGACAATGGGATTTACTATATAAACCTTCAGGGGGCGCCTGGGTGGCTCAGTCGGTTAAGCGTCCGACTTCGGCTCAGGTCACGATCTCGCGGTCTGTGAGTTCAAGCCCCGCATCGGGCTCTGTGCTGATAGCTCAGAGCCTGGAGACTGTTTCCGATTCTGTGTCTCCCTCTCTCTCTGCCCCTCCCCTGCTCATGCTCTGTCTCTCTCTGTCTCAAAAATAAATAAACGTTAAAAAAAATTAAAAAAAAAAAAAAACACCTTCAGGTACTTTCTAAATGCTATGAAATAGAGATTCTAAGCATCACCAAGGCAAGCAGCATGAACTGAATTCCCTTCAGGCACAGGAAACAGGGAGCTCCTATGGCTTTGCTTATTTAAAGTGAAAGGAAATTTAGGTAAATGTACAGTGCCTACAGTTTAGACAGCAAGTTTTTATTCAAGGGGGGGCACCACGAATAAGGTGATATCCATATGAACAAACATGGACTACAAGTCACAAAGGAGAGTAGTAGAAGTCTCTGCCATTTAGCTTGGGGCTATGGGTCCAATGGACATGGGATGGGGTCCAGCCCAGAATTATCCTGTAGGATAGGGCAGAGTCCAGGTGTCCTTGACAGTCCCACTGATGACTGGAAGTGACCTTCCCCCACCTCCACCCACCCCTACTCCCCCAGTGACCAATCTCAGGGTCTGGGTAGGCTTAGGAAACAGACTATAACTGTAGCATTAAGAAGAGGAAAAGTAAACAAAATAGAAACAGACGCCTTCATGATAATTCATTGGTGTGACAGACTTAAGAGTTTACCTGTACCTTTGTGAAAGCAAGCTTTCATTTCAGTATCTTCTCCAAAACACTGAAATTATAAGCTGTAGGAAACACAGATGATCAATACACTTAATAATTAAATTAAAAACAACATTTTGGGGGGAGGAACAAATTGGGTTCTATTTTCAGAATCAGCCGCTTAGAGATGTGAATTGCTTATTAATAAAAATCTACTTCATCTAAGTATTCATGACCATAACTTTTTCTCTGCTTTGTTTCCATTTCCACAGTATCGTTACAATATTGTATATGTATAAATAGAAATGTCTATCAATATCAAATAAAAGATATCTTTAGGCTCTTTAAATTTTTCAATTGCTTTCTTCAATGTGTCTTGATTAATTTTATACTTTCCTCTTTAGACTTCTTCCTGTTTTCTTCAAAGTTTCAATCAATGATTCACCACCATCTAGTTCTTTTTATTTCCAGTATGTAACACAGTGCTGGCACAGAATAGGCACTCAATAAATATTTGATGAATGAATGAATCCATAGCAGTGGTTCTTAATATTCGGAATAAAGGCTCCTTAGGGAATGTGATGAAATCAGTGGATTCTCTCCCCAGGTAACCGAACTCACACACAATTTTGCATGAGTTTCAGGGCTCATAAAGCCCATACCCTGACCTAAGGGTTCTCCAAACCCCAGATATCACATTAAAGTGTGAGCATTTTTGAAAACACTGAAAGCTATTTGCTATAGGTATCTGATATAGGAAGGGAAGATGGTCTCTGATATTAAATTTATGACCCGGTAATTTAAGACACTGTTTCTCACCACTGGTCCCAGAGGCACTGTCTGTAATGAAGAAAGTCTGGAGGAATTGGTACCTGAAGCATCCACAAAACTAATTTAGCATAAATTGCCCAAAGGGAGGCCATCTCTAGGTCTTCTGCCCAGTAAGCACTGCCTCCAACAGAAATCATTGCTGGATGCTGGCATGATGCAGGCATGTGAAGGAAGGGGAATGTCCGTTTTACCAGCTTCTCTCTCTTTCTCAATGAACACTCAAAGTGAGGCAATTCTAGCCCAGATTTTCCTTTGCTTCAAGTGTCTCATTGTTATGTAAATGAGTCTTTTAACCCATTGACTTGGACATTGTTTGTTTGTTTTCTCCCACATTAGGGATATTTGAAATGTTTTGACTAATCTTGCTTTAGGGGAAATGCTGAAAAGTAGGTCCTGTTCTTTCCCTAAATAGAGTTCAGGCAGACAGCTCCCATGTAAACTTTGGTTTCTATCTTATAAACTCAGAACCCAGGCTTCCTGGTAA
This sequence comes from Leopardus geoffroyi, assembly GCF_018350155.1. Lineage (NCBI taxonomy): Eukaryota > Metazoa > Chordata > Mammalia > Carnivora > Felidae > Leopardus > Leopardus geoffroyi. The sequence goes on along the minus strand of NC_059332.1, from coordinate 24,094,002 downwards.
CAGGAGTAATACTTTGGTCTATGCCCAGATTTCTCAACCTTGACACCTTTGACATTTGGGGCAGAATAATTATTGTGCATTGTAGGATGTTTAGCAAGATCCTTGGCCTTTATCCACTAGATGGGTTGTGTTCTCCACCCACCCCCCCACTCCCCCACCATTAGCCAAAATGTCTCCAGACATTGCTAAATGCCCCTGAAGGGCAAAATCACCCCCAGTTGAGAACTACTTATATATACCTATGCTTGGTCCTTTGACTATCATAATTGTAAAGTTGAGAAAAGAACAGGATTTTAAAAGTCCTAGAAGCGAAGCCACTTCCTGGAGATTTACTATGGACAGACCACCAGTGAGTCACTCTTCCCAAAACATACACACTTCTCACAGGTGGCTTAGGGTCTTCATTAAGACTACAGAAAGGAAAAGAGAGAGCAATGCTTCCTTTGAGGAAGTGACTAGAGTTTGATGCTCTCGCCATTCGTTCACATGAAAATTGGTTCTACCAAGCTCACAGCTACTCCACTGGAGAGCTTCTTCGGGGAGGAGAGAGGGAGTCTATGGTTCTGCTCAGCAAAGGAGACACAGAGGTCTCTTCAAGGGAAATAACAATTTACTCCCAGAAGACAAAGCATAGCAAACAGCTTGGGCACAATTGTCATGGGAGAGATGACTTCCATTGCACTTGGAAAGAGAAGGCTGGTATGCTCCTCAGAGTAGAGCAAAATGCATCTAAGGGAGCCTGGGTGGCTCAGTCCATTAAGTGTCCGACCTTTGATTTCTCAAGTCATGATTTCATGGTTCATGAGTTTGAGCCCCACATCAGGCTCTGTGCTGACAGCGTGGAACCTGCTTGGGATTCTCTCTCATTTCCTCTCTCTGACCCTCCCCATCCTCTCTCTCTCTCTCTCTCTCTCCCAAAATAAATAAATAAACATAAAAAACCCACATGTCATTTGTCAGGCATGACAATGCCAAGGACCAGCCTCCCTAGCATTTCTCAGTAGCCCACTATAGGGACTCAACTAATCATTCCTGCTCTTTCCCTTCCTATCTCCTCCCCCGACACACACATATACACTCCCAGAAAATCTAGAAAGTAAAAGTAATGCACTGCCTTTCCATCCCAAGAGCACAGGCCCAAGGCCCTGTCCGCAGCTCCAGAACTAAGCGTCCTCAGACAGAGCCTGAGACCTCCTTACGGTGCTCCAAACTCATCCCCGAATGATGGAGGCTCTTCCCACTCCACATAAAGTACAAAGTGTTTGCCCCGAAGTAAGACAACCACCAAGGTTAAGCCCAAACCCACAAAGACACAAAGATCAATATGTTTTAAATCACTTTATTGAGCTCATTACTACAGGTAGCTTTCATGCCAGCCCAGGGCAGTCTGCTCAGCTTCCAAATCTCCTTTGGAAGACAAAGGGAGTTCTCTTTTTTAACTCTGCGGTCATGGACCCTGTGACTCACCATCTTCCTACTCCACCTTCCTACACGATCCTAACTCATCTCCCATTCTTTCTCTACCCCTTCTCCACACTCAGATCTTTTCCTTCAGGGACTGTTACAAAATTATGTTAGTAGCATAGGCAAATCTTCGTATTGGTCAGTTATTGTGCAAGTGACACAGTAACTTATAACCTGAGATAAGTGTCATCCCCATATTCACGAAGCCCTATGTCAAAGCACTTCAGTGGAATCTTGGTTTCCCCAATAAATATGCTTGTGGAAAAAAATGTGCCCAAATAAAAGCTGATTTTATTTTCCAAACAACCCATTACAGGTTGTGGATGTGTTCCATTTCTGATTATTTTCTTTACTGGCATCTGACCCCACCGCTTTAACTATCTCTGCCTCAAAATTTCAAGTGAATAGGGAGCTCTGAATAAGTACTTAGATATGCTAACGTAAATTTATCAAGATTATTTATAATAGCCAAAAAATTGGAAGCAACCAGAGTGTAAAAAGGAAAACAGTAAATAAATCGAATCCATATTTATGCAACAGAATACTATGAGCCATATTCACATTCTCAAAGAATTCTTAATCTAACGTCAAATCCAAAAAATTCCATATTGTGGTCCCATTATATAAAGAGAAATAAATAGGGGAACCTGGGTGGCTCTCTTGGCTGAACATTTGACTTCAGCTCAGGTCATGATCTTACAGTATGTGAGTTCAAGCCCCACATTGGACTTGCTGCTGACAGCGTGGAGCCCACTTGGGATCCCCTGTCCCCTTTCTCTGCCTCTTCTCCACTCATGCTCTTTCAAAAATAAACATTTAAAAAAGAAAGAGAAATAAAAATTATAACCACGTTTGTATTTAGGGAAGAAATGATATTCTATGAATTGGTTTAAATTTCCCTTTTTGTACATGTCTATAGATTCCAAATTCTACCCTATGAACTTAATTTACATTTACACTCAGAAAAATAAAAACACTGCTTTTTTTTAAGTTTCACCTGCTGTGAATGCTGGGGTAGCCAGAATTCCATGATGGTCCCCAATATTCCCACTCCCCTGGTGCACCTGCCCTGTGCAATCCCCTCCCTTGGAGTGTTAGCCAGACACATGAATACCACTGATGAGGTTATGTTGTCTGGCAAAAGTGAAAATATGTTGTGGGTGTAATAAAGTCTCTAGTCAGTTGGCTTTAAATTAATTAGAAGAGAGATTATCTTGGGTGGACCTGACCTAAGGAAGTGAACCTTGTAAAAGCTGGTCTGGAGGTAAGAGAACAGGAGTAGAGATGGTCTCCTTCATCTAGAATCCCTGGTTCTGCAACTCAGGTGAGTCACAGATTCCTCCCCTTGTGGCCTGAGAAATGACAAGAGTCTTCCTGGGCTCAAGAAGAGAAGATAAAGGTCAAGAAGGGCACAGAGAGGGAAAAGAATAAGTCAAGGGGAAGCCCAACCTCTCTGTACATTTACTAACCTTGAGGAAACAAGCTTCCATTGGTTTTGTACCTGCAAGGAACTGAATTCTGCCAACAAACACCTGCACGTGGGAAAGGACCTCAGCCCCAGTTGATTAAAGCTTTGTGAGACCCTAAGTATGCCTGGAGTCCTGACCCGTGGAAACTGAGATAATAAATGTGTGATGTTTAAAATTACTATGTTTGTAGTAATTTTTCACACAGGAAATTCACGATAAGAAACTAATACAAACATTGTTTTGAAAATACAAAGTAAATCCAGTACGCCCGCCATTACATTGGTATCTGTGGTCCTTGGCTGGAAGCAGCCTGGGGGAACAGGGTCCTGTTGAGGGTGCCATCACCAAGTTGCCTTGAAAAGAGATGGAGAAGTGCATCCTCCAGGACACCCAACCTCCCGCATATCCTTCACCCCACAATCTAGGATCTCCCATTATTAAGGCTGTTACAATCACCAAAGATGTGCAAATTCCAATCTAGGATGAAACCCACCATGTCTCTGTGCTTGCACCTATGCCTCTAAGCCTTGTTAGTGGAGACAAAGGCATAGCTTGACAATCACTACAAATGCATGACCATCATCCTCAGATGGACACACAGTGCCACCCTAAACTCTCAACACTCTCCAAAGAGTGTGTTCTCCACCCCTACTCCTGCGACTCTCAGAACTTCTGTAAACTCTGCAAACCTCCCACCCCTCCTCCTTTCCCCAACCCTTACCTGGCCACTCACCCTCAGCTCCTATCTGCTTATACTCAATTGAGAAAATGAAATCTATCAGCTAAAAGTGCTTTCACTTTCCCGTAACTAATTTACAAAGCTACCCATAACTGCCCCCCTCTTGTTCATTCCTCCTGCTAAAATGGTGGGGGCATTACTCCTCCTGTCAATGGCCAGTCCTTCCTCACGCACACCTCCGTGGCACCACATCTCTCATTTATGCCCCAAGCTGCCCAAATCTAACCTCTTCCTCCCCACCTTATTAAAATTGAGCCCTCCTCCTCTATCCATGTTCTCTCCAATGTGATTGCTTCTATTTCTGCAGCTTTAAATACCAACCCAAATATCAATGGCTCCCAAATGTCTATCTGTGGCTCTGACCTCACTTCTGAGTAATCTTTAAATCCTCCTGCTCCTCTGCTGCTCATAACCAGGGTGCCTGCTAAGCTGCTGTTTCTGTCTCTAAAATGCATCTCATTTATTTGTTCATGACGCTGCTTCTCATGGCTACAGTCCTAGCGCCTTCAAATCTCTACTGAATCCTATCTAGAAGGTTCAGAAAGTTTCACATTTTGCTGCCCATTTGAATCAACTTTCTAAAATTCCAGGCTGCACCCCAGACCAATTAAATCAGAATGTCTGGGATGGGGGGAGATTCAGACATCAGTAGTATTTTGCACTCCCGAGGGATTCTAATCTGCAGCCGTATCTAGGAACCTGTGTTCTGATTGGGCATTCACATGTGTCCCCTCCCATCCGTTTTCCAAGTGAGAGCCAGAGGGATGAGCCTGGCACTCCCTGTTCAAAAGCCCTCTGGGACTCCCGATTTCATGGGGAATAAGCTCAATCTGGCCCCACCCACTTCCTCCCACTCACCTTCTGCTCCTCCTTTCCTCTCAACACCCCCGCTCTCTGCTCCCCATTCCTCCAGCACACACCTTGCTCCCATCTCAGAGCCCTCAAACATGCTTTTCCCTCTGCCTGCAGGGAAGGCAGCCTTCCTTATCCTTTACCTCCCCCAAAGAGCCCTTTACTCACCCCCTACCATCTGTCCCTACCCGTTATTCTATCCTCCAACACCAACACTTTTCCTTAGAAGCATTTCTCAATCTTGGCAATCATCTAGGTTGGCTTCCTTGCTCATTATCCCCGCCTAGTAGTTTGGGACCTCCAAGAGACCGGAGGCACATGCGTTTTGTCATCACTGGGTACCTAGCATGGTGACTGGCACAAAGTAGAAATGCTGAATAAAAAATAAGTGATCAGTGAGTGACTGAGTTAACGAGGGGACAATGGCAGGAAATGAAAACATACTTATCCAACACAGGGTGATATTAATCTCAGACCTACAAGGACCCTTAAAATCCACAAGAGAGTCACTGAGAGACTTTTGTGAATGCTCTGAGTCTTGAATATGACTCTAACATGTAATTGTCTCTATTTCCTAATCTACAGCTTTGTTTCTCATGGGTCTTTATGAGCCTGAAATCATGCTTTGTGTTGAATGAGTCATTGCAATACAGAAGCCCACTTAACAGCTAAGGGGACTTGTTCCCACACCAGCAACACACACCCTCATCTTCACCTTTGTGCCTTTGCAAAATTACAGATTAGTACATGCCAAGGACCTGCCTGTTCACTCAAGTCTGCCAAAACCATGAGAGTTCAATCTGAGATTGCCAAGGAACCATCATGATTCTTAAAATTCCACCTTCCTTTGCCTTTGCTCTTCTATCTGGAGTGCCATTCTCTTTCTCTCTTGTTAGCTTGGTAAACCCGAATTCTTTCTGATTCTGCTCAAAGGTCATCTCTCCAACCAACTGTTCCTCACCTCCTCCCCACACTACCCTCATGCACTCCCCTCTCAGAGCATTCATCAAACTGTCCTACAATTATTTGCTAACTTGCCTATCTCTCTCACTGGACTGGGAGTCATGGATGATGCCTGGGACCACATTGTATTCAACTGCTGACACTTTGGGAGTATGTTAGTCTGTATTGGGAGTATTTTGGCATAACAAAAGGCCACAGATTGGGGGCCATGAACAACAGGAATTTATTTGCTCCATTTTGGAGGCTGGAAGTCCAAGATCAAGTTGTCCTCAGGATTGATTGGTTTCTCCTGTGGCCTCTCTCTGTGGCTGGTAGCTGGTGTCCTTATGTGGTCTTTCTTCTTGAATACACACCCCAGGCATCTCTCTGAGTGTTTGCATTTCCTCTTCTTGTGAGGACACCAGCCTCATTGGATTAGAGCCCACCTAATGACCTCATTTTAACTTAATGTTTTTTTTTTTAAGTTCATTTATTTATTTTGAGAGAGAGAGAGAACACAAGCAGGATGGGGCAGAGAGGGAGGGAGAGAGAGAGAATCCCAAGCAGGCTCCATGTGGTAAGTGCAGAGTCCAACGTGGGGCTTGAACTCACAAACTGCGAGATCATGACCTGAGCTGAAACCAAGAGCCAGACACTTAACTGATTGAGCCACCCAGGTGCCCCAACTTAATTGCCTTTTAAAAGATTCTGTCTCCAAATACAGCCACATTCTGAAGTATGGCTGGTTAGGACTTCAACATAAGAATTTTGAGGGACCTAATTCAGTCCATTACAGGGAGTGATTGCCTAGTAGATATAAATAAGTGTTTCTATTGTCATCAGAAAGGAGAGAAAAGAGGGATGAAGGAAAATAGGGAATGAGGAGAGGCACAGAACTACCAATTACAATTAGGCCAATGTCCAATTGGCAGTTCAGTGCCCCCAGTCTTAAAAGTTGTACAGAAGGAAACAGGGCATATGCTCCTGTCCAGCCACGACAGATATGGTACTGAGTATGATCCCTCTTTGTGGTCTCTTAAATGCCCACCAACTACCTTGAGCAAGGGACAATAAAAGTACACAGGGACACCTGGATGTCTCAGTCGGTTAAGCATCTGACTCTTGATTTCAGTTCAGGTCCTCATTTCATGGTTCATGGGTTCAAGTCCCATGTCAGGCTTTGTGCTGACAGCACAGAGCCTGCTTGGGATTCTCTCTCTCCCTCTGTCTCTGCTCCTCCCCTGCTTGCATGTTTTTTCTCCCTCTCTCAAAATAAATTAAAAATAAATTTTAAAAATATTTAAAAAAAGGAAAACTATCCAACTTGTGGGTTGTCTGGAGGCCTCCCTGAGATAATGCATATAAAATGCCTGACAAAGTACCTGACACATCATTCACGTACTGCAGCACCCACACTGTTACCCCTGTGGCCACGACTGCTTTGCAGCTCACTAAGCAATTAAAATAAATAGATACATGCACCACAACATATCACCTACCTGGATCTTTGAAAAGACACTTCCAGTGCTTGACAAAATAGAAATGTCATTAACTAGCAATGATTCAGAAATGTGATGTAAAATTGCTGCTGAGAGAAGTCTTAAATCCACATGAAAAGTCAAATGTTAGGAAAAGAGCAAAGAAGAAAACTGCTGTTGAAAGCTGCTTCGTTCACCAGTTGGCCTTTCCTGGTGCACCTATTCCTGTATCAGAGCTGAGACCACGGGGCCACTCTGGAGCTTTCTCTCCTTCTGCTGCACAGGAAAGGCAATACCTGAGAAGGCATGCTTGCTTCAGCAAAAGCATCTCAAGCCTCGTAGGGAGCCCCTGTGGCACAGATGGTGTTCTCACGCTGTTGACGTGCTCCTTCTGGACCTGTGATTTCTCCCTTTCAAGGGGACCTGCAGCTTCGCAGCCCTTGTGACAGAAGCCGTCATTTCCACATGCACAGAGCCCTGGCCAATGGTGCGTGCTCGCCCTCACCCTGGTCACTGGAGGGTGGGGTGAAAAGTCACTTTTCTGAGAAATGGGCGGGGAATGTTCATCATCTGCTGGCGGTCCTCAGCGAGAGGTCCTCCCAACAACCACGGGCCAGGGCACAGGCCCTCAGGAATCCCTGCTTCCTCAGCTTTCACCCTTCTCCTGTCCTAGAAATGGCTAGGGCCTTCCTGGGGGAGGTGGGGACAAAGGCCAAGAAGGGCACACAGGGAGGGGAACAATGAATCAACAGGAGGCCCAGCCTTTCTGTACCTTCCCCGACCCCCCAGGTTAGCAGCTTCTCGGAGGCTTTCTTTCCTCTGCTCACTGACCCGCCCTGAGAGGGAAGTCCCCACGGATGGACCAGAGGGTGGCGGCAGCCTCAGGCCGCCAGTCAGGGAAGCCTGAAAGTGCTGTGCCCTTGACTAATATTCTACCATTAAAACCCCACGAGGCACTGACATCCAGCGCTTTGCTGTCCAAGCTTCGGCACCAGAGAGCTGGAGTGTGAGGCCCAGGAGCTGCAGGGCTGAGACAATCTGCACGTGTCTCCAGACCTCTTTATACCTGGGGTTTTCATCGGTGCGTGGGACGAAAATGACTGACCTCACTGATTGGTGAGGTTAAAATGGCGAGGATGAAATGAGCAGACTAGGCAAAGCACTTGGAATCTCCTTGGGACATAGGAAATGGTGTCGGGTTTCATGGCCTTTGGGCATTGTCTTAGACAAGCACCACACAGACTGGGTGGTTTAACCAACAGAGATTTTCTGCTCACAGTTCTGGAGGCTGCAAAGTCCAGCCTGCAAAGTCCAGGCTGGAGGTGCCAGCCAATTCAGTTCCTGGTGAAGACTCTCCCTGGATTGCAGACGGCCGCCTTCTTCTCTCTGTGTGCTCACATGGTGCAGACAGAAAGGGCTCTGGCCTTTTCCGCTGCTTCTATGGGCTCCAGCTCTGTCAAATTAAGACCCTATCCTAATGACCTCATTTAAACTTCATTGCTTCCTAAAGACCCCACTCCCAAGTATCTTCATCATGAGGGTTAGGGCTTCGAAATATGAATTTGAGGGGAGGGCGACACAAACATGCAGTCTCTAACCAGCCAGTTGCATCTCCCCCTGGTCAGAGCTTAGATTCCCCAGAGGGATAACCTCTTAGGTGTGTGCCAGGAGCAATCTTCTCTGATTAGCACATTCATGATCCTCGAGGGGTAGACCTACTCTCATATTCTCTTGATGGGAGGACTTGCTTAGGCTCCATCTCTAGGCCCCTGCTTTGAAATGTCTCTCTTTCTGGTTTCCATGGTTGCTGTATCATTGGCTCACACTTGGAATCTCCCTCTACAAGAACAATGTGATTAGCTTGTCATTTGATTTCACTTCTGAGATACAGCCTCTTGAGTGGACCCTTTGGTTCAGTGCTCTGCAGCCTGGAGAACTCATGAACTCCAGGGTGGACCCACTACTGGCTTAGTTGGGGGACTCTGAAAGCCAGAGAGCTGGGACCTGTGGCGAGTAGGACAGGGGATGAGCTCAGGAGCGATGGGCAAGAAGGGAGGTAGGAAAAGATGTGGGCTTTGTTTTAGATCTGTAATATAGAGAAATAAAGGCAGCATAAAGGCAGACATAAGGAAATATGAGAGGATAAAAATAAGGAGATATTAAATAATGCAGCCTTTTATAATTTCCTCCTCTGAACTGAGTTCAGGGGTGCTCAGAGACTTGGGTCCAAGCCCCTCCTATGAGGTAGGCAGTGCATATTGCCGTTTTATAGATGAGCACATGGGATGGGGAAGAGTGGGGGCACTCTTCCCCCTCTAAGTGGAGGGTCAGGCCTCTGATTTCTGGAACACATGCACCGTGCAAGGACAGGTGCCCCCTTGGCACATGCCCTGTCTGTCTCTTACAACACAGCCTCTAACAGTCCGTGTTCTATCCCAAGCCTGCCCTCCTTTCACTCAGCTTGGGGTGCCAACACCCTACTGCCCCACTAGACTTACAGCCCTGGGAATCAATGCATCCAGCACACAGAGAAATGATTGGAATTTGCTTGGCATTTTTTTCTGGGACTCCTCAGTCAGCTGCAGCTGATAACCAGAGACCCCAGCCTTTTTCATGGAGATACGGTGAACAGGTTAGGAGGAAATGAGAAAGTCCTGGAGACACACAATTCACACCCACGTGCTCATAGTATTGTAAGGGAATCAAGTTGTGTTCTTTATCTCTGCAAATGTTTTGGGGTTGCATGCTCCCTGCCCCTACTCGGCCTGTCTATTCATGGATAAACCAGAGAGGGAGGCATGTTCACGACTTAGTGGACTGCAGTGGTCCCATGTATTTCCAGATGTCTTCCCTCCAGATCTCAGGGAAGTGTAGCCTTATATTACTGTGCTTACAGACACAGAGGACTGTTCCCTACTGCCCCTCTGCCTGTTTACTGTGGCATTGGCCACACTTGCACACCCACGGTTTCTTTGTGTAACAAGCATGTGTTTATTAAGCGAGAAATGGAGGAAAGGATAGAGAACATTTTCTTCTTTGTTTTTTAAAGTTTATTTATTTTGAGAGGGAGAGAGAGTGGGTGAGGGACAGAGAGAGAAAAAATCCCAGCAAGCTCCATGTTGTCAGTGCAGAGCCCAATGTAGGGCTCAAACCCACGAACCATGAGATGATGACCTGAGCTCAAATCAAGAGTAGGATGCTCAACCGACTGATCCACCCAGACTCCCCAAGAACATTTTATTCTTAACACATAAAGGTGGAAGCTCATTTTACACCCCCCAAAATCCTGATTATAGGATTCTTGTTGAAGACAAAACAATGGTTTCCAAATTAAGAACTCTGCCATAATTAGCCTCAGAAGAGAAAATTTGGGCTTTGGAAGATGAAGAAAAAGAAGGAAGAGGTGGAAGAGAAGGAGGATAAAGGGGAAGGTGAGGAGGGAAAGAAAGAAAGAAAGAGAGGCAAGCAAACATGTACTGAAGGGTTCAGGTAGCTGGACACACAGACTGGAAGCAGCCAGAGGACATCAGTGTGACTCACTGATTCATGGAAGTCACACCAGCCACAATGTTGGGGTGTTGGAGAGGGATGCAGCCAGACCCCATTCTTTAGGCTCACGCACACTGATCCTTAGAGCACAAGAACACAGACAAGATGGCCCCCAGGGGAGAGGGAGAAGGATCAAAAAGGCTGTCCCCCAGCTCCCAGTGAAGACGATGGGACAAGGAGGGCTCTGAAGGGATGAGCAGAGCCCAGAAAAGTGACAGGACACTTCACCCTTCAGGAATCTAACTGGATACTTGCCAGCTGACCAGTTCATTTCCCAACAGGGAGGAAATGTTTCTGGGTAAGAGTGTGGGCCAGCTCCAGGACCCTTCCAGGAGACAAATTCTACTGGAAACATATGTTCTAAAAAGAGCAAACAGCAAGATTCCTACTCCAACAAGCTCTCTTCTTGCCATCACAAAGGCTCAATGAGGGATGGTCACAGGACAGAGAGAGTTTGAGGACAAGATCCCTACTGATGTGGGCCAGGCTCCCTAGGATGCAGCATGCAGCTGGTATAGCTTAGCACTGAGGACCCACTAGAAATCACCCCTGTTCCCAGGCTAGAGACCTGATACTCCAGCTTCCAGCACTGCCAGCAGTCAAGGAAGGAGAAGACCCCCAAGTGGGGAGGTGACTGCGTGCAGCTACCCCTGAATATAGCCAGCATGCCTCCAAGCCTTTTCATCCCTGCTGGATACTGGAGCCAGGACATCTAAAGCTGCTCACAAAATGTCTGCATATAAATCCATCAGAGGGAGATCCTTTGTGTCTTCATATTCTTCACTGGGACAGACACTGAGGCTGCAAAGTGCCCATACCTTTGTGTCCTTGGCTTAGTCAGATCCCCTAAGAATTGAGGCACAATTCATGAGGGGTAGAGAACAGAGAGAAAGGGGTCCCAGGGGAAGCTCACACTTGAGGAAAGAGCAGGCTCCTGGTTTACCAAAGGTCTGGACCCCCTGGGAGCAGGGGAGGTGAGGGGCAGGTGGGTGGGTCCAAACCACTAAAGGCCCCTGTGCTGGCTAGGATGTCACCCTGAGAAGCTTGCCTTTGAGTGTTCTGCTCACAAGCTGGCAACACTGGGACTTGTTTGTATGCCTCAATCTACCCTCCCTCAGACAATGCCCCTCATGTAGGAGACATGTTCCATGCCTCACTCCAGGTTGAAATGAGAAAGTAACAACACCTGGACCAAACTTCAGGGAGAGAGGAGAAGTAGACAGACCTCTAGTCTCAGAATTTTCATACTGTATGAGTCAGGGTTCCCAGAAAAATGGAGTCAATAGGAAATTTATCTATCATCTATCTATCTATCTATCTATCATCTATCTATGTCTATATCTGTCTATATACAGTTATTTTAAGGAAATGGCTCATACGACTCAGGGCTGGCAAGTCAGAAATATGCAAAGCAGGCTTGCAGGCTGGAAAATCTGGCAACAAGTGATACTGCAGGTTTGGATCTGAGAGCAGTGCAGGAGCAGTATTCCCTTCTTAGGGACCTAGGCCTTTTCTCTTAAGGCCTTCAACTGATTGGGTGAGTCCCACCCACAATATGGAGAGGGATCAGTTTCACTCTATGTGTACTGATGTAATCACATCTAATATATGCCATATAGCAATATCTAGACTGGTATTTGACCAAATGTTTGGGTGCTGTGGCCTAGCCTAGTCCACATATAGAATTCATCATCACACATACCTCAACTACTCAACTGTTCATATATTTCAACACGTTATTGGTCCTAGGGGTTCCTCTGGGATACTGACTCTTCTTGGAGAAAAAACAAATACAGCATTCAAAATAACAACAGAGTGGAAGTCACAAGTTAAACTTGAATGGTTTAAGTAGCAGATGCTATGGGCAAATCTTCACAAGAGCCCTGTAGGAGAAACCAACACACCCCAACACACACACACACACACACACACACACGGAGAAAAGGTCTTATCCCATTTCCTTCATCATCACCAGGCAAGGGCGGTGGTGCCTTTTGCCCACCTGAGATAACATCTGCTCATTTTTTTCTTGTTGAGGCAATTTGAGGAGGGTTAAAAAACCTAGAAATGTCCTACTCATCAACACAGTTTTGCCTTTAATTTTACCAGTTATGTCGATGGCTCTGATAAGCCAGTTAAACACCGTGCAAATATTTGGGGCTTAAACTCTTCATAATGTTAAAAAAAATCTTAACAGCAATAATGGATGGTTTACACACTCAGTTCAATCCAAAGAACATGGGACACCCAACACGTCAGATGTCATGCTAAGTCCTGTGAGGGGTACAGAAATGAATCCAATCTCTGCCACCAGGCCTCTGTCTTCTCCTGCACCCTCACAAATTGGGATGAGAGTCAGGTGGGTTTAGAATGTGTCAGATCATGCAATTCGCCCCATCATTCCCCAAAACCTTTGAACAGCTCCTCATACCGCTCAGTAAAAGCCAAAGTCCTTCTGGTGGCTTCATGGGTCTGTCTCACCACTCCAGGACCCTCCCTGACTTCTCTGACCCACTTTTCTACCACTGGCCCCCTAGCCCACACTGCTCCAGCAACAGTGGTGTCCTTCTGTGTATAAACAGGTTGGCACACTCCCGACCATGGCCATGACACTTACCACGCCTTTGCGGGGATTGTTCTCTCCACAGGAGCTCCCATCCAGGAAGTCACAAACCCAGTGCTTTCCCTAGATTTTCCCTGAAACATTTCTGTCACATCTTCTTTAAAGGATGGCTAAGAAGCCCACGTAGTTGACTCCTCCTTAAATGCAAATGGCGCTTCCAAAAGGGCTTGCATAGCTTGTCTTCTTTAGTTGCTTTCTTTACTCATTCTTTTCCCCCAAGTCCTTTGTACTAGTCATCCACTGCTGTGTAACAAATTACTGCAAACTTGGCAGCTGTGAACAACACACATATATTATCTCCCATTTCTGGGCATTAGGGGACAGTAATGGCACAACTGAGTCCCTGCTCAGGGTCTCACAGGCAGCAGCCAAGGTGACGATAGTCAGTCTATATTCTCATCTAGAGGCCTGATGGGGGAAGAATCTGTTTCTAAGCTCACTGGGGTGGTTAGAAGAATGTATTTCTTTTGTGGTTGGAGGGCTGAAAGCTTCAGATTTCTCACCAGCTACCAGCTGGAGGCTGCTGTCCATTGCTGAAGGTCTTTGCAACTCCTTGCCACCCGGCCCCTCCATAGGCAGTCACAACACGTAATTGGCTTCTTAGAGGCCAGCAGGAGAGTGAGATGAGTCAGCCAGGAAAACAGAGTCTTACACAATGTAACATAGTCTTGAAATCATCACCTTAGGCGTAGCGTATTAGTTAGTGGCAAGTCACACATACTCATGGGGAATGGATTAGGCAAAGACATAAGTACCAAGGGAGGCAATCAAGGGGACCACCTTAGAAACTGTCTGCCACACCTTTTTTTGAATCTAACTCATTCCAGCCTAGATGATCTAGATTCATGGAGAGGGAGATAGCTCCTAGCACTGAGGACTTACCCTATTTGATTTATTTGGACCAGAGCCCGAGCCTTCCCAGATTTCTCCCCAAATCACAAAAAGTCCTGATTTACAAAGACATAGTTGATGGAGGGTGGGGGGCATGGCCATGAGGAAGACAGGGGTTCCCCTAAAGGAAACATGGCCCCAGGAATATTGGAACTAGCACTTAACCAAGAAGCAACTTCAGCAACCAAATAATACCTAAATGCTGCTCCCAGAAGCAGCTTCCAAACCCCAACCCAGCTATTTTCTCTGCCGAAGAGCAGAAAGCCCTGAGAAGCTAGAAGCGTGGATGGTGACAGACAGCCTTCCATATTAATAACCATTAGGTGTCAAAAATTATTTCACCTCAATGGCAGTCTGTTGCCTACCAGTTTATTGCACTTGACCTAATAGCTAGGAAATGCCCCTCTTACGACGAATGCTTGAGCACCGTGCAAATGAAATAAAGGGCTTAGAAGAAAGAACTCCTGCTCACATTCTTTAAATACCCCTGGCTTCCAACAGCAACACTGCTATGGCCCTGCTAAATGGTGATCCTTCTGAAAACTTAATCGCTAGGGCAAGAGCTTTTCTTCTCCCCTTACAATAAATTGTGAATTAAAAAAAGAAAACATGCTGAGCTTTAATTTTAAACAGAGTCACCCTGGAGGTGGTGGAAACACAGCCAGCTTTGACTTTCTGTTTGGCTTCTGGCGGGGAGGACTTGAACGCTGTCAAAAGTGGGTGTTCTTGCTGTCGACCTGGCAAAATCGCATTCTTCTCTCTACGGAGAAGAAGGGAAAGCTAAAGAACTCAGGGAACAATGGGTAAGTTCCCCTAGGAGGGCACAACCATTGGAACCCCGGCCCTCAGCCCACCCCCAGCAGGGCAGTGGTGGGGAAATGGCAAGATTTTCACCACAGGATGGGCCACGGGAGACACGGACAGCAGGTGCATGTGCACTGAATGCTGTGCAGCTCCGGGTGCAGAATCTGGGTTCTGTCTCCACGTCTTACCCTTTGAATGCCTTTGGGCAAGACATTTACCCTCATTTGCCTCATCTGTAGAGTGAAAAGAATGCTTGTGCTGTTCACCCAACAGCATTGATAATGACCATCAGTGTCAAGTGCTTGGTACCTGTAGTGTATTTTGCAAACAGGAGGCAATATTACTACTCTTGAACTAGAGTTTTTTTCTCTTTCCCTCTGTTTTACCTTGTTTCTTCTATTCTCTTTATGGATTTTTTAAATGTTTATTTATTTTTGAGAGAGAGACAAAGTGTGAGCAGGGGAGAAGCAGAGAGAGAGGAAGACCCAGAATCCGAAGCAGGCTCCAGGCTCTGAGCTGTCAGCACAGAGCCCGACATGGGACTCGAACTCATGAACTGTGAGATAGTGACCCCAGCCGAAGTTGAACGCTCAACCGACTGAGCCACCCAGATGTCCCTTTGTGGGTTTTTTTTTTAATCCTAAGCATAGCCTTTATAAAATGTGGGAAGCAAGATCCCACTGACATACTGCTCAGAGACCAGCCTTCGGATGTCTTCTCAAATGGACCTCCCCCTTCTTCCCACCTATCCTTTCTATGAGTGGGACTTGGTAGCGACTGTGGGGACATGGGGCTTTGAAAGGAGGGTGAGTGGTCTTGGGCAAGGGCAGAGTAATCCCACCTGGAATCCTGCCATGGATTATCCCTGGCCCCTGTCCATTTCCCTCACAATCTACCACCAGAAGCCTCATCCGAGCCCAGAGAAATCTGACCGTGATGTGTGATAACAGGTTAGATGAGCCCACTCGGGTTGCCAAAACAAAGTACCATGGACTGAGTGGCTTAAACAACTGAAATTTATTTACTCACAGGTCTGGAGGCTGGAAGTCTGAGGTCAAGGTTTCAGCAGGTGTGTTTCTCCTGAGGCCTCTCTCCTTGGCTGTGCCACCTTCTCCCTGTGCCCACACGGTCTTTCCTCTGTGTGTGTGTCTGTGTCCTGTTCTCCTCTTCTTATAAAGACACCACTCACATTGGATTAGGGCCCACCCATATGACCTCATTTTGCCTTAATGACTCTTTAAAGACCGAATCTCCAATTACAGTCACATGCTGAAGTACTGAGGGTGAGGGCTCCAACGTATGAATTTGGGGGGTTGGGGAGACATAATTCAGCCCATAACAAAGACACACATAAGGGCAATAGCCCAATAATAAAGACAGTGTTGGGTCAGAGGAAAGGGGACACATGAGTGTTTCAGTTTCCTCACCTTTAAAAAAGCTGTTAGAAGGCATCCATTAGGTCACTATGTAGATGTTGGATATATGGCAGTTGAATGGGAATTAGAACTCTGGAGAATCTCCCAGCTTCTCTTTTGACAAACTGGTTTTTCTTGCCACCCTCTTACTACCATTATGACCCCAGGGAGGGGAGCCATCCATGTTTGGTAACCAAATAACATAATACTTTAGTGCTGCTCTTTGAAGATCATGACATCTGTAATTGAGATCTTTATCTTTGCAGCAGATGAACTGAGGGCCAGAACTTCTCACCAACTAAAAGTGGGGGAACCTAGTGGGTTGGCCAGAGGAGAGCTGGGATGATGAAAGACATGGGAAGGAAGGCAAGTCTATTTCTGGCTATGACAGGAAACCATTGGGATGAGACATATCCCAGGAAAGATGGAGGCTGTTTGCCAGGCTGTATGACTTCTAGGCAGCCCTGGAGTCTCTGGGGACGATGCAAACCTTCACTAAAGGGACCAGGCCAAACAAAGGGAAAGGGAGACAGAGTCATGGGGACTCCCAGAAAGCACCAAAGAGCCCAACAGGGCAGGGTAACCAGGGAGAGGGGCCCTTCACACCCAGAGAGGGGAGTCCTTCCTTTTTCAGGAGGGTGGATCCCCCACTCAAAGTGTCCCTAAGGGCTGGGTGGTGCAGTAGGACCTGTTGGGAGAGGTGGGAGCAGGTACAGAGAGAAAATGGAGAGTCACACCTCAGAGAGCACCACCTGATTTTATCTCAGGGTGCTCATCTAGTCCAGAAGAATTGAAGAAATGCATAAGATCCAAGACCAACTTCCTTGTGACTGTGCCAAGCAAGCTGCTCTGTGCTGGTGGCAGGTGAGGACTAGAAAGTGATCTCTGCAAACAACCATATATAGGCTTTGGATTATTTGCTTTGCTTTAATTTTTCTTCCTTTTCTAATAAGAAAAGTTTCTTCTTCATAAGAGTGCAATTTTATCTCAACTGCAGAGAAAAGGAAAGTTCCTTCATTTCCGTTAAGGGCTGGCAGAGGTTGCTATGGAGAGGAGACCAAACCCCTTTGGTGACTCCAGAGGTGGAACCTGGGTCCTGATCAGCTCCTGAGCCAAGACCATTAGCAGAATGAGATGCCAGAATCCAGGATCAGATGCCAGAGGCAGAGAGTTTCTGCGGCAATAAACATCCACCTGCTGCCCAAAAGGCTTCACTTTGCCATACTGCTTTCCAGAACACCAGTCTGAGAAGCATTCCTGCAAATAAGCCAAAGAGCAGATGTTCTCAGAGGAGCCAGTCCGTCAGTCAGCCTTTCACAACCTCGAGTCCCCTGGGTGAGGGGGGGTTGTGCAGAAGGAACACTGGAACACACTTGGAGTGCAGGCCCAAGAGAGTTTCTGATAGCTGAAGAACATCAGGAGAAGCTCTAGGTTCCTGGAAACTGGGGATGGGCATGTAACAAGAGGTGGCAAATGATGCAGAGAAGGAGGGATAAAGGAGCAGAAGACTCACCGGGCCCCACCAAGGAAGGGCCCAATGTCCAGTAAGAAACACTGTTATGCTTCATAAACTTGGGAAATGGCTCACCCAGACAATGGTCTTTAAAAATGAGTCCCAGACATGGGGCACCCGACTGGCTCAGTTGCTCAACAAACTCTTGATTTGGGCTCAGGTTATGATCTCGCAGTTCATGGGATCGAGCCCCTTGTTGGGCTCCGTGCTGAGCATGGAGCCTACTTAAGATTCTCTCTCTCCCTCTTCCTGTGCTCCTCCCCATCTCAAAAAATAAATAAAATAAATAAAACAATAAAAATGAGTCACAGACAAATATGGTTTCAGGACCCCAGGATGGCCAGGACCCATGTACCCCTACAAGCACCTCAGAAGTCACCCAAGGAGCCTACAGTTGGATTGCCAGATAAAATATAAGATGCCCAGTTAAATTTGGATTTCAGATATGCAAGGAATAATTTTTCAGTATTAATTTGTCCCATGCAATATTTGGGACATGCTTATGCTATAAAAATTATTTGTTGTACATCTGAAGTTCAAATTTAACTGGTTATCCTCTGTGTTTACTTGCTAAATCTGGTAGCCATAGCCTGCAGGGTCACTAGCAGTTGTCATTTTTCAAGTTGTAAGGAATGGATGTGGTTTGTACAGGCTGTTCTTGCAGGCTGCCAGCGAATGTGACATCACAGATGGTTGCCTGGGTTGATTCAAGGGCTTATTCAGCCCCTCCTAAATGTATCAGTGTTCTTGGCTGTTATGTGTAGACATCTGATTCAACTGGTTTAACCAGAAGACCATTTATTGCCCCCATAACTGGGAATCCAGAGACAAGTCATGTTCCAGATGCAGTGTGATCAGTGATGTGTGTCATCATGGGTTTTCCATTTGTTCACTTTGCCACCTTCCATGTTGACCATAGCCATGGCTGTGAGCAAGATGGCAGCAGCAACACCAGCATCACTCCTGAATATGGCCTCGTTATTGGCACAGCTTCTCAGTTACAACAGAAGAACAGGACAAAGGTAAAGAGTTATTCAGTATCCCACAACATCCATGTCTTTGGACTTGTGGCCAATGAAGAATACGAAAAGAAGAACAGATTGAGTAAACAAGTCAGTTGGAAGAAGTTATCTGACATATGTATTAACATATGAAGACTAACAATGAAAGTGAGTGCAACTACAAACGAAAACTACAAATGAAAAAATGAAACTGACTGATGAATATATTAAGAAGTAGGATATTGATGGGACTGTCTGAACCACATTCTTACGCTGTTTTCCAAAATGTAGTCTGACTCCCAAAGAATAGACTAAAACATTTGATTTGCTTTATCCTACCTTTGGGAAATTACCTGTTGCTGACAAATGCACCAAGTGCAAGACTCAGGAGTAGTTTTCTCTGTGGTTTATAAACGTTGATTTATGGAAATGCTTCCCTGCTGGGTCATCTCAGCAAATGAGACACCACATGAACTAGACCCTCATTCTCTCTTTTATCTGGCCTCTTCCATAAAGTAGAGGACTATTTATCTAGGAACAAAACTATGTGAACAGTGTAGATGCTTTTCAAATGTCATTTAAAAGCAACTCTTTGAGAAATATTGCCAAAGGGTCCCTACTTTAACACAGTGAGAGAACATCAAGGAAATACACACTGGCAGTTGTAGCCTCAGCCTTTTCCGAGTTCTCTAAAAATAAAAAAAACATAGGGAAGGCCATGTCAAAGTTTTGAAATATCAAATCCCAAATCAAAGTCATCATATTTGATTTCCAATTTTCTGTGGAATATGAGGGCAGAGTTAACATAGGTAATGGAACTCTTTTACTGTCTCTTCTACCAAGTAAATACCCCTCTAAGAGCTCATGTTTACACTACAGCAGATATTATAAAACTGTTGTGTTCAGAAGTGGAGAATACCTCTTCAGATACTCTCTGACCACCAAATCAGTCAGAAACCAGTATTTATCAAGATAATATCAAATCTCTTCCAAAAATATTTGAAAATGCATTTAATCTCAATGTACTTTTGAGGATGCTTCCAATCTAAAATAGATACCAGCAGAAGGGGTGTTGGGGGAAATCAGAAGGTTAGATTAATTAAGTTGACCTGGGTTCAGGTCTTATTTCTGTCCTACACTATCATTGTGACCTAGGGCAAGATCAACTCCATGGGCTTCAAGTTCCTTGCATCAGTAAGGATGGCATTCAGCTGTATGTAACTAAAAACCCAAACACAATGGCTTATCTAAAAAGGGTTTAACTTTCTCAAAAATGTAATGCCCTGGGCTGATGTAGCAATCTCACTATGGCATCTCATTTCCCCATTTCTTTTTCTTTTTATGGTTTTTATTTTTGAGAAAGAGAATAAGTGGGGGTGGGGGGCTGAGAGAGAGAGGGAGAGAGAGAATCCCAAGCGGCCTCTGTGCTCTCAGTGCAGAGCCTAACTCAAGGCTTGAACTCACGAACTGTGAGATATTGACCTGGGCTTGAAAACTCCAGTAGGATGCTCAATCCACTGAGCCACCTAGATGCTCCTCCCCATTGTTTTATTCTCTGTCCTCTTTAGCTTGTGACTTCATCCTCACCTTTGTCATCTTTGGATGGTAAGAGAGCCCTTCCACCTCCAGTCTCACAAAAAAGAAAGAGGAGAAAAACAGGAAGAAGAAAAGCAGCTTCCTCAGAAACTCTGAGATTACATCTGCAGAGTCCATTGATCCAAACTGTGTCCCATGGCCCATAGACTCATTTTGCCCAGATGCAAGGGGCTGGGGAAATAAGTTATTTCACTGGTACTCTGTAGCCACAAATAAAATCAAAGTTCAGTTGATAAGGAAGAAGAGGGAAATACATGTTTGGTTGGCAAACAGCAATGTCTACCACATGCTTCAAAAGAAATAAGGCACCTGCTAGCTTCCCTTCTACTATTCATTCATTCTTGCTGTCAGCAAATACATTAAATGCCCACTCTCTCCAGACAGTCTTCTGGCTACTGGAATGCAGTACTACATATCTATGGACATAATTGGCAGAACAATAAATATTGGTTGCCTTGGACCACTAGCCTAATAAAGTGACCCCAGAAAAACTGAGAGCTGACACAAACAGAGGCTTCCTTTCCTCATTTGGCACACCACACAAGAAGCAACAATGGGTAGCAGTTAATCTCAAGAGTCTAATTACAGCCTGAACTGTAGTCTCCCCTTCCTACTCTGGCTTAGTGCTTTAGAATGCCCCAACTTTGTTCTGGTCCACAAGCAAAGGGAATCCTCTTGAAGAGAGACGAGATCATGATTCTGGATTTTTTGGTGACCCATGACATATTCCTACCTCCTCTTATCTGCTCCCTAGGGGTAGCAGCTCATCAGGAGGCCATTTCAGGGAGTTTATATCACCATTTAAATAAAAACTCTGCTGAAAGGCCTGGAACCTTCACCTACTGCTGCAGCCAGGATTAGCTGGTACAACCTTTTGGAGAGCAGCAGGGAAGTCACATCAAGAGCATTGAAAGCTTTTCACTCACTGATCCAGGACTCTGATTTTACTTCTGGGAACCATGCTAGGAAAATCATTCAAACTGTAAAAAACTTTCATGCACTAAGATGTTCACTGTGGCATTTGATATAACAGCCCACTAGGGAAACTATCTAAATATTCATCAGTAGGAGAATATGGTACATATACTCAATAAAATGTTATACAACCACTAGCCATGATGGTTATAAAGACCATTTCTCATCCAGAAACATGTTTACATGAATAGTTAACTGGAAATTGTAAAATTCAGAGTTATATGTGAACTATCATTACAAGTTTTAAGTTATATGCACAAGGAAGAAATACTTTTAAAATGTTAATAGTGAGTGAGGGATTACGTGACTATAGGTGGCCAGATTTTAAGTGACTTTTTTCCCTTAGTTTTCAGAATTTTATATATATTTACATGACTTCTTAATGGGAAAATTATAATCTGAAAAGTACAGGGAAATCAAGGGTTTCATGAACGACTTCACATTTTCTGGTGTGATATATAAGTTCTGGGAACAAAATAACAACCAATAAGTCTTTCCACTGCTACAACTCAGAAGAAAGATGGTAGGAAGAGATAGAAATAGAAAAGGTAATGCTTGTTCTGAATTTTACCCAAGTTAGTAGGGTTCACTTTTTTTTTTAACCTATTGCTAGTACTTTGAACAGCTCTTTTCCCTGGAAAACCTCTTTTCCCTCTACTTAAAATCTTAAATTCCAAAAACCATTTTCCTGAGTTGAGCAGAATATCATGGCAATATTCCAGATCTACCAGCCAAAAAAAGCCACCAATTTCCCCTGAATCATTTGGGCAAGCCAAGCAAAAGATTTCCTTTTAGCCCAACTACAATTATATTTTTTCAATCCAGAACAGGCATTACTTGTTCTGCCTTTTTCTCTTTCCACCAAAATTGCCTCAGCAAAGCTAGCCAATGTATTTACAAGCCAAGTTGTTATTTCAACATTTTACCAACCTGTCCCAACCTGTACTAGCAATCACACTGGAGAAAAACTTGTCCCATCGGGGGATGGAAATTAGTTCATCCTAAAACTGGAATCTGGGTCTGAATGTTTCAAGGCTTCTCTCAATTTGGGCTGCAGAACGATGGCTCCTGGAGGTTTCTCCACACCCTGCTTTGAGGAACCCAGAGCTCTGGTTACTTTACCTTCGATCATCTCACGTGGGTTTCCAGAGTACCCACCTGGTTTAGAGCTGTGCTTAGCTTCGCATTGTTGGAGACACAAGAATGATTAAGTCCCTGCCTTCAAGGAGCTTACAGTCTAGTCAGAAAGGCAGATGCCCACAATGTGCAACAGGCACACAGATAATAAATGGCCATGAAGGAAAGGTGTAGGTTTAGGAGCTGGACCTAGACTGAATCATTAACAAGGTTTTAAGCTGAATCACAAGAGCAAGAGCATGGACAGGGTCAATTTTCAACCCTATTCTGGAGGTTGTGTCTAGGGTATTTGGTAGTTTTTCATATTTAAGCATCTAGAGTGGTGGTTCTCAACTTTGGTGGTGGGGAGGGAAGAGGTTTGAATTCTTTGAGAATCAGATGAGTGTTATAGAACCCTGCCCCAGAAAATGTGTACATATTACACACATAAATTTTTGCATATAATTTCAGAAGATTCATGGATCACACCCCTCTAAAGCCATCAATGGACTTCCAGGAGAACACAATACTGAGCATTTCCTGAATTTCAGGATCTGAATTAATTCTGTACATATATTCTTTCCTTTCATCCTTACAACAAAACTATGACATATGAAACGTTGTTTCAATCGTACAGATTAGGAAACTGAGGTTGCTTGCCCAAATCAGGTGGATTCAAGCCAAGTCAAACAGCCAAATCTGTACATTTCCAAATAACAACTGGATGAGGTAGATATTATGGCCCCACCTCCATCACCACCAAAAGAGTCCTGGAAGGTTAAGAAACTTGCCTCAGGCCATGTGGATCACAGATTAAGAGTTCTTGACAAAAAGGTGGGACAGAAAGTAGATGCTTTGAAATCCCAAGTAAGGCATACTTGTAGGGAAGGTTCTTGAAGTAAAAGACTGAACATCTGGCTTGCCACTTGGAAGTAGCTGTTTCTCTCTGGTGGGATGCAAAGAGAAGGAAAGCTACAATTAGCACTGTCCTTTTGCCATGATCCTAGAGCAGTCTGAGAAGTCCAGAAAGAGCCCAGACTCCAAGCCAAAGTAAGAAAGAAGGAACTGGAGGAAATGTTCTGTGAGAACCACATGCCAACCTGGAAGTTTTGAACCTCAGGCCATTGCTCAGCCCCTTACTCCAAAGAATGAAAAAAAAAAAAAAAAAAAAAAAGGAGGTGAGCAGGCACCCTCTGACTCACAGGAGATGATGTCATGGCTTTGTGCAATCAATCCATCAATATGCTGCTTATGGCCCCACAATGCTGTGCCCAGTACATGGGGAGGTCATTCATTCCTTGAGTGCCAGGGATGCAGAGAAGCTGGAGTAAAATGGGGAAATCCTCACTGGCCAGAACCGTGCGAGCATCTTCAAGTTCCCTTTACAAAAGTTGCCTCCAGAGAGTCAGTACTTTCTTCTATCATTGAATAAAATATTTCTAAACACCTCTTTTAGAAACATTTGCAAGTCAGTGATAATACTTGAGTCTCACCACATTTTAGACTTGAAGTGGCATTAAACAGCACATTCACTAGGCTTGGGGCCAAGGACTTTGGGTTGTTTGCAGAAGTCAAGTTCCCTGTCAGAGGATAAACACTGCCAGCTTCAAGGATAGCTGAAAAATCTGTCTCTGAGAACAAGAGGTTACTTTTGATTGGAGCGATCAGAAATGCTTTGTTTTTACTTGTGTGCGAATTTCATCTCTCATATTAAACCTAAAGGAGACAGGATAGAGCAGTGGTTAAATTATAAGCCTTGATGGCAGAGTATCCCTGTCCAGCTACTTGCTAGTTATGTGGCCTTAGGCACATTCTTACAGCCTCAGATTTCATCCATAAAATGGAAATAATAACATTGATAATTTCAAAAAGGGTTGCTGGGACAATTAAACAAAATTGTGTGTACAGGATCTGGCACAAGATAAACCCTTAACAAAATTATTATTATTATGATGATGATGATGATGATGAAACTTTTGAGAACAAAGACTTTATGTCCTGAGAATATACAGGTCAATATCTAGACACTCATATATTTCATGAATAAAGAAATAATTCTGTAATTGTGTGGAACAATTTCTCCCCAAAAGATTATCCACTAGTATATTCATTTTAGCAACAGTCTAGCATTTAACTAATTAGATTCTTTTTCAGGCCAAAGAAAACTACAGAACTGTGATAGAATTATTTCTGAACCTGTTATTTGTGAGGGCATTCTGTGCAGTTCAGAATTTACAATTATTTCTACTGAACACAGAAATAAAACAAAATTCTTTCCTGGTAGCAGAAAGAACACTCAGAAACATCCTACCAGCTTCTCTGTCTCGTTTTGATCTCATAAAATACATGGAAAAGAAAACAAACAAAAATAAAGCACTTCAAGTGTTCCATTGCAGTGAACTCCAACTGCGTTAAAGAATCGAGCAGAGGGGCGCCTGGGTGGCGCAGTCGGTTAAGCGTCCGACTTCAGCCAGGTCACGATCTCACGGTCCGTGAGTTCGAGCCCCGCGTCGGGCTCTGGGCTGATGGCTCAGAGCCTGGAGCCTGTTTCCGATTCTGTGTTTCCCTCTCTCTCTGCCCCTCCCCCGTTCATGCTCTGTCTCTCTCTGTCCCAAAAATAAATAAACGTTGAAAAAAAAAATAATTAAAAAAAGAATCGAGCAGAATAGAAATTGTTGTCCCATTTGTCCAGCTCTTCCCAAGACCATTACTTTGGAAGCAGAAATCATGGAGTTTCTGTGACATTAGACTCCCAGCACCTAGCATGCAGGTCTCAAGAAGTGATTCTTGGTAAAATTTTATTATTTAGTGGTCACTCATAAAATAAAACAAAACAACAAAAACCATTGTGTCACCATTGTGTGCAAGAGCCCTGAGAAGGCAAGGTTAACTTCCTCTCTCTGCCCCACTCCCTCCCCAGTGCACTCTACACCCAGAGAAGTAGTCAATAAGCACCAGTCAATATGTTCTATGAGTGAGAACTTGGCAGCGTTTTTCCTGCAAGGTACTCAGTTTATGATGATGCATGGTTCCCAGCTTCTACCTGCTTTTGTTCAGAATGCCTGCTCTTGACAAGGTGGAGCTTTCTCATCCCAAACATGTCCACAGGCCTTGAGGAAACAGCCCAACAGGTGTTGCCATGACAATGGGCAAGCCTGAAGGGAAGTTGACATTAACGTCCAAAAGCTTGGATTTCTCTGATTGTGGGACGTTGTTTTGCATCTTTTATGTGGGAAGGAGCAGTTATCTGGAATCTTAGGAGTGAACTGTGAGACACATCAATGCAGCTGCACCTATAAGGTTAATTCAGAGTCAAACATCTGTCTTAAGTACCTCACCCAACTAATAAAAGTCTTACCAGAGAAACTTCTACAATGTTGGCTCTCGGTGGTCAGGGCACAACCACGATACTGTGGTTGGCATTGTCCCTCTGGGTTTGAGCTCCCCTGGGTTCTCTTTTATGAGTCACAGACCAATTCTTGGTTTATACTAGGGGTGTCTGACCCAGAAAATGTACCAGAACCTGTAGATCAAATCCAGATACAGCTATGTTCACTTGCTTTGTCTGCCTGGTGTTGGCCCAGGTGGGGATTTCTGGAATTTTTATTATTTGCTAATACATTTTTAAAGTAAGGTATCTGTATTAAATATCCAGACATCTGACTTCTCTTTAAGGCTCAGGAAATATGATGTGGGGCCATCTTGCCCAAACAGCAGCAATCACTTGGGTCTAGTCAGTTACTGTTTCCTTTAGAATGAGCTCTCCAGCCCCTAACATACACTGTTTTTCACCCACCTGACCAGTTCATCCATGCATGTTACTTGCTGGGCACCCATATGAATATGCTGTATGTGAATCTTGCCATGAGACATTGATGTGACCTCAGTCTTCCAGGCTAGCTGTTCACCAGCTATGACTCCATTTCACTGGCGTGGTGTTGGCTGGCTCTGAGACACCAGGTGTGAAGCCGCTGAAACCCTACCTGGACTCTTCCACACACACTCCATAATCCTTGCCTCATTGAATGTTACCAGCAGGCTTGGCAACTCTCAGCAGTGACACCAGTCAGTAATCCCTTATCCCTGTGACCTTCCAGAATCCCCAGGACATCCTGAGAATGAAAGTAACCAACTTCAACTTTATGAACCATTTTGGTCCTCAGGGGACCTGAGTGTTACTGGTGAATAGTGCTGACAATTTTAGCTATGCCATCTCTCTGTCTTCATGTTGGGCTTTACTAAAAACTCTCAACAAACAGGAAAAGGCCTCTAGGAGGAAAAATATTCAAGTGCTTCCCTTGATAGCACATTCTAATGCCTGACAATCCTCCCTCTTTATGAGGAACTATTTTATATCCAACCCTTGGAGCACTTTAAAAGCATTTTGTCTTAATCAGTCAAGAGAAATATGGAAGTACTACTCACTACTCCCTGCAAAACACATCCTTTTGTGGGAAAAAAAAAATGCTATTATTAAATCACCATGCAACCTTCCCCTCTAACCATTAAATCCTATTTCTCAATCTTTTAATCATTCTTGAGGAAGCTCTCACCTGAACTTCTCTGACTTCTCTGCATCTTTCTAGATTCATGCAACTCAACACTGGATGCAGAATTCTGGCAAGGTTCTGAACAGCACTAAATATAACAGGGCCTGCTTTGTGGTTGCTAATTGTGCGGTCTACTTTTATACTTGATTTCAAAACCAGAGCTTTTTTTTTTTTTTTTTTTTTTTTTTTTTTTTGCTGATTCATGATCAACCCGAAGCCCACATGATTTTTAGATATTTTTCAGCTCTACATGAATCTACCCTATCATTGCTCACCACAGATTTGACAGGTTGGGTTTTTCCTTTGCAAGCACAATGCCCTTTGTCTCTTCTGAAATTTACTTTTATTGGTTTCTCTCCATGTCTCCAAGCTATCAAGGCCATTTTGAATTCCACACCCATAACATGATGCTGATTCTTAAAGTCCCCCATCCTGGCTTCATGAAGTCATGTGGCACTTGTGAAGAAGTATGCTCTCTCTTTTACCACTGCCTCCCTGAGAACTCCCTCCCACCTTCAGCAATTAACTTGTTAGCTCTTTGCCTAAGCTCTTCAATTCTTTATGCAACACAATCTTTTGTGGACCTGGAACTTGGTTAGTCAGATTGTGGTCCATGGATGAACAGCATCATCATTCCTTGGAATCTTGAAAAATGCAGACTCTTAGGCCCAACCCAGATTTACTGAGTCAGAATTTGCATTTTAACAACACCATCAGCTGATTCATATGGAGATTGAAGTTTGAGAAGTACTGGTTTATATTACAGTTTTATTGATATGATCATTTTTGGAAAAACTGGAAGTGTTTGCCAGATCATAGTTAATAGTGCATCTATGTTCTTGTCCACATTCTAATCCCGCCAGCCAGTTCTTGGAGCATTACTAGTTTTATGAGGCAAATTTTCTAGAAAGTAAAGATTATATAGTTATGATGAAAATTCATTTTAATTCAATATTTATTAACCACTATCGACTGAGATGTTTGCTGTTGGAGATAGAAATACATACAAGACACTTCCCATCTTTCAGTAATTTACAACTCATAGTGTGCATACATCAAGAACTCTAAGATGTGTTGAACTATAGTAGGTGGGTTACACAACATGCTGTGCAATCAGAGAAGGAAGAATGTGGCAAGTATTAGCTCCTAAGGAAATAATTTTCTCTTCTCTTGGAGTGTTCTCAATAAAACATGATTGCTTCTCCAGTAGCCATGCATGCACCACACACTCCTGCCCCCACACAGCTGGCTGATTTCACTGAGAAAGACAAGTGTGTGAAGAAAACTAGCACATCTTTTCATCAGCAAATCTACCACCCAACCTGCTTCTGTGTCCTCCCTCCTGCCCTAGTGGATGAATTCTCTCTGTTCCCATCCAGGGCCACTCACTATTGACTCCCATCTTCTCTTGCCTACTCAACAACTTGGCTCTTGCAATGATCTCTTCTGTCTGCTGAATGATCAATTTTCTTCCTACTCTATCTGTGCTTCTCAACCAAGAGTGACTTTGCACCCTCCAAGAAACATTTGACAATGCCTTGGGAACATGTTTTTTTGTCATGACCAGGGGATGCTACTGGGATATAGGGGGGTTAAGAGTGCCAAGGTTGAGGAACTCTGATTCAGTGCACAAATAATGATGTAATATCCCTGTTGTGGATTAAATCATGCTCCCCACCCACCCCCCAGTTCATATGTTGAAGCCCTAACCCCCACAATGTGGAGCCCTAATTAAGGGTGGAGCCCTAATCTGATAGGACTGATGTCTTATAAGAGGAGAAAGAGACACCAGAGATCACTCTTTCTCTCTGTGCACAGAGAAAAGTTCACACAAGGACATAGTTGAGAAAGTGGCATTTACGAGCCAGGAAGAAAGGTCTCGCCACATACCAACCTTGCTGGCACCTTGATCTTAGACTTCCAGCCTTCAGAACTGTGAGAAAATAAGTTTTTGTTGTTTAATCCACCCAGGTTGTGGTATTTTATTATGCAACCTGAGCTCACTATTACAATCTCCATCCTCAATCACAATCTTCCATGATCCAAATGCACAGGAAGTGGTGAATGGAAAAACAAAATGTGGTATATCCTGCTGATAGAATACTATTCAGCAATAAAAAGAGACAAATAATGATATATGCTACAACTGAACGAATATTATGCTAAGTGAAAGAAGCCCAATGTAAAAGATAATATGCTCTATGATTTCATTTACATGAAATTCCCTAGGAAAGGCAAATCCAGAGAGACAAAAAGTAGATCAGTGTTCACCTGAGGCTGGAAGAAGGAACTGGATTAACTGTAAATGGGCACAAGGATTTTATTTGAAGGATGGAAATATTCTAAGACTAGCTTATGGTTATGGTTGAATAACTGGAGAAATTTACTAAAAATCATTGAATTGCACATTTAAAATGGTTGAATATTATGGTATGCAAAGTATATTTCAATGGAGGTATTTATTTATTTATTTATTTATTAAATGTTTATTTAAATAAATAAATAATTAGAATAAATATCTTGAAAGAGAGAGCACAAGCGGGGGAAGGGCAGAGAGAGAGGGAGAGAGAATCCCAAGCAGGCTCCATGCTGTCAGCAGAGAGCCCTACAGGGGGCTTGAAACCACGAACCATGAGATAATGACCTGAGCCGATATCAAGAGTCAGACACTTAACCAACTGAGCCACCCAGGCACCCAAACAGAGGTATTTAAAATAAAGTAAAATTTTATTAAGTTGAAAAGACATTTTTTTCAAGTATCTAAAATCCCCTCTAATTCCCTTTCCTCTCCAACTAGCAGCCTGTTTCATTTCTTAGCTCCAAACCCCTGCAGCGTGTTATGCAAACCCACCACCTTACACCCTCAATTCTGTTCTCCCAGCCCACTCCAACCAGGCCTTCTCCTTACACGGCTCTTATCAAGTCACCAGGACCTCCATGCAGCCAAATGTGATGGGCAACTTGCGTTGTCATCCACAGCACTTCCCAGAGTTGAAATGTTCCTACCCTTGGCTTCCAGGCAACCACAGCCTCCTGACCCTCCCCTACTTTGATGGCCACCCCTTCTCAGCCTCCTTTTCTGGGTCCTCCCAGATCATTGCTCTTCCACTTTGGTCTCCCACTTCTATTTCCCAGGCAGGAGTCACAGCAATGCTATTAAAATGTAAGCAGGTCTCCCACCTGCTCCCCTAGTAGGTTGAGCCTTCCACCTGTAGAGGCAATAGTGCAGTTTGGAGGAGGGGACAGTGATCCTGTCCTGAGGAGTCAGCTGGTGATAGGAGAAAAGGACACAAGGACAGAGGGGCAAGTGTTGGTGAGAGATCACAGGGGGGCAGTAGAGGGATAAAGGGCAAAGGGGGATGTTGAGCCCAGGCAGAGGTCCCAAGAGGCACAAGCAGTTGTGGTCTCTCCTCAGCGTGAGCTGTAGTCTGAGAAACCACCACATAGATCAAATCCCAGAGGCAGAGATATCTTTAGGGGAAAAAAAGGTAGCATGAGCAGTGGATGAATATTGCTGGATCCCTCAGCCCCCCATGACCATTCACTTCCCCACAATGACAGCTCCTCCAGAGACACTGATATATTCAGGTACACATAGGTGTTTGACTTTCTCCAGACCAGCAGAGGAGAAGAGACTGATATGCATGCGGACTGAATGGTGGCCATGGACATGGCATGGCCAGCCCCATCGTCCACCCTGGGTCCTGCTGTTGGCCCAACTAGGCCCTGGCTGGTCACCTGGGAAAGAGGCCCCTTCTTTTGGAGTCTGACCAGATCTGCCCATGGTTGGGGGAAACAGGAATTATGCCTGACACTTGCCAGGCTGGGCCTTTTATCCTCATTCACGGAGGAAGATCTCACATACTCCCTGAGACCTCAGTGGAAACATAGCAGTACCCAGGCCATCCCAGCCAGGGACACAGTTGACCCAGTTGGATTGTGGCAGAGGGCAGAGAGAAACCAGCAGTCACAGAGCTCCATGTAAAGAGTCAGGATCAGGTCACCTTGAGGAATCATCTCATGTCCCTGAGGTGTCTGGGGCCACCTTTTCTGAGAGCACTATGGTGAGACAATCCACGTGTCCCCACACAGACTCTGCTCATGGGACGCCCAGCGCGACCACCCCTCCCGCAGTCACCAAGTGCACAGCTGTGGCGGAGGGTCCGCTGTGAGGAGCAGCAGGAGTGGCCACAGGCCCCACAGCTAGGCCGTGAGCACAGAGGCCCCCGCATCTGCAGGCCCAGGACGGAGCAGCCTCCCAGGCCCGGGAAGGGGGGAGGCAGAACAGCCTCGGGAGCAGCGGCACAGGCCCCTGGGGGTCCTAAAGGGCTGCAGGGGCGGCGTGACCCTCCACAGGGGCTGCACGATGGGACTGCAAGAGGGGCAGAGACGCCAGCAGGTGGTTGGCCAGATGGGAGCCTCATGTCACCTTCACAGAGGGAGGCGACAGGAGCAGCTGAGGGGGAAGCCAGGTCTCAGCGCGGAGTCGAGGCCAAGGAGGGAAGATGGGGGAGAAAGGGATCCCAGGAGGGGGAGCTCCCCTCACCCACGCGACCACGGAAGCCATCCTCCGGCTGCCCCACCAGCCACGACAAAGGGAGAGGCTGGAGCAGCCCAGGGGCAGCTCCCAGGGCTCTTCTGCTCACAGCGCCCCCCCTCCCAGTCTGGCCCTTCCCTAGATGGAGGGTGGGGGGTTGGGGGGGCCCTGACATCACCCATCCGGGCCCTGCTGGTGACAGGCCAGCGGCACAGGCTCCTCCTCCAGGAAGGTCAAAGCCAGCCCTGGGCAAAGGGGTCACGGGACAACCATGGGCTTGAGGGCTGGGCGAGTGTCTAAGGCCGCAGGGGAGCACACAGGCCAGGGAGGTGACTGCAGAGGGTGGCCGGGGCTGACATCCGGGGTCAGTGGGTGACGACCTTGGACCCTGCAGCAGGAGCCAGAGCAGCAGCAGTAGCAGCCAAGCTTTGGACAACGCCCCCAGAGCCACACGGTTTTGCTTACTGCGTGCGGGTCCACGAAGGAACCGAGGCCAAAGGGCCTCCAAATGTAACATCCTCTAGTGTCCCACAGCCCAGCAGTGACCACACAGTGGATTCTGTGATGTCGCCATGCTGCAGCCTGAGGCCCCGGTCTCCAGGTCCCTGGAGAGCAGGTGCCAGGGCACCGCCCTGCTAGGCTGTCCCTGCTTTGCCTCCCTGGGCTGCCGGCAGGAAGTACCATCCACACCTCCTCTCCTCCTTCCCCAGGGCACCTGACCACAGACATTCAGGCCACAAGCAAGGCCTTCTGTCCCCTCAGGATGGTCAGAGAGTGGGTGCAGATGCATCTAAATTGCCAGCAAACAGAACTGGGAAGAATCACGCAGACCCAGCGGTTCCAGAGGTCTGTGCTCTGGAGAAGTGCTCACCTGTGTTCCAGGAGATGAGCAGGGAATACTCGCAGGAAAGTGTTTGCAGCAGCAAGCACCAGGAGTGCCAAACGTCCCCAAACAGGAGGAAGTGTGGACGCACACACAGCGGGACACAGACCAGAGTGACCGTGAGCACACTCCGCACAGGAGCGAGGCTGCACCCCACATACCGTTGAGCGAAGAAGCAAGTGGTGGAAGAAGACACGCAGAACAGCTCAAAGCCAAGACTGAAAATGTCTGAGGGCACATGTTTGGAACAACAGTAGAGAAACGAGGGCATGGAAACCACAGAAGGCAGGAGTGTGGATGTCTGCAGGGTGGGAGGAGGGAGACGTGATCAGGGTGATGCACACAAAGGCCTCAGCGGAGCTGGGGATTGTATTTCTGAAGCAAGGTGCTAGGACACAGGTGTTTCCTCTCATATCTTTTTACATTTTAATATCCCTGAAGTCAGGATGGTCTTTAAATTGCTGTCAGCCAGGTGGCAGTTGTGAGGTAGTGGCATTGCCTTAGAAATGTCTTAAACAGTTTCTGTCATTCAGGCTTTCCTATTTTATGTATTCACAAGAGGAATATATATATCAAAAATCTGTTCTGGTCTGAAGGATCACTTTCAATAAGTATAAAAATTTCTAAATGACAAGAAACACAGGTAAGTATGACTGCTTCACTCTCTCCTGAGAACTTCTTAATGGTTTCCCATCCCAGCCCCACATTCAAGTTCTCCCAGGGGCCTGCCAGGCCTTCAGGATCTGCTTCCTTCCTCCTCTTGGGTCTCATCCCTGGCCCTCTTTACTAATGGCTCTTCAGCCCCGGCTCCTTGCTGCTTCCGGAAGCATGCTGGCCATAGTCCTGCTGTGCTCTTGCCTGGTGCACCCTTCTGCTAGACATCCCATAATGTTCTCTCTCACTTCCAGTTATGAAGACACTGAATGAGCCTCAGAGTCTCTTGACTTTGATGCCAACTTCTCCAATGTAGAAAATTCTAGAAAGAAGATTCATCTCAGTTGAAAATGTCACGATCTGTCAAGTTACAATCCAAGCTGATTTTCAAAATTGATTTCTTGGTCAAATGTTGCATCACCAACATGAGAGCTTCAGAAGCTTCCTGGTGTGACTCAGTGGGAAGTTCATACTTCATCTCAGAGGTATTCTTGCCAGAAATGCTGTACTTGAATCTAATTATGAGGATACCTTCAGATAAATCCAGATTGTAGTACATTTTACAAATGAACTGGCCTGAACTCCTCTCAAAGATGTCAGTATCATGAACAACAACAAAAGAGGAGGAGAATGTTGTAGATCAAAGGAAAGTGAAGAAACATCGTAACCAAATACAAGGCATGAAACTTGGATGAACTCTGGGGGAGAAATCTACAAAGGACCATTGGGAGACAATTTGGAAAATTGGAACATGAGTTGTACATTAGACTATATTGAATTACTGGATTTCTTAGATGTGATCATGGCAGTGAGGACACATGGGCAAATGTTCCTATTCTCAGCATGTACATGTGGAAGCATAGGGAGGGCACATCATGACACCCACAATTTTCAAATGTTTCAGCAAAACAATGGGAGTGGGGGAAGCAAATATGGCAAGAAATGGATTTTGGCAACCGGTTGCAAATGTGGCAACCGATGGATCTGGGTAAAAAGTTATTTGATATTCTTAGTATTATTCTTTTGACTTTTCTGTATGTTTGAAATTTCAAAATAAAAAAATGTAAAAATCAGCTTCTTCTGTATTAGAAACAAAACATCATATCTAAAAGAAAGATTTTTAAAACTGAAAGAATATCATGGCCCTTTCAATGTTTTAAATAACTAACATAATTTGGGGCACCTGGGTGGCTCAGTTGGTTAGGCGTCTGACTTCAGCTCAGGTCATGATCTCATGGTCCGTGAGTTCGAGCCCTGTGTTGGGCTCTGTGCTGTCAGTTCAGAGCCTGGAGCTTGCTTCAGATTCTGTCTCCTTCTCTCTCTGCCCTTCCCCCACTCACTCTCTGTCTCTATCAAAAAATGAATAAATGGTAAAAAAAAAATTTAAAAATAACTAACATAATTTGAAGAATAATGATGAAAATGTGTACAACAACCACACAAAACTTCACCATTGAGATTGAGGAATACAGTGAGGAATAGGATATTGATAGAATTTGGATACATGGTATTGGAACTAAAATCCTTAACTTGTCTGAAATCTAGGATGTGTCCCACTGAAATGCTGCAATTCATTTCCAGCAACAGGCAACTGGATACATTTATAAAACTTTGTATCTCTTAGTGTCTATTTAATTTTGCCAATCTATGTTATCAATGGAGAACAAAATCTCTTCAACCTTAAAATGTATTTTAAAATGACTTAAGGTCTACAATATCATAAGGAAGACTATAAAATATGGCAACCATTTCTCCAGAGAGCATAATATTGAAACTAGTAAACACTGAAAATGTCCCTCAAAAAATGGTTTCCATGACAGTGAGACATAACTATTTTGTAACAAAGAATTTAATTCAAAATGTTCTGATTATGATTTAAAACTTGAACTATCATTTATGTTCAATAATTTGATGTGTATAATTCACTTAAAATGACTTTGCTGCAAATATTACTTGTAATTGTTATTAATGAGAAAAATCATATACTCTTTTTTTTCCGTTACTCAAGGAAGGATCACTGTACTCATTCACACGAAAGCACTGAAACGTTATCAGCCCTGGTGAGTAATGAAACAATAATAGTAAGGGCGATTACAAGAATAAAACGAAGGAATAAAAATACATACAATGGAGTAGCAAATTTAAATCCATATGATTAGCACATTTGGTAGGCATTTTTAAATCAAGTACTGATTAGCTTTGTAATTTTTGAAATATTGCTTGAATGTTTTGTCTCATTTCTCAAGTCATTTAAAATGATCAGAGCACTTGATAATATTTATGAACTCCTAAATTACATTTGTAATCAATATTTAAATTTAGGAAAGACCAAGTTTATTAAATTTATAAGTTCTTTATCATTTAATCATTGTGTAAGCTAGTGTCTGAATATTTAGATAAATGTTGATGGTTTGAAGATTAATAAATCAGACATTCAACTAAGCAGCAATTGTATCAAATGTTTCTCTACACACACACACACACACACACACACACACACACAAAACAGGAAAATTCCAGATTTTGCCAAGATTCACAATACCCAGAAATTGGTGCCTGGGCCGTATATAAAAGGCTAGTGGTGGAGGAGGGAGCCTGGCGTGAGAAGTCTGCCTGAGAGAGATACTTTACACTGGATAATGACCAGCCAACGAAGTCAGATCGTCTCTCCTAGAGTTTGACTCTAAGGTTAACAGAGTCAACGGTCCATGTGTAAAATGCAGACAGAAAAAGAAAAGCAGAGAGATGCTTGTTTGTATAATGAGTGAAGTCATGGAGGTAAGGACATTATCTGTTTCTGGGGAAGCAGCGAGGATTCTGGTCACCATAGGTTCTGTTAGGTCCCCCGAGCTGCTACTGGGTCTTACACCTCAATGAGCAGCAGTCTAGGGCCCCATGAGCCCCCTGCAGTAATTTCCTGTACATTCCACTTCTCTCCATGGCCTGCAGTGCCATGGGGATGCCCAACAGGACCAAAGTAAAGTAGATTCTAGCCTAAAGCCACTCAGGAAACATGTAGGGACATCTACCACAGTCAGAAAAAGTGACTTCTTCAACCTCAAGGCACTTGTAATATAGCAAATAAAACATAACATCATAAAATCATCAACAGAACATATGAACCGAGTGCTCTGAGGGTACCTAGAAGGGAACAATGACTGTCTTGGAGGCCAGAGAGGAAGAAATGAGGATTTGGAAAGAGTGCTCAGAGATTGGGCCATTTAGGTTGGCCTCAAATATCACTAATTAAGGGTTTTACCAAGAGGCAGAAAAGGGAAGGGAGCTTGCAAATAAATGGTGCAGGGGCAGCATAGCCTGGGGCGGCGGGGGGGGGGGGGGCGGTAAAAGGACAGACTTGTGCTCAAAGGCCTATTTTCAAATCTAGACCCTATTGCTTACTAGCTGTGTGATCTGAAGCAAGCTACATAACCTCACTATCCTTCAGCTTTCCCATCTATAAAATGGGGGTAATAATAGTATCTCCTCGTAAGATTGCTATGAGGATTAAGTGAGGTAAAACATGTAATGCTCTTAGATCAATGACTGGCACTTAATAACGTTGTCTACTCTTATCACCATTTCCATACCACATGCTGATATAATAACACCCAAGTTTCCTCCATCCTACTGCTTTTGGTAATTTTGAGGACACTTCATTCCTTGCGTTCTGCACCTCTATGTGTGCATATTTTGGGACACGTTTGGGCCCCCGTCTGCCCCGCATTGCACGATGCTCACGTGTGTGTTCCTATGGTCATTCCATCTGCCACAGTGTTTCTCCCTGCATTAGACACTTTCCAAGCCAGGTCCACCACGGTCAACCTCAGTGGGTCAGAGAGGCACCTTAACCAGGAACTCTTCTTGATCTCAAAACAGTTCAAACCTAACTCTATCCTTTGATACCCTGTACATGTTAAACTCTCTGAACGTTAGTTTTTTAATCCATAAAATGAGGGTAACGACACCTACTTCATAGGGCTAGCATTGTAAGGCTTAAATAAAAATAAGTAATTATGCAGAGCTGTTTGACCCAGTGTCCAATACATAATAACTGCTCAATAATTAGTAGCATTAGCATATGAAAAATAATAACCTTGCAGCAGTATATAAGTCATTGTGTAATTGTTCATTTTTTTTTTTTCTGGAAGGAGTCATAGCTTTTATCAAATTATCAAAGAGAGCTTTACTCCTGCTTGGTATTTTCCCAAATAGAAACAAACCATGATCAGACTGGAATATATATCCTCAACTCCTATGCTAGGACTCTCCTAAACATATAAACTATAAAATGAGTAAAACATAGCAGAGAAGTCTCCACACATTTGGTCTTGCATTTATGGTGTCACCCACCATGAGGAGATTCAGGGAAGATGAATGTGATATGGGGGGGGGGGGGAAAGGAAGGTGAGCTAACTCAGGCCTCCCTCTCTGCTTTCTTCTTTCCTCACACCCTCACCCCCAGTTCCCAGGGACCCCAGTTTGGTTAGTTTTCTATCTCAGCTAAACTTATTTCTAGAAAAGGATCTGAGAGATACATTGGTACCAAGACCAAGATAAAAAGGAACATAAGACTCACAGGAATATTTGCCTTTGAGTAGTTGGTTGGGCAAAATTAAAATCAAAGGGTTGAAGGCCTATTTAAGGAATTATGGGCTTCAGAACTTCAGCAAGGAAAAAATTGTTGCGTTACCAAGAGATGTTTCGGGGCCTCTGGAATAAGGGCACACAGGGCCTGTTTCTCCTGTCTGTGGTTGGGCAGAACAGGAGGGGAAAATGCAAATGAAATCTCATTATTGGAAAAATTAAACTAAAATGTAAAAGACAAGACTAACAGCCTTAAAAAGAATGGAGGGGATAACATGAGCTAATACAGAAAGAGACATTAAATGGGAGAAGCAAGGTACAGATCAGTATGCTTAGAATGAATAAACATACATATGCTTGTATATACATGGAAAATTCCAGAAAGATACAAAGCAAACTGGTAACAATGGCTACCTTTGGGGAGGAGCCTTGGAGGATTGAAGTCTAGGGTGGAAGAAAGACTTGTTTCTGCTTGTTCACTTATATTGCTGAGTGTTTGTTGTTGTTTTTTTTTTTTTTTTTTTACCATATGTATATATCGCATTTTTTATTTAAAAAATAGGTTTGAGAAGACAGCATGAGTAAATTCAGTGAGATATGAAACCTTTTGCTAAAACCAAAAGCATCAAATATTATTTTTAAAAGACTAATGAGAGGCCACAGTTAAGAACAAAACAGGATGCCATGAATTAAACCCACAGCCAAAAAATTTCACTAGGATTCAGATTTCAGGTTAAAGTCCGTGATACAAAATGTCATTATAGGCAACTGAACTACCAGGAAAAATTGAGAGGAAAAATCACTAAAGCTTGAGCTGGATTTCTTAATGATGTAGGTTTTTATCTCAGAAAGAACACCCACCACATTTCCACACCCATTTTTGAACAGAGAAAGGGTTTTAGGAAGTTGTATTCCTCATTAGCTAAATTGGCCCCCTTGCCAAGCCTGCCTTCGGTTGTGAGCCTGAGAACCAGCACTACACACACCAGCTGCCTTGTTCCTTATAAATAGAATTTCCCCCACTAGGTTGGAGTGATAATAGGGTGGGTCAAACTCAAAAGCCATAGAACACGTAGGTGTGTGCACATTCACAGTCCTGATTATGGTACTCATGATTTTAGGGACCACTCTGAGAATTTTTGCTCAGTTTCTCATGCTTCTGCTTTGGGGATTTGATGATTACATTTGTTGATGGAGGAAAAGAAAACAAAAGCCCCACAAGTCCTGAAAATTAGAAAATTTCCCAGTGGAACACTCTATTAAGGAGGAGGGGAAAATACTTCTCCACCAGCCAGACACCATCATCAATTCCCACAGGTGTTGAGAATAGCAAGAGGAAGTACTCCTGTAGAAATTACTTAGAAATATTCTGCTTCACCAAATACTACACAACTCAAACCAAAAAAAAAATTTGTTTTTAAAGTTGGCTTTGAAAACACACAATTACCATCCAAGACACTCACATCATCTCAGTGTCACGAAAGTAGTAAATAAATTTGTGAACTAAAAAGGCAACTGAGAAACTAAAAAGGCAATTGGTGAACATTTAAAGGCAGATGGATCTATAAATTGGACAGTAGATTTCACATTATAGGTAGTTTCCTGGTGAATTTCTTTAAGCACGTTGGCTCAAACGTGCCAGTGACATTTGTTAGGATATAGATCCAGAGAACCAAATTAATCTGTCAGACTCTACTGCATTTGGCAATGTGGGGCAGAACAGGGAGATACTTCATTCTCAAGGAATCAATCTTTTTAGAGAGGGATATATAAATGCATTACAGCAATCAGAATAGCACGGTATAGTGAGTGAGATCAAAGTGAAAGGCTTTAGTTTATTTGCTTGTTTATTTTTCAAATTGACGTCTATGAACCATTTACAATATGTGCCAGGCACTATGCTTAATGACTCAAATGTGCCATCTTATTTACTTCTCACCCCATCTCCATGAGGTAGATGCTTCTACTGTCTCGGTCCCACGAATGAAAACACAGAGACCTGGAAAGATCCACAGTTACCAAGTCCGGGGCTCACGTCCTTTACAAGCATGTTCTGTTTCCTCTCAGCATTCATCTGATACAAGCAACAATCAGAACTACATCATATCCAAGCCACACATTTTCAGGCACTGGATCCACATCTGGTCCTCCATCAACATCAAAAAATAAAAACAAAAAACTTTGTAAATTTACTAGGTTTTTCCAGAAGCTGTCAGATAGCTCTGCCTTCAACTGTGCCAAAATCAGGGGGTAAAAATGTCATCTGAGTCATTTGTGGTCACCTTTATAAACAATCCTTTGCCAGTTTTGACAAACCAAACTTAAGACTCAGCATCTTTTTGGCCAGAAATGAGGGGGAAGCAAGTTGTTCTGCTATCTAATCTGTAGATTATTCTTTTAACATTAGGAGGTCATATGAAATTTTATTTCTCTTCCTTGCTTTAAAATGTTCCTTTACTTAGGGCACCTGGGTGGCTCAGTCAGTTAAACCCGACTTCGGCTCAGGTCACGATCTCAAGGTCCATGGGTTCGAGTCCCACGTTGGGCTCTGTGCTGACAGCTCAGAGCCTGGAGCCTGTTTCTGATTCTGTGTCTCCCTTTTTCTCTGTCCCTCACCCACTCTCTCTCTCTCTCTCAAAATTAAATAAACATTAAAAATGTTTTTTAAAAGGTTCCTTTACTTACACAAGGAAAATTATATCAAATCAAAATATGTTCATCTCATACAATAAATGTGTTTTAAGAGAGTGATATACAAACAAAATAGTAAGTTAGATACACTGGAGAAGCTCGGTATTGGAAAGAAGGCTGTAATGAATCATTTGGTACTGCAAAGAATCCTTTAGTATGAGTTTATTTATAATCCACCCCATGCCAAACACATGTTTCAGGTGGCTTACAAAGTTGCAGATAATCCCAGATAGAATAAACTTCAAAAACAGCAATGGATTTGAGGCAAACAGAGCATGATGGTAGCCAGGGGTGAAATGAGGGCTCCAAACCTGGGAAGGTCTTTGCATTTCATACAGGTGAGACCTAAACTGGGCACTCAGCTGTTTACTGCCAAGGGCTAGTGCAAAATGGGATTGGTTGTGTAGTATGGTCGTGTACAATTTTACACAACGGGTTGATATTTTCAGAATGGTTCCCACACATCCTGACATTGAGGAGGCCCTCCATCTGCTCTGTGACCGTGTTTCCTGCTGCCAACCTCAGTGGAGGCTGCCCTTTCCCCATCTCCCACGTACCTCGGAATGCTCCAGAGTCAGTGCCGTCCTCCACAGTCACTGTTGTTTCCAGGCCACATTTTATCTATGTTTTTGTAAAAGCCTGCACTCCTCTGTCATCTCCCAGCCTCTAGACGCTTCTTCTCATCCGGAAAATACTTTGGCATCTAGCTCTCACTCTTCCACTGCACCCCTGTGCTACTCTGGACCAGAATGGATGCCCATCAACACTGAGCCACTCAGAGCCTGTCCTCATGACTTTCAGCATGCAGCTCATCCTGCCCCAGCCACGCACTGTCATCTGCATTCCGCACTTCCGGAATCACCTACACAATACCCTCAGTGCAGCATTCTCAACTCTGGTTGCACACTAGAGCCACAGGCTCACTAAATACCAGTGCCTAGGCTCCACCCTCTGAAATTCTAATTTAATTGACTCAGAGTGGGCCACAGACACCTGACCACTTTTTATAGCTCCCCAGGTGTTTCCAATATGCAACCAGAGTTGAAATTACTGTTCTAGCAGGTAATGACTGCAGGCACTGTGCTTTCTGCTTCATTCACTTACTCCAACTATGTCCTGTCTTCAGCCTCACTGTGCTTCTGATCCATTAACCCTCTCCTTGGCACATATCCACCCAAGCCTCTCCTCTCTTCCTTTCTTGTGCCTTTTGTCTCCCTACCCAGTTTCAATTCCATGCCTCATCACCTTAGCCACCCTTTTGTCAGTATCTTAACCTCTCTTGCTCCAAGGTATTTCCATTAACAACTTCCCCCAAAACCTCCAATTTAAATGAACCCAACGGTTCCCTTCTCAGTGCATACACTAACACTTCTGTGAAGTGTTTGGGGAGAAAAATCAATTTTCTTCATGTAGATTAAAAATTAAAAGAAAAAAATATTAGCAAATTAAAAACAGAAAGAACTTCCTTAATTTGAAAAAAAAATTTGCAGCAAACATTTATACATAAAAATCCCAAATGAATCAATGTCAAGTTTTTATAATTAAATAGCAAAGTTAGCACATTTTCTGGATAGATTATCAACATATAAAACTCAGTTGTATTTCTCTATCCCAGCAACCAAGAGTTTGAATTTGAAAAAAAACAAACAAACAAAAAAAACTTTTAAGATATCATTTACTTCAAAGGATATCAAGTACTTAGGAATATTTGACATCGCATACAATTGCCCAACTGAAATAAAAAACTTGCATTCACACAAAAACCTACACATGAAATTTTATAGTGGCTTTATTCATAATAGCCCAAACCTGGAAACAATCCAAACATCTCTCGACTGGAAAGTGGATAAACTGGGGTATAAGCCTTCAATGGAAAATTAGTCAGCAATATAGAGAAATTAACCATGGATACACACAAAAGCATGATTAAGTCTCAAACGCACTATAATAATAGAAGATAGATTCAAAAGGGTACACACTGTATGAGGGCATTTACATGACATTCTGAAAAAAAGCCTACCTATAGGGACAGAAAGATCCAGGGACAGAGGTAAGAAGAAAGGTTTACTAACATGTAGGACAGGTAGATCAATGGGAGTGTTCCACATCTTTTTTTTTAAGCTTTATTGAGATATAATTGGCATATAATATTGTGTGAGTTTAAGGTGTACAATGTGATGATTATATACATATTATATATACATATATATTATATATTAATGTATACATATACTATTGTATACGTATTACATATATATGTAATACCTACGTATTACAATGTATTACATATATTATATATATGTTATGCATATATTATATATATGATTATATATATTATATACATATATATAAATATTACAAAATAATTACCACAATAAGGTTAACTCATTATCTCACATTGTTACCTATTGTGTGTGTGAACTGTCTTAGCAACTTTCAAGGATACAATATTGTATTGTTAAGTCTAGTCACCATGCGATACATTACATCCCAGAACTTATTCATCTTATGACTGAAAGGTGGTACTCTCCAACCACCTTCACCCATTTCCCCCAGCCCCCAGCCCTTGGCAACCCCCAATCTATCTGTTCCTATGAGGTTGATTTTTTTTTTTTTTGATTCCACATGAGATCATACAGTATTTGTCTTTCTCTGTTTGACTTATTTCACTTAGCATAATTCCCTCAAGGTTAATCCATGTTGTTGCAAGTGGCAGGATTTCCTTTTTTATGGCTAAATAATATTCCATTGTATATATACCACAATTTCTTTATCCATTCATCCATGGACAGTTATGTTGTTTTCATGACTTGGCTATTGTAAACAATGCTGCAATAAATATGGGGTGCAGATAGCTCTTCCAGAGTATCTTGATTGCAATGGTAGTTACACATCAAAATGCATTTGTCAAAATTCACAGACTAGTATAGTAATAAGTTAGTTTTGCTTCATGAAGATTATACCTTAACTGTCAAGTTTTTTAAAAAGAAAAAAGAAACATTGTATTGCAAATGGAAATTAAATTTTTTGAAACCTCCATAATAGAATTGTTTCAAGGGGAAATTTGTTTTTTTTGGTTTTTTTTTTTTTTTAATTTTTTAATATTTATTTATTTTTGAGAGAGAGAGAGAGAGCGCACGCGCATGAGCAGGTAAGGGGCAAAAATAGATGGAGACACAGAATTCAAAGCAGGCTCCAGACTCTGAGCTGTCAGCACAGAGCCTGATGCAGGGCTCAAACTCATGAACCGCAAGATCATGACCTGAGCTGAAGTTGGACACTTAACTGACTGAGCCACCCAGGCACCCCTCAAAGGGAAATTTGTAACGATTCAAAATTGTTGTATGTATGTCCTATAGTACTACATATTCCTGTGTTTAAATAATAGATTTAAAATAAACAAGGACAACAGTGATTGTAAGATAAAGAAATGGAACATGTGTTAAATTTTATTATTCTATGAGATGGTTTGGAATTTTAATAAGTGATTTCTAAAACAACAAAAAAGAGTGAGAAGCATGAGTCTTGTGTTTGATGAATGCAAATTTTCTTTAATATATAAAATATGTTACAAAATGTGATTAATATCTCTAAAATTGAAATTTATTATTTTTAATTATGACTTATTTTAAAACTAAAGAATAAAATACAATATTCCATCAGTGGTACAATTTGGTAGTTGCCTAAATTATACTTTTTGCATGCCATTCAGATTTATTAAAATTTAGGGGTGCCTCGTGGCTCAGTGGGTTAAGCAACTGACTTTGGCTCAGGTCATGATCTCATGGTTAGTGGGTTTGAGCCCCGTGTCAGGCTCTGTACTGATAGCTCACGGCCTGGAGCCTGCTTCAGATTCTGTGACTCCCTCTTTCTCTGCCCCTTCCCTGCCCATTCATTATTCATTCTCTCTCTCTCCCTCTCTCTCAAAAATAAATAAACATTTAAATTTTTTTAAATTTATTTATTAGTTACAGGACACTTTTAAGGGACTTCTGTGACTATTTCTATACCTGTTGCTTCATGTGAAAGGAAAGTTTGAAATAAAAGTAAAAATATTCTTCAAACAATTATTATAAAAGGTAAATTAAAAAAATCTGGCTCACTCTTTTGAACATGAACACACCAAGATCAATTTTGACAGTCATTGGCAAACTTGCAGAAAAAGGATTAAAAACAAGAGCAGTGGGGAAAAGATAATCTTTTTAACAAATGATGCTAAATTAACT
Source organism: Leopardus geoffroyi (assembly GCF_018350155.1). Classification (NCBI taxonomy): domain Eukaryota; kingdom Metazoa; phylum Chordata; class Mammalia; order Carnivora; family Felidae; genus Leopardus; species Leopardus geoffroyi. The sequence goes on along the minus strand of NC_059332.1, from coordinate 24,049,450 downwards.
GAATACTCCCATAGGAAAAGAAAGAAAAGAACTTCATTTCTCTTTGTACATAAAAGTCCATTTCAGGTGGACTGAGAACATAATGTGATAAATAAAACAATATGGATTTTCAATGATAATACAGGAGAATATGTTCATGCTCTTGGGTTGGAAATCACTAAGTGCAAAAGAAAAGATTGATTCATTTGACTTAATTAAACTTAAATCTGTTCATCTAAAAATACCATTAAATGAATGGAAGGGTAAGCCATAGAGTGATCTTAAAGCTGATTTAGGGGCGCCTGGGTGGCGCAGTCGGTTAGGCGTCCGACTTCAGCCAGGTCACGATCTCGCGGTCCGTGAGTTCGAGCCCCGCGTCAGGCTCTGGGCTGATGGCTCAGAGCCTGGAGCCTGTTTCCGATTCTGTGTCTCCCTCTCTCTCTGCCCCTCCCCCGTTCATGCTCTGTCTCTCTCTGTCCCCAAAATGAATAAACGTTGAAAAAAATAAAATAAAAAAAAATAAGCTGATTTAAAAAACTCTGTAAAAATGGGGTGCCTGGGTAGCTCAGTCAGTTGGGTGGCCAACTTCAGCTTAGGTCATAATTTCACAGTTCGTGGGTTTGAGTCCCCCATCAGGCTCTGTGCTGACAGCTTGGAGCCTGGAGCTGCTTCAGATTCTGTCTCCCTCTCTCTCTGCCCCTCCCCTGTGTGGGCTGTGTCTCTCAAAACTGAATAAATGTTAAATAAATAAATAAATAAATAAAAATAAAATATCTCTAAAAATTGATAAAGTATTGGCAAGGATGGAATTCTCAAACACTACTGTTAGGAGGGTAAATTGATAAAAGTTCTTTGAAACACAGACTGGCATTATCTAATAAAGATGAAAATAGTATATCCTATGATGATCTGGACTTCAGGTTATAGCAGAATAAAGAGGTCAGCAAATCCTTTCCTTAGATACCAGGTATAAAACCAGATGAAATAATTTAAAACAACAATTTTATGGTTCTGAAAGTTTACCAAAGGTAAACAACAAATGGAGCGATATTTATTCATGAAAAGCTGCTAGAACTTTGGGTAAAGAACTGTGGGCGTCTGCAAACATAGTGCTGGGGGCAGCTCCAATCCCCTGGCACTTGGTCAGCCAGCTAGTTTTGTCACATAATGAAAACCAGTCACTTTGCTGCTGACAATTGATGAGTTTAAAGCACACATAGATAGGGGGACCTGGGTGGCTCAGTCAGTTAAGCATCAGACTCGTTTTCAGCTAAAGTCATGATCTCAGTTTCATGGGTTTGAGCCTCATGTCAGGCTTTGTGCTGGTGGCACTAGCCTGTTTGGGATTCCCTCTCTCTCTCTCTGCCTCTCCCTGACTCTCTGTCTCTCTCAAAACAAATAAATAAGCTTAAAAAAAAACCCACATAGATATTATACATAATATCTATAGCTGGATTATATCTATGTTATGTATTATTATATGTAATGTAGATATAAAACGATAAAAGCACAAAGGAAAGAAAAGGAAATGGATTCATAGTAAAGGAAAGTTGCTATAGTTTACTGGAATTAAGTCAACATTAACCTGAAGTAGACAGTAACAAGTTAAGATGCATATTGTAACCACTAGAATAACCATTAAGAAAATAGTTCATGAAATATAGTTTAAAAGTCTACTCAGGTGATGTAAATGGGAATAAAGGAGTAAGGACATCCAAAAACCTCTCCTCCATAAAAAACACAAGAACGTTGGCAAAACTGTCAAAATTAACTTTTTCAAAACTCTGGAAAGTAACCAAAGGCTTTAAGGAGTCTGGGAGTGTCTATTCAAGAAAAACAGCTGAATCTCAGTAAGAACAGTGAGTTCTCTGGCATTTTTAACTTGCCCTATTGCCATCCCCCTCTCCTCAGCTCTATGGTAGCCTTAAAACCCAGCAGCCCACAACTGCGGTGACATCCACACCATATACAGAAATTAACTCAAAATATATAATAAAAATATAAACATATAATATAAAATATGCACGTATAATACAAATACATAATAAAATTATTTATTGACATAAATATGAAAGCTAAAGCTAAAACTTCTAAAAAATTTGAAGAAAATCTTTGTTACTTTGGATTAAGCAAAGATTTTTTACATGTGATGACAAAAGCACAATCCATAAGTAAAAATTTGGGATATTGGGTTTTATCAAAATTTCAAACTTGCTTTTCAAAAAACACCATAAGAAAATGAAAACACAAGCTACAGACTGGGAGAAAATATTTATATATTTGTCAGAAAAGCCGTAGAAGAACTAGAATCCAGAATATATAACAAACCTTTCAATTCAAAAATAAAAGGATAAAACAACCCAATTTAAAAATGGGCAGAAAATCTAAACAGCGCTTCATCAAATGAGATAGCAAATGAGCGTACTAAATAATGTTCAACATTATCAGGGAAATGCAGATCAAACGCTCAATAAGATATCATTACACTCCTATTATTATGACTAACATATTGATAATCTCAAGTGCTGATGGGTATGTGAAACTAGATATCTCACACATGCTGATGGAAATGCAAAATGGTAGGGGCGCCTGGGTGGCTCAGTCGGTTAAGCGGCCGACTTCGGCTCAGGTCATGATCTCGCGGTCCGTGAGTTCGAGCCCCGCGTCGGGCTCTGTGCCGACAGCTCGGAGCCTGGAGCCTGCTTCGGATTCTGTGTCTCCCTCTCTCTGACCCTCCCCCATTCATGCTCTGTCTCTCTCTGTCTCAAAAATAAATAAACATTAAAAAAAAAAAAAAGAAATGCAAAATGGTAAAGCCACTTGGGAAAATAGTCTGGCAGTATTTTATAAAGATAAATACAGATTTAACACAGGACCCTCAATCCCACTCCTTGGTATTTACCTAAGAAAAATGAAAACACATATTTGCATAAGACCCTATATACACTTTTATAGCACTTTTATTTATAACCATCAAAAACTGGAAACAACCCACATTTCTTTCTACCAATGAATGGATTTAAAGGTGTGGTAAATCCATCGAATGCAATACTACTCGGAAATGAAAGGAAGAAACTACTGATCCATGCAGCACAATGGAATAAATTGCAAATGCATTTTGCTAAGTGAATGAAACCAAAACTGATAGGCTACATGTTACATTAGCCATTAATATGACTGTCTAGAAAGGCAAAATTATATGGATGGAAAACAAATCAGATGGCTCTGGGGGCTAGGCATAGGATAGAGTAAGGTTAACCAAAATAGCGGCAACAGAATGGAATCATGACTCTATCCATTTGCCAAAACCCATAAAACTATACACTACAAAGAGAGAATTTTACTGAATGTAAATTTAAAAGATATCAACCATAATGCGAGAGAAATCCAAAATGAAAGAAAAATTGTTAATAAATGAAGTTAACTATGTTACAAATGATCAAAATAACCATGCTGAAGGGAGAGGGAAAGAAAAGAACCAAACTAAGCTACTTTGGAAAACAGCATCTTGTGCATATATTTTTTTTCAACGTTTATTTATTTTTGGGACAGAGAGAGACAGAGCATGAACAGGGGAGGGCCAGAGAGAGAGGGAGACACAGAATCTGAAACGGGCTCCAGGCTCTGAGCCATCAGCCCAGAGCCCGATGCGGGGCTCGAACTCACGGACCGCGAGATCGTGACCTGGCTGAAGTCGGACGCTTAACCGACTGTGCCACCCAGGCGCCCCTTGTGCATATATGTTAAGGTTAAAGACAAAAAGAACTTTTATTTTATTGTTAAAATACAATACTGTATTTTAGTTAATAGATTTATTTCTCATGGGGCATGGGTTAGCAATTCTGAAACTATGTGCATACTAGGGGTGAAAAAATAAATACATATATTTTAATTAATGAGAGCCACGTTCTCTCATTGTTGGAGAGCATGTTACAAATAAGAAAAAAGGAAGGCTAAGATAAACTCTGGGGTGTTGAATTTGAGTCAGAAGTATCAGTATGAACCTAGGGTTTTAAACAAATGTATATGTGTATGTATTTGCAAGAATAAGTACCTATATATGTACAGTAAAACCTTGGATTGTGAGTAACTTGTTCTGTGAGTGTTCCACAAGACAAACATTTTTAATAAATCTTAACTTGATAAATGAGCAGTGTCTTGCAATATGAGTAGGACGTGACACCGAATGTTCTTGAGCCAATGGTTCTTACAATTCACTTTGATATATAAGTGCTTTGGATTACAAGCATGTTTCTAGAATTAATTATGCTCACAAACCAAGGTTTTACTGTATTTCCAAAATCTGTCCAGAGAAAACATATGAACTCAGAAGGCAGTGAGCACACTCAGTTCCTGATCTTGCTTTCTAAATACCATTCTCCAAGAGGGAGAGAGACAGAGAAGGAAAGAAAGAAGAAAGAAAAGAAAGAAAGAAGAAAGAAGAAAGAAGAAAGAAAGAAAGAAAGAAAGAAGAAAGAAAAGAAAGAAAGAAAAGAAAGAAAGAGAGAAAGAAAGAAAGAAGGAGGGAGAGAGGGAGGAAGGAAGGAAGGAAAGAAGGAAGGAAGGAAGGAAGGAAGGAAGGAAGGGAGAAACCAGAGCTTCTATTGAAAGAGATCAATTCAAGAGCCGGAGGGGAAAAACACAAAATGAGCCTGGAGCATCTCATGATGCCAAAAAGCAAGAAAGTGCTCAAAGATGATGGTAGCCTGTTGAAAGGACACAGGACCCAACCTGAAAGAGTTTCCAGTGGTCAAAACTGGAAAAAATGAGCAATAAAATAAATAAATAATGATACTACTGAATTATAAGCCATAGATTAAAATAAATATTCATGAGGGACACCTGGGTGGCTCAGCCAGTTAAGAGTCCAACTTCCACTCAGGTCATGATCTCACCGTTTGTGGGTTTGAGCCCTGTGTCAGAGTCTGTGCTGACAACTCAGAGCCTGGAGCCCGCTTCCGATTCTGTGTCTCCCTCTCTCTCCGCCCCTCCCCCACTCATGCTCTGTCTCTCTCTTTCAAAAATAAACAAACATTAAAAAACAATTTTTAGTAATAAAAAATAGTAAATATTCATGAGCCCACACTGACATGATAACAAATAAATGAGGGAGAAGTTATTTATAACAGAAGAATTCTGAATAATAAATATAAAAGGAATGGAGGGAATACAAAATTGTCACCAGAAGACCACTGTAAACATTGTTGCAGACAAGTCTACCAATGGTTGCTAAAATTAGTGAGGAAAAGTTTTAGAAGATACAGATTTGCCTAGTCTCAAAGCATCTTCTCTAAGATATCCATTAATTATAGTGGGGGAAATAGAGTGGAGAAATCCATCATGCACCACCTTGACTAAATGATAATAATAAGACCAATAACAATCACCAATAATAAGACATATTGACATCAGGTAATCCTTAACTGATACACTGAGAAGGGCACATCGCTTCTGTGAAAGACTGGAAAACCCAAATTGAGGGAAATTCTACAAAATAATTGACCAGTGCTCTTCAAAAGTGTCAAAGTCATGAAAGAGAAGGGAAGATTAAGGAACATTTAGAGGTTGGAGGAGATTAAGGGGACATAACCACTCACTGTAGGGAGGGATCCTGGAATGGATCTTAGAACAGAAAAAGGACATTAGTGGAAAAAGTGGTGAAATACAAATAAACTCTGTAATTCAGTAAGTAGTATGGTATCAATGTTAATATAGTTTTGACAACTATACTACTGTGTATAAGATGCTGACATTTGGGGCTCCTGGGTGGCTCAGTCAGTTAAGCATCCATCTCTTGTTCAGGTCCTTATCTCATGGCCCATGGGATCAATCCCCACATTGGACTCTGCCCTAACAGCCCAGGTTGTGCTTGGGATTCTCTCTCTCTCCTCTCTCTCTGCTTCTCCCCACCACCGTCCCCCCCACTCATGCTCTCTCTGTCTCAAAATAAATAAATAAACATTTTAAAAGATGTTAATATTTGGAAAAGCTGTGTTTAAGTGATATATAGTGACAGAATTCTCTGTACAATTTTGTAATTTCTTTGTAAATCCAAAATTATTTCAAAACAAAAAGGTTTTTGAAAGCAAATGTTAATATAATTTACAAATGGAAAAACTATATGAATTCTGGTAAGCGTTTGAAATACTATTCAATGTCATTAGGCATAGTCATAATGCAGTTTAAAATTACAATATGAAATACCACTACGAATCTACTAGGATAGCTAAAATCCAAAACACTGACAATAAACAGAGAAAGAAAGCTGAGAGGTGGTTGCCAGGGAATCACACTGGCTCTACCTTCAACACATCTTCTACATTGAAGTATTGGCAAGGATGTGAAGACAATGGAATCCGTATACATTATTGGCGGGGATGTAAAATGGCACTGCCGCTTTGGAAAGCAGTGTGACAGTTTCCTGAAAAGTTGAGCACATACTTAAAGTACAGCTCAGCTACTCCACTCCTAGGTATTTACCCAAGAGACTAAAAACATATCCACACAAAACCTTGCACATGAACACAACATCATTATTTAAAATAGCCCCAAACTGGCAATAATTCGAATGCCTATCTTCCACATGAATTTCCATAATCGCTGCTTGATGGGTCTTCTGCTTCTTCCCTTACCCCCTATCAGCTACTCTACCTCGCTCTTCTATTCTCTTGGAATCCTCCAATGGTTCCCCATTTCACCGGGGAAAAGCCAAAGTTAGACAGCCCCGTATCTTCTCTCCTCTCCTCCAAATCTCGGTTACTCACAATGTGCCACTCGCTCTGGCCTCCTTGCTCTTCCTCAACTACGCCCACGCCCACAGTCAGACCTTTGCTCCAGCCCCTTCCCCCACTCGGAATGCTCTTCCTAGGCTCTCTGCTCCTTCAGGTCTTTGTTCAAATTCCGTCTTCCCAACAAGGCCTTATCTTGGCATCTTTATTTAATACCGTAACTTGCTTCTTCCATCCCAGAACTCCTCATCTACATAGGCTGTCCCCTCCTTTGTTTCTTAACACCACCTTCCAACACGCTAGATAACGTACTCATTGTGTTTATTATAATTTAGTGTTACCGTTTATGTTAACTCCCCATGTGAGAATGCCATCTCCACAAGGGCAGAGCTCTTATTCTACTTTGTTAACTGATGTGTCCTAAACATCTAGAACAGTGCCTGGCGCTTTGTAAGGCATCAGTAAATATTTATTGGAATGAATGGATGCTAAATTTAAGGCAAGTAACTGTAGTGCAGTTATGTTACATTTCTGGTTAAGAACCATTTGCATTGACAGTAATGTGAGATGGTTGAGATCCTTTGAGCAAAGGAGTAGGACCCTAGAATTGTAGCTATTAAATGACTGCATTCACACAGGGCCAATGCTAACTCATGAACTGCCTTTGTGTGAGTTAGACAGGATGTCTCTTCTTCCTGGGAGATATAGCCCTGCACCAGGGTGATGGCTTGGCAATGGAAGTGTGGCCTGGATTTTGTCTTACATCCTTAGCCAGGTGATGTTGTTCAGTACACAATCTGCCCAGCTGTACATGACGGTTTTGCATCCACATGGACTTACAGAATCAGCACGTGCCACTAGCTCTCCTCTCCTCAGATCCCATATCCCAGAACACACACAGCCTCCTCACCACAGCTGTACTTAGGTCATCCCGTAAAAACTGGCCACTTCTGATGAGTGGCTCCTGTGGGCTCGCCCTCACACTCTCCTGAGCCTGCCCACTCAGAACTCCCTGGGCACTGTGGCAGATCCTTTGCCCCAGATTTAATTCTTCCTCACTGCTCACCATTTTGGTTTCTAAGTCCTTGCCTGTTACACTGTCTCTGGACCCCACTTGCTCAAGACTCACTCTAACTATCCACCTTTCCTCTGCCAGCCTAAAATTCTCTTCCACAAACCAGTCTAAGGTCAGTACTAAATCCTTCCCGATCTAAACTGCACTAAATCCCATCCCCTACCCTCTGACACCCTGGTCCTCAAGCTGTGCTCCAGAATCCTTGAAGCTACTGCTCTGTGTTGTACGGACTTGGACAAAGAGTAAAGGGAGCCCCATGGCCAGGACACAAGGTCCCTCAGCCTTGCACCTCTACTCACAGGATTTATACCTTTCAAGCATGACTTTTGCCTGGAAAAACAGAGTTAGTTTAAACATTAGAATATGGATATTCTATGCCTTCAAGATGGACACTGTCATTTTAACTGGGAAAAAACTTTAAATCCCAGTCATATTCCACTTAAAAGAACTTTAAGAGAGTACCTATAGAATGTCTGGCTTTGAATGATGACACTACTTGGTGAGCCTTCAAGATTAAAAGGCGGCAGTATGAACACCTTCATAATTTATGCTAGTATTATAAACCAGATTAAAGTTAAGGCAAATCTCCATGGAAAATTACTTTGACTTTTAAATGCTTGATCTGCAACTGTTCTTTCTGAAAGTAATTATACAGCAGGGCCAGAATCTCCTTATAATCTAAGAATTCACTCCCTAATTTATCTGTTCTGGAAATCCCCATCTTGGTATGTCTGGTGGAGCATACCTATACTTACATGAGACCCAAAATGTAAATGATAAAAGTGACTTACGGTGAGTCATATTTCTACTTGTCTGCTTACATTTCCCATAGGAGCAGTGGGCAGATGCCTCGTGAGGGCAAGATGGGTAGATTGCCAGACCCTGAGGAAGAGACGGTGGTGGGGGAGCAGAGAATGGGAATTGCAGAAGCCTCTAAAAATATCCTCTGAATCAACAATCAAAAATAAACAACCAGATTTAAAAATGCCAGGGCATCTGGATAGCTCAGTCATTTGAACATCCAACTCTTGACTTCAGCTCAGGTCATGATTTCACAGTCCTGAGATCAAGCCCCGAGTCATGTTCCTCACTGGGAGCAGAGATTAAGATTCTTTTAAGATTCTCTGTATCCCTCTCTCTCTGCCCCTCCCCCACTTATGCGCACGCTCACTCTCTGTCTCTGTCTCTCTCTCTCTCTCTGTCTCTCTCAAAAATAAAGCAGAGGGTGTGGGCAAAGGACTTGAATAGACATTTCTCCAAATAAGATATACAAATGGCCATCAAGCACATGAAAAGATGCCCAACATCACTAACCATTTGGGAAATGCAAATTAAAACCACAATGAGATAATACACCCTACTCATTAGGATGGCAACTATTAAAAAAATAATAAGTGTTGCCAAGGATGTGGAGAAATTGGAACCCTGGTGCACTGTTGGTGGGGATGTAAAATGGTGCAGCCATTAATGGAAAACTGTATGGCAGGTCCTCAGGAAATTAAAAGCAGAATTATCATATGATCTAGCAATTCTGCTTCTGGGTATAAACCCAAAAGAATTGAAAGCAGGAACTCAAAGACACCCATGTTTGTAGTAGCATTATTCACCATAGCCAAAGATGAAAGGAACCCACATAGCCATTGATGGTTGAATGGATAAACAAAATGTGGCGTATACATACAGTGGAATATTATTAAGTCATAAAGAAGAAAGGAAATTCCAACACATGCCATATACAACATGGATGAACAGTGAGGATATTATGCTCAATGAAATAAGCCATTACTAAAGATAAATACTGCATGATTCCACTTATATGAGATATCTGGAATAGTCAAATTCATAGAAACAGAAAGAATGGTGGGTGCCAGGAGTTTGGGGGCACAGGGGTCAGAATGACGAGTTAGTGTTTAATGGAACTGGAGTTTCAGTTTGGGAAGGTGAGAAGTCTCTGGTGATGATGGTCAGCACAACATGAATTACAAAGTGCGGCTGAGATGTACACTTAAAATTACTTAAGATGGCAAATTTTATGTTGTGTGTCTTTTACTACAATAAAAAATATCGGGGAAAAAAAGGACCTTAATGAGGAGCTTATGAACTTAAAGAGGAAGTCAGCCGTGGCCTGGGAGAAAAGATAGGTGAATCTATCTCGTTTCTGACCCAAGTTTCAATGAAGAGCAGATATTTTCAAAACTCTGGTTATAGTGTCATCAGATATAAAGAAACACAAGACTGGCAGGAATACCAATTGGTATGACTGACCCTTCTGGAAGACAGTGTAGAAATATATACGAAGGCCTTGTATATGAGCCTGCTGTCTGATGCAGCAGCTTACCATCTATGCATTTTATCTTAAGAAATAATCATAAATGGGACACCTGGGTGGCTCAGTTAAGCGTCTGACTTCGGCTCAGGTCATGATCTCATGGTTTCGTGAGCTCGAACCCCACTTCGGGCTCTGTGCTGACAGCTCAGAGCCTGGAGCCTGCCTCAGATTCTGTGTCTCCCTCTCTCTCTCTGCCCCTCTCCTGCTCATGCTCTGCCTCTCTCTTTCTCTCAAAAATAAATAAATAAAAACATTTAAAAAAAAAAAGAAATAATCATAGATGTTCACAAGATGTATCTATCAGGATGAATACTTGCTTACAGTATCAAACAATTGGAAACACCTTGATTATACAAAAGAGGGGGATGGTAGGACAAATTAAGGTGTTACCCTGCCACTACAAAATTAAGAAACACAATATTGTCAAAGAACATGTAGTGGGATAAGAAATGTTCTCAATATATCACTAAATCTTTAAAAAAAATTACAGAACAGTAAGTCCACCATGCATATATTTTTGCTAAAAACTTTCACCTACATATTTAAAGAGAGAAAAATAGTTACAGTACCAGTGATTTTTATCTCCATCTTTCTATCTCTTTATTATCCCAATTTCCCATAGTGTACATGTAGTTTTTATCTGATTGGACATAAAAATACTATACCAATATTTTTAAGTTAAATCTGACTGTCCTCAACTTCTAATTGGAGAACACTGGGCCCAGGCTAGGTTGAAATTTTCCCTTGTCAGATTCAAAATGAGGTGCAAAAAAAAAAAAAAAAAAAAAAAAAAAAAAGCCATTTATTTATTGTCTTAAGTCAGGTTTTACTGTCAAAACCCAGATTGCAAGAGAGGATTTAAAATGTTTAAGAGAATAAATTTTGCAATCACTTCAAAAGCACCTATTTGCATGCAAGCCATTGGTATGCTAATTTCCAATCATTCCCATCTTATTCATTAAAACCAGTCACCCAAGGTTCTCTCCAATCAATAATTGAGGGTAGGGGTGGGGTAGGGAGAGTGGGAGGAAGGATGGGAAAGGCCCTCCAGGGCCTGGAATTAGAGCTGCATTTTCTTTCCCATCAATTCTGTATTTTAGACTTTCAATTCAGATGCTCACTTTCCCTAGTCCATCATTCAAGAATGTCCACATGGAGGCTTTTACCCCCGAAGTTCATCTGACTGTGTTGGTTCCCTGTTTGGACTTTCACTAGAACTTCTTATTTTGTATTTGTCCCAACATTAGTGTGAATTGGGCTTGGGAGCTCCATTCTGGAACCGCTTAGCAGACAATAACTGAAATGTTAGGAGTGTAATCCCTGCAGGAGGGAGAAAGCTCAGCATTGTGCAGTCCAGAAAAAGCCTATCCGTGAAGTTCACTGGGGCCAGCCAAAGGGCTGCCAGGGCCCAGAGGCACTCTAGAGCCCTGAGAAATCTTAGTTACACTCACTTCAGAAATGAACCCCATGTGGTTGTATACAAGGCTAGCAATGTGTAAAACATTTGGTGCAGGAGAAAGGGGAAAAGATGAACCCTGTTGACTAAGGTAGGAAGGCTGACTAGGCACTTCTCACAGGAGAGTTGGCTCAATCCATTCATCTTTGTAAGGTGCAGAGGGAGCCACAGGCAGGTGAGTTCAGGCTGGCTCCACCTGCCTGGGCAGCTCTGCTTCTCAAGCATCCCCAAGACCTCCCATGGGTTCTGGCTGAGGTGCTATCTTCAGGGGATCTTTAAGACTCAGTTCCAGCCATTCCCTGCATGAAAGTCTTCTAGAACATCCATAACTTTCAGAATAATAGCTACTTCCCCTAGAATGTGTGCTGAGCCTTTCCTGATCCCCCCAGACCCTCAAGCAGGACTTGTGTGGTGGTGCAGGGTGGACCTTGCCGCTATCTCCCTGCCCCCGCCCCTGCCCCTGACCATGTCTCCCCACTGCCTGGAATGCACTTCCTTCCTGCGTGCCTGAGAAATGTCTATGCCAACTTGAAAACCAGCTCAAAAATCACCTCCTCCTAACTCCTCAGACTATTCCTTTTCCTGGGAGACAAAAGAGGTGAATAGAGTATGGGCCTACAAACCCAAAAGATCTGAGTTTGAGTTTTGGCTGTATTACCTGACCGCTGTGTGGTCTAGTGCACAGTAACCCTGCAAAACCTCACGTCTCTACCGGGTCAAATATGAGTAGTGAAATCTAGTCCATAGAGCTCCTCTGAGAATTAAATGAGGAGGCTGCCTTCACACTTCTCCCAAACTGTGAGATCCTCAGAGGTGTCTTAGCCATGCAAATTCCCTTCACTACTGGAGGGGAGAGAGAGAGAGAGGGAGAGAGCTCATTGACAGAATTTTCCCTAGTGGGCTAGAAGTGTGGTATATCCATCTGTGGATTTAGAGCAGTGGTTCCCCATGTAAGGATGCCTTGGGGAGGGGGGTGAAAAATGCTTTTGTTGCTCTCCCCCACCCTCCCAGAGGACAGGGCCTCACTGACAGGCCCCTCCCCAACCCAGAGGATTGAAAGGTGCAGCAGGGCTTGTTCAGAGACACAGACGTGGCCTGCCCCATCTTCTAGGGACAGGAAGCCACAGGAAGTGGGAGGAGGAATGAAGGAGCTCTTGACAGGAAACACAGTAGCTCGGGTGATACGTGACCCACCCCAATTACAGGATTGAAAGACCCGCACGTCAATACAAGGAGCAGAGGCACAAGCCAGTTATGAGTGTTGGCAACTGTATGAGTATATTCCTGTGAGATCAATCGACAGAATGGTGGAGGCAGCCACTCTCCAGGCAATGCCCTACTGACCATTACCTGTGCATGGACAGACCATGCTCAGCAGGCACGTCAACACAGCCCCTTTGAGCCCAGGGATCTTTGAGAACCCTGAGAAGCCAGCCTGGCCCTCTCAAACTGAAAGGCAGCAGCAGAGGTTTTCAAAAGCACCACTTCAAGATTCAGCCTTGGCTCAGTTTACCTTGGCCACCCATATTCTTGCCTCTTTCTGCAGAAATTCCAGCAAGGAATGTTCTCAGGCATTTGCAAGTAGGCTGTAGGGCAAAGGGGAGTCAGTTAACTCACCAGCCACACCCAGGAGGAAAATCACAGAATTTGGCTGACACATTCTTTTTCTGTCAGATTTTGGGACAATGTGCCAGCCACCTATTCCCAAGAAACTGATAAGGATTCCTTAAATGTGGAAAAGGAGGCAGGGCTTCTCTGGGGAGAAGGCAAAGGGTCTGTCATGGCCCAGTCCCTAGGAACTGGTAGCACTGGCTGCACAAAGCCATTTTCCTTCCTCCCTCTCTCCTCTCTTTCTTCTGGGCTCAGATTCTCACATCACCTACTCACCAGGTTGAACCGTTCCCTCTGTCTCTCCACTTCCAGGGGACTCCCCCATACCCCTCTGGTCCCTCCTTTTCTGGGACTGACAGGAGCAATTTCTCTGGCCTGTCTGTGGGGAGATGTATTTAGTTGTCCCTTGCCTCACCCCGGCTCCAAGTGGATGAGCACCCATTTTGAGACTCTGTGAGCCTGGATTCCTTTCCCTCCCCTCTGGACCCATCCCAGACACAAGCGATGCCTTTATCTGCCTCCCAATGACATCATCTCCCCGCGTCCTGAGGGCTTTTCTCCTATTGTCAGCCTGTCACTGAGCTCTGTCCCTTCTCCCACAATGCCACAGTTGGGCAGCATCCTTGGACTCTTGAAAATATAACAGAGAAGTGTCTTGCAGCAAGAAATCAATATATGGGAGAATAGGTAGGAAAAATAGCCTCACAGAATTGGGGAAGGCCCTGGTTGGTTTAATTTTCACTGACCCAGTTTCATTGTTCAAACTGCAGTACATACAGCAAGGGACAGTGACCTCACACACACAAAAAGCTCCCTACTGTTTTGCAGATATCTTCTCTCTTCTACCACCAATCCATGGATATTTAACTACAAATGAGAGGGTGACAAAGAGAATTTCCCACCCTAAGAAGTAGCAGCTGAGTCTGCTAGTGACTTATGACAAATCATTTTCTTTATATTTAAATTTTTTTTCAACATTTATTTATTTTTGGGACAGAGAGAGACAGAGCATGAACGGGGGAGGGGCAGAGAGAGAGGGAGACACAGAATCGGAAACAGGCTCCAGGCTCTGAGCCATCAGCCCAGAGCCTGACGCGGGGCTCGAACTCACAGACCGCGAGATCGTGACCTGGCTGAAGTCGGACGCTTAACCGACTGCGCCACCCAGGCGCCCCGACAAATCATTTTCATATGTATAATGGAAGGAAAATCACTGTACCTCATTTTTATATAAGACTTTAATGGGGGACATAGGGGTGCTCTGGGGTGGTAAATGGGGCCAATCATGCCTGCATGTAACTTCCATGACTCCACTGTATGCGCACAAGGCCCTGTGTGAGCAGAAGGTGGATGTTGACCTCAGTTCCCATGACGATGCACATTGGTGAAACTGGAAAGTCTGGATGATGTTAAGTTTTGGATTGACTAAGAAAGCTGCAAATTTTACTATGTAGGAAGTTGTGACAGCATCACCAACATCTCTAGCAGGAGGTCACTGCATTCACCAAAGGCCCCCAAGAAACACTGACTCAGGAAAGATTACAGGAACTAGTCATATCATCTACAGAAAACTAAGGGGAGGATGGGAGGAAAGGGCCAGAAAGTCAAACTCTGGAGAGGCTTCCAGAAGCATTACAAGTAGTGAAACACTTGAGCAATTAACTTTTTAATATAATACCTCTGTAGAACAAAAATTATTCTGTCTCCTCAAATCTTTGGTAAAATCAGCTACCCAGGCAAAAGCCTTGGTGGGTTTTGTTTTGTTTTGTTTTGTTTTGTTTTGTTTTATTTTGTTTCCTCCCTGAGAGCAGAGAGTTTGGGAAAATTAACAAAAAGCCTGAATTCCCCTATCTGGATCAGGGTCACAGGAGCATGGGGTGATGAGATTTGGAGCCAGAGGTGACTTTGAGTAGGTAAGACCCCCCCTCCAAGCTTGCATAAGTCTCAGAGAAGGCATTAGACTTCCCATAATTTGTAGAATAAAAAGGCAATCCCATTTAATTCTTAAGGGTCAGGGTTCCCCAACTAACATCTGGGTTACATATGTAATGTGCACTGAATTTACATTGCATTTATGTTGATGCTTCTGATTTTTAGACAGGGATAGAGAAGAAAAACATGGCTGTTAAAGTGTTCAGATCTGTGGTGTTTATCAGTCTACTAGTACAACATTAAGTACTTGCCATTCGCAAGGTTCCATCCTAGATGTTCTGGGCTCTGGGATGGTACTTCACCATTTATGAAGAAGGCCCAACTCCTGCTATTCCCAATCCTTGAAGACTGATGCATGCCGCTATGCTCACAGCTTATATACATTCTGCACAACATTGGACTCAGTACAAGAATTCAACAGCACCCAGTCTGGTCTATTTCCAATTCAACCAAATGAGCCCAGGACACATGTTTGGATGTGGACATCATATTATAAGACAAGGTAATCATAAATTTTGCTTACAGTACAAGGATGATTAATTCCAAAGTGGATTAATGAATAACACAATTTATGAGTTTTTAAAAGGAAGACATTTAAGGAAACAAGATTAGGAATGAAAGAAAACTAGGTTGTGTGTTACAAGAGAGGTTTGTGAAGGGGGAAAACCTTAAGGGGGTCTTGAGGGCTTTTTAAGATCAGGATAGTTGTACAGGAATCCAGAAGCATATGAACAAAGACAGGGAGGTCTGAACTTTCCATGTGAGTTTAAGGAACAGTAAGTAGATCTGGTGGGAGGGAAAAGGGAGTCAGTGCAGAAATGTGATGGGAAAGTGAGAAGAAAGGACAGGTAGGGCCAGAATGTAGAAGACATTAAAAGCCAGAAATATAGAGCTTAGGCTTCATTCTGCACATTTACAGACAACAGAACCAGAAACCAGCATTTTATGATGACTTGTTTAGTCCATAAATTATGCAATAAACACCGTGGGTACAAGCCATTGTGTTAGATACTGAGTGACACACAGGATGTGCTGAGAGCAGGGGGATGAGCTCGGAGGCTACAGCCTAAAGTTAAGGTATTACTCTATCAACACGGAAGAAATGGGATAAATCCAACACATAATTCCAAGGAAAAAAGAGAGACGTGTCTTTAATTACTATTTGCAATTGCAAATGAAGAGTATCTTCCTGTATGCCCACATCATCCTCAAAGACTCAGCTCAAATGTCACCCCTCCGCAAAGACTTCCCCTCGAGGGGATCTTGACTTTCTCCTCTGTGCTCGCAGCACACCTTTTACCAACTAAGTCTGAGCTTCTCACTAACATAGTGAATGAATGAAAAATGGAAGGAGTCACAGGTGGCTCTGAAAGTTTCAAGGAAAAGTAACTTGGCAAATGATCACATGCCGTGCCATTTCTGGGCAAGGCTCCTATCAAAACCTCCCCCTGGGAATTATGCCAACAGAATGGCGTCCTGGACCCATGCTACCAAAATAATAAAGCACATACTAAATAAATGTTAAGTTCATGTCAGATAATAAAAATATACACGTATATGCACACTTAACCTCTATCTCTAAAAATCATTTTAAGGTCCTCTGTTGTGACATTAGCTCACTTCACCAGTGGAGAAATACTAGAAAAAAAGTGTCACAAGTTCAGTAGCTACCATCAAATTACAATGTCACTCTCACAAAGTATATTCATCTATGGACACTGTCCGTGTCAGACCACTGCACATACTAAGAGTGGGAAAAGAACTAGAAGCATACATTGGTTTTTAATTTTTTTTTAAGTTTATTTACTTATTCTGAGAGAGAGAGCATCAGTAGGGAAGGGACAGAGAGAGATGGAGAGAGAGAGAGAGAGAGAGAGAGAGAGAGAGAGACTCCCAAGCAGTCTCCACACTGTCAGTACAGAACCCAACACAGGTTTCAATTCCATGAACCATGAGATCATGACCTGAGCCAAAATCAAGAGTCAGATGATTAACTGAGCCACCCAAAGCATAAATTGGAACAAAACCAGTCAGTGGGTGGATTTTCTTGTAGACTGAACTTTTCTATTTATTTTCTAAGAAAATAAATATGTAAAGGAAATAAGCATGATTTATATAAAGAAATAAGTGTCTTACATATATGAGTATATATAATAACCCTAATTATAAAAAATATTATACACATATGTATGTATAAACATATTTAAGTTCATATATATAAATAAACTCTTATTAATGCATTTTAAGATAACTCATTGGGTTTTTAAAATTAAACATTGAACTATAACAAATTACATGTAAATATTGAAGACTTATATTAACATAGCTTTATACTGTTTTTTAAATGTTTATTTATTTGTTTTTGAGAGAGAGAGTGCATGTGCTTGAGTGAGGGAGGAGCAGAGAGAGAGAGAGAGAGAGAGAATCCCAAGCAGGCTCCGTGCTGTCAGCTCAGAGCCCAACACAGGACTTGATCCCACAAACCAAGAGGCCATGACCTACCCAAATGGTGACTTAAACCACCCCCACATGGTGACTTAAACAATATAGGGGTTTATAAAACCACTGGGTGGCCTATGCCAGGGAGGACAGTTCACACTGTGCTCTAGGAGAAGCCATTATAGATACCAGCAGTCCTTGAGGCTTGTTTTTCTCTCTTGTGACAAGATATCAGGGAAGGACAGACTAGAGCTGGTGTGGCAGTCCCCCAAATCATGAAGAACCCAGGCTCTGTCTAGATTTTCATTCTATCATCCTCATGCTCATGCTTACAAGATAGCTGCTGGGACTCCAGCCATCACATCTGTGTTTTAGATAAATAAGAAGAAGGACGAAGGGCAAAGAGCAAAAGGAACAGACTGCCTGAGGCAGCTCTCTTTAAATTGCTTTTCTGAAACCTTGGAAACCCACTGGTCACCTCCACTTATACCTCATTGGCCATAACTGTATTATGTTATCATTCTTACCTAAGATAAGAAAATAGGAAGTGTAGTCTTTTCAACTAGGCTTCTTAGTAACCCCAAATTACATTGGGATTGTGTTAGCAGTGACAAGGAGAGAAGGACACCAGAGATCAATCCAACGAGATCTACCACCTCACTTCAATGGCCCAACTACACCTGGGCACTCTACCCCCAAGTGCTGGCACATTCATAGCATTAGCCCAGACACAAAAAAAAACCAGCTTCTGACCAGAGAATCTCATGCTTAAATCCAAGACCTATTTGTAGAGAATATGGATTTCATCAGAGAATGGAGACAATGGACTTTAGACCATGCATTTCCCTCATTAAGGGACTGGATAGAGGGAAGCATTAGAACCATAGTCACGTCTTACCCCTGGGATAGGACCATGACTTAACTTTGAGGAATTTGTGCCTTTGTGTCCACAGGTGTATCCAGCTTACTGGATTTAGGTTCTGAAAGGAATAAGCCTTTATAGGGTAGTATTCTTTAAGGGGCCATTGCTTATCTGCTCTGCACAGCCTGAACTCCAGAATCCCGGCAGAAATCATCACTTGGGTACAGGCCCACCAGATATCCATCCTCAACAATATCCAGAAATGTCCTGTTATGGGTTGAATCATATCCCCCCAAATTCATATATTGAGATCCTCTCCCCCAGTGCCTCATATGGGACTGTGTTCAAAGACAGGGTCCTTAAAGAGGTAATTAAGTTCAAATGAGGTCATGAGGGTGGACACTAGTCCAATATGACCAGTGTCCTTATAAGAGGAGGAGATGAGGTCACAGGCACACACCAAGGGAAGACCGTGTGAGGACCCAGGGAGAGGGCAGTCACCCACAAGCCAAGGAGGGAGGCCTCAGGAGAAACCAGTCCTGCTGACACCTTAACTCAGACTCCTGGCCTCCAGACCCGTGAAGACACAGATTTCTGGGGTCTGTGGTGTTCCTTGTGGGAGCCCTAACAGACTACTGCAGGTTCTTTCACAAAAGAAATCCCTAAGAATGATTGAAGGTAACATGAAAGAATGAGAAAAACATGCCATTGACTGAAGAGTTAACTTAAACATGATTTTCACATATCAAGCTACAATTCCACGCCGTGGACCGTGGAGTCGTTACTAACTTTTAATCCCTCTCGCTGGGAAATCGGACCTGGCTGGGGTAAATGCCTCTGTCTTAGTTTGGCTCAGATACATCGATCCTCTCCTTCTGTCTGGTCTTTCTTTGATTCTGGATTTCTAATACCAGTCCCAGAGAGCCTTTTATCTCATCGTCTGCTATTCTTCAAAGCCCCATTTTTTAAGTGCTGTTTGCATCAACTCTATTTCTAGATGCTGGTGAAGGCAGGACCGATCGGATGCTGAAATGCACAATGCTTTCCCTTCCTTCAAGGCACTGGCTCCTTGGTGTTCTGGCAGCAGCTGCTTGTTAGCTGGGAAATGGCTTCTCTATTCATGCTCATTGCTTTGTCCTGTGATGGGGAGGGGGGGTGACTAATTGATACAGGACCCTGAGGTTTTGGCTGAAAGAAAGAAACTTCCTATTTGGATACTGTTACCAATAAAACAACTTCCCATCATTCTTCAGGCTTCCTTGACTCCACCATACTTCTTCTTTGACACTATCACACTCTACCTCCCATCCACTTCCCAATTTTGGTATTTAACTATTTTATACCCACTACGTGTAGGCTCCGGGAGCTTTGCCAGCTCTTCCTTGCTGGTGGCTTTTGAATCAAAGCATTCTCCTAAGCAGAGAAGGAGAGCTCTGTGAAAGCAGGCCAGAGGGGCAGGCCATAGCTTGGGGATGTCCAGAGCCCCACAGCCTCCCTGCCTAGGACATCCACCGTGACAATGGCTGAGACATCCCACCCCCACCTCCACCCACCACAAAGCCAAGACTTCTTGTTTGTCATTTAGGGGGGACATTGCTTAAATAAATAGATTAAAGTTAGCAAAAAGAATATATTAGGAAGAAAACAAATATGTGGAAATTGAAAATGGAAACCGGGATGAAATGAACAATTATAGATAATCATATGATTTCACTCATATGTGGAATTTAAGAAACGAGGCAGAAAACACATGAACATAAGGGAAGGGAAGCAAAAATAAGATAAAAACAGAGAGGGGGACAAACCATAAGAGACTCTTCACTACAGAAAACAAACTGAGGGTTGCTGGCAGGGTGTTGGATAGGGGGAGGGGCTAAATGGGTGATGGGCATTAAGGAGGGCACTTGTTGGGATGAGCACCGGGGGTTATATGTAGGTGATGAATCACTAAATTCTACTGAAATCGTTATTACACTGTGTGTTAACTAACTTGGATTTAAATAAAATTCTACTGAAATTGTTATTACACTGTGTGTTAACTAACTTGGATGTAAAACAAAATTCTACTGAAATCGTTATTACACTGCGTGTTAACTAACCTGGATTTAAATAAAATTCTACTGAAATCGTTATTACACTATGTGTTAACTAACTTAGATTTAAATAAAAAATAAATTATTTTTTTTAAAGCTAGAAAATTTTTAAAGTTTTAGAAGTTTAAAAGTTTAAAGCCTGAAAGTTTTAAAAGTAACTAAATGTTATAGGCTGAAGAATCACATGAAAAGGGTAAAATAGGATTAGTTGTTTTAGAAGCAACGTTGCCAACAGATATGCTGGAAGAGGGTGAGGTGGCAAATATAAGAGGGAGACCTGGAGCTGGGGCCTGGGGCCAGAAGAACAGCTGGGGGTGGGGGAGGGGCGTGGGGAAACTGCCTGGCTGCCTCCCTCAGGGACCCTGGCTGAGGCCTGGGACTGCTCCCTGTAGGGCAAAAAGCACCCACCAGCAGGGCATCTGCTCTGGAGGCTGAGAAGCCTGATGAGCCCTTCAGCTATTCCAGATGATTTCCCTGCGGCCCAGCTAGCATGTAAATCCAACACCCAGTTGGCAGGCAGGATAATTCCTCTTCAAACAGACAGGCCACCTGCCAGAACGGGGTGAGCGCTCAGAGGAGCTAACCAAGGAGAATGTAAAATCTGCTAATGAGGCTGTTTCTAAACACACAAACTATCTAGGAGACGGGGAAAAAAGGACTGTAATTCAAGGAACAAATCAGACTTCAGGAAGAAGGATATGTAAAAATGGCGCTGGGCACGATTCTATTCCCAGCTCGTCTTCTACCCAGCTGTGGGACTCTGGGCAAATCAGTTGTTTACTACGTGTCACAGTGGCCGCATAAGTCAATGAGGAGGACGAACCACAGGACCTCTACTGTCACTCTCAGCTCCTCCAGCATTGGGCCAGATCTGCTCGTTTTCCTCACACCTGGTTTCTATTCGGCCTGCCCCACCCATGCACAGGGCAGGCACCTCTTCCTGCCCTTGGGCCAGAGTCCAGCCAGAGCTGGGAGTCCTCTGCCTGTCCTGTTTGCCCAGGAGGGCAGTCTCACCACCAGCAGCCAGCACCAAGGAGCAAGGCCAGAAACCCCAAGCAGCTGAGGTCAGGCACCTAGGGGTGATGCGGCAGAACTCTCTAGGTCTGGGCTGTGAAGACAAAGCAGAGTTGAACTCAGATGGAAGTCAAGAAGGGGTCTGCCAGGGCCTTCCACAGTGAGTAGATGAGCCCAAGGATGAAAACTACAGGCAAAGCTGAGTTCCAGGCCAGGAAGGAACCAGGTAAGGAACAAGAGTGTTCCAGGTGGATCTCTGAAGGCAGGAAGGGGCTGTCACGGGTTCCTGTTGAAAGCCCTAATCCTACCTTTGTGTCAGGGGCTGCAAGCTCTGATTTAGGTGCGTCTGGGTGTGGTTGTCACTGAGATGCGCTGCCCAAGGCCCCCTCTGAAGAAAGACTTGCTACCCAGCTGTCAGCTCCTTTTGGGTCTATTCTGAGACTGAACGGACAGGGGTATAAAGGCCTGGCTGTCTCAGTCCCACAAAGGACAACTTTGGGGGGCCTGTGTCAGTTTGACTTCTCCCTCTGCCCCATGATGCTTCCTCTCCAAACTGCATCCCGAACCTGTTTCCAGAGAACCCACCCTGCAACTCTGAAAGGCTCCATGATGACCCATGGTCTCTAGAGGGCGGGCCATATCTCCTGGGGCCTCCTGTGAGAGGCCTTGGGCAGAGGTGTGTTTCAGCCCGTTCATACAGGCCAATGAGAGTGCACATCTCTTACCAAGTCAGTGATGGAAGTGGGTAGCCTGAAATTGGCCATGGTGGGAATATTTACACTATGGAAATCAGCAAACACTGCAAATCAGGTCTTTTTTTTTTTTTTTTTTTTTTCCTGGAGAGATGGTTGTTAAACATTTAGCAGCACACCACTACTTCTGGATAATAATAGCACCAGACTATTCATAGAGACCTACTTTGTTCAATGGCATATCATGCAGAGAGCAGAAGTTAAGGAAGAGAAAGGAAAATTAGAGAAAATGCAGAGTAAAGTTGCACATGAATTGTTTCAAGGGCAGACATTCTGAAGAGGGATCTTGGATGCTCTGTTCTTAAGGGGGACGGAGCTGAGCTGGAAGAAGAAACATATAGAAACTCCAAACATGGCACTTCCCTTCACCTAGGAGTCTGTTTAGGTTCTTGGCATCATGGTGCAGCTAGGTAAGTGTGTCTCCCTGATTCAGAGAGTGAAGACTTCAGCCCACACCTCAAAGGTGTGGAATTATTAGTTTGTGGGGTTATTCCCTTAGCAGTGTTCAAGGCAGCCACTGCCATGCTAAAGACCCTTTCTGCTGTCTTGGTGAATCATTATCTGGCATCCACAACCTGCTAGTAAGGTGAACCCATTATTTCCTTTCCCTCTTTCCAATTCCTAACAATTTAGAGACTCGTTGAGCAGGTACCTCCACATACTTTCGGTGTGTGGAAACTTGGCATCTCATTTTTGAAATATTGCTGACCTATAATCCAAGATAAGAGCTCTGAAAGGTACTGAATACAATTTCTAGAAGGAAAGTATTTTTAGTGAGGACTGCACATTTATTTGACAAATACATAGCCAATGCCCACTGCAAGGCCTTTTGCTCATATTCTATGAGTGTGATAAGAGTTAACCTCTGAAGGAATCTAACGGGTTGGGTCCACATACATGGAAGACAATGAAACTCTGGGCATTGGCAAAGGGGCAGAATATGTTTGCTGTCCTTTAATTATAGAGAGAAATTTTCCATTAAGCTAGTACATTCATCTCTAAGAGAATTATTCACAGGAAAACTCTTCACCCATTTTCTGATGGTGTTCAGATATTGCTCATAGTGGAAACATCATAGACACTTGTTAAATGAATAGATGAGCCAATCTTGACTTTCACATAAACCAGAGATGATTAATTCTGCCTTAGGATATGTAAAATAAGTAAGGACTTAAAAGATAGCCAAAGAGAGACCATATGTATGAGCAGAGAGCATGCATACACATTGACTGAGATAATGTATATGTTAAGAAAAACAGGAAGCTTGCCAGGGAATCAAGTCAAAACTGGAAAGATGTTCCTATCAGCTCAGCTGGACCACTTAAAGGTGACAGGGTAGGAGTAGACTTACCTTATTTCCAATAATGTTTCCTTGAAAACGACAAGGATAAAGGATATGAACCTCCTTGATAGTGGGAAGATGCAAGTTTTACATTAAGGTCTCCCACGATTACATATTAAAATCTTTAATAGAAGCCCAAACATCATGGTACTTATTTTTAGAACCTCAAACATCCAAGAAAGAACTCTTTAATCATTGAATGAGTGGTAGACTCTAGGAATTCAAAGGAAAGCCCAATAAGGGAAAGCTGAATGAAAAAGTATTTTCATTATGGACAAGACTCAAAGTTATCCACATTTTCTTTCAGGGACTCTAACTTCTTTAGAAGAGTGTCCTCTTTGCTTTTAAGGAGATAGACAAGAAGTAAAGAAACCGTGTGCTCTGAGAATGCTGCCAAGGGGTCCCAGGGTCACCTGGCCTCTCAGTCCTGCAGGTTCTGAAATCCAGGGGAATCTAGGCTGCCCCACTTGGGTCTTGCCAAATGGAAAAAGCCATTATACCCAGCAGGACTACAGAAATTCTGGTGTTGAAAGCTTAATCCAAAAAAACCTTTGCCCCAGCCAATTTCTTGAACTTAAGAGGGAAAGAAAGCAAAGGAGAACCACATATCGAGGAAAAGTGTTCTACATTCCCACTGAGAAGAGAAGCTGGTCAATTTGAAAATAAGGTATTAGAGCAGGTAATGCAAGAACCCAGCCTGGGAAAGAGCATGGTGAATGAATCACATGGAATGAAAAAACCACCCAGCTCTTTACTGGGTCAGGCCAACATCCTCCTGCTTTCCTTCCATTCTCTCCAGCCTTGTGGGATGCTAGTAGTATAAATGGTCCAAAGTACAAAGGTTATATGTATTTCATTTCCCAGAGAAAAAGCTTAAAAACAGACCTTTCTGGTGGGCTGAAAATAGGGAAGGAAGGTAAGAGGAAAGATATGGGTTGCTGGTTCTTTGCAACCTTCAAACTGGAATAAAGTGGTGGGTGGAGTTGGTACATACTAATATACAAAAGAAGGGGGGCATCTGGGTGGCTCAGTGACTCTTGATTTTGGTTTGGGTCATGATCCTAGGGTCATGGGATCGAGTCCTTCATCAGGCTCCATGCAGAATGTGGAGCCCGCTTGGGACTCTCTCTCTCTCTCTGAGACACTCTTCCCTGCTTGCACATACTCTCTCTCTCTCTCTCTCTCTCTCTCTCTAATAAAAAATAATAAAGTAAAGTACAAAAGAAGGGGTCTCCAAAACTATCTGCCAGGAGGGCTTTGTAAACCTAATATTATCTGGGCCTCCATCAGCATCCATCTGGTTTTATAGCTCTTCCTGGGCCAGAAGAATCCCCAAACCACCTCCATCCCCCAAAATCTCCAACCAAGACCTTCTTTTATCATTTCAAACAAAATTTCCCACCCCAGAGTGGAGGGAGGAAAATGGCAGGATGGGACCAAATGGAAAAGCTACTTTGGCCAGAGGTTTACCCCAAAAAAGAGTTAATGGTATGCACAGAGCTAAAACCAGAAGGATGTGAAAGACTCGGACAACTAAAATAGCCATCAATAGGGGTTCAGTTCAAAAACAGTTAAAAATCCATATGATGATGTGATGTGGTCATTTATGCTTGACACTGAAGCTTATATATTAATGTCACCAAGTCCTGTTAGGTTAGTGAGTAGCAGGGCAAGTATGGCTCCATTTTTGTAAAGTAAGTATATAAATATAAATAGAATTTGGAATGTTGAGCTAATAGTAGCTTAACTTTGATCACCCCCTTACTATAATAAGTAATCATTTATGTATATAGTATATTGGAGCCTTTGTACTGAGAAAGAAAAATTGTTCCAGTAAATCAAGTATTTCAACTGCACAGAGAAAACCATAGCCCTAAGAGTAATTAAGCCAGGAGTTTCCAGAGTCCTCTGGTGGAAACCCAACCTTAGTGGGCTCTGAGATCCCCTACTGGCAGGAACCAGAGACCAGCCTGATGGTTGGAGGGAGGGGAGGTGCAGCAGATGCAAGCTCTACCTCTACGTGTGAGTTTCCTTCATGCCACCGCTTTATAGCCAAGCTTCAAAGGTTGATTGTTATTCTACAAATTAAAAAAAAAAAAAAAAAAAAAAAAAAAAGGACTAACAGAAGAAAAACAGTTAAAATCATAAATAGAAGGTAGGAAGTATAGTGAAGATTTTTTCCTTTTTTTAATGTTTATTTTGAGAGGAAGAGAGCATGAGAAGGGGAGAAGCAGAGAGAGAGGGAGAGACAGAATCCCAAGCAGGCTCCACGCTCGGTGATTTCACGATCGTGAGATCACAACCTGAGCCCATATCAAGAGTCAGATATTTAATAGACTGAGCCACCCAAGTGCCCAGAGAAAAGATTTTTCAAAGGTTAGAGAAAAGAGCTGGTGAAAGGACTAAAAATTCTTAATGAAATTATTATTTTGAAAAACTGAGTTTGAAATAATGAGGTAAAGTAGATATTTAAGAGGGAAAATTAGAAATTGATGAGATTTAACTGTTAAAAACACAAAAAGCATTGAAGGCTGAAAATCATTGAGACAATATGTTTATAATGTAAAAACAGACACTATTGAGGATAAAGAACACGAATAAAAATACAAAAGCTATAAAAGTAAAACAGATTTCCAGAAAATGTCTTTAAAGCAAAATAAAAGCAAAAGGCTTGAAAATTAGAGATGGTAGAAGGGGGACAAGGAAAATATAAGAGGAACAACTTAAGCATAAATTGAGATGATAAAACAAGCTACTTCTTTAGCAAGGTAACAAGCTAACTGGAGTAAGTAGAAATCCACAAGTGTTCCCTTGGTAATTTCTATTGTGATTTCCTCTTTTGTAGTTTACAAATACATGAGTTTATCTCTTGTTATATATTCTTTATTGTGGGTTTCTAAT
The DNA here is from genome assembly GCF_018350155.1 of Leopardus geoffroyi. Taxonomy (NCBI): domain Eukaryota; kingdom Metazoa; phylum Chordata; class Mammalia; order Carnivora; family Felidae; genus Leopardus; species Leopardus geoffroyi. The sequence continues at coordinate 24,022,937 of NC_059332.1, read as the reverse complement.
TGAGTTGCTTTATAGTCAAAGAATATGATTGTGTTATTAATAGAGTCAGCTTTTATAAATGTTCCAAGTGTGCTTGAAAATAATGTATAATCTATTAGGTTCAGGAAATCTGCACCTATTATCTAATTAAACCAATTTTTTATTAGGCTATGGAAATCCTCTATATCTTTATTTTTTAATCAAGTTAATTTTTCAATTTCCTTATACATTTTCCTTGTAATTCTATTAGTTTTTGCTTTATATATTGAGGTAATTGTTAAGAACATACAAATTGTGATTATTACCATAATAATTGTTCTTGTCTTTTTATGAATGTTCCTCTTTATCCCTATTAATGAATCTTTGCCTTAAAATTCATTTGTCAATTTAATTTTTCCTAAATTTTTCAGTTTAATTTTTTTACTATTCTGTGCCATTTCTTACGTATTTATCTTGTTAATAGCACAAAACTGAATTTAATTTTTAACAATCAAATCTGAAAGTCTATGTCTTTTAAAAGGCTTACAACTTTTTACATTTATTCTGATTACTGTACCCTTTGGACATATTTCTACCCTCTTATTCCATGTTTTTTCCTTTGCTTCCTCTTCTCTCCTTTCTTAACTTTTCTTAAATTTTATTAATGTTTACTTTATTCCTTCTTATTTCCTCTGCAGCTCTGGAAGTTTATATTGCGTTGTGTTCTTTTAGTTGTATTTTTCAATTTAACATCATAATTAACCATCAGTAAGAAAGTTAAATATTCAGTGTCTTTCTTCTTCTTTCAAACACGCCAAGAAATGCTTTAACTACCCACTGCACATGTTCTTCCTCATGATTATTGTCTAGAATTTGAGTTGCACTGTTACTTATTTATTTATTTTATTTAAGTTTAATTCTTTAATTTCTACCATTTAGGCGTTCTCCAGAACACCAACTGTTTATTTCCAAGTCCCTATTGGCTCTCTCTACTTGGTTGTCCCACCAACATGGCAAATATAGTATGTCCAAAACTAAATTACCTTGCCCTGCTGATCTGTTTCTCTTCTCACGTTCCCTTCTTAGTCATCAGCATCATCAGTCCCAGTAAAAGAAACCTGGAATTCCTCCCAGATGGCACTCTTCACTTCCCTTCCCCTTTTTCCCAGCTTCCTTGCTTCCCTGATACATGCCACCACCCTTCCAATAAGACCAAACCTTGACCAGTGTTCCCCTTTCATACCCATCCTCTGTTTCCTTTCCCTTTACTACTTACTGCCTTGGTCCCAGCCCTCTTCAAGTTTCCTAGGAAAGAAGAAGGGAGAATGGATGCTGACTTAGCAGTAACAGTGCCCACTAACGAGCAGTACAAACACATTCCCATTACTGAAAACAAACAGCTCTCATCCCAGCAACCATGTCACACTGAAGGCTGGTCTCTCACATCATCTTTCCAATGATGGGAAGCACAGCTCCTTGATGCTGGAGCCAGGGGACAATGTTGTCTGACTGCTGAGAAAAGACCAATAATGTAAACAGCCACTATGAACAAGAAACTATGTGAATAAGGATTTTGGAGTAGAGCCCAGTCAGGGTAGAATAAATATATTCTGAAAACGCAGCCTATCTCAGTCCCCCTCCCTTTTCCCTTCCCTGTATAATTATTTGAATAAAGAGTATGTGAATTTAAAATGTTAAAGATGTAGGCAATTTTCTCTTTCAAAAGTTTTGGATAAATTTTCACTCCCACCAAAGTGGTGATAGATGCAAGTTTCTCCAAACCTGAGCCACCAGGGCCAACATTGGCTGTTATTGGACTTAAACTTTTGCCAGTCCAATGGGTAAAATATGCACACTATGATGTTTTAATTTACATTTCTTTTATCATGAATAAAGCTGAGCATCTTTTCATACGGTTAAAAGTCATTTTCATTTTTTCTTTGCATGCCTACTTATGCCCTCTGTCCGTTTTTGGTTATTGAAATGGAAGATTCTTTCTCTTACTGATTTGTAAGAGCTCTTTCTATATTAAGACTATTAACTCTTTGTGATATGAATTTGCAAATAATTTTCCCTTTTTGTCTCTTACTGATTTGTAAGAGCTCTTTCTATATTAAGACTATTAACTCTTTCTGATATGAATTGCAAATAATTTTCCCTTTTTGTCTTTTCCCCCACTTTTTGTGGTAGATTTTGCAAGACAAAATTTTTTGTTTCTACATTATAAAATAGATTAATCTTTTTTTATGATGTATTGATTTTGTGTTTTGCTTGCTTAGAGCTTTGATGACTCAAATTATTAAAGTCTGTATAAAGAGTGTTACTGGTAATGGTTACTCCCTCCTAGTCTTTGGCCCATCCAGTCTGGCTTCTATCGCCATGAGTTGAGCATCTCCTTCAGCAGGGCTGACACTCAGGTGAGTCCTTTCATGATCATTCCTTTGTCATAAACTTAAGAGTTAATCATATGCCAGACACTGCTTTGGCTCTGGAGACAGTAAGATTCAGACGTAGATAAGATCTAGCCCCTGCCCTCCAGGAGCTCAGTTGAGTCGTGTGAACAAATACATTGCATAAAGTATATGATAAAAGTCTGCACAGGGTAGAGTGGGGACAAAATAAAACGTAAAAAAAAAACCAGCTGAGGAAGTTTTATAAAGGTGATGCCCTTTGATGTGAGTCTTGAAAGTAAAGGTTTCCACCAGGTAAAGCATAGAGTGAGGAACAGAATTACAGACAGATGACTGAGTGCAGCAGGTGACTGAGGCAATGGGAAGTTGATTACATATGGAGTGTTAGTCAAACAAACAAATATAAGAGAATTATAGGAGCCATGTTTCCTACTTTTGGGGTAAGAAGTTACAAATGTGGAAAGGTAAAACTAGTTTGAACCCTGTGGTCTTGTTTTGGAATTGAAGACATTAGTGTGAATTGGAGATATACACAGAAAGAGAGATAGATATATGTATATAGACCTTCATAAAGAGATACATGTATATAGAAAGAAATATACATTTCTCAACATCACTCATGATCAAGGAAGTACGAATCAAAACCACGATATCACCTCACACCTGTCAAAATGGTTAAAATTAACAACACAAGAAACAACAGGTGTTAGTGAGGAGGTGGAGAAAGTGGAATTCTCTTACACTGTTGGTGGGAATGCAAATTGGTACAGCCTCTCTGGAGAAAAGTATGGAGGTTCCTTAAAAACTGAAAATAGAACTGCCCTATGGTCCAGCAATCATACTATAAGGTATTTATCCAAAGGGTAGAAAAATACAGATTCAAAGGGGTACATTCACTTCAATGTTTATAGCAGCATTATCAACAATAACCAAACTATGGAAAGAGCACAAATGTCTATCAACTGATGAATGGGAAACAAAGATGTGGTGTGTATATTTACAATGGAATATTACTCAGCCATCAAAAAGAATGAAATCTTACTATTTGTAATGACATGGATGGAGACAGAATGTATTATGCTAAGCAGAATAAGTCAGTCAGAGAAAGACAAATACCATATGATTTCACTCATGTGTGAAAAACAAAACAGATGAATATATGAGAAGGTGGGGGGGAAGAGAAGAGAGGGAAACAAACCATAAGAGACTCTTACTAATAGAGAGCAAACTGAAGGTTGATGGAGGGAAGAGGGTAGAAGATGGGCTAGATGGGTGATGGGCATTAAGGAAGGCACTTGTGATGAGCACTGGGTGTTGTATGTAAGTGATGAATCACTGAAACCAATATTGCCCTGTATATTAACTAAATTTAAATTTAAAAAATTGGAAAAAAGAAACATATATCTCAAGGTCAAAGTAAATACAGACATAAATGCAGGGATATATACCAGATACATTCCCTTGCCCTGTCTTCTAAGAGAATCTAGAAGCCATGACACCCAGTAGCAACAAGAACATTTAGTATCTAAATTTTGGCTTCTAAGTATCATCCTACACTGAATCAAGCCAAGATTTCTTGAAGAAATGGCTGGTTTTATGATTCAAGCAGGGAAAGGACAAGATGAGCCTGGAATATCTTTTTTTTCTATCAGAAGGAAAAGAGTGCCCCCCAAATTAGGAAACATTTCAAAAGGACACAGAAGCCAGCTTAAAGAGGCTCCCACTGACAAAATCAGAGATAATTTGATAATCAAAATAAATAGTGATAGTTACAGATCATAGACCATTAAATGAAATAGAAACTCATGAGTCCATACTGACATTATATATATAAATATGTTTAAATTTGGATGTGAAAGTATACATTTACATTCAAGGTACTTCCATACAAAATTTTTATTAATTCCACAGGAAAATGGAGTAACTCTGCAGTACAAAATCTGGTAGATAATGACTTTAATCAAGTGATCAAAATAAGCAATTTAATTAAACAGATTGAAATCACATGCCAGATGATAGGATATAAGGAAATAAATACAGTATCATTTTTGTGCTATTCCTGCCAAAGATGGAAAACCTGAATCCAATACTGAGGAAACATCAGATAAATTCAAATTGAGGGCTATTCTATAAAATAACTGGGTTACCTCCTTTTAAAATGTCTACGTCACAAAAGTCAAGAATTCTGTAAAGGACATTATTGGGATGAGTAGTAAAACTCAAATGGAGTCTGTGGGTGAGAATTTGTAGGAGAATGTGCTTGTTCACAAGAAACATGCACTAAATTATTCTGATGGATGGAACTTCAGATTGACAAATTACTCTCAAATACTTCAGAGAAAAAAGGCCTCGTACTGTTTTGCAGCTTTTCTGTAAATTTAAGATGGTTTTAAAAACAAAAAATATAAATAAAGGAAAAAATGTGAAAATGTTTGTCTTAAGGTACAAGGAGATCATTGCAGGAAACTTCTAGAAAAGTTGTTCTTCTTCCTGAATAGATTCTTTCTCTTCTGAATAACATTGGACATTGAGATGAGGTCCAGAGTGGTGTTGCTACAAGCTTAAGAGGAAAACAGAGCTAAGAGGAACCAGGCATGTGGGTCCAGAGCCACTGGATTAAGTCAGCCCAGAACCTAGCCTCCCTTTGGACTTCCAGGTACAGAAACCATTAAAATTCCTTACCATTTAAGCTAGTTGTGTTGGGTTTTGAATCATTTGCCACCAAAAGCTTCCTGACTTGTTCATAGTCATTGAAAAAGTGTTCTAGGATCCTCTAACAATGAATCATACTCCCATTTTAATAAATCCTTTCCATTTATAAAATACGTACGTGGAAATCTTGCTTGTGAGTCAATTAAGTGGATCCTGTTTACTAACAGGAAATATGTGCATTGGATATCTTCTAGAGACTGTGACTTTCAGATTCCAAGAAAAAAGTGGACTAGAGAGTAAAGGAATATGCTTAGTTCATCACAGTGGGGCACACTCAGTACGACTGAGTGGAGTAATCATATAACTAAGTTGAAGACAATCCAAGACAATTTTTACAAATCTGCAAGAATTTCCCCCAGTCTTTCCTTTTCTTCCTAATAGCCTTATTTAATTCTACTGAAAGTTCTGTTAATTTTACTCTTCTGGTAATATCTTATTATTCTTTCTTCAGAAACCTTGAACAACTTACCAATACATAAAAGATAAAGTCATGACCATCAAGGTCCTTCCTAAGCAGATCCCAAACCACTTTCACATCTGTTCTCTCTTTCTCAATATACCTTATTCTCCAGCCATGCTGTTCATACCGGGCTATGCTATGTACTAGATGTTTGTGTTCCCCTCCCACAAAATTCACATGTTGAAATCCTAGTCCCCAGTGTGATGGTATTAGGAGGTGGGGCCTTTAGGAGGTGACTAGGTCATAAGAGTGGAGCCATCATAAATGGTATTAGTGCCCTTTTAAAGAGAGCATCCTTGCCCCATTCTGCCATGTGAAGGCACAGCAAGAAGATAGCTGTCTGTGGACCAGGAAGCAAGCTTTTACCAGACACTGATAGAGGCTGGCACCTTTATCTTGGACTTCCCAGCCTCTGGAACTAGGAGAAATAAATTTTGGTCCTTTATAGGCCACCCAGTTTATGATATTTTTTAAAATGTTTATTTATGTTCGAGAGAGAGAAAGAGAGAGTGAACAGGCAAGTGGCAGAGAGAGAGGGAGACACAGAATCCAAAGCAGGCTCCAGGCTCTGAGCTGTCAGCACAGAGCCTGACATGGAGCTTGAACCCACCAACCATGAGATCATGACCTGAGCCGAAGTCGGATGCTTAACCGACTGAGCCACCCAGGTGCCCCTATGATATTTTTGTTATAGCCTGAACAGACTAAGACAGGCTACATTTCACTGCTGAAGAAGAAATTTAGAAATATGGAAGGGGAAAAAACTAGACTAAACACTGAGGTTTTGTTTGGAATTGAAGACTTTGGTGTGAACTCAGAGATTTCAATATATGTAGATGGATATAGAAATAAACACAAACAGGGGCACCTGGGTGGCTTAGTCGGTTGAGTGTCTGACTTCGGCTCAGGTCATGATCTCACAGTTTGTGAGTTCAAGCCCCTCGTAGGGATCTGTGCTGACAGCTCAGAGCCTGGAGCCTGCTTTGGATTCTGTGTCTCCCTCTCTCTCTCGGCCCCTCCCTAGCTGGTACTCTGTCTCTCCCTCTCTCAAAAATAAATAAACATTTAAAAAATTAAAAAAAAAAAAAAAAAGAAACACAACACAGACATAAGTGCAGGTGTATATCAGGATCTATTCCCTGTATACTGAGAGGAACTAGAAGCCATAATCCCCTAGTAATCAATGAGAATACCTACTCACAGGAATCATCATGAACTTTTACTTCTTTATGCTTATTTATGCCTGACCCTACCAATTCCTGCATTAAAACACCTTTGTTATGCTCAGTGTATGAAAATTCCACTGAAATTATAAAATATAAAGCACCAAATATATGCCATCAATTATTACTTGTCCCTGCCTCTCCATCAAAGTCTAGCTTAAATGTCATCTCTCTTGTGAAGACTCCTCTGGAATATGCAGGCAGAATTAACATTTCCTACCTCTGCACGTGGAAGATTTCTTATACTTTTCATGTAACATCAGTTCACCATTCTTTGTAACTATGATAATTGTTTACAGGCCCATCTCCCCACTATATTGTGAAATTATGTGGGTGGGATCTGACTTTTTGTTTTTCTTCGTCCCCCTAACCCCTGGCACAGGGCCTGGCAATATTGGGTGCTCAGTGAAGGCGTTTTGAACGAGATAGAGTCTTTCTCCATGGAGTAGACTGAAGTTAATTGGCCTGCCTACAGAGCTAATCCCTGGAGCTGGCCTAATTAGTAATGGGCTATACCCAAGGAAGCCATTCACAAGGAATCCAGGACAAAACCACCAGAGCTCTTTTTTCCGGCCCTATTTCTGTAGAAGACTATTTCACCTTGCTGGATAGGAGGCAGTCTTCAGAGAGGTGACTCACCTGCGTAACAGATCTTTCTCAGAAACATTTGACTGGATGCTTTGCTTTTGCTGCAAAATAAGCCACACTCTACAGCTGGAGATGGCGGACGCATGAAATGAATGTTCACCTTTCTTATGACAGCTTCCTTGGAGTCTGGCTGGGCTGGGCAAGCTCCCTGGTGGGGTGATGAAATAACCAAATTCTGTCTCCCCAGGAAGGCGGTGGGACTCCAAATATGTTGTGCTAAGGAAAGTTCCTAATCAGCTCCTGGGGTTTTCTTCGCTCACCAGGCAGACAAAGACCAGCTTTAAAGAGTGCTTTGCAGCCCGAGAATCTTGGTAGAAGAAAATGGTCAATCTTCCCACAGGCTTTGACCTTGATGAAGGCCTCTATTAGTTTTCTATTGTTGCCAGAACAAATCACATAAAGTTGTAGCTAACATTTATTATCTCACAATTCTGTAACTCACAAGTCTAGGTACAGTATAGCTTGCCTGGGTCCTCTTATTAGAGTCTCACAGGGGTGAAATCAAGCTATCAGCAGAACCACATCTCTTAGGAGGTGCTCTGGAGAAGAATCTGCTTCCAAGCTCACTCAGATTATTGGCAAATTCAATGCCTTATGGTTGCAGAAGTGAGGTCCCTTTTCCTTTGCTGGCTGGCTTCAAGAGGGGCCACCCTTTTCTCCTCGAGTCCTCTCTTGAGTCCTTGAATATGGCTCCTACATTTCTAAACCAGCAAAGATATATTGAATCCCTCTCACAATGGGAATCTCCCTGACTTCCCCTTCTGCTGCATCTCTCTGACTCCATCCAGAGAAAGTGCTCTACTTTGTAAGGGCCCAGATGATTATATTGGGCCAACCTGGATAATCTCCCCTATCTTAAAGTGAGTAGGTTGAAATATGTCGGCAAACCTCCTTTTGCCAGGTAAGGTATGCTCAGGTTCTAGGTATGAGGCTGTAGACATCTTTAAGGAACCATATTAGACCTATGTATGACAGAGCCCTACATCACAGGAGTAGGATCCCACCTGGCATAAATACAATTGGGCTTTTTCTTGGTAGAGCACAGCTGGTTTTTGATTTGCAATATGTGGGGGGAAAACTTTTAAATATCCAAATATAGAAAGTCAAGGCCTTTGAGCATGTTTCTGAGACAGTACTGTTCATCTTTAGGCTTATGGAATTGCACTCACAGCCCATCCTGAACATTTAGGAGCTCCTGAGCATAGGTAGATTCAGGAGGGCCAGGATCTGGAGTCCAAGAGGTGCCAAAGGACCATGGGAGAACCCAGTATTAGAACACATGGCAATACCAGGGGTCAGTTATTACAGGACATGAGCTTAAAGTTAGGTCTAAAACAGGCTGACGAGGAGATGCAAGGTAAAATCCCCATTTGGTGATAGCTCAGATGAGGCCTAGGATCTAGGGTCATATCTAAGCCAAGTGTTATAAGCAGCTGATAGACACAAGTTCTAATGGAGGCCACAAACCTCCATTAGCATCAGAAATGGGAAGACCTAGTTGCAGGTATCTGATACAGTAAAGGAAAATTGAGGTCCAAAGAAAGGAAATCCATTATTGGAAGAACATGGGTAGTAGGCAAGGATGATATAATAAGGAATAAATGCAGGAAGTGGATTTCTAGGATCAAAGCAAGTCCAACAATGGGAGCGTGGGGATAAGAACAGATAAGTCGTATAGTGCCTATGCTTTAAGACTGAATCTGATCTAAGGGGGTCTGTGGCAAGGATAACACTATGGGGGAAAAAGGAAGCCAGTTACATGGTGTCAGGCCCTGTCCCTGTTTCAGGCACTGGAGATATAACTACACATGTCACATTTCTTCCCTCAAGGATTATATGGTTTAGGAAGCAATAATTCAATTACATGAGAAGAATCGAGAAAAATAAGCAGCAAGGCCGTGGTGGCATATAGAAGGAAGAAGAAAGGATTCTAGAAGAATCCTTGTAAAGACCTAATGGTCAAAGAGGAGTTAGGTAGTCTCCAGATGACTCCAAACCTGGGGCAAGACTCAGAAGGGGGAGAGATCATGGCCTTTTAAGAGTTAATCAATCAATCAATCAACCAATAAATAAAGTTTAGCAAGTAATTTAGTAAAACCAGAGTATATGTCATATGAGGTCTACTTTCTTGTCACTAAAAACTCACTGTCCAAAGTTTCATTTTCACTGCTAGCATTTGAAGAGAATTTAAGGATGTGTTATTTCAATGACAAGGTTTGAAATTTCCTTCTGTGTTTTGGCTAGAAATTTCTCTCTGCACCCTCTCTCCACCATGGGACAATGTCAGATTTCAAGACTAAGACTATTAGCCTGGCATTGTCTTTCAGCACTAAAATTGCTGGAGCCAAACTGATCTTCAGACCCTTCCTCTATTTGCTGAGGTGCAGCTCACCTCTTACCTTCCTGGTGGCCTCAGGTGAAATCATGACTAGTACTTGGGCTCATGTTCAGAAATGATTCTCAGACCACCTGGCACATCCTTATGTTTCTCAGAAATAACTTCTGGCTACAGAGACATGTGCTTTATTTTCTCTGCTGAACATGATTCAGTAGTCTACTTCCCCTCAACTTGTCCAGTTCTGGTCCCTGTTCAACCTGAACTAGCAGGACAACCATTCAACAAACATGGTCCAAAGCATAAAGCCATGCATTGCATTGCACCAAGTCAGGGAAGCTAATTGTCTGAAACTGTTGAACCAGAATACTAAGATAAACTAGAATACTTGGGGTTTAATCACCTACTTCAGAGTAGTTAATTATCAAAGAGAAATGTTGTTCTAATGTTGTACCCTCTGTTTCCTATGTGTTTTCTAATGCTGAGTCAAGAGAATCCTATATGGCAAATAATCATCATTCTTTCCTTTATCTAAATAATATTCAAACATCCCTAATAAAGATAGCAAATACTTCTTTGAAGTTTCTATGTACTTAGAATTGTCTATGTCTTGAACTCATCCAAACTTTGCTGATAGCACAGATGACCAAAGTAAGCAGGAATGATGAAATTAGTTAGGGGCTCTGACTCTGAGGATTCTGCCCACTCCTGCTGGCTTCTTCTCCTGTCTGGGTGCAATCATAGGAATGAAGGACTAGAAATCTGTAGAATTGCCATAACTAAGGTTCTGTACTACTTAGGGTTCTTCAGGGAAACACAACCAACTGGATGTGTATATACACATATATTTATACATATATTTATTATATACATGTATTTATGTAAATGTGTATATATAATGTAAAAATAAATAAATAAACAGACACATATTTATGTATAGATTTATTTTGAGTAATTGGCTACATGATCATGGAGACTGCCAAATCCAAAATTTGCAGGATAAGCTGGCAGTCTGGAGATCCAGAGAAAATCCCATGTTGCATTTCCAGTTTGAAGGTCATCCGTATGGAAACCCAGGGAAGAACCCATGTTGCAAATGCCGTCTGTTGACAGCATTCCCTCTTGCTTGAGGATGGTCAGTCTTTTGTTCTTTTCTTTAAAATTTTTTTAAATGTTTATTTTTGAGAGAGAGAGAAAGAGACAGAGTGTGAGTGGGGGAGGGGCAGAGAGAGAGGGAGACACAGAATCTGAAGCAGGCTCTGGGCTCTGAGTTGTCAGCACAGAGCCTGATGCATGGCTCAAAGTCATGAACCGTAAGATCATGACCTGAGCTGAAGTCAGATGCTTAACCCACTGAACCACCCAGGCGCCCCTCTGTCTTTTGTTCTATTCAGGCCTTCATCTGATTGAATGATGCCCACTCATATTATGGAGGGAAATCTGCTTTACTCAAAGTCCATCAGTTTATAGGATTAACCTATAATCCTAAAACCTATCCAAAAACCTATCCAAAAATACCCTCACAAACACATCCAGAATAATCTTTGACTACATATTTGGGCACCATGGCCTAGCCAAGTTAATATATCAAATTTACCATTACAGCCTCTAATTATATGTTCTCCTTTTCCTTTATTGACAAAGGCCTCAGGACCAACTGGTTTTCCTCTCTTCTTTAATGGCTGTCCCCACCTCATGGTCGCCTCTGGTTCTTCTGCTCCCAAGCCTGGCTGAAAATCCTTTCCAACAATCCTGAAGACAGGCATATAGGCCTATTTTGTTTGTGAGGTTTTTCAACTGATAAAGAGCAGGAACAAACAAGATACAATAAAAACTACAGATGTGGAGATTCCAGGCTTAAAAAATCATGCTTGGTTTTTCCCATCTTCAACCCAGTTCTTGATTCCCTTTCTGAGGTAGTAACTGGAACTGTCTGGCTTCTGTTGTCTATGTATCTCCTTGAAGGTAGATCTTATCCAACCACTGGTCTCTGACCACCTGAAGTTCCAACAAGGTAAAACATAACCCGATGCAAGGGCCTTTGATCTGAGGAAGATTGTTTGCATTTATGATGAAATTTTCAACTCCCTGCTCTTCAAGCCCTGTTCTTCAAGCAAGAATATTCCCTTGGGTTATATTCTCCCTGGAGTCTTGTCCCTAGAGAGGAATTTATAAAATCCTTAGACACTGTGTGTAACCATTTCTAACTGGGCAGAAAATAAGCTATTCGTCCTCTCTTTTCTGCCTCTCACTGCATACCAGTAAAGTCGGGAATTCCCACCTTTTCCAAAGAAGAGAATGCTGTTGTAACTGTGTTGAAGCCCTGAGCCCCACCCTCTGGCTCAGCCTGGTCATCAGCCCAGACCCAGCTCCCAGTGCCCCCCCTTTTATCCCTGTCCCTCCTCTTTCCAAAGCCAAGTCAGATGGACAAAACAGTGGGAAGTTTTGGCTTTTTCTCTCCTCTTCTTAATTGTTTGGACTCTTGTATGGATTTTGCTGTCATTATTCAAGAGAAGGGAAAAATAGGCCAAATCTTAAGAATGGCAAAAACCATCAGAAGAGGGCACAGTGTTAAAATATGTGTGGAGCCCTTATTACATTTATTTTTTTTTCTCGTGCCTTCTTTTCCATCTCATCTCCACTGATAAAGATGAGTCCATGACCTCACCATTTGATGCCTCCATGACCCCAGCTACCTTGTCACTGACCTCAGTCTCACTGCTCTCTCTACAAACCCTCTGCCCTTCAACCCATCTTCCATATGGCTCTCAGGATATTATTTCCTAAAACATCCTCTTCAGAGAGATGTACCCCCATACAAAACTTTCAGTGGACTCTCAGGACCTACCCCAGATTTTCCACAATCTGACCACAATCTTTCCACAATCTGACCCACATTTTCCAATATGTTTACCCACTCTCTCATGGATTCATTGGTTTATCTATTCTCTCTATTATATTTATCTAATAGATTTATCTATTCTATCTAATAGATTATATCTATTCTATCTATGTGCCAGGTCCTAGTGATACAAATCTCTGTTCTCATGGGCTAACAACCTGGTCGGGAAAATGGAGACTCCAATAAGTCATTTCAATTAAGGAGGCAAGACAAGGCACCAGGATCCTCTCCCACATAATGTGTGAGCAAAACCTCTGTTCCCACTTGGCTGGTTTCCTCATTGACCACTGAAAAGGCAACACATTCCTTCCTCTGAACATTTGCTCAACGACCTCCCCTCTCTGTCCTGTCCTCCCACCCCAAATCCTATCTGTCCTTGAAGGCCCACATCATGTCCAGCCTGTTCCATTGCGTTTTTTCTGACCATGAAGCCCACACGGAACCATCATTTCTGTGTAGTCACAAACACTCATAATGAGCCCACAGCATGGTTCTGAGCAGCATTTGATGCCCTGCAATCGGCATTCTGCATTTCAATCTGTCATGAGGGAATAGTTATCCCCAATCCTCTTAGCCAGGGTAGCTCATGTTGGGGGGGAAGCAAGAAACACATCCCTATCCACCCCTTCTCCAGCCCTCAATGCTCTAGGCGCTACACATATGCCACCTTGTTTCTGCATAGCCTCTCTGCAAATATTGATTACATCTGCTTTGCAGAGGGGGAAAGACTAAGGCTACAAAAGGTAAAAGTAACTTCCAAAGTTCACCCAGGTGGTCTGATTGGCTGCAGGATATGCCCCCAGGTCTGTCTCCTGAAGCACTCACCTGCTTTTCCGGCCACTACTGCCTCCCTGGTCAGCACCCCTGAGGGTGAGAAGCTGCTTCCTGTTCAAGGGGGAGAAGCATGGTGGGAATCCCAGAGCCTGTACTTGCTGACTTTCTAATTAGGGACAATATTCCCTCCAGCTTCTGCATTGCAAAATACAGGAAAAGTTTCCATGCCTGAGCACATGAAGCCTCAGGACCCCTGCTCAGCCTCCCCCGGCCCTGCCTCACAAGCCTGTGATCTGACCTGTGTTGTTACTCATCTTCATTTAGAGGCAGACAGCATAGCATGATGACAGTGTGGCTCACAGGGAGCCGAGAAGGATGAAAAGAAGTAGCAGCCATGAGCGTGTGCTGGGTCGGGGAGGCAGACTATGACACTATGCTAGAGTCAGAGATTCAGATTCCAGTCCTGTCTCTGCTGCAATATTAAAAGCTGTCATTTACTGTATGCTTATGTGTCGGCCACTGAGCTAAACTCTTCACATGTTCTGTCTCATTTAATACTCTAGTCACTAGAGACTAGCATGAAATGAGTCACTAGAGGCTAGCTCTTCCAGTGACATCTTATTTCACTGGGTGCCATGTACAAGCTTTCTCAGCTTCTCTGCAAAGCCCTTGGGACAGGCTGTGTGTTTGAGGCTGTCAGGTTCCCTTGGGCCCCAAGTAAAGCACAAAAAAAGGACACGTCACTGAAGTTGGAGACATGTCCAGATGAGGAGGAATCCCAAACCAGGACAAAGAAATTCTTTCTCGACTTCCTGCAGAGACACACATGTACCGCCACCTCAGCCAGCCACTCCTTCATTCTCTACCAGCTCTTACAGCTTCTTAGCCATTCCCACAATGTCTCTATTATTCTACTCGGCCATGGAGAATATGCTGATTTCACCCTGTATCTACACATACACACAGATGCACACACGTGCACGCACACACATTCTTACTCATAGAACTGAAGGATGGGAGTTCTGGAGGGATACTCAGACATTCTCTAATAGGCAATAATAAAAACATCCTTCTATATCAGAAGAGTTTCTCCACATTAATCCACTCAAAAAATTAAACTAGGAGAAAAAAAAAAAAAGGGGGCGCCTGGGTGGCGCAGTCGGTTAAGCGTCCGACTTCAGCCAGGTCACGATCTCGCGGTCCGTGAGTTCGAGCCCCGCGTCGGGCTCTGGGCTGATGGCTCAGAGCCTGGAGCCTGTTTCCGATTCTGTGTCTCCCTCTCTCTCTGCCCCTCCCCCGTTCATGCTCTGTCTCTCTCTGTCCCCAAAATAAATAAACGTTGAAAAAAAAATTAAAAAAAAAAATTAAACTAGGAGTTTGAACTGGCCTGTCATTTCCAAGATCATGTCTCTCATTTCCCTTCTGATCCCTGTCTCCCCAAGATTCCCTGAAGGCAAGACAATGGTTTATCCTTATTAGTAATGCTTCACAATTTATTTTCACATTTATCAGTCTAACAGAATACTAGCCCACCCCAGAAGAACAACTCACAAGTTGAAGGTTGGGTGGAAGGAGGTCACATCAACCCTCTTCTGCCTCCCATTACCTTTGGATTCAAGATAGAGTTTTTTTTCCAGCTGTATTCACAAATAAAATTGCATATTTTAAAAGTGTACAACGTCAAGATTGAAATATGTATACATTGTGGGGTGCCTGAGTGGCTCAGTCCATTAAGCATCTGACTTTGGCTCAGGTCATGATCTCACAGTTCGTGAGTTCCAGCCCTGCATTGGGCTCTGTGCTGACAGCTCAGAGCCTGGAGCCTGCTTCAAATTCTGCATCTCCCTGTCTCTCTCTCTCTCCCTCTCTCTGCCCTCCCCCACTCACACTCTGTCTCTCTCTCTCTCTCAAAAATAAATAAAACATTAAAAAAATTTTTTTAACAAATATGTATATAGTGTGAAATGATGACCACAATTTAGCTAATGAATACTTATGTCCATCATCTTACATAGTAACGACTGTGGGTGTGTGTATGTGTGTGTGTGGTGAGAACACTTAAGATCTAGTCTCTTAGCAACTTTCACGTATACAATAGTGTTAACTATAGTCACAATACTGTACATTATATCCCCAGAACTCATTTGTCTTATAACTAAAGTTTGTAGCTTTTGACCAACCTCTCCCTATTTTACCCCTCAGCCCTGGGCAGCCACCATTCTTCTCTGTTTCTAGGAGTTCAAATTAATTTTTTTTTTGGTTAAACTTATAAGTGAGATCATACAGTATTTGTCTGTGTCTGGCTTATTTCACTTAGCACAATGCCCTCAGGATTCATCTGTATTGTCATGAACAGTAGGATTTCCTTTTTGTGGCTGAATAATATTCCATATGTGTATGCATCATACATTATATATACATACATACATATATATGTATGACATACATGTATACATATGTACATATGTATACATATATGTATATGTATGTATGTATGATACCATTGAAATTTTGATAAGGGATTACCTTGAATCTTTAGATTGCTTTGGGTAGTATGGACATTTTAACAATATCCATTCATCTGTTGATGGACACTTGGGTTTCCATATCTTGGCTATTGTGAATAATTCTGTAATTAACTTGAGAGTGCAGATATCTCTTTTTGAGATACTAAGTTCATTTCCTTCAGGTATGTATTCAGAAGTGGATTTTCCAAATTATATGGTAGTTCTACTTTTAATTTCTTGAGAAATCTCCATTCTGTTTCCCATAGTGACTGCACTAATTTATATTTCCCCCAACAGTGCACAAGGTTCCTTTTTCTCCACATCTTTACCAACACTTGTTATTTTTTGTCTTTTTGAAATCTTTTGTCTTTTGAAATAATAGGTTTAGGTGATATCTCATTATGGTTTTGATTTGCATCTCCCTCATGATGAGTGATGTTGAACACTTTTTCATGTACCTGTTGCCTATTTGTGTGTCCTCTTTGGGAAAATGTCTGTTGAGGTCCTTTGCCCAGTTTTTAATTGGTTCTCTGCTTTTTTTGCATTTGCATTTGCATTTGCATTTGCAAAAAAAAAGCAGAGAACCAATTAAAAACTGGGCAAAGGGGGCGCCTGGGTGGCGCAGTAGGTTAAGCGTCCGACTTCAGCCAGGTCACGATCTCGCGGTCCGGGAGTTCGAGCCCCGCGTCAGGCTCTGGGCTGATGGCTCAGAGCCTGGAGCCTGTTTCCGATTCTGTGTCTCCCTCTCTCTCTGCCCCTCCCCCGTTCATGCTCTGTCTCTCTCTGTCCCAAAAATAAATAAACGTTGAAAAAAAAAATTAAAAAAAAAAAACAAAAAAAAACTGGGCAAAGGACCTCAACAGACCTTATAGCTTCAAGACATATCAGATCTAGGTTGTGCAAATGGTTTCTCCCATTCCATAGGTTGTCTTTTCATTATGTTGATTGTTTTCTTTATTCTGAAGAAGTTGTTAGTTTCATGTAGTCCCTCTTCTTTATTTTTGCTTTTCCTTCTTGGGGTTTTGGTGTCATATCCAAAAAATCACTGCCAAGACCAATGCCAAGGAGCTTTTTCTCTCTTTTCCTCTAGGAGTTTTATGGCTTCAGGCCTTACATTTAAGTCCTTACTGCATTTTGAGTCAATTTTTTGTGAGTGGTATTGGGGGCCCAGTTTTGTTCTTCTACATGAAGATATCTAGTTTTCCCAACACCACTTGTTGAAGAGATTGTCCTTTCCCCATTGTGTGTTCTTGGCACACTTGTCAAATATCTGTTGACAATATATGTAATGGGCTTTTTCTGTGCTCTCTATTCTGATCCATTGGTTGAAGTGTCTATTTTCATTTCCCCTACCATACTGTTTTGATTACCATAGCTTTGTAATATGGTTGAAATCAAGAAGTGTAATATCTCCCACTTTGTTCTTTCTCAACACTGCTTTGGCCATTCAGGTATTTTGTAGGTCCCTAAGAGGTTAGGATTGTTTTTTCTATTTCTGTAAAAGATACCACTGAAATTTTGATAGGGGTTGAATTGAATCTGTTGATTGCTTTGAGTAGTATGGACATTTTGACATTAATTCCCCAATTTGTGAACATCGAATATCTTTCCATTTATTTGTATCTTCTCTAATTTCTTTTATCAAAGTCTTACAGTTTCAGTGCAGGCTTTTTATCTCCTTGGTTAAATGGATTCCTAAGTATTGTAAATGGAGTTGTTTTCTGTTTCTTTTTCAGATATTTTGCTATGGTATATACAAATACAACTGATATTTGTATGTTGATTTTATATATTGAAACTTCACTAAATTCATTGATTAGTTCTAACAGTTTTTTTTTGGTGGAGTCTTCAGGGTTTTCTATATATAAGATTATATCATTTGCAAACAGAGAGAGTTTTACTTCTTCCTTCCTGATGTGGATGCCTTTTATCTTTTTCTTGCCTGATTGCTCTGGCTAGGACTTCCAGTACTATCTTGAATAAAGGTGGCAAAGGTACACATCTTTGTCTTGTTCCTGATCTTAGAAGAAAAGGCTTTCACCTTTTCATAACTGAGTATGATGCTACCTGGGTTTTTAATATGTGATCTTTACTATGTTGAGGTACATTCCTTTTACAGCTAATTAATTGAGTGTTTTTACCACAAAGAATGTTGTTTCATCAAATGTTTTTTCTGCATCTATTGAGATTATCATATGATTTTTATCTTTCATTCTATTAATGTGATTTAAAACTGATTTGCATATTATCAAAGCATCCTTGTGTCTTGGGAATAAATTCCACTTGATTATGGTATATGATCCCTTAATGTGCTGTTGAATTAAGTTTGCTCATTTGTTGTTGTGGACTTTTGCATCTATGTGTATCATGCATATTAGCTAGTAATTTTCTTTTCTAGTAATGTGCTTCTCTGGCTTTGATTCAATCTTGGTAGTTTGTATGTTTCTAGGAATTTTTCCACCCTTCTAGCTTATACAATTAGTTGGCATATAATAATTCATAGTAGTGTCTTATTGTCCTGTGATATCAATTCTAATATTTCTGATTTTATTCAAGTCTTCTTTTTTTTTCTTATTTAGCCTAGCTAAAGGTTTGTCCATTTTGTTTATCTTTTCCAAAAAAGCAGCTTTTAGTTTCATTGATCTTATCTATTTTTTAGTGTCTATTTTATTTATTTCTGCTGTCATCTCTGTTATTTCCTTACTTCTACCAACCCTGGGCTTAGTTTTTTCTTCTTTATTTAGTTAAACTATAAAGTTAGGTGGTTGGAGATACTGTTTTTTTCTAACATAGGCATTTATCTTTATAAACTCTCTTATAAACTGCTTTTGCTTCTTCCCTTAAGTTTTTTTAAAAATTTTTTAATGTTTATTTATTTTTGAGAGAGAGACACACACAGAGGGTGAATGGAAGAGGGGCAGAGAGAGAGGGAGACACAGAATCGAAAGCAGGTTTCAGGCTCTGAGCTGTCACACAGAGTCCAATTCAGGGCTCGAACTCACAAACCACGAGATCATGACCTGAGCTGAAGTCAGACACTTACCAGACGGAGTCACCCAGGTGCCCACCCCTTAAGTTTTGGTATGCTGTTTTTCCATGTTTGTCTCAATATATATTTTATTATTTTTAAATATTTTATTTTATTTTATTTATTTTATTTTATTTTATTTTATTTTATTTTTTGAGAAAAATAGAGAGACAAAGCATGAGCGGGGCAGCGGGGGGGCAGGTAGAGAGAGAAGGAGACACAGAATCTGAAGCAGGATCCAGGCTCTGTATTGTCAGCACAGCTCGATGTGGGGCTTGAACCCACAAAACATGAGATCATGACCTGACCGAAGTTGGATGCTTAACCAACTGAGCCACCTAAGCACCACTCAATATATATTTTTTTAATTCCCCTTTTGATTTCATCTTTGATCCATTGGTTGTTCAGGATTATATTGTTTAATTCCCCATATTTGTGAATTTCCCAACTTTTTTTTCTATTTATTTTTTGTCTCATACCATTGTGGTCCAAAAAGATACTGTATATAATTTCAATCTTCTTAAGCTTGTTAAGATCTGTTTTGTGATCTAACATATGACCTATCCTGGAGAGTGTTTTGTGTGCACTTGAGAAGAATGTGTATCATGCTCCTGTTGGACTGAATGTTCTGTTGGATCCATTTGGTCTAAAGTATAGCTGAAGTCCAATGTTATCTCATTGATTTTCTGTCTGGATGATCTATCCATTGTTGCAAGTAGGATTTTGAAGTTCCCTGCTGTTATTTTATTACTGTCTATTTCTCTCTTTAGATTTATTAATATTTGCTTAATATATTTAGGTGCTTCAACCTTAAGTTCATATGCATTTTCTGTTATTGTATCCTCTTAAGTAATTGACCCCTTTATCATTATATAATGACCTTCTTTGTCTCTTGTTACAGTTTTTTAACTTAAAGTCTATTTTACCTGATATAAGTATAGCTACTTCTGCTTTCTTTTGGTTTCCATTTGCATGAAATATCTTTTTGCATCCCCTCACCTTCAGCCTATGTGTGTCCTTAAAGCCGAAGTGAGTCTGTTACAGACAGCATACAGTTGAGTCTTGTTTTTCATCCATTCTCCCACTCCGCCAACTGATTGGAGAATTTAACCTATTTACATTTATACTAATTATTGATAATTAAGGACTTACTATTGCCATTTTGTTAATTTTTTTTGGCTATTTTATAGTTGCTTTGTTTCTTTTTTCTCCTCTTACTGTCTAACTTTGTGATTTGATAATTTTCCATAGTGGTATGCTCAGATTGCTTTCTTTTTATCTTTTGTGCATCTACTATAGGTTCCTACTTTGTCATTACCACAATACTTACATTAAACATCTAATAGTTTTAACAGCCTATATTAAGCTGATATTTAATTTCCATCAATACAAAAAATCTATCCTTTTACTTGCCCTTCCACACTATATTTTCGATGTCCCAGTTTATTTCTCTTTATATTGTATGTACATTAGCAAATTATTATACCTATAGCTTTTTCATTCTTTTATGTTTTAACTTTTATACTAGAGTTAAGTGATTTATATACCACTACTACATTATTAGAATATTCTGAATTCGACTACTTATATTTACCAGTGAGTTTTATATATGTGTTTTCATGTTACAATTTAGTGTCCTTTTGTTTCTGCTTGAAGAACTTCCATTAGCATTTTTTGCAAGGTAGATCTAGAGGTGATGAACTCTCTTAGCTTTTGTTGTGTTTAAGAATCTTTGTCTCTTTCTCATTTCTGAAAGACAGCTTTGCCAGTTCAAGTATTCTTGGTTGGCAAGGTTCTTTTTCCTTCAGCACTTTGAATATATCACCTCACTCACTTCTGACCTATAAGGTTTCATCTGAGAAATCCACTGATATCTTGTGTATGGGGGGTGCTTTTGTATACAATGAGTTTCTTTTACTCTTATTGTTTTCAAAGGTTTCTTGTCTTAGATTTTTGAGTTTTATTACCATGTGTCTCAGTGAAATCCTCTTTAGGTTGAATCTCTTTGGGGACCTGTGTACTTCATGTACCTGAATGTCCATCTCTCTACCCAGGTTTGGAAAATTTTCAGCCATTATTCCTTTAAATAAGCTGTCTTTCCCCTTCTCTGTGTCTCTGTGTCTCTGTCTCTGTCTCTCTCTGTCTCAGTCTCTTTCTCTCTCTCTCTCTGTCTCCCCTCCCTTTCTCCCCATCCTTCTTCTGAGCTGTTCATAATACATATATTGTATTACATACAATATATTACATAATACATATATTGTATATACACCTCTTGGTGTCCTCTAATTCACATAGGCATTCTTCACTTTCCATTCTCTTTTTATTTTGTTTTCTGACTGAATAATTTCAAAAGATCTGTCTTTGAGTTCACAGATTCTTTCCCTTGCTTGATCAAGTCTGATATTGATGCTGTCTATTGCATTTTTTTAATTTCATACATTGAATTCTTAAGTTACAAATTTTGGGGTTTTTTTTAATGATTTTCATCTCTTTTTGAACCTCTCATTTTGTTCATGTATTGTTTTCCTGATTGCATTAAGTTTTCTATCTGTATTCTCTTGTAGCTCATTGAGCTTCCTTAAACAATTATTATGAATTCTTTGTCAGACAATTCATTTATCTCCATTTCTTTGGGGTGGGTTACTGGAAATTTATTGTGTTCCTTTGCTGGAACACATTTTATTTTATCTTGTGTGTGTGTGTGTGTGTGTGTGTGTGTGTGTGTGCTCCTTGAAGTCTTGCACTGTTGTCTTTGCATTGAAGAAGCTGTCACCTCCTCCAGTCTTTACTAACTGTCTTGGGAAAGAAATACCTTCACCAGTCTGTCCAGTTAAAGATTTTGAGGCTTTCTCAGAACTTTTCCTTTCTTGAACACACTTCACACTTCGTCATGAAGTTCACATGAGCCAGTTAGGTGAACCACAGGTGAGGCATCCTCAGTGTCTTGAGGGTAGGCTTCCTGATGCAGTCTGTGAAGCATTTATTAGAATGAATGGCAAGAAGTTAATAGCATCCTCTTAATTAGTTCTGAGCCCCAGTTGCTGTACCTCCAACCTCTCCCAAACCCTCGGAAGCATCCTGCACAGCTGGGGAAGTTGGTGCCCATTCATACACTGTTGCCTTTCCCCATGAGAGAAATGTAAGCCAAAGGAGTCTCTCTTGGCACTAAGCAATGCCAGCTTGGGAGAGGGGTAATGCAGGAAAGTGAAAATGTTTATCTTACCCTCTTCAAAGCACCCAATCTCTGATTTTTTTTTGATCCAAAAGAATGCTGGAACTTCCTCACTGGACTTCTGGACTCCCACAAAAGTACTTTCATCCATGAGTGACTGTCAAACCAATGTTCTGTGGGGGGATGACAGTAAGAAATTCCCATTCTGCCATCTTGCTGACATCACTCTTCTCAGGATTTGTTTTAGATTTCATGATTCTCAAATACCTCTTCTTCCCAGAGATGCCTTCTGCATATCTTTAGGGAAGATGGGATAAAAATGTCATTAATTCTAGGGGACCCTAAGCTCTCCTTTACTTTTTAGGATGTAAAAGACTTCTACTAATGTTATAGATTTGGTGACCTCTCTTCCTGTCAGTTCAAGGTGGATTTGATAATGAACATTTTCAAATGTTTCTTGAAAGCTTCCTCACTCTCATCTTTCTTGAGTTTATACTCTTGTTCCTGCTTTTATTTTTCTCTCAGGATAATGTAGCAGTTAAAACCTAGTGCTTTGGGATTGACTTGCTTGGACTCCAACACCTGCTAACTAGATTTGTGAGCTTACTTCTTAGATGGGAAGATATCTGCTCAGGTGGATTAAAAATTAAGTAGGATAATGCTTGCAAAATGCTTAGCAGAGTGACTGACACATACTAAGAGCTTTTAATTGGTTATTTATTGTTCTTTTACATGCAGTTATAGGCATTTATTGTTCACAATGCTTATCCACCCCTCCTCCCCACCACCCATCTGTTATAGGTTTTAGCTATAACCTGCAACAAAGACAAATAGTGTAGCAGAAGCCTATTCAGCAAGTAAGTTAACTTCTTGGAACAACTTAAAACTAGAAATGATGGGTTTCTTCACAGAACCCAGGATTGGCCCAAACCTGATTTGGAGCATAAATAGCTCTGGCTATGGGAATCTCAGGGCTAAGTGAATACAGCTAAAAGCCAAATAATTTCTTCATCTATGGAATGACAAAAATGTATATATCCTTTGATTTTGGCTCGTGATGTCTTCTTTTTCCTTCTTCCTAAACATGCACCTCTGCCAAACTTTGTCTACTCTTGCTCCACACTCTTCCCTTTGGAGCCAATCTACATACAGGGCTCACTTCCAGGTCTTTGTTTTCTGAAACTGTTGCTTCAGCCCCCACCTCTTTCCAAATTTCCAGCTGTGGGATGCTTCCACTTCAATGTCCCACCAGCAGCACCTCAGACCTGACAAGTAGAAAAGAACTCATTATCTGCCCACGCACACCAGCTTCTTTTTCCATTTGTGACACTCTCATATTCTTTGTCACTGGGTTTTAAAAACCTCAGCCATCGCTGTATCCACTAGACCCATCAGTCCATTCTGTAGCAAATACCTATTTTTTTTTCTTTGAATATCATTTGCCCCTTGCTCTCCATGTTCTACCAGCCCTGTCTGTCTGGCCCTTCTCGCCTCCAGCTTAGACCTCCTGTACCAGCCCCTTAACTCATTCCCTGGCCTGCAGCCAATCATTTGTCCAACCCAGCTTATATACTGCCACCAGGCTGTATACCTTTGACCCAGGCACAGTTCTGTATCAAATCTTTCATCTTCCTCATTGCCTATGAAGAAAACAAAGTGCACTGTCTCTGGTTCTACCATGAGCCTCCTCAATTCCTTTTCTTAACTCTCTCCCTCTAATTTTCCACAGACTCAGCCAAACAAACATCTCTTCAATCTCCAAACATGTTTGTCCTTGTTGCCTTGTGCCTTTACAACTTTGTCTCTTGAATCCAACTGCATCCCCAACCCTTATTTATTCTTCAAGGTCTAGCTCAGCTTCTTTCCCTTTCACAAAGTCTTCTCCCACCTCCCAGTCAGAAATAATCCCTTAGAAAGTCTCATTTTTCTGAATTCTCAGAGCTCTTTGACCTCCTTTAGATGCTTTTAAGAATTTAATTCAACAAACACATATTTAGCACAAATGAAATGAAAGAGAATTGTCCTTGGGGGCTGGGGGAAGGGATCGGAGGAGAGAACTGTTCCTCTTCTCTCAGTATCTCAGTCATCAGACCTATGAGTCAACAGTTCCAAGATATAACAAAGCTATTATAGAGTTGTGAAGAATGTGTTATTAGAGTAAGGAATTACTCAGCATCCCTTTCTCCCCCACACTCCCAGTGCATTTTATAACAGGGTTTCCAAACACCATTGCATGAAGCCTAGGTTTCTATGGGAGCTTTCCAGGTCCTATGGATTGTTTTGGAAGTAGAAGTAGGTTTTAGATATTTTTGTCTTCTTGATATTTTGTAAGATTTTGAGAGATACGTCCCTTTATTATGCTTTATATATTGTGATAAGATTATTTTTAAATGCATTTCCTTTCTCTCCCTTCATTCAAATTATACCTACAAATACCCAGAAAAATGCTCATTTCCTCCCAAATACAAAGACTGGGCTAGAGAAGGAACTCAATGGGACTGTCACCATAGAAGGAAAATGCATTAGATCTGTCATATTGTGGTTTAGGTAATAAGCAATGTAAAATGAATAACAAAATGCTATTACAACTCCTCAAAACCTCTGTTCTCAACCTGAAAATATCAGTGTTTCATTTTTATTGTCTTTTCTCAGATGCTCCTCTCTTCTCCTCCACCCCAGCTTTACCTGACTGTTGCCAAATTAACTACTGTTCTCTGTTTCCTCATAAGACATGCCACAATGCCCACAAAACTGGGCGACGAGGAAGCTACTCACTGCTACACCCCCATATACTTCTTCTTTTTTATTTTTAGTGTGAATTATTGCATTGAAATTTATATACATTTACATGAATAAAACATACACATAAAGCTTAATGAATAATAAGAAAGTAAACTCCTGTGTAACCCTCCTTGAGGGCTCATTGCCAGTACCCAGAAGCCCCCGTTGGGCCTCTCCCAAATGCATACACACCCAACCCTCACCCAACCAACATATTAGTATGTCTTGGCTGCTATAACAAAACACTGTACACTGAGTGGCTTAAACAACAGATATTTATTTCTCATAGCTCTGGAAGCTGAAAGTCTGAGATTAAGGCACCGGCACAGTTGGATTCTGGTGAGAACCCCTTTCCTGGCTTGCAGATGGCCATCTTCTTACTGTGTGTCCTCATACAGCATAGATGGGAAGAGGAAGCAAACTCTCTGGTGTCTCTTCTTACAAACTCATCATGAGGGCTCTGCCCCCACAACCTCACCTAAATCTAATTACCTCCCAAAGGCCCTACCACCTAATACCATAATACTGGAAGTTAGAGCTTCAACATGAATTTTGGGGGGAAGGGGGATACAAACATTCAACCCAAAACACCCCCTGAGGTAGCCGCCTATGTATACATTCCCAAATGATATACAGAGTTCCATTTTACCTGCTTTTCAACCTGAAAAAAAAAAAAATGATCATAATGTATGCTTTGTCTTGCTTCTGTTGCTCAATATTATGTTCTGAAAATTCACTCCTCTTGTTTTGTGTCTATACATTTGCCCATTTTACTTTTTATATAGGATTCCATTATTTGACCATATTCAAATTTTTGCATCTATTCTACAGGTGGTGAGTATTTGCATTTTTTTCCTAATGCAGCTGAGGTGAACAATGCTGCCATGAGCATCCTTGTCTATTATACCCTGCTGCACAGTTGCCTAAATTTCTCTGGGTACCTAAGAGGAGAATTGCTGGACCATTTCAATCTCACTAGATAATGCAAGCTGCTTTCCCAAGAGGTATTAGCAGTATGCAACTTTCGCTAGCATTCCTGCTGCTGCAAATTTTTTGCTGGCAGTCAATATTTTCAGAATTTTTGGGTTTTGCCTATCTCATATATAATATCTCATTATGGTTTTAGTTTGCATTTCCCTGATTACTAATGAAATTGGGCCTCTTTTCATGTTTATCGTCCATTTGGATTTCTTCTTTGGTTTTCTGCTTGTCCAGTAGTTAAGCCCATTTTACCATTGGGTTATTTCTTTTTCTTATTGACTTGGTTTAGTTCTTTTTATATTTGACATGCTAGTCCTTCGTCAGCTTATGTGTCACACATATCTTCTCCCGTTTTATGGTTTTTTATTATAATAAAATATACATAACATAAAATTAATTATGT
Organism: Leopardus geoffroyi; assembly: GCF_018350155.1. NCBI lineage: Eukaryota > Metazoa > Chordata > Mammalia > Carnivora > Felidae > Leopardus > Leopardus geoffroyi. Next base: position 23,996,642 of record NC_059332.1, on the reverse strand, counting down.
TTAAATGTACAGTTCAGTGGCCTTAAGTATATTCATATTGTTGTGCAACCATCACCATCATCCATCTCCAGACATTTTTAATAATCCTAAATTGAAATTCTGTACTCATTAAACAATAAATGCCCATTTCCTTCTCTCTCAGCTTCTGGTAACCACCCTTCTACTGTCTGTCTCTATGAATTTGCCTATTCTAAGTACCTCATGTAAGTATAATCATACAGTATTTGTCCTTTTGTGTCTGGCTTATTTCACTGAGTATAATGTTCTCAAGGTTGTAGAATATGTCAGAATTTCCTTCCTTTTTCAGGCTGAATAATATCCCCATTGTATGTATATATCACATTTTGTTTCCATTCATCCTTCAATGGACACTTGGGTTGTTTCCACCTTTTGGCTGTTGTGAATAACACTGCTATGCACATTGGAATGTAATTGTCTGTCTCTGCTTTTAATTATTTAGGGTAAATACCCAGAAGTGGAATTTCTGGATCCTATGGTAATTCTATGTTTAATTTTTTGAGGCATGCCATACTAACCAGCATTTGCTTTTAATGCGAAGATTCTGTAATTTCAGACAATTTTTAAACCCCCACCCCCCTGGCTCCAGTCATATATGCCATACTTTTTCTCCAGTTCCTTAGAAACCAGTCTTGGATCATAGAACAAACTGATGTCAAGATAGAAGGGGTCCTAGAATTCATCTATGCCAATCTTCTCAGCTTATAAAAATGAACAGGCAGCCCAGAGAGGTGATGCAACTTGCTTACAGCCACCCGGTCTGCTGGGAAGAGAATCAGGCAGAGCTTGGGCCACAGTCTTTACTGTGCCCACTGGATCACAGAAAGTATACCTGAGGAAGCAGTTTCCCAAATCCTTCTAATCACGAGGGGGCACATGGCAACCAAAGAAGGAAGTGCTTTGGATCAAGCTTGCCCTCACCTAGCCTGGTTGCAAGGTTCAAGTCTTGTCCCATTGCACAAGTCAGTTTTCCCAAAGCCTGAGTGCTGGATCTGGCAGATGTTCCACTGGTCCCATCAGCTACCACACCTAGGGGCCACCCTAGGTTGTCTGCTGCCAGTCAGCCAGTGCACTGCAAAATGCCAGCCCCAGTGCATAGCTTATTTCCTTGTTTTTTTAGGGTGTCTCCTGCCCCACCTGTTTTTCTGTTATTATCCTTTGTCAGTAGCCCATTTTCTTACTGAATATGAAACATGAGCATAGGAGCTTAGAGAAGGTTTCTGTTTCTTCATCACCTGCCTCAGTGGTGGGCTAAGCTGGCACCTAACAAAATGTAAAGTAAATGAAGTTGTCTTGAATTTTCCATTTAACTTCCTCTCTTCCCTACTTATGCTCTCTCCAGATTCCTTAGAGTCCAAGGCCATACCCAGGATATCAAGTGTTTCTCACTGTAGCACCTGACCTCAATGGGACCTCTGTGGAAAGCACCTTTTTTGCTACCTGTCTCCCTCACTGTCAGTGAGCTGCCATACTGAAAAGCAGACCAGTACATTTGTTTTTTTCAACAACAGTAATGAAACTATCTTCCACATTGTCAAATGGGCTTTGCTGTACAAAAATCAATTTATCCTTCATTACCTCCAATAATCCAACCACAGTCCTGTAGGAAGTATGTGAGGAAAAGACAAAAATCTTCATTTCATTGATGAGAGCAGTGATACTCAAGAAGATAAGTGATTTGCCTAAGAGCACACAACTAAGAGTCCAGACCTCAGAGTACTTTCATGCTTTATTATGGAGCTCTATGGTGGGTGATGTCAGATGAAATTAAATGGATATTCTCATAAGGTTTGTATAATAAAGTTGCAATAAGGCTAATTAATAAACATTTCAAAACAGGGTTCTTGGAGGTGTAATGGCTTGACAAAGGAGTACCTTTTAAGCTGGGAACATCAGGGACTTGCGAAGCCCTGTGGGACCCAATCGAAGGGTCCTTTTATATTGGCTTTCAAGCCCCACCATTATGGCAGCTGCCTAAGACTCAGGAAGCCAGAGCCTTGCCACAGGCTCTGCTATTCTAGACCCCAAAATCCCTCATGTATATCAAATTCCCCTCTCCCTGTAATAGGGACCACCTCCTGCACAGCTGGCTGACTCCCCACCAAGCCCCATCTGTCTTCCCTGGCTACAGAAGCCATGAGGGGAAGGCCAAAAGAGGCAGGCTAATATTCTTCTTATAATACAAGAGAAGTCTATCAATTGATACCCATTTTTATGTTGCCATGCAAAATTAAAGAGCTGTTCTACGCTTTATATCCACACAGCACTTTTACAGTTTACAAAGTGCTTTTACGTCGATTATCTCAGTTGAATCTCCCAGGATCCCTGAGAGAGAGGCAGGACACACACCAATGTCTCCATTTATCACAGATGAGGAAACAGAGGCTCAGAAGATTAGACAACATGCCTAGTTCTAGGATGATTCAGAGGCAGGGCCAGGCTGGAATTTGGCCTTTGACACTCTTGTGCTTTCATGAGGCCAAAGTGCTCCTGGGGTAACACGTCCTGAGGAAACCTTCAGGCACAGTGATGTCTGTCAGGACAGTGGGCAGCAACGTGACCATGCTCATTCAGGCAGCTCAGAGCTTTATCCTGGTTTGTCTGGGACTTTCCAGTTTTCTCAGGGAGTATAGTTGAATATATTCAACTATTTGATACATTTGAACACACAGAAATGTGTGTTTCCTAGAAATTATTCAGATACTCTTATGCATATATAGTTTCCAAAATATACCCTGATATCCAGACAAACCTTTCCTTGGTAATATGACATTAATAATCAGTACAAGGTGATAATCATTGAAGAGTATTGTATAAGATACCTTATTGTACCTGTGTATATTTTCATTTTTACATTTTGCCCTAATTAGGTATTCCATTTACAAATAAAATGTTTTCCAATATTTGTGTTTGGCTTATTAATTCTTTATTTGTACAAATGTAAAGATTCTGCTAGTGTTCATCTGTCAGCTAAACCTTTCTATGGATGCTGGGTTGTTCAGGTCATGGGACCCATGACAGAGAACAGAGGTTCCTAACTCTTTTGGGCCATGGATGCCTTTGACTGTCTGGTGAAGCCCACAGTCTCTTTCTCAGAGTAGTGTTTTTAAATGTGCAAATGAAAACATAAAGTGTTAAAAAGGAAACCAATGATGTTTAAATACAGTTATCAAGAGGCTCCTGGGTGGCTCAGTCAGTTGACCATCCAGCTCTTGATTTTGGCTCAGGTCATGATCCCAGGCTCATGGGATCCAGCCCCACATCAGGCTCTGTGTTGAGCGTGAAACGTGCTTAAGATTCTCCTTCTCTCTCTCTGTCCTTCTCCCCCCACCTCTCAAATCAAATAAATACATAAATAAATAAATACAGTTCTCAAAATATTAAAACAGATATAAAACAAATATAAAAATTTGTTTTATGGTAGTATATGTTTCCTTATTAACACATTAAATAACAATACCTATCATCAGGTCTAATAAGAACAGTGATTCTGATGTGGTGTTGAGTATAAATAATATCCCAAGACATCTGCAGTAACTGTAGTGTGAGATGAAAATATCTGACTTCTACTGACCAAGGATGACTGACAGTGCTGTGGTTGGTTGCCTACACTCATAAATAAAGGAAATGAGAAATTTAGTACAAAGGTAGAATTTTTTTTTTCTTGTCCAAGGGCACAAACCCCTTGATATCACATTAAGAACTCCTGACTTAAGGGTTTTACCATGTAGCTGGTTAGTGAATCCTAATTACAGTTCAAGTTCCTGGGACAGCATTTTCTAAAATGAGTTCACTAGAGTTCTGGTTTTAGAGAGTATTCATAAGTATCCATCGTGGGTTGAATTGAGTCCCCCAAAAAGATACATTGGAGCCTTTATCCCTGTTACCTATGAAGATGACCTTATTTGGAAATAAGGTCTTTGCAGATGTAATCAAGTTAAGAAGAGGCTGTGTTCAATTAGGATGGTCCACATCCCAGTATGGCTGGTGTCTGTGCAGCTGTCAGAAGACAGAAGAGATGCAGGGACACACAGGGAAAGAGTTCAGGTGGTGTCTGTTAGAGCCAGATACTAGCATGACATGCATCTACAAGCATCCAACACCAAGGACCGTTGGCCACACTACAAGCTGAAGGAAAGGACATGGAACATACTCTCCCCCTAAAACATCCAGAAAGCACGCGGCCCTGCCAACACCTTGATTTTTTAACTTCCAGCCTCTAAAACCGTGAAAAACTAAATTTCTGTTGTTTTGACCACCCAGTTGGTGCACTTTGTCATGGCAGCCCTAGGAAACTCATATGCTATTCTTAAAAAAATAATAATTTGAGGTCATAAGTTTGGAAATCCATTAGCATTAAGTTTCACTTCTGGAGACAGAAAACACACTCTAGAATATCAAAGATTCTGGAGAGGATGCGCAGTCAACATAGGGTGACCCCCCCCCCCCAAAGTATATTTATCAAAAAAACTTTTGTGGCACAGCTAAATAATGACATTTAGTGAAATACCAGATGTCCTAGGAGGACAAAAAAAAAACAAAAAAAACCACAACAGTCTAATTTACAAAGACACTGAAAGCCATGTAGAAAAGTGTGAGGAAATCATGCACTGGCGGCCAGTAAAATCCCAGAGGCATAGAAGGATAGAACAGACAGATGCCTTAAAGATCAGTTCATTTCTGCCACTCATTCTTGCACATAAGAAACCTGAGGCTTAACTAAAAAAAGTGTGTTTGCCAAAATGCAGATGACACAGCCTTAGTGTTTGCATAATTGGAAGACAAATTTATCATTAGACACTAAATTCTTCCATTTGGGGTCATAGGAATTTCCTTTTGAACAAACCCATCTTATTGTTCTCATAAATCCATCCCGCCTAAAAGCTGGTCCTACCTTCCTAAAACTTTAACTGCATTGCTACTCATGGAGACAGGTACAGCAAAACCTTGGTTTGCCAGCATAATTCTTTCTGAAAACATGCCTGCAATCCAAAGCACTCGTATATCAAAGTGAGTTTTGAGAACCATCAGCCCCGTCATGATCATGTGACATTCGGCACTATGTACTACTCCTATCGCAAGACATAGCTCATTTATGGAGTTAAAATGTATTGGAAATGTTTGCTTATCTTGCAGAATACTCGCAGAACAAGTTACTCACCATCCAAGGTTTTACTGTGTTTTAAATTTTGCATGGGGCACACTGGGGAAGGTATCTAAGACCTATCCGTGCTCCAGCAACCGTCAGCCCCTCAACAGCCTCCCTCCAGGAGACCAGCAGCAGCCTCTGCTGCCACTCTGCCTGCCGCCTCTGCCCCTTCACCTGCCTGAGCAGCGAGCGTGGTTGATGGTGCAGCAAGTGTGTGAGGGCATCTCTAAGAAGACCTCGGGGCCTGGGTGTTTCAGGAGGGTGACTGAGTGGACACACTGTTTCAGGTCTGGTTGCCTGGAATTGGGATGCTCGTCCTGAGCAAGATTTATCAAGGGAACATACATAGGAGAACTTAGGAGGAAGGGAGGGTGGCAGGATAGGGAAGAAATGGGTCTGCCCTGAGACGTTCACTTCTTCCACAGGATTCTTACAATTTAACCTTTGTTCACACATTTCCCCAATTCCAATTTTTTTTAGTCTATTTATTTTGAGAGAGAGAGAGAGAGAGACAGAGCAGGGGAGGGGCAGAGAGATAGGGAGAGAGAGAATCCCAAATAGGCTCCATGCTCTCAGCAGGGAGAACAACACAGGGCTTGTTCTCACAAACCAGGAGAGCATGACCTGAGCTGAAATCGAGTCCGATGCTTAACCGACTGAGCCACCCAGATGCCTCCCTATTCCGGTTTTTAAGCCACCAAACGGTGCTACATTTGAGCCAGTCCATACATGCTCAGGAGAGATTGTCAAACATCCAGAAGTTTTTGGAGCTGGTTGTTCAACTATTGGCGGTTTTAAATTGGTCATGGTGGGAGTATCTTTACACCATGGGAATCGGCAGCCTTTTGCAAATCAGGATTGTTTTGTACTTTTTCCAGAGAACTGGCTTCCCAGTACACCGCTATCCACCGACTTGATAGAAGTCTTTGCTGCCCTCCAACACGCTCTGCAACATTCATGCTGACACTGTGGGCCACCGTCCCATCTGTCTTTCTAACCTCAGCTTGTTGGGTCTGTAATCCTGCTGTGGGAATCAGGGACCTTCTGCCTGACATAGGCCTTCTGTGAGCCCTTTCCTCATGAAGTGTGAAGGGAAAACGAAGCACTCTCATTGCCAACAACAGGGACCCTGAGAAACTCTGGGTGCCTGACAAACACACTCCCTCCCAAGCGGCAGTACCAGAGGTTTTCAGCTTCAGTATTTTGTGCCTGGTATCGGGTGGTTCACAAAAGCACCTTAAAACCAGAAAAGAAAGTGCAGAAAGCACCATCTTCATGTCTCCGCTGGCTGCGGGAAGCAGGAGGCTCTATTCTCCTGCAGCGTGGCCACAGCCCTTCTGCCAGCCTGGTGGGAGTATCCTGATTTCGCTCCAGATGGTGGGAAGCCTGGCCAGTGGCATGAGTTTCCAGCTTCCGCCACGGTAAGAATGAATGGCTCTAATGTGTGCCTCCTTAGCCACTTGACTCTCTGCCCCTTCCTTCATTTTTGACATTCGGCCAAGATACCCTCCTGATTTTCTAATCATCCCCCTGTAACAGCCTTGGAAATCAGCTGTCTTCCACTCACCAGCACACATGAATTTATGCCAGATGAATGGAAAAGAATACTGATTGAATTCCTTTTTCAGGCAAAATGCGCAGTTGACAAGGAGCCGGTTAGACCTGTTGCAAATTCTTGCGGGCTGGCCATTTGTGAGTCATATTTACATGACCCTGAATTGCCTGGTTTGAGTTAATTGCACAGTTTGGCTTCCTGCCTCTACAATTGGCTCGATTTGGTTATGGAGGCCACTAAATTAATGATCTGAGGCCACTGGCCCATTCAGATCAAGGGGCAGCAAAATTGAAAGGAAAGCAACCAGCCAAATTAACCAACAAAAAGACCAATTTGATGCTGCATGGGAAATGTAACCTCTATAAATTTGGGGAGATGGACTAGTTTGAAACATGAAATTGTTGATGTTGGACTATTGTAATCTTCAAAAAAATGGTAGTTTTATGTAGTTCAACCTAATAGTTATGTCTCCTTGATTTTTAAGTAATGACTGATATAACATCTCAGGATTGCTTGGGCTGAGTGTGGGGCAAAGCACTGCCAGTCAGTGGGAGGATGAAATAGATAATTTCTTCTGTCTCACGCTGTGATTCAAACACGTTCTTCTCAAGCACAGTTTAGCAAAAAGAGCTTGGGTTTAGGACTCACGAGACCTATATTTTAGCCCCAATTGACTTCCTCTGTGGCCTTAGACAAGCCATTTCTCCTTTAAGCCTCTCTCTTTTCAACTAAAGCAATATCATAAACATTCCTGTGATGCCAAAATGAGCTGATATATAGGATCACAGCTTTTTAAAGTGAAAATTCCTACATAGATAATTTATAAAGGCTACACACAGTGTGGTTAGCAGCCCCTATTGATATGTGTGTGTACTCCCCTCAGGAGAGAATAAATTTTGAATGCAATGGTAACTGATTACCCTTTTGTTCCAGTGTCCTTTCTGATAGCAAACAATGCCAAAACAGTAACAAATTGCCATTGTATTTTCCATTAGTCATCAGAGTGTAAAAGATTTGATAAATAGCAAGAAAACACATTCTCTTCAGGGTGGGAAATCCGTGTTATTGACAGTAGCAAATTACACTTCTGTGAAAAAGAGGGTGTCACGGTTCTTAGAGATTATTTGCATGGCTGCTGAGACAGAAGAAAACCCCAAGAAGCTTTTAAAGGCCACATCTGTGAGATTAATGGCCTGGTGTCCCCCACCCGTGCCTCCCTTGTTCTAGCATTCGGGTGACGTGCTTGGGCATCTGCTTAGGCATGAACCTCTGTGTCCAAGAATAGCCTAAAATAGCTTACTTGGTATGCCCCAACCCACCTGGGGGCACCGTGCTCTAGGGGTGGGAGCGCAAAAGTGTTGGAGGGAGGAGGGGAGCCTTCGGCATCCTCTGCCTCTGTCCTTGTCTTTGCTTCTATGCAGCTGCATCCTATTCTTCTGCTTCAGCGACAGCCTGGGTAGATGTCTCCCCATGGAGGCACTGCCAACGCCTCTCCATGGCAGCTGTCACAGCAGCCCTGGGAGAACAAAGTGACCACGGGCACCCACCCGTGAGTGCGTCACATCTGCAGAGCGTCCCCTGCCCCTGGCTCTGGGCCTGCAGGCTCAGCTCTCCTGCCGAACAGGAGGTTCCCAGCTGGCACCACTTAACACGACCCTCTCCCTTCACTAGGGAGGCATCGGTCCGTTTGATTTTTCACCTCTGAGATGTCCCACTCTGCTATGAGCAATGTGTCATTTCCTGGATACATTCTGGTCTTTAAAATTTCTGGGCTTAGGGGCACCTGGGTGGTTTAGTCGGTTAAGCGTCCGACTCTTGATATAGGCTCAGGTAATGATCACATGGTTCACGAGTTTGAGACCCACATCAGGCTCTGCACCGACAGTGCAGAGGCTGCTTGGGATTCTCTCTCTGTCCTTCCTCTGCTCACTTTTCTCTCTCTTTCTCTTTCAAAATAAATAAATAAACATATAAAAAAAATTGCCAGGCTTAAAGACTATTATTTAAATTCTATTGATGACATTTCAGACATTTCAATGGGTTAGCTCTCAGTTGTTAAAAGAAAATGTTATTTTTTTAAGTTTTTTTACTTTGAGAGAGAGAGGCAGAGAGAGAGAGAGAGAGAGAGAGAGGTAGAGAGAGAGGCAGAGAGAATCCCAAGCAGGCTCTGCACTGTCAGTACCAAGCCCGATGCAGGGTTGAAACTCAGGAGCCATGAGATCATGACCTGAGCTGACACCAAGAGTCATATGCTTAACTGACTGAGCCACCCAGGCACCCCAAGAGGAAATATTATTTTAAAGATGAAATAAAAGAATACCAAATAGTGAAGACACTATGATAAATGAAATAATCCAGTCATAAAAATCAACTACAGTGTGATTCCACCTGTATGAAGTGCCCAGGGTTGTCAAATTCATGGAGACAAAAAGTAGAATGGTGATTGCCAAGGGCTGGAGGTAGGGGAGAAGTGGGGAGTTTCTGTTTTACGTGTAGAAAGAGCTCTGGAAATTGGTTGCTCAACAATGTGCATTCAGTTAACATGACTGAACTATACAGTGAGAATGGTTAGTATGATAAATTTCATGTTATGTGCATTTTCCACAATGAAAATTTAAATAAAAAGTTTTTTGAAGAATGCCAAATCTAGAAGTAAGTAATAATGTCCACAGAGTTACATATATCAGAGGGGCTGGAAGTAAGGAGGTTAAAAACAGAATCCTTCAAATAGAAAGGTCCATGATCATCTAAAATAAGTGGTCCCATTTTTACCAGTTGGAAATTTTCCCTAGGAATCCTGCCATTCCTAATTGAATTTATTTATAAAGTCGTTGCAAAAACACAAAGCCGAAAAGAAGGCAGATGCTGTGATCTGAGTGTTCGTTTTCCCCCCAAATTAATATTGAAATCCTAACCTTCAAAGGTGCTGGTGTTAAATGTAGAGTCTGGGGAAGGTGATTAGGTCCCAAGTTAGTGCTCTCCTGAAAGAGACCCCCACAGAACTGCCTTACCCCTTCTGCCACAGGGGAACACAGCAATAAGAGTGAGCCAGGAGAGGACCCTCACCTGACCATGGTTGGCACCTTGATCCCAGACTTCCAGCCTCCAGAACTGTGAGAAGGAAATGTCTGTTGCCTCTAAGCCACCCGGCCTGTGGTATTTTGTTACAGCAGCCCAAACGGACTAAGACGGCTGACCTACAATGACATCTAACAACACTTTGGTGGGAAAACACTCCAGCCCCTTTTCACGGTGGCTTCTCCTCACCTACAGAGGCTTTGATTTAGAGATGGGACCCGTCCCAGAAGTTCAAGGCACAGAGTTGTTCAATTTGTAACAGGATATGCCTCTTCATTCACAGGACAGATAAAAGGGTAACCTAGTTTTTCATCTAGCCCTGCCTCCTTCAGGATCAAAATTATAGTTCTCCTCAATGCTGAGATCGAGCTCTTTCATCTCAGTTTTGACCAAAATGGAAACCAGCACCATGAGGATTCCTCAGGGCTGGTGGGGAAAGGAATTTCCCCTGCTCTTGCCAGAGTCCTGGCCGGGGTGGGGGGGGGGGATGGGGGGGGGGAGCCTCCCGCAGATGAGTAATCACAGTTCCATGTGACAGAACAAACAGCGTCTCCTTTTTTCAAAAAAAACATGGAAGGAAATCAGCTGAAGAAAATTGAGACGGAAGCCAGTCCACAACCCAGGGGCCCAAGAAGATGTTTTCTCTTGACATTCTGAATGCTCTCCAAAACTGAACTCCCGCAGAAGTTAATAGGACTCTGGACCGCACTTCAAGAAATCAACAGCAACAAAGTGTCTCGGCCTAAAGCCAAACAGGTGCCAGACTGCCTTGGCTTTTGCCCTAAACTCCTCCCAAACTGGCCCCGTCACCAGTTCCCACCTGCCCCCTCTGTTCTCAGGTGTCTGTGCCCAGAGGCAGGAATGCCAGAGGCACATCCATGCTGGGGCTGGGCATTTCTCTGCCTTGTTCCCACTGATGGCCACCTCAGCAGCCATCCTGGACTTGCAGCCAACCTCTAGTCCCGGCCATCGTTATGCCCTGACTTCCAACCATGCCCAGCCTGGGGCTGGCTGTGTCTGACTTGTCAGTCAGACTTGGGTGTTTCTCTAGACTCCATTCTCTCCACACCTGCTCTGAAGCTGTGACAGCCTTGGTCTCAGCTCTATGGAATGACTGTGGAAAGGTGACTGCGGTTGTAGTTTCTTATCACAGAGAGACAGAAGAAAGTGATGAGAGCAGAGAAAGAAAAGAGAAAGCAACAAAAGAGATAAAGAGAGACTGTATGATGTTTTTCCCCAAATTTACAGTTCAGTGAGAACTTTCTGTGTACAAGTAGAGGAGAAATGGTCAACAGAGTTTTGAAGAATGAGAACCAGCATCTAACCACGCTCACCATTCCCTGGACCGGTAAACAATGCCTCTGTGTTCTCAAGAGCATGACACATCCTCCTCATTGTACCTCTTCTGCCAAAAGTGTTGGTTTCTTGCAGGACTCTGCATTCCTTGAGAGCAATGCTCTCCTGGTGTCCCTAGCACCTGCCACAGCAGGGACTTGCAGAAGCCATACATGCCATATGAGGCATCCAGGGCCTCTGGGGGGCCAGCAGGGGTGGTGGGTGAGCCCGGGCTGGTCCTGTCAGTCGTCCATGTAGCTGTAGCTGGTGGACCTGGGTTTTCCCTGGAAGGATTGTGGGCCCAGGACCCATCCAGTGCCAAGCCATGTGTCAGGGCGAATCCGTTTCCTCAGACGATGAGGTTCAGGGTACTAAGCAGATCTGTGTGGCTGCCCTTTTCCAGCAAATGGACCGAGGGCTCACTTCCCCTCCTTTCCAGTCTCACCCACTCTTGCTCCTAGGAGACCAGTCAGCCACGTTGTGTCTACACTGTGCTAAATGAAGTGGATTGTTTCTGCATTGGGCTTATCCCCCAAACACAAAAGCAGATTCCTGGCCATGTTATTGTGATGAGTATAATCCATGAACTGCTCTTCAGGGCGAACTCATGAAATGTCTAATGAAATGAGACCATCACCTGCCAGACTGGGCTGTTCAGACCCAAAATGGATGGTCTTTAGGCAGTCCCAAATAAAGGAACATGTTGCTCAATGCCTTCCACCAAAGATATTCTCAGAATACAGGTTGGGATAGTAAGAAGCATTGAGTCAAAGTACCATTGCAATTTTCCCTCTTCATTCAGTTCTTAACACTTGTTTTCTGCCCCTCCTTCCTTTCAGAAGGAGCTAACAGAATGAGAGAGAGAGAAGAGGGCGAGGAAAAGGAGCTTTGAGCTCTTAGTGACAGCATTTTGGAATCATCACTCTAAAGAACGCATAGGGAGCACAAACCATTCACAGATTGCAGCCCATGCAGTGAATTCTTGCATTGACCCATTTGTGAACTTCAAAAACATTTTCAATGACCTGGAGAGCATGTTGTGCTGCTGTGCATAAATCAGTCAGCACTGCAGTAAATGAACTCAGCATCTGAGTTCAAATCCTCCTGGCACATTCTGCAGACTCATCACTTAAGTTAGACAACCAGCTAGAAACACACTGTTGCAACACAAAACTCCATTCCAAACCTTCACAAAGTGGTGTTCGTGGGGAAGATCCAACTCTGAGTCAAAAAGAGATGAGCTCAAAGGATTTGGGGGTTGATGTTGCCTTTGTCTTCCCAGAATGTAGCTGGCTGCCTGGCAGATAGCATTGCAGCATGTGCTCTGCCTGCGGCTGGTCCAAAGAGCTGTGTGGTTCCTGCTTCAAAATCTTGGCATGACCTATAAGTTTCCCTCGCTTTCTTCCCCCATCACCCATGGTCAAACAGGCTTTCTCATATTTCGCATAGCTGCTTCTAAAATTCTTATGCTCAAATCCAAGCAGGGTAAAGTACCTGCTGGACAGACATCACCCGCAGCCTTTCCATTGTTCTCCCAGCTCTGGCCCATCTGTGGGGTCTCCTCCCATGAAGAGGTTCCCTTTTATCGTTGATCTAGACAAAAATCTTCACAAGGTTACCAAGGAAGGGGGGAGGCACTGTCCCAGGCAGGCTCTACTTTCATCCCAGGAAACTGGTACCTGAGCTGACCTCAGCTAGGCTGGGCAGCCCATGGGACTCAAGCCAGGGCACCAAATCGTCGAATAAGTCCATCATTTAATGGCCTCCTCACCTGAACAACCTCTCAACCCTGTCCTCTTCTACCCAAGAAACCCCAGAAAGCCTCTTCCTCGTAAGACCAAATCCTATTCTTCACCATGGTACTGGGAAAACCAGAGCCAGACAGCCCCACATTCAAATTCTGACTCCACCTTTAATGTGACTTTGGGCAACTTAATATACTTCTCTGACCCCTCTCTGACCCCCAGAGATTCCGTGACCACACTAGTAGATACTTCCTAAAGGCACCTACCACAGTGACTTGTCCATCATGGCCATGCTGATCACTGCCCATTTCCACCTGGTACCCCAGCTTCTGGGCTCTAGTTAATACACATTGGGTGCCACAGCTGGGTGAGGCTCCTTGCTTTATTAAACCCAAATTTGCTTCACCACCTCCTATGTAGCTTCTCAGCTCTTACTGGGTAATACCTTCCTTGTATTAAATTTTCTCTGTTGAAAAAATTTCAGATGACTTCTGTTTTCTGGCTGGACATGAATGATAGAGTGGTTCCTTCCCAACTCCCCCCACCTATGAATCCAGTCCATTAGGCACCCCTAACTCCTGAGAACACTGCACCTGAGCATGATTCCTACTATATCTTCTTTCTGCTATTCCTGACCCTAAAACCCCTCATATATATTAAATTCCCCCTCTCCCCATAATAGAGATGAACCCTGCCCAGCTGGCTGACTCCCTACCAAGCCCCATTCTGCCTTCCCTGGCTAGCAAAGCCTTAAACATCTTCCCGCCAGAGAAAACCGTCCCACTCTGGCCAAACAGAGTATTCCAAAAGCTGCCATCATGCTAAAACATCACAAGTCAACAACTGCATGTGCCCTCTGTCTGCAGGGACTCACTGGGATGTACATCACGGCAGCTAAGAATTCTGGCTGGAAAGGGGTCAGGATAGAAAACTGAATATCAGGACCTGAGCCGGTATTCCTTCCTTGGAGCTTTGACATTATCTGTCCTGGGGAACCCCGGATTTTATAAATTCCCTCACCCCCAAGCTTTCAGTCTACCTGATAATACAGTCTTCCTTGAGACAAGGGCAAGCTGACGGCAATGTCCCCAGCAAAGTCCCAGGGTTTCCAGGTGTTGCTCCCTAGTTGGTCCAGCAACCTGTTTAGAGGAGTGTGCTGTGTCTCCATGCTCACACTTCCCTCGTCAAGGAGCCGTGTACCAACCTGATAGTTGTTTGAAACTGTACTCAATACATCTTCCATAACATTCACAAGGATTTGGAATGGTTCCCTAATGGTCTGGACACATTATTTCTCCACGAGAACTCGCCTTTAGAAATATCCTTTTTCATCAAAGAAAGAAACAATTTTTTAAACTCAGCTCTAACCATGACTAAATCCTGTTCAGTGGCAGCCTGCAATATCAGGCTTAAAGAAAGCTTCCCTGACATCTTTAGCATAACAAGTTTCCAATTCTCTGCCCCAGCTGTCTTCATAGAGGCTCCTCACTGGTCAGACACCGACAGATGGTGAGCAGATTGAAACCTGTCCTGGCCACTGGGGACCGGAAATCTGGGGGCTTGCTTTTCTGACTCCTGGCTTTACTGAGATGGAGGGCAAGCCAAAAATATCTTGGCAGGGTTAACAAGAGAGCATCGTAAGTGGCACTCAGTGGAGAACACTCAGGAATTCACTACATTCAAGTGCTTGTTTTCCAGAGAAACTACTATAGGTCACAACAGATGCCTGGTAATGTTTAACCCTAAGGCCCGTCAGGAGGGTGGGTTCTGGGCTGTGATTGTTCATTCCATGGCCTCAGGGAGTGGCATTTGTAGAGACAGCAAGCATCATGGATGTTTTGATAATTAAAGTCTAATTCTGTGATGTTTTCTTTGATATCTTAGAATTTTCTCAAAATAGAGTCCATAATGATTGACTTAGGGATAAAGACAGGCTTCAGGGAAGAAGTTCTGTGTCCAGAAAGCATTAAATCCTGCCAAAGTCTGTATTAGTTAGCTGGGGCCACCATAACAAAGAACTTACACAAGAGAAATTTTAATACACAAGAGAAATTTTATTGTCTCACAGCTCTGGAGACTGGAAGTCCAAGATCGAGGCGTCGTTAGTGTTGGTTTCTCACATGGGCTACAAGGTAGAAACTGTTCCATGCCTCTCTCAATGGTTTGCTGGCAATCTTTGGCATTCCTTAATTTGTAGATGTGTCACTTCAATTTCTCTTTATCTTCACATGGTATTCTGCCTGTGTGTGTGTGTGTGTGTGTCCACATTTCCCCTTTTTATAAGGACACCAGTCATATTGGATTAGGGCCCATCCTACTCCAGTATGAATTCATCATACTAATTATAACTGCAATGACCCTATCTCCAAATAAGGTCACATTCTGATGTACTGGGAGTTAGGAATCCGACATATGAATTTGGAGGGGACACAATGAACAGTCCATCCTCTGGCTTCTTAAAATTTATGTCGTCTTCATATGCAAACATCACCTCATCTCCACATACCCAAAGTCTTAAGCCATTCCAGCATCAACTCTAAGTCCAAAATCTCAACTAAATATCATCTAAATTAGATATAGGTGAGACTTGGGGTATGATTCATCCTGGAGCAAAATTCCTCTCCATCTGTAAACCTATGAAACCAGACAAGTTATCTGCTTCCAAAATACAATGCCGAGACAAGCATAGAATAGACATTCCCATTCTAAAAGGGAGAAATTGGAAGGGAAAAAAGGATCATGGGTCCCAATAAAGTCTAAAACCTAACAGGGTAAATTCCATCAGATTGTAAGGCTTGAGAATAATTCCCTTTGGCTCCGTGCTCTGTGGTTGATCAGAATCTTGCCAAGGACATTTCCCTCAAAGAATGCCTAAAATATGTCTAAAAGGGCATCTTACCTGGCCTCCCAAATATGGATCCATAGTCCATTGACTACACTCAACACAGTGCTCATGCTTCCAACAACCCACAGTCTGGGTTTGTGACTCAAACACTTGGCAGAAGCAACACTCAGGGTTTAGATGCAACCAGTCCACCTATTACCACCCTCTGTTAAAGCTATTATGAAAATCAACATTTCCCAGGCATTGATAGATCTATCATTGGCCAAGCTACAGGATCTCAATGTATAACCAATGCTTTCAATGCTCTTCCAGAGAATTCTTGCTTTCATCTCCAGAATCAGAGTGGGAAACACTGTCCCTCTGAAGAAGCAGACTGCTATTTTAAATGGTGTGAAGCATATCTGTGCTCTGCTTCTTAAATCCAAATTCAAAGATTCTGGGGACTCTTTTTAGGATGAAATGGATGCATTTCCTCTCATCACAACACACAAAAAGAAAGCATCCTTCTCTACACTGATGAGCTAGCCTAATAGCCATGATCCAAAAGCAGCTGAATGTGCTGACCACATGCCATCAAAAAGAAGTAAATACTCATCACTTAAGCAAGACAGTCTAATACAGGGCTTCTCAAAGTGTGTTCCACAAAGCACCTGCAGAAGAATCACATGAATTGTATGTGGAAAAGGCATATTCCTGGGCCTCCCCGAGATCTATTGAAGCAGAATCTCTGTAGTTAGTGCCCATTTTAAACTAGCTCCTGGTGACTGATGGTTCTTATGGGTGATTAAATTTGAGAACTACTAGTCTTTTAGGAGCCCAGCCTGTGGTATCAAACCAACTAATGCTTGAGAATCAGCTCTGTCCATAATTAATTATTTGCTCTTGAGAAGACTTTTTAACTCTCTGAGTTTCAGGGTTGTTTTTGCTGTTGTTGTTCAGCTGAAAAGCAAGAATAATATCCTACACAGAATGCTTGAGACATTAAATGAGATAATGCATGTGAAAGATTGAAAAAATAGATAACAAGAGCATTTGCGATTCACCAGGTGAGGTTTTATAAAATCTATTTCAGCAACAGAGATGGGACATAGAGAGTACTTTAGGGTTGGAAAAATGTAGTTTGTCGAACTTATCTCAAAAGGTTATTCTAAGAAGTAAATGAGACAGGGCATGCAAAGTCTTTAGCACAATGCTGGACACATATTTTAGAAGCCAATAAATGTTGGCCTTCATTACCCTGACCACCAACATGGTAATGCAGGGAAACCAGTAAGAATACAGTTCAGGTAGAGCTGGCATATAGTGTGTGGTGAAAGGTAGAGACAGATAAGGTGGGACAACGGACGGGGGCCAGAACTGTGAGTCACCCCTGTGAGTCCCAGGAGAGGAAATCTGTAGTTCATTGTGAGCATATTAGGTACTTGCACAAGTTTTGTGAGCATAGGAATGATGAAGTTAATCAAGGAGAAATTAGGGAAAAGATGATATGAGGGAAAACTCAGAGACAAAAAGGTTAGGAGACTATTGTATAAGCCAGACAAAAAATATATAACATTGAACTAAGCAGGAGTCAGTCCAGGCTCAGCTAGCATGTAAGAAATCCACGCATGAATTCAAAAAAGGCACCCACTTCAGGAGCTGCAGCCATGCCAGGGCACATGGCCTGGAATGTAGAACAAAAATAAGACATCAGTCCCACCTGCCCCACTGGCCAGGGCCCTAGTGCGGTGATCAACACACATGACCATCTACAATAGCTTTGTTGTCAGTAAGACCAGAAAGAAGAAGGATAAAACATTTTCAGGCTAATACCTAAGCCATTAACTCATATATTACCCTGAGAATATTTCTGCCTTTTTCTCTCATGATGTTATCAAATTGTCTTAAACTCTTCTTTGCTTGCAGCACATTGACATGCAAACCCCTGCCAGTCTGTTAGAAGACATTTGGTTGAGAACTTCTTATTGCAGAAAATGCCATAGATAAAAATAACATAATTGCATTTTATACGACTGGACATTGTCCTCTGGGTAAGTATGTATGAACTAGTTCTTAACATCACAGGGACACTCCCTTAGCTTAAGATGAAGTCAGTTAGTCAACAAATCCCATATTTCCCTCATTATAGGTAACCACCATTTACATCATGCATGAGAAAATGTAAGTGAAGTCCTTATAATAGTCCAGGTGCTAGGATTCATTGATGCTGGGTGGGGACAGCCCCTGTCCTCAAGGCTTACCACCTAGCAGACAGGCAGACAGTGAACAAATCCATCAGTGATTACAAAAGTGCAAGAGACAGGCAGACATGGTTCGAGGTGAGTCATCGAGGAGCTGTGACAGACACCGTTTGTCCCTCAAAGCCAAACATATTCATTATCTGGCCCTTTACAGAAAAAGTGTGGTCACCACTGACTTAGAGGGTCAGTTTTCTTGAAGGAAGTTGCTAGCTAATTTGCACCTCTCTTCTGCCTGCTCTTTAGGTGTGCAAGGCCAGAAGAAATGTCACAAGAGGAATAACACTTTGGAAAGCCAACTCTTTCAAAGGACACTGTGAAAGCAAAATGTGGTCTATACATACAACAGAATATATTTCAGCCTTAAGAAGGAAGGAAATCTTGTCACATGCTACAGCATGGATGAACCTTGAGGTCATTAAGCCGAGTGAAGTAAGCCAATCACAAAAAGACAAATGTTGCCCGATTCCACGTATAGGAGGTACCCAAAGTAGCCAAATTCATAGAGATAGAAAGTAAAATGGTGGTAACCTAGGGGGGAGGGGAAATTGGAAGTTGTTTAATGGAAATAGTTTCAGTTTTGCAGGATGAAAAGCCTCCAGAGATGTGCTAAACAGCAATGCGAAGGTACTCAGCACTACTGAACTGTACCCCGAAAAATGACTAAGGTGGTAAATTTTATGCTATATGTTTTTCACCCCATTTTGGAAGTTTTTAATTAAAAAAAAATGAACTTGTTGGATCTGGAGATATGATACAAAAACACTTAGGGTTGTTTGGGGTTTCATACGAAGCATCAAGCTAAATTTGACAATCTCTAATGCTTCTGGATAATCTGTCATGAAAATTGGATTGAGAAATAGTAATTAAATCTCTCTGTATTCTTGCACAGATCTTACGAAGTTGCATTAGCAATAGCAATCATCGTTAGCAGATAACACCTGGGCTTTACAAGAACACTCAAGTTATCATTGACCTGGCTAGCCAACGTACAGTAAAATCTCACCAAAGGACGCTGTTGAAAGTCAACACTGCTCACCCCTCCCTTCTTCTTAAAGCTGTCACCTACCTGGACTCTGTGACACTACTCCTTCCTCGGTTTCTAGGTTTCCACCCACTGCTTTAGCTGAGCCTTCTCAGTTTCCTCTGATTGTTCATCTTTCTCCAACCCATCCATTAAGTGTATGAACTCCTCAGGGTGCCTGGGTAGCTCAGTCAGTTAAGTGTCTGCCTCTTGATTTCATCTCAGATCGTGATCTTGAAGTTTGTAAGTTCGAGCCTCACATCAGGCTCTGTGCTGGCAGCGCAGAGCCTCCTTAGGGTTTTCTTATCTCTGTCTCTCTGTGCCCCTCCCCTAATTGTGCACACTTTCTCTCTCTTTCTCTCTCTCTTTCCCTTCCCTTTTCTTTCTTTCTTGCTTTCTTGCTTTCTTGCTTTCTTGCTTTCCCTTATTCTTACAAAATATATCTCCATATGCATAGCATAGTGCCTTCAAATAGTAAGTTCTCAGGGCACCTGGGTGACTCAGTTAGTTGAGCATCTGACTTTGGCTCAGGTCATGATCTCACAGTTCATGAGTTCAAGCCCCACATGGGACTTGATGCTGTCAGTGAAAAGCCAGCTTCGGATCCTCTCTCCCCACCTCTCTCTCTTCCCCTCCCCTGCTCATACATGCTCTCTCTCTCTCTCTTTCTCTCTCAAAAATAAATAAGCGTTAAAAAAAAGTTTTTCAGTTAAGTTTCTCAGGTTCCACATATGAGTGAAAACATATGATATCTGTCTTTCTCTGACTGACTCATTTCACTTAGCATAATGCCCTCCAGTTCTATCCACGTTGCTGAAAGTGGCAGGATTTCATTCTTTCTCATTGCCAAGTAGTATTCCAGAAAACCATGGGGGAAGGGAAGGGGGAAAAAAGTAGTTACAAACAGAGAGGGAGGGAGGCAAACCATAAGAGACTCTTAAATACAGAAAATAGACTGAGGGTGGATGGAAGGGTGGGGGAGAGGGGAAAATGGTGATGGGCATTGAGGAAGGCACTTACTGGGATGAGCACTGGGTGTTGTATGTAAGCGATGAACCATGGGAATCTACCTCCAAAACCAAGAGCACACTGTATACACCGTATGTTAGCCAACTTGACAATAAACTATATTAAAGAAAAAGTTTTTCAAATAGTAAGTTCTTGAAAATATTGGATGAATAAATGAAATAATTCAGAACAGCTGGAAGAAAGTGAGTCTGAATCTGAATTATGGCATTTTTTGAAGAAATTCAGTATTATTGCTAATAAGTACAAGCATATAATTTGGTGAAACAGTCTTATGGACCTTCTTATATGTACTCAGCTTTACTACAACATGAAAGTCTAGCAGGGGAACAGCAAGACCATAAGACATGGTCTCTGTCCCCTGCCAATATTCAATGACAATTCATCAAACCCATGCCATGCGCTAAAGCACAAAGAAGAAAACAAAAACTCATAAAGCGATAATTTCCAAAAGTTAGCACATGACTCAAAGCCTGATATATGTTACCATAGATTCCAGTAAAGCCCAGATGAAGACAGATCAGCACAGCAAAAGAACTAGAGAAGCATGTGAACAGGTCACACCTGAATTAGACAGTGAAGGGCAGAGAGACAAAGGTTGGATGTAAAGGGGCAGAACGGTCCTCAGCAGGGAGGATGTCCAGGCACCCTTGTATGGGGGGAGAATGTCTTTCCCAGGGTGGGAGGGGTTGCCTTGTCTGCTAAGGCACAGGGGGAGCTAGGTTGGGCACCAGGTTCTAAAGTGCTTTCAGGTACATTTGCTCTTTATCCAGAAGATAGTAGGAAAACTGCTAATGGTTTGAAAGGGAAGTGGCACAAGAGAAAGAATTTAGGAAGATTGGTCGGGAATGGTGTGCAAAATGGACTGGAGGCCATCACCTGGGTTTTCTCAGCTATGAACGCCAGCATGAAGGTGTTGTGCCAAGCTGGCCTTGCTCATAGGGTCTTGTATCCAGGGTGCAGGAAAACTAAAGTAGCCACACTAGGGACCCTCACTGCTGGTTGAGGAGGGGAGGGGGCGCTGTCATTTTCAGGGGCTTGCTGCAAACGTCCAGCTTCCAAATGCTGAACTTATGACAGCTGAGTCTGTGGCCAGGACCTGAGGCTTTCTGGGCGTGCAGTCAATGGACAGGAAAAGACCCACCTTCTTCCTCACAGTGAAAGGATTATGTTGCATAAGTGTGGGATAATTCAATGCACAAAACATTCCAAACTCAAGCACTTTCTGCTTCTAGTCTTGAGATGCATCTGCGTCCCATTGGGAGTTTTATGTACGAATAATTCTTGAGAAAGAAACTGCCACATTCTCTAATGAGTTGGATATTTTTTGTGAAGAAATTACCTCCATTAATGAAGTTTCAGGGGCCCACGGATCCTCCAATTCAAATACACAGAAGGATTAACTGGGGTTCAGAGTCGCAGGAGCACAAGAAACACCAAGTATAAATAATTGAGACTTTATTCTATTATTAATGAATAGAATTTTTTCCTTGTCATATAGGAGTGATATTGATGTAGCATTCATGCCACATGGCAATGTCTTTTTGGTTTATTATTTCTAAAAAAAAATGCATACACACACACTACATTTAAACGACTATACTTTTGAATATAATGTTTTATTTTATTTTTATAGCCTTGCATGTGTATTTTCATCTTTAGGCAAAGGCATATCTGAATCATCAGAAATTTATGTGATGTCAAAAAGTGAGAACTTCTTTTTTGATAACTCTTAAGTTATAAATTCCCCATGGGGATTTACTTTTAAAGGGTGCTAGGCCTAAGGAGTTATTTCAGAGAATTTTAGTCAATGACTACAATGTGTTTTTTAAATAGAGGTAGGTAAGAAAGGTGACACAAGTAATTTTCTAATAACAATATAAGTAATAGAAAAATAGTTCTGCTAAGACATTGTTAGGAAAACTGAATTTTTTTAATTAATTTTTTTTGAGAGAGAGAGAGAGAGAGAGAGCTCGCACAAGTAGGGAAGGGGCAGGGGGAGGGAGAGAGAGATCTCAAGCAGGCTCCATGCCCAGTGCAGAGCCCGACATAGGGCTCAATCTCACAACCATGAGATCATGACATGAGCCAAAATCAAGAGTCGGACATTTAATTGACTGAGCCACCCAGGCCCCCTAGGAAAACAGATTTTTTTTGAAAGAAAACACCCCCACAGGAAATTTGGGAAAAGATATGAACAAGCAACTTACTGAAGCTAAAATCCAAGTACCCTCAAAAACGAGAAAAGAAAAAATAAAAAAGGATGGCCAAAACCTCTAGTAGCAAGAGAAATGTACATTAAAATGAGATATTATTTTTCATTGAATAGGTGGCAAAAAGAATGATGATGTACAGCTGTTGATGATGCAGTTAACAAATATTCTCGTATACTATTGAAGACCATGTCTTTCCTTTATTTGAGTATTTATAAGCATATTTGACAATATCTGTTAAAGTTTAGGGGCACCTGGGTATCTCAGTCAGTTAAGTGTCCGACTTCAGCTCAGGTCATGATCTCTCAGTTTGTGGGTTCGAGCTCCGCATCAGGCTCTCTGTTGACAGCTCAGAGCCTGGAGACTGCTTCGGATTCTGTATCTCCCTCTCTCTCTGCCCTCCCCCACTCTCACTCTGTCTCTGTCTCTGTCTCTCTGTCTGTCTCTCTCTCAAAAATAAACATTTAAACAAAATTTTTAAAATACTTTAAAATGCCCATACCCCCTTGAACCAACATTGCAAACTTTGAAAATCCACCTGTCAGAAATAAAAGCCCTAGTATATAAAAAAAAGACATAAAAACATGTTTACTGAAATCATGTTTGTCAAAAAGAAGAAACGTTCTAAATGTCCATCAAAAAGAATTTACGCATACTATGAAATATTAGGCAATTATTTACAAGGATGGGCTAGGTCTCTATGTGCCAACACAGAGTGATGTCCATGATACATTGGTAAGCAAAAAGGACAGAATAACATGTATAGGATGCTCTTCTTATCACATACACACACATGCACACACACTTATTGGGTTTTAATTGACTTACAATAAAATATACTCATTAAGCATACCATTCAATGGATTTTAATAAATATATACATCCATTTACCATCAGCCCAATCATCTTAAAATGTTCTTTTGTGCCCCTCTTCATCCCCAAGCAACTACTGAACTGTTTTCTGTCCCTATAGATTAATTTTGTCTGTTTTAGGATCTAATATAAATGGAATCATGCAGTGCGTGCCCTTTCATCTGGCCTCTTTTGCTCAGCATAATGTTTTGAGTCATTTGTATTATTGCCCATATCAGTAAGTCACTCCTTTCTATTTCTGGGTTTGGTTCTATTGTGGGAACATACCACAGGCACCTCTTGATAGAAGTTTGTGTTGTTTCCAGTTTTGCCTACTAGATAAGCTGTTATGAGCATTTGTATGCAAGTCTTTGTGCAAAAATGTCTTCATTTTTCTTGGGTAACTATTTATGACAGAAATTCCTGAGTCACATGGCATCTGTTGAATGTGGTAAAGAGATGTCAGATGCTTGGGTGGCTCAGTCAGTCAAGCATCTGACACTTGATTTCAGTGCAGGTCAAGATTTCTCCACTGATAGCTCAGAGCCTGCCTGAGATTCTCTCTCTCTCCCTCTCTCTCTTTGCCCCTCCCCTGATCACACTCTCACAAAAAATAAATGAACATTAGAAAAAAGAAAGATGCCAAACAATTATTCCACCACCAATGTATAAGGTTTCCAGTTGCTCCATATCCTTGTCAACACTTGATATTGTCAATCTTTTTCATCTTATCCATTTAATTGGATGTATAATGGTGTCTAATTATGCCTTTAATTTCCACTTCCATGAAAAGTAATCATGAGGATCTATTTATGTGCTTATTGGCCATTTGCATATCTTTTGTGAACCTCTTTTCAAGTCTTTTGTCTGTTTTTTAGTTGTCTTCTTTTTTTTTTATTTTTTTAATGTTTATTTATTTTGGAGAGAGAGAGAGAGACAGAGCATGAGCAGGGGAGGGGCAGAGAGAGAAGGAGACACAGAATCTTCAGCAGGCTCCAGCTCTGAGCTGTCAGCACAGAGCCCAACACAGGGCTCGAACTCACAAACTGTGAGATCATGACCTGAGCTGAAGTCGGATGCTTAACCGACTGAGCCACCCAGGTGCTCCACAGTTGTCTTCTTATAAGACAACTTATAAGAATTATAAGAGTTATTTGTATGTCTAGAAATAAGTTCTTAGATATGTACATTGTAAAATATTTTCTTAAAGTCAGTAGTTTGGGTTTTCATTCCTTAATAGTGTTTTTTGAAAATCAGAATTTTTTTTTAACTTTGATGATAAAGTCCAACTTCTCAGTGGTTTCTTTTATGACTAGTGCTTTTTTGCATTCTACTCAAGAAATTTTTTCCTACCCCAAAGTTGCAAAGATTTTCTCCTGTGTTTTCTTTTAGAAATTTTAAGTTTACATTCAGGTCTATGATCTATTTCATTTTAATTTTTGTATACAGTGCAAGATAAGAGTTGGGTTCAATTTTCTTACAGGATATTCAGTTGTTCCAGCCCCTTTTCTTGAAAGAACTATCTTTTCTCTATTGGATTACATGTACTTTTTGACCTTTTTTTTCCTAAATGACACAAATGTGAGCATAGAGGAAAATATGGAAAGATACATATATATAAAATTGTTAACATCGATTGCCTTTAAGAAAGTGGGATTGAAGGGGAATTGAGGGGAACTTAATCTTTTTTTATTTTATTTTTTTGTGACTGCTTACCTTTTATATTTCAAAGAAAAGAAAGGTAATGTATTATCATCTGAAATAAAAATAATACAGAATTGGAAGGGGCTTCTGCTAAACCAAGTAAGACCATCCCGGTATTACAGAAATGGGGCCATGGGGCCTGGACTAGAGGGTGGCATCAGACTGAGGACGAGGTGATAGAGACGGGAGACGCTTTGAAGGTGGGAACAGTGAACATGGTGGCTTACTGAATATGGAGGAGAAAGGGGAGAGAAGGAAAACAAAAATGACTCCAAATTTTAAGCCTGGAAAAATGATGGTGCCAAGAGGAAAAAACATTAAGAAATAGGGCTGAGGAGCTGATTTTTATAGAGTGAAATGATGTATTTAGCTAAATTTGAGAAACCACAGGATATCTGAGTAGGAATGTCCAACCAGAAATTAGAAATAAATTAATGATTTAGTCTAAAATAGCCAAGTATCTCCAAGCAAAAGCCCTGGCAGATATTTGTCATTTTCACAAACATGTTTTGAGGACCCTCCATGTGCAGACACTGCGTTTCTGGGCCAGGCACAGGGGTATAGACATGGCCATGACATGACCTGCCCTTGAGAGCCCGCTAAGTTGAGGAGACAGACTGGTACACGTATTAGCAACCACTAGCTGAGCAACCAGCTCAAGCTGCAGTGACACAATACCACACTGAATGGCCTGTAAAACACACACTTACTCCTCACAGTTCTGGAGGCTGGGAAGCTCAACAAGATGCCAACCAGTACAGTTCTTGGTGAGGGCTCACTTCCTCACTTGCAGATGGCTCCCTTCTCACTGTGTCCTCACACGGTGGGGTGAGGGTGGGGTAGATTGGTGGAGGAAGAGAGAGAGAGAGGGAGAGAAAGAGAGAGGGAGAGAGCAGCTCTGGTGTCTCTTCCTTTTCTTCTGAGGGCACTAATGGATAACCTTATCTAACCCTAATTGCTACTCCTAATATCACCACATTGTAGGTTACGGCTGCCAACATATGGGGGGGCACAAACATTCCCTCCATAACAATACACAATTCACTGTAATCACTTGTTAATAAATGGACATGACTGGTTCAGAGATCTCAGATAAGTTGTCTGCATTTACTTGGTACTTCTCAAGTATTTAAGCATGCTTGGAAATAGTTCCCTTAATTATTTTCAGCACTCTTCCCAAGTTTTATTTACACTGTTAATTTATTTCACAAACCCTTTCTTAGCAAATAATGCAAACAGATCCAGTGGGACTTAGCAAGAATAAGTGGAGTCTGAATTAAAGTGAGCTTCGTGCATTGATTTTCATTTCCATTTTTTCAGGTAAGGCAACAGAGTCATCAGGTAGGTAGGTGAGAGTGTATCCGTGAATACAGAATAATTGGAGAACTAACTATCCCTGATTTTTTTGAATAAAGATCATGGAAATGTCTTCATTTGTGGGGAAATAAGTTTAGAACCCTCAGAAGAAGATAGTCCATGAGAAAATCATTAACATTCGTTGAGAGCTTACTATGCGCTACACACTATGCTAAGAGAGCCTTCATGTATTATCTCATTTATCTCATATTATCTCATGTAATCATCACAAAACTGCTGAGGGTTTTATTGCAGTGCCCATTTTACATATGAGGGCACCAAGGCTCAGAGAGGTTAAGTAACTTACCCAGGGGATAAATGGAAGAGTAGAGACTAGAACTCAGGTCTCCTATTTCAAGGCTCATGCTCTTAATTGAATAAATAAAAATAAGAATATAAATAATAGCTATCACAGTACTGAGTGCATATTGCATGCCAAGAGCCACGGTAAGAATCTCAGGATACAAATCATTATCTTTTTCCAAGTTTTCTGACATTAACTCACCTGAGGTCCTTGATAAGATCTAAGGAAGACCACGTAAGACATTGAGTACATAAGAATAAGATAAATGTGTGGAATGGAATAATTTTTGTCTTAGTTGTTGTTTAATAATGCATTAATGCATTTTTCAATTGGGCAACATTTTGTCACAGAAGAGGAGGAGAGGGGTTACTATCCATTCCACATACTATTAGACACCAGATGAACAATAAGGGCAAAAAGTCCCTGACCTCCCTGAGCCTCAGCTTCCTCATATGTAAAATAGGACAACAACAACAAAAAACACTTTTACCACCTTCCTCTTGGAGGTATTGTAAAAATCAAGTGACATGATCTCTGCAAAAGCACTTTATATACATATTTTTAAAAACTGAATGTTTAGATAGAAGGCCAAAAATGGCTTCATCACACTGTGATATTTACATGAGTTTGATCACTCAGATGCTATAAACACCATGTAAAAGAGTAGGCATTAATCATTAAAGCAGCCTGGTGCTGGCATATGAATACACAGATGGAGAAATAAGGAGCTAGAAATAGATCAACCACACATGGGAATTTGGTGTATGATAAAGTGAATTCCAGTCACTGGGAGAATGAGAGAGATCAATGAGAGTATCGGAACAAATGGGAAGCCACATGGTCAAACCATAATCTCGATGCCTACATTATCACTTAACCTAACATAATTTCCAAATGTTTTAAAGATTTAAATATAAAAATAATCAAATTCTTGAAAGACAGCACAGGAGAACTGACTGATTTATTTTTGGAAATGAGTATCTTTCCAAATAAGACACAAAGGTACAGAAACCATAAAAGATTTCTAAATTTGATTATATAAAAATTTAAAATTTCTGCAATGGAAAAATTTTGTTTCCATCAAAGACAAAAAGCAAATGAAAAATTGGAAGAGAACGTGACAACATATATGACAAGCCAGGGGCAAAATCCCTTAGTAATTAATTAATTAACAAATATTTAATGAGCAACTATTATGTGCCAGGCACCATGCTAAGTAAGCTTTGGGGAATTCAAAATAATTAAAACTCCCAGCCTTGTGAAGCTCATATTCTGTTTGGATATTGGTAGAAAAATTTTAAATGAGCAAAGAGCATAAATAATTCACATAGCTGGTAATACCAGTGGTGTTTAAACATGAAAAAGTGTGCACTATCCCTCATAACAAATAAAATGCAAGTTAAATTTCAATAGGATACCATTTTCATCCATCACATGTTCCAAAATCAAAAAGTATGATAACATAACCATTTGGCAGAAGGTATAAAGAAACAAGCATTCTCTTGCATTTGAGGTGAGAGTGTAGCTTGGTTCAACTTCTTGAAAAAGCAATTTGTCAGTATCGATCATAATTATAAATGTGTGCACTCTTTGCCCCAGAAATTCTTCCCCTAGGAATTTTGGCTACAGATACATTTGTATATGTGTGCAATGGCATCTTCATATCAATGTTCACTGTAACACTGCTTGTAATAGTGAAAGACTTATAACCCACATAGATACCCAGCAGTAGGGGAGTAGTTAAACAAACATGGAAGATACCTAAATTGGTACAAATTGTTAATAAATAAATAAGTAAATAAATAAATAAATTTTTTTAAATGATACCAATTGCTAAAAAGAATATAGTTGCTGAAAAGAATCAGGCAGATGTATATGTATGAAAGACTCTTCAAAATATATTGTGAACAAAGCTAAGGTTTTGAACAGTTACATGCAACACTGAGCTGCTAACGCAGTGCCTGGGTGGCTCAGTCTGTTAAGCATCTGACTCTGACACAGGTCATGATCTCACAGCCCGTGAGCTCAAGCCCCATATCATGCTCTATGCTGACAGCTCAGAGCCTGGAGCCTGCTTCAGATTCAGTGTCTCCCTCTCTCTCTCTGCCCTTCCCCCACTCATGCTCTCTCTCTCTCTCTCTCTCTCTCTCACAAAAATAAATAAATATTAAAAAATACTGAGCTGTTAAATGTTTAATAATATAAACAAAAATGTAAGAATGTATATAGTTACATAAAACAAAATTAGCAATTTTACTAATATAAAAGATGTATAGTATGCAATTTACAAATAATAAAGTATGCAATACTCTTCTTGTAAATTCCACCCTCTAACATCAATGTGACCTGATATTTCTAACAAAATCCATTGACAGTTTTACAATTCTTTTTTTAATGTTTATTTATTTATTTTGAGGGGGGAGGGGCAGAGACAGAGGGAGAGACAGAATTCCAAGCAGGCTCTGCACTGTCAGCACAGAGCCAGTCGCAGGGCTCAATGTCACAAACCCAACCGCGAGATCATGACCTAAGCCAAGATCAAGAGCCAGACATTTATCCAACTGAGCCACTCAGGCACCCCCAATTTTATCATTCTATTACCAACACTTGTATCTCAAAATCCAACCGTCAATAAAGCTTGATTACTATTTGATCAGCAAAAAAGGCACTCATTTCACTGACAAAGGAATGTAGTTCAAACATTAAGATTGGTTGACATTTCATTTTTATCCAGGAGCAAAATGGAAGTGAAACAACTGATATGTATGTTGGAACTTCACTTGTACATCAATGACATGAGCAAGTTTGCTGAGTCAGATCAGTTTGGGAGCATTGGAAGAATATCCCCTCAACTTTTTGTGCTCTTCACACCGTAATGGAATTAGACACAAGACTTTTACATTTAATCAGCATTATTACTATATCCCCACCACTTCCTTAAGTCTAGAACAAGAGTCAGAAAACGACAGCCCTTGAGCCAAATCTAGCCCATCATCTGGTTGTGTAAATACAATTTGGAACACCAGCCACATTCCCTCATTTACCTCTCACCTGTGGTGGCTTCTGTGCAATGACAGCAGGGCTGTAGTTACAAGAGATCATGTGGCCTGCAAAGCCTCACCTATTTACTATCTGACCTTTTACCAGCTTGTGGGCCACTGGTCTAGACCATCAACAAGACAATAACTCAAGCTCTGATTTGTAGTGTTTGCTGACTTCCAAGGTGTAAGTATTTCCACGACCAATGCCAAGCCACCAACATGTCCTCACTGAATGCACAGTTTGGAAAGAGATGCAAATACCACACCATTATGTTGTACGTAGTATTTCTACACCACAGATGCCACAATAGTCATGGGTAACCTCAATAACATAGAAACAGTAAAATGTAGTGAAACGATTAGGAAGCCATGACTTCTGAGTATTTTGTTTCTAATATATTTAATTATAAGTTCATTTAACTTAATTTTTAAAAATGGTCGTGTTTAACAACCAGCTCAGAAAATTTCTAGAAATTTAATAGTTGGCTCCCACCAGTTCATAGGGCCAGGGTCAGCTCACCACTGGATATGGTACACTGTCAAATGTGTGGAAAATGTGTAAGCAAAGTACATATACATATCAGCTTCTAAATGCACAGAACATCTCTGGAAGACGCATAAGAAGTTGAGAATAGTCATTGCTTCTAGGGTGCCAACTGGGGGTCGAGGCGTTGAGTGGGATCAACATTTATGTTTCACTCTATATCATTTTGTATAGGGTTTGAATTTTTTATCATATGCCTCTGTTACCCTTAAAAAGTGACTTATTTTTTTAAATACACTATTAAATCATGTTTTCCTCAGTTTCCCTTTTGCCCTGGAGAGTCTGGGCAAGGCAGGGAGAGTCCTCTGGCACAACCCCACCTCCAACTGGGTCCAGTGGGCACACTTCCTGAGATCAAAGTTCATCTGGGCAAGGAGCCCTGGAAACTCCAGGCCAGTCCTGGTGAACCAGCTGATGAAAACACTAGCCCAAAGGCAACCTCAAGAGATTTGGCCCCATTGTATTGCACTGACTTCTCTTCTTCTTCCTTCTCTGTTTGTTAATCTTTCCTGGAAAAGTTAAGTAAGCTTTTCCCCTTATCCAATTTCTCTGGCATTTTGAAGGGCAAGCCACAACGCCCCGCCTGCCAACTACGTCCAACGTGCCAAGTCTTCCCTACTATATTTACCTCTGTGCTCCAATGCCCCAGGCTACATCTGTGCTCGCAGATCAGCTAGTGAAGTGGCTTTCAGCCCAGGTCCAGACACCCTCCTCCAGGCTGATGACCCCAAGCATCTGCTCTGTGTAGACTAGGCTGGCTCTGATAGGGGCTTTTTCCACAGGAACCACCTGAAAGACTTTATCCCAACAGGGAAAATGCAACCTCATCTGACAAGACCACCAAAGGCTTCAGGGGCTCCTGTGTGTGGCTGCTGTTTTCACTCCAACCAGCTATGTCAGATTTCTGGCTGTCTTCTTTGGGCTTCTCCCTGATGCTTGTCCTTGGTTCTTTGATATTCTTCAGGTTTCTTAACCTCTTTCTGCCCTCACTTGATCCTAATGTATGGCCTGCCTCACATTTCCCAGCAAAGTCCTGACCTGGACACTAGCCCTGTGGTAGCACTTCTCCCAATACATCCAGTCTGGACTGACAATTCCTATCCAGATGCCCAACTCAGCTTTTACCAGTCCCCTTCTCTGTCCTCCAAACTACTCAGTCCTAGCTCCTTTCTTCCCCTCAAATCCATAACCACAATGCTCACACCCTCACCACAGACTCCAGACTATTGACTCATATCCAGGTTCCAACAGCCAAGGACACACCCAGGTGTTTGTTTTCTAGGTAAGATTTCCTCAGTGATGACGGGCAGTGACAGGTGTGTCTGTATTCTTCCCTCAGGTTGCTGACATCTTCTATTCCCAGCCCCAACTTCCAGGCTAAATGAGGGTAGGGGTGGCTTAGGTAAGTTTCCCCTGAGGCAGACCCTGAGATGCAAATTAGTATGAAAGTGATTTACTGGGATTTGTTCCCAAGAGATATCAGTAGGAAGACAGGAAAAGAAGGACAGCGAAATGAAGGAAGCCAAGCAAGGATGCAAGATTTAGTGTTCCAGCTGTCTGTTGCAGTATGACAATTCACCCCAACTTGGTAGTGTAAATCAACTGCCATTTTTATAATGCCTGCAGATTCTGTGGGTCAGGAATTTGGACAGAGCAAAGGGGATAGCTTGCTTCTGTTCCATCATGTCTGTGGCCTCAGCTGGGATCACTCAAAGTCTGGATGACTTAGCAAGTACCAACTGGAACCATCTGGAAGCTTCTTCACTCACATGGATGGCTCTCAAGCTGGAATAACTTGAAGCTGGGCCTGTCAACCAGCAGGCCCATACGTTGGGTTTGAAGAGCAAGCGATTCCAAGAGGCAATGTCTTAGAGAAGAAGAGTTCCAAGAGACCAAGACAGAGACTATAAGACTTTTTCTGACCTAGTCCAGAAGTCATTGGCAAAATCTATTGATTTAACTGCATTTGACTTCTTGCAAGCAGTCACTCAGACAAGCCCAGATGCAAGAGGAGGAGAATTAGGCTCCAAATCTTGTTGCAGGAAAGCATATGGGATGGGACATACTGCTGTGGTCATCTTTAAGAATACCACCTGCCCATGGAGGGAGGCTTTGGCTCGATCCCACATAAGGACCTCCAAAGAGAGGACAAGTCATACCTTGGAGTTGTCCCAGTCAGAGGCAAAGGAGCTTGATTGTTTATATCCACACACTCATTTGTCATTGGCCACAGGCTGCCCTTAGGAGAACATAAATATCCAGAGACTTCTATTTGTGAGTGCAGAAAAGTAGCATGTGGGCAGCCCTGTGACAATGTGTACAACAGTGACACAGGTGCTGGCCCTTAGGATTGAAAGCAACATGCGAACAGATGTAGATAAACCTGCAAAGGGATCCCAGAAGATATGGGCTATCTTAGTCCTTTTTGGCTGCTATAACAAAGTACCATAGATTGGGTGGCTTACAAATAACAAATTTATTTCGCAAAGTCCTGGAAGCTGGAAGTCCAAGATCAGGATGCCAGCATGGTTATCAATTTCTGGTGAAAATCCTTTTCCAGGTTGTATATTGTCATCTTCTGGTTTTATCTTCAAAAATCAGAGAGGAAAAACAATCTATCTAGTGACTCTTGTAAGGGAACTAATCCCATTCTGAGAGCCCCACCCTCATGACCTCATGTAATCCTAATTACCTCCCAAAGGCCCCACCTTCAAATGCATGCCATCACATTGGGAGGTAGAGTTTCAACATAGGAATCTGGGGCAGGACAGTGGGGGTGGGGATGAGGGGCAGACACAAACATCTAGTCCACAGCATGGGCAAAGAGTACTGATGTGGTCTGCTACAGAAGGAATAGAAAACTAACAGAATATCTCACATAATCACCCAGCACTTATTCATTCATTCATTTGGTTGAGCAGGTTCCAGGACACAAAACTGGGTTAAGACAGATCTGAACCACCTAGTAGTTCACAATCTGCCAGAGCCATAAAAATATAAAGCTATCATTGTCATCAACTGCAATATGGGCTGAGATCTCTGTCTGTAACCATCACTTCGGAAGTGCTAGTGTAGAGTGATGGCTGTGCCCTGGTGCTTTAGAGTCGAACAGTTCCTGGCCCCACTCTGGCTACTGTGCAACCTCTTTTGTAAAGAGGGATAATAAGAGTATTTACTCTACAGGGTGGTGGTGAAGATGAAATCAGGTTATGTATGGGAACCATTAACACAGTGTTTCTGGCATAAATGTTATAAGTGTTAACAATTGTCATTGTTATTTTGGTGGAGGCACAAGGAGGGGAATTATTCACCTATCTGGGGGCGGAGGGAGGGACAGGCCATGGGACAGAAGATCTGACACTTGAGCTGTGGTGTGAT
Organism: Leopardus geoffroyi; assembly: GCF_018350155.1. Classification (NCBI taxonomy): domain Eukaryota; kingdom Metazoa; phylum Chordata; class Mammalia; order Carnivora; family Felidae; genus Leopardus; species Leopardus geoffroyi. Next base: position 23,963,238 of record NC_059332.1, on the reverse strand, counting down.
GGCAAGGGCAAGACTTTGCTCTTCGGAGCTATTTATGATGTGTGTTCATGCTTAATCTGGGACACCAGGCATGGCTGGAGGGAAGCCACCCAGCCTGACAGGTGGCTGCTACTCCACATCAATGATCTGAAAACTCAAACTGGATGCTCAGTGCAGTCTGGCAACCCTCCTGTGTTTCTCTAGTCACCCCTACTTCTCAAGCACCATTACCTGCTCTAGATGTCCACGTTCATTTCTCAGCTGCCATGAAACTTAACTTTTGGATTTTTTTCTATTTGTCTGACCACAGCCGTGTTTTTTTTTAAATAAAATATCTCCCATATACAATAGACATATGATATATATGTAGATAACACAGATATATACAGGTTTTTAAAAATAATAAAATGAACATGCATGTGTTTGCTACCCAGATTAAAAATAAATAATGCATTACCAGTATCTTTGAGGTATCTGTGTTCCCCTGCCTAATTGTGCCTCCATCCTTCTACCCAGGAGGTGACCATTATCTTGAAATTTATGTTTATCATCTCCTTGCTTTTTCTTTATTATATATGGTATATATAATAATATAGTATATTAATAGTTACTAGTATTAATAGTATATTAATAACTAATATATTGTATATTATACTATTATACTATATACCAATATACTATTAATAACTAATATGCTGTGGGGCGCCTGGGTGGCGCAGTCGGCTAAGCGTCCGACTTCAGCCAGGTCACGATCTCGCGGTCCGTGAGTTCGAGCCCCGCGTCGGGCTCTGGGCTGATGGCTCAGAGCCTGGAGCCTGTTTCCGATTCTGTGTCTCCCTCTCTCTCTGCCCCTCCCCCGTTCATGCTCTGTCTCTCTCTGTCCCCAAAATAAATAAACGTTGAAAAAAAAAAAAAAATAACTAATATGCTGTATATTAGTTATCTATTTCTGTGTAACAAAGTATCCAAAAACTTAGCAGCTTAAAACAATAAATTACTTCACAGGTTCTATGGTCAGAAATTTGGGACTGTCTTCACTGGGTGGTTCTGAATCCATGAAGTTGCAGTCAAGACTTCTACCAGGGCTGGGGTCATCTGAAGGCTTGACTGGGGCTGCAGACACACTTTCAAGATGGTGCACTCACATAGCTATTGGCAAGAGGCATCAGGTCCTTGCCACATGGACCTCTTCACTGAATTATCTGAGTCCTCAGAACATGTCACCTGGATTCTCCTCAAGCAAGTTATCCAAGACAGGGCAAGAAGGACACTCTTTGTCTTTTATGACCTAGTATCAAAAGTCACACATCATCACTTATGCTTTATTCTATTCATTAGATGAGAGTCCTTAAGTTTAGCCCATAGTCAAGGGGAGATAAATTAAGCTCCCTCTTTCAGAAGGAGTATAAGAATGTAAGAATTGTTATAAGTGTGCGCATATCCCTAAACCAAATATGTCCTTTTTAAAATCTTTAACTAATAGAATCACACTGTAAGTGCTCTTCTGTGACTTGCAATTTGATCTGACCTTAAATTTTGAGATCCATTCACATAGACATGTTGTATTAGTTTCCCAGGTCATACATAACAAAGTACCACAGACTGGGTGGCTTAAACAACAGAAATGCATTTTCTCACAGTTGTAGAAGCTAGAAGTTCAAGATTGAGGGATTTTATAGGGACATAATTGAATCCATAATATACACAGAGTTGTAGTTTGTTAATTTTCACTGTTCTATAGTATCCCATTGTGTGAATAGATAAAACTATATTTTTTCTATTCCACTATCCACAGATATTTTTCTTATTTCCAGTTTTTTGTTGTCATAAACAATATTGCCACATGCCTCCTGGCACCCTTAAACATGTAAAATATATGCATCTGCATATTTACTAAGTTAATGCCAATTTTTTTCCAAAGTGGTCGCACTAATTCACACTCTTACCAGCAGCAATACCAAAGTTCTCATTGCTCCACGTTCTGCCCATATTTGATATTGTCACTCTTTCTAAATTTGCTAATCTCATGAGTGAGAAATGGTATCTTTTGTGGTTCTAATTGGCATTTCCCAGATTATCAACAAGGTAGAGGATCTCTCCATCTCTTAATGAAATGCTTCTTCTTTTTTTTTCCCCCATTTATCAGTTGGGTGGTTCATTTTTTCCTTACTGATTTGTCAAAGTTCTTTATGTATCGGTTTCACAAATAATGTTCTGCCAGCTATGACTTGTCCTTTTACTTTGTCTTGCCACATTTTACACGTCCAGGTTCTTAATCTTTTCCTCATCTCTTGCCTGTATTTCTCTTAGGCTCCCCAGTTCCCTCCTTGTTCCTCATGCCATCCTTAATCGATCAGACCCACGAATAAACTTTTCACCAACTCATGTTCCTAAATCCTAAATCTGTCCTTTCAAAACAGCTCTGCTAAACATCTTAAAGTTCACTGAACTCTCCATGCTTTTTCTAACTTGTGAACATTTGCACACACTGGCCGCTCTTAGTGTAATTTCATCTCACACCCCTAGCCTCCACTCCCCCATATACTTTTTATCACTAACTCCTACCAACCCTCAAGTCTTGGTTCTCAGGTCTCAGCTAAGGGACTTCTCACTGTGTTCCCATGGTGCTGCCTAATTGCACCCCCCCCACCACCACTGCACTCAGCACACTGGATTGTGATTATCTTTTTACTTGGCTGTCTCCCAGACCAGACTGTGAATCCTCGTGCATTGGACCCCCCAGTGCCATGTCTGTACATACTTGACATGCAATAAATAGTTAGTGTATTAATTAATTAATTGTCATGGATTAATAATTACACTCACCTGACATTTAAGCATGCAAATAATTTCTATTTTTTAATGTTTATTTTTGAGAGAGAATGAGCAGGGGAGGGGCAGAGAGAGAGGAAGACAGAGGATCTGAAGCAGGCTCTGTGCTGACACCAGACAACCTGATGTGGGGATCAAACTCATGAACCATGAGATCATGACCTGGGTGGAAGTCAGATGCTCAACCAGCTGAGCCACTCAGGCTCCCCAATCATTTCTATTTTTAAAACACGTCCATAAGTTGTACATATTAATCATCCAAATAAATTTAAAATAGTCTTTGAGCCCTAGTCCTCCAAAACATATATTCTAATCATGCAAAACAATAGTTAAGGCTGATCACCAGTCTCTGTTCAGCCAAAACCACAACCCTGTGAAGGGAAAATCCAGACTGAAGTTTCTCAAGCACCCTCAGTATTTCATCATGGACCTGTGTCCCTCCCCAACCTTAACCACACATACTCCATTTCCTTCAGAGAGAAATGGGAACTGGGAAGAATTGTCTAACCTGGTCACACCTGGGAAGGTGGGAGCTCTTGACACACCCCAGGAGAAGCTAAACAAATTAAAGGGTGACGACACTACTTGGCAATGATTCAGTGGTTTGGTTCCCCTGAAGTCATTTGTTTGGCATTGCTACATGTATGATCAGAGTCAGAAATGTCAGCTTTGTACTGAATGGACAGCTGCAGAGGCATTGAAGGGTTGTCAGTAGGGCATTCCAATGAATGAGCAGAACTCTTTTTTTTCATTTCCTTTTATGGTCAAAATATTGTAAGTGGAACAGATTTGTTATTTTGTTTTCCTTTCCTCAGAGGTGAATCTTTCCAAGCAAATTTTTCTTAACTGGGTGTCAATCAGTAACTTCTAAGTTTCTCCAGTGCAAAGTTTCTCAACCTCAGCACCATTGGCATTTTAGTGCAGATCATTCTTTGCTGTGGAGAGACTGTCCTGTGCATCATAGGATGTTCAGAGGCTTCACTGATCCACTAGATGCTAGGAGCACCCACCGCCCAAGTTGGGACAACCAAAAATATCTCCAGACGTTGTCTCTGGAATCTAGAGTCTAAAGAGATGTTTTGACTTCCTGCCACTGGCTAAGGCTTCCTTGTCTTTAATCCTCTTCTCACATAGGGGGCCAATGAATAAATAAATCATGTTTAGCCCCTTCTCAGATGTCCTAAGGAAAAATAATAAATAGGAGGCATAAGCCTGTCATATTGAATGTTTGGAAATGATTCTCTTCTCATAAATTCAGCATTGGTTCACACTTACCATTTTTTAACCCTACTCAAAAGTAGGGACTGATTCCTGAGTCCCATTAACAGAAAGTTCACATTTCTAAGACACATATTCAAGGACCCCTACAACCTGTGTTTGGAAACTTGGGAAGAATTATGTTAAGTGGAAAAAGAGGTTGGACATTCTAGACCAGAGGAATGGCATTGGCAAAGATGTGCTGGGGAAACGGGGAAAGGAAGGTTCACAGGTGCACAGAGCACTGTGGTTGGTGTAGAGAGTTTCTATATATGAGCATCCAAAGATATGGATCTACCACACACCAGGTCACACAGCCTGGGGGAAGCCTTCCCTGATCTCACCAACCCACATTATTATGCCTGCCTCTGAATCTCTGCCAATGTGTGTTTCCACCTCCTGTATCACAGCTAATTTACACAGCTTCGTATTGCCACTCATTTTTGTATTGCATTCTTAATATATTGTCCAAATTCAATGGTGAGTTCCTAAAGGACAATGACAGTATCTAATGTGAAAATGTGCACAGAGCAGGTGCCTGAAAAGTATTAATTGAACAACTAATTCTACAGAAACTAGGGAGGGGCTACCCGAACTACATAGTTGGGTTACAATCAGCTCTGGAATGAAAAAGCCTGGTTAAACTTAGTTGTGAGTCACTTATGCTGATCAAAGCAGAGGAAATAATAAAGAGCTTTGGCAGCATGACTCAAAATTTAATATAAAGACCATTCCATCGGTTCAATTGTTTGAACACTATCTGGTGGTATTGAAGTATTTTTCACACTAAATAAGGGGGGGAAGTTCTTTTTGCTGTGTAGAAGACAGGATCAAACAGATGCCTGCAGCATCTCACACATGTATTCCTGTCCTAATCTAGACCCAGCTCCGGATTGAAGCCAATGTCATTTCATCCAGGCCCCAGTCAGTCATCCTCCCACACAGAACAGCACATGAGTCTGGACCTGTTATTTTGTAATCTCGCAATGACCTTTGGAATCGTCTCTTTTTATTTGAGGAAGGCCACTGTAAAGCAAGGAAAGCTGATTGTAAATGCAGTGTTCAGAGACCTAGGCCAAGTTCATCTTCACAAAAGTCCTATCATATCATTAACAAACATGAAATAATTGCCGCATGTTGACATTCTGTCAGCAAAGAGTGCATCTAAATCGACATCAGCGGAATGGGGTGGGAGGACCACGAGATGAAACAAACTCCACCCTATGTTAACAACCTCAGGGTCTGCCTTCATTCCAGTGCCTTCCTTTGAACTCATTACAGCCCTCTCCAATCTCATTATCTCTGGGTTGAACTCCTTCACCTAGAACAGTCCCTCTTCACAATTACGGTGCCTCAAGACATTTGAGAGTGAGCCAATCTCCCTTTAGAATCCATTAGTGCTTTTTAAAAGTAAATAAATATAGTTGTTTACTTTGTCAAACAATTAACTAAAAATGGCGATGGTAGGAGAAAGAGCGATAGAAAAAATTAAGAGAGCTTTTTTTTTTTTTTAAACTTTTTTTTCAATGTTTATTTATTTTTGAGACAGAGAGAGACAGAGCATGAACAGGGGAGGGGCAGAGACAGAAGGAGACACAGAATCTGAAACAAGCTGCAGGCTCTGAGCGGTCAGCACAGAGCCCGACGCGGGGCTTGAACTCACGGACCATGAGATCATGACCTGAGCCGAAGTCCCGAAGTCGGACGCTTAACCGACCAAGCCACCCAGGCGCCCCCAAAATTAAGAGAGTTTTAAGGAAAACATGTTGAAAACTTTAGGTGGACAGCTACACTCATTCTTTCATTAATTTTTTTTATGTCAAAAACAGATTTGAGGCATTTTTCAATAAATGATATGTGAACTATAAAAATACTAACAGCAGGTAAATCAAAGAACAGGAGATGAGGCATGAAAAGGGAGTAAACATTCTATCAGAAAACCTAGGTAAAAGGAAATGTCTTAGTCCATTCAGGTTGCTATAATAGAATACCATAGATCAGGTGGCTTATATTAAAATCCCCTACAATTACCACATTCTTATCAATAAGGTTGCTTATGTTTGTGATTGTTTTATATATTTGGGGGCTCCCATATTCGGCACATAGACATTGATAATTGTTAGCTCTTCCTGATGGATAGACCCTGTAATTATTATATAATGCCCTTCTTCATCTCTTGTTACAGCCTTTAATTTAAAGTCTAGTTTGTCTGATATACGTATGGCTACTCCAGCTTTCTTTTGACTTCCAGTAGCATGATAGATAGTTCTCCATCCCCTCACTTTCAATCTGAAGGTGTCCTCAGGTCTTATATGAGTCTCTTATAGCCAACAAATAGATGGGTCTTGTTTTTTTATCCTTTCTGATAACCTATGTCTTTTGGTTGGAGCAATTAGTCCATTTACATTCAGTGTTATTATAGAAAGATATGGGTTTAGAATCATTGTGATGTCTGTAGGTTTCATGCTTGTAGTGATGTCTCTGGTACTTTGTGGTCCTTACATTTCACTCACAAAGTCTCCCTCAGGATCTCTTGTAGGGATGGTTTAGTGGTGATGAATTCCTTCAGTTTTTGTTTGGGAAGACCTTTATCTCTCCTTCTATTCTGAATGACAGACTTGCTGGATAAAGGATTCTCGGCTGCATATTTTTTCTGTTCATCACATTGAAAATTTCCTGCCATTCCTTTCTGGCCTGCCAAGTTTCAGTAGATAGGTCTGCCACTACTCTTAGGAGTCTACCTTTGTAAGTAAGAGCGTGTTTATCCCTAGCTGCTTTCATAATTTTCTCTTTATCCTTGTATTTTGCCAGTTTCACTATGATATGTCATGCAGAAGATCGATTCAAGTTACGTCTGAAGGGAGTTCTCTGTGCCTCTTGGATTTCAATGCCTGGTTTTCCCCAGATCAGGCAAGTTCTCAGCTATGATTTGTTCAAGTACACCTTCAGCCCCTTTCTTTCTCTCTTCCTCTTCTGGAATTCCTATAATACGGATATTGTTCCGTTTGATTACATCACTTAGTTCTCTAATTCTCCCCTCATACTCCTGGATTTTTTTATCTCTCTCTTTCTCAGTTTCCTCTTTTTCCATAATTTTATATTCTAATTCACCTATTCTCACCTCTGCCTCTTCATTCTGTGCTATGGCTGCCTCCATTTTATTTTGCACCTCATTTATAGCATTTTTTAGTTCCTCGTGACTATTTTTTAGTCCCTTGATCTCTGTAGCAATAGATTGTCTGCTGTCCTCTATGCTTTTTTCAAACCCAGAGATTAATTTTATGACTATTATTCTAAATTCTTGTTCTGTTATATTGCTTAAATCTGTTTTGACCAATTGATTAGCTGTCACTACTTCCTGGAGTTTCTTTTGAGGAGAATTCTTCCATTTCATCATTTTGGGTAGTCCCCATGGTAGCTCCAAATTGCAGGGCACTTCCCCTGTGCTGTCTGGAGAAACTTGTGTTGGTGGGTGGGGCCATAGTCAGACCCGATGTCTGCCCTCAGACCACCACTGGGGCCACAGTCAGACTGGTGTGTACCTTATCTTCCTCTCTCCCATGGACAGGACTCACTGTGGAGTGGTGAAGCCCCTGTCTGGGCTACTTACACACTGCCATGCTTGTGGTGGTGCTTCGATGGGATCTGGCCGAGGGCGTATTACAGGGGTGGATCCGCAAGGTGCACAGGGGTGGGAGGGGTAGGCTTAGTGAGCTTTACCATCAGTGATCCCCTGCAGGAGGGGCCCTGAAGCACCGGGAGGGAGGCAGGCAGGCCCATTGGAAGGATGGATCCACTAAAGCACAGCGTTGGGCATTTGCACCGTGCAAGCAAGTTTGATGACAGGAACTGGTTCCCTTTGGAATTTCAGCTGGAATGGGAGAGGGAAATGGCGCTTGCCAGCATCTTTGTTCTCCCACTGAGCTCTGTCCTTCCAGGGCTCAACAACTCTCCCTCCTGGCATCCTCTCACCCTCCCCATTCTCTGAGAGCAGAGCTGTTGACTTTTACATTCCAGATGTTAAGTCCTGCTGGCTGTCAGAACTCACACAGTCCAGCCCCTCCGCTTTTGCAAACCAGATTTCCGGGGGCTCTGCCTTGCCCCGTGGGCTGCCCCTCCACCACCCCACTCCCTCCTACCAGTCCGTGTAGCACACACCGCCTCTCCGCCCATCCTACCCTCTTCCGTGGGCCTCTTGTCTACACTTGGCTCCAGAGAGTCCATTCTGCTAGTCTTCCAGCGGTTTTCTGGGTTATCTAGCTGATGTGGGTGGAATCTAAGCGATCAGCAGGACAAGGTGAGCCCAGCGTCCTCCTATACTGCCATCTTTTCTCCCAAGTGTGGTCACACCGACCACGTGGCTTATAAACAACACTTTATTTTCCACAGTTTTGAAAGCTGAGAAGTCCAAGATCATGGTACTTGTAGATTCAGAACCACTTCCTGGTTCATAGAAGGACATCTTCTCCCTGTGTCCTCACATGATGGAAAGAGTAAGGGTACACTCTGGGGTCTCTTTTAGTGAGGCACTAAATCCCATTTATGAAGGCTACACTCTCATAACCTAATCACCTCCCACAAGTGCAACCTCCAAATATTTGCATTCAACATATGGATTCTGGGGACACAGATATTCTGTTTGTAGTGGGAAGTACAAATCCTAGCTCCCTCATACCAATCAGGGCACTCAGAGAAAGCTGGTGAACCCCACTAGAAGTTCCTAACTGTGGCTGTGCCCCAGATGCACAGAGGGAGGGAGCATTTTTAAAATACAGTTGTCTGAGGAGCACCTGGGTGGCTTAGTTAAGCATCGACTCTTGATTGCGGTTCAGGTCATGATCTCACAGTTTGTGGATTTGAGCCCCAGGTCAGGCTCTGTGCTGACAGTGCAGAGTCTGCTTGGAATTGTCTCTCTCCCTCTCTTGCTACCCTTCCCCTGTTTGCACTCTTTCTCTCAAAATAAATAAACTTAAATAAGATAAAATAAATAAAATAAAATAAAATAAAAGATAAAATAAGGTAAAGTAAAGTAAAATAAAATAAAATAAGGTAAAATAAAATACCAGTTATCTGACCAGACCCAAACATACTAAATCAGAGTCTCTAGTAAGAGTAAACATCAAGAGAGATAACCTTTTTCTTGGCTTTGAGACAAATTTATGACATATGATGTCTTAGAGGTCACTGGACAATGAGATGCACCATGTTCAATAACAATGTTTATCACATGGCTATTCCTCACATCGACGTTCAATAAAGGTTTGAGGCTTCAATTGAGGTTCAATAAAGGTATAAGGTTACATCATAGTCTGAATGAACTTTCTATTCTGGAGGCAGCCTTGTGCTCATCTAATCTGACTGAGCACAGGGACTACAATAGAGGAAGGGAGGGATGGATTATACCTGGGGCTTCTCCTCTCAGACTTGCGGTGAGGAGTAAATAAGACCACGCACACAGTAAGTACCCAATAAATGTTAGCAACTGTTATTATCATTATTCTCGAAGATCGCTGTTCTTACTGGACTTTGGCAGGAGCTGAACATTTAAGATAAGTCACAAGAAAAACAACAAAAACAGCCCCTGCTTCTACTACATCTCCCTTTTTGTACCAGTAACTAGTGCAGAGCAAGGTCTTGAGTGCTCAACATGCCTGATGTCACTAATTTTCATAACCACCCTGTGTAGCTACCTTTTTTGTACCCATTTTATAGATGGAAAGACCAAGCAATGAACATGTTAAATGTCAATGGCATGTGGCAGAACTGAATGTTCAACTAGAGCCTGTCCAACTATAAATTATATGCTCTTAACAACCAGGTTTTATACCTCTGCCAGAAGTTACCAACATAGTTTGCTGGTTCAGACAGAAAACATGTGCTCCAGGTTTTCAGAGGAAGGTGTCCAAGTTACAGTTTTGTTAGGGTTTAAAGCCTGAGCCACATCCTATCTTATCACAAGAGTCCCTGTATATAGCATCACACTTCTCAAAAAGCAATTTTGAATGAGGTCAGATGCTAAACACATGCACAAGTTTTACTCTGATGTTGGCCTTTGGGGACAGGATTTGTCACCCATCTACATTTATTTTGATGGATAACCTATCAGAAATCTCAGCTAATCTCCCAGAGTCTGAATCATCAGATAATCTCACCAGCACTCAGAACATAACATGTGACACCCTTTTTTTGAAATTTTCCTCTCAATTCTTTCAAAAGGGGAGTCATCCCAGAAGTCATGTCTTTTAAAATTTCACATTCAAATGAGTGTAAAGGTTAAGAATAAAATACGATTGGATGTCATAACTTGAGTCCAGACAATAAGTATTCATAAACTCATCCTGGAGGTGACAAAGGATCTCCTGGGTGGTTCCACACTTTGCCACAAGAGAAGCAGCCAGCTCCTGGTTATTCCTGAAATATAAGCCAACCAGCAGCACAGGGGCAAGTTTCGTTGATGTTAATGCACACCACCTTGCAAGGAGTTGGTACCTGTATTGCTTTTATTTTCATTCACTAGTACCGATCAGAAACAAGGGGAGCATCCAGATAGAACTAACATTCCTGAGACATCCTCCTCAGTATGGAGGTTGTCAACTTGGAGAATATGATGTTTTTACGACCATAATAAGGTGACATCTGAAAGCATTTGAAATTCTGGGACTCTGCTGGCAGCTGCTGGACACCAAACTGGAAGAGCCCTAGGAGGAAGCAAGGCTGCCTGGGGGCGCAGGAAGCCAAGCTGCTCAGGCAGCTGCTGAAGCCAAAGCCAGCCACTCCCCACCCCCTCCCTGCTCTGGGAAGAAGCATGAACTCCAGAAAGAAAGGGACAAAGGGAAAACGTGGAGAGATGGAATTTAGGAAGGGAGCCATGCATAGCTCCTGATGGGCAGAAAGGGAGACAAAGGTTACAATTGAGTGCAGCACTGGTTTTAGAAATAACTTTAGGAATAATTGAAAAGCAAAGCTCGAATGCCATCTTGGGGTGTGAGCCAAAGTCTCTTTTTAAACTCTATTTATAAATATGTTTGATTAAAATAGTTTTGACAGCAGTAATGTCCTTAGCAGGTCATATTCATGGCTGGAAAGACCAACAGTAAAGTCTGTCATTTAAAATGCACAAATTTTTTCTAATCCTAAAATACTTTGACTACCAGGTCTAGAGAGAACCAAGGAACACACCTTCTGTATGGAAACCACATGCAAATTCTAGGACACAAGTGCGTCATTGATGCTTACAAAAATTCTAGAACTAGAGACCTATAAGCTGATGTCAACCATGAAGATTTCAGAGCATTTAGGAAGAAATGGTCACTAGAAATCAGCATGGAGCAAGTCATGTCAAATTCTTTTGATAAAGAAAGGCTTATTTTTCCTGAAATTATGTTAAAATCATATTCCTTTTTAGGTTATAAAAGTAGAATCTCTTCCTTATTTTCTAAACAGCGCTAAAAATATCTATAGATAGGTCAATGTCTCACACCATAATCCCAAACCTTAGTGATGACCACCATTAACTATTTGATAGACATTTCTCCACAATTTTTCTCTGCATTAATACTATTTTACAAATATGTATAGATCATACAGTTGTAGCCTGATTCTCAGTGATTCATGCTACTGAAAAGATGATCTCTAAAGTAAATTAATTTTTAAGTAATTTCAATTTAACTTGTCCACATACACATGCTTTATTTTTTTTGAAACTGAGCATTCCACTAGGAAAACTCAATATCATTTTTGATAGTGAGCAAATATCACTGTTCTCATATACAAAAAATAGAAAGCATGACTCATTAAATAATCTCACAGTTATTTCTATAGTTAACAAAAATTATCATGCTATTAAGCAATTATTGAGTCCATACTAACCTCCATGTACTGTAACAAACATCTTACATATGTTAACTCTTGAGAACAGCCCCATGAGGAAGGCAGTAATATCCTGTTTCACACGGAGAAGAAGAGGCTCAGATAAATTAAATAATGCTCCCAAGGTCATGCAGCAAGTAATTGTAGCATACTCTATATCCAAACCTGTTCAAACAAAATCACCATGGTCTATCCTACTACCTACCATTTAAGTAATCAGGTTATAGTTATGAAAATACTCAGATAAATAAATCAGCATGCTTAAAATTATTTTGTGTTGTGACTACGTATATTATGGAATTGTTAGTGGAAGTAAAAAGTTTACAGTCCACCCTCTGGGACTTACCACCAGTGTGACCTTGAGCAAATCTTTTAACCTAAAACTCAGTACAAAAGGAAGATACTATCAAAACACTGGACTTGTGGGGCTAACATGAGGATTAAGTAAAGCAATACATATAATTCTCTTTGTAAAGCGCTATCTAATAATATATGTTATGGATATATTATGTGGTAACCCTAAGTTTTATTACAGCAAGCTTTCTACCTTCACCTTTATTAATTCTATCAAAATAAAAACAAATTAAGAATTGTTTTTAACTTAAATGGAGGTCAAAAGCATCTTTTAGCAATATTCTAAGTCATAGGCATATGCCTTGACACCAGTTCTGCCCTCCCTCCTGGGGCCCTCAAATGCTTCCCTCCACTCATTCACTCTGTTTTTGCATATACCCACCTGTCAGCATCAAGAGCAGTGCTCTTCTCAGCCTGGTTGTTTCCCAGCCATGCTTTTCCCTATTCTGATAATTTTTATCTTATCGATATAATGCATGCATATACTTTAAAAATCAAACTCAATGCAAAAAAAAAAAAAACCCTTTTGTGAGAAATTACAGTCCCCTACATAACTTCCCACTTTTGCCTCTTACATATTACTATTTTCAATTCCTTTAGTTCTTTCTTCCAATATTTACTCTCACATTTCAAAGTGATAATTTTATTCTGCAATTTATTCATTAATATACTTTAGTCCATTTTTCACTTCCTATTATGAAAATTAAGATATAGTTTTCATAAACTATCTCTCCACTTTCCTTATCCTTCAAATAAGGATCCATAATAATTTTTAGGTGTGTGCTTTTGAGTCAGTATTAAACTTATTATGACTATTTATTATTGTCAAGAGAAAAAGCAAACTATGACTACCATTTTCTCTTGTAAAAAAAAAAAACAAGAAAAGAAAATAGCAAACAATAGAGAAAAATAATGAAACCAGAAGTTGGTTCTTAAAGAAGATCAATGAAATTGATAAGACTCTAACTAGACTGACCAAGAAAACACAAATTATCAAATCAGGAAAGAAAGAGGAAACATTACCATAGACTCTACAAATATTAAACACATAATAAAGGAACAGTATGAACAGTTATATGCCAATAAATTTGACAAATTAGATAAATGATCACATTCATTAAAAAATACAGATCACCAAACCTGGTATAATAAGAAATAAAAGGTATGAATAGGCTTATATCTATTAAAGAAATGGAATTGTAATTTAAAACATTCATATAAATAAATATTCAGGTTTAGATGTCTTCCCTGACAAATTCTATCAAATATTTAAGGAAGAAATAATGCTAATCATACCCAAATACTTTCGGAAAACTGAAAAGGAGGAACATTTCCATCTAATGGTATGAGGCCAACATTACCCTGGTACAAAAAACATTATAAAAATATAAAACCATAACTAATATTCTTCATGAACATAAAGGCAAAAATCTTTAACAATATACTGGCAAAACAAACCAAACAACATTTAAAAAAGATAATACCTTATGTCCATCACGTGCAATGGGACTTACCAAGGAATTCAAGGTCAGTTTGATGTTTGAAAATCAATCAATGTAATTTACCATACCAGCAGAATAAAAGAGATAAACCATATGATCATCTCCACTGATGCAGAAAAAGCATCTGACAAAATTTGCCCCTTATTCATGATTAAAACTCACAGCACAGAGGTAAATTCTTCAGTCTGATAAAGGGCATCTATGAAAACTTAGAGTTAACGTCATCCTTAATGGCGAAAGACTGTTTTCTTACTAAGATCAGGAACAGACCAAGGATAGTCATTCCCATCACCCCTATTCAACATTAAACTGGAAGTCAGCCTGTGCAATAAGATTAGGAAAAGATATATAAGTAATATAGATTAGAAAAAAAGAAACCTATTCACTTACAGACATAATTGTCTACAAAGAAAATTCTAAGGAAAATATGAAAAAACTACTAAGATTACTAGAACTAATAAATGCATTAAGCAAAGTTTCAAGATACAGTGTTAACATTCAAAAATAAATAGTATTATTAACAATGATCCAAAAAAGAAATTTTTAAAAATCTCATTTACAATAGCATCAAAAACAATAAATACTTAGAAATAAATTTAACCAAGAAAGTGAAAAATCTATACACCAAAAACTATAAGACACTGGTGAAAGATATTGAAGAAGGCACAAATAAGTGAAAAAATATGTCATGCTCATGAATTGGAAGTTAATATTAAAATGTCCATATTACCCAAGGCTGTCTATAAATTCAATGCAATCTCTATCAAAATTCCAATGCCATTTTTCACATATATAGAAAAAAAATCCTAAAATTCATATGGAACCACAACAGGCCCTAAATGAATGACAAAGCAATCTTAAAGCTGGAAGTATCACACTTCCTGATTTCAAACTACATTGCAAAGCTATAGTAATCAAAACTGTATGGTTACCGGCAGAAAAATAGACATATAGATCAGTGGAGCAGAAAGAGAACCCAGAAATAATTCAGAAATAATCACATATATGGTTTAATATTTGACAAGGGAGCCACAAATACTCAATGAGGAAGGAATTATTTGTTCAATAAATGGTGTTGATGGGGCACTTGAGCGGCTCAGTTGGATGAGCATCTGACTCTTGATTTCAGCCCAGGTCATGAACCCAGGGTTGTGGGATCAAGCCCTACATCGAGTTCTGTGCTGAGCATGGAAACTGCTTAAGATTCTCTCCTCTGTCTCTCTCTCTTCCTCTGGCCCTCTCCCCTGCTCATGCTCTTTCTCTCTCTCTCTAAAAAAATAAAAATAAAATGGCACTGGGAAAACTAGATATCCACAGCAAAATAATGAAATGAACCCCTGCCTAACACCATTCACAGAAATTACCTCAGAATGGATTAAAGACTTAAACATGAGACCTGAAACCAAATAACTCCTAGAAAAGAACATAAGGGAAGGTTCCTTGACACTGGTCTTGCCAATGATTTTCTGGATATGACACCAAAAGCAAAGGCAACAAAAGCAAATATCAACACATGGGACTATATCAAACTAAATAGTTCTGTACAGTAAAATAAACAAACAACAAAAATGAAAAGGCAAACTATAGAATGAGAAAAATATTTGCAAACAATGTATCTGATAAGAGGTTAATATCCAAAATATACAAGGAACTCATACCATTCAACAGCAAAACATAAAAATATAAATACAAAAAAAAACTGTTAAAAAATGGGCAGAGAACTTTAATAGACATTTTCCAAGGAAGACATACAAATGGCCCACAGGTACATGAAAAGGTGCTCAACATCACTAATCATCAGGGAAATGTAAATAAAAATGACAATAAGATATTAATTCACAACTTTTAGGATGGTTATTTCAAAAAGACAAGAGATAGGAAAAGCTGGTGTGGATGTACAGACTTACTTCATAATTTACAATAGAAAAGCATTAAATACTTATGGATAAAGATGTGACACTGAAAACCACAAAACATAGCAGAGAGAAGTAAAAACAAGACTTAAATAAATAAATGGAAATATAAACCTATTCATGGATAAGAAAACTAAGTGATGATAAAATGCCAATTTTTCCCAAAGTGATCTATAGACTCAGTACAGGAATTTTTTTGTAGAAATTGATAAGTTGATTCTAAATTTCTAAAATTTATATGGAAAATCAATGAACCTACAACAGTACAATTTGGAAAAGAAGAAAAAGTTTGAGGATTTGTACTATCTGAGTTTAAATCTTACTACACAGCTACAGTAATCAAGATAGCTTGACATAGATTAATGGAACAAATTAAGAAACCTAGAAATAAACTCATGTATAAAAATTCTCAATTGATTTCAACAAAAGCAACAAGGTAATACAATGCCAAAAGCACAGTCTTTTCAAATAAATGGTGCTGAAACAGAAAGACAAATAAAGAAACTGATCCCATTCACAATTGCACCAAGAAGCATAAAATACCTAGGAAAAAATCTAACCAAATATGTAAAAGATCTGTATGCTGAAAACTATAGAAAGCTTATGAAGGTAATTGAAGAAGATATAAAGAAATGGAAAGACATTCCCTGCTCATGGATTGGAAGAATAAGTATTGTCAAAACGTCAATACTACCCAAAACTATCTACACATTCAATGCAATCCCAATCAAAATTGCACCAGCATTCTTCTCGAAACTAGAACAAGCAATCCTAAAATTCATATGGAACCACAAAAGGCCCCAAATAGCCAAAGTAATTTTGAAGAAGAAGACCAAAGCGGGAGGCATCACAATCCCAGACTTTATTTAGCCTCTACTACAAAGCTGTCATCATCAAGACAGCATGGTATTGGCACAAAAACAGACACATAGACCAAAGGAATAGAATAGAAACCCCAGAACTAGACCCACAAACGTATGGCCAACTAATCTTTGACAAAGCAGGAAAGAATATCCAATGGAAAAAAGACAGTCTCTTTAACAAATGGTGCTGGGAGAACTGGACAGCAACATGCAGAAGGTTGAAACTAGACCACTTTTTCACACCATTCACAAAAATAAACTCAAAATGCATAAAGGACCTGAATGTAAGACAGGAAACCATCAAAACCCTAGAGGAGAAAGCAGGAAAAGACCTCTCTGACCTCAGCCGTAGCAATCTCTTACTCGACACATCCCCAAAGGCAAGGGAATTAAAAGCAAAAATGAATTACTGGGACCTTATGAAGATAAAAAGCTTCTGCACAGCAAAGGAAACAACCAACAAAACTAAAAGGCAACCAACGGAATGGGAAAAGATATTTGCAAATGACATATCAGACAAAGGGCTAGTATCCAAAATCTATAAAGAGCTCACCAAACTCCACACCAGAAAAACAAATAACCCAGTGAAGAAATGGGCAGAAAACATGAAGAGACACTTCTCTAAAGAAGACATCCGGATGGCCAACAGGCACATGAAAAGATGCTCAACGTCTCTCCTTATCAGGGAAATACAAACCAAAACCACACTCAGATATCACCTCACGCCAGTCAGAGTGGCCAAAATGAACAAATCAGGAGACTATAGATGCTGGAGAGGATGTGGAGAAACGGGAACCCTCTTGCACTGTTGGTGGGAATGCAAATTGGTGCAGCCACTCTGGAAAACAGTGTGGAGGTTCCTCAGAAAATTAAAAATAGACCTACCCTATGACCCAGCAATAGCACTGCTAGGAATTTATCCAAGGGATACAGGAGTACTGATGCATAGGGGCACCTGTACCCCAATGTTTATAGCAGCACTCTCAACAATAGCCAAATTATGGAAAGAGCCTAAATGTCCATAAACAGATGAATGGATAAAGAAATTGTGGTTTATATACACAATGGAGTACTACATGGCAATGAGAAAGAACGAAATATGGCCCTTTGTAGCAACGTGGATGGAACTGGAGAGTGTGATGCTAAGTGAAATAAGCCATACAGAGAAAGACAGATACCATATGTTTTCACTCTTATGTGGATCCTGAGAGACTTAACAGAAACCCATGGGGGAGGGGAAGGAAAAAAAAAAAAAAAAAGAGGTTAGAGTGGGAGACAGCCAAAGCATAAGAGACTCTTAAAAACTGAGAACAAACTGAGGGTTGATGGGGGGTGGGAGGGAGGGGAGTGTGGGTGATGGGTATTGAGGAGGGCACCTTTTGGGATGAGCACTGGGTGTTGTATGGAAGCCAATTTGACAATAAATTTCATATACTGAAAAAAATAAAAATAAAAATAAATGGTGCTGAAACAGCCAGCTATCCACATGTCCCTACCTCAAACCATAGACAAATGTTAATTCATATACCTAATTGTAAAAGCTAAAACTATAAAACTTCCAAGAGAAAATGTATGCTATCTTGGGGTAGGCAAAGATCTCAATAAGCACTAACTATAAATAAAGTGTTAAATAGAATGTTATCAAAATTAGAGACATCTTTTTTCTGAATATATTCTTAAGAAAATAAAACAAGCCACAGACTAGGAGAAAATATTTGCAATATGTGTATCTGAAGGGAAAAAATGTATCCAGAATATATAAAGACTTTTTATAATTCAATAACATAAATATAAACAACCTATTATTTAATGGGGGAAATATTTGAACAAAAACTTTATAAAAAGAAGATACACAAAAGTTTATAAGCATATGGAAAGATGCTCAACAAATTATTCATCACAGAAAGATAAACTTACAGACATCACAACACACCCATTAAATTGATAAAATTAAAGACTGACAACACCATGCATTGGCAAGCATATGGAGAAACTGGAACTCATATATTTTTCATGGGCATGTAAAATGGTACAGCCATTTTGGAAAACAACTTACCAGTTTCTCTTATAATTAAACAAATACTTAACATATAACCCATAAATTCCACTGCTATGCACTTACCCAAAGGAAATGAAAACATGTATCCACACAAAGTCATATTCACCAATGCTCACGGAAGCCTTATATGTAACAACCCAACAGGAAACAACTCCAATTTTCCTTCAGTTTGAATAGAAAACAAACTCTAGTACATTTATACAGTAGAACTCTACAAAGCAATAAAAAGGGGTGAATTATTGATATATGCATCAACATAGATAAATCTCACAAATGTTATGCTGAACAAAAGAGGTCAGATCCAAAAGATTATATACTATATGATTCCATTTATATGGAATTCTTGAAAAGATAAAACCATAGTGATAGGAAGATCAGTAGTCAGCAGGGTCTAGGAACTGGAAGAATAGAATTGACTGTAGAGGGGTACAAGAAACCTTCTCAGGTCATGGCAAGGACAGATGTATCGGAAGTATCATAATTGGGCTGGTGATTACATGACTATCTTCAAAATCAGGTTTTGTCAACCTTGGCACTACTGACATTTTGGGCAATGTGGTTTTTTGTTGTGGAGGGCTGTTCTGTGTGTTCCTGCATGTTTAGCAGCAACCCTGGCCTCTTATCTCACTGGATGTCAGTAGCCCTCTATCCACCTCCAAGTTGTGACAACCAACGTCTTCAGGCATTGCTGAATATATCCTCGCAGGATAAAATTGCTCTGGTTGAGAACCATTAGGCAAAACTCATTAAATAGTATACTTAAAATTAGCAAAATCTATTGCACATAAATTATACCTAATAAAACTGATTAAAAATACATAGGAGGCAGTTTGGGACTACATGCCTCATACTCAGGAGACATGATTTCACTTTTACCTATTTTATACCTCCTTCAAGATAATCATTTGGGAAGCTCTATATTTACTGAAATAATTTTCCTGTAAATTTTAAAAATATTATTCTACTATTGTCTACTATTGTCTAATATTCAGCATTGTTATTGAAAAATCATACACAATCTTAATTCCTGATCCTTTGTGACCTTTTACATCTCTCTAAAAGTTTTTACCCACTTTTTTCCAATCACTATGCAAGGTTTTATGGGCCTATTCAAATTAGAAAACTGTGTCCTTTGGTTATAGAAAATTTTCTTATAGGACTTATTTTAAATATTCCTCCAGTCTACTTTCTGTTCCCCACCACCACCAGAACTCCAGAAAGATGTTGGACTTCTCAAGCACAGTCTTTGATTTTCTCATGTTTTCTCTCAGCTGTCCACCTTTTTCTCTTTTTATTACTTTCTAACAGATTCTCTTTATCTCTCAAGCCTTAATGGAAATTTTGTTTCCAGCTTCCATTTTTTTAATTTCAAAGAGCTCTTTCTTGTTCTCAGATTGTTCCTTTTCTCGAAGGACATTGTTTAATTACATTTTTTTCCTTCTGATCCCTATAGGTGTGTCTCCTCTAGAGCCAATGCCAGTTTCAGTCTCTCATATTAGAGGCTGTCCTCAAATGTGTGGTGATCCTTAGCTGTTGGTCCATATTTAACTGGAAATATGAAAGTCATAAGATTGAGTGTCCACTCTGTAGGCATGGGCAGAACTTGCTGATTATAGGCTTCAGGAAATGATCAAGCAGTAAAAAGTTGACTTTTCTTTTGGGCAAATACATATGTCTGAAGGTGTTTTATCTGGGAACTTAAAGTTCCTCCAAGGATGAATTTACCATCCTTAGGTAAAAGGAACATTCTGACTTCCAGTATTCTAGTCAGGGGGCAAGGGAAGAAGGCTAGTGGGGGAAGGGGGGTTCTGATCATCACCTTTCAAACATTCACTTAATGTTCCTATTTTAAGCTTGAATCTCATCCGTGGCTTCCACTATGTCTCTGAGTCTGAATCCAAATTTTACAGAAAATGATTCTTCCTCTGAAACAGAATGATAGGAATGAAATTGTCACCTGACTGAGCAGGGTGGAGATGGGTATCAGAGAGGTGCTGTCAAACTCCAATTATGGATGAATCATTCTATCCGGCCCCCTCCTCTTTATCTCTGTCTTCTATGGAGCAGAAATTTGTGTCAAGATAGTATAAATTAGATCAAGAATTGCTGTGATTTGGGAAAAATCTCTCTAAGGTAAGTCATGAGTTGAGTGAAATGTAACATTTTGTGGAATAATGGACAAGCTAAGGTTGGATAAAAACCAAGTGGAGCCCAAGAAAAGCCCAAAGCTATACAGCCCAAAGGTGTAAAGCAGAGATCTTTAGAAGACAAACTCAGCTGGAATAAGGTGAGTGGATCAGAAAAAAAGGGAGCATTTGACACTGAGAAAGTGGCTTATGGAATTTGCATCAGGAGTCTATCAATCTCAACTATAGGCTCTTTCCACTAAAGTAACCTCATGAACTGGAAAAGACGTGCACTTACAGACACTGTAAGTGCCTCTGGGATGAAAGGAGGTGTCTTTATGGACTTGGGTGTCTGTGGCAAAAGGTGACTTTACTTGAAGCAAATGGATAAAATGGAAAAAGAGCTGTTGGGATTCTGCTCCTGCCCCCACACTCCGGCCCATTTGTCCTCAGGAGTAAAGTCAGACTTTGAGAAGTTCAGTGTGGGTAACAAGCTTTAAAAAATTTAAGTTGAGACCAAAAACCCTCAGACAGTTGTTTACCCTCATACCTCATCTGCCAATCCCCCAAGGCTGAGGAATTACATTTTAAAGAGATTTTCTCCTCATGTTGCTTCCCAATGGAAGATAAAAGTAAAGTCCTGACTTTAGGAGTTGTTTTTCAGAGTGAGGAGCTCTGCACCCCCAGGGTTCATTCACCCGTTCCTCCTGAGATCACTGGAACTGACATAAGCTGGGCTCTGGTGCTTGAGGAAATGCTGAAACCTTCTGAGAAAACCAGCTCAGAGGCCAAATCAACAAGATAGTTAAAGAACTCTACCTCTTCAAAAGAAAAACAATATACAGGATTTAAGATTCCACTAGAATATTAACACACAAAGGCAAGAATTTAAAACTAACCTAAAATACATACTTCTTTTAAAAATAGAAAATATTAGGGGCGCCTGGGTGGCGCAGTCGGTTGAGCGTCCGACTTCAGCCAGGTCACGATCTCGCGGTCTGGGAGTTCGAGCCCCGCGTCAGGCTCTGGGCTGATGGCTCAGAGCCTGGAGCCTGTTTCCGATTCTGTGTCTCCCTCTCTCTCTGCCCCTCCCCCGTTCATGCTCTGTCTCTCTCTGTCCCAAAAATAAATAAACGTTGAAAAAAAAAAAATTTTAAAAATAGAAAATATTAGCAAAGTAGAAGAAAAAAAGAATCAATATATAAATAATAGGTACAAAAATACAATATTTGAAATAAAGAGCCCTCTGGATAGCACAAGGAGCAAAACAGAAATAGGCAAGGAACAAAATAACAATTTGAAAAATCAGATTGACCAATTCTCCCAGAAGGAAGAAGAAAAGCCAAATAAACAAAATGTAAGATAAAAGTAAGGTGATATGAAGGTCAGAAGTAAAAATAACTACTAACATAAATAATAAAAGTCCCACAAAAAGAAAATAATAAAATGGAGAG
Source organism: Leopardus geoffroyi (assembly GCF_018350155.1). Classification (NCBI taxonomy): domain Eukaryota; kingdom Metazoa; phylum Chordata; class Mammalia; order Carnivora; family Felidae; genus Leopardus; species Leopardus geoffroyi. Next base: position 23,941,030 of record NC_059332.1, on the reverse strand, counting down.
GAGAAATAATTTCAAAAAATAATAGACTAAATTTCCCTGGATTAAAAAATATTAGGAACCTCAGATTTAAAGGGCTCTGCATTGGCAAAAATATATATACATATGTATGTATATATGTATGTGTGTGTGTGTGTGTGTGTATGTTCATATATATATTAACATATACATTAAAACTCATATCTACATATATTAGGAAAATTAGGAATTCCAAAAAGATTATTTTAAATGTTCACAGAGGGGAAAAAAAAGCAGACTCAGATTGAAATCATATTTTCTAATAGCAACAATGGTTGCAATAACTCAGTAAAATTGTATTTTTTAAGTATTGAAGGAAAAGAACTTTGAAACCTAAAATTTTATAACCAACTAAACTGCCATCCAAATATACAGGCCTGATTTTTAAAAACTTTCTTAGGCATACAAGCCCTTAGATGTTTCACCACAAAGACTTATCAAAAATAGTTTTATATAAAATACTTTAGGGACACCTGAGTGGCCCAGTCAGTTGAGCATTCAACTCTTGATTTTAGTGCAGGTCATGATCTCACTGTTGCCAGGTTCTGTGCTGGGCTTGGAGCCTGCTTAGGATTCTGTCTCTCCCTCTTCCTTTGCCTCTCTCTCTTTCTCTCTGTCAATAAAATAAAATAAAATAAAATAAAATAAAATAAAATACTTTAAAAAGAAGAAAGACAAATATAGGAGATGATGCAAGACATATATAAAGCAGAGGGGAAACAAATAACTTGGAAGAGTTTGTACTGTCTTAAAAAAAATACCTAAGACTAAAGAAAAAGATAAAAATATCAATAACAGCCCAGACTAAAAGTATAGGTAATGACTATATGATAGGGGTTGGCAGAGGTTGGGGAGAGACAAAAGATGAAAATTCTTGTCTTATTAAGAGGGATACTGTTATAATTTCTTTTTCAAAACCAAGAAAGTATGTTAAAATATATGGAAAACTTGAGACAAAGAAGATATAAACAGGTCCAATTATATCAATAATAAAAATAAATGTATTTGGACAAAATTCTCCACTCAAATGACTAATAAATTGAATATTTTAAAGCCAGGTATGTGCTATTTATAAGACATACTCATGAAACACACAAGCTAGAAGCAAAAGGATGGAAAACAGCATGTTAGGCCGATAAAGCAAAAGACATGTAATGTATTAGTATCATTTAAACTAGACTCTAAGACCACAAACATTAGGGGATTGGAAGCACTGCTATAAAATAGTAAAAGTTTTAGTTCACCAAGAAAAAAGCAACTTTAGGTATAAATGCACATAAAATAGCCTCATGTATATTTGGTAAAATTTTATAGAATTAGGGTGAATTTATCATGGCTTTTTCAATTATTGATGGGATCGTAGTAGAAAAAAAAATCAGCAAGGATACAGAAAATATGAATCACTCAATTACAAGTTTTCACTCATTCAAATAATATCTAATTTAAAGTTCTTCCAAATAATAGAAAGCCTACATCTTTCTCGAACATATGTGCGATACATGCAGAAGTGTAATCATGTGCTTGGCCATTAAGAAAGTCTCAATAAATTTCAAACTTAGGTATAAAGTAGACTGAGAACTCTGACCACAATGAAATTAAATTAGAAATTAAAAATACAAATTAAAAATGCTCACATATTTAGCAGTATTGCTAAATAATTCATGGATAAAAGGGGAAATATCAAAGTGAAAACTTTTTAAGTATATAAAACTGAATGGCAATAAAAACACCATATATCAAGACTTCTGGGATACAGTCAATATGTACTTTGCAGCAAATTTATAACTAAATACTTACATTAGAATGGGAGAAATTCTCAAAATTAGTGAGCCAAGTGTTATTCTCAAGAAGTTTGGGGCAGTGAGGGCACCTGGGTGGCTCAGTCAGTTAAGCATCTGAGCTTTGGTTTGCGCTGAGGTCATGATCTTGTGGTTTCATGAGTTCAAGCCCTGCATCAGGCTCTGGGCTGAGAGCGTGGAGCCTGCTTGGGATTCTGTCTCTCCCTCTCTGTCTGCCACTCCCCTACTCATGCTCTCTCTCTCTCAAAATAAATACATAAACTTTAAAAAAAAAAAAGAAGAAGTTTGGGGTGGGGGACACATAACAAATTCCACCTCAAATTAGGAAAAAATCAGAAAATAAAAATAAAAGCAGGAATCAACAAAATAAAAAACAATACAACAGAGTGGAACTAAAAGGCTAAGAACTGGTTCTTTGCGAAAACTAACAATATAGACAAATTTTTCAAGATTTATCAAGATAAGATAAAAGTTACAATAATCAACATTATGAATGAAAGGGAGTATAACTACACATAAAGTATACATAATAAATAATAAGACACTGGGCATCTGGAGGGCTCAGTCGGTTAAGCATCTGACTTGGACTCACGTCACCATCTCACAGTTCATGAGTTTGAGCTCCACATTGGGCTCTGGGCAGACAGCTCAGAGCCTGGAGGCTGCTTCAGATTCTGTGTCTCCCTCTCTCTCTGCCCTCCTCTGCTCACACTCTCCCTTTTTCAATCAAAAATAAATGAAAACATTTTTAAAAAATTAAAAAATAATAAGACACTGATGAAAAATGATATGCCAACAGTTTTGAAAACTTAGACAAATTCCTACAAAAAAAAATAACTTACTAAAACCAATTCAAGCAAAAAAAGTCTTGAATAGTGGTAGAATTATTAAAGAAACTGGCACACTGGCTAAAATTAATCCATACTCATACACACACCCAAAAAGTACCTGGCCCAGATGGATTTACAGGTGAAGTCAAACTTTCAAGGAAAAAATGACCTCAAGTTGATACAAATTATTCCAGACAACAGAAAAAGAGATTACTTCCCAACCCATTTTACAAGGGTTGACGTTGGAGGAGAATGGGCAATGAGCAAAAGGAAGAAAAATCCCTGCCCTCACGGAATTTACATTCTAGGGTAGGTGTGGGAGGATGCATCGTAAATAAGTACAATATATAGTATGTTAGATGTAGAGAAAAAGAAAACAAGAAAGACAAATGAGAAAGAGGTTGTACCATTTTACATAGAGGATCAGGGCAGGCCTCCCCTGCAAGGAAGACATGAAGGAAATGGAGAAAGAGATCATGCCTGATTGGGGAAAAGACAGGGCAGTCAGAGGGAACAGGAAGTGTTAAGACCATAGGGTGGGAGTATAACTGTTGCTTTCAAGGAATGGACGGAAGACAGTGTGGCTAGGATTGGGTGGCTGAGAAGGAGGACAGTAGAAAATGAGCGGCCAGGCCTAGACCTTAACTTGGTGCATGGGTGGGGGCGGGGGGGGAGAGGGAGAAAGAAAGTCAGGTGCAGCCTCTTAGCAAAGCAGGCCTCACCACCACCATCCCAAAGTCAGCGATGACACAGGCCTGAGTGGCAGTCTGAGGAGACCCAGAAGTAGCGTTTCTCAGATGGGCATGACGCAGTAGGAGCAAGAAGAAGCCAGTATGCAGACAGTGCAGCAGAGATTGTGCATATAGCCAGGACAGGAGTCGATTTTGATAATATCTGTTTTAATATTGCCTGAAAAGATAGACTTATGGCATCTCAGTGAGGCTGACAGTGCGGAGATGATTAGGTTAACTTACAAATGTAAAAAGTGGAAGCTCAGAGGAGTTAAGCGCCCAGCCCAAGGTCACACAGATGGTAAGTGACAGAGCTGGGATGAAGGCCAGACCTGCTGACCTGTATGGTTCAGGGCTGTGCCCACTCAGGGCTGTACCTGACTCAGAGTCTGTGGAATGCACCCTCAGATCTTGCCTCTTTTCTACCCAGAAGTCCTTATTCTCTATCATTGTTTTTTTCTTTTTGCAGTTTGTCTTCATATGCGTCTTGTTTTAGGGCTGCTTTTATGAGCAGCCTGAGTTAACCTCAAAGCTATAATTTCATTGACAATAAAAACAGCTTCACTCCATGCATCTCTTTCAACTCTCTGAACATATTTTGGTTCAAAATAATGTCTTCAGCAAATGGGTAAAGGCAAACTCCACTACCCTTCCCCCGCGACTAACACAAAATAAGCCACAGCCACCGATAACCATGGTATTTGACTCCGTTTGGGAGACTGGGTGTCTCTCATCGCTGTGACGAGGGCTGGTGAGCCCAGCCCAGGCGTCCTGCCGTCCTTCTCATCCCTCCCATGAGCTCGGGGGCCTGCCATGTCCTGGGAGGAAGGGAGCCCCCACCACCCGAACATGCTGTGCCGACTTTATAAATAGCCCTTCAGAAGAACAGGCTCTCAGATTAAGTTCCTGCCAACTCCCTTCTGGTAGCCTTATTTTAATTTTTAACATGCAACAGCCACCTTGTACTGACCCCACCCCACAGGAAATAAACCCGTGTGGGACTCATAGCCCTGCACCCCACCCACCCACCCTCCTGTGCATGTCCCACAGTTATTCCGGTGAGAGCTGGTTGAAAGGCCTCAAGACCGCTCTGGGAGGGCACAGGTGGGATGCTGAGGCAAGAAACTTCACTAAGAAGCCCCTTGCAGAGGGTTGGGGGTGAGGCGTGCCCCCAGCCCCCCTCAGTTTTTCCTTTCCTCCCTTCCTCCAACATTTTAGTTTCCAACAGTTAGAATCTGATTTCTTCCACACCCCATACCCAACACCTACTCTTAAAATAGTAAAAATAATCCTCACATTATAACAATATGCACATTTATTTACAACATACACATGGAGCCTTCCAGCAGCCCTGTGGGACAAGCCGGGTGGTAATACCCAGCTCACCAGCACCCTTGCAGATCTGTCGGTCTTCCTCCAAACTCTGGCTGGGCGTCTACCAAGTCTTGTGATGGGCAACCCACTGCTTCCTCAAGCAGTCCAACCCATCTACAGACAGCAGAAAGTTCTTTACACAAAGCAGAATCCCATCTCCTCAGACCTCAGCTGGGTCCCCCTCCCCAGGGGCTTCTACCTGAGCTTTCACTGATATTAGAAGCTCCCTACCCCTGCCAGGGCTAACTCCAGATATCACAGGAGGACCAGGGGCATCCATGGGTCCCCCCAAACCAAGCTACCTGGTTTCTGTTAACCATTGCTGTGTATCTGACTTCTGAGCTTTGACCATTTTCTCTCTCCTTCCTCATTACCCATTTGTACACAGAGTGAGTTCCCCTTCTGATTCATTACAACACAAGCTCCTGGCGAGTGGACATCTACATGCCTGGCACTGAGCACGTGTCTGTCCGTGGTGCACCTGCGTAGACCTCCCAACAGCTCCACAAGGTGGGGGCTACTTGTTCTCCCATCTGACAGCTGAGAGTGCAGAAGCTCCAAACTGAACCAGGAGATCTGACTACAGAGTTTCTCTGCTCAGGTGGAAGGCTGAGTGCCCAGCACTTAGGAAGCACTGAGCACATGAAACGCTGCTGGTGGGGCCACTAAGTGCCAGAAGTAGCTGCAGCAGCAGATACAGAAGATGAACCCGAACTTGAAGTTCATAATTGGTTGAGGCCAGCAAAAAGAAAAATAAAGGGAGTGCCATTTAAGATAGATTAAAGAATGTTTTGGATTCCAAATGGGTCAAACAGGTTGGGGGAGGAGAGGCATTCCAGAAAGAAAAAAAACAGAATGAGCAAAGGCTCACAGGGTGTGTCTTGGGAACATCCGCCATTTAGACAAAAATGTAGGAAAAAAAAAAAAACTAAGGAGATTGGGGACCTTTAACAAATCCCCCATGGAAGTCTTGCAGGGCTGGGCTCCCCACCAAGGCTAAGGTCACAGATTCTAAGGCTCTCGGTGGATCTGGAGCTGTTTCCAAATTGACTCATTGATCCCTTCTCTCCATTCACCTGCAGCGTGGCTCATGGCTCACGGGGGAGGATGAGGTGCTGACAGGCCACTCCCCCTGAAAGCCAAGCCCGGCGTCAGCCCAGCCCACTGCCCTAGATGGCTTTCCTCTGGCACTAGCTCATGCTTCTTGCTTCTGCTCAGATTAATTCCAATCAGATCTTAGCCATGAATGGACCAGATACACACAAACATTTTTACTATTAAAAGAACGTCTTCCTTGTATTAAAATTCATAACTGAGGGTCAAATACAAGCAATAAGCAGACTTGAAGCCATCCATCCCTGGTTGACTTGTTGATAAAATAATTCACAGACAGTTCTCAGGCCTTCAGCCACAAAGCTGTAAACAAGCTTCCACTTTCTGAATGAACCATAACAGACACCAAATAAAACCATTCATCTTAAAGTCATCTCAGAACCCGGGAGTGCCTTCTAAAGCACTCAAATTCAAATGGTCATGTGCTAGCACAAAATGCTGACCATAAAACACCATGTTTTGGCTTTATTTGATTTTTGTACCTTTTCAATGAGGTGTCTGGGCATTTCAGTTTGGCTGAGAGAGTCTAGGGATGCTAGTAATTATGTTGGGTAAACCAATGCCCCAGGAAATGTCTCGAGCCAGCTGTGCTATGTTTTGAAAAGTCCCTCTAAGTTACCCTCTTTTGCTTTGTATGTTAGTAAGTGATAACAGTGATTCAATCTCACTGCAGACCAATGGGATTAATTGAGTTTCTATCATGTCTCCAGGATTCTGCTCCAGGACATTCCTGAAGAATGCCACTAATATTTTGCCCAGTTGATCCTGAAATGTACACTACGATTTCTCAGACCACACACCCTGATTTGGGATGTCAGAACCTACAGTTACTGTAAGTATGGGGTGAGCAAAGAGATCTATGAATTCACCCTGCCCTGCGTGAGTTTGCAGTCTGTGTCTACGGAAAGGTGGAGGAATTTATAGATCTGCTACATAGCTCTTCATAGCACAAGCAGCAGATAAAGAGTGACAGGGTCTGGGGCAGACAGATTACAAAAGGAGGAAATCATTGCAACTCACAGAAAGGTTCTATGGAACACACAGCATAACTTACAGCAAGCAGGATTTCAAGAAGCAGGAAGGGTGAGGAGAGTGTTCTTGCTTGCTACAGAAAATGGGAACGTGCATGGTAGATGTGAGGAATGGTAAGTAAAATGTTCCCCTTTGCCTTGGAATAGGGTCAAACTCCAAGAAGACAGGACTAGAAAAGTGGGCTGGTCTGATTTTGCAAGATCTCGAATGCCATGACCACAGAGACCGGCTAAGTTTTTCCTTTCCTCCCGTGACTCAGCTAGCCTGCATTCCCCAGCCTCTCTCAAAGTTAAGTCCCACCATGTGACTCAATTCTGGCCAACAGGATGTAGCAGAAGTGATGTAATGTACTCCGCTTCCAGGCCTGGCCTCACTCCCACCTCCTGAGGCCGCAGCTGGGCCTCCATCCAGGGGCTTCTGCTCTGTCTGCTGGTTTGGACGGCAGCACCCAAGGCAAGCTTGGAGCCATGCAGTGAAGATGGCCTCACTCTTGATTGGTTGTGTGATACAGAGCACAACACCACCTCCCACACCTCCCTGCTTCCCAAGGGGCTCTTCCTAAGTAAGAAGCTCATATGGTGTGGGGCCTCTGAGATTTCAGAGCCCATGGCTGACCTCCAAAGTTAGCATTTCGCCACTAAAATTTCAGGCTTGGGGGGTGGCATACTCTTCCTGGAGCCACCGAGAGCAGTGCTTTAGGATGGTGAGCTCTGTGGCAGAGCACAAGTCAGTGTGGACAATGGCAGGAGGCCTCACTCAGAGATGATGGAAAAGACTGATGAGAGACGAGATGGGGGTTAAGGCAGCGATTGTGGGAGGAGGGAAGCGAGGGGATGTTTCTCATCTACCACTCATTTCTTCCTACTCAACTATTGTGCCCCTGATTATTGAAACAGATTTCTCAAAGGTCACCACTGAACTCCTCATCCTTGATCCAGTATGCCTTCTTCATTAGCATCATCAGCCTATGGCATCTGACACCTCAAACCACTGCCCCTTTTCTGGGGCTCTCTTACCTCTTTGCCTCCCTGGCTCTTCCCATCTCTGAACCCTCTGTCTCTCACTCTCTATCACCTCTTCTTCCTTCACCAGACCCTCACAATAAGGCACCCTGAAGCTTCTGGCGTGGAGCCTGCCTTTCTCTTTTCTAGATGCATGGGATCCCTGGGGGGTCTCATTCACCATCTGGCCACTATCTTCCTGCTCATGGCCCCCAGAGCTACCTCACCCATCCTGACTTCTCTTCTGAGCCCCATATCAAAGTGTTCAGTTTGCCACAGAAACAGCCCTGAACAGATGTCCCATAGGCACCTCAAATGCAAACCTGTCTAAAACAGAATTCATTCTCTTGTCACCACCTCTCACTACTCACCACCTTCCAAATGAACCTGCTCCTTCTATGTCTCTGGTTGTCTGAGACTAGAGGCCAGTGGTTCAGCAACAAGCACAGTGTGAAGAGCTTGAACATCTTGCCAAAAATCAAGATGTGACATCCAAGTTCTAAGAGCTCTACCTTGAACCCCAACACCTTTGGAAAACCGATCTAACACTTATTCTAATTTTACAGCCGGTCATCCCATTGACTTGATTCCTATGAAAGCACCTCTCTTGAAATCACATGGCAAGGCGTCGTCTCCATTAACATGGTCCAGCAGGGCTCAGAGACAAGTGTGTTTCAAGGCAGGTGGCCCTTTCTTATGGTCTCCTTGCTTATCTTGGGTTTTGATTCCTTTTCAGTCAAGTTTCTTTTCACTTTTCAAATCTGAAGAAGTTTCCTTTCCAGAAAGTAGAAGCCAGGGGCATCTGGGGCTCAGTCTGGTTAAGCGACTGACTCTTCATTTTGGCTCAGGTCATGATCTCACCGTTCATGAGTTTAAGCCCCATATTGGGCTCTGCACAGTGTGAAGCCTGCTTGGGATTCTCTCTCTCTTTCTCTCTCTCTATTCCTCTCCTGATCACACTCTCTTTCAAAATAAATAAACATTTAAAAAAATAGAAACCAAAGATCATTTGAACAATTTTGCTTGTTCTCAGTCATCAAATGGCATCATGGCATTTCCTCCAGGTTGTAAGCCTATCCCTTCCTCATTCTTCCTGCTCAGAATACAGCTTTCAAACTCTTTGAATTTTCTTTACATTTTCAAAAGTTTTTAATTAAATCCACACTCTACCTGAATTAGTCAGGACTCTTTTGGTTGCAAGTGGCAGAAATCCAAGCTAAGGAGGGATTTAGTCGTTCATGGGACCAAACCACAGGCAGAAGGCAGGCAGGGATGGAGGGGGCTTGCGGACAGCCACCTGGCCATGTCAGGGCCTCAGAGCCCACTGGGATCACCCTCTCTGTTCTGGTCAGTTTCTCTCGTATGTGGACTTCCTCTGGCCAAACCAGCTGCTCCATGGGGGGTGGGGTGGATTCTTGTCAATAGCAGCTCTGACTCACCCTTGACAGCTCTTTAACCAAAAAGTAAGAGCTTTTCTCTGGGTTCCGTTGTGGAAAAGCCCAGGGAAAATTCTGGTTAGCTCAGCTTGAGCTATACTTCTCGGATTATATTTCTGATTATACTTCCTAGAACTGTCACTGTGAACAAAACAGTGAAATGATTTGCCCGCCCTGGGTCACATATCCATTTCTGGACTCAAGGAAATAGGGTGTCCTGCCTGAAGAAAAGGAGACAGAGTGCTGGGCAGATAAAATTAATAGATATCTGTTATATGAGCCTCCCTGTAAATAGATTTCCTTCAACTAATGTGCCTTTCCTGACCTGTCCTCTATGCCCAATATGGTAAAATGGATGTCAGTGGCTAGGTGGTCTGTCATGAATGCAGACGAGAGAAATGAGTCTTCTCCAAGTGCTGTGAAAAGGAGAATATACAGACTTTTAGTCCTGGAACTCTGCAGGGGACAATGATCTCCAGTGATCATTTCTCCCATAAGAGTCTGCATTGCTGTGATCCCAATTCAAGGCATGCTGCCCTTTGGTACCATGTCACCTCCCTTTCTGCATGGTACCCCACTTGTTCTTGCTCTAACTACCAACTTCTAGGCTGCTACAGTCAAGCCTACAGTGCCCCTTCCCTGGCCTCCTAAATTCCCAGTGATGACATCTTACCTAGGAATATCCTTCCCCAAAGTTTACTTTCCAGAAGGCTAAAACCTTATGTAGTTGGGAAGAGAGCTAACTGATAAGTAATTCACACCCAAGCATGAATGACAAGTGCCCTTCGAGGGCATCATTAATTGTACTGAATTTCTAATGGGTAAAAAAGATTGTTATGGTCTGCATTGCATCTCACCAAAAATGCATGTGTTGAAGTCCTAACTCCTTCAGAATGCACTTCAGAATGTGACTATCTTTGGAAACTTTAAAGAAGTAATTACTTTAAAATGAAGTCATTAAGATGTGGCCCTAATCCAACATGACTGGTGTCCTTGTAAGGAGAGGGGATCGGGACACAGACACACACAGAGGGAAGACCACATGAAGACACGGGAGAAGACACCATCTATAAGCCAAGGAAAGAGGCCACAGAGGCTCTGCCAACACCTTGACCTTGGACTTCCAGCCTCCAGAACTGTGAGAGGTAAATGTCTGTTGTGTAAACCCCCGAGTCTGTGGTACTTTGTTATGGCAACCCGAGCTGACTGACTCTCTTCCCACAGGCCTAAAAAAACAGCAAACTGCCTCCTCTCATCAGAAAGGCTGCGATTTGCCCTTCCAGCAAATCATTCCTGAAATGGGTCAGGGGACCCCACTCATACTTTCAAACATACACGGAAAAACAGGATGTACATACCAGAAATATTTAACCTCCTTCCCTCTCTAAGCAGAATCTTTATCATGTAGAACTAAGATGAGCCTTTCTCAAAACGATGAATAAAGTTGTAAAAAAATACACAATAAAGGACTTGAGGACTTGGTTTATGAAGTCAGATGTGGCACATGGGTGCTTTGTGATTACCCGGGACAGAAGCCAGTGCCACGGAACTCGAGCATGCAAGTCCTGGGTGGACTTTTGAATATAAAACACGTGGAGAACACAAGTAGGGGCTTCGACATGACCAGAATAGCAAGTAGGCTGCATTTAGCTGCCAGACCAAAGCCACTCATCTCTGTCCGTAGGGAAATACATGTTTCCAACTTAAAGTTTGTAACACTCATAATCGTTTTGGTGAGATTGTCCCCAGACAGTCCCTGGGAGCCATTCGCACAGATGTTTCCTGGATGTTGAAGGCACAGATATGGAATCCTTAAACCCGTGCAGTGACAAGGCAGCCTGAGTCGGCCAGAGGAGAGCAAAGTTGGCCGACACCAGCGAGGATGGTGCTGAGCAGCAGGACTCTTCGTTGCCAGAGCCAGCTGTCCATCTAACATGATAGCTGCTTCTTTTTTCTTTTTAAGGAAAACACTAATAAACAATGGAAGGGACACAAGGGTCGGGCCGAAACAGAGCCCCATCAGACAATCAAGACTCTCACACGGCAGGCCCAGGGGATGAGCTTGGGAAGTCAGGTGGGTAGGGTTGGATGCTGAGAGAGGACCTTGGACGTTACAGGGGGAAACAGGTCCTGGGGTGTGGAGTGACTTGGGTTGGCTCACACAGCTACTAAGAGAGAGACTCAAATCCCGACTTCAGTGTTTTTTCGCTGCCTCATACTTCCGGTTCCCAGCTTGCTCTTATCTTCTGGAATCCCCCTGATCACTCTTTGCCAAAACATGTGCCCTGTGGGTGCCCTCTGACTGCCTATGCCTGCACCCAGCAACCTCAGGGGCCTGCCTTCCCATGCCCACATCCTGCCAGAATCTTCCTTCCTTCCCCAACCTCACCTACATGGAGTCACTTTCTTTCAGGCTTGCTCCCTCTCAGCCAAGCTCTGTCCCTGGACGCCATCACAGCTTCCTAGCTCCCTGTGTTCTGGGCCAGACTGGCTCTCCCTTATGCACAGATGCCTTCCCGGAGCCTCTCTCTGTTGCATCCCCTCTGCAACTAGCACATTACCCTTTACAAGTGAGGATGGGGCACAATACTAAGACACGGGACTTTGGTATCAGAAGATCTGGTCCAGGGGGTGCCCGGGTAGCTCAGTTGGTTGAGCTTCCAACTTCAGCTTGGGTCCTGATCTCACAGTTTGTGAGTTCAAGCCCCACATCAGGCTCTCTGCTGTCAGTGTGGAGCCCACTTCAGATCCTCTGTCCCCCTCTCTCTGCCCCTCCCCCACTTGCTCTCTCTCTCTCTCTGTCAAAACTAAATAAAACTTGAGGCACTTGGATGGCTCAGTCGGTTAAGCATCCAACTTGGGCTTAGGTCACGATCTCATAGCTCATGGGTTTGAGCCCCACGTCAGGCTCTGTGCTAACAGCTTGGAGCCTGGAGCTTGCTTCAGATTCTGTGTCTCCCTCTCTTTCTGCACCTCCCCCACTCACACTCTGTCTCTCTCTGTCTTTCTCTCTCTCTCTCTCTCAAAAATGAATAAACGTTAAGAAATATTTAAAAACTAAATAAACTAAAACAAAAAACAAGAAGAAGATCTGGTTCAGGTCCTGGCTCCCTCCACCACTCTCTGGCTGTAGGACCTTGGCCAAACCTCTTTACATTGTGAAACCTCCAACATTACCTAAATAACACCATAATTAGCCTTACTGTTAATGAATAGCTGACAGGTGAGAGCATGGGCTTGCTGGGATTCCTGTTCCGAGTCTGTCTCTTACTAGCTGTATAACCTCAGTCGGGGTCCTGACCTACTTCAGCCAGTTTTCTGTCTGTACAATGGGGATGATAATGATAAAACCTACCTGACGATTATTCTGTATAATGGACTTAAAACAGTGTTTTGCATACAGGAAACACTTTAGAAATGTTTGGTATTACCATTTGCAAACTATAATGTACAATGCAGAAGTTACCTATACAATTTTAAATTATCAATTGCTCTCCGGTGTTGCCATATCAAACAGGAAAGAGCTCTTTTGGCTGCAGAGAAACCTAAGTCCAAGCATCCACAATAAAAGAAGGACATTTGGGGGATCCATGCCATTGCAAAAATCCAGAGGTAGCTACAGCCCTGGGCTTTGTAAAAATCTTGCCTAGAACAGGAGGAGGAGGAGAGGGCTGCAGGGAGAGGGATGTTCAGCTCTGTGTTAAAGTCGTCAGACATAGGCTTGGTTGCTGCCTAAGTTTATATCAAATATGAGGTACTACAAGTAGTGGACATGGCCTGTGCTGTTGTGATCAAAGGACGTGTGCTATCTGGCACTTGTGGGCTTTTCTAACCTACATGCTTTCTGTGTCCAGTCGCATCGGGAGGGCTATTAGAGGCCAGCAACATCACACACACACTTGTGCAGAGGGGTGTACACGGACACACAGAAGTCCACCCACTGTGGTTTAGGGTTCATGAAGCCCTTGAGATGGGAGGAGTGGCTTGGGGGGAAAAGGGAAGAAAAGACCAGGAGAGCACTGAGGGTGGCAGTGAGAGTCCAGGGGCCCTTAGAGGTCTGGCCACAATGTCCACTGGAGACACCAGAAAGAAGCGATTCAAAACTCCCAGGGATAGGGGTGCCTGGGTGGCTCAGTCAGTTAAGCGCCTGACTTCAGCTCAGGTCATGATCTTACAGCTCATGAGTTTGAGCCCTGCATCATACTCTGTGCTACAATTCAGAGCCTGGAGCCTTCTTCAGATTCTGTGTCTCCCTCTCTCTCTGCTCTCCCCCACTCACACTCTGTCTCTATCTCTCTCAAAAATAGATAAACATAAAAAAGTTAAAAAAAAAAAAAAGAAAAGAAAAGAAAAGAAAAGAAACTCCCGGGACTTTGGGTTCCTCCAGATCCCTTGGCAAGTCCATTCATTTCCAGCATAACTGGAGATGTTTATTTCAACTTCTGGAAAATTACATCCTCTCTACCTAATCTCCCCCCCCTCCACCACCCCGCTCTAATGCATGCTGTGGTTACAGACTGTTAAGCAAGGACTGCCTTGGGGTCCAGAGGGCACACTTCATTTGCTGGTGAATTAATTCATACATGTGCTGCATGTAACAATTTAAGGCTCTTCCCAAGCAAAGGCATTGCATGCTCTGAAATTCTTTTTTTGCCTGTGTAAGATCGTATGGGCCCAGAGCTAGGCATTTGACAGCTGAGTGACTGGGGACAGCTGGTCCTGACTTAGGGGTCAGGGGAGGAGATAGCACCATGCAGGGGAAAGCACAGGACCTCTCAGATCAGTTGCCGCTCTTCCACTGACTGGAAAGTGACCTTGGGCAAGGCTCTAGGCCACCTAAGCTCAATTTCTTCATCTGTTAAAATAAGGATAATTGTGTCTGCCATGCAGGGCTGTTATCAAGATTAAAGAGAAAGTTGACACCACAGTTGGTGCAGAGATGGCTCCCAAAAAGCAAGTCATTAAGACTAGATTTGTAAAAGTTGCTTTCTTTTTTTATATATATACTTATTTGGGGTGGGGGAGAACACGAGCAAGGGAGGGGCAGAGAGGGGAACAGAGGATCTGAAGTGGGCTCTGCGCTGACAGGCTGACAGCAGCAAGCCCGATGTGAGGCTTGAAGTCATGAACTGCGAGATCATGACCTTAGCCGAAGTCAGACACTCAACCGACTAAGCCACTCAGGTGCCCCCAAATTTGCTTTCTGTTGAAGAGCTTGTGCAGATCACCAGCTCCCCCATTCAACCCACTCCCCTGGCCACCTCCACTATCACTTCTCAACCTGGAAGGCCACCCCTCTTCCTTTAGAAATAAAAATTAAATAACAATATCCAACACTAGTGAGCATGAGGCAGTTTTACATGCATTCACTCATTAAATCTCTACTACAGTTCTACGGTACCCATAACTATGCCCATTTTACAGATGTGGAAACTGAAGCCCAGAGACTCTAAGTGACTTGCCCAATGACACACAGCTAAGATGTGGTAAGCCTTTATGTGAACCCACACTGCAGGAGAAAGGTGCCACACAGTGTCCCTGAGGAGCTTCTGGGCTTTCTGCCTGAAGCGGTCAGCCAAAGCATGGCACGTCCACTTCCCTGATGAGAGGGCTGGGAGTACGTTGCATGCAAGCCGCACAGCCCCTCCCGGGGGAGCCATGCAGAGAACCACACCAAGGCGACGGTGAGCCCCACCCTCCAGTGCCCTGCTTCTAATGCCATTTCTCTCGCAATGAAAACATAGTTTGAGATGCCACCACCGCATGCTGAGTCAGCTGGGAGACGTGGCCACAGGCCCGGGGACAGAAAAGCAGCACAGACCCATGTCTGCTGAGCATTCTGATTTCCCCACCACCTTCTCCCAAAGTGTATTTCTAAGTAATCAACTAATGACAAAGTGTAAGAATGAGGACCTGTGTAAGGGCAGTATATTTGCTAAAACACCACCGTGTTTTAGGCTTCTGAGGGTGGAAAAAATGAAGGGAGTGGAAAAGAATGAGATTCTCTTACTGATGGAAAGAGTATCTGACCCATGAAAAGGAGGGGGAGGGGATCAAGAGCACCCCACGAGTAGAATCCCACCTCCAATCTCCTGTTCACTTGCCTTTTCCTACTCCAAAAGGTAGTTTTCTGTTTTACAGAGCATTTCCTCACACCCCAATCTCTTCCTGCTAAGTGATTTTGTAACTTCAACGTGTGCCAAAGGACATAAAACACCCTCTCAGCCTCCCCTTCTTGTTCTGCACATGTGCTCTGGCTGAGAGCTGCTGTATTAAATGTGCCGGTGTGGAGGGCATGTTATAAATCCTAGGAGTGCTGTAGCCTAAGCAATCCTGCTTTTCGATTACTAAAACAAAGTTAGGAGATGAGAAAGTAGTGTCCAGGGTATAGGACCTCTACATCTTTGGCAGTGAATTCAAACCTCAGTGCCTAGATTGCATTTTAATAGTGTCAAATTAGCATAAAGGACTTTTTCCCCCTGTCTGTGGTAAATAATTGACCCAATTCTCCCAGGCACATTTTTTTTAAAATGCAGGAACCATTTGTGTTCATTCAAGGCGACACAAAACCATCTGACTATTGTGTCTTGCAATTCACGTGTCTTTTCACTGGGCTCCTGGAAGCTCAATGTCGATACAATGCACCCTTTGCAGTGGGAATTCCTAGATCTGCCAAGTTTTCCCTTAACCTCTACAGTGTAGAAATGTCCAGCAGAAACCTCCGGGACAGGCACCCAGGGGTCAGCAGGTGTCAACCAGATACAGGATCTGCCTTTGACCACCAGCTCATTCGTGCATTTTGATAAGGAAAACACAGGGGAAGTTTTCATCTTACTTTGAGATTTGCAAAATGGAAAACTCCCAAGAAAGAAAGGAGAAAGAAAACAGAGTGAGGAAGAGAAACCATGAAGCACAGTTGTGACTCAGCCATGCTTTGCTTTTCTATAACACTGCCCCACTTCCCAGGGGCTTTCCTGTGCCTTGTCACAGCAGCCTTATGAGGTCAGAAGGGCGAGTAGACAGACACTTATGTCACTGATGACTCAGCCAGGTGAAGTGACCATGCACTCAGCCAGGCTGGTACCCATAGGTTTTGACCCTGGCTTTAGTGCCTGTCCCCTACAGTACATTGCAGGGACAAGGGAGATAATAACAGGAAAAGGACTGAGTCTGGCCCTTGGCACCCAGCCTGGTGGAAGTGATAGACTTTGGCTTCTTCACTGGTGAGAGCTCAACAGCTCCACTGTTACCCAAGTGTCGTACAAGCCAGAAGGGTACCCACATCTGGCATAAAGACCATCTTGCATAGGGCAGCAGGGGGTCTATGGCTACCTGTGTATACCCTTTCGTTGCCTTTAAAAATTGTTTTAAGTTTATTTATTTTGAGGGAGGGAGGGGCAGAGCGAGAGGGAGAGAGAGAATCCCAAGAAGCCTCCTCACTGTCAGCAAAGCTGCATGTGGGGCTCAAACTCAAGAATGGTGAGATCACAACCTGAGCCGACATCAGGAGTCAGAGGCTCAACTGACTGAACCACCCAGATGCCTTCCCTTCAGTCACCTTTGAACAGTTGTCAGAGGCCTCCCATCACTAAAGCTCCCTGGTGGTCCCATTAAATCTCTTTGCAGTTTTGGGGGCCCCCTGGGTGGCTCAGTTAGTTAAACCTCTGACTCTATTTCTGCTCACATCATGATCTCACCATTTGTGAGTTCGAGCCCCACATTGGGCTCTGTGCTGACATAGTGGAGCCTGTTTGGGATTCTCTCTCTCTTTCTCTCTCTCTCTCTCTCTCTCTCTCTCTCCCTCTCCCTGCCCCTCCCCTGCTCACGTTCTCTCTATCTTTCAAAAGAAATAAATAAACTTAAAAAATAATAAAGTTCTTTTCAGTTTTTGCAAGATCAAATAGTAAGTTGTGTTAGTCTGGATCCTCCAAAAAGTAGTGGCCAAGATGGTACTAAATACACGAGGATTTCATGAGGAGCAAGAGGGAGGGGAAAGAGGAAGGGGTCCAGGGAAGGTATGGGGTCTGCCTTCATGCCCCCACCATCTTCAGTCACTGAAGGAAACTGCCCAAGGGAGGTGTGGCCTCAGCACAAACCCAGCACAAGACTTGGTGCCACACCTGGGGCCTTGATCATGAATGCTCCCCTGTCCCTGCCAATGTGCACAGCAGAAGGCCTGCAGGACTTACTCTAGAAGCCACCATGAGGTGGGTGACAGTTTCCAGTGTGGACAATATCCTCTTGTACCTATTCTATCAGTTCAGAAAGGTAGAGCAAGGTGGCCCAGTCACCATGGAGGTAATGCCTTCCACATTAACATCCATGCCAAGAATACAGGGTAGATGCCAAAACAGTGCCAAATAAATGCTCCCCGGTCCTCTGAAGCCCAGGGTCCACCTCCATTCACCCGGAACGTACATGGGTTGCAACAGTATTCTCAAGAAGAGGACATACCTATCTATTCCATACCTGGCCCGAATGGAAGGTAACCAAGGTCAAAGTCCAAAACTTCCCAAAAAGAAATGTAGAGCAAGATCCCCCCATCACCAAAGGGCAAAATTCAAAAGCTGACTTCATTTGGGCCACTAACTGTTGTAGCTCGGAACCAATGACCTTTGACAGAAGACTCTTGAGGTGTGGCCTCTAACCTATCTGCCAGCTGATCCTTGAGCCAGCCTCCTCCTGTGGTGTGTGTGTGAAGCCTGCTTTGGGCCTCACTATCCAACCCATGTGCATGCTGTCCCGGGAAGGGAGATGTAAGTGCTAGCATCTCTGAGTCCTTCCTCCACGTGGACCTGTGGCTCCAGCAGGGCCTGGGCTAGGCCACACCAAGGGAGACACCAAGGGTGCAAAACTTAAGGAGGCGTCACTCGCAAGAGTGGTGTGACCACAGGGCAGACGGCTGCTGAGAATGAGGGCCCCCCAAACGTTCTGCCCCCAGGGGGCCTATCTTTCCTCCCCTGGTGCAACAGTCAAGCTGGTGTACTAGGCACCTTTTGCAGCCCCTGGAGCTGCTCTTCCTGGTCCACCCCACTGGACTGAAGCCCACCTACCCTTCAAGGGCTATCCAAGACCTCCTCCTCCATTGGCCCTTCCCTGAGCAGCCACCAACCCCCGTGCCCACTCCTCCAAGATTCCATTGGCCATCTGTTGACAGCAGATGAATAAATGTCTTCCCATGATACCTTTGCATCACCCTTTTTGTGTGGACACCCCCTATCTCCCCACCACCAGTCTGCAAACACCTTGCAGACACAACCTGTCTTCCCAGCGTTGTGCCCATTTCATCCCCTCTGCAGCACGGGCTGCCAAGCGATTGAGGAGACTCCACATGCTTCTTTCTTTGCATCTCTGGAAAGTTGCCAACATGGTCCCCAAGACCACTGAGGCCCAATGCCACTGCCCTTATGGCTTGGTTTGCAAGGAGGATGCTATGGATGCAACATGATAATGCATATTGCAGAGTAGAAGTGAAGCACATGGTGGCCTTGCATACTATCTGGCAACATTGCCCCATGAGTATCTGTCTGGGCAGTGAGGTCTCATCCCTCAGGAGAGTCTCAAACTCAAAAATACTGTATTTCAGGAGAGCTGTCATCTTGACTCACACCTGCAGCAACTGATCTGCATAAATTCCAAGGGATAAGTTAACAGTAAGGTTGACTCTCCCTCGTCTTGAAGGCCATGGAAGGTCAAGCATGAGTTGACAAAAGGTGTCCAAATCAAGGCAGAAAAAATGCCCTCAGTACTTTGGAAACACTTTTCCCACAAAGTTCCACTGGGACTTTGCATTTTCTCCAGCACATCAGAAAATGGAGCTCTAGCAAATTCTGTCAGTTCTATCAGTTACAAGAAGTGGAGGAGAATCTGTTGTTTGTTGGTGTGCAGGGAGGTGGCTGCAAGTCCTGTGATCTCTTCTCAAAGAGGGACCACCAGAGAATGCAGCCTGAGGCTTGCAGGACCCCCTCTGGATTTCCTTATGAGGTTTTTTTTTTTTTAATTGTTGTAAAATACACATAAAAATTCCATCTTAAAGTGTATACAGTTCAGTGACATTAAGTTCATTCACCATGTTGTGCAACCACCGCCATTTTCCCAAACTGAAATTCTGTACCCATTAAACAAGTCGCCACTCCCCCTGGCCCAGCCCCTGGCAACCCCCATTCTACTTTCTGTCTCTGAATTTGACGACTCTCAGAACTTCATGTAAGCAGAATCATCCAGTATTTATCATTTTGCAGCTGGCTTATTGCACTGAGCCCAATGTCCTCAAGGTTCCCCCAAAGCTGCAGCCTGTATCAGAGTTCCCTTCCTTTTTCAGGCTGGATTCTATTCCAGTGTCTGTATATATTCCTAGGGTTTTGCATGTGTCTCTAAAGTCATGGGTCTCAAGATGTCTTCTCCACAAGCACCACATGGGGAGCCTGTTAAAAAGACAGGCTCTGGGGTGCCACCTCCAGAGAGGCTGCTGCAGTGAATCAGCCCCAGAGGCTTGATACTGGTGCTGCAGGGTCACACGCTGAGAAGCAGGTGAGGGGGCTGAGCCGAGAGTGGCCAGGGTGTCCAGGCAGGGCAGGGACCAGCAAGCGAAGCCAAGCTCCTGAAGTTTAAAATGCAGCAGATGCCAGGTGGCTTAAAACACTTATGCTGGGTCCCCTCTGCCAGTCCCTCCCCCCCAAGCCAGCAGCCCAGGACACTACAGTGTGAGCCTCTCTGCCAATATGGCCAGTTGATCGTTATATATCTTGTAGAACATGGGCTCCGGCTTTGAGTCCTTTCTCTGCTTCCCACCAGCTGCACGACCCTTGGCAAGTGACTCAACGTCTCCGGGCCTTATTTTCTTCCTTTCTAAAGTGGGGTTAATAGCATAGTACTCACCTTACCGTACAGAGTGGCTGTGAGGATAAAAAGAGATGATCCATATAAAATGCTCAGCATGGATCTGCACACACGATAAGCGCTCGTAAACACTAGCTTTCCTCCTGCCAGTGTTATCATCTCTTCCAACTATCTATTGCTGCATAACGCATTACCCAAAACTTAGTGGCTTAAAACAATAAGGGCATTTATGTTGCCCCAAATCTGGCATCTGGACAGGTCTCGGCAAGGACAGTTCATCTCTACCCCATTAGACATCAGCTAATCTAGATGGAAGGCTGGAAGGCTGGAAGGCTGTTGGCTGAAGACACCTGAAAACTGGGACCCTCACCTGTCAGGTGTTGCCAGTTGTCAGTCGGGGCCTCAGCCAGGGCCATGACTGGATCACCCACATGGTTCTTTCCATGCTGTCTAGAAACAAGAACAAGCATCCCCAGGAAGAGAGAGACAGAGACAGAGAGCAAGAGATGGAAATACAGACGTAGAGAGACAGAGAGCCAGAGACAGACAGAGATAGAAAGAGACAGAGAGAAAGAGACAGAGAACCAGGCAGAAATTGTATTACCTTGAGACCTGGCTTTCAGAAGCCATCCAGCATTACTTCTGCCACATTCTAATTGTTTGAAGTGAGTCACTGGGGTCAGCCCTTATTCAAAGAGGGAAATTAGAGCCCACCATTCAGTAGAGAAGCGACCAAGAATTTGTGGAAATGCTCCAAAACCATCACATTACCTGACGCCCCCATGGTGGGCCAGTTTCTCTGATCTTGTTTCCCGGCTTCATGGGGTAATGAGATCCAAACCCTGTGTTTACTATACCTTATCTACAATGCTTCATCAGGCTTTCACAGCCTGGTCCAGCAACCCTGAGGCCAGGTGACCCTTGGCCAACCACTGGCCCCATTATAATCTAACATGCAAGGAGGCAATGCTTGCCTGGAAAATCATATCAAGCAAGCAAGCCTATGGGAAGGGAGAAGACAGGAATGGAAGGCAGGTAACGTTACAAGCTCAGTCCTTCCCTCTAACACCTTCTAAGCTCTGCAACCAGCAGCTCTCTGGTACAAAAATGTGCTATGAGGTGGACCACAAGAGTCCAGCCCAGCTCAGCTGTCTCAGCGCACTGTCTGCAACTCACTTTGGCAGGTGGGGTCTAATGCTCAGAGGCTGGGAAGCCACCGTGGGGTGATAGACACAGAGAGGGGCATCCACAGCAGTGGGGAGTCATGGGCTCCCTAGGGAGGCGGGGTGGGGGGGACCCTGAGCAGAGGGCCAGAGGGCCTCCCGGCCACCCCAGGCAGTGGAAGGGATTCCAGACTTTTGGCCTGTGGTACAGTGGTGGTTGGGCTTCCAAGCTGTGTCCAGGAGCCCAGGGAATTTCAGGACTATAGTCTCTCTGGCAGCAGTGCGATGCTGACCAGGGGCAACACATGGCCCATCCAGGCAGCACTTGTTTCTGCAAGTGTAGTCAAAATGCTAATGTGAAGCCTGGTGCCTCTGCTTCCCTACCTTGGGGACTAAGACCAAATCTCTAGGAGGGGTTCTTCGGGAAACAGGGATCCCACATCATGCTGGGTTTCAGGACTCAATAGACCTCAGCTCAGAAGGCACCAGGTCTCTCATTAACATAGTCATCCCCAACCACAGAAAATTTCGTTCTTCACAGGACACTTGTCAATATCTAGAAACATATTAATTGTCACAACTAGGAATGGAGTGCTTCTAACATCTAGTGGATAGAGGCCAAGGATACTGCTGAAGACCTTATAACACCCAGGCCAGTCCCACAGCAAAGGGTTACTAAGCCCAAAGTGTCAGTAGTGCCAAGGGGGAGAAACCCCACGTTAACGTAAGCTCACCTCCCAAGGCTGAAGAGAAACCAGGTCAGACTCATAGACCTGGAAGCTGCTTTTCTTTTTCCTGCCTAAAGACCCCACTCCAGAGGTGAAGCAGCTTTTTAGGCCATGTCCTAGCATAACGTGGACTACCTACTCTGTCCTTGCAGGGGGGCGTCCTGTCAACAATCCTTCCCAGAACAAGGATGGTCTGATTTTCTATCCTGCCTATACCTTGAAACAGTTGCCAACCTCTTCACTGAGAAGAAAAAACAATCCCAAAGTGTAAGCCCTAGTGAGGCACCCTTCAGGTAAGGCTGCCACGACATGTTCATTGAGCACCAGCCACATGCTAAGCACTTAGCACCCTCTAAGTTTATGCCTCCCCAGTCTGCTATAGGGCTCACCCACTGTACAGACCCCACTGTGGCCTTGAGCTCAGCAGTATCATGAATCATCCAAGGATGTTTCAGTTATGGTCAGTGAGATCTATTTATTATGACCAAAAAGGGTGCTATACTCTAGAAAGATTTGCACCAAAGAGTTGAAGCTTAACCAGACAACACAATCAGCATATACCAGATAGTCTATTATCCAGGGTTCTCCAGAGAAAAAGAACCAATAGGATGTGTGTATACAGAGAGGGAGAAAGGTGTATTTTAAGGAACTGGCTCACGTGATTGTTGAAGCTAGCAAGTCCAAAATCTGCAGGGCAGGTGGGCAGTCTGAAGACCCAGGGAGGAGCCAATATGGCTGCTCAAGTCCAAAGACCATCTGGAGGCAGAATTTCCTCTCCCTCAGGGGACCTCAGTCTTTTCTCTTCAGGCCTTCAACTGATTGGGTAAGGTCCACTCCCATTATGGAGGGTAATCTGCTTTACTCAAAGTCTAGTGTTAATCTCATCTAAAAAATACCTTCACAACAACATCTAGACCACTATATGACCAAACAGTTAGGTACCATAATGTATCCAAGTTGATACATAAAATTAGGCACCACAGCCTACTATCATAGAAAACTCATTGTCATTAAAATAGACTATTTTTAAGCACATAACTGTGACTACTTAGCAGAAGAGTACACATTCTTTAGGATCTTGGTTGCCATTCCCTCTGTATAAACCCCTTAATGACCCTCTGCAGCACTAAGCTCTTTAGGTTGACTTAAAGAGGTAGTTTATAAACCTGATAGGATAATCATAGGTAATAATAATGTTTTTTTTAAAAAAAAAACATTTTATTGAGGAAATTTCAAGCCTATACAGAACTAGAGAGACTAATATGAGGAATCCTCTTGTATCCAATTTCAACAACCGTTAACATTCTGCCTTACTTGTTTTACCTGCCCCCCCCCCCACAGTCATACATATATATTTTCTTCAGCAGGCTTAAAGCAATCTCAGTCACCATATTGTTTTACTTGTAAATATTTCAGTATGCCCCTCTAACAGATAAGATTTTAAAATATAATCATAACACCATTGTCCCACCCGACAAAATCAGCAGCATCTAATAAAGATTCCATGTTAGATTTTCCCCAACTGTCTCAAAAATATCTTTTTCCAGTTGGTGGTGGGATATTCTGAAGGGTATTGACCTTCTGGAGAATCAAAGTACAGAAACAAAAGAGTTTTTGCCTTTGGACTTCTCTGCTGGAATGTCCCTTCCTCTCTACCTCCATCCCACCCATCATTCTCCAAGCAGAGCCAAAGATCAAGGGGACACTTTCAGAGTGTGGTGGAAATGATGTCCTAGAGTCATGTAGGTAGGACTTGGGGAAGTGTAGTCCTGACTTCTCCTCTATGACAAACAGCTCTTCATCCTCATCAGACAAATAACTCTTTGTCCTTATTCCACACGGGGCCAAAAGATCAGAGAGCACACCTTGACTGAGGAAGAGTCAGCAACACCCACTTCAGACCCTCAGTGACTCTGTGTGGGCCACAAAAGTTCAAGGGTCTTAGGACATACTTAGAATGCGCTGCCTGAAGAACCTGGGTCCTTCAGGGTGAGGAAAAGAAGCACACTCAGTTAGTTACATGTGCAGATACATAAGTATCTTATTCTGAATCAGAGGGCTCTGTGTGTGCTAAACCATTCATGCACACACTATTGAGCAAAATCTATAGGAGAGACACACGGAGAAGTTGGGACCTTCCCAGGACAAGCCAAGGCTGAATGCGACGCATCTGCCAGTGTTCCTAGAGTTCTGTACACTCAGTACTAGGATCTGTGTTCAAGCTACAGGTTCTGACAGAAATAACACTATGTAATTATAAAAGTTTTAAAAAAAAGAAAAGAAGTAATTTTGTTTCAACCCTATTAGCTCTGCTGATAAAAATAGTTTTTAACACTTTTATTAAACTTAGTTTCCCTTGGGTTTGCTTCCCCAGGTATAAAAAATTAACTCATCTGTTTATAGACATTTTAGGAATCTCTCCTCATGTTTACAAAATAAGTTCTGGATTCCAGAAGGATAGATTTTGAAGGCAGTATCTTTGGGGATTAATATCAAAGGCTCTGGAATTGGATCCCAGCACTTATATTCTTAACAGCAGTTGGACCTCAGACAAACTTATTAGCCTCTTTGATATCATTCCCCCACCCCCCACCCGTGCACACAGAGGACAATAATATCTCTGTCACAGAGCTATTATGAAGGTGTGACAAGATATCCCATTCCCATTCAAGGAACACCTATTGAGTACCAGGCACTGTCCTATAGGTGTCAGAGATATAGCTGTAAACACGTCCTACAAGGTTCCTGCTCTCTCCAAGCTTTCATTCTGCTTGGGAAAGCAAAAAAAATAAGAGAAAAGGAAATATCATATAGGAATCCGTTCTACTCTAAGAATTTTTTAAAACACTGTGCATCAGAAAGGGTCTAAGTGACTTCTTCAGGGAGGCTTCTTCAAGGAAGTGGTAATTAAGCAGAAACCTGCCATGTGAAGGTGGTGGGGAAAAAACTTTTTAGGCAGAGGAAAGAGTAAGCTCCAATGTCCAAGTGCAGGAACAAGGTTAGTGTGTTCAAGAGGCAGAAAATGAAGGAGGAGGGCTGCCTCCGTGGCTCAGCTGGTTAAGCGTCTAACTTCGGCTCAGGGCATGATCTCACAATTCGTGGGTTCGAGCCCTACATCGGGCTCTGTGCTGACAGCTCAGAGCCTGGAGCCTGCTTCCGATTCTGTGTCTCCCTCTCTCTCTGCCCCTCCCCTGCTGTTCTGTCGCACTCTCTCTCAAAAATAAATAAACATTAAAAAAATTTTTTTAAGAAAATGAAGGAGGAGAGGCGCCTGGGTGGCTCAGTCAGTTAAGTGTACAACTTCAGCTCAGGGCATGATCTCGCGGTTTGTGAGTTTGAGCCTCCCGTGGGGCTCTGTGCTGACAGCTCAGAGCCTGGAGCCTGCTTCAGATTCTGTGTTTCCCTCTCTCTGTCCCTCCCCTATTTGCACTCTCTCTTTCTCTCTCAAAAATAAACAAACATAAGAAAGAAAGAAAGAAAGAAAGAAAGAAAGAAAGAAAGAAAGAAAGAAAGAAAGAGAAAGAAAAAGAAAAGCAAATGAAGGAGGAGAATATACCAAACGTGGAGAGTGAGGCAGATGGGGCCTGAGCATGAGTCTTACAGGCTTCAGAAGGGGTTTGGATTCATTGTCATTGACATCCACAGCCATTGGACGCTGCTCAGTGATCACTCTGCTCAGTGATCACTCTGTCCACTTTGCAGAGAAATAACCAGAAAGGGGTAAGAAGAGGAACAGTAACCCACCTAAGAGAAGACAGTGGCTTAGGCTAGGATTTGAGCGGTGCAGTCCAGGAGAAGCAGTCAGATTTGAAAAACACTTTCAAAATAAATCTGCCAAGATGGGTGGACAAATGTAAGGAGCAATAGAAAGAGATGCATCCAGAATGATTCCTGTGTTTGAGGTCCCAGAGAGTGGGTAAGAAGGTGGTGCCATTTACTAAGACAGGAAAGACTCGGGAAAAGCAGCCATGAGGAAGTAGAAAAACAAGACTTCCGTTATGGTCACATACGTCTGAGATGCTCAATAAAGAGCTAAGTGGGCCTGTCAAGCAAGTAGGTAGGTTTAGGAATCTAGAGATCCAGAGGGGAATCAATCTATTGGGAGTCTTCAGTACACAGATGGTATTGAAAGCCAAGTTTGCAAATGAGATCATTGGGGAGAAAGTAGGGGTGAGAGTCAGTGGTGGGGGTAGGGGGTGGAGATCCAGAGTTGAGTCTTAGAATATTCCAACATCTAGTGTGGAAGATACTGGGAAGGAGCAGCTAATGGGATGGCAGGAAATCCAGAAGAATGGAAGGGAATGAAAGCTCAGAGATATGTTTCCAAAAGGAAGTAGTAGTCAACCTTGCCGAATATTGCTGAAAGACAGAGCAAAAAGAGGACGGCAATGCACCATGGGACTTGGCAAGACACGGGTCCTTGCTAAGATTTTCAGTGGTATAATGGGGCTGAAAGCCTGAATGAAAGGATTCCAGAGAGAAGGAAAGGTGGAAAAGTGGAGCAGACAATATGGTATCATTTCTCTGGTAGGGAGAGTAGAGTAATGAAGTGGTAACTAGAGAGGCATGGAGTCAAAGACAAGTCAGCCAGTCCCTGGGAAAGAATGTAGTAGTGAGGGAGAAACTGATAATTCTGGACAGAAAGGTGGTCTTTGTAAACGTTCTCATTTTGTTAATAATTCATGTAACTATGCATTTATTTATACTGTTTATTTCACCTAAGGGTTCCTTAGCTTCAAGTCTTTATTTCTCTGGTACTAATATCAGAGATATATTTAAAAGTTACACTTTTTAATAGGATGACTCTCTAATCCTCTATTTGTTAGAAAATGCCCCAAAGGACTGGTTTAATTGGATATATAAGATCCTTAGACATGCAAATTCTCGTAGCCTTAAAATTATTCATTTCCACTGTTCTCTACATACACCAGATAACACATGGTCACTCCCGTTTACAACCTCAGCTCCTGACAAGCTGAATTACTCACAACTCCCCAAAGGCCACATTGTTCCAAGCTGCTGTACCTTGGACCCTCACACCACCCCCAATGTGTCTACCCCAGAAACACCCTCCTGTCACGTTCTCTAGAAAGCCTACCTCCCTTGGGTATGCACTAACCTCTGTAGATCACTTCTCCTTGTTTTCTTTTCATAAAGGGAACGTGGGACCCAAGAGAGCATTATGAACCAAGGATTACAAGAAAGTCAACTCTGTGAAACTGAGATTCGTTTAACAGAAACAATAATGATTTCACAAAAACGTGTATGCTTGTAGAAAATACAAGCAACACAGAAAAGAAGAAATCAAAATTCAACTATGATCACACCCCAGAAACAGCTGCCATTAACCATTTTGCTCAATGTCCTCCGAACTCTCTATAATCCTGCATTTTCCTGCATAGCAAAGATCTGTCCTAAGACAGAATTACTCCCAGACAACTCTGTCTTTGGCTTACTGCAGTGACTACCACAGGGGACTTGCCTGATTTTCTTTTGTATTCCCAATGTCTAGCACAAACACTGGCACTATAGCAGGCCAATATAGGTTTGTGAAATTAATGAATAAGAGCAAATCTGGTCACAGGCACCTGGGTGGCTGACTTGTTGAGTGTACGACTTCAGTTCAGGTCATGATCTCACAGTTCAAGAGTTTGAGCCCCACATTGGGCTCTCTGCTGTCAGTGTGGAGCTGGCTTCGGATCCTCTGTCCCCCTCTGTCTCTGCACCTCCCCCACTTGCTCTCACTCTCTCAAAAATAAAAAATAAACATAAAAAAGAGAGAGAGAGAGAATATCTGGCTACAAAACAGCAACAGCAAGAATAATGCAATTCCCTGATATCGCTGACAGATGAAGAAATAGAGACTCAGAAAGAAAAGGGAACTCACTTGTTCTGACAGGGAAGCATGGAGTATTGGAAGGTTTATGGTCTTTTTTCTAAAACAGATCCCAAAAGAAGTGACATTTCAAATCTATGTGATAATATATTTTTTAAGTTTTATTTAAATTCTAGTTAATTAACATACAGTGTAATATTAGTTTCAGGTGTACAGTATTGTGATTCAACACTTCCATAAAACACCTGATGCTTCTCACAAGTGCCCTCCTTAATCTCCATCATCTGTTTAGCCCGTCTCCCTACCTAGCTCCCCTCTGGTAACCATCAGTTTATTTTCTATAGTTATGAGTCTGTTTCTCAGTTTGCCTCTCTCTCTTTTTCCCCTCTTTGCTCATTTGTTCTGTTTCTTAAATTCCACATATGAGTGAAATCATATGATGTTTGTCTTCCTATGACTGACTTATTTTGCTCAGCATTATACTCTCTAGCTCCATCAATCCCATTGCAAATGGCAAGATTTCATTCTTTTTCATGACTCAGTAACATTCCATTGTGTGCATATACCAGCTTTTCTTTATCTATTCCTCAGTTGATGGGCACTTAGCAAACACTTAGTAGTGCAATTGCCGAATGTTAAGGTAGTTCTAATTTTAACTTTTTGAGTAACCTCCATACTGTTTTCCAGAGTGGCTGCACCAGTTTGCATTCCCACCAACAGTGCAAGAGGGTTCCCCTTTCTCCACATCTTCACCAAAACCTCTTTCTTGTGTTGCTGATTTTAAACATTCTGACAGGTGTGAAGTGATATCTCACTGTAGTTTTGATTTGCATTTTCCTGATGATGAGTGATGTTGAGCATCTTTTCATGTGTCTGTTGGCCATCTGTATGGCTTCTTTGGAAAAATGTCTATTCATGTCTTCTGTCCATTTTTAAATGGATTATTCATCTTTTGGATGTTGAGTTTTATAAGTTCTGTATATATTTTGGACACTAACCCTTTATTATATATCATTTGCAAATATCTTCTCCCATTCTATACGTTGCCTTTTAGTTTTGTTTATTGTTTCCTTTGCTGTGCAGAAGGTTTTTATTTTGATGGTCCCAATAGTTAATTTTTGCTTTTGTTTCCCTTGCCTCAGGAGACATATCTAGAAAGAAGTTGCTATGGCCAATGTCAAAGAGGTTACTGCCTGTGTTCCCCTCTAGGATTTTTATGGTTCCCTGTTTCATTTTCAGGTCTTTAATCCATTTTGAATTTATCTTTATGTGTGGTGTAAGAAGGTGGTCCAGTTTCATTTTTTTTGTATGTTGCTGTCCCGTGTTCTCCAACACCATTTATTGAACAGACTGTCCTTTTTCCATTGGATATTCTTTTCTGCTTTGTCAAAGATTAATTGACCACAGAGTTGTAGGTTAATTTCTAGGTTTTCTATTCTGTTCCACTGATCTATGTGTCTATTTTTGTGTCAGTACCATAGTGTTATGATCACTACCGCTTTGTAATATAACTTGAAGTCTGGAATTGTGATGCCTCCAGCTTTGCAAATCAACGTGACAATATATTTTAAATAAATATTGCTGAGATAATTGGTAAATATATAAAGAGAAACTAAAATTAGAGCCTCATTTCATGCCTTATAGAACCATATAAGAGCTAGAAGATCATGTGGGTAAGCACAGAATAAAAAAAAAAAGATGTAAAAGGAAGCATCGATTGCTAAACAGCACAAAATGAAAAAGATATTTAGAAAATTGAAAGGCAAATGGAAAATTATTTAAGTACTGAATCAATAGCCTTAATATATAGAGTTCTTATGAATCAATAAGATAAAAGTGCAAGTTGGTAATAAGCAAAGGAAATGAAAAATGTAATTCATAAAAGAAGAAATACAAATTGACAATTCATATCAGATTTTATAGGACTATAGGTATTACAAGACCTAAAGTCACTAGGATCGAGAAAGGCAAAGAGTCTTTTTTTTTTTTAATTTTTTTTTTTTAACGTTTATTTATTTTTGAGACAGAGAGAGACAAAGCATGAACAGGGGAGGATCAGAGAGAGGGAGACACAGAATCAGAAACAGGCTCCAGGCTCTGAGCTGTCAGCACAGAGCCTGACGCAGGGCTCGAACTCACGGACCCGCGAGATCATGACCTGGGCCGAAGCTGGCCGCTTAACCGACTGAGCCACCCAGGCGCCCCCAAAAAGTCTTTTAAAAAGACCCTTTTTTTTTTGCCTATAAGATTGGCAAAAATAATAGCTTAATAATAATAGCTTAAAAATAATAGCTATAATTTTGATGATAATATTTTTAAAAATAGGTGTTCTATGCTGCTGGTTGAATTGTACATGGGAATAATTCTTGTATGGGTCAACGTGGCAGTATATTTCAAAAGTCTTTAAAGTAAGCATGCTGTTTTACTCATCATTTCCAAAATTAAGAATTTATCACAAATATTTAGACCTATGTGTAATATTAACTTTGGTAATCTCTACTGGTGATATTATGGGTTATGTCTTTCCCTTTGTATTTTTCATTGTTTTCCAAATGTTCTGAATTGAACTTAAATTTCTTATTTAGAGTTAAAAACTAAGTGAGGACTTTCAGTTAAAAATGGCTTATTTAATGTTAATATTTATCTCCATTTCCTCCTAAAACCAAAATAAAGTAAAAGTAGGTGATTTTTAAGGCATAGACCCAAAAGGATAGAAAAAAGGGGTGGCAGGGGGAGACTGGTTTAGCTAACCTGAACCAACAATAAGGAAAACAAATGGGCAGCCTGATTCACATCATACCCCTTCAACAGGCTCAGGAGTTGGCAGAACTAGTTTTCTTTGGAAGCAGAGAAAAAGACAGGGCTGAAAACCGAAGATTTGGTTGAGAGTTTTTTGAAAAGCACTTAGCCACCACCAGCTTTCCATACAACTCCACAAAGGGAAAAGGTCTGGAGATCTTTTCCCACTAGAGAGAGAAAACTGCACATATCTGGACTAAAGAACACCAATCAGAAGTAAGAACAGGGAAACTGTATAGAAGATAAGAACTAAGCAAAAGTGTACACATTTAACACCTGGGACCATAGCCTTCCTTCTCTTCTTGACCCTCAGAAGGCTGGCAGCCAGGTTTACAACCTCCATGCAGAGATTCAAAACTCTTCTCTTGAGAATCCAACCATCCCAAGAGAAAAATCATCATCATAGGATTTCCTAACAAATCAGCCAAGCCAAAACACCTTACAATAAAGTCCACTGTCAGTAAACCCATCACCATCACCATCACCATCATCACTATCACAGAGAGAATACTCCAAACAATCTTTTGGGTACACTCTTAAACTATGGGCAGAGTGGCAAGGATCCCCAGATCTTTGAGGAAAATGTTTACCCTGTTTCATTGATTCTAAGGACATCTCTGAATAAACATTTCTACAGTCCAGATAGACCTTACAAATTGATGGTATTCTGCAATCACTGTCCTCCAAGAGGCAGTACCAAATCATTTCATGAATGCTTTCTTGTAATGTCAAGAAAGCACTAGCATGAAGGGTCTTAGAGTCAACAAAATATGTCAATTTGAAAGCCAGAGACCAAAACAAACTAGAAAGAGAAAACATCTCCCCACCCCAAATCATCATTAATATCCCTAGAGAGATAGTGGAAAACAAAACAAAAATTCTGGTTTTTAAAAAAACAAAAATCTATAAAAGAAGAGTATTTAAATTACTCTTGGAAATTAAAATAAGATTGTTAAAATAGAAAACTAGGATGAGAAAAATTCCCAGAAAGAAAAGCAAAAGAGAAAGAAGTAGGAAAAAAAATTAGAAAATTGGTCCAGAATTGCAAAAAAAGAAACAGAGAAGACACCAGCAAAATAATTCAAGAATAATCTCCCAAAACCAAAAGACAAAAGTTTCTGGATTAAAAGGGACCTACCAAGTGTCCTAGGAGGAAGCAAAATAGATCTAAACAAAGCATACTGTTGTTATATTTCAGAACACTAGGGACAGAGAATACAAACTTTAAAAGAGAGAGAGAGAGAAGAAAAAAAAAAAAAAGTTTTCATGTAACAGGCCAAAAGGTAATGAAGCAAAGCCTCCAAATTTCTATAGTAAAGTGTTTTGAAACCTAGAATTTTATACTCAACTATCAACTAAATGAGATGGTAGAACGAAGACTTTTTTAGATTTGCAAGGCAAAAGGTGAAGGAATTAGCCAGGATAACAGGTGAAGGCAAAACTAAGGATGACAGACATGTCACTAGTGTACAGAGCAACCAGTCCAGTTTGGAGGTGACCAGAAAATCCAGAAGAAATTCCTTTAAGAAGATGAAAGTGAACATATTGAAAGAGTTGGCAATGAATTGGTGACAAGTATATAGAATAAGCAAATGAAATAAGAAGGCAATTATTAACTCTAGGGAAAACAAAAAGATATAACAGAAAGAAATAACTGTATATTGCATGATTCAGCATCCATTGTCATAATAAACTCTGAATAATTAGCTAACTAAAATTATAATTTAATTATATTGGCATAATGGATAAGATGAATTATGTGCTGGGGAACAAGTGGGTAAATAGAGAACAAAGTCTTTGTATTCCACGTATGAATTAAATACTTAATTTCCAAATAATAAAAAAAAAAGAAATAGGTTACTTACAAACTTAGAAATGAATGTCAAAATGAGGCGCCTGGGCAGCTCAGTCTCCTGAGCATCGAACTCTTGATTTTGGTTCAGGTCTTATTCTCATGGTTCATGAGATTGAGCCTCTGGTCAGGGTCCATACTGATAGCATAGAAACTGCTTGGGATTCTCTCTCTCACTCTCTCTCTCTCTGCCCCACACCTGCTCTCTCTCTCTCTTTCTAAAAATAAATAAATAAACATTTTTGAAAAATAAAAAGAAATGAATGTCAAAAGAATCAGGTGGGCATTGCAAATGGATGGAGAGTGGGTCAGGGAACTGCTGTATGTTGTAATCAGCCATGTAGAATTATCTCTCTATTTGTAATCTATGCATATGTATCTTTAACAAAAGTAAAAGCTAAAATAGAAAAAAAAAAAAGGAAAAAAGAATGAGTGAACATGGGCTTTGGAATTAGAAGTGGGTTTGACTACCACATACATTTGACATTACCTGTGTGACCATGACCAGTCACTCTCCAGGCCTTGATTGCCTCATTTGTAAAATAGAAATTAAGGTCATCTACTAGGGATGTGCATGGTATTAAATAGGATAATATCTTTAGAATGGCAGGCACATACTAGTCACTTTGATAGTTCTCCACACCCTATGCATCAGTTGAATCTGATCCCTACCTTCAAAGAGTTTGGAATTTGAAAAAAGAAAATAGGTGTGCTAGGCACTTTGGAAATAAATCCATGCTTTTTGGTTTTTGGTTTGAAAGAAAAATTAATGGATTCATGGTTTAATTACTGGATTTTAAATACTGAGTGCACCCAAACAGCACAACATAGCTTTGATAACTTCATCGTTTCTCTGATAATTCCATACCGCCTGCTTTAGCCTCACTTTCCCCTGGCTTCCACATGGTCTGCAAGAAGTCCCAGGCCCGCACATACTCCTATTAACAAAGTGAAATTTAAGAGTCCTTTGTGGTTGTAAATAATCAGCAATTACATGGAGGTAAATGGAGATTTTAAAAACCATGTGTTCCTCACTGGAGATGATTTCTGATCTAATCATAAGAATACAAGGGGGAGGGGACCTGGGTGGCTCAGACAGTTAAGCACCCAACTCTTGATTTTGGCTCAGGCCATGATCTCACCATTTGTGGGATCAAGCCCCATATCAGGCTCTGATGACATTTTGGAGCTTGCTTGGAATTCTCATTCTCTCTCTTTCTCTCTCTGCCTCTCCCCGACTTGTGTGCTTATGCATGCACACTCTCTTTCTCTCTCTCTCTCCCTCTCTCTCTCAAAATAAATAAATAAACTTAAAAAATAAGAATAAGAGGGAACTGTTCAGAGAAAGGAAGAAGGAACTGTTCAGAGAAAGGAAGAAATATGGACAGTTCTATAAAGTGTTTTGGGTTGTGAACAAATATTGAAGGAGTTTTCAATTCCAAGCTACCAGTAGAAAGTGATAAGTTCACTTCTACAGTAACCTGTGCAGTCACAAGGTCCAAAGCCTGGGCAAACACTCCATCTGAGTTTTCCCTGCACCTCTCTCCTAGACTGTTAAGTCACCAATTATCATCACCTGCCAAGTGCGATGCTCACTGCTCTGTCTTAACTTTCTGAGACATTTCAGAAGCAGTTAACACAATGGACCACTCTATCCTTAGAACACTTTCTGTACTGCTCTCACGAAACTTTCTCCTGGTGGCCATTCTTAACCATCATTCTGCTAATCTTCCTCCTTGCTTAGACCCTGCAAGACTCTTCATGGTTCCCTGCTGGAATTCTTGCCTATCCTCCCTCCTCACTCTCCCCTCAGCAGGTAGAGTTGATCATTAAAAACATAAATCAGATCATCACCTTCTTTTTAAAATGCTCCAATAATTTCCTGCTGCAGTTAAATCAAAGCCTTGCACCAGGGCCTACCTAAAGGTGCTATATAATCTGACCCTTCCCCCATTGATCGCCCCCACTGTTATCACATTGCCGGTGTCAGGTAAGGTGTCCCATTCTAAACTCTTTTTATGTTTTTTTTTTTTTTTTTAAGAGAGAGAGAGAGGAAGACTGCAAGTGGGGGAGGGGCAGAGAGAGAGGGAGAGATGGAATCGGAAGCAGACTCCAGGCTCCAAGCTGTCAGCACAGAGCCCGATACAGGGCTTGAACCCATGAACTGTGAGATCATGACCTGAACCAAAGTCAGACGCTTAACCAACTGAGCCACCCAGGTGACCCTAATCTGTCCCATTCTAAAAAAGCCCTTCCTGGCCACTCACTCTACAGGACCCCCACCTCACCACTCACTCTCACATCACTCTGCTTTATTTCCTTCATGACACTTACTATAAACTGAAATTCCTGTTTATCCATGTGTTTAATTAATAACTGTGACTTCCCCTCTACAGTGTAATCCCCATGAGGGTGGAGACCTGGTTTGTCTTGCTCAGCACCTGGCTCAGAGTAAGAACTAAATAAAAAGTATTTTAATCAATTAATTGATAATTAGAGGAAAATATAACAGCCCAAGAAAGAAAGAATAAGACAAACAAAAACAAACTGTCCTAGAGGAAATAGAAAATACAGGCAATGAAAGAGATCTTCAAAATGTTCTAATCAGTATCTAAGAGAAAAGTTATAGATTATATAAGCAGAAGAGAAAAAAACACAATACGCTTACCAAAAAAAAAAATTGGATAACATGAAAGTATTCTTGAATTTTAAAAATTTAATTGACAAAATGACAGATTCAATAAAAGGCTAGAATAAAAACATTGATCTCTCAGATTATAAATTAAAAATGCAGAGATTTAGAAGAAAAAAAAAACACCTACAAGGTAAAGAGACTTAGGAGGATCAATTCAGAACACCTAACAGATGTTCAGGAAAAAGAGAACAGAAAGCATGCAAGACGGAAAATTATTAAAATTTTTCCAGAGCAAAAGATGCCAATCCTCAGACATCATCAAGTCATGAAAAGGATGAATCAAAACACAACACACACACACACACACACACACACACACACCCCTCTAAAGCCATTATCTTGAAATGCCAAATATAGTTTCCAGAAAAAAAAAAGAAGTCTCCTACAAATGAACCAGAATCATATTGGCATCAGATTTCTTACTATCAACATTCAGTTTCAAAGAGCATGGAGTATCATCTTTAAGTTTTGAGGAACATTTATTTTAAACATAAAATTTTATATCTTGCTGAGTTATCAATCACAAATAAGAATAAAATCTAGACATTAACGTATACATAAGCACTCGGATATTTATCACACAGTGATCACCCCTGAAAGCATTACTCAAGCACACACCATAGTAAAACAAGAAAGAAGTGCAAGAAAGTGACAGGCACAGTATGAAGAAACAGTAAGGTCAACCCAGCACAGAATGAAAAAGAAATCCCAGGAATGACAGCTGTGCAGCAGGCCTAGAAAGCAGTAGGTCCAAATTAGAACCTAGGAAAATGAGAAAAAGTCAACAAGTTCTAAAAAGTGTACTCTCAAAGAAAATGGATTCCCTGAAAGAAATGGTGTAATTTAAAAGTTGGGTAATTTTATTTATAAGATAGATGCATGAAGTAATTATAAAAGTAAGTCATTAGAATAGGCTGTCCCTCTTCCCCTCTCCTGAAAGTCACTTTTCCTGATGGTTTCTGAGTTTTCTTCTCCTTCAAGAACCTGAATTTAACATAGACTCTCATTTCCTTCTCTAGTTTTGCAATCACGTTACATATCTTCACTGAACACATCTTTATATAATCTTAATATTATAAACTCTAGACATCGGCTTTCAGTTTTTAAGATCAACCTATAGGCAAAGCATAAGGGACATATACGGTCATAGAACAGAATGTATGTTATAAACAAAGACTTTGAAATGTAACTGTACAGATGGCAGGGGTCAGCAGATACAGGAAAGTGGAAGGGAAATGCAAAGAAACTAATTTTTTCATCTTAAATAGTGAGAATTCAGAGGAAATGCTAAAATCGATAGGTCAAGATAAAAAGATAAAAGTATATTATTTTAAGATTATATATGTTAAATATTATTAATATTGTTAAATAAAATTATAGTAGTAACCAAGATGAACTAAAAATAAAATGTGACCAACAGAAAGGAAAGAAGAACAAAGGAAAGAAAAATAAGTTCATCACTCTTATGGTGGGGAAACAACAGATACTGTCTAAAAATTTATAAATCAAGAAATAGAGGCATATCATCCACAATCATGGCAGTGACTTCCCAAAAAAGTAGAAAGAAAGTTTTAAAAGTTGTCTCTAAGGAGAACAGAATGAAGTGACTAGAGGAGTTTGTTGACTTTTCATTTATCTCTTTCATATCATTTAAAATCTCTCTTGTACCATTACCATGAGAAGGCATTATTTTTGTAAATCAAAATATACATGGAAAAATTCACATGCTATTAAACTTGAGTCAATAAATCCCTAGAAATACCTTCTTGGCTGCCATCCTCCATTGATTGGATGATCTATGAGAGCAGCCAGAACATTCAAGGATTCAGTGACCTGGGCCCTCTCCAAGGCTCTGAAGGAAAGGCTACAAATTTGACTTTGGAAACTTCCAGCACCATCTCCTCTGGAAGGACACTGTCAGTGCTTCTGACTCAACCTTATAAGGAGAGGAAGTCTCCAGGAGTATTTCTGCTTCCCTTCATCTGATTTACAATATCAGAGAAAGACTGTTTTGGAAACAATCCACAGGGCAATGTTTTCCTTAAGGTTAGCTTTGGCAGAAGTATCTTACTTATAGAATTTATACTGCATTTTTACATAAAGTATCCCATTTAATGCTCCTGGTAGTGCAACAACCCTTTAAGGCAGGGAGAGTGTGTGCTACCACTTCCATTTGACTGATAAGGAAACTGAGTCCCAGAAATGTAAGTTACCAGTCCAAGAGTTTTCAGGCTACATAAATGGTAAAGATGAGAGCTCAAACATTTCTCTTACCCCAGGGTCTAGACTCTCCTCTAAATTGGCCATCTCTATGGGAATGCAGGCAGGTGCAGCCACTCTGGAAAAGAGTATGGAGGTTCCTCAAAAAACTAAAAATAGAACTACCCTATGACCCAGTAATTGCACTACTAGGCATTTATCCACGGGATACAGGTGTGCTGTTTCGAAGGGACACATGCACCTCCATATTTATAGCAGCACTATCAACAATAGCCAAAGTATGAAAGAGCCCAAATGTCCATCGATGGATGAATGGATAAAGGAAATGTGGTATATATATATATACATGGGAGTATTACTCAGCAATCAAAAAGAATGAAATCTTGCCATTTGCAACTACGTGGATTGAACTGGAGGGTATTAAGCTAAGTGAAATTAGTCAGTCAGAGAAAGACAAAAATCATATGACTTCACTCATATGAGGACTTTAAGAGACAAAACAAATGAACATAAGGGAAGGGAAACAAAAATAATATAAAAACAGGGAGGGGGACAAAACAGAAGAGACTCATAAATATGGAGAACTAAGGGTTACTGGAGGGGTTGTGGAAGAGAGGATGGGCTAAATGGGTAAGGGGCACTAAGGAATCTACTCCTGAAATCATTGTTGCACTATATGCTAACTAATTTGGATGTAAATTTTAAAAACTAAAAAATAAAATTAAAATAAAAAATAAAGTTTATCATGGCAAAGTTTTAAAAAAATAAAAATAAAAAATAAATTGGCTGCCTCTAGCATCTTTAAAAATCCAGTGATCCAAGCTTGTACAAACTCTTTACAGAAGAGAAAAAAGAGGAACACTTCCCAGGCTGATTTTATGTACTGGTGCAAGCTTCGTGTAAAAGCTCAGGGAAGGACAATATTGGAAAGGAAAATTGAAGATCAGTCTCATGATAATGAATGAAAAAATCCTGAATAAAACATTAGCAAGCTGAATCCAGCAACTTAAAAAATGAAAGAAAAAAAAAAGTTATGGCCAGATTGAGTTTAATCCAGGAATAAAAGGCTAGACCAACATTAGAACATATATTAATGTAATTTATATCATTAGTCATAGAAAAACTATGTTGTGATCTGAATTGATATAGCATAAGCATTTGATAAAATTCAAAAAAGCATTCATATGACAAAAAGCAAATAATAGCAATAATAATAATCCTTTACAACTAGAAAAAGAAATGTTCTTACTAAGAAAAAGGGTATCTTCAAACTAAAAAAGCAAACATTGTTCTCAAGTGTCAAATACTAACACATACTCTTTAAGATCAGAAAGAATACATGGTTACACACTATCCCTACCTCTACTCAGTACTGTATTAGAATCCTAACCTGTGCGCTAAAGCAAGAATAAGGAAAAGAACACGGATTCAAAAAAGAAGACATCAAACTATTGTTATTTATAGATATTATGTTGTACGTAGAACACTTCCAAGTATCCATGGATTATCAGAATTAATTAAAGAGTTTAGTAAGTTTGCTAGGTATAAGATCACTAGGAGTCAACTACATTTCTACATACCAGCAAAAAAGGAAGTTAGGAAATGCAATTTTAAAAAATATTTACAATAGCAGGGGTGCCTGGGTGGCTCAGTTGGTTGAGCGTCCGACTTTGGCTCAGGTCATGATCTCGCAGTCCGTGAGTTCGAGCCCCACGTCCGGCTCTGTGCTGACAGCTCAGAGCCTGGAGCCTGCTTCTGCTTCTGTGTCTCCCTCTCTCTCTGACCCTCCCCCGTTCATGCTCTCTCTGTCTCAAAAATAAATAAACATTTAAAAAATATTTACAATAGCAACAACAAAATAAGGTACTAGAGAACAAGTCCAGCAAAAGATGTGCAAGACCTTTTGGAGAAAGATATAAAACTTTGGTGAAAGATATCAACTAAGACCTAAATAAGCAGAATGACATATTTGTCCATGTATAGGAAGATTGAGTATCTTAAAGATCTCATTTCTCTCCAAACTGTTCTATAGATTCAACGAAATTCCAATAAAAATCCCACTAAGATGTTTTGCAGTATTTTATAATCTAATTCTAAAACATATAAAGAAGAGCCAAAAGCCCATTACACCTGAGACAGGTGAATGTTCCACCAGAATCAAGACGTGTTATAAAGTTTCAGTAATTAGGATTGTGTGTTATTAATACGAGGATGAAAAACAGACCAATGGAACAAACAGAGCCCAGAAATGAATCCACACTTAAATTAAAACATGATCTATGATAAATCTAGCATTGCAGATCAGAGGGGTTATCCCATAAATGAAAATGGATTCCTGCCTCACACTATACATAAAAACCAATCCCAGGTGGATCAAGAACTAAAACAGGAAAAGTAAAACTTTGAAAGTTTTAAAAACAATACAAAAGACTATCCTCATGATCTTTGGATAGGGAAAGATTTTTAAACCAGCAAGAAAAGTGCAAACCTTAAAGGAAAAAATCAATAAAATTGACAAATAATAAGGACTTCGGTTCAGTGCAATCACCATTTGAAAAGTGAAAAGACAAGCTTCAGTTGAGAAGATATTTGTATAATATGACCAACAAAGAATTATCCAGAATATGTGAAGAATCCTAATGAATAAGAAACAAAAAAAGAACAGGAAATATACAGAAGGCATAAACAGGAGTATCTGTGAAAAGGAAACATGAATGGCCAATACGTGTGAATATGTACGTGAAGACATGCTCAATCTCATAATTAATTACATAACTGCAAATTGAGATGACAATAAAATAGCTTTTCATACACAAAAAAAACAACAAAAGCCAGCACTGGTGAGGACAGAGAAGCCCAAGTGTTCCCATGTGCCACTGGCTGGAGCAGAGACCAGCTTCATCAGAGCAGAGAGCAATTTGACGTTACTACAAACTAGTTTCCTTAACTCTTATTCCAACCTCCTTCTAGTAGCCATATTACATTGCAAAGGGCAGAAAACTAAAATCTACATTTCCAAGACACCCCAATAGCTGGAAATCCAGGTATGACTGAGCTTTGACCTGCCCAGGGTGTTCAGTGAGACTTGAACAGAATTCAGTGAGGAAAGATGGGGCTCAGGGTATTTGTTTTGCTGGCAGGA
The DNA here is from genome assembly GCF_018350155.1 of Leopardus geoffroyi. Lineage (NCBI taxonomy): Eukaryota > Metazoa > Chordata > Mammalia > Carnivora > Felidae > Leopardus > Leopardus geoffroyi. The sequence continues at coordinate 23,900,425 of NC_059332.1, read as the reverse complement.
ATTATAATGGTGGTTTCTCAGTTTTAAAAAGTGGTTTCAGATCAGAAGCAACTTGGTTTTGGAGTCAGTAGTTCTAACAGTGGCTTCCTGATTTAGCTGAAGTGGCTTCCTAATTGCATCTAAGGCAGTGTGGCTTTGGAGCCAGAATTATATTGGCAGCTTTCAATTCAAAACATAGCTTCCTGTCGATGGGATAAGCTGTAGCTTTCTTGGTGGTGTAGTCTTTTGGTGTAGCTTAGGGAATCATTCCTCAAAGCTCAGCCTAGAGTCTATTCCTTCTACCCTCCTAAGAATTCTGTAAATGATCAATAACCTATGGTTATTCAGCTTTCTGTTTTAATGAGTTGGGGGTATTGTGTTCTTTGTAACTGTACCTTGAGCTGTACCTAGCAAAGTTGTACCTGCATACATCATACATCCCTGTAATTACATTCCTAGATATATGCCCTGGAGAAACCCTTAGATGTGTAGACCACAAATATGGATGGGGACATTTACTGCAGCATTGCTTGAAATAACGAAAAACTGGAAGCAATCTGATGTCTATCAAGAGTAGAATGAATAAATAAGTTGTGGTATAGTCATACAAGAGAATACTACACAGATATGAAAATGAGTGACCTATAGCTTTGCTTATCGACATGGATAAGTTTCAAAACTAGAGCTGCATGAAAATCACTCACAAAAAAATATATACAGTATGATTTAATTTATACAAGTTTAAAACTAAACAATGTATTGCTTGGAGATACATAGGTACGTGATAGAACTGTAAACAAAATACAAGAAGTGGTCAACAGGGAATTCAAGATAATCACTGCCTCTGGTGGAAAGAGGCAGGGGTGTTATTGGAGAGGAAAATACAGGAGGCTCCAGAGGTATTTGGAAGTGTGTTGCTCTGAAGGTGGGAACAGTATGAGGTGCACAGCATTGCCCATAAAGTGTTCTTGACAAACATGTTTAATTTTGTTTAATTTTTTATATTATTTTAGAGAGAGAGTGCACAAGTGTGAGAGGGGCAGAAGAGGAGAGAGAGAGAGAGAGAGAGAAAGAGAGAGAGAGAGAGAGAGAGAAAATCTCAAGCAGGCTCCACACTTAGTGTGGAGCTCAATGCAGGGCTCAGTCTCAAGACTGGGAGCATGACCTGAGCCAAAATCAAGAGTCAGACACTCAATTGACAGAGATGCCCAGATGCCCCCAGCATGTTTAATTTTAATCTAATGAAGCTTTTGTTCTTTATAATCTCCCGATACAGGGAATACAGAGACCAGACGAACAAACTAAATAGTCCTTCAAGGAAACGATTAGACAAACCCACAATGTGGGACGTTTTTAAGAGAAGTGGTCCAATCACTTCAACACCTCAATGAACTTGGGAGAAGAGGAAGAGGAAGGAACAATGGTTCTAGAAAAAGAGGGGTGTTCTTCATTGGATCCCGTTTTGAACAAACCAGGTACATAAGACATTTTGGGAACTGAGGAAAATTAAAATAACTGGGAAATTATTAGTTTAGTTAGATGTGATGTTGGTATTGTGGGTATATGGAAGAACGTCATTTTTAGAGAGGTATGCTGAAGAATTTAGAGATGAAGCTTCTGGATGGACATAATTTAACTTTTAAATAGTTTTGAGAAATATTATATACATTCATGTACATATAAAATATTTACATATAAAACTAATATGACAAAATACTAAAAATTGTTAAATCTAGGTATGGATTACACGTGTGCTCATAGTATTCCCTTTTCTACTTTTCTGTATTGTTTTAAATATTTTATAATAAAAAATATATAAAAGGAAGGATAAGAATTGAAAAAAATAATGAAAGTGCTAAATAATACAATCAACAACTTTTCAATTAAACAAATATTTTGGCACATACATAGATGGAATATTTTTGACATGAGAACAAAATTTGTCCTGGAAAGAGGGTTGTCAGTAGAGATATATGTACTAAATTCAGAAATATAGAAAAAAGGCCAAGTTATCAATAGTTAGAAAATGACATCAACTCCTAAACAGACCTATTTTCACTCTCCTCTTATAGAAACATCTTACTCTGGATCCATTGTTTCGAGACTTTCTAAGTGGTTTGGGACCACCAACCAGATTCTGAGCCTCCTGGAGACCCCTTCTCTCACCGGTAAGCATACATCAAAACAGATGGTACTTTGAAGGTACCTACTGAAAGGCTGAGAAGTAAATTTCCCACAGGAGATTAGCCATGAAGGGTTCTGAACCAATTACATGTAAGGGTGAAAGGCTGAAAGATCTCTTCTTCAAGGTAAAAAATTTTCCCCAAAAATGAAGTTGAATCTCTCATTTGAAGGACCTCAGCTCTCAGAATCACCCATTATAATCAATGTTGCTGGGTTTCATCAGCCTCTGTTGGGTCACTGGATTCCTTCGAAACTATTTTCCTTATAAAGCAGAAGGAAAAATACAGACAGGAGGCTTTCAGATTGAACTTATCTCTGTGGAGCCCCTGCGAGGGAAAGGGGTCTCTCACCTACCATCGGTTCTCAGGCCAGCAAAAACAATTCTCCCCAGGATACATAAGTCTACAAAAATTGCAACGTAATCCTGAATTCCAAAACCCCGGCCTCTGCTCACCCCTTATCCTTCTCAGTAACTGCAATTAACAGTATTTGCTCTGTCGGCCACCTACTCCCTCCTTCTTGAAGCTCTTCCCTCCCTGGACAATGAGACTGAACTGGAGTATCTGCTCTCTCGCTGGCCACATCTTCCAGTTCCTTTACTCACCCTGCTTCCTTCCTCTTGAGACCTAATGTAGGCATTTCACGAAGGCTCACTCTCCTCCCTTTTATGGTATATATACACAGTGGAATATGAGTCAGCCATAAAAAAAAAAAAAAATAATGAAATCTTGCCATTTGCAACAAACATCGATGACTCTAGAGGGTATAATGCTAGGTGAAATAAGTTAGAGAAAGGCAAATACCGTATTATTTCACTCACATATGGAATTTAAGAAACAAAACAAAAAAGCAAAAGGAAAAAGAGAGAGAGAGAGAAACCAAGAAACAGACTCTTAACTCTAGAGAACAAACTGATGATTACCAGAGGAGAGGTCGGTGGGGGGATGGGGAAACAGGTGAAGGGGATTAAGAGGACACTTGTCATGAGGAGCACTGAGTAACGTACAGTATTGTTGAATCATTATAGTGTACACCTGAAACTAATATAACACCGTATGTTGATTAGATTCAATTTTAAAAAAAGAAAAAAGAAAAAGAAAATTTTATTTACTAGTTTATTAAATTGTGGTTTCCACAACTTCTTCAGGGCCACAGCCAGGTAGTAATGAAGTGCTCGCTGGTCAACAGCAAAGTACAAAAGAGACAACAATATTGTATCAATTTAAAAGACCGCCTTTAAAAATGGTAATTCTTTACTGCTTTTTGTTGGTTTCAAGATGCCCTTTCTTTTCCTTTATGATGTAACACTTACAACAAATGGTAGGGTTTTTTTCTTTTAATTTCCTTACTTGGAAAATGTAAACGTGGCAGGACTATTATAATCTCTCCTTCCTTTTATCATATTGTAAGCTAATTTTTATATGGATAATAATCCACATTGTTAAACAATAAAAAAAAGAAAGAAAGGAAAAGCGAATGGTCTCCCTGCCACCCCACCTACCTCTATAGATTTCTTAGTATTTTTTTAGTTTCTTTATGCATAGAGATATATATTATTTTACCCCTCTCCCAACCTCTTGAGACAAAAAGGAATTATTTCACGTGTCTTTTCAGATCAATATATTATCCTGGAATTTATTTTTTTGTATTGGCACATAGAAGTATTTTTTTATTCTTTTTCAAATAGAATGGGCCTGGGTAGCATAGTCAGTTAAGCGTCCAACTCTTGATTTTGGCTCAGATCATGATCTCATGGTTTTGTGAATTTGAGCCCTGCATGGACTCTGCACTGCCTGCTTGAGATTCTCTCTCTCTCTCTCTCTCTCTCTCTCTCTCCCTGCCCTTCCTCCACTCACACTCTCTCTGTCTCTCTCAAAATAAATAAATAAACCTTAAAATATAAAAAATTTTAAAAACCTTTATAAATGGGAGCATAGAATTCAAAGTTGGAGTAAACTATTATTCATTTAATCAATCTTCCAAAAATAAAAATAAAAAGCTCAACCCCCTTCACAGTCTACCTATCTCTTATATTAGGATGACTCTCAAACTCAGATCAGTCTAGCCCTAACTTCATTCTTTCTTTTTCTTATTTTTTTTTAATATGTATTCATTTTTTGAGAGAAAGAGACAGAGCATGGGTGGGGGAGGGGCAAAGAGAAAGGGAGACACAGAATCCGAAGCAGGCTCCAGGTTCCGAGCTGTAAGCGCAGAAGCACACAAGGCTTGACCTCACAGACTGCGAATTCATGACCTGAGCTGAAGTCGGATGCTTAACCAACTGAGCCACCCAGGCACCTCCCCTAACTTCATTCTTGAGTCCTAGAACCAAATTTTCAACTGCTGGCTGGAAAGCTACACCCAGTTGGCTCACAGGTGTTTTAAATTCCATCTGCTCAAAATTGAAAGATGATCCCTGCAAACCTATTCTTCTGCACTAACTCTTCTGTTCCTTCATGAGAAAAATATATTGGACATTATGATATCCACATAGAGCACTATCATAGTATTATCACTGAATATCACCACCCCCTAGATTCAGCTTAAAATCTCCATCCTCCTTCACTGTTCCCAGTGCCCATTTTACTGGTTCTGAACTCAGGAGACTATTTATAAACACAAGTTCCAGGGCCCCATCCACAGGTTGGGAAAGCAGTGCTCTGGATATAATATTTTCTCAATTAAATCAGACCAAGGGAGTGGGGAAGCACATGGGACAGTCTCTATAAAACTGCTTTTACAGGGCTGTGCTTGTGATGGTCTCAGTTTCTCAAAGGATGTTACAAGAGGCCGTATGTCCAGTATAGTTAAAATTACTCTTGTACTCATTATAGTGGTGTGGTAAAGATGCTCACATTACATCACAGAGGGGCCTTTTATGAGGCAGAGTCCCTGCCCAATGAGGAAACAACCCCAGAAGAGGCAGACTAGAGGCCCAGCAGAGGGAAACATATGTTGGCTTCAGTGACCCACTCGTTCCTTGAGGACAACACCTATTTCTACCTAAGAGCAACCCCGGAGGGCTATGGACTTTAAACAATGTTCTGAACAGACTCATCTCAGGGGACAAAGCAGGTAGGGAAGGAAAGGAAGCAATGGGAGGGGAGAGGAAGTCACTCCCCATTCCTGCTTCAACCAAAACTTCCACTCACCTGCTGTTCAGATGGAGCTGCCATGTTTTCAAACAAAAGATTCCATCTGAACAAAGGGTTCAGTAGCTTTAAAAGAGTTTTAAAACTACTATTGTAGGGAAGTAGAGACTGGCAAAATCGATTGGGGACAGACTGCAGAAAACCTTGAATTTTAAACCGAAGTGCTCAGATTTTCACTTCAGGCCAAAGGTGAACTCCCTGCAAGGTTCTGTGGAAGGAACAGAATGGTGAGAGCAATGTTTAAGAGACCCAGTGTTCAGGATGGAGACCAGAATTGGGAGATAAAATGTAGGCACCAAACGCCAGGTATTTTATAAGGGACTGAATTGGAATTAAAAAAAAAAAAAAAAAGAGAGAGAGAGAAATGAAAGAGACATTTCAAAAGGAGAAAATTCTGGACTTTATAACAACTAGCCATAGATTTGAGAATAAAAGAAAGGGAGAAGTCCAAAATTATGTCCAGATTTTAGATCAAATGAATAAAACGATTGTATCATTAACAGATACCGGCCATGCCTTAGACCATTTGGGCTACTATAACAGAATACCACAGACTGGGTAGGTTACACAGCAAACACATCTCACAGTTCTAAAGGCTGGGAAGTCTAAGATCAAGGCACCAACAGATTCAGTGTCTGGAGAGAGATCACTTCCTAGATCATAGACAGCTGTCTTCTCACTGTGTCCTCACATGGCAGAAGGGGTGAGGAAGCTCTCTGGGGTCTCCTTTAGAAGGGGGCCAACCCCAGGGCAACTCAGTCGGGTGGCTCAGTGGGTTAAGCGTCCGACTTTGGCTCAAGTCATGATCTCACAGTGTGTGGGTTTGAGACCTGCGTCAGGCTCTGTGCTGACAGCTCAGAGCCTGGCACCTGTTTTGGATTCTGTGTCTCCCTCTCTCTGCCCCTCCCCCACTCACACTCTGTCTCCCTCTGTCTCAAAAATAAATAAACATTAAAAAAAAATTTAGAAGGACATCAATCCCTTTCATGAGGGCTCCACCCTTATTACCTAATCACATCCCAAAGGCCTCCCCTCCTAATACCATTGGGGGTTAGATTTCAAAATATAAATTTGGGGGGAACAAACATTCCATCCACAGCAAGCCAGATAGAGATACATGGAGAAAAGATGAGGCATCTTCTTTTAGATCTATGGAGTTGAATTGACAACAGGACACCATGGTCACCCCGTTACAGGCAGTCAATCTTAACTCCCATTGATTCACATCATCATTTCTATTTCATCACCAAGGACTATCTGCTGCTTAAGTCTTTGGTTTATTTCTGTTTCTAGTACATCGTGTAGCTCAAGCTACCATCACCTCTCACCTGAAATAGTCCCAAAAGTACTCTGGCCCTTACTAATCTTGTCTTTATACAGCAGTCATGTGATCTTTTCAAAATGAAAATCTGCCTCCCTGCTTTAAAAAATTTTCAATATCGTCCTAATGATCTTAGGGCCTCTGCCCTAAAAATTTATGCCAGCCAGATACCTTACCTATCTCTCCAGCCTCATCTTCTTAAGTGCTAGTTACATTTTAAGCAGTTCCATGCTCTGCCTTTTGTTCATAAGGATGAACTGTCTCCACCCACCCTGCAATCTCCAACTCCTAACCCTGCCAGGGTTAGCTTCCATTCTCCCTCACAATGTGCCATCAGTAATCTCTTCCTTGGGCCCTTCTCTGACCATCTCGCCTAGTTTAATTCCCCCAATCATGGGACCATGTACCTAAAGTCAAGACAAAACAGGGATATGCAGGCCTATTGAGAACAAAACAAGATATAAAGGATATTCTGATCCTTCTTTTAAGGTCTGGTGACAGTTAGGTGGCCAGCATAAGTCCTCTGTGGTGATGTGTATTTGCCGCATGAAGTTGACTGTCCAGGAAACATGAGCAAGAACACTGTGCAGCCCATTCTGCTGGCCATTGTTACAGCGACCTAATCACACTAGAGGAATGATATCATGGTTTCCTGTTTATTCAACTCTGCCTGGCAGTTCCTAGTGTTATAAAAAAGAAGAAGAAGACAAAGACAAAGATGAAGAAGAAGGAGAGGAAGGAGAGAAATAAGAGGAAGAAGAGGAAGAAGAAGAGGGAGAAGGAGGAAGCAGAGGAGGAGGAGGAGGAGGGGAGGAGGAAGAATCAGCACCTGAGTCTAGGGATTTATATTAATAATGACATCTAGATTAGGAAGTTGCTGTGGTAGAAGATCCTAAAAGAAAGAGTAAAGCCATGAACTATCCTACCAGCCCCAATGGAATACCTGTGGTTGAGAGCTCTGTACTCCATAGTCAACTGAAAACTCCTAACCTTTCCTAAAATGCTGCTACCAGTATAACCACTGAGTCAGCTAGAAGACAAGGAAGAGAGAGGTCACAGAAAGCCTTCTAAGAATTGTTCCTTAAGAGATGAGTCAGGGAAGTGAGGATGCATTTATCTATGTATGAAATACAAGGGCTCACTCAAAGTAGGCCTGAATCAGTGTTTGCTTATTGATGAATAAACAAACATTAACTAAAACCAAGCTCATCACCATCTCCTCTGAATCAAATTTTCCACCTGCTCTGCACACTCTGCCTTTCCACATTTTCCCAGGCTTCTAGGCCCAGTGGGTGCCACTTGAGACTCACCCTCCCAATGTATAGCCTTAATCATGCCGCTGCCCCGAGCAAAGCCTGCCATGGCCCCCACTGCCTACACCAATGATTTGAAACTTTAGCTGTACATCAGAACCACCTTGAAAAGGGTGCAGAGACTATGCACTTGAAGATTCTGATGAGTAAAACAGAAAATGAACTATTACCTCTTACGTCCTTATTATGTGCCAAGCATTATTTGTACGCTATACCCTTTTCATATTCTCCTGGAGATGTAGTCCTATCATGGTTGAAGATGAGAAAATAAGGTCCTGAGACACAAGTAATTGGTCTAAGATCATAGAGTTGGCAAATGGTGGAACTATAATTCGATGTCAACAAGTCTGTTGAATTTTTTATTGCACCATATGAGCTCTGGCCATCCAAATCCCTTATCTGGGCATTTGAGACCTTAAAAACTCTGACTTCTAAACTGGGTAAATTTCACTGCATAAAAATAATACCTTAATTTAAAAAGTTAATAATTAATAAAGTTAATAATTATCTTCACAACACTTGTAATTTCGCTTTTATGAGAGTAATCCTAATGGGTATAAAGTGGTAACTCATTTGTTTTCAACTATTCTTGTTCATGAGCGTATTTATTTTTTCTTATCTTTTTTATTATTTTTTTTTAACTTTTTTAACATTTATTCATTTTTGAGAGACAGAGAGAGACAGAGCACGAGATGGGGAGGGGCAGAGAGAGAAGGAGACACAGAATCCAAAGCAGGCTCCCGGCTCTGAGCTGTCAGCACAGAACCCGATGTGGGGCTTGAACCCACAAACCACAAGATCATGACCTGAGCCGAAGTCAGGCACTTAACTGACTGAGCCACCCAGGCGTCCCTTTTATTTATTTATTTTTTTAATCATCAGCATATTTATTTAAAGCTATAACTTTGCCTTTAAGAATTGCTTTAGCTGTGTTACACAAATCCTATCATATAGTGTTTCATTTAGTTCTAACTATTTTTTAAAACCAAGTGTCATTTAATCATATGTCACCTAGTTTCTGGACATGTGGGACTTTATTTTAGCTATCTCTTAAAAAATATTGATTCCACAATTGCATTGTAGTTAGAGGACATTGTCTGAATGGGATAGATTCTTCAGAATTTATGGAATTCTGTTATAAATGTGCTACAATGTGCTCTTTATCTTAATTTCTTCTCCATTTCAATTGCTACTATTTTATTTCAGGCCCTTATCACCTCATACCCAAATAACTGCAGAAAGAGAAGGAGAGAAAGAGAGAGAGAAAGGAGGGAGAAAAAGAAGAAGAGAGGGAGACACAAGAAGGAGCTATCCTTTGACTTTCTCCCCAGACCAAATAAATCAGAATTTCTAGAGAAGGAGCTGAGGTATTCATATTTCAATGTGCCACTAGGATTGAGAACCACTTCCTGTTTCGTCCCTCTTTATTTAATCAAATTTACCTCTAACCCTTTGATACCAGAAACAATTCTTTTAAAAACAGAAGTCTTGGGGCACCTGAGTGGCCCAGTAGTTTAAGTGTCCCACTCGATTTCAGTTCAGGTCACAATCTCATGGTTCATGGGATGGAGCCCTAGATCAGGCTCTGTGCTTACAGTGCAAAACCTTCTTGGGATTCTCTCTCCCTTTCTCTTTGCCCCTCCCCACCACACGCGCTTGTACTCTCTCTCAAAAAAAAATTCTTAAAAAAGAAAAAAAGGAAGAAATCTAATGGCTTTCAAGGCTTACATAACGGGCTCTGTCTGCATACTATATTCAGCTCCTTCTTCCTACAGGCACCTCGGCTCCACTCCGCAGGTTCCCCTGCCTTTCTCCCCTCCTGTCCCTACATTCTAGTCACCTTTCAAGGCCCTTCTCATGTCTTGCCTCCTTCAAGAAGCATCCCAGCCTCAGTTCCTGTCCCTTTTCTAAATCCCTGTGGTTGACTTAAGCCTTGCAATTCCACACATAATCCCACACAGTGAATTTATCACCCCCGTGAGTCCACGTACTGGTCTTCCCAACAAGATCACAAACTTCACAGGGGCAAGAACCATAGCTAAAGGTCCTCTACCTTCCTCCCTCCACCCAAGCCCCTAGTGTGAAGAAGAGATGGTGTGCTAATTGAATGCTTTCTCCAGAAGGGGCCCTTTAACCCAACCCTCTCCTGTTGCAGACAAGGAAATGACGAAGCAGGAAGGTAAAGTGATTTACTGGAGGTCCCACACCTAGTGAATGTCAGAGCTCAAATAAAAGTTACTCAAGTCTACTGAGCCCCATAGCTGTTATTGTTGCTTAATCACGACTGTCTGTTCCTTTTTCTCTCCTCCTGCATTCCCTCCTGCCCTGTGTCCTATCACACTGTAATCTCCTCAGTTTCTCCTCATGGAGAGCAAAAAACCTTCTTACTTCTCTGACTTTGCCTTACAAGCTACATCTTTCTCAGGGGTAGGTCATTTACCTGCTGTATTTGGTGGCAAGCCCAGAGAACAGCCCAGTACCACAGCGCTCTGGGTAATTCAGACCCTAGGGTTATTTTCTGAAAATCTTCCTTGATGATCATTTGTTGTGTGTATGTGACTTTGTCTTCTGGGTGGGTGGGGGAGGTATATATCTGTGCTGTCTGGTGAGGGGCTTCAACAGAGGCTACAGGAGGGCAGGCTATTACTGGCAGAGAAAATTAAAAAACAACAGTTAAGGGGCTCCTGGGTGGCTCAGTTGGCTGAATGTCCAACTTCTGCTCAGGTCATGATCTCATGGTTTGTGAGTTCAAGCCCCATGTTGGGCTCTCTGCTGTCAGCACAGAGCCTGGAGCCTGCTTTGGATCCTCTGTCCCCCTCTCTCTCTGCCCCTCCCCCACTCATTCTCTCTCTCTCTCTCTTTCTCTCTCTCTCAAAAAAAAAGGGGGGGAAGGGAAAGGAAATGAAAGGAAAGGGAAAAGAAAAGAAAAGAAAAAAGACAACAGTTAACTAGAAGTAGACCCTGCTGCCATCAAACTGAAGGATTTCAGGCTAGGAACATGTGGCAGCGAGAGAACCAGAATTCTGCACTCGAGCAATAATAACTGTGTTATCCCAAGTCATTGGCAGACTTTGAAGTAATTTACATTCCTGGGGAGGGGAAGGAGGGTGGCAGAGATGCCAGAAATTCCTCTGAATTTCTTCCTGGGCAAGGCTGTTGGCAGGGTCTCAAGTGAAGGTAGAAATAGAGTAAGAAAGGAAATGAAGAAGACAGAGGGGGTTGGGTCCCCACAGGTGGCTGCCATCCCAATTCTCAGAAGTTGATGGCTTTGATTAGAGACCCAGGATGGTCGTGGGTGAGTAGCGCGTGAGTGAGGGCATTCATGACCAGGACAGCTGCTGAAGGTGCACTATGTCCTATCACAGTGGGATCCCCCGATCCAGGGAAAAAAGAGGCTTTACTTCCTTTATATACTCATTCATGCCTGGGACAACTCTGCTAGTCTCTGAGAGAGAGAGAGAGAGAGAGAGAGAGAGAGAGATTGGTAGAGCCAGAGGACTGTAGAGCTCAAAATGGCTCCTGTTGATGAGAAACTGGATGAGAGAAGAAAGAAAAGCATTCACCACTCATTCACTACAGATATCCAGGACCTGAGAACTAGGGGTGAGAGGTTCTTTCTAGTCTTAGCTCTGTCTCTTACTAGGTATGTGACCCTGGGCAACTCTGTTAGTGTGGAGGTGGTTCATCATTTCTGTATTTATCACACGAAGACATCTAGGGAAATGGCCCCTGGAGATGGGGCTGATGATTCTCTAACTTTAAGCCCCCATTTTATAGTCAGGAAGTGAGGGCAAGGATCACACAGCAAGTTAGGGACAGAGCAGGGCTGGAACTGCCTCCCCAAATCTGGTGCTTCTCTGCCTATCAGACACTTCCATTCCTTATATACATGATCCCCAGCTGCTTTGATAGGAGTAGCAAGAGAAGGTTCCTTGATCAGTAAAGCTGGGGGAAAGCTACCCCCAAGAAGGTGGCCTGCATGGCATCACTTCCAGATGCTCACGAAGAACCCCTCTGTCCCTTTCATGGGGGGCCCCCAACAGAATTAAGGAAGAGTCAGATTTCACTGTGTGAGTGATTAAAGGCCACTTGGTCATCTGTATTATTTGAGCTTTTCATAATTGAGTAGATATTTGCCTATTACTTAATAATTACTTAACGGTTGAGTACAGATTACTTAATAATTGAGTACAGATTCTTAGAAAGTTCTACCACTAAATTCATTTATTTTGGGTTAAGTAGTATTTGATTGGTAAAACATCCAAGTGGTGGACAATGTATGCATGACTTCTTGTGGATAAAAACAGCAGCTCACATTTGTTGAGAGCACAACACGTGCCAGGAGAGTTGTATACATCATTTCACTTCACAGTTAGGATAATCTATGAGGTATGTGCAGCTGTTAGCAGCATCTTACAGATGTGAACCCTGAAGGCTGGAGGGCTAGGTCATCTGTCTGTTCACACAGGGAAGGTATGGAGCCAGTATACAAACTCATGTCAGATTGACTGCATGGTCCATATCCCTAACCCCTACACCATATTGCCTCTCCATACATACTTTACCTGGCAGCAGAATGTCTTTAACGCCTTTTCTGAAATCAGGTTTTGACAGTGGAAGAGAGATAAGAGTAAGAGCCTCAGAGTGCCTGGGTTCAAGTCCCAGCTTCACCACTAACAGCATTACTTCAAGGAAGTTAACTTGTATAGATTGTAATTCCTCATCCACCAAGCAAGAATTATAGAATCTTGCTCAGAGAGCTGTTGTGAAGATTAGAGAATACATCTGCAATGCACAATGCAAAGCCTGCTATATAATAAGCTCTCAATAAATATATTATCATTACGGTTCAAGAGGCCAAAGACCAACCTGGACCCCTTCATTGCTGCTGGTCAGCCCAGAGGGAGGGGTCACACTCCCCAGCTATCAGCTTCTTTTGCTGAAAGCTGAGCATTCCCTGACTTAATGCAGAAAGGCAGCTTCCAAGAAAAGCACATTTGATCTCAAATTAAACTATGACATAAAAGATCAGCTGCCATTCATACGGAGCGCAGTAAGGACAGTTGGACTAGTTGGGGGATGATATCAGCCCAATTAGAGTCAAGTCAGACATTCCCCACCAAACCTCAGTACCCGTCAGAAGTGTTGGCCAGTGCTCACTACCACCAAATTCCTTAAGCATTCTTACTGGTTTAGCGAAACCTCATTTTTCCCAGTTCCCTGTGTTGGCAACAGTGATCTTGATGTACTACCTGAGTTAGGGCTTTGCTCAGCTGTATATGACATGAGTTAAAATCGTTTTCAAGATGAGTGTCTTAAAAGTCACAGGGAATGACCTCAGCTTTTTTTATTTATCCAAAACCAGGATACAGGAGTGCTGACACATAGGGGCACTTATACCCCAATGTTTATAGCAGCACTCTCAACAATAGCCAAATTATGGAAGGAGCCTAAATGTCCATCAACTGATGAATGGATAAAGAAATTGTGGTTTATATATACAATGGAATACTACTTGGCAATGAGAAAGAATGAAATATGGCCTCTTATAGCAACGTGGATGGAACTGGAGAGTGTTATGCCAAGTGAAATAAGTCATACAGAGAAAGACAGATACCATATGTTTTCACTCCTATGTGGATCCTGAGAAACTTAACAGAAGACCATGGGGGAAGGGAAGGGGAAGGGGGAAAAAAAAGTTAGAGAGGGAGGGAGGCAAACCATAAGAGACTCTTAAAGACTGAGAATAAACTGAGGGTTGATGGGGTGTGGGAGGGAGGGGAAAGTGGGTGATGGGCATTGAGGAGGGCATCTGTTGGGATGAGCACTGGGTGTTGTATGGAAACCAATTTGACAATGAGTTTCATTAAAAAAATTTTTTTAAAAAACCAATTCCTAAAAGTATAGACTTTCTAGAACTATCTCTGACTATGTGTTTCCATAAACCTTCTGCCACAAGTGGATGCCAATCCACTCCATGCTCTGAAAACACAACATGCTTTTCCATGACTCTGACTTTGCTCTTGCTCTCTCTACATCACAACGAATCATTTCCAACTCTCCATCAAACACACTTTACTTCCTCGTTTTCAGACCTTTTGTATAAGACGTCTTTTGTATAAGACCTATGTCTTTGTCTCCCTACTACGCTGAAGGTCACTTGAGGACAAGGACCATCTCACTGTCATTGTTATGTCCACTAGCCTATTACAAAAGGGAAAGAGAGACACTGAATTGGTCCTTAAGGTGTATGCCCACAAATGTTCATGATCACAAATGGCAGTCTTCCCACCCTCATGATGAACATGAGGCCATTTGGCTTACTAACTCTTTAATATATTGCAATACTTCATGATACATTGCAAGTAAGCAAGATATTGACATCTACTGAGATGGAGAAGAGCAAGTTTGACAATTTTGAAAATTGTTTTTTATCCTTTATCGTTTTAAATGCATTGCTACTTTGATGCAGTGCTTAATGATATTTATTGCTTCCACCACACAAGCACAAAACGCTGGCTCACTCTCAAATTCAATATGGACCTTGTGGAAAGTAGTTAAATGCTGTGAGACTTCATTTTCCAATTACTTTAGTAAATTCCTCTTGTGGGGATTGTAATTGCAGGTGGTGATCAGAGAACGCAGAGACCTCAGAAGAATTTTATGGCATTCCAGGCAGGACACAGACCAGCCTGGGGAAAAGAAGAAATAAGAGCTGGAGATACAGGGAATACTACTAGGAAGTTATTTCTGAAGAGAAACAATGGTAAGACCTTCCAGCACCTGAATTTGTTCTGATCCAGTAGGGCAGAATTCTTAGAGGGACCCCTTTTTATTTAAAACTAGTAATCGTACCGGTACCTGTTCAGAAATTGTTCAACAGAAGCATTCTGGTTATTCTACAGTTATCATTCCATAGCTGTTCTGACAACTCCTTCTCTCTTGCATTCTCCTTTCCTCCTCTCTTGAATTCTCCTTCCATTCTCTGAATCTTCTTCTATCTGGCCTTTCTAAATTAATTTTTTTGTAGCTAGAGCTTCCCCTTTACTGCAATCGTTACTTTCATGTCTCTTATTGCTTTCTTTAATAACTTTTAATGACCTAAGAAATAGTTGGCTGGGTTCCATTTTCTACTTCCTCCAAGTCAAATGATAGCACATCCTATACCCTGTGTTTATAAATATCAGAGAAGGCAGCATTAATTTGTTCTGCCTTATCTTCACTAAGGCATGCCTGGATTTTTGACAGGATGAAATTGAACGAGAAAGTGGTTTTCTACATGGCTAAGAAATAACAAGCAAGCCCAGATGTCATGAGAGCTAGCAACCTGCAGAAGTCATCTGTTCGTCCTGTCATTGATTTACTGTACATGGTTTTGGGTGCCTCCCATCAGAAAAGCATGGAACTAGGGGCCTCAGGGTAGACAGCCAGGAGTAAGACAAAAACACTGCCTCAAGGAGCTTTTGTTCTGCAAGGGGAATAAGACAAGTGCTCAAATCAATACGATACAGGTTGCAGGAGATAGGTGCCCCAACAGAGGCTACAAAGAACTATGGAAGGTCAAATGAGGGAGAGATTACATCCCATAAGAAAAGACCTGGTGGAGATCTAAGTCAGTTTGGGGAATGTTGAGTTTGAAATCAGTGGGGCATTCAGATGTAAGCATTAGCAGGCAGTGAGGACATGGGACAGAAACCAGGAAGAGAGAGGTGGGTGAGAAGTAGGGTCCAAAGTCATGTTTGAAAGAGTGTGTTCTCAGCTGTTTGACTCCTGTTTTGACTACTAGGATACTTTTACTGCTACAGCTCCCAGAGCCCACGTGCAGCTGGGGGTTTTAATTTCCTAGCAAAGAGACTTCCTGCCACAGCTGAGGCACCCAGGACCTACAGTTAGGGACTTCTGCTTAGGCAAAGTTGTATTTCAGTTCTTAAAATGAAAAGTTTTTTGTTTGTTTTTGTTGTTTTTCTGATTTTTAAGGTAATACGTGTACAATTTTTTTATTTTAAAAGTATAAAACAAATTTTAAAAAATCATTCATATTTCATATTCATATAACCTATTCAGAAAAAATATTTTATAGTACTAAGCTTTTCTATGTAATTAATGCAATTAATGCAAATTTATATCTATATATTGATTCTTTTTTTAACTCAAGTATTTTTTTAAAAACAATTGGATGATGTTAGACATATTTTTTGGTATTTTTTCTCTTTAAATAACACACCATGGCCTTACATGATATACACATCTACATCAACACTTTGGATTCCTGCAGAGAATCCCAACTCCTTACTGATAAGCACTCAAATTATTTTCACTTTGAAACTGCTTTTAGGGGCACCTGGGTGGCTCTGTCAGTTGGGCATCCGAATTCTGCTCAGGTCATGATCTCACGGCTCCTGAGTTCCAAGCCCGGCGTTGGGCTCTGTGCTGACAGCTCAGAGCCTGGAGCCTGCTTCAGATTCTGTGTCTCCCGCTCTCCACTCCTCCCCTATTCATACTTTGTCTCTCTCTGTCTCAAAAATAAATAAACATTAAAAAAAAATTTTAACTGCTTTTAAATGATACTGTGATAAACACCTTTGTGCATGTATTTTGTTGGGTTTTCCTTAATATAAAAATTTTTAAGTTTATTTATTTTGAGAGAGAGAGAGAGTGCAAGCAGGGAAGGGAGAGAGAGAGAATCCTAAGCAGGCTCCACACCAACAGTACAGAGCCCAATGGGGGAGCTCAAACTCATGAACCATGAGATCATGACCCAAGCCAAAACCAAGGGCCGGACACTTAACAGACAGAGCCACCCAGGCACCCCTCTTAATATAAACGTTTTTAAAGTGGAATTCAGGGTCAAAAGATATGTGTTATGCTAAGCGAAATAAGTCAGTCAGAGAAAGACAAATATATGATTTCACTCATAGGTGGAATTTAAGAAACAAAACAGATGAACATAGGGAAAGGGAAGCAAAAATAAGATAAAAAACAGACAGAGAGGCAAATCATAAGAGGCTCTTAAATACAGATAACAAACTGAGGGTTGCTGGAGGGGTGTTGGCTGGGGGATGGGCTAAATTGGTAATGAGCATTAAGCAGGGCACTTGTTGGGATGGGCACTGGGAATTATATATAGGTGATGAATCACTAAGTTCTACTCCTGAAACCAATACTACACTATATGTTAACTAACCTGAATTTAAATTTTTTAAAAAAGGAGAAAAAAAAGATATGTTTAACTGTATTAATACATATTGTCCTTGGACAAAATGTAACATCAAACAGTTTAAACTTTGACTGAATCTTGCCCCCGCTTTAAGTACTCCTCCCACGTCAGGTGGCCTCCCTCCCCATCCATACACCTATCTTGACCCCATTCTTACAAGACCTGAGCAGACTGTTTGTTACTTAATTGCTTTAAACAATAAGATATTCACTTTTTACAGCTTTTAATGACTCATTTTCATGAACATGAAAATAACGTCTGGAGCCAAAGAAATGAAGCTATAATGAAGACAACAAAGGCAGAAGAACTATTATGGGCTGACCCTTGACTGATAAACCTCAAAACACACCATTATTAGCCAGGATGAGGCATTTTAAGTTATGATCAGATAATCTGCCCACTTGCAATGTGAGATTTTCTTGATCTGTTTTTGTCAGCACAATTTCTTCACTGGAATGGTCACCCAAACTTCCATTCTGACAATCTTTTGTCATTTCCCCCAGCACATTTCCTATTGCCATTACAGAGAAAGAAAGTGGTCTCTGCCACCAAAGAAAATTCACATTTGGACCAGATGCTCCTGTCTGTGTTGAACAGGGGCACAAGTTCTTTGACCTCTGTGTTCATTTCTGCAGTCCATTTGGATGGCAACAGCAACCCAGGAGTGTGACCCAATAATTATTACTAAGCCCATTAAACTGAAATTCTACTGCATTCTCAGCCACGAGCAACACATAATAATCCTGCAAGGCACATCTGTGGACAAGCAAGCCACGGAGGCCATGGAAAATTTACTGTGGGACTCTAGGATCTTATTTCATGTTCTCACATTTCTCTGAAGAAAAAAAAATGTTACTTATGAACATGGAGTTAAACTCTTACAAATTGCACAAGGTTACAAAAGAAAAGAGGAATCCAATCTTGAAAACTCGTCTAAAAATAGCTATGAATATACAGAATGTAATTTTTTAAAACTTAACCCAAATGAGTGACTACTGTTTTTTTTTCTTTCCATCTGTGTGATGTTTCAAGTGATACCCTCCTTTTATGAAGTCTGATTTTCTATTATCCTCTTACACATAGTAGGCACTCAATAAATGTTTATTGCAGTGAGGTAAATTTAATACACTTAGGTCAATATCTTTCACACATTCCTTATAGTAAGTTTATAGTCAGAAAACAATGTTGACAACAGCCATTTCAGAGACAATACCAAAGGGAGCTCTCCAAACACACCTGAGGTAAATTACTAAATTCTAATTTAAACCACAGCCAATATTACCAATTTGTTTTAAATGACTTGTCCAGCTCTTAGAAGAGAACAATGATTTGGGGAACAGAAGTAGATCAAGAAGATTGAGAGTGAGTGGCAGGAGTAAAGGGATACGTATTTGCAATTCTGGCTTCCTACAGTGAATAGTCAAAAGCTCTCCTACCAGAAAATAATATCTTGAATTGAAAAGCATTCAGATCATGGTGGATTTCTAACTCTATTGAATTTCCTCCTCCCAGGCAGCCTATTTACAAAAGCAGTATGATCACTGTTAATATTGTCATTTAATAAACACATTTCTGATGGGAAAAAAATATATGACCCAACTATATCCCAACATGTAAATAAAGATTTCTTCTTAAAATATTAGCTTTGTTTGAGGTTGTTGCTTTTCTTTTCAAACTGATCTCTTAGGAATTAAAATATACCAACAAATGGAATTAGTTACACAAAGCAATAAAATACGTTCTTCCTAATATGCAAATATCTTCCTACGTTCTCAGGATAACAGCACACTGGAAGGACAGGGATACTGAGAACTGTCATTTAAAATGCCCGAAAGTGTTTTTTAAATCAGAAACCATATTCAAGCAGCTCTTTTTCACTGTGATGTACTTTGCCCCTCTATTCATTCAAAACTTCTTAGTAAGCACTTATACATCATCACCCTGATGTCTCACTAGTTCCTTGGGTGACTTCCTCTGGAGAGTAAACAGATTTGAACAGGCAAAAAAAATAACACATCCTCTGCTCACATTACACTGATGTGCCTTACAAGAATCATTTCAGACACAAATTTTCTCATTAGTGGGGAATACTCTATTTAGTAAAACAACTTTAACTTAAATATGATCATAGAAATCTTTTCAAAGATAAGATAATGCTTTTCTAAACCAATTACAAATTTTAAAAACGTATTGCTACAGTGACCAATTCATCTGGTTTGCCCAGAACTGTCCCAATTTCAAAACTAAAATTCCTGCATCCTGGGAGCTCCCTTCAGACCCAAACAAACAGGGACAACTGGTCACCCTACAATAAGCAATATTTGAATGCAAATATCAGAAGGGTCAAGCCATTCTTTTTCATTGAATTTAAAAGCCTCTGTATGTATGTATAAAGCACTGTGCTGAAAAGCAGTCGGTCAGGGTTCAGGCAAGAGTTGGGTGGCATGGCCAAACTAATTTGAGGAGACTTTCATAGAGAGGTTTTTGACGGAGGTACGGGAAGAGTTAGGGAATCCAACAAGATGTTGGGCAGGATCCTGGGCTAGCAACAGTGGGGAGACATTAGCACCTGAAGAGGTAGATTATCAGAACCTGAAGAAGGCAACTGTTCAGTGAGAGATGTCCTCCTGAATTCACCACAACCCAGGGGGAAGGGAGCCTAGACCTCTGTGTCCTTCCACTCTCCAGCTTTGCAAAGATGCCTCCCCTTGGTTGTATCCAACTAGAAGGCAGAGGAAGGAAGCCTGTTGATAAAGTTCTCATCTGTCAGCATCCCAAGCCATGGAGCAGAGCAAAGACTGGGTCTGCAGGGGCCCAAACAGAGTTAAGCCTGGCTTCTGCTTTTAGCAATTTAAAATATAGGAGAAATCTTAAAGCATTATTTCAGATGCACACCTACCATCTCCCTGTACCATTTGCTAGCACCAAAAAACTGAGTGTTGAGATATAACTAGCTCTTGGGGAAGTAAATAGAAATTGAGTTTAGGGGTGCCTGGTTGCTCAGTTGGTTAAGTGTCCAACTTCAGCTCAGGTCATGATCTCATGGTCCATGAGTTCGAGCCCCACGTCAAGCTTTATGCTGACAGCTCAGAGCCTGGAGCCTGCTTCAGATTCTGTGTTTCCCTCTCTCTCTGACCCTCCCCTGCACATGCTCTCTCTCTCTCTCTCAAAAATGAATAAATGTTTAAAAAATTAAAAAAAAAAGAGAAAGAAATCAAGTTTAGCTCTTTATGCCTTTTGGCATGGTCTATCTTTAGTTAACTTAAAATGAATGAACCCTGAGAGTTCAAGAGATATTTGTAGAAATATTAAAGTATCTACCTCTGCTACTTTCATGATTGAGTCAGAGTTTGAATTGTACATCTATTCCTTCCCTTAATAACTCCAACAAAATAATTTGAGGATATCTGCAAGGTGGCACTAAGTTACCTTGTTGGATTTACTCTGTGGTATTCTGCCAATATTTTTACTCTGAAGCAACCTTCTCTTATCAAAAGCAAGAGTCTCCATGCTTTTCCAAAGTTTGTCCATTCTCGTCAAAGCTGGAAACAAATGGGCAGATTACCCAGTAATGCAAGTAACTGTATTATACACTGTCGGCTGCATCAGATTTTCTAAGTGACAACTTAGATTTACAGAAGAAACATTACAGGAAATCGCTACCAATGTGATCCCCAAAATGCTTCCCTTCGTATTATCCCCTCCACCACCATTCATTCAATGTTTAGAGGTGAAAACACCAATAAATGTATCATAAAGTTAGCTTTCATTCTGATAGCATTCAAACTGCTGAAATTCCCCCACACAATTACAGCATCATTGCAGCTAATGTCTCACAAAAAGACCACAGGTTGTCATGCAAAAAGTGCCTGTTATCTTTAAAGTGATTGTGAATAGGTTACTGAGTCTCCATTCCTTCCTTTGTAAGATGAGGGAAATAATGGATAACTCATTGATTGTTATAAGGATTAAGTAGTAATATAATTTCAAAAAAATACCTGACAGGAAGTAGGCCCAAAATTAATGTCCACACTCATACTCTCTGCCTTACCCTAGTATATATTATATATACATTTAGATACATAGTTTTGGTAACTTTATATTTTAGTAACTAAAGAAAGTATGCCATAGAATCTGCAAACATATCTGCTCATCTCTGCTCCTTGACATTGAGTAGCCATCGGCAAATACGGCGGATGAGTTCAGACAAGTATGGCATTCCATTGAACAAAGGGTTTTCAGAGAAGTATGAGTTTTCTTTGTTTTAACCCACTTGAGGTAATCCAAATCGGTAAGTAATGAAGTGTAGCCAAGCAACATGCATTCAGGAGAGGCAGAAGGGTAGAAATCTTACCTATTTATTGAGAAGAAAATTTAAGGGGTCTTCTCAGACACAAAAAGAACTTCATGTCCATATGTGAGGTAGATGGGCAATATACATCCCTTCAGACACTCCAGGCTCACCTGCTGTGGGGGGCATGACCGAACAATGGGGAAAATGATCAAGTCATCCCTCTGACCAAATATCTTCTTTTTTTTCCCCCAAAGCATGGTGTTTTCTTTTCTCCTTGTCTCTCTCCATTCCATCCAACCCCCCACCCCCACCAAAAGAAATTAAAATTTTGAAGTACCTCCATTTGATATTTAACATAAGCCCTGAGTGGTCACGGATTCTCTTTCTTACATTTTCACTGACAAACTGCTTCCAGCTGCCCTTTCGGGTGGGACGCCACCACAATAAAATGCACTGTTTGCTGAGGATTTCAGCTGCCACCTGGGGGCTCAGCGTCCTCAATGAAGGCTATTTAAGCAATGCTGGTGGTGAAATGGTGACAAATGGTATGTTGACTTTTTTTCTGGTGTTTGTGGTTTAGGACTAGTTGGTTTCAGCCTTGCTGGCTCTTGCTTCCGTGTTACCAATCTTTTCCACATTTAAAGTCTGTTACTGCCTCTCCTTCAGGGTTATGGCAGCAAGCTTTGTGCTGTTGACAGAAGCCATTTGTTGAGTGGAAGGTTCATATTTTAGAATACTGGCAAGGACTGATTTTACAGTTAGTCCATGGTTCTGAATTTACGTTTACTTTTTTAAGGGTTTTCTTTTTCACCTAGCTGAAAAGTGTTTCTTCATTAGGTTGTTATCACTCCATTCACATGAAATGGCCTTGACTGCTACTTCTTTTATCTCTAGTCACACACGGTAAAATTAAGCTTGAGCCCACATGATTAGCCAGAGACTGGTCCACATGTGAGTCACATTTGCTCTCTAAACATCTCGGTGGCTTCACTGGTAAGATGGACTTGTGTCAAGCTCAACCCCTTATATGTCACCTTTCTTATCTCTGGAGTCCCTTCCTTAGCCTTGGTGGCAGTTCTCAAAGATGATCATCTTTGTATCTTTGCCTCGGCTTCCTCCTGTTCAGTTCCTTCTCCTTACACTGCCTTCCTCCTTCATCCCTCGCAGTTCTAGAACACATGCAGTTATTTCTGCTTCAAGGTCCTGAGCTGACTGTTGGCTAAACTAAAACACGGCTGAACCCAAAGTCCTGAGAAAGGACAGTTTCCACTCTACTCCTGAAGAGGAGTCTTGGACTCTTGCTTCTAAAGGGAAAGAAAGTACATTTCATTGAGGGCTCATCAGGAATCCCAGCATGCCTTTGGGCAGAAGGCATTGGCTGCTGTAATAGCTTTCTTCTTCCAACTGTAAAGAGATCCAAGAGCAATTTACCTTCAAAGAGATGCCATGGGTTCAAGACCCTTTC